>NC_082674.1:30127500-35127500 GCF_025265405.1 Mesoplodon densirostris
CCATAATGAGGAGAAAAACCAATCAATAGAAATAGACACAGAGATGACACAGATGGTAAACTGGCAGACAAGGATATTAAGACAGTTGTCATAACTATATCCCATATGTTCGAGAAGGAAGAGGAAAGGTTGAGCATGTTAGGGAAAGATATGGACGGTATAAAGAAAATCTAAATCAAACATCCAGAGAAAGAAAAAAGCACGTCTGGGATGAAGACTACATTGAATGGAATTAACAACGGTGACAGCAAGATTAGACACTGCAAAAGAAAATATTAGTAAATTGGAAGACACAAGAATAGAAACAATACAAATGAAATAGACAAAGAAAAAATAGGAAAAATAAACAGAGCACTGGTGCACTGTTGAAAAGCTTCACACAACTTAATATGTGTGTAATCGGAGTCCCCAAAGCAGGAGGGGGCATAAAAATACTTGAAGAAATAATGGCTAAAATTTTTCCAAATTTGATGAAAACTTAAAACCCACTGGTCCAAGAAATTCTATGAACCCCAAGCACAAGAACATAAAGAAAATTCCACCAAGGCACATCATAATCAAATTGTTTAAAAACTGGGATAAAGAGAAAATCTTAAGACAGAGGCATGTTACATGCAGAGGAACAAAGATTAGGATGACAGCTGATTTCTCATCAGAAACAAAGCAAGCAAGAAGACACTGGAGCAACATCTTTAAAGTACTGAAAGAAAAAAATCTGTCAACATAGAATTCCATGCTGAGAAAAAATATCTCTCAAAAACAAAGGCAGGGCTTCCCTAGTGGCTCAGTGGTTGAGAGTCCACCTGCCAATGCAGGGGACACGGGTTCGTGCCCCGGTCCAGTAGGATACCACATGCCACGGAGCGGCTGGGCCTGTGAGCCATGGCTGCTGAGCCTATGCGTCCGGAGCCTGTGCTCCGCAACAGGAGAGGCCACAACAGTGAGAGGCCCGCATACTGCAAAAAAAAAAACCCCAAAACAAAAAACAAAGGCAAAATAAAAAATTTATTTTCAGCATACAGAAATCACCACCATACCTGCACTACAAGAAATGTTAAAGGACATTCTTTATGCAGAAGGAAAATGATACCAGATGAACATATGCATCTACACAAAGGACGGAAAAAAGAAGACTTAAAAAACCCTTTATTTTAACAATCTCTTTGAAAGATAATTTTTTATGCAAAGATAATAATAATGTATGGTGGAGTTAATAACATATTTATAAGTAAATATCTAAATACCATATTTAGAAGTAAAATATCTGACAACAATAGCACAAAGACTAAGAGGGGAAATAGAAGTAAACTATTTTAACATTCTTGTACTATACACTAAATGATACAATAATTCTTGATGGTGTATAGTGACACATTAAAGATGTATACTATAAATCCTAAAACAACTACTAACAGCAAAACAGAGGTATAGCTTACAAGCTAACAAAGGAGATAAAGTAGAATAATAACAATCAATTAATCCAAGATAAATGAGAAAAAGTGGTAAAAACAAAGAACAGATGGGACAAATAGAAAACAAACAGCAGAGTGATACATTTAAACTTGGCCATATCAATAACCACAGTAAGTATAAATAGTCTAAATACCCCATATAAAAGCCAGAGATTTTCCAATCGGGTAAAAAATACAAGACCTAACTGTATGCTACTCATAAGAAGCCTACTTTATTTGTAAAAAACAAAATAGTTTAAAAGTAAAAAGGATTGAAAAAGATATACCATGCTAATGCTGATCAAAAGAAAGTTGGAGTGGCTTTATTAATATTAGGAAAAAAGTAGATTTCAGAGCAAAGAATTGTTACCAAATAAAAATGGGTCATTTCACAATGACGAAGGGGTCAATTTGTCAAAAGGACATTGCAATCCTAAATATTTATGCACTTAATAAGAAAGTTTAGAAGTACATGATATAAAAATTAATGGAGCTGAAAGAAGTAGGTAAATCCACAATTATAGTTAGAGATTTCGACACCACTCTCTTAGTAATATATAGAACAAGTAGACAGAAAATCAGATATTGTATGGAAGATTTGGGGAACATGATCAGCTACCTTGACCTAACTGATATTTATACAACACTCTACCCAATAACAGCAGAATACACATTCTTTTCATGTCAGAAGGAACATTTACCAAGACGGATCATATTCTGGGCTATAAAACAATTCTCAAAAAATTTTTAAAGGATTCATCCATACCAGGTCCATTCTCTGACCATGATGGAATTAAATTTGAAATCAATAGCAAGAAGATATAAGGGAAATCCTCAACTATTTGGAAACTAAATAATATAATCTAAATAACCCATGGGTAAAGATGGATATGAGTAAAGATAGATATGCTCATTCTCTTGATTGTGATGATGGTTTAATGGGTGTAAACATATGTTAAAACTCATCAGATTGTATACCTTAAATATTCACAGTTTAACATATTCTAATTCTATCTCAAAAAAGATGTTAAAAAAAAAAAGACGTGCTCAAAGGTTGAGATTTAATAATACCCACAATTTTTATTCTTCATCAATGATATTGTTAAGTGAGACTGGCTCTTTTTCTTTTCTTTTGTCTTTCTATCTCTTTTTTCTTTTTCTTTTTTTTACTGTGCAGGGCAGTGAAGTAGGTTTTTTTTTTTTTTTTTTAATAGTACAATTTTGTGTTCTGTCTTGATAAGTGCTAAGGTGCCAGAAGTTTTACCCACTATTGCTTTAGCAACATCAGTGCAAATTTAATACAGTAAAAAAGTACAACTTGCTTTTGTATTATTGTAAAGATTGATTTGACCTTGCAGACATCCAAAAGGGTCTTTGGGAATCCCCAGGGGCCAATGGATCACATTTTGAGAACTACTGTTTTAATACAACTTTCTGGTTATTTCTGCTTTAGTCCAATAGTGTGTCTTTAAAGGTAAGACTAGGTATATGAAAATTCTGCCACCAAAACTGCATGGGTAAGACCTTAATTAGCAGTTGAGTCCTTAATGTGATTCAAATCACAGTATAGAATCTATACCATAATAAAGATGATAACCATTCCACTTGTAACTAATGCTATCATTGCATACACAAATAATTTTTTCCATGATGAAAAATGGGGCCTGTGGTTGTTTAGTTAAATGTAATAGTCATGGGTTATCTTCCATATAAAGAGTTTGAAGACAGAAAAAGTTGTAGTAGGGAAAAAAAAATAGCAGAGAGAAGGCATTTCTGAAAGTCTCCAGAATGAAGGAGGAGAGAAAAGAAGAATGAATGAAGAAAAGGGGAAGGGAATATTTAGGGTATAAGGCATAAGAAAAGATAAAAATAAAGAAGGAAGGGACACATAAATAGAGAATTGTATTGGATTTGTAGATTTATGGAAAGTTGTCAGAAAAGCCCGCATGTGTAAAAAACAATTTATCATCAGTTTCACGTACTATGCAAAATGTTTTAGATGTATGGGATCCATCACACGGATACATGAGTGGTGGATACAGAGATGTACTGTTCATATTCCCTTCAGTGAAGAACTCTGCTCCAGCTGTTGGAGTGTCACTGGCAGACAGCCTCTAGCTGTCAGCTCCTTTGGCTGCAGAGAACTGCTTATAGGAAGTCACCCCACTGAGGTGAGGGTACAAAGCTTCAGCCATTTGGGGTCACTGTGGGACAACTCTGACAGGCACTTTCAGCTCCAGGGCTCTCCATGGGGCTGGGTGGAGCTGTGGAGGAGGAGGCCGCTTCCCTGATGACTCTTCCCTCTGACCAGTCCGGTTCCTCTCTCTCCCTCCCACAGGGGTTTGTCCCAAGGGCACTCCCTAATACACATCCTGAATGCTAAGCTCTGTTTCAGAGTCTACTTCCTATAGATCTCAAACTGCAACAGCATCTTACTGACTTAAATATAATCAAAATTGGAGAAGACTGGGGAACTGTAGGCAATGGAAACTAATTATCAAAATTATGTGTTAACCTTTTAACTCAAGCATTTCTGTATTTCTCATTTTGAATTGCTTATACTTAGCATACTATCTTTAACATTTTGTTTCATGTAGGTTTGCTATTTCCACCTTCCCTTTCTTATAGAAATCACACTGTGGAAAGATAAAAAGCTAATAGGATAAGAAAAACAATTATGCTGTTTCTTACCCAGCCACTCAGGAAACCCACAATTTCAAGGTTGGCCTAAGCAGCAAAAGAGGAAAAATATATTGGAAGATGTGATAGTGGTTTTGTTCTGAATACATACCAATGGAAAATTCTGAGGTGGTCCGATTATCAGAACTGACCATGGATGTACTAAAGAAGCTATTTAATTTTGTTTGAGCCGGAAGATTTGAATTGTTACTCAAAATTCTTAGACATGAATAGGATTAGCAATTTTGAACATCAGGGAAGTGTGTATTTCCATCCTGTCTTCCTCCATAGCTCCAGAGGAGGGCTGACAGTATTCTCAGGTCAGGTCAGCCCTCTCCCTTTCTAAATTTACTCTTATAGCCAAGCCTAAGAATATAGAGTGGGTGAGCCTTCAGGCTGACTGCATTACCTTCAGACTTTTTCTGTCTGTCAAACAGGTCGGTTTCAGTGCCTTTGGTTTTTTTCGGGGATCTATATGTTACTAGATGACTCATGGCAAGCCACACCCTGATCCTTAGTTTGGAGGAAAAAGAGGATGGTGAAGTAATTGTCCAGACAACTTAGACTAGAAAGGTACAGACCAAACTGAGATAGCGTTTTGTTTCTAGGATTATCTTGATAACAGTGATCTTTTTTTTTTTAACATCTTTATTGGAGTATAATTGCTTTACAATGGTGTGTTAGTTTCTGCTTTACAACAAAGTGAATCAGTTATACATATACATATGTTCCCATACCTCTTCCCTCTTGCGTCTCCCTCCCTCCCACCCTTCCCATCCCACCCCTCTAGGTGGTCACAAACCACCTAGCTGATCTCCCTGTGCCATGCGGTAACAGTGATCTTTGATGTTACAAAGTAAATACAGTTGTATTTAGCTTTTCCTTTGTGAGGCATGGATTCCACTGTGAACATTTTAGATCTCATGTATATCAAACAGTTACTTCAACCATACTTCTCAGCTTGGGAGTATGATAGTCTGTCTCCTATAAGGCAAGGTAACTATCTGTGAGAAAAAAAGAGAAAAGATATGATGGACTGTTATAAAGGAAATATTTTGAGGGTCCCAGTTCAGGCTTTGTTTGCTCATCTGTTAAATGGGATTAATACCTACCTCACATGGTTAGGAAGGGTAAATGTGGGAACATAGGAAAAGCACCTAGGACAGTGGCTGGTACAGAAGTATCCGGTAAATATCGATCCCTGGCCACCCCTTCTTAATGAGCTGTAGGAAAAGAATTCTTAACCTCACAGGGTTTGATGAACCCTCCCTCCCGTTTCTATTCCCAGTCATGGCAGTGGAGATCATAAAAATGCTTCTTCCATGTCTCTTCCCTACTTCCTTTCTTCCTCTCCTAGACAAGGAAGTGGCCGTCTCTGTTCCCATGGATTCGGAAGCTTGTGCCTCTCAGGACAGCCCAGACCCCGGGTTGCTAAGGTGGTGGGTGGTGTTGGAGAGCTGCGGCTTCGGCCTGCGCAGCGCAGTGGGGCGGCGACCGGGAGGCGATGGGGAGGCGGGCGCAGTCGACCCAAGGGTGGAGAAGGGGGAAGGCGAAGGACGCGCGTTCCCGGGCTCGTGACCGCCTGCGGCTCGGGGAACCGGCGCCCAGAGAGCCCAGGAGAGATGGCAGGCGGCAGGGACCTGCGCGTCGTGGACACCCTCCGTTTGCTGCTGCTGTTGGCCGCCCTGCCCCTGGTGTCCCGGGGGGTCAGTCGGGGAGCGGCAGAGTGGACCCAGGAGAAGGTGAGGGGCTGCTGCTGGGCGATTGTACCTGGGAGGCTCTTGCGGGTGCGGGGACTCAAGAGTCCCGTGACCCCCACCTAGGTAGGATGGGAGGCGGGGCAGAGCCGAGGTCCCCGGCCCCTGCGCCCCGAGGAGTCGGGGCTCTGCGTCCTCGCTGGCCGCGGGGCTGCTTTGGAGATGCCACGGGAGCTGGGTGATGTCACCAGCCTCAGCTCGGCTGCGGTCGGATGCGGGTACTGATAGGCACAGGAAGTGTGACTCGCCTGCGGTGGCGGAGCCGGGAGGTGAGGGTGCATCGCCGCGCCGCCGCCCGCTCGGGACACGCGAGGCCAGCGGTCTCTGCGCTCCCGGCCGCCGGGGTGCTGGGCGCGTCTGGCGGTGTGCCCACCGCTTCCTCGCCGCGGCATCCAAGGAAGCCCTCCCGACGTTGAGGTTTTCATGCAGTCTCAGCACGGTCCAGTGTCACTGTCAGTCTGTTTTAGATTTTTAAGCGGATCAGCTCCGAACGAAGGAGCTTAACTGGAGACATGCTTTACTTTATATATATATATTTCTCAAAAGACAGTAAAATGCAATTGTCAGAGAAATGTATAGAGTTGGAGATTTCACATAAGGAACTTAGGATAAAAGTGATTGGCAAGTTCCCTTTGTGTGAAGTATATAGGTTCACAATTATTTCCCTTTCTTGTGTAACAGTTTTGAAACCCTGAAATTTCTAGGGACTTAAGCAAAGGTTAATGGTATTGGAGTAAATGGTATACTTTTAAAGATACTAAGAAAAGCAGCAACGTAAAGGGATATAAACTTTGACAGTGTTGTTGAACAGATCGTTTAAATGCTTACAGTCTGCCAGTATTGATTCACAGCTTGGAAATCCAGGACATAATGTGAATGCATAGACCCTCTCATGGTCCACATGCCCCTCCTGCCCAGCCACAGGCGATGTGTATGAATAGCCCACTTCAGCTCTCTGGGTGATACTTACAGCTTCACCATTCAAGGGCCACAACATGCCCCACTTACACATGGACACCACTAGCCATAGGGAACCTGGGGAGGATGAGGGTAGTCAACCCAAGAATAACTTCATTATAAGAAAAGCTTCCTTTGCTGTGCAAAAGCTTTTAAGTTTAATTGTTTATTTTGGGGTTTTTTTTTTGTATTTTTGTTTTTATTTCCATCACTGTGGAGAACAGTATGGAGGTTCCTTAAAAAACTAAAAATAGAACTACCATGTGACCCAGCAATCCCACTACTGGGCACATACCCTGAGAAAAACCGTAATTCCAAAACGGACATGTACCACAATGTTCATTGCAGCACTGTTTACAATAAATAGCCAGGACATGAAAGCAACCTAAGTGTCCATCGACAGATGAATGGATAAAGAAGATGTGGCACATATATACAATGGAATATTACTCAGCCATAAAAAGGAATGAAATTGAGTTATTTGTAGTGAGGTGGATGGACCTAGAGTCTGTCATACAGAGTGAAGTAAGTCAGAAAGAGAAAAACAAATACTGTATACTAACACATATATATGGATCTAAAAAAAAAAAAGGTACTGTTGAACCAAGTGGCAGGGCAGGAATAAAGACACAGATGTAGAGAATGGACTTGATGGGGGCGGAGGGGGGAAGCTGTTGTGAAGTGAGAGTAGCATCGACATATATACACTACCTAATGTAAAACAGTTAGCTAGTGGGAAGCAGCCACATAGCACAGGGAGATCAGCTCCGTGCTTTGCTATTACCTGGAGGGATGGGATAGGGAGGGTGGGAGGGAGGCTCAAGAGGGAGGGGATATGGGGACATATGTATGCATATGGCTGATTCACTTTCTGTTGTTATACAACAGAAACTAACACAGTATTGTGAAGCAATTATACTACAATAAAGCTCTATTAAAAAAAATAAATCAGCAAAATCTTAGCAAAAAGAAAAAGAAAGAAAGGCTTCCCATGGGAATTCAGCACAGACTTAAATCTTCTCCTTCCTGACCAGAAATTGGGAAGGGGCATTAACTACTGGAATGTGGAGCCATCAAATGTGTCTATGATACGTGGACATGAATGGGACTAAATGAGGTGGGGACTGTTTGAAGGAGCTGCTCTGAAGGGATCATCTACAGGCAGGATGTATTTGTGGGTGGGAGAAGGTGCTGGATTCTTACAATGTTTTAAATGAATGAGACTCTAACTTTTGAGAAATGTCTTTTAAAGCACGAATCCCTTTTATATTGAAGAAACTTCTGGTCGCTTTTCTATTGGGAAATTGTTTCCTTTAAAGTGGTGCAAGCTAATGAAGCAAATGACAAAATCAACCATGACAATTCCTGATTTCTGGTTCCCCCTGCCCTCCCTTACTCTCCAGGCTTTCATAAAGTCTTCCAGATGTCACGTACAGTTTGCAGCCTGGGAAATGAATTAATCCACACTAAAATACAAGCCTTCCTGCTCTGAATGGCATTTAGCTATTAGTCATGTGGGATGTGCCCTTGGCACACTGGTCTGCTGAAAGGTGAGGTGTGGTAAAGGAAGCATTGATTATGAAATCCATTTTCTTTGCTTTGAAATAAAGGTGTGTCTCTAACAGTGGGATCTAATATGTAAAAACAGTTCAACCCTAATTTTTGGTTGTGTTTAGAAGACTGTGATTTGCTTATTTGAAACTTATAAACATTGTTTTCCATAGAAGTAATACTATAAGTTGTTAGATTCACAGGTGGGCCCACAGGTATATATTTAGGGGCATTGGCATCTGGGTACCAGGATTCTATATATAAGCATCTGACTTGAATCTCACTGTGCCCCTGTGAGGAGGGTACGTTCATCCCCAATTTACAGATGAGGAAACTTGACCACCATTACAGCAGCAAACTGAAGAGCCCTCATCTTTCCTTAGTTTAACTATCCCTTTATTATCGGATAGTTAGGTTGTTTCCAAACTTTATCATAAAGCTGGGACCCAACATATTTTAATTGGTAGAATTTTCCTTTATTATTCGAGTCATATTGAGGGTGGAGGGACAGATTTTTTGAACAGAGGAACCTTGAAAAGGAAAGTTGGCCCCACCTAACAGTCCTCCTCCAGGGTAGTTCTGGAGGACAATTACTGCTTTCACAGCATTTCACATTCTTCTGCTTCTGGAGCCACATATATTCTAAAAAATCTTAGGGTTCCCCTCCTCCATGGTTCTAAAAGTTCTTAGCCATCTACCCCTCTACCCATCATGATTCTTATGAATCATGAAGCAGCAATGGAGACTCCAAGGAAGGGACAGGGGACCAGTGGTAGCCTGGGTATTGGTGGTAGAGGGAGAAAGAAAATGTGCCATTTTTCAGCTTCTACCATCTGGCAGGTAAGTACTATGACATCCATTATACAGATAAGGAAGCTTTTCCTAGTCACAGCTAGTAAGTGAGGGAGCTGCGATTTGGCCCTAAATTATTGTTTTCAAAGCCTGTACTACTTTGCTTTTAGATAGAGGGCTGCTAGCCTTTAAAGAAGACAGAACTTTATCTTATTCACTTCCCAACTGTTCCACAACTACATTTGTAATATCAGTGGCATCTGACACAGAAAGAGTTCAGTAAATGCTGGCTGGGTTGAATTTGCAGTAGACACAGGTGTTAATCAGAGTGCTGTCTGGGAGACGCTCATATGGGATGGAAACTAGAATTGAATTGGCTATGCTTCTGTAATGTTCTCCCTTTAATTCAATGGTTTGAGACCTCAAATACCTCTGCAAGCTGGGCCAGCTCTACAAATTATGTAATTAAACTCCTCTTTGGCCTGGCACCATGTGATTAGTCCAGAGGAGATGCTGTAGGATATCTGGGTCACACTTTTTTAGCTGAAAGATTCTTGTCACCCAGAGCAGACTTATTGTCCTTTCTGCCTGGATGAAAGACAAGGCAGGGGCTGTAATAGAGACTCATTCCTCTGAGAATGCCTGTACAAATAGAAAATTGTCTACATGCCTTTTAACTGAAATACACCTAGAATAATTGGGGGTTGGCATTTAACATTGGGCTCAACATAGTTTTGCCTCATTTGTTTACTCTCCTCATGCCCAGCCCACACTTTCTTTCCAGGTGTCCCCTCTTCCTCCTTCCTCTCAGCCCCACATAAATGTTTAGATTTATTGGATTCTGAGAGTCAGCCTCCATAAAAATAGAATGGATGCCATTTAGTTTGGAAAAAGTGAATGCTTTTCCATTCAGGGCTTTAATAATTATCAATAGAAAGGCTTAAGTAATTAACTGAGTGTGACTGTTTCCCCTTCTCTATCCATCACTGATTGGGAAGCTTTTCCCAATGATTTCACAGGGGCATCTTTATTCCCAGGGAGGCAGGGTGAAGGAGGGCACTTTACTGAAGTATGTTCATTAAGTGGGTAAGCCCAGGAGATTGAGGATCAACACAGGTAAGTGTCTGTATTCAGGAGCACTGATGGGCCTCTCTGCTGAGCTTACCCTTTATTCATCCATTAAGCATTTTTTGGTGCTATTTGTCAACTACGTTTCATCCACGATATCTGTTACAGGTAGAGATGCTGGAGGGTTATTTATTTTGCTCCCATTTTTTCTTAAATCTCTTAAGAACTCTTTCAAGCCTCCATAAATCACCTATTTATATATCTATCTTCTTCCTCCCCATCCTTATTTCCCAACATCTTGGGGCTCACGGGAATTTCCTTGGCCTCCTGTTTGGCTCACCAATTGTTGGACTGTATCCCGCAGGCCTGCAAGCCTTGTAGTTGCCTAGTTTCAAGGCCAGAGAAAGAGCCCGGTGACAGTGACAGAGACATCAATGATTTATTGGACAGGGGGATCTTACAGGTCCAAAACAAAGGGTCCTGGAGTGACACTCCACCCCACTGGGCAGGTGGGCAGTAGGGGGGGGTCATGGCAGCAATCTTTAATATAAATTGCCCATTTACACATCAGCTTGATTTCCTTTCACTGTGGACATGGAGTGAAGGACCACAGTGACCAGGTAGGTTCTGGGATGGAGTAATAGATAGTACATAGAAAAGGAGCCCCTGGCCAAACAGCCTTTGACACAACAGTTCTTGATTGTCACAATGACTACTGGGCCAACTCAACTCTAAATTATCACAAGCATCGACTCTCAGAGATTCAAAAAGAACAAAGCCCACCAACATTGACCCACAGTACTTCCTGGCCCTTTGCAGCAGGCAGCCACTTGTCTTTCCTGACTTTATAATTTCTGTTCATTCAACTGATTTGGTATATATGATGGCAAACATGCCCATTTTACTTTATTATTATGTAAACATAATCTTAGTGAAGTTGAACTATTTTAGAAAAATAGTTCATCTGTCAATTCCACATTTGATGAATTCATCCAGTATTTATTGAGTGTGCCACGTGAGCTGGGTACTGTGTGGTTCTGGGGAGAGAGTGGAAAATAAGAGAGAGAGTTCCTGTCCTCCTGGAGTTGACCTCTTGCATGAAATCAGACATTAAACAAGTAAACACACAAGGCCTCTGAGCTACAACCTGAACTGAGCAGGAGTTAGCCAGGTGAAGAGGAAGGGGAAAGCCTTCAAGGTAGAAGGCACCACAATGCAAAGGCCCTGGGAGGCCTGAGGCTCACACTGCTTTGGGTCCTGGAAGAATGCCAGGTGACTGAAGCATGGTGAGCCAGGGCGAGTGGCCCTGCATGGGGCTTGTGAGGCAGGAGAGACCGCAGGCTCTTGTTGGCCGTGTTAAGTAATAATTAACCATGTAAGTTTCCAACTTCTTGCCTCCATTCTCTTTTCACTTCTCACATTTGTATTGTTGTCTTTCAGCTCCTTCTTTCTTCTCAAAGTGCTGTTTGAGAGTTAACAGGAGGACTTAGATCTGAGGTACCAAGGAGTTTAAAGGCTGCAGCAACAAATTTACTAAGGAAATATATTTTAAAATGTATTACCAGTAAATAAACACAAACCTTAAGATGTTCCAGATACAGCATCGATACACTGTGTTTTACAGTGGAAGTGCACAGGCAGTGTAGGAAGGCAGAGGAGAACTAGCACGGGATGGGGAAGCTACAGGACCAGGATCCTTCCTCTCGAACTTACCTGTAACTCTTCTACAACCTTGGGAAAATCAGTTGGTTTCTCTGACTCAGTTTCCACTGACAGAAAGCAAAGAGATTGGATGATAATCATCTCTCAGCAGCCTTTCCAGCTTGGAATTCTATTCTATCCCTCTTAATGTTTGGTAGACGGTAATAGAACTAATGAAAGGTAATAGAACTAATAAAACTTTCTGAATAGTTACTGAGGCAGTTTACATGTATTAGCTCACTTAATTGTAATTACCCTAGGAAGTAGGTGTTATTACCTCCCTTTTACAGATGAGAATGTTAAGCCTTAATGAGGTTAAGTAACCTGGCCAGCTAGTAAGTGGTGGAGAGTTGAGTTGAGAGGCTGAGTTGAAGGGGGGCTGCCTGGACCCACAGCCCACACTCTTTGCATGATAATACCTGAGAGTGATGCTGAAGCATAGCAAAGTGTAGATGGGTATAAAGTAATTAGGCAACAAGCATTCTCTAATTCCACAGTGTCCCATGGAGTGAAGATAGCCATGTGATAACTTAGACATAGTCAATTTACACTGGTCTTGGAAAAAGCTGTAAAATAGACAGGGCTCCCCTGAGCTCTGTTTTGCATTGCAAAGAATTTATGTTACCTTCAACATTCCCCTTAGGGAAGAAATCCTCTGATCAACGAATCACACTGTTCCCTATGGGAAGGAGTAACACATTCCATCATTGAGTACCTGATAAACATGTAATGAATGAATGATTCATCATTACTCGTATCACATGTAAAGTCATATCCAAAATACAAATTTGAATGTTATGTTTGTTCAGCTGCTTAAATTAAGGTTCACTTAATTAATACATAAGTGTACCAAAGAGTGTGAGCATTAATAGAATATTAAAATAATTTTCACTGAAGGCAAAAAGTGTACTATTTAGTGGGTTATAGAATCATCAAGCTCTGGCTGAAAAGAATTGCAGCAATCATCTAGGTTAGTGCTATTCAATAGCAACATATAATGTGAAGCACATATGTAATTTAAATTTTTCTAGTAGCTCTATTAAAAAAGTAAAAGACAATAGGTGAAACCAATTTTAATACTATATTTTATTTAACTCAATATATCAAAAATTTTCATTTCAACGTGTAATCACTATAAAAATTATTAGCGAGATCTTTTACATTTTTTTCATGCTAGGTCTTTGAAATTCAATATGTGTATTACACATATTGACTGTCTACATTTCAGGAGCTTAATGGGCACATGTGGCCTGTGGCTACCACATTGGACAGTGCAGATTTAGCTCAAATTCCTTTATTGGTATTTTGAGGGGAATGTGAATTTAAGGGACCTGCCCAAGGTCATACAACCTATAAATGGCAGCCAGAAACTTTGAATCTAGTTTCTCTCACCCCAAGAATATACTTATTCTGTAAGACCTCATTGGCTTTTATAAAGCAATTATGCTAACAAATTATATTGTTTTTTGGCAGTAGTTTTTGAAATATTAAGTTTTCTTAAGACTAGGATATCAATTGTTATTTGTAAACCTTAGTTTTACAAAGCAATTGTACAAAAATTATTAAAATTACACAGGCTATAAGTGTTAAATATTAATTCTCAGGTTCAAAGCATTATATTAATTCTGTTTTAAAAACAAGCTGCCAAAACAGTTTAAGTTCTAGATCTAAGGGGCCAATTTTAAAGTTGAGTAGTTTAATTTACTTTGTATAACGTAAGAGCTATCCCTTTATTTTGAGGTTCAAAGCGAATATTTTACAATTGAAAGTGTCTCAGGATAAGTCTTAAACATATTATGAAATGATAGCCAGTTAAATAATTTTATTTGATCCTCAGAATTATCACCAACCAGCCCTTTTGAATTTATCATCTCTTCGACAAGTTGCAGAAGGCACCAGTATTTCTGAAATGTGGCAAAATGACTTACGACCGTTGCTGATTGAGCGATATCCTGGATCCCCTGGAAGCTATGCTGCTCGCCAGGTGAGAAAACAGCACACAAACCTGAAGGTTGTCGAACACTTTGCTTTCACATGAGAGATAACATTATGCCTGAAGTGCTGAGCTGTCTGATATTCAGATCTGTCATCTCATCTTTTTCACTAAAATAAGCACCCAGAAAACCAAACAACTGAGAGCAAATATCTGTTCTGAATTAAAAGATGCATGTTAACCTAAATCAATTTATGTGTGAAATCTCTGTCTGGGGTGCAACATCAGACAGTGTACTAAGTACTCAAGTCTTGATCATTTCTATAACACAACCCCAGGTACCCAACCGAGTGTTCTTGGACCCTAAACACCCAATATCAACAGGCTTGGACATTTCTTTCTTAACCGCTCTGGGTCAAGAGTGAGTTACTGTCCTAACAAGCCTTTATTCCCCTTTGGGAAATTGTATTATCCCAGGAGGGAGAGTCAAGATCAGTGATAAGCTACTCTGTCCAGTACAATGCTTCTCAGGCTTCTGACTCTGACCCATGGTAAACAAATATATATATTTTACATTTTATACACACAAACATAGAGTTAACTGATACAAAAGTTTCATGAAAAATACCCCTATTACCTGCAATCTACCCTGATATTAATTCTATTTTACTATTTATTATTATTATTTTTTAAAAGCTGGTCATGACCCACTAATCTGTTTTCAAGGCACACTGATTTGCACACTGCAGTTTGAAAGGCACTGTTATAGAGGGTAAATTAAGCCATAAGGTGGGCTAGACCTGAATGTCTCTCTGTCTCCTTAGTGTCAGTCCTCTTAAGCAATCTGAAACCCCAGCTCTGAATGACTATTTTTTCAAAGTAGCCCCATTTTAAGGGGCAACTTGGGAAGGAATGGGGTGAGGCTGGCCTCTCATATCCTCCTCTGAGAGTAGCCCACCTGCCCTAACACTTCAGGCAAACACCTTGGCACTCCGCTGCTGTGACAGAGTGACACCTGCAAGGCCTGGCAGCACAGCTGGTGGGCTCTTCCTTTCTATCTAGTATTTGGCTTCTGCTTTTCAAGTTGAGCCCAGATGCCATTGTCTGTTGCCCCATTAGCCTCTTGTCTTCTATCCAAACAGCTCTTGCTTCCCCTAAGGACTTAGGTGGCAGAGACCCAAAGAGCACCTTAGTTCTTTCTAAGCTCTAGGCAGAGTGAGGAATAATGCTGATGATGGCTGATGTTCATCTGGCACTTTTTTCAGGTCAGGCACTTTACAGAGGTCTTTGCATGGATCAGCTCATTCCGTCCACACAATAATTGTGGGTACAATTGTTCTCCCAGTGCTACAGATTAAAAAAGACCTGAGGGGGCTACTGTGGTGGCGCAGTGGTTAGGAATCCGCCCTCCAATGCAGGAGACACGGGTTCGAGCCCTGGTCTGGGAAGATCCCACATGCCGCGGAGCAACTAACCTGTGCGCCACAACTACTGAGCCTGCGCTCTAGAGCCCGCGAGCCACAACTACTGAAGCCCGTGCACCTAGAGCCTGTGCTCCGCAACAAGAGAAGCCACGACAATAAGCCTGCGCACCACAACGAAGAGTAGCCCCTGCTCGCCGCAACTAGAGAAAAGCCTACGTGCAGCAACGAAGACCCAATGCAGCCAAAAATAAATAAAATTAAATAAATTAAAAAAAAAAAAGACCTGAGGCTTAAGTATGCAAATTAACTTGCTCAAGGTTGTACACGTAGCAGTGATGAGGCCAGAACCCGGACTGGTATCTGCTTGACCTCTCCATCCAATCCCTGGAGAGTGGTAGCAGGGAGAGACCAGCTCTGTGGTGTGTGCTTACAAATGTGTCCAGCTCTGTATCTTCTCAGGCCCTGGTCAGAGAGTGAGGCGCATACCATGCTTTTCAGTGACCTCCCCTGGGCCTCGTCTCCCAAGCATTTTTTAAAAGAAGTTCAGGGCACTTACTGGGTCTTCCCCAAATCCTCAGTTCCTCATTAGAGAAAATCTAGGTCTGTAGTGCTCACTTATCTCCACTTTTTTCATTTCCCCATACCATTTGCTCAGAAGGCCAAGTATATACCGAGAAATGTATGTGCATACTTCAGACTTGAGGTTCCTTGCCTGTGACCTCTAGAAAGCCATAAAGACAACAAATATTGCTATTTGATATTTAACTTCAACAGAATAGATTTCACAAATAATACACATAGGTTCTGTGGTGGTTTTAAAAATTCATATTCATTTAAAAGTGTTACAGAATCCATAATAACATCTTCCATGTCATGTGGGGTGGAGGCAAGTGAGAAATTTATTGACGGTACTTTGGAATGTGCTGGGAATAGCTGGGCTACCTGCCCATGGGCTGGCTGACAGAGTAGTAGTCCTAACAGGATGGTTGTGTTAGAAATCTCACTTAAGAGATTTGATTTTATAATTTTGGGGAAAGAAAATTACCATGAGTTTTAGGAAAGCTGTCCCCTAAGCTGTGGAAGATAAATGGTTTCCTCTTTTGAAGATGAGGTAGATGACACTGAGTTATTATGAGGGAACTCCACTTAATGGCTTTAATTTGACTAGGATTAGTACCTTTTACTCTGAACTCCATTTTGACAAGATTGGTGGAAAATTATTTTTTTCTCCTAAGGCATTTTTGAGCACTAGATCAGATGTTTTATAATTCATAGAGTTTCAGCGTTATAATTAAAGAAGACTCTAAAATCTAAACAAAGTGTGGACTTGATATAAAATTGGTTAGTGATTTAAGTTTTAGCAGTTATCAATAAAGATGTGCATTGCTCTGAATTCCCTTTCAGAAGATAATATGGGAACAATATCCCATAGTCTGCATTTTTATTGTCTCTGATCAATGGGCCTAAAGCTGCCTGTTGGATTTTTAGAATATTTTTATTTGAGAAGATACTTTATTTGTAAATTTAATACTTGGAAAGTATTAAATTTTAGAGGATTTCAGTGATTTCTAGCTGAGAGAGGAATAAAAAATAAATTTAAAAAATCAGGGTGGTAAAGTCTCACTAAGGAGCAAGCCAGAAACTTTGTCTAAAAGAGGCAAGCTAGAAACTTGGTGGTTAAAATCCCCTATGTATGTCCAGTGCATCTGAGTAGCTAAAGCTAGGCTTCTTCATTGAAAGGTATGTGTATCCCTGAATGGAGGGCTCTGGGTGGAGGGCCTTCAGCTTGGAGCCTGAGAGACTAATATATGGTCCACCCAAGAGGAAGGAGGAACCTGAAGTCCCCAGTGGCAGGGTTCAGCATCCAGACATTGGTCTGTTTGCAGACTTACTGCAAATATCACAGGATCTGCTTCCTCCAAACAAATCTGGTCTACTAATGACAGTGTTTCTCAGAACTTGGAAATGAGAATGTAAGTTTAATTAATTTGGCCCAGGATCATTCACCAGTGTTAACCTAAAATCCCCTGGGGCCTTCCTCCCCAGGAAGTAGAATGCCATGTTTACTTTTATCTTTCTCTTCCTCTCTGTCTCTCCACTGCCACTCTTGGCCTGTCTCTGTCTCTCTCTCCTTGTCTCCCCCTCTATTTTCATATCCTTTTCTTTGTCTCTCTTTTCAATCTCCATCTCTCTCTGTCTCAATCTATCCATCTCCCTTTGTCTCTTTTCTCCCTTCCCTATGTAAAAAGATAGATGTATAGAAATCCAAAATACAGTCTGTATTCTAAATTGCATTTTAGCATGCCTGGTAGGCAGAGGCTTTTGCTACCTGTAGTTAGAGAAATACAGCTGCTTTAGATGCCCTCTCATAGCCAAGCACTCCCTGTTTAGGGGCACTCTAGTGAGAAGAGCAGTAGCTTTTGGAGCCTACTCTTGAGAATTATAGTGGGAACTTGCAGACTAAGTCTGCAAGCCAAAAGCTCAACAATAAAGGATATTGGTGACCTAATTAGATTATGCAGCCAATTTGATTGTTTATAAAGAAATTAGTTGCTAAGATAAATAAAAATATTTATACTGAATAAAAGATGTTAGTTCAGGCAGAACTCTTTTTGCTGATGCTTTTGTGGATTTTAGTGTCAACACAGATATCAGAAATTATGGCCAAAACCTGTTCACTGGATGAGGAATGAGTTTGTGTGTGAGACTTCAGCTGAGCAAAGCTAACAGATATATTTTTTAAAATCCCAATTCATTTTGTAAGCATGCAGGCAGCTATTGGTATTGAACACATTTTATGGAGCAGTTCATCATCTGGATACCAGATGTTCTGGAGGATGTGCTTTTTATTTTTTTTTAAGATTGACCCCTTTCATGGAAAACTTTCTTTTCGCCAAAGTCTGAGGATAACTTATTTTCACATTCTCTGGAAAACTTGTCTTAGATGCAGTGATTTCTCTCTAGTCAAACTATTAATGTTCCATATCATATAATTTTATATACTCTCATTGAGAATAACTTATTTGTTATAATCAACCCATATTTACTGATAGCCTACTGTGTACAAAGCTCAGCACTAAGAATTGTGGAGAATAACAAAATAAATGAGATATGAGTGATAATTTCAAAAAGGTTATAAAGTTTTAAAAATTATTTTTATATGAAAAGACAACCTGTAAATGTGTAATAGAAAAGGTAAGGTACTGTGTATACATGCTCTTTAGGCCAAAGTCCACCTCCTGACAGAGAGCAAGGAGTGAATATCTGGGAAACTGTTTGTTTATTTGGCTTTTGCAGGACTGACTGTAGAATCACTGTCCTCCCTCTGGCTTAGTTTTCCTCTTCCTGGAAGCTTCCTGCCACAGTTGTTCCAAGGCCCTTGCCTACGTGTCATGTCACATTAGTTAGGGCAGGTCACACAAGACTTGGCTAGACTAGAAAGTCGTGTGTGGAGGGGAATCTCCCATTCTTTTCCAGTCATTATAAGTTATTTGTTTATCACCTCAAGGTCCATCCCCGCCGGATGTGTTGATGGTTAGTTTGTTGTGTGACTTAAAAATAATTTTTTAAGGCAACTTACAAAAATCTGTATAATATTTCAAAATGAAATAAATGGACCATAGTGAGGAAAATAAAGCAAAGGGAAAATAAAGATAGGAAAGGGCAAATGGAACAGCAATGAACTCACCTGTACCTTTTCACACCACAAACTCTAGATTCTTTTTATTTTTTTAATACATTTATTTATTTTATTTATTTTTGGCTGCATTGGGTCTTTTTTGCTGTGTGCGGGCTCTCTAGTTGTGGCGAGCAGGGGCTACTTTTCACTGCGGTGTGCAGGGTTCTCATTGCGGTGGCTTCTTTTGTTGTGGAGCACGGGCCCTAGGTGCGCGGGCTTCAGTAGTTGTGGCACGCGGGCTCAGTAGTTGTGGCTCACGGGCTCAGCTGATCTGCAGCATGTGGGATCTTCCCAGACAAGGGCTTGAACCCGTGTCCCCTGCATTGGCAGGCGGATTCTTAGCCACTGTGCCACCAGGGAAGCCCTAGATTCTTTAAGAAGACACCTCCAGTCCCTGAAGAGGTGTTTCTTTTCCATCTGCTGCTTTTCCCTGTCAGTCACCGTGTTGCTCACAAAGCCCAAGATGACCAGGAGAGATAGGAAAATAGATTCTTTCTTATTTTCACCAGCATTTGCAGTAGGTCTGGACCTGCCTTGAATGGAAAGGGAAAACTGCTTGATATGTCATTATGGTTCAGAGTTGCTTGTTGATTCTTAGAGCGGGCAGAGCCTCAAATATCCCCCAACCATCCCCTTGTAACGGGACTCTCTGTGAATTATCCTTAACAGGTGAGCATTAGTATTTTTTGTTAGTGTTTGTTACATTATGAAATATTTGCTGACTGGAGGCAC
Source organism: Mesoplodon densirostris (assembly GCF_025265405.1). NCBI lineage: Eukaryota > Metazoa > Chordata > Mammalia > Artiodactyla > Ziphiidae > Mesoplodon > Mesoplodon densirostris. The sequence goes on from NC_082674.1 coordinate 30,147,225, forward strand.
ATACTAAGTGCTTCGGACAAAAAGAGCTGCCGTGTGCAATTCTCACCCTCAAAGAGCTTAGAGTAGAAGTTATGACCTGTACGACCCACCTAGTATATGTAATTTCTCAAACCTGTCTTGTTATCCTCCTAGAAATATTAAAAGTGGGCTTTAATATATACTGAACTGGAGCTCTCTCTCCTGATGTGCAGAGATGTCCATGATACACTGTTAAGTGAGAGGGGCAAGGAGCAGAGCAGATATAGAGTAGGATTCTGTTCCTATAAGAATATACATCCCTCGGCCAAGTATACGTGTTTGAGTGCTAGTACATGTTTGTATAAACAAGGAGTGTGGAAAGATATACAGCAGACTCTTAACATTGGTAATGTTAACAGTTGGTTGAGTTGGATTGGCAGGCGGAGGTTAAGGGAGAGGGAGAGGATTAGCTTTTCCTTTAAACATCCTTGCTTCATATAATAAGCATGGATTGCATTTTTAACTTGAAAGGCATTACATAAAATTTAACTGTCTAGAGCTGAAATTTTGTTTTTTGTTTTGATCAGCACATCATGCAGAGAATTCAGAGACTTCAAGCTGACTGGGTCTTGGAAGTGGATACCTTCTTGAGTCAGACACCCTATGGGTACCGGTCTTTCTCAAATATTATCAGCACCCTCAATCCCACTGCTAAACGACACTTGGTCCTCGCCTGTCACTATGACTCCAAGTATTTTCCTCATTGGGACAACAGAGTGTTTGTGGGAGCCACTGATTCAGCTGTGCCATGTGCGATGATACTGGAACTTGCCCGGGCCGTAGACAAGCAACTCCTTTCGTTGAAGGTATCTGTTTCCCTCTTGTAGATTCCTGAGATAAAACATGTTAGCAGTAATTCAGAGTGAATTCTAGAATCCTTGGGTGAGTGAGAAAGCCATTTAGAAGTGTAGGCTTTCTGTACATTTTGTACTAATTTGTTGCAAAATGAAATGAAGTTGAAATAATATTAATTGGAAGATTATATTATTTAAAATGTCCACCATGGGCAATAAGTACATGACAGTATATTCATTCATTGGCACTTGATTTCTTAGTTATGAATACACATCAAATTTAAAAAAACCATTGTTTTCTTTTTGCAAAAAATGAAGAAGGTGGAAGGTTGGTACAGGCATGTGTAGGAGAATTATGTTTACTTCTTCTTGTTTATATAGTCATGGAACATCACAGCCTTCCATACTGAGATGTGGCGGCCTTGAGTCAAGGAGGGAGTTTCTGCTAGTGGTTCTGAAGTAGACAGTGGGTAATTCAGACACATCAAGATGAAAAGCATGAAGCAGAAATACATTATTGTTATTATCTGTGAATCTTGGCTCAATTTTGTGCAGCATAGCAAAGCTTTTGTTACATTCTCAGCTCAGAATACTTCTGGGACTCTCAGATGTTATTTCAGTCTCTGTGTTCTTAAGTGTATATTGAAAAAAAGTGCTAAGCTAGATGAAGACATTTTGTTCAGATATCACTCATAACCAAGTAAACACAACAAAGCAGAAACAAAAAACTTTGTTCGCAGGCAACAAATACCTTCTTTTCCCCTCAAAGCTTTATGAAGGGGCCAGCTTTTGATACAAGGGGGGTAAAGAAGTAAAAGATTTATCTTGTAATGGAAGTAATAGAGATATTTGGTTCTATTTTTGCTTTAGATGCTGAATTTGAAGAAAGCAAGAATTGTTTATAACCTCTCAGTATCTTTTTCACTGTTTTTTCATTTTGTTTTGTTTTCTGAACCTTCTATAATGTCTTTGTCCCATGCTCTGTCCTGCTTTTAACTAGCATCCTTTCCCAGCAACTGGGTGAGAGAGTTCAGAAGCTGATATAAAAGGTTAATTTTTCGTATTTGCATTTCTAGTGTAAGGACATGAAGTGAGGTGAAGAATGACTTAAAGACACAATCTGTGTGGTGGGTTCACAATCTCTTGGTGAGCTCCTTTACCTTTTTCCATGTAATTCACACCTGCTTTTGGTGAACAGAAATAGAAAGGACTGAATGAGTTGTTGAGTGGGGATCTCCATTAACAAAATACACATACATTCTTTTAATTATCTTTTCTAATAGAGGTAAGCAGTGATGTGGACAATTAAAAATAAAGACTGGTTTTGAATGCAAACTTTGAGAGTATCAGTTTTATTCTTCCAGTTGTACTTTAACTTGATTTGTATTAAGGAGATATTTTATGTCCTTCAGCCGTCATGGGTTGGGTAAGGGGTGGAAGAATGTGACCTGGGAGAAGACTGGATAGGAGATTGGATGATGGTTCCAATTCTTTTCAGTCTTCCTCTTCTAGCAATAAGATTGTAATTATACATTCACCTCTTTTGTCTTGTAACTTTGCTGTACCCTTCCACTTTAGCAGGTGGTACTTCCTCATTCCTTGTCTCTGGAGTTGGTTATTTGACTTGCTTTGGCCAATGAGATGCTAGTAGATGACACAAACAGAGGCTGGAAATGTGCTTGTGCAATTGGACTTGCTCTGTCATGTCTTTGCCATTGTCATGGGGAGAGCGTGCCTTGGCTGGCCTGCCAGTCCCAGGAGGAGGCTAAGAGGCTTGTGGAGCAGAAGCAAGCTAGATGACTGCAGGGTGAAGCAGAGCTTCTCCAGCCTAGACCAGTTGTCCCCAGTTGACCTGCAGACCCCACAGAACTCATGATTGTTGTTTTAAGCCACTGAGTTTCAGGTGGTTTTTACACCTTAGTGTTGTGGCATTAGCTGATACAGCCTTGGTTGGGGAAAGACTGCAGGTAACATACTGACCCTGTTAACAATGGTTACTAGGCATTTGTCATATTGCCAGGAAGAATGACTACAAGAAAATCTAGCCATGCAGATTTTCTAGCTCCGAGATACTAGGCTGAGTTATTAGAAGTTGAAGGCCACAGTTATTTTTCTGCCAATCCTAAAAAGAAGTAAAAAGAGCACGTTGCCTCACAGGACTCAGAGTAATTGTCCAAAACGGTCTATGCCTATCTAAATGAAATGGTGCTAAGAGAAGAGAATGAAAGGAAGTCATCGCACTGAACACTGGAGTCGCCAAGCTGTTGACATTTCTGAGGCACCCGAACCTTCAAACTTGCGGAATATGAAGACTGCCTCCTTTTGCTTCTGCCCTGGGCATGAACAGAATGTCTCCGGTCCCAAGCAGTCTTATTCTGCCCTGGTGTTCTGTTTGATTTGGAGTTAGAACTTTGGAACCAGTCAAGTCCCTTTAAACAACTGGAAACTTAGACTGTCTTCACAAATGTATGCACTATACACGTGTTGCCAGTGAGACAATCTGTTTCATTACTGAGTTCTTATTAAACCCTGAGTGCATATATAGTATACAGATAGACACATCCTGTGCTTAGTACTGTCAGGAGTTATGAGAGACTCAAAATACAATAAACTGTCCTTTTCTTGGGGCCTAATTAAGGAGTAATATTAAGACAATTGAAATGATTACCATACAAAGATAACTTACTTTTCACTTGATAAAGACATTTTCCTCCTTCTGATGAAATCACCCTAAAACGATCAAGAAAAATTCCATCTTTGAAGAATCCAGTGAACATCTGGAAACCACCATATGAAGACAGAAGGTGAATGGAGAAAAGGCAGATGACATATCAGAGTACAGAGATGTCACATTCCCCAGAGGGGAAAAAGGAAGCCAGTGGTCCCCTGAAAAATCCTGACTGGCTCAGGGATGGGAGGGGACAGTAAGGAAGGCAGAAGTGAGGCAGAGGGCGGACGAGGAGAGTGTTTTAAGTCTGTATAAGGAGCACTTAGGTATATAAGATTTCTACCCCACAGTTGGCAGGTAGGTGAGTATTCCACCTGTACCCTTGTAGGAGGTGACAGGATATTTTTCTGGAGAAATTGAACCAGGGAGGTTTTGGATGTTGGGACACCAGATATAAAGGAGGGCAGTAATGAGGTGCCTCATGGAAATCAGTGAGATTAGGGGAAAGACTACACACTGAGCAGTGAGATTCCCTAACCTTCCCTCACTTCCGGCACGAGAAAGACAGCAGCTAGCTCACACCCATCAGACAGGAACCTGGAGGATCCTTCTCTGGAAAATGTGAACCACCTCATAGAAAAGACCCACAGACAGTGACATTTGGGGATCCTCAGTGAAAACACTCACTGGGCATCAGATTGCCCTGCAGTGGGGCCAACCAATCTGTGTCTCTAATCAGTGTTTTAGTATCTTATTGCTTAATGCAAATGAACACAAAGGATGATCAGATATTTGAGGACCGTCTCCAGCATGAAAGAAAGAAGCAAAACAAATAATACAAGTTGAAAAATGAACTCAGAAGAAATAGTGTACAGGAGCAGAAAATAACTTAAAGAACACTCTTTTAATATCCTTAGATAAGAGGAGAAGTGTTATCCGTAACAGATTAAGGAAACATCAGATTCAGTTCCTCCAACGGGAGCACATTCCCCAGGACTGCACAGGGGCGGAGAGAGCAAATGGTGGTGTATTTTTCTTCATCCATGTTCAGCTGCCTGAGTGCAGGCACAAAGCAGGCAGAGAGTTGGACTTAATATTATGTTTTTGCCACGTGAGTTTGACCAAGGCAGAGAGAGGCACAGGAGTTGAGTGTGTACGCAGGGAGCAATTAGAATGATTGACTCTGGAATTTAAGCTGAATATATGGTGAAGTGAGGACATCATAAGGGTAAAGGAAAGACTGGGAAAAGGTGAACATTTCAAAAGATTATGGATTCCAATGGGGTTGAAGGATTGTGGGGATAGGGTACCAGAAGGACTAATCTGAAAGGTGAGAGTTGTCAGACAGTGGAAAGTATAAAATCAATCAGAATCCTACTCACCCTCCTAACTTCCACTCAGTGACTGTCTCTTTCATGAGGTCTTCCTTGACACTCCAAGGATTCCACTTCTCAATCTATCCAATTTCCAGAGGAGTTCTGTGTTATAGTTGTGACCCCTAGTACATTTTGCCATATCCGTGTATTTGTTTCATCTTTCCCTAACCCAACTAAAGTGTAGGTTCCTCTGAGGGAGAGACTGTAATTACCATTCTTTGGGTCTCTGTTGCATTCCAAGGGCAGATTCTTGAACCTAGGCTCAGTACAACACTGCAGACTTACATAAGGTGAGAAGCAAGATAGATTTGCGTTGTTTCAGGTTGGATTCCCTGGGAGGCGCACTCTGACGTGGAGGTTAGCATTTCAATCACGTCGTAGGGAGTGGCCTTGGCTCAACACCTGTGGCAGGGAGGGGAAAGAGATGGGAGTAGGCAGAGGAAGAAGCCGGGCTGCCATGCAGGTTCAACAACAGCCTCAGTCAACCCCTGGGGAGCTCTGGAGCCCCCAGCACCTGCTTAGGCCAGTCACTGGATGTAGGAACCCCCATGGCTGACAAAATCCTTAAAGGGACTAACAACTGAAGGCCTTCTGCGGACACCTCTACTGGCAACAGGGAAAATGCACCCTTCTGAAAGGGACCTGGGTGTTGTGTCACAGTGTCTGCCACTGCAGTTCCATAGTTCCAGTGTTCTCTAAGGAGTAAGAAAAAAGTGTAAGACTTCTATTTTCAGAGGGAGTGAAGAAGGTGAGATTTCTGTGGCTGCAGACTGTGGGACCCGTGATGATTTTCAGAGAGGAAATGGTGCAAAATAAATTTTGGCATATTCCACTTGCTTTGGCTTCTTCCTTTTCTTCACGGCACATCTGTCTTTTTGTCCAGTTAATAGGAAAACGTGCTATTTTTTAGTTCTCATATTTTTGCTCTTTTTCTACTGTTTTTGTTTTAAATCAGGATGCTTCAGACTCGAAGCCAGATCTCTCACTCCAGCTAATTTTCTTTGATGGAGAAGAGGCTTTTCTTCACTGGTCTCCTCAAGATTCTCTGTATGGGTCTCGGCACTTAGCTTCCAAGATGGCATCAACTGCACATCCACCTGGAGCGACGGACACCAACCAATTGCACGGCATGGTGAGTCCAGGTAATTTTCACGGTCCTGCAGCTACAGACTCTGATTCAAAGGAAGCCTGTGGCAGGGAGGGGAAGCCAATTAAAGACCTAAAAATGCCACAGCATTCTTGGAGCAGAGTGTTTATAATAGAACATTTTTTTGGCAGGCGTTGGGTTTTTGAGGAATCCCAGAGCTAAAAAAGAATGATTCTAGGTTAGAAGTTGACTGAGCTCAATTAAAATGATGTAAAAATTCAGAATAAGGAAACATCAGATTCATTTCAGTCTCACGGGAGCACATTCCCCCAGTAAGTATAGAGGTGGAGAGAGCAAATCCCATCTTTGAGGCCTCTGTCAAGCCAGAGGAGGCTGGGGTCTTGGGAAATGGAGTAAGAGTGGAACATAGTATGGGGATGAGAGTGAAGAATTTCCTCGGTGGCTTCAAAGCATTATAGTGACTCCAAGTGTGTATAGGACATTTTGATGTGTCAGTTTTTTTTTTTTTTTTTTTTGCGGTACGCGGCCCTCTCACTGCCGTGGCCTCTCCCGTTGCAGAACACAGGCTCCGGACGCGCAGGCTCAGCGGCCATGGCTCACGGGCCCAGCCGCTCTGCGGCATGTGGGATCCCCCTGGACCGGGGCATGAACCCATGTCCCCTGCATCGGCAGGCGGACTCTCAACCACTGCGCCACCAGGGAAGCCCCTGATGTGTCAGTTTTGACGTGGTGCTTTGACATGGTGGTGGAGAGATTTCAGTGCTGCCTTAAAACCCTGATCCTATTACCAAGTAATGGGTGCAGCTTATGGCCCCCTCCTCATCCCCCATTCTGACCCCACAGCCCATACCTAGTCCCTTACCCCACCTTTGAATTTCCTTCCTATTCTGGCTCCCTTCCCATATTTGACTTTCACTCAGTATTTGAGTCCTCACTAACTGCAGCATGGAACCCCTGAGACTTCATTCTTCCCTGTGGCTCCATCCATCCCTGGCCCTCACCCTATCTGTGAACTGATAGCCTGTTTCTAACCCTCTCCGTTCATCCCTGTCTTTGCCCTATCACTGACCTTCACCCTATGAGTCCAAATGACCACATTCAGTGTCCTCTGTGAATCCAGCACATCTCATGTTGGCTTTCTGTCTGTCTCATTGCCTACTGGCAGCTCATAAGGGGTTAGGAGAACATAACTGGTATCTCATTTAATCACTTTTGCTCAAGTGGCTAAAAAGGGTTCAGAGGAGAAGAGACCTGATCCATCGGCAGGAGGAACAAAGTTATTTGTTTACCAGTCCAAATATATGAATCCATAGTGATAGTTAGACCATTTTTTCCCCCAGAAACAAACTCTTAGGAGCTTATCCAACCTTGTGAATATACTCCTATTTCAAACAAGACTATTTTTTCCCAGTGAGTATATTTAATCATCATTCATGAGTTAGTAGATACTATGTCTTTAGAGTCATATAGACTCTGAAAATATTTATCTATTACACGTCAGGATCAATGCTAGATATTTACCCATACCTTACCTCACTTATATAAATCAGGAGTTCTTAATCTTGGGTTAGTCTTCAGGGAGTCCTCAAGCCTGCTGATGTTTTATGGCTCAAATAAGTTAAGAAACACTGGTTTATTATAGAGGCTTATAGCCAGAAAGGACCTTTAGAGGTCAGCAAACTTGAGCTTCTTGTTTGATAGAAAAGGAAAAGGAGATCCAGGGACTAAGCTCATAGAGCTTCTAGTCAAGGAAATTTTCTTATATGCTGCTTTAAGGAATAAATAGTTACTATCCAAATGCTCTCCTTTGGCAGTGGTGTTATTATAGACTGGGGATAAAATGGCTAATTAGAATGGAATAGAAGATCAGACAGGCTTGCATGCCCACCTGAAATAAAGCAAATGTATTCTTTTTTTTTCTTATGAAATATTTATCCAAATGTCCTCCTTCTAATTTATCCTTAGTGATATCCTTCTGGGGTTACAGACAAAAAGAATCTACAATTTGCCATTTGTCCACATTGCATAAGCAAGATTTAAAAATTTCCCCCAAAGGATTCACTTACAATGTTATTAAACCTTTTGTTTATTTATACAGCTCCCCATTTTATTCTCAGTTATTAAAGTGTAGTTAGTTTTGACTGATTTTTTTTTCCATTGATGAGTATGAAATGTATTTTGGTGACAGTAATTATACAATATTTTTTCTCCCTTAGGACTTATTGATCTTACTGGATTTAATTGGAGCTCCAAACCCAACATTTCCCAACTTTTTCCCAGACACTGCCAGATGGTTTCATAGACTTCAAGCAATTGGTAAGCACCACTGTTATTCAAGAGTCAAACCTGGTTTCTTCCCACTGACAAACACTGAGTTTTAAAATTCAGAATTTATGATTTAAGTGTGCGATTTGAGTATACAATATACTTTACTGGCTTTTTTTCTTGCTTTATTGATTAGTTTATTATTCCTATTCATCTCTTTTAGAAGGCCAACTTTATTTTCCTGCATGAAACTGAATTTTGAAATGGAAACATAAAATACTACATTTCATATTTGCATATCCTTAGAAGTGGCTTGGAAATATTTTCTGAGAGTCCTGTTTGAAGCATATGGAATGCATTTTTAGGGAAAACTCAGCAAAGCATGTTGGATAATGATGAATGTTATGTCCTCATAATGATACCAAAAGATATTTTTTAATGTTTCTTTTCCATCTCTGTCTTTGTCATCTTCTATTTTCTGCTTTATGCAGATGTGATTTTCTTTTAAATCTAGTACAGGGCTTCCCTGGTGGCGCAGTGGTTGAGAGTCCGCCTGCCGATGCAGGGGACACGTGTTCGTGCCCCGGTCTGGGAAGATCCCACGTGCTGCAGAGCGGCTGGGCCCGTGAGCCGTGGCCGCTGAGCCTGCACGTCCGGAGCCTGTGCTCCGCAACGGGAGAGGCCACAACAGTGAGAGGCCCGCGTATAGCAAAAAAAAAAAAAAAAATCTAGTACAATCTCTGCTTATTTTCCAAAGGAGTAAGAGATGGCGATGCAACAGCAAGCCAAAATCCTTCAAGAGTCATTTAAGAGAAGGTTCAGTGTCAAATAAATGAGAGTGGAAGAGACCAGATAAGGTTAGGCCAAACCAGCCAAGGAAACAAAGATATCTATGGCTCAGGAGAGAGGCTTGGGGCTTGCAGAAGGAAAAGGAGAATAACTGCTTTCTTTTGTACCTCCACTCCATACACCCCTCCCTCTCCACATACATACACACAAACACCCCAAAACAAAACACAACAAAGCACAAAAAATTGGCATCAGGGAGAGGTGAACATGTGATAGAATTTTATTATAGAATCCAGGCCAGGAGCCCTGCTTTGAGGCAAGAACATCAGGCTAAGAATTCCTTTCTAGCCACACAAACTTCTTGGAGCAGGATAGGGTTGTACTTTCTTCTCAGCAGTGGGGAAAATGCTGCCATCTCAACTCATGCTTTTGCCATGAGTTCAGAACGTGCTTAATATCCAGGTCTAGAATATTATGAAAGAAACTTTTACCTCAGATGCTTATCTATGGCAAATTTAAATTTCTAGTTTGAAAGAATTGCTATTATGGTATTATTAATGTAAGCTTCTTGGGGGCACTTCCTTACAGCATGTTTTCCTTACTTTGAGTAGCCTCAAGAAATTGGGTTTGGCCTTCTGTCAAGGATTTGATTCCCTTCTCTTATTTCCTCCACTGGAATGAATGTATATCAGTAACTCACATCTTAATACAATTTTAACCCATTGTATAACCCACCGGGTGATCCTTACACTTCAAACCATATCTCTAATTGTATAAGGAAAAGTTGTATCCTAAGGTAAAGGAATTATAATAATCAATAAACAGATGGGAATATTGTTTTGGTCATAGTAGGGCTTTCTTGATGTTCCTAAAATCACATTACATATGAATGCTTACCACTCGGTCTAATTTTACCCTTTAAATTTAGTAATTAAAATAACCAATCCTGGAAAGTTTCATTCAGTTGTCTTAAACTCTTCTTGTGATCTCTTATCATCTTGTAACATAGGCTCATGTTATATGTAATCCTGTAATACATAGGTTCTATGTTGCAAGATGACAGGACTGACGAAATGTAGGCCAATGGTTCTCAAAGTTTAGTGTGCATTAGAATCACCCGGGGGGCTTGTTACACCACAGATCGCTGGACCCCACCCCCAGAATTTCTAATTCAGTTGGTCTGAGGTGGGACCAGATCATTTGCATTTCTAACAAGTTCCCAGGTGGTGCTGATGCAGCTGATCAGAGACCACTTTGAGAACCACTGATGCAAGTCATAATAGGTATCCCTTTCCCAAAGAGTGGTCACTCAGTATAGTACTTCATACCTATTCTCTCTAAGGATTCCCCTTTCAAGCTCTGCGTCTCCTCGTAAGGCATTCTTCATACAGGATTGAGGATCTGTAAGTATCTACACCTGTGTTTTTTCTCTCCATTTTCCTCTAGCTTTCTCATTCTCCATCTCTCCATTGTTCTGCTGAGTTTCTGATTCTAAGGAGGTTCTCACCTGTAAAGCTAGAATCATGTGTGACTCTTAGAAGGACTCCAAAATGTCCACACCCAAGTTCAGCTCAGAGGGTTTTTTTTTTTTCTTTTTACCAAGAACAGGTTTATTAAGATCCATGGTCAGTTACAAGTTTGGTTTGGTTTTTGGTCACTGGCCCCAAATGCCACTCTTCTGAGTTTACATCAAAATACAAAGCCCAACATTTACAGTTTGAAAACTTAAAAAAAACAGACACCAAAGACAAAGGCTTTTAAAAATCTCGGTTGAAATGTTCTCCCTGCTGCGTCATCTGTAGAATGAAAGGCATGTGAGATGCTGTGAGGATTTCTGACAGTGAACTCGTATTCATCATGTGCTTTGAATATTTAAATGTTACCAAAATATTACTGTGCCTTTGAGTGCTTGATTTGATTGAAGATACAAATGATGCTTTTGACCATCTTTGGTTGTAAACGAGAAGCAGCCTGCCCTCAGGGGACAAGGTGGTGACGGCCCTGACGACCTGCTGTGTGGCCTGGGGGCGTCTTTGCTCCCGTAGGGTCTCTCCTCCTCAAAAGCAGGTGTGTGGCCCAGACTTGGAACTGCTGGGAGAACAGAGTGGCCCTTGCTTTGCCAAACGTGGCAGCAAAATCAGCTTTAAAATCACGAACCAGAGGAGAACCATTGTCTAATTTTGCTAGGGCTCTCTTTTAGGGCCTGATTCTTCTTTGGAGCCAGAGGCTGGGTTCCTGTCCTGGGGTCTCACCGCCCACCTCCAGGGCAGTGAGGGCAGAGGCCGTGGGCCCTCTGGGGAGGCCTGACTCCTGCAGCTCAGAGGTTGTTGCCATGGGTGTACTACTGCATAATGTTTTAAAACCAAGTGTCAAGATTTCAAACTCCTTATGCATCTGACTGTTGATCAGATAAAAATATATGTTCATCTGCTGTCTAATTATCATCTGCAGAAAATGAACTCCATGAATTAGGTTTGCTCAAGGATCACTCTTGGGAGAGGCAGTATTTCCAGAATTATGGTTATGGAGGTGTGATTCAGGATGACCATATTCCATTTTTAAGAAAAGGTAATGTATGAGTGTATATATGTATGCATGCCTGCACATGTGTGTTTTTTACCTATTGTATTTATTGTATTTTATGTGCATTTGCAACAGTCTAGAAGTGTGAAGAACCATTCAATTTAATAACTGATTAAGTAAATCATTCACCAATCATCTCACGGCTTCTATTTTTTTTTATGAAAGTCATTCCAAATCCCTGAGGACACTTTTATATTTTTTCCTACACATAGAATATTTATCAAATCTCATATACCTCTGACATCCTGACTTCCCTTTCATAGAGCTAGATTGTATTCTTATAGTTTGTGTAACTCTGGTGTTTTCCTGCTAATAAAGAAGCAATATTCTTTTTCTTTTTAAAAATTTATTTATTTTTGGCTGCGTTGGGTCTTCGTTGATGCGCGCGGGCTTTCTCTAGTTGTGGCGAGCAGGGCCCACTCTTGGTTGCGGTGCATGGGCTTCTCATAGCAGGGGCTTCTCATTATGGAGCACAGGCTCTAGGCACGCAGGCTCAGTAGTTGAAGTGCATGGGCTTAGTTGCTTTGTGGCATGTGGGATTTTCCCAAACCAGGGCTCGAACCCATGCCCCCTGCATTGGCAGGCGGATTCTTTACCACTGCACCACTAGAGAAGTTCCGCCTCCCTATTCTTTATGTAGGAGCAAGAGTTATCTTTAAAAAATGTCAATCAAATTATGTTACTTCCCTACTCTAAAGCTCTGGTAGCTTGCCATCAAGTAGAAAACAACCCAAAGTCTTTATCATGACCTACAAGGGCCTCCATTTTATAACTCTTTTCTCCCTTGCCATCACCTCCTACCTCTCTCTCTAATTATTGCTCTGATCCAGCCACATTGCTTGAGGAACACATTGCCGTTCCTCAAGCAGGCCAAGCACACTCCTACCTCAGGACCTTTGCACTTGCTAATACTGCTGCCTGGAATGCTCGTCCCCAGATCTTCACACAGCTTGCTTTCTCCTTTGTTACATCTATTTAAATGTTAGTTTCTCAAAGAGGCCTTCCCTGATTTTAAATACCTCTTTATTGGCCCTACTGTCTGCCTCTCATTCTCTATTCCCTTACCTTGTTTTACTATTCTTTATAAGCCTTCTCACTTTCTAAAATTATTTTTTGTATTTGTTTATTTGTTTCTTTCTCTAGTAGAATGTAAGCTCCATATGAGCAGGGCTTTGCCTTTTCACTGATGAACCCTCAATTCCTAAAATAGGGGCTGGTACATAGTAAGTGCTTTATAATTATTTACTGAATTACTTAACATTTGTTTAACGAATGAATGACTTTGAAGTATAAGGGTAAGATACAGGGAAATACACAGAAGCTGATGAACTATCAGCTGTGTTTATATAGTATAGAATAGTACAGTATATAGTATAGTCCTACTCAGATTTCCTTGAAGAATGATACTTTCTAGTTTACTCATGGGAAATATGCACTTAATTACAAGTTGTTTCATCTTGTTAGGTGTTCCAGTTTTGCATCTGATACCATCTCCTTTCCCTGAAGTCTGGCACACCATGGATGACAATGAAGAAAATTTGGATAAAACAACCATTGATAATCTAAACAAAATCCTAAAAGTCTTTGTGTTAGAATATCTTCATTTGTAATATTCTGGTTTAGTTTATGATAATTGCATCTAGTATTATATTCAAAAGTCAAGGCACCCTTTAAATTAATCTGACTCCAGATGCTGTGTGGAAACTTCTGTGTGGAAACTTCTATCCTATAGATTCATTCTATAGGTATCTTTGAATATCCTAGATTTATGTCATGTCCAAATTGCTTATTCATTTTCATCTAGTGATAAAGAAAGGGAAATGTAAGAAAAACTGAAGGTAAATATCTTTAAAAAACTTCTTTAGATAAGAAACTATGAAGCTAAATCAGATGTGTATAGTCAGTATCACGTTTTTCTAAATAGTACTTAAATATGATGGTCATGTGCAAAGTACAGCCTTAGTTTTATGATTTTCTTATACTTGGGAATCTATTGCATATAATACAAAACAGAGATGCAGTTTGAAGACTCAATTTCTTTGAGAAATCTTTGTACGGTTTATTTCATGGAAGTTAAATCAGAATTAAATGCCATGTTGCGAATGTCTTTTTTAATATATGAATGAAAAATTGTATAACTTAAAGTATAGCTCAATTTTTATAGTTTTACAAATTTAACATTTTTATCATAAAATAATATAGTCAGTACCAAAAATGTAGAAAATGGAGAAAAGAAAAAACCCCTATAATTTCATTACATTAGCAGAGTAACCATTTACTCTAGTTTTCCCTCACATATTTTCAATGCAGTTTTTATGTCGTTATAATGAAACTCTACCTACACGTTTTTGGCCTTTTTGCTATTAAATGACATAATTACCAGACATTTATTTGCTGTTTTGATCTTGGGTTGAGATGAAGACAGAGACTGTTGAGTGTGTCCTCCAGAGTCAATATGAAGGTAACACACTGGCAGGACAGAAATTAGGATCATTTTTGTGTAGGTAAATTATATGGTATTCAAGTTAGTTTAATTACTTATAGCCTATTTCTTTCAGGAGATTCATGGAAGTAGAATTGTTTGGGCTGGAAACACATAGGAATTCATGGATTTTTCTTTGGCTGTAGGAAACAGTTATCTAAAAATACAAACTTGATCAGTTAAACAATTAGGAAATTGATCCTGCTATATAGATGAAGTTAGCTGGGGGCTGTTGTTTTTCATGTGCTATCTGTTCTGAGCAGACATTTAATAAACCTCGCTGAATTAATGTGCTGAGGCTGGGTAGGGAGTGAGATAGACAAGCTGAGTGGGAAAGCAATGGCAACCTTCAGTTCAATAACAAAGAAAGTCTTTGGAAAAGGAATTTACTTATGAAAACAAACTTTCCAGGTTAAAAAAAGGGATCAATATAATTTTATCTATATGAATTGATACAATTTTATAAAAGAATAGCCAGAGTTATAGACAATTATATCTAACAATATCTGTCTATATGGTAAATGTTATAGAACTAGATTTTTATAGGTTTCTTCTAAAATTATATAAAGGGAAGTCATGCTTTTGTGAGTTAAGTAATATTAACAGCTAACACTTATTGAGTGCTAACTCAGTGTCAGTGTCATAGGTGCTTTATATGTTTTTACCAACTTAATCCTCACAACAATCCTAAGGGGTAAGGGGTATTATTAGCCCCATTTTATGATGCTCAGAATGGTTAAGTCTCTTCTTCAAGATCATGAAGCTAGTAAGTGGCAGTGCTGGGTTTAGAACCCAACCAGTCTGGTTCTAAAGCTCATCCTCTGAAGCACTTTAGAGTACTGCCTCTTTACATGAAAAGACCTTTGCAGAAAGTTCTTAATGCCAAGCGCAAAGCAACAATTGTGTCTTGAAATTTTTATAGGTCATTCACCCAGTCTGGGAGAGCATTCTTAAATCACTGCTGCCAGGGTTCACCTGACAATGTTAGGCTTCAGAGGCATGTCATTTGTAATAGAATTATTTCTCTGCCATATCAAAGGCTATTTTTACATAAGCATGCTTATAACAGAAATCAACGCGAATGGTTCCAGGGCTAAAGAATCTAAGCCACAAAGCAGGATTAAAAGAGGCTGAGTTTTCTGGATTAATTTTTGGATGACTGAAAAAATTTGAAAGGGGTTCAGGGAAAACATTTTTTTTAAACACCAGAAAAGAAATGATTTAATTGATGATATTAAAACAGAATGAGGGCTTCCCTGGTGGTTCAGTGGTTGAGAGTCCGCCTGCCGATGCAGGGGACATGGGTTTGTGCCCCGGTCCGGAAGGATCCCACATGCCGCAGAGCAGCTGGGCCCGTGAGCCATGGCTGCTGAGCCTGCGCGTCCAGAGCCTGTGCTCCGCAGTGGGAGAGGCCACAACAGTGAGAGGCCCACGTATCACACACACACACACACAAAAAAAAAAACAGACTGAAAAGAAGTTTTAATAAGGAGCCTTAAAATTAGTTGACAGTACTACATATATAATTATAAGCCTAAACAATAAATTCTTTTTGAGGCGGAATGAAATAAATAGATCTACTATAATCTGTTGGGTTGACATTAGTTGAATTATTTTTAGAGGAAGAAGTTGGAGGATATGTTGAAATGAGATAAAAGGAAAAATAAAAACATAAGCAGATTAACTCAATGAAAGTTTCCTTCCAAGTGGCACATTCTAAAATTCTACTCACTAAGAGTTTGTACTAATATGGGAAAAGCAATCATGATACTGGAAAGGGAGACAGTTTAAGGCATTAATCTTGATATTAATCCCTGAAATATGTTCTGTATAAAAATGCCAGTCAGAAATATTACTTTAAAAATTATAGCTACAAAGGCAGGGCTCCATAAACATTATGCTGTATTTGGAATTTTTCTATATGCATTTTGGAGCATTTTACTGCCCCTAAGAGAACAATTTGTATGTTTTGTCTGTTACTGTCAACCCTGCAACACACAGGGCTATTTTTCTTCTTCAAAGAAATGAGTTCAAAGGAAAATATTCATAAAAGAGTGTTCATAACCTTGGCATCTAAAAAAATCATGAGTCTGTTATTGTAGCTTGAGGGTTGTGGCTGGGAAAGACAGATCCTTCAAACTGGAGAAATTTTTTAGATGGTGAAACCGTTGTCATAAGAACAAAGCAGCCCATGTTTTCAGCTCCAACTCCAAATCCTTAAATTGTTTTTTCCATGGAGCTTCTTTCTTCCATCAAAGAGGTGCATTCATTATGATGCTGTAGCAAAATCATGTGAAAACTGAGCATTTGCTCAACTTGGCTCAGCTGGAGGTGATTACGTCTTATAAAGGAGGGAAGGACAAGCCGTAAGACATTTCTATTTCTCTGATGTACAGACAGCCCTACATGAGGCTTGGTCATGATACATTCTGCTGAAAATGAAATCTCAGTTTCTTTGTAAGCCCTAAATCTGAGGAATGAAGGTGTGGGGATAAAGGATATAAAGAGAAGATGAGGGAGACTATTTATGGCAGCCATAGTAATTTAAAGCAAAGCTAACATAGGAAATTTGGGGAAATTACTTAAATTTGCTGTTTATGAAAGTATGGGGCTTGCTTTCATAGCCAGTCTTTTCACCAACTTTTGGCTTCAAAGATGAATGTACGAAAGATTGAGGTTTCACTCTGAGTTTCAGAGCCACTTTCTATGCAGTCTGAAACTCTAAAAGTCATTTTGAAGTGGTTTAATAGCCTCCCCTTCTCCCTTCTGTCTCCCTTCTCTGTCGTCTATGCTACATCTTTCTCAGCCTTCAAATAGCTAACCTACTGCTCTGTTGCAAGGAGCAGGTCCCACTGTGCAAAGTCACCGCCATATTTCACGGAAGGACTGAGGTGGAGAGGAGACGTCATTAGCTAGTCGAGCCAGTAGGGTGGTATGGGACACCCCTCAAATCCTCTTAAACATGAAAATGGGCCCCAGGATCCTGGCACTACATCCAGCAGCAATAATTTATGGCAGTTTTGAAGATGGCTGATATGAAAGGCCTGTGTCATGGCTGTAGCCCTCAGCCTGAATTTGGTTGGTGTGCTCACACGATGTGAAGTCATCTTACTGTGCCCATATTTCAAAGGCTACACATGGAACGTAGCCCACTCTCCCAACACATCCAAATTTGCCAGGGAGAATTTAGACCATTTGTTTGAGAATTAATATTAAGAGCACAGAATTGTCAAGAAGAGAAAAAAAAGACCATGACTTAAAGCAAAAAACAGACAAGCAAGCAAACAAAGAACCCAACCAACCAACCAACCAACCAAACAAAATAAACCCTACAAAGATCACAAAGGTAACATTAAAAATAGATTTTAAAGCTGATAAATTATAAATAGTACTAAAAACTTTGTACTATTATATTTACAGATTACTACAGGGTACAAGAGGTCCTTGGCAGTCAAGGATTTAACATTTGTGGTTTTGGTGAACAAAGAATGACATGCAGTAAATTATCTGAGCTAAGAGATTAGCGTGGAGAAGTGGATGAGCCTAGCAGGCTTCCAGCCATCAATTTCATTGTTATTGTCTAGTCATCCTTGCAGTAACACTTGGAAAGTAGTAAAACTCATTTGTTTGTAAAAAATGAATGCATGCCTCCCCATCTCTTAAGCCAATCGCTCTTTCTGGCGATGTAATTAAAGAGGTCTAGAAAAATAATGGTGCTGTACAGATAAGAGCAACATATGTTCACCATGGTGGGCAAGTGAGTTGGGTGACTTATGCACAATTCTGCCTTTCTCTTATCTTACAACGGATGTGGCATTATAATGTTCCCCTAGAATGAAGATGTACTTGATCCTCCATCAAAGTTCTTAAAATATAGGGTGAAAATCTTGGAAGAGGAGCACAGGTGTTATGAGTATCTTATGGCTCTGTTATCAAACCAGTTCCATTTGCCTGATGCACAGCAAGCCAAATGCTGAGATGTTGAGGTTTACAGCTGAGAAAGTGTTTATTCACAAAGCAGCCAATTGGGAGACTGAAGAATAAGTCTCAGATCTGCCTCCTGGAAGGCAAGGGTGTTGGGATATTTATTGGATAAGCAGAGTGTCTTAGGCACGGGGAAAGGTGATTGGAGGTCAGGAAAAGATGAGGTAATTGGTGTTTTGTGCAGGTGCATCTGGTTTACGTGCTTTTGCATGTTCAAAATAGAGGCACTTAGCTTGATGGGAGGGTGGAGTTTTCCAGCCTGCTGATGTCTGACAGGACCCTGTTTTAGGGTCGGTGGTCCCAACCAGTTCCAACTGCCTTGCACTGGACAAGCGTTGACTCCAAGTTCCTATAAAACAACTGAGCTGTGTGAAGCTGGGAAGGTATGTAATTAAAGCAAAAAGAAAGAAAGAAAGAAAGGAAAATAACTAAAGCGAGCTTAATCAATGAAGGCAGTTTATAAGCCAAGGGGTTTTAACAAACTGTTCCTTTATCTGTTGTTCTGTAAGACAAGCTCAAGAATTTCTATAGTTATCAGCTTCTGTTAACTCTATGCAGCATGCTTTCACCTCAGGCTTTGAACATCTGGATTTAGAAGATTCCTGAATCCAGCTGCTCATGCTTCATTTCTTTGCAATTGGACCCTAGAGTTGGAAATGAGAGTTTGTCATAGGAAAACAAAGTTGCTTTCCCTAAAATCAGATTTTCTTCAAGATCATTGTGTTTCTTCCCCAGACCTATACTGCAAGTTGGTAGAGCTTAGAAGGTTACATTCAAGGGAAGAGCATCTTTGGATACCTAAATTTGTTAACACTTCCTCTAGGCAAAAGACAGAGAAATGACATTATCTGAGAAACCAAGAAAAATTGAGAGTACTGAGAAACTGACCAGGAAAGGTAAACTTCTCTGCTGTAGGAGGCTGGCAGTCATGGATGAGACCTTGTCCAGACACTGCCTGAGGCCCTAAAGACTGTGAAACTGATGAAGATCAGGGGCGGCAGAAGGAAGGGTTTGTTAACTCACAATTAATGTTTTAGTCCAGCAGTTCTCAAAATCAAAAGGTTCAAGGAACTTTGATCAAATAGATGTTTCTTTTTCTTTTTTTTTTTTTTTTTGCGGTATGCGGGCCTCTACACTGTTGTGGCCTCTCCTGTTGCGGAGCACAGGCTCCGGACGCGCAGGCTCAGCGGCCATGGCTCACGGGCCTAGCCGCTCCGCAGAATGTGGGATCTTCCCGGACTGGGGCACGAACCCGTGTCCCCTGCATCGGCAGGTAGACTCTCAACCACTGCGCCACCAGGGAAGCCCCAAATAGATGTTTCTTATACCTCTCCTCAAAGGCCCGTAAATGTTATCAGACCCATGTATTAGGGCTAGCCAGGTCATATGTCTCCATCAAAGTCATTATCAGACCAGGGCATGAGTGGAGTCTGAACTGAGATTGTTGTTCAGGGGTTGGGAATAAGAGAGTAGAATTCAAATCTTTTAGAGCTGAAAAGGCCATAGGAATCATCTACTCTCTGTTTTTTCGCCCTCAGCTTTAGATTTTTCCCTGCAGGTGGTACCGCAGAAAGAGCTCCTCTCCACATTCTTGCCCCGTCTCAGTGGTAGAATGGGCTCCAACAGATTTTAAAGTTTGTGTATGAAACAGTAGAACACTTTCTTCAGAGGAGATCTCACATGGAACCCCAAAGCTAAAAGAGCAGGTCTGACTGAAGCAGGGAGAGAGTCCTGGAACCTTGTCGGCTAAGCCTTGTTCAGTAACCACCTGCCTCCCCCAACATCTCTACTTAACCCCACAGGGACTCCATGAAACCTAGGGCTCTGCAGAACATAGCTTGGAACTCTGACTTCATTCTCAGTCTTCTTTGACTCAGTTCTCAGAAATAATGACTTGGCTGATCACTTACTATTTGGGATTCTGGACCCAATTCCAATGTGCAGGGGTGAAAGGGGAGCTTCCCACACAACCAAGCAATGCTCTGCACACCAGCTGAGTATCTTACAATTCGACTCAGTTCTGACACGATCTTCCTGGAGGTAGCATCAAATCAAGGGCTCAGTCTCACAAACTGGCCCCCTTTCTCCCCACTTCAGATGCCAGTCTAAAGCCCATATCATCACTTGTGTTTCTGACCCCCTGGCAGTAGATTGGAAGTTCCAATGACACCCTCCAACTCAGAATGCCAATCACAAGTCCAGGTTGTTACCTGGACTTCTGACCAGCTGGCTATATATCAAAGGATCCCACTACCCCCTCCTTGGGTTCCATTGATTTGCTGGAGCAGCTCACAGAACTCAGACAAACATTTCACTTACTAGATTACAAATATCTTATAAAACGGTATAGCCCAGGACAGCCAGATGGGAGAGATGCATAGAGCAAGGCATGCAGGAAGGAGTGCGGAGCTTCCATACCCTCTCTGAGCATGCTGCTCTCTCCAAGTCCCCATGTGTTCATCACCAACCAGAAAGCTCTCGAACGCTGTCCTTTAGGGGTTTCACTACATAGGCACGATTGATTAAATCATTGGCCACTGGCGATTGATTCAACTCAGTAACTGGAAAATTTTGACCCATTACTGACTCCTCTTTCTCTCAGTTCAGCACGTTAGCAAATCCTGTTGACTCTCTTTCTACCATGTCCCAAATCTGTCCGTTTTTGAGTACTGCTCCCACTCTGGGTCAGGCCACCATCATCCCTCTGTCACCTGGCCTCCCTGCCCCCTCCTTGTTTCCTTTTTCACTTCTCCACACAGGAGCCAGAGCCATCCTCTCAAATTACAGTCATGTCACGTTACTGCTCTACTTCAAACCCTCCAATGGCTTCTCCTTTCACTTGAAAGAGAATCCAGTGCCTTCTTGTGGGGCTGTCCAAGCCCCACAGGACCTGACCTCTTTTACCTTTTTGATCTCACCTCCTACCACTTTCTTCCTCACTCATTTCACCCTGGTCACACTGACTTCCTGGCTTGTCCTAAACAAGCTGGGCATATTCCTGAATCACTTGGGGAGCAGATGTAGCAATAAATGAAGTCTCACCAGCCAGGAGCCTGAAGCTGGGTTGTGAGCGGTCTGCACCTGGTCTTATTTCCCAGGGCCAACTGAAGAGGTTCTGGGCTCAATGCTGGGCTGTGGCCATTAGTTTCCAGCAGATTCTGAGATTGCTGCCCTTAGAGATGAGGCTGACTTAGAAACAGAACAGCAACAAGTTTCAATGTGTCCAGAGAATTCTCAATGGGTCCAGAAAACTCCCTAGGTCTGTCTCTTGCCTCCCTTCCCTTTTCTCCTTCAAAAGATGGATATTTTGGGCTTCCCTGGTGGCGCAGTGGTTGAGAGTCCACCTGCCGATGCAGGGGACGCGGGTTTGTGCCCTGGTCCGGGAAGATCCCACATGCCGCGGAGCGGCTGGGCCCGTGAGCCATGGCCGCTGAGCCTGCGCGTCTGGAGCCTGTGCTCCGCAACGGGAGAGGCCACAACAGTGAGAGGCCCGCATACCGCAAAAACAAACAAACAAACAAAAAAAGATGGATATTTTAAGAAAGCCCAGGGAAGAGATATGAGAAATATGGGATATAAATAAAGTGGAATGAAGAATCACAGTATTGTGTATTTTTCAGCATTGGGTCATGTTTTTTGGATGATACTTGGGTGGAGAGCAAAAGACCAGAAGATGATAGAGGGAAAAAGAGAGGAAGGGACAGTTGAGGTTCCTTTAGGCTTTAAGTGAGAAACCTGTCCTCAGATCCTCAGAATAATCATACTCCATCTCCGTTAGGCTTCTGTGTACTAGCAAGGCCTCTGGGCCTAGGTTGTTCCTTTGTGGTCGTAAAGAAGGCCCAAGAAAATTTGCATAGGCAACACTAAAGCATCAACTGAAAAGTTTCTGACTTATCCCTGTGACTCCCTCCTACATCTGCCAACAGGGAAAACTCCAGGGATGAGGTTGTTTCCTACCTCCCTGTTCTGGACAACGTTCCTCCCTGGGAGGTGGGGTGGAAGTGGAGGGGGCGTCCTGCATCCTCATGATCCCATGCCCTCTCCCTTCTTCCCGTTCCTCTCTACCAAACTCTGTTTCCATCTTGAGCTGAGAGTGATGGATAGCAGTGTTTATTGAAAACATTTTTAAATCAAGAGATTAAACTCTGATAACAGTAGAATTTCATATATGAGTCAGTGTATAAATCAGATCGTAGAGTTGACGCTTTAAAGATACTTCCACGTCCTCAGAATTGCAGACGTGAATTCCTAGACATTGTTTCCTCCTTAGGGCAACTTCAGCATCTTACCCACAAAGATAAAAGGCAGGACCCTTGCAGAGGCAATAGGCTACAAGGCTCAAGTTGTAGGACGCTCTGGGCCCCTGAGTCTATCTGTCTCCTTCTCTGAATTCAGTGCCTCACCTTTTATATGCAGTTGAGCTCCCACAAGCTGCGTGACAACCTGACAGTTTGCCCCAGGCAGGCTGGCTTGAGTTTCTCTCATGCTGTGTTTTGACAGCGTTGGTTAGGGCACAATCCGTGGGATCTGTTTGGATTGGCGGTTCTCCCTCTGGACACGGGTCGTATCAAAGCAGCAGACAGGTTGCCTGTCTGAGCCATTTTTCTGACATCAGGGCTACTGCTGTGGCTGCTCTCAGACCTCCACAGTAATCATGCGGAGAGGGCTTGAAATGGTTGGGCATCAAGTGCAAAAGAAAAAGCACTCAGAAGTGTGGAATTTATTTGCATTGGTTCAGGGAACTAAAGAAAAAAGTTATTGGAGAACAGAATATTCCTGGCCTGTGTGCCCATTGAAACTGGAATTTGTCTTACTGTGCTTTCTTGGTTCTCCTCCACCCCAGATGGATCTTTCCCATGTTCTTTTGCTGGTTCCTCTTCATCTCCAGTCTGGTTAATATTGAAGGGCCCAGGGTTCAGTTGTTGGTCCTCTTTTCTTCTCTATCTCTCTTCGTCCATTCTTGACCTCATCCAGCTCCAAGTCTTTACCTACTTATTGATGACTTCCAGGGCTCTCACTTGCCTTCCGGTCTCATGTACCCAACTGCCTATTGAACAGTTCCTTTTGGAGGGCTTACTCAACATGCCTTCCGTGAGCTCCTGGTCTTCTCCCCACATACATGCTCCACCTATGGCCTTCTTCCAGTAGCCTCATTCTTCCTGTGGCTGAGCCAAAACCACCGGTGTCACTCTTGATTTCTCACCTGCTTTCACATACCACATCCAGTGAGTCAGGAAATAGCCAGATCAAATCTACTTTCAAAGTCATCCAGAATCCAGTCACCTTTTACCACCTGCATTGTTGCTGCACTGGTTCAAGCCATCATTACCCCTTGTCTCGATGACTGTAAGATGCTCTCGTCAAGCCTACCTGCTTCTACCCTAGCCATCTATTCTCAGTGTAGCAGCAAGAGTGATCCTTTAAGGAAGTAGGTCAGATCGTGTCACTCTTCTGCTCAAAACTCTACAACAGTTTCTTGTTTCACTCAAAAGTTAATGTTAGGGCTTCCCTGGTGGCGCAGTGGTTGAGAGTCCGCCTGCTGATGCAACGGATGCGGGTTCGTGCCCCGGTCTGGGAAGATCCCACATGCCGCGGAGCGGCTGGGCCCGTGAGCCATGGCCGCTGAGCCTGCGCGTCTGGAGCCTGTGCTCCGCAATGGGAGGCTCCACAACAGTGAGAGGCTCGCGTACCGAAAAAAAAAAAAAAAAAAAGTTAATGTTAACATCCTTACAGTGGCCTGCTTGACCCCCTGTGATCTGTGCCCTAACACCACTCTGACCTCATCTCTGACCAGTTTTCCCCTTTGCTCACTTTGCTTCAATAACACCGGTCTCCTAGATGTTTCTGGAACATGTTAGACTGGATTCTATCTCAGGACTTGTACATGAGCTGTTCCCTCTGCCTGGAGTACTTTTCCCCAGATACCTTCATGGTTCATTTCTTTATGTTCTTCCAAGCTTTGCTAAAATGTAACTTTTCAGTGAAGTCTTCTTTGACCCCTCTATTTAAAATTTTAATCTTGTTCTGTTCTATATTTTCTTTGATCACCCTCTAACATAATGTACAATTTATATACTATGTTTGATTTTTATTGTCTGCTTTCCTCTTTTAAAATGTTATCTCCAGGGCTTCCCTGGTGGCGCAGTGGTTGAGAGTCCGCCTGCCGATGCAGGGGAAACGGCTTCGTGCCCCGGTCTGGGAAGATCCCACATGCCGCGGAGCGGCTGGGCCCGTGAGCCATGGCCACTGGGCCTGTGCGTTCGGAGCCTGTGCTCCGCAACAGGAGAGGCCACAACAGTGAGAGGCCCACATACCGCAAAAAAAAAAAAAAAAAAAAAATGTTATCTCCACAAAGGCAGGGATCTTTGTTCATTTGGACAGTACCTGGCATATGGTGGGTTTGTTAAATGAATGAATGAAGCAAGAACAGTCTTACAAGGCAGCCAAATGAAAAGTGAGCAGTAGAGGCCACAGAACACAGGAGTTTAAGTTGTGGCCAGGTATGGTTGAGGACTAGAAAGATTCAAGGTTGTAATTGGAGACAATGCTATGGGCTAGAATGGTCAATTCAGGAGCCCTCTGAGGTCTGCTTCATGGTCATTGATAATAAGCCAATTGACTAAAAGCAAAATCAGTCATCCTACTAGTTAGTTCCCATGTAGAGACATGACTTGTAAATTAGTCTTTCTCCTCACCTTGGTTATTGGAAAGCTGCATCATACTTCATGATGCAAAATAATCTAATACGATTCTTGATTAGGATATGGAAATGGATACTTGCTATGTATTCTCACTTTCACACAGACATACAAGATGGAAGGGAAAGTGAAGGTTTCAGAGGGAAATGCTGCATTCATAGAATTGGAGCTGGAGTAAACTAAATTGAAATTTTTTTGTGGTGAATTTGATTCCCATATGTACTTGGTGTATAAGTTGACTTTTAAGTTGTTTGTGGTCTCTGCATATACTACAGCTACTTCTATCACAGCCTATGGGCTAGGGCATAGCACCAGAGAAGTGACATGATGTATCGATGAACAGCAAATCATCTGATTGTTTCAGGACAACTTAGAGGGATGCCCAAACCCAGCTTCATCTTTCTGCCTCTAGTCTCAGACCCTTTGATTTCTGGTATTCTGTCCCTTGCTAGCTTCTCCTTCAACTCAGTTCTGCTTTACCCTGTGGATATGGTCACTGTAATTATCAGTAGCATCCCCTTCCACTCTCAAGGGACTTACTTAAGATGATAATTTGGGGGAACATCCTACATCTAGAGCTCAGATTGCCTGGTAACCTTGGAGCCTTCACTTGTGGCCTCTCTGCCCCTTGACCCTATGCCCCCTCCCATTGGCTTTTGCTGTGGTGAAAACTTGATTGTGTGGAAGTTCACTTTCTCCAGAAATTCAAAATTTCACTCAGTTAAGAATATGTAATTTGGCCATTGAATAACAGGGTGGATCCAAAAGTTTCCAGTTACCAGCAATAGAGAAGCAGGGCTAACTGAGAACAGAAGCCTCAGCCCACTCCCTGGGCTTGGGTGACCAGGAACCACACTGGCTCACAGATTGTGCAGAGGATCTTGGTGTTCTGTGAGGTTTGTGGCATTTTTGTTGGTCATGTGGGTAAGTCATGCCCCCTCTCTGGGCCTTGGTGTCCTCTTCTGTAAACTATAGGGATTTAACCTAATGATCTATTGGGTCCCTTCGACTGCTAAGATTCTATGCAGTAGTACAGCATAGTGTTTAAGAGCCCGGCCTTTGGAGATGGAATTGAATCCAAATCCTGGCTCTGCAATGTAAAAGGCATTCGATTTTGAGCAGGTTATAAACTCAGTTTTCTTGTGGGTAAAATGGGTTTCACACTCACTCAAGCTTTTTATGATGACTCAATGAAACGTGATAAAACACCTTGTGGGGTGTCTGACACATGATCACTCAATGGGGGATGTCGGCTACTATGATCTTGGTTGTGATTTGCATGGGGTTGCTTTCAAAACACATGATCTCATGCAAAGCTCACAGCTGTGGGACATTAGCAAGGTGGCTATTGTCATCTGTATTTTATCAATGAGAGGAGTGAAATGCAGAGAAGTCAGGTGATTTCACAGAGCTGGTCTGTGACAGTACCAGGGCCTTGCCAGGTATGGTGGGGAAGCAAGAAGTGCATCGGTCAGGCATTCATCGAGGAGGCGGAGCTGTACTCACCTACCCAGCAGGACAGATCTTCAATCACAGTCATTTATGTAAGAAAATTCCCCAGAGATGATATCAAAGGAGAGCCAGTTGTAAAAAACCTGAAGACGAGGTCAGGGAGAACAAAATATTTTCTACTTTTCAGACAATGAAATAGCCCCGTTCTCTCCTTCTGCTGTTCCACTGTCCTGACACATTGCAGTATCGGATGTTGCTAATGTCATCATGGGGATCAGACTGTTTCTCATCAGCCTCTCTGATCATAGTCCCCGAGTTCTGAGACTCAACTCTTCACCTCTGATCTTCGCCACTTTTCCATCTGTATCTCTTCTGGGGCCCCTCTTCTCACTTAAAATGGCATTGAGAGTCTTTTTCTTTTTAAAAAAATACTTTTAAAAGAGAGTAGATCTTTAATGTTCTCACAACATACCCCCCCACACACAAATTGCAACTATGTGAGTGATGGAAGTGTTAACTAACCTTATTGTGGTAATCATTTTGCAATATATGTGTATAAAATCATTAAGTTATACACCTTAAACCTACACAATGTTATAGGTCAATTATATCTCTATAAAGCTGGAAAAATTAAAAAATAATTTTTATTCCTTTGCTTTCTATTCACTAAGGTAATACGTGCTTATTGCAGAAATGTTGAAAAATACATAAATATATAAAGAAGAAAATACTAACCTAAGAAACGACCGCTATTAACATTTTTACATTTCAAGCTAGATTTCTCCTATGAGCAAATATCAATACATCAATCTTACTTAATCAATATTCTATATATGTTTGTTTTATAATCTTACTTTTGCATTTAAAATCTTTATGTGAGCGTTTCCTCATGTCATTAAAATGGTTTGAAAACAGCTTAAAATGGATGATTAATGGCCCATTATATGCATATACCAAAATGTATTTAACCCATTTCCCAAATGTTGGACTAACTCTTTCCAGCATTTCATTTTATAAATAATACCTGATGAAAACTTTTGAACGTAAACCTTTGTCCACATCTCTGTTTATTTCATTGACAATGCTTCCTGTGTAAGAGGGCGGCAGGATGAATAGGAAGGATTAATCCTTGTGGGAAGCAGCTGAGCAACAGAAAGGGCTTCTGCAGGGGCCTTGCTCTGCCAGTAGGTGTCACCTTTGCCTCATGGTTTCTGCTCTTACCTATTTTTCTCAGGATTGTTTTTGAAGGCCAGGAATAGAATACATTTGTGAGTCAATGGAGTTCAACTCCAAATATTAAAGTCTCCCACAAGAGACACAAATCAACAGCCTTGAGGGCTGCAGGCCTGGTTATTTTGTTTTCTCTGTTGGGTTCATTTCATCCAACCCAGCAGCATGTTTGCTTCTGACCTGATTCTAAGAAAAAGCTTGCAATCTGGATTGTTGGCAAAGCGCCACCCTTTTAGACTCTCTAGGGGAAAAAACACACAAAAGTGTAGAAAAAGCGCTACTGCTTATTGACTGCTTTCTAAAAGCATGGGGTTAATTAAAAATTCACAACAATTTAAAAAGATAATGATTATCAACACCCTATTTTAGATATGGAAACTGAGGCTCAGAGATGCTACCTTGGCCAAGGGGCCATGACTAGTTAATGGCCTAAGGCAGCATTCAAACCCAGGTACATTTATTTCTGAAGCCTGTAATTTTAACAATTTTCCTATTCTAGTTAAAAAATATAGATTCTAAGCCCCGTCCCAAGCTTATTGGACCAGAATATCTGGGCCCAGGGGCTTAGACTTTGCATTTAAATGACCTCCTTGGGAGATTTGTATGGGCAGTAAAGGGAAATGCCCATTTCATCTGTTCAGTGACCAACTGAACCAACCAGAAGCCATGACTAGAGAGGCTGGGTTGACCTTTGGTGGTCTGAGTCTTGAGTCACTTGTGCAGTCCCCATTTTATGTCAGCAGCAAAGGTCTTGAAATACTCTAGGGTGGCTTGGCTCAGAGCATAGGATATGCTTTGAAATTGAGAACTTTATTGCTTGGGCAACCACTCTTCTTTCTTTTGCTAAAAAGTTTCTTTGAAACTCTTTGCATTCCTTAGCAGATCAGCAGCGTGGCTTACGGACTGGGCCTGTGCATCTAATTCAAACAGGTTTAGATTTGCATTCTAGCTCTGCTACTGATGATCTGTCTGATCCTGGCCAAGTGACTTAAGCTTGAAGTCTGAAAAATGGGTGTATTTACACCGACTTCATAGACTTGAAGTGAATATTAAATGTTACTAACAGTAGAGGTGAGATAACTAGCACTTGTCTCATAATAGGTGACCAGAAAATAACAGGGGAAAAATATAACCATTTGATTAAATAACAGGGAGAGGAAAAAAAAGTTATTTTAAACATAGATAGCTGACTTTTTTTCTAGCTATTTAAAAACAGCTTTACTGAGGTATATTTACATCCATACCAGAGAATTCACCCATTGTAAGTGTATAATTTGATAATTTTTAGTAAATTTATTGAGTTGTGCAACCATTGCCATAACCCAGATTTTGACTGCTTCCATCACCCCAAAGCATTCCCTCGCACCTGTTTGCTGTTTCCATCAGTTACCCCCAGCCTCAGGCAACTACTGATCTGCTTTCTGTCTCCATAGGTTTTCCATTTCTGGACATTTCATATAAATGAGATCATACCATATGTAGTGTTTACTGTCTGGCTTCTTAGCATAATGTTTTTGAGGTTCACCCATGTTGTAGTGTGTGTCAGTAGTTCTTTACTTTTTACTGGTGGATAAAATTCCATTATATGGATATTCTATATTTTGCTTATACATTCGTGACTCCAGTATTTTCTCCAAAATCTCACCAATATTTGTTATTGTCTTTTTTTTTTTTTGATTATAGCTATTCCAGTGGGTTTGTACAGGTATTATATTCTGGTTTTAATTTTCATTTCTCTAATGACTAACAATATTGATTATCTTTTCATGTGCTTTTTAGCAATTTGTATATTTTCTTTAGCAAAATGTCCACTGAAATCTTTTCCCCATTTAAAAATTGGGGAAATTGAGCTGTTTGTCTTATTGAGTTCTACGAATTCTCTACATATCCTAGACACAAATCCTTTACCAGATATACAATTTGCAAATATTTCCCCTCCTAATTTGTGGCTTTATTAATAAAGTTTTTTTGAAGGAGCAAATGTTTATAACTTTTAAATGCTAAGAAACTTTATTCATATAAATAAATAGAAGAGTGGATCAAGTATTGTTATATGCAAGTCACTCAATTTCTTGAACTCTTCCCAATGTATAGGCTATTATTTTTCCTCCTCTTTCACTGATGGTTTGGCTATGGAATCTCAGAAAACTTGGGCTCTTGCCTATAACTAAGAATGTAAAGGCCTTACACAGAAAATGTTGAAGTGTATAAAAATCTTCAATATATACTATTTTCAGATTGCATATCAACATAAGACTTAAGATTCAAGTCCCCTGTCTTTATCTAGATGCTATGCAAAAGCTACCCCCTTCTTATGCATAAATGTGTGGAAATGGTCCACTTTCATTTCCAGGACTTTGGTCCTTTTATCTACTTCAACCAATAATATTAAAATATTTTAGATATTATTTAAAATATTTTGAATTTTTTAGCAACTGACAGCTTGATTAGGCTCTCTTTTATCTTCTTAAATAACAGTTTTATTGAGATATGGTGCACATACTAAAAATTCATCCTTTTAAACTGTACAATTCAGTGGTATTTATAGAGTCATGTAACCATCACCACTATACAAATTAAGAATATTTTCATCAGCACAAAAGGAAATCCCATACCCATCAGGATCATTTCCCATTCCCTCCTTCTCTAGTCCTTGGCAAATACAAATCTATTTTTTGACTTTACGGACTTGCCTATTCTGGACATTTCCTATAAATGGAATCATACAATATGTGGCTTTTCATGACTAGCTCCTTTCACTTACTATAATGTTTTCAATGTTCATTCATGTTGTAGCATGTATCAGTACTTTATTCCTTTTTATGACTAAATAATATTCCATTGTGTGAATATTCAATTTTTTGTTTATCCATTCATCAACTGATGGACATTTCAGTTGTTTCTACTTTTTGTCTATTATTAATAATGCTGTTATGAAAATTTGGGAATAAGACTTTGTATAGACATAACTTTTGAGTTCTGCTGGGTACCTATTTTTAATTTTTTGAGGAACTGCCATACTTTATTCCTGCCCTGCTCCTAGGTTCATCAGAACCATTTTTTTTTAGATTGCATATATATGTGTTAGCATACAGTATTTGTTTTTCTCTTTCTGACTTACTTCACTCTGTAGGACAGTCTCTAGATCCATCCATGTCTCTACAAATGACCCAATTTTATTCCTTTTTATGGCTGAATAATATTCCATTGTATATTTGTGCCACATCTTCTTTAGCCATTCATCTGTCGATGGACACTTAGGTTTCTTCCATGTCCTGGCTATTGTAAATAGAGCTGCAGTGAACATTGTGGTACATGACTCTTTTTGAATTATGGTTTTCTCAGGGTATATGCCCAGTAGTGGGATTGCTGGGTCATATGGTAATTCTATTTTTAGTTTTTTAAGGAACCTCCATAGTGTTCTCCATAGTGGCTGTATTAATTTACATTCCACCAACAGTGCAAGAGGTTCCCTTTTCTCCATACCCTCTCTAGCATTTATTGTTTGTAGATTTTCTGATGATGCCCATTCTAACTGGTGTGAGGTGATACCTCATTGTAGTTTTGATTTGCATTTCTCTAATGATTAGTGATGTTGAGCAGCTTTTCATGTGCCTCTTGCCCATCTGTATGTCTTCTTTGTAGAAATGTCTATTTAGGTCTTCTGCCCATTTTTGGATTGGGTGGTTTGATTTTTTAATATTGAGCTGCATGAGCTGTTTATATATGTTGAAGATTAATCCTTTGTCCATTGATTCATTTGCAAATATTTTCTCACATTCTGAGGGTTGTCTTTTCATCTTGTTTATAGTTTCCTTTGCTGTGCCAAAGCTTTTAAGTTTCATTAGGTCACATTTGTTTATTTTTGCTTTTATTTCCATTACTCTAAGGGGGGGGGGCAAAAGAGATCTTGCTGTGATTTATGTCAAAGAATGTTCTTCCTATGTTTTCCTCTAAGAGTTTTAGAGTGTCTGGTCTTACATTTAGGCCTTTAATCCATTTTGAGTTTATTTTTATGTATGGTGTTAGGGAGTGTTCTAATTTCATTCTTTTACATGTAGCTGTCCAGTTTTCCCAGCACCACTTACTGAAGAGACTGTCTTTTCTCCATTGTATATCCTTGCCTCCTGTGTCATAGATTAGTTGACTGTAGGTGTGTGGGTTTATGTCTGGGCTTTCTATCCTGTTCCATTGATCTGTATTTCTGTTTTTGTGGCAGTACCATATTGTCTTGATTACTGTAGCTTTGTAGTATAGTCTGAAGTCAGGGAGCCTGATTCCTCCAGCTCCGTTTTTTTCCCTCAAGACTGTTTTTGGCTATTCAGGGTCTTTTGTGTCTCCACACAAATTTTAAGATTTTTTGTTCTAGTTCTGTAAAACATGCCATTGGTAATTTGATAGGGATTGCATTGACGCTGTAGATTGCTTAGGGTAGTATAGTCATTTTCACAATGTTGATTCTTCCAATCCAAGAACATGGTGTATCTCTCCAATTGTTTGTGTCATCTTTGATTTCTTTCATCATTGTCTTATAGTTTTCTGAGTACAGATCTTTCACTTCCTTAGGTAGGCTTAGTCCTAGGTATTTTATTCTTTTTGTTGCAATGGTGAATGGGATTGTTTCCTTAATTTCTCCTTCTGATCTTTCGTTGTTAGTGTATAGGAATGCAAGGGATTTCTGTGCATTAATTTTGTATCCTGCAACTTTATCAAATTCATTGATTAGCTCTAGTAGTTTTCTGGTGGCAACTTAAGGATTATGTATGTATAGTATCATGTCATCTGCAAACAGTGACAGTTTTACTTTTTCTTTTCTGATTTGTATTCCTTTTATTTCTTTTTCTTCTCTGATTGCTGTGGCTAGGACTTCCAAAACAATGTTGAATAATACTGGCAAGAGTGGACATCCTTGTTTTGTTCCTGATCTTAGAGGAAATGCTTTCGGTTTTTCACCATTGAGAATGATGTTTGCTGTGGGTTTGTCGTATATGGCCTTTATTATGTTGAGGTAGGTTCCCTCTATGCCAACTTTCTGGAGAGTTTTTTTTTTTTTTTTTTTTTTGCGGTATGCGGGCCTCTCACTGTTGTGGCCTCCCCCGTTGCGGAGCACAGGCTCTGGACGCGCAGGCTCCAGACGCGCAGGCTCAGCGGCCATGGCTCACGGGCCCAGCCGCTCCGCGGCATATGGGATCCTCCCAGACCGGGGCACGAACCCGTATCCCCTGCATCGGCAGGCGGACTCTCAACCACTTGCGCCACCAGGGAGGCCCATGGAGAGTTTTTATCATAAATGGGTGTTGAATTTTGTCAGAACTTTTTCTGCATCTATTGAGATGATCATATGGTTTTTATTCTTCAATTTGTTAATATGGTGTATCACATTGATTGATTTGCATATGTTGAAGACTCCTTGCATCCCTGGGATAAATCCCACTTGATCATGGTATATGATCCTTTTAATGTGTTGCTGGATTCTGTTTGCTGATATTTTGTTGAGGATTTTTACATCTATATTCATCAGTGATATTGGTCTGTAATTTTCTTTTTTTGTAGTATCTTTGTCTGGTTTTGGTATTAGGGTGATGGTGGCCTCATAGAGTGAGTTTGCTGCAATTTTTTGGAAGAGTTTGAGAAGGATGGGCGTTAGCTCTTCTCTAAATGTTTGATAGAATTCACCTGTGAAGCCATCTGGTCCTGGACTTTTGTTTCTTGGAAGATTTTTAATTACAGCTTCAATTTCATTACTTGTGATTGGTCTGTTCATGTTTTGTATTTCTTCCTGGTTCAGTCTAGGAAGGTTGTGCTTTTCTAAGAATTTGTCCATTTCTTCCAGGTTGTCCATTTTATTGGCATAGGGTTGCTTGTAGTAGTCTCTTATGATGCTTGGTATTTCTGCAGTGTCTGTTGTAACTTCTCCTTTTTCATTTCTAATTTTATTGATTTGAGTCCTCTCCCTCTTTTTCTTGGTGAGTTTGGCTAAAGGTTTATCAATTTTGTTTATCTTCTCAAAGAACCAGCTTTTAGTTTTATTGATCTCTGCTGTTGCTTTCTTTGTTTCTGTTTCATTTATTTCTGCTCTGATCTTTATGGCCTCTTTCCTTATATTAACTTTGGGTTTTGTTTGTTCTTCTTTCTCTAGTTCCTTTAGGTGTAAGATTAGATTGTTTATTTGAGATTTTTCTTGTTTCTTGAGGTAGGATTGTATTGCTATAAACTTCCCTCTTAGAACTGCTTTTGCTGCATCCTATAGGTTTTGGATCGTCGTGTTTTCATTGTCACTTTTCTCTAGGTATTGTTTGATTTCCTCTTTGATTTTTCAGTGATTTCTTGGTTATTTAGTAACAAATTGTTTAGCCTCCTGTGTTTGTGTTTTTTATGTTTTTTTCCCTGTAATTTATTTCTAATATCATAGCGTTGTGGTCAGAAAAGGTGCTTGATATGATTTCAATTGTCTTAAATTTACCAAGGCTTGATTTGTGACCCAAGATGTGATCTATCCTGGAGAATGTTCTGTGTGCACTTGAGAAGTGTAATCTGCTGTTTTTGGATGGAATGTCCTATAAATATCAATTAGATCTATCTGGTCTGTTGTGTCATTTAAAGCTTGTGTTTCCTTATTACTTTTCTGTCTGGATGATCTGTCCATTGGTGAAGTGAGGTGTTAAAGTCCCCCACTATTATTGTGTTATTGTCAATTTCCTCTTTTACAGCTGTTAACATTTGCCTATGTATTGAGGTGCTCCTATGTTGGGTGCATAAATATTTACAATTGTTATATCTTCTTCTTGGATTGATCCCTTGATCATTATGTAGTGTCCTTCCTCCTCTCTTGTAATATTCTTTATTTTAAAGTTTATTTTATCTGATATGAGTATTGCGACTCCAGCTTTCTTTTGATTTCCATTTGCATGGAGTATCTTTTTCCATCCCCTCACTTTCAGTCTGTATGTATCCCTAGGTCTGAACTCGGTCTCTTGTAGACAGCATATATATGGATCTTGTTTTTGTATCCATTCAGCAAGCCTGTGTGTTTTGGTTGGAGCATTTAATCCATTCACATTTAAGGTGATTTTCTATATGTATGTTCCTATTACCATTTTCTTAATTGTTTTGGGTTAGTTTTTGTAGGTCCTTTTCTTCTCTTCTGTTTCCCACTTAGAATGAGATCCTTGCCATGTAGAGTAATCTTGGTTGTAGCTTCTTCCCTTTCATCACTTTAAATATACCATGCCACTCCCTTCTGGCTTGTAGAGTTTCTGCTGAGAAATCAGCTTTTAACCTTATGGGAGTTCCCTTGTATGTTATTTGTCATTTTTCCCCTTGTTGCTTTTAATAATTTTTCTTTGTCTTTAATTTTTGTCAGTTTGATTACTATGTGTCTCAGTGTGTTTCTCCTTGGATTTATCCTGCCTGGGTCTCTCTGCTCTTCCTGGACTTGGGTGGCTATTTCCTTTCCTATGTTAGGGAAGTTTTTGACTATAATCTCTTCAGATATTTTCTTGGGTCCTTTCTCTCTCTCTTATCCTTCTGGGAACCCTATAATGTGAATGTTGGTGTGTTTAATGTTGTCCCAGAGGTCTCTCAGGCAGTCTTCATTTCTTTTCATTCTTTTTTCTTTATTCTGTTCTGCAGCAGTGAATTCTACCATTCTCTCTTCCAGGTCACATATCCATTCTTCTGCCTCAGTTATTCTGCTATTGATTCCTTCTAGTGTAGTTTTCATTTCAGTTATTGTACTGTTCATCTCTGTTTGTTTGTTCTTTAATTCTTCTAGGTCTTTTTTAAACATTTCTTGCATCTTCTCGATCTTTGCTTCCATTCTTTTTCTGAGGTCCTGGATCATTTTCACTATCATTATTCTGAATTCTTTTTCTGGAAGGTTTCCTATCTCCACTTCATTTAATTGTTTTTCTGGGGTTTTATCTTGTTCCTTCATCTGGTATTTAGCCCTCTGCCTTTTCATTTTGTCTGTCTTTCTGTGAATGTGGTTTTCATTCCACAGGCTGCAGGATTGTAGTTCTCCTTGCTTCTGCTGTCTGCCCTCTGGTGGACGAGGCTATCTAGGAGGCTTGTGCAAGCTTCCTGATGGGAGGGACTGGTGGTGGGTAGAGCTGGGTGTTGCTCTGGCAGGCAGAGCTCAGTAAAACTTTAATCTGCTTGTCTGCTGATGGGTGGGGCAAAGTTCCCACTCTGTTGGTTGTTTGGCCTGAGGCGACCCACCACCAGAGCCCACAGGCTCCTTGGTGGGGCTAATGGTGGACTCAGGGAGGACTCATGCCAAGGAGTACTTCCCAGAAGTTCTGCTGCCAGTGTCCTTGCCCCTGTGGTGAGCCACAGCCACTCCTGCCTCTGCAGGAGACCCTCCAACGCTAGCAGGTAGGTCTGGTTCAGTCTCCTATGGAGTCACTGTTCCTTTCTCCTGGGTCCTGATGTGCCCACTACTTTGTGTGTGCCCTCTAAGAGTGGACTCAAAGGACAATGTCCTGCAGTCAAATCCTGTTAGTCTTCAAAGTCTGATTCTCTGGGAATTCCTCCTCCTCTTGCCAGAACCCCAGGTTGGGAAGCCTGACATGGGGCTCAGAACGTTCACTCCAGTGGGTGGACTTCTGTGGTATAATTGTTCTCCAGTTTGAGTCACCCACCCAGCAGTTATGGGTTTTAATTTTATTGTGATTTCACCCCTCTTACCGTCTCATTGCGGCTTCTCCTTTGTCTTTGGATGTAGCGTATCATCTATTTTGTTTAGTTCCAGTGTCTTCCTGTTGATGATTGTTCAGCAGTTAGTTGTGATTCTGGTGCTCTTGCAAGAGGGAGTGAGCACACATTCTTCTACTCTGCCATCTTGAACCAATCTCCCTGGGTTGCTTTGAATTTTTAACATACAAAGGAATGTGAATTTGATATTAAACGTGAATTTCTTTGGAGTTTTCCTTTTTTAAACCTTAAATTTGTAAAGAGATTTCATTTGAGGATTTAAATTTCTTTCTAGGAACATGATGGTAAGCAGGCTTAAATTTATACATAGGGTGTTTATTTATTTATTTATTTATTTATTTATTTATTTATTTGCAAAACAGCTGATAAGATATTTTGGACACTGTGGATGGACTAGCTTAAAGTGGAAAATAGAATAAGGTATGAATGTTCGCCCTTGGATGAAAAGTGGCATGGGAAGAGGGGGGAGTGGGGTGGTGGTGGTGGGATGAATTGGGAGATTGGGATTGACATATATACACTAATATGTATGAAATAAATAACTAACAAGAACTTGCTGTATAAATAAATTAATTAAATTAAAGTAGAAAAAAAAAGAAAGGAAAGAAAAGTGCATTGGGATCAGTTTACTTGGTGGACTCCTAGGGCCTATTTTAGAGCCTTCTGGGGGCAAAACTGTCATTGTTCAACAGAGCCTTTATTAATAATAGAGGTGTTAATATGCTCTCCATGTGCTTTACTCCTTTGTCTCTCTCTATTAATTTAGAACTCTGGCAGAGGAGAGAGTGTGAAACTCCAAACAGTTTTTTTCATAAGTATATTACCCAACAGTATAATAACATTGGATAAGAATAAATCCTTTTTTATTATTTGGTTAGTCTCAGGACATTTTTTTTTTTTTTTTTTTTGCACGTTACATGGGCCTCTCACTGTTGTGGCCTCTCCCGTTGTGGAGCACAGGCTCTGGACGCGTAGGCTCAGTAGCCATGGCTCACAGGCCCAGCCACTCTGTGGCATGTGGGATCCTCCCGGACTGGGGCACGAACCCGCGTCCCCTGCATCAGCAGGCGGACTCTCAACCACTGCGCCACCAGGGAAGCCCAGTCTCAGGACATTTAAAATGACTTCCTTCCCACCCCACCCCCCATTTCCCAGCCCAAGTTTTAAATCATGAAACTGAGAGAAAATCTTTAGCACTCCAAGCTCATTCCTCATTCAATGGCTCACTCCTCCCAGAAACGGTCTAGTAGTGTCCTTGCAATAAAATAAAATAAGATCAAAAATATAATCAGTTTGGAGGGTGTTATCAGCAACAATGAGGTCAGTCTTGAACTCAAGCAGAGGAGTTCAAGGATGTCTCTTTTGATAGCAGAGGACATTCTGGATGCTCCTCAGATGCTCTATCATGTGTTCCCCTATTTAAGGCTGATAAGGAAAAAAGCAGGAATGGGGTAACCAATTGCTTAATGATTTTTTTGCTCTATCTGATTTGCTTAGTAGGAAAGATTTAATGGAGTAACTAGCATTGTTGAAAAGACAATTTGATGTCTTTTCTATGACAAGTAGAATGAGGAGGTCTTTCTTCTTGATAGGTAGTATAGGAGTGTTGAAGCCCACTGGCATTGGTTGGCCCTAGCCTAAAATCCTGTCTCTGGGACCTAATGGCTGTACAACCCTGGAGTTACTTATTGGAGATAGTTATTCCTGTTTGTAGATGAGGACACCGACCTTGAGAAGTTGGGTGGGATAATGTCTGTAAGGTACTTATCAAGCACTCAATAAATCGGAGCTGTAATGAAGACTTATTACTTTAGAATGTAACCTCTCATGAGGTAAGTGCATTACTGGCTCACTGGTATCTAGAAAAGACCGAAGGGATATTTACATAGGATTTTGTATGGCATATTACAAATCATATACACTCACTGTTTTTAGAAATTAAAATCAAGAGATGACTTTCAACATTCTTGACTCACCCCCTTCCTCTCAATTTTGTCTAACACCAGAACCTTAACAATTATATTTCCTCCCAGTGTATGGCTATATTACTATAATTTCTATTTGTGCAGATCCATATCATGTTGAAATTTAAGTTTGCTCTTCTTCAATTATCCTTGGCTGCATATACTATCTTTTGGTGAATTCTCTGTTCTGACTGTCTTATACTTTGTTAACCTGATAACTTTTGCTATGATGGTGGGAAGGGTTTTGTATGAGTGAGAGAAGAGTAATACAGTCTGAAAAGGATTCCCCTTAACCCAGTTCTATGATACCCCTCAAATACCTCCAAGCATCCTTATACTACTGCTGAAGTAACTCAGGATTTTACTGTTTACCTATATCTTATGCACTATTATGTCCAAAGTGAAGCTCTCAAGATGGTCTATGTGAAAACAAAAGAACTACTATTTATATTTAGTTTTTAATTTCTTCCTTTAAAAATTCTAAATTTAGTGTATTTTAAAGTACAGTATCCATATATATATATTGTATAAATAATACAGGTACTGTGAGTACATAACATACTTTTTTTTTTAACTGATGGGAGAGTAATTAAAACAATTTTAGAGACCACTGGTATAGATTATACTTGCAGAGTTAATCATTATCAACTCTAGTATATTAATAAAGGCAAAACTCATCTTTAGTAATAAGATCCAAAGATTACATATCATTTATATCTGGTAACAGCTATTACTCAAATTTTTGTTTTGTTTTTTGTAAAATCATGTCCAGAACATGTCTAAATTGTTTGGTAGGAATAAATAAGCTGAATAAAACATAAGTAGAAATGAGATAGGACTAAATCTCTTCAGAGATATTAGCTAAATTTCAAAGGAGAAATAACAACTTTTGGTTTGTTAAGACTTATTCCCTAAAATGAAGTATCCCAACGTGGTATGAAATGTGTTTCTAACAGGTTCACGTAGAACTTTCAAATGTCTAACAGGTTCACATAGAACTTTCAAATGTCGCATCCTAATTTAAAAATAGACTTTCATTTAAAAGATTACTTTGGTCTTCATTATGCAAAAGAGGTGTTCTCTCTTTTAAGCTTTTTTTTTTCAGACTCACTTCTTAATTTATTTGCATGAATATACAGTACATTTTTTCTATTAGCTGATTTAAAGCAAACATGAGATGCAAAACTTACAGTGTCTGTTACTTTTTAGAAGGGCAAAAGTTGCCTTTCACACCTAAGAACCCAAAACAAACACTATTTGAGGTCAAGATGTTGAGTAACATAAATCTCAACTTTTTAAGTGGGGAAGGGAGGACCCAAGGGAGACTGGAGGTGATTCCCATTGGAGAGAAAAGGTAACTCTGTAGGTTTAGGGGGAAGAAGCCAGCCATAAAAGGAAGAAAAGGAACTGAGTTTCAACGCTTTTTGTGAAATTTTAAAAGGCTCTGCAGTGTGAGAGAATTCACAGCGGTTGCTATGTTAGTTTCCTAGGGCTGCTATAACAAAGGACCACAAGCTGAGTGGCTTAAAACAATGGAAATCTAGTCTCTCAAAGTTCTGGAGGCTGGAAGTCTGAAATCAAGGTGTTGGTAGAGCCATACTCCATCGGAACTCTCCATGGAGAGATCCTTCATTGCCTCTTGAAACTTCTGGTAGCCCCAGGTGTTCCTTGACTTATGGAAGCATTGCTCCAATCTCTGTCTCCTATCTTCCCTCTGTCTCTCTTCAAATTTCACTCTTCTTATAAAGATATCAGTTATATTGGATCAGAGGTCCACTCTACTGCAATGTGACCTCACCTTAACTAATTACACCTGCGATGACCCTGTTTCCAAATAAAGTCATCCTGAAGTATTGGGTGTCAGGACTTCAATACATCTTTTGGGGGGTGGGGGACAAAATCCAACCCATAATAGCTGTTGAGTGTCCTGTAGTTTCTTGGGAGGAGAGAGGGAGGGATTGTGCAGTGATTCTGGATTTCTAGGCTGTGGGTGGGAGGTGAACTATAAAACATGAGAATGGAGTGGGGATGACGATCCTTAGACATTCTAAGTCAGGACATGAACTTGCAAACCTGAAAAGTACTGTGGGGAATTAGGGAAGAGAGAATTTGCCCACATTCATTACCAGCCATCAAGTTAATATTAAGTTGGATGTTTTTGTTCACTGACCTTGTGGAGCCCTGGAAGGTTTGTTTGCAAGTGGGTGAGTAGCTGAGTGGGGGCTGCCATTCACCGGTGGCCCCCGCATAGCCACACTCCCTCTCCACGTCTGCTGCCCAGTCTGTTTGGTGCGTGTTCCATTTGGATTGATGCTATTTCAGTTGTTATATCTTTTAAATACCACCCCTGGGAAGAGCTATTTAAATAAATTATCACTCTAAGTAGCGAGGAAGAGGAGTCAGCACAGAAAATTTTTTTAAGAAATTGGTGGTAAAAGGAAGGTTATAGTAGTTTGATGGGAGAACAGGTTAATTTCTTTTATTTTAAAATTTTATTAATATTTTTTTTTTTTTTTTTTTGCGGTATGCGGGCCTCTCACTGTTGTGGCCTCTCCCGTTGCGGAGCACAGGCTCCGGATGCGCAGGCCCAGCGGCCATGGCTCACGGGCCCAGCCGCTCCGCGGCATATGGGATCCTCCCAGACCGGGGCACGAACCCGTATCCCCTGCATCGGCAGGCGGACTCTTAACCACTGCGCCACCAGGGAGGCCCTATTAATATTTTTTATTTTAATTTTTACATAATGCAATTTGAATGTACTTATTATCCAATGGGAGGGCTGGAGGCCCTGCTGTGGGCAGGAGAGTTTGGGATCAGGCACATGCATGCTGGGTTAACACTGGAAGGGAGTTGTTTCTATTTGGGAAATTATTTTACTCCAGGCCTGACCTTTCCTAGAGTGTCCTCCAGGCTCTTAGTCAGGGTAGCTGGGATGAGTGCCCTAATTCATGGATGCTTTCTTAGCTTGGAATTCACCTGGCCAACTGGCAGGCAAGGATATGGCTATTTTCTCCTCATGGGGACCATGGCACTTGGGCATGCTCACACATACTACCGCCAGAGGCAAGCAACTTGGGAGAAGCCAGGGCCATTCTTGATTTCCTTCCTGTTTTTCTATCCTTCAGTGGCAAACTGACCTAGTTTCCAATGGGAAAAAAAGACCCATTGGCTTGATTTAATAATATTTTTACCAGTATAATTTCATGTAAGATCTTTATGCTTCTGAGTTAATAGAATTTATTTTATTTTATTTATTTATTATTTTTTTTGCAATACGCGGGCCTCTCACTGTTGTGGAGCACAGGCTCCGGACACGCAGGCTCAGCGGCCATGGCTCACGGGCCCAGCCGCTCCGCGGCATGTGGGACCCTCCTGGACCGGGGTGTGAACCCGTGTCCCCTGCATCGGCAGGTGGACTCTCAACCACTGCGCCACCAGGGAAGCCCTAGAATTTATTTTAAAATTAGACCTCCTTCCTTCTACCAACTCTGGGTTTAGTTTGTTCTTCTTTTTCTAGTTCTTTGAGGTGTAAAGTTAAGATGTCTGAGGGTTTTTTCTTTTTTTTTTAATGTAGACATTTACTGTGATAAACTTCCTTCTTAGAACTGCTTTTGCTGCATTCCCTAAGTTTTGGTAGGTTGTATTTCTGTTTTCACTTGAATCAAGATGTTTTTTGATTTTCACGTTGATTTCTTCTTTACCCCATTGGTTGTTCAGGAGTGTGCTGTTTAATCTCGACATATTTGTGAATTTTTCAGTTTTCTTCTTAGGATTGATTTCTAGTTTCATACCATTGCTTGTTTTTGGACTTTTCTCTGAGGGAATTCCTCCATGTGTAGCTGTAAATTTGGTTGTGTTCATGGGAGGAGGGAATTTCAGGAGCCTCCTGTGTTGTCATCTTGGTTCCTATTAAATTCTGAATCTTTTATTTTTATTATTTTATTATTTTTATTATAAAATTAATACATTGCAATTAGAGAAATTTTTGAAGCTTGAAAAATAGAAAATAATTACTCTAAGTATTATCATCCATAAAAAACTACATTTAATGGTTTGGTATATTTCTTGCCAGACTTCTTTCTTTGCATTGTTAATATAGTTGTGATTATACTGCATACACAGAATTTTTTCCTGCCTTATAAACTTTGTTATAGCATAAACATTTTCCATGTTACAGCAAGTTCTTTATAAACATTCTACTGGGTACATAATATTCCATTATGTGAGTGTGTGATAGCTTACATAACTGCTTTCCTATTTTGCCATCAAACAAAATTGTGGACACTGTCAAGGACATCCTTGTGCAGTGTAGATGGGATAATTGGAGAACTTGATGGCAATATATACATCTATGTTGAGAGACATTGTCGCTTAGGGGATACACCAACTGTGGGGTAGAGCCCACATGTGAAGACTAGTTCCTTAGCACTTTCAGAGGTAAAGTTTCTCAGGGCTCTGATCCTGCCTGGGAAGGGACCTGGGGATGGATTAGGGTGAGAGGCAGGAAACTGGAACTAGAGACTGTTTACTAGTCACCAACATTTTCTTTCAGTTTTAATAGGGGTCACACAAAACACACTGTGTCTTGTGGCTCTTGTACTCAGAAGGCCGGAGGTGAGATTTCAGTGGCCCTCAATTTCCTTGATACCTCTTTATAGGAGGCTATACTTACTATCTGTCCCTTTAACAGGGAAGTGTCTTGGATTGGTGAAAGAAATTGAAGAAGACACAAATAAATGGAAAGATATCCCATGTTCATAGGATTAGAAGAGTTAGTATTCTTAAACTGTCTATACCATCCCAAACCATCCATAGATTCAATGCAATCCTTATCAAAATTCCAATGGCATTATTTATAGAAATAGGAAAAAGAATACTGAAATTCATATGGAACCACAGAAGACACCAAATAGCCAAAGCAATCCTGGGAAAGAAGAACAAAGCTGGAGACA
Source organism: Mesoplodon densirostris (assembly GCF_025265405.1). Lineage (NCBI taxonomy): Eukaryota > Metazoa > Chordata > Mammalia > Artiodactyla > Ziphiidae > Mesoplodon > Mesoplodon densirostris. The sequence goes on from NC_082674.1 coordinate 30,190,303, forward strand.
TCACAATTCCTGATTTCAAACTATACTACAAAACTACAGTAATCAGAACAGTAAGGTACTGGCATAGAAATAGACATGTAGACCAATGGAACACAATTGAGAGTCCAGAAATAAACCCATACATATATGGTTTACTAACATTGACTAGGGAGTATTCACTCAGCAGGGAAAGAATAGTCTCTTCAATAAATGGTGTTGGGAAAACTGGATATTCTCATGCAAAAGAATGAAACTGTACCCCTATGATACACCATACACAAATTTCAACTGAAAATGAATTAAAGACTTGAACATAAGACCTGAGACCATAAAACTCCTAGGAAAAAAACGTAGAGAATATGCTCCTTGACATTGCAATATTATTTACAATAGCCAAGACTTGGAAACAACCTAAGTGTCCAACAATGGATGATAGAAAAAGATGTGAGATACACACACACACACACACACACACACACACACACACACACACACACACAAAGGAATATTATTCAGCCATAAAAAAGGAAATCCTGCCATTGGTGACAACATAGATGGACCTTGAGGGCATTATGCTAAGTGAAATAAGTTAGAAAGAGAAAGACAGATAACTATACGATCTCACTTATGTTTGGAACCTAAAAATATTGGACTCATAGAAACAGAGAGTGGAATGGTGGTTGTCAGGGGCTGAGGAGTAGGGGAAAAGGGGAGATGCTGATCAAAATGTACAAACTTTTGATTATAAGATGAATAAGTTCCAGGGATCTAATGTATAGCATGGTGCTTTAGTTAACAATACTGTATTGTATACCTGAAAGCTACTATGAGAGTAGAGCTTTCATGTTCTCACCATAACAATAACAACAAAATGGTAATTATGTGAGGTGAAGTATGTATTACTGTGGTAAACGTTATGCAATCTATACATGTATCAAGTTGTCACATTGTACACCTTAAACTGACACAGTATGTCACTTATATCTCAATAAATCTGGAGAAAATCCCCTAACTAACGAACCAACCAAACAAAAAAACCCAGTGAAGTGTCTTGATGTGTTGCTCAGACTACCCTAGACATCTGAATGACTCCTCTGGTTTCTCCTTTACTCTTTGTGAAGGATGAGTTTTCTGAGTTATTCTGGGAGATCACCACTAGGAGATGCACAAGACTCAAGGAAGTTAGAGAGAGCAGAGCTAGATGATTTTTTTGTTCCAGGTTTATCTGAGTTTTGCAGGTTCCTTTTGTTCTAAATCCATTGAAAACTGAGGGCAAAATATCCATTTCTCAGATCCCATTATCTCCCCAAAGTGAAAAAAGAGTGGTTTTGCCCTTCATTTGACCTAGTGAAATAGACGGAAGGAAATGGCAAAACAGACTCCCTATGATAAGGATAATAATAAGTGTAGCACTTGATTCCTTTCAGGGAGACAGGAATACTGTTTTGCCATTTACTGTTTCACCAGAGGATGGTGATGATGGCAATGCAAATGGTTAACATTTATTGTGTTTTTACTTTGCTTCACGATAAAAAATTTATGTACTTTATTAAATTTAGTTCCCATGTACATTGTCTCAGTTCATTGACACAACAGTGTTGTTATCCCCATTTTGCAGATGAGGAAACAGAAGCATAGAGAAGTCAAGGAACTTATCCCCAGTTACCCACCTAGTAAGCAGCTGAGCTGTAATTTAAACTCAAGGTCTCTGAGCCCAGAGCTCCGACCCCTTAAGTATAAAAGGGTTGAACTATAAACTATGCTTACTGGTTATTATCCCAACTTGACAAATGAGGATCCAACAGACAGAGGTCAGACCAGTTAAGGGACTTGTCCTGGGTCCCAGCTGGCTCAAGGAGATGCTTAGACTTGGTGTTCATTCTTCTGGTCCAGAGTTTTCCCATTCTTTGTTTTGTAGGATCAGCATCTGAAAAGGGCCATGAGGGAAGAAAGAGGAAGAGGTGGGGCTTTTTGGTGGGGACACAAGGAGGGGATCTTAACACAGAGGGAAAGTAGAAGGCTGCTAGGTGGCAGACCCTCCTATCACCAGGTCCTTGTGGGCTACGGCCACCTTGACCCTAGCTTAGGTCATGGACTGATTGGAGATTGCCTTCATTTTGGGTGCTGGGTAGAGCAAGCTGGGGTAGATGGGGCAGCTTGAACAAAAAAGTGTAACCCTGTTTGAGTCATCCTGGCTTTGGAACTGCCTGGTCAACAGTGGGTGGCAGCAATCCCTTCCTGGAAGGGGCAGGTGCTTTGGGTTCCTTTCTACCACCCTTGCTTTTGTTTTGTCCATGGCAGTACTGGACACACAGCACTGAATGATCTTATAATCTTATTCCTGTGTTTGTATGAATTTGTTTTACTCTGTCTAGTGTTCTATCCCTTAGCTGCTTGTCTTCAAGAGAGAGGCTCACAGCTGTCACTCAGGCAACCTTTACGCTTATTCCCATCCCACCCCATCTTTGTCGTCATCAGTAGCTGCCTTTGCATGGAGACTTCACTCTGACAGTGATCCAGAAATTCAAAGTTTGGTAGAGCCGTGGATACCTCCTCCTAGGGTGGGTTATGATACTGTCTCAGGAGTCTCTTCTGCAACATACACTGCTGACCTGCAGGGAGAGGTGGCACGTTTACCTTTCCAGGAGAGGATGAGGGGCAGGCCAGTTAGTTGAAATCCTCAGGAATTGTGGATGAATGGGTGCTCTCTGATGGAGAGGAGTGGGTTCTGGGGCAATGAAGGGGAGCCTCCAGTGTTTCTATCTATAAATTAGGAATGAGAAAACCAGACTTTAAATCTTCCTTTTTTTTTTTTTTTCCCTAATAGGCTTGTAGGCACACAGGTATGTATTTCAGTTACAGTCAACAGTTTTGCTGACCTTTGTAACCCAAAAAAACATTGGACTGTGAGTTGGTAGTAAAGCTAGAATTAGAATAGGGCTGGCTCAACTGGTGTATGAACAATTCTGGCTGCCAGTTTCTTTTCTGAAAATTAGAGATTTGGACAAGAAGAACTTTTGGAAGTTTTAAGACTCTTGTTAATTCTAACATTTTGTTTTTGGGAAAAAATGGAAATTTCAAACTGACTTTTTGAGTAAGACAATGACACAAATCTTTAAAAGCACAAAGTGGAGAAGGGTGTATGGGGGGGTCTTTAATCTCCCGGGTTTTCTTTTTTTTTTCTTTTTTTTTTTTTAGATGTTGGGGGTAGGAGTTTATTATTTTTGCTGTGTTGGGTCTTCGTTTCTGTGCAAGGGCTTTCTCTAGTTGTGGCAAGCGGGGGCCACTCTTCATCGCAGTGCGCGATCTTGTTGCAGAGCACAGGCTCCAGACGCACAGGCTCAGTAGCTGTGGCTCACGGGCCTAGTTCTCCACGATATGTGGGATCTTCCCAGACCAGGGCTCGAACCCGTGTCCCCTGAATTAGCAGGCAGATTCTCAACCACTGCACCACCAGGGAAGTCATCTCCCGGGTTTTCTTGGATGAAAAGAGTAGACTCTTGTCGTGGCCACCTACGTGGTGTGACCCACTACAGGGTTTCTAAGCAGAATCCACATAGAATACTCTTCAGACTTGTGTGGTAATTGTACAAAGCTGACCATTTATAACCTTCTGGGGCTTGCTTGTGTGTCTTAAACACTCTTAAGACAAATTGTCCCAGTGCTCTATGTATGGTGCCTTTTTTTTTTTTTTTTGGCATCCCTGTGTATAGAGCTGAACTGAGCTGGCTGCTTGTTCTTGGTACCAATATAATGGCCCAATTGTCTCCTCATGCCAGGGGGTGGACTATGGAGCACACCCAGAGCCCTGTGGGAGCCCACAGAAGGGAGGTGGCTATTTGGACATTTAGTCTGTAGTGGAGACAAGTTAACGATCCTGCCTGGGGCATTCCAGAGCTTATTTAAAGATAAAATTGGCCCCAAACTCTCCACCGGGGCTTGTAAGTTCTGTGCAGTGCACGATGGGGTGAGAATGCAGTTAAATACGCATCCTAAAGACATTTTAGTTTGTGAGGAAATGGCAAATCCCCTCTGTGATTTGAAAATACCATTTTAAAAATTGCGCCAAAAGATTTCTTTTTTTCTAACCTAGCTCCTATAAAACGGAAAAACAAAATGGGAGCTTAATCTATAAGTACACTTGTCAAAAAAACTGATTAGGGTTTCCTTGGTGTTGCAGTGGTTAAGAATTCACCTGCCAATGCAGGAGACATGGGTTCGAGCCCTGGTCCGGGAAGATCCCACATGCTGCGGAGCAACTAAGCCCGTGCATCACAACTACTGAGCCCACGTGCCACAACTACTGAAGCCCGTGAGCCTAGAGCCTGTGCCCTACAACAAAAGAAGCCACTGCAATGAGAAGCATGCACACTACTACAAAGAGGAGCCCCTGCTCACTACAACTAGAGAAAGCCCGCAGGCAGCAACAAAGACCCAACACAGCCACAAATAAATAAATAAAATAATAATAATAAAAAACCCCCAACTGATTAAAGAGTGAAAAATCCATCACCAGTATCATGGGAATTAAGAAAATGCAGGTATCTGATTGAATTATATGCACACATATTTCTCTGAATTCAGTCAAACTGATTTATATTGATGCAGCCTAAATGCGCCATTGGTCTGAAACTCAGTCAGTAAATTGGATGTGAAAGTCTTTAATAAAGCAATATGCATTCTCCAAATATCAGCTTCTTATTATGACTCCAGTAGGTATTGAGTTTCTGGTTTTGTTGGTGTTGGTGACAAACCCGAGTTAAGTGTTGCCAATAGGGCTGTTGCTAGGAGGACATCTCTGAGCCTGAGGGTGGACTCCTGGAGTGTTAATAACCAGGTATGGCAGAGAAATTGAGAAGAATGGGAGGTCAGCTTCTGGTGATAGCACCACCACCGGCACCTTATACTATGGGCCTTTCCTTTCAAGCCCAGGGAGTTTAACACATGTTCTCTCATAAACTAATTAGTTATGCTAATTAAGGGGCTCTGGGAAGGAAGGAAGGTGGGGGCCAGAGGCTCTAGGTATTCATTTCATTTTCTTTTTTTTCTGGTCTGCTGAGGGCAGGACTGGTGGTAAGTGGCCAGGGACCCCACATCTTAGGGCGGAGTGAGGAAAGCAGTGTCTTTCACTCTCCCCTGATGGTTTCTTCCCTGGACTTGGGCAACAAGTGTAGGCTGGTGGACTGGGAATCCGTGGGTGGGTCTGCAGAGGGAAGATTCCCTCTGAGAGGGGAGAGAGTATCAGCTGGGACAAGGAAGGCTTGTGTTAAATGTACTTGCCATGGCCACCTAACTATTTTAAAATGTAGAAAGACATTGCTTGGAAAACAGCGACTGTACTGTGAAGCAGAGGGGATGAGGCAAAGGCATTAGGGACTTGACGTAGTTTTGGCAAATGATGGAGCAGGGCAGGGCCTTCAAGTGCAAGAGGGACTAGGTCAGGAATTAGAGAGATCTGTGGAAAGAACAGGTAAAAGAGAGGTGAGGGAAGAATGTACACCTCCAGGAGTGAGGTCTGCTTTAAACTGTGTATCAGTATGGGTTTATCTGTAGGAACAAATGTATGCAAAAAGTTAATAATAGGGAAAACAGGGGAGGCAGGTATGTGGGAACTCTGTACTTTTCTCCAATTTTTCTGTAAACCTAAAACATCCTCTCCAATAGAGTCTATTAGTTAAAGAGACAGATAGAGGGAGAGAGAGAGAGAAGAAAAAGAAGGAGAAGAGGAAGAAAAGAAAGAAGGAGACAGAAGGAGAAGAAGGAAAGAGAAGCTTGTGGGAAAGCAAAGAGCCCCTGTCTAGAGCTAACAAGTTAAGTCTAGTTGAGTGGAAGGTGGAAAGAAAGAAGGAGAGAAGTTTCTCAGCGCCTTGAAGAGAGAAAGTAGAACATACTCTTGGCAGGAGAGAAAATGTAACGGTGGTCAGAATTTCCACTGGATCAAGGAAGCTGGGAGGGCAACAAAGTCAGTGCATTTGGAGAAGAGAACTTGCATCTGGCATCAAAAAAGACCATCACCAAAAAAAAAAAAAAAAAAAAGACCATCATCCTGTGAGATTGAATAGGAGCTAGATCTAAGGAGAAGACTAAGGTTAAATGTGTGAGGGTCCGGTTAACAACAATAATGCCACTAGTAACTGTTACTTATTAAGCACCTACTCTACTGTGTTAAGTAAGCCCTTTACAGTCATTATTTTATTTACTTTCCTTAACAACCCAACACAGTGGGCACCACTTTTTTCTTTTTTTTTTTTTTTTGCGGTACGTGGGCCTCTCACTGTTGTGGCCTCTCCCGTTGTGGAGCACAGGCTCCGGACGCGCAGGCTCAGCGGCCATGGCTCACGAGCCCAGCCGCTCCGCGGCATGTGGGATCTTCCCGGACCGGGGCATGAACCCGTGTCCCCTGCGCATTGGCAGGCGGACTCTCAACCACTGCGCCACCAGGGAAGCCCTGGGCACCATTTTTTATCTCCACTTCTGGGATGAAGACGCTGAGGCTCGGGGAGGTTAAGTAACTTTTTGAGGATCACACAGCTCGAAAGCATCAGGGCCAGGGTTTGGAACCACATTGGCTAATGCCACAGGCTGACTCCTAGCCGTTGTGCTTTATTCCCTGAGAGTGGCTCTCAGAATAGTTTCTTGCTTCAGAAGCAGTACTTTAAAACTCAGTTAAGATGACTATCATGAAATTGTACTTTTAATATTTTGCCTCTGTAATTCATTTCTACCACACCACATACTTCCTTATGCTACAAAAAACTTCAGTTGTCTGATGACATTTGCTGCGCCGGAGAGAAACAGAGGCTGAACTATGCTGTCAAAGAAAGAGGCAAAAACAACGACTTTTTTCTTCCTTAGTGAAAAATCAATCCTTGTTTGTTGTAACCAATTTTGAAATGATAAGCACAAAGAATATGCACATGGTTATTATTCCTAATTTCAAAAGGGGAAGAGGATTCCTTCCGAGAGCTGTGTGCAGTTAAGTGTGGTGCAGCAGATTTACTGAGCTGTGCCATGTGCCAGGCACAGGACCAGGTGCCGAGGAAGGAAAAATAAGCCAGGCCCAGTCCCTGTTCTGCAGGAGATCATGATCATGACAAATACATGAAAACAAAGAGCTACACTTTGTGTGATAAATAAACTTGAAATCCTGTTTAATACCCGCATCCCATCCAATTCACACCCACCTCTCACTCCTGAGAACTCACAGGCTAGAGGCACCAGCTCTTCCAGAACACATTGTACTGAATCTCGGCTGCTTAGTCTTCATTCAGAGTCAATATCCTGGTGGTGTTTCTAGGCTGTGTGAAAATGGCCCAGATGAGGAAATCAAATCTGCGTGCAAACCAAACCCACACATACTCCCAGTAACACGCAAGGCTCACACCACATTCTTGGCTGCCTCCAGTGTTGGAGAGACATAGAGGAGGAGCTACTCACACCCTGGTGGATTCAACCTCAAGTAACCCTGGATCTGGAGTCCCTGTTCTGTGCCAGATATGAGGATCCCTGGGGAGCCAACAGGATTTGGCTCCCCCAGCTACAGAGTTCCCAGATGAGCTGGGCTTAGCTTATCCACCTAGCCTTCTATAGTGGCCCAAATGAATTACCCTAGACCCACGGTGACTCAGGAGTAGTGTTCTCAGAGACTTGGTGTGAATGCAACCTCTCCCTTAGAGTTCACAGGGACCAGTGACTGGACAGGTCAGCCACATGCAATCTAGAACAATGTGTCTAGCTGCCAATCACAGAGATGTTCAATCAAGAAGACCTGTAAGTACACACTGGATATGCATATTGTTATCAGACACTTGGGTAGTTACTCACTTCTCCCAACTTATTACCCATAATTTGGAAGTATACTGCTCATCTCAAGTAATTCATTTAGCAAGTATTATAAACCTGTTATGTGTCAGGCACAGCTCTAGGTACTGGAGCTATAGCAATGAGCTAAAATGTAAGCCATTGTACGCGTCAATTATATCTCAGTAAAGTGTTCTTTTTAAAAAAATGCAAGCCACTGTGGAGCTTACATTCGTGTGTGTGTGTGTGTGTATGAGTGTAAGAGAGACAGAATCGATCATTCAGTCAGTTAAATGTCTAGTATGTTAGATGATAAGTGTGATGTAGAAAATTTAAAAAGGACAAGAGGGGGAGGGGGAGAGGATGGCTCTGGGTAGGTGTGAGGTTGCAGTTTTCAATAGCGAGACACCTCATGGAGGTGATTCATTTGGGGAAGAGTTGAGGGAAGGGCAAAGCGCAAAGGCATTGAGGCAGGGCTTGTTTAGCATATTCAAGAAGGATCCTGGAGGGCACTGCACAGGGGAGAGTGAGGAGAGGCAAACGGAGGGAGGTGAGGTCAGAGAGGCCAGATTGACCTTGGCTTTTCCTAAGGGAGCAATTGTAAGATTTGGGCAGGGGAATGACATGTTCTGACTTTTGTCTTAGGAGAATAAAGCTACGTGCTCTGCTGAGAAAAGAGCAGAGGGGGTCCAGGGCAGAAGTAAGGAGATAACTTAGAAGCTTATGGTAATACCCCGAATGGCAGACGATGGTGACTTGGACCAAGGTGGTAGCAGTGGAGGTGGTGACAAACAGTTGGATTCTGGATACATTTTGTAAGTTGCTGAATGGATGTTAACTGACATGGGGAAGAATGTGGAGGAGCAGCCTTGGGGGCAAATAGCAGAAGCTTAGCTCAGCACGTGTTAGTTCGAGACGTTTATTTGACATCTAAGTGGTGATGGCTATTTTATACAAGTCTGGAGTTCAGGGGACAGGTCTGGGCTAGAGATAATTTATGCTTTGCCAAAGAGAGGAGGTATGTACAGTTACAAGCCTGATGAGATCACCAAGGTGGTGAGTGTAAACAGAGAGAAGAAGCCAGTGCAGATCCTGGGGCTCTGTCTTCACTCCAGCCAGTGGAGGCACAAGATGGGGCACGGGCTGTCCTACAGTTGTGTAGTTTTCTTCTTATTATTATTATTTTTTTTTGCAGTACGCAGGCCTCTCACTGCTGTGGCCCCTCCCGTTGCGGAGCACAGGCTCCGGACGCACAGGCTCAGCGGCCATGGCTCATGGGCCTAGCCGCTCCACGGCATGTGGGATCTTCCCGGACTGGGGCACGAACCCGCGTCCCCTGCATCGGCAGGCGGACTCTCAACCACCGCACCACCAGGGAAGCCCAGTTGTGTAGTTTTCCACAGGAGTAACTCTATGTCCGGCTTTAACCCTCTGCTTCAAAGAATGCTTATTTCAGCACAGAATGTCAGGAATGGCTGGGACATTAGAGATCATTTCAGGTAGAACCACCTTATTTTGGAGATAGAGAAGCTGAGACCTAGAGAAGAGAAGTAAATTGCTCCTTGTTCTTAAGCTTGCTGTAGGGGTGGTGTGTGTGTGTGTGTGTGTGTGTGTGTGTGTGTGTGTGTACTGTGGTAGGGATGGAGGTATTTCCCAGGTGTTGGGTGCCTGCTTCCATTGGCAAAACCAGTAAGTGACACTGCCTTTTTTCAGATGTGGACTCCTCCAGAGTCATAGGATCTGAGAAATGGAGGTTAGGCTATGGAGCTGAGATGGGGTCAAGACTTTGAAGTTGGCTCTCATCCAGTCTTCTTTTGAGATACAAGTGCTCTTAGATTCTATAACAAGTTCTCTTTAAGAGATGATTAGATCTTCTATCTTAAATACTTGTATCAGATTCTTCTTGTATTTTCTGTGCTGGCTCTTCTAGGAATAATTGCACTTGAGGTCCTATATCTTCCATAGTGGAGTGGAAGGCTTTGCAGTGGTGGCGTTGTAGTTGAGAGGGTGGTTGGTAGAGTCGTATAAAGCAGTCAGCTCATGGTCTTTTCCCCATGCTTCCCTGAGATGCAGAAAGCATGCAAGAGTGAGAATAGATGGTCTGTACTAGCACACAGTATGAACCACAGGATAGAGATTCTGGGCACCCAGGGCTGGAAGCTGGGAGCATAAATCAGGAAATAAAACAACAATAATGGAGTTTGTGGTTAAGACTATGTGTTGTTTATATGCATTAAGTCATTTAATCTTTAAAACATTTCATGAAAGGAGATGTCATTACCTTCATTTTACGAATGGGGAAATTCAGGTTCAGAGGTAACCAAAGGACAAAAAGCTAGAGAGGAGAAGAAGCAAGTTTTGATCTCTGGCCTCTAAGACTCCAAAGCCACACTGAGAAGTAGTTATAAAGGGATTAAATCTATTAGATACCATGAAGATTAAGAGCATAGGCTTCGGAAACAAAACAGTTGGTTTTAATTCCTGGCTCTACTATTTACTGGCTGTGAGATCTTGGGCAAGTCATGTAGCTTTGAACCTGGATTTCCTGTGAAGGGTTGCTAGGAAGATTAAATGAGATAATGTATGGTTAAGACATAGCATGGTGCCTGGTGCTTTATACATGATGAATAAATGGTGGAAATAACTAAAGTTCTAGTTGCCAAGAGGCTGGGCTGTAGCCTGATCTTCAGCTGGCACAGCACCGTTTATTTAGTGTTAGCATCTGCACAGACTAGTCGATGCTTATGGTCTGGAGGGTTCAGGAAAGCATGAGTCTTAACTAGGGCCTTCAAAGATGGGTAGAATTATTTTTTCACTGAGAATCAGAAACTTACCAAAAAATCTCATCATTTATTTTTCAGCTATCAGTGCATTTTGAAAAATGTTGATTAGGCAAGAAAATGAATCAGACATTTCTTTTTTGAACTGGTTGGCTACACATTTTGAAGAATATTTAAATAGAAAATATTTGGGTCACATTTTTAACAGAAGCCCTAAAAGTGTAAGCCATTAATTTAGTTCTGACTTTCACTGCCTGACAGTTTCAGGAAAAGAGAAGAACTTTGCTTGATTTATTGTTTTATATATTTTAGTCAGGACTAAAAATGGGCTTTTGATATTTTTACTGGTCTCTTTAGAATTTCTCCTGCAGAAGATTTTCATGAGGAATTTATTTCCTCACTTTTATCAATCAGTTGTAAAACAAAAATACTTAAAGAGTGAAAGGGTTCCTGAACCCACTAAACCCGTCAGGCTGTTAGGGCTGTGACGATGACATTGGAGTTAAATATATCAAAACTGTTGCAACACAAAGCAAATTTTGTCCTTGAGGGAGCTCACAGCTGGCTTATCTCGGATTTACTGAGGTTTCAAACATTCTGCTGAAGCCAATCTAAATTGCTCTGACTCACTTTCCAAAGTGTACATGTTTGCATGTTTGTCTTTGTGGTTGTTGTTAGTGCTAAGAGTCATAGTCGCTCCCTTTGCCAGCATCGGGGGGCGGGGTCTCAGTTCTGTGTCTTTGAGGTAACCATAAGAGCTGAGCTCACATTTGTAATGTTAATGGACGATACACCCCAATTAAGAAAGTGAAATTGTCGGAATGGATACAAAGGCAAGACCCAACTCTGTATGACTAGGAGAGATGAACTTGGAATATAAAGATACCGATAGCTTGAAAATAAATGGCAGGAACGAGATGTACCAGAAAAATGGCATATGAAGGCTGAGGTGGCTATTATAAATTTTGGCTGCGTTGGGTCTTCGTTGCTGTGTGTGGACTTTCTCTAATTACAGCGAGTGGGGGCTACTGTTCATTGTGGTGCGCGGGCTTCTTATTGCGGTGGCTTCTCTTGTTGCAGAGCACAGGCTCTAGGCGCATGGGCTTCAGTAGTCATGGCTCTCAGGCTTGGTAGTTGTGACTCATGGGCTCTAGAGCGCAGGCTCAGTAGTTGTGGCGCACGGGCTTAGTTGCTCCGTGCCATGTGGGATCTTCCCAGACCAGGGCTCAAACCCGTGTCCCTTCCATTGGCAGGCGGATTCTTAACCACTGCGCCACCAGGGAAGTCCCTGAGGTGGCTATTTTTAATATCAGATAAAATAGACTTCAAGAAAAAGAGTATTGCAGAGATAAAAAGGAATGATAAGGAAAACAAACAAAAATTTGTATATGCCTAAAAACAGCCTCAAAATATAGGAAGTAAAAATTGACATAAATATAGGGAGATATTCCAGAATTTTAGTAGGAGATTTTATTAACTGTCTCTCAGGAATTTATAGGATGACTAGCCAAAAATCTCTGTAAAGACACAGAGGATCTGAACACATGATTAATTGTCTTAACCTAATTAATAATTATAGGACGTCTCACTCAACAACTGCAAAATAAACATTTATTTTAGTGTACAATACACATTAGTTTTACTGTAGATGGTTTATTCACCAATGTGTATCATATTGGGGCCATACAACAAGCCTTAATAAGTTTACAAGGACTGAAATAGTACAGATATATTCTCTGACCACAATAAAATTAATTAGAAACCAATAACATTAAGATATCTGGGTGAATCCCAAATATTTTGCAATTAAAAATGATTTTTTAAAATATTAATTGTTTGAAGAAGTCACAAAATAAGTTAGAATATATTTTTAACTCAGTGATAAGGCAAGTACTGTATATCAAAATTTGTGAGATGCAGCTAAAGAAGTGCTTAGAGGGAAATTTATGGTTTTAAATGCTCAGAGTAGGAGAGAAAAAATAGTATGATGTAAGGTACCACCTGAAGACACTAGAAAAAGAACAGCAAAGTAAATCCAAAGTATGTAAAAGGAACAAAATAATAAAGACAAAAGCAAATATCAACAAAACAGAAACAAATGATCCAAAGGTAAGGTTCTTTGAGAATGTCAACAAGATGGATAAACTCCTAGTTGATGAAGAAAAAGAACATAAATCACCAATTCTGGGAAAAAAAGAGGATTTATCACTGTAGATATTATAAATATTAAAGTGATAATAAAAGAATATTCTGAACAAATGTATGGCAAAAAATTAGATACTTTAGGTGAAACAGACAAATTCCTTAAAAAATACAACTAAAATTGATGTAAGATGAAACAAATTTGAACAGCCTCTTTAATAATGAAATTGAATTCATTATCAAAAACCTTTATACAATGAAAAAACTTCAGGCTCGGATTGTTTCACTGGTGAATTCTGTGGAATATTCAAAGGAATAATAACCCAAACTCTTTTAGAGAATAAAGGAAAAGAGAACCTGTTCCAGCTCAGTTTTTGAGGCCAGCATAACCCCGATACCAAAAACCTGACAAAGAGAATAAAGTAAAAACAATCCAGACCATTATCCCTCATAAACCTAACTGCAAAAATCCTTGAAAAGATTTAGTAAATTGAATCAAACACTATATAAAAAGGATAATACAAAAGGTTTTTTTGGCAGATATTGAAGCACTGATTTTAAAATTTACACAGAAATGCAGATGACCTAAAAGAACCAAAGCAAATTAAAAAAAAAAAGTTCATGGACTTATACTACCTGATTTTAAGACTTATTATAAAGTTAAAGTAATTAACATTATGGTATTTGTGAAAAGATAGGCATATAAGATCAATAGAAATAAAATAGCTCAAGAGTGGGGAATAGAGTCCAGAAATAGTCCTGCATATGTATGTTTAACTGATTTTCAACAAATGGTGCTGGAGTAACTAATCTCCCTATGAAAAAAGAAAGCATCAGCACTTGTTTTCTCCATACACAAAATTAACTCAAAATTAAAAATAGACATAACTGTAAAAGCCAATACTATAAAAATTTTAAGAGAAAACATGGGAGAAAATTCTCTGACTTTGGGTAGGCAAGAATTTCTCAGAACACATGAAGCACAAACCACAAAAGAAAAAAAATGGTAAGTTGGATTTTGTTAAAATGAAAAACTTTTGCTCATCCACAGACACCATTAAGAAAATAAAAACGCAAGTCATGGAATAGGAGAAAATATTTCCAACACGTATATCTGACAGTGCATATATCTGATTCAGTTCCAGAATATATACAGATTTCATCTTGCAACTAAATAATAAGATGCACAACTCAGTTTTAAAAATGAGCAAAAGATTTGCACATATAAATATAAAATGGTTCAACTATTTTGGAAGAGTACGCAGTTCTTTTTTGTTTTTGTTTTTTGGCTGCATTGGATCTTCATTACTGCACTCGGGCTATTTTTACTTGCAGCAAGTGGGGGCTACTCTTTGTTGTGGTGTGTGGGCTTCTCATTGCAGTCGCTTCTCTTGTTGCGGAGCACAGGCTCTAGGCGCGTGGGCTTCAGTAGTTGTGGCACGGGGGCTCAGTAGTTGTGGCTCACAGACTCTAGAGCTCAGGCTCAGTAGTTGTGGCTCAAGGGCTTAGTTGCTCCATGGCATGTGGGATCTTCCCAGACAAGGGATCGAACCTGTGTCCCCTGTGTTGTCAGGAGGATTCTAAACCACTGCACCACCAGGGAAGTCCCCAAGTACACAGTTCTTTAAAAAGTTAAACGTATACTGACTTACAAACCAAATAACTCTCCTAGGCATTTATCCAAGAGAAATAAAAACTTATATGCACAAAAAGATTTGCACACAAATGTTCACAGCATCATTATTCATGATAATCCAAAGCTGAACACAACCCCAATGTCCACCAATGTGTGGAAAACAAAATGTGATATATCAATATGTTGAAAATTTACTCAGCAATTAAAAAGAATGAACTCCAGGGACTTCCTTTGTGGTCCAGCGTTTAAGAATACGACTTACAATGCAGGGGACATGGGTTTGATCCCTGGTCAGAGAACTAAGATCCCACATGCCGTGGGGTAACTAAGCCCACATGCTTGAAAGCCTGCGTGCCACAACTAAGATCTGATGCAGCCAGATAAATGAATGAATGAATGAATGAATGAACTCCTAATAGATGTAATAACATGGATGAATATCAAGTCATGGTGAATGAAGGAAGCCAGACACAAGAATGCATATGGTATGATTCCATATATATATAAAATCCTAGAAAAGGCAAACAAATCTATAGTGATGAAAAGTGTATCAGGGGAGGATGGGGTGAAGAGAAGGAAGAATCTTCTGAAGGTGTTGGAAATGTTTTATATTTTGATTTCAGTGGTGGTTTAGTGTGCATATACAGTTGTCAAAAGTCATCAATTCTAAACTTTAAATGGGTTTAGAGTATTTAAATTATATTTCAATAGATTGATTTAAAAAAAGAAATCTTTCAAAACAAGAAAAAGAAGGTATTAACAAAGAGTGCAATTTGTAGTTCAATCAATTTATAAAAGAATAGATGGCTGAATCTGTACCACAGTCCTTTAATTAATAATTCATTTTTATTTTCTACCATTGATAGCATGAAATTCCATGTTAGAATAAAGTATGAATGAAACTAATGAATCACCATGTTTGTCAACATTATAATAGAAACCCCACAATTAATTTAAAATCTCCAGAGTTAAAAAACAGAAAATACATTGGTGATTAAAACTAATTGACTTTTCATATATTGAGAATAAAGGTTAAATACACTGCAATGAATTATTTGCAGAGAAATGTTTCTAAATAGTACTTGAAAGTCTTCTTTCTTATGTCTTAAAAAAAATTCTTAAGCTTTTAAAAACATGAAATGTAAGAATTTTGAACATTGAGTCAAATAACAGTTTTTGATGCCAGAACACAGTTACATTTAATCTATAGTTTCATAAATATTGAGACCCTAATTCAAACACAGTATTTTAGAAATCATTTTGAATGTTTTTAAAGTCATTTTAGAATCTATTTGTTGAGAATCATATTTTATGTTATATAATTAACTTAAATTAAGGATTTTATCTCATTTGTTAAATGGCAAATGATGGATGTTTTCCTTGATTTATTAAAAATATTCAGTATAGTAATAAAATCTATTTAATGCAACTTTAGTAATATACTGATCTACATGAACTATGTGTAATAAATAGTTGGCTGGCTTCTGGATCCTGGGAGGTAACCTCTAAACCCTTGGAATCTCTAGAGTGATATGTGTCTTTGTTACTAAGGGTGGGACCCTCAGATGACACCTAGTAGTTTATGATAATGAGGTGACTGAGGCTGGGGGCTGGTCACCCAAAAAGACCAACAGTATGATTAGAAGGTGGGACTTTGAGCTACATGACATCAGCCCAACCTTCACAACAGCCTAACCTCTGCGTAGGGGAGGGGGATGGAGATGGAGACATATGGCCAATGATTCAATCAAACATGCCTATGTAATGAAACCCCAATAAAATCTCTGGACACTAAAGCTCAGGTGAGCTTCCCTGGTTGGCAGTATCCTTTCAGTATTGTCACGCTTCAATGTCAGAAGGGTAACACATCCCTGAGGACGACAGAAGCTTCACGTTTGGAACCCTTTCAGAAACCTTATTCCTATGCAGCTCTTCCTTTGGCTGGTTCTGATTTCTATCCTTTTGCTATAATAAAACAGTAAGTATAGTGTTTCCTGAGTTCTGTGATTCATTCTAGTGGATTATTAAACCCAAGGAAGTCTGTGGGGCCCCCAAGTTTGCAGCCAGCTGGTCTGAAATGAGAGTGGCCTTGGGGACCCCCAAGCTAATGATGGGTGTCTTCACTGAGGGCAGTCCTGTAGAGAACTGTGTCCTCAGAATTTTTAGTTTAGAAAATTCTTTGCCAATATTTTAACTTAAAAATCGTTCACATAAAATACAAAAATCATATAATGTTTTTTGAAAGTTCCTAGGAGAGGTCCTTGAGGTAATATATACATTATTATATAAAATGGGTTTGAAAATAAAAATTTATGTAACGGGCAAATGTAACCATAACCCAGGGAGAAGCAGATTCTCAGCTCCGGAATGCAAATGTGCTGCTACTTCCTCTTGGATGGCTTTTTCTTAGGTAGATATTCATGTTGACTCATGACTGTGGTGGCCATATGCTATTTTAGCTTATTATCCCCCTTCTTTTTTGTAATAGGCTCTAATTTCTGTTCAGAATTTACCCACCCCCATCTTCCAAACCCCCCATCTCATACATACCTCCGTTTCTGGGACAGATAACCTCAATCAACTTCAGATCTGGAGTGTGCTCTTTTTGGTTTAAAATCAGCTCGTTCTTTTCCCCTGATCACAATGACTGACTCATGTGACCTATTTCGGTCCAATGAGCTGTGGAGAGACATTTGCTAGGGGCCTTTGGGAAAGAAATCTTCTTGAAATTTCAAAAAGCCTGTCTGACAAGACACTCTTTTCCTGCTGGATGTTAACAAGAAAGTAAGTCTCTCTGGAAACCCTTGGCATCCATCTTCCAATCAGGATGAAACCTTAGGATGAAGACAATGAAGAAGGAAGTCTTTGGTATCAGTGTGGAACTGTTACATCAAGCCCCATCTGAAGTTCACATGACCTCTGAAACTTTCAGTAATGAGGGTCAATGCAGTCCCTTTATGTCTACAGTCAATTTGGCTCAGCACTTTCTGGTACTTGTATCCAACACATTTCTGAGACAATTGCTTTAATATGAAAGATGATGATTGTTTTGATAGGGAATAAAATCAAATGTAAAATAATATCATTCTTACAACAGAGAAAAGGTATGATGTATTGGATCTATGTGGTGGTTTAGGCACGGTTGACCACCTCTACCCCCCTCCTAAATCCTTTGAAAAGAAAGAAAAAATATATTCACTAAAGACTAGACCCACCATGGTCAAGGAAAACAAGAAAGGGCAATATCAACATATCAGAAATCATGAAGAATTTCCTGAAAGATGGAGAGTAACAAGGATTGAACTGATAAGGGTTGAGAAAATCCCAGCCTAAAATACACAGAGAAAATGGCCAGGGAGATAAGAGCAGATCCTGAGAAATTTTAAGAGAACAAAGAACATTTAGGGACTATGTGGCAATAGGCTGGTCATTATTACTGAACAGGGGCCAGTTGTGCCCACAAACTCTCTGTCACTGAGCCATAGGTCACAGAGGTGGTGGAGGGGGGGGAGGGGGCATAGATTCCAGGTTAAAACACTGGGATCTGAATGAACACATGCATGAACTGCTGCCTAGGGAGGGCTCCTTGTTAGAATCTTGGAGCCTTCTAGTCAATCCTCCCATTCAGGCAATTTGGGGTGGAGGTGGGGTGAGATCTCTGCAACAGCAAAGCTACCCAAATAAAGCTTCCTAAGCCTTCATTCATAGAGATGAGTGGGAAATCCAGGAATACCAGCTATAAGGGGAAAACCAATGTCAAGACGAATACCAAGATGATTAAACAGATCAGTGGACTCTAGAAGAGACAGGAAATTCAGAGAACCAAAAAGAATTCCATCCTTAAAAGAATTCCATTTTCTATAGAAAAAAACCACCAAAAATATATTGCACTTATAAAAAAAAGAATAGGCAGCTATAAGAAAGTAGTAAATCAGAGAATGAGAGATTTTATGAATATAGAAAATAGGATTGTAAGAAAAATATTCAACAGAAGATATAAATAGCAGAATGACCTCAACTCATGACTGAAATAGTCATCTAGGAATGAGAATGGGAGTAGGTGGGCAGCAAGGGGGACTTTTCTTTTTCCTTTTATATATCTCAATATTATTTGAATCTTTAAAAAAGAAAGTATTAGTTGAGTAAAAAAGAAGAAAAAATTTAAAAATAGAACTCTGACCCAATAATTCTACTTTTGGTACTTTCAAAATTAATTTTAAGGAGATCACTCCAGATGTAGATTAAAATGTACATACAAGAGTATTTAATACATCTTTATATTTATAATAGCAAAACATCACAAACAACCTAAATATCGAATAATAGCAAAGTGGTTTAATAAATTGTTAGACATCCATATGATAATATGTTATACTATTCATTTTTTCATTTTTAAAAAATGTATTTTGTTGAAGTATAGCTGATTTACAATGTTGTGTTAATTTCTGCTGTACAGCAAAGTGATTTAGTTATACATATATATACATTCTTTTTCATGTTCTTTTCCATTATGGTTTATCACAGGATATTGAATATTGTTCCCTGTGCTATACAATTGTTAACACTATTATTAAAAAAATCATGTTTTCATAGAATATATCTAAATGTGGGGAAAACATACAAGGTATACTGATAAAAATAGAATAAAAGTTATACACAATGTATTCTAAATAGAAACTACAACCAAATGTTCACTGTGATTATCTCTGAATGATGTTGTTTTTTATTTCTGTATTCTTTAAACTTTCTATATTTTAAGTCTATCACGAATTTACTTAGAAAATGCTCTTAGAAAAGAGGAGGAAAGGAAAAGACGTGGTAGCAAGGAGAATATGGATGGTGTCCTCAGTCCCTCTTTGTCTCTCTCTCTGAGCTGTATATTTCACTTCATGTATGGACTGGATCAGAGAGAAACCCTAGATGGAAGAAGATTCTCTTGCTTCCAGCAAGAGAAGGTGCATCTGCTTTTTTGTCATTTTGGGGGCTTTGTTTTTTGTTCACTCAGAGCAACATTGATATGCACCCACTCAAATAAATCATATTTATCTCAACCAACTCATTTAGTAAGAACAAAATCTTTACACACTCACGTATGGGCTGACACAACCACTACACACACATATGATCTATTCATGTGCTTTCCAGCCAACAAGTGTTGGGAAGTGTTAAGCTTTTCTCCATTTTTTTTTTTTTCTTTTTGCGGTATGCGGGCCTCTCACTGTCGTGGCCTCCCCCGTTGCGGAGCACAGGCTCCGGACGCGCAGGCCCAGCGGCCATGGCTCACGGGCCCAGCCGCTCCGCGGCACATGGGATCCTCCCAGATCGGGGCACGAACCCGTATCCCCTGCATCGGCAGGCGGACTCTCAACCACTGCGCCACCAGGGAGGCCCTCCATTTTTTTTTTTTAAAGCACACATCTGGCAGTTTGAAAAGTATGTGTGCACCAGAGAAGTTTGCAAAAATATGATAATCTTTCTTTGGTCTAAATTTTATAAAATTGTAATTAAGTGGTGCTTTCTCACATTCTAGTTGTTTTTAGGAATTAAAGATTATTTAACTTATTGGTTAAAACATTTTATTTTTCTTTATGAGTTGCTATTTGATATTTGCAATGCCCCTACAACACATAGGTATTTCACTATGTTTTCCCCAAAGTTACCTGATTAGAATAATAATCTTATTCATCATAGTAGCTCTCTCTTCCATGTATCGATGAAGAGATCACAGTAGTTTTGAGAAGTCCATTGAGACTTCTCAGTGACTTCAGGTCACTGATTTATTTGGAACTGGTTTTTAATGTGAGGATTCGGGACCTCTCAATACACTTACGGAGGTTTATTTTCTTTGCAAATCCATTTGATAAATCACCACTTTATGTTTAAATATAGGAGCTTTCATCTACTCTGCCTTCCCTGGTTTTCATGAGATCAGTTTAGTGTAGTAGAAAAAACATGGGGTTTGGGGTCAGAACGACTTGAGCTGGAATTCTGGCTCCACCATGTCTAAACTGCATGATTCTGGGCAAGTTACTTCTCTCAGCCTCAATGTATTTATCTGTAAAAAGAGGATAATATCAAGGGCTAAAGAGAATGATACTTGTCAAAGAAAAACAAAAATGTGAACTAGTATAGAGCTTGGATCTGAGCTGATTAACTGTTTTTAATTATGTATACATCACTATTACTATGTTATTTTTCAATATTGAGGGTTTGGTATTCTGTTTCACTGAATTAGAAATTGGGGGGCTTAGAATCCAGTCTGTTTTACCACTAGTATCTGGCTGGAGTGACCATGAGCCTGTTTTCTCATCTGTAACATGGGGAGGTTAGAGGAGATTACTAAGGCTCCTCCCGGCCCTTAGTGGGAATTTTGAGTAAAAATCTTTTACTTCAAATGGTCACTTATATGACAGGCATTACGGCCATGTCAGAGGTAAGACTGGGTCAGGCTGGCCTGTGGAATTAGCAATACTGCGCTTATTATATTTATGTTTGGGGCTGATCAATCTTCTAACGGTTTTCAAAAAGTGGGGGGCATTTCTTAACGTCTCAACTATTGTGGCCTATTCAGGGAATGAGATTTAACCATATTTTTTTGATTGCTTGGAGCCCAAGAGTCTTGCTGGGAAAAACATGTGAACTTTGTCCATTTTTGGAGTTTTGATATGTATTGAATTTTCTGATGTACTTAGGGAGTCTGCAGGAAGCCAGAGTGAAGAGAGAGACAAAACTCTGTTTAAAAAAAAATCACTCTGTGTGTGGAAGAATTTTGGCAGTTTGGGCCAAGCTGAGCATCAAGGCCTAAATCTTAGAGTTCAGAGGTGAAGTGCTTATCAGCCCAGACATGACCTTTCCTCCCTAAATATTCCTGCATCACCACCAGGCTCCCTTTCAAACCCTGCAGTGCCTGACCATCCTATGGAGAATGGCCTGTGATACGGAGGAGAGAACCAGAGGAACTCAACAGTTCTGTGTGGGAATCCCTTCTGTAGGAGTTCTTATGGGAAGCAGATGTTTCCCAAAAGTCTGGAGAGGGAGAAGAACAGCCAAGCTTGGCAGTTTAGAGGAAACCAGTTGGCCTTGAGTGGGTAGTGGCCTGTGGGTGATAGAGCTACAGTGGTTAACAGGGCAGGACAGAAGAGGGCAGGCCGAAGCCATGATCCTACATGTGACACCCCACCCTTTTCTCTGTGGCTCCCAAGGAATCCAAGGACCTACCAACTAGTAGACATTTGGGTTACAGCCTTGGAAATTCTTTGGACTGATTGGGGAAAGTAATTCCAAAAAAAGACTGGACTTCCTGCTAGGAAGTAGGCATGTGCCCATGAGGGAAACTGCTTCCTTCATCCTTAGATATTTTTCCACAGATAACATGAGTCATAGATTAGAGCGGTTCTAAAATATTATTTTATTGTTAAAAATATTTTTGAAAAAATAGATAAGCAAAAAAAAAAAAAAAAAGAAAAGGAGGAAGTAAGAAAAAATTTCCACTTGGAGCTAACTACCGTCAATTTGGTATAAACTCTTATAGTCTTCTTTTTATGCATATTTATTCTTTCAACAAACACTGAATCTGCTGCATTTACAAAAATGAATCACTCTGTATATGCAGTTTTGTAATTTGCCTTTTCACGTAATAATACATTGGGAACAATTTTCCATGGATAAACTAAAAGTGTTCCTCAGTTGGGTCTCCTCAGTGCAAATTTCCTGGCACTTTTTCTTGGGGATGCTCTCTTTAATTAAAACTCAAGTTCCATATACAGATCTTTCCCTTCCATCTCTAAATTTGCTTATTCCAAGAAGCCCATTTGTTAAAAATTATGAACAGAAGGATTGAAAGAAGAGAAATCTTTCTTTCCATTTAAGAACCACATAAAAATGCTCTGAATGTATATTTGACGTTATCATCTGCTTCACAGATTTCTTTGGCTGGTATCCATTTTAATTGTTTTGCTGTCTGCCACGTGGACTCTAGGAAACGATCAGCTTGCCTTCACTAGGGAGATGTGGTAGAAGAGAGCTGAGAGGTGGTGGAAGGTGGGACTGGCGGCAGGGAGAAGAGTTGAGAGTAACCACCACTTGTTCCTGATCCAGGGACTGGGGTTCATGTGAATGTCAGCATTACTCTAGTGAGAAATCATACATTGAGAAGATTTACTTTAGAGGCAAATTTGCCTTTTTCTTCAAGCCAAACAGAATCTAAGTGGCCAAATGCAGGCTTTTCTTTTTTGAGAGCAATGTTTTCTGCAGAATATTAATAGGGGTCACACGTAACAAAAAAGGATTCTGGGGGCTTCCCTGGTGGCGCAGTGGTTGAGAGTCCGCCTGCCGATGCAGGGGACACGGGTTCGTGCCCCTGTCCGGGAAGATCGCACATGCCGTGGAGCGGCTGGGCCCGTGAGCCGCTGAGCCTGCGTGTCCAGAGCCTGTGCTCCGCAACGGAAGAGGCCACACAGTGAGAGGCCCGCATAACGCAAAAAAAAAAAAAAAAAAAAAAAAAAAAAAGGATTCTGGGATCAAGCAAACTTGCAAAATGCTGTATTTTAGATGAACGCATTTCTTCAGTGCAGGATATCTCAGAGCATTTAGCAAGCTAATATGCACTGTGATGCTCCAAGAGAGGGAAGTAATCAACTTTTCCTAAACTCACACACTCTCTCTCTTTTGATGTTGGATGTATGCATATTAACAACTTGGGGAAATGCTAGTCTTAGAAGTACAGTTCTCTACTGATATCGAAATCAGGAAAAAAACAAAAGTAGTTTCATTGTTCTACTTAGGATTGAGATGTTATCTTGTAATTTGCCTTCTAGGGGGTACTTTAGTCAAGACCTGCCTTCTACATGGAGGGTGATAGAGCCATTCTTGGGGATTTTAAGTGAGAAACTCTAAGCCGAGATGCTTCCCTGAGCAATCTGTGAGTAACATTTGTTCTCTTCTTGCCTTGCTTACTTGCAAAATAACAGGTGCTGGCTGAGAGATGAAAAGTGTTGTTTATAGGTCTCGGTTTCTTCCCTCTTATATTCCTCAAACTCTTGTCCTCTATGGGGGCTGTCGTCCTGGAATGAGGCCCAGGTAGCCTTCCTTCCTGAAGCCAGCTAAAGGGCTCTCCAGTCACCCTCTCACCCAACCTACTCTTCCTGGAACTGGTGATTTACTGCCTTAGGCTGAGCTGGGGAAAGTCCTTAATGAGCCTTAGGGCCTGGGGCTGTGCTTGGAGCAGCCTCTAACCACAACTATTCTTATCGAAAAAATTTACCAGAAAACGAAGACCCCAGAAGAGGTTTTCTGATGGAGGAGTGGTGGGTGTTTGAAAAAAAGGAGGTGGAGCAGCATTCCTGGTCGTCCATAAATTAAAACAAACAAAGGGAAATCACATCCAACTGTAGTCAATTGCTCCTGTAAGAGAAGGAGTGTAATTCAAAGAGGTTTATGTATTTTGGCGGAGGATGGGGTGTGTGTAGGAGTTTGAAAGCATAGAATAACATGACTGGGAACCAGCTCCAGCCGCTGGCTGGCTTGTGCTTCCTCACTCAGCCAGCTAATGTGCCCTGAGCCAGTTTTTTTCCTCCCTTTTTTATCCCTATTTGATCTCTCCCATGTCTGAGACAACAGGGCGTGTTGAAAGAAGGGCTGCATGTGTCCGCGATAACATCTTACATTTCATAATTAGTAACCATTTCAAAGCACAGTCCTAATATTGTATTTTGTCTTGTTCTTACACTAAGCTTGTGAATGAGCATAGGATTTGTTCCCATTTTATAGAGGAGGAATTGAAACATAAAGACAAACCTAAAATCACAAAGCAAGTTAATGGCAGAGCCAAGAGGGGACTCTGGGTTCCCAGCCAGGGGTCTAGGCTTCTGTGGTCCAGAGCCCTCTGGGTTGCCACACTTGCCTCTGGGCCCTGACATCTCAAATGAAAAAGGACTAACTTTTAGTTACAATAATCTACCAACTGTAGGTTGAATCAAGATTGTGAAGGGTGTTTATTAGAAAACTTTTGAGTCACCTCTCAGCACCAGGGCTTGAATTGAAGTTGTGGAAATATCAATAGATGAAGCCTATCCGAACGAGAATAGGCAAAGGCAATTTATTCAGAGCTTGCTGCCTATAACAAGGGAGTCAGTCACCACCATTTGCTTTTGGCAGAGACTCAAAGAAACAGGCGGAGGAGTGGAAAAGCTTTATAGTGGGGAAAATAAAGGAATGCTTTAGGTAAGCCTTGTTGGCATGGGGAAATTTAGGTGGGCTAACTACAAGTGGGAGATCCTCTGTGACTAGTTAGGGGGCCATATTTGGCTTTCTCTAGTTGGTCCTTAGTTAGAGGTGGGAGCAAAAATTAGAGAAACTGTCAATTAGTAATCAAGCCTTGGCCATTTTGGATTGATGGTTACAATGGTTATTTTTTGGCTTCTGGACTGGTTACTGCAGACGGTAGGTTGTCTAACTGGGTTGGCTGCTGTAGGTGGTGGGTCACAGTTCTGCTTTTATATAGAGTCTGGCCTTCATCTCTTTGTATGTTAAGTTTCTCAGGATTGAGTGGGGAAAAGGAACAAGGAGGGGATCTGGGAAGTGCATGGAAGTGAGGGCTCTGGCACCTGGGAATTGTTAAAGCTCCGTCCCTACCTTTTAAACCAGGCACTGTTGAGTGTTATTAGGAGAAGAAAGAAGGGAGTGAGAATAAATCTTGTAGTCTTAATATCCTCTCTTGGGCTCAATTTCATTTCATTTGATATTTTTAGTTTCTGCTGTTTGAGAATGACTTTAACGCAATGGAATACTGTGTATTACTTCCAAGATAGTGAACTTTTAGGTGTTATTAGCAAGTGTGGATCTGGATCTTTGCTTTCTGGTCCTGGATACTTTGGGGATTTCTTCATTCTGGTTCCTTGGGGGAGATTCTATTTATTTTATTTTATTTAAAAAAATTTCTATTTTATATTGGGTTATAGTTGATTTACAATGTTGTGTTAGTTTCAGGTGTACAGCAAAGTGATTCAGTTTTACATATATGTATACTTATTCTTTTTCAGATTCTTTTCTCATATAGGTTATTACAGAGTATTGAGTAGAGTTCCCTGTGCTATACAGTAGGTCCTTGTTGATTATTTATTTTATATACAGTAGTGTGTGTATGTTAATCCCAACCTCCTACTTTATCCCTCCCCCACCCCCTTTCCCCTTTGGTAACCGTAAGTTTGTCTTCTAAGTCTGTGAGTCTGCTTCTGTTTTGTAAATAAGTTCATTTGTATCATTTTTTTAGGTGGGGAGATTCTATCAATATTTTGACTGGAGGAAATGGGGATGATTCCTTTTTTTTTTTTTTTTTTTTGCGGTATGCGGGCCTCTCACTGTTGTGGCCTCTCCTGTTCGGAGCACAGGCTCCAGATGCGCAGGCTCAGTGGCCATGGCTCACGGGCCTAGCCGCTCCGCGGCATGTGGGATCTTCCCGGACCGGGGCATGAACCCGTATCCCCTGAATCGGCAGGTGGACTCTCAACCACTGCACCACCAGGGAAGCCCTGGGGATGATTTCTTAAAGGAGGTGACATAAGAAAGAAACTTTGAAGAATGGATAGGTTTTTGGGGCAATGTACAATTGTACTTGAAAATGGAAAGTACCTGGCAATAGGAGCAGTGTGGGCAAATGATTTGGATAGAAATAGGTTGTGTTCACAGAATGGCAAATAGTCTGGTACAGGAGTAAGGTTGGTATGGGGTGGGAGTGGAGAGACCTTGAACGTCACTCTTAGGAACTTGTATTTTATTAGTGTAGGAAGCCTTAATTTTTTTTTTTTTTTTTTTTTTTTTTGCGGTACGCGGGCCTCTCACTGCTGTGGCCTCTCCCGTTGCGGAGCACAGGCTCCAGACACGCAGGCTCAGCGGCCATGGCTCACGGGCCCAGCCGCTCTGCGGCACGTGGGACCCTCCCAGACTGGGGCACGAACCCGCGTCCCCTGCATCGGCAGGCGGACTCCCAACCACTGCGCCACCAGGGAAGCCCCCTTAATGTTTTTGAACAGGATCCAGAATGATCAGAGTTGCATACCTAGGAAGATTATTCTGGCAGATGGGTGTGTGTTGACTTTGAAAAACAAAGAAAGGTTGAAAGTGGGGAAACTAGTCTTTTAACTGTTTTCAACAAAAAGGAAAGAAGTTTGAACAGAAGTCAACATGTCTTTTGGAAGGCAACTGTCAATATACTCCAAATGAAATGTTTTTAGGACCAACTTTCATAGCCATGTGAATCATGAACCTGTTCCAGATCTTACTTACATGGGGTTTCTGAAGCTATTCTTCAGGCTCAGCTGTGAGCCTGGGTAAAGCCATCAACAGCCAATCCTAAAATGCAGCTAGTGACAACAACAGTTATGATCAAGAGGAGGAGCTATAGGGAGTGCAGGTAAGAAATACCAACTTAGTGAACAAAGACAGCTTTGTTTGTTCTGCAAAGGGCAGCAGGACATAGAGTGGATTGTTATACAGTCAAATGAGAGGAGAGACAAAGTTATCTTTATCATAATATGTCCTTGAAAATCTTGAATTATTACTTTTAAAATATTTAAATTTCTTCAAAGATGTGACTAAATTTGTATTGACCTAAAATCCTGGTTTGGGGGATAAATGCCTAGGATTAGGTAGTGTACTTGTAAATAACCTAAAAGCCTTAAAAGAAATGCATAATCTTTGATCTAATCCATGAATTGAACTTACTGAAACAGTCAGATGAGTTTTCAAAGATGTGTGCATGAGGACTTTTTCACAACATTATTTATAATAGTGAAAAATGGACGCCACAGGAAAATAATTATATAGATTTTGATATATTTAAACTAGATTTTGACATATTATGCAGCCTTAAGAATAATGCTATAACTATATGCTAACTTGGAAAGACATCCACGGAATAGTGTGAAGTTTTAAAGAAAAGAGGTATCCAAACTATGCATAGAATATGTTCCCATTTTAGTAAGAAAATATATATTCCAACTAAATATATAATATATATATTCCAGATGTTTCTACATACATAAGAACATTATATATAATGATAACATATATAAATATATATATAATGTTTTTTAATGTTCTTATATATAAACATTTGGAATGTTACAAGCAAATACTAACAGTGGTTTTAACTAGGCTGTTTGATATGGCTTCTTTATTTTCTCTTTAAATATTTCTATATGTTCTGAATGGTTTTTTTTGGCCCCTAGAAAATAGAAATTTATTTAAAATATTTACTCTGTAAAAAGAAATGAGATGATTTGACTCCCTGAAACTACTTTGGCATAAAAAAATGGTATTTACTCTCTTTCTAATATACATATATAAATATTTATAAATATAGGAATATTTATAAATGATATACATTTATATATAATATGTGTTTATATAGTGTGTGTGTTTGGGATCCAGTAGCTAAATGTACACATTTCTTTATAAAAGGCTACACATGCATAGCTTAGGAAACCTAGAGAGTATACTTTTCTGATGTGGTTAAATTCCCTTTTGTAAGAAGATTGAGTGACTCTGCATAATGGTGTGGTTTTCCTTAGAATTTATGGTCCCTTCCAGGTGGGAAAAAATCACTACCTTAGCCCTGGATCTTTCAGCCTGAACTTTGGAGGGTGGTTGCATAGCAACTTCTGATGGTGTAAATGACTAGTGTTGGTTCTCTGGGAGATGATATTGATTTGTACAATAAAACAGTGCATTCAGATCCTTTGCTGGTTATACTAGGATAAAAGAGCTGCATGAGCTGGGACCTTTTAGGAGCCTTTTGAACAAAGACTGAGTGGGATGAAGGGCATTTAGTTGGTTTCCTTGCAGATGGTGGATTGAATACAGGGCAACTTTGAGCTCTGAGATTCAAGAGTGCAAATCCCTCAAAAATGCATTATTTCCCTTCTATCCATCAATATTTACTGATTTCCTACTAGGTGCCAGGCATTGCACTAGTCATTAGGGATACAATAATTATTCTATGTGGTCTCTACCATCTGGAAGCTCATACTCCAGTGGGGAAGAAAAACACAAAAATTAATAACTTCAACACCTGATGTTAAGTGATGGAAGAATGTGTGGAGAAATTATGGGACACAGAGAAAGGGTATCTAAGGCCACCTGGGGATCATTCCACAGTCATTTCTTGAGCAGTGACTGTGTGCCTTGGCATTGGATGTACAAAGACGAATGAGACTTGGCTCCTGGCCAAAAGGATTTCACCGTCTACAAGGGAGACAGGAAAAGACAATTCAATCTAATGCAATGTGGTAAATGCTTGGCTAGCACAAGGATTAAAGTATGAGAGCACAGAGGTGGAGATTAATGATGATTAATGCCTATTTAATACTCTACTGTTTGCAGAGCCCTTAAAAATATACATTACCTCATTTGATGTTTATGAAGAGGTAGGATTTATCTCTCTTTTATTGATGAGGAAACTGAGGCTTGGAGATGTTGTGACTTGTCTAAGGTTGGTGTATTAGTAACAAAATACCATTGACTGAGTGGCTTAAACAACAGACATTTATTTTTTCATGGGTCTGGAGGCCAGAAGTCCCAGATTAAGGTCTGGCAGCGTCAGTTCCTGATGCGAACCCTCTTCCTGGCGTGCAGTCTTCTCGCTGTGTCCCCGCAAGGCAGAGAAAGGAATTGAGCTTTTTGGTCTTTCTTCTTATAAGGACACTAATCCTGTTGGACCAAGGCACCACTCCTATGACCTCATTTAATCTTAATTACTTCCTTAGAGGACCCATCTCCAAATATAGTCACACTGGGCTTTAGTGCTTCAACATATGAATTTTGGAAGACACATTTAGTCTACAGACATTTGGGCTGTGAACTTAGGGCTTTAGCCTCCAAATTGTGTGTGTGTGTGTGTACATTTATATTTTCCACACAACACTAGAGGCATTTTTTTCCAGCACGATGCATCAGTGACTCACATGACACAGGGGATAGAAGGAGCTCTGACACTTTTCTTTTTAATTGAACTGTAGCTGATTTACAATGTTGTGTTAGTTTCTGGTGTACAGAAAAGTGATTCAGATATACATATATACATACACACATATATGTATACATTTTTTTCTTTTTCAGATTCTTTTCAATTACAGTTTATTACAAGATATTGAATAAAATTCCCTGTGCTCTACAGTAGTAGGACTTTGTTGTTTATTTTATATACAGTAGTGTGTATCTGTTAGTAAGCTCCTAATTTATCCCTCACCCCTACCTCTCCCTTTGGTAACCATAACTTTTTTTTTCTATGTCTGTGAGTCTGTTTCTGTTTGGAAATAAGTTCATTTGTACCATTTTTTTATATTCCACATATAAGTGATATCATATAATATTTGTCTTTCTCTGTCTGACTTACTTCACTTATTATGATAATTTCTAGGTCCATTCGTGTGGCTGCAAATGGCATTATTTCATTCTTTTTTATGGCTGAGTAATCTTTCATTTTATATATATATGTGTGTGTATATATATATGTGTGTGTCTGTGTGTGTGTGTATATATATATATATATACACACACAGACACACACACACACACCACATCTTCTTTACTCATTCATCTGTTGATGGACACTTAGGTTGTTCCCATGTCTTGGCTATTGTAAATAGTGCTGCTATGAACACTGGGATGCATGTATCTTTTCAAATTAATTTTTGTCTTTTCTGGATATATACCCAGCAGTGGGATTGCTGGATCATATAGTGACTCTATTTTTAGTTTTTTAAGGAAGCTCCATACTGGTTCTCCATAGTGGCTGCACCAATTTACATTCCCACCAACAGTGTAGGAGGGTTCCCTTTTCTCCACACCCTCTCTAGCATATATTGTTTGTAGATTTTTTGATGATGGCTATTCTGACTGGTGTGAGGTGATACCTCATTATAGTTTTGATTTGCATTTCTCTAATACTTTGTGATGTTGAGCATCTTTTCATGTGCCTGTTGGCCATCTGTATGTCTTCTTTGGAGAAATGCCTATTTAGGTTTTCTGCCAACTTTTTGATTGGATTGTTTATTTTTTTGATATTGAACCGTATGAACTGTTTGAATATTTTGGAAATTAGGAGCTCTGATGTTTTGGGTCTCTGTTTATGCTCCCTCCTCCAGCTTGCCTTTAGGAGTTACTGAGATGTGGTCCTTTCTACAGTGCCCTGAGATTATGTACAGTCCATCCATACTCATTTGGGGCTTGTCACGAGGAGCCTCTAGTTTTAAGGAAGGGGTGGGGCTAGGGTGGAGACAGAACAGGGTTTGTGAGGACTGGGGCTGGGATGGTGGGTAGAGAGCAGGACCTAGAGGCTAGTTCTCTTTTAAAAGAGGAGGATGCTTGAGCAGGTTCCCATTGCCCAGTCCAAGATGAGACTATAGCCTGCTCCAGGACAATTTGGAGGAGTAGGAGAGGGTTGTGCAGGCGGGTCAAGGGCAGCAGTGAGGACTACAGGGCTGGGAACGGGCATTTTGTCAACACCAGTAGCTCCTGCTCCATGTTGCATTTCCAGTCCTCTTACCTTCCCCTTCGAAGAGAACAAGATGCTTCTTCCTGCTTGTATGGGGCTGATGTTGCCCCTTTTGGCCTTCTCCAGCCTTGCGATCTTCAATCTTGGCTACACCTTCAAATTACCAGGGGGACATGTAAATAATCTTTGTAGTCATGGCCCATCTTCAGAGATGCTGATTTCACTGCAGTGGGTTTCTGTCATTTAAAAGCTTCTCAAATGATCTTAATGTGCAGCCAAGGATGAAAATCAGACACATTCCTTCTGTCCCATTCTGAAGGGTATGGGGCATACACTTTGGTTCCCAAGCTTCTGACAACGTCATCCATTTTGATCCTCTTAAGATCTGGGAGGTAGACAGGTATCATGACCTTGCAGATGAAAACCTGAGACTGCCTTTGGCCTGTGAGTTGGGAAGTTTCAGTTGGTAGCCAGGAGGCACAGACAGAAAGCCCAATCTTAGTATGAGGAATAAGGAAGGACTGATTTTAAGTTCCTTTGCTGGCTTGGGCAGACACAGTTACATTCATTTATTCAGTGAACAAATATTTACTGAACATCCACTATGTACCAGATGCCGTACTAGGTACTGGCTTAAGAACTACCCATGGCTTGTGGCAGGGGCTGGCGATGGTGGCACAGGGAGAAGGCTACCACCTCCAGGGCCCAGCCTTGGGTAGTGACTCCTTGGAGAAGTGTGCATTGTCAGAGCATTGTAGAACTAGAAAAGGTAATACCAGCCACAGTTTTCTTTGCCTACGTGACGTATACTGAAAGAATGAAACAAATTTGTTTTTCCATTTAAAACTAAGCCTAGTCAGAATCTATAATCCTGTTGGGATGAAGGTTTACAAACTGTAGAAAAGGATAATTATGGCAGAGTTGAACTTATGACATGCTGATCAGGAACAGAGAACACATAGCTTTAGACTCACGTATTCTACTCTGGCGAAACTGACCGCTCTGACACCCACAGACATCCATCCAGCTCTGTGCAGGGACATTCCACTGAACAAAGCAAGTTGATAGCTCACATTCTGAAGATTTTTCAAATATTATTACTAAGGCATTTTCCATTGTTTTGTTTTAATTCAAGTGGGCTTTTACTTAAGATGTAGAGGTCATAAGTTTTATATCCTTAGGCTTGATTTAAAACCTAGCCATGACAGCTAGTAAACAGTGGTCTCATTTTCTTGTAACAATAGTTCATGACACTGTGGTAAGAAACTAAAACTTGGAAGCTGAACATAAGGGAAAGTGTACGGTCTTTGAAATTGAACAGATCCAAATATGAATCCTGATTCTGTCATTTACTTCATTGGAATCTAGGACAAGTTAATCAACCATTTTGAACCTCTGTTTCTTCATCTTTAAAATGGGGATAGCAATGTGATAAAGTATATATATATATAGACCTCAAATAGTGCCTAGAATGTAATTGGCTTTTATGAATAAGCCTTTATTCTTTTGTGATGATATGATATATTGATTTACACAACCTTAGGGCTCAGTTTTGAGGAGAGGTAGAGCATACAGGTCTTAGCTGACATTCCACCTTGGAAAAGGAGACCACTTAATTTTTACCATGAATTATAAATATCTAAGGAAGATAAACAGCATGTTTCTTGTGTGTGTAAATTACATTTGATTTTGTTTGTTTGTGAATTGTTGAATGGTAGGCAGACACAATGGCGTATGTTGAAGTAAGAAGAAAAACAATAATACCTGTCAAGAGAGCCTTATATACATGCTAGGCACTTTACATATGTTATCTTACTTTATCCTCACAACAGGAAGTGTAATCTACTCTATTTACAAATAAGGAAACTAAAGAATCGACAGGTTCATTTTCTTTCCCCAA
Source organism: Mesoplodon densirostris (assembly GCF_025265405.1). Lineage (NCBI taxonomy): Eukaryota > Metazoa > Chordata > Mammalia > Artiodactyla > Ziphiidae > Mesoplodon > Mesoplodon densirostris. Next base: position 30,223,032 of record NC_082674.1, read on the forward strand.
GTCACACACCCAGTGGCAGAGTTGGGATTCCAAGCCAAGGGTTGGAATCATTGAAGTAAATCATTGAAGATGCTGGCTGTTATTATCAATGACATTATTTTTTGACTAAACTCAATCATGAGGTTAGCATTCCAGTATCAATATCCTGGAACTTGCTGAATAAATGAAAAATAGAATCAGTGCCCACAAGTAGGGGGTGCTTAGTTGTCCAACATGATAATTACTGAATGGGGGCTTAAGCTGAGTGAATGGAATAATTTTCTCTAAAGAAGCCAGGGCTCTTTGGGCTGGTGGCATCTACAATGTAACGATCACACACTAATAATCTTAATGTTTGCCTTATAGTTGATTGACCGGATGAACAATGATTTCCTTAATTGTTTTCCTTTGTTGGACATTTTGGTTGAATGCAAATTTTCTGTATCATCAATGGACTCTGTTGAATGTTTTCCTGAATACTTATTTTGGCTTGTTTAATAGTCTTTTCAAGTGTGTCTTTTGGGTGATGTTACAGTGTTTTGACATTTATGTTCTAATGAAACATAAAGGCTTTAAGATTTATAGTAAGGCTAGAATTCATCCAGTGAATATATTGAATAACAACAGAGTACACACTTTGTAATGATAAAAAGTCTTAACGATATTTCTGTAGTCAGCCTAAGGATTTCAACAACTGATCTTTATTTATTTATTTTACAAACATAATGTATTTATTTATTTACCTAAACTTTTTTTTTTTGGCTGCGCTGCGCAGCATATGGGATCCTAGTTCCTCAGCGAGGGATCAAACCTGTGCCCCTGCATTGGAAGCAGGGAGTCTTAACCACTGGACTGCCAGGGAAGTCCCAACAACTGATGTTTTTTTTTTTTTTAACATCTTTATTGGAGTATAATTGCTTTACAATATTGTGTTAGTTTCTGCTATATAACAAAGTGAATCAACTATATGCATACGTATATCCCCATATCCCCTCCCTCATACGTTTCCCTCCCACCCCTCTAGGTGGTTGCAAAGCACCGAGCTGATCTCCCTGTGCCATGCACTGCTTCCCACTAGCTATCTATTTTACATTTGGTAGTGTGCATATGTCAATGCTACTCTCTTACTTCATCCCAGCTTACCATTCCCCCTCCCTGTGTCCTCAAGTCCATTCTCTACGTCTGTGTCTTTACTCCTGTCCTGCTCCTAGGTTCATCAGAACCATTTTTTCTTTTTAGATTCCATATATATGTGTTAGCATATGGTAGTTGTTTTTCTCTTTCTGATTTACTTCACTCTGTACGACAGTCTCTAGGTCCACCCACCTCACTACAAATAACTCAATTTCATTTCTTTTTATGGCTGAGTAATATTCCATTGTATATATGTGCCACATCTTCTTTATCCATTCAACTGTTGATGGACAATTAAGTTGCTTCCATGTCCTAGCTATTGTAAACAGAGCTGCAATGAACATTGTGGTACGTGTCTCTTTTTGAATTATGGTTTTCTCAGGGTATATGCCCAGTAGTGGGATTGTTGGGTCGTATGGTAGTTCTAGTTTTAGTTTTTTAAGGAACCTCCATACTGTTCTCCATAGTGGCAGTATCAATTTACATTCCCTCCAACAGTGCAAAAGAGTTCCCTTTTCTCCACACCCTCTCCAGTATTTATTGTTTGTAGATTTTTTGATGATGGCCGTTCTGACCGGTGTAAGGTGATACCTCATTGTAGTTTTGATTTGCATTTCTCTAATAATTAGTGATGTTGAGCATCCTTTCAAGTGTTTGTTGGCAATCAGTATATCTTCTTTGGAGAAATGGCTATTTAGGTCTTTGGCCCATTTTTGGATTGGGTTGTTTGTTTTTTTGATATTGAGCTTCATGAGCTGCTTGTATATTTTGGAGATTAATCCTTTGTCAGTTGCTGCATTTGCAAATATTTTCTCCCATTCTGAGGGTTGTCTTTTCGTCTTATTTATAGTTTCCTTAGCTGTGCAAAAGCTTTAAAGTTTAATTAGGTCCCATTTGTTTACTTTTGTTTTTATTTCCATTTCTCTAGGAGGTGGGTCAAAAAGGGTCTTGCTGTGATGTATGTCATAGAGTGTTCTGCCTATGTTTTCCTCTAAGAGTTTTATAGTGTCTGGCCTTACATTTAGGTCTTTAATCCATTTTGAGTTTACTTTTATGTATGGTGTTAGGGAGTGTTCTAATTTCATTCTTTTACATGTAGCTTTCCAGTTTTCTCAGCACCACTTATTGAAGAGGATGTTTTTCTCCATTGTATACTCTTGCCTCCTTTATCAAAGATAACGTGACGATATGTGCATGGGTTTATCTCTAGGCTTTCTATCCTATTCCATTGATCTATATTTCTGTTTTTGTGCCAGTACCAGACTGCCTTGATTACTGTAGCTTTGTAGTATAGTCTGAAGTCAGGGAGCCTGATTCCTCCTCTGTTTTTCTTTCTCAAGATTGCTTTGGCTATTCGGGGTCTTTTGTGTTTCCATACAAATTGTGAAATTTTTTGTTCTAGTTCTGTGACAAATGCCATTGGTAGTTTGATAGGGATTGCATTGAATCTGTAGATTGCTTTGGGTAGTATACTCATTTTCACAATATTGATTCTTCCAATCCAAGAACATGGTATATCTCTTCATCTGTTTGTATCATCTTTAATTTCTTTCATCACTGTCTTATAGTTTTCTGAATACAGGTCTTTTGTCTCTTTAGGTAGGTTTATTCCTAGGTATTTTATTTTTTTTGTTGCAGTGGTAAATGGGAGTGTTTCCTTAATTTCTCTTTCAGATTTTTCATCATTAGTGTATAGGAATGCAAGAGATTTCTGTGCATTAATTTTGTTTCCTAGTACTTTACCAAATTCATTGATTAGCTCTAGTAGTTTTCTGGTAGCATCTTTAGAATTCTCTATGTATAGCATCATGTCATCTGCAAACAGTGACAGTTTTACTTTTTCTTTTCTGATTTGTATTCCTTTTATTTCTTTTTCTTCTCTGATTGCTGTGACTAAAACTTCCAGAACTATGTTGAATAATAGTGGTGAGAGTGGGCAACCTTGTCCTATTCCTGATCTTAGAGGAAATCATATCAGTTTTTCACCATTGAGAACAAGGTTGGCTGTGGGTTTTTCATATATAACCTTTATTACATTGAGGTAGGTTCCCTCTTTGACTACTTTCTGGAGAGTTTTTATCATAAATAGGTGTTGAATTTTGTCAAAAGCTTTTTCTGCATCTATTGAGATGATCACATGGTTTTTATCCTTCAAGTTGTTAATATGGTGTATCACATTGATTGATTTGCATATATCGAAGAATCCTTGCATTCCTGGGATAAACCCCACTTGATCATGGTGTATGATCCTTTTAATGTGCTGTTTGATTCTGTTTGCTAGTATTTTGTTGAGGATTTTTGCATCTATATTCATCCGTGATATTGGCCTGTAGTTTTCTTTCTTTGTGACATCTTTGTCTGGTTTTGGTATCAGGGTGATGGTGGCCTTGTAGAATGAGTTTGGGAGTGTTCCTGCCTGTGCTATATTTTGGAAGAGTTTGAGGAGGATATGTGTTAGCTGTCTCTAAATGTTTGATAGAATTCACCTGTGAAGCCATTGGGTCCTGGGCTTTTGTTTGTTGGAAGATTTTTAATCACAGTCTCAATTTCCGTGCTTGTGATTGGTCTCTTTATATTTTCTATTTCTTCCTGGTTCAGTCTTGGAAGGTTGTGCATTTCTAAGAATTTGTCCATTTCTTCCAGGTTGTCCATTTTATTGGCATATAATTGCTTGTAGTAATCTCTCACGATCCTTTGTATTTCTGCAGTGTCAGTTGTTACTTCTTTTTCATTTCTAATCCTGTTGATTCGAGTCTTCTCTCTTTTTTTCTTGATGAGTCTGGCTAATGGTTTATCAATTTTGTTTAACTTCTCAAAGAAACAGCTTTTAGTTTTATTGATCTTTGCTATTGTTTCCTTTATTTCTTTTTCATTTATTTCTGATCTGATCTTTATGATTTCTTTCCTTCTGTCCACTTTGGGGTATTTTTGTTCTTTCTCTAATTGTTTAGGTGTAAGGTTAGATTGTTTATTTGAGATTTTTCTTGTTTCTTGAGGTAGGATTTTATTGCTATAAACTTCCCTCTTAGAACTGCTTTTGCTGCATCCCATAGGTTTTGGGTCATTTTGTTTTCATTGTAATTTGTTTCTAGGTATTTTTGATTTCTTCTTTGATTTCTTCAGTGATCTCTTGGTTATTTAGTACCATATTGTTTAGCCTCCATATGTTTGTATTTTTTACAGTTTTTTTCCTGTAATTGATATCTAGTTTCATAGCATTGTGGTCGGAAAAGATACTTGATATGCTTTCAATTTCCTTAAATATACCAAGGCTTGATTTGTGACTCAAGATATGATCTATCCTGGAGAATGTTCCATGAGCCCTTGAGTAGAAAATGTATTCTGTTGTTTTTGGATGGAATGTTCTATAAATGTCAATTAAGTCCATCTGTTTAACGTGGCATTTAAAACTTGTGTTTCCTTATTTATTTTCATTTTGGATGATCTGTCCATTGGTGAAACTGGGGTGATAAAGTCCCCCCCTATTACTGTGTTACTGTCGATTTCCTCTTTTATGGCTGTTAGCATACAGCTGACAGCACATAGCTGTCACCTTATGTATTGAGGTGCTCCTATGTTGGGTGCATACATATTTACAATTGTTATACCTTCTTGTTGGATTGATCCCTTGATCATTATGTAGAGTGCTTCTTTGTCTCTTGTAATAGTCTTTATTTTAAAGCCTGTTTTGTTTGATATGAGAATTGCTACTCCAGCTTCCTTTTGATTTCCATTTGCATGGAATATCTTTTTCCATCCCCTCACTTTCAGTCTGTATGTGTCCCTAGGTCTGAAGTGGGTCTCTTGTAGACACTGTATATACGGGTCTTGTTTCTGTATCCATTCAGCCAGTCTATGTCTTCTGGTTGGAGCATCTAATCCATTTACATTTAAGTTAATTATCGATATGTATGCCCCTATTACCATTTTCTTATTTGTTTTGGGTTTGTTTTTGTAGGTCTTTTCCTTCTCTTGTGTTTCCTGTCTAAAGGAGTTCCTTTAGAATTTGTTGTAAAGTTGGTTTGGTGGTGCTGAATTATCTTAACTTTTGCTTATCTGTAAAGGTTTTATTTTCTCCATCCAATCTGAATGAGATCCTTGCTGGGTAGAGTAATCTTGGTTGTAGGTTCTTCGCTTTCATCACGTCAAATATGTCCTGCTACTCCCTTCTGGTTTGCAGAGTTTCTGCTGAAAAATCAGCTGTAAACCTTATGGGGATTCCCTTGTATGTTATTTGTTGCTTTTCCCTGCTGCTTTTAATATTTTTTCTTTGTATTTAATTTTTGATAGTTTGACTAATATGTGTCTCAGCGTGTTTCTCTTTGGGTTTACCCTGTATGGGACTCTCTGTGCTTCCTGGACTTGATTGACTATTTCCTTTCCCATGTTAGGGAAGTTTTCGACTATAATCTCTTCAAATATTTTCTCTGACCCTTTCTTTTTCTCTTCTTTTTCTGGGACCCCTATAATTCGAATGTTGGTGCATTTAACATTGTCCCAGAGGTCTCTGAAACTGTCCTCAATTCTTTTCATTCTTTTTTCTTTATTCTGCTCCCTGGCTGTTATTTCCACCATTTTATCTTCCAGGTAACTTATCCGTTCTTCTGCCTCAATTATTCTGTTATTGATTCCTTCTAGCGTATTTTTAATTTCAGTAATTGTGTTGTTCATCACTGTTTGTTTGCTCGTTAGTTCTTCTAGATCCTTGTTAAATGTTTCTTGTATTTTCTCCATTCTGTTTCCAAGATTTTGGATCATGTTTACTATCATTACTCTGAATTCTTTTTCAGGTCGGTTGCCTATTTTGTCTTCATTTATTTGGTCTTTTAGGTTTTTACCTTGCTCCTTCATCTGTAACAAATTTTTTTATTGTTTCATTTTTTTTTTTTTTTTTTTTTGCTGGGTGGTGCTATATTCCTGTCTTACTGGCTGTTTGGCCTCAGATGTCCAGCACTGGAGTCTGAAGGCAGTTGTATAGAGCTGGGTCTTGATGGTGAAATGAAGACCTCCGGGAGGCCTCACTCCGATTGATATTCCCTGGGGTCTGAGGTTCTCTGTTAGTCCAGCAGTTTGGACTTGGAGCTCCCACCACAGGAGCTCAGGCCTGACCTCTGGCCTGGGAACCAAGATCCTGCAAGCTTTATGGCATGGTTAAAAAAAAAGGGGGGGGGGGAGAAAGAAAGAAAAAAGGAGCAGTACAATATCAAAAAATAAAAAACAAAATAAAATTAGATAAAAAATATAGGAAAAATAAAAGTATAATTGAAACAACTGCAACAAGGTAAAATAAAACCACAACAGAAAAAAGAAAAATAAAGGGGGGGTGGGAAACAAGCCAAAAGGAGAGATCACTAACAAAGTATAAAGAATAAAATGAAATTAGAAAACTAAAAGATTTTTTAGGAAAAATAAAAATACAAAAGAATCAGCAACAATGAATCAACAAGGTAAGACAGAACCCCAATCTAAGAGAGGAAAAAAGACAAGAAAAAAAAGAAAAGCTGGGCTTCCCTGGTGGCGCAGTGGTTGAGAGTCTGCCTGCCGATGCAGGGGAAATGGGTTTGTGCCCCGGTCTGGAAAGATCCCACAGGCCGCGGAGTGGCTGGGCCCGTGAGCCATGGCCGCTGGGCCTGTGCGTCCTGAGCCTGTGCTCCGCAACGGGAGCGGCCACAACAGTGAGAGGCCCACATACCGCAAAAAAAAAGAAAAGCCTTGGCCATGGCGGTGGAGTTTAGGCGGGGTGTGGAACTTAGGCAGCGGTGGGGTTTAGGGTGGGATGGAACCTAGGCAGGTGAGGGGGTGACGTTTGAACATGGGTCAGGACCTAGGTGGGGTGACGTTCAGGCATGGGGCAGGGCCTCTGCTTAGGACCTGCGTGGAAGGGGAGAGGCAGCAGGTGGAAAGGAGGGCCTCTGGAGTGTGGGGTTCCGGAGTTTGGAGGTAGGGCCCTGAGTGAGGGTGTGTGGGTGGGGTTTAGTCCCAGCACATTGGAGGGGGTCTCCGAGTGTAGAGGTGGGGCCCTGGGTGGGGGTGTAGGGGCAGGTCTCAGGTTCTGAGCGGCAGGAGGGAGGCTCCGAGGGCAGAGGATTAGGCCCGAGCCCAGTAGGCTCCCTGGTGCCTAAGTGGACAGGGGAGGCACTGGCCGCGTTCCCTTCCGTTCCTTCTCACTTCTCCCCCACCGTCTCCCCCCTCCCCCACCGTCTCCCCCAGGGTCTCCCCCGTCACTGCTGGACCCCTAACCATGGGTGGGTCCCTCTGGACATAGGAACTCCTCCCTCCCCTCAGCCACCCCTCAGGGGTGCCGGTCCCGGAGGTCCAGACTTTACTTTTGCTCCCTCTTCCCTCCCTCCCACTCCTGAGGACCCACGTGGCTGGAGGGGGTCTCAGGGCGCAGAGGATCAGGCCCGGGATCTCAGCAGGTTCCTGGGGGCCCAAGTGGGCAGGGGAAACCTGGCCACGCTCCCTTTTGACCCTCTGCCCTCCAATGGTTCCCCAATTTTCCCCGTCGGCGTGGGATCCCTTCCCCTCCCCCAGCCGCCTCTCAGGGGCGCCAGTCCCGTCCTGCCTTCACTTCTCCCTCTTCACTCCCCCCACGCCCCACATCCTACCCGGTCGCTGGGGGGTCCTCCAGTTTCCTTAGGTGTCCGTGGTCCCCCACCAGTGCCTGGTAGGTGCCCTAGTTGTGAGGAGATGTGAATTCCATGTCCTCCTAGTATGCCACCTTGACTCCAACCCCTCTCGACAACTGATCTTTAGTATACATGAGCTTAATTCCTATTAAGAGCAGAAAACTTGGATTCCTTTCAGGTCTCCATTCATACTTATCTTCAATAATTTAATCTTTTTCTGAGTATCAGCCTGTAGTTGGTTATGTTTTCTCCATTTATATGCATTTATCCAGGTCAAAATGTGGTTAGAGTGATGACATACAGAGGAAATTCAGGACTCTTGACCCAGCGCCAGAGGCCTGAATAAACATTCCTGTGTCTGAGATTTTGGGGTTGGAGAAGGTCTTTGGACCTGTCCCCTCAAAATGTCAGGAGTTTACTGCATTTCCTAAAGGATTTTGCCTAGAAAATGTAGCCTTTGGTGATAAAAAACAAAACAAAACAAAACATAGTGGTCATTACATACACATTTGAAGTATCTGGTTCTTTTAAAATTAGGCAGATGATGTTAAAAGGTTGTTGCTGGTGTTGATGAAGAAGAGAGTGCTTTGTGAGAAGGATCTTAGTTAGTGTCCTTTACTGGGGCAAGCAAACAAAACCCCAAAACGCAATGTATGTACTATTAAAAGCACAGCAACACAAAATTCACAGGGCTTCACAAAAACACAAACAAAAACAAACTCCAGCCCTCCTGGTTTACATAATTCCAGAAAAGATGCAGTAAGGATATTAATTGGCTGCATGAAGTGTCCAGAGCCAAGAGGAGCTGACAGGGTCAAACCTCCATGGGTCTTCACATTTTTGTTTTCCCATCAGATTTTATCTCTTGTCTCAAGCAGTAGGATCTGGCAAGAGGGATAGAAAAGACCCTGTATTCAACTTTCAGAAGAGCTGAGGGAAGAAGCAAGGCCATGCCTCTCTGTTAACAATCCTCTGTGCTTAGACCACAGTGTGAGAATTTGGAGGTGTGAGGGCAGGAGGAGGCTGCAGCAGGAATCTTGGCCTGAACTCAATTTTAGGGAGTTTTGCATAAAGTTATTTACTTTTGGAAGATAATATTAGCTCACTTATTTCCTATGGAAACTGGAAAATAAACACCAGTTTAAAATAAACACATGCACATACTTAATTTCTATTTGTACCCTTTCCTCAACTAGTGAGGAAGAAAGATGTGTGTGTGTGCGTGTGTGTCTGTGGCTACATTTTTGGTTTGCTTCAACTTCTTTCACTGTGGCTGCCAAGCAGACATGAATGGATGGATTTTGATCAGGATAAAGGCAGTTTGCCCATAACCTGCCATGATGGGACTTACGCCTACCAGTGCATAGGCCTCCCTGAAGTTCAGCTTGTTTGTCAACATGCCGATGCAGCAAGATGGACGTGTTTTGAGGCGGAATTATTTTTCAAAGTCTGTTTAGGCCAGTTCCTGGTCTAGTGCCAGGTCTTACATAATAATGTATATCACGAACCTTCACTGAGAAAGAAACAACAGGCCCATGTTTCTGAAGGGCCCTTCAGCCTAGGGCAGTCCTGCTTACCCATTTACTTTTGGTAAAATTCTTTTTCCAGTAGCCTCCAAGGGAGTCCAGGGTGCAGAAAAGAGAAATGTGTTGTGCTTGTGGGTTTAGCAGTTTATCTGTCACCACTCCTATAAAAGAGCCAGGCTGCCTCACTGGTGATTAATTCAATGCCACTCTTCTCGGGTAACAGGGCATCATTTACTGCATGTGTTTTACCAGGCTCTGCAGTAAAAGGTGTGCTTATTTCTATATTGGAGCAGTGAGTCTGAAGGGAGGGGAATAGTTCTAGGTTTATTAAAAAGAACGATGATACCACACCTCCTCCCATTGATTTTGAGCACTGTGTCAAGTGTGGTGTTGCTGGGGGTATTGTACCAGTTACTTATTCTGCATATCAAATCATACCACAGTTTCTGTGGGTCAGAAATTTGGGAAGAGCTATGATAGGTTGTTCTGGCATGGGGTCTCTCCAGGGGTGTAGTTAAGTGATGGCTGGAGCTGGAACAGCAGGTGCCTGTAGGAGCTAGGGTCTGGCTGGGCATCTTTCTCTCTTGCTCCATGTAGTCTCAGAGCTTCTCCATATGGTCTCTCCACTTGGGATAAGTTGGGCTTCCTCACAGCATGGTGGCCTCAGGGAGTTGGAATGTTATATGGTAGATCAGGGTTCTAATACTATTGCTCCAGTGAGTCAGGGGGAAGTTATGTCACCCTTACTAACTAAGCTTTGGAGGGCATGCAGTGTCACTTCTGCTGCATTTCTGTTGGTTCTAAGCACATCCAAGTGTACTTAGAAGTAAGGGGAGGGAACACAGACCACATTTTTTGATGGGAAGAATATCAAGGTTATATTGTAGTAAAGCCTGTGGGATGCTGCTGTTTTTGGAAAATACAATTTGTCATAGGTACAGCACTGCTCAAGACAAAAGGATCACAAGAAAGACAGTCCAACTGGAAATAGGCCTTTTCGGAAGCTCTGTGGTCTCGAAATCTTGTATACCAGTTTGAATGGTAAAATATACATTGGTCATTCTGTGAAATCTGATTTCTTTTGTATATAAAATGCCTCATTGAGGTATAATTTATATTCAATAAAATGCACACATTTAAAGTGTACAGCTCAATAAACTTTGACAAATGTATGCAACTGCGACAACCACTCCAATCAAGACACAGAATATTTCTATTACTCTCCAAATTCTGTGCTCCTTTGCACTAAATCCCTGTCATTCTTGACCTCTGGCAACCATTGATCTGCTTTCAGTTATTATTGATTACTTTTGCCTGATCTAGACTTTCATGGAATCTTACAGTGTGTACTCTTTCATTGGCATATTTTTGAGATTCATCCATTGTTGTATGTATCAACGTTATTGCTGAACAGAATTCCACTGTATGTATATACTACAATTTGTTTATCCATTTTCCAGTTTGTAGACATTTGGGTTGTTTACAGTCTCTGGCTATTATGACTAAAGTTGCTATAACCATTCATGTACAAATTTTTGTGGAGTCATACATTTTCATTTCTCTTGGATAAATACCTAGGAGTGGGATTGCTGCGTCATAAAGGACATTCATATGTTGAACTTTATAACTGTTATTCTGTTTTCCAGAGTGGCTATTCCATTCTGCATTCCCAGCAATAATATATGAGAGTTCCAGTAGCCTCAAATTCTCACCAAACTTGACAGTGCTGGTCTTTATTTTTAGATAATTCAATGGTGTGTAGAGGTTTAAAATGCATTTTCCTGATGATCAAAGATGTTGAGCATTATTTCACGCATTTAGTGGACATTTGTGTATCTTCTTTTGTGAAGTGTCTGTTCAAACCTTCTGCCCATTAATATTTTTTTGTCTTCTTACTGTCTAATTGTAAGAATTCTTTAAATATTCTCGACACAAGACCTTTATTAGTTATGTGTATTAGGAATATTTTCTAAAAGTCTGTGGATTGCCTTTTTTTTTTTCTTTAAGATTTAAAAAGACCTTTTATTTGTTTTATTTTATTTATTTATTTTTTGTGGTACACGGGCCTCTCACTGTTGTGGCCTCTCCCGTTGCAGAGCGCAGGCTCTGGACGCGCAGGCTCAGCGGCCATGGCTCACAGGCCCAGCCACTCCACGGCATGTAGGATCTTCCCGGACCGGGGCACGAACCCGTGTCCCCTGCATCAGCAGGTGGACTCTCAACCACTGCGCCACCAGGGAAGCCCTATTTTATTTTTTAAAATATCTTTATTGGAATATAATTGCTTTACAATGTTGTGTTAGTTTTTGCTGTATAACAAAGTGAATCAACTATATGCATACATATATCCCCATATCCGCTCCCTCTTGCATCTCCCTCCCACACTCCCTATCCCACCCCTCTAGGTGGTCACAAAGCACCGAGCTGATCTCCCTGTGCTATGAGGCTGCTTCCCACTAGAGATCTACTTTACATTTGGTAGTGTATATATGTCAATGCTACTCTCTCACTTCGTCTCAGCTTACCCTTCCCCCTCCCTGTGTTCTCAAGTCCATTCTCTACGTCTGTGTCTTTATTCCTGTCCTGCCCCTAGGTTCATCAGAACCATTTTTTTGTTTGTTTTTTAGATTCCATATATATGTGTTAGCGTATGGTATTTGTTTTTCTCTTTCTGACTTACTTCACTCTGTATGACAGAGTGAGTATCTCTTTTACTCACTACAAATAACTCAATTCCACCTCACTACAAATAACTCACAAATAATTTCATTTCTTCATATGGCTGAATAATATTCCATTGCATATATGTGCCACATCTTCTTTATCCATTCATCTGTCAATGGACACTTAGGTTGCTTCCATGTCTTGGCTATTGTAAATAGTGCTGCAATGAACATTGTGGTACATGACTCTTTTTTTTTTGTTTTGTTTTGTTTTGTTTTGCGGTACGCGGGCCTCTCACTGTTGTGGCCTCTCCCGTTGCAGAGCACAGGCTCCGGACGCGCAGGCTCAGCGGCCATGGCTCACGGCCCAGCCGCTCCGCGGCATGTGGGATCTTCCCAGACCGGGGCACGAACCCGTGTCCCCTGCATCGGCAGGCGGACTCTCAACCACTGCGCCACCAGGGAAGCCCCATGACTCTTTTTGAATTATGGTTTTCTCAGGGTATATGCTCAGTAGTGGGACTGCTGGGTCATATGGTAGTTCTAATTTTAGTTTTTTAAGGAACCTCCATACTGTTCTTCATAGTGGCAGTATCAATTTACATTCCCACCAACAGTGCAAGAGGGTTCCCTTTTCTCCACACCCTCTCCAGCATTTATTGTTTGTAGATTTTTTGATGATGGTCATTCTGACTGGTGTGAGGTGATACCTCATTGTAGTTTTGATTTGCATTTCTTAATGATTAGTGATGTTGAGCATCCTTTCATGTGTTTGTTGGCAATCTGTATATCTTCTTTGGAGAAATGTCTGTTTAGGTCTTCTGCCCATTTTTGGATTGGGTTTTTTGTTTTTCTGATATTGAGCTGCCTGAGCTGCTTGTATGTTTTGAAGATTAATCCTTTGTCAATTGCTTCATTTGCAAATATTTTCTCCCATTCTGAGGGTTGTTTTTTCCTCTTGTTTATGTTTTCCTTTGCTGTGCAAAAGCTTTTAAGTTTCATTAGGTCTCATTTGTTTATTTTTGTTTTTATTTCCATTTCTCTAGGAGGTGGGTCAAAAAGGGTCTTGCTGTGATGTATGTCATAGAGTGTTCTGCCTATATTTTCCTCTAAGAGTTTGATAGTGTCTGGCCTTATATTTAGGTCTTTAATCCGTTTTGAGGTTATTTTTGTGTATGGTGTTAGGAAGTGTTCTAATTTCATTCTTTTACATGTAGCTGTCCAGTTTTCCCAGCACCACATATTGAAGAGGCTGTCTTTTCTCCACTGTATATTCTTGCATCCTTTATCAAAGATAAGGTGACCATATGTGCGTGGGTTTATCTCTGAGCTTTCTATCCTGTTCCATTGATCTGTATTTCTGTTTGTGTGCCAGTACCATACTGTCTTGATTACTGTAGCTTTGTAGTATAGTCTGAAGTCAGGGAGCCTGATTCCTCCTCCGTTTTTCTTTCTCAAGATTGCTTTGGCTATTCGGGGTCTTTTGTGTTTCCATACAAATTGTGAAATTTTTTGTTCTAGTTCTGTGACAAATGCCATTAGTAGTTTGATAGGGATTGCATTGAATCTGTAGATTGCTTTGGGTAGTATACTCATTTTCACAATGTTGATTTTTCCAATCCAAGAACATCGTATATCTCTTCATCTGTTTGTATCATCTTTAATTTCTTTCATCAGTGTCTTATAGTTTTCTGAATACAGGTTTTTTTTCTCCTTAAGTAGGTTTATTCCTAGGTATTTTATTCTTTTTGTTGCAGTGGTAAATGGGAATGTTTCCTTAATTTCTCTTTTAGATATTTCATCATTAGTGTATAAGAATGCAAGAGATTTCTGTACACCAATTTTGTATCCTGCTACTCTAGCAAATTCATTGATTAGCTCTAGCAGTTTTCTGGTAGCATCTTTAGGGGATTGTCTTTTTATTCTTTAATGGTGTCTTTGGACTAGAAGTCTTTAATCCTGATTAAGTTTAATTTATTATTTTTTCTTTTATGTTTTGTGCTTCTAATTTGCTCTATCTAAAAATATTTTTACCTATCCCATGGTCACAAAGCTTTTCTCTCATGTATTTTTCTAGAAGTCTTTAGTTTTAACTTCTATCTATGATCAATTTTGAGTTAATTTTTGTGTAATACATGAGGTAAGGGTCAAGGTTATTTTTATTTTTAAAATATGATATCTGATTTTTCTAGAACTATGTCAGAAACACTATCCTTTACTTATTGAATTACCTCTGTTGAAAATCATTTGATTATGTCTGGTTCTGTTTCTGAACTGTCTATTCTGTTCCATTTATTTATATGCCTTTTATGTAAATACCACACTGTCTCCATTTTATAACTTTATAGACAGTCTCAAATTCAGATAGTTTAAGTTTTCCAAGTTTGTGATTCCCTTTCAAAATTTCTTTGACTATTCTAGGTCTTTTGCATTACATCACTATGTTTTAAAAATAGCCTATTAATTTCTTTAAAAAAGCTTCCTGGGGTTTTGATTGGAATTGCATAGAATATATAGATCAATTCAGAGAAAGTTGACCTATGTACAATACATTTTGAAGAATTGAAAGCATATTAAGCGTATTCTGTGATCACAATGGAAATAAATTGTAGATAAAGAACAAAAATATGGCTTGAGGATCCCACATTTTTTTGAAATTTTGTAAAACATATCCATATAAGCCATGGGTCAAAGAAGAAATCACAAGGGAAATTTGAAAATGTTTTAAACTGAACAATAAAACACACATGTCAAAATGTACAGAATGTGGCTACAGCAGTGCTTAAAGGGATATGGCTTTATATGCTTACATAAGATAGAATAAGCTTTAAAATCAATAATATAAGATCCTACTCAAGAAGCTAAATTAAGCCCTAAGTGAATAGAAGAAATCAAAAATAAAGAGTGGATATCAGTGAAATAGAAAACAGAAAAGCAATAGAGAAGTCCCCCTCACTCCCAATTCTGTCACTCACTCTGGGGGAGTTCAGCTGTCACATTGTTAAGAAGAGGCCCAGGTGGTGAGGAACTGAAGGTACACTTTCAGGTGACTGAAGCCCTAGCCCATGTCTTTACTGCAACCTCATACTAGAGCCTGAGCCAAAACCACTGCTAAGCTATTCCTAGATTCCTAATCCACAGTGACTGTGTGAGATAATAAATATTTGTTGTTTTAAGATGATTTAGCAAGATCCTTTTTGACCCACCTCCTAGAGAAATGGAAATAAAAACAGAAATAAACAAATGGGACCTAATGAAACTTAAAAGCTTTTGCACAGCAAAGGAAACTATAAACAAGACGAAAAGACAAGCCTCAGAATGGGGCAAAATATTTGCAAACAAAGCAACTGACAAAGGATTAATCTCCAAAACATACAAGCAGCTCATGCAGCTCAATATCAAAAAAACAAACAACTCAATCCAAAAATGGGCAGAAGACCTAAACAGACATTTCTCCAAAGAAGATATACAGATTGCCAACAAACACATGAAAGGATGCTCAACATCACTAATCATTAGAGAAATGCAAATCAAAGCTACAATGAGGTATCACCTCACACCGGTCAGAATGACCATCATCAAAAAATCTACCAACAACAAATGGTGGAGAGGGTGTGGAGAAAAGGGAACCCTCTTGCACTGTTGGTGGGAATGTAAACTGATACCATCACTATGAAGAACAGTATGGAGGTTCCTTAAAAAACTAAAACTAGAACTACCATATGACCCAGCAATCCCACTACTGGACATATACCGTGAGAAAACCATAATTCAAAAAGAGTCATGTACCACAATGTTCACTGCAGCACTATTTACAATAGCCAGGACATGGAAGCAACCTAAGTGTCCATCGACAGATGGATGGATAAAGAATATGTGGCAGATATATACAATGGAATATTACTCAACCATAAAAAGAAACAAAATTGAGTTATTTGTAGTGAGGTGGATGGACCTAGAGTCTGTCATACAGAGTGAATAAGTCAGAAAGAGAAAAACAAATACAGTATGTTAACACATATATATGGAATCTAAAAAAAAAAAAAGAAAGAAATGGTTGTGAAGAACCTAGGGGCAGGACAGGAATAATGACGCAGATATAGAGAATGGACTTGAGGACACGGGGAGGGGGAAGGGTCAGCTGGGACGAAGTGAGAAAGTGGCATGGACATATATACAGTACCAAATGTAAAATAGATAGCTAGTGGGAAGCAGCCACATAGCACAGGGAGATTGGTTCGGTGCTTTGTCACCACCAAGGAGGGTGGGATAGGGAAGGTGGGAGGGAGACGCAAGAGGCAGGAGATATGTGGATATATGTATATGTATAGCTGGTTCACTTTGTTTAAAAGCAGAAACTAACACATCATTTTAAAGCAATTTTACTCCAATAAAGATGTTGAAAAAAAAATAGAGAACATTAATGAAATCAAAGCTGTTTTTTTAAAAGATTTATGATCACCTAGCTAGAATTATCAAGAAAAAAATTCAAATTATCAACATGAGGAAAGATATGACATCACTACAGATCCCACAGAAATTAAAAAGATAGAAGAATATTATATGCTGTTATATATTACTTTATACCAATAAATTGAACAACCTAAGTGAAATAGAAAAATATATATATATATATTTTTTTTTTTTTTTTTTTTTTTTTTTTTTGCTGTACGCGGGCCTCTCACTGCTGTGGCCTCTCCCATTGCGGAGCACAGGCTCCGGACACACAGGCTCCGCGGCCATGGCTCGCGGGCCCAGCCGCTCCGCGGCATGTGGGATCTTCCGGGATCGGGGCACGAACCCGTGTCCCCTGCATCGGCAGGCGGACTCTCAACCACTGCGCCACCAGGGAAGCCCAGAAAAATATTTTGAAAGGCATAAATGACAAAAAGTGGCATAGAAAAAATTTTAAATCTGAATACCCTCATTCTTTTAAAGACATTAAATTTGAAATTTAAAAACTTTTCCCAAAGAAATCTCCAGGCCTGGCTGGCGTCACTGGTAAATTCTAGCATATGTTTAAAGAAGAAATAATACCAACTTTACACAAAGTATTTCAGAAAACAGGTGAAGAGAGAAGTATTATCCTGATACTAAAATCAGACAAAGATAATACATACTGATAGCCTTCATTAACATATATGCAATAAACATTAATAAAATATTACAAAATAGAATCCAGCAATATATAAAAAGATAATACATCATAACTAAATGGGAATTATCTCAGGTTTACCCTTAGAAAGTAATGAATGCAATACATCATATCAATGAAGTCAAGGAGAAAAACAGTATAACCATCCTGATAGACGGTGGAAAAGTATTGGAGAAATTCATCAACCATACACATGTATTTTTTAAGATCCTCAGCAAACTAGGAGTAGAGGGAACTTCCTCAACGCAATAAAAGGCATCTACAAAAAAAAAAATCTACAGCTAATGTTATGTTTAATGCCAGACTGAATGTTTTCCCCCTAATACTGGGGACAAGGTAAGGATGTGTGATCTCATCACTTCCACTCAGTGTTGTAATGGAGATCCTTACTAGCTCAATAAGGCAATAAAAAGATAATAAAAGGCCTACAGATTGGAAAGGAAAAAGTAAAAGTTACTTTATTCACAGATGACATGATTGTACATATTGAAAATCCTGAAGAATTTATGATAAAAACTATTATAACTAATAGATGAATATAGCAAGATTACAAGATACAGATTAATATTTAAAAAACCATTTGCTATTCTGTATACTAGGGCCATGAAGAATTGCAAAATAAAACTCAAAAGCAGTGCCATTCAAATAGTATCAAAAAACATAAAATACCCATAAATTTAAGAAAAATTTTAGAAAAATTTAAGAAAAATATCTAAGACCTCTACAATAAAAATTACTCTTTCTGAGACAAATTTTCAAAGCCCTAAATAAATAGAGAGATATACAGGTTCATGGATCAAAAAACTTAACTTTTGTAAATAGATCACTTTTCCCAGAATTATCTATAGATTAAGATTCTAAAATGAATCTATAGATTCAAAATCTTAGGAAGCTTTTTAAAAGAAATGATGAATATTTAAAAAACTTATAGTGCTATAAAGAAAGGGACCTAGAATAGGTGCTGAAAACTGGAAATAGAAGCTAAAACTATAAAACTTCTACATGTATTATAGATCTCACACTACACTGTTATCATTTTTGTTTTAAACTATATGTTAACTTTTGAAGAAATTTAAAAATGAAATAAACTTCTTTTTTTTTTTTTTTTTGCTGTACGTGGGCCTCTCACTGTTGTGGCCTCTCCCGTTGTGGAGCACAGGCTCCGGACACGCAGGCTCAGTGGCCATGGCTCACGGGCCTAGCCGCTTCGCGGCATGTGGGATCTTCCCAGACTGGGGCACGAACCCGTGTCCCCTGCATCGGCAGGCGGACTCTCAACCACTGTGCCACCAGGGAAACCCTAAAAATGAAGTAAACTTCTTTTGTATCTATTTGTATACTTAGCATTTTTGGACTTTTTTTGTTCCTTTTGTAGATCTGAATTTCCTTCTGTTATTATTTTCCTTCAACCTGAAAAACTCCCTTTTACATTTATTGTAGTTTAGGTCTGCTGATCATAAATTCTCTCAACCTTTGTTGAAAATGTCTTCATTTTATTTTTATTTTGAACAATATTTTTGATGGATATAGAATTCTAGATTTACTTTTTTTTTTCTTTCTTCCTTTCGGTACTTTAAAAAAATGTCATTCAATTGTCTTTGGCTTATTTTGTTTCTGATATGAAGTCAGTGATCTTCTTATTTTCATTCTTCTGTATCAAGTGTGTGTTTTTTTCCTCTGGTTACGTTTAATATTTTCTCTCTGTTTCTAGTTTTCAGCAATTTAAATATGATGTGCCTTAATGTGTTTTTCTTTGTGTTTACACTGTGTAAGCTGTATCACTATTCTTGGACCTGTAAGCTTATATTTTTCATTAAATTTTGAAAAATTTTGGCCATTATTTCATATAGTTTCTATTTTTATGTCTCCAAGTTCACTGATCTTTTCTAGTGTAATCTGCCGTTAATCTCATTCGGTAAATTTTCATTTCAGATAATATATTTTTCAGCTCCAAAAATTCCATTTACGTTCTTTTTTATTTCTTCAATTTCTCTATTTTTTTGTTTATATTTTCTTTGAAATCTTTGAACATATGTATAATATCACTTTAAAAATCGTGAATTCTGTCATCTCTGTAATTTCTGTGTGTGTTTCTATTGGCTAACTTCCTCCACTGTCCCTGTCCCCACCCAACCCCCCATACCCCCCCCAGCTAGAGGTCCCATTTTCTTGCTTCTTAGCAGGGCTTGTCATTTTTTAAAAAACTTTTATTGGAGTATAGTTGATTTACAATGTTGTGCAGGGCTAGTAATTTTTGATAGGACACTGGACATTGTAATTGTCATATTGTTAAATGGATTTTGGTATCTTCTTTTAAAAATTACTGGATTATTTTGCGGCAGAGATTTAAGTTACTTGCAGATGATCTTGATCCTTTTGAGGTTTTTTAGTGAAGGTCTGCAGTGGCCTTGCTCTAGTATAATTTAGACCTAATACTTCTGAGTCTCTTCTAAATGCCCTGCTTGTTCAATGAGATTTTTCCACCACAACTGGTTAGAACTTGGATGACTCCCAGCCCTGTATGAGTTCTGGGAATTGTTCAGCTTACGGCTCCTTGTTCGTTGTTCTTTCACTCGTAGTTATTCTTTGCCTGGTTTTAGTGGTGTCTTACCACACATATACAGAAATGGATATTTTGTCAAAGACTCAAGGGGCCACCTATGCAGATTTCTGGAGTTCTTTCTCTGTATATCTCTCTCCTCTCTGACACTTTGCCCTAGTGTCTCCAAACTCTAATATTATCTCTTCAAATCAGTGAGATCCTGTGATCTACTTGAGTTGTGCTTTTATACACTCCAGTCTCCGGTAGAAAACTGGGGTATTTTTAGGACTTATCTCATTTGTTTCCTTTCTTTCTCGAATCAAGTCCTGTGCAGTCTGCAGCCCATGTTAGAAAAGAATTGTTTCATATATTTTGCCCTTAAAAAAAGTGGTTTAGGACTTCCTGGTGGCGCAGTGGTTAAGAATCTTCCTCCCAATTCAGGGGACACGGGTTCAATCCCTGGTCTGGGAAGATTCCGTATACCATGGAGCAACTAAGCCCATGTGCCACAACTACTGAAGCCCGCGTGCCTAGATCCCATGCTCTGCAACAAGAGCAGCCACTGCAATGAGAAGCCCATGCACTGCAACGAAGAGTAGCCCCCCACTCGCTGCAAGTAGAGAAAGCCTGTGCACAGCAACGAAGACCCAACGCAGCCAAAAATAAATAAATAAATTTATTTTTTATAAAGTGGTTTATATTGGGAAGGCAAGTATCAGTTACTATATCATGCACTTGAAGTATAAAATTGAATTTTAAGGTAATGGTATAATCCTTTTCCATTAGTCTTTGTAGGCATATATAGTTTTACTTGGTGACTGGTTAACTGAAAAATATCCTCTTAGCTCAATTTTTAGAAATTAAGAATTACCAATAAGGAAACTAGACTCTTAAAGGTGAATTGATTTCATGTGTCCTTTGCCCACTGGACAGGACTCCAAAATGATTTTGGAGGAAACTTGTCTTTATTCTCTCTTAACAAATATCAAAATATCCTTCATTTTCTCACCTTCTCTGTTCTTGTCTACAGAAAATGAATTCAAAACAGATGGAGGAGTGACACATTATATCAGAAGGGACAGTGCTGCTCTGGATGCCAGTTACAGTGCACAAAATATGTCACATACCTTTTCACAGAGTTACTAGTGTGGGATACATAGAGAGGTCTCTTATCTTGGCTTTGCATTGTGGTTTTATGTTTTAAGCTATAACTTAGGAAGTGCCATGGTACCTGGCTGACAAACCTGTTGACATAAGTGTGCTAACCATATACTGGCAGGTGGCCTGGTCTACTAGCTGGCTTCTGAGAAATGATAAACACAGAGGCCTCACAGACAGATCACCACTATCTCCAGCCTCTAAAAGTTGTGGAATCAGAGTCTACAGCAAGTTCATTGCTCTCTATTTTCACTGGAAATGGACCAAAGAAACTGCCAAAAGCTCTTTCTGTGTCTGACATCCATCACACAGTGCACCATTGTTTGTCAAGCTGTTGGGTTCTTTATCTGGGTGGGCCTAGAAAGTTAAATATACATACATACACTATCTACCTACCTATTTATCTAAACACAGATGTGCTATAGCTGTATATATTATAATTACAGTTTTAATGTATAGATGAAACTAGTGGAGGTTAGTTTCTCAATTCCCTCATCTGTAATATAGGGGTAATATTAATTCCCACTGTAAAGGGTAGAAGGATGTGATGAATTAATAGATGTAAATAACTTAGTGCCTAGTACATAGTGCCTTAGCTCAATATGTTTTTTACTACTGTTACTATACATTATAGATGCAATAATCTTGCTTTTTGATTATCCCAAGACTCATTCTATAGGGTATGCTATGAGCTTGGCCCCCCCTCTGGCCTTGTTTTAGCTTTTTTGTGGTATTTATCTGCATAATCTATTTAGCATATACTTTAGGATACATATTTTGATGGTTGAGATAACATATCTACCTGAGTATTAATATCTACCAGCCAAAACCAAGAAGAAAACTGAGGTAAGAAAATTCAAGTTAAATTGTGGTCATTCATAAATGTTTTATGGAAAAGACTCGTAGGCGTAGTTCTTCTGCCTGAGACCTGGACACAGGTGTGACAGACAAGAATGGGATTGTAAAGTGCTGAATGGGAAAGGTATACAAAGTTGAAAGGCATCACAGAAGCCACCCAGCCCATTTTAAACAGAAGGAACTGAGAAACTTACCACTATCTGTGGAGATCATTTACTTATTGACTCTGAGCCCCAAACACACCATTCTATACTCTTTTGCCAGCTGACTTCCTGTTGGGTCCTGTTAATTTCTATCACTAGATTGGAAAAGGTAGGAGCGGGGTATAAAGGTTTCCTTCTTATTTTTATTTAGTCTTGTCAGTGTTGCCTTGACTTTGGAGGTTTACTCTTGTCTTTGGCTTCTTTTAGCTTTGTCAGAACCAGCTATATTTTACCTGCTCAGGGATATTGCTGGTAGCCAGATGTTGCCCCTTTCCCAGTTCCATGGATATCCTTCTCTGAGATTTTCAGATTTTTTCAGCAGCTGGGAAATATTGTCTCCTCAGAGGGCTAAGCTCCAGTCAGCTTAATGAGTATCCCTCTTCTGAGCCTCTAGGTTTTGATAATCCCAACCACTTCCCTTTTTTCCACCTAATCCTAAGGGTTGTAGATTCTTCCTTCAGTTATCATCTCTAGGTTATCTTAGTTCTTTCTTTTATTCTTTCATTCCTCCAACACCTGTGAAGCCAATTCCCTATATGAAACCCATTCTGTTTAAATATTTGGTGTAATTTCTCTTTCTTTTTCCCTCCTTCCCCCTTTCTTTTTTCCTTCCTCCCTCTCTTCCTTCCTTCCTTCCTTCCATGAACAGAATGTTTCTAATAGGAATAATCTTATTAAACATATTACAAACAATGGGATTCTTGGATTGGTTTCGTTATCACGTTGGCCTTGAATGTAGCGCTAAGCTCCTTTCCAAAGATAAACAAAATGTAATTGGCCCTTTAACAACATGGGTTTGAAATGCGTGGCTTCACTTATATGTGGATTTTTTTCAATAGTAAGTACTACAGTACTACATGATCCCTGGTTGGTTGAATCTGTGGCTGTGGTGCTGCCAGTATGGAGGAACCTTGCAATTAGAGGGCCTAAAAGAGGGCCGACTATACGTTGTATGCGGATTTCTGACTGCTGGGGAGGGTCGGTGCCCCTGCGTTGTTCAAGGGTCAACTATACTCTTAGTCTATGGCATGCAGTGGCATAATCACTACATTATCAACTATGGTTACTTGGAATAAAGTTCCTGTTAAAGTAAGTTCCTTCGGGGACAAAGTGACAGCTGCACTTGATAGTTGTGTAGTAATAATGAGGACAAGGACTGTGGGATGATGGCTTTTTTCAGTCTTCATTAAAGGAGTAACAAAAAGAAAATGACAAGCTCAGGGTTTTAAATTCTCTGCCTAAGTCTCAGAGAGACAGAGAATTTCTATGGTTGTCTTATAAAAGACCATTATATTTCTTATAGTTGTGGAACAAATATTATTGATGGGAGATGGTCTCTCCCTTCCTTGAAAACTCTATTTAATCTCACCTGACCCTGTTGCCTTGTGAGAGTATTTTATTCTGCCAAAGCCATCAAGACCCACTTTTTATTGCCTCTAGACATATAGGTAGAGTCAGATCCCACCATGTACAGGGGTACAAATATAAATCTGACTTGTGAAGAGATAGTATATATTCCAAGAGAATTGCATGATTTAGTCAATTTATATCAGCTGAAACCTGGGGAGTATGGACTATGTGTGGGAATAAATTCTAAGTGTATTAAACCAAGCAGAATAGAATATAAAGTGATGTTAAGCTGAATTTATTGATATTGGTGCACTTACCAGAGCTTCTGGATTTAGTGAGTTAGCTTAACTAGCTTGGGGTGGTTCTGACAGTGTGCTTGATTGGTTGCCTGAAACTAGGATTAACTAGTGACCTACATTTTGAGATGTCAGAACTTCTGTGACATAATGTAGAACAGGGTCAACAAATTATGGTCCATGGGTCAAATCTGCGATCTAAGAATGGTTTTTACCCTGTAAAGTGTTATAAAAAGAAGGAGGGGAAGAGGAAAAGGAGGAGGATTACACGCAGCCTGCAAAGCTGAAAATATAAGCCATCTGGACTTTTACAGAAAAAGTTGAGGACCTCTGATATAGAGAAAGGAATCAAAGGTTTAAGGCGGTAGGTAATGAAATAGTTTTATCATGTCCAAACTCTCATTTTCTCTATGTCATCCAGGTGTGTTTACAGCCATGGCGTATGTGGGCTCAGGTTAAACATAACTCGGAAGAATTTGATTTCTCTTAAACTCCTCAATGTTTGCATTGAAGGGAGAATAATGATGTAAAAGATTCCTCCTTGCCTGTACTCTTGCTCTCTGGTGCCCCTTGGAAGATGGTGGACAGGGGATGTTAAAAACTGGTGAGCTGTTGGATAGGGACTGGTTATGTGTTGGGTCTTTTCTTCTTTTAGTATTGTGGCTTCCTAAAGGGCTAAGGGAAGAGAAGGCTTAGATATTTCTGAGACCCATGCTTTAAAACACCTTATTCAGGCTGAGGTAAAGTTTCCTAAGATAAAGTCGTTGTGCATAACTCCACATACCTTCTTAACACTGGGGCTGACAAAGTGATTGCTGATTGTGTGATTCATTTCCATGGTTACCGCAAATTCTTTTGGGGAGAAATTCTGTTCTCTTTCCAGCTTATCTTTTCCAACTCCCAGGCTTTTTAAAGAGCAATGTTTGTAGTTCCTGCCACTCCACTGTCAACGAGAGAATTTATTTTATAATGTGTATGAACTGGCAGCTTCTCGAAAAAAAAAGCATTGTTGTCAGAATGAAGTCATCTGTTTGGAGAGCAGAGCCTCAAGTGTCATTCAAGGGGCAGGAACCCAGTGCCCTCTGCATGCTCAACCCTTTGGCACACAGAGCCGTTGTCAAAACCTGTTTCCAGAGCAACTGAATTCTCCCCTGAAATTAGTTGGCAGCTCCTCTCCCTGAGGGTCTGGAGTAAGTCCTTTCAAGGGCTTTTTTTAAGGCAGCTTGTCTCTGATGGAAACCGAGATTGCTGCCAGTGAAAGAATTTAGCAATACCCTAAAGTGGGCTCACCTAATAAATGTTTGGAGTCTACAGGCCAAGGTGTGTGTTTAGGGGTTGGGCGCTATATGTCCCCATCACTCCGAAACATGTAGATGGTCAAAACAACATCTGGCATTTTGGGTACTTTCAGAATAATATAATATCTGGATACATAATGCTGAGAAACAGCTTCTGAGGGTATTCTTCCCATGCATCTACCCAAATTGAGTTTGAAATAGATAGACAAAAATTCTGTTCTCTGACTGTGGCACAGTGGGTCTGGAGAAAGAGAAGACTAGACTCTCTTTTGACTTTTTACGTCTTTACTTTTTTTTTTTTTTTTTAAAAAAACATCTTTATTGGAGTATAATTCCTTTACAATGGTGTGTTAGTTTCTGCTTTATAACAAAGTGAATCAACTATACATATACATATATCCCCATTTTTCCTCCCTCTTGCGTCTCCCTCCCACCGTCCCTATCCCACTCCTCTAGGTGGTCACAAAGCACCGAACTGATCTCCCTGTGCTATGCAGCTGCTTCCCACTAGCTATCTATTTTACATTTGGTAGTATATATATGTCCGTGCCACTCCCTCACTTTGTTCATCTTATCCTTACCCCTCCCCAAGTCCTCAAGTCCATTCTCTATGTCTGCGTCTTTATTCCTGTCCTGCCCCTAGGTTCTTCAGAACCATTTTTTTTTTAGATACCATATATATCTGTTAGCATATGGTATTTGTTTTTCTCTTTCTGACTTACTTCACTCTGTATGACAGACTCTAGGTCCATCCACCTCGCTACAAATAACTCAATTTCGTTTCTTTTTATGGCTGAGTAATATTCCATTGGATATATGTGCCACATCTTCTTTATCCGTTCATCTGTCAATGGACACTTAAGTTGATTCCATGTCCTGGCTATTGTAAATAGAGCTGCAATGAACAATGTGGTACATGACTCTTTTTGAATTATGGTTTTGTCAGGGTATATGTCCAGTAGTGGGATTGCTGCATTAAATGGTAGTTCTAGTTTTAGTTTTTTAAGGAACCTCCATACTGTTCTCCATAGTGGCTGTATCAATTTACATTGCCTCAAACAGTGCAAGTGGGTTCCCTTTTCCCTTTTCTCACACCCTCTCCAGCATTTATTGCTTGTAGATTTTTTGATGATGGCCATTCTGACCGGTTGAGGTGATACCTCATTGTAGTTTTGATTTGCATTTCTCTAATGATTAGTGATGCTGAGCATCCTTTCATGCGTTTGTTGGCAATCTGTATATCTTCTTCGGAGAAATGTCTGTTTAGGTCTTCTGCCCATTTTTGGATTGGGTTGTTTGTTTTTTTGATATTGAGCTGCATGAGCTGCTTGTATATTTTGGAGATTAATCCTTTGTCAGTTGCTTTGTTGCAA
Source organism: Mesoplodon densirostris (assembly GCF_025265405.1). Taxonomy (NCBI): domain Eukaryota; kingdom Metazoa; phylum Chordata; class Mammalia; order Artiodactyla; family Ziphiidae; genus Mesoplodon; species Mesoplodon densirostris. The sequence continues at coordinate 30,249,196 of NC_082674.1, forward strand.
ATATTTTCTCCCATTCTGAGGGTTGTCTTTTCATCTTGTTTATGGTTTCCATTGCTGTGCAAAAGCTTTTAAGTTTCAATAGGTTCCATTTGTTTATTTTTGTTTTTATTTCCATTACTCTAGGAGCTGGGTCAAAAAGGATATTGCTGTGATTTATGTTATGGAGTGTTCTGCCTATGTTTTCCTCTAAGAGTTTTATAGTGTCGGACCTTACATTTAGGTCTTTAATCCATTTTGAGTTTATTTTTATGTATGGTGTTAGGGAGTGTTCTAATTTCATTCTTTTACATGTAGCTGTCCAGTTTTCCCAGCACCACATATTGAAGAGGCTGTCTTTTCTCCACTGTATATTCTTGCATCCTTTATCAAAGATAAGGTGACCATATGTGCGTGGGTTTATCTCTGAGCTTTCTATCCTGTTCCATTGATCTATATTTCTGTTTGTGTGCCAGTACCATACTGTCTTGATTACTGTAGCTTTGTAGTATAGTCTGAAGTCAGGGAGCCTGACTCCTCCAGCTCCATTTATCTTTCTCAAGATTGCTTTGGGGTCTTTTGTGTTTCCATACAAATTGTGAAATTTTTTGTTCTAGTTCTGTGAAAAATGCCAGTGGTAGTTTGATAGGGATTGCATTGAATCTGTTGATTGCTTGGGGTAATAGAGACATTTTGACAATGTTGATTCTTCCAATCATCTTTAATTCTTTCATCAGTGTCTTATAGTTTTCTGCATACAGGCCTTTTGTCTCCTTAGGTAGATTTATTCCTAGGTGTTTTATTCTTTTTGTTGCAATGGTAAATGGGAGTGTTTCCTTAATTTCTCTTTCAGATTTTTCATCATTAGTGTATAGGAATGCAAGAGATTTCTGTGCATTAATTTTGTATCCTGCTACTTTACTGAATTCATTGATTAGCTCTAGTAGTTTTCTGGTAGCGTCTTTAGGATTCTCTCTATATAGTATCATGACATCTGTACACAGTGACAGGTTTCCTTCTTCTTTTCCAATTTGGATTCCTTTTATTTCTTTTTCTTCTCTGACTGCTGTGGCTAAAACTTCCAAAACTATACTGAATAATAGTGGTGAGAGCAGGCAACCTTGTCTTGTTCCTGATCTTAGTGGAAATGGTTTCAGTTTTTCACCATTGAGAATGATGTTGGCTGTGGGTTTGTGATATATGGCCTTTATTATGTTGAGGTAAGTTCCCTCTATGACTACTTTCTGGAGGGTTTTTATAATAAATGGGTGTTGAATTTTGTCAAAAGCTTTTTCTGCATCTATTGAGATGATCATATGGTTTTTCTCCTTCAATTTGTTAATATGGTTTATGACATTGATTGATTTGCATATATCAAAGAATCCTTGCATTCCTGGGATAAACCCCACTTGATCATGGTGTATGATCCTTTTAATGTGCTGTTTGATTCTGTTTGCTAGTATTTTGTTGAGGATTTTTGCATCTATGTTCATCGGTGATATTGGCCTGTAGTTTTCTTTCTTTGTGATATCTTTGTCTGGTTTTGGTATCACGGTGATGGTAGAATGAGTTTGGGAGTGTGGGAGTGTTCCCCCCTCTGCTATATTTTAGAAGAGTTTGAGAAGGATAGGTGTTAGCTCTTCTCTAAATGTTTGATAGAATTCGCCTGTGAAGCCATCTGGTCCTGGGCTTTGGTTTGTTGGCAGATTTTTAATCAGTCTCAATTTCTGTGCTTGTGATTGGTCTCTTTATATTTTCTATTTCTTCCTAATTCCATCTCGGAAGGTTGTGTTTTCTAAGAATTTGTCCATTTCTTCCAGGTTGTTCATTTTATTGGCACGTAGTTGTTTGTAGTAATCTCTTATGAGGCTTTGTATTTCTACAGTGTCAGTTTTTACTTCTCCTTTTTCATTTTTAATTCTATTGATTTGAGTCTTCTCCCTTTTTTTCTTGATGAGTCTGACTAATGGTTTATCAGTTTTGTTTATCTTCTCAAAGAAACAGCTTTTAGTTTTGTTGATCTTTGCTATTGTTTCCTTCATTTCTTTTTCATTTATTTCTGATCTGATCTTTATGATTTCCTTCCTTCTGCTAACTTTGGGGTTTTTTTGTTCTTGTTTCTCTAATTGCTTTAGGTGTAAGGTTAGGTTGTTTATTTGAGATGTTTCTTCTTTCTTAAAGTAGGATTGTATTGCTATAAACTTCCCTCTTAGAACTGCTTTTGTTGCATCCCATAGGTTTTGGGTTGTCTTGTTTTCATTTTCGTTTCTAGGTATTTTTTTTTTTTTTTTTTTTTTTTTTGCGGTATGTGGGCCTCTCACTGTTGTGGCCTCTCCCGTTGCGGAGCACAGGCTCCGGATGCGCAGGCCCAGCGGCCATGGCTCACGGGCCCAGCTGCTCCGCGGCATATGGGATCCTCCCAGATCGGGGCACGAACCCGTATCCCCTGCATCGGCAGGCGGACTCTCAACCACTGCGCCACCAGGGAGGCCCTCTAGGTATTTTTTTTTTTGATTTCCTCTTTTATTTCTTCAGTGATGTATTGATTATTAAGTAGTGTATTGTTTAGCCTCCATGTGTTTTTATTTTTTTTACAGATTTTTCTCCCTGTAATTGATATCTAGTCTCATAGCATTGTGGTTGGAAAATATTCTTGATACGATTTCAATTTTCTTAAATTTACCAAGGCTTGATTTGTGACACAAGATATGATCTATCCTGGAGAATATTCCATGAGCACTTGCGAAGAAAGTGTATTCTCTTGTTTTTGGATGGAATGTCCTATAAATATCAATTAAGTCCATCTTGTTTAATGTGTCATTTAAGGCTTGTTTTCCTGATTTATTTTCATTTGGATGATCTGTCCATTGGTGAAAGTGGGGTGTTAAAGTCCCGTACTATGATTGTGTTACTGTCGATGTCCCCTTTTATGGCTGTTAGCATTTGCCTTATATATTGAGGTGCTCCTCTGTTGGGTGCATAAATATTTACAATTGTTATATCTTCTTCTTGGATTGATCCCTTGATCATTATGTAGTGTCCTTCTTTTTCTCTTAAAATAGTCTTTATTTTAAAGTCTATTTTGTCTGATATGAGAATTGCTACTCCAGCTTTCTTTTGATTTCCATTTGCATGGAATATCTTTTTCCATCCCCTCACTTTCAGTCTGTATGTGTCTCTAGGTCTGAAGTGGGTCTCTTGTAAGCAACATATATATGGGTCTTGTTTTTGCATCCATTCAGCCAGTCTATGTCTTTTGGTTGGAGCATTTAATCCATTTACATTTGAGGTGATTATCAATATGTATGTTCCTATTACCATTTTCTTAATTGTTTTGGGTTTGTTATTGTAGGCCTTTTCCTTTTCTTGTGTTTCCTGCCTAGAGAAGTTCCTTTAGCATTTTCTGTAAAGCTCGTTTGATGGTTCTGAATTTTCTTAGCTTTTGCTTGTCTGTAAAGTTTTTAATTTCTCCATCAAATCTGAATGAGATCCTTGCTGGGTGGAATAATCTTGGTTGTAGGTTTTTCCCTTTCATCACTTTAAATATGTCCTGCCAGTCCCTTCTGGCTTGCAGAGTTTCTGCTGAAAGATCAGCTGTTAACATTATGGGGATTCCCTTGTATGTTATTTGTTGTTTTTCCCTTGCTGCTTTTAATATTTTACTTTGTATTTAATTTTTGATAGTTTGATTAATATGTGTCTTGGCATGTTTCTCCTTGGATTTATCCTGTATGGGACTCTCTGCACTTCCTGTCCTTGATTGACTATTTCCTTTCCCATATTAGGGAAGTTTTCAACTATAATCTGTTCAAATATTTTCTCAGTCCCTTTCTTTTTCTCTTCTTGTTCTGGGACCCCTATAATTTGAATGTTGGTGCATTTAGTGTTGTCCCAGAGGTCTCTGAGACTGTCCTCAATTCTTTTCATTCTTTTTTCTTTATTCTGCTCTGTGGTAGTTATTTCCACTCTTTTATCTTCCAGGTCACTTATCCATTCTTCTGCCTCAGTTATTCTGCTATTGCTTCCTTCTAGAGAATTTTTAATTTCATTTATTGTGTTGTTCATCATTGCTTGTTTGCTCTTTAGTTCTTCTAGGTCTTGTTAAATGTTTCTTTTATTTTCTCCATTCTATTTCCAAGATTTTGGATCATCTTTATTATCATTACTCCGAATTCTTAAAAAGTGTTTAAAAAACACAGTAAAAGCTTCATTTGAAAACAGATATCCAGGCTGAATTGCTGGGTCAAAACTATCAAAGGTGGAATTTAATATAAGTGTAAAAATCCTGTGATTAGGGTAAAAAATCAGTTTCCTAAATAACTACCAGGTGGGGAAACTCTCTATTTTACAGTCACAGGGAATCTTTTTCTATTAAGGGAAATGAACTTGTATCACTTCTTCTACCTACCCCCCAGGAAAGCCTCTCTTGGGCCATGTGCAAACAAAGAATAATTTAAAACTCATTTAAAAAAAAGATTAAACAGAATCCTTCATTGTTGAATGGTATCCATTAATTAAGAGCAAAAGAATAAGAGCATTTTAAGTATACAGCTGAACTAACAAAATTTGATATTTATGCTATTAAAACCTAAAATCCAGGTCAATCATTGGAAATAAAATTGGACACATACAGAAAGTAAAAACATAACTAAGAAAATGCAAGTGGCTACACAGAGAAAAGAAGGCATTGCGTCTCATGGATTATCCTTCTTGAGCTAAGTATGTAGAATAAACATGGGTTTCTTGATTAAACCCAGGAAGGTTTTGGCATTTATGTGGGATGAAAGAGGGAACTGGGTCAATTAGGCTGTATGAGGATGGCTGCAGCCTATCAAAAGTAAGACCTATTATAAAGGATGTACATGGCTAGTCTAGAACAGGCCTTTCATGTGCCATAGTGCCAGTTCCAAAGCACCTTCACCTACATTATATCTCTTGCTCCTCCCTTCTTACAGATATGGTCATTGAAGGACTGAGAAAAAAATGTTTCAAGTTCCCAGAGCCAGTTAGCAGAAGCTTTTTCATATTAATTACTTCCCCCCAAAGACTGCATCCTTCAAAAGGTTTTCATATCTGGGAAATGTTAACCCTAATTTCTACCTTGAATTAAAGTTGGCTGGGGGTAGAAATGGGAATTAAGTGACTCCCTCTCCAGTCTCTCCTCTTCCCTGGGATAGCCTGAGAGCTGCTTCTGAAGTCACCCTCATTCTTGCTTCCTTTCAGTGGGGTCTCCAGATAGACTGGGAGTTGGCAGCATCAACTGATGCTTTGGGGTTGCTGATGCTTTGTTGCCCCTTCTTGAACCAGTAGAGCCTGGGATACTCTTTCCAGGAAGCCATGGGACCCACAGAAGCTGTCACTCTAAAGTCAGACGCAAATGTCCTAGTCTTTCCAGAGAGCAGAAATTCTGATGGTACTGAATTGGGAGAACCTCTGCCTTTTAAACTCCTCCTTCCTATTCTTTCTTCTCATATTTGACCCCCTTTCCCTGTCATTGCTCACATTTCTGGCTAATCCAGAATGTTCTCTTGTCTTCATATACCTGGCAGCACTGGCTCACTAATGAACACTTGTACTTGGGCTTTTTAGATGGGTTTGGGGTTCTCAGCCATGTAACCTCATCACTGGTCTTGATATGCATTCCCATGATGTCATCTCTGACCCCTGTGGGGGCATGTCTCAACTTGTGAAACCAGTCAGTCTGGGTTGCAGACTCATTCAGTTAATTACTAGCTTCAACGCTTCTCTTTGCTCCCACCTCTCCCCACTTTGACTATATGTCATTCCATATCTCTGTGGTTCAGAAACTTAATTGCAAGACTGAAATTGTATGGATTCGGTTTACTCAATCATTACAATACTGAAAAGTATTTATTAAGTGCCTAATCGGGCATGGTGATATAGAAAAAGGGCTGACAATGATGTGAAAATGAAAATAATCTCTTTCATTTTAGGACAACTAATGCTATCATATCCATTTTCTCCTTTAATACATCAACTTCAGCTATTTATGTCTTACACATTTGTCTCTCAGGAGATGTGGGATACTTTTTACACACTCAGGACACTGCTTGTAGGAAGGCCCCCTAAGTCTTATGGGCAAAGGAGCTGTGCAAAGGACCTCAAGGACCAACTGAAAGCCTTTTGAAATTTCTCTGCCACTGATTTTGAGTTAAACATCATTGTAGGGAAATGGGGACTGGGGGGAAGGACAATAGACATCCCTCAAGTTTAGCACCGTGAGAAGGTGACTTGGAGAAAGGAGAACAAGTGTGGCATTGTTTAACATTCTAGGGTTGGTCTTGTGTCAAACAGATAAATAGTCAAATAGTTAGATTCTTGCTAAACTCAAAAAATATTTCATTCACTAGTGAAACTCTTTAGTGAGATATTAATAAGTGTGGCACAACAAGAGCACCCATGGTCAAAGAAATTAGGAAATGAGCAATCTTCAAAACACATTAGCATATTAAAGGCTCTGAGAAGTCCTGCAAGAAAGGAACCATTTAGGAAAACATTTTACGCAGAGTTTCCTGAAAGTATTGGATCATGGAACAGTTTTTTGGGGGAGGAACACCTGTGAGCATCTATGTACCTCTAGTAGGGTTTTCTCAAACTCATTTTGAGAGGTGCTGAATTTGACTAAGTTTTAAAATAGAGGGGGATGTAAAAATGAAAGAAACAAACAATCTTAGGGATCAGGAGGAAACAACAATGCCTGTTATGAGAGGTAGAAGTACTGGCTTGGGGGTTTCGTTGTGCCCCTTGCTGTTGTTAGTCATGGAGAAGGACTTACTGATGAGAGGTCTCTAACCCTAGTTGTCTCACTATGACTTTTCTTTTGGGAAGGGTAGATTGTTTTTTACTCCTGTCAAAGAACACCTTCAATTTAGGGAGAAAGAAGATTCTGAGGTAGAGTTTGAATCTAGGGTCACTGGAGTCAAACCTGCACTCTTGATTTCTCCACTGCACATGTTGCCAGGAAGCAGATACTTGTTAGAAATTACACTGTTGACCCTTAATCTACTTTTAGGATTCCTTTTCCAGTTTTTGCATGATTTTCCTTGGAGGAGGTTTGGGATCAGGCTGTTGCCAATCTACCAGATGATATCCACCCAAAGCTGCTATTTCTGGAAACTCTTGTCCATATGAAAATACCTAGAATGTTTTTTTCCTTGTCAAAATATAAGACTTGGTCTTGGTGAGATTTTAATCATAAATTGATTTTGCTTGGAAAGGTCCCAATATTTGGTCTGTTTTTTAGGATGGACTTTGAGGTTGAGTTCCAGGGTTTTAGCACATGTTCTTCAACAAATAACCTGATGTGTTTGAATGGTGCTCCGAAATTTCTGAAACAGCACTAAAGGATGTTATTTTTTGGTGTGGTGGGAATAAAAATACCATGTTAAACTTTTGAACCATACATCCCTGTGCCTAGTTAGGGGGGCAGTTGGGGAAAGAGAATGCTCCCTTTTTTTCAGAAGGGGGTGGGACTAAGTGAAGTTTTCTCCCAGCATAGTTTTGCTTTATCTGAAGAAGTTTATTAGACAAGATTAGTCTTCAGGCAATAATAGAGATTCTTTGAGAACCAAATATTTACACTTTGAACTGGCTATAGAAATATTTACTGATTTCTATGATTTTAGCTTAGACCCTGTTACTCATTGTATTCATACTTTTGAGGTAATATATGAAATGTATAGGCAGCTAATGTGATAGAAGATATTTTTAAACTGTGGGACAATTTTTCCACTGAGAAAGGAATGATTTAAAAGAAATCTGAGGCGGTTTTTAAACTTTAGAATAAATTTTTGAGGTAAGAAGGACACAAAAAATGCTTTCTTTGAATTATCTTTGTGATTCTTTCTGTGAAGGTTACGACTTCTAGGAAGGGGGCTGAAACATTTCATAGCTAAGGTCTATTTTGATTAGTTTTGATTTGAATTCATTGCTTTTAGTTTGCCGTTTTTCTGCTATTATTTTTACATGGGTATGAAGGGTATTCTGGCTGTCAATGTTTTGACATTTTTATTAGATAATTTGAAAATCGCTTATTCATGCCAATTCCATATCCTCTGGAGCTTCAAATGAAAGCATCTGCAATATCCCAGTCATGGAACACCTCAAGAAGGACTTATATTTATCCTTAAAAATGAAGTTTCAGTTGGTATATGTTTGGCTGACATATTGCAGTTCTAAAAACTTGTACAGACAAGCATTTTGAAAAGATAATTCCACTAATTTAAACGTGATTATATAACATCTGTGAACTCAGTGTACATTTCAAGAAAAATGCTGTTGGCTTTGTCCTCATGCTCAAGCCATACATTTCAGCAATGAAACCCAGCGATGTCCTCCTGAGCTGTCATTATTGTTTCTTCATCTGTCTTGTCTCTCATATTTTGCAATAATTGCGTATGAATGAAATCAGAATTTCATGTAGTATAGGTTTTAATGACAAAATACAGTAAAATTCTTCCAATTTCTCTCTTTTTGTTCAAGGATCAATTTATTTTGTTGTGTTCCTTCAAAACCAGAATTTCCAAAACTACAAATGACAATTATATATTAAAAAAGCAAGCTGATCTCAGAGTCTTCCAGATTCATCCTGAGGATGAGCCTACTTTGGACAATTTTGTGAACTGTGTAGGACTGCATTACTTCCTGGTGTGATTTTCTGATGTAGCAGTAATTTGGTGGGATTTCAGAGTATATAGATTACTGCTGCCCCCCCATGTCATTAAAACAACAACAAAACAGGTTATTCTGTAATTGGAAAAATTCCTAGTTAGCTTTTGGGGTGACCAAATGTTAAGCAGAAGCATAGTTCTGGCCCCGCTTTTTGATGAAAAAACAAATGCATGGATAGCAAGCCCATGAAAAGCTTTCATCTATCAGAGCCTAGCTGTGGAGAAACTTACTTAATGGATCTGCTGATAATGAAGTTGCAAAGAACCAGTACTGTTATTTTGTCATATACAACTGTCTCAGATGTCTTCAGTATTCCTGCTGCCCTCACCTTAATTCAGACGCTCATCACCTTATACCAAAGCTGCTGTAACAACTTCTTAGCTAGACTCTTGCCTCCAGCCCTGTGTATCTTCTAGTTCACAGTGGGTCTAGCTGGCTCAGAAATCATCCTAAAATGTCATGTTCATTCTATTAATCCTTTCACAAGGACCTGCAGTGGATCCCCACTGCTGACCTCATCAACTTAAAACACCTTATCCTATTCAGCTGTAAGAGTATACTTGCTCCTTTCCTGCCCAACTTAGTGTGGCCCCCGAGCTTCTACTTAAACCCTTCCATCATTTTTTCTTGGTCAAATTTTTACCCATCAAGCAGTTTGGCAGTACGTACTGGGTCTTAAACTTTTCCTACTACTGAGGAAATAATTCTTCATATAGAAAAACATTTAATGTACAAAAATGGCCATTACAGTTATTTATATAATTAAAAGTTACAACCTAAATGTTTAGCAAAGGAGAATTAAGTGTGGCACATTTATAAAATAGACAATATATTGTTGTTAAATACGTTGTTTGTTAAGATATTTGTTACCATAACGAATTTGTTAACGTAAGAAAATATTTATATTCCAATAGGAGAGAAAAAAAAGATTCTCTATAGAGTATGAGCTCAAATAATTTTAAAAATGGGAAAAAACCACTAGAAATACATATTCCAAAACTCTCAAGAGAGATTATCTATGGGTGGTTGGATTATGGGTTACTTTTAGGTTTTTTTCCCACACTTTTTCAGTGATATTTTAAACAGAAAAACTTATTTTTTCCTTTTTGTATCTTTATTGCTTTTTTTCTGATAATGAAAGTAGTTCAGACCCATTATTAAAATTTCAGACAATACAGAAATATATAAATTGTTTTAAAGTAAAAATTACCTGTAATTTCAATTTAAAAAAATCACCTAGGGCTTCCCTGGTGGCACAGTGGTTGAGAGTCCGCCTGCCGGTGCAGGGGACACGGGTTCGTGCCCCGGTCCGGGAAGATCCCACATGCCGCGGAGCTGCTGGGCCCGTGAGCCATGGCCGCTGAGCCTGAGCATCTGGAGCCTGTGCTCTGCAACGGGAGAGGCCACAACAGTGAGAGGCCCGCGTATGGCAAAAAAAAAAAAAAAAAAAAAAAAAAAAAAAAAAAATCACCTAGTGGTAGTTACTGTATTTCTCAAATTTGTTTTGGTACCAAATGACACACACTAGCAGTGGCTTATACAGCAAGCCTTTATTTTTCCCTCCTGTTACAGGAGGACCGTAGTTTGGCTGTGGTTAAGCTCAGGTTCTGGGATGTGCCCCACATGTCATCCTGTTCTGAATCTCAGGCTGAAGGAGCAGCCCTGCAACGTCCCCATCCTCACCGCAGAGGGGAAGAGTGAGAGGCTGAAGCAAACCACACCCTCACTTTTAAAGCATTATCTTCGACAGGTGGCACATCGGCTCATATTCCATTCCTCAACACAAGCCATGTGGCCAAGCCCAACATTACTGTTGCGAGGAGGAATGTATACCCCACCCAAGGCAGGAGGGGTGTGTTATCTGCCATAACTACCAGCAACATTTTGCTGTATACATTTTTTCAGAGTTTTCAGTGTACAAGGGCATGTGTACCTATACACACATTTACTTTTAAAAAATGAGATGACTCATACTGTGAAATTACTTGTCTACATTTTTTTAATGGATATCTTTCTATGTCAATATATATATTTTTGTGTGTTTGATTGCCTATGTAATATTCCACTTTATAGATATACCATAATTTCTTTAACCTGTCTGCCTGCTTATGGACACAGGTTGTTTCCATTTTTTCTTTTTTTTTTTTTTTTTGCTATTACAGACAGTCCTGTTATGAACATCTTTGTTCATATATCATTGAACATATCATTTAACATACATTACTCTAAGTAGAATCATTGGGGCATTCAGAATCCACATTTTCAAGTCTTTTATAAATGTTGCAGATTGTCTTCTAGAAATGCAATTTACACTCCTGCCAAAAGTGACAGTTTTCACTTAAAAATACAAACGTATTTACTCTTTAAGACCAAGCTTAAATTCAACTTTCCATAACTCTTTTCCCTAATAACTCCAGCTAGAATTAACATGATGTCTTAAACTTCATGTTTTATATGTACAGTTGTATGTATGTGTGTGTGTATGTGTTTTGTCATCTCAATTATAAGTTTCTAGAGGGCAAGTACTCTTCCTTGGACTGTTTTGCTTTCCCAAAAGTGATTTTCACACTGTCCTGGTTTATGTGTGTCTGGATAATACTTTGAGTGATTAACCGTTTTTTTGCCACCTAGTATGTTTTTCCTGTCCTATCTCAATACTCTGCGTTCCTGTTCCTGCTCCCTCATCCCCTACCAGGCAGGAGCTGTAATTCACATTCCCTCAGAAGAGGTACATGGGGCGACAACAGGGATGGCAGTGCACAGGCAGAAACAGAGAGCAAGTCTTTCTGGCTTTTGTTTCTAAGACCTTAAAGCCCCAGGAAAAGAGAGAATTCCCAGGCTTAGAAGCAGCAAAGGAGAGAGTGAGACTTGTTTCCAATTTTAGGAAATGATTCCCTTGGGCTGGGGAGGGGGCTGGGAACCCTCTGAGGGGTTGCACTGTACCTCCTGGTGGTGCAAAGACCATGAAACTAGAAAGCAGTGCCTGGAGGGAGTGTCCAGGCCTGAGCTTCCATGGCAGCCATGGGCAGGAATGACCCTCAGACAGCCTTTGTCTTCTGTATGCTTTTTTTTTTTTTTTTTAAAGGAATTACCATTATTGAGAACTCAGATGATTTACTGGACCACATCCCTGCGTGGAAACTCTCGACAGGGGTTGAACGGTTCTCTTCCCTTTAGATGAGGCATGAGGTCTCCTGACTTCCACAGTCTCCTTTACTTTGATTGTCCTATTTCACCTGAGAGATGACCCATGTGGCCCTGTATTTTCTAGCCCCTCATTTCCTCCCTGATCTCATGGCTGTCACTCTCCCCTTTCCTCAATCAGCTCTAGCCATGTGTCCTCCGTGCCCTTCCCCAGAGTCCTTGTATTTATTGTCCCTTTGTCTGAAATCCTCTCCCTGACTACTATGTTTATAATTGAAGTAGCCCATTCCACAAAACCATCTATCTTTCCTCCTTGACTAATTTTTCCCCACGGCACTTATTAGTACCTAAATACTGTGCATTTTACTTATTTATTTTATTAATTGCCTGACTCCATCCACTTAAAGTGTAAGCTCCCTGAAGCAGGATTATTGTTTCTGCTGCATCCCCTATGCCGGTGCTGTACTCAATAAATATTTGTTGAATGAATGAATAAATGGATGAATCTCAGAGGACAGTGTACCTGAGTTGATAAGTGGGTTACAGGGAGGAGGTGTGCTTGTTTATTCCATACTCATTATTGAGAATCTGCTATATGTTGGGCTGTGTGATCATTACTGGGGAAACAAGAAAAACATAAGATGGTCCCTCTCCATTCCGAGTCCATGTGGTGATCTGGCCCCACTTATTCAGAATATGCCTCAGAGGTCAAGGCTGGTTTACCTAGACAGAACTACTTAGGAAGCTGTGGGGCAAGTTTTTCCATTTTTTCCTTTTGAAAATCTAAGGAACTGTGCCAAGTGCTTTTGGAAAACTTTTTAGAAATTAGGTTTCATGACATTTTTCTATCTGCCTAATGGAGCTAGAGGGGATCAGAAATGAGAAAGAGACAAACTTTTAATAAATCAGTTTTACTATTAGACTATCTGTGTTGGTGGCTAGACTTAGGAAAATAAAGTTTTGGGATTACTTTTTGATGTAAATATGTCCTTATGAGTTCTTTTCTCTGTCTCTGGGATAATAGAGATATAGATGAATTGTATTTTTTGTATAGGTCAGGCCAGGGTGTATCACAATTTGAATTTTAAAAGAAACCTTTTATTGTCACTACAGTTCTGGGTCAAAGCAGTTTTGGGTAGCAGGAAGATGGTTGATTAAGAATTATTTTATCTTGAAATATGTTTTTCAAATATTATTTTCAAATATTATTTTTTCAAATATTATTTTAAAGGAACTTAGTAAAAGCCTGCAATTTGACAGGGGAGGTAGAGAGCACATCACAAATTCACGTGGAACTCCGTAACAGGTGAAGTCAAGGGTAAAAATTGTGAATGTGGGAGACCCATAATCTTTATAACAATGACATGGAGTTCTAAAACAGCCTTCTAGAACATTGAGATGGTCTTGATCATAAACTGCAGGGTGCTCAGAGCAATTGCCTGATAGTAGAAGGAGGAGAAATTGAGAAATGTACTCTCTGTTGGAAAAAGAGACCATCATTGCTGGAGGAAGATTACAGTCTTTATGCCCATATTCTATGCTAACACAACTCTAGAAAATAAGGATTTTGCATAAACATAACAAACAAATCAGAAACAAACAGGAAAAAATGACAGCGTAATAGTTTCTTACTCTCCCTCCCTCTCTTTCTTTTTTGGGGAAAGCCACTGGCACTAGCATTTTCCCCATTCCCTTCCATGATTATATACCAAAGATTCTCTGGCATTTAACAGGAAAACAAAACTTCAGAAGACCCAGGTAGAGTTTTGGTGGAAAAGACTAACAAAGACTTTAATCTCAGACCCTGGGAGGTGTCTCGCTTCTGTAAGTGGAAGCAGATTTGATATCATTCCTTTAATTACAACCATCTGATGCACAAAACCCCTTCTGAGTTGCCTTGAATCATTTATTTTCCAACTCCATCTTCAAACAGTCTATCTTCCACTAAAGCATGTTATCATTTGTTCAAAAGACTTGATAACCTAAGAGTCGTGAATAATGGAAAAATGACAAAACTTGCTATACATAATCAGTTGGCAAAGGAAGGAGAAATAACAGCTGCTTGACTGTTGAACATATATTTTTAAACTTATGAATGACAAGTCACAGATTTTCTTCAACAATCTCAAGATAGCTCCAGGCCATGCAGATAAGAGTTTCTTGGTGGCTCTTTTCTATCCCTTTGGAAGGATATTGGGCAGGGGAAAGGGGTGCTTTTAGAGCCACAGTGCTCAGGATCCCAGACCCTCCAATGTAAATGCCAACTGGAACCAGACAGTGACGTTATTATAGAGTCTTTTTTGTCAGCTGTATGGAGTAAACCTCCATGAATTCAGGTATGCACTAATTTATGGGGGAAAAAATCAGTGTTATCCTGGAAGGTTGATTGCCAGTCAAATTTTGGTAAATTAAAATAAATATTCAAAGCAATAATAGAACTTGATCTTTACAGGATTCTATGGATAATCATTTTGCAAGATAAGGAATTTTTGGAGGAACGTATTTGTTAGGTGATTTAGGTTGGAATCCCAGCTCTTCCCCTTTCTGGCTCTGTGGTGGTTGGTAATGGATTTAACCTTAAGGAGCCTACTTCTCATCTATAAAATGGACACCAAACAACCTTATTTAGGAGGGTCTATCAAAATGAAATCATGGATATGTAAGTGATTTGTTGATTTTAATTATTAAGTTTTAAAAATTGTAAAAATGAAAAATACGGAGAATAACAGATACCCATGTACCAACCACTAGATTTTAAAACTAGTAAAATTTGCCTTATTTTCCTCTTTTTTCAGAAACAAAATATTAGCAATGCAGTTGATTGCTCCTTATCCTATCCTTTACCTTCCTTCCCAGAGTTAACCACTATCTTGAAATTGATGTGTATCTTTGCCATCTGTATTTTTTGTGTTTATTATATATGTACATATCCCTAAATAATACATAGTATTGTTTTTCAAGTTTTAAGTTACTGTCCAGTGTCCCATTGTATGTAGTTATTCTTTCTTCAGTGACTAAGTGAACTTGCTTCTGATTTTTTGCTGTTCAAACAAAGTTTCAATGGACTTTCTTGGGCACATGTGGGGTGGTTCTGGGTTTTGCATCTAGAAGTGAAATTCTGAGCCATAGGAATGTGCCTCTTTGGCTTTGCTAGATATTGCCAAATAACCCATCAAAGTATTTGTACCTGCCACTTAGGAAAGTTCCAGTTTCTCCATTTCCTCCTCAACAACTAGTATTAATTTATCCTCCTCAACTATTAGACATCTTCTTTTTCTGAAGTGGTATCTCACAACAATTTGAATTTCCTTAATCACTACTGAGGCTGAGAAATTTTAGGTGTTTCAGTTTTCTCTTCTGTGAATTTCCTGTTCATATCCACTGCCTATTTTATTATTGTATTCTTTGTATTTTTCTTACTGATTTGTAAGAATTATACTTATTTTTAAATTTATATGTGACAAATAGCTTCTCCCAAGTATGTGGTTTGTATTTTAACTTAGTTTATTGTATCTTATATCATGGAAATTTTAATTTTCAATAAAATCAAATTCAGTATAATCAAAAAGGAAATCAACCTTTTCCTTTATGATTTGCTCCCATGACATTTCTCTTAAGAAACAATTTATTTCCCTATGTTCACAAAAATATTCTCTCCCTATTTTTTTCTTTCAAATTTCTAATACTGACATTTGGGTTTTTAATCTGTCCATGAAGTAGGGTTGGAATAAGTTGTTCCTTTATTTTTGCATATGGACAACCTTAGTTGCAGTGACATGTATTTTACTAGTCATACTTTTCCATTGATTTGTAATGACACCTTGTATACATGTGTTTTTTTTCCCCCGAGCTTTCTCTTCTAAGTCATTGGCCTTTTTCTTTTCCTTTGGATAGATACCATGTTTTCTTAAAGTTAATATAACTTTATTTGTTTTCATACTTGCACATCTCCTTAGTCATCAAATAGTCTTTTCTTCTCCATATGACTTTCAACTTGTAAAATTCTGCAAAATACCCTGTGGCAATTTGATAGGAATTGTATTAAAATTTATAGATCAGTATGGGAAGAAATAATATTTTAATGAGATTGAGTCTCCCACTGATTACCATTATATATTTCTCCATTTATTTAGTTTTTTTGGTTATACGATAATATGTTAAATTTTTCTTCAGAAATGTTGAACATCTTATGTTACATGTATTCTCTGTTACTTAATGTTTTTGTTGCTTCTGTAAATGGATCCTTTTTAAAAATTAAAATTTTCTCTTCAGTTGTTGTCCTGTAATTAATATTAATATTTATGTGGTAAGTTTTTATCAGGCAACTTTGCTAAACTTTCTTAAGTTCTAGTTATTTGTGTATTTTCTTATATTTCTCTGTGTAATTAAATTGTTGGCATATAATGAGAATTATATTTTTTCCTTCTAATCATTAATTTCTTATTTTTTTTATCTTATTGCACTGGTTAGAACCACCAGTATTATAGTGAGCAGAAAGTGTAATAATAGACATCCTCAGCTTGTTCCCAATCTTAAATAAATTGCTTCTAATACTTCACAATTAAGTATGATGTTCACTGTAATGCAGCAACATGCATTAGATTAAAGTTTTTACCTTCTATTCCTAGTTTTCTAAGAGTATGTTTTTCTTTTTAACCATGAACCAATGTTAAAGTTTATTGGATGTCTTTTTGCGGGGGGGCATGTATTGGAATGATTTTATAGTTTTTTGTCTTTAAGGGGTAAGTTATATTAATAGATTACCAATAATTGAATCATCCTTGCATATCTGGGATAAACCCTACTTGGTCATAATTTGACACACATGTGTGTGCACACACACAATTGGATTTATTTATTTATAGAAATTTCCACTTGCTTTGGTCAACTTCATTTATTTATTAACAGATTAAAAAAATGTAAATGTATGTTAATGTTGATTAGAAAAAGAAAATTTTGTTTACATTTATTATCGTGTTTCTTTTTCCCTTGAGAAACTTTTTTTTGGGGGGGAAGGGCATAATGTTTTCCCTTTAAAAAAATTTTTTTTCTTTTATATTGGAGCATAGTTGATTAATAATGTTGTGTTAGTTTCAGGTGGACAGCAAAGTGATTCAGTTATACATATACATGTATCTATTCTTCTTCAAATTCTTTTCCCATTTAGGTTATTACAGAATACTGAGCAGTGTTTCCCAGGCTATACAGTAGGTCCTTGTTGGTTATCTATTTTAAATATAGCAGTGTGTACATGTCAACCCAAACTCCCTAACTATCCCTCCCCTGCAACCTTCCCCTCTGGTAACCATAACACAACTGGATTTATTTTGCTCATATTTTATTTAGGATTTTTATATCTATATAATTAGTGAGATTAGGCAGTGATTTTTTTCCCCATACTGTTCTTAGCTAGCTTTAGTATTAAGGTTATACCAGTTTCATAAAATGAGTAGTGAACTTTTATCTCTTTTTCTAAACTCTGAATCATTTGTATGAAATATGAATTACTACTATTTGAAGATTTGGTAAAGGTTGCTTGTAAAACTTTGGAGGCATTTTTTTTTTGTAGTTGGATATTTACTGATCACTTTTAAATTTTATATAGGGTTATGCTGGTTTTCCATTTTTTCATTAGTCAATGTTGGTAATTTATATTTTTCTAGAATTTTCATTCAAGTTTACATTTATTGGCATAAAGTTTTACACTTTAAAACATCTCTGTTCTATCTATAGTTATATCACTTCTTTGTTCCTAATATTTATTGCTAATATCTTTTCCTTTTTTCCTTGATCAGTCTTCTGGAGATTTATATTTCCTTTGTGTGTGTGTATTCTTTCCCCCAAATCAGTTTTTGTTTTACTTATCAATACTAATATTTCTTTGTTTTCTCTTCTATTAAGTTCTGCTTTTATATTTGCTATTTCCTTCAGGCTTACTCTGTTCTTTTCGCTTCTTGAGTTGCTGGGCTTATAACTATTCTGTCTTTTTCTCTTTCCTGACATATGCATTTAAAAGTATATACACGGGCTTCCCTGGTGGCGCAGTGGTTGAGAGTCCGCCTGCCGATGCAGGGGACACGGGTTCGTGCCCCGGTCCGGGAAGATCCCACATGCCGCGGAGCGGCTAGGCCCGTGAGCCACGGCCGCTGAGCCTGTGTGTCCGGAGCCTGTGCTCCGCAACGGGAGAGGCCACAACAGTGAGAGGCCCGCGTACCGCAAAAAAAAAAAAAAAAAAAAAAGTATATACACTTCCTTTTAAAGAATACTTTAGCTACTTCTCACAGATTTTATGTTATGTTTCATTGTTATTCAGTTCCAAGTATTAAAAATTTCCAGCATGGTGTCTTTATTGATTATGAGTGATTCAGATGCACGTTTTTAAATTTCCAAATGCATATTTTTGTCTTTTAGTTGCTTCTTTCTAATTTTATTTCCATTTATAATCTTTGTAATGCTGTTATTTTATGTCTCTTTCAGATTGTTCTCTCTTCTGTTGTCTAGTTCTAGGATTCCTAATTGACCTGTTGGTCACATCTGTTGATTTTTCCCCCAGTGCAAATAATTTCCAAGTGTTTGGTTGTGTTTTTCATTGTGAGCTTGTCTTCAGTGGGGTGTTTTTACATAGGCTTCCTGTGTCCATGTTGTGGACATTTCTCTACAAGGTATTTTATATTTGTTTCTACTGGGAGTCCCAATGTTTTAATGGTTCAGGACTTGTTTTAAAAAATTAATTTCTCAGTTTTCTATTTCTTTATTGCATAGGTAGTGCAAGTTTAGAGCCTGCCCTTCTGGAGTCCTTGTTTTGCAGGAGACTCTGTTCTAACCTCTGGCCTATGATGGGATCAAAAAAAAAAATGCCTTATGTTTCTTTGTGGACACTGAAACTCCATCCCAGTCAGGATATCTCCTGGGCCAATGACACCCTCAGCTTGCATTCTTACCACTCTGCTGTTGAGTAATTTCAAAACAGTCTTGGTTATACTTTAGAATTTCTAATTTTCTAAGAGTAGGAGGAGATACATGCTCAGATCAAGCAAACTTGTTATAACCTATGTACAAGTTTGTGAAAGTATGCTAGAGACGCTTATCTTGCACCGTAAACTATCATTCTGAAAGTAAATTATTCTTGTAAATAATTGTCAATGCATTAGCTTTGCTTAAGGCAGGGTACACATAATTATTTTAAATTTAGCTAGAG
Organism: Mesoplodon densirostris; assembly: GCF_025265405.1. Lineage (NCBI taxonomy): Eukaryota > Metazoa > Chordata > Mammalia > Artiodactyla > Ziphiidae > Mesoplodon > Mesoplodon densirostris. The sequence continues at coordinate 30,268,205 of NC_082674.1, forward strand.
AGGGGAAATCTAAATATGAATCACAGTTCTGTTCTAAGGTTGTCATAGAACCTTGGAAAAATGGATGAGTCCTGGCTGTAGGGAGAAAACATAATTCCATTTACTTCTGATTTATAGGATTATTTACATTTACATCATTGTTAATTTTCTGGACCAAGATCAATTGGATCTTGCTGGGCAGTGTGAAGCCAAGAAGCTCAAAGAGATGAGTGTAGTTTTGTGTGTCTAAAATGATGGATTTTGGCACTTTGATATATTGACAAGCTTTGCACTTGTCAGCTTTTTCACTGAGTTCTAAACATAGAAATGGGCTTCTTTCCCCACATGGAGAATATTAAGAATTTATTTCCTAAGGAAGAAATTTTTTCCCATTCTGGGCCTAATTCTCTCTGACTGGAAGAAGTTTTGTAGGCAAGAGAGATTTCTGTTGGTTGGCCAGAATGCCTGTCTATTGCACTGCTGAAATATTAGCTGATACATTCAAGTTAATATGCACCCTCTCTCCTTTTTAAAGTGTTGATTACTCCCAGGCTTTCATTTTGCATTGTAACAGAAACTATTTTCAAAAAGCAGAGGGGCAATTAGTAAACTCAGATAATTTCACATTAGAACTGTTAATTGTTTTGTTGTGAAAATAATTTGACAGTTGAGGAAAAATCAGTAACTTGATTATTTGAGCTGATACTTGAAGGTGTTACCTGAGTTTAGGTACCTGCTATGAGAAGGAATCTACTAGCAAGCTTAAAAATTCATATATGTTAGTGCATTTAAAAGATAGAGCCCCTTTAAATAATTGGTTAAAAAATATAAACAGGATGCTAACTAATAAATATCTAATTGTTTTTCCCAGGTTTTAACATTGATGAATATTTGTCATTAAAAAAAGAGTAACCACTGGCCTTACCTTCTGTTAAAAACTTTTTGTCTGATTGAACCAAAGGACTTTAGAGGAGATCGGAGTGAAGGTGGAGAGGTTAATCAACCATCGCTGTGACCAAGTTGTGCTCACCTTTCCTTAAGTGGTCTACATGAGGCCAGCCCTGAAGCATCATTGGATAATTTAAAATATAAACTTTGGGCTATAGGGGCAATGATTTCATCAGACAAAAAATTTTAGTCATTGGTCATATTGAGTCTTCTTGACACTTTCTACTTACTTGAACTCTTTAGAGTAACTACACTGAATTCATGGTGCACAAGTAGTTAGATATTTTTTTGACACACTACTTGCCAGTTGGTGTAGGTAATTCCTTCCTGTTCCTGAAATAATACTTTCATTAGCATTGTAGAGAAGCTATTTTGAAACAGTCTCAAACACACCTATGACAGTGGTTAAGAAGAGAATTAGACTGTCTGGGTTCAAATCCCAGCTTGTCCTATTCAGAGGTTACCCTTGACAAAGTTGCTTCAGTGTCTCTTTTGTAAAATATAGATAATAGGAGTACCAGCCTCACTGGGTAGTTGAGAGGATTAGAATATATGGGGAAAGCATGTGCATCCCATGTAGTGGGCATTCAGTGCCAGCCATTGTAGTTAAATATGCATATATTCTGCATGGAAACACACTCAAAGTACCTGAAGTATAGTTCTTACCAGCATACTAATGATTGAAACAGTATCAACCATCCTTTTGGGAAATAAAATTTGATTTTTCTCCTGACAAATCAAGTGATCTGTCTAGGTCGATGATTCTATGAAAAAAAAATAGTGCCTGTCTTTTCAGATATTTCAACCTCTTTGGGAGTGAAACCTAGAAAAGTAAAATCAAATTTTAGCTCTGGCTGTGCTTTGCTGATTACTCATCTTTCTAATCCAAACTTTAATGACAGAAATCTGATGTTCACATCTGGTCAAGAGGAACTTAAATATCAATTGTTTTTTATTCATGCTGCCTTGTCCAATTCCTTTAATTGTCTTTGCAATGTCATTTTGCTGCCCCCATCCCCTTTTCTTCTGCTGTTCAGAACTGAGGCTTTTTCAACTAGAACTATCCACCCTGGCTTTTGAAGTGCTAGCTTTCCAGCTGTGACTGGAGTGTCAGTAAACTGCAGAAAGCCTGAGCTTGTGAATTTCTGGTTTGCATTAGACCATCATGGTTTATTGTTCTGAAGACTCTTGAAGGAGTGTTCAAACCCATGGTGCCATGCAAACTCCAGGGTGAGTTTCTTTCAAATGGCTGTTCACTTGACATGTCTGCATTTAGAAATCACTTGGGTAAATCTTTAGATACAGTTCATCACCATCATGTATCAAATGAGGATGATCTAAATCCCTTGAAAGCATGCATAAAATATGTAATTGCCCCTGAAAATAAACACAAATAATTTACTGGTAAATATCTGTTTAACCAGAACACATCCCACTTCCCCAGGCTGTGGTCTGAACTCCACCAGGGCTGGTAAAACCCACATTTTTTTATTGGTTTACTGTGGTCCTGAATCAGGGGCTACTTCTAAAGTTGCTTCTTTTTTTTTTTTTCTGAGTCAAAAACTAATAAGAGACAGAGTAAAGGATCTTTTATTGATTCCACTGTTGACTTCCCCAACAGCAGTTTCTATTATTCCCTGGGCTGATTTGCTCTTGCTCATTAGACCTCCTCTTAGCCCTTGGCAGTCAAGACCCTCCACATCTGAATTTTTGATCCGTACCTCTCTGACCTTCCTAAGTACCATTTCTTTTCCTCTGCAACCAGGTGTGTAAGGACCAGTCTTATGTCCGTTGTCCTTACTAGTGATCTCATACTTAGTCTGATATTCTCCTTCCTTCCTTCCAACTCTGCACTCTCATCTCTAGCTCCAAAAATTCTCTTAGACTTAATGCATCACCCCTCCCCTCAACTCCCTGAGAAGTTTGTCATGTCCAGTTCCACTGACCTAGACATTCTTGAGTTTAGAAATCAATCTGTGGGCATGTGAAGAGTATTCTCATACATTGCTTTGGATTTCTAACACACCCAGTGTCATCAATGGTGTCCCCCGCCCCTGCTCTAGCCCATCCCAGTTGGATTGTAAGGACAAAGATAGACTTTTATTTCTTAGGCATCTCATGTCATGTTGAAAAAGGACTCCACCATCCACGCCTGTACATATGTTTTTTTCATTGCCTCATCTGTGTCTGGTGTATCTTTGTTTTTTTTGGGGTTTTTTTTAGCATCTTTATTGGAGTATAATTGCTTTACAATATCTTTGTTTTCAAATGACAGCTATAGGGCATATTCAGAATTTTATTATTGAAGGCATTGTCCAAAATAAGTTTTCAGAGGTACTCTTTCAAATAGAGTATAAAAACAATATAGTGTCTAGGTTTATTATTTTGCCTTCTCATTATCTAAAAATCTGGAGGAAAAGTTGGGAAAAAACAAGAGGGGAAAATGGAAAGGCAGTAAAAGCTTGTTTCGAGAAAGTTAAAGATGGGCTTCAGGGTATGTGGGAGATACCAAAAGGGATAAAGTGTTTTCCAACTATATGATACATACATATTTGCTTGTTCATTTCTTTTTCATCGTGTCTTTTGTCTCATAAAACTAAATCATCATGACAAAAAGAAAACTGGTGGTATTTTGTTTAGGAAGGCATCTTATTAAGTTTTTTGATTTACATTTATGGATATATTAATTCAGTTTTCCTGTGTCTCAACCTATAAGATCAGTGTTCTGAAAAGGGTTAATGAATTAATTTGGCTGTAGTGTGCCTGCATAGCCTGCTAATGTATAGTAATTTACAAATACTGCAATTATTCATAGCTATTTAAGAATAGAGAATATTCCAACTATGCTTAACAAATCCATTATGCATGAAAAACTGTACGTATTTAGATGATTCCTGGGGTAATATCAGTCTTCATTCCATATGTTTGAAGATGCTTTCTTGAGCGCTTCAATTCATCACAGCGTCTCTGCCTGCTGACCCCAGTGAGGTCTGCTCACTACAGGAAGAAGGCTCTTTGTACCCAAAATGGCCCTTCTTATCTCTACTGTTCTTGGGATTAGGAATAAAAAGAAAGAGTAGACCGGATTTACTTGTCAGGCTGCGTACAGTCCCATGAGGCACCTTGTATTAAACGTCTAGAAAAACATTTTATGTGATGCTCCTTGTAGGAAGTTGGGATAAAGTTAGGGAGCAAGCAAAGGTTTCTGCTGATGTCTATGGCTGTTTTAACCTTTGAAAGTCAACAAATGTGCTATGATCACAAACCTCAGTACCATTTTTCTGAATACCTTCATTAATTCATTCAATAAAAATGTATGGAGTGGCTATGATGTGGAGTCACTGGGCCTGGTGCTAGGGGAAGGGTGATAAGAAAAAGTCTAACCTCATGGGGCTTACATTTCAGTGGACAGACAGATAGTAGTAAACAGTTACACAGTTTTATACCTACACCCCCTACCAAGCACACACATATTAACCCCTGGCTATGGGAGGTGCTAAGAAGGAAATGTCCAGAGTGCTCTAAGAGTGTCCATGTAAAACAGGGTTGAGGAAGTCTTCCTCGGGGAACTGGGCCTTGAGCTGAGACGTGAAGGAGGTGGCGTTAATCAAGGCTGGTGGAGGTGTGGGTGCATAGGGGGACAGGAAGAGGAAATGTGATAGTTAACATTTATGTGTCAGCTTGGCTAGGCTAATGGTGCCCAGGTTATTTGGTCAAACGCCAGTCTAGATGATACCATGAAGGTTATTTTTAGATGTGGTTAACTTTTAAATTAGTAGACTTTGATTCAAGCGGATTACCTTCCATAAAATGGATGGGCCTCATCCAATCAATTGAAGGTCTTAAAAACAAAGACTGAGGTTTCCCAAAGAGAAAGGGATTGAAATTCTGCCTTCAGACTGCAACATAGAAATTCTGCCCGAGTTTCCAGCCTTTGGACAAAGACTGCAACACCAACTCTTGCTGGAGTTTCCAGCCTGCTGGCTGCCCTAGAATTTTGGGCTTCCCAGCCCCCATAATCAAGTAAGCCAATTCCTTAAAATAAATCTGTCCAGATAGATAGTTAGGTAGGTAGATAGATAGGTAGGTAGATAAATAGATAGAGATATATCTCCTATTGATTCTGTTCTCTGGAGAACACTGGCTAACACAGCAGATGAAGAAGACCTTAGAAGAGGGAACTGCATACGCATAGGCTCTGAGATGGGAGGGAGCTGGCGTTTGAAGGAATAAGCACAGAGAGCTAGAGTGGATGGAGTATCCAGGCCAGAATTTTGTGTTGTGAAGGCCTTTTTGAAGAGCTGGGACTTTAAATACAGCTACAAAAATTAATTCCTTGCATTTGTGTAAGCATCTATTCTTTTAAATTCACTCAATCTCCAAGTTTTTAATTATTAAGTATATACACATTATGCATTCTTACACTTTTCTTATCACATGTAAGATGTCCATGAACCACTTACATAGACTAAAATGCTCCTTCCTTTCCCTCTCCCCATTTCTCCCTTTTTCTTTCTATACAGTGTGTTGCCTCCCTGGACATTTCCTCCTTTAACTTTCAAATTGCCTCTGTATTCATGCTCTCTGAGTCTTTAGGTCCAGCTCCACACTTCGGTCTCCCAGTTTATCCACTCTCAATTAACCTTGCTCCCCACATCCCTCACTGTGGTATTTAGTCTGGGACCCGCCTTTCCTTTGACAATTATTCACCTCTTTCTAAACTGTCTTGGAGGTCCGCCAGTAAAGGTGCCCTGCCCTCCCCAAGCTGAAGTGTGGGATGTGGGCCTCTGAGACTTGGGTAGGATAGGAAGTGGCTGGAGCTGATTCTTTCTCATGGGGTTTCCCTGAAGAGAGCTGTTCTCACCATCTAGGTCCTCAGCTCTACCCTGGTCTCTATCCTTTCTGCAAACTGGTTTTTCTTGATGCTCTAAGCCACCCCATATACCCTAGTAAATCCCTTTGCTCCTTAAGTTACAGAAACAGTTTCTGGGGCTTGCAGCCTAAGGAACCTACTGCTCCAGCATGAAAGGAGAAGAGTGAAGAGTTTGGTGTGTCTGGAGAGAACAGATGTGTGGGAGTAGCTGGAGATGAGGCAGTTTGGGGCCAGATTTTAAAGGGTGACAGGAAGAGACCCCAAAGAAGCTGGAAAGAAAGCTGAGAAGACATAGATGGAATGTGTTTGGTTACTGAGAGAGTGAAGCACTCATCAGTTGGGCCCATCCGTGAGTTTATTATTGAAGATTTCCAGAATCTCTCCTGGAATTCCAAGGCAGAAGCAATCTCCGGGAAGTGCATGAATTCTATGCAAAATGCAGAAACTTAATCCTCTGTTTGTGCTGACAGGAAATGGCTGCTCAGCCTGGATTGTGGAAGATAGAAGCCCAGGAAAGCAGAGTCATGGGAGACAGCTCCCTGTGTGCGGTGCACGTACTGGCGGTGATGTGGTCACAGCCAGAACCGTCATGCTCTTAAGGTCCCAAATGGCCAAACAACTCACTCTCCCGAGCGGCCTCCAGGGACTCCGTATTATAATAACCTTATTATAACATGGCTTGTCATGTAACTCTGCTTCTGGGGGAGGCCCATGCCGCTCAGGCCAAGATGAGGATTAGGGCTTGCCTAGCAGCTACATTTCAATGAAAATTAATATGCTGACAATTTTGGTTCTTACATGAATCTTGCAGGATTGGTCAATGTGGGTCCATCGCTGAGATACCGCACGAGTTTCTGAGCTTATGGATATGAGGATAAGGTTGCAGACTTTGATGAATTCATTCATCCAAATGAGGTTACGAAGCCAGAACTTCTTTGCACTCCCATAAAGCCACATTTTTTTTTTTCTATTCTAGGAAGGGATTGACATGATCAGATCAGAATGAATCCTGGTTTCAGGGCAGAGACTGGCAAAAGGGAGACCAGGTGAGAGGTCACTGTGAGGGCCCTGAGGAAAACCAGAGAGATCTGAACTCAGGTACCAGCAACGGGGAGAGGGGAGATGCCGGCTGCTGGACTGAACTAGGGTCTTTAGATCTTGATAATCTGTTGGATGTAAAGGGTGAGGAATTGGCTAAAATCAGGGATAGCTAAAGAATGTCTTACTTGTCATTTTTCTTTCATTAAATAACCTTATCTGAATTCCCACAAACAACGCTGCACATAAATTGTGACAGTATGAAAAACAGAATCTGAGTTAAATTTGTGCTATGTCAGCCCATCACACTAGACCACGAATTCCCTGAGAGGTTTAGCAACATATTGGATAAAGTGAAATTAATCCTTTAGAGCCACAAGCTGACATATGCATATGCTACGAATCCATAAACTATACTGGAAGCATTAGAAAAGGAAGCTAAAAAAATGCAAGGGAGCACATCTGTATTCTGTCCAGCGAAGCAAGCCTAGTTCACAATGTCATTTTCTTTTGTTAGTGTTGAACCAGTAGGAGGCTCTGTAATGTTCACCTTGTTAACCTTTACAATACAACGTGTTGTCGATGGCACCCCTGCACAAACTTGATGAAGCTTTGCAGTCAGATCACTGTTTCGTATGATTCACTATCCTAAATTTAGAAAAGGCTGCGATGCTAACTGCAAGTGACAAAAACCAGAGAATTTCAAGTTCTGGTTGGCTGCTCTGGGTTACATTCCCCTCCAGGCGAAGTCGGAGCTGCCAGCTACATTAATGAAAATGACCAGCCTTTTGGGAGAAGAATAATCAGGAGGTATTGCAGATAAGAAGTTGCCGAGATTTAAAACTCTCCTCAACTTTTGGCTTCATAGTTAAAATATTTCTTTTGTTTTAAATAGCAAGACCCATAAGTGAATTCTGTGACTTTTCACTAGCTTGTATGAAATAAAGAGTTGCGTGGTTACGTGATGAATTTACGGTCATTACCGCAACCAGTCTTGATGGTGGAGAGCAGACTTTTGGCTTTAGTTTGTGTGAAACAGTTGCAGATTTGCCAATAAGTCATAGAATACAGTAGTTCACATGTGACTCTGGAGCCCTAGCCACAGATCTTTTGAAAATTGGACCTCGCTGATGCCAGAAAGAACCAGAAACCTGTCTCATCTGATTTCTTTGGGCTTATCAATACCTCAGTTTCAGGAGTACAAAGAAGGCTTTGTGTGCTGAGCTGATAGGCTCCGCTGGGGGAAATGTGCCAACAAACTTTAAGAGAAAAGAAAATAGAAAGGCAGTTTAGACAATGTCAAAATGAAGTGCCATGTTTGTATTCACTCTATGGGGCCACATCTTTATGCTGAACAGATCCAGGGACATCAAAATGCTGGTTTTGCTTCTTAAGTAAATACCTCCTCCATCCTTTACATTCTCTTCTGATTAGCAGTCCTTATGTAACAGGCTTTGAATGCCAATATGCTTAATTTTATTAGGAAACAGCACAAGCTTCTCAATTTGGGATGATAAAAACTATATCTATTTTTCTATTTTTTTTTTTTTTTTTTTTTTTTGCGGTATGCGGGCCTCTCACTGTTGTGGCCTCCCCCGTTGCGGAGCACAGGCTCCGGACGCGCAGGCTCCGGACGCGCAGGCTCAGCGGCCATGGCTCACGGGCCCAGCCGCTCCGCGGCATATGGGATCCTCCCAGACCGGGGCACGAACCCGTATCCCCTGCATCGGCAGGCGGACTCTCAACCACTTGCGCCACCAGGGAGGCCCTCTATTTTTCTATTTTAACTGCTGGGAGCAGACAGAATTCGTGGGGCCAGTGTGGGAGGGGGGAGAGGCATGCTTATTTCCTGGGTTCTAATCCCCAGCTCAGGGGTCTCAACATTTTTGGATTCAGTGCTGATGTTTGAAAGCTGGAGATTTTGATGGCAAATCTCCAAATATTAAACTGGACAGCAGAAACATCCCTGTAACTACTCCTACTGTATAACCATTTTTCCTAGCATCTCTAAAGTTATCCCACAGTTATTGCAATAGTCACTGTCACCCTTCAGCGTGATGTTGCTGTTTCAGTAGATTTACTGTCCTGCCTATATTCTTGTGTATACTCATGAGGAGAGTATATCACATTTCCAATAAACACACTATCTTTCTTTGAATACTCTGCTTCTTAACACTTGTTCTAAACGTGTTACTCCCTGCTCTGTACCCCACTCTGCAAACCCACGAATCTTAATATTCCATCTGGCACACATAGCTAGAATGGTGAGTTTTACTCTATTGTAGCAAAAATAAATTTTATACAGAGAAGAAACCTTGACAGCATTCTTATGTGGCTTTTGAGCATGCCTTGGCACACTGGCTTCACACAATATTGGCACCTCTGATAATCTCAAGAAAATCACAGAAATTTTGTGCCTTGACTTCTCCTTCTGAAAATTCTGAGTAAATTCTGTTTCTATAGAAATATCAGTGAAAGTGTTGTGAGCTCTTTAATGGTAACTGGCTTTGTAACCTTACTGCAGGTTGGATTCTCCAGGACACCGACTCTGAGAAGGAGATCAACACACAGGAGGGGTACTAGGGAGGGACCGGCTGTGGTTCCACTAATAGAGCTCAACCAACCCCACGGGAAGCTCTGAGGCTGGTGTGGTCCTTTAGAGTTGTACCAAGTTGGAGTGAGGGAGCAGACGCTTTGTCTAGGTTGACCAGGCACTGAATACAGCCTGACCTATGAAGGGGCAGTGACTTTGGGTGACATGGTTCTTTTCTGTTGAGGCAATTCCCAGGGAGGGCTCTTTGCAGAGAGCTGTCATCTGACAATCTTCTCAGCAGTGGGGAACCCAATCCTTCATCCTTGAAGTGGGGATCTGGGCGGCACAGCATGGTATACACGACAAAGACCACGTTGGGAGCACCTTATGTGAACAACTTTGCTTTCCTATATGGTGGTTGGTGGTTTCCGACAGAAACAGAATTATGGCATGAATGGGTACAGTGAGAATTCCTTCTCTTTACCTCTTTCACCATCACACAAAGTTCCACTACACCCTGATGCTGTAGATTTAGCAGGAAAAGTGCTGAAGGATTCTTCCTGGGATTGGGTTGATCTCCTTGCCTTCAATCAGCCTTGTCATCTTTGTGCACTCACTACTTTGTAACCTGGTTATATTTCCTCTCTGATATTCAAACTGGAACATTTGTAACACTATGTCTCTCAAGTCTTGGTTGTTTATGCAAAAATGATCAGCTGTTTAAAAGAAAGCATTGCATTTACTTGATATATCTCCTAAGTCTTATTAGGACAGTACTCCTAATCTCTCCCTTTTTATGACATTAGCATTAACATTTTGAAGAGAACTTGCCAGTTATCTTGTGTAGACTGTCCCTTATTCTGGATGTGCCTGATTATTTCCTCATAATATTATTTAACTTTTCCCTCTTCAGGAAATTAAATGGGCCTAAAGACTTGATAAGATTCTGGTTAAACGTTTTTTTTTTTTTTTTTTTTGTGGTACGCGGGCCTCTCATCGCTGTGGCCTCTCCCGTTGCGGAGCACAGGCTCCGGACGCACAGGCTCAGTGGCCATGGCTCACGGGCCCAGCCGCTCCATGGCATGTGGGATCCTCCCGGACCGGGGCACAAACCCGTGTCCCCTGCATCGGCAGGCGGACTCTCAACCACTGTGCCACCAGGGAAGCCCTGGTTAACATTTTGGTAAGGATACTTGATTATATCCATTTTGGAAAAGAAAAGTTGTAAAATGCATTTTGGAGCTTCAAAATATATGAGATAAAAATTGACAAAAGAGGGCTTCCCTGGAGGCTCAGTGGTTGAGAGTCCGCCTGCCGAGGCAGGGGACACAGGTTCGTGCCCCGGTCTGGGAAGATCCCACATGCCGCGGAGCGGCTGGGCCCGTGAGCCATGGCCGCTGAGCCTGCGCGTTCGGAACCTGTGCTCCTCAACGGGAGAGGCCGCAACAGTGAGAGGCCCGCGTACCGAAAAAAAAAAAAAAAATTGACAGAAGACAAGGGAAACAGATGATTCTAAAGTCATAGTTGGAGATTAAAGACTCATCTCTTAGCAATTAATAGGAAAATAAGGCCAAAAAATATCAGCAAATATAAGGAATCTAAACGGACTATCAACCATCTTGACCTAATTGATTTTTATAAAACATTATACTCCAATACTGAAGAAAAAACATTCAAGTGTACATGGTATGCTCATCAAGATACACTGACCATATTTTGAGCCATAAAATAAGCCTCAATAATTCAAAAAAGACTGAAATTATGCAGACTATGTTCTCTGATCATAATGTCATTAAATTATAAATCAATAATAATAAGATATCTAGGAGGTCCCCAACATTTTGGAAATTAAAACACTTCCAGATAATTTATGAGTGAAATAAATCACAAAAGAAATTAGAAAATATTTTAAACTAAAAACAAACAGAAGTACAACCTATGAAAATTTGAAGAAAGCAGCTAAAGCGATGCTTATAAGGAAATTCATAGTTTGAAATTATATTAGAATAGAAAGGTCAAAATCAGTAATTGAGAATCTACTTTAAAAGGTATAGAAAAAGAAGAATGAAGTAAATCCAGAGTAAGTAGAAAGAAGGAATTAAAAAAGATAACAGCAGAAATGAAAAAAGGAAAACACAGCAATTGGACATCTTATACACTGTTGGTGGGAGTGTAAGATGGTATATTCACTCTGGAAAAAAAGTCTGGAAGTTTCTTATAAAACTAAACATATACCTACTGTAGGCCCAGCAATTCCTCTTCTAGGTATTTATACAAGAGAAATGAAAACACACATTCATGAAAAACATTTGTACAAGAATTTTCAGAGAAGTTATGTCTGTAATAGCCAAAGCCTAGAAACAATCCAGGTGGCATATTTCTCAGCAATAAAAGAAATGAATGACTGATTCATGCAACAACACGGATGATTCTCAAAAGCATCATTCTGAGTGGCAGAAGCTAACACCAAAGAGTACAAACTGTATAATTCTATTTATATGAAGTTCTAGAATGGGTAAAAAGAATCTATGGTGAAAAACATCAGAACAGTGCTTGCCTTCTAGAGTGGAGTGTGGGGGAGGGGAGAGACTAGGAAGGATCATGAAAGAAATTCTTGGTAATGTTCTATTTCTTGGTATGGATGTGGGTTACGTAGATGTATGTATTTGTTGAAACTCAGCAAATACAATTTAATATTTGTGCATTTCATTGTACGTAAATTTTCCATCAAAAGAAAAAAATTATAAACAAGTATTAAACTCCACCTAATAATTTGCATACAGAATATTTAGGGGTAAACTGCTGATGCACTTTACCTTGAAATATGTCAAAAAATAACATGGATTGATGGATAAATGTAAAGATGTAGCAAAACAAGTATAGTAAAAAATTAATGGCACCATCTGGATGGTGGGTATGTGGGTACATTGTAAAATTCTTTCAACTTTGCTCTTTGACAAATGTCAAAATAAAATGTTGGAGCAGAGACATTTTGGGGACAATAGGGCAAAATTCAATAAGGACGTGATATTAGGGAATTATTTTTGCCAGTTTTCTTCAGTGTTTTAGTAATACTGTGGTTATGTATGAGAGCTTATTCTCAAGAGAAATGAGCTAACATGTTTAGTAGTGAAGTGTCGTGATGTCTGCAACTCACTTGGAAATTTTAACAGAAATTTAAATAATAGGACAAATAGGGTAAAAAGTTAATAATTGTTGAATCTAGACCATGATTACTCAGATGTTTATTGTCCTTTTCTTTCACTAAAAAATGTTGGAAAAGTAAGCAGTAGAAGTAATGATATGTTATGTCAAAGGGCAGGGAATATAAAGAATGGAATCTCTACACTGGAGACATTTACAATTTCCAGTTTTTCTTCAAAAGGAGCTGTAGGAGGGAGATCAGCTTGGTGATTTGTGACCACCTAGAGGGGTGGGATAGGGACGGTGGGAGGGAGACGCAAAAGGGGGGAGATATGGGGATATATGTGTATGTATAGCTGATTCACTTTGTTATAAAGCAGAAACTAACACACCATTGTAAAGCAATTATACTCCAATAATGATGTTAAAAAAATAAAAAGGATCTGTAGGAACCTATTGCTGGACCTGGTTCAGAAGTCTCAGTCATTAGCACTCTCTTCTTGCCTTCTGTCTGATTTTACTTCTCTGGACTGTTCTACTGTTCTATTTTGGGGGTGGGGGGAGGGACACATGGGGGCATGTGAGATCTTAGTTCCCCAACCAGGGATAGAACCTGTGCCCTCTGCAGTGGAAGCACAGAGTCTTAACCACTGGACCACCAGGGAAGTCCCTCTCTGGACTGTTCTTATTTCAGAGTTTGAAAGTGAATATGACCTTGTTCATGACCTTGACTTTTTGTCTTGACTCTGGACTACATCGTTTGTGAATTTGATGCTATATCTTTTCATTACAGAATAAGATCTGGGTTTTTAGATTCAATCTAGTCACTGAACCTTAATGCCTGAATTTTGCTTCACTAAAGACTCATTAGACACTTAACAATAACTTTATTGCCAAAAAGAAATGTAGATGGAAGTGTAGGTATAACACAGCAAAGTGTCTGTAATCATTCAGGCTTCACTTCTGTTATGGGACAGTACCCTGAGAAATGACACAGGAACAGACTGTGCACACAGCTCTGGGCCTGGGGATGAGACTGGGGGGACAGATGTTCTCACAAAGACCAAGTAATTATGGCCACAGTGCTGCGAACGTATTGGGAAGCAACATTTGGTTATCTTCTTGGTCTCATTTTATGTTTGTGTCTGTGTCTGGGTACTCTTACAGCTATGTGGGTTTGCTCCAGGAGCTGGAAGGCCTTCTTTGGGAATATTAGGCTTTGCTTCATTTCATTGAAAATTCCTCAGCTAACATGCTTTCCTATTATGGAATCTAGCTCTCAAAGGATTTTTTTTGGCTGAAAATAGATTAATTTCTTGATAAAAAATGAAATCTAGTGAATCTCAGAGTATCTCAAGCTGCTTTTGTTTTAACTTTGTATGACTTCTGATGAAAACTTGGGTGCCCTTTACACTGGATGCTCTAGATTTGTGAGCCCCAAACCCACCTGTTCTCAAAGCTTTCATGGAGAACTCTTTTAAAATGTAGATTCCTGGTTCCACTCCAAATTCCACTGAATCAGGATCTTGGGGTAATGGGCTCTTGAATTTTTTTTTTAAGCTTACCAAGTTACTCAGACGGTAAGCAAGTTCTCAAACTTTAATGTGTATGTGAAGCAGCAGGACATCTTGTTAAAAGCCAGATTCTGATTCAGTAGGGCTGAGGTGCTGCTGGTCTGCAGATCACAGAGTGAGTAGCAAGGAACTAGGTCATGTCCCCGCATCTTTTCCCTAAAATCAGGGTCACATCTTCCTTTGCAGAGAGTCTATCTGGCTGGCATTCAGCATACAACAGACTTTCTTTACACCTCCTTGCTTGATATCTCTTTGCTTTGAAATATTGCTTGAACAGTTGATCATTCAGATTAGGGTAACCATTCACTTCAGTTTGCCTAGCAGAGTTCTAGTTTTTGCCTATCATCCTGGAATAATATTAAAATTCCCTCTGCCACATTCATTCTTAGAAGTATCTCCATTTGAAAGATAAATTATAAGTGACCCTTTCTAAGCCCACGAACATTGAGAAGCGATATAATGTACACATCATAGGTTGCCTAGCCAAAATCTTGTGTGGATTGGATTCCTGGTTTCATTATTCCACACTCCATCTACAACCTTAAACAAGTCAAGCCTCAGTTATCTCATATGTAAAACAGAAGTGGTTTATTATGAGGATTTATAGAAATGATAAAGGAAGCTTCTAATACAGTGACTGGCATATAAAAGTAGGCAGCCATTTTTTTTTAATTATGTTTTTTTTTTTTTACGGTATGTGGGCCTCTCACTGTTGCGGCCTCTCCCGCTGCGGAGCACAGGCTCCGGACGCGCAGGTCCAGCGGCCATGGCTCACAGGCCCAGCCACTCCACGGCATGTAAGATCCTCCCGGACCGGGGCACGAACCCGCGTCCCCCGCATCGGCAGGTGGACTCTCAACCACTGCGCCACCAGGGAAGCCCGGCAGCCATTTATTTAGGCCCCTGTCTCTTTACAGTCAATGAAGTGAACATCTAGTCTACTTTGGAATGATAAAAATAGAGTGCTACTCGCAAGTTAGACTCAGAAGCAGCTATAGTATTAAAATGATGCATCTGCTACACTTGTATTTCTGTGCAAGCCTGATGAGTCTCCTATAGAATCTATCTCTGAACCCGACAGTCCCATGTGATTTCTGTGTTGTGTGTACTTTAGCACTATATTGATAGACTAAATTCTGAACTAGGAAGATAAAGGTATTAACATTTATGGAGTTCCAACTATATACCAGGTGGAGGGAATTCCAAATTGGAAGAGATCACTAACATTGTTGTAGGACAAGGTGTAGAAAAGTTTAATCCATCTATAAAAAGAAAGAGTTAACACATTTCCTGGGCAAACATCTACATCCAGTATTTTAGACCAGAAATGTCATAAAAGGACTTTGATACAACTACAAAAACAAGAAAGGGAGGTGGGCAGGAAGAGAGAAAATGTGGAGCCTTGGTTATACTCTTTCTACTATAAAATCCTCATGAAAACTCACCCAGCAAACAAGCATTTTGAACAAGGTATGATTGATGATTGGTTCCTAAAACCCCCATCAACTAGCTATTCAGGCTCACATGGGTAATTTCATTACCTTGCAGTAACATGATGGAGTATTGTAAAGAACTGAAAAATTTGAGATAACATTTGAGTGTTATAGCAGGGTTTTCACTTATTAGAAACCTATCTGAGCCAGGCACGTGCTGTATTTGAATTAGCCTATTGAATATCCAGAACAATTTCATGAGGTGAATAGTATTATCTCCATTTTACAGGAATGAGGAAACAGACACAGGAAATTTAATCTCATGTAAGGTCTCATTGCAAGTGAGAGATAGAACTGAGATTGGGTGGTCTAGCTCTGAGATCCTCATTCTTAACCACCATATATGGTTTGTGTGTGTTAACTAATGCTTCCATTCTTTCCACATTTCAAAATGACTTTTTATTACTCTACAAACTAAAGTGATCAATCTTGGAAATTGGGCTTAAGAGCAGGCGACTATGTGAGTACATCTAAACATGGAGCAAAGATAGCAATCCACTGCACTGACCTGAAGTTGGGGCAATTAGACAAAGTGCATTAATTTATTTTACATCTTTATTGAGGTAAAATGGAAGTACAATAAACTGCACATATTTAGGGTGTACAATTTTATCTGTTTTGACAAACATAATACACCCATGAAACCATCACCATAATTAACAATTATTTCTCTGTCCCTAAATTGTCCTACAGCTCCTTTGTAATCCATTCCTCCCTCTGCCAAGATCCACAGGCAACCACTGATCTGCTTTCTGTCACTATAGATTAGTTCAAATTTTTTAGAATTTCATATAAATATTTAGAATCATACAGTATATATTCCTTTTTGTCATGCTTCTTTCAATCAGCATAGTGATTTTGAGACTCATCTGAAATTTCAATTTGTTGAGCACACCAGTTGTTTCTTTTTATTGCTGAGTAGGTTTGCATTGTAAGGACATACCACAAGTTGTTTATCCATTTACCTGTTGATGGACACTTGAGCTGTTCCCAGGTTTTGGCTATTACAAATAAAGCTGCAATGAACATTTGTGTACAAGTCTTAGTGTGGACATGTTTTCATTTCTTTTGGGTAAAAACCTAGGAGTGGGCTAGCTAGGTGGTATGGTAGGTGTATATTGAACCTAAGAAACTGACAAGCTGTTGTAGTATTTTATATTCTCAACAGCAGTTCTCCTCATCCTCATCAACACTTTGTATTGTGGGTTTCAAAAATATATATTAGTCATTCTATTGGGTGTATAGTGGTATCTCATTGTGATTTTAATTTGCATTTCCATGTTGACTAATAACTTGGGCATCTTTTCATACGCTTATGGAAAACTACAGATCTTTCTAGGTAAAGTGACTATGTAAATTTTTTGCTTATTTTAAAATTTAGATTATCCTCTTGCAATTGAACGATAAGAATCCTTTATATATTCTGGATAAAAGTACTTGTCTGATATGTATTTGGCAAATGTTTTCTCCAGGTCTGTGGCTTGGTGTTTTGTTTTCTTAGTGGTGCCTTTCAAATAGTAAACATTTTAGTTTTGTCAAAGATTACTTTATAATTTTTTCTTTGTGGCTCAGGCTTTTTGTGTTTTATCCAAGAAATGTTTGCCTACTCCAAGACTGCAATTCTCCTATGCTTCTAGTAGAAATTTTTTAAGAGTTTTGTGTTTCAAATTTGGGTCTATGGGGCCTCCCTGGTGGCGCAAGTGGTTGAGAGTCCGCCTGCCGATGCAGGGGATACGGGTTCGTGCCCCGGTCTGGGAGGATCCCATATGCCGCGGAGCCCGTGAGCCATGGCCGCTGAGCCTGCGCGTCCGGAGCCTGTGCTCTGCAACGGGGGAGGCCACAACAGTGAGAGGCCCGCATACCGCAAAAAAAAAAAAAAAAAAAAAAATTTGGGTCTATGATTCATTTTGAGTTAATTTTTATGTAGGATATGAGGTAAGGGGTCCATGGTTTTTTTTTTTTTTTTCCTTTTCTGTACAGTGTATACAGCATCATTTGTTAAAAAAGACTTGTCTTTCTTCAAAGAATTGCCTTGGTATCTTTGTAAAAAATCAATTGACCATATGTGTGGGTTTACTCCTGGATTCTCTATTCTTGTCCATATATGTGTATCTTTTCACCAGTACCAAACTACTTTGATTACTGTCGCTTTATAGAAGTTTTTGAAATCAGGTAGGGTAAGTCTTCCAAGCTTGTTTTTCTTTTTAAAAAGTTCTTTGGTTTTGGTTAATCTAGGTCCTTTGCTTTTCTATATACATTTTAAGGTCAGTTTGTCAATTTCTACAAAAGTCTGCTAGAAATTATTTTTTTTATTTCATCTGTTTCTTTTTGCATTTTGTTTTTAGTTTATTTTTATTTTTTTGTTTTTATTTTTTTTTGGTCGTGCCATGTGGCTTGCGGGATCTTAGTTCTCTGACCAGGGACTGAACCTGGGCCTATGGCAGTGAAAGTGCTGAAAACTAACTGCTGAACCACCAGGGAATTCCCCTGGAATTTTGATTGGTATTGAACTAAAACTACCACAGATCAATTTGGGGGAAATTATTATTTCAATGATATCAAGTCTTTCAACCTATGAATATGGTATGTCTTCCCATTTATTTAGATTTTCTTTACTTTCTCTCAGCAATGTTCTGTAGTTTTCAGTGTGGACATCTTTGACTAGATTTTCTTTTTGGTACTACAGTAAATGGAATTTTTTAAAATTTCATTTTTGAGTTGTTTGCTTCTTGTGTATTGGAATACAATGGTTTAAAAATAAGTTATGTATCTTGCTAAATTTATTTATTAGTTCTAATAGTTATTTTGTAGATTCTCTGAGATTTTCTACATAAACAATTCTGTCATCTGCAATATAATTTTACTTCTTCCTTACTGATCTTTATGCCTTTTATTTCTTTTTCCTTTTACCTTCTCTGCCTACCTTTTTTAAAATTACTGGAATCGCTTAGGATTTCCCCCTCCCCAGTATAATGTTGAATAGAAGCAATGAAAATGGGCATTCTTGCTTTGTTACTAATTTCAGGTGATAACAATGCAGTCTTTTCCCATTAAGTATAATGTTAGCTGTAGGTTTTGCATGGATTTCCATTATCAGTTTGGGAAAGTTCTCTGATATTCCTAGCTTGCTGAGAGTTTTTCTTTTTCTTTCTTTCTTTTTTTAAATCATGAATGACTGTTGAATTTTGTCAAATACTTTTTCTCCATCTATTGAATTGATCATATAGATTTCCTTCTTTATTCTATTAATATGATGAATTATGTGTGATTGGTTTTCAAATATTAAACTAACATTGCTTTCCTGTGATAAACCATACATGGTCATGATGTATTTTGACATTTGTTTATGTATTTTTGGACTCAATGTGCCAATATTTTGTTAAGAATTTGAAAATCTATATATTTTCAGAGTCTTCTGGTAGTTATTTAAATTTTTTTCAAGAGTATTTAGTTTACTCAGTGGGAGGCATGCTCTGGAGTAGGCTTATGATGCTATGTGGAACATGTGGAAACAAAATGTGTCCTTTTTCTAAGTTAAAATATTTTCAAATGACTCTGTAGGTGAATGTGGGCTGCTGATTGGCCATGGTTTCCAGCTAATCTCCTCAAATATTGGTAAGGAATAAACTCTCCTTACAAAATGTAACATAGAATTTTTGCTGTATTTATCTTGCAGGATGTGAACAGGACAATCCTTGTGCAATCAGACTGTAACGTGCTTAGGAAGCCAGATTTTTTTGTTGTTAGTTCATTGTTTTATGAATAATGGATGTTGAAATATATAACCTATTCAACTTTTCAATTCTGGGCTTTATTCTTATAAGATCTCAATCCCAGATTACCACAGGAACTTGATCTGGCAATGAGAACTTGCTAAGCAAGTGGAAGCTTATTGAGTATTAGTATGCTTGTGGAATTAGGAAACCTCAGATTGTGTTGTCATTGGAAGTGGGAGAGGTTGTCTTCTTTGGAGATTTTACGTAAGGTTGAGACTTTTTTTTGTTTTTTGACTCTTACACAATTATTCTTATCAGAGGTAAAGATATCAGCTAGAGAAATTTGTATGTCTACTTCTAACTGATGAAAGAGAAGTCTAAAGCAATGTGAACTTTCCCGCTAAGGTGCCAAAGAAAACTTTATTGAGGGAGCCAGAAGGTGTTGGGGTAAATGCACAGATTTTGAATCCGATGAATGTGGATCTGATTATTGGCTTTATAGCTTATGGGTCATGTTTTTGTTCTGGACACTTCCACCTTTTAAGCTCATTTCCTTTTTGTCTGCTTATAAAGATCTTTGTCAAAATTAAATGAACAGGGCTTCCCTGGTGGCGCAGTGGTTGAGAGTCCTCCTGCCGATGCAGGGGACGCGGGTTCGCACCCCGATCTGGGAAGATCCCACATGCCGTGGAGCGGCTGGGCCCGTGAGCCATGGCTGCTGAGCCTGTGCGTCCGGAGCCTGTGCTCCGCAACGGGAGAGGTCACAACAGCGAGAGGCCCACATACCACAAAAAAAAAAAAAAAAAAAAAAAAAAAAAAAAAAAATTAAATGAACAATATATGTAAAGTCCTTGACTTACAGTAGCAACTAAATAAATGTTAATTTCTTTATTTTCATAGGTCAATATTTAAACATCGAAACAGTGTATTCATCATTTTTTTGAGAATTGTTTAAAAAAAGGCCAGACTTCTTTGACAGACAATTTTTCTTCTATTTGTGCAATCAGTTAAATTAGTGTTTTTGGTCTCTCTCTCTCGAGTGTAAGCTCCATGAGGACAGTAAAGTTGTCTACCTGGCCCGTGGTTGCATTCCCAGATATTAGTATAGAAATTGGTTATGTAGTAAGCAGTAGTATTTACTTCTTAAACAAGTGAATAAATACTGCTTGCCAGTCATTCCTATATAACTGTGGGTCTCTGGAAAGCTTCTTAATTGCCTGTTTTTCCCCAAGAGAGGCCAATATAACACAATGCATTCCAATCAGCAAAGGCTATGAAAGTGATAAAATATACACAGATGGCCAGAGGCAGTCCAACTCATTCTTCTTCATTCCAGAAAATAACTCCCAAAATAGAATACTTTCTTGAATAGGGATATTTTGTCTTGTGAGGTGACTAACAGTTAAACTAAAAAAAGTCTTGGTTATGAATATTGTGACTCAGTTTTTATAAGTTTATTCTGAGTGAGCAGGGCATTCCTTTTTCTGCTGTAAATTTCTTTAAGTTTAGTGTCTGTTTAACTTTGCAAAAGTACCTGGTACATAATACAATGAAAGCTAGAGCCTCATCTGCAAAGTTGAGAGCTATTGAGACTCTGGCTATTTAAACCATTCAGAAGAGATTTTGAATGACCTTGAATCACATCTCTACAGGAGTGACACAGAATAAAGGACTGCTTATATACAGTGACTGAACCCAGAAGAGTCCTTCTGAGAGGCATACAGGCATAATGATGGGAGGTGAATATAGCTAGCTGGCTTCTTGGCTGGCATGTTAAGCCGATTAATGAAAAGGTACACCTGGCAGCCGAATTTTTTCTATCTCATTCCTTTTTTCAAGAAAGGTATATTTAAGAAAGAAAGATAAAAAGAAAGAAATGCAAAAGAAAGAAAGAGCAAGAAATGCATCCTGTTTTATTTCTTTATTTTTCACCATTTGTTCTTAAAATTTTCCTTCAGAAATAAATGCAAGAATGTGTTTTTGGAACCATCTGAAAAAGAAAAAGAGTGCTTCTATTTCCAGTAGGACTTGAGCCAGCTTTGAGATAATATTAAATTTAATTGACAGCTCTTCAGCAGAAAGGCTGAAAATTCAAATCCTCAGCCCTCTCTACAAGCGGAGTTTTTCTTTAAAATTGTTAAATAAATATGTTTGGGGAATATGGTAATTAAGTGTGAACAGATGGCGATTTTTAGCTGAGATATTAAGTCTAGGTATTTAATAGAATCATCTTCTTGTTGGAGCCAGTGGGTGTGATGTAGTATACTGGTTGGCAAGACATCAATTTTTGTCAAAGCTAATTGCAAACTATGATAGAGATTCAAATTCCTTATATGGTTTTTAGTACTGGAAAAGGGTTACAGTTGGAAGATCACAGCACCGTACTACATTATGCCAAAAACTTACGCTGGGGATCTAGAGACTCAAGAATGCCAAGACAGAAATATACTATTTACAACAAACAACTCTGTGGTGGCGAGAAAAGGGCCCTGTATACTTGGTCTTATGACTACTTTGTCTTTCACTGATCTAGTGACCTGGGGCAAGTCCTGAATCCCCCGGGGCCTCAGAGTCCCCATTTTTCAAATGGAGAAGGGTTGGAATTAAAATGCAGTTCAGTTATTTTCCAAAAGCATCTTCCAGCTGGGAAGGTCTTATTAGATCAAAGGACACTCATATGCCTTTTTTGCTGGGGCTAGGGTATTGTGGATACTTTTCTGTTTTCTTGTTAGTGAGTGCAAAGTGCTGCTTGAAACTTCCAAGCACCAGGGTTTCAGTCAGCATCCTTCTCCTTTGTGCACTTTATATTCAAGGATTTGAAAGGCTAGGGATGTGTAAGTTACAGATTTCACAAAAATTCAGGAGTTGAACTCATAGCTAAGAATATGTTGGGGGAAGTTAAGCAGCTCTGAGGTTTGTAAAAATGTCCACATGGAGGCGGCAACCAGAACATTCCCCACTCCACCTGTGGGTGAGGTGAAGGACAATCGGAAGATGAAGTTCTGGGTAGCAATGAGGATTTTTCAGCTTTCATATACCATCTACTCATGCTATGTCTACCATGCATTTAAATAAAAGTTTTCTCTGAAAAGCTTGTGATCAGCGTGCAGGCTAAAAGATTTTTGGTTCAATCAAGGCATGGGAGCTGTTGTGAGGGGAACTTCACAGAAAAGATAATATTTAATGAAACCAATGATCTGGGGAACTTGAAGAAGGAAAGGCATGTGACCCAGGTGCAATCCAATATAAAACTTTACTCTTCAGAAACAAGCATTAACTATTCAGAAACAACAATAGATATAATTTCACTAAAGGAGAAGGAAAGTCTTGTCTTCATAAGCCTAGTGTTTGCCAAGTATGTAAGTTACCTGGGAAAAAGGTACTTATGGTCATTATCATCCCCAATATCTTAGCCTCATTATCCTGAAGTACATGTCCCTGCAATCACTGTCAGGAGTTAGGTCTGTTTCTTTTATTTATTTATTTTTTTCGGTACGTGGGCCTCTCACTGTTGTGGCCTCTCCCGTTGCAGAGCACAGGCTCCGGACACGCAGGCTCAGCGGCCATGGCTCACAGGCCCAGCCACTCCGCGGCATGTGGGATCTTCCTGGACCGGGGCACGAACCCGTGTCCCCTGCATCGGCAGGTGGACTCTCAACCACTGCGCCACCAGGGGAGCCCAGGTCTGTTTCTTAACTAATGGACGCTCATAGACTTGGAGGATGACAACTTCACTGACAGGGAGCTAGAGACTTGGAAGATGATGGCACATCCTGACGCACAGTCCCCCATTCCGGGAGAGGGAAGTTGGGGCTGTTAGGGCAATGTTCCTACCTAGTTGTGGCTGAATCAGGTTGGGCACTGGACCCCCTCACCCAGAATCTTTGGATGCTTCTGTCTGAGCCTGAACAATCGGCCAGATGGATTATAGGTCTGCCTTGGGTGGTGTTGCTTACAGTTTTAATTAGACCTGAATTTATCAAATGCTTGGCAAGTGACCAGAATCAGGCAAGGATGAGATGCCTTTCCAGCAAGCATTTTCTTTCCCTGTAATCAATGTCAAAACACATCTTGCTTTGTATTCAATCCGTCTGATTAATGAGTGAGTCTAAAATTTAGAAGTTCCTCTCAATTTACTTTGGAACAAGATTTCCCCATTCCATAATCTCTTAGCCTCTCCATGGAGCTGCCCAGCAGCTTAGGTTATGGAAGGGATGGCAAAGGGTGTGGAGAAGATGGTAATTGCTATTTGGAAATTGGAGAGGATTGGAAAAACAGATGGAAATATCAAACTTTCAGAAATTAGTTTCTACCATACAATCATCTATATAAATTATCCACTGTGACTATGTGTCAGGTGTATTAAAAGCAACCTGGTATGGAATGTAAACAGGATTGAGAAGAGGGGGAGAGATGTGCTTTATTAGTGACATCATCCTAAATAATCACATATTATAACAATTAAAATAAACGTAAATTAAAACTTTAGTTTAAAACATGCATATGTCTGTTGTCATCTTAACTCATGGTTGCTGATTTTTTTAACTCCCTGTTTATTACATGACTGCCTTCCTGTTGTCTTTTGGGGCTCATCATTCCCTGACTACTTTATCTAAAACACTCCCATCTAAAAAAGCCCTCACCAGTCTTGTCTAGTCCACGGTACAAAAGGACAATTATGAAAGAGACAACAACTTGTGCCTTTTATTCCTTTATTATTAAAATAATGGACCTCCCTGGGTTTTAGATAGGCAGTAAATAGATACTGCATTTCCCGGTTGGCCTTATAATTAACTGTGGCCATGTGACTAAGTTTGGGTTAATGGGAAGTGGGAGGAATGGAAATATATCACATGTGGGTAACTTTCTTTTTTTTTTTTTTTTGCAGTACGCGGGCCTCTCACTGTTGTGGCCTCTCCCGTTGCAGAGCACAGGCTCCGGATGCGCAGGCTCAGCAGCCATGGCTCACGGGCCCAGCCGCTCCGCGGCATGTGGGATCCTCCCGGACCGGGGCACGAACCCGTGTCCCCTGCATCGGCAGGCGGACTCTCAACCACTGCGCCACCAGGGAAGCCCTGGGTAACTTTCTTAATGACAAGTTACTTGCCCAGGATGTTCTGTTTCTTTCCCACAGGCTGAAATGCAAACATGGTGTTGGGGAGGTGCTCCAACCATGTTCATGAGGATACCTACCCTAGGGCCTGGACAGGGAGATCAAAGGAAACTTAGTTCTTGGAAGCCCTTGTAGATGGGCTGGACAGGTCACCTCTGGGAGCATAGAATATATACATACTTTTATTTTCTTTGAGCATCTGTATTTCTGATCTCTTTGGTACTGAAATCCAGCTGTACCCTAAACAATACACTTTCTGCCATAGCTGTCTATTTCATTTTCTTCATAACAGTTACCTTTATCTCTTTACTTGTTTATTGTCTCTCTCCCTTCATTGAAATGTAATTTATGTGAGAGCAGAAATTTTGTGTTAACTTCTGCACCTCCAGTGGCGAGAACAGAGCTTGGCACATGGTAGTGCTCAGTAAGTATTTGTGAATGAATGAATGAATGAGTTGTAATTAGTAAGTAGTGATTAGTGCATTAGTTATAAGAGTACATTTGAATGGATCCTTACGAGGCTACTGAGGAAAGGGATGACTGAAGATCTGTAAGAATGTGGCTCTGATTTGAGTTGCCATTGTCCCCTCCCACTGGCTAAGTCAAATTGTTCTACCTTGTGCCATATCCCAGCTTCACTGATAAGAGGCCAAGGCATAGGGCTACTTTGAAAGTAGCAATTACTTAGCTCTTCTGTTGTTTCAAATGGGATAGTTTGGTGGGATAGGATGCAATGAGAAGAAAGGGGCAAAAAGTGAGCAAGAGTAGTATTCTTATTCTACCTAAGACTCGAGGTCATAAGTAGGGTGACTGTATCATTCAGTGGCCGTATTGCCCACTTTGGGAGTGCTATGAATAATTAAACTGGGACAGTAAGTGCAAATAGGAACTATTTCAGGCAAACCCGAGCCACAGCCTTGTTAATTCACAGAGAAAACTTGCCTGCTTGCTTTGAAAGAGAGGCACCACATTTGAGAAATGACACTCGCCAGTATTTAACGAGTGACAAGCAAACCAGGAAACACAGAAGTGGCCCTAAGTTTTCTTCTGTGATGGAATGTTTTGCTGAAACATGAGTTAAGTCACTCAACATATCAGCTCCCAGAATGTTTAACCTCCAGATTCATTCCACTTTAAGCCATTTAAGACTATGAAGTAGGGCCTCCCTGGTGGCGCAGTGGTTGAGAGTCCGCCTGCCGATGCAGGGGATACGGGTTCGTGCCCCGGTCTGGGAGGATCCCATATGCCGCAGAGCGGCTGGGCCCGTGAGCCACGGCCGCTGAGCCTGCGCGTCCGGAGCCTGTGCTCCGCAACGGGAGAGGCCACAACAGTGAGAGGCCCGCGTACAGCAAAAAAAAAAAAAAAAAAAAAAAAAAAAAAAAGACTATGAAGTAAAAGTTGACCAGTAGGCACAATACAAAAGAAACAATTACTGATGTAGGTTTCATGATCAGGAAGGGCTTTAGTGCAGCAGAATTGTTTAAAGAAGATTTACTTTCAGCCATAATCTAGAGGCAGAAAGAACACATATTAGGGCATCTATAAACTGAGAAGAGTAGCTGCCAGTTCTTGGGAGATAAAAGCATTTCAGACTGTCATGGAAACGAGCAAAATATGAATACAAAAAAGAGATGTGCTAGAGAGGAAGATAAGGAAACACTTTGCAAAGGAAAGATAGATATAGATATAGACATATGTGATGAGAAATTTATTAAGGCATCAAAATCACAGGGATCAGTTATGGGTTATGGTACAGCCTGTGGGGTTCTTTGAGTGAATTCTCAACAGCCTTTTGATATATGTGGTGAGATAACAGAGCAGTGGGATTCATTTGGTCATTCATTCCATGTGTATTTATTGAGGGCCTACCAGCCAAGATGAAGAACTCTTGGTGTGAGGGGGTTATTCCCTTATCCTAGTGTCAGGACAGACATCAAGACATTAAATTTACTCAAAGAGGGATCACACAGATTCACACTTGGTACAAGAGAGTCACACAAATGAGGACCTTAGCCAAGAATGATGTTTACAACTAATTCTGTAACAAGGGGCCACAGAGGAGCTTGGTGCCATGGTAACACTAATTTGCCCATCACACCTGTTCTTGGAGCTTTTTATCTTATAAGGAGAGATGCATTCTGTCTCACAATGAAGCGGGATGCAGTCTGACTCCCATAGAGCTATATACATAAAATGGTGAGATATTTTATATCTGGATTTTACTGACTAGTGAAAGTCAGTAAAATCCTTTTTCCTGCATTTTACTTTAATTGGTAGGGAGAACAATAAAGCAGGTGAGAGTTGACTCGACTTTGAGTAAAGAAGTTGAGAGAAAATTAGGAAAGGCAGACTGAGGTTTCTGGTTGAGTAAAATCCTGCTTGGCTTCAGGGGAAATGATTGATTTTAGAGATCCAGATTACAGTGGTTCTCAGACTTTACCATGCTAAGGAATACGCTTAAAATGCAGACTTCTGGGCCCATTCCCAGAGATTCAGATTCACTGGGTCCAGGGTGAGGTGGAGAAAACTGCGTTTTCTATAAGCTCTCCAGGTGATTTTTGAGCAAGGCATCCTTGGACCACACCTTGAGAAACACTGTTCTAGGAAAACCATCCGATCACCTGAAAGCTTCTGATGGGATGGCAGAGACCTGAGGCAGGTTTTTGGAAGCAACCTGGCACAGGCTTCCAGAGGACAAGCTGCTGCTTTAGTTTTCCATCCCTAATTAATAGAATCTGGAGCCTACAATAGCTGGCACGCGATTTAGAGCTATTTTAAACAAGACAAAACAAATGATGTGCAGCTGGAAACCACTACCTTGAAGTATAAATTCAGCGCAATTTGTATTCAGTTCCTTACAGATGTGGCACAGCAACATGACAGCACATTTTAAAACCTATAATGCCAGAGTGGTGACCTACAAGAATCTGATGAGTGCAACCTGCACCGGGACACAAGTGACCATTATTATTTCTTAAAGTTATGGCCGTGTAAGTATGCAGCATCATCAAAGTTGAAGTGTCTCAGCTGTTCAAGAGAGCACTTATATTTCCCTAACTGTGGCACAAAATCACCCGTGAATATACTGTCTATGTGTTTTTATTTTTCTTCATGGGCAATATTATAGCTGCCATGTTGTATTAACATTACATTACAGCAACCTTAACTTTCTGACACTTGTTTGCTATTTAGTGAAACATGCCAGCGCAGAAATTTGCGGAGGATGACTTTGGCTGATTTGAAATTCTCTTAGGGCTCACTCTGTCTTTGCTTCACCTGGCAGAACTGCTGACTATACCTGTACACATGCTTATGGATTTAGGTTAGACTGATTTAGGAGACTTCATGGAGGAAGTAAAGCCTAAGTGGCATTTATGCCATAGAATCCATGAAAATTTAAGTGTCTGCTATGTGATCCATCCTCCTTCGAGGAAACTCTTTCCACATAGATTTGTCACACTTTATGTCATGTGATTTCATAACTCCAGTCATAACTGCCTAGGTCAGAGACTGGTGCCCAAATCAAATGCAATCGTTTAGAAGAAGGTGACAATCAATCCATTTGTTTGGGAAATACGAGTGCAAGATGTACCCAGGAAGCAATGAACATCTGTGTTTGAGGAAATTACAAGATGTCAAGGGCACAGCTACTCAAAGCATGATCTATGAATCTGTGCTAGTCCATGAACTGTCTGTTACAGGTATGTGAAAAGACAAGTACTGACACTGAGAGGAAAAGTAAAAATTTCATAGTGATTGAGCATTGCCAGGACATCTGAGCACATGACTAGCAGTTGTATTAGTTATCTGTTAATACAAAACAAATTATTCCTAAACTTAGTGGCTTTAAAAAGCAATAAATATTTATCATTTCACACAGTTTCTGTAGTTCAGGAAATTAGGAACTGCTTAGCTTCTCAGCTGTTGTTTCCTTAACTTGCACCATTTTTATTATAATGTGTCTTGGTGTGTGTCTCTTTGGCTTTATCTTATTTGGAACTCTCTGGGCTTCCTGGAACTGGATGTCTGTTTCCTTCCCCAGATTAGAGAAGTTTTCAGCCACTGTTTTTCAAATAATTTTTCTGTCCCTTTCTCCCTTTCCTCTTCTGGCACCCTTATAATGTGAATGTTATTCTGCTTCATGTTGTCCCAAATGTCCTTTAAAGTATCTTCACTTTTCAAAATTCATTTTCCATTTTGTTACTCTGCCTGGGTGAGTTCCACTGCTTTCTCTTCCAGGTCACTTATTCATTCTTGTACCTCATCCAATCTGCTGTTGAACCCCTCTGGTGTATTTTTCAGTTCAGTTATAACTTCTGTTTCGTATTTTCTTATATTTTCTGTCTCTTTATTGAAGTTCTCACTGCGTTTGTCCATGTTTCTTCTGAGTTTGACGATCATTTTTATGACCAGTACTTTGAACTCTATCAGGTAGATTGCTTATCACCATTTTGTTTCGTTCTTTCTCAGAGATTTTGTCTTTTTCTTTCAATTGGAACGTATCCCTCTGTCTCCTCATTCTGCCTAATTCTTGGTGTTTGTTTCTATGTATTAGGTAAATAAGCTGCCTCTCCCAGTCTTGAAGGAGCGGTCTTATGTAAGAGACGTCCTGCGGAGCTCAGAGGTGCAATCATATCTGGCCGCCAGAGCCAAGCACTCAAGGGGTATCCCCTCTGTGAGCTGTGTGCCCCCTCCTGTTTTGGCAGGGCATGGTTGCTGATGTGGTATGCTGGTGGGTGTGGCTGGCCCCTGGAATGTGTGTAGGGCCCAGCCCTGGCAGCTGCTGGGCACTGGTGGGTGGGATTATCACTCCACCAGCTGTGCGGCCCAGCTGAGGTGCAGGGGTGGGCAAGGCTGTTGGCGGGGTGTGCCCACTGGTGCTAACAGGTTAGATGGAGATTTCCAAAATGGCACCTGCCAGTGCTGTATTAGCAAGGTAGCCTGAGATTGCAAAAATGGCTCCCCTCAGTGACTCAGTCCTTGTGGAACATCCCAACTGGTTCCTGCCTCTCTGGCAGATGTTTTAAGATTAGTAAGTGGGTCTCCTTCACCTATGGTTCATGTGTTTTTCAATCTGGTGTTTCTGTGCTGGTTTTTGGATAAATTGAGTTTGTGTGTGGGTCCTTTAAGAGCAGGTTTTCCATTTCCTGCAGTTCTATGATTTTCTTGGGCATATTCCCTGTGGTTTTCAAAGCCAGGTGTTTTGGGGGCTTGTCTCTCCTATGCAGTATCTAAGGGTCTCTGTGCCTGATGTGGAGCTCAAATCCCTCACTCTTCAGAAAAAACAACCGTACCTTTGTGATTCTTCTTGATTTGGACCCAGGTCTGGCTAAGAATAGGGCCTAACTTCCTGTTTGCTATGACCACTTTCCATCCCAGTGATCCAGAGATGGACCTGTGATTTAAACAGGCCAAGCAGAGTCCTGACCTGGGATTTTACAAAGGACACTGGGAGAGAGAAAAATATTCTCCTTTTCTCAGATCATAAACTGTAAGGATGGGATTTCCAATCTGCAGGTTGCTATGTCCCTTGAAATCTGTTTACAGAGCAGAGAACAAAGCCGAGCAGAGAAAAACAATTTGAGAGGCAAATGGAGAGACCTGACATGATTGCTTGAGTCTGTGAATTCTGATGTTCCCGGAGTCAGATTCACCACTGTCCTTCCCAGGTATGTGAGTCAATAATTCCTCCTTTTTATCAATTAGTTAATTTTTTTTTTTTTAGCTTAACCTAGTTTGAGTTTAGTTTCTATAATTTGTAACCAAAAAGTACACACCAGTATAGCTGGTCACATCTAGCAATTCACAGAATCACATAGTATAATTACTCATGCTACTTCATTCAGTTGTTCTCCCTTCCCATGTTTTTTAGGTGTTTTATCCATAAATAGGAAGATATCTTCATTTATTTAGAAAAAAAATGATTGAGTACTAATTATTGTGCTTTGATCGTGCCAGATGATAGAGTTACAAAGAAGAGACAAAGTACAGCTTCTGTTCTTGTGGAACTAACTGTGTAAACAGAGAGAGAAATACCCAATAGCAGGTTAAGTGCTAGCAAAGAGTCATTGGAAAGGACCTGTGGAAACAACAAACAGGATGAGAGATTGAGGCAGGGATACCAGAGAGGTCTCACTTGAAGTAGTCTTGAGAGAAGACTAGGAGAGCTCCTCACGGAAGGCCAGGGCAAAGGCTTTTCAGGCAAAGGGAACAGTTGGGGCAAAGGCCTGAAGGTGTAAAATGGCATGGTATATGGAAGTTAGCACTGGTGAATCATGGAATATTTAGTATTCAGATTAAACAATCAGAACTTTTTATCAATATGTTAACAACTGCTACTGGGAGAACGCAAAGTTGTTTGATATGTAAGAAGAGTTTGTTCTACTCTGCTTCTTGTTAATTAAAGTGAGTGTTTTTGGCAGCAAAGCAACTCTGCGTAGTTGGCTTAAGGAACTTTACAGATGCCATTTCAAACTTCAGGTGTTTGGGGCCTGGTTTAATGGTATCTTGGAACACAATAGAAATCTAGTTAATTTCAAGGATTGTATAGGGGAAAATGAATTTCTTGTAACCATTTGGAAATAGTCTTAATAATTCTTAGTATTTTCCTATATTGACCTCAAAATATCAAAGCAAAATAGGAAGATGTGGCTTTATAACTGGCTTATTGAGAAATTGTCCCCCCCCCAGCCCTGTTCCCATTAGGGTATAAATACAGGTTGGTTTTGTTTTGTTCTATCATTGACCTCATCTATGCTCCACTGAACCTCTTTCCCCATCACTTGATGATATCCTAGGCAGATTCTATAACTTTCCAGTCTTCTTTTGCAATTAAAATCTTCAACCTCAGTTCTGTCTAAATCTCCCCTTCCTAACCTCCCCCAGTGCAGGCTTCACCTATGGTTCCAAAGGCTGGCATGGGAATGGGGTGTGGTCTGCTCATTCACTCCTCCTCACGCTCCAGCACCAGATGGGAGGGTGACAGGAAGCGTGGTCTGTATTAGGGACAGAGGGAGACCTCTGTATCCCTTTCCTAGGCTACAAAAGCTCAGGTATTAGGTGAAGGGAGAAGAATAGAAAGAAGGGGAAATGTCTTTTTTCCTGCCTAGTAAGGATGCCTCTTCATTGGTTATAGCACCTCCTCCCTATTGGTTTTGCCAGGTATAAGTGCAAGGTGTTCCACAAGCTGGTTTTTTGGTGGGGACCGTGTATTGTTTCCACAGAGAGGACCATGGCCCCCGCAATCACAATTTCTTCATGAGGGAGATCCAGCTCTTGCTTGAGCTTTTAACTCTTTCGCAGCCCATTTGGTTGTATTCCCCAAAGGTTGAGGCAGGCTTGGTGTCAGACACTTATTTTTGGTAACTCTAGAATGTGGGACACTTGAAGCCTCTTGTTTCTGAATCTGAGTTCTAGTCACCAACTTCACAGCCACAACAAACAGTCCAGTTTAACATTTTTTGCACTGTTTTATTTTAGTGAATCTTTTCTTTGAGTTAAGTAGAAGGGCCTCTCTAATTTAACTGCTTCCTTGTGGTCAGTTCTGGTACTGCATTTTAAGGGTGATACTGAAAATCAAGACTCCCCCACCCCCTATTCTCCTGCCACATTCAAATTAGAGAAACTATTTGGAATTGCCAGATAAATTGATGGTAAGATTAGAGGCATCTTTATTGATGAGACATTCGGGGGAGTACTGAATATGCTTAGCTTGGAGAAGAAAAGATTCAAGGGTTACATGATAACTGTCTTTAAATATATGATGGATTTTCAGGTAGCATAGAGATTAAGACTTCTGCCCCTGGGATGTTACAGGGAGATTAATGTCATTCTATGTAATAACTCCTGAAAAATCAGAGCTTTCTAAAGGTGAAACTGACTACCTCAGGAGGTAGTGAGCTGCCTATTATTGAAAATATTTAAGCATAATTTGAATACTACTTGGTAGGGATATTGTCAAGGGGCTTCAACAATAGTTGTAAACCATGAGTTGACATTCAGTATTCCTTTCAATCTTTTGGTTCTTTTACTCAAGAAACTGACACAGGGCTTCCCTGGTGGCACAGTGGTTGAGAGTCCGCCTGCCGATGCAGGGGACACGGGTTCGTGCCCTAGTCTGGGGGGATCCCACATGCCGTGGAGCGGCTGGGCCCGTGAGCCATGGCCGCTGAGCCTGCGCGTCTGGAGCCTGTGCTCCGCAACGGGGGAGGCCACAACAGTGAGAGGCCCGCGTACCGCAAAAAAAAAAAAAAAAAGAAACTGACACAGTATGTAGGTAACCACTTTAGTCAATACTTATGAGGATTCAGAATATTGATGGGATCAACACTGATCTAGGTTCTGATTCTCAGCTTTTCAGCTTTTCAGTTAAAAAACACAATATATGCAATTCTTTGTTACTTTGTAAAAAGACAATATCTGAATGCTAGAATGTTTATGTGTTTATTTTAATAGGCAAGATATGCTTTTAGAAGGAACACTTATATCTACTTTTTAGGGCACCATTTTACCAACATCAAGGCATTTATGAAACTAATTCATAATCAAAAGGTTTTATCCAGCAAAAACTCAAAACCACGGTTATTTGATAGTTTCAGGAAGAGCACTGAGTATTATTGCTATATTTCTATGTATTAGTCATGGAATATTGGTGTTTCAGTGATGACCCTTATGAAACAGATTATGATTAAAATTTCATTGGGTTTTTTTGAACCTGAAGAAGTTATTTCAAAGGTTAATTAAAGGAACAAACTGAAGAAAATAGACAAAATTTTTGAAAGTGGAGAGATTATAGCCATACTTATATTTTATTAAAATGCTATAATAATTAAAACTGTAATACTGGTATTAAATAGGTTGATAGCTTGATGGAAAAGAGTAGCTAGCTCCAAATAGACTTTGTTGTATAAAATAATTTAATATATTTTAAAGGAAGCATCATAAATAAGAAAGGTAGTGTTGTCAGACCTGCTCCAGGTCTTTGCTCAAAACCCTCCAACCTCCACCTTTATTTTATTTTATTTTATTTTATTTTATGCGGTACGCGGGCCTCTCACTGTTGTGGCCTCTCCCGTTGCGGAGCACAGGCTCTGGACGCGCAGGCTCAGCGGCCATGGCTCACGGGCCCAGCCGCTCCGCGGCATGTGGGATCTTCCCGGACCGGGGCACGAACCCGTGTCCCCTGCATCAGCAGGCGGACTCTCAACCACTGTGCCACCAGCGAAGCCCCAACCTCCACCTTTAGCAAGAGTTAACATAAATCTTTATGGTAAGGGGTCCAGAGTTAAGAGAGGAAGCTACAAACAAACAAAAACCCAGAGGGAATCATCTGGGACCAAGATGGCCAGGAATCTGACCTCCAACAGACCTCGAGTCTCATTATACGTTGATTTTACTACATTAGCGTATTAAAGGACACACCTACCTGCAGCCTTGACCAGATGTTAAGGATCAAAAAGAATAAAAAGAGGATTGCACCCCACTCCCTCGAAAAAGCCCTGCCCCTTCCCCGGTAGACTAATGCATAAGCCTCCCCAGCATTAGCCTCATTCCTCCCCGCTTTGTCCTCACTCTTTAAAATTAAATCCCTCAGGCCAGGTGGGAGAGAAGTTGATCTGTGAAGTCAGTTCCCGCTTCTCCATTCGTTGGCCACTGAATAAAGCTTGTGCTGTGTCAATCTCAGCTTCAGTTTCCTTATTTGCCTGCTTGAACCCGAATGAAAAAAGAACACTCTGCCACCGAGGCACAGAGCCTCTGCCAGGGTAGGGCCTGAGCAGGGTCCATATGACTTAACAGTAGGGAAGATTTATTCAGTAAATTTTAGTTCCAGGGCCTCCCTGGTGGCGCAGTGGTTGAGAGTCCGCCTGCCGATGCAGGGGATACGGGTTCGTGCCCCGGTCTGGGAGGATCCCATATGCCGTGGAGCGGCTGGGCCCGTGAGCCATGGCCGCTGGGCCTGCGCGTCCGGAGCCTGTGCTCCGCAACGGGAGAGGCCACAACAGTGAGAGGCCCACATACCGCAAAAAGAAAAAAAAAAAAAAAAAAAAAAAAAATTTTAGTTCCACACACCTAATTAGCAATACAAGAAAGTGGAAAAAACGAATTCAGATCCTTTTTTAACATCTTGATTGGAGTATAATTGCTTTACAATGTTGTGTTAGTTTCTGCTGTATAACAAAGTGAATCAGCTGTACGTATACATATATCCCCATATCCCCTCCCTCTTGAGCCTCCCTCCCACCCCTCTAGGTGGTGGGTCACAAAGCACTGAGCTGATCTCCCTGTGCCATGCGGCTGCTTCCCACTAGCTATCTATTTCATATTTGGTAGTGTATATATGTCCATGCCACTCTCTCACTTCATCCCAGCTTACCCTTCCCCCTCCCCGTGTCCTCAAGTCCATTCTCTACGTCTGCGTCTTTATTCCTGTCCTGCCCCTAGGTTCTTCAGAACCTTTTTTTTAAGTTTTGAAAACATACCTTTGATCTTTTGAATAAAGCCGTCAATGCTATGGAAGACAGTGAATCTTCACTTTAATTTGACTCAGTCTCTGTCTTCTCATCTGAGAATGTAGATTAGTTTAGGACTTTTTATCAGGTAAATTACTTATCTCTGTTTCATTAAC
Source organism: Mesoplodon densirostris (assembly GCF_025265405.1). Taxonomy (NCBI): domain Eukaryota; kingdom Metazoa; phylum Chordata; class Mammalia; order Artiodactyla; family Ziphiidae; genus Mesoplodon; species Mesoplodon densirostris. Next base: position 30,303,240 of record NC_082674.1, read on the forward strand.
ATTTCCCGCCCCCCCAGGTTTTTATTTTGCTCTTTCATTTGGAACATAGCCTTCTGTTTCCTCATTTTGCTTGCCTCTCTGTGTCGGTTTCTATGCATTAGATGAAACAGCCACCTCTCGCAGTCTTAAAGGAGAGGCGGTTCATCACGTGGATGAACCTTACCATTCAATCCTGCCCTAGCTCTTGGGTGTCTCTCAAGCCTTTGTGACTGTCCCAGCCGCCAATTTTATTTTTAATGGCTCCCAGGCGTTGAGGCTGTGCCCAGACCTGGCAGTGTCCCAAAGGGGAGGATTTCAGTCCACACCTGGATTTGGGCTGACAGAAAGCCTGAGCCTCAGGCAAGAGCTTTTAAAGAGTGCACATATGCACAGTGCTGTGAGACCCACTGTGGACAAAGAATTCCACTTGCCAAGTCAGCAAACAAAGGATGCTGTGGCCACTAAGCCCTGAGCCACTGCAGCCACCGGATGGTGAGCCCTGAGGGGACTCAGGATGGAGACCAACAGGCTGCCTGCCACCAGGCCCTCAGCCACTGCAGTCGCCTCCAGTAGTGCACCCTGAGGGACTCAGGATGGGAAAGACCAGGGTACTCGCCCTAGATAGTTAAGGTGCACATCAAAGGAATGATTTCAATGAACCCAGACTCTTGCATCTTCCCATCTTGTATCTTCCCATACTCTTGTATCTTCCCATAGAGAAAAAGCACTAAAATCATTAATCTGAGATGTCTGGTTTTCTTTAATTAACAGTAACCTTTCGATTTTCTGACTATCTGGTCTTTGTTGCAAAACCCCCAATATATCCCAGCTCCTCCCTTACCTCTTCAGAGCAGTGGGTGAGAGCAACCTGCGAGGCTGCCTCCCAGGCTTAAGTCTTCAGAAAGTCCGTCAAATGAAACAAAATTTTCAACTTTTAGGTTGTGCATTTTCTTCAGTCGACAACAAGCAGAAAACCCAGAGCCAGGCCATCCGGAGCTGACGCCTGCACACAGTGGTAAGAATCGGGGCTCAGACGAGCATCAAGGTTCCCGCGTGCGAAACATCGCGGGGCTGTGGGCGCGCAGCGCGGGATCAAAGATGGCGGCTCCCAGACTCCTGAGGGCGCTCCCCTCGGAAGCCTCCGCACCCGCGTCAGACCTCAGGGGCCTCTCCGGCCGAGGCTCCAGGACAAACAAATAGGCCTCTTTCTCTGAAAGATGGGCATGTATTTCAGTTGCTGTCTGTGCTGTGCCCTGAGGGCGAGGGGCGGCTGCCAAGATCCGTCTCCCATGCTTCCAGTTCTGTGGGAGCCAGGAGTGCAGGACTCCCGCCCACCAGAGCCCGGAGTTCAAGGGGCGTCTTCTGGGCAGCGGTTGCAAAGACGGGGTCAGGAGATGTACGAACTGGGCCACCCAGACGTGTGTAGAAGCTCCCTTCCGGGAGATACTGGCACACTGTGCGCAGCAGAGGAGAGCACAAAGATGTTACCCTCTGAGAAAAGAAAAGAAAAAAAAGATGGTGCCTGCAGGCTGGAGCAGTGCTACTGGAGGGCGGGAAGATGGCGCCCACCAGCTTTCGGCCCCGGAGAGCAGCCCAGGCGGCTGCTGCCCTTCAGACCACTGCTTTAAAATGAGCAAATGAGTTTTCTTTCACAGAAAGTCTGGGCACTTTTCAAGGGACTGTGTCAGCGGAAGGCCCTGGAGTGAGTGGGTGAGTCAAAGCGCCAGCCCTGTTCAGAGTCGTTTCTCAGTTTGTCCCAGCCTCGCGGGGTCTTGTGGGTGTGGGCCATGTTGGTCTTCAAAGCTAGAGGTTTTGGGGTCTAGTCTCCCGGTGCAGGTCTTCATAGTTGGGTGTCCCATGTGGGGTATGAACCCTTCGCTCTTCAGCCGGAAGCTCCAGGTTTCGAGTTCCCTCTCAATTATCCATTCATATTTCAGGTCATACTTCAAACTATATCCTATACTTCAGACTATATCCTATGTTAGTTAAGTGTTATTAATAAAACCATAATGAAATCTGGATTCAAATAGAATATTTTAAATCTAAGTATGAAGAAGGCTTTTAAATTAAAAAGTGATAGAAGAAATACCAGAGCAAAAGAAAAATATTTTGATTATTCAGAGATGTAAAACATTAAGAAATAATATTAAAAGGAAATTAAAAGGAAAAACTGGTAAAAAATATTGGCAATATATGACAACGAAAAGCTTAATTTCTTTACCAAATAGAGCTCTTTCAAAATCATAAGAAAAATTACTGAAACTAACGGGACAGAAGGCATGAACACACAATTCACAAAAGAGGGAAATCAAATGGCAAATAAACATATGGAAAAATGTTCAGCTTCATTAAGAAATGTGAATTAAAATGAGGTGTAATTTCACCTTCTAAACTATTAAAGATTTAATTGTTTTGAAGACTAATATTGATGAGAGAGCAGAGGAAAGCAATTTAGGAATATGTGTCAAGAGCCTTTAAATGTTAATATTCTTTGGCCCTGTCATTCTATTTCCAGAATCTGTCTTGAGAAAATAATTCAAAGCAGAACGAAGATTTTTCACTTTTGCAAAATATTGAAAATCATGAAAAAAAATTTTTTAACTAAGAAATAAGGCAGTAGTTCAGTAAATTATGTTATCTCCATATTAAGGAATATTGTGATGCCATTAAGATTCTGTTTATGAGCAGCGTTTAATAATATGGGGAAATGTTATTATGCTAGGGAAAAAGATAAACGTATGTAATTCCTTCAATATGCTTTACAAAAGGACTAGAGGGAGGCTCATCAAAATATTAACCAAAAATTGCCATCAGAGCCATCACTGTATTTTGGACCATGTTGGATAAACCCAGCCAAATTCTTGTTCTTTGGCTCTGCTTTCGCTTGATGCCAGGTGGCTTACCACCCTTCCATTAACTCATAATTTCCTCAGTCAGATGACAATAAATTCAATTTTATTACCTCTTTTTTTCCATTAATGATATCAGCTTGAGACATTTTGGCCTCTTAGGTTTGGGAATCTTTTTAGATTTTTGAGAAACACATTTGCAAACAGATTTGGATGAAGTTCTTTTGTAGATGACGGCTGTCACTTATTAAGTTGATTTTACTAGCTTTCGTTTTATAGACTATCACCCTCTCAGTTGGTCCACAGATTCTTGAGCTGTGTTTGGAGCCTATAGCTTTCCTTGTGCTGACTATACCATCTATTTATCTTTTGTCCCTCTCTTCACTCACCTAATCTTGATTTTTTTTTTTCTTTTGTTGGCCACAATGTCAGGTTTGGCTGTTTGGAGGCTTGCATGTGGAAATTTTCAAGCAATTCGACCCAGTTTAGAAATCGTGGTCTTCCAATCAGGAATGCAGGTAGGTAAGTTTCCTTGCTGTTCGCTCAAGACATGCCGTTGAATTAATCACTCTTCTTTGTTGAGCCATTCCTGTCTCTGTCAAAGAGACATGAATAGCAATCATGGATGCAGAAGACCTGCTACCTCTTTCCCTGATCCTAACAGGAATGAGGTTGGTTTGCCATGTCTTTTCCTTAGTAAACTCATGCTGACTTCTGGCAATCACTGTGTCCTTTCCAAGTGCTCACTAACTTCTGTTTACTAATCCCTGCAAACATTTTGCCAGGGATACATGCAATAGAACTTTTTCTTCATTTTTGAAAACCGGGAAATCTACTTACGTCCAGTTTTATTCTTCATGTCTTGCTTTTCATGATTGCTCAGAGTTTATCATAATCATAACTGCATGCTATTTTAGTCTGCTGAAGTGTAGTTACTTTGTGTGTAGAGACCTAAATTCATTTAGCATTAGGTGCTTCCTTTCCAGCTTACTTTACATGTAGGTCTTTGATTCCCTACTGATGACTGATGTTAGTTCTGTCCTTTTCAGATGGCAAAGATAAAGCCACACTGGAATGAAGTTATTGTTTTTCTATGTAATCTGTAAACCGTCTTCTCCAATAGATTCAAGACCTATTGTGTTCTTACTGTAAACACAGTTGACTTAAACATTTTCTATAAATCTCAGCTACTTAGTGCTTCTTGGAGATTTGTGACAGCCTTTTGCTGTGACCTGAGGCAAATTATTTAAACTTGGTTCCTTTATCTGTAAAAAGGGACTCATAATAGTGATTTATGTCATCAAATTATTATGAAGACTGGATGAGTCAATATTTGTGAAGGTCCCAGGGAGTCAGCGCTACCTATATGTTAAATAAATATTCTTTAAAAAAAAATTGTGCTCTCTGGAGAAGCTCTCCCCTTTTTTTTAGATGCCATCCATTTTGTTCGGTCATTGAGATAATCATAATTGAATGATCAGAATTTATTTCTTCATTAGTGGATACTATAAAGCAGCCTCATCGATTAATATTTATAAAGCACATAATATGTATTTGGTCATTTGGTGTATTATTCATTAGTAAACTCTTTGAATTGCTTAATCATTTTGATGGTAGCTGACTAAACTTTTCATACTGTTTATGAATAATGACTTTTGAAAGGCTTATGTGACCTCTGTGTGTTCTGGGTTTTGATACATTTTTTTAAAAACAAAGAACTGATACCATTTCTCATTCTTACAGATAATAATAAAATAGTACAAGGTTTTTTATTTTTCCCCACTGATGTATATTTGAATGAAGACAAAATGATTTAAATCTCATCTGCCAAGTTATTAAATATGATTTATAGCGCTTGTCTACACAGTGATTAGCAGATTTATGTGCTAGAAAGTTCTGATAATTCTTATGATTGCTAAATATAAATCAATTTTTTCAACTTTTACATGGAGCGTATTTCTTTTCCAACTTTGACAACCGTATATACTTAGGTAAATTTCTCCATCCCAAACTTCCATGGCTTCTATCTTGATTCTCCCACTCTGATTAAATAACCTTATTTCATAACCAGCTTTGGTCCCTTTTTATCAGCTTAGGAAAAGAAGCTGAAATGTATTATATTTAACACACATATCTATTATACGAATCCCACATGTCTAAATGCATAAATATGTATTTTGTCTCTTTTTCCTTTGGGGGATAGGTAAGACTGAATGTTTGGTGAAGTTTCTAAGGTTTTCTTTCTCCCACTTTTGAGCAGTAGTAGAGAAGCTCTGTAAGAGAATGTATAGACTTTTTAGTGATTTAGAAAATGTACTGTTCCCTGAAATCCTTTGGGCAGGATTTGGTAAGTGAAGAGCAGAGTATCTCATAAGTACTTAGGAAATGAATGACTCAGCTCTATAAAAGTAGGTGAGGTATCTCCAGCTTCCAGTCAGGAGGACAATGTGGGGCAAAATGTGCCTGTTGTCTGCTGGCATTTCTAATCCATCCATATGAGCAGCAAAAGGCAAGTTAGCAGTGCTTCATGCTTAATGCTTACTGTACACTCATTACCTCCGTGGAGAATTTGTATAAAAGTGACCCAGAGGACATTTAAAGGTCTCTTTTCTTGCTCTAGCCTGCTTTGCCAGCCTTATATACTGAGAACTCCCTACTAGGGCCTGACATCCTGGCTAAATTGAAATATTTGCTACTTCCTAAATCTATCCTATGCCTTCTGCTATCTGTAGCTTAATCATAGCTAATTAACATACTGGATGTATGTGAAACTAATGACTTGTTAATTAGCACGATAAATGCTGGAAGAGGGAGGCTGTTGGTGAAATTAAAAGTATTCTATATATGTAGGTTGGCTAAAATACTTTAAAGACACTGTCTTCATTCTTGCATGAATAGAGTTTCAGAATCTGGCAAGGTTCATACCTTGTCCCCTTTGAGATGGTACCAGAGGCTTCATCCCTAATTGTTTCTGTGTCCAGCCATTGGCTTGGGACAGGGTTCCTCAACCTCAGCATTACTAATGTTTTGGGCTGGATAATTCCTTGTTTTGTGGGCTGTCCTGTGTATTGTAGGATATTTAACATCACCTCTGGCCTCTGCGTACTAGATGTCAGTAGTGCACTCCCCTCCTTATAACAAAGAAAACTGCCTCCAGACACTACCAATGTCCCCTAGGGGGCAAAGTCGCCCCAGATGAGAGCCACTTGGTTAGGAGGATTTCTGATGGCATGATTCTTTTTTTTTTTTGATCAAAGTATAGTTGACTTACAATATTATATTAGCTTCAGGTGTACACCACAGTGATTTGATATTTTTATAGATTACATACCATACAAAGTTATTAGAGTATTATTGACTACTTTCACTGTGCTGCATCAATCTGATGAGAGGAAATAAAATCCTGCTTAAGGTCTGTGCCGTGCCTCAGGGAATGTCACATGGAGATGGGGAGATGGGAACCTAAAGGATGCTGTGACTTCCCTGAGTCACAGAGTAGATCCTGTGATTAGTTTGTGCCTGCTGTGCTCCTGGATGTTTGTCCAGTCCCTCTCCATCTGGCATAACTGGGTCTGAGCCTTGGTTTCATTACAGCCTAGTAGTGAGGTGGTAACTAGTTAGCCCTCTCCACCCCAGACTTCTTTGGTGGCTTCTGTGACTTACCAAAAACTTAAGAGTTGTGACCAAATTGACTTTTGTTCACAAAAACGTGTCACCTAGTCTAGTGATTTGCCCATATCCAAACACTGCATTGCAGACAAGCGCTACTTTGCCGTAAAGAAGGCTTCGTGGTGGTATGACTGAGCCTTGGGGAGCCACACTTGAGATTGGCCCAGTGTCAATCTGCCCGTTCAGTGATAAGGCTGGATTTAGATGCTAGTTGCCACTTTATATAGATTCTCCCAGTCTTTAAGGTGATTCTTTCTGAAGCCACCATCCATTTGCCTGGGTGAGGAAGTTTGAAGGAAAAGGGAAGGGACAGCCATAGCACTTCCTCTAGGCCTTCCGTTACTTCCCCAAGCTTCCCTGCTCATCTGCTGGGTGGAATTGAGCAGCAGATCCAGGCAGGGCTGGTTCTGCCTCTCCTGTGTGTCCTACAGGAGTCCTCTTGCTCTTCAAAGTTGATCGCTTTAGAAAGTGGTTAGAGCCTCTCAGTGCTCAGCTTGAGGCCTAAACTATGGATTCTAAAGTAGCAGTTACATTCATTCAACATCCTGTTATAGAAATGACAGAGGAAAAGCTGGAATTCCTTTCTCACACACTTCCCAATGTTACCCCCTCCACTTAATTTTTTCTGAAAAGTTTTGAAAGAACTAAAAAGTGCAAATATAGCAAGCACCTGTGTACCAACTGCCTGCTCCTCAAAATTGCCAAATGTAGCATATTTTCACATTTTCTCCCAATTTTTAAAAGAAAAGAAATAGAACATTATACAGTTGAAATCTCTTTGTTCACTTCCAAACACATCAAACGCCTCTTCCCAATGGCAGTTATTGTCATGAAATGGGTGTGTATCTTTCATGTTTTTTTAACAATACATTAATGAATCAGCAGACAATATATATCATTTATGTACATAAATTATATGCTATATGTATTGTTATGAAAACTACTTTTCTTTTTACTCATATACTTCTTACTATGCTTTTGAGATCTCTGTTAATATAGAAAAATATTTAATCATGTTAACTTCTGTGTGGTAATCTATTGTATTAATATACCATATTTTGTTGCATTCCCTATTGATAGATATTTAGGTCATTTGCAATTGTTATTTTTATAAGCGAAGGTACAGTGAGCATATTTATCTGTATCTCCTCGTGCGCATGTGCAAAATTTTCTCTAGGGCGTATGGCTTGAAGTGAAACTGTTGGATCACATTTTCAAAGTTACTATCTGTAGCCACATTGCATTCTAAATTTGAGTGCACAAGCTCTTCTTGAGTAGGAGGTGTGTGTGTATATTTGTGTGTGTGTGTGTGTGTGTCTGTATGTGTCCGTCCTGTTTCCTAGATCTCACGTCTCCCTGTTGGGTGATGTGATAGCCTCTATGTGACCCACCTGGGTCCCCTGTTGTAAATCAGGTCTCCCATTAGTGACTTCAGGTTCTCCTGCGACTTCTAATTGTGAGCCAATGGGCATCCTAGCTTAGTGCATAGTCATCTGACTGCCCATGCTTCCTCCTGCCACCTGGACAGCAGCTGGGTGCTGGGGGAGTTCAGAGCAGGGGTTGCAGCTCTATTCTGCTCTCTTTTCACCACAAGGGGAGTCCTTCACACAGTGACCCTGGCTCCTTCCTCTTTCCAAGGTCCCATTACCCTGCCTGACTTGAATTCCTGACAGCTTCTGCAGTTTCCTGTTGGGAAGCCCAGTAAGTCTGAGCCTTCTCACCGCTGTGTACTTCTGTTCCTTTTCTGGACCACAGGAATGCTTCTTCTGTTTATGAGCACAGCTATGTCTTTTTAGTGCATTAAAAATATTTATTAATGCTATGTGAATTTTTTGGGGGCGGGTGCAGAGTTGGTAGCTTACAGAGTTATTTTGGCCAGAAATTTAACATAACCATTTTTAAGGTTTTGGAGTCCGTCTTTCTAGATCTTTGTCCATATATTTATGCACACACACACACATGAGTGTATTGTGTGTGTGTCTATATATATACACATATATATCTGTCTTAAGGTAAATGGAATTGTTATACATGTAGTTATACAATTTATTATAATAATATCTTAAAAATACATTGATTCAGCACATCTTCCTTTCTTCCTTCTCTTCCTTTCCTTTGTTTCTTACATAGTATTCCTTGATATTCATGTAACATAATTTATTTAACCATTGCATTATTAGTTGACATTTAGGTTGTTTCTAATATTTCACAATGAACAACTGTGCTATAATAAACATGCATTTTGGTACATATATATTTTTTTCTAAACACATGTAAACATTTTTGCAGTGTACATTTTCCAAAGTGAAACTTCTGATACAAAGGCCATGACTACTTTAAAATTTAAGAGACTCTACTAAGTTGTCCTTCAAGAGCGCTGCACCAAGTGGGTTTTGTCTCCCCAAACCCTAGACCAGTCCCACCTGGATTTTTTCACAAGGTAATAGTCATATGATGTGATAGTATTTGTTCCACACCCCGGTGTAAAGAGAAGATGCTTCTGCATCTTCTGGGATGCAACTGGTTGGGAGCTCTGTGGGATGCAATTGGTTGGGAGCTCTGTGCGCCTCAGGCCTCACCCCAAGAATGAAGAGAGAACTATCTTAGCACCTGTAACCCATTCCAGCACAACCATGGGCGAGAAGCTCTGACCTAGACAACATCATAACATCAACCTTTCAACTTTGTCCATTTGATGAGCAAAAATATGTCATTATTATTTTAATTGGCATTCCCCTCATTACTAGTGAGATTGAGAGTCTTTTCATGTCTTTTTTGACCATTTGTATTTCTTTCTTCACAAATACCTTTGTCTATTTCTTACTGATTTGTCAGAACTCTTCTTCATGCTATGTATAAAATTTTTAAATCTAAGATATCGCTATAGATATAGGTAGGTAGGCTGTGCCTCTTTTTTAACTTGCACATGTTACATTTTGCCATAAAGAAATTTTGAATTTCTGAATCATCAAATATTTCAGTCTTTTGTCTCTTGGCTTTATTTGGGGATACAGAAACTTTTCTTTATCAGGAAATCACTTAAAATAATTATCATTCTTTTAATACTTTTACAGTTTAGAACTCCATATGAAATTTATTTTAGGGTCCAGTTTGACATAGAAATCTAAGTTAGCTTCTTTTTTTTAACCTTAAAATTTTTTTAAAATTAAAATATAGTTGATTACAATATTATATAAGTTATAGATGTACAGCACAGTGATTCACAATTTTAAAGGTTATGTACTCCATTTATAGTTATTATAAAATATTGGTTATATTCCTTGTGTTGTACAATATATCCTTATAGCTTATTTTATGTATAATGATTTGTACTTCTCAAACCCCTACCTCTATACTGCCCCCCTCCCCTTCCCTCTCCTACTGGTAACCTCTAGTTTGTTCTGCATATCTATGAATCTGCTTCCTTTTTGTTATATTCACTAGTTTGTTTTATTTTTTAGATTCCACATATAAGTGACAATGTACAGTATTTGTCTTTCTCTATCTGACTTATTTCACTTAGCATAGTACCCTCAAAGTCCATCCATGTTGTTGCACATGGCAAAATTTCATTTTTTTCTTATGGCTTAGTAGTATTCCATTGTATATATATGCCACATCTTCTTTATCCATTCATTTGTTGATGGACACTTAGGTTGCTTCCATATCTTGGCAATTATAAATAATGCTGGTATGAATATTGGGGTGCATGTACCTTTTCGAATTAGTGTTTTTGTTTTTTTTTTGAATATCTACCCAGGAGTGGAATTGCTGGGTCATATGGTAGTTCAGTTTTTAGTTTTTTGAGAAACCTCCATACTGTTTCCACAGTGGTTGTACCAAATTACATTCCTACCAACAGTGTAGGAGGCTTCCCTTTTCTCCACACCCTCGTCAACATTTGTTATTTGTGTTCTTTTTGATAGCCATTCTGACAGGTGTGAGGTGATATCTCATTGTGGTTTTGATTTGCATTTCCCTGATGATTAGTGATGTTGAGCATCTTTTCATGTTCCTGTTGGCCATCTGCTTTTCCTCTTTGGAAAAATGTCTGTTTAGGTGTTCACCCCATTTTTTAACTTGGGTTGTTTTTTTGATGTTGAGCTATATGAGCTGTTTATATATTTTGGATATTAGCCCCTTATCAATCATATCATTTGCACATAAGAATATATGTGGAAGGAATGCGAGTATTGGTTTTGATTTATAGTCTTCTACTGACACCTGGAAAAATCAAGAATGCTTCAGAATCAAAGATTGCAGAATGGTATGAATAGCAATACTGTACTGTATACTTAAAAATCTGCTAATAAGATAGATCTCATGCTGAGTGTTCTTACCACAATAAAAATTTTTTAAAAAGAAAGTAAAAAATTGCAAACTGGTATGTCACTTCTTAGAAGAAAATTTAAGAAAAAAGAGTGGAAGGCTCAAAAGAAATGCTGCACCGCCAGTGCTCTTGATGTCATGGGGAACAATCAAGAGTGGAAAAATACAAACTTTGATGACTTTCATTTGAAAAACAAATGATAAAAGTTTGACTTCAGATGTGAATGCGTAGAGTTCTCTCTTTAAGTAACATATTCCTTTTTGTGTATGTACCAGACTGATATATAAAACACTATTCTAAATAAGTCAGGAAGAGCTCTAATGTGAAATCATTGAGACTGTCAAAAACATTATCCAAAACTTGGAAATAGACAAAAGAGATTATTAGATATTCTTTCAATACAGTGCTGGGTTTGATTTCCTATTTACTTGGCTATTTTACAACTCTGTAGGGGCAGAGGTTAGTTTGTAGATTTATGTCCAGTAGAAATGCAAATAATTTTGTACAGCAGAACAGATAAGCCCAATGATTATGACTATAGTCTTGTCTGACATTAATAACAACAACAAAAAAATCTAACCCAGAAACCTATTAAATCGCCTCTGTATACCTAGCTTCTCAAATTCTCTTTGAAGTGGTTTTAACATCTTACTGTTTTCCTCAATAATTAATGAGTTAAATAACATTTTGACATGTGTTTATTTTAAATTTGCATGTGAGTATGGTTCTTTAAACTTTTGAAAACTATCCTTTAACAAGTCATAGGTTACTTGGCAGCATTTCTTTAGTGGTACATAAAATAATGGCATTCACAGTTGATGACTCATGATTGATGGCATATTAGATCTGATGAATTACGGTATCACTATAGCATCAACTTACATCTTAGCAGTGAGCCAGTTAAAAGAAATTAGCGAGACCAAATCACAAGTGTTGGTGGCATGCCTATCTCAAAATATTTTCATGAAGCTTTAATCCAGAAACACTTTGCGGTAGGCATTTGTCATTATTTTTCCTGCCCAGCATCTGAAATCTGATTCCTGCATTTGGGGAATTTCCTATCTCTGATATCTAATAGAACATTGAGCTGCTTTTCCACTATAGCAGCTAAACATGACACTTTTTTCCCCAGTCTCCTTTGAAGCTGGGACTCAAGTATATGACATACTGCTCTGTACTTTAAATTGGAGGCCAGTGCCTCAGGGAAGTATCTGCAGGGGTCCAGTCTGATGGTGGCACTGGCTGTTGTAAAATGGAGTCCTCACAGTGGCCATGACTGGGGCAGGGGCACTGATGGGGGTGTCCTGGGCAAAAACCTAGGGTGGAACATTGGTAGCAGCATCAGTTTTGTGGCCTGATGTGATGGCCTGGGTCCTCTGAGGTTGTGGAGCTCCTGAGTCAACCTTTTAGCTACTTTGGAAATTCTGAGACCCACTCAATACCCCTTAACAACTTCTCAATCTTCTTTAGTCCATGAGAGTCAGTTTCTGTTACTTGTAACAGTGAACACTGACTGGACCAGACTTTGGCATGAGAACTGTCTGTGGGCAGCAGTGCTTCTGAGAATACGTTTGGCTTTCTACCTGCCCAGGTTGGTGGATGACCCAAACTAATTGTATTTGAGATGACAGAAATTATATTATTTAATGTAGGTGAAGGAACCCAAACACTAGGGAGATAGAAATGTTGCAGAAGATTTATTATGGCAGCCTATTCTGCCACCCCCCACCAGTTATGGCCCCTGAGGTGGCCTGCAAGACACTCCCTTTACCAAAGTGCTAAGGGCAGTCCCAGCACCTTTGAAAAGCAGTGTGAGATAAAAGATAGCTATTGTGGCCTGGTTGGGGCTAAAGGCAGTGAAAAGACACTAGTGTCCTAGAATTATCTCCTGGTTTTCTGACTATTCCTTCTTAGTCCCCTTGATGGTTGCTTTCTAGAGGCTGGTGATGCCAGTGAAAGACACTGCATTTGAAATGGCTCCTTGCTTTCAGTGGGGTATCAGGATCCCCAAGATTCTGTCTCTGAGCTAACTGATGATTCCTGGGGACCTAAAATGCCCCTGTGACCTCCTAGTCAAGGGGTAGGAGTTTATTTGGTTATGTAATAAATTGAATTTTTAGCCAGGTCCACCCCCCAGTAGGGCCAGAGGAGCGGGGCAGGGCAGCATCCAGTTCCTTAGGGTATAATTGGAATAGATGTAGTCAGCATCTGGCAGAATTCCCCCATCGGCTCCCTGACCTATGGTAAGAACCACTACAGTAGAAACCTCTGGAACTTCTCCATGCAAAAATTGTAAATCAAGAAGGATATTGCACCTGTGGGAAAATTGTGTACGTTTACTTCGTTCTCTAGCCTTCCTGACAATTCTTAAGCTGCCCAGTAGCCTTAAAAAAGTTGTTCTGCTTAAATCAGCTGGAGCCAGTTCCCTTGGAAGTGCCCTGATACAGCCATATATGATTACCTTCCCAATGAATTACATAACTAAACCTACAAATAATAAAAAAAAAAGAAGCTGTGGTCATGTCAGTTGATATAGGTATGAAAGGAAAGTGACAACATTTTAAGCAGAGAAAACTAGGTCCTATGATAAAATAGCTGAGAGCTTCTTCAGGCACTTTGCTGTTCACCGGCTAGCCAGGAGGCCAGGGTTAGACACTACTAGCATATTCTACTGATTTAAACAGTGTGTGCACACCCATTTATTGGACCACAGGCAAAAGTCCTGAGGTTTGGTCAAAATCAGAATGCTGCATTATTATGGAACAGGGATCTGGGGAAACATAAATAAATTCAAAATCTTCAGGACCACTCTACTACAAACAAATAATCGAGGTCTATGCTGCCATTCCTGGAAAAATAATAACTGGCTTTAATAGGAAAATAGTTCCAGGAAGAACAGGCATTTAGAAAATACAATTTGCACAGAGAACAGCAAGCATACATTTAAGGGACCATAAAACCCTTCTGTATAATAAATGCAGTTTTTCAAAAAGGCAAAATTAAATTCTGCTAAAAGAATTAAGATAGCCTCTTGCTGCTGAAATGACAGAAGCCATACTTATGAAGGCACTGTTTATCTTTGTATAATATTAATTTATACATTCCTAGGAAAAAGGAAAAAAAATTAAACTACAGAGTTTTTTTCAATCACAATCACCAGCAACTATAGATGTCTTTCATATTCAAGCGTTTGTTCATTCAACACAGTTTTTTTCAGAACCTCTCTTTTCCAGGCAGAGGACAAGCATGGCAAGGGCTGGAACATGAAAAAAGCATGGTACATTTGGGCAACGGAAAGCAGTTGTTGGAGAATAGAAAGCATAAAGGGTTGCAGATAAGCAAGGACCAGATGATAGGGTCCTTTTAGACTGCATTAGAGAAATTAGACATTATACAATGTATAATGGGGAAACACTGACATGCTTTGAGTAAGACATGAACACAACAGATTTGTATTTTAGAAAGATCACAGCTGCCTTGTGGAAATGGATTGGAGGGGCTCAGACTGGGTACATCAGTATCAAGTATGAGGTGGTGCAGGAGCTTAGAGGAGGGAATGGACACAATAGTTGAAAGAATTCAAGAGAAATTTAGGGAGTGAAATTAATAGGAGTTGATTAGGTAAGTGTGTGTGTATGAGAAGAAGGGGGGATTTGATTTGATCCAGGGTGGCTGGTGATACCAATCTCAGTTATAAATTACACAAGAAGAACAGGATTGAGGGTGGTGTAAATGATGAGTTCAGTGCTAGGTCTGCTGATTTCCAAGTGCCTGTGAGACATACGAGTTAAGATGTCCAAAAGGTTGATGGATACATGGATCACGGATACATGAGCAGAGATCGAGGCTAAAGACGTAGGCTTTGAAATCCTCAACCTCATCCCACAGGTGGCTGAAACCAAGGGTTAATGTAGAAGAGAACCTTGAGGAACATGCATAAGGGCTATGGACTCCACAAAGAAGACTGAGAATCATGAGACAAGTCAGGACTGGAGACGTCATAGCGGCAGAGGAAAGAGAGATTCTGGAAGTGGGGATCAAGTAGGCTGTTGACAGAGAAGTAGCCAACAAATTGAGTCATCAGGCTGTTTTCTGTGAGCCGTTGCTCAAGAAGAGTGTCGTGCTACCTATCGGAACAAAGCAACTCTTCTGCCCTTCTTTCTTCCTTCTCCCCCACTTCCTCTTTCAGAACTCCTCCATCTTTTTTCCCTTTTCCTCTGTTTCTCTTCTCCTCCTATTCCTCCCCTCTCCTCTTTCTTCTTCACAGACCTTTCACACTCTGTGACCAATGGGGTATTAGAAAGTTCAGCTCTGTTCTTCACATCCTGTGGGTTTTTGTTGTTTGCGGTGGTGGTGGTGGTGGAAACATTTGCTCTGATGTATCCAGCACAGACTTTCCCATCCAAGATGAACTGTTCTTACCTTCCTTAGGTGATTGTCCTAGCACAGAACTTGAAGTGGCAAAGGGAACTCTTGAATCAGAAAAATTGGTAGGAAAAGAAGTCTGTTGCAAAGTTCTAATTGTCAGAGTGGTGGTGGTGAGAAAGATTCAAACCTTGTGTTTTTAGGGAGAAAAAAGAGTATTTGAGTGTTGATTAGAGAGAGAGGAGGTGAGGGGAAATAGAGGGGAAACAGTTCAGATTAAGAGCTAGGCAACTGAATATATGCAAAAGGAAGACAAACGTTCAAGAAGTCTAGGTTTCAAGTGCCAGGGAGAAAGTTAAGCTTTGGCATTGCTAAAGCAAGCTGGCAGCCATAGTTAGGTAGACACAAAGGACCCATGAATTTTCTCTCCCTGAAGGCACCTCCCTGAAGCTTCTTTCTCCTCTCACCTAATTTCTCTTTGATCTTTCCTATTTGGATTATCCTCTATCTCATTTCCTATTTATTTATTCACTCATTTATTCAACAAAAATTTGTTGAAAGTTCATTACACATTAAGCAATAGATATGCAAATGGAAAGACAATGTCCCTGGCCTCAAAATATTTAAAGTAACGATTGGAAGACTCATAAATAAGCCTTTTGACTCACTGTGATGAGTGTTGTAGAGGAGTTAGGTACAAGTTCTGCTGAGGTCCTGAAGGAGAGGACGCCTAAGTCAGCAGGTGCGGTGAAGACTTCAGAGAGGAACAAAGTTCTGTGAGTCCTGTTTCACAGTTTCAAGTACCTCTTATTTTGAGTAGCCTCTGTGATGTACTTACCCAGAGGAATAGTCTCTCCTCGCTGCAGCACTCTTTCTCTTAAGGGATAAATGTCCTTCATTTCACTGGGCCTTCAAGGAAAATGTCTCTTGGAATTTTCATGTTAGTTGTTTTGACACCTCAGTCAGAAACTCTCAGTTTTGTATTTTGTCCTAATCCTCTATTAGCAGGATGTTAAGTTCTGGGCTAGACACTCTCCTCTCTCTACCTGCTTCTTGGACTATTTCATCCCAGGAACTCATTGACTCACACTATTAAAGTGAACATTTCACATCTTTTAATCTGTTTTCTTACTCATAGCAAAAAAAGGGAATCTTAACCTCCTCGCCCCTGGCCAAACCTCATGACATTGATGATAAAGTGCTTGGGAATAATAAATAAAATAGATTGCCACTTTATGAACCAGAATAACATCCTGCTAGGAATGTCTTCCTGCATTTACAGAAAATGAGAATCTGGCACTTAAAACTCTAGAAGTAAACATCCAAGTCTGCTGATAATAGAGCATGTTAAGTTAGTGGAAATGGTATTCAGGGAAACAAACCAGGGCAGTTAGAAAGCCAACTGGTGCTTTCTAGGGGTGAACTACAGGCAATATTGTAAATGAGCGCAGATAAAACCCCACTCTATGGGGAGTATATGCCACTCTAAGCTATCCTTTTGTTTTTCTACAAGGATATTTTATTATAAATTCTGTCTAATGAGAAAATCAGAAAAAAAGATGATGTCCTTACCTCAGAATAAAGCTTAAGAATTATATTAATGCATTAAACATAAAGGATATATTAGTATATTTTTATTGGATTATTTGCAATCAGTTTACAGCTATGATTATACTGTGAAAACTGATTTATGGTATTAATAAAGAGGGTGCCTATGCATTTTTCCCCAGAATAGTAAAAATGGATGATCATAATGGTAAGTACTATAAAATTACTGTGAGCTTTCTGGATCATCAAAGAGACTATAAATGTGTAGAGGATGTTACAAGGGGTCTCCTCCTTCCTCAGTTTCAACTCAAGCAATAATATGATAGACCTTAGACACCAAAATGAGTATAAAAGAGACTGTCATATGCAGACTTTACAAAAGCAAGCCCAAGAAGCATTTCCACATTTCCTAAAACTCTTGAGCACCCTATTTCACCTTGAGAATAAAAAAGGGTAGAAAGAGAGGAGATAGAAGAGGGAGGGTTTTATCAGATTTTCCTGGGGAAGAAGTGTTGCTTTCTGACCATTCCCATCTCTCTTCCTCGCAGGGAAAGGGGAGGATGGAAGGACTAGCTTCTAATCCCAGGTCTCAGGAGAGGGGAGTTTCAAAGGGTCACTTGGAGAGGTTGCTGGATGTTCCTTGAGGGGAACTGCAGTTAGAGGAGTCATGGACTAATCCCTGGCTCAGACCTGGGAAAGCTAAGGAGGCGGGTGGCAGCTGGATAGACATGGTCACTCCGTGCCAGCATTTGTCAGGGTGGGGGATGCATAATTGTTTCCATAAGAGGGTCAGGCAGAGAGAGAGGAGCTGAAACTGTTTTATGTCTGTGATAGCTTTCAAAAGTGCCTCTCAGCGATCCCTGCCTTCTGGTATCAATGCCCTTCTGTAATCTCCTCCCACTGAATGTGGGCTGGACCTGGTGACTTCTTTCTAATAAGTAGAATATGACAAAAGTGATGGGATGTCTCTTTCATGACTGGGTTGCAGAAGACTGAACTTCCATCCTTTGGGACTCTGTTTATTGCCTTCTCAGGTTGCAGGCTTTTTTAAAAAAAATTTTTTATGGGAGTATAGTTGATTTACAACTATTTGCATTAGTTTCAGGTGTTCAGCAAACTGAATCAGTTATACGTATACATATATCCACTCTTTTTTAGATTCTTTTCCCATATAGGCCGTTACAGAGTACTGAGTAGAGTTCCCTGTGCCATACAGTAGGTCCTTATTAGTTATCTGTTTTATATATAGTAGTGTGTGTATGTCAGTCCCAATCTCCCATTTTATCCCTCTCCCATACTTTCCCCCTGGTAACCATAAGTGTGTTTTCTACATCTGTGACTCTATTTCTGTCTTGTAAATAAGTTCATTTGTACCACTTTTTTTAGATTCCACATATAAGCAGTATCATATATTTGTCTTTCTCTGTCTGACTTACTTCACTTAGTATGACAGTCTCTAGTTCATCCATGTTGCTGCAAATGACATTATTTTGTTCTCTTTTATGGCTGAATAGTATTAGGTTGCAGGCTTTGACAAAGCAAGGTGCCATGTTGGAGAGGCCCACATAGCAAAGAAGTGAGGGCAAACTCCAGTCAAAACCAGTGAGGAGCAAGGCCCTCTGTCCAACAGCTCATGAGAAACTGAGTCCTGGCAACAACTATGTGAGTGAGTGAGGAAGCAGCTCCTTCCCAGCAGAGCCTTGAGATAACTCTGGCTGAGCCTCTTGAGGGTCCCTGAGGCAGAGGACTCGGCTAGGCCAGGTGTGGATCCCCGACCTAAAGAAACAGTGAGGTAATAGAGGTGCTTAGTTTTTTGTTTTTTGTTTTTTAATAAATTTATTTTTGGCTGCGTTGGGTCTTCGTTGCTGCATGAGGGCTTTCTCTAGTTGCGGCAAGCAGGGCTACCCTTCGTTGCAGTGCGCGGGCTTCTTATTGCGGTGGCTTCTCTTGTTGCAGAGCACAGGCTCTAGGCATGCAAGTTTCAGTAGTTGTGGCATGAGGGCTCAGTAGTTGTGGCTCGCGGGCTCTAGAGCGCAGGCTCAGTAGCTGTGGCGCACGAGCTTTGTTGCTCCGTGGCATGTGGGATCTTCCTGGACCAGGGCTCGAACCCGTGTCCCCTGCATTGGCAGGCAGATTCTCAACCACTGCACCACCAGGGAAGCCCCATGTGTGTAGTTTTAAGCCATTTAGTTTTAGGGTCATTGGTTACACAGCAACAGATAGGGAATGCAAATTCCTGCCAGAAAGGATAACCTAGGGAAGGAGGAGGCTCCAACAGTCAGAATCTGTGTAGAGTGGACCACATGGACCACAGATAACCAGGGGCAGAGTGGAGAGCAGCAGACAGAGGGACAAAAAACATCACTCTTGTCAGGAAAGCCCAGCAGAGAGGAGCCTCCAGTAAGCCCTTAGAAACATCAGTGAGAGAAATGATGAATTGTGACACTGGGCCCAGAGAGAGCAAAGCCATCAGCAAGGAAGACGCTTCCCTTGGACCTCTTTTCCTTCCTCCATCCCTCATACCAGCCCCAGAGGCCTTGTTGCCAAGCTAGCAGAAAAAGCACAGGAAGTGAGGAAGCAGCAACCACACCCTCGTGGCTCTGCCAGTGGTCTGCTTAAAAGAGGTTCCAGATGGGGAAGGGAAGAAGATTTTGCTCTAATTTGAGTTCAGACATTGATTAATATTTTGGGCTGGACAATTTCAATTTGTGAGTTGGGCTTTGTGTTTTGTGACTTAATGTGGCCAGAAAAGTCAGGGCCTAGGGAAGGTAACCCATACCGAGTACATTTTTACAGTAAAGTTGTGTTTTGATACATCACTGTGTTTGTTTGACATGCTGGTTACAAATATATTTTAAGTCTTTGAAAATTGATAAATTAGTTATGATGTCTATAGCAATACTCCTATGTTATTCCATTTGCCAATAATTTTAGGTGATGATTTACTGTATTATTATTGTTTGTTTACTCATGTACCAGGAACATGCCTGGTTTTTAAAATTCAGGATATAATCTCTTGAGACTTTTAATTATAGTGTTTAAAAATTTAAATATGGATGAATAGACAGAGCACAGAGGGTTTTTTAGGCAGTGAAAATACTCTGTATGATGCAGTAACAGCAGACACATGTCACTATACATTTGCACAAACCCACAGAATGTTCAACACCAAGTGTGAACCCTAATGTAAACTATGGACTTTGGGTGATAATAATGTGTCAATGTAGGTTCATTAATTGTAGCAAATATACCACTTGGGTACGGGGTTTTGATAGAGGGGGAAGCTGTGTCTTGGGGGACGGGGTTATACGGAAATCTTGGAACCTTCCTCTCAATTTTGCTATGAATCTAAAACTGCTCTACAAAATAAAGCCTATTTTTAAAAATTAAAATTAAATTAAAATCTCTCCCTTTCTGGCTATATATGTGATGAGTTACTAAACATGTAATAAACTTGTAATATCCCCAGATAACAGAGAGAAGCACTTGCTTTAATTTGTAAGTTAGCTTCCATCATGAGCTCTTTTGGATTCAACAGTGAAAGTGAAGAAAATTGAAGTGTCTTGAGAGAGAGAGAGAGTGTTTGTGCACTCAGCAAAAGGTAAACAGAACATAACTAGTCTGGCCAAATAGAGAAAAAAGAGAAAACATTTATACGCAGTTACAGACAGCATCTTTTTTTTTTTCTTTTTTGCGGTACGTGGGCCTCTCACTGTTGTGGCCTCTGCCATTGCGGAGTGCAGGCTCCGGACGCACAGGCTCAGCGGCCATGGCTCATGGGCCCAGCCGCTCCGCGGCATGTGGGATCCTCCCGGACCGGGGCACGAACCCGTGTCCCCTGCATCGGCAGGTGGACTCTCAACCACTGCACCACCAGGGAAGCCCCAGACAGCATCTTTTAATTAGGTGACATGGTAAGCCAGCCAAATCCATTTTCTCCCATCTCTGCCCTGTTCTGTGCCTGCAAAAGAGTGGCCTCAGTGGACTCCATCACCCAGGGGTCCTTGCCCTCTGGTTTGCAGTGTGGAGAAGTGTTAGGAGACTGGAGTTTGGAGGAAGGGACCAGCTGAGATGTTCCTTCTTGCCACCTGCCCTTTGACTTGGCACAGTTCTGACAGTGGCCACGTTCTTTCATGGTCACAGCTCCCATCGGGTTGCCGCCTTTCACAGCTACAGCTCTCACCAAGTTCTGGTAACAATAACTCCTCCCCCTGCCTCTTTCTGCCCTTGTAGTTATGGGATTCCCCAACACTCATGGTGGATTCCTTACACCTGACCACACCTCTGTGAAGAATCCCACCACTAAAAATCTTTTCAAAATCCCAGTGGAATGCTCTGTTCATTTCCTGCTGGGATCCTGACTGACATAGGTAGAAGGCAGTTATATGACTGAAAGATCAGAAGCTCCAGTGAAATTATCTGAACCTTATCTGGTTCATAGTTGGATTTTTGGGGACTTCCCTAGTGGTCCAGTGGTTATGACTCTGTTCTCCCAATGCAGGGGGCACAGGTTCGATCCCTGATTGGGGAACTACGATCCTGCATGCTGTGCTGCCTGGCCAAGAAAAAAAAGGGGAAGTAGATCTACATGTACTAACATGGAGAGATTTCTAAGATTGCTGAGTGAAAAAAGTTACATTACATAGTTGGATTTTTGTTTTCTACAGCTATCCACATCTTAGAATTATATAATTAATTCTACTTAATTAAATCTAATTTAATTTTAATTAAATTTGCTTTTGATGGGGGGCTTAGTTTTGCTTACTTTTGCTTTTTGTATGATTTAACAGTAAGTACCCATGTGACCTTTCAGCACCTTGTGATTAGAGAAGCTTGTTTGCAGGTTTGGTCACTAGAGTAGACTCTGAGCCATTCTCTCTTTGCTGGCCTCCTGTTGAGCTGACACTTTGCTACACACTTTATACCAAAGCCTTGAATCTGGCCTCTGACCTCCCAAGAATCTTTGGCAGTGGCTCCCTTTGTTCTGCGTGCACCCAACCTTGTCAGGGGAATTTTGTGCTTTGAAATCTGGATTCAGCAACTCTAAACTGGGTGTAGAAAATTAATAATAAGGAAATAAAGTTGAAACCGCAAAATCACCTGCTAACCCAAATTTGCTTAAGTGAAATTTCCTCAAAACACTGGTGTTAATTCAACCCTCACGTGAATGGTGGGGTGACAAATGAATCCTCTGTGTTGTGAAGGTTGACAGGTTCAGACGTCATGGAAAAAGGAACTATAGCCAATCGCAAACCTGGGAACTTTCCAAGATGAAAGCTGTGTCTTCGGGCCCAAGACCAAATTACCCAACCTGGGGTCTGTGGGCAGGACTTTGTCTTATTCATTTCTATGGTATTTTGCCTGACATGAGGGGCACAAAAAAATCTGTATTTGGTTAAAGTGTCAGATGAACTAAGGTTTACACTGATAGGTCAAAATGTATACTTATTCTAACTTCATAACGATGTTGCTGGTTGATAGCTATGTCAATATAGCTAAAAGAATAAAACACGTTTTAAAACAGGAGACCTTATTTTACAAGAGAAGGTTTGGTAGTCACTAGGCTTAGCCATCGGTACTCTCTCTTCTTCAGGGTTGCACCTCCTGCCTCTTTGGGATTAGGCATGACCACATGGCTTGCTTTGTCCAGTGAAATGTGAAGGAAAGGAGCATGTGCCACTCTTGGGTAGAAGCTCTATGTGTATGTGCCACACTTTCTTTTCTTCTGCTAGGACCTCTAGCAAGGTCCCTGATAGGCATCTACACCACCACCTAAATGACAGGCAGGGAGAGCAGAGCCCCCATCCACCCAGGGCGATCAGGTAGCATGAATGGATAATACGAGTTCTGTTGTTTTAAGCCACTAACATTCTGGGTTTTTGTTGTCCACCGTATAACTAAGCCCATCCTGACTGAAATACACATAACAAGTTCCTAAAAACTCAATCCTAAAGCATAAAAAATACAGTCCCACAAAAACATTAGATGAGGAGTATTATAATTGGATGTTGCATTTCTCTTTTTTTTTTAAACATCTTTATTGGAGTATAATTGCTTTACAATGGTGTGTTAGTTTCTGCTGTATAACAAAGTTAATCAGCTATACATATACATGCATCCCCATATCTCCTCCCTCTTGCGTCTCCCTCCCACCCTCCCTATCCCACCCCTCTAGGTGGACACAGAGCATAAAGGCCAGGCAGCTGATCTCCCTGTGCTATGCGGCTGCTTCCCACTAGCTATCTATTTTACATTTGGTAGTGTATATATGTCCATGCCACTCTCTCACGTCATCCCAGCTTACCCTTTCCCCTCCCCGTTTCCTCAAGTCCATTCTCTATGTCTGCGTCTTTACTTCTGTCGTGCCCCTAGGTTCTTCAGAACCTTCTTCATTTTTTTTAAGATTCCACATATGTATGTGTTAGCATACGGTATTTCTCTCCTTCTGACTTACTTCACTCTGTATGACAGACTCTAGGTCCATCCACCTCACTACAAATAACTCAGTTTCGTTTCTTCTTATGGCTGAGTAATATTCCATTGTATATATGTGCCACATCTTCTTTATCCATTCACCTGTCCATGGACACTTAGGTTGCTTCCATGTCCTGGCTGTTGTAAACAGTGCTGCAATGAACGTTGTGGTACATGTCTCTTTTTGGTTTTTGTTTGTTTGTTTTTATTCTTAACATCTTTATTGGAGTATAATTGCTTTACAATGGTGTGTTAGTTTCTGCTTTATAACAAAGTGAATCAGCTATACATATATATATATACCCCATATCTCCTCCCTCTTGAGTCTCTCTATCCCACCCCTCTAGGTGGACACAAGCACCGAGCTGATCTCCCTGTGCTACGCGGCTGCTTCCCACTAGCTATCTATTTTACATTTGATAGTGTATATATATGTCCATGTCACTCTCTCACTTCGTCCCAGCTTACCCTTCCCCCTCCCCATGTCCTCAAGTCCATTCTCTACGTCTGCTCTTTATTCCTGTCCTGCCCCTAGGTTCTTCAGAACCTTTTTTTTTTTTTTTTTAGATTCCATATATATGTGCTAGCATACGGTATTTGCTTTTCTCTTTCTTACTTCACTCTGTATGACAGACTCTAGGTCCATCCACCTCACTACAAATAACTCAATTTCGTTTTTTTTATGGCTGAGTAATATTCCATTGTATATATGTGCCACATCTTCTTTATCCATTCATCTGTCGATGGACACTTAGGTTGCTTCCATGTCCTGGCTATTGTAAATAGTGCTGCAGTGAACATTGTGGTACATGTCTCTTTTGGAATTATGGTTTTCTCAGGGTATATGCCCAGTAGTGGGATTGCTGGGCCGTATGGTAGTTCTGTCTCCATAGTGGAATACTATGATCTGCACACATTCCTGCCTTCCCAATAGACTCCCTAGTTATCCTTACATTTTTCATCTTTTCATTCCCAGGCCCTGGACAGTGCCCCTTAGACACTGTTATCTCAGTGTTTAGTGAATATGTAAGGCAGAGTGAATGCTCTTGTAAATGCTCCAAAATATGTACCAAACAAGAATTTGTTTTTAAAGTTTTAAGTTCTCTTTAAAATGACTTACTTGATATATTTTATGGAGATTTTAGATGTCAAAGTATTAAGAACTAAAACCACTTTTAAGAAAATCACTTTTCAATTCTTAGCACATTAATATTGTGCATATATTATACTACACGTAATATACGTACTCATACCATATAATTTATTATATATACACAGACACAATGCACACACACAGATATATGAATTCACTTAGATGAAAACCAAAGTGTGATTATTATCAACCATTTTCTGTATTATTGCTGTGAGATTTGGGCTATTCCTATACAAAATTATTTTACTGAAAATGTGACTACAAAGAGTCATCTCTCTTTTGAAATAATTACATTATTTAAAACAAATCAGCTCTTCAATTGTGTTCCTTTTCAAATAAATTGTATAACTAGAATTTATATCTAAAGGACAGTGGTATGTGATTATCTTTCCCTCCTTGTTTTGATTGATCAGACAATTCTAGTAATTTTAAAAAAATTTGTTATGTATTTTTCTATATTTTTTTCTGTACTATTTTCATCTTAAAAACTGTCAGTACTTTCTCTTTGTCCCTATTTACTTGTTAATTTATTCACTTTATTATTATTTTTTTACACATTTTTTTGTTTTTTTATTTTTATTTTTTAATTTTTTTTACTTTTTTATTTTTTTTATTAGTTTCTGCTTTATAACAAAGTGAATCAGTCATACATATACATCTGTTCCCACATCCCTTCCCTCTTGCGTCTCCCTCCCTCCCACCCTCCCTACCCCACCCCTCCAGGCGGTCACAACGCACTGAGCTGATCTCTCTGTTCTATGCGGCTGCTTCCCACTATCTATCTACCTTACGTTTGGTACTGTATATATGTCCATGCCTCTCTTTTTCTTTGTCACAGCTTTCTTTTTGAATTATGGTTTTCTCAGGGTATATGCCCAGTAGTGGAATTGCTGGGTCATATGGTAGTTCAAGTTTTAGTTTTTTAAGGAACCTTCATACTGTTCTCCATGGTGGCTATATCAGTTTACATTCCCACCAACAGTGCAAGAGGGTTCGCTTTTCTCCACACCCTCTCCAGTATTTATTGTTTGTAGATTTTTTATGACGGCCATTCTGACCAGTGTGAGGTGATACCTCACTGTAGTTTTGATTTGCATTTCTCTAATGATTAGTGATGTTGGATGTTGCATTTCTTTCTTTTTTTTTTTTTTTT
Source organism: Mesoplodon densirostris (assembly GCF_025265405.1). NCBI lineage: Eukaryota > Metazoa > Chordata > Mammalia > Artiodactyla > Ziphiidae > Mesoplodon > Mesoplodon densirostris. Next base: position 30,328,760 of record NC_082674.1, read on the forward strand.
TGCGGTACGCGGGCCTCTCACTGTTGTGGCCTCTCCCATTGCGGAGCACAGGCTCCGGACGCGCAGGCTCAGCAGCCATGGCTCACGGGCCTAGCCACTCCGCGGCATGTGGGATCTTCCCAGACCGGGGCACGAACCCATGTCCCCTGCATCGACAGGCAGACTCTCAACCACTGTGCCACCAGGGAAGCCTGGACATTGCATTTCTAATCAAGGACTAAGCAGCAAATAATTCTAATAATTACATAATTTCATTATAGCTTAAAGTAGTCAGAGTCTTACACAGTGTGCACTGATCCTGTAATAAACTTTAACTCTTCTGTCATTAATTTTACCCATCAGAAACGATTCAATGTCAGAAGCTCGATTTTGTTGTTGTTTTGCTTGCTTTCTTTTTTTTTTAAATTAATTAATTAATTTATTTATTCATTTATTTATGGCTGTTGGCTCTTCGTTTCTGTGTGAGGGCTTTCTCTAGTTGCGGCAAGTGGGGGCCACTCCTCATCGCGGCGCGCGGGCCTCTCACTATCGCGGCCTCTCGTTGCGGAGCACAGGCTCCAGACGCGCAGGCTCAGTATTTGTGGCTCACGGGGCTAGTTGCTCCGCGGCATGTGGGATCTTCCCAGACCAGGGCTCGAACCCGTGTCCCCTGCATCAGCAGGCAGACTCTCAACCACTGCGCCACCAGGGAAGCCCTGTTTTGCTTGCTTTCTTAAGCTTTGAATTTGAGCCGGTGATCAGGGGATGGAGGTAGGGGAAATGGAAATGATTTGGATTGTCCATATCTCTTTCAAAAGTCTGTGCCTTCTCTATTTGATGATAAGTATTCCTGTTGGATTCCAACACCATTCAACCCCAGAACTACACTCAAAATTTCATTTGTCTATTAAAAATAAAAAGTCATGACATCCAAATAATTGAAGGCCTCTCTGGGCACTTTAGTTCGGCAGGCCTGTAGGACAGGGATTCTTTTTTTTTTTTTTTTTTTTTTTTTTTTTTTTTTTTTTGCAGTAAGCGGGCCTCTCACTGTTGTGGCCTCTCCCATTGTGGAGCACAGGCTCCAGACGCGCAGGCTCAGCGTCCATGGCTCACGGGCCCAGCCGCTCCGCGGCATGTGGGAACTTCCCGGACCGGGGCATGAACCCGTGTCCCCTGCATTGGCAGGCAGACTCTCAATCACTGCACCACCAGGGAAGCCCGGACAGGGATTCTTGACTTGAATTTGTCTGGCCTACTTGCTTACCAGATGTGCTTTTCTCTTTCCTTTTCCCATTAAACAATGCTGGATTATATTTAGTGTGAAGAAATTTGACCTTAGAATGTCTGAAGGCTGTGTGGAAGCAGGGAAACTGGCTGTCATCCCTCTGGCTTTTAGGATAGATGTGGGCACTTGTTTATTGATAAACATTTCTGGTTATTTTTTTAAAAGACAATTTTTCAGAGAAGTTTGGACAAACGTATAATGATATGTGTCCATCATTATAGTATCATACAGAGTATTTTCACTACCCTAAAAATGCTCTGTGTTTTGTCTAGTCATCCCCCTACCCTCACCCCCTGGCAACTACCCCCTGGATCTATTTACTGTCTCTATAGTTTCGCCTTTTCCTGGTTATAATATAAAGACTTTGCTCCCATAGCCTCCCTAAGTCAGTCCCTAGTTCCAGCATCAGTGACCTGTCAGAAAGTTACTAGTGGGGCTTACCTTGTGGCACAGTGGCTAAGAATCCGCCTGCCAGTGCAGGGGACACAGGTTCGTGCCCTGGTCCAGGAAGATCCCACGTGCCGTGGAGCAACTAAGCCCATGTGCCACAACTACTGAGCCTGTGCTCTAGAGCCCGCGAGCCACAACTACTGAGCCTGCATGCTGCAGCCACTGAAGCCCGTGCGCCTATAGCCCATGCTCCGCAACAAGAGAAGCCACCGCAATGAGAAGCCCATGCATCGCAATGAATAGTAGCCCCCACTCGCCGCAAATAAAGAAAGACCATGCACAGCAATGAAGACCCAACACAGCCAAAGAAAGAAAGAAAGAAAGAAAATAAAGAAATTAAAAAAAAAGGAAAGTTACTAGTAACTTAAAAGTAGCCCCAAAGTAGCCCAAAGAGACTCCTGATTGTTTTTCAGTGGAGTGCTGTGTTTAACTTTCTATTGGTTGCCTATTTTAACCCTCTGCGGAGACAAAGGTTAACTGGTGGATCTTTTCCAAAAGAGATGCAAAAATATTCCTGTCTAGTGGAAGAGATAACCCAAAAGGTTTCTCACCTTGTGAGATATCAGCTAGTTTTTATAGATACCGAGCTTCTCAAATGTTTTCTAGATCAGTTCTAATGTCTTCCCATTTACCTCATGAATTAATGAGTTAGAATATTCAACACGTCATTTTTACATTTTCCTGAGAGTCTTGATTCTACCTTTTTTTTTTTTTTTTTTTGCGGTAGGCGGGCCTCACTGTTGTGGTCTCTCCCGTTACGGAGCACAGGCTCCGGACGCGCAGGCTCAGCGGCCATGGCTCACGGGCCCAGCCGCTCCGCGGCATGTGGGATCCTCCCGGACCAGGGCATGAACCCGTGTCCCCTGCATCGGCAGGCGGACTCTCAACCACTGCGCCACCAGGGAAGCCCGATTCTACCTTTTGAAAATTATATTTTAACAGGTGCTATTTCTGTTACAGGTATTGGGAAGCAAAGCATTGATGGTGCTCTGTGCGTGGAAAGGTAGCATGAGCACACTCAGCTCTTATATCTTATTCTTATGACATGACTATGGATTGTTGTGTTATGAAAGCAGACATCTCTCTTTAAGTTGGAAACTTTCATTGAAAAATACTGGCTTTGGAAAGACACTGACAAATGGATATTGATTTTATAATCAGAGCAGCAGTTATTGTCAGCATCCCGCTCAGCTCCAGCTTCTATGGTCTTATTAGATAGTAGTGATTCTGTAAGTGACTGAGCCCAGTGTTCCTCCCTCACTGTAGTGGACACACATGCATGTTATATATGTCATATGTGTAATGTATATTTATGTGTGCTATATGCTATCGCTACTTGATCAAATTTCCTTGGTCTACCAGGTGAGACTCATGGCTTTAGAGCCCCGAGAAGATAGGTCAAAGGAAGATCAATCTGTGGGTTAGACAGACGGCAGAAGACAGACCTAAAAGGTCTACAAAACCTGGAGATGCAAAGGCCTGCAGTCTGGAGTCAGAAGTCAGTAGGGCTGGAGTCCGCTAGGTCCTGAGCCTCTTGAGCATGGGAGACCTGTATTCTTCTGTATCTGCCTAGCACGGCATTTGGTACTTAGTAGAAGCTTAACCATTCTTCTTTAAATGAATGATGGCCCAGGTGACTGGGTGAAAGAGAAGGCTTGAAATGAAAGATAATAAGTTTTAGATGGGAAAATGATAGAAAAACTGGCTGAGGAAGGCTTCATGAGGCTGAGCAGAGGAACAGAGAAGTGCTGGAAGGGAAGGCTGCTTTGGAAGACTTGTCTTCTGACGCAAGTTAAGGCCTGTGTCCTCTCTGTGCTCTGGAAACAGGGCTGAGCTGAGAACATAGAGGTCTGTGCTCTGCCATCGACAACTCCAGTCATGTTGAGTAAATCTCTGTACTTCTCCCTAGATGAAAACTAGAAATAACTCTGTCTGTACTCTGGCTCCATCACAGGGAAATTGAGGCTAAAAGGAAATCTGTGTGAAAATGCTCAGCAAATTTCAAGCACCACTCAGTGTAAGTAATTACCTGATGGGGTGGCAGGGCAGAGGCAGGGAATTCCTGCACCACCCATCTTTTTTTTTTTTTTTTTTTTTTTTCTTTTTGCGGTATGCGGGCCTCTCACTGTTGTGGCCTCTCCCGTTGCGGAGCACAGGCTCCGGATGCGCAGGCCCAGCGGCCATGGCTCACGGGCCCAGCCGCTCCGCGGCATATGGGATCCTCCCAGACCGGGGCACGAACCCGTATCCCCTGCATCGGCAGGCGGACTCTTAACCACTGCGCCACCAGGGAGGCCCTGCACCACCCATCTTAACGCTGGACCATGGAAAGAACTTAAAGCCCAAGTCCTGGAGTCTCTTAGGACGGGGAGCAGTTTTCAAATTATCAAACAACATTCTAGTAACAGGAAAACTAAGTTCCTTGAGATCAGTTTCAGTGTCCCAGGATGGCAGCAACACCCCTAGTTTTCTGATGATTGTTGGATTAGGAAAGGTGTTCATGAAGGACATGTCAGCGAGATTCTCCCCTTGCCCAGGGCTGTATCCAACCTCAGGGGTCTGTTTTACTTGGGTTGAGTTTGCTGATGTTCTGTGACAACCAGTTCTGGATGTTTTATAAACAATTAGCTTGACAGTTTGATGGACGAGAGTAACATTTGGGTATCATCTGTACTGCAATGAAAGACAGATGATTATTTTCGACAGAAACAATCACTGGCAATGAGGAAATGGAGAAGCCAGAGCCCTGAAGCTCACGCTGTGTTAAGATGTGGGGCCAGATCAAAACCCGTTTGAGATGAGGCCCAGCTGACAGTCCTGATCTGGCTGGACATTGAGTGGAGCTTCAGGGCACACAGCATGTTTTAGAAATGCCTGTGTTGGCAGTGACCAATCTCAGCAAAAGAGGAAGAGAAAGGAAGGCAAGTTTGGTGTGGCAATTGTCAAATCAGCAGGCCGGCCTGGGACCTGGGATTCACTTTGATTCACACTTTTTCTTTTTGAATTTTTATGTCCTGTTTTATCCCTTAATCAATTTTTAAATTCACATATCATGCACTTCACCCATTAAAAATGTACAGTTCAGTGGTTTTTAGTATATTCAAATATGTGCAATCATCACTACCATCTAGTTCCAGAATATTTTCATCATCCCAAAAGGAAACATCAATGGTCACTCCTTATTTCCTCCACCCCAGCTTCTCTTTGTCTGTATGGATCTGCCTGTTTTTAGACATTTCATATAAATGGAATCATACAGTATATGTGGTCTTTTGTGTCTGGATTTCACTCAATGTAATATTTTTGAGGTTCATTTATGTTACAGCATATATCAATACTTCACTTTTTTTGTGACCAAATAATATTCCATTGTATGGATATACCACTCATTTATCAGTTTATGGAAATTTGGGTTGTTTCTCCTTTTTGGCTATTAACGGATAATGCTGTTATGGATATCCATGTACACATTTTTGTGTGGACGTATGTTTTCAGTTCTCTTGGGTGTGTACCTAGGAGAGAAATTGCCGTGTGTATGGTACTCTGTGTAACTTTTGGAGAAACCATACCTTAGACTTTTAAATAAATCAGGTGAGCATCAGTATACCTCCTCATCTTTGTGAAACTCCCTGAGTTGTTTGGGGAGAGGGTGGTGCTAATAGAGAAGTGTGTAGGCCAGGTGTTTGGAGGAATACTATGAGTGGGAGCCGCCCCTTCAGATGTCCAAACCTCTTACAGCAGCAGAGGCTTTTCTTTAGAAGGGAAGCAGAATTCTGTGGCTGAGGACGGGCACTTCTGCTGTGGGGATGGAGCCAATGATTTGACAACTGGGGTGACTGATTTCCCTATTTTGTACTACAGCAGACCATCTAGAGAAATACCTTCCCATCTACTGTGTATCCAGTCCACTGTGAGGTTGCTCTGATGGACATATACATGTCCTTGGCTCTCCACAGGTTAACCTAAGGTATAAGGCACATCAAGCAAAAATTTTTGACCAAGTATTAAATTGTGTGGGATACATGACAGGTTTTCCAGGGAACAGAGCCTTCAGCGTGGGCTGTGAATATATGTGGAAACCCCACATTCACAGAATCCACAGGGAGAGTGATGTGAGGCTAAGTTGTCTCTAGTTGTACATACATAATTCATCTTGGGATGGAAGATGTATCCACTTTGCCTGCCTTTCCTCCTCCAGGCATTGTCTGGCACAAAAGTCAAAGACTCATGAACCCTGCTGGGGCAATGATAGGATTTGTTTTGGTCACATGGTAATCCTGAACAAAAGGGCCTGGAAGACATATGGACCTTGTTCCTATGTTCTATGGAGAGCAATGAGTCACCTGGGCGAGTCATCCAACCTTCTAGGTTCTGGCCATAGAAAACAGTGGGTCTTTCTGGACACCAGATGCCTCTGCGATTTGATTTCTTTCTGGCGTATGACTCACGTGGAATGTTTTTAAAAATTGCTGTGGACTGAACAGTCTTTTCTGTAGCTGAATCTGGGCACACAGAGATGAAGCTGAATCAGTATGTTTTCCACACTTAATTCAATTCAGCCCAGCAGGATCTGGATGAGGCAGGAAATCAAGAAGCAAAGGAACCAGGGTGAATGTGAGAAAGGAAGGTTCTGGTTCAATTTAAAGTTAAACCAACACCAGGGGTAGACAAGGTATTATGCTAATCAAAATTTTGTTTCTGATTCAGAAGCATGGACATTTTGGGTAACAGAAATAAGAGCCATCTGAGCTGCATAGGGAAGTTTTGTTTTAAGGGTCACACTTGAATTTCCTAGAAATCACTGTTCCTATCATCTCCTTAAAGAACATGAAGAGTGAGGGTTTGGTCTTCTAGTCACCACTGATCAATTTAATATTCTGTTAAGAGTAATACAGCCATTTTGTAATAAAGGAAAAAGAATACCAGAGTTCTTCAGATTTAATAACACACAGTAATTTAGAGCAGATACACTCAATACCCGTGTTCAAGGCCAGATACATATGGCATAGAAATTTTTTTTTTAGGTCAGTCAAATTCAACACACTTGAAAATAAGTGAATTTGGCATAAACCTTTGAGAAGGGCAGAGTCATAGGGATGGACCCCCAGCCTGTTGGAGATTCCACATGGGGTTGCCACCAAATCACTGGAATATGAGATCCCCATTGAACATCTGGAAAGGTCTTTGGAAACCAAGCATAGAGGTAATATTTTATGAGAGCTTATCATGTGTACCAGGCATTATTTTGAGTATTTCACACATATTAATTCCTTTAATCCTCAAAACAATCCAATGGGCATGACGGCTGAAAGTTACTCTTAAATACTTCAGAAAGAAAAATAATAGAAAGGGAAAGAAAGATAAAGAGAATGGTAAAGCAAATGGGGAAAAATATTACAAAGGGGTGATCTGAATAAAGAGCAATAGGATTTCTATGTACTATTTCAGCAACTTGTCTGTAGGTTTGAAATTATATCAAAGTAAACATTTACCAAAAACACCCCCATGAAGAAGATCTTATTATTCTCATTTTAGAGATGAGAAAAGTGAGGCACAGAGAGGTTAAGTAACTTGCTCTGGGCCACCTGATACTAGGTGGTGGAGCCAGGATTCCAGATTGTTGTTCTGGGAGATTGACAAGGTGAGGCAGATATAGAGACAGAACTACTGTTAGATGCTCAAGTGGTTATTTTGGTCTTTGTTGCTCCAGAAACATAATTTTGATCTGGCCACAAAGCCCAGCATTTGGACACTTGGGCAACCTGAGTGGAGGTGCAAGGGAGGGATATAAGATATTGAGTGTGGTCTCTGCACAGCCACTGGTCCATACACTGTTACCTGCTCATGGGGAGTTAAATACAGCAAGTGAGGGTAAGCATTTAGAAATTTTGATAGCAATCTGACATTGCTGCAACATCCAAAAATTATCATTTATCTGGTAATTCTTTTTTTTTCTTTTCACTGATTAATTTGAAGATTTATTAAGGGCCTACTGCATGTTTAGTATTGGATGAGACTTAGTTTGCTAAAAACAAAGTTAGAGCAGTAATTACATAATGTCCCATCTGAAATATAATAGCAACTTCAAATATATCATATCAAGGTTTTTCTTTCAAAAATTTTCTAATGTGTGTGTTTTTAAAACTGAGATATAATTGACATATAACATAATGTTAGTTTCAAGCATACAGCATAATGATTTGATATATGTAGTGAAATGATCACTACAATAAGTCTGGTTAACATCCATCACCATGCATAGTTGCAATTAAAAAATTTTTTTTAGTTGAAGTATAGTTGATTTATAATATTATATTAGTTTCAGGTATACACCACAGTGATTCAATATTTTAGAGATTATACTCCATTTAAAGCTATTACAAAATAATGGCCCTATATCCTTGTGCTGTATGATATATCCTTGTTGTTTATTTATTTTATACTTAGTAGTTTATATTTCTTAATCCTGTGCCCCTATCTTACTCCTCCCCTTTTCCTCTCCCCACTGGTAACCACTGTTTTTTTCTCACAATTTTTTGCGTGTATGTGTTGAGAATTTTAAAGATCTGTTGTCTTAGTAACTTTCAAATGTACAATACAGTATTATTACTATGGTATTCATTTTTGTTGTATTTCACGAAAGATCCCCAACAAGTCAGGGGATGGGGTGAAGGAAGGAAAAATCTTGCTCCTTTGCCATAGATAGTTTGTAAAGCACTGGTCTAGTCGTGTTCTCTATCTTAACAGATGAGAAAACCAAGGCTCAGAGAAGTGAAGTGCTTTGAAAGTCTCATAATTAGTCAGTGGGCGGCAGGAACTAGGGCTGAGTCTTCTGATTTCAGCCTCGTGCCTTCACACAACTTAGGCAGCCATAAGGACAGCCCAGGACCCCTCTCTCTATCTTCAAGTTGCCCCTGGACCCCAGAATAGGAGCCAGAACTTGGCTAAAGCCTGATCATATCAGTCTTTGGAGAATTCAGGCTCAGGACTTAGGGACGGGGAAGACCCCTCTGGAAAGGTTGCTGCTGAAATCTGATTGTTGCCTGCCTCCACTGCTCATTTGCTTGTTCTTACTTAGAAAAGATTGATTGCTGGTGAGAATAAAGAAGAATCCAGATTACTAGGAATATTTCTCAAGGATATAGCACCTTTTTAATCCCAAAGAGGTTAATATATTGCCCAGCTGTACCAGAGGCACATGGTTGCAGGGGGTGGAAGCCAACTGGCATCCTGAGTGGAACAAATGGAAAATGTTGGCTGCGGAAACCAAAGGGAATTCTTCACCTTAATTAAGAAAGAGCTCTGCAATATTGAAAGTCTAGGTGGAGGAAGCCAGAAACCAAGCCAGAAACTTGGTTCCTGACTTCATTAAAATGAATGCTGCTTAATTAGAACTTAGTTAACACAAATTGGAAAGAAGCAAGACTCATGCCCATTGAACCTGGTCCAGGTTAGGAATTAAAACCCGATAGCTCAGCTCCTGCCCTTGAAAGCTGTCCTCCACCTTCGTAGTTTGTAGGTAGCAAACCTGATCTGCTTCTCACATTATCTGCTTCCCTAGGGGAAATGGAGTCTGGTGTTTTTGAAATATTACATTTAGAGGGAAATTTTTATTTAAAGTTCTCTAATTCAATAGAGTCTCACACCAACCAAGAGCTTGTTTAGGATCGTTCTTGCTGTCTGGCTGCTTGCAAAAGTCAAATCAGTAAACTATGCAAGACAAAATGTTACTCAGGTTGGATAACTTCATATTAGTGAAATGTAAATAAAGCAAGAGAAAGGGAAATTTTAGAAATTCAGATAAACACACTTCATGTCATTTGTCTTCCTAGACAGTTTCTCAGACTCTCTTTTCTCCGTGGTCATGTCTCAAGTGCTTTTTAGTGATAACCCTGATTACTCCACATTTCAGCAAAATACAAACATTTCTCTCTTGTGTTTTTGTTTACTATTTCTGTTAGAAACATGAAAGCCACATCAGCTAGATGGAAATCCTGGAGGGATCTAGGAAGAAAACATCAATTGTTTGACAGTAAACATGGCAAATCCCATGTGATTAAATAAATGCTTATAAATGAAAGCAAGAATATTGTGTTTTGAATTGTTAACTGCAAAGTTAGGACGGGAAATGATTGGGCGGGCTACCTGTTGCTGGGGCAGAGGAGTTGTATTTCAGCCCCCAATCTGAAAACTCTTGGATGACAAAGCAGAGATCAAGAGGCACGTGAGAGCTGACTTTTTCTTTTACTGAGGTTGTTTTGTTCTTGGCTTAAGAAAATAGATCTGGGATAATCTAGTTTTTATAAACTCCTGCAAATGAAGTGGCTTTGGTTATGTTGCCATTGTTGAAAGGCAATGGCCCTTCTCTGTAACCTTGATGTGCAATTTGAATTCAGGAAATGAAACTTAAGTTTGTCTTTCAGTGCTGACCAGCTAGAGGTACCATTAACCAGGCCTATATGTCAGAAAAATCCCTACTCTCCTGGTAAAGCTCCCTCTGTCTCAGGATCATGTGAGATTCACCACACAACACTCAGAAAACATGAGATCATCTTTACATAATGAGAGAGTGAGAGCTGGGACCTGATTTCATATTTTTTTCCCACAGATTTTGCTTTTTACTCTTGTCAGTCATATCTGAAAGGCTGACAGTTACCAGGGGCTGTGACCAGGCATGAGGGGGAATGTGTCATTGCTGGCTGTGTTGGCCATAGCAACATGTCTGCCTCGGAGCAGATCCAGCGTGGACAAACAAACAGAAAAATGTGTCAGAAGGCTTGGACAGAGAAAGACCAAAAGTGAGTGCTGGGGCCGTCCATCAGAAGCTTACAATGACCAATAACAGGATATTCACATAGTCATTTTACTTTTCAAGAAATTATCAAGCTGGCTGAGAAAATAATTGCTGGTAGCTTATCACTAGTTGGCAACTTCTCAAACGGTCCATGGTAGAGAAGCACCCTCATTTCTCATAAGCCCAGTCATTGCTGAATTACAACGTCAATCAACAAATGTATCAGGCACCAAGAGCATTGTGTTAGTGGCAGTGGAGGCATAAATACAAATAAGATATATTTCTTATTCACAAGAGAAGCTCAGAGTCAGTGGGATAGAAGAATATCTAAACATGTTTTTCCAATGAAGTAAAATGAGAGCTATAATAAATGTATGGAGTAGGTGCTACAGGAACACAGATAAGGGTCAATTGATTCTACTTGGGGATGTCTGAGAAGCAATCAGTGTGGAAGAGAACTTAGCTTCCTGGAAGGAGGAATAGAATTTAAAAAAAAGATTTTATTGAAGAAGTATATCAGGTATGAAGGCATGAAGTGCTTGGCATTTTCAGGGTATAAGTGTAGGGCAATTTCATTATCATTATCTCTATGTGTCAAGAAGTATATTCTCTCAATAAATCCAATTTTCAAGACTATTGTCTTACTTTGGACTCAAAAATCTAATTTGAAATGCAAATCTGAGCAATGAATTTTGTTCTGATTATCTCAGACTGCCCCCAGAAACAGTGACTGCATTGGTCCCATAGGAGGAATTATTGCTGTGGAGTTGGCCAGCCCCACAGAGAAGCTCCCCAGAGCACTGCATCAGCCTTGAGTAGGAGCAGAGAGAAGCAGCTGCTCTGGTGTGGCATCACATACAGGGAAAGACAGAGAGCAGTGGAGTTCTAGGTCACCCCAGGGTCAACACAAGCAGGTGGGGGTTTGTAGACTGGAGGCTGAAGCGGGATCCATGGTCATCAGGCACAGGGGCCAGCACAGAAGACCCGGGGTGGGGGGAGCACTTCATTCCTCTGTATACCAGAAGAAGATTCCCTCTGTGGGCCTCAGATCCCTCTTTTGTAAAATGAACTAGTTTGACTAAATCAGTCACTGGCAAACTTTGTTTCTTAAAGCCCTAGGGTTCCGTAAAGGTGCCTCAGTGCCTGGAGATGAGAAAAAGTCAGGCCAAGTTAGAAAGGCTAAACCTTCCTACCTTCACTTCAACCAGAGTGTTTCGATTCCATTTGTTTTCTTATTGGCAATCCACCATTTGAAAAGAGTATATTTATTGTTCAAAAAACCATCAGTATCTTGGACTAGAGAATCACATTCTGATGCTGTGATTCTAAGCCTCCCTTACTTTGTCTGCAGTCCCATAATACTTGATTTATGCCTCTCTATAACACTTACCCAATTTTACCTTGTATCATTCTTTATGTCTCAAAGATATGAACTTCTTTTTCTCTTAATGCATTTTTTTGCTCTGTAAAGGCAAGTTCACGGCCCTACTTATACTGGCCTTCTTCCTGTTCCTCAAGTTCACTAAGCTTGTGCCGTAGGGCCTTTATATTTGTGGTTTCTTCTATCTGGAATTGTTTTTCCCTGATCTCCGTAAAACTTGCTCCTTCACTGCCTTTAGGTTCCTTCTCAAATATGACCTTATCTGATGGCCTTTCCTGAACACCTAATGTATAAAACAGAACCACATTACCCCTATACACACACATTCCCAAGGCTCTGCGTTCTGTTTTATTTTTCTCCATAGCACTTACCATCCCTTGCATATTTTATATTTTGTTATTTGTCTCAATTATGTCTCACCCCACTAGAGTGTAAATTTTAGGGGGCAGGGACTTTTTCCATTTTGGTCACTGCCCTCTCCCTGGAACAGATTCTAACATGAAGTAACCATTACCCCCTCCCTGGAGCAGTTAGGACCCAGCTCCTGTCCAGCCAAGACCTCCCGTTATATAAAGGTAAGATTCCACCTGCAGCGACTTACAGTTTAGCGGGGTTTTCTTTTTGTCTCTAACATCCAAACCAGTGACCCAACAGTCCCACTTCCTCCAGTACTAAGAGTAATTGGACAGACTGGTAAAGAACACGCATGGGATTTAGAGTTGAGGATTTGGATTTGGTTCTAACTGTGACTTTGGGGTACTTTTAGGCAAAGTACTTAACCTCTCCAAGCGTTCAGTTTCCCTCTCTGTAAAATGAGGTAGTAATTCACTTGTCACACAAAGTTGTCATGAGGATGACATAAATTACGGTGTGTGAAAGGTGCTTTGTTATCTGTAAAGGACCGTGTTAGGTGTGACTTCCGGAGAACGAGGCAGTGGAAAACCTGGATTCTAAATTGCTCTTGTGTCAATACTAAATCTATGGCTTCTGGTGCTTACCTAATTTCTCTGGAAATGGAGATAAGACTACTTTCCTGCCTTCAAGACTACTGTTTGAAGGCAGGAAAGTGAATCAGACTCTCAAATTGAAACATCTTTTAACTTGATTTTGGTGAAATTAGTAAAAAAATATTTACCAATAAAGTATTTCTATTGACATTGCAAGGTTTTCAAGTGAATCTTCCCTCTAAACAGTCCCTTTCAGCCCTGTACCATTTGAAAAGGCCCCTTTACTTTATTTGGGGTTGTATGCTAATTTCTGTGTCCCCACATTTATGCCATGTGCCTCAGCCCCCTAGATTCAGAAAAAAAAATACATATATCTATGGAATGCCTTTGACACTTAACTTGAATTGCCTCCTCCAAGAAACTATTTTACATTTATTACCGTTGATGTAAAATGCTTGAATGCTTAGGAGGCAGTGTGTTCGGAGGTACTGAACACTGAAGAGAGAGTTAAGACTTTGAGTTTTTGTCCTGGTTCTATCACTGATTAGTTAAATGACCTTGGGAAAGTTGTCATCTCTCTGGGCCTCAGTTTCCACGCACGTGGGCACGCATGTGTGTATGTGTGTGTGAGAGAGAGAGAGAGAGAGAGAGAGGTAGGGAGGGGAAAATCACATCAAGTGCTGACTACAGACTCTCTGAAAGCTGCCTCTGCTTAAGAACACCCCTTATATGGGTATGTTTGGTTATGAAAATGAGACCCACTAGGTACAGCTTCACTGTGAAACAAAAAGAATTGTTTCTCTACGTTATAAAAGAGAAAGATATTGACCTAGGAAAGAAGTGGAGAAAAATGGAGAAAAATAAAACAGAACACAGAGCCTCGGGAATGTGTGTGTATAGGGGTAATGTGGTTCTGTTTTATATATTAGGTGTTCAGGAAAGGCCATCAGATAAGGTCATATTTGAGAAGGAACCTAAAGGCCGTGAAGGAGCAAGTTTTATGGAGATCGGGGAAAGATATTGACCTAGAAAGAAGTGACTTAGGAAGAAAGAGATACTGGAAGAGGGGCCGTGGGCAAGAGGAGGAGGGTGGGAGAGTAGGCCCAGCAGAATGGCCAGAGTCTGGGACTCAGATGGAGAAATGGAAGCTGTGAGTGATGGGAAAGGCCAACCAATTCTTGGAACAGAGACAACAAATGTCCAACAAGGAGTCATTTTCCAGAAGGTCTGGGTTGCAGATCTACAGGACTGACAGACATTTTTTTTAGAAGCTCTCCTGTTAGCACACATACAGTCTCCCTTTTCTCAGCCCCAGCTCTCTGCTAGATCTCTTCTTTCCTTAGAGTTGCCATGGCTCTGCTTGGGGCCACCAAGTCCCACCAAGTCCCTGGCACTCAGGGACTCAGTTACAGTTGCCTTTTTAAGAATACCTCCTTTCAGGGGGAGCAGTGGACAGTATTGGTGCTCCTACCCAGGTCTCCTAAGATCTCTTTTCTTCCTTGACCCTCACTCCTTTCTTGTGCTTTTGATTCTAATTGACAGCATTTGAAGTTCTTTGGAAATCTGCTTTTAGTTCTACCAGAGCCCATGCAGGGAGCCGTCAGCCCAAAGTGCCTGGGAATGTATTCTCCACAGCCCTGCCCCACGACCCTTGATCAATGGCCTACAGGTAAGGGGCTGTGGAAGTCCAGCACTCCTGCCTCAGCTGGTGCCCCTAGGAAGTCAGCCTCTGCAGGGGCTTTGCCTGAAGACTGCAGCCTTCCTTCACTTCCTCCCATCTCTCTGCCTCCCCTACTCTCTGGCTGGTCTCCTCAAGAAGCACTTTCTTGGGAATTTCCTGGCGGCCCAGTGGTTAGGACTCTGCACTCTGACTGCCGAGGGCTTGGGTTCAATCCCTCGTCGGGGAGCTAAGATCCCAGAAGCCACGTGGTGCAGCCAAAAACAAAACACTTTCTTAATAAATCACTTGCTCAGTCTCAAATCCTCATCTCAGGAAGCCCAACCTAAAAACACCTCCCTGTCTCCTAACACTTAGGTCCCTTTAAGGGTCTGATGAAAGTTCTGGGCACTTTTCCTAAAAGAAAATGTACATATGTATGTAATTGGCTTGCCTTTGCTCCCTGCTCTTGGAAGTATAAGAAATGTCTCCTCCTTAATTTTTCCAAGTCCTCTCTGGCTCAGCCTTCCACCCACCAGTTGGTTGAGAAATACAAGTTCAGTTATTTGTGGGAGCGTCTTTCTCATTCTTCCTAGCTATTCACTTCAGATCATACAGGAAACCTGGTCTGGAAATACTGGGGAGAGGCTTGGGATTTAAGTCTAGTACTCCTGGGGGTTTTGTCCTTCACTCAGAGGTGCAGGTGATAACCTGTGGTTCTGCTCGGGCATCTGTATTGAGTTCCCGTACTGCAGCACTAGCATTCAGACTCCTTAGGTACCTCTGCAAGGAAACACACACCCAGCTTTTCTCATGTGAGGCCCTGATGCCTGTGGACTACTCTGTGTGAGCCCTGTTACCAGAAGAACTCCTGTGGACAGCACCTCTCCCCTCACTCCCTACCCCTAGTTCTGTTCTCAGGAACTATCTCGTATGACGTTGATGCCATTTTCCCTTCCCATTGTTGTCATCATATTGATATTATGACAGTACTTGTTGAATCTGTGTCAGAACCAATGTCATTCAGAGTTTTGGCTCATAAGATGGTGACAGGCCTTAGGCAAAATATTTTCTTCAAGTGATGCCAATGGTAAACATTCCCAGTGGTCAGATAGTGGTTCAGGGACCATCACCTTTTCATGGATAGGGATCATATATTATTTATCTTTATATACCTGGCAAATAGCATACTACCAATATAATATATATTATAATAGCATAATAGCACTTACATTACTAATAAGTAAATGTTAAGTTGATCCAATTGATCTCATATAAACTCTGTTAGTTGGTTAGCATGAAGGATTATATTGATAAACTTTGTAAATATTCCCCTTTGGAATAAGGGTATATTTTTACATTTGCACTTGATGTGTGCTTCACCATCTTGAGGGAAATACAGAAGGTCACATCTCCTTGTATATTCAAATAAAATGACTCCCTTTCCATTATTGCACAAATGTCTTTGAGTACAGAAGTCCCTCCTCCTGTATAAGAACTGGAAGACCTTACTTAATCCAATTACAAGGTGCTCCCACCTTGTGCTGCTATCAGAGTGGGAACCAGAAATGTCTCTGAGACTAGAAGACTCAGTTTGGGGAACCAGATACTCCAGAAAGAGCCATTGTGCAGCAGTTGCCACCACCATGGTAGGAGGTCCATTATTGCTGCTGAAATGGGCAGTGTGAAGGGATGCCTCCGACCCCCTGCTGCAGCAGCACATTGCTCCCACGCCTCAGTTCCAGAGGATTACTCTTACTGTTCTTGACTCCTTCCTAGGATAAGAACTCAGATGCACCTCCTTGAGGTGGAGGACATCATAACCACTGCTTGACATTTAAAAATAGAATTCTGGGGCTTCCCTGGTGGCGCAGTGGTTGAGAGTCCGCCTGCTGATGCAGGGGACACGGGTTCGTGCCCCAGTCTGGGAAGATCCCACATGCCGCGGAGCAGCTGGGCCCGTGAGCCATGGCCGCTGAGCCTGCGCATCCGGAGCCTGTGCTCTGCAACGGGAGAGGCCACAACAGTGAGAGGCCCGCGTACCGCAAAAAAAAAAAAAAGAAAAAAAAATAGAACTCTGCCTTGGCATTAGAGGAAGGAGGAAGGGAAGTGCATGTCTACTGGGGAGTATATATTTATGACTCCTTTCATAATGTGAAATAGTCCATACCAGGTAGGTCAACCATGCTTGTACACATTCTCTGTTGCCCTTCTTATGTTTGTGGGGCTGAGGTTTTATTGGAAACCACTCTTCTACGAGTGGAAGCAGAACATGCTACAAAATAGCTTTTATTCATTTGATGACCAGAGAGAAAGAGTATAGTAACATTCCAGTGGAAAGCCTTACAAAATATAAAACGATAGCAGTGATTGCCACAAAGAGGTGCCTTGTTGGTCTTGGCATCAAATTAACAATTAGGCTTTGACAGAAAAAAAAAAGTTATTTGAAATAAAGTCTATTTTAAAAAATCTAATTCTAATTTTGATAAGATAGAAATTTGTTTGCCACTCATGCTTTTCATACATCTGAGCAAGTAAGGAAGTGGTTATAATATGGCCAACTGGTCTTCCATTGATGGGAGCACAGATAAAGGTCATGCCTGAGTTCCTCCACTACAGAGTGGATGCTCTGTAAATCACCGTTTTGTACAAATCTCCATTTAATTGTGATGCGACATCTGCTTAAATGGACAGTGATGGGAAACTCTTAACATCACACAAGTGAAATGTTACTTTAAAGAAAATTCCTGACATTTGTTCCATTTTGCTTGGTAGTGTCATTTCTCTGGAAAGATTTACTTGTTTACACCAAATCTTGTTTACTTGTTTCCAAAACTGATCAAGTGGTTCAAATAATAAAAAACAACAAACTGTTAAGAAAGACATAAGAAGTCAAATGCTATAGGGAATCAGCAACAAATATGTTAAACAACAGGGCTAAACCAATTATTGTGATTAAACATGAATTCTAACCCAAGATTTCTGGTACCAAGAGCAAAAAGGATGATGTAATGTGTGGCATAATTCTTCTTTTAAAAATTTGAGGTATAGGGCTTCCCTGGTGGCGCAGTGTTTGAGAGTCCACCCGCCGATGCAGGGGACATGGGTTCGTGCCCTGGTCTGGGAAGATCCCGCATGCTGCGGAGCGACTGGGCCTGTGAGCCACGGCCGCTGAGCCTGCGCGTCCGGAGCCTGTGCTCCGCAACGGGAGAGGCCACAACAGTGAGAGGCCTGCGTACCGCAAAAAAAAAAAAAAAAATTGAGGTATAGTTGATTTACAATATTATATTAGTTTCAGGTGTATAGCATAGTGATTCAAAAATTTTATAGATTATACTCTATTATAAAATATTGGCTACATTCTTTATACTGTACAATACAGTAGCTTATTTATTTTATACCTAGTAGCTTGTTCCTCTTAATCCCCTACCCCATTTTGCCCCCACACACCCTCTCCCCCCCAGTAATCACTAGTTTGTTCTCTATATCTATGAGTCTGCCTCTTTTTTGTTATATATTCACTAGTTTGTTGTAATTTGTAGATTCCACATATAAATGATAATATACAGTATTTGGCTTTCTCTGTCTGACTTCTTTCACTAAGCATAATATCCTCCAGGTCCATCCACGTTGCAAATGGCAAAATTGCATTCGTTTTTATGCCTGAGTAATATTCCTCCCTCCCCTCCCCCTCTCTCCACATATATAAAAAATATCTTCTTTATCCTTTCATCTGTTGCTGGAAACTTAGATTGCTTCCATATCTTTGCAACTGTTAAATAATGCTGCTATGAATATTGGGGTGCATGTATCTTTCCAAATTAGTGTTTTCACTTTCTTCAGATATATACCCAGGAGTGGAATCACTGAATCATACGGTAGTTGTATTTTTAGTTTTTTGAGGAATCCCCATACTGTTTTCCACAGTGGTTGTATCAATTTATATTCCCACCAACAGTGTACAGTGGTTCCCTTTTCTCCACATCCTCGCTGACACTTGTTATTGATGGTCTTTTTGATAATAGCCATTCTGATAGGTGTGAGGTGATATTTCATTGTCCTTTCAATTTGCATTTCTCTGATGATTAGCGATGTTGAGCATCTTTTCATGGGCCTTTTGGCCATCTGTATGTCTTCTGTGGAGAAATGTCTATTCAGGTCTTCTGCCCATTTTTTAATTGGGTTGTTTGGTTTATTTTTTTTTCCTTTTTTGATATTGAGTTGTATGAGTCGTTTATGTATTTTGGATATTAACCCCTTATCGGTCATATCATTTGCAAATATTTTCTCCCATTCAGTAGGTTGTCTTTTCATTTTGTTGATGGTTTCCTTTGCTGTGCAAAAGCATTTAAGTTTAATTAGGTCCTATTTGTTTATTTTTGCTTTTGTTTCCTCTGCCTTAGGAGACAGATCGGAAAAAAATATTGCTACAATTTATGTCAAAGTGTGTCTGCCTATGTGTTTTTCTAGGAATTTTATGGTTTCTGGTCTTACATATAGGTCTTTAATCCATTTTTTTTTTTTTTTTTTTTTTTTTTTTTTTTCCTTTTTCTTTTTGCGGTATGTGGACCTCTCACTGTTGTGGCCTCTCCCGCTGCGGAGCACAGGCTCCGGATGCGCAGGCCCATCGGCCATGGCTCACGGGCCCAGCCGCCCCGCGGCGCATGGGATCCTCCCAGACCGGGGCACGAACCCGCATCCCCTGCATCGGCAGGCGGACTCTCAACCACTGCGCCACCAGGGAGGCCCTTTAATCCATTTTGAGTTTATTTTTGTGTATGGTGTGAGAAAATGTCCTAATTTCATTCTTCTACATGTAGCTTTCTGGTTTTCCCAGCACCACTTATTGAAGAGACTGTCTTCTCCATTGTATATTCTTGCCTCCTTCAATAAGTGACATAATTCTTATCTGCTTGGATAAAGCATGCCAGTTCCTCATGAAACAGAACACTTTTCTAGTAATAAATTTAAAAAGGAATCTATTAATATAATTTATAATGAAAATATATATGCTTGTATCAATCAACTAAATACTGTGGAATTAATTAAAGAAACCGCAGCTAAAATTGGAGCTGGGACAGACGGTCAGTCTCAGAGCGTGTCGTCAGTTACTCCAAATAGGAAGAGACTTATGCCTACATCTCCTACAGGGAGATGTAGGAGTACTTTACTCTCTAGCAGGAAGAAGAAAACTTCTCTCCATCAACAGTCCAGTCAATCAGAGACTGTAGCAGCCCAACCAATGAGAAACCTCTATACTTTGGACTCCTAGCTTCTTCCAATGGACTCTGATTATTACAGCCACTTCCAAGAATCCCCTTTTCCCTATAAAAGCTAGTTACTCTTGTCCTCTGGATTTGCCTATGATCTGCCATAGTTCAGATATCCCAAATTGCAGTTCCTCTGGCTGTTCCTGAATAAACTGGTTTTTGCTGGTAAAATAACTGGCTATTATATTATTAAAGTTGACAATACAAAATGTTGGGATAATTTTTAAACATGTTCTTATAACTGATGAAATTTTTATACACTCAAATATATAAAGTAATATGGTCACTAAATGAGGTGGCTCTGTGTCCTCACTCAGAACAGCTCTGATTTTAGTTGATTATGTATTGGGGTTTCAAATATGTTTCTTTCTTACAAGAATTTCCCTTCTGAAAAAAAGCTTTGAGAAGTGCTGAGTTTGGACAGGCTGCTTCCTTGACTCAGGCTACTTAAGGATCAGAACCCGCTTCCAGTGGGATACAGGAGCCAGAAAGGATCAT
Organism: Mesoplodon densirostris; assembly: GCF_025265405.1. Lineage (NCBI taxonomy): Eukaryota > Metazoa > Chordata > Mammalia > Artiodactyla > Ziphiidae > Mesoplodon > Mesoplodon densirostris. The sequence goes on from NC_082674.1 coordinate 30,349,021, forward strand.
GTCAGAAATGGAAAAAAGGACTGGCCTATTGGACAAAAGAGAGAGTTTTCATAATATCCATATTATTCTTGCTTTAAGCCCTGTGTCAGCACCAGCTTGAGCTTCACCTGATCTGAAACACTGTGCTTGAGGGCAATTTTGGAAAGTTAATCAGCTTGCATTCGTGAACACTTGCATTTTATGAAGTTTCACACCCATACATTGGCTTTGAGGTTTGCTTCATTCAGACTCATATTGGAAAGGCTTGAATTCTTGTCACAGCCAAGATTTTCTTCAGCTCCAGGGATTTGTTTGGTATTGTGCCATTTTATCCCAACTTTTATTTCTTCCATCTGATTCAAATGTTGCCTCACCAACACATAGTTCTTCTTAACAAGATGGGGAAAAGAAGATAGAAAAGAAGCACAACAGCACCTCTCTTAAAACAGGAAAACATTCTGGTTTGAATTTCCTGTCAGATTTTTGGGCAGGTTAGTTAGCAACTGATGATTTGGACATATTTCAAATTTCAGAGTAAATTTCACAGAGCTTTATTGCCTCCCTCTGGGCCCCTGTTAGAGAACAATAAGATGCTAGGCTTAGCTTAATAACCACACTTTTCATTAGTCAGCTGCTCTTCCGGTGCACATCGCAAGCGCTTTATCTTCATCGTCTTATGGCTTTTTACCCCATCTACATGATTGGAAAGGGACTCTGAATCAGCAGCAGCAGCATTTTACAGTGGTGGGGGCGACAAATGGTGATGGGACTAGGGCTTAGGAAGGAAGAGCCTGGCGTTACTGCAGTACACGCTGCGTCTCAGCCACTGCCTTTTCTGTTGTTCATGTTGTCTTTTTTTTTTTTTTTTTTTTTTGTGGTACGCGGTCCTCTCACTGTTGTGGCCTCTCCCGTTGTGGAGCACAGGCTCTGGACGTGCAGGCTCAGCGGCCGTGGCTCACGGGCCCAGCCGCTCCGTGGCATGTGGGATCTTCCCAGGCCGGGGCACGAACCCGTGTCCCCTGCATCAGCAGGCGGACTGTCAACCACTGCACCACCAGGGAAGCCCTGATGTTGCTTAATAAGCTTTTTATTTTAGAATAGTTACAAAGATAGTGCAGAGAGTTCCTATATACTCCATACCCAATTTCCCCTATTGTAGCATCTTGCATTATTATGGTACATTTTTTACCCTAATGAACCAATCAATAGTGATATATTATTATGGTTAGCTGAATTTCAAATTTTATTTGAATTTCCTGAGTTGGAACCTAATGTCCTTTTTGTTCTAGGATATGTCATACTGGATCCCATATGACATTTAGTTGTCATGTCTTCTCTTTTTAGGTTGCTCTTCCACTGTCATCTTTTGTGTGAGTGTGTACCAGGTTGTGATGTAATATGTAGGTCATGGTCTACCAAACTGAAAGCCATTGAGAGCAAATTATAGTTAGTCGCCCCTTTAAGCTCCTAACAATTGAAAGGACAGTGTTAAGGAACATGTTAACTATTAGAAATATTTCTGATGCTAGTTTGTTACAGTCAAAAAAAAAAAAGAGAGGAGATAGTTATATTTATAGAAAATTGAACAGCAAATAGTAGGCATCCTAGAGATGGAGAGAATTCAGGCCTTAATACCATTCAGGTCTATAGGGACCTATAGAGTTTCAAAGCAAGCACCAATGTGTTTCCACTATTGATGTTCATTTCTTTCAGGAATGCTGTTTGTCCTTAGTGACTCATAGCCGCCACTTTTACTGATTTTTTTTTTTGAATTGTCAGATGTGGTGAGTTGCCTGGGTCTAGAAAGAGTTTGGTACCTAGTTTTGGGCTTCATTGGCTGTTTCTCATGGGAAAGTGGGTTGATGAGATTAGAGATGAAAGACTGTCCTGGTCAGCTGTTTTAGGCTGTACACAGATGGAATGAAGCAGGGAAGGCAGGGTGTGTGCATTTGTCATAATACTGAGTCCAGATAATTTAATATTGATTTCCCATCTTATTGTTTGTGGAGAGTAGGGAGTGGTAAGGTCAAAGATGATGAGAAATCCTAAAGTATTTGTTAGTTCTGATAGTGTAACCCCTAACCCAGCAAATTACTGCACTTAGAGTGTCCTTATAGGCTTTGGAAATGTGGCAGGAGAGAGAGAGAAAGAGAGAGAGAGGAAGAGAGAGAGAGAGAAAGAGATAGAGAAAGAAATGGAATCTGTTTCTGGCTACCTGAGAATAAAATCTCTATGGGGTAGACAAATAGGATTTGACAGGGGTAACTCATTTTTATGTTTCAAGCCAAAGTGAACAGAATCCATACACTTAGTAGTTGCAACTAAATAGGATTTGAGTGTGTTTTAACTTTTAAAAATTAATTTACTGAACTTAGAATCTGTTGTTGGAAGGAATTTTCAGAGACTTTTAATCTTTCTCCTTACCTCCAAGTAGGTAACTCAGTCACAACCAGCTATTTACTTTTTATTAAGTAAAAAGTGATTTTTACTTTGCTCTCCTATACCTTTTTCATTTTAGTAATTAAAATGAAGTTGGATAGATTACTTGGAAAAGTTAAAATAAGATAATGATCATTCTAAATTCTAACAATTGCTTGATTAAACACTGATTGAACAGGTTGTGGCATATTCAACTCATTCATATTTATTTCTCCTGGCTTTCTACCCCCTGCCAACTTTTGAGTATTTTACTGAGCTATGAAAATAAAGAGGGAAACAAACAAGAAAACAAAAAATAGAAGTGAATCCATTCTACATTGCCAAGTGATCTGGTAGTTTTCGGATAAGCAAGAGAGTTGAAGAGATAAAATAATGCATCTATATTAATTTGTTCTCTCTCATTAAAACTAAGAGAAGAAGGTTATTTCTAAGTTCAGGATATTTACCACCTCCTGCTCCTCTTCCAAGTGAGAATGAACACACACACACACACACACACTCTCACCCTCAAGTCTCCAGATTTTACCCTAACATCTCAGCACACCCTTGGCTTTTCATGTTTACTTTCAATTCATTAAAGATACTTTGCTGTTTCCAGTCTGCTAAGACTTGGTGTTTCCATTGGGAAAGTAAATGGCAAAAGACCACATGACTGTCAAGGGCAAACACTGCTGAAGGCCACAGCTGCTGCTTAAGGGGGGAAAATGTGGGCTGGTTAGAAAGACAAGGCAGTATGTGGGGGAGAGGTTAGAGATGGGGTAAGAAGAAAAATGTTCTGCTCCTTCCCCATTGCCTGTGTTTAGGTCCTCCAGGAAGCAGACACCAGGATGGAATTAGAAATGTAAGACTTTTATGGGGGGTAATGCTTGTAAAAGAGAAAGGGGAGAGAGAGCAGAAGGCATTGGGAGGGCCTCGGGTCATGATGCAAGTTCAATATCCATGAAAGGGGAGCAGGGAGGAAGAAGAATTGGGTAGATAGAGCTTTAGACTGCAGGGCAGCTCTGAGAAAGTCTTGGCTAGGTTGATAGGGAGCCCCAAAGCAACAATTCCCACTAGAGAAATTCCTCCACTGGGCAGGAATACCTGGCTCTAGTCTGCCCCCCACCCCATACTCAGTCATTGGCTAGGAGGTGCTCTGGAAAACCGTAGCCTTGGTGTGAGAGCTGCAATGGATCCCAAAGCTTCAGAAGCTGCCTACTGACAGATAAGTGCACTTATCACTAAAGAATCTCTCTTAGGGCTTCCCTGGTGGCTCAGTGGTTGAGAGTCCACCTGCCGATGCAGGGGACACGGGTTCGTGCCCTGGTCCGGGAAGATCCCACATGCCGCGGAGCGGCTGGGCCCGTGAGCTATGGCCGCTGAGCCTGCGTGCCCGGAGCCTGTGCTCCGCAACGGGAGAGGCCACAACAGTGAGAGGCCCGCATGCTGCAAAAAAGAAAAAAAAAAAAAGAATCTCTCTTAAAGGGAGATCTGAGCAGCACCTCTCCACGGCTGCCATATGCATGAATCACATTAGTATCAGAACTCAAAAAAGGCAAGGATGGGTGAATCTCATCTTGGATATCTGGCCACCCTTCTATCCCCCAGCCGCCCCCCATAGACAATTAACAAGAACCACAAACTTGAGTTACAGTGCTAAGAGTTTTCCTTCATCTCCTAAAATTCTAAGACACCTTGCAAAACTTAGCTTGACCCTGTTCAGTTTCTTCCAGCTACCACATGCGATCCAAAATCTCTCTCACAACTTGCAGCATGCTCACTCAACTTGTCAGAGATGGAAGCCTCTTGGCAGAAATGAGAACTATCTCACCTCTCAGATCTGTACGGAAAGGGAAATTGATTCACTGATGTTTTCATTCTCTTTTTGTTTTTGTGGTTCTGCTTTTAAGTGCTGAAGAATTTTGGCTTTTTTGTGACTCAAAAGCATAAATCTTTTTCTAAGGTGAAGGATTAATTTTCACAATGAAAAGAGTTAGTCTCTTCTTGTTTTACACTTTAAGTGTGAGAATTGATTACACAGAAGCAGTTGATCCAAAATATTACAATGGGGGAGAAGGACAGGAGCATAAATGAACCACAAGCCAAAAGGTAGTTTCTGAACACCACTCTGTAGGTAAATGCAGGTTTGCAAGGAGCTTTTCAAAATCATTAGGCCACTAAGGTTCAGTTGAGCCTATCACACAAATCGTCTGCTTATTTATTTTGACCAACAGGTTCACAGCTCCTTCTCATATTCCATGTCTCTGGATCTAGATAATAAGATTATCTTCATGTGAGAGATAAATTGGAGACTGACAAGTCACAGGCTTCAAGGGACATGAAATTCTATCTTCAGATTAACAATTGGCCTCTCCCAGAGTTTCAACTTTTCCAGATACAAATTCCCAAAATATTCCACAGTTGACCTCTCTGGCTATAGCACATGTAGGCACCCAAGGAATGGAAGTGACGCAGTTGATGCAAGAAATATGGCCAAGCTTAAGTGGAGAAGGGATGGTGGAAGTGGGTATTGGTTGAGGTTGGAAACCTTTGCAGAGAATATATTCTATATGTTAGGCCTCCTGCTGCCCCTCTAAACTGAGCTTCCTGAGAAAACCGTATCAATAGGAAAGAAAGGAGAGATAAGATTTGCTTAATTTATTAAGCAAAGTCCACTGCTTGATTTCTTATAAGCTGTTTTCATTTCTTTAAGGTCAGGGTATATAGTCCTGTCCTTTGCTTGCTACTGATTTCATTTTTAATGACAGCATGGTGGAAATCAATGGTTTTCAAAATTATTTTTAGGAGTGGAGCTCTTGCTTCAAAAGAAATAAAAAATAAAGAGAATAGAAGATCTAGAGCCCTGTCTGTCCAACTTCTCCTTTAAGCACGTCCTCTAACCTCGAGACTCTATGGGACATAGTTTGAAGGTCACTATAACGTGGAAAGAGGTTTTGAGTAGGAGTTTAGGTCTAGAGCAAAGATGATTCTGGTTTGAGTCTAGTTACTTTTATGCCTTTGTAACCCTGGTAGATAACATTAACAATAATAGCAATAATGGTAGTAATGTAGTGAGTGCTTTATAAATGCTTGTTATTATAATTAATAATAATAATTACAAAGATCGTTTATAGGGCATGCTCCATGTGCCAAGCACTGAGCGAAATTACATAAAATGCATTATTTCCTTTAAATACAACAAGCCTAAAAAGTTCAGGTGAGGTTACCAGAACAGAGAGGTTAAGTCATCTGCTCGAAGCCATATAGCAAGTGATGAGCAGGGAGGGGACACAAATGCAGGAATATCTGACTCGAGAGTCAGGGCTCCAAGCCCCATGTGTGTGCAGCTTTACAGCCTCAGGGTCCTAATCTGTAAAATATAGAGATTGGATTAAGTGATCATTAAGGGTTTGAAAAAAAACTTATTTCCTTGACAGTTGTCTGCTGAGCTTTAAAAAGAACAGAATTGCAGCTTCTATCTATTATTATAATCATCTGCTAGAACCTACTTCTCATCTCTCTTTATAGGATGACATGCTTTACCCTTTTTTCTAAAGCCCTCTGCTATAAATCATTAAACCCATTACAGTTCTACCCAGTTTACAAATTTTAACTGGCGTCACCAGTAACTTTACTGTCTCACTTCAACCCTCCTCCTTTTTTCTTATCTCCTTTAGCAGAGAATTTGGCATTTTCACAACTTAACTAAAATGATTAGATCATTGTTCATGTAATATTAGCTTGATGCAAAGGGAGGGTGGTGTTGTGGTTATTTTTCTAGCTTTGTCAACTGAAATTCTCTAGAAGCAATGACATCCCTGTAGCAATGAATGGAACCCATGGCTAGATCTTGGTTTCTAAATACTGTTCTCCACCAAAATGAGCATGTGGCTGTGTTTGTGACTTTGACATGTTCTGTCCACCCCTGAGTGTGTGGTAAAGTCACTGTGACCCAGTAGACAGAGGGCATTGGCCATGGCATTGGCGGACTGGTTTTGTGACTCACCAGCTCAGTGAACCTGAGCAAGTCAGATTGTTTATGAGGGGGGTCAATATTTTTTACTGTGAAATAAGGTTTGACTTGCTTCTTGCTATCCATTTTCCACTCTGTAGCCAGGCGTTCTTTCTCAAAAGTGAATTTGATCCATATCACTTCTTTGCTTCCACCTGTTTGTTGGCTCCATGTTGCTCCAAGGATAAAGCCCACCTTCTGTAACATGATATGCAGTGGTGCCTGCTCATCCTTTCTGAGCAGCGTTTCTTCTGCTCTTGTCCCACCCACCCCCAGCGTATACTCTCCATATGCTCTGTGATGCAAATTTACTAACTTGCAGTTCTTTATGAGATGTGCTATCTCACCTCCACATCTCTGCTCGTGCCCTTCCTTATAACCTGTACAGTTTTCCCTCCTCTTCTTTTTGCCTGTCTATGTCTTTCTCATCTGAACTGGATGTCATTTCTTCCAGAATGCTTTCCTTGGGCCCAGCATTTAATTAAATGCTTTCTGTATGTGTCTCTTTAGCCTATGTACTGTGTTGTAATTACTTGTATTGTACTGGTCTGTCCTACTAGTCTCTAAGCAATTAGAAACTGTGCCTTAGTCATTGCCATATCCCTAGGGCCTAACACAAGCCCAGCACCTGGTTGTGGACTCAAATATTTGTTAACTGAATTAGTGATTCTTTTCATCTTCTCTGACCCTCAGTTTACTCATCCATTATGTGAAAATAATAATATGTATCTCCTGGATTGCGATGAGGATTGCCAGAGAAAGGGTACGAGAATGCACTTTGCTAACAGGAATCACTATCCCTGCATAAGATGGAAGGGAAGACTTGCTTTCTTTCTGGTATGCAGTTTCCTCTTATCCGGGGTTGGCAAACTGTGACTCACAGACCAAATCCAGACAACCTCCTGTTTTTGTATTACCCCCAAATTAAGAATGATTTTAAAATTGTTAATTGGTTAGATAAAATCAAATGAAGAAGAATATGTCATGACACATGGAAATTGTATGAGATGCAAATTTCAGAATCCGTGAGCAGTTTTATTGAGACTCATTTATGCTCATCTGCTGTGTACTATGGCCATGTTTGTGCTACAGTGGCCGAATCAAGTAGCTATGACAGAGACCTACTGGCCCACAAAACCTAACATATTTACCCTCCAGCCTTTAATAGAAGAAGTTTGCCCACCTCTAAATGTAAACCTTCTTCTGTCCCCTCACTGCCCAGCCCCTGCTTTGGGCTTGGGTTCTGCTTTGATGTCTCAGCCTTAGAGACATTTGATATTTCATCACAGGTCTAGAGGGAAAGAGTTGTTTCTTATTTATCCCCCAACAACCATATGAGTATCTATGCAGAGCACAGCAGGAGGTTTCCACAAAGATTTTTCATATTTGAGCCTGTATAATGCAGGGGATTTAAGAACAAAATTACTGGGTTCCCCTATAAACTATCTCATTACTTGGGTTACTTGCTAAAGGAAGTGTTCCTTCTGGTTTTCTCAGATTAATATGAATCTGAAATTTGTCCAGATGTGTATGATTTTTTAAATTTTCTGTGTGGGGCTTCCTTTTTATTGCATTTTAAAAAAGAAATTAATGGAAAGGAACTAAAAGCCAAAGCAGTTCCCACTTTAAAAATGAGGGGCTCAACAAATGGAAATAAAACAAAATTAAAATTAAAAAAAAGAAATAAAACAAAAGAAAAAATGAGGGGCCAAGGGGCATTAAAATTAGATTCAGTTACATGGTTGGAAGTGAAGGGAGAGAGAAAGGAGAGAGGGAGAGACAGAGAGACAGAGGGATGGAGAAACAGGGAGGGGAGAGAGGAGAGTTGGAAAAAAGTGACCAAGAAGTACAGTGGTCATCTGATGAAAAGACAGGCAGGCTAGAAATCCAGTTTAGGAAGCTGGGAGCCCAGGAAGATGAAAGGAGAATACCTCAGGAGTCAGCCTGGCTCTGTGAGGACATTTTTGTGGTAGTTAAATTTCTTCCTGCAGAATCTCAGTAGTTGTTTGGCATCAGAGTCTCCCCTGTTCTGTCTCCCCTGTCTGTGTGGTATAGCCGTGGTTGTACGTGAAAGAGAAAACTTAAAACACTCTGTTACGCAGTGGAACGTGATGTACCACCCTCCAGAGAAGAATCCAGTGACTGCCTGGACTCCGAGCTGCATTCCTGAGCTCCTCTGAGGATGTAATAAACAAGTTGTAGGGTCCAAAGATTCATGAGGAGAAGCTTCGACATTGTGAAATACTTCTGACATCTTGGTTGCTCCATTTGGCACCAAAACATGCTTTGTGCGAAAACAATTTTTTTGACAATGTTGTAGACTGGTCTAACCACTAAACCACCAACTCCTCCCCTCTCTGCCTTCTAAAATTGCTCTGACAAAATAAAAAACCCCAACAAACACAATATTACAGGATGATGGAAAAGCAAATACTGAGAGTTAGAGGGTGATGATATAAAGTACATATGTGTGCTTTCAGTTTGACCAAGTTTATAACACACACTGTGTGTGTAAATTCACAATTGGAATCTATAAACTAGAGATACGACACTGAGTCGGTTTTGGAAATTGCATAGTCTTACATGAGCCAGTGGCTGCTACCAAGTATTTTTTTAAACTCTTTAAATTGAGAGTTTTCAGTAGATTCTGAGGATCAGCTTAACCCGCCTTGGATAATTGTATCATCCTCCCTGCCGCCGCCCACCCCCCCATTTTTTACAATGCTTTGAAAGAGCAGTTTAAGTTATATCAACTAGAAACATATGCTTCAACTTCTTCTGTGATTGGTATTTCTCTTTACACAGATGTGGCAAATTTTTGGTGCCTGTAAACATTTTCCTTTTAGGGAAAGGGACTGGATTTATGGTGTAGAATTCCATTGACCTATATTGGGTCAAAGTATCTGGGAGATGCTTATTACATAGTGTACCTGTTCACTAGAAGAATTTCCTTCTGTTTATGTGCCCACTTACAATGTAGTTTATAATAAAATGCTCTTCTTCCAGACATCAGCTTTCCAGGGCTCATTTTTTCTTTCTGTTAACATAAGCAAAGCAGTGTGTACTTGGCTGATTATTAATCAGCAATTTGTAGATGTTGCTTCTTTTTCCTCCTAAGCCAGGGATTGGCAACAATTTTTCTATCAAGAACCATAACATTGTAGGGGAAATATCAAATAAGACCTCAAACTTAAAAAAATAATAATAATAAAAAAGAAAACTAGAAAGTGGTTTGTCAATGTATTTTTTAATTTAAAATATTAAAATGTACAAAAATAGCAGTCATTCATATTTTCACTTCCCAGTGTTAAATATTTATCATCTTGGTATATTCTTATGCTTTAAAAAAAATACTGTTATTTTTGTAAAAAAAAAAGGGGGGGGCTCATTATAAAGAATTCAAAAATAGAGAAAATATAAAGATGAAGATGAAATAACCTCAAATGCTACCACACCCCCAAATCATTATTAACATTAGATAAACATCATTTTAGAGTCTATCTTTTTATGCATATATATAGACAGAGCAATTAAAAATTCTAATTAAGATGAAATCTTATTAGAGAAGACACTTCAATGAAAAAAGTGTAAGTTTACTTGAATTTAATAGAAGAAAAGCTGAAGGAATTGTTGAACTTCAAATAAATGTTTCTATAGAACAAGATACATTATTTCCTACAAGTTTCCTCTCAGAAAAAAAGGAAATTAACACATGAAAAGATGCTTGACATCACTAATTATTAGAGAAATGCAAATCAAAACTACAATGAGGTGTCACCTCACACTGGTCAGAATGGCCACCATCAAAAAATCTACAAATAATAAATTCTGGAGAGGGTGTGGAGAAAGGGAACCCTCCTACACCATTGGTGGGAATGTAAATTGATAGAGCTACTATGGAGAACTGTATGGAGGTTCCTTAAAACTATAGAGCTATCATATGATCCAGCAATCCCACTCCTGGGCATATATCTGGAGAAAACCGTAATTCAAAAAGATACATGCAGGGGCTTCCCTGGTGGCGCAGTGATTAAGAATCTGCCTGCCAATGCAGGGAACATGGGTTTGATCCCTGGTCTCGGAAGATCCCACATGCCGTGGAGCAACTAAGCCTGTGCACCACAACTACTGAGTCTTCACTCTAGAGCCTGCAAGCCACAACTACTGAGCCTGTGTGCCACAACTACTGAAACCCGTGCGCCTAGAGCCTGAGCTCCACAATAAGAAGCCACCGCAGTGAGAAGCCTGTGCACCACGATGAAGAGTAACCCCCACTCACTGCAACTAGAGAAAGCCCGCGTGCAGCAACAAGGACCCAACGCAGCCATAAATAATAAATAAATAAATAAATATATTAAAAACAAAAAGATACATGCACCCTAATGTTCATCGCAGCACTATTTACAATGGCCAGGACATGGAAGCCACCTAAATGTCTGTCAATAGAGGAATGGATAAAGAAGATGTGGTACATATATACAACAGAATATTACTCAGGCATAAAAAGGAATGAAATAATGCCATTTGCAGCAACATGCATGGACCTAGAGATTGTCATACTGAGTGAAGTAAGTCAGACAGAGAAAGACAAATATCATATGATATCGTAGAATCTAAAAAAATGGTACAAATAAACTTATTTACAAAACAAATAGAATCACAGACGTACAAAACAAACTTATAGTTACCGGGGGGAAAGCATGGGGGAGGGGTAAATTGGGAGATTGGAATTGACATATACACACCAGTATACTAATAAGGACCTACTGTATAGCACAGGGAACTCTACTCAGTACTCCTTAATGGTCTATATGGGAAAAGAATCTAAAAAAGAGTGGATATATGTATATGTATAACTGATTCACTTTGCTGTACACCTGAAACTAACACATTGTAAATCAACTATACTCCAATAAAAATTTTTAAAAAAGGAAATTAAAAAACCCAATAATTAGAACAATTTTTAAGTTACATGTGTTGTCTTTGATAACATTCTCAGACTTTCTCCCATTGCTTCCCAAATTTTGTTAGTATTTTTACATTGTCTGGAAATAGAACATTTACATTCTTTTTCTGTAACGATAATTCTCTTAGTTCATATAGTTCAGTGTTTATCTCAATATTTAAATGGATTTAATGTGTACCAGAGTCTTAAAATCTGGATGTTTTTATTTCTATGCTCTTTATTTTGATTCATATTTTAATATTCCCCCCCCACCCCGAGAAGTGCCTATGAGTGTTGTATCTCCTGAATTCTGTCATGTTTGAGGTACCCATCACCCTTGTAGTCGAACAGCATCTTGGCTGGGTACCATGTGCTTGGATCACACCTTCTTTTTCACATTGAAACTTTATTTCATTGTCTGCTTTTCCCCCAATGTACATGATTTACTTTTCAGGCTGTTCTCTTAAAGGCTTATTTCTTTATCCTTTATTTTAATGATATAACTGGGCTATGCTCAGTGTAGAGGGTTCTGTATCAAACTTTTCTGTAAAATAAAGGACCCTTTTAAGCTACAGATTCAGGTTATTTTCCCCCCCTTAGTTTCAGGGAAATTCTCTTGCATCTTATGTTTTGCTTCATCTTCTGTTTATTTGTTGGGTTTGCTACCTCAAGGACACCAATTATCCTCATGTTGGATCATATTTGTTTCCTTGCATATCTATTAGTTCATCTCTAAATGTTCTGATTTCTATTCTTTAACTTTATTCATCAGGATTGGCTCATCTTTCTTCTATGCTAGTAATTTGATTGATAGCAATAACTACTGTGTTTCTTATTGTTTCTAAATTATTTATTAATTCCTTAATCCTGTTGTTTGGGGCCTCTATTTGTTTCCTTAAGTCTTCAGTCACTTTTTCCATTTTGGTTCATTGTTGTTATTATCAGGCCTTTGAATCTTTGTTTTGTCCAGACCATGTACTTAAGTTAGTCCATAGTGTAAAGCAATTTTTCTTCTGGTCCTTCATGTTTTCTTATTATTTAGTCCTTTGTCTTTCCTTTTCTTTCTTCCTTCCTTACCATATAATATTTATTTAATTTCCATGCCATTTCTTTTTATCTTGCTCATGTTCAGGTGGTTCCATTCAGGCATTTTGTCTGCTCTGATGAAATGAGGTTTACTTCTTGATTTTTTTTTCACGTTATATAAAACTAATTTGCTTTTCCCAGCTATACGTTGATGGCTGTATCCTTGTGTTCTACACTCTTTTCTATAGCCCAAGAGAATGACAACAGAAGGAAAGAGTCCAGCTTGGATATTTTCAGTCTTTGTTAGATAATCTAGGCCTTGCTCATTATTTTGAGATTTTGTTAATAGTTCTGTGTCAGGATCTGCTTGATGGACATACTCCTTTCCTGTGGGAATGTCACCTTGACCCCTGGACTGTATAACTGTGGAGCTTTTTTTTTTTTTGGTACAGCCAGTCCCTATGTCACTCCCTTTTCCCCCAACAGGCTTCCTGTCCCCACTCCACCCCCGACCCCCATTACTCAGTTTGAAAAGGGAAAAGATAGTGACTGGGTTGGTTTCTTTCCAGGTTTGATTGGATCAACTTGGCAGTATAATTTCTGGGAGTTTGGGCAGGGGTGAGAGCAAAACTGTGCTACCTCTCTGTTTCATTTCACAGTCATTTGTGTCTTTCCTCATTTGCCAGTTTTTGAAGTTTATAACATTAACCTAACCTTTTTCCTTGCTTTGTGGCTGTTAATAATTTTCCCCCAGCTTTAATTTTTTTTCTGTCTGATTTTGTTCGATACTTAGAAGGGAAATATTGTGATTCAATTGCAATATATAATCTTAAAGCTAAGACAGGATTAAAAAATTATATTCCAGATAAAACAGATGATTTAGATGTAAATTCTATGTCATAAGCAGTTAAAATGGAGGAAGTTGGGAAGAGATATATGATAATTTGAAACTATAGCAGAGAAAACCCAAGAGAATAAAAGAACAATAGAAAAGACCAGGGACAATAAAAGAAGAGGGAAATTTGTTGGTTCTGATCATGGCAAAGTAGTGATAAACTGCTCTGGTGGGCAATCTTGTCTCTTTGGACTGAGGGCATTGATGCTGGAAGTGCATAATCACTGTCCTTTGAAATTTTGGTAGGCTTTTCAACTTTTGAAAAACAGTCTTTCCTGTTCTGGGAAAGAGCTTAGCTGTTTTTATTTTCAAGCTGTAAAGTTTACGTTTGAAATAAAGTCTTATTTTCCTATGTAACCTTGAAATTTTAACAGATGCTTGAAGCAATTACTCAGGTTTTAAAATTTATTTTGTAATCTGAGAATTGTTGACCCATGTGCTAACTATCCTGAAAGTTCCTGTCATCTTGCATCATAGACTGCAGCATTAGAAGGTACTAAGAAAGCAAAGAACATGTGAACACTGGGGTGGAGAAAATATAGTTAGGGTGATAAAGGAATCAGAATCAGGGAGAAGAGAAGTGGACCCAGACACTGGGTTTGCAAAATCCTTGCAAACATCTACCAAGGGATGTTGTAGAAACTGCGTAAAATAGGAAGTCAAATGTCCACGTAAAAGTCAGCAACCGAAACAGCCATAGAGAGCAGGAGCAAATGGATAGGAAATCAGTGCCCACAGACAAGGAGAGGAAGTTGAGGTAGATTCTCTTCTGGCTCCTTTATAATACCTTGACTATGAAGAGCAAATTATGAGATGAGAAACCTGAGATGATGGGAAATGATAATTCTGGCTGAGAGGAGAGAGAGAGAGAGAGAGAGAGAGAGAGAACATCTTATCCCTTTGACATCACCAAACTGTCTAGTTGACATGTTTCTCTTCTCTCATACTGTAGGTCTGCCTCAAGATTGCATTTCTTTTGAATCAGAATTTGTGACTCTTTGACTTTAAAATTTTTCTGTTTCACATTCAATTTTTGAAATTGAATTAACAAGTTGATTGAGGTAAAACATACATATACTGTTCTTATTTAAAATATGCAATTTGATAAGTCTTGACAGATATATATACTCGTGAAACCACTAACACAATCAAGATACCGTACATTGTCATCAAAATATACAACATTCCACTCCCTTTGCAATTTCTCCCTCCCTCCACATCCTTCTTGATTCATTTTATTCAGCTTTACTGAGGTATAACTGACAAATGAAACTTTAAAATATTTAAAGTGTACAATGCAATGATTTAACATACATATACCTTGTGAAAGGATTCTCACCAATGAGTTAACACATCCATCACCTCATATATTTATCTTAGCAAATTTTAAGTATACAATATAGTATTATCAACTATAGTCACCATGTTATACACTAGATCCTCACATTGCATCTTGTCACTAAAAGTTTGTGCGCTTTACCAACCTCTCCCTATTTCCTCCAAACCCAGCCTCTGGCAACCACCATTCTACTCTCTGTTTCTATGAGTTCAACTTTTATTTTAGATTCTGTGTACAAGTAACACCACACAATATTTGTCTTTCTCTGTCTAGCTTATTTCACTTCCTATAATGCCCTCCAGGTTCATCCATGTTGTCACAAATGGCAGGATTTCCGTCTCATTTAAGGCTGAATAATATTCTATCATATGTATATATATATATCACATTTCTTCATCCATTTTTTCATTTGACAACATTTAGTTTGTTTCCATACCTTGGCTATTGTGAATAATGCTGCAGTGAACATGGGAATACAGATATCTCTTTGGGATAATTATTTTTTTCCCTTGGGATATATATCCAGAAATAGAATTGCTGAATCATGTGGTAGTTCTACTTTAAGTTTCTTGAGGAAACTCCATACTGTTTTCCATAGTAGCTGTAGAAGTCTACATTCCTACCAAGAGTGTACAAGGGTTCCCTTTTCTCTATGTTCTGGCCAGCATTTGTTATCTCTTGTCTTTTTGGTAATAGCCATCCTAACAGGTATGAGGTGATATCTCCTTGTGGTTTTGATTTGCATTTCCCTGATGATGAGTGACGTTGAATATCTTTTCATGTACTTCTTGGCCATATGTATGTCTTCTTTGGGAAAATGTCTATTCAGGTCCTTTGCTCATTTTAAAATTCAGTTTGTTTGTTTGTTTATTTATTGCAGTTGAGTTATATGAGTTCCTTGTATATTTTGGGTATTAACCCCTTCCTGGATATATGGTTTACAAATATTTTCTCCCACTCCATATGTTGCCTTTTCATTTTGCTGATAGTTTCCTTTCCTGTTAAGATTTTTAGTTTGATGTAGCCTAACTTTTTTATTTTTGCTTTTGTTTCCTTTGCTTTTGGTGTCAAATCCATTGTCAAGGAGTTTACCCCCTATGTTTTTTACCCCCTTGGAGTTTTACAGTTTCAGGTCTTATGTTCAAATAGTAGAAGTTGGGGCACTAGGTTTGGACAAGCTCCTTCTGGGAAGACACTGATGACTTAGTTTAACTGTTAGCGTAAGCTGGCGGGGGGGAAGATGAGGGAAGTGTCCACTGTGCAGTCACACCCCTTCTGGGGAAAGACAGGGAGACAGGTATTTCTGCCCACTCCCTCTGCATTAAACCCTGGGGGGATCGCTGCAGCAAATGCTCCCTTGACAGTTAACAACTGCTTCTTTGTTTGCTATATTCCTATGGGTCTTGTGAACCCAAGCCTCACTGACTTTCAGAGATAGGTGATTTGAGGGCCCACCCCTCAGGTGGCTTCCTTAAAAGTTGAGGTGTTAGCTGTGTGGTCCAAACCCTCATTCCTCAGAGAGAAGCTGGGAGTTGGGGGTTCCTTCCCAATTGTATGGTGCTTGGTCAGGAAAGAGTTTTATAGCAAGAGTATATCTCAGCGATTCCTAGATATACTAGGAAGTGTGGGTGTTTGCTCAGTTGCCTGATCAGTAGGAGTCACTCAGCTAGTTTCTGGGCTTCTCTCAGGGGGAATTGCTGTGTGTAGCTGTATATTCAGTGCATCTGTAGGAGGTAGGAAATTCAGGAGCCTCCTATGTTGCCATTTCGGTCCAGAGTCTCAACTTTTTAAACGACCCCTATTCTTGTGGTGATAAGATATGGCATAGAATTATTTTAAGTGAAAAAATTTATAATTTATAAATTTATACATATTAATTTATACATATAATCACAGTTATTTTATTTTATTTTATTTATTTATTTTTAATTTAATTTATTTTTTAATACAGCAGGTTCTTATTAGTCATCCATTTTATACACATCAGTGTATGCATGTCAATCCCAATCGCCCAATTCATCACACCACCACTCCCACCCCCTGCCGCTTTCCCCCCTTAGTGTCCATGCATTTGTTCTCTGCATCTGTGTCTCAATTTCTGCCCTGCAAAAAGGTTCATCTGTACCATTTTCTAGGTTCCACATACATGCGTTAATATATGATATTTGTTTTTCTCTTTCTGACTTACTTCACTCTGTATGACAGTCTCTAGATGCATCCACGTCTCTACAAATGACCCAATTTCGTCCCTTTTTATGGCTGAGTAATACTCCATTGTATATATGTACCACTTCTTCTTTATCCATTCGTCTGTCGAAGGGCATTTAGGTTGCGTCCATGACCTGGCTGTTGTAAATAGTGCTGCAATGAACATTGGGGTGTATGTGTCTTTTTGAATTATGGTTTTCTCAAGGTATATGCCCAGAGGTGGGATTGCTGGGTCATATGGTAGTTCTATTTTTAGTTTTTTAAGGAACCTCCATGCTGTTTTCCATAGTGGCTGCATCAATTTACATTCCCGCCAACAGTGCAAGAGGGTTCCCTTTTCTCCACACCCTCTCCAGCATTTATTGTTTGTAGAGTTTTTGATGATGGCCATTCTGACTGGTGTGAGGTGGTACCTCATTGTAGTTTTGATTTGCATTTCTCTAATAATTAGTGATGTTGAGCAGCTTTTCATGTGCTTCTTGGCCAAATGTGTATCTTCTTTGGAGAAATGTCTATTTAGGTCTTCTGCCCATTTTTGGATTGGGTTGTTTGTTTTTTTAATATTGAGCTGCATGAGCTGTTTATATATTTTGGAGATTAATCCTTTGTCCGATGATTCGTTTGCAAATATTTTCTCCCATTCTGAGGGTTATCTTTTCGTCTTCTTTATGGTTTCCTTTGCTGTGCAAATGCTTTTAAGTTTCATTAGGTCCCGTTTGTTTATTTTTGTTTTTATTTCCATTACTCTAGCAGGTCAGTCAAAAAAGATCTTGCTGTGATTTATGTCAAAGAGTGTTCTTCCTATGTTTTCCTCTAAGAGTTTTAGAGTGTCTGGTCTTACATTTAGGTCTCTAATCCATTTTGAGTTTATTTTTGTGTATGGTGTTAGGGAGTGTTCTAATTTCATTCTTTTACATGTAGCTGTCCAATTTTCCCAGCACCACTTATTGAAGAGGCTGTCTTTTCTCCATTGTATATCCTTGCTTCCTTTGTCATAGATTAGTTAACCATAGGTGCGTGGGTTTATCTCTGGGCCTTCTATCCTGTTCCATTGATCTATATTTCTGTTTCTGTGCCAGTACCATATTGTCTTGATTACCGTAGCTTTGTATTATAGTCTGAAGTCAGGGAGTCTGATTCCTCCCGCTCCATTTTCTTCCCTCAAGACTGCTTTGGCTATTTGGGGTCTTTTGTGTCTCCATACACATTTTAAGACTTTTTGTTCTAGTTCTGTAAAAAATACCACTGGTAATTTGATAGGCATCACATTGAATCTGTAGATTTCTTTGGGTAGTGTAGTCATTTTCACAGTATTGATTCTTCAACCCAAGAACATGGTATACCTCTCCATCTGTTGGTATCATCTTTAATTTCTTTCATCAGTGTCTTACAGTTTTTTGCATACAGGTCTTTTGTCTCCTTATGTAGGTTTATTCCTAGGTATTTTATTCTTTTTGTTGCAATAGTAAATGGGAGTGTTTCCTTAATTTCTCTTTCAGATTTTTCATCATTAGTGTATAGGATTGCAAGAGATTTCTGTGCATTAATTTTGTATCCTGAAACTTTACCAAATTCATTGATTAGCTCTAGTAGTTTTCTGGTGGCATATTTAGGATTCTCTATGTATAATATCATGTCATCTGCAAACAGTGACAGTTTTACTTCTTCTTTTCCAATTTGTATTCCTTTTATTTCTTTTTCTTCTCTGGTTGCCATAGCTAGGACTTCCAAAACTATGTTGAATAGTAGTGGTGAGAGTGGACATCCTTGTCTTGTTCCTGATCTTAGAGGAAATGCTTTCAGTTTTTCACCATTCAGAATGATGTTTGCTGTGGGTTTGTAGTATGTGGCCTTTATTATGTTGAGGTAGGTTCCCTCTATGCCCACTTTCTGGAGACTTTTTATCATAAATGGGTGTTGAATTTTGACAAAAGTCTTTTTGCATCTATTGAGATGATCATATAGTTTTTATGCTTCAGTTTGTTAATAATGGTTTATCAGGTTGATTGATCTGTGTATATTGAAGAATCCTTGCATCTCTGGGATAAATACCACTTGATCATGGTGTATGATCCATTTAATGTGTTCTTGGATTCTGTTTGCTAGTATTTTGTTGAGGATTTTTGCATCTATATTCATCAGTGTTATTGGTATGTAATTTCTTTTTTTGTAGTATCTTTGTCTGGTTTTGGTATCAGGGTGATGGTGGCCTCATAGAATGAGTTTGGGAGTGTTCCTTCCTCTACAGTTTTTTGGAAGAGTTTAAGAAAGATGGTGTTAGCTCTTCTCTAAAGGTTTGTTAGAATTCACCTGTGAAGCCATCTGGTTGGTCCTGGACTTTTGTTTGTTGGAAGATTTTTAATTGCAGTTTCAATTTCATTACTTGTGATTGGTCTGTTCATATTTTCTATTTCTTCCTTGTTCAGTCTTGGAAGGTTATACCTTTCTAAGAATTTGTCCATTTCTTCCAGGTTGTCCATTTTATTGGCATAGAGTTGCTTGTAGTAGTCTCTTAGGATGCTTTGTATTTCTGCGGTGTCTGTTGTAACTTCTCCTTTTTCATTTCTAATCTTATTGATTTGAGTCCTCTCCCTCTTTTTCTTGATGAGTCTGGCTAATGGTTTATCAATTTTGTTTATCTTCTCAAAGAACCAGCTTTTAGTTTTATTGATCTTTGCTATTGTTTTCTTTGTTTCTATTTCATTTATTTCTGCTCTGATCTTTATGATTTCTTTCCTTCTGCGAACTTTGGGTTTTGTTTGTTCTTCTTTCTCTAGTTCCTTTAGGTGTAAGGTTAGATTGTTTATTGGAGATTTTTCTTGTTTCTTGAGGTAGGCTTGTATAGCTATAAACTTCCCTCGTAGAACTGCTTTTGCTGCATCCCATAGGTTTGGATCATTGTGTTTTCATTGTCATTTGTCTGTAGGTTTTTTTTTTTTTTTTGCGGTACATGGACCTCTCACTGTTGTGGCCTCTCCTGTTGTGGAGCACAGGCTCCGGACGCGCAGGCTCAGCGGCCATGGCTCATGGGCCCAGCCGCTCTGTGGCATGTGGGATCCTCCTGGACCGGGGCACGAAGCTGTGTCCCCTGCATCGGTAGGCAGACTCCCAACCACTGCGCCACCAGGGAAGCCCTCTAGGTATTTTTTGATTTCCTCTTTGATTTCATCAGTGATCTCTTTGTTATTTAGTAGCGTATTGTTTAGCCTCCATGTATTTGTGTTTTTTACGTTTTTTCCTCCTGTAATTGATTTCTAATCTCATAGCATTGTGGTGAGAAAAGATGGTTGATATGATTTCAATTTTCTTAAATTTACTGAGGGTTGACTTGTGACCCTAGATGTGATCTATCCTGGAGAATGTTCCATGCATACTTGAGAAGAAAGTGTAATCTGCTGTTTTTGTATGGAATGCCCTATAAATATCAATTAAAATACCTGTGTCTTTTGGTTGGAGCATTTAATCCATTCACGTTTAAGGTAATTATCAATATGTATGTTCCTATTACCATTTTCTTAATTGTTTTGGGTTTGTTTTTGTAGGTCCTTTTCTTCTCTTGTGTTTCCCACTTAGAGAAGTTCCTTTAGCATTTGTTGTAGAGATGGTTTGGTGGTGCTGAATTCTCTTAGCTTTTGCTTGTCTGTAAAGCTTTTGATTTCTCTGTCGAATCTGAATGAGATCCTTGCTGGGCAGAGTAATCTTGGTTGTAGGTTCTTCCCTTTCATCACTTTAAGTATATCATGCCACTCCCTTCTGGCTTGTAGAGTTTCTGCTGAGAAATCAGCTGTTAACCTTATGGGAGTTCCCTTGTATGTTATTTGTCATTTTTCCTTTACTGCTTTCAATAATTTTTCTTTGTCTTTAATTTTGGCCAATTTGATTATTCTGTGTCTCAGCATGTTTCTCCTTGGGTTTATCCTGTATGGGACTCTCTGTACTTCCTGGACTTGGGTGGCTATTTCCTTTCCCATGTTAGGGAAGTTTTCGACAATTATCTCTTCAGATATTTTCTTGGGTCCTTTGTCTCTCTCTTCTCCTTCTGTGACCCCTATAATGCGAATGTTGTTGTGTTTAATGTTGTCCCAGAGGTCTCTTAGGCTGTCTTCATTTCTTTTCATTCTTTTTTCTTTATTCTGTTCCATGGCAGTGAATTCCACCATTCTGTCTTCCAGGTCACTTATCCATTCTTCTGCCTCAGTTATTCTGCTATTGATTCCTTCTAGTGTATTTTTCATTTCAGTTATTGTGTTGTTCATCTCTGTTTGTTTGGTCTTTAATTCTTCTAGATCTTTGTTAAACATTTCTTGCATCTTCTCGGTCTCTGCCTCCATTCTTTTTCTGAGGTCCTGGATCATCTTCACTATCATTATTCTGAATTCTTTTTCTGGAAGGTTGCCTATCTCCACTTCATTTAGTTGTTTTTCTGGGGTTTTATCTCGTTCTTCCATCTGGTACATAGCCCTCTGCCCTTTGATCTTGTCTATCTTTCTGTGAATGTGGTTTTTGTTCCACAGGCTGCAGGATTGTAGTTCTTCTTGCTTCTGCTGTCTGCCCAATCACAGTTATTTTAAAGTCTGTGTGTGATAACTCTAATATCCGGATTACTTGTAGATCATTTCTGTTGTTCTTTTTTGTCTGTTTTTTCAGTCATTAATCTGATCTTATGGTTTATCTTCTAAGTTTTGTTTGAATGCTAGATGTTACATATGAAAAATTTATAGTGACAATTTGAAGCTTTACATAATGTTTTCTTCATTTAGAAAGGGTTTAGAATAGAGGCATGGGACTGTTCTGATTTGGAGGTTTTGGTCTTAGTAAGAATGAGTCTGTTTCCAGTTCACCTTTATTCCTAAGGTAAAGCTCTTCAGAGATCTTTTCTGAAAGCCTGAGTTTATTGGTTTATCTGGAATACTCTCTCTTGGTGGGCTCTGCAGTTTATTTTTGTCTCCCTGTCCCCTCGAAATGCTGAAAGTTCTGCTTAACTTCTCAGCTTTTCTGTGAATGCCTATAAATTGGCAGCTGTCTTGGAGGAATAGAATCACTGATTGTCTGGCTCACTTCAGTGTCCTTCTCTTCTCTTTAGAATCTTGGCCTTTCAAGTCCTGGCTGCTGCGATAGAAGCTCTCTGATGCCTTCTGGCTGAGGGAAGGCAGAAAAAGGATAAGCACTCCACACTTAATTCTTCAGAGAGGGTGGTAGACTAGGTTTGCCAGATAAAATACATGCAATATTTGGGATATATTGATGGCAAAATTTTTTGATTGCTTATCTGAAATTCAAGTATAAATGGGTATCCTGTGTTTTATTTGCTACATCTGTCAACTCTATGCTAGGTCAAAAGGGTTAAGGTACTAGAGTGTGGGATTTGTGGAGGGTATCTCTATAGATTTATATATAGATGATATAGATATAGATAGCTGGTAAGGAAAGAGTTTGTTATTTAGGGGCTGCATTAATAGACCAGTTTGGTGTGTAGATTTGGCCCAAACTGGATCTTCAGTTGGTGTATTGTAATTTTGACTTTATTTGGGCATCTTACTATCCCTTTTTCATGAATATATTAAAATTTCCCCCAAGTAATCTTTTTCAGGTTTATGCTAGGAAAGAACATCAGTGTGAGTTCAAAACATGCAAGTGGATTGGTCTTTGCTAGCATAATCTGAAGAGCAAAATTCATTTAATTGGCTCAAGAACCTTTCGTGAAAGTTAATGAATAAATAACTTGGACCAAATTTTTCCCTAGCAAAATAACTATCAGTTAAGTTGGTCTTGAATTGTGTCCATGTCTGTTTTGGAAATAGAGGGCTGGGCAAATCACTCAGTGATTTCTGAAGGGCTTATCACTCACCACAGCTTTCTGGGCAGCAGAATTAACAAAGAAATTCAGAACGGAAGTGTTGATCAGATATTAGAGTGAAAACAAACTGATGTCTTGAAAGATGCTTCTGCCAGTGTCAGGGGCTCTATAAACTATCATCATCACAAAGGCCCAGAGCTTAATTTATGAGTTAGTGCAAATCAGATTTTATTTTTAAGCACACTTTCAAGAAAACTTGCAGGGATTCCTTTGTGAAACAGAGATGCCTTTTGTAATGCAAACCATTCCAAGTTTGGAGAATGCAATGAGAGAGAATTACAATGGTCTGCCAAAATCAGGTTAGAATCTGAATTGGGAATTGTGTAGTTGGCCCTTCAGTGAGGGGACTGACTTGTTAAAAAAAAAAAAAAAAAAAAAAATCAATGACCTGAGTAGAAACATTTACTACTAGAAGGCAGCTTCTAGTATCAGCAGTTAATCTCTGGCCTGGGCTAACTTAATCACCATGTTTGAGTGAGGACCAGGCAGTTGATCATTAGCAAATTGATGGTATCTGTAAGTTAAAAGAATTTAGAGCAGAGATTTTCAAACTGTTACTGCACTTTGGAATCACTCATAGACTTTTTAAAAACCTGATGTCCAGGGACTTTTAAAAGCTGTACTAATTAAATCCGAACATTGGAGGCTGGGCCCCCAAGCATCAGTAGTTTTGATTATTCCCCAGGTGTCTCTAATGTGCAGCCAACCTTCAGAACCAGTGGTTTCAAGCAGAGCTGAATCCCTGCTCTCTCCTGTGATGTCCTTGTTGGTACCTTGAAATCCACTTAAGCTATTGGATCATCAGCTCACTGGCAGGGGTTTCTACCAGAAAGACCAGCCTCCCTGCAGGCCAATTTCTGGGAGGATGCTCTTTCATGGGGAAAAAGTATTAAATATTAGGTAGGTAATTTCATAGTCTGTAGGGCTTGTTTCCTATTTGTAAGTGATTTTTTAAATGACCAACTCAGGGTGGAGATGGGAAGGTGCTAATTCAAGTCACAGGGAGAAGCAGATCAGCTTTCCCTGGCTTTCAGAGAAGGTGGAGGGAAATGCTCTTCTCGGCAGCAGCTGAATCTCATGGAATGAGTAGATGGAGCCATTTTTCATGAAAGCACATTCCCAAAGATTCCCTTGAAGAATGTAAGAGACCAGATGGACTGAAACTGGATTTTTTAGGATCCTAAGGGAAATGTAAAATCCAGCAGCTATTCTGGAATTGACACTTCTAAGGAAAGACAAAATTTGGCTATGATGCTATCTTTGTACTCTTAAGAAGTACTTGAGAAGACACAAATTGACTGTGAATATTCGTCTGTCTTCCAGAGGGCTCCTGAGGATAGAGACTCTTCCTGGATGCACTCTATTATAATCTGCTGAAAGAACCCATTATGGCACCCCTCCCTTTTACAAACTGGGTTTTCCTCAGAGCCTAGTTGTTTTTCATGAATTTCAGAGGCATTCCCTATAAGTAATGCTCTCTCTTTCTCCATCACACAGTACTACTTCACAGAACCTAACCTCTATTTATAGCAGGGATATCACTTCCCTGGTCTCTTCCAGCAGAGAGGCCCAGCTCTAGTCTGTTTCAGGGTAAGACTTCTGTAGGGCAGCAGGTGCACACGGACTGGATGCTCCTTGTTTCCTGTGGGAGGAGCTTGGCTGTTCTACCACTTCTGCCCCCTCATGCTCCTCTCCACAGGAGGCGGGGGGACTTATCTGATTGCAGAACTTGGGAGCAACCTCTGAGAATGAGGGGCTCAGCTGCCTCCAAGCCCCTTTAGCTTTGGGACCCGCCAGCCTCAGAGACCATGCTTCTCTGCCCCTCGGCTCCTCTGTGCTGGGGTTTACTAGGGCAGACTCCTTCATGGGACATTTGGGGGCTGTCCAGTGCTGCCATGGGTATGTTTAATTTGGGGGTGCAATGCTGGCATGTTCATTTGGTCCTTGTATCTAAGCCACAGTCTCCAACAGCTTTATCAGTAATAAAAGTGATGTCTCCATCTGCCTGACTGCTGTGTTTATCTCTTTCTATTGGTTCTGAATATGAGCAGGTAAGAGAGGGATGTTTGTATTAATCCTCTAAAATTCCAATAATTACTTTTGAAGGAAGGCTTTAGAAAAGCTTGACGCCTTCTCATCTCAGGCACTAGGAGGTGGTTAGCAATGCAAGGGTGTCAACTGTGCTGGCAGACAGTCACTAAGCAGGAGATCCTGGGGCAGTGAGGGAACAGAGGTGAAGCAGGTGAAGAACTGGTCACCCCAGCAACCACAGAAGCCATGGCGCCTTGCCAACCTGACCTTCCAGCTTGGGCTGCCTTTCCATTCCTCTCTCCTGCCAGACTGACTGGGAGATGCTAACCAAAGATTGCCTCTACCAATGAGTGTCTAACCAGTGTATCGAATTAAGTGACATTTGATCTGGAAGGGGAAGAGGAGTATTGGTGACCCTCATGTGATCTGGTGCTGTCTCCTCTGGTAGTGGCTTCTCAAGAGATTCTGCTGCAGGGCCCCACTAACTACAACTTCTAATCTTTTGGGTCACCATTCCCCTTCCAGAAAGTACTCCTGGTGAGATCATTTTTAAAAATGATCTAAGTCAACATTTCTACCATAAATTGCACATCTGGGAGTCATACCTGTAGCCTGGCTTTTAACCTAAAGGAGCTTCAGCTAACATCCTCTTATAACCGGTAGCAGAGTGTTGGTGGCCAGGGTGTGAATGCTGGGAGGACAGCCAGAAGAGACTTTGCCCGGGGAGTTGCTTCCAGGGGCTTGGATGAGGACATGGGTGGAAATGTGGGCCATACCCTCTTTCAGCCTGCAGTGACCTCTCTTTCCTGCTTCTGTTGCCTTGCCGTTGGCTGCCCAGTCTTTTCCTTCACTTCTCACAGGCCTTTACCCTGTCCTTTGCATAGTGGCATCATCTGGCCCCTCTCATAGAGTCTTGGTTTCTTGGTGACATCAGCTTTTTTGTAATTTTTCTTTTTGGCCCAGCTACATCTACCCCTTTCACGTGCTGTACTGAGAGTGTTTGGACCACTTTGTGAAATGAATTAAGCAGATGTTCCCTGGGCAATCTCTGCATTCAAGGAAGTTCAATGGGACGTCAGGAAGTTTGAGCTGATCTGCAGACAAAAGAAGGGATCTGCTGGGACCACTGAGCAAGGGCAGGAGCACAGATGTCACCAAGCAGATAGGAGGAGGGAGGAGTTGCCCCAGAGAAACACAGGATGGGCCAAGAGCCCAGCAACCTGCCCAGTTGTCATAAGATCAGAGGGAATTACACAGAGGGAGGACTTGGCCACCAGTACATTCTAAACCATTTAAGGATTCCAAGCAAGACAATAAGTGCAGTGAATGTCAATTCAATAATCCCTTCCAGTCCCAGGATTCTGGGAAAACCCTTCACCAATACCCTCTAAAAAGTTTCCAAATCACTCAGAAAACAGGGTGATTTTGCCTGAAAAACATTCAGTCTTTCCTTATCAACAAGCTTGTGCTGCCAGCAAAGGTAATTCTCTGCTTTCCTCTGAAGATGTGTGGGGTTATGAGCCTTGGAACAGGTGTTTGAGGTTTATGACTATCCCTACTCAAGCCTGATTTCTTTTCAAATAACATCTTTTAGGTGCCTTCTAATATTCACTGACTGCATTTGCTAGCAGCCTCCTTTAATGCAGAGGCTCAACTCCTTCACTAGGTGGTTCCAGGAATGCTTGGATTTTTGTAAAATTCTGGCCCTTGGTTAAGGCTGAACCCGGGCTGACTGCCCGAGTGATGCGTGGGGAGTTAAATCTCCCCGAACCTGGTCTTGGTATGTTTGCTCTGATGAACTCTTCTCATTTCTGGTAAAAAGGCAGTGAGTGTTCTTTCTCTCCTGGGCTGGATTCCTGGAGCTAAATCAGGTTTGCTGAGGTTAGCATTGCATCTTCTTCCCCGTGTAAAAGAAAAACAAGGACAGGTGGTTGCATAAAAGGGCCCAGTGAGTAAATTTAAAGCATCTGTGAAAACTCAAAGTCAGTATTTTCTTTAAAGGAAAAGAGAGTGCACACAATTGTAGGTCATTTGACTCAGTTGCCATAGCAGAGATGACATAGATATCATCAATGACAGGCTTCTTTAGTGGCTCAGTGTGTCCTTAGGGTGCCCTCTGCCAACTTATTATTAACAAGATATCCCAGCATTTCAAACAAAATTTCTGTGCTTCTATTTCTGCCTCAAGGAAGACAATGATAATATCACTTACACTTTTTAAAGGCTAGCTGTGCTCTTGGCACTGAACTAAATGTTTTATATGAATCATCTTTTTAATCCTCACAATAATCCTATGAGGTAACTACTGTTATATTCATGCTTAGATGATCAAAATGAGACTTAGAGAGGAGAATTAATTTGCCCACAGTTGTACGGTTAGTAATTGACTCAACCTATGTGTGTCCTGACAGTCTTCATCAGCTGAGTGGAACTCATCTTCTAAATTTGTTTTCTTTTTCCTTCCCAGGTGTTTCAGCTATTTATCAGCCACAACTTATTATTTCTTACACAGCTGTGGGCTGCCCTTCTGCTCTCAGTGGTGTTGGCCCCATTCGATGGGAGCTCAGCTGGGGCACCTCAGTTCTCCTCCACATGGCTTCTCTCTACATGTGGTGTCTCACCCATGGCCTCTTCAGGTGGCCTCTTTCCAGCAGGATAGTCTAGCCTTTCTCACAACATGGCAACTGGGATCCAACAGGGAGTGTTTGGACAATAACAAACCTCATAGTGTAGGTGCCCATGAAGCCTCTGTTGTGCCACACTTGCTAAAGCCTCACTGGCCAAGTCAAGTCACATGATCAATATCAGCTTCAGTAGGGGAGAGGAGACTTTACAAGGGGGTGAATACCAGGAGGTAGGTGTCCTTCGATGGAGAGGCCACAATGTAACAGCCTACTACACCAGTAATAATAGTAATAGTAATGATATCTGTCATTTATTGAGCACGTACCATGTCCATGTGATCTCCCTTTCATCATCATAGTAACATAACTTATCAGCTTGGTATCTTTACCATTTTACAAGAGGGGAAGCTGAGACTCAGAGACTCTAAGAAACCTGATAAGACGACAAGAGTGAATTCAAACACTGGTCATTCTATTTCCAAGGTCCCAGTATAATAAATAGAAGTGTGGTATGCAGAAAAATAATTTTTTTTAAAAAAAAGGAAAGAGTCTATTTTTAATGTAACAATGGATCTTGGAATTTGGAAGGAAAAAAGAAACGTTCTAGTCAGTGGGCTTCCATGCAGGATATTATAGTGTTTGGGGCCTTCCTGTCCCAAGACTGACTTTCTTCATTTGCAGTCTTTCTAATTCTGGCATTTTGAATGGAGAACATAGTAAACAAGATTGGGTATAATTAGGCTAATCAAAATGCAAAAAGAATATAATGCAACTTTTCTTTTAATCAGCTCTTGTTTTAATCCTTGGCAAAAAGAGCCAGTCTCTACCCTGGCTATGTTTTCAAAAGCTCTCCCCCGAACCATTTGGGAGGCAGAGAGCAGGAGAAAGAAGGGGAGTGGAGGGAGCTAGACCCTGTAATAATGCAGATTTCAAAACATAGCTTAGATTTTTGGAAAATCCCTACATGAGCATGAAAAGTGCAACAACTTATGTTCAGATGCTTTTGCCAGCTGAAAACCACCATGACACTTGAGCACGGTTTGCAAATGTTCCCTCCTTCCCCACCAGCACCCAGGTCTGTGTTCCAGGCGATGAACACAGTGTTTGGCCTGTCTCAGGACTGAGAGTGTATGAAGCATGGGCATTGTTGGGTGAGCATGGTTGGGAGAGCAGTTCTTAAAAGCAAGGGAATCGTGGAAAGATTAATGGAAACTTATATTAAAATATGATACGTCCAAAAATAATTTCTTGCAAGCAGTAAGAATTAAAGCATTGTGAAACAAACAGAGCTTTCACTATTAACCTTAGGAAAGAAAAAAAACGGTGGCTGGCTCAGTGGAAAATATCGGCTGTGATTTTTTTTTTTCTTTTGGCCTTTTCCATGGTAGATGGCACTAATTAATAGAAGGGCTTGGTTGTTTGAGGGGTGGGGTGCCCAGAGAGGAAGGGATAAAATCAGACCATTTTTGGTATATCATGGAGGGGGGTGGTCCCTATTTTATTTTCAGTGTTCTGTTCCATTACTTCACTATTATTTTGGTCTTAGAGGTAATTTTAATTTTAAGTAGATTGCTTGGTTTTTCTGAATGTAGACACTTGGAGGAAAAGCTGACTAACAGGTCTACAAAATCACTGGGGTGGGTGTTGACAGATCTGACTGACATTTGCTTGGCATTTCCCTGTGTCCTTTTTCCTCACCCTGCACCCTAGTGGCAGTAGTTTAATGGCACAAAGATCCCGGAAAATAGCAGTTCTTAACCAATTTCTTTCAAAATGAAGTCCATAGAGAAAGGAGTCATTTTATCTGAGCAAATAACAAATTCTTACAGAAGCTTGTAATCACTGTCAACTCTCCCTCCCACCCCCCAAAAATAGACCTTGTGGTGTGAAATGAGGACAGCAAGTGATTCATATGTAAGTGAGTTTATAATTCATTTTAGAAATAAAGCTGAGCCTGTAAAGTACAGTCCAGGAAAAATAAGGAAGAATGAATAGCTTTAAGGGTACATCAGACTACTTGGGCCAAAATAAAAATATTTGGTATAACTTAAAATAAGTCTGTATTTATTTTTTGAAAGGTAATGTGCAATTAAAGTTTCCTCTGTCTGTTGAATAGTCACTTAAAAAGTTTTGTAACATTCATAAAGTGACTAGTTTATGAAGGGATTGTACGCTTTGATCTCATCAACAGTTCTGTGAAGAAAGCTTCTCATGTAAAGTTGACAGATGACAAAACAGAGGCTGAAAGATTTTGTCACTTTCCAAAGGTTGCATGGGTTGTAAGTGATAGAACGAGGACTTGAACTTGGGTGTTACATCTCTGCAGCTCATTAGCTTTCCGTTAGATGGTACAGCACATCCCTCTATAGGGCTTTATAACAATGGTGGCCATGGTCCTGTTCACCTCTGATCTGGGTGGTGGAAAGAGTTTTTATTTAGAATTAGGAGAGGTAACCTGATTAGAGTCTCACCTGATATTACTTAGCTGAGTGACGTTGCCCATCACTAAAACTGCAGGGCTCAATTTTACCGTGTGTAAATGAGGGGAGATATTTACCCACAGGATTGTGAGAACAAAGACCATGCACAAATGTAAAAGTTCTTTGAAGATGGTAAAATGTTCTACAAAGGTATATTATTATTATTTATTAAGCATAGACTATATACCCAGCAATAGGGCAGGAGCTATGATAAATTCAGAAGACTTTTTAATAGTCTGTCCTAACAACCTCTCCTTACTTCTTTCCCATCCATTCTAGAAGCTCCATGCCTTAATCACATTGAACTTTAAAATTTTTCTATGCATAATTTGCCTTTGCATATGCTAGTCTTCCTGCTGGAATGCACTTTCCCTAAGAATTCTCAAGCATCCTGCAGAGACCTTGTCCAGCTCACCTGGGTAGAGTTAATTTTTCCTCTTCTGGGCTCCTGTACACTGTGTTCACATCTCTATTATATCACTCCCCACAGTGTATTGTAATTCATCTGTTTATATATCTGCTTTTGCCCCTTCCTAAGCCATGAGATTCTCAAGGGCAGGTGCTGCCATCTGTATTAAGTGTACCTGGTACAGGGAGACACCCAAAGTCTTGATTAGAGGTGTAGTGATTAGAGGTGTAAGAATTACTGCCCTGATTCACAAATACATTACAACCTAATTGAGGGGCAAGACAGAGACACATGGAAGCTAGACACATGGAAGCTAGCAAAGTGCACAGGATAATAGGTTATATGGTATGGTACATACAGCCCCTTAGCAGTGTGTAAATTCATATGAACAGGAGATCATTGAAAGCTTAAGTAACCAGGAAAAGATCAGTAAGTTGTGTGGTATTAGTTAATGATAGGAATAAGGCGGGGGCAGGGGGCCTGGGGGCCGGGGGAGGCAAGCAATTAAATTCACTAGAATTCCTTTACGGAGGAAATCCCATTGGTTTGGAAGCCCCACTGTAGTACACAAAGTACTGCTAAGTACTCAAGGGATCTGCTTGAGGGCAGAACTGTTCTCCAAGAGGAAGAGGATTTATCTAAAGTCCCAAAGCAATGAAGGATGAGTAAGGGAAGAATGGAGGTGGATTGAGGAACATGCCTGAAAACCACAAGCCCAACAGATCTCAGTGAAAGTTGCCTAAATCCTGAAGAGCTTGAACTGAAGAGATTTTTTTTTTTTTTAATGGAAGCAATGGATGGACTTGAACCAGAGTCATTTCACATGAATCTTAGAGCAGGGAGGCAAAGAGGAAAGCAAGGTGCATGTGTTCCTAGAAAACCTGAGAAGGGCTTCTGAAGGTCCAGAGACATCAATTTGGGGTTTGGGCTAGGTTTAACCAAATCTCCAAGAAATGGAGCTGGGGCGCTGAGGGATGGGGAAGCTGACATCTGGATGACAATATCCAAATGGAGTGTTCCTCCAAAGCAAATAATTGGCCACGATTCTTCAGGAATCATTCATGGTAAAGTACAGTGATACTTCAGTACTCTTTATAGACATTCCTTTAGCCATGGACCTTTTGACCCATAGTCCATAAATGTCAGTCTGCTGATCATGCTGAGGCTACAGGAAAAGTGTTCACCTGCTTCTGGCTAATTGAGGAAAAGCAGAAATGGGGTAAGTTGTTTATAACACTAAATTCACTTAATTTAAAGGACTATCTTTATCTTAAAATCATGTTTTTGTATATCTTTTTGTTTAAAATGACCTTTCTTTTATGAATTGATGGTTTCTTTTTGATGTCCTTACATGGCAGAATTAAATTGTCCATCTCCTAAATTTCTTGGAAATTTCATTGGTCTATAAACCCCCAAATTCTAGGAACCACCTCTCTTATGTATAATTAAATATGATTTCAATTACCTAGTTTGTCCTGAATGAAATGGAAGGAGATTTATTTTCAGGGGCTAAATCCACTGTTGCTGGTCTTAGTTGGCGTTGTTTAAGGCAGTGCCTTTTGGGTCACATCATTCACAGCCTCTTCAAATTAAAATTTGTAAGTGGAGGAATTGCCATAGTCTCCCTGCCCCCCAACACTACCCCCTCCCCCGCCTGCATATGAACAGGGTTTGGTTCTATAATCAAAACTGACAAAGTAAATCTTGTGCCTAGTAAAAACAATACCTTGCATTGTATTATCACAAGGCAGTGTTGATGTAATGATTACATATTTTCACATATAATTATGAAATGCACAATTGTTATTATGCTGCACAGTAATTGACCACAAATGGCACATATTTCACATAAATTGCTGCAATTCCTGCGACTTTTCGTATCAGGGCCAGCTTCATGGGCATGCAAACTGTGTAGTCCCACAGGGCCCCATGCTCCAGAGAGCCTGCGCTTGGTTTAATGCTCTGCTGTCACTGTCCTGAAATTGTTAATAATTTCTAAGCAAGGGGCCCCACATTTTCCCTTTACACTCAGCCTGTAAATTATATAGTGAGTCCTTTTTTATATCCTTCCACTCTTGTAAGGAATCAGGTCAGGCTGGGAGATAGGGACTGGGCAGAGAGAAGGAGAGAGACCACACTCTGGATGTCTTTAGCCAACTCAGGAGTCCTTGCCTCCAATCCAGCCTGGAGGGCTTCTCCTATTACTTATAAGATCCTGGCCCTTTTCTTTCCCTGGAGGAAGGAGGAAGAGTTAGCTTTTCAGAAAATAAATGTTTTAAGTTAGCTTATTATAAAGGGAGGAGGCTGGGGATGCGTGTGAAGAGGAGGGACCACTGATAGAGAGGATGGAGAAACAGGAAAGATGCATTTGGAGGTCTTAAAACATGAGGTGATGCCAGAAGTCATGCCTGAGCCCTTGGACACAGGGTACAGTGGGCGCCTGGGGAAGGAAGTGCTCCAAAGGAAATCTTCCTCAACACTTACCTCCGTCTGGTACTGGCCTTTGCCTTAACCTAGAGGCCAGGCTCAGCTGGCTTTAAGTCTTATTGAGACTACCTGGTGGAAGGATGGGCAGAAGATTCTGGGCTGTCTGATTTTTTTGCAGAAAGATCCCAAATATCTCCCCATGGCCTAAAATCCCATCTGACAGAGACCATTTAGGTTAATGTGGAGCAGTTACCCTGCAAGGATTAAAGGATGGGCTGGGGGGTTCCTCTTCAGTCCCTCCTTCAGCGTAACCCTTGAGCTGGTGGTGCCTACAGCAGGAGCTGGGCTCTGCTGAGAGAGGAACAGAGAGAATAACTCTCAGTGGTCAAGTAGCCAAGGAGGGGTCTTCAGTAAAACAGAAGTACTTAGTGGGGTAAATTGTTGCTGTGAATATGCGATGCAACCTATCTAGCTCTCTCCGACTCTTCTGTAGCATCTTCAGCAAAGATGATATTGCTCCTTATGGTTTTGTGTGAGTGGATTTCTTTGGGAACTCAAAAAAGATACCCATTTCTGAATCCAAGTTGATTCAACCTGAAAATAAAAATTGTTCATATGCACTCAGGAACCAGAGGACAGAGGGACAGTGGGCAGTTGGCCTCTGGGTGGTGTGGCCTCAGTGAGAATTTCAATTCTGCCTTGGTTTTCCTGATGAGGTTGTGAGAATGAGTGTCTGTGGCCATGGTGGGGATGGTGGGCACTCCTGTGAGCAGAGTGAAGCCTGTGTAAGCTGTGAACCTGTCAGCTTTGGGATTTGTCATCCTTGCTTGGGCTCTTTATAAAACGTTTGCCCTTGTTACGTTGGTGTTTTGCTTAACTCATATAGTAGACTTCAGACATCATGGGAAATAATGGTACTTTTGTCATTAGCTCTGTTGCTTTTAAAATTCTGTTTCAAGTTTCTTAATCTTTTTCTCCTTTGCTCTCTCTCTCTCTCTCTCTTCCTCTTTTCTTTTTATTCCTCCACATTCTTCGTAAGTACACTTAAAGCTTTACCAGTGCTAGGAGGTTAACTTAAGACAGAGGGTGTATTGCCAGCCACAGGCCAGAACACTGGGCAGCCATGTGGGAAAGAAATATTTTGGCAGCAATAGAGCTTAGGAAGCCAATATTTTTTACCATAAGTTACAATAAATATTTACAAATTCAGTCTCATGTGGGTGTTCAGACTTTGAGTGAAAAGCAGTCTCATGCACTGATATTTACTTTGACTATATTCCCCTCTTTTCAGTAACCATGACTAATTCCCCTTTTCACAGAGAGTAGAGAGCAAGTTGGCTCTCAGTCTAAACACACACAAACACATACACACACACACACACCAGTTTACTAGGCACATTCTGGCAGTAGGCATACAGTTAGAATGAAGGAATTAGAAACGAAAGGCAACTCCCAAAATCATAGTACCAATTAATAAATGAACTAAGCATTGTTGCTAAAGAGGCTCAATCACAAGTCCACTGATTCTTACTCTGGCTTTCCATAGGAAGGCAGAGAATCTGCAAACTCTGAGTGTGATGCAGCAAATGAACTGAATCTAGTAGAGACATTTATTGAGTATTGTTGATGCTGTGAGAGATGTGAGGATAATATGACAAGATCCTTGCCTTCAAGGAACTTACATTTATAAAGAAGATACAAAAACAATGCAAAGTTAAGTGATCATAAAAGATGTGAATGACACTTGAAGATATCAATAGAAGAGAGGCAGAGGTGATGAATATATAAATGGAATGTGTGGAGTTGTCTCAGAGAGGTAAGAGATATTTGGGGCTGGCAGGAAAGGAAAATCTCTCTACAGGAGGTAGATTTGAATTGAGTATTGAAAAGGGGCACTCCAGGCAGCAGAAGCCATGAGCAGAATCACAGTGGTGGTGAAAGTTTCGTGTGCACAAGAGTGACATGAGTAAGCCAATTTATTTATTTATTTATTTATTTATTTTTGAGGTACGCAGGCCTCTCACTGCTGTGGCATCTCCTGTTGCAGAGCACAGGCTCCGCGGCCATGGCTCACGGGCCCAGCCGCTCCGCGGCATGTGGGATCCTCCCAGACCGGGGTACAAACCCGTGTCCCCTGCATTGGCAGGCGGACCCTCAACCACTGCGCCACCAGGGAAGCCCAAAGCCAATTTAGCCATAAAGAAGTTTCGGGATAATAATTGTAGATGGCCAGTGTGTTGGACTACAGAGGGCCTGAGCGTTGGGGATAGGAGAGTCACCACGCACCATGAAAGACTTGCCCTGATGTGGCAACCATCTCTGAATCCACTTTACTCTCCAAACCATCTTGGCCTTCTTTCCCTTTCTGGTTTAACCTTGATGCCAAGGGTCCATTCTTATTGGATAGGCCTGCCCTTTCTGCCTCCAGGGGTCCAAGTCTGACACAAGTATAGACATGGCAGGTGAGTTTCAAGGCCATGTAGGAACTCAAATCTCATTACTATTCCAACTTGTTCAGGGCCAGTTTAGAAAATGGAGTGGTGAAGTCTTCTTGCCTCTGAATGTGTGGAAATTCCTTCTATGTGCACTGTAAAAACAGAGAGGGCTTCTCCTATTTTTTATTCTCCTATTATTATCTCCAATACTACCCCGAGGACCCACTCACTTGGCCCCCAACCCAAGGACTCAAGAAATGGATGTAATATTGAGAATTTCTTCAAACGACAAGTATTGCATCAAAATTCATTCTTTTTTTTTTTTTTTTTTGTCCATGCCATGCAGCTTGTGGGATCTTAGTTCCCTGTCCAGTGATTGAATCTGGGCCACCAGAGTGAAAGTGCTGAGTCCTAACCACTGGACTGCCGGGAATTCCCTCAAGATTCATTTCAATCCCTGAGCAAGGCTTTATGAATACAGACCTGATAATGCATTATTATAAGAACATGGAAAGCACAGACTTTGTGGTGGTGCTTTCAGAGCTGAGTAATTCTGGAGAGTAATTATGAAGCAGGAGAATGATTATACAAACTGCAGACTAAACATATAAGTCCTGTGTAAGGGCCAGCTGACAAGTGAAGGTAATTAATAGGCAGTTACAATGTGGAAGATTCCAGAAAACAGAGTTTTGTCATCTGCAATTCAGTTTCTGACAGAAGAATAGTAGTAGGATGAATGTAGTTGGATCAAGTAATCTTGAGAGGAAGGGCATTTTCAAATCATTTCTGGAAAGAATCCCTGGTGGTGTTTGGTTCCCTCTGTCCCTTTATGAAAGAGTGTTCTTCTTATGTATTACGGTTGGCAAGCATGTGGGTAAAAGAACTGTCACAAGCAGCTGCTACAGCTGTACAAGCAAGCCGCTGGGAGGATCAGACTCTTGTTAGCTTTTATGAAGTTAGGTGTCTGGTCGCTGTTTCTTTGCCTTCCAAAGGCACTTCCTGGCAGAGAGTTACAAACAGTGCCTCATCGAAAACCCAGGTTGGCAGCATCTGCTCTAGCGGTTGGCAGACTGCAGCTGGCCCTGAGCGTGGCTTGCTAATTTTCTGGGTCAGGTGTGGCTGTGGTAGTGATGGGCCTCAGCCAAATAGGACCCTCTAATCACTGCTCCCTTCTCCTGCCCCAGATGCAAGGACTTAAGAAGCCTGACAGGGATTATTCTTGCCTTCCTTTGGGTCACAGGGGAAAAGAAGGGGAGCATAATGGGCTTTCTGGAAAGCCAGGAGCCCAGTTTCCAGAGCTAACTTTCAGATAACCATGAGACTGACCTTTGATGACCTCCATCTTCTTCTATGTTTTTCTGGTACACTTTCCTCCACACCACTCTTATCCTCACTGCTGACAGATCCCTTTGTCCTACTCTCTAAATGTCCAATTTAATCTTCCTTTGGAATACCACCAAAGTCTTCTTTCCTTTTACTGTATACCCCACCTTCCAAAATGATCCTTTTCCCCACTTTTTCAGAATGTCCATTCCCTCAGGACTAACCCTAGAAGAAGCAAACTGATTAATTCACACAAGTATGTAACTGTTTTGTGCCCTTGGAGGGTTATAAAATTAAGGTGGTTATTCATTATAGAAGGCCTTTAAAAGTCGAGTGATCAAGAATATTTTATATCCTGTTCATGCCTGTGCAGCAGATAATCATACTATCTCAGTTTTACAGATTGGGGCTCAATAAACGTAAGCAACGTACTTAATAAATAGTCGAGGCAGGGCTTGAACCCACATCTCTGGCTCCAAGAGGGCTTGTTCATCCCTCACACTCTGCTGCCTGAACGACAGGTGAAAATATTTTTAGATAGTTGATTCTTCTCAACTTTTAGGATAAGGAATAGGTTAATCTCTAAAAGTTAGCAATCTGGTAAGGGGGTGCAATGAACTGAGCTGTGTCTCTACCAGATAAATTCATATGTTGAAGCTCTAACCCCAGTGGGAAAGTATTTGGAGATGAGGCCTTTTGGGGAGATAATTACATATAAATGAAGTCACGAAGATGGGGTCTTTATGATGGGATTAGTGCCTTTACAGGAAGAGACATCAGACAGCTTTCTTTCTCTCTCGGCCGTGTGAGGACACAGCAAGAAGGCAAGCCAGCAAGTGTTCTCACCAAAACCTGACTGTGCTGGCACCCTGATCTCAGACTTCCAACCTCCAGAACTGTGAGAAAATAAATTCCTGTTGTTTAAGCCACCCAGTCTGTGGTATTTTGTTATGGCAGCCCAAGCTGACTAACACAGGAGAATGCAAAGAGGACTAGGTCCATTGTGCCAATGTGTAGCCATATCTTTTTACTTACCAAATGCTCACCTGATGAATTCCAAGAAACCAGGAAAGAACTATGGAAAAAGCAAAACAAACCAAAAGAACCCCCCAAAACCCCAGGAAATTCTGCTGGTGCATATTCTTACTAGGTTTTCTTAAAATTATGTTTTGCTATGAAACCCTGAGTACAAGCCACTTGCTACAAAATAATCCATAATTTCTCTTAACCTAGTGATATCAGCCTGGAGTTTTCCTTTTTTCCCCCCTTCCTAATTGGGTACAATGTTCCCAATTTTATTAGTTATTAAAAAAAAAAAAGAAAAGGAAAAAACCCCACAAAAGCCATGCACAGTCATTTAAAATAATTCTCTTCTTGACCTAGTTGTTTCCATCTGGTGTTCTGGATGAAAGAAGTGCCCTCAAATGAGCTTTATTCTCTGCAAGTTACTTTCTCTGATGCCAAAGCCACACATCTGGTGTGTGGCAGACAGGAAAGTTTGCCCCAGGATAAGTCAAGTGGGGATGATTCATATAGCCCAGGAGTGATGTCATAGTCCAAGGTCAACTGAAACTTGCTTAGGCAAAGGAGGAATTCATTGTATCTCATAATCGAACCATGAGAGGACAGGGATGTGGCTGGACTTTAGGGGTAAAGGGGATGAGGACTCAACCATCATAACCCTCCATCCCTCCATCCCTGGCCTCTTCTGTTCTCTCCTTTTTGCTTCCATCCTGCCTGACAATGTCCTCCTGACAGCTGGAAATAAGACCAGCAGAAGCAACCAACCCACGCAGGTCATAGCTTAGGTCCAGTGTTCACACCCAAAACTGGTTGACATTGATGGTAGCTATTTTAAATCACATGAATAGAATGGAGGAAGGGATTATCTCCCAAAGATAAGAAATGCTATTCATAAAAGAAGTGAGAAATGAGCTGTGTAGATTCCAAATAAATGATACTATAAATGGTTATGGGAATCACACATAAATGATGGTAAAGCAGGTTATTTATGCATTACATGTATTCCTGAAATATAATTTTCCAAAAAAATTTGATTTGTAGCATCTAAAATTCCCACTGTTTTATATTACTGAAATAGAAATATGAATGAACAGAAAATTTTTATTTTAAATACATAATAAAGCTACACTTAAAGAATTTTGACTCACACATTTTAAAGACTGACAGTTTTCAGATGGCAAATAACTCTAAAAAAGAACTTTTGAAAAATAATAGAATTAAATTAAATTAAATTGTAGTCATTTTGTTGGTATAATAACAACTAATATTTACTGAATGTTTATTAAGTGTTGGTAACTGTTAAAAAACTTTTATTGGCATTATCTGAATTAATGCTCAAAACAAGTAGTTGCTAAACTAATGCCTGTGGCCAAATCCAACCTACCATCTGTTTTCGTAGAGAGTTTTATTGGAACACAGCAGCACCCATTCATTTATGCATTGTCTATGGCTACTTTCACACTACAGAACTGAGTAGTTGCAGCAGACTGTATGGGCTGCCTGAAGAATCTATCAACTGATCTTTTATAGAAAAAGTTGGTGGATTCTTGAAAAACAATCCTAAAAAATATTCAATACTGTTATCCCCACTTGATGCCAAGGTCACATACTGGTATTGTCAGAGTGGTGATTCAGACTCAGTTCTGTCTGGATATAAAGTCTATAATCTTTTTAGATATTTTCACAGCAGAGAACACAGGTCCTAAAGTCAGACCGTTCGGGTTCAAATCATACTCCACCACTTAGTAGCTGCATGTTGGACAGTTTGCTTAATGTCCCTGTGTCTCAGATTTCTCCACAGCTCTTCCAACTGGTAACAGGTGTTGCTGGTCATCCTTGACATCAGCAGAGCCCTTGGACCCCAGTGTCTGTCTGCTTTGAAATAACCTCCTCAACATTTTCAAAGTTCCCTTCAGATACCCGGGAACAACGTGTAGCAGTGTTATCTGGGCAGGGTGCTGGGACCAGTATCCTTCTGGACCCTGATCCCTATTTCTCCTCTTTGGGGTGTTTTTTGATCTCTACTCCCCATCTACCATGTTGGGTCAACCAGATGCCCCAAAGAACTCCAGGCCTCATATCTATGGGATCATTTTTGGGCCCCTGTCCTGGCCCTGATTTTAGGAGGGTGACCTGAAAAGCAATTGCTCCTCAGGATAGCTCTGTCTTCTCTAGTAAGATTTTGTGGGACTGAGACACCATACAAGTACAGACACACTGATTTTTTTTTAAGATTTATTTATTATTTATTTTATTTATTTTTGGCTGCATCGGGTCTTAGTTGGGTCACCCAGGATCTTCGGTGAGGCACACGGGATCTTTCATTGTAGTGCGCGGGCTCTTTGTTGTGGTGTGGGGGCTTCTCTCTAGCTGTGGCATGCAGGTTTTTTCTCTTCCCTAGTTGTGGTGCGTGGGCTCTTTAGTTGTGGCGCACGGTTCCAGAGTGCATGGGCTCTGTAGTTTGCAGCTCGTAGCCTCTCTAGTTGAGGCACGTGGGATCTTAGTTCCCTGATCGAACTGATGTACCCTGCATTGTAAAGCAGATTCTTTACCACTGGACCACCAGGAAGTCCTGACACACTGATTTTGATGACTCCCACGTAGGAGACACAAGTTCATGGCTCTGGGGTATCCATGGCCCACTGCCAACCCTTGGGCTGCCACGTGTTGGGTTCATTTGTCAGCTCTCACCCCTCCATGTTCCAATATATGGCAATCTCTGGTCTATGTCCCCCACCCCCACCCCTCACCATCCCCCCAGGGCAGCAATGGTGGAATCATAC
This sequence comes from Mesoplodon densirostris, assembly GCF_025265405.1. NCBI lineage: Eukaryota > Metazoa > Chordata > Mammalia > Artiodactyla > Ziphiidae > Mesoplodon > Mesoplodon densirostris. The sequence goes on from NC_082674.1 coordinate 30,389,235, forward strand.
TTCCTTTACTTTCTGCACCTCCAATCACTGGCACCAGGATGGCCAAACCCCCTCCCTGCCCAGTCCTCCAGAGGTCTTTGACATTCTCTTCAGAGAGCTTTTGAGCTCTTGGCCTGCAATTCCTGTAGACCCTTCTGACTGATGCCCTCATTAGGCTTCAAGTATTTGTCAACATTTGAACTCCATGTTTAAGCCATGTTGGTGAAAGATGGACATTCCTTGCACAAATAAGACCACTCATCTTTGTCTACTCCCAGCGTCTTCCCCTCTCTTCCCACTGATGGTGGTCTGTGGAAGACAGAGGTGCTATCAACATTGGAAGAAATCACATTCTAGGAATTCAGTGATTCTCCAAAGGAGTTCAAGAGAAGATATGGTCCAAAAATGTGCTCTTCTACGTTTATTCTAGAAAATTTCAAACAGTGAATTTAACATGATCAGAAAGCAAATTAACATTCACATTTTCCTTTATATTCTGGGTAAGGCTTGCCTTTTTGTGGTCACCATCCACAAAGCCAGTAACAACCCTTGAGAGAGTCATTGGAAGCTGGGATACATGGGTGGCAGGATAGGTGACATAATCAGCATTAAATACGTAAATAGTATCAGGGAAATGCAGAGGCAAGCAGATCTATGTTGTTTGAGTCCAAACATGTTCTGAAGAGCCATGCTGTTGTGAGTAATAACAGCATTGTTAGCCTCTTCTCCCGGGGGAAAGGTGAAATTAGCACATCTAACAATAAAGAACACAAATAGATAGTTCTGGCACTTGTACAGGAAGCGATGGTGCCTAGACACCATGAATAATCTTCACTCACACTACTTGGACAGTAAGCAAATGTGAAAATACCTCTTCTCTACCCAATGTTCTGTATTTCCATAAATAAATCATTATGCTCATGCAGGACCATGAATTTTGTAAAACACTTAAAAAATCAAATTGCAGGGATCCTGGAAAAAATACTTGCTAGGGGACACACACCCTAGGGACAGTCTGCCTGGGGGTCACCTTATTTTCATTCCTACTAAGGCACTCTTGCTTTTATTTGTAATTGCTCCTATCTTTTTTTTTAAAAACATCTTTATTGGAGTATAATTGCTTTACAATGGTGTGTTAGTTTCTGCTGCATAACGAAGTGAATCAGCTAAACATATACATACATCCCCATATCTCCACCCTGTTGCATCTCCCTCCCTCCCTCCCTATCCCACCCCTCTAGGTGGACACAAAGCACGGAGCTGATCTCCCTGTGCTATGTGGCTGCTTCCCACTAGCTATCTATTTTACATTTGGTAGTGTATCTGTGTCCATGCCACTCTCTCACTTCATCCCAGCTTACCCTTCCCCCGCCCCATGTCCTCAAGTCCGTTCTCTATGTCCCATGTCCTCAAGTCCATTCTCTATGTCTGCGTCTTTATTCCTGTTCTGCCCCTAGGTTCTTCAGAACTTTTTCTTTTTTTAGGTTCCATATATATGTTAGCATACAGTATTTGTTTTTCTCTTTCTGACTTACTTCACTCTGTATGATAGTCTCTAGGTCCATCCACCTTGCCTCAAATAACTCAATTTCATTTCTTTTTATGGCTGAGTAATATTCCATTGTATATATGTGCCACATCTTCTTTATCCATTCATCTGTCAACGGAACCTAAGTTGCTTCCATGTCCTGGCTATTGTAAGTAGAGCTGCAATGAATATTGTGGTACATGACTCTTTTTGAATTATGGTTTTCTCAGGGTATATGCCCAGTAGTGGGATTGCTGGGTCATATGGTAGTTCTATTTTTAGTTTTCTAAGGAACCTCCTTAGTGGCCATGTCAATGTACATTCCCAACAACAGTGCAAGAGGGTTCCCTTTTCTCCACACCCTCTCCAGCATTTATTGTTTGTAGATTTTTTTTTTGAGTGGTAATTTTGTTTTAAACATCTTTATTGGAGTATAATTGCTTTACAATGGTGTGTTAGTTTCTGCTTTATTATTGTTTGTAGATTTTTTGATGATGGCCATTCCGACTGGTGTGAGGTGATACCTCATTGTAGTTTTGATTTGCATTTCTCAGTGATTAGTGATGTTGCGCATCCTTTCATGCGTTTGTTGGCAATCTGTACATCATCTTTGGAGAAATGTCTATTTAGGTCTTCTGACCATTTTTTGATTGGGTTGTTTGTTTTTTTGATATTGAGCTGCATGAGCTGCTTGTATATTTTGGAGATTAATCCTTTGTCAGTTGCTTCATTTGCAGAAATTTTCTTGCATTCTGAGGGCTGTCTTTTCGTCTTGTTTATGGTTTCCTCTGCTGTGCAAAAGCTTTTAAGTTTCATTAGGTCCCATCTGTTTATTTTTGTTTTTATTTCCATTTCTCTAAGAGGTGGGTCAAAAGGATCTTGCTGTGATTTATGTCATAAAGTGTTCTGCCTATGTTTCCTCTAAGAATTTTATAGTGTCTGGCCTTACATTTAGGTCTTTAATCCGTTTTGAGTTTATTTTTGTGTATGGTGTTAGGGAGTATTCTAATTTCATTCTTTTACATATGGCTGTCCAGTTTTCCAGCACCACTTATTGAAGAGGCTGTCTTTTCTTCATTGTATATTCTTGCCTCCTTTATCAAAGATAAGGTGACCATGTATGTGTGGGTTTATCTCTGGGCTTTCTATCCTGTTCCATTTATCTCTATTTCTGTTTTTGTGCCAGTACCATACTGTCTCGATTACTGTAGCTTTGTAGTATAATCTGAAGTCGGGGAGCCTGATTCCTCCAGCTCCGTTTTTCTTTCTCAAGATTGCTTTGGCAATTCGGAGTCTTTTGTGTTTCCATACAGATTGTGAAATATTTTGTTCTAGTTCTGTAAAAAATGCCATTGCTAGTTTGATAGGGATTGCACTGAATCTGTAGATTGCTTTGGGTAGTATAGTCATTTTCACAATGCTGATTCTTCCAATCAAAGAACATGGTATATCTCTCCATCTGTTTGTATCCTCTTTAATTTCTTTCACCACTGTCTTATAGTTTTCTGCATACAGGTCTTTTGTCTCCTTAGTTAGGTTTATTCCTAGGTATTTTATTCTTTTTGTTGCAATGGTAAATGGGAGTGTTTCCTTAATTTCTCTTTCAGATTTTTCATCATTAGTGCATATGAATGCAAGAGATTTCTGTGCATTAATTTTGTATCCTGCTACTTTACCAAATTCATTGATTAGCTCTAGTAGTTTTCTGGTAGCATCTTTAGGATTCTCACTATATAGTATCATGTCATCTTCACACGTGACAAATTTACTTCTCTTTCCCAATTTGGATTCCTTTTATTTCTTTTTCTTCTCTGATTGCTGTGGCTAAAACTTCCACAACTGTGTTGAATAATAGTGGTGAGAGTGGGCAACCTTGTCTTGCTCCTGATCTTAGTGGAAATGGTTTCAGTTTTTCACCATTGAGGACGACGTTGGCTGTTGGTTTGTCATATATGGTCTCTATTATGTTGAGGTAAGTTCCCTCTATGCCTACTTTCTGCAGGGTTTTTATCATAAATGGGTGTTGAATTTTGTCGAAAGCTTTTTCTGCATCTATTGAGATGATCATATGGTTTTTCTCCTTCTATTTGTTAATACGGTTTATCACATTGATTGATGTGTGTATACTGAAGAATCCTTGCATTCCTGGGATAAACCCCACTTGATCATGGTGTATGATCCTTTTGATGTGCTACTGAATTCTGTTTACTAGTATTTTGTTGAGAATTTTTGCATCTATGTTCATCAGTGATACTGGCCTGTAGTTTTCTTTTTTTGTGGCACTTGTCTGGTTTTGGTATCAGGGTGATGGTGGCCTTGTAGAATGAGTTTGGGAGTGTTCCTCCCTCTGCTATATTTTGGAAGAATTTGAGAAGGATATGTGTTAGCTCTTCTCTAAATGTTTGATAGAATTTGCCTGTGAAGCCATCTGGTTGGTCCTGGGCTTTTGTTTGTTGGAAGATTTTTAATCACAGTTTCAATTTCAGTGCTTGTGATTGGTCTGTTTATATTTTCTATTTCATCCTGGTTCAGTCTCAGAAGATTGTGCTTTTCTAAGAATTTGTCCATTTCTTCCAGGTTGTCCATTTTATTGGCATATAGTTGCTTGTAGTAATCTCTCATGAGCCTTTGTATTTCTGCAGTGGCAGTTGTTACTTCTCCTTTTTCATTTCTAATCCTGTTGATTTGAGTCTTCTCCCTTTTTTTCTTGTTGAGTCTGGCTAATGGTTTATGAATTTTGTTTAACTTCTCAAAGAACCACCTTTTAGTTTTATTGATCTTTGCTATTGTTTCCTTCATTTCTTTTTCATTTATTTCTGATCTGATCTTTATGACTTCTTTCCTTCTGCTAACTTTGGGTTTTTTTGTTCTTCTTTCTCTAATTGCTTTAGGTGTAAGGTTAGGTTGTTTATTTGAGATGTTTCTTGTTTCTTGAGGTAAGATTGTATTGCTATGTACTTCCCTCTTAGAACTGCTTTTGCTGCACCCCATAGGTTTGGGTCATCGTGTCTTCATTGTCATTTATTTCTAGGTATTTTTTGGTTTCCTCCTTGATTTCTTTTTTTTTTTCTTTTTTTTTTTTTTTGCAGTACGCGGGCCTCTCACTGCTGTGGCCTCTCCCGTTGTGGAGTACAGGCTCCGGACGCGCAGGCTCATCGGCCATGGCTCACAGGCCCAGCTGGTCCGCGGCACATGGGATCTTCCCAGACTGGGGCACGAACCCATGTCCCCTGCATCAGCAGGCAGACTCTCAACCACTGCACCACCAGGGAAGCCCTCCTCCTTGATTTCTTCAGTGATCTCTTGGTTATTTAGTAGTGTATTGTTTAGCCTCCATGAGTTTCTATTTTTTACAGGTGTAATTGATATCTAGTCTCATAGCATTGTGGTCGGGAAAGATTCTTGATACAATTTCAATTTTCTTAAATTTACCAAGGCTTGATTTGTGGCACAAGATATGATCTATCCTGGTGAATATTCCATGAGCCCTTGAGAAGAAAGTGTGTTCTGTTGTGTTTGGATGCAATGTCCTATAAATATCAGTTAAGTCCATCTTGTTTAATGTATCATTTCTGTGGTAGTTATTTCCACTATTTTATCTTCCAGGTCACTTATCTGTTCTTCTGCCTTAGTTATTCTGCTATTGATTCCGTCTAGAGAATTTTTATTTTCATTTATTGTGTTGTTCATCATTGCTTTTTGCTCTTTAATTCTTCTAGCTCCTCTTTAAGCGTTTTTTGTATTTTCTCCATTCTATTTCCAAGATTTTGGATCATCTTTATTATCATTTCTCTGAATTCTTTTTCAGGTAGACTGCTTATTTCCTCTTCATTTGTTTCGTCTGGTGGGTTTTCACCTTGCTTCTTCATCTGCCATGTATTTCTCTGTCTTCTCATTTTGCTTGACTTACTGTGTTTGGGGTCTCTGTTTCACAGGCTGCAAGTTCATAGTTCCCGTTCCTTTTGGTCTCTGCCTCCAGTGGCTAAGGTTGTTTCAGTGGGTTGTGTAGGCTTCTTGGTGGAGGGGACTTGTACCTGTGTTCTGGTGGTTGAGGCTGGATCTTGTCTTTCTGGTGGGCAGGACCATGTCCAGTGGTGTGTTTTTGGGTTTCTGTGAACTTTTTATGATTTTAGGCAGCCTCTCTGCTAATGGGTGGATTTGTGTTCCTCTCTTGCTAGTTGTTTGGCATAGGGTGTCCAGCACTGTAGCTTGCTGGTGGTTGAGTGGAGCTGTGTCTTAGTGTTGAGATGGAGATCTCTGGGAGAGCTTTCACTGTTTGATATTACATGGGGCCGGGAGCTCTCTGGTGGACCAATGTCCTGAACTCTGGTTTCCCACCTCAGAGGCTCAGGCCTGACACCGGCCAGAGCACCAAGATCCTGTCAGCCACACGGCTCTGAAGAAAAGGGAGAGAAAGAAAGAGAGAGAGAGAGAGAGAGAGAGAGAGAGAGAGAGAGAGAGCGAGCAATGAAGGATAAAATAAAGTTATTAAAATAGAAAAATATTATTAAAAATAAAAAAAATAAAAAGTAATAAAAAAAAGAAAGAGAGAAAGAAAGAAGAGAGCAACCAAACCAAGAAACAAATTCTCCAGTGATAACAAGTGCTAAAAACTGTACTACAAAACCCCCAAAAAACAAAAAACGGACAGTCAGAACCCTAGGACAAATGGCAAAAGCAAAGGTATACAGACAAACTCACACAAAGAAGCATACATGTAGACACTCACAAAAAGAGAAAAAGGGAAAAGATATATATATATATATATATATATATATATATATTAAAAAAGGAAGAGAGCAACCAAATCAATAAATCTACCAATGGTAATAAGCTTTAAATACTAAACTAAGATAAACATAAAACCAGAAACAAATTAGATGCAGAAAGCAAACCCCAAGTCTACAGTTGCTGCCAAAGTCCACTGCCTCAATTTTGGGATGATTCGTTGTCTATTCAGGTCTTCCACCGATGCAGGGTACATCAAGTTGATTGTGGCAATTTAATCTGCTGCTCCTGAGGCTGCACAGACTGATTTCCCTTTCTCTTTTTTGTTCGTACAGCTCCTGGGGTTCAGCTTTGGATTTGGCCCCGCCTCTGCCCGTTGGTCACCTGAGGGCGTCTGTTCCCCACCCGGACAAGGCAGGGTGAAAGGAGCGGCTGATTAGGGGGCTCTGGCTCACTCAGGCCAGGGGAGGGATGGATATGGAATGCGGGGCGAGCCTGTGGCAGCAGAGTCCAGCGTGACGTTGCACCAGCCTGAGGTGCGCCGTGTGTTCTCCCGGGGAAGTTGTCCCTGGATCACAGGACCCTGGTAGTGGCGGGCTGCACAGGCTCCCAGGAGGGAAGGTGTGGATAGTGACCTGTGCTTGCACACAAGCTTCTTGGTGGCTGCAGCAGCAGCCTTAGTGTTTCATGCACGTGTCTGGGGTCCGTGTTGATAGCCGTGGCTCACGCCTGTTTCTGGAGCTCATTTAGGTGGTGCTCTGAATCCCCTCTCCTCGAGCACCCTGAAACAATGGTCTCTTGCCTTTTCGGCAGCTCCAGGCTTTTTCCCGGACTCCCCTCCCGGCCCTGCGCTCTGACCAAAGCCAGAGCCTCAGCTCCCAGCCCCGCCCACCCCGGCGGCCGAGCAGACAAGCCTCTCGGGCTGGTGAGTGCCGGTCGGCACAGATCCTATGTGCGGGAATCTCTCCGCTTTGCCCTCCGCACCCCTGTTGCTGCGCTCTCCTCCGTGGCTCCGAAGCTTACCCCCTCCGCCACCCGCAGTCGCCACCCGCAGTCTCCGCCCGCGAAGGGCCTTCCTAGTGTGTGGAAAGGAAACCTTTCCTCCTTCACAGCTCCCTCCCACTGGTGCAGGTCCCGTCCCTATTCTTTTTTTTTTTTTTTTTTTTTGTGGTACGCAGGCCTCTCACCGCCGTGGCCTCTCCCGTTGCGGAGCACAGGCTCCGGATGCGCAGGCTCAGCGGCCGTGGCTCACGGGCCCAGCCACTCCGCGGCATGTGGGATCCTCCCAGACCGGGGCATGAACCCGTGTCCCCTGCATCGGCAGGCGGACTCTCAACCACTGCGCCACCGGGGTAGCCCCCTATTCTTTTGTCTCTGTTTTTCCTTTTTTCTTTTGCCCTACCCAGGTATGTGGGGGAGTTTCTTGCCTTTTGGGAAGTCTGAGGTCTTCTGCCAGCATTCAGTAGGTGTTCTGTAGGAGTTGTTCCACAGGTAGATGAAGTTTTGATGTATTTGTGGGGAGGAAGGTGATCTCCACATCTTACTCCTCCGCCATCTTGAAGGCACTCCTCTCCTATCTCTTTTAAGGGTTGTGCTTTCCTGTATGTTTTCTGATTATTTAGGTTGCTGTCTCTTTCTTGTCTCCTTTTCAAGAATCAACTTATGCTTCATAGTATTGTGTACCCCTCAACTTCTTTTCAAACAGATAAATATTGCCACCCTTTCTCTTTGTCTCTTTGATCATCTGCCTGTCTTAGTCTGTCATTCTCTTTCTTTCTGTGTCACACACACACTCTCTCTCTCTCTCTCTTTTTCTCCACGTATATACCACATGACAAATACGCACACACAACTGATGAACATATTGTTTTAATGTATAGGCAGTATGTTTACATAGAATTTGTCCCTTGCTTTAGGAACTTTGAAACTCACGAAACAAAGAGCCCCATATTTGATACAGGAAAGAGAGTCCAGGATTACTTACCCTCATTCTCAGATCTGGCATCTGGACAATCAGATCATCGTATGCTGAGAATGCCAAGATGCCCAGGACGGCACAAGTGGGAATTCTTTTAGATGCCCTGTTGTGTACTCCTGTCTGTGGTTAGAGCTTAGCTCTTTCAATCATAACTTGCCTGTGGATCAAGTGTCCTGTGACTTGTGACAGCTGTGGTGTTGGATGAGATAATGAGGCATTATGTGTAATAATTCAATGGCTGTGGGTCTACATTTTCAATATAGAAAGCTACTAAACTAAAGTCACCTTTTCTATCATTTAAAAATATTTGGATAGCCTAAGATTCAGTTTTTGCTTTCTCCCAGGAGACAGTGCAGTCAACTTTTACATGTTGTTCTTCTTGGTTATTATGAATAATTTATGTCTTTATTCCTGACACTATTTGGCTGTTCTAGAAATAGCCAGTGCCACCAATTAGGACACTAAATCAGTTACTGCTGACTTCCTGTCCTTCCTGTGTTTCTGTCCTGCATGTGTTCATACAGCAGCAGGGTAGGGCATTTGAAACGCATTTGCTTGAGCACATTTAGATAATGTATGGTAAAGGTGACAGGATTTTTTGTGTGTGTGTGCCAACTTATACATTAGCGTCTCTTAAGTGTCAGCTTAAAAATTTCATAAAGCAGTAACACTGATTAAAAATGTTTGTTTAGGGGCTTCCCTGGTGGCGCAGTGGTTGAGAGTCCGCCTGCCAATGCAGGGGACACGGGTTTGTGCCCCCGTCCGGGAAGATCCCACATGCCACGGTGCGGCTAGGCCCGTGAGCCATGGCCGCTGAGCCTGTGCGTCCAGAGCCTGTGCTCCGCAACGGGAGAGGCCACAACAGTGAGAGGCCTGCGTACCGCAAAAAAAAAAAAAAAAAAAAAGTTTGTTTAGGCTTGTTCAGGACTCTGAGTGCTTACAGCCCCAAATCACATTCTTGTCCTTTTTAAATCGACAACATGTAAAAGTTTGTTGTAATGGCTCTATCTTATTGTAGCAAACAATAATAAATTTCTTTAGGGCTATATTCTTCTATAAGGTAAATAATGAAAATGTGTAAATATGTAAAAGAATCCAGATCCATGGAAACATTTGCAAGTATACATATTTTTTAAATGTTTCAATCGTATTAGTTTCTACAGCCCTTGAATACGTTGGAGACATGCATTGTACCTTGTTTTCTTTTCCTCCAAAATGATTTTTCAGAATTTATGACATTTTTCTCATGCAGCTGAGGCTCCTGAGAAGTCTTAATTTCTTGTGGAATTTATGTCCACAAAAAGAATTCTTCTGGTGAGCTTTAATTTTACTGTCTACTTTTAATGCATTTATTCGTTCTTTCATCTAATAGGATTGAAGCCTTTTAAAAAATCCACCACCAACAAAATGAAACAAAATACATTGGCAGTGGTCATACTAAAGACAGGGAAATCGTTAGGAATCTGTTTCTGTAATAGAAGCGAGGAATGACGAGGATCTGAAAGTTAGCGGCAGTAGGAATGGAGAAGAGAGGTTGGATATGAGGAATATTAAGGGGGTAGAAGCAAAGGGTTGTGGGGTCGGGGAGCAGAGTCAGCTCCCAGGTTTTCATCTCAGGCAGCTGGCTGTGGTGTCATTCACTAGGAGAGGAGAAGGAGGATGGAAGTGTATTTATTGGTGTTGGTGAGCTCTGTCTGGAATATGGCGAATTGGAGGTTCCTGCAGGACAAACAAGTAGAGAGGTGCAGTCCTTGGTTACACATTCAGGTATGAAGCCCAGGAGTAGAGTTTGGGCAGGAAACACAGATCTGGAAGTCATCAGTAAGTAGCTGGTAGTTAAAGCTATGCAATCAAACTGAGGGCCAAAGAGAAGGACAGGAATGACCCCGAGTGCTCAGTAGTGACGGGGCACATAGAAGAAGAGAAACCAGGAAAGATCCAGAGTGGGGTGGTCAGAGGGGGAGGAGGGTATGAGAGAACAAGCAGTGTCCAGTGGAGTCAAAGCCTGCAGAGAAGGAAGGGAGGTGGGATAGGAGATGTCTGTGACTTTAGGAACAGAGTTTATTGGTGACTCTGTTGAGGGCAGCTTCAGTGGCATGGTGGTGGTGGAAGCCAGCGGCTCAGTGAATGTGAGGTGGGGGTCTGGGGACCCGGCTGCCAACTAACCTCTGAAGGTCGTGAGATGGGTCAACAGGTTTGAGATGGGCTGTTTAGTTTCCAGTGGGAGAGACTTGAGTACATTCTCTGCCCCATGTTCTCCAGGACTCTATGATGCTGATAGACCGTTCTGGCCACGGTTGCTCAGAAGCAGTCTCAGTTCTGCTCCTCTTGTCGGATGGAAGGCTTTGCTGTTTAGGCCTCTTTCCCAACTCACCAGATGTCTCCCGGCCCTCCCAGCCTCCCTGTCCTGGACGTGCTCCCTGTCCACTGTCACAGGCAAGGGGCTCACTGTGCCCCTGCTGCTGCTGCCCCTGCCACCTGGCAGTCAGGCCTCACCTGTGCCATGTTCAGTATCCCCACTAGAACCATATTTCCTCCTCACCCACTTGTGCCCACGTGGGTCTCAGGACTCTGAGTCCCAGGAAGAGCCCAGCATGGTCCCATAAGTAGCCAGGTGACCAGTATGACGACAGGTACTCTGGGGTGGGACTTCCCACAACCCAACTGCTGGGCGTCAGGTGCGTTACAAGGGCGCTGAGGCATTGACTGTGTGGCAGCTGGGGCAGGTGTGGGGAGGCGCTGCCTCAGCCTAGCAGCCATCTCATTTCCCCAGGGTGTCCTTCAAACCTCTCCATTTCCTTTGTGAGCTGGGTTGTGGGAAGGACTGCCCTGCAGGGCTCCACCTTCAGCACACTGGCTGTCTTTTTGCCAGTCGGCTTCCTGAAGGGTATTTACAACACCCGTCACATCACTCTTGGGTCTCAGTGATGCCTCTGGCTTCTTTGATTTGCCCTCGCATACTGGGAAGGCCTATTTAACCTTGCCTGGCTTTTGTGTGGGAAGGAACCCTTCTGAGGCAAACAGCTACTGAAGAATATCTTCCTAGCAATAACTCAGAGCCCCTCTGCTGTCTTCTCTGCTTCCCTTTTGTTGTTATCTGGATGACAGGGATAATCTGGCCCCTGCCCACATCAAATGCTATCTGGGGCTGGGAACAAGCCTCAAAACATGTTTTAAATCCTTTCTTTCCCTTCATCTCCCCCAAGTCTGCCCACTGTGCACACACTTGACTTGTTTTACACCAGCAGCAATCAATTGTGAGTGACAGTGACCCTCCTGAAGGTAGCTGACTCTGTCCCCATGGGCCAAGACATCACACCTGTGTCTGATTAGACTTCGCATTACCCCGTGTAAACATGCGGTGCGTGAAAGCAGCCTTCTCTTGTGCACTTGCAGGGGAAGCTTTCCAGAACTCTTAATGCGGGGCTCGACTTTGCTACTGCTGATCTCCTGCCTGGGATGTTTCCCCCTTCCTTGCCACCACTGACTCAGTATAAATCTTGTCTTACAGGGGAGACTGACATCCAGGGGTGGGGGTCATCCTGGCTTTATTTCCTTGAAGAACCTAACTCTTAAAGGGAGTCTTCTTTGTTAACTGCTTGAGCTGCCATAACAAAGTACCACACACTGTATGGCTTAAACCACAGAGATTTATTTTCTCACAGTTCTGAGGGTGCCAGTGAGGCTGGTTTTTCCTGAGGCCTCTCTCCTTGGCTTGCAGATGACACCTTCTTGCTGTGTCCCCAGATGGCCTTTTCTGTGCGTGGAGTGAGACAGGTATGGGGAGGGAGGGAGAGAGTTTTCTTTCCCCTCTTCTTATAAGTCCACAAATCCTACTGGATTAGGGTCTACTTTATGACCTCATTTAACCTTAATTACCTCTTTAAATGTTGCCATTTCCAAATACAGTCACATTGGAGATTAGGGCTTCAGCATACGAATCTTGGGGGAACACAATTCAGTTCATAACATTCTACCTTTAACACACTCTGTTTTTCTGCATTCTCTCCAGTACTTGGGTATTGCATTAATTTCCTATGACTGTTTTAACAAATTACTACAGACTTGGCTTAAAACAACAGTAATTTATTCTCTCACAGATTAAGAGGCCAGAAGTCCAAAATCAGTATCACTGGGTTGAAATCAAGCTGTCAGCGGGACCTCACACCCTCTGAAAGCTCTCAACTCTAAGGCAGAATCTGTTCCTTGTCTCTTCCATCTTTTGGTGCCTAATAGCATTCCTTGACTTGTGCCTGCATCACACCAGTCTCTGCCCCTGTAGTCGCTTTGTTTCCTCCTCTTCTGTGTATCAAATTTTCCTTTACCTCTCTCTTAATGAGGACAGCTGAGATTGCATTTAGGGACAACCTGGATAATCAGGGATAACACCCCATCTCAAGATCATTAATTTACTCATATCTGTAAAGATCCTTATTCCAAATAAGGTAACGTTTTCAGGTTCCAGGGACTAGGACCTGATATCTTTGGGGGCCATTATTCAGCCTACCACAGGTATATTGTTCATATACTATCTTTTCATATTTTGGTAGGGGAGTCAATCTGTATAGGGAAGTCTTGTTGGAAGGGCAGGAGACTTAGGGATGTCTTTCTTGGGCATGTCCAAGCAGTCTCACACCCCCAAACCATCTTCCAGGCAGCTGGCTCTGTCCTTTCCCATGGCTTTCTCCTAGGACCTGAAGGGTGGTCTGGAGGCTGGGAAGCTGAGGAGTCTCCCTGGAGAGAAAATGCTTGGATGATTAGGGGTGGGAAGAAAGAAGAGCATCTTCTATGCACTCCTACTTCACGGCTGGTTAGAGGGGTGGGCACCTCACTCCTGGAAGCCATTTCATTTGCAATACTTTTACTTTTAGTTAGAGCAGTCTCCAGGCTGGGGTCTTGGGTAATAAGACCCTGCTTCCCCTCCTCTTACACAACAGGGTCTGCCCCTCTTCTGTGTTCTCCTGTCATGACGCATTTTTTTCCTCTGGATTACTTAAAGCACCTGGTCAATTTTCAATGTGCTTATGAAGTCCAGAGAGGCAACTGTATTGAAAATTAGCAATTTTAATCAACGGTGAAAGCACAACTTTGCTGTTTTTTTTTTTAAAAAAAAAAAAAAAAGGAAGAGGGTTACTGCAGAGTGAATCTTCACAAACAGTGCTTTATTTGGTCACAGGACCCATGGTCCACTACGAGGATGGGAGAACTTTATTGGATGCTAATCTAACATCTAAGATTGTATTCATCTGCTCTTCTTTCGTGCCATTTATGGTGAAAAATCTGAAGCCAGAGCACTGCAAATGTTTTGTTTCTTGTTTCTAGTCCCATCCCAATTTCATCTTCTTGCAATGAGAGGAGGGATTAGAAGATAATTAGCAATGTTCTTCCCTGATATATCCGAACGTTACCACTTACTCTGAAAAATTCAATATGTAATTTGAATGTTGTTTCAGGCTTTTCAAAGTTTCATGTGTTTCTGGGGGCATTGCTAATGGTTTACCTTAGAATGCAGGAAAACTGTTATAAAGGAGACTTCAGAATAAAAGCATAATACGCTCTAGGAAACCACGTCACTAAAATGCCATTGCTAAGGGGTGGCAAGGGAGAGGCAGAGGGAAGGTTAGACAGTGATTTAGAAATATCATTTGGCGTTAAGGCATTAATGCCTCTATGCCTGGTGGCCTGTAGGGCGAATGGAACCATGTCAGTCACTGAACGCTTTATATTAATGTTCTCTTGCACTATCTAATTTGCATTGATTCAAAATTAGATTTAATTACCATGTTTGCATTTACTCCTCTGGCACCAGGGACATCAGCCAACTATAACCTATATTATCACCTCTGGTGAAGGCCGTATTGGTGACAGGTAAATCTTTTAGAAAAACCTGTTTCCCCACCCCCTCTTTTTTGGGGTCCTGGGCAGAATAATGCATTACATGACCTCACTCTTCATGCTTTTCCTGGTCTTGCTTAACTCTCCTTGTCTCCCTTGCCCCAGTCCAGTTGCTAGAGGCTTGTGCTCCTAGAATAGACATCTGATAAGTGAGTTCACATCCTGTTGTTGATGGCTTTAAGATGCTGATAGTCCTGGGAGTGTTTTAAGGGGACTCCATGCCTAGCATAATGCTTTATCCAAAGGAACCAATCTCCAGTGGTAGATATTCTGGCTCTGGGGCAGCTACATAGAGGAGAAATTTTTTTGAGCAGTTTTGTCTTTCCAGGGTCACTCAGGTTCTGCCCATTTCACTTACAAACAAGGCTGCTCATGGGTATGGGGACAACATCCTTTGGGGATTTTAATACACATTTCTGGTGACTCCTATTAAAGATGGAATTTTCCATGGGAGCAGTACCTCAAGGGTCTCTGTTCAAGACCCAAATGTAATGGAAGGATCTTTCCACTTCTCATTGTGGGCATGTGTGGTGTAAATGCTGGGGACTTCCCGCTGTGCTGAGATGACCATTTTCCTGATGTATCTCGTAGGGTTAAGGGCTTGTGCTAGGAGAGAATTTGATCTTTCCTGAGGGGTACACGGCCCAGAAGTCACCCCTGGGAAGATGCACGTTCTGAGACAGGAAACCAGGGTTTGGAAGTCCGGACTTCCGTCTCTCTGGGCTTCAGTTTCGTGAGTTTGGACTTCAAGGAGCTGGAGAGCACTTCAGGGGCTGTTTGCTTCTACTCCATTTAGTTGGTTTTTCTGCTCAGCCCAGACTCTTCAGTGACATTTGGACTTTCCTTGCTGTTTTCCAAGGCACTTTCTCCCTTAATCTTGGTGTTGCTCAATCAGACATTACAACCCAGCCTGCAAAAAGATGAGTTGCGAGGGAGTGTGAGGAAACTCCCCAGAGGAACTGCTGGTGGGATAGCTGCCCAAGTGTGTTCAGTCCAGGGGCTGGAATATGAACTTGTTTCACCTGGTGCTGTTTCAGGAGAAACTTAGCTCCTCTCCCTTTTTTTTTTTTTTTTTTTTTTTCGGCCACGGCATGTGGGATCCTAGTTCCCCGACCAGGGATCAAACCTGTGCCCCCTGCAGTGAAAGCATGGAGTCTTAACCACTGGGCTGCCAGGGAAGTCCTACCCCTCTCACTTCTTTCATCATAAATGACTTTCCCTGACATCCAACAGCCTCAGTGTCTGCCTTCAGGTTATAGTGCAGGCACTGACTGGCGTGAGCTGTCACAAGATGGTGGCTTATTGGATACAAATTTCTAACCCTGGGAACCACCTGTTCAGCAGTCTTAGATTCCAGTCTTTTCTTAGTCCATGGGGAGAGACTTCTCAGGCATGGACCCAATCCTTTCAAGCCTGGAACTGAGCTTTTTCTGTTTCAATCCCTGTTTCTGAACCATTTTGAGTAGAAACCCTGCTAGGATGTAGTGTATTCTTTTGTTTGCTCAAAACCTTCTTCATCTTGAGTGTGCCCCTCCCCCTAAAAAAAAATCTCACCAGTCCCTCAAGGCCCCATTTGGGTCCTGCTTTTCCATGGAGCCATCCCAGGTCCTTCCTCCCCAGAACTCAACGTTCTGTTTTCCCAGTGATTTGGCAACAAATCACACACATGCCTGATGACTTACTCCAATAATCATTTAACGGTGAGCATGATACCCACTTCACATATTTAGCCTCATTAATTTTGATGTCTGGCAGACATCTCTGTCTTCACGATGAGTCCCTGAAAATATTAACTCTATTCTGCCTAGTGGCTTTGATTTGGGCAGATTTTTAAAATCTATATCACCTGTGGCAATCTGCTTCCCATGAAGGAAATTTGGCTGACCTTCAAAGGATGAAGATTATTGACCTCCCTTACAAGCCAATGGAAGTGAATTCACTGTCAGAGTTTTTAAAGTAAAAATGGAAGATAATTAAATGTAGCACAGTAGTTGTAAAACAGATCTCATTGTGTTGTATATCACTTCATAAAATAAGCATATTGCCCATTCTTCAACATGACTTTCTTTGCACCATTTACCACAGAATAATGACTCCCTGGCAACTCAAGTAAGAAATTTTTAGGCCCACTTTTTAATAAGCACTTGCTCTAAGAATAAGGTGAAAATTAAACATTCTCAGACAGCAGCCTGGCTGGATGAAATGGTGTGCCATCAGAATAAAGCATGCAACGTTCCAGGTATCGTCAGGTGAAACAAACGTGTCTTAAAAATCTACAAGGGAGACCATCTTCTTTAGAAAATAAATGCATTGCTTAGCCAGAACCAACACGTTGAATATGTGAGTATAGTTTTGAGTATTTGTGACGTTCTTGAGTCCCATACAGTCAAACCAGAAGGCTACCCGTCTGGGTCAATGGTAGCTTATCACTTGGCATCTGTAAACTTCTTTTATTTTGCTGGATCTGACCCAAAAGTATGGGTGGAGACACAGGGCAGCACCCAATAACCCTATTTATATGACTTACTGACTTGTGTAAGAAAAAAATGAGTTCATTCATTCATATTGTCTGGTGGACTCATTCTAAAGTCTGAGAATTCTCTTTATTAGACCTGCTAAATTTGGGAGTAGGTTGGGAACATAATTTCCAAAGGAGAAACTCTTATTGGAGAGAAACCATCATGTTGACTTGTTCTATTGTGTTGACATATTTCACAGTAAAATTGAGTCTCATCAGGCTCCACATTAAGAGGATCAGAACCATCGCCTAATGTATAATTTTCTTTCCTCTGTTTTACAGTATTTATCAAGTTAATTCATGGACTCATGAACTTCCTCCATGCCATGACTTCAAGTGTTTTTGTGGGGACACTTGAGAAAAAATGGTAACTTTCAGTGACATAAAAAAGGAATAGACCATGACTCTGGAAACCTGAGTTCTCTTTTATGTTCAGCCAGTTTAGTCATTTGTTTGTGACTCTTGAGTCACTGAAATGTGATAACTAATGACATTACACTTATGAAGAGCTGAGTACCTTGATATTTTTATCTTTTTCAGCAGGTAATTTTAGGTAGAAATTATCTATCTTATCCTTTGTTAGGCCTCACTGCAAAGGGAAAAGACTACCCACAAGAACCTTGACTGCTACAACACCAAGAGTCTCTACTTATATAAACTGCATGGTCTCTTTTCTGGTTGTTGGGTCACAGGTGGCTCGCATTCTGAATTTGCAAGTAAAGTGCATCTTGGTAAATGAGGTTAAAAGTGGCAGAACGGTCACAGGCGGAGAACATCAATTCAGCTCTCAGCAGGTGCAAGCCGGAAGAGCCTTTTTGCAGGAGAAAGCTTCCCCCAGCTCTGCATCTGCTCCCTAGAGAAGTAACCGAGTATTAGAAGGGCTGCCACAGGAGAAATGACTCAACAATATCGTTCATAAGCCGGATGTGGCTGTTTCCTTTCTAACAGGGGCATGTTTGTTGCCATCTCAATGATATCTAACCTAATGGGAGGGACTGTATGTGAAAGGGCTCAGAGGAAGTCTAATGGGTAATACCTACAAGGATGCATTACTGCTTAGATTCTATCAAACAAACCTGATACTGGCAGAGCTGTTCTCCCTACTTGTCACAGAGGGAGCAGAGGAAATGCACAGATGTTCCTCATCATTTCACCTAACAGTTTAATCTTTTCCTTGAGGTCATGCTGCAGATGCAGAGTAAAATGATAATATGATCAACAAAAGTTAAGATGGGGAATGTGTTGAAAGAGTCTGATTAAAAATGATGAGATACATCAGACTCTTCTTCATTCTCAAGATTTAGAAGAGGCTATTTGGAACTATGAACTGTAAGTGGGTGTCTCGCAGAAAAAGAACACTGGAAAATTGTGGGACAGAAATGCAACTGGGGAATTAAGGCAGGAACTCAGTGCTCTAAGGGACCTTGTTGCCTCTTTCTACTTCAAGTCATCCTAACTGCGTTTCATCAGCAGCTCAGATTATTTCAGCTAACTAGATGATGGAATTGCAGCAACTCCAGACATGGTGAGAATATCACTGAAACGTTTGGAGGAGGCAGTCATTTCAGGGATACATTCTTTTTTTTAATATAAATTAATACATTTATTTTTGGCTGCGCTGGGTCTTCATTGCTGCGCACGGGCTTTCTCTAGTTGCGGTGAGCGGGGGCTACTCTTGGTTGTGGTGCATGGGCTTCTCATTGCGGTGGCTTCTCTTGTTGCAGAGCATGGGCTCTAGGCACATGGGCTTCAGTAGTTGTGGCAGGCGGGCTCAGTAGTTGTGGCTCACGGGCTCTAAAGTGCAGGCTCAGTAGTTGTGGCACACAGGCTTAGTTGCTCCGCAGCATGTGGGATGTTCCTGGACCAGGACTCGAACCCGTGTCCCCTGCATTGGCAGGTGGATTCTTAACCACTGCACCACCAGGGAAGTCCCAGGGATATATTTCAAGGAGAAATGAAAGTTTTTGCGTGCAAGTATTTGTCTTTGAGGGGGAAGGGGTGTTGACAACAGGACCGGAATCGGTGTGTACATTTCCTGTTCCTGTTTCCTTAACCAACATCCTCAGGGCATCTCTGTCTTCTTGGGGGCAAGGTGCTCTGCTGCCCTCTTTCTTGGCCTCCTTAATCTTGTCTATATGGCACCTGCTGCATGGAAGCTTCTGTCCTGTAGGGACGGGGCTGGGGTTGCATGAGTTTGCTGTGTTAAAGTAAGGGAGGAGATTCACAGAAATGAGTTTTTGAGAAGTTGGCATCAGTGCTGACTTAAAAAAAAAATTCTCATCTCACATGTTCATTTTTCCTAAAATTGAGGGGCCTTATTTTTAGAATCTCAAACCTTTGGGCAATAATCAAAATTACTGAGTGGGTGGAAATCACCTCCTAGCTTATTTTAAAGGCTCATGTACACTTTACAGAAGCAATTTTTCTAGCCCTGGACTTGAAGAAAATATAATTACTGTCTTATGTTTTTGTTTATTACTATAACCAAGCAAGTTGATTTTAACATTTACTCTTTATTGTGTTGTATGAAGTACCTATGTAATGCAAGTATGTACTGTACTAAAATACCCATATTTCCAAATAACATTATGTGGTGTAGCCCACAGTCTCTGCAGAAGCATTGTGAGTAACCTGTGCCTTTACACTTTACAATCCATTGTTGGCTGCTGTGAAAAGTATGATAACAGATGAAGAAAAAAAATAATAAAGCTAAGTATGAATACATTTTTCCAAACATACACATACACAGCTTAGAATGGAATCCCAATGGAAAGTCAAATGACCATATTTGATGTAGTACCTATAAAATGTAGACTCTGCAATAAAGAGCCAAAGGCACATAAAAATATATTTTAACTTTAAAAATAACTTAGTTACAGCAATACTTTGTTTGTGTCTTACCAACATGTAGCTGACAGTCAAAATTTCGCAATATAGATATAATATATAGAGATATATAAGAGCTACAAGCAAATCCCCGAAACCCATAAAGTTGTTCAAATGTGAAAACAGAGAAAAGTTTTAACACTGAAGAATTTGCTATGGTGAGCCCAAACGATATAATATAGAAAAGAGTCTAGAAAAAAGGCGTGGGTGTTAAATAAATTGACTTCCTCTTGCTCAGAAAATGCCAGAGTACTGTAAAGGTCCTTAATGTGACTGGCACAGCCCTTCATAAGTAGTGCCAGTCCTGGCCAAGCCAGATTTCTTATATGTCTGAAAACAAAAAATGTGAGCTGTACATCAGCAATGCCCGCCGAAAATGGGTTCTGACTCACTTCCTCTCTTTGCCAGGATAGGTTTGTTTTTTTTCACTGTTTTTGCAAACAGGGCATACCAGGTAAAAAAATATTTTGTAGGAAAGTTATTTTAGAAAACCCATCACATGACAGCAAGTATAGCCAGCGAAGCTCTTCTCTTTGTGGTTAGTTTTGTTTTGTTCTGTTTTTTTGATACCTTTTACCCCAAAGGAAAAGAGCCGGCGGTGTCCTGTTACTTATTTTTATCCATGACATTCAGCACCTCATCTAGAAATGAGGGCCCAAGATCGAGCTGCAGGGAGAGGAGGGAACCCGTGAGATCAGAGAGGGACTCCTCTGATTTAGTCTTTTCCTTGACGAGCTCGCACGGGGCGGAATGGTCAAACATGTCCTCGGCCGCCCAGTCGGGATACTGTTCGGAGAGGCTGGAGGAGTGGCTGCCCCTGCCCTGGCTGGACTGGGATGCGGACCCGCTGGACCCCCACGAGACGTCCCCCTGGTGGACCGTCCCGTTCTCCAACAGGCTGCTTTCCTCCGGAGCCTTCTCCTCCATGACCGGCTCACAGCTAAGCCGGGGCAGCTTTCCCGGCCCTAAGGACTCCTGTTTGGAACTGAATGTCACCGGTGACAACAAGGGCAACATGAGTGCTTGGGACCCTCCAATGGTTGGGAGGGAGATGGCGTTTTTGAGCACCGGGGAGGGCGTTTCTGTGAACATGGAGTCGGAGGTACTGTTGGCCCGGAAGAACTCGTTATGCCCGGGGAACTGGCCCATGCGCGCTTTCTCCTGGTTTCCAGGTAGAAGCTCATAGTTGCCTTGAAGAAAGGAAATGTCTCCAAAGACGTCGTGCTGGCCCTCTTTGCCAATGTGAATGGTGTGGCGGAAGTCTCCAAGGGGAGGGCTGATCATATCCGGAGACAAGATGTCCCTCAGTTTAAATTTCTTTCCTTTCTTGTTATTGGCAGCTTTCAGGTAAATTGGGGTCTTGGCTGGCATTTTGGAGTTTGAGGATGTCGATTTTGCAGAAGTGAAAAAGGGCGACTTTCTTCACAGACGTTCTATGTTTCCCAATAACCTTTTTGATAGGAACTGTCACATCATTTTTCTCAAGTAGCTTCAGAAGTGGCTCTGAAACAAGATGGAGGTCTAAGAGGCCTTCCTGGACTTACAGCCAAGCAGGGCTTTCTGGAGAGCCGGTTACATCCGCCAGTCCCTTCCACAGCATGGAGAAACCTGGAAGAGAAACCAAAGCAGGTTATAATTAGCTGACCCTTCAGGGATCACTTGGGCCTGACTTTTTCACTTTCCCACTTTTTCAAGAGCCTGTAAATAATGGCAGGACCAGTTCCCATCTGAAGCCAAACTTTATTTTGTTTCTCTCCATTAAGCAGGATAAAAACTTTGATCTTAACAAGGGTCCACTAATCTTAGTCTTACTTCAGGGGAAAAAAGAAAAAAGGGAGAGAAAGAGAGATTAAAAAACCCAAACGTATGACATCAGCACTTTTTAAACATGGTCATGGACACAATCTTCTGGATATGTTCCTTTTCCTCTGTTATAAGAACTGCTCTCAGCACATGAGCGGAGTGATTTCAGCTCCTTAGACACAACTGAATTTGTTTTAAACTATATTTTCTCTCTTGCTTTGGCGTTCACACTAGCAAAACGAAGAATATTTTGTTGTTGATTGACTTCTTTATGTAAATAAAAATGCAATACAATGAAGTCCTATAAGGAAAGGAACTGGAAATATCATTTACTAAGTGACAGTGAAGCTAGTGTCCAACAAAATCTCAGTGAAAATGCATTCTTACAGTTGAGAAAACTGAGATTCGGAAGTCAAAAAAAAGGAACACCCTTTCTCAGTAACATAAAGCCATTATGGAAGTTGGAACTGGAATCAAGTTGTGGCAGAGAGAACGGGGCTGTCAAAAATTTCAGGATTTTAACCTAAATGGGAAAAGAATTTGAAAAAGAATAGATACATATATATGTATAACTGAATCACTTTGCTGTACACCTGAAACTAACACAACACTGTTAATCAACTATATGCCAATATAAAAAAAAAAATATTGTGAAAAGCAAAAAATAAAATTCAGGATTTGGCAACATTCTGAAATGGAAGGAAAAGAACAAAACTGCTTCTTTTTCAAAGAAAAAAGTGTGATCATACATTATAGGTTGGGTCTTCACTTGAGAATACTTTTGAAACATTTGCTGATAAGCTTGTATCCTTTCCCTGTGGTAGGCAGGGTTCCAAGTAAGTGGCCGCCTGGTGTTAATGCCTTTGTGGGTGGAACCTGCGAGTTGCTTCTAAGCAAGGTGATGAGATGTCACAGCCCTGATTAGGTTACATTATAAAAGATTCCGTCTTAGCAGACTGGAGGGAGGCTCCCTTTACTGGTTTTGAAAAAGTAAGCCACTGAGAGAGGGCATATGGAAATGAATTCTGCCAGCAACCTGGGGGAACCTGGAAGTGTATCTTTTCCCAGTTGAGCCTCCGATGAGACCATACCTCTGACACCTGGTTTACAGCCTGATGAGACTATGCATCTAAGCCCTGCCTGGAGACAACACAGGTAGGGCTGTAAGCCACTACGTTTGTAATGTGTTACCCGAGTAGAAAGCTAACACACTCTCCCTGCACGTGCTATATGACACAGTTAGAAGTGATGGGCTACAAGAAGGTTTGGGGCTCTCGTCTTACAGATGAGAACCTCTTCATCTCTTGAAAATAATCCTCCAACTCTTCAGTCACATCAGCTGACATGGAGAAGCTAAAACCTTCGCCACTGTGGGAATTCCTAAAATGGCTCTGCTGTGACCTCTCCCATTGGGCTCTCCTCGCCCTGGCCGCAGAGCAAATAAATAAGTAAATACTCCGAGGGCTGGGTTAGATGGTGGCTTGAGAGCCACATTTGCTTTGTAGAAGCTGGAGGCTGTCTACATCTGCCCCATATTTCTTGCCTTTCAGCAAGAGTTTTAAGTTCATTTGCCTGTGGCAGATGGCGAGGACTCTGCTCCAGCCAGGTAACAAGTAGATCTGTTTGGGAAGTGGCAGGCACCCAGGCCTGAGGAGGCAGAGAAGGATGAGCTGGAGAGACCACCCTACCCTGGCTCTGGGAGTGGGGAGGAGGCCAAGGTGGCATGAGGTTTGCACCCAGAGCAGGCTACCCTGGAAGTTGCCAGATAAGACCACACACTCCCCGGGGGTGCCTGGTGGGTCAGCCTTCCCACTTCAGATTAGGAAGGCACAGAGATACCATGTTACTAAAAGAGACACTTGATACCAAGTGAGTAGATGGGGAACCACAGCATGGGAAGACATGCTTGTGAGTCTGACATTGTCATATTTTTAACTCTAATTTGGGTCTTGTAATAGTAACAGAAGTGGAAGCCCTGGGTCTTCATGCTAAAACATCAATGTCCTTCCCCTCTAAGTGCACAACAGCCCAGGGCCCCTGCCACCCAGGGTGCCTGGTGTCGCCTCCCTGCCCCTCTAGGCACAGTTTGATGACTGCCTGCAGAAGCAGCTAGGGCGCTGGGCCTGCAGAAGGTGGGGGGCAGCCCCGAGGAACAGCTGCCCACTGGAGCCGTGTCCTCAACGCACAAGGCCAGGAGGGCAGCTGCCATGGAAAGATACAGTGTGTCCACTGTAACTCCAAGGCATGTGAGGGCTGCATGTGGTCAGCTGGTGGAGCCAGGGTTATGCAAGGCCAGAACCAAGGCATGGCATTCATTTCAGATTC
This sequence comes from Mesoplodon densirostris, assembly GCF_025265405.1. NCBI lineage: Eukaryota > Metazoa > Chordata > Mammalia > Artiodactyla > Ziphiidae > Mesoplodon > Mesoplodon densirostris. The sequence goes on from NC_082674.1 coordinate 30,412,875, forward strand.
TTTAGAAAAACAAAAATAGCATGAAGATGCAGCCAGAGTGCTTCTGTGCTCCTCTGACTGGATCACTCACATTCACCCTTTACCTGTACAGCGACTGGGGATATTGGGGAGCAAGAGTGAGGAGAAAAGGTAGAGGGTGTGCCTGCTACACTTGGAAGGCCCAGTCCTCAGTCCCTGCCTGGCCACAGCCATGGCCACGGGCCCTGCAGGCCCCTCGGCAGAGGCTTGCTCGACCTGGCAGAAGCTGGGTTTTATGTCAGTGGAGTGGATGCAAAGGTGGGAGACAAGCCACAAAAAAACAAAGAAAAAAGTAAGAAAAGGGTTGGTGAGCAGAGGCTAGATAAGCTGCAGGCAGTAGATTCTCAGGAGTGGGAAAAGAAAGGAGATACCTTAAAAGGCATTTTTCTTTCTCTCTACAAATATTTACATAGTATTTACTGCATGACAGGGATGGAGGCTTCTAGGACTTTGGAAACAATTATTTGTATTGAATTTCTATTGTGTGCCAGGGCTAAGAGCCCTCCAATTCATTGGAAGTTTAAGGAAAAAAACAAAACGGAAATTTGGTGCAAAAATGTCAGTTTTACAACTTTAGACAAGTTGATGTTTGTGATACGGTGCTGGGGAAATATCTGAGAGCTCTGACCCATCCATCTATCTTATCTGTTATCTTTCCTCCTCCAGCTCAGGGGCAACCTGTGCTTGATCCTGGGAGAGGCAATCCAATACCCTGACTGCTTCCTCCCCTCCTTTCTGCTTTCTGAATGTTCTGGGCTCCTTGGCTTATCAGTCAGTGGACAGCCATGCCCCAGGCTGACTGTTCAACAACTTCTCTGCTGTTGCTAAAGCAGGAAACTGCAGGGCGGTTTCTTCACTGGGAACAAAGTGCCTGGTGCTGGAGAGGGTATGTGTGCATCTCCTGGGAACCACCAACATGTCATATGACAAGAAATATTTATTGAGAACGTCTCTATGTGCTAGGCACTGTTCCAACCTTCGGTGTGTTCTAGCTCACTCACAAGAACCCATGTTAACACCCCCATTTAACTGACGAAGCATCGAGGCACAGGCTTTGCCAAGGCCGCACGGCTACTAGGCACTAAGCCAAGTGGCTGGGCATGGGCTCCAGACATTGGGGCCTTGCCATTTAAGGAGCACACTCCCCGGGAAGTCAGTCAGCTCCCAAATGATGAAGGGGGTTCCTTCCAAAGCCTCTTTAAGATACAAATATGTGATAACACAATGGGCTGATAAGGGTGGGGAAGCATGCACAGGTCCAACCTCAGTGGAAGGCAGTATCTATGAAAACTACAAATCACATTCCTTAGGCCCCAGAATTCCACTTACAGAGATTTATCCAATTTACGTATATGGGAAATAAGGAAATAACACATATACAGTGTTGTCAGTCCAGCATAGTTTATAACAGCCAAGAGTTGGAAACAACTGAGAATTCCCTGGTGGTCCAGTGGTTAGGACATAGAGCTTTCACTGCTGGGGGCCCGGGTTCAATCCCTGGTCGGGGAACTAAGATTCCACAAGCTACGCAGTGCGGCAAAAAAAAAAAACAAAAAAAAAAAAACAGGAAACCACCTAACTGTCCACCTTTAGAGGACTGGTTATACAAATTAAGGTGCATCTGTACAAATGAATATTACACAGGCCTAGAAAAGGATGAAGCAGCTATCTTTATATGTGATGTAGAAAGAGCTTCAAAGACATATATCTTCAAAGGAAATAAAAGAGAGGTGCAAAAGTGTGTAGATAACATCTGTACTGGCTTGTATGTAGATAAGCTTTCTCTGGGAGCATAAGCAGGAAGTAATGGTGAGGTGCCCACGGGGAGAGGAAGTAGATGGAAGGGGATAAGGGTGGAAGAGAAACTTTTCACTGTACATCCTTTCATGATTTTGGATTTCTGAACCACGTGAATGAATTAGCTATTTAAAAAAAATAAGTACGAGGGTTGTTTCGGGCTCAGATTGCACTTTCCTGCAGAGACAATTTTATATGTAGGTCCTAAAAAGTCTACCGAACCCATGAGTCACTGATCATAATGCAAACAATATTATGGGAAAGTGGGTTCAAAAGCCAAAATCTTAAGGTGGAAGGCCTCACGAGAGGGCTGAGCCTCATCTCACCTGAGCTTGTCAAAGGGACAGATCATTCCTTTCTGTGGTGATCAGGCCTTCACCAAAGAGGCTCCACCAGTCTGTATTTGTAGGATGGAAAAGGTCTCAGAAGAGAAGGTTTTTCGTCAGAAGGAAATGAGAAGAGGGAAGAGACTCAGGATGCTGGGGAAAGTGTGGGTGGCAGGGTACCCATGTGGAGGGAAGCACAGGCAGGTGGAGGTACTGGGGCTCAGGGGTGTAGCTCCTTCTCTGAGAGGTGGTGGTGATGCAGACGAGCAGCATTTTATGATGGAAGGGTCCTAAAGGCCACAACACGGAAGCCCGTCCCTCCTCACCATTTTCTGAAAAGGAGACTTGAGCTCCTGGAGGCTGCTGGTGGCTGACCCATGTGGTAGCAGACAGAGCAAGGGATGAATCAGAGGGAGAGCCTGAGTCAGGTGGACACCCAGGAAGAGGAAGCGGGAGAAGAAGACAGGAAGAGCTAAACCAAAAGGGCTTACAGGCCTGACTAGAACTGGAGAGCCAGCCCTCCTGGGTGTTCCATGATCCAAATGAAGAGCATTTCCAACCTTTGCATATCGGTCAGGACTCCACCACCATCAATGACTCTCCACACTTGGGACTCTCCTGCTCTCCAGCTTTCCTACATTGCCATCATTCCTCCACTCCCACCGTCTTGGAAAGAGAGGAAGGAAGAAGGGGAGGAAGGGATGGAGGACTGGAGGGAGAAAGGAAAGAAAGAAAGAAAAAGAGACAAAGAAACCATCCGATGTGTAGACCTTTCTCAAAACCCTGCCCTTGACCCTGAAATCTGAACTCTCCAAGGTTGCTGATCCCGTTCTCCGGAAGTTCTTAGATCACTGTTTGCTCCTCTTCCCCCACTTAGATGACACTTGAGGTAATATTCATCTTGGAAATTATAGATTCCTCTGAAAACAAAGGTTCCAGCTCCTGGGCACCGGAGAGGAGAGACTGGCCAACAAAAGGGTTCAACTCCCCAGTCAGTCGCCTGTCACCGTCTATCAAGGTTAGAGAGGATGTCCGGCAGATGTGTGGGCGAGAAGTCCAGCTGCAAAGGCACAGACCCCCACTCACAGGAACTTGTGAGAAGCTCAAGGGTTCCAAGACACAAAAGGACTTAGGAGGAAGTTGAAGGCATGGTTTTGATAAGAAAGGCAGTGTCAGGTGGTCATTCCTGTACCAGGCTAGACAATTCCAGTTTCTTACATGTGACTGCTTTAAGCATAAGTGACAGTGTTAACAAGAGAAATCAACACAGCAATAATAATTCAATGAAGAAAAAAGGTGAAGTGGCCACCCTTCCCTTCATTTCCTTATCATCCTTTTGGTAAAGAGAATGATGCTGAAAAGACCAAAACAGGGCAGCAGCCAGGAGATGGGGGAGAAAAGCAAAGGGTTATGAAAAAGTCACACACTGGAAAATCCGTCCCTGGGTGAGCAGAGTTGACAGTACTGGCAATTCACAGGGCTCTGAAAGTTGAGATGCTTTCAAATTCCATTTATTTTAAGAAAGGAGTGTTTGGCTTGTCTACTAATTGTTTTTAGATTAATTCTTAGGGGACAGAGAGGGTCAAAAAGTTCTTGCATCCTGCACAATAGGTTGCAATGTTAATCTAAAGCACGCATGCATAAAAACAGGGCAGGTGGGAGGGAGGCATGTGTGCGTGTGGCTGTCCTGGGGGACCTGTGGGCCTTGTCCTTTCTTCGACTTGCAGGAAGTGAGTCGGCACTGGACTTCCCCTTTCTTGCTTAGTTGTCACATCCTTCCAAGACCCCCTAACTTCCTATCACTTTTCGCTTTGTCTCAGCGTTGAATCAGCACGCCCTTCTTCCTAGCACCCAGATGCAGCACCGCTGCACCATCTGGGCCCCAAGCAAAAATACTTGGTTTTTCCTCCTTTGTGCCTGAGGCAACAGTCCCAGGGAAGGATGGTAGCGTGGCCAAGAACCCGCCACCCCTTACACCCACAGCCATCTCTGGGGTATTGCTCTCCGTTGCCAACATAGGGGAGACAATTCCACTGCGATGAGCCCTGGAAAAGTGTATTTCACCCTGGGCTTCACACTTTAAAGGGATAAAGGTGACCTGGAACATGTTCCTACAGGTTCCCAGGAGTCCAACAGGGAGACAAAGGGACTCCGTCAGGACACGTGAGAAAGTGAGGCGGAGCAGCTTAAAGAAAACTCAAATACTGAGGGAAAATGAATCTTCAGGGATCTGAAGGATTCACTGAACTGCAATGGAAAAGGGATTAACTTGTTCAGTACAGAGGCCCTAGGGCTACAAAAGCAGAAGCTACAGGGAAACAGCTTTTGGATCCTCTAAGGGAGAACCCAGGGTTCTGGCAAGATGGAATGGGTTGCTGTGGGAAGGGGGCAGTGTACTGGGCATGCACGGAGGATGTCACCGGGCAGCGGCCTTTGCCTCTGAGCGTCTGAGATGTGCACAGTGGGTGGGGTCTCGTCCCTATTCATTTTGAGTCTCCCACAGGGGAAAACTATCACTGCTGATTTCCTTATGGCTCCACATCACACTCACCCATAAAAAACACTCACAGACTTTTCCTAGAAGACTTTCCATTTGAAGACAGCAGTTATGACTAATATAGGGATGACCAGACAACCTTCTGTATCAGAAATACTAAAATATTATGACGATGAGGGCACTCATGCCAATCCTTTTGCAAACCTCTGTAGGAGTGCATCTCTAGATCAAAGTATTTTAAAATTCAAGGGAAAAAAAATCATACTACTAGAGATTCAACATTGAACTTACATGAAAATCTAAGACAGAAATAAATGTAACCAGAGAATACCCTGGTAAATGGCATCCTGAAGGGATGCTTTTCATATTTTTAGTCTGTTTTACTCCACCCACGAGAAGATAAAAAGATGCCTTTTCTATTTTTAGATTCTTATCCTCTCCCCATATTATCTGAACTGAGGACATAGCTATATGCTGCAAGGCTATAAAACGCCATTAGCTTAGTTCCCAGCCGCCTGGCTGTCATGCAAATGAACTTATAGCCAGACTGAGCAGACTATTTTATAGACCCACTCAGAAAGTCTATGCTACATCTCAACCCTCAATTATTTATAAAGGGACTTCTCGTTTATGATTCAGCTACAGCTTGTATTTATTTTTCTTTTACAACCCTGATTATATAGAGACCCACAAATACCATATGGGAGACTCACTGCTAATGTGCATACACTCCTCACATTTATAGGAACTAATTGTACTGTTTGAAAGGGTTTTTAGAAGCAAAATTGGAAGACAGAACATCCACCTCAAAGTACCAACCCTGCACTTTTGAAGAGAGGCCATTTCGACCTTTCTCCCTATTAAAATGAGTTATTGAGGAGGACTCAAGACGGATGTGGAGCCCTGGCAGTTATAATGAGGCAGGAGAAGGGCCTGGTTCATTTACCATGACAAGTTTTACAAGGGACTCAGCCTCAGGGCTGGGCAGAAGGACCAAGGCAGAGGCTCTAGCTGGTGGATATGAATCAAATAAGACCATTCCTGTGAACTGCTCCCATGCTTCTAGAACTAATGGATCTGACTTGGTTTGTGAAGCTGCAAGGACAATATCAATATAGGATGAGAATCTCACCCTGAAGGTGTCAGCAACATTCAGCCGGGAATTAGCTCAAATCTGAAAACTCAGCTCAAATCCAATAACTTGTAAAGTTGCTTAGCTGCTCACCAAAAAAATAAAAAGAAAAAACCCCCTAATATTTAAGTCAGTAACTATTCTATGAAAACTCCAACTATGGCAATAGGAATATCAAATGATCCAAACAGGTTTGACAGGTGTCCAGAAATTCAGACTATGGTCACTTGACTCATACTACATATGGTATGGTGTTCTTCGTCCTTTGTCTTCAGAGCACATCTAATGTAGGTCTCTTGACTACTCTTCCTTCCCTAACAGGATGAAGGGACAGATAGGGATTTCCATGCCGTCCTCCCATCCTGCTAGGGCCCTTGACAGTCGTCCACACTCGTTGCAGGGGCTCCTCTGCATCACACCAACACTGGGTATGTTTGGAACCTGGCAGTGGCCAGTGCATTCTCTACTTACTTCCACGGCAACCCCCCCCTGTGTTATTTGTACATAAATATCTGTACACAAAGATTTGTTGAATGCATGAATGAGTATCCCTTCTGACTAGGCTGAGAGCTTTTCTGTGAGTATAAGCTGGGTCTTGTTTATCTTTTTTGTCAACCATAACACGTGGCACACAGTGAACTAATTAAGAAGTGTTATTTAAATCCCTAACCCCTGCTAGACCTCTGCTAGACCTTCCATCATGAGAGATGAGTTGCTTTGCTCTCAGGAACCCTCCCCCAGTCCAAGTCTACAAGGGATGCCTCTAGAAAGTAGCAAATTTGAAATGACGAGTTCTCTAAAGAATTTATATATGTGAATGGCGATGGCTAGAGTGCGTGCTGTGGGCCAGACAGGTGAGTATTAGAACACACCTCTTAGGAACCAGTCTTAGATTAAGCCCATGTCTGAGACCCATCAGCCAAAACATGGAGGAGCCAGGATTTCAGCTATGGCTGGACTCCACAGTCTGTGCTTTTAACCACTGCTGATTTGATAACTAACGTGACGACTGCCGTGGAAGTGGGTTGAGAATGGGAATGTCTATACCAGGCTATCTGTCCTGAAGTCTGACAGCACCAAGAGAAAATGATACACTATGATCTCAACATCAGTGAGAGGCAGAGATGATGACTGGACCTTGTCATTAACTAAGAATGAATAAAATGGTCCCAGATACCAGCCTCTCCAACTCACTAGGAATTTTCAGTATTTTTGCCCTTGTCAAAGAATTTCAAAAGGGATTTGACTTCATGTGAAATAAAAGCCACAAGATTAAAATTTTGAGGTAATAAAAGCCCCTGAGTCTCAGGGAGAAAAAAAAATATCCTGTTCTTAGAAAAAAGCGTTAAGTGCTGTTAATTATTTTCCCAGAGGAAACACGTGCATCGTGGCCATGCATCAGGGCGCCTTGTACACCCACAAGGCTTTTGCCGGGACAATGGCTCCGTTCCCTTGCTATTGACACGTGACTTCCCTCCTGACTTTCTGAAGCTAAGAAACCTGTGTTCCTTACGTGAATTGTCCTCCCACCTCTTTACCATCAACCACTATTCATAACATCCTCCAAGACCTGCTTCAGTCACTTCCTTCCTGGAGAAATTCTCAAACTCACCTCACGCAATCCAGGCTCATTACTGCCTTGCTTGGAGGTTTTCTTAGGGCTCCTACAGAGCTTATATTTGTTTTCTTTCCTGTTCTTTTGTGATTTTGTGTCTGATATTTCTGGTAGGTAGTAAGCTCAATAAGAATAAGGTAGGCAAAGGTGCTATAAAAAAGGAGCCGCTGTTGTTAACAGTCTCTTCTTTACGCTGGATCACTTACAGAGCCTCCTCTTGGGCTGCGAACACAAGAGGCCCTTACATTTTATTGAATAAGCCCTTTTACTTTTCCCTATGCCCATCCCTTAGATCAAGGGCCTGCAAATTATGGTAGGTGGGTCAAATCCAACCCCGTGTCTGTTTTTGTAAATAAAGTTTTACTGGAACACACCAGTGCTCACTTTTTTATGTACCACCTTCAGCTCAGTAGTTCTCAACTGAGGGTGATTCTGTCCCATCCCCCACCCCCACCCCCGCAGGTGACATTTGGCAATGTCTAGACATATTTTTGATTCTCATGACTGGGGGTGGTGGCATCTACTGGCATCTAGTAGACAGAGGTCAGAGGCACGGCTAAATGAACATTCTACGATGCACAGGACACTGCCCCCACAACAAAGAATTTTCCGGCCCCCGTTCCCTGTAGTGCTGAGGGCTGGAAACTGGTAGAGCTGCTTTGAAATGACAAGGTCAGAGTTGAGTCGCTGTGACAGGCTGTATGTGGCCATCGAAACCTAAAACACTAAACTGACGCTTTACGGGAAAAGTCTGAACCCCTGCCTTAGACGCTGGCATTTTCACGGGGTTGGATGGTGGTTGTCCATGGCCCAGCCCTCAGCAGTCTCCCAGCAATCACACCCCTGTCCTTGGCCTCAACTACCTCTAATGTTAACTTCCAAATCTGTGTCTTCAGCCCGTACATACCTTAGTCTAGACCAGTGCTACTCAAAGTGGATCTATGGACTAGGCCAGTCCATGATGAGATAAGGAAAGAAATTGAAAGTAAGCTTCTAGAAACTTTATGACATAATCAAGCATGCGGATCTGTGGATTCTTCTCATTGGTCAGACTCTTGGCAAGTTTGGGAGCCGTGTATGATCAGGTCTGCGTGGAAACTGGGTGTGGCCCAAGCAGCTACTCACTGTGCCAGGTGTCCTATACAGTCCATGGGAAATTGAAACAAAGAAACAAAACACTAAAAAACACTGGTCCTTCACAGAAAGAAGCACTGGACTTTTCTCCCCTAGTCTTTCATACCTTTCTCCGTTGCTTCCTTGAGGTACTTCCCATTCAACTTACCCCTGATAGAATTTGCCATCTTTCCTCCTCTTGCCAGCCCTCAGCATAGGCCTCCTGTACTTTTCCCTCTCGGTAAATGGCAGGAAGTCACCCAAATCCAAAACCCGGCTGTCACCCCCCACCCCTCGCCCTGCCTCATCCTCCACATCAAGTCCTATTATTTGTCTCCTCTTGTCCATCCTCCTGCCTCATGCCTCAGCCTCACTTGTAGCTTTCACAATCTCTTGCACAAGGGCATTTGCCTTCCCACCTGTCTCCTTGCCTTCAACCTCATCTTCCACTTTATGTTCCAATCTCTATCAGAAGGCACCATCTAGAATGCCCCCTTAACCTTGAGTGGCAGGCCCACCCTTACAGCCTGGAGATAAGATAGCCTGTGAGGCCCACTTTAGCAATCAGGGTCTCACCCAACCCTGCAGCTACATGTCCAGCCAGTCCTCAAGGCCTATACTACTGTTTTATACCTCAAACCCACCAACTCTCACACTACACTGCAATTACTAATGTCTACTCCACTAGGCTGCCTTCTCTTGGGGACAGACTATATTTAATTCATGGCTGGTACTGAACAAATGTTTGTTAAATGAACAAATGAGAAAGTTTGAGATTGCCTTGACATCTTTCCTCTTCAACCCTGCCTGCCCTGCTGAAAATGCAATCTGAGTCTTTCTGTGACTCCTACAGGAAAATAAAATAAATTAAAAAAATCATCTAGCAAGGAGCTGTCATCTATTTTCTTGTGGCAAAGGTTTTCTTTCTTTTCCTTTCTCTATCCGTGCAGGGTAAGAATTTAACAGCTTATCAGTGTGAGCCACAGTAATTCTACAGACTCATACAGATCGTTGAGATTAAGGCAAAAAATATTTGTTGACATGCTATTTCAAAGGGAAAAGACTTACATCCATGACTGCCATGTGCAAATAGAGTCTTAGAGAGACAGGCAAGACTCTAGAAAGATCTGACAATACATTTCCCGGAATGCAGACTTACTAGTTACATTTAAGCCAATCTTAAAGAATGAGGCCCAGGAGAAACAATGAGCTTGCTCACCTGACCTCTCCTTTCAAAAGGAAATGGATTAAGGGGAAACTTGGATTATTTAGCCCAAGATATACAAGGGAACCTGCAAGAAGCTGTATAATGGACATTCTACAGAAAAAGAGTGTTGTAATATCAGTGTATAACTAGCACAGATCAAGTACTTAAAAAAAAAACCTATTAAATGAATGAACACATGGGCAAGCAAAACAGTAGATAGAGCTCTCACTGCTATTCTAGGCCTTAGGGGAGGAAAGAACTGGGTGAAATGTTGAGCCAGCCCTATAAGATTCTTTTACAACTCCAGACCATATGGGGGCCAGTTACCTCCTGTGTAAATGGGATAATCACCCCAAACTCGTCTATCTCTCAGGTGATTATAAGAGCTGAGTGTGAAAATCTTCATAGAGTGCTATGAAAGCACAAAGCATCTTTATCCCAAATGAAAAAGCAGAACATCTACTGAAGTACAATGCTAAGGAGGGGAACCATTCTAACTGCCAAAATAACCATATCCATTTTCTCCTTAAAATGTCTCTGGCAGTCACCAATATATGATTGCAGATGGGGCTAAACTAATTTGTGTCTGCCCTGTGAACAACTGGGATTCTTACCTCCAGCTTAATTAGAGAATAATTCTGTCAGCAGGACATGGAGCTAACTTCTTTACATATACATGTATCCTTTATCTCCAAGGGCAATTCCTCCAACCTTGAGAACAAATGGGACTCCTTTGAGTTAGGAAAATTACAGCCAATGATTGGTCAGATGAAGAAAAATGTAAGGGCATACAGTTATTTTCTTTAGATATTTGGTGAGCTGTCAGGTGAGAGGGAATCAGTACCATTCCAAGAAAAGAATTAGGTGTGTGATTAAGGTTCAAGGAGAGGCCAGGTGGGGCTGGATGGGAAGAAGTCTAACCAACTTGAGTTAATCAGCTTAAAGAATGGGAAAGGCCCATCAAAGGAAGTTTTCTAGCTGAGCCTGAGACTGTGTTAGGAATTCCAGAGGGGAGGGAGAGCATTCCTGCACTGGGAGAGGAGTTTGGGGAGATACCCGCTAGTCTGTGTTCCTCATTTCAAGTAGCAGCCCCAGGTATGTCCATGTAAGCTTCATGTATACACAGACAGGTAACAGAATCATAGATATGTGTTTGAGATTTATTTATACTTAATAAAGAAAACGGATGTTAGGGTTCTAGCTTCTAGGGAATTTTAAGAAAAAAACATAATGCTTTTTAGTGAAGTTAAGACTATCCTTAGAATCAAAATACTTTTTACTAGCTTATAAAATTTTCATTATCTTTTCTCACCTTTCCTGATATTAAATTAAGGGTACAAAGCAATGCCAATGACTTTCTCTGAGAGCCTCAGCTTGCTCATCTGTAGCGTGGAGATAGTAACACTGTCTTCTTAGCAGGAGACAACACATACAAAGTAGAAATAGTTGCTAGTGAACAGCAAATCCAGGTTTGCTTTTGGAACTTTTATTTCCCCCCAATGTTTCTGATCTGCTGTTGGCTGAGTCTGCAGATGCAGAACCCACGGATACAGATAGCCAACTGTATAATTCCTCATTCTGCGAAAAAACTGGAATTGGGAAGAAGTCACCGTTTTACTCCCCATGCTGCCCCTGAGATATGTCGGCAGTGGCACTACCTGCCCTGTCAGGTGAGCCCACAGCTTAAGGGCTTAAGAGGAATACAGAACAAAATCCACCCACGAGCGTAAACTTCTACTAAAACTTATGTAAGGCCAAAAATCAGCATTAGTTTGGAAAACATTTCACTCTGAAGTCATCTGAGAGCAGGAAGAGTTTCGTTTGGTGCTATGCCGTGCACAGTGGGACATGTGGCTTGAGCTGATTCATTCAGCGAGCAGCAGGCTTTGGAGAGAGCCTTCCGTATGACTTCATCCAGTCCCTGGCTAGTCATTCACCTTCCACAATGTCCATTCAACAACAAACATCTAATAAGGACCTACTGCGTGCCAGGCACTATTCTAGGAACCGAGGCTACAGCAATGACGTGCTCACAGAGCCTATGTTCCAGCATGGAGACAAATGATCAGTAAGCACACCAATGATGAATGGCTCATGCAGGCATGGCTGAGAGGTCTAGGTGAGCATTAGAAAACAACAACGCTCATCCTTCCAGCACCGGGACTGCCCAGTCTGTGCTGTAAGTGGACACATGGTACCGAGCCACCACAGTCACACCTGGGCAGGAGAAAGCTTCAGTGGAGGTTGCAACAGCCCGGCCGAGAAGACTTGAGGAAGTTCTGGTGGTGGCCTGATTTTCAGAGTACCTTGGATGATCATTATCACCAAAACCAAAGGATTGGAGGTACCTCCTTTTGAATTTGAACATTTGGTAGCCTGGGAAGGAATAATTTTACTATGGTCAGACTTAAGCTTGGGTAACTGAAAAGGATTTCTGGCTTAACAATGCTAAGAGAAGATAACACAGGTAGGACTAGATTGTCCATTTTTTCATTAAGTCCTATTGTAAAAAAGATGAATGCCAAGCTAAACTAGGTTCAGTCCCTACTCTCAAAAGAGCCAGTAGTCTAGGCAGCCACAAGGGTCAACAAATGATCATTTAAACACAATCAGTGTTAAAATAGGAGAAGGTACAAGACACTATGGAAAATGCCTCAGATACAAGGAAAAACCAAACACAAAAAGACAGAATCACAGCTGTTTAGAGCCAGGAGAGAGCTTGGAGAACTTCCACCAGCTTGCTCTGTACCCCCATCCTTCCCCTTCCACATCTTCACAGACAGAACCTACCCAGAGATGGGCAAGGATTCGCTTTGTGACATAGCTGGCCAGTCAAGGGCTTAGAACCCTGTCTCCTGCTGTGTTAAAAATCAATGTTACATGTCTGAACTGATCCTTGGCCAAAAAAAAAGTTAAAAAAATAAATAAAAAGGGGAAGAATTCACATATATTCTGAAATGGCAAAGCCACATATGACCTAAAAATGACTTTGCTTGTTTAAAAAGTTGTGTGTAGCCTAAATGATTATAATGGATTTGAACAGAACAGGTCTTTTCCAACTAAACACACAGTCATCTATCATTGGCATGATGCGTCTACAAATATGACCTTCAAGTTGTCACCAGAACATGACAGATTCCCAAATGTGTAAGCTGTCTAAATAGAGGCCTGACTTTGAAGTTCTCTGCCCTCCACGCTGGCTTGGGCTGCCCTGCCCGGATTTGCACTAGGTCTGTTTTTCAATGCAGGGTTTTACATATTAGTATAGTAGTAAGACTGCTATGCTAATAGGTGTCACTGATCCTGGCTCACTGGATTCTAGAGCTAGAGATGATCTGAAATCATCTAGAACCAAAAGCTTCATCTTAGAGATGAGAATAGGACCCCAAGAGGTCACAGTTCCACAACCTGGGTCAGAGCTAAGACCAGAACCTATGTTTTCTGATCTCCAATCCCTCTGTGATTGTCTCCACTTAATTCTGCATGAGTTTTATCAAATAGAATGGCGGGATGTTTGCTAGCATCTTCTAGTGCGTTCCTGTGTCTCTGGCCCTGTACACCCTGTGGTTCTCTAAAAGGTTCTTGAGTTCCTTCAGCTCTGTAGGGCAGGCTACAGCGGGTGGTGTCTGCCTCTGGCTTGATGGTTCCCAAAGTGTTTCTTGCTAGACTAGTCCTGGCAGCTGCTCTGTGGGCAAAATGATTTGATAGACATTATCTCCGTGTGGAGATTCACTGTACCAGCGACATTCAATGCTCTGAAAAGTCCTGCAGGGAGGGACCTTCATCAGACTGGTTTCCCAAAGAATCCTCTTCTGATGCTATTCCTGTCTCAGAGTTCACATGAGGTGGTGCTGTATTAGCTAACTGCAGGTGTGTGATCTCTGTAACATGCTTAACAAAGAATCAAAGGCTAGAAGGTAAATGATGACTTTCTCAAATATGCAAATAAAACCCAAACCACTGAAAATCCAGGTTTTAAAAAATTTAACATTTGAGGTTCAAGGATTCTACTATTAATTCATGGCTTGATCAAGAAAATACTAATTTGAACTCATCAGCCCTTAAACTCATCAGTTTTCTTGGCTATTCAGAAATAGCAAACTTTCTAATATCAATATGATTTGTATTATAAAACTGTATGCTTTAATTTAAAAAACTGCTCTTCCACCAGAGGTGCTGTCAAACTCAGTCATCACTATGAGACTGGGTGAGCCCGGGCACTCAAGAAGTACATGAAGGCCAAGGAAGGCATCTTTTTCTAAAGGAAAGAACATACCTGACCGTTGCTGTAGAACTAGTTGGCTACTGATATTATTTATTCTGGTTTGTGGGATGCTGTTTTGGTTTGTAACCTTGAAAGGATGGGGGCAGGAAAAGGGGAGATTCCAAATGGAGGTGAACAGTCCTAACGCTATTGCCCTCGGTTTTGAGACAACTTGGGTTATTTCAAGCCAAGACATCCTTTCCAGAACCCCTGCTTCAATCTGAGCAGCCTCCCACAGCTCATCACAAACCCACAGTATCAAAGGCAGTGGAGGCCAGGCAGGCCCCTTGGGTTATCCGGGGCACCCCTCTTGGCTTCAAAGGCCTCCTTGCTCTATCTTTCACACCAGAAGGTTATCTGGCAGGGTCTGGGGCATGTGCAGAACTTAGAACTGTAATGAGGCCCGACTTCTGCCAAGGACAGAACCTTCCTGCACACCTTGCTCGTGGTTCCTGCATCTTGCTTTAGCTCCTCTTGGGGCAACATCACGAGTGCCAGAGACTGCAGGGCCAGGCACCATGGATGTGGTCACCAGTCTCAAGGAGGTGACCATCCAGATCGGTTACTGGACCCTGCAACCCCCTGACCTCTAGAACTTCAAAGTAAGGATGTGTTCCACACACTAAACTCCACTTCATGTTTGGGTCCTGATATTCCTAGTAAATCTCTTTGTTTATGGTCTAAATTAAACTGCTCAGGTTACCGCTAGCAGTTTGATGCTGGATCCACTGCAGATGACTACTGGCCATACTTGTGAGTTGAACTATCTTCAATAAATAAAATAATGCACATGGTATTCCCAAAGGCTGGCAATTACTGTCATCTTCCTTTGGGCGGTGGTACTGTGAGATACAATGTACTGCGAAATGAGTTCTCTGTTCAGAGGCCAAAAACCCTTAAAAGAGTCAGATTTAATAGCTTCCCTGGCCTTCCTCCCTGTTGGTGAGGGTGGGGTATTTATTTAGCATAAGGTCAAACAGACCTGAGTTCAAACCAGATTCTGCTACTTAGCTGTGTGACCATGGCCAAGTTACTAAACCTTTCTGAGCCTGTGTTCTCATCTGGAAAATAAGAACAATACTATCTACCTCAAAGAGCAGTTGTGAATATTAAATGAGACAACTAGTATTAAGCACCTAGGGAAACAACAAAAGCAATAATGAAAGCATCAGCTTTTTATTGGGTCTACTCTGGACCTGGCCTGTTCTGAGTGTGTTCTTTTTTAACTCATTTAATCCTCAGAGTAAGATTATCCTTATTTTGTAATTGATAAACTGAGGTACACAGGCTAAGTAATTTGCCCCATGTCACACAAGTATTAAGTGCCAGGGCCAAGATATGAACCCAGACAGCCTGCCTCAGAGGCTCTTAACCTCAGGGTTTTTTCCCCATCTCCTTAAGCAGAAGATGCTGATCTTTGTGGAAAATTAGCCATTCATTCATGCGCATACTGGGTTGCTAAATTGCATATGCATGTTTAGGTATGTTCCTTACTGTGTAATTTGGGGCAAATTATGTAAGAGGTCTTTCCACACCTGTAAAATGGGGATATTAACAATGCCTTCTTCATAGAGTGATTATTAGAAATAAATGAGTTACTCAAGGTAAAGGGCTAAGAACAGGGCTTGGCACTTAGGGCAGGCTCCATGTAGGAAGTATCTTTGACATACAAATTCACGGAACAGTGGGACATATTAGGAGAATTCTTTGGCTTCGGTGCTTGGTAAAGATTTTGTGGCTGGCTTAATCTAGTAGTTTCAAATGACTATACTGTCCTTGCTCTCTGGCAAACATACTGCATTTAAAAATAGATTTAGGGGCTTCCCTGGTGGCGCAGTGGTTGAGAGTCCGCCTGCCAATGCATAGGGGACACGGGTTCGTGCCCCGGTCCGGGAAGATCCCACATGCCGCAGAGCGGCTAGGCCTGTGAGCCATGGCCGCTGAGCCTGCGCGTCCGGAGCCTGTGCTCCGCAACGGGAGAGGCCACAACAGTGAGAGGCCCGCATACCGCAAAAAAAAAAAAAAAAAGATTTAAGTGTTTATTCCATCAGTGAATAAACAGGTACACAGGATTCTGGTTAGAAAGAAATTAGGCCCAGCTTAAATAAAATCAGACTGAAAGCAAGAATTTTCATAATTAAAAAAAAAAATTAGAGCAGTCTTTCTAGAGGTTTTTCAGGTTATGAATTGGAAGTCCACTCTATGGATAAATGTTATGGCTACTGGGCAAAGAGCTTGTGAAAAATTTATGGCCTGGTAAAAGTCTTTTGGTGATGTAGGTTAAAACAACTTTATCCCCAACGCTGTTGAACACCACAAATTTTAGAAGGGAGAAAGGGCAGCTTTTGTGAACATGTTGGACATAAAACACCACTTTAAAGGAAAAGCTGGACAGCAGGTAGGACAAACCAGCTCATGTGAACAGTTCTGCAATGATTTTTATGACATTGTATTTATTCATATTGCACCACGTTTAAATTTACAATAAAAAGCAAAAAAATGTGCAACACTTATTACTCTGGCTGTCTTTACATGTTCCATTGAGATACAAAACAGAATTTCACTGCTCAGATCTTAAGGGAAGGGGGAGCTCATCTTATTTCATGTCTCTAGCTGCTGCCACAGTCATAGCACCATGTTCCAATCATGGAATTCATAATGTAAATCTCTTGCAGATGATAACCACTGGAAAACAGGAACTGCCATGGATCCAGAAAGGCTTCCAAATTTCTCCTCTAATGTTCTTATCTGTGAGCCCAGAGGCTGGTACTGAGTGTTTTATTCAATGAGTGATGCCTGTTGGGAAACCTACATTCTTTAAGAGACTTAATGAAGAACTCTCAACCATTCCTTGGTTCTTTGACTATTAGTCTTTATCATTAATTTCACATGTGACAATGCCAAACATTTCACAACTGCCCTAACTTATCTCTGAGTGTTTCAACCTAATCTGAAAACATACCTGTGTAGCTTATTCTTAACTGTCACAAGAGCTCATAACAGATCTTAGCTGGTATCAAAAAGAGAATCTCTGGAACTGTCCAGAAAAGAAGCTGCATTTCCTGGTCGTTAGACGAAAGATCTTTTCGAAGTTAGAAGGTTATAGGAAGGTTATAGTCTTTTAAATTGCCTTAGGGATACCCCTGGGGCATCATCAGGGCTTCTAGGTGAGCCTTTTGTCTCCCCGTGCTTCCCTGGGAAGTCCCCAAGAAAGGCTTTCCTATTCAAAATCTGCTGCTCTCCTGATTTGTGTTCTTTTTTAAAGGCAGCACCCCCAAGAAACTCTAGGATACTACTGTGAAGCCTAAGAACTGGGGGGTGGGGAGGAAACCTTTGTCTCCCTAACACACTCATAAATTCCCTCCCCTTAGCCAGCACCTCCCACCCCACCACCTAGCACGCATCAGCGGCGACTCCCCCAAATACACCAGGTCTGGAAAGATTCATGTTGCAATACCCTTCTGACATTCCTATTCCCGCCCTCATTTTAATTCACTCACTTTTTTTTTTTTTAAACAAAATGTAATTACTTGACTGTCAGCTTGGGCTGCACTCTGGGGCTTTTACTCCTTTCAACACAGCTGCGCTCCCGGCTTTGATGCTGCTGTCCACGCAGCTTGTCCCAGCCACAGCCTGGCTCTCGGTAATGTAACATTCAAGTGCATATTTATTTTTAAACTGACCTCTCAGACTGTACAGTATAAAGGAGGTCCTGCCAAAAAATATGCTACTTTCTATTTATAAGATGAAACACATGCCTCCCGAAGTCGAGAGGGGGATGGAGTATAATAATCCATAACGAAAAAATGGCCAGATCCATTCGTCCTCACATGTCCGATACTTGTCAAGACACTTAGTTTCAAGAAGAAAGGGGAAAAAAATATTGAAAACACTTCAGTTGTTCAGAAACCACCGTCCAAAAAAAAAAAAAAATCGACTGCCAGATCTGCAGGTTGGAGCCCCAGGCACAATGCCCCTCGTCAAGTGAGGAGAGGGCACCCAAAGGGTATTGCCACCTCAGATCTGCACCGTGCACCCTGTGCAGCCCTGATGCCAATCCACGGTGGGAGGGGAGCGGTAGCCATGTGCGGCTTGTTCTCAGATGGAAAAATGCAGTACGCGCCCAGAATGGCTGTCAATAGCTCGGAGGGTGCAGTGTAGCCGCGCAGCCTCACCCTGAAAAGTGGTGGGCACAAACGGTGGAGCTCTGCGATCTGGTCGTGCCGCTCGCACCCCTCCCAGTATGCTTTATGTCCCCTTTGATCCGTTGGACACCAGCTGGAAGGGGATGCCCTAGGTATCCCCGCTCCCTGTGCATTTCCAAGCCTAGCCCCCCGCGCACGCCGGAAGCGGCCACGGCCGCGGGTTTGGACATACTCACACACGCGCAGAGAAGGAGCCGTGGGCAGGCAGCAACTCACCAGCGGCGCCAAGGATCCCAGCCGCTGACCCCGGGCCCGGGCGCCGCAGTTCCCGAAGGCGCACGCAGTCCCTGCTCGCCACGCGCAGATCCAGCCGGGTCAGCCGGCGCGGCGCCTGCTCACAGCATTATGCGCTCGGAGACGGCGTGAAGGCGCCCAAGACCGGGGTCTCCGGACTCGCCCCTAGCTCGGGCCCCACCGCTGCGCTCTCCGCCGTCTCGGGCCGCGGCCGGGAGAGAAGGTGCAAGCTAGACTGAGCGTTCCGCAGCCGCACTCCCAGACTGAACCTGCGAAGGGCGGGGCGGGGCGGGGCGGGGCCGGCGGCGCGCGGGGCGGGTCAGGGCGGGGCGGAGGGCGGGGGCCGCAGGCAGACCCTTCTAGCCGCTGTACCTGAGCCCCGGCCCGGAGCGGGCGGACCGGGTTCACCCGCGGCTCGGCCTGCGGGCCCCCAAAGGACAATGGATTTTCATCGTTACCGCCCCAGCGCCACCCCCAGGGATGCGGCTTTCCTGCGAGAAGCAGCGTTCGGCTCCCTCGGCACAAAGAAAGGTCTCGGTTCGAAGCGGGACCCGGGGTGCTAGGTCCAGGGTGCCCGAGGACAAAGGGACTCCGCCCGCACCCCGGACACCTGTACTAAACCTTGTGCGCCCACCACTCTTCGTCCCAACGATCCGATCTAGCCCGGCAAGGCTCCGGCGCGGCGGTCGGGGCGCCCTCGGGGAAGAGAAGCCACCTGACCGCGCCGCCCCGGCCCGGTCTCGGGCCCCCGGGCCACTCGAAGCCCCGGTTTGGGGGGGAGGGTCGTGTTCTGACAGTTTCCAGCCTGATCCCCTTGGAGCTGCCGCCAAAACCCGGAGAGTGGATTTGGCGCACTGGAGACACCAGGGGCTGCTGGCTGAACAGGGGCAAGCGAACAGCCGACGCTGCAGGTTTTTCTAGTACAGGGGGAGGCGTTTCCTCTCCCGTGGGGTCCCTAAAAGAGATGTGCCTAAAGCTGGGGCAAGCGGGTGGCGGCCGCCCCCGGACGAGCGACGGGGCGCAAGTGGCGCAGTGGCTGGCCCTGGAGCGTAAAATTCAGCCCTGGGCGGCACCTGCGCCCGCTGCGCACCCAGCCCCTTCGCCCGGATGCCGAACGTGGACCCGGTTAATTAATTTTCTTAATCCGTCTCCGTCTCTTCCTCCTCGAGTCTTCGGCCTGGGGAATGAGTAGGCGACAGGAAAGGGCGGTGTTTTCCGGTCGTAAGGTCCCAGCCGGCACGTTCGGCCTGGGGAGGGGACTGGAACCCTGGAGAGTCGGGCTCTCAGGGCCCGACCCCAGCACCGGGACTCTCAGGTTGAATGGAAATCCTGGCACAAAGTGCGATCCTCCAGGGGACCTTGACTTTCCAGAGCGGTATCAGCTTCAGGTCATCACAGCGACGCCCCTGGGTCTGTCTGCAACCTTAAAGGATGCACATTAAGCCTATGTTGTAAACCTCGTGTGATGTTAAGGTGAAGTGAAAAGGAAACGGACACAACTGTTCTGGAAAGCAAAATACTTGGGTGGAGTGTTAAAAGCCTCAAAGAAAATAATAGTTGGCAGGTCAAATGGCCATGAAGTTGGAAGTCAAATACAAAATTCAGCTGAAGTGATGTTAGAAATCTGACAAGCAAAACAGTCCATGAAGATAAGAGACCCAGCATCGTTTCTTTTCTTCAAATGACAACTACTCCGAAGTTTCCTTTGGCAGATACCTGAATTTTACTCCAGATTCCTAAGAGTTTTACTAGGGGTTCATATTTCAAAATATATGTTCCATTTGGCACTAATGTATATATTTTATGTATGAATTTATTGAAAAATATTAAATGTTACTGGCCTACTTAGATAAAGTTATTTTATAAATATTTATGCATAGCTTTCATTGCACATAGTATTTTTATAAGTACAAATAATATGTATATATATTTATTAAGTACCACATGAAAAAGTCCTTTCGCACACATTCTTTACACGTGTGTCTTGCGTGTAAAAAATATTTTTTCATTTGCTGTGTCATTAGATGCTGTTAAAAACACTTTATTTCCACATGACTAAGTAGCTTGTTTTACAGCTTATGCAAATATAGAGTGGCAAGGTTTTTGAGGTAGCAATTTTATTCCCAAACCCCATTTTCACTTTTCTACACCGTTCCTTAACTTCTAGAGACTTTCCTTCTCTGCCCTTTTTTTTTTTTTTTTTTTTTTTTTTGTGGTACGCAGGCCTCTCACTGTTGTGGCCTCTCCCGTTGCGGAGCACAGGCTCCGGACGCGCAGGCTCAGCGGCCATGGCTCACGGGCCCAGCTGCTCCACGGCATGTGGGATCTTCCCGGACCGGGGCACAAACCCGTGTCCCCTGCATCTGCAGGCGGACTCTCAACCACTGCGCCACCAGGGAAGCCCTGCCCTTTCTTTATGAGACTTCACTTCTGGGCTCTAAACAGTTTATCCAGAACCTACCCCTTCAAGGGCCTAGTGGTGGTGATTTGATTTATCCTGGCTTCTTTGATGTTCCACATTATTTATTTGCACTGAACATCTTGGTACGGAACATCTCCAGTGAGGGAGAATGCCCTTATATAGTGGATCATCCTTCCAAACGAGGCATTTCCTGTACCATGATGTCTTTTAGGTTTGGTGGATTTTTATTTCAATATGGAAGAGAGAGAAAAACTTTGCTTTAGGAAGATTTTAGGAGTTCTGAGATTCTGCTCTGGGTTACAGAAAAGTTCAGCACCTTGAAAAACAGGTGGTTACCTTAGAAAACTAAGTGAGACTAAGAAAATGAACATAGAGAAGCTATTTTAATTAGTTGCAATTAATGTACTTATATCTGTAGAGCAAGCATTTGTCAGGTCCAACGATGGGCTATTTTTCTAGTCCCTGCTGTGGTAGAAGAGCCAAGAAGTTTTAGCAGAAACCTGCAATCTACTTAGGAGGCAGAGAGCAACAAGCCAGTGTATGCAGACAAGTGCAGAATAAAATATTCTAGCCTCTTGCCGTTAAGTATGGTCCCGGGACCAACAGCACCAAGCCTCGCTCCAGAGCTGCTAAACTGGAATCTTCATTTTAATGAAATGTAGATGGTTCATGTGCATGGTTCATGTGCACATTTGATGTGTGAGAAGCACTGGTCAAAAGGAGTGGATCTCAATCTTTTAAGTCACAGACTCATTTTAAAATCCCATGGGACTTATGAACACTTGTGAAAACGCTCACGGAGAATTACACAAACTCTTTCGCATTCAATTTCAGGGTTCCCCTGAACACCAATCTATTGATGGTGAGGAAGTCCTAAGTAAAACCTCCGGTCACAGTGTCAGAAGAGCTGCTGAGTGTCATCCAGAAGAGTTAGGGAAGGATTCTTACAGGAGGCAGAGCTTAAATTAAGTTTTGAAATATGGGAGAGACTGAACAGGCAGAGGAGTCAAGAAGGGTGTTTCAGATGGGAGAAATGCATGGGTAAATGGGTCCAGAAGAGAAAACAACAGATACCAATTTTTATACGGAGTAAGGTGAAGCTTAATGAGGAGATTGGAGATTGATAGCATGGTCTCCTTGCAATTCATTATCACTGTTTGGACCTCCAAAAAATGAAACTGGACTGTGGGTTCAGTGGTTCTTCCACTTTGGGGGCAACCAGGAACCCTCTGACATATGGTTCTATGAAAGACCTCATTTCCAATGACCAGCTCTCCCTCTCACTCACTTTGCCCTGACCACATGGCCTCCAGGCTTTTCCAGGAACTCCAGGAGTGCCTGGGGCACTCCGTATGCCTGGGTACTTCTTTCCCCCAAACCAAAATGATCCTTTAAGGTCTTTATTCAAATGAGACTTCAGAGGAGAGGCTATTCCTCTAGAATAGCAGCACCACCCATATTCCGTTTCCCTGCTTAAAGCAGGAAGAATTTCTTCATTACCTGACATTATGTTATATTTACTTATAGATTCATTTATGGCCTCCTTCCTCTAATTTGTGGACTTTCTTTGCTGTTGTATCTTGCATACCCAAAATGGGGGCTGGCACATAGTAGGTACTCAATAAATACGTATTGAATAAGTGACCCCTTGACTACAACTAGTGATGAATGTAAAAGCCATGTTCACAAACACCATAGCTCCAGAAATAGTAACATATTAAACATTCCTGAAATATACTATACGTATGCTGAGACTGAATTTTTAACCACTTTTCTTTAGTCTAGCTGAACAAGAAATACTAAACACATGGAACATTTTAAGTCCTGAAATTCAAACATTTAAAAGTAAGGTTTACAAAAAATGTCTTTATAGTCCATGTACAATGCATAACTATTTCTCTTGTAGCAAACCTGAAACACACTGGTGTGTACTCAGCTGGGGTTTTCCTCCAAAATGCCCCATTCAGACTGAATTCTTGTGTGTATGTTCGCGATTATCCCCCACCCCCCGCCCCGTCCGCCAAGTTAGATTTAAGGAAAAATGTAAGAGAAACTGGAAGTTTAGAACATTTTGAACAAGAATGTCCTTATAGCTGGAGGATTCCCCTCCTTGCTACCCAAATAGAATTGCACCAGTCCTGGAAATAAAGTTAACCTGTGCTAATGAATTTGGCTGAACAGTTGCCAAAAGCTGAGGAATTTTCTAACCAGTGATTTCCCTGTAAATAAAGAACGTCAGGTCACATCTCGATTAGGAGATTTCACTTTCGCCTAATCAAATGCAGCAGGAAATAGTATATATGAGATGGTGTGAGCATGCAGACTACAGGCCTAGCATACAGTTCTGAGCAGGTTAGACAGTGAACCACCAAATCCTAGGAGGACTCTTGGCATTTGAATTGGCTTTTGAACTCAGGCAGCACCAATTTTACTTGTGGATAAGACCTTCAAATATAGTTGCATACTTGGTCTTGATTTTTGACTGGAAACCAGTGACTAATAACATTACCTAATACCAATATTTAAATAGCCTTCCAGGCTTAAAAAACCCTTTGACATTCATCTCATTCTTCCTCATCTTAGGTTGTTTGTCCATGTTGGGTAGGTGAGGCCCTTAGGATTGATTTACAGTTTGTCTCTTTCCAGAAGGGATTTAAGGCAACTTAAAAGGCTTTTGTGTATAGTGAGGAGTCATTCCTATTATATTCTTTGTGATGTGCTCTTTCTCCAGAGAGCTGTATATCTCTCTCCTTAGATTCTTTCAAGTCTTTGCTTAAATGTTAGCTCCCCAGAGGCTTTGAACACATCCTATATGTCGGCCTTGCACCTCCACACATTCTGTATCTGCAGATTCAACTAACTATGGATTGAAAATACTCCCCCCCACACAAAATTCCAGAAAGTTCCAAAAAGCAAAACTTGAATTTGCCACACACTGGCAACTATTTACATAGCATTTATATTGTATTAGGTATAACAAGTAATCCAGAGATGATTTAAAGTATACAGGAGGATGTATGTAGGTTATATGCAAATACTATGCTATTTTATATAAGGAACTTGAGTGTCCTGGGATTTTGTTATCTTTAGGTCATCCTGGAACCAATACCTAGGACTGACTGTATAAAATTTCACTCATCGTCCTTTTTTTCTCTTTACCCCCCTTTATTCATAGCACTTACCATTCAACATATTGTATATTTATTTGTTTATTTTCTCCTCTACCCCACATCACTAGAATGTAAGCTCCATGAGGGCAAAAACTTTGCTTGTTTTATTCACAGCTGCATCCCAACAACTTGATCAGTGCTTGGCACATAGTAGGGACTTAATGAATATTTGTTGAGTGAGTAAATGAACATGTTCTCAGAGCTTAGTACAGATACCTGGCACATGATAAACATTTTTGAATCAAAGAATGCTTTATTGAATGAACTAGAGCAAGGTGTGTAATTCATTCAAGGTCATGCAGACAGTGAAAACTTGGTTTGTATAGATTTCAATCCCTGCTAATTCTTTGATGCGTCTTCATTTGTATACCTGGTATCAAATCCAGACTGTTGCATTGTCAAAGTTTCTTTATTCATCCAATTTGGTACCTGCCAAAAAGAACATTATAGAACTACGACAGTGATTATAAGATGAGCAGGAAGTAAAATTTTATCTGTTAATGTTCTGGGCTAGTGAGAAACAAAATGAAAAAAGAGAGGGGAAGAGAGAGGTCTGCAATGATACCCTCATTTCTCCTGCTCTCCTACATGCATTTATGCACTTACATGGAAGGACAGGTACCCATATACCTCCCCCCAACACAGGCACCAGACATACTCCTACCCTGCAGGTACATAATGTCTTCACCATCTCTGCCTTTCTTGTGTCACCTTTCTTGTTTTACCAAGTGTCAGAAGTTCCTGTGCACAAAGAACAGACCATCTTCTGACGGGCTTATTGCAGGTCGCTTCATTTGGACTTGCACGCAGAAAACCAGGAAATGTGCAGTGGGGGACATCCAGGACAGTCCTTACATTTACTTCACAGAGAACATTTTATAGGGATGTTTGAAAACCACATCTGACAATAATCTTCTGTTAGGGTCCCAAGGTCAGTTAGGCTCAGGCTCAGGACCCTTTGCTGCAGCTCACTCTGCTGATGGACCAGACTCATCAGCACGCCTCTCCCACCTGGCATTGTGGATGCTCTGAAGCCCACTTGTTAGCCTTTGTCCTCAATGCTGTAGAAACAATGGTTGTGGTATTTTCCTCGAGGAGGATAATACATAGGTAGACGTGTGCCCTTGAGAGTGCTTTGAGCTGCCTGACTGCTGACTGAACTGGAGCAGAGGGAAGGGGAGTCATTTCACACATTCAACATGAACTTATTGGGGGCCCACACGGTGCCAAGGAATTGGGCCAGTAATGTTGGCACTGCTCTCGGGCTGACCTATGTTTCTCTCATCTTTCCAAACCTACTTGACTCAGTATGAAAGCTGTGTTCCAGAGGCCTTCATCTTAACCTTCCAGGGACATCTAGAGGCTCCTGGCTGTGGTCCAGTCACTTGTCTGAGCAGAAGGACATGTTATGCAAATTAGGCACCCACACAAGAATCAGCACATGGTAACCCTATGCTTTGTACCTAAGCCCAGAAATGCTGTGAGATTTATCAAGTGAACACTGAGTGCTGAACTTTTTCAAAGGTAGCTGTCTCCTTTGTGGCCCTATATTAAATTCTCTGTTCCTAGAGTGGTCTAAGACTCCTTTTTGGTTTGTAAAGTCCTATCTTTAAATTGTTTCTAATTGTGGATCTGTCTAGAAAGCAAAGATAAAATTGTGCGCATTCGTTCCATTATGCTGTAACTCTCAGGACCTGCTGCATAAATCTGCTTGATAGTGAATGCGACCTAACATTCTTATTGTTATGCAACATATACATGTTGAACACCAGAGTATAAGGCACTGTGACAGGTACTCTAAAGGATGCAAAGAAGAATATGCTGCCTACACTTGGGCAGTTTATAATTTGTTGAGGTGATAAAGCAAGCATACGAGTAACTATAATCCAAGACACTATGTGATAAATGTCATCAGCTCCATGATATTTTACAAATGCCAAATAGGGACACATGTTCTGATATGTTATCTGACAATGGGACAACATGTATCTAAATTGAGACCATCTGGATTATCTAGGATGGATGGTCCAGTAATACTGCTATTTCACTGTACTTTAGTGGTTTTAAAGTTTTTTCCTTTTTAAATGGAATTGTAAGAAGGACCTTGGTATATGTTATAGGCAAAAGTGCAGCTGTTCTGGTTGAGCTGTAGTGGGGAGCCCTTCCCCTCCTAGCCCTCTACCCTTTCACTAAGGAGTTTCTTGAAACTTCCTTCTGACTCTCATGGGCTCCAAGAAACACAGTTGAAACTATGGCAAGATGATGAATAAGTGGAGAGATTGCTTCCAGTTGGAGTGATCAGGGTGGCCTGATGGAGGAGGTGGCATTTGAAGTGAGTCTTAGTGTAGGGTGATCGTTGGACTTTACATTGTACAGGGCTGAAGCATGTGGTCTAAGTGTACCTACACTAGGCACAGATCTTCACAACCTGGTAAATGGCCTCCATAGAGGGTGTCAGGGAGGATCCAGCACTTGGTCCCCTCCCAGTCACGTGGACTTCTCCCCCCACATGCTGAATTTCATGGTGGTGAAGGATCTGAGGTTCATCTCCGGCCTCCTCTGACCTCTCCCTTGCCCCTCCTCCTCCTCCTCTCTGTCCCACTATAAGGAACTTTCTGCTGTCCCTGTGTCTGCTCAAAGGCTCAGCTTCTCTGGATATTTGTCCTTTGCCAGCAGCTACACTTACAGTGGATTCTGACATTTATTTCTTTAGCATTAGACCCCAGAAGCAGACACCCAGGTCACGGCAACAATGAGTAAACACTACTCATTGTTTCCGCAGAGAATGCTGTGCTTTCTTCCAAGGAGGCCAGGCTTGGGAGGGAGGACCCACTCAGGAGCCATAGAACCAGTGAACTAGAACTAGAACTCCTTTAGTGTAGCTAATTCTGGCTAATCAAGGTCTTACAGCACCTTGGAGTATAGTTAACATTCATTGGGACGTGGGCTGCCTACTCTGAGGTTCATGCTGTCTTGCAATACCCAAATATTAGGATTTTAGATGGAGGAATGAGCAAATCTCAGACACTATTCTCTTTCTTAATTGCTTTATTATCCCTTGTCAGGCTAAAGACCTAGTTAGCTATCAAAGAAAACAGGGTTTCCACAGAAAGATGAAAGTCGTACCCAGACTTACAGATGTGTGAGGGCTGTGCAGAAAATTCAATTTGATTAAAAAATATATTTGTTGAGGTTTTTTCTTTATTGTTTAAAGCAGTCTTAGGTTCACAGCAAAATCACGTAGAAAGTGCATAGAGTTTCCATATACCTTCTGCTCCCACACTCATACAGCCTCCCCCTGTATCAACATCCTGCAGCAGAGTGGTACATTTATTACAGTCAATGAACCTGAATTGACACATCTTTATCAGCAGTCCACAGTTTGTGTTAGAGTTCACTCTTGGTGTTGTACATTCTGTGGGTATGGACAAATATATAACAACCTGAATCCACCATTATAGTATCATACAGAATAGTTTTACTGCCTTAAAAATCAGCTGTACTTCACCTATTCATCCATCCCTTCCCCCTTATTCCTGGCAACAACTGATCTTTTTACTCTCTCCGTAGTTTTGCCTTTTCCAGAATGTTATATAGTTGGAATTGTACAGTATGTAGCCTTTTCAGATTGGCCTCTTTCACTTAGTAATATACATTTAAGTTTTCTCCATGTCTTTTCATGGCTTGATAGCTCATGTCCTTTTAGCACTAAATAACATTCCATTGTCTGGATGTACCACAGTTTATCAATTCTCCTACTGAATATTTGTTGAGTTTTTACTCTGAAGAAAGCATTAAACTATATGCAATTAGGGGATATAATAACATAAGACATAGTTTATAAAACAAGACATTGTTCTGTTGTTCAAGGAGCTTACACTGCACTAGGGCCTTTTGTTAAGGGGTGGACTGGAGCAAAGTCGTTACAAGGAAGGAGAGGTTCCAACTGGTTAAATTCCAGGCTTCATGAAGAGAAAACACATGAGGAGAGATGAGAAGAATGGGTAGGATTCCAGCGTTGTTATGGGCTGAATTGTGTCACCTCAAAATCCATATTTGAAGTCCTAATCCCCAATACCTCAGAATGTGTCAATACTTGGAGCTGGGGCCTTTAAAGAGGTAATTAAGGCTAAATGAGGTCTTATGGGTGGACCCTAAGCCAATATGACTGGTGCACTTATCAGAAAAGGAAAAGACGATCATGCACAGAGAAAAGGCCCTCTGATGATACAGCAGGGAAGCAGCCATCTGCAAAACAAGGAGAGAGGCCTTAGGAGAAAGCAACCCTGCCTGCATCTTGATCTTGGACTTCCAGCCTCTAAAATGTGAGAAAACAGTTGCATGTTGTTTAAGCCACCAGGTTTTTTTATAGCAGCCCTAACAAACTAATACAAACGTGAAGATGGGAAGGTGGGTAATTCGACAGTGAGAATGGCATGAGGAATGTGCAGAGGCTGGGAAACATGGCTGAACTCAAGAACACGACAGAGCCGAGGTTGGCTGGTCGTTGGGGCCATGTTATCAGGCTGTGGTTGGCCTTGGGGTAGCCAGCAGAGGGGAGTTCATGAAGGTGCCACGGTGGGATGGGTCCTGGGATTTCCCTTGTGAGTTGAGCCACCATGGCGGAAGTGCCTTGGTCTTAGTAGGTGTTTGTATTCTACAAATGTCTTTACAATGCATTGGCTTGCTTCTATTTTACCCTTGGTGCCAGCACACAATGGTTTTAATAGGCTGAATCTGCAACACTAAAAAACATGTTTTGACAGAGAAACACTAGCTAAGAAGATTCTGTGGTGTTTCTTGTCACCGGGCAAGCACCAGGCCTTTCCTGGCTTTCCTTCTCAATCTCAAAGCAAACAGTTCTCCAAAATGGTGCTGTAGACATGTCTGATTGATTAAAAGAACATCAGAGCTTAATGGGACCTTAGAAGTCACTAATTCTGCCTCCCCCATTTTACAGCAGAGGAAATGGAAGCATAGAAAAAGTTAGTGACTTTCTCAAGATCATCCAGTTAGTTAGTGGCAAAGGCTTCTAAGTCTAGAAAGTTGTTATTATTACTTTTTGCTGAATAATTTTGATTTTATTTGGAAAAAGAGGCTCATCCCTGCAAGGATTAGGATGGGAAAGTGCTACGAATAATGTCTCTGGAGAGACCAATGGCATCAAGGTGAAAATTGTGTACTCTGGAGTCAGACACCAGGGTTCAAACCCCAGCTCTCCATTGGCTAGTTGTGTGACCTTGGGGTTCCTGCTTAAGCTCTCTAAGACTTAGTGCTTTATCTGTAAGAATGGTGTTGTTGGGCTTCCCTGGTGGTGCAGTGGTTGAGAGTCCACCTGCCGATTCAGGGGACGCGGGTTCGTGCCCCAATCCGGGAAGATCCCACATGCCGCGGAGCGGCTAGGCCTGTGAACCATGGCCGCTGAGCCTGCGCGTCCGGAGCCTGTGCTCCGCAACAGGAGAGGCCACAACAATGAAAAGCCTGCGAATGGTGTTGTTGAGGGGAGGTTATCATAGAACTCATCTTGAGAGAGGGTATCAAAATTAAGTGAAATAGGGACTTCCCTGGCAGTCCGGTGGTTAAGCTCCCAATGCAGGGGGCATGGGTTTGATCCCTGGTTAGGGAACTAAGATCCCACATGCCACATGGTGCGGCCCCCCATGAAGAAAAACAAGCAAAAATAAACACAATAGGAAGATTAAGTGAAACAGTTCTTATGAATGTGACTGGCACATTATCAAACCTCAAAAAAAAGTATAAACCTCAAAAGGAAAAAAACCTCAGTGTTTTTCCTACCCCACAAGGATAGTCTTGTTTGTCTCTGTGTCCCTAGGACCTGGAACAAGCCCTGTCACAGAGCCCATGTGCAACAAATGTGTGTTGAATGAATAAAGCATCAGAAGTGGCCCAGGAGGAACAATAGCACATACAGCTGGGAAAAGAAAAAGGAAAACAGATGATAAAAAATGGATAAGGGAGATCTGCAAATACTGTGATTCTTAGGCAAGTGGAAAGATTTGAGAAATATTCAACGGGAGTAAATGGGAAAGAAGAATCTCTCACCTCCAGGGGGTTGCATGGGACCATACAGCAGGTGCGCGTGACATGCCTTGCAAAGCATGAAGTACAAAACAGGTGTGCAGGAGCCGTCAATACCAGAAGCAGCCTCATCTTACTAGGATTTGAAGGAGAGGTTACCCCAAGCATCTTGAGAGGCATACACTGTTTAGACTTCAGGAAGCAGGGAGGTCAAGGGGGAAGAGACTGAGGACAGTCTCAGGTGGCACCAGAAAAATAGACCCAACAATAAAGACTTTGCAAGGTGGAGTGTATTAAGCGTATCTTTTTATTCTGATGCTTTGACATCTTGGGGCCATGCGGATACTGGAAGGGACTGCCCCTCTCAGGGTTAGCTAATTCCCAGAGACAGCAAACAGCTTGCATGGGAACATATCTTTTTTTCTTCTCTTTTTTTTTTTTTGGATCTTAGTTCCCCAGGGATCGAACCCGTGCCCCCTGCAGTGGAAGTGCAGAGTCCTAACCACTGGACCGCCAGGGAAGTCCTGGGAACATGTCTTTTATATGCACACCAACCAATCCAAAGGCCATACCCCAGCCACCCCCTTTAGATCAGGCTCACAAAGGGCTCTCAGTGGGAGCCCACCATCCCCCTGCCCCAATAAGCTGAAGACCAGATACCAGACAACGAGACCTCCCACCCCCAACACAGAGCCCACTGAAATTACTCAAACTAGCCGATCCTAAACCTGCTTACCCTGCCTTGCCTTGCCTTTCCCGTGGAAGTCATGATACAGTCTTTCACTCATGTTTTTCCCCCTTGTTCCTCTTCCTTCTGTTAGGCCCTGGTGCTTCCCCATGTTGTCTGCATGGTGTGCCATGGCTCCTGTGTCTAGGGATCTATGACTATAAAAACCTTCAGGACAGTTTTTTCCATGTCTGCGTGTCTTACCACACCTGACTAAAACACACCCAGGTACCCTTACAAAAAGGAGCCATTCGCGTTTCTAGGATTGTCCTCTCTACCCAGATGACAGCCCTCTCTTCCCTTATTGAGCTTTTTTTTTTGTGTGCGGTACGTGGGCCTCTCACTGCTGTGGCCTCTCCTGTTGCAGAGCACAGGCCCCGGACGTGCAGGCTCAGCAGCCATGGCTCACGGGCCCAGCCGCTCCGCGGCATGTGGGATCCTCCCAGACCGGGGCACGAACCCGTGTCCCCTGCATCGGCAGGCGGACTCTCAACCACTGCGCTATCAGGGAAGCCCCTGAGCATGTTTTTCACTTTGGTTTGGAGTTGATATTCTCCTGTGTTCTGAGAAGTTACTTTCTGCATCTCTCTCTCTCTCACTGTCTCTGTTTCTGTCTCTCTCATTTACTTATTAACCCACGCATCTTTTTTGCTCTCTTGTTTGAGGTTGGAGGACAGAGGAGCTAAAGCTGAATGGAGGAAACAAGTTGATGGTTTCTACACCCATTTCTTTTTTTTTTTAATTGTTTCTACGGATTTATTTTTTTTTTCTTTTAAATATTTATGTATTTATTTGGTTCCACCAGGTCTTAGTTGCAGCTCGTGGGCTCCTTAGTTGTGGCATGCGAACTCTTAGTTGCAGCCTGCAGGTGGGCTCTAGTTCTCTGACCAGGGGTTGAACCCGGGCACCCTGCATTGGGAGCACGGAGTCTTATCCACTGTGCCACCAAGGAAGTCCCCTCTACAGCCATTTCTAACATGACCCCAAAGAAATACACCTCTTCTCCTGTAGCCTGAGCTATTTCAAAACTGCTCTCAATGCCAGTGACTCAGATTTCTTTTTTTTTTTTTTTTTTTTTTTTTTCACTATATTTTTTTATTTTTTTTATTTTACAAATTTAATCAGTTATACATATACATATGTTCCCATATCCCCTCCCTTTTGCGTCTCCCTCCCACCCTCCCTATCCCACCCCTCCAGGCGGTCACAAAGAACCGAGCTGATCTCCCTGTGCTATGCGGCTGCTTCCCACTAGCTCTCTACCTTACATCTGGTAGTGTATATATGTCCATGCCGCTCTTTCACTTTGTCACAGCTTACCCTTCCCCCTCCCCATATCCTCAAGTCCATGCTCTAGTAGGTCTGTGTCTTTATTCCTGTCTTACCCCTATGTTCTTGATGACATTTTTTTCTTAAATTCCATATATATGTGTCAGCATACAGTATTTGTCTTTCTCTTTCTGACTTACTTCACTCTGTATGACAGACTCTAGGTCCATCCACCTCATTACAAATAGCTCAATTTCATTTCTTTTTATGGCTGAGTAATATTCCATTGTATATATGTGCCACATCTTCTTTATCCATTCATCCGATGATGGACACTTAGGTTGTTTCAGATTTCTTGTTTAGTTTTTAACTTTTATTCCCCACTCCTGACAAGTTTTTAATATTTTTAAAAAGTAGCCAAACAGCACTGTGATATTATCATTCACCTATTAGAATGGCTAAAGTTTAGAAAACGGACAATACCATTTGCTGGCAAGGATGTGGAGCAACAGGAACTCTCATTCATTGCTGGTGTGAATTAAAAATGGTAACAGCCACTTTGGAAAACAGTTTGGCAGTTTCTCACAAAGTTAAACATAGTCTTTCCATAGGACCTAGCAATCACACTCCTACATATTTACCCAACTGAGTTGAAAACTTATGTCCACACGAAAACCAGCATGGGAATATTTATAGCAGCTTTATTCATAAATACCTAAAACTAGGAGCAACCTTCAGTAGATGAATGGCTAAATGAATGATGGCTAAACATCTGAAAGAGCAATCAAACCACACAAAGATACGGATGAATCTTAAATGCATGTTGCTAAGTGAAAGGCTGGTCTTCAAAGGCTACATACTATATAATTCCACTTATATGACATCTTGGAAAAGGTAAAACTCTTATAGAGATGGTGGATAGATTAGTGGTTGCCAGGCACTTGGAGTGAGAGAAGAGTTGAATAGGTAAACCACTGGGGATTTTTTTAACATGGTGAAACTATTTTTATGATGCTGTAAAAATGGTAGGTGCATGAAACTATGCACTTGTCAAAACCCATAGAACTTTACAGCACAAAGGGTGAACCTTAATTGTGCAAATTAAAAAAAACATTTAGGAGGTTGTAGAATCCCAGGATGGAATACAAAATATGAGAAAAGAATCTAACTGTATTATAAATGCATGAACAATTTCACTGAAGGGGGTGGGGGAAAAGTGCTGACCTAAGGACATTTTGAAATAAGCGGAGTCTGTAAAGTTAAAGGCAAAAGGAATTATACAGAAACACTCTAGTTTATAAAGTCATTTTCTACAAGGTTACAGACTAGCAATTATGTAAGTACTCTACAGTGCACTGGAATTGAGCAATTAAGTAATAGATGGCTGAGGGTGGGAACCAGTTTTCTCACTATAGGGGAGAGGATCTAGACAAGCAAGGGGAGAAGGCTAGGATGATCCATGTGGTACTGGGTTACAGTTGGAGACATCAATATGAACCTATATTTAGCTTAATATAGATATAGATAGTTAGATAAAACATTTATAGATATATATGTATATACATGTTAACATAAATACATCTACATTCTTTCCCTGTTAGCTGAGAGGGCCTACAGGTGACAACACCCCAGTAGCTCCCAGCACACCCAGATTATGGTCTCTAATACCATTCTCCCATAAAAGAACTAGGGCTCCATGGAGAAATCTCTGACTCTAGAACTAGGGCAGGAAATATACAAGACGAGCCTGGAGCATCTTGTAGTCCCAGAAAGTAAGGAAGTGCTCAAGAGAACCCCACAATGACTGGAGTATTTTAAGGGACACAGGAGCCAACTGAAAGAGCTCTGGATGGCCAAAGTGGGAACGATTTGAGCAACAAAATAAAGTAATGTTGGGTTATAACTCAAAGCGTAAATATCCATGAATCCATGCTGATATAAATAAATGATTGAATAAATAAATAAATTGGAGACAATAGATACATCTCCTCTGCAGATGAATTCCAAATAATTTATGTAAATATTTCTCTGTCAAAGAGTAGAGTATAACTCCCCACTCGTTAATTGTGGGCTGCATATAGTGACTTCCTTTCAAAGAATACAATATGAAAAGATAGGGGAAAAGTAACTTGACAGTGGAGAAACCTGACAGACACAACCTCAGTCAGGTGATCAAGGTCAACGTCAACTGTCATACTGATAATATCAATATGTAGCCTTCACATGATTTGATGAGAATGGCACTTTATCTCTGTGGTCTTCCTCTCAAAAACTCATAGCCACAGTCTAATCATGAGAAAACATCAGACAATTCCTAACTGACGGACATTCTACAAAATACTTGACCAATTCTCCTCTGAACTGTCAAAGTTATCAAAAACAAGGAAAGCCTTTGAACTGTCACAGAAAAGAAGAGCCTAAGGAGACATGACAATTACATGTAATGTGTTGTGCTGAATGGGATCCTGGAACAGAAAAAGAATATTAGGTAAAAACTGAAGAAATCTGAATAAAGTATTTTATTCAGACTTTAGTTAAAAATAATGTATCAATATTAGTTCATGAACTGTGACAAATGTACCATATTAATGTAAGATGTTAATAACAGGGAAATGGTGTATGGTAACTCTATTATCGTTGCAATTTTTCTGTAAGTCTAGAACTATTTTAAAACAAAAAAAGTTTATTTTTTAAAAAGTGCTGGGAAGAGGATCTGGGCTTAATTATTTTGTTTACAGCTGGCTTCTGTCTTTAACTCTTTCTTCTATAATTTAGAGCTTAGAAATTTAACTTTTTAAATAATAAAATGAATAAAATTTTTTTTTTGGCTGCATTGGGTATTCATTGCAGTGCACAGGCTTCACATTGCGGTGGCTTCTCTTGTTGCAGAGCACGGGCTCTAGGCACGCGGGCTTCAGTAGTTGCAGCACGCAGGCTCAGTAGTTGTAGCACGTAGTCCCTAGAACGCACAGGCTTCAGTAGTTGTGGTGCATGGGCTCAGTAGTTGTGGCTCACGGGCTCTAGAGCACAGGCTCAGTAGTTGTGGTGCACGGGCTTTGTTGCTCTGTGGCATGTGGGATCTTCCCAGACCAGGGATCGAACCTCTGTCCCCTGCATTGGCAGGTGGATTCTTAACCACTGCACCACCAGGGAAGTCGATAAAATGAATAAAGTTTAACTCATAATAAATAAAGAGCTTTCTCTCAGAAAATTGGAAGTAAACAATTAAACCAGCCAAAAATGAGGTTGATATGTGTACAAAATATAGGACAGTATGGTTTTTTCCATACTAATAATAAGAGTTTATGATTGCACTATTGATGTGCATTACTGAAAGGCAACTATGAAAGTTCCAGGACAAACATAAATTTTAAATTTAGTTATAGTCTATATTGATACATACCTTCAGTATACAAAATACTGCTGGCTCTGGATGTGGTTTGAAAATGGATGACTTGAGAGAATCCTGGTGAACTTGAACCCTTAAGTATCAATAAATAGGTAAGTGGATATTTTGAAATTTTGACAAGAAACTCCTGCTCACATTTGCCCTGCACTGGCAAGTATATGTCTGGCAGTCTTTGGAATCCTCTAGAAATTGTATAGACCCTAGTGGCCATCATTCCTAAGAAGATGGGCAGTTCTGAAGTCTTCTCTGAAGGTCTCTGGTGGCCACAGTTCTCTTGAGAAAGTGCAGGAAGACAGAGAAGGTAACCTCTCCGCAAAGCAAGTAGTTAAAGGACTTTCTCTTGGTGTAAATACTGACCCTGCCACCACCTCTACTCTCTCCCCAGATCCAATTTGTCGCCGAGTCAGCTAGATTGGACTACCTCATGTGGCTTCTCATAGCCATCAGGGTAAAATACAAAGTACATAGCTGGCTAAAAATAACTTCTGTTGTGCCCTGGCTCTTGCCTACTTCTCCAAACTCATCTTCCAAACCCTCCTCAGCTTCGAAACACACTGAGTTACTCGTGGGATTCAAAACTGCCACGTTCTTTCACTGCTGTGTGTGTGCAGTGCTGCCTCTGCTTCCTAGAGTACCCCTCCCCCGCCCTCCATCTGACTACCACGTCCCTGTCCTTCAGGGCTCCCTGCCTCTGTCAAGTGCTCTGGGGTCCTGTCGGCTGGGCTACTGTCCCTCCTCTGTGTTATTATCGCTCCTTGCCCATGGCTCTGTCCCACGTCTTACCTCCTGGAATGTACCTCACGCCTCCTTCATATTCTCTTACTCATCCTTCAAGACTCCCCTTGGGGAGCCCTCCTCCCATTCATTAGTCAGAGTCAATCTTCCCCTGCTCTGGTGAGTCATTAAGATTTTGTCCCTCTCTCATAGTCCTGAGTTGCGTCTGACTTGTGTTAGTTGTTGGCATACATATTTTTCTGGATTTTTCGCCTCATAGCTAACCATTTCAGAACAGGCAGCTTAGCTGCCCCTTTTATTTTAGCACAATGCCTGGCCCAACACCTGCTGATTAAGGTAATTGCCCTTTCTGTGGTTACAGTGGCTTCTAGGCAACTAAACATCTCAAGGCAGATGCCTGAGGCTGCCCCAGTTGGCCCCATTTCTGGACAGGCTGTGCCAGTCTTTATATGACTCAATGAGCTTCAAACAACAAGGAAATGGAACTTACAGCATGTTTATTTCTCCTCTCTAGATACCTGTTCTGCAATCATGACCACACAGAAGGATTAAACCCAGACCAGACTCTGAAACATAAAAAGCCTTGTCAATTACACCATTGTTTCCTGCTGGAGCAAGCAGAGAGGCCCCTGCTGCACATTCCTGGGACATGAATAATATCAGTTGTGATTACACTTCAGTATCTCATCCATCACCAGCCTGTGAACATTGACTATAACCTAATTAGGAAATGTGACGGTCCCTTTGCCGGGGATGAGTGCCCGGGAAACACAGGTCCACTTGCCTCTCCCCATGGTAGGAACCCTTGAGGCTCACACACAAATTTGCAGGGTTCTAGGACAGACCTCACCCATCTAGTCTGCATTCCTCACATAACCACCAGTAAGCCGAGATCACAACACCTTGGATTCCATCCTATATTACACTCCCCCTCAAATGCATTGCAACGGAGATATATCAGGACTGACACAACAGTCACTTTCAAATGGATGTTAAAGTATTAACTAAGTGATTAACTCGCTTTGCCTCATACATTTTTTGTTTGCTGCTTTTGACTGGCTTCAATCAGGAATGCTGAATTTGTCAACAACTGGCTTCTCATCTTTTATTGAATTCTTCTAAACCTGTTTGTCTTTTCCTACACAGCTCTTAAAACGCATTCAGAGGGCTGCATTCTATCTTCCAAAGTGCAGAGACCAGAGGACTAAGGATGTCTTCAGGCTTAATTACAGGCCATGAGACACCTTCCTTAAAATTCCTTTGCAGGAGAAAAAAAGTACAGGCTCTTCTCTGTACAAAACGCTCACTGAATCCTCACTTCTCATTCATGGACTTTAACTCGTGGCATTCATTATTCAGTCCTCTGTCCGCGCACTTTTCCGACACTCGTTGAGCATCAGCTGTGGTGCAAATCCGCTTCTCCTCCACTGTGCCCTGGCATCCAGCATTTACAGAGTAATTGGCAGGAGCAAAGAAGAGGCCTATGACCACAGGCAGTGAGAGGAACTCACCTGTTCCAGCATCCAGCCAAGCACGCAAAGCCCCAAGCCACTGAGCAAACTGATAAGTCAACTTTAATTCTACTGGAAGATTTTTTTTTTTTTTTTTTTTTGCGGTACGTGGGCCTCTCACTGTTGTGGCCTCTCCCGTTGCGGAGCACAGGCTCCGGACGCGCAGGCTCAGCGGCAATGGCTCACGGGCCCAGCCGCTCCGCGGCATGTGGGATCTTCCCGGACCGGGGCACGAAGCCGTGTCCCCTGCATTGGTAGGCGGACTCTCTACCACTGCGCCACCAGGGAAGCCCTGGAAGATGTTTGTTGTCAAACCACCCTCTGCCTACTTAGTGTACATTCCTATAAACTATACCTTGCCCTGATAATGTGTGAGCTTCAGTGTCATGATCCAAGGTTCTTTTGCTGTTGGGCATGGCATCTCAGGGATGATCCCTAGAATCCTTTGTCTTGAATCCTGGTTAAGCCACTCTACAGTGTCATGATAGTTTGCCACCTGTTTCCAAGAGTCATCTGTCCCTCTTGTTTTATAGAATGGGGCTTCCCTTGGATTCACACTCTGGGTATCTAGTCTATCTCCCGGTAATTTTAAATGCTGGGTTCTCTTCCCAAGGGATGGAACCTAGCTTTGGTAAAGACCTCCATGAAGTACTGGGATGGTGAATACCACCCACTCAATCTTGGTCACCAGATTTTGACTACAAGTGAGGACATCCTGCTACTTCTGCCTTCTAACTTGGTATTTGCCTGTGTTATGTCTGGACACTGCTTCATTCGCTTCATTGCTATGCCCTATCTGTTTGTTTGAATTTCTGTGGTCACCCTAACCCCTACCTGTCCCAGCAGCTCCACCCCTGTTCACAACTTGTCCTGATGCCATGCCTTACTGAAAAATCATGCTATTTGTTTAAAACTTTTATCTATTTATTTTTTTTGGCTGCATTGGGTCTTTGTTGCTGTGCATGGGCTTTCTCTAGTTGTGGTGAGAGGGGGCTACTCTTCATTGCAGTGCATGGGCTTCTCATTGTGGTGGCTTCTCTTGTTGCGGAGCATGGGCTCTAGGTGCGGGGGCTTCACT
The DNA here is from genome assembly GCF_025265405.1 of Mesoplodon densirostris. Taxonomy (NCBI): domain Eukaryota; kingdom Metazoa; phylum Chordata; class Mammalia; order Artiodactyla; family Ziphiidae; genus Mesoplodon; species Mesoplodon densirostris. The sequence continues at coordinate 30,451,643 of NC_082674.1, forward strand.
AGTTGTGGCTCATGGGCTCAGTAGTTGTGGCGCACAGGCTTAGTTGCTCCACAGCATGTGGGATCTTCCCGGACCAGGGCTTGAACCCATGTCCCCTTCATTGTCAAGTGGATCCTTAACCACTGCACCACTAGGGAAGTCCCAGAATCAGGGTATTTGATAGGGAGAATATTGTTGTTACTACTGTTGCTTTACTGTTAAGGGAACTGAGGCTCAGAAGGATTAAGTGACTTGGCAAACTAGATGTCTAATACACAGTAGAGTCAGGCCTTAACCTAGGTCTCCATCTCCAAACAGTTTGCTCTTTGCTCAAATCTGTGCTGTTTGCTCTAAAAATCTTAAGGATGGTTTTAAAAATTAGATGCGATTAAAAGGTAAAAATATACAGAAATAAATGTTTTACTGTTATTGTCATCAGCAGATGGGATTCCTCCAATCTGCAGCAGTGCATTTCTTCTGGGTCTATCCAGGTCTTTGAAACAGGAAATCTGCTGCTTCCTGCATCAGATGAAGCTTGCACATGGATGGCAAATTACAACAATGTCTATAGATGCCAGGTGTGAACCAGTCATGTTTCAAAAATTCATTTATGGTTATTTAAAATGGAGGCCTTGGGACTTCCCTGGTGGCGCAGTGGTTAAGAATCTGCCTGCCAATGCAGGGAACATGGGTTCAACCCCTGGTCTGGGAAGATCCTACATGCCGCAGAGCAACTAAGCCCGTGGACCACAACTACTGAGCCTGCGCTCTAGAGCCCGTGCTCCACAACAAGAGAAGCCACTGCACTGAGAAGCCCGCATACTGCAATGAAGAGTAGCCCTGTTCGCCACAACTAGAGGAAGCCCGTGCGCAGCAACGAAGACCCAACACAGCCAAAAATACATTAAATAAATAATTTTTAAAAAATAAAATGGAGGCCTCATTTTCCCAAACAGGTAATGTTATAAATGGTGGTTAGATTCTTGGGTTATCCCACAAGGCTGTTTAATTAATAATGTTGCTGGGGTACATTTCTAGTTCATAAGGTGGCTGAAGTAATTCATATATTATGCCATTGCAACATAATCATCAAGGCCCTGATCAATTAAGGAATGCTTATTTTGAGCCCTGTAGAACTGTCTTCTGACAGCAGTAGTGAGTCTGTCACTGTAGGTTCTAGAGTACATAGGGGCTGTTGGGAAATTTCCCATATTTTAATAGCTGAGAGAACTGGTTTGTCAGATGAGAAGTGAGAAGGTATTCTCGTGAGGGGTCAGGTGGCTTGAAAAATATGTGCAGATGTGGAGTAGAAAAAGGGCAAGAAAAGAGAAATCCCAGGAACAAAAAAAAGATGTGAGTAGAGGGGTTGGAAGAAATCAGAGTTATCTGAAGATGAGAAGTAAAATCTGACAAGGAAATGGAAACTAATAAAGAGATTTAGAGAATGTGGATTTAGAAGGTTATGGATTTATCATGTGAGAGACAGAAGATGACTTTGGCAGAAGATGATTTTGAATGGCTTTTGATAGAGCAACTTCAGTTTTAGAGAAATGTACTAAAGAAAAAGCTATACTAATAAAGCTTATGTAACTTAACTCTAACTAGGAGTAACCAATGGGCTGACAGATTAGCCACGGATTCTCACCGATGAGGGACAGGGTACAACCCAGGAAGGACATGAGGTCTGAGGACTAATGGGAAAGAGCCTTGCAGAGAAGCTAAATGTTATCCCATCCCAGTAAAATAAGGAAAAAGTGGCCCTGCAGAGAAAAAGTAGATGGCTTGGGTGGAAAATGCATCTCCATGTTAATCTTTGCCCTGTTTTAATACAGCTGACCCTCCATATCTGTGAGTTCTGCCTCTATGGATTCAACCCATCACAGATCAAAAATATTAGAAAAAAAAATTTCACAAAGTTCCAAAATTTGAATTTGCTGCCCTGGCAACTATTTACATAACATTTTTTGGTGGGGGGTGTGTGTTGCTGTGTGGCAAGTGGGATCTTAGTTCCCCGACCAGGGATCGAACCTGCACCCCCTGCATTGGAAGCTTGGGGTCTTAACCACTAGACCGCCAGGAAAGTCCCTATGTAACATTTACATTGTATTAGGTATTACAAGTAATCTAGTGATGATTTAAAGTATACGGGAGGATGTGTGTCGCTTATATGCAAATACTACATCATTTTATATTTGGGGCTTGAGCATCTGTGGATTTTGGTCTCTGCAGGGAGCGGGCCTGGAACCAATCCCCTGAGGATACCAAGGAACATGGTACTAGAATGGGAGGAAATCTTGACTAGAATAGGATTTGGTCCAAGGTAAAGAAAGCTACAGAGTAACGATTAAGTGGATGGCACTATTCTCAAAGGTGCTGTCATGGGCTCCTTGGTTGGTTGATTGGTTTACAAAGGGAAAAAGCCTGGACAAGGTCTGGAAACAGGAGACTGAGAAAGGAGGATTAATATCTCTTTGTCAAGAGCATAAAAATGCTATCTCCTTCGTGACCTGGAGCAAGCTCTGCAGATCTTGTTGCCTTGAGGGAAGTATTTCTCTTCTTTAAAAGGGATTTTGATTATACTGTTCTGGGAAGGATGAGCATGTGTGTTGTTTGGCTGAAAGTCCAAAGTGTTGTTCCAGATTGAACAACTCAGTCTTTGGGGAGAGATCTTACTTTGAGCTATTATGTCTCATGGGTTGCCCTAATTGGAAGTGGAGGATCATATTTTAGGATAAGATTAGCCTCCTTAGGCAGAGGGATAAAGTTTCCTAGAGGAAGGGAGAAATTTGCAACATGATGGATTTAAGAATGTTCTCTCTCTGTTACTGAGGAGGGACAGGGGAGCAAGGCTAGGAACCAGGTGACCCAACGAGAGGATCTATGTGAAGAATTTAACTTGCTCTTTAATTTTTTTCGTACACTCTGGGAATAGTGATGTTTAGGGTCATTAAAAAAATTTTTTTTCATTGCAGTATAGTTGATTTATAACGTTGTGTTAGTTTCTGTTGTACAACAAAGTGAATCAGTTATAGGGTCATTTTTAATATTAAAAATGATCATCTTATCTATCTCCCAACCCTCAGTCAAGTCCAACAGCTTTGTGTTGTTGATGGAATGGGGTGAATTAAGGATGTGATAATAGAGGGAAATGTTACCTTCTGCTGAGGTCAGTGTGCCAGCATCCCCTCTAGGAGGGGACAGTGCCCCTGGAGATCAAAGTGGTGAACTAGCAGTGAGTAGCCAGAGGTGGAGCTGGGAGAGGCAAGCCACAGTGCTGGACCACTTCGAAAGCACATGAGGGAATTCCCTGGCGGTCCAGTGGTTAAGACTTCGCCTTCCAATGCAGGGGTTATGGGTTTGATCCCTGGTTGGGGAGCTAAGATCCCACATGCCTTGGGGCCAAAAAACCAAAACATAAAGCAATATTGTAACAAATTCAATAAAGACTTTTAAAATGGTCCACATCAAAAAAATCGTAAACAAACAAAAAAAAGCAGATGAGAATTGGAATGAATTTTAATGAAGTGTCCACTGGGATTACATAAATCAAAGAATGGAGGCTTTCCATCTGCCCTTCCATTAAGGTATTGGAAGAGCAGGTTTCTCAGGATCCTAAGTAAGTAGCTGAGTACATGTGTGGCTGAGGCTTTCTTGGAAATGCTATATCTGTATTCTAGAAGGGTTGAAGATGAGAGAAGGTGGGAGCCAGGAGGTATCCATCAGAGGACACCTACAGAAGCCAATGGGGAAGCCAAGTCAGGAAATCTTTCCACCTCATCAGTGACTATGATGAGTGGGAAAAAAATGCATCTATAAAGATGTAAGATTTTGGCAGGATTGGGAATTGCCATTTCCATTTGCCATTTATAGATACTAGTTATTGTGTTTTGCTTTCTATTGATTAAGTTATGTTAAAATGATCTTGTGGTGAGAGTGTTGGCAAGAGAAACACCTGTTCTTTATTTCATTACTAGGCAAGTTGGGGTTGTTGGCAGAATATTCCAGCAAAAGCAGAATTCTATGAAACTAATTATCTAGAGAACCTGGGGAAGGATTTGCTGTAGTAGGTGTTACATTTAGATGAGGAATTTTTCAGTAGCTGTGGAGGTCTCAAAGGATATATTTTTGAGATGGGATAACTGAAGAAGTAAGAGTTAACAGTTTGGGGTGTAGGGAGAGGAAGCAGAGCCTGATATAGTGTTGTCATTGCAAAATTAGAACAAGGCTTTGGCAGTGCTTCCAACTGTATCGTATAATTAGGCAGGAGACTTGGTGAGGGGAAGGATGGGGAATTTGGCCTCAACTGCATTGCCTTTGAAACCCTGATTTAAGTTTCTGTCGGATTTTGCTCCATCTATTCCTCTAGCCTTTGAAAATGAAGTAACTTATCTTCACGTGTGAGTTCAGCTCCATCAAAATCTTCTCTTCTCGTTGGGTTAGGGGAACTGAACCCCAATCCAGTCTCACAGACCCCATATCTAGGACGATGGATGATTCATTGCTTTGGGAGCTTTTCTTCACCTCTAGCACCCACTAATACCACTGTGTAAGTGGCTTTTATTTCATGCCCCCTCTCTAACCCTGCATCTCTATTTGTCTGCAGGACAATGTTATTTGAATGTCTTTCCACATTATATTTAATTTAATAAATAAATTCAGATAGTTCTAACAGTCACCTTTCAGAGATTTTTTTCATTACTGTCAAGAGAACCACTTAGCTTTTCCTGGTACCCTAAATAAAAACTTAGAGACTTTTTGACATCGAATCCCTTATTAATTTTGCTAGTACTTTTTAACGTAAAGTCCTACATATTTACCCCCATTCAGACCTTCGTTACCCCTAATCAGACTTTAATAAAAACCTTGATCATTTTTATGTTTTCTGTCTCAGCTTTATGTATTACATATTACAGTCAGCCACTAGAGGAATCTTCTTCAAACATGATTTTCCAATTTCATCCACATACCTCTGGCTTAAGTTCATTCATTTGTTCAGATTTTCCCCCCAAATACTGTTTACTTACTTTATGCCAGCATAGTCACTTGGAAATAAAGAAATACAGTCCCTTGTAACAACACATTTCTGTAATGAAAGTTAGCTTATATATGAATGGCAAATAGAAGAATGATATCAGAATTAATGCAGAATTCATGTTGGTTTATGTGTTTTCCATATATTAATATTTTGTGCCGCTAAATAATAGTACTGAACACTTAGAACACAAAGGACATCATCACAGCTGAATGTGACAAGCCAGTATAGTGCACAATGCCCAGTCGCTGAGTGTTTGCTCTTCCCATATTTGGCTACATGCTCTGACTTGGAAGGGCTTATCTTGGAAGGTAAATATTGGAAGGGTCCTTGATCTTTGTGTATTTGCTTTTTTTTTTTTAACATGCAATTTTAGAGATAATACAGAGAGATTCCTTGTGCCATTTACCCAGTTTCCCCCAGTGGTAATACCTTGCAAAAACTATAGTACAATATCTCAGCCGGGATTTTGATGTCAACAGAGTGAAGTTACATAGCATTTCCATCACCACAAGGATCCCTCATGTGGCCCTTTTATAGTCACACCCACTTCCTTCCCCACTCCCCCCTTAATCCTTGTAAACACTAATCTGTTCTCTATTTCTGTAATTTTGTCATTATAAGAACCTTACATAGGGATTTCCCTGGTGGTGCAGTGGTTAAGAATCCGCCTGCCAATGCAGGAGACACAGGTTCGAGCCCTGGTCCGGGAAGATCCCAAATGCCGGGGAGCAACTGAGCCTATGTGCCTAGAGCCTATGCTCCATAACAAGAGAAGCCACCGCAATGAGAAGCCCGCACACTGCAATGAAGAGTAACAAAGACCCAATGCAGCCAAAAATTAATTAATTAATTAATTAAAAAAAAACAGTGACTATTTAAAAAAAAAAAAGAACGTTACACAGATGGACACATACAGTATGCAACCTTTTGGGATTGACTTTTTTCATACAACATAATTTTCTGGATATTCATCCAAGTTGTATGTATGATACTAGTTCACTCCTTTAATTGCTGAATCCATGGTATGGATGTACCACAGTTTGTTAAACCAGTCAGCTGCTGAAAGACACCTGGGTTGTTTCCAGTTTTTGACTATTTTGACTGAAGCTGCTATAAACATTTGTGTACAGGCTTTTGTGTGAACATAAGTCTTCATTTCTCTGGGATAAATGTCCAGGACTACAACTGCTGGCTTGTATGAGGGTAGCATGTTTGGCTGAAAACAAAACAAAACAAAACAAAACTGCCAAATAGTTTCAGAGTGGTTTTACCATTTCATGTTCCCATCAGTAATCCAGTTTTGCTGCATCCTTGCTGATATTTGGTGTTGTCACTATTTTTTATTTCAGTCATTCTGATAGGTGTCCACTGGTATCTCATTAAGGTTTTAATTGGAATTTCCCTAATGTCTAATAATATTGAACATCTTTTCATCTGCTTATTTGCCATATGTATGTCTTCAGTGAAATTACTCTTCACGTCTTTTGCCCATTTTCTGATTGGATTGGCTTTTATTTTTTCCTGATCTGTAGTTTGTAGTTTTTTCCATCTCTCAACAGTCTTTTGTAGAGAGAACATTTTTAATTTTGACGAATTTCAATTAGTCAGTTTTTTCTTTTCTGGATTGTGTTTTGGAGTCTTAGAACTCTTTTCCTAGCCCTAGATCCCAGAAATTTTCTATGTTTTTTGAAATAGAAGTTTTATGGTTTTACATTTGACATTTAGGTCTGTGATCCATTTTGAGTTAATTTTTGTATAAGGTGTGAGGTTTATGTCGTTTCATTTTTTTGCCAATGGAAGACCAAGTGCTCTATCACCATTTGTTGAAAAGACTGTCCTTCCTCCATTGAATTGTTTTTACACTTTCATCAAAAATCAGCTGGGCATATTTGTGTGAGTCCGTTTCTGGGTTCTCTACTGTGTTCCATTTACCTGCGTGTCTGTCCCTTTACCAATACCACACAGTCTTGGTTACTGTGGCTGTGATTACATAGCTTGAAATTAGGTAGACTGATTTCTCCCATTATTTTCTGTTTCAAGACTGTTTTAGCTATTCTAGTTGCTTTATCTTTCTACATAAATTTTAGAATAATCTTATATATATATCTACAAAGAAAACTTGCTGGGTATAGTGATAGAAATTGTGCTAAACCTATATATCAACCTGGGAACAACTGACATCTGTGCTGCATGGAAACTTCCAATCCATGAACAGGGTATGTCTTTTCATTTATTTAGATCTTGTTTGATTCATTTCATTTTGTAGTTTTCAGCATACAAGTGCTATACATGTTTTGCTATATTTATACCAAAGTGTTTCACTTTTTTGAACAATCGCAAGTAGTATTGTATTTAAAATTTCTGTCTTCTGAGGCTTTCCCTTTCCTGATCCTTTGGCTGAAAAGAGCAGGCTTATGTTTGATGTTTTTTCTTTTTTTGTCTGCACTCATTGGCATTTCTGGGACTGCTGGCTTCTTCAGCTCCACATCTGGGATATATGAAGTAAAAAGAAAACCCAGGGAACTCACTTCTGTGTCATTCCTTGGGTCCCAAGTTCCCTAGCTGGTCCCATAATCCCTGTTATGTTTTTTGTTCATAATTTTGGTAGACCTCAGGTTCTTCAGCTATATATTTGTTGCATTATAGCAGAAATACCTGCATATTAAACCTGAATGCTGCCCTTTAAGAACTTACAGTTTTTAGAGGATTCTAACTTTCTCCCATATCTTACCTAATATTACATGGCAAAGGCAAATTTTTTGGTTGCTAAATATCTCCACCATCTGCCTGTAGTTGAAACTTAAAGCTTCACTATTTGCATTGCATTCCAGTGGACTCTGTTCTTTCTTCCAATAAAATATAATTACTACCATGTCCCAGGAGGGTTCAAACACAAAACTGTGATTGAGAATTAATAAGATAGTGTGAATGAATTATTAGATCCTTTCCTGACACTTTGCTGCAAGCAGGGTATTTTTGATAGGAAGGAAGCTGGAAAGATAGACACAGAGTACATGGAGGTGGGAATGGTCCACCCCTCTGCCTATTACCATGTGACTTTGGGCAAATTATTTAATCTTCTCATTAACTTAATCTCCTCATCTATAATATGGGGATAAAAATAGAACCCATCTGTTTCAGTTTTCTAGAACTGCTGTAACAAATTACCACAAACTTGGCTTAAAACAACAGAAATGTATTCTCTCACAGTTCTGGAGACCAGAGGTCTGAAATCAAGGTGTCAGCGAGGCTGTGGTTCCTCCAGAGCCTCTAGAAGAGATTCCACTTTTGCCTGTTCCAGCTTCTGGTGGCTGGCAGCATTCTTTGACTTGTGACTGCTCACTCCGACCTCTGCCTTTGTTCTTCTGATCTAGCTGGTATAGCTGAGGTCACTTAGCCACTTCATTCATCTGGAGGCTGGACCATCCTTCCAAGATGGTGTTTTGTCTTCCAGGTCTCTCTCCACATGGCCTCTCTTCATTCAGTGATGAAGCCTGAGGTTTTTTTTTTGTGACATAGTTGTTGGCTTCCAAGAAAAAAAGCAGAAGCTTCCAGGCCTCTGCTGGAAGTAGCCCAGTATCACTTCCACCAGATTCTATTTGTCAAAGCAAGTGACAAAGCTATACTGGATTTCAAGGGATAGGGGAATAGTCTCTGCTTCATAACAGGAGGAAGAGCAGTCTCCCACCCCACCCCAGGGAAATAAGGGAGGAAGGAATTGATCTGGAGATTCTCTACGACAGTTGGCCCTAAAGACTAAGTTTGGCTTCATAGATTTATTTTGTGCAGGTCTTGCACGCTGAGCACCTATTCCCATAACCTAGTTCAGATCCTGTAGTTCCATCAGGGAAATGGGATTGCTGTTTTCTCAACAGACCTTTTATCTTCTTTCTTTTGCTCATGTCATTTCTTTAACCTGAAATAGTATTTCTTTTCTTTTCTTTTTTTTTTAAGTCATTCATGTTCACTGAGTCTTTATATTAAAGACAAACCTTACCTTCTGCAGCTGGTTCTCATTAAATTCACAGGGTTCTTATCTTTTTTCTCTCCAAGTTCTCTAGACATTTAGGTATTCAGTTTGCATTTTATTAATTTACATTTGCTGAAAGGTTTTTTTAAAAAATTATGTATTGCCAAATATTGTAGATGTGTATAGTCAGATCAGATTGTAAATTCATGGGGACCTGGGCTGTCCTACTTTTGCCTCTTCCCAGATCACCTCTACTAGTTATTTTGCACAAGCTAGATACTGTAGTTCACAAGAGAGCATGCTTCTGAGTGAAACTGAATTTGAGGCATTTCAAGAAGTTACAACATAGTTAAATTGCAGAGAGGTTGAGAAGGCTAGATAAATAAGATATAAATATTTAGTAGGTGTTCTATTGTTGAATGAGTAAATGAATGCCTACATGCATGAAGGCCACTGGGACTTGGCAAATCCATTTTCAGTGGAAATAATTTTGGTGCATCAAATATTTATTAAGCACCTAATATGTTCCTCACTTTGCTAGACACACAAATGGAAAAGTGTAAAAAAAATTAAAAGTAAAAATTCAGTCTCTGACCTCCAGGTAAATAGATACAGAAGAAAGATGCAAACGTACTCATACTGTTAATACAAACCAAGCAGAGGAGGCTGGGAGAGCACAGGGAGGGTGACTGAGCTTGGCATGATCACATGAGAAATGGTTCCTGGGTAAGATGACACCAATCAAAGCTTAGTAGGGGCTTCCCTGGTGGCGCAGTGGTTGAGAGTCCGCCTGCCGATGCAGGGGACATGGGTTCGTGCCCCGGTCCGGGAAGATCCCACATGCCGCGGAGCGGCTGGGCCCGTGAGCCATGGCCACTAAGCCTGCGCGTCTGGAGCCTATGCTCCGCAGCGGGAGAGGCCACAACAGTGAGAGGACCGTGTACCGCACAAAAAAAAAAAAAAAAAAAAAAAAAAAAAGCTTAGTGTGTAAGAGACAGCCAGGCAAAGAATGGAGTAGAGTAAGGAAAGGCATTTCAGATGAGGGAACTGCATGAAAAAAAAGCACAGGGTTAATTCAGCATGATGAGTGCAGTGAAAGACAAGTTGTTTAAAGCCTAGAGCGGGAGACAGCAATTTGGAGAAGAGAAGAATGGAGAGGTGGGTAGGGACAGATCAAGGAGAGCCTGTTTTCCTGAGAGAAAGCTCAGCCAGGCTTGGGAGAGTCCAGGGACTAGTACACGCAGAGGAATAACAGGGTCAACTCGAGATCCCTCTGGCAGCCAGGTGGAGGATGGTCCTGGGTAAATTAAATGAGTGTGACCATCTTGGCAGGAGATGGCTGAGGCCTTATACTAGACTTTAATAATAGAAACACAGAGGAGGAATGGGTTGAGAACTACTTAGCAGGAAAAATTATCAGGGCTTGGTGAGTGATAGAATGTAGAAGGGGAAAGAGAAAGATGAGTCTAGGTGAGCTGCCAGATTCCTGGCTTGGGTGACTGGGTAACTTCTGTGTCATTTTGTCATGGAGGCAGGGGAAGAGAATGGATGATATGGGGAAGAGGACAGGTTCAGTTCTGTCCCTGTTGAGTTTGAGGTACCCTTTGAGATATTCAAGTGGATATGGGAACTTCTTCCATTGGAGAAGCCTACTTGGGAGAGTCACGTCCTCAAGGGAGAGCCCAGTTTCAGTTGTCGGGAAATGAAGGGAGCATCCGTGAAGAGGCTGAAGACCTAAGGTGGTTGGCTTATCATGAGATGGAGTTTCAGAGGGCACAGTGATAGCTGTGGGGTGGGAGGCAGAAAGGAGTGGTTGGTCAGAGACCAGAGGCTTAGAGTCCTATCAGACGAGAGGAGTGTGTGGAAGGGTCAGGGGAGTATGGATGGCATTTTGCTTGGTGACCAGAGATGGTATAGCTTTCAGGCTTGGTGTGGTTAGCTGGCCTTGAGAATTCCCCATGGAATTTAGGATTTAACGCAGGGCAGGGTTTGGCCTTGGCTTTGGACGGCTTGGGTGGGGAGTGGTTAGTATTAGTGGTGGTTCTGGCTTCATGTGACAATGGAGTCTGTGATGGTGGCCTCCAGGCAATGGCCCCATGAGATTTATGAGCCCTGTGGTGAGTGGAAGGTGGGCTGGCAAAAAATGGCTCTTAGATAGTTGTGTATATAATTTTATCTAAAAGTACACATCAACTAGGAAGTTAGCCAGAAGATATTTAATTAGTCAGAATATTTCAAATTTTCTTCTACATTGGTAATGGAGACAAAGGGGGGGTGGGGAAATAGAAAGGTCAAGAAAACAAATGCTAACAACCACATAAGTGAAACTAATCTGACTCCCACTTTGTTGCCCAGAAATGATTTTTGAAGTCATTTGCAGGAGTAAAATGAGTTTCTAGGAGAGATGCTTTTTCCTCATACATTTCAACTTCTAATGACCTCTCAAACCTTCTCATTTTTGCTGGAGTGCTTCTTGATGTGGATATTGCAGCTGGGCATTTGACTAATTAAAAAGTTCAACAACAGATAAATGCTCCAAAATAGAAAGCCATTTTAGCACAGGAGTGATGTGTTAGGAAGATCCAAGGCATCAGGCATTTAAGGGGTGAATCTTCTTACAAAGCTTCTCCCATGCTTACCTCTCACGATGACCTCCTATAGCCCTTCCGTCAAAGTCTCAGAGTTTCTTCCTGTCTTTCAGAGACTTCAACAATCTGGCTTCAACCTCATCTGTCAAATGGGAATAATAACCATTGCTCTATTTATCCCACAGGTTTTTGGTCAAGACAAAGGTAACCATACATGTGAAAATGATTTGAAAAATGTAAAAGCTATATATGTTTAAAAAGTAGTTCCTTTATGGCTATGTTTTTGCTTTATCCTCCTTCCTTAGTGCCAGGATTTCCTGTCCCTAAATCCCAGGCTTCCTAATACCAGGTGCTAGATTTCTCTGACCCCCAACTGCCTAATCAACCTCTACTGATGACCAGTTCTACCTCTGCTTGAATATTCACCTTCCATCTTAGACTTCAAAACAGTGATTCTCACTGACCGGCATAGACTTGCCCTTATGGACTGGCTTGTCCACTTCAGACCCATCTTCAATCTCCTCTCCCATGTTTCTGAGCCTAGAGTGACAAATCCACAGCCTCCTTCTGAAAAACAAAAAAACACAAAAATAAAAACCAGTGATCTCCATTGGCCTCTCCTGAACTGAATTATTCTACTTTCACACAATTTGTGTACCTAAATCATTCTCTCCTATGAAACAGCCTTGCTTGTGTGGGTCCTGGGGATCTGAGTCTAACAGAGAAACCATCTCAGCCAAAGCTACCATGATACTGTCATCAAGTCCTATGCAAGAGTAAAAGTCTAGGAGGAAGCAGGGACTAGAGAAAGGTATCCAGGTCAATCTCCAAAATGAAGACAGACAAGGCAGCTATTGAAAGTTGGAGTGAGGGACTTCCCTGTGGTTAAGAATCCACCTGCCAGTGCAGGGTACAAGGGTTCGATCCCTGGTCCAGGAAGATCCCACAGGTGGCGGAGCAACTAAGCCCAAGCGCCGCAACTAAGCCCAAGTGCCACAACTACTGAGCCTGTGCTCTAGGGCCTGCAAGCCACAACTACTGAAGCCCGCATGCCCAGAGCCCATGCTCTGCAACAAGAGAAGCCACTGCAGTGAGGAGCCCATGCACTGCAATGTAGAGTAGCCCCGCTCGCCCTGACTAGAGAAAGCCCGCGCGCAGCAACAAACACCCAATGCTGCCAAAAATAATAAATAAATAAATAAATAAATTTATTTATTTTTTAAAAAGATATCTATAGTATGAGAAAAAGAAAAAGAAAGAAAGCTGGAGTATGGGGACTAGATTCAGAAGGCCTGGTAGGCCATGGTGAAGAATAAAGCATAGACTACCACCTGGAACAGGCATTGTTGGCCAGCTAGTTTCAACACGTTCTTCTGCATGGTGCTTGGGAACATGGCTGGCTGCATGGAAAGGGCCAGGGATGGGTCAGAAATCCTGGTTTGAGAGTCATTCTCCTCTACTCAAAAAAATCTTTATCATCTTCCACTGTCTATGGAGAAAGTTCAAACTCCGTTGTGTTCAGCCCTTACTAGCTTGGGCATGGAAAAGGTCACATTTCCATTAATGAGCGATTATGATGATATGCTTAATGGCACACAGTTCTGCTTGCTTCTAGGTCCTCTGCTTCCTGGATACAAACCCTTCATCTCTCAATCTCAAGCCTGCTCTTCAAATCCTCATTTTCTGTCTCTGCCTCTTCAGAATGAAGGAGTGAATCATAGGGGGCATGGCCTCAAAAGATATCGTCCTGCTTTCCCCTGGATTTGGTTTCATCCCGGGGATGCTTTACATTACAGTTTAGCTTCAATTTGTCCATGGAGCTTAACATTTTATGGTAATACTTTCTCCCTCTCTCATACCAATTTCTTTCTTTTTTTTTTAAACATCTTTATTGGAGTATAATTGCTTTACAACGGTGTGTTAGTTTCTGCTGTATAACAAAGTGAATCAACTGTACATATGCATACATCCACATATCTCCTCCCTCTTGTGTCTCCCTCCCACCCTCCCTATCCCACCCCTCTAGGTGGACACAAAGCACAAAGATAAGGGAGCTGATCTCCCTGTGCTATGAGGCTGCTTCCCACTAGCTATCTATTTTACATTTGGTAGTGTATATATGCCCATGCCACTCTCTCATTTCGTCCCACCTTACCCTTCCCACTCCCCGTGTGCTCAAGTCCATTCTCTATGTCTGCGTCTTTATTCTTGTCCTGCCCCTAGGTTCTTCAGAACCATTTTCTTTTTTTGATTCCATATATATGTGTTAGCATACGGTATTTGTTTTTCTCTTTCTGACTTACTTCACTCTGTATGACAGTCTCTAGGTCCATCCACCTCACTACAAATAACTCAATTTCTTTTCTTTTTATGGCTGAGTAATATTCCATTGTATATATGTGCCACATCTTCTTTATCCACTCATCTGTTGATGGACACTTAGGTTGCTTCCATGTCCTGACTGTTGTAAACAGTGCTGCAATGAACATTGTGGTACATGACTCTTTTTGAATTATGGTTTTCTCAGGGTATATGCCCAGTAGTGGGATTGCTGGGTCGTATGGTATGTCTATTTTTAGTTTTTTGAGGAACCTCCATACTGTTCTCCATAGTGGCTGTATCAATTTACATTCCCACCAACAGTGCAAGAGGGTTCCCTTTTCTCCACACTGTCTTCAACATTTATTGTTTGTAGATTTTTTGATGATGGCCATTCTGACAGGTGTGAGGTGATACCTCACTGTAGTTTTGATTTGCATTTCTGTAATGATTAGTGATGTTGAACATCCTATCGTGTTTGCTGGCAATCTGTATATCTTCTTTGGAGAAATGTCTATTTAGGTTTTCTGCCCATTTTTGGATTGGGTTTTTTGTTTTTTTGATATTGAGCTGCATGAGCTGCTTGTAAATTTTGGAGATTAATCCTTTGTCGGTTGCTTTGTTGGCAAATATTTTCTCCCATTCTGAGGGTTGTCGTTTCATCTTGTTTATGGTTTCCTCTGCTGTGCAAAAGCTTTTGAGTTTCATTAGGTCCCATTTGTTTATTTTTGTTTTTATTTCCATTTCTCTAGGAGGTGGGTCAAAAAGGATCTTGCTGTGATTTATGTCATGGAGTGTTTTGCCTATGTTTTCCTTTAAGAATTTTATAGTGTCTGGCCTTATGTTTAAGTCTTTAATACATTTTGAGTTTATTTTTGTGTATGGTGTTAGGGAGTGTTCTAATTTCAGTCTTTTACATGTAGCTGTCCAGTTTTCCCAGCACTACTTATTGAAGAGGCTGTCTTTTCTCCATTGTATATTCTTGCCTCCTTTATCAAAGATAAAATGACCATATGTGCGTGGGCTTATCTCTGGGCTTTCTGTCCTGTTCCATTGATCTATATTTCTGTTTTTGTGCCAGTACCATACTGTCTCTTTTTTTTTTTTTTTTTTTCGGTATGCGGGCCTCTCACTGTTGTGGCCTCCCCCGTTGCGGAGCACAGGCTCCGGACGCGCAGGCTCCGGACGCGCAGGCTCAGCGGCCATGGCTCACGGGCCCAGCCGCTCCGCGGCATATGGGATCCTCCCAGACCGGGGCGCGAACCCGTATCCCCTGCATCGGCAGGCAGACTCTCAACCACTGCGCCACCAGGGAGGCCCCATACTGTCTTGATTACTGTAGCTTTGTAGTATAGTCTGAAGTCCAGGAGCCTGATTCCTCCAGGTCCGTTTTTCTTTCTCAAGATTGCTTTGGCTATTTGGGTTCTCTTGTGTTTCCATACAAATTGTGAAATTTTTTGTTCTAGTTCTGTGAAAAATGCCTTTGGTAGCTTGATAGGGATTGCATTGAATCTGTAGATTGCTTTGGGTAGTATAGTCATTTTCACAATGTTGATTCTTCCAATCCAAGAACATGGTATATCTCTCCATCTGTTTGTATCATCTTTAATTTCTTTTATCAGTGTCTTATAGTTTTCTGCATACAGGTCTTTTGTCTCCTTAGGTAGGTTTATTCGTAGGTATTTTATTCTTTTTGTTGCAATGGTAAATGGGAGTGTTTCCTTGATTTCTCTTTCAGATTTTTCATCATTAGTGTATAGGAATGCAAGAGATTTCTGTACATTAATTTTGTATCCTGCAACTTTACCAAATGCATTGATTAGCTCTAATAGTTTTCTGGTGGCATTTTTAGGATTCTCTGTGTATAGTATCATGTCATCTGCAAACAGGGACAGTTTTACTTCTTCTTTTCCAATTTGGATTCTTTTTATTTCTTTTTCTTCTCTGATTGCTGTCACTAAAACTTCCAAAACTATGTTGAATAATAGTGGTGAGAGAGGGCAACCTTGTCTTGTTCCTGATCTTAGTGGAAATGGTATCAGTTTTTCACCATTGAGAACAATGTTGGCTGTGGGTTTGTCGTATATGGCCTTTATCATGTTGAGGTAAGTTCCCTCTATGTCTATATTCTGGAGGGTTTTTGTCATAAATTGGTGTTGAATTTTGTTGAAAGCTTTTTCTGCATCTATTGAGATGATCATATGGTTTTTCTCCTATTTGTTAATATGGTTTATCACATTGATTGATTTGCGTATATTGACGAATCCTTGCATTCCTGGGATAAACCCCACTTGATCCTGGTGTATAATCCTTTTAATGTGCTTCATACCAATTTCTTTAAACCCCCTCTTAACCAGAGACTGTTGGACTGGAAAGCATCTTAGAAATCACTGAGTCAAACTTCCTGATATTTTAAAATAAAGAGATAGAAAAGTTAAGTTATTTCCCTAAATTACAGTCACTAGGGAACAGAGTTAGTATTTGTGTCCATGTTTCCTGTTGTCCAGTTCAAAATTCTTCCCCATATACCACCCAGTGTCTTATAAAGTAGGTAACAGGTAATTTAAAGGAATTTATTTATAAATGAAAGATCCAATTTTATGAAGTGAATAATTATTCCTTTACTTATGTTTTGTAAGATTTAATTTTTACATATTAGGTTCCTAATAACAAGATACCCCTCTATCTGATGGAGATAAAATATATCATTTTTGATTGAGCTTGGCTTCTCTGTCTACCTCCCACTTGTGTGAGTCTCAGAGACTCTGAAAACGGACTTTAGAATTAACCCAGAGGAGAATTGTGGGGTCACAGGCTGGGAGGGGCAGGTGTGAGTGAGAAGGTTTACTTTTTTGCACGTCTCCTCCACTGATGTAAGGGTCACATGAAGCAGGGCCTATGCTCTTGTCATCTCTGTGTTGCCAAAGGCTCACACAGTGCGCAGCTCAGAGTAAGAACTTGAGAAGAACGTTCCCTTTTCCTCAAATAGAAATGATGGTACAAGGACTTCGCTGGTGGTCCAGTGGTTAAGAATCTGCCTTCCAATGCAGGGGACCCGGGTTTGATCGCTGGTCAGGGAACTAAGACCCCACATGCTGTGGGGCAACTAAGCCCACACACTCTACAGCCCGTGCGCCACAACTAGAGAAAGAAAAGCCCGCACACCACAACAAATGATCCCGCATGCCACAACTGAGACCCAATGCAGCCAAATAAATAAATATTAAAAAAAAAAAAAAGAAATGATGGTACAGAAAACAAGCATAAGAGAAGGTCAGGGATGTACTAAGTTGGTCAGGGGGAGGCAGGGGGTGAAAAAAGAGCATGTTTCATGTTTTACTTCTCTATTGCTGTATAACAAACTACCTCAAAACCCAGTAGCTTAAAACAACAATAATTTATTATTTCTCTTTATCCCGTGGGTTGATCGGGCTCAGTTGGGTGGTCCTTCTGCTACATATGATGTTGGTTGGGGTCACTGACACGGCTGCACTCAGCGGGAGCTCCATCCAAGGCGGCCTGACATCCTCCGGGACTTCTCTCGATAGGGTTTCAATCATTCATTACTCTAGTCTGAGTTTCTTAAATAGTGGCTGGAACCAAGAGGCCAAAGATAGAATGGCCAGCTCCTGAGGCCAAAGCCTGGAACTGGCAAGGTATCACTTCTATCACATTCTATTGATCAAAGCAAGTCACAAGGCCAGCCCAACTCAAAGGGAGGGAAAACAGATTCCACCTCTAGATGGAAGTGACGGCGGCGTGCAGGTGCAGGAATGGGGGGGATTGTTGTAGTTAGGTTTGCAGACAAGCTACCACAGGGAGAAGAAAGGCTATACTCAGTGCCTTGACTGACTAAGGCACCAGAAGATACATGTAATACAGACAGCTAGGCATGTGTCTATCTAAAAGGTAAAGGTAGCTGTCAGGGACTATTAAGGAAGCAAATAAACTGAAATATGATTTATTCGGATTATCAGTAAGGCTGCTACATACTTTGTCAGCTTAAGTCTTTGAATCAAGAAACGCCTTCCTCTGAACACTGTTGTCTGCACCCAATAGGCTTTTTCAAGACATTAGCTCTGAGGGCAAGCGTATAATAAAGATGTTTGGCTACTGCAGCTTTTCTTTAGAGAGTGCTCAGACTTTAAATGAAAGCAGTAAATTTTCCTCTTCTGCAATAATGAGAAACGCGCAAACCATTTATGTGGCATAATTCAGAAGTTATAGGACAGTTTACAATGAAACATTTTTATGAGCGATCAAATGCAGCAGTCAAAAGATTTTTCCTTATTTCAGCTTGAAAATGCTAAGACTTCCAGTCACACTGTGAACCAAAGACAAAAGGAACGAAGCTCACAGGGAAAGAATCGGAAGGCCTGGGTTCCTCTGTAAACTCTGCTGCTCTTCATCTCGTGACCAGGACTCGTTGCCTGGTTCTTCTCCCTGCCTCTGCTTCTTCATTCTTCAAGTGGGGATAATAAAATGGGGTCTGCCTTGCCGGGCCCTGCCTGTTTCAGAGGGCTGTTGGGAGGCAGCTATACAATAATAGATGTAAACATTCTGAACACTGAGAAGTGCTCTGAATGTTATTGTTATGTGATCTCAGTGAATGAATAGGTGCGTCTATAATAGAATCTCTCTCAATATCTAGTATTGAATGTTATTGATTTCTTTGTAGGGCCTTTATTATTATTATCACCATTATTATTTTAAATTACAAATGCCATACATGAGTGTAAGCTAATTGTAACCATACATGAGTGTAAGCTAATTGTAAAAAGTTCAGTCGTACATAAGGCCAAAAATAAAAACGTTTTCACATCCCAATTCTCACCCCATCTCTCTCTCTCCAGAAATACCCTCAGTTATACCTGGTGTGTATCCTTCCAGATCATTTCCATACTTTTAAAGCACGTTCAAACATAGATTACTTACCATTTTTACATAAATGGTATCTATTAATATGGACTCCCATACAATTTGTAGACAGTTTCTTCAGAAGTCAGTGAAATATTTTCCATATTTCCAAATTAAAGTAATGGCTAAAGGCTTATAACTTTACTGCAGAGACTCTTTGCAAATCTCACGCATATAAATTGTTCTCCTCATTTATTTGAGTATATTTTATTTCACTGTATTGTATGCATCTTTGTAAGCGTTCTTTAAGACCTTTGGGAGTAAGATTTGAAAGACATGAAAAACTTATCACATGTTGGTTGCTTCTGCTTCCCCTTCCCTTAATTGCTTTGCTTCCTCCAAACAAACTCTTAGGCTGATAGCAGCCAAAGACTTCCCCTTCGTCCTGCCTTCAATGTTTTCCTGGGTCATTCCAAGTTCAGGGAGTGACTTTCACCTCAGATAACCTCTACACAAATCCAAATCTACCTTTGAATTCCTCTAACATTCTTTCAGAGTTACCTCAGGGAAATCTTCACTCTTCGACCCCGGCCCAATTCACTCACAGGGCTAAAAACCACAGCCCTGTGTTTGACTTGTTAGTGATAAATCTGCATCAATGAAGAAGTTTGTTTGCTTACTTCCTTGTGCTAAAATATTTCTCACATGCCTCCTCTATGCCAGACACTGTGGACCACCGGGCGATGTGAGCATGTGTCAGGAATCCTGACCATGTTAGGGGATCACGGAAGGCTTCTCTGAGGAAGCGTTGATCTGAACTGATGTCAGAGAGATGAGGAGGAGGTGAAGGTAGTTAGGTGAACTGTGTGTGTGTGTGTGTGTGTGTGTGTGTGTGTGTGTGTGTGTGTGTGTGAGAGAGAGAGAGAGAGAGAGAGATGGGGTGGGAGGGAAGATCAGATCAGATTTGCATTTTGAAACAATAATTCTAACTTCAGAATAAAACACATTGGTGGAATGCAAACATGTTATAGGGAGATCAATATCAAAAGATTCAAGTAAAAATAGTATTTTATGAGGATGAACAGCCTCTGATAATCTTGAAACGACATAGACATTCCTTTTAAAATCTTAAAAATGTTCATTTATTACCCAATCCTCTGATGATTAAGTCTATTTCAAGCAGTGAAGTATTATTTAAGATCAAAATCTTAAGAACCTATTTCTCAATTATGATGATTCATAATAAACCGTTTCTACTATTTTTGACACAAACCTATGGTGGTCCTGCTCTCGTCCTTGGCCTGGAAGGTGGAGAGGAGGAAGGTCCAAGTGAGGCAAGGCTGGGGGTGAGGGGGGCAGGAGGTCCCCGTCAGACACTAGGGGGTACTCAGCAGGGCTTACGTTGGTGTACTTACCTGGTGCAGGATAACATCTTGGGCTTTACGTCCCAACACCTGATTCATTACCTTCCTGCCTCTCCTGCTCTGCTTGTCCCAACTTCATTTGAAATCATTCATGATCCAGATTTTAAAATGGTCATGCTTATCAATAAATACTCAGGAATCTTTTGTTGAGAAGGCAGTAATAAAAAAAAAATCTATACAGTATGAGCCAGAATCCCCAAAGCACACGATTTGGCAATGTCAGAGGCATATAAAAATTAGGAACATATTTCATTCTTGTCCTCAAGAAGAGGCTCAACAGAGCAATATTAACTATCATGGAGACAGACTCACAAACAGATCACTATTGCCATTTAAGAGTTGTCTCTGAGAAAGGGATTCTGTCTTCTAAAAATGTAATGATTCTGATTTAATATGCACATTAAAATATTTAACAATAAACCTCACTGAAGAATACTGAGAATGGGTGCTGTCCAGGTGATATTGTTAAAATAAATCTTCATTCACTTTTGTTTCATGGAATACTGATTTCTATTTTATTTTATTTTTAAACCATGGTTTGACCTATTTATACTTTTCAGCTCCTACTTTTGTTTCCTTTGCTGTGGTATTTCCAGATTTCACTTTTCAGGATGTTTGAATAATTTGTGATGGGTTATTTGGAGACACATTCCAAAAATGAAGGTAAGATTTTAGGTTGGTGAATGGTTCTGCTTGGAAAGGCATCCTCTGTTGAGGTCGAGAACAATAAAGAAAAGTGAAAACCCTGAGGAAGGTAAAGCAAGAAAAGAAACAAGACACTATGGATAAGCAAAAAAGTTTTATTTACAGGGAGAAATAGATAATTTTTTGTGCTTCCTGTAGATGCAGCCAACTGGGAATTAACCCATTCCTAGTCTTCCCAGCCACAAATCTGGTTAGCCCTAACTAGAGAAAAAAAAAAATTAGGTTGAAGCTATTACACACAAGAATTCATAGTCTGAGTTTCTTGTTGAAACATGGACCAGAAATGGGAGACAGTGGGGTAAAGAACACTGGCTTTGGAGATTTAGACTGATAGATGATTACATATATATATACACATACACATATAGATGATTATATATATACACATACATATATAATCATTTATCAATCTAATACACATATATCTATATAAAATTATCTCTATCCCTATCTCTATATCTGTGTTTATATCACATGGTAAGCACTCAATGGCTGATGCTTTTGTTATTATTGTCAGATTGATTTAGAGTTATTGGGGTAGGCTGAATGATGATCCTCTAAAGATGTCCACATTCTAATCCTTGGAACCTGTGAATGTCACCTTATATGGCAAAAGCGGCTTTGCAGATGTGATCGAATTAAGGATTTTGAGATGGGGAGATTATCCTGCATTACCAAGGGGCTTGATGCAAACACATGGGTCTTTATAAGCCATGTGCAGAAGGAGTCAAAGTCAGAGAGAAGGTGATGTGATGACAGAAGCAGAGGGACAGAGAGAAAGAGATTTGAAGATGCTAGCTTTTTTGTTTTTAATTTATTTTATTTATTTATTTTTGGCTGCATTGGGTCTTCGTTGCTGTGCGCGGGCTTCCTCTGGTTGCGGAGAGCGGTGGCTACTCTTTGTTGCGATGCACGGGCTTCTCATTGCGGTGGCTTCTCTTGTTGCGGAGCATGGGCTCTAGGCGCGCGGGCTCAGTAGTTGTGGCACACGGGATCAGTAGTTGTGGCTTGCGGGCTCTAGAGCGCAGGCTCAGTAGTTGTGGCGCATGGGCTTAGTTGCTCCGCGGCATGTGGGATCGTCCCGGGCCAGGGATCGAACCCGTGTCCTCTGCATTGGCAGGCGGATTCTTAACCACTGCACCACCAGGGAAGCCCCAAAGATGCTAGCTTTGAAGATGGAGGAAGGTGGCCATGAACCAAAAAATGTAGTCTGCCTTTGAAAGCTGAAAGGACAAGGAAACGGGGTCTCCCCTGGAGCCTCCAGAAGGAATGCAGCCCCATGGATTCACTTTAGACTTGTGACCTCCAGAACTGTAGACAACAAATTGATGTTGTTTTCAGCCTCTGAGTTTGAGGTAATTTGTCATAGCAGCAATAGGGAACTAATACAGCTGTGGTTGGAAGGGACATGTTGGAGCTTCCACCACAGCCACCTCTCTCTGGGTGGCCCATCTGTGGAGAGTCACACCCACAGGCCTAATGGAGCTTTTGAAGGGAGATCTGAAGGCACTCAGTGGCAGGCTCCCCAGTGCTGTCCTTAGAGACTTTCAGGCAGGTGCCTTTTCCTCTACATCACCAGCAAGCAAATTGTACCTGGCCCTGCACCTCCTTTGGAGCAGACCTGGGATTTGGTGGGAGCTCGGGGATGGCAGGGAAGAGAGGGAGAAGGAGGAGCCCACCCACACTCATTGCAAGTGGTGGATTGCCGGCTGTGGCTTTCCTGGGAGGCTCTTAAATGGCTTTCAGAACATTCTTTCTTGGGGCCCTACATTCTTTGGCAGGGCTGTCATGACCCAAGAGGAGTGGCTAGCAAGCCACATCCTCTGGGGTGTTTTGTGGGCTGCTCTGCAGCGTGGCATAGGGACCCTGGCTCAAGAGAGCTGCTTCCCTCTAAACCTAGTATTCAGGAAGTGTTTGGCCCTTTTCTGTTTATCCTCGACATGAAAGGGAAGTCTCTCCATTGTCCCCCTACAAAAAGGAGTTTGCTCCTAGGGTTTAGGGAACTGTTATTTTGAGTCCTTACACCTGCTAAGATATCACCCCAAGTCCCAAAGGCCAAAAATAAAGGGCAACATCTCACTCTCTCAAGCAATGATTCAGTCACCATGATCAGGCAAGAGACCATTCTCCTATTCTGTAATATCTTCTCACTCCTCTCTGCCCTCATATACAGCCCTAATCAATGGCTGTATTAAAGCACTTGTTCCAACATTTTGAAATTGTTTGACTCTCCCCCCCGACCCCAAATCCATGCACTCTTCCGTGCTGGAATCATGTCTAATAGACCCTGATATTCCCAGAGGTTAGCATGGAGCTTGGCACATAATAAGTTATTGATAATATTTGTTGGCTGAACAAACTTTACCCTATGCAGTTATTTATGTAGTTGATACCCACCAGATGTAGTTGTTTTTTTAAAAATTGAGGTATAATTTATGTATAACCCATCAAAAAGTATTAAATATTTGGTTCAATGATTTTTTTTTTTTTTTTTTTTTTTGGCTGTGTTGGGTCTTCATTGCTGTGCAAGGCTTTCTCTCTAGTTGCACTGAGGGGGCTACTCTTCGTTGCGGTGCGTGATCTTCTCGCTGCAGTGGCTTTTCTTGTTGCGGAGCACGGGCTCTAGGCATGTGGGCTTCAGTAGTTGCAGCGCGAAGGCTCTAGAGCGCCTGGGCTGCGCAGGCTCAGTAGTTGTGGCGCACGGGCTTAGTTGCTCCGTGGCATGTGGGATCTTCCCCAACCAGGAATCGAACCCGTGTCCCCTGCATTGG
Organism: Mesoplodon densirostris; assembly: GCF_025265405.1. NCBI lineage: Eukaryota > Metazoa > Chordata > Mammalia > Artiodactyla > Ziphiidae > Mesoplodon > Mesoplodon densirostris. The sequence goes on from NC_082674.1 coordinate 30,475,291, forward strand.
CAGGTGGATTCTTAACCACTGCACCACCAGGGAAGTCCCTTTGTTCAATGATTTTGACAATTGAATACATGATGACAACTGAATGCACCAAACAAGCAATAACTGCTATTCATGTATTTTTTTCACCATGGATGAATTTTGCCCATTTTTGGGCTTCATATAAATGGAATCATACAGTGTATACTTTTTGGTTAGCTTCTTTCACTTAGCATAACTGGAAGTCTTAAGATTCATCCATGTTGTTGCATCATCAGTACTTTTTTCCCTTTATTTCTGATTATTATTCCAATTTATGAATATACCACAATATGTTTATTCATTTTCCTGTTGATCAACATTTGGCCTATTTCTAGTTTGGGGCTGTTATGAATAAAGCTCCTCTGAATATTCTTGTACAAATCTCTTTGTAGATATATGTTTTCATTTCTTTTGAGGAATACTGTGTATGAGATTTCTGAGTCATAAGATAGATGTAGAAGTTAATTTTGTAAAAAACTGACAAACTGTTCTACAAAGTGGTTGTACCATTCTCCGTTTCTAACAGCAATGTTTGAGAGTTCCAGTTTCTCCACATCCCCATCAACTTTTGGTATTGTCATACTTTAAATTTTAGCCATTTTAGTGAGTGTAAACATTGTAGCTGTAATTTGCATATCATGATGACTAATGATGTTGAAAAACATTTCATGTACTTGTTGGTTATACATGTACCTTCTTTTGTGAAATGGCTGCTCCGATCTCTTGCCCATTCTAAAAAATTAGATCCTTTGTCTTGTTATTGATTTGGAGGAGTTCTTTATATATACTGGAAAGAACCCTTTGTCAAATATATGTAACTGGCTTTCCTATTTATTTTTCTTAATTGTGTGTTTTGATATGCAAAACATTTTTATTTGACAAAAGCTAGTTATCATTTTTAATAGTTGATGCTTTTTACGTCCTTTCTAAGTATTTTTTACCTACCTCAACATTGCAAAGATATTATTTCATGTTTTCTATTAGAAACTTTATTGTTTTAGGTTATGCTTTGTTTTATGATCCATCTCAAACTGATCTTATTGAATGGAGTGAGATAGAAGTCAAATTTATTTTTATTTTCGTATAGTTATCCTGTTATTCCAGGTCCATTTGTTAAGTCTTCCTTTATTCATTGAATTATCTTGTCACTTTTGGTCAAAAATCAATTAAATCTTTGTGTGTGGGTCTATTTCTGGATTCTGTTCTATTGCTGTTTTCCTATTTTCATGTCAATACCACAATGTCTTGATTCATCTAGCATTATTTATAGTTTTGAAACCAGATATTATGTCTTCTAACTTTATTCTTTTTAAAAATTATTTTGGCATTCCCATATCGGTTTTAGACTCAGCTTGTCAATTTCTCTAAAAAAAAGCCTGCTGGAATTTTAATAAGGATTATATTAAATCCATAAATAAATCTGGGGAGAACGAATATCTTAACAACATTTAGTCTTCAAATTCATAAACATATTGTGTCTCTCCGTTTTGTTTGGTCTTCTTTAATTTATCATAACAATGTTTTATAGTTTTGATTGTACAGGAATTGTATATCTTTTATTAGATTTTTTCTCAGTATTTGACATTTTTGATATTATTGCAAATGGTATTTTAAAATTTTTGTTTCCTAATTGTTTATTGCTAGTATATAGAAATAGAATTAATTTTTGTACGTTCACCCTGCTAAATTCACTCTTTAGTCCTCATAGTTGTTTTCTCTATTCCACAAGGTTTTCTACATAAACAATCATGTCATCTGCAAAGAATGACAATTTTACTTTCTTTCTTTGTGCCTTTTACCTGTATACCTTTAATTTCTTTCTTTTTTTCTTCTTTTTTTTCTTTTTATCTTATTACATTGGCTAGAACCTCCAGTAAAATGGTGAAAGTGGATGTCTTTGACTTGTTTCTGATCTTAGGAAGAAATATCATTAAGTAGTATATTGGTTATAGATTTTCAGAGAAGCCTTTGAGCAGTTTGAGGAAGTTCCTGCTATTCCTAATTTTCTCAGTTTTTTCATGAATGGGTGTTGACTTTTGTCAAAAACGTTTTATGCATCTACTGAGATGATCATATAGTTTGCTCCCTTTATTCTTTAATTTCACTGAATAATTTTCCAGTGTTAAAACCTTGCATTTCTTGAAAACTTCACTTAGTCATGATGTATTTTCTTTTAAAATGTATAACTGGATTATTTTTCTAATGTTTTGTTAAGAATTTTAAATCTATCTCATGAGAAATATTGTCTGTAGTTTTCTTTTATTATGTCTTTGTCAGTATTTGGTATTGGGATTATGCTTGCTTTATAAAATGAGTTGGGAAAAATTATCCTCTTCTATTTTTGAAAGAGTTTGTGTTGAATTGGTAGTATTTCTTCCTTAAATCATGATGTCTAGTGGGAAGCAGCTGCATAGCACAGGGAGATCAGCTCGGTGCTTTGTGACCACCTAGAGGGGTCGGATAGGGAGGGTGGGAGATGCATGAGGGAGGGGATATGGGGATATATGTATACATATAGCTGATTCACTTTGTTATACAGCAGAAACTAACACACCATTGTAAAGCAATTATACTCCAATTAAGATGTTAAAAAAAACATGATAGATTTAGTAAAATCACCTGGGTCTCAAATTTTCCTTGTACAAAGATTTTTGAAAATGAATTCAGCTATTTGAGTTGACGTAAAAATATTTATGTATGTATGTATCTCTTTTGGTAAGTTATGTTTTTCAAATTATGTTTCTATTTCATCTCAATTGTTTAATTTATCAACACAAAGTTGTTTGTAATGTTTCCTTACTATCTTTTGCTTGATTGTAGGACTTGTAGACATGCTCGCTTTTTTCATTCCTAATGCTGATAAAAGTATTTTCTCTGTTTTACTTGATCAATCTTGCAATCTTTAACCTTCTGAGGAAAACTTTTTGACTTTATTATTTGTCAGTTTTCTATTTCATCAATTGCCATTCTCACCTCCGTTATTTTTCTTTTTTCTACTTTGGGTTTAATTTGTTCTTTTTCTAGCTTCTTAATGTGGAGCTTTAGATTGTATTCCATACCCTATTTTTTTTCCTGAAAAATGTAAAACTATACATTTGCCTCTAAATACTTCTTCAGGTATATTGCACAAATGTTGGTAGGTGTTCCTAAACTATGTGTTCCTGTGTTCCTGAACTATGAAACTATGAACTATGACTATCTGGGCTAAAAAACAGTTTCTCTTGATAAATAAACAATTAACAAATACTGTGGAAAAAAATCATTCTGTTCAAAATATTCGCTTTTTGTGAAATACACGCCCTCAACGTTGGATACTTTCCCCCCTCCCATCTACTTTACTCCCAGTGTTCTTCTTTGGTGTCTTTGCATCCCAAAGCCTGACCCATCTCTAAAATGGGACACTGGGAATACATCAGGAACCCACTGATGACTTATAGTGTGTTCTAAAACATCGTGCCTGGCTTTAACTAAATAATGTATAGTTCTCACTCCACAGTGGAGGCTGAGGCATCGTCTACTAACCCTTTCCACTGCTTTCATAAATCCCGCTTCAAGGTCTTTCCATGTCATGATGTACATAGGTGTTTGGGTTTAGGGTGCCCTGGCATGACCCTTGCTGGCAACAGTGTCTTGCCCGGAGATGGAAAAACACATGAAAAGTAGAGCCCTTACAAGAAGCTGCTTTAACAAGGCTTTCCTCTGTCAGGGTGTGGTGCTCATTAGACTTCTGCACCCCTCCTACCCAAACATTCCCTCATTTCCTGTTGCAAAACAGTGCAACGGCCCCTATGGTAGATACTTTAATAATAGTGCTGCCTCCAAAAAAGAAGCTCACAACTCACTCCAGATCCACAGTTGCCACAGGGTCCTCTACAGAGGCGTGTCTTATCTCGAAGCCCTGGCAGATCTCCCCAAAGCTTGAAGAGCCCATTGCTGAGCAAGAGGGGCTCACAGGCCACACACAGACACCAAGCTGCAGGGCTGGCAAAGCAGTGGCAGGAGAGCCAGAGGGGAGCCCTGTCTTACCTTTGATCATATCTTTCAAACCAGCAACGAAAGTCTTCCCTCAGTGACAAATACCAAAACCTGGAAAAAACAATTCTCTTTTGGACTGGCAGTCCCTGGACCGTGATCTCTTCTGGACTGGCGATCCCTTGTAACAAGGTAATTGTAGGGAAGATGGCCTGAGTGAGGGCTGATCTCAATGTCACAGGCTGCAAGTCACAGAGAGAATTGTTTCCCCCAGGAATGACTGATATTTTCTTTCCTGGTCTGTTTGGTTTCCTCTTTTTCTCATTAGCTTTTACATTCAATAAATATTCATTGGAATAATTAAAAAAATAAAATTTTCCCAATGCTTTGCAGAAATCAGGTAATGTTATTTGGGCAGTACCAGCCAGTTGCATAACTCTAAGGCACCTGGGGTGTATGAAGAGATAGTGTCCATTAGGAAAGAACACTTCTTGCCCACACCTTGTGTTTCCACACTGGGGAGTCTCTGTTAAAGAAACCACCTGGTCCCTCCTCCCATTTAGGGCACAGCAGAATCAGGCATATGTGACACTGCTGCTTCTACGTTCTCTTGTTTTAGAGCTGCCTTCCTGCAGGAAGTCTGCTGTTTGCTTTCTGGGCCATAGACTAAGCAGGGTAGGGCAGGCTGTAGCCCTGGTATGGAGGTGGCAGTTGTCCAGGGCTGGCTGTGACCCAGTAGTTACAACATAGCAGGAGGTCTGCTTAATTCAGGGGAAGTGGCTCATTTACCAAGCTCATGTTCTGTGCCTAAATTGCATTCTCCAAACAGCATTATCACTGGGGATGCTGCTGTGTTATTTCCTGTCTGACTCCTGTATCTATTTCTTAGTTGGTTCTGAACTCAGGAAAGGGATTAAATGATGATATTTATTGACTCATACCTTAAATGCCAAAATTCCTTTAGGCCTGAGTCCAGCAAGATTATGGGAATAATGATCAGACTGAGCTTGAGACTTCTTTTTTTTTTTTTAATTAATTAATTTATTTATTTTTGGCTGCATTGGGTCTTCGTGGCTGCGCGCAGGCTTTCTCTAGTTGCGGCGAGTGGGGGCTACTCTTCATTGCGGTGTGCAGGCTTCTCACTGTGGTGGCTTCTCTTGTTGTGAGCACGGGCTCTAGGCGCACGGGCTTCAGTTGTGTGACACGTGGGCTCAGTAGTTGTGGCTCGTGGGCTCTAGAGCACAGGCTTAGTTGCTCTGTGGCCTGTGGGATCTTCCTGGACCAGGGATCGAACCCATGTCCTCTGCATTGGCAGGCGGATTCTTAACCACTGCACCACCAGGGAAATCCCCTGAGCCTTCTTGACGAAACCTCCCATGGAAGGAATTCTTACCCCTCTGCTCCCACTACTTCCCAGCAAACAGCATTTCCTGAAGATAGCAAACCTGGCCCACCCGTGCAAGAAGGACAGCTGGGACAACATGTCTGGGTCTGTGACCTTGGGATACTTGCTTAACCGGAATGTTTACAATTTAGTGTGGCCCTTAGTTGTTAAGCTCTTTTTTTTTTTTTTTTTTTTTTTTTTTTCTTTTTGCGGTATGCGGGCCTCTCACTGTTGTGGCCTCTCCCGTTGCGGAGCACAGGCTCCGGATGCGCAGGCCCAGCGGCCATGGCTCACGGGCCCAGCCGCTCCGCGGCATATGGGATCCTCCCAGACCGGGGCACAAACCCGTATCCCCTGCATCGGCAGGCGGACTCTTAACCACTGCGCCACCAGGGAGGCCCTGTTAAGCTCTTGATTTGTTTTGTTGTTGTTGTTTGCTTAGAAGAGAGAATGTCAGTACTGGCATCGGTTAGTGAGTATGCTACTGACAAATCATGCTATGTCTCATAATTCATCTCATTTATAGCAGGTAAGGAACTCTGAAATGCTGATGTTTTTAAGTAAAAATTTTCATTCAACAAATATTTACTGAATGCTGCGTCAGGAAGTTTTCTAGAGCTAGGACTACAGTTATGAGCAAAACCAGATATAAACTCTGACCTCATGGAACTTTTACTTTAGAGAAGGAGAGTGGCCTTAGCAGTCACCAGAAATGAATGTGAAAATGCCTGCCTTTCTTTTCTCAATGTTCCTGGCCAGATTGAGCTAATTTGTTATTCTATGGATCTCATATGAGGCCCTAAAGATGATTTATTCTGTTGCCATTTTAAAGATTAAGCACTGCAATCTTACCGTATGTGTTCTCTAGAACTAGTATTGGGCTACATTTTTTAAACATTTCATTGCTATGCTTTATAACGTAGAGTCAAATCTATAACAGGAGGCTTAATTATACTTCATTTAATGTAAGATACTGTCAATTGGAAAACCATTATTTTATATACTATTATGAAATAAAAAATTTGTAAGTTAAACTGACATGTCAACAAATTTAAGACATAGCCTGATATCAGAGATATTGAAACGTGAAAAAAAATAGTTTAGCCCTCTCTAAAGAGTGGTCTCTGGACCAAGATCATCAGTGGTCTCTGGACCAAAATCAGCATCACCTGGAAACTTGTTGGGAAGGCAAATTACCCAGCTTTACCACAGACTTCTGGGGGTGGGACCCATGCGATCTGGGTTTAACAAGCCCTCCAAGTGATTCTGATGCATGATAAAGTTTCAGAACCACTGAAATAGTGCACTTTAATATCTCTGGAATTTGATATTTCCAAGACATTTTCATAGGTTTAATCATTTCAGCAAACATCTTGAAAACCTATTACTTATAAGACATCATGCTGGATGCACAATACATAGAGCTGAACAGGACTTAGTGCCAACCAGGAATTTATAGTCTAGAGGCAGATTTGTAATTTAAGAACTAAAAGATCAGACCCAGTGTGATGAGTTCTGTGAGTGAGGTACCCTCAAAAGGCCAGGGAAACCCTGGGGAAAAAGAGGTAACTTCTGACTTTAATGTTTGTGAAGAGTTCATAATGGAGGTGGAATTTAACACTATGCCTTGAAGGATGTGCAGCATTTTATTTTTCAGAATGAAAATAAATGAGAAATAATATTCCACAGAAGGCTTTTTCTTCCCAGTGCTGTTCTTTTTATGCAAATTCCTGAAAAAGCTGGAAATTAATTAGAAAGGCTATGATGAAAAAATAAGTGTGATGGCGATCATGACAATCTTCCCCTTGGACTCCCTGGAGATACATTCTCCATCAGCACCTTGGTGCCAACAGAAATTCCAGTGGGTGCCAGGGAAAAAGGCAAGCCTGAGCACTTCTTTTTATCAGCTTGTAATACTCATGATGGAAATATTGTTGATGAGAAGCAGACAGTGTCCCAGAGCAGTTTTTCTGGAAGGACAAAGTGAGAGAACCCAAAGCCCAAGAAGCCTTGGTATGGTATACTTTTTTTATATATAAAAAACTACTAGCATCTTTATTTGTCAACAATAGCCACTTAGAAAATGTAGTAGACAAAGAGCATCTTATCATGATAACAGCAAAACACTAAGATTAACCTAATAGTAAATGTGCTAAAGGACTCAATATTTTGTATGTAATAATTCTCTCCAAATAAATCTATATAGTAAAATAATCTGAATAAACTTGACATACTGATTGTAAAGTTCATATAAAGGAAAAATGTTTTTAAAATATCCAAGAAAATGTATGGAAAAATTAAAATGTATGGAAAAATTAAAAATTAAAATGTAAGGAAAAATGTTTTTAAAATATCCAAGAAAATGTATGGAAAAATTAAAATGTCGCATGACCAAATATTAAATATACTATTATATGTAGTTATGTTAATTAAAACTGTGTGATATTCTTCCTCTAGATACAGAAAAGAACAAAGAGAGAGGAATAAAAATTCCTTCTATATATGTGAATTTAATACATAAAGTCAATCAGGCATTTTAATCAGCGGAGAAAGGGGAGAATATATGAAATAAAGAGCACTGGGAAAATTATTCCAGCACGTTGGAAGAAAACTCAAATTCCTACATCATTCCATATACAAAAATAAATTCCAATGCAATTTAAGCACTAAACACCAAAAAATATAAGTATAGTGGAAGAAAATATGGGAGAATTCTTTTATAATCTTGTGATTAGTAATAGGTATGGTATATCTTGGGTCCGAGCTGTGGAAGAGATGTATCACCGGATTTCACTGTCCTGGAGGGTCTCAAGTTAACCTCATTTACATTGTAGTCACCGACTTTTGGACACATAAAATTTAGAAGCCCAGAACATTTGAGCTTAAAAGAACAAGGATAAAGAGAAAAAAGCTTAAAGGAATAAGCTTAAAGGAACAAGGATAAAGGGAAAAAAGATTTTTTTAAACTCCAGAAGCAGTGCAATGGCCAACTTGGACTACAGTCCAATCTATAAATTAATTTAATTCTTTACATTATCTTCAGCAGCAGAGCACTGTGCATCAGGTTTGTGCTGCTCACACCTTTATGTGAGAGGGATACAGCCTTCCCATTTATTGCAGACAGCAAAGAGACCAAAGCCATGCAGCTACTCACCCAAGAAGTGTTTCAGCCACTTCTCTTCAACAAGAAGAGGTGTTGTTAACGTGAGAACTGTGAAAGGTCTTTGGAGTTAGAGCCATTCCCAGGGGTTCTGAGAATGGTCACAGTCTGTTTCTAACTCCCGAATTTGGGAGACAAAAGGAAAGCAGAGAAAAGAAAAAAAAAAGGAAAGCAGAGCTCTGACCAAAGGCAGTAAGGGGATCCTTGCCAAGTCATCTGGATGCTTCTTTTAGCCACAAACACTTCTTTTCCATTTTGATTGGACATTAGCCCCTGACTCTCCACCTCTCATCTCCCCTCCCCCAGTGCGATGGAATTACGTTCGTGGTATACTCTTTACCTGACAGGCATGGGGTACAGGCTCTTAGCAACTCTGAAGGCTTTTGGAGGAGCAGTCTCCATCATGTGTGTCTTGCTAAGTCCTCCTGCACATCCATGGGATGCGGCCAGCCTCTCCCACCCACAGTTCCATCACCTCGGGAACCCCAAGGAGTCCTTATGTTAGATAATGATGCCATAAAAGACCCAAAGAGATATCAGTTGCAAACCAAGCACAGAACCTTTGTGTCTGAAATAAGACTTATTTTGAAAAGTCACGGATTCTGTGTTCTTCTGCTTCATTCTCAACTCACTAGGAATAACTCTCCAAAGGCTTATTTAAGACACCACTTGATGTTTTTGAGCTGCATGCTCCATACCACGTGAGATAATCTGAGGCTCTCACACTACTTGCTCTGCCTGTTAAAATGCAGTAGATAAGAGAACATAAGATTTCAACATGGTTATACAATTTTTACCTTTGGGGAAAGTGGAAGCAAGCAGGGATCTGCAATCTTCGTTTTGGATATTCAATGAAAAATGTACATTCAGAAAATATCCCAGCCAGCAGGACAGGAATAAAGATGCAGACGTAGAGAATGGACTTGAGGACACGGGGAGGGGGAAGGGTAAGCTGGGATGAAGTGAGAGAGTGGCATGGACATATATACACTACCAAATGTAAAATAGATAGCGAGTGGGAAGCAGCCGCATAGCACAGGGAGATCAGCTGCCTGACCTTTGTGCTTTGTGTCCACCTAGAGGAGTGGAATAGGGAGGGTGGGGGGGAGATGCAAGAGGGAGGAGATATGGGGACATATGTATATGTATAGCTGATTCACTTTGTAATAAAGCAGAAACTAACACACCATTGTAAAGCAATTATACTCCAATAAAGATGTTTAAAAAAATATCCCAGCCAAACTGAGTATATTGCTTTTTCAGATGCATTTAATTCACAATGAAGAAATTAAATGTCTTACAAGGAAGGCATTATTAACAAGTATTATTTTGATTCAGAACTGGACTGGGGGGCTTCCCTGGTGGCGCAGTGGTTGAGCGTCCGCCTGCCGATGCAGGGGACGCGGGTTCGTGCCCCGGTCCGGGAGGATCCCACATGCCGCGGGGCGGCTGGGTCGGTGGGCCATGGCCGCTGAGCCTGCGCGTCTGGAGCCTGTGCCCCGCGACGGGAGAGGCCACGGCGGTGAGAGGCCCGTGTACCGCAAAAAAAAAAAAAAAAAAAAAAAAAAGAACTGGACTGGGGCCTTACAAGTCTTCTCTAGGTATCCATTGGATAGTAGAGGAGGCCTGTAATAATAGGTAAGAGCCTGGGATTTGAATTTAGAGAGGCTTGGGTTTGAATCCCAGCTCTTCTATTTACTGGGACCTGGAAAATATGCTTCAGCTCATCTGTGAAATGGAGATAATAATGTCCATCTTGTAGGGTTATTAGAATTGTTTCTGAGAAGCAAATACACTAATGTTTGTAAGCACAGCACCTGGCATGTGGTACATTCTCACTGAGTGGTATTTAAACAATTACCCATACATGCATCGTGGGCTCCACACTCTCTTAAAAACAGCAGACCTCTTCTCCTACTTAGCAGAGAGCAGGGGACAGAACCATCCTCTATGGGAGGCTTACAGCAGGGAAAGCAGTGGGAAAGATAAGGTAGAGAGTGGAAAACAGAGCAGACAGCACAGGACATTCTCTGAGTGCCTGTCAAAGGAGGTCTTTCTCCATCACGTTGATGCAGGAAGTCAGGGCAAAGTGGCCATCAGGGCCCACAGAGGGGCATGTGCTTGACCAATAAGCTCCCAGCCATGAATTCCTGCCTGTAATGAAAGTGGTGTCACGTGGATGCTCTGTGAGGAAGCACTTAAGTAAATGATACTTTTGTAGGCAAGGCAAAAAGAAAGTTGAACCATTGGTCACTGTGACTAGGAGTTGAGGGAGTGATGCCATTTTCTTGCAAAGTAACGATGAGCACAAACTTTCCAAACCACTCATCTGCTTTGCATGTGTAAAACTGGCATCTGAGCACGTCATTTGGCACAAAATTGTGCGGCATTAACATTTTCATATGGATCATGAAAGTATGTAAAAAACTAATTGCCACATGGGAAACCAATACTGGCTTTGGCTAGCTGATCATTAATTGTTCTTTACAAGAATAACAGCCATGCTGAGGATGGTGCCTCCTCTGTCCTTATTTGCAATTTTCTAAGAGGGGATCATCACCAGTCATTTCTCTGCCTAGAGAAGCAACATTCTGAGCAGCTGTATCCTTTAAAGTCACAAAACTTGGCATGTCCTTCAACCACCTTGTTCCTTTAGGCCCACAACTGGGTCACTGAGACCTGTGAGCCAACACATTCTTTTCAGGTGAGAGCCCAGAGTTAACGCAAGCAAATACACAGAAATAAACCAACCATGTGCCTCCTTTGGGCATCTGATTTGGCCTATAAGTGTGGACTCAAAAATAACTAGAGATTTAATTGCACATCTAAATTTAGTGCATGAATTTGCATGTGTAAGTAATCAGGGAAGTATTTGCTTAGAAATGTGTTCCATTTCCTCTGTTTGCTCTAAATCAAATTGCCAAGCAGCAGATCAGATTCTGAAATACTTTCTAAAAATGTGTTCTAGAGCCCCACCGCTTTAGCCTGCAATCCTGTGGGACCTCAGGACCCAACTGGGATAGACACAATGAGAGCTGTTTTCAAGGAGGCTGCCAATGGCAATCAAGGACATGAGCCAAAGTTGGTCAAGGGCACACGGGAGGGGTATAATGAAGGACCAGAGATAGAGCCTGGTATAGTGTTGCCTATCTCCATTCATTCGTTCACTCAGATGTTTTTCAAGTGCCTATTATATACCATATTATCAATACAAAGATGAAAAAAACATAGTTCCTGCTTTTAAGAAGGTAACAATCTAGAGGGAGACTTCACACAGATAATGATAATATGCTGTAGTAGGTTCTATTAATATTGGTGGGGCAGGTTGAATGGTTGGTTCCAATTCCTCACTTCCCTGTAGCATTAATATTAGCTATCCACCCTTTCCGTGGCTTCATAGGTAGAGTGGACTTCCCTGGCCCTTGGCTCTGGGCTTGGCCATGTGCCTTGCTTTGGCTTGGAGTGGGCTTGCTTGGTTGGGCTTGAGTTTTTGAGTTTATGCATGACCATGAGGAAAATAGGTCCTGGAAAACCACTGCACGTCAGAAGGAGACATGGAGCAAGGGCTGTTCCAGCCATCCTGCAGATGAATGAGAATAAGTGCTTTTTTTTGTATTCCACTGAGGTTTTGTGACTGCTTATGTGTGCAGTAAAAGCTGACCGATATACCAGGTTTTGTGCAGGCAAATCTATGAGGGGCTCCAAGACCAGGCTTGAAGGTCCCCAGGAGGCTCCTGAGAGATGAGGATGACTAAGCTGAGACCTGGAGAATGAGTGGGCTATGTGCGTAGGGAAGGGAAGGGCTGGGGGCGGGAGTTAGTGGTGAGAGGTAGAAGGAAGGACAGATGGAAGGGATGGAGGTCCCAAAGAGCTCAGCTTGTTCTCGGAGCTACAAGTAGTGAGTGTTTCTTGGCTGGAGCAGGTAGAAGCACCAGTGACCTTGCACAGGGCCATCTTCTTGAAGAGAGGGGAGGCCCAGATCCAGCAGTCTTCTTGAGGGCACTTTCACTATACACCGACTGCTATACATCACTGAGGATTTCTTTACCAGGAGTTTCTTATAGAGAAAAGTGACTTGAGGGAAAGCTTCAGGTTATTTTGACCTGTATTCATTTCCTATTATCCATTTTGAAAGTAAGGGTCAAATTGACCAGGAGTCTAGTTAAAGACTAAAGTCCATTGAGTGTGATACATATAATTCTGGTAGATGGTATACTATGTCATGTACAATATTCCAACTGTATTTTAGGGCAACACCTTCTATTTATCAGATGGCTTTTCTTAAAGACTGATCATTTTTGTTTTCAGGATATATATATTGCAGAATCATAGAATTGTAGAATTTGTAGAGACTTAAAATTTTCTTATACAACTTTCCTAAAGGGCACCAGAGAGGGAAGTGGATAGCTAGAGATCCACTAGCTCTCTTGGTAGGGCTGGAAAAGCAAGGTTTTTTACTTTAGTCTGTTGCTCACTCTCCCTAACTTACCTACCTCTCTTATTTCCTTCCTTCCTTCTTTCCCCTCCCTCCTGTCTTCTTTGTTTCTTTGCTTCTTTCTTTCTTTCTTCCTCCCCCTCTCTCTCTCTCTTCCACCATGCGAGGCCTTACCTGGAATATTTTCCTTTTTGTGTCTCTTCATGCTAGAAATTCCACTTTTTACTACTGGATCAGAGCCATGATTGACTAGCCCAGGCACCTGTCTTATGGGAGGCACCACACATGGAGGGCCCAGCTTCACACACACACACAGATCACAGTAGCAATTCTGTTTCTTCTCTCTATTTTACACTGCACCTAGGATTCTAAATATTGTTAAATATTTTTTTCTTTTCCTTTGGTTAAAAAGGTCTTCAATATAATAACCCATGTTTATTTGAAATGAAGGGGATTTTAATTGTTCAAAAGTTCAAAGTAATCCATTTCTTTAAAAGAACAATAATATATTGGACTACTCAGGATTTAGCATTTTCTTTGAATAATGCCATGTTAGAGAAGCATTATAGACTTAGCAAGATTAGTTGACCTCACGTTTGTGTTTCTGTACTCTATCTGAAACCTACATCATATTCAATGATAATAATAAGAGCCAGTTCCACCTGTAACTCATACTGAAAGTTGACGTCGTCATGACTCACAGCACACCATTAACACGTAGTTAAGTATGTATGCTTTTTCCTTTTCTTTTCCTCTTCTTTCTTTCTTTTTGGTTTAGAACAATTTTAACTTCATGTGGCACATACTTTTTTGAAATTTGACTGATGCCTTGGTGACATACTCCTTTCATGAGATCTAAACTCAAAGTTCAGAAGATTTTTTTTTCTAACAAGTACAAAATTGTCAAGATTATCTTAAAAGCCTATGGCTCAGCTATGTATTCTTGAGTCAGTAATTAAATGGAGAAAACATTCAGTTATTTGCCAAGGAATTTTACCTCTTAAGAGTGTCCCGGTGTTAGAAACTGTCCAGACCATATAACTGGGAAGTTAAAATTAACAACCAGAAAAATGACTGCCTTTGCCTTCAGCATTTCTCTCTGATGAAATCTGGCTTTGAGGAAGCTTGTAATCTGGGTTCTAGTCCCTGCTCTGCCGCAATTCCACACGTGACCTTGGGCAAGTCACATAAGCCTCTGTGGTCTCAGACTCCTCATTTGTCAAATTAGAGGGTTGAATCAAGTTAGCTTGAAATGCCTGCCTATTTCTATGTCTAGCTCTTAAAAGTTATTATTCCAAGAATGTTTGATTGTTATTTATTCTCCAAATCCACTTAGATGAGAACCAATAAGAAGGAGGCTGAAACTGCAGCAAGTGGCACACAGGTTGAATTTAAAGAACTTTACCATAGAAAGAAATATTAACTACAAAGCCAGATTATACAGTTAATCTGGCTGCTCTTAGAGGTCCTTAAGAAGGGCTTGCAAATAGGAAGCCTGATTTGGTTTACATATAGTTCTCCCTGAGCCTAGCATCAATTACAAAGGAGAGCAGATTCTTCTACAAACAAGGCCCGATTTTATAAGTGACAATTTTATTTAGTATCTTTATTGAGACTCTTAAATTATAGAAACAACCATCAACTTAAGTGAATTTTGGTATCACTTTTTGTTTTAAGGATGTAGTTACCTCATGGAGCCCCAAAACAGAAATGCAGGTGAACCTCAGGATAGGTCTGTAGCCAGGAGTAGAGAAGTTGTCAGGAGCCTCCAGAGGCCCCTCTCTCTGTCTCTTGCTGCTACTTCTAGTTATTCCCTTCATTCTTTGCTCTCTGCAGAATATGCAGCCTCAGATAGAAGAGTCCCCCCTTCCCAACCACCATTCAGCACATATACACACACAGTTCCAGAAGGCTAAAGTTTACTTTGTCTTCATATAAGGAAACTGATTTGTTGCAAATGTCTCCATTCAGATACAATTCAGATTCCAAATTCCTAAAAGAAAGAATCCAGGAATTCCCTGGTGGTCCAGTGGTTAGGACTCAGTGCTTTCATTGCTGGGGCCCAGGTTCAATCCCTGGTTGGGGAACTAAGATCCTGCGAGTTGCACGGCACAGCCAAAATAAATAAATTAATTAAATTAAATTAAAACAAACAAATAAACAAACAAAAACTAAAATAAAGAATCTGATTGCCTTGACTGGCTCAGCATGGCCAAGCATTCATTCGTCCCTGGTGCAGTCAACTGCAGCCAAGGAGGCAGGGTCATACATTACAGACAGGGCTGTGGAGCAGGGACTCTGCACTGCACAGCTCTAGGGGGCACTTTTCACATTGTGTTGTATGTGTGTGTGATGCCCAATGGTGTTGTGCAATGAGAGGTCCTCAGCTATAATCAAAAGGCACTTACTATAAAGATCCAACCAACTGCAGTTGCTAGAAAATCAACCTCTTCTCCAGTACAACCCCCTCCCACATTCTAGACCTTAATAACTTTCCTCTACTCAGAGCCAGAAATCCCACCAATCTGTCAGATCCATGACACATGTCTGATTCTTTACAGTTCTGTATCCTTTTGCCTGAGATGAGCATCCAGTAATAGATCTCCCGTGTTTCCTTTCTAAAAGCCACTAGGATGTGACAATGGCTCTCAAGAAATCTATGAGACCTGTTCCCTCCTCCTCACTTAGAGGCAAGGATTCCAAGTGGTTGATCTTCTGAAGTGCTGTCTTCTGGAATCCAGCATTTCCTTGGTTTCACCTCCACAATCAAAATAAATGTGCACTGAGAAGAGACAGTTCTCACAGTAACACCAAAACACACAGATCCACTGGACACGAACCAGTATTACACACTTTCAATTTATTTTCTTTGGGTCACAACTTCTTCATGCAGATTTATGAAGACTAGACGTGGAGATCAATTTAGCCCTAATTCTGCCTTATTTATCTTGGCCATTCCAGGACTGAGCCTTTACTCAAGTGGCTAGAGTTATGATATCAAGTCTTTGAAAAACTGAGCTGCTTTGTTTGGTGCTTGGCATCTGGTGCATGTAAAACAGCTTGGATCTGATATTTCCTTTCCTCTAAGTAAGAATACATCTCTTGAAAAGGTTTGGTGTAGTCTTGCCAAAGAAGGAAGCAGGAAACTCAAGCCAGCCTAGAGTTTTGTGAGCCACGGAAAACTGGCTAAATTTACCATGAAAATAATTTGGAAACATGAAGTGAGTACAGAATGGCCTCTCCCTAGCCCAGTTCTTCATTCCAGTCTTGGGAATACTATGCATTAATGCATATTTGATGAAAAACAACATGATGTTGAAATATTAACAATTTATCTGAACCTAGTTCAGAATTGTGATCATCTGACCAAGTATCATGAAGTTTCCCTTTGACCTATCTTTGAAAAATAATGCTTATAGTGGAATTGATGACACAAACAAATACTAAACTTTTCTTAAGTGATTAACAATATACTTTGCATGTGATGAATACATACATTTGAAATGAACCTGTGCTTTTATTAAATTAAGTCTAAAGTGTTAAAAAAGCAATTACTTTGAAAATATCTTATGACACAGAATTTCGTTAATTCAAACAGTTATCCCACCCTTTGATCTGAATTAGTGAGGCTCAACTGTATGTAAAATGAAGGGGAAAATGTTAGTCTTATCCTTCAAAAACAGCTCACCCTGGTGCCTACAAGTTCCTAGGAGTTTCCACATATGCACAAACAGCAGATCTTTGCAAAACTCAGAACTCAGTTAATCAGCTGTGATTCTTGGTTTTGTTCAATCACCCCACATTCTTCCCCCTCTTCAAAGTTTCTTTTCTTTTTCTAGTACAGTAAGTCCCCTACATACGAATGAGTTCTGTTCTGAGAACACGTTCGTAAGTCCAATTTCTTGGTAAGTCCAGCAAAGTTAGTTCGCATCTTTAAAAGTTCGCAACTTGAAGGTTCGTATGTAGGGGATGTACTACATATTGTAAGTGGATATTTTTGTTTATTTGATTATTTGCTTTTAAAGGTTGAATTTAGAAGTTCTCATACACAGGCCTTAATAAAATTGATGGGAAAAGATTTGGTTTTACACAGCATGAGAGCATTAATTAACTGGAGAATGCCCACTGTGTGCCAAGAAATCTGTGCTCAGTGCTGAGGTCAGTGGGACACAGTGCAAGGAAGAAAGACAAAATAGCAATGCAGCATAGAAGATAATGATGATAAAAGGATCACTGAGGGAGCATGAAGAAGGGAATAATTATCTAGGGAAATTGAGGAAGATTCGATGAGGAAGTAACGAATGAGCAGCGTCTTCAAGATTGCGTACAAGTCCTTTGTAGGGGAGATAAGTTAAAAGGTCATTCCAGCAAGGGGTGTGGGAACCCTGATATGTTAGAGGTTATGCCCTTGATGAGGGCTTAGAGCTGAGGTTATTGGGAGAAATGGCAGGAGCTGAGGCTCCTGGAAAAGATGGGGCTGTCCTTGGAGGACCTTCTAATGCCGTGAAAAGGAATTAGGGGTTTATCTTGTGATTGGTGGTTTGTGGGGTTTTTTGGTTTGTTTGTTTGTTTGTTTAAGGAACATGCTTCCTTTTCGATGAAATCTTTCATCCAAACTGCATAAGACAAAAGAGGGAGATGAAGAGCAGCTCCTGTGTTGTGGAGGGAGGGAGACTTGGGGCTTAGTCTGCTCAGCCCTCCATGCTCCCTGCAAAGAACAAGTGGCTATTGAAAGCTCTATGCACAGAAGGGATCCAGTGCTGTTCGCAGGTCTGAAAGGTGCATCTGGCAACACCGTTGGGAGTGAAGAGAGACAGAGAGCAGGGAAACCCATCCAGGGCCTGTATTCACACAAGTGATATAGGGCCTGAAGAAAGCAGGTGCCAGTGGGAATGAATGAGCACGGGGTAGGGCCAAGGTAGGACTGTTGGCTGGTGAACGTAGGAGGAAGGGAAGTGTACGTTTAGAGCAATCCTGAAGTTTCCTTCCAGCAGCTGTGAGACAGAAGTAATATTTGAGCTCCCAGATCCATTTGACAAGAATGTTTCTTTTAGATTTTAGAATGAGTGGTTTCATTCTAATAAAGGACTCTGCAGTTAAGTTTGGAATGTGCTGGATTCTCATGAAGAAAGGAAATGCCATGATTAGAGGATTTGTTTTTAAGATCTTTCCTGTTTGGGGATTTGGGAAGATCCAGAATAGGAGTGAACGGTTGTTTAAACTATCCCCTGGGCCCTCTCTTTTGTTCGTCACATCTAATCCGTGGCAAGTGGGAGACGCAACTCTAGTACTGCCAGCTGAATCTGAGCTACTTCTTTCTGCTGCAAGTGTTTCTTGAGGAGTGCGTAGAAGACACAGGTTACCATTCTTTACAAAATAAATCTGAGAAACTTCAAAATAGGGCTTATTATGTGGAACACTTGTTGGCAGTTTGAGTTTTACAGCCTCCAAAATAAAGTTCTTTGATGGAAAACATTTTCTTAATTTTCATCCATGAACTCTTGGAATTCACATTTACCGGGAAGTAAGAACATTTTATTTCCAGAAACAAATGCTGTGACCACCCTTGTCTCCCACTTCTTGTACCCTCTGAGTTAGACCAGGGAGAAAAGTAGCATAAAGCAACTTTGTTTCTTCCTTGGAGGAAGCAATTTCGTATCTATAAAGAGGATATTCTAGCACCAAGGAATAAAGTATTTTCTGTTCACCCTCTGCTAGTTGGCCAGAATGCACGCCAACACTGGGGTATCATAGCGTGAACAAGAATGCTATTTTGGTCTGTTGTAAAGAACTGTGGAATGCAGATTTTGGATTGTTTCATCACATCCGTCAGCAACCACAAGACAAATGTTATTTCAGAATGAAGACTATGGATGTAGAAATACAAAAACTAAATAAAATGAAGATTATAGAGACTTTTTATAGTTCAATGAGTATGCTTACTACCAAAGCTTTGTCTTTTTTTTTTTTTAAAACCAAATGTTTCTACACAGTGTTGGGTGTTTGCAAAGTTTGATGAGGGCCAGGTGCAGAGTAAGAATTGAAGAATTCCACTGCTTCTCTCTCCAAACCGTGGTGGGAGAGGGGAGGATAGAACAGTCCATTATGAATAATACCAAACAATCTTCCTTAAAATGAAATAAAGACTCTGTTACCTAGATAATTCAATAATTTCAAGATAATTAGATTTCTTCCTTGAGAGTTTCTCTGGGGAATATTGTCATTTTCAAAGAAACAATTATAAGTGCTTTTAACAGTGGCCATACAGTCTCCAGAGAGGGCGAGGTTTCACAAAGTGACCAAAGTGGCCAGCTGATGCTGCTCCTCTTGCCTAGCACGCCCTGTGTATGTATGTGTACACTTAATCTTTGTGTCTTCCTCTGGACTTTAAATTTCCTCTGGGAAATTTTTGTCAAGAATCTCTAGGGTTCTCTTTGTTTACAGAATTAAGTGCTTTTCTATGATATATAGTAGGCATTAAATGTTACCACCATTTCACAGAACTATTAATTTTAATGAGTTAACAATTTTACTTTCCTTAAATAAACAAATAGAAATAATCTAATGGTAAAGAGTATAGGACTCATTCCCCTGGTGCTGGCATATCCCTCCACCTGGTACCCTATTGCCTAAAACTTCATGATTAGAGATTCATTCCTTTAGATTAAACATTGTCCTCTCTCATTTAAACTTTAGATTCCTTGCAAGAAGAATCACATTAAATCTCTTATGTGAACTAATTTAATCCTTAAAATAATTAGAAAGTCTGAAAATATGAAGAGTTCACGAGGATGTAGAACAATAGCAATGCCTATACAATGTGGTTATGAGTGTAGATTGCTTCTACTTTCTAAAGCAGTTCAGGAATTTCTACTTCTGACCAAGATGGAGCAATAACGACTGAAATTACCTGTCTGCCTGAAAAAAACTTGAAAAAATCTGATAAGTTAAATGAAATAATGTTTTTTAAGACAGTGAATATCAAACAATGAAAGACGGTGACCCCTAAGAAATGTGAAAACAAACTAGGTGGACCTTACAATTGTCCCAGCAATTGCCTGGAGAGAGTTTCCAGGCCACAGTACAAGGAGGGGGAACCCAGGAGGAGCCCAACGGACTCCCTGAGTGAAGGAGACAGAGTTGAGGGTCTGAGGAGACTCAGGTTCATAGGGCAGAGTGCTGGAGAGCCATGGAATGACTAGGAAAGCTGTTTCTTATGAACTCCCGTGGGATACGGAGAGGTGAAGGCATCAGCAGCTCTGATGGCAACAACTGCAGAGACCCCTTTGTGTCCCACCACCTCAGTGCCCTAGGCTCAGCCACCCATACTTAGGCTCCGGCTTTGGCACTGACACTGCAGTGATGGCAGACAGAGCCATGGGGCCCTTGCTAAGCAGAAGCAACCGAGGTGGTGGCCTTAATGGACATCAAGGGATAGAACTGATGTTTTTCTTCCTCAGCAATGACCAGAAATATTGCCACAGCCAAAGGGGTGGGCAGGGCTGACACTACACAGGGCCCGTAAGAACCAGTTCTCAGATTTCAGGAGAGACATCTGGGGACGCGTAGAGTTATTTTCCAGGAATTGGAGAGGTGGCTAGAATTCTCCCAGAGCAGGTGGGGGCAGGGCCAGAGCAGCCCGGTCCATGGCTGTTCTTACATCCAAGCTGGAGCAGCCTAGGAAGCCTAAACACCCACACTGGTTCTCAGACTAGAGTCCACAGATGTATTCCTGAGGATTTCTGTATTCTGCCCAGGAATTTATTTTAGGAGTTATCATTTAGATGGTAATCTTAAAAGAAAAAAATCAAGTCTCTACTTAATCATCTAAATGACCACTGTCTTAGTCAGTTCAGGCTACCATAACAAACTACCATAGACTGGGTGTCTTCAACAACAGGAACTTATTTCTTACACTTCTGGAGACTGGGAAGTTCAAGATCAAGGTGCTGGTCAGTTTAGTTCCTGGTGAGAGCTCTTCTATAGGCTTGAAGGCAGCAACTCCTCTCTATGTTCTTACTTGGTGGAGAGAGAGAGCAAGCGAGCTCTGGGCTCTCCTCTTCCTATAAGGACACTAATCCAATCATAGAGCCCCCACCCTCATCACCTCAAGGCACCAGCTCCAAATAGCATCAGATTGGGGGTTAGAGTTTAAATGTATGAATTTTATGGAAGACACAAACATTTAGTCCATAACAACTTCACAAAAATGATATGCTGTTATTGCTACATTCAGTGCTTACATTTGCAATTTTGTTTTCTGTTCATATTTGCATCACACAGAGGACAATGACACGGCACACTATTTGAAAGTTTTGCAATAGAAAAAATAGGGAAGTGTGGGGGAATTGAGTTAGCACGTGCCCGTGTTGGTATAGGCTTGCTGAAGCAGCACTGCACTGAGAGTAGTTTATTCACATAGGTAGTGAGCAAATGTATTATCCAGAGAGCCTCTTTGTTTACACCAGCTTGCAGTCAGCAAGGATGAAATGCACAATGGAAAAATGTTCTGTTTGATTCACACCATAGTTGTATTAGATTCTCAAGAAATGCAGCTTTCAAAAATGCCACAAATATAGCCTCATCTTTGAGCATATAAGGCAGCTTTATATGGTTATCAAGTGGTAGATCATCAAAATTGGCCTTTGAAGATTGCTCATTGGCAGAATTTATTATTATTATTATTAAGTTGGAGGTCTGCTTATCCTAAAGGAGAAAACAAAGCTTTAGAACTTTGTAAGTTTTT
Source organism: Mesoplodon densirostris (assembly GCF_025265405.1). Taxonomy (NCBI): domain Eukaryota; kingdom Metazoa; phylum Chordata; class Mammalia; order Artiodactyla; family Ziphiidae; genus Mesoplodon; species Mesoplodon densirostris. Next base: position 30,497,006 of record NC_082674.1, read on the forward strand.
TGAGTATACTTATCCTAATAAGTACTCTCTACAAAAGCCTGCCAAGATCACAATGTAGAACTGGAACTAAGCCTGTTCCTTTCTGCTCTTAAACCATTTTGGCCATTTAGTTTCACCAAAACAACATCATCAGTTACACTAAATTGCTATTGTTAATAAAAGTGTACTTTTGTAATTCTGTTTGGGTTAACTTTGAAATTTGTTTTGGTTTTATGTCTAAGAACTATAAAGATTAGGACTTTTTACCTAGTTTTATATTTTTATACATTTAATTAATATAACAATAATAACACCGAGAATCCATAAGAATTTTTTTTCTTTATAAAGGTCTGTTTCTTAAGTTTGGGAGGTACTTGACTAGTAAAATGAACATCTTCTACTATGTATCAAGCTGGTTTCTCTGTTGTTGTTCAGAGTGGAAATTGTTTTAGCATAACCCAGATTTATTTCCAGACCTCTTTAAACTATGACTAAATGTCCTTCAATATCCAAACTCCCAAAGTCAAAGCCTCTTTCTCTCTCAGATGGATAATCTTTTCACTCGCGGGGTGCCTTTCCTCTTGTTGGTTCTGGGACCCCAGGGGGCATGCTGACATGTCCATGCATCGCCCGAAGTTCTCCCTCCACAGCCACATGTGTTTCCAGAGCACTGGCCCTTTTTTCAAATGCCCAAAGCATAGTTAAAACCAGGCTCTGGAGATTAACTGAAAGCCCAGGGATAGTCCAAGAATAACAGAGAGTAACATAGTTAATACCACAAGGGGTTGCACTGGGGGCTCCCAGGCCAGTCTCCAACCTCTGAACTCCCACTCCCCCACCCCCAGCTTCTTGCCTTGTCCCCAGAAGCTCAGAACCCACCACATATCTCCAGGTCTCTCCCCTGGTCTCCTGTTCCCTTCCACACATGGAATGACTGACACCAAAAACCTTCATTTTCTTCATGGGGAGCTCCCACCACTACCCAGAGAGTGACGTCTGCCCTCCAAATTCTGGGTTATCCAGTCTTTACAACACTGTGGATTATTCCAACCACTCAATTCCTGTCCATATTAAGGGACCAAAATTTTTTTCTAATTCTGTAAGGATACAGTCATCCTAAAAATACATTCCATTTCTATTACAAAGCAGAACTTAATAGGATGGGCTGCAGCATCTATATCCGGGTTTATGATAGCTTCACTTTTTTTCCAAGAAAAATAAGAGCACGTGTTTTTTATTTATGCAACCAAAGAGCCCTTTCTGGTTCTTTCCCTCCAAAAAAACAGAAAGTCTGCTCCAAAAGCAGATTGACATCATTTCTAAAATTCCTAAGGTAATGATAATAATAGTTAATAATAATAATAATGATAAAAGTCTCAACTCTGCTGGGTATTACATTAAATAAGGGAAAGTTTGTTTTTTTCTAAGAATGCAAAAACAGAATCAGATATTCAAAATCAATTTGTGTTTTGTGAGAGGCAATATAATGTAGCAGTGGAAACTGTGAGCTTTGGAGTCAGACTACCTGGGATTTGGGGTCCTGGCTCTCCTACTTGCTAGCTGGGCTAATGACCTGAGCTCAGTGTGTGCCTCTCCTCATCTGTAAAACAGGGAAGGCATTATATCCCCCATAGACTTGTTACGAGGATTTAAATGTACAAGTGCTTAAAATATCGCACAGCACGTAATAAGTGCTCAGTGGCGGTGATGGTGATGATGATGGTAGTGGTGGTGATGGCTGGCATTTGGGTCCTCTGCAGGAGGTAAAACCCAGAAGGGGTCCCAATGTGTGCCTCATCCACACCACTGAAAATGAACACGGAGGAGTGGACACTGTCTCCTCTTTCTCCTCTCTTGCATCCTGAATGTGGCCATGCCAGGTAGAACACAACAGGGGACTCAGAAGAAGCTGTTGTTGAACCAATCAGCTTTTCCTGAGCCTTACCCTTCTCTGCGGTTACTGTCACAGGTTAACAGGAGTCCATGTGGGTGTGGTTCTGTGGTTCTTTGTGCGGGATTATCAGTCAGGGTGAGAGAGGAGGAGTTTGAAGAAAGCCATTGAGCTGGGGGGCTCCAGAGCGGCAGCAAGTGAAATTACTGTGGGGTGAGGGCACAAGAGGGGAAGGGTGTTCAGGTCATAATGTGAGCAGCTAAAGAACTTTCCTCTAAACTTCTAGAAACAAAGGACTCCTACTATGGCTGCCCATGTGCGGTGGGCTGGCAGCCCAGGCTCTAAGGGCTTGGCCTTGACTGCTAATCCAGAGGGCTGCAGAGCTGCTAAACTTCTTTTTTTTTTTTTAAATAAATTTATGTATTTATTTATTTTTGGCTGGGTTGGGTCTTCGTTGCTGCATGGGCTTTCTCTAGTTGCGGCGAGTGGGGGCTGCGCTTTGCTGCGGTGCACAGGCTTCTCATCGCGGTGGCTTCTCTTGTTGTGGAGCACGGGCTTGAGGTGCGTGGGCTTCAGTAGTTGTGGCACGTGGGCTTCAGTAGTTGTGGCACTCAGGCTTCAGTAGTTGTGACACGCGGGCTCTAGAGTGCAGGCTCAGTAGTTGTGGCACATGGGCTTAGTTGCTCTGCGGCATGTGGGATCTTCCCGGACCAGGGCTCGAACCCATGTCCCTTGCACTGGCAGGTGGATTCTTTTTTTTTTTTTTTTTTTTTTCTTTTTGCGGTATGTGGGCCTCTCACTGTTGTGGCCTCTCCCGTTGCGGAGCACAGGCTCCGGATGCGCAGGCCCAGTGGCCATGGCTCACGGGCCCAGCCGCTCCGCGGCATATGGGATCCTCCCAGACCGGGGCATGAACCCGTATCCCCTGCATCAGCAGGCGGACTCCCAACCACTGCGCCACCAGGGAGGCCCTGGCAGGTGGATTCTTAACCACTGCTCCACCAGAGAATTCCCAAGCTGCTAAACTTCTTATCCATCTCTCTGGAAACTCTTGGTAGGAGGCAGGGATGAGATTTCTGCATCTTGATTTCAGCCCTTTCTGCTTCCCCTTCCCACACTTACTAGTACCTCTAAAAATCTTTTCTGCTGTCAGGTCTCAGAAGCAGGAAGTGAACCCCCAAATCAGAGCCCCTCCTTGGGTCCCCATTATGCTACAGCCCAGTGGACATAAAAGATATTCATGATGAGTTCATGAACATGGCTACTCATTCAGCCAACAATATTTCACTAGTTAGAAGTGATGAATATCATAAAGATCCCCAAAAGAACAACCTTAAATAATCCTAAAGTATGTCACTCTATTAATGTATAATTATGAAAACAAAAATGGTCAAAATGCTTTGGGGTCTCAAAGTAAAAGGTGTTATCTGAGAAACACTTGCAAATGTACCCTTTATGTTAAAGAAACACAGAGGAAATATAAATGGTAGTTTTATGACTATAGAGCAAACTGACATATTTTGAGTCTAATGACCCAAATTTATTATTATTATTGATTTAAGTTTTGCATAGTGGCTAGCTTATTTTTTATACAAATTATTTAGTATAAACATATCAGGCAGATTGTATTTACCCTATTTACTGTTTTCTTTACCTGTAGGTGGAACATCTTGTTTGCTGATGTTTCCCAAACCACTTTCAGGTCATTGTTGTCAAACAGGAGTTGACATGATTAACTTCTCAACTCCCATCTGTGTGAAGCATCAAGGAATAGAAAACCTTGTTTCACCTCCCACCTTGCTTGCTTCAAGGTTTCCCCTCAGGCTCGGTAGATTCCAATTCATCTCACTGGTACTCTCACCCATAGACTTTATTATTCACTGGAAAGAAAGGTGAATGGGGGATTGGTCTCATCATTCCCTCTCCTTTTCCTCTCCCCTCCCCACCTTCTGAGTGATGGCAGCTCTCGTTAGATTAAGCTTTGTGTAATTCTGAAGCTCCATTCATAAGAAAAAAATTGAAATCCTGCAGAGCACCAACTAATAATTCAAGAAAAACTGGAAGCTCTATAGATATTTTTTCTTTCCTCCTTTCTCTTTCTGGAACTATGAGCTGATTGTTTTGCAATGCATAATCTAGTTGACGCCAGTTGGTGAAGGGGCCAGTTCTTATTTTAGGAAGCTGCCTTCAAGCTCGATGACAAATCATGAGACTCAGTTTGAAATTCCCGTTTTCACATAAATATTTTAAAGAGTATGTTTTTTTAAAACTAACCCATGCAAGGTTATTAAATCTATTCAACTTAGGGCTTTCTTTTTTTGCCCCCTCTAATTTGAAACCAAAGGTGTGTTAATTTCCATAGAAAAGAACTAAAATAAAGATGACTAACTGCTTCATATGACTAGCTTTTTACAGGTGACAGAATGTCTTCACGTGCTTTTCCTTATTTGGTCCCAATTCTTTGAGGTCGCTCCCATCCTAATTTGACACCCAAGGAAACTGACCTTCAAAGGTGAAGTGCACTGTTTAAGACCACGTGGCTATTAGGTGATGGGTCTGGGATAGAGCTCATCCTTTGACCTTGAAGAATTACTCTTAATTTGTGAAGTCGTATCTGCAGTAATGATGGACTGGCTGCACAGACACAGAAAGTTAGTCAAATCTCTGAATTTGGAACAAACATTGGGAACCTACCCAACGTTTGGGTAGGTTCTACCTTCTACCTTCTGAAGTGGATAGAAAAACTCGGACTTCCAAAAAGCAATTGTTCACAAACTCAGATCCATAATGTTTCCTACTCTGAAAATATTTCCTCTCAGGTTCCTATTGAGATGTATTGGGAAATGGGTGACATAGCCTCCCTCCTTAATTTTTCTTATCTGTGTGTGACAATCTCAGGGAGCAGAAGATGCTTCAGGTCAAGTGCTGGGTTAGGCTGTTTGCCAGGAAAACAATAATGACAAATTACCTTGCAAACTAAGTGTATGTTGAGCTTTCCTGGCAGTGATGAACACAGACCCTGAGGTCACACAGAATTAGTATGCATCCTGCCTCTGCTGGTATTTGCAGTATGATCTTGGGCAACTCATGTTGCTTTACAAATCCTGTTTCCTCACCTGTAAAATGGATATATAAATTCCTACTCTGTTGAATTTTTATGACTACTAAATGAGATTTTAATGCTAAATGAAACTGATAAAGAATGGTTTATCAATGCAAATTCTTCTTCCTGCAATTTGAAGATCTGGTTCTTGAATTTCTCTGTTTTCCTCAGATTCCACAATAAAACCAGGATGCTTTGAGCTATAAAAGCGGAAAACGTATTGAATAAGTTGTTACTTCCTGGAATGCTGAGGCCCGTTCTGTTCTGACTGCCTTACCTTTCCTTCCCCTGTTAGGCTGCCTCACGAGCAGTGTCCGCTCACACCTGATACCAGCTCCTCCCTTTCCCAAGGTGCACAGAGCTGGCAATGAGCAGGCCTTCAAAAATGGTTATTGAATAAATAAACAGGGTCAGGCAGAGTGCTAATTCATGTCTCAGACCCTCTCAAGAGGGCTCTGTAACATGGCATGGTTTTACTTATCCAGTTAATCACACTAGGGAACAAGTGTCATTTAAGCCTAATCAGGCTTAGAGGTTGCCGCGTCCCACACATTCTCAGCTGTAGGTTCAGACACCATAGTACATGGCAGCACAAGAACAGTTTCAACCGAGGCTTGGAGGAGGAAGTAGAGTCAGGATTGTTGTCTTCTTTAAACTTTAGGCTTTGCCTCTCGGAGGCAGGAAACAAGGATAACCACGCTTAATACATCCAGAGCTTTTACTGCCTACCCCAGTTTTTCAAGGTTGTCACCATGCTTGATACAGCCAAAGCTGTGTCAGATTTCATTCAATCACTGTTCATTCATTCACCAAATAATTACTGGGCATCTTTTATGTACTAAGCACTATGCTAAGTGTTGCGTATGCAGTACCTAACATTTAAAGAAAGGCACTTTAAGGTCTTCTAATCCAACCCTTCAGTCTATTCGAATTGCTTCATTAATCCATTTTCAGCCTCCAAAAATTAATGGAGAACGATTACAAACCTCTGATAAAGACCCATCTCTTTTGGTGAAGGCTAGGCAGCTCTTTCTCTTCCTGGCTGCTCTAAAATGAGAAAGTCTTTCTTGTATTAAGCCCACATGTGTCTCTGGTCCTAGCTCCACCCCTCTGGGGCGAGTGAGAATAAGTTTAATCCCTCTCCATACGTTGTCCTTTCAAAACAGTGAGGTCAGCTATCACATCTCCCTGAGGCTTTGAGAAATGTTTCTTGAAGCCAACATTCCCAAATCCTTGTGCAGCACCACACATGACATGGACCCCTCTCCATTCTTGAAACAGTCTCCAAATCCCCAAAAATGGAGGACAAAGAGAAAGCAATGGGCCCCCAGTCTGAAACCCAGGTACAAAGGCAATACCCTGAAAGTTTTGTCAACCACATGAGGGGGAATGGGCACATGCAGAGTCTGACAATATCTAACATGTATCATATGCAGACTTTAGAACAAATGAATTAGTTGGATATTAACCACAAGGAAATGGAATAAAAATAGGAACATTTAGACAGACCTGCAGGAAAACTTCCCAACCGTGAGCCTGGACTGCGCCAAACCCCAAACATTTGGAAAATAGCTTTAGATGTTCAGCAAATCCCAACCTCGAGCATTTGGGGGATGGTTTGTGCTGTTTTAATTGTCCCTGTTTTCATTAGAGTAACTTGACAAGACACTCATTTGCTGAATTTCTTCCAGAGAGAGTAGTTTCCGATTCAACACAATAAGAGCCTGTCCCTTCCTTTTTTTTTTTTTTTTTTGGTCTCTCTTTCTTGGCCAAAGTTCTTCCCCTCACTGAGGAATGTTTTCATTATCAGGTATGATGGGCATATTGAAGAGGTTGATTTCTATTCAGTTTAAAGTTTCTCTTTAAGAGAAAAAAAACGATCATGCCTCCTCTTGAGTAAAGTAGCTGGCACTTGTGCTGCAAATGTATTAAACGTTTCCAGATTAGATTCCAGCAGAATACAGTCTATCTTTGTGCAGGGGTAATGGGCTACAGCTTCTAGACAGGCCTCTGCTTTCTGCCAGGGAATTCTCTTCTTGGTTTGGGTACAAGGGGCCCTACAACACACAGAGAATAAGGGCTTCAGCATCCCAGAGACACATTCTGGGGAGGGCTGGCTGGTATACCTGGGCCATTTAGACTGCTCTGGAGATTACGATGAGGAGTCTGTCCTATGGCTAAATCTGGTAATACTCACCTTCCAAGAATCATAAGTCAGTATGTAAGATAAAAGAGCTAACGTTCAGTTTGGCTAAGCCAACCTCTCAGGACATTTGGTGTGAGCATACTGGTGGCAGAACACCAAGCCTGATGGCAATGCTTGCATGTGACACAGTCCCTATGAAGAGAAGTTCTGGCACTGAGGGATGCAGTTGGGAGATGGCTTGGCGGTCAGTGACAGAAGATTTGTTTTTCCTTTTCACAAATGAAAGATTCTTTATAATCAGGAATAGGACAGCCTCAGATTTGCCAGCATTTATGCATTTTGCACACACGTGAAGAATTGAGAGCCAACTAAATTAAAAAATATTTTGTCCTACAGCCTACTAGGATTCACACCTAACTCAAGCAGAGGATAGCCTATCAAAAACTGCTAGTTGTCTACTCAATATCCTAATCAGAGAACCCTGATTTTATTAAGGGCTTAACTGATACAATTGTAAAGCTACATTTCCTAGCATCCCTTGCACCAAGGACTAAACTTGTGATATCATTTTGGCCAAGGAGATATAAGCATATGTCTGTGGGAGTTTCAGGGAAATTTTTCATTTTTTCAGATAAGGGTCACTCTTTCTTTCTTCCATGTTGCTTCCTTTTTCATCTTCCTGTTTCAAGCATAGATATAGGGCTGGAAGTATAGCAGTCATCTTGGGACTATGAAAATGAAAGGCATGCACTAAGATGGCAAAGCAGGAAGATGGAAGGAGCCTGAGACTTGATGATGTGTGGATCTGTAGCACTACTGCATCCTTCTGTGACCCCACCACACACACACACACACACACATGCCCATCTCAGGAAATGGAACCACCACCCTCCCAAAATCTTTGGGAGCTATCCCTTGCCGCCCCTTCCACTCTTCCGTATTCAATCTAGTATCAAGTCTGCGAACTCTCCCAGCACAATATATCTCAAATTCATCTACTTTTCATCTGTGCTGCCACCTCTGTAGTGGACTCATTACCACCTGGAATACTTACAAGAGCCTCTTACTGGGTCCCTCCACAAGTGCTTTGCTTCCTGCAATCCATCTCCAAGCAGCAGCAGAAGTGCTTCCTTAAAACCCGTCCTCTGATTACACCACTCATTATGCCCACACTTAAAAGCTGTCATGGCTTTCCATTGCATGGAGCATGAAATTAGAACTACTCATGACAGCCCCTGACGCCCCGCATGAGCTGGACACTGCCACCTCTCCAGCCTCATCGTTCACTGTTCTTCCCTCTTCCTTCAGTTGCTCAAAACCACTCATTTCTACCCAAAATGCTCTTGCCTTCAGTTCAACTTCATCTCTTCCTTCAGGTCTTAGTTTACGTGTCAGAAATATTTTCTTGTCCACCACATCTAGAGGAGATTCCCCAGCTGTGCTCTCTATCCTGGTTTAGACTTTCCACAATTTATAATGATTGGATTGGTTTTCTTACCTGTATTTATTTGTTTTGAGACTGTAAGCTCCACAAGGATAGGATCAGGTCTTTCTTGTTATCTTTTATACCCATTGTCTAGTCTATTGCCTGCAACCTAGTTAAAGCTCAGTAAGTATTTGTGGAATAAATGAAAGAATGAGTGAATGAATTTAATCTGGATATGCTAAAGATACAATACATATAATTTTTTATTTGGCAGAAATATAATATGCAAATTTCTATGACAATGTTTTTTGAGTCACTATTTAATAATTATATATATGTTTATATATATACTTATATATATAATATATAAAACTTGGTTTAACTCTTATTTTTACTTTCTCATTTTTCAGTTAGAGCTTGATTATATAAGAAAACATGATTTGAGCTGCAAAAGCATGTTAAAATAAATTGAAGTTTAACTTTATGTCATCAAAAAACTTTCATGACATATTTAGAATATTTTTTCCTATTATTCTTATAAAAACTAGTTTCTCTTAATAATTTTGCATTTTGTTTTTAAATGGAAAGACCAGAGAGACATTTTCAAGCTGGAATTTGTAAATCCTTCTTTGCAAATGACATGTGGTTGTTGGGACATTCTAGGCATTCTAGGACACCATACTCCCCCATACCTGTAAGTCATCTAAACTGGGACAATTAAGAGAATGAAATGAAAACAGAGATGCTGATGATTATACTATCACAACAAACATAAACTAAGACTTGAATTAGGCAAGTAAGATAAATAGTCACCATTATTTAAGGGAGGTTGAGTAGGAAGCTGGCTTGAAAATCTCCTGTACCTGTGAGGATATTGCTGGGGAATGTAGTGGCTCCGTGGTGACCACCACAGAGATGCATCCTGCACTGCTCCTCTGTACTCCCTTCTTCTCCAAATCCAGACTGGAGTCCAGCAGGCATGGAATTGAATAATTCCATTTATTAAACTGAAATCGATGTCTCTAGAGCTCCTATCTACTGATTATGGGTTCTCTTTGTAGGAGCGATGGAGAGAGAAACTGTGCATTTATTCCTGGAGGTCTTAGGCACTCCCACACACAGTGTACTCAAGGGAGAGGACACAGAGATTGGACACAAGTTCTCAGGGTTGTTCTTGCCCAGATGGATTTCCAGCATTTTTGTACTAAGGGTCATTTTGTGCCCTCCTGTGCATCAGTGAAGCAGAGAAATTCTGTCATGTGAGTCTGTGGGGAGAAAGGGAGAATGGGACTTGGGAACTAGATAAAGAATATGTTAATTACCTTCTCCTCTATGAAGCGCTTCTCACCCTTCCTCTCTCTGTGTATCCCACTGGTTCCCATAGTTCATTTTATATGCTTTTTAGAAATTATAATACAGAAAACTGTATTTTAATTGGGGAAACATAACACAGTGATATAGTTCGTGGATTCCATAGCCATTAAGTACTCATCAATGAGATGACCTTGGGCAAGTAGCCTTAATCTTGGCTATTCTATCTGTAAAATGGGGATGAAAATTTACCTACCTCCTAGAGTTGTTATGAAGATTAATTGAATTAATTCATAGGAAGTCCATAGAACATCCTCTTCTCCTCTTCCTAGACAGAGATTGTGTTTTGTTCTGTGTTGATTTATGTGTTTACTTCTCCCATGCCAACACAGAGTATGGTACAGAGTGCACTCACTACAGCATTTGCTGAAAGAATGAAAGGAAGCACAGATGAACAAATTAACAAACAAGAGAACAATTCCAGACCTAAGATGATATTTAATTGAATTTAAATGACTCAAAGTCTAAAAATATTCAATATACAGCCCTCCTGCAATATCCAGGTCATTTGTTCTCTATCTACAGAAGATGCACTTTAAGTGAACTACAAGGTCAACTGAATGTCTTTAGGGACTCTGGGCTGGCATTATAAAAAGTGTTGAGAACCCACGGTCAGCAATGAACAATCTCTGTGCAGCACCAGTGGGATCCTTTGAATGCCTCCACACCCGTCTTATGAAAGAAGCAGGTGGAACTGTTCTATTCACGTTAAAAACAAAATGACCAGAAATGGCATAAAGCAGCACACGTGCTCCTAAAATGAAATCAGTGACATATATACAGCCATCTGCAATCCATTTAAGAATCCAGAGCCCAGGAAGAATCTAGTTCAGGGAAGGAAAAGGAACAAAATGTTATAGCAGGCAGCCCAAGGAAATTGACCGTATAAATGCTAGTTCACAGAGGTCAGAAAACCCAGCAGGGACAGAACACAGCTATGAGAATTGTTCTCAGGAGGTGGCAAATGTACCACATCTCCTGGTAATGCTTATTTTTCTGATGTGCAACTCTGTGAATTCCTTGAGGGTGGGGACTGTGCTTTAGTCTTCTCTACCTGTGCTTTTAAATTATAAACACAGATCCCCTGAGGACCTCCACATGCAGTAGAATGACTGTTACATAGTAGGTGTTTACGAAGTATCTGTTGAGAAAATGAATGAGTGATTCAAACAAATGCATAAGTGAGTGATTAACTCATCAGACCAACTCATCAGAGCCCTCACCTTGCTCCTCCTGACCTTTGGAGATTAAGAAGTTTGAGGAATTGTGAATGGTCAAATAGATAGAAGCCAAGATACCGTCTAGATTGACGGGTCCTGCTCTAGGCCATTTATATATCTTCTTTGGAGAAATATCTATTCAAATCTTTGCCCATTTTTAAATTGGGTTATTTGTTTTTACGTTACTGAGTTGTAAAAGTTCTTTATATATTCTGATTACAAGTCCCTTGTTAGATTTATGTCAGATACATTTATATTTTATAACATTTTCTCCCATTCTATGGGTTATCTTTTTTATTATCTTGATGGTGTCCTTCAGAGCACAAAGTTTTTATCTTAATGAAGTCTAATTTATTTATTTATTTTTTGTCACTTGTGATTTTGGTGCCATATCTAACAAACCATTCCCTAATCCAAAGTCTGTGTTTTACTTCTGTGTTTTCTTCTAAGAATTTTATAGTTTAGGTCTTACATTTAGGTCTACAAAGGATTTTGAGTTAAGCTTTGTATATGGTATGAGGAAGGAGTCCAGATTCATACTTTAACATGTGGAAATCCAGTTGCCCCAGCACCATTTGTTGAAAAGACTGCTCTTTCCCTTTTGAATTGTCTTGACACCTTTCTTGTGATGGTTAAATTTTATGTGCCAGCTTGGCTCGGCTATGGTGTCGAGTCACTACAAACACTAGTGTAGATGTTACTGTGAAAGTACTTTATAGATGTGATTAACATACATAGTCAGTTGACTTTAAGTTGATAAGATAATACCTTTGATAATGTGGGTGGGCCTCATCCAATCAGCTGAAAGCCTTAACAGCAAAAATGGAAGTTGGAGAGGAAGGAATTCTGCCTCAAGACTGTAATACAGAAATCTTGCCTATGTTTTCAGCCTGCTGGCCTGCCCTACAAATTTCAAATGTGCCATCTCCCACACTGCATGAGCCAATTCCTTAAAATAAATCTCTTAACTTACATATACGTATATCCTGTTGGTTCTGTTTTTCTGAGGAAACCTGATTGATACACCTGTCAAAATCCAATTGACCGTAGATGTAAGGATTTATTTCTGGACTGTTGATTCTGTTTCATTGATCTATATAGCTACACTTATCCCAGTGTTGGTTACTGTAACTATATAGCAAATTTTGAAATCAGGAAGTATGATTCCACCAACTTTATTCCTCTTTCTTCAAGATTGTTTTGTTTATTCTGGATACTCTGCATTCCCATATGTGTTTTAGGATTCGTTTACCAATTTCTATAAGAAAGGCAGCTGAGGTTTTGATAGGGGTTGAAACTGTTGACCAATTTGGGAATTATTGCCATTTTAACAATATTGAGTCTTCCAATTCGTGAACATGGAATGTGTTTCCATTTATTTAGGTCTTTAATTTCTTCAACAATGTTTTGTAGTTCTCAGAGTACAAGTCTTGCACTGCTTTTATTAAATGTATGCCTAAATATTTTATTCTTTTTTGTGCTATCTTAAATGGAATTATTTTCTTAATTTCATTTATGGATTGTTCATTGCTAGTATAGAGAAATACAATTGATTTTTGTGTATGTGATTTTTTGTACGATTGATTTCGTATCCTGAAAATTTGCTGAATTCATTTATTACTTCTAATAGTGTGTGTGTGTGTATTCCTTAGGATTGTCCATATACAAGATCATGTCATCTGTGAATAGAGATAGTTTTACTTTCTTTCTGATTTAGATGACTGTTATTTCTTTTTCTTGCCTAATTGCCCTGGCTAGAACTTCCAGTACAAAGTTGAGTAGAAGTGGCAAGAGCAGATATCCTTGTCTTGTTCCCAATCTTAGGGGGAAAACTTTCAGTCTTCTACTGTTACTATGATATTAGTTAGCTGTAGGGTTTTTTGGGTAGATTCTCTTTATCAGGCTGAGAAATTTCCATCCTATTTCTTTTTTTTTTTTTTTTTTTCTTTCTTTTTGCGGTATGCGGGCCTCTCACTGTTGTGGCCTCTCCCGTTGCGGAGCACAGGCTCCGGATGCGCAGGCCCAGCGGCCATGGCTCACGGGCCCAGCCGCTCCGCGGCATATGGGATCCTCCCAGACCGGGGCACGAACCCGTATCCCCTGCATCGGCAGGTGGACTCTCAACCACTGCGCCACCAGGGAGGCCCTCCATCCTATTTCTAATTTGTTAAGTGTTTCTATCATGAAAGGGTATTGGATTTTTTCAAATGATTTTTCTGCATATACTGAGATAATCATGTGGGTTTTGTTCTTTATTCTATTGATAAAACACATAACACAGATTGACTTTTGTGTGTTGAATCACCCTTGCATTCCTGGGATAAATCCCACTTTGTCATGGTGTATAATCTTTTTTATATATTTACACACACACACACACACTCACTCTCTCTCAATGTAAAAAGCATTGTATTTAAAGCATTCAGCAATAAAACAAAATAAAGCCACCAATTAAACTAAAAAGAAAACAAAGCAAAACAAAAAAATTCCTTACAGAGATAACTTTGTAAGTTGAAGATGTTTTTGTAACTTTAAGAAATTAGTATCTCTAGAATGTTGTCCAAAACTGTTCATTGGGGTTGACCAAAACCCCCAAATAATTAGTTCATTCATATGAATCAAACCTCATTGCCTAAGCAGATTTCATTGTGTCCATAGGACATCTCTGGATTCCTGCCACATTTCTCAAACATCCCATCCTTTCTTCCTTGTTACCTGCCCTCCCATTTATTGCTTCCAGAGCCCTGGAGAGTAGAGGCTGTAGGTGATGGTGCTGGGTTGGTGGGCAAGGCAGACATGCTTGACTATCCTCACAAATGCAGCATTTTAGGGAAAGCCAGACCAGCAAGTAGAGACAGGAGTGACCCAGGCATTATGTTTGTTTGGTTAACTCAGCTGCTAATCATAGGCTTGCTGCCTATGGGGTCAAAGATCCCTTAAATCATGCAGTTCCTCAGCCTTAGGCCAAGATACTGCAGAACAGGACTAGATGATCATTTTCACTTTGGATTAACAGTTGCTGATTGGTTTTCACAATTGTCTTAAATGTGCATTTGTATTCTTGTAGTATTTTGTAAGGACTTTATTTAGAGTGGAATAGCTAAATGTACAGAGAAATGGGGAGCTGTTACAAAATCTTGGTCAAGGGCAAGGGACTTCAACTTGCATGTAAAATTCCCGTAATGTGTGCCTTTTAAATGTGTGTCAGAGGAGATGGCTTCACAGGACTCCTGCCTCTGCTCATTATCACCTTGATGTAGTTATATGCTCACCACCAAGAAGAAAGTCTTCGTTACCTCTGACCAGCCTTTTCCTCTTGTTCTATCATCAGAGGAGATGGAGAACAGCTGCTATTTTTTATGGCCTCGCAGTTAATTTAATTTATATCTACTGTAAACGTGATTTCTTAAAACTTAATAGTACATTTCAGCTTGGCATGTAGAAAGGGCCCTCTGCCTCACCCCAGTCATTCCCAATAGATGTGTTTTATTGCCTTAATTTATGTTTTTGTCTCTGTTGTTGTTGCTTGCTTTTTTTTTTTTTTAATAGTGTGATTTTATTTTTATGACCACATTCTGCCTAGGAATTTTCTGGGCATGTGGCGTTCCAAAATTTTACTAATTTAATGACCTGTCCCACAGACAGATAGATGATCTCCAAAAGATAATGAAATGAAAGTCTAAAGGGTGCTGCCTGGTCTCAAAGTTAGCAAAGACCAGGTGTTGTTATGGCAGCTCCTCAGAAATGGTGTGGTTGGGGCTCGTGGACAAAGGTCTGCGGGCTACTGCTGATATTTTTCGTAAGTGAGAATTGTCTCAGAGGGAAAACTTGGAATGAAATGAAGTCTCTCTTTCCCTCGTTGACTTAAAAAACACACATAACATAAAAGCTGTGAGTTGAGTCTATTCAGGGTCTTACTGAGGACTGTAGCCTGGGAGACAGCCTCTCAGTAGCTCTGAGAAACTGTTCCAAAAAGGTAAGGGGGGAGGTCAGTATATATGTGATTTTGGCAAAGGGGGTACATGCAACCAAGCACACCTCAGTAGAAGGTTGCTGCCAGTCATCAGGAATAGACATCTTAGTTAATGGTTTTAGTGCTTTTTCAAATATGGGAGATGCAAGAATCCAAGTTCATAAAAATTTTCTCCTGAGAATATCTAACTATCTGAAGGCCTGTTCTGCCAGTTGTCTCAGAGCACAGAGTGTCTCATTCCTGATCTCCTCTCTGAACTCCTTTCAGGGGGTGTTAAAGGTCAATGGCAGCAATGGCTAATGACTCAATCCTTGTAGAGCCAGATGTCAATCAACCTTCTTTAGTCAGCACCCTTTAGAAGTCTTTACACCCTGGCCAAATGATGGAGAAGTCTTTTGCAAGGATGGTCTGGTGCCTTCTGCCCACTGGTGTCTGACCTGTGGCCCAGAGGGCAGGCATGAAGAATTTAGAAACAGGCCTATGATTCCTCCAGAGGAAGTTGCATGAAGTGTAAGCCACAGGGCTAGAGTTTCTCCTGCCCTGTGGATGTATGGCCTCACATGCGGATGAGAGAATGCAACAGCAGATTTCCTTGGGGTGAAAGAGCCACCACTGCTTGCCTGCAATGTCTCGCCCTTTCAACTGATGCAAATCAGGGTACTGCCTTGCATAGCAAGGTTTTCATTCCAGTCCATCACCTAGTTCTCTATGGGCTTAGAGGCATTCCTTACTGATCCAAACAATCCCAAAGCTGATCAGGATTGTCTTCAGGAGTTTTACAAATATGAGAAAAGAGGTCAGATATCAAAGCAGGTGCTCTAGTTTACATTGTAAATTCAACTTCCTTTCTTCTTGGAAGTGGCATCAATTACTTATTCTCTAGCAGAATCCACTCTATTTTTTTTTTTTTTTTTTTTTTTTTGCGGTACGCGGGCCTCTCACTGCTGTGGCCTCTCCCGTTGCGGAGCACAGGCTCCGGACGCACAAGCTCAGCGGCCATGGCTCACAAGCCCAGCCGCTCCGCGGCAGGTGGGATCCTCCCGGACTGGGGCACGACCCCATGTCCCCCGCATCGGCAGGCGGACTCTCAACCACTGCGCCACCAGGGAAGCCCATCCACTCTATTTTTAAAAGAAGAGCAGGTAAGAAGGATCTAAAGAGCTTCCTGAAGGATTTCTTTTGTCCATTATCAAATTCCTTGGAAAACGTGAGTTCTTCCAAAAACCTGTTATTTCACAAAGGAAGTCTCCAAAAATTGGCCCATTTCAGTGGCAGATTTGCACTATGTATCATCAATAACTACCCTGGTGTGCTGAGCTCCACTGCCTGGATTCTAATCATGACTCCACCACTCCTACCTGTGTGACTTTGGGCAAATTACTTAACCTCTCTAGGCTTCAGATTAACAATACCTACCTAAATGCACATGTATCTCTTAGAACGATGCCTGGCAAGTGGTGAGTGCTCAGACTAACATGGGCCACAGTGGTAATGAGGGGGATGCATGCTAGGTGCTTTACTAGGCTCTTTGGATATAGTCTAACCCTGACAAATACCCTCCTTTTACAGATGGGACAGTAAGGCTCAAAGAGAATAAGTAATCCACCCAAAGGCATAAAGTTAGTGGGTGGCATGGCAGGGATTCAAACCCAGGTCTTTCTAACCCAACTCTGGAGCTCTTTTCTTTATTGTGCTACCATGTTACTGGACTAGATCAACATATGCATTAGGACAATTCTTTGCAGTGTCTACTGAAAAAAGATGCACAACCTAAAAGTTGAGAATTATGTTTTATTCAGTGGACAAACTGAGGACTTAAGCCCAAGAGACAGCTCTCAGGTAGTTCTGAGAAACTGTTCCAAAGAAGTAAGGGAGGAGTTGGGATATATAGGAGTTTTTGCTCAAAAAACAGGTGGTCTACCTAGAGGGGTGGGGTAGGGAGTGGGGGAGGGAGACGCAAGAAGGAGGGGATATGGGGGTGTATGTATATGTATAGCTGATTCACTTTGTTATACAGCAGCAACTAACACACCATTGTAAAGCAATTATACTCCAATAAAGATGTTAAAACAGACAAACAAACAGGTGGTCTGAACATCAGAAGATCACTGTTGAAAAGAAAAAACAGACATCTCAAGTTAATGAATTTAACACTTTTCTATGTATGGGAAGATGTAAGAGTCTGGGCTCATTGAAATCATTCCTTTGATATGCTACATGACTATCTAGGGCCAGTGTCTTGGTTTTTTTCATCCTGAAGCCCCTTAGGGTGCACAGTCAAGGCAGCTGCAGTGGCTGATGGCTTGATGGCCACAGCATCCTTTGTTTACTGATATGGCATGGGACATTCTTTGTCCACAACAGTTTATAAACAATTTCACAAATATTGCTTGTAATCACTTAGACTTCACACAAATCCATAGGTTTGGATTACCAGCATCACAATTAACAGATGAGAAAATGGGTTCAGATAAAATGAAACTGGCCTGAGTTTACCCAGCTGACGGGTGTGGACAGGAACCCTTGACTTCTGGCTCAGCCCCTCATTTCTGCCCACATCACTCCACCTAAGGAACAGCTCCTTTCTGAAGTCTACTGTGGTTTTCCGCTCCCAGTCTGAGTTCCTTTCCTTGACCCTCAAGATACCATCTGCTCCTTCAAGTCATGCTTTCATTTTTCTTCAAAACCCTGGCCAGGAATTCCCTCTTCCAGGAAGTGTTTGCTGATTTAAATTTAGCTGGTCTGCTCACCAAGTGTTCTACTTGGATCCTCTGCCCTTGCCTTACTGCTCTTGACAAGCTTTTCTCACAACTGCCCTATGAAGAAGGCACTATTATTACCTAGCTCACAGAGTTGAGATTCAATCCAGTCTGGTTTTAGAGACCCTGTTCTTAAATACTCAAGTGTTGCTGCCTCCTTACCCCCAGTGTGTGAACCGTTAGACGGCAGCTCAGTGGCTCTGTACAGTCATGCAGGGAAAAAGCCATTTCTGAGACAATCAGTTCCTGATTGTAATAGTGGTGGCTCTTCACCAGAGCTCCTTGAAGTTCTTTTCAAAGTAAGTCAATAAATAGCTGTAGTTATTCGTGAGAACAGGTATAATGCATAATTTGGCTCAGTTCTAAAGAAAATAGGTGGTCTGCATGGCTAGCTTGGAAACTGGTGGACTGGGTTGCATTTGATCAGCTGGAAACTTTAGACAAGAGACCAACCCTACATATAGAAGGCACCCAGGGCTTCCCTGGTGGCGCAGTGGTTGAAAATCCGCCTGCCGATGCAGGGGACATGGGTTCGTGCCCCGGTCTGGGAAGATCCCACATTCCGCGGAGCGGCTGGGCCCGTGAGCCATGGCCGCTAGGCCTGCACGTCCGGAGCCTGTGCTCCGCAACGGGAGAGGCCACAACAGTGAGAGGCCCGCGTACCACAAAAAAAAAAAAAAAAAAAAAGAAGGCACCCAATAAATATGTACTTATTGAGTGTACTTATCAAATCTTTATTGAGCACCATCTAAATGCTAAACTCAATACCAAGCACCATGGATACAGTGGTGAATGAGAGACAAAATCTCTGGTCTCCTGAAACTTACATCCTATTATCTGAGCCAAACTAAAAATTAAATATTTAATATTACATATAGTAGTAATACCTGCTATCCTTCAGAAAAATAAAGCATGATGAGGAGATAGATAGAGATAGAGTATAGTGGGGATATCGTGATGACTGTAAGTTATGCAGTGGCCAAAAATGCAAGTGGCCTCTTTGAGCATAATTCTGGAGCCAGTTTTAGGAAAAAAGTTATTGTTCACATCCTTACACTTAAATTTCAGGTAATTATATTAACTTTGTTGGGCTATTGGAAGGATTACCTGGGATAATATATGCACAAGCTTTAGCAGCATTACTGGCATAAAGTAAACATTTGATAAGCAGAGGCAACAATTAGTGTGATTGTTGTGGTGGAGGTGGTGATGGTGGTGAACTCACTACTTTTTTGTTTATTTTGTTTTTTAAAAAATATTTATTTATTTGTTTAGCTGTGCTGGGTCTTAGTTATGGCATGTGGGATCTTTCAGTTGCGGCATGTGGGATCTAGTTCCCTGACCAGGGATCGAACCCGGGTCCCCTGCAATGGAAGGGTGGAGACTGGACCACCAGGGAAGTCCCAACTAACTAGTTGTGAGGCCAGGCGACTTTGGGGCTTAACTTAGAGGAGTTAGGGAGATGAAGGACCAGGATATCTCTTGCCTCAAAGATGACAAAGAAACCACTGTCATAGGAGGAAAAGAGAATATTGAGGTTGAGGTTACACTGGGAGGCAAGAAACAAACAAGCAAACAAACAAGCAAACAAAACAAAAAGAGACTCTAGAGATTTTGAGGTAGAGAAAAGCAGAGCAAACGGAATGGAGAAGAAAGGTGATGGATGCAATTAAAAGGTAGATAAACGTCATGAGAATTCAGATCTAAATCTTTTTTTTTTTTTTTGCTGTACGCGGGCCTCTCACTGCTGTGGCCTCCCCCGTTGCGGAGCACAGGCTCCGGACGTGCAGGCCTAGCGGCCATGGCTCGCGGGCCCAGCCGCTCCGCGGCATGTGGGATCTTCCGGGATCGGGGCACGAACCCGTGTCCCCTGCATCGGCAGGCGGACTCTCAACCACTGCGCCACCAGGGAAGCCCCAGATCTAAATCTTAAACCTGGTGTGTGGATGACACTTATGCCCTCTCCTGCACTCTGTAATGCAAATTTGCCAAATGCAATTGGAAAAGTACAAAGTGAGTTTTGGTTAAAGATCATGGTGTATAGACATTAATTCTCCCTCTTCCATTCCTCAAAAATCTCAAAAAGAATAAAAAAAATGGAGACAATATTTTAGTTGCCAATAAAATAAGTATATGACTGCAATTTTAAACCACAAACTATGTAGCAAACCTGCTAAGTGCTGTGAAATCTGGCCCCAAAATGGGGAAGAACACTGACAACTAACAACATATCCTCAGACCTTGGGCAAGATGGACATTTCCCCAAGAGCAACTGAGGCTACCCTGAAATGCCCATCCAAGGATTCTTTAAGTGATATAAGATTCAGGGGTACAGAGAGCCACAGCCGAAGAGAACTGTCCCCATAGAGACCCAATTTGACACCACAGAACATGGCAGGTAGAAATCAAGGGGGAACCAGGCCAACACACAATTTTTATCTGTTGTCTACTCTCCTAGCTGTAGAAATGATCAAAGGTGAGGTCAGATGGAGAGAGTGGAGGAAACAACACTTTCCAAATTACCAATTTCTTAAATGCCAAAGACTGAGTGATGATACATAGTCACAGGTTAAGAAAGATTGTCGATTTGGTGAGAGGCTCTAGGAGACAGTACTCTCTGAGCTTACTAACTAACATCTTCCACTTCTTCCCTTCCTCCACAGACCATCTTTCAGTTGGTGTATGAGATGAATAGTGATCAGAAGGAGCCACCCCCACAGATCCACTTTGAAATGAGAGGGAAAATAAAGAAGAAAGGAAGGTAAGACAAAGAAATATAAACAACTAGAGATAATTTCCAAATAAACAGAGGAAGAGTTCAGACGAAGAACTCTCTGTACTTGCAAAGAAATTATAAGCGACACAGGTAAATGAAAAATATTACAGAGACGAAAGCTATACTATACACAACAAAATTTAGAGTAAACCTAACCTAAACTAGAACTTTCACTCATTCGTTCAACATATAATTACTGAATACCCCATACATGCCAGGAGTGCTGTAAATGCTGTATTTAGCAGTGTTTAAGGTTGACAGAGTCTCTGCCCTCATGGAGCTTACAGTCTAGGTTGGAGGTAGAGAGAATAAAATACACAGACTAAACTTACATAGTCTTATTTAAAAAATAAAATAAGATTATATAATAGAGAATGAAAAAGTTAGGCCTTTTTTAGATTGGGTGATCAAGAAAGGTCCCTCTGATCGTGTGACATTTTATCTGAAACCTGGATAACATGAATGATCCAGAAATAACTGAATCACTACACTGTACATCTGAAACTAACACAATATTGTTAATCAACTATACTTCAATTAAAAAATCCAAAAATGAATATCTGGGAAGACATTCTAGGCAGACATAATAATAGTAAAAAAAGATTATAAGGAAGGTAGACATGGGTGACAATTAAAGAATATCCAGCAAATACGTAATTGATGTTTGAAAAAAAAGAAATGAATAAATGAAACAGAAAATATGTTTAAAAATGTAATAGGAAAACAATCCCCAAATAAATGCTTAAATCTGCAGATTGAGTGAATAATATTATAATGAAAACTTGATCTTTGAATGATCAACACCAGTACCTAGGAATAATATGGATAACTAGCCTTTAATCTGGCCTGGTTTTGTGGCTTGCTTTGGCCAATAGCATCTTGCGACAGCTCTGACCCTAAGCTTCCAGAGGCTTCACAGACTTCCAATCTCTTTCTTTCAACTCTGCTACTGGTATGTGGACAAACCGGAGCTACCCTGCTGGAGGCTGAGAGATCACCCAACAAGGTCACCTCCATTGCTCCTGCCAGGAGATAACCAACTGCCACACATGTGAGTGAGGTGACTGTAGGCCAGTCAGGCTCCAGCTGACCCATGTCCTGACCACAGATGCTTAGGTAATTCACCCAGGATCAGCAGAACCACCTCCACAGACCTGTAGACCTGTGAGCTATAATAAATGGTGTTTGTTTTCAGCCACAAAGCTTTGGAGTGGTTTATTAGGCACTAAGCTAACTGCTAAATACCTAAATGTCTTTCATTTAGATGACAGATGACACAACAGTGAGAGGCCCGTGTACTGCACAAAAAAAAAAAAAAAAAAAAAAAAAGTGGTATAAATCTGCTATTTGTGATGCACCAAGGGAAAGACCATTTGGTCCAGGCTGAAACAGCAGTTTCCTTAGAATAGGAGCACTCTATTTTTTTTTTTTTTAACCAGTTATACTATTCTTTACATCCATTTTGATGCTATGACTAAACAATATCCATACCACATAAACATGCCAAGACACTTTAAATGTACACATAAACAACTCCAATACATTCCAGTTGTTTCATAAAGCAGCTATTTTTAAAAAGGGAAGAATAATTCCATACCAGGTTCATTATAGAGGAATTCTCTGGTGGATTCTGAAGCAAATAGAAAGAAAACAACAAAAACCTTAGAAACTTGTAACTGACAAAATAAATTGCTTTTCTTTTTTTAGTTTCAAAATAGTACTGACTCTTACAAAGAGCAGCAAGTCACACCAAGAATATTATATCTGTTTACAAAAGTTGTGTGTTAGATCTCTAAACTACTACTGTCAAGTCAAATGTCAAAAGCGTTCTTTAGTAAAAGGAAGGGAAGGGGCTGGCTGCAGGCAGTCCAGCAACACCAGCGCGCTGTGCAAACAGAGCTGTGTGGCTTGAATGCCACAGCAGCTATGTGGAGCCGTTCGTTGAACACAGGAGATGATAAAGTATCTAGCAAAGAAAATATGAAAAGCTGCTGTTCAAAAACTGTTTATCAAACAAATATACTCTTATTGTAAGTTGCCAAAAACTGGGTTTCAATTTACCTTACCAGTGTGTGACTATTTACCATTTGAGTTTTATTTCAGCTCTTCTCATTGTGTTCATTCCTTATGTGGATTAGTTCATGCCCTCTGTCCTTGGAAGTTCTCTCCAAAGTAGATTACAGAATTTAGAGACATTTTTAAAGTCCATTGATAATTTTCCAGGTCTATGTAGTCTACAGTTTAACCATCAGCCATTTGCTCGGATATAAAACGGGGAAAAAAAGATATTCTCACATTAAAACCAAAATGCTTTATTTTCTCAGTGTTCCTGTATCTTATTCTATTTAGATATCATATAGTACAGGCAAATGGATGTGGATTTGATGCAAATGGATGTGGTTTGACAATTTATTTTTTATTTCTTTTAGCCCTAGAATTTAACCAAAACGATTTCTTCTGTGCAATGTCACCCTAAATTCAAGAGTGAGATCTGGCAGGCAAGTCTTGGTAACAGACCCTGCATCTGTCTCGTGTCCATCAATGTCATGGCTAGTTTGGAAGTTAACAAGGCATTTTGCGGCACCACAGGTGCAATCTGCAATCCGTTTAAAATTAATCCCAATTAAAATCCAAACTAGCACAAATTGAACAGGGTTTTTTTGCATATTAATTTTGTATGTACACTGTCAGAATTTTAAATCAGCTTTGCCTAGGACTAAAGTGAACTACATTCAAGTGCTATATCTTTAGGAAAAATGTCCCCAAATGACTACATATGTCACTATGGATTTTTGTTATTAGTATTTGTTATTATTTTTGTTTATCTTACAAACTCTCTAATGTATTAAAAATAATTGAGAGCGGATGAAAATCTCCCCCCACCAATGCAATTATTCACATATTCATTAGGCAAATGTTCACACCTTGGGCCCAGAGTCTCGGATACAACTATGAATCAGTCTTTTCTCTGCTTTCCTTCCCTAGTCTCCAGAGTTTCTCCAACCACCTAAAAACCCACATAGAATTCCAAACGATTTCAATAGCTCAGTTGGGCAAGCAGTAATGCACAGGCCAAACTCCCGATGTGTTTTTGACATTTGCTGATAAAGATGTGTGGGTGTTTTTCTTTTGTTTTTGTTTTGTTTTGTTTTGGTTTTTTGCGGTATGCGGGCCTCTCACTGTTGTGGCCTCTCCCGTTGCGGAGCACAGGCTCCGGACGCGCAGGCTCAGCGGCCATGGCTCACGGGCCCAGCCGCTCCGCGGCATGTGGGATCTTCCCGGACCGGGGCACGAACCCGTGTCCCCTGCATCGGCAGGCGGACTCTCAACCACTGCGCCACCAGGGAAGCCCTGTGTTTTTTTGTTTGTTTGTTTGTTTTTTTTTTTAATGCATGGGTGTTATTTTTCTTTTTACCTAAGGATGTTCCACCCAACCTGGCAAGGAAGGAAAACTGGACTGAGGGGCCCTTAGCCAACAAGGTCACTGTCTACACTGCAGATGTTGGTGGGGTAGAGGAGTCTTGGTGAGAAGGAGGGATTGAGACGGGGAAGGAGAAACCCAGAGGTCTGATGTGTCTTCTATTCTGAAACCAAGTGTCTTATTTCCAAGCGCAAGGTTTTTTAAAAAAAAAATCTCAAAAAGAAAAAAGAAAAAATATCTCATTTGCAGCATGCAGCCAGCAGCTAGCTGCAAAGTTCAGGACCTGCCCCGAGGGATGAGCAGCACTGTGACCTCTGAGACCACCGTGCCACCCGCGTGCTCAGATGTCATCCCTCCCTTCCGGAGAGCCAGGCCAACTGCCAGAACGGCGGAAGAACCATTATTTGTATACAGTGTTTGTAATGGACATCAGAAATGGTGATAGGAAGGATGCCCATAAAATTTATCATCCAAACTAGACACTTTTGAAAGAGGGCACTATTAATCACCACACCAGGTCAACAGACATGAATGGAGCATGCCCCAGGCAAACTGGGACACAGGGCTATGCTACCCAGAGGAGGCCTGTTCAGGAGGCCTGCATTTTCTCTTTACTAGGTTTGCAATTAAAACATTTATAGCTTCTCTGAAGCCCCACCTCCAGGGTTATACTGCCTGGAAATGACTTTGAGAATGTATTTTGGGGCAAAACAGATTTGTTGAAGACAATGTCCTCATAAGTGCGTAGCAATAACTACAGAAGGAATTATATTCCCACTTTGCTGTCCCAGTGTGGTTAGAGGAGATTCTAGAATTAGAAAAGAAACCCGAAAATGAAAGACCTGATCTAAGGGCTTAATTTTGCCCTTCAGGAAACAAAACACACAGAGTGGCCAGTGGTTCTTTAAAGATGTTCCCCATCCATCTTCCACCTCATGTTCATTTGGTCTGCCTTTGCCTGACTCTATCTCATTTAACTTTTTGAAAAAAAGTATTTTATCTACAGCCTAGAAACTCTGATACAGTTTATCAACATCAAGGAAGTCTTTTACTTGGGAATAGTGCATTATCCTCACCAGAGCACGGCTTCCTATTCAGTGGATGTCATTTTATGTTTCTGTCTCTCTTCATTTGAAATACCTGGGATGTACCATCTTAAACAAAAATGCAACCATTCAAGGAGAGAGAGAAGGAACGCCTGAGCTGCCACAGGAAATGAGACAGGGCTGGGGCTGAGGCCGGGGCACTGGGGGGCACTGTAAAGAAGGCAAAGGCCTGGGCAGAGCGACAAGAAATATTTGGCATTCCTGGCTTCCCACAAAGGGTAGGTCAAGGAGAGGGAATGGGCAGTTGGGCTGGACTGTACACCACAACTATTCTCTTTTGGGCTGAATCCAGTCCACTGTGTCACAGAAACGTCCCCAGTGGGAAGCCGCCACATTTATTCCACACTATAGCAAATGCTCAGGGTAATTAGACCCGATGCCTATCTGTACACAGGACAGGGTCAACGTCTGTGGCAAAGACAGCTGCTGGTTTCGAGGCTGCATGTTAAATCCACTTCGGCTAACAACCGTCAAAGCCGTATTCAGAACACCATGTGTTTAAGGGATGGAGCACCAAAAGTCTGTTTCCACGGGTCCCAGTCAAAACAAAGTCCACGATTTCATGGTGTGCCTACAGGAGGGCTGTTTCAGAACACTGCTGGCCGCTTTTTGGATTGGAATTTTGGAAGAGGAACCCTGCTTACTGTTCCCTGGGTAGTGAATTGAAGATGTGCCTCTCTTTTCTTTGAAACTCTGGGGGAAAAAAAATCCCACCTTATCATCAATAACAAAATAACTACACATAACACCAAGACAAAAACAGCCATTCTGTTTAGAAGAGATTGGTCATCAAACAGGCTTTCTTCCTGCCTCCTTCTCTGGTCCTTTCAGGGTAATTCAGCTCCTGCTACAGGATCTATAAAATGCTGTATTGAGACTATTTCATTAGGTTTCCAGCAGTGGGAAATTCCAGCTACTGGATATACCCAAGGCCCATGTAAGCTCTTTTTTTTTTTTTTTTTTTTTTTCTTAATTCAAGTCTCTGGCTATAGAACAAATAGCAGAGCTTACTGTTGCTGGATGTCTAATTTCCTCAAGTACTTCTGAGGCAAACGTCGCAGAACAAGAGGTGAACAGAAGTACACGTGGAAAACGGGACACCATGACCCAAGAGTCAGCAGGTAGATGGACGGCTTGTAGACCTTCTCCTCTGAGTCATTCAGATAAGTAGGTCTTAGGTGATAAACCCAAGAGGGTGCCTCGCAGAGCAGCGGGATGGCCTTCCTGTCCCCTCCTCCCCTCTGACTACATGGCCTAGAGTAAAGTGGAGATTTGGTAATTGTGTTAAAAGTTTGATATGCTGCAGAAGTTGCTTTGGAATTGTTTTTATTTTTGTTTCATTCAAATGAACAAGTAATCTTGATAGAGTGGCCATATGCATTTCCTGAGACAGTCTTAATATCTAATATTTTGTTTGATCATCCCTATAAGTGCACCAGAATCATGTCTCCTCAATTTGTGGTTCAGAAAACATGGTGGGGGGAATCTTGGCGCATCTGTGTATTTTTCAGGAAGAGTAAAGAAGTAGGAGAGAAGGGAGGGCAGGCGTGGAATACCTCCTTGGTGACAGGAAACATGCCAGAAATTTGCACGGTTAATATAACAGTGGTAGTTTATAAATTAGGAAACTCGCTCAGAGAAATGCAGTGACCTGCCCAAGGTACCTGGCTGTGAAGTGATGAAACAAAGCTTCCAATCCAGATCTGTCTGACTCCAATACCCATGGCTTTTCGACCATTCTATAAACTGCTGATTCTGTTTCTAGGGAGCTTGATCATTCTTAAGGAGGTAAAATTTAAAAGCATGAAAACTCTAAATAATAAAGATGGGAATAATGTGTTACATTATGACAAATGGTCAATTCTATTAATCAGATAATTTACTCATCTGTTGCAAAATATGGTCCATATACACACCCAAGTTTAGTTCCCAACAGAATAAATTTCCTTTTTAAAATTATTTGTTGAGGAGGATCCCAAAAGCAATGCAGCCCAGAGTATCAACACCACATCAAGACCCTCCAATCAAGACCCTGGCTCTGCTCAGGAGGCCAGCCATCTGTCAACGTCGTGCTGCATGCTTGATGATGGCACAATGCTGCAGAGGTGGAGGGAGTGCCAAGGATCGCCCACTCACAGGTAATGAGGGCCATAATGCTTTACAATTACAGTCTACAATCAACATCTTGCATTCCTTAAACATTCCCTGGTTACCTGTTGTGTGCAAAGCACAATGTTGAAGACGCTGGGACTAGAGGGAGACATAAGACCCAGTCTCCACTCTCCAGGGGTTTACAGAGGAAGGAGGTATGACCGTGTAAGAAAATGCCAGATGATAGATACAAACAGTTAACTCTGGCAACTCCAGAGGGGAGTGATATCACTGCATCTAATGGGAAAATCAGTGGAGGAGGCATCTGACATAGGCCTTGAAGTATGTGTAGGAGCCCAACAGACAGGCGTGGGGAGGAAAAAAACAGAAGCGAATGCTCACAGTGGGAGGAGAACAGGATCTGTCAAAATAACAAGTCATCCAGCTTGTCTGGATTGTCAAATGTATGCGAGGGACTATTAGGAATAAGACTTATTTTCTGGGCTTGCCCTTCACCTTGAACTTCAGTTGATATACGATTCATCATTTTTGGCTTGTCCTCCTGAGCAGGACCAGACTCCCCCAGTCAGTAGGCAGCACTGCCCAGCAGCCCTGCTGATCTCCTGTGTGTGTGCATATGTGGACCAGTGATGCAGGGGGTCAAGGTTGTTTCCTCACTCAGAAACTCGTCTGGTTCCTGAGCACTAGCCTCGCTGGCCCAGAAAGCTGATCTGGCCTCCTTTTTGACCCCCTTTTTTCTCTGTCCTGAAGCTCTGATCCCCTGGACAGAAGGCTGGGTCAGCTCAGCTTGCAGCCAGCAGACACTGAAGAGGCCACCATTCACAGGGACCCTTCTCCTCTCAGGCCCCCAACACTCCTAGGGTGGGCAGCCAGCATTGCTTTCCCTCTGGTTCCAGGCAATGTCTACCTATCAGTTAAGCCGTAAGATGTTTGCCCTGGGGATGTTTGAGGGTTTGAGGGTCAGTCGGAGGTTTAAAACAAAACAAAACAAATTCTGCCTCACTGAATCTTAAATTGTTGACTTCTGGTAAAGTAACTTCTAAAAACATATCAGGCACAGTCACCCATGCGCCCAATCAATGAACAGAAGTGAGCAACTGAAAGCCTGCTTTAGCTCTTTCCTCATTTCATTGCCTCATCAAAGTGTCTGGTTCTCAGCTTGACCCCAACTTATCAGCTGTGATGCCTGCCCCACATCAACACTGACCAGTGAGTTGTTAGAAATGCAGATCCTGGGGCTCATCCCAGACTTGGTGAATCATAATCCCCGGGCTGAGAGGTAGGCTGTGGGTTTTATTTTGTATATATCTTCCCCAAGCGATTATGATACACAGTCAGGAGGGAAAATCACTGCCTCTGGCAAATGCCTTATAACTTTTTGCATTTACGTTCCCTGTCCATTGCATCCTAGAATTTCAAGAGTTAGAAGGGATCTTGAAGATCAGTTAGTTCATCACTTTTTTTTTTTTTTTTTTTTTTTTTGCGGTATGCGGGCCTCTCACTGTTGTGGCCCCTTCCGTTGCGGAGCACAGGCTCCGGACGCGCAGGCTCAGCGGCCATGGCTCACGGGCCCAGCCGCTCCGCGGCATGTGGGATCTTCCCGGACCGGGGCACGAACCCGTGTCCCCTGCATCGGCAGGTGGACTCTCAACCACTGCGCCACCAGGGAAGCCCAGTCCATCACTTTTTAATCTCATGGTAGCATGAAGCCAGTCTAGGAGCTGGGGATGTAGTGGGCAGTGTTTCCCTAAGTACATGACCAGGAACCAGTCTATGCTTCTCTTGGAGCATAGACTAGCATCTCACTGCCTGAAGAACACAGCATGGGAAAGGCTGAGTACTTCATCCTCTTTATGTTGTCAAAGAAAGGAGAAGTGACCTGCCGGATGGCACATGGCTCTGGACCTCCAGCCTTACTTCCCCCTGCCTGGGTTGCTTCTGGCTGATCCTACCATCTCCAGCTTGGAGTTAAGATGGCATGCTGCAAACAGATGTGACACTTGTGGGAACACCATGTTCTAGAAGTGTGTGAGGTGATGTATGCAGTGGGCTGGGGTGACTTGGCCTTTATCTGAGCAATGCCTTGTGACCGTGGCAAACACTGAAATCACAGAGCATCTTAGAATCACTGAAGAAAGGAGAATTTTTTCCCCCAGAAGAAATTCCAGATCTTGGGACTTGGACATCAAGAATTGTTTATTTCCACCCCAGGTTGAGCACAGCTTCCTTGTTGTATTATGTGCTCTAGCACAGAAGTCAGCCTCCAAACCCAGGGGCTGTCTAGGCTGAGCTCCTGCCAGTGGTCAATTAGGAGTAGATGCTTGTAGCAGAGGGAACTGTGGGCAGTCAGAAGGCCAGAGTGGAAGCAAAAGACAGCTGGGAGGGTAGGCAGACAGACTGAACTGTTTTGGTCCCTCTCAGGCCCAGAGCTGTGGCTGCACCTGATGCTCCACATGCCATCAATAAAATGGACCCCTCATCTAGTGATGCAAGAACTACAGTTACCTGCTTTACAACCTCAGGAAATCTAGCCTGGTACCTTGTTCATGCAAATTGTTCACTGACTGCATATGAATAATGATGGAATAATGATGGACTAAATGTGACACAGCAGGGGACCTTTCCATCTTCAGAGGAAAACTGTTCTTACGCTCTCTTAGGGAGATCTCCTTCTCTACTAGGGGGCAAGTCTCTCTGGCTACTTGAGGCTGCCTGCTGATTCCTCTCCCTCCTCAGCGCATCAGGCAGGGGCAGAGCTGTTCCTGGATACACCCCCTCCCCCCGACATACACACACGTAATCCGTTTACTTTCAGATCCTTGCCCAGAACCCTCCAGGAGCCCAGATCAAGTCCTGGGTTCCCAGGTCCAAAATTTTTGTAGAAAGCTAAGTTTTCTAACCTGAAACTTTTAATAGCAAATAAATAAAACGATCCAGGCTCCAAATGGCCCAGACACAGCCACCCTATTTAGGGCTGTGAATATCACAATAGGTGTTTGTTTTAAAGTGTTTTAATGAGTCTCAAAACATCCTACGTAGTATCAGCCTCCCTTTCAGGCCTCCTGACAGGCTCCAGTAAAAAACATGAGTTGACAGGAATAAAACAGCTTGCTCAGGAGTAATTGAGTGGAATTAGAGTGAACAGACAGGAAAGAAAAATTGGTGCTTGGGTCACAAGGAACTTTTTGTTAGGACCGCTCTGGGGGATTTGGTGGGTTGTAGTCCCGCTGACTAATCACCAGTATAGAAAGTTTACAGTCTCTCCGCCATGCCAACGTCTTTAATAACTTGAGAAGCATGAGAGGTGGCTGTTAATTTCAAAGACAGTTATATGAAGTTTTATTGAATGTGGTGTGGAGTATATAGTAAGCAGCCTGTGAAATAATGAACCCTTTAAAGAGGGCTTCTGAGCCAAAAAAAACAGTGATCTTTCTTCTGTTGTTGGAAGGCAGGAAAGTGTATATGAAGTAGGATCTCTCCATTGCACACGGGATGGACCGTTTTCTTCATCTGGGGCATCTGCGGTGCCAAGAGGCATGAATGTTCAGATGGACTGAGCTTGGGTACTGTCATGACATGCCTCTGCCAGGAAGAGAGCAGAGTGGGAAGGAAGGGGTTAAATGGGTTGGGCACTTCCCCCCTCACCCAGCCCCCCAGTTTTCCTGTGCACATTGGCTCCTGGGCCTTCTCTCCTCACCCTTGACCGACAACGCTGAGTAGAGGTAGAGCCCCCTCATGTCCCCAGATGTCACGACATGGACAAACTGGAGCTCAAACCAGTGGGTTCTTGGAATTAAAGAGAACAAGAACCAACTTTGAAAAGAGCAAGACTTTACACACTTCCCCAGGGGCACTCTGGGGCAGGAGGCCATGGGTGAGGAACAGTGAGGGCACACATGGCCTTGCTGGTCTAGAGCCATTCACGATGGCCTGCTCTTACGTCTCCATGCTCTATGGAGTGGAGGAAGTGGGCAGGTGATGCGCCTGACATCTCTGAGCCATGGTGATGGGGGCTGGGATCTTCCTTCACCTCCTAGGCAGCCATCAATGATTTCAGCCCATGGAGAACCCTGTGATTTATCATTCTCTGTCTCTCCCTCTCTCTCCCTCCCTCCCCCCAACTTTGAAGGCATCTATGAGTATGTGTGTGAAAAGGCTGAGATAGAGAAATCTGTCTAGTCCTCTTTGGAAATCGTCTGTTGTTTCCTCATCCTCCCATTTTTGTATTCGACATTCATCAAACACAGTGCCAAGAACCCGACAACAAATGTGAGAAAGGCTGACGAGCCTCCTCCAGTCCCCACTGCCCCCACCAACAGGCAGGTCAGCCCCGCCTGGCTCAGCCGGCGGCCATGGGCAGGGACCGTGATGGTGGACAAGGCAGGTGCTCTCCCAACTGGGGAGCAGATGTGTCGCTGGCCTCTGCTGTCTGCGCCCTTCATTCTGCACTGAGTCTGCTGTGACTCACAACAATGGCTTTGGCCATGGGGCTCCCCGGGCTGAGGCTCAACGGGACCAAATCCTACCGACCAAGAAAACCAAAACATAACAGAAAAACAGGCCTTCTCTGAGCCAGTCCTATGGAGCAAAGGAAATGATGTAAACAAAGAGATTAGTTAAAGGAAAAGGAGTTATTTCCTGCCTCAGCACTGGCAACAAGCATAGTCTTTCTCTTACTTAATTCAGCATGTTGTTAGCAACATGCCTTCTGGCTTCACTCATATTTTTTTTTTTTAAGACACATCTCTGCTCTTCACACAATAAGGCAATTTAGCTGTTTCCAGGAGTTCATTCTGCAATGTGCATCAAATTTGACCTCTTCCTGAGCTGTAAGTGTTCAGTAGCCAAGGAAAACCCCTTCTAGAAGGTTTTGGGACCTGGTGAGCCCTGCAGGAAAGCTCACAGCCTCACTCATCTCCAGCAGTTTGGGAACTGCTGGGAGCTGCGTCCGTGGGAGTCTGGAATGCTTAGGAAGGCGGTCTGCAGCCCACACTGTACTGGAGCTGCTCAAAGATTCTTGCTTGTCTAGGATGTAAAGAACCCAGAGAACAGCCTTGTTTTAGGAAAGGAGGGAACTGCTTCTTCTAAAGCTGTCAGGAAGCAAAGTGGTCTCTGGGGGTCAAATTACTTTTTCACAGGACTTAACAAAGAAAGGGATATTTAAATGTTCTTTTGAAGTTTTTAAGTTCTAATTGTTAGTGAGTCCCTGTCCTAGCGCTGTCTTAGGAGCACCTGGGGACATGTCTGAATACAGGTTGCTGTTGCCTTCGTCCCACCTCCACCCCAGGAGGTGTCTTGAGTGAGGCTCAGGAATCGGGATTTTCATTGGATTCCTTAAGTGATCTTTATGCAACCAGACCAGTGCCACTGTAAATGAAGTGATGGTGAATGCTGTCACTCAGGGACTGCCTGCATGACAAGGACATCAGAAGGAGCTAAGACTGGCATGTTCTGGAGAAGCTCTTTTTTTCTTAGGAAGAGTGATCTTGGGGTTTTGGTATGGCAGGGGAGAGGGAATGCTGAGTCCCAGAAACTCCCAAGTCAGAGCTAAACACCACCTCCTTAAGGATGCCAGCCTGCTGACTCTCCATCCTGGGCAGCTTGGTCAGGGAACTCCCAGCAGCCCCTAGAGATGCAGTCAGTGAGAGGAGGAGTGTAGGAGATGCCAGTGTGTGACAAATACCATCTCCGGAGCACACTGGTAAGATTCCCTCTAGATGCCCTGCGGGTCAAGCTGAGTAGCTGGGTTGGGGGCAGGAGGTGGGTATTTCTGAAGTCAGCCTGAGGCTCCACAGCATCATCTTCTGTTGCCCTGGCTCCAGACTCATCTCACCTGTCAATATGGCTTCTGCCAGGTGTGCCTGCACTTGCTGCCCAAGGCTCCTTGAGCTGCCCAGTGTGCACACAAGCATGGGTATTAATAAACCTGTTCTGAGCCATCCCTTTGGGTTAGACTGAACCTCTGAGAGAGGCTGAAGGCATGTCTGATCACTTTGGAGTTTCTGTAACATAATCTCCCCTAGAAGCCCCTGACTATGAATGCTCCAGGGAAGGAAGAGGCTTGCTTCCCGATATACAGCCCAGTTGTCCACAAGGAAGGAAATAGCTTCTGAGCTAGAGTCCAGGGTTTGCTCTTTTTAACAGCAAACACAGTTACACGACCATTCAGAACTTCCCTTCCGGCCTACGCGGGCCGTGGATGTCTGAAATGGAGAGGCGCCTAAGTGGGTTAGATTCATGGCTGGGATCCATCTTGGCCTCTGAGAAGACTGTGTTGCACCGCCAGGTATCTGAGCAGCTGGGACAGGTATGCCAGGTCAGTCCATCAACAACTATTCCAGAGCCCGTGCCATTGCCAGGCACTCACCGGGACTGCTTGTCTTGAGAATTAACTTTTAGAAAAGTCAGGGACACATAAGCTGTATTGCAGCCATATCAGACTGTGACACCACCCAGACCCCGCCCTTTCCATCTCTGGCACTTATCAGACTTGGCAGAGTGAGTCTGGTTATAACAATTTTTGGAGGCTTCAGACGACATCTGGTTAAACACATCTCCACTCCCAGTTTCCGTGAAGTTCTGTCTTTAAGGTGGACCGACCGGGCTTATTGGCAGGAGGCTGGAGCACTACCGGCCTTATCTTGTAACGTTGGTCTGGGTATGTGGAAACCCCTTTTCTTTGAACCTAAGTGACAGTGGCAAGGATCATCTAGTTAAGAGGATCATCCCGTCAGAGACGACCAGTTTGCGAGCTCAGAGAGTCATCACGTATGCCATCGTGTTCTCAACACATCCCAGGCTCCAAGTAGAGAAGTGCTGGGGTTGCTTGCCCTTAGCCAGGGCTTTGGAGGAAACGCTTCTTCCTCCCTCATCCACGCAGGAGAGTGTCACCCTGGCCCTCTGGCAGCAGCTCTGGAGAAAGTGTCCAGAGCAGGGAGCCTGCTTTGCTCCCTTGATGGTGGTCTCTCCTCCCAGAGTCTCCAGACTGGAGTGGGAGGTGGGTGGCTCAAGCCACTCCCGTCACGCTTCCCGTCTGAGTCAAGAGGAAGCAGATCCTGCTCCCCAAGGAGAAGCAGAACTAGGATTTCATCACGTATTCCTTCATTCATTCACCTTCCCAATATTTATTGAGCCACTGCTCGGTGTCAGGCAGTCCCTTTGGAAGCCACCTGGTAGCTTGCCAGCCTGGATGCGGAATACACACTACGGGGAAGGCACTATCAAGATGAGGCCAGGCAGGCCGGGTCAGGCCCTGGGACATCAGGTGCCAGGGCAAAGGTGAAGGGAGGCATGCTCAGTGCAAGGCTTCGAGTGGTATCCAGGAAGATTGCAGGGCAGCTGTGAGGCCTGGGGGAGAGTTAACACCATGGAGTTCCTAGGGGTCTGTGGTCATAGCAGCCAGGGGAGCTGGTCTGCAGTGGCTCCTGCATCGAGCTGCTGCCAGCATGCCCGGCCCCACCCTAGTGCCCAGCTTGCCTGGATGTGGGGAACAGGTACAGACTCAGAACAGACACTGCTCCTGGCAAGGGCAGCCTAGAAAGAGATCCAAATGCTTAGACCCCTGTGGTTTGTTCTCTGAGGTTAGCAAGGAGATCACAGGAGCCCTGACATCTGGGCCTTGCCCTAGAAGTTTCTCTGTGGGAGTCTCCTTCCCATAGTTAGGAGGGGGCGCCCAGGGGCAAGAGCCAGTGCCCCAGAGACCCCTGCTCTGAGAAGTGGTGTGGAAGCATCCCTGTGGTTCCTTACTGCACGTGCTGTGAGACTGTGCCTCACTCAGCTCCGTTCCATTAGGGCCCCAGGCCTGTGTTTCCTCATCACAATGTGCTTGTCTATCCCCAGGTTACAGCAAGATGAGGTTGAATGAGGCATTTTTGGATTTTTAAAGCTCTTAACTCCTCCCACTCCGTAGATGCTGATAAAGATTTTTTTTTTAATCACAGGGCTGTTTATAAGGCAGATTAAGCCTCATAAAGACTTATTAGACTGAAATTGCTAAATCATCCAGTATTCAATAGTCTGCTACAAAACACGGAAGTAAAAAGACCTTGAGCTGATTATGACAATCAAGTAATAAATCATTTTGATCAGAAAAGGATGCAAGAGGGCTTCCCTGGTGGCGCAGTGGTTGAGAGTCCACCTGCCGATGTAGGGGAAGCGGGTTCGTGCCCCGCTCTCGGAAGATCCCACATGCCGCAGAGCGGCTGGGCCTGTGGGCCACGGCCGCTGAGCCTGCGCGTCCAGAGCCTGTGCTCCACAACGGAAGAGGCCACAACAGTGAGAGTCCCGCGTACCGCAAAAAAAAAAAAAAAAAAAGAAAAGAAAAGAAAAGGATGCAAGAAAAGTGGCTGAAAGTCGGTCTCCCCAGCCACGTGGCTTTGATCTCTGGGAAAGTGACTATTCATGAAGACAGCAATCCATAGGTCTTGATTAGCCTGTTCAAACCGGTGACTGTGATTTCCCCATGGATACAGCACAATAAAGTCAGCAAGTGTCAGGCTGGGCTTTAAACAGCTGTCTTTTCAGAGAAAACTCAGTTGCATAAGGGGAAGGTTGCTGTGCCAGCCTAAAGACAACTGTTTACAAACATTGTACTTACTCTCTAGTCCAGGGAGGAATCTTGTTCAAGATGCAAAGGGGAAACAGATGACTCTAGTTTTAAATAAGATCCCTTTAATGAGCAGCAGCAAATCAGTACAAATGAGGACAAGCATCCTTGACTGAGAGGATTTCCTCCTTCTCTTCCCCAAAATGCCACCAACTGCGCTATAGGCAGCTGTCTCCTAAACCGGGGGCTCTGGTTTCCATGGTGGTTGGGTCAATCTGGTAGATATTCAACCCCCTAAACCCACTTCTTTGTTTAAATCTCTGGGAACTTGTCATATTTCTAGGCAGGCAGCTGAAATTTCCCCATGGTTCTATTTTTCATATTTTTGCCAGTAAATGTAAACACAGCACCAGTCAAGTGTTGAGTCCCCAGGATTTGCAGCAGGGCCCCCAGAGACTGGTTCAATGGGGAACAAGCATGGGCAGAAGCCCCCAGTCTTCCTGGGACAGTCCTGCTTAATGCCTGTTGTTCTAGGGTCCCACCTCATCTACGTTTGCACCCTCCAACGTTTCCCGGTTTGGATGATGCATTATGGAACCACCCTGAAGGAGATCATTTCCCCAGTCCCAGGCATTATTTGAAGGAATTGATGTGCACAGGCCCTTTTGTTTGGATGAAGGATGAGAATTGCTTAGGTGGGTGGGCTTGAGTGAGGCCAAGGAAAGGAGCCCAATCTCGGCTCTGCTGTCTCCACAGGAACTACAGACTAAGTCAGAGGCTGAAGGCGCTCCACTCATGAGGGGTCTTGTGAGATTTGGGAGAGAAGGGCCGTCTCCACATTTTCTGGTGAACGCAGAGGCAGCATCTGACAGGGACCCAGGAGGTGCAGCAGCTGAGTGGGTGAGAAGCAGGCTCTGTCCTAGAGCTCTGGCTCCCTTCCTCCCAGGGCTTGACCAGAGGGTGTGCACACTTGTTCCTGAGCACAGTCAGGAACCCCAGTAGTCACCAGGACGCCTGCATGAGAAGGTAAGATGCCTGAGATTGTGTTTAACTTACTGGATAAGCTTTAAACTTGTGTTCAAGAATTGGTTTAGAGACCCAGGTCTGCATCCTCCTTCTGGAGACCTCTGGGGCCAGAGAACAAGGGATGCTGGTCCTCACCTGCCATGTTGGATCTCCATGGCCTCCAGGGGAGTCACTTTCCCTTTTTAACCACACATTCCCTGAACAGATGGTATTTATGCTCAGGAGATGACTCACTCCTTATCAGCATACCTTTCTATAATAAATATCCCTATCAAGTTCAAACTCACTGGGCTTCAGAGTGAGTTGGGTGGTATTAAAAGAACTTCTCCTTTTCTAGGAGCTCTGTAGATTTTTTGGAATTTACTCACAAGATCCAATTCTCTATGACTGTGACTGTGTTAGACTTCTTTATTTAAGATCTGGGTTTCACTTAACCAATCCTTTCACTTAACTAGCTACATCATCTCAAGATTCTTATTGTCTCTGTGCCTCAACTTAATCACTTATAAATTAGAACAATATTACCGACCTCATAGAGTTTCTTGGAAGATGAAATGAAGTCATGGCCCAGAGAAAAGTTGAAGCAAATATTTTTTGAATGAATAAACGACTAAAGCAATAATATAAATGTGAAAAATTATCAACCAACACATTGTATATGATGAGACTTGTACTTACTGACTGTTGTCTATGTATCAGAAACAGTTCTAAGTTCTTGGACACGTACCGTCTTAAAGTTAAGTGAAGGAACTGGGATGCACACCTATGTCTCGTGGGCACCCAAGGTCATGCTTTTAACTTTCACCTGTGTTGCCTCTTCTATACTGGTGATAAACTGCTTTGTCACCAGGGACTCCCTGGGAAAGAATGACCACGCTCTTTAACTCTGGCTCCCTTTACTTGAACGTAAATGAGATTCC
This sequence comes from Mesoplodon densirostris, assembly GCF_025265405.1. Classification (NCBI taxonomy): domain Eukaryota; kingdom Metazoa; phylum Chordata; class Mammalia; order Artiodactyla; family Ziphiidae; genus Mesoplodon; species Mesoplodon densirostris. The sequence continues at coordinate 30,534,780 of NC_082674.1, forward strand.
TATGGTTTTATAACTTACTGAGTTTAATAAGAAAAAATATTGCTATGACATGTGTTGATATGAACAAAGATTTTGGGGTCGGCACTAAGTAATCAGTACCACATATTGGAATCAAGTCCCCAGCATCTGTTAGTTGTCACTCTGAGCAGAGGATGCGTTAGGCTTATGCCTCAGAAATATCTTCACTGAAGCGGGGACAGAAACCAGTTGTTCTACCACCTGCCTTCTGGTTGGTGAAAACCCAAGTACATAATGATTTGACTCTATACCTACACCAAATAGTGATACTCCCTCTCTGGTTGCTGGAAAGGGTTTCTGTTTTCTTGGATACAACGTTTCCCCAGGTTCTGATAACCTCCAGTGATTTTTGAATTCATTCTCTTTCACTACAAAAGTGTGTACAAGCATTTGCTCAGAACTGTGTTAGATTCTGTGTGGTTGCTTCCAAAAATAGAAGTCCTGGCCTTTGCTCTAAGAATCATGATGGGAACTATCATTTATTATGAGGTTACTATGTTCTAAGGGCTATGTTAGTTGCTTCATATATATTGTTATAGTCAGGGTAAGCTAGTTTACGCTGTGGTAACAAACAACCCCAAGATCTTAGGAGCAAGTAAAAATTTCCTTCTCAGTCTCATTAAGTGTCTACTGCAGTTGGCTGGGGGGCTCTGCACCACATTTCTTTAGTGCTATGACATTGCTGGTTGCCGTGGCAAGAAGGGAGCACAACTGTGTCTTACATTGGCTATTAAATGCTTCTGCATAGAGCAACACAGAATACTTCTGCTCTCATTTCATTGGCCAAACCAAGTCCCATGGTTAAGTCCAACTTCAAAGGACAGGGAAATGCTGTTTGACCATGTACCCAAAAGGAGGAAGGTGAGCATTGTTAGTGATGCACAAATGACCACCACACTTAGGAGATCTGCCTTAAACCTCAGGACAGCTCAGTGAGACGGGTCTGTTATCTTTCCCATGTTATAGATGGGGACACTAAGAGAGGTTAAGTAATTTTCCCAAGGTCTCACAGCTAATGAGTAGAGGGAGAGGGACAGTATTTGAACAGAGACCTGGAGCACAGGAGGGACCTTTTACAGGGCACCGTGCACATGGGGCAGGGTCCTCATGGATTCATTCTTCTCGACCACTCTGAGCTTCCCCACCTTTAGTTCTCCTTCTGTATTATCTTAGTGCTAAGCCATGGCTAAAATGTACGATCCCCAGACATCTTTATACCATATGAACTTGTATGACCCACTCAGGCTTCACAGTACCTTGCACAAGTTGGTTATAGTGAAACAAGTCGGGGAATGGAGTTCAAGGTAAGTGGATCCCTGAGCTGGAAGGAACCTTAGAACGTCCTCTCTAGCTACTTCATTTTAGAGGTGAGAAGGGTCTTGCCATTAATCAAAAACCCATGACCTGACTTGCAATTCTGAATGCTTTGATTGGTGGGACCTAGATATTCCTATGCATGATGTATTTTAAAAAAGAAGGAAAAAGGCATGGAGTACAGCCCTGGTGGGCTGACTATGATGTGCTTGAACTTGAACGGAGCTGTAACTGGGGATTAGGCCTGAGTGGAAAGGTTAGTATCCCCAGGGTCTGAGATTTCACAGAATCCCACCTCTGGAACTCTTGCATACGACATCAGAAAGTCTCCTTGAACTTTCTTAACTTTGACATCTTGAGCTCTTAAAGAAAACACTAATTGTATGTTCTGAAATCCAGAAAAGGAAAGGGGTGAGGGACATTGAGACCAGCCATTCTAGCCCTGGCTAAGCCTCCGCTGGCACAGGCTCCAGGGGTGAGCTTGCCTCTGTGGATTCCCAGCCGGGAAGCACCACCCTGGTTTATTTTCAGAGGTGGAAACTCAAGCAGCAATTATCTCCTGTCACAGCAAATTAAAAGTCCAGGCTTACCCATCCCAGGAGCGGGCTGAGAGCAGCCAGTGGCCAGCAAAGGGCTATAATGACAGGCCGAGGTTGGTGCATTTCCTTTAAAGGCATGAGCCACTCACGAAACACACAAAGTAAACAGAGACATAAAAGTCCATGGAAAAGGCCCGCAAGTGAGAGCACGAGTCTGCGCCAAGATCAGAGTGTATTTTGATTCTGCGGGGGATCGAATACTGTGGCAGCAAGAAGTGCTCAGCAGAAGATGAGTTTGGGTCTGTGTTTAAGATAACGTGGGAGCTCTTGTGTGTGACGCTGCAGAGGGTGGGGGTGAGTGGCCCTGACTGTCACACACACACACAGACACGTACACACACTCATTGCTATGGTATCAAGAGCATGGCTCCCTTCCACTCACTCCTGTCAGAATCTCCATCCCTGCCTGGACTCCTGCCTACCTTCCTGGGGACAGGGCAGCCTGGCCCTGCTGGCCAGTGTTTCTGCTTGAAATACCTCTCCTCTCTTACATTCTGTGCCTGCATTATTGCAGAGAACTTAAGCAAAAGTCACCTCTTTCAGGAAGTCCGCCAGGACTGGTGCTTCTCGGCTCCTGCACCTTCCCTTTGTGACTTCTTTTTGCAGCCAGCTCTGCCACTTTACGTCAGTGAAGACTTGTGGTTGTGTCAGTTTCTTGGGAGTTCGTTTGGGCTTTGTTATAGTGCAAGATCTGCAGGAGTTGAGATGTTAATTTTTCCTTATTTTATGCCACACACGTTTAAATTTCAAAAAGTGTTTTCACATCTATCATCTAATTTTGTCTTCAGTGTTACCTGGTGAGGTCAGTGGGTGGGGAAAATCATTCCAATTATGGATGGGAACTTATACAGCAAGGTGGCTAAGAATGTGGGCTTTGGCTGGGCTGGGTTTCTGATCTCTCTAAGCCCCAGTTCTCTCATCTGTAAACAGGGATAAAAGTAGCTCCTGCCCATAGGTTATTTTAAGGATTAAATGAGATAACACGGTAGTGTGCTTACCTCACACAGAGAAAGTGCCCAGTAAAATTGTCATTATTTCAATGGTGATGCAGCTCAGACTCAGAGAACTTCATGTATAAGGGGTGGTAGGAAAGACAGAAGGAGGTGGAGAGAGCAGATTCTCTTTGGGCAAATTACTTTGCTTCTCTGAACCTCAGCTTCTTCATCTTAGATAGTAACAATGTCATTTGTCACATATGTCACAGCAGGCTTGGGAGGATTAATTCAAAACTACTTTTGAAAGCATATTGTAAATTGAGACAAATATATTAATTTATCAATCTGCCTAAATTCATGCAGCCTTTCAGTACTGGAGCCAGATTTCCTTATTCCTGGTGGCCTTTCCAGCAGGTGTGCTTTCCTCTGGAGTCCCCTAGGAGTCCCCATAAATTCTGCTGACTGCCTGTGGGCTGGATAGGGGGGCTGCACACCACAGCGCTGAGCAAGGGGTGCCCCCAGCCTGCCGCCCCTCCCTTTCTCCTGCCTGCCCTCATAGGCAATGGGATTGTGCAGAAAAAGCAGAGCTCAGATACAAACAGCCATTTCTGCTGTCCCGACTCCTTTGCCTTATCTCTGCTGTTGGCCAAGAGAACAGGATGGGAGGGTGAGAGAGACCTAAAAAAAACGTATCTTAGCCACTGGGAGGAAGCTTAGAATCTACACAGCAACCTGCACCCCTTACACTTCACAAGTGACCTGTGACCCACGTTACTAATCTCACTTTGCTTAAGGACAAGTGGATATATGTGTGAATATTTTACTAGCATTTTCCCATTGGCCCATGGATTAATTTCTCTAAAGCCAGCATCTTTTTGGCCTGCAGGGAGAACGTGGTCGGGTCTCCACTGCATAAAGTCACTTCAGTCTTTTCCCTCCACCGATGAGCAAGTCCAAGATCAGAACTACCAGGGGTCTGAGAAGTACCCAATGGCTTTCCCTGCTCAGAGGAGAATAGGTTGCTTTGGACATTTCACATTGGTTGTGAAGTTCTTCAGGGATTGTCTGAGCCCCTTCAGACCACAGTTCTTCTGAGATGTTGACCCAGACAGGGTCAGGTCAGCAGTAGTCCGTTCAGCCTACCCTGAAATATCTTGTTTCCATCCTTCCTGCTTCTGTATCCCCTTTTCTAAGCACTATTTGCTCCAGAACAATTTAGAGGTCTCTGAAAAACTGATTAGATGTGATGAGATAACCCTGTTCTCTCCACATGGCCAAAGGGAGTGAAGGAGGTCAAGGACTGAGAGATTTGGTCCCAAGCTTGACTGTGGACTCCCAGCATGATGTTGGGAATATTCCTGAGACCTTCTATCAGAAATAAAAGGTCTGGGGCCTCCCTGGTGGCGCAAGTGGTTAAGAGTCCGCCTGCCGATGCAGGGGATACGGGTTCGTGCCCCGGTCTGGGAGGATCCCATATGCCGCGGAGCGGCTGGGCCCGTGAGCCATGGCCGCTGGGCCTGCGCATCCGGAGCCTGTGCTCCGCAACGGGAGAGGCCACAACAGTGAGAGGCCCACATACCGCAAAAAGAAAAAAATAAATAAATAAATAAAAGAAATAAAAGGTCTGGTCCTTTATTGGTCATAAAGATGAGGTAGGAATCAGTGAGACTCTAAGCTCGAGCCCCCTGTATGTAAGCTCCTACTATGTCATTTTTTTTTCTTTTTTCTTTTTTTTAACATCTTTATTGGCGTATAATTGCTTTACAATGGTGTATTAGTTTCTGCTTTATAACAAAGTGAATCAGCTACACATATACCTATATCCCCATATCTCCTCCCTCTTGCGTCTCCCTCCCACCCTCCCTATCCCACCCCTCTAGGTGGTCACAAAGCACCGAGCTGGTCTCCCTGTGCTATGCGGCTGCTTCCCACTAGCTATCTATTTTACATTTGGTAGTGTATATATGTCCATGCCACTCTCTCACTTTGTCCCAGCTGACCCTTCCCCCTCCCTGTGTCCTCAAGTCCATTCTCTATGTCTATGTCTTTATTCCTGTCCTACCCCTAGGTTCTTCAGAACTTTTCTTTTTTTTTTTTAGATTCCATATATATGTGTTAGCATACTGTATTTGTTTTTCTCTTTCTGACTTACTTCACTCTGTAAGACAGACTCTAGGTCCATCCACCTCACTACAAATAACTCAATTTCGTTTCTTTTTATGGCTAACATTCCATTGTATATATATGCCACATCTTCTTTATCCATTCATCTGTCGATGGACACTTAGGTTGCTTCCATGTCCTGGCTATTGTAAATAGAGCTGCAGTGAACACTGTGGTACATGACTCTTTTTGAATTATGGTTTTCTCAGGGTATATGCCCAGTAGTGGGATTGCTGGGTCATATGGTAGTTCTATTTTTAGTTTTTTGAGGAACCTCCATACTGTTCTCCATAGTGGCTGTATCAGTTTACACTCCCACCAACAGTACAAGAGGGTTCCCTTCTCTGCACACCCTCACCAGCATTTATTGTTTCTAGATTTTTTGATGATGGTTATTCTGACTGGTGTGAGATGATATCTCATTGTAGTTTCAATTTGCATTTCTCTAATGATTAGTGATGTTGAGCATCCTTTCATGTGTTTGTTGGCAATCTGTGTATCTTCTTTGGAGAAATGTCTGTTTACGTCTTCTGCCCATTTTTGGATTGGGTTGTTTGTTTTTTTGATATTGAGCTGCATGAGCTGCTTATAAACTTTGGAGATTAATCCTTTGTCAGCTGCTTCATTTGCAAATATTTTCTCCCATTCTGAGGGAGAAACCCTCCCATTCTGAGGGTTGTCTTTTCGTCTTGTTTATGGTTTCCTTTGCTGTGCAAAAGCTTTTAAGTTTCATTAGGTCCCATTTGTTTATTTTTGTTTTAATTTCCATTTCTCTAGGAGGTGGGTCAAAAAGGATCTTGCTGTGATTTATGTCATAGAGTGTTCTGCCTATGTTTTCCTCTAAGAGTTTTATAGTGTCTGGCCTTACATTTAAGTCTTTAATCCATTTTGAGTTTATTTTTGTGTATGGTGTTAGGGAGTGTCCTAATTTCATTCTTTTACATGTAGCTGTCCAGTTTTCCCAGCGCCACTTATTGAAGAGGCTGTCTTTTCTCCATTGTATATTCTTGCCTCCTTTGTCAAAAATCCTACTATGTCGGGGCTTCCCTGGTGGTGCAGTGGTTGAGAGTCCGCCTGCTGATGTCGGGGACACGGGTTCGTGCCCCAGTCCGGGAAGATCCCACATGCCGCGGAGCGGCTAGGCCCGTGAACCATGGCCGCTGAGCCTGCGCATCCGGAGCCTGTCCTCCGCAACAGGAGAGGCCACAACAGTGAGAGGCCCGCATACCGCAAAAAAAAAAAAAAAAAAAAATCCTACTATGTCTATTAATCCAAACAATTATACATATTAGAGGAATAGGTCCTCACAAACTTATCAGTTCATGGTTCTATCTTTAGGCAAAAGGACCACCAGATGGTGTCGAATCAACCATAATTTAAAAGAGAAAGATGGTGTCATGGGGTCCTTTTGATCAAGTCCTATCTGGTTTCAGTATCTATGCAAACTTATTGACACTATCCTAGCATCTTACCTTAGTCATGTATCAGTTATCCATTTCTGCTCAACAATCTACCCTAAAATTTAGTGGACTAAAACAAAGATTATGTATTTGTTCATGATTCTGTAATTTGGGCCAAACTCAACTGGACAGTTCCTCTGCTGGTCTCACCTGGGCTCATGTATGCTGCAGTCATTTAGCACGTGAGGGGGTAGGGAGTGAGGAGTGCTGACTAAGGGGCTGACTGTTCCAGATGGCCTCAGTCGTGTGTCTGGGGCCTCAGTGGTGATGACTGGAACTCCTGGGATGACTGGGACTCTCCATGCTGTCCCTCATCCTCAAGGAGACCAGCCTGGGCCCCCTTACATGGGAGTCACAGAGCATCAAGAAGGTGAGGATGGATACTAAAGGCCCATTGTCACTTCTGCCACATTCTATTAATTGAAACAAGTCACAGGGCCAGCCCAGATTCAAGGGGGAGGGAAAATAGACTCCACCTTTTATTGGAAGGATGACAACTTCACATTACAAAGAAGGATGCACCTAGGGATGGAAAAAATTGCTGGCTCCGTACTTATACTCTATCACAGTCGCTGAAGGTACATTCGTATAAATCATTCCTCTCTTCCTTTAGGAATGACCTGCTCCTGACAAGTGCAGATGGAGACTCCAAATCTGCCTTTCTCTGGCTGAGTGAACTGGTGTAAATCATTTAAGTGGAAATATAGAATGAACATATATGGAATGATAACTGTGTATAAACTCTATACACACATAACCCTATTTAATTCTCAAAACAACATTGTCCTAAGTCTTACTCCTATTTTATTGCTAAGAAAGCTGATGTTCAGAGAGAGTTAAAGACTTACTCAGTATCACTCAGTTCTAAGGGATGGAGCTGGAAGTTTCTTCATCTATAAAATGGGAATCGGGACTTCCCTGGTGGCCTAGTGGGTAAGACTCTGAGCTCCCAATGCAGGGGTCCCAGGTTCAATCCCTGGTCGGGGAACTAGATCCCGCATGCATGCCACAACTAAGAGTCTGCATGCTGCAACTAAGAAGTCCTCAAGCAGCAACTAAGACCTGGAGCAGCCAAAAATAAATAAATAAATAAATATTAAAAAACAAAATAAAATAAAATGGGAATCATAAAACTTATGACCAGTATAGTTGGGAGGATGTAATGAGATTATTATATGTGGAAGTGCCTGTTAAACCCCGAAGCACTGCACAAATGTTAGTTGTAGTTTTCATCAAGCCGGGCAGACTTCTTTGGGGGAAGGGGGGTTCTCTAGGAAGGCGCCAAAGCCATCTGAGCCAGACACCAACTGTTGTGTGTCTCTCAGCTGCTATTTACTTTGGCTTCAGGCCAAGTCCTTCACCTAGTGCCTTTGGCAGTGATGGACAAGGAAAAGTACTGTGGGCCAGGTGGCAAGACAGGGCAAGCAACAGGTGAGGACACAGGCTTTCCCCACAGGCATGTTTCCATTGGAAGAAGAGAGAGACAGAAGCAAGACTCTGGCTGTCTTGGTATTGTCCCCAACTGCCTCAGCAGCAGGTCAGGGATAGAGGAATTGTGTGTTTTTAATTGACTCAAGATCACAGACACATTTGTGCATTGCCTTGAGCTTATGTTTTCCCAGCTCTGCTTTTCACTAACTCTTATCCCAATTCTTTCCACTGTACCTTATTGAAACCTCATTCCCTTATGATGAACACTTCTACATCTTTGACCTACAGCCCATTGTTTCCTCCACTTCCTTGTCTTATCTGAATTGTTCACAACCTAATTTTGGGGAAGGGGGGTTAAAACTTAAAACCTAATTCTTTGCGTAGGAGGCAGTGACGACCTTCTCCAGTCTTCTCCTTGCACATTTACCATGTACCCATAGGCAAAATCTCTTCCTCCTTTGAGCTTTAGGCTATTCAGATGCACCACGTTCTCTCTGCTCTGCCTTGCTGCTGTCATTTGCTGACCTCCCATCAGCTACTACCATCATTCTCTGAGAATTCTGGCATCACACTCACACCCTACCTGCCATCACCAAAGACAGCTTTGACACTCACCCAACATCCTAGACTCAGAGATCCTTAACTTTTACAACTCCACTGCCCTTGATCCATATCCCAATGACAGCTGAATACAAAGAATTAAGGCCTCATATGGGGAAGTAAAATTAGATCTACGCCATGTAGCTGAAGACAGCAGAACCAGAACCTGTGGGAAGATGTTAAAGGAGGCAGGTTTCAGCTATTAATCAGGAGGAATCTCCTGGCAGAGCCATCCACTGGTGAGACAGGCTTCTTTGCAGGTTGATTACAGAAAGCGTTCACCAGAAAAAAGCCTGGAGTCAGGAAATCTGGTTTTGAGTCTTGTCTCTGCTCCTTACCAACTGATGGAATTTGTGTAGGACTCAACCTCTTTAAATCTTAGTTTTCTCATACTTAAAATAAATAAAGAGTAATAGTTTCTACCTCACTAGGTCATAGTGAAAAACAAATGAGATCAAGAGTGAGAAAATATTTATAAATTGTAAGATACTCAACAAATATCATCATAATCCCTGGGAAGACAGAACCTATGAGTATATAACTTATATAAATCCAAATTTTTGTTTGTGAAGCTAAAAATGAAGAAAGAAGACAATTAAATAATGGGTTCTGGTTAAGGTAATGGATTGAATACATACATCTATTTTCACTCCCTCTCCAAATCCTGGTTTTTTTTTAATATGCATAAACCACAAGGTTGGGGAAAATGGGAGAAAAAACAATGACAGCAACAGGTTGGAGGCATGACAGTAAACCTGAGAAAGCTGAATCCTCAGGGCAACTGTGGAAAGGTGAAAAGGGAACTCCATTTATCCTACAGAATTTCTGAAACAGCAATTGGAATACCAAATTATGGGCCTTCACCCTCCAGGTGGAAGGTTAGACATGTCTTCTCTCGGAAACCTGACCAGGTCAAGAGGAAACACCTCAAGATACTGACACTGGGGGTTCCAGCCATATCACCCTATAAGGAAGCTAATATTTAATAAGAGTTACCATGCTTTGAAGCTTCCAATCAGCTTTTTAGTGCCTTAAATAGTAAAGGTAACCAAGGATCATCAAACATATGAAGAAAACCTCATATGGAAGATGGAAAGCAAAACAACTTTTAAAAATAAGGCAATTTAGAGGAAGTGGAGACTTTGTAAGGGAGAAGAGAGTGTGTGTGTGTGTGTGTGTGTGTGTGTGTGCACATGCACGTGCACACGTGCGCATGTCTCAACAGTATTCAGTAGTTTTAGGGAGATAAGATTCTTCAATCATGAAATAAGATCGGGATGCTTTATTAAAAAGGAACATTCACTGGGGAAAAAAACAGCTCTTAGAAATTAAAAATATGATAGCAAAAATGAAAAACTCAGTAGAGGGGTTGAAAGATAAAGTTGAAATTTTCTAGCAAGTAGAGCAAAAAGACAAAGAGATAGAAAAGAGAAAAGGTTTTGAAAGTCAAGAAAAACTATTCTAAAGAGCCCAATATGCAAACAATAGGAGTCCCAGAAAAAACAGAAGAGGGAAAATGAAGGGAGAAAGTCATTAAAGAAATAATTTGAGAAACTTTTCCTGAGTTGGAAGATATGAGCTTCCATTTTGAAAAGACCACCAAGTGCCCAGCCCAGTGAATAAAAATAGACTCATATTAGAGCAAATCATTGTGAAATTACAGAATGCTCAGGACAAAGACAAGATTCTACAAGCTTTCACAGAAAAAACACACAAAGAAACAACTTAGAATGGTATCAGTCTTTTTAGTTGCAGTGTTAGAACAGAGGAGCCATGCCTTCATAATTCTGAAAGAAAATAATTTGCAACCCAAAATGCTACACTCAAACCATCAGTAAAGTTTGAGAATAGAAAAGGACTCCTTCTGACATTCAAGGTTTTTTTAAATGTACTTCTTCACCCTTTCTCAGGAAGTTTCAGCAAGTTACACTCACCCTAATGGGAGATGGAGCTGAAGAGGAAACCATGGGATACAGGAAGAGAACAACATGGGAACAACATGGGAGAAAGACCAATGGTATTTCCAGGAAATATGACTCAGGACAATAGCTGTGACCCTGCTAGGAAGGGTAACTAGACCATATAGGAATGGGTCAGAAGGCTCCAGAAGATTTCTCCAAGATAAAATTGATCGCCCTTGTGATGTACTTGAACATACTGGCAGGAGATTTGGACAACTGGTGGAGAGTTTACTACTGGTTGCAATAGTGAAACTGCATAGAAAATTAAGCAAATAAAATGACAAAATAAAAGATAATTATTAGCTCCAGGGAAAATAAAAAGTTGTTCAAGAAAGGAAACTAATAAGTTTACTACATGGATCAGCTGTGAATACCATTTACATAGACATAAAAATGTAAACACTGAATATTGGTCTAAGCAAAATTATAACATAATTGCAATGAGAGGGTGGGAGAACTGGATGGGCATGTGATGATGAAGGAAGATTAAGAAGTATTAAATTCTCTGTCTTCCATGGTAGGAAGTCAAACAGATAATGCCTAAAAGTGAAAGATGAAGAAGGAGCAATATGAGTGTATTATTTAGAGTTAAATATGGAGACATAGTCATTTGAGTTGAAAATCATTGCTGATGGGGGAAGGAAAGAGTCGGTGGGGGAACTGATCTTTTCTGTAACAAATCTGGTAGAATAGTTTGATTCGATAAAATGTGACATTTATAACTTTGATAAAAATACAAATGGAAAATGATTAAATAGTGTAGGTGATTCTCCATGCTATCCCACTTATACGGTTGTTGCTGCCCTGGGGTAAGAGTGACACCAAAGACATGGGTCTGCCTCCCTCCATCCCACATTGCCCCTGTTCCCATGTGCCTCTCATTTTGGGGTTTTCAAAGGTAATGCTGACAACACTTGACTTCACCCTACATGCTGACTTTGGAACTTAATGCCTGCTTAAGACATGTCTACTCTTTATGAGAGGGGCTTCCTGGCTTCAGTTAGAGATTGTTCTATATGTCTTCTCCAGTTCCTTCCAACTCCCAGACAGGGCATAAAAATATACAAACCAACTAGAGTTATACAGGCGCATACCCAAGGGCCTATGGGGTTGATGAATGATTGAAGTGGCTGGAGCCAAGGAGAGGTCAGGGAAGGCTCCCTGGAGGAGGGAGTCAACTGTGTTGACATTTTACATTCTGTTCCTTGAAACAGTGCACCAGCCATCTTCTTGCTGCATTAAATTAAAACATGCCTGAATTGATGCTTTTTAATGTTTTCCTTTTTTTCATGTAGTTGAGCACACAAAGTCACAGCCAAAGGAATCGATATTTTCAATGTCCAGTATTGAGGCATTATGTAATAGGAGAAGTATGTGTCTGCTGTGTAGTTGCTATGCCTCATAATGAGGAGCGCGGCTCCAATAACGTCTGCAAGAATGCCAGATTGTGAGCAGCAAGTGGACAAATAGTAGGACTCAGGTTGTTTGATTTTCTTGGCTACATCTTTTACCCCACTTCCACCAGTCTCACTGTCAGCTCCCAGTGGGGCTACCAGGAGCCACATGAGAGCAGTCTCCCTGGCAAGGCAGAAGCAAACAAGAGATGAGGGAACATAATAAGACTTGAAGCAGTAGTTGGTTTTTTGGCAAAATAAACAGCTGTGATAACCTCATTCCAAGCTTTAACAAAGTCTGGTGCCAAAAATGCAAAATGCCAAGTGGAAGAAAAGCACTAAACTTCTCAAGGGCCCCATCCAAGAGCCCTCACAAACCCATTCAAACATGATTTCTCTCATTATCACCTCCCAACATGTTCAGGTCCCTTTCGGACCCTCAGAGGGGCACTCAGGTTTCTTTCAGGCTGTGATCCAAGTTTGCAAAGTCTTGCAAAAGAACCCATGTGTGGGTGATGTCTTAGAATGCCCCATTCTCAAGTTTAGCCAGCCCCAGGAGATTTTTTTACGAACAGTATGAGGATCCCAAACACGATTTGGAATAGGCTTATTTGTTGTGACAATAAATGATTTTCTTAGGGGTGGGGAGGGGAACTTCAACAGGGCTACAGCTGTGGTGGGGAAACACTATACATTCAAATTAATAAAAATCTCTCCACTGTGTTTAAGGAAGAAAATAAATCTGATGAGGTATTGTGTAGGTGTGTCAATTTAGGTCCTCTGGGAAGCAGACTCTGAGACGGGAGATGGGGGTAAGAGATTTATTGGGGGATAAAGTCTGTGAAAGATAAAGAGGAAGAAGACAGCTTTGGGCAGGGAACTTTGTTAGACTGTGATACAGATCTGATACCTGAAAGGAAAGGGGAAGAGAAGCAAAACTGGTCAAGAAAAGCCTCAGACCAATCCAATAGCAACTCCAGAACAAATACTGCCCATTAGGGGAGACCACACTGGACAGAAATGGCCACGCCCTAGTGCTCCTCCTCCCAAAGGCTCAGTCATTGTCTGGGGGCTGCAGCAGAGTATGAAATCAGCTCCAGTGCTGTGGATAGAAAGCAAAGGCTCTGCAGATAGCTAACTGCACTTAGCACAGCTGAATGTCAAATTCTTTCTTGAAGGAAGTTGTTAGCAGCATGCCTGTCACAGTAGGGATGACCCTAAAACAATAAAATGCCAGGACAGTCTGAATTCATGCATTTAGCCAGGATTGAATGGATGTGGAAAGGGTATGACAAAACACTGTCTATCTAGAAGAGAATATACTGAGCTGATCGAAATTTGAATGGTATAGCTTTCTATCCAGTTGCAATAAACACATTTTTATTCTTAAATTCATCAGCAGCAACTTTTTACTGATGTTCTACTATGTACCAGGCACTGTGCTTGGCCTCTACCCATATAGAGTTCACAGTATAATAGAATCAAATAATTAAAGCAATGCATGATAAAGACTAATGGAAATGCATGTGAATTGTTGCAGAAGCTCAGGGAAGGAAGGACAAAAATATGCTGTGACTTAGGTGTTTGTTTTACCCTTCCCTGGGGCCCTGCCAATCTATTTCATACCACACTAACCTGAGCATGAGTGTTACTCCGGTGTTACTTGCAAAATGGGTTGGAATAGTTTAGGTAAGTGATTATTGGTAACCATCTCTAGAGCAGAAAGTTTTCTGCTGAAAAAGAGGTGAAGGTTTCAGTTATAAATTCAGACCACACTGGGACCCAAAGCAGTCCATTTTTAGAAAATGGAGTACCTACTTCGTCCCAGCCAAACTGGACCTCAACTCCAAGTCTGCTTCTTGCCTGGGTCTTGGCTACTACCCCTCCAGACTGCCTAACTCTTCAGTCTACAGCTTTGCTACCGCGATTATCCCATTGATTTCACACTATAGGGCCTTAATGCTACCTGAAACCATTACACCCACCTGACATATGGGCTGGACCCCCCATTATGCTGACAGGGATAGACTGGGATCAAAACTAGTCTTTGTCAATCCATATTAATGTACAATTATCCGCAGTGGCTCAGGAATCACGGCATTTTCTAAAGACTTGTCATGCATGTCTTGAGATGTTTTTATAACAACAGGGAAAAATAGATCCACCCTATGTGAACTGATACAAAAGCAACTTCCAAGTACAGAATGACGTGCATCTTAATGCTGAAAAAATATACAAAAATGTATCATATTTTATTGCCAAAGCTGACCCTTTGTTTCCTTGTCCTGGAGTGGGGTAACTGGAATTCTGTTATGTTTTCTTTATTCTTTTTCTTTTGAATCCTTTATATTTTACCTACAAATCACCCCATTGGTAAGAGAGGCTCTGTTATGAACCACATGTTTCATCAAAAGTAAACCTTACTTTCTTCTTCTGACTGTTGCCCCCCGACAGGTTGGGGAAAACAGTTTTGTTTTCATAGTGAAGTCACAGACATAAATCTTCCGGATTGCAATCCTTATAGCAATCCAGCTCATCTCATCATGAGGACTCCTTCAGGTTCATTTTCTGGCAAAGAGATTGAGAGAGAGATTCCTTCTAGAAAACTCAAAAGCTGGAGGAGAGCAGTGCTTTCAGCGGCCCCCAGCTCCATGATGACCAGTTCATTGGGATCCTAAATTACAGGTCCAAACCTAAGTTTGAATCCAAACAACAGGACAAACCTCTTAGATTTTTTTTTAACTCCCTTATTATATTTCCTTCTCCTTCTCCTTCTCCTTCTCCTTCTCCTCCCTGGCTCCGCTGCTTAATTTGTTTGTTTTTAACCTACAGTCCAGAGTAACGGGGGAGACAGGGCACTCGGCTTGGAGTTAGAAAGAATCAGGCCCAAACCTCTCCTTCTCTGCTTTCTAGCTGCGTGACCTTCAGTGCCATCTCTCGGCCTGTTTCCACAGCTGTAGTTGAGGAGTAATCACTTCACAGGGTTACTGGGGGAACCAAATGACATAACATATATAAAAGTGTCTGGCACAGAATCCCTTAATAAAATCCATCAGTCCCCACTCCCCTGACCAAATGCTTGTCTGAAACAGGACTCACAATTAACAGGTCCACTCAGGGGGCTCACTTCCCCAAGAGTGGGACAGCTGATTTGTCAACAGAAGTCAGCTGCAATGACCAGCTAAGAAGGTCCAAGCTTAGGATGCAGACCACTCAGCTCGATTGCAATATCAGCCACCATCTGCCCAGGAGAAGGGAAGCTAAAGTTTTCTGCAGGAGTTAAAGGATTCACTTCCTTCCCCTTTCTCTTTTTCCTGTATTTAGAGGGCCTGACATTGTCCCAGAAGAATCAGATTAGATGAACCAGTATAAATGAGGGAATAAGTTTGTCAAAATATTTTCCTTTAGCCTGGCAGGTATTCCTACCAAGCCACCATACCTTCTTGACTACCTCTTCCCTACTCTCTCTCCCTCCACACCCATGCCTCCTTACTTCCTGCAAATATCATTGTTGCCACTTTAAAAATGGCCTAAAGGATTGTTAAATGAAAGGAATGGGTTGCATCACTCAAACTAAGACTGAGGGAACCCCCAAGAACTCTCTGTCCCATGATGAATCATGTGGAAAGTCCTCAGCTGGAATTTCAAGGGCTTCCCCATTTGGCTCCGGACTTTCCATCCTCACCTCTTGCTAGGTCCCAATATGAACCTGACTCCCAAGCAGATAGGTCTTCCCTGTTCTCCATCTGCGTCCTTACTCCTCTGTCCCAACCTCAGTTTGAACTTCTCCCTTTCTCCTTTCTACATCCAGTTTTCATTCATTCTTCCAGGGCCATCACAAGCCCTCTGCCACCCTGCTTTCCCATAGACAGGCAACACTTACAAACTTTGGACTCAGATGTTATGGGGTTTGAACCCCCCTCTCTGCTACTTATTAGTTGTAGAACTTGAAGCAAATCCCTCACACTTTCTTTGCCTCAGATCCCATACCTATAAAGTATATAAAGTAGGATAACACCACTTCACCATATTGTTAGAAGGATTAAATGAGATGAAATGTAGAGCACGGCGGCTAGTAAGTAGTAACCAATCAATAAATAATGGCCGTTATTATTATCCTCCTATAATATCTGCCACATCTCAAACTTATCGTCAACTAATGGCCGTGCTGTACAATTTGATCATATTATATTTAGTTCATGACCAACTGCAGAGATTAGATTTGTGAAATTCCAGTTGAGGAACATGTGACCTTATATGAAAAATATGATTAGGGAAGCTGAGGTCATGTGTGAATCTATAAAATTTATTACAAATTAGTTTACATTCATTAAAATAAGCCAGTAAAGGCAGAATGTTAACAAAGAAGCTATAGTCATATTTTATAAGTATCACATTAGTGAGAATTAATTTCCACCTACTATTTCTTGCTCCCTGGAAACTTTTCTGGGATCCTTTGACTCTGTAGAGTCAAAATGATGCTTTTGTATTCAGTTCGCTTTGCAACAGCTAATGCCAACGCCATGAGGCAATCTGATCTGGGCCTCTTCCTCCAACCAGATATTTAATGCATTTTTGATTTGGTGACTTGGAACTACTGACTCTTGTTTCCCAGATTCTTCCTTCCAATGCTGCTCCCTCAGCCCATCTTACACCATCTCAGCATCCTTGAAGAAATTGATCCATGCCAGCCTTCTTTTCCCTGCTTCCCCAGACGAAGAGCATCCTAAATCTGGATGAAGAGTTAAGTTCATTTTCACGGAGGGTTTCTATCTTATTCTCAAAGCTATACTCAGCTTAGCAGAGGAAATCTAAACCTAAATCTAAATCTAACATGGTCCAGCTCCCTCTTTCACTCACATTGCACAGAAGGTGAGACGCCATTGCTGAGTGCTTCTGAGGGAGTCTCCTGGGGACATGACCTTTTTTCTTAATGCTTACTTCCTCCTCTTCCCTTCCTTTGAGCCTCAGCTCTTTACCCTCTTCATGCCTCTACTTTCCCCATTTTCTCAAGGGAGCCCTTTCCTGCTCCAGGAATAATTTGGCTCCCAGCCCTAAGATTCTTCTGGTGACGGCAGCGTTCGCTGTGTCAGGCATTCTTGGATTGC
The DNA here is from genome assembly GCF_025265405.1 of Mesoplodon densirostris. Classification (NCBI taxonomy): domain Eukaryota; kingdom Metazoa; phylum Chordata; class Mammalia; order Artiodactyla; family Ziphiidae; genus Mesoplodon; species Mesoplodon densirostris. The sequence continues at coordinate 30,551,763 of NC_082674.1, forward strand.
CTGGGCTTTCCTTCCTCTGACTGCAGGCTCTTAGGAAGGGATGGAGGAGAATGGTTTTGATCCCCTCCACAGGGAAAATGTGAGGGTGCTTCCACTCTGTACTGAGATTTCTCCTCCCAAATTTCTGAAGTTAAACACATCTCACTGTGGAGTTTCACCTCTCTGCAGAGGCTCTCAACTGGGCTCTATCTATAGTCTTTCTAGTAACATAACATGATTCTTTTTCATGAGAACCTGGAGCCCTGACTGTATCTACTATTATAAAGTGGGTAACGTGGCAGCAAGGGAAAGAGAAGGTGAGTCCCTAAAATAGACTCACATTTCTGAAAGGATGACCACTAATGTTGGTGCTGACTTACTGACCTTGCTGCCTGATGATCAAAACCAGCACTGTTTGTAAAAGGATGTTCCAGTAGCCTCGAGGCTCAGGGCAGCTGCTGGGACAGTTTTGCCAATTTTGTTCTTTCTTAAGTATCATTATGATGAATACCGTTTATTAGAGTTCATTGGAATGTGTCTCTGTATCTTGCATCCTGAAAGAACCTAATTGACAGTGTACCCAGAGCTGGGGAGATAAATATAAACTTGTGCTCTTTAGTTGGGGAGATGGACTTATAAGTAGAAATGTCAGTAGGTGGAGTTTTAGTTGCTGCTATCCCAAATTACCACCAAACTTTGTGGCTTAAGCCAACACGAATTTATTCTCTTACAGTTCTGGAAGCCAGAAATCTCAAATCAGTTTCACTAGGCTAAAATCAAGGTGTCAACAGGGCTGGTTCCTTCTGGAGGCTCTGGGGAGAATCATTTCCCCATACTTCCTCAACTTCTCTAGCTTCTGGAGGCTGCCTGCATTCCTTAGCTCATGACTCCAACCTCTTGCTTTCATCGTTACATCTACTTCTGTCTGACTTCTGACTCTGTCTTCTCCTGTGTCCCTCTTATAAGGCTCACTGTGGTGACATTAGGCCCACCAGAATAATCTCCCCATTTCAAGATCCTTAACTTGGTCACATCTACAAAGTACCCTTTGACCTATAAGGTACTGTTCACAGGTTCTGGGGGATTAGGACCTGGATATTTTGGGGGCCGTTAGTCAGCTGACCACATAGAGCAAGTACCGTGATTGACGTAAACACAGGGGGCTGTGGGCATCTACATTTGGGACACCTGGACCATGGGAGAGGAGGTCAAACATATAGTAAGACTCTCAGCAAAGTTTTCTTTATAATAAAATTTCCCCTTTCCCCATCCTCTCTAATTTGCCCACTATCTCAGGACTGCAGGAGAGATATGAACGTGAAGACCCTGTCAAATGCGTTACCCAGGGTACTGCTGCCCTGCTCTGCGTCCTCTCTTGGTGGAGGTCATCAAGATTGCATATTTCCCAAAATAGGATGTGGAAATGGCCTCAGTATCCCACTTCCTCCAAACAAGGGAGTACAATGGTATGTGCTAGGAGTCATAATGGGGAGTGAAATTGCTTTTCTCAGGGATGATGGGTTGGGATGGGCAGAGGCTAAGGTGGTGTTTCTTTGTCAAACACCAAGGTGTGGAGGTCCTGACTGTGATTTGAGTTGGAGCTGAGTTGTATCAGAGGAAAACTGTATGGCATTTATCCCTTGGATTTAGGGGAGTGATTTTGAATAGAATAACTAGGTAGTTATTAAAAATTATTGCAGACACCAAAAATATTGATGTGGGTGGTTCTGTTAGGAAGGGAGGCTTCATTTACTGGAGAATGGGGAGGTTAATTAAGAAGTAAGGGTGTTTACAAGTAGGATGCTTAACGGGGGTGGTGATATTGTCCTTGTCATTAAATATTTTCCTGATATAAAAATACTATCTTGGCACTTACTTATAGAGAAGGTTGATATTCATTATTAAGCATTCATTGCAAAATAAGAGTGTGTGTGCATGTGTTGTGCGTGTGTGTGTGAGTGTGTGTGTGTTCCCCACCAAAAGTCAGAAGCAGAGACTATATTATCTAGTACACAGAGATTCAAAGCCTGGATGGATGGTTGGATGGATGGATGGATGAGTGGTTGGATGGACTGATGAACACATGAATGGATAGATGGATAAATAGATGGAAGCATGGATGATTTGTCACAACTGGAGCCTCCAGCTCTGAGATCTCTGATTCTGAATCCAGACAGAGGAAGGAGTGGATTCACTAGTTTTGGGGGAGTATCATTAAAAACTTTTGCAAGAAGCATTTGCAGCTCCTTCTGGTTTCTCTTGGCTGGTTGTATTTGTTTTCTCCCAAGCCCTACGGGGGCAGGGTCATCGGTGACTTATACTTGGGGTTATGGGAGGTGGCTTTCCCTTCCCTTTCACACAATAACTGAGTATCATGCTGCCCTTCTGTTTCCGTCCCTGACTTTCTGCATCAATTTTCAGCTTATCTGAATTCTCATTGTGTATGCTCATGTGGGCTGATTCCATTACATTGCTTCGCAAAAGAGTTCCTGGACTCCATATTCTAGAGTAATTTAGCTGACTTCAATATGAATCAAAAAGGAATGATGTTTGGCAATCTTTTGAGAGCAATTATAGCAATTAGGGGAGCACACCATCACAGGCTAGCTGTGGGTGCAGGATACCAACACCTTAGCTACAGTGAATGTCAGATGAGAGCCTGGGGACTACTGGGCATGGAGGACGTGGCTCGAGACTGGCTCTCGGTGGTGGGAGGCCTTTGGCCTTACAGAGGGGTTAAGTACCTCATTATCATTTAAGGAACTTATGGCCTAATGATGGATGAACTTCATTATATTAGCTTTCTAACTATCTTTAATAAAACTCTTTAACTATAAAGATTTACTGGTCTTACTGATTTTGTGCTTAAGATGCTGCACAATAATCTGCAGGTGGGACCTCCTTTTTCTCTGAAGGAGGATGAACAAGAGATTGGGAACAAGGAAAGATTACAATGGTTCTTTAAGAAGTTGCTAGACCAATACCAACTAGAACTAAGGAGGAGAGTCTTTCCCTGCTTCAAGTCCCCAGCTAGATTCCTAAGCTAGGTCTATGTGAATCATGCGAAGCAGAGTTCTTAGAGTCATACATGGTGAATTCATGACTTCTCAGCAGCTTATTTCAGCCTAGCTGTACTTTCCCACCTTCACTGGATAATTACCCAACACTTCTGAATTGATTAATTGGATCCTACGTAAGGGAAGCCACATTGCGGAGCGATAGCAAGTTCAAAAAAGTACGACATTCAGAAAATTAAGACGGGGACTTCCCTGGTGGCTCAGTGGTTAAGAATCTGCCTGCCAGTGCAGGGGACACGGGTTCAATCCTGGTCGAGGAAGATCCCACATGCCGCGGAGCAGATAAGCCCATTCACCACAACTACTGAAGCCTGTACTCTAGAGCCCATGCTCCGCAACAAGAGAACCCACCGCAATGAGAAGCCCGCACACCACAACCAAGAGTAGCCCCCGCTCATCACAACTAGAGAAAGCCCGCGTGCGCAGCAATGAAGACCCAACACAGCTAAAATTAAATTAATTAATTAACTAACTTTAAAAAAAAGAAAGAGAAAGAAAATTACAGTTTTTTGTAAACTTGAGGCCACCAGTGCTTATTCCAAACTTTAAATCTTTAAAGATCAAAAGTCCTGCTAGAGGATAAAGCATACCAAAGCTATAGAGAAACGTTAGTTTTGGCAAGATGAGCAAAGAGAAGTGGGAAGAAAGGAAGCAAACAAAATTCAGAAAGGAAATTCTACCTTAACTCTCCTCACAGAAGTTTCCTTAAAAAACAACAAACAATCAGCCAGCCGTCTTTTTATATCATTGAAAAAATAATTAAAAGAAAGATATTTAAAACGAGCGACCTCTGCAGGCTCTGCTGTTTTCAACATATGAAATTCTGAAGTTAAAAAGTTTTGTGGAGGGCTTCCCTGGTGGCACAGTGGTTGAGAGTCCACCTGCCAATGCAGGGGACACGGGTTCGTGCCCTGGTCCGGGAAGATCCCCCATGCTACAGAGCGGCTGGGCCTGTGAGCCATGGCCGCTGGGCCTGCGTGTCCAGAGCCTGTGCTCCTCAACGGGAGAGGCCACAACAGTGAGAGGCCCGCGTACCGCAAAAAAAAAAAGGTTTGTGGAATTTAATCTCTTAGGAAATTAATCAGAAGGGCCAAATGCTCATAGCCTCAGGGTTTGGCATGGCTGGTTCTCTCCTTCTAGGTAAGAAATACCCTCTGCGTAAATGTGATATGCCATTAGGTGGAACCCCATCCCTGAAACACAATGATTCAATTTATTGGCTTTAATAGGGTACCAAGTCCAATACTCCAACAAAAGAGTTAGGAAGTCACCCGGTCGTTTTGGCTAACAGGAACAACAGAAATATAGCTCAAATCCCTCACCAAAGTTAAGATTTCCATTGACTTTACAACATAAAACCATATCAGGTTACATAATAACACCATTTGTAGAGCTGAATCAAGTATAAGAACATTCTGTCTTTCTTTAACACGTATATGCCAATGGTAAACACACGGGGTAGGGTAGGAAACTGCTCCTTTTTCATGTTTTATCCCACCTTAAATTTACCTGGCCTCAAGGAGCTAGTACCCTAGGTAAGTTGAGTTTTGTACAGTCCATAGCGGTAGTTCCTCTTGCTAGTAGAACTCATGGGAGTAGGATGAATAATGGAAACTATGCTTCATAGTAAAAGTTCCAAAAAACTGCCCTGTGCAGCAGTTTAAGCCCAACTGTAGCATTTGGTCTGTGATCAAAGTAAGAACAAAATCCAACCGCAGCCTGTACTTGCATACACCTGAATTTATAGCTTATTTCTCTTCTTGCTTCATTCTCTATGGGACAGATCTGAGTATGATTCATTTTCATTGAGAGCAACCCAACTCCAGGCCACAAAAGTCAATAGGAGCCCTGTACTCATTTTGGCTGCAAAGCTACAGAGCAAGGTGAGAAATGGTCCCTAAGTTACAAGGAAATAGAGTATACAGACACAGACTCACCTACGTACAGGCAATTGAATTCACTTCCACACAGGCTGCCAGAGGAAGCTTACTGTAAACCAAGCTGGCACAGAGCACAGAAAGTGATCCGCTCTCAAGAACATAATGAAAATAACAACCCTCCTCCCCTTTCCAAAAAATGTTGAAGAAAGACCAGCAAAATTAATCTGAATTAGATCTGTGGGTACCATCAAGTGTAGCAATTCACATCCCTGGCTGAGACTTGAGTGACTTGGTAAGTCATTAAAAAATACAGACATAGATCTATCTTTGGGGCAAGGGTAAAGAGGGAGCAGTGACAATTTAATCTGTCATAGGTGAAGGGAGCATTATTGTCCTAAGGTCTCAGATCTGGGTCCGTTCTCCTTTCTCTGGAGAATATCTCAAGTGTTATATAGCAAGTTTAGGTGGTGTGTGTGCGTATGTGCACGCGGGTCAGGGTGTGTGGATGTTTAATATTAGTATCCCAGGGGTATGGCTACAATTGAGGAATAGTTCACTCTCAGAAGCAAGTACAAATAAATCTGGACTTTATATATGATTTGCTTGATATCATTCTCAACATTAATAGAGTAATCTCTTTTCACCTGGGCAAAGAAAGACCTTACTCTGGGTACAGTATGAATATTTTTATGAAGAAAGTTTCCACAAGCCCAGAGTAATGCTTCGTATCTGTCCTGGAGATTCAAGCAAACAACCTTTATCCACGTGCAAATATCTCACTGGAGCAGTACTGACTTCTGGTTGCTCTTCTCCTCTGGGAAAACTCTAGAAACCCACAGAAGGGACTCATGTCAACCTTCTGTGTGTCCCTGAAAGTTGCCAGGAGCATCTCTTCTGTCTGAAGTGTTAAGTCAGGAGAACACACCCATCAGAGTGAGAGTGAGACCTGTTGCCACACGGTAAGCACAGCGTTAAACTCTTTACGGACGAGAAGACTGAGACACAAAGGACAGCAGTGATTTGCCCAAGACTGTGTAGCCCAGGCATCTAATGCCGAACTCCTGTTCTTAAGCATGTACTTCTCTGCATTCGGGAGGGTTTCCATGGCCAGCCTAGTTCTTTGCAGCTCTTGAACTAGGTGACAGATATCTCTGGGAAGGACCAATTCCATGTAGCAAAAAGTATGACATAACCTTTTTGGAACTGACAAGGTCCTTCCTTCCACGACCTACCTGCTTTCTTCCATATGCTCTTCCTGATACATATGGTCCCAACAAAATGTTCCTGACACACACATTGTGGACACTGACTTTAGCAGAACTATTTCTCCTGCCTAGCTGACCACTTGCTACCCAAGCGTCGTTTATAGAGAAGTTTATTTCTTCCTCTGCTACATGGTGATAAGAGCGGAGACTTTTAAGTCACTTATGGATGTAAATCCTGGGCCACTGGCATAGTTACCTTGAGTTCAAGATGTAGTAGAACCAGAGCCGGACCCAGCACTGAGACTGGTGGGGGGAAGGTAGGGTTCTGGGTCTCTGGGGCTGCAGACAAGGCAATGTGTCCTCGTGCAGGGCTAGCTCACTCTGAGGTGTGACTGTGTGATAAACTAGAAGCCACGAGCTGATCACTGTGGCTCAGGTGACCAAGGGTGCAAAGTCCTCTAACCTGAGTATGTGGACGGTCATTTTCCCTTGAAAACTACTGTGAAAGCATTCTGTACACCAGTACCCATGGGGCTGCCAGAGGAGGGATCCCTGGGGCAGGGGTCCCAAAGTGGAGCCCTGCCTCCTGCGGCCCTCACCTTCCACTGGTGTTGCCCCTCCACTGCCTGTGCCCCTGAGATGACTGGCTCTACCATGCCCACCTCCCCGGAGTAGCCTAACTCCACGTGCTGGGCGTTGAGTGGGTGAATCAGAAGAGCTTTAATGAGAAGGGACTTGGCCAACCAGACTGGTAGCTACCTTCACTGACTGAAACGTTGGAAGGGAGTCAGGCTGGTCCCAAAGGATTCCAGCTGCTTGAGGCAAGCGGACACCCTCGTGCCCAGGCTTCTGGGGAAGCAGAGCACTGGAAGTCTGCCCTGCTTCGGGGCTTTGCACCCAGCCTGCTGTGGGCACTGTCTACTCAGCCACCAGCACCCCTCTGCTCTGAGACAGGCCTGGACTGGACACTTAACAAGCATTGGGAGCCCTGGACTCAACCGAGAGAGGGAGATCTCTGGCAGAGGGTTAGACTGGACTTCTAGAAGGTGGGTTTTCTGACACTCCACTCTAGGAACTGATGGAAACAAGCCACCTCAGTTGTAAAACCTGCCTCACGGTGAGCTCTAAAACTAGAAATGATCCAAGTGTTTGTCAGTAAAAGACTGGTAAAACAAACTGTAGAGTCGCCATACAAATGGAATACGACTCAGCACTGAAAAGGAAGGAACTTTATTATTATCTATAATAACACAGATCATTCTCAAAATAGTTATGGTGAATCAAGAAGTCAGACAAAAAAGAGGCCATATTGTACGATAGTTCCAATTATATAAAATTTTAGAAAATACAAACTAATCTATAGTGACAGAAAGCAGATAACTGGTTGGTTACCTGAGCCTGGGGCTGTGGGCAAGAGAGAGGCAGTAAGGGATGACAAGGGGGCATCAAGAAACTTGTGGGGGGATAGATATGTTCATTATTGATTGTGGTGATAGTCTCATGGCTATAGACACATGTTAAAACTTATCAGATTGTATGCATTGAATATGTGTAGTCTATTGTACAATAATACATGTCAATAAAACTGTTTAAAAATGAAAATATACATATATATATATACACATGGGACTTAGCACTGTGCCTGGCATACATTCTGTACTTAAATGGGGCAATTTTTATCATTTTCACACTGGGCTTCACTCTCACCTATTTCCATAACAGGAGCTAAGGACACAGAGATCCTGATTATGTGTTGTGTCCCATGTGAACTCTATCCAAAGGCTAAGGGAACCTCAGATGATCAATGGAGCTAGAGCCAGTGTAGAAAGAGATTTAAAAACTGGTTTGGGAACCCCTTCCAATCAAGCACACTTTCTGGAAAACATGTTATAATCTCCATTGGTGGAAAAAAAACTTCCTGAAATATATTTCTGATAACGCCTGTAATTCCAACAGCACGTTTTGGCCTGTTTTCCTGCCATGTCTAGACTGAAGAATTTTTCCAGCTCAATCATTTCTGCCTGTTATTTAAAGGCCTCTGCAGTTAGAGATGGCTTAGCCACTGCACAGAGGGTGGAGTCCTCTTAGCTGGGTTCCTGCAGCCCGAGGTTCCAGGGTTGCTTTGGTGTTGAGATCAAGCTTCCCCCACAGGCTAAATTTACCTCCGTTGAGTTCAACATGCATTTCTTTCAAAGGACATCCATTCTCATTCTTAATCATTCAAAACATCAGAATCTCCCCTAGCCATCCTGCCCTCCCACAGGAGGGAGTCTCCAGGGAGACTCCCTTAATTTGACAAAATTCTCCACTGCACTCCTAAACCTTGGGCCATTTATGATTCATCTGTGACTAAATATTAATTTTTAAAAATGCAAACTTGCCTTGGAGGGATAAATAGTGAATAGTTTACCCATTCACATTTTTCTAGAGAAGAAGAAAGGGGGCAGAATGCTAATACTGGATCAGCAGATGAAACGCCAACAAGGAGAAAGTTTTTTCAAAGAGAAATCTCATCCACTTTACCATCTGGGGGTCATTGCCTCCCCTGTTCCCCAAAGGCCTGGTATCAGGAGGCTTTGTATTTGTGTCAGCAAAACGCGGGGTGGGGGGCGGGTAGGGGGGTTAAACCTCCTCTGAGGATCAGGCAGTGAACACTTCAAAAAATCTATCGTGAATGTCTGGATAAAAAGGGAATTTTGAGCTGCTATTTTAATCAGGTGAAAGCCAATTTGCTGCTCCACTATTTGAACTTTCAGATTTTCTCAGCCCCTGAATTCAGCCTCCTGGTTACTGGGGAAACACATTTTATTTTTTTCCCTGAATCTATATCTGCTCTCTAATCACCTCTAATCAAGAGCTGTAGTGTTGATTTAGTTTCATACAGAAGAATCATAAAACTGATCGCCGAGGGTCTAGTGATAAAGACAGGAATCCAAAGATACCAGGAGGCCTGAGCATGCACTTAGCAGGTCAGGCCAACCCCTGACCCAGGAGCCTGCTGGCTCCTTGGCCCCTATGACAGTGTTGCTTGTTCTGCTGGGCCAGGTGCCCCTGCCTTAGAGATGTCACCTACATCTGTGTATCACCCCTGGAATCAGTGCCCATTGGGATTCTGAGTCTTAAATGATGAGGAATTGACCTGTTTGTAGGAGGGGCTCCTCCATGCAGGCCTCTGTCCAGGGCTTCAGGTGCATTCAGGAAGCCTTTGGCAGGGTTGGAATGCCTTGGAGGGGTGGAGATTTGCACCCACCTCAGAAATATCAGAGGTAAAGGCCAGAGGTCAGGAAGAGAAGTGTGTCCAGGAGAAGTGCCCCAAAGCCCGGGTCAATCAACTGACTGAGGACTAACCCTGGGAAAATGGTGAAGTCTGCAAAATGTAGCTTTTAGTCTACAAACATTCATTTAGCAACTATCACACTCCAAGAGCTGTAATAAGCCACGGAGAAACATCGGTAAACAGGAAACAAGAACTTACAGTTCAGTGGGAGGTAGAGACTTAAGTAACTCAAATATAAGACTCAAATCAAGTGGCCTCCTCACCTGCAGGGTCCCCTTCTCCTTCCCAGAAATGTCCCTGCACCAGCCAGCCTCTGTTTCACACGGAGACCAGATACCCACCTGCATTTCTGTTCTTTGAAGATAGTATTCGTGCTCTCCCAAATCCCTTTTCTCTTGCACCCTCATCTTTTCAGTACTTTAAAATACCTATTTGCTGGGGAAATTCAGTCTACTGACTGATCACTCACAGATTCTGTTACTTTTTTTTCAAAGGTGTGTGCTTTTAAAAGAGGGCACCGGAAGAGAGCTTTATCCCAAAGAATCATATTTCTGATGGCAGAATTTCTGTCACAAGGACAGAATGGTAAAAAAAAAAAAGACATTTTTAATAGTGACATTATTTTAATATTCCCTTCTATGTCTAGTGACATTATTTTAATATTCACTTAGTTTCACAACAATCATATGAAGTAGCTAATAATAAATAGATAAGAATATGAAATTCAGAAAGTCCCAGTGTTTTACACAAGGTCACACAGCAAGCAAATAACAAAAGTGAAACATGGAAGCAGGTTCTCTGACTCCAAATCAAGGTGCTTTCCATTGTACAACAAGTGCTTCCCTTGGCAATTCCTTTGTGCAAGTCTTTGAGCCATCAGCTGGCTTGAATTAAGGGTGGAGGCGGACTCCAATGGGATAGCAATATTTATGGGACTTTCCGTAACTCAAACAGGTACCTTGGGAATTACTTTTAGTTTTCCTAGGTGATCTGCCAAAAGTATTACCTCTTCTATTTTCCTCTGAACCTAGGTAACTTAAGCTCCCTTCTAATATTTCGAGGTGTTGGGGTAGGAGGGGATAGTGGCTTATGGAATCATGCCAGTGTTCCCAGAGTCCTTGGGCATGGCTTACGGATTGGCCTGTCCTTCTCCTACCTCCCATGAACAGAGGGATCAGCATTGGTAGTTAAGAACATCTCTGAGTGGCCCAGCAGCATGGGAAAAACATGGTCCGTCTGGTGGCCTTGGCCCAGCCCTGGCCGTAAAAAGGGATTTCATATCATTAGCAACTTCCCCTTCAGAGTTCGTTAGTGTGAAATGTCTTGGCAGCTGAAATGACAGTGGGGACTCCCTCCTCACCAGTGATTTCACCCCTCCTAAGAGCAGCCATGGTGCAGCTGTATTTACTGCTTCAATTTGTGGCTCTGACAATAGCACATTGAGGTGCCTGAAAATGTGTGTAGCAGTGGTCAGCTGGCAACTAGATGGCACGTTGAAATTAACTTTACATGGCAGGTCTAGTTGATAAACCAGTTGTATCTGGACGCCTACCTTTGTCCGCATTACTAGAAGGCTTTGCTATTAAGGCTGAGTTGGAGATAGTGGGGTAAGCTGAGGCACCCTAGATGGTCCCAGTGAAGTGTGCGTGGGTGTGTATGTGTATGTGCACACATATATTAAAAAAATATATATACATGTGTGTATATACACATATGTATAAAATATAAGTAAATATATTTATTTTTACTCAATATTTGTTGTCTATCTTCCACAGAGGATGGAAAATACAATTATATCAACCCCCGAGCAAGTTGCATTTGAGGTCAGGACATGAAGTTCAAGTACGTTTTCTAGGAGAATTGAGTATTGTTTCACAAGTTAGGGCCAGAGTTGAAAATAATAGCTCCCAAGGTCATTTGAAATGTTCACTCCTTTAAAGATAAAAACAGAGTGAGTGAACCTGTTGACTAACTGGGTCTCTCTATTGACACCTAAGGTGACATCCATGCCTCATACGGTATGTGTGAAAATTCAGGCACTGCCCTACATTAAACTTGAAGGTTTGTTTTCCTTCTGCTTTGGGCCTACTGATTCAATTACCATCAATAGACAGAGTTCACTCCAGTCCCACCTCTGCCTACTTTCCAAGTAGAAGTTGAAGGATAGAGGTGAAAGTGGATTAGTGCAGAATTTTAACTCTGCTGTTTGTCTGGGGCAGTGTGGCAAGTATCCTCCAAGGTGGCCGCCAGTGACCTCTGAATCCTGGCATTCACACCCTGTGTAATTCCCTCTCCTTGGTTGTTAACTTGCATCTAGCAAATACAGAAAAGTGATGGGATGTCAATTCTGAGACTAGATCATAAAAAGATTGTGGCTTCCAGCTTGAGTGCAAACTCTCTCCCTTTCTCTCATTCTCTCTCTCTCTCTCTGATCATTCTTCCTGTGGGAGCCATGTTGTGAGTTAGGGTGGAGGAAAAAGTACAGAGACTTGCAGTAACGATATAAGTAAGCATGGAAGTAGACCCCTTCCCCTTTTGTCCTCCCTCTGGAATTCAGATGAAACCAAGCCCTGGCCAACACCTCGCCTGCAATCTCAGAAAGACCTTGACATGGAAGCACTCAGTGTAGCTCTGCCCAGATTCCTGATCAACGGAAACTCTAAAAAATGTTTGCTGTTTGAAGACACTAAGTTTTGTGTTCTTGTTTTTGTTTTTTGGGGGGAGGGGGTGGTCATTTATTAAGCAGCAATAGAAAACCAACACAGGCAGCAATGGGTGACAAGGTGGTGATTCCCCCATTAACTACTGAGTAGGTGGGCCAAGTCATCACAGGACTCAGTGAACAGTGCACTCAAGTTCTAAGTGAATCTTGGGGTTTTTTAAATTTAATTTAATTTAATTTTATTTAATTTTATTTATTTATTTATTTATTTATGACTGTGTTGGGTCTTCGTTTCTGTGCGAGGGCTTTCTCTAGTTGCAGTGAGCGGGGGCCACTCTTCATTGCGGTGCACGGGCCTCTCACTGTCGCAGCCTGTCTTGTTGCGGAGCACAAGCTCCAGAAGCGCAGGCTCAGTAGCTGTGGCTCACGGGCCCAGCTGCTCCACGGCATGTGGGATCTTCCCAGACCAGGGCTCGAACCCGTGTCCCTTGCATTGGCAGGCAGATTCTTAACCACTGCGCCACCAGGGAAGCCCTGAATCCTGGTTTTGAGGGGTAGTTTTTCTAACCTTTAGTAGTGGAATCACCACCTGTGACTCACTGTGCATACAGGGAGCTTTCTACCACTGGCTAGAATGGTTTAAAGACAGTCCTGGTCCAGAGGCAAGGGTTCCACCTCAGACTTACTAAAATAGAATCTCTAGGGTGAGACCTGGATCTGTATTTTTGGAAAATCATCCTGGTAATTTTACTGTTTAGTTCATTTTGGAAATCAGTGGAATAACCTTTCCAGGCCATGTTCTATATTGGATCTCCATGGTTCTCTGTATTAAGGGAGTTTCACATCTCATGCAGGTGATATCGAGCAGTGAGCTTAGCATACTTGAGTTTTCTCTATGTAGATGTCAGCCACTTGTAGGACTCGGAAAGTTGAGCGCTGCCACAAAGGAATACTTGTATTCCTGAGTCTAATCAAAGTAGTAGTGGAGATTCTAGCGTGAGTTCACAAATGGTTTGTTCTCTAACAATTCAAACATCAATAACTTGTTGCTCAAGTTAACTGTTTACAGAGACACTGTGGTATGGGGAAGGAGACATTGGGATTAGAGCCGGAACTGGGTTTAGGTGCTAGCCCCTCTGCTTTGAGGCTGTGTGACCTCGGTCAAGTTAACGAATCTCCCTGAAAATACTTCTTTTACACTTTATTTTTAAGAACTTTGTTGTGGTTTTTTTCTGACTATAAAAGTAATACAGTTTCCTTCTAAAAATATGGAACATACAGAAAAGTATTTTTAAAATCCAAATTATACATAACCCAGAAACCTCTGACAACTACAGTCCTATTTCCTCCCGTCTAGTTTAAATGGATTTATGTACATGTTTTTATATAACTATGATTATGATTATGCTATTATGTAAGACTTTCATCCTGCTTTTTCACTTAACATTATATTCTGAACATATTCTCACAGCATTAAAAGTTCTTCAAAGATATCACTTCCAGGGGCCTTATAGTACTCCATTGTGTAGGTGTGTCATGACAATTTTCTGTGGCTAAATATTTCAATGATTTCCAGGTTTTTACCTTTATAAAGAATATTGTGAGAAACATCTTTGTTTACAATATTTGTCCACATTTCCTATTACTTCCTTAGAAGGAACTCTCAGAAATGAAATTACTGCATCCAAAGGTCTGAATACTTTTTTTTTTTTTTTTTTTGGCCACACCACACAGCTTGTGGGAACTTAGTTTCCGATCAGGGATGGGACCCAGGCCCTCAGCAGTGAGGACTCCGAATCCTAACCACTAGACCATCAGGGAACTCCCTGAATACTTCTAAAGGTTCTGATACATGTTGCAAAGTGCTCTTCAGAAATGTTTAACCAGTGTGTACTTCCACCAGTAGAAAGAGAATTTCCATCTCAATGCAACCTTGCCAGCATAAACGTTATCTTAAAATATTGCTAATTTGATGATCTACATGGCTTTGTTAGTTTGATAGTCAAAATATGCTTTCTTGTTTTAATGTGTACTTCTTATATTGCTAGTACGATCAAGCACTTTTCCGACATTTAGTACTTCTTTGGTAAAATGAAAATGATGTTCCCTACCCATATCATAGGATTATTGGGAAAAATTATGGAATGGTGATTGTGAGTACTTTTTATAAATGCAATGATATGGTATGTTTATATAAATCTGATGGTCTCAATGTAGTTGATAGATATATGTAGGCAAGTCAATCTATCGTAAGGCTGTGGGATCGAGGGTAAATCCCCCCAGTCCTCCTTCATCCCATATATTTACATGTCATGTAATCAGAGTCCAGTAGTTGAGCTGTAATAAAGGAATACTCATAGGTAGCAAACAGATCCATGTCCCCTGCACGGCTATGTCCACAGTATCACTCTCGGTAATGGTAAGTGTTGGGGGAGGGATGACTTGGTCGTATGTTTGTTAACAGCCGCTCTTCATAGCCACTTCCTCCTCCTTTGCCAGCCACATCCCTGAGTCATTGCTCAAATGTGGGTCACAGCAGCTGTAGGCTCTCCTACAGTAAGTGCCAAGACACTACCCCTTTCGACATGTCCTAAGAACTGCCTCGTTCTACCTAGATGTAGAAACTGCTTGATTTCAATACACGTAATGAAGGTGAGCACCAAAGCTATAATTCCCAGAATTTCTATATTAAATGGATGACTTATATAGTATTGCTTATTCAACTTGGTTCTCTCACTCATTCAAAAAGGAAAATTAATAAAAAATAAAATAAATTTTAAAAAGAAATGAAAAAAACAAAAAGGAAAATTAAGAAATAAAAAACATTATGATATGGACTTCCCCGGTGGCGCAGTGGTTGAGAGTCCGCCTGCCGTTGCAGGGGACACGGGTTTGTGCCCCGGTCCGGGAGGATCCCACATGCCGTGGAGCGGCTGGGCCCGTGAGCCATGGCCGCTGAGCCTGTGTGTCCGGAGCCTGTGCTCCGCAACGGGAGAGGCCACGACAGTGAGAGGCCCACATACTGCAAAAACAAAACAAAACAAAAAAACATTATGATAAAGGCCTGAAAATATTGAGAGATTTTCTTCAACAAATTTAACATAAAGCAACTAAGATGTTAAATAATATGTGGGTTTCAAGGGAGAAATTGGTAGATTTAAAATGCAATCAATGTAATCAGACTGTAACTTCCCCTTCAGAGGCCTGGAATTCAGCCTTCCTTTTTTCCAAAAACTCTGTTCTTTGTGCCTGGTGATTACAAGTTCCAAAGTGGAAGTTGTGAGGGTAGAATCTGTTCTTTCTTATTAATAATTTTAAAAAATTAAAAAGGGTGTTTGGGGACCACTTGTACAAGTGCCTGTAAATCCACAGTAAGGAATTTTGCCTTAGTAGCTCTAAACAGACTATTCCTTTTTCTCTAAATTTATGGAAGAACTTTAAAGGCATTTTGTGTACACAGTTATGCAGTCCGTGCTTTAATTCAGTGGGACTTTTGGTCAAGTATGGATTACAAAGTTAGATATTTTGGGTTCAATTTTCTTTGGTCCATCTTTTCCAGATATGACTTCATTTTATTTATACAACCTCATGGTGTCTTATAAACTTGCTCTTTCTCATCATCTTCTGAAATCTTATGCAATAAATAGTGGTTGGGGGGGAAAATCAGTCTCCTAAACTTTTTCAATGAGAGAGCTGCCATTTTGTCCAGAAGGTAGCTCAGTTACCACAGCCGTTATTCTAATGACCAGAATCTGCCGTCCCCTTGAAGTGGGGGTCTCTACAATGCCCGCAACATTTGCCAGGGAAGCCTACATCAGTTGTCTCACATACTACCTGGGATTTGTAGAATTGGAGAAGATTGAATCAGGGTGGCACTGGGCTTACCATAGAGCAGTGTTCTTCCAGCTCGTGGACGGTTTGGAACAATCATGGTCACTGAAAACCAAGGGCATGACCAGATGAACCACAATGGAGAAAAAGTCCTCAAGGAATTCACCAGTTTGGAAACAGCCATTTCTTTCTTTCTTTCTTTCTTTCTTTTTAATATTTATGTATTTATTTATTTTGGCTGCACTGGGTCTTAGTTGCAGCACGTGGGATCTTTAGTTGTGGCATGTGGGCTCTTAGTTGCAGCATGCGGACATGTGGACTTAGTTGGCATGTGGGCTCTTAGTTGCGGCATGCATGCAGGATCGAGTTCCCCAACCAGGGATCAAACCCGGGTCCCTTGCATTGGGAGTCTTACCCACTGGACCACCGGGGAAGTCCCGAAACAGCCATTTCTGAACTTCATGTCCCATATATGGCAGCACCAAATTCTTTGGGGGGGGATGAACTCAAGGAAAGGCCTGTGTCACTACCTAGCTTCCTTCCTGCTGCAAGTACTCTGTCCAGTGCCAAGCTTTCTCCTATTTTATTATTAGAAATATTATTACTATATTAAAGATATAGTAATATAGTAATAATAACTAATGTTCATGGGAATTACTAAATGCCCATGGGTATTTAGTAATTGGGTGAAGGCTTTCCATGTTTTATCTCATTTAGCCCTCACAATGCCTCATTGAGCTAGCAGCTATCATTATCCCACCTTGGAGGCTTGGAGACTGGGTCTGAGAGGTTAGATAACCTGTCCAGGTACTTGCCTAGGAACAGGCTCCACTGGAATTCATACAGGCTGTCAGATCCCAGCGTCCATGCTCCTAGTTATCTTGATGACTGCAAGTAGTACAAACAGTGTGCTGGACTCAGACATTAAATGGTCATAAGACTAGACTCAGTGTCGCTCACTTCCTATCAGAGAGTGAAAGCAAAGGCATCCAATCTGGAGGAGGTGTGTTGCAGACACCAAGGTCAGCACTTTGTGTCTAATCTTTCAGTACACCATCCAACAGGTAAATTTCCCCCTTTTCTGATGCTGTGACTGGGATGGGAAGGCAAAACAAAAAGAAAGAAAAATGCAGTTATTTCTTTCCCTACTTGTCACAAAGGAAATGTTCTGTGAAAGGTTGAGAAACAGATTGTCCAGGGCAAAAATCAACAAATTTGATGTCTGGGATTAAAGATCAGATGCCACTACCCAACCTTTAGAAGCCTCTAGAGGGACTTCAAAGAAATGGCCCAAAGCCCCATGTCTCCCTTCATGAAGAAAGTAGACTTGGTCTTCCGTGCCACCTTTACAGCCAGGTTCTCCCCTCACCAGACTGTTCCCTGGAAAACTCTTTGGGAAACGAAAGTAACTTTTTAGGTTGCCAGGAACAGAGAAATCTTTTTTTTATTTTCAATTAAAAAAATTTTTTTAATTGAAGTATAGTTGATTTATAGTGTTGTGCCAGTTTCAGGTGTACAGCAGTGATTCAGATGTATATATATTCTTTTTCAGATTCTTTTCCCTTATAGGTTATTACAAAATATTGAGTATAGTTCCCTGTGCTATACAACATCCTTGTTGTTATCTATTTTATATAGAGTAGTGTGTATATGTTAATCCCAACCTCCTAATTTATCCCTCCCCCACCCTTTTCCCCTTTGGTAAACATAAGATTGTTTTCTATGTCTGTGAGTCTATTTCTGTTTTGTAAATAAGTTCATTTGCATCTCTTGTTTTTTGATGCTACATATAAGCGATATCATATGTTATTTGTCTTTCTTTGTCTGGTTTACTTCGCTTATTATGATAATCTCCAGGTCCATCCATGTTGCTGCAAATGGCCTTATTTCATTCTTTTTATGGCTGAGTAATATTCCATTGTATATATATATCACATCTTCTTTATCTATTCATCTGTCGATGGACATTTAGGTTGCTTCCATGTCCTGGCTATTGTAAATAGGGCTGCAATGAACATTGGGGTGCATGTATCTTTTTGAATTAAGAGTTTTCTCTGGATATATGTCCAGGAGTGGGATTGCAGGATCATATGGCAACTCTAGTTTTAGTTTTTTAAGGAACCTCCATCCCGTTCTCTGTAGTGGCTGCACCAATTTACATTCCCACCAACAGTGTAGGAGGGTTCCTTTTTCTCCACACCTTCTCCAGCATTTATTATTTGTAGACTTTTTGATGATGGCCATTCTGACCAGAGTGAGATGATACCTCATTGTACTTTTGATTTGCATTTCTCTAATAATTAGCGATGTTGAGCATTTTTTCATGTGCTTGTTGGCCATCTGTATATCAGGAACAGAGAAATCTAACATCTTATAGCTTCTGTCAGTTTAGTTGTTTCACTGTGATGACTGATCAGACAAGGTTCCTGCAGACACCAACTCCTCTTCCTCTGACTTTCACACTTATAATTCAGTTTACTTCTCTTTCTGGAGATTTCTGTCTCACACACATGTACCATGAGTTTTCTCTTAGCTCTTCATCTCTCATTTGCAGTCTCTCTCCCTTCCTCATCCCTTCTTACTCCATTTGTGAACCTAAAAATGATGCCAGTAATTCACGACTCCAAATCATGGGTGGTGCTAGAGACATACCTTTGTCAAGGAAAGACGTAATTATGGAAGTAAAATTTAAATAACATAAAACTGAAACTATCAACCACTGCAGTTCCAGAACCATCCATTGAACCCCTTCAGAATCTCCCTTTACAAATAAACTAGGATCACATTATAGAATCTCCAGTTTGGAAAAGATCATAGAGGTAATCTGACCTGTGTGCCTACATTCTATGTCATTTACATATTCGTTGAAAGACAAAGCCAATCTATTATTGGTCCCCAGCATTGGGTCAGGTGGTGGAATTTTGGGACAAATAAGACCTAGACACTGTCCTTAAGAAGCTTAGTATTGCAGGGGGACTAGAAAGTACCCTGGGGTGGGAGGTGCAAAATGATGTGGCCCAGACTAGACCTCATGGGGGAGGAGGTCAGGAGAATTTTTGCAGAACAGGAGATTCTTGGGTTGGCTGTAGAAGGGAGAGGAAGATTCTTTTGGTTGCGAGTAACAGAAATTCCATTTAGGTAAAACAGGAGGTGTATATTGGAAGGATAGACATTACCTTGGGAAGGGCAGGGATGCAACAGAGTGCCGTGGCTTCAGATGATCTTAGGGCCCTCCCCTCATGCTCACCTGGGTGTTTTCTGCACATTAGTTCCATTCTCCCCTACTGCAGATTGGCAGGGAATGTGGCTGCCGAAGATTCCACCATCAGAAAGAGACTGATCCTACTTCCTCAGATCTGTTTGAAAAATCCTGGAGACTGAGGCAGGGTGCACCACAGGACTGGTCAGCTAAGGCCAGGACAGTGCCACGTTACACAGACATGGCCATCAGAGAACAAACCATGCATTGGCCATTCTCAAAACGGGGGACACCCTGGGGATCAAACAAACACTCCACTTAGGGTCTTCCAAAGACTGTCACTCCAGAGCAGGATTCTCACCCTAAATGATTTACCAGCAGCAGGGTAGAAGCTGCCCTAAAAAGACTCTTGAAAACCTAGCTTTCAGTTCAGTGTTGTTCTATGTATACACTCTTTGCATATATACTACTTCTTACTACACACATGCTCAGTAAGCATTAACTATCAAGCAAATACAAGGGCAGATCCTGACAGCAGAAAGACCCAGTCATTTGATAATGATAATGATGATGGTGATAATTACTAGTTGAATATACTGCATGCTTCTAAATACATTGTTTTGTTTGATTCTCTTCACAATTCTGTGGGGTAAGTAAAAGTAATACAGTGGTGAACACCGTATTGAGCACATGCTACGTGCCAAGCACTGTTCTAAGAACATTACATTTATGAATTTGATTAATCCTTACAGCAGCTCCATAAGGCACATACTATTGTAATCCTGATTTTATTGATGAATAAACTGAGGCAAAGGGAAAACAAATAATGTATCTAAGGTCCTATAGCTTGTAAGGATAGAACTGGGACCCTGCTGGTTCCGGAGTTCATGCTCGTAGCTTCTATTCTGGTAGACCATTATTATTACTTTCATTTTTGTAATGGAGAGTTTGAGCAAAGCAAAGCCATAGTGAGTAGTCATACTGGTAATAATAAAAATAACAATAACCAATGTATATGTCCCACCTACTACACATTGGGCACTATAATAAGCCTGAATACTCTGATTTCACCTATTATCCTGAAAGGGAATTATTGTTGTCATTGTTGTTTTTCAAAAACATGCTCAGAAATATAGCTGTATTTCATATACTCACGCACCCATTCCCAGTTTGTGTTCTGGAAGCCTTAGAAAGTCAGGAAGTTGCTGGAAGAGCTGAGAATTGGTCCACTCCTGAAAAGAACCAAATTCGTGTTTGTGATGGCGATGCTTAGACTAAGCCCTAGGGCTGGCAGTGATAGGTATACAAGTCCTAACATTTGCTTTGGCCCCTCCTGTCTTTCCCACCCAGGTCTACTTCCTAGAACAAACACCCAAACACCCTTAGAGTGAGGGACCTCCAACAGAGCTAGCTCTGCCACCAGATCCTGTGTGTACTGGGGTCAGCTGTTGTGCCTGGCTAAGCCTCATTTTCCTCATCTATAAAATGGGAACATTGGTCAAAATGATTGATAGAACCCCCTGAGCTCTAAAACCTTCTGAGTCTTCACTGACATGGGGGTTTTACATCTATGAATCCTTCTTAGCGGACAGTCTAAGAAGAATTGTGCCTTCCTGGGTGTTATGGTCTGAATGGTTATGTCTCCCCCAAATTCATATGTTGAAATCCTATCCCCCAAGGCGATGGTCTTAGGAGGAGGGGCTTTTGGGAAGTAACTAGGTCATGAGGGGAGAACCTACATGATTGGGATTAGCGCCCTTATAAAAGAGACCCAGAGAGTGAGCTCACCCCTTCTGCCACGTGAGGTTATGGTGAAAAGACAGCTGACTCTCAAGTGGGCTCTCCCCAGATATTAAATCGCCAGAGCCTTGATCTTGGACTTCCCAGACTCCAGAACAGTGAGAAATAAATTCCTGTGGTTTATAAGCCACACAGTTTGAGGTATTTTGTTACAGCAGCTCGAACTGACTAAGACACCTGGATTCACAGCAAAATCAAACTGTGATCCTGAGAGTAGGAAGGGGATTTGAGGGCAGGAAGTTCAGTCTCCCCACAGCCCGCTAACAAACCCTCCATACGGACCCACAGTGGTTCCCATCTCCAGGCAAAAGGGAACAGTCTCTCGCCCCTGGGGTGAAGGCCTTACAACTACCCAGGCAGGCAACTCAAAACTCAGGGAGGGCAGGAGGTTTGAGGGAAAGTATGCATGGTATGTAATACGTGTGCTCTTAAAGTCTCAGCACATAAACCTCCAAAAGTTTCACTTTTCTAAAACCAGTTAGATTTAGAAGCATTTAAATAATGGCTCTTGCAGGGAACCCTCCTCCTGCTTCATATTCTTTAGCTGTTTAGGAATTATTGCTGAGGCCCTGAGGTCAGCTGAAGTAGTTTCTTCCAGGATTTTCCCGTTTCTCAAGTTGTGACTCTTTTGACCAGCACTTACTGGGTTGAAATCTCAGCCCCTTTGCATTTGCCTGTTATCATGATAGAAAAAAATCACTTGTCTGAGCACACCAGGTACAGGCACTGTTCTAAGCCACTCACCTGTGTGAAGGCATTTTATCCCCACGGCAACCCTGCAAGGAGGGTTTTGCTTTGAAGGGTCTGATTTAGGGAGGTCAAATAACTTGTCCAAGGTCACTTAGCTGGTAAGTAATGTGTTTGTTTCCTAGGGCTGCTGTAACAAATTACCACAAACTGGGTGGCTTAATATACGAGAAATTTATTCTCTCACAGTTCTGGGGTCCAGAAGTCCAAAGTCAAGGTGCCAGCAGGACCACACTCCCTCCAAAGTCTCTAAGGGAGAATCATTCCTTGCCTCTTCCAGCTTCTGGTGGCTCCAGGTGGTCCTTGGCCTGTGACAGCATCATTCCGATCTCTGCCTCCGTCTTCACATGGCCTTTTCCTCTTCTGTGTCTTTGTCTCCTCCTCTGTCTCTTATAAGCCACTTATCACTGGACACAGGACCCACCCTGCTCATTCAGGATGATCTCAGCTCAAGAGATCGATCCGCAAGTATTTACATCTGCAAAGACCCTTTTTCCGAATAAGGCCACATTCATAGGTTCCTGGGGTTAGGAGTTGCTCTTATCTTTTGGGGAGTGGGCCCACCATTGAACCCACTACAGCTGTGCAGCTGGGATCCAATCAGGCAGTCCAGCTCTAGAACGTGGCCTCATAACCATCATGCTACCCTCTCTCACACGCTGACTTTTCACCGGTGTCAAGAAAATGCCTGCTAAATCAATCTGAGCTTTTCACAAATCATCACAGGGCTGAAGGGCTCATTTTTCTGTGTTGATATCCTGTCCACGTTCTGGAAGGGCAGCGTGTAAAGTCCACTCTGTCCCACGCACGCCCTGATAGAGGGGGAGGAAAAACAGCACGTTGGGTTCCTTTTAAAAGAGGACTGATGGGCTTCCCTGGTGGCGCAGTGGTTGAGAGTCCGCCTGCCGATGCAGGGGACACGGGTTCGTGCCCCGGTCCGGGAGGATCCCACATGCCGCGGAGCGGCTGGGCCCGTGAGGCACGGCCACTGGGCCTGCGCATCCAGAGCCTGTGCTCCGCAACGGGAGAGGCCACAACAGTGAGAGGCCCGCGTACCGCAAAAAAAAAAAAAAGAGGACTGAATTCAACTTTGCAAATGTTAAAAGCTTAAATATTTTAGAAATTTCAGGCACACGTATAAAACCTCATTGCCTCAAAACCACAGTTGACAAAATCACCATTGACAAAGAATTACTCCACACACAGTGAAAATCTGACAAAACATAGCGATCGTCCAAAATACGGTGTTAGATCATTCCCCAGACGCCAGCAGGGTAAAGAGTTCTACCGTAGTTCCTTTATGATGAAGGAAAACAGGTCTTTAAATGAAGCCTGCAGCTTAAGTGGAGAAAACTTAAAGCTGTAGACAATCAATATTGTCATTTAAAGGGTGAACTTTATTTCTTCTGAGGTAAAGTGATGAGCCCAGGCAAAGCACTCACTCTACCAGATATGATTTGAAACAGCTGAAAAAGAAACTTCTGACAATAAGATTTTAGGACAGAAACACTGCCAGAGCTTTAAGTGCCTCTGAGAATAATAAAAAGAAAGTAAACAATGCCAGAGGCGGGACAAACAAAAGGAAAATTCTTACCTCGTTTGTTCTCCTCAAATACTGTAGAAGAATTATCTGTGCTTAGGCAGTTCTTCTGGAGTCCAAAGTCCTGCCCTGTGCTCATCATTCTGTTTAAGCTCTGTGCTTTCAGGCTGTCATTAAATGCCTTACACTGGTGGATGGGGCCAAGATGGTTTTCAGTCTAAAGCCATTGAGAGCCTCAAGGCAGATTCTAAAGGCCTTTACCATCTGAGCCTGGCCATCTGGGCTCTTCCTTTCACTGTTGTGAAATGGTCTTGGCATCTGACCCCTGTGGGAGAGCTGAGTCCATTAGCAGAATCCTCATGCCTTGAACAGCTTCAATTAGCCAAGAGCATGGCATGAAGCAGAAGTGCTGGTAATAGAAAACAACAGATCATAAGAAAGCCCTCTGGATTAGGCATTCAAGCAAGAGGCTCATTTTGTCAGACACCCAGAGCTGCCTTATGAACAAGCTAACTGGGCAATGAAGCAATGGGCAAGCGACAAACTGGGTTGTTGCTTCTTAATGGCGCCTTGACTCTATTAACAAGCGTGTTGTGATCAACTGACTAGCACCCGAATTTTACTAGCTACCCTGAAGCTTGCTGATGAACACTGTCCCAGGGGCACATGTGAGGAAGAGGTCCTTCGGATAACTTATTCCTTTGGATGGAGTCCAAGAGGGCCACGTGCCCTGTGGAATTCCACATTGTAAGCGGGCATGCCTCAGAGAGATTCCAGAGCAGTGATGATATTACTTATTTAGGCTGAAGGTTATCTGCTCGCCCTCCTCCAGATCCCTTTAAGCCAAGGGAAGGGCACCTTGTTGGTGTCAGATGACAGGGGTCTGGTTCCCTTTACTAGAATGAGCTTTCCATGTCATACATCCTCCGGAAGATCTGAAAAGCCTTTTCTCTTGGTTGCTAATTAGGAAAGAAGGCATCATAACCTGGCATGGCAGTGGGGAGCTCTGAGCTTACTACTCATCTTCGTGCTATTCATGGAGGCTCTTGAGGCAAATGTCCAAGAACCTCTTTACAGCTCTTGCAATTAATCCTGAAGTTCTGATTGCCAGTCTTGGGGAGAAACATATGGATTACAAATGGTTTGATTATTATTATTTCAAGAAAAAGCTAATGCATTATAATGAGGGTTGTAGTACAACGGTGAGAGAGACAGTATGGGTAGGGAGAGAATTTGTAATAGTTTCATGTTTCTTTTGTTCAGCTAGGAGAAAATGACATTTTAAAGGGAACTGATGAAACTTATTTAAGAAGTCAGTATGTAACAACTCTGTTTCCCCCATCCAAATTCTGAATTATTTAAGAGATGGACAAGGAATAAGGTGGATGATGGTTAAAGTATCACCTTAGTTAATGAGAACGCCTAAGATGTATGGCATGGCTAGCTCTGAGCCCTGAATTAAGACGTATTGCCACACACTGTGGGCAGTCTTAGAAAACTTGTCTTCCCCTGAGGGACCCTGAAGAACCAGGCAGAACAAAGCGGAAAGTGCGCTTTTCCTGGAAGCTGGCTTCTAATGGGAAGGGAGGGGGGAAGGGCCTGGACTAACACATGTGAATTCCCTTCTCTTAGTCACCACCGGGAACTCACACCCCCTCCCTGGGGCATTAGTGGTGAGGAAAGAAAAGGCGGATTTAGGGAAAATCTCTGTTCCTGGAAACGAGAGAGGAGGGAGAAAGTGTTCTCCCATTAATAGGACCTTAAATGGTTAAATTTATCTTCTTGAAACAAACATCCTTGTAAGCATTTGGGGACAGAATGAATTCCCAGTTGTGTTCTTTGGGTGATTTCTCCAGTGGAGGCCTGTAGCATGTGGGGAATTTTCACCAAGATCAGAGTCCTCACGGGTCCAGAGCTTCATCTATCCCTAAAGGATTCTAAGATTTGTATCCACTTCCACAAGCCACTACTCAAACAATCAGCTCAAATCTACCATGGATACATCCCATGAAGGCAGCCCTGAACCTGAGTTTATTTGGAGTCTGATATTTTTCATTATGAACATCAGTGATTCGCACCCCAACTGCACTTAGAATCACCTGGGGAGAGCTTTTTTTTTTTTTTTTTTTTAATTTTTTTTTTTTTTTTATTTTACAAATTTAATCAGTTATACATATACATATGTTCCCATATCCCCTCCCTTTTGCGTCTAAGAGAGCTTTTAAAAACGATTGATGGGGACTTCCCTGGTGGCACAGTGGTTAAGAATCCACTTGCCAATGCAGGGGGCGCGGGTTGGATCCCCTGTCCGGGAAGATCCCACATGCCACGGAGCAACAAAGCCCGCGAGCCACAACCACTGAGCCTGTGCGCCACAACTACTGAAGCCCGCGCACCTAGAGCCCATGCTCCACAACAAGAGAAGCCACTGCATTAAGAGAAGCCCCCACTCACCACAACTGGCGAAAGCCCGCGTGCTGCAACGAAGACCCAGCGAAGCCAAAAACAAAAACAAACAAACGAAACGACTGATGACCAGGCCTTTCCTCAAACCAAGGATACTGGAAACTCTGGGGGTGAGCCTGGCATGGGTAATTTTTACAAAGCTCTTCAGGTAGTGCTAATACGCAGTCTGACTAGAGAATTACTAATGCTGATCATTACTGTTTGTCAGGATTAGAAATCACTGCTGTTCAGGTTGACAGAATTCTGAAGCAGGCAGTGTAGACTGGTGGTTAAAACTGTTTGCTCTGGAGTCAGGCAGACTGAGTTTCAATCCTGATTCCCCTCCTTACTGAGTGTTGGTTAAGTTACTTAAACATTCTCAGTCTCTTCAAGGTGAGCAAGGACATCCATTAAAAGAAACTCACTCCAGTGAGTATAGGTGTGCAGCCTTGGTCTTCAGCTTTTTTGGTAGTTAACCCCAGAAGGGCTCCTTCTCTTTGAACTATCACTCCTCCACGTTTCTTGCAAATGGCAATGGAACACAGCTCTGCCATGCAGACGCTTGGGATGTGCTCCATGCCAGAGGGTCCCCATGTGTCTTAGGCTCTGGAGCAATTGAAATAGAAGGCCCCATCCTAAAGTCAGGAGTGGGGGTTCCCCTGTTGAAAAATTCCCCTGTCACACACTGTCCCATGGTATAAACTTTTTGTTTGGTTGGTTATTAAATTCTTAATATTTATATTATTAATTCATATTAGTTGAATTTTTAGACACACACATACTTAGTTGTTGGCCCATGTCACAGCTATCCAGCCTGTAAGGATCAAGTCTTCTTGCTCTTATCTTCAGAAAAATCACACACTGATGACTTCACAAATGGTTCTTGATTATGGGAATAATTACGGTCTTGGAAGAATTCTATTTATATAACCAAGAACTCTTAGGTCTTAATTATATAGCTGAAAGGGACCTTAGAGACCCAGATCTTGGAACTGAAAGGTGACTTGCCTTGGGCCACACAGGCATAGAGACAAGGCCCAAATATGAGCTCTTGTTCCAAGTCCATTTCTTTTTTTCTTTTTTTTTTATAGACCTTTATTGGAGTATAATTGCTTCACAATACTGTGTTAGTTTCTGTTGCACAACAAAGCGAATCAGCCATATGCATACATGTGCCCATATCCCCTCCGTCTTGAGCCTCCCTCCCACCCTCCCTATCCCACCCCTCTAGGTCATCGCAAAGCACGGAGCTGATCTCCCTGTGCTATGCGGCTGCTTCCTACCAGCCACCTATTTTATATTCGGTAGTGTATATATGTCAGTGCTACTCTCACTTCTTCCCAGCTTCCCCCTCCCACCCCGTGTCCTCAAGTCCGTTCTCTATGTCTACCTCTTTATTCCTGCCCTGCAATCGTTCATCAGTACCATTTTTTTTTAGATTCCATATATATGTGTTAGCATACGGTATTTGTTTTTCTCTTTCTGATTTACTTCACTCTGTATGACAGACTCTAGGTCCATCCACCTCCTACAAAAAGCTCAATTTTGTTTCTTTTCATGGCTGAATAATATTCTTTTCACTTTGTCACACTGCCTCTCTGAACAACTCTCTAACCTACTTCTCTCTCTTTTCTAACTCCATCTCATTCCAGTTTCTCTCTCTGCTGAAGATGTTCCAGATTCACAGAGCAGGAAGATGGAGGAAAGATTTGAATATAAATTTTGGGCTTCCATGTTTGGATTGCTTTGGAGAATTCTTTTCCTTGCTTCGTAGCTTGTTTCTCTGTCAAGGCCCAAAAGTTTCCCCAAGCATCTGAGTCGGCAATGGGTTGGTCCTCTGCCATCCTCTCCCCAGCCAGCCACTGCCAACTGTAGCCCATGGGCAGTGATTCTACTGCCAACCTCCCTGGAGAGGAGCCCAAAGAGACAAACAGAACTGCAGGCGGGGAACCTCTCAGCCCGGGAAGCCAAGGTAATACCTGTCACTGCTGTAATTGACTTCAGGCCCAGTGTCCCTCACTGCCTGCCTTGATGGCTTTGGCTGTGAAAACTCTCCTTACAAAGGAGGCTCTCACAGGCTCCAGCCACGGGAGCCCTACAGCCAGGGTTTCAGGAAACTGGGGTGAAATGGACAGAACAAGAGTTTGTCCAAAGACTGACTAAGACAGGAGGTTCCCACTGCTTGGAAATCTATCTGTGTGTTCCAGAGGATTGCAGAACAAAGACCCACACATGGTTATTTTGGCAAGAACTGGAAGGTTTAGATTATCCTTTTCCACCCCATGAAAGTGGCCACCTAAGATGTTCATGCTGAAGGAACATCTGTTTTAGCACTAACAGAGCCTTGGTGTGGGCCTCCCCGTGGTCTTCACAGCAGACACAGCACTAGCAATGGGAGAGCCGCAGCTGTTGAATGCACACATAGTGAAGGGTTTGGTCTCTCCCTTTTATCTCAGCGTTTCCAAAGTGACGGTGGGCATTGAGTGTGCTCTGATGAGCTCCGCTCCCACCAGCTCCCACCAGAGATTCTGCAATATCCCATAAGGCCACTTCTTGCCTCCCTAAGGTGTTATTTTTGGAGAAGGCATCTGGGAAGTGACAAAAACAAAATAGCCAGCATGAGCCTTTGCACATCTTTTGTGCATTGGGTGTCTGAGTGATGGAATTGGATCTGGCGGCTTATGCTGTGTGTAAGACAGCTTCCCCCATCTGGAGCCCAGGTGTGCAGGTTCACCCCTGAGTTCCAGATAGAGGTATCAGTGAATAGTGAGAGCGAGGCACTTCCTGCTCACCTACCTTTGTTCCACAGAAATGATTTTACCCTTTGATGTACAAAGTCAAGATCTAATTTTATTTGTAGATCAAGGTTAGCTGCAATTGAACGGATGAGCACACTGAGAACAATGGGATTTTGTACCTCCTTTTTGAGAGTTCAATGTGACATCATGGTTAAGAGTTTGCATTCTAGAATCAGAGAGACCTGAGCTCAGATGCTAGCTTTGATTGGTTTTCTATGTGACCTTAGGAAAGTAAAGCAGTTTATCCAAGCGGCAGTTTCTTCATCTATAAAATAAAGATATTATAGTTCCTACCTGGGAGTATCACAGTGATGATTAAGAAGGAGAGCACTTGTGAAAAAAATAAAATAAAAGGCCTCAAGGCTAATCACATCACAAAAGCACAATTAATTTACTGTTATCCACCTTAGAAGCATGGTCTCCCCTCTACCCAACCCCTTTCCAAATACTTGCATCTAGAGCTGTCCATTCTGGCTTCTCCCACTGTTAGAATGTCCTTATCCTAAACCAAAATTTCACTAACCTTGTCTTCTGATCTTTGCATTTTTATCTACCTTTTGGAGCCACATGTTAAAAACCAAATCCCTTTTCATAATGGCAGTGACTGGGCTACTGCCTTGCATAGCTCTAAAGGATACCCTTTACGTTGCAGTCTGTGTAAATGGCACCCCCTGGTGCCAGCCCTACAGGAGAGGAAAATAAGAAGGATGGAGGGGAAGAAGGGTTGTAGGGAGATGGGCCATATCCTTTTTAATGAAAATTCCCTGGAGAAGTAAGGGTCACGCTAATGCTCCACCTTCTCCAGGCAAAGCAGCTACAACTCTATCAACACTTGTTCACAGAAAATGGTTTCACATCAAAGCCCATTGATGTGAAATCAATGTTCATGATCACTGGATCATGATCAATGAAAGGGTCAATCACTGATCAATCAAATCAATCAGTGACCCTTGGATCATGCTCCTCTGGAAGGGAGACACCCAGAATTAAGTCCACATTCCAGGGGAGATGTGACCAGGGCTAAAGAGAGCAGAACTGGACCTCCTTTGTTTTGCTAGATACTGTTAATTAGGATGCCACTGAGATAGAAGGCAATCTTGGTACTATTATAATTATTTTCTGGACAATGACTTTGGCCTTTAATCACGTATTATCCTGCAATATCTCTTCATTTGTTTTGAATTGTTACTCACCTTTTGTTTGTTTCACTTTATATTTATTTGTGTCATTTCATACTGTCTACATTGGGAGCTCCTTGAGATATATCTGTGTTTTGAACATTTTAATGACTGCTGTTAAGTCTAGCACAGTGCCTGGGTCAATAATAAAATTCTAATTTGAATATTTAAGTAGAATCAAAGCAAAGACACAGTATTTGCTAAAATTTAAAATGGCCACTGTGGCAATGGAATAAATATATTCTGTGTGTATCCCAGCGTTCCTAGGATAAAGTACCTTGGAAGAAATGGTGGTGATTTCTTATTTGGTTAATGAATCATAATTCCCCAAAGTACAAGCATGACACTTATGAGAGTCCTTAGTAATAATTCTTCACGTGTGGTTTTCTCACATTTTTTTCATATGCAGTGATTTTCAAACTACGCTCTGTAGAGCTGGTTGGGTTCCAAAGGGATGTCCCAGGGATGTTTGGGAGGGACAGAAAAAGGGAGAACAGAGGGTGAGGCTCCTGTCTGTCTTCTATTTCACCCTGAGCTGTTAGCCTTTAGCTGTTGTATGTATTGGACTTCTCTGTAATATTTCCTTTGGGGGAAAAAAAAAGGTTAAAAATCATCAGTTAAGCCACTCCCTGGTCACTTCAGAGTGGTAGGGAATATGATCCCTTCCATGTTTCCTCTTACATAATGGATTTCTAGGTGAAATGGATTTGAAGAAGGGTCAGAATTAGGTTTTTAATTGCTAAATTTAGCCCTACTACGTTTAAAACTCTCAACAGTCCTGGTCTAAAGGGAAAGTATCTATAAAGCATCACTATCCTTGTCAAGCCTTTCCCCTCCCCCCTACATACGCAGCTGGAAATGGAATCAGATCTGGAGGAACACTGGGGATTTGACAGACACCATCCAAGCAGTGTTGCCCGTTTGTGATTTGCTTCAGATTTGGGGGGAGTTCCTTGAGAACTCCAATCCTCACCTTCTGTTTTGATGACAGGAAAAATAAGAACCTATTCTACTTTCTGAAAGGAACTTGTGTGTTTTTCTTACTCAGAGATGAAGGTCGGATATCTAAAAATAGGTTATTTACTGCCCCTGGTTGGTGATCTTCTCTGGGGAAATTCTGAAGGAGGGGGGCAGGGTGGGCAAACATATTTCCTTTCTCCACTTCTCAGCCAAATTCCTAGGGGTCCTTAAGGGGTGAGGCCAGGGTAGGGCACTCTGATATCTACCTTGGTCTCCCAGATTATATTTTCTAACTGTCAGGCCTCCTCCAAGAATCATATTTTAATAAGGACTTGGGGCTCATACCAAACCCTCATTATTTTATGTGCTATAAATATTTAGAAATATCTTAACTCTGCTCGTCCATTGTTTCTTTTGCAAGATGGAGATAATAATATCTTTCACAGAGGGCCTTTGGCCTGAGTAAATGAAGATGGATAACAAAATAAGGAGGCAAAGTCTGGAATAATGTTGGAAGGGGTCAGAAACAAAAATTTATTGGCTAAGATGGGTAACCCAAACTCTGGAGCACTAGGAAGGAGAGGAATGAGGAACATCACATGGTGAAAATGTCATCACACTAGAAAGGGGGACTTGCTATGATGTCTTCACTCCCCTCACACTTGTAGAGCAGCAGGAAAAAATCTGCACTAGTTTCAATATAAAAAATACACTAGCTGAAACATAAGGAAATATTCTCATTTGTCTTTTCTTTCAGTGTTATAATAAATAAAACCAGCCTGTGACCAATAAAAACACACAAGCATTCTTCCTAATCTGTGTTAGTTGCACTTAATATACCAGGAAGGAGGAACTTCTTTGAAAGTAACTTTAGTTAAGAAATGTGTCTTTTCTGGGCTTCCCTGGTGGCGCAGTGGTTGAGAGTCTGCCTGCCGATGCAGGGGACGTGGGTTAGTGCCCCGGTCCGGGAGGATCCCATGTGCCGCGGAGCGGCTGGGCCTGTGAGCCATGGTCGCTGGGCCTGTGCGTCCGGAGCCTGTGCTCCGCAACGGGAGAGGCCACAACAGTGAGAGGCCTGCGTACCGCCAAAAAAAAAAAAAAAAAAAAAAGAAATGTATCTTTTCATTTTGAGGGATTCCACCCAATTTGATATTTTCCATTACATTTAAGGGAAGGCACATGCATTGAGTGTCTTCTATCTGTGATGCTATTAAATTCAGAGTAGGGTTAAAATATAATAGTGTACAAGTCAGTTAGACCTCTTTATTCCTCTGCAACTAATCCTCAGAAGTCCCCATCCTACTGGGGACAGGCATAGGGAGCCGGGGATGGGGGGCGGGCAGATAGGAGACAGAAACTTTTCTATTTACAGGAAACTTCGGATTTGAAACAGTCTTTTAAAGTTCTAATAGATTTTTTAGGGTAACCTATGCCTCTTTGGAAAAATGTTTTATCACTTAGGTTTCCCACCTCCCTCAACCAAGATGGCATCTGGCTAAAGAGGGAAGCTGTGTCCTCATGGTGATGGGGAAAAGGGCCCACCAACTGGGTCTCTGACCCATTGTGGTTGGCTAGGTCTGTACCCTGGGCACTTGTCTGATATCTGTGGCTAAAGTCCATGGCTGATGAAACTCATGGTCTGTTCGCTGCTGGCTCTGGTCCCCTTAAATGGTGTGGTTTGGGGTGTTGCTGGCTCTACTGAGCAGCATGTTCACTGGTCTTGAACAACTAATTAGATGTCCAGTACATAGCTTCCTGGCACTCCAGAGCCATGACCTTCTCTCTTCCCGACACCTAGATAGAGTCTACCCCATTGTCATCATATGGGGTTCTTTTTCCCCATGGGACAGCTTCACTTAGGGCCAGTACAATCTTCTCTAGGCCCCGAGAAACCTAGGAATTCACACATGTTAACCTCATTTTTGGAGAAAATCTATGCCCTATCCCCAGTCATTATGCTAACACTTTACCTTTTCCAATCTACCAGTTAAGAGATGTCGTGTTTAAGCAGGAATTCTTTAAAGGGACTTGACATTTTCTCAGTCTTCCCGGGGATTCCTTTAAAGTTATTTTACTTAGACTCCTCTGTGGAGTTTCAGTTCCCCTTCCCATCTTAAAGGGGCACTGCTACATAATAGCCTTCTCTTTCCTGAGGCAGCATTCACGCTCTTCCTTCCACGGGGTCATAATGATGCAAGAAACCTGTCAGAGGAAAACACAGCAGGAAGTATTTATTATTACCATTATCCTCTTTACACACGCTTTATTTTATTTAATCCTTGCAACAGCCCTCAGTGGTACTTATTATCCCCATTTGCAGAAGAGGAAACTGAGGTTCAGAGTGGTTACATCGCTTACCCAAGTGATTGAACCAGGATTGACAGCAAATCCTGTACTCTTCCATCATGCCAGTCACCTCCCAAGGACCTACAGGAGGCAGACACTGCTGAGTTGTTTTCCACTGACAAGGACTTACTCTTCTGCTGGGTGTCCCCAGCGCTTCAGTCTGATTTGTCTTTCAGATTCTCTCCCCCACTCCTGTCCTCAGTGCGATGCAGGAGAGGAAAGCTGTATAGCCTTTTAAGGTACTTGGTCAAGAAATCACTTAATACAGAATTAACACATCATCACAGCAATTACAATTTGTTTCTCTGGGAAAGCAAATGAGATGCTCACTTATTTATCACCCCTCCCTTTGGAAAGAACTAGCGACCATAGTGAAGTAGAGAGTTTACCATAAACAATAAAAGGTGAGTGCAGAGGCTTTTTAAAACAAGACCAAACATTTGGCTGGAGCCCAGAAGCCATTACTCTTTGTCCATTAGGATTCCCTCCTACACAATTTTCCAGAGGAGGATGGAATTCCTTGGGTCATGTTATAAACATTCGTCTTCTAAATCACGCCCCTAATAGAAAGAACAGAAGACAAGCATGTGCTGTAAGTCATTCGCCTGCAGAATGTGCTCTGCACACGGTAATATAACATGTGGGATCAGCGCCTGCGTCAAAGACCAAATACACAAGTGTAAAGAGATGGGAGGAAAAAGACAGACTCCACATGGCCAGCATGGGGGAGGGCGGGGTGTCCCTCTGAGGAGGGGAGTCTTGGAAAAGACTTGTTGGGGAGGAGCTGAGGGGAACATGGAATCACTGGGCTTTGCAGCCCTCTGGGACAGAGATGGGTCTAAATGAATGGGTGGAGGGGCCGTGCCAGTGGAGCAGGGAGGAGAGCATGCTGGGGGAGTCCAGAGATTTCTTGGCCAGTGTGTGATTAGATATAATCTAGAAGGGGTCCAAAGCTAAGGAAGGCACCTTCCCTTTCCCCAGGCCTCCAAACCCTTCTGGATCCCCAAAATCTTCCTCCTTTACCATCTCCTCCTTTCACTCTGGACCGGAAGGGAAAAAAGTTTGTACCCTACTGGCAGAACAGGCCGCACAGGGGATAGTTTCTGCCCCTCTTTCTCATTAGTTCTTAACTCTCTAGCCAAATACGTACTTTTTTTGTTTTTTATTCCAAGGAGCCAAACAATGTACACCTTCCGTCTGAGCCCTGCATTCCCTGCACCCACGGAGGAACCCTCCCTAGATGACCCGCCCTTTGGAACTGATTAACTGTAATTTGCCCCATCTTTTTACTCCTCTCCCCCAAGTTCACAACCTCTGTCTTACCTGTGCTATTTACTTCAAGCATCACAACCCAGTGAAGCAAATGTGATAGAGTGCTATGCAAGGAGTGTGAAGACAGGTTCTGCTTCTAATTCGCTGAATGGCCAAGAGTAATTATTATAATAATGAGTAGATATCTATTGATTGATTGAGCGTCTAGTAGGTCGGGTCCTATGCTAAGCACTTAGAGTTATTATTTTAGGAAAATGATCACTATTATTTTAAAATTTTCTAGTATCTGGAAGTTTGGGTACCTCACTAATTTATCTTCTTTTTTCCCATGGTTATTAAATTTGAAAGTAAAACAAAACTCCACAAAACTGAAGGGGTTTCCTGATTCTCAGGGTCAGGGGGAGGAAAAGATTGTGTACGTGTCAGGATCTTCTGGCATTTTCTTCAGTGGAATCCAAGTGGGAGAACAGAGGGTAGCAGTAGAAAAAGGCAGATGGGCAAATCCCTTAGGGGACAGGAAGGAAGGAAGGAAGATCCTGCCCTGGGAGACATGTGTCTCTTCATTGAGCAGTGACCACTCCCCTTGGCATTGCTGAATTATCAGAGGTCTGTGCTCAAGTCTCTGCCCTTGTACAAATTCCCTAGGCAACCGTGGGAAGTTACTTTACCTTGATGAGCTTCACATCCTACTTCGTAAGATTAGCGATGGCCAGTTACCAAACTGAGAGGATAGAACCATGGTTCAGGCTCCTTCTCCATGACAGACTAGCTGTGCGTGACCTTGAGTGAGTCATTGAACATCTTCTGAGCTCAAATTCTCATCTAAAATGGAAACACTGACCCCTACCCTACCTTACAGATCAATGTGATAATGCTGGATGCAGTGCTTTTTATGCTTGAGGACATATTTATGAAGCAGAGGAGTCAGAAGGTGATGACACAGGTCCCTTTTAACTAAGACAAATTCGGACTTTACAATGCAGTGACCTTGGGCTTCCCTGGTGGCGCAGTGGTTGAGAGTCTGC
The DNA here is from genome assembly GCF_025265405.1 of Mesoplodon densirostris. Lineage (NCBI taxonomy): Eukaryota > Metazoa > Chordata > Mammalia > Artiodactyla > Ziphiidae > Mesoplodon > Mesoplodon densirostris. Next base: position 30,586,984 of record NC_082674.1, read on the forward strand.
CTGCCGATGCAGGGGACACGGGTTCGTGCCACGGTCCAGGAGGATCCCACATGCCGCAGAGCGGCTAAAACACTTCTTGATACACAATGCAGTGACCTTATTCATGGAGAATAGCCTTGCAAAGCCTCCAGCAGCACTGCTGCTCCACATGGCTACTCCTCCTTTCCAGCAGCTCTAGATGAGGGAAGTCTCCTCTTCCTGGTGAGTGAGGGTACTCACTCACCAGGCATCATTATCTTATTTCTCCACTGATCAGAGTCTGGCCAAAAAACAAAAGATTTCTCTCTCAATCTGGCAGTCATTTTCTACTTCACTCTAAAGACACTAAGCAAGGTCAAGTTCAAGGAACTGAATTCCTTAGAAAAGGATTCCCTCATAGTCAGGGAGAAATTAGTTCATAGTTAGGATGGGTGTGTCGAGACCCCTGTGGCTTTCTCTCTCATAGTTTTTGTAAATTATAGGTGGATAGTATTGACCCAGGCATTAACCATGACTGTTTTTTATGGGCTGTTTCAGGTGCCCTTTGTGAATTTTATGATCCTTTCTTATAGAATGAGTGGAGTGCTTTGTTTTTAAGTTATTGATTTAAATTAATCATAGCTCATCCTGTCCAAACACTGGACTGTGTACACAGGTGGACAAGCTATTCATCTTTAAGCACTTAAATCCTGCCTACTCTTGCATATTGGTATAGATAGACTATCAAGCTGCAAAAATATAAGGATCATCTCCCAATGAGACCTCTCATACTGCTTCTAAAAGGTTATCAAAATTAAAAAGTTTTAAGCTTTGGAAACTATATTCTGATTTTTTAAAAGTGGTTAATGTTGGGGAAATGAACTGAATTTTGTCTTTGGAGTAATCCAATTTGACCCTTTTGGAAAGTCCCAACTCCACTACCTATTAGCTGTATATTCATGAATAAGTCACTTCACTGTTCTGAACATCAGTTCAGTTTCCTCATCTGAAGATGAGGGTAGGGTACAAAACTATACTACATAATTTAAAAATCTATATTTATTTTAATTCTAATATGCAAGGTCTTCTGTTCCTTATGAAGTATGATATGAGGGTAAGGAGTGCCTTTTTTTTCTCGTTGTCATTAGCATGTGTCTTGGACATGGTAGATGTTTGATATATATTTATTGGATGGAATGGAACAGAGTTAATTGTAAGTGGTGCTAACTCAGAACATCAGGTTGATTCCCCTGCAGTAGCACTACTGAACCTCTTCATTTGACAGAGGAAGCAAGTGGGAGGGGAGGGAACCTCTCCCCAGAGAAGTCAGCCAACAGGCCCATGGCACATTGCTTTTGTGGTGGACCTCAGCCTAGAAACCAGCTTGCCTAAATTTCAGTCTACTCTTTTTTCACTGCATAATAGCACAAGATACTTGACCTAAGCAACTAATAGAAAGGAGCCACCATTAAATGTGGTGGGGAGGACAGAAGGAGAAGCAGATTGGGGGTGGGGTGGAAGTGAAGAGTTGGTATTTAGAAGTATAAATTTTGACATTCATATTGGATATTCAAGTGGAGATGTCAAGTGGGAAACTGGTTCAAGAGAGAGGTCGTTCTGGATATACAACTTTGGAAATTATTAATGGAGAGATGGTATTGAAAGTCATGAGACTGTATAAGATAACCTAGGGAGGGCCTGTACTTAGAGAAGAGCTCCAAGGACTGAGTCCTGGGGCATTCCAGCAACTGGAGATCAGGAATATGAGAAGAGCCTTTTAAAGCAAAGGACACTGAGAAAGTACGTTCACTGAGATAGAAGGGAGAATCAAGAGAAGTGGTGAACTGAGGGCTAAGCAAAGAAATTGTTTCAAAAAGGAAGGAGTGGTCAACTGTGTCAAATAATGAGATCTGAGATGATTATTGGACTTGGCAGCATGAGGGCTGTCAGTGAATTTGGCAAGAGCTGTTTTAGTAGAGTTGTGGAGATGAAATCCTGATTGGAAGAATTTAAGGAAGCATGGGAGAAGAGGAAGTGGCAACTATAAATACAGATAACTCTGTAGAAGATTTAGTACTGGTGGTAATAGTAATAGTAGTAGTAGTTGTAAGTAGTAGTAGTAGCAGTAGTAGTAGTAGTAGTAGTAAAAGAAGTGCAGAGAAATGGGAGATGGAGCTGCACATGGAATCAAGGGAGTGCTCGGATGATGCTGGAAATGATCCCGGTACAGAGAGTGCTGGATGGAGAGGAGAATGGCTGGAGTTGATGAGAGGAGAAGAGATCCAGTGACCCTACAGAGGGTTTAGCCCCAATTAGGAGCCCAGCCAGTTAACTCATTGTAACTAGAGGGCAGGCTGAGTATAGTTGTGTAGATACAATTGGTAGAAACTGTCAAAGTTCTCTTTTACGTACTCCTGTTTTCTCAGTGAGATGAGGAGAGAGATCATTAGCTGAGAGACGATAGATAAAGTATCAGAAGGTTGGGGAGAGAGAACAGTTGTGAAATAATTGCCAAGGAGAATGATGACCTAGAGAACTGAAGTAGGACTGCTGGACCCCTTGTGCACTGCCTGGCATGGAGTCAGGCTCAATACATCTTCCCTGGATGAAAGATGACCCGAGAACCTAAGGAAGGAGCCAAATTGAGAATTCGAATCCCAATATAGTGCATGACTCAGCCCATCAGATTTGAATCCATATTCAATAATGCATATTTGGCCATTTTCCTGAAGTTCCATGGAAGGAAACTATAAACATTGTGATTTAAGCATCTTTCCTGGCAGCCCAAAAGAGGGCTCCAACCTATGCCAGATGATAGGATTACACACTCTCCTCAGAAACCTCCCTTCTCAAATAGAGATTTTTATGGCCACATTTCTTCTCCCAGTGTAGTACTGTTCTCTTTGTTGGTACCTTTACTTCCCTTACAGGTTTCTTTTTTTTTTTTTTTAAACATCAGTTTCCCAGCATTCACCATTTTTATAGCCCCTCTTCCCATTTTCCACACAAAAAATTTCTCTTACATTTTCTTTAGGAATGTCTCATTAATTTCATATGTTTACAAACTTTTACTATCCCATAAAGGCACTTTCCTCTACCCCCAGAGAAGTATCTAGTCAGAGAAATAAAATATGTGAACCAAAGTCTTAGCATTCTTTTCGGCTAATTCATCTACATTAACAAGGTCTCCTGAGTGTTTGGCTGCCTTCTAAATGAATGGTTCACCTGCTTGTGGAGAATTTCAGTAATTTTTTGGTAATGGTCTTTGGTTTTCAGCCAGAGGTTGCCTCTGGAAGCATATCTTTGTAAAGTTTTGAGACTCATAAACTGACCAGAGTAATTCTCTAGGGATCTATTCCCAGGTTCTGCTTTTTCTCTTCCCTCCTTTCTTTCTTTTCTTTTTTTTTTTTTTTAAATTCTCAGGCCATTTTGATTAAGACCAATCTTTCTGTGAAGTAAGAAAAAACTTCAGAGTTAACCCAAGTCTAGGACTTAATTTTTTTGGATATCAATGAAGGCAGCAACTAGAAGCTAAACTTCTTTAGATAGATTTATTTAGATACATAAATAGATAAGGAATTTTTATTTTACTTTTGGAACATATCAGAAAAACAGAAATATACAAAAAAATAATAAAATAGACCCCACACCTTCTTTCTGGAGCATATCCTTTAGTAGTTGTTTTAGCAACACTCTATAAACAGTAAACTCTTTCAGTTTTTATCTGAAAATGTCCATATTTTACCCTCCCTCTTGAGTGATAATTTGGCTAGCTATAGAATTCTAGTATGGGGTTTCCCTGGTGGCGCAGTGGTTAAGAATCCACCTGCCAGTGGGGGGTACACGGGTTCGAGCCCTGGTCCAGGAAGATCCCACATGCCATGGAGCAATGAAGCCCGTGCACCACAACTACTGAAGCCCACGCGCCTAGAGCCCGTGCTCCACAGCAAGAGAAGCCACCACAATGAGAAGCCTGCGCACCGCAACGAAGAGTAGCCCCCACTGGCAGCAACTAGAGAAAGCCCATGCACAGCAACGAAGACCAAACGCAGCCAAAAATAAATAAGATGAAATAAATAAATTTAAAAAAAAAAGAATTCTGGGCCTCCCTGGTGGCGCAAGTGGTTGAGAGTCCGCCTGCCGATGCAGGGGATACGGGTTCGTGCCCCGGTCTGGGAGGATCCCATATGCCGCGGAGCGGCTGGGCCCGTGAGCCATGGCCGCTGAGCCTGCGCGTCCGGAGCCTGCGCGTCCGGAGCCTGTGCTCCGCAACGGGGGAGGCCACAACAGTGAGAGGCCCGCATACCGCAAAAAAAAAAAAAAAAAAAAGAATTCTAGTATGATTTTAATTTTTGCTCAGCACATTGATGTATTGCTCCATTGTCATCTATCTGGAGTAATGACACTCCAATGATGACATTGTCATTACTCGGTTGTCTGTTGTGGCTGTTAAGAAGTCTAAGTCTAAATATTTCTTTTTAGATAAATTGTCTCTTATCTTGGGTTCCTTTCAGAATCTTCTCTTATTAGCCTTCCAGATGCATTTCCACCCTGATGCATCTACATGTGAATTTGACTGCATGTATACTCTTTGGGACATTGTACTTCCTATCTCTGAGGACTCATGTCATCAATTACGGAAATTCCCAGTCATGGGCTTTTTGTTTGTTTGTTTGTTTTTAATATTAACTTTCCTTTCATTCCCTTTCCTTTTCCTCTTCTGAAACTCCTATTAGGCATAAGTTGGGCTCTTTTTCCTCCATGCTTTTCACATCAATTTCATAGTTTCAGTTTCTTTATTTCTCTATGTTAATTCTCGTCAGAGAGACCTTCTAATTTTCCGATTCCCTCTTCAACTTTTTGTAATCTGTTGTTTTATTTCTTCACTGATATTTTAGTATTAATGATTTTTTTACTTCTAGAAATTCTATTTTTATTGTGTTGTTCTTTTCTTAAGCTTCTGATTTCTTATTATATGCTCTTACTCATTTAAGTTCATTTACTTTGAAGTCTCTAGGCAATTGTTCTATTATCTGAAGTATTTGAGTCTCTAATCCTTTTATTAGCTGGATCTTCTTAATCTCATTCATGTTGGATTTTTATCTCTTGTGTTTTATAACTTTTACAGTGAGTTCATCGTTAGTGGGAATTGTTTTCCTGTGAGACTTGCCTGCAGTCTTGATTGTGAGAGCATCCCTCCAGTGGGATGTGAAGGGGAGTAGGGGACAATTTGCTTTTTATTTGCTTCTGCAGGTGCCCCGTAGGCATCACTGGCTCTGGATTTTGGGTTTCTGGCCCATGAAGCTTGCATATATTTGAACCACTAATTTTCCAGGAGCTCAAGCCAGGAGTTTCCATTTCCCTGAGTGCTTTTATTCACTCAGAGCCTAGGCAAACCTAGATAAGCTTCCCCATGATCTCCCTGGGCCACTGGGCAGAATGTTTTCCAAACTTTCACTGGTATCTTTTAAGAGTCTGGGCTTTATGCAGTCACCTTAGCTCCTTATGCTAGCCCATAATCTTGTCTATCTCCCTTCATGGCTATTAAAATCCAACCCCAGGCAGTGCCTACCCAACTACCAAGCCCTCGTCATGGTGGCTACAGAACTAAAACACAAGCCTGCTCTCCCAGGTTTTAATTTTCTATTTTTGACACCCAGGTAACTCTACATTGAAAATTGAAGCAGACATAAGAGAACTTTCACAAAGTTCCACTCCACATCTACATACCTACTAGCAACTACCCTCCACCTTTCCTCCTATGACTGTGGAAGAACCATTTGTGCCAAAAGGCCAATCCCTCCACTTGGGCACTAGCTCCCATTCCCTCTCACCTATGCAAGGACATCACTCCAGTAATTCTCCTCTCTCTCCTGCCCTAATTTTCTCTTTTTCCTGAATTACTCCTATCTGCATACATATACTGTTATTTTTCCTATCTTAAAAAAAAAACCTTTGATTCCTCTTCCCATTTAACTGCTGCCCCACTTCTCTGCTTTCTTTAGAGAAAACCTCAAAGTTTCTGTCTCCAATTCCTCTTCTCCATTTCTTTCTTTTGCCTGTTGCAATCAAGCCTTTGTCCTCACCATTTCACCAAAACCACTCTTTTCTAGATCACCAATGACATCCACATTGCTGATTCAATTCTCAGTCAGCATTTTACTTGATGTAGTAGCAGAATTTGATGTAGCAGATCATTCCCTTCTCCTGCAAATCCTTTTATCTCTTGGTATTCAGGACTCCACATTTTCTTTGTTTTCCTTCTTTCTCATCAGCATGTTTCAGTCTCCTTTGATGATTCTTCATTTTCTCCCCAAACTCTGGAGTACCCCAGAGTTCAGTGTTTGGACGTCTCTTTTCTACCAGGCTCAGTCCATGGATGACCTCTTCTAGTCTCAAGACTTTAAATGCCATTTATAGGCTGACAACTCCCAAGTATATATCTCTAGCTTGTATCTCTCTCCTAAATTCTAAATTCATATGTCAAATTGCCCACTCGCCATCTCTAATAGATTGCCCAATAGGCATGCCAAACGTATTTGTCCAAAACTGACCTCTTGATCTTTCCTACCAGCTTTGCTCTACCCTCAACAGGGTCTAGGAATAGAAAGGATGCAGGAAAATGAGACCAAAAATTTAACACCCAGATCTGACTACTAATTGCTGAGTCAAGCTAAATGTATTTAGTTGCACTGAGATATCTTTAAAACTCTGTCTTACATTTCCCCTCCTCAGCTAGTGTATACAAGGTGGGCCCTCGTCAAAAAAAAAAAAAAAAAACGGTTTTATCAGTTGCTTGGAAAAATAAAAGCCGTCAATACTTGTATTTTCCTGACGTGCTGTTCCTCAACCAAGGCTGTTACACTCCCTGTGCAACCCTTGCCAAGTTTCTTAACCTCCAGAATTGCTTTCCTTTGCTGAAGATGGGGTCACCCCATCACATAGGGCTTGGGCTTAAGAAAGCTCCTGCACAAAGCCTTTAAAAATGTTAGCTCCCTGGCACTGAGAAGTAGGTGGGAAATCGGCTTGGCCAAGGGTAAGTTATCTATTCCACGCTTTTCATTAACTTTAACTAAATTGCCAGAGGGAGCATGACCTTGTTCCTTCTCATCCTACAGTCTCAGCTTAAATGTCGCTTTTTCAGGAAGGTCTGTCTTCACCACCCTAGCCAAAATAGGTGGTGCCCTGGGTTATTCTTCAGCACATTTCCTGTTATTGCCTTTACAGTCCTAATCAGGATGTGAAATTATTTAATTAACCTATTTGCCGAATTGTTCCTTATCTATGTCCTAACCCCCAAGATACTCCCTGAGGTCAGAGCCCCTCTCTGCTTTTCCTCTCTTGTGTATCCTTTGTCCTTAAATTTGTGCCCCTTAAATTTGTTAAATCTTGTTTCTTGAGGTTCTGAGCCATGAGTTTGAAAGCTCTTTCACCCTATTTAAAATAAATTAGCTGAAATAATTTATTATTCTGAAATAAATTATCTTCTTAGATCAGTCCTTCCTGCTGCCATTCACTTGCTTTGGCAGAGGAAGAGTGAAATATATTTAAATTTTTTAACGTATCAAAGCCATTAATATAAAGCACAGAAATGGTGAATTTTAGTACCTGAAACTCTGAATAATCATTGAGTGGAGCTATCCTCACAAGGCAATTTTCTACTTTCCCCATGAAACAAAATCCCCAAAATGTGTTACTGTTGCAATCTATTTCCTTACTGAGACAAAGGCAGAAGAAACCTATGAGTGAACCTCAACCACCCCCCTGCATCATGGATCCTCTCTGATCCTCTCCATGTGCTGCTTGGAGATACACCAGATGTTAGGTTAGTGTCATGTGTGTCACCTACATACGTGGGGACAGACATGCACCTACACAAACTATAATTTAGCAGCATCAGGAACAGCCCCTGGACTTCCCTGGTGGCACAGTGGTGAAGAATCTGCCTGCCGCTTCAGGGGACACAGGTTCCAGCCCTGGTCCGTGAAGGTCCCACATGCCGCGGAGCAACAAAGCCTGTGCACCACCACTACTGAGCCTGCGCTCCAGAGCCCGTGCGCCACAACTGCTGAGCCCACGTGCTGCAACTACTGAAGCCTGTGCGCCTAGAGCCCGTGCTCCGCAACAAGAGGAGCCACCGCAACGAGAAGCTCGCGCGCCACAACGAAGAGTAGTCACCGCTCGCCGCAGCTAGAGAAAGCCCGTTTGCAGCAACGAAGACCCAACGCAGCCAAAAATACAATATCAATCAATCAATAAATTTATAAAAAGAAAAAAATAGAAACAGCCACTGTAGTGAAAAAAAAAAGAAAAGAAATTGCATTTAAACATAGTAGAAGGCAGTAATATCAACAGCACTGGGAAGGAGCTATACACTAATTTGGGAAAATTTCCTCTTTTTCCTATTGACCATGGCCCAGCACAATGAATGGATTCCATTGGAATGCTCTCTGATCCCAATCCTACCATCCTGAGGCAAATTCAGTGGTCAGGTCCAGTTCCTGTCATTAGTTAGGGTCCAGAATTAAATACTTTTCCCAGACAGAAAGCCACAGCCAATCCTAACAGTCAGAGTAGAGGCAATGACATCTAGCACCCTCCTAGAAACAACAGAAAGGGCTCAGGAAGTCCCCCACTCACTCCTGGTTGGGTTCCCAAGAGGCCCCATCTGGCCCCAATATTTCCTCAGAAGTACCAACAGCAGCAGGTCATTCATTAAACAATGTCGTTTCTCTTGGCATAGGTCCCTTCAGAAGTATTCACTAGCCACACCCATAGTACAAGGCAGATGTTCTGGCCCACTGCAGCGACCAGGACCAGGATTGTCAAGGACCCTTCTCTATTGCAATACCCTATGGCCTTGGAGATGATGTTATAACTCTTCCAAGGAATCCAAATCATTCTTTAACTATGGATAGATCCATCAGCTTAAGAGCCACATCTTGCAGTCAGCCAAAAAAAATTGGCATTTTATTGTTTTTAAGAATTTACAGGGTTCTTACTATGTATGAGGAACTGTACTAAGAACTATACACGCATTTGCACATTTATTTTCTACAACAATCCATAAGGTAGGTACTAATATTAGCATTCCCATCACCAATGGAAAACCTGAAGCTTAGCGAGTGTAAATAAATTCTCCAAATTCCATGTGTGAAGCAAAACCAGGACTCAAGGTTGAGTTGGCTTGACATTCAGACGAATACAGTTAGCCACTATGCTATATTACCAGTGGATGGAATCCACTGAGAGTATGTGGTGGGTTTGACTTAGAGAGACCAAAGTAGAAACTTCTTCTGAAGAACAGACCGTAGCTACTCAAAGTGGTCCAGGACCAACAGCATCACATCCTGATGCAAAACCTCAGGTCCACCCAGACGTACTGACTCAGAGTCAGCCTGTTAACAAGATACTGGGAGAGTCTCAAGTATATTGAAAGATAAGAAGATAAGTTTGTTGATTTTGCAAATCCTCTAAATAAACTTTGTAGAAGAATAAGTCTATAACAGTAACAGAGGGGGCAATGTGAACTCATGAAGGACAGGGATGGTGACTTATCCATTTTTTAACTACCAGTGTCTGTAGAAACTTAAGCATATGACATATTTATTGAATAAGTGAGTGGATAAAGAAGAGATTAAGGCACTTTGTGGTGGACACTGTCCTGGGCCACACAGAGTCCCTTTAATTCATTTGCCCCAACTTCCTTCTCACCACATCACATGATACAGGTTATTAGGTCTGGGTTTGAGGCCTGACCCTCCCTCTTCTAATATTGGGCATCTTAACCTCTGCTCTATGCCATAGTTTCTCCAATTAGAAGCAAAATAGAACAAAAAGAGGACAAAACAATAGATGGGTGCAGGACCTTGAAGACCTGGCCATGTTGGCTCAACGTGGGATAATCTGCCACACAGTTCAGGACTGGATTACAGTCTTATCCTTGCTTAAGTCCCCGTGCAAGTCTTATGCCTGGGGTAGGGCAAATCGCCAGGAATGCAACGGGCTTGCTGTAGATTACAGAGCTCTTGTCTGCCCTGTGCCTCCTGCCAGGGAGGTGGGAGCCGCGGGTGTTGCCCTCCAGGATCTGAGCCAGCTTTCCTTGGCAAGAGTGATGCCTATTGTTGGAGCAGGGGCAGGGCCCGGTGATGGGGCTCCCAAGGCTGAGTTAGACTTAGATGTCACACACAAGGTAGCAGGGGCTCCTGGGCCCCCAAGGCTGTTTCTCCACTTCCACCATTTGCACCTGAACCTTCATGATGCAAATGAGGCATTTTCTGGTCAAGTCTTGCCGGTAAATAGACCTTCTATAAAAGGAAGTGTTGGCTCACAGCCAGGCAGTGGAGCCGAGGGCCAGGAAAGGCGTTGCAGCTCTGGCTTGCGGCATCCAGCGCGTGGTTCCTGCGACACAGCCAGAGTACGTCAGGGTAGGATGGCCGGCAGCCTCTCTGAGGGCGGGAGCCTCGGCGGGGAAAACAGTCGCCTTGGGTCCAGGGAGGGCGGAGGGCAGAACCAGGGGAGCAAAAGTGTTTCCTCCTCCAGAGTCTGAAACAGGAAAACAAACCTGTTGGACAAAAACCTCCATGTTTTATTCACTCTGTTTACAGATGTCTTTAGCCAACAGAGTGATATGGAAGATGGGACAGGTGCTGCAACAACTGGAAGATGGTCAGAATGGTCAGCAAAGCGTTCCTTCCCCTAGGCTGGCACTGACAGGGCCCTCACTGACCACCTTCCTCTCATTTCTCCCATCCTCTCCCCATCAGGCGGCATTAATGTCCCCAAGCCCTTGGACCACCTCTCTACGTAGACTCTCTGGGGATAACTTATAGACAAGTCTCTACTATCTCTGGAAGAGGAAGGGGTCCAGGCTGATCAACCACTTGGCCAAGGTGCCGTGGCCAGGGAGTGCCTGAGGAGACCCCAACAGCCACCAGGGCCATCGGGATCAGAGAGCAGCCCTCTCAGACACAGCAAAGGCTGCTCTGCCGTCCCTGGCACCAAGAGTCTGCGAAACTTCAAACTCATTTCCTGAGATAAGAATGACATTTAGGAAGGCAGCCTGGAAATGGAAAACAAGTGACATGAGCCTCACCCACTAGCCCACAGGGCCATCTGCCAACGCCTGGTGAGCACAGCGCTTGGGGAGACTGCTGTGCTCCTCTCTCCACCCGGCCCTATTCCCTCGCTTCCCCTCCTCCGCTCCAGGACTCCAGAGGAGGTCACAGAACATTTCTCCATGATTTGACCACTGCCAGGCCCTAGGCTTACCCAGCTCTCGGAATCCATTCTACTTCCTCCTACCGGCGGGGGTTGCCGCAAGCTTGCTGATGGCTCAGAACACCCTCACCAGCATCTTCTTGCCCCAAACCTACAGGTTGCCCGACCGACCCCTACTCATCCTTCCATGTCTGTCCTCCCGCATCCTGTCCCCAGGCCAAGTGAGGCCGGGTGCCCCTCTGAAAGCTCTCTGGGCCCCACCTCAGCGCAACGTAGGCCAATCGCCTGATGCTCGCTTCTGTTCCCAGCTAGACAGTAAACTCCACCAGGTACTATGCTGTTTTGAGGGGTTTTGTTTGTTTGTTTGTTTACCATTGGGCCTGGTACTTAAATGACAAGCAAATATTTATTAGACGAAAGAAGTTTTGTATCGATTAATTAACAAAAGGCCCAGGAAACAATTTGGACAAATGCCCCAGATCAGCCCTGCCAGCTTTTCACTCCCCGCAAGGCTCCCTCCAGCCATTACTGGGGGGCAGGGGTGATGCTCGGTCTTGCCAACACCCACTGGGCACCTTCAGGCAGGTCACTGCCCCCTGCCCCTCAGTTTCTCTATCTGTTCTACTCTTCCTGAAACCAGAGCAACCAAAGGCAGCTTGATTGACTGACTCCTTTCTTTCAAATGTTTATTTCACTGTGGTAAGAACACACATGAGATCTACCCTCTTAACAAGGGTTTCAATGTACAATACAGTCTTGTTAACTCGGTACAGTATTGTATGGTTGACTCCCTTTTGGCGTGGGCCGGGCTGCTGACTGCCCCTGCACGCTGCTTGTCTTCCTGTGTCCTGGTCTGAGCAGCTGCATTACATGGGACAGAGGTCCGGTGGCTGGGTGTGCAGCAGTTCAATCAAGGGAGAAAGTGTGTGCTGGAAAACAGCCTGGTGGAGTGGGGCCAGGGGCCAGGGAAGTTTCCCCAGATTCCTCGGAGATGTTGTACTTCTTACCTCTGGGGAGCAATCAGTCATTTCTCAGGGACCCAAGGATACAGAGAACAGACACCGTGCCCCGCACAAATGCCCTCACAGAGCTTGGGGGCCAAGGCAGGGGGCTCACCCAGGACACAAAGCAAGACAGGAAGATGGCAGAAGAGATGAGACATTTTGCCTGGGGGCCTGTGATCCAGCAAACTGCACCTTTTCCCATCTGGCCTCGGGACAGATAGCGTCATGCCCTGCTTTCCTGTTCTTCACCCCTCCTAACTTACTAGTCACCATAAAACTTCAACCAAGAGACCAGCACCTGTTTGTCTTTGAGCCTCCATGTGAAAATATATAGGTGCACGTTTTAAGACCAAACAGCCAAAAATGGATTAATGAATCAAAATTCCATTTTAGGGCTTCCCTGGTGGCGCAGTGGTTGAGAGTCCGCCTGCCGATGTAGGGGACACGGTTTCGTGCCCCAGTCCGGGAAGATCCCACACGCTGCGTGCGGCTTGCCCGTGAGCCATGGCCGCTGAGCCTGCGCGTCCGGAGCCTGTGCTCTGCAACGGGAGAGGCCACAACAGTGAGAGGCCCGCATACCGGAAAAAAAAAAAAAGGCGCTTAAAAAAAACATTCCATTTTAAATTCTACCATAAATGATAATCATTGGCCAGTATTGCCTGAGCCTGGGTCCCTCGCACCAAAGGAAAATCAAACCCATTGTTATTGACTTATTGGCATTGATGACCTAAAAGTGAATCACCTTCTATCACGGGCTATGAATGGAGTGAGAATTCAGGAAGCTACAAATGTTCTTTACTGATGCTTTCAATAAAGATAAGTGCACACATTGTCAGAAGTTAAACCAAATGAGTTTTAGGAAATAAAAGTCCCCTCTGACCTGGAGGAGGGGGTGATCGGAGCTGTGGGCAGAGAGAGGACCTGAGTCGCTTCCTTTCCAGGCTGTGGGGCAAGATTAGCTCAGCCCCCTCTTTGGAACATGCCTTTTTCTCCTCCTGCATTCCTGGCTTTCCAGGCTAGTTGAGCTTCCTAATTTGGAAGTCGCCACAGAACAAACCCTGACAGTACGTGGGTGTCCTGCTGTGAACTCCCTGAGAAGCAGTGGTCCTGGTTACATAACAGGCACCTCGGTTAACCCCTCCAAAGGCCTCCCAAGGCTCCTAAGCTGAGTGGGAGATGAGGTTCTGGGCCAGCCCGCCCCTGTTCACTGAAGCGGTGACATCCAAGCCCAGGCTCTGTACCCACCCACATTCTGCCAGTGCCGCCCTCTGCCCACCCCTTCTGCCTCTGCCACCCTCTCACAGCGGTGGCTACGCCTGGAATCTCACTTTGGGGCAACCCTGAAAGGCAGGGACTTCATTTCCTTTGCCTCTGCCCTGATGCTCACACACTGTTGGGCTTATCAAGGGCAGACAAGCAGCGAATGTGCAAAGACAGAGAGTGAGCTAAAGACAGAGGGAGGTGGAGGAGACCAGAAGAAAGAACCTTTGTTGCTCGCCGTTTTTGAGCCCCTTCTGGGGGCTTTTACAGTTGAGTGCAGGTAGGGGTGTCCACAGAGGGGTGACAGATGATGTCCCCAGCTCTTGCTTGGAGGTCTGACCTCATCAGTCAGACGTCTCCATCAGATGTGGCAGGTGGGTAATGGGGTTGCTGGTCATAGTGTATATTATCCAAAATTTATTTTTGAATTTATGTATAAATATTGTTTTGCCGTTAAAGAAAGTTTTAAATAAGAATATAAACCATCCATGATCCCCAAAACACAACAACTGATTTTACTCCTGCCAAATCCTTCTGATAAGTTTTAAGTATTTTATTTTGGGATTGGACTGAGAACAGCAAATTCCTATCCAAATCAACAGGGATTCTTGTAGCTAGTGTGTGCCTGTGTGTTATAATTTTCTGTCTCTTCCAGCCTGAGGGCTCGTTGAAGATGGGGACATGACTTTCACTTTGCTATCTCAGCATTTAGCCCAGTGCCTGATACTTAGTAGTTGCTCACTACACATTTGTTTAAAAAAAGAAATTGCCCCAATACCAGGACCTAGCTAGAAGTGTACATTTAAATCAAGAGGAGGGTGATGTATTATTATTTTAACTTTGAATAAATTTAAAGTTAAATTTAGTCCTGTGGGAGGGAGGACTGAAATGGCAGAAGGAAACTGATGACCTGAACACTCAAAAGCAGGACAGGGGGAGGGAAAATCATGGATTGAGGCAGGTGGCTGAGAACTAGGTCTGTGAATTGAAGGGGTCTGCCAGGTGGGGTTTCATTGTTGTGGAGATAAGTGTGAAGGCTTGTAGGAAACTCACCAGGCTGAATAGTAAGTGCTGCTCATAGATCTGTAGCTGCTTTATATTCTTAAAATAGAAATTTTCTTTGGAGGGTATAGTCATAATTCCTAGTGGGGAAATTATTCTCTGGGGAAAAATAGCAGTGACCATGTGATCATAGCATTATTACTTACATATGGCACACAAGAAAATCTTTCATCAAGGCTTTGCACAGATTAGATCAAACTATGGTTCTCTTTCATAATCATTTATATTGTCTCTTTCCCAATACATCCTTACACTTATAAACACAATATGATCTGTTTAATTGACACTTGAAATCTAAATGCCTTGATTGAACCTCAGAGGAAAATTCTAGAAAGGGCTCTATTTACCACCAAATTATGTACAGAATAACCATGCCTTTACTGACAGGATGGCCTTCTTTTCTGACAGATACGATCCTCCTTTGTAATTCAAGGACAACTTGGATTGCACTGGAGCGATTCCTGGATAAGGCACCTGGGCTTGGAGCCGTCACATGGCCTGCAGAGCAGTGTAGTCTGTCCTCCAGTTGGGCAAACTAAGTTAATGTTTAGTTCCCAGTTCTGAGCTTCTCTAGTAATTCTTTTTTTTTTAATTAATTAATTTTATTTATTTATTTTTGGTTGCATTGGGTCTTTGTTGCTGCGCGCGGGCTTTCTCTAGTTGCAGTGAGCGGGGGCTACTCTTCATTGCGGTGCGCGGGCTTCTCATTGCAGTGGCTTCTCTTGTTGTGGAGCACAGGCTCTAGGCATGCGGGTTTCAGTAGTTGTGGCTCGCGGGCTCTAGAGCGCAGGTTCAGTAGTTGCGGCGCACGGGCTTAGTTGCTCCACGGCATGTGGGATCTTCCCGGACCAGGGCTGAAGCCCATGTCCCCTGCATTGGCAGGTGAATTCTTAACCACTGCACCACCAGGGAAGCCCTCTAGTAATTCTTGACCAAGCCTCTATTTGGGAGTTTGGGGATTCTGTACTCTTGATTTCAAAAACTAATTACATGTTATCATGATATAGACTTTCTTGATGGGTCAGGCTGATCTATCTGTGAAGACATATAGAGTAGGAGTGAATCTGCATGATGGATAAAGTGGGTGTGAGTCTCCAGATTGTAAGTGAGTTAGGTAATGACACTGGAGAAGTCATAAATATCTGTGAATAAGTAATAAAGTGACATTTTGGAAGTACTTCCAGCAAGTCAACCTTGTTTTGAATCCCATCCATCTCCTAGAACCCTCCTAATCTAATAGAATCCTATCCGATTTAAGCCTAATCCTATGGAATAGTCCTTCCTAATGTCTCTCACATCCTTTGTTTCCTTGGGCCCCTGCCACACTTCCAGTTCAGGTCCTCATCACATCACGCCTGGATTATTGCAGCAGCCTCCTCATCCGTCTTCCTGTCCCAGATTTCTCCCTGCCTGTTATCCATTCCCCACACTGCCACCAGGCTCAGAGCTGGGTTTTTTCTAACATACCACTTTCCACATGCTCTGGCTCTGCTCAGAAATCTCTGACTGTTTCCCATTGGCTTCTGAGTGAATTCTCCATCCACAGGACAGAAGTTGAGGTCCTCCAGGTTCCAGCCCACCTGTCCAAGCTTCTGCCCTGCCATTGCTCAAAGCACCAGCGAGGTGGAGGTGGCCACTGTCTCTCCCCAGCAGACCTGTGCCTCTTGGTTCTTTGGTCCCTATGGCCACCTCCATTTGGCTCATCCCTAGAAGGCCTTTTCCCTTCCTCTCTGCCTCATCAAACCCAAACTTTCTGAGGGCTCCATCCCCTAAAACTTCCCCCAACCTTTCCAGTCCATCCTGGTCTAATTGAGTGGCTTTCTTGTATTACTCATTCTATTTCAATAAAAACTTCCTGGAGATGCAGAGTAACTTGACTCAAAGTTAAAACACACAATTAGAGAAATTTCAGATACAAAGACCTATGCTTGAGGAGCTACTGTAGGGTCAGAGAGGCCTGTAGATGACCACACACTCGCCCCTGTCCACACTGCCTCTATCTCAGAAAGGTGGCAGGGAAGCTTGTGCTGGCTCCCCCATAAACCCAAGGCCAGGATGCCCCTCCTTTTCCCCATTCAGTAGAGATTTATGTCCATGCTTGCACTCTCCTTTATTATGCTCCATTGGATAATTTTAAAACTATCTATTGTTCCTCACTTGTTTTGAGGCAAAGGAATAAGAAGGAGATGGGAACAGGTATTTGTTCTTATATAATCCTATTCCAGTGTATCAGTGGAAGTCCACTGAGGCAGACAGAAACCACTCTAGATAGTATTTCAACCAGAGAAACGGTTCACGGGTTATAGAGATAGGACTGGAGGAACAGTAGAAGGAAGCAGCTTAACCAGCCGAGAAACCAGGGCCGTCAGGCAGGGGCTGCTTAGTGGGAGCTGGAACCATGGAGGGTGGGGCTTCCCTGTAGGACCTGGAACCAAAGAGGAAACACAGCCACTGCCAGCGACGCCACAGGAAGCGGGGGAAGAGAGTGAGAAATTATCTTAAGTCTCCCTTTCTTCCACCCCGCGGTATTCCACCAGTGCCTCTGCTGATGTGAACTGCCCAAAAGCTGGAGGGTGAGGGAGCCTGGGAAGAGTGGGAAGGGATCTGAGAGCACCTGGGGAGCTCATCTGCTCACAGCCTCCTTGACCCCTATCCCTCCTTCCTCCTCAGCCTTCACATCGCCCTCCCCACACCTGTCAGATCCTCAGCCCTTCCCTGCTGCCAGGTCTCGCCACCTTCAGATGATCATCAGACATCTCTGTGAGGTCCTCATGACCTTGGCCTCTGCTGCACCAGCCCTGACTTCTCTGCCCTCCTTCCTAAGCCATTAGCACTGACAGAAGATAGCTGCAGAGCTGAGCTCCGTGGAGCCACCAGACATGGACTGTTGACCCTCCTTGTGGGCCTCACGGATGTGGGATGATCCTTTGAAAACCTTTTACTGATTTGCAGCATCTCTCATCTTGACTCTCCCAAATCTTTCCTCACACCCCCAACCAAACCTCACACCACCATACACATATGCATACGTGATGTTATATTGTGGGTCCCAGCCTGTGAGCTTGAGGCACCTAGGAGACTACAGTGAAATCACAGGAGCACCACAGGATAGCTTAAATTTTCTAGGGATACCACACAGTCTACTACTTTGGAGTTAGTTGGAGCTGACTACTTAATAAACAAACCTGTTAGGCACTTGGTTTTGTCTCAGGACACTGACACATCCGCTGAGACACTAAAAGCACTTTGAACTGAGTTTGTGAAACTCTGGTACATAGGGTTTCAAAGAAAAATATAATGACCACCCGTTTGCCTACAATACAGCACAAGAAATAGAGCATTTCAATACTCTGTTGAATGAAGCAAGGGAGGGGTCCACGATGGTGACCCAGGAGGCGCCTAAGCTTTCCTCCTCCCACAGATGCACCAAATGTACAGCTAATAAGGAGCAATTTCCTCTGAGAGAAATCCAAAAGCCAGCTGAATGGCACCTACATGCCAGGTGACTGAGAAAATGCCCACATCGAAATAAGTGTGAAAGGCTGGACACACACTCACCATAAACCCCAACCCCGGTACAGTGCCATACAGTCAGGGGTGCGACTGGTGGGTGGGAGTTGAGGATTCCCTGCTTCTCCCTGAGGAGCGGAGGCTTTGGACTCCACCTCTAGTGCCACAACTTTTAAGGCTCCCACCTGATATGGGATCCCAGAACACCTAGCTCTGCAAGCCAATTGGACTTGCATCCATGAGCCCCATCAGACTATAGGAAACAAAGGAGAGATTCTCTATGGATTCATGAGCACTGGCTGAGGCTATCCACCCAGGGCTCAGCACAGAGGGAACAGGCAAGAATGCCCATCTCCCAGACTTTCCCTGGAAGGGGATTGACTGCCTACTTTACAACCTGCTACCCGAGGGTCCAGTTTCTAATTTGCAGTCATCGAGGGGCTAGCTACAATCCTCCATGGAACCCAGGGGAGCCAGTGGGCACTTCCACCACCTTCTCCTTCTAGCTCATCCCAACTATGAAACCAGGCACCAGCATCTCTCTGCAAGGAGCTCATATACACGCTTGGTTTCCCAGCTTTTGTGGCTGCCGTTGTATAATTAAAATTTGCTGAGTAGAACTGGTGTTTTCACCAAAAAAAAAAAAAAAAAGGAAATATATGAGGTGATGGATGTGTTAATTAACTTATTGATGGTGGGAATCCTTTCACCATATACACGTATATCAAATCATCCGACTGGAAGTTTTTTAATATATTACAATTTTATTTGTCAATCCAACCTCAGTAAAGTTGAAAAATAAAATAAATAAAAATAAATACTACTTAAGCCTACTGAGATTTCATCCGTAATTACATCCTCCCCCTCTTTCTGTCCATCCTTCCTAGAAGTAACTATCGGCCTGAATTGTTGCACTGGTGATTCTCTGGCTTTTCTTTATAGTTTTTATTACAGATGATTGTTTTTAAAAAACATATATGCATATCATTTAGATTTGCATGTCAACCTTCATCACATTTTCCACCAAATGCTAACTGGTCTCCTGTCTGGTTTTCCTACCTCTTGATTTAGCCTACTGCCATTCCATTTACTTCTTTAGTCTCTGATCAGGTCATTTCAGTGCTCAACAACCTTCAAGGACTCCCCATTCACCACTGAAACAATTCCCTTCACAACCTTAATATTTTGAGCTTCACACGTCTTTTTATTTCTCTGAGCCTCAGTTTCATAATCTGTAGAATAGGAATAAAAATATCTTGCAGTATTCTTTTGAGGGTCAAAAGAGAAAATTATGCAAAGTGCATGTCATGGGGCCTGACACATAGTAGGAATACAAGACACTGGAGCTGATCTTATTTTTATTACCCCTCTCTTATTTTTATTACCCCTCCTTTTATTACCCCTCCCTGGGCTGCGTTGGGTCTTTGTTGCTGTGCACGGGCTTTCTCTAGATGCGGAGAGCGGGGGCTACTCTTCATTGCGGTGTGCGGGCTTCTCACTGCAGTGGCTTTTCTTGTTGCGGAGCACGGGCTCTAGGTGCACAGCTTTCAGTAGTTGTGGCATGGGGGCTCAGTACTTGTGGCTCTTGGGCTCCAGAGCACAGGCTCAGTAGTCGTGGTGCACAGGCTTAGTTGCTCCGTGGCATCTTCCTGGACCAGGGCTCAAACCTATGTCCCCTGCATTGGCAGGCAGATTCTTAACCACTGCACCCCAGGGAAGTTCTTGGGCTGTTCTTTTTTTAATGACGATTGTTCCTCCTCTATGATTTTCCCCCCCAAAGCATAACACAGCCCCCCCAACCCCGCCGCACACAGTGAGTGCTCATGTTTGTTGAGTGTGAAATAAACCAGTCTCAGTGGTCAACTCACACACAAGTTAATAATACCTGGAGTGGGGATTTCTATTAACTGGTCTTTGAAGAACCCCAAAGGGAAGTCGAGATTGCCTGTTCTGAAGGGAGGAGGGCACTGACATTTTCTCTTGCTAAGGAGAGTAAATAAGATGTTATAAAATCTTTAAGATGTTTTCAGTGGCAATGTGTGCGTATAGGCTTGGGCTGGGCTGCTCCTCCAGCTGGCTTTTGTCAAGCATTAGTTGGCTGCCCTCAAAGCAGAGCTGCCTGCTCGAAGACCGCAGGATTAGCTGGGGCCCCAGCTGGTGGGAGGGAACCCATTCCTCTGATGTGCACAGTTGCCTCAGGGCCTGGAACCCATTCCTTGCTGAGTTGTCAAATGACTATTTTAGATCCTGTAGAGTTGGCCGGAGTCCCTAGTACACCCATGTCTTTGTGTGTGAATTGCTTGCCACTTGCCTCTTCCCTTGGGCTTTTTCAAAGAGGACTGAAGACATTAATGGCTGTAAAGGACTGAGATTCTCTAGTTATGGTTGTATTTATGCATAATTTTGACAGGTTGTCTCCTTATTGAGAAATGGCATGTTTCTTATCTTTTGAGAAAGATTCTTCTTATTAATCTGAGAAGTGGTACTATGCATTATGCTGGGGTAGGGCAACGTGTAATCAGTCTTAGCAAAAATAGAGCCCAAGAGGCCTGTGGTCCCTACAGAACCACTTCATCTTTAATTTGGTTTCTTTCCCCAGTAGGTCCTCTTCATCCCACCCTCTCCATTCCCACTGCCTGACCTTCAGACTTCTTAAGTGAAATCATCATTTGCTCTCCAAGGAGTGCCATGTTTTAAAAACTATGTACATACTGAAAACCAGAAAGACTTGCATACACGTGCAATTATTTGAACTTAACTGCACATGGATATGAATATATTTCTATACATCCTGTCAACAAAATAGAATAGTGTTCTATGATAAGAAATGTATATAAACTACTCAAAAATGATAAAAGTTTATCTTTTTTCTTGGGTAGCACAGAGTGACTTATCAAATGCCAATGGTTACGCTAACATTTACTTTAGCGAAGAGATAATTACAAGGGTTGAAAAGCCTATTGAACCCATCAGATTGTCTACACATCAGCTGGTTTTCATCCAAACCAGTTTATAATCTAAAACAGCAAAGTCTTTACTTTATATGCAACCAAGGTCATAACCTTTTGGTTCTTTTGTTCTTAAAAATGTTCCCTGGTCTGAGTGACCCCAACTAAGTTTCAAGTTGTCTCTGCACTTCTGAATGTGGTTCTGATGCTAGTGTCAGCAGGGTGAGGGTGAGGGTGAGAGCTGACCAATGGTTCTATTTGCAATTTCCACCTATGGAAATGTGTCTATGGAGGCAGACATGGCCTCTGACTTCTGAATTACATTTGTATTAGCCAATTCACAGGGTCCCGAAGGAGTAATAGGTTATCCCCGCTTTTGTATATTTTGTTTGGAAGTCCAGGTAACTCACAAAATAACCCTTTTCTCAGAGATCTTAGTTACCACTTGTGATTTGACGTTGAAAATGCAGATGCATTAGATGATTTAAAACTTCTTGCTGACTTTTGTGAAAAAACAATCAAATGTCACTCAGATGCACTTCACTCTACACAAAAATGTCAAGAGTTGCACGCAGAGCCAATGTTCTCTTTCCCACTGGCACTCATCTCTGAGGGGCTTTGCCTTAATTTCAGATAGAACTCCACTCGGCAGTGACCTCTATCACTGAGGCTGTGCCCTGCCCACACTTGGAATTATTAAGCAAATAATTGCTGATAGCAACTGGACAGCTTCCTATTTAAATAAAACCTTTTTCTCTTTTTTTTTTGTAAGACAGTTCTTTGGTGTGCCTAAAAATCCTTTGTAAAATATTGATAATTACTCTTACTTTCCCATTATGTAAACTTGAACTTTCTTAAAATAGTTTCCTTAAAGCCTACCTAGAACACCTATGTAGGTTTGCTACGTAATCATGTAAAGTTTCAGGTTTGGACTTTCATGCTTTCAGCCAAACTTTATTTCCCAGAAAGGGTAGGTGTCCATTCCATCCTTCTCCTTTTCACCACTACTTCATTCATCCTTTCAGCTGACATTTACTGAGGTGCTTCTTTATGCTGGACACCACAATGGACTTTGTTAATCTCAAAGTGAGAAAGACCGTCAATGGAGGAGGTGACTCTGTAAGCAAATTATTGTAATAAGGTCAGATAATTACCACCAGAGAGGCACCAGTACTGACCACCTTGCTTGAAGGAGTGAGAGAAGTTTCCACAAGGAGGTGACATTTGAGCTTGATCTTGCAATAGTTTGTCAGGCAAAAGAGAAGGAGGGAAGGACTTTGAGGTAAAAAAAAAATATATCAGCATGAGAAGGCAGGGATGGTATGAGGAGTGTTTGGTGGTACAAGGTGGGGAGTTGGCAATTCACGAAACATACATGCACACACATACATAATCAGATACCTACTATATTACAAGCACTGGGCCAAGTATACGTTTTTTCATTATCTCATTTAATTTTCCTAACAATGCTATGAGGTTGGAATTTTTTAATCACCATTTTATAAATGAGGAAGGTGTTAACATTGCTACTTTACAGATGAAACTCTATATGGTGAAGGGACTTACCCAAGGTCCTAGAGCTCATCTGGTGTCCCTGACGCCAAA
The DNA here is from genome assembly GCF_025265405.1 of Mesoplodon densirostris. Lineage (NCBI taxonomy): Eukaryota > Metazoa > Chordata > Mammalia > Artiodactyla > Ziphiidae > Mesoplodon > Mesoplodon densirostris. The sequence continues at coordinate 30,609,551 of NC_082674.1, forward strand.
GCTTTTACTCTTAATGACTGTGTAAGCAGGTTCAGGCAAGGTGATGAGGGTCTTTCCATGCCATGTAAAGGCTTTGGCATATATTCTGTTGGCAATGGGACACCATCAACGTGTTTTCAATAGGGCAATGATGTTTCAAAAAGATAAAAATATAGCAGTGTGGAGGAGGGTGGAAGTGGGACGAGACCAGAGACAGGGAAACGCATTAAGAGGCCATGAAAATAGTCTCGGTAAGGAATAGTGAGGACCTGAACTAAGGCAGGAGTGATAGAACAGCAAAGATGGAGTTGAAAGATAATTCAGAAATAAAATAGAAAGGATATATGTAGAGTGATGGGTGGCCAGGGTTACCAGGTTCTTTGCTGAAAGCCACAGAACCTATGTATTCCATCTGGTTTAAGAAGACAATGAATTTGCTAAATGATATAAGAGAGGCTACAGAGTCTTTTGGTAGGCAGTCGGGGGGAGGCGGGGAGGTGGGGCATGCTGAGAATCAGATTTACAAGCGCTGTAGCTAAGAGAAGTGCCCGAATTGCATCAAACTGTTCTAGTGAAGACCTTGCTACTGCCGTCACTGGGCTTAAGAACTTAGGTACGAAGTATTAGTTTCCTATTGCTGCTGTAATAATCTACCTCACACTTATAGTCTAAGACAACACAATTTTCTAGCACTTCTGAAAATCAGAAGTCCAAAATGGGTCTTACTGGGCTAAACTCAAGGTGTCATCAGGGCTGCATTCCCTTCTGGAAGCTCTGGGTGGGTGGGGGGGTCGGTTTTGGGGGGGCTTTTCCAGCTTCTGGAGGCCACCTCACTCCTTGGTTCATGGCCCCTTCCTCCATCTCAAAGCCAGTGGAGTGACATTGTCGAATCTCTCTGCTTTTGTCATGGCATCTTCTCTCCCTCAGCTTCCATCATCACATCACCTTCTCTGACATGGGCCCTCCTGCCTCCCTCTTATAAGGACTCTCTGGATTACATCAGAGCTACCCAGACAATCCAAGATAACCTCCTGCTTAGGATTCTGAGTGTGATCACACCTGCCACGTGAGGTCACATACTCATACCCAGGTTCTGAAGATTCGAACAAGGACGTCTTTGGAAGACCATTATTCTGCCTTCCACAGAAGCTTTCCCTCAGATTCTGGGCTCAGGTCTTTTACCCAAAGGACTTCACCACCCTGTCTATGAAATGCTGGATGTCACCACATCCACCCTTATCAGAATGCCCTCAGCACAGGCCTTCTTCATGCCCTAAGCTTTCAAATTACGGTTGTACGTGATCAGGGGAGTCTGGGTCACATGCCCAAACCTTAGCTGCAAGAGAGGCTTGGAGAGCAGGTTCTGACTCCTTCCTCAGGCACAAGCAGGCTCCTAAGAGGGGGTGTTCAAAAAAAGTTGCTAGGTCGTCTAAAATATGACAGATACCTTCTGAACCCAGCCAAACCCCAGACTATGGCTTGGGTTCTGTTTCAAGTACCACCCTGAAGAGGAGCATTTGCAAACTGGAACCAGGACAGCAGGGATGGAGCTGGAGCCTGACGCCGTGACTCAGGAGTATTCCGTAGACTTGGGACATAAGGCCAGTTGCAAAGGGCACATGATTGAGGTTTCCTGATGGTAAAGGAAGGGCTTGCACATGGAAGAGGGATTGGACTTGTGTGTCTTCAAAGGCAATGCTAGGACAACAGGGTGATGTAGTAGCAAGGTGTTCGGCCTCCCATCAGCATGCTCCAAGACAGATGGGCTGCCCTGACAGGCAATGGGCTTGCTACCACTTAGAGTTTTAAGGCAGAAGCAGGATGACAAGATATTGGGGCACAAAGAGAGAATTCAAACAGCAGCTGAGAATTGCACTAAATGGCTTCTAAGTATTCATCGTTTTGTTTTTACCCAATAACCCAGTCATTGAGGGGATTAAGGGCCAAATCACAATTTTACGTGGAAGTAGCGTTTTTAAAGAGAAAATGCTTGATTTTTAAAATCTTGCCCTTAAATTTAATTTTCTGATTCCCGATTCCTAACTTTTTTTTTTTTTTTAACAGTAAGTAAGTAACATTTTAAAACTGTGTAGCGTGTTCCCTCTCTGACTCCAAAGTCTGGTTTTTATCTCGGGCCTGCTGCCGTGCTGGAGGACTTGACGTGCCTTTTGTGTTCGGTAATGTCTTCATCTGAACAACAGGCCTGGAAAGGTTGATTCCCTGGTGGCGAAGCCAAACATTGACTGGATAGAATTTGATGAATTTGTATAGGAAATAAGTGATTTCAATCTGTTTTCCTTTTTCTGTGTATGCAATTCCCCATCTGCATTCCAGCCTTGGTGGAGAGGCCCTGGTCAGCCGCCCCAGGTTATCGCCACCGTGCAGAGATGATGGAGGCTGAGAGTGGGGGCCATGTTGACCTGCTTCTTCCCAGACCGCTCCAAGGGTTACACGTTTACACACACCCACAAACCGCGTTTTGGAAGGTTATTTTGCAAAACAGAATCTCATGCAGGGAACTATGTGCATTTCTAAGCTAAACGTCAAGATGTTTCTGCTTGGATTTAACCTGACCTTCTTTCGTTCTGATCCAAGCTCCATGTGGCTTGATATGATGCAGATTTCCGGAGTGACCTAGGCATCATGAGTAACAGGCACTTATGGTTTTGTATTCTTTCTTGTAAAATGAGAGAAAAAACTTATGTTCATCTGCAAAGCACCACAATGGATAGTGTTTCTGAAACTATCATAGATCCCATGTTCAGAGTGGTGTGTGTGTGTGTGTGTGTGTGTGTGTGTGTGAGAGAGAGAGAGAGATGCTGGTGAGGATAAGGAATGGGAGTATAGGAAACTGCAAAAAAAATTCTGAGTGCTTTGTCAACCTTCTTCTACCAATTAACCTTCACCCCAAATAACAAAAGGCAATAATGTGATATATTTATAAGCATTTTCCCCCTTTCTTCTTAGAAAGCTTTCCTTCTGGGTTGTTTTTAGTCCTGAATAGGCAGCTCTGCTGCATGAGAACAGAGGGAATCTTCATAAGCAGGTGTCACAATAGCACAAAATTTACAATGAAAGATACACTGACAGTTACTCAAGATACGGATAATACTTACAGCCTACGCAGTGATTAGCTAGAATACTAAGCAGCCATTCCCCCAAATGACTGTAATTAGTAATCTTTTAACACAGCTAAACCAACTCTCAGTGTCTCTTCTTAGATGTTCTCTAGAATCTATAAATAGAATACAATAAGCATTCCTCCACATTATGTTCAGTCAAATTCTTGGCGACAAGGGTCCTCTCCCTTGTTTCTCTTTCTCCACTCTCCACTCCCTTCCTCTCTCCTTCCTCCACCCAGCCCTCTCCTGCAGGCAATCCAGCCCAGACACCGCTTTTCACTCTCAATTTTTTGCTCTTTTTCTTTAGAAGAGAAACATCTTGCATCTGACCTTCCCCCCGCCAACCAAGTGGTCAGAGTTCCATGCATCCTCCTTCTTAAAGACTCCCTAAAAGCCGCCCAGCTGTCCCTGCCCCCCAGCCCTGCAGGAGTCCAGAAGTCCAGGTGGCCAAGCGCTTGTTGGGGTGGGAGGTACCATGATGCCCATACTTTAGTTGGGGGAGGGAGAGGCAGGAAGGAAGGAGGCTGAGCAAGGGGGTGGAAAACAGAGGGAACCTGATGCCCGGGAGGCCACGTCCCATTGCCCCATGGGACATTAACCCCATGATCCCTACACCTGCTCCAGGACAGTAAGACTGCAGCCAAGGCAAGCGACCCTGTGCTCTTACAACACACCTGCTCCACCCATAGCTCCCCCAGAGCTGCCGCAGGACAAACAAGCCAGCCGTGCCCACCCCCAATTACATGCAGGTTCAAAATGTTCAAAGACTTAGAGGGTGGATGCAGTTACTGAGCATTGAAGTACAGCCCACAAGAGGGTAAGCAGACCGCCTTGCTGCCCCTGGGCACTGCAGGAGTCTCATCTCGTCCCCTCCACCCCACCTGACATGCCTCGTACCTTCCCCTCACTCTCCTCCATCAGGCACACACACACACACATACACACACACACACACACACACGTGAGCACACAGACTCAGACCCCTTCAGATCCCCGAGGTCACATGTCAGTGGCGGGCCTGGGCTTGGAAAACAATGGGCCACTTCTGAAACCCACAGAGGTGGAATGGGGACTTTTCCAGCAGGCTTTCTGTTCCTGGCCCTGCACTCACTGTGCCCCCCTCAGGCACACCCCGCCCACCCTCAGGCTCCCCGAGCCTGAAAGCACAGGGTAGCTAAAGGAGCCTTAATTTCTGGGACTCTGCCCTCTTCTCTTCAAGGAAGTTGCTGACAGGATAGGGCTTTCTCATCATCCTAGAAATCTCACTTGCTTATACTCTGGCCCTTACCCCTGACTCACCCTGTCCTCCCTCCTTGAAATTCCCTGGGATCCGCTTTTGTCGCTGCTGACTTCCCGTCCCCGGTACAGAGCACCTGGCCTGGAACCATCTGCCCACTTTCTGGCCTCATCAGGCTAGACTGGTTTGCTTTTGCTTTAGCAGCTGTGGGAGAGGGAAAGGCCTGAAGAGGGGCCAGGAACATCAACCACCCAAAGGAAGAATGAATGATAACACCAACTAGACTATTTAATCTTTATATTTGGTAACACTGTCAATACAATATCTGATATTCACTGAACACATAGTTATGGGGAGGGGGACATCTCTGTGCAGTCACTATTCTGGGCTCTGGGGAAACAGACGGAAAAAGACAAAGTCCCTGACCTCATGGAGCTTCCATTCTAGAGGAGGAGATAGGCAATAGACAAATAAACATAGAGTAGGAGCCAACTAGCGCAATGGACATTTCTCATTCTTTTTAGCTGCCTAGAATCTGAACCTCCATCCTGTGTCTGGAGACTCTCTACCTACCTGATGGAGTCTTGTGGGGATGCAGAGGCCATGGCCTACTACATAGAAATGAAAAATGCCAGAGAGCAGTTGACCAGCCTCCTTTGTAGAACAAGCCAAGACCTGTGGTCAAAGCTTGACCAGTCAGACACACTGGCTCATACTTGGGGTCAGGAGTTGGCGATTCAAGGACACGGGGCTTGCAGAGAATTCTCTCTGATGGTGGCAGCATCTGCAGTGAGATGGAGATTCCAGAACACCAGAGGTGGTGGGTGAGGCAGAACTAGTGGCCAGCTCAGCAGCCTTGGTGATGTAACCTGTGGCAGCAGAGACAGCGGAGTTCTCACCTGTTGGTGGGGTTCATGCATTGTTCGTGGCTATGAGTCACTGAACTTTCCCAACTATTCCTTGAGCTCTCAAAGTCTATTAAGAGATCCCTTTTGGACTTAAACTAGCCAGGGTTTCTCATGCTTTCACCTAAAGGTAGGTAATACCTGACATAGGTATTTACAAGCACAATGATAAAAACAAATCCTTTTGAGGAGTTTTCAATGATGGAGGCTATTTTATTTAACTGATCAAACACAGCTTCTCTCAAGAGAAGACTTCTAAGTCTCTCCAGAAAGCAAAGCCACATAAAGGCCTGGGGGAAAATTATCACAGTAGGGGAAATGTGAGGTAGTAACAAGCTTGTGAGTCCAAAGAATTCCAAGAAGGCCTGCGTGGATAGAGCTGAGATAGAAGTTGAAGTCAGAAGGATAAACAGGGGACTTCCCTGGTGGCGCAGTGGTTGAGAATCCGCCTGCCAACGCAGGGGACATGGGTTTGAGCCCTGGTCCAGGAAGATCCCACATGCTGCGGAGCAACTAAGCCCGTGCACCACAACTACTGAGCCTGTACTCTGGAGCCCGCAAGCCACAACTACTGGGTCCACATGCCACAACTAATGAAGGCTGTGCGCCTAGAACCCACGCTGCACAACAGAGAAGCCAACGCAATGAGAAGCCCACGCACTGCAACAAAGAGTAGCCCCTGCTCGCCACAACTAAAGAAAGTCCACGCGCAGCAATGAAGACCCAATGCAGCCAAAAATAAATAAATACATAAATAAATTTAAAAGAAGAAAAGAAAAGAAGGATAAACAGGTTCCAGAGCCAGTGAAGCTGGCTAGACCATTGTGTGGGGTTTGCATTTCACTCCATGTGTAAGGGAAGCCCCTGGGTGGTTTCAAGCAGGGGGAAGCCTGATGTGATAGTTAAAAAGATCACTCTGACTGCTATATGGAGAAGTGCATGTAGCAGGAACAGAGTGGAAGCAGAAGAATCAGAGGCTATTGTGATGGCCCAGGAGTGAGGGGGTGTGGCTTGGTCTCCATCAAGACTTAGGATGTTTGAGGAGGGGGTGATGGAGAGGTCAGATGAGGAACGCATTTTGAAGGTGGAACTAACAGGCCTCACAGTGGATTAGATATGGGATGTGAAGGAAAGAGAAAAGTCAAGGGTGACTGCACAGTCTGGGGACTGAGCCACTTACCGAGGTGAGGAACATTAAGAGACAGGCCAACAGGTGCGTAGGGAGGACGGAGTTAAGAGTCCAATTTTAGAGAACTCCCTGGCAGCCCAGTAAGACTCTGTGCTTTCACAGCCGAGGACCTGGGTTCGATCCCTGGTTGGGAAACTAGGGTCCTGCAAGCCACTCGGCAAAAAAAAAAAAAGAAGAATTCAACTTTATCTTCTGTAACATCATGCATAATGCTGTATGATCTCCTTATTTTTTGATGAACCATAATTTATTTAATCAGTCCCCTATTGCTCATCATTTGGGTTGCTTTCAGAATTTCCTCTTATCTAAATTTTGCTATAGCAAAACTTTATATATCCATGATTATGATTATATTCTTGGAATGTATTTCTAGAAGTGAAATTTCTGAGTCGAAGGATGGCTTAAGGATTTTGATACATACTGTCAAATTGTCCTTGGGGAAAATCACAACTAGTTACATTCTACCAACAAAGTATGAGTGTGCCCCCGTTCCTCACATCTTGTCAATGCTGACAATATTTTAGAAAAAGGTTACAATTTGACTAGCCATACATTTCACCATTTTAATTGGCACTTCCTTGATTATGAATGATGCCAAACATTTTTAACAGACTTGTAGACTATTTTTCTTTTGTGAATTATTTGCCCTTTGTCAGTTTTTAATTGGAACTCCACCTTTTCCTTATTTATTTGTAAGAACTATTTATACATTAGAGATATGAAAATTTGATTTGTTGTATACTTGCAAAGTCTTTTCCTAATTTGTCATTTGCTTTTAAATATAGTTTATGTTTAATTTCTTTAATAAACATGTTATACTTTTAGAGAAGTTGGTTCTGTGGTGTCTTACATATTTTTAAAATTTCTACTGGATATGGGACATTTTTATTATATTTTGAATTTGTTACTTCTTGAACAAGGTATTAATATATATTTATTTTCTGAGTATTATTTGATATCTTTTTTTTTTTGGCGGTACGCGGGCCTCTCACTGTGTGGCCTCTCCCGTTGCGGAGCACAGGCTCCGGACGCGCAGGCTCAGCGGCCATAGCTCACGGGCCCAGCTGCTCCGCGGCATGTGGGATCTTCCCGGACCGGGGCACGAACCCGTGTCCCCTGCATCGGCAGGCAGATTCTCAACCACTGCGCCACCAGGGAAACCCTTGATATCTCTTTTATATTATTTTCTTCTTCCGTAGGTTCTCTTTGGTTTGTGGTGAAGACAATCATATCACTTGCAAATAATAATTTTCATTCTCCTTCCTTCTACAACCCCTCATTTTGTTTAATTGGCTAGAACCTCCTCCTCATTGTTAAAAATAGCATCAAGATGGCCAGGGCCTCCCTGGTGGCGCAGTGGTTAAGAGTCCGCCTGCCGATGCAGGGGATACGGGTTCGTGCCCCGGTCTGGGAGGATCCCATATGCCGCGGAGCGGCTGGGCCCGTGAGCCATGGCCGCTGGGCCTGCGCATCCGGAGCCTGTGCTCCGCAACGGGAGAGGCCACAACAGTGAGAGGCCCGCATACCGCAAAAAGAAAAAAAAAAAAAAAAAAAAAAAAAGATGGCCAACTGCTTACAGTCTTCCTGACCTTTAACAGGAAGAACCCTATTTTCCCACTACTGCACGTGGTATAGACTACATAGGTCTACATTACTGTTCTGTCATTCATTAAAGAAGTAGACTTCTAAAAAAAAAAAAGAGTTCAGCTTTAGCTCCAGTGGAGGTGAAACACCTATTAGACATCCCAGTGGGGAATGTAGAGTTGGCAGTTGGTTATAAGAATCTGGAGTTCAAGGCAAAACCAGAGCTGGAACTAAGCATATGGAATTCCTCAGCACACAGAGTGAAACTCAGTGTGCTCACCCTGGAGTGAGTGTGGCTGGAAAAGAGGGCCCTCAGGATGGAGCTCTGGGGAACCCGGGATGAAAGGATGATGAGATTACAAAGAGGAAGAGGATCCAGGAAGGGGACTGCAAAATTGGAAGAAAACCCAGACTGGTGTGTCCAGGAAGCCAAGAAAAGAGAAAGATTCACAGTGATCCTGGGGGCTTCCAGAGGATGCTTATAGGCAGCGGGTAAGGGGACTGAGACCAAGAGAGACAGGGCCATGCTGTTTCAGGGCTCAGGCTGGTACCTCTTCCAGAAAAGGAGGCCCCTGAGTCTAGAACATGCTTCGCTCAGCACAGGGCAGACAGCACTGTGGCCACACACAGGCCCGGCCCCCTGCTCTGTGAAAAGAGCCCTTTGTAACTTCTTAAGAAGGAAACACCTCCATCAGGGGAGGAACGCTGTTCGCTTCCTGTTAGAACAGACTGACTCAGGATCAAGCTCGGTGCCAGCCCATGTCCACAGGGAGCAATGAAGGAAAGAGGGGGAAGGGGCAGGCAGGCTCGTGTTTGGGGGGACAGGCTTAGCAAGAAAGGCTCAGGAGAGCTTAGCTCATGGGGGGCTGCCGGCCACAAACCCAGCCTCTCCCCATCAGAAACTCTCCTCTCCCCTCCATAGGTCTGTCCTCTTGAAGCGCTGAGAAGTGGCATAAAGGCAGCCAGTCTGTGCACTTAGTGGGTGGGTTAGTTTAACTCTTAGATGCCTACCAGCCCTTTTGGGGGGAAGGTTAAAGCCAATTATTCTTTCACTCATTCAGCAGCTACTTGCTGACTACCTACTTTGTGCTAGGCTTGTGGGACACGGTGGTCAAAAAGACAGACCTGTTTCACATCTCCCCCTGAACTTAGAGTCTAGTGGGAGAAATTAAACAAACACAAACACCTCTATAATCACAAGTTCAATAGGCCTGTAAGGGAATGTTCCCAGGGACATATGAAGGCAGCCCTGATGGACGCCAGGCAGGATGTGCTAGAATCTTTAAAAGCAGGAGGGAGGGGGCAGGGGACAGGAATCTGACCCCTGTGCTTTTAGAAGCTGGCCAGTCAGTTATGCCACGGCCAGGATGCTTTAGGTCCCCAAAACCCTGATCAAATAGTGGAGCATGGAAAGGGGACAGTTGCTCCTGTCAGGAATGGAGAAGCTGCATCTGGCTGCCTAGAGCTGCTGCTAGGGAGAGTGTTGGCCCCTTGGGGCAGCGGCCTGGGGCCCAGCAACCACTGCCATGAGGTGCCCAGTGTTCCTGAGGCAGAAACCACAATACTCACCATCATCAGCAAAAATGTGTGACTCTTTTGTTAAAAGACGAGCAGAGGATCATATAGTAGCTCTATTTTTAAGTTTTTAAGGAACCTCCATACTGTTCTCCACAGAGGCTGCACCAATTTACATTCCCACCAACTGTGCACAATGGTTCCCTTTTCTCCACATCCTCACTAACAAACACTTGTTATCGTTTGTCTTTTTGATGATAGCCACCTCGACAGGTGTAGGGTAATATCTCCTTGTGGTTTTTATTTGCATTTCCCTGATGATTAGAGATGCTGAACACCTGTTAGCCATTTGAATTTCTTCTTTTGAGAAGTGCCTATTTTCATATGTACTGAAGATATTTCAATAAGCTGTTAAAAAAAGGAGGGGAGAAAAGGGAATGTCTCTGCCTCTCGTGAAAGTCAAGGGAGCCATTCCACATAGGCTTCTTCAGGGTTGTAACCATCTCTGCAGCTTAAGTATACTCAGCTAGTCAGCTTGGTCTGTACCCCACAAACATGTACCCCACAGACATGCACCCCTGACGCCTCCATACATGGCACACACACTCCTACAGAGAGGACAGTGAAAACAGTTAGGCTACCGCAATTCATTTATATGCTCTGGATTCAAGTGTTCTTTTATTTATTTTCTGGTTACTGCATATTAAGCTAAACTTTCCTTTGATGGTTGAAAATACCTTAGTCTCTTTTCTTACATAAATCTAAACACCGAAAGTTATTATATTGTTTGTGGACAAAAGAGGAAATCTAATCCTCAAGTCTTTTACTCTGAATTTCAGTTTTCACCGTGTTATGACTGTACCTACAGGAGGTTGGAGTGAATGTATGGAAAAGATAAATAAAGACTTATTTGGATATAGGACATTATCGTTCCCTAGGTGTTTACACTACGTTACTTCATTTGATCCATGCAACTCTCCTGTGAATTAGGCAAAAAATATTTCACTTTTACAGATGAGGAAATTTACGTCCTGAGATGTTAAGTAACTTACTCAGAGGTCAGCTCATTAATTTGTTTGTTTTTTCATCTTGACCGCCATATTCCTCTATACTAGTTTTAGGATTCTGGAATGGAAGTTATACATATTTTAAGCTAAATTCATAGTTGTCTTAATATTCATCTCTTCCTAAAATAATGGGCAGGAAATCTGTCTAACAAAAAGCTCTAAATTTATTGTTTGTCTGGCTAATTAAATTTTACTGTATTTTGTTTTAATCCTGTTAATGAAACTTTGCAAATAGCCGAGGAGATTTCCCCTAGAGTCCCAAATTAAACACAGATGGATCATATACACATCCAACTCAATTACATGGCAGTTCCAAACTCTTAATTTCAACCTTTCATTGGAATGAAATTTTTACTTTCTTTTCACCGTTTTTTTTTTTTTTTTTTTTTTTTTAGGGCTAAGGAAAGGAGTAGGGGGTGGGGTGTGTGGGAGCATCTTTGTCTCTTTGGACGATCAGCAGCGCCATCTACTGTCAATCAATAAAATAATGAAGCATTACAACTCGTCAATGAAAATTAAGGCTTAATGAGGGAAAGACAATTTTATAACCCCGGTATTTAACCAGTAAAGATTTGTAAATACACATTTTTAATTTTAGATTATGACATCCTTAAGAAACTTACAGAAAGAACCAGATAAAATGAAAATATAACGATTTATGTAATGCTTAAGAGGACCAACTTTGGAAGAGGATAAGATATGGTGAGTTTCAGCTAAACCACTTAGTAGATATGTGACTTCTCTTACCCTCAGTCTTTTCATCTGTAAAATATGAATAATTATAAGGTTATTTTGCTGATTAACTGATATATGTAAAATTTACTCCAAAGCTAGTAGAGCAAGGTAGCTAGTGTTATATGATATTTATTGAGCATATGCTCAGTATCAGACTATGCTAGAAACTTTCTTCACAGCAATACTGTGAGATGGAGAGATTCCAAGATAGTAGGTACCATGACCAAGATTACACAGCTAAGTAAGAGCCAAGTTTAAATCCAATGTTGCTTCTGGTTCCAAAGTTATTCTCATTCCTATTAACTCACAAAACTTGGCTCTGAATCCCCTACCAATGTATCTGTGGTTGTTTGCTTTGGGGCCCTCAGTGAGACTCTGCTTTTCATGTATTGATATAGGTCCCATCGTTGTGGTCTGATGCAGTGTATAAATGTGCCGAGTCTGCCTAACCATGCTGTGTGTGTGTGTGTGTGTATAAATTACTTCCTGAAAGTAATTTCAGGAAGACTCTTAGAGAGTTTGATATGCAACGGACGAAAAGGATGATGAACCTACAGTTCCACGAGTCCTCAGAGCATCTTGTACAAACCTCTGTTACTATCATCTCACTGTGTTATTAATGGATTTTTAGAGGTGTCTTTCTCTCTGCAATAGAATTCCTCAGGGGCAGAACTCATGCTTGTTAATGAATGAACGAATGAATTAAAAATGATTACATATCATTTCTGCCAGGATGAAGAGGTGGCTGGGGACCTTAAATTCTCTCCCACTCCAGCACATAGTAATTACTCATTTGAGATTTATTGATTTGAACTGAATCCGGTTGGCTAAAAATTATCCTCAAGGTATTTCCTTACAGATAAATCACTTTAAAGTTGCTATCCTTTCCTCTTTTTTTTTTGCAGTACGCGGGCCTCTCACTGTTGTGGCCTCTCCCGTTGCGGAGCACAGGCTCTGGCTGCGCAGGCTCAGCGGCCATGGCTCACGGGCCCAGCTGCTCAGGGGCACGTGGGATCTTCCCGGACCAGGTCACGAACCCGCATCCCCTGCATCGGCAGGCGGACTCTCAACCAGTGCGCCACCAGGGAAGCCCCACCTTTCTTCTTTTTAATAACTAAATCCAAAGAGAATTTCTTTTAATTCGAATTTCTTCTGTAGGGAATGTGAGAAAATTTTACTGAGATTCAAAAATATCAATAATTAGAAACTGATAAAATGCAAATACAAATCACAAAATTGCATTGTCAAAGTGGCATTTAAAACTAAAGGTGGGGCTTCCCTGGTGGCGCAGTGGTTGAGAGTCCGCCTGTCGATGTGGGGCACATGGGTTCGTGCCCCGGTCTGGGAGGATCCCACATGCCGCGGAGCGGCTGGGCCCATGAGCCATGGCTGCTGAGCCTGCGCGTCCAGAGCCTGTGCTCCGCAACGGGAGAGGCCACAACAGTGAGACGCCCGCGTACCGCAAGACAAACAAACAAACAAACAAACAAACAAAAAGCTAAAGGTGTTTTGCCACTCATCTGAGAATAAGGAGGGGAAAAGGGGAGAAGGGGAGAAGGGGAGGAGGGGGGGAGAAGCAGCCTACCGCACGGAAGCGTTTTAAGTGAAATAACATATATAGAGCAGCTAGCACTTATTACTCACTTCGTTCTCACTCACTTCATGCTTTCACTTAAAAATATATTTCCTGAGCTCCTACTGTGTGTTGGATAGACAGTGTTCTAGGCTGTGTTGGTACAAGAATAAACAAAAAAGACAAAATCCTACACTCATGAAGCTTACATGGAAGTTGGGAGTGGAATGGCAGGCAAGGAATTTGACAAATAATCAGATGAAGTGCTATGGAGAAAAGCAAAGCAGGAGCACGAGATCAGAGTGCCAGGAAGTGCTGGTCTAGATAGAACAGGCATTGAGCACATCGCTGAGCAGTGATACTTGAGTAAAGAGCTGATGAAGTCTTTTGAGGATTTCTGGGGGAAAGCATTCCAGACAAGAGGACAGGAACGATGAGGAGCCCTAAGATAGAAGTACGGTTGGCTCAGTAAACACCACAAGGTGTTCCTTCCCACACCTGAGCCCTTCGGTGTTCCCAGTGATGGCTTCCATGATCATATTGATTTAAAGTACATAAGGATTGGCCACATCTGTGTACGTAGATGTAACAACATCACTGACAAACACTAGTCCTTGCAGTATGCCCCAAAGGTTATAAAGAAAAATAGCCAAGGTGAAGTTGTCTGCGGCAAAGCTATTCCTGCTTTATAACTATTCAATTTTACCATGCTATAAAAGGTTTCCAGGCTAGGCCACAGCACCCTACCTAACATCTAATGTAGACGGAATGTGGGGTATTTGTAATAGAATACAGTGGAAAGCAACTCTGTTACCAGAGTATAGCATGATGTTCTAAATTCCATTTCAGCTCTGACATTCGGTCCAGCTATGATGTACAAAAGGAGAGAAGGGAAAATTCATTACCTGTGCTAGGGGTTGAATGGGGCTTTGTGGGTTGACCTGGAGACCCAACAAACACTTCTAACATGCTCTCTGCAGAAAAATGAGTTCTGGGTTTCAAATGCTACACTTACAGACGTTCCAAACAGAGACCATTCACGAATTAAGGACTTCCTGTGTTGGGTCAGAGTGTCCCTGGTGGCAGTGAATAGGAAGAGATTAAAGAGCAAAGCTCAGAACTACTGTAGATGGAGCCTGATGGGGGAAACACTAATCATGACAGAGAAGCCAGACAGATCCTCAGAGAGCTGAAAGCTGCAGCACTGCATGGCTAGTGCTGGTAAAACATCAGGCAGGCAAACCACGGTTTCTAGACCACACTGCGAAGCCTTCTGTAGAAGCCAACTGATCAAGCTCTGTAAAGAAAGAGACTGAAGAATGTTAGCATGTTTTCTTTTCACATGTTGCAGGTACATGCCCTTCTCCCTAGGCAGCCTGAGGCATCATCTGTCTCTAAGCTTAAGATTGTTACAGCAGTAATGCAAAGTGGAAAAAAATGATATTTGAATAATAGCTTTAGTTATTTAAAATAGGATTTTGCAGCAAAACACTAAGCTTGAAAACTAGGCCTAATTCATAGTAAGAGAAACTGTTCCAAATTCTTTTTTTTTTTCCTTCTTTCACACATGAAAGTCCATGCAGGACCGTTAAAGTCCGTATAGGAAACTAAAACAGAGGAGAGGAAAGTCTTTCTCTTTAGACCCAGGGAAGGCTAGGATAGAGAACAGAGGAAGAAGCTGGTTGGGTAGGTTCGACAACAAGCATCTTCATACTCCCTTGGGCAAAGAAGCACCAAGAAGTTTGCACCAGTGAATATGAATCAACTCACTGCTCATCAAGAAAATTTTATTAAAAATCTTTTAAAAGTTGGCTGAACTAACACATTGTGCTTAATGATACTGTAAAAATGGAATGACATCAAGGTCAACATGTTTGATTCAAATCATTGTCTTTATTATGTGCTAATATAGATGCTGATCCATGACAATAACGATGAGGTGTGATGGTTATTGAGGGGAAAAGTTCCATCAAGTCAATAACGTTCAACCTATGAAATAAACTCATCACTTTTCTGCGAATTAAGAAACCAGTTTAGTTACAGCTTTTGTAGATGTAAATTGGGCAGCCGGACTTGCTTATGTTTTTGATGTCCTCAATTTTTTTTTTTTTTTTTTGCGGTATGCAGGCCTCTCACTGTTGTGGCCTCTCCCGTTGTGAAGCACAGGCTCCAGACGCGCAGGCTCAGCAGCCATGGCTCACGGGCCCAGCCACTCCGCGGCATGTGGGATCTTCCCGGACCGGGGCACGAACCCGTGTCCCATGCATCGGCAGGAGGACTCTCAACCACTGCACCACCAGGGAAGCCCTGTCCTCTCTCTCTCTCTCTCTCTCTCTCTCTATATATATATATATATATATATTTTTTTTTTTTTTTTTTTTTTTTTTTTTTTGCGGTATGCGGGCCTCTCACTGTTGTGGCCTCTCCCGTTGCGGAGCACAGGCTCCGGACGCGCAGGCTCAGTGGCCATGGCTCACGGGCCCAGCCGCTCCACGGCATGTGGGATCTTCCCGGACCAGGGCACGAACCCGTGTCCCCTGCGTCGGCGGGTGGACTCTCAACCACTGCGCCACCAGGGAAGCCCTGTCCTCAATATTTTTAATGATCATAATACTTCCACACAAGGAAGGCAGCATGTTCTTCAATGGTAGAGAAGATCAAAGGGCAAACACAAAAGTTAGAAGCTTAGAAGCACAGTTTCTACATATTGTGATGACACAGTTAACCACTGAGATAGGTGATGATCTTAATAGAGCACACTGGAGAAAAGTTAGCACCAAACACCTTATGCATCTGCACCCTAGAATGTTTTGAATTTTTCCATTGAAAGGAGATTCACACATGGCAAATGCATGGGTATGAAAGCCATTTCCTTCATTAAAAGATCACTTAGATATTCCACTGTAATGAGGAGGAAAATACTAGAATTTTTCCTTTCATTTTAAATTAAATTTTTTTAATGTTTAATATGTAAAATATCAGTAGAAGTTTCTGTAATGCATAGATATACTAGGAATGTAGGCTCCAACAGTTTTTGCCAATTGGGGTACACAATCAATAAAGTTTGAAGTCCACTGGATTAGAAGATAGAAATATCAGGATATTTTAGCTTGATGGAATTAAAGATTTGGTTTCTTTAATTCTCCCTGTACTGATTCCTTCTGATTATGTCCTGCCATATATGTATGTCTATATGGAAAGAGAATGTTGATGATACAGACTTTGAATATTTCCAAACCTGTCGCCATGTTTTCTTTTCTTTTTTTTTTTTTTGTTCCTAGTACCTAAAAATATAATTGATTCTTATGTATTTATCTTAGATCCAGGAAACTTGCTGAACTTTCCTATTAGTGTTAGTGATTTTAATCTGTGGCCATGTTTTCTTATGCTAAAGTCATAAAGTGGTTTCTGATTATGATTTAGTTTGTCATGTAGCTTAACTACAGGGAAAACGTGTAAATGGTCCAACCCATTTTTCTTGTGGAGAACCGAGTAGCTGGCGTTTTGGTGTTTCCTTAAGTCTCTTGCAGTTAGTCTCTCACCTGAGTTCATCTCCCAGGGTCTGAGGAGTCTGAGGCCTTCCTTGTGGGGATCCTGGAATGAGGTGTAGGAGCTATTCAGCAAGATCCTCCAGCCCCCAAGGGCCTTATTTTTTCCAGTGGTTTCCAAACTGTGCTCCGAGAGCCCTGCACTTTCACGGTGTTCTCCATCCTACCCTACCCCCATTTCACAGTTCTGCGTTAGTCCATTTTATATTCAGCTTCTCCTAAGATTTGCTTCTGAGAAAAGTTAAAAAACTACTGCCTTATCCGACTGCCACCATTTGTATCTGCTCTCTATTCTGAATTCTCTGGTTTCATCCAATTTAACCTGTAAACCCACAGGCCCATCTTTTCTGGGATGAGCATTTCTCTCCAGGCTCCATCTGTTGGCCTCCACACCAGTCCAGGTGCTCCAGGCTGTGCAGGCTCCTCCCCACTCTCAGCTCAGCGTTTCAGAGATTCCTGGGCCCCTGCCAGTGACACCTGTGTCCACTTCTGCCTGTGGCCTCCTTAAACTCCAAAGTTCTCTGGTCCTCTGTAGCTCCTGTGGAATCTGCCCCGTCTACACAGTAACTGCTTAATAAAGTTTTCTTGATGTGAATTACTGATGAAGGAAAAGTAGAATGTGTTAGGAAATCAAATTCAAGGTGCCAGTGAAAAGACTTTAATAAAGGGTGAAATAAAGGGTTGTCCCAGCGTAATATCTGTTTTATGGTTGCCATAGAAACCAGGCCGTGCTCTTCAGGCCTCAGGCTTTGAAGTCCAGATGACTGAGGGCAATTGGCCAGAGAAAATGCAGGGAAGAAGCCATTCCGAGTAAAGAGGGACCTTGACCCAGTTACTCAATTTCCTTATCTATGAACCCAGGGGAACAGACTTGAAGACATCTTAATCCCTGGGCTGGTATTCAGCCTATGTACCCCCGTAAGTGCATTCCAGGTATTCATATATCTAAAAACTTTTGTACTATTTTGTAGGTTGGTAAATAGCTGCTGGTCCATCTCCCCTAAGGGCTTCCCTCCAACCCCCTCCTCCCTACCCTCACTGTCCAGACTCTCGCTGTCCCTCTCCATTCCCCCTGGATCTAGCAACTAAATGGCAAATGCTTGACCCAGCAGGGGACTTCCAGACCCAACCTATTTCTGTGGCCTTTGTAAAATAGTTCTGCACCCGCCCTAGTCAGGCCCCTGACAAGTCTGGCAATCAAGCCCCCTGGAGTCCACAAAGGGAACATTGGTTAGACCCTCCTTGGAGGGTTTGGTTGGGTCAGAGAGATGAAGATTTGCTTGGGCCTCTATGACCGACCCAGTCTGGCTGTCCAGATTGCATCTCATTCTATGCACTGGAAAGAAGGAAAAGCCACAACCTACAGGGGTCAGCTTGGAGCCTACAGCCCTGGAAAGGCAAACAGATCACTCCTGGACAATCCATAGCTCGGTGGGACCTCCCTTTATGAGGGCTGAGTTTAAGCTGCTTGCTCAGATTTACTCTGTTGACCCAGGCCACAGCCAATGCACCACAAACCCAAGGTTATTGTTGGAGACAAAGGAAAGATTTGTATGAAAAATAGAGCTGGAGGAAGGGATTTGAGGGTCAAGTCCACAGAAATGCACCTGAAGACTCAGAGAATTGCCTGGATCCATGTTTCCTTCCTTTCACATGCTATGTGGTGTATTGATGGCTAAACCCTGGCTTGATATCTCAACATTGTAAAATGCTTTACAGTATGCAAAGAAGTTTAATATGCCCAATTGTATTTGATTCTCACAACAGCCTTATGCTGGGTAGTAATTATTATTAGTCATTTTATAACAATCAAACCAAAGAAACTCAGAGAGGTTCGATAACCCGCCCGCAGCCCTTTTGAAGTCAGGCCCTCAGACTTTAATCCCAATATTTCCTATTACATAATGTTGCTTCTTAAAGTCCTTTGAATCAAGACAGTGCCCTCTTTTGTCTGACTTAGTAGGAAGCAGCCCAGTGAAGCTTAGCGATTTATGTTCATCTGTAAAGCAAGTAGGGGCAGCATGCTAGATTAGGTGAAGGTTGAAAGGAAGTATGACAGGGTCCCAGGAACTCGCTGCCTTGTCAGTAAAACAACACACATATACATGAAACTCTTAAAGAAAAATATAAGAATCCATCTTATTTTTTGTCATTAGAACTTACTGATTTCTCTACACAGGGAATATCAGATGAGTACAGTTCATTGCAACATGGCCTTTTCAATAGCAAGTGAAATAAATACAAAACCTAGCAGTAGAAATTTTCCTTTTTGGATGTGTTCCTATAAGCAAGGAGAAAGAATAGCATGACAGATTTAGTTAATGAGAAGAAGGATTTCCCAGGATTGGAAAAGAATGCAGAAGAAGAGTAACCTAGTCTGATTGTAGTATTGGGAGAGGCACCTACTCTGACTGCAGCTCTAGGAAAGGCATAAAATTCAAGTAGCGCACATTTGCTGAACCCGCTAAGGGAAAGACTTAGTTATGAAGAAGCCTTTATACACCCTCACATCTGTCCTCACCTGTCTGTCTGGGTTTCTCTATGTGGATTTTTCTCTGTGGAAAATGAGACTAAATAACTTTTCATGTAGTTTCGTGATTTGATGATCATTTTACCTGCCATGTATATAAGGAGATGAAGATATTTTTATTCTTTCAGCAGCTGGCAGGTGAACTCCTCTTCAGAAGAGTCCCACCTTGTTGGGAAAATACTCAGTAAGGCCTCTCCAAGCAGGTTAGCCTCAGGGAGGGAGTGGGTGGGGGTTGGCACCAAGGCCACGTGGAAAGGGCATACAGTGCCAGGGGGTGGGATTGTCTGCTCCCTAGGGAAGGATGGAGGTGGAGTTAGAAGGTGGAAGAGGGGAGGAGGGGAGGGAAGGTGTAGGAGATGGCAGAATATGGAGTGGTGTCATAGGACTGCTTAGGACCCTCCCATGATGTCATTAAATTCGAGAGATGATTAAGGAGAGTGACCAGTTCCAGAAAACTCGAAGGGCCTGAGTGTCCAGGTTGAGGGAAGGCAAAACAGAGAAACATTCGTGAATGCAGGAGCTTAGCCAAGTCCCATTAGAAAGTTTCCTGAATCCCCAAAGGGCAAGGAGGTCTTAGCTGACATCTGGGCTCCAGAGTTAATGACTTTAAGACATTTTTTATATCTGAATCAATACAAATTGCTTGCTTTATCAGTTTTTAGATTTCCAGGGGGAGGTTGTACCAGGTATCTTTTCGGTCCTCCTCAACTCAAGACACCATGATGCCTCTTATGTTCTAAATTACAGTTTCTGAAAATCTGGTCTTTGAAAGCCCTCCACGTGGTCTGTGGTTGCCCAAATGCAATGAGTAGGGTTTTTTTTTAAAGAGTATTTTCTGCTGGAGATTTGAATTCTCCATAAAAGGGTACAGAAATAGATATCTGAAAATTATAACCACAGAGATGGTCGTATGCTAGGCAAACACTTCAAATGGTGTGTGTGTGTGTGTGTGTGTGTGTTCTGTGGTCGCAAGCAGAAGCTTTGAGATAGGTGGTCCAAGGGATTCCTTCCATGTGGTTTACAGTCGAAAAATCTCATTTGGGATGAAATTAAGCCAAATGCTTTCAAGACAGTAAGAAATCAAACCACTTGGTTTGAAAATCTTTAAAACTGATATTTCAACTGAGAAGATATCTTGACCCTAAACATTTGCAATTTCATTTCTGACCATAATGGAGGGTATCTTGGCCACATCACACTCACATTCAATTTTATTTCTAGTAGTGTAAATAACTACTCAGCTTTGAAGTACAGTGCTGAGTCATATTTTTAGGGGATGGTTGGGAAGAGATTGACTAGGAAATCCATTCTTAGAGAGGGTCTTTTGAAAACCTTCATTAATTTTTTATCATTGTACTTATTTTCTAACTTCAATATTTAAAAAATGCTGTTTTATCCTTTCGTTCAAAACCATGACAAGAGTGCAGATCATTCAGATAGCAAGAATTTGGTGGGAGCATAGTTTTTTTTGTTTGTTTGTTTGTTTTGTGGTACACGGGCCTCTCACTGTTGTGGCCTCTCCCGTTGCGGAGCACAGGCTCCGGACGCGCAGGCTCAGCGGCCATGGCTCACGGGCCCAGCTGCTCCGCGGCATGTGGGATCCTCCCGGACCGGGGCACGAACCCGTGTCCCCTGCATCGGCAGGCGGACTCTCAACCACTGCGCCACCCGGGAAGCCCATGGTGGCAGCATAGTTTTATTTAATTTCCCCAAATCATAAAAGCAGTCTAGGACGATAAAAGAAAAACACTGAGGACATCTTCAACAAAGCTAGGTGAAAAGGAATTCCCACAACTTCAGAGTATGGGTGGATGTGTCAAACTATGAGACAGGAGCAGGGCTTGAGAGAGAAAGGGAAGTCCAGAAAGATCTTATGATGAGGGGATTCATAAATTCCCAGCACAACGCACCCCTGAAAGGAGAGGGTCATACATTATGTGAGAACCTAGGTGAGCAAATTGAAAAACCTCCAGTGAGAAAGACGCCCTGTTTGGTGGGGGAAGGCGGCTGGACTGTGCTGTTGTGGTAGGCTGAATCACAACCCCCCAAACATATCAGGTTCCAATCCCTGGAACCTGTAACTATGCTTCCTTACATGGCAAGGAGTCTTAGCAGATGTGATTAAGGGTCAATGTGGGCATTATCCTGGCTTATCCAGGTGGGCCTAAGATAATCACCCCCCTCCTAGGAGGGAAGCAGGAGGAGCAGAATCAGAAAGGAGATGTGACAACAGAAGCAGAGGTTGGAGCGGTGTGCTTTAAAGAGTGAGGAAGGGGCCATAAGCCAAGAAGGCAGGCCGCCTGGAGACTCTGGAAAAGGCAAGGAAATGTATTCTCCCTGAGAGTCTCCAGAGGGAATCAAGTACTGCCGATACCTTGCTTTTAGCCAAGTGGAATCCATTTTGGACTTCTGACCTCCAAAATGGCAAGCTAATACACTTGCAATGTTTTAAGCCCCGGAGTTTGTGGCAATTTGTTAGAGTGGTAATAGGAAACTAGTACAGATAGAAACGACATTTCCTAGAATCCCCTTTACTATATAAGTCCTGGTTAGAGTTGACCAAGAGATGAACTTAGACAAGATGTGGGATGCAGGAATGAGTGAAGCAGGAGCCATTCCCCTCTGCGGGTCTTTGTGATGAGATGAGGTGCCCTGTAGGGGCCTCACTCTCCTCTGTTCCATGTCTGGCTCTTCTTCTACACTGCAGGCCCCGCTAGTCCATAGCGGCCCCAGGCCTCCCATCAGATGCTTGGCTGTGAGCTCACAGAGGCTATAGCTACACCAAGGCAAGAGCTTACTATAGGCCCCTCCTTGAGTTCCCCTCGGTAGCCCACCTCAGTGCTGGACACTTGGCTTCTCAGATTCCACTGCCTTCTTCAACCTGTCCTCTAATGCCAGAGCCTCGAGATTACTTAGACAATGTTGGAGTGTCTCAGTGATTATACCATTTACTTTGCAATGAGTGGAAGTTTCTATTGTCCCAAAACTTCACAACACTTGTCATTAGCAGGTTCCTAAATGTTGACCAATCTGTAAGCTATGTGCTGATATAACCCTGTGGCCTTAATTTGCATTTCCCTGTTAACTAATGAGGTTGGACATTTTAAAATATTTATAGTGTCCTTCTGGATTTGCTTGCTTGTAAAATGCATGTGACGTTCTCATATTTTTCTACTAGGTTATCTGCCTTTTTCTTATTGATTCATGGTTCTTTATATACTCTGGATATTTGTCATTCATCAGTTATATGTATTGCAATAACCTTGTCCCAGTTTGTGGCTTGTCTTTTCACTATCTTTAAAAACATTCCTAATTTTGATGTGATCAAATTGTAACAGTCTTTTTTTTTTTTTTATGGTGAGTGCTTATTGTGTATACGTTAAAACCCAGCAATTCTACTCCTGGATATATGTCCTAGAAAAACTCGTGCAAAATTCTCCAGGTGTAGAAATATTCATAGCAGCATTGTTCTTAATAAGAAAAAAAAAAACCCAAACCTAGATGCTCCCTAAATGTCCATCAAGAAAGGAGATAAATCTATGTAGGCATATCCATACAAGGTAATGAACTATAAACACACACATTCACATGTATTTATTTCACCAACATACTGTTAATGGAAAAAAAAATAATTATTAAAATTCAAAATCAGCCCAAGTTAAAAAAAATACGTCATTTGGGGATAAAAACAGAGGTGTTAAGCTTTAAAGAAAAGGAAGGGGGCCATTCTCACAAACCTCAGGATTAAGGTTACCTCTGGGGAGAAGAGGGAACATGAGATGAGAGGGGCACACAGTGCTGGGGCTTCTAAAGTTCTTTTAATTCCAAGAAATATTTGCATAGCTCTTTGCTTTATTATCTTCTTTGAAATGAGAATATGCTTCATATACGCATTGTTATGTGATCCATTTTTCCAATAAAATATTTTAACAGATATTACTCTCTTAACAATAGTATCTGTCATTTGGTTTAAGGGAGCTGAATAGAAGATTCTGCATATTTTAGGGGAGCAGTTCCCAAAAACCAGCTGTGGAGCTGTTGCATCAGAATCACGTAGGCCGTGTATTAAAACTATAGACTGCCAGCCCCCACCCAGGCTACAGAATCACAATGTCCAGGGTGTGGCTGAGGATCAGTGTCATTTTGACCAGGTAATTTTGTACCTAGGTATGTTGGGCCACCCCAGAGCACTTAGTCCTCGGCAATAATCTCAGGGCATTTGTGGCTCTCTACCGCCCTCTCATGGCCAGTTTTCCCACCCAAACTGAGCTGAGTAAGCCAGCCAAAATGAGCAAGGGAGCAGATTCTGTCCTGGATCAGTGGTCTGTCCCAAGTTGGTGGTGGCTCTGAGGACTTTGCATGGTTGGGCTAGATGCCAAAACATGGCACCTAGAACCCACTAGCTTGTCTGGTATTTCTGTTGAAGTCCTAAGTGCTCTCTTCCGGCTTACTTTCCTGAAACTTATCTGTGCTCCTTCTGACAGAGATGATCTCAGAGACCCACAGACCCCCTCCTATCTGCTCCAGACCCTCCTGCCCACTGAGATGCTCTAATTCTGGATCCTGCCTCCCTATCTGGACCCACCATTCTCACACCCCTGCCCTATGTTACCTGGTCTCCTTTTCTGCCTGAACAAGCATCTGTGGTATAACTAGACCCCTGGTCCTGTGCTTTCCTGCAGGATCCTCTCCTGCCCGTGACTTCCACAAGACCAGGGCTGTAAAGAAGCTAAGACCCAAAGCCACAGAGAACAGCAGCCCTGAGGCAGATGAAGCCTCTGAGGCTTCACTGAACATGTTCAGTGCCTGCAGCTTCTCCCACCTCCAACTTCCTTCCTCCTCCTTTTTCTGTCTTCCTTCCGCAAAGAGTCAGAGTTTCTGTTCTTCACATTGAGCTTGTAATGGGCAGGTTGGCACAGAAAAAAATCATGGAATTGGTGTACTCAAAGGAGGATCCTGGACCAGACCCCAGGGGCATATTTTAAGTGTGTGGAATTCCCACTTATTTTGCCCCACCTCTATCTCCAGCTCAGACCCTGTAAGAATCCTGAAGTTAGACCCTGTTATTGAGCACGGCCACTGACCTCTCTTGAGTGACTAAGTCCCTGCTTCCTCTTCAGGAGGCCATAACCTGCCCAGCAGAAGGGAGTGAAGTATGATGATTAAAAATGTGCATTTAGAATACGAATTGGATTTGGAATCTCTGCTTGCTTATATGCTGGGTGATCTTGGGACATTCTTTTAATGTCTCTAAACCTTAATTTCCTCATCTGTAAAATGGGGTTAACAATATGTAACTCAAGGTTTGTTGTGATTGTGAAATGAGACAGAGCATGAAAACAAAAATCACTTCTGGGGCTTCCCTGATGGCGCAGTGGTTGAGAGTCCGCCTGCCGATGCAGGGGACACGGGTTCGTGCCCCGGTCCGGGAAGATCCCACATGCCGCGGAGCGGCTGGGCCCGTGAGCCATGGCCCGTGAGCCATGGCCGCTGAGCCTGTGCGTCCGGAGCCTGTGCTCCGCAACGGGAGAGGCCACAACAGTGAGGCCCGCGTACTGCAAAAAAAAAAAAAAATCACTTCTGTATCACATTCAACAGAAGTGCTTAATAACTAGTATTTGCTATTATTTATTATGAAGTCTAGACCTTTTAGGGCTCAAGGGGCTGTATCTTTGGGGTGGAGTTACTCAGACCCCTGGGCAGCAACTGTTGCACAAATGCTCTTTTCTAAGCAGCCGGCTCCCCAGGAACTCTCTAGAGAATGCTCCAGCTTGACTCCATTCTGACCGTCTCCAAATTCCATCATGACTCTGGCCCAGCAGCTGGAATCTTCAAGCAGGGCTCACACCTGTCAGTCAAGTCAGCCAAGACCCCTGCTTAGTCTACTCCCCTTCTCCCCCTCCTCCCTGCCCTTCCTCTCACACTTTCATGAGATACTGTCTTATCCACATCCATCTACTGTCACTCAAAGTCTGGGAGTTGAGGCTTCCTGGTTCAGAGACCACTGTTTTCTAATAAGGTGTCACATAGTCACAAGCTTCATATGTAATGGTTGAATCCCTGAAAGAAACTCTTCAGAGTGCCCCAGGAAAGCAAAACAAAACAAACAAACAAAAAACAAGAAACATGTGACGGGCTTGATATCATTCTGCTGTGAAGCCCTCTATGCATGTGTTCTGCACCCCGCCCCCTTCCAGGCCTCTGCTCCTACCCTCAGCCCTGACTTGCTTACTCAGTGCTGCCCTCCCTAGTCAAGTCTCGGTGGTGGGGAGCACGGACCACTCCTTGGGTTACCTCCTGCTTGAAGGCATCAGCCCCAGGGCTGTCACAATGGTTCATTCCTAGGGACCACAGGTGGACAAAGCAACCTTTGCCTGACTCATTGGGGACGTTCCCTTAAGTCATCCCTCTGTTCTCTGGGACATAGAGCCTGGAGAATTACTGATAGTACTGTGAGCACACTCACCTTGCATTTAACCATAAAACAAACTCTTTATTCACACTTGGACATTGGAGAAAATGAAAACCTCACAGTAACCATAAAACCTGAGTTATGAGCCCAACTCTGCACTCATTGGCTATGTGACCTGGCTAAGAATTATTTTCCCCCTTCTGGGCTCCTCATCTACCGATGAGAGGGCTGGGCTGGATGGTCTAAGAGGCCTCTTCCAGCTCTGATGGGTCAACACCAGGTTCACGAGTGTACAGGAAAGTCATGTGAGGTCTTTCTACAGCAGCGCCCTTCTGAGAAGTTCCAGTCATTCAGCGAACATGTCTGTCTGCTTTATTGCTCAGTGAACGTCAAGGATAGGTCCTTGACTCACTATGACAAAAATCCTGTAAGGTGACTTACTTGAGGTCACAAAGTAAATCAATTTCAGAGGCCAAAAGAGCAGCCCAAGTCTCCCTCCCAGGTTTATTCCATCAAGGCAGCCCAAGGCTAAAAACATCCCAGCCACCACCACCCATAGAAAAATTCTTGATAGATTGGTATCCATTAGAAACTTCTTTCTAACTTAAATTTTAACTTGCAAAACGGTGTGTATCGAAACATGTAGATTGTCATCATTCAAAACTCTTCCTTTAATCCGCATGAAACATTAAAAATTGTGGCGAAACTACATCAATCATCTTTTTCTTTCCATTTTTTTTTAAACGAGAAATTCGGTTTCATTCCACAGCCCCCATGCCCCTCAGGGCCCGCAGCACTGATTCAGCGTGGTGGTACTTAGCATCTCACAGCTCTTCATTTCAGAAGCTGAATGCTTTATACGTGAAGCTTATTGGCACAGAAACCCACACAGGTTCAGCTCTGAGTATTGAATCCCCGAAGACTAGTCAGGCTCCCAGGAGGAAAAACACTGAAAGCAAACATTTTTTTCCCAAGGCAACATCTTATCTCTGACTTTGTTCCCTTATCTAAGAAAAGAGGACTGAATTCTTCCTGCTTTCCCAGAGCAGCTCTTGTATGTGTGAAGCAATGTTTATTTCTTATTTTCCTCTATCATAAACGCAACTTTCATGCAAATTTGCAAAAGGAAATTAGAGATTTTGTAGAATCTCATGGTCAGGAAGTCTCTTTTTAGATAGTGATGCTTAATTGTGTCACCATTATTTTTTATGAATAGACAAGTTTGTCTCAGAAAGTTCTGCTACCCCACCCAGGTAGGAAAGCAGGCAAGAGTTCCTGAAACCCCTAGGGATGGAGTAGGAGGGGGGAGCTGAGAGGGCCAGAGACCAGAAAAATCTCATCATCTATGATCGGGCCACAAAAGAAACAAAATGCTGGACCTCGAAACTAAAGGCCATGGGAATAACCAGAGACACCAGCAGCTGAAGCCAGAGCATGAACCCAGAGAGAGAAAGTGAACGGGGATGGGAAGAATCCCAGACTTAAAATCTGGGAGTAACTGAGTTACCTTGAGTAGGTAATTTTGATTTCTCCCATTGCATTGCTAGCCAGGATTAAGGGATTAAGGATTCTTGACCCTCTATATTATATAGGTCTCTGTTAATGATGTTTCTGGCAATGTAATATGTTGCTGGAACACATCCTCCTTTTTAATACAGGCATTCATTACTCCTTGAAGTGAAAAAGTATTAGCAGGAGAGCTAGCTCAGGCTCATGATCAGCATTCTATTTTCCGAAGGCAGTTAATAAGCTAGAATTACTCTCAGAAAATAGGAAATACCTGAGACTGAATTATTCTGATTTGAAGGCAGGTTTAGAAATCGGACTCACTTTTATTGACACATCTGAGGGAAGATACCAAATCTGTTAATGAGGTAATTTTGTTTTCTTACCCACAAGACTCCCTGAACAATAGCCATTCCCCTCCCTGTTCTTGCCATTTGAAAGAGCCTGCCTCCCACAACAGAGGTGCAAATAACAGTTACTAATTTTTCTAAAATAGCTCCCTTTCAGCTATGGCACAGGTGATAAGTTAAGGCCATTGAGATATAAGGAACATCTAGGGAAATCTTTTTCACTCACAGAAGTAAAGTGATGCATGAGGAGAGCCTCCATCTTCTCTCCTGCCTTTGGAGGCAGTTGTGAGAGGGCATGATTCCTAGAGATGTGGCAGCCATCTTGCAGCCATGAGGATACAAGCCTAGGATGAAAGTCAATATGCTGTGGGTAGCAGCATGGAAATACGGAAAGTGTCTGGGCTCCTAATGATAGTGTTAGGATGCTGAATCAGTCTAACATCCAGACTTTTTAAGATGTGAGATAATAAAAATCTTGAGTGTTTAAGGCACTTCATGTTGGTGTTCCAGTTACTTGCAGCCAGAGATTCTACAAGAGATTAAAAGTCATGGCAGGGCTTCCCTGGTGGCGCAGTGGTTGGGAGTCTGCCTGCCGATGCAGGAGACACGGGTTCGTGCCCCGGTCCGGGAGGGTTCCGCATGCTGCAGAGCAGCTAGGCCCGTGAGCCATGGCCGCTGGGCCTGCGCGTCTGGAGCCTGTGCTCCGCGACGGGAGAGGTCGCGGCGGTGAGAGGCCCGCGTACCGCAAAAAAAATAAAAAATAAAAAATAAAAAAATAAAAGTCATGGCAGAACTAAGTCCTATAAGCTCTGAAGATGGAATAAAAATGTTTTAGTTTGTATTCTAATTTTCCTGCTGTGATTCTTTGGATCTAGAAAAATTGGACAGGGAAAATCAGGCAGATGAGAATCCAGACACTATGATTAGCTATTCATTACAATTATTTTAAACATTTAAAGATAAAAAATAAATTTTAGTTTACATTTAATGATTCCTAATGTTTTAACTTTCTAGTTTTAAAGACTATATTTCCCCTCTTTTGCAAAAACCGTACTCCCCAGGCCCAATTTCTTTCCTTACAGCTTAATTGCATCTACCTTCTATAACACCCTCAAGACAATATTCCTGAGAGCTCTCATCTTTAAAAGTGCTCACCACCTGGTTACTATGTTTTCCTGTTCTTTTTCTTCTTGTCCACTTCTTCCATCCTGCTGAAGGCATCTCAAACCATAGGCTTTTACATAAACCACAGAATACATAAGAATTCTTATTTCAGAAGGAAATCTTGCCTGAGTTTGCCAGCAATCGTCAGTTCATATGAAGATATTCTTAGAATCCATAGTGTATGAAAATTGAGCATTTAAATTGCACCTAAAAATTAGGATACGCGATTGAAGAGACAATGATATTGCTTAAAAACTCTTCAGTGCAAGAGATCTCTCAATAAGTGCATTAATATGTTATCGTATGACATGAAACATTAAGATAGTATTGTACCAAGACAAGGGAGAGACTGAGAAAACAGCCAGTACATACAGTAGGAATTTAGATCCCCTGCTGTATATTGCATAGTTCTGCTTCTGGATCTGGGTTACACACTCCACCTCCCACTTGGTCAGAGTGGCAGACCCCGTTGGCTGATTAACCCCAAACCATTCACAATCTCCTTCACTCTTCCATTCTTCCACTCTGGAGGTCAGAAAATCCCCTTTCCTGGCTTTTCTTTCAACTAGAAATGTCTATGTGTTTCATTTCCAGCCAATGAGTTACAAGCATAAATTTCATGAGGATATCCGAGACAGCTTTTCTTCCCTGATAACGGGCACCATGTCTCTCTCTCCCTTCTTCCCACCTTGAGCAAGTCAAGCATTAGGACCAAGAGCCAATGTTGTGGATGACGGCACAGAAAGATAGAGTCTGGCCTTTGATGGTATCATTGACTGGTGAATCAATGCCAGCAACCACTTGCTTTTTTTTTTTTTTTTTAAAGCTACTGTTAGTTGGATTATTTTATTGTTGTTACCTGTGGTTAAAAGCATTCCTGAGTGATATGTATTTTCCACTTTTCTCCTTCAGGCAAAAATTCTCAGAGCTTATTACATTTAGAGCATGTGGCCAAACAAACCCACAAAATATCAAATACATTCTTTGCTACCACCCTTATTCACCCCCTCCCTTCTAGTATCACCATCCTTTATCTAGAGATTTACAGCTGCTAATGGTGAGCATGTGACTTTCACCAGTGAAATTTCCTACATATGCAGAATTCAAAGGTGGAAGAAAAAAAAAAAACAATGGTGGAAGAAAAAGTACTCTAACCACTGAACTTAGAAGCAGTAAGTCCCACAGGTTGGGAAAACACATCATTATCTGAATTTTAGGACTCTGCCAGACCTGGTATGAGTCTTCCCAGCCATGCCCAAATCCCAGCACACTTTCTCTCCATGTCACCTGTTACTTCCCCTGTCCACACCACCATCGCCTCTCCACTGGATGAACTGAAACCCCTCCCAGCTGGACTCTCTGCTTCTACATTTGTCCTCTACTCCATGCTCAGAGTATCCAGGCCAGTTCTTTAAAAATGAAAACCAGATCCTTGCACTCTCCTGCTTCCCATTATACTTAGAATGAAGGCCAAACTTCTTATATGGTCTCTAGCATGTGGTCCCTGCCTACACCTCCAGTCCCATCCTGTACCACTGTCTCTCCATCACTGTGGTGCAGCTACACCAGCCTTCTACTTGTTCATCTAACATGCCAAGCTCATCC
Organism: Mesoplodon densirostris; assembly: GCF_025265405.1. Classification (NCBI taxonomy): domain Eukaryota; kingdom Metazoa; phylum Chordata; class Mammalia; order Artiodactyla; family Ziphiidae; genus Mesoplodon; species Mesoplodon densirostris. The sequence continues at coordinate 30,639,572 of NC_082674.1, forward strand.
CAGCTAAACGCCTTTGCCCAGCTGTTCCTCTCTTTGTATCGTCCTTCACTTGGATCTCAGCTTGGAACCTTCCTCCTCATAAGGTTTTCTCTGACCATCCAGTCTAAACTTGCCCCTCTGTCACGTTCCCCTATTTCAGCTTACCATAGCCATTAGCTCTGCCAGCATATTTTAGAGTTGCTGGTTTGTCTGTCGTGTCTCCCCATGAGAATGTCATTGCCCTGAGTCACCCCGTGTGTCTTGCCAGACTCCAGAACCTTGCCAGGTACATAGTAGGTGCACAGTGGACCCTTGGATGTAGCATAGGTTATAAACAGACAGCCTCAGTTCATAGACTTGTAGCAAAATCTTTTAAGTCACATGAACATGCCTTTTTCCTTTCAAGACCCCCAAAGGCATCTGTGGAATATGTTTGTATAAAGTCTTCAGAAAGAAATCAGGAAATGGTTTCCATGAACAGGATCCAGTAGTAAGTGACTCTAGATGTAAAGACAAATTTAAATAGGTGCCTAAATGATGTGATTTCAGGGGTTATGACACAGCCTCCTACCCCTAAAATTCACCTAGGGCAGAATTCCCCAACCTCAGCACTGTGACACTCGAAAATGATAATTCTTTGTTATGGAGAGCCATCTTGAACATTGAAAGAAGTTTGGCAGCTTCCCTGTCCGGTGCCTCCTAGATGTTAATAGCTTCTCCCCAGTCATAACAACCAAAGTGTCTCCAGAAATGGCCAAATTTCGCCTGGGGGTCAAAATTGTCACTGGGTTGAGAATCACTAGGGCTTATTGAGGTGAAAAGCCCATGGTCAGGGCTAATTACGTTATTCCTGCACTGGTTCTGTGCTGTTGTATCCATTTTATAGTAAACGTTCATAATTGGTAGAGATGGTCTAATTTCATTATTATTGTTCAGAGTTGTTTTTTTCTTTTCATTGTTCATACATTTTGTTCTTCCAGTTGAACATTAAAATAATTTTGTAAAATACTCCAGAATGGCCTGTTTTGAGTTGAAATTTTGTGGATTAAAGTGAGGAAACATAACAACCGTAAAATAGTAAATCTTTATATCCAGGAATATAGAATGGCTTTTCATTTGTTCCAGCCTATTTTTATGTCTCTCACTAGGGCTTTAACTTTTTCTTCATGTGGATGCTGCTCATTTACCATTACTGCAATAAAGTACCATGACATCGTGGCTATAAGCAGGGGCTCTGGACTCACACTGCTTGGTTCAAATATCAGCTTGAGCACTTCCCAGCCATGTGACCTTGTACAAACTGCATAACCTCTAATCACGGCAGTTTTCTCATCTGTAAAATGGGGATAATAGAACTTACATCACAGGTTTGGTATGAGGCTTAACAAGAGTTTGTTTATAACATGGAAAACACTTAGAAGAGTGTCTGGTTTATTGTAACCAGTGTTACTGTAACAAAGAAAATCATGCACAACCATAAGAAAAGGCTAACAACTGATAGAAAAACTGCTGGTTAGCACTTAAAACTGAATATTATTTGGAGGACAATTAGGCAACATTGATCACAATTTTAAACATTTATCCCTTTGACCCAAGAATTCCAGTATGAAAAAATTTTACCTACCTATTGATATTTAAAGAATTTAATAATTTAACTGTCAATGCTCTCCAGCCAAAGACCACCAGGAGCACACCTGGAGTTGATGGTGAGGTGTCTCGAAAGAGGTTATTAGAATGAACATATAGGATTTGGGTTTGGGTTGGGTAATTTTCGGGAGAGTATAAGGAATGCTCTAGAGTGTGCATTGTCAGAAAGAGGGAGCAATTCTAGGAAGGGTATCTTAATAAATCTCACATACAAGGAGGGCAAAATAGAGGTAAGATAAAACTGTAACTAGTAAAGAATTAGCAGTTACTCATTTAGCAAGAGAGACGTGTGTTTGGCATTTTGTGTTGCAGTGTCTTATTCTGAGCTAGATGTTCCGTGAGATGTTTATGTCCAACAGGAGAAGGCTCTATCCTCTCAGTCCCATCCTCTTACTGCCTTGCTTCCCATTCTAGTTCCGCTCCTGATATGGGTTTCTCTGTTTGCAGTGCTTTTACGTGGCTTTTGTATAGTACCATGACAGATCAAATAAAAGACTTACTATCATGGATATTTAGATATTGTAAACCTATAATACGTGTGGACAGAGTATGTGGCCTCTGTACTATTGTTTTGTGATCCCATCTCCACCTAGATTTTCATTCTTTACATTTTGCTTTTCCTACAACAACTTTTAATGAATTTATCCCCTGTGTGATTTTCTTCAGTGATCTAATTGATGATTGCAGAAACCCAGTCTAATAAGTCTAATAAAACCATAGTGTTCAGGATAATCAAAAAGTGCTGAGAGGCACATTCCCTTTGAGTTGGAATCATGAGAATGGTTTCTCAGCGATTCATGTGGTGAATGTGAGCCTGCCTTATCTTTTCTGGTTATCCCAAAAGTTCAAAAGCTGTCGAATTTTATCACTCTTTCATTCCTGAGATATACTTCAAAAGGCCCTCCTTTTTGTGAGAACTGTTGTTAGAAATTGAGGCAATGTTTTGAAAAGTAAATTTCCAATTGCTCCAGTGTTTTGAACCTGCAAACTTACATCATCCTTGTCAGTTATCCCAAGCTTTCATTTGAAAGTGTAAGTGCTTGCTCTATCTGGGTAAAGTGCAACAGATTTTTCCCCAAGCTGTGCTAATAAAGGTCACAAGCATACCCACCCCCAACAAGGCCTCTGGCTTTATATGTAGAACCCTAGAAATACTCCTTTAGATGTCACCTAAGTGACCTCCCTAAATCCCTTCTAATTTTAAGTCTATGAATTTACAAACACACTACAGAACCTTATAACAAAGATCTAACAAGTTGTGATTGCCACAAAAGCACTGGACTGGAAATAATCTTAAGGAAACTGGAAATCAGTGCTAGATGAAGATAATGAACATGCTTTATCATCTTTAAGGTCAAGACTTGGAAGACATTTCATAAAAAAAAACTATGAAACAGCATCCAGTATTTTGCTAGTCAGTAATAAAGGGTAGCATTTCTTTTTTAACATCTTTATTGGAGTATAATTACTTTACAATGGTGTGTTAGTTTCTGCTGTATAACAAAGTGAATCAGCTATACATATACATATATCCCCATATCCCCTCCCTCTTGCGTCTCCCTCCCACCCTCCCTATCCCACCCCTCTAGGTGGTCACAAAGCACCGAGCTGACCTCCCTGTGCCATGTGGCTGCTTCCCACTAGCTATCTATTTTACGTTTGGTAGTGTATATATGTCCATGCCACTCTCTCACTTCATCCCAGCTTAAGGGGTAGAATTTTTATTCTTTAGTATTTTAAAGTTTTCTTTCCCTATAAGTAAAATAAGTAATGAACAAGGGGGAAACTTCAGTGAACTTATTATTATTTTGTGTATTAAACATAAACTAACACTGCCTTACCCTTCTGCACACTCATTGTCTGAGCCTACACTAGCTCTCACTGCCCAGCCAACACACAGCAGAAATGCACACTAGCAACTAGGCTTCAGCAGGAGAGGCAAGAAAGAACCCTTCATCATAAGTGAGGAGCACTGAGCTTCTTTTTTTTTTTTAATTTAATTAATTAATTAATTAATTTACTGGCTGTGTTGGGTGCTTGTTGCTGCGCGCAGGCTTTCTCTAGTTGTGGCGAGTGGGGGCTACTCTTCCTTGTGGTGCACGGGCTTCTCATTGCAGTGGCTTCTCTTGTTGTGGAGCACGGGCTCTAGGTGCATGGCCTGCAGTAGTTGTGGCACGTGGGCTCAGTAGTTGTGGCTCACAGGCTCTAGAGCGCAGGCTCAGTAGTTGTGGCGCACGGGCTTAGGTGCTCCGTGGCATGTGGGATCCTCCCAGACCAGGGCTCGAACCCGTGTCCCCTGCATTGGCAGGCGGATTCCTAACCACTGCGCCGCCAGGAAAGTCCAGAGTGCAGAGTTTCTATTTACTGTGTGACTTAATCGCTGAGAGCCTATTTCCTCATCTGCGAGGTAAAAATGAAAATCCATGCTCTGTCCATCTCAGAGGTTGGGGGTGACAATAACACGCACACGTGGAAGCACTTTGAATGCTCCCAAGTGCCCCATGATTGCAAAGTGTTATGTGTCTGATAAAAGGAGGCAGAAAGCATTCTCATACCTCTTGCATGAAATCTTGGATTGTGTTCACTGGTTATCCACATCCTGAGAGTTAGCTGGAGGGGGCAAAGGAAATTGGCAAGCAGAGAACGACTGTGACACAAATGATTGACCTGGATGACGGCACTAAACCCGTTGGCCAAGCACGAAAGAGCAGGTGCTGCTCGTGTGATTATTGCCTCATCTCATCTCCTGAAGGCTTGCTAGGACACGTGAGCTGAGAGCTGCCAAACGGGCCGGGGCCCCAGGGCCAGGGGTGCACCTGTCAGAAGACGCTGGAAAAGTGGGCCCGTTTCCTCTCGTGTTGAAAGAAAGGGAACTATTTTCGTCTCTCTCTCTCTCTCTCTCTCTCTCTCTCTCTCTCTCTCTGGCAGGAGTAATAGCAAGGAAAACTCCCAATGAAGTACTCAGTTTCCAAAACCAGAATTTCTTTTGGTTCCTTTCCACATGGTCTTTGAACCCCTTTTTGCGTAAAAGACCAAAAGTGAATAAAAACCAGATTCAGCAGTTGTGCCTTTAGGATAAGGCTGTTTGATGTCATTTTTACTTTAGAAATTTGGCTACATGTGATGTTTCTCAAAGGGTGGTTCATGCAACATCAACTCAGGATGATATTTTGAAATGCAAATCCTGGACCCCATCTCAGAACTAAGAATCTGAAGGTTTGGTGGTCAGAGAATCTACATTAATCAGCAAGCAACCCAGTTGCTTTTTATGCACATAAATATCCCAGTCTTTCAGTTTGTCTTTTTTTTTTTCAATACCCAGCTTGGTTTTTATTAAAGCACCATAGCTTTAATTAAGTGTATAGTCTGGAATCACAGAACATGGAATCAAATTTTTAATCTACCATTTCTAGATATGTGATTTTAACTATAAGAGCCTCTGTTTATTCCTTGCTAAAATGAATATAGAATTAATACCTACTAATGTCTTTTTAATTATAAATGCTATCTAGAAGATTTAGTGGGCCTTGCAAAGCAGAAACTAGTGACACTAAAACATTTTAAAGTGTACATATATTTTGAAAGAATTCCAAAACCTGGATAGTACAATTCTGATGAGAAAAGCCATTTGATACACAGAGCTGGCTTTAGGCAAGATTTAGGTATCTGAGGTGAAGTCAACAGTTTCTTTTTAATTTCAGAAATTTCATTTCTCCTTTTTCAGCTTCTCTACAATTCCATGTTCCATGGCCAATGGGACTTTCTCTCTTTAAGCTACCTTACTTGGAATTAGACAATTAAAATAATTTTTTTAAGCAATCACATAGGCTGGTCACATATGTGCAAACTTGCCAAAGCTTCTGGTTGAAAAGTGAAAAATTCAGAGACCTAGATGTTTTCATTTATCCATCAATCTATTTATTCATTCAAGATCTATATTACTGAACATCAAGTACTGAGGGTAGAAAAATGAATAAGACATGGCCCATGCTTTTAAGAAAAGTTATCCAAAACTTATAAATTAAGAATTTATAGCACCTTCTTTCAATGCTGGGGCATTGCTTAGCAAGCTTTGTTTAATTCTCTAGGAAAATGTGCTTACTATACTAACTTACTTGTGGGTCGAGGCCAAGGATGCTGCTAAAACATCCCACAACAGAGAATTCTCCCTACATCAAATAATTCTCCAGTCCAAAAAAATCAATAGTACTGAAGTTGAGAAACTCTCTAAAAAGATGAAAAGCCACTATCTGGGGGAATCAGGAGACCTTGTCCTTCTTGGTGAGAGCAGTGTCAGTGCAGTTTTAGTGGTTTCTGCAGCGAGCCGGTAAGTGGGTAAGGAGCCAGGAAGTGAAGGCTGTGAGTGGAAATTTTTCTCTTATAGTTTTTGATAGTGATGGATGTGAGATATGGTAGTAACACGAGTTGGAGAGGCAGGGTTTTAGGAAAGACAATGGGTAGTACCAAAATGTTTTAAAGTACTTGAATCAACTGAAATTTTCATTTTTTACTTAGGTGTTTGATGCCTTTTAAGCCATAACTTAAGCCACAGTAACAATAAATTATTTTGATGAAAGATCTTTACAGATTCTACTTCTTAAAAAGAGGAGAAAAATCATGATACCTAATTATGGTCATGTCTCCATAATAGCAAATATTTAGCAGAGGAAAACACTGGAAGTGCCTTTATGTCTGAAGTTGGATTCTCACAATTAAATGCTTTATGAAAATTTCTGAAGCTATTTTCACTCTGTAAAATGTCCATATGTAAATAACTAAATTATTCATATTAGTTTGTTAACAGTCTTTCATTTATGAAATACAGACACCTCCTGAATTGTGTTTCCTGTACCATGTCATTATGTCCGGAAGAGAAGTTCCTTTCAGTACCCTTCTGTTTGAGAAATGGGAGGTTTCTGTTACCAAGGGAGAAAGTAAATGTCATTACTGTCAGAATTGTCTTTTTTTGTTTTAAGGAGGATTGGAAGGGTTGTTTTGCTTCATGTGAAGAAGTCAAAGAGCCCCATGGCTCTTTGCTAGAAACCTGGCAGAGGCTGTGGCTGGTGGTAGGAGTTTTTTGCATTAGCTGGTAAGCAGACCTTGCAGCTGGAGGATGGGTCTCTCTTCTCATTGGACAGTTATCAGTTATCTGCTGCAGCTGGCAAGGTCAAGGTTACTTTTTTTTTTTTTAAGTGGAAGCAGCCAAGGCCATAGCACAGATAGATGATTTCCTGACATCAGCAGTTCTGAGTTAGAATCCAAGTGAAAACCATAGAGCATATTATCCTATGGATTACGAAGGATTTTATGGGGTTACTTAGGAAACAAACCACGATTTATATAGCATGACCTTTTTTTTTTTTTTTTTTTTTTTTTGCGGTATGTGGGCCTCTCACTGTTGTGGCCTCTCCCATTGCGGAGCACAGGCTCTGGACGCGCAGGCTCAGTGGCCATGGCTCACGGGCCCAGCTGCTCCACAGCATGTGGGATCTTCCCGGACTGGGGCACGAACCCATGTCCCCTGCATTGGCAGGCGGACTCTCAACCACTGCGCCACCAGGGAAGCCCTATATAGCATGACTTTATGATAAGATATGTTCTCAGTTCTGAACAAACCACAATTATTTTCTATTACAATACAAATGGCTTGGTCACTTGCTTTGTGAGACAAACTTTCTTCTAAAGTCATTATAGTGGTGAATTTCATCTCTTTCTAGATTCACTTCTCTCAATGAGAGTCCAAATATATGTCTTTTTTTTTTTTTTCTTTTTTCTTTTTGCTGTATGCGGGCCTCTCACTGTTGTGGCCTCTCCCGTCGCGGAGCACAGGCTCCGGACGCGCAGGCCCAGCGGCCATGGCTCACGGGCCCAGCCGCTCCGCGGCACATGGGATCCTCCCAGACCGGGGCACGAACCCGTATCCCCTGCATCGGCAGGCGGACTCTTAACCACTGCGCCACCAGGGAGGCCCCAAATATATGTCTTAATTATAAAGATAGGAATACAACTTTTATGAAATGGAAAAAGTTTTAACAACGGTTGATTAATTAATGTGTCTTTATTGCATCAGAAGAGTGACCATCTTTATAGACTGATTTGCATACAAAGAGGCTGCCTCTATCTACTGAACAATTTCTAGAAAGATATTGTTCCTAGGGGAAAATAACTTTTCTTTGGATAATCTGAGGACAGTGGGTCTGGAAAACTGCTAAACCCAATTTTTTTCCCAGGAGAACCTTACACAAAATTGACTTGCCATCCAAGTCCTAAATGAAATCTTTTTTTCTAATTTTTATATATAATTATAACTATTCAGTTATTTTAACTAATTTATACATGCATATATTGTAACAATATTTTGTCTAACTGACCAACATTTCACTTTTTTTCAATCTGCCACAAACAATGAAACTGACCTTAACTTATAAAGCTGACATACATACTGTCAAAGATATCCCTGAACATTTTCTCTCAAGATGAAGAAAGAATGCAGAAGGGAGGGGTAAAGTGACTTTTTGCTATGACTTTGTTGAGTTTCATTTTAGAGAATATCCAAAGCTGTTAACAGGTTGACTTCAGAAACTCAGTGTAAGAATGTGACTTACAAAATCTCCTGGAATATCTGAAGAATCTTCATTCCTATCTTTATGTGTCATAGAAAAACTGCTGATAATCATTGACCAAGGTTAGTATCAATCAGGCAATGCATATGCCTTTCTGAACATGACATTGAATAAAAACTTAATTTTTCTAACAAAACAAAAAGTTTCTTAGAAGAATTCTATACTTTAATGAGGTAGTTATATTTTTAACAAATTGATTCAACATTGAATTGCTAAATTATATTACATAAATATTGTTTCTAACCTCTTTTATACATGTCTTTTTAAAATACCATTTAAGATTCATTCAGTACAGGAATATTTGGTCAATTATTTTATTGTATTTATGTGATTAATAATTTATTACACTAATTGCTTAGTCTTGTGGAAATAGTAATAAACTTATCCTCATACCTTTCTCAAAGAAGTCATTTTTCCCTTGGAAGATCCAATTTAGTCATAGGTATCTTTTCAGAAATTTTGGGAATAATCTTCTTGTGTTCTAAGGATCCCCTAAAATTAAAATAAGCCCAAAACTGTTAATATTAGACACAGGATTATTTTTCCCCAAACTCCATTCCTAGCCTGCAATGAACACGATAGACCCACCATAATTTTATACCCTGTGGTTTAGAGGTAATGGCAGACCCCTACAAGGAAGCCCTCCATGGGATAAGTGCTCTGTCTGGAGGTTCAGTTCCCATAGAGGGAGCAGAGAAGGCTGAACCTCAAGTAACTGAAGTAGGAGATACAGACAGAACACTATCTCTTGAGAAGTGCTATGATGTACTTACAAAAGGTGCTATGAAGAGCCCCCTTCCAATGTTCCATCACAGGCAGCAAACTCTCACCTGTAATGTAATTTACCTCAGTAGACTGTTGGGAAGATGGAATAAGATAATTCATATAAAGAATGAAGCAGGAACTGAGTATAAGAGTTAATCAATCTTTTTGCTGTGGCTGTTGGTTCTCCCTCCAATTTACAGACCTAATTTGGGCAATTTGGAGCTTCAGTTATGCTTGGATGGCTCCTTCATCCACCAGCTTTGTCATTCAATTTCTTCCTGGATATAAACCAGTTAGATAAAAGCCAAGAAATAAAAATAAAACAAACCCCCCTCTCCAACATACACTTGACATACACTTCTCATGTTCCTACCATATAAAGGACGGCAGATTTCTTAAATGCTTTCCTCTTGAGTGTACATATACTTTCAAAGAATTTTTTTCAACTATTTATCTAATATATAGAGTATGTGCACTGTGCCAGGCACTGGGGATACAAAGATAAATACATCCTTGCCTTGAAGATGTTCAGCTCAAGGGCACAACAGTCACTGACCAAGCGGTAATAATGGTGTACATGAGAGCGGGGTGCAGAAAACCAGCAGGGAGGGGTTTCTACTCGTGGAAACTCCTTATCCTTCTGCAGAGTTTTGGCGGGGCCTGGAGGAATTCTTCTTTGGGGGAGGAGGAGAATGTGTAGAGTAGCTGCTCAAGGGATGCAGATTAAACTGGATGAACTGTTTTTTGACAGGTGGCAAACAGTAGGGTATTCCAGACACAGAGAGCAGTCTAAACACAGAGACTGGGGAAACGTGTGATTTTTGGAAAGAAAATAAGGTAGTTTGCCTATAGGTGAAGTGAAGGATTGATGTCTGGTGAAAATGGTAGAGAAAAGCTGGAAAAGTAGGTGGGGACAAATTGTGAAGTGCCTGTACACCAAAGGTGTCAGCTGACTGTAATGCTGTGCTAGTTGTGATGAATACAAGTGTCTTCGTTAGGGCTGCTGTAAAAAATTACCATAGAATGGCTGGCTTAAATAGCAAACATTTATTTCTCATGGTTCTGGAGGCAGGAAATCAGAGATCATAGTGCCAGAAGGGTTGGATTCTGGTGAGGGTCCTCTTCTGGGTTGCAGACAGATGGCTTCTCATTGTATCCTCACATGGTAGAAGAAGAAAGAGCTCTGGTCTCTTCTATAAGGGCATTCATCCCATTCTAGAGGGCTCCAGCCTCATAACCTAATTATTTCCCAAAGGTCTCACCTCCAAATACCATTACATTGGGGATTAGGGCTTAAATATAATGAATTTTGGAGGAACACAAACATTCAGTCCATGACAAACAGCATCTGTGAGATTCCTAGTGATTTTTTTTCCCCTTCAGACATTCCTTTGAGACCACATTCCTAGTAGAGATAGGTAGAATAATTCCTTCTTTTTTATGACATCCCTACAACAGCGCCTGGCGAATCTAGCTCGTCTCTTTACTTTTTAGTTTTAACTTTACCAAAGATCAATGGCCACCGCTCTGTGAGTTTCTACCTCACAGATAATTTTTACTGATCAAGAAACAAAATCAAGGGGAACAGGTGTTAGTTACATAGGCATACAGAAAGAGTCCAGCTATTTTACCCCACTCCCTGAACTTGAAGAACAAGTCAGTACCAGCTGACATCTTTCTTTTGGAGCAGAGGGTTGGTAAGGCCCTGTTCTCAGCCCACACTCCACATTTTTATTGCAGACCTCTTCTGTGCTGTGTGCTGAGGATGCAGCCGTGAACAACTCAATGGACTCCTTCTGGACAAGCTTAAATCTCAAGGTGCTTCAAGCTTCTTTTAAGTGTTATTGAGGAGACAGTAAAGTTTCTTTTGGAAAGAAATCTCATTAAAAGAGATCACCGTGCCAGACAGGTTTATATTATGTTGTATTGTTTAAATAAAGCAAACATTAGCATTGTATTGTAATATCTTTGTAAATCATAACAAAGTGTGAATGAAAGTGGTTCTTAGGAGTGCTTTGTAGTTTCAAATCTTAGAGGCTAAGTATTAGCCTGCTGCCTTCCAAAATATAACTTAGTTTTAATAAAATGACGTGGCTAGGCTTACTTATTCTTCATTGCAGCTTGCTTAAAGCTCAAAAAACGTTTTATAGTCTTAAAGATCCTGTGGAATCTCCATTAGTAAATAGTTTTGTATGGATTGTTTAATTAGCCTTCTGATTCTTTAGAGGAGTTCTTTTGCTTGTTTTGTTTTTTGATAAATAGGAATGCATCCGTTTTTAATTCCATTCAGCACATTGGTAGGGAATTTAGTACTCAAGACTGTTTCCTGCAAGCCTAAATTTAAAGCTCAAAGTGAGGACAATACAGAAGGGAGTGAATGCGCAGTTTTTAAGAGTCCATTTGGCAGAATTTTATTTTCATTATACAAACCACAGAAAGCGAAGCTGGGTAAAATCTCGAATGTTAAGCATCTCGAGAAGATAGTGGTTTTCGCCTAAAGGCAACTCTGAATGGTGGTGGGGTTGAGGGGAAGACGGAGAGGCTGGGGATTTAGCTCACTAAGAGAGAAAGTGAGTTAAAGTGAACTTAGGATAACTTGATTAGTAATTGATGCAAGACGTCCACGTTTGACTCTGTCGTACGGAGGGTTCAAGGCTGTGTATAGAAAGGGGCACAGAAGAAGGGTGAAACTAGGGCAGGGGGGTGGGTTTGGGGCGGGAAAGAACCGAAGGGAGGGTGGGTTTCGGAAGCGGCAGTGATGGGAGAAAGCGCGCTGGAGGCAGGAAGCGCGCGCCGACCCTCCCGCCGGGCCGGGCGCGCTGGCCCTGAGCCAGGGCGCGGTGGTCGAGGCGGGGAGACGAGCTCTGAGGGAGTCGGCAACCGGGCGGCAAAGTCCGGTGCGGGCCGAGGCGCCCGGCGGAGCGCACTTGTCTCCGTTTGTAAAAGGTGCTCAGGGCGCCCACCCCGGTGAGTTGACCGCCCGGCGGGAAGAGGCGGGAACCGCGGGGCGAGCGGCGCGGGCTCCTCCCCCGGCGCCTCGGCTATCTGGGTCAGGACGAGGCGGCCGCGGCGCCGGACCTCTGGACCCGCTGGCTCCGGGACTACTGTCCGCTCGCCGCTTCAATCCCAGCCACCCCGTCGGCAGGTCCCCGGTGTCCGGCAGCAGAGAGGCCGGCGCGGCGAGAACTGGCGCTGCGAAGGTGGGCAGTGGGTATCTCGGCTGTCCGGGGTGGGACGCGACCGAGGATCGAGGCAGCACTTCCGGCGGTGGCCACCGCACTTCCGGGTCGTGCGGGCGTCCTCTAGGCGTCCGCAAGCCTGGGGGGCATCCTCCTCCGGGCGGTAGAGCGGGCTTGCAGCAGTTTACCCTGGCGCAACCCTCGCTCAGCCGGTGCCTGGGAAGTTTCAACCCCGGAGGTCGCTAGTATTTCCGCGCGGGCGCCCGGCGTGCGGTGCGTGGGGAGCGGGCAGCGTACTGCCTCGGCCTGTCGGGTCCCTGCAAACGCCGATGAGTTTCTGCCGGAGACATTTGCTCGCTTCTCACCTGGGCTCCCTGGGTCTTTCTTACCTTTGAAACTTCAGCAAACGTTTTTGTTTTGCTTTGCTTTGTTTTGATCAGATTCTCCACCTATTTTACACAAAATGAAGGCTAGATTTTCAGTGGGACAAACATTTGCAAATAAGCCAAACATAAGGGAGCCCTAAATGAAAAAGAAATTATAAAATAGGGGAAAAAATGAAAACCGAAAGAAATATGAGTATTGGAATTCACTTAGAAAGTATCAAGTTATCCAGGTCGCTGTGGAGAATCTAATCGCTAATTCAAGGTCTCAGAGCAATTCCCTTGGGAAACTTAAAACTCAGGGTCGTTTATAGCCCATATTGTGCCTTTACCCTTGCAAAAATTTTCATCTTCCGAGTTTATCAGAGTTCTATATTTTATATATTTCCCCCTACGAATCTGCTGATGAATTAAGTGAATATATATGCTAAATATTGCTGAAAGCATTATAAGTAACTTGGTAAAGCATAATTTCCATTTCTAAAAATTAATTTTAATTAAAGCTAGAACATGAAAATTGTTTTCTGAAGTTAATGTTTATGACAAGTTCTACAAAGGAATTTTAATGCAGAAATTTCAGTAGAGTCAACATTTTGATGATTTACTATTTCAGCAGAATTCTTAATTCTCATCTCTGCAAACAACCTTTAATTATGTATTACCCATTAATTTTAGATGCCAATAATTTATAATAAAATAATGTCTATTATTTTACATTATTATTAGCACCTTACAAATTGAAATGTGACAGGAATAATACTTAGTATCTGATTATCTAGTCTATATATATATATATATATATATTTTTTTTAAACCAAGAATCAATCTTTTTTCCTTCCTTCCTTCTTTCTCTCTCTCCCTCCCTCTCTCTCTCCTTCTTTCTTTCTTTCTTTAGGCCATGGGATCTTACTTCCCTGACCGGGGATTGACCAGGGCCCCAGCAGTGAAAGCGCTGAGTCCTAACTACTGGACCACTAGGGAATTCCCTAGTCAATATATTTTAAAATTACTGTGTTTTTATACTAAAGTGCAAGTGTCTACTACTAATGTGATAATTAAATGTATTAAAGTTATGTAAATGATGTAATATAACCTTTGAAATTATACTGCAGGCAAGCAGTGGTTCTGATTTTTAATGAGTGGCATTTTGCAAATTATTGGCTTAGAAGCACATTCATTTTATACTGATATAAAACTCAAACATAGCTTGAGCTATTATTCTCTAATTGTGATTATTTAAAACAAATACCTGCTCCACTGATTTTAGTTTTTTTCCCAGTTGATTTTCTCAGTTCTGAAGTCATATTTCAATATGGTAGTTCTATTTTTAGCTATTTAAGGAACCTCCATACTGTTCTCCATAGGGGCTGTATCAATTTACATTCCCACCAACAGTGTAAGAGGGTTCCCTTTTCTCCACACCCTCTCCAGCATTTATTGTTTGTAGATTTTTTGATGATGACCATTCTGACGGGTGTGAGGTGATACCTCATTGTTGTTCTGATTTGCATTTCTCTAATGATCCCTGATGTTGAGGATCTTTTCATGTGCCTGTTGGCCATCTGTATGTCTTCTTTGGAGAAATGTCTGCTTAGGTCTTCTGCCCATTTTTGGATTGGGTTGTTTGTTTTTTTAATATTGAGCTGTATGAGCTGTTTGTATATTTTGGAGCTTAATCCTTTGTCAGTGGCTTCGTTTGCAAATATTTTCTCCCATTCTGGAGGTTGTCTTTTCGTCTTTTTTATGGTTTCCTTTGCTGTGACAACTGTGGATCTTTATTATAACACTGCTTTATAAACTTAGGACCCTTACAACAGTATATTCTCTTTTTCCCTTCCCAGCCTTTGGGCTATTGTTGTCCTACTTTCTTACTTCTACATATGATAAAAACCTCATGATATGTTATTGTCATTTTTGCTGTAATAAGCAAATAGTTTATGAATAAATCTTAAAATGAGAAAAATGACTTATATTTTGCCACATGTTTGCCACTACTGGTGCTCTTCATCCTTTGTATTGATCCAAGTTTCTATGTGTTATTATTTTCCTTCTGCCTGAAGAACCTCTGTTAGCATTTCTTGTAGTGAATAGCTGCTGGTAATGGATTCTCTCAACTTTTCTTTGTTTAAAAAATTCGTTATTTTACCCTCATCTTTGAAAAATATTTTACTGGGTGTAGAAATGCAAGTTGACAGTTTCTTTCAGCACTTTAAAGAGGTCACTGTTGTTCTCTTGCTTGAATAGTTTCTGAGGTGATGCCTTGGAGACAGTGTCTGCTGTAATCTTATCTTTTTTTCTCTGAACATAATATGTCTTTTTTTCCCCATCACTGGCTGCTTTTCACATCTCTTTATCACTGGTTTTCAGCATTTTAATAATGTTTTGCCATAGTTTGGTTTTCTTAATTTATTCTTCTTGGATTATGTTGACCTTCTTGGATCTCTGGGTTTATAGATTTTGTCCAACTTGGAATTATTTTGGCCATTTTTCCTTCAAATTTTTTTTGTTACCCCTTCTTTTCTTCCCTTTAACTATATATGTTTTAGACTGCTTGATATTACCCTATAGGCTCTACTTGGTTTCTTGTTTGTTTGTTTTTTAGTCTTTTTTTAAAATCTGTGTGCTTCATTTTGGATGATGTCTTAGTCCATTTGGACTTCTATAACAAAATCTTGTAGACTGGGTGGCTTATATACAACAGAAGTTTATGTCTCATCCTTCTGGAGGCTAAGAAATCCAAGATCAAGGCACTGGCAGATTCACTGTTTTGTGGGGGCCTGCTTCCTGGTTCATAGCTGGCACCTTCTTGCTGTAACTTTGTGTCGTGGAAGGAACAAGGGATCTCTCTGGGGTCTCTTTATAAGGGCCCTAATCCTATTTATGAGGGCTCTGCCTCCTAAAGGGACTCCATCCAATACTATCACCTTGGGGATTAGGATTTCAACATATGAATTTGGGGGGACACAAATATTTAGTCTATAGCAGATGGTTTCTATTGCTGTGTCTTTGGGTTTGCTGATATTTTTTTTTTCCTGTAGTGTTTCTCTGCTGTTAATCTTATTCAGTAAAATTTTATTTCAGTTATTTTATTTTTTATCTTTAGAGGTTCTATATGGTTCTGCTTAATGCCTTCTATAACTTTCCTCATCATGTTTATGTTTTCCTTTAGCATATTTTTAATATTTATATTAAATAATGAACGTAATATCTGTAATAGTTGTTTTAAAACCCTTATCTGCTAATTATATCACCCTTGTCATTTTCCTGCTTTTTTACATGTCTAGTAATTTTTGATTAGATGGTCAACATTGTGATTTTATGTTGTTGAGTTCTGGATTTTTTCTATTCCTGTAAAGAGTGTTGGACTTTCTACTGCAGGCAGTTAAATTACTTGTGAATCAGTTTGATCCTTTGAAGGCTCATTTTTAATCTATTTTAGAGCAGGTCTAAATAGCCTTAACTCTAGTGTTAATTTAGCTGCATTAGCAAGCCATTACCCTTCTGAAACCTCTACTGCAAGTCTCAAGTAACTCATACACACTCTACACTCTGGATGGTAAACACTTACGAGTTCTGTGTAATCTTTAGGAATAGTTCAGCTTACAGCTCCCTGGTAATTGTTCTTTCCCTTGAAATTTTTTTTTGCCTGGCTCAGTGGGGTTTCACTCTATGCATGTGCAGATTGGTATTCAATTAAAGATGCAAGGAGGCGGACTTCCCTGGTGGTCCAGTGGCTAAAACTCCGCATTCCCAATGCAGGGGGCCCAGATTCAATCCCTGGTCAGGGAACTAGATCCCACATGCATGCCACAACTAAGAGTTTGCATGTTGCAACTAAAGATTCCATACGCCACAACTAAAAGGATGCCACAACTAATGATCCTACATGCCACAACTAAAAATCCTGCATGCCACAACCAAGATCCCACGTGCTGCAACTAAGACCTGGCACAGCCGAAATAAATAAATAAATAATTTTAAAAATTAAAAAAAAAATAGACTCAAGAATAGCCCTATGTGTATTTCTGGAACTCTTTCTCTGCATAACTCCCTCATCTTCAGTACTAAGTGGGCACAAATTCTGGGTGCTTCAGTTTCTCTGAACTCTGATCTCTGTTCAACTCAGTGAGATTACCAGGCTCTGTTTGGTTTTCCCTTCCCTGTGCCATAGTCCAGAAATTGCCTCCAACTGGAAACCTGGGGAGATCATAGTACTTTCCTCTTTGTTTACCTTTTATCAGGGATTAAGAGTGGCAGTGCTATAATAATTTGCTCCTTGAGAAAGTGTCAGGAAAAACAAACTGAAATATTTGCAAATTTAATTTCCTGTAACAGACAGTTTACCATTATTTGTATCATTTCTCCCAAGTTGCAAACAAAATTTAATACAGGTGTTTACCTGTTTATAAAATAGGGGAAATTGATGGGAAAACAATTTTGGAAACTTCAAAGTCTGTATAAAAGCCTTATTGTATTTTACTCTCGTTACAAAAGTTTATCATTGTATTTATATGCTCATTGCCATTTTAAAGTCTCAGAAGGAAAGGGGGATTTATATTATTGTTTTCCTTTAGTGGCCTTCTTTAAGAACAGTGATAAGCAATAAAACTAGTGAAGAGTGGATGAAGTAAAGAAAGATTATGGTGCATTTTGTCAAAGTAGCTAAGTTTATATGCAACAAGTTTATGTTTATATGGAAGTTTATAAGTTTATATGGAAGCTTAGACTCATGTAGCCCAAAGCTTGGGTCTTTGATGCAAAATGGTGAAAGTTCAGAAGGAGAAAGGAGTCAAAGAAATTACTTTTTTGTTACTTTAAAAATAAGTGAACATTTGAAAGAAAATAAAAACATTAAGACCTCAGACAGAAATAGAAATGTAAGAAGCAGCATTCCAGGTCAGAAGAAAGGAGGTAAAGTCTGCACATACATTAGCATCTCTGCTTTCCATGTTGAATAAAAGAGATGAGGTGGTTACAAATTTGCCACAACTCTTTGTGTATTTTATATCTCAAAGCTCATTTTAAAATGTTTATCACTCTAAATTGGAGTACAAAATGTTAACTAGATGCCAAGGAAGAGCTTTTTCTTGGGCTTTCCTTAAAGATTAGATAAAACCCAGACATTAGCACACTAGTTAATTTTATACAAATAAAAGGTTCAGACACAGTTAAGCATAATTTGAATTCTTAAATAGTTTTTTTCAGAAATTTATAATGATGCTAGGTAAAACTCTATCATACCCTTTAAAAATATATGGTAAAGAGTAAATTTCAGATCAGAAGTAGAATACAAATTCTGAATTAAAGTTGATACTTTATACTGGTTGTCAGTAATATCTATAAAGGTAGTATTTCTACTCAGCCACATACATTATAGAGGCAATTACTCATAGTTTATTTTAGTTTGTGATTTATCAACTGTTATTAAATTTTTTTGTGATGAGGTAGACTTGGTTTTTGTTGATTGAAAAAGCCCTAATATTTTTGTCTTGGGAAAGACAGAAACAATGTTCATTTACATTTATACTTTTAATTTTAGAAACAAAAACTAGGAAATGCCTCGTTCCACAAACAAAGAAATGATACTTGGCATAATGGTGGGAACTACTGGAATCAGCTTGCTGCTTCTGTGGTACCACAAGGTTCGTAAACCAAGGACAGCAGTGGATTTACCTAAATTTCTTTCTCTGGGTAATTCACTTGATTTGATGCCTTTGCAAGATGAAATGCCTAATGGCCAAGGAACAACAGCGATCTTTCAAGGAAGGCAACTTCAGATATTGGAGAAGTTAAATGAATTACTGACAAATATGGAAGAACTCAAAGAGGAAATCAGAGTTCTTAAAGAAGCCATTCCAAAGCTGGAGGAATATATCCAAGGCGAACTTGGAGGGAAGATAACTGTTCACAAGATAAGTCCTCAGCACAGAGCTAGAAAAAGAAGGCTTGTCACAGTTCAAAGTTCAGCAACAAGTAATAGTTCAGAGGAAGCGGAAAGTGAAGGAGGGTAAGATTCTTTAAGATGTTTCCCACGTTGAATTGATTATTGCATTATTGCTATTACTTAGGTACTTTCATTATACATTCCCAGTCATATATTCTGTTACTAAGAAGGCATAAAAAGGAGTGATTATTTTGTCTTATGTTACAATTAAAACCCTATTCCATAGAGGTCAGTATTTTAGTTTAGACCTCAATGACAAAAAGAATGTAACTTACTCTCGTGCTAGGTGGCATCACGTGAGTATTGAGGAAGACAGTGATTGTTTGCCAAAATGTGTAACCAGTTTTTATATGTGGCCACTGTGTGACCCCTTACATAAGGACTGTCCAAAAAGTACTGTCTAATAAAACTTTCTGTGATGATGGAAGTGGTCTAAATCTGTGCTGCCCAATATGGTAGCCAGTAGCCACATGTGGCTATTAAGCACTTGAAATGTAGCTAGTGAAACTGAGGAACTGAATTTTTAATCTCATTTCATTGTAATTAATTTAAAATTAGCCACATGGGACTAATGGCTACTGAATTCGGCAGTGCAGACCTAAATAGATTTGAGAATGTACAAGTGACTCAGTTTCATCCTTGCATGGGTAATTCATTGAATTCTACAATCAAGAACATAAATAATGTTCTTTTAGGGGAAAAACAAGTGATTTATGAAAAAAGGAATTGTGCCTGACTAGTGTTTCTAAGGAGTGAAATAGGCAAGTAAATAAAGATGCACCAGTGGATGTAGCATAGCCTGAAATTCTTTAAGGCAGGGACCCTATGTTTTCGTCATCGTATTCCTAACACCTATTATTGTGCCTGCCACTGAGTAGATGCCAGTAACTATTTCTTGAATTAATGAGTGATCTGCTAAATAACTATAGAATTGGAAGAAGGAGAGGGGATCTGGAAAGAGGAAACAAAGTGTAGGGATTTAAGGGTGATTTCATAGATAAAGAAGTATAAATGGTTGATGAGGTCTTTGAGATCAATGCTAGGACTGGAATTACTTAGCATCTTTATATAGAACTGGAGAAATAACTTATGAAAAATCAGAGAGAGAAGAGCCACAAATGCTAGATCTAGATAACAAGAAGGTCTTAAAAATTTGTGTTCCTGAACAACAGGAAAAGTTGTAGACTGGTTTTAAAATAGGCAATGAAATGGTTTTTGTTTGTTTGTTTTAATTTTTATTTATTTATTTTTGGCTGCATTTGGTCTTCATTGCTGGACGCAGGCTTTCTCTAGTTGTGGTGAGCAGGGGCTGCTCTTCGTTGCGGTGCGTGGGCTTCTTATTGCGGTGGCTTCTCTTGTTGTGGAGTATGGGCTCTAGGTGCATGGGCTTCAGTAGTTGTGGCACGTGGGCTCAACAGTTGTGGCTCACAGGCTCTAGAGCATAGGCTCAGTAGTCGTGGCGCATGGGCTTAGTTGCTCCTTGGCATGTGGAATCTTCCTGGACCAGGGCTCGAACCCATGTCCCCTGCATTGGCAGGCAGATTCTTAACCACTGCGCCACTCTTGTAGGTGATGCAGTGGCAACAAACAAGTCCCTGCACCTGTCAAACTTACATTCTCTTGGCTTTTGCCTCCAATTTGGAGACATTTGTCTATAGAAGCCTCATCTAGTGATCTTGCTTCTTGTGCTTTGTTCACAACTTGAAGTGCACTGTGTTCATTTCTCCTACTAGTGAGTCCACAGGTGAATCTGGGTGCCCCTGATTCATGGGACCAACGATGAAACTTAGATCTTTAAGTGTCCTCTCCAATGCCCAGGACCAATAGATACAACACATTAAATATTACAGTAATTCTATGTGTCATATAAGGGAAAGAAAAAGATCCCAGTTCTGTGCACAGATACTACAGAAGAAAATGAAAGTCAACTCCATCAAAAATTTGTTCCAGATCCTGTTCTAAATGTTTTATATTCGTTATCTCCTTTTTTTTTTTTTTTGCGGTACGCGGGCCTCTCACTGCTGTGGCCTCTCCCGGTACGGAGCACAGGCTCCGGACGCGCAGGCTCAGCGGCCTTGGCTCACGGGCCCAGCCGCTCCGCGGCCTGTGGGATCTTCCCGGACCGGGGCACGAACCCGTGTCCCCTGCATCGGCAGGTGGACTCTCAACCACTGCGCCACCAGGGAAGCCCTTGTTATCTCCTTTAATCCATACAATAACTCTCTAAGGAAGATGATACTATTATCCTCATTCTAGAGATAAGTCTGGGAAAGATTAGGTAATTCCTTGGTAAAGGGCAGAGTCTATACACCGTGCTACACTGCCTCTTTTCTTCCTCATCTCCAGTTAAGAAAGTGCAAGGTGTCAGAGTGCTCTAAAAACATTATCCTAGGAGATAAAGGGAGGGAGGAGAAGGCCAATATGTGTGTGAAGTACCTGAGGAACTCAGACTTTACCTCCCAAGGTGCCTGGCTACCGAAGTACCATAACAGTCACCTCAGTTCCATCTGAGTGCCCTTGAAGGCCTAACCTAACCTAAGGAGGAGTGTGTGGGGTCAGACATACTGTATGTCACTGATTATAAGATGAACCTTCTTGCACATTTTAACATCTCCTAAGTCAAGATGTATCTTACCACCAATTAATAGATCATATCACTGTGTCATAGTTTAATTGGCAGTATTTTTTCCTTTCTTGCAGTTGATGGTGGTTTTGATTCTGTGAAATACGGGGTAGATACCTTTGTGGGTGTAAGGGCCAGAAGCTGAAAGAGTTCCTGCCTCATCACCCTAGTTTTCTCAGGGAAGGACTGTAGGTCGTCTTCTAGAATGGAGGGGAAAGTACACTGAGGCATGTGAGGAAGGAGATTGAGATTCTTGACTCCCCTCTTCCCCATACCACCATCCTCTCCCATCCTCTGTCAATTTCCAAGTCTTAGGGCTTTGGCTTTCTTAAGAGCCTGCACTGATGTGTTCACTGTGATGTCTGCAGTGCTTAGCACAGTGCCTGACACATTATAGATGATCGTTACATATTTATATTAATAAATGAATGAACACATGACCGAAGAAAGTACTGAAGAGACATTGTGGGGGGTGGAAGAGGACATTAACTAATCCGTGGGTACAGATTACCCTGCAGACTGTTGCTCCAACTGAGGTTCAAGACTGTGTACCAGTTTGCACTGTAGCATGCGTCTTTTCACTAGTTCTTGGCATTTCATATATAGAAGTGGAGGAGTCAGAGGGCTTAATTGATTCAAATTAGGAGATTTGCAGGGTGAGTGTGATAGAGAGGCAAAAGGCTAAGGATGTCAAGAGTATAGATAAGGAAATAAGTCTTCTAATGTTGCTGGAACACACCTGTGTTTACTTCTTGACCTAAAATGTGTATTTTTTTTTTTGCTTCTATTGTTTTAAAAACTACTTCCTGTTTGTTATTAGATCAGTTCAAACCCTTGACTATGTACTGTTTCTTTACTAGACTGTATTTAGTAAGTACTGTCTAGTGAGTTAATTTTATTAACCTTTCTTTCTAAAGAAACTAATAGTGGATAAGGAAATTATAGAAATAACCTATGAAATTATTTGGTGATCTTCAAGCCATATTTTTTTCTACCTTTCAAATCACATAGATAATCATGCTGTCTGAGTAACTACAAACAGTGAACCTATGTGGTTAGAGTTTAATATTGTAATGAAAGAAAATAATTAACCTGGTGGTAATTTAGTGATGAACATTATTGTTCTTTTGCATAATTAGGTATATTTGGTAAATATACAAATAACTATCGTTAATATCTTGTAATAGATTGAATAATTTATATCCACTACACTCAGATCAGCTAAACATGTAACTGTACTTTATAACTGAATTCAGAGTAGCTCACTATTGCTGATGTGGGAAAATCTGGCTGATGTGGGAAAATCTGAATGTGCCAATTCAAGTTAACTCTGTCAATTCTAGTTTAGAGCTAGTTATTTTGTGTTAAAGGTTAAGTCACATTCAGGGTTCCCCTTCTTCCTCCCTCTTACTTCTCCTCAAGTGTAAGCTAGGTCCCTAAAGGGACTTAGCATCTAGGCACCAAGAAAGGAGGGACATTCAGTCCTGATACCATTCACTGTCCTTGTCCTTATTGGACTCCAGCTCAGGTAGGAAGCTGCTGTGAGGTTCCTTTTAACCGTCACTTTAGGGTTTGTTTATTACCAAGATGATCTAGATCAGAGCTACTCAAAGTGTGGTCTCGGGCTTCCCTGGTGGCACAGTGCTTGAGAGTCTGCTTGCTGATGCAGGGGACACGGGTTCGTGCCCCAGTCAGGGAAGATCCCACATGCCGCGGAGCGGCTGGGCCCATGAGCCATGGCCGCTGAGCCTGTACGTCCGGAGCCTGTGCTCCGCAATGGGAGAGGCCACAACAGGGAGAGGCCCATGTACCCAAAAAAAAAAAAAAAAAAAGTGTGGTCTGTGGGCCAGCAGCATCCATATCCCACCTAGTCTGGGAGCTTGATGGAAATTTACATTCTCAAGACCAGCCCCAGACCTAGTGAATCCAAATCTCTGGGATTCTGCATTGTGCCCAGGAATCTGTATTTTTAAATGCTCTCCTGGTGACTCTGATGTACCCTAAAGTTTGAGAAGCTTTGTTCTAGAAGATTTTCTAACTTTCAGCTGAGATATCATGACAGGATTATAATTCTAATTACTAGCAATTATAGTTATAGATAAATAAGATGTCCCTGAGGCATAGTGAGGAATATAATGATGAGGTATTAGTCTTGATGGGAATAGAGCAGCTGAGGTAAAAAAGGAAGAGGTTTAGGTAACCATAGGACATGATGAATGCAGAAGGCACCTGGGAACATGGAATTGATAGAATAAAGAGGATTGGGAAGGGATTGAAGGAGAAGCGTGTTTTAAATGCTTACTGTTATGACAGTTTACTCACTTCTTCTGGGCTGTGTCTAATTAAGGTTCCTTAAAAATAAGCCATGAGGGGGTGATTTTAGGATTAGAGATACAGATAAGTACTCTCTCCAGAAAAATATTACACAACCTTTAGATATTACTCATGCTAGTACGCAGTGTCTTCTCCTTTCAAACGTCTGTGCAGATCTGGACCTTCTTCCCCACCCCCCAGACATGCACACCTAAACCCTTTTTTTAAATTGATAATTGTAGATTTATTCAGTGGGGTGAGGAGGGGAGTGATCTGACCTCGTTCATTACCTCCTTTGGGCAGAAGTATTTGTCAGCATTGAGATCTTGTCATAACTTCATCATTTCCTTTGGGGTAGCTCAGTGGGCAAGTGCTTCTTTTAGAGGCCTTTAGTGGGAATGTTAAACAACAAACTGGTCTACTTTTGGAAAGAGAAGTTTTTTTTTTTTTTTTTTTTTTTCTTTTTGCGGTATGTGGGCCTCTCACTGTTGTGGCCTCTCCCGTTGCGGAGCACAGGCTCCGGATGCGCAGGCCCAGCGGCCATGGCTCACGGGCCCAGCCGCTCCGCGGCATATGGGATCCTCCCAGACCGGGGCACGAACCCGTGTCCCCTGCATCGGCAGGCGGACTCTTAACCACTGCGCCACCAGGGAGGCCCAAGAGAAGTTTTTAATAGAAACTTTATAAGCATTATATAATCCATTGTTTCAGTTGCAAAAGATATCCTTTTGGAAAAGGTACTCACAGATTTAATGTGACTTAGGAACAATAGACAATAATCTCACAAGAAAGGGAAGCAAATAATAGATTGCTATAATGAGAGACAGTCCTCCTTGGGCTTCCTATTCACTTACACATCTTGCTAGGTATGCCAAGAATCAAGAATGTAAGACCCTGACCACCCTTTTTTTCCCCTAATTTAAAAAAAAAAACCGAGACTTTACTTTTTTAGAGCAGTTTTAAGTTCACAGCAAAATTGAGGGGTTGGTACAGAGATTTCCTGTACAATCCCTACCCTCACACATGTATAGCCTCCCCCATTATCAACAGCTCCAGCCAGAGTGGTACATGTGTTACAGCTGATGAACATACATTGATACATACATCATAATCACCCAAAGTCCATTGTTTACATTATGGTTCACTCTCGGTGTTGTACATTCTGTGGGTTTGGACAAATGTATAATGACATGTATCCACTATTACAGTATAATACAGAGTGTTTTCACTGCCCTAAAAATCCTCTGTGCTCTGCCTATTCATCCCTCTCTCCCCCCAAACCCCTGGCAACCTCTGATCTTTATACTGTCTCCACTGTTTTGCCTTTTCTAGAATGTCATATAGTTGGAATCATATAGTATGTAGCCTGTATTGGCTTCTTTTACTTAGTAATGTGCATTTAAGTTTCCTCCATATCTCTTCATGGCTTAATAGCGCATTTCATTTTAGTGCTGAATAATATTCCATTGTCTGGATA
Source organism: Mesoplodon densirostris (assembly GCF_025265405.1). Lineage (NCBI taxonomy): Eukaryota > Metazoa > Chordata > Mammalia > Artiodactyla > Ziphiidae > Mesoplodon > Mesoplodon densirostris. The sequence goes on from NC_082674.1 coordinate 30,664,505, forward strand.
TACCACAATTTATTTATCCATTCACCTACTGAAGGACATCTTGGTTGCTTCCAAGTTATGGCAATGATGAAGGCAGCTGCTGCAACCATCCATGTACAGGTTTTTGAGTGGACATAAGTTTTCTTCTCATTTAGGGAAATACCGGAGCACTTGATTGCTGGATTGTATGGTTAAGAGTATGTTTAGTTATGTAAAAAGCCTCCAAACTGTCTTCCAAAGTGGCTGTACCATTTTGCATTCCCACAAGCAATGAATGAGAGTTCCTGTTACTCCACATCCTCCCCAGTGTTTGGTGTTGTCAGTATTCTGGATTTTGACCATTCTAATAGGTGTGTAGTGGTATCTCGTTGTTTTAGTTTACATTTCTCTAATGACATATGATGTGAAGGATCTTTTCATATGCTTATTTTCCATCTGCATATCTTCTTTGGTGAGGTATCTGTTAAGGTCTTTGGCCCATTTTTAAATGAGATTGTTCATTTTCTTATGGTTGAGTTTTAAGAGTTCTTTGTATATTTTGGATAACCGTCCTTTTTCAGATGTGTATTTTGCAAATACTTTCAGTCTGTAGCTTCTCATTTTCTTGACATTATCTTTCACAGAGCAGAAGCTTATCAATTATTTCTTTCATGGATCATGCCTTTGGTATTGTATTTAAAAAGTCATTGCCATACCCAAATTTATCTAGGTTTTTCTCCTATGTTATTTTCTAGGAGCTTCATAGTTTTACATTTTATATTTAGGTCTGTGACCCAATTTGAGTTAATTTTTGTGAAGGGGGTAAGGTATGTGTAGCCACTCTTTATCCAGGCCATTTCTCTGATTTGTGGTGAGAAGCCTTGAGGAATGAGGTAATGTTTCCCTTCTGGACCAACATTTAGTATTGTCAGATTTTTAAATTTTGTAAATGCAACAGGTGTCAATAATATCTCTCTGTGGTCATGATTTGTATTTCTCTGATCGCTAGTGAATGTTGAACATCTTTTCTTATGTATATTGGCTATATGTATTTTTTCATTTGGGAAAACCTCTTTTGAGCTTATTTCTGTTGCATTTATTGTGTTTTTTTCATTGAATTTTAGAAAATATTTATGTATTCTTGATATTAATGTTCTCCAGTTGTACATGTTACAAAATATCTATTCCTGGTTTTTAATTTGTGTTTTTGCATTTTTGAACATATCTTTTGATTAGCAACAGTTTTTCATTTTAATATAGTCAAATTGGTTAATCATTCATAATTAATAATCATTAATAATCATTTATAGCTAATGCTTTTGTATTTTGGTTAAGAAAATTTCTTTCCCCATAGACTAAAAGTTATTCACCTATATTTTCCATTTAGAGTTTAAAAAATTATTTTTAACACTTAATTCCTTATACCATCCTTATACCTTAGAGTTATTTTTAATATTATAAGACAGAGATTCAATTTCAACTTTTTCCGTAGAGATAACCATTCTTTTCCACCTCAGTCTGTTAACTTCTCACTAATCTGACATGTCACATTGTCATATACCACACTTTCATTTGTGTATGCGGCTGTTTCTTGGCTCTGTTCTGTTCTGTCAGTCACTCACCTATCCTTGTACCAATAGCACACTGTCTTTAATTATTACAGCTGCACGATAGGTCCTAATATCTGGTGAGGTAAGTCTTCTCTCCCTGCTCTCCTTCTTAACAGTGCTTTGACTATTCTCGGCTCTTTGCCTTTTCATGTAACTTTTAGGATCATCTTATTAAATTCTATGAAATTTCTGGTGAGGTTTATAAAATTGGAATTACATTGAATTAATCTGGAGAGAATTTACTTATTTATAGTATCAGTTGTTTCTAGCCATGAACATGATATATTTTTCCATGAATTTAGGTTCTTTTATAAACAGCTTTTAATATATCTTTTATGATATGCTCCATAGAATTTTTACATATGTTTTATTAGATTTGTTCCTGGGTGTCTGATATTCTCTGAGATCATTGTAAGTAAAGTATTTTATATAATTTTGTTTTTTAGGCTTTTTGCTGCTAATATATTAAAAATGAAACTCACTTTCATATCTTAATCTTATATGCAGCCAACCTGCTAAACTCTATTAGTCTCATAATTTGTAGGGTTTTTTTAATGTGTTCTATGTAAATAATCATATCATATGCAATAATATGAAGGTTATGTTTGAACAAGGGTGTGAAACAGGTGAGGAAGTAAATTATGTGGATATCCAGTGGAGAACATAGCAGGCAGAAAGACAGCAAATACAGATGTTAAAGCAGGAACATGGCTGATGTGTTCAAGGAATATCAAGGAAGCCAGAGTTCCTGGAGTGCTGAGCAAGCAAGAGAGTGGAAGGAGATGAGGTCAGAGGTATTGGACTAGATTATGTAGGGTCTTGTAGACAACTCTAAGGACTTAGGTTTTTACTCTGATTTGGTCATCCACTGGAAGGTTTTGAGCAAAGGGTGACATGATCTGATTCAGCTTTTTAAAGGACCATTCTGGCTCCTATGTTGAGAATAAACTACAATGGTCAAGGACTAAAGCAGGGAGACATGATAGGAGGCCATTGCAATAATCCAGACAACGTGATGGTGGTCTAGACCAGGGGAGTAGTGGGCAAAGGTGGTGAGAGGTGGCTGGGTTCTGGATATATTTTGAAGATAGAACTAACAGGAATTTCTGAATGTTGCTTAGGAGAGACAAAGAAGTCAAGGATGATCCTAAGTTTTTTGGTTTGAGCAATTAGAAGAATGAAGTTGCCACTGATAATGTTGTTGAAGAAGTTGAGCATCATTTCACATAGTGTCTTCTTTGTAAGGACTTTGAAGGAAACTTGAGTCTTATTATTGGAAAAAAGTGCATTTCTCTCAAGAACTTGCTTCATTTCTATCTTTGTTAGAATCTGTTGGGAACTTTGACTGCTTTAGCTGCTGGAAGATGTAGAACCACATTTGTGTGCCTTGTAGCAAGGGTATAGATATCTAAAGTATATGTACTTTTTTATTGACCTCATTCACATTTGGCCTTGTTTTTATCTTTTCCTACCACTTCTGATTTGTTCTCTTATATGTTATATATCCTTATATACCTCCTTAAAATCTTTTTAGAACAGAACAGTGTGTAAATAAATGAAAACAAATTGTTTGCATTGTATGCTACCAAAAAGGAAATGTGGGAGGTAGCATGAATTTTTAAAGACTAATCTAAGAGAACATCGTCTTGAACTACAAATTAACATATGTGTGTGTGTGCATACGTATATATAAAAATACATACATATGTGTGTATAGATGTATAGTATATATATATTTAATATATATACCTGAGTGCCTGCTGAGTTCCTACAACTCTGTATCATTCATTCAGCAATATTTAGTGTGTGTCCACTATGTGTCAGGTGCTGTTCTAGGCACTTGATGACATCAATTAATAAAATAAAGAATCCTGTTGTCAGGGAGCATGCATTCTGGTGGGGGAGATACTGACAAAAATAGCACGTGTAGTAGGTTAGTAAAGTATATTAGAAGTATGTACTATAGAAAAAAACGTCAAGCATGATATGGGAGACTGGAGGTGAAGGAAATATACAGGGAGTTTGGAGTGTTGTGGTCGCAGCATTAAATTGAGTGGTCTGGATGGATCACATTGAGAAGATGACATTGACAGAGACTTAAAGGAGGTGAGGGTGTGAGTTATGTCCCCTTCTGAAGGAAGAGCCATTCCATCAGCAGGAACAGCAAGAAAAGGTCTTGAGGTAGGAGTGTCCCTGGCTTGTTTAAGGAACAGCTGGGCAGCCAGCACACAATTGACTGAGTGAGAAACGTGGTGGGAAACAAGGTCAGAGAGGTGACTGAGCTGGGAGAGGCAAATCTCATCTAGCCTCATAGACTGTTATTAGGACTTGAGCTTTTTCTGGGTGAAAAGGGGCACCATTACAGTGTTTCAAGCCTAAGAGTGAAATGATTTGACTTACATTTTAAAAGGATCACTCTATCCATTATAGTATAACTTTACAGAGAGTTGATGATTATTTCTGCAATTTTAGGTATATTACAGCTAATACTGATACCGAAGAACAGAGTTTTCCACTCCCTAAGGCATTTAACACTCATGTAGAGGAATTAAATTTAGATGCCCTTATTCAGATGGCTGATAATTTACGTATGAATGAGTCCAGCAAAATGGAGAGTTTTGAACTACTTTGTGACCACAAAGAAAAGGTAAGAAATATGTGATAATAACATACTTGTATAGTTTTAATTTTTTATTTAATCTACTGTCCCATTCATGTTGTGACCATAACAATTGTGTCACAGTTTACACAAGCTAAATGATTGATGTAAATTTTTTTATAATATCACTACAATTTTTTAAAAGTATAAGAGTTTATTAGGCTCTACGGTCATAAAAATGAAAACCAGAGATATTATACAGACTGACACTGATTTTATCAATCTGTTATATTTCATAAATATTTTGTAACAGATAAAGAATAAGACATACTGCTTCTCTGGAGGGAGGAAAAGCTACATTTTAAGCTCGCTACCTTACAGTTAGTAATATAACAGCCATTAGTATTTCACTGTGTCCTACCAGTAATCGTTTTCCAGTGTTTAATGCTGGGCTGAATTGGGAAAGCTCATCCTTCCCACCACCACCAAAGGAAAAAAAAACGGTGGGTTTTGCAATATCACAAAGGTCAATAAATCTTTTTCTTTCCCATGAGAGATTTAAGTCTAACCTTTGAGGATTTAGCAACTCTAAACACATTACCTAAAAGTTTTTAAATCTCCAGGATTGTATTTAGGTAATTTAGGTAAAAAATGTGACTCCTTTTTTGAATGTGTGTAATCTCTAATAACTTCAAGATATTATCTGAAATGCCCATTGAAGCATCATATTAATAATAGATAACTTAGAAAGGAAAACAAGGAGAGGATACTACAACCCAGAGAGAACTTATAAATTCTGACACCTATCAAGTTTCTCGTCTTTGTATGTGTGGAGCTGGTGTCGGCATAATATTCATTGGTTTTAAGATCCAAATGTAACACTACATTACATCACATTTTGTAGCCATGAATATTTGAACTTAAAGTGTGATATGCACATGAATAGATGCAGTCATTTCTAAGTACCAGTTTACCTAATTTTTAAAAAAGTTGCAGTGGAAAGCACAGTTTGGTCACGTTTCTAAGTTTATCTAATGTGCAGTTCTGTCTATTCAGTTTAGAGATGAAATAGAGTTTATTTGGCGGTTTGCTCGTGCTTATGGAGACATGTACGAGCTATCTACAAATGCACAAGAAAAGAAGCATTATGCTAATATTGGTAAGTATTTTGTAAATATTAATTATCCTCAAGTAGTAATCATTATCTATAGTAAACCACTAATGAATTTTAATTAAAGCTTAATTATCTTAGCTAAAACAAGTATGTTTAATCTATTTCAACATATCCTAGTACTTATATAGTCTAAGGACAGAAAGGTTTTTTTTTTTGTTTTTTTGTTTTATTTTGCAGTACGCAGGCCTCTCACTGTTGCGGCCTCTCCCGTTGCGGAGCACAGGCTCCGGACATGTAGGCTCAGTGGCCATGGCTCACGGGCCCAGCCACTCCGCGGCATGTGGGATCCTCCCGGACCGGGGCATGAACCCGTGTTCCCTTGCATCGGCAGGCGGACTCTCAACCACTGCGGGAAGCCCCCAGAAAGGTTTTTTTAGAATAAAAGTACATGTTATTAAAAAATATTTGAGCATACTAGAACAGGTAACTGAAAAACTCAAATTCCAGCTTTTAAAGTTTATAAAATCACAGAAAGATGAGACAGTAAGTGGTAATAATATGAGAAGCGATAATAGCAGTAGTCTTCCACCACAATTAAAATAACCCTCCTTACTCCCTGTAACGTAGAACTCCAGGTACCACAAATAAATAACTACTCATACTTTAATGTTTTTTTCAAAATTTATCTTGATAAAACAAGATTAGCCTTGTTTTAGCTAATTGGTTAAGCTGAGCAATGAGTCCATAGTTGTTCATTATACTGTCCTCTATTTTCCAAAGTAACAACAACAAAAGAAAAACAGCTTGGGCTTCCCTAGTGGCGCAGTGGTTGAGAGTCCGACTGCCGATGCGGGGGACACGGGTTCATGCTCTGGTCCGGGAGGATCCCACATGCCGCGGAGCGGCTAGGCCCATGAGCCATGGCCGCTGAGCCTGTGCATGCGGAGCCTGTGCTCCGCAACGGGAGAGGCCACAATGGTGAGAGGCCCGCGTACCGCAAAAAAAAACAAAAAATGAAAAACAGCTAGAATGTCAAATTTGATATATATGTAAACCTTGGCTCTCACTGAGTATCAAACTCTTTCTTGCAAAAAGCCCCCTAAGTTTCAGGATAGTAATTTGACATCAAAACTTCTTTAGTTTTTTTGTTTGTTTGTTTTTTGTTTTTATTCCAAAGTCTTCTCTTTTCCAGGCTTTCCTTCTCTGAGATAGCATGAGGAAGAAACAGCAAGAAGATAATGATACTGCCAATCTCCTTCTACTCTAGTTCCCTGTCATTTTTATTTCTAAGAAGGAAATATTTCCAAGTTCCTTGAAATTACATTTCTTCCGCTTGTAGGTTTCTTTGCTAAGTACTTTAATTCTTAGTGGGAGGAGGATGGAAGGAATTCCCCTTCTTATTCTTTACATATTCATCATCAGCTTTGTGGGGCAGTTTTTCTGTAGCAATCCTTCTTGCAGACCATAAACAAAATGGAATTCTAGGGAAGAGATTTATTAACATGAAGGTAAATAAAAATTTAGCCAAAGAGAACAAACTGACTTATTTTTATATCTACTGAGAGAGTCAGAGTATATCTATGTAAACTGTTCCAACATCTGTCAATATTAAATATATATTAAATAATTTAAAAATATATATTAAATGTATTTTTTTTCTTGAGCACCTCCCTGCCCTGGGCATTAAGGCTTCTCCTATGTTAGAAGGTAGAAATATGATAGCAAACTAGACATGTTCTCAGACTGCAAGGAGCTTATGACTTTGTGGGGAAGATAGTATTACTAAAATAATTCTACATATAAAGAAACACACTGAAGTAAGTCGTTAGTAAAGAAGAATGTGGCATATTAAGAGAGGGTATAACAGAAAGGAGGATATGATGGCGGGGGTGAACGTTGATGCAGGGAACTCTTTCTTCTGGAAGTAAGTCTCACATAGTAAAATTACTTGGGATTGGTATTTTTAAATGGAGTGAGAGTTTAACTGAGTTAATGTATGAGATGGTGAAAATGGAGAAAGAAGTAGGCTGGAGGAAATCCAAACTCTCGTACCCAAGTACAAGAAAGAAGCATGGATTGAGACAGGATATATTCAAAAAAGAGAAAAGTTTATAGTGTCAAAGAAAAAACAGTGACCCCTCAGATGTGTTCATGCAGTTATAGAAATAAATTTAACAGAATTCCTATTTTTTATCCAAGACATATTTATGAGAAATTTTTATTTATTTATTCAAAATATTTATTCGAAATCACTGTGTCTAGGAACAAAGTTAAAATGAGGGGTGAGGGGGCTTCCCTGGTGGCGCAGTGGTTGAGAGTCCGCCTGCCAATGCAGGGAACGCGGGTTCGTGCCCTGGTCCGGGAGGGTCCCGTGTGCCATGGAGCGGCTGGGCCCGTGGGCCATGGCCGCTGGGCCTGCGCGTCCGGAGCCTGTGCTCCGCGGCGGGAGAGGCCACAACAGTGAGAGGCCCGCGTACCAGAAAAAAAAAAAAAAAAATGAGGGGTGGGGGAAGGAGAAAAGGAGGGACATGAATATGATCAAGACAGTGTTACACTCAGGAACTTACTGACAAGATCAATATGGAGACAGGCAATTGTAATTCAATGCACAGGTAGTAAGTGCCTGGCAAAGGTGATGGCAAAGAACACTGGAGCTGAGACATTGGAGACTGGAGTTGAAGGGCATTGGCACCCAGTACAAGGGAGGAAGAGTACTATTATTGCTCAAAACAGTATATTTGAACTTGTATGCCGAGGGAAGATTGGATCACTGAAGAGTACAGAATTCTTTCCTAAACCTCCAACTGGGGTGTACCATTATGCAGTACATCTGTGGACATACTATGATTGATCATACTTGTCTTCCAAATAAAACATGAATCTTATATCTAAAAGAACATTATTGTAATTTTCAGAATTAAATGACTGATACAAATGCCACAAATAGATCACAAAATACAATTTTGTAAGGGAAATAGCTTTCCTTTCAGGCTGAAGCTGCATAAATGAGGCTGTAAAACCAATCTGTATAGTACCCAGCTCCATTTTATATTCTCAGAACGATGGAATCACATCTATTTTAAGCTTGTGGCAGTGCCCTAAAAGCTATTTTTGTTCATTTGGCAATGTAGGGAAAATGTTGATTTAGTTTTTAAAGTCTGTACATTTAAAAGTATTTATGTTTTTCGATCATTCATTACCAAATTACTAACTCTTTTAATATATGTCCACAATGTACTATCAGTTATTATTTTAAAATACTTCCTTTTAGTTTTTTTCGAGTTTATGTAGATTTCTATACAGGGTAGTTCTCTTAATGAACAGAGCTATAAAGTACCACCTTAGCAAATAACAAATAGAATGATTTTAGAATAAAATATCTTTATTTATAAAAATTATCTAAACTACTTATTTAGAAGAGCATTTTGTAGATCATTGGATAGTCTCTTCAAGCAAAAAAAAAAAAAAAATTAGAGCAGGGAAAAGGAGATGGTATAAAATAAAACAGCCACTTTTTGAGAAAGATTTTCAGAATTTGATTTAGACCAGTGGTCCCCACCCTTTTTGGCACCAGGGACCGGTTTCGTGGAAGACAGTTTTTCCCCCGGGGCGGGGGGTGGGGGTGGGGAGCGACGGGGAGCAGCAGATGAAGCTTTGCCCACTCGCCCGCGGCTCACCTCCTGCTGTGTGGTCTGGTTCCTAACAGGCTGCGGACCAGTACCGGTCCACTGCCTGGGGGTTGGGGACCCCTGGGTTAGACAAACCTCTATCCAAAAATTAATAGGTTATTAAAAGTTATTCTAGGGCTTCCCTGGTGGCGCAGTGGTTGGGAGTCCACCTGCCGATGCAGGGGACACGGGTTCGTGCCCCGGTCCGGGAAGATCCCACATGCCGCGGAGCGGCTGGGCCCGTGAGCCATGGCCGCTGAGTCTGCACGTCCAGAGCCTGTGCTCCACAATGGGAGAGGCCACAACAGTGAGAGGCCCGCGTACCGCAAAAAAAAAAAAAAAAAAAAAAGTTATTCTAAAACTAAGTAAAGTTATTTAGGGGAATTATTTATATACTGAGCCTGCTCATTATTGTGAAAGATTAGACAAGAGCTTCTTGGGACATCTTCCCTTAGCCCTTTAGATAGAGTTTCTCTCTCCATTCTCTGTTATACTCTCTTTTTACCTTGTATTTATTTTTTGCACATAATTTGTTTGTTTATATACCTGCTGCCTACTTGGAAGTCAAGAACTGTGTCTTATTTGACTTTTTATTCCCAGAGGCTCACATAATATGATACTTAGAAAGCACTCAGTAAATGTTGGTTGAGTTAATTACAAAACAATTTCTATTAACACTTCTAGATAATGATTGAATGACTTCTCTTGCACTTGGTTAAATCACTTAACCCAGTGAGTCTCAAACTTGAGCATACATCAGAATCACTAGAGGCTAGTTAACGCAGACTGCTGACTCTCATAGTTTATGATCAAGTCCCTCATGTGGTCCAAAATTTGCTTTTCTAACAAGATTCCAGGTGATGGCTTCTGGTCTTGGGACCATACTTTGGGAACTACTGGCTTAATTCAATAATTTACCTCCCACCAACTCAGATGAAGGTAATAAGTGTAAGTGCATTTATCTTTCAGGAAAGACATTAGGTGAAAAAGCTATTACTAGAGCACCCATGAATGGACATTGTCATCTATGGTAAGTACATAGAATTTATGCAGTCTTTAAAAAATTCTGATATACCTCTTTATAAATTGTAATGGATTTTTAAAATATTATTGACCCACTTAACATGTCACATTCACTAAAAAGAATGTTTAGTATATAGCACAGTAACTGTTCTTGTTCTTTTTATTCTCATGTATTTTTCAGTATATATATTTTAAATATATTTAAGATAAACTTTCATTGAAGAATTCATAACTGAATCTACCAAGTCCAATAACTGTGCACATGACAAATTTAATTAAATCTAATTTCATATAACATTTTGTTTGAAGACAAATACTAAAGTGATGCCACATTTCTAAATGAAACGCAGAGAGAAGAATAAAAGCACATCAGCCATTATACCTTGATGAGTCAAGGTATACAAATTCCACAAGTCAAAGGAAAGCCATTTCTAATATAAGAAAGCTCAAACAAGGGAAATCTGATTAGTTGGATGGGTACAGGTGGATATCCTTGGGACAAAAAAATTTATTCTTGAGTATGTTTTGTTTTGTATCCTTTGTATATTTACAATTATAAAACACAAATAAGAAGAAAAATACTGTTTTTAATTAACACTTCATTTTACTCATAGTTGTATTTCTATAGCATTTCTTAGTTTCTTAGTTATTTTTTCTCCCCAGTAATATTGGTACTTTAGGTGCTAGGAAGACATAGTCATAAATTTATTTTTGACCCTTCTCTCAGACCTAGATTGTCAGAAATCCACCCCTCTTTGGGATTATTTTATTCTTCTGGGATAGTCTTAGGCAAATCTCTCTCAAAATGACTTCTTTTCTGCAGGTCCACATTTATCCTCCAGGAAATTCATTTTTGCCCCACCAACTCAAAAGTACAAACGATTTTTCCAAAGCAGACCTGTTTCTTTACACTGCCACCAGCAGGGGGAGCACCACTCACACAGTCTCATCCTAAAACTTCCCTGGGCAGGAATCAGATAACATTCTTTATGTCCCCCAAACTCTGAAGAACATGCCAAAATAAGAATAGGTCTTTTGAAGCTGCCATCACTTAAAATGAGAAACAAGGCTACCCCCTTCCATCTCGCATGAGAAGGTGGGAGGTGGAACCCAAGTACCCTAGTAGTTCTATTCGCAGAAATATCCCCTCCAGGTCTCTGCTTCAGCGAACTCTTTGCCTTCTCTTATATAGCCTGGAGATGGGTGAAGGGCTAAGCCTGGCAGAACCTGTGAATCATTTCACTAATGTGTCATGCATGGGTAGTAGAGTGTCTTGCTTTAGGAGCCAGAGTATACCTAATAGATAAAGTATTGTTCTGTGCCCTAGTGCCTCTGCCACAACTCTAGGAGAAAGGTAATTTTGCAATTAACATCCTGGTAGATATCTTTCGGGTCATTTCTCCAGTAATGTAAGGGTCTTGGCTATTATTTCTATAGCCAGCTTTACCTTCCTCACCTAATTTGCATAATACTGATATTAATAAATTAATGTGTTAAAGTACTTCTGTTCTTCCATTTTTAGTATACCTGTAATGAATTTATACTGATCAAGCTACACTTGCTTCATCTCTTTCGATAATGGAGATGTTTGGGTGTTGGTTAGCCAGATTTGGACGCAGAAAGAACATCGAAGCCCTACTCTTAACTCTGAACCTCCCCCTCCTCTTCCTCTGCTGTCCTCTTCCTTCTCCCATACAAGCATCTGCATCCATGGAGAATCACATTAAAAATGTACATTTGATGTTAACCCTCAATTTGAGGACACTTATCAGTGTGAACTTCCAAATTTCCATAAAGGAACAATGTTGAATCTTCTCTGAAGACTTCATAAGCACCTTAAACTTACCTTGTGAGGACAGATTATGCTTAACTCTTACTCAGTGGGTTTCCCAGGCTGTCTTCCACTAATCTGGCTACTTCTCTTTTGTTCATCTTTTTTCACTTTTTGTTGTGTACTAATTGCCCTGTTTATAACTGTGGGATTTAACCCCGAGGGTGAATCTTATTCACAGACACACACAGAGTACTGATCCAATTGTGTTTCACATGATTTTTTATTCAGTATCAGTTTTAATTAAAAAACAATTAAAATCTGATCAGTTGCTAAAATTTAATAAATTCAAATGTCAATTTTTAAAATTTATTTCATTGAAGTATAGTTGATTTACAACATTGTATTAATTTCTGTTGTACAGCAATGTGATTTTATCTTAATTCATAAAATATATTATGATGTACCTACTGAATATAAGAATTCTCACTCAATTAAATACAGTGGTAGAGGTTTAGGGTGATGAAAAAAGAGAAATTAAGACTTTGACTTGAGAAGCAATATGTGAAACTTAGGTTAACTGATTCTATAATTAATTGTAATAAAATGTCATGAAAATGTCTTATCCTGCTGGAATTTTTTTCAGTATGTTACGACTTTTTCTCATTCATTCAGCATAAATGACAAAACATGGCCTCTAGGCCAAATGCAGCTGCCTGCTTTTGTAAATAAAGTTTTATTGGAGCACAGCCACACCTGTGCATTTGTACATAGCAATGAAGTTGAGCAGTTGTAACAGAGACTCTCTGATCCCACAACCTTAAATGTTTCCTACCTGGCCCTGCAGCGAAAGTTTGCTGACCCATAGTTTACAGGGTTCTGTGATGGTTTATAAGCCTTCAGTTTGAAATAAAAGATGCAATCGTTAGAAATAATTATCATAAAGGGTGATATGGAGGGAATAATTGAAAAACAAATATTATTTTAAAGACTTGTTTTTCATCATCATCTTTTCCAAAATGAAATTGCTCTGTAACTTTCAGGCTACATAAGCTTTCTATATAATTCTGTCGTTTTTGTTGTACCAGCCTAAAATACTTCTAGAATCAAGAGAACAGAATCACCAGTGGATTTGCAGTTTGTTAGCCAAATAGGCCTGACCTTAATTATAAATAATGTCTTACATATTTGTTGTGCTCTACTGTTCACAAATTATATCCCCATGCCTTCTAGCACGTGATGCACAGAACAACCTGTTTCCATTTTATAGAAAGCAAGGCCGTCTGTGTGTGTGGTGCAGTATATGTGTGTCTGGTGTGGTGTTGTGATTAGTAACCAAGGGTCATACAATAAGTGGAAAAACAAAAACCAGATCTTATATTTGTATGTACTCAGTATTTCATCTATTATTTACTCTTCCTCTGCTTTTTCACAGTATAAAGAGCATTGGTGCTAAATCAAAAATGCTACTGGGAAACTAATGGAGTTGTTTTAGTAGTCGTTTACTAGTTGTTCAGACAGGGATGTTTGTCAGTTATTAAAATATTCACTATAGATGCAAAGAAAATACAGAATTTTTGTCAACGCATAGTCAGAACAACCTCTAGATGGAGGTAATAGACCATATTGTGTGTTAATTTTCTTCATAGTTCCCATCAACCTGAGAGTTTACAAAATAAATTTTTTTTTTTTTTTTTTTTTTTTTTTTTTTTTTTTTTTTTTGCGGTATGCGGGCCTCTCACTGTTGTGGCCTCTCCCGTTGCAGAGCACAGGCTCCGGATGCGCAGGCTCAGCAGCCATGGCTCACGGGCCCAGCCGCTCCGCGGCATATGGGATCCTCCCGGACCGGGGCACGAACCCGTATCCCCTGCATCGGCAGGCGGACTCTCAACCACTGCGCCACCAGGGAGGCCCTACAAAATAAAATTTTAAATTACATTTTCCAAGATAAACAGTGTGAAAAACAACAACACATACATGCAGATATAGGTGGGATTGATTGCCAGAAAAGAAATGATGATCCTTTGAGGAAAAGTGGTTCAGGTAAACTTTGAATTTATGACATGTAGGAAGATAAATAATACTTTAGACTTGAAAGAAGCAGACTTCAAAATGATTATGAAAAACATAAGACTCTGGTGACAGATTATTTATAAGGGAAAATGTACATATTTCATATAATGGTTTTCTTAAGTCACGTTTTTTTCTTTTTTCTTTTTCTTCACTCAGAGTAACTTGGAAAGAACATGCTGAGAGAGCTCTGTAAAAGCTAGAGATGTGCATAAGTTGTTCTGATTTTCAAAAAATAGAAGATTGATTCCACCACTATAGATCAGTGAACACAGAATCTTTCCCTTTGATTACAGCACAAATAGTTAGTTGGGTTTTCTGTGAGTGATGAAGTTCAAGAAGACTCAACAGATTTTTCTAAAAATGTGAGATGATCTGTTTTTTCTTTGCTAGTAGATAGAGTAGGGAAATTGAGCTACTATATCTGGATTTAAGGAAGGCTTTAAGGCAAGTTCACTCATAATATTCTTGGGGACAAGATGTTAAAATATGGGCAAGGTTCTTTGTCACCCATGCTGGCAGAAGGGTTTGAGCCTCAATCATTCAAAAGGATAACTGTTGACAATATCATGATTCTAGAGTTCCAGGTCTAGTTCTTAGACACTAGTGTGTTCAGTAATTTTTTTCAGTGGGTGAAGATGTGGAAGGTATGATTATAAATGTTGCAAGTGACGCAAAATTAGGAGGAACAGGGTGTTTGATGGATGACAATAGAAATTAAAAGATTTTCACATGTTGAAAGAGATACTGAACAAGGTGAATTAAGAGGGATAAATATGGAAGGAGGGATGGAGAGGAAAATGTCAAAATTTAAGGACGTGAGGGAAAAACAGATGGAAATTAGAATGAAGCATGGAGTTTAGTTAACAATAATATATTAATATTGGTTCATTTTGAAAATTTTCAATATTGTATATCAATATTAGTACAGTTGTGATAAATGTATTATAGTAATTTAAGATAGTATTTAAGGTAGTAATTTAAGTAGTATCTCCTAATCTAGGTAAGTTCTCAGATCATAATAGGTTGCTTTTGTCATAACTCTTGCTTCTACTGTTAGGAGATTATTGATTTTCTAATGAAAATTAAGTCAAAAAACTTATAACTGAAAAGTGGCCATTTTATTGGTTGTGCATAAGTTGTGTGAATTATGTGATCTTTTGTGTTCAGGAATGGTCTAACTGTTCCAAATTAAGAAAATTGTTCACTTCTATTTTTTATTTGAAAGTTATGTGTATCTACAGGAACAATCAAGATAAATAACACCCAAAATTACATTTTCCATTTCAGTTATGACAATGCAAGTGAAAATTAAGACCTACTTTTGAATTATTTAGGTAAATGAATATTTTGCCTCAGACAGAAACACTCTGAATACTTTTGCACAGACAGAAACAGTCTGAACGTAAAAAGTAATATGTGCCCAATTTTTAGAGGAAGCAAGTTGCTGAACAAATATTGTGCCCAATTTTTAGAGGAAGCAAGTTGCTGAACAAATAGTGTACATAATTTATAGTCAAATATTTATTTATGTAAATTTTATATTCCCAAGGGAAAAAAAGTAAAGAATCCATGGGATGCACTCTTCTAGTAATGAATGTAGTGTTTCCAAGGAAGGATTGAAGGACATGGGGAATTTTTGAAAAAACATATTCTAAAATTACCTTTGATTTTAGTATTTGTTTTTAGTCATGATATTTATTTTAATTTTCAAATGACGTTAAGGGAGCCTTGAACTTTTTATTTTTACGAAAGAGAAGCAGGAATCTGTTGACACAGTGTATTTTTCAGGTTAATACTTATGTGAATAGACTTTTCTGAGGGTCTCTTTGTGACTCTGATGTTGATGAAGGTGATGGCAGCAGCTAATCTTTCTTGGAACTCACTCCAGGCCAGACACTATTGTAAGCGATTACGTTTTAGATATTTTACCCTCATAGCACACATATGAGATAGATGGTGTTAGTATCCCCAGGTACAACTGAAGAAACTGGCCTCATGTTAATGTCAAACATTGGTTATTTATTCATCAATATGAATACTTTTGTTAAATATTAATGAATGGTTTGGAGATTTTTTTTAAATGTTAAATTTCATGGTATTTGATTAAAAGTTTACACAATGTCCACTGTTTTTATCCTTTTCAGGTATGCGGTTTTGTGTGGCTATGTATCTGAGTTTGAGGGCTTACAAAACAAAATTAACTATGGATATCGCTTCAAGGTATTTCTTGATATTAAAAATGTTTTACTGTAGCTGTATGTTCCATTCACAGGTATAAATCAAATTATTCAACAGATTTATCTCTAGGAATTTATCTTTTTTACTTAAATGAAATGACAGTCTTTAAATAGTACTGTGCCAAAAAAGAAACAAACTCTTTGGGTGATTAAGGATTATTATTATTATTATAGATCCTGAAGGAAGTCACATAGTAGATGAGTATTATTATTATTATTTTTGTGTGTGTGTGTGTGTGTGGTACGCGGGCCTCTCACTGTCGCGGCCTCTCCCGTTGCGGAGCACAGGGTCCGGACGCGCAAGCTCAGCGGCCATGGTGCATGGGCCCAGCCGCTCTGTGGCATGTGGGATCCTCCCGGGCCGGGGCACAAACCCGCGTCCCCTGCATCGGCAGGCGGACTCTCAACCACTGTGCCACCAAGGAAGCCCGAGTATTATTTTTTTATTTTTTTATTTTTTTATTTATTTATTTATTTTTTTTTTTTTTTTTTTTTTTCGGTACGCGGGCCTCTCACTGTTGTGGCCTCTCCCGTTGCGGAGCACAGGCTCCGGACGCGCAGGCTCAGCGGCCATGGCTCACGGGCCCAGCCGCTCCGCGGCATATGGGATCCTCCCAGACCGGGGCACGAACCCGTATCCCCTGCATCGGCAGGCGGACTCTCAACCACTGCGCCACCAGGGAGGCCCCGAGTATTATTTTTTTAAAGGTAGAGGCTTAGCCTTTTAGTCATGAGCACACCAACATCATAAACATGACTGGTACTAATTAGTTAATATTTAATACATATTGATTTGCTGGGAGGAGTAGAATTCAATCTAGGGCTTAAATTTGCCATGATAGATGAATAAAATAAGTAATGCGCATACTCATTATGTATCATGTGCCTGTAGTTGTAATCTTTCAGTAAATAACCCCTCAGGGTCAATAATTTTAGGAATGGGCAGAGAGTTCTTTGTTTTCCAGCTCCCTATAACCATTTGACAATGTCAGGGGAGTAGATTCTTCTATCACCTAGTTCTGCTATTTTTTTCTCTATTATACCCACATCATATGACATTTGTAAGTTTGCCTCTCAATCAATAAGTATTAGGTAGGCAAGTCATGGGCAGACAAAAATGTGACTTGGATGTTTTCTATTTTTAAGGTGACGTTTTCTGTAGCCTTATTAAATCATAATCACAGTTCTGGTTCTAGTTGTGAGCATTTTGATGATTGAGTTATTGAGAAGCTTAATTGTATTAATGATAAAGATTGAGGAGGGAGACAAAACAACATTATAAAGTCCCTTTGAATTTACTAGGCAGAGTTCTACTCAACACTACCTGAAACTTGGGAGATATTTCTTTTGGATTTTCTTTCAGGAGCATCTAGATAAAGCAATCGAATTTTTACCTGAAGAACCCTTTTTGTATTACCTCAAGGGAAGATACTGTTACACTGTAAGTTGAAAGCTTTTATCTGTAAAGCTTATTTGAATGTACTCTGATTATATGATATACTTTCAGTGACTTATTCTTTTATTGTTTTACCTAGTGCCTGCTATAGAGAAAATGATGAAATCAGTACATATTTTGAGTTTATAAATTTATATATTTTGTGTGTACACACAATCATATATTGTGTGTACACAATATATGATTTTATAAATGCATGTATTCTTTTCTTTACTGCCTTTCCATTTCCCCTTGCGGCAGTCACACTGTCTCCCTTTAAATGTGCTTTTTCTCAGATGGTGATCAGCCACCAGTACCCATGCACCCTGTATTGGTGCACTGCTCTATTTTGTGGGAGAACTTTTTTCCTTTATCAGAGTTTATTAAGCATAAATTATGTGCTCGCTGTCCTTTTCTTCAAGAAACTTTATTTAGAAGGGGACATAAGACATATAGAAATAAATAAAGGCAGCTGGTGATTCTAAGACCCAATGTGTTAAATGACACCTGTTTATGGAAAGTTAACAGAATGTGAAAATATATCTTAACAGCTACATAAAAAAATTACCCTGAAGAGAACTGCTCTTTCTGAATGAGAAAATTGGGATAGGCAAAAGAGGAAGCTTTTTAATTGTGGCTTGTAGAGGATTAGGGATGAAGCAGGAGGTTTGCTTTTACTGAATACCTGCTATATATGTCAGATGTGCATTTTATATTTTATATTTCTTATCACATTTCATCCTTTTAACAATACTGTAAGCAGTTTTTATTATGCCAGTTTTAAATATTAAGAATCGGAGTCTTCATGAAGATAGGGGACTTCCCTAAGAGTTAAAAACCATTGACCCAACCTCATGAGTCTGGAACTTGAATGTACACTATACAGTTAGGCTTAAAAAGCCCAAGAAGGAAATTTTAATTCCAAATGGAACCTGATCTTCATGCCATAGACAAATAGCAGAAGGTAATGCTAATCCTTCCTGGAGGATTGTATCTTCACACACAAGCCTTAGAACATTCTTGCAGAGTTGAGCTCACAGTGAAAAATAATAGAATATATACAAAGAAACAAGCCATCATAAATGACAGTCAAAAGAAACAAAAAAAGAGAACAGAAGTATATCTGAAAGGACTTCAGATTTTGGAAACATGGAATACAGAATATTAAACAGCTACCTACACATAATGTGTTTTTAAAACTAAAATGAATTCGGGGAAAAATGGATGAGGAGCATGAGACTACAAAAATGACCAGATAGATTTCAAAAAATGGAACAATTTTTGATATAAAAAGTATATTATTTGTCATTAAAAGAAAACTCAATGGAAAGATTTGGTAGTAGATAGGCCCCACTAAAGAGAGAATTAACAAACTTTAAGACAAATCTGAAAATGTTGCCTGGAAGCAGCACAGAGGAACAAAGAGATAGAAAATATGAAGGAGAGATAAAAAGACATGAAAGGGAAGTAAGGATACCACGTAGTGGTGAATTTTTATCTCCTTCTTTTGGTAATTAATAGAACAAAAGACATTTAAAAAGTATGTAAAACATTGATTGGAGCCTTACATTTAATAACCTTGATCTAATAAACATAGATGAAAATATGTGTCTAGCTATTAGAGGATACACATTTTTGAGCATATGTTGAATGTTTACAAAACTGACCATATATGAGGTCATGAAGCAAGTCTTTTTTTTTTTTGAGATTTTTTTTTCTGCTTTATAACAAATTTAATCAGTTATACATATACATATTTTCCCATATCCCCTCCCTTTTGCGTCTCCCTCCCACCCTCCCTATCCCACCCCTCCAGGCAGTCACAAAGCACCGAGCTGATCTCCCTGTGCTATGCGGCTGCTTCCCACTAGCTATCTACCTTATGTTTGGTAGTCTTTCGCTTTGTCACAGCTTACCCTTCTCCCTCCCCATATCTTCAAGTCCATTCTCTAGTAGGTCTGTGTCTTTATTCCTGTCTTACGCCTATGGTCTTCATGACATTTTTTTTTTTTTAATTCCATATATGTGTGTCAGCATACAGTATTTGTCTTTCTCTTTCTGACTTACTTCACTCTGTATGACAGACTCTAGGTCCATCCACCTCATTACAAATAGCTCAATTTCATTTCTTTTTATGGCTGAGTAATATTCCATTGTATATATGTGCCACATCTTCTTTACCCATTCATCCGATGATGGACACTTAGGTTGTTTCCATCTCTGGGCTATTGTAAATAGGGCTGCTATGAACATTTTGGTACATGACTCTTTTTGAATTATGGTTTTCTCAGGGTATATGCCCAGTAGTGGGATTGCTGGGTCATATGGTAGTTCTATTTGTAGTTTTTTAAGGAACCTCCATACCGTTCTCCATAGTGGCTGTACCAATTCACATTCCCACCAGCAGTGTAAGAGTGTTCCCTTTTCTCCACACCCTCTCCAGCATTTATTGTTTCTAGATTTTTTGATGATGGCCATTCTGACTGGTGTGAGATGATATCTCATTGTAGTTTTGATTTGCATTTCTCTAATGATTAAAGATGTTGAGCATCCTTTCATGTGTTTGTTGGCAGTCTGTATATCTTCTGTGGAGAAATGTCTATTTAGGTCTTCTGCCCATTTTTGGATTGGGTTGTTTGTTTTTTTGTTATTGAGCTGCATGAGCTGCTTATAAATTTTGGAGATTAATCCTTTGTCAGTTGCTTCATTTGCAAATATTTTCTCCCATTCTGAGGGTTGTCTTTTGGTCTTGTTCATGGTTTCCTTTGCTGTGCAAAAGCTTTTAAGTTTCATTAGGTCCCATGTGTTTATTTTTGTCTTTATTTCCATTTCTCTAGGAGGTGGGTCAAAAAGGATCTTGCTGTGATTTATGTCATGGAGTGTTCTGCCTATGTTTTCCTCTAAGAGTTTGATAGTGTCTGGCCTTACATTTAGGTCTTTAATCCATTTTGAGCTTATTTTTGTGTATGGTGTTAGGGAGTGATCTAATCTCATACTTTTACATGTCCCTGTCCAGTTTTCCCAGCACCACTTATTGAAGAGACTGTCCTTTCTCCACCGTACATTCCTGCCTCCTTTATCAAAGATAAGGTGACCATATGTGCGTGGGTTTATCTCTGAGCTTTCTATCCTGTTCCATTGATCTATCTTTCTGTTTTTGTGCCAGTACCATACTGTCTTGATTACTGTAGCTTTGTAGTATAGTCTGAAGTCAGGGAGCCTGATTCCTCCAGCTCCATTTTTCGTTCTCAAGATTGATGAAGCAAGTCTTAATAAATTTCAAAGAATTGATATCCTATAGGTTTTCTGATCATAATGCAATTGTAATAGAAATTCAGAAACAAAACAGCTTAAAAACCATAAATTTTGAATTAGAAATAATAGGACATGACAATAAAATAAGATGCCATTTTATACCTACTCATTTGATAAAATTTTAAATTATCAGCATGAGATGTAAAAATATGGAGCAACAGGAATTCTTACATTGTTGTGGGAGCACAAATCGGCACAACCATCTTGGAAACAATTGGGTATTACCTCTGAAATTTGATTGTCTACCATATGACAATGGTGCCTACCCTAGAGAAACTCTTGCAAATGTGCTTTAGAATGCATGTATAAGAATGCCTGTAGCAGTCTTGTTTCTAAGAGCAAAAAATGGAAAAGTCCCAAATGTCCACTGAAAAAAGAGTGGATGGCTGAACCAAGATGGCAGAGTAGAAGAACGTGCTCTCACTCCCTCTTGTGAGAATACCAGAATTGCAACTAACTGCTGGACAATCATTGACAGGAAGACACTGGAACTCACCAAAAAAGATATCCCACATCCAAAGACAAAGGAGAAGCCACAATGAGACTGTAGGAGGGGCGCGATCACAGTAAAATCAAATCCCATAACTGTTGGGTGGATGACTCAGAGACTGGAGAACACTTATACCACAGAAATCCACCCACTGAAGTGAAGGTTCTGAGCCCCACATCAGGCTTCCCAACCTGGGGGTCCAGCAAAGGGAGGAGGAATTCCTAGAGAATCAGACTTTGAAGGCTAGTGGGATTTGATTGCAGGACTTCAACAGGACTGGGGGAAACAGAGACTCCACTCTTGGAGGACACACACAAAGGAGTGTGCGCATCGGGACGCAGGGGAAGGAGCAGGGACCCCAGGGGAGACTGAACCAGACCTACCTGCTAGTGTTGGAGGGTCTCCTGCAGAGGCGGGGGGTGGCGGGTGGTGGTGGCTGTGGTTCACCATGGGGATAAGGGCACTGGCAGCAGAAGTTCTGGGAAGTACTCCTTGGCATGAGCCCTCCCAGAGTCTGCCATTAGCCCCACCAAAGAGCCCAGGTAGCCTCCAGTGTTGGGTTGCCTCAGGCCAGACAACCAAGAGGGAGGGAAACCAGCCCCACCCAGCAGCAGTCAAGCGGATTAAAATTTTACTGAGCTCTGCCCACCAGAGAAACAGTCAGCTCTACCCACCACCAGTCCCTCCCATCAGGAAGCTTGCACAAGCCTCTTAGATAGCCTCATCCACCAGAGGGCAGACAGCAGAAGCAAGAAGATACAATCCTGCAGCCTGTGAGACAAAAACTCTACTCACAGAAAGATAGACAAGATGAAAAGGCAGAGGGCTATGTACCAGATGAAGGAACAAGATAAAACCCCAGAAAAACAACTAAATGAAGTGGAGAGAGGCAACCTTCCAGAAAAAGAATTCAGAATAATGATAGTGAAGGTGATCCAGGACCTCGGAAAAAGAATGGAGGCGAAGATTGAGAAGATGCAAGAAATATTTAACAAAGACCTAGAAGAATTAAAGAACAAACAAACAGAGATGAACAATACAATAACTGAAATGAAAAATACAGTAGAAGGAATCGATAGCAGAATAACTGAGGCACAAGAATGGATAAGTGACCTGGAAGACAAAATTGTGGAATTCACTGCTGCGGAACAGAATAAAGAAAAAAGAATGAAAAGAAATGAAGGCAGCCTAAGAAATCTCTGGAACAACATTAAACGCAACAACATTCGCATTATAGGGGTCGCAGAAGGAGAAGAGAGAGAGAAAGGACCCAAGAAAATATTTGAAGAGATAATTGTCGAAAACTTCCCTAACATGGGAAAGGAAATAGCCAACCAAGTCCAGGAAGTGCAGAGAGTCCCATACAGGATAAACCCAAGGAGAAATACTCTGAGACACATAGTAATCAAATTGGCAAAAATTAAAGACAAAAATTATTGAAAGCAGCAAGGGAAAAATGACAAATAATATACAAGGGAACTCCCATAAGGTTAACAGTTGATTTCTCAGCAGAAACTCTACAAGCCAGAAGGGAGTGGCATGATATACTTAAAGTGATGAAAGGGAAGAACCTACAATCAAGATTACTCTACCCGGCAAGGACCTCATTCAGATTCAAGGGAGAAATCAAAAGCTTTACAGACAAGCAAAAGCTAAGAGAGTTCAGCACCACCAAACCAGCTCTACAACAAATGCTAAAAGAACTTCTCTAAGTGGGAAACACAAGAGAAGAAAAGGACCTACAAAAACAAACCCAAAACAATTAAGAAAATGGTCATAGGAACATTCATATCAATAATTACCTTAAACGTGAATGGATTAAATGCTCCAACCAAAAGACACAGGCTTGCTGAGTGGATACAAAAACAAGACCAATCTATATGCTGTCTACAAGAGACCCACTTCAGACCTAGGGATACATACAGACTGAAAGTGAGGGGATGGAAAAAGATATTCCATGCAAATGGAAAACAAAAGAAAGCTGGAGTAGCAATACTCATATCAGATAAAATAGACTTTAAAATACAGAATGTTACAAGAGACAAGGAAGGACACTACATAATGATCAAGGGATCAATCCAAGAAGAAGATATAATAATTATAAATATATATGCACCCAACATAGGAGCACCGCAATACATAAGGCAACTGCTAACAGCTATAAAGAAAAAATCGACAGTAACACAATAATAGTGGGAGACTTTAACACCTCACTTACACCAATGGACAGATCATCCAAAATGAAAATAAATAAGGAAACAGAAGCTTTAAATGACACAATAAACCAGATAGGTTTAATTGATATTTATAGGACATTCCATACAAAAATAGCAAATTACACTTTCTTCTCAAGTGTACACGGAACATTCTCCAGGATAGATCACATCTTGGGTCACAAATCAAGCCTCAGTAAATTTAAGAAAATTGAAATCATATCAAGCATCTTTTCTGACCACAACGCTATGAGATTAGAAATCAATTACAGGGAAAAACACGTAAAAAACACAAACACATGCAGGCTAAACAATACATTACTAAATAACCAAGCAATCACTGAAGAAATCAAAGAGGAAATCAAAAAATACCTAGAGACAAATGACTGAAAACATGACGATCCAAAACCTATGGGATGCAGCAAAAGCAGTTCTACAAGGGAAGTTTAGAGCTATACAAGCCTACCTCAAGAAACAAAAATCTCAAATAAACAATCTAACCTTACACCTAAAGAAACTAGAGAAAGAAGAACAAACAAAACCCAAAGTTCGCAGAAGGAAAGAAATCATAAAGATCAGAGCAGAAATAAATGAAGTAGAAACAAAGAAAACAATAGCAAAGATCAATAAAACTAAAAGCTGGTTCTTTGAGAAGATAAACAAAATTGATAAACCATTAACCAGACTCATCAAGAAAAAGAGGGAGAGGACTCAAATCAATAAAATTGGAAATGAAAAAGGAGAAGTTACAACAGACACCGCAGAAATACAAAGCATCCTAAGAGACTACTACAAGCAACTCTATGCCAATAAAATGGACAACCTGGAAGAAATGGACAACTTCTCAGAAAGGTATAACCTTCCAAGACTGAACAAGGAAGAAATAGAAAATATGAACAGACCAATCACAAGTAATGAAATTGAAACTGTGATTAAAAATCTTCCAACAAACAAAAGTCCAGGACCAGATGGCCTCACAGGTGAATTCTGTCAAACATTTAGAGAACAGCTAACACCTATCCTTTTCAAACTCTTCCAAAAACTTGCGGAGTAAGGAACACTCCCAAACTCACTCTATGAGGCCACTATCACCCAGATACCAAAATCAGACAAAGATACTACAAAAAAAGAAAATTACAGACCAATATAACTGATGAATATAGATGCAAAAATCCTCAACGAAATACTAGCAAACAGAATCCAAGAACACATTAAATGGATCATACACCATGATCAAGTGGGATTTATCCCAGGGATGCAAGGATTCTTCAATATACGCAAATCAATCAATGTGATACACCACATTAGCAAATTGAAGAATAAAAAACATATGATCATCTCAATACATGCAGAAAAAGCTTTTGTCAAAATTCAACACCCATTTATGATAAAAACTCTCCAGAAAGTGGGCATAGAGGGAGCCTACCTCAACATAATAAAGGCCATATACGACAAACCCACAGCAAACATCATTCTCAATGGTGAAAAACTGAAAGCATTTCCTCTAAGATCAGGAACAAGACAAGGATGTCCACTCTCACCACTATTATTTTTTTTTTATTTTGAAGTATGTGGGCCTCTCACTGTTGTGGCCTCTCCCGTTGCGGAGCACAGGCTCTGTACACGCAGGCTCAGTGGCCATGGCTCACGGGCCCAACCACTCCACGGCACGTGGGATCTTCCCAGACCAGGGCACAAACCCATGTCCCCTGCATCGGCAGGCGGACTCTCAACCACTGCGCCACCAGGGAAGCCCATCACCACTATTTTTCAACGTAGTTTTGGAAGTCCTAGCCATGGCAATCAGAGAAGGAAAAGAAATAAAAGGAATACAAATTGGAAAAGAAGTAAAACTGTCACTTTTGCAGATGACATGATACTATACATAGAGAATCCTAAAGATGCCACCAGAAAACTACTAGAGGTAATCAATGAATTTGGTAAAGTTGCAGGATACAAAATTAATGCACAGAAATATCTTGTCTTCCTATACACTAATGATGAAAAATCTGAAAGAGAAATTAAGGAAACTCCCATTTACCACTGCAACAAAAAGAATAAAATACCTAGGAATAAACCTACCTAGGGAGACAAAAGACCTGTATGCAGGAAACTAAGACACTGATGAAAGAAATTAAAGATGATACCAACAGATGTAGAGATATACCATGTTCTTGGATTGGAAGAATCAATATTGTGAAAATGACTATACAACCCAAAGCAATCTACAGATTCAATGCAATCCCTATCAAATTACCAATGGCATTTTTTATGGAACGAGAACAAAAAGTCTTAAAATTTGTATGGAGACACAAAAGACCCTGAATAGCCAAAGCAGTCTTGAGGGAAAAAAACGGAGCTGGAGGAATCAGACTCCCTGACTTCAGATTATACTACAAAGCTACAGTAATCAAGACAATATGGTACTGGCACAAAAACAGAAACATAGATCAATGGAACAAGATAGAAAGCCCAGAGATAAACCCACGCACCTACTGTCAACTAATCTATGACAAAGGAGGCAAGGATATACAATGGAGAAAAGACAGCCTCTTCAATAAGTGGTGCTGGGAAAACTGGACAGCTACATGTAAAAGAATGAAAGTAGAACACTCCCTAACACCGTACACAAAAATAAACTCAAAATGGATTAAAGACCTAAATGTAAGACCAGATACTATAAAACTCTTAGAGGAAAACATAGGAAGAACACTCTTTGACATAAATCACAGCAAGATCTTTTTTGATCCACCTCCTAGAGTAATGGAAATAAAAACAAAAATAAACAAATGGGACCTAATGAAACTTCAAATCTTTTGCACAGCAAAGGAAACCATAAACAAGATGAAAATACAACCCTCAATGGGAGAAAATATTTGCAAACGAATCAATGGACAAAGGATTAATCTCCAAAATATATAAACAGCTCATGCAGCTCAATATTAAAAAAACAAACAACCCAATCCAAAAAATGGGCAGAAGACTTAACTAGATATTTCTCCAAAGAAGACATACAGATGGCCAAGAAGTACATGAAAAGCTGCTCAACATCACTAGTTATTAGAGAAATGCAAATCAAAACTACAGTGAGGTATCACCTCACACCAGTTAGAATGGGCATCATCAGAAAATCTACAAACAACAAATTCTGGAGAGGGTGTGGAGAAAAGGGTACCCTCTTGCACTGTTGGTGGGAATGTAAGTTGATACAGCCACTATGGAGAACAGTATGGAGGTTCCTTAAAAACCTAAATACAGAATTCCCATATGATCCAGCAATCCCACTACTGGGCATATACCCACAGAAAACCATAATTCAAAAAGACACATGCATCCCAATGTTCATTGCAGCACTATTTACAATAGCCAGGTCATGGAAGCAACCTAAATGCCCATCGACAGATGAATGGGTAAAGAAGATGTGGTACATATATACAATGGAATATTACTCAGCCATAAAAAGGAACGAAATTGGGTCATTTGTTGAGACGTGGATGGATCTAGAGACTGTCATACAGAGTGAAGTAAGTCAGAAAGAGAAAAACAAATATCATATATTAACGCATATATGTGGAACCTAGAAAAATGGTACAGATGAACCTTTTTGCAGGGCAGAAATTGAGACACAGGTGTAGAGAACAAACGTATGGACACCAAGGGGGGAAAGCGGCTGGGGGGTGGGGGGTGTGTGTGATGAATTGGGCGATTGGGATTGACATGTATACCCTGATGTGTATAAAATTGATGACTAATAAGAGCCTGCTGTATAAAAAAAAATTCCAATGTATTTATGAATGTGGAATGGAAAAATTTGTTTTTTCAATCCTTATTGTAGTATATGGTAAAGCATTAGTTTTGTTTTAGTTGTGCTCTGTCTTCAAGGTCCCTTGTAAAATATTTTGTGTTACTTTCTTTACTTGAGTCCTTATGCCTCAGTTTTTGTTGAATAATAAATTATCTGTTATTGTAAACAATTTTAAAAAGTGGATGAAAAATCATTGATGTGTGTTTAAATGATGGAATATCTCAGAGTTGTTTAAGTGACTGAACTTCAGTTACTCTCATCAATCTGGATGAAATCTTAAAACTATAATGCTAAGTGAAAACAATAAGTCAAAGAAGGAAATAAACAGCATATCTTTTTTTTTCAAGTTCAAAAAAAGCAAAAATAAGAATAGCAATAAATTAACATATAGAAAAGTGAGGGGGGCCTCCCTGGTGGCGCAGTGGTTAAGAGTCCGCCTGCCGATGCAGGGGATACGGGTTCGTGCCCCGGTCTGGGAGGATCCCATATGCCGCGGAGCGGCTGGGCCCGTGAGCCATGGCCGCTGGGCCTGCGCATCCGGAGCCTGTGCTCCGCAACGGGAGAGGCCACAACAGTGAGAGGCCCACATACCGCAAAAAAAAAAAAAAAAAAAAAAAAAAAAAAGAAAAGTGAGGGAATAATTTTGGGGGGATCGTATTTTCTTTGAAATATAGTTGACTTACAATATTACCTTAGTTTCAGGTGTAGAACGTAGTGAACATAGTTTTTATAGATTATACTCCATTACAAGTTATAAAATATTGACTATATTCCCTGTGATGTACAGTGTATCCGTGTAGCTTATTTATGTTATATATAGCAGTTTGTACCTCTTTTCTTTTTTTATTGAGCTAAAGTTGATGTACAATATTATGTCAGTTTCAGGTGTACAAGATAGTAATTCACAGTTTTTAAAGGTTACACTCCATGTATAGTTATTATAAAATATTGATGGAATATTTTTTTAAATAAAGGTTAATGGCTACCTAGAACCCTAGAAGATGGCATTAGGAAGGAAGACACTTGATGGCATTGGGAGAGCATAGTACCCTTTTAAGAATTCATTTCTGAATCTTTTTTTAAAATATTTATTTATTTATTTATTTATTTATTTATTTATTTATTTGGTTGTGCTGGGTCTTAGTTGTGGCCAGCGGGCTCCTTAGTTGCAGCTCTCAGGCTCCTCAGTTGTGGCTCACCAGCTTCTTAGTTGCAGCACGTGTGCTCCTTAATTGCGGCTCGCTGGCTCCTTAGTTGCAGCACCTGGACTCCTTAATTGTGGCAGGTGGGCTCCTCAGTTGTGGTTCGCCGGGTCCTTAGTTGTGGCATGAGAACTCTTAGTTGCGGCATGCATGTGGGATCTAGTTCCCTGACCAGGAATCGAAGCCGGCCCCCCTGCATTGGAAGTGTGGAGTCTTAACTACTGCACCACCAGGGAAGTCCCCTGAATCCTTTTAATCTTTTATGTTATATATCTATTATTCATATTTGGGAAAAGTGAAAAAATTTAAAAAGAAAGCAAAAAACAAATGGTAATATGAGGTTTAATTTTGGTGTTGATCAAGTTTAAAAAAAATTCTCCTGAATTATAAATATTTATACCAGGCCCTCACTGTACACTCCTCGTGGGTTAAGGATCCTCGTTTTGTTTACATTTCTGAGATGCTGCATTCTGGGTCAGGTTGGCAGCATGGAAAAGGTGGCAAGAGAGCAAAGGTAGGGTCTTGTAGCTACTATGCCTTGTGCAAAGAAATACTATGCATCAGCTCAAGATCAAGAAGCACATGAACAAAGAGGATCAGCATTAATCCCAACCCCACCCCCTTTTTCCCTCCTTGGACACAAACCTTATGAGTATTTCAAATTGGTTTGGTAACCAATGCTTTTAAAGCTCACAGTTTGTTAGAATTATGAAAAAAGGAAGGCAAAATATTAATGCCATAAGAGTGATATCTCACACTCATCTAACTGGAGAGAGATTATTCATTCAAAAGGTGAACAACTTTCTAAGAGTGATTTGCTCTATATTTGCAGGTCTCAAAACTGAGCTGGATTGAGAAAAAAATGGCTGCTACTCTGTTTGGAAAAATACCATCCTCAACTGTACAAGAAGCTTTGCAAAATTTCCTTAAGGTATATTTTGTCTATCCATTATTTCAGTGTCAAACTGGCTTCTATCTGCACCAGGCTCTCCTACCCTTGCTGTCAAGGAAATCTTTCTCTTCTCCATTTGTTGATTTCTAACTGAAAGCCCAGACTGAGTCCTCATTTTGGCATGTCCAAACTACTTCTTAGATCATAGTTATGCCCTAGGTCCTGGGTGTGGCAGCCCTCACTGCCAAATCCAGTGTAGCTTTCCAGGTCGTGTGAATATGTGCAAAAGCATTCATGCCCTGATTATTAGACTTGGTCCTAAATACTCCTCATTATCCTCATATAGAACCAGTTTCATCTTAAAGAACTAGAAGTTGCCAAGAAGAGGAGGTATTTAAAAAGTCACTCTATGAATTGCAGACAGTTCTATGGAACATTTGTGGGGCATCAGACCCAACCAGTATTTTCATTCCTGTCTTAAAATGTACAATTGCTATGCTGATAAAACTCTAAATAGTAGTGTGTGTGTATGCACACATGAAAATGTGTAATACATCCACCCATTTAACCAACTTCCTGTTGGACTAATCTCTTCATCTTTCTCTGGAACCAATTATGGAATCTTATAGATACTAAGATTTTTTTTCTTTCACCACCTGCCTACTTCAGGTTTGTAACAATATAGACAAAATCAGGCTCTGATTTTGGTAATTATCCAACATATTATACAGGCTAATATTTTTTGTTATATTTTAGGGATTGATTTTGTAGAACTGAGAGAGAGCTTAGAGATCATATAATCTAAGATGGCAAATATGTTGCATTGCACTTCTCTGAACAGTGAAAAAATAAGTATTCTAAAATCAAGCATGAGCCCAATGGAAAAAAGTATGGGAATACAAGTACAAGGGCTGTATGTTTCTTATTTTTTATTTAGTGTGATCTTTTTTGTTTTAAAACAGGATCTCAGGAATGTAATTTTTTCCAGTGCCACACAATGGCAGATCAAAGATAGGAGTGCATTATCATCACTTCACCTTTTTTCTACCATTGAGAATTAGTTCTCCCATGTTAAATTTTACAAGAATAGAGATCATGGTGCATTTAAGATAAATGATTTTAAAAAGGTGCTATGTTCATTAGCAAAAAATTTATTTGAATTTGAAACCCATTTTTTCATAGTATCAAAGTTATAACTGGAGGGTCAGGTTTTCAGGACACTGCACAAAAGTTCTTAAGGTGCTTATGCACCTGAAGTATTACACAGATAAAAGTAGTAAGAGGCACAGTAATGTAAGGTAAGGATTGCAAACTCTAGAACCAGAGCACCTGGTTACATCCCAGTGTTACTTCTTACTGGTGGATTAACACTGAGCAAGTACTTAATCTCTCTTTCTCTCTCTCAATTTAATCAGTAACATGGAGGTTATAGTTGTTGTTGTGAAGTTGTTGTGAACAACACTTCATAGTGTTGTTGTGAAGATTAAATGAGTTAATACAAGCAAATTGCTTAGAGAATGCCCAGCAACTCGTAAGTGCTCAATAAAAGCTCACAGAGTTTTAACTTCATTAAAATGTAAACACCTTGGCAGACCATTTTTGCGACCTCACCATTTAGTTATGACTTAGATTGTCTGAAATGCATTCCATGGTGTTTGTCAGGAGGGCGAGAAGGCATCAGGAATGCTTCTCCCTGTATTGACTGCAACACCTGAGGGTACTGAGGAGGCTAAGCCATGGAGGAACTAAGAAATCTGGGATGGGGAGGAGTGGAAAAGGAAGCAGCGCATACCTTGGATCCCACACCCCAGGAGAGTGGGCAACCCCCTGGTCCCAACAGGGAGTCACGTCATTGGAACCCAGACTGTAGAACTTCTGCACCCACTCCATGCCTCCAAAGAGTGTTCACAGGAATGAGTCCCCCGAACCATCCAGTTCAGTCCTATAGAGATCAAGGGCACTGGCTTTGGAATCAGGCAGTTTGAGGCCCGAACCTTTTCCTATATGTATGACATGGGCATGTTTATTTCTCCCAATCATAAATTTTTCATCTGTAAAGTAGGCATAATAATACCTACTTTATCTGGTTTTTGTGAAAGTTACATAAAATAATGCATGTAATTTTCTTGGCCCAGGGTCTAGCACATTAAATACACTAACTGAAAATAAATGTTGCTATTATTTTGCTCATATAACAGGTGAAATCTGGTCCTCCACAGTCTCAAAGCATCTAGGGAGGTGGTTTTAGACCAGGAGTCATCTGTGAATTCCCTGCTGGAATTTTTTCAAGCTATAGCATTCTTCCCACCTCATCCGAAATTATGGCATGATTCCCTCGGTCAGTGGTTTTTAACCTTGTCTGTACCTTAGAATCATCTGGAGAGCTTTAAAAAATGCCAGCCCAGGCCACAACCCAGACTAATTATTTCAGAATCTCTGAATATATTAAGGTATAGTTTATATACAATCAAATATACCCATTTTATGTGTAGTTCAGTGAAATTTGACAAATTTGTATACTCACATAACCATCTCCATTTCAAGATAAAGAACATTTCCATCACCCTAAAGGGCTATCTTTGCCCCTTTGCTGTCAGTTACCCCTGCCTCGTGCCCCAGGCAACCACTGATCTGCTTTCTGTCACTATAGCTTAGTTTGGCCTATTCTAAAATTTCATATTAATGGAATCTTAGAGTTTGTGCTTTGTGTGTGTCTGGCTTCTTTTGCTCAGCATAATGTTTTGAGATGCAGTCATTTTATTGAGGGTATCTGTAGTTCTTTTTGTTTGCCTAGTAATATTCTATCATATGGATATACCACAATTTGCTTATGCATTTACCTACTGGTGGATGTTTTAGTTGTTCCCAGCTTGGGGCTGTTATGAATAAAGCTTCTATGAACATTCATTTGCAAGCTTTTGTGTAGACATGTTTTAAATTTTCTTGGATAAATACCTAGGAGTGGAATTGTGGGGTCATATGGTAAGTGTTTTTGAAGCTTGATCAGCGTTTTTAAAGTTCTCAAGGTCCTTCATGTGCAGCCCATGGCATGGTTAAGAACCACTGGATCAGTGTGTGTAGTAAATGACAGGTGTGGCAATGCTGGCTACCCTGATGTCACTCGCTGTTTGCAGTCACCTGATCCCTGAGTCTTCCTTGGTGGCTCCACCAGCTGCAGAGCTGTCTTCTGTGCCTTGATATGACAGAGGGCTGCTGCACGAGGTTATGAGATGTTTTAAAAACAAAGCTAATTTATTCAGCAATGTTTATTAAGCACATACCTAGTCCAAATGAAGGGAACACAGAAATGACCAACACAGCTCCTGCCTCCATGGAACTTGGACAACCAACACGAAGTAAACAGGTACAGTATTCTCTGCCAGGTGTTATGACAGTGTTTTAAGAGCATAGCTAGAAACTGCCCCTTAATCAGAATATTCTGTTGAGTAACAATACCTTCCTTGTTATTCAGCTAAGGCCTTTGGCAAAGGTCAGGATCTGCTCCGTTTTAGGACTTAGGTGTTGTTAGTAGCCTGCCTATGTTCCTTTGGACTTTTTTTTTTTTAACCATGAGTACAAAAAGAGATGTTCGGATTTATGATCATTCTAGTTAATTAGACAAAAGTGTTAAGGTGTATATGCAGAATTAAAATGCCAACATTAAAGAAATAAGAAGCTGCTGTGTACATATGTTGGGGCAAGTTATCTAGATGGGATTTGTTCAGAACTGGGGCAACTACTGGACATAGAAGATACAATCGAATAAAGTTTACTCTAGGTCCTTTTTTTTCTTCCACTTATATTGAAGTCTAATTGGCATGCAGCACTATATAAGTTTAAGGTGTACAGCGTAATGATGTGACTTACATACATCACGAAATGATTATCACAGTAAGTTTAGTGAATGTCAA
This sequence comes from Mesoplodon densirostris, assembly GCF_025265405.1. Classification (NCBI taxonomy): domain Eukaryota; kingdom Metazoa; phylum Chordata; class Mammalia; order Artiodactyla; family Ziphiidae; genus Mesoplodon; species Mesoplodon densirostris. Next base: position 30,697,821 of record NC_082674.1, read on the forward strand.
TCATCTCATGTAGACACAAAATTAAAGAAATAGAAAAAAATATTTTCCTTGTGATGAGAACTTAAGATTTACTGTCTTAGCTTTCATATATAACATAAGCAGTGTTAATTATATTGATTCTGTTGTACATTACATCCCTAGTACTATCTATCTCATAACTGGAAGTTATAACTTTTGGCTGCCTTCATCCAATTCCTCTCCCCTCCCAACACCCTCACCCCCACCTCTGGTAACCACAAATCTGATCTCTTTTTCTATATGTTTGTTTGTTTGTTTTTGAAGCATAATTGGCTTGCTACACTATGTTAGTTCCTGGTGCACAACATAGTGATTCGATATTTCTATACATTTCAAAATATCACCACGTTAGGTCTAGTTACCATTTGTCACCATACAAAGATATTACATAATTATTAACTATATTCCCCACACCATACATTTCATACCTGTGACTTATTTATTTTGTAAATATACAAAAATTGTGTTAGTGTGGCTCAAGAAATGCACTTAGTAAACTCAAAGAGTTACAATGGAAATAACCAGACAAGTAGAGAGGAAGTGGGAGGACCAGAACCCATCAGCACCATGGATGGCTCTACAGGACTTTCAAGACTCTGGCCAGGACTGGACTTCCTTCAGTCTGTCCGCAGCCTTGCTGTTTCACTAGTAGGTTCTAGGCCAGATCCACATGCTGTTCACCTCTGAAAGAGGTGCACCCAGTCTGGCTTCCCAACCCAAGAGACTTTGTCCTCCTCTTCCTCCCAGGACCCTTCTCTTTGGGGTTCTGTAGAGAGTAAATGGCCTTTACAAGGGATGTGCTCCTGTAAGGTGTTGGAACGCTCCTCAGCACCCTAGGTCTTGCTTTCCCCCCCATTAGTATCCATCTTTAAAATGGATGTATCCTTTGACTCAGCAATTCAACTTCCGGGAATCTCTCCTACACATGTAATCACATGTACACAAGAATATAGGAACAAGTATGTTCGCTGATCATTATTAGTAATAGTGAAAAATAAGTCTAAATGTCTAAGGGAGAATGCTTAATTTAATTATGGTATATGTGTAGTATAAAATGCAGCTCTCAGAAACAATGAGGGAGATCTTGTATGTGAACACAAAAATGTATCTGTGGTATGTTGTGGGGAAAAAGTTTTGGACCAATAGGTAGGAAATGGTCCCACTAAAAAGTTTTTTTTCAAAAATCAGTTCTCGGGCCTCCCTGGTGGCGCAGTGGTTGAGAGTCCGCCTGCCGATGCAGGGGATACGGGTTCGTGCCCCGGTCTGGGAGGATCCCATATGCCGCGGAGCGGCTGGGCCCGTGAGCCATGGCCGCTGGGCCTGCGCATCCGGAGCCTGCGCATCCGGAGCCTGTGCTCCGCAACGGGGGAGGCCACAACAGTGAGAGGCCCGCATACCACAAAAAAAATAAATTAATTAATTAAAAAAAAAAAAAATCAGTTCTCTTTGGAGGGGGAGGGTTCCTCTACTTGGTAAAATGTCTGTAGGATGCATTTGTCAAACTGTTGGTAGTGGTTACCCCTGGGGGCTGAGATCGTAATTGAGAATAAGATTCTAACCGAGAAACTTTCACTTGTTAATTTTGGAAATGTCTGGATTGTTAGTGTGTTGTAAAACAAGCATATTTTTATAAATTTTTTAAAGTGTCCTTCTTTTGGGTTCTGTGGCCCTCTGTGTTGGGGGCCGGGTCGGGTTGGGAGCTTCCTTGCATAGACCTTTACAACAGCAAAACCTGGCTCCGATGCAAAGATTGACTTAGGTTCTAAGAAGAGCTCTCTAGGAGCAACACCATATACCTGGCAGAATTCTTATTTACCAGAGATAGAGAAAAGGAACTGGTATGTAAGACATTAGTAGATGAGGGGTAAAGTACCTTTATAATACCCACTTATTAAAATCTGCAAGGAGGTCTGCTACTTGGACTAGTTATTTTAAGCATCTGCGTTTTCTTTAAAAGAACTTGATGTGATGGACCTCAGTTATTATTCAGCTCATATGGAGTGTGTTGAGATCATAAGAAATCAAATATTAATGTAGTGGAAGATGCTTGCCATGTGATACCAGTCACGCTCTACTTGTGCTTCCCAAAGAGATTGTAAGGACATGTCCTGGGGAGAGTGTATCACCAGTTGTTTTGTCCCTGAAAGAAAAAACACAAAAGATAGAGAAGGGGAAGTGAGGAAGATGGTTATACAAAGGAATCCCAAAATCTTAAAGTATCTCATTGCTTTGTAAGCTTTATGACCACAGTAATAATTCTATTTTAATGGATAAGCTCAAAAGCTATATTTCTACCCAAAGGATACTTGAGCTAATAAAATGATTCACATGTGACACAACCATCCTACATTCTTAGGGCAATTTGGTTAATGTCTGATTTATTGAAATATATCTTCTTTACTTATTGTTTTCGTATTTCTCTGTTATTCTCTTTTCTGTTTTCTCTGAAAATCAGGTCGAAGAACTACACCCTGGGTTTTCTAAGTCCAATTACATGTTCTTGGCCAAGGTAATGAAGACCACAGTTTTAAGATCACTTTGACTTCATTATACAAAAATGTGATTACGCTTCATGTTGATTATTTTTTCATTTCTAGTGTTATATTGATCTTGAACAAACAGATACTGCTGTGAAGTTCTGTAATATGGCAGTGTTGCTTCCTTGTGTTACCAAAGAGGTAAGTCCACACGGTGACAAGAAGCACTATTATTTTATTAGTACGATTCCAGCCTCAAATATGAACAACTGGCTTAGATACATCTGGAGTTTTTTGCTATCCTAAAACATTTTGACTTGGATTTAACGTGTACTATGACGTTTTAAAAATTGCTATAGGTAACCCTTCCCCAGGGGACCCCTTGTATCTTTAAGGAGCACACAAATCATGGGCTAGCAGGTAAAACATTGTGATGCATGTTAGGTGTTACACAGCAGGGAGTGGGAAGGGCCCCACGAGGAAGGGTGGAGGACAGCATAATTCTGGGGAGCTGGTGATTAAACTGGGGTGGGCAGCAAACAAGCTAGACAGGCTGCCACCTTACAGCAGGAGGAGGCTCTGTGCAGTTGCCACTGTCAGTCCCCAGCGCACAGCAGGCTGTGGTTGTCCAAGGCCATGAAGAGGACTAAAAAATATGTACTAACATTTTCTTGGTCTTTGAACACCATTAATGAAAAAGAAGGTGTTGCATTGCTTCTTGCCTTTTTCCAGCTAATTCAGAATTCTGGATGTGCTGTAAGTTTTAGGAGTTTCACAGCATTAACAATTCAGTCTGTGTTCCTGTGTACTGGAATTTCGGGAACAAAAGGAGATGAATAAATATTTTCCTGCTCCCTTCTCACAGCACATAAACATTATCAGCCTGTGAATCGCAACTGAATAGAAATGCCTCAGAAATACGTACTCCTCCTCTGCTCTGTTGGAGCAATACAGGCTTCAGCGTTTGTTGTGATCTGGAACATAAACACGTAAGACATGCCCACTGCCCTCTAGGAGCTTGTAGCCTAGAAGGGAACATAAGGTATATATCCAAATAAAGGGAGCTCAGAGTAGAAAGCATGAAGTGCTCAGAGAGGGACAAATAATTGGTTATGGACATATTGAAAAGGGGGAAATTATTTTCACCTGGAAGAGATCAGATAGCATCAGAGGTGGACCTGGAAAGACATATATAACGTGGAGGTGTGGGCGAAGCACGTCACGGGCCGTGAACAAAAGCACAGAGGTGGAAAAGCAAAGATTTGTTTGCCTGGAGTGGAAGGAGTATTCAGGGCAGTTATGGGAAATAAGTCTGGAAAAGGGAAGTGAAACAAGACCTGCCCAGGACCTTCCAGGTTCAGGGATGCCTGTGTCTCTATACACGGCTCATCAGCAGCCACCTGCGCAAGGGCTTGGCCTGCTTCTATGTTTGGGATTTCCTACGGGGTTCATTATCCTTCTAACTCTAATCCCTAGTTGGCTCCATTGGTGAATAGGAAATATAAAACAGCACTCTTTATCTAAAAGACAGTTTGTGGAACTTTTTCAGCAGGAAACAGATTTTGTCCCTCTCGTTGCTTGCTCCGTGTTAGTGGTTGGGACCCTACTGTCTTTTACATCTCTCCTGAACGATGCCAGTTTGGGTTACATGCAGTCCTTTTAAACTGAGTGTCTGTGCATTCTTATTAGAATATGAGATTAAAATACAATGTGATAGTGAGGTACCTGGTTTGATATGCAGATGTTTATGCATGACATTCAGTGCTCTCACAGGAGGGCTAATATTGACCAGCTTCAGGGTTTGATCCTTGGTCCCTAAGTCTTCTCTCCCCTTTCCTCCTCCCTACCTGCCAAACCTATCCTCCATGGCTTCAAATACTACGTACCTGCCAGGGGTCCTCAAATTTGCGTCTCTAGACCTCTCCTCTGAGTCTGGACCTGATTATCCAACGTCCTGCTTGACATCTCCGCTTGGATGACTCACAGACATCTCACACACAACTAGTCCTCAGGCCTTTGCAGCTGCTCTTCCTTCATCTGCCCCTCTTAGTAAATAGCACCTCCACCCACCCAATTAGAAAAGCTGGGAATGATCCTTGACGCATCCTTATCCCTCAGCCCCCAAACCCAGATGTCTACCCAGTCACCAAGTTCTCGTAGTTCTTCTTTTTATTTTTTTAATTTATTTATTTAAATTTACTCATTTTTGGCTGTGTTGGGTCTTCATTGCTGCATGCAGGTTTTGTCTAGTTGCAGCGAGCGGAGGGCTACTCTTCGTTGCGGTGCACGAGCTTCTCATCGCGGTGGCTTCTCTTTTTGCAGAACACCGGCTCTAGGCGTGCGGGCTTCAGTAGTTGCAGCACGCGGGCTCAGTAATTGTGGCTCGTGGGCTCTAGAGCACAGGCTCAGTAGTTGTGGTGCACGGGTTTAGTTGCTCCGTGGCATGAGGGATCTTCCCGGACCAGGGCTCGAACCTGTGTCCCCTGCATTGGCAGGCAGATTCTTAACCACTGCACCACCAGGGAAGCCCCTCTCGTAGTTCTTCTAATAAATGCCTTGAGACATCCAACTGCTCGCTCTCTCTCTCCCCCCCCCCCCCCGTCTCTCTCGCTCTCTCTCCACCCACCACTCCAAGCAGGGCACCACCCTCTTTCACCTGAGCTACGATCATGAGAGCCTCCCAACTGGTCTCACAGCTTCTTGCCCCCTGCGCAGTCATTCTTGACTCCCAATATCAGCCAAAGCCACAGATTAAACATAAACTTCGCATGTCACTTCCCTGCCTGAAAACCTTTTGCTTTTAGGATGAAGTTCAAAATTTTTAGCATGCCCTTCAGGGCTCTGATCTAGCGCCTACCAATCTCTTAAGCTTCATATGTTCCCCTCTCTCCCCTCCTCTACACTGTGTTCTTTCCCGCCTTGCGCCCTTGGGGCACAGTGTTCCCTCTTTTGGAAACATTCCCCTACAGACCCTCCATTCCCTTCACCAGCTTTATTCCTATTCATCCTTCAAGCCTCACCAGAAATGTCATTTCTTCAGGAAAGATTTCCTTGACACTCCCAGGCAAGAAAGTACCTCATACTTTTCCTTCATGTCATTTAGCACAGTTGTGATTATATAGTTATTTGTGCGGTTGGTTCAGGAAAGCAGCAGCCAGGTTTGTCTCATTCACCACTCTGTTCCCAGTGCCAAATGTACTGCCTGGCATATAACAAGGACTCAGTAAGTCCTGGTACGAAGACTCAGTAATAGTGCTAATAGTAATAATAAGTAGAACCGCTAATAAATGTAACTAAGAAAGCTGAGCAGTGTGGAACTATTTATGTAATAAGCAAAACAGCCTTAGCAAATATTTCCCGCATTACTTATTTTTTCCAGTGATTTGTATTCCTAGCGGTTTTTTTTTCAAGTGGTTAATGTACTGTCAGGAATATCTCAATTTCTTTTTCAGTTAGAAAATAGAATGAGGCAAGTTATCTATAGTACCCACTCTCTCTGTAAAGGTTTTCCAGGTTGAAGTATATCCCATTAGTGATTCTGCTGACCCACTTATTTATTTCCAAAATATCTAGCATTGGCCCTCATTACAGAGAAGGCAGCCCAGCCATCGGTTTTCTCTCCCTCCTGTGAACTTGCATAACATTTGTGCTTCTTTCTGTGGCACTCGTACCCTCTTCCTGGCATCGCAGTCATTTGTGAACGTGACTTCTGTCCTTATCAAGGAGCTTGGAGCTCATCATACTGCACTTAATATCGGGAATGTCAGCCCTTGGGCCTCTAGAGCCCAGATTCATGCACATAAGCCACTTTACAGTTCCAGAAGCTGAAATCACAGTATTTTATTATTCATGTGGACTTTTCTTGACCCTAGATAGGTAATGTCAGCTCCTGAGAAACATTCCTTCTTTTAAAATAAAAGGGATTCCTGTGTCTAAGGCAGTGTGAGAATGATCACTGAATGAAATAATGACAACCTGGCAGCCTGAAAATTGTTTGCCTGAAGGAAGAGTCCAAGTGGTTGACTCAGAGCACACTGAGAAAGTGCAAATATAAAAAGCATTGTGTGATATGTTGTGCTACAATGAGGGATGTGCTAATCCAGTAAACAAAAAAACTTTTAAAATTGTTATAATATTTTGAAGTGACATTAATCGCTCTTCTAAGGCAAACAAACTCTTATTGGACAGTAAATACAATGTACCAGAAACAACCACAGGGAGAAAATGCCTCTGGGAGGGCAGAAAGTAAAGAACTTCTTTATATTTAGCAAGTGGTGTAGTTGTCTTTGAAATTACCTGTAGTTTAAGTCCTGGGCTGCATTTCCAACCTGTTCTATAGATTGAGAATCATCACTCTCCTTAGTAACCACTCTTAATAATAAAATCCTAATTTTTTTTTTTTTTTTTTGGCTGCACCACGCAGCTTGTAGGTTCTTAGTTCCCCAACCAGGGATCGAACCCAGGGCCCCAGCAGTGAGAATGCCAAGTCCTGACCACTAGACCACCAGGGAATTCCCTAAAATCCTAATTCTACTTTAAATGTTCTATCTTAATTAAGACCTCATATTTGATTATCCTAATTAAGACATCGGTTTTTCAGGTAAGTTTAGAAAGTATAGTTAGTCCACAACTCTTCACCTGTCTTCCTGTTCTAGGGATGCTACAACTCAGAGGGGTGGCTGGATCACTTACCAAAATCCAGCAGTGTTGTCCAGGGTCTCATTTGTTAGAAATTCATATTTGCCTATTTCTTTCTGGTTTAAATGTATATCTTATGCATTAACTCATCTGTGCTATCCATGCCTGGAGAATTAATTCTTCCTATACATAAAAAAAAATAAAGTCTGAACAGACATTTCGTGAATTATAGGCAGGCAATGTTACTCTGTTTACACCCTCCTATTTCTACTCTTTTGTCTCCTACCTTCTATTTATCTGCATTCGAAATATATTATTTCTAAGCTTTCTCAGTATGTAATGGCCTTAGCTGTATTCTTTAAGCTGATCTTAAAAATACCTTAAAGAAATTTCTTAGCCTTCCTTGTAATTAATTTTCTTAAGATAACTGATGATGTAGCATCAGTTTGGGATCAGTTATTTTTAACCAGTATGCAGTCTAGTAAAGTTGATGTTTGATAAATCATTACCCAAATGCTTAGAGCATAATGATTTAATATAAATGAGTCTCTCTCTTATTTATCTCTGTAGCAGAGAGCATTGATGTATTTAATCAAAACAATATTTTCTGACTCTTTCAGATCAAATAAATCTATGTTTTTGAATGTGTGTTTGAATGAGTGAAAAAAATTACCTTTATTCATTTATCTTGCAAATATGGTGATGCTCTGCCAGAGGCTCGGGATACAGTGAGAAAAAAAAAACAGATCCTGTCCTTGCCACCATGAATTCTGTAGTCTAGTGGAGAAGGCAGGCACTGAACAAGTAATAGCAATAAAGTGTGATGAGTGTAATAGAAATAAAAGTACAGAGATTTATGAGAAAATAAAACTGGGACTGCATGGGCCTCCCTGGTGGCGCAGTGGTTGAGAGTCCGCCTGCCGATGCAGGGGACACGGGTTCGTGCCCCGATCCCGGAGGATCCCACATGCCGCGGAGCGGCTGGGCCCGCGAGCCATGGCCGCGGAGCCTGTGTGTCCGGAGCCTGTGCTCCGCAACGGGAGAGGCCACAGTAGTGAGAGGCCCACGTACAGCAAAAAAAAAAAAAAAAAAAAAAAAAAACTGGGACTGCAACCTGGACCGGGGGCTAAGAAAGGCCTTCATGAGGTTTTGATAGGTAACCTGAGATTCTAAGGAAATTAGAATTTAAATCCAATGGTTTAAATCTTTAAGACTTCCTTGGGTATGGGGGGCTTGTTAAAAATATGGATTCCTGTCCCTTTTCTAGAGAGAAAGAAGCTCTGCGCTGCAGAGCGTGATTAACAGCAAACTCACTATCAATGTGACTCACTCAGGTTTCTGCTCTGCTGGCTTAGTGCTCAGACTGTCCCTGAGTAAGAAAACAGAGGAAGGCAGGTGGTAGCTGGGTTCTTGGCATTGCAGCCACAGGAAATGATGACCTTTGAGGACATGGCTTTGGACTTTACTCAGAAAGAATGGGCCTGCTGGACCCATCTCAGGGGAAGCCGTACAGAGACATGATGCTAGAAAGCATCAGTCATTGGGTCTCCCTTGGGTATGAGCTCTGAAAATCAGATGTGACTTCCCAGTTGGTTCAAGGGGAAGAGCTGAGGTGGGGGAGGGAGAAGATTTCCCCAAGACCAGAGTCTAGGCTGGAAAGTCTTAAAAACTAGGACATAACTTCCCTGCAGAATATCTGCAGGAAGGAGCGATCTAATGTCATGATAAGTTCGTGAGGGTGAGGTCTGTTTCTCTACGTTAGAACTGATCGGCGAGTGGGGTAACTGAGGAACGCAGAACAGTCTCATGACTTCAATTTGAGGTGAAAGTGTGCTGTCTCTGCAGAAAGGTTTGGATAGTTTGAATTTGGGGAAGAAAGGAGTAACCTGAGCTCACAACCAGAGTCTGGGTTCTTATAAGAGGACATTTGCATAAATATGGTCAAACATCAAGTGCTTGAAACATAATGAAGGCCTCAAAATTACTCAGATAACTATACAGTGGACATGCTGCAAAGGAGAAAACTCCTGTACCTGCAGGAGAGTCACACACCCTGTGAAAGTAACCAGTGTGGCAAAGACTTTAACTAGATGTTATCAATGAGTGAATGAGCATAAAATTCATATGTAGCAGAATGAATAGATGAATGGATGTGGACAAACCTTTAACAGCCTCTCATCTCCTCAGTAGCAGAGATTTCACACTGGAAAGGGGTTCTCTGAATGTAATGAGAATGGGGAAATATTCACTCACAGCGCCACATTGACTCAACAAGTGTTAACTCACACTGGAGAGAAGCCCCGTAAATGTAACGAATGTGGGAAACACTTTAGCCAGAGAGCTACCTTTTGTTCACACCAGAGACAAACCCTTTGCGATCATTATGGAAATGCCTCCAGTAATAATTCATCCTTCAAATGACACAAGTGAATTACACTGCAGAGAAGCCATAAGAATATCATCTATGTGGTAAAGCCTTTAGCTGATGCTCTAACCTTAGCCGTGAAACAGCATACACCGGAGAGGAACCCTAGAGACGTAATGAATTTGGAGGAACCTTCAGTCCCAGCTCTAACCTTTATAGACACCAGAGAGTTCACACAGGGGAGAAACGCTGCAGCCTTCAGCCATCTCTCAAGCCTTGGTCTGCACAGAAAACTCAAATAGGAAGGGACGCAGCAAGTCTTTACCAGGAGGAGGAAGCCATTTGGGAAATAGCAGACAATTCGTGCTGGAGAAACAATTCAATGAAATAAACATGGGAAACCCATTACTCATAGAGCAGCACTCCAGGGCATGTGAGGACTTTTACTGTATCAGACACTCTCAGTGTCATGAATGAAATGATCTCGCCTTAGTCAGCCTTAAAGTTCTCACACTTGGGAGTTCCTTAAAGCCTCAAGTCAATGTAGAAATGCCTTCATCTGGATTTTATATAAGAAAATTCATACTCGTGGAAAAAAGTACTCTATCAAGAAGAACCCTTTAGTACATAATTCAACATATAATTAGACTTCTGCCAAATGACATATTACTGAAAATAATACCATGTAAAGATGTAGAACTGTGATGCATTCTTAGAAAAGTTGAAGGCAGATTTTGGTGAGATGTAATAAACAATGTGATAACCCCTCTTCAGTATATTAATAAGAGTTGTTGATGAAAAATCTAATACATGGGTATTTGTCTTTAAAAAAATCATGAAACATTGTGGTGAATAATTGAGGCATTTTCCTTTACTGCTTCGCTGTTGATCAGCTGATCGGTTTCAATTTTGTATGCAGCTCTAAACGTATTTACAAGGACACTGTTTAATCAGAAAATACATTTTAATGTAACAGAAAAAACGTAGAATACAAAACATGTGTTCTAATTATTCTATTTGTGTTTAAATATGTACCCACATGGCAAGGGTGAATGGAAACATGGACCAATAAGCACAGTTTATAAGTGATTCAAATATCCCAGGTGATACTGATGCGGGTGGTATACATACCATATTTTATTAAATAGAAATAGAAAGATAAATAGAAAGGCTTGGAGTTGAGAAATATGTGAAAAAGCACTGTATCAAGTGTACAATATTGCTGAAACGTTGAGTTCTTGAGAGAAGAGATGAGAGCCTTGTATACCTTTTTCTTAAAAGCAAGAGAAAAGCATTAGAGGGTCTTAAGCAGCAAGTAACACAATGAGATTTTTAGAAGGACACAATAGCTACCATGTGGAGATTGACTTGGATGGGAGGGGATCAAAATTGGAAGTTGGAATACCATTTAGATAACTTCTGCAGTGACACAAACATGAGGTGATGACCTGGACCAAGATGATGGCAGCGAGGAGTGAAGAGATGAGGACTGATCCAACAGATTTGTAGGTAGTATTGTCTACAGGACTTGGATATCAAAGATGGAGGACTCAAGAATGACATCTCTGTTTCTGGCATGGGAACCTGACCAGGGCAGGTGGCAGTACCCTTTACAGACACAGGGAATATTGGAGAACCAGATTTGGTAGACAAGGAGAGTTCAGTTTTGGACATTTGGAGTTTGTGTTTGTGAGATTTTCAGATCCATTAAGTGATTGAATATTTGGCATATATATGTCTGAAACCACAAGTATGGCAGAGATCATCCAGAGAGGTTATGTAGTGTGTGAAAAGCAGAGGGCAAAGGATCAACCCTGAGAAACTCCAGTGTAATGGGAGGAAAAGAAACCTACAAATGAGATTGAAAGAAGTGGCCAAAGATGACAGGACTCCAGAATCCAAGGGACAGTGGAAGTGGTCAACTCTGTCAGACACTCTAGGGAAGTCAAGACTGTAATGAGCAGTTAAAATTAATGATGCCTATGTCATTGGTGATCTTAACCCAGACTGCTTCAGTGGAACAGTATAGGAGGCAACAGAGCACAGAGCACTAGAGGTGAGAAAATCCAGTCAGTACGTGCAGACACTGCTCCAATAATTTGATGGGAAAGAGAGGAGAGATGTAAGGTAGAACTTAAAGCAGTGATTGAATTGAGAAATAGTTTTGTTTGGGATGGAAAATCTAGGAGCATTTTTTTTTTTTTTTGCGGTATGTGGGCCTCTCACTGTTGTGGCCTCTCCCGTTGCGGAGCACAGGCTCTGGACACGCAGGCTCAGCGGCCGTGGCTCACGGGCCCAGCCGCTCCGTGGCATGTGGGATCTTCCCGGACCGGGGCACGAGCCCGTGTCCCCTGCATCGGCAGGCGGACTCTCAACCACTGCGCCACCAGGGAAGCCCTAGGAGCATATTTATAATAGTAATGAGAAAGAGCCAGCAAAGAAGGAAGGGTTCAAGAAAGACTAGAGAGGGGGGAGATAACTGATAGAATTAGGTCACCAGGAAGCCGGAGCCGGTGGGATCCAAAGCACATTAAGGTCCTGTCCTTTTGTCACAGGCTAGATAGAGGAATTGATGGGTTTGTGGGTTTGTAGATTTGTAGTGAACCAGGGTAAGTGCCCCAGGGGAGAAAGCGTTTTAGTCTTTGAATGAGAGTAGGCGGGTGTGGAACCTAAGGTGGGTAGAAAATAAGTCAAAGCAGGAAAAAGCTGATAGAGAACAAGAAGGAAAAAATCACTCCATGAGCCTATTGAAGGTTGAAAATTTGATGTATTGAGCGTAATTGGATAAATGACCCCAAAAGATAGGCGGTGTTCAGAGAACAGGATGCCTGTTTCAGAGGTGGAGCAGTTTCAGGCCTGACACAGCCCAGGGTGCACTCGCGGGGGTGGTGGGGAAAATGAGGAGACACCCTTCTAAAAGGCTGGGATACACGGGCCATAGGAACAGTGAAGTCTCCAAAAGTGGTGGCAGAACTCGGTGTGGAGACCAAGGCACCAAAGTCATAAAAAATAAAAGTAAAAGGAGAGTGACCAGGAGTTTGTTAACAGCTATAAGAAATGGTCGAGAGCAATTATCCTCTACCATTGGCTCTAACCACTCCCTCATCCTCTTCCCGAGCCCCTCAGAAATATTCTTTTAGCAAATACATTGCTGGTTATGCAGAAATGACTTCAAAACAAGCCTTCTAACAGGGGTTCCAGGGAGCTCTGTCTGGGAAAAAGGGGAGGAGTGTGAGGTTGAGTCAGGGAAGAGAGACTAGAGAAGAGCGGTTTTGGGGTGACCGAAGAGGATTCATGGTCTGAAGGGGGTACATTTTGGGCAGTGACAGAGGAAAGCTTGACTGGAGGTGCTGGTTTTAGTTGGTGGGGGTTTTTTTTAAGCTAAAAGGCACTGCCAGTGTCCTCTATCCATTAAAAAAGTAAATTAGGGCTTCCCTGGTGGCACAGTGGTTGAGAGTCCGCCTGCCGATGCAGCGGACGTGGGTTCGTGCCCCGGTCCGGGAAGATCCCACATGCCGCGGAGTGGCTGGGCCCGTGAGCCATGGCCGCTGAGCCTGCGCGTCCGGAGCCTGTGCTTTGCAACGGGAGAGGGCAAAACAGTGAGAGGCCCGCGTACCACAAAAAAAAAAAAAAAAAAAAAAAAAAGTAAATTAATTAAAGACTTAGGTGGAAGCCCTGGGAAGGAGGTAAAATGGGAGGGGTGTGTGTGTGTGTGTGTGTGTGTGTGTGTGTGTGTGTGTGTGCAGTTGGATGGGGTGGGAGTTGTAGGAATTCTTTGTGGTGCCTGAGGGCAAATATTGCTAAGCCATGATCTTCATTTTAAATCTTTTATTGTAGTTTGAGCATATTCATTTCTTTAGGCATCTAGTTGAAATAAATCTCTCATCTACATCGTCTATAAGAAATTGGTTCCTAGATTTGGGAAATTGTTGCTGAGCTCCAGTGTCTAACCACTTGTTTAACAGGCATTTATTTAGGGTCTTCTAGGTGCCAGGCACTGAGCTGGCCCTAGGATTACAAAGATAAACTTGAATTATGGCTTTTTATAAGTTCTTTTAAATAATGCATCACTATCACAGATTCATTAACCATATTTTCTTACAACCTTCAAAAATATTGATTTGATAGAAGGTATACTCCTAGTTGATCAGACACTACAGTAGAATCAGTGTGTTAATGTTTATGATTAAAACTATTGAAGAACTTCCAGTTTTTAAAAAAATCTGGCTAACAACTACTTCCAAAATCTACTTTGTCCAGTTTTCCTCATCTGTTTATTTTAAATGTGTTAACATTCCTTAAATCCTTTCTGATATGTGCTCAGTGTCTGTTAAACACAAAAGTGCATAGGAGTACCTTACCATCTGAATTTGTTTCCACTCTTCCTAACTTCCACACTTGTTTTAAGGAAATAACACATGTGGAGTCCTATAAAACATATTACATGATTTTTAATCTTAAATATAAACTACCTGATAAAATAGGTAGTTTGGATCTTGTAGTGGAATCTTGTCTGGATCTTACAGAGGAATCTCAGATTTCTTCAAATTCTGCTGCTAGGACCAGGACCTCTTCCACGTGTTATAGTTGAAGAAGAAAACAGTGTTATCATTAAAATGCTGGTGGATCCAGTGTGTCAGCTTCTATAGAAGGGGCTCACCTTCCTGTATCCACCACTCCACACCAGCTGGAGGAAGAGCCTGGAAATCACTCTCCACATCACTTACATTTTCAAAGATCTGATTCATGCCTGGTCCTAAGAAATGCACAGTTTCTTTGTAATGGTCTTTAAAAGAGTATTCCCTCATTCAACAAAAGTCTACTTCAAAGTACCTAGAGTATGAGGTTGAATGTGTGAAATCTTTTTGTGTATTTGTATTTCCTTTATAGGATAAAGATGCACAGAAAGAGGTGAAAAAAATAAACACTTCCTTGAAGAGGTGAATAAAAGAACTTGCTCTTCAACAAATCAGATGTGTTCTACTAAAATTTAAACTAATCAAAGTTGTGTTTTTTATCATCCTTTTTTCTTTTTTGATGTAAGGGTAATGTGCTCAGATATCAAGGCAAAACCACGTTTCTGCAGAATGCATTCCACTAGTAGCACTACAAAGCTAATCATGTCATTTGGAGGAATCTATTTCCTATAATGTCACTACAAAATGATCTTTAAACATGTATGCTTTATATTTTTCCTATTAAACTATAGTCTTCAGAATATTTCTGTAAATAAAATATTGAAGTCAATTCAATAAAATGAACTCAAGTGAGTGTTTTATTGCTGCTTCAATGGTGACTTTACAAAACAAAATAATTTCATTAATGTGAATGAAAAATGGAAAAAAGGCAAAGGACATGAACAAGTTGTTGATAGGAGAGGAAAAAGAAAAAAGGAAATATAACTAGTAATTTTAAAAATGTGAAGAAAATTACAATAAGATACTGTTTTACCATCAAATTGGCAAGGATTTCTTTTTTTCTTTAAAGAAACGTTCAATGCTGGCAATGATGCCATGAGATGGACCATTCTCATACACTGCTGCTGGGAGGGCATTTTGACACAAACATTTGGTTAAGTGTATCTAGAACCTTAAAAGTATATAAACTCTTTAATCTTGTAATTTCATTTTATGGAAATAATCTTAAAGAGAGAAAGTACACTTATGCACAAATGTTCATAGCAGCATTATTTTTTACAGCAAAACACTGTGTCCAGCAGTAAGAAAGCAGTTAACCATATTTGAATAAAACTGTAATAGAATATTATTTTGACATTAAAAATAATTTCAAAAATGACAGGGAAATGCACAATCTTAAGTTCAAGTAGAAGACAAATTAGTATACGCACATGATCTCAACTATATGAAAATGTGTGTAGAAAATCATCTATTAGAAATACACTAACCTGGTAGTTATTCATATTTCTGTGGAGTTGTGTTTGATTTCTAATATTTCCCAATTTTTAATAATTAAACTAAAAGGATTTTTAAATTGAACTTACCTAGCAGTGATTTCTAGATTCCCCACTACCCTTTAACCAGCCTTACCCTGGAAATCAGGTCAAAGCTTAAATATACTGTTTGCTATCCCAAATGCACGGACACACATACACACACACTCAATTTCAAGCCTTGACTTAGTGATACCAGTTAATCAAACTGAGCTAGTTTCTCCCTCTTGTCTTTTATAATGGCCCATCGAGATGCCTAAATCAATCCAACTGATTCTTGCCCAAACTGACAATTGGTCTAACACTGAAACTACTAGCTGGAAGGGACAAGAGTTTTACAGGTACCCTCAAGGATACACAGTATCCACAAGGCCATGGCTACCTCTGGCTATCTCTAAACAGCTAGGTGAATGTGCAAGTCGAGACAGGTGATTCTAGCAGCAGAAAATAATGTAGAATCAACCACGCTGTAGGCTTTGTAGGAGCAGCTCATTCCAGCAGAGAGTGGTACAAAGACTTCCGCTAAGAATTATGAGAAACAGTGGGAAGGCTCTTTGGTGATGGTGGGACTTGGGATCATAATTGAAACATAAAAAGACCTAATCAATCTTGTTTTAACAATTCCCATTTGGTCCCTGTAGTCAATGTCTTCAGTGGACAAGTTGATGTCCCTTGATTGAGTGATCAGATTCTGAATAAGAACTTAACCCAATAGGAGCGTAACATTTCTAAAAGTTACTTGAATCTTTAAAATCTTGTTAATTTCTGACACATTGGACAGCTTTTTCAGTAGGAGGTTAATGGAGGGAATCTTCCTCCTCACCATGGTAATACCATATCCCCTTCAAATTAACATCAAAGCCGTGTTCTGTGCTCCATTCCAGGGTCACGCCTGGTCATAGGTAGTCTTCATCAAGTCATAAAATCAAAGCATCTATGTGTGATGAAGCCAGCTAAAGACAGTTTCCACATTAAATCCACCTCCCCGCCTTTTAAAAGCTGAGTAGTGTTTTCAGATGGCAGCATTATATGTAAATTATTTCACTTACTCCAGTGAATTTCACACAAAGTGAACCACTGTGAACTCCTTCTGTGGTTGCTTCACTCGCCACTCATTCTGCTGACCTGGGAGAAGACAGAATAGCTGCCGAGTGTTTCTGAAACGATTTCTCCTGGTGGGTCACCAAGGCCAAGCCAGTGGTACAGCCTGCACCACAGACAAAGGACACAGACTCCTAAACTTTCAAGAGAGTTCGCGCACGGCTTTGGGAAGGGGGAGTTCCGATCCAGAACTTCTTGAATGTGTTTGATTTCGGAAGATAATAAGGTGCATGTTAAAATTTCTCATAAAACAAGTAACGCAGTATTTCTCATAAAACAAGTAAAAGAAGTAACGCAGTGTTCCACTAAAATTTTAACAATTGTCATGTCCATGTAATTTGCAATGTTAGTTATCTTTCTAAGTACTGAATATCCTTAATTGTAACATGAAAATCTCTGTTGTGCCTAAAAGTTGTCAAAAAGCTTTTCATTTGATAATTTTTGCATACTTCTGAATTATAAAAAGCCATATAAACAGGTGGATGAGACCATAGAGACAATCATCTAGACCAGCCTTCTCGTTTTACCGGTAAACAGTTTAATCTCTGATATCTAAGAGAACTGGTGAGTGGCTGAGCCAGGACGAGGTACCAGCTCTTGGAATCTCATGCCTTCGGAACCCGTCTTTGAACCCAGGGCCTTTTCCATTTAACCGAGTGGAGTCCAATGTGTTTGGCATAGATGGAGGGGAATGGGAGGGAGGGAAAGAAGTCTGAGAATGGTAACACTTGCATGGTTCTACCTGTTCTAAGAGTTTTGCCTATGTTAGCCCATTTAATCCTCACAGCAACCCTGTGAGGAGGGAACTTCTGTTATTATCCCATTTACAGATAGGGGAGCTGAAGCACGGGATATTAAATACCATGCCTAACACAGCATGAGATCTGAACTTGGGCAGTCGGCTCCAGAGTCCGAGCTGTGGTGTGAACCACCATGCAATCCTGCCAACAAATGGGGGGGTTGTAGGGAGTAAAAGACAGAAGGTGGAAGGAGAGCAGGAAAAAAAAGAAGGAAGGGAAAGGCAGAAATGGTGTAAAAATGTGGGGGAGGCGGGGATGGTTAGAGATGGATAGTAAGGAAAGAAGGAAAAGAAAAGTAGAGAGCAAAGAAAAATCTTTCCTTGTCTTTTTGGATATTGATACCCATTTTCTGGTTTCACATCATAAATTCCCAACAACCTGTTGTGTATCTTGACTTGTATTAAATCTGTTTTTATAGTTCCACCTTCTCTGCCCAAGATAAGGAAAGAGAAAAAAGGGAGAATGGTGAAACCTGTTGTAAATGACTAGTTCCACTTGATCTGTGTGTGTAGGGAGAGCCTCATTATGGACTATATGACCTACTGATTGGGCAATTACCAAGAAGATTTCACTGCACAAGTAAAGACAAGGTCACATCTTAGAACCAAATATAGTTAATATCTTGATGTTCTGTGATTTTTGCAGCTCCCAAACCTACATTTTGCTCTAGATGCCTGAAGTCAAATCATACGTTTTAAAAATAGCTTTATTGAGGTATAATTGACATACAAAAAATGTACAGTTAAAGTGTACAATTTGATATGTTTTGAGATATATGTATATATTTCCATGAAACCATCACCACAAATAAACAGCAAAGTTTGCCCCTTTGCAACCCCTTTTTCCTGACTCTCCCTGCACCTCCCATCTCCAACCATAGGTCTGTTTCCTGTTACTAGCAATTGCATTTTCTAGACTTTTATATAATTGGATTGTACATTATGTACTCTCTTTTTTGTCTGATTTCTTTCACTCAACCTAATTATTTTGAGATTCATTCATGTCATAGTGTGTACTAATAGTTCATTCCTTTTTATTGCTGAGGGGTGTTTTATTACATACACCACAGTTTTTTCCCCCTCCATTCACCTGTTAATGAACATTTGGGCAGTTTCCAGTATTTGATAATTACAAATAAATATATGAGTATTCATATAAATTATTCAAATTGACATATGCTTTCATTTCTCTTGGATAGATACTTAGGAGTAGAATGGCTGAATTATATAGTTGATTTATGTCTAGTATTTTTTAAAACTGTCAAAACTGTTTTCCAAAGTATGATTTTACATTCTCACTGGCAGTGTATGAGAGTTCCACTTTCTCCACCTTCTTAACAACACTTGTTACGGTCAGTCTTTTTTTTTTTTTTTTAATTGAAGTATAGTTGATTTACAACATTGTATTAGTTTCAGATGTACAGCAAAGTGATTCAGTTACATATTTTTCATTATAGGTTATTACAAGATATTGAATGTAGTTCTCTGTTATACAATAAAGTCAGTCTTTTTCATTTTAGCTGCTAGTCTATGTGTGTAGTGATATCTACTTGGGATTTTAATGTGCATTTCCCTAATGACAAACTACGTTGAGCATTTTTCATGTGCTTATTTACTATTCATATATCTTCTTTGGTGAAGTCTCTATTCAATTTTTTTGCCCATTATTTTAATTGAGATACTTGTTTTCTTTTTTGTTGAATTTTGAGAGTTCTTTATATATTCTGGATAGAAGTCTTTTTTTTAGCTGTTCGCAGGCCTCTCACTGTTGTGGCCTCTCCCATTGCGGAGCACAGGCTCCGGACGCGCAGGCTCAGCGGCCATGGCTCACGGGCCTAGCCGCTCCGCAGCATGTGGGATCTTCCCGGACCGGGACACGAACCCGCGTCCCCTGCATCAGCAGGCAGACTCTCAACCACTGCGCCACCAGGGAAGCCCTGGATAGAAGTCTTTTATCAGATATGTAATTTGCCAATGTTTTCTTTCCATGTGGCTTGTCTTCCCTAACAGTGTCTTTCACAAGACAAATGTTTTTCATTTTGATAAAACAATTTGTACGTTCACGTATCTTGTTCTTGGTGCTGTATCTAAATATTTTGCCTAATCCAAGGCCATAAAGATTTTCTCCTATATTTTCTTCTAAAAGTGTTATAATTTTTGGTTTTACATTTAAATCTGTGACCCATTCTAGGTTAATTTTTGTATATGGTCTGAGTTATGGATTGAAGTCCATTTGTTGTGTATATGGATATACAGTTGTCCCAGCACCATCTGCTGAAAAAGGTATCGTTTCTCCACTGACATGCCTTTGCACCTTTGTCAAAAATCAATTTTCCATATATATGTGGGTCTATTTATGTACTTTCTACTTTGTTCCATTGATCTATTAGTAATAATGCCAATACCACACTCTGTTGGTTACTTTAGTTTCCTACTGTCTTGAAATCAGATATTCCTCCAGGCGTGTTCCTTTGCTAACTCCTCTTGGCTATTCTAAGTTCTTTGCATTTGCATTTTAGAATCAGTTTATAAATTTCTAACATAAAAAGTCTAGACTTTGATTGGCATTGTGTTGATTAATTTGTCTCCTCAACTCAAGGAGATGGTGGGACTCCTTTATGGTTTCCCTGCTGTGCACCGTTGCCTGGAAACTCTCTCCAGACTGTGATCTGGGGCAGTTGTAGGGCTTAACTTTGTTCATTACCTGTCTCTCAGGGATCGCTGTCCTTTCTTTCCTGCTGACCAATATCTTGAAAACAATTGATTCATATACATTGTCCATGGTTTGGATTTTTTTTTTTTCTGCCGTACGCGGGCCTCTCACCATTGTGGCCTCTCTCGTTGCGGAGCACAGGCTCCGGACACGCAGGCCCAGCGGCCATGGCTCACGGGCCCAGCCGCTCTGCGGCATGTGGCATCTTCCCGGACCGGGGCACGAACCCGTGTCCCCTGCATCGGCAGGCAGACTCTCAACCACTGCGCCACCAGGGAAGCCCCATGGTTTGGATTTTGAAAGACAGAAATTGTAATTTGGAGAGTTGTACCTGCGGCACTTTCCAGTCGCATAAACCATGATTTTGCATGCAGCAAACTCTAACATATTGAGTTTAGTTTTTTAAACAAGTTTCTATAATATTCAAATATATCCATTCTATAAAATAAAGCAAGTTGAGCAATTGCACTATGAAACTAACTACTTAATTGGACTTTGGTTAGAACTCTGAGATAATTTTTTTGTTTGCTTTTATATAGCATTCTTAAGTTTTGGCCAATAAAGTTTGCATATAGAGAATTAAAGTATATCTTTCCTCCTTCTTAAATACTTTGTATTGCCATATCCTAACTAATTTAAATTGGGAAACCTGATTGGGAAAATAGTCTGCTGAAACTTACAGGTAGAAATGGCATTACATACCGTGCCTCTGGCAGAGCCCTCATTGGACAGCCCCTTCCAATCGGGCAGACTGTGGTGTAGTGTGGAAATCGTCTGGCACGTAACACTGTCTGTCCTAAATTTTTAAAAGGTTCCAGTCATGAAGATAGTGATTTTCCAGCCAAGCTACCAATTCAGTTATTTATTTTGTCTCTTTGCCTGAAATGCATTTTATTTCCATAATGTTCTTCAGTCCTAGGAGCTCAGGGTACCCAGCAGTCGTAAATAATCGCATGTATATTGAGCTAATATGGAATCATCCAAGGACGGATCCAAGTTTGTGAGCCTCAAGCATATACAATTTGGAGTACTGGTTAAGAAAAAGAATACAAAATTAGGTATGAAAGTAACTTTATTTAGAATGAGAGACATCACAACCAATTATAACGTTTTAAAAGCTGACAAATGCCACAAATATTACAAAATCGAGAAAAATAACATATTATTACTTATTAATTCTGAGGCACACCTCTAGGATACTTTTTTCCTATGTTTTCTCACATACTCTTTGTTCACTTCATCTTAAGACGTTAATTTTTTAACGTCATTTTCTATAGAGAGGATATCGGAGACATTGGTCTTTCCCCTAGCATGATGGATTGACATTTAGCTTTCATTTCGAATGGTTTAGAAAAGCTCCTCTCAGCCTCACTTGCTGTTCCTAATGGTGTGCGGTGACTTCCTTGGCTGTGCTGCTCCCCCAGGGTGAGTGAGCCTTGGGAGAACCCCAGCCCCTAGAGCACAGTGAGCCAGGCTAGGCAGCCCTGCTGCAGCGGCTGGTCCAGCTCTGCCCAGCCTTGTCACCTCCAGTTCCAAGCCACATCACACCCCAGCCACGAGGAAAGTCTGGAAGCCCGGATCGTGGTGGGCCCTGAGCAGGGGACCAAGCAGCACCTTGTTCATGTCCTTCTCTTTGGAGTCCAAGTCAGGGTCTAAAGCTCAGTGCAGACCCCAGGAGCGAGCTGTCCCTGGGGCCACTGATGTGGAGGTGGAAGCTACCCACTGATCATCCTGCCCACCACATCCACTACAGGCTGAGGAGCTCTTCAAGCCTTCCTGGTGCAGGGGCTGGGGTGCTCTTAGGGGGCGGGGAAGGACAAGGAGCGGGGGTGGGTGGGCGTAAAGCCAGGCAAGTGAGTGCCCTGAATAAGAGCAGACTAATACCAGTATCTCGCCATATTCTTCCAACTGCCTGCAGCATAAAGGCTGGAGTCTGCAGCAAGGCTTTCAAGAATGCCCTGTAGGGCCTCCCTGGTGGCGCAGTGGTTAAGAGTCCGCCTGCCGATGCAGGGGATACGGGTTCGTGCCCCGGTCTGGGAGGATCCCATATGCCGCGGAGCGGCTGGGCCCGTGAGCCATGGCCGTTGGGCCTGCACATCCGGAGCCTGTGCTCCGCAACGGGAGAGGCCACAACAGTGAGAGGCCCGCATACCGCAAAAAGAAAAAAAAAAAAAAAAAAAGAATGCCCTGTGCCCCCCTGCTCCCACCTAGTCTGTCTTTCCATCAGGCCTCCCTCACCCCTCACCGCATACATGCACTGTGTTCCAGCCAGACTGGACTGATTGTTGCTCAGACCTGCCTGGTGCTCTTCTGCCCTCTGGCCTGGGATTTTTCATCCTCTAGGGCCACCTTCCCTCCCCCATGCCCACTTGTGGGAATCTCTCCCCGCCGCTCCAGGCCTGGCTCCAGCGATGGAGGCTCTGCCACCAAACCTTCCTGAGCCACACGACTAGATGTACTCTCTCCCTCCTCAAAACAGCAGGGCACTTTGGGGGTTCTTTCTTAGCCCAACCATCAGATCTGCAGCCAGGCGAGGCAAGGACCATCCATCCCTCACCTTCGCGTTGCCTGTCTAGCTGCAGGGACTCGCATAACAAGTGTTAAGCTAAATCAAACACCTCAAGAAAGAGAAAAACACTTCTCATCTTCCCAAGCTTCCCAAAAGAGAAAACGGAGAGTCATTTCTATCCTCAGATGTGATGTGACAGGGAGAGAGCAGAGAAAGAGAGAGAAGAGAAGTGAGCAAAGGGAAGGGAGAGGCAGAACAGGAGATGGAGAAGCCCGGCGGGCCAGGGGCCAGACAAGGGACAGCAAGCCTGAGGCAATGCAAAGACTAGCCCTTCCACTGCAAATTCAAGATGCTCTCTTACTCGCCTAAAAGCAATACAGACGTCTTTTTTTCATTTTAATTATCTTGTTGACAAAGCCTTCCTTCAATGAAATACAGACCACATACTAGGGTTAGTCATTGTGACATTTCTATGACTCCATTTTTTTATTCTGAAATTTTAATTTTATTCCATTTCTAGACTTTAGTTTTCAGTCTGTTGTTTTAGCAATAAAGTAACTCCTGCAATACTCTAGTGTGAAGCTTAAAATGATTTAAAGGACCGTCCCTGACAACCTGGTAGGGGTGAGTATTGCTTTTGGGGGATACTTAGCCCTTGCACTCATTGTTAACAGTTTGGAAAATAAAAAGATAACCGAAGATTTTTATTGCTTGAGAGACCTGGTCCTACAACGTATGCATATAGTGACAACACGTATATTATGTTTCTAACATTTTTAAATTTTTCTTTTAAATGCCAAATAAAGCCTGCTTTATATGCGTATTAAACTTTTAATTTTTCTAAGTGTTGCCATGCCTAATATTTCAATGAATACTTTTTACTTGCTGAGATGGGTTGAGAAAGTGCTACCATCCTTCTCTGACCATCGAGGGGACTGGAACAAAGGTTAGGTTTGCTGGAGGTCACATACCTAGTTCATGAGAGAGCAGGGACCAGACCCCGGTGTCCTGACTCCCAGCCCAGGACCTGTGCAATGAAGAAAGAAATCATATTTGGAGCCATACAATCAATCTTAAACCATGTAAGATTTAATGTCCTTCAGGAACTAACTCTTTGTTTCCTTTTCTTTTGTTTTCATTTACCTTAAAAGTGCTTAAGGCAGCTAAACAACTAGACTTCTACAAACAAAGATAGACTTCTTGAAATTTGTATAATCGTTAACTTAGCCAACATCATACATGTGTCTCCCACAGTGGGGGAAGTGGTTCATTGGACAGGAAAACAGTATTTAAGATGGGCTTTGGAGGGCTTCCCTGGTGGCGCAGTGGTTAAGAATCTGCCTGCCAATGCAGGAGACACAGGTTTGAGCCCTGGTCCAGGAAGATCCCACATGCCACAGAGCAACTAAGCCCGTGTGCCACAACTACTGAGCCTGCGCTCTACAGCCCGCGAGCCACAACTACTGAAGCCTGTGTGCCACACTACTGAAGCCCACACGCCTAGAGACTGCTCTGCAACCAGATAATCCACCGCAATGAGAAGCCCGTGTGCCGCAACTAGAGGAAGCCCGTGCGCAGCAACGAAGACGCAATAAATAAATAAATAAATAAATAAATAAATAAATAAATAAATAAGATGGGCTTTGGATAGGGAGTTTAGGATCTGTACAAGACAAATTCATAGGAATGGCCTGGAAAGTTGCCTTTAGGGTACAATTTACTTACATCTGGTTGTGGTAATTTCTCCAAAAGATGTTGCTCATAGTCATACTTTGTTTCCCTTTTAATTTTGCTGTAAATATGTGAATTTCCACTGTTCCGTAACTGTAATTTGTTTCATAACATACTTAATGGAGATTATGATCTATCTCACAGTTGAAAATCCCCCCTAAACGTGGACTGCTTTAACTGGCTCACCGAGTTGGCCAAAAAATTGCAGTGTGAGGAGAAAGTTTATTTGGATTTTCCCTGACTCAGCTAGGTGTGGTCAACACTGGTCTTCTTTACAAAGGAGATAGCTTGCTGGGGCTGTGGAAGCGAGAGCTGCACATCCCCTCCTGACCTCTCTCCCCCATCTCGGGCTGGACATGCTGTCAGAGCAGGGACCCTCCTTGGGACCCATGGGCCCCAGGAGGAATGCTCTCCTGAACACAGTTAGCTAGACCCCAACCGAAGTTCTTGATCCAGAGAGGAGCCAGTGAATTGAGTCAGGTCTCAAAAGAATCATCCAAACAAGCAGACTGTGCACCACATCTGCCAGCCTATGCATCAGCCTCAGTCCCCTACTGAGGTATAAATTACACACAACCAAATGCAACCATTTCAAGTGTACAGTTCGATGAGTTTAGACCAAGGTTTATGCCAGTGTCACCCCTACCACAGTCAAGGTATAAAATATGTGCATCACTCCAGAAAGTTCCCTCGTGTCCCTTCCCACTCAATCTCCCACCTGCACCCCAGGGTCAGGCAACCACAGATCTGCTTTCTGTCACTATAGGTTACTTGTTTTTAACAATTAATGAATAAGTGAGCTCATTCTTTCACTGAGCACATTTTGGAGATTCATCTGTTTTTATTGGGTATATCAATGGTTCATTCCACTTTGTTGCTGTAATATTGCATAGCTGGAATATGCAACAAATTGTTTATCAATTCACCTGTTTGGGGTTGTTTGCAGTTTGGGGTTATTATGAATGAACCTGATATGACTATTCAGGTACAAGTCCTTCTAAGGACATGTTTTTATTTGGAGGGTGGGGTAAAAACCTAGAAGAGGAATTGTTGTGTCACTTGGTAAGCGTATGTTAGCTTTACAAGGAAGTGCCGTGCTGTTTTTCGGACAGTTGCACCATTTTGCATTCCCATCAGAAATGTCTGAGAGATCCACTTCTCCACATCCTCACCAACACTTGTCATGGTCCGTCTCAGTCTTTAACTTTAGCCATTCTAATGGATGTGTAGTAGCATCTCACTGTGGTTTTAATTATGACGAACGATTTGAGCATCATTTCATGGGCTCATTGGGTGTCTTCCTTCCGTGATTCAATTGCTCCGACTAGTTCCATGACACTAAATTCAATAATCCCACAGCCAAAAGCATCCTTGTCAGCTGCTGGCAAGTTGTTACTTTTTCTTTCTTGCCTTCACATGGGCAGTACATTAAAAAAAAATCTGACAGAAGCTCTGATTTCCCCCCGTCCCATGGTGAGATCATCCAAACAGACCTTCAGACATCCCCTACATTGAAAGTTGAGCAGGTAGATTTGAGCCTATGGCATTGGAACATTGCTGGGAAAAGGGAGCTGTAAACCACGTGTCCTCCCCTCTTCCCCCCTTGCTCTTCTCCACTTATAGGAGCCCCTCTGATACAATCCCAATGACCAGTCCTGAGTTCTCTGACCTCTCACAACACAGTCTATGCTACTTATATTGTTAGTTTCTATATTTCTTTGAATTTTTAACTACTCCATAGGCACATGTATTCATTCCCTAAATACATTAAAAGACACCTCTTCTTATCTTGCTTCTGTGTTTCCATGGTGCTCAATAAATTCTTTTAAAGGTAAATTAAATTTGCAAGAGAGGGAGAGACAGAGACAGAGATTGAACTTGGTCGATTTCAGAGTGGTCATTTCATGTGAACCCAAACTTTTCATCTCTAAGACTTCACACGATTCCTCCCCCCCACACTCCCTACTCTTGTTGACAATGTTAAACAAACCACAGTTAGCCTGGGAATTATCTTTACGAAATAAATCAGCATATTGTTTTGAGTTTTTACCCTGCATGTATTAATTTTAAAAGAACACATGTCTTGGTTCAGTAAAAATTTGCAGAAAGCCAGACATCCCATCAAAAGAATTTGTTGGTTGGGATGTTTATCCCTCCAGCTATCTCTTCCCTTTTTATGACTACAGAGAACACTGGTGTTTCTTTACTTTTCAGAGTTATCTACTCAGGAAGACTTCTGGCAGTGGCCATGACAGGAAGTCCCACTGTGCTGAAGCAGTGGGTCTTTATGAGGACTGGTTCCTTCCCGCCCTTTGACTGGTCTGCCCATAGGTGTGTCAGCTCCCACCCTGCCTCTGCCAGAAAGAGGGTCTTTCAGTCGGGACACTCTACTGTGCCAGGTGTGATCCAGAGAGGCTGGATGCAGGCCACACTGACTCATGCTCCATTCCTGCCTCTGTCATACTGTGGTGCCTACATGATGGGGAGTTGGGGGCCTGGGGAACCCAGCATATTGCTGCTTCACTACAACTGTCTTACACAGTGGAGGACATTCAAAGATCAAACTTTTTCAGGGGAGAACTAAAGCCTTCTAATGACTGAGCCTCAGTTAACCAGTCTTCTATCAACTGATAAGATAATCAGTATTCATAATGATGATCCTTAAAGCCTTCAAGATCCAGAAGTGCCTTCTGCATTAAAAAGGAAAGAGTTCATCATATATGGTAAATGTTAATATTTTAATATAATTTTTAAATTTTTATTTATTTATTTTTGGCTGTGTTGGGTCTTCGTTTCCGTGCGAGGGCTTTCTCTAGTTGTGGCGAGCGGGGGCCACTCTTCATTGCGGTGCGCGGGCCTCTCACTATCGCAGCCTCTCTTGTTGCGGAGCACAGGCTCCAGACGCACAGGCTCAGTAGTTGTGGCTCACAGGCCTAGTTGCTCCGCGGCAACTAGGGGTGGCCGCGGGGTGGGATCTTCCCCGACCAGGGCTCAAACCTGTGTCCCCTGCATTGGCAGGCAGATTCTCAACCATTGCGCCACCAGGGAAGCCCTGTAAATTATTTTATTATAATCTTCTAAACCCATTGGTCTCCAAACTCTTTGATTGCATGCTTGAATTAGCTTTTAAAAATTGGCGTCTCCCAATATATTTACATTTATTTATGTATAAATTATACATATGTATACACACACACGCACATATATATTCTACTAAAATGTTCATGATAAAACACACAACATGTAGAACATTTTAAAGGGTGAGATTACCTCCTTTCTTGATTAAAAAAGAAATTCTTAGCAAAGTATAAATAAAGGGATACTTTCTTAAAAGGATAAAATATATTTATCTGAGCACATTATGCTATTAACACAGAATTTAGAATGATTTGCACTGAAGTCACGACCAAATAAGGATGACTTCACTATTATAACTTAACATTATTTTGGAAGTACTAGCTCTAATTAGAAAAAACACTTCAATTACAATAGAACATTTGAAACTAATATATTAACAGGGCTAATAAATATCATTTATGTAGGTATATAAACTTGCGTGCATGAAAAAACCTGAGAGAATTAACTTCAAAACTATCTTCAACAATAAGAGAATTTACTGAGATAGTGCAGTAAAAAATTAATGTGTAGAAATCAATAACCATTACAAATACAAATAACAGCCAGTTAGAAGATGTAATAAAAAGTATTACCTCCTTTACCATAATCACAAAACAAAATCAAAAATCTAGCAGTAAACCTAAGTTTCATGCCTGATAGATAAGCAGAAATCTAAGAATTCCAAGGGTTTGAACAAATAGAAAGACATAGTGTATTTTGACTAAGAAGACAACATACTAAAAGTTAGCAAAAGTTCCTCAGTTAATCTATAAGTTTAGTGTAATTCCAATTAAAGTACTAAAAAGATTCTTTATATTGTGTTCTAAGATTCAAATGGAAAAACAAACAGCAAGCATCCTTGTGGAAATTCTGAAAAAGTCAAGTAAGGAAGGGCAACTGTACCACCCAGATGTGAAAAAATGTACCATAAATCTATAATAATTAAAGAGGTATTGTGAATAAATAGATGTACAGATCAGTGAAACAGAATATAAATATCATAAATACATCCAAATACACATGCAAATTTAATATGTGATAAAGGTGGTGTGTAAAATGGATCATTCAAAAATGAGCCCCTGGCCATCAACAGATGAATGGATAAAGAAGACATGAGATATATATAATGCAATACTACTCAGCCATAAAAAGAAAAAAAAGATGAAATCTTGCCATCTGTGGCAGCATGGATGGACCTTGAGGGTTTTATGCTAAGTGAAGTAAGTCAGACAGAGAAAGACAAATACCATATTATTTCACTCATATGTTGAATATTAAAAAACTTATAGGTCTTCCCTGGTGGCGCAGTGGTTGAGAGTCTGTCTGCCGATGCAGGGGACACGAGTTCGTGCCCCGGTCTGGGAAGATCCCACGTACCGCGGAGCGGCTGGGCCCGTGAGCCATGGCCGCTGAGCCTGTGCGTCCGGAGCCTGTGCTCCGCAACGGGAGAGGCCACAACAGTGAGAGGCCTGCGTACCGCAAAACAGACAAACAAACAAACAAAACTTATAAACAAACAAACCCAAAATAAAACCAAACAAAAAACAAACATGTAGATACAGAGAACAGAGTAGTGGTTACCAGAGGGGAAGGGACAGTGGCAGGGAAGGGCAAAATGGGTGAAAAGGATCAACTGTCTGGTGATGGATGGAAAATAAATTTTTGGTGGTGAGCACATGGTAGGGATATCAATAGAAATATTATGTTATAAATCAATGTTACCTCAATTTAAAAAAACAATGAGCCCCTGGAAGAAAAAGAAGGCTGGGAAGCTAGACTGTAAAATTGAACGGCGGGTTTAGATCTAGTTTAACCAGCAGGAAGCAGCAGCATCTTGAGATCTGTCCTCACACAGCACCACGATGCTCAGACCCACTTCAGGGCACCAACCCTGTCACATGGAGGGTTACGGTCCAAGTGTGCACAGCTGTGTCTGGAGCTACACACAGGAACTCCTCATGAAAGGTCCATACACTCTGAATACCACAGCAGGGAAAGGTATACCAAGCAGGAAGGAAACCCAGGCTCAGAATTTAAAAGGATAGGTAGAAAAAGAGAGGAAAAGGGAGGGAGAGAAGAGCCTAGCTGGGCACACACCCAGGGGACCCTTGTCGACGGAACCAATTTGAAGATAAAGAGGTGCCTATGCTAGACAACCATGGAGATCTCATCACGGAGAGATCTGATGTGTCATCCTGGACCATCCATCACCTGCAAGACATCCACACCAGGAGCCCAGTGTGGCTCCTGTGTGATCTTGATCAAGACAAGTCTCCCTGCTGTGCCCAGCTCATAGGGTTCACATAAGAAGGACATAAAATGCCAAATGTGGGTATACGTTGCCAACTTTGATCAGAGGTAATTGTTCACTTTGAGTTGAGTCTTGTAACACACGCTCACCTCGCCGTTGTCACCTCTTATTTCCAAAGGAGCCACAGACTGTGTAGACCCAGCAAGAATCCAGATACCCTCCCCCAAAGGAAGTTAAGGTTAAGAGCCATGGAGTAATCAGCACCTTGCTGCTGTCCAAATGCAGGTCCTGGGAAGGAGCGTTTACCCTGAGAGCCCCCTGCTTCATTTGTCTTGATCTTGGCAGGCAGCAAGGCGTCCCATGGAACTGAATGAAAGACACGGAGCTCAAGCCAGAACAGGGCAGGAGCGAGGGCTTTCCTGGATGCGAAGCGCACATCAAAGCGCTGTTCTGTGCTGACATATGTAACTCTTTAGTGGTCTGATAACACACACACAGAGAGAGACTCTCGGGTTCCTGTGGAGAGAAAACAGAGCCAGAAAGATGCGCTGTACTGAGCTGACATATGCTTTGTTCTTTCTGCAAAAGTCTGAAGGGAAAGCAACTTGGCAAAAAATCCACTGTGCTGACTGCACTGCAAGGACAGACAGGGCTGCCTCGGGGATTCTGGTGGCTTTATTATCTATTTCTAGAGAAAGAGTAGGAAGGGGTCAAGCACACAGCACATGGAAAAGGCACTGCTTTATCACTAGAGTTCATTTATTTCCCAGAAATGTAGGCTTTTGGGAAAGGTGGGAGGAGAGAGAAAAAAATCCTGGATTCAGACTCATTCAAATCCAGACCTTACTATGTGCCTGAACTTGGGCAAGTGACTTAAGCTCTCTGAGCCCTAGTTTCTTTGTTGTAAAATGGTGATAAAAATTCCTACTCTGCAGGATTTTGTTACGAAGATTGAATAAATGTGCTTAAAATAACGAGCATGTAGAAATGGAGAATATTTCTCAGCTTCCCTCCTGGAGGGACAGAGAATCTTCTGGCTCTTTATATCTTGCCTAGACGTTTCCACATTGTTTTCTCTCCCCACATCCCTGCAGCGCCACTGATACTGCTCACATATAAGAATTTGATAAGTGCTGGCTGACGATTCTGGTTGTTTAATGACTGTCTCCAGAGCAGGCCCCACCATGAGCTCCCTGCCCAGAATCCCAGAAGTGCATGGCAGCATCCAAGGAACTTCTTGTAAGTCCTGGGAGAGGAGCTGTCTTTCATTCCTACACATGTTTTATTGCCCCAGTGCTGTGCTGCTCACACACTGAATGGTGAACACGTGCCAGTTTCCTTGGCTTCACTGGGTCTTACGACATAGTTCCCAACCCGGGTGAGACTTTCCTGAATTCACATTTTTAATCTGGTGGTATTTTCTGTTTCCCATTGGGTCTGGAGAGCTTGGCAGAAACTCAAGGATGAAATCCCACAAACTGCTCACAGAAGATACTGTGTAAAATTCTTTGCACCCCTTGGCTCTTTTAATCCTCCCACAGGGTCATTATGCCCATTTTACAGGTGATGAGACACAAGTGCCCTGAGGTTAAATATCTCACACAGTGTGACAGGGCTAGTGACCGCCCCAGCTGAGGGTCATGTCCAGAACTTTCAGGAGATGGTGAGAGAATGAGAATTTTAAGAAAATATAAAAATGCAATACTTTCAGGTGTTTGTAAGCTTCAGAAGCCTTTGGAACCTGGCAGTTGTTGACTTTCTTGCAAGCCTGGTGGTCCAGGACTCTCCCTGCCTCCCTTCCCGCTTCCCATCTCTACTCTCGCTCGACCGCTTCTTCTCCTTCTTCCATTTCTTCCCCCAGTTGGACCCTCCCAAGCCCAGGGGAGGACCTTGGGGACTTCCAACTGGAGGGTCTCGTGTTAGTGGCGGGCACCCGTCAGCAGCGCCAGGAGCATCGGGTGAGGCAAGGTGGCTGCTAATTCTAGTCTTTCTTTGCATAAGGCTCTATTCCCTTCTCTCCCTTGGGGTGTTTTCTGTTTCTCCCAACAATCAAATAAGCTGAGTTCCGTGTTACCAGTTTAGTGGTCTTGGTACATAGGGGAAAGAGCCAAGAAGAAAACTGAAACCCGTGTTGTATACACTGTTTTCTGGGAAATTCGGGACCGTCTCCTGCATGGTGCAGGGCTGGTTACCACTGTCTGCGCCGCGGGGCCATCTGAGCCTTTAGTGTAAGAGTCTCAGCGTTTGGGGGCAGGGTATGTGGCCTGAGCTGTGGTACAGCCAAGTAGAAGCCACACATCTTTGTATCCACAGCATCTATTGATAGAATAAAACCTGCCACATAGCAGGCACGCAGTAAAAGTCTTCTGGAATCAGTATGGAAGGTGAGTTGATTACACTGGGTGCTTCTCAGAAGCCCATAGGGTTGGGACCAACAGGTACATCATGGACAGGTAGGAGAAGAGGCACCTTGGTGTCCCCTGATGTGGAGTCCACACCTAAGGACATTTCTTGGCATCTCTTATACCAGCCCTGCCCTGAGAGGTTCTGCCCCTCCTCAGCACTAGGAGGGCCAGGCCCATGTTTCCCATTAAGGTAAGCCCCCTAGATGCCAAACAGGGCCTGGAGTTCCTTTGTGCTCAGCTTTGGCTTGAGTTTCGTGATGATGAAAATAATTATACTTTTTTTTAAAAATTTATTTTTGCTGTGTTGGGTCTTCGTTTCTGTGCGAGGGCTTTCTCTAGTTGTGGCAAGCGGGGGCCACTCTTCATCGCGGTGCGCGGGCCTCTCACTATCGCGGCCTCTCTTGTTGTGGAGCACAGGCTCCAGACGCGCAGGCTCAGTAGTTGTGGCTCACGGGCCTAGTTGCTCCGTGGCATGTGGGATCCTCCCAGACCAGGGCTCGAACCCGTGTCCCCTGAATTAGCAGGCAGATTCTCAACCATTGCGCCACCAGGGAAGCCCTAATTATACTTTTTAAGCAACTGTTAAAAGCCAGATGCTATTCAATACTTCATATATAACATTTTAATCTTGCAAAGGACAATCTTCACTTTAGAGCTTCACTTCACTTCACTTTTAGGATTTTAGTCATTGGGATTGTTCTTATTTTACAAATGAGAAAACTATTGCCCAGAGAGGCTAATTAACTGGCCTAAGCTCACACAGCTAGAGAATCACAGAACTTTGATTTTAACTCAGGCCTGTTTGGTTTCAAAGTCCATTGATTGGCCATGGATGGAGGCTGACATGCAGTCTTTCAAGTTTTTCTTGAGCACCCCTGGGGGCACTGCATTTTCTTACTTCTTTGTTGGAAACCCTGACTTCCTTTACTAAGAGGCACAGTCCCTCCTATCTACACACCCTGCTCCTCTGATATATTATTTCCATTTTGATGGAAACATTCACCCTCCCTTTCACTCCTATTGGTAACTAGAAGGTCCGGCCTCCACTTAGGGAGGAATTAGGTTTGAGGCCAGATGAGGGAAGATTCCTCTTCCTTCCTTACCAGAAAATCATCCTCTGTCTGCATCTCAACCATGGGTTCCCTGAGGGTTCAGGAGGATCAGCAAGAAGGGATGCTGGGCTGGTCCTGCCTTCCCATGGCCTTAACGTCTCCAGTGTCACCATCTGCCCCAGGATGCTAAAGGTCAGGGCTTGCTGTGAGTATTAAATGGAACAAGGGGCACGAGGGTGCCCAGCACAGTGTCTGATCACACACACTGCAATCCCTGCTTGCCCCCTCCTCCCACTCCTTAGCATCTCTGTCTCTCTGCTGGACAATCCTACCATCCTCCCGGGCAGGCTCCCCTCTCTTCACTGCAGAATAATGTTCCAAGCAGGAGGAAGACCCCTGGGCTCTGGTACCCAGTGGACAAACAGAAAGAAGCAGGCTTTTTTCCTCTCTTTTTCCTGTTTCTCTCTTTTTTTTTCTTTCTTTCTTTTTTTTTTTTTTTTTTTTTTTGGCCACGCCGTGCAGCTTGCAGGATTTTAGTTCCCCAACCAGGGACTGAACCCAGGCCACCTCAGTGAAAGTGCCAAGTCCTAACCACTGGACCACCAGGGAATTCCCAAGAAGCAGTTTCAATTTGGGGGAAAGGCTATGTGGGCTGGGAAGACGGAGAATGCCAGGCCTAAAGCCCAGGGATGGGAAGGCAAGCTGGTAGTAAGATTCAGGATCTAGTTTTTTCACTGCATATGAATGACTGTGTGTGTGTGTTCGTGTGTGTGTGTGTGTGTGAGAGAGAGAGAGATTCAGGTGGGAGTGGGTGGGAAGAGAGAGGGAGAGAAATAATAGCTATAATTAATAGTCATCATTTTTGAACACCTATAATCTAGGTCTAGGCTTGAGTTCTGGCGCATTAATAACCATCCATGTGACCTTGAACCAGTCATTAAACTCACTAGGCCTGTATGATCTTATGCTTTACTGTTGTGAGAGAGGTATCATTATTCTGTGCTAATGAACAGACTGGTTGAAGTCACACAGCTAGTGTGACCACTATGATTACATACTGTGTCCCAAGCTTCATAATGAGCATCATTTATGTACATTACTTAATTTCTTACTACATTACTACATTACTTAATTTTCACAAAAATGCAAGAAAATGTTAATAATCCCATTTTATTTGTTAAAAAATATAGAGGTTTAGAGTTATTAAGTAATTTGTCCAAGATCTCATATCAAATGAGCAGAAGACTTAAGGTGGAAAATGGAACAAATTATAATACTAGAGAATAATAACAATAGAATAATAATAGCATCCATTATTTATATGCCTTTTGTAGTTGGCTTTGCAGTAATCCATTTACATGCATTTTCTCACTTTGGCAATTGTGAGTAAAGCTGCTATCAATACTCGTGTGCAGGTTTTTATGTAGACATAAGTTTTTGGACTTCCTTGGTAGCTCAGTAATTAAGAATCCTCCTGCCAATGCAGGAGACATGGGTTCGAGCCCAGGTCCGGGAAGATCCCACATGCTACAGGTCAATAAGCCTGTGTGCCACAACTACTGAGCCTTCTCTCTAGAGCCTGCGAGCCACAACTACTGAAGCCTGCATGCCTAGAGCCCATGCTCTGCAACAAGAGAAGCCACAGCAATGAGAAGCCTGCACACCGCAACTAAAAGTAGCCTCTGCTTGCTGCAACTAGAGAAAGCCTGCGTGCAGCAACAAAGACCCAATGCAGCCAAAAATAAATAAATAAATAAATAAATAGATAAATAGATTAATTTTTAAAATTTTTTTAAAAAAGCTCAAGGTAAACACAAAGAAATCCACACCTAAGCACATCCTGGTCAAACCATTAAAAACCAAAAACAAAGAGAAAAATCTTGAAAGCAGCATGAAGAAAAAGACTCATTACATACAGAGGAACAGTGATGAATATCAGATTCCTCATATGAAAGAATATAGGCCAGAAGGAAGTGGGATGACATAGCCAAAGTCCTAGATGGAAAAACTGTTAACCAATTCTATATCCAGAAAACTATTCTTCAAAAATGAAGGTGAAATACATTCCCAGTTAAACAAAGACAGAGAGAATTTATTGCTATCTGATCTTTCTTGCAAGAAATATTAAAAGAAGTCCTTCAGACTGAAAGGAAATGACATCAGATGGTAACTTAAGTCCACATGAATAAATAAAGTGCTCTAGAAAAGCAAATACCTGTTTAAAAATAGGTTTCTATAAAGGTGTCCACACATCAACTTCTATGGAAATGTTCATAGCAGCAGTATCTACAAGAGGTTAACAGTGGAAACAATCCAGATGTCCATCCACTGGTGAATGAATAAACAAAATGTGGTATATCCATACAGTGGAATACTATTCAGCACTAAGAAGGAATGAAGTTCTGAGAAGGCTCAGAACCGATTTATAAAAGCCTGAAACTGAGCTCCAGCTGTGAAAACAAAACGGATGACTCGAGTTTGGAGTCTACACATATGGGAAAAATACCAAATGATAGAATCGCTGGGTAGCTATAAATCCTTCCAAGTGAAAGTTGCTACCTCTGGGGCTGATCTGCATATGAAGCAAGTAGTAGAAACATCTAGACTATACCCTGGCCAACCCACATAGGTGATGGGGAAAGGGGGCTTTATTAGCACCAAACCCATTGCAACTTAAGATTCAGGGAGAAGTACAAAGCTATGAGTTGGCAGCCTGAGATCAATTTGCAGCTCAATAATAGATTTTAATATGTGGCCTTAATAGATTAACTCATTCCAATTATTCAACAAACAGGTAGTGAGGGGCTGCTTCCTCTCAGGCATGGTGTTAGGTGATAGGAATGTAAAGAAAATAAAATTTAGCTGATGATCTTGAGCAGCTTGCTTGTTGACATAAAGTATCGTGTGTGTTTGTTTCCTAGTCTGTAGAACATGGAGAGCACAGGTTCATCTTCTTTCTCAGAAAGCTGCTTATCAAATGGGCCTAGCTCCTTCATACCATGAGAAATTTTGCTTATTATTCAGTCCCCTGGGCTTGAGCAAATCAGACCTGGAGGGAGTTCTCTGGTTGCCTAGTGGTTAGGATCCCCGACTTTCACTGCCGTGGCCCAGGTTCAATCCCTGATTGGGGAACTGAGATTCTGCAAGCCACACAGCATGGTGAAAAAAAAAAAAATCAGACCTGGAAAGTCAGCTTCTTAGGAGAGCTGCCTTCTCCCTCTGCCTCGGTGGGGGCCAACGAAGGAGAGAGTTGGGGGAAGGAAGAGGCGTGGGGAGGGAAAGTTAGGGCCATAGGGCTAGAGGCCTGGCAAGAGCCACAAAGCCGTGACAGTGGACTGACCAGTCCTGCTGTGAAGGAGGAAAGACGAATAACAAATGGGCACCTAGGGGCTCAGTCCAGCATCCTCAGGAATGACACCCCCCCCCAGGGTCCTCACTGGCCTCTGCATCCCTGCTGAGAGCAAAATGTGAAGGCTGTGGAAACAATGACTTAATTTTGCTCTGTACCACCGTCGTTTACGTATCTCTCTCACAATTCTCACAACTTTTCATTCCTTGCCGGCAGACACCATGATTAATATATTTTGTCATCTTGCTTCCCCAGCCTCTGTGCCTAATATTAGCAATAATAATAACTATTATTCCTATTGAAGCTAACGTCTGCAGCATGCTTACTTGATTCCAAAGACGGTGCTAAGCTTGTTGCGTGCGTTATTTACTTGAATATTCGCACCAATCATTGAATTTGAGAGCCTATTCCCTCCATCTTACACATGAGGGAACAGCCACTTACAGAGGTTAATTTACATTGATTCCACACATTTCTACAAACTGGTAGAGACAAGATTTGAACCCAAGATTGGAGAAACCTCTTAACCTAACACTACATGCACTTCGTGTACTTAGTGCATGAAAGCTGCTACCTCTGGGGCTGATCTGCCTAAGAAGCAAGTAAGTAGAAACATCTGGACTACACCCTGGCCAACCCACATAGGCGATGGGGAAAGGGGGCTTTATTAGCACCAAATCCATTGCAACTTAAGATTCTGGGGGAAGTACAAAGCTATGAGTTGGCAGCCTGAGGTCGCTCAATGGTTGGCAAAAATCAGAAGACAACAATTAATTTTAATACATGGCCGTGCATCCCACCCCCCAGTGCCTTGTCAGGGAGGGACCCCTCTGCCCCGCCTCACCCTTTCCTCGCTCCCTGTTGGACCATCATGTCCAGCAAACACACATGCCTAAGTATCGCCTACTTTGAAAAAATACCTCCCTCTACCATATACCTCCTAACATGTAACCCCTCATATAGCCTCAACCTTTCTGATTCTCCTCGAATATTCCTGAGAAAGCCAGCAACATAACCAGCCCAGCACATTATTTTCAGACCTCAGATGTTTTTGTGGAGCCTTAAAAAGTCCATTGTACTTATGCCCTGCCTGCCTGGGATGCAGTCTAGTCTTTAGTTGGGCAGAAGAGCTGGCCTGGATATCCTATCATGGTTCAATTTCTAACAGAGCTCCTGGTCATGTCACTAAGAACTTGGAATTGAGAGAAAACATGATTCTGCATGAACTCCACATATATATTTCTTAATGTAAGAACAAAGGGGGCTTCCCTGGTGGCGCAGTGGTTGAGAGTCCACCTGCCGATGCAGCGGACACAGGTTCGTGCCCCAGTCCGGGAAGATCCCACATGCCGCGGAGCGGCTGGGCCCGTGAGCCATGGTCGCTGAGCCTGTGCATCTGGAGCCTGTTCTCCGCAACAGGAGAGGCCACAGCAGTGAGAGGCCCGTGTACCCCCCCCCCACAAAAACAAACAAACAAACAAAAGAACAAAGGACCATTTCAGCATATGGCTCTGAGTGATTACTTTAACCTCCTCATCGACTGAATTGGCGTAATAACATTCAATTTTATTGAATTATGATGATTTATGTTATTATCTGTAAGATCTATATAAATCGAAAATCAGGCAATAAAAATAAAAAGACCTTAAAAAGTTGGGAGCACTCTGTGAAGGCAAGGTATTACTTAAAAGACATGAGCTTAAGAAATTGAAATGAGTTCTTATATAATGTGGGGTGACTTTTTCCTATGGTTTTTATTTATGGTTACCTCCTGATGTGCTCTAACAGAAACATCACAAATCAAAATTGAATAGTAATTCTTGACCTGCATCTAGCTTCCTGGCTACAAGAGACATTCACTGAACTTTGGAACTCAAATTGTGCCACCCCCTGTGGTTGATGCCTGAGAATCAGAAGGAAATGAGAGAGCGAAGCAGCATACAAAGAAGGCTCCTGGGTAATCCTTTGCTTTTGAGAACCTTCCACCTGGAAAAATTACCTGGAAAGTGTTGTGAATGGCACATGATTTCTAAATGCCAGAATCGGAGTTGTGGAGAGGGGAGAAAACGTTGTAACGTGACCTCGTGAGGCTGGCTTGGCCCCAGGAACCAGCCTCTTCAGGAAAGACATCACCAACACCGGTGACAAGGATTAAGACTTACTTGAGGGCATGAAACCTCGTTAGCTCAGGCTTCACTAACCCAGGATTTATGCCATTAGACTGAGTCTGGTTTGATGTTTATCTTTGATTTGCCAGTCCTTTCATGCAAAATCAAAATTGCAGGGGGAGTGTTCAAGATATAGTCAACACTTCATATACAATAGGGATATGTCTGGGGGTGTTTGTGAATGGTGGTGGGACTTTGAATTTCCTCCTTACAAGGCAGTCAAGTGGATATGAAAATTTTCAGTGAGCTTCATATTCTTAATGATTCTCCATAGGCATTTACAAACCTGCCTAAAGATCCGTCTTTGTCAAACTACTTCTTTCTCTTTTTACTGCCATAGCCAAAAGTTGCTGGTTTTTCTGGGTCCATTTTCTACAGACTTAAAAAAAAAAATCAGTCCTTAAGAATTACAGGGTCTCTGAAGTCAAGTAGAAAACATTAACACTACTTTGGATTCACGCCCATACGCTGGCTTTGTTATCCACGGGATTCGAATATGTGCCTCAGTAAAATCGGATGGATCCCAAGTCACTAACTCCATGCTTGCCAAATCTGCAAATGTCAAGGCACTGTTGTAGCTCAAAGCAGTGCTTCTTAATCCCAGTTCTTGTATCTTAATTCATTGTGAGACTGAAAGTCATTTGTTACCAAAAACGAAGAGCCAACAATTACAAATAATGTCCCTTAAAAATAAATGAGAGTGATTGATTGAAGGTTATCCCATGAATTGAGATATGCTTTTTTTCAGTGAGAGAAAAAAATCATGCCTTCCAAATACAATTGCCAAAGAGCCACAGCCTGTCTTACCTAAGACCAAACATTCAACGACAAGTGGCCACTATGACGTATCATTAACTGTTGGGTATTTCAGTACAGTTAGCTTAAATGTCCTGGGAAGTTTTGGAGGTTTCACAGGAATGTCAAACACGTGCACGATGTCTATCAGAGCAGGAGAGAGCTTCAGCAATGCTGCTAAAGAAAGAGTACAAGCTATTTCCAAGGACTCCAAAAAATGCCATTTATATACCCACAGACACTGGAAATATTAAACTAAAAGTCAATCTCGTCTAGTCCCTAAAATGGTACCCCAGTAGCATGTTATTGAGTGTCCATACACATACTCCCCTGCTCTTCCTGGATTATTGCCACCCCCAAGCACATCATATTCATTCATGCAACTGATAGCTACTGAGCAGCTATGAGATGCCAGCGCTGGACTGTGCACGGGGTTCCAGCAGGAACAAGGCAGATGGCCACGCCCTTCCATACCTCAGTGCCTTGTCCAGGATGTTCTCATGCCTTCTCCCCAGTTCTGTGTCTCTCTGGTCAACCCCTAAGCACCCGCCTAGGCCCAGCTCACATGGCACCTCTTCTGTGGAGCCTTTCGTGATCCTCATCTCTCCACGTTCTCTAAAAGAATCAGGTATGTCCTAATCTTTATTCCCATGGTGCTTGACACGTATGTCTGTTACAGCATCCGTCAAGCTGTGTTAGGGGAGTTGAGTGTTTCTCCTCAAAGAGAAAATGAATGCTTCTGAATCAGGAAATGTGTTTGTTTTTATAACAGTTTTATTTTTTAACAGTCTGACGGTGCTTAACAATGTTTAAGAAACATAAATCAGTTGCTGAATAAGTGATGATTTGGCTGACATGAATGTACGTGAAATTATACTTGGTTTACTGTGCTCTGCATTTAAGAACTCTTCAAAAACACATTTCAGAGTATCTCCTGTGACTATATAAGAGGATGAATTTGTTTATTTGATTGTTGCGTTTTCTTAGGCTATGTACAAGAATTGGGAAACTATGGCACACCCTCAAACAATATAAAATTACAGAGACCCAATGATTCAGGAAGGAGAAAATAATTCAGCAAAGACTTCAGCTTCTGAAGCCGCAATCTGTTTTACAATTTTGTTTTAGTGATGTTAGTACACTGTGTGGGTCTGAATTTTGACTGAATTTAACTGCTGTGTCCTCTAGTCTATGAGAAAACGCCTCCATTTTTCAAACAATCAGGAATAATGCCTTTGTGAAAAATGCCTCTGACCTGTTTCTGCTTCCTAATGACCTCACTTAGGGTTTTGGTTTTGTGGGTTTGCGTCCCTCTGTGAGGCAGCGTCAGCCTGCCAGGGCCCTGGCACAGCCCAGGAGGACTCAAGGCAGAGGTGGAAGGGACATGGGGAAGGGCTTTGTCAACCACGAGTGCTGGAGAAGCATGAGGAGATTATTGTCATTATTAGTCAGTGCCTTGAGAAGCTGAGGGTACAGACCAGGGTTAGCAAACTTTTCTTATGAAGGGCCAGATAGTAAATATTTTCCATTTTGCAGGCCATGTGGTCTCTGTCACAACTGCTCAGCTCTGCCATTGTAACAGGAAAGCCCCATAGACACTAAGTAAATAAATAAATGTGGTTGTGCTCCTACATAACTTTATTTCTCGATACTGAAATTTGAATATCATAAAATGTTCATGTATCACAAAATATGTCTACTGATTTTTGCCAACCATTAAAAAAAATGTAGAAACCATTCATAGCTCACATAGCTGCACAAAAACAGGCAGTGGGCCAGATTTGGCCCATGGGCCATAGTTTGCTGATCTCTGCTGTGGACCATGGAAGAGTCGTCTACCAAGATGACCAGTGGCCAGTAGAGCCCACTGAGACTATCTGAACAGCATCAGAACAAACGCTCAAAAGATACTGAACTTGTATTGGTGGCACTGGAAAGCCACACTAGCTCTCAGCAATTTAATGTCTTTCTATGAAAATAACTGTGCTCCTCATGTGCGTTGTTTCTTCGACCTGAGTTTATTTTCCACTGAGAGTACTGGGTTCTTCAACTATGGGTGAAGGTCAGGTTAATATGAGTCAGCCCCTATGGGCTCAGGGGAAGGGATACGTGAGCCCAGGTGGAGAATCTCAGGTGTCTGAAATTCACATTCCATCATTCATCATCCCTTAATATAACTCTTTAGGTGAAGATGTCAAGCTTTGTCCTACAAGGATAAACAGCATTAGGAGAAGATCCTCTTTGGATTGGAATTTCCAGACAGAAGGGAAGGATTAGAGAGGCAACCATCGAAATTTGGGTAGCCCCACCAGCTTTTCTCAGCTCTGCACAAGCAGAGGATGTCAGGACCAGAAGTCTGTATTTCTGCAGATGTGGGGACTAGTTGTCCCAAAGTGAAGGTGAGTGAGAAGTAAAAGGAGAACTCCAAAGCCATGGAACCATAGCCGTTAATCTCCTTGTTGGGAGTTAACTTTTCCACCAGACTATTACTTGGTACAGGTTCTCTCCTTTAGCTGTCTTGAGGTGTTGAGTGTGTTGTGCTTCAGAACTGAGGTTATAGGCACTTTTCTGTTTCAGACTCACCTCCTCCAAGAAGCTTTCCTTGATTTTCTCCCTTGAACTGGAAAATACAAATCTCTCCCTCCTTTGAATTTCTGCAGCACTTTATCCGTCTCTTCTCAAGGCTCTTGATATGTATCTTCATATTATATTTATCTTCAGACCCATTTGCTGAAGGAAGCAAGGTTTCTGAATCTTCCCTGCATAGCTATCACGGTGCCTTACTCAGTGTAGATACTAAATATTGAGTAAAAGTAAAAATCCATTAAGTTGACAAATTGATTCATCTATAGCAGTGCTGTCCAATAGAACTTTCTGCTCTGATGAAAGTGTTTTTCATCTGCACTGTCCACAACAGTAGCCACTAGCCACATGTGGCTACTGAGCTCCAGAAATACGGCTGGTGTAAGTGAGGAACTGAACTTTTAATTTTATTTAATCTTATTTAATTTAAATTTAAATTGCCACACGTGACTAATGGCTACCTTATCGGGTAGCTCCAGTCTATAGGACAATAAGTAATTTCTTTTTGTGAGTGGAT
Source organism: Mesoplodon densirostris (assembly GCF_025265405.1). Lineage (NCBI taxonomy): Eukaryota > Metazoa > Chordata > Mammalia > Artiodactyla > Ziphiidae > Mesoplodon > Mesoplodon densirostris. Next base: position 30,740,359 of record NC_082674.1, read on the forward strand.
TATTTAGGCAGTGATCACACCATCTGAATTTAAAATACAGTGCAAATCATTTGTTGGGGATGTTGGGTAGGAAGTGCAGCAGGATGATTGGATATTCCACTTGCCAAGCAACATAAAGATGCCCACCCCTGCCGCATTGACACCCTGGGAAGTGGGATCTCGTGAAGAGAGACAATGAACCATGAACCATGAATGAAATTAAAAGATTAACTTTATGTTATATTAACAGGAGATAAGTCCTATGAAAAGGAAAAACAGAAGACGTAGAGCGACGTAAGGGAGTTGCGAGTGACTGGGGAAGGGGCCAGGCTGAGTATGAAGCAGAGAGTTCCAGACAGGCTTTATTAAGATGAAACCTGAGCTCTGACTACAGGGAGGTGATGGGAAGTTTGGGCAAAGAAAGTGAAAAAGGTACTAAACTCTGCAGAGCCAAACGGCAAGTCTGTATCATGAGCTGAACTGCCTGGCACGCTGTCACACACAAAAAGAGCCTGGTGGGGCAATGAGGAAGGAGAACAGTTTTTTGTTGTTATTGGTTTATATTAACCAAGCTTCCATAGCAGTTTCCAGAACCATCGCTTGAAGTTAGGAATTCAAACTAAGTGGCAGACAGGCTCACCCTGCTTTTTACTGCAATAAGTTTCTGGAAACCACACTGGAAAACACGACAGTGAAAATTCAGCCTTATTCTCTCACTTCCTTATCCAGCCTGTGTTTCCCCACTTTCTCCCTCGATGTCAATGCCAAGTGCTAGGAAAGCAGAGTGCCAACTGGATCTGCTTGAGGGCTGTGGGAACTGCAGAGGCTTAAACTGAAAGGGTGATTGCTGGGAAGGACCGTGGAAGACCCCAGGTGCCTACTGGAGGCTAGCAGCGGAGGGCGGGGGCACCACAACAAAGAGTAGCCCCCGCTCGCCACAACTAAGGAAAGCACGCGCGCAGCAGCCAAGACCCAAAGCAGCCAAAAATAAATAAAATTAAAAAAAAACATGTATACAAAACAATCATACACATTTCGTTGGAACGCATCCAAAAAAAAGTACACATTAGGCGGTATTGAGATGGAGAGGGAAAGAAACAAAAGTAGGCAAATAGTAATAAAAGCAGAATTAAAAATCTTTTAAAGAAGCTGGAAGATTTTTCAGGCTGGTGGAGCGACTCCGAACCCCTGACCGGCAGGGCTCTCAGGGCTGTTAGGTGTGTGCTGGAATATTGCGTAATTTGTGTCATAGTGTGTTGTTTATTTAACATAATATATTTAGTTAGCTTATGTAGCCTTTCTATCACCTAAAGGGATCTCAAGTGGTCCGAGACCAGTTCCAGTAGCTCCAGTCACACTGTTTTCAAAGCTAGGCTTCCCGTCAACACACCTGTCTCATTCATGCCTTGGTTTTGCGCACTCTCTCTCTCTGGCCAGAGGGCATCCTATTTAATCCTATTCAAGGTCTCTGAGAGCAGGAAAGGTTCTGATTAGTCACAGGAGCCAATATCCAGTGTGGTGCACTCCTCCACTCCTATCAGAGAGGGTTCTCAAATCAGGCATCTGGTCCAACCTATGGATGGCCTTCAGGCAAAAATTCCTGGCTCACAGATTATGGGAGAGAAGTTTTAACATTATGAAACAAAGCATGACACACACACCCTTCTTTTGTTCTTGCTTGAGGATGCTTCTCTCAGAAGGAAGGAGTATTGTGAGTCTTCCTGGCACTTCACACTGTCATTGTGGCATGTGGCCGAGACAAAGCAGGGGCACTGCTGGTGAAACTCCAGGGATCACAGGAATTGAAAAACAGACGGACTAGCCTGTATACCCAAACATGGGCAGGTTGGTAAGTGACAAGCTCTCTAGTCCAAAGACAGCAGGCTTTGGAGCCAGTTCATCTCCAGGGAACATCCAGACACTGACACTTTTCAACGTAGAATTTTGGCCTGTGACATTACTGCCTCCCTCACGGGACTGTTGTGTGATGATGCGTTCACGTGCTTAGCAGGGTGATGAAACATAGTATTAGTTTAAAACATATCTGAGTTTCATTTCTTCCCCTCATACTTGGCCCCTGTTGAAAAGTGTTACTTTAGACCACATAGCCTGTGTGTGAGTGAATAAAGGAGCTATAAACAAAGCTGTCGTTTACCCATAGCTTGCCCCTACCTGTTTAAACTAGATTATTTCCCTCCAATCTTTCCCATTAAAAATAATTGCTTCCAAATATATTTGAATAGATTAATTTCTTTTCTTTCTCCTCCCTTCTCAGAGAATTATAACTAATAGATCAAAACTTGAGGGCAGAGAGTATGTGAGTCACTAAACCAAAATAAGGGCAAGTTAACGGCCAAAACTTCTGCAGCACTTGTGCAGGAAAACTGACTGATTTTGAGGTTATAGAAACAATCTCTGTGAGTTTGCAACACTTAAGCCTGTTTTATGTCCAAAGCTGCATTCATTCCCCACCCTGCATTCTAGTCTTATATTCTACCAGATTGATTGGGTGGAATTCAACTCTGCTTGACATTTTTGCAAACACCTGACCCCAATTACAATTTTGTTAAAAAATATTTTTCCTACGAAAATATTTATTTCACTCATCCTGAACCTTTATGACCATTTCCAAGATCCTAAGTTAGTACATCTGGAAAACAAGTGAGTATTCTCTTAAACCAATTCCTAACTATATCTTTCGGCTTCCAAAATGATGCTCTCAAGTCAAAGGATCAATGACACTGTGTGCAATTATGCTTTACAATTACTTTTCCTGATTTCACAATAATGGGAGCTAAACTCTGGAAGAAATAAGGGGCAGCCCCAAATTACTGCACGGCCCTGCCATCTGTGAGGGTGGGGCAGTGAAAGCTTGGGAGTGCCAGCAGGGGCTCTGGGAAGTCAAGTCTTTTACCAGGTTAAAAATGTCAGCAGAAAAATATTTCCACATAGTATATTAAAGAATACTCTAATCCATTCTATCTTATTGGACATTAATGGCACTTATTAATTAAGGCACACGTCCCTTACAAAATGAATGAATAAATGTTTACCAACCAAATTAAAAACAAAAGCTTTCCTGTCAAAAGAAAAAAAACGAATGAATGAAATGCTCAAGGAAAAGGACTGGTGTGCTGCTGAGGGGGAAAAATATGTCCTGCATTTTTTAGATGAAACAGAAATATAAGGTCAGAATCTTAAAATCTCAATCTATTCAATCTCTCAAAATTAGAAATTAATTGCCACTTTGCCAGGTGTTTGCCATTGAAATTTAACTTCTGAGTTAAATTCAAAAATGTTACCACTTATATGTGGAATCTAAAAAATAAAACAAGTGAATGTATATAACAAAACAGAAACAGACTCACAGATATAGAGAACAAACTAGTGGCTACCAGTGGGGAGAAGGAAGGGGGGAAAGGCAAAACAGGGGTAGGGGATTAAGAGGTACAAACCACTATGTATAAAATAAATAAGCTACAAGGATATATTGTACAACACAGGGAATATAGCTATTATTTTGTAATAACTTTAAATGGAGCATAATCTATAAAAATATTGAATCTATGTACTACGCTGTAGACCTAAAACTAATATAATATTGTAAGTCAACTGTATTTCAATTTAAAAAAATAAGGAGAAATCAAGAATTTGGTAGGAGACTGGATGTTGAAAGCCTATTTAAAAGAAAAAAGCAAGCTGCCTAAAATGTAGAATGGCCAAAGAAAATATTTACAATGCAACATTTTAAGTCAAGCACTTATAAATAGTAGTTGAAATAAATAAATACATTAGACTGTATTTGCTATAACATAAAGTAAAACTTCCTAACAAGATTGTGAAAGTATTTTTATTATTTTGGTAATGGTGTCCTATTACAGGTAATTACAGGTGTTGAATTTTTTAAATTTGGTATATCAAACAGTAAAAACCACATATTAATGCTGTGTCCCCCAAATCTATTTTGGTTACAACTATGTATTACAGTTGCTATGTACAGATGGAAAGCATGCATGATAAAATACAAAAACAAGAAAAGGTTAAATAAGAAGTTATCCTTGAATTATAAACATCTACTAAAGTATACCTTTGTATTACACAGTTGTGTCATAGCTAAAAAACATACAAATTAATACATAATGCTGTGCAACTATTTGATCTAATATAGATGTGATATGAAAATATTAAGGCCATAATAGCATTTCACAGGTAAAGGCTAAGTTCTGAGACATGAAAGCTTTTAGATAATCCACAAAACAAACCTGAGACATCTTCCTCTTGTTTTGGAAAAAAAGCAGATTGCTTACAAAGTCAAAGCTTTAATATATAAATGAAGCATTTAATAAACAATATACTTTAACTATTGTAATAACCTGGATTAGATGTTCTGAGTCAAATGGTGACCAGCAAATACATTCTTTCTCTGGCAGAAATAATATTAGATTTTCTGATCAAGCTAGTAACCTGATTATGGTAGCCCCCAAATTTGGTTATTTTTATTTGTTTGTTTTTGGTTTTGCTTTCCTTCCTTTAACTGGGTTACAAACATATTAAATAAACCAGGAAATCTCCCACCTTACTTTCTTCTACCTCAGCCCACTGCCGAAAGTGCCAGATGAACCGAGCCTACGGACATAAAAAACGGCTACAGCACATTTGGACCCGGTTGACTTAAGCAGGCATCCAGATTGGTACATGATTACTTTTGCTGCCACACCATCTCTCAGAGTAAGCAGGCTAGGGCAGCCCCAAATTACTGTCTCAGCCCTGCAGGGGGTGGGGTGCAGGGAAGGGTGGGTAACAATGTTTTGGAATAGCCAGTACCCCCCAGATCGAAATGTATTGGGTAAGCCTGATTTCCACAGTTGACTTTAGTGCCTTTAAAAATACTGGCACAGTGTTTTCATATTCAAGAGGTACAGCTGTGAGATTTTATTAATTAAAATTATATAAAATTTTTATTAATAAAAATTCCAAATTATAAAATAGAGTTGCTATGTTGTAGATTTTTAAAAATCTATTTGGGATTCAACACTGGCACGTGGAACATCTTTCTTCTAAATATTCATCCTTCAAACTAATTAATTTTGAAGGAGTAGGAGAATGTCTAACCAACTTTCTTCCTTTTCTTTTTCTTTTCCACTCCTTTCTCTTACCAGACCCTACAACCATCATACACTCCTCCCTTTATAATTTTGATAAAAAGTTTCCTAAAAGCTTAATGAAATGTAACAAGCAGTAAGCTTTTAGGACACTGCACAACTTCTTTTGGACGTTTGCGAGCAAAAAACTTAAAACTCCAAACTTCACTTTGTACATTGTCAATCTTCCATCACTTTTTAAAAAAGGTTTTCAGGTTATTTACATAAACTGAACATATCTATTTTGTTCAAGCTTTATGTTTCACAGTTAACAAAGTGACTGCTCGCTGGGTTGGCCATCTTAAATAGCACAGCTGATCTGACTGGCTCCACTGAAATGCAATGCAATCCTCCAAACAACCTCCCAAGACTGATTCTGACTTTCCAAAACACAAACACCAATGCTATTTTTTGAAAATCATTTAAAAGAGAAACTAGGTCCATTATAATGGGAATTTTCCCCCTTGTTATTTAATAAAGAACATCCAGATCATTCATTGCATTTTTTCATTATTCCCCAGGCAGACACAGCTTCGATCTCTCTGCCTTTCACAGGCTAATGGTCAGATTTCCAGTAACTTCCTAGAACTCAATAATCAGAATGGCTTTAAAATAAAATTAAAATTTAAGCACGTCAAGAGTTTGGAATTAAAACATATTAACTAGATCACTTTGAAAAAAAGATTCTGTATTGTGAATATAATTTTAATAAGCATGTTGTAAAGTGATAAGGAACACATCTTGCAGATCTAATTTTGAGATTTTTCATTCAAATTTTGGATGAGAGAAGAGACTTCGCTTCAACTTGGTTTCCATGATGTCAAAAACAGTTGATTTAATCAAGTTCATACCATGTATTTGAAAATTGGTTAAATTAGTTGTACTTTTCTATTTGCTATGACATTATAAAAGACACTTTTCAACACTTTCTTGACCAAAATAATTAATACTAACTGTTTAATAATAAAATAACTAATACATATTGTTTCTGAATAATTATGTAATATATGTACCCATATTGAACACTACTTGGTGACTTTTTAACCTATGAGATTTACTGAAGTCAGTACATTACAATCACACAACTTAAAGCTTAGCTAAGCTGGTAAATTTTTTTTTCTCATGATTGAAATTCTGTACTTTGGCAACCAAGAGCAGTATGACTTCAGCTTGGAATTTTTTACAATTTAAAAATTTACACTTTAAAATTCATGAAATCACTGAAACCCACTAAATCAACTGCTATTAATTTCTTTCCAAGCAAATAACTTTATGACTCATCCAGAAAAGTAACAGGAAGCACATCAGTTGGCAAAAAGATAAATCCATCCATAGATATTAGAGCCTAACTAAGCTATTTTATTGAAAAGGCGAGAAGGGAATTTCTGGTCTTTACTTTTTCCCTTATCACCCCAAATCACATGTCTTACACTGAAATTATTTGCCTTTGCATATTCAACAATATTTCCTGAAACTTTGCTTAATATGGTTTTCGATGGAGCAGACTTCAGCACACAGAACATCAATCTTGGATCCCACCCGATGAGGCATGGTTACTAAAATGCCTCTTTACTAGGTAGTTCTGTATATATGCACATGTGTGTTTTAACTCCAAAGAATGCTCCTTCAAGAAATTATTATTACCAACATTCAATACATGTATAAAAATTCTTTGGGTCCTTTAATTCTTTGACTCAAAATATCTCCTGGAGCTCCTACACAGCCCCACTGCTCATGAGGTGCCATTCTGAGGACATGTGTACAAAGCACATCATCTGCGGGTCAGTTGGTTTACACTCACTTTAGAGGCTAATTGAGAAAGTGGCACAGAGGGGCTAGGGAAAAAAAAAACCCTTAATTTTACTCTCCATCCCCCAAGACTTGTGTACTTATAAAATTTCTGCTTGCCTCTGGCTTCTCACTGGCAGTCTTCCTCAGCTTGTAACTTTTGGACAGCACTATCAAGGAGCTCCATGGACTCTCTGAGAGTGACATTGATTTTAAATGACTTGGGTTTAATGGTCAGGCCGTAATTAAAATCCATTTTCGAAGGCTCGTCTGGATTAGCCCTGAAATTGCACTCATGAGCCAGGATGGAGATGAAGAGAAACAGCTGCATCTTGGAAAGCTCTTCCCCGATGCACCGCCGTTTGCCCATTGAAAAAATCATCACACTGCTGGCCAGGTCCTTATTGATGAAGCCATCCTTGTCCAAGAATCGGGCTGGATCAAAGTCTTCTGGGTTAGACCATTTCACTGGGTCATGATTCACGGACCACTGGTTAACAAAAACCACCGTGTCCTTGGGGATGTGGTAGCCCAAGACAGAAGCGTTGGCCATGGTGGCGTGAGGAATGGTGACGGGCACAAAGCTGGAGAAGCGCATGGCTTCATAAAGAAAGGCCATGACGTAGGGCAGGTGCGGTTGGTCGTCCAGGCAGGGCAGCCGGTCCCTACCCACCACTTGATCCAGTTCTGCCTGTACCCGAGCCTGCACTTCCGGATACCTGTTTGGTTTTTAATGCAGAGAGAGAAAATAAGTCAGGAACACTAATTCTTCTTTCATCTAGAAAGCCCATTACAATTTATTTTAATACCACTGTTCTTTAAACTGGCTATCTGAATCAGAAACTGAATTAAGATTTCCAGCAAAAAAAAAAAAAGCTAAAATGGTTTCCTAATTTATCACTGCATTACAAGATGGAGTTTGTTATATTTCCTGTAATAAGTCTCCCATGGCTCACGCTCTCCTTCCCATCATAAGTCAAAAAAAGGCCTAAGTTTTCTCAGCCTGAAAAAGCACAACAATGGATAAGGTTGACTTCTCCATTGGGCACAGCAGGGACAGTGCCTAGGACCCACAGCACTTTTGAGGGACTCATGAAAATTCATTTCTTTTAAAATCAGAAGAAAATAAACTTTTAGGTCAATGAGAATGTTTCAATATATAATTTTAATATATTAATATTTATACCAATGTAGTCATAAAATTTAATTTAAAAATTTTTTATTGAGTAAGATGTCTACAAAGGCAAAAGCACGGGGGTCCACAAAAATTAAAATGTAACCCTCAAAGTGAGTTCTTTTCTCCTCATCTCCCTAGACAATTCCAGCAGACACACTGTTCTCATTTTATACAAAGATAATTGGTATCCCGAGAGATAAAGCTGCATATCTTCTAAATTTAAAAGCAAATCCCCAATGTTCACGAGATTACGGTACAGACTGTAATACTTATTCACTGTTGCCAATAAAACTAGTACAATCCTTTTGGAAAACAAAGCAAGATCTATAAGGGTAACTCCTCCCCACCCTTTTAAAACCCAGTGACCTAGAAATGTATTTTCAGGAAATAACTTAGCAGGTACAAAAACATAACCACAATAGCTGAAATTTTAAAAATGCAATCAATGATTGTATATAACAATCCGTTACTATGGCAAAATGTTATGTAGCCATAAAAAATTACTAAAATCAAGTTTAAAAGACAGGGAAATGTCCACTACAGTAAGTGGAAATGTCAGAAGTCAAAAAATTTGTAAATAATTCTTGCGAATCTGAAAAAAAAATTAAGCACACATGTGGTGAAATTATGGGTGATTTAAAAAATTGCTTCTTTAGCTTCATACTTGAGGGGTCTGCAAACTTTTTCATAAAGGGCCAGATAGTATATATTTTAGGATTTGTGGATCAAACCCTCTGCCTCCGAACTATCCAACTCTGCCTTGTGCTGTAGTGTGAAAGCAGCCATAGACCATACATGAATGAATGGGCATAGCTGTATTTCCATAAGACTTACATACAAAAACAGGTAATGTAATTTGTCAACCCCTGTCGTATTTTTTCACTAAAAAGAAGAAAAAAGGACTCATTAGCTAGACCGAATTGAAAGTGATCCCAAAATTGTTTTACTTCTTTTTGCTGCCCAATTGGAGTACCTGGAGAACGATTTACAATTCGGTTTCTAGTGAAAAAAAGAAAAGAAAAAAAGAAAGGCTGTTTCAAAAGATAACATGCTTATCTGGGGATGCAAAGGACTTATTGATCCATTCTGGAACTGTCTTCTTCCTGACCTGTTATTACTGACTTCTCTTTATTCGATTTCTGCCCCTCCCCCATATGTGTTTCCATGATATTAATACTGAAAAGTGATTTTAAATATACCAAAAATAAAGAAAGAAAGAAAAAGAAGGATTTGTGAAAAGCAGTTTGTACAGTACATAGGAAATATAGGATTCTAATGCAGTGGATTCTAACAACAAAAGAAGTTGTTTTTACCTTCCAGTTTCTAGGGGGCCAGCAAATTCAGCTTCTCCTAGCGCTTACCTGTGCGCCAAGAAATTGCACAACCAGGATTTCTGGTCTCTCAAGGCAATCAAGAGTTGCCTTGAATGAGACGTTTGCCCCTGGGGTAAGGTTGTCAGATAAAATACAGGCTGCCCAGTTAGACGTGAATTTCAGATAAACAACGGCTAATCTTTTAATATAACTATGTCCTATGTAAAATTTATTTTTTATTTGCTCAGTCTGGGGATACCGGGGACTCGTTTAATTCGTGCGTGTACAAATTTAGCAGAGGTCCGCGACTGGGGTCCAACTAACCGAGCCGAGCCCAAGGATCCTAGAGGGCTGCAGGTGTCTCCCGGATACCCAGTTTCCCTTTCTAGATGCCGCTCTGCGTTCGGTAAAGTTACTGCTTCTCCCATTCTTTACACTGACACTTCTAGCGCGGCGGCTTTAGAAACCCAGCACAATCCGCTGGTTTCTGGCCGCTTTCCTAAAGTTTCGGATTAGCCGTCCGTGAGGCCCGACCGCCAATCGCTACCTTAGCCGGGGTACAAAGCCCTGACGAGCTGCTGGCTTTTGGCTCCAGGACCGGGCGGCTTCCGATCCGCGCTGAAGACTGGCCGAGCCGATTAGGTTGCTGTGTTTATTTAACTTTTTTTTTTTTTTTTAACTGCGCTGCCCTTTCCTTCGGAACCGTTCCAAATTTGCGTCTCCTGTGTCAGTGCGGGAGATCGGGGATGATCATTGGCCACTTAAAAGCAAATCTTGCTTTTCCAAGGGGTTTCACACAAATTTGTCCCCACTCGGAGCGGGTAGCGACAAGATCAGAGATGCGGAGCTCTCCGGGCGCCGCTGGGTGGGGCGTGCGTGCGCGCCCATCTCGGCCAGCACCGTGCCTTCCAGAGTCGCGCTTTCTGGACGCGGTCTCAGATTTGGGAGGTTGGGACCTTGAGCGAAACCCCAAACCCTCCCTGCGCGCTAGTCGCGACCTCAGCATACTCTAATTCCACTCTGCCTTTTACAGAGGAGGGGAGGAAGGCCATCCCAAGCCTCCTGGAGGCTTTACCTGGTGAAGAGGACGAGCAGCCACTGCAGCCCGGTGGAGAGAGTATCCTGGCTGGCGCCGAAGATGTCTGTGACGGTGGCCGGCACGTACGCTTCGTCCAGCCGCGCGCCGCCGTCGCCAGAGCCCGCGGCAGCTTCCTTTCCCGCCGAGAGCATGAAGGCGTCCATCATGTCGCGGGGGGCGGCCCCGGGCCGAAAGCTTTCACGGTGCTTCAGGAACTTGTCTAGGACGAAGCTGCTGAAGTTGCGATTGAGCGTCTCGAATTCACGGAAGGCAGTGCGCACGGGGTTGGGGAAGCGCTGCAGCCAGGGCAGCACGTCCACCAGGCTGCCCGCGCCCACCGTGCGCCCGAACTCCTCGTTGTGGCTGAGCAGCTCTCGGAACTCGGCGTCGTCGTGGCTGTAGCGGCAGCCGAAGCACACGGCGCTCATGACGTTGGCCACGGCCACCACGGTCAGCGGCCGCGGGTCGAGAAAGGCGCCGCCCGCGCTGCCGCGCACCAGCAGCTCCACCAACTCCCGCGCCTCGCCCAGCACGTGGTCCTCGAGCACCCGGCGACCGCGCGGCTGACGCGTGGAGAAGGCTCGCATCGTGCTGTGCGTCGCGCGCCGCTGCGCCTTCCAGCTCTCCGAATACTGGCCGAAAGCCAGGCTGCGGCCACCAGACACCACGCGGAAAGAGGCGAAGGGCGGCCGGTCGGCGAAAGCGGCGCCCTGCTGCACCAGGGCCTGGCGGATGGCGCGCTCGCCGTTCAGCACCACCACCCGGCAGCTGCCCAGGCGGATCTGGAAGACGTCGCCGTAGCGCCGCGCCAGGCGTGCGAACGAGACGTGAGGTGCCGGGCCCATTGACGCCGCATTTCCGATCAGCGGCCAAGCGAAGGGACCCGGGGGCGCGGACCCCGGCTGCCGCCGCCGCTGCCTCAACAGCCACTGGCCCACGTGCACCGCGGCCAGCACGGAGAGCAGCAACAGGAGCATGGTCTGCTGGGCCGACAGAGGGATAGGCGGCAGATGATCGTCCGGGCTGAGGCTGGTGGCCATGCTGAGGAGAGAAGGGCGAAGGCGTGACACTCAGGTAGGCAGAGAAAGGAGCGGGCGCCCTACGCCCCTACCCCCGGCCTCGGGCTACCGTGCACTGTTGGGTAGGGAGGGGGTCGTGCGTAGGTCAGGTCAGGGCTAGCTCACTGGAGAAGCCGCCTCTTGCCATCCCAAACCCATTCCCCAAAAGCGAAGGCAAGGGTCGTGTTTCTACCTCTCTGTGACCCAGACTCCCCCCGACCCCGCCCCAGCCGCGTAACGGTTCCTGCAATTCAAGGGCAACACGACGGGCATCAAGGCTGTGGCGCTCAGTTCCCTCTAAGTGCCTACCACCCCGGCCCCTGCGCCCCCCGTCACCCCTGATCTGCGAGAACCCATCACAAGAGGCCGCAGGAAGGCGGCTCCGCCGACAGACTGACCTGCAAGGCGGCGCGGTTTCCAGCAGCGCCGGCTCCGAGGACGGATTGGGGCCTTTGTGGGATTCAAGACCGCAACCTAAGTGTCTCCAGGAAGTCGGAGGCCCGCCCTGGACACCTGTTGCCAGGTCTGGGAACTTTAGCGCCCACTCTGGAGTCTCTAGGCGTCGTCAGAGCCAGAGGCGCTTGGATTGGGATGGGGCGGAGAAAGGTGTCTTCTTTGCAGAGCCCCGCTGCACCTGGGCCTCGGCAAAGTCAGGGTTTTCTCATTGCATGGGGATTGAGACTGCGGGTCGATGAATAGAGTCAATTCCCAGCCCCCACGCCCCCCGCACGGCTCTGACAGCTGGCGTCGCACAGGCGTGGCCCGTTTGAACAGTCACTCGGGAGAGTCAAAACGCGCCATCCCGCTTCTCTCTTTTTTAAGGTCTGTGTGGGGGAGGAGGCAGCGGGACCTGACGGGGGCGGGGCTTGCGGCGGGCGGGGCGCGCCGGGACAGTCCAAGCCTCTCGGACTCCAACTTGGGTCGCCGCGCGCGCGGGTGGTCACGCGAGGCGGCCCCGGAGCGCCCCGACGGCCTTGGCGCAGTAGCTGGCGGCTTTCCTGGAAGCAGCGGTGTGAACTTTTCGTTTGCCCAAAAACTACTCTTCCTCGCAGTCACCCCAGATCGAGGCCGCACAGTTTCCCCGGGACACAACCTGAGCACCTCCCTGCGATCTCGGTGGGAGCGCCTCCACGCCCCGAGCGTACTTCCCTCTCGGTGGCTTGAGCGTCCTTCCCCGAGAGAAAACCGCTCGAGATCCTTGGGCGCCAGAACCGGGAAAGGAAACCTGTCAGTTTGGAAAAGAAAGCTCGGTTGTGGTAGCGGTTTGCCTTACTGCATCCTGAATTGTTTTATTTTTATTTTAACGTTCTCGCAAGCAGATCGGCCGGTCATGTCAGGCCCTTTGGCGAGCAAAGTTCTCCTTCCACCTTGCGCGGCGAGATCGAGAATTCCTGAAGGACGCCGCTCCCCTGCCCCGGGGCCCAGAGTGCCCTTGGCACACAAAGGCCAGCCAGCGCTGGCGCACCGCAGCTGGCCCCGAGGTTTCCCGCGTAGAAACTCCTCCACGTGGCGCCGCCCACTGGAGAGCGCGGGGCAACACTGGCCGCGTCGGAAGCCCTGGTGCCCGGCCCGGGAGCCAAGCTGGGACGAACACTGGAGAGAGGAGGGGAGGGAGGGCGCTCTGAAGATTCCTGGAGGGAGGAGGCGGGGCGGGGGGTAGAAGAGGAGGAGGCCAATCTCCACGCGCCTGCGAACTTTATTGGGTTGAAAAATCTCTTCTGCTGTCGCCTCCCCCTTGCGTGCGGAGCTGTGCCTTGCGTGCGCCGCTTCTGGAAAGTCGGCTCCACTCATGTCCCTCGGCGCTTCTCACGGCACCTGACACGCCGAGGCAGCGGCGGGGGCGGCGGCCGAGGGCGGGGCGCGGACCGCCACCACCCTCCGCGGCGCACGCACAGCCGCGCCCGCCCGGGCCGCCACCCGAAGGCCGGATCTGGGCTCGCGTTGCTCTCGGAGTGGGGACTCTCTTGTCAAAGGGGAAGCCCAAGGCGCTTGGGCCGCGGTAGCTTCCCTGGCCGCGGCGCCCTTTCCAGTCGGCTAGTACAAAGTATTTTAAAGACCCTGGAGAGAAATGGTCTTTTCTCTAAGGTTGGGGAAAGGACGAGCCCGGAGAAAGGGTGGGATGTATAGTAGTTACCCAGGTAGGTAGTGTACTTCCGAGCCTCCGGGGTTATCAAGTGTAGGTAAAGAAACTGGGCGTTTACCACGTGACAGCCCTGTGCTTTTTGAGCTTTACCGGCGCTGCGAATCTCTATTGTTTACCGGTTTACAGTTGAGGAAACGGGTTCAGAGAGATTATATGACTTACCCAAGGTCACACGCACTATAGTAATACATTTACAATCAAACAATATAATCTTAAATGATTTCTCTTTCCAAGTAAATGATTGAAATGCTTGCATGGGCAAAGTGGGGCGGTTTTCTACCCTCCCACCCTCCCTCCTGCTAGCTAGTAAGAAGTGGAGCCAGAATTTGAACCCACGAAGTCGCACTCCAGATCAATCATACAAGTTTACGCGGAAGGAAATCCTCAGATAAAAGGCACAAATGCCTTCTTTCCTACCCGCCTTAAAAAAAAAATCAGCTGGGCAGATTTTTTTAATAGTTTTGGGGGGTTTTTGTTTTGTTTTGTTTTGTTTTACAGAATTGAGGATTCTGAGGATCCTAAAGAAATAGTATGCTAACCTTCTGCAGGTAAATTGGTTTTGAATGAGGGAGACCTGCTTCATAGCTGATTTTGGAATAACTGGTTAAATTTTAAAGAAAAATAAAGGGACATCTTAAGAGTCTGACTTATTGAAAGGTTGAAACTAACATTAAAATATCTTATCTGATAAGAAAATGACTTTTTGTAAAATTCTCTGTTCAGTAGCTTTTGAGAGGTTCTCTGGAAATGATTTTACACTTCATGATGGGGTACTCAGTTCTGTAAGGAAGTTAGTTTTTGAGCAACTGAGTAAATAAGCATTGGTTTCCCAGGGCTGTGCTGGCATATATATCCTTTGAAATGAATTTTGTAGCAACCTTACAATATCCAGCTTTAGTATGACCTTTGTCTAGTCATTCAAGACTGTTGCAATGTATCAGTCTCTTACTAGACTTCAGTAGACAAGAACTGTGTATGGGCTAATGCCAATTTTGAGCTATGGACATTCCTGAAAGCTTTTATCACAGTATCTCTACCAGAATCAGACGGATGGAGGTGCTTTTAAACCAAGTAAATTTCTATCTTAAAAAGTACAAACAAAGCTGTTCCTAAGATCTCCTGTTTAATTCCTGAATAATGTCATATAGTTTTTAGTAAACTAGATACATACCTTCCTGCCACAGCAAATAGTTCAAGCAAACCCTCCTCCAAGCCATAATGCCTTGGGCTCAGCTCTTGTAGGACATGCCTTCAAAAGACAGAGGAACCAGTTGGGCAAATGCTGTCAGAAAGATAGACCTCATCAATTATGACAAGCTGAAGCCAAAATGACTGGCTACTGTAACGCCGGGCCTCAGGTTCTCCCAGGCTTTGCGGTGTAGACTTCTGTTAGAGGGTCCATCTGGTACCTGATGAAAACGCAGGGTAAATCCAAAGCGGCCTGTGGGTACCCCTGATCCAGCTCATGGTGGAGCCCTCACTCTAGTGAAAATCCACACCAGGCTTTTAAGTTATCTCAGTTCCTCAACCAAAGCCAGTGGCTAAGGCCTAGGGATCTCCTTTCAGTCAACAACACACAATACGGGGATTTTGCCTTCCCAAAACTCAAATTTAAATTGTTTGGTACAAATAACTTTCAAAAGAACAGCTAAGCTAGAGAGATAGTTCAAAGCAGAGGTTTAAAATACCTTGTATTGTATTGATTCCACAGAACAGAAATCCAGCTGAAGCTTGTTTAAGCAGGACAGGAATGCCCTGGCTCATGTGCAGGGAAGGATAATGGTGGTACCTCACAGGATGGAAGGACCTGGGGCTGCTCGCCCCACTGTCTAGTATGCTAGTCTCTGCTTGGGCTTCGTTCCAGATACTCTCTTCATGTAACGGGAAAGCTGGCCATGGGCAGCCTCAAATTAACCACCCCAAGAGAAAGAGAATATGTCTCTTCCAAGGTCATGACCCAGGCCCCTGGAAGAACTCTGTTGTGCCAGGTTGGCATCAGGCCACCCTTGTGGCCAAAGGGCTAGTTCTGTTTTCAGAAAAGGAGAGATGGGGGTGGGGGGAACATGCTAGGAAACCAAAGATAAGAGTACCCTCAGGGCTTCCCTGGTGGCGCAGTGGTTGAGAGTCTGCCTGCCGATGCAGGGGACACGGGTTCGTGTCCCGGTCCGGGAGGATCCCACATGCTGCGGAGCGGCTGGGCCCGTGAGCCATGGCCTCTGAGCCTGCGCGTCCAGAGGCTGTGCTCTGCAACGGGAGAGGCCACAACAGTGAGAGGCCCGCGTACCAAAAAAAAAAAAAAAAAAAGAGTACCCTCAGTCCTCATGCATCCCACTTCTGTCCATCAGTCCCTTTTGGGTTGAAGAATAACCCAAAATAATAATAATAATAAATTAGCATATGAGGCAGGTACCTTGTGCCTGGAACCAGTAGCCAAGAAAGCTCAGCCTTATGGGTTTTCTTCACGGGATTTCTCTCTAGCATAATCCCTGTGTCGATTTTATGGCTAAGCAATGTGCTCTACAGTGGAGTAGAAGCAGCAATCTCTGGCAAGTCTGACATGTGGGATGGGCAAGAATCAGTAATCAGACACGTGCTAGTAGGCAGAGAAACAGGAATAAGGAGACACACCAAGTGGCTGCAGTGACTGAGAACATGGCAGAGGGGAGAGCTGTAGGATACTGCACAGCTACAGTATCCTACAGCTTAAATATGTGAAGGGGAATTGAGAGGATAGAGGAGTTGATACCAAAACCCTGTGCTCCAGCTGACTTGCTTCTGCATCCTTCTTCCTGGTAATACACAGGCTGAGAACCACAGAGCTAAAAATACATCTTATTTCATCTAATCTAAGCAGCTATCATTTATAGGATGCACCATTATTTTCTGTACTAATATAAAGGCTACAGGACTGCCAATTGTAATTATACCATTACAGGACTGCCACTGTTGTAAGACATATTTTTATTTCAGACATGTTAAAATGGTTTTTTTAAAGTGTGTTTTAGAGTCAACAAAGCACAATGCATGCGAGCAATGAGCCTCTGGATTCTCTGCCTTTGTATTAAGCAGTGGTGATCCTGAGGTTTCTCAGATAGGGTAGTCCCAGGAGCGTGACCTTTCAAAGCCATCTCCCCTGCCTTTTATATTATTTGATATGGATAATTGATGTTTTCTCAATCCTATGTAAAGTGTGGGCAGAAGTACCTCTGGAAGATTTTGCTAATTTTATCAACCTAAATATTGGCTTGGCCAAAAAGTTCGTTCTGCTTTTTCCATAATCTTACGGAAAAAACCCAAACTTTTTGGCCAACCCAATGAATCTAAGAAGATAGTCTCTTGCTAATTCAGTGTAGCTTAAGGCAAGTTTCTTAGCCGTCCTCCCCTTCCAACCTGATTGCCCCATGAAGCTCTTTCCATATAGTCTGGTATTAGTGAAAGCCACAAAAGCTATATTGTATTATTGTAGTTTCCCACCAAAATACTTTCACATGTATTTATTAGAAGTAAAGGGGCATCAGTGTCTGCAAGGTACTTTCAAATGGTTCAAGGAAAAAAGACAAAGTGGGGGTAGGGAGAGAGAGAAAAAAACAAAGCAAACGTGGTAAAATGTTCGTAATCGGAGAATTTGGGTAAATGAAAGTTCTTTGTGATGTTCTTGCAACTTGTCTGTAAGTTTGAAACTATATCAAAATTAAAGTTACTAAAAATGAAAAAATAAGAGCGTAAGAAAGAAATATCTTCATAACATGATGATCTTTCATTATCCTTTTACTGAGAGTCTCTTAGAAGAAAGGACCATGAAAAGAATCTGGATTGCTATGTCGTTCAATGTCCCCATGATATGTTGCTGTTAGAGTTCAAGGCTAAGAAAAAGTCTGTCAGTTAACAGTAGTTTTCCTCAGCACTACCTGGTAGCACCTTTACCTTCTTTGTTGCCTTTGCTCTTGGAATGGTTCAAGTGTATCTGTCTTTTATTGTAAGCCTCCTTCAATTCCTTTTGAGAAGAGGAGGAATATAAGATGCAAACAGTACCTGCCCTTTAGCTTCATTGTGTCTTTGTTTTAAGGAGATAATCCACTTCCAGTTTGAGGTGCTTCATCAGTGTAGCAAATGGTCCTGTTCTCTAATGGCTTCTTCCTGCTTCCTTTAGTTTCCTTCCTTCCCTGCCTTTTGTCTTCCCCTGGCTCTTCCTCCTTCCCTCTTTCTTGCCTCCCATTCTCTTTCGTTCTCCCTTTCCTTGAGTCCACTTCTACCTCTTCCTCACCTGCACGGGCTGGGAGACCCCCACTCTTTCCTCTGCTTCCCATTGTCTCCCTTTCTCTCTCCATCCTCCTGCTGGCCTTCTCTCTCTCACAGAAGAGTAAAGAGTAGGGGCAAAGGAGACAAGAGAAGTGGGAGTGAAGAAAGGAAGAACAGGGCTCAGGGAGCCAGAACAACTAAGGAAAGAAAAGGGGGCAAAATATCAAACACCAAGGCTGAAAGACAACCTCAGTGATCATTTAGTCTAGTCTCTCAGCCACCATCTGAGTCCCTCCTGCTCCATTTTTGTGGATGAAGCATTCACTAACTCAGTTGATGCTTTGCTTTAAAGCACTTCATCCCTTCTTTCAAAGCGAACACCATCATATTGCATTCTTACAGAGGATTTTGTCTAACCATATGCTGCCATGAATGAACTCTCCCACCTTTCCTTTCAAGAATCAAAACAGGTTTGATTTGGGAATCTTTTCCTTTCCAAATGAAATAGAGATGCAGTACTTAACATTCTTGGTGTTTGTAGATATTGCCCTATGTATTCCCTTTAAAACCCCAATCTAGTTTGTAAAAAAATGGTGATGCATGTAAATAAGGCATCAGTGACACTCAGAAATAATAATAATAGACAGCACTGTTTCTATAGGAAGGGAGGGGATGCCAAGTCTGTGGTTGCTTTTGCAAATCTGTTCCACAGGCTCCAACTACCACCTCCATTCACTTCCTGAAAGTCACCTTTGTAACAGTGGAACTGAGGGGCTGCTGTCCTCTACTTTGGTCAACAGAGAAAAACTTTACTTTCCTAATTCTTTGATCAAGCACAGAAAATCTTTACGTAGATAAAGGATGTTGTTTTTCATTTTATTTCACAAAAATAAGTATTTACCAGGCTACCAAGAAAATGCATAAAGCAACAATAAGTACCAGGAAAAAAAAAAAAAAAGACACAATGTACATTTGGGTTCAGCTAAATCACAGTATCTAGCCAGGACATGTTGACTGGTACAGCTTCCAGATTTGGGATGGATTCTTGGTTGAGGATCCAGATTCCAGTCTTCTTTCTCTCCGTTAACTCTTATTTTTTAGGGTTAGATCTATATCCCCTTACAGGTTTTCTTCTCTTTCCACAAAGGGACAAAAATTCAGGTCAAAAACTGTAGTCACGGGCTTCCCTGGTGGCGCAGTGGTTGAGAGTCCGCCTGCCGATGCAGGGGACACGGGTTCGTGCCCCGGTCCGGGAAGATCCCACATGCCGCGGAGCGGCTGGGCCCGTGAGCCATGGCTGATGAGCCTGCGCGTCCGGAGCCTGTGCTCCGCAACGGGAGAGGCCACAACAGTGAGAGGCCCGCGTACCGCAAAAAAAAAAAAAAAAAACAAAAACAAAAACTGTAGTCACATCCAGGGCTTGAGAAAATAATTGGTAGTTAAATAGCGAAAGCAGTTATTCCTACCCTACACATTCCCAAAAGAGAACATGAGGGCTGGATAATTATACATTGGCTTTTTGACCATCAACCCCCAGCAGGATTTTTCCATCCTCCTATCGAAGTGTTGATTTCTCAACACTGTCCTGTCATGTTGTTGGACTGCTCTGGTTAGAAAGCTCTGGATGTCAGGAGGTTCTTTCCAACATTAAGAAAGAATCTGGAGTGAATGTTCTTGCCTTCTGCTGAACTTAAAGCTTCCGTTTGAAGTAACATAAACCAAGACTAGTTTCCCTTTCACGCAACAGCCCTTCATGTGTTTGAAGATGGCTCTTGTGCTGCCACTGAGCCATCCCCCATCAACTAAGAAATGCCCCAGTTCTTTCAATCATTCCTTGAATAACTTGATTTCTGGTACTTAACCCAGGTTATCTGTGCCTTCTGGACAAAGCGGTTCTTCAATATGCCTAAGTGTGTACCTGAAACTAAACACAATACCCCAGAGGTGACATCCTGTCCAGCCCAGAGAGCTGTGGTTACTTCCCACAGTGTTTCTTTTAATGCAGACTAAGTTTGGGGACTATTTTAAGGTATCTGCATCCACTGTTGTACCAAACTTGTGATGAACTGAAGTCTTTACCTTTTAAGACTTAATACCATTCTGAGTCTTTAATTGCGCGTATGCAATTGATTTTAAAAAACTAAATATGAGATTTTACATTTATTCCTATTAAACATATCTGGAAGCTTCCAGCCCATGGAGGCCATGTTGATACTGTCATGGGCTCTGAGGGCCAGAGACCAGAACAGGAGTAGGAAAACAATATGGGGAAAGCAAGTCTAGTGGCCAGGTGACCACTGGCCCACTCTGGACTACTTCTAGGCCAAAAATCTTTGGACTGTGGTTTACATTATATATCCACATTATTATACATCCACAGTATTACATATATTTAAATATTTCATATATAATGTTATATATTATACAACTTGTATATATTATTTTTCTCTTTTGTAAATTCTTAAAACACACACATATAGTATATAAACAGACTCTTGTTGCAAAAGATTCAATCAGTATATAAGAACATATAGAAAAACAGGAAAGCCCATACTCCCACCCCTTCTCAGATGTAGCCACAGGAACCATGTGTCTTCCATTTATGTACAGCATATGTTTGTACATATGTATGTATTTTTAATACACGTGAGATCATACCAAAATTACTGTTCAGTGATTTTTTTTTCAACTTAACAATTGTCTTGGTGACCTCAACAGAGGGTATACATCTACTGCATGCTTTTAAACTGCTGCGTAATGACGGTAACAGAATTTATTTAACCATTTCTCTTCCATGGCCGTTTGTGTTGTTTCCAACTTATTGTAGACTCCTTTGCAGTGACTTCACTTTTCCGTGCAATTCTCTACACATTTGCAAGTGTTTCCCCAGTGGAGATGCTTGAACCAAGGGGATGTGCATTTTGAAGTGTCTTGCTACCACCTCATTGCCTTCCAAGAAGGTGGCCAGTTTGCATCTTGAGCCTGGGGTTTTGTACCAAGTAGCACGTGCGAAAATACTTTTCCTTCTACAAAGAACTGTTGCTGTAATTTAGCTTTGCAAATGGAGAATGAAAACAAAACAAAAATATTACTTGTCTTTCAGACCTGTACCTTACTTTAAAGAATTATATATGCTTGTATTCAGATCGTCTCCTCCTCTTGACAGATGAGGGAAATCCCCAGATTAAAGCCAGTAAGACATTAGGGGGGAACATTCCGGATTTTCACATCCTTGTGGAAGACATCACAGAAGCCAGGGTGGGAGAGTGACCTCAGCCTGCCTTGATATCCTCTCTGAGAGGATGACAGTCCTTTACAGGCCCCTGGGCCCAGGCCCAAGTGCCTTCTGGGCTTGTCTAATCCTCCAGAGGAGATTAAAAGCAGTAAAGCCAACATAACACATAATTAGGAGTTTGGCTTCTGGAGCCAGGCACTCTTGGGTGTGAGGCCCAGCTCTCTGACTTATCAGCAGCGACCTTGGCCATGTGAGTTAACTCTTCTGAGCCCAAGTTTCCTCATTTGTACAAGAGGGATAAGGCTACAGAGGGTCGTTGTGAGAATTAAATGAGATATTGTGAGGATACCAATCAGCATAGTTGACGGCAAAGATTGAGTTCTCAATAAAAATTAGCCATTATATTGGATACACGTGTATGTATGGCTGAGTCCCTTTGCTGTGCACCTGAAACTAGCACAACATTGTTAATCGGCTATACTCCAATATAAAATGAAAAGTTAAAAGAAAAATGTTAGCCATTATTATTATTGGTACTACTAGGGCCAGTACTACTATTGCACCCTTATTCCTGTCCAATAAAATTAGAGTCACACAAGGACTTGGACCTCACAGGAATAAACATAGTTTGCTTGGTTCCGTGTGAGGCTCCTGGGCTGACACACCGTCACCCACCTGCCAGCTCCCAGAAGCCTAAGGTGACATAAGCCACCTCCTTGAGCACTTGAGTGGTTAGTAGCACCACTCCAGAGCCTGTCAGGGTCTGAATGTGCCTCTACCGCCCATAACTGAGTGACTCCAGCGCTGCAAATCTCTGGGTCCAGTTTGCACTTAGGTAAAATGGAGACCATACCGGGACCTATTTGAGGATTAAATGAGCTAATACCTGTAAAGATTTCAGAACAGTGCCTGGCACCCGGGAGGGGCTCAGACAGTGTCAGCTATGATCATTATTCTGGGGGAGGCCACTTGCTACTGCCTTTACAAGGTCGACCTCAGCACCAACAGCCAGTGTGCGTTTCCTCCAGCTCCCAGAGGGCAGGCACACACTACTTCTTCTTCACCTCGTTTCACCTCACCTGGACAAGCTCCGCTTTAGGACCCTCAGTACAGAGGCAGCTCTTTAGGCAGGAAGATGCCATGTTCCCAAAAGATCCTGGGTGAGGCCATGCTGGGTTCCTTCCTCCAAGCCAGGCTCTGGGCCAGTCCCTCCTGCAGGAATGAGGCTCCGGGACAGCACTCATGCAACTCCCTGCCAAGGAGAGTTGAGAAAACACCACTCTACAGAGTGCAAATGGGAGAGGACCCAAGGGAGTGCTGTCGTGGGACCTCCCGGAGATTCCTACAAATGAAGAAATGTTCCCTCGCTTCCCAGAAGATACCGCCTTCTTTCCTCCCAGTACAAGTCTGGGTGAAAGTGGACTGTGGGTCAGACCAAGGGCATCCAGAACATCTAATAACCGAAGAAGCTCATGCCGTCTGGGGAGCCTGGACCAAAAGGCAGGGCAAGGAGCCTCTCAGCTCTTCTTTCTTTTTTTTTTTTTTTTTTTTCTGTACGCGGGCCTCTCACTGCTGTGGCCTCTCCCGTTGCGGAGCACAGGCTCCGGACACACAGGCCCCGCGGCCATGGCTCGCGGGCCCAGCCGCTCCGCGGCATGTGGGATCTTCCGGGATCGGGGCACGAACCCGTGTCCCCTGCATCGGCAGGCGGACTCTCAACCACTGCGCCACCAGGGAGGCCCCTCTTCTTTCTTAACTGCAAGGGAGGAAACGCTCCCTTATCCACTGTGGAAAGTCAAATTCAATCGTGTGTACTTTTGGAGGTGACTAACGTTCCTATTTCCTTTACACGTTGTGCTCAGTCCCTGGTGGCTTATTTATTTTAAGGGTTTGATTGCAGAAGAAAGGAGGGGCTTATCAGGTTCTGAGCTGTGGAAGCACGCGCTGGGACCTCTTACCAGGCCCCTTGCTCTCTGTCCGCTGTTTCAGGGAGCATCTGATGCAGTCACCTGAGCTCCCAGGTTGCCGGGTTACCCAGTGGAATATGTGGGGCTCTGGGGTAAAATGGAAATCTACTTCCGCAGCAAGAACACACGAGAGGCTCTGGACTAGCGTCCCGCTAGTCCAGAGGAATAACAAGGAATAACAAGTCCAGGACCCCAACAGGCAAAGCCATCTTGGTTTCAGTGCGAGATGCGATTCAAACCTGCCCTCTCCCCTCCTGGTGGAGAGTACCTCTGGTATCTGTCCTGCACGGTTCAATCCTCGTTTCTGTGCTCTCCTACTGCTGGGCTCTGAGTACGATACCCGAGGCTCCCTGAGGCAGATCAGAGAGGTGAAAATCAGGTTACACGTATCATTTCATTTAACAAGGAATAACCACTCCAACGATTTTGAGTGCCACGTGCAGAGCGCCATGCCCAGCAAAACGGGAGGACGATCCTCCCCTCGGACGTTACAGTCATAAGGCTGGGCCCGTGGCCCATACTCCTCTACCCTCTTAAAGCACCGAACACCACAAAGCAAGTTGGGACAGAGAGGAAAGGAGTTAATACTCCCTCCAAGTGCCAGGCACTGTATTCTGTGCTTTACACCTACTACTTCGTTTACTTCTGATCATCCTAAAAGTATCGCTATTGTTAGCCTACCTTATGTATAAGAGGATTAAGGTCCAGGGACAAGGAACTATATGCCAAAAGTCTCACGGGTTGCAAGTGAAGAGGTCAAGATTTGAACTCAAGTCAGCAGGCTCCAAAGCCTATCCAGACCACAGCGGTAAACACTCCTTAACTGATTGCCTATGGTCATGAATTATACAGAAGCCCCTCCCTTCTAACTCTACACTAAGTGTACCCTTCTCTGCCACTAGCATGCCTGTTAAGGACCTGGGTGATCCCAAGCCTCTCCCCCTCTCCCCTACTCCCCCAGGAGGCCAGGACCCCAACAGGCAAAACCATCTTGGTTTCAGTGCGAGATGCGATTCAAACCTGCCCTCTCCCCTCCCGGTGGAGGGTACCTCTGGTATCTGTCCTGCACAGTTCAATCTCTGTAATTTACAATCCAGTCTTGGGAGGGTTTCGAAAATTTTCCTTTAAAACAGTGGCTGGAACATGCAGAGAACTGGAATACAGCCTCCACATGGGCTTCATGACTAGATCTGCTACATTCAAATGCATTATATTGAACTTACTATAAAATTCACACTATTCCAAACTCCCAGAAATGATAGTTTTATTTAGAAGTAAGTGAGCAAAGAGATGACTTCACAGGCCCAGTGCCAAAATCTTAGCTCAGTGCTTCTCAAATGTTTTGTTTTCAGGACCTCTTTATACTCTTAAAAATTATTACAGAACCCAAAGAGCTATTGCTTAGTCTAAGTTATATCTAACAGTGTTTACAGTTTTAGAAATGAAAATGGAACAAAGTTTTAAATATTTATTCATTAAAAGATAATAAACCTAATACATGTTAACAGAAATAGCATATTGAAAAATATCTAAATTTTCCAGAACAAAAAATATTTAGTAGGAGTGACATTGTTTTACATTTTTACAAATCTCTTTAATTTCTGATTTAACAGAAGACAGATGAATACTCATATCCAATGCTGCATCCAATCTGTAGTGATATCAAATGTCATGTAGCCCCTGAAAGACCCCTGGTAAACTTGGGTTTTTTTTTGTCACATTCACATAACTTTCATTACAGTATATTGTTATAATTCTTCTATTTTCATTATTAATTATTCTTGTTAATCTCTTACTGTGAGACCCCTGGTAAACTTGTGAGAGAATAACAGGGAGAAAGGCAAAGAATATCTTATGACCATGGTTTTAACCTTGTGGGTTTCCTGAGAGGGTCTCAGGGACCACCCACCCTCCCAAGAAGTCCCTGGACCACATATTGAGAATGATTTTTTGAGAAAAATCCATCCAGAAGTATTTAAAGAGCTATGGTCTTGATGTAGGAAGTTGGTGGGAGTGAGGGTAGATTTCAGAGGCAGTCATGCCCCAGCGACTGATTTTAGCAGGAAAGCCCCTTAGACACATGTGGGCACATTCAAACAGTGCTGCAACCCTGCTGGACTATCACAGAGGTACCACCCCCAGATGGTGGGTCTGGTGGGGATGATGCACCTTAACCCCCAAGCAGGGCCAGGAAGAAGAGGCAAGCAGAATGGTACCCACGTCTCTGCTTCCCGGAGCCTAGGCGACATCTGAGTCAGTGGCTGGGAGACCGTGGCTCAGGGGAAGAGGTTGGAGAGATCCTACTCAGGCGTAGGGCCAGGAGGGCATCTGAGCCACATCCTGAAATTGCAGCGGCTCTTTTGTTAGCAGCTCTGCCAATAATAACAAGCGTGACAGTAATAATATACAACTAATAATGAAAGAACTACCATTTGTTGAACACTTGGAGCCAGGCAGTGTGCCAAGCACTTGACATGAATCATTTCATGAATCCCTCACAACCAAACCTTTAAGGTAACTAGTAACCATAAGCCCCTTTCTACAGACAAAGCAAGACAGGAGGAGTTGGCATTATCAACCAAGGTCACACAGCTCCTGTGGTAGCTGAGCTAAAATTTGAATTCAGGTCTACCAGATTCCAGAAACACTCTGCTACTTCCCAGTCAGACCAGGTAAACAAAATCCTAAGGGCAGGAGACATGAACCTTACTGCTTCCCATTAGAGGAAGCCTGGGGACAGAGAGGACACCCTTTCCCACTCCAAGCAGCCTTCTGGAGGGTTCAAAGCTGAATTGCAGTGGGGTCTTCAAAAGAGTGAGGGAGGTGACAGCTCTTGGTGCACGGCCCCTCCCCTTAGTGTCAGGCCCCATCCCGTGCCCCTCCCCATCCAGCTCTGCCCCCGCAAGCCTTCTTGTCATTGTTGCCACCAGCCAGGAAGTGCAGGCATTGGCGTGCCCACCTCTACTCCCCTCCCTGAAGGTCTGCGAGAACTGCACCCCTTCAAAGCTCCGACCTGGAGTCCCTCAGAGCCCTGCTCCCGGCAGATCATCTGGCACAAGGCCACCTCCACATCCCACCCCTTCTGAGCTCAGCTGCCCAGCGGTGCGAACTTCCCATAAGAAGAAGCTCAGTCCTCCACCCCCATCCCTGAAAAAGTAAACACGGAGGTTGTGTGAGAATTCTCTTCCAGGGCATCATACCTTCTCCCTAACCAGCGGCTCCAAGGAGTTCAGCTTTGCACGAGCTTTTAATTTGCGTGCAGACAAGCACAAAAGACCCAACCGGATATACCTGTTATTTCCCAATGACCTGAGAGCCCGGAGTTTATGTTAAGCCCCTGGGTTATGGCTCAGCTTGCACGCAAGGCTCCAGGACTCCTGCAGGCAATTGAGAGGTGCTGGAGGAGAGGAAAGAGGAACAGCTCTGAAGTGACAGCACGTAATTTAATTCCCCCTAAGCTCTCCAAGCATGCAGACTGTTCCCTTTTTGTCAGCCTATAACCTAAGTGATTTGTTCTACTCGGGCAAGAAATGTCTAATTTAAACCATATTGCAGCTAAGCCTTTGGTGGAGAAAGAGAGCTCCCTGTAGCTTGGCTTGTGCGTGGTGGAGCCGGATGGCAGATGAGGCAAAGCAGACTCCCGCGGCCCCTGTCTTTCTCACCCAGGTCGTGATTGGAGAAACGTGCAATCTTGGGCTTTAATCACCACACTCACTCTTCTGTCTCGTGCTTCATCCCTTGTGAATGGGTTTAATTTTGGTAAGAATGTTTACAGGAGAGTGTTGGCTTGATGACTCTGATGTCCTTGGTTGGAGTTCCGTCTGAGCCACCAGTGGCTGTGGGACTTCAGGCAGCCCTCTTAAACTCCACCCCCTGCCTCACTGCTTTTTCTTCTCTGAAAAATAGCTGGGAGGCTGCAGATGGACACATTTTAGTGGAAAGTGATCTGGTTTAGGAAGAAAGAGATCTTTGCTCCAACCCTGCTTTGCCCCTAACTAGCTGTGGATTTGAGACAAGGGACTTTTCTCTGGGCATCAATTTCCTCATCTGTTTTTAAAATAAGTGGGCTAGGGCCTCCCTGGTGGCGCAAGTGGTTGAGAGTCCGCCTGCCGATGCAGGGGATACGGGTTCGTGCCCCGGTCTGGGAGGATCCCATATGCCGCGGAGCGGCTGGGCCCGTGAGCCATGGCCGCTGAGCCTGCGCGTCCGGAGCCTGCGCGTCCGGAGCCTGTGCTCCGCAACGGGGGAGGCCACAACAGTGAGAGGCCCGCATACCGCAAAAAAAAAAAAAAAAAAAAAAAAAAGTGGGCTAGAGGAGATGGACTTCAAAGTTCCTTCAGCTCTAAAAGACTATGTATGTCCTAAATTGCTTCCAGTTTGACCAAATCACCGCCATTATTATTATTATAACTATTACTAGTATTAGTATCATTATCTATAGATTCCCTTCTCTAATTCCAAAGATCTCCTTAGCCAGGCAAACCTTCTTTTAAATTAAAAAAAATACTTTTATTTGCCTAAGTCCCATGGAGGATACTCACTGCCTTCCACCCCACCCCCCAGAGGATTTGATGGGGAGGTTCTGTGTCTGTCTCACCCCCCATCGAATTATCAAATTCCCCCCACAGCCATGCCAGACTCTTAAAAAGTGGTCTCTAAATACAGACTCCATTTCAAGGCTGTTCTCTCAGCCAAACATGCCCTCTCCCTTTCTCTGCTGTGAAAATTCTCATTCCCTTTTCCTCCTCTCCCCAGCGTGGAACGAATTCTTTTCCCCTCTGGATCCCTTGAGCAATTTGCACTATTATTCCATTGACTTTATTCTATCTGGTGTTATTTTTGGTTTCATATCCAATGTATCTCTGCTCAGCTAGTCCCTCAGGACCTGGAAAGTGGGGACTTGGTCATGTGTACAGCCCAGTCTCCCCACTCTCCTCCTCCCCTCCCCCGGCACCTGGTATACATTCAGTGGTCATAGAGGAATTAAATTGTGGAACCCTGTGGATTTCATCATAATGGGGTAAGAATGCTCCTTGGGTTAGAAGTTCACGGCCAGAACTGAGCAGCACAGATCTCCATCCCCCAAGGAAGCCCAGTTAGGCTGATGATCAGAGGGAAGCTGAGGGCTCGGGCAAGGCTTGGGGGTCCCAGGAGAAAAGCTGGCTTTTTGGTGGTGGGCAAAGTTGGTCTCGCCTCACTTGCTAAGAGGGGCTGCATACTCCCTTCTCCTTAGCCAGGCTTAGAACCAACCGGGTGACCCTCCTGTCACCGTGTTTTGTAAACAGCACCCAACTCAAATTACTTGGGAGCTTTTCTGAAACCTTAGAAACAATTGCTCTCTAGTTGTACTTGCCCAGACTCCTCCTTCTTCCAGGACGTGGTAACTTTCTTTTGAACACCTCCATTTGCCCTCCTCTTTCTCCACGGTGGACCCTTGAATGCGCCTTTGCCTTTGTTGCCTTTGGTGTAAAGTCCTGTTTGGAGGCATCAAGTTGTGTGTGGGTTTGTCTTTTCTTACTGAACGTGAATTCTAATTTAAAGCAAATTCCTTGGTTTTTACTAAGTAGAGATTTTGCAGAAAACCTGATTCTCATTTTAAAATGAATGAGGATTCGAAAAGTTCACCTAATTAAGAAAAGTTTAGGTGCAGTGCTTTTAAACCCAGTGGTAGAGAGATAAAGAAGAGCTATGTTATCGCAAAGGTGATTTTAGATTCAGCAAAGCTTTTACGACAAAAACAAACACAAAAAATTTGTCATGAAGAGCAGCCAAAAAAAAAAAAAACCCACGAGAAAACAGATTGTGAAGTCCACCTTTGGTTGTGGCCCTCCCGTGGAAGATGGCATTGAGGACGCTACACATTTTGAGCAATTTCTTCAGAAAAGGATCAAGTTCATTGACAAGCTGATCATCTTGCTAAAAATATTATAACTATTGAAAGAACCAAGGGCTAAGATAACTGTGTCCTCGGAGGTGCCTTTTTCTTAAAATATGTGAATTATCTCACCAAGAAGAAGAATCTGCATGGTTGCTGCATGTAGTCATTAACCCCCAGCTCGCTAAGAGCCAAAGGAGAAGAGGTCATTTCTGGTGACCAGGAGGGCACTAGGTCGGGAATTCACTGGATGGTAGTTAATGTCCTTTTTCTTTAATAATTGGGATAAGCATGACAAATGCAAACTTACAAAACAGTCTCACAGAGTGAGAAGACAGAGAAGGCTGAGACAAGTTAAATAAATGCTGGAGAAATGAAGCGGATAAAACCTGTTTGCTGCTACAAGTGCAGTGGGGGGGCAGCATTCCTGAAAAGGAGGGGAAATGAATAAAATCTCAAGTCCCAGAGGGGAGAGGCAGCTAAACGCTGGCCTTTCCCCTCCCAGCCTGGCTGGAATGCCGGCTTAGAGAAAAAGGAAGGGTTGGGGGGCATTTTTACTTTTTACTAAGACATCTCAGAAATGATCACGAACGTGGCAAAGTTGACTCTCAAAGATAAGCAGGGGAGTGAGGAAGGTAGTGGCGTTGGAAGCTGGTAGGTGGGGGAAGAAAGTGTCTCCAGCGTTTAGGTCGATAGACCAGAGCAGAAAAATGAAAGTGTAAGAAGAACAACTTTGGGGAAAAGGCAGCTGGTCGTTTTCCTTTCTGAATCTAAGAAGGGACATTTCGAGCCCAGGAAGGGCATGGGGGAAGGAGAGGAAAGAGCCAGGAGTGCAGGGGAGATATTGCAATATCTGACCCTATAATCTCCCCCAACAATTTCTGCAATGATTGTGACACCGAGTGCGTAGGTGTAGGTGTCGCTTCACCTCTGCTCTAAAGATGCCACGAGATGAGTGTCTGTTTATCAAACTAGGCGAAGTTGGCTTTGGTTGCAGAATTCCACGACTTGCAGGGTGTCTGTGACACAGGGAGAAGGAGAGCCTTCCCTGAGTCCCCAGGGCCCTGGAGACACTTCTTTGGATTTAAAACCTCTCCTTAAAGGTCTTGAGCATCGTGAAATGGGGGAGAACGTTTATCTTAGAGTCAAAATAGCACCAACCACAGCCTCAATGCCCAAAAGGCTTAAATCCCCTGAATAATTAGCCTAGAAAATTCATGAGTCAAAACAGCCCCACAAAATCTGAAGGGGAGGGAGAGATGAAGCCAGAAAGCCAGTAGAATAAGTGTGTGTACACGAAAAACGTTCCTCACCTGTGGTTGTTTGGGGGTGCAATAATCTATGCGTGTGTATACATGATATCCTTCTACATATTTGGTACAAATATGTGTTAAGATATCTGAAAACAACTCCAGAGCAACCCCCGGCCCCATCTTACTTTTCTCCTGAAGGCAGTGTTACATGGATATCTTAAATACACAAAGGATTTCCCAGCTGATCACCACATGCCTGACGTAAATAATCAGCTACAGTACCGAGTTGGGTAATCTCCTTTTCACTAAGCATTATAAGTTAATTCATGGCAGTGGTCTTAGATTTCAGACATTGGTTGCAGCAAATTGTAGAGGAGAAGCAGGATGGTATAATTCATAACCTAGAAAGAGCAGCAACAGCTTCTAATTTCCATTTATCCTCTGAGTCACGTGATATATTTCAGAAACTCACTTAAAATTGAGAAAATAAGCCATTCCTAATTGTGCTTAGGTAAGGAAATAGCTCATTTATGAATCAAAGGAGATTAGAGAATCTTTTGTGTGTTTGTTTAGAATCCATGCCAAATTTTTTTTCAGAGGCGCACACACACACACAAAAAACCTCTGATAAAGCTAAATGTTTAAAAAAAACAAAAGAGGGCTTTGCATGCAGTAACCCATTTAAGAACCTTGACAATGAACTCACCTCTGTTTTGAGTGTGGGATTTTTGCACTTTACGGTATGTACCTTTGAGATGGCTCTTTTTTTTTTTTAAATGAATACATCATTGTATTATTGGAGTTTCATATGACTCAGTTAAAAAAAAGAGATAATTTTCCAACTAGTCCTTTGAATTCCCATAAAACTCAATTTCCACAGGTTAGCTCAAGAGAATTTTTAAATATTAAGTTCTAAGCATGCTGCTTGAAACTCTTTAACACATTCCCAATGAATTTACAATACATCTCCACCCCCTAACTGTGGCCTACCCCACCTGGACCCTTCCTACCTTTCTTCACACACTGCTCTCCAGCCACTCTGTGGTCCCCTTGCAGTGCCTCAAATGTCAGAGTTCTTTCTTGCCTTGGACTTTCTGGGCTTGCTGTTCTTTTCTGCCTGGAAAATTCTTCCCTGATCTTGGCACGGCTGGCTTCATCAGATATGTTGTCTTAGAGCACCATTCCTTGACCCTCCTCTCTAGAGCAGTGCCCCATCCCCACCCCATTGCTCTCAAGCCTATAATCCTCTCTGTGTTCTAGCTTGCATCCATCTCAATCTGCTTATCTTGTCTCTTGGTTATATCTATTCGTCGGCCAAAAAGTTCTGTCGGTTTTTCTGTAACATCTTAACGAACTTTTTGGCCAACCCAACATATCTGCCATGGGATTTTAAGTCTCTTGAGATCAGAGAGCTTGTCTATCTCATTCACCATTCTCTTCTCGCACTGCCTGGCAAAGAGTAGTTGTTCAGTAAATATGTATTGAATGAGTGGATGAAAGATACGACATTGATCTGTATCTATTTTTCTTTCTGGGTTGTCTTTGTCAAGTTTTG
Organism: Mesoplodon densirostris; assembly: GCF_025265405.1. Classification (NCBI taxonomy): domain Eukaryota; kingdom Metazoa; phylum Chordata; class Mammalia; order Artiodactyla; family Ziphiidae; genus Mesoplodon; species Mesoplodon densirostris. Next base: position 30,772,160 of record NC_082674.1, read on the forward strand.
GTATTGATTTCATGTGCCAGATACTGAGAAGGAGAAGAGGGGATGGGCTTAGAGGGCCAAGGACTGAGCCCTGGGGCGCCCCAACCTTCAGCATTCACGTAAAGTGGGAGGAGGCAGCAAAAAGTCTGGGTAGGAGGAGCCTGTAAGTTAAAAGGGAAGAGCGGGGAGGGTTTCAGGAAAGAGTGGCCAGTAGTAGACAGTGCTGCTGCTACTGAGAGTCAATTAAGTGAGAACCAAGACGTGTCCATTAGATTTGGCAACATGAAAGGAGCCAGTGATCTAGACAAGAACAGTGCGGGTGAGTGATGGGGACTCACTGGGCGTGGGTAGAGAGTGGATGGCAATGAGGAATTGGAGGCAGGGAGTGTAGGAACCTTGTTCAAGAAGTTTTGCTGGGAAGGGAGCCCGAGAGAAGTGAAGGAGTGAAGGCTGGAGGAAACATGGGCTCAAGAGAGGGTTTTCTTTCATTTTGTTATTTTTGATTTGTTTGTATTTTAAGATGGGAGTTGACAGATTTTTTTATGCTCTTGAGAAAGATCCAGGAGAGAGAAAGAAAGAGATGATGAGGAGGATGTGGGAGAGAAAGAGAACATTGCAGAAGAGAAGTCCTTGAGTAGCTGGGCCAATGTGGTTCAAGGAAAGTGTTGACCACTGCTAGACTCTTTGCCACGGTGAAGGAGGAAGGGGTGTGTGCGTGTGTGTGTGTGTGTATTGATTGGCGGTAGACAGGTAAGAGTGTTGCCCTTGGAAATTCCCTGGAGGTCCAGTGGTTAGGACTCTGCGCTTTCACTGCCGTAGGCCCGGGTTCAATCCCTGGTAGTGGAACTAAGATGTCACAAGCTGCATGGGGCGGCCAAAAAAAAGAGTGTTGCCCTAGATGGCTTCAATTTTATTAGGTATGAAACCAGGACAACAGCTGGGCATGTGAGAGAGGGAAGGGATGTGGAAGGGTTAAGAAGAAATGAAAAGATTTAAAAGAATTACCTTAAAAAGTAGGAAAGTAAACTATGTAGGGTTGTGTAGAAGGATTGTAGTGCTGCATGTCCATTTGAGTTTTATCAGCATGAATTTGAACTAAGACAGCTGGATGTGGGGATTTTCCCAACACTTGGAGTGGGAATGTAGATTGTTACCACTTTTCTGGACGGCAGTGTCCTTTGACCCAGCCATTAGGAATTCATCCTAAAGATAGTTGGACACCTTTTGAGAAGATGTATATACAAAGATGTTCAACAAAGTACTTATAATTGATAGCAAATTATTGGGAAATATCTAAGTATTCAACAATAAGGGGTTGGATAAATAAATAATGATATATCCATACAATGGGATATTTTGTAGCTGTTAAAGACTATAAGCATGTATTCATTGATAGAGTCATAGACAGATAACCGTAATGAGTTACTGAGTGAAGAGAAATGCAGTTCTCAGAGCAGCGCAAAAAGTAAAACCCCATTTGTTGAATTCTGATGCAGCTGATCCTACAGGGTGTTCTGGAGCTGGGATGGCCCTTTAAAATTGTCCAGAGTCAAAGCAAGGGCCCAGGAAGGGTGAGGCAGATCCCTTGCGTAGAGGACAGTTCCCAGTGAGGGACTCAGATGCGGCCAGCAGCAGCCAGCACTCCCCACAGCCAGGGGAATGAGTTCCTCTCTCCTGAGGGCATGGCAGACCACAGCATCCATTGCAGGCCTGCAGTTCCTAGTCTGTAGTTATCCAGATCACCAGAATACCTGTTCAGTCTTCCTCTTCAGGCTGTTGTGAGGCGCTGAGGTAAAGGAGATGAAACTGCTTTGTAAACTGTAAAGCACTATCAACTGTGATGTGTTCTTGGTCATTATTATCTGTTATTGGTTCCCATCCTGCTTTTCCTCACCTTCCCTAGGCTTACACAATCACATTTACTCTTTCTCCTTAGGGTTATTGACCCAGAGAAAGAAATAAGAAGAGAAAAAAAAAGGGGGGCGGTGTAAAATTCTGAAAAAGAAAAGGTCCCGTGTTTTTCTGTCCAGTGTATGTGCGATCCTCATGAGGTCATGTCAACAGCTTGGGTCTCCGCGACCCAGAGGTGGGCTCCCCCCACCAACTGCCCCCGGGGCCAGGGTTGAGTAGGCTGGACTGTGTGGGTCAGAAGAATGACCCCGTGCAGGACTCGAGCCATGTCTTCCTCCCTTCCTCCCTCACTAAGACATGGGCCCATGGATTTTGGGGGGAATTAGAACCAGGGCAGAAAAGAAAAGCCACCTCAGGCAACTGCATTTCACAGTAGCAAGAGGAGGTTGTGAGGAAAATGTTGAAGCCCAAGGGAGAAACTGAGGTACGGTTTACAGAGGCCACAAATACCTTCTTATGGAGAATCAGACAAGGGAAAGCAGAGAAAACTGAGGATATCTTTTCAACTTTTCTAAGAAGATTTTTTTCCCCTGTGCAGCTAGTAAACATGTCTTTAGAGAATGTGTGTGGTCACGAAGTTGAAGGGTTGAGCAGATTGCCTCCCTGCCCCCAGATGGTTTTAAATGGTAGCAGATAGGAGGAGGGGCAAGTCACGGCTCAGCACCCACCCGACAGCCGCTCTTCCACGGTCACTAGTTCTGGAAGAGTGAGGGTGGCTTTTCAGACCAGGGAATGCCTGCAGGCTGACACTCAAGGAGGAGAGGTTTGTAGCTTCCCTGAGTGCTGAAGCTTCCCCTTCCTCCCCACTTCCCTGTCACTGCTCTGAACCACTCAGAAATGCTAAAACAACACACATGGGGGTTCCTGGCAAACAAGTGAGCAGAGAGAGAGAAAAGAAATCCAGTCACAGGAGAGTAGAAAATGGTCTCTCCTCCCAGAAACACTCACAAGAAAGATAGGCAGCCCTGTATACGTATAGCTGATTCACTTTGCTGTACAGTAGAAACAGACACAACATTGTAAAGCAACTATACTCCAATAAAAATTAAAAAAAAAAAAAAAGCAGTCCTGCTCTGTGCCCCCAGCGCTCAGTAAAATACTGACATCCTGGGACTTTGGAGGTTGCAGGGCCCGAGTCAAGATCTCATCAGTTTCACTTACGCCTTGAGCCAAGGTTATGAATAAATGAGTTTATCCCTATTGTAGCTACAGCGTCTGGCTGGGTCCGCGCACACATGGAACGCTAGACCAGCGCTGAAAATCGTGGGAACACGGCAGCCCGTTCACAGTATATCGTTAACTTAAAATAGGTTCACAGTACATCGTTAGCATAAAGCAAACAGTATATTGAGTACAATCCCAGTTTTTCAGAACAACGTAAAGAAATCCCAGTCTGCCAAGACCAGAGTGCCAGATACAAAATATTAAATGTTTCTCTCGGTGATGGGATTATTTTCTTCATTAAACTTTTCTGTGTTTTCTGATTTTCTTTTCCTACCCTGATCGACTGTTTCTGAAATAAAACTGAAATTTGAGAAATAAAACACAAGGAGAGTGTGGTGAGATGCTCCAGTTCCGTGATTGTGAGTACTTGTCCACAAATGTACATTCACACGCATACGTGGTATGAATACACATATGCACGCATGCATGTGTTCCAAAGCTCTGGGCTCCTCCTTCTATTTCAACCAGGATCCTTTTTGTCTCTGGTGAGTTCTTGAGTCCTGTGTAACCTCAGACCACATTTCTGGAGAGACAATCTCCTAGTACTGCTACCAAGGTAGCCAGTACCTTCCATGAAGGTTTCCGGCAGGTGGCCACTCCCAGTCCCTCTCCCTCAAATAAGGCCACCAGGGACCCTGCCTTTGGTCTCCACTGTCACTCTCTGGGGATGGGGAGAGAAGGGGGAAGGGGACAGCAGGATGATTTGTTGACCTGCAGCTTTGCTCAAATGCCTTTTGGCAGAAGGGTTCACAGGTGACGTCACATTCTGTAGCATTTAGAGGGGACACCTCCAGAGAACTTGACCCTAACACTGATGAGCTCCAGGCGTATGGGAGAGAGGAAACACTCTGCCAGCCAAGCTCCCTCAGGCTGTTGGCCTCCAGCTGAGGGTGGCAACAGGGACTAAGTCCCTGATCCTGCAGAATTAGGTTTCATCCTCACTTTCAGAGGTCTGGATCTCTTCTGACATTAAGTGCTTCCTTTCCTCAAAGGTTCCTGCCATCCCTTTTGTCTAAGCATTTTAAAAGGCTTAAGTAGAACAGTGTACTAGGCCAAGGCTTGTATGTTTATGTTCTCCTGCACCCTTTTCCTCTGTGTCCTGGTGGCACTGCTCCCATTCTGTTGTTATTCACTTTGTAAAAACCCATAAATTCTGAGCTGCAAGGGAGTTGTCTTCGGGGGCTTAACTCTAAGCATCACCACATACCAGTAAATGATTAATAAGCATTCAGCTCTGATATTAATAACAGATTTTTTTCAAGCAAGACACAGCTGGTGATGATTTAGTGACACAGGGTCACCTTAGTTTCTTTGAGCATTAGCTTGGAGGAGAGACTGAATGCTGTCAGATGGCACAAAGCTTAAAAAAACAAACAAACAACAACAAAAAAAACATATCTGGGTCCTAAGAGAGAACCCTGGAGGATGCACACACACAGATACACACACACATACACACACACACAGAGCAAGAGATTCCTGCTCTTTTCAATGTCCCATCTATTGTTACCTCCTGAGATGCTGTGGGTTCATCTCATGGATTATAGCTCTTCCCATCTCTAGAGCAAGCACATTTTTTGAACTAAAAATCAGTGTTCACTGGTTGGCCATGGGTCAGAAATTAAGAACGGTCTGGAAAAGTTGGGGGAAATGGGTTTCCCAATAGTGAGGCATCCAGCAGCATTCCCCACTGGCCATATTTGTTCAGCCATATTGAATAACTTACTCGATGCTAAGTAATTCCAGAGACTGGAGTTACAAAGAAGAAAACTCTCTGTCCTTGTGAAGCTTCACTCCTGTGGGACCGTGCCCTGGATGGGAACTCCCTTCTGGCTTGTACAAATTACAAGTAGATGTTTGAGCTCGCCTAGCTATTGTCCCAACTGATGCCTCCCCCACTCAATCCCTTCCCAGCACTGACATCTCTTCTTCTTTTTCCTTATCTCAGTAGGGACTGGAGTTCTTGCTCCGAGTTCCTTCTACCAGAGAAGGAAGTCCTTTGCTTGCTTTCTCCAGACCCTACTCTTTTCTTTTTAACTTTTTATTTTATATTGGAGTATATAGTTGATTAACAATGTTGTGATAGTTTCAGGTGTACAGAAAAGTGATTCAGTTATACATATTCATGTATCTATTCTTTTTCGAATTCTTTTCTCCTTTAGGTTGTTACATAATATTGAGCAGAGTTCCCTGTGCTATACAGTAGGTCCTTGTTGGTTATCTTTTTTAAATATAGCAGTGTGTACATGTCCGTCCCAAACTCCCTAACTATCCCTTCCCTCCCACCCTGTAACCGTAAGTTCATTCTCTAAGCTCCAAACCCTACTCTTGAGTTCAGCCCAACGGGAAACCTCTCCTGGCTTCAATGTTCACATAGGACCTTCCTCCAGTCAGGCCAAACCTCCCTCTTCCATCCCTCAAACTGGCTCTTCCCTCACTCATGGACCGGCTGCTTCTTCATTTTCTAATTGTTCCCAGTGTGACAGTGACTTTGCAACCATCTTTCAGGTTTCTTCTTGTCATGACCTCCTTATCATAAATGAAGATCCAGAAATGTCTTTCTGTATATTAAGTACATAATACAGAGAGAGGAATTCCTGTCTTCAGTGAAAGAGAAAGAGGTACAGGGACAACCTATCTAGTCCACTTTGCCCACAAATGCTGACCTTTCAAAGGACTCGGGGGGTGGATAGGAACAGGTTGGGAAGGTCCTAGCCCAGAACCACTACCTCATAGGCTGTCACAGTTTTTCTATTTGAAATTCAAAGCACCTGCAGAGTGACTGGTGTAGTAAATTACTTGCCTCTTTCGAAGACAAAAAGAGACTCTTCTTTAGCAGGATGGGAGAATTCACAAATTCCTGCCTTAATTCCCCTTCCTACCCATGTGGAGTCCCATCCGGCATCTCAGAGAGCTACTATTCTGCTGCCAGGGGAGCAGCCATCGCCATGAAAAAAATGCCTTGTGCCTTCCCCTTTCCCTATTGCCTTCTTCCTAGATCAGCACCCCTTTTCTTCCCTTTCCACATGCTTCCTCTTCCTTCTCTTAGGAGAGAACATGATATTTGATGGGCATGTTGTCAGGCATCTGAGTTTCTAATTATAGCTCCATCACTATCAGTCTGTGTGAGTTGGGGAAGAGAACTGTAACCAATAAGAGATGACAAATTTCATTGTGTAACTTAGTTCTTTATATCAGTGTGTCATTCTGACTCCTTTCTATTTAACCAGATGTTTTGCCAGAAATTATAATTCAACCATTTGAAGGACTGTGAATAAAGGCATAACAGAACCCTCTCCCCTTTGGCCTGAGCATTTGACTTTTGGTAAATGTCCTAGCACTGTTTCCCTGAAGACCTGATAAAAGAAAGTAAAAATGGCCCTGATTGGTAAACTCTATCTGGACTGGGACAACTATAAATACCAGCTTGAAAGCTCTATTTCTGGGTTTCCCTAAGTGCAGTCACTCTTGTAACTGGCATGACCCTGTGGGTGTAGACCTGTGGTGTTCTTCCAAAAGATATTAGTTGCTGTGGAGCAGGGAGCTTCCAATCCAGGCTGGCTTCCATACCCTCCTGATGTGTCTCTCTGCTTCACATCTGCATCATCACCTGCGGCTCAGGAGAATAGCTTGTGGATATAATGTGGATGGTTTTGTGGTCAGCTGAAGGAGAGGAATGCCAGATGTTTCCTGCTGGCACACTCTGCATCCTGGCCTGTGCTTCCTTCTGAGTCAAATGTGCCCTGTGTGGCATGGCAGTCTTGTGGGTCTGTGTGTTTGGTAGAGCCTTAGAAGAAGACCTCCTGGTGGGCATTGCAGGGGGTTTGACTTGGAGTGAACCAAGAGCATTTGCCTGTGAAGCTGTCTGCCTGAGTCAGTAGTCCAGTCATATGAGTGAAGGGGGTCAAAAGGTACAAATTTCCAGTTATAAAATAAATAAGTCATGGGGATGTCATACACAGTTTCAGTTTTGCAAGAAGAAAAGAATTCTGGAGATTGGTTGCACAACGTTGTGAATGTACTTAAACCTCCTGAACCATACACTTGAAAATGTTTAAGATGGTAGATTTTATGTTATGTGTATTTTACCACAGTTGAAGAAATATTGACAGGTTCCTCTAAATGTCACACTTAAATCATGTTTTTAATGGCTGGGCTAATGCTAAATGTTTCCAATTTTTACTATAAGTAGTATAGGAAGATTTTTATGTCACTATTCCAATTCTGTCTTCCAGTTGTGGTTAAACAGTCGTCTATATTTCACTCCTTATCATTTGACCAATTGACAATTTCAGCCATTGGTCAAAAGTTCCCATGTAAGTGCTGACCACACCCCTTACTAACACAAGAACACCGTCTAGGGGTCAATCCCGGAAAGACAGGCTACACCCAGAAGAAGGAGGAAGACCTCTCCCCCAGGCCTTCCACTCCTTGGAAGGACATCTGGAAAGGCAGACAGTTCTAAGTACCATCTTTTTCCTATCATTCTTCCAGTCAGCATAGTTTCCAAGACCTTGTTGCTATGAAAAGAAAGATCTCCCAATATTTACAATACTTGAGGTTAAAATAAATAATCTTTTTATGAGATAGAGCACTAATATCTTGCTAATAAAAGCTTCAACTCCTAATCCTTTGTTATTCTCTTAAAAAATATAACGTCAACAGTGCAATTAAGGCTAAAACTTCTTGCATAAATTCATGTACCCACTTAGGAATGTAATAGAGCAGTTTGTGAGAGTCACTGAATGATTTCGCTTTGGGTAAATCACAGAGAACACTAGAACTTAAACAGCTTTAGAGACCAGCTGGTTTAGAGACCTTCTAGAGACCAGTGGTTCTCAACCATTACAGGGTCATAGACCTCTTTGACACTCTGATAAAAATTAGAGGGTTTTGATCCTATAAAATGTAATTTTACACAAAACTTTGAATGCAATTTTAAAGGATTCATGGATGCCCAACCTCCACCCCTAGAGTTCTTCGTACATTGAGAATTCCTGCTCTGGTCCACCCCATAATTTGGAAATGAGGTTTCTGAGAAACACCACAAGTGAAGGAGCCGCCTAGCCTAGCTGGATGCTAGAGGGAGATGTGGTCCCACACTCAGCAGGATGCTGTGTCAGACTAGCCCTGGCACAACCCACTCCTGGAGTGCACGTGTTCTCTCTGCAGAACCAGGCTGAGTAAGAGGGATAGCAGCCACCCCGCAGAGCTCCAGCTCCGTTGGGGGAACCCAGTCAGACTCAGCAGCCATGAGAAACAAGCGTTGTCTTATTGGCTGGAGAGGAAGAGCATGAGTAGTTGGCAGTCCAGGGGCAGTCAGAGAGCATGGGCGTTACCCATGGGCTAAATGGAGATGATGTTGGTGGGCGTTTGGCAGCAGCATGGACTGTGACCCAGGAATACAGAGAAATAATAGTCAGAGTAGCAGATGGGCAACAAGAGGTGTAGACCAAGAGCAGAGGCACTATAGAGCTACAGGAAGAAGTCTGGATTATTTGTGAGATCCCAGGGACTTCTAGAAAACATCACTAAGGGGGACTAAAAGAAGTCTGGACTTGGGCTTCCCTGGTGGCGCAGTGGTTGAGAGTCTGCCTGCCGATGCAGAGGACGCGGGTTCGTGTCCCAGTCTGGGAGGATCCCACATGCTATGGAGCGGCTGGGCCCGTGAGCCATGGCCGCTGAGCCTGCGTGTCCGGAGCCTGTGCTCCGCAACGGGAGAGGCCACAACAGTGAGAGGCCCGCGTATCACACACACACACACAAAAAAGACTGGACTTCCAGTGTGGTGGATAGGAGCATTGCTCTTTGGGCTCTTACTATGGATACAATTGGGATGGTTTGATTTGCCAGGACACAAAGGGTGTGAAGAATCAATTATGGTATGTTTTTGCTTAAATTCCCCACTGAAACATGGCAGGAGTCAACCTGACACTCCAGGTAAGGCTCTTGCCTCCTCTCCCTGGGGAGCACCCAATTGTCATGGATTTCACAGCAAATCATTATAAATCTTTCTGAACCTCAGTTTTCTCAACTACAGAACAGAATCAGGGGATCAGGATCTACTGAGCCCTAAGTTTCCTTCCAATGCGAAAAAACAGTCTGATTCTGTGACCAAATCGGAAAGCCAGGGTTGGGCTCTTTCAGCTCAGCAGATTTAATGAGTCATTTCTGAATTGCTGGCCTAGGCACTATTCTCTTCAGTCAAATATTCCCTTGAGACATAAATAATTTCTTAGAAAATCGGGAAAGGAAACCTATAAGAGACTATAAAAAAACATTTTCTATAATTAAGAAAGAAAATGAAAAAGACGGCAATCAGAATTGGGGTTATATTTCAAATTGACTTATTCCAAGAGTGTGCACCACTGAAACTGGGTCTCAGCAGAGTAGGGCAGGGTGGCCTTTAAGGTTAACTCATCCAGGAGCTGCAGTCCCTCTTCCCCACGATGCACAGGTTTGCCTCGTCTGTGTTCGGTTTTATTCTCAGGCTGGGGGTAACATGGCTATTGTAGCAACAGGGCCAAGCTTTACTTTTGCAGGTGACAATGTCCAAGGAGACGGACTCTCCCTTCCTGCGGCTCTCCTAAGGATGGGGTATTTTCCAGAAGTCCCAGCAAACTTCCCCTTGAATCTCATGATATTGAATTGGTTCATATGCCTATTCCTGAACTTGTTGCTGGCAGGGGTGATGCAATTACATGTAACCAGTTTAGGCCGGGACTTCCGTGGTGGTCCAGTGGTTAAGGCTCTGCACTCCCATTGCAAAGGGCCTGGGTTCGTTCGACCCCTGGTCAGGGAACTAGATCCCACATGCCGCAACTAGAAGCCTGCATGCCACAGCTAAAAGATCCCGCATGTCACAACGAAGATCCAGGCACAGCCAAATAAATAAATAATTTTTTTTTTTAAATTTAGGCTAACCCGAAATGTACAGGGACCACGGGGTGACTACCTGGCACCGACCGAGGTCGTCGGGGATGGTGAAGAATGGCTGCTGAGCAGATAACCATTAGTGTCTCCCACATGCTATATTTCAAAAGCCTCACCACATTCTTTTCAGAATCACCTTTTGAAATACAATGGGGTTGTGGGACCGTGTTCCCTATTTTACAGATGGAGTAGTTAAGCTCAAGGTCACACAGTTGGGTTAGAGCTCGGACCAAAGACCTTACTCATCAAAATCCAAGGCTTCTCTATGTACGTTCTGAAAGGTTTAAATTTGGGGCTTATCTTTTTACCCAGATAGTCTTTTTCTGGGGATTATTTTAATAAAATAATAAATGAAAAAAATAGGAATAAAGAGTTAGAGACAAGAACGTTTATCCTGTGTGTGTGCTTGAAAAAATGGAAACAATCTGAGAGCCCAATAATATGCAGTTAGTTACGTCAATTTTGGTACATAGATACAATGGAATATCTACATATGGAATATGCAGCTATTACAATTTTATGGTAGAAGAAAAAGCAGTGGCCTACAGAAATGTTCACAATATATTGTTACATTAAAAAGCAGGCTATAAAACTGTTGTAAAAGAAAATCAGATCTAGAAAAATGAAGAGATGTAGACACCCACCTTTTATCAGTGCTTATCTTTGCATAGTGGAGAAAGGATGATTTTCATTTCCTACTTTGTGTTTACCTCTATTTGCTAAATTTCTTTGGTGAGATTGTATAGCAAAGGATTTCTTTGGTGAGAACGTTATAATCAGAAAAAATGTCTGTTGGTTTTTAAAATATTTTCACTTAATTAAATAATTTTCTTTTCACCGGAACACTGGTTTTCAGACATAGATGCCAGGTATCAGAGGGTTCCACAAGGGAAGGAGAGTCAGGGAGTAGTGGCAACAGCCATCACAGTGGCCCCTGCAACAGTCTTCTCAGACCTATCCTCAGTGTTGATGAAATCTTAGGATAAAAAGCATCGCTTGGAAGGATTCTAAAATTTCTGCCCTCAGCTGCCTTCAAAGATTGGTCACTGTATCCATGGCCAATAAGTGAAGCACAATACGTGCTTTGGGGCTCATGGGGAGAACAAAAAGCTACAGATCCTTCTTAAGACAATACTTAGGATAATATTTATTTCTAAAGTTTGAAGTTCCTGGCACATAGTGCCTAATAAATATTGGGTAAGTAAAGAGATGTTAGGCCAAGAAAAATGATTGGAAAATATTAAACAGTGAAATTACCAATTTGAATACTCAGCACATTGCCTTCTACAAATTATTTTATGGTAGAGGACACTACACTCTGCTTTTCCTGGAATCAGTCCTGGGTTTCCTGACCACCCAAGTCTTGTGGAGCTCTCCCACATTTATCCCTGTTATCACAGAGGAGAAGCGTTTTCTCTTCTGTTGACCTTCCAGCCTCTGGTGAGTCTGTCTCCTGCACATATGGAAAGTACCCAGGAAATGGCATGACCAAAAAATTCACATTTTCAGTCTCAAAACAACCCCCCCCCAAAAAAAAGAAGCCCAAAGCCTGCTGGATTTTTTTTTTTTTTTTTACACTGGACTGTGTTTTTTGGAAAAGGTACCCCAAATGAAGTTACATAAGCAATCAAGAGAAGTTCCTTTAGCATTTGTTGTAAAGCTGGTTTGGTAGCTCTGAATTCTCTTAGCTTTTGCTTGTCTGTAAAGGTTTTAATTTCTCCACCGAATCTGAATGAGATGCTTGCTGGGTAGAGTAATCTTGGTTGTAGGTTTTCCCTTTCATCACTTTAAATATGTCCTGCCACTCCCTTCTGGCTTGCAGAGTTTCTGCTGAAAGATCAGCTGTTAACTTTACAGGGATTCCGTTGTATGTTATTTGTTATTTTTCCCTTACTGCTTTTAATATTTTTTCTTTGTATTTAATTTTTAATAGTTTGATTAATAAGTGTCTTGGCTCGTTTATCCTTGGATTTATCCTGTATGGGACTCTCTGCGCTTCCTGGACTTGACTGACTATTTCCTTTCCCATATTAGGGAAGTTTTCAACTGTAATCTCTTCAAATATTTTCTCAGTCCCTTTCTTTTTTTCTTCTTCTTCTGGGCCCCCTATAATTTGAATGTTGGGGTGTTTAATGTTGTCCCAGAGGTCTCTGAGACTGTCCCCAATTCTTTTCATTCTTTTCTCTTTATTCTGCTCTGCAGTAGTTATTTCCACTATTTTATCTTCCAGGTCACTTATCCGTTCTTCTGCCTCAGTTATTCTGCTATTGATTCCTTCTAGAGAATTTTTAATTTCATTTATTGTGTTGTTCATCATTGTTTGTTTGATCTTTAGTTCTTCTAGGTCCTTATTAAACGTTTCTTGTATTTTCTCCATTCTATTTCCAAGATTTTGGATCATCTTTACTATCATTACTCTGAATTCTTTTTCAGGTAGACTGCCTATTTCCTCTTCATTTGTTTGGTCTGGTGGGTTTTTACCTTGCTCCTTCATCTGCTGTGTATTTCTCTGTCTTCTCATTTTGCTTAACTTACTGTGTTTGGGGTCTCCTTTTTGCAGGCTGCAGGTTCGTAGTTCCCATTGTTTTTGGTGTCTGTCCCCAGTGGCTAAGGTTGGTTCAGTGGGTTGTGTAGGCTTCCTGGTGGAGGGCCCTAGTGCCTGTGTTCTGGTGGATGAGGCTGGATCTTGTCTTTCTGGTGGGCAGGACCATGTCCAGTGGTGTGTTTTGGGGTGTCTGTGACCTTTTTATGATTTTAGTCAGCCTCTCTGCTAATGGGTGGGGTTGTGTTCCTGTCTTGCTAGTTGTTTGGCATAGGGTGTCCAGCACTGTAGCTTGCTGGTTGTTGAGTGGAGCTGGGTCTTAGCATTGAGATGGAGATCTCTGGGAGAGCTTTTGCTGTGTTTTTTTTTGTTTGTTTGTTTGTTTTTTGCTGTACGCGGGCCTCTCACTGCTGTGGCCTCTCCCGTTGCGGAGCACAGGCTCCGGACACACAGGCTCCGCGGCCATGGCTCGCGGGCCTAGCCGCTCCGCGGCATGTGGGATCTTCCGGGATCGGGGCACGAACCCGTGTCCCCTGCATCGGCAGGCGGACTCTCAACCACTGCGCCACCAGGGAAGCCCAGCTTTTGCTGTTTGATATTACACGGAGCCGGGAGGTCTCTGGTGGACCAATGTCCTGAACTCGGCTCTCCCACCTCAGAGGCACAGGCCTGACACCCGGCAAGAGCACCAAGACCCTGTCAGCCACATGGCTGCTAGTGTTGGAGGGTCTCCTGCAGAGGTAGGGGTTGGCTGTGGCTCACCACAGGGACAAGGACACTGACAGCAGAAGTTCTGGGAAGTACTCCTTGGCGTGAGCCCTCCCCAGGCCTGCTGGATTTTAAGGGCCAAAATTATTCAGGTCAGAAGCTAAAATGAGGTGGCCCACCCCACATTCTTTAAATAGGTGAAGTTTGGAGGCTCCCATGTCCTGAGCAAGTATCATTACAGAAGAGCCCATCCAAGGGCACCCCACTGTCCATTCTGCTTTGAAGACAACAGCCCCCCATAATTAGAAACAGCTTTAGTCACATGCCAGATGTCCATGCTTCCCTTCCAATTATTTTCAGAAACATCATAAAGAACCATTAGTGACCGTGTGAAATGTTCTTTTGTAAAAAAAATCTGTCCAACCTTATGAGTTCAGTTTGATATGAAGATTGCAATCTTCTTATTCCTAAGGGTCGGGTTTTTTTGTTTGTTTGTTGTTTTTTTGGAGGGGGGGCAGGATAAGGATCTCTTTGACTTGAACTTTTATCACCAGAAATGCTACCACATATTTGGTTTAATCACAAAGAACAGACAGTTTTACAAAAATTTTAACCAAATGTCTTCTTATATTACATACACAAGTGCATGCGTGTATTATATAACATTGCGTGTATTAAATTACATACACACACTACATTAGTAGACCCTGAGCACTTCCTAAGAATAATATGAACAATCAAAAGTTCTGGGAAGCACAGGATCCATATCATGAAGTAATAGTTCTTCTGAACTCTGCCCTGGTCAGGCCACTGGGGAATATAGTGTCAAGTTCTGGAAACCACATTTGGAAAAGGGTATTGACCAATTAGAGAAACTCTGGAGAGTGAGAACAACACAACCAACATAGTCTTTAGGCTTCTTTAGGGTAGAGTCTAGGTCATGCCCTCTCTTGAACCCACTGTCCCTGACACAGTGTCATATAGTGAACATGCACAAACATATGTGTTGGATGAATGAATGAGTAAATGAAGGCATATTTTATGCATAATTTTTGAAGGAAGTACATATGTTTAACCTGGAAAATGAAAGCTATAAAGACATGACAGCTCATTTCAAATACTTGAAGGTTACCATAGAGAAGAGGCAGAGATTTATTCTCTCTTGTCCTTTGGACTAGAACTAGGGCTACTTAGTGCAAACTACAGGAAGGCAGCTTTGACCCAGCATCATTGTTGATTTGTATAGCTACCTTGAAGAACTACAGGATGCTTGGGTAATTCCCAGCACTTGATTTTAATTTGAGCATTGTAGGGACATAGAAAAATTTGGGCTTGTGGCCAACTTAATAACTTGATCATGAAATCTTTATTGTGCGTGGTGCCAGACGATGCTGAGGGCAGGGTGAGTAGGTTAAAAATTAAGGACTTCTTCCCTTTAGAAGCTTATGGTCTCTTCAGGAATTCAGACAAGTAAGCAGGTCATCGCAGTACCACAAGGTGAGAAAGGCTACCATAGGGGAAGAAGTTTAGGCATCTACAGCAGTGGGTCCCCAGGGACCCCAGGAGGCTTAGATCAAGTGATAGTGAGGGGATGGGGGTGTGATTCGGCATGCATAAAAAGTCCGAGGTGGAGACTTCCCTGGTGGTGCAGTGGTTAAGAATCTGCCTGCCAATTCAGGGGACATAGGTTCGATCCCTGGTCTGGGAAGATCCCATGTGCCACAGAGCAATTAAGCCTGTGAGCCATAACTACTGAGGCTGCGCACCAGAACTACTGAAGCTCATGTGCCCAGATCCCATGCTCCGCAATAAGAGAAGACACCGCAATGAGATGCCCGCACACTGCAATGAAGAGTAGCCCCTGCTCTCCGCAGCTAGAGAAAAGCCCGCACACAGCAACGAAGACACAACACAGCCAAAAACATAAATAAAATTTAGAAAAAAAGAGAAAAAAAAGTCCGAGGCATAGGAGAATGACCTTGGGAGAGTCCTCCACCACCTGAACACTGCGTCTTTATTTTATATTTTATTTTATTTTACTTTTGGGGGGGTGGGGGGACAGAGAAAAGTTTATTGCAGGACCACGCAAGGAGAACGGGTGGCTTGTGCTCAAAAACTCAAACTCTCCGATGGTTTTTAACCCTGTGTCTTTAAACCAGCCACACTTCCCACTTGTAGTTCTCCTCACTCTTGTCCTGGGACATTTCCTCCTATTTTAGCCTTGGTGACTGAGCTTTGCTTTTCAGGTTCTGATTTTCATTGTTAGGGCTTAATTTGAGGTTCAGTGCCTGTATCATTCCTCCTCCTGGCTCATCTCTGAGGGAGTCAGGCCTTTAGTAGACGCAGAGCTCTCCAAATAGAGGGTGATCTTAGGGTATCTGGTTGTCTCTGTCAACATGAACACAGGGGCCAGACACCATGTGCCTGAATCAACAGCCAAGCCTCTGTGATGCTACACACAGCCTGCCCAGAATGGCACTCCAAAAGCAGCAGCATAAAAGAAATGTTCTGGAAGTAGATAGTAGCGATGGTTACCCAGCCTTATGAATACACTAAAAACCAATGACATGTACACCTTAAAATGGTGAATTCTAGGGCTTCCCTGGTGGCGCAGTGCTTGAGAGTCCACCTGCCAATGCAGGGGACACGGGTTCGTGCCCCGGTCTGGGAGGATCCCACATGCCATGGAGTGGCTGGGCCTGTGAGCCATGGCTGCTGGGCCTGCGTGTCTGGAGCCTGTGCTCCACAACGGGAGAGGCCACAACAGTGAGAGGCCCGCGTATCGCAAAAAAAAAAAAAATGGTGAATTCTATGCTATGTGGCTTGTATCTCAATAATAATTTTTTTAAAGCAGCAAGAGATGGCTGCTGGGGGAGGCTGAGCTTAAATATCTCTGGTTAAACTTCCTGCTTTCCTTGTATTTACAGGAAGGGGAAGGATTTGTCTTTAGACAGAATATCTTTGCCATCTTTAGACATTCCCAGCAATTGACAGCCCTGTGAAGGCATGAAAAAAATGTGATTAATGCTGACTCCATACACAGTCTATTAATTAATACCTAGATAATTCCATGTTGCCAGTTTCGTGATTTATAATGTTAAGCAGGCTTCCATATTTATCATCACAGGCAGCACTGAGTGGGGAAAGAGCATCTGGGGAAGACCTGAAGCTTGGTACCAATTTTGCCATTAACCCAAACATCTGTGACCTCAAGGGAGAAGGGGATTGGTGGGGGGGGTGGTCACAGAACCTCTGGGTCTCTGTTTTCTCAACTCTAACATAGGGGGGTTAGACTCAATAGGGCCAGTTTTTCTCCATGATTCTGTGAATTTCTAACTTTCAAAATCTCCAAAACAGTCCCAGAAAGTAAGTAGACAGCGATTACTGTCCCTATTTCACCCACAAAGAAACTAAAGACCAGGGAATTTAAAGGACTTCTTAGTGTTTGAACCAGGACCAGAAGTGAGTTCGCCTGAGTTCTAGTCCAGTATTCCTTCTAATGTGAAAGAAATGTGGACACTCCGTGCCAGGAATTTACCACTTAAGTTTATTCAGCTGATAAGGGTTTAAGGCAAGATTGTAGGTTCTTGCAAAAGGTAAGCACGGGAGGCAGGAGCATCGGAAAGGGCTGGTGGGTCAGAGCTGAGCCATGGCCACCGTGGAGGAGGTAAGTCAGGAGAGGTTGTTTGCTGAGGATTGTGCATGCCCTAGAGCATAAGGAAAGTAGGAGTTGCCAGGAAACCCTGAGTTTTCCAACTTGGCAATCAGTACACGACTGAGTTTTTATAGGAAATTGCCCAGTTCTTTGGAAATTTCATGTGGTATAAATATGGCCTTGAAATTATATATATTAGCTTAGCAAAAGGCAGAGACATTTTGGAACCCCTGAATTTGAGAGATCTGTTTGTGTTATTGTTATGATGACTTTCAGCAGGGCTGGATAACATGAAATTATATTGCTAAAAACAATTTAATTTTCTGATCTTTGAGACTTCTTAATAACAAGTAAACCTCAAGTAGAGTGAAGGTGGAGTGGAAAAAGCAATTTTTCCTGAATCAAAAAAATTAGGTCTTGGCACTGCATCTACCTAACTGGCTGTGTGTCCTTAGACAATTCACTTAACCTCTCAGATCTTCAACTTCCTCACTACAAATAAGGCGTTAGAGGAGATCATCTTTAAAGTCCAGCTCAGCTCTAAAATACCATGACCAGATATCATATACTTCACCACATTCTTCTCCCTGAATCTTGGGTATTTCTGTCTCTTCCAGAAATGGAACCTTCCATGTCACCCTCATTTCTCTTTGCCCTAGAACAGAAAGCCCAGCCACAGTCTGGTACCACCTCCAAGAGCTACCTATAGCAGGTGGCACCTAGTGACTCTACCATGACTGTCTACACTGCTAGGGAAAGTTACCATGGATGGACATATTATGCCTGACCTTGGCAAGAAAGGCAGTATAGTATAGTGGTTAAGAGCATAGGCTCCAGAGACAGAGAGACCTGGGTTGAATCCTGAATCTACCATATACCAATGACTCTGGGCAAGCAAATTCACCATGCCTGGTACCCAGTGAGCACTCAATAAAGGTGAGCCGTGTTGGCCTCTCTTCTGGGGTACCAGTACGGCCTTATAAAACCATCATGAGATGGTTAATGTCCAAGAGGAAATGTCATCCTTCTTTTCTCCAACACCTCTGGCAAAATTGTTACCCAAAGGTAACAGCCCACCCAGCCAGTCACGGTAAAGAGGAAAGTGGTTTCCAAGAGGAAGCACATGTGACTCAACATTATGTAAATGAATTGCTCAAATTCTTACGAAGGAGTAGAATGAGAGAAGAGGCAAGGAAAGAGAGGGGATGGGGGAGAATTTAAGGAATAAGAGAAGAAACAGTAGGTAGTGAATGAGGTTATTCCTATTTTGTGATAAAAGGCATTTTTAAGCAAAATTTGACCATTCTATCAAGAAGGAATGTAATTTAGCTAACATATTTCCACATAAAGAAATGCATGTGCATTTTCTGCATGTAGAGTATGTCTAAAAATAAGGCATTGCCTGTTTTTAAATATATAGATATATTTGGACACACACATTCCATCTGATATAATCTTTCTTCATCTCTTCCATGTGTCGTTGATTTTCTTACCAACTTCAGATTCAGAGCAGATACTGCACCTGGTAGTTTGGCACCAGCTGCCAGTGGCCTCGTGTGAACCTGTTAACCACTGTGGGATGGCAGACCAATTCTGAATCTAAGGCTAGTCTATGCAGGCCTGCAGCTGCTGCATTCTGATGCATTAAAGCCACAGCAAGTTGCAAAAACAAGAGCTCTGGATCCAGATGCCCTGGGTTCAGATTTTGACTCCATCATTTCCTACATGTGTGACCTATGGCAATTCCCTCTCAAAGGCTCAGTTTCTACATCTGTAAAATTGGGAATGTACTTGCTTCAAAGGGTGGAGGACTGAATGAGCTAGTGCATGGAAAGCACTTAGCCCACTATACACCGGCAGGCAATGGTCAATACATATTTAATTCTTATGTTCTTTCTCTGGGAACCATGGGATGTAGGATCTTATGATTGGTCCCAAGTTCAAGGATATGGGTTAATGTAAATATAATCTTAGAGTGTGGAGGAGATGGGTTTTAGAGGATCTGCACCATGGCCCCTGCCCCATATCAACTTAGTACCTATTTTCCAGTGTAACACACTGAATCTCAGAAGACAAAGAAGAGAATTTTTGGTTACAATCAGAAGCATGACAGAAACATCAAAATTATTTTCATTGAGCCATGTAAATTATAAAAACATAAGTAATAGTTCTATTTATTTGGCCTCAGTTTAAAAAAATAAATTTCCTGCAAGAAAAAATAAATAAAAGCAAAGAAGAACATTGAATGCCAGGACTTCCCTGGTGGTGCAGTGGTTAAGAATCCACCTGCCAATGCAGGGGACACAGGTTCGAGCCCTGGTCCAGAAGGATCCCACACACTGCGGAGCAACTAAGTCCATGTGCCACAACTACTAAGCCTGAGCTCTAGAGCCCACGAGCCACTACTACGGAGCCCGTGTGCCACAACTACTGAAGCCCACGTGCCACAGCTACTGAAGCCCGCACACCTAGAGCCCATGCTCCACAACAAGAGAAGCCACCGCAATGAGAAGCCTACGCACAGAAACAAAGAGTAGCCCCTGCTCACCGCAACTAGAGAAAGTCTGCACGCAGCAATGAAGACCCAATACAGCCAAAAATAAAAAGAAATAAATAACATAAAATTTACTTAAAATACAAACATTGAATGCCATCTCTGGAAGAACCACTAATTCCATATTTTTTCAAAATTTTCTTATTGTGGTAAAATACACATAACCTAAAATTTACCATCTTAACCATTTTTTGTGTGTACAGTTCAGTGGTATTAAATACATTCATATTGTTACACAACCATCACCACCATCCAACTTCAGAACTCTTTCCACCTCACAAAACTGAAACTTTGTACCCGTTAAACAATAACTCCCTATCTGCCCCCCAGCCCCGGGACAACCACCTATCTGCTTTCTCTCAGATTTTGACTACTCTAAGGAACTAAGGAGAATCAAACAGCACTTCTGCTTTTTTTTTTTCAATTTATTTATTTTTGGCTGCATTGGGTCTTTTTCTCTAGTTGCGGTGAGCGGGGGCTACTCTTTGGTGTGGTGCGGAGGCTTCTCATTGCGGTGGCTTCTCTTGTTGCAGAGCACAGGCTCTAGGTGCTCGGGCTTCAGTAGTTGTGGCACGCGGGTTCAGTAGTTGTGGCATGCTGGTTCAGTAGTTGTGGCTTGTGGGCTCTAAAGCTCAAGCTCAGTAGTTGTGGCGCATGGGCTTAGCTGCTCCACGTCATGTGGGATCTTCCTGGACCAGGGCTCGAGCCCATGTCCCCTGCAATGGCAGGCGGATTCTTAACCACTGCACCACCAGGGAAGCTCTCTGTCTTTTTTAAAAATAGATCTTTATTGGAGTATAATTGTTTCACAATACTGTGTTAGTTTCTGTTGTACAACAAGATGAATCAGCCATATGCACACATATATCCCCATATCCCCTCTATCTTGAGCCTCCCCCCCACCCTCCCTATCCCACATCTCTAGGTCATTGCAAAGCACCGAGCTGATCTCCCTGTGCCATGTGGCTGCTTCCCACTAGCTAACTATTTTACATTAGGTAGTGTATATATGTCGATGCTACTCTCACTTCGCCCCAGCTTCCCCCTCCCCCCACCCTGTGTCCTCAAGTCCATTCTCTATGGCTACAACTTTATTCCTGTCCTGCCACTAGGCTCATCAGTACCATTTTTTTCTTTTCAGATTCCATATATATGTGTTAGCATATGGTATTTGTTTTTCTCTTTCTGACTTACTTCACTCTGTATGACAGACTCTAGGTCCAACCACCTCACTACAAATAACTCAATTTCATTTCTTTTTACGGCTGAGTAATATTCCATTGCATATATGTGCCACATCTTCTTTATCCATTCATCTGTCGATGGACACTTAGGTTGCTTCCATGTCCTGGCTATTGTAAATAGTGCTGCAATGAACATTGTGGTACATGTCTCTTTTTGAATTATGGTTTTCCCAGGGTATATGCCCAGTAGTGGGATTGCTGGATCGTATGGTAGTTCTATTTTTAGTTTTTAAAGAAACCTCCATACTATTCTCCATAGTGGTTTCTGTTTTTATGATTGGTTTATTTCATTTAACATAATGTCCTTAAGGTTCATCCATATTGTAGCATGTATCAGGATTTCCTTCCTTTTTTAAGGCTGAATAGTATCCCATTGTATTTATATACCACATTTTGCTTATTCATTCATCCATCAATGGACATTTGGGTTGCTTCTAAGCTATCGTGAATCATGCTGCCATGAACATGTATGTACAAATATCTATTGAAGACCCTGCTTTCGATTCTTTTGAGTATATACACAGAAGGAGAATTCCTGGAATCATTTTACAATTCTATTTTTAATTTTTTGAGGAACCATCATATTGTTTTCTAAAGTGGCCAATCCAATTGTTTTTATCCTGCCCAGCCCCATTATGTCTTTCACAACATGCCTATAAAAAGTTGCTCCATATATACAGCAAGCAGTGTGCTAAGTGCTTTTTGAGCCCTGTCTCATATAATTATCTCAATAGCCCTACGAGTAGGTATATTAGTGTTGTGCCCATTTTACAGATGAGGAGATGGTCCAGGTCAGAGGGGCCATTGGAATTCACACCCAATCAGCCTTGCTCCAGGGCCAGTGTTCTCACCACTGCAGGTACCGCCTCTGATCTGGGTTGTCAAATCTCAGGGACCCAGCACCTCTGGTTTGGGTAGAAGGAAAAGGTGGTGTGCTGAGAGAAAAACCTAATGCATACCTAAGGCTGAAGTTGGAACAGGATCTGTGTGCAGAGCCAGGGGTGAAGCCAAAGCTGTAAAGGGACCATGACAAAAACCAAAGTTGGGCAGTTTTATCTTTAAAATTGCTAGGAGGAGTAGGGTGTAAATGCAAATCTCATTTCTCTCACCTTCCCACCCCATAGACACTTTTAGTAGCTTCGATAACTTTAGAGCTACCAGAGACTTATCTGAAATAACAGTGCACTGTTTAGATTTGAGTCCTCTTAAGCAGCTTGATACTGCATGGAGTCAAGTGTTCTCTGGCCCAAATCATTTCCCCCCAGATATAGCAATACATCGAGCCTTCTCATTATGTGAGGTTCCCGTATGGCTTTTGCACCTCCTCTCTAAGATTCTAAGTGCTTTTATATAGAGGCCTTAGTGATCTAACCAATTCACCCAAAAGGTACGCAGTGGACAGCTATTACTATTTTCAAATTATGGACTGAGAAATTGAGATACACAGAAAGAAACAAAGCCACTCTGCAATTTGGAAAGCCATCTGTGATGCTACAAAAATGTTTCACTGCACTCTTGACCACATAGACCATTATTTTTATTGCCCTCTCCCTAGATGAGATGCAGCTTAGTTTGAGAGAGTTGTTTACAGTTTGGCAAGCTATTAAGTAAAAGAACCTAATTTCAATTCTCTATTCTGGTGGGTGATAAGAATAAAGGGAATTTAGTTTAGGGGAAGAGGAAATGATAAGAACAGGGAGGAAAGCTTTTATTTAGAAGCCTTTTGGATAATCCATGGATGTAATTTATCCAACCACGGGCTGGGGGTCAGATGGAGTGGGTTGAATTCCTAAGCCACAACTATGACCACACGGTCAGTGTCGGTTCCCACATCTCCCTTTCTGCAGGAGCCCGTGACTGAGATAACAACAGTTTGATGAGTTGATGTACCACTGGGGTATCACCAAGGAGAGGGCCCAGAAGCAGAGGAGACATAAACATCTTATTCTTTTATCCTTCTCACTGTTTCTTGCTCCCTCTCTGTTGTTGTCATCCATTTTTCATTCCATCCTATTTCCTCTTTTTTCCCTTTCATTTCCTCATTTTGGGACAGTGAGAGGTCACAGTCTTGCTGCCAACAGTTGCGACACCCTCAGTAGTCATGGCAGCCACAAAGCCAGGGTTGGACCCCGTCTAGCGACCTTGAGGGAGCGTCTGGTCTTCAGCAGGAGGGAGTCTGTAACAGCACAGGGGGTCTCCAGCTTACATGTAGACCCTTCACTTTGAATTTTGTTGCTGATGTCTTTTGTCAAAGGCCATTTAAAATTTGAGGATGCGTGGTCTCACCTGTTAGTCTTTTCTTTATGGTGTCCTGGTTTTGTCTTAGGTAGGAAGACCTGCCCAATGCTAAGATTATATACTTAAACAGATACATCATATTTCTGTCAACAGAAATTCAGGCAAGCCAACTCATTGGAAATAGGGCTGTCTCATAAAATTTGGAACGTGTGGATATTATGCATGTACTTGGACTCTAAAATTTATTCTCCCCAGAAAAGTGCCCAGAGTTATCTTTCCTCCTGATTCCTTCTCTCACCTCCTCTCCCCGCCTCCACCCCTCACCTACACCCCAGCCATTTCATCTTAGGGTGGGGGGGAGCATTCAGTTTCTAGAACGAGAAACCCATTCAGACTAACTTATGGAGATGGAGATTGCTTGTACATTTATAAGGGAATATTATGAAACCCAATGTTGAGAATTACTCCTGGGGCCCTGAAGAGTCACAGGCAGCTACCCTTCCTCTTCCCTTTCTCTCAGTTTTCTTTGTCTCTGAGCATCTGCTCCATCTCCTCCCTGTAATCCAGTGTCCTTCATTTGCACATGAATTAAGACTACTGCGTTGCCTCACAGGGTCCTGCCACAGGATCATATGGGTCCAGCACCCACAGGAAACTAACAACCTCAGGCTCTCAGTGTCCCAGCTCCAAGCTCTATATGAAAAGATCTGATTGACTCCAAGTGGGTCAGATGTCCACTCCTGGCTCAATTACTGATGGTCGGGAACATCGGTCATGTAGTTGCCCCTCAGAGACAGTGGGCAAGGTTAGGCTCTTGAAGAAGGGAATGTGGCAGGGAGGAAATGACTGGTGGAACTAGTCCAGTTACCATCCCCATGTTGCTCTGGGACTTCTGTTCCCCTTCACGTTCACCCTTAATTGTCTCTAAGTGGATTTGGGTTTTGCCCATAGCAGGATTTATATCAGATCCAGGACCCTTTGGGGATGGACTGTGGTCCTGTTCATTAGGGGAAGTTCTGGTCTACAATTGCATTCTTGTGGATGTTAAGGAAAGGGGAAGAAAACCCTGGGCTGTGGATGGAGCAGGATAAGTAATTCCAGCAGCCCTGGCCACAGGGCAACGGTTTAGTGTGGCCACTCCCCACCGTGCAGGCCACCACTGAGGGTGAGCGGAGGAAGGTATGGAAAGGCTGTTGTTGTCCATGTCTGGTTTTTCTTCCTACTGCACATTACTCTTGTCATGTGGCTGATGGAGTGTGGTGGTGGCAATACACAGAAAAGGTTGAATCCAGGAGTTGCTTCTGGAATTCTCTTCAGAGAGTCAATATAGTCTAAAGAAGCTGACTCCTGAGAAAAGAAATCTTTTTCATTTCTGCAAGCAGACTAAGGATTTGGGGGTAGCTAGAAAGAGAGGATATGGAGGGGCCTTGACTGGTTACACAGCCTCCGTGATGCTCTATTTCCTTATCTGTAAACGAGGAAACAATTTGCCTGGTGATGGAGGATCTTTTGAGGTCCCACTAAACTCCAAAATAATGTCATTATATTATATTAGAGTGATTTATAACGTACAAATAATTTAATCAGCATACCACTTTTTAGCACACCAAAAAAATATTCATTGCTAAAATGCTCTGTGGACAAAAAATCATGACG
Source organism: Mesoplodon densirostris (assembly GCF_025265405.1). NCBI lineage: Eukaryota > Metazoa > Chordata > Mammalia > Artiodactyla > Ziphiidae > Mesoplodon > Mesoplodon densirostris. The sequence continues at coordinate 30,796,804 of NC_082674.1, forward strand.
GCTGCATGTTGAGACCAAATCAATATTAAAATGTTGTTAAAATATCTCTCGGGCTTCTCTGGTGGTGCAGTGGTTGAGAGTCCGCCTGCCAATGCAGGGGACACGGGCTCGTGCCCCGGTCCGGGAAGATCCCACATGCTGCGGAGAGGCTAGGCCCGTGAGCCATGGCCGCTGAGCCTGAGCGTCCGGAGCCTGTGCTCCGCAACGGGAGAGGCCACAACAGTGAGAGGCCCACGTACCGAAAAAAAAAATATATATATATATATATATATCTCTTCTTCACTTTGCCTGTCTTTAACCAACGACCTTCCTCCAGAATAGTCCTCCATATTATAAAATGCCACCTCAGCATGAGAGAAATGTGTCCGTTTGTAATGATTCTCCATATGGAGGCTATTGTAGAACCACCACAGAGGCACAGAGCTGGGTTTGAAAACATCTTCCCATGCAAGTTTTAAGCATTGACCCAGACTGCTGTTGCTGACATGGGAATAAGCACTGATGGCTTTTGAGAAATCAGTCATCCTCTTCGAAGACATGATTCTTTTGGAAAAGTATGACCCAACAAATGGCAATTACTTGCAACGATTTGGATTTAGATTTTTGCCTCAAGGTTTGGGCATGGTAAATATGCAGGAGCTTAACAACGTTTAAGGCTATTTGACATCTCCTGAGCCACTGTAGATGGAAAGGATTTGCAGTGTTGTCGTTTGGGCTTTACCTCTGATTGAAGGAACAGGCCTGTTTCAGGGAAGTTCTAAATCACACTTGTCCAAATGTGATCATAGCTGTATCTACCTCAGAGGGACTGGCAACCAATCCCTTAGCAGTATTGGTAACTGGATTCATTTTACATGAAACACAAATGTGAATCCCTTGTTCTTTTTACTTTTGTGTGTGGGGGGTCCCCAAATAGATAAGATTCCCTACTGTGAGGACTGTCTATTCCAGCTCCATGGAATGACTGGGTGGGCAAGATGGAGACACTTGCCCCAAACATTAAACGCTACGACACCCCACTTGGACCACCCTGGTATTCTCATCGGAATCAACTGGATAAAAGGGACTCCCTCTCCTACCTTTACTAGGGACATTGACCAAGAGCAAGGATAACTCCTTGCCTCCAGAAAAATTGGTCTTATTCTGACTCAAGGCCAGCAAACTGCTTCTGGAAAGGGCCAGATACTACATATTTTTGCCTTTGTGGACTTTTCCATCTTTGTTACTCAACTGTGCCACTTACAAACAGTCATTAGACAATATATTTATATGAATGGATGTGGTCAGAGTTCACCTGCAACCCACAGGACATAGTTTGCTGGCCCCTGCAAGAGTCAATCCCTTTATGAACAGGAGAGTTCTATGCTAGAAAATTGGTCCAGATAGTAAGGGAAGGCTAGCTCCATACAGCTGATATCGAGTGCCTCCTGAATGACTTGTGTCACTCTTGGTCCCCAGGAAGGTCTTGGACACAAGCTACATATTGGCCCAAGAATAAAAGGGCTTTGGAGTGATGGTCAGAAGATGGGTACCTAGCCCTCCAGAGCCCTCACCCTCCAGACTGGCACAACAGATCACAGTCTTCTAAGTTCTCTGGCTTGAAGCATGAGATCCACAGATAGCCTGCCAGGCTGGGCCCGGCTCTGGGGTGGGGCTGAAGTAGCAGTGAGTGGTGGGTATGCCCTGTGGATGCTAACTTGGGTCTAGTACAAGGAAGGAGTGCTAGGTGGCACTCAATCAGCAACTTTCAAATGTTCTGTCTCTTAACTGTGTCACCAGATGCGTATTAGCGTCCTCTCTTAAAAAGAAACAATATGAGCCTCTTCCTGACACAGGAAGACAGAAGTTTTCAGACGCGTGATCTTGGCATTATGGCACACTCGCAGCTGTCCTTTGGGTATCTCTCCTTCAACCTTCCTGACCCTGGCCCTGCCCTGACATAACCTGTGCTCCCCTGACCACTTATCTCCAGGAGACCTATGGCCTGTCCACTTGGCTCTGCCCAGGACCCACACCCAGGCTGCTCCCATTCTTCCTCCGAGGGCTGAGGGAGCACCACCTCTTTGGGACCTCTCTTCCAGGGGCTCACATTCCCACTCAGTTCAGAAAAGCAACAAAAGCCAGTATATAGGCCAGCTTGGCAGATATCCATTTAAAGAATGGCCTTGAAGCTTCCATGTTTCAAAACATTTTCAGCAAGTTTTCATTGAATTGTTTTAACTATTTCTGCAGGGAAGGCCCTGAAACTAAGGCTGGGGTTACAAAGGAGCTCAGACAGAGGCCTCCTTTAACGTGTTTCCTTTTCCAAACAGGTTGAAGAAACAGAGTCCAGGCAGGTAGTATGGGAACACGCACAGAGATGCAAAAAAACCACAGCAAACCTCTAGAGTATCAGAGCAGAGATGAGAGAGGGTGGAAATTACCCTCTAAGTTCATTTTTTAAAGCTCATTATTTACTTTTAAAGTACTGTTTGTGCAGAACCCAAGGACAGGAACTTACTGACCCATCCTTCCTCTGGCCGGCTGCCCTCCTGCTGATGGTAAATGTAAATGCCTGGAGTACTGGTAAACCTCCTGGTGGAAGCACGAATTGGAAAAGACAAAAAATAAGCTTCCTTGAGACCATGAGTGCGCCAGGATCCTGAATATGTAAGATGCATTCGTTCGTTAGTGAGTTCCCAGACACTGCAGATGCTGGGCGTGGGCGGGCGCCACTGACGCAGAAGGTGGTGTGCGCAGATGCTCTGCTAATCTCTGGAGACCTGTCTGGTCTGTGGCACACATGTTGGGGCCTCCATCAGGGATAGGCAGAGGCCAGGGCAGGACACAGTGGCCTGGGTTCAGGGGAACGAGACAAAACTCCACAGGGGTTTTGGAGTTCATTCAGCAGAACATTGCATGCAGAGCAGTGCGTGTCTGCAGTAAGAGTCCTCTCCAGCTAAGGGCCTGGAGTCCCCAAGAAGCGGAGTGACATCAGCAGAGAGCGGCCAAGAATACCATTCTTCCTACAAAATTTGACAGGTTGTCCTAGGCTGAGGCTCTCAAGATTTCAGGCAGAGAGGCTCAAAGAAATGCAGTTTACTCTAGCATGAGTCAGGTCCCTTGTCCCAGGACAAGCGTGGCATGAGACTTCCCTGAGGTCCTTTTAATGGTGCAATTGTCAAACCTCTTTTGAAGACCTGCCTTTTAATGCCTTCCCCTGCTCCCTTCTCTTGGTTTTCGAGGGAACAGGGGTTTATACCTGCACTTTTTAAAAACTGCAGCATTGGCTCTAAGGGGATGCTAATAGTCTCTTAGTATAATGTCAGCAAGAAGCTAGAAGAACTCAGAGATTACAGGGAGGGGGAAATGGTTCCAAGAATATGCCCTTAACTGTGCCATAGATCTGACACCCCAGAAACATTTGGAAGGCAGAATGGAGCTGGATTCCATAACTCAGGCTGTGTTGTCTTCCTACCAGAGGTCCAATGCTCTTTCCCACCTCCACTCCCCAAGTTGTGACAGAAGAACCCCTTTCAAATTGCCCCACCCTAAATTAATTGGATCTGATTAACCACAGTGCGATGTTGCAGCAGGGGGGCAGTCAGAGGCCCAGGATGTCCTTTGCTGTCTCTCATTGGCTGCAGGTGTTGAAGCCTGGAGTTGCCGACAGGGATTTCAGAGAGCTCCACCTCTGTCCTTCCTGATTCTCCAGTGAGGTCTCTTATTTGATGGGTGTTTGGGGGAGTGGGAGGCAAGAGAGCTTTAGCTCTTTGGGGAATCTTGATTTCCTCAGCGTAGATTGACTAAACTTTTCCAGAAAGTTAGATACAGGCAAATTTACAATCTCACTCAATGTGGTGAATATTTGTGGAGTTGAGTAGCTCAAAAATGGCCACTATTCTGGGCCTTAGGCTGATGAAGGAAAGAGAAGATGAAGGAAAATGGTGTATCACCACAGAGTAGCAAAGATACGCTGTGTTGGTGTCAAACACACTTAAAGCTTGGTTCCTCTGCTTATATTGAAGTGACCTTGTGCTAATGGTTAACTGCACTGTGGCTCAATTTGCTCATCTATAAAAATCGTGCCTCCTTCTGAGTTGCCATGAGGACTTACTATAAAGTAACCAGCGGGCAGCCAGACATAGTAAGTGACTGATGAAGAGTAGCTGCTATCAGAATTAATATTGTTAAAATGACTATACTACCCAAGGCAATCTGCGGATTCAATGCAATCCTTATCAAAATACCAGTGGCATTTTTCATACAACTAGAACAAATAATTCTAAAATTTATATGGAAACACGAGAGACCCCGAATAGCCAAAACAATCTTGAGAAAGAACAGAGCTGGAGGTTTCACACTTCTGGATTTCAAACTATACTACAAAGACAGTAATCAAAACAGTATGGTAGGGCTTCCCTGGTGGTGCAGTGGTTAGAAGTGCGCCTGCCGATGCAGGGGACATGGGTTCGTGCCCCGGTCCGAGAGGATCCCACATGCCGCGGAGCAGCTGGACCCGTGAGCCATGGCCACTGGGCCTGTGCGTACGGGGCCTGTGCTCCGCAACAGGAGAGGCCGCGACAGTGAGAGGCCCGCATACCGCCAAAAAAAAAAAAAAAAAAAAAAACAGTATGGTATTTGCACAAAAACAGACAGACATAGATCAATAGAACAGAATAGAGAGCCAAGAAATGAACCTACATTCATATGGTCAACTAATCTATGACAAAGGAGGCAAGAATATACCTCTTTAATAAATGGTGTTGGGAAAACTAGACAGCTACATGCAAAAGAATCAAAGTGGACTATTTTTTCACACCGTATACAAAAATAAACTCAAAATGGATTAAAGACTTAAATGTAAGATCTGAAACCATAAAACTTCTAGAAGAAAATATAGGCAATGTGCTTTAACATTGTTCTTAGCAATATTTTTTTGGATACGTCTCCTTGTAAGTGAGTCAAAAGCAAAAATAAACAAATGGGACTACATCAAACTAAAAAGCTTTTGCATAGTGAAGGAAACTATCACCAAAACAAAGAAGCCACTTAGTGAACAGAAAAGACATTTGCAAATGATATATCTGATAAAGGGTTAATATCCAAAATATATAAAGAATTCATACAACTCAACATAAAAAAAAAATGGGAAGAGGGCCTGAGTACACATTTTTCCAAAAAAGACATACAGATGGCTAACAGGCACGTGAAACGATGCTAAATATCACTAATCATCAGGAAAATGCAAATCAAAACCACAATGTGATAACTACAGTGTAAAACTGTCAGAATGGCTATTATCACAAAGACAACAAATAACAAGTGTTGGCGAAGATGTGAAGAAAAGGGAACACTTGTGCACTGCGTGTGGGAATGTAAATTGGTGCAGCCACTATAGAAAACACTATGGAGGCTCCTCAAAAAATTAAAAATAAAACTACCATACAATTCAGCGATTTCACTCCTGGGTATTTATCCAAAGAAAATGAAAACACTAATTCAAAAAGATATATGCACCCCTGTGTTCATTGCAGCATTATTTACAATAGCCAAGATATGGAAGCAACCTGAGTGCCTATCAATAGACAGGTGGTTAGAGAATATATATATATGTTACTCATCCATAAAAAGGAATGAAATCTTGCCACTTTCAACAACATGGATGGACCTAGAGGATATCATGCTAAGTGAAATAAGTCAGACAGAGAAAGACAAATACTGTATGATTTTACTTACATGTGGAATCTAAAAACTAAAACAAATGCCCAAACATAAAAAAAAAATAGATACAGAGTCATAGGTGGTTGCCAGAGGGAAGGGAGGTGTGGGGAGGAGAGAAATAGGTGAGGGAGATTAAGAGGTACAAACTTGCAGTTACAAGAGGGAAGGGATATGGGAACAGATGTATATGTATAACTGATTCACTTTGTTATAAAGCAGAAACTAACACACCATTGTGAAGCAATTATACTCCAATAAATTTGTAAGAAAAAAAAAGAACAGTAAAGACATCTTTAACTACAAAAAAAAACTTGCAGTAACAAAATAAATGAGTCACAGGTATGAAACGTACAGCATGGGGAATATAGTCAATAATTGTGTAATATCTTTGTATGGTGACAGATGGTAACTAGACTCATTGTGGTGATCATTTTGAAACGTATAGAAATATCCAATCACTGTTGTGCACCAGGAACTAACATAGTGTTGTAGGTCAATATACTTCAAAAACAAACAAACAATTACTCAGCCATAAATAGAAATGATACTGAGCTATTTGTAGTGAGATGGAAGGACCTAGAGTCTGTCATGCAGAGTGAAGTAAATAAGAAAGAGAAAAACAAATGCCGTAAGCTAACACATATATATGGAATCTAAAAAAAAATAAATAAAGGTTCTGATGAACCTAGAGGCAGGACAGGAATAAAGACACAGACGTGGAGAATGGACCTGAGGACACGGGGAAGGGGAAGGGGAAGCTGGGACGAAGTGAGAGAGTGGCAGCTGCATAGCACAGGGAGATAAGCTTGGTCTTCCCTGGTGGCACAGCGGTTAAGAATCCACCTGCCAGTGCAGGGGACATGGGTTCCAGCCCTGGTCTGGGAAGATCCCATGTGCCACGGAGCACCTAAGCCCATGTGCCACAACTACTGAGCCTGTGCTCCAGAGCCCGCGAGCCACAACTACTGAAGCCCATGTGCCTAGAGCCCGTGCTCCGCAACAAGAGAAGCCACCGCAATGAGAAGCCCGTGCACCACAACCAAGAGTAGCCCCCGCTCACCGCAACTAGAGAAAGCCCACACGCAGCAACAAAGACCCAACACAGCCAAAAATAAATGAATAAAATAAATAAATTAAAAAAAAAAAAAAAACTAAAGGTGAGGGAAAATGCAAGGGATGATCCAGATGGAGTCGACCTGGTGGATGTTATACAGCAGAAAGGTATCATGGGGCAAGTAAGGCCAAGATGTGCTAGTCTGGAACACAAGATGTTGGTAAGTTGGTTTTGTTGACTATTAAACTAGATAGACTTGAGGTATTTTAATCAATGCTTGCTCCTCATGTGATGTTCTTTCCCTGATTCTTATGTGATTTTTGTCATCTTAGACACATTTAAGTAGAAAGACAAATAGAAGTAAGTTCTTAGCTTATTAGTAAAGAAGCAAAGAACTGGAAGAAATTGATCTTTCCTTTCACAAAGACCTCATTCCTCACAAAAATGGAACTTTCAGTCAAGGATTTGGTCCTTTAAAAAAAAAACAGAAAAGAAAGCATGACCTCTATCCCTTTTTTGACTAAATACTGCCAACTGATGCTGTTTGGAACTAGAAACTTCCTCTCTTTCCACATGTTAAATGCATATTTTTTTAAAATGCAATTTGGCCCCTTGGTTCCCCTGTTCTCAGTAGAAAAACAAAATGGTCAGTAATTCATTTCAACATTCAAATTTAGCTGAAAAGCTCTTGGTGATTCAAGCCCACAGATGTAAGGCGAAAGGGTCTCAGAGAGCAAGTGGAAGCCATGAGTTTACCAAAAATCTGTGACTTTCTTCAAAGCTTGCAGGATCCCAAGGCTTAGCCTTTTTGAGGAAGAATAACCAGTGGACAGCTGCGAGGTTTTGAGCCCCTAGAAGATGACGCCCACGATGAGGAGGGCAGGGGCAGCTGGGCCCAAGCCACATTTGGCCGGTCTCCCGCCTGCCTCGCGGCTGTCCCCGGCTCCCCGGAGACATCCTCTGGGTGGGAGGAGGCCCACTGCCAGAGAACACAGTCTGATGTTTTCTGTTCCTGCTGCAGGAAGTCCCCCATCCCCTGCCACCCGCCACATCCTCAGCCTGCAAACAACGCTTAGAGAGGAGAAGGGAAGCAAGGCTGTGAAAGGCAGATATCCATGGTGAGGTTTAAAGCACTTTCCCCCAGACCTTGAAAGGACACTCTAGATTCATTCATTTTCGCTTTGCTACTTCTTCGGTATTTAAGAAGCCGCTAAGAGAATTTACCCTGGAAAGACAAATTCTTGAATGCATACAGCTAGCTATTACCACAAGAGCTGACTTTGAGTCACCTCTGACTTCACCTCCTACACCCCGTCCCTGCCCGACTTGGCTGCGACCACACAAGCCTCCTGACTGATGATCAATTAGCCAAATGCTGTCCTACCTCATGGCCTTTGCCCATCCTGGTCTTGCCCACGTATCTCTGTGGCTTGCTCCCTTGCTTCATCTGGGGCTTTGCTCAGATGTCATCTTGGCAGACAGGTCTTTCCTGGCCACCATGCTCATACCCTTATCCTACTTTATTTTTTTTCATAGCACTTTTTTACCACTCGATATGTTTAATGGTTATATATTTGTTTGTGGTACGGCTCACCTGAATAGAATAAAAGATCCACAAGAGACCTTTCTGCTATACCCTCGGCACATAGTAGGGGTTCAATAGACATTTGAGAAAGGAAGGAAGGAAAGAAGGAGGGAGGGAGGGAGGGAGAAAGGGTTGGAAGAGAGGGAGAAAGAAGAGGGGGTAAGATAGATGAATGGGGAGCTAAATGTAGTCTGTGAAAGTAGACATGGGAGGCACCAAAAGAAACATTCCTGCTTCACCATTCCCTGTGCCTGGGATAATTTACTCTGGATGGTAAACAAATATCTTGATTGTGCATTAAATCCATGTTAAATGAACTATTGGTGATGTTATTCTCTCCCATTCCCCAAACCCATGTTATCCTCTGCCTGGGTGCCTATTCTTTAGTTCTGGCCCATTAACCCAAACTATTCCCTAGCCCCTTCAGGATGGCAGCCCTGCCCTGATCCTCAGTCTGATGTCTAGAGACCCTTCTGCCTTGCTGGTCGGGACTTCCTCCCTTGTCCCCTAACCCAGCCCAGCAGCAGCCCGTGCTGCTCCAAAACCCTTTCCCAATATCAGCTGATGGGAACCCCACCAGACTCCTGTCTGCTGCTCAAACAGAATGGCCTTTCCCTTCAGAGCCAACACAGCTGCCCCTCTGGAGTGATTCAATCTCATGCTGGATTCCAAACTCTTCTCTTGCCCACCTTTGCTACTGAAGAATGGACCATCTTGCCTTGTACCGAAGTCATGATTAAAAATTATAGAGGGCCTCCCTGGTGGCGCAGTGGTTAAGAGTCCGCCTGCCGATGCAGGGGATACGGGTTCCTGCCCCGGTCTGGGAGGATCCCATATGCCGCGGAGCGGCTGGGCCCGTGAGCCATGGCCGCTGGGCCTGCGCATCCGGAGCCTGTGCTCCGCAACGGGAGAGGCCACAACAGTGAGAGGCCCACATACCGCAAAAGGAAAAAAAATAAATGAATAAATAAAATAAAAATAAAAATAAAAATTATAGAAAAGAGAATTTTTAAATGACCTGGCCCATATATATCTCAGAAGGCCTGGCCTAGTTGTGAGTGTCACATCAAGGCAAAAATGACCCCCAAAATAAATTTTTTTCCACTTACCTTCCTAAAGTGGACTCAGCTGGCCTGGTCAGGGTCCTGATCACTTCCTACTCCCAAAGATGCTCACCCCCTCACCTTGAGCCTGTCAGATCCAGAGCTGACCCAATGGACTCATGTGTGGTTCTAAGCTGAGCCAACAATAGGTGTTTCCCTCTGAGACGCCAGGAAAGGACCAGAGCTCCCCTGGACTCACACCCCTGGGTAAGCCGTGGCCCACTTCAGCCTCTTAGAGGCCCAGCAAGACCAGCAAGTCCTCCCTGGTCTGTGCAGACCCCTGTCCCAGAAACAAACTCCCAACATGGACCTAGAACCAGCACCAGGTGGCTTTGGCCTGGATTTTTTCTCAGCTAGACTGACTGCTCTGGGAATTTCCCAGAAAGTCTTTGCCTGAGAAACTCTTTGTCCTTCCCTAGCCCTCCCCCAGTCCAGTGAGACTGTTTATGAAGAAAAGTTGATCAATGATGTCACAAGCTACAATCAGGCTGTTTCTCTTGAAGGCTAATCACTCGGTACTATAAGCACGCAGACAGAAATTCAGGATAGATAGTGGAAAAGAGACAGTTTGTCATCCTTGTTATTAATGGATGAATAAAAGGTCTAGTCATCCCAAAGTCCCTGAATCAGGTCTTCCTGTTCAAGAACCACAGCAACAACAAAAATTCACTTTTAAGCTGCAAAGTAGACAAATTGAGCAAGAAACAGTTGTTAATTTCAGTTTCATCTCCCATTCTTGCTCTTGATCTGGGCTCTTCTAACATTCAGTATGCAGAGCAAGTGGAAAAAAGCTATCTGGGTCATTAAAAACTGGACAAGCAGACTGAAGAGGAGTGGCCATATTTTAGTAGTTTCCTGAGTCATTATTAAATATGATAGAACATTGTCTACTTTGTTACAGATTGGATAACTAATCCCACTTCCAAGAAAGGCTTATGGTGAGCAAATGGTTTCCCTCAATTTCTCACTTTCCTTTTCTACAGCCCACTTAGCAGAGGCCCAGGTGTGGAACGGGTCAGGGGGTTCAGCAGTTCTCAAGGCATAGTACAGACAAAAGGATGGGGTTAAAAAATACTACTCTGGGGGCAAATGTATGGCCTGGCAGGAAGGATGCCTTCTTAACAGTTGGGGTCCAAAGAATCAAGCAAAACTGGAGGCAACAGGCCATCAGGAAATTCTAAACAAATAGATTGGGGTTGGTGTCAGAAGAACCAAATAAACAAGCAAAGAACAGGTGGGCAGTGACTGTCATACCAGAGGCATGAATGACATCCTTGCATGTATTGGTGGGTCTGAACAGGCGGTACGGTGGACTCTGGTCCAAGGATGGGGGGTGGCTCCCTCTATGGTGCCTCTAGATACTCTGCTGGGTAGACAAGTCTTGGCAGGGCTGTCCTGAACAAGGACCTTGGCAGACTCCTCCTCCTAAATTTTGGAGCTCTTCTCCTCCTTCATCTTCTCCTCTCCTTCATCTTCTCCTCTCCTTCTCCTTCTCCTCTCCTTCTCCTTCTCCTCTCCTTCTCCTTCTCCTCTCCTTCTCCTTCTCCTCTCCTTCACCTTCTCCTCTCCTTCATCTTCTCCTCTCCTTCGCCTTCTCCTTCTCCTCTCCTTCACCTTCTCCTCTCCTTCGCCTTCCTCTTCCTCCTCTTCTAACTCCTCCTCCTCCTCCTCTTTCTCCTTCTCCTTCTCCACCTGCTCTTCTTTCTCTTCTCTTTCTGTCCTTCCTTCTAGATCATTCCTATGGTTTTAATAGCATCTCAAATCTCAGGCTTGAGGTCTGAGCTCCAGAATCATTTGTCCCAGTGACCACTGTCCATCTCCACTTGAATGTCTCACAGGCATTGTAAACATGAAATGCACAAATCTCTCTCGTGCTTCCCTCTAAAATATCTGTCCCCTCCTTATCTTCTCCACCTCAATAAATGGCATGCCCACTTACCTATTCCTCAACCCAGACATTCGACCCAAGTTTGGTCAATTCTACTTCCAAAATAGTCTCAAAACTGGCCATTTCTTTCTGTCCTCTCTGACACTTTCCTGTTCCAAGTCACTATCATCTTTTGCCTGGATGAGTCTCCTTATAGCTTTTCTTGCTTCATCCGGTTCATCCAGAGTACTTTATCAAAAGGTGGATGATCACAGCACCCATCCAGTGGATTCCCATGAATTCAGGAGAGTTCAAACTTCTTCCCACGGCCTAAAGACCCTTCACAATCTTGCTTCTGCTCATCTCTTCAGCCTCATCTCATGCACACGTTCCCTTCCACCAGATTCTGTGGCCTTAAACATGACAAGATTTGTTTGTTTGTTTGTTTGTTTTTATAGGATTTATCATCTTTCTTGCCCACCAGACTTTCTTGTTATTACTGTAAGTCCTGTTCTTAAAATTGTCCTATAGTAGGTGCTCAATAAAGATTTATCAAGCAAGTGTTGATGAATGCTACAAGCTAGAGAGAAGCAGCAATCTTGCAGCAACCTGAATAGTTCTAGTAGTTAATTGTAGTATGCAAAACTGTAGTTGATTGTAGTATACCAGACTATGCCCTCAATCAAAATATGCATGTCCTGTGTTCCCTTCTCTCAAAGTCTGGCTTAGCAATACCAGTGAATTTAATAACCATCTGTTCTGGTCACTTACTGTAAAACAAACTAACCCCCAAACATATAGTGGCTTAAAACAACCATTTTATCACGCTCAGGGATCCTGTGAGTTAGGTATATTCAACCAGGACACGGTAGCAATGTCTGTCTCTGCTCTACAATGTCTTGAACTTCAACTGGAAAGATTTAAAGACTGGGAATTACTCAATGGCTGAGAGTTAAAATCATCTCTTGGCTCCCTCCCTCACATGTCTTGTTCCTAAGCTAAAATAACTCAACGACTAGGACTGATAACCAAGCCCTTTTCCATGGCCTCTCCACATGGGGTGGCTTGCTCACAATATGGTGACCTCAGGGTGGTCAGACTCAGGGCTCCAAGAGCTAATATGCTAACAAATAAAGAGGAAAGTGCATCATTTTTTATCATCCAGAAGTCAAACAGTGTCATTTTCGCCTACTTTACTGTTTAAATAATCACAAACCCACTCGGATTCAAGGGAAAAGAAAATAGACTCTCTGTCTTGATGAGAAAGGGGCAAGGTCACACTGTGGAAGGGTATGTGGGATGGGAGACACTGGCCATCTTTGGGAAATGCAGTCTGCTACCCATCACATGCTATTGTTCAAATGAGGAAGTGCTGTTTGCTCTTCTCGCCTCCTTAGCTCTCCTGGCCTTCCTGTGTTCCTGGTCCTAATCATTTACAACATATGTTCAATATAACAAGGATGATTTGAATCCCCAGGGAGTGAATCCTCTGGTGGACTTTTCAAACCAGGCTAAAGAGAAATAGGAAAAGACTTTAAGACATGCAGCTCTAAGGAACTACCCAAAATATACCAGATAGAGGCCCTATAGATCTTTAACCAAGATTTCTAGAGGCCACATGTCTGATGATGTCAGAAGGTCAAGTTTATACTCTCAAAAAAATACATGCTAAGCATATACAGCCAAACCTCATAATTCATGAATTCTATATTTGCAAATTTGCCTACTCACTAAAATTTATTTGTAACCCCCAAATCAGTATTCACATTGCTTTCACGGTCATTTATAGACATGCACAGAGCAGTGAAAAATTTCAGTCACTTGATTTGCACATTGACAGCTGAGGTCCAACAAGGCAATGTTTTGCCTTCCTCACTTTTTGCATCCTCTAATACTGTAAACAAGTGTCCTTTCAGGTCCACTTAGAGCATGTTTTCACATTTTTGTACTTTTTGTTGATGATTTCACTCTTTAAAATGGCCCCCAAGTGTAGCGCTGAAGCACTGTCTGGTGTTCCTAAGAACAATAAGTCTATGATGTCTCTTACAGAGAAAATACCTGTGTTACTTAAGCTTTGTTTGGGCATGAGTTATAGTGCTCTTTGTGTGAGTACAATGCTCATGAATCAATGATATATGTTAAATAAGGTGTCTTTTAACAGACACACACATAAGACAAGGTTATATTTTGATCATTTGGCAAAAATATTGTGACCAGAGGTTCACAGGAACCTAAGCTTGTATTTCTTTTAGAAGCAATCATTTAGGATTTGCTAATTCAGTATTTGAGGCAGCTTTATAGAGCATAGCTATCATGAATAATGAGTATCCACTGTACCAGGACTGTTGTAAGCCCTGGAGATGCAATAGTGAACAAAACGGACAAAAATTCCTGCCCTCATGGAGTTTACATTCTAGAAGTGAGAAGAAAACGTAAGCGAAAAAAATAAGTCACTGATACAGTAATGTTAGAAGATGATAAGCACAATGGAAAAAATAAAGCAGGAAATGGGAAATGGAGAGTATCCTGCGTAGACCCAGCTTTTTGTTGTTGTTACTGTTGTTTTTCTGGGGGGGTGGTTTCCAAAATGCAATGATCAATATAGTCCTAACTAAGAATCAAATGATGCTTGAGAATGTTCATGAAAGAGGTGAGGGAGCAAGCTTAGCAACTTCACGGGGAGGGCAGAAAGAACAGCAGTGCACAGGCCTACAGTGGAGGCATTCCTGACGTGTGGTAGAAACCAGGAGGGGCCCATGCACCTGCAGTGAGTCAGTAGGGGATGAGGTCAGGTCAGAGAGGCTGGAAGGGTCAGCTCAGTAAGGCCCAGTAGCCCGTTGTAATGAATGGAACTTTCACTCTCCCTGAGAGACTGTAAGCAGGCAAGGTGGAAACAGGAGAGCAATTAGAAGAATATTGCAGAAATCTAGACCTGGAGGGTGGTTACGGTCAGTTACGAGAAGTGGTCAGATTCCGGATATACAGATTCTGAAAGCAGAGCCATTAGGATTTGCTGGTGGATTAGATGTGAGGTTGTGAAAGACATAATGAGGTCAAACATGACTTCAAGGGTTTTGGCCTGAGCAGCTACAAGGATGAAGCTGCCATTAACTGAGATGGAAAAAAAGCTGTAGATGGAGCAGGTTTTGGAGGGAATCACAGGGCTTCAGTTGAATTGAGATGTCCATTTCGAATTGAGATGTCTATTAAATATCCAAGTAGAGATACAGTATAGGCAACTTGGTATGCAGGACTGTAATTCAGAGAAGTCCAAACTGGTAATAATATACATTTTGAAGTCCTCAGCACACAGATGGAGTTTAGAGACATGAAACTGAACGAGACCACCAAAGAATGAGCGAAGGTAGGGGAGGGAAGAGAAGAGGTTCAGGACTGAAATCCCTGGGTCACTCAATGTTAAGAGATCAGAGAAAAGAGAAGGAATGAGCAAGGCAGATTGAGAAGTAGGGTCTCCTGGGAGCTGAGTGAAGACAGTGCTCTCAAAAAGAGAGAGTGATCAACTGTGTTGTCATGTGCAGACGTCAGGTAGGATAAGGACTGAGAACTGACCATTGAATTTAGCAACATAACAGTGATGTGCTGGCTCTCTGGAGGCGTTGGGAAGACGGGGGGAGCCCTGCTTTGTAGAGTTTGCTAATCTCCATATTGAAAATACTCATGACATAACTGATTTCAAGCTATTAATGTGATGCCACTGAATGCAGAATTTTTTTAAATTAATTAATTGAATTTATTTATTTTTGGCTGCGTTGGGCCTTTGTTGCTGCATGCGGGCTTTCTCTAGTTGGGGCGAGCGGGGGCTACTCTTCATTGCGGTGCGCGGGCTTCTCATTGCAGTGGCTTCTCTTGTTGTGGAGCACGGATTCTAGGTGCATGGGTTTCAGTACTTGTGGCACACGGTTTCAGTACTTGTGGCACATGGGCTCAGTACTTGTGGCTCGTGCGCTCTAGGCGTGTGGGCTTCAGTAGTTGTGGCACGCAGGCTTAGTAGTTGTGGCACACGGGCTTTGTTGCTCTGCAGCATGTGGGATCTTCCCGGACCAGGGCTCGAACCCATGTCCTCTGCGTTGGCAGGCAGTTTCTTAACCACTGCGCCACCAGGGAAGCCCTCGACCAACATTTTTTATTGGGGGTAGCCCAAGCACCTTGATGGAAGCACCTGGGACCAGAGGAGGATGTCATGGTCTCTGCAGCCCAGATTCATTCTAACTTTTAAAGAGAACACATTCCGACAATGAAAAGGCAAAAGGCACATACCCTATAACCACAAAAAGTGCAGATTGTAATTAATGCAGCTCTAAGCTAAGGAACACCAAGAACTGCCAACAGCCTCCAGAAGCTAGGAGAGAGGTATGAAACGGATTCTTCCTCAGAGCCTCTGAAAGGAGCCAACCCTGCTGGCACCTGGATTTTGAACTTCTGGCCTCCAGAACTGTGAGAAAATAAATTTTTGCTGACTTAAGCCACTGGGTTGTGGTAATTTGTTATGGCAGCCCTAGGAGGCTAGTATAGACTCTTCAGAGAAGAGCATTTTTCACAGACACATGAGGGAAGAAGGAAAGAAAAAGAAGATTGATAAGTATGGTCCCTGAAGCTGACTGAAGATGGCATTCCCAGGAAAAGGGGATGATGCTCTCTCTGCTGCTTCTGGCAAGTCCTGGACTTCTGATCTTGGTCCGATCCTGACTGGCTCATTATTGACTACGAAGTTTACCTCAGAGCTGCTAACTCCTGTTCAGTTTCCTCAGCTTCCTGGTTTGACTGGTTTTTGTTGATGGGAGCAACTGTTTGGGCAGGTTTGATCTATGTAAACAGAGTCCCTGGAATACATGTCCTCAAATATCAGAGAGTATTGAGTCATCCAGTTGTATACAAGCTGAGGAGACATAAGTTTCCAAGACATAATACTGACATTTTTGGTGATGACTACTGTTGGTCAAAAGGAACTTCCTCAGTGGCTCCTAGTGGTACCTAAACTTTCCCTGTTCGTTTTGTCTTTATATGCAGGCATCAGATGAAATGCAACTGCTTTAGTAGAATTAAACCATCATCAGCTATTGACATATCAGCTCGGAGGGAAGCACCTCTCTGGTGATGAATTGTGGAGTGAGAAAGAAGAGAAAATTCTAGAGCCTAAGGAAACTATTTGGGAATGCTGGGTCCTTGCAAAGAATTGAGGAGAGAACTATAATGGAGTTGATGAGGAATGAGAATAAATCATGTTATGTCTATTTCTTTTCGTGTTGGCCCTTCAGGGACAAAAAGGGACCATTTACTAAATTCCATAGAGCCACTTACTGAGGACCTACTAAGGACCTATGAGCTGGGTACCAAAGCTACAAGCATGAATGGGTCCATCTGTCCATCAAAGAAGAAGGCTGACTGTCAGTGCTGGAAGGGAGCATACATTGTTGTGAGGGACAGTAAAGGGAAGATAAATGAGACCGTGTCCCTCAGCTTCTGGTTGGTGATGCTCCCAAGAGTGCAGCAGAGTTTTTAACATGGAGACCTCCAAGAAGTTCTACCAGAAGGAAGCCATGGACACCAATAACAGACTGAAGAAGATTCACAGGAATCTGGCTGCTCAGAGATCCAAACATAGGTCAGGGATTTGCCAAAGGGGGAAAACTGTGTCACCTTTACACAGACCATGACCCACCTACATAGGCTTCTGCCATTTCCTGGGGAAGGAAGCTTCTCTCATTTAGAGAAATGACAGAAGCTTGATGGACAGAGGATTGGTGGAATCTTTTGGTTTATGTGGCAAGATGTTATAGGATCTTTATCAGGCAGAAAATCACAGTGCCTTCATGAAACTTCCTGGGTTTCACTGCAGGGATGCCTCCGGCCTCCCCTTGGCCTCCCCTCACATTCTGAACAAAAGTTGTGTGTAAAAGAGTTCATTTGGTTGGAGAACCCATTGGAGGAAACTTTCTTTGAAGAAAAAGGCAACTGGAGACAGACTCCTTGGAGTCATATATTTTGCTCAGTTTTTTATTATTTGGGGATAAAACTGCTTTTCAGCCTACGGAACTCAGCTAACGGGTCAATCTTTCAGGAGTGGGCACAGCTTTGAGAGAACAGCTTTTCCCCTCTCAGTCCTCTCATTCCATCTCAGACAAAAATGTATTCAGAAGATGAAGCCAAGTGAAGCAAAGTTCAGGAGGGGGAGAAAAGTTGACATAACAGCTTCAGCGACTGCAGCTGGCCCAGGAACCAGCGCCTGATAACAAGAACTTCGGGCAAAAGAACCTGAGATGAAGAGGATGTTAGTGAGTGAAGCTGAGCCAACCACACAGTGAACTTCTGCAGGAAAATAAAAGAGGGAATGGGGAATTAATTATAATGAATTCCTCCTAAAACACTGAGAGTTGGAGAGAATGCATAGGTTATTCAGAGGGTAACTTCTAATTCTGAAGGGTTTCAGAGAGCGTCTTACTCAAAGGAAGCTACAGGAACCTCTGCCGAGTGTATGGAATTGCCACTTTGAAGTCAAGAGAATTTGCTTCCAAGCCTCCTGCAAAAGGATATGTGGACACAGATGGCAGGTTTGCTTTCTGGTTTAGTAAGGAGTAAATCATGTTTGTTTGATTCTCTCACTAGTCTCTGTCCCCTGCTGATATTTCCCTTGGCAGATAATGATTGCACTGACCAAGCCAAATGCAAGCTGTAAATCCAGAGCTGCTTTATATTGTATTAACTCCAGTGAGGGGTTAGAAACCCCAACACAAACATGCCTATCACGATATTGGAGATTCATTGTTTGAAGGGCAGATCAAACCCCAGGGGGGCCTAGTGTGTGGAGCAGAGGCTGAGAACAGGAACTGGGATTGGGGGGCGGGGGGTCACTCCAACTTTGCTTTTGGTCACTCTTCTCAGAGGATGGTGGGCAGACCAGCAAAATCACTGGGGTTGGGGGGTGCAGCCAAACAAATAACGATTCAGTAAGGCTGAAAATGAAGGCCTTTTTAAATAAGCTAATAGGGCCAAGAAGAGGCTGCCAGATGCTGCTCACTCCAACCCCATTTTATTGGCAGTGAAGCAAGTCAAATACCGGCTGTGAAGACTAGCCCTTTCTTAGAAGTGACCCTTGTTGAAAAAACATCCTGTGTTTTGCTAAGTGGTCTGTCTCTGAAGAACACTGTAAAATAGAAACTCTAGCTGTGACTTTGGCCAAGGCAGGTGGTCTCACAACTCATGAGGGGGCTGAGTCCTAAGCATTCAGAGTGAAGCAGAAAATGAAACAGACTAGAGGAGAAAGTGTGGAATTTAATGCCTGGCTTTTTGGGGAGATGATCTCTGGGCAGAAGAGATCTCACTCCCTAAACCTGACCT
Source organism: Mesoplodon densirostris (assembly GCF_025265405.1). NCBI lineage: Eukaryota > Metazoa > Chordata > Mammalia > Artiodactyla > Ziphiidae > Mesoplodon > Mesoplodon densirostris. The sequence goes on from NC_082674.1 coordinate 30,815,472, forward strand.
GGACTAGGCCATCACTTCTAAGCTATTTATACTAAAACTGAATTGGCCTTGGGGATAAGGTGTAAGGTAAATTGGATCCCCCATTGGTCCCTGGTTTTGAACCCAAAGTATTCTCTTGTGGACACAAAGGGGGTATGATGGAGTTGAAAGTGTTCATTGAATACTTCCCCTTTGTTTTAAATCCAAGCACAGATTTTTAAAGTAGACCACATGTGCCAGAACAAACTATCTGAACCCACATTTGATGAGATAGCCAACAGGGCTTCTGGGTGCTCATCCTGGGGCCGTTGAGGTGGTCTTGAGCGGTACTTAGAGGAGGGACATGGAAGTTATGGATGTGGGCTGAAATGTCCCTCCAGTGATAAAGTCGATAAATTGAAAAACCAAGGTAGAGAATGACTCTTACACTGGGGGATAATTGCCCAATAAGAGAAATACAATTGGGTGGATTTCTGTTGAAAGTTTCGTATGACGATTTAATATGAATTGCCTATATTCAACTTCCCCATGAGCCACTGAATTATACATACAGCTGTATAAACTGGAAATGCCAGGAGGCTGCTCGTATTAGGAAGATGCTGTAGAGAAAGACCCCTTGCGGTTGGGAGTAAGGGTTAGAGGACTTGTTGGTAAAGCACACCATTGTGTAATGCTCGTTCCTGGGCATGTTTCTGTTGCTCTCTCTGCCCTGCCCAAGCTTGAGACTCTGTCTCTTCTCAGTGATCCTAGGAGACACACCTCTGAGCTATCCTCCTAAACTTTTGCTTCAAAACAGGATTTAAGTCATTTTAGTTTTCGCTCATGGCATTCAGGATACAGAAAACTGAGTATATGTTTCACACTTACTGTCCTTGTACTTGTAGGTCACAAGTCTTTCATGCCTGAGGTATTTGGTTATAATCTTTATGGTTTGGTATACCATACCTCACAATCCACTGAAGTCTCTTCTTTAAAAATTCTAGGCAAGAACATTGCAGGACTTCCCTGGTGGCGCAGTGGTTAAGAATCCGCCTGCCAACGCAGGGGACACGGGTTCAAGCCCTGGTCCGGGAAGATCCCACATGCCGTGGAGCAACTAAGCCCGTGTGCCACAACGACTGAGCCTGCGCTCTAGAGCCCACGAGCCACAACTACTGAAGCCTGTGCACCTAGAGCCCGTGCTCCGCAACAAGAGAAGCCACTGCAATGAGAAGCCCGCACACCGCAACGAAGAGTAGCCCTTGCTCGCCGCAACTAGAGAAAGCCCGCGCACAGCAACGAAGACACAACGCAGCCAAAAGTAAGTAAAATAAATAAATAAATTTATAAAAATTAAAAAAAAAGAACATTGCAGCCCGTCTTCAGCTCTGAAGGGAAGGTGAGGTAGTTCATAAAACAATTCTGTCTACTTAGTTTCTCTGAGAATCTGGGTTGATACTTGGAGAGGAACATACTTGTACTTAGTCTAAGGCCTCACAGCTTAAACTGAGGTACAGCCACCCTGGGAGTTTTGCAGCCAGAGGGAACGCAAAGCTACAGGATAAACCCGGTGCACATTTCTATAAGGAAGCCAATGCAGATATGCTGTGAACACACAGCTTCACCTGGCGATGGCCTCGTGTTTGGCAAAGCTGCTCTTCTGAGGCTGTTTTCTTCAGGCAGATTGAGCCACTTCTGCCTCCCTCGACCGTGAGGTCACCGTCAGCTTGACATGAGACAGACCCTTTAATAAGCCTAATGGCAAGCACCATCAAGAAGCAGAAATTCCGGATCTCAGCTATGGGATGGGTAATTGCAAGAGGTTTAACCAAAGCCATGCAGCCACTGTGGAATATCCTTTCTGCTCAGGTATTCTTGTTTTGTTTTTTTTAAAATAAATTTATTTATTTTTGGCTGCATTGGGTCTTCACTGCTGTGCGCAGGCTTTCTCTAGTTGCAGCAAGCGGGGGCTGCTCCTCGTTGCAGTGCTTGGGCTTCTTATTGTGGTGGCTTCTCTTGTTGCAGAGCTTGGGCTCTAGGCATGCGGACTTCAGTAGTTGTGGCACTCGGGCTCAGTAGCTGTGGCTTGCAGGCTCTAGAGCTCAGGATCAGTAGTTGTGGTGCATGGGCTTAGCTGCTCCATGGCACGTGGGATCTTCCTGGACCAGGGATCGAACCCGTGTCCCCTGCATTGGCAGGCAGATTCTCAACCACTGCGCCACCAGGGAAGTCCCAACTCAGGTATTCTTGTTTCATAAGAAAAACCATTTTTCTCCCATGCTAAGCGCCATACCACTGGATGCTAGGCAGATCCTAGTCTTTGAACTACCATGCCTGGGTTCTAGAGTTGACTCTTACTCTTTCTGGGCCTCAGCTATAAAAAAGAAGCATTAAATGAGGGGATCGCTTGGGTCCCTCACAGCTTTAACTTCCTAGAATTCTAAGTACATCATGAAGGAATTTCAGGAAATATTTTTTCTCTGCTCATTGTTAGTTTCCTTTCTGCTTTCTCCACCTTGCCCTAGATCAGGGGTGAGGATGGCAAAGGTGCTGATCTATAGAGACAGCCTCTCCTTGATTCAGCATTCTGGAACAAAAGGGTTTGTGTGACATTTGGAATTCAACCACAAAGCTCTAGACAAACTAATTGGCATCACAATGTAAGGCAAACTTTCCCTTGTTGACGGCTACCTCCGTTTTGGAACCCCTTCCCAACTCTCCCCTGCCTTGCTTTCAGAAGACTCCCCACCTCACTAAGGGATTTAGTCCCTTAAATCTACTGCAAAACACAACATTCCTCCTTTCTCCTCTCAAGCTCAGGCAAAATTTCTATTCCCAGAATTTTATCTCAATCAGCGGAGGATATTATGTTCCAATGTAAAGCAATTCATTCTAAACACAGAGCTCAATGCCAATAAATCTCTAAATGGTCTACCATGAAGGTAGATATTTCTGAGGAAGAGACTTCCTGTCTCTTCTTGCCCATCATTGTGTCATCAGTTCAAAGCCCATCAAGCCTCTCCTCACCTACCCAAATTTTGCAACTGGAAATCTATACCCTTACAGAGCCAAGCAGAAAAAAACCTTTCACTTACAGAATATGGAGGACTTCTGCTGTTATTTAACATTCATGAACGACATTCCCCAAGATCAGAGAGCAGAGCATGTCAGCACAGGTCCTAGAGGAGATGAGTTCGCATGGGGTGGAGGACTGAAGGATAAATCTAGAAGCAGAGTGCCATCTGGCATGGTCCTACCTAACAGCCTAAGTGAGGAGCCCTGGGAAGCCAGGGATGGCATGAAAACAAAGGTAGAAAAATAGAGTTTGTCTAATTCTTGGGTTTGCCTCAGGTCAGCTCTGCATGTCAAAATAACCCCGGTCCTCCAGGTTACAAACACTTGTCCTGTCTCCACCTGGACTCCAAGATTTCAGGTGTCACTCCTGCTTCCCTCCTGGGAGCTTTATTGAAGCTGAGGAAAAGTTTTTGCTCTCTTGTTGGTTCGATTTCACACGTACTTATTACATCCCTGCTGTTTGTCCAGCTTGATCTCTGACTTAAAGGAACTCGAATGTAACTCATGGCACAATTTAGTTACCACCAAGGAAAGATTTCAGGGGCTCTGGGAAAACACACAGCTCCCCAACTAGCCATCACACCTGTGCCAAACTGTCTGTCAGCCCAGCATGTGCCTCTTGCTTCTTCCCTGCAATCTTCATCAACCTAGCTCTCAGGGTCCATTTGGCCGAAATTAGGGCAGCAGCGTTAGCAGCTGGTAATGGTTGAAGCCCTCCTGACTCCAGAAATTCCCCAGGGTGGCCCATTATGGTTTGGATCTGCCGAGGAGCATGTGGAAATGTAAAGGCGAGCTCTCTTACAGAGCACAGTTGGCTGTCAGCAAACCACCCACCGGCTGCAGAGCTGCAAATGAAAGAAGGCTTGTCTTTCCTGACATATTTAAAACTAGTCAAAAGCTTGGCTGGCCGATGGGTTAGTTACAAAGATAGATAGATAGATAGATAGATGATAGATAGATAGATAGATAGATAGATAGATAGATAGATAGATAGATAGATGATAGATAGATGATAGATAGATAGATAGATAGATGACAGATAGATGATAGATAGATAGACAGATGATAGATGGATGATGGTTTTGTTCGATATTGATGCTTTGTGTACCTTCACTGGAATGTGGGTCCTGGCCCTGGGTGCAAAGGCGTCTCCCTTGCTGCTCCTGGGATACTGCCTCCTCAGCACCCTACTCCTGTCTCCTCTCCAGCGCCTCACCCCTTGCCTGGGCTCAGGCCTTCACCTTCTCTTGCATGGATTTCCTGTTTCAACATCCTTGGAACGTGTCTGCTACAATCCAGACTTTTCAGAGAGGTGTAGTGGACCTATTTACAATGTAAAGCTGAGCATGTTTGTCCCCTGCCTCCTGTTTCCTAGAAAAAAACATCTGAGAAGGCTTACAAAGCCTTGCCTGCCTCTTCAATGTCACCTCTACCTGCCCTCTGCCTTACGGTTGAGCAAGACATCCATCACCCACCCCAAGCTATTTCTCTGTCTGTATTTCTGCTGTCACCTGTGCTACACCACCTCACCTTGGCCTTTACTTGGCCAACTCCTACTAATCCATGAAGACTCAGCCCAGGAGACTGTTCCTTGACCTAGTGCCCTTTCTGCTCCCTAAATACCCTGCATACTTCATCACAACACCCCCTTGAGGTATCATACCTGTTTAATGGGTCTCTCCTCACTTCTGGACCATGAGATACTTGTGAGTAGGGCATGGATCTTAGTCATCACATCCCCAACATCTAGGACAGTGCTTCCCAACTAGGAGTGGCATTTTTCCCCAGGGGATATTTGGCAATGTCTGTAGACATTTTTGGTTTACATGACTGGAGGGCAGTCCTCCTAACTCCCAGTGAATAGAGGCCAGGGATACAGATAAACATCCTCCAGTGCACGGGATAGCCCTCCCACAACAAAATGTTACTAGACCCCAAAATGTCAATAGAAACCTGGACCTAGGACAAAGAGTACATAATTAATGTTTAATGGGGGGGAAAAAGTGAATATATGTCACTGAATCAAACTCTGCTCTCAGATAAGGTCCATGTGATAGTTACTAGGTCCTGAGATGGAATTCAAGTCAATGTAACCCTTCTTTCAGGACAATTTAGTTTAAGCCTGATCTCTCATTGTAGATTCAAAATTTGGCTCCAGTAACGGTATTTCAGGTGTCAACTGAACAGATAGGAATGATATCTTGAGACAGTTCTCTACTGAGACCAAGACTTCCTAACCTGGAATAGAACCATTAAATGCTGGAAATAAATGGGGCTGTAGAAACCACACAGCTCAACCTACTGATTTTGCAGATGGAGAACACAAGCTCTGCTTGATTATGTGAATCGCCCAAGGTCACCTGACTAGGATGACAGTCTGGGGGCGAGTGGAAGTACTGCCTGTGTTGTGACTTCACCAAAAATGAGCAGAGGACTTTGGGGTCCATATCTGAGTCCCTAATAGAGACGGAGGCCAGGGTTAGGGTGAAGGAGTTAGAATTGCCTCCTTGGAGAGACAAGGAGAAGAGAGAAATGTAGATATCTGGGAAAGATGCTTTTCCACATTTCTTGGCTTCCTGAACTTTGAGACCTTTCCTCAAATCTAATGGCCACTGACCTTGATGGCTACCTGGTGCTAAAATCTCTACCTTGATATTTCAGGTCACACACAATCCAAACCATTTCACCTTCTAGTGTCTCTCACTGAAAGCACTATTGATCTTTGGCCAGGACAATTCTTTTTGTAGGACAGGCTGTTTGGCATCCATGACCTTCATTCACTAAATATCTGCTGCAGCTTCAACCATGATCATTTGAAGATAAGCCTAGATACTTCCAAATGCCCCCAGGAAGGTGGTACTGCTTCCCCTCCCCACCCCTTCAATTGAGAACCACCAAAGACCAGATGGCAGAGGTGCATTTTTGTTGAGCAAAGCACATCTTGGTCAGCATGAGAAAACAATAAGAGCAATGGATAAGAGTGGTCTTAATGATCACCTTCCTCAAAATCACCTGCGGGGTCTGTTATAGGCCCACCCTCTGGGGAGAGAATGCAAGAATATATATTTTTAATAGTCTCACTGGGTGATTTCTAGGTATGCTAAAAGTTTGAGAACTATGTCTTAGTAGTTCTTGATCGTGGCTCAAAGGAGAATCAATATTTTATAACGCTACTGCTCATATCCAACTGCTAGAGACCCTGAATTAATTTGACTGCAGTGGGATCCTGGCATTGGATGTTTTAAAAGCTGCCTAGATGATTCTGATATTCAGCCAGGGTTAAGAAACACTACCATTAAGGAGTCTTGCCAGGTACGAGGTGATCACAAATTCATTTCCTGATTCTCTCTTCTGAGTTATATTAAAACAATGGTTTTCAACCTTGGCTGCATCCCCCTGGGGAGCTTGTTTGTTTGTTTTTTTCGTGGTACGTGGGCCTCTCATCACTGTGGCCTCTCCCGCTGTGGAGCACAGGCTCCGGACGTGCAGGCTCAGTAGCCATGGCTCACGGGCCCAGCCGCTCCGCGGCATGTGGGATCTTCCCGGACTGGGGCACGAACCCGTGTCCCCTGCATCGGCAGGCGGACTCTCAACCACTGCGCTACCAGGGAAGCCCCCCTGGGGAGCTTTATAAAATCCTGATGCCTAGGTCATACCCTATACCATTGAAAGCAGAATCTTTGGGGACAGGATTCAGGCATCAGTATTTTTAAGGCTCCCCAGGTGACTCCAATGTGCAGCCAGCTTTAAGAATCAATGATTCAGAATATTTGCCTGTCTTCTCCCATAATTCTCGCTCTTGACTTTTATTTCTCCTCTAACCTCCTTGTTCAAAAGAGCTTGTGGGGTGGGGTTTAGGGTGAGACTAATTAAGGGATAAAGGGCAAGATTCAACCTGTTTCTCTTTGCCACTTAATTCCTGGCCATCACTTAACCAGCACTCTGGGAGCAGTTAAAGGGTAATGGAGAAACCTCTAGACCTATTGTTATATATTTCCAAGAGGAAGATTCTTGGACCGGCATCAAGCTCTTTTTTTTTTTTTTTTTGAATCTTGACCTTCCCTGAGGTTTCTAAATATTATTCCAGGTTAGGCATTTCAACTTTTATTCTTTTCCGACATTTCATTTATGTGGCATGTGGGGTCAAAGAAGCAATGGAAAGTTGGCAGCCATTCTCTTCTAATTAGCAGGCATATCAGGGGTTGAAATTATTTACCAGTAACAGGCCAGCACAGCTCCAGGAATGTTAATGACTGTCATTGGTCCTCAAGTCCGATTTCATAACTGATAAGGGTTGTTAATATGTCGTCACTGCAGTTAAAGGCTCATAAAAGACATTTGTCCTATTCAGTGTCATTGGGTAATGACCCCCAAATTTGCCTTTGGGTGGGTTAGAAGGTCAGATGCGCCCCCTTTTTAAAAAAAATGTTAAATCTAACCTCAGCTGCTGAAGGCAGAAGGGGAAGATGAAATTCCAGAGAGAGCTGCTGCTGCTTTGACGTGTTTCACAGTCATGTCAAGGCAGGGGCTGCCTGTAACCCCACTTCCAACAGCTCCAGCCCAATCTTGCTGGAAGGGAAGGTTGCTCTTTCTGTGCCAGGCTAGGTCCCAGGTGTTCAGAATAAAACTGTGGACATCTGGAGTGCTCTGACTCCAAGTGTTAAATTCCTTCAGTATATGCATGTGTGCGCGCACACACACACACACACACACACACTTGTCTAAGACACATCATTTGCATTGGGCTGGTGGACCCTAGTGTTAGATGGGAGTCATTAGTCCACAGTCCCCTCCCCTCTTGATCAGTAGTCCTTCCCTGCTGTGTGCCCTCCCTTAGGTCCAGCTCTGATCATCAGATAGTTTAATAAATGTGAACTGCAAATCCTTGTTCCTACGAAGGATTCCTTCTTCTTTACACTTACGTTAGCAAATAGATATGGGGTTAGAGAGGAAACAGCACAGCCTGACGAGGTATGACGACAGCATCTAAATCCCAAATCAAAAATTCCTCCAAGAGGTAGATAATTGCCTTAAAACTGCAAATCCCAAAGGGACCGCTCATGTAATTCTTCCCAGAATTCCAGACATTATTCACCCAAAATGGCTTCTGAGAACTTAGAATGACAACTTCAAAAATTTTAACATCTAGTTCCCACCAGCTACTATTTACTGAGTGTTGTGCTAAGCTCTTTCACATCTGAGATATTATTCAGTCCTCACACAACCCAAAGAGGGAGGCACAATATCATTATTCCCACTTAGAGGAGGAAATGTACCCAGGTTTACACAGTCAGGAAGTGTGAGGATATGAGTTAAGGTGTGTCTGGGTCCAGAATTACTAGCCATTAACTGCTGTGCTTTATGCATTGGCTGCTGCTGCTATACTGGCTGACCTTGCTGTGACACTGGAACCTGGTCTTACTATTTTTCTGTGCTTTCATTAATTCTATCCTCATATCTGTTGACCTTATCACTCTTATAGCCTTGCTTCAGCTCTCTCTGAGATAAGAGAGGTCTTTGCCAACCAATCTCATGGTTCTCTAACTAGGTTCCTAACATGGTGTCTTTGTGCTCTAGTCTTTTTATGGTGCCCTGGTATTCTGTATATGTAGAAGCTAAGCTTCCAGATCTCTTACAGGTGCCCCCTTTGCTCCCCCTCTCCACTTCTCTGAACTTGTTTCTCCAACCACAAACTTAGAACAAATTCTCTAGAGGTTCGGTCAGAATAATTTTTTTTTTTTTTAGTACCAAGAACATTAAAAAATGATAGGTCTGCCACACACCTGGATTCTCTCCCACCTCAAGGTGAGTTACTTGTCTGTCCACACTGTTCTTAGACTGGCCATCTAAATGTTTTCATTACCAGTTGAAGTAGACAATTGTTTTGTGCCTTCCTGTCACCCTGATTGTGCTTTAGGGGACCATTCTTACTCCACTTTTAGTCCATACTCAATCAATCTATGACTCCAGGGGTGGACATGTTACCCAGACTTTGCCACTCAAAACATTCCCTCTCCTGGGCCAAAGGACTGGCTCAAAGATGTAGACAGGAACCAAACAGAGCCAATCAGAATTAATTCTAGACTCGTCTTTAAAGAACTGGATAAGATTCCAACTCTTTACTTCTGGACTTGTAGCCACAAGGATGTAATTGTGAAGTTGCTGATGGCCACTGGTCCATCAGGAAGGGAGAGTCTATGTGAAAAGAGAGTCCACAGAGGATAAAGCAGAACCAAGAGTTGGAAAGAGACTGGGCCCTTATGATATGGTCTGAGACTGTGGATCCAGGCATAACTGAAACATACCCATGGACTTTTCAGTTACATGAGAAAATACATTATCTTTTTGTTTAAGCTAGTTGAGTTGAATTTCTGTCACTTGAATGAAAAGGTTCACAATGAGTACAGCAGTCTTCCCATGGATCATTGGTTGGTTCCTCATGCAAAAGATAACCCAGATGCTCTTCTGGGACAGATCAACACAAAAACACTTCTTCACTAGAAATCACCCCTACACCCAGAAGCCTGTGAGAAACAGTTTTGTAAATAATAAAATGAGCACCATTAAGAGGTAATATTCATATACCTCAGTGTGAATTGACTTTCTCAATATGAGTTAATGGCGAGAGGATAGAAAATATGTAAGGCTCTGGGTACAGGGTCCTAAGGTATACTAGAATGATTAAGGGAAGAGGCCAGAATAGGTGAAGATAGAGGAATTGATATGTATTTAAAATGAACATCTTGGCCAACAAGCACATGAAAAGATGCTGAACATCACTAATCATCAGGGAAATGCAAATCGAAATCACAACAAGATACCACCTCACACCTGTCAGAAGGGCTATGATCAAAAAGGACACAACTAACAAATGTTGGCAAGGATGTGGAGAAAAGGGAACCCTCGTACACTGTTGATAGGAATGTAAATTGGTGCAGCCACTGTGGAAAACAGTATGGAAGTTTCTCAAAAAACTAAAAATGGAACTACCATATAACCCATCAATTCTACTTCTGGGTATATATCAAAAAAAACAAAAACACTAATTCAAAAAGATACATGCACCCCAATGTTCCTAGCAGCATTATTTACAATTGCCAAGACATGGAAGCAACCTAAGTGTCCATCTACAGAGGAATGGATAAAGAAGATGGAATACTGCTCATCCATAAAAAAGAATGAAATTTTGCCATCTGCAGCAACATGGATGGACCTGGAGGGCATTATGCTAAGTGAAATAAGTCAGATAGAGAAAGACAAATATACTGTATGATATCACTTATACGTGGAATCTAAAAATTACAACAAACTAGTGAATATAACAAAAAAGAGGCAGACTCACAGATATAGAGAACAAACTAGTGGTTACGGGGCAGGGAGGCGCAGTATAAGGACAGGGGAGTGGAAGGTACAAACTATGGGGGGTAAGATAGGCTCAAGGATGGGGAATAGAGCCTATATATATATATATATATATATATATATATATATATATGTATTTTTTTTTGCTGTACGTGGGCCTCTCACTGTTGTGGCCTCTCCCGTTGCGGAGCACAGACTCCGGACACGCAGGCTCAGCGGCCATGGCTCATGGGCCCAGCCGCTCTGCGGCATGTGGGATCTTCCTGGACCGCGGCACGAACCCGTATCCCCTGCAACAGCAGGCGGACTCTCAACCACTGTGCCACCAGGGAAGCCCACCAATATTTTGTAATAACTGTAAATGGAAAGTAACCTTTCAAAATTGGACAAAAAATAAATTTAAAAATTAAGAAAACATTTTAATTAATAAAATGAACAGCTTAATTTTGCCTGTGGCCATGTTTCCATTAATTGGCCTTTCGACCCAAATCAAGAGCAGAACTGAAAAACTTAATAAAAACAAAACCCACGGAGAAAAGAAAAATTTTCACAATAGCCCAAGTGAAAGTAATGACATGAGCTAATCCAATTTGTATAAACAAAGAAATTACTCCAAGCAATGGGACTGACTTATTTTGTGTCAGAACTAAATACCAGGAAGTAGAGGGTAGATAGGGAACCTAGCCTAAATATACAGAGGTGGGGGAGATGGAGACTAATTACTCCATTGGAGGAGAGAGAGAAAAGAAACAAAAAGTTTTTCCATGGCAACTGACCATAAAGTGTTCAAAAAGAAACATTCAAATAGCCTTCAACCCACAATGTATGTTCCAAGAGGCTCACCGGGGAAAATATTGTAGATTTTAAAAATTCACTGACAAGTAGTCAATTAAATTTTATTTTCTAGTTCTGATTGATGAACCTGACTCTTTAGGGCCAGGCATACAAACTGGCTGTCAGATATAAAATTCAGTGGAAAGAGGGAACATTTAAATTTTCCTTTAAGATAATGATTTACAACATTTTCCATGTCATTGTACACACAGACAATGACAACAATTTTATGGTCCTAAGGTAAAAAGATTAGGTCATTTGAGGCAGAGGTTACTGACCTGTGTCACCCCAGGTCCACTCAAGTTCCCAAAGACTGAGGAAGACCTCTCCTTTGCACAAGTGAGCTGGGTCCACCAGTTAGGAAACTCAGTCAAAGGCTGGGCCAAGCCTAGACTGAGCCCACATGGGGAGGAGGACAAGGCACTGGAATGAAGGCCAAAGACCAATACTTTGGTTCTAGCTCTGCCACGTGTAGGACTTGGACACTGCCCTTAACCTCAGGGTGCCTCAGTTGGCTTATGTATAAAACAAAGTTAAAGGGCTTCCCTAGTGGCGCAGTGGTTGAGAGTCTGCCTGCCGGTGCAGGGGATACGGGTTTGTGCCCCGGTCCGGGAGGATCCCATATGCCGCAGAGCGGCTGGGCCCGTGAGCCATGGCTGCTGAGCCTGCGCATCCGGAGCCTGTGCTCTGCAATGGGAGAGGCCACAACAGTGAGAGGCCGGCGTACAGGAAAAAAAAAAAAAAGTTAAAGATGCTCTTACATTCTCTACCTTACAGAGTCACTATGAGGATCAAGAGTACCATGTTCATGAACATAATTTGCAACCATAGAGTACTATAGAAACATATGGCATGATAATGACAGTGGGTATGATGGTGTTTTCTCCCCAACCCTGCCCCATCTATTCCACTCTCACTTTCAAGAGTTACCCTGTTATGGACAGCAGTTGACACTGAGAAGAACAATGCAGCTGCTGAACGAGAGTGACTGGGGCCTAGAGTGTGGGAGGCTATTCTGCAGCTGGGCTTTTGAGTTGGGCCAAAGAGCTAATGGGGTTTTGGCTTCCTGAGCACCTCTGTTGAAACTCCCTGGGGAATTTTGCTTTATGAAATTCCCAGCAACTTGGGATCCCACTGGGTCGGTGATTAGGAGGCTGGAGGACTCCCTGTTGGATGAAAAATATGTGTTTGAAGTCTGCTGGGAAGAGCTGTAGGAGTTGAGAGTTCTTCCCTGACTGACACTGTGCGTTGACAGAAGCTGCCCCTACCACTGTTTATTGCCAATTACTTTTGTCTCCAGAGCCAAAGAAAATATATTTGAAGTGAAACCTTTGAATTAGACCTATTTTTCACTAGGATCCACAGCTGGTGAAATATTAACGAACAGGTGGGTTGCACAATACTCCCAGATTGCATTAGAATTCATTTTTATAGGCTAAACTGTTAACACTAGAGGTGCTGACATATATCCTGCTATGGTTAGCAGACTTAGAAGCCATTAAAATCGACACAGGGCACGTTTAGACTTATCAAACACAACGTCTATTTTACCGAGAATGGAGTAGTAGGTAAAGAGATTGAGATTACACATAATATGTCTCAGAAACAGGAATAACTAATTTTGTAATGGATGGCTAGCAATGCCTACTCTGGAAGACTCTAAATATTTTTTCTGTCTGGGAAGGGAATTCTATGATATTAACTGGAATAAGATGGGATGGAGGAGATAGACTAGTTCCTCTGGAAGTCATGTCCATGAACAGAACAAATCCTGGATTCCCTCAAATTTCAGTCTCTGCAGGGAGTTACATTTAAAGTAATGTAACTACTATCTAGCAGCTGAATAGTTTCAACCTTTACTTGTGCCTCTTGAAGATCATGATTCAAAAGCCTTTCCCCCCAGTTCACAGTACTCTCCCACCCTTCACCTGCTTCACCTGCCCTCCCTTACCAAACCCTAAAACTCTTCTCCAGTCCCGAACAACTCAATAAAATGCATAGACCTTGCTTAGATCCTGATATGAGCAAACCAAGTGTAATGCAACACATTAAGACAATAAGGGAAATTTGATTTCAGTCTGTGTGCTAGACGATACCAATAAACTCTTGTTGGTTTTGATAGGTGTGATAATAGTATGGTGGTATGTAAGAAACCACCGATATTTTTGCAACACACATATAAATACATAGGGGTGAAATGACATGATTTGGGGATTTGCTTTAACATACTTCAGCCAAAAGAAAGGGAGAAGAAAGATAAAGGTATAGATGAAGGAAAAGTGGGGAAATACTGATAATTCTAGAATATGAGTGATTGATATTTAAAGTTCATTATTCTGTTTTCTCTACTTTTATGTATGCTTGAAATTTTTCCTAAGAAAATTATTTTTTAAAAAGGGAAAGAGGAAAGCAAATACAAATATACTCAGAACATCATAAGCAAAGGTAAAAATAAATCAGAGAAATGAATTTCAAAACAATAATAAAGGAAGTATTGGGACTTTCCTGGTGGCACAGTAGTTAAGAATCAACCTGCCAATGCAGGGGACACAGATTCGATCCCTTGTCTGGGAAGATCCCACATGTCACGGAGCAACTAAGCCCATGTGTCACAGCTACTGAACCTGCGCTCTAGAGCCCACGAGCCACAATTACGGAGCCCACATACCACAATTACTGAAGCCCGCGTGCCTAGAGCCCGTGCTCCACAACAAGAGAAGCCACTGCAATGAGAAGCCTGTGCACCACAACAAAGATTAGCCCCTTCTCGCCGCAACTAGAGAAAGCCCTCGCGCAGCAATGAAGACCCAACGCAGCCAAAAATAAATAAATAAATAAATAAATAAATTTTTAAAAGTATTTTGTAGACAGATAAGTCCATCAAGCAAACCTGACATGTCTGAGTGCCATTCGTGGAACCATGGGTCAACAGTGCCGTGTGGTATATTTCAATGCAAAAAATTAAAATTATAAAAGCAGGATCATACACACAAACATTTTAAGCTTTTATAATTCTTTTAAGGCTGAATGGCCTAGCCTCATTCATAAAATATTTCCTAAATTTATATTCCTCTTAAAACTGACAATATCTTCTTGATTTCTTTGTTTAAATTTTTTAAACAGATTTTTTAAAAACACTCTTGAATTGAGCAAAAAATAGTATGAAGTGAGGTAGGGCTCTGGAGGGAAGGGAATTTGTGTTAAAACTTTTCAAAATGAAATTTAACCTCATATTTTTAAAGCATTGCTTTCTGGCAGGATTCATACTTTTCCTCCCACACCCTCCCGTCTGTGGTCAGTGTCTGGAAGAAAGTACTGCTACTCATAATTTTAAGGATTTTATTGTAAATTTAAGGGTTTTAAAGAAACTAGCATGGATTCTGAAAGAAGCAGCCACTGGAAAAACAAATATTTTCTGAGAGTCCTAAAAGAGTTTAAAGAGAACTGACATTTATATCCATTGTTGCTAAAAGCACAAGTTTCATTTGAAAAACATTCAAGAAATAGGAATTGACCTACCCCATCCTGCATGGAATCTTGCATTCCTAATCACTAAAGCAGAGAGCTTAGAAGCAGGGGAATTAACAGGGAATGAAATGGGGTGAACAGAACTTTGCTTAAGCTAGAACAATCAGATCATTTCCCTTTCTCATAGTCTCAATTATTTTCCCAGCCTTGGCTCTTATTTGTTCATCAAACATTCATCTAGCCAACTGATGTGGTGGAGAATTTGTTCAAATTGGTTATTTTGCATCTTGTTGGCAGATGGGGGAAATGAATGCTTGAATGTTCCAGTTTTCACCCTGATACGTAGAGACTTGAGGTTGGGGGAATGGAGGTTCCTCCAGCTGGAGAGGTTAAGATGAACACACAGGCAACTACAGGACCAGGAAGAAAGTGAACCATCCTGTAGAAAGGTGTGATTATATGCTGAGACTTTAAAAGGAGAGAAAAAGACATTCAAACATAAGAAAGAAGCTATTTTGTGTTAGACCTGGAAGGATAAGGAAGGAATAAAATAGAAGATATAGCACAAGCAAATACACACAGGCTGTAGTATAGAGATGGTGTGGGGAAGGGCAAAGAGGTCCATTTGACTGGAACACAGGGAGCATAGAAGGGACTAAGAGGTCAGAAGATGGAACAAGTACTTTATGGAAAATTCTGGAATGTCAGGATGGGAATGTTAGGTATTAGGTAGATAATGAATGTGGGCACTGAGAGTTTGTAAAAAATGATCAGCGCTGCCTTGTTGAGGTAAGTCTAACAGTGGTGAGTAAAATGAATTGGAGTACTGAGAGAACAGATAGTGATAATCACTACTGTTAGTGAGTACTTTGCTGGTAGCACTTTATATACATATATACTCCAATTGAGTACTCCTAGCAAGAGGTATTATTATCCCATTTTATAGATGCAGAAATTGAGGCTTAGAGTGTTTAAGTAACTTGCCTGAGCCATGCAGTTACTAAGCAGTAGAGGCAGTATTCTTACCTACTCTTAATCACTATGTGTGACTGTTTCTTACGGAGGCTAGAATGGATGGGAGGTAAGCAGGACCTGAATTAAGAAGGTGGTGATAGTAACCAAAAGGAGGGATCAAACTCTTGAGAAGCAGGATTGGCAAGACTTAGTAAACAATAGCCTTCAGAAGTGCTTGATACTGAGTCTGGGTGAAGGGAAGGGCAATACCGTCACTGACCTAAATAAAGAAACCAGAAGAAAAACCTGCCATGGGATAAAAGATGACTAATTTGCTTTTAGCTATGTTGAATCTGAGATGTGATTAGTAAATGCCAGTGAAAATGCCTATGGGGCAGTTGAAAACATAGTTTGGTAACTAAAGGGAGAAGATGGAGCTAGAAAGAGAAATTGAGATGCCATGAGGAAGCAGTGGAGAGGTCAACAGGTAAAGGAGGGTGGTGGAAGGAAATCATCCCAGGGTTTTGCTCTTGGTTTTGTTTTTTTCTACTCTCTCAGCTGAAAATAGAGATGCCTTTTGAATTTTGTCAGCCATTCCCTCCCAAACTATCTACCCATCCACCACCACCCCCATTCAGGAATGAAATGGAGAAATGTAGGACAAAATATGGAATAATTCGCTGGCCTTCCATTTTGGGGGAAGAATAGAGTCAGCTTAGTAGAAGTGTGAGGATTCTAAATAAATGTCCATCATCGGATGAATGGATAAAGAAGATGTGGCACATATATACAATGGAATATTACTCAGCCATAAAAAGAAACGAAACTGAGCTACTTGTAATGAGGTGGATAGACCTAGAGTCTGTCATACAGAGTGAAGTAAGTCAGAAAGAGAAAGACAAATACCGTATGCTAACACATATATATGGAATTTTAAGAAAATGTCATGAAGAACCTAGGGGTAAAACGGGAATAAAGACACAGACCTACTTGAGAATGGACTTGAGGGTATGGGGAGGGGGAACTGTAAGCTGTGACAAAGCGTAAGAGAGGCATGGACATGTATACACTACCAAACGTGAGGTAGATAGATAGTGGGAAGCAGCCGCATAGCACAGGGAGATCAGCTCGGTGCTTTGTGACCGCCTGGAGGGGTGGGATGGGGAGGGTGGGAGGGAGGGAGATGCATGAGGGAAGGGATGTGGGAACGGATGTATATGTATGACTGATTCACTTTGTTATAAAGCAGAAACTAATAAAAAAAAGTTTTTTAAAAAAGAGTGTAAGGGGCAATCCATTCTCTCTTTAATTTGTTTTCCAGCAGGATAAGACAAGGGCATCCATCCTCAGACCTGAAGTCCTGGTCAGTGTCCCAGGGAGACACTGTGCATTGCTGCACAGGGCAGGCTTGGAGGGGCTAACACAGGTCAGGTAGCACATATGCCTTGTTTTGGGAGGCAAGATGAGGCTTAAAGCTGGTAGGATATGCCCTGCATCCCCTGAGATTCTCCATCTAAAGAGTCAGTTCTTTCCTAAAACATCCTAAACATAGAAAGTGTAGTGGAAGGGCAAGATTCCACTGGTGAATTCCCCAGAAGGCCCAACAAATGAATGACTTGGTGTCAATGGGGTGAAAATGAAACAGTAAACATAGGAGTTTTTGCAGTCCCACATAAGTGAAGGAAGTCCCCTCATCACTCTCCTGCTGATGGACAGCTTCTCATCTCTTAGTTTACCATCTTCCTCACAACTTGCCTCAGCAATTTCTGGGTCAAATTGCATGTTCAGAAGGATATTGCATGTTTCTGCTGGGGGTAAGTAGGGGTCACAGTGACATGACTCCCCTGCTACGAACTTGGAACTACGGGAAATAAGATCGCCTGATGAGACTAAATCTTTCAACTCAATGCCGATGAATCAGAGAAGAAATATGGGAAACCACTTTAAAGAGCAAATGTGTCCTTTGAACAGCAAGACTTGACTGGACCTTGATTGATGAGATTAATGTATCTAAAGAAAAAACATGCATCCATGAGAAGGGGAGCTCTGCTCAGTTATCAACAAGAGAACTGCATTAAATAAATATTTGCTGAGTACCTACTATGTGGCTGCAATCAGCTCACATTCTAGTTGGGGAGACAGAAAATAAATGCATGTATAATCAAATGTCAGGCAGTGCTACATACGTGTCCTACAGAGAGGGTCCTCAGAGCAAACAATAGAGTCTAGTGTTCAGCCACAGCAGCAGAGATGTGCTCCTTCAAGTTCTGTGCCAGATTTAGGAAGTATGCTTGGACCTACAGGCCCAGACCTGTGTCTCCAACATTTACTAGTGACATTTTAACCTGCTAATAGCCCTTCTTTTGATGTCCTCCTGTGCAACTTTCATGAAAACAGACATAGAGAAAAGAGTACATATAAAAAGTATACAGCTCAATGAATTTTCCAAACTGTGCACATCTGTGTAACCAACACCCTGAATCCCTCCCCATGTCCCTGTTCAGCCTCTCTACTGTTACTGGACCAAACTTGGCTCTGCTCACCCCACTCCACCAGCACGTAGTAAAGCCAGTCTACTGACATGCAGCTGTTGTGAAGGAAAGTGCAGCATTTATTGCAGGGCACCAAGCAAGGAGTACAGGTGGCTAATGCTTAAAAGACCCGAACTTCCCGGTGGCTTTCAGGGAAAGGTTTTTGAAGACAGGGTGAGGGAGAGGATTGCAGGATGCGTGATCAGCTCGTGGACATTCTTCTGATTGGTTGGTGGTAAGGTAATCCGAAGTCAGCATCATCAACTTTCTGGTTCTACTAATTGGTCTAGGGTCTATGTGCTTGTGGTCAACAAGCAGTTGACTTCTTCCCCTGGTGGAGGTTTCAGTATCTGCAAAACAGCTCAAGGATATGGCTCAGAATATTATCTATAGCCCCTGAGGAGGAACTAAAGGTTCTTGACTTTTGTTTAATGTTTAAACTATTGTTTTTGTCTTGCTTTACTGTTTTCCTTTGTTTCTGCATTCTCACTTTTCTAATTAAATTTGCTCTTTGGAACCCAGGGAAGGTCTAGGAGGCTAAAGATTTTCTACAAACAAGAGGCACACAGAGGACATGGGGGGAGTCTGTCCCAGGAAGGTCTCATAGGGTCCTGTTCAGTTACACCACAACAAAAGATTAACCACTGTCATGACACTAACACCATAGATTTATTTTGCCTGTTTCTGGACTTTATATAAATGAAAATATATGGTACATACTCAGTACATAATATCTGGCTTCTTTTTCTCAATATTATGTCTGTGAGATATAGTCATACTGTTCTGTGTATTGATGGTCTGTTCTTTTTTCATTGTATATTTCATTGTATGACTATATCACTATTCATTTATCCATTCTATTTAAATGGACATCAGGGTAATTTCCACTACTCTTTTAATAAGTTATTTTTCTGCTTAACTTTGTTAGCTAGTTTCCAATGAATGCTGCCTAATACCCTTTTGTTTTAATTCTGAATTTTTATTGAGTGAGAAAGTAACCAGAGAGTTGTGTTCTTTTATAGAAATTCTTCCTTTTTAACAATGCTTTGGAAGATACGGACATTTTCTTCATCAGCTATTTGGCAAGGAACATCAACTCAGTCTATTTCAACAGTGAGCCCACATGATCAAAAACAACATTCCGTGTAGATAAAGCTCTGAATTCCTGGCTTAAATACAGTACTTTCTGGAATAACAGCTATAACTTGGGGTCTCTTGGGTTGCTACACAAGTTGGTTAGGTTTTCTCTGCAGGAGCCAATGAAATGACCGCTTCTGGGTACGTGTCTCAGCAGTTAGGGTGGTTTACATCTGATTGCACAAGAACAGAGGTTTTAAGGCTGTGGTTTTTCCCACATTTCCCATTGTCCTGGTTATCGCTCTCAGGAACTCAAGAACATCATTACTCGGCAAACACCATCCAGTGAAAAAGAAAATGACAGACTAAATTAAGAGACAGTCATATCAGTTATTCAATTCATCAATTACTAGGCTCTTTCCATTTTGCAAGCATACATGAACACCCCTCTTGTGGGAGTCTACCCTGTCTGAGCAGGGCTGTAGAAGAGAAGGATGGGCCACTCCATCTTTTCATCCTTTTCCTCTTTGGCCAGACTATATAGACTGCTGATGCAATTATTCGCTGCCTAACTTTTGAGCTATAAGTTGGACCAGCCAACTGTTATTTCCCTTCATTATTCAAGGAGACAGACACTTGTAATAACAGTGGCAAGTACTTACTGAGCTCTTGCTACATGCGCCAGGTACTATGCCAAGGACTCTGTGTGTGTGCCTACTTCATTAAAGGCCAATCTCTCCACTTCTGCTCAGGATTCCATATCCTCATCCTTCCCAAGGACTTTCCTCCTGCAATTAACCTCTCTCCCCTTCACGATTAATTTCTCTCTCCCTCCTGAATCATTTCCACGAGCAGTCAGACATGTTCTAGTGCTTCCTTTAAAAAATAAAAATCCCTTGATCTCATATCGCCCTCCAGGCACAATCCCATTTCTTAGCTCTTTTATAGCACAACTTCCTGAAAAGTTGTCTGTAGTCAGTGCCCACTTCCTCATCTCCTAGTCTTAGCTCAGCAGACTCCAGCCAGGCCTTCCTCCTCTCTGTGCTCGTGAATCTGCTCATTTCAAGGTCATGAACAACCTCTTTTGCCAATCCAAAGGTCCCTTCAGTGTCTTCATCTTACTCAACTTCCCAGTAGAATTTGACACGGTTGACCACTCCTTCCTTCTTAAAATCCTCTTCTCTCCCAGCCTCCAGGATGCTATGTTCTTCCCTTTTCCTCCTGCCTAACTGGCTGCATTGCCTCAGGGCTTTTTTTGCTGGTTTCCCCTTCTCTGTCTGGTTTCTAAATGTTGCAATGACTGGAGGTTCTGTCTTAGATCTTCTTATACTATCATCCATCTATACCCTATACCTAATCTCATGTTTTAAATACCATCTACATACTGATGACTCTCGAATTTAAAATTTCTAGTCTTGATATTGCTGACCTCTCCCCTGAGCTCAAGCCTCTACAGGCCACTGTATCACCTGCTCTGTATCACCACATGGACATCTAAGAGGCATCTCAAATTTTGTATAGACAAACAAAGCTCTTGGTTTCCCAGTCCCCCACTTTGCCTCCCCCATCTCAATAAACATCCCCAATATTCACCCTATTGTTGAAGGCAAGCATTTAGAAGTCATCTTTAAGCCCTGTGTCCCTCTCTTTACCAAATGAATCATTGTCAAGTCCTGTTGGCAACAGCTGCATATCAGTAGTTAATTAGAAGAATCTTTTATTCTTTTTAACTTGACAAATTAAAAGAAAGTTTGGAAAATCAGAGGGAAAACACCCATATTTTCTCATAATCTTCTTAATTACCATTTATAGCTGTACCTTGTCTTATAGAGTAGAAACATCCTAATTTACTTTACAAGCTGCCTGATGTTGCATCTTCAGATTCTTTTCATATTTGACTTCTATAAACAAGTGTGCAATGAATATCTGCACGCACATATAGGTATTTTATTTTTATTTTTAAAATAGAAAAGCTGACATTTTTTGTTCAATAAAAGATCACTAAGTGGTTGCCTTAGTTGTGCAATAATGGGGAAACACATACCCATTATTCTGGTGTTCAGGTATCATAGAACCCTTTTAAAAGAGTTACTCTCTGAGAGCTATCAGAGCACAAAGTTGATCACTGAAGATGTAACATGGTGGATGCTTGGACTCAGCGTTCAGCTGAGGCTAGAAACTCCTCTGGACCCAGCCACCCTATTGCAGTGTCTTGTTCTGCGAAGGATGACTGAACTTGTCAATGAAGGCCTCTGAGCTGGAACCTTAGGAGCCAAACTGTGGAGACTATTAATAAGCTCAGCCCTGAGGCGTGAGATTATCAGGCTTCAAAGAACTCCTATGGTCTGTGCCGGAGCTAACAGGGACTCCAGTACAACACTGGACATGGATGCCCTAGTCTGTTTCCAATAGTGAAGCAGATGGTAGTGACCAACAGCAACTGACGCTGGAGGATCTGCTGTGGACCAGTCCAATTTTCTTCTTCTCTGTTCCTCTTGGGACTGAATAAGCTCCCAGTATTCTTGACCAATAAAGATGAGGGGTAGGAGGACCCTCAAAAAATCCACACTTAACTTCCTGCTAATAGAGCATCAGAAGTTCAAGCAACAACTAGGAAATGTGTAGTTGTACCCCACAGTGTGGAGCAGACTTGCAGGTTACATATGGGACCCTTTCCTTAGGCTATATTCCCAGAAAAAGAATTACTAATTAAAGGACATGAACATTTTTATGACTCTTGGCCAAAAGTACAATTTTTTTCTAAAGGATGCACTAATTTCTACCATCTATTTTGCCACACCCTCTCCAGTTATGAATAATAAACTTGATTTTTTTTTTTTTTTGGTCACAACCAAGCAGTGCCAAGGTGAAGTCAGCAACATTCTTAAACCCACCCATTGCCACTCGTTCTGAAGCGAACATTCCCAGGCTCCCTGCTATGTCCCTCATCCATTCTCTCAGGGGCATCCCTCTGGCACCAACCCCCTCAGATATTCATGCCCTTGCCCTCCCTTCTCTGTGCTCATTAAAACTGGCATAAGAGCAGATATGACATGAGTCAGTCAGTTCTTCATGTGGCTGTAAATCAAAGTATCACCTCTCGCCCATGCCTGCATCTCAGCTAGGCTTTAGGAATGAAAAGCTTTGTTCTCTGTTAAAGGAACTTTGAGCTTAAATGTCGCAGACAGAGAATCCACCAAAAGCTGAACCTCTGACTTGAGGGGCAAAGGACCCTCATGATCAGATTGAGATTTGAAGAGCATCAAGAGGCCAGAGCTTCAAAGTTGGGACCTAGAAGGTGGAGTTGGCAGGCAGAGGATAACCCACCAGAGAAGTGAGGTCGTAGGAACTGAACATGAGGTAGGAACTAAAAGTGGAAGCTGCAGAGGTTGAAAACAGGCTTCATTGATGTCGGAACTTTGCCTAGAGTCACTTAAAATCAAAACCTGAAAGCTGTTTTTTATGCCAACAAAGTGCAATTTAATAAATAATTGTCAATCACTCTTATATAAAACGCATGTGAAGCACGAATGGTTTTGATCTTTTATAGTCATGACACAAGAGTTTTCAGTCCTGCTCCTGGTTGTATCATTGCATGAGCCTGGACAAGCCTTACAATTTTGCTGGCCTTGACTTTTATTTATGAGCTATAGATAAGTATGCCCTGCCTAGTGACCTGGGGGGCTGAGGAGGATGAGAGGTGTGAACTGGGTGTTCAAGTTAAAGGTCAGATGTGGTCTTCCAAGCATTACCTACGGTCAGGGTCTAATCATGAGGAGTCCAAGATTAAATAACAGGTAGAATTGAATCCTTTCAGTTTATTGTCTAGTAATATGAATGTGTAGTTAATGACCTGCAGCCCAGATTTGTAAGATACTAATTGGAATATAACATAGAACCCATAGAGAGTAAAGGATAAAGGAAACTTAAGAATAAGAGGCAGGAAATAAATGATATTTAATTTGGACATGTGCCTCCAATGCATCTGGAGAAGAATCAACAAAACATAGATATCAATGGAAAACCTAGAGAAATGAGCCGTAATTACTCCAAAAGATATATGGACAGGAAATTGGATAGGAGCTTACAATGTTGTTTTGGGCTGCACAGAGGGCCTATTGTGCCTGCAAAGGAAAATGAGAGTTTATCTCTGAATAATCAGATAGAATTGTACATAAAATCAGGCTAAATTTTTTCATAAGCCATCTCACAATTGCAGGGGTTTCTATATACTGCAGGTCAATCCATGATCCTTGGAGAGACATGGGTACAAGGTAAAAGGGTCAGGTTTACGGTCAGACATCTTTGTGGGATCTTTGTCTCTTACTAGCTGTGCAACATTCAATGTGTCTTAACTTGTCTGTTCCATGGGTTTAGCTCAAGAAAATGGAGAGGAAAAAAACCCCTCCCATTCAAGGTTGTTGTAAGGACTACAGATGAAGTATATGAAGTTCCTGGCGCACAGGAAATATCGAACAAAGGTCAGTCAGTAGCAGCAGCAGGAGTAGAAATGAAAGCTTGACTGCCAAGTTCTCAGACTCTGCCCATCACAGAGTCCTTCTCTGCCCTAAGTGTCCCACAGTCCTGGTCCACACACCTGTGCTTCTCACACGCAGCCAGTGGAAGCTCTAGCATTGTTGAAGCTTGTGTGACAGGAAAAGCAAAATGGAGTGGGTATTGCTAAGAGCACTCTAAAATGGAGCCAGGGGGCCATTAAGGAAATGTGGCTTATGCACATCTCAGCCTGGATGGAATCTGACCTTTGGACCTGATGAAGTTATCCAGAACATCTGCCAGAAACTCATGACAGCCTATCTACTTATCGGACTCTTACCCTAAAATAACTCATGACAGTTTATCTACTAATTGGACCTTATCCTAAAAAAAACTCATGATTCCTTAAGGACAAATATTTTCTGACTTGTCTCAGAGTTGTTCACAATTCTTATCAGGCAACTTTTAAAAACCTGTGGCCTTTTGTCTTAATAAGCCCCTGACTCTTTCTCTTCTCTGGAACACCCTTTCGGGATTACCCGAATCTGTGTCTGCCAAATTGCAATTCTTAGGACCCCAAATAAATTATTTTCTTACTTTCAGCCTCCTGCATTACTTTTTTGGAGGACACTTGGGGAGGCAATGAGACTGGCGTAGGGGAGGTGTAGGCAACTGCTGAGAGAATCAAGGTACAGCTGAACTTACCTGGTGGATGTGATCACTAGCTGGCCCACTTGCCAGCCAACACCACCAGCTACAAATCCACCTAGAGCGTTTCTTAAATGCACTTGATAGGATCAAAATCTAGGATATTTCCCCCTTTTAAACAATCAATGTTTCCAACAGCAAAGTACAGCACTTTCTTAGTGTCTTCCTTCTACAAATTACAGTGGGATGCATCTTAGTCACATGCTTAGCCAATTATTTTATGTGTTTGTTCATATGATGATTTTGACCACATGCTTTGCTACATGCTTGCTGTGAGTGGTTTTTTAAAAGCTGTTAAAGACTGGGGCCCTACCACCCACCCACCAAGTCATCCGTTGGTATCAGCACAACCTCCCAGCTTCAGAGGGGTAGTTCCTAGGAAGATAGGGGCCACTGGGGCAATATTCTTGATCCTGATACTAAAGTTAACAAGGGAATCTGCTGCTCGTGTTGCATTCTCAACAACAGAAATGACAGGTGTGTCCCGCAGAATCCTCAGAGACCCTGAAAAGCGGGAGACGGGGAGCAATAAGGAGGTCTAGGAAGCCATGACCGGAAGATCTTACCTCCCTGACTTTCCCTATCCATGAGTCCTTTATGCTGAAAGCTATTTATGCCAGCTGGATTCTCTGAATTTGGGCTTGGTATGTCGACTGAAAAAAATGCACAACATGAGAGTAGCGAGTTAAGTTTTATTTGGGGCAAAATGAAGACTATAGCCCAAGATACAGCTTCTCAGATAATTCTGAGGAACTATTCCGAAGAGATAAGGGGGGAGGTCAGTATATATATGATTTGGGTGAAGGCGGATACATGCAGTCAAGCACACATTTTTGGCAGAAGATTACTACTAGTCATAAGGGGCAGATGTCTCTGTTAACGATTTTAGTGCTTTTCTAGGTATGAGAAGATGCAAGAATTTGTGCTCATAAAATCTTCTCCTGAAAATAACTATCTATAGCCCCGTTCTGCCAGTTTTTCCCAGGGCACAGAGCGCCTCATTCCTGATCTCTGCCCTGAAGTCCTTTCAGAGTGTGTTGAAGATCAGTGACTGCAGTGCCTAGTGACTTCATCCTTATAGAGGCAAGATGGCATGTGACAATTTTTCATCCACAGGTATAGTGTTGATGTTCTGTGGATGAGTCAGGATCTCTTGTCCTCACCCAAAATGTCACCACATTGAATGGTGCTTTGCTCTCTGCTGGCTCTCTTCATTGATTTCAGATGAGCATAGTGTAGCCTTTGGGTCAGAGGACTTATTAAAGAGGAAAAATAAAAAATAAAGCCTCTGTGTATACAGAATGGGTCAGATCAGTAGACCAAAATTTGAACTATGAGAAAGAGAAATTGGGGAGATAAGGGAAATGGAGTTCAGAATTTTTATTATGACCAACTTCTCAAAAGCTGGCCAAAAAATTGAAGCTGGAGTAGAGAATGTAAAGAAATTCACAAGTAGTTGCTATTTTAGCTAAGTTGAGGAAAAAAACATTGGACTTCAAATGAAAATAATGCTCAAAGATGAACATGGGGCCCATTCAAGATGTGGAGGAGTGATGAGCAGGGAAATACCTGCAAAAAGAGACCAGATGTTATTTGAAAAAGACATGGGACTCAGATAAAGGTACACACACACTCACACACAGATAAAACAAAATATTTTAATGATTTCCCTTTCCTGTGGTCTACTTTAGAATTCACCCACAAGCCATTTGCTTTTGTGGTTATTCAGATTTTGTTTCTCTTCTTACTACCTCCTACTGTGTATTCCTGATTCCCAGAGTTTGGGCTGACTAAGGGAGAGGAAGTGAAATTCAAATCACTATATTTTATCCATTGGCCTTTTGGCAAAGAGATATGAGGGGTGAAGAGGTGCTTGTGGCTAAATTGCGGTTTGTAGAACGTGTGGGTGTTGTTTATTTTTGTTTTTAACTACTGTACCCATATTAGCCCAATTTACCACATAAGTCCCGTTTGGGCAGGAAAGAGAAAGGCTCAAAAAACATTTGTTGAATGCCTTGACTCTGCTTTGCTCCTTCTCTTAATCATTCCTCAGCAGAGTCTTAGCAACTTCCCCAAACAATATCCATGCTGAAGCCTAATTAATACAGTCCTCAATAATGTGCTAACCATTAGCTGGATAAAAAGTGGTCTAAAGTTTATACCATCAGGGCTTCCCTGGTGGCACAGTGGTTGAGAGTCTGCCTGCCGATGCAGGGGACGCGGGTTCATGCCCCGGTCCGGGAAGATCCCACATGCCGCAGGGCGGCTGGGCCTGTGAGCCACGGCCAATGAGCCTGTGCATCCGGAGCCTGTGCTCCGCAGTGGGAGAGGACACAACAGTGAGAGGCCTGCGTTCCACAAAAAATAAAATAAAGTTTATACCATCAAAAGATTTTATAACATGTTCTTTAATGTCAGCAACAATGTAAAAAAGAGTAATTCTAAACTACTCAGGAGGATAAGCTATTTTCAAATAGTTCAGCAGTAAATATTTGATACCAACAAGAAACATGCTAAATGCAAATGGGATTTCTCAGTGCATTAAAGCAAATCAGCAAAGACCTTAACCCGGGAATGCTGAGGACACTTTCTTAGCCACTCATTCATGTCATTACATATACCTATTAGTTATAACAATGCATCCTTTTTGTAATTTTCAATATTTCAGGTCACTCACTAACCTGGTCTGCCCTTCAATCATTGTAAGTCTGAATAAGTGAGGTTTTACTATCACTTACAAAACTGTATAACAAGGCAGGAAGAAGTATGTTTATCTAATATTGGGTGTTTCTTTCTCCTTGTTTAATCCAGAAAGGAGGGGAAAAAAAAGCAAAATTCTGTCCAGCAAAATGACTTAGGGCTGGATAAAAAGACAAGTGTCTCTGAGGTCCGTAAGGATTGCAAATGTGATTTGAAAAAAGAGAAGAGATCCAAGAAGTTAGAAAGCCCAGCTCAGTGTAGAAAGTGTCTTCTATTACAACACAGATTCCAATTTCATCCTACCAAACTGGGGATAATCATCAGGGAAGCTAAAGTCCCTTCCAGGCCAAGCATTCCCCATGACCTGGGGAGAAACTCAACCCACCAACATGTATTTGGAAAGGCACCAGCCACATCAGGCTCCCAAAGAGCCCTACACTTTAGGGTTTTGGGGAGAACTCCAAGTTATCAAGGAGAGATAGACCTCTTGTCTCTACCCTTGGTGGTAAGCATTGTTTCAGAGTCACCTAAAGAAAGATATGCTTTTTTTTTTCTGCTTTGCAAACTGGACAGCTGAAAGAGAAGGCAAAGATAAAAAGAAAGACGTATAGTGTATTCCAGGGGTCTCACATTTTTAGAGCCTCTTCATGTGTGACTCTACATTCCACTGAGGTCACGTCTGCCTTCTGAAAGGCTTATCACTTTATATCCCAAATTCAACTCAGTAACTTGTTCAACTTTGACTGAGAGACATTTTTAAGAGAAGTCCCATAAAAGCATAAAAGTTTAGATATGGCAAAGACAATTAATATATACATAAAACTGATACATGTGCCTGATTCAGAGGAGGAAATTGGCCTCTGTGTATTTTCTACTATTAAAAGTAATGTGGTTTAATAAACAGGCTGCAGGCTGTGCTGAGTGTGTCAGCCTGTTCTTGGCTCTTGGAGAGTGGAGAGGTTATGAGAACCTACTAGATTATATTATGTTCATTCCTATCCCTGTGCCTCTGTTCATGCTGATTTCTTTGCCTGGAATTTCCACCCTGTTTCTCATTTAAGGTCCCACTACAAGTTCAATTCCTTCATGAATCCTTCCCACAAACTCTTGCCCACGAGCCTCTCCCCTTTTTCTCTTTCTTAGTATCACTAATTACTATAACGCCTTCTTTAATACTAGATCATACAGTAAGTTTTGTTTTAGTACATATGGCTCTCCTTTTCCCCCCAATTATTTTTTAAGTGTTTCTAAGGCCAGAGTTTTTTTTCCTTCTCTCTAAATCTCTCTCCTCCTGACCTCTCATTCCTGTCTCTCTCTTAATTTTCTGTGCTAGGAAACTAATGATAACAAATATTTCCTGCATATGTACTATGTGCCAGTAAATGTACTAAGTGATTTACATGCTTTATCACAGAATACATGTAGAATAGTCACCAAATTAAGTTGAATTTAGTTGAAAAAATTTAATATGCTTTATACGTCCTTGGTCAGTGAATCACTTGCTCCAGTCTTCAACCATCCTATTCCTTTCCTTTTCAGTACTCTTGGAAGTAAGTGTCACCTCCAGGGATACTTCACAATCCCACCATCAATATCTCAGGGATTGCAGTTAGGGCAGCTCAAAAGAAAATCAAATTCAGTTATTTGAGTACCAAGTACATGACAACAAGATGACCTTCTGACTGGGATGGTCATTAGGTTCTGGACTAAACACCCCTCAGAGAAAACAATAGAGAGAATCCCAAGTAGGTGCTGATATCCAGTCTATGACATGACAAAGAAGTTAAGTTCCATTTCCACCCATTCACAATTCAGCTCCCAATCCTCCCTTCCCAAGCCATTCTTGTCTTCTTCACACACCCTCACCTGGTTTCCCCTGACCCTAAGTCCTAAAAGAAGCCTAATTCACTTCCAGATCCTGCTTCCCTCCATGAAAATAAAGGACGAGACAATAACTGTATCTAGTTCTTCTTTAAGATGTCAAACTGACTTGATTTCCAGCTGAAATTAAAACTGGCCAGATGAGGTGGTTTTAAGGAAATGTTCATTCTTATTTTGACCACCAAATCAGCACAACAGGCCATTGTATATATAAATCCACCCAAAGTCAGTCAGTTAAATAGACAATGCCTAGAGCTATAGATACACTACATGACTCCTTCAAATGAACCTTTAT
Organism: Mesoplodon densirostris; assembly: GCF_025265405.1. Taxonomy (NCBI): domain Eukaryota; kingdom Metazoa; phylum Chordata; class Mammalia; order Artiodactyla; family Ziphiidae; genus Mesoplodon; species Mesoplodon densirostris. The sequence goes on from NC_082674.1 coordinate 30,844,809, forward strand.
TCATTTGTTTAGTCTATAGCAGAAAGCCAACTGCCTTACTTCAGTTCAGAGGGGGAATGCTGAGATATTGTACAAACTACATGCAGTTTTCCAAGCTTCAGGAAATTTGAACTGAAACATGGACTAAAAAAACCCATAGTACATTTACATGTTGAGCTGTTGTTTAAACCCTTTTCATATGTGATGAGCTCATATTCAAAATGTTTTGACTCAACATTCATAAGGGCTTGGCAAGGACTCGTGGGGAGGAGTGCCCTGTCACGGGAAATAGGAGAAAAACAAGGCCGCCTCAGCACATTCCCAGGCCTTCATGGGCCAGGGTTTCTGTTATTAAAAAAAAAAAAAAAAAAAAAAAAAAAAAGTCAAATAGAGACTCTCTCCTCTCAATCCAGCACTAATTCCAAGGTTACAGTAAGTCAACGGTCACTATTCCCATGGCTTCCTACTACAGGGTGTCTCAACAAAGTATATACTTAGTATATTAATATATTAATATATGTTTTAAAGAGTAGAGCAGTTAGACATTCACTAATATCTGTTTTGGTTATGCTAAAGTCACACATGTTTTAAGAAGCCACCATTTCAGAGTGGACCACATGCAAGATACATATTGCCTTAATAAATACAGTTAACTTCTGAAAGGGATTCACATTTTCCTAGGATGCACAGTTCTGAACGAGTTTATAAAGGCCCGGAGTTGTTAGCTCTAAGGGTGATAGGTCTGGTATTCATCAGCATATATGCCCCACAGCTTGGGTCCAGCCACAGATTTACTCTCAGATGCCAACACTTCTTGAAAAAGTCCTTGGAAGGGACTATCAACACAGTTCATGCATAAAGTTTTCACCCTCAAAAAGACTTTCTATTCTTGTGTTTCAGTTGAACCTGTAGGTAATCCAAGTTAAAAAGCTAAAATGGCTGCAGTGAATGGACCACATGGAACGCCATGCTGAGCGATATAGACTTCATATTTCCATTAATGGGGCATCCAGTAAAGTTCTAAAAGTCTGTTTGAGGCTATTAATCCAGCAAGAGTAGGAAGATGGGTTCAAGGGAGTAGACGCTCTGGGGAGATGTAGGGAGCAGATCAAGGCAGAAGGGATGCTTAGGAAGAAGAACTGAGAGGCCCTGATAACTGAGCAGATATAGAGGACAAAGAAGAGAGGTGGAAGGACTTCCCTGTTGGCTCAGTGGTTAAGACTTTGCGCTCCCAATGCAGGGGGCCCAGGTTCAATCCCTGGCCAGGGAACTAGATCCCACATGCATGCCACAACTAAGAGTTCTCATGTCACAACTAAGGAGCCCATGTGCCACAACTAAGGAGCCCTCAAGCCACAACTAAGGAGCCCACGAGCCACAACTAAGGAACCCTCCTGCTGCAACTAAGACCCAGTGCAACCAAATAAATAAATAAATATTTTTTAAAAAATAAAGAAGAAGAGAGATGGATGGGTTACAGGGATGACATCAAGGTTTCTATCCAGAGAGCTGGAAGTGTGATGCAGTCATTGACCGAAACAGCAAACCAGGAGTAGGAGCCAGTTGGCAATGAATTAAGAAGAGGGTTGAACTCAAAGAATCTTAAAGCTGGGACAGATCTTAAAGAAGACACCAAGCCCAACTTTCTACTTCCTCTGTGTACTGATATTTCAGAGACAAAACTGAGGCCCAGAGTGGAGAGCATACTCATTGAAGGTTTCACAGCCAGTTGGCATGAAATACACACTAATACCGACTCTTTGGTCTCTTGGTTCTTTCTGCCCTGTGATTGTTCAATTGTCCTGTGCAAAAGCTAGAAATCTTTCAGTTGCAAGTGATAGAAAACCCAACCCAATTTGACTTGCACAAATAAAGAAATCTATAGGCTCATATAGCTTTAAAGTCCAGAAGCTTCATGTGACACTTGGTTCAGCAACTCAACAATGTCACTAAGTACCTAGTTTCTTTTTGCCTAGTGTCTGCTCAACATCCTGGGTGGTTCCAAGATGGGTGTGAACAGGTCCCTGGGCTGTGGGCTTACTCATTCATATCCAGCAGGAAGGAGAGAAGATATTTGTTCTGGAATTCCAAGTAAAAGTCTTGAGACTTACTCGATCAGATCTGCTTACTCACATGTCCACTCAGAACCAATCACAATGACCAGGGAGTCAACTATGCTGATCTGGGTCACATGCTTCCCCCCTGGAATCAGATTTCATAGAGCCAAATAGATCCCCAAACTGAAATGAGGGCTATAAAGAAGAAAACGATAGAAGATATAGGACCAACCAAAAATGTCTATTACACATTGGTTGTTTAAATCTCTCTCTTTTTCTCCATATCAAGTTTATAGCTTTTATGTTAGGTACAATGATTCAGTGGTTTGCTCAAAGTTTCAAAACTATATTATACAGAAATCAGAATCTCCATACTCACCATAGTATTGAGAAAAGGGAGCAGGGGTTTAACAAATATGTTAAAGGGAAAGAAAAGTAATCAGAGTCATTAGGCTCAAACTCTAGGCAAATGCAACCAAGTCTTTCCCCTGAGATATATTTTAGGCAGCATTCTCTAAAGCCAAGTAAAGTCTAAGGCAGCTTTGTGCTGGGGGCTTTTCCCCTCACTTCAGTTGTGGGCTGGCTTGTTGATTGGTGACCCTACAATATGAAGCCTCTTGTCACTCTGATGTCAATGGTGAGTGGTGTGGCAAGGCTTGGTATAGCTTTGATAATTACTTTAAAATGACTCTAAACTACCCAGTTGTTGTTTTTTTTCCTACACCATTGCCTAAGGAAGTCTTTAGCAACCACTGGTACATGCTTCTGAGAAACATTTGACCACAAGTGTCTTAGATTCAAAACACATTCATATGTATGTATTTACGTATTATGTTTGGTTCCCAAGCCCAGTATCATAGAGGTAAGAGGTGCTCTGGTCCCAGGCTTAGACTCCTGATAATGACCCCACGTGGGGAAGAGCATCTTGCAGCCTCTGACACGGGCAATTCTTACTTGGTGAAGGGTTTCTTTTTCGGGAAGCCAGAGCCACTATTCCGTGGCCTCTGAGGCACCATTCAAGAATGGGAGGTTGATTTTATGGTTGGTTTGCTTTCGTTTATTTTCATCTGGTACCTGACACCATAGCCATTATTCCATGTTTGTCTTGCCTCCTGACTCCAACCAATTCTTCTGGCACCAGTGGTTTCTGAAGTCTTTCTCATGTCATTTCCCAGTATGGCTCAAACTGCCTTGTGAATTAGCAGAAAGAAGAAATGGCCCCAAGGGACATGGTCTTGAAACCCCATGAGGAGAGACACAGCCACATGATTCCCTGTAAATGAAGTGTGAATGAGGCCATATGTTCAGAAGAGGGAAAGCTAGCATGGGTCTAGCATGATCAACTGCTTTGTATTCCAAGGCGAACACACGCAGCTCTTGCAAGAAGGAAATGCTACCGTGTTACTCTCTGAGTGAGTAAAGTTCACTTTTGCAGGAAAGAAGTTCAGTGTGTATTTAGGAATGAACATGTGTGCATGGATGTGTGGGCACATGCATATTTGCTTAATTTTTTTTGTTGTTGAAGTGTAGTTGATTTGCAATGCTGTGTTAGTTTCTGATGTACAGCAAAGTGATTCAGATATATAGGTATATACACATATATTGAGTATCTAAAATAATATATATTATTCTTTTCCATTATGGTTTAATACAGGATATTTAATGTAGCTCCCTGTGCTGTACAGTAGGACCTTGCTGTTTATCTATTTTATATATAGTAGTTGGTATCTGCTAATTCCAAACTCCTAAGTTATCCCCACCTCTGCCTTCCCCTTTGTTAACCATAAGTTTATTTGCTTTAAAATATTAAATATTTAAATTATTAATATTAAATTATTTTAAATTAAAATAAATTATTAATATTAAATTAAAATATTTTCTGTTAACTGCTGACAACAGCAATCCCAGAAAACCAGACCCCCTGTTTCTCCCCACTTGGAAATGGCCTGTTTGCCTCCTGGAGCAGGGGCTGAGGTGTTCCATAGGCTCATCCCTGTCCTCACTGGCCTGGCCTCCCCAGTCTCTGAAGTCTGCATGTCCTGAGCCTTCCTTCCCAGCCTCATCTTCCCAGCCTCTCTGCTCATGTCATGCAAAGTTACTCAACGCCCAATAGTGGCTGTTCCCACCATGTTCCCTTTGTGCGTATGGGTCCCTCTGCACTGCCACTACGCGGCAAAGAAGGGGAAAGGGCTCCACATTTACATCCCCAGCCTTGGGAACCAGACCTTCCCCCTCCCCTGCCTCGCACCAACCCTTGCTGGCTGGCTTGCTGTAGTCCAGCATGTGCCATTTCTCCTCTTGGCCAAATTTCACGACACAGACTCTACACAGTTAGAAATATCAAGAGTAGTGCTTCATCTTTTTCAATCCACTTCAAGCTTAGGTTTAAATCTTCCAAACCAGCTCTTCTTTTATCTTTTATCTGCTTTATAGTTCAGATCCTTTTCTCTTTGGGGCCTTTGTTAATACGGCTTGATCCAAGCCTTGTTTATGATAGTCTGATTTACCGAATCTTCTTCTATTTTCTCCTCTGTGAAATAGTGATAATACTGACTCACTGTCTGCTTCCCGGAGCTGTTGTGAGGAGTAAGAGAAATTACATGTGAAATTCCTCACTTGGAAACTGATTTATAACTGGGGCTCAATAAATGTTAATAACACTCCCCCGCCACCACTAACCACATTTACTGTGACTAAAGTAGATTCAGATTGGCAAATCACACTCTACAACAGTGCTTCTCAAGCCCTGGTGCACAATGCAATCACCTGGGGAGCTTTAAAGGTACTTGTATCTGGGAGCCACTCTCCTGTCCCACCTTTAAATATCTGAAGCGTTGGACCTCCTTATTTCTTGTTAGGTAATATTTCTGCTGCCACACCAGACGTGTGGTTTTCTCCCTCTGGCTCCTCTCATTCTTCCCTTTCCACTAAGCTTTGGGGAAGTTTGTTACACAGCAGTAGAAGCATACCTCAGAGATACTGTAGGTTTGGTTCCAGACAATCACAATCAAATGAATCTCACGGGGTTTTTGGTTTCCCAGTGCATAGAAAAGTTACATTTACTTTATACTGTAGTCTATTAAGTATGCAATAGCATTATGTCTATAACAACATTGTACATGCCTTAATTTATTGTTAAAAAATGATGACCACTGTCTGAGCCTTCAATGAGTCATAATCCTTTTGCTGGTGAAGGGTTTGAAATATTACAAGAATTACCAAAATGTGACACAGAGACACGAAATGAGCAAATGCTGTTGGAAAAAATGGCGCCCATAGACTTGCTCAATGCCGGTTGCCAGGAACTTTCAATTCATTAAAAAATGCAACATTTGCAAAGTGCAATAAAATGAGGTGTGCCTGTAGATAACTAACATACTCCTCTTATCACAGCATGGCACTCTTATGTCCCTCACTTTCAGATAGATTTTCATTTTTGTGTGACTTGTTTCTCAGGAATAAGGTGGTCATTAAATTTGCATGACTGGATATATTAGTGGGCCCCTCTATGACTTTGATATATCTCCCTTCTCTGTTAGCTTTATTAAAAATGACTGTCTTCTTTATTAGTAGTTTATTCTCATTGGTGGGCCCATCTTGAGATTCCATCTCTGAAAAAATGAAAGATTACCTCCCCCCTCTAGGATATTGGATAATTCATCAGTGTGGAACACATCCTGGAGCCCTCCTTCTGTTCACTAACCACTTCCTACCTCATCATTAAACATGATCACAGAGGCTGATGAGTCCTTTCTGTTCTTGGAACAGGTTCTACTTTTTCAGGGACACCTTGCTGACTCCCAGGTCCCTGTGTTTATTCTCTCCTGCTTGGGCAGAGAGGAACAAATACAAGTCAATACTTTAAAACAGATATGTATTTAATATTTTTAAAAATAATACCTCCATCTTCTAATATACTCTTCTATTCACCTTTCTTTTATAACTATATTTTTATGCATGTATTATTTTGGAGTATTATTATGGACTCATAGACTTTCACAGACTCACCCTGTACCAATTTGCCATAACTGGTTTTATTAGTTGATGTTCACATCTGCACATCTAGGCTAATAGAAACTCCTCAAGCATTGCTCTGATAGTCTTGAAAGATCCTTGTTTTTAGACCACAGCAATGAGATGTTTCAAGCCTGACTGTTTTTCCTGACCCAAAACTGGAATCAACTAACTTCCAAGAAATTCTGATTGCTTTGAGCAGTCAGAAAAGAATAGTATTAGGAATGACAATCCAAGCTTCTCGCTGGTGCGTTGTAGAGGGGAGAAGTGCTAGGCCCTTGGCCATTGCTGCTTGGGGCCTGTTTTGTGACAGAGCCAAATAAGATGTTTTTTAGGGTAGGAATTCATACTGATTTTCCGGATACAATGTGTTATGTTGTTATTCCTTGTTCTAGAAAAATAGAGTGAATATTCCTAGAAAGCCTAAAGGTAGGTCGTTTCCCAGCTGGGCAGTGAGGCGGAGGCCCCCAGAGACACTGGCTCCTCAGGACAAGGTTACACAGCTTTGTCCTCAGGAGAGGAGAGCCGTGGGGCTCACAGCTTCCTTGATGGCACCGCCTGGCCACCTAGTTCCTTCCCAGAGCTGCGTTTCTTTTTATCAGGATTAACGCTTCATCTCCAGTTTGCTTCTTTACTCCTCCAAGTTTTCTTTGACTCCAAGCAGCCCCACTGCACCACTATACGGTGCCAGCTGCCCGGTTTGCTCAAGACTGAGAGGGTTTCCAGGAGGCAGGACTTTCCGTTTTCAAGCCAGGATAGTCCGGGGCCAACCAGGATGAGTTGGTCTTCCCATCACCCGTGGGCAAAGGTCCTTATCACTTCTGTACAGAGTGAGAAAAAGATGCTTCGAACCCTGCTCAGTAGAATCTTAAAGGATGGAATAAAAAAACATGTTTAGGATTTACATGTAAGGCAATATTCATGTGAATTTAAGAGTCAGGCTGCAGTGTTCCTCAGTACATACAGCCAAAATAATTACATGAAAAACTGGAAGAAGCTGAGCTGGTTAAGCTAGTAAACACACAGCTGTGAACAATCTTCTTATTCAAAAAGCCCTGGTCTTCGGGCTGCAGAGCCTGGTTTTCCTTCCCTGTCTCAGAGGGCCCTACAGAAGGTAGGTGTGAAAAACCAGTAGGACAGAGCAGATTCTCAAGGGGGGGAAAGGTGTAGAGAGTAAAGCCTTTGTAAGTCCATACTCTGAAATTGGGCCCCATATCAGTGGTCAAGAGTTTAAGTGAAGGTATATTCCACTGTACTCTCATGAATATTGGTCTTACACACAACACTGCACTCAGAGCCTTGGCCTGCCCAAGAGCTGAGTGTGTTAATTAACTCTGAGGAACTCCCAAGAAGGCCAGAGGACAGCTCCTGGGGCCTTGTATGAAGCACAGGTAGCTTGAGTTGGAAGAGCCCCACCCTCTCCCACCCCTGGGATAACCTGGTCCAACCTCCCCTTACAGATGAGTAAACTGAAGCCTAGAGAGGTAAAGAGACTTACCCAAAAGACATAGCTGGACGCTGTTAAAGTTGGAATTTAGAATCCAAATGTCCTGACTCTTTCCACTAAATAAATCCCACTGCCCTCCTGCTGCTCCAAATGTGTGTCTCATCTGTCAGAGAATTCCAATAAAGGAACCAAAGAGAGTTTGAATACTGAGAGAGAGCTACATTTCTGGACTTCTAATCTCTGAAGAATACATTTTACCAAAGGAAGAGAATTGTGAAATCATTTGTTCTATTACATGGGGCTTCAATAACATTCAAATAATTTCAGCTGAATTCTTGCTCATCAACAGTACAGCCTTGACCTTAGCAAACACATCAGGCAAATTGAGTGGATTCAGTTACACAATTATTTCCTCTTTGGTTTCTTTAGGGGTAAATGAAAGGAAATTGCTTTACCACCATTCCTAGTGAGGAAATTCACATCACAAACAAAAGCTGCCATTCTTTCTGAACTCTGCACGTATTCTCATTTTAGGATCTTTGCTCTTGCTATCCCTTCTGCTTGGTTATCCCAGAGCTTCAGATGGCTTCCTCCTCATCTTCGGGTCTCAACTCAAATACTCTTTCTCCAATAAGCCTTCTCTTGTTGCCTCAATTAAAGCAGTTCTAGGGCTTCCCTGGTGGCGCAGTCGTTGAGAATCTGCCTGCCAATGCAGGGGACACGGGTTCGAGCCCTGGTCTGGGAAGATCCCACATGTCGCGGAGCAACTAGGCCCATGAGCCACAACTACTGAGCCTGCACGTCTGGAGACTGTGCTCCACAACAAGAGAGGCTGCGATAGTGAGAGGCCCATGCACCGTGATGAAGAGTGGCCCCCGCTTGCCACAAATAGAGAAAGCCCTTGCACAGAAACGAAGACCCAACACAGCCAAAAATTAATTAATTAATTAAAAATAAGAAGCAGTTCTATGCTCAGCCCCAGACACGCATCATCTGTGGTAGGTTGAAAGTGTCCCCCCAGAATTCATGTCTAACCAGAATCTCAGAATGTGACCTTGTTTGGAACAAATGTAATTAAGGTAACTATTGAGATAAGATCATGATGACTAAGATGAGCCTTAAATCCAATGAGCATATCCTTGTAGGAGACAGAAAAGTACACACAGAGACACAGAGAGAAGGCCATGTAAAGATGGAGGCAGAGACTAGAGTGGTGCTGCCACAGACCAAGGAACACCAGGAGCCACCAGGAGCTAGAAGGGGCAAGGAGAGAGTCTCTCCTAGAGCTTTTTTTTTTTTTTTTTTGCGGTACGCGGGCCTCCCACTGCTGTGGCCTCTCCCTTTGTGGAGCACAGGCTCTGGACGCACAGGCTCAGCGGCCATGGCTCACAGGCCCAGCCGCTCCATGGCATATGGGATCTTCCCAGACAGGGACACGAACCCTGTCCCCTGCATCAGCAGGCAGACTCTCAACCACTGCGCCACCAGGGAAGATAGAGTGTGAACCTGTCGACATCTTGATTTCAGACTTCTGGTCTCCTGAAATATGAGAGAACATCCTATTGTTTTAAGCCACCAAGCTTGTGATAATTTATTACAGAAGTCCTAGGAAACTAATACACCATCATGCTACCACCCACATTATCTTCTCCACAGCCCTTAACCACTTGTGGTTTCTTCACAGCTGTTTCCGTCTTCCATCTCTTTCTTCTTCATAGAGACTCCTGCTTGTTTGGGGTGTTTATCCATCCTGTGCGTTCAGAGAAAATGAGCCCACCCCTGACCTGGGGGCAGAAGAATGCTAGTCTAAATCCAGTATAGTCATTTCACTCCTCTGACCCATGATTGATTTCAACATGGGCATAAAATAAACCCCTGGACAAGCAGTAAGAGGAAGTCTGTGGTGAGGCCTCTGATTGTCTTAGTCTGCTGGGGCTGCCATAACAAAATACCATGGATCAGGTGGCTTACACAACAGAAATTTATCTTCTCAAGATTCTAACAGCTGACAAGTCCAAGATCAAGGTGCCAGCTGGTTTGGTTCCCAGTGAAGCTTCTCAGCCACCATCTCACTGTGTGCTCACTTGACCTCTTCTCTGTACACATGAAGGGAGACAGAAAGAAAGCAAGCTCTCTGATGTTTATTCTTATAAGGGCACTAATCCCATCCTGAGGGCCACAGCCTCATGACCTCATCTAACCCTAAGTACCTCCCAAAGTTCCCATCTCCAAATATCACCCCCATTAGTGTTAGGGCGTCAACATACAAATTTGGTGAGGACATGATTCAATCCATAGCAATGGTCATAAGAGATGCAATGAGGAGAAGCAACCATTCCTGTTTTGGGATATGTGAAGAGGTGGTACTTGGAGCTACAGGAACCAAACTGGTTCATGAGAGATAACCCCAAGGAGGAAGCCAACATCCTAAGGGTGGACATGCAGTGGATGGAAGAGCTAGGTCTTCAGTTACACTGTTGGGTCTATGGATTAACCATCTCTGGAATGGCCTTCTCTGGGTTGTTTCTTGTTTGGGAATGTGTGTGTGTGTGTGTGTGTGTGTGTGTGTGTGTGTGTGTGTGTGTGTGAGTGATTAACCTTTAGGCCACATGTAGTTGGATATTTTGTAACTTGAAAGCATCCTAAGTGATTCCTTGGTATCTATAGTTATGGAATATTGTCTATTTCATTTCTTTGTGTGCTTCTGTGTTCCACACGTTGGGGTGTAAGCTCCTCAACAGCAGGGTTCATCCACCTTGCTCCTAGGACTCTCCAGTTTTTAGTCTATGCTTAGCACATAGGAGATGTTCAGAAAATATTTGCTGAATGGTCTTACTTTGACAATTCTTCCTAAATATGTTCCCTTATATTCCTACCACCATCACCTTAGCGTTTCTTTATTAGCCCACACCTGGACTATTGCTAAAGGCTTCTAACTCATCACCCTCCCAACTTCTTCCCACATAAGAGCATATTAAACTCCTCTATTAGATTAACTTTATTAAAATCTCTGGTGGATATATGTCTTGCCTTTTTGAAAACATTTGGTGATGCCCCAGTGCCTGCAGAATAAAATCCCAAATCCTTCTATCTTCCTTAAAACCCTCCATAACATGACTCTCATCTACCTTGCCAGTCTTAGCTTTGTGGATTGTCTACACTGACCATCCACTCCTGGCAAACTGATCTTTCTACTGTCCCCAAACTTGGCTTTCACTTTTCCTCATGCATGTCTCTGTCACATCCATTTCTCTGCTAGGGAGCTTCTCCTCCTCACAATTGAACTTGTCCACATTTTACTCATCCTTCAAAGTACGGTTCCCATCACAAAAATCTCACCTCTTCCATGGAGTCGGTCCTGACATGGCCTCACAGGAAGTAATGTCAGAGAGACTCTAGCACCATTATTTGCACACATACTCATGTTGCCCTGGTGTGTGTGTGTGTGTGTGTGTGTGTGTGTGTCTCCCCATTGGGATTGTGTGCTCCTGGAGAACAGGAGCCATGTTTCAAAGTTGTTCGTTTTTGTTTTGTTTCGTTTTTTAAATTAATTAATTTATTTATTTATTATTTTTGGTTGCATTGGATCTTTGTTGCTGTGCATGGGCTTTCTCTAGTTGCGGCGAGCGGGGGTTACTCTTCGTTGTGGCGCTTGGGCTTCTCATTGCAGTGGTTTCTCTTGTTGCAGAACACAGGCTCTAGGTGTGCAGGCTTCAGTAGTTGTGGCACTTGGGCTCAGTAGTCGTGGCACATAGGCTCTAGAGCACAGGCTCAATAGTTGTGGCGCACGGGCTTAGTTGCTCCACGGCATGTGGGATCTTCCCGGACCAGGGCTCAAACCTGTATCCCCTGCATTGGCAGGCAGATTCTTAACCACTGCACCATGAGGGAAGTCCCTGGTTTGTTTGTTTGTTTTATTTTACTGAAATATAGTTGATTTACAATGTCATGTTAGTTTCAGGTGTACAGCACAGTGATTCAGTCATATATACGTGTGTGTGTGTGTGTGTGTGTGTGTGTATATATATATTCTTTTTCAGATTCTTTTCCCTTATAGGTTATTACAAAATCAAAGTTGTTGTTTTGTTTGTCTCTTTGCTTTAGTTTTGTTGTTAGTGTCGTTTTCTGATTTACCCTTCCAGGGCCTTGAATGAGATATAGAATAAGTGACGATATGTGAAATAAGTGACAGATTGCCTGTGTTACACAAACAGATGCACAGCATGATTCTCTGCTGGCTCTGACCCTAAAGCCTCCCCAAGTCCCCCTGGGAGTCTCCCCTGGAACTTAGGTGTGTTCTTACACAAGTCCTCTCAGCCACCACCCACCCACTGGAATGCAGTCTTCATGTGGCTTCTTGGACAACATTACCAAATGGATTCAGAGGTAGAGAAAAGGGCAGAAGGTGGATCCAGGTAGGACTGAGATAATCTGAGAAGACTCAGGAAATACCTCTTTGGGACTCCCAGAAACAACTGGGGAAACATTTGGATTGTCCCACACAATCAAGTGAGGAGAGTCAGAAGAATATGCTGCCTTACTTTGGGGTCCCCACTACTGCCACCCTCACTCCAGGACTTGCTTCCTGCTGTTGGCTGCCTGGAGTCACAGGGAACCCAAACCACATGTCACTGACCTACCTCTGCAGACAGAGAGCATACACCTTCTACACACACACAAACACCTAGATCATTCTCTGAACCAATAATCCTAAGCAGGGCTTAGGTCCTCCCAAAGTCTCAGAGATTTTGCATAACCACGAATTCAGTTCTGTGAGCTGCACCTCTGCCCCAGAACTCAGATGAACCCAACAAGTGCTGACTCAGAATGAAATCTAGCCCAGACGCCTTAGTGTCCTGCATTCCTCTGCCCGTCCCTTAGAAGGTATCTTCTTTACCCCCAAACAACCTCCCTCGTTGCCCCAAACACCCTCCTTTCTCTCACCTTTGCATGCTCACAGGCCCTTTAGATTCCACAATCAGTCATTTCAATATAAGGCTTATTTTTCACTTTGAAACTTTAAAACTTGAAACCCAGGGATCAAATGTTTACCCACTGTCAGCTTGAATCTGTTCACTGTGAGATGCTGCACCACTGAATTTTGCCCGTGCAACCATCTGTTTGAAATACAAGTGTATGTGAACGTTCTATCTAAAATACTTCTTCAGGGCTTCCCTGGTGGTGCAGTGGTTAAGAATCTGCCTGCCAGTGCAGGCAACAGGCGTTTGAGCCCTCGTCCGGGAAGATCCCACATGCCGCGGAACATGTAAGCCCGTGCGCCACAGCTACTGAGCCTGCGCTCTAAAGCCTGCAAGCCACAACTACTGAGCCCACGTGCCACAACTACTGAAGCCCAGGCACCTAGAGCCCGTGCTCTGTAACGAGAGAAGCCCGCGCACCGCAACAAAGAGTAGCCCCCGCTCACCGCAACTAGAGAAAAGCCGCGCGCAGCAACAAAGACCCAGTGCAGCCAAATAAATAAATAATTATTTTTAAGTGGGTAGGTTTTAAAAAAATAAAATAAAATACTTCTTCATGAAATACTCAAGTCATCAAATAATTGAAAGCCTAGACCGCTGATCAGGTTGTAAAACTGTGAAATTCTCTCAGTTGTCAGAAGTAGTTTGAAATTAAACTGAAAAACGTCTTCTGGTCTCTAAGGAACAGATGTTAATTGTGGGAAGAGCTACAGAGAAAATGATGTCCTCCTGTAAGGTGCCAGCATTCTTCCTTAGAGTTCTTCCAAGGTCACAGGGCTGATCACCTCTTTGCTGCCATCCATGGTCCCCGTGTGGCTGGGAAGAGCTCATTCACCACCGAGTTTATTTCCAAATAGTAGTTTACCATAACATACATAATTTTATTTTCTCAAAAAATACTTCAACCTTGTATATTGACCCAAGCTAACTATAAACATACCAAGGAAAAAGGTCCCATATAATCTGGCCATTTATGGACATAGTACCTGGGGGGAAACTTCAAATTCTCTATGTCATAGAATAAGAAATTTCTCTGTAAGAGCTCTTGTTGAATTATAGCTGACAACAGTATGAGTAGCACAGTCATGCCACTGAATTCTTTCCAGCTCCAGCTCCATAATTCACCCACTCCCACATGTCCTCTCTTCTTGAACTTAGAAAACTTTTCTTAATAAGTGTCACTTATGGGATCCTAATGGGAGATATAAGAGGGGAAAATTTCAATAGCTATTCCAAGACTTACAACATTGTAGGGAACAAATGCTAGATTTAAAGACTAAAAATATAGGATTGAGTGCAGCTTCCACCAGATACTGGGTGTGTTACCCTGAGAAAGTCACTTACCTTCTTTGAGCTTCAGTTTTCTCATCCATTAATTGTTCACAGGTTCAGTCATTCGCAATCATTTTTATTATCTTCTCAGGTCCCCTTTAGCTATTGTGATAGAGAGAGAGATGACTGTATAGATAGATAGATAGATAGATATAGATAGATAGATAGATAATGGGTGGAAGAGATGGGAAGGTAGATGGAGGGATAGAAAGCATTATGAGCTTAATTGTGTCCCCTCAAAATTCATATGTTGGAGTCTTAACCCCAGTACCTTAGAATATGACTGCATTTGGAGATAGGATCTTTAAAGAGATAATTAGCTTACAATGAGGTCCTTTGGGTGAGCCCTAATCTAAAATGACTAGTGTCCTTATAAGAATAAGAGGTTGAGACGCAGATACACACAGAGAGAAAGCGGCTACTTACAAGCCAAGGAGAGAGTCCTGAGAAGAAATCAACCTTGATCTCAGACTTCTGGCCTCCAGAACTGTGAGAAAATAAGTTTCTGTTGTTTAGGCCACTTGGTCTATGGTAATTTGCTATGGCAGCCCTAGCAAACTAGGGTAGATGACGGATAGATTGATGATGATGATGATGATGATAGATGATAGATAGATATGTAAGTAGGTAGATACATAGATAGATGATAGAGAGATAGAGAGATAGAGAGATAGATAATCTGGACCAGATAGAATGATCGTAATTAAGATTCTGGTGTTCAAAGTGAGCAAACCCAAGTAAGGAGCATCCCTTTTTGTAATGCTGTTCTGACAGAGTCAATAGTCTCTGTGTGGATGTGTGATAAATTACAAAGACTTGGGTTGCATTTTCAAAATGTAAAGAGCTAGAGAGTCAGAGGAGAACTCCAAATCCCCATTTTTTTCAATCCATCAACTGCTTCCAAAGGCTCATGGGGGAATTATGAAGACAGATGGCTCCAAAATGATGTAAATGCCTTGTTGCCAACTGGACCTAGGGCCTGAGCCCTAGCCGTGCTGATGTGGGCCAGACATGTAAACAGGGAGGACTTCTGTTGCCCAGAAGGCTTGAACAGCCCAAACCAACAGCAGCATAGTAGCCAACTTGGCCTCTTCCCTATGGCTCACACTCTCACCTTGGCGGGGGTGGGGCAGTGTGCTATGGTCTTAACAACTTGGAAAAGGAAGGAAGGATGAACCCAGGAAACGAGGAAAGAGAGCTCTTCTCCCTGAGGCTGACAGCAGCTGCTCCAAATCATCATGCCCTGTGCCCTATCCTATTCCTGCCTGGCCTTCCCAGAACAAGGCGCTCCCCCATGTAAGGCAGCTCCATGCCCTTTGTACTGCTCCAGAGGCCTGGGGAGTAGGACTCCAAGTGGGAGGAAAATGATGCAAGAAAGAAAAACCAGAGTCAACAACATAAATATATAAGCGCCTTTAAACTCCCCTAAAATCTCCCCAATTGTATCCTGTCCCTGGATGTGGGTCACATGCCAATTTCCCAACAATGGAGTTGTGATGGGGGGATGGGGAACAGAGAAAGTAGTCTGTAAAAGGCACTTTATGAATGCAAATAAGAAGACATAGGCTTCAGGGACTTCCCTGGCGGTCCAGTGGTCAGAACTTCACCTTCCAGTGCAGGGGGTGCAGGTTTAATCCCTGGTCTGGGAGCTAGGATCCCACATGCGTCGCAGCCAAGGGACCAAAGCATAAAACAGAAGCAATATTGTAACAAATTCAATAAAGACTTTAAAAATGGGCAATAAAAGAAGTCATAGGCTTCAGTATCAAGATGTCAATGGTTTTTCATTAACAAATATTGCGAGCTTCTCTGTGCCAGGCACTAGTCTAGGTGCTCCTTCTGTTGGAGTTACATTCTAGCTCTGGTAAAGAGTGTGATAGGGCTTCCCTGGTGGCGCAGTGGTTGAGAGTCCGCCTGCCGATGCAGGGGACGCGGGTTCGTGCCCCGGTTCGGGAGGATCCCACATGCCACGGAGCGGCTGGGCCCGTGAGCCATGGCCACTGAGCCTGTGCGTCCGGAGCCTGTGCTCCGCAACGGGAGAGGCCACAACGGTGAGAGGCCTGCGTATTGCAAAAAAAAAAAGAGAGAGAGAGAGTGATAATAAGGTATAGGACCTCAGAGCCTGGCACTAACTCGTACTCTTACCTCTCTTCTGGTATCTTATTGTCCTGTCCATTCTTTGTATCATTCTTTCTGTGTTGCCTTAAGTTGGCACCCTCTGTCCATCTTTCCCATTTGAAGTCCTCTGGGAATAAGGCTATGCTTCATTCTCTAGTGATTGTCAACAGCTCCCAGCCCAACACCTACTCATAGAACAAGCAGGTTAAATGTTTGTGGAAGGAAAGAAGGAAGAAAGGAAACACAGAGGAAGGGAGCTTCTTCTGGCTTTCTTCTGGAGACTTCTTATTATACTTATTCAAGGAAGAATTAAGTTTCAGCTATTATTGGTCATACATTTTGAACTCTTTACCTCACAACTGCCATACGTTTATACTGTGGACCAATCCAACTGAAACAAACTTATATTTTAAATGTGTCATTTTTCAGAGCAAAGAATAAATCAGCAATGGGCTCTCAGAAACAGACCATACTGCTGCATCACCAAGAGTGATTATTTCAGCAGCAGGCCCTAGGGTCTCTGACATTGCATGTCCTTAATTTATTGGAGGGGCTTTCCCAAGTCTTATTTTCGTAAACAGTCAGATTAATATAGGGGCTTTTTCTTGCATTCATTTGGAAAAATCTTATCCTGATGTAAAACATTCAAGCTCCACTGCCTACAAAGAAGCTAAAGTCTTTCTTCTGAGTTGTTGCCCCTGAGACTTCAGTCTCATCTTGTCTGAAGCATAAAATGCAGGCTTAATTTTGTTTTGTTTTCCTTAAAATGTAGAAAGCACTTCAGGTCAAAGAACTGGAGAGAATGTGAGTTCTGACTCTATATTATGCTTTTTGTTATTTTTGGTTTCCTTCTGCCCTTACTTTACTGTGGACTTTTCCCCCATTCATCCCCTTTCCCCCTGGGTACTATTTTGACCTTGAAGGAACAGCTTCTTAACCTACCTACAGCCATGAGAGGCCCACCAGATTCTCACTACCACGGAATTCCATCAGGAGTCAAGATTTCCCAATCACAAGTCCGAGGGGCCTTCCTGGGTAACTTGGGCTCCATGCTGCCCCCTCAGAGGCCCCATGAACCACCCAAGATGGCTGGTTGTCAGTGTCACCCTTTTCCTTTTCCAGCCAACTATCTTTGAAAGAAAGGAAAAAAAAAAAAAAAAAAGGCCTCTTTGAACACACCCATTCCTTTCCCAAATAATTCTGTTTAATGAATTCCCTATTAGGTCAAATCCAATGCGCTGAACTTTCTGCCACGCATGTCATTCTGCACAAAAGGGGTTTGAAAATAGCCAGAAGCTAGTTCGAGGAGAGAACACGTGAAGGGACTCCATGAGGAGTTTCCCATCCATGATCGGAGGTCCACCACTGCCTCGCTGTGTGCAGATTTGGGCTGAGCTATGCATCACATTGTTCATGTAAAGAAAAAGCAACTGTTCTCCCCTAGCGCCCCTTCCCTGCTCCGAATGGCTGCGATCAACAGCCCCAAGACCCTAATTGCCACAGCCTATTAGAAATAATGAGACTTACATGGCAGAAGCCAAGGGTAAAAGCGACATCTCACAACACAAAAGGTTAATATCAACATATACTGCTAGTGAGTGCAAAGGGCACATCAATTGGTGACTCATTACTGGGGGTTGACCCATGGGGAAAGTGTCATTCAGCAGAGAGGCTTTCTCAGGATGTGGCAGCAAAAGTTACAAAAGATAAGGACTTGCCTGTGGAACACGTTCAACTAATGAGAGCTGAAAATTGTTTGAAATATCCCAATGACCTCACAGATGGGGGATGCTGATTAAGGTGGCTACATGAGGCTCCTTTCTTGTCTGACAGCCCATTGAGAAGCTTTGGTGAGATGTGACTAACAGGCCGTGAAGGTGTCTCCATCTTCTCCGACATGGTCCATGCTTTGGGCAAAACAAACACGAAAAATAAGTCCAAATTGACACGCATGTTTGAGTTTAGTTTCCAGAGACATGTTTTGGGCAAAGAGCACTGGTGGGGCCGTCAGCTAGGATTTCTTTATGGCCAAGGGGTTTTGTGACTCCTTGCGTGACTAATCGCATGACTGCGCTGGGGGTGAGCCAACAGCAAATTTAGGTCTTGAACACTCGACAAAACAACCCCACTGTTCTGTGGGTGAAATTCTATGGAGCTTCATGTGTAATTAAATGAAAGTCTCACACGGGTCTACACCTTAATCATTCTCAATGCTGATATGTGGCACAAAGGAAGGATTTTTTGCCACATCAGAACGCTTCCATGGAACAGTGGAGAAATGGAATCAGATTTTTGTTTGCTTTGTCCAACATTTTCTGAGACAGAGACATTTCACAGAAGAAACCCTGAAGTTCTCTGGGTCTTCATTTAATGCCTGGGACTTTGAAAAGAGACCACTTTTATGGATGCCCTGCCCCTACCTCCTAATAGAGATGAGGATGAGGACGCCTCTCAGACTGTTCATCTCAACTCTTTCTCCAGCAAAACCAGAAGTAATACCTGCTCATTTGCTACCTCATTTAAAATGACAAGAATCACTCATGTCTTGCAAAAATAGTCACATCACCTCATAAAAAGAACTTATCACTTGGTTAAATAAGATTATACAAGGGTTTTTATAATAACATTTAGGAAAAAATTTCTCAAGCTTTCCTAACTAGTTGTACTAGTTATCAATTGCCTCATAACAAATTATCACAAAGCACAGTGGCTCAAACAACAATTAACTTTTTTATCCCACATAGTCTCTGTGGGCAACCTCATAAGGTTGCAGTCAAGATGATGACCAGGGCTGTGATATCATGTGAAGGCTTGTCTGGGGCTGGAGGATTCACTTTCAAGCTGGCTCACTCACATGTCTGGCAAATTAGTGCCTGCTGTATTACAGAGGCCACAGTTCCTTGCCGCTCAGCCTCTCTGTAGAGCTGAGTGAGTGTCTTCAGGACATGGCAGCTAGCTTCCCCCAGAGCAATAATCCAAGAGAAAGAAAGATGGAACTTTCATGTCGTAGCCTCAGAAGTCAAGTACCATCATATCCACAATATCCTAGTGATTACACAGGTCAGCCCAATTCGATGTGGGAGGGGACTACCTATGGGTATGACTCTCAGGAGGCAAGAATCTTTGGGTACCATCTTGCCTCAATATTTAAAATATTAAAAGTATACCAGCCTGGGGCTTCCCTGGTGGTGCAGTAGTTGAGAATCTGCCTGCCAATGCAGGGAACAAGGGTTCGAGCCCTGGTCTGGGAAGATCCCACGTGCCACGGAGCAACTAAGCCTGTGCACCACAACTACTGAGCCTGAGCTCTAGAGCCCGTGAGCCACAACTACTGAGCCTGTGCGCTTAGAGCCCATGCTCCGCAACAAGAGAAGCCACCACAATGAGAAGCCCAGCACCACAATGAAGAGTAGCCCCTGCTTGCCGCAACTAGAGAAAGCCTGCTCGCAGCAACGATCCAACACAGCCAAAAATAAATAAATAAATTTATTTTTTTTTAAATGATATGAACTGACTCCTCACCAAAGAATAGATGTAAATAGCCAATAAATACATGAAAAGATGTTCAACATCATTAGTCATCAGTTGTGACATATGTACAACAATGCAAATTAAAACCACAATGTGATACCACTACACACCCATTAGTTTGACTAAGATTAAAAAGACTGAATGTATCACCAAATGAATGAATATGAAATGAGTGAATATGTTGAGGAATTGAAACTCTTATACCCTGATGATAGGAATATAAAATGATTCAAACACTGCCAAAACAATTTGGCAGTTTCTTAGAAGTTGAATATACACCTATCATGTGACAAAGACATTTCACTCCTAGGTATTTAACCAAAAGAAATAAAAACATATATTTACACAAAAATTATGCATGAATGTACTTAGCAGGTTTATTTGTAAAAGGGAAAAATTGGAAACAATCCAAATATCTATCAACAGGTGAATGGGTTAGTAAATTATAGTCTATCCATACAGTGGAGTACTACTCATCAATTAAAGGGATGAATTATCAATATATACAACAACATGGCTGAATCTCAAAATCACTATGCTGAATAAAAGAAACTAGACAAAAATAGACACCTGGGCTCAAGTCCCAACTCCATTTGGCTCTGCAACATTGAGCAAGTGACTTAATATCTACCTGCTTAATTTTCTCACCCATTAAATAGGAATAAGAATAATAATAATTGCTACCACTTACTGAGTTCTTACTATGTTTCAAGGTCTTTACTTTCAATATCTCAAAATCCTCTAAACTCCATCATATTTGAGATAATGCACGTTTAGTACTTACCATTATATGCAATAAATTGTAGTCATTATTATTACTTTCTTACTAATTTCTTATTAATAATAAATAAATGAATCTATATATGTTGATATATGTTTAACACAATAGATTAGTTTTTTCTGTTTTTAAACGTAAATGGAATCATATTTATGTATTTTGTGACTGCCTTTTTTCATTCATTATGTGAAAGACCCAGTGGAATGCCCTGTAGAGAGATAAAATGATGAATAAGACAGAGTCCCCATCCTCCAGAATCTTATAATCTAGAATTGGAAACAAAACATACACAGATAACTATGGCACAAGATAGCAATAACTAGAAGCAAATATGGTATTATAAGAGAGGGTCGTGGAAAAATCTCATAGAGAAAATAGTGCTTAAGCTGAGCCTAGAAGCATGGTGGCATCTCACCAGGAAAAACTGCTGGGGATAAAGAAACTCTAGCTATTATAGCACAGAGAAGGAAAGCAGGAGCATTGAGAACAATAGCAAATAGTGCATCATTAGTGGAGCACAGGCTGTGTGAAAGCACGTGTGAGCAAGGAAGGTCAGATCCTGGAAGGTCTTGGATAGCGGGCAAGGAGTTTGGACTTCATTCTGAATATATTAGGGTATTTTGGTGTGTCTTGAGCCAAGGAGTGATATCGTGTTGTGTGTAAGCGGGATTACTATGGCAGCAATGTGGCCAAAGGAGAGCTGAGAGGTGGGAAGAGTGACTTAGAAGCTTTTGTGATGAGCTAAGTGGGGCCTGAACAGGGATGGTGGCTGAAAAAATGACAGGTATGTAAGAATTGATTTTAAGGTAGCATCAAATTGATATAGTGACTAATTAAATTCGACCAGAGGAGAGAAACAAATCAAAGGGACTCCAAAGTGGCAAACTTGCTTGACTGGAAAAATGGAAAGACCATTATTAGAAATACAGAAGTCAAGAATAAAAGGACATTTGAACAGGATAAAAGGAGTGATAACAAGAAAGGGGGAAATGAATATTTGGATTACATTAAAATTAACAGTTCTGTTTATCCAAAAAACACCATTAAGAGAATGGAAGGCAAACCACAGAGTGGTTGAAATATCTAACAAAGGAATCATCTCCAGGATATATAAAGAACTGGTACAAATCAATATGAAAAAAACAAACAACCGAATAGAAAAATGGACAGAAAGACATGAATAGGTACTTCACAGGATGCTTTGCAAATGGGCAATAAACATATGAAAAGTTGCTTGACTTCATTAGTCACTGGGGAGATATAAATTAAAGGCTTAATGAGATAACATTGCACACCTACCAGAAATAACTAAAATTAAAAAAAAAAACAGGCAATACCAAATATTGGCAAAAGTGTGGACCAATTGGAGTCTCATACATTGCTGGTAGAAAGGTCAGTTGGTATTGGTATAGCCACTTTGGAAAACTGTTCAGCAATATCTACTAAAAATGAACACGTATCCAGAGACCCAGCAATTCCATTCCTAAGCAGAACAGAAGAGGAAAGCATATGTCCACCAAAAAAACTTACAAGAATGTTTAAAACAGCATTATTCATATAACAGCCTGAAACTGGAAACTACCCAAATGCCTTTTAACAACAGAATGGATTTTAAGAAATACGGTATATTTGCATAATGGAATATTATTTATTAATAAGAATGAATAAACTATCTCTACATGTAACAACTTGGAATGATATTATAAAGATGATGCTGAATGAAAAAAGACAGTCACAAAATACATAAATATGATTCCATTTAAGTTCAAAAATAGAAAAAACTAATCTATTGTGTTAAAAATCAGGATAGTGGTTATTTGGGGGTGTTTATTTGGGGTAGTGACTAGAAGGGGGCAGGAGAGGCATATCTGGGGGTGCTGGTAATGTTCTGTTTCTTGATCTTGGTGCTGGTTACAATGGTGTGTTCCCTCTGTGAAAATTCCTTGAATGTGAATAAACTTCTGTTATACATTAATAAAAAATGTATTCCTAAAAAAAGCAAGTTTGTGGGTTAGATGATGCAGTCAGAATTAGAAATGATAATTTTTGTGGAAATACAGATATTAAACAAGGAGGAAATGTGGGTCTATGTTAGGAGTTGACAGGATCTTACTGGAGATAAATGCATTTGTCATTCATTACAATAGTCATAGATAATGATAAAGAGAAAGGAGAGAGAAAACTAAAGAAAGAATCTTGGGAATGTTTACCCATAGGTGTTGGAAAAAGAAAAATAGAGAAGAAAACAGATAGAAAAGGATCAAGAAATGAATGCACATAAGCCAACACAGAAGAACGTTTCATAGAGAGAAGAGGGGCAGCTGATCAGCAACTGCAGATGCAGGACAGGGAATTCCCTGGCGGTCCAGGGGTTAGGACTTGGTGCTTTCACTGCTGTGGGCCCAGGTTTGATCCCTGGTCAGGGAACTAAGATCCCACAAGCCACGTGGCACGGCCAAAAATTTTTTTTTAATAAAATAAAATTAAAAAAAAAACAAATGCAGCACAGTGGTTAAGAGCATGGGCTTTGGAGTCAGAGTTTCTGGGTGTTAATCCTCCATTTCCTTGTCTGTAAAATGGGGCTGCAAATGGACATTACCTCATTGGGTTAATGCATCTGAACAGTGGCTAACGGCCAGTGATCCGGAGAGCTCCAGGAGGATGAGAAAAGTGTGAGAAAAGGCTGTTTGATTTAGTAGTTAGGACTTGAGATGTTAGCAGAGTAATGGCAGGGGGAGGGCAGAAGCAAGATTGCAAAGTATGGTGAGAAAATAGATTTCAGAAAGAGTGAACCAGTGATGAGCAACCAGTGCCCCAAAGGCCACAAGTGGATCCTCCAGCTTTCTAGCGCAACACTACTGTCAACCTCTCCAGTTCCCAAGTATTCATTCACTCACATTCCAGCCAGGAGGGTGGAGGCCAGAGGTTGGCCAGGTTCCCCATTAGGCAGAGACCTCCAGGCATGTGGCCCAGAAAGAATCATTGGTTTTCTCAGTTGCCTAGAAGTTTGAAAGCAGCCATAACTATCCTACAGAAGTGATGCTTGGGAGGAGTTCCTGTTTCTCAGACTAAGAAGCCTCCCCCAACAAAACCTACCCAGGAAGAAGAGAAGAGCCCTAGACGATTGTCCACAAAACACCAACTCAGTGGTTCCATCTCAAGTTTCTTTTCCAGTGGGCCACTGATTGGCTGCCCAAGGGATAAAATGCATATGATTTGGCAAAAGACACAAACCCACTTCTGAAAAATAAAGACAAAAAAAAAAAAACAACCTTAAAAGCAGCCAGAGAAAACTGACACTTTATCTATAGGGAGGAAATAATTAGGATGACAGCACACATTTCTCTCTTCAAAAATCATGGAGCCCAGAAGAAAGTGTTACAATATATTTCAAGTGTAGAAAGAAAAGAATTGTCCACACAGAATCCTGTATCCAATGAAGATGTCTTTCAGGAATGAAAGGAAAAATAAGACACTCTAAGGTGAAGGAAAACAGAATTTGTTGCTCAAAGACCTATACTAATGGATAGATAAAGGAAGTCTTCTAAACAAAAGGGAAATGGGGAAAAAAAGGAAACTTGGAACATCAGGAAGTCAAGAAGAACTCAGTAAGTAAAAATGTGGTTAAATATAATAGATTTTCCTTCTATTGAGTTTTCTAAATTGTTCGATATTTGTAGAAAAATTATAACACTGTCTGATGAGGTTCTAGATATACATACAGAAAATATTTAAGACAATTATATTATAAGAAGGTAAAGGAACATAAATGGAAGTAAAGTTTCAATACTTCACTCAAACTGGTAAGATGACACTAGTAGCCTGTGATGCCTTATCTATACATAATGGAACACTTAGAACAAGCCACTTTAAAAGAGATATACTTTAAAATACTACATATAAATCAATATAGAATTCTTTAGAATATTCAAGCATTTCATAATAAGGCAGGAAAATGAAAACAAAGACATGAGAAACAGAGAGAATAAGCAGAAAACAAAATGGCACATTTAAGCCCTAAAACATCAATAATTCCATGAAATGTAAATGGTTTAAATACACCAATTAAAAGAGATTGGCAGAGTAGATTAAAAAACATGACCCAACTGTAATCTGTCTACAAGCAACTCACTTCAGGGCTTCCCTGGTGGCGCAGTGGTTGAGAGCCCGCCTGCCGATGCAGGGGACATGGGTTCGTGCCCTGGTCCGGGAGGATCCCACATGTCGCGGAGCGGCTAGGCCCGTGAGCCATGGCCGCTGAGCCTGCGCGTCTGGAGCCTGTGCTCCGCAACGGGAGATACCACAACAGTGAGAGGCCCGCGTACCGCAAAAAAAAAAAAAAAGAAACTCACTTCAAACATCCTATAGACAGGTTGAAAGTAAATCACACACAGGGTGTCACTACACGCCTATCAGAATGGCTAACATAAAAAAACAGCAATGATGCCAAACGCTGGCAAGCACGTGGAGAAACCAGATGACTCACACACTCGTGGTGGGAACGTAAAATGGTACAGCCACTCTGGAAAACAACTGGACAGTTTCTAAGAAACTAAACACTTAGTTTTCTTGTAAAACTAATCTGTCATAAACCTCAGCAATCGCACTCTTGGGTATTTATCCCAAAGAAATGAAGGCTTATGTTCACACAAAGGCCTGTATACAAGTGTTTATAGTAGCTTTATTCATAATAGCCCCAAACTGGAAACAACTCAGATATCCTTCAATGGATGACTGCTTTAAAAAAAAAAAACAACTGTGGTACATCCGTATGATGGAATACTACTCAGCAATAAAAAAAGAATACACTACTGATACCCACAACAACCTGGACGAATATCCAGAGAATCATGTTGAGTGGAAAAATCCAATCCCTAAAAGTTACATGCTGTGTGATTCCATTTATATACCATTCTGAAACTACAAAATTATAGAAATGGTGAACAAATTAGTGGTTGCCTGGGACTAAGGAGGGGGAGAGGGTGAGAGGGAAGTGTGTGTGGCTATAAAGGGGCAACATGAGGGATCCTCGTGGTGATGGAAATGTTCTGCATCTTGACTGTATCACTGTCAGTGTCCTGGTAATAGGATTGCATTATAGTTTTCAAGATGTTACCTTTGGGAGAAACTGAGGAAAGGGCACATGTGATCTCTCAGTATTATTTCTTACAAGTGCATGTGAATCAATAATTGTTTTAAAAAGTATTTCTTATGTCACACTCTTTTTTGTAACAAACACTTGATACTGAGAATAACATATCCAAACCTTCAAGAATCCCCAAATATCAGAAAATGGATGTGCACCTACAGGCCTGCTCCACACTTTCTCTGGAATCACAGGTCCGCTGGAGCATCTTCAGTTCACCTCACTACATTTTCAACTTTTGCTGGGGTTTTATCCTTCTCTTTATGTTTATTTCCACAGAGCCATCCTTACTTCACAGAGTCACTGCACCCAAGGACGAATCAAGAGCCATGGATCTGCTTCAGGGGGCAGCAGATGCCAGGTCTTGGGATGCTCAAGTCTTGGCAGAAAAATTCCAAATTTCTGCAAGCATTAGTGAGGACCATAGTGCCAAATCTGGAGATGTCTAGGGCATGCCACGCCACTTTCTTTTTTCTGCATGAAAAAGAGGGGTCATTAATATCTATTCAGAAGTGCCAAAAACATATATAATGGCAGAGAGCAATTATTCAAAAGTGAAGATAGTGAAGGCCTTCTGTTTATGGCATGATTCTCTCAATCTGAAGTTTGAATATTTCAGGGTAGTGCTACATCCTAGACTTTCATCTCACACCGTTCAACCTGCAAGTTAAACACTAATCACACCCCGCTGAAAGCTCCTTACATTTATGTAAGGTGTTGTCTTCGTCAGCTCGGGCTGCTAGAACAAAAATACCATAGATTTGCCATCTTATCCCCAAGAGAAATTTATTTCTCACAGTTCTAGAGACTGGAATTCCAAGATCACGGTGCCAGCATGGTTTGGTTCCAGTGACAGCCCATTTCCTGGGTTATAAACAGCTGTCTTCTCACTGTAGCTTCACATGGTAGAAGAGGCTAGAGAGCTCCCTGGGGTCTCTTTTATAAGGGCACTAATCTCAGCCGCTTTCTAGATATTTACTTTTATACGAGAAAAACCAGGATCTGTGCCTTGCTGCTGTCAGAACCTCACCTTAGCATCCAGAGGGGTGATACTTGCTGGTGGCAATAGGGAAAGAAATGAATGGTTCTCCCCCGTGACTCACACTGACTGGGGGTGGGGTTCTCAGCAGGAGCAGGCTCAGAAAGACTGCTTAGCGGGCACCCGGGGCAGCTGTTCATGGGGCCCCATGGCTGTTTCTGAAGGCCCTCTGAGCACCTCCCCAGCTGAAGTCCCAGCTGGACGCCAGAGCTGTTTTTTAACCCTAACAAGATCTGTCATTAAACGTTACCGGAGCCTGACTTTGCCTCTTTCGCTCCGGGCCTTGCTAGTGGAGGTCAAAGGTCACATCATCCTTCCACACAGGCTCCTGGGAATCCGGCTTTTGTTTGCCAGACCTCATAGTGATGATGAGCAAGCATCTTGGTCCTTGGAAGACACACAAGAAACCAGCGAACCATGGTCTTTAACGAACGGGGCCCCTCCAAAGCCAGCCGGTAACAACCACTTAGGATATTTACAGCTTTCTGTCCGTGCAGATTAAACATAGGGAACGAAAAATGGAACTCTTTTGTCTGGTAAACTTACGTCATTCCTTGTTAAGACAAATTGCGAACAAACCTAGATTTTGTTGGGAAACAACTTTTGCTTCTGAAGACAGTCTTGGATGATGATGGGAGTGTTTCTGGGGACAAGGACATCCTGTACAATATTATTCTTAAGTGACATGTTTTTTGATAATTTCATAAACGCTTTAGCTGTATTGTTTTCTAGCAACGGACTATATCTTGGCCAAGAGCAATATTTCTCACTCGTTCATTGGCAATTATTGTTGAAACAGATACCTTGTGGGTGCATTCCTCAGCAGAGAAACAACACCAAAGCAACAAGAGCTTGGCAGCCTGAGGTATCACTTTTTGTTTGAATTACGGACATTTTTCTAAAGATAAATCAGCACTTTGGGTGCTGAGATTGAGGAAAGTGTTCAGTTTACTGTCTTTGCAATCTGAGAACCATGGAGTTAAGGGCAATGGATTTTTGGCAGAGAAACTTTTTTTTTCCAAGAAGGCATATGTGCAAGCCCAATATGTCAATTTAAACCCAGAAGTGCTTTGATTCAAACCAAGTAGGAGACTAGAGCTCACCTGATCAGCAACCCCACTCCTCATGTCCACCCTAACCCACTGCCCCCACCAATGGGGTCCCCCAAAGAGGCTCTGTAGAGTAGGGCTTGAAAACCACAGGTCTGTCAAATGTGCCTGCACTGGTTGCTAGAAGACCTTGATACCTAATAGACCTTCTGCAAAGCTGTGTGAGCTTGGGGAAGCTCCATGGTCTCACTGTGTCTGGCTTTCTCATCTGGTAAGTATGGATCTCTTATTCCACCTGCCCAATGCGGTTGGAATGGATGTGGAATAGAGAGGAAAATCTGCCCATAAGCCCATGGCACCCCACCACTGCCCATAAGGGTTGTTTGTTTTTTTCCTTTTTTTGGCCACGGTGCTCGAACCCATGCCCCCTGCAGTGAAAGCACAGAGTCCCAACCACTGGACCGCCAGGGAAGTCCCTTAATGGTTGTTTCTTAAAATAACTTTATATAAGTCACCCATTGAAAGAATACAACTCAATGGTTTTAATATATTCACAGAGGTTTACAACTATCACCACAGTCAATATTAAAACATTTTCATCTTTGCTGTGCAAAAGCTTTTAAGTTTCATTAGGTCCCATTTGTTTATTTTTGGTTTTATTTCCATTTCTCTAGGAGGTGGGTCAAAAAGGATCTTGCTGTGATTTATGTCATAGTGTTCTGCCTATGTTTCCCTTAAGAGATTTATAGTGTCTGGCCTTACATTTAGGTCTTTAATCCATTCTGAGTTTATTTTTGTGTATGGTGTTAGGGAGTGTTCTAATTTCATTCTTTTACGTGTAGCTGTCCAGTTTTCCCAGCACCACTTATTGAAGAGACTGTCTTTTCTCCATTGTATATTCTTGCCTCCTTGGAATCTAAAGAAAATAAACGGTTCTGAAGAATCTAGGGGCAGGACAGGAATAAAGATGCAGACATAGAGAATGGACTTGAGGACACGGGGAGTGGGAAGGGTAAGGTGGGATGAAGTGAGAGAGTGGCATGGGCATATATACACTACCAAATGTAAAATAGATAGCTAGTGGGAAGCAGCTGCATAGCACAGGGAGATCAGCTTGGTGCTTTGTGACCACCTAGAGGGGTGGGATAGGGAGGGTGGGAGGGAGATGCAAGAGGGAGGAGATATGGGGATATATGTATACGTATAACTGATTCACCTTGTTATACAGCAGAAACTAACACAACATTGTAAACCAATTATACTCCAATAAAGATGTTAAAAAAAGGAAAATATTTTTAAAGGAAAAAACTAATTTAAAAAAATAAAACATTTTCATCATCCCCAAAAGAAACCCTGTTCTCATTAGCAGTCACTCCCCATTTCTCCCCACCTCACATGCAGCCTCAGGCAACCTCCAATCTAATTTCTGTCTGCACAGATTTACCTATTCTGGACATTTCATATAAATGGAATCACATAATATAGAATCCTTTGCGACTAGCTTTTTCCACTTAGCATGTTTTCAGGGTTCATCATTAGTTCATTTCTTTTTATTGAAGAATAATACTCCATTGTATAGATATTCCATGTTTTGTTTAGCCATTCATCAGTTGAAGGACACTTAGATTGTGTCCATGTTTCAGCTATTTTGAATAATGCTGCTCCGAACATAATTGAACATTAAAAACATGTACAGGGGCTTCCCTGGTGGCGCAGCGGTTGAGAGTCTGCCCACCGATGCAGGGGACATGGGTTCGTGCCCTGGTCCGGGAGGATCCCACATGCCGCGGAGCGGCTGGACCCGTGAGCCATGGCCGCTGAGCCTGCGCATCCAGAGCCTGTGCTCCACAACGGGAGAGGCCACAACATGAGAGGCCCGCGTACAGCAAAAAAAAAAAAAAAAAAAAAAAAAATGTACAAGTTTTTTCTTTTTTGGTTTTTTTGTGGACATGTATTTTCATTTCTTCTGGATATGTACCTGGGAGTAGTCCTATGTTTAACCTATGGTAACTCTATATTTAACCTTTTGAGGAGCTGCCAGACTTTTTCAAAACAGCTACACCATTTCACATTCCCACCAGCAGTATATGAAGGTTCCAATCTCTCCACATTTTTGCCAACACTTGTTATTATTTGTCTTTTTGATCATAGCAGTCCTAGTGGATACAAAGTAGTACCTCATTGTGATTCTGATTTGCCTTTCCCTGATGGCTAGTAACGTTGAACATCTTTTCATGTGCTCACAATGAGTCTTTATTTTTTAAGATAGTGGCAGGAAATGTAATAGTGTAAGATGTCAAGGTAGATGAAACTCTGTACGCATCCATTGTTTTCTATGTCTGTAAAGTGTACTTCTCATTTGAAGACTGAAAATAGTTTTATTTAAGTTATGGGAACTATCTCCCCCAGCGCTCCCTGCAATTCACCTAACTTCATTACTATGCCCTGAACTGAGCCAAACTCTATTGCAAAACACGTATTTCTACAAAACTCTGAAAAACAGATGAACTCCAAAATCGTGCCAATAATTCACTTTCCCAATAAATCCTAGCATTGCCAGGTGACTTGAATTTCACAAGGCTGACACTCTGCAAAGCCCTAGGGTGCCATTCACAATGTCAGTTATGTGCCTGGAGCCCCCTGGAGCTGGGCAGTCCCACCTTGTGAGGCAGCCTTTCCCAACACACCTCTAACAGGAAATGTCCTTGAGAGTTGCTCGTTAGTCAAACACGGGAGTGATTTGCACGGACCTAAGGGGCATCTGCAAAATGGCCAAGTCGGGTGAAGAGCAGAGTGAGATCTGTTTTGTTCCTCTAACTGTTGATGTCACAGCCTTGCTTGGAGCAATGGCCACCCCAGCATCCTCAGAAAGCTCTTTCTCAACCACAGCCAGTTGCTAAAGGCAGCTCTGTACAGAGGTTGGGAGACAGCATTGGCCCTGGTACCCAGTGCGTCTTGATGAAAAGCGTCTACCACCACCCGTCAGCTCTGCGATCTTACAAAGATTCCTTCATCATTCTGAATCTCAGTTGCTTTATCTGTGCACCTAATAATGCATTGTTCAAAGAGCTGTGAGAATGAATAACACAGTGTATATACAGAATTTTGCAGCATGCTTAGAACACAGTAGGTCCACAGCAAATGTTGCTATTACTGTTATTTTTATTACCAACAGTCCATTAATGCATAAGGATTTCTCACTTCCAGGTACTTATTTACACTTATGGTTTCCTCTGTCCAATATACTGTCCCATATGCTTTGCCCAAGTAATTCGTGTTAATCCTCTGACCTAGGTTTATAGGTACCTTCCTTGTACCACCAAGAGTAGGTGCCCCTTCCATGACCTCACAAGCACCCAATCTTACTCATAGTATGGTCACTATTACCCTGTCTCTAATTGCCTGTGTGCTTGTCTGCATCCTCCACCAGACCCTGGGCTCCTGTACTTGCTGGGAATTTCATAAATATTTGTCCAGTTTCTGCCTGTGCCTGACTCTGAGTTACGGTCTCTTTGCCATCCTCAGTACCTCGATGAAAGGAAAAGAAAATAACAGTGACTGAGCTCACCACGTGCCAGTACTGTCCATATGTTAGTTCATATAATCCTAACAGAAGACTAGGTGAGGCAGGTGTTCCTTCCTCTAAGGATAAGGAACGGTTGGCATGGGAGTTTAATTAACTTGATTAACTCACCTTAACTTGCCTAAGGTCCCACAGGCACCGGGCTGGGGTTGGCATCCAGAGTAGGTGCTTCCTGCACTATCCCCACAAAGATTCTCCCTGTCTTCTTTAAGATCTAGTTCCCAGTACTCCACAGGGCTCAACTCAGCTACTGCTGGTTTGGTGCTGAGGAACCAGGAACCACGTTGTGGGGTGGGTGGAAGAACACATTTTTTTCCCTTTATCCTTTATTACAAAAACAGTCAGTTATTTACTAATATCTGTTCTATTTGTTTAACTGATTTTGAACGTTTAGAAGGAGGTGGAGCAAACCCTCTCTGGGGCCCTTTCTCAGGGAGGAGAGCTCGGGTAGGGTTAGAAAGGGGGCTGAGGTCCGGAGATCAGGGATGGCTGCCTGGGGGCCAAAGATGGGGTGGACTGGCCAGTGGAAGGCAAAGGTTTGGTAGGAGACTGAAGACAAAAGCTCTGGTTGTGCATCTGACCAACCCTGCAAACCCCACACCCATTTTCTGAGAGGCTTTGTGGTTTGAGACGCTCGCACATCTGTGGGTCTGCATACCACAGCATCCTGGGACCTTCTCTGTGCTGTCCCAGCCCTGCTCAGCAGACAGGACTGTGCATGCAAAATTGCATGGAATTGTAAAAGCCTGGGGTTCAGGGGCAACCTCCCCTCCTTATTTGGAGACCCTTGTAGAGGTGGCTCCACCCAGGGAAAGACTGTGGATATAAACAAGGACTCTTTTTTTTTTCTTTTTTTGGTCAAAATGAAGGACTCCAGAAGCAGCACATCAGCACATCTGTATTGGAAGCACATCTGCTACAAGCCAGCATCTGCTTTGTGCGATGTGATTGTTAACGAACTGAAAAGGATCCTGCTGCTCTTATTTCCAGGGCACAGGAAGTAAAGTGAGGAATTTATTCGTTCCTTAGTTACTTTTTCAACAAATCCATATTGAGCACCTCCTCTGTGCAAAGTAGAGAAGAAAACTGGAATTAAGTTATGGTCTGTACGCTCTAGACAACGTGGGAGAAAAGGCAATGTGGTTGAGGAATTATACCGTTGATGTGTCTCATGCCTGTTGAGCACTCAGCAGGGGAGCTTATATTCTGCAAACTATAAGACATTGTTGAGAGAATTTATAAGATCTAAATCAATGAGAAAACATCCATGTTTATGGACTGGAAGACTTAATATGGTTAAGACAGCAATACTCCCCCAAATGATCTACAGATTCAATGCAATCTCTATCAGAATCCCAGCTGAATGCTAAAAATTCACATGGAAACAAAGGAAACCAGAACAGCCAAGACAAACTTAAAAGAGAACAAATCTGGAGGACCTACACATCCTGATTTTTAAATTCATGATCAACAGTAATCAATACAGTGTGTTACTGGCAGAAGGACAGCTATATCGACGAATGAAATAAAATTGAGAATCCAGAATTAAACCCATGTATCTACACAAAAACTTGTACGTAAATGTTCATAGTGGCATTATTTACAATAGCCAAAAGGCGGAAACAACCCAAATGTCCACCAAGTGATGAATGGATAAACAAAATGAGTTATATCCATACAATGGAATTTTATTTGGCCATACAGAAGAATGAAGTACTGATACATACTATAACATAGATGAACCTTGAAAACAATATGCTAAGTGAAAGAGCGCAGTCACACATAACAAAACACATATTATAATATTCCATTTATGTGAATTGTCCAGAATAAGTAAATACAGAGAGAGACAAAAGTAAATTAGCTTAGTGTCACACTTAGCTTAGCAAGAGGAATGGAGAAACTGAAGTATGACAGCTAGTGGGTATGGAATTTAGTTTGTTTTTTTTTTTTTTTTGCAGTACGCGGGCCTCTCACTGTTGTGGCCTCTCCCACTGCGGAGCACAGGCTCTGGACGCGCAGGCCCAGCGGATCATGGCTCACGGCTCACGGGCCCAGCCGCTCCGTGGCATGTGGGATCCTCCCAGACTGGGGCACGAACCCGTGTCCCCTGCACCGGCAGGCGGACTCCCAACCACTGCGCCACCAGGGAAGCCCCGGAATTTAGCTTTGAGTTGATGAAATGCTCAAAAATTGATTGTGGTGATGCACAACTCTGTGAATATACTAAAACCATTGAATTGTCGCACAACTCTGTGAATTTACTAAAACCATTGAATTGTACACTTTAATCGAGTCTGTGAATTATATCTCAATAAAGCTGTAACCAAAAAAAGCCAGAAATGAACATTGTCTTACAGCACTTTATGCTCTTTTTGAAAAATGTCTTCAAATCGCATCTAGCTAAATTGTACATTAGACCCCTTACATCCCACAGAAGGACAGAAGTGCACAACTGACTTCTCCTGGCTTCTGTACCTGTAAAAGGGGTGAGAAGAATGTCTGCACTACTCTGACTTCACTACCCAGAGTCTTCCTCAGGGTTCATCCATCACACGCAGTGGACTCCTGAGAGTCCCTGTTGTCTTGGGTGAAAAATGTAACAGGGTATTTTTGTGATGTCACAAGGACTGCTGTTCCCAAAACACACTGCTTGGTACAGAGCTCTGGGGGAAGGAGATGGGAAATGTTAACGGGCCCAAGGTACTTCTAAGGAGGAAACTGACCAAGACTTAACACCTTTTCCCTCAAGAAGATCAATGATATTAGATCTGTGTAACACAATGGGTTTTAACAGAGGTTCTCAGGCAAGAAAGGACACCAAAAAGAATCTCAACAAGAAGGAAGGAGAGTCTAGAACAGAGACTGCCTCAAGGGCAGGCTCTTGGTTAGGGTAGGGGTAGGGGTGCTTGTAGAGCCCATCCAGGTATCCCTCATGGCCCCAAGACAGGAGCAGGCAGAATGATAAAGAACACCCAGGGTCCTGGGCCTGTAAGGTAGAGGGAGAGTCTGGAATTCCTGCCCAGAATACACATAAGTATATTGTACAAAATGGTATGACTGGCTTAGGATATGGTATTGCTGGTTTAGGATATTGAGATCTCACACTTAAGGAAAACTCTGTTAGCAGGCAATTCTCCAATGCTGATTTTAATAAGGTGTTACCTGCTAATTATGTAAAGATGATTGTTTTCCACTGAAGACAAATTAGCATTGTGATATTACTGGAAACAGCATGAAATGGATATCAATTTCATTATTTCTGGGACAGAAATTAGAAATGGAATTAAAAGGGTTTTTTAATGTGGTCATTGCCATGACCACTACAGTTGTTGTTATTGAGCTGCAGCAAGTCAGCACATACACAGACACACACATGGGCCCCCAACATGAATCCGGTTCTGTCTACTTCAGGGCAGGTTCTTTTGCACGTTGCATGATTTGTTCTCAAATTTCTCATGTGCTTATTCAATTCACTCTCCACTTTTTACTTTCAAATTCCAAAAAAACCTAATTTGACCTCATGAGCATAGACACAAACACTGATGCTGATATCATGTGATCATAATCAACTAAAGATCTTCTAGAGCAAAGGTAGTGAACCCTTTCTGTAAAATACCAGATGGTAAATATTTTAGGCATCGTGGGCCATACACTTTCTCCACTATTTTCAGCTCCACCATTGTAGCATGAAAACAGCCATAAACATTACATAAACAAATGAGCATAGCTGTGCTTCAATAAAACTTGCTATACAGGGACCTCCCTGGTGGCGCAGTGGATAAGACTCCACACTCCCAATGCAGGGGGCCTGGGTTCGATCCCTGGTCAGGGAACTACATCCCACATGCGTGTCTCAACTAATAGTTTGCATGCCACAACTAAGGAACCTGCCTGACACAACTAAGGAGCCCACATGTTGCAACTAAGACCTGGTGCAACCAAATAAATAAATATTTTTTAAAATAAGTAAAACTAAAACTTGTTATACAAATAAACAGGTAGTGGGCCAGATTTAGTCCATGGGCCATAATTTGCCAACCCCTGTTCTAGAATATCCTTAAACTATCCTAAATTTTATGTTATAACTAAAATGGTAACATGAAATTTTAAAGTGTTCTTGGAGAACTGTTGAACTCTTGAGAATGTGGATCTATGGACTTGTTTGAGAAAAACTTGCCTGAGGAAGCCAGAATATAAACACACAGACCAGGAATGGGGAACCCTGGCCCAGTTTGAGAGACAAAGTATACACCATGAAAATAACCTCAGGGACTTCTCTGGTGGCACAGTGGTTAAGAATCTGTCTGCCAGTGCAGGGGACGCAGGTTCGACCCCTGGTCTGGGAAGATCCCACGTGCTGAAGAGCAGCTAAGCCCTTGCACCACAACTACGGAGCCTGCTCTCTAGAGCCCACAAGCCACAACTACTGAAGCCCACGTGCCTAGAGCCCGTGCTCCGCCACAAGATGAGCCACCTCAGTGAGAAGCCCACGCACCACAATGAAGAGTAGCCCCCGCTCGCCGCAACTAGAGAAAGCCCGCGCACAGCAACAAAGACCCAATGCAGCCAATAAAATAAAATAATA
Organism: Mesoplodon densirostris; assembly: GCF_025265405.1. Taxonomy (NCBI): domain Eukaryota; kingdom Metazoa; phylum Chordata; class Mammalia; order Artiodactyla; family Ziphiidae; genus Mesoplodon; species Mesoplodon densirostris. Next base: position 30,880,449 of record NC_082674.1, read on the forward strand.
AATAAATAAATTTTTTTAAAAAAAAAAAGAAAGAAAATAACCTCAGATGGTCCCTGAGGATAGAGGCTTGGACTGGCTATGCCTGTGTCCCACACTAGATTAAGTATAATGTCCTAGCAACAGATAGTGCTCAATAAATGACCATTAAGTGAATCAAGTGAAAATCTAGAGGACCTTCTGGTTCAAACTCTGACATTTAAAGAGCTTGGAAGTCATCAGTCCTGTACTCACAACAAGAAAAAAAAAACTAAGCAAATTGAAAACCAACAACTTTTCTTAGGAACATAAGAGTATTTAAATCACAGGACAAACTATCATCTTGAAATCTGGAGAGACAGGTGCATATGGAAAATGAAAGCTGAGATCAGCATACCTGAAGCAGAAGCCACTAGAAGCAGTGACCAGTAGGAACACTTTAATGGTAATTTTGAGGAATTAATGGAGGCTGAGTGTGGACAATTTGAGATTTAGAAACCCTGGTGAGGGTTGGGGGCAGATTTCGGGGGAAGGAGGTTAGGCTACCTTTTCATGGTTTTTACCTCAAAGATTCCTACCAGGTTCTCACAGTGAAGATTGGAGGACAATTCCCTCCTGTTTCCAGCAGAGGGAGGAGGGAAGTAACCACTTTTAATTATACCAGGGGAAAAGTAACCCTTGTGACGTAAGTCCAGAGCATTCTCCATAAGTAAGACCTGTACTCTAACAGAAATTGACCTAAGAGGGCTTCCCTCATGACGCAGTAGTTAAGAATCTGCCTGCCAATGCAGGGGACATGGGTTCGAGCCCTGGTCCAGGAAGATCCCACATGCCGTGGAGAAACTAAGCCCGTGCGCCACAACTACTGAGCCTGTGCTCTAGAGCCCGTGAGCCGCAACTACTCAGCCCACGTGCCACAACTACTGAAGCCCATGTGCCTAGAGCCCGTGCTCCGCAACAAGAGAAGCCACCACAATGAGAAGCCCACGCACTGCAACAAAGAGTAGCCCCACTCACCACAACTAGAAAAAGCCCACACACAGTAATGAAGACCCAATGCAGCCAAAAATAAATAAAAATAAAAAATAAATAAATTAAAAAAAAAAGAAATTGACCTAAGAAAAGGGAAATTAGCCACCTCTAACCCCCTCTAGTCTTCTTGTCTCATATAAGGGGAGGGAGAAGGCTAAGGAACATTTCTGAAGGCCACAGCCCAGGGACTCAGGCCCACTAAAATCCTGACATTTAATCATAAAATTATAAAACACCTCCCCCCACCTACATCCAATCACTACACCAGCAGGGCTCCACTACAATTACAGTGGCATACAACCAAGAGCTGCAAGACAAAGATTCTATTTAAGAAGTGTTTTGGGAGACATAAAAACAACACGAGAAGGAAAAAAAAAACAAGGAAACCAGAAGAAAATGGAGTCTCTGGCACCTACAGTGGCAGAAGACATTAAACATAAAACAGCTCACGCTAAAAGCCTAATTATCTCAGTTTCTTTACCCAATATATCATGTCCAGCTTTCAGCAAAAAAAGGAGATGACATTCTAGAAAGCAAGGAAAAACATAGTCTGAAGAGACAAAAGAAGCATAAGAGACTCAGGCATAACATAGTTTTTGGAATTATCAGATAGGGAGTTTAAAACAACTATGATTAATATGTTAAGGGCTCTCAAGGAAAATGAGACAACATGCAAGAACAGATGGGTAATGTAAACAAAGCAATGGAAACTCTAAAAGGAATCAGTGAGCTTGAAGATATGTCATCTCTAAAAAGAAATGCAAAGAGAAAGAATGATTTTTTTAAATGGAACAGAATATCAAGGAACTGTGGAACAAGTACAAAAGGTAGACCAAATGTGAAGTGGAAATACTAGAAAAAGAAGAAAGAGAGAAAGGAACAGAAGATATATTTGAAGTAATAATGGCTGAAAAAGTCTCAAAATTAATGACAGACATCAAACCACAGATCCAGAGAAGCTCAGAGAATACCAAGGAGAATAAATACCCAAAAAATCTATATCAAACTACAGAAAGCCAAAGAGAAAAAAAAATTTTAAGAAAAAAAGAAACCTGATCTGTAGAAGATCAAAGATAAAAATTACATTGGGGGATTCCCTGGTGGCGCAGTAGTTGAGAGTCCGCCTGCTGATGCAGGGGACACGAGTTTGTGCCCCAGTGTGGGAGGATCCCACATGCCGCGGAGCGGCTGGGCCCATGAGCCATGGCCGCTGAGCCTGCGTGTCCAGAGCCTGTGCTCTGCAACGGGAGAGGCCACAACAGTGAGAGGCCCACGTACCACAAAAAAAAAAAAAAAAAAAAAAAAAAAAATTACATTGCACTCCTCTTCAGAATACATGCAGGCAAGAAGAGAATGGAGTGAAATATTTAAAGTATTGAAGGAAAAGCCATCAACCTAGAGTTCTGTATCCAGTGAAATTATCACTGGATATACAAAGAACACATAAAACTCAACAATAAGAAATGAACAACCCAATTAAAAAATAGGCAAAATATCTGAACACACCTCTCACTAAATAAAAATACAGACTTTAAATAAGTACATGAAAAGATGACATCATATATCATTAGGGAATTGCAAATTAAAACAACAGTGAGCTACTAATACACATCTATTAGAATGGTTAAAAACAAAACAAAACAAAAAAAAACTGACAGTACCAAATGTTCTACACTAATGCAAGATGTTAATAATAGGGAAACAGTTTTGGTGGGGAGGGACTGCATATGGGGACTCTCTGTATTATCTGCCCAATTTTTGTGTAAATTGAAAACTGTTCTAAAAACTGAAGTCTCCTAATTTTTAAAAAACCAGTACAGGGTAAATTGAGGATGCATGGAAGATTCACAGAGCAAAAGAATGACAAAGATCAAACGGGTTCAGAGCTAGAAGAGACCTTAGGATTGGTCATTCGTTCATCACATATTTATTGGACACTTGCAGAGTGTCACTCTCTGTGTGAGGCATGGCAGGTACAGTGAGAACACGATGGCCCCATAGCAGTAGAGAACTAAGTGAACAAGGTCAAATTATCCCATTTTGATACGTGTGTGTGTGTGTGTGTGTGTGTGTATGTGTCAGGGGTGGAGGAGAACTTTGAGAGGATGGTCACTAAGACATTAACAGTAGTTATTTCTGGATGGGCTTTATTTCCTTTTACTGGTTCATATCATTTCGTAGTGTTTCTATGATATGCATGCTTTGCCGTTGTAATAAGAAAATAAAATGATAAAAGTAATTTTTCTTTTATTCTAAAGATGCCACTTTACAGAATACTCCCAGGCAAAGGTGAATTTGGAGCCAGGATTGTGAAAACATACGAATTGGAGTGGGGTGAGTAGGTGGGTGGAGAAAGGTCCTTTCTTGCAGGGGAAGTACACAGCGAGAGCCCTGGTACTGCACAGAATTGTCTTTGGTGGCCCCAGAGGACAAGCCCAGTGGCTTCTGCAGTGGATTTCACTCATTGGCAGCAACCCTTGACCACCACTAACAACAGCCAGCTTTGTGATCCTGAGAGGTTTTTTTTTTTTTTTTTTTTTTGCGGTACGCGGGCCTCTCACTGCTGTGGTCTCTCCTGTTGCGGAGCACAGGCTCCGGACGCGCAGGCTCAGCGGCCACGGCTCACGGGCCCAGCCACTCTGCGGCATGTGGTATCTTCCCGGGCCGGGGCCCGAACCTGTGTCCCCTGCATCGGCAGGCGGACTCTCAACCACTGTGCCACCAGGGAAGCCCCTGAGAGTTTTTAACACTTGCTAATTTCCACTGAGTTTCCTCTACCCGTGTTTCCCAAAGGGTGTTTCACAGAAAACTAGTCCCCAAGGTATCAGTAGGTGGATTTCCATGGTTAGATGCTTTTGATAAATGCTAGATCAAACAAAGAAGAGCACAATTATTGAGAGCAAAACCTATCAAGGCCCTTTTTATTCTATGATACAATATGTAACTCCAAAACAGAGTATACAGTATTTCCCAAATTTATTTGAGAAGAAAGTCACCCTCTCTACTTTGTTTGTTTGGGTGGGGGCAAGAGAATTTTAAGGAATGGGCATCATCATTTGTTACACACTTTGAGAAGTATTACTCTGCCATACGTCACATCAGTGATTCATGCACCATGATTTATCTTCTTTGTCACTATATCCCCTAGTACCTTCAGCACCAAGCACAGCAGCTAGTACACAGAAGACTCTCAAATATTTGTTAAGTGAATGAATGAACTTCATTAAGAAAAACTGACTTAACAAAACCCTACACCTTCTGTTTCCCTTCCAGATTTTACTTACACTTCCCTACAGAGACCATCCCAACTTGAGCAATCCACATAGGCGTGGAAGAATTAAAAATCTAGACCCTTTCATCAGGACTGTCTTTCCCAGGGGTTTCTGTCACTGACAGATGAAATTCTCTTCCCAGCTGAGAGTTAGGGACAAATCAAGGAAGATGGGTCTGTGGTTCATCTTACTGCTCCCCTTCAACAAATTCAACTTGCTTCACGAGAGTCAGCTGGGCATGGCCTCCAAAGAAAACAACCAGTTGGATTATATGAATGCGTGACTGTCAGAGCAATAAAGCCTTGCTCTTTCCCCTTCTCCTTCAAAAGTTTAGCAAGGACACGCTTTCCCCACATAGCCTGCATAGCCTCATAACAGCTGTCCCAGAGGATGGATTGCATATGGATTACAACTAATTGGGGTCAAGAGAGATTGCCTACAGTTTTGCCCAGAGCTCTTCTTGGGCTGAGAAAGTGTGTGCTCCCTCAGATATTTTCCTACCCGCTATGGTACTAGTTCCTACCTTCTACGGATTTCTGTCATTGAACAACTAAGAAGCTATTAATTTCATTTCTTCTAAGGACTGAAGGAGCTCCTTAGTCCCTCAAAACACAACAGAGGAAAAATCTGTTCAGCCAAAATTCAAGCCTAAATTTAAAATCCAAATATTTGAAGTGATCATGATGTCCACATGCTACAAAATACAACTTTCTTTTAAAAAGAAAATGCTGGTGATTGTACTATTTTATGTAGAATGCTGTTCAGTCTAGAGCCATTTCAAACTCTAAAAACTTTATACATGCAAGGAAAGCAAACTGAAAGTGAAAGTCACTCAGTTTACTCTTATTTCTAAGATTAGTTTCAACCTCCCTGGTTTTCAACATTCATGCCAGGGTCCAGACTACTAGATGCAGCCACAGCAAGGGATTTCCTCAGTCACATAGAGAACCTGGAATAAATTACTCCGGAGGAATGGGTGCCATTTCTAAGTTTGTGGTCGGCTTCACTGTATTTAAAGTAAAGGTTATTAGACACTAATGCTGCACAGATTTCCTAAATACTTTGTATTGCCAATGGCAGAGCCAGATGTGAACCATATCAGGAGAGACATGCATGACAGCATTTTCCTAAATGCCCGTGATGAATTATAATTTGCAAAGGGGAAAATTGCAGCTGTGTGGTGCCAGGGTAATTTCCTCCAAATACCACTCCCATCAGGTCATTTTCTCATCAGGGAGAGCTAGGGCTCTCTTTTGTGTGAAATCTAAAGGCTGGTATTAAAGACCTCAGTCGTCTGCCTGCCCTACCTTGAGACCAGCCAAAAGAATCCATACACCCCAGGACGACCTCTTTATTCTCCTCCTATATACTTTGCTTGGGTGGCTCCCTCTGGAATCCATAGCTCCAATGTCCATCAAAACCTGGCTCAAAGCTCATTAATGTCAAGGCGCCTTCCCTATCCAGCCCGTCTCCGTGCTGATCCTTCTGTACTTGGCATTCCCCATATTTATCTGTAAGTCATCACTATGACTATTGGTGGGGCCACTGGAAAGCTGAGCATGGAATCCGTGACCCCTTAAGGCAAGTGTGTGGAATGGACTCTCTGGTGTGCATTTTCTGCACTTCCTCCTTACCACCTTCACTGTAAGCCTCACCCTTGATTTTGCTTTGCTTGTTCATCACTTCTAAGTTGTTACTTTGCTTTCATTTACCTATTTTATGTGGCATCTTCAATCTTTTCTGGATCGAAGCAGAGGGTCAACGTGATTTTTTGGACCTTATTAGCATGTGCTTTTCCCTTAGTACATGTCCTCTTGGAGGGTCTTACCTCCCACTACATCATATGCTCCTCTGAGGAAAAAATTATCTCAGAAGCAAGTTATCATCTTCTGTTCTTAGTTTTTTGGGGGGTTTTTTTTGTTTTTTTTCTAAGCATATTAAACACGAGGTTTATTTTAAGTACGAGTCCACTATGTGCTATACTGACAGTAGATACAGGGCCAGAATACGTTTGTAAATATTCATACACGTGTAAAAAAGACTACAACTTACACATACTTTTATTTACTTGATTGAAAGCCTTATTGGTACATAAAGTGCTTTCTATAGTTGATCTCAGCTTTGTTCACACGGAAGTGAGCTGTATCTGGGTTTTCTGTGCTCAAGACTGCTCAATTGCTGTTGCTGCCGCTGTTGTTTTCTTTCAGGATCAAGGTGGGTACTTTCATATAAAATCTTGTTTTTAATTCCTTCTCTGGCAAGTCTTTCCTGGATTCTTAGCTTTGCATAATTATACCTACAATGGAACCAGCATCCTAAAGTCACCGAGATAAATCCTCCTACTCCAACGTCACATGACCTAACTCTACCTTCCCGGTCCGGGGCTCCCCGGGCTCCGGCGCAGCTGCCATGGGGATGGATAGTCGGCGCCTCCGCCCCGCCCCGCCTCGGCACTGCAGCTCTGTTCTAGTTTTCTGAAACTAACATTTTTTTGTTGTTGTTCTTCCTTTGATTAAAATATTATATGTATATGGGCTTCCCTGGCGGCGCAGTGGTTGAGAGTCCGCCTGCCGATGCAGGGGACACGGGTTCGTGCCCTGGTCCGGGAAGATCCCACGTGCCGCGGAGCGGCTGGGCCCGTGAGCCATGGACGCTGAGCCTGCGCGTCCGGAGCCTGTGCTCCGCAACGGGAGAGGCCACGGCAGTGAGAGGCCCACGTACCTAAAAAAAAAAAAAAAAAAAAAAAAAAAAAAAAAATTATATGTACAAGATCCTTTAAATATATTATCTGAACTCAGAATTATCATCTTTTGTTATACCCGAAGAACCACGTAATCAGGAAAATTAAATGGTTGGCCCAAGGTCACCCAGCTAATAAAGACCCAAGACTCAAACCCAGGTCTGCCTGACCCCATATCCCTTGGCTCTGCATGCCCTGAAACTGCCCAGCCCCACCATAGGCACTCAGTGCTCGGTACTAATTGATTTTTGAAGTACCACCAGGAAAACATGGTCTAGAAGGCAAAGCTATGGAGAGTTGAACTTGGAAAACTGAGTTGTAAAACAAATTGGCTTCATAAAAAGACTGAAGAGACCCTAAGCAGGTCTCTCTGGGAAAGACAAGTCAGACCTATGAAGGGAACCAACATGTAGGTGAACATAATACTGAAAGAGATGCCATGTGCTGATGTCCAGGTTTGGATACAGAGAAAAGAATGGATGGGGCATACTCGTTTGGATTTAAGTCCAGGGCAAACTGATCCCACTGTGCAACTATCACAAAATTTCTAGGGTTTCAATGAGGGTAACCTTGGTGGTTATCTCCTGAGGGGGTCTGACAAAATGGGATAGACAGACTTTTTACATCTGAAGCCAGAATACAGAATCTTTGTTCACTGAGAGCCTTCACATATGTTATCTTCTCTATAACACTTTCCCTAGCTCCTCCTCTGTTTCATGTTTATATAATATTTACCACATGGTATTATACCAATGTGTCTGTGTCTGTCTTCCCCACTAGACCATCAGCTATTCAAGGACCATAATATAATCTTTTGGAAACCTCATACATATGCACTTCTCCCCAAACTGCTCTAATGATTGGATACAATGCCTATTAAAAAAGTCAAATAGAATTGTTGAGGAATTTGACCAATAATTCTCAAATTTATGTGGAGAAGCCAAGATCTAAGCGTAAACAAGGCACTCCTGAAGAGGAATATCAAGACTTATTACAAAGCTGAAGTAATGAAGACAGTGTTTGCTGGCACAGATATAGACAAACTGCTCACTGGAATAGACTAGAGAACCCAGAAAGAGTGACAGAAAGAGGAGATGGAGGTGGGTGCTTGAGATATGATGGAGAAGGCACTGCAGATCACTAAGGAAACAACGAATTCTTCAGTAAATGGTACAGGATTCACTGGTTACTATATGGAAAAAAAAAAAAAACAACTGTAATCAGATCCTGCTTCATACCATACAGAAAAATCAAATCCTGGTGGGTCTTCAGACTCAGATGTAAAAGGCAAAACTCTAAAATATTTGAAGAAAATGTAGGAGAGTATCTTTAGGACCTCATGGTGGCAAAGATTTCTTAAACAAAACATGAAAGTACAAACTACAAAAGAAAAAAATTATAAATTTGGCCTCTTTCAAATTAAGAATTTCTGTTTCACAACAGATCCATGATGAAAGTGATCAGAAAAGCCACAAACCAGGAAAAGATATTTGCAATATGTATAACCAATAAAACATATGTAAAGAGGATTTCTTTTAATCTTCAAAGTCCAATAATTAAAAGAATAAATACAAAGCCAACAGCCCAGTAGAAAAATGGGCAAAAGACAGGAACAGGTAGTTCACAGAGTAGTAAACTTGAGGCGTCCATAAATACATCAAAGAACACTCAATCTGATTAGTAATCAGGGAGACAAATTAAGACACCAGTGAGATACCACTTTTTGCCCACTGGATTGGCAAAAATTAAGAAGTCGGACACTGTCAAAATCTTGGAGTGGGTGTGAGTCAATCGGAATTTTTATACACTGTTGACAGGAGTCTAAACTAGACCAACTCCTTTGGAAAACATAAATTGAACGTTCACATACTTTATAGCCTAGTAATTCTACCCTAGAGAAACCTGCACACGTGCCTAAGGTTCATTTGATTCTACTTCTTTCTCAGTATAAACTCTAGAGAAGCTTTTGCACAGCATTTATGTATAGGAACATTCACAGCAATATTGTAATACCAACCAGACAACCCTTGTCCAAAGTAGCTGGAGAATGAGAACAATTATTTATTCATACTTGTGCAATAAAATGTTACACACCATAGCAAAAATAATGAACTCATTGCCACATGGATGAACCTTAGAAACATTAATACTGAGTGAAAAAAAAGCAAGTGAAGGGCTTCCCTGGTGGTGCCTGCGATGCAGGGGACACGGGTTCATGCCCCGGTCCGGGAGGATCCGATCCACATGCCACGGAGAGGCTGGGCCCGTGAGCCATGGCCGCTGAGCCTGCACGTCCGGAGCCTGTGCTCCGCAACAGGAGAGGTCACAACAGTGAGAGGCCTGTGTACCGCAAAAAAAAAAAAAAAAAAAAAAAAAAAAAAGCAAGTGAAAAGAAGACTGGGTATGGTATAGTATAATACCATTTTTATAAAGCAAGCAAAATTAAATAGTATATTATTTGATGTTGTATACGTATGGGCTTACTTACTTTTTAAAACCAGGGGTTTACAGAAATAAAATTCAGAATGCTAGTCACTTCTTGGGGTAGGCAGGGCGTGGTACAGGAAGGGAGCCCAAAAGCTGAAACAATGGTATTGGCTGTGATCTCTAAGGCCCACAGATCTTCCTGTTGCTATTCTTATTCATCATTACCTGTGTGATAGTTACATTCTTTTGCCAATATCAACTATGACATAATAATTATAAAAGGAAAAATCAGGTGGCCAGGCTTTTCTGAGAACACGGAAACAAGATTCTTCCAGTAACTGATGATTTTGCCGGTGCCCACAGGCCTGCCAACATCTAATGTTAGAGGTGGCCGGGGCAGCGAGGTCATCTAGGCCCATCACTAACTTTACAGATGAGGAAACTGAGGCTCAGCAACCATAGGCGACTGTTCCGTGATCACCTGGCAGAGGCAGGAGCCACATCCAGCTCTTCTGACACTTCCTGCCTTGCACCAAGTCCCCAGGCCATTCCTTTGGTCTGGTGGATAATAAAAAGAAAAGGAAGCTCTAATCTTCTTTATCTTTGCCTCTCTAAGACCTGAAACAAGGCCTGACAATTTGTTGGCTCTCAAAATATCTGTTCACTGGATATTACGGAATTCTTGATGGATTGTCCACAAGGTGTCTCTCAAGTGGTAAAAGGTAATTCTCTCTCCTGGTTCAAGAGCTTCAAACCAAAAAAAAAAAAAATTCCTGGAAGCAAAACAGAAGAAACTCTCAGTCCTGTCATTAGCAGGCATTCCCGGAACTCACATGTGTGGGCACACGGGAGGAGGCATCTGAGGGAAGAGAGGCCAGAGATCTCAGCAGTAGCCATGGATGGATTTCCCAGCTGGTTCCAGCAGGCCAGCCTCGCGTGACTGACTTCTGTAGCTTGAGGTGTAGATTTCGGAAGAAGCCAAGCCCTGTGAATGTGTCTTTGTTGCCTCAGAGGCAAGGAGTTGCCAGGATCTGTGGTTTGGCTGCAGAATGAGCAGTGGAAGCACTTTCTCTTCCATTAGATCTGCAATAACAGCCTGGCTGATCCCAGTCATGTAAGTTCCTGGCAAGGCAAGCGGTTTCCATCTTACTTCACTGATGGCTTCCCTGAACCTCGGGTTTCCCCAGTCCCAGAAGTCTGTGTGGAGAAAGTCTCCTCAGGTATCATCATCATTATACTTTTTTTTTTTTTTGGAAAAGGTTTATTGAATACTCACCTTTTATTCATTCACTTAAAATATTGTTGGAACCCTACTATGTTCTATATGTTTTAAACGTTTATTTGTTAATATGATTACAACCACAAGTTGATTTTATCCACACATTACAGATGAAAAGGCTGAAGCCATGTGAGTTTTGATAAGAAGTCCGCAGCTGCGGAGTTGAATCAGTTACTCTTGCTGTGGAATAAATTGCCCCGAAATACAGAGTGTTAAGATAATAGAAACACGTTAAGCTTAAAACTCTGTGCATCAACCATTTAGGATGGTTTCGCAGTGTTGGCTAAGTTATGTTGTACGTTGGTGGTCAGCTCTGGGTTGGTTAGGCAAGAAGCTGAATGGTTGACTGGCTGGTAACTGGAGTCCCTCGGGTCTCCTCCACAAGATCGCCTAACTTCCAGGAGACTGACGTGGCCTTGTTTTCACTGTGGATGCGAGAATCCAAAAGCAAATCAGCCTAATTCAAATATCATTATTCTTCCTCCCCTGGTTTTTCCAGACCTTTCCTATCACCAGAAGGCTGAGCCAGGATCCTCGTTTGTGGGGACTTGGCAGCCTCCTTCTCTAACTCAGCAAAGGCTCTTAAAAGCTCTAACTTCCCGTGGATTTTATTTGGTCACTTATACCTGTTTACATTTCAGCAACTTTTGTCGTTGCAGCATATTTCCCCCGATCTTTTGTATCTCTACCTTGGGCTCTTGATTACTCTTGAAATTAATTCCAAAATGTTTTGTCCTAATTGTTTAAAATAGACTCTATTTTTTAGAGAAGTTTTAGGTCCACAGCAAAATCGAGTGGGAAGTACAGAGAGTTCCCTTATACCCCCTGCACTCACACGTGCGTGGCATCCCCACTGTCAACATCCGCAACCGGAGTGGCACATTTGTAACAGTTGATGAACCCACCCTGACACATCATTATCACTCAACGTCCTTAGTTTACATTAGGGGCCACTGTTGGTGTTGTACATTCTATGTGTTTTGACAAATGAATGATGGCACGTATCCACCATAATAGTATCATACAGAATAGTTCCACCACCCTAGAAACCCACTGTGCTCCATCTATTCATCCCTCCCTCCTCGCTAGCCCCTGGCAACCACAGATCTATTTTTCACTCTCACCACAGTTCTTCATTTTCCAGAATGTCATAGTTGGAATCATACAATATGTAGCCTTTTCAGATTGACTTGTCTCACTAAGTAATAATATGTATTTAAGGTTCCTCTAAATCTCTTCATAGCTTAATTGTCCATTTCTTTTTAGCACTGAATAACATTCCGTTGTTGGGATGTACCACATCCATTCACCTACTGAAGGATGTCTTCATTGCTCCCAAGTTTGGGCAATTATGAAAAAATCTTCTATAAACATCAGTGTGCAGGTTTTTGTGTAGACATGCGTTTTCAACTCATTTGGGTAAATACCAAGGAGCACAATTGCTGAATCATGTGAAACTGCCAAACTGTCTTCCAAAGTGGCTGTACCTAACTGAGTCACTTTGCTGTAGAGCAGAAATTAGCACAACATTGTAAATCAACTATACTTCAATAAAAATTTTTTAAAAATGGCTGTACCACTTTGCATTCCCATCAGCAATGAATGAGAGTTCCTGTTGCTCCACACCCTGTTCAGCATTCTGTACTGTCAGTGTTTCGAATTTTGGCCATTCTAATGAGTGTGTAATGTTGTTTTAATGTCATGATTTTATCAGCTAGACTGTAACATTTTTCTGGAGCTTGTACTTTCCTTGATATTTGTTTTTCCTGTTCCTTTCCTTCTTTCCTCTTATAATATCTTTGTACATTACAAGATGTTATGGTGGTTCCTTTTTAATTTCTTTTTATAGAAGCAGGTGATATTTTCCTGTATTAGATTTTTGCTTTCTTATATATGTTACTTGCCTGTGTTAGTCCACCATTTACGCTGAAAATGGTGACGCAGGAGGAAGGGGAGAGATAAGGCACTTCCATAGTTCTTTTCCTTTCAGTCCTTCCTTACTCATCAGGAAGTTGAGAGTGTAGGTAGAATGTGTGCATGTCAGAAGTAAAGTGGGGTACTTCCCTGGTGGCACAGTGGTTAAGAATCCACCTGCCAATGCAGGGGACACGGGTTCGAGTCCTGGTCCAGGAAAATCCCACATGCCGCAGAGCAACTAAGCCCGTGCGCCACAACTACTGAGCCTGCGCTCTAGGGCCCGTGAGCCACAACTACTTAAGTCCACATGCTTAGAGCCTGTGTTCCACAACAAGAGAAGCCACCGCAATGAGAAGTCCGCGCACCACAACAAAGAGTAGCCCCTGCTCACCACAACTAGAGAAAGCCCGCGTGCAGCAACTAAGACCCAATGCAGCCAAAAATAAATAAATAAATAGATAGATAAATAAATTTATTTTAAAAAAAAGAAGAAATAAAGTGAAAAGAGCTGAGCTCATTGTGTGCAGTGTTTCTACTGTTCTGGTAAAGACCAAATATGTCTGCATGTGTGAGCTACAAAATATGAATTGTGTAATTTCAGTAATTGTGCATATAAGTTAAATGCGCCTATATTTAATAACTTAAAACAGGCATTGCACAATATAAGGATGAATGGTAAAATTCACACTAATAATATTAAATTTTAACTTTACTTACAAAAACATTAACCAGTAAATAAAAAAATCATAAGTCGAAAGAGAACACAGGAGAAAGGAAAAGCTTTATATTTTAGGACCTTTAATGGCACTTTTCCCCTGATTTTTGAACAAGGGTCTTGCATTTTCACTTTGCACTTGGCCCAACAAATTAGGTAGCCAGCCCTGCATAGGAGGTTAGTGCTGAAAAGACCCTACAGATTATCTAGCTCAATCCCCTCACTGGACAAGGAAGATGAGGCCCAGAGAAGTGAAGTGACATCTTGCTCAGGAAATGAAAAGGGAAGGGTAGGTTGGGAGGCACTTCATCCATCTTCAGACCTTGAGGAGTGAGCTAGGGGTTTACTGAAACACGCTAAATCCAGAGGGACCCACATCTCCCCATCTGTCCTTGTCCCGGTTTCCTGGTGCCCACCGGCTTCCATGATGATCCGAGGGTTCCCAGAGCCAGCCTTGTCTCCAGGGGTCAAGGGCAGTGGAGCCAAGTTCCCAGCAGTCTTTGCAGCTCTGCGTACTTTGGCCACATTCTGACCATCCTTGATTCCCCCGCTAGGCATCACTCCCACACATTTAACGGCCAGACAATATCTTACATCACCAATTGTGTCCCGCCAACCCTGGGCACCTGGGGACTTTCAACAGACGTGTTCTGTTCTTGGGAATGTTAGGCTTCTAGTAAGTCCATAAGGCTTTTAAAAGTTTGGGAAATGCCGTATAGCACAAGGAACTCTTCTCAATACTCTGTAATGATCTACATGGGAAAAGAAGCTTTAAAAAGAGTGGATATATGTATATTTATAACTGCTTCACTTTGCTGTACAGCAGAAACTAACACAACATTGTAAATCAACTATACTCCAATAAACTTTTTAACATCTTTATTGGAGTATAATTGCTTTACAATGGTGTGTTAGTTTCTGTTGTATAACAAAGTGAATCAGCTATGCATATACATATATCCCCATATCTCCTCCCTCTTGCGTCTCCCGCCCACCCTCCCTATCCCACCTCTCTAGGTGGTCACAAAGCACCTAGCTGATCTCCCTGTGCTATGTGGCTGCTTCCCACTAGCTATCAATAAATTAAAAATAAAATAAAATAAAATAAAATGGATACTTTAAAAAAAAGTTTGGGAAATGAATTGTTCAAGGTGGGGTTTAGGGGAGAACAGGGAGTCCTGATGCCGTGTCCTGAATCTTCCTCCCTTGGATAAATGTCTTCTTTTCTATGAAGAAAAAGCAGTAGGGGAATGAAGAGAGTGCTAGGAGGACTGAATTCGGAAAGATGTGAAGTCTTTTCCTGTTTTTCTGGTAAAATCCTTGTTGTGAGGCTTGGAAACGCTGATTTTGAAAGATTTAACAATTACTTTGCTGGCAACTGATTGAATAACACATGTAACAGGAGTCTTTTATCAGATGTCATGTCATATGATATTCCAGCCGGCACCACACACACACACACACACACACACACACATTTTGTTTTCACTTCTACAGGGAATAAGAAAAAAATGGACGCTTTCCCTCAAATTACAGTGAGATATTTTTTCCCTCCCCTACATCCCTAGAGCCCATGTCATTCCCAAAACACAGCAATGTTTGAAAGGACACCATGTACCATTTCATTCCTTTGGGTGGAAACATGATTTTGAACTCCACCCGGCCTTCCCTCCACCTTCATTAAAACTCTAGAAGTACATTTTCTTCGAATGATATGTTTTCTGGGATTTCCTGATGTTGCCTGAAAACTATTTCTTTCAAAACGTTTTGGCCCTGGCCATGGCTAGCATGCAGTGACAAAGCCGACTGGGACCGGGGTTGCGTAGAAGGGAAAAGGGCCTCCTCAGGGGCCATCACGACCTCTCTCAGCTTTCAGGCTGCTCATACTTTCTTGGGGAACGTCTTTTCCAGCCACCACCAGCCACAGGGTTTACAAACAAGCTCAGAGCCTCTGGCTTCCATGCTGTGGGGAGAGCTTTAGGCTCCACCCCTGACCCTCTGGCCCTGCCTGGATCGCACCTCTCTCACGCAGCCCTCCCACCAGACCCTTCGCTTTGGTCGGGCTCTTTCTGTCCACCGGCTCCTGCGTGCTGGACTTCAGGATTCTCATTCACTTCCTGAGCTTCCTCACCAGGACTCAGAATTCAGTCCTTCCGCCCAGTTCTCCTCATGCTCTTGCAAGAACCAGTTCAAGGGAATTCCCTGGCTGTCCAGTCATTAGCACTCGGCGCTTTCACTGAAGGGGGCCCAGGTTCGATCCTGGTTGGGGAACTAACATCCCGAAAGCCGCCCAGCATGGCCAAAAAAAAGAAAAAGAACCAGTTCAAATGCAATGGCCCCTCCAGGCCTCCCTCGTTGCTCCCAGAACCATCCTAGAGCATCTGAGCAAGGCCAGGATTCTAGCAATTATCTTCACCTCATCTTTGCTTCTCCCACTCAGGAGCAAGGACATATTTTTCTATGCCTCCCCGTCCACCCCAATGCCTAGCTCAGAATATGTAGGTAGGTGCTCAATAAAGACTAGCTGTACACTACCAAATGTAAAATAGATAGCTAGTGGGAAGCAGCTGCATCGCACGGGGAGATCAGCTCGGTGCTCTGTGACCACCTAGAGGGGTGGGATAGGGAGGGTGGGAGGGAGACACAAGAGGGAGTAGATATGGGGATGTATGTATATGTATACCTGATTCACTTTGTTATACAACAAAAAGTAACACACCATTGTAAAGCAAGTATACTCCAATAAAGATGTTAAAAAATAAATATAAAAGATAAAAAAAAAAAAAAGATAAGCTGTACAAATTAAAAGTTCTCCACTGCAAGCACAGAGTTCTTTAACATACCTGCACAAAAACTCAGTAAACATACGTGGTGGGAACTTCGATTTCAGTTTGATAAATGTCTCTCAGTTTTGTTCTCAAACGCACCCACCCACTCCCCCCAGCATCACTGCAAAGGCCATCAGGGAGGTTGTCACACCCCTGAGATCTGAAAAGTCACGTGGGCTGCTCTGCCCAGCTGTAGGGCACTCAGGGCTGCTGTTGAGCTTTGAACAAATCCTGGGATTATTTATAATTGAACATCAGGCTCGGCGAGCCTTCAGAGCCATGAAGGAGTTTATTATTCTCCACCCGACATGCTTCCCTCTGTCCTCTGGCCTCCCCCTCCGGCCTGACATCCTGCCACACTCACAGCAGGCTCTCCGGCTTGCAGGGAGCTCAGGGCACCTGGGCTGGCCAGCGGCCACCTTCCCGCCGGATTGTTCCAGGAGTCCGGAATCGCAGACCACCCGGAACGCCCACACATACCCTTCCGACTGGGATGGAGCATCCAAGGATGAGAATGGCCAGCTGAGGCGGAAACTCCACAAGACTGACTTACTCCAGGCTTATCTCAGCGGGGGCCTGCAGAGTCGGGACAGAAACGGACGCCGCTGGGAGGGCCTGGGTGGGAGCTCGGTCCTGTCCCCAGCCACGTGACCACCTCCCTCCGCATCCCCTGGGCCTGGGCCTACCCCGCCCGTGAACATAGCAAGCTCTTAGGCCTCTAACGTGAATCATGCCCAGGCCAGGGGACTAGGAAAGTGAAACCATAAAGAACATTAGCCCTGGAGAGGCAGGTAAAGATCCTCTAAGAGGGTGAACGTAAAACTATTCTAGCTGCAGAGCCCTTTCTTCAAAAGGATCTTACCAGAAAACCCAATGAGCAAAACGGATGAAACCCCAGGAAGAAAAGCCCTCCGCTTTCGCATCTATGGAGCCAAGGTGTTTTGATTTTATCTCCCTTCCATCTTGACCAGCTGGGGCCCCTGACATCTCGGAGCCCACCTACGGTGTGCCCTCAGAGACTCTAAAGCCAGGCCAGCAGGCAGCCTTCTCTTGCCCGTGCAGGAATGGTGTTTACGGAAAGCCATAGAAGATGGGCACATTGATGAAAGCGTTAGAATGTTCTCTCTTGAGAGTGGTAGAAGCCCAGTACAAACAAGCCTAATTAAGGTGCAGCTTCGTTGTAAAGACCCTGGAGCATCCAAACATGCGTCTGGGCTCTCAGTGCCTAGAATTGGGCCTCGACGCCATGAAGGCCCCTCTCTCTCCACCTCCCCTCTCTCCTTACCGCTACTCGGCTTTATTACTCCAGTGAAGATGGATTTTCTCTGCGTGACTGAAAACATAGCCTGGGGGGCTCTAGATTCCCAAACATCCCTCCAACCTCCCTGAGTTAGGAGGACTTCACCACTAGCTCTTAGAACAGGGCCTCCGATTGGCCCAGATTCTGTCATGTGCCCATCCCTGAACCAATCACTGTGGCCCAAGGGATGGGTACATGCCTAAGCCCTGGCCAAGAGCATGGAGTTCTGGGATTGGCAGCCCCTCAGAACCACAGGGAAGGGGGACTGGGAGAAACAGTTCCCCAAAGAAAGTGGGGTCCCCTGTTAGGTTAGTGATCGTGAACAGCCCAGATTCTCAACATTTGTGACAAAAACTCTCTTGGAAACAGGGCCCTAACCCCAAGGAATGATCCCCATGAGTTCAACTTAAAGCATTAGAGACCGGGGCAAAGAGGGCCTCGCAGAGCCCCCGGAACCACCCACAGAAGGCGCCCGCTACCCTCTCTGCCCACACCACTAGAGCTAAACCCAAGCATTAGCTGGGAGCATGTGTGTTACTTTTCCATTTAAACTTAATTCAACTTGAAAGGACTCTTCATCATATCTTGTGCAAGTGAGCAAGGGAGAGTGTTGGTTCAGTGGTGCAATAAATAACCTCTCGTTATGAGAAACATGATGCCTCAGTCCCTAAGCCATTTGGTAACCATAATCTGATATTACAGAAGCTTTTCTTGTGAGACCAGAGATATCTGAGCCACTTCCCTTCTCAAACAACTTCAGCTAATGGCTTTCCATGCTTTTAGTGGAATGAGTTCAAGCTCTCTTTGATTTGTGGTCACTTGTTTGGATCCTGAAAGGGGAGGCTCAGATTTGCAAGCAGGAATAATTGCCTGGGAACACTGCAGAGTTATACAATTCCTGTGGAGTTGGAGGAACCACTCATTTGGAGAAACTTGACTCCTCTACAGAGATGAAAATATTTGTCAAGGTTTCTCACTCCCATGCTGGCCCCTTCCTCTCTCTGACAGCTCACTTCAGCCCTCTCTCTGTCCCCAGTGTTCCTGATGCTGAGAATGTTTTCTTAGAAAGGAGGGGGCTCTTCTTGGATCCTACTACACAATGCCAGAAGCCATTTAGAAAGTGATGCAGAGGCACAGCCTGGCTGGCAGGTCCAACCACCGTATCCTTAGGCAAATGTCAGTCCTGGGAGTGCACCTAGAACTCTGCCTCTGAATTGCAAACTCCAGTCACTGGAGGGCAGGTAGAGTGGGAGCACAGCAGTGTGTGTGGCCATTAAACAGAGCTTCTCTTTCTAGTAGAAAGAGAGACACCATTTTGTAAAGTTGCCTGACCACCTGCAGGCTTCTGGGCTAACCTGCAGGCCCATTTTAGGAGTCCTTGGTCCCATTTGATCTAAAAGAAAATGATACTAGAACTTGCCACTGTACTAAGTACACTTCACAGGGAGGGAGGGAGAACACCAGTGGGACAGCATTTGTTTTGACACTAGAAACCTGGCTTCATTTTCTGAACCATAACAACCAGAGGTTATCTCAGGCCTGGAAGGGACTTTTTCTTTTTAATAAGCTTTTGATTTTGGAATAAATTTAGATTTACAGAAAAGTTGCAAATGTAGTGCCAACATTTCCCATATACCCTTCTCCCAGTGTCCACTAATGAAAATATCTTTCCTGACCGCGCTGCATTTGTCCAAGTTAAGAAATTAACATTGGTACCCTGACATCAGCTACACTCCAGACATTAGTCAGATTTCACCCATTTCTCCATTAACGTTCCAGAATTCCACGTGGCATGTAGTCATCATGTCTCCTTCGTCTTTTCCAATCTGTGACCGTTTTTCTGTGTTTGCTTTTTATCATGACCTTGACCATTGTGAAAAATTACTGGTCTGGTATGTCATACACTGTCCCTTGATTCAGGTTGTCTGATGTTGTCTCAGAATAGACTAAAATTATGGGTTTTGAGGAAGAGACCCAGAGGTGAAATACCTGGGAGGAATTTTTTTAAAGAACAGGTAGCTCAGAAGTTACAAATGAACCCGCCTTCAAATCAAATCATGTTTTGCTCGTTCTATCTGTATCTTTGAGAAATTTTGTGCCAATTTTGTGCCGAAGTTTTTCAAGTTAGCTTTTCAGCTTCTCTTAAAAAAATAGAAAGAGCTGGTGACTGCGGGCTTCCATGACAGTTAGAGGTGGGTGCCAGGAAGCTATGGCTCGCTGTGGGATGCGTCCTCTCCAGGCACAATCAGTCCTGTGGCCTCCCCAGCTCTGAGCCTCAGCATCAGCTCCCATTGGTCATCATGTCCACAGTGTTGATTTTCTTACAGTAAAGAGGTGGCGTCTGTGTTTCT
Organism: Mesoplodon densirostris; assembly: GCF_025265405.1. Classification (NCBI taxonomy): domain Eukaryota; kingdom Metazoa; phylum Chordata; class Mammalia; order Artiodactyla; family Ziphiidae; genus Mesoplodon; species Mesoplodon densirostris. The sequence goes on from NC_082674.1 coordinate 30,900,286, forward strand.
ATTACAGCAGAAATGAACCCAGATGGCCCCATGCTTCAAGAGAAAGAAAGCAAGAGCAAGAAATGTGGTGAGTCGAATCTCAAAGAAACTGCATGTTTCCTAATGACAGGAAAGGGTGTGAATGCACACCCTGAAAACTGCCTGTGACCCTCTGTGACTATCATTCACATGACACAGCCCTCACCACTCATTTGGCAGCAAAAAGTGGGGGTGTGGGTCAAGAGGGAAGCCAATCAACAGGGAAGTAGGTGTACGAAGGGAAAGGATGCTGCCCTGGGTTCCCTTCCCCAAGATCAAATTCATGTCACTGCCCAGGGATGGCCCTGTCACCTACTGGACACGGCCATGCAGTAGGGTCTACGCAGCTGGGCCTACCCTGGGCAGGAATTTCCAGCACTGCCAATTCCACCTCAGAAGAGGTCCTGCTAGCAGAGAGAGGACCTTCCACATCTTTTGTGCCCTCCCTAAACTATGGGCCTGCTGGAGGCACAGTGAGGCTCTGTCTGATTATCCTCTACACTCCACCCTGCTGTCTGTGAGTCAGACATCCTCTGGCACATCAGCTAGAATTCTGAGCCCCAGCCTTCCCCGCTCCCTGACAGGTCCCCCAATCCGTCCTGCTTCTCCTCCTCCCCCCTTTCCTGTCCCACCCCGTCACCCCAGCCTTGAAGGCTTTAGGATCTGAAGAGTGTGACCACACCAGGTGTTGGGGTGGTGACCAAACCAAGTCTCCAAGCGCTCCACTAATGTGCTGAGTCCTACCTGCTGCATCACCAAAGCAAACCTGGGGGGAGCAGGACCTTGAGTGAAAGGAGTGAGCACTAGACCAGGAGTCAGAGGATCTGGATCCAGTCTTGATTCCAGTGCTGTGCAGTGTTGGGCAAATCACCTAACCCCTCTGAGCCTGAGCTATCTCAGCTATCAAGTCCAGTGACATTTCTGTGATGTATAACTATGATCGAGGGACTTCCCTGGTAGTCCAGTAGTTAAGACTCTGCGCTCCCAATGCAGGGGGCCTGGGTTCGATCCCTGGCCAGGGAACTAGATCCTGCATGCCACAACTAAGAGCCCTCATGCCACAGCTAAAGATTCCACGTGCCACAACTAAAAAAGATCTTGCATCCTGCAACTAAAGATCCCACATGCTGCAACTAAGACCCGGCGCAGCCAAATACATAAACAAACAAACAAACAAATAAATAAAGATGATCGAGCCACAGAGTCAGTTTCATGACTTGTTTCCTTTGCTCTCAAGCCCGAGTTATACCCTTCTCTACATGCCCAGAGCAGCTCAACTTTCTCCACCAGTGCTCCAACCTCACATCCCCTGCACCCCTATTCCTAATAGAACTGCCTGAGGACAACATACTCACATTGGAACATGGGGCCCAGCTCATACATGAGGACTCGCCTGAGGCAGGGGTGGGTCTGAGGGCTCCTTTGTGGCCCAGGACAGACCCTAAATCCCAGAGTTGACAGTGGGAGTGGTGACTCCCTAAGCTGACTCAAAGATACTTCTCTCAGATGAGCAGAGAAGGCTGAGCCATAGGCTTTAAAAATATTCCAGAGAAATAAACCTTCATTGTTATCGCTGGAGCTGAGGCCCAATAGTTAGTGGCCAGATCAGGAGGCCTCCCAGGACTCTCCGTGGACATGGGCTGCCTCTGAAGTGCTGGAAATTTACCAAACCAGGAGATGGCCAAGCTCACAATAGGCAAAAGGGCAAACAAATCATATGAGCAAAGTGACAAAACCAAGAGAGGGAGACAAAGCCCACTTTGGGACTGGCCAGCGGGATCCTGGTAAGAAAAGATTCCTCGTCCAGGAACTCGGATGGTGTTTGTCATAAGATTATGAAACACTGTGGAACTTGTTGTTCCTGTAATTTGTCTGCTTCAGAGGAGCTAATGTTTATTGATTTCCTTCTGTAAGAGGCACAATCATCAATTTGGGTTGCTGCTGTTGAAAGTTCTCAGGTTTCTGGAAGAAGCTTGAACAAAAAGAATTAGGCATCTCTATACTGGGTTGTTTTTTGTTTTTTTGTTTTGTGTGTGTGTGTGTGTGGTACGCGGGCTTCTCACTGCCGCGGCCTCTCCCGTCGCGGAGCACAGGCTCCGGACACGCAGGCTCAACGGCCATGGCTCACGGACCCAGCCGCTCCGCGGCATGCGGGATCCTCCCGGACCGGGGCACGAACCCGCGTCCCCTGCATTGTCAGGCGGACTCAACCACTGCGCCACCAGGGAAGCCCTCTATACTGGTTTTATTCTTTTTTTTTTTTTTTTTGCGGTATGCGGGCCTCTCACTGTTGTGGCCTCTCCCGTTGCGGAGCACAGGCTCCGGACGCACAGGCTCAGCGGCCATGGCTCACGGGCCCAGCCGCTCCGCGGCATATGGGATCCTCCCGGACCGGGGCACGAACCCGTATCCCCTGCATCGGCAGGCGGACTCTCAACCACTGCGCAACCAGGGAGGCCCACTGGTTTTATTCTTAATCACAGAGGTTGCTATCGTGACAGGCTTCGCAGACATCCAAATCCTTATTCTTTTTCAAATTCTCAGAGGTTGAAAGTGTCAGAAGGAATTAACATTTGTGGAACACCGAACATATGTCAGGCACTGAGCTGGGCCCTTTAACAAGACCGCAGGAGGACTTCCCTGGTGGTCCAGTGGGTAAGAATCCGCACTCCCAATGCAGGGGGTCCGGGTTCGATCCCTGGTCAGGGGCCTAGATCCTGAGTGCCTCAACTAAGACTGGCGCAGCCTAAATAAATAAATATTTAGGCACTCGGGATCTTCGTTGAGACATGTTTAGTTGCAGCATGCGGACTCTTAGTTGCAGCATGCATGTGGGATCTAGTTCCCCGACCAGGGATCGAACCCGGGCCCCCTGCATTGGGAGTGCAGATTCTTACCCACTGGACCACCAGGGAAGTCCCAGTAAATAAATATTAAAAAAAAAAAAGCAAGACGGCAGGGAATTTAATACGTGCAGGATCTCCAAAAATTATTATTATGCCTATTTCACTGAAGAGAAAACTGAATTATAAAAAATTAAATAGCTTGCCCAAAGTTCCACAGATAAAATGGAGCCAAAGTGAGCTTCTGATCCATGTCTGTGCGTCTCAAGTTCCTAATCTTTCCTTGGCTCATACCGCCTCTTTGTGACTGGTTTTTCTCCAACATTTTACATATTTTATTGTCCTATTGCATTATTTGAAACTTCCAAAACAATACTAAATAACGATACAAGCGGTCAATGCTATTTGTTCCAGATTTTAAAATGGCTTCTCTATTTCATAGTTTGATACAGTCGTCAGCATGTTTAAAAAGTTTTATTCTATCCCTAACTTACATGGAATTTTTATTAGTAATTGTTGCTAGATTTTATCAAATGCTTTTACTTTCTACTGCTATAATAATACAGGTTTTTTCTCTTTTAATCTAACACAGTAAATTTTTTTGATGAATTTCCAAATTTTAAACTATCTTTATAAACCTGAAATAAACATGGGCTTAATTTCCTTTCATTCTTTTTGTAACTTTCCACTGGATTGTCACTAATTCTTACTAACTTTTGTTTAGTATCTTAGCTTCTATATTCATAAGGGAAATTTTCTAGTTTTCTTTTACTATCCTCATCAAGTTTTAATATTAATATTACTTGGGAGCTATTTCCACCTGTTTCTCTGGCCTGTGATAGTTTAAATAGTAACCTACCGCAGTTTCATGGAACCTGGCACAAAACTCCTGGATCAGAGACAAAAGGCAGTTTGTTACTCACAGCAATAGCAGAAGTGACAGATCAGCATTTTGGTGCCAATTTCCTAAGGGCAATGTGAAAAGGACCAGATGACACCTGCACATGCAGCGGTTGGACTACAGGAGAGAAGAACCCTGGGTTTAAAGAACCTGATAGTTTCATAATGGGCACTAAGCATACCTGTCATTTGCTCCACTGCGAGACACACTCTGTCTTCCAAGGTCATAAGTAACCTGCCCTTTATTCTGAAGGGAACCACCATCTCTACCTTCCACAGTTGTTCACCATCCAAACATCCTGGAAAAGATGGCCCAGTAGTTCACTCGCAAATGCACAAAAAGGTGAGAGACCCATGGAGAACTATTTCCCAACAGTGGACAGCTGAGACCAAAAGGACAAAACATTAGTACTTGTTTATTCTTAGACAGTGGGCATGTGAAAGTCATTACATTCTTTTTTATCTTTTTCTATATTTTTTAAACACCCCTTGCAAAAAAAAAAAAAAAACAAGGAAAGAAAGAAAGAAAAAAGAAAAGAAAGAAAAAGGAAGAAGAGCTTTCTCGTAATGGAATCACTACTTCAAGATTTGGTGAGTGTTCCAGCAGAATATGGTGACTTCCTTTTAGGGACATTGCAGAATTCCTGAACTGGATGGGTGGGGCGGGGTAAGGCCCTTCTAATTCAAGGAATCTACAATATTAAGTCAACTTAGAAGGCATTTCAGATCTCCTTAGCTATCTTACTCAGTACCTCTGCATTTCATCATATTCATAGGTGAACAGGGACAGATGATTGGAAATCTCACACACACACATACACACACACACACACACACACACTATTTCCAAATAACTCATGGCTGGGATTATCCACATTTCTTAATCTCTTTAGTCTTTTCTTAATGAGGTCAGTGGGAGGGCTGTTATTTTTGCTCCTAAAGCACTGGTATATGAAAAATGTCATGGTCACAGGAAAGTCAGTGGTGAATAAGATAAACATGACCCTGTCCCACAGAACTTACTATGTACAGGAGAAGAGAAATAATTCAACAGAATAATAAGATTTGATTGGCTCTCAGATTCACAAGAAATTGATTTAGCCCTCTCCCCTCCCACCTCTACTCACCCACTGACTCTCTAAGGAGCCTTTGCCAGAGGGAGTTGGTGTAGTTTTCCTGTGTTTGTCCCATAAAGAGTAATAGAACAGGAGGCCCAGGGAAACCATAGATTAATAAAAGATCCAGTAAGGTGCTGGTTGATAAAAGGTATCTGCTCAGGTAACTCTCCTCTCTTTAGCTCAAATTTTCCTTTTCATAGGAAATTTCAATGTCTAGCTTCACAGCTCAGTTGAATACTTATTGCTTTAAAGGACCCAGCAAACCTAACATACCATTAAAAATCCAAAATTAGGATATTCTCTCGACGTCTTTGCCCAAAATGCAACATCCCACATCCTTGGTCCTTTCCTTTCTTCTGCCCCTCTGATGCCATCCTTGTGGCCATAACAGTATGTCAAAAACACACACACACACACACACACACACACACACGCGCGCGCGCACGCGCGTGTGCATTTGCTTTCTCTACATTTCTAAAATTTCCTCTTATTCACTCCAAAAGGATGTAGGAGTGGCTACTAATTCTGAAATAGGAATAAGATTAGCTAATGAGGATGGTCTTTTTACCCATCCTCTCAGCAAAAATCAAAACACAGCTACAGTTCAATTTAAGCAAATACTTAAATGAAAATTCAGATTTATAGAAAATATTAAATTGAATTAATGTTAAATCCATTGAATAGTCTTTATTTTTGAAAGCATCCAGAGTAGAATTCCTTTACTTCGCAAGCATCCCTCACAGTTATTTCCCCAAAATATTTACTCTGAAAGAGAAAATGTACCTGCAGTTTGGCTTTTTCCCAGATTTGATACCAGAGATACCGAAAGTCAGATAAGCAATGAGCAAAATGCAAAACCAGATTCTAGTTTCCTTCAAAAACTGAAGCGACAATTCTAATCTGCTGCCATCTAAAACGCTGGGCTGCCGCAAATGATTTTGAACGATGGACTTTATCTGCCCCCTGCTGTATTCTGAGTAAATGACAGGACATCCTAATTTAGCAGCAGGAGACAGCCAGACGTGGTGTGTACTAGCACCCCTTACTAGAATAGAAAGGTTATGGCAAAAAGACCCTGCCTGGGCTTCACCACTGTGTCTCCAGAATGAAGTGTAGCTGGAACGTAGCAGGCATGACATTAATATGTGCCAAATGCATGCACATACAGGAAAGGAAGCTGTGTTTACATACTCTGTTTGCATAAGCATAATACCAAGCACATATAGGCCCAAGGGGGAAAAAATATTTTGCAATTCTCTGTTCATAAGTGTTTGAAATAAACTGGTGGCGATCGGGCATGACTGGCGTCCTCTAATAATTCCACTGGGCTAAGCAAAATAATAAATTGGAATATTCAGACTTAACAATAAAGATAGATTTTCTAAATGTTGCTTACTGCCAAGAAATAAATCTTTGAGAGCTTAGGATCTAAAAGCCACAAGGTTAAAAGACCATATGATTATTTCCAAGATGGAGGACTGGTTGAGATATCATAAAATTCGCTGTGTTCTCTCTTTCATCCCTTTCTCCAGAGACCCCTCCTGCTACCAGCCCTCTAGTCATTATCCGTATATCTCTCAAACACTAGTGAAGGCAAGGACAAAAATAATAGGCGTCTTCCTTAGTTGGGGGTGGATTTATTGAATACGAAAGAAGTCACGTTAGGGCTAAGATTTAGACATTTGATATACCTCCATACCTACCCTGAAGGTTAGGCTTCTCCGATGACTCAAAAAATCAGTGTATGCAGAACAGTTCTAAAAGGAAGATAAATAAGTGCCAATGGATGTGATATAGAAGATGTCGAAAGAGAAATGTTTCCACCAGGGGAATCTTTCTACCAGTTGAGACTGGCACTTGGCCATTTCAGGTTCCTTGCACCACGCCACTAAATCAGCAAATAAGATGGGGTGCAGTGGGGAGTGCTGACTATTTCAGCTGAGGTCGTTGATCTTGGGTGTTAGGGAAAATAACAGTGCTTCCTTAGACCGGAGCAATGTTCACAAACTGAGGGGTCCTCCTTGTACCTCCCCACGGAATGCTGCAAGTTAGCAGGACCAGAGCAACCTTAGAGAAGTAGAGGGCCACCAAGAACTCAGATGCTCAGGAATAAAGGTTAGGGTCACTCCACCAGGTAAAGGCAGACCAAGTTGTGGCTGAGGGCAAAGGTAACATGCAGTGGGTAAATATCAACTATAGCCTTATATTTCCCCTTGCAGGTGAGTTATGTTATATAAGAATATATGTTAAATTTTCCCCCTCTCCCTTCCCCACATATATCGTGTATATAGCCTCTGTGGATTTATTTTACAATTTATCCATGGCTAACAGGGCATTAAGAAAAGAGTGTGTTTAAATTAGAAGAATGAACATCAGAATTCTGATTATGGAGCTGAATGCAATCAACTGAAATTTGGGGCTTCCCCTTTTGAGGAGAGAGTAGCATATTTTGTATAAGGGATTGTTGCATTGTGTTCTGCAGGCTAGAGATTTAAGGATGGAGGGAGGGTGTACATTGATGTTGGGCCTCCAGAGGGTGACTGCAGTGGACATCTGTCCCTACCCTGAATCTTTTAAACAGCTTCTTCTCACTTGGATAATTCTCCAAGTATAAATCCTACCTCCCTCATCTGGAATAACTTTTTAAAAATACATTGAAATTTTGAAATTAACACAACAGGTGTGTTAGAGTCTACCAATCAGATATACATGTGTAAGACTTTGTTTTGAAAGTGAATTTTCTGAGAAAACAGAGAAGGTCCAGGCCAGCAAAGGCAGCCAGTTCTGAAGTCAAGTGGTGACGGGACTGTCTCCACCATCCACAGCAGAGTCCAAGTGTTTTGGCTGGGCTCCGTTACATGGTCAAATCTGAGGTGTGGTTCTGAGAGTTGTTCCTAGAAGCTCAACCTAGCTTCTCCAGAAATTCCACAAATTTCTAATCGCCTTTGCGAATCCCTTCCCAAGTAGACTAGCTAGAGAGGATTCTATTGTTAGAACTAAGACGTCTGATTAGAATAGAAAAAGTTAGTAGCTATGTGCCCAAGGCAGTTTGCTTTGCCTCTCTCAGCCTCAGCTTTGTCATCCTTGAAAACTTTCAAGCACTGTTGTAAAGACCAGAAATAATACAAAATGTCTTATATCTAAAAAAAACCCCTATGGAGAACAGTATGGAGGGTTCTTTAAAAACTAAAAATAGAACTACCATGTGACCCAGCAATCCCACTCCCGGGCTTAATTCAAAAAGACACATGCACTCCAATGTTCATTGCAGCACTATTTACAATAGCCAGGACATGGAAGCAACCTAAATGCCCATGAACAGAGGAATGGATAAAGAAGATGTGGCACATATATACAATGGAATATTACTCATCCATAAAAAGAAACGAAATTGAGTTATTTGTAGTGAGGTGGATGGACCTAGAGTCTGTCATACAAGTGAAGTAAGTCAGAAAGAGAAAAACAAATACCGTATGCTAACGCATATATATGGAATCTAAAAAAAAAAAAAAAGTTCTGAAGAACCTAGGGGCAGGACAGGAATAAAGACGCAGACGTAGAGAATGGACTTGAGGACACGGGGAGGGGAAAGGGTAAGCTGGGACGAAGTGAGAGAGTAGCAGCTGCATAGCACAGGGAGATCAGCTCGGTGCTTTGTGACCACCTAGAGGGGTGGGATAGGGAGGGTGGGAGGGAGACACAAGAGGGAGGGGATATGGGGATATATGTATACGTATAGCTGACTCACTTTGTTATACAGCAGAAACTAACACAACATTGTAAAGCAATTATACTCCAATAAAGATGTTAAAAAAGAGAGAAAAAGAAAATGGGGTTAGACTAGGTAGTGGTTCTCAGTCCTAAGTGCACAATAGAATCACCTGGGGAACTTTTAGAAAATGGATAACCAACAAGGACCTACTGTATAGCACAGGGAACTCTTCTCAATGTTATGTGGCAGCCTGAATGGGAGGGGAGTTTGGGGGTGAATGGATACATGTGTATGTATGGCTGAGTCCCTTTGCTGTGCACCTGAAACTATCACAACGTTGTTAAGCAGCGATACTCCAATATAAAATTAAAAGTTGTAAAAAAAAAGGAAGAAGGTATCAGTGTTTATCTCCAACAAGTTCAAAGTATTCAAGATAATTGGTTTTTATATTTTCTAAATTTCTTGCATTTTATAATGAAAGGAAAAAAAGATGTTTTTATTTGGGGGGATTGTTTAAAGAAATGAGTTTATAATATAGTCCCAATTCCCACTGTTCACACGTGGAATTTGGTCTGTCTGACCCAGTCTGTTTCTGGTGACAGGAGCATGACATAGGCCTTGAAGTATTAAGAAAAATCATCCAAAACTTGGAAATAACCAAAAGACAGTTACAGCATGTCCTTTCAAGGTCATACTGGTACATTGTTTAACATGCCTGCCAGGATATTTCTTAATCTAGGGCAGTGGTTCTCAAAATGTAATCTAAGGACCCCTGAGGGTTCCCAAGACACTTTAGGGATTTTGCAAGGTCCTCCCTTTCCAACTACATAACTGTGTGAGGCCAAATTTTCCTCATATACTTCAACCAAAACAACATATTGCAACATATGAATGCAGAAATTGATATAAGGCTTCAGCTGTCTTCTGATAAGCCAATTAAGTGTTCTATTTGCAAAAGTGTAAAACAATGCCTTTTTTCTCAAAATATATCTGAAGTTATTTTCCATTAAAAAATGTTAACATATAGTGGGCTTGTTATTTTTATTTTTAAAATACAGTTGACCCTTGAACACACGGGTTTGAACTGCGCAGGTCAACTTATAAACGGATATTTTTCCTTAGATACCAACTGCTGTGCTACATGATCCATGGTTGGTTGAACCTAGAGATGTAGAACCCAAGACAAAGGGTGGACTGTAAAGCTATTCCTGGATTTTTGACTGTGGGAAGGGTGGGTAACCCTAACCCTCACCTTGTTCAAGGGCCCACTATAACTAATACTTAAACATTTGTGTTTTAGTTTCTAACAAAGTTAATATTGATAGATCATTGGGATCCTCAGTTTTTAAGAGTATTAAGGGATACTGAGAACAAAAGTTTGAGACTCACTGAGCTACATGCTTGACTTTGCTATTCACTTTGGAGGGCTCAGATCACTCAGCACACTCATTTCAAAACACCCTTCCTGGTAGACTGCATAATTCCTGTTCCTCCGATTCTGCTTCAAACCAGCTTTGCCATCTTATCAGTTTCCTCATTAAGGAGGTGAATAAATTTGACTAATACTCATATATGTATGACAGTCAAGTTTGATCTTTTGAAGATTATACTTTGATAGGAGGTGTAATCTCTGCTGATTCATAAAGACATTTACGATTTAGCCCTGGAGTTCTTTTCTTTGCATTCAAATGTGGATGAAGCAAGGAACACTATGAAAATCTCTTACTCTTAAACATTTCCCTAATGAAATGAAATAAGACAACTGCGATGATCAGCTGTGCCTAAAACTACTTTGTTCCTCGAGGAAAGTATTTAAGACAGAACCAGTCCAAAGCTTGGGAAGCAGAGCGGCAGGGTTTTTTTAGTTTTAAATTTTATTTATTTATTTATGGCTGTGTTGGGTCTTCGTTTCTGTGCAAGGGCTTTCTCTAGTTGCGGCAAGTGGGGGCCACTCTTCATCGCAGTACGCGCGCCTCTCACTATCGCGGCCTCTCTTGTTGCAGAGCACAGGCTCCAGACGCGCAGGCTCAGTAATTGTGGCTCACGGGCCTAGTCGCTCCACGGCATGTGGGATCTTCCCAGACCAGGGCTCAAACCTGTGTCCCCTGCATTGGCAGGCAGATTCTCAACCACTGCGCCACCAGGGAAGCCCAGGGCGGCAGTTTTAAAAGAACATCTAAGGTTAAAAATGGGTCTATAATTTGGGAGAGACAATATTCACTTTAATATGGAAGAATATACTTTTTTAAAAAGTAAATTTTATTTTTGGCTGTGTTGGGTCTTTGTTGCTGTGCGTGGGCTTTCTCTGGTTGCGGTGAGTGAGGCTACTCTTCATTGCGGTGCACGGGTTTCTCATTGCGGTGGCTTCTCTTGTTGTGGAGCACGAGCTCTCAGTACGCGTGCTTCAGTAGTTGTGGCTCGTGGGCTCTAGAGCGCGGGCTCCATAGTTGTGGCGCACGGGCTTAGTTGCTCCGCAGCATGTGGGATCTTCCCGGACCAAGGCTCGAACCCATGTCCCCTGCATTGGCAGGCAGATTCTTAACCACTGCACCACCAGGGAAGCCCTGGAAGAATATACTTTTAATCTACTGTTAATAGCTGTCCTTTCCAACACAGGCTCCACCTCCCTCTCAGGTAAACAACATAAGAACATAATTTCAGCTGTCTGCAGAAAACTTTCCTAGTCAGTATAAAATCAGCAGAAATTGATCACCCTACTACCCATTAGGAAACACCTCTCAAATCCTTCAGCTCCAGTGCGCATCAGAATGATCTGAGAGGCCTATTAGACATACAGATTTGAGTTCATTGTACAGTGTGGGGTGGGGCAATACTGTGCATTTAAAACAAGCACTCCGGGTGATTGATTTAAAAATACATAAAACCACACTTTGAGAAATTATCTAGACAATTAAAACCTGCTGAACGGATCTCTTCCATTTTTCTAAGAATCACCGTGTATGCTTAACATCTACATGCCAGGTCTGTCTACAGGGTCCGTAAGGCACTTCACAATCTGACTGGTGTCTCACAACTTCCTCTCCCACCACTCCACCCATCTCTCCCCTACAACCCCCTCCCATCCCGGAGCCCAACTGGCCCACTGCTGCAGTCCTCCTTGCTGTTGACCTCTTCCCCTCTCCCTTCCCCTGCCTGTGCAGGACTGTTTATTTTTCACAGCAGTGCAATAGCGTGGACAGTTCCTGGCTATTTGGACTCTAAAGCCAGTAGACCTGGCTTCCAATCCCAGAACCCTTTGGTAAAAGTGGCGGACCCTGGGGGGGCCTGCCCCTACATAGCCACCGAGTCCCTGTACAGGAAGCACTGTCCTGAACAGGGGAAGCAGCAGCTGGAGTCGCAGGAGGCAGACCTGGCTGAGGAGTTCCTGCTCACTGACAGCAGCGCCATGTGGCAGACGGTGGGAGAAATGGGCTGCTTAGAAGTGGAGGCCGAGGCCAGGATGGAGAACTTGCGAGTGGCAGTTCCAGGTCAGCCCCCAGCTCTGACTGCTGCTGGGGGCCCAAAAGCCAGCCAGCCGGCTTATCACCACGGCAACGGACCCTACAATGATGTGGAGATCCCTGGCTGCTGGTTCTTCAAGCTGCCTCACAAGGATGGTAACAGCTGCAATGCTGGCAGCCCCTTTGCCAAAGACCTCCTGCCCAAGATGGAGGACGGCACCCTGCAGGCTGGCCCAGGAGGTGCCAGTGGGCACCGTGCCTTGGAAATCAACAAAATGATTTCTTTTTGGAGGAATGCCCATAAACGTATCAGGTCCCAGATGGTGGTGTGGCTGCCCAGGTCAGCTCTGCCCAGTGCTGTGACCAGGCACCCAAATTATGGTGAGGAAGGCCGCTATGGGGCCATCCTGCCCCAGGGGGTGACCGCTGGCACCATCACCATCTACAGCCCATCACGTGGGCTGTAGCGCCCACATGGCTCATTGCCAGCAGAGCCCGACCTGACCGAGGAGGCAGTGAGTTGAAGGCCCTGGTGCAGGCCCCACCCGGCTACGCCCTCGTGGGTGCTGACGTGGGCTCACAGGGGCTGTGGATTGCAGCTGTGCTTGGAGACGCCCACTTTGCTGGCATGCATGGCTGCACGGCCTTTGGGTGGATGACACTGCAGGGCAGGAAGAGCAAGGGCACCAATCTACACAGCAAGAGAGCTGCCCCAGTGGGCATCAGCCGTGAGCACACCAAGGTCTTCAACTATGGCTGCATCTATGGGGCGGGGCAGCCCTTCGCCGAACGCCTCCTAATGCAGTTCAACCACTGGCTCACGCGGCAGGAGGCAGCTGAGAAGGCCCGACGGATGTATGCGGTCACCAAGGGCCTCCACAGGTATCGGCTGTGAGATGAGGGCGAGTGGCTGGTGAGGGAGTTGGACCTCCCTGTGGACAGGCTGGAGGACGGCTTGGGTTCCCTGCAGGATCTACGCAAGATCCAGAGAGAAGCTTCTAGGCAATCACAATGGAAGAAGTGGGAGGAGGTTGCTGAATAAGCCTGGATGGGGGACACAGAGTCAGCAATGTTCAAAAAGCTGGAGAGCACTGCGATGTCTGACACACCACGTACCCCGGTGCTGGGCCGCTGCATCAGCCGAGCCTGGAGCCCTCTGCTGTCCAGGGGGAGTTTATGAGCAGCTGTGTGAATTGAGCGGTGCAAAGCTCCACTGCGGACTACTTACACCTCATGCTTGTGGCCATGATGAAGCGGCTGTTGGAGGTGTTCGCCATCGATGGGCGCTTCTGCATCAGCATCCATGATGAGGTTCGCTACCTGGTGCGGGAGGACTGCTACGTGCTGCCCTCGCCCTGCAGATCGCCAGCCTCTCGACCAGGTGCATGTTTGCCTACAAGCTGGGTCTGAACGACTTGCCCCCAGTCAGTCCCCTTTTTCAGTACAGCCGATATTGACCAGTGCCTCAGGAAGGAAGTGACCATGGATTGTAAAACCCCTTTCAACCCAACTGGGATGGAAAGCAGAGACGGGATTCCCGAGGGTGAAGCACTGGATATTTACCAGATAATTGAACTCACCAAAGGCTCCCTGGAAAAATGAAGCCAGCCTGGATGGTAGCTCTGCCTGGAGGCTCTGTATTTGCTCCCGTGGAGTTTCATCGGGGCGATGCAGGCTCCTAAACTCAGGCTTTCAGCCGTGCTTTTGGCAAAAGGGCTTGCCTAAGGCCAGCCGTTTTTCAGTAGCAGGACCTGCCAAGAATGATTGCCTCTAATTGACGGTGCAATTGAGTTCAGAACCAAGATGCCAACCTTGGTGCAGGCTGTAGGACAAGGGGGCATTGTTGCTTGTTGGGTAAAAAGAAAGCAGAAGCCCCAAAGTTCCCATTAACTCAGGCATTTCACTTCTTTTTCCTTTTCTTCTTGGCTGGTTCTTTGCTCTGTCCCTCATGCTCTGATTGCAGTGCCCTAGAAGGGGAGAGAAGTAACGCTCTAAATGGGGTAAGCCTGCTCGGAGGCAGTGGAAATAAAAACAAAGATCCTTTATCTTCTCACCAAAAAAAAAAAGTGGGCAACCTCTGTGAGCCTCAGATGACTCCTCTATCAAAACGGAGGTTAAAATACCCACCCCAAGGTTATTATTACACCAGCACTGGCGGTATTTCGTTTAGATGCTAAATGTGTTCGTTTGGGGGTTTTGCCTCCTGTAAAACCTTCAATCCTCCCTGGAAGAACTAACTGCTCTCTCCTCTGTTCTAAGCAGTGCTAGCAATCCTAGAGATACTCGATGTATATAAAAACCCTTATCTCCTTACTGCACAGGTCTGTAAACCCAATTCTGTTAAGGACTTAAGAGCAGATACTTAAGCAGCTGCATTAGATCAAATCAGTATACTAAAGTTCTAAAGATAATCCAAATCCTTAAGGGTAACCTAACCTCACTCTCCCCCAAAGTTATTATACCAGATACTTCTTACTTAATGATCATGTTCCTTCGCATTTTGAGGCCAAGGGGAAATAATGCAAAACACTGATACTTTCGGGCCCACAGCTGCCACGTAACCACCTCACTCATGTACAGCGGACGGTATATGTTTAAATACAGAAGGTGGGTGAAGGCGATGAAGTTGAACAGTCCAGCCCATGTTAAAATACTCTGAGGGCTTCCCTGGTGGCGCAGTGGTTGGGAATCTGCCTGCCAACGCAGTGGACACGGGTTCGAGCCCTGGTCTGGTAAGATCCCACATGCCACGGAGCAACTGGGCCCGTGAGCCACAACTACTTATCCTGCGCGTCTGGAGCTTCTGCTCCGCAACGGGAGAGGCCGTGACAGTGAGAGGCCCGCGCACCGCGACGAGGAGTGGCCCCAGCTCGCCGCAACTAGAGAAAGCCCTCGCACAGAAACGAAGACCCAACACAGCCAAAAAGAAAGAAAGAAGCTTTCATTAAAATAAAAAAAAAAATACTGAGCATTTACCATATACAAAAATACTAGATAATATGAAAGATTAAAAGATGCATGAAGTATGGTTTCTTCTTTCCAAGGAGCTTAATCCAGTTGAGGAAAAAAGAACTTACTGATATTGCTTTTCTCCATAGACAAAATAACAATGACCACCACCCTCCAAGATTCATCATGTTTTTTCTCTTCAGGAAGCAGAGGGTGTAACATTAAGCGTAGGTATGGTTTGGAAGGATAGATGCACGGTTCACAAACATCATCCCTGTAAAAGGGATTCAGAAGAATGTCTACCAGGATTTTGATACATGTTCTCATCTCATCCTCCTCACAACCCTGAGGTAGGTATTATCTCCATTTTATAGATGAAGAAGGTGAGGCTCAGCTGTTACCTAAGTGTTTGCCCAAGTTCACAAAGCTTGGAAGTGGTGGTGCTGGGAACAAAGCTCTGTTTTTAACTCCAAGGTCCATCTCCTTTTCCTGGAGTTGAAATTCAAGTATTCGTCCAGTTCTAGGTTACATAAGTGTTTAGGGAGTCTTCACACTTTGTGTTTGGGAAATCTAAACTATGCCATTTTAGACGACCTTTCTTGCTTGCTCTGTCAGTAGCTATAGACCCATTTTCCTCCACAATGACCATGTTGTTGGCCATATAAACGTATTTGTCAGAAAGCTTAAAATTAACTGTTATTTAAATAACAGCCCAAATTACTCCCATGACCCACCAAAAAAAAAAAAAAAATCGTTATGGACAAGCTTCAGGAAGTAGTTACCAGCAGATGGAGACTTAAGACAAGCAAAACTGAGTACAAATTTTCTATGCTACCTGCTTCTTTTCATATTTGATTCTCTCACCAATCCTGTGAGAGGGCAGGAATTGTCATAAAAAGTAAGGAAACTGTTAGCAGAGATCCAAGGTCTAGTGCTCTCTCCTCAAAACCCCACTTACCCTCAGAAGGGTCAAAGCAACCATGTGAGCATTAAAGAATTACTTAATGGCCTAGAATGTCAGTTATATGAAAAAAAAATATATCATGTACAGGGTAATTCTATTTTTGTGTAAAATAAAAATTGAGTATGTTTTATGCAATATAGCGACGTGTCAATAAGCACAGGGAAAGATTTCCACAGCACACACACCAAATATATGGTTACCTCTGGGGTGTATCAAAAGGACCAGAAGATTTTCACTTCTTGCCTAATGTGACTTGTTTTTTTAATATAGTATTATGGGTAATTTTCACCTTGTTTCAGTATTAACAGAATCTTTTTTCTCCACATTTAGTACTTTTCAGAATGCAGCTAAGACAGAGCTTTGAGTTAGGAATATTACTCATCTGTGTCTGAAACATTCCACTGACTCAAACCCTTGGAGGTGTGGAGTTGCAGAATCCTGGTTTGCAAGCCTGAGATACCCGAGACACCTTTTTTGATAAAGTGGTTTCCTACCACACGACTGTTGTACAAAAAGTGCTAATGTATATTTAAGTGCTTGATTGAGCTATGCAAAGGCTATAATCCCGTCTTCTCCTAAGCTTTTTTACACTCTTTAGGCACTTTTGACCTGGTCAACTGCTAGCTCTGGCACTGAAGAATCGAAAAAGTCACAAACCTAAAGAGAACATAATAGGAGCTGTATCGCACTCAAGTATGTCAAGGGTAGATCAATTCTTCAGCCTAAATTCCAGCAAACTGCAAACCTGGAGAGAAAAATTCCTAGGATCTGATAGAAGACTTAGGTAGAGAAGGTGGCATTTCTCTGTCCTGCTTGGGAAAGCTCTAATGTAGCTTTGTTTGCCCAAACGCCAAGTGGAAGGATTCTCTCTGACAGAGGCTCCAGACTGAATCCAAGTAAGACAGTCATTTGATTAGTAAACTCTGGCCAAGTAAGATGGCTGCCTGAAACAGCTGCCAGCTCTGCAAGCTGATTCTCACCATCACCCCACAACTAGGACACAAACGGAAAAACATTTAGGTGCACAGATCAATTATGATCAAAGTATGGGAAAATTCAAGCCAGGAATGAAGCTGCTGAAACCTAAACGTGTGTGCAACAGACCCAAGCAACCCGCACTAGCAGAGAAGCAGCTCATCAGAAAGCTTTCCATAAGGCCGTTTGACCTCAGTGGACCACTAACAGCAACGTCAGTGTTTTCTGAAATTTCATGGTATATTTTAATAGGTTCTTAACCAAGTTAAGACCAAAAAAATTTTTTTAATCCCACAATAATGAAACAATGTAACTAACACCAGCAGCACTCACACCTACAGCAAGGGTCAAGTCCCTAGCTAGCCCAATTCTGGAAGTAAAATAACTAAAGGAAGCCCTGCTCCAAGTTCACTGAAAATATAAACCCTCAGAAATTAAATACTGCTTTTCAGCTTCACAAGTAGAATATGTTCAGTGAAGCAAGGATGACTAACTATCTTCATGAGAGACATACAAGGCATACTCAATAGTAGGGTCACAAATGATTGTCCCTTCCACAAAAGTAAATTATTTATGTCTTAATTAGGAAGATAGACTGTTTGTTATTGTTTCTTTTTTAAAAACCTACCTTATAAATTACTAAAAAATTATACCACAGAAAATATACTAACACAAAACTGATTTCAGCAAACAGTTTTGAGTTTGTCTTTATTCCCTTTTATTGCTTCTTGCTTAGCAATGTCCAGAGTCTTCCAGCTGAAACCAAAGTACTTTCTTAGAATCCTTTATAGAATTGTATCTTTGGGGAAAACACTCTTTCCAACAAGAAATACTAAGAAATCCAATGGTTTAGATTTCACAACACTTTTGCTTAAAAATAAATAAATAAATAAATAAATAAATAAATAAATAAATAAATAACCAACCTGTCTTTAATTTCAGAAGAATCGCTATTATACAACAAACTTTTTATTTTTTTCCATTCATAAAAACAGTCTACAGCATTCATAAAATAGGGTGGTAAAAGAAATAAAAAGAGACACATTTCAGGTGGATTCTGTTTAAGAACAGATGAGTTGGTAGCAGTTTAATACAGATGGAAACAAATACAATCCATATAAAAACAGGATTTGAAGCAGGAGGCAGGTATATCAACCAAAGTAAATTTAGAGCTTTCGGCCATGCAACTCAACATCTGAGTTCTCTTCACTTAAAAACCAAACTAGACGCTTTAATAGGTGTTCATAGAAAAGGCTACAAAAGTATTACAGAATGTTAGCCTTACATACACCACAAAAAAGAGAGAAACAAAATTAATAAATCCCCTAGGCTAATCACAAGTTTTCCCTAACAGAGACAGACACAGAAAAATAACTTTTTACAAGCTTAGATTCGAGGTATGAGGTACGATACCTTACAGCTCTCACTTGGGTGTTTCCCACTCATGCTCTTTTCAGTATAAACAAATAGGTTTATGTAATGGAATACATATTGGAAGAATTCCTTAAAAAAAATCACAAGTTCCATTTTATATATACAAATTTTTAATTATGTACTGAAAATAAATTACAGGAAGGAACTTTAAAATGCAACAGAGGACAAAGTCACGATAAACATTCCCATTGAATTCCCTTGGGGGGAGGGGGTGGGGGGAGGGTGGTGAGATTGCAGTGCTCAAGATAAATATCACAAATATATCAAAAACTTCAAATTGTCTATGCATTCACACACTGACATGAGCCACAAACATTCCTTCACAGGGACTGTACTCATTAGCCTACCACAGAACCAGATTTTGTCATAAACTACAAAACTTTTAATACAAAATCGTATTTATATATTTATAATTCATATACATGCCCTACCTGTGATTTTAGAAAATAAAAGCTACACACTGTATAGACACTCTTAACTCATAGCTGTAGGCAACATTTTTGGATGGAATTTCTCCCCCAATAAATTAACGGCATATTTTATGTACATGAAGGCTAAACTGCATAAAGACAGTTCAGTTTCCCAGATATGCATCTCCTTTTAGGGCAGGTTTATAAATTTAAAAAGGCAAGACAAATGTACACCTCAGAATCACTTTCTTAGCTATAAGATTTGTCATGTAATTTCTGTGAAGTTTCTGATACATGCATTTATGTAATACTGGTATTGAAGGCAGTAAAGCAATATATACTTTTAATGTCGTGGCTCAATAAAGGCTTCATTGTCATTCCAATCTGATTCTTGATACAGTGATTCATAACTTCTCTAAAAATTAAAATTTCAATGGGACACTGTGTTAAAGAGACTCTAAATAGATTTCTTAAAATATTTCCCTGAAATATCCTTTACATAAGACAAATTTCACTAACATTAGATTAAGTAAAAAGGGAAAAAAAAGAATTAAACATGGTACAAGTGTGCATGAAAACTAATGCTCCTCAGCCAGTCTTCATGTTTTAGGAGCCATGAACAGAATGCTTAAAACCAACAAACAATTTCACACTCTGTGGCAGCCATCTGTGAAGCCAGTTATACTAAACTACTTCTACAGTTGATTGTAAACTTTGGTTTATCTTTGAGTTCTCATTGTACAGCAAGCATGAAAAAAAGAAAGAGGAGTCCATGAGGAGATGAACTGTCAGTCTGTCTTTAATCTGGCATGATGAGACACCTGGTCAGTCAGGCCTGCTTTGATAGAGTTTGTTACAGACTGCCTTATGTTTTCCTCCATCAAATTATCACCCAGGGGCTTCAATACCTGTGGTATGAGAAATGTGCAAAACAAATAAAAACATGAGGTAAAAAAAGAGTTACATATAAAAATAGATATAAAAATTCAATTCAAAGCAATGAAGAAAATAACCAGGAATGTGGGAAATAAAAAGGTGCTTCTCCCAAAAAAAGTTATGATGCTACAAATAATGCAGTTAGACATTTTATAATGCAACAAAAATTACTTTCCTCCTATTCAAACCATTTACAATTCCTATGAGATGGATGTGCAATTCCATACCCTATATGCAGCATCAAATCTGGTATGTATACAGCATTTATGCAGACCGGCCCAGACGGTCCTGCTTATTGTCCTACATGTGTAAGTGTGAACACTTCGGATAGAGAAAAAAGTTTAAAATACTGTCTAATTTTTCTTCTTGTTATTGTTGGATGACAGTCTCTGTCGCTGTGCTGATGAAAGAGCACGATGAACCATTCGACGTCTAGTAACTTCAAACAGTTTGGAAAACACCTAAAACATGGAGTGATTCGTTAGGAGAATGACTCAGAGTGCCTCGAAGTTAAAGAACTTAAGACTACAAGAAATTGAGACTTTGTAGGTTTCTCACCTTCCTGGGACTCCTCTGAAGCAAAAGAAAAGAGAAATGCAAAAAAATTTAGACAAGTGTTGACACAGCACAGATCTTCTGACTAGTGATCATCTTACCTCAACTATACTGAAAATAATTTTATACACTTTAGATTCTTCCATTTACATGTTTTGTAATAATGGCACCTCTAAAATCCTAGAATCAATGCTGTACGGGAGATGAGTGGTTTTCAAAAGAAGACAATGTACAACTATCGAAATTCATGTTGCAGAAAATTAGTAATGGTCCAACATTTTTAAAGTAGGTAATATTTTAAGTGACATTGTGATAGCTTTTTTTTTGAGGTTGTGATAGCTTTTAATCCATCTTCTGTCAGAAGATATCAAAGGAATATAAAGAATGAGATTTTTAAGACATAAAAATTTAAATTTTACAAACATCCAGACACAAGCTTCCCAATCAGATCTGAATAGAGCATTTCTATAAAGAAGAAATATAAAATCCAAATTAATATAGTGGGTCACTGTATAAAATAATAATGACATTATTAATAGAAAAGTCAACATCCAATCAACTTCTTCAGTCTTTGAATTTAAAGCCAAAACCAACATGGACCTGCATATCTTAGATCTTCAAATAAGCCCAATACTTCATCAGCCCAGAAATGGTATCTGAAAACACCTTTTCTAACTGTCCATCAGTAATAACTGTAGTTTTCATTCTGGTCCTTGACATGATGCTCAAGTATTTCACGATGATCATTTTAATGACAACATCCTTAAATGAAATTTTCTGAACACAGGCAATTCCAGACAACAGTTGGCTGATATACAAGGCTTTCCTTAGTAGATACTTGTCAGGCACAACTGTGAATTCTGGTTTGAGGTAAAAAATCATGATTTGAATTCTGGTTGAGATAATGGATTATGATTAAGAAAAGCTGGTTCTCTGTTTGTGGTGCTTTGCTTTGTTCATTAATATTTCCATAGTATAGAGGTCAAACAAAGTTTCTTTGATGTAAGAATTCCCTATAAGATTGTTCCTTGTAGTGCATCAGTAAATCACTACTAACTTCATGGAAGGCAATGAAGACCCAATATTTTTCCTGGAATATAAGCATGCCTTGGTTCTTGCCAATATTAGTAAGAAACTTCTTTTGCTTTTCTAAAGCAGAAGAATTACACTTCCAAACTTCTTTCCTTACCTTCATAACTCTTGCACTAATTATATTTTCTTTTCTTAAAAAAAAAAAATCCTTAAAGACTCTGGTCCTGCCCACTTGTCTGGTATAATCAGGCCTATGACTAAGAATCTATCCAAAGGATATTACAGATGTAAGCCAACCAAAGCACACTATAATTACAACTTTAAAGGGGAAAAAAAACAGCTCATACTTTATATTCAAATTATGCATCTAAACAAAAAGGAAAATATCCTTTCACCATTCTCCATAAGGAAAAGTAGGTGTGCAAATACTTGGGGTGGGGAATGGGGCACTGGAAGGAGGGGTAGGGAGTCACAGGGATAAGATTAGTCACTGAAAAACCAAAAGAGATACCAACCTGTTCCCATAGTGTTTCAGCAATCTGATCAATCACTGTTCCAATTTCTCTGAACTCCCCAGAGTATTTAACATATGCCCAAGTACAAAGAGATGTCAGTGCTAACCCCATGACAAGGTTACACAAGACGGCTATAGAGTTTAGGCCAACGAAGCCAGTCAGTCCTGAGATTATATACATAGCAAACATGACTGCAAATAGTGTGGCAGGGGTACGAGCAGCATAGAAGATATTTTTGCCATCATTGTGCTTTATAAAATTTGCATAGGTTTCTTCTATTTCAGCCTCAAGCTGGTCCTGATAACGACGGCAGAATTCATCTCCACCCATTTTTTTTACTGAACGAAACTGTTTAATTGCCACTTCCTTGAAATCCAGGTGTCTTCGCTCCAGATCTGAAGGTGCAATGTAAGGCTTGTCCCCACCACATACCTGTACAGGCAGGGTTACATTAGGACAGATTACATGCTGGAAATAAGTCACACTTGAAAGCAATTCCCTGATCATAATTTTTAATCTCAAAAAGTCAAACCACCTACATGGTTTAGTTTTAAATCTGTTCATAATACTTCACCCATTTTCATAACCTACTTATTTCTTATATGTTTAACTGACTCAAGCAAAATGAACTTTCCAAAATTAATTATATTGGTATTAATTATATACCAATAAAGACAAAAAGAATTATACTGCAATCTGTACCTGACTTCACCTGGCCCAGCAATACACCAAAAGAGTACAAAAGATTGCTGGCAAGAAAGTGGGTAAAAGATAACATAAAAAAGGTACTTTAATGTTTGAGTTAGCAAGCTTAGCAAAGAAATTGCTATTGCCCTTAAGCTGATGTTGCTTGCATCAGAAACTACTAATAACAGCACTCTGAATCATGTGTCAGAGAATATTTCAGTGTGGTCTATGTAATAACTTACTACCCATATCCTGCACTCTAACCATGGAAATTATATTTTTAGTTTACTTCCAGCAGAGATGATAAAGGGAAATTTGGGAATGATGTAACATGACAATGTATAAGGAGCACAAATTGGTTCAATTATTTTAAATATAAAAATCTTCTATCTTACTCTAGTGTAAAATTTAAATTTTAGTTACAAACCTGCTCCATACTTTTGCAATAGATCTCTCTTGCTCCTGCTACTGCAGCAAGATTATTAGCTTCAGCTGTTGCCTAAGAAATAAAATAAAATGTGCCAATTTTATGTGAAATACCTGATAACTATGAATTCTGATTAAGACAATAAATTATGTACAATGACCAAGTCTGAAAATGAATCAGAGAAAATATTATCAACTTCCAGTTTTCCTTTCTAATTGAAGGAAACACCAGTATAAAGGATATAATAATTGCTTCTAATAGGACTACCTGCTTAATTTTGTTTTGCTTAGGTTTGTTAAAGTGGGTTTGTAGAAAATACCATATATGCCCAGGAAATTATAGAGAATTAAACAGATACAACCCTAAAATGTGTCAAGTCCCCAGGTGCAAAGAATCAAGAATTACTCATATGGTCCTCTCTCTCATAATCAGTATTACACACAACATACATTTTAAAATCCACAAAACTGCTTATTGTATGGGTTTTATGAAAAAACAGTTTAATCCACTATAAAACTGAGAAACTGCCCAAAGCAGCAAATTTTTTAAAAAATGAATTAGGTTAAATTAACATTGTCCCTAAAGAACACCTTTTTTAAAAAAAGAAAAACAAAATCTACATTCACTAGAACCAGACGCGAATCATTAATATCAAGAGAAAATAAGCCTTATTTCAAACAACATTCATTGTCAAAGACTCAGAAAGCAGAAGCAAGGCTCTTGGTTTGGCAAGGCCCATATGAAGCTATCTTCTGAAGCAGAAATTCTCCTACACTTTTTGAGCAACTGAAGAGAAGGCACCGAGGACCCTCATTTCTGGTGTGCAAGGTGTGCAACCTGGAGTTACAAAAACTCATTAAAACTTCAGGGCCCATGCCTTAAGTATCTAAAATGTATTTGCATGGAAAGAAACACTACCCCATTTCCAACATTTATCTCTAAAACAAAGATTTTTTTTTCTCCTTCGTAAGTAAATGTATGTACAACACACACACTACCTGAAGCATGGACTTTGGATGTGGAAGTTCCTCTCCTTGATAAATTTTAATGTAAGCCTAAAAATACAGAAGACTCATTACATTCATAGGTTATGCAATTTGGCTCCACATCCCCAAAGAAAGAAAAATCATTAAATAGAAAAATGATTCACACTATTATAAGGAAAGTCTAGGCCTTAAAAATCATACACTCTCATTCCAACAGAGTTAACCCTATTCTCAACATTATTGTGTATGTTGCTAAATAATATCCTAGAGAAATGTCTCTGAATATAACTCCAACTTGGCATAAAAGTTATGTCTCATATTTAAACGTTATATATAAAATGCCATCTACTTTATGAAAAGAAATCCATAATTCTCCCCTAATGCCAACATTTCAAATAAATATGTAAGAAAATATTTTAACTCAGTATTTGACTTTGACCAGCTTAAAGTATACTTCAGTTCAAGGGAAAAAAAATTACTGAATTTGTGGTTTAAGAGTAAGAAAGAAAGATGAAAAATTTGGGGGTTTGGGTTTTTTTTTTGTTTTTTTGCAGTACGCGGGCCTCTCACTGTTGTGGCCTCTTCCGCTGCGGAGCACAGGCTCCGGACGCACAGGCTCAGCAGCCATGGCTCATGGGCCCAGCCGCTCCACGGCATTTGGGATCTTCCCGGACCGGGGCACGAACCTGTGTCCCCTGCTTCGGCAGGCAGACTCTCAACCACTGCGCCACCAGGGAAGCCCAAGATGAAAGTTTTTAAGTAAGTTCCATATAGGAATCTTTCACCTCAACTTTCTACTGACTCTAAACTCATAACTGAACAAAGATAGTATGAAAGTGATCAACTGTCCATTAAATAATACAAAAATACACTCTTAGTTAACTGTATTTCCCTTCCGTCTATTTACAACTACAATGAATAAATACAAACCTCTACAATAGTCTTGCTCTGGCAAGCAAGCTATAAAGACTAGAGAACAGGGCTTCCCTGGTGGCGCAGTGGTTGAGAGTCTGCCTGCTGATGCAGGGGACACAGGTTCGTGCCCCGGTCCGCGAAGATCCCACGTGCCATGGAGCGGCTGGGCCCGTGAGCCATGGCCGCTGGGCCTGCGCGTCCAGAGCCTGTGCTCCGCAGCGGGAGAGGCCACAACGGTGAGAGGCCCACGTACCGCAAACAAACAAACAAACAAACAAACAAAACGACTAGAGAACAGCAGAGGGGGAAAAAAGATCTATGCATAATTTACTTGAGCTCAAACCCAGTCTGGATACTTTCAGCTGCTCTTATCAAGTCCCAGACTCCGAGAGAAGGCTTTTGAGAGAACTCAGGATACAGAATTATGCTCCCAATACCTATTATCATCCTCAAATGATAGAGTGGTATTATAATATTATGGTGAATGGTTCTTCTTTCCATATCAGAGTTGGAGAAAAAGTAGGATAACTCTACAAAGAATAAAATCACTGTCTAGAAGATACATGTTGTCTGCTACAATCTTAAATATTCTTAAATACTGATACATCCAATTCAAGGCAAAAAATATATAAATTTTACTTTTTTGCTTTAAAATAAAGAAATTTCTTGTACATACAGATGAGTTTTAAGTCAGCTATATTTCTAACTTAGACAAAGCCATTTAATGTAAGAATTTTCCTACCTTAAAGTATTCTACAAGATCTCTACAAGTGACTTTAGATCCACTTATCTCTTTTTCTACCAAATTTTCTGGGGCAAGCAGCAATGGAACCAGATTTCGAAGCTCTCGTTTAAACTCTTCATCAATATCTAGTGGACACGAAATTAGTCAACATGTTAGTAAAAAAAAAAAAAAGTAAAGTCCCCATTGGTAAGAGTTAATAAAATTCTATTTCATAAAATAAAAATATGCTACTTAAGCATAGATTCATTTCAAAAAACTCATCCAAACACGTCACACTGTCACATCTCCTAGGAAAAAATATAACCACCCCTCCACTCTACTACCCCACTTGCCTCATCTCCCAATAATTCTTTCAGCCCAAATAATAAATAAAACTGTGGCCTACCAGAACAAACTCCATATCAAGTATTTTAACTAAACTATCCTTTCCAAATGGCAAGCAATTCATGAAATTGTATTAAATTTTAATACTAAATTTTGTTTCTCCAGCCATACTGTTAAAAGTTTAGTCAATCCTCAAGCCTTTTGCCATCATGCTCAAAATAATCCTAAAACATATGCAAAAAATTACACCATCACCCCCAAACAGACTTAAATCTAATTACATCAATATAATATATTGGTAATGCTTTTTAGCAGACTGCAATCAGATGAAATACTGAAATGTTCTTAGCCTTCAGTATTTTTAGGACATCAGTGCTGAGCAACAGACCACCTTATAAAATGTTAATCAATATGCCAGGTGTTTGCAACAAACCAATACATTACAATCACACCATTAATAATGCATCAAAATGTCCTCCAGTATAAAAGAAAAAATTTAAGGAACCATGTATTTTTTTTAACTTTCAGCCTCTAAAACTTAAGTTCTGATTTTAGCAAGAATGGGAATTCCCACCTTTCAATCTCCCATCAAAACTAGGATTAGTTGCAACTTTAAGACCAGGATGTGGCAAAAGGAAGCAACCAAGATTTGAGAAACAATTGTGAATGTGCTTCCTTACATTCTGTAGCTCTTCATGTTGATTTTGTTTTACCTGGGGACAGAAGGGGCAAGGTGAAGGTGCAAACGAGAGAAAAACACATTTTTTTAAGAAAACACACATACGTACTCACATGCATGCACACTAACTCAGATGCTAGTCTAGATGTGTGTCTCTTGACAATAAAAGTTTACTGAATACCTATTTCTAACCATTTGATAAGACCCCACTCTGTCTTAAACCAAAAAAGATTTTTCCCCATGTTAGCTGCCAAGGATATGAATAAATACAAATAATAATTAATCATAATATCTAACACCAGAACAACAGGTGTGGTTGTGATTTATAAACCAGTAAATAAATTAAGAATTTGCCTTTAAAGTACTTATAATGGCAAAGAGAAAAACGAAGTACTAATTTGCCTACAAATAAAAAGGTCAGCCCCTGAGCAAACAACAGATAAGGCGAAAAGCTCCAATGCAGTCCAAAGAGACTTAAAAATTTATTAGCATTTCGGCACTCACTCCAAATGATTATTTATGATTTATGCTAGTTTATCAGTGTTTTGCAGAAGAGAGACTGCTATGTATTTCTGGAAGGAAATCCTAATGTTAGATTTTTAGTAACTACTTATCCCAATATAACTCACATATTCTCCCAAACTCTTCTCAAAAACCATTCTAAAAAACATGCACCAGGGGCTTCCCTGGTGGCGCAGTGGTTGAGAGTCCGCCTGCCGATGCAGGGGACATGGGTTCGTGCCCCGGTCCGGGAAGATCCCACGTGCCGTGGAGCGGCTGGGCCCGTGAGCCATGGCTGCTGAGCCTGCGCGTCCGGAGCCTGTGCTCCGCAACGGGAGAGGCCACAGCGGTGAGAGGCCCGCGTACCGTAAAAAAAAAAAAAAAAAAAAAAAAAAAAACATGCACCATTCGTAATCAACAAAATCTGGAAACTACCTAAATCTCCATCAAGAGTAGAATGGAAAACCTGTTGCCTGTTCATACAATGGAATACTGCATAGCAATGAGAATAAGTGAACTAAACTACATGCAACAATATGGATTCATCTCAGAAATGTAAGACTGGGCAAAAGAAGCTGGACACAAAAGAATACATACTGTATATGATTCCTTTCATAAAAAGTCCAAAAACAAAGCCTGTTGGAGGTCAAAAGAGTAATGAAGGGTTTGGGGTTGGGGGGCAGGAGTTAGTGGATACAGGCAGTTGCTTCTGGGTGGTTACATGGCTATGTTCAATTTGTACAACTCCTCAAGCTGCACACTTATGATCTGAGTACTTTTCTGTATCGCTTCAATAATGTATTTTAAAACCCTTATCTTTGAAGTACATAATTCTGAATTTAGTTAGTATGCCTGATGTGCTGTGGGTTAATTTCTTCTGAACAAACCAGGGAAAACGCTGATGAATGAAATTATCTCTGACAAGTCTAGAAATGCCTTTCAAATAATCCAAGAAATGAGGAGTTGGTTTTGATCTCATTTTAGGATTAAGAAAAATTACATTATACCCTAAGTCTTTGAATGTGGCTGCGAAATTAAATGCATTTTTCCATAGGAAACAAACAAAATTTTATTACCCCAAAGAGCTAAACCTCCTACTTATGAATAAAGGTATTTTTATGTACCTTTTGTGGACGTCAGTAGGTAGGTAGTATCTGACCTGAGGGTTTCCCAAAGTACTTCCATGTTATTTTCCAGGAATGACTTGGTGTGGCATTTTGCATAGGCCAGGCCAGGAGTTTGGATATTTGGGTCCTACTCCCAGTTATCAATGATTACTTAAGTGACCAAAGGCAAGTCACTTTTCTGGGTCCCAGTTGTGTGTGTGTGTGTGTGTGTGTCCCAGTTGTGTGTGTGTGTGTGTGTGTGTGTGTGTGTGTGTGTGTAAAGCCTATACTAGATAATGTTTAAGACCCCTTTTTTCTCTATATGCTGCCACTCTACGAGATAGTATTCCTTGGAAAGAGAGTCTCAAATCATCTGTGTTCAACGCATCCACACTAGATTATCCAGCCTGTCCCAAATGCTCAGAAGCTCAGCTGGGCCAGAAAGAGAAATGCATGCAACCTGAGCAGATCAAAAAGTTAGTCTACTTCAAACTTTTATCCTTTGAATATTGATTTATTGAAGGGGCAGTTGGCTCTGGAGAGAAATATCCATTCCTTAACTTCTACTTGAGGGCATTTCTATTGTGCTCTTGCACAGGAGTGCTACCAATTTACTTCTCATCAATTATGTATGCAGTTATCTGGGTTAACTTGGGATACTCAATTTGTTCCAATGACACTTAGAGGTTGGTAGTCTAAGCAGCAGTCCAGACAGTCCACACCTTCACCTGGGGCTTGGTGCTTATGCTCTCCTCTCTAAGAAATGGGGGCTTACCTGCAATCTCTTTTCAAGGAATTGTTTTCCACCTTCCAAACCATATGAATGTTCATAAGGGTAACTCCAGTCTCGAATCAAAAACATGAGTGTCTACAGAAAGGGAAAAAAATTGAAATCATTTCTTATAAAATTTTACCAACAATTACTACTTTAATAACTGAAGCACCCCTTACTCCATAAAAACAATCCTTATCAAAAGTTATAGTAACCAAATGGCTTAATACTACTCATAGTTATATCAAGAGCCTACATAAGCCAACAATACTCCCAGCTCCTATACCAAGAAACTACCTCCATTTCAGAACCTCACTGTATATAAAGAGTCACCACAAGCAATAATACAGGATATTTTAAAAAGAAACAAAAGACATATCAGGGTATACAGATCATAATTTGAAGTCAAGATTGTGTAACTAGAAGACCAACTAACTTAATTCTAGACCAATTAGTTCTTTTCACAGAATTTTTTATTCCTATATGCTTAAGTTCCTCAACTCAGCACTACTGACACTTTGGGTCAGATAATTCTTAGTTGTGTACGGCTGTCCTACATTTTGTAGGATGTTGAACAGCATGTCTGGCTTCTATAAACTAGATGCCAATGGCATGAACTTCCTCCCCAAAACTGTGACAACCAAAAATGTCTCCAGACACTGGCAAATGCCCTCTGGGTGGCAAAATTACCCCAGTTCAGAAAAACTGATAGAGGCCAAATAGAGTATATTTCATCATATACACAAAATTACATGATAACCTGCCCAAATATTTCATAAAAGTGATCACCTGAGCCAGACAAGACTGAGGCAGAATCAATGTAACCCACTAACAGAATCACCAGTGATGCTATCACACAGGAAGGACTTCACACACTGATGAGCAAACAGGGTGGAGTCATTCTCACCTACTATAACACAACTAACCAAATAGTACGATGTCTACTTACAAATTACACTCATTTCAAAAAAGAATCTATCTGAAATTAACTCTGCTTTTTTTAAAATCTCTAACAATAAGACTCCACAGAAGCAAGCAGAGCATATGCTTCTCAAACCAAGGTTAATTTCTGACTTAATATTATGTACCTAGCATTTAAAAGTAATGAAAAAACACATGGGGGAGAGATATAATAAATTCTGAAACTTTTCTATTTGAAACAAAAATAAAGAATTAACAGGTCTAACCTCAACTTGTAATATACCACACACACTCACACACACACACACGCACATGTACAACCAATAATATTTTCTAGTAGTTTACCACATATAAAAGAAATTTACATGACTGTCTCAAGTTTTGGAAGTAATATCCAGTTAAGAGAAATGTTATTAACCTCTTTAAGTAAAAGTATTAAGAACCAGTCTATATTCATTTGTTCTATTTCCTACCCTGTAAGCTGCTACTGATAAGATGGTGATGACATTACCATAAATTAGTTTCAATTCCACTAGATCTGTTGCTAAAAATGAGTTTCACATAATGTCCTCATATCTCCAGAGATACAAGATGATAGCTTTTCATAGATAAATTTTTTTTTAATGATAAAATATTTATTTACCTGAAATGGCTTCTGGTAGATTTCTTCCATTGCAAGTCTGCCGTATTCTGTAAATAACTATTAAATCAAATTGTTTAAAATAATGCCCCCAAAGAGGTTGAAAGAAGACCTGTGTAAAGCTATTCTATATCAGACGACTAGATGTCAGAGCCTTTAAAATCATTTGAAAGCCAAGCATTTAATTTTTTAAGACTGTGTATACTTTAAAATTTCTTCTAGTTAAGAAGTTGTACATCTGTTTAAAACTATATAATGGTCAATCTTCTTACAATATTACAGGTTCTTGGTGTAAAGTCACAACAAAGTGGGAATTAAATTTTCAATACTTTGGCACATATTCTTTGAGACATACATACTTGCAAGTGTTGAAGATCATCTTCTTGAATATTTTGAGACAAATTATATACCTGTTAAAACAAATTTTTGTTTTTATTAGTGTTTTACTTTGAATACCCAGCCGTGAATAACTTTACTTGTGGAAACGAAGGCTATTTTACACCTGAGCACAAATGAATGACTCAGTCACTATCTTAACCAGTGGTCCATGAAAAGAATTTTCTTTTTTCTTAACAGTCAGGATAAAACATTAAGGGGGAAGCAGTGGTGGTAAACTATGTAAAAATCATGAATATACACATATGGGGCCAAGAAGGCAGCAGACATTTCAAAAAAAAAAGTATATTACATAGTAAGTTTCTTTAATGTTACGACATGATTTTTTTTTTTTTAAGTGAAGAGTTTCCCCAACTACCCAACTGTTTTTCTAAGTCAATGAATGTGAAGGGCATAGTTCTCTTGGTTTGGCCAGAAAGTTCGTTCGGATTTTTCTCTGTAAGATGTTACAGAAATCCCAAACGAACTTTTGCATTCATAGCATATAGTTTATGGTTTATTCAATGGGTGCCTCAACTAACTTGACTCTAATATTACGGTTATCGTTTTACTTAAGCAAACTCAGTCTAAATAACGTAACATGCAAATTTTACCTAACACACACACACACACACACACACACACACACACACACACACACACACACACACACACACACACACACTTAGGTAGCACTCTTCCACCTTCCAAGGCCCATAGACCAGAGCTGATAACGGAAACTTAAGTACTCTCAAGAAACAGCAACCGGAGAAAAGATTCACTAGGTCCAATCCTTCTGAGTCAGGTCTTTAAAAGATGACCTAGACCACCAAAGGAGAAAAGTGGATGTCCACAGTGGTCACCTCTGCTAGGAAATAACTTATATCTAAGAAAATAGGGTTATTCCAAATATAGAACAATTTGTTCTAACAGCAAATAAGTGATAATCTACCTTAATCACTTGGAGGTCAAGAATATAAACAGCCAATATAGCCCGGCAAACCTAAAATGATATTCTCAGTTGACTAATTCCAAACAGGTTCTTAAAAAGTAATGAATGATGAGGTGATTAAACTCTAGATTTAAACTTAAAAACTGAAAGAATAACCAACCTATTCTCACCCATATGGGCCTTAGCTTTTAGAAAATAGGACCAGATCCCTTCATTGTCAGGGCCAGGTTGTAAATAGCAAACAGAAAAGAAGATTTGTTTATTGTAGATCATTAGTACTTAGCATATTGTGTTGTACTTAATAGATGCTCAGTAATTATTTTTTGAAAGAATAAATGACAAAGGGATCAATTTGTCATTGATCTATCAGCCAGATAACTTATGTAAGGAAGGAGAGAAATCTAGCCTCAAGAATCAGGAAAGAAGCAATAATAAAAACTAATTTTAGGGACTTCCCTGGTGGTCCAGTGGTTAAGACTCTGCAATCCTGGGACTTCCCTGGTGGCGCAGTGGTTAAGAATCCGCCTGCCAATGCAGAGGACACAGGTTTGAGCCCTGGTCCAGGAAGATCCCACATGCCACGGAGCAACTAAGACTGTGCGCCACAACTACTGAGCCTGCGCTCTAGAGCCCGTGCTCTGCAACAAGAAGCCACCGCAATGAGAAGCCTGCGCACCACAATGAAGAATAGCCCCCACTCGCCGCAACTAGAGAAAAGCCCACGCACAGCAACACAGCCATACATACATACATACATACATACATACATACATACATACATACATAAAAAGACTCTGCGCTTCCAATGCACGCGGGCACAGGTTCCATCCCTGGCTGGGCCGCAAGGTGCGGCCTTAAAAAAGAAAAAAAAAATTAATCTTCTTGATTATTTAGTTTACAAACCGCTTTCTTATGCATTATCTCATTTGGATCTCATTTCTGACTGCCCACAAAACCACATGTGAGATAGGCAAGATGGGCAAAATCTTTGTTTTACGATAAGAAAGTGGCTGAATGGCTTTACGTGTTTGTCCAAAACCAGTTCTCTTGCTATCATAAAGTTGAATAAACAAGAGAACACCATGGTATAAGTTTTAGGACAGAGAACTTATAATTTAATGCAAGCCACAGAGCCAGCTAATCTGAAGGGCTATAATGCGATAATATAAACACAAAGATGTGGCTTCTGCTTGCCTCAAGAAAATGGCAGTTGTGCTGCCCTGCAAGATCAGAGAAAAAGAGGTAGGACAAACTGAAAAAAAGAGACTCTGAGGGTCCCCAATAACATCACTTAGTTTGTAGTGACATATTCCCATCCCTATAATAAAAAGAAGCCACTTCTCTTTTATCTCATAATAATTCCAAAACTTGTTTCCACTCTGACAGCTAGATACACTTCAAATTGAGGAAGAAAGGAAATGGGAACTTTAATAGAAACTGGTCATACATTCCAGATATTAATGGAAAGCACAAAGATTCCAAGACACTGTGATGGTATCACCTATAATCTACCATCCATAAGAAATATTTATCTCAGGAGAAGCACATACTTTTTAAAATATCTGCAAATATACATCTTGATACATCACCAGCTGGACCTAACCACCATAATTCAATAATTCATTTTTCAGCCAGAGAAGTATCAACCACAGATGAGCTCAGGAAACAGAAAGTAAAGAAATAAAAAATGACCTGTGGTGGTTTAATTCAGTGCAATTAGTCTAAATTATACAGAAAAGAGATGGCCTAGCTTGAAGAGACTAGAACTTGACAGAACCCAAACATAACTCTAGGGTACAGCGTAAGTGAAAAAAACAGAAAGGATTTTACCCCATTCTAAATGAAACAGGTGCTCTAAGTCCTTAGTTTATTATATAAACATCATTAAGGTTTCCTAAATACGAATTATTATGCCTCTACCTCCATTAGTTCAAATAATCATGTACTAGTTGTCATACATATCGAGTAGAAAACTAAATTTAATTACTTGGTTTTGTTGTTTGTTTGGCTGGTTTAGCCAAAAAACAAAGAAACACTCTATATTTTACTGTATATGACTGAATTCAATTGAATTCAATATCAACTGAATATCCTTGAATTCAATTAAGGATAACATGCAATAATATATATTCCTTTAAAAAGAAAAAAGCATAGATGCTATGATGAAATACCAAAGGGATTGGCTATTTTTTTTTTTTTTTTTTTTTTTTTTTTTGGCGGTATGTGGGCCTCTCACTGCTGCGGCCTCTCCCGTTGCGGAGCACAGGCTCCGGATGTGCAAGCTCAGCGGCCATGGCTCACGGGCCCAGCCGCTCCACGGCATGTGGGATCCTCCCAGACCGGGGCACGAACCCGTGTCCCCTGCATCGGCAGGCGGACTCCCAACCACTGCACCACCAGGGAAGCCCAGGATTGGCTATTGGTTCACTGCTTCCCTGGTAAGCACTAAAAGTATGAAATTTCACATTGTAAGCCAGAACAGCAAGCATAGAAATGTAAATGACCAATACTAAATGTAAATAGTTTCTCTAATTTTAATCCTTTTTTTTCCTTCAATCAAAAGGCATTCTGAGGAAGAGCAAAGGTATTAGGATTGTCTGACCTGATCATACCACAGCATCTCTGTATCTCACCTGGACAGAGCTAGTCATAGTGCTCAGAGCAAACACTGTTGCACAATCTTTGATAGTTGACTGGCTATCAAAGGCACCCTGGGTATCCATTAGCAGCACAGCCACCTAGGAATTTAAAAGTTTAAAATACTAAGTAAAAAATTCACCAATAGTGACTATAAAAGTCAAATATAAAATGGTTAATATCAAAATCAGTAATTAAGTCAAGAAAAGTCCTCTAACTTAAGTATCTCACACATTTTGACATAATAAAATCCACATATGTTAAAGTTATCAAATATTAATAGTTCTGTGTTGTTTTGCTCAAGAAAGAATATGGAAGAAAAAAACAGTACAAAACTATAAAGAGAATCTCACTTTTGTTCCATTAGGTCTGTCGATCACAAACACTTCGTTCCAGACTTGTATGCCTGTTGTTTCTCTTTCGCAACCACCTCGCCACGTAAAGCCAGTCAATGGTTCATTGTTTCCACCAATCCAACTTTGAGAATCCTGTTAAAGTCAAGCATAAATAGAAAATAAAACACACAAAAATAAGAACTCAAAAGGAATATAAGAAATCACCCGCTCTTCACAACACTGTAAATCAACTACACTTCGACAAAAATTAAAAGAAATCATCCATTCATTTTATAGATGAGGAAGGCACATCCAGGGAGATAAAATATACTGTAACATTACACAAGTACTTACAAAAACAGTCCCAAATCCCATCTAGGGCGTTTTGACTAAGAGAGATGTGGTCTTCCTCCAAACCTGAACCTTCTTGAATAGCTCACATTTTCATACTCTAGGTTTCTAATAAGTGGGGTCACACCCACTTCCCGCATTTTGGGAAGATTTCCTATGTTTAAAAATCATAAAAAATAGATACTAGGGCTTCTCTAGTGGCACAGTGGTTGAGAGTCCGCCTGCCAATGCAGGGGACACGGGTTCGTGCCCCGGTCCGGGAGGATCCCACATGCCGTGGAGTGGCTGGGCCCGTGAGCCATGGCCACTGAGCCTGCGCATCTGGAGCCTGTGCTCTGCAATGGGAGAGGCCACAACAGTGAGAGGCCCGCGTACCGCAAAAAAAAAAAAAAAGATACTAGCTATTTTGATACCTCCTTGTACAAAACTAAGTTCCAGACAGAATGGCTGTCAAAACAGCGTTGCTCTCTTAGAATAGCTTATACTAAAATGTTTTCACACCGCCTTAATTTTCTCTTTAAAAAATATCAACTTTAAAAATAACCACAAGACTTGTTTGAAACCTGATTCAAACAATCTAGTTATAAAACTCTTTTTCGAAATCAAAAGGGAAATCTGAATCCAGACTGGGTATTATATTAGATGGTGTTAAGTTGGGGTAAAGATGATTGCTTGGTGTGATAATGGTTTTGTGGTTGTATTAATAATAACAATAAAGTCCTTAACTGTTAAATATTCAAGTATTTATGGTGAAAGAATATGCTCAGCATTTGCTTTAAAATATTTCAGCAAAAAAAAAAAGAATAAAAGGGCAGAGAGAAAAACAGATGAAACAAGACCAGCAAAATGTTGATAGGTATACTGGGGTTCATTATACTCTACTATTTTGGGGTATATTTAAATTTTTCCATAATAAAATGTTTTAACGTACCTCACAGGGCTAGACTGTTATAATTAAATATCATAAAATTATATAAAAGTTACTATACCATAAGGTAATTTATCTAGAAAATTAAATCTGGACTATAATAAGTGAGTTAACTTTGACATATATTAAGAGCCCTAGGGAATTCCCTGGTGGCACAGTGGTTAAGAATCTGCCTGCCAATGCAAGGGACACGGGTTTGAGCCCTGGTCTGGGAAGATCCCACATGCTGCGGAGCAACTAAGCCCATGTGTCACAACTACTGAGCCTGTGCTCTAGAGCCAGCGAGCCGCAACTTCTGAAGGCTGCATGCCTAGAGCCCGTGCTCCACAACAAGAGAAGCCACCGCAACGAGAAGCCCGTGCACCGTAACGAAGAGTAGCCCCTGCTCGCCAAAACTAGAGAAAGCCCGCGCGCAGCAACAGACCCAACACAGCCAAAAATAAATAAATAAATAATTTTTTTTTAAAGGAGCCCTATACTTTAAGTATACTTAAAGCCCATATACCCTTTTCTCAAAGTACCTCTCCCCACAGGAAAAACTCCTTTGTTTCAGAAATACTTCTAATAAGCTTTACTAGATAGTCCAAAATAGATATCAAAGCTCAAATTAGGGGTGGAAAAAAGATGGGTATGGTAGGCTCAATGAGGGATGAAGCAATTTATGAAAACGAGATACAAGGTGGGGGAAAAAAGTGTTGTCCAGACCATCACTACCTAATGTGAAGATCCGTCTTAAACTTCAAACCATCTATAATTATTATTATCCCACAAAATTCCCATCCCCAGTAGGTTACCAATCCTATTAACTACAAAATTCTCTTGGATTCTCTTCTTCACTTTCAGTATCTTCAACTTTTGACCCTCATCACTCTGTTGGTCACAAGGCTGCCTGCCACGTGGCACAATTCTATTCACATTATATACTATGCACTTGTGCTTCAGGAGACACCCTTAACAGGGATTATGGTCTGCCCCTGGGCTATACTTTAGATGCCCCAAATAGCTTGGAACCTCCCTGTCGCACTCTTCAACCCATCCTTCCCATAGTCACTTAATTTTCTCAACAAGAAATGTAATCTTGCCACTGCCCTACTAAAAAGTCATCTGTGGCTCCCCATTTATTTACAGGACCATCT
This sequence comes from Mesoplodon densirostris, assembly GCF_025265405.1. Classification (NCBI taxonomy): domain Eukaryota; kingdom Metazoa; phylum Chordata; class Mammalia; order Artiodactyla; family Ziphiidae; genus Mesoplodon; species Mesoplodon densirostris. Next base: position 30,937,525 of record NC_082674.1, read on the forward strand.
AGAGACCTGCTGCATACAATCCACCTTTAATTTACTTTTTCTATCTCTGCTCCTGATAGTACTCATAAGTTCCCCCAACACACACACACACACACACACACACACACACACACACACACACCCCTCGTCCAGTTTCTACCACTCCAAAAAGGTCACTATTCCCAAATACGTATGTTGTTTAGCATCTCTATACCTTTGTTCCACCCGCTGTCTGCCTAGACTAAGCCAGCTGTCAAGAAACTCCCTCGCTTTGTCACAGCTGTGACAAAGCGAGAGAGTGGCATGGACATATATACACTACCAAATGTAAAATAGATAGCTAGTGGGAAGCAGCCGCATAGCACAGGGAGATCAGCTCGGTGCTTTGTGACCACCTAGAGGGATGGGATAGGGAGGGTGGGACGGAGGGAGATGCAAGAGGGAAGAGATATGGGAACATATGTATATGTATAACTGACTCACTTTGTTATACAGCAGAAACTAACACACCATTGTAAAGCAATTATACTCCAATAAAGATGTTAAAAAAAAAAAAGAAACTCCGACTTTTGTGGACTCTTAAAGCATATTACCGACACTGCAGGTGGTTATCTTTAAATAGCTTTGCACTGCAGTTCTTGTGTGAATACCGAGAGCAAGGGCTGTAAACTCCATTTTTGTTTACAAAACTGTTCCTACCAAAGTGCCTTGCCCTATTCTAGGCTCTCACATGTGGCATTTCATTCCCCAACAATGTCAAAGTGGTATTTAATGAACTGATTATTTTTAAAAGGTCCAACCTACACAAGTAACTTAAAAGAATCTACCCTATTAGAGAAATGTTTTTATTCTACATCTTGTTTCCCTATCTCTCCTATGAGAATGTAAGTTCCATGAAGAAAGAAAGTTTTGTCTTTTTTTTTTCTCTCAAAACATAGAATAGTACTCCCAGAAGAGAGAATAGTGTCTGGCTTGCAGTAGGCACTCAAAATATTTGCTCAATAAATAAATACATTAAAATTTTTAATTATTAAGCTTCAATGTGTTCCCTTTTGAGCATGTGTAAGAGATACCTAAGAAATATGATCCTTTTGGGGACTTCCCTGGTGGCGCAGTGGTTGGGAGTCCGCCTGCCAATGCAGGGGACACGGGTTCAAGCCCTGGTCCAGGAAGATCCCACATGCCTCAGAGCAACTAAGCCCGTGCACCACAACTAGCCCGTGTGCAGCAACAAAGACCCAATGCATATATACATAAATAAATACGTTTACTAAAAAAAAAGAAATATGATCCTTTTAATTATTCCTAGAAACAATTACATGAACAAGAGAGTAAAAATAAATTTTAAAAAGTATAGATGACTGATATCATAGGCTAAGATGTTTGTAAACCTTTCCCTCTCCAAAGAAACTTTAAAAAGAACTGGTGTCTCATTTAAAAAATCTATTGACTATATATCATCTCTTCTTAGTTTACCCTGTAATGGAAATGTTTACTAAACTGATGAGTCAAAAAAAGGATGAAAGAAAAGGTAAGTCAGAGAACCTAGCTAATTAAAACCACTAAGTTTTGATATTTCAAAACATGAAATTAAGAAGTCTTGCTATTTCTCTAACATATTGAATACAGATAAATTTAATATATTCATATATACTCATTCAACAAATATTTATTGAACCCCTACCATGTGCCAGCCACTGTTTTAGGTTCTAGGGATACAGCAGTGAAAAAGAACAAACATTCCTGCCCTCAAGGAGCATTCTAATGAATTCTAGAAGCAGCCTTGCTGATAACAGATACTATTTGCTGTCATAAGTTAGTAAAAGCAAACTTAAGAACTTGAAAAACAGTAATCTGATACCATTTACTACTGTAGGGACAAAAAAGGCCTTAAAACTCGAAATTTCTAAAATGATTTTAATCCTCCAGTAAAATTAAAAAATCTTATTGAATAAATCTCAGTTGCAAAAGGCAATATGAAAACACCTGAACTTTTTTTTTTTTTTTTCTTTTTTGCGGTATGCGGGCCTCTCACTGCTGTGGCCTCTCCCATTGCGGAGCACAGGCTCCGGACGCACAGGCCCAGCGGCCATGGCTCACGGGCCCAGCCGCTCCGCGACATATGGGATCCTCCCAGCCCGGGGCACGAACCCGTATCCCCTGCATCGGCAGGCGGACTCTCAACCACTGCGCTACCAGGGAGGCCCCACCTGAACTTTAAATGTAGTCAAATATTATAGTGAATAAACATAAACCCTTGCCAAGAAGACTTACCAATGTAATATAATTATCAACAATAAAGAACCCGGGCTTCCCTGGTGGCACAGTGGTTAAGAATCCACCTGCCAATGCAGGGGACACAGGTTCGAGCCCTGGTCCAGGAAGATCCCACATGCCGCAGAGCAACTAAGCCCGTGAGCCACAACTACTGAACCCACGTGCTGCAACTACTGAAGCCTGTGCCCCTAGAGCCCGTGCTCTGCAACAAGGGAAGCTACCGCAATAAGAAGCCTGCACACTGCAACGAAGAGTAGTCCCCACTCGCTGCAACTAGAGAAAGCCCACGTGCATCAACGAAGACAACGAAGACCCAACACAGGCAAAAATAAAATAAATAAATTTAAAAAAAAATTTTTTTTAAACAATAAAGAACCCCTACCTACTCTAAATAATAAGAAACAAATTCTTATTTCACCATAGGAAAGATAACATTCTCTAGCAACAAAGTGAAACAATAGCTGGTAAACTTGAAACACAGACTTGGTGGTCCAACCAAGGTCTACATGTATCAGACCATATACCCTGTTCCCAATCTTACTGACTCCAACAATGGGCAGGCCAGAAGAATAAAGGCCCATTCAAAAGCCATAGTAACTCATCACAGCGAGGAGGAAAAGGGACAAAAAGGATGAAATTACAGACCCAAGTAACTATACAATAAAAGACCAGATCCTTCCTAGTTATGAAGCATTCCCCATAAAAACATAACAGATGGAACTTTCCTGGTGGCGCAATGGTTAAGAATCCGCCTGCCAATGCAGGGGACACAGGTTCGAGTCCTGGTCTGGGAAGATCCCACATGCCGCGGAGCAACTAAGCCCGTGTGCCACAACTACTGAGTCTGCGCTCTAGAGCCCATGAGCCACAACTACTGAAGGCTGCGTGCCTAGAGCCCGTGCTCCACAACAAGAGAAGCCACCGCAATGAGGAGTCCGCACACCGCAACGAAGAGTAGCCCCCACTCGACACAACTAGAGAAAGCCCGCACACAGCAACAAAGACCCAACAGAGCCAAAAATAAAATAAATAAATTAAAAAAACATAACAGGGCTTCCCTGGTGGCGCAGTGGTTGAGAGTCCACCTGCCAATGCAGAGGAAAACGGATTAGTGCCCTGGTCCAGGAGGATCCCACATGCTGCGGAGAGGCTGGGCCCGTGAGCCATGGCTGCTGAGCCTGCGCGTCCGGAGCCTGTGCTCCGCGACGGGAGAGGCCACAACAGTGAGACGCCTGCGTACCGCAAAAAAAAAAAAAAAAAAAACCATAACAGATGAAAATCTTAATCTGTATAAAACTAGTACATAATTCTGGAGATAGGTTATTAACATTAAACACACAAATCAGTGGATAGAATGAGTTAATATACACATTCTGACCACCAAACATAATTTACAGTTTTCATTTGAATAGGTAAGAATACTCTACAAGTCCTGGAACAAATTAAGCAACACTAGACTCTTAAAACAGTTTTAAAACTGTCTAACATCTTAACCACCCTCATGTCCAACTCCTCCCTTTTGGGGCTGGACAAACAGATGACATTATGACTGACCCAAGGCACTAGCTCAAACAAGGACAACTATATCAACTTAGGTACACACCAAAGTAGTGTAAATAACCTTTTTTTTAAGGTTCTGGTTAAAAGGTGACCTTGACCTGGAAGACATTATGCTAAGTAAAATAAGCCAGATACAAAATAACAAAATTGTATGATTCTGCTTATATGAGGTAACTAGAGTAGTCAAACTCATACAGAAAGTAGAAAAGTGGTTATCAGGGGCTGGAGGAAGGGGAGGAATGAGGAGTTTAATGTGTACAGAGTTTCAGTTTGGGAAGGAAAAAGCTCTGGAGATGCAGTGGTGATGATGACTGTACAATAATATGAATATACTTAATGCCACTAAACTGTACACTTAAAAATGATTAAAATGGTAACTTCTGTTATGCATTTTTTAACCAGTTTTTTTTTTAAGTGTACTTGAGTGCTACTAGAACAGAAAGGCGAAACACCTCTAGTTATTAAATTAAGGTTTGGCATGGAGATTTGACTTCACAGTCTTCCACTGGACTTCCAGCCTCAGTGCTCCCATATATAAAGCTAATGTGAAAAGCACACCAGCCTCACAACAAGAAAAAAGCTCAATACGAAAATCAACAAACTTTCTTTCTTAGATCAGAGAATTGAGGTCACAGGGCAAACTGCGCACCAATATCTGAGAGACAGGCAAATACAAAGAATCACAAGCTGAGGTCAGTTACCAAGGAGCAGAAGCTGCTGGAGCAACTGGAAGAAACACTTAAATGGTAATTTGGACAAACTGCTGGAAGCTAAGAGTAGACTAGCCTGAGACCTAAGACCTCTCGTGGAGGTTCAGGCTTCATAGGCCCCCACTTTCTTGGGTTTTACCTCAAGGAGCTCCCTGAGGTTTTTTTTGTTTTTTTTTGCCATGGCGCACAGCTTGCAGGATCTTAGTTCCCTGACCAGGGATTGAACCTGGGCCACAGTGGTGAAAGCACTGAGTCCTAACCACTGGACTGCCAGGGAATTCCCTGCAACCATTTTCAAATAAATTCAGGAAAGTAAGCACTGATAGCAGTCCCCATTAACAAAGGCCTGCCCTCCAAGACAAACTACCTTATCAGAGCTTTATCTAAGCCTGGAAAGGGCAATTCATCAACTCCAGCCCCCTCTATCCTTCCTGTCTCAAGTAAGGGGAGAAAAAAAATTGTTAAGGCTAAGAAACACTGCTGAAGGTCACAGCCCAGGGACTCAGGCCCACTTACAAAACTGAGACTTAATCATAAAATGATATAGCTTTCCTCTCCCACACCTTACCACCACATCAACCAGGCTCCACTACGATGACAGTGGATTACAACTGAGAGAGCTGCAAGACACATTCTATTTAAGGAGTTCTTAGAGAAACCCATGGATAATGGGGGAGGGGGAGAAAACTGAAGTCTCTGGGACCTAAAGCAGCAGGAAACATTAAACACATCTCTGAGCTAGAGCTAGATTAACATAACACCTCACACTAAAAACTTAACTGTCAGTTCCTATTTTGATATTTCATGCCTGACTTTCAACAAAAAAATTACAAGCCATGCCAAAAGGTAAGGAAAAACAGACTGATGAGACAAAGCAACCATCAGAACCAAACTTAGATATGATGCAGATTTTGAAATATGAGGTAGTAAATTTAAAATAACTAGGATTAATATCTTAAGGGCTTTAATGAGAAAAGTAGAAAATGTGCAAAAACAAGTAATGTAAGCAGAGAGATGGAAACTCAAAGAATTAAAAGAAAATGCTAGATATAAAAAACACTGTAATAGAAATAAAGAATGCCTTTAATATACTTATCCACAGACTGGACACAGCCAAGGAAAGAATCAGTGAACATGAATATATATCAATAGAAACTTCCCAAATTGAAATGAGTAGACAAAAAAGGATAAGAATATCAGAACAGACCACTCAAGGACTGTGGGACAATTGCAAAAGGTGTAATATAGGTGTGATGGAAATACCAGAAGGAGAAGGGAGAAAAGCGTAAAAGAAACATCAGAAGTAATAATGGCTGAGAATTTTCTAAAATTAATGACAGATACTAAAAAACAGATCCAATAAAGTCAGAGAACACCAAATAGGATAAATACCAAAAGAACTATACCAGGCATATCACAGTCTAACTGCAAAATAACAAAGACAAAAAGGAAATCCTGAAAGAAAACAGAGACAAAAAACACTTTACCTGTAGAGGAACAAGGAAGGATAAGAATCACTTTGGACTTCTCACACACAAACAGGAAGAGAATAGAGTGAAATATTTCAAGTGCTGAAAGAAAAAAGCCACCAACCTAGAATTCTGTATCCAGCAAAGTTATCCTACAAAAGTGAAGGAGAAATAGTCTTCCTTAGACAAAAACTGAGGGAGACTGTCACCAGTACACCTGCCTTGAAAGAAATGTTAAAAGTTCTTCCAAGGGAAAGAAAATAATATAGGTCAGAAACTCAGACATATATATAAAAGAATGTCAAAGAAAGACAAGAAAGTAAATCTTTTATTCTTCTTTCTCTTAATTCATCTAATAGACAACTATGTGTATGAAGTGCTAATAGCAACAAGGTATTGGGTGATTATGGTACATAACACAGAGGATATTAACAACATCATAAGACATAGGAGGGAGGCATTGGGAATACTCTGTCATAATGTACCTGCTCTACCCATGAAGCAGTACAGTAATATTCTAAAGCAGACTTAGACTAGTTGTAAATGTATATTGCAAACTCCAGGAAACCAGTTTTTTTTTTTAATGTTTAAAGAAGTATAATAGATATACTAAGAAAGAACAGAATGTGGAATCATATAAAATAGTCAATTAAAGCTAGAGAAGACAGAAAAAAATAAAAAAGAACAAACAAGTACAACAAATAGAAAATTACAAACGTAAGAAATAACAATCCAATCCTATCAAAAATCACTTTAGATGTGCATGATTGAAATAAACCAATTAAATGACAGAAACTGTCACTGTGGATTAAAAAAAAAAGACCCAAATATTTGTTGTCCACAAAAAAAACCAGTTTAAACATAAAGAAAAGGAATGGAGGAAGATATACCATACTGACACTATTCAAACAATAGCTGGAGTAGCTATACTAATTTCCAACCGAGCTGACTTAAGGACAAGGAAATTATCAGGATAAAGAGTGGTATTACATAATAATAAAGGGGTCCAGAAAAACTTAACAGTTATCTTTAATGTGTATGCACTTAACAACAAAGCATCAAAATACGTGAGGCAAGAACTGAACTGCAAGAAACAAGACAAATCCACTATTATACTTGGAGACTTCAACACACCTCAATCAGTAATTGACAGACCCAGAAGACAGAATATCAGTAAGGATATAGTTGAACTGAACAGCACCAACAATCAAGTGGATCTAATCGACATTATATTGGGTTGGCCAAAAGGTTCATTTGGTTTTTTCCATAAGATGGCTCTAGTAGTGCTTAGTTGTCTTTAACTTCATTCGAAACAATTTTGTTAGACTGTATTGTGACAGCTGTCATACCAGCATGCCTTTAAAAAAAAACTTATCAAAGTTGGTGAATTTTTGTGTAGCCATTTTAATACTGAAGATGGAAGAAAAAAAGCCACATTTTTGGCATATTATGCTTTGTTATTTCAAGAAACGTAAAAATGCAACTGAAACGCAAAAAGATTTGTGCAGTGTATGGAGAAGGTTCTGTGACTGAGCTGACGTGTCAAAAGTGGTTTGCGAAGTTTCGTGCTGGAGATTTCTCTCTGGACAAGCTCCATGTTCGGGTAGACCAGCTGAAGTTGACAGTGATCAAATTGAGACATTAATTGAGAACCATCAACGTTATACCACACGGGAGATAGCCGACATACTCAAAATATCCAAATCAAGCAATGAAAATCATTTGCACCACCTTAGTTATGTTCATCTCTTTGATGTTTAGGTTCCACATAATTTAAGCAAAAAAAACCTTCTTGACCATATTTCTGACGTGATTCTCTACTTAAACATAAGGAAAATGTTCCGTTTTTAAAACAAATTGTGACAGGTGATGAAAAGTGGATACTGTACAATAATGTGGAACAGAAGAGATTGTGGGGCAAGTGAAATGAACCACCACCAACCACACCAAACACCATTCTTCATCCAAAGAAGGTGATGTTGTGTATATGGTGGGATTGGAAGGAAGTCCTCTATTATGAGCTCCTTCCGGAAAACCAAACGAAAATTCCAAAAAGTACTGACCAAATGAAAGCAGCACTCGACGAAAAGCAGAATTAGTCAACAGAAAATACATACTTTTCCATCAGGATAACGCAAGACCGCATGTTTCTTTGATGACCAGGCAAAAACTGTTACAGCTTGGCTGGGAGGTTCTGATTCATCCGCCGTATTCACCAGACATTGCACCTTTGGATTTCCATTTATTTTGGTCTTTACAAAATTCTCTTAATGGAAAAAATTTCAATTCCCTGGAAGACTGTAAAAGGCACCTGGAACAGTTCTTTGCTCAAAAAGATAAAAAGTTTTGGGTGGATGGAACTGTGAGGTTGCCTGAAAAATGGCAGAAGGTAGTGGAACAAAACGGGGAATACGCTGTTCAATAAAGTTCTTGGTGAAAATGAAAAATATGTCTTTTATTTTTACTTAAAAACCGAAGGAACTTTTTGGCCAACCCAATAGACTCCTTCATCCAACAACAACAGAATACACATTCCTCTCAAACTCATACAGAACATTCCCCAAAATAGGACATATACTGGGCCTTAAAACACACCTTAAAATAAATTTTAAAGAACAGATCATACAAAGTATGCTCTCAGACCACAACTGAATTAAACTAGAAACCAGTAATAGAAACATAGCTGGAAAACCCCATAATACTTGAAGTTTACACAACACACTTCTAAATAACACACGGGTCAAAAAAATCTCAACAGAAATTTAAAAATATTTTGAACTAAATGAAAATGAAAATACAACCCATGAAAATATGTAAAATGCAGTGAAAGCAATAGTTAGAGGAGAATTTATAGCATTGGGTGCATATATTAGGAAAAAAGATCTAAAATCAATCATTTAAACTTCCACCTTAGGAAACTAGAAGAGTAATATAACCTAAAGAAGCAGAATAAAAATACAGCAGACACCAATAAAGCTGAACACAAGAAAACAGCATAACAACACAACAGGGAAAAAAAATTAATGGAACCAAAGCTGGTCCTTCGAAAAGATCAATAAAATTGATTTGACAGAGGAAAGACAAATAATAATATCAGAAATCAAAGAGGAAATATCAGAAATCAAAACTACTAATTTCATGGACATTAGAAAGATAGTAAAAGAATATTAAGAACAACTCTATGCCCAAAATTTTGATAACTTAGTTGAAATGGACCAATTATTTGAAAGACACAACCTACCAAACCCACACGAGAAAAAAATAGATCTGAATAGACCTGTATCTACTAAAGAAATTTAATCAATAATTAATAACCTTCAAAAAAGAATGAACCAAATTCAGACAGTTTCACTTGTAAGTTCTACCAAACATTTAAGGAAGAAATGATACCAGTTCTCTCTAAGCTCTTGCAGGAAATAGAAGTAGAAGGCACACTTCCTAACTCATTCTATGAGGTCAGTGTTATCTCAATACCAAAACCAAATAGAGACATAACAAGAAAGGAAAACTAAAGATCAATATATCTCATGAACATAGATATAAAAATACTCAACAAAATATTAGCAAATTGAATCCAACATTGTATAAAAAGAATTATACACCACAACTAACTATTCCAGGGACACAAGGTTAACTCAACATTCAAAAAATTAATAATGTGATCCATCACATCAACAGGCTCAAGAAAAATCATATGATCACATCAATAGATGCAGAAAAAGCATTTGACAAGATCCAACATCCATTCAAGATTAAGAAAACAAAAACCCTCTCAGCATGCTAGAAACAGAACTTCCTGAACTTGATTGAAAAACATATACAAAAATATTCTACAGCTAACAACATACATAGTGTGAAAACCTAGATGCTTCTCCCTAAAGATTAGGAAAGAGATAAGGATATTTGCTCTTATCACTTTGTACTCAACATTGTACTGGAGACTCTAGCCAGGACAATTAGCTAAGAAAGAGAGAGATAAGAGGTACTCAGATTGGAAAGGAAAAAGGAAAACTGTATTTACAGGTGACATGATCTTATATATAGAAAACATTAAAAAGTCCACTAAAAAACTATTGGAACAAAAACTTCCTTGGGGTGCAGTGGTTAAGAATCTGCCTGCCAATGCACGGACACAGGTTTGAGCCCTGGTCGGGGACGATCCCACATGCCGCGGAGCAACTAAGCCCGCGTGCCTAGAGCCCATGCTCTGCAACAAGAGAAGCCACCACAATGAGAAACCCGCGCACCACAACAAAGAGTAGCCCCTGCTCGAGGCAACTAGAGAAAGCCCATGCACAGCAATGAAGACAAAACGCAGCCATAAATAAATAAATAAATAAATTTAAATAAATAAATAAAAATTGTTCACTTAAAATGATTAAAAAAACACTACTGGAATGAATAAATGAGTTGAACAAGGTTGCAGGATACAAGATCAATACAAAACAATCAACTGTATTTCTGTAAACTTGCAACAAACAATCTGAAAATGAAATTAAGAAAACAATTCTGTTTATAACATCAACAAAAAATGAATAAATTTAACAAAAGAAGTGTAAAACATACTCTGCAAACTACAAAACATTTTTGGAAGAAATTAAAGAAGATCCACATAAATGGAAAAACATCCCATGTTCAAAGATTGAAATGCTTAATATTAAGATGGCAACACTACCCAAACTGACCTTTTAGATTCAATCCAATCACCAACAGAATCCCAGCTAACCTCCCATAGAAACTGACAGACTAAGTCCAAAAATCATATGGAATTGTAAGGGACCTAGAACAGACAATCTTGAAAAAAGAACAAAATAAGAGAACTCATTTCCTGTTTTGAAAACTTACTACAAAGCAAAGGTAATCAAGACAGTCTAGTACTGGCATGAGAACAGACATACAGACCAATGAATGCAACAGAACTGAGAGTTCAGAAATAAAGCCACATATCTATGGCCAACTAGCTGTCAACAAGGGTGCCAAGACCATTCAATGGGGAAAGAATAGCCTTTCCAACAAATGGTGCTGGGACAACTGGATAGGCACATACAAAAAAAAATGAAGCTGAACCCTTACCTCATACCATTATCATTCATTATTATATATTAATGTATTATATATAATTAGTGAATATATGTTACATTAACATATTCATAGAATTATAGTATTCATAAGCCAAAAGGTGGAAACAACCCAAATGCCCACTAACGATGAATGGATAAATAAAATGTGATATATGTATACAATAGAATATTATTCAGTCTTGGGCTTCCTGGTGGCACAGTGGTTAAGAATCCACCTGCCAATGCAGGGGACACGGGTTCGAGCCCTGGTCTGGGAAGATCCCACATGCCACAGAGCAACTAAGCCCATGCGCCACAACTACTGAGCCTGTGCTCTAGAGCCCGTGAGCCACAACTACTGAGCCCATGTGCCACAAGTACTGAAGCCCACGTGCCTAGAGCCCATGCTCCACAAGAGGAGCCACTGCAATGAGAAGCCCACGCACCACAACAAAAAGTAGCCCCCACTCGCCACAACTAGAGAAAGCCCACACGCAGCAATGAAGACCCAACGCAGCCAAAAATAAATAAATAAAATAAATAAATTTATTTAAAAAATAAATAACCGATTAATTCCAACATGACATGAAGGAATTTTATTCTAGAAAAACTTGTAATTCACTTCTCAAGTTTACAAAAGACTGATTTCTTTCCTTCTATATTTCAAGCAAAAACAACCTATTTTCATAATACAAGTAGCAGCTTAAAAAAAAAACTGTGTAGGAAGCTATTTACTTTGCAAGAAAATGAGACCTAAAAATCAGAATTTCCCCTGTAATTTGGAAATGTTTGGTAACAACCTCAGAATATTCTTGGTTTTAAGAACTTAGCTACTGAAGTTTTTGTTTTTATCCAACAGAAAAGAGCTCACATTCAGCTGTTATGATTCCTTTACTAACTAATCAAAATTAAAACACATATCTATTTCTAAATCATGAAGTAAAATATTTACATTTGGCTCCTTTAGTGAACTGCTTTACATAAATTGACTCAGGTCAATACCGAAGACATACGAAATCAGTACAGTAGGTCCTCCTGATGTGAAACCCACAGATACAGTGGGCTGACTGTACTATGCCATTTTATATAAGGAACCTGGACATCCAGGGATTTTGGCATCCACTGGAGGTCTTGGAATCAATACCCACCCCAATCCTGCCCCCACTCTGGGATACCTAGGGACGACTGTATAAAGCCACTGTTCATCTCCTACCTTCTTCAACTACCAACCCATCTTTGCAGGCATATAGGTTAATGATATATTCCAAAACTATCCCACTGGTTTTTCTCCTTTACTTTCATCTCCTAGGAAAAGCATGACCCACCACTAAGTCAGTATAAGTAGAAGCCTGTTATTCCTCCAAATCAAACACTGTTTAATGTGATTTTCAATTGACAGAATAAGATTATCTACATCAGGAATCCTATATGGAAACCTTATGAATGAAAACTAATAAAGACATTTAGCTTAGAAACCACTAACTAGGTGTGTAGCCTCAGGTCCTCCTTAACATTCTGTGGCTTCAGTATCTTACCCACAAAGGAGGAAATTCTATTAGTTCAGAGATTACAAATATATGACACGTGTGGGCTGCTACTCCCCCTCTGAACAGCCACTACTAATTGATAAGAGATCAAATAAGAAATGGCACCTGGGCTTCCCTGGTGGCACAGTGGTTGAGAGTCCGCCTGCCGATGCAGGGGACACGGGCTCGTGCCCCGGTCCGGGAAGATCCCACATGCTGCGGAGCAGCTGGGACCGTGAGCCATGGCCGCTGAGCCTGCGCGTCCGGAGCCTGTGCTCGGCAACGGGAGAGGCCACAACAGTGAGAGGCCCGCGTACAGCAAAAAAAAAAAAAAAAAAAGAAAAAGAAATGGCACCTAAGGTGAAACTTGCTAGACAAGTGATCTAAGCTTCCTTCCCCTTCTAACATTCTGTCTGTGACCTACTTGGAATCGAATACATTTGCAGTGAACAGCTCAGACACAGATAGAAACAATATACACAAGCTAACTTAAGGAGTTAGAGCCTCAAAATACAGAAATTCTTTATCATCTTTAAACGTACAGACTTTATTTTTTTAAAGAATAAGTCACTATTTATACATTTCTCTATTTCAGATGTAAAATTCTGGAAAATAATCAAGTCTAAGTGGAAAAACCTTAAAATACTATATCTTTCTCAATTTCCAACTTGTGTAAAATAGTGTTCTTTATCATGAACTACATTCTTGATACTCAGGCATGCTTGAACATGCCTGAAGAGATCCCTATGGAAAGAATATTGAAAAGCTTCCTGAAAATCAACTAGGAATGTTTGCCTTATTACTTATCTCAAGTAGGATGCATATCCAGTTACAGATTTACACAGAACTTGTAAAGGTGAACACCCTGACAGACATTTAGACAATTATATAATTCTGTCAAAGTGTTATTTCTAGCACCTTCATGTGGCCTTCTGAATGTCTAAAGCCTCCTCCTATAAAGCCCTTCCCCCTAAGTGCTCCACTACAAATTTCCAATTCCTCCTTCTTGGTTCCTATCAAACTCTCATTCCCTCAGCCCAACTTTCAACTGTTAGAAAACTACTCTGCCTCCAGCGGAAAAAAAAATTTTTTTTTTTTTTTGCTTTTGTTCAGGGGAGAAAGTCAAAGTCAGGGAGGGGGAGGGAAATAATTGTCTGGTACCATCAAAAAGTGAAAATGTGTAGAGAAAGGGTGATTCATCAGTCAAAATAGAAAATAAGTTCTTACTATGGGCCAATTATCGTGCCAGGCATGGGAGATATGGTAATCAAGATAAGGCCCACTCCTGACAGTAAACTAGCCAGGAAAAATAAGTAACTAAAGTAGTATCAATGAAACATAGGACCTGTGCCATATGGTCATAACACAGTCTTAGAAACCAAGGAAGGCTTCCTACGAAAAAAGATTAGCCAACAGTACAGCAACATTTGACAGATAACACGACATACTCGAGGAACTGCAAAAACTATAGTATACCTGACATACACAGACAAGGGATGAGACTCAGAGATCATGGAAGACCATGGAAGTCACTTTAAGGAACTGAACCTTATCTCAAAAAGTAAGTCTCTGAAGGAGACTTATTTGAGGAGCATAAGTATACCTTTACAGAAGTCTCTATCAGCATACTTCACCCACTGTTGTAAAGGCGATTGAGAAGGGGAAGGTGTGAGGAAATAACAAAAAGCAAGAGACTGAACAGTGCTTCAGAGACTTTAGAGTATACTCAGACATCTTAGGTTAGAGCTACAATGCTTGGAACACAGGTGCTCAATCATATGCCTCAATATGTACTACATGCAAAAAGGAATTATGGAGCTGAAGAAGAATCAAGAGCTCAAACAAACTTACATTACTGTCTTAACTGAGAAGTCTTATCAAGAACTGTATTTTCGTAAAATTAAAGATACAGCTCTTACTGTTTTTTGTCTATTATTTTTAAACAATATTGGTTGGTAATTTTTGTTTTTAACTCAGTTCAATTTAAAAGACACTATTCACCTTGTTATACATATATCTAAGCATGAAGTCCAGTAGAAATGATTTCCCTTTACGAAAAGCTCCTGCCACGGATACCACTACTATGTTAAGATCTCGTATGTGCTCCTGTAGCAATATCTGCTCCAAAGCTTCTTCATCAAGCTCAAAATTATGGTCATCTTCATGTGCAAGAACAATCTGTACTGGACATGGTTTCTTCATAACCTCATCAGAGTTTACTAGGTCATCATCTTCATAATTCTCACCTAGAGTTAAAAAAGAGAGAAACAGGTTACCTTAATTCCTGCATTCTAAACTTTTCCTAAAGGATCACAACTAAAGCAAAATTTCAAATAACTTCTCCTCCATTATAGGTCATTTGGAAATAGTTACAAAAAGGGATGCTCAAACACACACTGGATTTCTCACTTCCTCTATAATAGGACCAAGAATACCAGTCAGTTTCCTACTATATATAGAGATAAGCAGGAATACTAAGTAAGGCCTCTATCTCAATCAGGTCTTAACAGCTAAATGTGAGCAGCAGCTGTTTTTGAACACCGTATTATTCTATAAACAACTTTTGCTACTGTATGCACACAGAAACCAGATGTAGTGAGTGGAAAATCAATTTCATCTAATAATTCAGATTCCAATTTCCCTATAGGCATCACCTGGAAATTACTCCAAGTTACAAAGATTAAAATATACATATAAATTGTAAACATTATTTTTCATTCTGAAACTTCAAGGGTTAAGGTCCTAAGAAATTTCCAAAAATGACACATGATAAAGCTAATGGTTCCCTAATTTAATAAGAGTTACCTAAAAGTATAGCATTCCTTATTAAAACAAAGCACAGGATTAATGTTTTAGTGGAAGACATAAGAATAGTCAACGAGGTGCAGAGATTCATCTGTCTCTAGGGCCCTTTTTCACCAAACACCACAGACACCCCTTCAAAATTATATAGCTCCTGAAAAACAGCTATATAAACTCTTTTGTTCACCCAGCACACCAAAAGAAGTTAACCTTTGCAGAAGAACTTTACTGAATAGTGATGAAGAAATAACTATAGAATATGTAACAGGTGAGAGTTTTTTAAAGTTTAGGTTTCTGTTTTTTTGTTTGTTTGTTTGTTTTTAAACCCACTTAATAGCTAGTTTCACAGACTATGTACCTTGTCTGCCTTTCTTCTCTATCAATTGCTTGATTCCACTAGCAACACTCCTGGGGACTTTATCCTCTCCCACATCAAGATTTTTAAGACTCTCCCCTTGAGGTTGTCTACTAAGTGCCAGTCTCCAATCTAAGGAGACATACAGTATCTACTGTGTTCAATGCAATGACAGCCCCTCCTCACTGAGGAGACAGCCAGTCCACTGAGGAGTGGCACATTATTAGTGCACCAATACCTTATCCACACAAACACTATTCTCAGCATGAAGATTATATACCTACATTAATGAATTTTTAATTTCTTTACAGAAAGAAACATCTAGCTTATTTGATTTGCAAAGACTATTAGAGCCTTTACCTTCACATCACAAGGCACATTTAACTGTACAAAGCAAAATCAACACTATTTCAAAAGGTGTTGCAAACAGTAATATAATGTAATATAAAGAGCAGTCAGTTTCAAAGGAGAATTTTTGAAAGTAAAAGCAATCAGTATTTAATTAAAAAGGATATTATCACTGCTTGTTTCAATGCTATACAGATACAGCCAGGTATGCTATTTGAATGCACAAAAAGTAAACCTTCCAGGAAAAGCACAACATAGTTAAATTCCAATTTAATATATTACCAAACAGTATGCAAATTGTGTGATTAAAACCTTCCAAGCCTAATTAGTGGTTAAGAATGAACCAGGAGGGGCTTCTCTGGTGGCGCAGTGGTTGAGAATCCGCCTGCCAGTGCAGGGGACACGGGTTCGATTCCCGGTCCGGGAAGATCCCACATGCCGCAGAGCAGCTAAGCCTGTGTGCCACAACTACTAAGCTTGCGCTCTAGAGCCCACAAGCCACAACTACTGAGCCCACGTGCCACAACTACTGAAGCCCGCGGGCCTAGAGCCCATGCTCTGCAACAAGAGAAGCCACCGCAATGAGAAGCCCGCGCACTGCAACGAAGAGTAGCCCTCGCTCGCCGCAACCAGAGAAAAGCCCACGTGCAGCAATGAAGACCCAACAGAAGCAATAAATAAATAAAATAATAAAATAAATTAATTAAAAAAAAGAATGAACCAAGAAGCAAAACTGCCTAGATGCGTGTCATTTAACTTCTCTATGCCTGCTTCCTCATCTGTAACATGGGAATAATAATAGCACCTACCACATTAAGTTGTCATCAGGATTAAATGATTTGAAATATGTTTGATACATTGTAAGCATTACAGGTGATTGTCATTAAGGTGACAGTAATTTTAAAATAATCAATCCTACAGAAAAGCTTTTATTTACACCTTAAAATGCTAAAACTCTACAGTGACCTTCAACTGACCAGTATAGCTGTGTAACAACATCACCATCTACCTATTTGCAGGCACAAACCTGAGGGCTGTCCATGATACATCCCTCCTTTTCCTTACCCCTAAATCTAACCAATAACGAAGGTTTTATATTTGTCTTCATTCAAAATCTTCTGATACCATCCCTATTCTCATCACCACCATCTTATCTCACTTAAGGTGGTATTGAACTGTTCTCCCTTCTTGCCCCCTCCTCCAAACCAATCCTCACAGAGTAGCAACTGAATAATACGGTTAAATGTAAATGTGATTAAGTTACTCTCCTTAAAATCACTGCTACAGAGCATTAACAACTAAAATCCGACATGTGCCTCATAAAATCCTGTACTCACTGCCAAATCTCTCCTGTCCCATTTGGTGCTATTTTCCCCTGTGTAAACTACAAATAGACAAGCTAACCTTTTTTCAGATCCTTATGCTATTAAGCTCTTTCTAGACTCTTATTTCACCCATGTTATTCCTCTGCCTGGAATACTCTTTCCCATGTTATTCCCCTAATTAATTCCTTAAGTCTCAGTTTAAACGTCATTTTCTCAGGAATATCTTCCCCCAAGGTTCCTAACCAAATTTAGTCCTCCTACACTCCCCCAATCTTAATCCACCCATCATTTGAATATTTATGTAAGTACTTATTTATTACATGTCTCCCCTCCTAGACTGCCAATCCTCTGCTTAAAACCCTCAATTAGTTCCCCACCATAACCAGAAAATAGAGGGGAAAAAAAATCTTCTAAATTCCTTACCATAGCCTCCACAGTTCTGTGTGATCTGGCCCCTGCAATCTGCCCCTCTTGCTGTTCCTTGAACAGGCCAAACCTGTTTCCCACCCCAGAATCTTTGTCCTGTGTTCTCCCCTGTCTGGAATGCTCTGTCCCTAGAAATTTACGTGTCTTGCTCCTCCATCATCTAGGTCTCAGTGCAAATGTTATCTCCTCCATGTGGCTTTCCTCAACCACTCAGTCTAAATTACAGACCCCTCTCCATCACTTTAACAAAACAGGGGTTTTTCCCACAGCCCTTTTCAGTATTTAAAATAACTTTTTTCATTTGTTTACATGTGTGCCTTATATCTCCCCCTTCATAGAAAGTATGTGCCACAAAAATAAGGATCCCAATCACCCTACTGACCACTCTCTTAGTACTTAGAACACGCGTGGCACCTAGCAGGTGCTTAATAAACATTTCTTGAATGAATGAAATTTACATATTTTATTCAGGAGTTTTACACATGTCCCTACCTATTTTATAAGCAAATTTGACAATCACATAATTAGTTTGGGGAAATACTTCCAGCAACTCAAGAGTAGTATATTTATCACAAAATTACAATTAAAAGTATGAAGTTCTACCAAGCAACAAATTTTAATTAAAAAGAACTCAAAAGTAATAAGTGCTAATGTATCATAATGACCAAATTTGGAGATTGCTGATTTTGTTAAAACCAACAAGTAGTCTTATTCTTAATGTAAAGAAAGCATTAGTTGGTTTCTTAAAAATAAAAATAAAAACAAAAACAAACCATTTGGCAGGAAATCTTTGCTACCTTAAAATTTCACCTAAATTAATTGACTATAGTGGCCAGTTTTCTTTTATTAGCACTAATAAAGATAGATACTGCAGATATACAGGCAGCATATTTGTCACTATTTCTAGTCAACAAACCTCTAAAGGGAAGTGTAGCGAATATGTTTCATGGGTATCATGGAGTACAATGACATGATTCAGCTAAATTTACTCCCCCATCATAATTTCCCTACTAAATTTGGACTAACTACAGATAAAGTACTTCATTCATCAAACACTGATATAGGCCACCATATAAAAGAGAATTATATGCAAATTTCTTTAGAATACCTATAAATATTAATACTCTGTGATCACCTACAGTTGGAAGTCTTTTTAAATTTAGCATTACTTAAGATTTTAAACTGGAGTTAAATTCTATATAGAGAATAGTGATTTTATTTCCACTCTTTAATGCCAAGAGATTGCTGGAAAAAGAGATTTCAGTCCTCCAATAGATTTTCCTAATTCACTGTTCCAAGTCAGTTCTCCCAGACATGGATCTTTCAGGGTCAAAGCTGAAAGACACCTACAGACAATCAACTGTTCCTCAAATATTTCTCCATACCTTAACACTAAGTATACTTAACCTATTTACCACAAGGCCTACAAAAAGACACCGTCTTAGTAAAAAAGTGGGGAAAGAGAGATGACTAGGTGGAACACAAGAGGATTTTTAGGGCCATGAAACTATTCTCTATGATGCTAATGGCAGAGCTGTATCATCATACATTTGTCAAAACCCATAGAACATACAACCCCCAAAATGAACCCTAATGTAAACTACGGACTTTGGGTGATAATAATGTGTCAATGAAAGTTCACTGATTGTGACAAGTGTACCACTCTGGTGTGGGATGCTGACAGGGCGAGAGGCTGCAGGTGTGTGAGGAACGGGGGTGGGGTGGGGGGGTCAGGGGTTGGGGGGTGCGCATGCGTGCGGCCAGACTCTACTTTGTGCTCAATTTTGCTGTGAATCTAAAACGGCTCTAAAAAATAAGTCTATTAAAAAAAAAAAAGAAAAAGACACCTGTCTTTTTTTATTGCTATTTAATCAAACTTTATCTTAACTCATACATTCAGCACATATTCCAACAGGAAAATTTACACTTCAGGACTGACTAGGTACATTTGCAAACTTCAATCTTAATCATAAACTATGACAATAAAAAGGTGCTACAAATCTGCATTACAATGTTACTAACATTAGATTACATCAACCCAAAACTAAACTTGTATAAAGAGAAACAAAAGTATTTCACTTTTATTATTCACATTCCAAATAAAAACTTGTAACAAATTTTTATGGATAGTAGCCTGGACTCAGTGCACTCAGTCTATCTATAAAAATTAGCTATTCAGGGCTTCCCTGGTGGCACAGTGGTTGAGAGTCCGCCTGCTGATGCAGGGGACGCGGGTTCGTGCCCCGGTCCGGGAGGATCCCACATGCCGCGGAGCGGCTGGGCCTGTAGGCCATGGCCGCTGAGCCTGTGCTCCGCAACGGGAGAGGCCACAACGGTGAGAGGCCCACGTACCGCAAAAAAAAAAAAAAAAAAAAAAAAAGCAAAGTGATATTTTGATGTCTGGTACTTGGACCTCAACATTTATACTCCATAACAAAATGAAAATAGTATCTAAGTATTCAAAAGTTTAATCCAGCACATATTTTAAAAAGGTTATACCATGGTAAACCTATTTGTAGATATTTATTATAAGAAACAAAGATGCTAACACAGATATATAAGTTGGTTTATCAGTGTTATTTATGGTAGTGAAAATTAATGTTAAATGTCTTTTTTAATATTTATTTATTTATTTATTTGGCTGCGCCAGGTCTCAGTTGTGGCGTGTGGGATCTTCATTGCAGCATGTGGGATCTTTTTTTTTTTTTAGTTGTAGCATGCGGGATCTAGTTCCCTGACCAGGGATAGAACCCAGGCCCCCTGCATTGGGAGTGCAGAGTCTTAACCACTGGACCACCAGGGAAGTCCCTAATGTTAAACTTCTTAAAACTGGAAATTGGCCTAATATATTTTTTTAAAATAAATTTATTTATTTATTTTTGGCTGCGTTGGGTCTTTGCTGATGAGCGCGGGCTTTCTCTAGCTGTGGTGAGCGGGGGCTACTCTTCGTTGCGGTGTGTGGGCTTCTCATTGTGTTAGCTTCTCTTGTTGTGGAGCATGGGCTCTAGGTGTGCGGGATTCAGTAGTTGTGGCCCACGGGCTCAGTAGTTGTGGCCCACGGGCTCTAGAGCGCAGGCTCAGTAGTTGTGGCGCACGGGCTTAGTTGCTCCGCGGCATGAGGGATCTTCCCAGAGCAGGGCTCGAACCCGTGTCCCCTGCATTGGCAGGCGGATTCTTAACCACTGCACCACCAGGGAAGTCCCGGCCTAATATCTTAACTACATGTTGACATGCAGCTTTAAACCACACACACACATTTAAAATATCAAAGATAGTCTTCAACTCAGTATAAAATAAGTGGGGAAAAGGCAAATCACAAAGTAGTACAAATATTCCCCAATTCTGTTTTGCCTTGTTTTTAAAAACACAGGTACACTTGGGAGTTGGGGGCGAGAGAGAAACAACATTTGAGGCTTCTTCTTCCAGTCATTAGAGTAACTGCTACCAGACTGGCCCTCTGCCACAAACTATAAATCTAAACAAAATATATGAGGCACCTGTTTTCAAGCACTGGACAACAGGCAGAAGAGAGTAATCCTTGAGAAAAGGTCACACACACACACACGCCTCCCATCCACTGCCACACTCTGCTAAGAACAATTTCTTAAACACAGCGTGGGGAACCAAAGCACAAGCAAAGATCTGAGTTCAGGACTGCTAAAAGCAGTTGGAAGCTGTGCAGCAGGACAGAGAAAAAGGAACTATGCAGAGGTAGAGCCCAGAAATCCTTGGCCAAGGGTGATGAGCTTCACAGGTGCAGGGGAACACACTGTGCAAGGCTTACCAAAAAATAGCAACTACAGGGTTGTAAGAGGAACAGAGATACCACAAGTCAAACAGTACTGGGACACTGTGGCATTTTGGCCCAGCCATGATGAATAGATGAACACTTCAGGCATCAAGCTAAAACACCAGAAAGGCCACATCTTCAAATCAAAGACCATGTTCTAGAGTAAGGACTACTGAAGATTCACCCAAACAAAGCCTAATACTAAGACTTGAAAAGAGGGGAGACAGCTTTAGTCCCCTTTAGAGATGTAGTCCCCTCCAGAATCTCCACAATGTGTAACATAAAGTATATGAACAGAAATTATTAGAAATGCAAAGGAAGAAGAAAATGTGGCCCACAGTCAAGAAAAAAAAGCAGTTGATAGGGTTCCCTGGTGGCGCAGTGGTTGAGAGTCCGCCTGCCAATGCAGGGGACACGGGTTCATGGCCCGGTCCGGGAAGATCCCACATGCCGCGGAGCGGCTGGGCCCGTGAGCCATGACCGCTGAGCCTGCGCGTCCGGAGCCTGTGCTCCGCAACGGGAGAAGCCACAACAGTGAGAGGCCTGCATACCACACACACACACGCCAAAAAGCAGTTGACAGAAAGCAATCCTGGGACTTCCCTGGTGGTGCAGTCATTAAGAATCCGCCTGCCAACGCAGGGTACAAGGGTTCAATCCCTGATCTGGGAAGATCCCACACGCTGCGGAGCAACTAAGCCCGTGCACCACAACTACTGAGCCTGAGCTCTAGAGCCCGCAAGCCACAACTACTGAGCCCACGTGCCACAACTACTGAAGCCTGCGTGCCTAGAGCTTGTGCTCCACAAGAAGAGAAGCCACCGCAATGAGAAGCCCGCGCACCGCAACAAAGAGTTGCCCCCACTCACCACAACTACAGAAAGCCTGCTCACAGCAACAAAGACACACACAGCCATAAATAAATATATAGATAGATAGATAAATAAATAAATGCAATCCTGCAATGGCCCAGATGTTCAACTTAGCAGATAAAAGCTTTTAAGAAGACATTGTAAATATGTTCAAGGATTTAAAGGAAAATAAGTTCTTAATAAGTGAATACTTAGGGAGCCTCAGCCAATAAATAGACTATTAAAAAACAAATGAATATTCTAGAACTGAAAAGTACAATAATTAAAATGAAATATTCACTGGATAGACTTAACAGCAGATTGTAAACAGCAGAACAAAGTGTCAGTGAACTTGAAATCACACCAAAGTTCTCTAATTCAAAGAAGAAGAAAAAAAAGAATGAAGAAAAACTAACAGTCTCAGGGACCTGTAGAGCTACATCCAATATGCAGTTAGAGTCCCAGAAGGAGAACAAAGAGAAAAAATACTGAAAAAATATTTGAAGATATAATAGTCAAAATGTTACTAAATTTGATGACCGAGGCTTACAGATCCAAGAAGCTCAGCAAACCTCAAGTAGGGTAAACACAAAGAAAACCACATCAGTCAGACTGCTAAAAACCAAAGGTAAAGGGAAAATTTTTAAAGAAGTGGTGTGGTGGGGACTCCCTGGTGGCGCAGTGGTTGAGAGTCCGCCTGCGGATGCAGGGGACACGGGTTCGTGCCCTGGTCCCGGAAGATCCCACATGCCGCGGAGCGGCTGCGCCTGTGAGCCATGGCCGCTGAGCCTGCGCGTCCGGAGCCTGTGCTCCGCAACGGGAGAGGCCACAACAGTGAGAGGCCCGCGTACCGCAAAAAAAAAAAAAAAACCTTTAGTCTTTTAAAGACACAAAACATTCATACAATCTGTTATTTGCTTCAAAATAGTCTGGTAGGGAGGCTGGCTATGGAAAATAGATATAACAAAGTGGCCATTATATTGATAATTGTTTAATTTGGGAGATGTATATACACAGGGTCCTTATGTTGTTCTCTTTACTTCTGTACATATTTGAAAATTCCATAAGAGTAAGTGTGTGTTTTTTTTTAAGTGGTGAAGCTAACAAAGGCTTTATTAGGAAATGAAGTAGATCTAAGTTCGAAAGATAGAGATACAGGCTACAGCTATTAGAAGCGAGTAAAAGTCTCTCAAATATTCTAGAACACTGCTTCTCAATCTTTCTTCTGCTTCCACAGCATTTTAGCGATTGGGAGGGGCAGGAGGGTGCTGTGAAGGATCAAAAGAAAATGTTATCAAAATATACAAGGTCAAGTGACTATAAAATTCTGAACCCACCCCATCACTCCCCTCACCCCACTTCTCCACAAATACAGTTCTAAACACATATCAATTCTTGCCTCCTAAAAGCTGGAAGAAAAAACCCTATTCTAAGAAATGTATTATTAGTTGGCTAACTAAAAGAATATACTCAGTCTTTAGAAGGGAGAACTGAAAAAAATCAGGTTTAAAATCAAATGCATTAAACCCCTAAAAAGAAAACTTTAGGCCCAGATGGCTTCACTGGAAATTTGGTGAACTACCAACCATTTAAGAATGAAATTATACAAATTCTACACATACTTTTACAGAAAAAAAAGGAAAGGAACATTTTCCAACTCATTTTATGTAGCCAATATAATTATCCCAATATCAAAACCAGACAAAGACATTACAAGAAAACCAAACTACCGACCAACATCCCTCATGAACAGACATAAAAACCCTTAATCAAAATCCAGTATTCAGAATACATAAAGAACTCTTACAACTCAATAAGAACAATTTTTAAATGGCAAGAGATGCTTCAAAGAAGATACATGAATGATCAATAAGCACATGAAAATATACTCACACCATTAGATGCTAAGGAAATAAAAATTAATACCACAATGATATACGACTACATACTCACTGAAATAGCTAAAATTTACAAGACTGACAAAAACAGAATTGGTGTGAAACAACTAGCACTCACATATATTTCTGGTGAGAGTATAAAACGATACAACCAGTTTAAAAAACCTTCTGGCAATACATTATATAAAGTTAAACACATACCATACAACCAGCAATCACGCTCCTAGGCACTTAAAAGAGAAATTAAACATATGACAACAAATAACTCAAACACAAATGTTTGTATATTGGAGAAGGGGATATTTTTTAACTCCTACAAGAGTTTTAAGTTTTAAGCATCGAGAGACTATGCATACGCTCCCTAGAATGTCAAGAAATTTTAGGACATTCAAGTTCTAGTACAGATGCTTGAAAATTAGCCTCAATAGAGCTGGAAGAACTGAGGCCTGGATATTGCCCCACACCCGCCGAGGTGACCCAGCAGATCTGTGACAATGTGCATGCTGTGAGCCACAATAGTGCTTGAGTCTCAGCCAGTCTTCCCAGCGTAAACAGGCTGCTGCTTCCCTTTCCACCTTCTAAATCTCGAATACATTTCTCTTTCAGCCAATTCCAACTCAAATCATTCAAGGAAACATGTTTCTGGCTCAGCTGATCTCACACAACCCCAAGTCACCATAGTAAGTAGCAGATGTTACAAAATCCTATAATCCATAGTCATAAACGTATATTTCTTTGAAGCTCATTGATTCCAGATAAACCTGGGTACTAATTTAGACTTTACCGCCAACCAGCATGTCAACTTTAGGAAGTCACTTAAACAACCTGACTTTAAGATACTGCACTGGCTAATTAAGGACATTTCGATGATATCTCTAAATTGCTTTCCAACTCCATTATGTCCTGACTCTAAGATCTACCTTATTATTTTTTAATTTAAAAGAACTGAGTATAGAAAATTCAACCAATAAACATGATCTTTGATCGTTGTGCATACCTGTATGTTAGTTCTAAATGTATGAAGTTTCACAATACTTATTTTTTAGAGATACATACTGAACTCTTTGTGGAGGAAAAGACATGATGTGTGGGATTTGCTTCAAAATAATAAGTGAAAGAAGGAAGTGCCAGGGAAGAAAGGGAGTAAACATGAAACATAATAGGCCATAGGGACTTCCCTGGTGGTCCAGTGGTTAAGACTGCACACTTGCACTGCACGGGGAGCAGGTTCGATCCCTGATCGGGAACTAAGATCCTACATGCCACACAGTGTGACCAAAATAAACAACAACCAAAAAAAGGCAAAACAACATAAAAGGTGAATTCTAAAGGGCTTCCCTGGTGGTGCAGTGGTTAAGAATCTGCCACGTCCGAGCCCTAGTCTGGGAAGTTCCCACATGCCGTGGAGCAACTAAGCCCGTGCACCACAACTACTGAGCCTGCACTCTAGAGCCTGCGAGCCACAACTACTGAAGCCCGCGAGCCTAGAGCCCGTGCTCCGCAACAAGAGAAGCCACCGCAATGAGAAGCCCGTGCACCAAAACAAAGAGTAGCCCCCGCTCACCACAACTAGAGAAAGCCTGCGCACAGCAACCAAGACCCAACACAGCCAAAAATAAATTAAAAAAAAAAAATCAATAGGCCATAAATTAATAATTGCTGAAGCTCATAACTGTTGAATGTGGGTAATGGGCTCATTACACTATTCTCTCTACTTCTGTATATGTTTGAAATTCTCCATAGTAAAGTGTTTATAAAAAAAATTAGCCTCAATACTTAAAATTAAATCTAATATATCACTCACAGGGGCTTCAGAGATTATGCAGCCAAATTCACTCTTT
This sequence comes from Mesoplodon densirostris, assembly GCF_025265405.1. NCBI lineage: Eukaryota > Metazoa > Chordata > Mammalia > Artiodactyla > Ziphiidae > Mesoplodon > Mesoplodon densirostris. The sequence continues at coordinate 30,963,742 of NC_082674.1, forward strand.
TTAAAGATAAGGAAAACACAAGACTAGACCACTGTTTGGAGGGAGAACTGGGCGTGGTCTTATTAATTTAATGTTATTTCCTCTACATTAGTGCTTCTCAAACTTTTAAAATGCATACAAATCACCTGGGGATCTTGTTCAAATGAATGTTCTGATTCAGGAAATCTGGGATGGAGCCTGAAACTGCATTTCTAAATAACTTCACGGTGATGCCAACATCAATGGTCCTCTGAACAGAGTACCAAGGATCATGATATTTTACAGGTATTTAGTACATAAAGATCGTTCAGTTAATTTTACTTCATGTAGTTTCTAGTGATGCTGTTTTCATTGAAGGAAAAAGAAAAGTTTTCAAGCTAAACTATAGTCCTCCATTTTTCCTAGGAGACTGCTAATACTCTGATAAAACTAACCACTCTATTCGAAGTACTGTGGATTCTGTATAAAGTGAAAAGAGGCAGTGTACATAGACATCCCTAATTTTAGAATATAAATGTACAAATTTGGTCTGGAGTCATCATCAGTCACCTGGGTGAGCTTTTAATAGCAGGCTTCCCTCTCCCTGCCCAAAAAGATGCCACCTGGAATAAGAATACTGACAAAGACACAAACTTGGACTTCAAAAAAATTTAAGGAGAGAAGCACCTACTACAAGAAAGGGTTTAACTATCTGCTCCTATAAAATAATGTTATTAATAACTTATAAAGTTAAATTTCTCTCATATAAAACTGGAACTATGATGCAAACTGCAAAAATAAAAATTATAAAGACTCCAGAAGACCTACTAATAATGTCAGATATCAGATACTTTCCCCCATCAGTTTTGCCCACTTGACCAACAAGACCATCCTAAGTAACCAAGCTTTAAAAATACTTTTAAAGAGCATATAATGTAGTTCATATTTCCTTCCTTCATTACTATCAAATCAGGAGATAAACAAAAAGTTGTTTTCCTATAAGATTCAAACATTTTTCACTTGAAATCTACTCTGTTTCCACAGTAACCAGCACTGATGTCACAGAATCTTTGCTATTCCCATTTAAAAAATACTGAAGATAAAAATGCTTTTATGCATTTATCTAAACAGATGAAGAAAATTGTAAAATAGATTACAAAATATTTTTCCCAAAGTTTATCATCAAATATTAACTAGCTCTTAAAGCATACATTTAAATAAGAAGTAAGTATACTCCATAGAATAAATAATGGCTCAGGAGACTCTAAGCAACAAGACAGAAATTCAGAAAAATTCTATTTAGGTTCCGCAACTTAGAGTCCTCAGTAAGGTTCTTCTCTATTTTCTTCTAAAGGAAAGTCTTGCAGAAAATCTCACCCAAGTCACCCAAAGGGTCCGGCATCTTTTGTACCTTTTTTCAAAGGCACAATACTGAAACTTTTTGAATTTAATTTTTAGATAAGTTATTTATATGCTAGAGGAATTCTTACACAAATGCACAGAAGAGACAAGGTTCCTTGTTCACTGAAGTATTGTTTGTAACTGCAAAAAAAAAAAAAAAAAAAAATTGGAACCTAAATATCCACGGATAAACCATGAAATAGAGAATTAAAATTAATGAATACGATTAAATGTGTACACATAGATAAAACTCAAAACCAATGTTGAATGAAAAAACAAATCAAGCCACAAATACACAGTTTGAGCCACTTTCTAAAAATTTTTAAATATAGCATTATACCATATATTGTTTATGGAAAAAATAAATATATATATTATAGGACTATTAAAAAATCAGGAAACACATACTAACTTCAAGATAGGTGTATATCTACGGAGGGAGGGAAGAGGAAAAAAGAAAGATGTCAGGAGAACACTAACTTAGAGTAACATTTTATTTCTTTTTTAAAAAAGGATTCAAAACAAATATGGCAAATATGATGTATTAGATCTATGCAAGGGCACTTGGGCATCTATTATATTTTCCTCTGTCATTTTTGTAAGTTTGAAAAACATTACAATTGTTTCTAATGAAGTATTTTAAGTTGCTTAAGAATTTACTTCCATAGGGAAAGGAACTTATTTATTGAATGACTCTGTAACTTTATGCTGGGCACTGTGAGAGGAATCCTCTCAACAACACTGTGACTTAGCAATTATCCCCATTTCAGAGAAGAAATGTGGACATTCAAAGAAGTTTAAAAAAAAAATTCTTCCAAGACTCTACAGCTAAAAAGTAGTATAGGAATCAAGATTTCTATTTAAGTCTTTTTATTAAGCCCATGCTGTTTCCTCTATACCAAACTGCCTTTCAATGTTACAGGATAATTCTTATAAAGATCAATCTTTGTCCCCCAGTGGTATAGCCATAGAAAGAAGATGCAAATCAGTCCGTATTTTTAAATGATGCTTATCACTTAAAGTAAATCCCTGATATTAGCTCATCTATTCTTATGAGTAAAAAATAACAAGTACAGATTATGTATGGGTTTAAAGGGTTTGGTTTTGTTTGGGAAAGGTGGACTGATAAGCATCCTGTATTTGAGATTTTAAGGTCTGGATTAAACTGGATTTCTGGACAAAAACTAGAGTAACCAAAATAATCAAAACTACAAAAACACATAACTATTCCTTGACATAGCAACAGGAAAAAAAATGTTTGCTACAGAATAGTCGATTCATCTGAAATTTAATTATACATGGGTCTGAAACCAAGTTATACTGTCAATATTTAATAAGCCCCAGCCACATCGTAAAACAGTGAGTCCCATGCACACTAAAGCTTAAAAGAACCACCTGGGTGGCTTGTTTGGAATACAGACTCTTGATTCTCATCTCCAAAGTTGATTCAGCTCAGATATGGGGTCCAGGAATCTACATCTGTAACAAACACCCCACTAACAACCACCAAGGCAATTCTGATGCAGGGGTGAAAGGACTAGAAGTGGGGATGCATAAGCCTTTTATTCCTTCAATATTCACTGAACACCTACAACATGGTTCTAAGAACTGCAGATTCAGTATCAAACAAAATAAACAACAAAGAAAATCCTTCCCTTAGGAATTTACTGCATCCAAAAGGTGAGGAGATAGAAAACAAATATATGACATCCGCTGGTGTTAAGTGCTATAGAGAAAAATAAAACAGGTTAAGGGAAATGAAAGCCGGGGTTGCCATTTTACAAAAGAACAGTCAGGCAAGCCTTCTCTAATAAGGAGACATTTGAACAGAGAACTGAAAGAAGTGGCTATCTGGGAGAAGAGGTGAAAACATTATTAGGAACTTTCTCATTCCTTGAAATAATTTACTGTATGAAATAATTTTAGGTGTTGTTCCTTTTACTATAGAAGAGAGAAAAACACTTAGAGTGCTTACTCTATACTACTGACTATATAATCCTCAAAATCACTTTGTGGGATTAGCTAAGAGTTTCCTTATTTGTATAAAGGAGGACACTGAGGTTTAGATTAAGCAGTTTGCTTAAACAAAATTTAACATTTTGTAAGTAATCGGATCATGATGTACATCCAGGTCTTTGTAACTGTCAGATCCATCATTTTCCAACTATGCACGTTCGTTAAACAAACTCAGAAGTGAATTCTTATGTGTTCAAGATTTTTAGAAAGCTTAAAAAAGTTATCAAAAATAGTTTGTTTAAAAGCAGAGAAGTTTATTTCTCATCTTTATAACAAATCTTGGCAACAGCTATTTTTCTCTTTATTTTTTCCAAAAATCTCCTTGTCAAAACTTAAGGATTTATAGTCAGCAAATCATTTATACAGTCCCCCAACATTTGGGAAACAATTTTTTCTTCATAAGCTATGTAGAAGGGCAGGTTTTAAATTGCAGACTTTTAAAACATAAGATGCAATAAAATTATACTTTCCCATATTTAGTAAGATATGCATATATATGTAAATAAATGTGCAACTCATTGTTTCATATTCACTGATTCCAACAAGGCTCAGCACACCTATACAATGTGTCGTGAACTGAGGAAGGTTCTCCCACCATATCTACTTCAAACTAGTAATCAGAGAGCAAGGCACTATGCTAGATACTAAAGTAGTACAATTTGCTACTAATAGTCCTTACTCTCAAAGTTCTGACACAAACAAGTATAAAAGGACAGTACAAAGAAAAAGAGCTATATTGGATTATTTAAACTAGGTTTATCAGTGAAGACACCCTGGAGAAGGCTGTATCCATGAGACTCAGATTAAGCTAACCTTAAAAGTTTAGGCTAAGAATGCGAGGCATTATCCTGAGGAGAGCCATGGAAAATTCTGAAGCAGAGTGATAGGATCAAAGCTGTGCTGCAGAGATAAACTGAAAGTGATGAGTGAGTAAGAAGTATAATGAGAGTCTAAAAACAGGGAAATCAGATATAAGGCAAATGGAAGAGCCTGAAGGTAAGGTGAAAAGCCCAAAGTCAAGATGTGACAATAAAAATAGAAAGCGATGCATACAAGAGCTAGCTAGTTCTTCAACATCCTTCTTTGGAGTAGTCAACAGATAACACTAAATTATTCCGTATACATTCTCTTTTCTATAGGCCTTTATAAAGCGACAATGTACTAAATTTCCATTTCCAAAAGTATTGTTGGTACAGTGACTCCAACGTTTTCTAACACAGCAATCAGGAATCCAACAAAACCAGAGTACATACATTGCCTCAATTTAGGCAAATAGTTTAACCATGCTTTCTGTGGCGCCCAAATTAACTCTGTAGTAAGTTAAAAGATATTAAACTCATAGAAGAGCTATTGAAATTTGGGATAACCAGTTAACAAAGGAGTTATTTTTAAAAAATACATACAAGCTTAAATTTAGAATAGCGTTTTCATGACAAATCTCAAATAGGTATCTGCCAAGACTCTGGAAATAAGACACTAAGTTCCACTTTGCTCCAGCTCTCAACCTCAGATGACTTGTTACAACTGCAGTTTAAAAAAAAAGGAAAGAAAAGTAGAGTATATACTCAAATCCCAACCTTGGCTCAATACAGGCAAAATTCCTACTAAGAGAGCAGTTGTAAAAAAGAAACAGTGCCAAAAAGAGACAAATAAACATCCTTCCAGCTAGATAAAATGTGACTAATTTGAAAAAAACAAATGGGATAAGAGAATCAGAGGTTCTCACTATACTCTCCTTTTGTCCTTTCCTAAGTTTGGCAATTCTAGAGTATGTGTCAGGATTCCTTGTGGCGGAGAAATACACATGCTCAAAAATAGGGGCAGGGAGCACACATCTTTACAGTTTTTAGTCACATTTGGGGGACTATTCAGTTTCTCTAGGAATTATTCAGTTATTTAAATCAATTATTTGCTCTACTTGGCTACAGGAAAACTCATATTCCTTTTTTTAGTAAACATGCTCTAACACATTTGATTTTTCAATTGCTTCACCTAATTGCTTTCAAATACTTTTTAAGCATCCCTTTTAGAAATATTCTTAGAAAGCAGGAACAAGGGCTTTAACTAAAGCTTCCCAACATACTGCCTATCTTTCTATCTTCAAACAAGTGGTATATCCTACGGCTCTGCTAAGGCCCACCCATTCTTCAAGGACTGATAAGCCCAACCTCCCCCATGAAATCTTGCTCAACAATAATAACACACATTAATTTCTACTTCTGAAATTATAAACTTAAACTTTACTCACAAATATGCATAAGGTCTATCTGATCTCCCATCTACATAAAAGCTTAGAAACAGGGATCTGTTCTACACTTTTCTACGTAGGCATTAATTACAAGCAACAGAGAAGCCCTTTTATAAGGCAGGTGCTCAATACAGCAACAAAACATCAAGGGGACAAAAAAGGTAGTTCTTTGTCCAAGTATGGTCCTCTATCTGCCTGTCCTACTCCATCTCTTTACTCCCAAAAGAAAACTAATCTCAGCCCCTTCACGTTCTCCTTTACCCTTGAGAAGGAATAACTTTCTTTGTACATTCAATACACGTCAGGTGTTTTAAGACATTATCTTTTAACCTTAAATTTCTAAAGTAAATTTTTTTTGTTAAGGAAGCCAAAGCTTGGTGGTGGTGGTGATTTGAACCCAGCTCCTCAGCTTGGAAGCTTCTACCACACTACTGGGCACTAAAGCAGATGCCCATACTCTGGCATTATAAAGAGACAGGAATAAATAATCAATATCTCACAAAGAATTTAAAACAATAAAAACAGAAAAAGAAAAAAAAAAAAAAGAAACTCCCAACAGCATACCTAAATATTCAAAAGAGACTAGCACTAAGTTAATAAGTTGAGAGTTGCCAATTTATTTAAGAAAAACACCCATATGGAACCATTTTAAATATTTTTAAAACAAATTATTCTATTTTTATATACTAGTATACTATTTTTAAAATAATAAATAATATACAAATAATAAATATAATAATAAATATACCATTTTTAAAACATACTATTCATATGTTTGTTAAAAAACAGACACAAAAGAGAATTTCTTGTATACAAAAGAGCTTTCACAAAGATAAGAGAAACACTGAGAGCTGGTCAAAGAATACAAAAATGCAATTTAAAAAAGAATTCACGTTCAATTACCATATTAAAATTTCAACATCAACTGTAATTGAAGAAATGCAAATGAAACAAACAGTGAGATCCCCATTTTTCCTATGTGTTGGCATTTATTTTTAATTAACACCCACGTGTGAACAAGCACAAATCTAACCTTAATGGAGACAGAATAAATGGATACAACCTTTTTGAATGGATTTGCTGATGCGTGTCTTCAATTTTGAAAATGTACAGGCCATTTTACCCAGAAATCTACTTTTAAGACCTTACCCTATATGGTCAAGGTTTATCTATAAAGATGCTTAGCTAGCATTATTCACGAGAAACAACTCCATAACCAAAAGGAAGATCAGTTAAGTAGTAGAATAATGCCATTTAAAAAATCATGTTGTAGGGCCTCCCTGGTGGCGCAAGTGGTTGAGAGTCCGCCTGCCGATGCAGGGGATACGGGTTCGTGCCCCGGTCTGGGAGGATCCCATATGCCGCGGAGCGGCTGGACCCGTGAGCCATGGCCGCTGAGCCTGCGCGTCCGGAGCCTGTGCTCCGCAACGGGGGAGGCCACAACAGTGAGAGGCCCGCATACCGCAAAAAAAAAAAAAAAAAAAAAAATCATGTTGTAGAGATTTAATCATATAGAGAAATACGATATGAAATGAAAAAGTAAATTATAAAATTACAGTAAGGGGCTTCCCTGGTGGCACAGTGGTTGAGAGTCCGCCTGCCGATGCAGGGGACACGGGTTCGTGCCCCGGTCTGGGAAGATCCCACATGCCACGGAGCGGCTGGGCCCGTGGGCCATGGCCACAGAGCCTGCACGTCCAGAGCCTGTGCTCCGCAACAGGAGAGGCCACAGCAGTGAGAAGCCCACGTACCGCAAAAAAAAAAAAAAAAAAAATTACAGTAAGATACTAATCTAGGAAAAATTAAACTATGCATGTTAAAAAGGATGTATACTAAAATGTTATCAGTGGTTACCACTAGTTGGTATGATTTCTACTTTCTTCTTTTTTCCTTTATTTGTATTTTCCAAAGTGTCTACAAAGATTTACTGCTTTTGGAATTAAATTTTAAACTTTTATAACAAAGCATAAATTATCGTATTACTCAATTAGGTTAAGAGCTGTGATCACAAGTCCTGTTAAATCACAAGCTTAGCTGTAACTTAAAAGGCAGTAAATTTCTGTCTTAATATCCAGTTGTAAGACATTTGGTATCTGGTATATTGCTCAACCTTCACAAGGACTTTTAGCCTACTTCAGGATTTTTTGAGAAACAACATCCAAGTGTATGCAATAAAAAGCTTCTTGACTCTAAACAAAAATTCCACATAGCCTGCTCATATTGTCAAATCTATCTTAAAATTAAAGGGCTATAAAACAGCATTTTCTGATGATTAATAACTGTTTTTGTCAAAAACACTAAGAAGAGGGGTGATTTTCGTGTCAAAATTGCTCTGCAACTTATCACTCAAAATTCAACTTCCCCTCCACCATTTCAATAAAAGTGAACTTAATCCAGCTTTTAATATCTCATAAACCCATTCATTCAAATACAAAAAGAGCAGCTCGCTGAATGTGCCAATTTCACCCCCTTTACAGAGTTTCTTTGTAGAAGGCTTTGAAGTTTCTAAAGTGCCTTCATAGATTATTATCTATTTAATAACCCCAAAAAAGACCTACAAGCTTGCTAGGGTAGATATTAACCATCAGGAAGGAAAAAATGTTATTCCATTCTGAAGGCCATAGGAAGTTTACAGTACTCAAAATTAAGTCTTTAGTTAAAATAAGTATGTTCTTATCACTACCCATGACTCTTCTATAAATGACTATTACAAGAAGGGGAAAAAAAGCTTTTTATGGGATTCATGATTAGTGTGGTTTCAAGTCAATCACTTTTTTAGGCATTCTTGTGCATAAGAGACGTAAATTAGATTTTGTACCTTTATTGTTTGAAAACCCAATGTTCTCTACTGGAAAACTGCCATGACCTTAACTAAGAAATTAATTCACATTGAATCCTGTAACTGAAAGACTATTTTGCCACATGATTAAATGATTCTCTAAAATGAAAGTTTATTAAAATAAAGATAGCTGAGAAGCATGAATGCTTATTTTTATCTTATAAAAACTGAACGAAGACCTTTTAAATCACCTATTTTAAAAATTAAATGTTTAGTTCAAAATCTCTTAAATAACCACATATTATAGTAATAAGTACCATCAAATAGAATGTTTGCCATTGGGTTAAGCACTTTAATCACATTTAATACAATAACTCTAATCATTAACACATTATCAGCATTTTACAGATAAAGTTAAAAATTTACCCACCATCCTTACCCACATTAAACCTTTGTCCACATTATAGGAAAAAAAAATTAGAAGAGACTTTCTGATTGCAAATATACACATATATAATAGAACAAGTAGTCAAACTGGCACATTCTTACATATATATTACTGTGTCTTACACACAGCTCTACAATTTACAAAACACTTGTACCCTATCACCTCATTTGTTTCCCACTACAGCCGTTATGGGATTATTATCACTACTGTATGTGAGGGGTTTCAAGCTCAAAGAGTTTAAACCAAATCACTCAGCTTTTGATTCCTCATTCTTTTTCTACTACACCATCTTGATTCCCTGTGATTAAAGAAACACTGCCCCCACAATCAGAGTATTACACAATAAACAGGTAAAATGTGCTACAGAGCCTAGATAAACAACATCAGTTACATATTTCCCCAAGTTATTAGTTACTGCTTATTCTGATGCCAATCACAGAAATACAAGTTATACAAATAATTTTATTAAACTGGTACCTTAGCAAGGGAACCCCCTAGATTCTACTTGTATTGCCCAGATTAACCCCAAAGCCTACTTTATTAATTCTTCTACTTCTTTCTACAGTAACCATCTTTTGCCTTCCTACTTTAAAATTTCCCACTCCACTTAGTGACCTGCCCTATCTTTACTTTTTAACTGTCCCATCTTCTCATTAGTATGATTTCAGACTCCATTCAACAAAGTTTTTTACCCAGTCATCCCTAATGATATGCAATAATTTGCAATGAAGAAAGGCCCATACCCTCCTCCAAGTCTGGTGAGGAGCAGTAAGAGTTCCTCTGAGTAGTTTCTGTGACTGTAGACCAGTCACAATCACTCCCTTCAATGGGAATAACTTAATTCCCTCACAGGAAGGTTTTAAGAATAAAATCAAAGCAAGGTGTTTAAAGTGCTTTATAAAGTATCAAGTATTATCCTACTGACATATTTTCAGGTTGGTCTTTTTTTCTGGATATCCACTTTTAAAGCTATGGGGAAAACCCTCAATAGTTCTTCTGTATTATGGGTGGTGAAAAAGAGTAAAGGATAGGAAGAAACTTACATGAGTAATGAATTAATTGGGGGATCAAGTTTAGTTATTCTATATTCACATCTCTCTTCCTTAAGTTAAATAATACCCAAGAGAGTAAACAATACAACCCTAAAATGGCTAGACAATCAGAATACGATTACACTTAAAAAAAAAAAAAAGAAAGAAAGAAAAACAAAAAAACTGTTTCCCTGCACCCACTCTGGAAAAAACTCCTTCTGTAAAGCTATAAATCACTATTACAAAAAAGTTTAACTTCTATTCCCATCCCTTACATTTCTGGCTCTTTGACAGCCTGCCAAACAGTTTGCTTACAATCCTGTGTGTCAAAAAGGTCTTCCAATTGAGCATAAACAACTTTTTAAAATGTATCTTACTACTAGGTTTCACAATTTTAAATATGTCTTGAACTCCAGCATCAAACTACATGACAGTCCTCCAGGTATACTCTTAGCAGCTGCTTAATAGCAGATGAATGGAAAAGACACAATTTTGGAAACAGTCTAACAATCACAAGAAAGTTACTTTCACTTGTGAATACTCAAAAACTTTATCCTAAAGTTAAAACACAGAGGTAAACTAAAAATGAATCCGAAAATAGGTGCCTTGGACTTAAGGCCAGAATCTCATTTTAACTCATGGTTTATTTGCCCTATAATAAGTACCTATTTACTGTAAGCTCTTTCTTCCCCAACTAAAGAATTTCAAAGGATTTCAAAACACTTTACTAAATACTTAAATCACATCCACAGATTCTTAGCATCCGACAAAGTCATTAGAATAGAAGAGTTCATAAGTGCTTTATAAAGGTCTTACAATATAACCCTAGAAAGAGTAAGTAAGCACTTCTCTTTGAGAGACACAAAGCACCTTCCTAAGACTAAACTACTAGAGTGGCACCTGACTCACCCCAACTCAACTCTTATGACTTTATCCAGAAAGCAGAGGGAGACAAAGAGTTTCTTCAGCCAAAATCAGATGAGTCCCTACTCAATCACAGCCTGTTTGCTCTTACTTTAAACACAAATCTCAAAAAGTTTACTTGGTTTTTAATGTATTAATGGGTGACTCAGAGCAAATTAGCAGGGAGAGGGACTATTTTAGGCAGTCATTTGATAGGAATGGCTATCAAATGAAGGACTAACTCCACACACACACAAAGACAAAAACCTGTGAGTAGCAGGCGGAGCATTTAATAAATGATGACCCCTATTTATCAAGTCTTAAGAATAGCATCTCGGGGCTTCCCTGGTGGCGCAGTAGTTAAGAATCTGCCTGCCAATGCAGGGGACATGGGTTTGAGTCCTGGTCTGGGAAGATCCCACAAGCCGCAGAGCAACTAAGCCTGTGCGCCACAACTACTGAGGCTGCGCTCTAGAGCCCGTGCTCCACAACAAGAGAAGCCACCGCAATGAGAAGCCCACCACCACAATGAAGAGTAGCCCCCCTCGCCGCAACTAGAGGAAGCCCGCGCGCAACAACAAAGACCCAACTCGGCCAATAAATAAATTAATTAATTAAAAAAAAAAGAATAGCATCTCTTCTCACTGTGCCACAGCCTAAAAACGATGTTCATAACCCTGAGTCATAAAGCAATGCTTCTCCTAATAAGGCAAACACATAAAACGCTTTGAAACTACATCTAAAACGGCATAAGTAGATAAGTAAATAAATACGCACCACCCCCCCTCTCCAGGGTCCAAAAGGGCTAAATTAACCAATCCATCAGCATTCCAGAACAACTTATTACTTGAGAATTCCAACCAGAATAGGTCTCAGGCAAACCTCTCTCCTCTGGCAGCATTTTCTTCTGTGTAAACAGTTCTGTCAAGTGCTTTGGTTGGCAAGCAATAATAAAACCAGCTTTATTTCCTGTCTTTTCCCTTAGCAAAACTTATAGTTTGTCATCACCTCTGACATACATTCCACACGTCCAAGGTCTACCATGAATGACCAAGTATATTTCACATAAACTTTTTCTTTTAAAGTGAGTCTTTTATCAAAATGTTTTACATTTTACCTCACAAAACCTTTATCAGATTGTGGAGAGAAATTTGAAAAACACAGTTCATACTTAGTATAGTTAATAAACTCTTATCTATGCCATGGCCATACTTACCTAACCGTAGGCTTTTACTATTTATAAGCCTTGGAAAAACTTTATGCCTTTAAGTAACATCAAAATTCTCAATCAGGATTTCAGGCGTTCAATTCACACCACAGTGAAGGATCAAATGCTAAACTCCTAAAAATAGGGCGTTGTGAGTGAGAGGGACACACAACACTCCGCCGCCAAGGCAAATGCGTCTTCCAGGGGGCAGGGGCGCTCCTTGTACACGTACAGTAGGAGCTCACATTCAGCAAAACCGGGGAGCGAAGGATCAGGTGACTTCACACCACGGACACTTTCAGTCCGATCGGACCTTACTGTGATCTCAATATTAGTAAACAGCTCATAACCCCAGTTTTGACAATTAAATCTGAACTTGCATCCTAAACACGCGCTATCCGCATGAATGGGTTCGGCAACCAAGGGTCCCCGGAACCCGAGCCCCCGGACACAGCCCTGGCCTGCGGACCGCGGTTCCCTCCTGGAAGGGTGTCTGGAGAACCTTCCAACCTGGCAGCGAGGTGTCTCCTCCCCCCGCGAGCTGCGCGTCCTCCTCCTCTGCTGGGCCCATCACGACCTGGTTAACCCTTCCTCCCTTTCCGCGCGAAGGACAGAGGACAGCGAGTGCCGGCCGGGTGACAGGTCGCCCGGAGCTCCCTAAGACCTCCCCGCGCCGCCGCCAACCTCCCCGCGCCCCGGGTCTGCGACCCCTGCTCCAGGCCGCCCCCTCTGGGGGGGAGGACGCCGCTACAGCCACGCGGCGGGCGGGAAGGCAGGGGGCCGGGCCGGGCGCAGACGCGCGCGCCGCCCGTGCACCCGACAGCTGCTGGAGCCGCGGCCGGAGGACCGCCCTTTCAGGCCGCGCGCCGCGGGAGCTCGGGGGCGCGGCGGGGGCTAGGCCCGGCGACCAGACGCGGCGGCGGGAGGAGAGCCGAGCCAGAGGCGGACGACGACCCCACAGCCTGCGGCCGGTGCCAGCGAGCCCAAGCGGCCCGCACCCTCTCCCCACCCGGGCCCTGCAGCCTACACCTCGCCGGCCCGTACCTAGGAGGGTTGTGGACGAGACGTGGTTAACCCCGGTGTTTGGGTCGCTGGTTCGCCTCCGGCGCCGCAGCCCCTCGTGCGACTGCTGCCTCCGCGCTGCCTCGTCCCCCTCCGCCATCTTGTACCGATTTAAAATTAACTCCCCACTGACGTCAAACGCCGCCGCCGCTTTATCAACCTCCCGGGAGCCGGCGGGGCGCCGGCGGGTCCTAGTGCCGCCCTCAACAGCGCCTCCTTGTCCTCCCCACGCCCTCCCTCGTCCCGCCCCTCGGTGCCCTCGCTCCGCCTCCGCCCTGCTTGCCTTGCAGCCTGCCGCTCGGTTTTCCCAGGCTTCCACCTTGGGGAGAAATTGGGCGGCGGCCCCACCGCAATCATCTCACACTCCCACCGCCCTAAGTCCGGGACCACACCCCCTTAGCGCTGAGCGGGTCTGTGTAAAAGCCGAAGGGCTCTCCAGAGAACCAAGTCCCTCCTTCCCAATCGAGTAACACAATTCTCTTTGCAGCTCTTCATAATCGTTGACTCGTGCACTGCACGTGAGGTTGCTTTCATGCTCCTTTCCTTCTCTCCTTTTTATCTCCTCCTCCACTGCTATTCTCCCCCCTCCCTCCTTCGCTCCCCCCGCCCTGCACTCCCAAGCTATTGCTGGTGCCCTGCTTTTCCTTTTGATCTTTTTTTCGCACAGGTCTCTAATATTGTTTCCCATCTAGAGACCATCCTATGCTTTGTTTGGCATAGCTTCCTTCTACTTATGAGGCCCTCCTCCTGTCTTCTTACTGTGCATACCCTTCCCCTGATGCTCCTAGCCCCTTACAGGTGCAAACCAGAAAGCACTCTAATCAGAAAATGAATTGTAGCTGGTCCTTTCCTAACTGTGATGAACCTTCTTGTGGGGATCCAGTGACATCCTATAGAAAGTTCAGGTCACTTTTAAAAATAAATATCTGCCTGTGGAAGCTTCTGTGAAACATGGTCCCTATTCTTTTGGATTTTTTCCATTATCACCAGCTGCACTAGAAATTCCTTCTCTCTGATAAAGGCATGTGTCCAGGTGTCCAAATCGCTGCCTTGTGCAGGTCTTCTCACAGACTTTCATCCAGCATGACCTCTAGGAAAGCACTGTGTGTCACCAAATCTTGCAAGGTGCCATTCTAGAGGGGTTTTGGGGGCTGTTTATTCATCTGTTTTCTGTATTATTGGAAAGGGATTTGGAGCTCCTCCTGGACTTCCTAAGTCCCTGCATCCTGGTTTGATGCCCCGGGACAACCTAAGCCCCAAGCCATAAGCCCTGCTTGATGATGGATTTCCTTTCTTAATCTCCCTATGAGACATCTATTTAATATTGCCACAGTCTGCTTTATGCAGGGTATCATCTAAGGTGTGAGACAAGATGCAAAGATGAGTATTTTTGCCATCAAAGAATAAACTTCCAGTTACAAATTAGCAGTTAACTTAGCCCTGAGCACACCCCATTAGGGACCCCCCAGAGGGTTAAGGCTGCACTACTAGTCAAGTGACCTCCTAACCAGTGTCCTTTCCACTATCAGACAGTTTATCCCATCTGCTACTACAGTGCCCTGACAGGTCCAAATCTCCTGACTCCAAGGAGGGTAAAGAAGCCAAACGCAAATACAGTCAAGAGATTGAGCGTTGTCCCATGGTCACCTCAAATCCATATGTTTAAACGGCCTTCCTCCATTTTCCCCCATCAGCCATCCCTCTTCAATTTCTTATCACAGTGAAACCTCAGTGTTACTGCAGACTTCTCCCTCCCTCTACACCCATCAAGTCCCAGTGAAGTCAATTCTGACTTCTAAATTTCCCTCCAGCTCATCTCCTCTCCATCCCCTCAGCTTCCCTCTTGATTCAGACCCCATTATCTCCCACTGGACTTATTACAACAACCTCCCTGCTGTTCCCCCTTCTCCTGTGGGTCCTCCACACAGACTGGCTTGAGTTTTCTTAGATGCAAATCTATTCATGTGATTTCTCTGCTCAGGATAAAGTCCAAGCTCTTCAAAATAGTTGACAAGACCTTTCATGATTTGGGCCCTACCTATGCATCAAGCCTCGTTTTTCACTACTCTGTCATTTATTCCTTTATTTTTTCATTTAACAAATGAATTTTGACACTGTTGTGTGTGCTGAACAGACAAGGACAAACAAGACAGACAAAATTGGTTTCCTTGGTTTTTGTTTCTTTCCACACCCACACAGGCCGCCCCACCACAAAAAAGTGAGCATCCAAGAGCTCAAAGATCTGTCTTGTTCAGGCTATACCTCCAGCACCTAAGCCAGTGCCTAGTACATAAAAGGGTCTCAAAAAATAGTTGTGGAATAAATGAATGAATAAACGAATGAATGAATTAATGAATGAATGGGTTACAACCTGATTCTACCACTGATTCACCTAATGTTTCTAAACTTCCAGGTCCTCATTTTTATAACTAACTATATAACAGGA
Source organism: Mesoplodon densirostris (assembly GCF_025265405.1). NCBI lineage: Eukaryota > Metazoa > Chordata > Mammalia > Artiodactyla > Ziphiidae > Mesoplodon > Mesoplodon densirostris. The sequence continues at coordinate 30,979,241 of NC_082674.1, forward strand.
TTCTTATGGGATCAAATCAACGTATTGAGAGCATTTTCTTGGCTCTAAAATAGCCAACATTTATGGAATGTTTACTGCTCAAAGTACTTTACATATGGTAAGTCAATTAATCCTAACAGTAATCCTAAGCGGTAAATGCTAATGCTATTCTCATCTTACAGATGGAGAAACTGAGGCACCAAGTGGTGAAAAACTTGCCTAAGTGGCAGGACTGGCATTTGAAGGAAGGCAATCTGGGTCCAGAGATTATGCTCATATCCACCATAATAGTGTTCAGCTTATAGACTGTGAATTCCTGGAGGGCAGAATCCATAGCTTATCCACAGCCAGGTCTTTGGGATTCTGCTTTCAGTTAATGTAAATTGTATTAAAAGCTATTTCTACCAAATAAACAACTTAAAAATTTTTCAAATCCTATTAATAATTGGGCAAAGACATCCACAGACAATTCACCAAAAAGAATTATCAAAGTGGACCTTAAACATATGAAAAAAGGTTCAGTTTTACTCATAATAAGAGAAATGTAAATTAAAACGACACTGAGACACCATTTCTCACTCGTCAGGTTGGCAAAAATTCAAAAGCTGACGATTACACTCTGTTGGCAAGGATATGGGGGAATGCAGGCACTCTCCTACATTGCATCCTCCCTGGGAATGCAAAATGGTATAACCCCTGTGGAGAAGAACTTGGCAACATCCAACAAATTTCATTCCCATTTACACTTCAACATGCCAATCCCACTTCTGGGCATTAACCCTGAAGGTACAACTCCAATAATCAAAAAAAAATTTTTTTTGCAGAAGGTTATTCACTGCAGCATTATTTGCAGTTGCAAAATATTGGAAACTATCTAAATATCCAAGTGTAGGTGATTAGTTATGTAAACTATGCTAATTACTCATGATGAGCACTTTTTAACTGTAAAGAAAGAAGAGGAAGAACTCTATGAACGGATATAGAGTGATTTCCAAGAGACATTCTTTTTTTTTTTTTTTTTTGCGGTACGCAGGCCTCTAACTGTTGTGGCCTCTCCCGTTGCTCCGGATGCGCAGGCCCCGTGGCCATGGCTCACGGGCCCAGCTGCTCCGCGGCATGTGGGATCCTCCCAGACTGGGGCACGAACCCGCAGCCCCTGCATCGGCAGGCGGACTCCCAACCACTGCGCCACCAGGGAAGCCCCCAAGAGACATTCTTAAGTGAAAAAGCCAAACTGCAAAAGCGCCTATGTAGAGCCTACCTTCTGTGTGAGAGGAATACGAAAACATACAATATCTACTTGCCTATCCAAAAAGAAACTCGGCGAGGTTAAATAATAAAGTTAGTGGCCTCCAAGGAGTTGGGAGTGGGGGGAATAAGATGGAAGTAACACAGAACACAGTACACCTTTTTATCTCGTGTTGACTTTTGGAAACACGTTCTACATGATAAAAAAATAAAATTAAATCAACAAGAAAGGGAAGGGGGTACTAAAACTGAAAGCAAACCAAATAAATGTTAACCGTATTTAAATGAATAACAGAACCAAACTGAAGAGGGAAGAAAAGAAAGCCAACTAATCCAAGTAACCTACACACATAGTATTGAACTACAAATATTTCTTGGTCCTGGTCAGGGTGGAGGGAGAACAGCAAACAAGTCCTGAACTCTTTTTAGTGGGCTTGTTTTTGTAGAGGTATGGGCAAAGCAATTCGGAACCTATTTTCAACGTTTTATAGAAGTAAACAAATGAGTAAGTGTGTTTTATTGTTGACAGCCAGGGTTCTTGATGGGAAAGAAGGGACACCCAAATAACAAAAGGGGGAGGTAAGATAAACTATATGGGATGTATTAAGTTGGAGGTATTGATACTGACCAAAGGTTTCTAAAATATGTGTCTGAATATGTGTGTGTATGCAAGTGTAAACATTCATGTATATGTGTTGCATATGTACAGATTGTGTATATACATGCATATATTTCCTAGCTCTGTCCACAGAAAAGGCCTAAGCAAAGACACCCGGGTAGTAATGATCATACCTAGTGCCCACTCTTGATCTCTAATACTATTCCCTTCTAAAAAGAAGTGGAGTCATGGGAGAAACGGCTGGTTCCACAGCTGGGGTAGGGTGGGCACAAGGCGAACCATGAGCATCAACTTTGTGGCAGAAATTAAGGAGGCAGTCAAAAATATGATGGAGCCTATCTCAGAGAGACTTTCTTTCTGAGTCTTCTAGGGAAGGGAAGCACAGGGTACTGGGGATGTGAGATGTGACTGGAACCAACCCTAGGATCTTTTTCACCTTTGTGGAAATGGTGTAAGATAGAAGGAATCTTCTCCCCTGTAAGAGGTAGAGATTTGGGTATCTATTAATGGAAACTATTACCTTGATTTAGGGGCATCAGATGGATAGGGCAGGGTTAGAGTAGGGGAACAGGTAAACAAATATAAAACAGTGACCACCATAGAAAAGATGTTGAATATTGCTGTGGCTAAAAGATAAATTGCTCTCTGAGAATGAAAAAGGTTGTGTTAGGGGCAAACTGCATCTCTGTAGGCCTTAGCCTTTCAGTGATGTGTTTACTAGAAGTATAATTTAAGGTACCCACCATGTTTGCATACCATTGCTCCTTTGTGTGAAGAGATGTGCTTTTTTGTCCAAGAATGGTTGACAGAAGATGAATGAGCCATTTCCCGGAAGCTATGTGAGACCAGATCTGGGCACAGGCAGGACTGCTTCAGGGGCCAGTAGACAAAAAGAAGAACAAGGCTGGGAAATTCCCTGGCAGCGTTGGGAGCACTACTGAGCTTAACCCAACCACCGGCATCTCTTGGTGGACTTTGCAGGCTCCTCTCATTGACCTCGGGGGCAGTGGCCACTGATTGATCCCAGAAGTTGTACAGTGACTGTGGCTAACAAACCGATTTGCCACATTGGCTTTGGCTTTCTTTGGGATTACCATTTTGAGGGAGGGGCCAAAGAGGAAATTTTTTGCCAGGAAGGAGGGAAATCAAAGTTCTTACTGGAGTAGTTGTGAACAAGAAGAGGGACTCTGAATTATTGATTGGCCGGGAAATTTTATTTATATACAAAGCTGATAGGCCAGCGTCATTGAATTACATCTTATAAAGCAGATCAAATCCAGAACATCAAGGGTTCCTTGAGGCTAATACTAGTAGCACCCCGTACGTGGGTGCACGCCTCTCTGACACAGCTGTGCTGAACTCATGTAGAGAATTGTGGACATCTTGGAAGGCACTTGCTCCATATGGAACACTGTGGGCAGATGGGTTTCCATCCAGCTTGCTGCTTAATATTAGGTGTCCATTGTTCTCTGAAGCAAGGGACAGCTGTCCCTCATGAATGTGAGAGGGAAATAATGACCCTTCCAATCCATATTCATTCTCAGACGTAATGATCTGAACTGGGTACATAAGCATCAGTGTCACTTAGTGAAAAGAACACCAACTCTGGAGTTCAAACCCCAGCTATGCCCCTTGGTTTTATGACCTTGAGAAAGTCAAGTAACCTCTTTGATCCTCAGTTTCCTCTGCTGTAAAGTAAAGGTCTCTTCCTAGCATTTTTTCATGATGACTACAGATAATATAGATAAAGTATTTAGCTCAGTGGCTGGCACATGACAGTAAATGATAACCATCATGATTATTACTCCAATCAAGTCTAAGAAGAAATTGAAGAACGGGAGCATAATTAAAAATGATAATACCTATTCATAATTTCATTTAATCTATAAAATACCTCTATGAGGCAAGCATTATTGGTACCATCAGCCTTTTACAGAACAAGAAACTGGGGCTTTAAAAGGTGGCATAATTTGTTCAAGCCCACATGATTAGCAAATTGAGGAATTGAGATCTAAATGCAGCTCTGTCTGCCTCCAGAGTCTATGTTCTTAACTATCTATCTCCGGATAACACATGGTTTAAGGGCTAGATGCTGGAAACGCTATAATCATAAGAACCATTTATGCTGACCACAAAGTAGCTAGAAACAGCTTCTGGATATCCAGGAAACTGTTTCAGGTAGCTGGAGTGGAGGTAAACATCACTCAAAGTCCAACCCCAAAGGACTTCCCTGGTGGCGCAGTGGTTAAGAATCTGCCTGCCAATGTAGGGCACACGGGTTCGAGCCTTGGTCCGGGAAGATCCCACATGCCACGGAGCAACTAAGCCCGTGCACCACAGCTACTGAGCCTGCGCTCTAGAGCCCACGAGCCACAACTACTGAAGCCCGTGCACCAAGAGCCCGTGCTCCGCAACAAGAGAAGCCACCGCAATGAGAAACCCGTGCACCACAACGAAGAGTAGCCCCCACTCGCCGCAACTAGAGAAAGCCCACACACAGCAATGAAGACCCAACGCAGCCAAAAATCTACATAAATACGTAAATAAATAAATTTATTTTAAGAAAAGTCCTGCACAAGGGCACCCATGAGCACCGTGACAAGCACTCTCCTTGAAACAATGGAAACATTACTTGCGTGATCGACTTCCATGGAATTCAAGGGTATCTTGTGGTCACTAAAATAGTCTAGTAGTGGGAGTAACAAAAATCCCAATTCGTGAACTGGACTTGCTTGAGAACATTTTGAGAAGTAGATAGTGACTGGGTTTTTTTGTTTTGTTTTTTGCGGTACGCGGGCCTCTCACTGCTGTGGCCTCTCCCGTTGCGGAGCACAGGCTCCGGACGCGCAGGCTCAGCGGCCATGGCTCACGGGCCCAGCCGCTCCGCGGCATGTGGGATCCTCCCGGACCGGGGCACGAACCCGTGTCCCCTGCATGGCAAGCGGACTCTCAACCACTGCGCCACCAGGGAAGCCCGTGACGGGTTTTTTAATTAAGATCAGCATACAAAAGAACACTGGCGAGAACTCTTCAGGAACTATATTCAATAACACCTTCTCAAAAATAACGATGAGGGAGTGAACGTAGCCACTAGGATACCGAAAATGTGCTAGAAGCTTGAAGCAAACACTGCCATGTGCTTTCAACTCCTCTGAGAACAGGGCAGTGAATGATATCCACCCCAGACAGCCCATCCAGACACACCTAACAGCCCCCCCCCGCCGCCCCCGGCATCACTCCCGCCCTCAGGAATGCCTTTGAAGTTACAGTGGGAAAACCATGTTTCACAGAAGGAACTACACATCTTAGCCTCTTTTAAGATTAAGACAATATCCACTTTGGCCTTATTAAAATCAACATATTGTATTTGTAACTGGAGTGCAGCGAAATCTTTCTTTCTATCTCACACCCAAGCTTAATTCCAAACTCCCCAAAACTGGCTGGCTAGTTGGCAGGCAAAACACTCCACCTTGACGATACCCTTAGAATTAATTGTCCCTGTAGTAACCTACTTAATCCTTGGATTCACTGCCACCAGTGTAGTTTCATCATCATATTTTGACTGTTAAAGCTGCACCTCACCTCAAACACGTCCCCCCAGCCCAGTTCCATTTCTCCACACCCCCAATCTTCTTGAGGTCTGTCTTCAGGTATAAACACTTGGAAAGGGAGTTCCTTCTTTCTTTTCCCATAACAGTTCCTTGCTCAAGCTGATATATCTGCAGGTGATACCACTGCCACCTGATCTGACTGGCGAATATTTATCTTTCAAGCTTGTCCTGATCACCCTCTAAGAAGGTGAGCTATTATAAGACATAATGAAATGATTGTTATTTTAACATTCAGTTTTGGGGTAATTTGTTATAAAGCAATAGATAACCAGACTACATGCACAGAGTGTACTACCGATGTGTGAATATGAACATATATACATAGAAAAGTATAAACTTCAATACATAACAATAATAAACACTGAATTCAGGATAGTGGTTATCACTCTGGTATAGTTACTTGTTTGCTTTTGCTGTCTAGAGCAGTGGGTTTGTTTTTTTTAAATAGATCTTTATTGGAGTATAATTGCTTCACAATACTGTGTTAGTTTCTGTTGTACAACAAAGTGAATCAGCCATATGCATACATATGTCCCCATATACTCTCCATCTTGAGCCTCCCTCCCACCCTCCCTATCCCACCCCTCTAGGTCGTAGCAAAGCACTGAGCTGATCTCCCTGTGCTATGTGGCTGCTTCCCACTAGCTAACTGTTTTACATTTGGTAGTGTATATACGTCGATGCTACTCTCACCTCCACGGTGTCCTCATGTCCATTCTCTATGTCTACGTCTTTATTCCTGCCCTGCCACTAGGTTCATCAGTACCTTTTTTTTTTTTTTTTTTTTTTTAGATTCCATATATATGTGTTAGCATACGGTCTTTGTTTTTCTCTTTCTGACTTACTTCACTCTGCATGACAGACTCTTAAGTCCATCCACCTCACTACAAATAACTCAGTTTCATTTCTTTTTATGGCTGAGTAATATTCCATTGTATATATGTGCCACATCTTCTTTATCCATTCATCCGTCAATGGACATTTAGGTTAGAGCAGTGGTTCTTACTTTGTTGCTGTTGTTTTGTTTTATTTGACAGTGATACAGATAATAAATGGCATTCATTTACAGGTCGTGTTCCCGTAGGCATGCACAAATATCCACTGTTGGCCACTGTCAGTTAGACTACTGGCTGTGCAACTCCCAACAGGAGCAGATCCAGGATTTGTGGGGTCTAAAGCATCTACAAATTTGGGGAACTTCTTTAAGAAAACGAATTATGAATCAAAAGTAGATTTGAAAGTAAATATTTAGAATAAGAAAAGAAATCCCAAATTTTATAAAGTTAACATTCCACAAACGTACAGAAAATTTATATTTTTATTGATTAACCTCATGGCATACATCTCATACTTTTTTTCTGACTTTTTTGGCTGCATGGTCTTTGATTGGCTTTTCATATTATGTGAATTGGGATATCATTTTCTGAAGAGAAAATAAAGACAATTTAGTTTTTCCTCCAACATAGTTAATAAAATTTTCATTTATTGATAGCTTAGAAAAGTCTCTTTTAGCTTCATAACGTTTTATTATTGATATGTAAATTTTTAGGATTATTGTCAAATTTGGGAAAATCTCTATCAGGTCTCTTTAGCGTAGGAGCTTCAGATTTCAGGGCATATCAAGTTTTCTTTTCAGTGACTAATCTCACATACTCTTTGAATTGAAAATGCATGGGGCATTTATAATTGTATGCACTGCATTTTGCAGTAGAGGCTTAACAGGAGAGAAATTCCATTTTTCCTCATCACTGATGAGTACAAAATCCTCTTTTTACATTTTTACCCATCTAGTGGTTGGAAGAATTTTCCAGAGGCTAGTTTCTGGCTACATACTTTTCAAACATTATTTTCCCTCCACTCCCCACATATACACTGTCGACACTTTTACTCCTGACCTTGCACATGTTCCTATCTCCTTTGAGTCTGAGAGCAGGAAGAGAGACAAAGGGGACATGTGATCTGGTCTGCCCTGTTAGGGCTTATATCAGGAAGTCGCTGTTAAACAGAAAGCAGAGAGAGTTTGTGCCCTCTCCCCCATTTAGTACTCAGGGAGCAAACTGCTCCACTAAGTGTCCTTGCTCCTTCAAGAAATGGTCATAGCAGATTAAAAACGATGGTGCGGGACTTCCCTGGGGGTCCAGTGGTTAAGACTCCATGCTTCCATTGCAGGGGGCTCAGGTTTGATCCCTGGTCAGAGAAGAAGATCCTGCATGCCGAGTGGTACAGCCCAAAAAATAAATAATAAAAATAAAAACGATGGTGCACGGAGGTTAAATGGAAACAGGCCTTATTTATCCCTTCTGAGCTCCCTTTGGCTGGGGCCTAGAGGCCACCACATACACCATGGAGGACTAGGAAGGTAGCTGATTTGAGAACCAGAGGTCATCGTTGTGAGTACAGAGTGTTCACACTAAGCTAGGAGTCAGATGGAGGTTGTAGGCAAGATTCAGACAGGTATGCCACTCCAAGGTGACCTGAACCAGCAAGAAAGAGCACTGGGTCCTGGACACACCAAAGAACAAAGCACAGGCAGGTCAGCTCCAGCTCCGCAGATGAGTGCAAGGTGCCTAGGGACCAGACTAGCCAAGCCACCTCACAGCAGAGTCCAGCAAGGCCCCGAACAAGAGCACTGGGATCCAGATGTGTATCTGGGACCCTCCCCTTGCCAAGTGGTCAACCGAATAAGCTCTCCACTCTGTCTGCAACCTTGTTTGTTCCTTTAGCTAGTGCTTTAGGAGCAAGTAGAAACAATGGAACCTAACATACTAGAATTAGATTTCAAGTCACAGGGGAAGATCCCTGGAATCCTCTACTAAGACTTATAAGAGCACAAGGAAAAAAAATTTTTTTCTATTTCTTTAATTTTGTATCTATATGAGATGACAGATGTTCACTAAACTTATTGTGACAATCATTTCATGATGTCTGTAAGTCAAATCATTATGCTGTACACCTTAAACTTATACAGTGCTGTATGTCAATTATATCTCAATAAAATTGGAAGAAAAAAAATAAAGTGCATTTCTTGTACACAGCACACAAAAAAAGTAACATTTATCAGGTACTTGTATGTGTCTGGTAATTCATGTTACCATAATAAATATATTTATATTATATTACTTTTTATTTTTAGTTAAGTTTCACAATAACTCCAAAGCAGAGGTACTATTACTATTTCCATTTTATACCAAGAAGCCTGAAGCCAAGAGAAATTAAATAATTTACCCATGGTTACCCAGCTTATAAAATAGTGGAGCTAGGCTTTGAACCCACTGGTAGAACTCAGGAGTTCACACTTGGAACTACTAAATTCTGTTCTCCTGTAGCAACTTGAAGAACTCCAGGTGTATGATACCACTAGCTCCTTGGGGTTGGCCTGACTATCCCCTGCTACATGTCCCTTCCTTGTCACCACGTGACATCAATGGCAGATCTCAGAATATAAGATTGCTGCTCCAATGTATCAGGTGTAGTCTGCTTCTCAAATCCAGAGCCCAGACTGCTTTGGAGGAGGGTCCCCTGTCGCTGGAGAAGAACGACACAGCAGCTGTCACCACCCTGTGGATACCACACCGGGGCATGCTGGCAGTGGCTGACCACGCCTTCCATTCCAGAAGCTTATGGTGCATTTTAAAGACACACTCACTTCCAGCACAACCATGTTTTAATCCATGGAAATTCATCCTTAAAAATAACCACACTTGCTAAGGATACCCCAGAAACTGGAGCAGCAAGGGGTCTAGATTGCAATTCTGACTCCGTGATAAGAACCCTTGAAAACATATTTAACCTTTATGGACTTTCATTTCCACCAAACTGAAGGGGATGCGACATACTACTATCATTTATAGGCTGGTTGATTTGTTTTTTCTTGAGCAAGTATTCGTGTTCAGGGTTCTTCTCTGCCCAGCCTTGCCACCTCCTCCATCACTCATCAGCATCTGCTTTCTTCAGAGCTCTTGAGGACAAAGCCATATCCTTGCTGGCAGGGAGAGCTAGGATCTGTGCCAAGCCTGCAGACTGCTGATGCTCCTAGAGCCTCTGGTCTACTGGGTACCATGGCTGAAAGATTCCATATAGAGACAGTGAGATCAGGCTCCAACCAGCCCTGCCATGCTTTGCTCTAAGCAGTTCTGCGTGTGCCTAAAGATTCCCAAAGTCTTTCCTGAAGGGAGACTTTGCAGTTTTTTCCTCCCACCTCTTGCTGCCTCAAAGTCCCATGAAGCCATTTCCTCAGTTTCTGGTCTCACCCCTCTAACCAAGGTCTCCAGCAGCTTCCAAGAAGACAGGCAGGGAGCAGATGCTGTGCCTCTCCTCTACCTCCCGCCTCTCAGGCCCTACTCTCAACTAATCCTACCTGTCCTCCCATCAAGGGCACTGGAAATTTGACCAACCCAGCACAAAACGATGCACATTAGTGACGACAATGGGTGCAAAGCTGAAAAGGATTTGAAGGAGAAATATTGTCCTCACTAACTATATTTTGGCCCCAGCTCTGTACGGCAAAATTGTCCTGTAACAGATGTTAAAAATAAACATACTTAGGAATTTCAGCATGGATTAGATACTTTCCTCCTGTTCTTGTTTTACTGATACAGAACCAAAAGAGGGTATGTCCATCTGGGAAACATCATTTAAAAATTTTAGATCATGGACATATTTAAATCTGAAGGTCATGACCAACAGTACCCTGGATCCCATGCTGGGACTCTCTCCTCGAATACATTCATGTTTTCTTTTATTTCTTCCTTCACTGATGATGACTGATAGGATTTATCAAATCAGGTCAATGAAAAAAACCATGGGAAGCTCACCATGACTGTAGGTAGGGTACTCGTTCTTTACAAGATAAGCAGGTTATTTCCCACAATAAATGTTGCAGTTGTAGAAGAGAACACAAAGCCTCTCAGTGTAATACTTTAACAAGGAAAATGATTACAGAGTGGTTTTAATATCTTTCGTGATGCTTATTTGAGGCCTGAGGAGCTGGTAGTCATTCTGGGGGGAGGTTAAGTAGTATGTGCAGAAGACTAATACACGGCTATTTTCCAAATTAAGTCAGGAGAAATTCCACGTGCACACACAGACGCTTTGGGGAGAGTGGAAGGAAAATAACGGGCCTCTGGTGAAGAGAAAGGAAAAGGGATATTATGGGATAAAAGAGCTAGTTGTAAGCAGTCAAGAATGGGAAAGTGAGGCTAAGAGGAAGTTAGACTTATAAAGGTGAGAAAAAGCCCATTGTGGGTCAAGAGTGAAGAAAGAGAAATTAGGCAACAAAAATTCAGGAACCAAAAAGGAAAAGAGAGAGTGTAAGTGGGATATACTGGAGTCCCATATGAGTCTGGTCGATCTGCATCTGCTCACTAAATGATGGTGTTCCCAAGCCCCACAAGCAAGGAAATGAAGAATAAGAAGATCTTGGTTTCTAGTCTATCCTCTCCAACATCCACCAAAGCAATCTGGCCAGCTATTCTCTCTTGGGTGGCAGGGGAAAGGAGAAGGATGCAGACCGCAAAGGTGGGAAGGAAATATAAAGGACAACAGGCAGCAAATATTTTAATAAGAGAGACTTGGGAGGCGCTGCTGGGGAAACACGGAGAGAGACGAGTGCAGGATCTACAGTGAGCTAGGATCTGGGAGACAGCCTCAGGGCGTCTTGCACTGGGCTTGCAAATGGAGATCGCAGCCAAAAGGCAACTTCCTGGGCTCATCGATCCTTTGATAATTTTTAGATCATTTGCAGTTCAATGAGTGAGGGGGATTTAAATCTAGGACAAAAATTTCCCTTAGGCTTTCTCTCAATCTCAATGCTCAGAATTGCTACCCATGCTGATTTCTAAACTAATCTCTGATAAGGAAAATGGACTCACCATGACTGGTTTGATGTAATTAAGATCCACCCTGCTTTGGGCTGGGAGCAGATTTCTCTGAAGCACATAAATTGCCGGATACCTGAACAAAGCTGGGATATTGTTAGCAAGGATGAAAGGAGGAGTGGTCAATGGAGAAGCAGCTCTGTCTGTCACAGATCAGAACATGGGGCATGACTTCCAAATACACCCTGACCAGCAGCTCCTCCTCTTCTGCTCCAACAATCCACTTGCCACAAGGAAAATAAACTTAGCCCCACATCCCCCAAATTTGGGCATAACTGAAGTAATGAAGGCTAGGAGCAGCCTGGAAGCCCTGAGACTCACTCGAGAAGTCTACAATTACCAGAGAAATTAATGTAGTCATAGGCAGCTTATATTGAAACGTGCCACCAATTGAGAAGCGTAAGTTACACCACTGATGGTGACAAAGAACCTTCCAATTCTCAGTAAGTACCAGTTATGTGCTGTTCCTCTTCAGCTCTTGACCTGGCATGTTTATAGAGTTCTTGGCTTTCTATGAGACCCTGCTGCGTGGTTGAAAACCCTGTTTATCTTATTGTCACACATATCCTTATAATACAGATCTTCTTCCACTCATGATGGAATAAATCCATGATAAACCCATAAATCTATCTTAAGTTGAAAGTATCATTAAATTGTAAAGGCATTTAATACACCTAACCTACAGAACATCATTGCTTAGCCTAGCCTACCTTAAACGTGCTCAGAATCCTTATATCAGCCTACAAGTTGGGCAGAATCATCTAACATAAAGCCTATCTTATAAGAAAGTGTTGAATATTCATATAATTTATTAAATACTGGAAGTGAAAAACAGAATGGTCGCATGGGAACAGAACAGTTATAAGTGTATCGGTTGTTTACCCTCGTGATGGTGTGGCTGCTTGGGAGTTGCAGCTCACTGCCACTACCCAGCATCACCGAGACAGGACGGTCCTGCACATCACTAGCCCAGGAAAAGATCAAAATTCAAAGTACGGTCTCTACTGAATGCATACCACTTTCACACCATCATAAAGTCGAAAAATCATTAAGTCAAAACATCACAAGTCAGGGACCATCTATATAGTCCTCTATAACTTGAAGTGACTTGAATAAGTTGGCTTTTTCCCACCAGAAAATCAGTTTAACCTGGAGGTTGAGGCTTGGAAACTGGATAAGACCTGCAGATTTGTTTTGTTTGTTACACAGTTGGCCTGCAAAATGATTTTTTAAAATTTTGAATTAATTATAAATATTGGAAAAATCAGCAAATTACACTTTTTAAAAAAAATCTGGATTTCAGGCTCTTCTTGAAAAATCAGAAGATCTGGCCCCCTGGGCCAGCCTACCTACATAGTTACCGTTGTCTGATGCTGACTAGTGTATCCCCCTTTGGAAGAGAAATAGATTCTCCAGCTTGCTACAAACCCCATTTCATATTCATGCTGCCTGCTTGATCCACCCCAAGCATTTGAACTTATGGCACCTGGCTACCTAACAAATATACCCATGGAGTAACCTAATGGACCTGAATTTAATAAACCCAAGAGTCATAGCCAGTTCAGTCTGAGATTGAAAAGCAAATACACACACGAAGGGAGAAACATATATGTATGTGACATGTGATCTCCTATCAGGAGATTTGAGACATGAGGCCCATCCCCAGAGGAAAAACATTCTGAAACTCATAGCCCCCCCACCTCCCCACAAATCTTGGGAAGCTGCCCAGCCCGGATAAGAGAGAGTCAAACAGCCCATTGTTTTTGAGTCTAGTCTACAACAATCGCTGTGTCGTGGGAGGCCCCAGAGCACTAGATCTGATTACCTGCTGATCATGATTGCAGATTGCAGAACAAGCCTGTTCCCATTAGTGACTGTATACAATTACAATCTGATGTGCTTTGGGGATCTTACCACAATATTCTTTTCAGGGATTTCTCATTTCTTCCACCATCCCCCAGACACAAGCACACACACTCTCTACCTTGATATGCCTGACAGCAGGGGGCCCAGATGGAGTCTGGAAAACTGGCTTAGTTTGATCAGCACGCTATACATGTTTCTCAAGATCCATATTTTCTTCCTTCTTTCATCCCCCCTTCATGACCACGCCCTTTAAAACCCATCTTCCCAATGAGAGAGTCCAAAACTGAAAGAAAGGGGGTGGAGGGTGGATATTTCCACCAATTGTTCTCCATAAGTGCCTAATTCCAAACTCAATCAGAACAGTTAAAATGTACTAAGGTAACATCTCAGGATCTCTGTCAGAAAGAGCCAGTATTCAGTATGAACAAAAATGTGCATAATGTGACACACTGCTGCGTGTTGAAACCGACAACCGAGCACGGATCCTTCAGCTGATGAGATGACAGAAACAGTTCTTAACAATTAGGACAGATTTTTTTTAAAATCAGCAAAAAAAGGAACTAAGTATCCTAGAGATTACTGTGGCCTGTGGAGAAATTTCTTTCAAACTGGATGCAGCCATAGGGAAATCAGGTTAGTGTAATAAGATCAGACATTTTGAGTCCAAAGCACCCCTTCAAGCATGGAAGGGCACAAACAATGCTCTCTCCTGACAACCCCGGGTAAGACAGTCTTCTGTCTGTTCTGCTTTCTAGTGGACTTAGGTACATGCCTCAGGAAGATCCTGTTGAAAATAGAGGGGCTCATTCTACCTAAAAAGTTTTAGCGCTTGGAATGCAGGCTCTAGAGGAACATGAAGGAATTGGATATTTTCCAGAATTCCTCTCTCTTGGTCCTTTTATCACCTAGGAAATACCTGAAAGTGGAGTGACTAGGCAGGGAACCATGAATAGAGAGACATTGGTGGGTTTGCCTCCATCACTTAGTTCACCTCAATTCCATCAGAATTTACTGGGCGCCTACTCTGTACCCAGCACTGTGCTAAGGCTATAACAACTATGAAAGGAGTCTATGACAAAGCCCTTGACCTCCAGAAGCTTGTCATCTTTTGGGTGGGCTGAACCTACATACATGAAGGAATTAGGGAACAACACAAGAATATAACTGAGCATTAAAATTGATCTAAAGTAGTAAATCAACTCTACCTCAATTAAAAAAATTATTTTTGATCTAATGTCTACCTAATCTCAGGTTCCTTATCTACCATTTCACAAATGTATTTACAAAATTATAACAGATTAAATTAATTATAGTTTAAATATATTAAAATCCATCATAGGTCACATTCTAGCAGAGCTAAAACAAGAAGATAGATAACGCCAACTGTTAAGAAGAACGTGGGGACTTCCCTGGTGGCGCAGTGGCTAAGACTCCGTGCTCCCAACGCCGGGGGCCCGGGTTTGATCCCTGGCCAGGGAACTAGATCCCATATGCATGCTGCAACTAACAGTTCACATGCCACAATTAAGGAGCCCACATGCAGCAACTAAGACCTGGCACAACCAAATAAATACTAAAAAAAAAAAAAAAAAAAAAAAAAGAAGAACATGGATCATTTGGACATCTCATACATCAACGATGGAGAATAAGTTGGTAAAACCACTTTGGAAAACTCTTTGCCTATATCTACGAATATATCTTATGATCCAGCAATTATACTTCTGGATTTATGTGCAAATGAAATCCATATATATTTTCACCAAAAGACATGTATAAGAGTGGTCACAGCAGCACTGTTTATAATAGCCCCAAACTGGAAACAACTCAAATGACCATCAGTAGTAGAATATATGTGCAGCACAGTCAGGCAAGCAACTATTATAGAGCCATGAGAAAAAACAAACTACAACCGTATGCAATAATATGGATGAGTCTTACCAACATATGTGGAACAAAAGAAGCCAGACAGAAAAAGATGACGACATACTATATGATTCCAGTTGTTTAAAGTTCAAAAGCAAGTAAAACTAATCTACTGTGGTGGAACTCAGGAGAGTGGTTACCCTAATTCCGGGGGAGTAGTTATTGAGATGAGAGCCAGGAGGAGGATGCTGGGGTATTGGTGATGATCTATATCTTGAGCTGGGAGCTGATTACATGAGTGTGTTCACTTTGTACAAATTCATTGCACTCTATATGATTTGCATATTTTTGTATGTAATTTGTCAATTAAAAAATCCATACGTCTCATCAAGAATCACAAATGCATCAACATTTTCCTAAAGATTTCTATTAGTGGAGAAGTAAAGCCCAAAAGAGTTCTAGAAATTGACTTTCAATAGTCTCTGACGAGGACCAGGAATTTCAGGATTCTGAACTCCCTGTTCTGTCACTGATTCTCCAGACAGTTTTAGGAAAACATTACTTCCAATGCCTCTGTTCTAAAAAACAGCAAGGTTGGCTTTCATTCTTCATTCACCATCTAATAAATTTACCTTTATGGGTGAGATATGTGAAATTGCCCAGCAGTCAGTACTTTTGACAATAAATCAAAATGAAAATTCAAGTCCCTCATCATTTTCATGATAGGTAACAAAATTCTACTGCACCTAAGGGATGTATTGTTACTGTCCAAACTTAATCATTATCACTACATAATAATTGTCCTGATTCTCTGCTGAACCCACAGGTGAAGACTGGGCTGTCTGCCATGAACCTTTACGTGGAAGCCAAATCCTTTCCTCCTTCCCTCTCAGAGGAGTGGGGAGAGGTGTTGCCTCATTCCATACATGGATAGATTCTTTGGTTCTGAGGGGCCAGGAGAAGTAACAAGTCTTAGGAATACAAGCCAGCATGGAAAGAGAGTTGGTTTTGATGGAAAGAGACCTTGTGCTATCCCTTAACAGCTAGAAAATTTTAGACAAGTCATCTCACCTCTCTAAATTTCAATTTACTCCTCTTTAATTTGGGGCCATATCAGTCCCTCTCCTACTTACCTCCTTGGGTTGTTTTGAGGTGGAAGTGACATTACGTATTTAAAATTTTTTTGGAAACGAGAAAGTGCTATACAAAGTATTAGAATTATGGGAAAATGCTCTCAGTAAACTCTGTTGGGTTCTTTTTAAAATGAGTGTCTATGTGAACCACTGCAGGATATAGCACAGTGAGAAAGACAAACAAGGTCCCCGCACTCAAGCAGCTCATGTTGGGGGAGAGGACAGACAGGAAAATGGCAAAAAAATAAGATGACTTTGATTAGTAAAAAAAAAAAAAAATGCTATGAAGAAAATAAAACAAAGCCGTGTAATAGAGAGTGACTAAGAGGTTTCTTATTTGTTGATCAGGGAAGGCTTCTCTGAGATGGTGGCATTTAAGCCGTGTCCTGAATGTGACAATGAAGTTCTGGGGAGTGTTCCAGGCAGAGGGAACAGTAGATGCAAAGGTGCTGAGATGGGAGGGAGCTTGACAGTCTGAGGACCAGACCGAGAGCCAGTGTGGCTGGAGCTGGAAGAGAGGCTCGAGATGGTCAGAGGGCGGCCAGGGGCTTGACCACAGAAGACGTGGTGAGGGCGCGTCCCCTAGGGAAAGGGTGTAGGTAGAAAAGAGGGCACAGGACCAAGCGCTGTTTATAGCAGAGGAAGAACTGGCAGCAAAAGACTTTCCTCCCAGGGAAATAGCTGTGAGATCATAAAATCAGGCCTGCCTTCTGCCTTGCACAATTTAGGACAAACACCACGCAGGTTCCAGAGGTGGCGTCACTAAGAAGCTGATGAGTATAAGCTACAGGGCGCCTCACTTGTACCAGGCTCTTCCAAAGCCCTGGGAGGCACCCTGGCGTATTTGGCATCAAATTTTATACTCTTTTTCTTTAAAAGATCTCCCCAACGGGCCTCCCTGGTGGCGCAGTAGTTGAGAGTCCGCCTGCCGATGCAGGGGATACGGGTTCGTGCCCCGGTCTGGGAGGATCCCATGTGCCGCGGAGCGGCTGGGCCCGTGAGCCATGGCCACTGAGCCTGCGCATCCGGAGCCTGTGCTCCGCAACGGGAGAGGCCACAACAGTGAGAGGCCCGCATACCGCAAAAAAAAAAAAAAAAAAAAGATCTCCCCAAATCTTCCCCTACCACTGAGTGCATCCAAATGCCATGGCAAATTTCTAGAATCAGAGCTGCAGCAACAGGTCAGGACCCTGAGGGTTGGAACTGTCTCCCTTTGGTTGCCTCAGGGTCCCCCGTCCAGTCCAGGAAGTCTGAGATGCTATTTCGCCTCTCTTTTCCTTACGAGGCCCTGGAGCCAGCCTTTCCAGAGTCTGGCCTCACTTAGCCTTTCTAGCCTGGTTCCCTGTGGCTTCTCCCAGCCGCCTCCTTCCTCCACCTCCACAGCCTTCCCCGAGCCTGTGCGAAGCTCTACCAACTGATTCCTCTTCCAGCCTCACACAGGTCCTCTCTTGGCTCCATCTCTTTGCACGAGCTCTTCCTCGTGCCTTGAAGGCTCTTTCCTCTCTCTTCCTGTCACACTCTTGCTGAACCCTCATGCTCTGTAAAGCAACATGGTTCAGCTTTAAAGCTGTAAAGCATGAGGGTTCAGTCATGTCTTGTCCCCCTCGTCTGATTGCTGCTCCCAGGACACCATGTGTATCACTCGATGAAGGCACCGATCTCACATAGTGGGGCTCTCATTTCCACGTCTGTCCTCCCCCGGATGCCCACCCTACACTGGACGGGTGGATTCCTTGAGAACATATTCTGTTCATCTCCTGCTTTCTCCTGCCCATCCCAGGACCCGGTACAACGTCAAGTGGTGAATCAGGGGATGGCAACTTCCCAAATTCTTGGCAGGAGAGAACACGAGGGTTTGAGGAAACTTCTAGTTTTGCCAACAGACCTCTAAGCATGTAACACATTTATTTCATTTCATTTTATTTTTTTATAGATGCATGCATCCCAGCAAGCCCAATATCTAGTACATACTAGGTGCTCAATAAGTGGCTATTGACTATTTGGTTGTGCACTTCCTCTCACAGGCGAGGTTGTGGGCACTCAGCACCCCTGCTCCTGGGAGGAGCCCACACTCCAGTGCCAGGTGGAGCACGACGATCATTCTAAAGAAAAATAAGTAATAAGATCATCTCAGATAGTGGTGAGTGCAATGAAGACCATTTTAAAAGGACTACAGGTCGGGAAAGGGAGCTAGTTTGGAGAGGGCATAAGGGATGACCTCTCTTGAGGTGTAAATGATAAATGAATCTTGTCCTTGGGGAAACTGTCTGCTTCTCTAAGGGGGTCTGGCTTGGTGAGAGCTTGTTCTCCTGGAAGCTTTTCCTGACGTCCTGCAAGAGGAACAAAGGTTTCTTTTCCAGAGCAGTCACTGGCCATTTGTCAGGCCTCCGGATTGCCGAGCTGGCCTCAGTGTTTACTAAACAAACCAATGTGATTATCCTGTCAAGATCTGAAAGAGAAAGACAAAAAAACTTAGCACAAATACAAGGCCACCTATTCAATTAAAGCTGCAAACCAGGGCAGCGAAAAGACTGAATATAAAACAGTCAGGGAGAGTTTTAATAAGAGTGAGTTACATAACTTGAGACTTGCTTGAGACTCGAACAAAGGCGTTCCTATCTCAAGGTTAAAGAAAGGGATTAAGACTAGCAGCAGTTTCCAAGCACTTTTCCTATATACTTTCTGCCAACAATGAAGCTCAGCGCTGGGAACTAGGGGTGACAGAGGCTACACAGCTAACCATTCCCGGGGGTTAATTAGGGCATCTTCTGGGCAAGGCATGGTTCCCCCGTGGTGGTAGAATTATGGGGTTTCAAAATCTTTACCATTCCACAGTTACTACAGGACTGGACCCGCTGACGTCCAGGCTGTGGTCACTTCCCCTCCACCACACTACCTGCACCTTCTGACACCTCCATGGGCCGGCGGTCGGCAATCGATGGCTGAGGTGACAACTGGGTGTGGCCCCTGCCCCCAACAAATGACGCTAGCCCCCAACCTGCCCACCTGAAGCCTTCTCCTTCCTCCCTTTCCTTTCTCTTCACCTTCTCTCTTCTTTCTCCTCCTTCCCTTCCCCTGGCTATGTCCTCAACCCGCTGGTGGCACAGAGGCACCTTAGCCATTGCTTTCTCTTCTTGGTGGCGCTGGAAGGCAGTGTAGTCCGGAAACAAAATGTTTCTTTCTCTTTCAGCCTCCTCTTCTCTCTCTCTTCCGGTCCAAGCCTTGCCCCACCTAGTGGCCCTTCCTCTGCCCCCCGGCCTTCCCCCCGCCTCAATTATCCGTACAGTACTAGAAAACCAGTCAGGTTTAAGGCAGAACCCTCCCCAAGATAATTGCATTTTAATAGGGCACTCTTTAACACCCAACAGCTTTCAACAAGAAACAGAGTCCTGACACTGGACACATTTAACAGATAAATACGTGGAGACTGGGCTGTGCTGACCTCCCTTAGACGATAGCTTAGAGGCAGTCCAGTCTCCGTCCCGCTGCTCGAAGGGCAATCAGAGCTACCCAATGCCCCGCACCACCTCCTTCAGAGACCAGTAAGCCCATCCTGGGGTCCATCACCTGCCCTGGCCAGACTCTTCCTTTAGTGAAACCTGTATTTGCCATGCTGTAATCCGAGGTCATGCCTTCTGATGTTATTCTCCTTGGGGACATACAACACTGGTCAGCTCAGAACTCCTGACTTACACAAAGAGAAAAGGGCTACTTCTGAGCCACCTGTGCCAGTAGGTGGGTGGCTTAGTGCTTTAAATCCAGCAGAATGGTCCAAGCTGGTTCTATGGACAGTGAAGTGCTTCTTTGTCTCAGGGACCTGCCGGACCAGGTTACTGTAGGAGGCAGGCTGTGGCAGGACCGGTAGTTTCCCAGGGGTGTTGGGAATTACACAACCTCTTCCTGGATGGACAGGCCGAACTGGCAGGCTCCCTGGAATGGAATGAGGCCTTGGGAAAGAGCTTTTTCTCTGCAACTCTGCCAGCATCCCTAATCATTCTGGCTCCAGATTTGGGGGCCTTAAATGACAAAATGATAGGTCTGAAATTTACTTTGCCACTCCAGAGAAAATTGTAAGACTCCCCATAGGCTTCAGAATTTTAGAAGACTTAGTTTTGAATAACTGGCTTTTCCAAAATCCTGCCACATCAGCAAAGCGCACCGGAGAGAATGACAAGTTGCATTTCTGAGGGACCAGGTCCTGCGCTGCCCCTTTCCTCTTTACTGAGCAGTGGCCGTCTTAGATTTGCATCAAAACAAAGGGTACAAGCCTCAAACTGGGTGGCTGTTGCCGGGTTGTTTTGCATTTTTCCATCATCTGATTTAGAAAGCACTAAGACCTTTCTCGTTCCTTTTGGCTCCCTCCAAGTGGAATGGTCTTTTAGGTCCAGCGTATTTCAAAATAAGTAATGGGTCAGAGAGAGCGTGTGTTTAAATTTCTAGTGCTGCTTTTAGAACAATCAAAGAATGAAATCTTCCCAGGGTGCCCAGTGTTCCCGGAGGGCAAACCCATACTATGAGTCCGCCAGGAAGAAGGGATGGTTAAAACAGGGGGAGGGCTGCTTCTTCAGCACCATCTGAGCGCAGCGCCTGATGGTTTCTGATGGAACTTCTGAAAACTGCCATCCACCTCTACTGAGTGTAGCCATAGGAAAGCGCCACAGAATATCTCCATGGTGTCTCTTGCATGAATGTCATTGAAGACATGGTGTATTCATCGTGCAAGACCCTCTTTTTGAGGATCCTCAGGACAAATTTCATTCTGGTCCTAATACTGAGGATAGACGTACATCTCTTGAACCATAATGCTACCTTATGGGATTCTGTGCTTTCTTGCAAACAGTCTTCAGAACCCAGGTATATATCCTGCATGGATCCTGCATCTGTGGTTTATCAGAGCTGCTCTGGGGAGAAACTGCCTGCCCAGACTCTCAAATCGCAGAGGACACCTCCCATGGACAGCCAACCCAGACCCAGGGCTTCAAGAAGCCTGACCTTAGCCCAAACATATCCCTGGATCTGAGTTTTTGTGGATATATCATTCATTAAATAACAAATAGTTATTTGACAAATATCTATAGAGCACCTACTATGTGTCAAAGGATATGGCCATGAACATGACAGGCAAAATTCCTTATTCTCATAGAGTTTGCAATTTGGTAGATTTATCCAGCTGGATCCACTTGAATTTATAGATACACCAATGAAATTAACAGGCAGCTAAGGTGGAAACCTCAGAAAGAGACCAGAGGAGCAAAATAACAACAACAAAAAGCTGATCTGAGCCAGAGTGAATAAGAAAGACACTTAGAGGAAGTGAAAGAATTATATTTCTATTTGCTGTGTAATCTTGAGCAAGTGACTTAAACTTCCGAGTCTCAGTTTCTGCATCTAAAAAAGATAACACCGTGAAGGCTTATTATGAGAAATAAGTGAGATAATATTGATTAAGCTCTTAACACATAGTGATAAAGCTCGTGAATGTGCTCCATAAACACTGGCTCCCCCCACCTCTAATATTATCCAAGGAGTGCTGAGAGGAAAGGGGCCCTTTGCATGGTATTTTGGCCACATGACCGATTTCAGTCCTACCAGTGGTAGAAATGGAACGGTGGGGAGGAGTGAGATGGCCATTCTATAGGGACCACGCCTGTGATGTCACCCAAAGCCCTATTATTTCCAGTACACTCACACTTCAATTATTTCTAATCACGATCCCTCTTTTTAGGTAAGAAGGTAACTTCCATTGTCCTTTCCATTTTACTGATGAGAGCAGTTTCCATCTTACTGATCTTGGCCAATGTTAGAGAATTTTAGCACAGACAGTCCAGACCTTCTAACTTGCACCCCTGTTTGTGTGTTATTTCTTTCGAAGGAAGGAAAAAAATCAATTTGCGTTACCTTTGTACTTTTTAGGCAGTAGCAAGCAGTGTCACATGCCATGGACAAAAGTCTGAACAGTGCACATTCTAATTTTGGAGTTCTTTGCAACTGGCTTTCATTATTACTTCTATAAAGTTCCTAGTCAAAATGCCTCATTAAATGTAACATCTAAGGGACTGTTGGTTGCAGCCCTGGGACACACAAAAAGGAAAGTTAGGAAAATTCCAAAAAGATATGGTTCCCTCTTTGGCTCCCATCTCAGCCTCAGTGAATAGCCCACTTCTTTAAATATTTATTTATTTTTTATTTTATTTATTTGGGTGCAGCGGGTCTTAGCTGCGGCACTTGGGATCTTCGCTGCAGCATGCAGGCTTCTTAGTCGCGGCATGCGGGATGAGGGATCTAGTTCCCCAACCAGGGATCGAACCCGGGCCCCCTGTCTTGGGAGCATGAAGTCTTAGCCACTGGACCAGCAGGAAAGTCCCAGAATGGCCCACTTCTATTTCAAGGGGTTGATCTTCAATATACAATCTGGGCAATGAAAATCACATTTTGAATCCACAAGATCCTAAAATCCCAGGATCTTGAAAACCCAGTCTTCTCAACTTCTGTGCTTCAGCATACCCACTCACCCCCACCCACACTCATTTCTCCATCCCTCCCACACCTTAGTGGCCCTGAAGAACCTTCTCCAAGGCCAAGCAGAGAGGAGCTCTGCAAACAGAGTGGTGAGTGAGAAAAAATACCCACATGCCCCACCCCACCCCCATCCCCCCAGGAGCTGAGGGACACTTAAAAGAAATGGCCTTACTGCATGCAAACCAGGAAAGGCTAGAAGATGAGGGAGAAACAGCATGCCACCAGTAATTTCTACTCATGTAAGACGAGTAGGCTAGTGACATAAATAGGAGAGGGACAAGTTTCAAGCCCTCATGCCTTTATTCTCCATAGACCTTATGAGCTGATCATGGCCTGTCCTCTGTTAGCAAACAGGCCAACCAAGTGCTGGCCTCTCTCAGCTGGCTGAGTTCGGGTACCTTACAGCAGAGGACTCAAGGAACCCCAAACATCCACTGTCTTACTGGGGCCTGAAGCTTGGAGCAGTTCCTTCCAGTCAATGTGCTGGAAGGCAAAAGTCAGGGCGCCAGCTCTAGATACCCTTGGCAAGCGCTTGTCAGAGCTCTCGAGCAGGGATCTGAGCCTAGTTGTCAAGTGCACGGGAAGAGGAGAAAACCAGTCCCAGGAAACAGGCCTCTAAGTTCTCCAATTTTACACTATTTCTGCTCATCCGGTGGCTCTGAGTTCGGCGTGAGCATTGTGCTGTGTCCTGTACTTCTGGTCTACTAGATATTATACAAGACAGTTCTGTGGCCTAATCTGTAGCCCATAGGAGCTGCAAAACCTCCCAAGTGTGTGTCACCTTATATATTGTCCTGCCTATATGCCCTTGTAGATGTACCCAGGCTTATTTCACCTAGAAAGATTATATTATAAAAACTTCTGGGAAATCTCAAAGAGTATTATCACGTTGACCTAGGTGATCTTATAACTGCTATACACATTGCTTTTTGAATGCAGAATGTATATTGAATATTTTTTCACATCCAAAGCTCTGAAAGTTAGTCTCTATTTGTTCGCATGCTTTAACTATCATGTATTCTAATTAAGTGTGAATCTGACCTGAATCTGAT
The DNA here is from genome assembly GCF_025265405.1 of Mesoplodon densirostris. Classification (NCBI taxonomy): domain Eukaryota; kingdom Metazoa; phylum Chordata; class Mammalia; order Artiodactyla; family Ziphiidae; genus Mesoplodon; species Mesoplodon densirostris. Next base: position 31,003,007 of record NC_082674.1, read on the forward strand.
TCCCTTGATATTACCCTAACCAAAGATCATGAAAAATATTCTAGCCCCCATGAATTGAGTGTCTACTCTGTACAGGTCAGTAAATGTCTCAGGTACTTTACATACATCATTTCATTTCATCTTCACAAAAGACTTGTAGTATTATCTCCAGTTTACAGATATCAAATCTAAAAGGCGGGAAGTATAAGTAACAACCAAGAGCACAGTTGCAAGTGGTAGAACCTAAATGCAAACTCAGATACGTCTGATTCCAAATGCAGTGATAGGACATACTGCTTCGCCTGAGTAGGAACAGCCAGGACATGGAAATTCCTTCAACCTCGCTTTCTCCACGTAAGTACTGAAAAGAGGGCTACCCTGGTGGCGCAGTGGTTGAGAGTCCGCCTGCCGATGCAGGGGACACGGGTTCGTGCCCCAGTCCAGGAGGATCCCGCATGCCGCGGAACGGCTGGGCCTGTGAGCCATGGCCGCTGAGCCTGCGCATCCAGAGCCTGTGCTCCGCAACGGGAGAGACCACAACAGTGAGAGGCCCGCATCCCGCAAAAAAAAAAATAATAATAATACTGAAAAGAACTCATGGAGCCTTCTTTCTGAAAAAGGCTCATGGTGTCCACAAGATGATCCTACTCTACTCCACACCAGTGAGGCCTCATCTGTGGTGTTGTGAACACTTGTAAGAGCCACAATTTAATAGGGATACCAGCGAGGGAAGTTGACAAGTCTAGGCGGGTCTGAAAAATGCAAGAGACTATTGAAGGGGAATCATCCTGTTAGAAAAAGGCAAGATGGGGAATAGGAGAGAAAGTCTAACAACTGTGTTGTAATCTTTGAAAAGCTGTCATGCAGAAAAAGAAATGAATTTTGTTCATTCATTCATTTAGTCATCTACTCATCCAACAAACATTTCTCACACACCAATCATGTGCCAGGCACTGAGCTAGGGGATGGGCAACAGTGAGAGACAAGCCAAATATACCTACACAGTGTAGCAAGGAAGACAGATTTTAAAGAAATCGTTGCAAGTATAACAATTTGCATGGTAGTAAAGGAAGATGACAAGGAGTCTGGGTCTTAGTCCTGAGTAAGACAGAATGAGTCTTCACGGGTAGAAATATCAGCGGGTAGAAGTGAAAGCGAGGCAGATTCCAGGGCAGAATAAGAAGAGCTGTCCTGAGCTCCCAACAGTGAGGCAACATCATGAAGAAGTGAGTCCCTGTCGCTGGGAGGGTTCAACTGGAGGCTGGATGACCACCTGACAGAAACACTCCACCCGGGATGCCCACATAGGGTAGGAGGTTAGCTCTACCAGCTCAGATTCTCAGGTCCTGTAGTCTTGGACTTCACCCCCAACAGAGTGAATAAAAGCTCTCTGAAAGAAGGGCTTTTTCACACTTTCAGGGGATTGGTGGTCCCCTCCGACCCATTGCTGATGAAAACTTGGATGAAGGAAAACTCATTGGGCATAAAATGTAGCATCCAGGACCTGGAGTTAGCTGTGCCTATTGGCTACAGTTTGGGGACAGAGACAATGTTTTTAGGAAGCTACTCTATCATTGCTCTGAACCAAAATTCAAGAGCCCCTCCCTCCTTACTTCTCTTAATCTCCTCAGCCTTGCCTCTTAAGAACCACTGAGTGTTCATTAACTATTCATTCTGGTTGAGTGATAAGGAGGAATGCTCTTGTCTTCTATGATAAAGCCTGTTTTCTGTTTCCCCGACTGGGTAAGTAGCCACAAGCCTGGGAGATTCATCAATTTATTATTCATGCCAATTTTGGAAGCTCACAACTTAGAATCAAACTAGGGATCTCTACTATTATACAAACCTAGCTAGCCACTGTGGAAACCTCAGGAGAGAGAGAGAAAAAAATATATATATATATATCCCCTTTTACCAAGTTATTCAAGTTGGCATCATCTCATTTCACAGATCAATTGCCCATTTAATCATAATGCCTTGTAGTCACATGACATTGCAGGGAGAGCTTACAAAGCATGTTCTCATTTGGTATCTCGTCACCCTCTGAGTAGTCCTCTGCAATGGGCTTGGCTGGTGCTATCACAGCAGGCTCTGGACTATGAGCTAGAAGGACGGGCTCTGGCTCCAACCACTTCCTTGATTGATGTACTTAGGCAATTTCACTTAAGCTCTAAACTTTAAGTTTTCCTTTCTGCACAAAGGAGCTTAAACACCTAGAGACAGATGAAGCCAACGAAGCTTTAGATTTAGGACATGCCACTTGCACAGGCTGTGAACCTAATTTTGAATTCAGTTTTGTGTCCTTTTTCTTTTTTTTTAAATAAATAAATAAATAAATTTATTTATTTATTTATTGGCTGTGTTGGGTCTTTGTTGCTGTGCGCGGGCTTTTCTCTAGTTACGGCGAGCGGGGGCTACTCTTCCTTGCGTTGCGCGGTCTTCTCATTGCAGTGGCTTCTCTTTGTTGCGGAACACAGGCTCTAGGTGCGCGGGCTTCAGTAGTTGTGGCACGCGGGCTCTAGAGCACAAGCTCAGTAGTTGTGGCACACGGGCTTAGTTGCTCCGCAGCATGTGGGATCTTCCCGGACCAGGGCTCAAACCCATGTCCCCTGCATTGGCAGGTGGATTCTTAAACACTGCGCCCCCAGGAAAGTCCTGTGTCCTTTTTCTTTAAAAGGGGTCCCCAAATTGTAATAAGCTTCAGGCCCCACAAAACCTAGATCAGTCTCCTAATAATAGCTGCTCAGTCTATTACCAGAAAGCAGGACTATGACAAGCATCTCTACGACTTCAGCTCTGTCAAATGGCCCTTATTGATCACCATTCATCCCTGTGTAGTCAGTGGGCTCTGTTGGTGCCCTGCTGGATGGCTGCAAAGGCTCACAGCTTCCCCTTCTCTAGAGAACTGCCCTCCACTGCATGGGAGCCCCTCATCCTGGAGGCTGTTCCACCACCCTCAAGCTGCACAGCGAACCAATGTCTGAGTGATGGAGAGTAGCCCCCTCCCTGTAACAAAAGGCTGCAGTCCTGTCTCAGGGTAGGACCAGCTCTGTGGTGCAATCCATGCTTCTTCTTCTTCTTTTTCTTTTCTTTCTTTTTTTTTAAATTGAGGTACAGTTGATTTACAATGTCATATAAGTTTCAGATATGGAGCACAGTGATTCACAATTTTTAAATCTATGCTTCTTTGACTGAAGCTTGACTCCATCTGAGGTATCTTTGCTTAGCTTCTCCCTCTGTCTCATTCAGCTTCTCTCACACCCTTTCTCCTAGAGCATTGCCCCACCAAGACACGCACACCTGAACCCCTGCCTGGGGCTTGGCTTCTAGGGTACCTGACCTAAGACACAGAGTGATAAGAAAAGTGTCATTTCTTTCCTATCTCAAAACCTGTCTGGTCCACTTTCAAACACAGTCAAAAAGCCATGAGCCTCCAAGACCCACTGCAGCTGATGCTCAGGTGACTGCAGAGATGTGATCCCATGACCAACATCCAGGCATGAGGCCCAACCTGGGCCCTGAGCAAAGTCCACAGATTAAGAGCTGTATGTACCTTTGGACTTAGGCAGTGGTAGAGTGAAGTACTGAGTACTTCACCGAGTACTTGGTAAAACCCTACACTGTGACCATATCACCCTTAGTATCTTCTCTAAAACATTTGCTTTGGATGTTAGAGAAGAAACCAAGAGATAAGAAAAGAATGACTGGTAGCATGGTGTCTCTTTTGATCATTTTCTTGACACTTTTTACTGCAGGAGATTTATAACTAGCTCTTTGATCCCAGCTGAATAGAAGAAGGATCCAGACTCTCCAGTGTTGTCTGTCATTTTAGAGAGAGACAGAGTTTAGGAGTAAAGAGATTTACAGCCTGTTTCTGTCTCATCTCTGACTTGGTCTGTGACTTGAATGGAATTCATCATCACCTTTTAGCACTCCCACGTGTGGCATGGAGATTTACTTACACATCCCACAAAGAGCAAAGAGTCTCTGAGGAGGATCATCATTATAACCACATTTGGCCCATCTGTCTGACTCTCCTCTACCATAATTTCTGACTCCAGTTCCCTCTCCAGCTCCCTACTGGGTCCAGGGCCCATCCCTGAACCTTGGTTCCCCTGGCTGTGGCCCTGTTCATTCTAGTCTCTTCCCCAGGACAAATGGACCCTTGGATAAACACATTGGATACACACAGGGCACCCAAACTCTCCTTAGAAATGCCACCCTGTGCTCTGCCTGCTCAACGCAGATAGAATCCCCTACCAACCAGCCCAGCCTGGATCAGACTCAGCCTCACTCCCCAAGCTTAGTGGTTTGGACCATGGATTCTGCTCCTGGTGGGGATAGGTCTGCAGCCATCTCCCCCCACCCCCCAGCTAGTTCCCCTCCACCCTCAACTCAACATCAGTTGTAACTTTTTCCCTCCTCCCCTTTTGGAAGCCTACAGTATGTACAATGACAGTTTTTAATACCTTTCCCTAAAACTATCAGCAAAGACAAGAAAGGCACAAGATAAAAAGCTCAAAAGAAATATGAAGCATGTACTTTAAAATTTTTCATCCTTCAAAGGAAGAATCAAAGATAATTAAAATATTAGTGAAGGGAGCACAGGTAAATAAGAATTATATTTGCATATTCTTTAAATTATAAATTAGTGTGTTGCCCCTGAGCAGGGGGAGAAAAAAGCTTTCTACTTCAACAACTTAGCTTATTGAAATGAGAAAGTTTGCAGAGCCCTGAAAGCCTGTCAAATAACTGCACGTTGTAAGCACTATGCGTATCATTGATGATTTTATATTGTATAAACTCCGTTGAGATGGTGGGTGATCCTCAAATAAGCACAAAGAAGATAACAGGCTATTAGGCCAAACAAAAGATGGCTTTTGTTATTCACCTAACAGTTTGCAGATGTGGCATGTGATGGCTGTTCCTCTGCTGGGCCAGGCAGGAGTGGACTGTGGGTGGCTGAGCGAGGGGATGGAATGTCCCTCAAAGTGTTGTTTCTGGAGCAGAGGACAGTGATCCTGGAGGCTTCATCCTGAGACCTAACCCCCCCACTGATGCCAAACCAGGCTGGCTGGAAACCAAGTGGCAGTTGGTGATAAGTAGCTTCAGGACCTTGGATTGGACACTTGGGAGGCAAACTAGGAAGACGGAGGTAAGTGCAGAGACAGGAAATTGTCTGCTTGGGAGAAGAGCTGGAGCACCTTTCGACAAAACCTTTGTGGCCTCGACACAGGGCCAAGAAGGGAGCCATTAGGCATCAAGTGGGTCTGGATCATTTCTCTTCCTCCTGGAATAGTAACTCAATCTACTTATGTCTAAAATTCTCCAATCTTGCAACACCAGGGAGGGACACACCCCAAAACTTAGAATATCTAAGCATCTGGAACAGGGATTCACACTTTGTTTTCTTTCATGGGAAGTCTCTACTTTTTTTGGGAGGGCCGCACCGCACAACTTGTGGGATCTTAGTTCCCCAACCAGGGATTGAACCAAGTCCTAACCACTGGACCGCCAGGGAATTCCCTACTTTTTTTTTATCTTGACCGTAAAGGAATGTGGTTGACTATTTGGGCCAAGTCTGGTAAATAAAGCAGGTAAATATCATTTGGGACTCAAAATCATGCACTCTCTCTGATGTGAGCACGCGGTGATTAAGCTGACAGAGGTGGAACCAGCATAAAAGAAACAGGAGACCAGGGTCCAGGGTCCTGGCTTTTCCACTGACTACCTCCTGTGGAATTAGGGAAAGTCACTTCATCTCAATTCCTTCAGCTTTAAATGTAAACGATAAAGTGTTCTTTAAAATAGTAAATAAACCAGAAATTGATCTGCCAGTGTAAGGTACTGTTAGGCATACATTGACCAATTTCCCAAGAATGAGCCTCAAAGATATTATATTAAGCAAAAATTCCACCTTTCTTTGATGATTCAGAAGGTATTTCAGCAAGTGCTTCAGGCTCATTATAAACATTCTTTACCATTAAACCATAAATCTGTGAAAATACCAGTTAATAGAAAGCTCCAGTTGATAGAATGGTATGTAAGCCAACTTCTGAATAATACCTTATTGTTTTCAAACTGACACACCATGGAAAGATCTAATGAGTTTATCGCCAAAACAGTGTTAAGGTTTCACGAATTAAATGCAGACTTAGGGATGGAAAGGTTCATTCCAGCTCTGTCAGTTTAATCATCGTGTGTGGGTCCCCAGTGGGTTTAAAGGGATGGTATTAGGCTTTACGATTTATGGTCAACGATTCACATGCACATCATTGTTTTCAAGCAGGAAAGTCGAACATTTGGGCAACAAGCCTTGTAAGATTCTCAGTTACAGGGAGGTTAGGCAGCCTTGGTGATGAGTCTCATCGAAAGAGAATTTTTAAAGGCTTTCATCACCTGCAAGTCTGAAAATTCCTGTTTACCACAGTAACACAGAAACTGCATTCTAGGGAAAACATCTGTCTTCCTCCAGACTTTCTGGAAACCATATACTGTGGTGACCATTACTTCATGAAGAAGTGGTGTGGGAGCTGCACAAAAGCTGTCTCGCCAAAGCCATAAACTGAGTCTCATCTAAATCCATCCACTGTTAGGAGATTCCATTTGAAATTTTTCTCTGAGGCAGGACCAGAAAGAAAAGGTGGAAGCCTGTTCTTGGTGCAAGGGCTGTGCATTAAAATCTCTAGAGAAATAAAACCAGCTGTGGTAGTGGCAGGAGGACAAGAGATTTGATGTATGAGTGACTCAAACCAGGAAAGGGCTGGAAATGAATTCGAGAAATAAGAGTCAGGCTGCGGGGGAAGGAGAAGCTACTGGAGGGACTTTGAGAGTGAAGGTGACTCCCATGCAATGTTGACAGAAGCTTTGTAAATGCTTCCTCATTTCTGACACAAAGACAAAAAAGCATCATTAGTGATGAAGGAGGTAATTAACAGGTGTGAGAGAGAAGCAGCGTAAGAATAGCAGCAGTGAGAGAGCACGCCTTTCCACCAGTTCCAAAAAGGTACAACCCAAGCTAGAGCCTTGCTTCTCAAGGAAGGTCCATGGGGCTGCAGCATTGGCCTCACCCGGAGCGTGCTAGAACACGCAGACTCTCGGGTCCCACCCCAAACTTACTGAATCAGAATCTGCACATTGACAGGATTCCTAGGGAACTGGATGCACAGTAAATCGAGCCCTCGTTTTTTTAGAGCCCTTGAAACCTCATCTCCTCCTTTTCTTCGTTCTCCTTCTTTTCCTTCTTCTCCCCTTCACCTTTCATCATCTTCTTCCTCAAATTCCCAAAACAAGTTATGTGTGAAAGTCGGTATCTACTTGTCTGCTTTGTCCTAATTCAAATATGTAAATACATCTCTACCTGGTCCTCATTCAAATCACAAACCAGCCTCAATCCATAAACATGTGAACAAAACAGTTACACTGGGCCCCAAGAGAAAGAGCAAGCAACAGCCCTCCCCAACAAGATCTATATTTGTGTTATTTATTTAGACAGAGCCTTAAGTGTGCACAGTGCTTTGTGTGGGAACATGCCAAGGAGACACTACAATCACTGACCTTTAAAAACATATTTTTCTTTTTCTCTCACAGCCCCAGGGAATAGCCAGGGTGGGGACGGAATTACGAAATCTTTGTACCAAAATGTATGAAATGAATAGAAGGAAGCCATAGGTATTTGTTAGGGCCTCCGGTCCTCTCTAAGAAGAAAGCAAGACTTTCCCAAACAATATGATCTTTACTGTGTGTGGTAGCAAGCCCTCGGTTACCTGAAGGAGGCTCAACCACACACACACACACACACACACACACACACACACACACACACACACAACAGAGAAAGGTAATTTTAAAGGTATTTTGGACAAAAATATCCATTTATTTATTATTTTTTAATAAATTTGTTTATTTATTTATTTTTGACTGAGTTGGGTCTTTGTTGCTGTGCACGGGCTTTCTCTACTTGCGGCGAGTGGGGGCTACTCTTCCTTGCGGTGCGCGGGCTTCTCATTGCAGTGGCTTCTCTTGTTGCAGAGCATGGGCTCTAGGCACATGGTCTTCAGTAGTTGTGGCACTCAGGCTCAGTAGTAGTGGCATGTGGGCTCTAGAGCACAGGCTCAGTAGTTGTGGGGAATGGGCTTAGCTATTCCGTGGCATATGGGATCTTCCCAGACCAGAGTTCGAACTTATGTGCCCTGCATTGGCAGGCAGATTCTTAACCACTGCGCTACCAGGGAAGCCCCAAAAATATCCATTTAGAAAGGAAATTTATAAAAGGAAAATTTTTAAAAAGGAACAATATTTTATGATACTTGTAAGAAAACAGGTGATAAAATATGATAAAATATTATGTAGCCACTCAAATCAGGATTTCAACATCTAGTGCAAAACATTAATAGCAAGTGGCAAAGCAGGATACGAAACTTTTATACTCACCGTCATTCTACTTTTACGTAAATTTTTTTTTTTTTTTTTTTTTTTTTTTTGCGGTATGCGGGCCTCTCACTGTTGCGGCCTCCCCCGTTGCGGAGCACAGGCTCCGGACGCGCAGGCTCAGCGGCCATGGCTCACGGGCCCAGCCGCTCCGCGGCATATGGGATCCTCCCAGACCGGGGCACGAACCCGTATCCCCTGCATCGGCAGGCGGACTCTCAACCACTTGCGCCACCAGGGAGGCCCCAGCTTTTACGTAAATTTTTAAAGGGCAACTAAGTAAACCGAAATGTTGGTAGTCTGTATCTCTAAAATTGATATTATGAGTGATATAAATGTTATTCTTTGTACTTTTCTGTACTTTCCATATACAAGTAGTACATGTACTTTTCTAAACAGTCACATTTGTTTTGGGAAAAGTTCTTTCTTAACCCCACTAATTCTCCCTTTCTCTCTACTGCCTTACCCAAGTCCACTTAATTATCCCTCCTAATCCAGAAAAGATTTGGTTCAGAAGCATGGTGATTCTCTCCCCTTGAAAACTCATGCTGGCTCTACACACTAAGAAGAGAGTAAAGCAGAGTTGGAAGAAGGCAGAATGAGGAAATTTAACAACTTCCCAAATCCTCCTATATCAGCCCTTTGATATGAGACTTCCAGACTTCATTTCAGAGTGTTTTGAATTCCCAAACACACCCATTATTGCTTGATATGGAAATGCATTCTAAAGTCCAAAAACATGGTTTCTGCACTATCCAAAAGCTCGAGAGTGGAAATTCTCAGTTTTGGTGCACATTGGAATCACCTAGACAGCTTGAAAAAAAAAAATAATGCTAGAGTCCTACCCTCGGAGATTCTGATTTTATGGGTCCAGGGTGTGCCCTGGGCATCTGGGTTTTCTTTTTTTTGAATTTATTTTATTTATTCATTTATTTATTTTGGCTGTGTTGGGTCTTGATTGCTGTGCGCGGGCTTTCTCTAGTTGCAGTGAGCGGGGGCTACTCTTCGTTGCAGTGCACAGGCTTCTCACTGCAGTGGCTTCTCTTGTTGCAGAGCACGGGCTCTAGGCGTAGTTGTGGCACGCAGGCTTCAGTAGGTCAAATTGAGCAGATTGCTGCCGTGGGAACAGCAAATGGAACCCTCGCACAGCTACTAGCTGGGGGGTCCTGGGCAAGGCACCCGCTGCTGCAGCTCATCTACGGAATCTGTAATTTAGGAGACTGGGGATTGAGGAAGAAGACAGACGCTAGAGCCTCTAAGATTTCTGACTTAGGAAAGAAGTGAGAGAGCAGGCACGTGGTCCAGAGGGATCTACTTGGCAGAAAAGAGCAGAACACACAGATGGCCATTGCTCCGGCTCATCGGACACCCTGGACATCCAAGCAGGGCTAACGCCTCAGAATTGCCCTTAAACACCTCAGTCCTAATTTTCTCATATGAAAAGGGATCTTAATCACCAAATGGTTCTAAGCCTGACTACACATTAGCATCATGAGGGGGCTTTAAAAACACCAGGTGCCTGAGCCCCACCTCGGGAGGTGCTATTTAATTAGTCAGGTCCGGCCATCAGCGCTTTTTAAAACTCCTCAGCTGGTTCTAATGTGTTGTCACGCTTGAGAACCCCACGGCAAGTGAGATCTAAGATTCCACCTCTGACATCCTATGATCCTCTGAGAAACAACAGGTAACCGTTTTTTGATTTGGCTTCTCTGGACAGAACGCCGTTCAAGTGCTCCCATTAAAATGACTGTGAGTTTCAAAAAGGTTAAATGTTTTTAATTAAGTCCTTGGCCCCCTGGCAGACGGGGGTTGAGCAAGAGACAGCCATGAGGACAGGGTTAATGGGTAAATTTTCAAATAGAAACTGCTACAGGGGCCCACGGCCGCCGTGGCAGCCGAAGTCCAAATTGCGTTGCTTCACATGCTCAGGAGCCAGTGGGTCTGACCTTGGCCATGGCCATGCCGCCCTAATGGTTATGCAGTTCCTCAGCTCCCCGCAAAGTGGATGCGAGGCCTTGGGTAATCAGCCGGCAACCTCAGCTCAACCTCCTGGGAGGACACCAATGCCAATTAAACTAGAGGTCGCCTGAGCCTGCTGAGGGCGGCAGCCAGCCTGGCTTCCAGGAGTGGTAACTGAACAGTAGACTCTGCTGTGCAGCGGCTGTTAGGGCCTCAGTAAACTGGTCACAGGCTGGCACACGGTGACCGAAAGGTGCACGGAAGGCTGGGCAACAGTGGATTGCAGGACCAAAGTCCCAGGGCAGAGGTACAGACGTACCTCACAGTAGATAGTCCCGATAGAGGTGCCCAGTGTATTACAACAGGCAGGCTCTTATCCAGAACAGAAACATTCTTTGCATTCCCTTCCTACTTTTTATTACTCCCCTCTGGACTCTCCACGTGTACCGTGGATGCTGAGTGCAGTGAACACCAGCTGATGCTTTTGAAGAGACTGCCTCCTCTGAGAATGCCATGAGAAGCTTTCTGGGGGCCTAAGGGGGCAGTTCTCAACTCCAGCTGGCTTTAGCTGGTCTGGAGTGGGGTCTGGGTATCAGTATATTTTTCAAGCTCCCCAAATGATTCGAATGTGCAGTCAAGGGAGTTCCCTGGCGGTCCAGTGGTTAGGACTCCGAGCTTTCACTGCCGAGGGCCAAGGTTCCATCCCTGGCTGGGGAATTAATATCCCACAAGGGGTGCAGGACGGCCAAAAAAAAAAATTAACATCTAATGTGCAGTCAAGGGTGAGAAGAACTGGGCTAAGCCTTGCTTGGCCAGTTTTCAGAAATCACCGACTGATGTCTTTTAAACCTAATGCTTTTCAGTCACCCATTCACTCACCAACACTGATGGTAGCTGGTTCCAGGGATATAAAGATGAATGAGATCCAGTCCCTGCCTTCAGGGAGCACACAATCTAGTAGGGGAGACAGACACATAAATGTAACTGTATAACAGAAGTTGGTCGTGGACTTTGTATTAGTCAATTACTAGGCCCCAAAAAGGCACCCCAATCTGTGGGTGAGGGTCAGGCTCCCTCCACTGTCAAGCATGCTGGGAAGAGGCAGAAACTACCATATCCAAGGAGAGCTTGGAAGGAGGGCCTGGGACAGGGAAAGGCAGGAACTCCCTGGCCTTTCTGGGCTTACTCTCTAGAGCCTGTATCCCAAGGAGTCTGGGAAATAGGTACACTCAGAGCTACTCTATTGAACAACTCCAGTGGGTGCCATTCGTGTTGTATTTTATGAAAAAAACGCCTGCTAGGGTTGTGCACTGAGCTGGCCTTGCCAGTGGTGGTGAGGGGAGCTGGCTCTGAGCAGGGAGCCCACGAGGGGAAGGCTGGGAGGTCTCTCTGCCATTTGACAAGGAAGCCTCTATAAGGAAACATGAAAACAGATCCGGGCCTGTGGGCTCTGAGAGCCAACATGTCTAGAAGCCAGGAGGAGGGCTGTCTATTTTCCTTCCCATTCTCCCAGAGCTTTCAGCGAAGTAGAACTAAGGACAGGTCTATGGCCACCCTGTGGGCTAGCATGGTACCCAGCACCAGCATCCCCTGGGGCCAGGGCAGTTGTGGGTTCCCCAAAACTGCAGGAGGAGTTACTGCAGCACAGGCAGTGACCCAGGGTGATGGTCCCATGACACCTCACCTGAAGACCCACTGAAGAGACTGGGTGGAAGGGGACCCAGCAAGGTGACCTGAGGTCCTGCCGCCATCCTGGTGGGGCTGGGCAGCCCGTGGGCTTTGACTTTAAATATTAATGTGACCTCATCTGTGCCCATAACCTAGTGAGGCTGGGGAAGTGTGGAAATGGGTTGGGGACATTCAAGTGACAGTTAAGTACTGCATGAGATAATAAAGGACTGTGTATGAGCAAGGAGAAGCCCCAAGGAGAACGGTATCCCTGGGCAAAGGGTCAGGAGAGTCAGGGCAAGCCTCTCAGCAACACGCTCCGAGTCGGGTCTTAAAGGATGAATGGATCCCAGCAAAGCAGACTGAGAGAAGCAATCCAGGGACAGCATGCTCAGGGCATGCGGCAAGAGCCTTCTGTGGCTTGGACCTAGAGAGGCAGGTGGGGCCTCACTGGGATGGAAGCTAAGCGAACGCCCGCTTAGTAGCGTGGACCTTGCAGTGGATGAGGACCCCCAAAGAATTCTAATCAGGATCCTGATGTAACGTGAGGGGTGGAAAATCTGTCCAGCAGCCGTGGGGCCCTGTGCCAGGTTAGGTGGAAGACTCTGAGAAACACCCCTTGCCACCTGTGCTACATCCTGCTTTCGGAGGAAAGAGGAAGAGAAGTGGGTGTCTGCTGACTCGCCGACCAGCTGCTCTTTCTCCACAGCTGACAGAGGGGTTGGCCGTGGCCTCTAGTGCCCTCTCCTCTGCTCACTACCATCAAACAAAGGATGGGGCTTCCCTGGTGGCGCAGTGGTTGAGAGTCTGCCTGCCGATGCAGGGGACGCGGGTTCGTGCCCTGGTCCAGGAAGATCCCACATGCCGCGGAGCGGCTGGGCCCGTGAGCCATGGCCGCTGAGCCTGCGCGTCCAGAGCCTGTGCTCCGCAAAGGGAGAGGCCACAACAGTGAGAGGCCCGCGTAGCACACACACAAAAAAAAAAAACAAAAAAACAAACGAAGGATGGCTTTCAATTTCCAGGCAGCACAGAAACCTCGCCTTCCTTCCCTCGGATGCATCTTATAAACTACCTATCAAAAGCAGCTAAGCTTTGAACATCAGGGGTCTGCTTCGCACATAGGAAGTGAGGGGCCGGCTGAGTGCGTTCCTCATCCACCTCCCACCAGCGCACTTTGACTTTCCCTTGATGGTCAAACCCATTTCTCCAGACCTCCAGAGTGACTCCCATCACTGTCTGGGTCAACCTGTTGCCTCTTTCCCCACAAGAAAGCAGCACGGAGGCCCTGGGTTTGTTGATTCAACAACCATTTCTATACTTTATTTGCTCAGATCAGGAAAAGACAAAAAACAAACTAAACTCTTTGAGACACAGATGTAGAGAACAAACGTATGGACACCGAGGGGGGAAAGCGGCAGGGTGGTGGGGGTGGGGGTGGGACGATTTGGGCGATTGGGATTGACATGTATACACTGATGTGTATAAAATGGATGACTAATAAGGACCTTCTGTATAAAAAAATAAATTAAATTTTTAAAAAAAGATTTTGAAAACTCCTTAAAAAAACAACAAAAACAAAGACTAAACTCTTTGACTGTGGAAAGACACAGACACACAGACACCATGCTGGATACAGTGAATGTCAGTGAGAAGCATTATTTATTCAACTGTCTTGATGAGTGGGTGCCAGACAGCCATTAGAACAAAAATCATGCTTTGGGGCAACTGTGTCTATTTATGTCATGGTGAGCCTCCACAGAGAGCCCAGATAATGCTTGTTATCTTCACCCACACAAGCCAAATATTTGGATAAATAAAGATGTTGTATGAAATCCCCTATCTGTCACTTTTACACAAATTGACATATAATGGAACGCTATTCGATTGTGTTCCATTTCATGGCTGCACGGCTTCCAAGCCAAGGAAAGGGGAAGGAGGGGCTTCCTGGGACTAGGGATCCATGGAAGAATCTGTCTGCTTAACCTGCTGCCCTCATCTCTGCCTTCTCTGTGTGCACCCACCAGGTCCTCCCCCAAGTCCATGGGTCCTTGTCCATTAGGTAACCTAATCCTGAGTGGGTGCTAGAATTGTCCACCTGCAACCAGTGTTTTAATCTAAACAGACCTATAGGGAATTCCCTAGAGGTCCAGAGGTTAGGACTCCGTGCTTTCACTGCCGAGGGCCCTGGTTTGATCTCTGGTTGGGAAATTAAGATCCCACAAGCCGAGAGGTGTGGCCAAAACAAAAAAAAAACAAACAAAAACAGACCTATATACACGGGTCAGCGTACATCAATCAAAGGGAGTCTTGGGCACACCAGTCCCACTGGCAGCCACTTTCTTAGATGGTCTACCTTTGTTCCATTTTGGTGTCACATCTTTTTTGAGACCCGTTGGGTTTTGTGTCTTGTTCCTGGATCCCTGGAGAATATGATCTAATTCAGCTCCCTTGCTTTGACTGCCAGCACTGGACTTGCACTAACCCCGAAGCTCCCCTGGGAACACACCCCAGCCTACAGGCACCAGTGAGCCCCTTGCTGGGCAAGTTCTAGTTTCCCACGTGGAGGGTTGGACAAAAATGGAAAGTAAGTCAATTGTTACAACCAGAAAGGGCAGCTACTGAGCCCTCCTTACAATCCCACCTCATTCAGATATCCAGCTACAACACAGAGAACCAAAAGTAGCCAACCTCTTTCACCAGTCAGGCTACATAGACTAATGAGCCCCACTAAGGTAAACCCTCTTTTTGAAAGCCAGCTGCAAACATGGCATAAACATGTCCTCTTGCTGAGAGTTTCCCTACTCACCTGTTTGAACCTTTATGTGTAGTTGCCCACACTGAGGTGGTCTTAGCACCTAGTGGTCACTTTTTATCTCCCCCAAATCATTCTCCTTTTGAAGCTAGGGGCCAATTACTATCCAGAGAATTGGGGGTGAAGTTGATGAATTAGTTAGGACCAACTCAAACTAGCTTAAATGAAGAACAGCTTGTATTAGAAGGATACTGGGGGCATTTATAGGATCCAAGGAAGAATCAAAGAATCTAATCTTAAGAAAGGCTGGGATGCAGCTGAGCCTCAGAAACAACTAAAACCAAGGACCCTATCTCTGCCAGTCTCTGCTTCTTCCTACAGGAGATCAAGTTCCTATTCCTCTCTGAAGTCCAGCTCTCTCCTCATGGTAGAAAACCTGGCCACCAACAGCTCCTAACTATTTCATCTCCTGGCCTCCTCCACTGGAGAGAGGACCTCCATCCTACTCCCTTCTGGTCTGCCATCCTAAATCTTCAGAAGAAGATCATCAGTCCATTTTGTAACATGGCTGCTTCCACTACAGGCCTTTGATGGGGTTGGGGGCACGGCATGGCACAGCATGGCACAATAGCCCCCCCCAAAAAAGGGAACTGCCACAATTGATTAGAATAAGTGAGGGTTATCACCTCAACTTGTTCCTGAGCTCTACCAATCCCAGCCCATCTAGCAAAATAATAATTTCTCTGTTGTGTCTCAGCTACATCAAAAGATAGAGGCTGCAGTGTGTTTTAGATAAGCCACTGTGGAATCCTTACCACTTATTGGCTTGTAATACAGAGGATCCCTTTTCTATCATTATGCGATGGAGAAAAAAATTTGAGCTGCCCAGTCTGAAGAATCCCTGTGTCTTAGACAAAGAGCTTGTTTTGTATTCTGGATGAGGCCAATCCTCGACAAAAGGCAAAAGCTCATTGGTTCTGAAGTTAATTAAGGGCTGAGTTCAAATGCCTGCTCCAACATGTATAGCTGTGTAAGCCACAGTCTCAGTTTTACCATCTATAAATGAGGATGGTTGATACCCACCGCCTGGTGCTGGTGTGACGATTTGAGACAGTGCATGAAGAACACGTAGCACCTGGCACACAGAAGGCTTGTCATGACGCTGGATAGACTCGGTCTTCAGTGATGTTCTCTGTCCCTTTCTGATGTCTTCTTCATTCCCCCTCTGGCCACTCCCCAGGGTATGCAGGGCTCTGCCTCCAGGCTTGCTCCCTATCTACTTTTCCTATGTATGATTTTCGGAGGTATCTTTATGAAATATACATCCCCCCCCAATTTAAAATCCTGCCTGACTCATTAAAACAGTCAAGCCAAAGTTAAACTCTTTAGCATGGACCCCAAGGCCATGCTCAGTTTGGACCCTGCCTACCTCTCCCACCTCACCGTGTCTACTCTAAGCTCTCACCAAGCTAGACCACTTGCTATTACCCAGATCTGCCATGCTTTTTCACAGTAATGCATGTCCACACATGCTGTCCCCTCTTCCTGCAGTGCCTTTCCCTTGGCTGTCACCAACTAGCCTAGCTAACTAGTTTTCAAGATTTGTGTGATCAGGAGATCCCTGGAAACTTTTGCTGACCCCAGCCCCCATTCTGAATTAGATGTGCTTCGCCTGGCTCCATTTATGCCCATGTGTGCCTCTATCAAAGTCCTTATCACACTGTATTTCCTTGTTTGTCTTTGCTATTAAATCCTGAGTTTCTTGAGGGCAAGACTACATTTCCAGCACCAAGCACAGAGCCTGGCATAAAACAGATGTTCAATAAAGTTTGATTGCTGAAACACCAATGACATATTTGTGAAACCATGTGCACTGGAAGGAATGAAGATGAAACATACAGTCCTTTTCTCCAGGTGGCTAAGTGAGCCAGCTAAGCATACAACCCATGACCTTGGCCATAACAATCCAGCTGGCACATCTAGCTGCTCCACAGGAAACAAAATCCAGCATCATGTATAAAATAGTGGATTTAAAAGCTGGAAACCTACTTGTAAAGTCCCTATGTCTTGTGATCTTGGTCGAAATGCTTAATTTTGTTTTCCTTGCCTACAAACAGAGTTTATAACTCTGTAGAGAATAAATGAGACAATGCCTATAAAATTTAAAAGTATCATTCAAATTCTTCCTGACATTATCATGATTACTTTCAGAAGATGCTGAATATCCCCATGTCTAAGCAAAAGTTAGTCCTCGTTCCTAAATATCAAATCATTGTCTGTTATAAGATAATGCTGGGCATCATATGTTTGTCTCGTGTTTGGGTATTGCATCTCAAGTGGAGACCTGGGTGTACATTTTACACCCCTCATGACTTTTAGACTTTACAGTATTCTCTGGAGCCTGATTGCGGCCCAGCACTGTCCTTAGGGGCCATGCTGTGGGATCAAGGCACAAGTAAAACTCCTATAATGAGCTCTTCCTGGTATAGCCAACAAAAACAACCCTCAGATAAGATGTAACCTGTCCTGACACAGATTTCTACCCTTTCACAGGTCACCCTCTAGTGAGATGAGTAATAAAAGAAAAACCTGAAATTAACCATGAGAATAAGCTGTGCTTTATTCATCTGTAAGGATTATGTATTGGGTTTTAACAGTACATGTATTAAACATTGCTAAGCCTCTTCCTGCTTATAATTATTAATAAGTTGCAGAGGGACTCATGATAATTGTCATCTGGGAATACCACTCAGAGAGTGCACAACTCTTAAGAAGGTGAACTAGGACTTCCCTGGTGGCGCAGTGGTTAAGAATCCGCCTGCCAGTGTAGAGGACACGGGTTTGAGCCCTGGTCCTGGAAGATCCCACATGGCACAGAGCAACTAAACCTGTGCACCACAACCACTGAGCCTTTATGCCACAACTACTGAAGCCCGTGTGCCCTAGAGCCTGTGCTCTGCAACAAGAGAAGCCACCACATGAGAAGCCTGCACGCCGCAACAAAGAACAGCCCCTGCTCGCCGCAACTAGAGAAAGCCTGCGTGCAGCAACGAAGACCCAACGCAAAATAAAAAACAAAAAATACATTAATTAATAAAAGAAAAAAATTTAGGAGCACATATCTTAAAAAAAAAAAAAAAAGGTGAACTAATTCCTAAGGTCAGGTGATGTTGAGCAGGGATGTCAAAGTAGGCAGTGTAGAAAATAATGAATAAGGTAACCACGAACGACGAGGCCATAAATTCATGTAAGGGGTCTGAATGCGCCCAGAAGAAAGAACCACAGCCTCATTAGGATTTGCACATTTCTAAACTTCGTTCTGTTACTGATGGTGCAATTTGGGGTTAGCGTCCCCTAGGTAACCAGCATATGGCACCCAGGGTGTCAACCTGGGGCAGAATGGAAGTCAGCAAGCCTTTGTTCATTGCATAAACATTTAGGAAGCACTCACTGAACACCTGGCACCGTAGCAGGTCTATTAAGTTCCTGGCCCCAAGAAGGAGGTAACAGTGCACATCAGTATGATAAGGGCAGTTCCAAGTCTGCACAGAGTACCAGGAGAGCCCAGAGAAAGGAGTGGTTAGTTCTTCCTGGGAACATCGGAAAGGGTATCTTTAAGGGCGTGGCTTTTAAGCTAAGTCTTGAAAAGCTCCTCTGGCTGAGAAGTGAGGAAAGGGCATTCCAGGTGAAATAGAAAAGCTAGCGCTGTTGAATCTCTGCTGGCCTGGAGCCAGAGTGGGCCCCTCCAGGGCGTGGGGCAGGCAAGCTGGCCATGAACCTCGAAGTCAAGCTAAATACGGAGTGGGGAGAGCCAGGGAGGAGTGCCAGCCAAGCCCTTTAAAGAGTCGGGAGGTCATCACCGACAAAGTCCAGATCGGTTGGCAGCAGAGGCAAAGGGTCAGAAGCTGGCAGAACAGGAAGAGAGAGGAGACCTAGAAAAGAAGCAGACTCCTGTTTATTAGCGGCAGCCACTTAGTGGGTTGGTCTGGTTTACAAGTGCGGGACCAGAACAGACAAGTTTCCAGGCACAGGGGTGGGTGTTTGGGGAACAGTAAGCGTCCAGCAGAACAGGAGCCTGTGTTCTTAGGGAAGTGAAGAGGCGGAAGGACAGCCCAAAAGGTGGGGCAGGAGCCCATCATGGCAGGCCTTCCTGTTAGCTACGGAATGTGGGCTTCACCTTGTAGTCAACTGGAAAATATTATGGTATTGTAAGCTGGGGAGTGACAAAGAATACCATTTTAGAAAGATCACTTGGGCAGCACTGTGGAAGACAACAGCCTTTCTTGAAGGGTAGCAAACCCCTACCCGTTTCAGAATACCCTGGATGCTGCTTTAAAATGAATAAGCATCGGGCTTCCCTGGTGGCGCAGTGGTTGAGAGTCCGCCTGCCGATGCAGGGGACGCGGGTTCGTGCCCCAGTCTGGGAGGATCCCACATGCCGTGGAGCGGCTGGGCCCGTGAGCCATGGCCGCTGAGCCTGCACGTCTGGAGCTTGTGCTCCGCAACGGGAGAGGCCACAACAGTGAGAGGTCCGCGTACCGCAAAAAAATAAAAAATAAAAATAAAAAATGAATAAGCATCATCTTAGCTGCGCCCTAGATCTACTGAATTTGAATTCAATGGAGAGACCTAGGAATCTGCATTCCTGGTCATTTGGGGGCACACTAGAGTCTGCAAGCAGTCACCTGGGCAAGAGAAGACAGGGCCCGTACTGAAGAGGAGACTGGTAAAGAAACATGTAAGCAAACACCCTGTCACACAAAGTAGCTGCACAATAATATTTATGGGATGGGTAAATGAATGAATGCAATATAAACAGAGATTGATGGGATGGAGAGAGGTCAACTCCAAAGTATAAGGTAGAACCATATAACACAGCTATTTTTATGGGTCAAAACAGGATGAATGTTGGCAATTCATACAGCTCAATTTAATGGTGTAATCAGTAAAAGCTATGTCCTTATCATTTAAATTTGTTTCTACCAGTGTAGTCATATGTCACTCATTCTTTGAAACCAGTGAAGACTCCAAGGGGAGACTAGAAGGGCTTTAGTTCCCTTCTGTAATCTCTAGGACAATCTGGAAAGGATTCGAGGGGTTTGGGGCTGATCAAAGAAAGCTATGACCACTAGAGGCATTAATATGCAAGCTGTACAGCAGAAATTAACACAACATTGTAAATCAACTATACTTCAATAAAATAAATATTAAAATAAATTTTTTTTAAAAAGGGATTTCTCTGGTGGTTCAGTGGTTAAGACTCCACACTTGCAGTGCAGGGGGCCCAGGTTCGATACCTGGTTGGGGAACTAAGATCCCACATGCCAAGCAGCATGACCAAAAATAAAAATTAAAAAAAAATTGTTTTAAAATTAAAAATTAAAAAAAATAAAAAGCAACAGTGCTGGAAAAAAAAATAATAAGCTTTACTGAACAGTGCCTGGACAGGGTTGCATGAGAGGGGAAGACTATCCAGAAGCTTATGGTGAGGGGGCCACCACCCAGAAGAGGAGGGCATGGTTGGGGGGCAATCTGAGAGGGGGCGTACACATCTAGGGGATGTCTCTCAGCAGCACGGTGGGGAGTCTCTGGATCAGAGAACTCCAAAGGGCCTTACCACCTTGGGTGGTCATGTAACCACAAGGCTCTATCTTATCAATGGCCAGCAGATGCTAGATGATATGCAAAGCAGACAGGCTCTAAACGGCTTAACTAACTGCCTGTTTGGGGTTTTTGGGGGTTTTTTTGCCACATGGTTTGCAGGATCTTAGTTCCTGGACCAGGGATCCATCCCGGGACCCTGGAATTGGAAGTGCAGAGTCCTAACCACTAGACGGCCAGGGAATTCCCTATTTGGGCTATTTTTAAAATATCTGGACATGTAAAAAAAATTTTTTTTTTTTTTGCGGTACGCGGGCCTCTCACTGTTGTGGTCTCTCCCGTTGCAGAGCACAGGCTCCAGATGCGTAGGCTCAGCGGCCATGGCTCACAGGCCCAGCCACTCCGCGGCATGTGGGATCTTCCCGGACCGGGGCACGAACCCGTGTCCCCTGCCTCGGCAGGTGGACTCTCAACCACTGCGCCACCAAGGAAGCCCTGGACGTGTAAAAATTTGAATCTGGTGCTGGCTAGCTTTTGAGCTAAGGGGTCCAGGCTGCAGTGAATAAACTATCTAGGGGCCAATACACAGAGGTCTTCTTTGGCTCATTTACATAACACAGTCCTGGCTTGAATGACCTCAGCTCCATTCCTCCCACTTCCCCGCCTGCTCTGTATGGCAGGAAGCCTTCCATGTCACTGACTGACAGCTGGGTTTGGCCAGTGGGAAGCACTGGCAGAAGACTGGAAGACAAAAGAAAAGGAGAAGCTAGGGTATTTCTTACCACTTTTCTGTCTTGGGCTGCGTTGACAGCAGTGGCCACCTTTGTATTTGAGGTGACCCCTGCCTGTGGGCTCTGAGAATTCACCTCCTCCCTTCCACAGTCCCTCCAGGCTAAGGATGGTAGTGACATCCAACTCTTGCTAATTTTCCAGTTGTCTCCTTGCCCTCTGGTTGGTTTCTCAGTCTCATCCGTCACCTGTATAACCAATTCCCTCCATTCAATTCCCTCTGTAAACACTCTGGGTGATTTCTGACTTCCTGCTTGCAGCCTGCTAGACACAATTTCTTAGTTCTCCCCAGGCCTCCAAATTATGATAAAAATAGGGAGGGTCTTTAATAGAGACAACTGATATTTTCACAATGTGAATGAAGACATCTGTTAAAAAAAAATTGTTTCTCTTTTTATCTATCTAAAGAACATGATTTAAGGTATAGGGTGTTAGCATCCTCAAGATAAGGCCCCCAGCCTGCCTAGCCTGCCTTCCATCTGCATGTAAGCCCTCCTGTGTTGCAATCCTGCAGCCACCCTCTTCACAGCAACCATTGTGTTGTGAGGCAGCCCATGATCAAAGTGGTCCGTGATCTCATACTTTGGCAATGCAGAGGGGAGAAGGGTGAGGCCGCCTCCAATCTAGCAAGGAGAAAGTTGTGATTCTGAGTGGGAGCTCAGCTCTTCCAGACTATAGAACATCAACAGTTAGGAATCTGACTCTCCTCGGAGAAGTCTCTGACTCTTAAAATTGGCCAGCCTCACTTAGTTATTCAAGATCCACTTTCATAGATTCTTCCTGAGACAAACGGTAAAATCACCTGTGGTCCCATAGCCCAGAGACAGCTGCTAACACTTTGGAATATCTCAGTTCACATTTTTCCCCTGTAAGTATATAATGGTTCTTTTACTTCAATAGGAAATTGTTCTAGAATCTGATTTTTTTCACTTAGAATATTGTAAACATTTTCCCTGATCTATTAAAAATCTTCTGCATTATCTTTTTTTTGACATGGATTCATTATCATTTTTAATGATGCATGGTTTTCTAGAAGATATGGATGTCTTACCATTTTATTTGCCAGTCCCCTTGAACTTCCACCATTCCCCTGGAATAAACAATGTTCTGACAAACATTCTCGTTGTGCACACCCTTCATAGTGTCTTCAGTATAAATGCCTAGAAGTGGAATTTCTTGAGCAGAAAGTGTGCACATTGTAATATTTATGGCAATTTTGCCAAACAGCTACAGGGAGGTTTATGTTTTGCTTTGTTTTAGTTGCTTTTCAAGATTTGGGTTTTTTCATATAACATCAATGCTAGTAAGATACGGAAAAAAAAAAAAACTAAATTATAACTTTGGAAGGCAAGGATCTGGCTATGTTCATCTCCGTATCCCTCATAATGTCTACCCGCCACAGTGAAATAAATGTTGAATTTGAAAGAAAGATTCACAAGAGCATATTCAACCTCTATGAAACATTTTCGTAAAATAAGGGCAGACCAAGCTCTACAATGCTTAGTCCAGTGGTTCTTACCTTGCCTGTATATTAGAATCACCTAGGGAAATTTTCACAGGTCCTGGACCCCCAGGTTATAGGAACCTGGACCCCAACCCTAGACCAATTACATCAGAATCTGGGAAGATCCTGGGAAGGGGGGATGGGCAGTTCCAGCATCAGTATATTTTCAAAGCTCCCCAGAGAACTCTAACATGAAACCAGGGCTAGGAGCTGATAATCCTTAAAAATGACAGATAACTGAAAAAGAAAAAGTGTTTTTGCTCCTTTTCCCTAATCATCATGAAGAATATAAATAGAAATGAGAAAACTCAGCAATTTGGAGGCCACATGTACCCAAGGCTGACTTCATGGTATTTAACCCAAGAGAGCCAGTTTAATATCTTTTAAAGGCAGTGTGTTTTTCCCTGCACCCAAAATGCCAAGCTTTCAGGAAACCCCTATCTTTTCGTTATCCCTCTATGGAAACTAGGACACAACAGATGGCAGGATCATGGATTGTGTCTGCTCAAGTTAGAGCTGCTTTTATTTGCGAGACATCAAATTCATATTGACTGCAGAGACAGGCTGACATGATTTATTTCAAATGAAAATGGAGGCATCATGGGTTCTGTCTTTGCTCATTACTGAAAGACAGAGTCTCGTGTGTGATCAGGACGCACTGAATTGCTGATGACAGAAACTGTTCGCAGGGGCTGCAAGAGGCTGCCCTTGTTTTCAGTGACTACATATCGGAGAATCTCCACATGCCCAACCCAGCAGCCCTGATATCACAGCGGTGAAGTTTCCCACCCAGAGTCCCGCTTCTCCAGATCAGTCAGCAAAATACAAGGGAAGCACCACTTCTATTTATTTCTCACTGTTAACACTTTAATTATATACTCCTCCATGTGCTCTCAGAAGTGCAGCTTGACATTTTGAAAAGAAAACGCGGTAGGTACAGCCCATTCATCTTGAAAGAAACCATCTCCAGTGACATGAAAGCAGCCCCAGTCCGTGGCTCTCCATGATCCCTCTTCAGCTTGGCAGCGTGAAGTCGTAGGGAGCCTGGGAACTGCTCCCGGCTTCTTACGGAGGCTGGTTAACAGGAAACCCTAGGCTGGTGGGAGACGGAGGGCAGAAGGAGAAATAGCCCAGGGCAGATCAGGAAAGATGCTCATTTCCCCCACCCATCAGGTAAAGAGCAGAACCTAGCAACAGCCAGGAGTACTCCCCACACCCCGCACCCCCTTGCCCGCACCT
This sequence comes from Mesoplodon densirostris, assembly GCF_025265405.1. Lineage (NCBI taxonomy): Eukaryota > Metazoa > Chordata > Mammalia > Artiodactyla > Ziphiidae > Mesoplodon > Mesoplodon densirostris. Next base: position 31,026,928 of record NC_082674.1, read on the forward strand.
CCCCACCTGGGTCAGTGATGTGGAATGGGTCTTAGAAATCGGGCTCGGGGGACTTCCCTGGTGGTGCAGTGGTTAAGAATACGCCTACCAATGCAGGGGACACAGGTTCGAGCCCTGATCCGGGAAGATCCCACATGCTGTGGAGCAGTTAAGCCCGTGCGCCACAACTACTGAGCCCGTGTGCTGCAACTACCGAAGCCCACACGGCCTAGAGCCCGAGCTCCGCAACAAGAGAAGCCACCGCAATGAGAAGCCCGAACACTGCAATGAAGAGTAGGCCCCACTCGCCGCAACTAGAGAAAGCCCTCACGCAGCAACAAAGACCTAACACAGCTAAAAAAAAAAAGAGAGAGAGAGAGAGAGAGAGAAATTGGGCTCAGGACTCCCAATTTATGGATGAGAAAAAGGGGCCAGAGGAATAACCTATTTGCCCAAGATCCTGCAGTGACTCAGTGGCAGAGCCTAGGATTCAGGTCTCCTGATTCTCAGATTCCTCTGCTTTGCCTCCCCAGTAGTTCTCAAGCTTGGCTTCATATTAGAATTACCTAGGAGCTTTTTTAAAAAAATTATTTATTGGGACTTCCCTTCCAGTGGGTAAGACTCAGTGCTCCCAGTACAGGGGGCCAGGGTTCAATCCCTGCTCAGGGAACTAGATCCCGCATGCACGCTGCAACTGAAAGAGCCCGCATACTGCAACTAAGACCCAGAGCAGCCAAAATAAATAAATAAATAAATAAATATATTTTTTAAATTATTTATTCGTTTTAATTGAAGTATAGTTGATTTATAATGTTGTGTTAATTTCAGGTGTGCAGCAAAGCGATTCAGTTACACATACACATATTCTTTTTTCAGATTCTTTTCCCTTATAGGTTATTACAAAATATTGGGTGTAGTTGCCTGTGCTATACAGTAGGCCCTTGTTGGTTATCTATTTTATATATAGTAGTATATATATGTTAATCCCAAACTCCTAATTTACCTTTCCCTCCCTCACCTGGGAGCTTTAAAACAAACAAAGCTGCCCAGCCCCACCCCCTAGAGATCCTGGTTTCATTGGCCTGGGGTGGGGCCTGGATGTGGGTATTTTTACAGTTGCCCAGGTGATGGGTGTGTGCTGCCAGGACTGAGAGCCCCTGCACCCCAGCCTAGCTTGACTTAACTGTCTGTTCCATTTTGTTCCATGATGAGCCCAGCCCTTGCTAGGGGCCGGAGCAGTGAAAATGAGTCAAGATTTCGGTTCTTGCCCTAAAGCTGCTCAGCATCTGGCAGAAGAGCCTACTGTGAAAAGCTCATGCCAGCAGCAGAGTGCTAAGAGTAACACTATAAATATAAATAAGTAATCGCAGTGGTTAACTCTGTATGGGAAGGTTGAGGGAGGTGGTATTTGAGTCTACATTTAAAGGATGAATAAGTTGAATAAGATGAATGAGTTGCTAAGAGGACTAGATGCAGAAGGGTTTTCCAGGGAGAGGGAACAGCACGTGCAAAGCCCCGGAGGTATGAAACAACACAGCATATTTGTAGTTGGTGTATCTATTTAATAAAACAGAGTGTGAGAGCAGTGGATACAGGAGGTAGGCAGGGGCTGGATCCCAAAGGACCCTGTGATATAAGCCATTCTAAGGGTTGGGGACAATCCTGAAATGATGGTGAACCACTGAGATACGTCGTGCAGAAAAATGACAAAATACAACTTGAATTTTAGGAAAACCACCCTAATGGTGGTGCGGATAATGAATTAGAAGAAAAAGCTAGATGCGGGGAGACTAGTTGAGAGGGGAGGCAAAGAGATGATGAGGGTCTGAATGAACCAGGCAGTGGCCACAAAGACTGCAGGCTGACGACAGACAGGACCTGAATTCTGAACCCTGTCCCTGATGCATTGCATTTAGAAGATGGAATTGATAGGATGAGGTGGTTGGTTGGCCAACGAGTGAGAAGGTCTGACTCCAACCTAACTTCTCCCTATTCCTCTTCATATACTCTGACCTGAACTCTCACCCCACTTCCTTTGATTCTGCTGGTCCCTCAGCCTAGGATACCAATCCCTCCTCCATCGCCAAATGTCATGTAGGATATATCCTATAGGTCTCAAATCAATGCTAATTCCTTTGAAAATCTGGTTTCTGAAGGAAGGAAGGAAGGAAGGAGTGGAGTTCAGCAAGTTCATTCTACATGTTCCCAAGGGTAGGTTATTGCATCTGGCCTCCTGAGAAGTCTGCCTTCTCATCTGCACGGTACCCTTCAAACCTCTGCTGAAACACACCTGTTCTGGGAAGGTGTCCTTGGCACCTGCAGGCATGGGTTGTGTCCCCATAGCACTTTTGCATTCCTCTGTCAGTATTTAGAGAATTGTTCCATGTTGTCAGCCATTATTGATTTAGACATGTGTCTTCTAGGGTAAACAAGCTCTTTTGCTCTTTTGAAAAACGGGGGCACTGTCTTCTTATTCTGTCTCCTGTCCTAACACAGCCACAGAAAAAAGATATTTGATAAAAGTTCATCAAATGAATGAATGTCAAAGGCCGAATTTGTGAATTGCAGGAAGTGTCCTATGATGATGATGATGATGATGGGATTCTGCAATCCCTCCCCAGAATAGGGCACCTCAGAATTCTGCATCATTTGGAGACCAAGGGTGGAGTATTATACTGAGGAATTACACCCATGTAATTTAAACCAGTCTGCGGACCACTGGGAAGACTCTCTAAGACCACCACAAGGCTGGGAACTGTACTTTGAGAACTGCTTCTAGGGCATTCTCTCAGCAGAGCCTTTAGCCATGCAGAGAGTGAAAGGCAGAGACAAAACTGTCCTGCCCAGGAAAAATGAGTCTTATCCTTGTCATCTGGGCAATTCTCCCAGCCTCCTCAGGTAACTCCATCTTCCAGATGTGAGTTACCTCTTCCTCTAGGAATCTTGTGCCTTCGCTGGGTATTATAAAGAAACTTCTGGGCTTCCCTGGTGGCACAGTGGTTAAGAATCCGTCTGCCAATGCAGGAGACACGGGTTCGAGCCCTGGTCCGGGAAGATCCCACATCCCGTGGCGCAACTAAGCCCGTGTGCCGCAACTACTGAGCCCCCGTGCCACAACTACTGAAGCCCGCGTGCCTAGAGCCCGTGCTCTGCAGCAAGAGAAGCCACCACAACGAGAAGCCCGCACACCACAACAAAGAGTAGCCCCCGCTCGCTGCAACCAGAGAAAAGCCCACGCTCAGCAACGAAGACCCAACACAGCTAAAAATAAAATAAATTAAATAAATAAAATAAATTAATTAATTAAATAAAAAGAAACTTCTGATTGACTGATACACTGAAGGTATGCACCCATGGTTGCTATCTTAAATCCTCCCACAGGGTTGTCTTTTTAAAGCGCTGGAAGATTCACAGGAATTTCAGATGTTACAGCAACTTAAAGGGGAAAACACTAGGCCTCAGCAGTGTACCCCAGCTCCCCTACCATGAGGGAGGTATATTGGAGAGTCATTCCAGTCCCCCTCGAGCTACCCATTAGAGCAAGGAAGTCCAAATCTTGAGTCTGAGCTGGTGACTGAAGGAAGAGACCTGGAATCAGCACAGCAGTCAGAATCCTGCTTGAGGGCAGCATTGCTGAAACTAAAAGGAATAATTTTATCTGGAGCAGCCTCTCTGTACACTTGTTCCCCTGTGGCAGTTGTGGTGTTCAGGTTAAGGCTATGTATACTGGGGCTGGGGGTAGAGAGAAGGATGGGAAAGAGGAAGGGAGGGAAGACCTCCTCCTGGGCACTTGCAGATGTGGGAGATTTCCCAGGTGTTCTGCTGCTGCATGCAGGAAAAGGAGCACCTTCCAAACAGGCTGCATTCCTCCCTGGGAATCTGAGGGCATGTTGTAACCATTTAGTGGAATTCCCCCTGAGGCTTTGGCTCTGCAGGAAATTCCTGGCTGCTTTCCAGGAGATGCAATTGCTGCAGAAGGAGATAACACAGGTTGCACAAGGGCAGGGCAGGTATGGCTGGCCCAGCTCTTCATCTCTCCCAGGCAAGTCCAGACTGGAGGGCCTTGCTTTAGGACTGCAGCTCTGCTTGGAAATGAGGTCTGGAGGAAAGTCCCAGAAAAGAAAGAAAGCCTCTCTTCCTGGGGGACCTTCAGCTTTAAATCACCCAGAGGAATTTAAAGACCCAGCTTGACACCCTTGAAGCAGCTGCAAATAAAGGGTGAGTGCAGTGAGATCCTGTTGAAAAAGATCCTGTGAAAAAGAAGTTATTCAAAATGAAGAACACAACGTCTGTGTCCCGAGTGTTTCTATAGCGTCTGTTGCTCGGATGGGTGGATGTGTTCTCTCCAGGATAATGCCTGGAAGCCTCCAGAATGTGTTCTCCATCAGGCTGCCTGATCTGATACTATTCTTTAAGGCCAGATTCTTTCTGCCCTCGACCTTAAATTCTACCTCTAGCATTATTGGAATGAGTCCTCAATACAGACCATTTGAATTTTTATTGAAAAACACTGCTTTACAACCAAGGGCTGGTTAATAGCTAAACACAGCTCTGGGGTTTGATGGACTGGTTTCTGTTTTGCTTTGCCTGTTTTGCTCTGTGTTTGTTCTTGTTTTTCCAGAAATATATGACCACCAACCCCTAGAACAGATGTGCTGACCTGGACAATGTAATGACCACACCCAAGTTCCGACGCCATTAACGTACATGTCTCTGAAGGGTAACTACCCTCAGCACGCCTGCAGCCACTTCCTACTTCACTTCTTGTATAAATCCTGACTAAAACTTGGGGAGTGGGGAATTGGTTCTTTCAGACAGGAGTCCATCTTTTCCCCACGTTGCAGGCTTCCTCAAAATAAAGCTACTTTTCCTTTACCCAACACTTGTCTCTCAGTATTGGCTTCTTGAGCGGGAACAGCCAAGCCTGAGTTTGGTAACAACATCAGCCACGTCTCCAGACTGTACTTCTTCCTCTCTGACTTTAGAAGGAGGTTCTTACCTCCATCTCTCCAGATCTAGCTGTAGAATTTTCCTCCTCAACATGAAGTTCTTGCAGACTCCAGTTCCAGAACATTCAGAGTCCACCTAAAGCCACCCCTGGGGGCTGCCCCCAGGGTGGAATTTGGTAGATCCTAGAGTAACACGGAAGAGCTAAATCAGACTCCACGTTGGATCTGTTTCTTTGACTTTAACCTTTGCTTTTCATTGCTTTTATTGTTATAATCATACATAATGGCCTGCCTGGGGAAATCCTGCCCCTCTGCCTGAATATTAAACTAAAGTGCCTTTGTTCAGCTCACTGGGGAAACAATCTGACCCTGCCCACCTGTGAATGGCTGCAGAAAACAGTGAAGTCAGAAAGAGAAAAACAAATACCGTATGCTAACACATATATATGGAATCTAAGAAAAAAAAAAAAAAAGGTCATGAAGAACCTAGGGGTAAGACAGGAATGGAGCCGCAGACCTACTAGAGAATGGACTTGAGGATGTGGGGGGGGGAGGGTAAGCTGTGACAAAGTGAGAGAGTGGCATGGACATATATACACTACCAAACAGTAGACTAGATAGCTAGTGGGAAGCAGCCGCATAGCACAGGGAGATCAGCTCGGTGCTTTGTGACCACCTAGAGGGGTGGGAGGGGTGGGAGGGATGATTCACTTTGTTATAAAGCAGAAACTAACACACCATTGTAAAGCAATTATACTCCAATAAAGATGTTTAAAAAAAAAAAGAAATTAACACATCCCCTCCTATTTTGCAAGATAAATGGCCTTTTTACTTTATTATTACTTTATTTCCTCACCTCCTCTCCCTCTCTGTTCTATAAAAGAAACTGGCATCCAGACCCCTATAAGATGGTTTTGGGGGGACCCTAGTCTGCCATCTTCTCGGTCTGCTGGCTTTCCGAATAAAGTCGTTACTCCTTGCCTCAGCACCTCGTCTCCCGATTTATTGGCCTGTCGTGTGGTAAACAGAGCAAGCTTGGACTCGATAACACCAGGCCCCATCCCGCAGCTCCTCCCTTTTCTAGGGCATGGTCCACCCAACAGAAAGACCATTTTCCAAACAGTCTTGAAGCTTCCCCCAAGGGTCTCCTTCTGAATTGATTGGTCAGCGTTAACTAAATACCCATTATGTGCCAGGCACTTTACTAGGCATCAGAAATACAAAAAGAGTAAGACTAGAGAGAGGAAATAGCAAACCAGAAGGTCCTTTTTTCTACTGAGAGTGGAGAACTGACCATAAAGTACTATACTGGCCCTATGAGACAGGTTTAACTTAGAAGCTCTCAAATTATTTACATCATCAGATCTTTCTAGGCCTCATTTCCCACCTTCACTGCAGCCAGTCTTATAGGTGTGCCCCAGGGACAACTAAGCCAAACTCCATTGCAATTTTCCTCCTAGCACAATACACATCTGTGCTAGAGGAGGGACTAGGAGGCAGGGAAGGCGTGGTCAGCCTGTGCATTCCACCTGCCACTCGCAGTGCCACCACTGAAACCGAGCAGGACCCTGTGGGGCTCCTGGGTACAGAAGCCTTTCTGTCCCCCGTTTCTTCACTCCAGCCTCCACGACCTTCCCTGAGTTCAAAGGGCAGAATTGAACTGTGGCTAATCAGGTAAGGGAAGGGATGCAAAGACAAGGGAGGGGCAGTCAGGAAACTACAGTGCAGCCTGGGGGCAGGGCCCTGGTTCACCTCAAGGGATACACATAACAATGTCTGTAAATTCTTTAAAATGGCTGCATTCTTCGTACCAGAGAAAGATCACCTGAGGTTACATTAAAGGAACCAGAGAAGGTCACCAAGAACATCACCTGAGACCAGATTAGAGGAGTGGAGGCCCTCCACATACCCTAATTTTATCAGCAACCCCACCCTTGAACCATTACTATAAAACTCCTCATCAGGGCTTCCCTGGTGGCGCAGTGGTTGAGAGTCCTGCCAATGCAGGGGACACGGGTTTGTGCCCCGGTCCGGGAAGATCCCACATGCCGCGGAGCAGCTGGGCCCGTGAGCCATGGCCGCTGAGCCTGCGCGTCCGGAGCCTGTGCTCCACAATGGAGAGGCCACAACAGTGAGAGGCCTACGTACTGCAATGCAAAAAAAAAAAAAAAAAAAAAAAAAAAAAAATCCCTACACCTCTTTCCCCTCTATCTAGCCCTGACTTCATTCTTTCTTGGTTGTCAACTTGTTGCTCCCACCAAAATGTAAAGCTCACTAAGGACACAGATTACAGCCCAGTGGTCAGCAGAGTCTTTCTTCTTCTTTTTTTTTTTTTTAGAAGAGTCTTTCTACATTAAAAGATAGTCAATAAATACTTGTGTGTAGATGCATGGATATTTTTTCAATTGACTGGTTGAATATGACTTCTGACGCTTATGGGTATCAGTACCCAGGAAGTAATATAGTCTAAGCCTGGAGAGACATGGGTTTAATTTTCACTAACATTTTCCCTTACCTGCCACCTTTTTTTTGGGGGGGGGGTCATTTAATCCAAAGTCCTTAGATCTTGTTGCTTTGCATGACTGGGTTAGGTTACATATGAGAATTCTGCAAAGCAAAAAAGATACATCACAGCAATTTGCATCTCAATTTCTGTTCCTCTCAAAAGCCACAAAGTTCCTCAGCAATAATCATGTGCAAGGCAAAGAAATTAAGAAGTTTGTCTGGGAAGACATTAAATGAGTCTCTGGAATGTAGTAAAAGACATATCCAACGGTCTACCCTTCCCCTAGATTTTTTTCTGGCCCTGCCACAAGAGAACAAGTACTTGAAGGGAAGATTCCTCTTGGAAAATGAGAGAAGATACATTCAAATTGTGTTACAAATTGCTGCGTGGTACTTTGGATTTATCATATTCTACGTCAGATCACGTCCCTGTGCACAGCGGTGTGTACAAAGCATCACTCCTGATAACAACAAAAAGCTATAATATGGAGTTTCTAAGGCACAGAGTCCCTTGGTAATAAAAAATCTTCAAGGCCCAAAAAACCCAGTTCTCCTTATCCCGTTTCATTGGTGTTCCGGAGAATGTCTACTGTACTTCTCCCTTCCGGTCTCTTAGGAATCATAGTGATAATGAGAGCTTAGGGAAGGCAGGTGGTGGATGAATATGAGTGGGTTATTAGAGCCCAGGGTTGTATTAAAAAGAGGAGTCTGGGGCTTCCCTGGTGGCGCAGTGGTTGAGAGTCCACCTGCTGATGCAGGGGACACGGGTTTGTGCCCCGGTCTGAGAAGATCCCGCATGCCATGGAGTGGCTGGGCCTGTGGGCCACGGCCGCTGAGCCTGCGCATCCGGAGCCTGTGCTCCACAACGGGAGAGGCCACAACAGTGAGAGGCCTGCGTACTGAAAAGAAAAAAAACAAAACAAAACAAAACAAAACCCCGACTATTTCAAAGGTCACCAATGACTTTGTTATTGCCATAGCCCAAGGTCTTTCCTCAGTTTCTGTAAAATTCTGCCCCATTTTATCCTCTCTCAGTATGTCCGCCTCCTCTGACTTTGATTACCCACGCTGGCTCCTCTCTCATCTTTCTGGCTGATCCAGCTTTGGCTCCTACTTGCTCCCCATCTTCCTCCCTACATACTTGCTCTGTGTGCTCCTCTATTCTCAGTGATTTAATATCTACATACACAGTTTCCAAATCTCCATCTCCAGCTTCTGTGTGATCTTAGGCAAATTACCTTACTAGGCCTCAGTTTCATCATCTATAAGTCAACTATCTGACACCCCCATTGAGGTATTCAAATGCCACCTTAGAATCATTCTGTTTCACACTGAGTCACCCTCTTTTTTCCAAACAACTCCTCCTTCTCCTGATGTTTCTATTTCTCCTCATGGAACCTACATCAGTTAGCCTCGGCTAAATTAATCTGCTATACCAAAGAAGCCCCAAATCTCAGTGGTTTACAATAACAAAGGTGTGTTTTGTTTTATTTTGGTTTTGACATGGCTGACATCCAAAAATTAGATTAAAAAAAGTTTTTTATTTTATGTTGAAGCATAGTTAACAATGTTGTGTTAGTTTCAGGTGTACAGAAAAGTGATTCAGTTACATATATACGTGTATCTATTCCTTTTCAAATTCTTTTCCCATTTAGGTTATTACAGAATATTGACCAGCATTCCCTGCACTATACAGTAGGTCCTTGTTGGTTATCTATTTTAAATATAGCAGTGTGTACATGTCAATCCCAACACAGTTTTTTTCTTATCATGTTACATGTCCACTATGGATCAGCAGCGGGACCAGAGAGAATATTCTAGACTATTCTATGGTTCTGAAAACTTCTAAGGAGTGGCACACCTCACTTCTACTCACATTCCATTGGTCAAAATAATATTGTGGTGATGCCTGACACTAATTGAGGTGGGATATATAATCTTCCTAAGGGAGGAGCCCATAGAAAAGGGCAGCAAATATTTTTGAACAACGATAAAAATCAGCCAGAATTAGTCTTCCGAGCATTAGGCTCCATACACACCTCTGACCCCTACCTATTCCTTGATTCCCACACCACTCACTTACTGGATATTATTAATTCTTGTCTGACAGCATCTCTTGAATTCAGCATTGATCATGGCATTTTATATATAGTGTAAATTTGATCACAATTCTATTGTTTTCAGCTAATTTCCCCAATTCCATTCTCTGTCATATTGGTCGTCAATCTACCTATGACTGTTATTTCACTACTCAAAAATTTTCAATAACTCCCCATCACCTCAGATCAAAAGACAAATTCATTAGCTTGGATTTCAAAGTCTCTTACAGTGCAGGCCCTTATCTATATCTCCAGGCTTATCTGTTAAGAAGCCTCCACTAGAGTCCATTTATTCCACCTGTCACTCCCCAAACATTGTGTTGGATACCTTCCCACCTCTGCCACACCTCCCCCTGGAATTCTCCCCACCCTGTCAAAATTCTACCCATCTTATGAAGTCTATGTCAAATATTTGAGTATATTCTATTGCTCCTATTGGATTGCATACTTCCTGAAAGCAAATACATCGTCTTATACATTTATGTGTTTCTCACAGCACTTTCCCCACGTTAGGGGAAAGGAAAGAAGTTAGCATTTATTGAGCACCTCCTGTGTGCCAGAGACTGGAAATCACTTTACATATGTTATCTAATTAAATCCTAACAGCAATTCTATTCAATAGGAATTATTTTTCTTATCCAATCAGTGATGAAACTGAGTGAGGTTCAGTGGAGTGATTTGCTCAAGGTCATGAAGCTAGCAATTGGTAGAGCCAAAATCTGAACCTAAGATAAGCCTAATAAATACATTTGAGGACAGAATAAACAAAGAATTATTTATGTTCACAAAAGGTAAATTACAAAAGAAATGCAAATGGGGCTTCCCTGGTGGCGCAGTGGTTGAGAGTCCGCCTGCCAATGCAGGGGACACGGGTTCGTGCCCCGATCCCGGAAGATCCCACATGCCGCGGAGCGGCTGGGCCCGCGAGCCATGGCCGCGGAGCCTGTGTGTCCGGAGCCTGTGCTCCGCAACGGGAGAGGCCACAGCAGTGAGAGGCCCGCGTACAGCAAAAAAAAAAAAAGAAAAAGAAATGCAAATGGCTAAAAAAAACATTGAAAAATTCAGCCTGGGACTTCCCTTGTGGTGCAGTGGTTAAGAATCCGCCTGCCAATGCAGGGGACACAGGTTCTATCCCTAGTCCAGGAAGATCCCACATGCCACGGAGCAACTAAGCCCGTGCACCACAACTACTGAGCCTGCGCTCTAGAGCCCGTGAGCCACAACTACTGAAGCCCACGTGCCACGACTACTGAGCCTGCACTCTAGAGCCCGTGAGCCACAACTACTGAAGCCCATGTGCCACGACTACTGAGCCTGCACTCTAGAGCCCAAAAGCCAAAACTACTGAGCCCGTGTGACACAACTACTGAAGCTTGCACGCCAAAAGCCCATGCTCTGCAACAAGAGAAGCCACCACAATGAGAAGCCTGTGCGCCGCAATGAAGAGTGGCCCTTGCTCACGCAACTAGAGAAAGCCCACGTTCAGCAACTGACCCAATGCAACCAAAAATAAATAATAAATTAATTAATTTTAAAAAATCATAGTTTAAAAAGATACCTCATGACATGGTTATGCACTCATGACGTATTAAGTAAAAACACAAATCAGGCAACAAAACAGCATTGCAATATGAGGCCTTCTGAAGGAGAGGCCTCAGGAAGGGTTGTCCACTGCCCACCCCTGAGACACACACCCTTGGGTGGGGCACATTTCTGTCAGCAGCTGGAAGTAGAGATGGGGGAGGGGAGGCTCTTCACACTGCTGCTGGGACTGCAGGTCAGGACAGCACCCTAGGGCCTATGGAGGTACCATGGTGGTGCCCAGCCAGTGGCCAAGGCCCCAGCCCACGCCTCCAGAGCCTTCAGTATAAGAATCCACCCAAACGAGTGAAACAAGGGTGTGGATTTCAAGATTCTGAGAGAAGGCGAGAGCATCCTGACCTGCTTCCTGGAAGGCTGGGTGGTTTGTGGTTAACCACACCTCCCGAGGAGCAGGGCAGCCTTGAGGCCAAGTGAGAACAAGCGTGGGAGTGAGTCATTGGAGTGGGGAAAAAAAAAAGTGCAGTGGAACTTCCGTGGTGGCTTGGTGGTTAAGAATCCACCTGCCAATGCAGGGGACATGGGTTCAAGCCCTGGTCCTGGAAGATCCCACATGCCACAGAGCAACTAAGCCCATGCACCACAACTACTGAGCCTGCGCTCTAGAGTCTGCGAGCCACAACTACTGAGCCCACGAGCCACAACTACTGAAGCCCACGCACCTAGAGCCCATGCTCCGCAACAAGAGAAGCCACTGCAGTGAGAAGCCCACGCACCGCAACGAAGAGTAGCCCCTGCTCACTGCAACTAGAGAAAAGCCCGTGCAGCAACAAAGACCCAACACAGCCAAAAATAAATAAATAAAATAAATAAATTTATTTTTTAAAAAGTGCAGTAATCAAGACAGAGACTTAAGTTGAAACAGGGTGTAGGAGTTGACGGAGCTGGGGGCAGAGATACAGACAGGCGTCAGGTAACTTTGAAGGAGAACCAGTTTTTCCACCAGGGAACTGGACTTTTCTAGGTCTTGGGTAGCCCCTAGCTGACACAGAGCCAGAGCCACCGTTTTTATTTTTATTGAATTTTATTTTATTATTTTTTAAAATCATTTAAATTTTATTTTTTTATACAGCAGGTTCTTATTAGTTATCTATTTTATACATATTAGTGTATACATGTCAATCCCAATCTCCCAATTCATCCCACCATCACCAACCCCTCCCCCGCTTTCCCCTCTTGGTGTTCATATGTTTGTTCTCTACATCTGTGTCTCCTTCTGCCTTGCAAACCAGTTCATCTGTACCATTCTTCTAGATTCCACACATATGCGTTAATATACGATATTTGTTTTTCTCTTTCTGACTTACTTCACTCTGTATGACAGTCTCTGAGTCCATCCACATCTCTACAAATGACCCAATTTCGTTCCTTTTTATGGCTGAGTAATATTCCATTGTATATATGTACCACATCTTCTTAATCCGTTCGTCTGTCAATGGGCATTTAGGTTGCTTCCATGACCTGGCTATTGTAAACAGTGCTGCAAAGAACATTGGGGTGCATGTGTCTTTTTGAATTATGGTTTTCTCTGGGTATATGCCCAGTAGTGGGACTGCTGGGTCATATGGTAATTCTATTTTTAGTTTTTTTAAGGAACCTCCATACTGTTCTCCATAGTGGTTGTATCAACTTACATTCCCACCAACAGTGCAAGAAGGTTCCCTTTTTTCTCCACACCCTCTGAGCCAGTTTTAAAAACAAAAAACAAACAAAAAAAAAAAACCTAAGTTTTTTTTTAACTTTTTATTTTTTATTGGAGTATAATTGATTAACAATGTTGTGTTCATTTCAGGTGTACAGCAAAGTGATTCAGTTATACATATACACGTATCTATTCTTTTTCAAATTCTTTTCCCATTTAGGTTTTACATAATATTGAGCAGAGTTCCCTGTGCTATACAGTAGGTCCTTGTTGGTTATCCTTTTTAAATATAGCAGTGTGTACATGTCAGTCCCAAGCTCCCTAACTATCCCTTCCCCCCACCTTTCCCCCCTGGTAACCATAAGCTTGTTCTCTAAGTCTGTTTCTGAAAAACCCACTAATTTAGATAGTAAGAAAATGCCCAATCTGAAGAACATACTCATAGTGACTTTTTAATATCTGCAAAGCCTCTAACATTATTCCTCACAGCTGTTTTCCAAAGTAGACTAGAAATGGCATGGTCCCCAGGTTTAAAAAAAAAAAAAGAACCACCTGAGGCAGTAAAGCTAAGTTTCCACAGCTCAACCATTTTGAAAGGGGCCGCCATAGAATCTATAGTGTTGGTTTTCTGCTCAAGTGAAGTTCCCAATCCGAAACACTGAACTTCCATGTGGCAACATTTTTTTCTGCAAAAGCTGAAACTGATTTGGTAGAAGGAACACAGGATTTGGCAGAACTACTAACTACCCAACTCTACAGCTCTCCAACTAGCACGTAAGTTTGAGTTCTAGCCCCACATCTGAGAGAGGGGACTAACCTCCTGAGCCACAGTTTCCTTGTCTGTAAAGCAGAGGTCACCCCTCCTACAAATATCTACTGAGCACCTAGTATGTGTCAGACACTGTGCTGGGCACTAGGGACACGAGATGAGCTGGTTCCTGTCCTCACAGGGAGGGGCAAACGACAGCCACGGTCTGTCTGTACACTGCAAGTTAGAAAACGGTTTTTACATTTTTGAACTAATGGAAAAACTAAAAGGAGCATATTTTGCAACCGTGACAAATTATGTAAAATTCCAGTTTCATGTCCACAAATAAAACGTTGTTGGAACAAAGTCCCATTCGTTAGTTAATGTAGTGTCTGTGGCTGCCTCTGTGCTCCCACAGCGGAGTTGAGCCACCGTAGCGAGACTGTATAGCCCACAAATCTGAAAATATTTATTATCTGGCTCTTTACAGAAAAAAAATTGCTGACCCTTGGACTAAAGAAAGAAAAACAAGGTAATTACAGACTCAGAAAAGCTCTATGAATTAGAAAGGGCAGGGGGTGGAATTTCTCAAGGCTGTTAATGAAGGTGAGGATTAAAGCGTTCTATTGCTCTATCTAGCACTTTGTTCTCTCCTGTATCTGGAGGGTTTCCACGTCTCACTGGCCTGTGGGTACCAACCCAGTGAAACTAACCGGAGTATCCAGAACTTCACTGGCTCCCGCCTCCGCCTACATGATGGGGTCCCCCAGCCCCACTCAAGTCCTGCCGTGTTCCCAGAGTCTGGGAAGGAGACTCATGTACTCTTAGGCTGCCCTCTGGGAATACACCTGTACTCTTGCCAAGGGTGCTGTTTCCACTACGCCAAAGGTGAGGGGGCAACATGGAGTTACACTCACACTCAGAGATGCTTTGCAGCACAGGGAAAGGAGGACAATGCCCGTGCTCCATTCAGTGTCCCTGGGAGTCACTCTGGAAGCAAAGCAGACAGCTGTGGCCTCTGTCTCCCTGAGACCCTATGGAAATGACTCCTTCGGTCCCTTCCTGCTGCTCCTTCCCAGTGGCCCAGGAGATAAGGCCAGAGACTAGTACTGCCTTGTATCTGTGCAAAACTCTCCCTGCCCTCCTCTCCCCACACTTGTCCTCCCCATCCCAGTCCTCCTCATGCAAAAGGCTCACGCAAACCAGTGTCCATATTGACTAATGAAGAAGTGTACTTTGGCTCTGTAATCTGCTATATAACCCCTTGTCTTTACTATCACAGCTCCCTTGCACACAAATACACAGTCAAATATTTGTTGATTTGATTGGGTAGAACTTGGAGCCCAGCACTTCAGGAAGTCAGCCCCAGACTCCCTAGTCCCCTCCCAGTCCCTAGACTGGGGGCCGCTGAGGGGTGGGAGTGGGGGGACCATGCAGCAGGATCACAGCCTGCAGAGGAGGCTGCTGCCTCGGGTTGCCTGTGGGGCACAGTGGCCTGCCCTGACCATCAGGTTGTGGCCTGACATCCTGCCTGGCTCTAGCCTGCCCCTGGCCCATGGGCTGAACCCTGACTCCTCACCCCAGCAAGTCCCACCTGCACAGGGTCTGACAGGGACAACCTGCTGGGAAGGGTCCAGTGCCTCAGTGCCTTACCACCTGGGACTCATCATAACCATTACTAAACCTCACCTGGGCTTCCCATGCCCACTGGACCTTGCATACTGCATGTCCAGGCTGGGTCAGTACCTTTAACCCTCTCCACCCGTGTTTGGGCATCCTGCCCCCAATTTTTAAAAAGCATCTTCAGGGCTTCCCTGGTGGCGCAGTGGTTGAGAGTCCGCCTGCCGATGCAGGGGACATGGGTTCATGCCCCGGTCCAGGAAGATCCCACATGCCGCGGAGTGGCTGGGCCCGTGAGCCATGGCCACTGAGCCTGCGCGTCCAGAGCCTGTGCTCTGCAGCGGGAGAGGCCACAACAGTGAGAGGCCCGCGTACCGCAAAAAAAAAAAAAAAAAGCATCTTCAGCTACCCTCTTTAACCCAGAAACTCTCCCCAGCTGGCATGAGATCGGCAGTTTGACATGGAATGACCCTGCTGCTCCAATGGGCTAACTCTGGTCTTTTCCAAGCTGGCTTCTTTCCCTCACCCTGATGGACGTGTGCCCCCAAGGTCCCAGCCTGGCTCAGGGCCCAAACCCATTGAACTATGACAGCAGCTGGGGTCATGGCTTAGTTCCAAGCTCTAGCAGAGCAGAACAAAAGGTGGGGAGACAGGTGGAAAAGCAACTGCTAACACACATCACACTGTCTCCGGGTGGGCTCAGAAACTGAAGTGGGCCCAGCCTTGTGAGAAAAGGCAGTCACTGACCCAGGAGGTAAGGAAGACATGATGGGCAAGGGGTGACAGACCAGGCCTGCTCCCTTCAACGGGGCTAGTGGTAAGTGGCGTTTTTTTGTTTTGTAGTGTTTTTTTCTTTTTCTTTTTTTGGCAGCGCGATACAGGCTACAGGATGTTAGTTCCCCAACCAGGGATTGAACCCAGACCCTGGCAGTGAAAAGTGCTGAGTTCTAACCACTGGACCGCCAGGGAATTCCCTGAGTGGCATTTTTGAGGAGAGGCAATGTCTACATTTCTGTACCTTTAAGCAGGCAGGAAAGCAGAGGCAAAGGGACAGAGAGAAATGTGCACTCGGCACTCCCAAGCAATTAACCAAATCACCCTGGCTTCTCTGCTCCTACTTCCAAATGTGTGGATGCGTCCAACTCCCCTGTTTTCTCTGTCCCTCCTAATCCAGGATATGATTATATTAAGTAGATTAAAGACGTTTTGGACCATGTAAGGTTTTGGACGTGTGGACCATGTACCTCTAGAACCAGTTTTGCAAGAGTCTGTGTTCATTTTAATTCAGTTAGCAAACTTGGAATTGTTCACTCTGATTTCTGATTCTCAAAGACAAAATACAAATTGATGCAAAATTTTATGGGGAAGCTTGTAACCTATGGTACTCTCTGTCCCTACAGCAATGCCCTTAAAAAGCAAGCTCTCAGAGGCTGGTGATCAGGCATGTTTCAGGAAAACTTCTTTCATTGGGCGGGAAGTTGGATGGGTGACTTCCAAGGTCCCTTCGAACTCTAGGCTTTTATGACTCTAAGGTTCATGGACACCAAATTGTATGCCAAGAAAAGCCATCTAACAACTAGGGTTTAAAAAAGACTTGACAACCTGTTTTACCCAGAGCAAAGTGAGCCCAAACATTTCAAACAAGAGCTGTCAACAAAGAATGGGTTTGCAAACCAGACAGAATTTAAAATAAACTTCAGCCGGCGAACGATAAACCTTCCCTAAAAAGGTAATCAGATGGTGTGTGACCAAACTTTGGAAGTGGTATTAGGAAAGTTCTCTACACCATCCAAAATGTTTTCACACTTTAACCCCAAATGGGTCAGTGCACTTGTTTTGGGGGCGGGGGATGGTCAAAAATTGAAGTTAGGATTATTGCATCTTATACGGCAGGCAGCCTTGGGGAAGCGGCAAGAAATGGAGTATGTGGTGCCAGCTCTGAAAAGGAAAGCAAAACAGGCTAAACCTTGAGGACTGTGGTGCAGGAAGAAAGGGGTATAAAGGGGGCAAGCTGCGGACCCAGGGCATGTGAGCCGGAGGTCCTGAGGACAGCAGGACACACCTCTACCCAGCTGCTGGTGCCCAGGGTGGGATGGGGGGACGGGTGGGCAGCGGCTACTTTCCTCCTTTCTCCCTGGTGCCTTCCCAGACCTTCAAGTCACCCCCTTTGGAAAAGTTCTCATTCCTTTGAGGCGCACACCATTTAGCCACACTACCCTCTACCTTTTATTGGCTTTGGGGGAGTGGGGAGCCTTTGGCTTTGACTAGATTTTTAACTTTTCTTCCTTGTGAAATAGGTCATCTTTACAAAAGAGCATGTGTCACATATATGTACGGTTTAAAGAACAGTAATAAAAAGCAAGCACCCATGGACACACCACCCAGTGTGAGGAATAAAATATTGCCAGGACATTGACGGCTCCTCTGTGCCCACCCCTTCCCAGCTGTCTCCCTCTCCCTTCCCACCCCCGGCCAGCCACTGACCTAACACATGTGCTATCCACTCCCTTGCTTTTCTTTACAGTTTCAATCCACTTGTCATGCATCCCTAACCACTATATTGTTTAGTGGTGCCTGGTTTCGAACTTCCTACAATGACTCCATACTAACTGTCATTGTCTCAATCTGCTTTTATGCTCAACGGTAGTTTTGAAATCCGTCCAGGTTGATGTGTGTAGCTGTAGTTCACTCATTCTCTCTGCTCTGTAGAATTCCATACCGTGATTACTTCTCCCTTCTATTGTTCATGGACATCTGGATTGTTTCCTTTCTTAGCTGTTATAAACAAAGCTGTTATGAGCATTCTTGTCCGTGTCTCCTGTAGAATATGTGAGAGAATTTCCTAGGGCAGAGCTACTCGGAGATTGGTCTGCAGACCCACTGCTGGTGCTCAAACTACCACTGCTTTACAACAAGATAAGGAACTTGCATCAGGATGTCAGGCAACTGCATTACCAAGTACACTGTGTAGTTCAACTGGCATTTTTTCAGAGCGGGACTCGGTTGGGAAGGAGCCATTAATTTACCTTCTGGCACAAACTCCCCATTTCTTCCTACCTCTGGCGCTTGGCGGAGCACCTGGTGCTCTCTGCCTTTTTTATTCATCTTCATCTACCAGCCTCCAGGTCACCACTCTCTAATCCATGAAGACTCTAGCCCCCTACTCAGCCTCTCAGTTTTGCTCAATAAAAACCTATTGAATGGGGCTTCCCTGGTGGCGCAGTGGTTGAGAGTCCACGTGCCGATGCAGGGGACACAGGTTCGTGCCCCAGTCCGGGAAGATCCCACATGCCGCGAAGCGGCTGGGCCCGTGAGCCATGGCCGCTGAGCCTGCACGTCCGGAGCCTGTGCTCCGCAACGGGAGAGGCCACAACAGTGAGAGGCCCGCGTACCACACACAAAAAAAATCTATTGAATGAATGAATGGATGGATGGATGGTTTGCCCTTCCCTACCCACACACCTACCTCAGGGGTACCACATTCTTCAGGGACCCCACCTCCCCAGCTGATTTGTCCAGGGGCTAGGAAAGCACCTGACACACAAGCTGGAAGAGTCAAAGTCCTTCCTAGCATTTTTCATCTTGAAACAAAAAAAAGGGGTCAGTATATCTCCAGTGCAAAACCTAAGATGGCCTTCACCAGGGCTGTCAGCAACGCTCTTTACCACCTGGGGCGGAAGCTGGTCTGCGGTGACAGAGATGAAGTTGAGACACAGAGAACAGCAGTAGAACAGGAGCAGCAGCAAGAATCCACAGTACTTCAGTGTCTGACTCCTGCGTTCCTGGGCCCGGCTGCACGCTGTCCTTTCCACAGCTGCTTATTCGGTCCCACCCCTGGCTTCTCGTCTTTGCCTAAGCTGGTTGTAACTGTGTTTCCATGTCTGGAAGGAAAATGAATACTCTATCCTTTAGCCCTAGTAAGCTACAGAAAGCTGGAATCAAGGTTGACCTTTAAACTGCAAAGCTGGTTTTTAGGGATTTTTTTTTTTTTTTTTTTTTGCTGTACGCGGGCCTCTCACTGTTGTGGCTTCTCCCGTTGCGGAGCACAGGCTCCGGACACGCAGGCTCAGCAGCCATGGCTCACGGGCCCAGCCGCTCCGTGGCATGTGGAATCTTCCCGAACCGGGGCACGAACCCGTGTCCCCTGCATCGGCAGGCGGACTCTCAACCACTGTACCACCAGGGAAGCCCAGCCATTCTCTTGCTTGAAGGTAGCCAAGGCGCAGAGAGGTGAAGTGAATTATCTAAGATCACACAGCCAGAGAGCAGCAGAACCCAGACTAGAAGTCAGAAACTCTCTTGCCTAGTCCAGGGCTCTTTTCTCGCCACTCTTCTGCCTGGGATCATGTCTCAGGAAATGCCAAAGACAGTTCAGCTGTGAGTTAGGATGTCAAGCCAGCCAGGTGGCTATAGCACCCTCAGCGTCAGAACCGTAGGACAGCTATCAAAATGGCAGCCCTTGAATGTCTTGGGCATTTTATTACTAGCAGATACCCAACGAGCTCCATGAGGGGCAGGTAGAGGCCTGTAGAACTTTAAGGCTGTGCTTTTCAAATTGGGAATCGGGAAGATCAGGCAATCAATTAGAATGTTGACTGGCATTTTTGAATAGAATAGAAAATAACCTTACCTCACACTCCATTACATGGTAAGGTTAAGTATTGTTTTGCAAAACTTTTATTACTGTGTCTGTGTGGTGTGTGTGTGTGATATGTAAAAGGCTAATTCTTTTTTTTTTAACCATGGGTCACTGTCAAAAATGTTTTGGAAACTCTGCCTTAAGGAACAACTTCTTGTCAAACCTCTAGCTGTTACAGTTAAATGCTTTTACGTTCCATACAGATGCAAAATACACACACACAAAAAAAACTTTTGTGGTTTTCCTTAATGCATAAACAAAATTTGGGGCTATTTTAGTAAAGATCCAATTAACCAGAATGCTCATGGAGTTTAATGTCCTGGTTAATTGAATCTCTGCATTAATGAGGACAAATTAAAAATCCTTATCAGGATGCAGAATCATAGAACTTTATCGGTGGAAAAGACCCTGGAAATCTGTTTTCACCAACTCCTTCACTCTCCTGCTGGCAGAAGCTGAGGCGCAGAGTGAGGAAGCAGCTCACCACAAGCTCTGGGGCCACGTGGGGGAAAAGC
The DNA here is from genome assembly GCF_025265405.1 of Mesoplodon densirostris. NCBI lineage: Eukaryota > Metazoa > Chordata > Mammalia > Artiodactyla > Ziphiidae > Mesoplodon > Mesoplodon densirostris. The sequence goes on from NC_082674.1 coordinate 31,047,223, forward strand.
CAGGACCCAGGCCCACAAATCACCTGCTCAAAGCTCCCGTGAGATCGAGCTGAATCTCAGTAAAATCATCCATAACACTTGGGGTTGCTTCTCAAAATAAAATCCCAGCTTTCAGTTTGTCTTGGCCATTTGCTTTTTCTCATAGGTCCGTGTAATTGGTTTTACAGAATTTAGAGCAAACAATAAAGAACTGCTGGTAGTATCAAAAGGTTGGTATGGTCAAGCATCTCTCTCTCTCTCTGTCTCTCTCTGATTTATTAGAATTCATTTTGCTTTGTTTTCTCTGCTCTTGTTTCTTCAGATACATTATTAGTATTCCAGACAGAGGGTGAGAACATTTTATATTTTTTAATCTGTTTTTTTATATTGCTTGAGGCTGAGAGAGGCTCTTTTCACTCTTGGAATTCTCTAAGCCATCCCTATGACCACAGTTTACTACTGTTTCTGCATACAAGCTATTATTTAATTCATCTAACATTTAGAAACTGAAATGCCTCGCACTGTCCTCCGGTGACATGAGCTGTTCTCTGCACGCATTCAATCTTTCAACACATATATACAAGCACCTACGACGTGCCAGGCACTGTATCAGGTACTAGGGATGCAACAGGAAACAAAAGAGTCTACTTTCTAGTGATAACAAATAAACAGACAGTAAACAAATCCACAAGTAAATATATGGTTTGTCAGACGGTAATAAGTGTGAAGGAGGAAAAAAAAAAAGCAGGATGTAAGAGAATAGGGGTTTCTAGGGGTGGGTCATTACTATTTTATACAGAGTGAGCAGGGAAGGCCTTGCTAATCAAGGTACTGAGACCTGAAGGAAGTAAGGGAGTGAGGCATGTCACTCTCTGGGAGAAGAGAGTTCCTGGCAGAGAAAAAAGGCAATAAGTGAACAACATTTGTAAGTGTCAGGCTACCCATACTTCCATCATATTTCTGACTTGTTAAATCCTCCTCACCAGTGACACAGTCCTAGAGGTTATTAGATGTTGATTTAAGGATAAGTTGCATTGGTTCATTCCATCCACCAGCGTAAGTGCCAAGTTCAGGGATTCTGTAATGAAAGATAGAGATGATCCCTTGCCCTCAAGATTAGTGACCAATCAAAAAATTACTTTTTTTTTTTTTTTTTTTGCGGTACGCGGTCCTCTCACTGTTGTGGCCTCTCCCGTTGCGGAGCACAGGCTCCGGACGCGCAGGCTCAGCGGCCACGGCTCACGGGCCCAGCCGCTCCACGGCATGTGGGATCTTCCTGGACCGGGGCACGAACCCGCGTCCCCTGCATCGGCAGGCGGACTCTCAACCACTGCACCACCAGGGAAGCCCAAAAAATTACTATGTTTTGAAAGGTCAGAGGTATGATAGTAGTAAGAGGATTTCAAAGGAGGCAGGTAACCACATGAAAGTCTAAGGGGATTTCAAGCAGAAGAAACAACAGGCCTAAAGGCACAGAGGCAAGAGAGCGGCTGGTGCATTCAGGGATCCTCAAGTTGTCTAGTATGACTGGAAGGTGAGTCTCAGGAAGTGGGGATAGAATTAGGCATAAAAGTGGATGCCACTCTACTCTATGTAATACTATTAAAATCTTTCCTGTTTGCAACCAAGAAAGCATTGTGGACGGGTGAAGGGGCTTTGAGGAGGGAGGCCCTAAAGAGGTATATAGGGGCCACATCAGAGTCACAAATTTTAATATTTGAAGCAGAGGAATAATATGATCAGATTTGCCTTTTATGAAGATTCCATTGATACCTAGAGGATAAAAAGTGGGAGAGACTGGAAGCAGGAAAATCAATCAAGAGGTTGAAGCAGCTGACAGGTCCAGAGTTATCCAGGTGAGAAATGCAGATGGCCTGCCCTGAGACACTGATGGAAGACACAGAGAGAGGGGGATGAAACAGACACAAATTGGTGATGGAATCTATACTGGGGCACAAGAAACAAGTTTAGTGAAATAGGGAATTATTCCCCCATAGAAGACAGAGCAAGAAGATAAGAACTATGTTCTATAGGCTGTTCAGAATTCCTCAAATGACACCATTGTAATAAAGACAAGGATTACTACTTTCACCGATGACTGCATTAACATGTAGTTATAGAACTGGCCAATTTATTTGGGTTAGTAGATTCCAACTACAGTATATCATAAAGTACACGATAAAATATAAAATAGTGTGGTTGGGCTTCCCTGGTGGCGCAGTGGTTGAGAGTCTGCCTGCCGATGGAGGGGACACGGGTTCGTGCCCTGGTCCGGGAAGATCCCACATGCCGTGGAGCGGCTGGGCCCGTGAGCCATGGCCGCTGAGCCTGTGCTCCGCAACGGGAGAGGCCACAACAGTGAGAGGCCCGCGTACCACAAAAAAAAAAAAAAAAATAGTGTGGTTAATTCTTCAAAAGCCATACCAATTTTTTGACTATGATCCCTTTCTTGGAGGCTAAATGAATATTATCCCTTCCTTAGAAGCCAGACATTCATTCCTACAGTGCTGCCACTGCTAAGAAGTACTTTGAACTTCTTTGAAGGACCTCCCTTCATGACCATATCCCCAGAACTAGAAAATCTTCATCTTTTTAGGAAAAATCTGATATTTAGAAAACACGAAATGTCATTTGCTATAAGCAGGTCAGTGGTTGCCTGGAACAGAGTAGGTGGGGACATGGGATGGGAGGAATGGAATACAAGAGGCACAAGAAAACTTTTGGGGGTGATGGGTGTGTTTATTGTCTTAATTGTAGTAATGGTTTCATGAATGTATACACATGTCAAAACTCATCAAAATGTACACTTAATATGAGCAGTTTACTGTATGTCAACTATATCTCGATAAAGCTGTTTTTAAAAAGTTATTTGTTACAAAGAATAATAACTAAGGTTCAGGGCTTCCCTGGTGGTGCAGTGGTTGAGAGTCCACCTGCCGATGCAGGGGACGCGGGTTCGTGCCCCGGTCCGGGAGGATCCCACATGCCGCGGAGCGGCTGGGCCCGCGAGCCACGGCCCCTGAGCCTGCGCGTCCAGAGCCTGTGCTCCGCAACGGGAGAGGCCACAACAGTGAGAGGCCCGCGTACCGCAAAAAAAAAAAAAAAAAAACTAAGGTTCATCATCCTGCTAAGAAATCCCCCTTTTTATTTTTTTTTAATGAAAATATAAGAGAATACTTTTCTTGTGTGTCTTCCAGACTAACTTGAAAGCAATTCTCAATTGCAGGTTGTTCTTCGTTTAAAAAAGTAAAAAAAATTATGGTAGAATCACTGAAACAAGTGACCTGCCCCCATTACAGGACAACCCTCAGGTGGGCATGCAAGTCTTAGAACACACGTTTTTAAGCTTTGCAGGCACGCCCTGTGGTCTAAATTGGAACCCAACAACTTGGCACTTCCTGCCGCTTCTACTCCCTCTCCACGCGGGACAGCTCTCCGGGTCTCAGATTTCCCTGTCCGCAAGTGTATTTTTCCCTTTGCTTAGCTCATCTGGATAAAGGGTTGAGGAAGAACAAGTATCACTGATTCCACTCCCTGGGTTTGGGTTTCGGATATCCAGGAGCAGCCTTGCGAGCTGGAATCCCAGAAAAGTTTCCTTGCCCCCCACCCCCACCAAATTTTCCTCGGACCAGTTTGTCGTTGTCTGGAAGTCTACCTTTAGAGGATTCCTTCCTTTTGGGTTAACCATCCTATCTCCCAGAAAATAGGATCCTGGAGGGCAGGCCTGGATGGTGTGCCAAAGGGGAGAGGCTGGAGGTAGCCAGGGGGCACCGTGCGGACGCGGTGGCGTCCGTGGCGGGGGGGAGAAGAGTCCAGAGAGGGGAGACAAAGCACCACAGAGGACCGAAAGTAAAGCTAATTCCCCATTCCCTTAGTCATTTATTTCTTCATTCAAAATGTGCTTATTAAGCTCCAATATCCCCACCTTAATTCTACTTCTGGACTTAGTACCAAGTGTAGCTATATAAAACAGGAATTTAGCCAAGTTGATTAGCAAGATAAAACTGCACTCAGAGGTACATCAACAGCAAGAGAGCTGGTCTATGAATCAGCAGTTGGCCCCACAATAACTCAGAGGGCAGGTGCTCATATCGCACCTTTAACAGCAGTTTGGAATTAAGTGAGACAAAATATTGACAAATGGAAGTTTCAGGGAAGCATTAAAAATATGAATGCAAAGCAGGTGGGGCTAATACTAAAATAGTTCATCTAAAAATAGTCTGATTCCACCCAGTGGCCAAACCCTATTAGATTTCGTGTTCACTTGGGTTCACAGTTTGTCTGTAGCCAGCACTGGAAGGGAAGAGTTTCTTCTCCGTGATCTTTATACTCAACCACACACCGGCCCATCCTCCAAAGCTGAGCACGAGAACTTAAGAGTTTTAGAGACCAGAAAGAGCTGCCAGGAGCTGGAAAAGTTTGCAGTGGTTTAAAGGAAAGTTAGTAAGTCTTTTAAATCTTCCATTTGATTCATCTCCCTTCAAACAAATGAAGTTAAGACCACAGCGGGATCATCCGTAAAATTCCAGAACATTTGGCATCTCCTGTGTGCCAGGCCCACCTACAGCTTGACACAAAAGATGTAAAGGAGCGGGAAGCAAGGCCCCAGAGTGGAGAAGGTCGTATCACACTCAGCTGTAACCCAGGTCAATGGTCCTGGGAAGCAAAATCCATCCTCAAAGCTCATTCACGTGTCTGGCAAAGGCGCAACTGCCCAAGAAAGTCCACTGTTGATGGGAGATCACCTGGATAAGAACCCAGGAAAGGGCGTATGGTAGACAAGCCTCATGGCTCGGACCCTCCACCCTTTTACAGAAACTGCCCCCTGACAAAGGGCTGGGCCCAGGGTCCCGGGTGTTAGACCATCTGACCCTGTGCTCTTGCCATGCCTTCCACCACTGCAGCTGACTGGCAGTGGTGACTCTGCCTGGCCAGTGACCCAGGACCTAAGTCGGGGCCACTTGGCCTCTTTCATGGCAACGACAGCAATTTGTGAAGCAGCCTCACTTGGTTGGGTATTACAATGAGGACTTCATTTTTCACCTATTGCTGTTTTCACTCCTGCTCTCTTGAATGTCCCTTTCTCCTGGTGATTTAGAGGCCAAACAGGTCGTGAGTGGCCAAAGGCAAGAGGCAGTGATTAGGGAGAGAAACGATGAGGAAGCCAATGGCGGGATAGAAAGAGGTAGACACAGAGGGCGGCCGAGTCACACGGACAAGCCTGGAATGAAGGTCGCCAAAGCCCTCTCAGGGTTCCCGGAGCCAGACAGGATCCAGAGCCACCCATTCAGCCCCTCCTCTGTGAGTCCTGACCCCAGCTCCTCTGTGAGTCCTGACCCCAGCTGGCTGCTGTCTTGCACAATGTGAGATGCCTTTTATGGCTCTGTGTGGAGCATTACCACTCTTACCAAAAACTTCCCCTACCTGAGCGTTCCTGCCAACAAATGGGCCACATGGCAGTTTTGCAAGAGATCCACTGCCTCTGCTGAGCATAAAAGGCCAAAAGATGATGTCGTCCCCTGGAAACCAATAAGATCTCCCTGTGAAGGATGAAGTCTTGACTTCATAGTGCCCTTTGCCCTTTGGGAACAAAGAGGGTGAACCCATAAGCTCTGTTTCCCTGCTAGGCACTTAATTATTTTTTTTTCTCTAATGAATCAGTTTTTTGAGGCAGCAATATGGTGCCATAGAAATAAAACTAGAGCAAGGGGTCACAAAATCTGTACCTAATTAATTAACTGTGTGTGATTGGCCAAGCAATTTAAGTCTATGTCCTAGTTTTCTCATCAGGAATACAGGGCGAATAATACCTGCCCTACCACCTTGAAGATTTTTTATGAAGATCACATAAAAATAGGCAGAAGCAGCCTTGGAAAAGCATGTGTAAGAGCTATACTATTCATGAAATGTAAATGAGGATGGGAGTTATGAGGGTGGCACCACCCATCTCAACGAGCAATGAAGTCACTACCACCTCCCCTCTGCCAAGCTTGATATACTCAGCACTAAAGAAGCCGAAAGAGTAGTGTCCGAATCTCCCCCACAGTGAAGACTGTGGCTTCCTACCTACACCCGCAGATGCTATTAATGTCACAAGGGGCATTAGCAGAATTGGAATTTATCGCCCTCCACCTCCCATCTCCATTCTCTCTAGATGTCTCGATAGATGACAGATGATACATAGATGATAGATTGATAGATAGATAGATAGATAGATAGATGTATGTCAGTCAGGATGCTTACAGCTGCAGGTAACCATATAGCCCATCTGGAAGTGGCTTAAACAATAGAAAATTTAGAAAATTCTCGTACAATTTCCCATTCCAAGGCTTCTTAATTTAGTGGCACAGGGGTTGGCTTATGTCCTCAGACTTATTGCCACAGGGCTGCACAAGGGCCACTTCAGTACCACACAGCACTTTCTCTCCCAACCACATCCAAAAGCAGGTGGGAAGATTTTTCTTAAATGTCTTTTTATTAGGGCAGAAAACTTATCCCAAACGCTCCCCTCCTCACACACACACGTCCAACACAGACCCAGCTGCAAAAGAGGCTGGAAAAGATCTTCAGTCTCTCTAGTGGGACTGGGCACTGCCAGCCGGGAAGAAGTAGGAGGCAGGGGTACAAGGGGGTGGCACGGAAGAGACAGCTGTAGGATTGGCAAGAGGGTTCGGGTACAGAGGAGAAAGCTCATTCTCACTAAATGAAGCAGAAGGAATTTGTTTCAGGGTATTAACTGGCCAACAAAATCAGGCAGAAGATGCAGATTCCGGGCTGAGCATTCAGGAAAAAGGACTAAAGTCACCCGCAGAACTGGGCCACCAAGCAAGCTGCTGCCTGTCTGTACTCGGAAAGCCAAAGGCTCCCGGACCACACTGCCACGGCCACAGTCAGGAAGCCATGGGTACTGTTGCCAGCTCCTTGACTACATGGTGTCTGCTGTGGACCACACCAGCTCAACAAATGGCCCACCCTGCCTCTTGACACCCACAAGGCCAGGAACTGGGCACTGAGATCTCCACCATGGCTACTACAGAAAAACCAAGCACCTTCCCAACTGAATTTGCTGGCAGAATCTTGGCCCCATCTCAGTTCAGTGGTCCAACTTTATAAAAGAGCATCCAAGGGGCAGAATCAAATCACAGCAGAAATTATAGCTGAAAGAGAGTCTGGGAAATGTAATGGTTAGCTCTCAATCCCCTGCAGTACAGGAAGGCACACCAGAAGAAAGGTGGAAGATACTGAGTTCCAACTCCACCAAATCACCCACAGCAACCAACTGTCTGCCACACTCTTCTTCTGGCTATAGCTTCTAACTTTAATTAGGTCAGTCCATATGTTCAAGAGGAGAGGAAGAGGAGGTCTCTTTATGATTATGGGGATGTAGCACATGACAATCAGCATATCTCACTCTTCTGGCCATAGTAATTGGCTCTGACAGACCCATGACTTAGGGCTGTTCAAGCTGATCAAACCGCCAGGCTTTTGCTCAAGTTCCTGGAAAAGAAGCTTGCTCTTTCCAGCTGAACGTGAACCTGGAAAATCTGGAGCTGCTACATCTATCTTCTATTGCAAGAGAAAAACCTATCTGAAAATGAAGCCAGCTGAGACAAGGCAAAGCCAAAAGAGAGAGAAGCTGGGATCTGATGACATTTTAACCCCCAGATCCAGCCATTCCTGAAATCATCTGGGCTTTTCAGGCACATGAGTCAGTATCTTCTCTTTTTGTTTAAGTCAATTTTAATTGCCATTTGCAAAAAAAAAGATACGGAACGTTACCAAAGACCCGATTTGCTCATTCCTCTGAACACATAGGAGGTACCCACAGGCTTATTGAGACTAATTCCCCATGTCCTTAAGACTTAACTACTCACACGGAAGTGAGAAAGTCCAGAGACATGGAAAGATGTGGGCAGCTGGAGCAAAGGATGCAGCCGGGACAGCTGCAGGCTTTGATTTGTTTTTTTCTCCGTTGACATAAAAACCACTCCTGCTCTGAATCCCCAGTGGGCTGGAGATTTGTTCATTTTGTTTGGGAAGGTTATGGGGGGTCTTAACATTTTCCCTGGGGATCCCATTTAAAAGTAATAATAATATCAGAACACAATTTTATATTTCAAATATATGTTAAAAATATACATTCAACTTTTTGCATTTTGGATGAATAAACATATTCTTTTTAATCAATCAAATAAACTAATTAGTAAGAACTTACACACTTTTCTAGTATCAAAGACGTTTGCACATATGAACCGCTCAACACATTTAAGCTGATTCTTTATAAACCATTGCCTGGATGAGGAGAGACAAGAGGCCCAAGGAATCTGATGGTCCTCAGCCTGCAGTGCATGACAGGGTAAGGGGACCCTTGAAGAGTCAGCTCATGGGGACCCTGTGATGTGCCACCAGATCCCCCTTTGGAACTGGAAAGCTGATTCCCCAGATGCTGGGAAGGTTGTCAGATGATAGGTCTCAGCTGTCAACCCTCTCCGGGGATTATCTTGGTCGAAGGTTACCGTCTCACTCCAGGTCACGCCACTTTCCCCAGGGCAGCCCATATCCAGAGACTGATTGATGCAGGAAAGAAAGGCCAGGCTCCCTGAGCGCACCTAGGACAACTGAAGGGCCCGCCCAGCTCCAGAGCCCACCATGAGCGAGGGGAGGCCTCCGCTGGGCAGGCGCTCTAGTCCAGCTTCGCCTCCAGCCACTCCTGCTCCCTGCCTCGCCCTCCCCTCCCCCTCCCTTCCACAGGGGTGGACCCAGTGGCACTGCCCAGTCAACATCCTGCTCTGTAATCTCCATCTGTGTGCCAGGAACCCCTGCCTCTGCAGCACTGTAGTCTAGGGCAGGAGTTTCTAGACCGTGGGATTTAACCAGCTGTAACAGGAAAGGATTCCAAACCAATTTCCATATGGCTCGACAGCATCTATTCCTGCTGCCCCCTCCCTGCCCCATCTTCTTGTGGAAATAGAATTATCCTTTGTGATTCAGCTTCAGGGCCCACTTTCTCCATGAAAACTCCCTGAGCCCCAGCAGCAGCGGTCTCTCCCTTCCACTCCTTTCAGCACGCGTCATCTGCTTGCATTTCCTAGTTGTTGCATGTTCAGTTTCTGCCACTGAGCCAGTTTCCTGATCTAGAAAAGGGGGACAATGATACTCTAGAGGATTAAATAAGCAAACAGATGTGCAACACCTGTTCCAGCACCTGGTCCCCTGAAAAAGCTCAACATGCCCATTTCCTCTCTCCTTCCTCCTAAATGGCCACTCTCCTCACAAAGGGGTGATTGTTCTTTCTCTGCTCTTGCAGGGAGGGGGGCAGCAGCAGGAGTCCCCTTGAGGGTGTCTGAGCCCCCACACACTGCCCTCCATGGGGGCTTGGCTATTTGCAAACAGAGGAGTGATATAATTTGTGGCTTTTTTTTTTTTTTGGTTGTCCCAGGTCTTGGTTGCAGCAGGCGGGCTCCTTAGTTGCGGCACGTGGGCTCCTTAGTTGTGGCATGCGAACTCTTAGCTGCGGCACGCATGTGGGACCCAGTGGCCTGACCAGGGATCGAACCTGGGCCCCCTGCATTGTGAGCATGGAGTCGTATCCACTGTGCCACAAGGGAAGTCCCTCATTTGTGGCTTTGAAGAGACAAAGGACTCACATGGGTACCCCTAATTGGTCACGCCACGGTCAGCTTCCCCTAGAATGTCTAAATCTCTGTCTATTTTTAGGATCAGAGTTAATTTTCTTGATGTGAGTAGCCAGGATGGGAGAGGAAGTCTAAAGTGGACGGTGTTTCACTCTTAGGCATATACACCCAAAGGAATTGAAGGCAGGGACTCGAGCAGACACTTGTGCACCAGTGTTCACAGCAGCATTATTCACAACAGCCAAAAGTTGAAAACAATCCCAGTGCCCATCAACAGATGAACAGATAAACAGACTGTGGCATGTACACACAATGAATAACATTCAGTCATAAAAGAGAATGAAGTTCTGACACATGCTACAACATGAATGAACCTTGAAAACATTAAGCTAAGTGAAATAAGCCAGACACAAAAGGACAAATACTATATGATTCCACTTATATGTAATATCTAGAAAAGGCAAATTCATAGAGACAGAAAGGAGATTAGAGGTTACCTGGGGCTGGGGAGGAGGGCGGGAATGAGGAGTTATTGTTTAATGGTCACAGAGTTTCGGTTTAGGATGATGAAAACATTTTGAAAATAGTGGTGACGGTTACACAGCATATGAATGTAATCAATGCCACTGAATTGTACACTTAAAAATGGTTAAAAGGGCAAATTTTATGTTATATGTTTTACCACAAATTTAAAAAGTTAATATTGTAATATATCAAAAACCATTGGATTGTACTTTAAATGGGCGAGTTGTATAATATATGAATTACATCTCAATAAAACTTTTTAAAAATAGATGATGTTTACTATAATTGTTTATTCTAAGGCAAATTCAAAGAGCTATATAAAGTTGAAGACCGAAAAAAAAAGAAAACCCAATCCATAATTGGACAAGAGATGTGAATTTTCAGGACTTTTTCAGGACTTTTCAGGAATTTTCTGGACTTTCCTCCCCCGGCACCCAGAGCCAGTCGGCAAGGCTGCCATCTCAGGAATCTGGATTTGTTGCAGACAGTGTTCTTTCAGGATCTCTGTCATTTCATCTGGCAGCTGAAGCCCCCCCCCGCCGCAGGGTAGGGCAGGCCGGGAACAGATGCTATTGGTGTTAATCTGGCTCGTGCCTTTGGAGCAGAGAAGGGCTAATCCTTGGAGAGGCTGGCTTCTGGGTATGGGTGGGGCTGGGGGTCAGGACCAGGGGAAGTGCTTGCTCCCAGCAGGATTTGGAGTCTGCTGGGCTGGCTGTGAAACATTTGCCCTGGGATGTAAGAACGTTCATGTTTTACAGGTCCACAACACGTCTCTCGATTAACATTAGGATCCACACCATCACATCCATAACCATAGACCTCGGGTCCGGGGCAGACACTTTTCTCATAGTGTTCATACCATTAAGTCGATCTAACATAAGTAATTAATTAGGGAACTCGATCAGCATCATACAGAAGCCATAACCCAGATGGCTAGAAGGGCCAGGCAGGAAACCTAGGTGAATGAAGCAAGCTCCAGGGGAATGTGGCCAACAGGCCAGGGACAGGGACAGCTGTGGGGTTAGCTGCTGGTTCCAGCCAACTGCTGCTATGGGGGGAAAGTAGATCTTGGGTCTTCAAGAGAAGTCAGAATAAGGTTTTTAGGTGAAATTTCTTAATATTTATTTCATTGTTGATAACTATCTCAATTTTTCAAAACAAGAAAATTAAAGCCACCTTCCAGGCCTAATAATACATGTCTGTAGCCTGGATATAGCCTGTTAGTTTTTTGGGTTTTTTTTGCAGTACGCGGGTCTCTCATTGTTGTGGCCTCTCCCGTTGCAGAGCACAGGCTCCGGACGCGCAGACTCAGCGGCCATGGCTCACGGGCCCAGCCGCTCCGTGGCATGTGGGATCTTCCCGGACCGGGGCACGAACCCGTGTCCCCTGCATCGGCAGGCGGACTCTCAACCACTGCACCACCAGGGAAGCCCAGCCTGCTAGTTTTTGACATCTGTTTATAATACAGTCACAGTGATCAAGAAGTGGCACTGTGCTTGTAGTAAGAAAACCAATAACTATACGTGGGCCAAAGGAGAATCCAGTGCTCTGAGAGGCTGCCTGCTTTAATTTACTACCGATAGATAAAAATTGTGCTGCAATGTATTTTGATTTTGGGGATATATTTAACCATCTTGCTTCAATTTCATATTGATTATCCTAACAGTGGTTATAATGAGGATGGTCAAAGGGCCCACTGGTTTGGGTTCAAGACCACATGAGGATTCTCAGGAAATCAGCATCAAGTAACCACTGGACAGAGTGAGCACCCCTTGGGAATCACAGCCAGGACCACTGACCCCCTTGCCCATCCCAGCAATGCATCCTGGGGGTAGGTCAAGAGCTTCAGCTTCAGATAGATATGGTCACTTGTCTAACCTCAGAGCCACAGTTTCCTGGACTATGAAACAAGAACACCAATGCCTAAAGAGTCTTGGGAGGATTAAATGAGATGTTTACAGGTATGTAAAGCATTAGGCCTCTTCCCAGCAAATGCTGAACCTGTCCCATCTCTCCCTGCACAGCTTCACCATGCTTTGTACTTGCTTACCAGGTTTAACCTAAACACACAGCTCTCTTTGCTGCATCTACGGCAAGAATGAAGACCATTCTCAGCAATTAGACTGTCAGCATTCCAGAAAATATCGACATCACTCTGAAGGGAAGCACAGCTATTGTGAAGGACCCCAGAGGAACCCTGCAGAGGGACTTCAGTGACATAAATGTAGAACTCAGTCTCCTTGGAAAGCAAAAGAAGCAGCTCCAGGTTGACAAACAGTAGGGAACTAGAAAGGGACTGGCTATTGTTCGTACTCTGTAGCCATGAACAGAACACAATCAAGGATGCTACCCTGGGCTTTCGTTACAAGGTGAGGTCTGTGTACACTCACTTCCCCGTCAACGTTATTTCCAAAATTTCTTGGGAAGAAAATATCAATACATCCACAGGGCTCAGATAAGGCCAGGAGTGGCTTGTTCAGTTCTCAAGGCCATAAAGATGAGTTAATTCTTGAAGGAAACAACATTGAACTTGCATAAAATTCAGCTGCATTGACTCAGCAAGCCATGGCTGTTAAAAACAAAAATACCAGAAAAATTTTGGATAACATCTATGTGTCTGAAAAAGGAGCCGTTCAGCAGGCTGATTAATAAGATCTAAGTTGTCCAACTACAGACACAAAAAGATGCCGGATGATTCCTTAGGCCTATCTGTGATATTTTAAAGATGAAAGAAAAGCCCTGTATTGAAAAATATTATCTGGATAGATAGATTTGTGGTGCCTGCCAAACCTCAGCTCCGTATTTAATGGTTGATCCTCTTCTTCTTGAAAACAGATTCTTTTTTTAGATAAATTATATAAGGTCTCAACATAGCAATGGTTATTGGTATTCTTTGTCTTTTAACAAGGAGGACAGGGATGCATGTTGGGGCCCAACATTGACAGTTGTGGGCAAGTGGGCAAACAGGGCCATCGGGCCAGAAGAAAAGGCTCAGGGGACCTTTTAATGCCCGAGAGCCAAGGCTTCCATCTTGGTCTCTCAAAACTAGCCAGTCAGCCCTTTCCCCAGAAAGGATCTTCTAGCCCTTGTCATCTAGACAAGACCTTCTAACCTCTGTCCTCTAGAGGGAAAGAAAGGAAGAAAAATAATGTCTGTTGAGCATCATTTGCTTTTCTTCTTCCTTTCAACTCCTTCCTCAAATGCATCCCTCCCCACTATGAAATGGCCATCAAATCCTGTTAATTCTTCTTTTGAAAGACCACTTCTCTCAGGCTTCCCTAGGAATCCACCTGCCAATGCAGGGAACACGGGTTAGAGCCCTGGTCTGGGAAGATTCCCACGTGCCATGGAGCAACTAAGCCCGTGCGCCACAACTACTGAGCCTGCGCTCTAGAGCCCACGAGCCACCACTACTGAAGCCTGTGTGCCTGGAGCCCGTGCTCTGCAACAAGAGAAGCCACTGCAGTGAGAAGCCCACTCATCGCAATGAAGAGTAGCCCCCGCTCGCCACAACTAGAGAAAGCCCACGCACAGCAGTGAAGACCCAACTCAGCCAAAAATACATAAATAAAAACAAAATAATTTTTTTTAAAAAGAAAGACCCTTCTCTCTATCCCCACTTCCCTGGCTCTATTTGAGCCTCATCAGAGTTTGCCTTCACTCCCAAACAACGATTCCCTACTCCTCCAGCCCACCCTCACACTGCCTGCCCTAACTATTTTCCAGGGGACCAGAGGTTGGGGGGAGGGGAGGCTGACCCTGTCATTCCCAAGCTTAGAAGCCTTTACAGATATTCGATTCCTCTCAAGGAAAGAAAAGTTTCCTTAGCCCCACATCCCTCTCGAGCGTCATCTGTCACCTCTTATCCCCACCCCGCCAGGCACTCAGCACTAAAACCACACTGCATTTGTCATTTCCTGAGTATACCAAGCCCAGGCACAACTTCACGCCTTTATTCAGGCTGCTGCCTCTGGGCCTGGCTCATCAGGTGAATTTTTACCCCAATCCCTTAAGGCGAATGTCATTAACCCATCTCTGCAAACAAGGTGTCACGCAAGATGGGTCCCTCTTACTAGGGTCCAAGGCAAATTCCATGATGTTACAGGCATGGGCTAAGGAATACGCTACCTTGGGGATAGGGTAAATGAATCAAGCAAGGATTTACCAAATAAGTGAAAGCTAAGGTCCCTTGGATCTACCCAGCCTCCCACAGAGAGACACACAGGCGCCAGGAAGCTGCAGGGCCCACACTGTGGGTCTGTGTGGCAATGGAGGCTCCCACCCCAACCGTCACTCTTTCTTCACATAGTACAAGTGCCAGAACAAACTTGACAGCGGTGCCAGGCAGTCTGTATTTGCCAGCTGTCTACAGGAGTTGTCTGAAAATGCCAACTGCCCAGATCTTAGGATATTAGACACCGATGTGGGACATTCGAGACTATCCTGTCAGGGAAAGAACCCCTGGGCCCACAGGCTTACTTGAGATGCAGCACCTCCTATAGGGAGAAGGCGGGAACTCCCATCCAGTCCCAGATGGCTCAGTATCCAAGCAACCTAGAGTAAGCACCCACTTTATTTATTTATTTTTAATTAATTTATTTATTTTTGGCTGCGTTGGGTCTTCACTGCTGCGTGCAGGCTTTCTCTAGTTGTGGCGAGCGGGGGCTACTCTTCGTCGTGGTGTGTGGGCTTCTCACTGCAGTGGCTTCTCTTGTTGCAGAGCACGGGCTCTAGGCGCGCGGGCTTCAGTAGTTGTGGCTCGTGGGCTCTAGAGCGCAGGCTCAGTAGTTGTGGCTTGCAGGCTCTAGAGCGCAGGCTCAGTAGTTGTGGCGCACAGTCTTAGTTGCTCTGCGGCATGTGGGATCTTCCCGGACCAGGGCTCGAACCCATGTCCTCTGCATTGGCAGGCGGATTCTTAACCACTGTGCCACCAGGGAAGCCCAATCCTAAGAATCTTAATGGAAAAGTTAGGTCTGTTTTTTTTTTTTTCCATATCCTCTATTTTGGGGAGAATAGGTATTCTCCACAAACCATTTTCTAAAAATCCAGATTTGCTGATCTGTTTATAATCTTTGTGGGTTTTTTCCCCCATTTTATCTTTATCTTCTTCGTCATCATCATTACTCCCCAAATCACTTAAGTTCCCCCCACCTGAACACCTACTACATAGGGAGTGTTGTTTTGAAAAGTCATCTTTCCTTTAATAGATAACTGCACAGAACAGCAAGGAGGCGCTCGGGGGAGGTGGAGTATTTTGCTAGTCATGGAATTTGGAGAGCAAGCTTGCGCTTGGGAATTCAACAGTCAGCAAAGGTGCCAGTCCTCTTCATGGAGACCTGTCAGTCCTCTGCTGACTGTAAGAGTACACTCCTGATCTGCCTGCAGTCTTCATTTGATGACTTTGACCTTTCCAACAGAGTATGTTACCGTGGCAAGCTTCCCATTGGTTCAGTGAGCCTCATTGGGAATCAGATGAGTAATTATGTCTTTTCTGGCTTCCCACCCAATTCTAATTAGTGTACTCTACCTAACCAGAGCCAGCAGGAGCTGCCTCAAACTCTCTGCGTCCCTTTCTACTGGATCTACGAAGCTCATTTGACTAGACAGTAAATGCTAATTGCTAAAAGTAGCCCTGGAAGTGTTCGCAGGCTCAGAATCCCTCCTCCCACTTCCTACCCTCTCCCTCACCCCCTCCTATCTTTCTTCTTCCTTGTCAATTTATGTGATGATAACACCTTGATCTGGAATCATTTTTCTAATGTTTTAATCTTTAATCTTTTCAGTTAGTGTCACACCCTTGAGCCCATCTAAGAAAGACTTTAGGGATGGGGTGACAGGCGGGTGGGGGAGCCTGGAGGGCAGGGAGCTGTGGGGCTGGCCTAAGAGCACAGGCAGAAGACTGAGAATGTCTCCGAGGAAGGCAGCCTACTCAGGCTGTGAGGGAAGAGACGACAGAGCCCAGGTGAGCCTTTCTCCAAGTGGAAATGACCAAGGTCTGACCAAGGGATGAACAGCCTTGACGAAGGTCACTCCAAAGCCAGTGGCAGGTATTTGCCTAAAACCGTGCTTTCTCCCTTCCTACATCTTCTCACTAGATTAGTGCTCCTCAAAACGTTTTAGCAACAGGATCTTCACCTGAAACAAAATTTAGGCAGACTCCACCATTTAAAGCAGACACAAGTTCAGAATGGCTATCATCAAAATATCTACAAATAACAAATGTCGGTGAGGATGTGGAGAAAAGGGAACTCATACGCTGTTGGTGGGAATGTAAATTGGTGCAGCCACTTTGGGGAACAGTATGGAGGTTCCTCAAAAAGCTAAAAATTGAAATACCATGTGACCCAGCAATTCTGCTCCTGGGTATATATCCGAGAAAAACAAAAACAGTAATTTGAAAAGATACATGCAAAAAAAAAGAAAAGAAAAGATACATGCAGCCTGGGGCTTCCCTGGTGGCGCAGTGGTTGAGAATCCGCCTGCCAATGCAGGGGACACGGGTTCGATCCCTGGTCCAGGAAGATCCCACATGCCGTGGAGCAACTAAGCCCATGTACCACAACTACAGAGCCTGTGCTCTAGAGCCCGTGAGCCACAACTACTGAGCCCATGTGCCACAACTACTGAAGCCCGCGAGCCTAGAGCCCATGCTCCACAATGAGAGAAGCCACCGCAATGAGAAGCCCGTGCACCGCAACAAAGAGTAGCCCCCGCTCACCGCAACTAGAGAAAGCCCGCGCGCAGCAACGAAGACCCAACACAGCCAAAAATAAATAAATTAAATAAATAAATTTTTAAAAAAAAGATACATGCAGCCCAATGTTCACAGCAGCACTATTTACAATAGCCAAGACAGGAAGCAACCCAAGTGCCCATCAACATATAACTGGATTAAGAAGATATATATATATATATATATATATATATATATATATATATATACCACATTATATATAATTATTATATAATAATATATATAATATAATGATATATTATTATATAATAATAATATGTTATTATATAATATATAATAGTTAAAACATAGATTAATATACATAGGTATATATAAAATATATATAGGTATAGGTATATAATAGATATAGGTATAATATACATATATATATTTATATATTAACTACTTGGCCACGAAAAAGAGTGAAATTCTGCCATTTACAGCAACATGGATGGACCTAGAGAATAATATGCTTAGTGAAATAAGTTAGAGAAAGGCAAATACTGTATGATATCACTTATATGTGGAATCTAAAAAATAATACAAATGAATGTATATGCAAAACAGAAACAGACTCACAGACATAAAAAACAAATTTGTGATTATCAAAGGGAAGAGGGAAGCGGGGAGGGACAAATTCAGGATATGGGGTTAACAGATACAAACTACTATGTATAAAATAGGCAGAAGACTAAGAACATTTCTGAGGAAGGTAGCCTGTCCAGACCGTGCCCCCGGCCTTGCAGCCCTTTCCCCACCCTCTGTCCTTTCAATACCCCCTGCAAACATGCTGGGAAGAGTGTTAGGGAACCACTGGTATTCTCGACCAGCAGCCTCCTTTAGGCAGAAGGATACTGTAATCCTAGCCTTTCCCCCCCCTACTCTCCCTTTCCCCAGCCAGACGGGAAGACAGATGCTTCCAAGTAAATGAGCTGAAATTCAAGTAAGAGAAATTCCTGGGGGCTGTTTACTTGGTGTTCCATGCATCACAGGCTCTAGTGTGGCCTCTGGCTGCATTATCTTTCTGGGGGGTGGGGCAGGGCAGGCGGCCGACAGTGCCAGGAAGCCTGGGCAGCATTGGGTGGCAATGCCTCTGGATCGAAGATACGTAGTGTCTGATACCCGCCCACCTGCTTGATGCTTCCCACGTCTCTCCCTCTAGCAGACGGATTCCTGGCTCTTGTTGTGTAGGGCTTCCTCATGCCTTCTCACCCCTTCTGTACCAAGTCTGCCCCAAATCACACGGCAGGGATTTGGTGGGGGGGGGGGAGAGAAGGTATGGAAATGTTAGGACAAAGACAGTCTTGCTTTTATTTCTTTTTAACTGCTGGGCAGCACTTAGCAAGCATTCAGTGGAGCAGATGGAAGACCCCTCCTTGGCCTCTCCTGGGGGCAGCAGAAGGTGTGCTGGACCTGGAGTCGGGAGCCGGGCTCTGCTTCCAGCTCTGCTATGAACAGTTCCAGTGGTCCTGAGCAAATGTCTTGACTCACTAAACTTGGCCTTTCAATAATATTAAAAGTTGGTTTCTAAGGTCTCTTCTAGCTCTAGCATCGCATTTAACAGGCCACTGATGGTTACTGCCTGGCGAGCCCTTAGTCCTGCTCTGAGGAAAGGGGTCCAGGAGGCTCTTTTGGAGAAGTTATTTTGGATAGTGTCCTGCCCGGGACCAGCTGGAAGACAGAAGATGCCCAGACCAAAAGCAATCCACACACTGGACCAAGTGAGGCTGCATGACTTGGTGCATGACTTGTTCCTAATCCAACACGCCGGATTAACTCCTTGTGGGTCAAAGGAGCAAACGTTCCTTCAACATCAGGAGCCCTGAATAGTTTATTACTAACTAGTAAGGCGATGTTGCCAAAGGTGCTCGACCTCTGTCTCTGTCTCCTCAGCATCCGATGGGGACAATGTTATTCAATCCACCCACCTCCTAGGGCTGTTGTAGAAAGAAATCAAATGTGATCAAATATGTGAACCTACTTAGGCATAAACAACTGTGAGATAAATACTTGTCCTTAATACCCAAACAGTGAAGGGCGTGGGACAGCAGGATGTGAACATCAAGAGCACTGGCTCTGGAGTCAGACTTGATTGGGGTCAGATCATGGCTCTGGCACTTCCTGCACAGGTGACCTCAAACAAGTGGCTTAGCCTCTCTGTGCCTCAGTTTTCTCATCTGTAAAATGGGGATGATAATAATAGCAACTGTTTTACAGGGTTGTTAATGAAGCTGATGCATGTCGAGTGTTTAGAACAGTGCCTAGCATAGAGTAAATCCTCATTAAGTGTTTATTATTATTAACAGCAACATGTTCCCCTGGCCAGAAGCACATTGTGCGGGCTCCCACAGCCTTCCTGAGCACATGGGAAGGAAGCCCTTACCGGGGTCCTTGGGAAAGGAAGCTGGGCGGGTCCTCCTCCCTCAGAGGTGAGGCCTGGCCCTCATTCCGCTGCATGTGCACTGTGGGGCCTCATCAGCCCCATCCTGCCCAAGAGCCTTAGTCTCCCCCAGAAGAGAAAGGCCACTGTAATGACCTGTCGCCCAATCATCTGGGTTGCTTCGTTTGCAGGGTCCCAGAAGAGCCCCTTACTCCACAACTTCCCAGGTCTGCCCCCGACTGTAGTGGGCGGAGCATGAGCACATACATGTCACGGAATTAGTACGAGGAACAACTCTTTTCCCTAAAGAGCTCCCCGGGAAAAGTACAGAGAATCGTCTTTACCCTAAACACCTTTAAAGAAGGGATTGCCCAGCTTTTCCTCTGCCTTTCATTTTCCGGGATGGGGACAAAGAAACCCCCCACCTTGAGTTCGAAGTGAGGTGGACCTTTTAAAAAAGGAGTTTAATTTCCAAAACGCAGCCTGTTCTTCTCTGCAGAGCTCTTTACTGGGAGCAGCAGTCCTTGACCCCCTTGGTGGGCCGGGAGCAGGGAAGGCAGGCACCCAGCCTGAGTGACTTCACTCTGCTATTTCCAAGGGAGCAACGTGAGCAAATGAGCCCCAAACCCTGGGGGCTTGGCCCGAGCTGACCACTCCGGGCAGCAAAGGACTCCCACGCATCACTCCGTGTTCCTGCAGTGGTTCTAATGGAACTACCCAGAGACGATCATCCGGTGACCCTGAGAAGGGTCTCCTCTGGAGCAGAAAGACTGGAGAGGAAGAGGGTCCCACTGCATTTTGAGTGGCTCTTGTGTGTCAGGTTAGCTGCTGGCTGGATTACCACACTGGCCACAGCGTCTGTCAGTGACAGTCTTCTTGTACAGCCAGAATGACATCTTTGGCCCTCAGTGTGGATTTCCTAAACCCCAGATGTGAGCCGTGAATGGCATGCAGCAGTGACCAGTTCTTGGGATTTGCTCAGATGGCATGAAGGCCTTTGTCCCTGAATCAGATCCCAAGCCAAACCCTGGACTCTGCCGGCCTGGCTTCCACAGCCGCTTCATGAGTCAGTCCTAGCAATGGAGCGGTGTGATCAGAGGTAAGAAGCAGCAGAGTTCCATTCTGGAGCTTCACCAAGGGTGCCAACACACAAGCCCAGCAAAGCTCTGGGTTAGAGAATAAGGACTGAGAGTTCCCGCATTGTGACCCAGCTGCACAGGCCCTGACCTCTGACTCTTGTCATCTTCCTCCAGGAGAGAATTACTCTCTTTACGTAAGTAAGGGGCGTAGGCACTGAGGTTGTCTCTGTGGAGGTCAAAAACCTTTTGCAGATTTTACCTTTTCTAATCTCAAAAGTATTTTTTTTAATTTCAATATTTTCTGAGGCAAAGTCTATGTGAGGTATGATATTATTATTCTGAATCCCATCATACAACTAAGCTAAGGCCCATGGAATCACAGGAGCGCAGTTCATTCTCTCCTTCAGCAAATATCTGAACCAGCCTAAGACTAAAACAGTCTGCGAAGCGATGTGTAAGTTTCTCTCACTAAGACACAGCCTGTACTCACAAGATTTGATGGTTCGGTGCTAGCAGTTAGAACCCGATTAAGACCTTTAGAGACCATAAGTACAGAACCGATTAAGAAATCTCACCCCAAATAAAAACAGCACTAAATTGCATTTTTTTTTAAGTGCAAAGGGTCAGAAACGAGGCTCTGATTTTCCCCACGATGAATATTTCACTCGCAAAACATCTCCGTCCCTCCACCCTCCTCCCTCCACCAAATCTTTAATCTGGCCTAGGGGGGTGGGGGGAGGGAGGGGTTGCATTTGAGTGAAGTTACTGCCTAGAAAGTGAGAGATCATCCTCAGGGGAGAGAGAGGGAAAGAGACTTCTTTACACTGCAAAGTCGTCTAAAGTAGGCCGTGGCATTCGTGAGCCCGCTCACTGGGAGAGGGATGAGAATTCTCCGGAGGAGCTGAGCTTGAGGCTGTAATCCTGGAGTGGGGAAGAGATGGCAGAGTCCAACTCAGGAAGTCTCGTGAAAGGGAACTGAGGCTGTTCCAGCCTCTGGGAGAATGATATTGGAGTGCAATCAAAGGGTAGACATGGAGCCCAAGCAGAAAATTACCTTGAATCATCCAGGAAATTAAGGACAAAAGCAATAACTCAGTTTCTACAGAGAAGTGTGTGTTACGTTCTTGGAAAAACAAGGGGGAGAAACATTGGCATTTAAGGTCAGCTTTAGAAGATACTAGACTCAGAAGTCAGGGCTAGGGGAGTAGAGAAGAGCAGGAGACTAGAAAGGTTTGGAAATAACAGTAATATTTTTGGTTAGTACAAGCTGAGCCTTCTAACCTCCAAATCCCACAGGCTTAAATGTACTGTCCCCTGAGATTTGTCCTCACTTGGTTGTGCACCAGGAGGCTGGATACATAGACGCCATGTGGGAGGGACATCGTGGGAGCCAAGAGGGGGAAGGCTGTGAATCCCAGGGTATCCCCTTTGGAAAAGCCATTTCTCCTCCACCTTGGATAGTTCTGGAAGAGCATGAACTACCATACAAGGGGCAATGAGAAGTGTCCAGAGGCCTTCTACTTGCAAGTGCCCTGAGGCCAGGTTTTCACCCAGTACCCTTTTGTGTATATTTATTTGTTGGTATAATTTCTCTCTAAACGAGTTTCTTTAGCTGTTAAAGAAAACAGTGGTTCTGAAAGCAGGGGCCCCTGGACCAGCGGCAGCAGCATCTCCTGGGAACTTGTTAGAACTACAGATGCTCTACCTGACCCTAGACCTAGAGCAGCAGAAACTTTAGGGGCGGGGCCAGCAACCGGTTCCAGTGATGCTGATGCCAGCTTGTTTGAGAATCACTCCTCAGCAGAATGCAGGCCTACTGAGCTATAAAAGTCTTAAATATTCACCTTTACACTACTTATCGATCTCTGTGTGGCTTTTGTATTTAAACTTTCAATGACATGTAGCTCAATGTTTCCAGGGTTATTATGTACATTGTTGAGTCAACTATTTTAACCTTGGGGGTGAGGAGGAGGTACATAGGCCAAATTTGTAATTGGATCCACTGGATCTGCTTTCCTTTCTAGACTGGGGGAAGTGCAGCAAAGTAAACAAAGAGCTGTGGCTGCATTTGGCTCCCTCTGGGCTGTCTGGATTGGCCAGGCAACTGAGAAGTGTCCTTAGGACCTGAACCAGCTGGTCCTTCTCTTTGGAAACCAGAGCTCAGGGGGCGGCACGTGACAGGCAATTAACAGCTGAGATCACTCACGGGCTTCCCCAGTTCCTTTTCATTTTCAGGTTCATTTATCCTAGCATTTCTCAACACCCCACCCACTGGGGGAAAATGGAATTTTATAGCCCCGGAGACTCAGTTCCACCCTCACCCTTTAGCCCCTCTCCCCTCCCTCCCTCCAGCCACACGTTCCGTCTGGCTCTCTCTGTGTGGGTTCTGGGCCTGCCAGAACATTCCAAGACAGAGGAGATTTCTTCCTGCCTGGCTCACATTGTCAAACAAGACAGGTGAGGCCAAAGATGGGTATCTGTCAGGGAGGCCGAGATGTGTGATCCCTGCAGCCTCTGGCACGGGGAGAGGAAGAGAAGACAGGCTTTCGTGTGATGCCTGGAGCCAGCTAATCAGGAGGGCTGTTATGTAAGGAAAGCATGTGGGTTTGAGCACAGCTATTCACCTGTTGCTAATTAGTGCCTGCCTGACAGCTGTGCAAGCTCACCTAGCTGTCAGATGCCGACAGAGACGCAGTCGAGAAGGATGGGTTCAGTTCAGCAAAAACGTTTATTGAATCGTGTACTCTGTTAGGTGCCGGGGATACCGAAATAAAGAAACCAGGGTCCGTGCTCACAAGGAGCTCGTGGTCAAGAAGAGGGACACAGGCCAGTAAACAGTCCTTCACGATCCACATGAGACTAAAATGAAACTATCTCCCGTGGACAAAAAATCCTGCAGAAGTGCTTTGAAAGTTGAGTCAGGCAGACCTGGTGGTATTTTCCAGAAGGGTGTTCCAGGCAGAGAGAACAGCACGTACAAAAGCTAGGGAGCGGGGCTGAGGTACTCTAACTCTGAAACAGTCAAATTAAGCTCAGGTTCAAATGCCAGGAGCAGAGTCAGGAAGGTGGCCTCCCTCTGACAGGACCAAAATCTGAGCAGGAGAACCAGAGAGAAGAGGCAGGGTACGTGGCTGCCAGGCAGACTCTGTGTGCAGACCCTGATGTCCCCAAGCAGGAAACATGCAGCTGCTCTGCATGAAGAAAGAGTGGCAGCTGGAGCCCAGGGACATTTTAAAGCCCCTTATGTGTTTGGGAGGCTAAGAACCAGGATAAAAGGGACAATCCAGGAGTGCAGAACCGAAATCTGTCCATTTGTACACATGAGGAGGTTTTGTAAGAGCCCTGGGGGCAAAGAGGATACAAGAACAGAAATGTTTACAGAACAAAAAATTCCCTGGAGGTGTGTTCTGTTCTGTGTCTCTACCTATAAAGAGATTTTTCCCTCCAACGTGGGGCTCTGTCCTCAGCTCTCTCCCCAGTGTCACTCTGTGGGTTATCTCATGTGACCTAGGACTTCAGTTACCAAGGACAACCTCGGTCTCCAGGCCAGTTTCTCTCCTGGCAGACAACTGCTTACTGGACATCTTCACCTTGACACTCGTGGACACTCAAACTTAACGTTGTAATGTGTCCAAAAGTGAGTATCTCGTCACCATCCCTCTTCCCCCAAGCCCTCTCCAGTGGACCCTAGCTCAGGGTACGGGACTTCAATTCACCTTAATGCCTGACCCAGAAATCCCATGGGGTCTTTCTCTCCCCTCCTCTCTCTAATCAAATTATTTACTAAATCATTCTTGGGGCTTCCCTGGTGGCGCAGCGGTTGAGAGTCCGTCTGCCGATGCAGGGGACATGGGCTCGTGTCCCGGTCCGGGAAGATCCCACATGCCACGGAGCGGCCAGTAAACAGCTCAGGGCTTGTCAGTCCCAGGTCAGGAAGGCAACTGGGGACAAGGCCCTGGTAGAGAGGTCTGGGAGGTTTTCCAAAGCTGGCACCCAGAAGAGAGGTTTCCCCTCTCAGGTCACATCGGTGAGGCTGGACACTGTTGTCTGTAATTTCATCACTGGCCAGAGCCAGATTCCTGAGACATAATAGGAATTCCAGGACAGCACCCAAGAGGCAGCAGCTGGACTGTCAGCCTCAGGCTAGAGGAAGGCCAAACCAGCGAGGTAGCTCCCCAGCCCTCCCACTCCTACCCTGTCTCCTCCCCCCACGAAAGCACCCTCCTCACCCCTCTCCCCTCCCTTGTACTTCCGAATGCCAGGCCCACTCAAGGCAGACGTTTGAGAGAGTACCTCCAAACTTCTAGCAACTTCAACAGCTGCTGGGACTGATGAGAAAAACATTTGTTAACAAATGACACTTTTCTGTCTGTTTTTAATAGATGAAAGATTTACAAAATCATAATTAGTCTCCTTCAGCAGTTAGTGTGGCCAAGACAAATCACATCAAAAGTACTTGTCGGGCTTCCCTGGTGGCGCAGCGGTTGAGAGTCCGCCTGCCGAGGCAGGGGACACGGGTTCGTGACCCGGTCCGGGAAGATCCCACATGCCGTGGAGCGGCTGGGCCCGTGAGCCATGGCCGCTGAGCCTGCGCGTCCGGAGCCTGTGCTCCGCAACGGGAGAGGCCACAGCAGTGAGAGGCCCGTGTACTGCAAAAAAAAAAAAAAAGTACTTGTCAACTTACTTCCTGTAGACTAGGGGATAAACAAGTCTCTCTCCCTCTCTTTTTTTTTAACTTTTCAAAAATAAATAAAGTATACATTATTAGGACTTTTCACAGCCGAAAGTCAGTTTCTCACTTCCATTCCATGTGGAAATTTTTGCTGTATATTCCATAGCATATTTGCTGTATGATATTCCGTAACATACCTATTTCACAATATATTCATCCATTTTTCTCTTGCTGGACATTTAGATGGTTCTAGGTTCTTTTCCTCTTTCAAATAAGTCTGCAATGTATTCTTCTGTGTGTCTCCTTATGCACATGTGGGAAAGTCTCTCAAGATGGGTAAGTACTTCCTCGTCTTTTATAAATTTATCTATCCATTTATTTATTTATTTTTGGGCTGCTTTGAGTTTTCATTGCTATGCCCTGGCTTTCTCTAGTTGCAGCGAGCAGGGGCTACTCTTCGTTGCAGTGCACGGGCTTCTCATTGCGGTAGCTTCTCTTGTTGTGGAGCACGGGCTCTAGAGCACACACACACAGTAGCTGTGGTGCACCAGCTTAGTTGTTCTGCAGCATGTGGGATCTTCCCGGACCAGGAATTGAACCCACGTCCCCTGCATTGGCAGGCAGATTCTTAAACACTGTGCCACCAGGGAAGTCCCCTCATCTTTACTAAATGAGTAACTACTCAACTGTCCAAAGTGGTCACATGAATTCACCCTCCCACCAACAGCACACATGTTCCTGTTGCCCCACATCTTACCCAATACTTCAGCAAATGTTTTGCGGTTTTTTTGTTGTTGTTCTTTTCGGTTTTTACCCATCTTATGGGTATGAAATGGTATCTGGTTTCCTGTAATTTACATTTCCCTGACGACGAGTGAGATCGGCCATCTTTTTGTGTATTCATCGGTTTTTTAGATTTCTTCTGTGGCTTGCCTGTTTGTATCTTTTGCCTAATTTTCTATTGAGTTATTTATCTCATCAATCTGTAGTTTGTTTGTTTTTACATATACATTCTGGATACTAGTCCTCTGTTATTTATAAGCTATGTCTGTTCAGGTCCTCCAAGAAGCAGACACCAAGAGGAAATTGGAAGTGCAAGACAATTATTGGGGGTCAATGCTTCTGAAGGGTAATCGGAAAAGGAACAGGAGTGGTTGGGAAGAATCTTCAGACGCCAATGCAGCTCTTGATACCTGTGATGGGAGAAAAGACAGGAGGATTGAGTAGGAAAGGCCTTCTTCTGTAGGCAGTTCTGAAAGGTCTCAGCCAGGCTAATGGGGAGCCCCAGAAGAAAGTATGCCTTTTAAAGGAGACCAACACTGGGCAGGCATGGCTCAGCTTAGGTTCTCCCACCATGCTCAGTCACTGGCAGGGACCGGGCCAGGGAGAGCATGGCCTTGGCTTGAACACTGGTGGATCTTAAAGGCATGGCATCTACTGGCTGTCAGCCAATCACACACCTGGCAGATGTTTCTCTCATGAAGGAAGACCAAGCGGCACACCCCTTATGGCTGCCCCACTGCCAACTTCTTCTCTCACTTTGTGCTTGTCTAGTTTTTATTTTTCCCATATGGCCTCTTCTTTCTTTCTTTTTTTTTAAATTTTATTTTACTTATTTTTTTATACAGCAGGTTCTTATTAGTTATCTATTTTATACATATTAGTGTATATATGTCAATCCCAATCGCCCAATTCATCCCACCACCACCCACCCCCCCGGCCACTTTCCCCTCCTTGGTGTCCATACGTTTGTTCTCTAATCTGTGCCTCTTATTTCTGCCCTGCAAACCGGTTCATCTGTACCATTTTTCTAGCTTCCACATATATGTGTTAATATACGATATTTGTTTTTCTCTTTCTGACTTATTTCACTCTGTATGACAGTCTCTAGATGCATCCAAGTTTCTACAAATGACCCAATTTCGTTCCTTTTTATGGCTGAGTAATATTCCATTGTATATATATACCATATCTTCTTTATCCATTCATCTGTCGATAGGCATTTAGACTGCTTCCATGACCTGGCTATTGTAAATAGTGCTGCAATGAACACTGGGGTATGTGTGTCTTTTTTTTTTTTTTTTTTTACTGTTTCATGATTTATTCCAAAGAATAACATCTGTTTTCTCATTTCAAATATTGGGGGTTTAATATTAAAGAAAAGAAAACAAAAGCAAAATGGAGACACATGTCCCTTTGCTGATCACATCCAGAATCGCAGCTCTAAAAATCTCTGAAGGGGATTCAGCCAGAGGGGTGGGAGGGAGGAAGGGACCTGGGCTTGATGGGAGCAGACAGAGCCTTGTGGAAGTTTCCACCCACTGGCAGAAGTCCCCTGTATCCATCACTTTTTGGCATCTGTAAGTGTGTGTCTTTTTGAATTATGGTTTTCTCTGGGTATATGCCCAGTAGTGGGATTGCTGGGTCATATGGTAATTCTATTTTTAGTTTTTGTTTTTTGGTTTCTTTTTGCAGTACGTGGGCCTCTCACTGTTGTGGCCTCTCCCGTTGCAGAACACAGGCTCCGGACACGCAGGCTCAGCGGCCATGGCTCACGGGCCCAGCCACTCCGTGGCATGTGGGATCTTCCCGGACCAGGGCATGAACCCATGTCCCCTGCATCAGCAGGCGGACTCTCAACCACTGCACCACCAGGGAAGCCCCTATTTTTAGTTTTTTAAAGGAACCTCCATACTGTTCTCCATAGTGGCTGTATCAATTTACATTCCCACCAACAGTGCAGGAGGGTTCCCTTTTCTCCATACCCTCTCCAGCATTTGCTGTGTGTAGATTTTCTGATGATGCCCATTCTAATTGGTGTGAGGTGATACCTCATTGTAGTTTTGATTTGCATTTCTCTAATGATTAGTGATGTTGAGCAGCTTTTCATGTACTTCTTGGCCATCTATATGTCTTCTTTGGAGAAATGTCTATTTAGGTCTTCTGCCCATTTTTTGATTGGGTTGTTTGTTTTTCTAATATTGAGCTGCATAAGCTGTTTATATATTTTGGAGATTAATCCTTTGTCCGTTGATTCGTTTGCAAATATTTTCTCCCATTCTGAGGGTTGTCTTTTCATCTTGTTTGTAGTTTCCTTTGCTTTGCAAAAGCTTTTAAGTTTTGTTAGGTACCATTTGTTTATTTTTGTTTTTATTTCCATTATTCTAGGAGGTGGATCACAAAAGATCTTGCTGTGATTTATGTCAAAGTGTGTTCTTCCTAAGTTTTCCTCTAAGAGTTTTATAGTGTCCGGTCTTACATTTAGGTCTCTAATCCATTTTGAGTATATTTTTGTGTATGGTGTTAGGGAGTGTTCTCATTTCATTCTTTTACATGTAGCTGTCCAGTTTTCCCAGCACCACTTATTGAAGAGACTGCCTTTTCTCCATTATATATCCTTGCCTCTTTTGTCATAGATTAGTTGACAATAGGTGTGTGGGTTTACCTCTGGGCTTTCTATCCTGTTCCATTGATCTATATTTCTGTTTTTGTGCCAGTACCATATTGTCTTGATTACCGTAGGTTTGTAGTATAGTCTGAAGTCAGGGAGTTTGATTCCTCCAGCTCCGTTTTTTTCCCTCAAGACTGCTTTGGCTATTCAGGGTCTTTTGTGTCTCCATACAAATTTAAGATTTTTTGTTCTAGTTCTGTAAAAAATGCCACTGGTAACTTGATAGGGATTGCATTGAATCTGTAGATTGCTTTGGGTAGTATAGTCATTTTCACAATATTGATTCTTCCAATCCAAGAACATGGTATACCTCTCCATCTGTTTGTGTCATCTTTGATTTCTTTCATCAGTGTCTTATCGTTTTCTGAGTACAGGTCTTTTACGTCTTAGGTAGGTTTATTCCTAGGTATTTTATTCTTTTTGTTGCAATGGTGAATGGGATTGTTTCCTTAATTTCTCTTTCTGATCTTTCATTGTTAGTGTATAGGAATGCAAGAGATTTCTGTGCATTAATTCTGTATCCTGCTACTTACCAAAATCATTGATTAGCTCTAGTAGTTTTCTGGTGGCATCTTTAGGATTCTCTATGTAGAGTATCATGTCATCTGCAAACAGTGACAGTTTTACTTCTTCTTTTCCAATTTGTATTCCTTTTATTTCTTTTTCTTCTCTGATTGCCATGGCTAGGACTTCCAAACCTATGTTGAATAATAGTGGCAAGAGTGGACATCCTTGTCTTGTTCCTGATCTTAGAGGAAATGCTTTCAGTTTTTCACCATAGAGAATGATGTTTGCTGTGGGTTTGTCGTAGATGGCCTTTATTATGTTGAGGTAGGCTCCCTCTATGCCCACTTTCTGGAGAGTTTTTATCATAAATGGGTGTTGAATTTTGTCAAAAGCTTTTTCTGCATCTATTCAGATGATCATATGGGTTTTCTTCTTCAATTTGTTAATATGGTGTATCACATTGATTGATTTGTGTATACTGAAGACTCCTTGCATCCCTGGGATAAATCCCACTTGATCATGGTGTATGATCCTTTTAATGTGTTGTTGGATTCTGTTTGCTAGTATTTTGTTGAGGATTTTTGCACTTATATTCATCAGTGATACTGGTCTGTAATTTTCTTTTTTTGCAGTATCTTTGTCTGGTTTTGGTATCAGGGTGATGGTGGCCTCATAGAATGAGTTTGGGAGTGTTCCTTCCTCTGCAATTTTTTGGAAGAGTTTGAGAAGGATGGGTGTTAGCTGTTCTCTAAATCTTTGATAGAATTCACCTGTGAAGCCATCTGGTCCTGGACTTTGTCTGTCAGAAGATTTTTAATCACAGTTTCAATTTAATTATTTGTGATTGGTCTGTTCATATTTTCTATTTCTTCCTGGTTCAGTCTTGGAAAGTTATACCTTTCTAAGAATTTGTCCATTTCTTCCAGGTTGTCCATTTTATTGGCATGGAGTTGCATGTAGTAGTCTCTTATGATGTTTTGTATTTCTGCGGTGTCCGTTGTAACTTCTTTTTCATTTCTAATTTTATTGATTTGCGTCCTCTCCCTCTTTTCCTTGATGAGTCTGGCTAAAGGTTTATCAATTTTGTTTATCTTCTCAAAGAACCAGCTTTTAGTTCTGTTGACCTTTGCTATTGTTTTCTTTGTTTCTATTTCATTTATTTCTGCTCTGGTCTTTATGATTTCTTTACTTCTACTAACTTTGGGGTTTGTTTGTTCTCCTTTCTCTAGTTCCTTTAAGTGTAGGTTAGATTATTTATTTGAGATTTTTCTTGTTTCTTGAGGTAGGATTGTATTGTTATAAACTTCCCTCTTAGAACTGCTTTTGCTGCATCCCATACGTTTTGGATCATCATGTTTTCATTGTAATTTGTCTCTAGGTATTTTTTGATTTCCTCTTTGATTTCTTCAGTGATCTCTTGGTTATTTAGTTATGTATTATTTAGCCTCCAAGTGTTTGTTTTTTACGTTTTTTTCCCTGTAACTGACTTCTAATCTCATAGCGTTGTGGTCAGAAAAGATGCTTGATATGATTTCAATTTTCTTAAATTTACCGAGGCTTGATTTGTGACCCCAGATGTGATCTATCTTGGAGAATGTTCAGTGTACACTTGAGAAGAAAGTGTAATCTGCTATTTTCAGATGGAATGTCCTATAAATATCAATTTAATCTATCTTTTCTATTGTGTCATTTAAAGCTTGTGTTTCCTTAATTTACAGTCTGGATGACCCATCCATTGGTGTAAGTGAGGTGTTAAAGTCCCCCACTGTTTTTGTGTTACTGTCAATTTCTTTTTTTATAGCTGTTAGCAGTTGCCTTATGTATTGAGGTGCTCCTATGTTGGGTGCATGTATATTTATAATTGTTATATCTTCTTCTTGGATTGATCCCTTGATCATTATGTAGTGTCCTTCCTTGTCTCTTACATCATTCTTTATTTTAAAGTCTATTTTATCTGATATGAGTATTGCACCTCCAGCTTTCTTTTGATTTCCATTTCCATGGAATATCTTTTTCCATCCCCTCACTTTCAGTCTGTATGTGTCCCTAGGTCTGAAGTGGGTCTCTTGTAGACAGTATATAGATGGGTCTTGATTTTGTATCCATTCAGCAAGCCTGTGTGTTTTGGCTGGAGCATTTAATCCATTCTTGTTTAAGGTAATTATCGATATGTATGTTCCTATTACCATTTTCTTAATTGTTATGGGTTTGTTTTTGTAGGTTCTTTTCTTCTCTTGTGTTTCCCACTTAGAGAAGTTCCTTTAGCATTTGTTGTAGAGCTGGTTTGGTGGTGCTGAATTCTCTTAGCTTTTGCTTGTCTGTAAAGCTTTTGATTTCTCCCTCGAACCTGAATGAGATTCTTGCTGGGTAGAGTATTCTTGGTTGTAGGTTCTTCCCTTTCATCATTTTAAATATATCATGCCACTCCCTTCTGGTTTGTAGAGTTTCTGCTGAGAAATCAGCTGTTAACCTTATGGGAGTTCCCTTGTATGTTATTTGTCATTTTTCCCTTGTTGCTTTCAATAATTTTTCTTTGTCTTTCATTTTTGTCAATTTGATTACTATGTGTCTCGGCATGTTTCTCCTTGGGTTTATCCTGTATGGGACTCTACGCTTCCTGGACTTGGGTGGCTATTTCCTTTTCCATGTTAGGGAAGTTTTCAACTATAATTTCTTCAAATATTGTCTCAGGTCCTTTCTCTCTCTCTTCTCCTTCTGGAACCCCTATAATGTGAATGTTGTTGCGTTTAATGTTGTCCCAGAGATCTCTTAGGCTGTCTTCATTTTTTTTCATTCTTTTTTCTTTATTCTGTTCCATGGCAGTGAATTCCACCATTCTGTCTTCCAGGTCACTTGTCTGTTCTTCTGCCTCAGTTATTCTGCTATTGATTCCTTCTAGTGTATTTTTCATTTCAGTTATTGTATTGTTCATCTCTGTTTGTTTGTTCTTTAATTCTTCTAGGTCTTTGTTTAACATTTCTTGCATCTTCTCGATCTTTGCCTCCATTCTTTTTCCAAGGTCCTGGGTCATCTTCACTATCATTATTCTGAATTCTTTTTCTGTAAGGTTGCCTATCTCCACTTCATTTTGTTGTTTTTCTGGGGTTTTATCTTGTTCCTTCATCTCGTACAAAGTCCTCTGCCTTTTCATTCTGTCTATCTTTCTGTGAATGTGGTTTTCCCTCCAAAGGCTGCAGAATTGTAGTTCTTCTTGCTTCTGTTGTCTGCCCTCTGGTGGATAAGGCT
This sequence comes from Mesoplodon densirostris, assembly GCF_025265405.1. Taxonomy (NCBI): domain Eukaryota; kingdom Metazoa; phylum Chordata; class Mammalia; order Artiodactyla; family Ziphiidae; genus Mesoplodon; species Mesoplodon densirostris. The sequence goes on from NC_082674.1 coordinate 31,079,430, forward strand.
ATCTAAGAGGATTGTGCTAGCTTCCTGACGGGAGGGACTGGGGTGGATAGAGCTGGGTGTTGCTCTGGTGGGCAGAGCTCAGTAAAACTTTAATCCACTTGTCTGCTGATGGGTGGGGCTGGGTTCCCTCCCTGTTGGTTGTTTGGCTGTATGGCCTCTTTTGATGAAAAGGAGCTTTACATTTTAATGCAGACAAATTTATCACTTTTCTCCTTTATAGTCTGTCTTTTTTGTGTTTTCAGGTATTATTGCCTACTCTCTGATGTTGAAAGTTTTCTATATTTCCCCCTAGAAGTCCTAAAGTTCTGCTTTTCCAATTTTTCACCTAGAATTTAATGGGTTGTTTCTGGTTTTGTTTTTCTACATGGGTTTCTGAATTCCCAGTGTCATTCATTGAATAATTCATCCTTTCTCTACAGATCTGCATGTTGCCTCTGTCATATATCAATTCTTCGCATACAAAGGAATCTGCCTGGGGGCTCTCTGTTCTGTTCCATGGGTCTATTTGTCTTTTTCTACGTTAATACCACACCACCTTAACTTAATAAGTCTTATAAAGTAAGTCATTCATCTCCTTTTCTTAAAAGTTTCATAGTTATTTTGGTCCTTTGCTTTTTTGCAGCAAGGCTAGAATCATCTTTTTTTATATATATAAATTATTTGTTGTTGTTGTTGTTGTTTTTATTTTTGGCTGTGTTGGGTGTTTGTTGCTGCACGTGGGCTTTCTCTAGTGGCAGCAAGCAGGGGCTACTCTTTGTTGCAGTGCCCAGGCTGCTCATTGCAGTGGCTTTTCTTCTTGCATAGCACGGGCTCTAGGTGCACAGTAGTTGTGGCACGTGAGCTTCAGTGGTTGTGGCTCGTGGGCTCTAGAGCGCAGGCTCAGTAGTTGTGGCACACGGGCTTAGCTGCTCTGCAGCATGTGGGATCTTACCAGACCAGGACTTGAACCCATGTCCCCTGCATTGGCAGGCGGATTCTTAACCACTGTGTCACCAGGGAAGCCCAAGGCTAGAATCATCTTATCTAGTTACACAAAATATCCTGTCTGGATTTTTAGAATTTATAGATTAATTTAGGAAGAATTGAAATTTTATGACAGTGAATCTTCATATCATGAACATACCTTATCTATCTATCAAAGAATACCTAAATCAGTGAAGTTTTATAATTTTCTTCATAAAGATCATGCATATATTTCATTAGATTTATTTCTGGTCCCTTATAGCTTTTGTTTCTCTTATAAATGTAAGCTTTAAAAGTTTTTGTTTCCTAACTGTGACATAAAAATGAAAATTGATTTTTGTATAATGAGCTTCTACTTAGCAACTTTGATGCCTTCTCTTAGAAACTGAGGCTCTTTTTCACACATCTCTAGAAAATCTGGATCCTTCTGTACCCGAGGAAAATCCATCAGCAGGTTACCTAAGCAGTCCAAGTAGGAGGAAAGGTCATTTGCTGACTCCCCTGGCTAAACAGCAACGCCCCCTTCTGGAGACCTGCCAGCAAGACAGAACTCTCCAGAGATAGCTGCTGGGCTTGTTTAGATCCAACAAGGATCTGGACAGAGTGGCCTAGCTTGAGGTCAGCATTACTGTTACAGAACAGAATGATCCCCAGGCAAAAGGCCCAGCACCAACTGGGTTAGACAGGGGGCTGTGTGGGTGACCTGATTAGAGGATGGCGTTTCTTGATTCGCCACATCCACTCTGTCCTTCCACTCTCCCTACTTGGAAAGGCCTTGGGGACATCAGAAAGCAGGCCAGGAGGAGGAGGCAGCACTGCGTCGAGAAAGGGAGTTAGAGTGTAGCCTGCCCCTGCCGACCCTTCACCGCCACTCAACTCCCACGACGGTCCCCAGCTAGGTTCCTCGTGAAGTGTCCACCTGGCCCGACTGCTGGAGGTCAGTTGGGCAGCTTCGAGAGCTTTGTGTGAGGACAGGAAGATGTGTTCTACGGACCTTTGGCTTTGGGGTCATCCTAAGTAGATGCTGGAGAAAGAGAGAGAGGATGAAGAAGTGATGACCATTTGGTAGACACAGGCCTCTCACCAGCTCTCAGCTGTCTCCATGAAACAGACCTGAGGCAACGTGTCTTCCAGAGGTCCCACTGTCTCTTCTCTCATTTCTCCACGGCCTGCTTGGGTGTATAGGGTCCTGATGACTTAATGCGAAGGCCTAGGTTTTAGTTCCATATCCATCTGCAACCAAAGTGTGAGCCAGTGGGACACAGTGAACAATGAATGTGCGGAGTCAGACAGACCTGAGTTCCAATCCCCGAGGGATCCCAGGTATGCCACGGTCAACTCTTCTGAACTCTGGTTTCTCCCTCTGTTTAAGGGAGAAGGAAGTACCTTCCTTGTAGGGTTGTTGGGATAATTAAATTGAATCACAAACATCACTGCAGAGCAGATGCCTGATAAAGCTGTTTGCTTCCTTGCAAGGTTCGTGGGGAAATCGCTGAATCACTTCTCCAGTTTAAGGGGGTGTCAGGTACTTGCCAATCTCACCTCTCCTCCAAGGAACCAATAAACATGAGTTTTGCTGAAATGAGCATTTCAGCTTTATGACAACCCCGTGAGGTAGACAGAGTAGGTATTATGGCCACGCTTCAAACGAAGAATGTGACTCCCGAAATCAGAGGCAGGACATGGCAGAGCAGAGATAAGAAGCCAAGTCCTTCCTGGAGCCTTTCTGCCCGGGCCCCACCCGGTCACCTCCCTTCCCCTGTCCTGGCGACCCACTCCCAGACCTCAGGTAACCCCATGGTTTTTAGCTCCAGGGCATCTTTTTCAGATGACAAGTTAAGTATTTCAACTGCCAGGGGCAACAGTTTACTGACTCACAGGACCCTTCTGGTCTCTGGTGTTTTCCTGTGAACAAGAATGGACTGAAAGGCTGTTGTTTTTCTGGCTCTTGCATTTCATAAGAACTGCTATTTTGCGTAATGCCCATAAGCTGGAAAGTGCAATCAGGTAAAGGTAGAGGGGAAAGAAAGGTTAATGGGAAGAAACAAGGGGCAAGAGAGGCTATTTATAGGAATCAGCAAATCATTATTTAAACAAAAAATGATTGTTCTTATTATCTATTGCCTTTATTATAATGATCTATGCATTTGTAAGGCTTCCTCCATTTGTAAGGTTCTGGAGGAGAAAGTGTGTGTGTCTGTGTGTGTATGTACGTGCACTCACGTCTGTCAGTCTGTCTGTCTGTATTTAATCTTCTGCAGCACTTGACCTGGTATCTAACACATAAACAACAAACCTATAGAAGGAAGGAATGGGTGGCCCATCTTCCCAGAAACGCCTTCTCCTCTGGCTTTTGGTTATGTCTGACATTCGCATGATGAGGGTCTCCACCTCTTGGTGACTGTTCCTTTTTACTAGGTTAAGTACTAACTAGGTCTTACTCACTGTCTACAGAGCAGAGCAGAATACCATGGAAAGGGCTCTCTGAGGAATTAAACGGGGAGGGGGGGGAAAGCTGACCCATGGAATGTGGTCTTTCATGTGATGGGCACTTGCTCCTGGGACGTGGAGCATGTCTCTGACCTTTGTAGGAAGATAAGGAATTGCTCCACAAGGAGGATCCCTGAGAAGGCAAGTGTTTCTCACACCATCATCTATCAGGACCAGTTTGATTTGGGTCTGGCTCTGCAGTGCAGCCTGGGCCACCAGGCAGAGCAAAACTAAAGGGCTCCTGTACGGGTCAAGCCGATGACCCTGGTCTCATTCCTTTAGTCTCCATCAAAATCAGGCTGGACTACTAAGGACCTCTGTGGAGCCTGCAACAGACCAGCCAAGAGGCTACTGATGTATTTTTTTTCTCATTTGTTTCTTTCCTTTATCATCTGATCATTGGTTTATTCAGTCACTCATTCACTAACATATTTATCTTTGCCTCGTTACAAAATGGATTTAAGGTGAAACCAATTTATCCAAAAGATGACATTTTTAAGTTAATTCACATCTATCATCAATGGTATTCAATAATTCAACTCAACAAATAATTATTAAATGCCAACTCTAATAGCAGTGAGACAATATCAGTGAACAGATGAAGATTGGCCGCACCCAAACGTACCTTCTAGTCTAGGTGCAGTGGTGGACAGGTAAACAGACAATTATAAGACAACTGCATGTCAACTCTTTTATAATTCCAGTGATCATGGCTAAACAGTCTCTCTTACTATCAGTCAGTCCCAACTATCACAAAAATTAGTGTTCCTAGTGGTTTATATTTTATGTACTCTAATGACATCTCACTAGTTGTCATATCATTCCTCAGCAACCAAAAATTGCTCCCCAGATTAAGGCTGATGCAGCAGAGCCCCCGGTCCCCCACCTCCAGCCTTTGCTGCCTAACAGCCTACTGGTCCTACCCAGGCAGGGGCCGTTGTGATGGAGTTCTCTCCTTATAAACGGAAGAACTTACAAAGAAAATATCAATAGGAATGAACGTTAAAGCAATGAATGTTAAAGACAATTTTAAATGCAACTTGCAAACTACAAGTAAGCATGGGGAAGCAGCTACATTTGCAGAGGCTCCATTCACAGTCTAGTTCTATTTAGCTCAGATGAAGAAATGGCAGCTTGGGCTTCCCTGGTGGCACAGTGGTTGAAAATCCACCTGCCAATGCAGGGGACACGGGTTCGATCCCTGGTCCAGGAAGATCCCACATGCCGCAGAGCAACTAAGCCCGTGCACTACAACTACTGAGCCCGCGTGCCTAGAGGCTGTGCACCGCAGCAAGAGAAGCCACCGCAATGAGAAGCCCACGTGCAGCAACGAAGACCCAACACAGCCAAAAATAAATAAATAAAATAAATAAATTTATTTTAAAAAAAGAAGAAGAAAAGAAAAGAAATGGCAGCTTGACCACTGGCTCCAGGTCACCCCACAAGTAAGTGAAAAACCAAGACCCAGGAGCAAGTCTTCACTTCCCCAGTCAGAGATTCAGGGTCATGGCCAGTATTTGTACCTTGAGCTTTAACCTTTTTCTGAAGGTGTTTTAATTTATTCTCTCATTTTATCTCCTCAAGATGTCATATTTGGCAAATGGAGGGAAATCAGGCCATAGAAAGATAGATGACTTCCCTGTGGTCATTCACATTATTGTCTGGGTTGTAATGGAATCCTAGGACCCAAGTTTCCCAGCACCTGGTTTTAACAGTGAATAGAGCACTTGCTGTACCTTTTGAGAACAGAGGGACATAAGAAGCCTGGTAACTTATGAGAAAGCCCTGGCATGTCAAGAGTTACTATCATTACACATTTTAGCTTGAAGTGAAGAAAAGTCTCTGGTCTGGGCTGAGGGCCAATCTACTCTTTAATGCAATGGAATGATCTAGCACAGTAGTTCTTACAGTGTGGTCCTGGGACCTCCAACATCAGCATCACCTGGGGATTTATTAGAAATGCAACCTCACCAGAAACCAACTGGGTCAGACACTCTAGGAAAGGAGCCCACAGTCTATGTTTTAACAAGCCTTTGGGGAGATTCTGATGCATGCTCGAGTTTGAAGACATCTGCTCTAGAGCAGTGTTCTCAAATTTTGGTCCTGGGACCACTGGCTTCAGGATCTCCAAAGGGAGCTTCTAGAATAGGTGCAAGAAAATGAGAGAACCAACCAAGGTTTACTCCTTCAGTCCAGCATTTCCCAAAGAGTCTAATCTTAAGTATTACTGGGGACCTCATAAAAAGGCCAATGTCCTGACCCCTGTCCCAGAGGATTCAGAATCAGAGTGGGAGGGAAGAGTCGAAACAGCCAGGCTCATATTCAGATGTCCCTTGTGGGGTGTGGCCCACTCATCCAACCTCACTTGAGAGTAACTGCTCTGGGCTCCAGCAACCACTGCTTTACTCATAATACCCACCTCAGCCCAAGACCCTCAGCATCTAAGAGGGACCTGACACTGGTTCTCCGTTCAGAAAATAAATACTATTCAAAACCTTTGGTTTTTTTAGCCTGAGAAAGTACAAAAAATTTTAAATGCAAATTTCTGTCTCTGATCATTTTTCGGGGTTAATTATGGATGGATCAGGCAAACAGCGGCCCATAGAGACCCCTGAAAACAAAGCATTCAGTCAGGATGGAGAAAAGACTGTCAACAGACTAAGAAAGAAGAGGCAGACTAAGTGGGAGAGAGGGGCAAGAGGACAATGGGGGAGGGGCAGAGAAGCTGAGACTTCATGAAAAACGAATAAAGGATGATTCTGGTCCATTAAACTCATGGAAGGGAGCCCTGGTTGGTGGTTAAACATGTGACTGTGTTTTGAGATTGTTTAGTTTAAACACCAGTTCTTTTTCTTTCTAACCAGCAGTTGACTCAACCTTTTTGAGCCTCAGTTTCCCAGTCTATAAATAGGCTAATAACAGTGCCTCTCTTGAAGGGTTATAAGTAGCAAATGCAATGAGGTAGTTGGTATTTACCAGGCTTCATCAGCTGGTATGGCCACACTGATAGCAAGAAGCACTCAGCCAGTGTGAACCATTATGATTCTAACACCTCTTTTGGAGAAATCTTTTCCAATCTAAAATCAAATTTATCACGTCTTAGTCAAGAGAAAGGCGGTACCCTGTAGACTATCCCTGTGATAAGTCCTGTTCTTGATTTACTTTAAAACCAGACCACACAGCAATAAAAGATGTTTATCCGGCTCTTCTTTCCCACTGATGAATGAGGAGCGGCCGATCAGACAAGGAGCCTACTCCTGGGACGGTGGGGCCCAGCAGCCCTCAGGACACAGTGGGTGTCTGAGCCTCCCATTTTGCTCAGTTTAATCCGAGGTGCACCTTCTGTTTGCAGCTCAGCTGGGCTAAGCAGGTTCTTCTCTTGCTGTTCTGGAGACTGGGTCCCTCTTCCTCACCTCAGCTCACTACTCCAGCCAAAACAAGGCAACTTGATTAGAAAAGAGACAAGGTTGACAAGAATTGTATTTCCTCTGGGAGATTTCCTGCAAAGGGGTGGGCTGGTGCTCCAAGCTACTGGAGGTTAATAGACTACTGACTGGTTAATGGGTTACTCTCCACCAGTGGTTCTCAAACTTGAGTGTGCATCACAGTCCCCTGGAGGGCTTGTTCTAACACAGATGGCTGTACCCCACCCCCAGAATTTCTAATTTCAGAGTACTAGGGTGGGGCCTGAGAATGTGTCTCTCTAACAAATTCCCAGGAGATGGTGGTGATGCTGCTCACTCTTAGACCATACTCTGAAGACCACTACTCTACATTTTGAAGAAAAAAACTACAACTTATCAGAAAATATACACTATCATCGAAAAGTCAAATTAAAGGATACTCTTCCTCAGTGGCTAATTATAATGCGGGCTGGAGGGAAGCATAAAATACCATCACTAAATAAGCATCAGATTATCTTCGTATGTCATACTTAATTATAGTACTGGTCCCAATAACCAAGCACAGTATTCAGTTGATTGCTTATGAGGATGATGGTTGTCTCATAATTTTGTTTTTAATTTATGAAGAACTTTAGTATCCAGTATCCTATGAGATCGCTTGAATGACCCACTGGCCCAAAAGCGTCTCCCACTTTATGAAAAATTTCCAACTTCAGAATCACTAAGTCCATGGTGTGCCTCGACCTATACAGGGAACTCAACAGGGAACCTGGAGTACCTTCTGGTCTTCTCTCATTTGGCTTGGGAACATTAATTAAATTAGTTTAACACTTTGGTACATTGATAGTGAGAAGCAATGAAGTTCTATGCGTAGGACCAGCCCCAGGGGACAATAAGATGGGAGGAGGGGGCAGCCTGAAGACTTGGGTATGGGGTCGGCTGCCCAAGGACAAAGGAGGAAGGGAGACACTAAAATAAGGTTACGAGGAGCTATTGGGTACCTGCTTTTGTATACAGCCATCTTGATTATCAAAGGGGTTACAAGATGGGAAGGAGAGGAGTAAAGGTGAGGGGAAAAACAGTTCCTGACTGCTCCAGAGGGAAATCAAAGAAACATTAATAACTTGGCTCCTGACCACTATGTGTGTCCTGTTTAAGTCACAAGACTCAACTCTCCCTTGTGTATTGTCCCAGTTCTCATCCCGAACCCAGGAAGGCATGCTTTCTGTACAGGCCATTCTACAAGGAGGCTGGGTCACTTATTTCTGGGAGGATGCGGTACAGGTCCACAGAGGGAGGAGACAGAGAGCACAACCTCAGATAGAAATATGTACCCTGACATTTGAGATGCCTTTTGCTAATTCCCTTGGAGACCGGTGTCAGGTAACTGAGGACAAGACTGTAAACACAGGCACCTCTGTCTGCTCTTGTGCTGTGAACTGTGTCCAGGACACTCTCTCCCAGGGGTAGCCTCATCGGGCCTAGAAGCCAGTTCTTGGCATAGAAATTTTGCCTGGAAAGGAATATTTTCATTGTGCAGGCTCAAAAGAGGATTCTGGGTGAGTTCAGTGCCTCAGTGGACAGCAATGCACTCAAAAGAGCGGGGGCTGATTAAAGTGTCGGAAAACAGGATGGATTAGGTTAGGGGACTCAAAACACAGAAGGCTGAGGGCTTTTGAACAGAGCAAAGAAGCTACTTTTCGTAGCATCCTGCCCATGAGCTCTGCCTGTGTTGTTCAGTCTTTAGCACAACCAGGCAAAGGTGCAGAAAGAGGCTCAGAGCTAAGTCACTTGCCTGAGGTCACTCAGCTGGTAGTGACAGAGCCCGGGCTGCATCCAACTTGAGACCCAGGCTCTGTTCATCCCATCACGTGGCCCTCTAAGGGGGAGCACAGTAGAGTCTGTAAATAAGGGAATAAAAGGTGGTACTCAGGTATTCTCTATTTCTGCAACATAAGAGTGTTAGGTTACACGTAAGTCGGATTGTTTAAAACTGAAATGGATTATCTCAGGAAGTCACAGAAATCCCTTTGGGAGTACTGCCCTGCCCTGAATGGGGAGAACGCGTGCTGAAGGGCACCCTTTGCAGTCGAGGGGCAGCCCAGAGGAAGAGGCATGGGTGTAGGGTCTGGAAGTGGTTCCAGAGAGTCACAGGGGAGGGTGAGCCACAGAAGCCTCCCACCCCCACCAAACACACACACACACAATCAAAAAGATTAGCTGAAAATTTGGGGCCTTTTTTCACACTAAGTCTCAAAGGAATGAGGCCGTGATGCAGGACAGGCGGCTGTTTGAGGCTGTTAGACTTGCCTGCGCCTCCTCCCTGACTGTATCCCCAACAGAAATGCCATCGCTTATTCTGACACTTGGAGGAGGAGGAGGAAGATTTGTGCCCAGAGTCCTTCTGAGCAGAAGCCCATCTGAGCCTGGGTGGTTGCCCTCTACAGGCCCTGCCAGGCAGCTGTCGTGTGCCCATCCGTGGAGGGTTGGCTGGGTCCTGGTGCAGACCCAAGGGTCCACACACCATGGGTGCCAGCCAAGAATGGAATACGGAGGAGCAAAATCAAATGCAAACCTTGACAGTCCCTTTGCCCGTGGACGTCTGCAAGCTTCAGCACCTGCGAGCAGCTCACCGCCAGAAACGAGCTCCTTGTGGAGGGGTTCTGTGAGTAACTGGATCCTCTGAGAGGCTCCCAGTCCCTAGAGACTGAAGACAGCGCACCTCGTGTCAGGAGCAGAGAGCTGTGCCCCCAGTCACAGTGCACAGTGTCAGATGTTCAAGGCAGACCCTCTGACCAGCCCTGCCTTCCTGGTCCCCCGAATGCCCTTAAGAGCCCCCATTCACCTCTGCTCCCAGTTTGGTCCTTGCCTCCATGCGTCTGTTTCCTCCCTGTCAGTCTAAATCCTATTCATCCTTCAAGAGCTAACTGGAGGGACTTCCCTGGTGGTGCAGTGGTTAAGAATCCGCCTGCCAGTGCAGGGGACATGGGTTCAAGCCCTGGTCTGGGAAGATCCCACATGCCGCAGAGCAACTAAGCCCGTGCACCACAACTACTGAGCCTGTGCTCTAGAGCCTGCGAACCACAACTACTGAGCCCACGAGCCACAGCTACTGAAGCCCGCAAGCCTAGAGCCCGTGCTCCACAACAAGAGAAGCCACTGCAGTGAGAAGCCCGCTCACCACAACGAAGAGTAGCCCCGGCTCACCACAGCTAGAGAAAGCCCGTGCACAGCAACAAAGACCCAACACAGCCAAAAATAAATAAATAAATAAATTTATATTTAAAAAAACTAACTGGAAGACAATTCCTCCTTGAAGCCTCCAGGGCCACCCCTGCCTATGGAGATCTCTCCCTCCTGTGAATTCTTCATCCTCTGTCTATACCACTTATTCAACTTTTTCCATGGCCCCTACTCCCATCAAGGTGCACTGACTTGACTTTTAGATATGTCTGTCTAGATGATTATGCTTTTTCTAAAATTTTCTCCAGCACATAGCGTGGTTCAGAGTACAGGGGAGACATGCAAATACTTGTTTGGCTGCCTAAGTATGAACTAAGTATCGACAAACTTCTTCCAAAAAAAAATTTTTATTGTGCCTGCATTATATCCACTCAGAAATAAATATCCCAGCCTTCTGAGGTGTATAACATAGAAAGACGTTCTTGCAAATACAGGAGAATAGAATAGGGCCTATCTACTCATGTAGAGAAAAAATAGAAAATAGAGAATATTTACAATCCTACCATCCAGAATCAACCACTACATATATATATGTTTGGAACAATATATCCTAACACTTAAACAGTGGTTATATATATATATATATATATATATATATATATATATTATATATAATATATATAATAGCTCTATTGAGATATAATTCACATACAATACATGGGAAACATGGGACACATGGGACACCCATAGGGAAAAAGATAAAATTGGATCCATTTCTCACACTAAACACCAGAATAATTCTAAATGGGTCAAAGCTCTAAATGTAAAAATGAAACCATACAAATAATAGGAAAAAATTGGGTGAAATATTTTATAACTTAAGAGAGGCAAAATCCAGAAGTAATAAGAGAAAAGATTAATAAATTTGGCTCCATGGCATTTTTTTAAGTCCTAAGTAAAATCAAAAGGCAAATGAAAACCTGGGAGAAATTACTGCAAATTATCAATATATCCTAGACAAAGGGCTAATATCCTTAACAAGTAAAGACTCTGAAGAAAAAGCCCAATAACTTGATTTTAAAAATGAGCTATGAATAGGCATTTCACAGAAAAAGAAAAGCAAATGAAATCAATGAAAATACTTCTCCATTGCTCATAACAAGAGAACTGCAAATTTAAACTATACGATTTCTTATCTTTCAGATAAGCAAAAACCCAAAAGTTTGACAACACACTCTATTGGTGAGGTTCTAGGAAAACAGTTACTCTGCTACACTGCTGATGGGAATTCAAAATGTACCAATCTCTGTGGAGGATTTTGTCATGTCTAACAACATTGCACGTGCCTTTTCCCTTTGACCCAGCGATCACAGTTCCCGGGAGTCTACCCCAAATATAACTACCAAAATTGTGAAATGACATACGCTCAAGGTTATTCTCTGAAGCACAATCCGCAATAGCAAAGCTTGAGTACAACTCAAATGTCCATCCATATGGGACTGGTTGGACAAATTCTGGAATGCACACACAGTGGAGTGTTATGCCGCTGTAAAACAGAATAAGGATGGCCTCCAGAAATACCAGGTCAGAAGAGTATGCATCATATTAGAAAGTGAGGAGGAATACAAGTTCACACACATAAACAAAAATGGCAGGATAAAGCCAAACTAATAAAAAATACATCTCTAAAGCAAGGAAGAGACTGACGGTTGAAAGGGGAAGAGAGCAGACATGGAAGCTGTACTTCTCTGTTTATACCTTTTTTATAATTTTGACTTTCAGCCATGTAGATATCTTGCAGTATTATAAAACAAAATCATATTTAGAAAAGGCAACCCCCATCAATCAAAAACAACCCCCATCAATCAAAACCAAACTGGAACAAATGAAACTAACAGTGTTATCATATTGATTTCATAAGCACATAGAGAAGTATTTCAAGTGATTCTAAAACACGATATTTTGACTGAACACACCTAGTGGGATAGCACCTAGGGACAAAGAGGGTCGCAAAGACATCTTAAACCAATTTTCTCAGTCTTCCTAGATACTCCACAGGACAAATGACCCCGTTTTGCTAACAAATAAAATGTATAAAAACTAAAAGGAAGACATTCTTTTATAGATCAGAAAAGACTTAAGAGGGACTTCCCTGGAAGTTCAGTGGTTAAGACTTTGCCTTCCAATGCAGGTGGTGCAGGTTCAATCCCTGGACAGGGAGCTAAGATCCCACATGCCTTGTGGCCAAAAAAACCCAAAACCCAGAAGCAATATTGTAACAAATTCAATAAAGACTTTAAAAATGATCCACATCAAAAAAAAATCTTTAAAAAAAGAAAGAAAAGACTTAAGGGACCTAAAACCAAATATACCTGTGAAAAGAAAGTTTTGAAATAATAACAGAAAATAGAAATAATCAGAGAAAATTGGACTCTAATATTAGATGACATTAAGGAATTATTTTCAATTTTATTGAGTGTAATAATGGTATTGTGGTTACTTTTCAAGATCCTTTCTCATTAGAGTTTTTTCCCTTATGTCTATGTCTTTTTGTTTTTTATTTATTTTTGGCTGCATCGGGTCTTTGTTGCTGCCCACCCCACCAGCTTTCTCTAGATACAGAGAGTGGGGGCTACTCTTCGTTGTGGTGTGCAGGTTTCTCATTGCGGTGGCCTCCCTTGTTGTGGAGCATGGACTCTAGGACGTGCAAGCTTCAATAGTTGTGGCACGTGGGCTCAGTAGTTGTGGTACACAGGCTTAGTTGCCCCACGGCACGTGGGATCTTCCCGGACCAGGGATTGAACCCATGTCCCTTGCACTGGCAAGTGGATTCTTAACTACTGCACCACCAGGGAAGTCCCATTTTGTTTGTTTGTGTGTTTGTTTTAATTTATTCTGAGCCTTTTTAAAAATTTTTATTTATTTATTTATTTTCAGTGCGTTGGGTCTTCGTTGTTACATGTGGGCTTTTCTCTAGTTGTGGCGAGCGGAGACTACTCTTCGTTGCGGTGTGCAGGCTTCTCATTGCAGTGGCTTCTCTTGTTGCAGAGCACGGGCTCTAGGCACACGGGCTTCAGTAGTTGTGGCTCATGGGCTCTAGAGCGCAGGCTCAGTAGTTGTGGCACACAGGCTTAGCTGCTCCGCGGCATGTGGGATCTTCCTGGACCAGGAATCGAACCCGTGTCCCCTGCACTGGCAGGCAGATTCTCAACCACTGCGCCAGCAGGGAAGCCCTATTCTGAGCCTTTTTTAAGTGTGGCTTTAAGTAAGGTTCCCAGGCACCTGGACAACAGAGCTAAGAGGTGACTTCAGGAGCCCCTGGGTGATGTGCCAGGGCTCTGTCACCAAGTCGTACATCAAACAACTAAGTCAACGGTGAATTTTTCAGAAGGTGCAAGTGAGGAAATGGAGTCTTAAAAGGAATGACCTTATAACACATATTCTATTGGATCAAGTTGGTTGAAGTGGAAAAACTTTCTTGGCAGGTAAAAATCAAACCACCCATCAAAACGATACAAGCACCCCAATGTTCACAGCAGCTCTACTGACAATAGCCAAAATATGGAGGGAACCCAAGTGCCTATCAACGGATAATGGATAAAGAAGATGTGGGGGCCTCCCTGGTGGCGCAGTGGTTGGGAGTCCGCCTGCCGATGCAGGGGATACGGGTTCGTGCCCCGGTCTGGGAGGATCCCATATGCCGCGGAGCGGCTGGGCCCGTGAGCCATGGCCGCTGGGCCTGCGCATCCGGAGCCTGTGCTCCGCAACGGGAGAGGCCGCAACAGTGAGAGGCCCGCATACAGCAAAAAGAAAAAAAAAAAAAAAAAAAGAAGATGTGGTATATATATATACAATGGAATATCAGTCATAAAAAAAATGAAATTCTGCCATTTGCAGCAACATGGATGGACCTAGGGAATATTATGCTTAGTGAAATAAGTCAGACAAAGACAAATACTGTATGATACCACTTATATGTGGAATCTAAAAAATAATGCAAATGAATGTATATGCAGAACAGAAACAGACTCACAGATACAGAAAACAAACGAGTGGTTACCAAAGGAGAGAAGGAAGGGGGAAGGAACAAATTAGGGCTACAGGATTAAAAGATACAAACTACTATATATAAAATAGATAAGCAGCAAGGATATATTACATAGCATAGGGAATTATAGCCATTATCTTGTAATAACTTTTTTTAAATTAATTAATTAATTTATTTATAGCTGTGTTGGGTCTTCGTTTCTGTGTGAGGGCTTTCTCCAGTTGCAGCAAGTGGGGGCCACTCTTCATCACAGTGCACGGGGCCTCTCACTATCGTGGCCTCTCGTTGCGGAGCACAGGCTCCAGACACACAGGCTCAGTAATTGTGGCTCACGGGCCTAGTTGCTCCGCAGCATGTGGGATCTTCCCAGACCAGGGCTCGAACCCGTGTACCCTGCATTGGCAGGAGGACTCTCAACCACTGCACCACCAGGGAAGCCCTGTAATAACTTTTTTTTTTTTTTTTTTTTTTGCGGTGCGCGGGCCTCTCACTGTTTTGGCCTCTCCCGTTGCGGAGCACAGGCTCCAGAAGTGCAGGCTCAGCGGCCATGGCTCACGGGCCCAGCCACTGCGCGGCATGTGGGATCTTCCCAGACCGGGGCACGAACCCGTGTCCCCTGCATCGGCAGGCAGACTCTCAACCACTGCGCCACCAGGGAAGCCCTGTAATAACTTTTAATGGCATATAATCTATGAAAATACTGACTCACTACGCTGAACATCTGAAACTAACATAACATTGTAAATCAACTGTACTTCAATTTTTTTTAATTAAAATTGAAAAAAAATTTTTAAATCTAAGCATCCAATGCCAAGAGCACAGGTTCTAGAGACAGGCTGCAGGTTCAAATTTCAGCTCTGCTGCTTCCTAATCTGGGGGCCTTGGGCCAGTTACTTAGCCTCCCTGTGCCTCCGTTTCCCTGTCTTCATAGGGGAGTAATAATAATACCTACCCCACAGGGCTGTTGTGAGTAAATACATGTAAGTTAAATACATGTAAAGTGCTTAGAGCTGTGACTGGCACCTAAGAAGCGTAATATGTTAGTAAATACAATAAATCTTTTTTTAAGCCTTTTTTAAAATTATTATTATTATTTTGGCCATGCTGTGTGGCTTGTGGGATTTTAGTTCCCCAACCAGGGATCGAACCCAGGCCCTCAACAGTGGAGTCCTAACCACTGGACTGCCAGGGAATTCCCTTAAGCACTTAATTTTTGAAATAAATTTATCAGTCATATATATTGCTCCTTTTAGCTTTCCAAAGGAAATAAAGTTCATTGAAATTCCTCAATAAACTGTCTAGATTTTTTTTTGCACCTTTAAATATAGAGCTTGTTAGTGGGGAAATATAACACAATACAGTAGATCCTGACATCCTCCCTGCAGCTCTGCTCCTGCAGTGGTGCGCCCTCTTCCGGCTGATTCTGGATGGTGACCCCACCCTGGGTTCTGAGGAGTGGAGGGGCTCAAGGCTGCCCTTTATTGAGGGCAGACCAGGCCAGGTGCCAAACAACCTCAGGACTACCTCCTCCAGGAAGGTTTCCGTCATCCCTTGGTCCAGGTTAGGTGCCGTTCTTTGCCTCTTTTCCTACAGTGAGTAACCACTACCTGAGGGCATCCTCCTCACATTACACTGAAGTTCCCATCGTGTTTATCTCCCTGCAGGATGGCACCTGATAAGGGTAGAGCTTTGCCTTCCTTGCTCTCCTGTGTAACCCCTAGCACAGTGCCTGCCACACCATTCGTCAAACTGAACTGGGTTTCAGTATCACCTTGCTGATAGAGAGCCTCATGCCTGAGCAGAGAGGAACAGATGAAAGAGGAGGCCACACACAAATGCCATCTGCATTTCCACACGGAGCCTGCCTTGCCCATCAAAACTTAAATCCCATCTCATTAAAAGCATGTTGTCTAATTCCCCTCAGTGTATGTTCCTTGCTTCGCTCCACAATCACTTACTGAAGATGCCCCTGATATATAATCGTGCCCTCCAAAAACTTTAGACTGGTGAAAGAAATGAGCCTCATCAAAAGACACAATCAACAGTGAAAAGGCAACCGACGGAATGGAAGGAAATATTTGCGAATCGTATACCTGGTAAGTGGTTACTATCCAGAATATATAAAGAACTTCTACAACTCAATAATAATAACAACTATAACAACAGCAACAACCCAATTTTAAAGTGGGCAAAGGATGTGACTAGACATTTCTCCAAAGAAGACATACAAATGACCAACAAGCATATGAAAAAATGCTCGCCATCACTATCCATTAGGTAAATGCAAGTCACAACCACCATGAGATAATACCTCACATCCATCAGGGTGGCTACCAAAAAAACAGAAAATAACAACTGTTGACCAGGATGTGGAAAAATAGGAACCCTTGTGCCCTGCTGGTAGGAAAGTAAAATAGTGCAGTCACTGTGGAAAACAGTATGGAGATTCCTCAAAAAATTAAAAATATAATTTCCATATGACCCTTGTAAGGGACCGAATGTTTGTTTCCCCCTAATATTCTTATGTTGAAATCCTAACCCCCATTGTGATGGCATTTGGAGCTGGGGCCTCTGGGAGGTGAGGTGATTAGGTCATGAGGGCAGAGTCCTTATGATGGGATTAGTGCCCTTATAAAAAAGACCCCACAGAGCTCCCTCACCCATTCCACCATGTGAGGACCCAGCAAAAAGACAGTCGTCTATGAACCAGGAAGCAAATCTCACCAGACACCTAATCATGCCCCGATCTTGCACTTTTCAGCCTCCAGAACCATGAGAAATAAATTTCTGCTGTCTATAAGCCACCCAGGATATGGTATTCTGTTACAACAGCCCAAACAGACAAAGACAAGCCAGCAATCCCACTTCTGGGTGTATATCTAAAAGAATCCAAAGCAGGATCTTGAAGAGATATTTGCATACTCATATTCATAATAGCACTATTCACAATAGCCAAGAAGTGGAAGCAACCCAAGTATCCATCGACCGATATCACTAAAATGTATGTATACATACAATGGAATATTATTAAGCCTCAAAAAAGAAGGAAATTCTGACACATGCTACAACACAAAGGAACCTGGAGAACATTATGCTAAGTGACATAAACTAGTCACAAAAAGTCAAATCCTGTATGATCCCACTTCTATGAGATATCTAGAGAAGTCAAATTCATCGAAACAGAAAGTACATCGATAGTAACTAGGGGCTGGGGGCAGCAGGAAATGGGAAGTTGTTCAAGGGGCAGAGAGTTTCAGTTTTGCAAGATTAAAAAGTTCTGGAGGTTGGTTGCACAACAGTGTGAACATACTTAACACTGTACACTTAGAAATGTTTAAGATAATAAATCTTATGGCTTTTTTCCCCACAATTTTAAAAAAGAGAGATAAGCCAAGTGCAAAAAAAATTCTAAAGATTTTATTGAATAATGTCAACTAGTTGGGAGATAAAAACATGATTTTTCTTCCTATAATTACTCTCCAACTAGTCCAAATTGGCTCATCCCTCTTTTCCTAAATAGTGGGTCCCTTAATCACTTCTTTGCCGTATTCTATAGCTTTCCAGTCACCTTTGATCATTTCAGATTTAAGACTGAGTCTGTAACCCAGCAGAACCCTATGGAGTCTTCCTGGGACCGATTCCCCCTGTCCTCCTGGTCAGATCCATCTTAGTATGTGATTTGCTGCAGCAGTTCAAAAATAATTTCTCTATAATCTTCCTGTCTTGTGATCTCACAGTTAAACAAGTCAAGACTTTTCAAATTTTTAAGATTTTGCAGAGCTTCTACTATACCAAGATCTTTGATTTTGTTTCCACTCAAATTGAGGTAGGTAAGATTTGGACATTTCTCTGCCAGGATATTCAAGCCTCCAGAAAGTATACTGTCACTAAATTCCAACTTTCAAAGTTTACTCAAGCTTACTCAAGCTGGGCAGTCGGGCCAGTGAACTTTGTTCCACATTAGCCATACTCGGAAACTCTTGTTTTTTAAAAGTATCATTCAGGCTTTCAGTTTCCCCATTGTTCTTTCACAGGGCCGGTATTACAGGAAACAGACCAGAATAAGATAAACCAGAGCTCGCTGGCCTCTCAGGGTCGCAGTTCCCTAGCACAAGAATGGAAATTTTCCTACCTACTGTCCCAAACGGGGGTCCAGACCAGCCTCAGTCCATCCGGACTTTCCCAGCACCACTCAGGTGGTGCCGGACGGCGGAAGGACTCCTCCCCTCAGAGGGGAAAACCCAGTTAAAGCGGCACTCCGCTCAAAACCAGGTGACCAAGTCTCACACCTTTCCCCCCGCCCCCACAAAAAGGAAAATCTCCAATCAAGGCACCCCAGTAGGGAAGTACACCCTGGTGTCCTCACGCTCGAGGTTCTGCCACTCACCAGAGACGTCTCAAAGATCAGACAAGACCAAACCAGACCAGCACCGTTTCCTCCTCCTCCTCCTCCTCCTCCTCTTCCTCATATCCTTCAGGTGGACCACCTTCCTCTTCATCGTGTTCATCTCCATCCTCATCATCCTCTTCCTCTTAGCCTGGGGCTTCGCCAAGATGGCGGCGCCCATGTGGCCGTGCGTTTCCCAGGGTCGGTGGTTTGGTACCTGAGGAGGGTCATGAGTCTGGCCTCTGGGGCTGCGTGAGGCCCACACGGGCGCTCAGGGGTTTCTGGTGGTGCAGAAGGCTCGGGGTCTGTTGAAGGAATTCTTCTCCGGGAGGGGGGTGAAGACAGAGCTCCCAGAGCTCTTCCACCGCGGCGACTTGCCCCAGATTATCTACACGCGGCTTCGACCCCACAGCCGGCTCACTTCATGTGGGGCATCTGCTGGCGCTGCTGGGCCTGTCTCACTCCCAGCGAGCAGGCCACAGCACGATCGCGCTGGCGGGAGGCGCCGCGGCGCGCCTGTGAGACCCGAGCGGTGGTTCCAAGGCGCGCAAGGCACTGGACGCAGAGCACCTGCAGATCAATGCGCCAACCCTGCAGCGAGGGCTCAAGGCCCTGGCGGCTGATCACCAGCAGCTCTTCACTAACGCACGGACCCAGGGCAGCTTCACCTTGCTGGACACCTCGGCGTGGTCCCAGAAGTATCACCTGGTGCACTTCCTAGCTGCAGTGGGCGGCCACTTCCGCAGGGGCACGCTGCTGAGCCGACTGAGCATGCAGACTCAGCTCAAGAGCCTGGAAGGCATGAGTTTGGCCAAGTTTTTAATCAGGTGCTCCAGGCCTATGATTGCTACTACCTGTTCTAGCCTTATGGATGCCGGGTCCAACTAGGTGGATCTGATCAGCTGGGCAATATCATGTCTGGATATGAGTTCATCCATAAGTTCACTGGAGAAGACATATTTAGAATCTGTTCCTCTAATTACAACTGGAGCAAAATTGGGAAAGTCCACTGGCAATGCTGTTTGGCTAAACAGATAAGACATCTCCATTTGAATTGTATCAAGTCTTTGTGAGGCAGCAAGATGATGTGGTAGAAAGCTCTTCACTTTTCTGCCCCTTCCGGAGATTGACCACATAATGTAGCTGCATGTCAGAGAGCCAGAAAAGCGGGGTGGTCAGAAATGACTCGCTGCAGAAGTAACAAAGCTTGTTCATGGACAAGAAGGACTGGAGTCTGCTAAAAGGTGTACACAAGCCCTTTAATATAGTAGCATAGATGCACTAGAGGTCATGTCTGATCAAACTCTTTTAGAGTTTTTAAAAGAAGCTTCATCTTCTGAATTAGTTCTTGACCCTGGAACAAGCATCCTAGATACCTGCTGCAAAGTAAATGCCATTTCAAATGGACCCCGAGGGTATCGGATGATAACAGAAGGCGGAATCAGTATAAATCACAGACAAGTAAAAAATTCTGAGACTGTTTTAGTTGTTGGACAACGTATTCTTAAGAATGGGCTTTGGTTACTTAAAATAGGAAAAAGAAATTTCTACATTATAAAATGGCTTCAGCAATGATGAAATATCCTTCTGGTGGTTCAAACTTATGCACAATTCATTCTCAAGACATAAGAACTTATACCTTCGCTTATGCAAATCAAACAATAGGCAGATGGGGGACAGGGGAGGGGGGTCTCAGGAAGGCCTCATAGGGTCCTGCTCGGTAACACGAGAACAAGAAGTTGCAGGACTTGTAGGCAGCACCGTTCAGCTACATCAGACGTGTGTGAAGGGGGTCATAGATATGAAGTTGGAACATGCCCAACCACGCCCAGGACTATTTCCTGTCACATTTGGCTCAGTCTGCTTTGAGGAGGGATAGAGACAGCTGTGTGGCCCTTCTCAGGACCAGCACAGGCAGATCAAGCTGAGAGCACTGAAGTTCACTTGTGCTGGCAAGGAGCCATCGGCCTTGAAAACGGGGTCCATTTGTGGTTTACCTTTTCCTTTGTCTCGGGACATAAAATTAGCAAAATTTCTCTTGCAGCCAATCACCGTTTTCTGTGGGCTTCTTGCAGAAGTGCCAGCTGTCACTCCATGGCTCAGATCACTCCACACAGCACATTCTAACCTGAATGACACTGGCCAAAATGCACTAGCCATCGGTCCCGCCTGCTTTGAAGTTCCATCGTTGCACAGCCCAATCTTAGCAGAAGGAATCCCGCTCAAGGAAGCAGAGCTGAAGGTTAGCTCTGACCCCTGACTTGCCATGTGACTTTGGACAAGTTAGTCTGAACATCAAATTCATCAGAAAAATAGGAGTGAATACTATCTGCCCTGAGGTAGGATCCAATGAGGAAAGTAATGTGCATGAACGTGCACTGAAAAGTGACAAGTGACACAAAGATAAGAAGTAGTGATGATGATGTGTATCCTTATACACTGAATGCAGCGTCTCTCCTCCTCTGGAGAACAGGAGGACGTAAGTGCATAAGGAAGTGGATGGCATTTACGTTCCCAGGGGAGAGGCTGTGCACAAAGACATGATAAATACTCCTGCCAGCTCAAAATAAACACTGGTGTCACAAAGACACTTCTTCCAGCCCCCTGGTGTTTGGGGTCCTCCCTTTCTGTATTCCACCTCCCTGCTCTTTCTATTTCTGTGGCGCCTGTCACCATGGTTTCTAGGTACTCACATAAACACATTAAGTTGAAAACAAAGCCATATGTGGGAAGACACACTCCTTATTTCCCGAAGCTGAGCTTGGAAGAGGAGCGACCAGGTGGAACTGACTCCCCACATGATGGAATCTTGAGATTTCATGTGGGAGAAGAGAAGCAAACACCAAATATCTATCCAATGCCTGCAGGCTGTAACACCTTATTAGCTGCCTGAAGATTCAGAGTAATGATTCCGTGTGCCTTGCCCTCAAGGACTTAACAGCCTCCAAGGCAATAGCAGACTCTCCAAATACACCACTAGCTTAGGGACACTGGATTGCACCAGGGCTCGTCCTTGCCAAGGGTAGATGGTATACATACAGCTGAGAGCTCACCTGTGGAAAAACACCAGCTCAGCCCAGAAGTGAACTCTGTCTGGTCTCATACTGTGCCAGGGGCATCGGAACTAACAGATGAAAGCCATCACTATGGAGATGTGTTGAGGAGCACGGAGGGATGAGTAAAGCCCTGCAGAATGGAGCAGGCGAAGCTTGTTCCAAACCAAGAGATGATTCCTGTATCTCATCACGGGCAGCTGGCCCCTCTTGAGCCAGAATTTGTAAAAGCCTTGAATAACATCCAAAGGGAAGTCAGATCCTTGGTTCTAGCTCCTATTCTGCCACTATGTCATTAGATAATCTAAAGTGATTACTTAACCTTGTGTGATAAATGTGGGGTTACAGACCTTCAGAGTTGGATAAAACCCTAGCACCTTGCCCATATTTTACGAACCACAAGTCAGAATATATTTGCCAAAACATCCTTATTCTGTTTCCAAGATCAAGAGGCTTTCAAAGGGGTATGGAGTGAATGTGGGCACACTGGAGTTTCTGGGACATGTGATGGTTTATAGTCACCGTCACAGGCAGAATATTGAAAATAGGACTGTTCCAGAAAGCCTGAGAGACAAGGGATGCAGGAATGGATGGCTTTCCAGCAGGACGTTCCTTCCCAGGGCACCACCACGTGGTCAGAAACACCTCCTTGAATATCTCCATGGGGGCTAGTTTTAATATAGAAGCAAAAAAAAAAAAAAATCCACTTCCTAGTACTTTATTCCTCGGTCCCAATTTTGTCCTCTAATCCTACCCCCCCAAAAAAACATATCTTCTATTCCACGAACCTCCTGAATATTTAAAAGAGAGACTGGTCTTGGCATGCCTTCTTTATCCTAAACCAAACATCCTTAGTTACTACAGCTGTTTCTTGGTTGCCAGGCCTATCATCTGCATGACCTTTTAGCTAACTGTATGCTGATGGATCACACATCTTTTTAGAGAGATGCTTTGACCAGAGTCATGGCACACTTTAGCCACAAGGGGAAGGTCGAGGTTCCCTTAGTCCACCCTAGGAGAGGAGGCAGCTGGAATCTGGTTGAGGGTATGGAGTTGGGCATTCTTCTGACCTCTTCCACTCTCCTTTTCAGGATCTCCATCCTGCAGAAGCACATGCCTCCAGTCAAAAGGACCAGGACTTGCCCCTTGCATGGGGATGGAACCTGCCCTTGCCAGCAGGACCAAGATGAAGCCAGGAAAAGGAGATAGGGAGTGGCTGGCCTAGAGCTCTACTCTAGGCCAAGAGAAATAATGTGGTCGCTTTGCCAGGCCTTCTCATCAACCAAGTAAAAAGGTCAGATAAAGGGGGCCAAAGAGGTTTTTCACTTAGTTTGAGGGAAAAGGAGTGCTTGAAGCTCACCCAGACGTGAGGACTGGCCAAGACCCAGCCATCTCCACCTCCTTCCAACAGAGGAATGGTGACAACCAGCAAAGAATAAGTATACTACAGTAAGACAGTTACATCCCTTGGCCCAGGTGCTGTGCTTGCTATTAATGCAAGCAAACTTGGCATTTACCTTCTTAACCAGTTTCCCTGTTGGCTCATATCAGAACCATGGATGACAAGGAAAAATGTTTTCCTAAATAAAACGAAACCTAGATCCTGCAAGGCTTAGCCTCAGAAGGAGAAGTCAAAGAGGAAGGGATGATTATCTAACGAGCCCCGACTCCATCACTAACCTCCGGGTGCTCTCACTTCAGTTACCAAGTCAGTACTGCACTGGTACCCAGGGGCTACAGCCGTCTGTCCCAGCTCTAGTCTAAGAGTAGAACCACTCTTTCCCTCGTCTGTTGGTTTTCTCTTGACTCTGCTAAGAACAAGTGGCATCGCCTGTATGGGGGTTGGTTCCAACATAGCTAATTTGTCCCCGGAGTTCACAGCACTAAACCCCAATTCACTCAGTATCTGAGACACCTACACATTTGCCCAAGGGGTCTGAAACAAGTCTTCACTAATCCCTCTTGGGTCCCTCATTTCTACACCATTCTCCAGCCCTGCCCCCATGAGTCCCCTCACTGGCAATCCTGACATCCTCTATCTCTATACAAAGTGAGATCACTGGCTCTGCAGCCCACCCAAGTACGCCCTGCTCAGATCTCAGGATCAGATTTGAGAAATGTTCCTCCTCCTTAACAGAGTGATGTAATAAATGACTTCACCTTTCAGATAGGACCCTGCCTTTTCATGGAGAGGGGTGCCCTTAAGCACAATAACACAGTATTCACAAAGTAAACTAGATGGCCAGTCTAGTCTTGGGCCAGGAAAGGCTCCATACACTTGGGCCTTCACTGAAGTATCTCCGGGCAGGTCTGGATGAAGGCCACCTTGGAGGGGCTGCCTTCCCTCTGTGGCGCCCAGGACCTGCTTCATGTAACAGGAGGTGCCAAGCAGCACGTGGCCTGTGGCCTGCAAGCTGAAGAGGACTCAGGAAAGAGTTTCCTTCAGGATGTGCTTAGCCCCAAGGCAGTGTAAACCATAGGAAAGGAAGCATGTGCCATAGAGGGTTGCCTTCAGGTTCAGGTAGCCAATGAAGTCCTGGGAATTCACCTTGTGCAGGTAGAAAGTTACGCGGGTCTCACCGATCTTCTTGCCAGGCTAATGGAAGAGGGAGAATTGGTACCTAGGCCCCTGCTCTGATGGGGGCTGCACCTTCTGGAGCTCTGTGCCCTCTGCCAGGGCCCTAAAGTACTCTTCTGCCTCTCTGGTTGTGTCATTTTCCTCCAGCGCCAGGGGGAAGGGCTGGTCTGCCAGTCAAGGAGGTGCTCAATTCTGCGGCCAGATGCCCTTCCACACACTCTGGTCGGCATTGCTTAGTCCATAGGTCAGGGCTCTGGGGGTCATCGCACTTGCTCTTCACAAGCCTAAAATGACTGTTGTGAGGGAAAAAAATTATAGGACATAATTCCGGCTTTAATACCCTTTCTGGAAAGAGGTGAGTATACAAAGAAATGAGCATGTGCCGATATGCAAAAATACATGAATTTTAAGTGCTTGGAAATGTTTAAGGGCTCATTTTCAGAGCCCTTAGGCAAAACCACCCCCCCTTTTTTTTTTGGCTGTACGCGGGCCTCTCACTGTTGTGGCCTCTCCCTTTGAGGAGCACAGGCTCTGGACGCGCAGGCTCAGAGACCATGGCTCACGGGCCCAGCCACTCCGCGGCATGTGGGATCTTCCCGGACCGGGGCACGAACCCGCGTCGCCTGCATCGGCACGCGGACTCAACCACTGCGCCACCAGGGAAGCCCAAAACCACCCGCTCTTAAATGAATTCCCACTTCTCGAAGGTGGAGCAGGCTCTGAGGGGAGCCCTGCCTCGGGCTGGGCAGGCGGCTTGGAGGGTGGGCTCACCCAGTTTCCCTGGCCGAGCCCAGATGGCCCTCCGGAGGCCTGCTCCACTCAGACAGGAGTTGAAGGGCGGCCCATCTGCCCTGGGTTTGTAACTGCGAGGACACCCCTCCGCTTCGTCCCCCGGGAGGACCGCGCGCCCCGCCGGAGGCGCCGCTGCCGGGCTTCTGGCCACCAGGTGGCGCCACGCGGCGGCCCGCGCGCCGCTCCAGCAGCGGGGGCGGGTCCGGCAACGGAGGACCCGGGGTAACTGGCCTCCTGGGCCAACCTGCCCGACCGCACCCCGGGAGCTGGGTCCCGCCAAACCCGCGCCTGGGGCCAAGGGGCACAGGCGGCTTCAGCAGAATTGCTGAACAGTCTTGTAAAAAAAAATTTCCAGCCCATCCACCACTCCCAAATCAATTTAAAAATTAAAAATAAGTTGATACGGGAAGTTGCTGGCAAAAATGTACAGAACAGCTTGGATACAGGCAACAGCAGAGGTGCTGTTTAAGAAGGAGCGTGAGTTCTGGAGTCTTGACTGCGTTCAAATCTGCTTAACGACCTTGGGCACTTTATTCAACCTGCATATCACCTCATTGCCTCATCTGCAAATGCCGGTAATTTACATAGAGCTTACCTCATGGGGTTGTTGACAGGAATTAAATGAATTGATACACGTGTATGTACACGTGTGTGTATTTAATATATGTACAGATTAAATTATGTATACAAATTAAAATAACATGTATATCTATGCATTACATAAAATACATAATTACATATGTACATAATATAAAGTTATATGCCAAGCACACAGTGAGCACCGATAACGTTAGCTATATTTTATATTTTAGTAAGCAATTTCTATGAATTATTTTTTATTATCTTTAAATTTTATTTATTTATTTATTTTTGGCTGCGTTGGGTCTTCGTTGCTGCGTGTGGGCTTTTCTCTAGTTGCAGTGAGCGGGGCTACTCTTCGGGGCGGTGCGCGGGCTTCTCATTGCGGTGGCTTCTCTTGTTGCAGAGCACGGGCTCTAGAGCGCAGGCTCAGTAGTTGTGGCGCAGGGGCTTAGTTGCTCCGCGGCATGTGGGATCTTCCCGGACCAGGGCTGGAACCCGTGTCCCCTGCATTGGCAGGCGTATTCTTAACCACTGACCCACCAGAGAAGCCCCGAATTATCTATTTTTAAAAACATCTTTCATTCAAACAAGACAAAGTCATACTTTCGGGGATTTTGTTAACTTTTTATATGGAAATTTTCAAATGTTTACAACAGTAGAGAAAATAATATAATGAACCCCCATGGACCTATCACCTAGTTTCAATAATTATCAACACATGGCCAGTTCTGTTTCATCTGTATCCCCACACCCTCTCCTCCAGTAAGTTGCAAATCCCAAATCTCATCTCATATCACTTCATTTGTAAATACTTGACTATTCACAGTACTTTTAAAACTCAACGTTTATTTAATATTGTCTCTGTGCACAATCTGTTGTAGTCATCAGTCCAGAGACTTCCCATAACACAAGAATCTTTTCCACACCAGCATCTGACACAGAAATTGGAACTGAATATTGAATCAGCAGCAGTTCCTTTGCTGGAAAAGTATTTCCACTTCTCAAGCGATGTGTTCTCTCTACAGAAGGAACATTGCTTTCAGCCCCTGGCTCCCTCCCAGTGAGAATCCAGAGACTGCTCTGTGATCCATGGTGACCCACCCCAGGCTGAACTATGGCAGTTGGGGAAGATTTCTCCTAATTAGTCAGATTCCTGCACTCAGAGCAGGATATGATCCATTTTAAGAAGGAAGCCACTTTTCCAGATACTTGAAGATTTTAGGATATACACCCAATACTTCTGGGTGGCACAGGGTGGGGACCATTGGAAATACTGTCTCCTGGAGTGTTCTTTACACAATGCCAATGTCACTTTCACACTGAAAATTTAACCAAATTTTTCCCCTCAAGGCACCTTGGAAATGTGTTAACATTTTAAATTATTGACTTAAGGCGCACGCACACACACACACAGTCACACACACTTTAATTTGTGGTTTAAACAGGCTAATTGGATTCCCTCACCGAATCAACAGTGTTACACAAACCTTAGTGCTGGCGGGGGGCTGGGGGGGGTTGTTTTTTGTTTTGGGCGTGCCACATGGCTTGTGGGAATCTTGGGATCTTAGTTCCCCACCCAGGGATCGAACCTGGGCCCTCGGCAGTGAAACCGCGAAGTCCTAACCACTGGACCGCCAGGGAATTCCCTCTAGTGCTGTGTTTTTATATTTATAAAGTAGGCATCTGTCTTCCTCTCATTCTCAAAACAGGAAAAAATATGACCATGTTAAATCAAGCAGGGAGACTGTCTAGGCGTAGGGACATAATTCCCAATTCCTCCACTCTCTTTCAGCAAGCTGAATGAGTTATCATAATTACGCTTTTGACACTAGTGACCCCTTTTTCTGATCATTATTCTCCGGTCTCTGAGAGTCTTATAATGATCAGTTTCCAATTCCTCCGGCCTCTGCACCTTGGGGATGAGCCTCCTTAGGGATCAAGAGAGCTGAGCAGCAGTTGACTCTCTCCTGAGTCTGTCCTTCTACCAGGCTGCTGGCGCGCAAGGCAGAGACATGGTGGGCCAGAGAGGGTGTCTTAGGGTCCAGGACCCTCACACGCTCCAAGAGAGGGGCAAGGAGGTGACAGTTATGTCCATGGCTGTTGGCTGATGAACTGAAGCCCAGGTCAAGAACGTCTCACGATCATTTTCTGATTTTAAAATCCAAACTTCACAACCTTGATCCTTCCAGTAGATGTAATTATGCCCTTCTTCCCATTACCATGGTGATCTGGGTACATTTCCTATGCCTTTGCATTAGATTTTTTTTAAAAATAGATTTATTTATTTATTTATGGCTGCATTGGGTCTTCGTTGCTGCACGCAGGCTTTCTCCAGTTGTGGCGAGCAGGGGCCACTCCTCGTTGCGGTGCGCGGGCCTCTCACCGCAGTGGCCTCTCTTGTTGTGGAGCACGTGCTCCAGGCGCACGGGCGTCAGTAGTTGTGGCTCGCGGGCTCCAGAGAGCAGGCTCAGCAGCTGTGGCGCATGGGCCTAGCCGCTCCACGGCATGTGGGATCCTCCCAGACCAGGGCTCGAACCCACGTCCCCCACACTGGCAGACGGACTCCCAACCACTGAGCCACCAGGGAAGCCCCTAGATTTTTTGATATACTTTCAGCCTCCCCACTAGATGACAAAGATCAGCTCAGTTATCTTTTAATTCCTCAGCGGCCAGCCTCGTAGAAAGTAGGTACCCAATAAACCTTAGTTAATTTGATGATTCAAATCACAGGGGCAACTTGCTTTTGACTTGACTTTCCTCTCTTGAACACCATCTGCAGCATGGTACATGTTGGGTTTTTTTTTTTTAATGTCATTCAAAATCACCCTGGGTTTTGTTTGTTTTTAAATACAAATGCTCCAGATCCAAAAGTTCCTTGCTAAGGGAGGGATGTGCTAGCTTGAAGGTCTACTGGGGTACTATCCACTATAAAAGCCAGGAACTACCAGAGGTAGCGCTGGTGAGAAAACACTGGTTGCAAAATGCAGCTCTTGACATCTGTCATCTATTTTCTCCTCCTTGGAGTCAGTTGCCCTCGGGTCAAAGTGGAATGGCCTGCCTTGGTCACTCACGTACAGTAAAATGTGGAAGAAAGCCAGAACTGACCTTCAGAGCTCAGCAGCATCCTTCCAGTTAGAAGCAGCCCTTCTCTGTGTGATGGCAAAGCCCTGGCAACAACGCACAAGTGGAAGGTGTTATAGCCCATGGAGTTAAGGGTTAGAAGTAGGCATCCCTCCGCTGACTGCTGCACTCTGAGGGGACCTGCTTCTCTTGCTGTCCCCACCAGCCCAGAGTTTGGCTGCCTTTCTGGATGTGTCCCTAACTATATCATTTCTTCTTCCACCCTAACCCACTAAGGCTTGCTGCATGGGACACGCTGCGTGGCATGCCCCCATCATTCATTTTCTCCAGCTGCAACAATCACACTTCTTTTGAGAAGACTGCATACCCTCAGTAAGACAGTGTTAAAAAAAAAGGGCTTAGGATAGGGTTTGGGCTTGTGTTCAGTGATTCTGGGGAGGGTTCAAGGAAGTGGGGCTCTGCTCTGGATTGGATGTTGTCAGGAAGCAGAGATGATCCTAGGATTGGTACCTTACTCCTTATCTAGAAGGCAGGAGGAACAAGGCAAGCCCACAGCTGTAACTGCTAAAGAAGACAAAGTCACTCATGTTACCCAGGATAGGGGAATGTTTGGTGGCCATTTTTGTGGTCTGGACAATTTCTTGGTTTTGATTACGGTCAGACATGATTCCAGAGGGATCCTGTTTTTGTCTTGATCCATCAGGGTCACAGAGTAGTTTTCTCTGATACAGATGTTCAGTGAGACTGCTTGTGTTTAAGCAGAGTGCGCCCCAGACTGGCCAACAGTGGTGGGCCAGCTGCCTTTCCCTTTCTCACTCTCGCTCCAATCTCTCTTGCTACCGCCGGCGTTATGGTTCACAGTTTGATGTCCCCGATCTCCATCCCTCCTTCCAGCCCCGGCTGGACCCTGGGCCCTTTCCCTTCACTGAATTTCTGCCTTCCCCACACAACTTAGCATTCATGGTGTGTGGGCCTGCCCCCGGAGGCGGATCCCACATAGAGGGCCCAGGCATTTCTGAAGAGTGGGACCAGCCTGGGAGGGCTGATGGGCTCGCGGAGCCCAGGCGGGCCCCCATGGTGACCACCCAGCAAAGGGTGATGGGGAAGGGGGAGGAAAGGCATTTCCCCTTCCCCAACAAAGGCGCTACTGGGATTTCGGGAATCCGAGGGAACAGGGTGCCACCTTGCAGCTCTGGCAGAGGGCTGAGCATGGACAGCGCCCCCTCAGGGTAGGCATCTGCCTCGGAGCTGTGCTAAGGCCCCTTCCCAAATAGAAGAGGGCTGGCCCTGAAGTCACCCGGTGAGTCTTAGTGCAGAGCTGGGGGTACTGCAGAGTGAAAGATGGAACCGTATGAGCCAACATACGTCCACACACTGGTGAGGCCTGAGGAAACAAAGGTTATGCTTTTTGTTTCTTTTACAAAAGCACTTTAAAAAATCATAATACACACTTATTGTAACAATTTAAGCAAATTGAATTACAGAAAAATAAAAAAATAAAAGTAATTCCCTATTCCTCCTCTGTCCAACCCCACCCTCTTAAAGTAACTGGTGGCAGGATGTTGGTGTGTATCATTCCATACTTTTATTACACAAACACAGAATTGCCTACTTAGAGTCTCAGTTTTGCTTTTATAAAAACATGATCATTCCCTTCATATTGTTCAATGCTTGCTTATTTTCACTTGACAATATGTCTTCTACACCTTTCCAAGTCAATACATATAAATGTGATTCGTTCTATTTGATGATTACATAGTTTTCCATAGAATGGATGCACCATGATTTACTAAATCAGCCCATTATCAATTCTGGCTCATGGTTATGTCTTATCAGCTTTGTTTGATGATTGTTCCCCCTGGGATAGTCTTATTTTAGTTGTAGTCTCCCAAATAACACAGAGCACATCTTAAATACAAATTTCCTCCCTAGAACCTAACACATCACTGCCTACACCATCTCACATTTGACGTGACATGAATATTTCTTTAATTTTGGAAATGCTCATAATGTCTTCTTCTCATTTGCTAAAAGAAAAACAGTTCTTAGGGTGAGAGGCTCATATTTGGCACATTTACTGAGCAGGAGGAGATAATTTTTAATTTCCTAATCCCATATGGTACAATTTTTCTCCATATGTCAACCTACCTCCCAACACGTGCTTCCTATTTTCCCATGGAAATATCCTCGTATCACTATAGAAAACATTTAACTTCTACCTGCATACCATAAAATTATTCAAGTTTCAGAATGAGGCTGCCTAATCCAACACCCTCATTTTAAAGATGAATAAAGTGAGGCTTGGAGGGATTAATAATTTGGCTGAAGTCACATACTTAGCAAAGTAGTTGGGGCTAGGAGTAGCCACTGGAGGGTTCTCTCCACTGCAGGAGACAACCCTTCCAGGGCTTGGGGTGGTTGAAGCACAGTGCATAGGCAATGGTATTTTTATGTGTGGAGGATTTAAAGGGAGATCACTAATTTTTCTCAAAGACTTTTAAACAAATAACTCATTCGTGCCACTTAACCACCCATCCCTCTGAAGAAAGGACCCTTTGCACCAGACCAGAGTCTTTAACTATTTTTTCCTCAGGAGGTATGCTCTTGCTTCAGCTTGCAGTTTTCTCTGCATTCCAGTAGCTAACTGATGAACACTCCTCTGTTCTTGTATTCCCCCTAGATCCTTGGCATTCCAGCGTGTCCTGGCCTGCAGTTGAAGCTGCTTACCATCTGGTTATGTAAAGGTGTGGCCAGAAAGGAAATCCTTGTCAGGAGTGGATCCAGATTCGTAGGGCCTAAAGCTTATAAAAATTTTGAGATCATCTTCAATAGAAAACAATACAAAATATCTTATCTTTGCTATTTATACACAAACATAAGAACACATCACTAGGCCTCCTCCCAGTGCCTTAGAAAGAACAAGGCCCTGGCAAGTGAGGGGTGCAGAAGCTTAATTTCTTAAAGCTTAGGGGTAAAATTGCCTCTGGGCCTTATATGAAGTAAAGTAGGACATACCTGGGGCCCCCCTTTTTTTTTTTTTTTTTTAATTAATTAATTAACTTTTGGCTGCATTGGGTCTTTGTTGCTGTGACCAGGCTTTCTCTACTGGTGGCAAGCAGGGGCTACTCTTTGTTGCGGTGCGCGGGCTTCTCATTGCAGTGGCTTCTCTTGTTGCGGAGCACAGGCTCTAGCACAGGCTCTAGGAGCGCGGGCTCAGTAGTTGTGGCTCACGGGCTCTAGAGCTCAGGCTCAGTAGTTGTGGCGCACGAGCTTAGTTGCTCCGCGGCATATGGGATCTTCCCAGACCAGGGCTCAAACCCATGTCCCCTGCGTTGGCAGGTGGATTCTTAACCACTGTGCCACCAGGGAAGCCCGGGGCACCCTTTCTAATCCCTCACATGGATGTGGACAGAGCTGCCCAGACCCCTCCAGGAGGAAGTACTCACAGCAACCAGAAGCCCCAGAGTTTTCAGGACAGTTCCAGTTTCAAATATTTTATCAGGCTATGTGTCAAAGGATGCATCTTGACTTTTCAAAAAATATAGGTGATAATGTTACAGGATGGAAGCATAAAAGACAAAGAAAACAAAGCGAAAAAAACAGTGTCCCCACCCCCTCCCCCCCACCAGTAAGTACAAATAGGGACAGAACTACCAATTGTTTCCTCTGGATGTTTTGTTTCCTGTCTCAGAATGGAAAGAATGAACCCAGGAAGGACAATAACAGCACACAACTTCTGCAGCGCACAGAAGTTTCCATCTGCTAAGAAAAGAGCAGGAATCTTTCAGGAAATCATCTTCCCTTATTCGGTAGCAATCATTATGTTGCCATGAAAATCTTGCCTTCTTAGACTTACGTTGGATAAGAAATAAAACATACCCAGAAAGGACAAGTTGAGTTCAAAAGGCTGGAGAATTTCCCTCTAGTTCCTGTGCTCAGCTTTTTATTCCACAGTAACCAGAAGTGAGATTTCAGAACACAATATTGAAGCAGCTGTGCTGTGTAGGACTCCCATGCCAAAGACTCAGGAAACTGTTCCACAGACTTCTCCGAGGCTGTCAGGGAACAGATGTGCAGTGTAAAGCTGTTCACCAAGCATTTATGAATCATCTGTGCAGGTCAGGAAAGAGGAGTTCATTTTGTTTTCCAGGGGACACCCTACATTTGAGAGACAGTGACACACATCATGCACTTCCAGGGTCAGCCCAGTGCAATGCCTGCCTGTTCAGTAATAGTAATAGTGATCATAATAACAGTCATAACTACTGTTTATTGAGACTTACTTTATGCTTTAAATGTATTATCTCATTTAATTCTCATAACTTTATCAATATTCCTATTTTACCTAAAACAAACCTAGAGATGTTAAGAAACATACCCAGTGTCATACAGCTAATAAGTGCTAAAGCTGGTGCTCAAACCAGTTCTATCAGACTGCAGAGGCCATTCATTTAACCACTGTACTTTCCTGTCTCTTTTAATAGGCAACAGACGGATTGCTGAGTCATTAACTCAAGAGGGAAAAAAAAAGCAGAATTCAGTTAAATATATCCACAAAGATTAGCCAATCCCTGCTTAGTGTTGACATCAGCAGAAAAACTGCTTTAGGCCAGGCTCCATTCTCTCACCGGTCCCAGCATCAAATCACCTGGGCACTTGTGAAAAGGGCCAGTTCCTGGGCCACCCTGGAGCTACTGAGTCAGAATCTCTGGGAATGGGGCCTCGGAAACCTCATTTTACATATCCAACACCCACCCACTCCCAGGCAACTCTACAGAATGATGAGGTTTGAGAACAGCTGCTTCTAGGATGGCCATTCTCCTGGCTCACCTGGAAGAACCAATTTATACCTGTTGTCCTGGCATAAGTACCAAGAGTGCCCCCCTTTATTCTCCTAAGTGTTCCAGTTTAGACAGTCAATTTGCATATACAGTTGGCCCTCTGTATCCCTGGGCTCCATATTCATGGATTCAACCAACTTCAGATCGAAACTATTAGGGAAAAAAAATTCCAGAAAATTTCAAAAAGCAAAATTTGAATTTGCCATGCTGGCAACAATATATTAATACATAGCATTTACATTGTATTTGCAACTATTTACATTGCATTTACACTGAATTAGCTATTACAATTAATCTAGAGACAACTTTTAACATATTTATTTATTTTTGGCTGCATTGGGTCTTTGCTGCTGCGCGCGGGCTTTCTCTAGTTGCAGCAAGTGGGGGCTACTGTTCGTTGCAGTGCACTGTCTTCTCATTGCGGTGGCTTTTGCTGCAGAGCACAGGCTCTAGGCGCTTGGGCTTCAGTAGTTGTGGCACGTGGGCTCAGTAGTTGTGGGTCGCGGGCCCTAGAGTGCAGGCTCGGTAGTTGTGGCGCACGGGCTTAGTTGCTCCGCAGCACGTGGGATCTTCCCGGACCAGGGATCCAACCTGCATTGGCAGGCGGATTCTTAACTACAGTGCCACCAGGGAAGTCCCTAGAGACAATTTAAAGTATACAGAAGGAAGTGCATAGGTTACATGCAAACACTATGTCACTTTATATGAGGGACTTGAGCATCCTTGGATTTTGGTATCCACAAGGGGTCCTGGAACAAATCCCTCTGGGATACCAAGAGACGACTATATATTTCTGTATTTTTTGTACCAAAGTCAGACCATATTATATATGCTATTTTATAACCTGGATTTTAATTTAATGATTACTGTTCCATATAAATAAAATTTAATCTTTTCTAATACCAATCCATATTCAGATTTCCTCAGTCATCCCTAAAATGTCCTATATATCTGGCTTAAACAGTCCACACATTGCATCAAAATAATTTTCTTCTGAAATAGTAACAGTTTCTCTCTTCCTAACACTGATTTATTAAACAGACCAAGCCAGATGTGCTATGGTCTGTGCCATCTTTTGGATTTTTCTGGATACTTCTTTACAGTGTTGATTAGTTTCTCCTGTTTTCTGTATTGCTTATCAACTGGAGATTAAAGTTCGGTGGAGTCGTTTGGCTATACATCATAGGTAGTGTTGTTTACCTCATCTGTGTAGCACATCAGAAAACATGTAACATTTGGTTGACCTACCATTAGTGGTGCTAAGATCAACCACTGGATGAAGGTG
The DNA here is from genome assembly GCF_025265405.1 of Mesoplodon densirostris. Lineage (NCBI taxonomy): Eukaryota > Metazoa > Chordata > Mammalia > Artiodactyla > Ziphiidae > Mesoplodon > Mesoplodon densirostris. The sequence goes on from NC_082674.1 coordinate 31,114,117, forward strand.
ATCCTATGATGGGACAGTTACATTTTTTCCCCTGCCACTGGGAAGTAATCTGTATGGTATCACTCTGGCTCTATATGAAAAGTTTCCCTTCAACCTGATGCTTTCAACACCGTTGATAATTGTTGCCTGACTTTAAGGGTGTTGTAGAATGTTGATTTGCTATCAACCCTACTACATTATTGGGAGATATTGTTTGGTAAAAAGAGATTTTTCCTCATCAACCGGGGCCATTTGCTTACCGCAAAAAATTTTTTTTTCAAATTAAGGAGCTAGTTTAATAGCTGCCTGGGTGCAATTTCTTTTTTTTTAATGTTTATTTATTTATTTACTTATTTGGCTGTGTTGGGTCTTAGTTGCAGCATGTGGGATCTTCGTTGCGGCACGCGGGATCTTTTTTTTTTGTTGTGGCATGCGAACTCTTAGCTGCGGCACGTGGGATCTATTTCCTTAACCAGGGATCGAACCCGGGCCCCCTGCATTAGGAGGGCAGAGTCTTAGCCACTGGGCCACCAGGGAAGTCCCTTGGGTCTAATTTCAAGAGAATGAGCATCTTCTAGAAAAGTCTAGAGGTTGGAGAACTGAACAATGCCAAAAAGTTTGGCCACACCATGCACAGACATGATTGGCAACCAGAAATACTCCACTGAAAACAGCAGCCACGATGTGTTGACCTAAGCTAATTACAATGCTCACATCTGACCCTCAAGCCACAACCCTGTACTGCATTTCTTTGAGCTCAGACAATTCTTGAAGAGCACTTAGTGTATGATAGGATACACCCTGTTGCCTCTCAGAAACAAGCATTCATTAACCAGAGGCAGAGCTGTTCTTGTCAATGGGCTCTCAGCAAACAGGAGCACTGTACTACATTATGGGACAATGGTTCTTTGTGTTCTGAGTTTGATATGTGATGAAGGGCTTTAAAAAGGGTTAGTATTTCTAGGGACACTGTGGCATGTTCAACAATCTCTCTCATCCCACATGCTCTTCTTACACTGTGACTTTGACACTACTGCCAGTGAGAGGTGGAGTCTGTGTACCCTTCCCTTGGGGCAGGGCAGAACTGACACTATGTATGGACATACCACCATTTGTTTATTCATTCACTTGTGGATGGACCTCTGGGGCTGTTTCCAATTTGGGGCTCTTATAAGTAAAGCTATTGATGCTATGAACATCTGTGTACAAGTCATTGTATGAACATATACTTTCTTTTCTCTAGGAGTGAATGGCTGGATCACATGACAGGTGCATGGTTTAACTTTTAGGAAACTGCCAAATTATTTTTGCAAAGTGGTGTACCATTTTACATTCCCACCAGAAATATATGATAGCTCCAGTTCCTCTACAAACCTCGCGAACAAGTATGGTCAGACTTCTTAATTTTAGCCATTCTAATAGGTATGGAGTGGTATCTCACTAAAGTTTTAATTTCCATTACCCTATTGACTAATGATGTTAAGCATCTTTGTATGTGCTTATTGATCATTCATGTATCTTCTTTGATGAAACGTTTTAATAGGGTTGTTTTCTTATTGTTGATTTTTGAGAGTTCTTTATATTTTCATATACAAGTCCTTTATCATATATACACATCATATATATATGATACATATATCATATATATACATATATATATATCATATATCATATATACATATATTACAAATATTTTCTCCTTGTCTTCTCATTCTCTAAGACCAGAGGTTTTAATTTGATGAAGTCCAATTTATGAGTTTGTTCTTTATAGACCATGCTTTTGGTGTCATAACTAAATCTTTACCTAAACGAAGGTCTCAAAGATTTTTCTCCTGTTTTTGTCCACAAGATTTATGGTTTTAGTTCTTATATTTAGGTCTTTGACTTATCTTGAATTAATTTTGTATATGGTACAAGATATGAAGTTACAGGTTTGTTTTTTTGGTTTTTGGCATATGTGTATCTAATTGTTCCAGCAACATTTGTTGAAAAGACTATCATTTTGCCACTGAGTTATCTTTTCATCTTTGTCAGAAATCAGTCGGCAATGTGTGGATCTATTTCTACACTCTATTCTGTTCTACTGATCTACCTATCTTACACCACCACCCACTGTGTTGCTTACTATAGCTGTATCATAATATTTGAAACCAGGTCGTTTTAGTCCTCCAACTTCGTACTTCTTCTTCCAAGTTGTTTTGACTATTCTGGGTCCTTCACAGTTCATGTGAATTTTTAGAATGAGGTTATTAAAAAAAAAAAAAAAGCCTGCTGGGATTTTGATAGGGATTGCATTAATCTATAGGTCAATTTTGGGAGAATTGACAGTTAAACTGTATTCAGTCTTCTAACCCATGAACAAAATACAGCTCTCAATTTATTTATCCTCTTCAATTTCTCTCAGCAACACTTCATAGTTTTCAGTATACAGGTCTTGCACATCTTTTTTCAGGTTTATTCCCTAAACAGTTCATATTTTTTATGTTACTGTAAAGTGGTATTATAAATATTTTCAATTTCTGATTATTCATTGCTAGTATTCATTGATTTTAATTTTGACTTTAATTTTTTAATTTCGTAGAGCACTTTATGGTTCTGTTCTTTTTGTTGTTGTTTAAAAGCATTCCATACTTGTTTCACTCATGCAAAACTTTCTCATTTCCCTAAGAATGTAAAAGATTTTGTTTTTAATTTTCTTCTGCTCCTTAGTAGTGTTTTCTCTGGACTTCTTTTTTTCTATTTGGGTCTCTGTCTTTCATGTTAAAGGACTATATTTTTGGCAGTCTATTCATGTTTAAGAGGGAGATACAAAAGAGCTGATTTTTAAAAAAAATTTAGGCATTTATTGAAAAGTTGTACATGCCATATGGACTAGACTCCTTAAGCTGGTACAATGTTTCCACAAACTGTCTGCTATATGGAGAGGTCTGGCAGCCTCTGGACTGCCTTCAGCCTGACCACATTCTCTGCCATTGCCCATGAGGGACTGTTTAAGAGGGAGATACTAAAAAGCTCTGTATGCATGGGCAAGGACGGTTCACTAATAGCCATCTCTGTAGGGTAACTGCCCATTTCCCAAGAAACCCTAAATTGTCAGAAGCTGTGGTATTTTTGCCTTGCGCCAGACAGGTTCTCCAGAGAATTCTTCAATCTTTTGCCCAGAGAGCCTAGTTTGAAGAAGGAAAAGGAGGCAGGATGAGGACCAAGTGTAGGGAGTCTCATCCTTCCATATGTAGATTTTCACTTAATTTTCATTTGCAGATGGTGCCTCAACACTCATCCTCTCTGCCTTTGTTCCCAAGTCTGACGCTTCTCTATAGATCTTCCTCGACTTACAGTAAGGTTACATCCCAATAAACCCATTGTAAATTGAAAATACTATAAGTCAAAAATGCACTTAATACACTTAACCTACCAAACATTATAGCTTAGCCTAGCCTACCTTAAACGTGCTCGGAACACTTACATTAGCCTACAGTCAGGCAAAATCATCTAACACAAAGTCTATTTTATAATAAAGTGTTGAATATCTCATGTAATTTACTGAATACATTCAATAAATAACTGTATTCAATACAGTTACTGAAAGTGAAAAACAGAATGGTTGTATGGGAACAGAATCACTGCAAGTGTGTCAGTTGTTTACCCTCTTGATGGAGTGGCTGACTGAGAGCTACTGCTCGCTGTAGGGTATTGTAGAGTATTGTAGGGTATATTGCTAGCCTTGAAAAAGACCAAAATTCAAAATTTGAAGTACAGTTTCTACTGAGTTTTGCTTTTGCACCACTGTAAAGTTGAAAAATCGTTAAGTCAAACCATCATAAGTGGGGCTTCCCTGGTGGCACAGTTGTTAAGAATCCACCTGCCAATACAGGGGACACAGGTTCGAACCCTGGTCCGGGAAGATCCCACATGCCGCAGACCAACTAAGCTCGTGCGCCATAACTACTGAGCCTGTGCTCTAGAGCCAGTGAGCCACAACTACTGAGCCTGCGTGCCACAACTACTGAAGCCCACGCACCTAGAGCCCATGCTCCGCAACAAGAAGCCACTGCAATAAGAAGCCCGCGCACCACAGTGAAGAGTAGCCCCTGCTCGCCACAACTAGAGAAAGCCCACGCGCAGCGACAAAGACCCAACGCAGCCAAAAATAAAGAAAGAAAATTTAAATAAATAAATAAAAGTATGAAAAGTAAGATGAATGAGGGTAGCTTACTCTGCCAGATATCTAAACAAAAGCACAGCACTGGCTCAGGAATAGATGACCAGTGGAACAGATTAGAGAATATAAAACCAGACACAAGCACTATGGGGATTTAGTATATGGTAAAGGTCGCCACCTGGGTGGGATTATTCAGCAAATTCTGTTAAGACCATTAGTTATGCATACAGAAAAAATTTTAATTAGATCATTATATTACAGAGTACACAAAAATAAATTCTCAAGTAGACCAAAAAAATCTAAATTAAAAAAATAAGCCATTAAAGTGTAGGAAAATATTTGTAGAATCTTGGAATAGGTTTTGTCTTTCAAGATTCATAATGTATAAACCTTGTGATGCTTTTTACTCAAAAATATAAACACATATATAGATAGGTTAATAGACATATAAACAAAAAGAGTAAGATCCTGCAAGACTATGAGAGTGGTGAGGAGTAGGGATTAGGGTGGACTTCTGTCATCTATTTTATATTTTGGAGACGTTTGAATTTTGTCTGATAATCTTTGAAATCAGAAAAAAAAGAGCAAAAAAATCTGTTATATACCTTGATGAAATACATTAATACTCCCAGAAGATACTGGAATAGGACAAAGCTAGGTGTGTACAAAATGCGTCAATTTCCAAAGTTTTAAAATTTTGTGACTCTTACACTCATTACTGTTATGCTTGATTCACTTTTAATTTGCTGATGACCTTCAAAATATGGCTTTCAGAATTGACCCAATATTCCCGAAATAGTCTGGCCAATCTAGAAAATAGTAAGGCATGATCTGAAAACTAATGCTTCTCTATCCTTATTTTGTTAGTTTTGTTTTAGCCTCATCGTAGTGTGGTTTAATATTTAGACTGTGGTTTCTGTTAGGAAATGAATGCAACAGTATTAGTTTTCTATTCCTGCCATAACAAATTACCATTAACTTAACTGCCACAGCAGTTAAGTGTGTGTGCTTTAGAACTCCTCATAGGTTGGAATCCTGGTTCTACCACTTAATGGCTGAGCTACCTTGGATAGATTACATTAAATTTCCCCATCTTTATAATAATGATACCTACCTCATCTGACTGTCATAAGAATTACATAACATGTATATTTAACAGGATGCCTAGCATACATAAATGCTCAATAAATATTAACTATTATTATTAAATATTAAACTTAAATGAGGAAACTTTTCTTATCACAGTTTAATTTCACCTTGTTTCCAACCCAGGGCCACAGCCTGTCAAGATAGTTTTTAATCTTGACTCTGTGGTCTTCAGTATTATAACTTCCTTTTAGATTTCTGTTATCTTCCCCTTGATAAGCATGCTTGCTTTTTCCTCCCAGACACAAAGTTAGGCAAGGTCAAGCTGTGGCTTTGGCACCAATGGAGACAGCCCTCAACTGTGAAGATAATTTCATGCGGGAGACTGACTCTATGGGTGAGGTACTGATAGGAAGGGGAAAGAAAATACAAAGTTTCCTGCCCTATGGAGTTCAAAGTCTTAATGAACCCTTCACAAACAAAAGAAAAAAAAAAAAAGGGGTCACTGTAACAGTACCCAACGCCCACTCTATGACAATTTAATTTTAAATGGATGAATGAGACACACAGATGTTAACTTCTCGATTTTATAGATTAATAAACAACCGAGGCTCAGGACATTTTTAAAGGACTTTCTCAGGCTCATATAGCTAATAAAGGACAGAGTGAGGCCATGAACCTACGATGTCTGACTCCAAATCCTACACTCCGTCCGCCTCAGCACTCTTCCTTCGGAGGGTAAGGAAACCAAAATGGAAAACAGCCTCCTATGAACTGGAGTGATTACACAGCTGGCATAAAGTTCTGCTTGACGCATCTCAGAACTTGAGAAAAAGGACAACTAAATGATGGAAATTTGGGGACTTTGGTGAAAGCAGAGCTACTTCATTAGAATAAACTAAACTACGGAAAAAGAAAGAAAGGAAGGAAGGAAGGGAGGGAGGAAGGAAGGAAGGGAGGGAGGGAGAAAGAAAGAAAAGTGGAACTCTTCAGCCTAGAAATATTAACAGCTGAGAAAAAAAAATTCTATCAAATCCAGACAGAACTAAAACTGACAGGTACTGTTTGCTATAAACTAGTTGGAACCTTTCAAAGTCCTGTAAAATTACTTCACAGAGTAGAAAAGAAACGTAACAACCTCTGTACTTTCATGAAGTAGCCAGAAATATTCAGGCAGGCAGTCTTCATACCACTGAGTTTCTGGAAAATATTATAAATTGGTCATTAGGAATTAAATTGTTTTCGCATTGTTTCCCATTTCCCAGAATGATGAAGAGTCTTGACCAAGGGAATATTTGTCAAATAAATCAGATATGGCCAACAGTGTTAAAATCCAGCATTACGACTTCCAAACTCCCTATTCACTAAAAATAAAAGGGTCGATGTGTACCACATCCTGGTTGTATAAGAGATCTCCATTTATTATGATAGGTATACAAATATACATAATTTGTATATATCCAATATTAAAAGTAAAGTTCTATCATATACTTCTTTTAAACTAATAGTTAAATTTAACTTTGCCTGCCTCCAGAATTTAGGACTTTTATTGATCTGGACATGGATTGTTCAACACAAGGGAGGGGATGGGCCAATGGAGAAGGCAGCTTCCACCTCTCGCTCTGGTGTCATGAGCAGGTCTCAGGAAAGATTTCCATGGGAGGCTTAGCTGTGTTTGAGGGTTCTCACCAGATTTCTGTCCCTCCCATACTCTTTGTTAGTTCGTATATCATCAGGGCTGCCTGCACTTATGGGGAAAGTGCCCCATGATGCCCTTGGGTCTGTGCTAAACTCTTTCTCTCCCATTTAGAAGAGAAGCCAGATGTGAGCCAAGTCTTTTTTAAAACAAAACAGAAAACTGTCCAGATAAGTTGAAATAATTTGAATCATCAACTTGCTGGATCTTCTATTACCTGAGCTATACTACTTTTAATCTATAAAATTCATTTATATTGCTGAAAAATTCTCAAAGGAGCAGCTGAACACAGATTTAAAATGGCAATGATTGAGTTGTGGCAGCCTATATTTCCTTCCCAAGTGTCAGTCCCATGACAGTGTAGAGGCCCTCTCAAATGGAAGTGCCCCATCTCTCCTGAAGATTTATAATGAGCATCACTAAAAGTGCTATATGTATTTTTTCACTGTCAGATAAGTAGGTCAGATATTATTGTTCTCATTTTACACAAAAGGAATCTAAGGTTTAAAAGTTCCTTTAAATGACTTGCTCAAGGTCACACAGCTTGTTAGTAGCACAGCTGGGATAAGTCAGTCCTTACAAGCTCTAACCCAGTGCTCTATTACACAATACTGCCTTCAAAGTTATTAGGAATTATTTTTGACTCATCCAGAACCAGAATGTAGTAAGAGTTCTGTTTCTGTCCCTTCTTAGTTCCAATATATTATCTTGGGATGTATAAAAACTGTGCCTTAATTGAAAAATACCACTCTTTCTTGCAGTTTATTCAGCCACCTGTCTGCCAGCAGATTTCTTTCAAGAAGCTTTGGGAGCTGGCAATACGTATACACAGTCAAAGCAGGATTTTTGGTTGATATGGTATAACTCTAGTCCAGATAGACTATAATCCAGGTTCTCCCAGTAGTCTCTCCCACTTAACGGAGCTGTTTTTTAAATACCTATGATCAATCCCTCTCACCTCTAGATAGCCAATGGCACAGTGAGATTTTCTTGTGACCACAAATGTCTAGATTTTTCTCAAAGCCACATAGAATTTTTTTTTCCCCTTGAAGCTTAACTACCGTGCTTCTTTTCTCCAAGTCTTGAAAGTTAGGATCTGTGTACTCAGATATTTATTCAAGCTCAGACAGGCTGATCTTTGAAGAGCAGTTCTCAAGATATCCAAACCTAACACCTAGGTGTGCCAACAGTCACTCCCTGCCCGCCACCATGGCAACCCAACCCATATCCTGGGCCCATCCACCTTACCCACAATCTAAGCAACAGGTGGTTGGCGGCATTTGGGAATCCCATGGAATGGAACCCCTATTGTTAGCAACCACCTCCTCAGCTAGCTTTATGTTGGGATGGGAAGTTCTTACCCTAATCCAAGCTATCTGACCTAAACCATTTTTAAGGTTCGTCACGTGGGGGGTGAGGGAAGGGGAAATGGATTAAAGTAGTCAAAAGGTCAGGAAGGAAGTCAAACTTCCAGCTATAAGATACATAAGTACTAGGGGTATAAGGTACAACATGATAAATATAACACTGCTGTACATTATATATGACAGTTAAGACAGTAAACCCTAAGAGTTCTCATCACAAGGAAGAAGGGTTTTTTTACATCTTATTTTCTATCTATATGAGATGATGAATGTTCACTATACTTACTGTGGTAATCATTTCATGATGTATGTAAGTCAAATTATTATGCTGTACACCTTAAACTTATAGTGCTGCATGCCAATTATATCTCAAAACTGGAAAAGAAAAAATGGTAATTATGTGAAGTGACAGAGGTGTTAGCTAACACGATGGTGGTGATAATCATACTGCAATTTATAAATGTATCAAATCAACTCATTGTGTACCTTCTATATGTCAATTATAATTAAAAACTTAAAAAAAAGGATCATCACATGAGCATTCATGATGCAAGATACTGGGTAGCCTAATCCTTTCCTTTATTCACTAAGACTGCTACAAAAGCAAAATTACTAGGGAATAAGAATAACTAACCTGATCAATTTAAGAAATCTATCTGAATAATTCAGGCAAAAATAAAACTGTTACCCAATAACAATTTTACTTTTTTTTTTTTTTTTCCTGAGGATGGGAATGGGGGGGTTTTGCCCTGAGAACAGTTGGATAGAACTGCTCACTTGGTTCCCAAGTGAGGCTATAGGATGGGCCTCACTGTTGCCTGGATTTTCTGGTCAGGCTTACTAGATGGTTGGGACTGGATACTATATTTGGTAGTACATGGTGCTATGAATTAGCTTCCCTGTGCTGGCAGAGCAGCAGGATAGCAGCCAGGGCCTGCATGGCTTGTTGTTTGGGGACCTGAATCAGGCAAGCGTTCACTGAATTCCCTGGTCAGGTGAGGCCACAAGTTTTGCTCTGCAGATGGGGAAAGCCACGGGCTGTGCTCTCTGTTCAAGTCCCACTGTATGTAGAGCTACTGGATGGGCTACACAGCTTCCCATATCCTCTGGTTAGGTTCCCTGGTCCAGCAGGTTGAAGGCTGTATTCAGCAATCACCAGGGCTATAAATTAGTTTCCCTGCCTGTGTGCAGTGGGAGAAGCAGCTCTAAAGCTAGTAAAGCTCTTTGTTTATCTTTTTTTTAATTGAAGTATAGTTGATGTACAGTATTATGTCCCTACTGATTACAACAGCCCCTTTCCACAAGTGGTTAACTGCTGGGTCAAGAAAGAATCAGAAAAAATATCACCGTTGAATAAAACTGTATTCTTTAGCCAACTATGTCATCTAGCCTAAACTGTACATTGTATCAATGTGGAATTAGACTAGGAACCATCCCTGCAGTAGAGGTCTCTCCTACCTCAGTCTCTGCCCTTTCCCTTATACAGTCACATGCTTACCTGCTCCTCATTGCAAGAGCATCATGGCCCATGATACAGCTCTAGGTTGCAGATCAATCCAGAATGTCACACCTGGTGGTGAGGAGGTTGAGGCTGAGGCTCCAAGATGTTATCCCTGTACATTCTCTAGAATTTATAAACCACGTGGCCCTCAGTCACACATGATGGAAATAACTCCCCAAAGCAGTCTCGCCTTCCTCAGAAACATAAACAAACTAAGGAAAGTAACAGGTTTTACTGACTCGGAGACTGGTGCTTTGAGCAGAAACTGTAGGGAGGAAACGACTACACAGCAGGAAGAAATACAAGAGGTGGTAGAACTATTTTAGTCTCTCTGGTCAAGGGTGGAAATTTCAGCACAGATACCAGCACTTTGCTGATAGGTATCATGGCATATGAGGCCTTTGTAGGACAAGTCTGAATTTGTGCTAGCAACAGTACTGTGGATGTTACTTGTAACAGTCTAATAAGAAAAGCTCTACCATGATTGTGGTCATTGATATTTGCATCAGTCCTATTATTCTGTATTAGGCAGAAAAGTTCAGGTTTTATCATGTATCACACAAGGGCCTAAAACAAAACACATTGGCATTCTCATTTTGTAACCAAGCAGGACCTTTCTGGAACAGACCTCCACAGCCCCCACCCCTCACCCGTCTTCTGCCTGCTTTTTTTTTTTTTTTGGCTGCACTGCTTGCATCTTCGTTGCGGCGAGCGGGGCTACTCTCTGTTGCAGTGTGCGGGCTTCTCATTGCGGTGGCTTCTCTTGTTGCGGAGCACGGGCTCTAGGCATGCAGGCTTCAGTAGTTGTGGCTCACGGGCTCCGCAGCGCAGGCTCAGTAGTTGTGGTGCATGGGCTTAGTTGCTCTGCGGCATGTGGGATCTTCCCGGACCAGGGATCGAACCCATGTCCCCTTGCCTTGGCAGGTGGATTCTTAACCACTGCACCACTAGGGAAGTCCCTTGCCTGCCTCTTGCCTGCAGAAAAACTTTAGCCTCCTAGGCCTTTCCCAGGTTCCAAAGAATAACTTAAATCAGAGAAGTGAGAAAACACAGAAACAGTCAAGCAAGACAAAATAATAATAGTTTAGCCATTAAACAAAGTCAAGGACCTTTAGTTCCTCCTCAAGAGCTACAGATAATATTCTGAGCCATAACCTTTGAGCTGTTTTGCGGATAATGAAACCCTCACCAGGTGGAAAAAGTTAACTGTATGCTGCCCACAAGCACGTAGACCCAGATGGGTTGGAACCAGAAGGCTGATGATGTTGACCCCCAATTACCTCACCACCAACCAATCAGAAGAATGTCCATGAGCTGATCACACACCCTGCAACCCTCTCCCTCACCTTGTCTTTTGCCATTGTGGAGTTTCGGTTTTTTGAGCATTAGCTGCCTGGACTCCTTGCTTGGCGCCCTGCAGTAAACACTGCACTTTCCTTCACCACAATCTGGCGTCAACAGATTGGCTTTACAGTGTGCAGGCGAGTGGATCCAAATTTGGTTCGGTAACAATTTTAGATAAAAGGCTCCTAAAGCCCTCCGAAGAACTTGCATATATTATATATAAATGTTTTTGTTTCTATGTATTGTTTTCTATGTAAATCAATCTCACTGAATTCCTCTTCAAGACTTTGAAGCAGCTATGCATGTTAGCACACGGGTGAAAGTCTAAATAAAACTGGGTAGAGTGGGTAAAATAGTTTCTTAATCTTCAAGGAAATTTTAGACATATTCACGAATATGTCTTCCTGCAGGCTGAGACTCATTAAGTCAGGGTAGCTCAAAACATAGTAGAGTCCCAGCAGAACCTGAATTGTGCAGCCAGTGCGTTACTTTGGTTTAGGAACACAGAGAAATTCTAGTTTCTACTCATGAAATCATCCCCTCCACATCTCAGATCCTTTCCTAACTGCTCACTGTGCACATGACCCCAGTCTCTCCTCTGGCCCCAACTCCCCTGATAAACAGTCCAGGGTGACTGGAGAACAGAAGCTGTCAGCCACCACAGCAATATAACCATAAGCCAGACCTGGAATTATATCCCCACACCCCTCTCTCAACATATCTAGCCAGCTTAAAGAGAAGCACTGTATTGGCCCTTGTTTGAATGGAAGGATTTCTGGGCCAGACTTTTTTTCATTGTAGTAAAATACACGTAACATAAAATTACCATTTTAACAATTTTAAAGTGTACAATTCTGTGGCACTTAGTACATTTACAATGTGGTTAACAATGACCACTATCTAGTTCCAGAACAGTTTCATCACCCCAAAAGGAACTCCTACACCCATTAGCAGTCACTCCCTATTCTCCCCACTCCCAGTCTCCGGTAACCACTAACCATTTACCAGAGCAGTTAGTTTGGGCTAATACAGCTAATACTGTATGAACAAAGTAACCTATGTTCACAGTGGTTTTCTTATGCTGTCAATTAGGGTGACTTTAGTTCTACCCTCCTCTGTGTATCATCTTTTCTCTTCCAGCTAGTTTCTCTCAAGAGAGCAAAATGGCTAGAGCAAAGCCAGGCTTACCTCACACATGCAAACCATGTCCCTTTGGGAGAGCATCTCCTCACAGACTATACCACAAATCCTAGGCTTCACTGTTTTTGGATTAACCTAGATTCACTTCCTCAACCCAGAACAAAATTACTGTGGGTTTTTTTTTTTTAAGATTTTTTTTTTATGTGGACCATTTTTAAAGTCTTTATTGAATTTGTTACCATATTGCTTCTGTTTCCTGTTTTGGTTTTTTGGCCCCGAAGCATGTGGGATCTTCCCTCCCCAACCAGGGATCGAACCCGCACCCCGTGCATTGGAAGGCAAAGTCTTAACCACTGGACCGCCAGGGAAGTCCCCAGATTACTGTGCTTAAAGCAACGACGGTTCCCAACCCAGACAATCTGACACCCTTTTATTATACTGAAACAAAATTCTTGGATAATACCTATGTAACTACCTACACACGCACACACACACAATTTAATGAAAAAAAAACAAAACCCTAACTGTAATATAAGGGAGAAATAAAATTATAATAAAATTCATATTGTGATACATAAATGCTCAGGAATGGCTACAACAGAAGACAAAATGAGATGAATTTGACCACCATAGATGAAAACTGACCCTGATATGTTGCAATGTCAACTCAAATTGCACTTAGATGATGTAATTTTCCAAAGTGGTGAACAACTCTTGGAAATATTCCAAATAAAACAATCCTCTTTCCTTGATTTATTAGGTAGTTGCATTCCTAGAAAATTCAGTGTACTGTATACAAAAATATTTTGTGTTTACAAATATAAAAGAGAGTTACTTTCTAGGCTAATATCTGACGGGATACTGGAAAATCATTGTAGGGCAAGGGACAATTTCTCCTGATCTCTGCCAATCAAATATTTACAGTATCCCTCATGCTGTGAAAAAGCACCCCTACAAACTGTCAAAATGTCCTCCAAGGGGGCGGTACCTTTGTTATTAAGAACCACTGGGCTAGAGGGACAAGACTCAGTCAGGCTCACTCAAACCTTGATTACTCTATGTAACAGGGAAGGGCAGAGGCGCAGCAATACCTACCATTTCTAACTTCCTCATTCATAAATTAAACCTAAGAGAATTTCAAGTGTTCCCTCAGATAAGGGGCTTTATACTGAAGAAACTTTTACTAGTAAAGCAAAATCCACTGTATTTGTTCAAGTTCAAAGCATGTTAAAATTGAGGTGGCAAGGAAAATGATAAGCTAACTAAAATAAAATAGATCATTTTAATTAACACTTGAATCCATTTGGTGGAAATGCTAGGTTTTAGGAAAAAGCAACGACATCACAGATTAAACAGCCACTAGATTTAAAATCCCCAGCAACTTTTTTTTGGCTTAAACAAGAATCATGTCTGCACACTCACTTACTTTTTGGTTGATATTGGAAATCATTATAGTAAAAAACAAAACAAAACTCTGAATAAAACATGCTGAGAGACAGAACCTATGAACCTTACATTTTCATTTCATCAAATGGCATTGTTTTTTTAACGCTTATTAACTCTATGAGCCCAACCAGCAGTACTATGAGTAAGAAGGCTCTCTTTACATGGCCCCTCAAATGGACTGAAAGTCTCTTGAGCCAGACAGCCATATGGAGACAGGAAGGTTATTGTAAGTTACCTTTCGTACAAGGACCTTTGTCACCTGAACTTTTTAAGTAAAGCAAATCTTGTGCTTTAGATTCCTAACTATGGAAGAATGTTCTGCACTCAAAATTTCTTTATTCTAGAAAGAGAATATCACTGATAACTACTAAGAAGCATTTACCTAGCAACCTATCTATTCCTCCAGATAGCAATGTAAAGAAAACATGAAACATAACTGACCCCATTTAGTCATTCTTATCCTCATCTCTCAGTTCAGTCCTAGAAAACATACTGTTTAGATAAATCAAATCACTAAGGTGCTGTTAAGTCTCATGTCAGCTGCAACTACAAATATTTTTTATTTGGTAGGGTAATATCTTCTGCAGGGAAGTAGGAATTTTAAAACGCAGCTTATATTCCGTAAATCACTTCTGTAGATTTATTATCAAATACTTCATGGGATTTGGATATGGAATCGAATTTCAGTATTAAAAAAATAGATTCACAACTACTATTTCTTTACAGCTATAAAAACTAATCTTTAATGTTCTCTTAAAAGCAGAAAGATAACAAAGGGAAGAATGTTGCTGGTGTTGCCAAAGCAAACTCCATTAACAGTGGTGATACCCTTGGGCTTCCCTGGTGGCCCAGTGGTTAAGAATCCGCCTGCTACTGCAGGAGGGGACACAGGTTCGAGCCGTGGTACGGGAAGATCCCACATGCTGCAGAGCAAATGAGCCCGTGCGCCACAACTACTGAGCCTGCACTCTAGAGCCCACGAGCCACGACTACTGAGCCTGCACTCTAGCCCACGAGCCACGACTACTGAGCCTGCACTCTAGCCCACGAGCCACAACTACTGAAGCCCACACACCTAGAGCCCGTGCTCCGCAACAAGAGAAGCCACCACAATGAGAAGCCCGCACACTGCTCGCCGTAACTAGAGAAAGCCCACACGCAGCAACAGACACCCAATATGCAGCCAAAAAATAAAATTAATTAATTTTTTTTAAAAAGTAAAAGATTAAAAACAGTGGTGATACCCAAGTAAACTGTCAAAGACATTACTGACAGCAACACAGTAGGACTGACACACCAGCGCATAAATCAGCAAGGCCCAACCTACCAACTCACTTACATCTGAAGAATTTACTTGTCACTTTGGTGGGGAGAAAGCATTAAGATAGAATTCATATCTAAAAGTCAACACTACTTAGAGCAAATATAAATTAAATAAGCCCTGTCACCATCCACAGGTTTGTCTCCTAAAATTTTAGGCACAAAATAATCTATAACACTGACATCCATCTTATATTCAGAGGAGGGCAAGGGAAGGAGACAACTATTGCATAAACTCACAAGTTATTTTTAAAAATTAAGACATACCAATTTTGCAAAAATGTAGAAAAGTACTTACAGAAGAGGGGAAAAAGCTTCATTTATTGTAAAGTCAGGTAAACTTAGGTACACAGCCCAGTATCATACATTTATAGTCCATTCACAGGTTACCTTTGGCGTAACTTACTGGGTTCCATGATAAGGGTCTAAAATGCTTCTAGATTGAATTTAAGATTTTCTAGATCTAGAGGGCTAAAGGGACATTGGTCCACTGCTGTCAAAATTCAATGAGAAATAAATGTTAACGTGTGTGTTTAATTTCCATCTAAACTTTCTGTTCAATAGCTCTTAAAATTTTTTTAAACCCCTGCATCATTTCTAAAAGGATTAAGGCAAACTGCTTTTTTTAAAATTTTCTTAAAATTCAAAATAAAGCTTTTTCAAAAGATCTAAATGAAACTTCTGTATACAAATTTGTTTAAAACTCTCAGGATCACAAAACTGCTATTGCCAACTACAGACTTCACAGTTACTCTAGGTAGATAAAACATATTCTCCCTTCTTTTAAAGACGAAAATAAAATGGCTAGATCAGTTTTCTGTTATTAAAAAGCTGTGAACCTGATAACATGTGTGTTACAGTATAGTCTCTCAATACAATGCTTATCTTACTTGCCTATGTATGCATTATGTTGTTTTCCCCAAAAAAAAAAAAAAAAAAAAACAGATCCAGTGGGAGAAAGAATGTTTAATAAATGGTATTGAAAGAAATAGATATCTGTTTGGAATAAAAATAAAATTAGATCCTTATACCTTGTACCATGTAGAAAAATACATATATTACTGATGGATTTAAGAGTAAAAAATAAAAATGCAAATACCCAAAATTCTACATACAATTTTAGCGAGTTCACAGACTCCCTAAAGCCCATCCGTGGATCTCAGATTACCTAGAAGAGGAACTGTTAATCATAACTTCTATTAAAATTTCAATGCCAAATACCAGGTGTGTTTTCAAGATCAAGTCACATGCAACAAATGAAGATGAACACATTAACTCATTGTTGTAACTTTATAAAATCTCCAAACTGGAACTAGAAACAGAGGCATGTCAATACAAATGGACAATGACTTAAAAAAAAAAAAAAAAAAAAAAAACAGTTTAAATAAGTTTGAGTGCATATTGTACAAGTGTATCCATATGTCTGTTAGCCTTTCAGAAATATAAAATCAGCTAAATCTGTAGTACTTAAAATTTAATATATGCAATGTTATTCTCAAACTTGATTAAAATACTTAATAAATACAAGTTATGTTTAATACGAATAACTGCAACATACTTAAACATCTAAACATATAATAGGAATTCTATAATATTAAAATGCAATACTTTCACCTGCATTAATCTCATACACAATGGAAAAATACTTGCAGATAATTAGCATTAAGAATGCAAATATATTTTCACTGTGGAAGAAAAATAAGATTAGAAATCATATATTTGTGTAATCTACAAGAAAGCTGTAGATAGTCTACATTATGATAGTCTATTTAAAATGAAAGCAATTCAATATTTAAGTTTACAACAAATTTACTCAAGGCAAAATATTTATTACAGGACAGGATATTGAATCAAAGTAAGCAAGGCAACATTAGATGAACCATTTTAGTTCTTTTTTAAAATGAAGTGTAGCTTTGAAGTTGTAATAAAGGTAAACATAAATTCTAACATGCTCTTCTCTTCTTATAAATGGGATGATGTAGAAAAGCAAAGCTTCAATGTATAGGGATTGGAACCATCTGTAAAAATTAAAAAACAAAGTTAATAGTTCCCTTAAACTTTCATGATTACCTTGAGTTAGCGGAGTAAATTATTGGGTTGGCCAAAAAGTTCATTCGGGTTTTTCCGTAACATCTTACAGAAAAACCCGAATGAACTTTTTAACCGACCCAATATTTCACCTTTTTATAGTATTGGAAGAAGGAAAATTTTTATGTAAGGTAAGGGCAAGATTTCTTTCGTTCATACCTAGTAGCAGGTAAGCTCCATGAAGGCCGGAACTTTGTCCATTTTTACATTCCTATTGTTCTAAACATTATTTGACACATAGGAGGCTCCCGCAATTTCTTCTAGTGAATTAGACATTACAGATAAATAGTATCAGGATTAGGCTTATCTAAGTCCATCAGCAAAACTACTTTGCAGAAAATATTACCAATGGTAATTACTCTATAAAAGTTAATTCAAATATAGCTTGGGAAATGGGATAAGACTGGAATGTATAAGAAGATATCAATGAGCTGAAAAAGTTCCAGGAGAGCAAGTATTAAATCTCTGATCATCAACGGGGCATATGAATTTTAAAATTGCTAAAAAAAAAAAAAAAAAAAAAAAAAAAAGGTATAATCCACAAAAATACTTCCATTTTATACATTCCTCTTTAACTTTTCAGAACAGGCAGAAATAATTCTGGTATCTTAATGTACCAGAATTTTAGTATTAAAAGTTATCGCTCCTGGGCTTCCCTGGTGGCGCAGTGGTTGAGAGTCCGCCTGCCAATGCAGGGGACACAGGTTCGTGCCCCGGTCCGAGAAGATCCCACCACATGCCTCCCACCACATGCCGCAGAGCGGCTGGGCCTGTGAGCCATGGCCTCTGAGCCTGCGTGACCGGAGCCTGTGCTCCGCAACGGGAGAGGCCACAACAGTGAGTGGCTCGCGTACCGCAAAAAAAAAAAAAAAAAAGGTTATCGCTCCTTAAGGAAAAAAAATTCCTATAAAAGAAAAAGCATATACATCAACAAATATTTGCAAGACACTGCAGAGGATAAAAAAAGAAATAATTGTACCTGTTTCCAAGGAGTTTACAATTCATATGCTGTTTTGAATATATCTCAAATATGCATATAAAGTCTTCTAAAATTTTCCATCAAAAATTAAGCGTGATTCACTATTTAAAATTTACTTTTGTGACTAAAGGTAAAATGAAAAGAGGTATTCCTACTTATTTATTTTTTAACTTTTTACTAAGAAAATTTTCAAACAAAAAAAAATATGGATCAGTATAATAAACATCCACATAGCTTCAATAATTGTCAACATTTGGCAGTCTTACTTCATCCACCTACTCTCCGCACACTCTTGAGGGGCTGGAATATTTTAAAGCAAATCCTAGATATGTTATTCCACCCATAAATCCTTCAGTGTGTATTCATTTTTCCCCCTCCACAATCATTCATCATCACACCTTATAAAATTAATAATAATTTTTCTCCTATCATTTAGAAAAACAAAGTTTCAACACTCTTTAGATCCAAGATCGAAGTAAATTACACAGCACAAACTTCAAAAGTTAAATATTTGAGTGTTCTTTGCACTGTAAAAAAGAGGCCATTTACCATTATAGAGAAAATAAACAAAGAGAGCGACAGTTTCATTTGATACAAATTAAAATAATGTGGAATACCATTTTTCATCTATCATATTGCTAAAATTCAAAGTCTGACAACACTCAGTGTTGGTAAGAGTGTTGGGCAGTTGGCATTTTCATATACCCCAAGTGGTAAAGTTGTGTAACCGTTTTACAGGGCAATCTAGCAACATTTACCAAAATATAAAACTTTATGCTCTCCACTATGAGGAAACTGCCCTACAAACACAAAACGTGCAACTATAAGGATGTTTACTGCACTAACAGAAAAACACAATTGGAAACAACCAGTGTTCATCAGTGGGGAAGTGGATAAATTGAATAAACTGTGGTACATGTCTACTAAAAATAGCTACTCTGTTGGGAAAAAAAAAACAGGGTAGCGTTGCACCTGCTGATAGAGAAACAGCTCCAAGATATACTAAGTGAAAACAGCAAGGCACACAATAGTATGTATAGAAGAACCATTTTGTGTAAGTTTTTAAAATGTAGATATATACATTGGGGAGGAGGAATAAAAGGAAAAAGACAGAAAGGTTAGAGGTTACAGAAAGCTTTAACTTTCATTTGTACCAGTATGTACTGTTTGAGTTTTTTAACCATATATATTTATTGCTTTCTTCTAAAAAGATCAACAGGAATTATGGAAGTCAGCCTCCAAGATGGCCCCAATGTTCCCTGCCTCCTACACCAGACCATGGTTGGTCAGTAGGACCACAAGATTACAGCATAAGTGATGGTATGTTACTTCCGGTATTAGGTTACGAAAGACACTGTGGCTTTTGTTTTGTTGGCCTTTTGCTTTCATGTTTCTTGAATCACTCATTTGGAAAGAAAAGAGCTATGAAATGGCCAATGTGGCTTACTGTCCCTACAAAGAACCACATGAGTGAGCGTGGAAGTGGATTTTCCAGCCGCCAGTCATAAGACTTGAAATTACTGCAGATTATAGCCGACGGCAGGCAGCCTCATGAGAGGCTGAACTACCAGCCAGAACTACCCAGCGAAACTGTACACAGATTACTGATCCTCAGAAACAGTAAGATAATACATGTTTTGCTGTTTTAAGCTGCTAAATACTGCAATAATTTGTTACACAGCAATAGGTAACTAATATAAGAATTATGAGGGTTGTGGGATTTATATGCCTTTTTAAAATTCAAACTTCTCTGTATTAAAAAACAACCAATAAATATTACTTTTAAATTATCAACAATGTTTCTGATGGTAACTCCCATTGAATAATTATGACACGATTTTACTTACTTGGAACTCTTATCTGGTAGTGATTTAGTGCTGTGAGGGCTTCTACTGCATCAGTTTTGCATTCCCATTCTAACAGCCCAGAAAGTGTTTTGGCAGAAGCTAAAAGAAAACAAAGAAACACAAATCTAGTTTTTATTTGCCTATCAAATTAACCAGGAAACTTAAAAAGAGAAAATGTGCGCTTACGTTTTGCATCAAACACTTTATATTTGATGAATGTAAGAACTTCATGGTCATTACACAACTGTCAAAGAAATGTAAAACTCCATTAAAAATATAGCCAAAATAAGATTCCTACCCTTTTTTCCCCCCAGAAAGTAAACTTTATGGTAGCATTTTAGTTTTGAGTATGGCATGAATGAATTAAATCAAATATGTTTTTAGATTCACAAAGTGTATGAGAAAATCAATTAAAATAGTGATATCCTATAAACTATGTATATAATTTTAGTGTTGTACAATAAAAACAAGATTTGTAACTGAAATATATATTCTCAAAGCTGACCAGGGTTTATTGAGTACCTAAGGTAGGGAGTAGTGTTCCAGAAAAATCAATTCTTTTCTGAAGCACTTCCTACAGTTAGGGAAAAATGCAGGGATATATAAAATTTTGTTACGCATGAGATCTAAGGACATGGTAAAAGAACTTTCTTTTTTTTTTTTTTTTTTTTGCGGTACGCGGGCCTCTCACTGTTGTGGCTTCTCCCGTTGCGGAGCACAGGCTCTGGACGCGCAGGCTCAGCGGCCGTGGCTCACGGGCCCAGCCGCTCTGCAGCATGTGGGATCTTCCCGGACTGGGGCACGAACCCGTGTCCCCTGCATCGGCAGGTGGACTCTCAACCACTGCGCCACCAGGGAAGCCCTAAAAGAACTTTCTGAATGCAGGACTAAGGGTACCTCATTCTAATTCCAACTCTCAAAACAACTGAGCCACAAAACAACAAAGAGACCAGTGAAGGATGGAGGCCAGAAGAGTATAATGGTCAAAGGATGTACTATATTAAGTACCAAATAAGTAACAGAACACCAATAATACCAAAAGCAGAAGATGAACAGAGCAAGACTTTAAAATGATGCTAAAACATGATGTATTTCAATATAGGAAATAGGAACATTCTACACAATTTGTATTCCAGTGCCTACCTTTGTGAAGGTCTCTTCTGTGACACACAATGGAACATTATAATAATGCAGCACACACGAGGGTGGCTGGATTATATTCTTAGATGCTTGGCCAGCACTTGTAAAGCGATTATTTTTGCTCATTGCAAAATCCTTGTAGCTACTTGTACCATCCTCCAGCTCAAATATTTGACTTGGAACAACTGAATGTTGTTTAGACACACTAAAGATCGGAAAGGTAAGAGGTACAGAACATACGTTTGTTAGATAAAAAGCAGCAAGTAGGCAGTCTCAAAATGTTAACATATAGGCCTGTATCAATCTTAACAAAAAAAGCATACGTAGCAATTTACAGTTTCAATATTTACTAATATTTAAATTTAGTTTGAATTATAATCACTCTTACAGTTTAGACATCACTTAGAAAGAAAAATCTACTGAATATATTTTCATATTAGAAAACTTTAATTTAAAAAACTTGCTCATTTTAACATGCTATTTTATGACCATAAAACTAAAACTAGGAATAAGTAATATGGAAAATCTAAAGTATACGACCCTAAGTGTCTAAAATGACATCACTATAGCTGCTAGTTTCAGATATTCTGAAATGGAAATTAATGTCTCTAATAAAAAGGATAAATATTTTTTAAATTTACCACTTAAGATAAATAATTACCAAACGTTAAGTCTTTTCCCAAATAATTTGACATTGTTAAGATGTGTGACAGCTCTTTCTACAGCATACTCATCACCCATTTCTACCAGTGCTGTACCAGGAATGGTCTTCATAAATTTTACCTGTAAATACAAAATCCCAAAAAGGTGAACATTTAATTCCCTTTTACAGTAACAGAATTTCTAATAGGCACTATAGGTGGTTGATGTCAAATAAAGAAAATCACCTGGAATCTTAACTTTATTCTGCTCTGCTATTAGAATTCTTATCAAAATTCAATAAAGTTTAAAAGCAAGACTACAATTCTATTGTACAGCACACTAAAGAAGAGCATAGGCTTGCCCTGACTCTGCTATTTATTAATTGTGTGATTTGGGGCAATTTATTTCACTTCTCTGAGCCACAGACTTCCTTTTAAAATGGAGATAATGATAACATTTGGCAGGACTCATCAATATTTATTCATTCAATAAGTATTTATTAAGTGCCTAACATGTTCTAATAAACATACTGTGCTAGGTACTGGGGATTTAATGGCAAACATAATAGACATAGTCTTCTTAAAGCTTATATTCCAGTAGGTAGGTCAGAAATTTTAAAGTAAGTAATAATTACCAACCATTCAGAGTGTTGTTTATTGCCTTAAGCAATAAACAAGATACCATATAAGAAATAACACAAGATGGCCTTGAGACAGCACTGACAGTAAGGCTTAGGCAAGGAAGGGGCAGTTTAAAAACAGGCAATACTTCCCAAGGTTTCATGACATCTTTGACAGAGCCATACTTATCCTATTATATTATTCCAATTTTAGTATATAATGCTGTAAGGGTTAGATGGAATAAAGTATGACTATCTTTCAGGATGGTGCCTACGCCTTGCAAAGTCCCTAAACAGCTATTAAGTACCACTAACATTAATAACACATTGAACAGGACTTCCCTGGTGGCGCAGTGGTTAACAATCCGCCTGCCAATGCAGGGGACACGGGCTCGAGCCCTGGTCTAGGAAGATCCCACATGCCGCAGAGCAACTAAGCCCATGTGCCACAACTACTGAGCCTGCGTTCTAGAGCCTGTGAGCCACAACTACTGAGCCCGTGTGCCACAACTACTGAAGCCCACACGCCAGAGCCCATGCTCTGCAACAAGAGGAGCCACCGCAATGAGAAGCCCACACACCACAGGAAGAGTAGACCCCATTCACTGCAACTAGAGAAAGCCCATGAGCAGCAACAAAGACCCAACGCAGCCAAAAATAAATAAAGACCTCTTTGAAAAAAATAATAAATAAAAAAATAAACAAAACATCACAGATCTGGGGAAACCACAGAGTTATCTGGTGAAAATAAAGTTACAATTTTAAAGATCTTCAAAATGTGTGAAATTTAAATGTTTTGCTACGTTTTGAGTGTAAGCCTCCAGACAGAAAGTTTTGGACACATTCTATCAAAGTGGATCAACTTCAAATACTGACTGAGATTAAAGTATGTTGTTCCTCAGAAGATACTAGAACTCTAGTATTTGGGAGGCAAATATATGAATCTAGAACTCTCCTAAAATTCATAGCTACGGCCAGACTCTGAGACATGTTTATATATACCTAGCTCCAAGAAAGTAACTGCTTTTTCAAAATTCCACAATTCAACATGTTAAATGTTAGAATATCTTTGAAATGATTTAAAAATATATAGGCTTTATGCCTATAATATGCTAGTAATTGATTAAACTACTTGCTGTTTTAGACTTCTTATATTAGTAATTTAAAAAATATTTTTAGTACCAACATCCTATTCTGATCACTTACCTACAAAAAACAATTTCCAGAATTCCTACCTAATGGATTTTTAGCTTATGTGGATCACTACTGAAAGAACTTGCAGTTTCTAAATATGAGAAGACACACATATTTGCAGCCTTTTCAGATTTTCCTACTACATATCCTAGCAGAAGAAGCTCATATAAAATGAAACTTTAAAAAATAATAATTTTTTAAAATGAAAACTCACCTTTTCAATATTTCCATATAAGCAGAATAGGTTGAAGACTCTTGAACAATTCATTTTTAGTTGATGTAATCCACTAACCATTACAACTGAACCAGAGGGATTTCCTCCATGCATGTAAGAGGAAGATGCCTGCGGTAACGGATAGGCAACAAGCTCAGGTGTATCTCGAGAACCCATTCTGTAACGACTTGGTAAAGGTAATAATGGACCATGGGATCCTATTAAAAAAAGCAAAACAAAACAAAACACAGCTTTAGCAGACACATTTCACCGCACACAAAAACAAACTCTTAATATTAGCTAGGTTGATGTATATCCAAGGAAAACTCAAACGTATGAATATTCAAATATAACCTGTGGGAATTAACAAAAATATGTACTTATTTGCACCAGATCCAATAAACGCTGACCTGCACACACCTGCATATACCAGGCTTTAAGTCCTTATTTTTAAAAAACAGTAGTTTAACAAAAAAGTATACAAGATCAGGCTACAGATAGAGGAGGAATCAGTGTAAAACTTTGGGCCACTATATATAAATTATACTTCAAAATTAAAAAAAAAACTTCTGCCAACATTTTTTGGAGGATAATATAATAAAATCTACAGTGAAATCTAGTAAACTATATACAGATATAAAAAAAAGAACATCTTTAGTTCCACTGAAAAGCTGTTCCCTTGAATATATTTTACTATTAATGTACTTGCAGGTTAGTATTTTATTCCCCTGATTATAATTTAGGAAACTAAAACCCTAGATTTAGCTAATAACCCCCCCACACACATACTCAGAGGTGTCATTATTCAGCAACTTCCATTTTTTGAAACAACATCACGAATCCAGAAGAAAAAAATGCTTGAGTATCTGAAACTGCTGTCACAGAAACACAAACAAATCCGTCTCTTATACTAAGAATCTTTATTAAGAATCAACTTGCTAACTCTAGAGTAGTTCAAAACAACTTTAATTTATCCTGTTTTCCCATCCATAATAGATTAGAAGTAACAGGAAAAACAAAGCTAGGGTGAATGGAAGAGACGGGAATGAGGGAGTCTGGAGAAACTGTGATACTAAAAGTCTGCACAGGGCACATTTACAGCAGCAAGAAGAGAGGCGTAAGAACTCAGAAGAAGCAACTAAGATGGAGATACGTAACTCAAAATATAAACCAACATCTTAGGCACTCCTGAGTTAGTGATTACAGAAGCATACTCTGGGGTGCATGCAACGATTCTCCTGGTGTGCAAGAAACCAATCCAAAAACCCAAGTTCTTTCCTCATTTCTCAAGAAGAATATGTAATGTTACTGGCTTTCATTTTTACGTTAAACTAAGGGACACCTGTCATCTACTAGGTGAGTTACTAAGAACTATATTTTGGTATCATAGCACATTATTACAGCTTATGTGGACTCCAATTCAGTATTCTAAATATAGCTGCCATTCATAACAACACAGTAACACTACCACTGAGCACACACAAATGTACTGTAAATTCCTGCAATTTTATGGAGGCATACTTTATCAATACATCATCATCAGTGTTGCCTTAAATTGGTCATGGTTTTCAACTGTTCTTATTGCTGGTAATCTAGTTTATCAAGACAATCAATATAGCTCATGGTGAGTTACTTGTAATTATATATTTTGGCCTCTAATTTAGACTATCATATATATACTGGGGTCAAATATCAATCATTCTTACCCTTATTGCAAAAATACACATGCATATTATACTCCACCCAGCCCTACCCCCACTACTATCATTTGTTAGTACAGTAATGACACTACACTATTATCAGTAAATTTTTTCACAGTAAGTGGAAAAATGTATAGTAGATGGGCAGTGGAAACTTATACTCTGCTTAAGTTGACCAAGGTCCAAAAACTCTTGCAATCTACTGCCATAGGTAACAATTAAATTCAGTGCAAAAGAATACCTGATGTTTTCAATTATGACATTGGGCCACCAGGATTAAATTATGTTACTTACACTACTTAAATTGTTACCTATATTATGATAAGAAAAAAAAGTCTCTTAAAAGCTTCCTATACTAAATAGTTCATGCAAAATGTTTTGGTGCTTCAGGTTTTAAAAAATTCACTTATATGGAAAAATGCTACGTAAACAGCATCTTGAACGTTTTGAAGGCCTTTCTCGTCTTTGCTATTTAAAATATCTTTGGTCCAGGAACCATATCCAAAGATGCTAACAATTAATATAGAAATTTTTCTTGTGCTCGGAGCAAACAAACCTGTACATTATTTTTTGCCACTTTTCAAATATGAGGGCTTCTATCAGTTCATCTCACATGGCTGGGCTTCCCAAATTAAGAGATCTAAAGAATTCTGAAAGCACAAATTTATACTGCTATAATACACTATGTGAATAAATTTAATCTATTAAATAAACCTTTTCTATTCCTTCTTTCTCACATACCATCATAAAGGAAAAGCTACCTATGATATGACACTAAAATGCAAATAAACCTGTTTTGTTGAACTGCTGATCTGAAGGGACACAGCTGTGATTTGAAGCATTTGTAAAAAGGCTAATATAATATCACAAGCATCCACTGTCACCTTTGCTTTTTCCCCAATTTCCTCATCTTACTTCTCTCCTCAATCAATCTTTATTTATCACTATCTCCTATATCCTGTTCTGCTTACTTCCCTAGGAAAGTAGAACAGATTTTCCTTAGTTAAATGTTTCAATGGACATAGCTCAGAATGGACGCCCCTACACAACCCCACCATAACCATTCCTCCTCAGCAGGACTCTCCAGAACCTGAATGATCCCTATTTAACAAACATCATTCCAAAGAATTTTGCACCTCTCTTTAAGTAAGCTTACATTTTAATATTTATACACACACGCACATGTGCACGCACGTGCACACACACACACAAACACTAAATAAATAAGGGCATGAAACTGACAAAGAACTTCACAATAGGCTTTTAGAAAATATAAAGTTCTTCTAGGGCATATAACATATTCTTGTTTATGCAATTTTTCTTGTATTTTATTAAGTGAAGACAAACCTGAAGAGCCATACTGAGAAAACGGTCTCTGTCAACATTACTATGGTAGAGTTCTTTGTCCTTCATTTATATGCTCACAGATTTTTCTAACCCCCTTTAGCAGAACATTTAACCAATTTTTGGCCTTAAGCTAACTGCCATGACACATTTATATACTCTACAACTATACTACAAACTTTGACTAGCCATTCTTTTGAAATCCTCCATTATACAACGCACAGTAGATTCCTAATAAGTGTTTCTTCATTGCAGGATCAGAAAACTACTTGTATGACCATATTTAATATTTACTCTGTTAAAGAAACAACTAAGAAAAACGATCAAGGAACACACGAAAACGACTGTAGTAAGGTTTTCCTTCTATACCACACTCACTGTTTTGACATAACATAGAGATTGTTTCATAATCTCTTCTGCAATATAGACTACCACAGAAACTTGAACAAATATACATACACACAAAAACACACACACAGGGTTAATAAATTCCTGGAGTTCAAATAAAGACACTAGGGAATAAGCTAAAACTCACAGCTAAGAATGGTCATCAAACATGTACACAATTTGAAAATATTTCAGACAACAGGAAACACTGGTGGCTTTTCAATAATAACTCCCAAGAGTACAACATAGCAATTTGTATTTTCTACCACTTCTAACAGTACCTCTAATTGTACTTCAACTTTAAACCACAGAGTAGGTGGGTCAATAACTACTGCTAAAAACTAAAAAACTATTTAAAAACACAGAACTTATAACCAGTTTAAACTTTTATCAATAACAATTCTCAACATCTACTTAACAAAGACAACAGTCTGATACCTAACTTCTTCCTGGGGAAGATTATTATTCTAGCTTTCATAATCTTAACTTATCAACATAGCAAACATTAAAACTGAGAAGTTTTAAAAAAATAATTAAATACAAATTTAACCAAAGCTGAAGTACCAACTGCAGAACTAAAAGAATTAAGGATCTAACCAAAAACATGTTTCCTTTCAACAAATACCCCATTCTCTCTGCCTTTTATTACTCTAAATTCCTCTTTACTCATAACTGCTAGAATGGAAGAAAATACACTTACTGAGCAATACTTCTTTCTGGTCTCTGACAGACTAGAGCCCCGTACTAATCAAAGCCAAAACAAAACAAAACAAAATATAATGGTAAAAAAGCTTTCAATCCCAAACAATAGTTCTCATTTATCTCAAAGATTATGTGATATAACAATAGCCTAAGAAAACAAAGGATTTGGGACAACTCCTTTGGAGTACATTTATAAGGGACTGATCCCATAAACCAAGTCAGGTGAGCAGGAAAAATAGAGACAAGAATTGTGCCATTCTTCATCAGAAATGCAAAAATTCTAATAGTTTGTCTATACTACCTTCCTTCTGCCTTGAAAAACTTACCATAGCCATCATGTCTAAACGAAGAAGGGTGTTCTCCCAAAATGGCTTGTCTCTGGCGACCCTTTCCTCTATCTGACACAAAAGTAGAAACATGGTTTTAACAATTTTGACCCAAGTACTTAACAGAGTTCTCACATGGGAAACACCCATTCAAAATATCCATTACAATTCATAAGAGAAATGTGATTCCTGGTTAACGTTAAACATCCATTCATATCCAATTTAAATACAAACACCAAAAGTTTAAGAAAATAATTCTATCTAACAAATTCCACTTAACTTGAGAATATCTTTTTGGCAAATGCCAAATACAATCACACTTTCAAATTAAAGGAAAGAATGGATACTTTTCAGAAAGTGATGTACACAATGCTAGAGTTTGACACTGTACAGAAGTTTTTACCAATACATGTCTTTAAAACAAGCTTTAAGTGCAGTACTTTTGAGAGACAGTACCTGATGCATACTATTAGCTTCAACAGCAACACATTTTCAAAGTGGGCTTCTTTCAAGAAGTTCAGCATAAGCCAACAACAACCTGTATTACATGGTTTCACAATCAGTAAACACAGAGTATTTTGTATGTATATACACATATTTACAAACACCTACTGACTGGAGAGCTGGAAATTTTCACATCACTGGTCCATATTGTGCCATGGACCGGCCATTGTCTATAGACCTTAACACCAGGCAGAACTAGAAGCACTCCCCAAAGTTTAAATATGCCAAGTTAAAGCTAACCAAGGGGGCTACATTATTGGACGAGAGTACTACAATACTCCTAAAGGATAATTTTTATGCTAACTACATTTTTAGGGAAGGCATGTCAATTTTCCCAAATCTGAGACATCAATAAAAAAATTACTTCTAAGTTTCTAAAATAGCACATCCTATGTTAGTAAATTTTAAAAATCACTGTATAATACTTTGGGTAAGTTTGCTGATCAAATTATGGTGTTCAGTAAGATTTTTTTAAAATGTATCTGAAGAGTCTGATCATTCTCATCTTTGAAAATTCAAAGAGAAAGGCTTTCTACATATCCTTAGTCACCTAAACAAATGAGGTTTATGGGAGATGAGAAATACTTTAATTTTCACTTCAGTCTACAGAAGTATTGCTTTAATTACCTATTCCAAGTTATCATAGCACTGAAAGGGACCTAGGAGGTCATCTAGTTCAACTTTTATTCAGTGTTAAATTCTCTTTACATCATCCCTAAGACCATCAATTGGGACCATCTAGCCTCTGCTTACCCAACACTGGTAACAAGGTACTCACTACTTTCCCTTACACTTTCAGTTAGTTCTAAATCATGAGAAAATTAATTTCTATATTGTACAGAAATTAGTCCTCTACATATATTCTACTCCATTTAGGGCCTCACAGCCTTACTCATTACTTAGTCTTTCTCCAAGAACCCTTTCAGATGCTTAGAAGTTACTATGATCCTCCATTTCCCCAGTCATTTCTTCTCCAGTCTAAACATTCAGAGTTCCGTCTTTCCATTACACGGCTTACAGCATCATCATTTAAGTCTCACTCCTCTTCAATCAATCCAGTCTGCTATTCCATTCTGCTAACATTCCTCTGCTTAAGCATGCCACCAAATGCTAAATATAAGTCCTTATCTGATCTAAGAATCTTAAACCAAAACCACCATAAAATCTTCATGGCTTAGTTTTACTGATATAGTTAACTGTGTGCTACAAAGGAAAGAGCACTGAATCGGGAATCATAAAATTTCAACTTAACCAGTAATTTGCTATATAATCATAGAAACAATCTTCATTCATAAAGTGAAGAAGTTAGAATAGATGATCTCCAAGGTATCTTTCAGCCAAACATTGTCATTACTTCTCTTTAATAATTTCTCTTCATAATATATTTCTCATAGTAATTTCTCTTCAATAATTCTCTTTATTGGAAGCATTTACTACCTAATATAAGGTCACATAAAGAAGGGTGAGGAAGAGTCAAACACTGAATATATCGGTCTATAAATAGTGGTTTGTAACCTTTCATGGATTCAGTCTAAAATCTGTTGGAAGCTGTGGACCTTTTCTCCCCCCAAAGATGCACACATACACAAGTGTTGCTTAACATTTCTGGAGGGATTCTCTGGAGTCTAGGCTATGAATTCTTTGCACTAAAAGGTAATTTGAGCTGAAAAGAACTTTTTGAAATGAGGTTATATTCATAAAATCACTCTTTTTTTGGTAGAAAAAGTTACAATTCAGTATCAACTTGAGTGGAAGCTAAAGTCACTACAAAAACAAAAACATAAACTGCCATATGATATTTGCTATACAGACAAGTATCTATCTGTAAGGAATTAGAAAAAAAGAATTCTTTTCCCTTGAAAGCATAAATAACTAAAACTCTGTTTTACTTCCTTTAATTATATTTCCCTATTTAAATACCTACTTTACACATTTTTAACTTTCTGACTGTAATTCCTTGTATAAAAATCTAAGCTGGCTTTTGTAAAATTCAGACCTTTTCAAAGAATAAACACTATTAAAATAAGAAGCATATCTATAAATGTTTTAAGAGACATTAAGAGAAATGTAACCAAAACTCACTATTTCAAATGAGTTAAAAAAACAAAACTGAATATTCAGTAACTGTAACTTAACAGAAGTGAGAGGTTTCTCATCAACCACTTGTTCTGTTGTTTGAGTACTAAGGCTTTGTTTTTCAATACTGTATTCAACTGTATCAAGCCTCTGCCAAGCAGATTTCTGTGATAGTGAAAAATGTGGGGTCCAGCCAAAGCTGCATTACCAAACAAACCTGTCTGCAACCCCATGCATAAGGCAAGATGATTTCCTGAGAGCTAAGAATTAAAGGGGCCAATCATCCAAAAGTCCTAAATATTCGAACATGCAAAGGATCACCGCATTGTCTCATTTTTTTCTTTTGGCAAGAGTACATGCACTATGGAGTCCCTACTGCCCAAGATATTTTGGATGCCATAAAAATTTTTCCTAGTTTACTGACTTCTACAGACATACTCATCTTGGTGAGTTTTTCCAACACATGGTTCAGACACTGATATTGTAGTTGAGATGTAGCCAATACTGCAGCCCCCTTGTTTTTACAAGATCCACATTTTGATTTGTATATTCCAGAATTGCCATACAGTTAGTTGAACAATTTTACCAGTCAAATCTATGCTCATGAAATCTAGCATTTATAAGTTATAGGTGAAAATGCATCTCAAATGAAATGCTCCTATTTTCAGATTTATCAAGTTTAAATATATTCTACCTTGAACACACATGGTACTTTCACCTACATTTGAAATGTCAAAATTTCTAGTTACACAAATTAACATGAGTGATAACCTTAAATTGTTACAAAAAGTGACAACTTATAAACAGCCACTTTACAAAAATCAAACCACACAGAAAATCGTCTTTTACATATAATGCATCTTTTCATTATTATGTTATTCTATTCAATGTCCACAATTGAGGGAAAAAAAAAGTAAACAAGTGCAGCAAGTATGCACCTTTCTAATCCTTTTATCTTTAATATCTGTGTGGATTGGTTGAGCATTATAATTCCCAAGACCTGTAGATAAATTGGCCCTGGTTATTTGTCAATTAACAATTTGAATCTAAGCTGCTAACAGTTACAGCAACGGGCATTAAGATTTACAACATTGTAGATAAAATCTAGTATCCGTCAGTGAAAAGTTTTAAATTCTACAACTGAAACCTTAAGGGAAGTCAAACCAATATATACATACAACTTGAATAAGTGGGCACAGTCTATCATGGTATTCATCCCATGCAAGTCTGAAGTACTGTTAAGTGTCCTCCTTTAAAAACTTGGGGTGATGGTGCATGCAGTATGCAGTCAAGGTGAATTGCAAGTCTGAGTTTTTCAGAGGGCTTTTTGCTGATGCCGATGTTGTGCGTGATGAAGTGTAGAGTCAGCCTGCTGGAGTCCTCTATCCTTCTTAATGTCTCGTCCAGCTTGGGGGAAAAGTCCTTTCCATAGAGAAGCAGTGTGCAAGTTTGCAGTTTGTAAGTAATATTCTGAATCAGTTTCCTCTCCTCCAAAGAGAGAGAGCTGCTTGGAGAAATGCAAGTCCTTGAACTGCGGGCGTGCCTGTATGTGTGGGCTCCTTGTTGAACTAAATATAAATAACTCAGTACATACCAGTAAGGGGCACTAATGTTCAAGGTTCTTTTCCAGCATTACAAGGTCTTTTGCAACAAAAGCTTCACCAACAAGATTTTCATCATTGGAATGAACTAGCTCATCTCAGGAAAAAGGACTCTAACTGCATGTAAAAATTTGACAGCAGATGTAAGTACATCTAAAATGCATAAAATACTTACCTCGTCTTCCCAAATATGGTTTAGTGTAGTCCCAACTGTCATTGTCATTCCTAATAACATTCAGACGAGTTGGCTGTTAAGATGAAAAAGAAAGTAAGTACAAATTGTATACCCAAAGCATACATATTTCTTTGGTGAAGTGTTGAAAAAAAATATTTACCCTTGCATATTCAATTTTTAGTGTGCAACATCCAGCATATATATCTGCTCCATTGAGTGCTGCTTTAGCTTTCTGGGCACAAAGGACTGATTCAAACATAAGCTCTATTAAGGAAATTTGGTTTAAGGTGTCCAAAATTTATCATTATTCACTCCATAAGAAATGGACTGAAGAAAATGAGAAATAACTTTCTCACTTCTGAAAATGCTTTACCAAATAAAAGTTCTAGATGAATTTTAGTAGGAGAATTTATTTTTAAGATCAAGGGTACCAAAGAAAACGTAATACAACCAAAACTACTTATAATACATTAATCCTTCTAGGTCATCAGAAGTACTTTATAACCTGGGGTTTGGGGGTGTGTGGGAGGGAGCATGGAGCATGGTCCCATTCCCTAGCAAAGGCCAGCTTTCTATCTTGAAACAGGAAATATTTTACTCTTAAGTAGGAAGAACAGGGCGGTCCAGTGGTTAGGACTCCACACGTTCACTGCCAAGGGCGCGGGTTCAATCCCCGGTCAGGAAAATAAGATCCTGCAAGCTGCGCAAGCTGCACGGAATGGCCAAAAATAAATAAATAAATAAATAAAGTAGGAAGAACATTACAAAGAATCAATATAATACAAAAGAAATACTTGAATTTTACATATTTCTGAGAAGGCTGAGTTTATAATCTTTATCTTTCATTTTACTAGTTTTTAAAAATTACTTAAGTTTCTAATTGTTAAAAAATAAAAAAATCAAACCACAAAATTAGTAGGAAAAAAAAAGCAAAAACAACTTGCCAGAGTAAGCACCATTAAGAGTTTCCTGTAGGGCTTCCCTGGTGGCGCAGTGGTTAAGAACCCGCCTGTCCGTGCAGGGGACACTGGTTCCAGCCCTGGTCCGGGAAGATCCCACATGCCGCGGAGCAACTAAGCCCATGCACCACAACTACTGAGCCTGAACTCTAGAGCCTGTGCTCCACAACAAGAGAAGCCACCGCAATGAGAAGCCCGTGCACCACAACGAAGAGTAGCCCCCCACTCGCCGCAACTAGAGAAAGCCCATGTGCAGTAACGAAAACCCGATGCAGCCAAAAATAAATAAATAAATAAATAAAATTTTAAAAAAATTAAAAAATAAGCGTTTGCTGTATATCCCAACCTTTTTCTATGCATACACATGTACACATAAGTTAGGTTTTTAAAAAAATTATTATTGTTTAATGGGATTGTACTATATGTACTATTTTGCAACTTGCTCTTTTTACTCAATGTATAACAAATTTAACATAGGGAAGCAGGTCTTACATAAACCATGACCATTTAAAAGATTCAGTGAAGAAAGGCAAGAAATGGTCTATTAACTCCAACGTTTTGATACTTCCAAGCTGCCTATTTTAAAGAGAGATTCAGAAAAATCCATTTGGGAAAAATTTCAAAAAGGTATAAGTGAACATATTAACAAACAGTGTTATTTTTTCCTCATTAAAAAGGCAAAGCATGCTGTAAGATGAAACAATGGACTATTTTATGGTAGCAAGTTATTTTATCAATAATAGTAAAATTCTCTGTGAGTACTGCAGTTTCATTCTTTAAATCGAAGACAAATAGATATAGGGGACAGTGGGGAGAATAAACACCACTTGTCTAGAAATGATTAAACAGGAAAAAATAAGATCTATATTACACAGTATTCATACACATCAATAAAAAATTTACAAATAAAGGATATTCAACCATTGCTTGTATCCCATTTCTCTTGAATATAACAATACGTTGCACTTTTCCAACAGGATTGCATACAGTATATAAAACGTCCTATGAAGTAAAGAAAACAAGACTTCATCACATTTTATACTTAGAAAAATAATAAAGCTATACTCTTGTTTTACTAAAAAAAAAATTGTCAAGATGTCATTTCTGTTAAGTATTAAACTTTTAAAAACTGCTACACTTTAATAAATCTAAAGTTATTTCTTCACCTACACAATATACCCACATTAGAGAACTTCCAATGAAACATCTGAAAAGCATTGTTACTTATTTTTAATCTCCTAAATGAATCCTCAATTTTTATTTTCTTAACAGGTACCTAAAAGAATCTCTGACAATACACAATTAATAAACCAAAGCTGTAATCACTTTGTTTTTTTCCAACGTGACTCTGAAATGTTTAATACTATAATCACTTAAATTAAAATAATAAATATTTATTAAAGAGTAGTAGTAGAACAACTCAGTATTTATTTTCAAGGACAATGGCTATAGATAAAAGACCCAGGGAAGATCATTTATATTGAGTTAAATTTCACCAAACAAGATGCCTGAATCATCTAAGAGAGAACCCTAAATACCCACTTAGGAACAATTCTTCAACTTTCAAAATTCTGAGTACTTACAATTACACAGCCACACCATTAGGTACTAATGATACAGTAAACAAATCGGAGTACTTGTTATATTCTTTCTCCCAAAACACCAAATATTGTAAATACATTAATACTGTTTATTAATAAGTCTATACATATTACAAAAGTAAATAGATACATAATGTCTAACTAAATTTAAACAGTGTCTTATGCTTTAAGTTTATGTCCAAATATCATATACCCTAGAAATCATACTAAATGAAGCTCTTATTGTGATATTTTATTCATTACAAAAATCCAGTGTCCTTATCACTAGTTTATTATTAAACAGCATGTGATTATCATGAAGTAGAAAACTGAACTGGTTCAAGGACATGAATCCTTTAAAATTTTAATATCACTTTTCTAAAGAGTGAAGAAGGGAATTTTTAGGTAAATCAGAGAAGTTTTTAACAAGCTATCTCTAAACAGCTTATAATGATAAATATATCTTACTGTACTATGGAATTCTGTCACTACCTAGTAGATGCTCTTAATACATGTGATGGCATATTAGAGAGAGATTTCTTGGATCATTTCCACCAAGTCCGTCTAACGCTTTATTAACAGAAAGAGAGTTAACACTGATGTTAATTAAAAAATTTAATGTACTTATTTAATTATGACAACCGTGCTTCTGACCTTTTTATAGCTTCAGTGCTCACCATGTCTTTGTTCATTAAACTTGATAGTCAAAATTAAAATTAATTTTAATAATTCTTTTTTAAAAATCCACTATTTTCAAATATCTATATGGCAATGAAGAAAACTACAGATTAGTCACTCAAGACAAATTCCAAAATCACTTTTAATTTAGTTTGTCTTACTAAAATACATACCACCGTAATTGGATAAAGAGGATTCTGAATTGATAGCAGAAGAACTTTGTTGCCTCCTGATGGATCATCAGTATTTCCTGGCCGAGTGATCCTTTTGCTTGTAGAATAGTTGAAAAAAGCCTGCTGACCAGCTATGTACACAGGTTCATCTGCAGCAAACGTCACACATTCTTTGGCACTATCTATGTTCTCAAATTCCACTAGAGCCTGTCGTTTAAATGGCATCATCATCACATAGCTGAAAGGGAGATTGGGAAAGAATAATATAGCAAGTTCAGTTAACATTATTTTTCTCAATCAAGTAAAAGCAGACTTTAATAAAAATGTCTCAAATCATACAGATTAGTAGTCTTCACTACCTGTATCCAATATTAGTCAACTCTTAAATTATCCAAATAAATTGTGGTATACCAGGTAGATGGTACATATTTGAAACCTCCTCCTCCTGTGATTGAAAGCTTTTAACTACCTCATGCCCTCCTCAAGCACAATTCTGTTACCAGTTGTTAATAATGCCATCCAGTTTATTTCTCAGGCTGCCACTTCCAAGCAACATTAGAAAATACCTAGATACAGAAATCAGCAGAGAAACAAGATCCTACTGTGTAGCACAGGGAACTATATTCAACATACTGTGAAAAACCATAATGGAAAAGAATATGAAAAAGAATATATATGTATAACTGAACCACTTTGCTGAACAGCAGAAATTAACACAACACTATAAAGCGACTATACCTCAATAAAAAAAATTTTTTTAAAGAAATCAACAGAGATAAAACTCAAGAGAACGTTAGCAGATGGGTGTCCTCGACAACAGAAACTACCACCTCTATTGAATTTTGCAAAAAAGTAAGCGCCACACTAAGAAATGACTACACTTCCATTTGTCTTACTAAAAACAGAGAACCAAAAGATAAAAAGAAGCAACTACAAACAGACCAAATTTCATAAAATAATCTCCTCTAAAATTCTTTTTTTTTTTTTTTTTTTTTTTTTTTGCGGTACGCGGGCCTCTCACTGTTGTGGCCTCTCCCGTTGCGGAGCACAGGCTCCGGACGCGCAGGCTCAGCAGCCATGGCTCACGGGCCCAGCCGCTCTGCGGCATGTGGGATCTTCCCAGACCAGGTCACGAACCCGTGTCCCCTGCATCGGCAGGCGGACTCTCAACCGCTGCGCCACCAGGGAAGCCCTAAAATTCTTAAATATTTTTAAATATTAAAGAATCCATAAAAAGATATTGACTAGAATACAGTAATCGTGGATGCTATGGCCAAGACAATGTAGTATTTACTCTTCATTTTATACTCTTTGGGAAGGGGAATATACTTTAATACATGAAATGAAAAATAAAGAAATGAAGGAAGGGAGGTTAGCAAGAAATCAGAACACATGGATCAGAACAGGGAAACATGTCCTTTATTCACAGGAACAAGGACCTTAAAAGTATTTTAAAATACAATCAATGTGCTTTTTATAATAGCAGAAGGCCAGAGAAATAACATCAGGTCAGGTACTCAGTGACAGCACTGCTTCTCAATCAGGCATCCAGGACCAACCACTAAAACTTCAAAACCTAGCAAGTGTTTCTTAGTAAGAAACAGACCACTTTGTAGCCTGGCAAATTATGTAATTTCTTATGAATTTCAGCTTCCTCATTTATACAACTGGGAGGATTATCATCAAGATTACAGTTCCTGCATACATACTGCTTGCCTTGCCTCAATCATCTTTACATCCTCAGAATCTAGAAACAGAGCCTGGCACATGACAGGTATTCAATCAATATTTGTTGGTCTATGACGCTTATTAGCTCTCTCAACCCACATCATTCAAAATTAAAGAACAGAACACAGAAACAATAACGCCTGGGATTAGTTTATAAATGCAAGATATAAATTCCCAGAGAGAAACATTCGTTTTAGAAATGCAAACTCCTAGCTGAAGTTCTAAAGTCTTGCATACAAAAAACTAGAAAACCCTGGAATCAGGTCTATGCTAAAGAAATCAAGGAATAATAAATATTCTCCTCTCACAAATATAAGTTGTTTTATAGCTAAATGATATCACCAAGTAAATATGTTAACAATGCCCTTTGGCTCTTTGGAAACAGAAAAATTATAAAGGCCCAAAAATATTTAAATTCTTTATTGGCCTATTAAAATAGACTCACCTGTTTGTAGTAAAAAGTGCTGTCAATAACTACTGTAAGAAGTAAGCTAGAAGCACAGAGCTAAAAGTTAAACAGGTTACCCAGGAAAAGTGGCATCATATGAAGATAGGGAAGGGAAAATTAGAATGTCACAAAGACATTTTAGAATTCACTTAAAATTGTTTGGCACATAATTTTTTTTTTTTTTTTGCGGTACGCGGGCCTCTCACTGTTGTGGCCTCTCCCGTTGCGGAGCACAGGCTCCAGACGCGCAGGCTCAGCGGCCATGGCTCACGGGCCCAGCCGCTCTGCAGCATGTGGGATCCTCCCGGACCGGGGCATGAACCCGCGTCCCCTGCATTGGCAGGTGGACTCTCAACCACTGTGCCACCAGGGAGGCCCTGGCACATAATTTAAAAAAAATTTTTTTTAAAGCATTAGTATGAGAAAGACTGGAAGACCAAAGAGAGAAAAAATAAACAAAAAGTCTAAGGAACATGGTAGGTAGGGCGGGTGCTTTCAACTTATAGCTTAAAACATGTTTACTAATTTTTAAATAAAAACAGGAGGAAGCAAGAGATTTACTACACAAATTAGGTCCCAAAAGTTTTGTTTTAAAATTTAAACTGGTATAGCTAATCACTACCTAGCATCCTCTCCTTTAATGAGAGGGGAGAAGGGAGGAAAAGAGACTCAGTATATATTTCTAAATATTCTTTTGATTAAAGACAAAAAAATAGCAATTTTATTATCCTGACACAACCATTCTCAAGATCTTGTTATAGTTTCTCCTGAACTTCTTTCCTATACATCTAGTTTTTAAGTATCAACTTACTATATATTGAACTTGGTGACCCACCTATTTAAGACGAGCAGTTTCTATATAATTTTTATAATTCCCTCCCCCCCACACCACTAAATAAATCAACAAATTAAAAAATAGGGAAAGGTTCTATAAATGCAACATTTTGAAGCAAAACACCTACTTCTCATAGGAGGCTGTTCAAGGTTCTTTTAGCTTTAGTAGCAGCCACCTCTTATTCAAGATCATTCCACACAACTGAAACTCCTATTATACATATTTCTGCCAATTAAGCTCATAATTATACACTAATTTGTTCCGATTATTCCATGACTTTTCTATCCACATAGCTACCAATCTTGAGGACAGAACGATGTACTATGCAAATTAACTAAATAAAATTCATATATGGAACACATTACCATGGACTAAGTATCGAACAGTATAGAGTCTAAAACTGGGACTTCCCTGGTGGCACGGTGGATAAGACTCCAAGCTCCCAATGCAGGGGGCCCGGGTTCCATCCCTGGTCAGGGAACTAGATCCCACATGTGTGCTGCAACTAAGAGTCCACAAGCTGCAGCTAAGGAGCCTGCCTGCCACAACTAAGACCCAGCAGAACCAAATAAATAAATAAATAATTTTTTAAGTATATAAATAAAATAATAAAAACGGACAGGCCACTCAGAAGTAATTCAAATTACTTACAAACTTAAACAAATAGTTCTATTTCTTTAATCCCCAACATTCAGGTCATGGTCATAATTAACATCAAAATATCAATATAGTTATTATTTCCCTAAAGTTTCCAACTGCATTTGCTCATCAACTTGTTTTCTGACATCGCTTTGGTATTTCTTGGCTCTAAGAAAATAACTTAAAAAACCCTAATATATAAGAACAGAAGAAAGTAATAATTCAGAGATAACCATCTTTTTATAACTCCATGAGAATGCACCACGTAGAAGGTCCTTACAGTGACTGGGTTAGACTAGTACCAACATGCAAGTCTAAATAAATATAGCCTAAGGAGTCTGCTTCAATACTATGTAACTGTCCAGACAAACTTAACTTCCAATATCCACTCCAAATGACTAAGAAGTGATATAGTTATCTTAGTGATATTTCAAGAAATGGGTTTTAATGCCTGTGTGGATTTCCAATTTGTATCTCCAAGGATCAACAATATGTTAACGGTGGTTTCTGAGGTACATAAGTTAAGGGTAACAAGTTTGTTAAGTCATCCATCTCTCAATGAGGTCACCAAAGAAATTATTTAAAAAGATCCCATGATGGAAGGTAACACAACCCTACTCCTTTGAAGCAATGATTCCTCTGTTGGAACCTCTGATCACTCCCTCCCCATCTATTTATTCACCATCCTTTCAATACTCAAAACTCCACATACATTTTTATAAAATTGAAGCAATCAAGTGATCTCGGCAAATATATTGAAATTTCTCTACTTATATATCATGACTTAGTCTGTGTCTGATGCCTATAACAAAAACCCCAAACGTACTCATCAATGGAAAAAAAAAATATAAACTCTAGATTATCCATACTAAGAGAACAGCCGGGCATATTCCAAAAATAATCTACAAAATGTTTTAGAGTGTCTATTTTTGCAGCAGATTCACTTTTCTAATTATATATTTCATTTAAGTCAATATTCTTAAGTACACACCAGCTGTGGAAAAAGGAGGAGCCTGAGTGAATACAAAACACAAAAGGAAGACAATCTAGGACAAAACACTGACGGCTCATGACCTGCATAAGAACTCACAGCAACACGCACCTAAGCAAATAACGCCTACCCTTAATCTACACACTTTTCATTGCCAATTAATTCTTAAATGGTTCAAAAAAACAAAACAAAACAAAATTAGTATTTAAGTACCACTATTTGAAACTCTGAAGATGAAGGGCATAATTAACTCAATGGTTGAAAAGCAGCGTCTAAGAAGGAATCATGGATTCATTTGAAAATCAGATGAAAGATGCAATAATCAATTTTACACACAACCTGGTTGAGGAGTGAGAGGGGATCATGGATACACAAGAATTCATCCATGCATAATCCCAGAAAGCCTCAGAAGGCTTCAAAGATATACAATCATAGGCAAACAATATATACTACGGTTAAACATCAAGGCTTATAGCAAGCAAGCAAAGTTTGTTCTACCATACTGTTTTCACAATCTGTATGAAGTCCCTATTGGCCTTACCATATTGTCCCAAATTTTTCCAGAGCCTCCACAAGGTCTGCTTCCACCACAGATTCACAAAGTCCTCGAACATGGACAACGGGTGAAACAGAAACTTTATGATGACTTCCACCTGCCTCCTAGCAAGATAAAATAATTTCTAGTTAAAAACTTTAAAAGTCAAATAAATTGCTCTTTTACTAAACCCATCTCTGCATTAAAAAGCAAACATTAAAAAAAAATCCCAAACCAAATTGCAATTCATAAGTTAGCGAAAGGACCCGAGTAAAATCACTAATTAAATGTTTGGCATGAAAATTCTGATTTCTTAAAAGGGAGCATTCTCTCTCAATAAGAACTACAGATAAGTTATTTAATAACTCATTTCAACTTCAACTTATATAATATTGTACATCAACTATACTTCAATAAACAATAACTTATTTCAACTTCAAGAAAATCTCAGAAAAAAAGTCAGCAGATACACAGAGCATGCTACAATTGGAAACATACTTTATATTCATAATTTCACTTCCATAAAAATCAAAATCTCAAGTAGACCAAATGAACAGAAAGTCCCAATTAAAATTTCTTCTTTAATATAAAGATTATATACTTTATTTTTCCTGCAATATAGATTAATATCATCTTTTGTCCTAGTTTAATTGGTTACCTAGTCCCACAATAATTTGAAGTTACTCCGTACACCCGACAACTTAAATTTAGACAAGATACCATCTTTGCTGATGAACAAGGAGTACTCAAAAATACAAGCCTTGGGAAATTTCCTGGCAGTCCAGTGGTTAGGACTTGGTGCTTTCACTGCCAGGGCCTGGGTTCAATCCCTGATTGGGGAACTAAGATCCCACAAGCCATGTGGCACAGCCAAAACAAACAAACAAAAAAAAAACAAGCCTTCCTAGGCTTCTGTGAAGTACTGTGCATCTTTGAGTATGCCCAGCAAGAAGTTTTAAAACATATGGTCTTAAACTTTATTTTAAAAGGGACTATGCAGGAGAATTAGCTTGAAAATGAAAACAGCTCTCATTTACTTATTCAAGTTCTATTAAGACAAAGATCTGTATTTACAACTAGCCACTGGGCACCTCTCTTGCATCACTTCAGAAATGACCTCCATAAAAAATGAAGTCTTGCCATTTGTGACAACATGGTTGGATCTAAAGGGTATTATGCAGAATCTAAAAAACAAAATAAACCAACAAGCAAAACAAAACCAAAACAGACTCACAGATACAATGAACAAATGGGTCGTTGGGGGGGAGGGATGTGAAACAGGTAAAGGGGATTAAGAGGTACAAACCTGCAGTTACAAAATAAATAAGCCATGGGATGTAATATACAGCATAAGGAATATGGTCAATAATATAATAACTTTGTATGGGACTGATGGTTACTAGACTTATCATGGTGATCACTTCATAATGTATGCAAAGTCAAATCACTATGCAGTACACCTGAAGCTAACAAAATATTATATATCAAGTATATTCCAATTAAAAAGTAATTTCTAAAAGGAAAGAAATGAATTCCAAGTACAATTCACACATATACCAAAAAAATCTATTAAA
Source organism: Mesoplodon densirostris (assembly GCF_025265405.1). Classification (NCBI taxonomy): domain Eukaryota; kingdom Metazoa; phylum Chordata; class Mammalia; order Artiodactyla; family Ziphiidae; genus Mesoplodon; species Mesoplodon densirostris. The sequence continues at coordinate 31,156,833 of NC_082674.1, forward strand.
GGAAAGGTTTTTTTCTCCTATAAACAGGAAAAAAGGTTTTTTCCTCCTAATCTAAAAACACAAATGTTTTACCATTAAAACTTAAGAATAATTTTAAGAACATTAAATCCCTTTTTGGCTATTTTTATTTATTTATTTATTTATTTGCGGTACGCGGGCCTCTCACTGTTGTGGCCTCTCCCGTTGCAGAGCACAGGCTCTGGACTTGCAGGCTCAGCGGCCATGGCTCACGGGCCCAGCCGCTCCGCAGCATGTAGGATCTTCCCAGACCGGGGCACAAACCTGTGTCCCCTGCATCGGCAGGCGGACTCTCAACCACTGTGCCACCATGGAAGCCCCCCTTTTTGGCTATTTTTAAAGACTCACCAACTTTGCTTTATTATCATAAAGACTGTTAGAAAATACTATAACAGTCTTGTGCCATGCCAATAAAAAAAAGTCAGAATTTTTAAAAAAGAACTAATTTAAGTATATAAAGTAACCATGAGACTATTCTTACACTCTTGTCAAATCCAACAAATAAATTAAATCCTTTGCAAATACTAATTCAGTCCTTGGAATTTTATTTGAATTGCTTATGCTGAGTCTTTTTTATGGTTAAACAGATATTCATTACATGCCACTAAGTCTGAAATGAATCATTCTGATTGTACCCTTTGTATACCAACACATTAGCAACTTTAACAAATGAGACTGCCTCAGTGAAACTCAACAACCAAATGTACATTATCCTCATTAAGCTCTTAATTACTGGATGACAATAACGCAGGAAGAAAGCTCTAAGTAATACCTAAAAACCTAATTTAGAGAAAACATTTAAAGTATAAATAATAAGTTTTATTCTAAAAATAATTAGACAATAATAAACTAGAAGAAATAAGACAGTCATCTCCTTTGGTCCTTAGAAATGAGCTAGCAAAGGTAAAAATGCAAAAGAAAACTATATTGGCCTGGGCTCCTCAAAAAGTAAAAAATAGTGGAAGGAAAATTTCAGACTGAGAGTAAAGACAGACAACAACCAAATGCAGTATGTGAGCCTTCATTTTACAATTGATAAAAACTGCTATAAAAGACATCTTAGGGAAAATTGGAGAAATTGAATTATAAACAGGATATTACTGAGTTAGCCGAAAAGTTCATTTGGGTTTTTCTCTAAGATTTTTTTTTTTAATTTATTTATTTTTGGCTGTGTTGGGTCTTCGTTTCTTTGCGAGGGCTTTCTCCAGTTGCGGCGAGCGGGGGCCACTCTTCATCGCGGTGCGCGGGCCTCTCATTTTCGCGGCCTCTCTTCTTGTGGAGCACAGGCTCCAGACGCGCAGGCTCAGTAGTTGTGGCTCACGGGCTTAGTCGCTCCGCGGCATGTGGGATCCTCCCAGACCAGGGCTCAAACCCGTGTCCCCTGCATTGGCAGGCAGACTCCCAACCACTGCGCCACCAGGGAAGCCCCTAAGATGTTTTTGATTGTCTTAGGTACCATTATGATGGCAATGGCTATATGAAAAGAATATCCTTATTCTTAGGAAAACTGTGATATTTAGGGATGAACTGTCATGATGTCTCAACTTACTTTCAAATAGTATAGAGAAAAAAGTATGTATATAAATATATACACATATAGAGATAAAATTCCAAATGGCAAAATGTTAAAAACTGCTGAATCTAGGTGAAGGGCATATGTAATTAAATATTTTACATAATAAAAAAATTGGGAAATTATTGTATATTTAAGATCTACGAAAAGGTATGAAGAACAATATAAAAATATTCATTAACTCACTACCCAGTTTAATAAATAAAACACTAAGAAGAGGGAGCTGAACACATCTCTTCCTACCTCCCTTCCCAACACAGATAGCCACTATCTTGAATACAGTGTTAAAAAATGAGTACTTTTAAAACCGGTCTTCTTACAAAGAAATGGATTATAGGATCAATTTTTTTTTTTTTTTTTTTTTTTTTTTTTTTTTTTTTGCTGTACGCGGGCCTCTCACTGCTGTGGCCTCTCCCGTTGCGGAGCACAGGCTCCGGACACACAGGCCCCGCGGCCATGGCTCGCGGGCCCAGCCGCTCCGCGGCACGTGGGATCCTCCGGGATCGGGGCACGAACCCGCGTCCCCTGCATCGGCAGGCGGACTCCCAACCACTGCGCCACCAGGGAGGCCCTATAGGATCAATTTTAAAAATCTCTCAAATGATCTGATTTTAATATATTACTACTTAATTATATTTCTTAAATGAAACAGATCAAGATTTAAGTTATTCTTTAAAAGCTGAAAGATGTTAAATGCAATCAATATGGTACTCAGGGGAAGATATGATTATCTCAACCTCAAGGCTGAGAATATATCCCATACCCTCTGTATTTCCCTTATTCCCACTCAATGACTCTGCCTTTCATGAGTTTATCTACCTTGATATTTCTCTATCTTTAAATTATGTCCCCTTTCCTTGAACTTAAAATTTTCTCATCCTTTCTGTAGTTTAAAAAATTTAAAAACCCTAGTGTTGTTTCCAAATATAAAACTGATATATTAAAGGTATCTTTTCAAACTATATTTTCACCACCCCTCTTTTTCCCCACAAATACTAACATGTTTCTTTTTTTAATAAATGTATTTATTTTGAATTTTATTTTATTTATTTTTTTATACAGCAGGTTCTTATTAGTTACACATTTTATACATATTACTGTATATATGTCAATCCCAATCTCCCAATTCATCACAACAAAAAATTTATTTATTTTATTTACATTTATTTTTGGCTGTGTTGGGGTCTTCGTTGCTGCGTGCAGGCGAGTGGGGGCCACTCTTCGCTGCAGTGTGCAGGCTTCTCATTGCGGTGGCTTCTCTTGTTGCCGAGCACGGGCTCTAGGTGCACGGGCTTCAGTAGTTGTGGCTCGCAGGCTCTAAAGCACAGGCTCCGTAGTTGTGGCGCACGGGCTTAGTTGCTCCACGGCATGTGGGATCTTCACGGACCAGGACTCAAACCTGTGTCCCCTGCATTAGCAGGCGGATACTTAACCACTGCGCCACCAGGGAAGCCCCTAACATGTTTCTTAAATCAACATTTTATCTCTACCTATACTATATGGTGGTGATAAGAAATCTGAAATCATCTTCAGAGCTTCTTTTACTACCCTGAAATTACCTCCTGTAAGCATCATACTATGCAGCTGAATCTTAAATTGGTGAATAAGTCAGTATTGTTTACTCCATCCATATATTAATACTTTGACCACGTCTTCTAAAGCTTAAGGAGTTTGTTTTAATCCTTTCTCATACAGAAGCTCAAATTCTTTCCATTTCAAATGTTTAGTTATCTAGGCTCTCTCCTGGTCTATTTATATCTATTATTTATCAGACTAGAAACAATATTCCAAATAAGTACCCAGCAAATGGAGGCATACCTGCAATTTCCGTATACTTTTTTCCTTTTTAATTACTCAATCCCTTCTTTAAGTAAATGGGTCAACTACAATGAAGACATTATTTGGTCCTCACTGCAAGCTACAGACCAGTTACAAACCCCCAACCCCTCTTCAAAGGCTACCTCAAAGACAAACTCCAATAACATCCATCTTGAGTGCTAATTTTGATGACTGCAGACTGAAAACCAGGCTTAACTAAAGAGAAGGGAAGCTCAGAATAGAATAGAATAGAAATGAAGCTTCCATATGAGAGGAATGAGAAGGGCCCATTAAAACTCTCCATATAGTAAAACTGTAAACTCACAAAGGCAATGCACAATGTCCTCAGGCTTTTTGTTTTCCCAACATCTCCATGCATAACACGTGCTCAACAGCCCCTGAACAGCCTTTTCTGCCCTCCTATAAATATAGGATTAAAAAAGACCAACCTCAAATTCAATAGTTCATCCCCCAAAACCAAACGTGCACAGATCCACTGCAAGTGATTATCAGCCTCTCCTTAATCACCTCCAATGACAGGAAAACACACTACCTTGTGAGACTAATATTTTAGAAAGTTCTTCATAATGTGCATCCAAATCTGTCTCCCTGTAACTTCCTATACAAAATGGCCTCTGAAGTCAGACCAGCGTTTGAATATTTGGACATTTACTGGCTCTGCGATCTTACGCTACGCTACTTACTTAACCTTTCTGAACCTCAGTTTCACTTAAAAAAAAATAAAACAGGGCTGCCCTGGTGGCGCACTGGTTAAGAATCTGCCTGCCAATGCAGGGAACATGGGTTCAAGCCCTGATCTGGGAAGATCCCACATGCCGCGGAGCAACTAAGCCCGTGCACCACAACTACTGAGCCTGTGCTCTAGAGCCCACGAGCCACAACTACTGAGCCCCTGTGCCACGACTACTGAAGCCCGTGTGCCTACAGCCCATGCTCCACAACAAGAGAAGCCACCACAGTGAGAAGCCCACACACTGCAATGAAGAGTAGCCCCCACTCGCTGCAACCAGAGAAAGCCCGCACACAGCAATGAAGCCTCAATGCAGCCAAAAATTTTTAAAAATAAATAAAATTTTTAAAATAAATAAATAAAAATTAAAAAATAAAGCAAAATCTTCATCACTTAAAATTACAACAAATAGGACAAATATGAAATGTCTAGCACAGTGCTAGATGTTGTTATTAACAGGGTTCGGTAAACATTAATTGCCACCTCCTATCCTTATCTTCATTTCCCTCTGCTACATAACCTTCCTATAATTTGAAATGATTTCTTAAATCACACCTAAGTTTACCCTTCAGGCTAAATGTCCCCCAGAGTCTTCTGTCATTCCTCTTACGATATGATCTTGAGTGCCTTCTCTATTCTGGTAATCATTTTCTGGATACATTAGAATTTATCAAAGTACTACCAAGAAATGAGTACAGATTTCCAGATATTTAAGATTATCCCCCCCTTTTACTTTGGATACTTCACATAGATCAAGGACGAACTAGTTTTAAGGGACAGCTGCAAATAGCTTTTAACTCACACTATACTTAGAGTTAACTAGTACATGGTTTTTCTTTTTTTTGTTTTAATATTTATTTATTTATTCAGGCTGTACCGGGTCTTAGTTGCAGCATGCGATCTCTGAGTTGCAGCATGCATGTGGGATCTAGTTCCCGGACCAGGGATTGAACCCAGGCCCACTGCACTGGGAGTGCGGAGTCTTACCCACTGGACCACCAGGGAAGTCCCGGTTTTTCTTAAAATTAAACAATCACATCTCTTTACTTGACCTTTTTCTTAATAGAGCAGATCCAAAACACAGGAAACCCTGTAATCTTCCTATACAAAGTTTTAAGGAACATTTGATCACATAACAAAGATTAAAAATAACTTTGATTCAAATAACTTCTTAAAAAGTAATCTTTAGGGCCTCCCTGGTGGCGCAAGTGGTTGAGAGTCCGCCTGCCGATGCAGGGGATACGGGTTCGTGCCCCGGTCTGGGAGGATCCCATATGCCGCGGAGCGGCTGGGCCCGTGAGCCATGGCCGCTGAGCCTGCGCGTCCGGAGCCTGTGCTCCGCAACGGGGGAGGCCACAACAGTGAGAGGCCCGCATACCGCAAAAAAAAAAAAAAAAAAAAAGTAATCTTTATTTTTTTTGCTCATGTGGTAGAAATCCTTTGGTTTTGCCTACCCAAAACTCCTTCCCCCTTCTTGTGGCTGAACACAAAAACAAGCAAACGAACAAACAAAAACTCCTCAACCCCATATTATTCCACTGGTATTCTCAGTCACATGGTCGTAACTCCCCAACTTCAGAGGTGGTCCAGTGACTAGTTGGGGGTAGGGAGATATAAAAAATGGCTGATCAGAGGGGATAGCTATGGACTCTGAGGGAGAGACTGTTCTTCTTTATTTGCTAGCTATAAAAATGTAAGCCTAGCTTTATCACTACATAGAGGAAATAGAGCTGAAACATGGAAAGCGACAGAATCTAGTCCCTATGACATCATCTAAAACCTTCGATCCTGCCATGCCTAAAACTAATGCTACAACTTGGCATTCATAGTTATTCGGGCCAATAAATTCCCTACCCCTGCCCCCTTTTTGTTTTGTTTAAGCTCATCTTGAGTTGGTGCTGTGGCTGCAACTGCAAGCTCTGAAAGTTGTATTCAATTTCATAGAGGGAAAAAATATATTTTCCCTGCTTTATAAAATAAAGCACTAAATGATGTAGAGTCACAGATTTTTAGATATGGAATTTTTTTAAATTATATCCCATCACCAAGAACAGCACCTAGCACATGACAGGGCTCAAGTATTATTTTTTTAATGAGCTAAGGATCACAGTGATCATCTAATCCAACCATCTCATGTGATAGGTAGCAAGTTGAGTTCCAAAGAGGTTAGGTCACAAAGCATGTTGGTAGCAGAGCCAAGACACCTGCTCTGGTTGGGCTTAGGGCTCTATTAACAGCACTTTTCACTATATGTACTAACATGAAGAAACTGTCACTTGTTAAAACCAAAAGATAGTAAAACCTACTACTTTTCATTTACTTCCCAAAACTAAGCCTAAAATTCTCACTCTACTGCAGCAGCTTAGCTAAATAAGACACAGGACATTACCATTACAGAAGCCTCAAGGCTCTGGCACTTACCTCTGAGGTACACACCACAGTGTAGTTACTATGTTCACTGTCACAGTCTCTAAACTTTTCCTGTGGGAGCTAAGCTAACAAAGTGCCTTCATCCCATCTCCCATTCTGTATTCATCCCAATAAGCCATCATAATAGTCCTACCATCTCTGTAATTCAGATCATTAAAGTTTAACAGTATATCTTAAATTCAAACTAGATTCTCTATATAATGCATATTCCTTTGTTTGGAAATCCTAGGATCCATATTTTTTATCTTGGCATTTTGCCATCTTACAAGTCTATTTATTAAAAGTTGAGAAACTTAAATTTTCACCTCATCAGCAATCACTTTAACAATCTTTGATTTGCCTGTTTAGTCACTAGCAGAATAGAGTAAAAGAAAAACTTAAAAGTCTCTAAAATGCATTAGTACTCCATAAATTTTTATTGATACCAATCTCTATAAAAGCAGACTTTTTTTGTAAGTAAACTCCCAATTCAGTTCCTCAATCGGTTTTGCCAAGTGAAGTGCTAATATTCATAAGTCAAGCTGCTCTCATAAAAGTTAGCAGATACAGAAATTTACTATTCATATGATCTTGAAGTTCATGCCTGTTAAATTTAAGAACACAATTTACTCCACAAGAGTAAAGTAATTGTATAATACATAGCATGAACCTCCATAATTAAGCTTTGTTCAAAATGCAGCCCAAAGAATTTGAAACACTCTGGGGGTTCTTGCTCTTCAAAGTTAATACCAGAAGACACAAATTTGAAGAGTGTCTTACTTCTCATATCTAAACTACAAACTCATTTCTCTTTACACCTTAAAACATCATTCACAATGATCAATTCATCTTTAAATCAGGAAGGAGCATTTGTAGAAACAGTTTTTCTTAAATACTCACATTCCTCTTTAAATCTAGTTATTATTAAATAACTCAAGGAAAATGAAGAGCCAAACAATGTAAATCATTGAAGTCTTACTGTACACTTTTACAAACTTCCAACTAGCATTGAAAGAATTACCTATCATTGTACCTGATCTGCATGTACTTAAACACTTTGTACAAAGGGGCTGGGCTGAAGTTGAGTCAAACCCTTTTCCGTTAGATGAATTACCATATTTCTCGATGATGATGCACTAGACAGTAAACTTCTATTCAGGGCATTCCTGTCCTAGTAAAATTTATTACACACAGGTTTCCATAGTTGCAATGATTTCAAACTAGTACCCAAAATTACATGAAGAAAAATGTTTAAAAACAGGAAAAATAATCCTTCATTAGATTTCACAGTACAATACTGGTTCTGTTAAATAAAAGCAATTCACCCTCTCCTAAGAAACAAAAGCAATAAGATAAACAAAATTTGAATTTATAACTCAATCTGCATACATTAGTTCCTGCCTGGGTAATTTAAAAGCTGCATTACATTAATCACTGAACTACAACTTCAGGTGTGGAAAACGTGAAGTTCAACTTTCACATTTTACATTGTAAGAGAACTCAGAACAGTAGTTAATTGACTTTCCCAAGGTCACACAGACTGTATGCTAGCTAAGACTCCTGACTCTCCCCAAGACCTGTCCAGTGCTATTTCCACTGCTAGATACAATTCACTTTGGATGTATTAATTATACATTATTTTCTTCCCAACATCCAAAATAATACTATTGGCTTAATATTTAATGTTTTCAAAAACAACTTTTGTAAACTGGTTAAAGTATCTTTCCAAGACACTTAATGGAAGACATTTCATGCTACTGCACAAAAACTCGAGCAAATTTTTGGCAAAAGAAATACACTGATCCAATGCATCTAAATATCAGTTATAAGAGTCCAATATTCCAATTGTGTTTTCAATTTCCACAATGGAGTTAGCTTTGAACTGAAACTTCCTAAGAAAAAATGCACTTTCTTTATTCACACTTTCAAGTTACATTTTGAATATTCCAAATGTTCAGGTACAGAAGTAGAAAGCAATATCTAGCCATAATAAAACTATTTTGGGAATTCCCTGGGTCCAGTGGTTAGGACTCTGTGCTTCCACTGCAGGGGGGGCACGGGTTCCATCCCTGGTCAGGGAACTAAGATCCCACATGCCGATCAGTGCAGCCAAAAAAATAAACATTATAAATAAAAATAAAATTTCACTTAAAAAAATATTTTATTTAGAGGAAGAAGCAGCTCCTTTTTAAAATGTGTTGCAACATTATCGTATTTGTAAACTCTAACACCGGGGATTACTGACCAGAATTTTTTACATTAAAATGCAAACAAGAGCTAAAAGACTTCTAATTTCCCTCTTATTAAAGGTGAAAAACATTTTAATCTAATATTAGAATATACGTGCACTATTTCGTAAATTTCGGGTTAAGTTTGCTTTTAAAAAAAATCACAATTAGAATGTGTTAAATGTTTAAAGAACAGCTCAGTCATTAAGACAGCTTAAGCGCACCAAAAAGGGCAAAAACGTTTCCTTTGCTTTGTTTCCTTAGTTTCCATCCAGCTGAAGCTGAATTGCCACTTGCCGTGGATAAAACGATTTTCACATTCCTTCTGTCTCCATCTAAGCTTTCTGATGAGAGAAACAAGAATCTAGGAACGTGTGTTTGATGCAGTCCTGAGTTCAGTTCTTTTTGTGGAACGAATTGGGAACACACTGCCCATGAAGAACTGAGGTGATTTTAAGATTTCGTTTTACTTGTAAGTAGGCGTGTGCGAACACCTGCCAACGCATTTTATTTTTAACCTAAGAGCTAAACACTATACTGAGCAATCATCAGGAAACTGGGGAGCAAAGCGTGCGTGCCAGGCCTGCCAAGAGTAAAAATTTTTAAATTAAACCTTCAGGGGAACTGGGCGGTGAGCCCCAGAGCGTAATTTGTCACTTAGCGGCGGCTCTCCTCAGGACCCAGGCGAAGAGAGCCCTGGGCGGAACCAACACCACCATCCTGTGACTGTGAACAGCGCGCGGATGCTGCGGGCAGGGGGCTGAAGGGAGCGGGTCGTCAGACGCCGGCCAGCCGCCCGAGGAGTGAAAACTAACAAAGGGCTAATCGCGCACCAGAGCCCCCCGGAGCGGAAGCAACGCCTCCCCGCTGCCCCCGCCCAGCGACCCTCCCCAAGTTCGGGCCGGCAGTGGACTCGCTGCGGGGCCTGAGGCCAGGCCGGGACCGGATTCGCGATCGGGATGCTGGAAACAGGTAGGGCGAAGAATAAAAGCCCCAAAGAGAAGAGCCGGCGCTTCCCCACCCGGTCAGCGCAGCGAAAAGGGAAAACGAGGCGGGCGGGAGGCCCCGAGGCCGAGTCCCTGCCGCTGGGCCCTGCTTCCCGGGGAGCCGCCAGGCACGGCGGTCGGGGCGCCGCGCTTTGTTACCGGCTGTGAGAAGCTCCGGCCGCCGCCACCGCCGCCGCTATCGCCCCCGCCCCGGGGCGTCGCTTCCCGGCGGTTCTCGCCTTCCTCGGCCGAGTAGTCGATCTCCCCCTCCTCGGTCTTGAGGCGCTTGGCCTGGCTCTCGTACTCCCGGTCCTCCTCGTACGTCTCCCTGGGGGAGGATGAGGAAGAGGACATGGCGGCGGCCGGAGGGACCGGCCGGCTAACGGGTGGGGGTGGCGGCGGGGCGCGGGCCTCGGACTCCGCCGGCCAGTCCCCGTCGCGGGCAGCGCCTCCTCAGCGAAGGTCTGCGCGGCCCGGCTGTCCCCGTGGGCCGCGCGCCCAGAAGCCGGGTGCGTGCGGAGAGTGCGCGGGATGAGGAGGGCGCCCCGGCAGGAGGCTCCGGAGCGGCCGCTCCCCTTTATCACGGAGCCAACATTCAGCCTCTCCCTCCTCCTCCGTCTCCACTCCCAGTCCTGGGGAGCAAATCTAAGGATGGGGACGCGACCGTGGCTTCCGGTCTTCCCTCCTCCCCTAATCCACTCCTCGCCGCGCAGGCCGAGCCTCCACCCCCACCTTCGCGGCCGCCGAGCAGGATCGAATCCAGCCGCAGCCCGCGGGAAGCGCCCCCCCCAAGCCCGGGCCTCGCTTCCTATTGGCAGAGGGAAAAGTCGACCAGGCTTCCAATTGGCTGCAAGGGCTGTTCATCAAAAGCCGCCCACGGCCCGGCCTCGCCCCTCTCCCTGCGCCTTTCGAACTCTCAGCTGGTTTGCTAGTCCTGACCGCTCAACGCCCGCCGCGTGCGGCCCTGGAGCCGTTGCTACCCGACGGCCATTAGCGCTGTTGGGCCAACTGGAGGTGAGGCGCGGAGAGAAACCCGGCGGACGAGGAGGCGTGCAGTGGGTCCGGGACTGCGGTGTTAACCGCCCTCCCGTTAATTTAAATGCTTTTATTACTTCTCTTCAAAAGAGAAAATCCCTGCAGAGACATCTCGCAGCCCTGAAACTACAGGCGGTGAGGGGAGAAAAGGGATTAGAATCGTGAAAGTAGCCTTCTCCCTATGTTGTGTGCAAAATCTGATACAAGTGGATGGACTCTCTCCCCGCCCCTAAGCAGATATTCCAGAACACTCAACATTTCCTGAGGTGCCAGTGTGAAGAAGACGCTCGTTTGATCGGTTAGCACTCATGGGTCTTATGGACACTTTTTTCCTGACAATTACGGGGGACTTGTATCAAGTCCCAGCTCCCATTAAATGTGTTTTAAACCTTCCACATAAAGTTTCATCCTGCATGCCAACCCGTGCCTTTCTAGGCGATCTATTTATTTCACATCATTTATTTTTGAAAGCTATGAAAGCTTATCAAAAGTGTTTGTCCTTTGGACCACACACAGCTCATTTCCTCTGTGGAGCCCTGAGGCCTCCGCGAGCTTCTAGTTACTGCTCTCTCTTTTTGCAACAGGGCCCTTTATACTCACGTATTAGGATGTTCTGTTTTCAAGACTAGAAGCGCTTGGAGACAGGAACTGTGCTCTTTTCATCTTTGCAAACCCAGTTCCTGTACAGTCCCGGGCGCAAGTTCCCTGCTCAACAAGGCTGAACGAGTGGGCCTTGGGAAATAAAGGTCCAGTGTCAGAAGAGGAACTGGCAGATCTCACGCAACCTAACTGCCCTCTGTGACTCTAACCCTTGGAGGATTGCCTAGGATCAAGAGTCACTTAAGTGTTTCTAATGTCCTTGTCCCTCAGATGTGTCCCTAAGTGTGGCTCTTCCTTTCCTAATGCTGTGGATTTTTCCCTCCCCCAGCCTATTCTCTCTTCTTTCCAAAGTTATTTCCTCCCCCGCAAAAAGCCATTTGTATTTATTGCTGACAGTGCTTTAACCTACGTTTGTTATGTTACTTTTATAATTTACATTGCCTGTCGTTTCGGAATCCATTTGCAAGCTTCTTCATAACACCGTACAGCTATAATCAAATTCGTGTGCGCCTGCAGGTGTACACTGACAAAATAGAACTAAAAAACAATTAGAGTTTTATTTTTCTAAATTATGATAAAATGGAAGTAGAAGTATCAAAGAGGGAGCTGCAGAGCTGGGTACAGATGAGGAAATGATGGCACAGCACTGGGACCAATGAGCAGAGCTGAACGGCCTTGTACAAACTTTCCAAATATTGTGTGTGATAGTGAAAATATCTAAAAGTCTCAAAGCCTGCATCCAACCTATGGATTATACCAGGTTAAAATGCAGTTCTGGGCTTCCCTGGTGGCGCAGTGGTTGAGAGTCCGCGTGCCGATGCAGGGGACACGGGTTCGTGCCCCGGTCCGGGAAGATCCCACATGCCGTGGAGCGGCTGGGCCCGTGAGCCGTGGCCGCTGAGCCTGCACGTCCAGAGCCTGTGCTCCGCAGCGGGAGAGGCCACGACAGTGAGAGGCCCGCATACGGCAAAAAAAAAAAAAAATGCAGTTCTCACACCAATCAGTTGGTAAGGAAGCCCAGCCTTGCTGAAGCTTGCTACTGTACTCAGCGTTTACTTCACTAAAAGTAGGTTAGAGTCAATACGTACTAGTATTAAACTTAATTCGTTTTTTCGAACAGCTCAAATCAAATTGTTAATTTAAAAGACTAAGAAGGGGCCTCCCTGGTGGCGCAGTGGTTGAGAGTCCGCCTGCCGATGCAGGAGATACGGGTTCGTGCCCCGGTTCTGGGAGGATCCCATATGCCGCGGAGCGGCTGGGCCCGTGAGCCATGGCCGCTGAGCCTGCGCGTCCGGAGCCTGTGCTCCGCAATGGGAGAGGCCACAACAGTGAGAGGCCCGCATACCGCCAAAAAATAAAATAAAATAAAATAAAATAAAAGACTAAGAAGTAAAATTCAGAAACTCATCTGTTAGTACATTGACCGTGAGTGACCTTTGAGCTTATTGCAGATGAATTGTTCAGTGACAGTAAGTTCTTAGATATAGAAAAGGCTAACTAGCTCATCACTAAAACATGAGAAGAGCTAAATAAGGAGGGCATAAATTATATTCTGCACGATTTAACTTAGGTGAGGTCAAGAAATTACACACTTCCCAGTTAGCCAGAAATGCCTTTAAAACTCAGAAACAGCTCCTAAATGCGTGCAAATAATCAGTTACTTAGCTCAACCTGGAATCTCTTTTGCACTACTGTACATACAGCCTCAGGCCTTTGGTAAATTGAATGCTTGATTGGATTGGCTGCTGTTGATTGGGGTAGGCAGCAGCCATGAATTCCCATTGACGCAGCTCGAAGGGGACTTAGGGGTTATACTAGAGTGAGAGAGAGCTCCAGGGAAGGTCTAGGGAAACTGATAGTCAAGGTCCTTTATAATCTAGCCCCAAGTTGCCCTTCAGTTTTAAACCTCATTGCTGACCTATGTAAAGTAGTTTATAAGACATTGTGTTGGGGCTTCCCTTCCCTGGTGGCACAGTGGTTGAGAGTCCACCTTCCAATGCAGGGGACACCGGTTCATGCCCCGGTCCGGGAAGATCCCACATGCCGCGGAGCAGCTGGGCACGTGAGCCATGGCCGCTGAGCCTGCGCGTCCGGAGCCTGTGCTCCGCGACGGGAGAGGCCACAACAGTGAGAGGCCCGCGTACCGCAAAAAAAAAAAAAAAAAAAAGACATTGTGCTGGGCGATGAAGAGACTAGAAAACTGTATGAGCTGGTTTCTTTTTTTTTTTTTTTCAATTAATTTCTTTTTATTCTTGGCTGCGTTGGGTCTTGGTTGCTGTGCGCGGGCTTTCTCTAGTTTCGACAAGCGGGGCTACTTCTTAGTTGCTTCGCGGCATGTGGGATCTTCCCCGACCATGGCTCGAACCCGTGTCCCCTGCATTGACACGCGGATTCTTAATCACTGCACCACGAGGGAAGTCCCTGATATCTGCCTTCTCAAAGCTTGCAATCAAGTTGAGGAAACAGGGCACATACCCAAGAGAGGCTACAAGGCACATCTAACATACATGTAATAACAGCAGCCACTTACAATGTGCCAGGCACTGTGCTAACCACTACAAGGATCATGTAAATAAATTCTGACAAAAGCCCTCTAACAGAGGCATTATTATTACTATGGCCATTGTACAATTAAAGAAAGTCTAGGAGAAGTTAAGAGACCTGCCCTAGAGCCACAGTTAGTAAACTAGAGAGCCAGGACTGGAATCCAAGCATCCGATTCCAGAGCCAGTACTCTTCGTCAAGAAGAATGATGATTTAAGTATTACATTGTTTACTGCCACAGACATACAGATCAAATTTAGAATCATTTATCATGATACTTATTCATTCACTAATTTCTACTAGGGCTTATACAGCTGTAACTCTGGGAAGGCATAAATAGTTTATAATTATCAGGTTTTCACTGGTATAATGAAATTCAATTAGCTTCCATAGGAAATTTTAAATATAATACACTGTTTCAGTGTTCATTTTAAAATGTAATTTCTATAGACAAGGCCCAGAAATCAAAAGGAAATTCTCACCATTTTCTGACGGATGCATCGTTTGAACAACTAGAGATGCAAATTATAAGATATTCATACCCAAACTCAATTTCCAATATTGCTATTTCACTTAATATACAAAACTTTTGTTTTCTGCCTCACCTTCTGCAAAAATCAAATAAAACCTTCACCTTACTTGTGAGCAATGTTTCCAAAGGATTGGAACCCTAGAGATGTATTTTAATTAAGACATGTTTAACATGAAATCCAGCTTAGAACAAAGTCCATTCAGAGACGAATCAATTAGTTCCTATGAAAGTTTGTCAAATCCAGAGTATACTATTTGTGATGATACCACTTTCCTTGTTAGAGATCACCAAGCATGAGCACAATGGTGCTTTTACCCAAAATAGCCCCTTTAATTCAGTCCACATTTGGTTAGTTATGGTGATAAGACCCCAGCGTTCCAGGAGGATGCACCCTGCAGGAAGTGCCTCAAGCACTATTAGCTCACTGTGTAGTCAAGTGTAACCACAATGGTATCTCTTTCAGATGCTGTGATCAGGCACGTCTGCTTTGGGGCTGGAGCTGCCACTGTGTTTGGCCTCTTCAAAAAAATAATTTGTGACAGATCTGCAAAAATAAATATATTGACCCTAAAAGGATATCTGGTATATGACCAATGACAGGTAAAATTCATATTCTTGTTATCAGTTAATAACCACTTACCTTTAGTCTTAGAAATATTTATTTTCACCTTTCTCTTTGACTCATATAAATTGCTAGTGTTTAGACATCTTTAAAAATAATTGTAATGAATAAAAAGAGTAAAATCATAGCAATTTGTCCACTGTTTAGAGTGAATAGAATTTATCAAAGTAAATTCATCTTGCATATGAAAATATAGGTAAAACAAAATTAACCGGTAGCTGCTCACGTTTAACAAAAACGTATTAAGTGCTACAGACCACTCCCAATTATAAGTGATCAGTAGCATGTAATAACTTTTTGTTAAGTATGAGCTCTCAGTTCTTCTTTTTTTTTTTTTTGCGGTACGCGGGCCTCTCACTGTTGTGGCCTCTCCCGTTGCGGAGCACAGCCTCCGGATGCGCAGGCTCAGCGGCCATGGCTCACGGGCCCAGCCGCTCCGCGGCATGTGGGATCTTCCCGGACCGGGGCACGAACCCGCGTCCCCTGCATCGGCAGGCGGACTCTCAACCACTGCGCCACCAGGGAAGCCCTCAGTTCTTCTTTTCTTCTTAAATTTGAGTAAAAATACATCTTGGATATGGCCCACCACACCCCATCAAGGAAGTTTCCATGGTAAGCAAGTCACTAATAACCTCATCCTTTCCTGATTGTTGATGTTGAGACCAGTATAAAAATGACAAGGAATGCTAACGATAACACATAAACTAGGGTTCTTATTTTTTTATTTTTAAAATTAAAAAAAAATTTTTGGCCGTGCCATGTGGCATGTGGGACCTTACTTCCTGGACTAGGGATCAAACCCTTGCCCGCTGCAGTGGAACCTCAGAGTCTTAACCACTGGACCGCCAGGGAACTCCCTAAACTAGGTTGTTTAGACCTCAGTTTTTTTTTTTCCACAATTATTATTATTATTTTTAACATCTTTATTGGAGTATAATTGCTTTCATTGTTGTATTAGTTTCTGCTGTATAACGAAGTGAATCAGCTGTACGTATACATTTATCCCCATATCCCCTCCCTCTTGCATCTCCCTTCCACCCTCCCTATTCCACCCCTCTAGGTGGTCACAAAGCACAAAGCTGATCTCCCTGTGCCATGCAGCTGCTTCCCACTAGCTAGCTATTTTACATTTGGTAGTGTATATATATCAATGCCACTCTCTCACTTCTTCCCAGCTTACCTTTCCCCCTTCCTGTGTCCTCAGGTCCATTCTCTACGTTTGTCTTTATTCCTGTCCTGCTCCTAGGTTCTACAGAACCTTTTTTTTTTTTTAGATTCCGTATATATGTGTTAGCATACGATATATGTTTTCCTCTTTCTGACTTACTTCACTCTGTATGTCAGACTCTAGGTCCATCCACCTCACTACAAATGACTCAATTTCATTTCTTTTTATGACTGAGTAATATCCCATTGCATATATGTACCACATCTTCTTTATCCATTCATCTGTCGATGGACACTTAGGTTGCTTCCATGTCCTGGCTATTGTAAATAGTGCTACAGTGAACATTGTGGTACATGACTCTTTTTGAATTATGGTTTTCTCAGGGGATATGCCCAGTAGTGGGATTACTGGGTCGTATGGTAGTTCTACTTTTAGTTTTTTAAGGAACCTCCATACTGTTCTCCATAGTGGCTGTACCAATTCACATTCCCACCAACAGTGCAAGAGGGTTCCCTTTTCTGCACACCCTCTCCAGCATTTACTGTTTGTAGATTTTTTGATGATGGCCATTCTGACTGGTGTGAGATGATACCTCATTGTAGTTTTGATTTACATTCCTCTAATGATTAGTGATGTTGAGCATGCTTTCATGTGTTTGTTGGCAATCTGTATATCTTCTTTGGAGAAGTATCTATTTAGGTCTTCTGTCCGTTTTTGGATTGGGTTGTTTGTTTTTTTGATATTGAACTGCATGAGCTGCTTGTATATTTGGGAGATTAATCCTTTGTCAGTTGCTTTGTTTGCGAATATTTTCTCCCATTCTGCAGGTTGTCTTTTTGTCTTGTTTATGGTTTCCTTTGCTGTGCAAAAGCTTTTAAGTTTCATTAGGTCCCATTTGTTTATTTTTGTTTTTATTTACGTTACTCTAGGAGGTGGGTCCAAAAGGATCTTGCTGTGATTTATGTCATGGAGTGTTCTGCCTATGTTTTCCTCTAAGAGCTTGATAGTGTCTGGCCTTACATTTCGGTCTTTAATCCATTTTGAGTTTATTTTTTGTGTACGGTGTTAGGGAGTGTTCTAATTTCATTCTTTTACGTGTAGCTGTTCACCACTTATTGAAGAGGTCATCTTTTCTCCATTGTATACTCTTGCCTCCTTTATCAAAGATAAGGTACCCATATGTGCGTGGGTTTATCTCTGGGCTTTCTATCCTGTTCCATTGATCTATATTTCTGTTTTTGTGCCAGTACCATACTGTCTTGATTACTGTAGCTTTGTAGTATAGTCTGAAGTCCAGGAGCCTGATTCCTCCAGCTCTGTTTTTCTTTCTCAAGATTGCTTTGGCTATTCGGGGCCTTTTGTGTTTCCATACAAATTACAAAATATTTTGTTCTAGTTCTGTGAAAAATGCCAGTGGTAGTTTGACAGGGATTGCATGGAATCTGTAGATTACTTTGGGTAGTATAGTCATTTTCACAATATTGATTCTTTCAATCCAAGAACATGGTATATCTCTCCATCTGTTTGTTTCATCTTTAATTTCTTTCATCAGTGTCTTATAGTTTTTTGCATACAGGTCTTTTGTCTCCTTAGGTGGGTTTATTCCTAGGTATTTTATTCTTTTTGTTGCAATGGTAAACGTGAGTGTTTCCTTAATTTCTCTTTCAGATGATTCATCATTAGTGTATAGGAATGCAAGAGATTTCTGTGCATTAATTTTGTATCCTGCTACTTTACCAAATTCATTGATTAGCTCTAACAGTTTTCTGGTAGCATCTTTAGGATTCTCTATGTATAGTATCATGTCATCTGCAAACAGTGACAGTTTTACTTCTTCTTTTCCAATTTGGATTCCTTTTATTTCTTTTTTGTTTCTGATTGCTGTGGCTAAAACTTCCAAAACTGTGTTGAATAATAGTGGTGAGAGTGGGCAACCTTGTCTTTTTCCTGATCCTAGTGGAAATGGTTTCAGTTTTTCACCATTGAGAACAATGTTGGCTATGGGCTTGTCATATATGGCCTTTATTATGTTGAGGTAAGTTCCCTCTATGCCTACTTTCTGGAGAGTTTTTATCATAAATGGGTGTTGAATTTTATCAAAAGCTTTTTCTGCACCTATTGAGATGATATATGGTTTTTATCCTTCAATTTGTTAATATGGTTATCACATTGATTGATATGCATATATTGAAGAATCCTGCATTCCTGGGATAAACCCCACTTGATCATGGTGTATAATCCATTTAATGTGCTGCTGGATTCTGTTTGCTAGTATTTTGTTGAGGATTTTCACATCTGTGTTCATCAGTGATGTCGGTCTGTAGTTTTCTTTTTTTGTGACATCTTTGTCTGGTTTTGGTATCAGGGTGATGGTGGTGTCGTAGAATGAGTTTGGGAGTGTTCCTCCCTCTGCTGTATTTTGGAAGAGTTTGAGAAGGATAGGTGTTAGCTCTTCTCTAAATGTTTGATAGAATTTCCCTGTGAATCCATCTGGTCCTGAGCTTTTGTTTGTTGGAAGATTTTTTATCACAGTTTCAATTTCAGTGCTTGTGATTGGTCTGTTTATATTTTCTATTTCTTCCTGGTTCAGTCTCGGAAGGTTGCGCTTTTCTAAGAAATTGTCCATATCTTCCAGGTTGTCCATTTTATTGGCATATAATTGCTTGTAGTAATCTCTCATGATCCTTTGTATTTCTGCAGTGTCAGTTGTTACTTCTCCATTTCATTTGTAATTCTATTGATTTGAGTCCTCTCCCTTTTTTTCTTGATAAGTCTGGCTAATGGTTTATCAATTTTGTTTATCTTCTCAAAGAACCAGCTTTTAGTTTTGTTGATATTTACTATTGTTTTCTTTGTTTCTATTTCATTTATTTCTGCTCTGATCTTTATGATTTCTTTTCTTCTACTAACTTTGGGTTTTGTTTGTTCTTCTTTCTCTAGTTCCTTTAGGTGTTAATGTTAGATTTTTTTATTTGAGATTTTTCTTGTTTCTTGAGGTAGTATTGTATTGCTATAAACTTCCCTCTTAAAACTGCTTTTGCTGCATCCCATATGTTTTGGGTCATCGTGTTTTCATTGTCATTTGTTTATAGGTATTTTTTGATTCCTCTTTGATTTCTTCAGTGATTTCTTGGTTATTTGGTAGCGTATTGTTTAGCCTCCATGTGTTTGTATTTTTTACAGTTTGTTTCCTGTAACTGATATCTAGTCTCATAGCGTTGTGGTTCGAAAAGATACTTGATACAATTTCAATTTTCTTAAATTTACCAAGGCTTGATTTGTGACCCTAGATATGATTTATCCTGGAGGATGTTCCATGAGCACTTGAGAAGGAAGTATATTCTATTGTTTTTGGATGGAATTAGACCTCAGTTTTTTGACCTTTGTTGTCTTTAGCTTTCTTGCCCTGGCAATGTCTTTCATTCTAGACATGTTAGGGGATATTTTAATCAAAGAGAACAGATTTTTTTTTTTTTTTTTTTTGCGCTACACGGGCCTCTCACTGTTGTGGCCTCTCCCGTTGTGGAGCACAGACTCCGGACGCGCAGGCTCAGCAGCCATGGCTCACAGGCCCAGCCGCTCCGCGGCATGTGGGATCCTCCCGGACCAGGGGCACGAACCCGTGTCCCCTGCATCGGCAGGCGGACTCTCAACCACTGCGCCACCAGGGAAGCCCAAAGAGAACAGATTTAAACAGAATTGTATAACTTTCTCTTGTTGCTATATACTTTTCCAAACCGTTGCAGCACTTTCCCCACTCCCACCCCTAAGACCAGAAAATTAATAGGCCACCTTTATTTTAAGACAGAAGAAAAAGGTCTTGCCCATGCATCTTTTTTTTTTTTCTTTTTGGTAACCACAGTTAGCTATTGGGTTTGGCCTAGACCTGTGCTCTCCAACACGGTGACCAGTAGTCACACATGGCTATTTAAATTAATTTAAATTAAATAAAATGTAAAATTTAGTTTCTGAGTCACACTAGCCACACTTGTGATCTATGGCCACATATACAATTGGCTGCTGCTTTGGACAGTGCTGGACTGAACTGTAACATAGGGGATGACTGTATCTCATTCATCTTGGTGTCTTCAAAACCTAAAACACTGCCTGGTACATAGGAGGCCCTAACTAGACACTTCTTGATCTAGATCAAGCTTCTCTTTCGCATAGCTCAAGAAAAAGAAGCACATAAAATAAAGCATGTGAACTTGGCAAATTATGACTATGTAGGTGTCTCAAAGACTGATATGTAATTTGATTTGCTCCTTACCCATATTTGAAATGAGATCACTTGTAAGATATAATTCTGTTTTTCACACAACTAAACAAATATAGCTCATTTTGTGCATTGCATTTACCAAAATGTGTATTATTTAAATTTGTAAATCAACAATTATATTAAGTGTGAGAGAGGCACATTTAATGAAAGATTTCCTACTGTGAATATTTTTCAAAAGTGAAAATTCCTTTCCCAAAGCGAGTAATCACTCTCTGATTTATCTTTAAGAACACCTTTATATGAAAATCAGAATTTGCACTGAATTGAGAATTAGGCAAACAAAAATAGTTGTCTTTAATGGTGCCATCATAAACATCCAATGTTGAAAACTTCATAGGATAAAGTTACTATTATTACTAATTGTAAATAACCAGCACTGTGTAGCCCTTTACAATGTATAAAGCAGTTTCACATACTTTGCCTCATTTGATTCTCACAGAAACCTTATGAGGTAGGGTAGGTCCTTTCTGCCTCCATTTGTTAGATGAAGTTTGGAAAGACTAATCTTTTGTCTCTAAATTCTCATCATCTTTTTTTTCTTTTTTTAATATTTATTTATTTATTTATTTGGTTGCATGGGGTCTTAGTTGCGGCAGTCGGGCTCCTTAGTTGTGGCATGCGAACTCTTAGTTGCAGCATGCATGCGGGATCTCTAGTTCCCTGACCGGGGATCAAACTTGGGCCCCCTGCATTGGGAGCGCAGAGTCTTATTCACTGCGCCACCAGGGAAGTCGCCCCATCATCTTTTCATTATACCAATGAGGACATATGAACTATCCATGGTGATTAGCTTGGAAACGGAACTTTTAATTTTTCTGCTCTATTTGGATGGAACTACTTTGCTAGAAATATAATTTTTAAAGCAACATGTAATTTGTGTGAACTAAAACTATTGTTTTACACATCTGAAAAAATATATATATTTAATATGTATCTCAACACTTGTTCAGAGAAGGCCTTCAATAAATATTTGCTAAATAAATCAATGAAAAATGAGTGGTCCTAAAAACAGATTGAGCAGACTATGTCAGTCAAAGTTTGGTTGCAGAGAACAGAATATACTCCAGTTAGTTTTAGCTGGAAGTATTAATACACTTGAAGAGAATAACTGAGAATATTAATAGAATAATTCTCAAAACCACACCTCAGAACTAAGATACAAAACAGCTGTGCTCTTCCTCATTGAGAACCTGACATCTTCAGAACTACGGCACCACAGCCACTGTCTGGAAGCCACTAGAATCAAGAAGCTGCCACTTCCACAGCCAGCTCCAGAATCACACCTTACCAACTGTAATCTGAACCAGCAAAATGGGTGCACCACCCATGCTTCTTGATGTTCACAAAGCTAATGACTGAACAGTGAGAACTCTGTTATCTCTGATACAGAAGAAAAAATTGCCTCCACAACTATGCCTATCAGAGAAATAGACCTCCAGATCTTACACGAAAGTGTTTGTTTGTTGAAACCTACATACTTCCATATGACTAGCTGCAACAGAGTCTGGAGAATGTAATTTTTGGCTTACCAGTCCTCTGCCCTACAGGAAGCATACTTGAAGCTTGAAGGAGGTTGAAATGGCTGTTAGGTGCGAGCCTGTTTATGTTCCATACTCACCTAAAAAAAAATGAACGTTTGGTTTAAGTAGACCACGCATTTTGTGCTGCACATTTATAGAATACTGAAATTATACATATTTGTAATATATGTGTATATAATTTATATATATATAAAGCTCCATGATGACAGAAAAGTTATATGATCAAATCTCAGATCCCAGGCAGGCCATTTTAGCACAACTTCTTGCAAGGGAAAAAACATTTTAATGATTGGCTATTTTGCCTCCCATCTATCTAGTATTATTACCCACTATTTTCTAGATCGGTACTCTCAAACTTTAATGTGCACATAAATCACCTGGGAATCTTATGATAATGCAGATTCTGATTCAGTAAATTGGAATAGAGCCTGTGATTCTGCATTTCTAACAAGCTCCCCGGTGATGCTGATGCTGCTGATGTGAAGACCACATTTTGAATAGCATTTTATAAGCCCTCTCCAACCAGGTTGCCCAATGAATGGAGTATGCTGAGATAATGATTCCCTTCAACACTTCGGGCAGTTAGGTTAGGCCAGGTGCAGGCAGAGCCTCCAGACCAGATGGCTCCAGCTTACATCAATGTGCAATACAAATATTAATATTTTCTACCTGTGCTGTGATGTGGGAAGCATTTGAATAAATGTTTGAATAAATATGTCCATTATTGAGTCTTGGTCAAGTATTGGCCAGTATATATGCTCTTTTTGGAATCTTTTATTAGTCAGAGATTTTTTTTTAGGTATTAAGTATTCTTTCAACAAATTAAGAGAACTAAAAATAGGAATAATCAACTTACATATCACCAAATCAACTCTTGTAATAAAATTTTTTTCTTTTTTTTATTGAAGTATAGTTGATTTACATCTTGTAATAAAGATGTACAGTGAGAAAAGAAAGTACTAATACAGTATGTTATCTCATTCTGAAAGCAAATCTTAAGATGGCTTCAGCTGTTCTGCCAATGACACCAAAATGACCATAGGAAGGGAGAAGAAAGTCAATCTGCTTGATTGTTTCCATAGTGCAATGCTTTTGAATAGCAAAGTGAAAAGAAGTGAAAATTTACAAAAATGGTATTTGGAAATGTTTCTGCATAAATACCAATGTGTACCTCTACAATCAGACATCTTAATAGATAGATGGATAGATAGATAGATGGATGTGTGTTTGTATATAAATATATGTTTGGGAGGGTTGTGGGGTTTTTTTGGTTTTGGTTTTTTGGGGTTTTTTTTTTTTTTTTTGGTTTTGTCCTGGAAACAGTATGACAAACTCAAGTCATTTTAAACTAGGTAAGACAACAGTTCTACCTAATCAAATTGAGTTCTTTTCACAAGTGGTAACATTTCGACCACTCCTTAAACCCCTTTTATACACCCCATTTCTCAATCCTATCAACCAGCTGGAGGTGGAATACTAAGGGGGTAATTGTCAGGTGAGCAAAGAAGAGAATTTTGTAACCACAGCCTTACATGGAGAGCAGTCTTGTATGTACTATGGTGTGGGGTTCTGAATGGTCATGGCACCTTGGGTATTGTATGCCAAGGGAAGGAGGGCAAGGAAAGCTAAGATCACCAGAGATAAATTTCACCTACTTCACAACTTTAAAAGATTAACTCTGCCAGGTGTTGTAGCGGAGAAGGAAGATTGGATTGCCAGTGACCTCTAGACTATCATGCACCAGTCTTAGAGATTCAAATATAAGAAAGAGAAGAATGAGTTAAAGAAGACAATCTAGAAATGAACTGTATTGAATCATCAAGTCTCTGTTGATTGCTGTTTACTTTATCTCCTGGTATTTTTGAGAGATATAGTTGTGACATGCCAGACTTCACAGTTCACTACTGGGACAGATTCAATGATTCATAATCCAGTTGACACCATTGCCACATTGTGAAAGAATTCTTATTTATAGACACCCATAGCTACAAATTCAGCTCTCTTCTGCATTTTCAGCTAGGCATACAGCCACCCAGCTAAAAACTTCATTCCCCAGCCTCCCTTTCAGTTGGCATGGCCATATGAAAAAGTTCTTGCCAATGGAATATAAGTAGAAATGGTGCAACTTCTGCACCATTTGCTTAAAAAGAAATCGTTTGACTTCCATCACCTTTCCTTCTCTTCCTGATCCTGGAGTACAGATGTGGCACTGAGTTAGCTTCCACCATGTGCAACACTAAAAGGGAAAGCAGAACAGCAAGATTGAAGGCACCAGATCCTGGGATGATTTTTATGGAGCAGCGCCATCCCCATGTACTTCCAGACTGTTACATGAGAGAGATGAACTTCTATTTTGCTTGTGTGCCTTATTTGGGGACCTGTTGTTTATGGCAGTTTCTAGCCTATACCTAGCATATCCATGTTAGTCCCTCCAGAGATGGAAACTAGATTGCTGGAAATCCCAGTTTGAAAAAAACTTGATATATTCTTTTATACTTTTCAGCTTTTGTGCCATGTATATGTATTCCCTAGTTATTAAAAATTCATCAATCCATTAATTTTTAATGCCTTGTGTCCCTGTTAAATTAAACAAGAACCAATGTTATCTTCCTAGAGAGTGCTTTTTCATCCTGGCTGAGAGAAAGAGCCATGTGTTTGTTCCCAGACCTTTAGTATCATGGCTTCTACCACCACCCTTAGGAGATATTTCTAGCCGAGTATGATAGCAAGAGCAACAATTCTTAAATCATTAAGTATAATGATAACTATAAGAACCAATCACAACATGAATGCTAATGGTTTTATGGGAACACAAAGCTTTCTATGCTATCATCTGCCCCAATAAAGTCAGTCACAGTCAGTCACTTCGTGTGTTACTACTCCTACCCATCTCTGTCCATTCAACAAAGGTTTATAATGTACATTTTCAACCTGATGCTGCAGTGAGCACTAAAGATGAGTAAGACACTGTTGCAACTCTCTCTGAGTCCATGTCAGTGTTTGTGTGTGTGTGTGTGTGTGTGTGTGTGTGTGTGTGTATAGTTTTGTTTTTTGTTTTTCCCTCTGCGAGGATCTTAGTTCCCCAACCAGGGATCGAACCCACGCCCCCTGCAGTGGAAGCGCGGAGTCTTAACCACTTGACCGCCAGGGAATTCCCAGTATTTATGTTTTAAAGGAGGCTAAGGCACATGATTACCTTCCCCACACACACACACAGACTTAAGTGAGATTTCAAAAAATAGTGGGGAACATAAAAATGGATAAAGAGATACCCTCTGCTCCTGAAATCACATCGCCTATTCAAAAAGCTAAAACTGTCAGACATAATCCTCCCCCAGCACCACTACTTCCCACTTACAAAGTTATAGCATTAGAAACAGTAATTAAAGGCAAACTTTATTTCTCTTTAATAAGCAGTTAATAATGAACGTGTTTTGCCAAAGTTAATGTTTATAAGGTCCCTATACCAAGTTTGAGCCATAAAATGATAATACCATTTATCAAAGTAATTTTACTCATGAGAATTTAAGTTTAATCCAAACTAATTTAGAAGCTGTATGTATGAAGATGTTCATAACATTATCTATATCTGAGAGAGGGGAAATTATTAGATAAATTATGATTGTCAAATAGATAAAGTAAGGGATAATTATAAGAATCTTGTTACAAAAAAGGATGTATTATTTAACAAAGTTTTAAAATGCATAATACAAATGTGTGTCTACGAGGGTTTCTTAATCTTGGCACTGTTGACATTTTGGATTGGATAATTCTTTTTTTGAGAGGGGGCTATACATTGTAGTACGTTTAGCAGCATTCTTGGCTTCTACCCACAAGATGCCAGTAGTGCACTTCCGCCCCTAGTAGGGACAATCAAAAATGTCTCCAGACATTTCCAACTGTCCGGGGGTGGGGCGGGGGCAGGAGGAATCACCACTGGTTGAGAATCCTCATTAGATGAACTACATGTATAGTGTATATTCTGTGATCACGGTTATATAAAATATATGCACGTATAGACAAAGCTGGAAGGAAATTTGGAAAACATTTTAAAGGCTTTTTTTTTTCTCTTTTTTTGGCCGCGCTGTGCGACATGTGGGACCTTAGTTCCCCAACCAGGGATCGAACGTGTGCCTCCTGCAGTGGAAGCATGGAGCCCTAACCACAAGGGTTAAAATAAAATTAAGTACTGTTATGATTCACAAACTCTTCTAAGGAGTTTTAATCTTTAAAGATTATTATACATTTCATTATTAGAGATAATTTTAATCTCCCCACTATAAGCATATCATCAAAAGAAACTTTATTTAGATGGTTACAAAATCACTTTTTAAAAACCCATAAAGCCAAATTGATATGCATTTCCTACCCATTTCTGCATTTCCTACCCATTTCTTCTGCATTTCCTACCCATTTCTCTTCTCATTTTGTCTCCTTCCAAAACTTCTAGCTGACATGTTCACTTTGTCCTGAATTTATTAATTTATTTTACTTACACTAATTAACATAGATAGCTTGTGTTCCTCCTACATAATAGATTATTTCTCTGAATTTCTCTTTTAGACCAAAGTTGTTCATTCAATCCTCTGAACCTCCCAACTTGCATGAGCCAATTAGTTCTCCTTTTGCTTGAGCCTGTTTGCACAGGGTTTCTTTCACTAAAAAGTGACTCAAAACCTTTCTCTGGCGTTTTTATTCCTACAGCCAATTATTGGGAATGCTCACTACCATAATTCCTGGGATTCAAAATCAAGTTAACTAGATAAAGGAAGAAAGACTTGGCAGAGTGATCACGTCTGTTCTTCCTCTCAAGCACCAATAAAATAACAGTAAAGGAATATACAATAAAAAGGCACTACCCCCAACAACATTGGAAAGGAAACAGAAACAAAGAATATTCAACAAACTATGGAAGATGGAAAGTAAATGAAGTGATAACTAACTTAATAGAACAGAGGAAGGTGAAATCTAAGCATCTCAGAGGGGAATTCCAGTGAATGAGCTAGAAACTGAAAGTCTCAGTGTGGAGGCAGCAAGTACCACAAAAGGTAGAACTGAAGATGTGACTCTAAAATTAGTGGGATTGGTGACTATATGTGTGGAAAATGGTTGGACCTCTAGTCCTAGGTCTCCATCTAACTCTAAGCAACCAGATAAATATTCCCCTCTCTACTCACCACTGCACAGGAGAATGGAAGTTCATACTCTAGAGAAATCAACCCAAGAGGCTCTGGACTTGGAGACTAAGCCACATGCAGGGCAAGGATGAGTCATAGAGTTGAAAACTGCTATATTATGTAAGAAGCTATATACTGAACTATGGAAGCTCCAGGCATGTCCCTTTCCTGCTCCCAGAATGTCAGTAACCAAGCATATACCTAGCCCCAACCCTTGCCCAATCAGATATTCTCCTGTAGGGGAAGTAGACAGTCCCAAAGAAGAGACCTCCAGACACTGACAATAGAGGATCCCCCAATAATAAGGCTAGTTCACTACCCAATCATTCTACAGCAAAGTCCTCCAGGCAACAAATCTTGTCAATGTACCAAGAGCTTGTATATTTCGGAGATTATTCCTTTGTCAGTTGCTTCGTTTGCAAATATTTTCTGCCATTCTGAGAGTTGTCTTTTTATCTTGTTTATCGTTTCCTTTGCTGTGCAGAAGCTTTTAAGTTTCATTAGGTCCCATTTGTTTGTTTTTATTTCCGTTTCTCTAGGAGGTGGGTCAAAAAGGATCTTGCTGTGATTTATGTCATAGAGTGTTCTGCCTATGTTTCCAACTAACAGTTTTATAGTGTCTGGCCTTACATTTTGGTCTTTAATTCATTTTGAGTTTATTTTTGTGTATGGTGTTAGGGAGTGTTCTAATTTCATTCTTTTACATGTAGCTGTTCAGTTTTCCCAGCACCACTTATTGAAGAGGCTCTTTTCTCCATTGTATACTCTTGCCTCTTTTGTCATAGATTAGTTGACCATAGGTGTGCGGGTTTATCTCTGGGCTTTCTATCCTGTTCCATTGATCTATATTTCTTTTTTTGTGGCAGTACCATATTGTCTTGATTACTGTAGCTTTGTAGTACAGTCTGAAGTCAGGGAGTCTGATTCCTCCAGCTCTGTTTTTTCCCCTCAAGATTGCTTTGGATAAAATAGATAGCTAGTGGGAAGCAGCCGCATAGCACAGGGAGACCAGCTCGGTGCTTTGTGACCACCTAGAGGGGTGGGATAGGGAGGGTGGGAGGGAGACCAAGAGGGAGGAGATATGGGGATATATGTATATGTATAGCTGATTCACTTTGTTATAAAGCAGAAACTAACACACCATTGTAAAACAGTTATACTCCAATAAAGATGTTTAAAAAAAAAAAAACATTGCTTTGGCTATTTGGGGTCTTTTGTGTCTCCATACAAATTTTAAGATTTTTTGTTCTAGTTCTGTAAAAAATGCCACTGGTAATTTGATAGGGATTGCATTGAATCTATAGACTGTTTTGGGTAGTATAGTCATTTCCACAATATTGATTCTTCCAATCCAAGAACATGGTATATCTCTCCATCTGTTTGTGTCATCTTTGATTTCTTTCATCAGTGTCTTATAGTTTTGTGAGTACAGGTCTTTTACCTCCTTAGGTAGGTTTATTCCTAGGTATTTTATTCTTTTTGTTGCAATGGTGAATGGGATTGTTTCCTTAATTTCTCTTTCTGATCTTTTGTTGTTAATGTATAGGAATGCAAGAGATTTCTGTGCATTAATTTTGTATCCTGCAACTTAGTCATATTCATTGATTAGCGTAGTAGTTTTCAGGTGGCATCTTTGGGATTATCTTTGTATAGTATCATGTCATCTGCAAACAGTGACAGTTTAACTTCTTCTTTTCCAATTTGTATTCCTTTTATTTCTTTTTCTTCTCTGATTGCCATGGCTAGGACTTCCAAAACTATGTTGAATAATAGTGACAAGAGTGGACATCCTTGTCTTTTTCCTGATCCTAGAGGAAATGCTTTCAGTTTTTCACCATTGAGAATGATGTTTGCTGTGGGTTTGTCATAGATGGCCTTTATTATGTTGAGGTAGGTTCCCTCTATGCCCACTTTCTGGAGGGTTTTTATCATAAATGGGTGTTGAATTTTATCAAAAGCTTTTTCTGAATCTATTGAGATGATCGTATGGTTTTTCTTCAATTTGTTAATATGGTGTATCACATTGATTGATTTGCATATATTGAAGAATCCTTGCATCCCTGAGATAAATCCCACTTGATCATGGTGTATGATCCTTTTAATGTGTTGTTGGATTCTGTTTGCTAGTATTTTGTTGAGGATTTTTACATCTATATTCATCAGTGATATTGGCCTGTAATTTTCTTTTTTTGTAGTATCTTTGTCTGGTTTTGGTATCAGGGTGATGGTGGCCTCACAGAATGAGTTTGGAAGTGTTCCTTCGTCTGCAATTTTTTGGAAGAGTTTAAGAAGGATGGGTGTTAGCTCTTCTCTAAATGTTTGATAGAATTCACCTGTGAAGCCATCTGGTCCTGGACTTTTGTTTGTTGAAAGATTTTTAATCACTGTTTCAATTTCAGTGCTTATGATTGGTCTGTTCATATTTTCCACTTCTTCCTGCTTCAGTCTTGGAAGGTATACCTTTCTAAGAATTTGTCCATTTCTTCTAGGTTGTCCATTTTATTGTCATAGAGTTGCTTGTAGTAGTCTCTTATGATGTTTTGTATTTCTGCGGTGTCTCTTGTAACTTATCCTTTTTCATTTCTAATTTTTTTGATTTGAGTCCTCTCCCACTTTTTCTTGATGAGTCTGGCTAAACGTTTATCAATTTTGTTTATCTTCTCAAAGAACCAGCTTTTAGTTTTGTTGATCTTTGCTATTGTTTTCTTTGTTTCTATTTCATTTATTTCTGCTCTGATCTTTATGATTTCTTTCCTTCTACTAACTTTGGGCTTTGTTTCCTTCTACTAACTTCTTCTTTCTCTAGTTCCTTTAGGTGGAAGGTTAGATTGTTTATTTGAGATTTTTCTTGTTTCTTGAGGTAGGATTGTATTGCCCTAAACTTCCCTCTTAGAACTGCTTTTGCTGCATCCCAAAGGTTTTGGGTCATCGTGTTTTCATTGTCATTTGTCTCTAGGTATTTTTTAATTTCCTCTTTGATTTCTTCAGTGATCTCTTGGTTATTTAATAAAGTATTGTTTAGCCTCCATGTGTTTGTGTTTTTTATGTTTTTTCCCTGTAATTGATTTGTAATCTTATAGTTTTGTCGTCAGAAAAGATGCTTGATATGATTTCAATTTTCTTAAATTTACCAAGGCTTGATTTGTGACACAAAATGTGATCTTCCCTGGAGAATGTTTCATGTGCACTTGAGAAGAAAGTGTAATCTGCTGGTTTTTGATGGAATGTCCTATAAATATCAATTAAATCTATTTGGTCTATTGTGTTATTTAAAGCTTGTGTTTCCTAACTAATTTTCTGTCTGGATGATCTGTCCATTGGTATAAGTGAGGTGTTAAAGTCCCCCACTGGGCTTCCCTGGTGGCGCAGTGGTTGAGAGTCCGCCTGCCGATGCAGGGGACACGGGTTCGTGCCCTGATCCCGGAAGATCCCACATGCCGCGGAGCGGCTGGGCCCGCGAGCCATGGCCGCGGGGCCTGTGTGTCCGGAGCCTGTGCTCCGCAACGGGAGAGGCCACAGCAGTGAGAGGCCCGCGTACAGCAAAAAAAAAAAAAAATAAAAAAAATAAAGTCCCCCACTATTATTGTGTTACTGACAATTTCCTCTTTTATAGCTGTTAGCATTTGCGTTATGTATTGAGGTGCTCCTATGTTGGGTGCATATATATTTATAATTGTTATATCTTCTTCTTGGATTGATCCCTTGATCATTATGTAGTGTCCTTCCTTGTCTCTTGCAACAGTCTTTATTTTAAAGTCTATTTCATCTGATATGAGTACTGCTACTCCAGCTTTCTTTTGATTTCCATTTCCATGGAATATCTTTTTCCATCCCCTCACTTTCAGTCTGTATGTGTCCCTAGGTCTGAAGTGGGTCTCTTGTTGACAGCATATATATGGGACTTGTTTTTGTATCCATTCAGCGAGCCTGTGTCTTTTGGTTGGAACATTTAGTCCATTCACATTTAAGGTAATTATTGATATATATGTTCCCATTACCATTTTCTTAATTTTTTTTTCTTGTTTGGGGTTTGTTTTTGTAGGTCCTTTTCTTCTCTGTGCACCCCACTTAGAGAAGTTCCTCTAGCATTTGCTGTAGAGCTGGTTTGGTGGTGCTGAATTCTCTTAGCTTTTGCTTGTCTGTAAAGCTTTTGATTTCTCTGTTGAATCTGAATGAGATCCTTGCCGGGTAGAGTAATCTTGGTTGTAAGTTCTTCCCTTTCATCACTTTAAGTATATCATGCCACTCCCTTCTGGCTTGTAGAGTTTCTGCTGAGAAATCAGCTGTTAACCTTATGGGAGTTCCCTTGTATGTTATTTGTCATTTTTCCCTTGCTGCTTTTAATAATTTTTCTTTGTCTTTAATTTTTGTCAGTTTTATTACTGTGTGTCTCGGGGTGTTTCTCCTTGGGTTTATCCTGCCTAGGATTCTCTGGGCTTCCTGGATTTGTGTGGCTATTTCCTTTCCCATGTTAGGGAAGTTTTTGACTCTAATCTCTTCAAATATTTTCTCAGGTCCTTTCTCTCTCTCTTCTCCTTCTGGGACCCCCCATAATGAGAATTTTGTTGCATTTAATGTTGTCCCAGAGGGCTTTTAGGCTGTCTTCATTTCTTTTCATTCTTTTTCTTTATTCTGTTCCATGGCAGTGAATTCCACCATTCTGCCTTCCAGGTCACTTATCCATTCTTCTGCCTCAGTTATTCTGCTATTGATTCCTTCTAGAGTATTTTTCATTTCAGTTATTGTATTGTTCATCTCTGTTTGCTTGTTCTTTCATTCTTCTAGGTGTTTGTTCTTTAATTCTTCTAGGTGTTTGTTCTTTAATTCTTCTAGGTCTTAGTTAAACATTTCTTTCATCTTCTCGATCTTTGCCTCCATTCTTTTTCTGAGGTCCTGGATCATCTTCCCTATCATTATTGTGAATTCTTTTTCTGGAAGGTTGCCTATCTCCACTTCATTTAATTGTTTTCCTGGGGTTTTATCTTGATCCTTCTTCTGGTACATAGTCCTCTGCCTTTTCATTTTGTCTATCATTCTGTAAACATGGTTTTCTTTCCACAGGCTGCAGGATTGTAGTTCTTTTTGCTTCTGCTGTCTGCCCTCTGGTGGATGAGGCTATCTAAGAGGCTTGTGCATGCTTCCTGATGGGAGGGAATGGTGGTGGGTAGAGCTGGGTGTTGCTCTGGTGGGCAGAGCTCAGTCAAACTTTAATCCACTTGTCTGATGATGGGTGGAGCTGGGTTCCCTCCCTGTTGGTTGTTTGGCCTGAGGCGACCCAACACTGGAGCCTACCCGGCTCTCTGGTGGGTCCAATGGCAGACTCTGGGAGGTCTCATGCCAAGGAGCACTTCCCAGAACTTCTGCTGCCAGTGTCCTTGTCCTCACGGTGAGCCACAGCCATTCCCCCGCTCTGTAGGAGACCCTCCAACACTAGCAGGTAGGTCTGGTTCAGTCTCCTATGGGGTCACTGCTCCTTCCCCTGGGTCGCAGTGCGCACACTACTTTGTGTATGCCCTCCAAGAGTGGATTCTCTGTTTCCCCCAGTCCTGTCAAAGTCCTGCAATCAAATCCCACTAGCCTTCAACGTCTGATTCTCTGGGAATTCCTCCTCCCATTGCCGGATCCCTAGGTTCGGAAGCCTGACGAGGGGCTCAGAACCATCACTCCAGTGGATGGACTTCTGTGGTATAATTGTTTTCCAGTTTGAGTCACCCACACAGTGGTAATGAGATTTGATTTTATTGCGATTGCACCCCTCCTACCGTCTCATTGCCGCTTCTCCTTTGTCTTTTTTTTTTTTTTTTTTTTGCGGTATGCGGGCCTCTCACTGTTGCGGCCTCCCCCGTTGCGGAGCACAGGCTCCGGACACGCAGGCTCCGGACGCGCAGGCTCAGCGGCCATGGCTCACGGGCCTAGCCGCTCCGCGGCATATGGGATCCTCCCAGACCGGGGCACGAACCCGTATCCCCTGCATCGGCAGGCGGACTCTCAACCACTTGCGCCACCAGGGAGGCCCCTCCTTTGTCTTTTGATGTGGGGTATGTTTTTTGGTGAGTTCCAGTGTCTTTCTGTCGATGACTGTTCAGCAGTTAGTTGTGATTCTGGTGCTCTCGCAAGAGGGAGTGAGCGCATGTCCTTCTACGCCATCATCTTGAACGAAACTGATTCCTTTACTATTTAATTAATGTATCCCTTTGATAGTTCAGTAGATCAGAATTCCAGGTGGTCTTGGCTGGTTCACTGCTCCAAATCTCACAAGAGAGAAATCAACAGGTTGGCTGGCTGAGGTCTTATCAGGAGACTCTAGAATGATCCACTTTGAAGCATATTCAGATTGCTGAAAGAATCCAGGTCCTTGAGAATAGGACTGAGGTCCTTCTTTCCTGTGTCAGCTTGGGGCCTCCCTTAGCTCCTATAGAACTCTCCCTATATGGGACCCTATTCTCAGAGCTCACTCCATCCAGCCAGTACAAGTGACACGCAGGAATTCATTCCTGGCGCGTGCGTCAGCATGACTCCTGCGTCTCCACGTCTGTCGCTTGCCCTTGATTTCATATTGTAAATAAAAATATACAAGGGTCTTAAGAAGTAATCTTATATATGGACAAAGATATAAGAACAAAGATGTACAGTGCAGCACTACAATAGCCTGTAAATTAGAGCATATCCTGGCTCTTTTAATCTTATTAGGGCAAGCTAAGAATAAAGGAGTAAGAGCATGGACTCTTGAGTCAAACTGCCCGGTTTTAAATCCAGGCTATGCCACTTCCTCGATATGTAACCTCTTTTTCTCTCAGTTTCTCAACTGTAAAATTGAGATGGTCATAATACCCTGTATAGGATTATTGTAAGGCTTATTCAAGTCGATACATGCATAGGGCACATGATCAATGCAGCACATGGCGAGTGCAATGGAAGTGTTTGCTATTATTGTCATCATCACTATGTGCCTGGCCACAAGATCCTTTATATGCATTAGCTGATTTCATCATTGCAGAAACTTTATATAGTGAGTGTTACTTGTCTCATTTTACAAATGGAAACTCAGACACAGAAAAATTATATAATCTGCCCAAATCATACAACTAGTAAGTGGTAAAACTCACCATTGCATAGCTACTTAAATAAATAAATGTAAGATTCCAGACCAGTTTTCACTAAATTTAAGTGGGATATTTGCAAAGAAAGATCTGACATAAAACATAGGCTACCTGGTTTGCAAAAGAAATCACACTGCGGGAGGACTACAGAGTAGTACTGTCCAGAGCATCTGATGCTGAAGTATAGCGTAAGGCCATGGGGAGTGCTCCCTCGGAGAGACAGACAACATATATGAAGATATTACAGGCAGGGAAAACAAAGAGTGATCTCAAATGTGACACCCAAATCAGAAACCACAAGAGCAGGCTCACCAAATTATACTGTTAATGTGCAGAACTGAGACCTAGCTGCTTCTCATATGCACAACTCTATGCAGATGGTCCAGGAAGGAAGTAATCATTTATTAAGTGAAAACTGTTGATTTTCTAGAAGAGGGTCAGCAAACTATGACCCATGGGCCAAATCTGACCCACTGCTTGCTTTTGCAAATAAAGTTTTATAGGAACACAGCCATACCTATTTTTTTTATGTATTGTCGATGGTTGCTTTTGAACTACAATGGTAGAGATGAGTAGTTGTGAAGAATACCATATGGCATAAAGTCTGAACTATTTACTATCTGGCCCTTTATAGAAAATGTTTGCTGACCCCTGCTTTAGAGCAAGGCAGGAAAGGCCAGCCCATCTTTCTATTTATTCCAAACTTACATATATTTGTGTATATGTTTGTATACAGGTATATAGATTTTTAAAAGTGGAAAACATGTCTGAATTAGAAATAGATTTTTAAATAGAAGATGCTCATTTTTTTGTAATGAACAGTTTTGCATGCACAAGGTTTTTATAATTGCAACACTCACATGTTTTGTAAGGAGAAAGCTTGGGAGGAAACCTTGAGCTCTGTTTTGGATAAGATAAGTGTACGGTAGTGGCAGCACATCCAAGTTTCTACTTAGAATGTTTGCTAGGCAGATGGAGAGATCTGATGCCTGGGAGATCAGACTGGAGTTGTAGATTTGGGAGTCATCATTCAAAAGGTGATCTTTTTAATTGATAAAAATGGATAAGCACTTGTAGGGAAAACATGGGGGGAAAAAAGAAGCACACTCTGACCCAGCATGTCACTACCATGTCTAGGTACAAATATTAAAGAAGCCCTCACATGACGATACGTACACAAATGCACATAGCAAAATTGTAATTCCAAAAATTTGAAAACAAATTAAATTTCCATCAACAGGAAAAGGGATAGAGATGAATTGTAAATACAATTCATGCTAAACTGCGCAGCACTAGTGAAAATGAATAACTTGAACTTCATGTAAAAACATGAACTAATCTCACAAATATAAAGTTGAGCAAAAAATCAGATTGAAGAAGACTATTTAAAGCATATAGTATAATATATAAAGTATAAAAAGTAATAGAGTATAAAGTATAATAGAGGGGTGGGATGAATTGGGAGATTGGGATTGACATATATACACTAATATGTATAAAATAGATAACTAATAAGAACCTGCTGTATAAAAAAATAAAATTCAAAAATTCAAAATAAAATAAAATAAAGTATAATAGAGGTGTACCAAATACACATTTTGCATTAAGGCCAGTAAGTTGAAATCAATATTTAGTTGAGGACAAAGGTAAATATCAACATCAAAGAATGACTTCTGGGAGACAGGAAAAAATCTGAATTATACTTAAGGTATTTCTCGCTATTTAATTATTTAATTTTGTAATTACATTGTAATTGCATCATAATACATTAACAATCATTTCTTTAGCACTGTCAGATGCTATTTCACTCCTGCAGTCACTGATCTACCTATGTGTGATACTAAATAGACACTCATTTTTTTTTTTTTTTTTTTTTTTTTTTTTTTTTTGCGGTATGCGGGCCTCTCACTGTTGTGGCCTCCCCCGTTGCGGAGCACAGGCTCCGGACGCGCAGGCTCCGGACGCGCAGGCTCAGCGGCCATGGCTCACGGGCCCAGCCGCTCCGCGGCATATGGGATCCTCCCAGACCGGGGCACGAACCCGTATCCCCTGCATCGGCAGGCGGACTCTCAACCACTTGCGCCACCAGGGAGGCCCGACATTCATTTTTAACTGAGGTCAGTAGAAAAGCAAGGTATTTGGGAATTATCTAATTTTTCTCCAATACTTTTTTCTTTTCTTCATATACTTTATATTTTTATTATGTCTGAACCAAAAATGATTTATTATAGATGTTGTACATGATTTTGCAGTTTTCCCCTCTTGGTAAAACTTTGAGTTGGCAAAATTGACATTCTTCTTTAAGTTTATCTTCATAAAAAGAAGAAATTTCCCAAATGACACTGTTTCTTGAACAATTCATGATCTAAACAGAATTTTAAAACTAAACAGTAGAGTTCTTAAAGATTATTTTATTTAATGTTTTGTACCAGTATACAAATAATTGCACAATTATTAAAATTATGATATAATCTTTATTATTCTGACTTGTATTATTATTTTCATAAGGATTTACATTTATTGACTCAATATAAATCTGTTGTTCTTCCTACAACAATCTAGCAAATGCACTCTTAATAGTTGTATTAAATGTCCATCTATTTCCCTATTTATTTAACTATTGAAAAGTTCTTAATAATTTTCATATAAAATTAACATCTTTCGGGCTTCCCTGGTGGCACAGTGGTTGAGAGTCCGCCTGCCGATGCAGGGGACACGGGTTCGTGCCCCGGTCCAGGAGGATCCCACATGCCGCGGAGCTGCTGGGCCCGTGAGCCATGGCCGCTGAGCCTGCACGTCCGGAGCCTGTGCTCCGCAACGGGAGAGGCCACAGGAGTGAGAGGCCTGCGTACTGCAAAAAAAAAAAAAAAAAAAAAAAATTAACATCTTTCATAATCATTAATTATTCTGGCATATTCCTCTTGCAATAATAAATACATATTTTTACTTCAGAGACTGATAGAATTTCAACATACAAAAGCATACAAAGAGATTTTTCACTCCAACTTATATCTAGAAAGCTAAATTATATTTGAAAAGGAATTTCCAGATATTAACAATAAATCCAAATTACACGTCTTGTTCAAGCAATTTGTTATAGCTGCACTGATTAGCTATAAAGTTAACTACAAGATCATGTGATCATTGGTCATGCCTTGATCCCTGAACTGGGTGCCAGAGATGATCTTGAAACAGGATTCAGCTATTTGGCCTTCCCAAAGCCAAAGCTGCTGCCAGAAATGTAGTGCTTCCTTCACTCCGAAAAGTTTAAAATATGCAGAAAACCTGATTTTGTTTAAGGATGTTAGAGAACAAAATTCAACTGAATAAATTTTAAAGATATTATTGGCTGTATTCAATGATTCATGAATCAGGCAGCATCCAATCTAGCAGACAGAAAGGAGCTCCAAGGAGTGGTACAAAATGAATGGCTTTTATAGGTAGAAGAGAGCAGGTACAAGGAAGTTGTACCTGGCAAAAAGGCAGATTGGTTATTGCAAGGTTATTTTCCTTTAGGAGATGACAGGGTTCTGTCAGGCAGATTACCTAACTAGTGCTGATCAGGGGATTCCTAATTGTTTAAGATTTCATTTCTGGGAGAGCCAAACTGTAGTTAAGTCTCAGTTGAGAGACTGAGGGCTTAGCTTAAGTGACTCCATTTTGGGCCTATTGTCTTGTTTTTAACAAGGATTACATGGATATGTATCACAATTATAAAGGCATGTCTGAGAGTAAAAACCAAATTCAGGTATGAATTTTCTTCTTTTGTGGGAAAAGTGAGGAATGCATTAGGTGAAGAATACACAGAAGGGCCAATTGTATTTGCAATGTTTTATTTCTTAAGCAAGATTTGAAACTTGACTGTTTATTATATTTTTCTCTATTTTTTTGCATGCTTCAAAAATTTAAGCAGAGAAAACTGTGCTTATGAATCATACTGTTCTAGAAACCAGAAATATTACTTTCCCATTTATGAACTTTTTTTTTTTTTTTTGGCTGTGCCATGTGGCATGCGGGATCTTAGTTCCCCAACCAGGGATCAAACCCATGCCCCCTGCAGTGGAAGTGTGGAGTCTTAACAACTGGACCACCAGGGAGGTCCTATGAACTTTATAAATTGGAAAAAGATTTTAAAATGGGGATTTATCTTTTCTTCAGAGGTGAAATTATTGGTTATTAAAGCATCCACACAGCTGTTGATTTATTTAAATCTCAAAAAGATAAGATAAAAATAAACAGAAAGCTAACTTAACTGTACACCATTTTTAATGGCAAACTGATACAAAATGTCTTCCTGCTATAGTGACAGTAATTAAAGGCAAAGGAAAAATGTAGCTAAGAGGAAAAGAAACTTGATAGTTTAATTGTGTCTGAAACCAAAGAACAACATTCACATCTGCAGTCTTCAGAGGTAAGATCTCTACCTTAGGTGGAACGTAACCCAATATCAAAATCTGTCTCATTGAAATGTTACCTCACTTCTGTTTGGGCATGGTTTTTCTTTTCTCAATATTATCTGGCACAAATTTTCTGTTTCCAAAGTTCCTCAGACCTCTGGTCAGAAAGCCTTGGTTCTAGACCTCTCTGGTGATAGTTGTTTGCTCAGTACCTGCCTCATTTCCTGTTTTCTCTCTCATCTAGATACAACAGGTATGAAGTAGAACAGGACATGATAGAGGGAATGCTGCAAACAATAATGAAAGCAATTACTCTGAGTCTTAGGCCCATTTGCTCATTTTCATTTCAGTAGATAAATGACATTCTCTCTTGCAAATAACACAAAGAGGTACAGGGGCTGTACCCGTACCAGGGGAGAAAGAAAGTCACCTGGCTCAGTTATCACTTTCAATCAGCAAATGTTTGGCCCCTTCAGGTCTTAGGGTTTTTTTTCTTTTTCTTTTCTTTTTTTTAATTAAAGTCTTCCCACTAATGAGATTTTGCATTTGAATTTTGAGTTTTGTAACTTTATATCTAATTTATGTCTTTATAAATCTCACTTACTTTTAAGAAAGGCTGAAATATGAGACAAGATTTAGAAAACAGCATGATTCTATAGGACAAAATGAGGAAAGAGATGAGGTGCTTAAAAGTTCTGCTTTCATTGGGTGCAGTACTGCATCATCAGTTCCTTCACACACACACACACACACACACACACACACACACACAAAACTCTACTACAGCAGATGAATTGCCTTCCATGATATATTTACATCAAATTACCTACCCCCAAATCTCATTTTTATAGTGCTTCCTACTGACTTTCCAGCAGAAAATCACTCTTTTAAAAATGTGTGCTCAAAGTAAATTAGTGGTTGCCTAGGCTTGTGGGACTAGGGGTGGGGATAAGAGTGACTGCTACTGGGTAGGGGGTTATTTTCTAGGATAATAAAAAGGTTCTGAACTTAGATTTGGATGGTGGTTGCACAACTCTGTGAATATACTAACACCATTGAATTGTACACTTTAAATGGATGAATTTTATAGTTTGCAGATTATTTCAATAAAGATTTTTTAAAAATCTGTTCTCCAGGAGGAATCTGAAAGAGAAAAGAGTGCCATAAAGAGAAGTCTCTTGGATTTGAGTAATCTCTTTGCTAAAGCTTTAAGGCCAGGAAACAAAGGTCAGACCTGAGGTTTTTGATTCAATATATCCTAATATTCCACCATTTTCTCTCCCCACCTTCCATCAAGATCCTTCTTTATAATTTATCACATGAATAATATAACCCAGTGGAGCCCTGTGATAGACTTCAGGGATTGGCAACCCAAAAGCCATTCACAATGTCCTCTTCTCCCGCCCTTTTCCACTATAGGGGCTAGAGAGCAAAATACAGTTGGCCCTCTGTATTTATCCATGGATTTAGCATTCATGGATTCAAACAACCTCAGATTGAAAATATTCAAAGCAAAAAAAGAGTCTAGAAAGTTCCAAAAAGCAAAACTTGAATTTGCCACATGCTGGCAACTACTTACATAGCATTTACATTGTATGTACAACTATTAGCATAGCATTTGCATTTATTAGGTATTATAAGTAATCTAGAGAGGATTTAAAGTATAAGGGACCATATAAGTAGGTTATGTGCAAATACTACACCATTTTGTATAAGGGATTTGAGCATCCACAGTTTGGTATCCAAAGGGGTCCTGGAACCAATCCCCCAACGACTATATTTCTTTT
The DNA here is from genome assembly GCF_025265405.1 of Mesoplodon densirostris. NCBI lineage: Eukaryota > Metazoa > Chordata > Mammalia > Artiodactyla > Ziphiidae > Mesoplodon > Mesoplodon densirostris. The sequence continues at coordinate 31,197,398 of NC_082674.1, forward strand.
TCCATTTTTGCTGCTGGAAGCAGCTGTATGACTTCATTCTGGTCAATAGAATATAAGCAGAACTCTCTCAGATGAGATTTCCAGGGAAGCTTTATTTACAGATTAAAAGGGATAATTACAACTGGCAAAGCCCTTTTGTTCCTTTGTCTCTTCCTCCTTCTTCCTGCCTAGAAAGCAGGCATGAGGCCTGGAGATGCAACAGCCAGTTGGTAACATGAGAGGACAAGCATGAGTATAAAAGCCCATAAGCTAAGGAAGGTGGAGCAGAAAGACTTGGTCCTTGTCAGCATTTCTCAGCAGCTGTACCAGTGCTGGACTGCTCAGCTCTGGATTTCTCATTATGTGAGAAAAAGAAAACTTTTTTGTTAACCTACTATGACTTGCTGTTGCAAACAAGTTGTTACTTGCAACCACAAGCACTTTTAACAAGCCAATTATGAGACTTTTATATTTAAAAATTATCTAAATATGTCAATGTCAAAGTGGGTTTACTTTAATGTCCAGGGGCTGCTTGTTTTACACAGAAAAGACCACTTATAGTTAACCTGGGTTTAAATTGTTATATAATTCATCAAAGACACAAATTATCCTTAAGCCTTTAAGTTTAGTTTAAAATATTTTATCTTCCTTAAAGATCTAATAAGTGCCATACTGGAGATCTACACAAAGATGAAGAAAAAGAAAACGTTGTTTCACAGAAACACATTTGAGCTAGGCCTTAAAGAATGTAGAGAAAAGAAAATTCCAGACAGAAGAATACATAAACTCAGAAGCATGAAAGGGCAGGATGTGTTAAGTGGGCACGGGAGGCCGGAGAAGGGGAGATGAGGCTGGAAAGCAAATTGAAGTCAAATTGTTCAGTCTTATATACCAGACTAAGCACACTAAAGTTTAAACTTTATCCTACAGCAAACTGGAAGCTCTTAGAAGTTTTGAAGGAAGGGAGTGACGTGATTATGTGGGTGTTTCAGAAAGAAAAAGAGATTGGAGGAGGCCATAGAGGCTATCTGGAGAATATTGCAGTAGAACTAATGAGAGAGGATAAAGGTCATTAAGAAAACCCCACTGCAGAAGCTGCAGGGGACCCCCAGGGCAGGAGGCCAGTGGAGGATGAAGCAGAGGCTCACAGAGGGAACTGAGTAGAGGCCAAGTCTGCAAGGGAGAGGGGGGTCAGCATTCCTAGGAAGCATTGCCAAAGCTGTAAGAGCCACGTGTTAACTGCAGCAGGCTGCAGCTTTGGAAACCAGTGAGGCCCATAGCAAACAAATGAACATGGGGGCAGAGGAGGCAAGGGACCCCCAGCCGAGGACCCTGGCTCTTCCTGCTGTGACATGTACTCATAAGCCATACCCCTCCCTCTTCTCAACACCTGCTCAACAAGTTAGAAAAAGAAGCAGAGACAGGGGCGGTTATCTGAGAGTCTGGATTTTTTTGTCGTTGCTTTTTTAGGGGGAGGGGGGTTTGTTTTCTGCTTTTTTAATGCAAGAGAAACTGAACATACCTGTTAAATTAATTCAACAAGGAGGCCATTAAACTGAAGTGGCTCTAATGCCATGGGGACCTATGTAAGCAAACCAACATCTAAGCCTGTCAATGCCTCAAGTTTAGGAAATTGAAACCTAAGGACAACAAGTCACAAATAGCCAACTGGGCTTTAAGATACAGCCAATCAGGAACTCCCTGGCAGTCCAGTGGTTAGGGCTCCTCACTGTCACTGTCAAGGGCCTGGGTTTGATTCCTGGTTGGGGAACTAAGATCCCACAAGCTGCACAGCACAGCCAAATATATATATATATATATCCAATCAATAATTTCCTTACTTTGCTTCCACTTTCTTTCTATAAAAGTGTCTCTCCAGGCTCCTGTTAGGAGAGAGCTCCTGACCACTTCCAGTTTGGTGGTGCCCTATGCCAATCCATTTTTGCTCAAACAAACTCTTAAAAGTTTTAAATGCCTCACTTTATCTTTTAACATACTTAAAGGGCTCATTTCAATTATCAGCATTACCATGCTTTAAACCAGTTGGGATGTTTGGCTAATCATCACCACCACAAACAACTAACCAGTAGGTGGGAGCTCAAGAGAAGACCACATCAGTTATGGACAAAATAATAGGAAAATCCATTTTCTCTGCACAACAAAGTTGAATTATGCACTCTGAATCAGAAGCACACAAAAAAAGCCAAGTCGAAAATACAAACATTGGCTGGTTATATGCCGCACCCCCCATGGGAGGCACTGAATCCGTGGGGCATCAGCAATCCAGTCAGCAGAGACAACTCCCACTTACGAGCAAGTACGTTTTGGGGGGCCTAGCCCTGGCCCAAACTCTCCAGCTTTCTGCTCCAATCCATGCTTATCAAATGGTCCTTGATTATTAACTCATCATCACTAGTTTTTCAATACTAGAGGCTGGCAGTGGAAAAGGATAACCTCCCTTTAAGGAAATAGAATGGGCTTTTATTTTATACATCAGTCTCATTAGAGTGTAGCTGGTATTAGTTGCCCTAAGCAGGACTCATCCTGGGGCTCTAACAAGACGGCGTTTCCTTAACACAGCATCATAATTCAACTGTACTTCAATAGGGAGTTCCCTGGTGGCCTACTGGTTAGGATTCCAGGCTTTCACTGCCGCGGCCTGGGTTCAATCCCTGGCTAGGGAACAGAGATCCCGCAAGCCATGTGGCACAGCCAAAAAACCCCCAAAACCTGTACTTCATTGAAAAAGTAAATTAAAAAAAAAAAGGACTGAGTTTCTTGCCTGAAAGGCTGAGGACTAGACCCTGGACTCATGGGTGAATCCAAACCCTGGTAATCACTTGGCCAGTTTCTCCTGGTGACACCACTATTTCCCTGTCCTGCCCCTTCTATCAATGTCATGTCACACTGTGGACTCCAATTGAGACGGAGAAGAACCTACATGGAAGCAGAACAGAATCTGGCCAGATCCACATATTTCTTCTAAGGTCCTGTGCCTGCCCCGTGACACACTCCAGGTGTGGTGGCCTAGCTGTCCACTCAGGGACTCATCCCCGAACCTCTTCCCATCACCTGGTGCACTTCCTTCTGACCAACTAAAAAATTCTGGCTGCTGACTTTTATATTCCTTCTCCTTCTTATCTCCCCACTGCTTCCATTGGATTTGACCTTGGCTAACTCAAAAAGCCTTGGGTGACACCTTTCCTCTTTCAGCCTGTCTCCTTCTACCCCAGCCATGAACTCAAAGGCTACTCTCCCACTAGGCCTGCCCTGGCCTTGCTGACAGGACTTAGAAGCACATCCCCTATAACTGGCCCTATGCATCTGTAGGGGAGCAAAATTTGCCACCCCAAAATATCTCTTGACATGCAGATTATTCTGAACTGAAAACTATCAAGGCCCAAAAGACTTAGGAAGAACTTTTTACCTTCCCCCTAACTGCCTAAAGAATGTAGGTAGAGGCCCTGTTCTAGGGAGGGAGCTATCACCATACATAACTATAGTATGAACTAGGTATGATTGGCAGGGAGGAACCTAGCAAAGTCTGTTTGTTAAAATTCCTCTCTGTGTCCCATTGTCTCTGCATGGCCCAGCAAACATTTGTTTACCAACAAACATTTGCTTTTCCACCTCATGTTAATTGCCTTCCTCCCCTTTAGAGTCCTAAACCACTACCCGCAGCATCCTCTTTTGTCTCTAACTGAAGGTGGTGTTTAAGGTGAGAGTTCTGGCCATTTTGGTGAGTTACTCAGTTTTCCTAGGTCTCTCCCATGTATACATGTTATTAAATTTTTGTTTGATTTTCTCCTGTTAATCTTTCTCATGTCAATTTAATTCTTAGACCAACCAGAAGAACCTAGAAGGGTGAGGGAAATTTTTTTCTTCTCTGACACATCTCTTCCTTTTGTTTGTTCCTGAGTTATATCCTTTATAAGGAGCTGATAGATGTAAGTAAAGTGTTTTTCCTGAGTTTTATGAGTCATTCTAGAATATTATCAAACCTGAGGGGATGGACACCAAGCGGGGAAAGCGGCGGGGGGGTGGGGGGGTGGGATGAATTGGGAGATTGGGATTGACATGTATACACTAATATGTATAAGATAGATAACTAATAAGAACCTGCTGTATAAAAAAATAAATAAAATTCCAAAAAAAAAAAAAACCTGAGGAGAGCTCGTGGGAACTCCCAAATTTGTAGTTAGCCAGGCAGAAGAGTGGGTAGCCTGCATACCCCATTTGCAGCTGGTCTGAAGTAGGGGCAGTCATGTGGGAGTGAGCCCCTTAACTCACGGGATCTTACCCTAATTCTAGGTAGATAGTGTCAGAATTGAATTGAATTGTTGGGCACCCAATTAGTGTCATAGAATTGGTTGGTATGTGGAAAAACAACACACATTTCATATCAGAAGTGGTGTCAGAATAAAAACACTACACAGGGGCCTGTCACATTCTGTCTCCTCTTGACTTCACCTGGCCCTTGATTAACCACACTTCTTTATAGAATGTGGTTGAACCCAGAAGAAACAGCCAATTCTGCTGCAATTCTCTGACTTAAATTCAGTGTTGACCTTTTGAAGAGGACTAGGAGTAGGGCTAAAATTTTCCCTGTTCAAGCCTACCCAAAAGGAGGGCAGAATTTGCCTATAGGCTTCTGACTTGCTGACTGTAATCCATAGCACACCCAGAAGACAGTCTCCAACAAACCAGGGAGCAAAAGGCCTGCTTTACAGTAGGGTACGAGCTCATTTACTGGAGTCATCTATGGACTAGCTGACCGCCTTGACTCTGGCTGGACCCTGCCTGAGCTGCCCCGTAACCTTTTGAGCCTGGTCATTAGTGTTTGCCAGGCCCCTTCCCTCTAGCTAGATTCTCTGCCTCTGTTCCTCTTGGCTATTTATCAGTGCCCCAAAGTTGCTGCAATAAACTCACTTAGCGATTTCCACTGGAATGTGCCCCAGGAGTCCAGGTAAAATCTTTTCTGATAAGCCTTCCTATCCTGGCCTCACATCTGATAGGCCTCCTTTGCCCCCAGTGTTTGCTGTTAAAATGCTATCCCCTCACTTCCTTGCCTTCTCTGCTCTCTCTCTCTTCCTAGAGAAACCACATAGTTTCATCAATCAATGCCACACATCTTGGTATATCTGCTGACATACCTGGAACCATTCTAAGGGCCTCATTCTTAGTCTTTTTTTTTTTTTTTTGCGGTATGTGGGCCTCTCACTGTTGTGGCCTCTCCCGTTGCGGAGCACAGGCTCCAGACGCGCAGGCTCAGCGGCCATGGCTCATGGGCCATTCCCAGACCAGGGCACAAACCCATGTCCCCTGCATCGGCAGGCGGACTCTCAACCACTGAGCCACCAGGGAAGCCCTTTTTTTTAAATTTAATATGTGATAATTTTTGACAAGGATTTCTTCTGCCAGAACCCTGCTCAGGACAAAGTTAACCTGGTCAATAATTGTCTTACCCACCTGCAGGGAGAGAGACACAGTCGATTTGGTAAGAGATGGTACAAGATCAAGGGATATGACTAAGGCAATGTGCTGAAGTCCAAGTAGATTGAACTGGCCAAATGCTTCTACTTTGAGCAGAGGCTCAAGTCTTCCATGAAGGAGAAGCTTCCCTGGGACTAGAAGGCCAGAGCCACCACTAACTAGTAGAGAACACCTGCCAGCTGCAAGGTCATCCCAGGGACCTCAGCTGGGGACTACTTAGGATAGTGCCCCAAGCAACTCCCAGTCAGTTGGCCTTGGGAAATTCCTTACTGTAAGTATACTGGGTCAACACTGACTCTTGGAAATCCCTCCCTCCAACTGTGATTCTGTCTCCTCTTCCATGACAGAAATAGCCCTTGTCCTGGGCTGACTGACTTGGAGTTCTCCACATCTTTTACAGGATCCACTTATGTGAGGGTTGGGGGGAAATCCTGTGTGGCTTGGGCTCTTTAAAATGGTTCCCAAGCTGCACCACCCACCTTCTGGGCATAATAAACTTCTCCAAGTAGAGCTCTTCCAGACCTTGCAACTTTGATCCTTGGAGTCTCTAGCACCATACTCACAAACACACCATTTTACAGAGAGTAAAATCTCTGTCTTTTTCCAGATCCTTGGAAGTCATATGATTCCTTTGTGTTCTCACTTTGGGCAGTGCCTGTAGAGTATCTGATACCTGTAGTCCCATCCCAAGTGTGTACTCGTAGATATCTGGCTGCGACCAGTATCCACCCAAGCCATAGGCTCAGATTCTCATTATGTACAAAGAATGGGAGGAACAAAGTGGTGATTAGCAACCCTCTAAGGTCCCTGGAAAGTATTTATTTAAATACCACCAACTTTTAGTAAAGAATGTGGCAGAGTGCCACTTACTCTCCAATGTCTTCTCCTTTATACTACATTAATAGAATACCTAGAATAAAGATTATACATTTCCCAACATACCCTGAACTTTGATATGATTATGTGAATACACTCTGGCCAATGGGAGATGAAGGGAAGTGAAGTATAGAACTTCCAGGATGTGTTCTTAAAGGGAGGGGGGCTGCCCTTTCTCCAACAGTTCCTCTCCCTGTCTCCTCTCCTCCACCCTGTTCCTCTAATTGTGGACATGGTAGCATATCTCCTTGGCCAAGTGGACTTTAGGCCACACCCTACAGATGATGAAGCAGCAAGTTAGAGGGAGCCTAGGTCCCAGATGACCATATTGAGCAGAGCTGCCATCCCAACCTTGGACCACCTGTTGAAACAAGCAGTGGTGAGCCTGAGCATCCCTGAACATCCCTTTTGGGTGTGCCAGCAATGCAAGACCTTGACTGCTTTTAGCCAACCATTTCTCAGAGTTGAGTTTGCAATCAACAGGCTCAAGAGATAATGTAACGTCTTCTCCCAGACAAAGAGCAGGCTTGCTTACCAGCCACTGTAAAAGTAGTAGATTTCAGTTGAAATGCAAACCCACTATATGTAGAGTGTCCATCTTGGTCCCTCCATGCTGCCTCCATGTTTTTTTTTTGGCTGCACCATGCAGCATGTGGGATCTTAGTTCTCCGACCAGGGATTGAACCCGTGCCCCCTGCACTGGGAGCATGGAGTTTTAACCACTGGACCGCCAGGGAAGTACCCCTCCGTGAGGTTTTTTTTGTTTTTTTTTTTTGCAGTACGCGGGCCTCTCACTGTTGTGGCCTCTCCCGTTGCGGAGCACAGGCTCCGGACGCGCAGGCTCAGCGGCCATGGCTCATGGGCCCAGCCGCTCCGCAGCATGTGGGATCCTCCCGGACCGGGGCACGAACCCGTGTCCCCTGCATCGGCAGGCAGACTCCCAACCACTGCGCCACCAGGGAAGCCCCCTCCGTGAGTTTTGAAAGGCATGAGGAACCAGCACCAACATGATGCCCGTGATGTTTGGATGCAGTGAGTAATAAAATCTTTTGTCTCAGACCTAGGAATCTTGTATCTTTAGCCAGCATCCGTGAAACAGCAATTTATTAGCTTGCAAGTAAAGTAAAACCCCAGAACTTCACATACCTACCACTGGACTGTTTTTAGAAAAGAAATCAACTTGTATCTCTCTTTTTTTTTTTTTTTTTTTGCGGTATGCGGGCCTCTCACTGTTGTGGCCTCCCCCGTTGCGGAGCACAGGCTCCGGACGTGCAGGCTCCGGACGCGCAGGCTCAGCCGCTCCGCGGCATATGGGATCCTCCCAGACCGGGGCACGAACCCGTATCCCCTGCATCAGCAGGCGGACTCTCAACCACTTGCGCCACCAGGGAGGCCCAACTTGTATCTCTTTTAAGCCACTATTATTTTGGATGTCTGTTACAGACAGCCAAATATAATTCTAACTAATCAAAGAGTAATTTTTTGAAGTTCTGATTTGGCAAAAAAAAAAAAAAAAAAAATTGCTTATTACATCTTGTCAGAAATTTATCATTCAAGCTGAGCCAAATATGATCCATTCAAAAGCAGGAAATTATAAAAGTCTTGGGACCTCTTGAACAAGTGACATAGCATATAGGAATTAAGGAATTAAGATCACACTATGACTGGTTCCCATGGTTAGCAGATATGGCACGGACTGAATCAAAGCTTACTGAATCAGGCAGGCAAAATCATGAGAGTGAATTCTCCACATTTATTTGAATAAGATATCTTAAAAAAAATTTTTTTTTTGTTTGCACAGCGCAGCATCTTAATTCCCCTATCAGGGATTGGGCCTGTGCCTCCTGCAGTGGAAGGGTGGAGTCTTAACCACTGGACCACCAGGGAAGTCCCTTAAAATATTTTTTGAATGCTATTTTATGCCAAGAATTATATTCACCCATGATTTTTGATATGTTTCCATATTATGAGGGATGGAGTTCAGATAAACTTGGAGAGAAATTCCTTGATCCACCTTGTCTTCAGACAAGGCAAAGATTAATGTGCTTCAGACTAGACTGGATCTAATCTAACATTCTTTCTAGAATGTTGGTGGCTCTTGTCCTTTGAAAAACCGAAGGGTAATTGAAAATGTTGAGAAAGGTTCGAGCAAGTTTGCGTCAGTACCACATTAGTCAAGAGACCAAGGCAGAAGTAAAACTAGAATAGATGAGAGGATGTGGCAACACCTGCTACTGAAAGCACTGACAAAATGTTGAAAGCTCTTCATGAGACACAGGTATTCTGATGTGTCAAAATATTCTAAATGCTTGAACTCTCTACAAGAATTTCCTGTGTAGTTATTTTTTAAATTAATTTTTATTGGAGTATGGTTGCTTTGCAATGTTGTGTTAGCCTCCACTGCACAGCAAAATGAATCAGCCATACACATACAGATATCCCCTCCCTTTTGGACTTCCCTCCCGTTTAGGTTACTTCAGTGCACTAGGTGAGTTCCCTGTGCTATACAGCATGTTCCCATCAGTTGTCCATTTTATACATAGTATCAATAATGTATATGTGTCAATCCCAGTCTCCCAATTCCTCCCACCCCACCCCTTTCCCCCTTGGTATCCATACATTTGTTCTCTACGTCTGCGTCTCTATTTCTGCTTTGCAACTAAGGTCATCTGTACCATTTTTCTAGATTCCACATATGTGCGTTATTATACGATATTTGCTTTTCTCTTTCTGACTTACTTCACTCTGTATGACACTCTCCAAGTCAATCCACATCTCTGCAAATGACCCAATTACATTCCTTTTTATGGCTGAGTAATATTCCATCATATATATGTACCACATCTTCTTTATCCATTCCTCTGTCAATGGGCATTTAGGTTGCTTCCATGTCCTGGCTATTGTAAATAATGCTGCTATGAACACTGGGGTGCATGTCCTTTTTTTTGAATTATGGTTTTCTCTGGGTATATGCCCAGTAGTGGGATTGCTGGGTCGTATGGTAGTTCTATTTTTAGTTTTTTAAGGAACCTCCATACTGTTTTCCATAAGGGCTGTATCAATTTACATTCTTCCCTGTGTAGTTATTTTTTATTTCCAACTTCTAACACTCTAATTACATTACTCTTTTTGGTGGACACACATTGTTTTTGGCTGATCAGCATCCATTTTCTCTTTGGGAATCGCATTCAGATTTTTCCTTGGGGAATTACCTTCCCCCTCCCACCCCCGGACTTTCCTAGTCCATATTGTTGGGTCAGCCTGACTCCACCTTACCAAGCAGCAGGTAATTGGTTCAGAAGAGCACATGACCAAGTGAGACTCAGTACTGGGACTTTTATTGATATTATTGGGAATGTGAAGTTTGATTTATTTTAAGATTGCTATCATAGGATAATATAAGCCTGGGGAGGCTAGAAATCATATATAGAAAAAGCAGTCCTGAAAATAGGGCCAACGCAGTGGAAACAGAACCAAGAGGAAGAGAAATACCAAGTCCTACTGACATAGTTTTAATCCAGATCCAGCCATGCCTGAACATGCCTGAACATCTCTAGACTTTTCGCTATCTTTAGCCAATAAATTCCCTTTTTTGCCTAAGCCAGGCTTGAGGTGGTTTATACCTTCCAGAAATAAAAGAGCTTTGACTCTTGAAAGTATTGCTGTCACAAAAGATACCTAGAAGTGGCTATCTAGTCTGTATAAAAGCAAAAAATGTCCTCAGGCTAGCTGTGGCTCCAGAATTTATATAAATAGGTGCTACAATCAAGCCAGAGGTAATGGATGAGGGACTTGTTCTAAAGCTGCTTTACATAATTTTGCTTAAACATCTGTTATTCATATCAAAGAATGAGGAGAAGAAAATACCTCACCTCGCCCTCCAGGTCAGTCACTTGGCACCACAACTGACTCAAGCTAAGAAAAGATCAGTCAATAAGGTTTCCAGAGCTCTATGAAGGTCTAATCCATATCTGCCTCTCAGTGTTTACCCGAAGCATTTTGATATAATGGAAAGTGCTCTGGGTTCAGATCCTAGCTGTACAACTTACCAAGCTAAATGACCCTGGACTAATGGCTCAAATTCTGGGAGATCTAGTTTATTTTACAAATTTTTGTATTTGATATAAATGATATATCTGCATCCTTCTGCCAGTGATTTATTTCTCCCTTAACATCATAATTATGAAATTCATGCTTGAGGTCCTGTGGAGCCCTAGTGCATTCATTTTCCTGTTATGTTATATTCCATTACATAGATCTACCACAATATATATTTTTTAATATTTATTTATTTATTTTGGCTGCGTCAGGTCTTAGTTGCAGCATGAGGGCTGTCAGTTGTGGTGTGCGGGCTTCTCTCTAGTTGTGGCTCACAGGCTCCAGAGCACGTGGGCTCAGTAGTTGCGGCGAGCGAGGGCTTAGCTGCCCTGGGGCATGTGGGATCTTAGTTCCCTGACCAGGGATCGAACCAGTGTCCCCTGCATTGCAAGACCTATTCTTAACCACTGGACCACCAGGGAAGTCCCCTACCACAATATTTTTACTCATTTTTCAACTGATGGACCTTAGGTTGTTTCCAAATTTTCACTTTTTTTTTAACCAAATTTTCATTCTTATGCATACTACTGCCATAAATATTCTTATGCCTATATGCAAAAGATCATCTAGGGTATATTCGAAGGAATATAATTGCTTGGTTATGGACCATTGCTGAGTTATATGCACTTTGACTTTATTAAATATTGACAAGCTGTCCTCCAGAGTTTTATCACTTGAGACTTTCACCAGCTTTGTAAAAGAGATGCTTCACATCCTTTCTGGCACTCAAACATTCATTCAACAAATATTTTTTTAGTCATCTACTAATCTTTTCTAGGTACTGGGATGCAGCAGTGAAATTTCCAGCTCTCTTGGAGCTTCATTTTCTTGGCAGGAGACATAATAACAAATAAAAAATGAATATATAATAGGTCCAGAGGTGACAAGTGCCTTGTTTCCAGAGTCTTTGGGTGCCAAGGACTAGTTCTTCTCCTTGGGTCCTTCTTTACCTACAGTAAGTGAATAAAATGCCCTCTTGAACCCAATGTGACCTAATTCCAGAAACTGATTTTTTAAAACTTGCAATTACCATAAAATTAGAAGATGAGTATTTTACATTAGTGTGATGTTTTAAAATTCAGTTAGTGCTTTGGAATCCATGTTCTCAGTTGACCACAATTCTAGGCAGCATATAAGGAAGTGGTTAAATGCTCCTATCTCTGCAGTCAAGCAGCCCGGGATCAAATCTTGGTTTCCTGACTTACCAACCATGTGATCTTGAACAAGTTACTTAACCTCTCTAAGTCTCAATTTCTGTATAAGGTAATAGTGTCTGACTCATAAGGGTGCTTATCACAGTTCTCAGTAAATTTTTAGTACTTAATATTTACTAGTGATCAATTAACAATTGGATGGGTCAATCATGTGATATTATTCCCATTTCATAGATGAGGAAACTGAGGTCCAAAGTGGTTGAACAAATTGCCCAGACAGTAAGTTCTGTTGCCTCATGAACCTGGGTTTTCTGGCACCAGAACCAATTCTCCACTAGAAAATTGTATATATAAATGTATGATGTATTTGTTGAATAATTATTTATTGAGCATCTAAAATTGCCTGTCACTGTTCTTGGTGCTAGGGAATTCTAAAATATTCCCAATATGGCTGATCATCTTTGGACAAGCCTGAAATTATAGCTATCTTGAAGCCAGTCCCAGTACTTTGTTTCATCTAACATTGACTATGAATTGAATTTTGAAGATTTTACTGAAGTTTTTATGGCGGATAGAGATGAACATTATATCACTTTAGACTGTAAACATCTTGAAGGCAAAGATCATGTTTTACCTACCAGTGTACAACCAGCACTTAGCACAGTGCCTGGCATATACTTATTGACTATTTGATAAATGAACATGTCATACAGCAAAACTTAATCTATCTTCCTCAGCAAATTCTCACCTGTCCCCATAATACCTTCCCCAGCAGCTCCTTCGAAATTGTTGATGAAATGGAGATGAATTGAACTGTGAAGTATCCTACCTCTCATGAACTTGACTGCATTCTCCCAAGTATGCCTGGCTTCCAGATACAAGTAGTTTTCATCTGAAACCAAATATAGTGTTGTTTGGGTTATAAAAAATATATGTCAAAAAATTGAGTCAGGGAGCCAATAGTTGAATAAACAATAACAACAACAGGGCTTTCCTGGTGGTGCAATGGTTGAGAGTCCGCCTGCCGATGCAGGGGACACGGGTTCATCCCCCGGTCCGGGAAGATCCTACATGCCGCGGAGCGGCTGGGCCCATGAGCCATGGCCGCTGAGCCTGCACGTCCGGAGCCTGTGCTCTGCAACGGGAGAGGCCAGAACAGTGAGAGGCCCGCGTACCGCAAAAACAAAACAAAAAAACAATAACAACAACAAAATGTATTCATGGAAAGATAAGGGATGATCTAAGACAGTGCATGCTGAGCACCTGATGAAGAGAACTGACAGTAAACATTACTGGAGTTCTGGGCAAGGAGAAAGGAAACAGGAGGATGGTAATGTATCAGCCTAACTGAAGAGAATCTATTCTAGGTCTCTTTATTGACAAACTGTGAGGTATTGTGAGTTGGTTTTATTATTATAGCTCAGAGTTTCCTCTGCATAGCAGCCTGTCAATAGCTTAAGGTTTTGGAGACATCTTTATGGTCTTAGAGTCTAATGGGTCCTAGTAACAACCCACCTGCAGTTTCTATGTAGAAAGAGGAGGTGGGGCCCAGGGAGCAAGGGCCTTGATTCCTCATTCCTGACTCTCCTAGCATTCAGCTTTGGGGACTAACCTCCAGCTGAGAAGAAAAACAGACCTTATTCTTGACCTGTCCACCCTGATACCTCACTCTCTGGTTGAAAGAAAAGGTATCCACTTTAAGTAACTCCTCTTTGACGTAAATGTCACAGTTCCCACTCCCTTTGCCTCATAACCTCACCCTCTGCCCCTATCCCCCAAATAAAAGTAAATACACCCTAAAATTTGACAATGCTTCATTCTCATCATTCTCAAGATTACTACCTTGCTTTTAACCCAATCCAACATTTGGGATGGAGAATATTTCCTTAGATTTCAGCTTCTTCTCCTCCTCCTCCTTCCTCTTCTGCTTCTTCTCCTTTTTTTTTTTTTTTTTTTTTTTTGCGGTACGCGGGCCTCTCACTGTTGTAGCCTCTCCCATTGCGGAGCACAGGCTCCAGACGCGCAGGCTCAGCGGCCATGGCTCACGGGCCCAGCCGCTCCGTGGCATGTGGGATCTTCCCGGACCGGGGGACGAACCCGTGTCCCCTGCATCGGCAGGCAGACTCTCAACCCAGTGGTTGAGACCAGGGAAGCCCCTTCTCCTTTTTAAGTGCACAGATATTCCTTTAAATTATCACTGTGAGATTAAGAAAATAAGATATTTTGGTAAGAAAAATCAAGATTTGTGCCTGACATCTGACTTAGCACAAAGTAATCCTATTGGGGACAATATGTTAAACCCTTCAAAGCTAAAGGAAAATGAAACCAAGAAGTGTAGCTCTTAGAGAGACATCATGGTATGTTTCATTTTCCAACAAGCCAAGCTACAAGACACCCACTGGTGACACTTGGCTTTGGCCATCCAGATGCATTTATTTATTTCTGTGACAACATGAGCTTGGCAGAACATTGAGAACTGGTGGCTGAGAAAAGAAAATTCGGTCTTCCTGCTCACAGAAGAGATTCTAAGACATCCTTGCTAATACGGCATTGCAGAAAGGGCTTGTGTATGAATCAGCATACACATAAATGTTAAGTGGGCTGATGAGGGTGGCAGAGTTTATGGGAATTTCTGATGAAGCAGCACCAAGAGTGCCTATCCGTTATTGTATGAGTGCAGTGCAGTCTATAATTTGACTTGTTTGGGTCTTTTTGTTATTATATGTTATGCTTCACTGAAGCCTGCTGCAAGCTCTCTTTTTCCTTTGCTATCAGAATTCCCCTGATTCATGAATGAGAATTGAGGCTTTGTGGCAAGAATGTTAAGTATTCCTTCAAACTACACAGACAGGGCTGAGAGACTGTTATGTTTTATTAGCATCTGATTCCAGGAATGGGATCCCAATTCTCCTAATTTCCTAGTCATAGAAGCATTTTGGCGTTCACCACAGTCTAGTTGGATCCCCTCTGAAGTATCTAGGAACCAAATCAAAAGCAGTGTCAAGCAAAGATGAGTTGAGTATACAGATGGTCAAGTAAAACATGTCGTCAGGCTTCCAGAATCCTCCCCCTTCCTAGGCCCAGTACTGTCTGGACAGATTTAGCAAAGAAATAACCCAGGCCCCTGTATTTTATCTGACAATCCTATTAAGGCTTTTGGTAGCTCTGTCTTAGTCCTCTGCCATCAGAGGGAAAAAAAATCTGAGATTAACCACCAAAACCTGGAGCAATATTTCTCAAAGTCTGGTCCCAGATAAACTGCAGAAGAATAACTTGAGGAACCTGTGAAAAAAGCAGATTCCTGAGTTTCACCCGAGACTCACAGAATCCGTAATTCCAGGTATGGGCCTGGGGATATGCATTTAAAAAAATCTCTGTAAAAAAATCTCTGTAGATAATTCTGAGGCACATCAAAGCATAACTATTATTTATGACCTCTGTGTCTTTTCTAGCAGTGCATACTTAAAACCTTTTTTTTTTTTTTTTTTTTTTTGGCCACACCCCACAGCATGCAGGATCTTAGTTCCCTGACCAGGGATCAAACCCACATCCCCTGCATTGGAAGCGCAGAGTCTTAGCCACTGGACTGCCAGGGAAGTCCCACTTAAAGCCTTTTTCTGCTTATGGAAAGTAGATAATAAAAGTACAGTATATGACATTAATGAGGACCTTAATAAATATTTATCCTTAATCCCTTCTTAAAGGAACTTTGGATTTCAGGCACAAGGAGGGGTATATACCCAAGGTCCTTTCCCGGTTCCCTGAAGAAAAGAAAGTCAGAGATTGCCTCCATATAAACTAGGCCCTAATCCATCTACACGTGACCCTGTCCAGGCTGTTGGCTCCAGCAGAAACATGTTCAGAGTTGTTTGTGTGGGACAAACAGAATGGATCTTCAGTCAGTGTGCAGAGAAACCTGCAATTATTTACCCCTTCTCTAAATTACCTCTGTACTTCTTTCTGGTCTGGATCAAAGATTTAACTTAAAAACCAAAATTTCCCCCCAACATTTCCTTCCCTCACTATTCCTAATTCTGATCTCTTCATTTTTCAGCGTTTTATCTGAAAGTTAGCCACCATTAATGAACAGATCACTGCATATTGAGAACCTCGTGTCAGAGAAAGCAGTAGAACCCTGCAGATTCAGGATTTGGGTTTAGAAAGACTACAGGCCCCAACATGCAATTTCACCTTCCAAAGACTACCATTCCCAACATGCAATGCAGTCAGCGTTAGTAAAGGAAAGGAACGGGCTGGAAATTGCTAGCCTGGCTGGAAACTTTGCCTGCGTGCCACCCTCAGGCAAAGGAATGATTTAGAAAGCTCCCAGAGGATATTTTTTTGCAGGAGCGGTTACTCCCTAAATCCAGGCAAGAAAAGGGAGGAGTCTGAGCCATGTCCCGCCCCTTCTCCAGTAAACTTCTGCCGCTCCAGGTTTGGCGGCGGGAGTTCGAAGGACCTGGAGGAGCTGCACACCCCTGGCTTTCCCCATGGTTTCGGTGACCAGAGCCGTTTTTGGAGACCTGCCCTTGGGGGCAGGGACGGTGGAGAAGTTCCAGCTGCAGTCAGACCAGCTGAGAGTAGACATCATCTCCTGGGGCTGCACCATCACGGCCCTGGAGGTTAAAGACAGGCAGGGCAGAGCCTCAGACTTGGTGCTCGGCTTTGCTGAATTGGAAGGTGGGTTGAATTCCGCCCCGGGCTGCGGACGGGCCCCAGTTCCACCTGGCACACTGCCCCACACAGCTTGCCCGCGATGCAGGGATGCAGGGGAAGTACGGAGCTTGTGACCATCAGGAGTACTTGGATCCGGCTAACTCACTGTGTTTCCATCCAGTGTTTGGAAACAGACAAAATGAATAGAAACTGCCGTAGGACTTGGCCTCTGGTTATACATTCAGGCTTTGTCTTAATTAAAAAGTCAGTTGAGGGTAAGATAAAACTCCAGCAACACTGGGGCGATCTTTGCCGGATCTTTGTAAGGCGGGGAGAGGAAAGTGCAGGCCAGAGTGGGTGTGGCCCCCTGCTCTTCCTCCTGCCCTTTCTGAAGAAGGAAAATGACCAAAGACGTGCGTCTTCTACTTCTTTTCTCCTTGATCAGATTCTCTTTGAGGTCTGGTTGTTTCAGAAATGCTCCATAAGGTAAGCTTAGTGGGTGCAGAAGCTTATCCGCTTTGGTCTGTGATCACCCCCTGGCTGATCAATAACTATGTGCTGAAAGAATGAGGAAGACCAACTTACTGTCGAGAAACGAGTCTCCTTATAGCTAGGGTGGACTTTGTTCTGTGGGAATCCGTAGACAATTAAGAACATGTATTAATTCCTGCATTCAAATACTGTTGATCCAACTGCCTCATTCCGTGAGACAGGTCCCTATCCTCATGCAGCTTGCAGTATAGATGTGGAGATAGACCTTAGCCAAATAATTGCATAAATAAATAACTCACAGTGCAGTTTGGGGCAAAAGAAAATGTACATAGTGCTTGCTGTCTCTTGGCACACCCGAGTAGCTAGACAGAAAATGAGGTCGAAATAAAGTTAGCAGAGGGCAACTGCTTGAGAATTAATTCTCTCTGCTCAGTGGTAGGGGCACGGACAAAATCTGTTAAGACGAGGCTTGAGATTTTCCTTTAGGTGTCTGTTTTTCTGTCTGTTTGGTTCTTTAGATATGTAACATAGCTCATTGTTAGAGGTCAAGAAACCTGAGAGTATTGGTTTTCCCTTAGGAGGATAAAACTGGCTCCTCATTTCCTTAGAAAAATATATTATAAAAATATTTCTGAGGATCCTGTTCCTTGCCCTCTGGTTGGTTGTCTTTAGCTCCTTTGGAGCCTCCACAGCTTGGCTCGGAGAAGGAGGTAGGTAACCTTCAGCAGAATTTCTTTGGTGATTTCAGCAAGTCTCTTATAGGAGACTCACTGGTGAGAAGGTTCAGGGGCTGGGGGAAATCAGTTCCACTTACCCTTACTCTCCACGCCCCCTTCTACTTCTGGGGGTGGTGTTCCTATCTTCTGTCTTCAGAGTCACAAAGCAAGAGAGTTGACAAGTGACAAAAGAGGATTCTTTGGAATCACTTTTGCTGAGTCACCTCTCTCTGTTAGTAGCATAACAATTTGCCAGGCTGAACCGGGATTACAAAGAGATAACTTGACTGGTGCAAAATTGCCCAATGGAGTCCAAGGAGAATTGGATAGATGACCTAGAATTTCAGAGCCAGTAAAGCACTGGAGTTGATAAGAAGTGATCATCTGCTTTTATCACCCCATTTCCATCTCTTCTTTATCACCATTCGGGAGGTAACTACCCTCCCCCTACCCTCCTCCCACTCACACACACACTCACTTCTTACTAATTTTAGTTCTCATATAAGAGTCACATGGACCTTAAAGCACAAGGCATCTTTGTGGAATTCATATGAAACGCGTGCCATGATGATGTGGCACCTGGGAAGCACCAGTTTCTTAGCAGGCATAGAAGTGCCTATTTTGTGAGGGCAATAATACAGTCGTCTCTCTGAGTCTATGAATCTTGTGGGAGTCTAGGTGGAAGAAAGTATTATCCCCAAATGTTCTTAAAAGGGAGAAAAAAAAATAGACCCCCCTCAGATTACAATGATCTAGCTTGTATTGACTGTATTGTTCCCCATGTTATTAACATCTTTTGAGAAAGTTAAATAGCATTCTCTTATCAGGATGTGTCACAGGCACCACAAGATGCCAGGTCGAATCAAAGCATCTAAAGTATTCTAGGCTGGGAATTCCCTGGTGGTCCAGTGGTTAGGACTCCAAGCTTCCACTGCAGGGAGCCCAGGTTCCACCCCTGGTCGTGGAACTAAGATCCGGCAAGCCGCGTAGTAGCGTGGCCAAAAAAAAAAAAAAAAGTATTCTAGGTGCTAGATCAAGATAGACATTTTCAATCCTATGCTGTAATTTAGATAATTTAATTATTTATTTAAAAAAGAGAGCAGGCTATTTTCAAAGGATAAAGAAGCATTTAGAATATCAAGTAGGGCTTTCTGATATGTCTAGCCATCTTCGAGGTTGAACTTCATATATGTCATTACAGGAGGCATAACTGCCTCAATCAGAATAGTGTGAAATGGCGGTCTGCTACTATTTTGATCAATTCTGGTGTATTAAAACCCATGTTAAGAAATTGGCGACAGAGGATGTCTTTAAGAAGGGACTCTGAGTAGCTGGGGTACAGAGACAGGAAGGAGGCTAGATTTTCACTGTATAGTCTTTTAGGACGTCTGAGTATGTAAGTATTATATAAACAAACTGAGGCAAATAATTTAAAGCAATAAGATGTGACAGAGTGAGTAAGGGGTTATCTTCACATTACCGTGTTCCAAAAATGTGTTGAGCCAAGGTGAAGAGCTAAGCATGGATAATTCCATGAGACATGGTCCTTTTGTAATTGCCAGGTTAGATGTGAACTACCTCTAATTTCCCAGATAGATTTTATAAACTACGTGGCTGATGGCCATGACTGGAGGTCAGAATAGTTCAAATTCTCCCTAGGAAAATGAGATCTTTCTTCTGTAGAATTCTAAAGAGGTAAATCATATGATCTTTTAGTTATAGCCTAGAAAAATCAGTAGTGCCTCCTGTGAAGTATTTTTTCTGCCATTTTTTGTATTAAAAATATTTTTTAATGTTTTTCATCTGCAAGTCCCACCTGCAGTCATTATGACTTCTTTCAAAACCCGTGATGAGGATATTTGCTTATAAGCCAGAGGTGTAAATAACCTACCCATGCAATCAATGCGATTCCTTCCCCTTCATCTTCCGCCCAGTCGCCACCAACACCCAGCTATTACTGCCATGAGAGCCATTATGGAAAGCTTAGAAAAAAATTAACTTAGTGCTCTTAGAAAACCTGAGTTTATAACAGGGGGTGGGAGGAAAAGAGACCAGTTTAGAGGTTGCAGTTTAATATTACAGATGCCCAAGAGTCTCCTTGTAGGAGCTTTGAGGATTCCTAGTTTAAAATCTCTGCTTTGTCCCTTAAAGCTGTGTGACCTTGGGCAAGTTATTTAACCTCTCTAGATCTGTTTCCTCACTTGAACCAAATGGATTAAAATGCTATTGGCTGTGATCATGTCTGACTATAGTGAACAATTAATCATTTTAATCTCCTCTCCTTCCTTTGCCCCCAAATATCTTCCCTCTTACTCCTTGAACTTTTTTTTTTTTTTTTTTTTTTTTTTTTGCGGTATGCAGGCCTCTCACTTTTGTGGCCTCTCCCGTTGCGGAGCACAGGCTCCGGACGCGCAGGCCCAGCGGCCATGGCTCACGGGCCCAGACACTCCGCGGCATGTGGGATCCTCCCGGACTGGGGCACGAACCCGCGTCCCCTGCATCGGCAGGCGGACTCTCAACCACTGCGCCACCAGGGAAGCCCTCTCCTTGAACTTTTTTATTTCACTTTGTTAACTGTGCACAAAATGGCATGGAGAGTCCTCTGGGACAACCAGCAGCCATCTAAAAATATATAAAATATTTGGGATGTTTAAAGTGCTTGTCAATTAAACTAGTGTTTATTTTCCTTAGAAAGCCGAAAGAAAGTCACTCAGGTGTGGAGTTTTTGACTGAGAATCCTGAGTGATTTTATTTGAGATTTGGGGCACTCGTGCTAAAGTTTGGGCTGTCTGAGGTGGGTGTCATAGCTGGGATCCTTGGGGTGTTTGAGGAGTGGACAGGGCCATGCCCCATGGTTAAGCATTTATTAATATATTCTGGCCAGTCCCTTGCCCAGAAAAAGGGACAAACTTTTTCTCTACCCTTTATCCTACATCAGCAACTGACTTGACTGAATCAGCCTTCATGTCTTGACCTAGAAACTTTGCCCTTTTTCATGGAAGACAGTATTTTCTGCATTTCAAAAACAGGCTTTTTAGTCCTAATCAGAATTTGGGGACTGTCATGTTTTGTAATTCTGACTTGATTTAAAAGCTTAGTAACATGTGAAAATAGTATAAAATCCATGTGTTCTGAAGAGTTTCTCAGAGACAGTTGAGAGCAGTGGTTTCTGCTGTCCTTATGGTTTAATCCTTAAAAACTCTTCATCTAAACCAAGGGCTTCTTACCTCCATGGGCTTAGTCATTGTTGCCAGAAAGTGGTCCCTTCCTAGGGAATTCTTGCAAGTCCATGAGGCCACAACCTTGCTGTTGAATTTGTCCTTGTCTCTGATGCCAAGCATGGGGCTGGCAGAGAGTAGGGGCTTGGTGTACACTTGTTGAATGGATCAATGTAGGAGTCAAAAAGAGATATAGCCAAACAATTTTTTTTTTTTTAAAGAAGATGTTGGGGGTAGGAGTTTATTAATTAATTAATTTATCTTTGCTGTGTTGGGTCTTTGTTTCTGTGCGAGGGCTTTCTCTAGTTGTGGCAAGTGGGGGCCACTCTTCATCTCAGTGCATGGGCCTCTCACTATCGCGGCCTCTCTTGTTGCGGAGCACAGGCTCCAGACGCGCAGGCTCAGTAGTTGTGGCTCATGGGCCTAGTTGCTCCGCGGCATGTGGGATCCTCCCAGCCCAGGGCTCGAACCCGTGTCCCCTGCATTAGCGGGCAGATTCCCAACCACTGCGCCACCAGGGAAGCCCTAGCCAAACAATTTTTGAACAAAAATTCTGCTTTTCTTCACATTTTTGAGCTCCCGATTAGCAAATGAAATTATATGTCATCAGGGAAATGCAAATGAAAACAACATTGAGACTTATTATTATTATTATTATTATTATTATTATTATTTTGGCCATGCTGCGCGGCTTGTGGGATCTTAGTTCCCTGACCAGGGATGGAACACGCACCCTCAGCGGGAAAAGCGTGGAGTCCTAGCCACTGGACCACCAGGGAAGTCCTAAAGACTCCTTTTTGTTACTCAATGTAAGGGGTTTTAAAGCTACAGCTTCCGAGAAGAAGGTGGGGAGAGAGGTGGAAGCTGGTGGAGACTCAGCCTTGCCTGTGCTGAGAGATGGTGGTAAGGTCAATTAACGCCTTGTGCCCTCCAAATAATGTGATGCTTAAGAACGTACTCAGGAGCCAGACTGCCTGGGTTCAAACCCTGATTCTGCCACTAACTAGCTGTGTGTTTTGGGCCAAGTTACTTAACCTTCTGTCGTCAATTTCCATGCCTGTAAAATGAGAGTAATAATGCTGCCTACCTTAGAGCAGTATTCTGAGGATGAAATGATTTAAATGGAGAGCACTTAGAAAGCGGCTGAGACTTAGGAAGCCGTCAGTAACTGTTAGCTCTTGTGAGAGTCTATGGGCAGGACCCTGAGGACCTGCAGATTGGCAAGGAAGTGAACCAGGGAAGACCTGGAAGAGAGTGATTAATGTTTCACTTATGCCCAACCAGTTGAGTCATGGGAACGTGTGACCTATAACTGGCCCAGTAGGTTCAGGGCCCATATCCTGAGAGCCCCTCCAGCCATGGTAAAAAGAGTTCATGCACTTGAATCACATACTCTTCTGACCCACAGTAGGTGTGATGGATACAGAGTACCACATGAAGGGGGGATGGATCTCCAAGGACAACTGAGTGAAAAATAGAGCAGAAAGTAATCTTAGCAATAATACAAAAAAATGAACTACCTCCAAACCTTAATCTCTGCCATGATGATCTAAGCTAAAAGATTATAGCACAGAGGAGCTTAAAGACTAGGAAGTTACTGTAATATGCCCACGCATACCGTTGTAAGTACAAGGACACTGTACTTACTTACTTATGTCCCCGCCCTGCCCCCCTGCCCAGAAAAGCCCAACAACAGTTTATGCTCATCAGCATGCCATATAGCCATCAAAAGGGATATGGTAGATGGATATGGAGTCACATGGAATGATCTTAAGACATTTGATAAATGAAAAGTTGCAAAACAATATGTGTAGTTTGTCTCTTTATGTAGAATATGTGTGTGTTTGTGTATTTGTTTGTGCTTATATGTAGTTAATTTAAAAAACAAAAACAAGCAATTGGAAGTGTATATCCCAGACTGTTAGCAGTGATTATCAGTGGGAAGGAGAGGACTTGAGAAGTGAAAGATGGTTTTCATGTTTTACTCTTTATTAAGCTTGCCAGATTTAACAAATAAAAATGTAGGACACCCACCTAAATTTGAGTTTCAGATAAACAATAAATATATTTTATGTGAGTGTCCCATGTATTCTAATAATATGGAAATACTTACACTAAAAAGTTATTCACTGTTTATCTGAAATTCAGATTTAACAGGTGTCCTGTGTTTCCTCCAGCAAGGCTACTCTATATACTTGGGTATTTAATGCTCATTAAAGGAAATTTTCATGTACTAATTGTATGATTTTTAAAAAAGAAAAAGAAGCATAAGATAGTTTCTTTTCAAGACTATACAAAAATATAATTTTTAGTTAAGAAAATTGGCCTAGAAGCAAATTACAGAGCAGCATGTATATCAAGACCTCAGTTTTATAAGAAGAAAAGCATATGCACACATATACTAAAAGATGGAAAGGTATACATACACAGATATACATAAGAATACTAACAGTTCTCTCTAGTGTTGAGATCAGGATGATTTAAGTTTCTTCTTTGTGCTTTAGAAAGCTCTTTTAAAATGTTTGGAAAGAACATGAATTGCTTTTGGAAAGGGAAAAGGTCGTGTGTAAAGAACACCATCTTTCCTTGCTTCCCTGTGGACGCAGATATGCCCAAGTTGCAGCTGCCCTCAGAAGGAAGTGGTGGGCAGCGGTGTGAGCCTTGTCTTTGGTTTAAAGTTATAAAAAACTCCATCATCCCATACCCTTGCAGGGTACCTCCAAAAGCAGCCCTACTTTGGAGCAGTGGTTGGCAGGGTGGCCAACCGAATTGCCAAAGGAACATTCACGTTGGACGGGAAGGAGTATCAACTGGCCATTAACAATGGGCCCAACAGCCTGCATGGAGGAGTCAGAGGGTTTGATAAGGTGAGTTGGGGGCATCGGACAGAGTCCTCACCTGGCACACTTCAGTGAGTACCTTCAAGCATACCTTCTATTTGCCAGGCACAATCCTAGGCCCTAGAGCAAATGCATGGTAAGGTGATACAGGAAAAAGGCCGCTCCCATGGTTTGGGGGAGCAGCTGTGCCGGCTGTGTTCCAGGAGCCACCCTTCACTAGCTCATCTGACTCTAATAGGCAGGAGAGCCCTGAGTGAAAGGATGACAGCCCTTAGGAAAGACAGGGAGCACCTTTCTCACAGTTTTGGCATCAGAGTTGGTTGACCTTAGGCACAACAGAAAAGTGGATTAAAAATAATACCCACCACTTCTTGCACACGGCATTTGCATATATCATCTCCCACCCTCACTAGAACCCTGTACTGTCACCAAATGAGAAATCTGAGGCCCTGAAAGGCCACACAGCTACTAAGTTGGGCTGCCTGACCCAAAGCCCTCATTCCTATACTACAACTGCTGGTGTCCGCCATGGCTGCTGTGGGTGCCCCCAACCCAACACACCCCGTGTAACTGTCTGTGAGCCCCCTCCCTATGCACTGTGGTGCCACATCCAGGCTGCCCTTCCAGTGAAGTGTGCCTCAAAATGACCTCGATTCTCCCCTGTTCCCCCTTTCCACGTTAAAACTCCCATTCCCCAAGTGAATCCCTGGAAAACCAGGTTAGGAAAACAAGTGGGTCAAACAGCTTCTCCCTGAGGTAGGAATGCCTGCCCTCCTGTTTCCTAGCTGCGTGGGAGCCTGCAGGTGAACCCCAGTGATTCTGTTACTAGTCTAATTTCAGAGAGGTAATTTTGGTAGTTAGCTTTCCTTTAAATTATACCACCCAGGTTACTTCCTAGAAAAAAGCCAGAGGAGACAGGAACATGTATGGCAGTTAAGAATCACAGTTTTTTCTTTTCTACCTCTTAGTGCCACCCATGCTGTTGAAGGAAGTTGGTCACTCTCTGTTTCCCCTGTCCTACCAGCTTCCTGTCTGTGGTTTAGAGCCGGAGTGCCCCATCACTTCCCCTTTCCTCCATTATGGAACTCCTCATGCCAGGGAGTCATGAAGGCAGAGGGTATCCTCTGTCCTGGCAATATTAGGGCAGAGGGTCTCTGGAATATGCCAGGTGCATGGGCAAACCCCAACCAGAGGAAGTTAGGCCCAGCTCTGTTTGGCCAGGGATCTTCAGGGGAGCCTCAGCACCTTGTTCTAGCTTGTTCCTGCTCACTCTGTTCCACATGGAATTTTCTGTGATGTTGTGTAATGGGGCATGCCCTGTATGAACAAACGCAGAAGGATAGTATTCATGTCCTATGCAGTGTGTCAACTGAGTCCCTTCTCTGAACCAGGGAGATGGGGATTCCTGAGACTCCAGTATAGTGAGGGACTCTTACATAACTGTTGCAGGCAACAAGCCCCATAATACAGATGCCAGTGGTGTGCTACAGGAACTGGGTATGGACAAATTAATGGCAACTAGGGAGGTTGGATTTGAACTGTTCTTGAAGAAAAGATAGTATGTCATTTAATAAGTGGATATTGGAGAGTGGCTGTGCAACAGCCCACAGAGGGGTGGGGAAAGACTTGGAATGTAATCTTGGAGCCATTGAAAGTTTTAGGCCACTAGGTTTTCATGTAGCAACATGAGCAGTATCACATGGACTTTGTTTTAAGCTGCATTTGGTTTCAACAATTACTGAATAATTGTTGGTTTGCAGGTATGTGTTTTTCTACTTATACCAACACATTTTTTTAAAGATGAAATTTGAATAACCTGACAGGATTAGAAATGGTGTAAGTAGGCCTAGAGATGCAAATGCGGAAATTTTCAGGAAATTTGGAAACCACAGGGTCAGGGAAATCCTCCCGTGAATAGGAATTATACTTTCCACTTTATCTGATAATATTGCTTTACACAAAAATCTTTCCATTGTGTCCTTTCACTAAAGGAAAAAAAATATGTAGCAAGTTAAGACGATTTTATTTCAAATATTTTATTCCTAAAATTTTCTGTTTGGGGGATTCCTTTTCCTTTTTTAAATCACACATATACCAGGCAACATTTCCGGGAGATAATTAGGATGTAAAATTAATTTTTTACTAAGGTCAGCGAATTTGTTTCAAATACCAGCTGCTTTCACTGTACGTGAAGGCAGAGACCTCCGTTCCCATTGGGCTCTTCTTCCTGGTAAATGCAGTGTCAGTGAGAGAGATCCAGGCCATGCCAGGAGTGGGTGGCAGAGCCTGGGCTCATGGGCCATTCCTGTGACCCTCAGAAGTTATTATCTTCCAACTCTATTTGCAATGACAGTGTTTGGCCTCAACTCTGCTGTTGGAAACGAAGATTGGAACAAAACATTGACTGAAAGTAAGATGTGGAATAGTGTAGACTGTCAAGCTAAGTTTGAATCCTAGCTCTGTCACTAATTACATGTATGACTTTAAACAAGATATTTCTCCCCTTTAAACAATTGCATGAATTATGACAGGGTTCTACTCCATCCCCTGGAATGTGGGAGGTGGAAGTGGGCGAGTTAACTCCCCTGAACTCAATTTGCTCATCTATAAAATGGGGGTAATAATATTAGTTGGAGCCATGTGAAATTGCCAGTGCTCAACTGTTTTGACCTATAAAGATGGTAATTTCGGTTGGTTCAACTAAATCCTTACCTTATAAAATGGTTTATGTAAAGCACCAGGTCAGTTGCTGGCTGGTGAGCACCCAACAAATGGAGGTCTCATGTCTGCAAAGGGCCCCTTTCCTAGTGACCCGAGAGCTCCCCAAAGGGACTGGGGGGGTCTCTGGCTACCTTGTCCTCTGATGGTGTAGAATAAGGAAGCAGGCTCAGGATTAGACTACTTGATTCAAATCCACTGTCTTATTAGCAGTGTGGCCTGGGACAAGCAGTTTATCCTTTCTGAGCCTCCATTCTCTCATCTTTAAATGAGGATAATGGCACCTACTTTACGTCAGCCCTGATATAGTGTCTGTGAAGTTTCTAGCAAAGAGCCTAGGCTCATAATGGGCACTCAATAAGGCATATAAGATTACATATACATTTCAGGTGTACAACATAGTGATTCACAATTTTTAAAGATTATATTCCATTCAAATTTATTATAAAATATTGGTTATATTCCCCATGCTGTACAATATATCCTTGTAGCTTATTTATTTTATACATAGTAGTAGTTTGCACCTTTAATCCCTTACCCCTATGGTAACCCCATTGGTAACCACTACTTTTTTCTCTGTATCTGTGAGTCTGTTTCTGTTTTGTTATATTCACTAGTCTGTTTTATTTTTTAGATTCCAAGCTGTCTTTAAATATTGAAATGTGGCATTTAGCTTGGGATTGGAGTGACTAAACGGCTTCAAAAACACTTTCTTCCAGGTCCTCTGGACCCCTCAGGTGCTGTCAAATGGAGTCGAGTTCTCACGGGTCAGTCCAGATGGTGAGGAAGGCTACCCTGGAGAGTTAAAAGTCTGGGTGACATACACACTGGATGGCGGGGAGCTCGTGATCCACTACCGAGCACAGGCCAGTCAGACCACTCCGGTCAATCTGACCAACCATTCTTACTTCAACCTGGCAGGCCAGGTAGGTGAACTTGCCTTTGATCACCTGCTGTAGTGTGAAGTGTCACTTGCCTCTTCTCTCCGGCATTGTGCTTTGTGGAATGACCTGGGGGAGTGACTGGAGAGACTAGCCCAGTATGGAATTACCGTGGCGATGGGGTCACCCCTGGGATGAGGAAAAGTGCCCAGCAAAGCATCTGACTCATAGTAGGTGGTCCACAAATGGAAGTTATAGGGAAATGAGTACATTGTGCTGTCCCACACGCTCAGACAGGTAACAAGCTATTTAAAGAACTCCCTGTCATCTAATTATAACAAGTGCTTACATTTGCTTTCCCAGTTTCACTCCTACCACCCTGCCCCCCACCACCAAAATTACTTCCAATTAAGGCATTTTCCATCACTGGATCCTTGAAGATGTGCTTAGCCCAGCCCCTTTAGATAAATGCTGCCAATGTCTGTGTGCTCCCGCTGTACGGCCCACCCTAGGAGTGGTGTGGAGACACTGACAGCCCCCCTTAGGTAATTCCCTCTAAACTACCTCATTCCCTCCTAATGATAATATTTTAGCTTGCTGAGGAGGCTATTACATGAGACAGAATAAAAGGCTTAGCTAAAATCTGTAGATTCTATCTGTGACTTTCTCTTCATCTAAGAAGCTCATCAGGGCTTCCCTGGTGGCGCAGTGGTTGAGAGTCCGCCTGCCGATGCAGGGGACATGGGTTCGTGCCCCGGTCCGGGAAGATCCCACGTGCCGCAGAGCGGCTGGGCCAGTGAGCCATGGCTGCTGAGCCTGCGCGTCTGGGGCCTGTGCTCTGCAACGGGAGAGGCCACAACAGTGAGAGGCCCGCGTACAGCAAAAAAAAAAAAAAAAAAAAAAAAAGAAGCTCATCATTGTATACTAGACTTGAATTGCTTTGGCATGATTTCCTACCACAAGATGATGTTCACAGCCAGCTAGTAATATCTTGCATTTTTACACTTTTTAGGAGTTTGTTGATGATATGCTGATTTTTTTTCTAGAATCTTTTCAAATAGCATGAGTTAATTGGTTCTTACATAATTTGAAAATAAGAAAGACGGTTCTTCACTTGCTTGTTCCTTATCTTCAGGAACTTCCACCATCCTTCTTGAGATCTTAAAGACAAACCAAAAAATAAACATGCACAAGCCGTAAGAGACACTGCAATCATGAGCATAAAGACCCCACTTTTTAAAATAAGTTCAGAAAGAAACTTGACAGAAATAGAACAAAATATTAATGGTTTTATGTGGGTAGTAGATCATGGTGATTTTTCACTATTTTCCACATTTTTGTAACTAAGGGGGTGATCTAAAGGAATAGATTCAGAAATAGAAAAAGAAATTAGGTGTGAAGTATTACTCTGCCAGTGTGTTCCAATGAAAGACGCAAAATGGGAACGTAAGGTTCACTAAGGCTCTTTCTGCTTACGTGAGAGGAGGACCCTCCTGACCAGAATTTTCTACCCTTCCAATCCTACAAGGACTTGGAGTGACTCCTAAAATTTTCTAAATTTTTTTCCAGAGGCTGAATAGTTTCCCAGATCACAGACCACACACAGAAGGGTGGTCAGGGTCAACTCCCTTCTGTGTGCTGTCTTAGTAAGTACAGCTCACATCCACAGCCTCTAGCTTTAGGGATGGGGTGGGTGAGGGCCACCAGCCTTTTGGAGCATCAGGTAAGGGTTGGTAGGCAGTTACCCGGCCCGGGGTCAAGGGGTCTCTCTGCATTTTCAGAACATCTCTTGCCCTACCCGGAAAAGCATTATTGTGTGTCTTAAACCCTCCCCAGGTAAATAGCTCGAAACTTGATATTTTCAATAGTCAGCTCATCTTACATATTTTCTTTTTGTTTGTTTTTTAAATTTAATAAGCGGTATTTTTGTCCTACTTGGGGGTCAGACTTTGACTCATCACTTCTAAGTTTGAGTGTTGGAGGCCTAGCGGGAGGAGAGCAGTGTGTTTTTCAAAGAATGGAAAAGGTATGTAGGTTGCAGGTTGGTTGATTTTTTTTTGGCTGTTCCTTTCTTATCTAACAAACACAAAACTAGGAGAACTTTTTTTTTTTTAACTGAAACTTTATCTAAAGAACTATGAAAGCAGGCCTGGGGCAATTTGAGATGAAAAGCAATAGTTCTGGTTTTGGTATGACTGTGTAGGTATGTCATCAAGGACCCAAATTCTTCCATCGTTCCATTCTGCTTCTTCAGTGCTATGGTTTTTGTCTTCAAGCTTATCCCTTCATGGTCACAAGATGGTTGCCACTGCTCCATGAATCACCTCTTCGTATAGTCACATCCAGAGACAAAAAAAGGAACTATTCTTTTTTTTTCATATCTCTAACGTTCCATTTTTAAGAACAAGCAAAACTTTTTCTAGAAGCTCCTCAGTAGACTTTCCTCACATTTTGTTGGCCAGAAGTGTGTCTTATGCTCTGCTAAACCCAGTCACCAGCAAGGGAATTAGACTACCATGGTTGGCTTAGACAAATCAAAGTTTGCCCTCTGGGGCCTGGGTGGGGGTCCTTTCCCTGAATATATCCTCACATAGGATAAATCAACAAGTCAGTGTTCTGCCAGGGGAAAGGGAGGGTGCTGTTAATGGAGTTGAGATAGCTTTTGGGTAGTAACCAAGAGTGTCTGTTATATCCTGCTAGAAGTAATAAGAGCTGAAGTAAGGAAGTGGTAGTGGCAATGCACAAAAAGGTCTTTAAAGCCCCATCCAAGCCGCAGTGAGCTCTATAAATGGTTAATGTTACAAATAGTAGCAGCCAAAGTTAACCAAAGCAAACACTGAACTCAGAGATGGGCCTCAGTTCTGTTTGTGAATCAGCATTCCTTGCCAAGTTTTCATCAGCCTGAAAAGGAAAAGAATCCAACAGTAATATTCCACCAGAGCAGACATTGCATTATTCCAGGTCAGAAGAGTCATAAAATGAAAAGCATGCTTCCTTTACTGAAGGAATGTTACTGCTGTTTAATGACCCAACAATTCAGAGAGTGGGTGCCTAGTCAGTGTTCCTTTCCTTCTCCTCCCAGGCTTCTCCCCAACATCTTGGACTCAATTTAGTGGTGTGTGATTTTCACACTGAATCATTTTCTTCCTGCCCTAGTGCTAAAAAACAAACAGAACAAGGAAATTCCTAAGAAGCTCTATTCATAATAATAAAAAAAAACTCAAAACAACCCAAAAGCCTATCAATAGGAGGACAGATAAGTTGTGATATATTTATACAATGGAATACTACTCAACCTTGAACTGAGCATTGAACAATTAGAGCCAAAGGAAGAGTCCCAAATTCTCATTCCCTCACAGCTGCTGCCCTCAGTCCCAGGGGCCTCTTTGGTACTGGCAGTAGCCTGAGGCCTGAGGTGACAGTAGGGAGAGCCACACGGAAGAGAGACCCCTCTAGGCTGGAACAGCTCTAGGCAGGGGTGCAGGCCACTCCCATTTTGGACCTGCCTTCCCAGGTCAGATCAGGGACCAAACAAGTGGCTCAGATAGTGTGGGCAGAAGCCTCTGCCCCAGCCTTGTCTCCCACCCACTCCTACCCTTGACCGCTGGGACAGTACAAGAGAATCATAGTTCGTTAGAAACAGAGCCTCCTGGTAGTGTACATAAACCAATTTCTGTCACGTTTAGACATCGACTCTCACAGCCTCTGAAATCTTGGCCTTTGTCCTCTGGACGACTCCATTTGATTGTGTGGCTGAGGCCTTCTGACAGTAGAATATGTTTTCAGTTAACCCAGAGCACTGCCTCTCTCTGCTCACTTCTCAGGAACCCCTCGGAGGCTTCAATTTAGCTGAGCTCAGGGTTTCTCAGCCTCGGCACTGTTGACATTTGGGGCCAGATGACTCCTTGTTGCCGGGGTGCGGAGGCTGTCCTGAGCATGGTAGGCTGTTTGGCAGAATCCCTGGCCTCTTCACACGACTGCTTCCCCAGTAGCATTACCACCCCCAGCCGTGACAATCAAAAATGTCTCGAGACACCTGTGGGGCAAAATTACCCCTAGCTGAAAACTACTGGTTTCGTTTATTTTTGAGCATTCACTCAGCAAAAGCCCTCACTTGGTTTCCTTTCCACATCTTTTGCTGTGAAGCTTTAAA
This sequence comes from Mesoplodon densirostris, assembly GCF_025265405.1. NCBI lineage: Eukaryota > Metazoa > Chordata > Mammalia > Artiodactyla > Ziphiidae > Mesoplodon > Mesoplodon densirostris. The sequence goes on from NC_082674.1 coordinate 31,228,672, forward strand.
ATACTGTTATTAAAATGTAATCTTTTTTATTAGAAACATATGTGTGTATTTTCCAGTTTGCAAGCAACACAACGCATCCTTACTGAACTGTTCCCCAAGAACCCTGGACAGAATGGGGACATCAGCCCGATTTTATACTGAAGGAAATAAGTCCAGAACTAGACCCCGGGCCTTTCTGACCACCTACCAGTGCTTCAGGGACCAGGCTTTGACTCCGCCAGGAGGGCAGGCTGCATCTTTACAGGGGAGATGGGACCCAGTTCTGACTTCCAGGCTTCTGCCATGGAGCAGGGAGTGGGTCCTCTGAGTGGGAACTAGGCCAGAGAAGGGGTGACATGGCCCATGCCTAGTGAGCCTAGAGGTGATGCTTTGGCTGTCCAGCACCTGTGTGTTACAGGTCACTGACCCTTGCTCTTTTGTTTGCCTGGCATGTGAGGACAGTAGAAGAAAACCCTCTGCTAATAAGTCAAAATCCAAAAGGCTTTCAAACCACTGTTGTTTCTCTGACTTTTCACTTTCATAATTCCATTCAGAAAAGAACATGCATGCTGGGGTCACACTCGAAAGTTTCTTCCAAATGTATCGGCTGCTATTTTTGAGCCCTTATCTACCTAACTTAAATGAACGAATTAATCGTCATCGTAGGTCAAATGGGATTTCTAAAGTTTTCGTCAATACTTGAAAACATTTCTGCAAGCGAAGTTATAAAGCAAATATATAAAATAAGACTGAGCACTAAACCTTCTTTTCTTTCTCTACTTTTTCTCTCCCAGGGTTCCCCGAATATATATGACCATGAAGTCACTATAGAAGCTGATGCTTTTTTGCCTGTGGATGAAACCCTGATTCCTACAGGTTGGTGAATTTAAACCTTTTATGGGAATGCAGAGCTGGGGTGCAATGTGAGAAACATTAAAACTTCATTTCCCTAAATATATTTCCCTTGTTGGCCTGACACTATGCCCATAATTACCATGATTAGTCATTTATTTTGGTTATGGTTGGGTGACCATATACTTAAACACCCAAACCAGGACACTCTTGAGAAAGGGGAGAAAGGTGATGCTATTAATAATTTTGCCAGGGCAACAGGCATAAACTGAGATGATCCCAAAAAACTGGGTCAGATGGTCATCCTAGCTGAGCCATAGACTCCAGAAGTTCTCCATTAAAATGTAAATCTGTTACTCCTTAGCATCTTAGCAGAGATAAATTTACCTAAGCATTACCTCACAACTGCAGGACGCTGGTAGAAAATGTCATGGTTTTTGACAGAAAAGGAAAGGGTTGGATGGGTTGTACCCTGAGGAGGACAAATACAGATACATCACCTCCGAGACACAGTTAGGGGGATGGAGTGGAAGGAGGAGTTCTGCGTACCAAAAGGGAAGGCGAGGTGTTGGCAGAGTCACATTTCGTGTGTGTGTGTGTGTGTGTGTGTGTGTGTGTGTCTCCTAGGTTTACTGGATTGAGATCATTTTGGTTATTATTATCTGGGATCAACAGTACCTTGGTTCAATAGGCAAATCCATAGAGGTAGAGAGTAGATTAGTGAGTTGCCAGGTGCTGGGGACAGAGGAGAATGGGGAGTGACAATGGGTACTAGATTTCTTTTTGGGGTGAAAGATTCTGGAATTAGACAGTGGTGATGGTTGCACAACCTTGTAAATATACGAAACATTGATGAATTGTGCACTTTAAAAGGGTATGTGAATTATATCTCAATTTAAAAAAGAAAAGAAAGAACCTTGGTTCATGTGTTATCTCCAGGATTGAAGGGTATAGTTTTGTACTAGATGGTACGTGTACCCCCGTCTGGCTCCAGGGGACAGATAGATGACAGCAAGATGAACGGCAGGGGTGCTGTTATTTGTGGCAGTTTATAGAAATTAACTTGTAATAATTATCCCCAAAGCAGTAGATACATATTCTTATTGGGATTTTGTTAGAATCAGAGATCAGTTGAATGTAGGAGGCATCGTCAAAGAAAACTAAAGTAAATAAAAGTAAAGGATGAAGGGAAGGAAGAACAGAAATCTAGAAAGACACACTTTCTGTACCAGTTCCCTTCTAGAGGAAGGGCCACCTTCGTGCTGCCCTTGCCTGATCTAGGTCTCTTACCTGTGTCTGACAGTGACTTGACTTCTCGGATGTGTTACCTCCTAGCTCCTTTATCAGATGGCTTATGTCCTGTGGTCTGCTCTCTCAGGCTTCTGTTTAGGGCGCCAGCCCTATGGTTGCTATGGTAGCTACGTGTGAAAGGTCAGGAAGACCTGTCCCTTCTGTTCCCACCCTGTGTAAGGGTACGTACCTTAGTTGTCACCTCTGCTCCAATAAAGAGCTTAGATGATAGAATATGAGCAATTAGAAGCCAAGGGCACCATCTTTGTTAGTTACTTGGTTTACATCACAAGTAAGAAGACTATTGACATTACATCCCCCTCATATGATGCACTGAAAAAAGCACAACACTTGTGTGGTTTTCTGTCAAAAATGCAGAACCTCAGTCCATTCAGGAGAAGACATGACATGAACCCAATTGAGGGATCATCTACAAAATAATTGACCAGTACTCTTCAAAGATAGCAAGATCGTGAAGGACAAAAAAAGACTGAGGAGCAGTCACAGAGGAGACTAAGGAGATACAATAATTAAACACAACATGGGATCCTAGACTGGATCATGAGGCAGAAAAAGGGCAGAGAAAGGTGGGTGAAGGGTACACATAGATGTATTATTTTTGCAACATTTTTGTAAGTCTAAAATTATTTCAAATTTTCAAAATTGGAAAAAAGAAAGACCCAAGGATCCAAGTAAGATACTAAAGTTTACTGGGCACCTGCCTTACTTTAGGTAAGGGCTTTTGTTTGGGCATCTTTATTTCGGCATCTTTAAAACAATAGGGCTGTGTTTATGGCTGCTAGTTCAAAATTCTTAAGGGGAAAAAGAATGTGAGCCTGCATACTGAACAGCAACTTCAGTTAACAGCAGGAATTAGAAACTCCCATAAACAAGGTGACTACAAAACTTATTAGAATAATAATGAGGAATCAAGATACATGGATTAAAAATTTTTGGCATCACAGTGTTGAATGTTTTTCTGGCTCCAGGGCTTTTATGTTTGTCTTGGTAATGTGTTATCTTCTGATATTGACATGGCTCAATAGATGGATTTGAATAAGCTGGCCCATCTTGTCCTAGGTGCAGAATTATTGCATTAGAACTATGTGATGTGAACTGCAAGGGAAAAATGGTGGCAACTCCTGTTTTGTGACTGATAAGGAAGAAAATGAACTAAGTAGCTTATAAATGGAGGTGATGAAATAAGGGCATATTTATTTCTGTATATTTATAAAATTTTATGCTATCCTGCTGAGTTTTGATCAGATGAAAATCACAAAAATGCATAACTCATACCAGGTAAAGATTATTTGTCATGATTGTAAGAGATAATTGTGGCAAAGCAAAGTACAGCTTAACATGCAATCTAATTGACTGCATAAAACTCATGTTCATCTCAGTTCTGCACTGTAAGTGGCTTTAGGATCAAATTCTACACTCTGTACTAATATTGAACACCTGTGAAGTTGAGTCAGCTTTGAGACCTCTGGACTATCAGGGAGGCAAGAGCCCAGGTTCTAGTCTTGGCTTTGCTGTTGACTAGTTAGGGGACCTTGGGTGCATGTATAATGCTTTAACATTTAACCTCTATAGACTCTTATTTCCTTTTCTGCAAATAGGAGGTTGAACTCAATCAGGGTTCATAAAGTTTCATAAATCAGACCCATAAATTTTGTTTAAAAAACAGTTTGGGAAACTTATCTGGGGTTGCCCAACTTTTCATTTTGCCAAGCTAGAAAGCTATCACAAATACAGGGCTATTAAAATTAATTGGGATATATGCATATTATATTTCAATTAAAAAAAATTTAACCAATTGGGATAATAATAAGGAGCAGAGATAAATAGGCTACATTTAAAAAAAAAGCTGAAACTACCATTCATAATCACCATTTTTCATAAAAGAAAGAATATATTAACACCACAAAAGTGGGGAAAATTTAATCTCAGAATAGAAAATGACCCTTTAAATTGAATTTTTCTTATTTTTTTTTAAATGTATTTTTATTTTTGGCTGTGTTGGGTCTTTGTTGCTGCGCACGGGCTTTCTCTAGTTGCAGTGAGCGGGGGCTACTCTTCGTTGTGGTGTGCGGACTTCTCATTGCGGTGGCTTGTCTTGTTGCGGAGCACTGGGCTCTAGGCGCGTAGGCTTCAGTAGTTATGGCACATGGGCTCAGTAGCTGTGGCTCGCGGGCTCTACAGTGGAGGCTCAGTAGTTGTGGCGCATGGGCTTAGTTGCTCCGCGGCATATGGGATCTTCCCGGACCAGGGCTCGAACCCGTGTCTCCCGCATTGGAAGGCAGATTCTTAACCACTGCGCCACCAGGGAAGCCCAGTTTTTCTTACTTTTTAAAGAAATGTGACAGCTGATTATCCAAATCTGTCTCAGTTTTCTGTGGACCAGTGAAAATTTTATTATGCACTCATGATTAAGAACCAATAATTGGTCTGCAAGGTCACTTGTAACTCTTACATTCTGTGATTCTACAAGGCTCTTAGTATAACATTTTACGGCTATCTCCAGCACCCTTCAAATTCATTAGAACTCTATTACAGAAGTAAATAAGTTGCAACAACTTCAAAGCTCATGAAAAATTTGTAATTATCTTTTACATATCCATACATTAGCTGGTCCCTCATAGATTATATCTGTTTGCCCAATGACACAAACTGAAATTATAGGGTTTTTTTTCTTCCTCCTTTCTCAGAAATGCTTAAGAAACAAATAATTATATTATTCCTTTGTAACTTCCTCAAAAAGGGCAGTAACTTCTACTGTACCCTCCAGTGATGTAAGAATTCACATGTCTGGCCCACTTTCAGCAGAGAGGAAATCTCTAGGAGCTCAGATTTCATCTGACTCTTAACGTTGACCAAAAGCCCACGAGCAAGTGGCTTAACTGAGACGAGTCCAAAGTCATTTGGTCATTCAGAAATGCCTCCCCAGTGTAGCTGGGCTTGCCAGGAGTTGACAGTCTAGTGGAGGAATCAGCCAGAATATTATCCACTGACCTGGAAAATCATGTCAAAGTAGATGTAACTAAGAGACTTGGTACAGAAGGAAAGCACTGCCTGGGGGCTCCCAGGTAGAGGAGATGAGAATGAAATAAAACTTGGAAGGGCAAGTAGCGTTTTGCCAGGCAGTGAGGAGGAGAAATGTGTTTTCGACGGAGATGAACAAGAATGGACAGTGCAGGAAAGAGCAGGACGGTCCCCAGGGAAGTGCTGGGCTTCTGAAGCATTCAGGACATGCTTTTGGTGGCAGAAAATGGATGGGCCAATAAGCAGTTGGCTGGGGCCAGGTCACATCTGCACCAGGCTCTGATATGGCTGCAATCCCTGGGGTGGCCCTGGATGACCCTAGGCTGGCCTGGAGTTCAAGGCCAGTCCACACAGGGCAGACTCACAGGTGTACCAGATATTCAGCCAGAACTGGACTGGACTGAACCCCAAGCCCACTTCCGTGAGACATGCTGCAAGAAACCTGGCTGCAAGACCGGCCACACTTGTTAAGGATTCTGGGAATCGATATGCAGTATCTAGAGACTGAGGTTGTGTTGAATTGAGAAAAAGGAAGATACTGTTTATCTGTGAGATGAGGTGAGGGTTTATGATAATAATAGCTGGTATTTCAGAGATACTTTATAAATAATCCACACCACAACCCTATAAGGTAGGTTCTGATCATTTTTCTTACTTAACGGATGTGGAAACTGTAGCACAAGGAGTTTAAGTAACTTACTGAGGACCGAACTCAGTTGAAGAGCAGTGGAAAGCTGGAATTCAAACCTAGGTATTAAAACTCAAGCTCTTAACTAGACCTGGTTAGATGGTGGGGGGGGGGGGAGGAAAGGAAGAAAAGAGAGAAAAAAAGAAAATTAAATGAATTTCTTTTTTAAAAAATTTTATTTATTTTTGGTTGTGTTGGGTCTTCGTTGCTGCACGGGGGCTTTCTCTAGTTGCAGTGAGTGGGAGCTACTCTTCGTTGCGGTGCGCAGGCTGCTCATTGTGGTGGCTTCTCTTGCTGCAGAGCACAGGCTCTAGGCACACGGGCTTCAGTAGTTGCAGCATGCAGGCTCAGTAGTTGTGGCGCACGGGCTTATTTGCTCCACCACATATGGGATCTTCCTGGACCAGGGCTCGAACCCATGTCCCTTGTATTGGCAGGCGGATTCTTAACCACTGCACCACCAGGGAAGCCCAAATGAATTTCTTGACTATATAGATAGCCAAGATCACCATATAGCCAAGAAACAGGGAGCCAGAAACTAAATAAACAAATAAAGCTTTGGACAGTTGTCAGTTCTCATTCTTTTGCCACCTTTTATACAGATGGCCTCCCAGCTTCTCTCACTGTTTTCCTTCCCATTTCTCCTTCTTCTCAATTTATTTCTGCTTTTTTTTTCTGCAAAGAAAACAGCAAACAAGTTTGTTCAAATTATATTTAAAAAGAGAAAAACAAAAAAGAAAGACAAAGATAGAGGCCATGTCTCCATCTTTTGTGGCTGTTAATTTATACTTATATTTGTTTTTCAACTCCTTTTTGTTTGCCCTTCATGAAAGCTGTGACCTGAGTTCTTAAGGGAAATGCTGATGCAGATCTAAACTTTGGGGGTGTTTTTACCTTGGTTACAGACCCTCAGCAAGTAATTTTTCAGGTGATGGGAAAACCCATTGTATGAGAAAGTAGCACCTCTTATCTTACAGTAGTTGTAATACTGTGGCCGATGTACTCAGTGAAAAGGGACCTTTTCCCCATGTATGGGGGGAGAGGTGAAGTCCTGTCCTCCATTTTGTTTATCACAGGCTTACTGACTGGGCATTATTACATAGAGAGGAAAGGGATACCTTGACATAGAGTTTCAGGGAACCAAAGCAAGCACAATATGATGAGATCCCTTCGTCTTAAACTTATAGCTGCATTTAGACCTCTACCCAAGGCAGGGCCACAGACCTCCAGCAGCCTTGGGCACCTGTTTCACTCCCGCCTTTCTTCCTCTTGACATTTTTGTGGGGAGCATATAAAATGTCGTCAGCCCTGTCCGCCAAAAAAGCCTGGAAGACAACAGCCCGTACTCTGTGGCTTCTTCATTCTTCCCCTTTCTCTGCTCTGGTAAAAGGCTGTCCTTTTCCCAAAGCCCACTGGAAATGCCTCAGCAAATGTGAGCCATGGTCCTTGCTCACAGGCACCTCTCTCCTGCACCAATAGAAGGTCTCTGCCAGGCTGAGAGCTCATTTCACCTGTAGACCAGGGGCAGAGTTGCAACTAAGCTGTCAAAACTGGGTTTGCATGTCAGCAGTTAGTGTAGCTTTGGTTTTTCCGAGCAGTTGTTTTTCTCAACTTAAAAAAATGTGCAGCCCTTATAGCATTTGCTGCTACTTAGGATGGGCACATACTCTATTATTGGGGCATCTTCAAGTCACCTTGAGTATGTTTTTTATGTTGTTGTCAGGGCTCTCCCTGTAGTTTCCCAGAGGTGGAACTCCTGGAAGCCGTTTACCAGGAAGGACAGGTGGACATCCACAGAGAGAGAACACTCCAGTGCCAGGTCTCTGTGCTGACATGTCAGATATTTAGCTTCGAGGCCTGAGTCTAGTGTCCTGCCCTGTGGCAACAGGAGGAAACTGGTCCCTGGTACCCTGCTCAGGTACTAAGCCAGCTGAATGTGAGCAGGTGAGAAACAGAAAATCCCTGTTTCTCCAGGGATTAATTCATTCCCAAGGTTGTAAATATTACATTTCATCCTTTCGCCTTACAGAACTGTGAGGCTTGGAGGCGATCTGGGCCACCAGCCCAGCAAGACTTTATGATGTGTACAGCACAGTGCAAAACTAAGCATGTGTCTTTATAGGCATTTACAGCACATAGCTTTTTTTTTTCCTTTTAATTGTGCTATTCTTTACTCGTAGTAGATAAGTAATTAAGACAGCAAAAATGAATGATTTGATTGGGTCTTTTGTCTCTTAAAGTAACATTAGTAAAATCCTGTCTTATTCTCTTCCTTGAGATGACATACCTTTTATTTTTATAAAAATTTACCCAATCCACTTTGTCCCCCAGCCCATCTCTGTTCACTTGTGGAGAGCAGTTCTTGCTGCTCTCCATTTTTGAAAGGTCCTACTAAAATTACATGAAAGCAACCCCATTTTGACAAAATTAGAATTCTGGTAGGAAAGGCTTACCACGAGGCTGCGGAGAGAAGCTCAGCAAGACATTTGTATTTTATTTCAACCTGTCTGGGTTCAACCTACAATTCAGTTGCTTTTATAATTACTTCCCTAGGGCAGGTCTAAGTCTCTGACCTGGAGAAATAACAAATTCTAAAGTAGTCTCCCAGTTCAAAGATGGTGCAGATGAAGACTGTTTTGATCTACGTGTTTTAACCTTTGCAGAGCTTCTTACAGAAAACTCCTTTAGACTTTATATAATTCTAAAATAGTGGATATAATATTAGCTTCAATCCTCCATTAATATGCTTCCTCTTTCCTTTTCATCCCACCTCCCCACCCTACTCAATATCATCGTCAGGTCCTGCTGATTTTTTGTAATAAGACAATGTTTTTTAGAGAAGTTTTAGGTTCAGAGAAAAACTGAGCAGAAGGTACAGAGATTTTCCATAACCCCCATTCCCACACATGATGGCCTCCCCCTTATCAACACCCACCACCAGGGTGGTGCATTTGTTATAATTGATAAACCTACACTGAGGGGCTTCCCTGGTGGCTCAGTGGTTAAGAATCCGCCTGCCAATGCAGGGGACATGGGTTCGATACCTGGTCCGGGAAGATCCCACATGCTGCAGGGCAACTAGGCCCACGAGCCACAACTACTGAGTCCACATGTCACAACTACTGAGCCCGTTCTCCGCAACAAGAGAAGCCACCGCAATGAGAAGCCCGCGCACCGCAACGAATAGTAGCCCCCACTCGCCACAACTAGAGAAAGCCCACACGCAGCAACGAAGACGCAACGCAGCCAAAAATAAATAAATAAAATAAATAAATTTATTAAAAACAAAAAACCCAACATTGACATGTCTTTATCACCCAAAGTTCATAATTTTCATTAGGCTTCACTCTTTTTGGCGGGTGGGGGGCGCCGCGCTGTGCAGCTTGAAGGATCTTAGGTCCCTGACCAGGGGCCCAACCCACACCCCGTGCAGTGGAAGCACAGAGTCCTAACCACTGGACCGCCAGGGAAGTCCCTAGGGTTCACTCTTGGTGTGGTATATTCTATGAGTTTGGACAGATGTATAATGACATGTATCCATCATTATGGTATCATACAGAGTATGCCCTAAAAATCCTCTGAATTTGTTTCAACCATCCATCAATATGCTTCCTCTTTCCTTTTCAGTCCCTCCCCACACCCATCCCCATATTGTTAGTCATTAGCTCCTGATGATTTTTTTTTTTTTTTTTTGGCTGCATTGGGTCTTTGTTGCTGCACACTGGCTTTCTCTGGTTGCAGCGAGAGGGGCCACTCTTCGTTGTGGTGCGCGGGCCTCTCATGGCGGTGACCTCTCTTGCTGCGGAGCACGGGCTCTAGGCGCACAGGCTTCAGTAGTTATGGCATGGAGGCTCTAGAGCGCAGGCTCAGTAGTTGTGGCACACGGGCCTAGCTGCTCCGCGGCATGTGGGATCCTCCTGGACCAGGGCTCGAACCCGTGTCCCCTGCATTGGCAGGCGGACTCCCAACCACTGCGCCACCAGGGAAGCCCTCTGATGATTTTTAACAACTAATATTTCTTGAATCTGTCTCTTCAATATGTATCATTGATTATATGGCTCCATCTCCATCGTCACTGTCCCAGTGTAGGTTGTCTTTTCTTCTCTAGATCAGTGCCAGGTTTATATTACGAGCTTCATAATTTGGGATCAGTGAATGAACAAATGAATCTGGACAACAGCTCTCTAACTAGGGGGAAAAAATCTCTTTAGATCTATCCTCCATCTGGTTACTAAAGATATCTAACTAAAATGCAAATCTTACTTTGATACTCTCCAGTTTAAAAAAACTTTTAGATGGCTCCCAGGCCAGACACCAGCTGCCTCCCAGACCCATCCCCCAGCGTGCCTCACTCACACCTCACCCTGTTTCAGCATCTCCCTCCCACCCACAGGGCCACTCGATACCCCTTCCTTGCTGCATATACCCCTACTCTCTTCAAGGCTCATACTTTCTCCTTAGAAATGTTTCCCCCCCGCTTCCTGGAAACAGTGGATTCTTTGTTGCTCTGGGGTTTTCGTAATGACATAATCTGTTTTAGGTGTGCCCAGGCTCCCTTATCTTCCTCTCCATTAAGTCTACCTCAGGTGTTCTATCAGGACTTACTAGTTACAGATCCAAAGTAGGAAGCTAGAAGGGAGCTTCAGGCCTGGTCTCTTTGGCTTGAAGCTAGAAAACTAATCTATGATAAACAGAAAAGTGGAACCAAGTAGCAGCCAGTCTGCACATGCTATGAACAACTACTCCTTCCTTTCCCCCTCCACCCCTTGTCAGTCTTTTTCCACTCTTCTCTCTTCTTTACATTTGTTTTAAACATAGTGTATTAAAGCAATACCGTGTGATAACTGGAATTCAGCAAACCTGGATGCAGGTCTCAGTTCTGCTACCCACCATCTTTGCTCTCAAGTCAGCCCTGAAAACCCTTTGGTCCTCATAACCTAATCTGTAAAATCTCATTAGATGACGGTTACATTAGTTGAACTCTGAAGTCCTGTTAGTTTCTAACAATGATTCGAAGACCACATGGAACTTCTAACCCAGATATTCATTTTTTTTTTAAGACAAGTCTCTACCTTTATTGGCCAGCAGGCTACTTAAGGGGGATGAAGTGGGAGGAGTGGGTGGCCCCAATGCCGGGCCGGCCGTGCTTCACAGGCTTGTAGGTGATGGAGAGCTCGCCTAGGTAGTGGCCGATCATCTCAGGCTTGATTTCCACCTGGTTGAAAGTCTTGCCATTGTAGACGCCCACCATGCTGCCCACCATCTCGGGTAGGATGATCATGTCGCGCAGGTGCGTCTTCACCACCTCGGGCTTCTCCATGGGCGGCGCCTCCTTCTTGGCCTTGCGCAGCCGCTTCAGCAGCGAGTGCTGCTTCCTCCGGAGGCCGCGGTTCAGCCACCGCCGCTGCCGCGCGCTGTACAACTGCATCAGCTGCTCATAGGACGTGTCCAGCAATTGATCGAGGTCCACGCCGCAGTAGGTGAACTTGCGGAAGGTCCGCTTCTTCTTCTGCTCCACTTCCGCCATCTGGTCGGCTCTTCAGAAAGGCTAACCCAGATATTCTTAACCAGGGTCCATACTTGTATGTCTAGGAAGATGATGAAAGAACTTCAAGGGATTCATGAGCCCCTGAAATTCTTTTTTTTTTTTTTTAAGACTTTTTTGATGTGGACCATTTTTTTAAAGTCTTTATTGAATTTGTTACAATATTGCTTCTGTTTTATGTTTTGGTTTCTTGGCCAGGAGGCATGTGGGATCTTAGCTCCCGACCAGGGATTGAACCCACACCCCCTGCACTGGAAGGCAAACTCTTAACCACTGGACTGCCAGGGAAGTCCCCAGCCTCTGAAATTCTGTGTCAAACTCTGTGTGAGTTGGTCACATCATCTTGGTCCACAGAGGGATTTTCTGGTCTTGTTTTCCCTCTTGAGGTAATGATAAATTATGGTTGCCCCATTATGTATTATTATACATAAAGATAGTCATCTTTTTTTGGTTTTGTTTTGTTTTTTAATTGTTATATTGGAGTATAGTTGATTAACTGTTGTATTAGTTTCAGGTGTACAGCAGAGTGATTCAGTTATACATATACATGTATCTGTTCTTTTTCAAATTCTTTTCCCATGTAGGTTATTACAGAGTATTGAGCAGAGTTCCCTGTGCTATACAGTAGGTCCTTGTTGTGTATCTATTTTAAATAGATCAGTGTGTACATGTCAGTCCCAAACTCCCAACCTATCCCTCCCCCTCCCTCTTCCCCCTGGTAACCATAAGTTCTTTCTCTAAGTCTGTGAGTCTGTTTCTATTTTGTAGATAAGTTCGTTTGTATCATTTTTTTTAGATTCCACATATAAGCAATATCATATGATATTTGTCTTTCTCTGTCTGACTTACTTCACTTAGTATGATAATCTCCAGGTCCATCCATGTTGCTGCAAATGGCATTATTTCATTCTTTTTAATGGCTGAGTAATATTCCATTCTATATATGTACCACCTCTTCTTTATCCATTCATCTGTCGATGGGCATTTAGGTTGCTTCCATGTCTTGGCTATTGTAAACAGCGCTGCAATGAACATTGGGGTGCATGTATCCTTTTGAACCATGTTTTTCTCTGGATATATGCCCAGGAGTGGGATTGCTAGATCATATGGTAACTCTGTTTTTAATTTCTTAAGGAACCTCCATACTGTTCTCCATAGCGACTGTACTAATTTACACTCCCACCAACAGTGTAGAAGGGTTCCCTTTTCTCCACACCCTCTCCAGCATTTACTGTTTGTAGATTTTTTGATGACGGCCATTCTGACCAGTGTGAGGTGATACCTCCTTGTAGTTTTGATTTGCATTTCTCTAATAAATTAGCAAAGTTGAGCATCTGTTCATGTGCCTCTTAGCCCTGTCTCCTTTGGAGAAATGTCTATTTAGGTCTTCTGCCCATGTTTTTAAATTTTATTTATTTATTTTTGCTGTGTTGGGTCTTCGTTTCTGTGCGAGGGCTTTCTCTAGTTGTGGCAAGCGGGGGCCACTCTTCATCGCGGTGCACAGGCCTCTCACTATCGTGGTCTCTCTTGTTGCGGAGCACAGGCTCCAGACACGCAGGCTCAGTAGTTGTGGCTCACGGGCCTAGTTGCTCCACAGCATGTGGGATCCTCCCAGACCAGGGCTCGAACCTGTATCCCCTGTGTTAGCAGGCAGATTCTCAACCACTGTGCCACCAGGGAAGCCCCCTGCCCATGTTTTGATTGGGTTGTTTGTATTTTTTATATTGAGCCACATGAGCTGTTTATAAATTTTGGATATTAATCCCTTGTCGGTTGCATCATTTGCAAGATAGTCATCTTTTTTGAGACTAGCAATGGTGTATTTCCCTCTTTGTAATCTTCAGGGTGGTTTAAAAATAAAAATTTTTTTTAATTCATCACCATTAAATTCCCTAAAGGGAGCTAGAAGGCTAGCTAGAGGAGGAAGATGGCACACCAGGAAGAAGAGCAACTTCCCCAAGGTCCTACCCAGAGGAGCTACAGCAGCCAACACTCTGGGTTGGATGGTCAGAGTTTGTTTCTGCTTGAGCAGATGAATGAAATTGTCTTCCAATACTCACCAGCCCTTGTACAGTCAGGATTCCAGGCCTGGTCACCAGTCTGTGGAGTGTGGGACCAGGCAGACATGCTGGGGCCTCGCTGTAAGTGGATAGCCAGAGCATGGTGTTGTGTTTGTTACCCTCAGCTCTGCAGTTCTGGAGACTAGACCCTCCAGGTCCAAGACTATCCCCCAAGTTTCTTCTCCCATGCTCCATCACCTGCTGAGAACAAGTGCCTACTATGCACCAGGTACTGTGCAGCCCTGGGGAAGCAATGCTGAGCAAAATAGGTACACCCAGGCAGCATGGAGAACATACAGCCACGTACATAGCACAGGTCCTGTCCTCAAAGAAATAAGGCTACAGTTAAGAAAATACTTGAATGACACTAAAGGAGTAAAACTGGTGATATTGGATCTCATAGACTGTTATTTACCCTAGAGCTGTTTCTTCTATGACAGGTCCCTCCTAGACAGTGTCTAAGAAAGTTCAATACAGAAACTCCAAGGAACTCTCCTGGTAGCAATGATACCCTCCAAGGGGATGCGTTACCGAATCCCACCTTATAAAACGGCCCCAAGAACAGCTTTATGAGACTCCAGAATACTCGCAAAGCTACTCGTGTTCCCAACTAGAAAATATCACTGCTACGAGATTGGCAAACATGAGCCAGCACGGTGAAAATTTGGCAGGAAGAAGGCTCAGAAATTAGCACTTGGCCAGACATTGCATAATTCCTATGAAAAGTTCAGAGTAACAGCAAGTAAATTTGTCAGAAGGGGAGTTATTTGCTAGAACTCTGACTACCACCCTTTAAGAGCTTATGTCTTACCAACTCCCCTCCCCAACCCTAGGTCTGGACAGGGGCCTGGCTCTAGTTCATACCTGGTGCATAACAATCCTTAGAGGTCACCCCATTCTGAAAGGGATGGGGGGTAACTGTGGGCTTTGTGCCATGGGCCTGAGGCTAACTCAAGCAAGTTCTCAGAGCAGACTTGCGTTCAGTTCAGCTAACATTTGTGGAACACCTAGTGATTGCTACATGCTCCCTGGGGCACTGGCCGTAGAAACACCACCTGTGCCCTTTAGAGGCGCACAGGGAGTGAAGAATCTAATGTAGTCAGGGCAGTGGTAGAGGTGATGCCTGTGGGACAAAGGGAGCATGGAGGCAAGGGCAGGAAGAGGCCTTCTCGATATCACCCTGAGCTTCGAGAAGCTTCTTGGTGTCTGCGAGGATCTAGCAACAAGGAGAGTAAGAGTACTAATAAGCACGGAATGTGGGTGTGAGGGTAGGCTGTTAAGTCAAAAGCTACAGAGACAGTTTGGCAGGGTGGAGGCTAGGGTGAGGCAAGAGAGGTGCAGCACCTAGCGTGCAAAATGTAAGGCAGCACTCGCTTTCAGGGTCATGCAGGCGCAGGGTCAGCACCTGAGAGCGAGTGTCTCCTTAAATTTTGCACCCTGGGTCCTAGATTGCCTCATCCTGGTCCCAGCCTTGTAGCTGAGTGTAGTCTTCATGGGCATTCTGGGCCATAGTAAGGAGATAGGATTTTATCTTTAAATCATGTAAGACTTGGAAGGATTTTAAGTCAGGGGGATTGACCTAGCAAGACTGGCATTTTACAAATACCACCCCAGCAAGTGCTTCTCTCACTCAGCAGCTGGAGTCAGAAGCAGAGAAGGTGGATTGTGGGATGATCCCTAGTTGGGTTTTATCTGGAAGGAGGGGCAGGAGGAGAGGACAGGGTGTAAAGCAGGTCAGTAAGGGTGTTACTAACCAAGTGGCTCAGGTCACAGACAGTGGGCCCGGGGAAGGTAACAAAGGATGGGAGGGCCCTCGTGCACACCTGGAAGTCCAGGGGAATGTGGCGGCACTCAGGAGGAGGCCAGGTCTAGCGGGAAGGCTAGGAGGCTGCAGACAGTTGGGTGAATTTTACACTGGTGGCAAATCCCCAGATACCATCTTGATGAGAGTCTAGAATGGAAAAATTCCCCGCATGAAAATGCCTCACGTGGGCCCAACTGTGAAATGTAAAATTGTCTTCTCACCTGAAAACATCATGCAACAGTGTTTAGCATTTTATGCTTCCGATGGCATGTAATATCCAGAGGTAACGCCCTCCCCCACTGCAAGGCAAAACCAAAAAGTGCTCAGTGGGAAAAAATAAATAAATACATAAAAACCAGCAGTAGAATAAAGCCACAAAATTGAAGCATCGGCAGAGGAAAGGGAAAAAACTGCGGCAGAGGCAAGCTTTGAGGTCGTGTGATCTATGAAAATTTATAGAAATGTTACCTTAAAAAAAAATCCCAAGGTACTTAACTTGCCAACCACTGGAATGAAGTCAAAATTCCCACCCAGGGTGTTACTTTTAATTATCATTCTCTTTATGTTGTTTCCTAAAATAATAACAGGCATTCTAGAGATGATTTACCAAGATGGCTTAATTAGGTGTCAGATGAGTACCTGTGCCCACGAGCCCCATTACCGCTGGTTTCCTTATGCAAATTTGACTGAATGTTCTGAACCTGAAGAAACAGACATAATTGGAACAGCTGGGCTGGAAGCATAGCTGGGCCGTCCCTATAGAGACCAGACTCTTCCTCGTGCCCCAGCATTCCTCACCTCCCCCTGCCCCTCCTTTTTTTTTTTTTTGAGATGAAAGTACAGCACACTTGAGCCTAGGTCTCCCTTAGATGGTCTCCACATCACTGCCTTTCACCTTTAAAGTGCACACAAGTCACCTGGGGGACTTGTTGATGAGCAGATTCTGACTCGGTGTGGGGTGGAGCCTGTTTCTAACAGGCACCAGGTGATGCCTGTACTGATGGTCCTGTCCGTGCTTTGAGCAGCTATTGAAAAGGCTCTAAAGAGCTCTGTGTAACCTCTAGTAACTTCTGTTGCTTCCCCAGCTTTGACACCTATTTCTGCCCATTTGCTCCTCTCCCCAACAGCCCTGGGTCCTCCTGCTGCCCCTTAGCTACCTTTATTCCCCTTTCCGCTCCAACACTTCACGCTCTGACTCAGCCTCTCTTATCAAAAGCCATTCTTTACAGCTCATTCTGCAAAGAGCTGCTCTCAGCCAATGGCTTCCTTAGGTAAGACAAGCCAAAATTTTTATTTAAAAAAGAGAGAGAATTAACCAAATATCACAGTGTGCCCCCGAAGGGAACAACTTGCTTCGCTGTGTTTGTCACATGGGCCATTGGACCTATAGTCCTGAAATGTCACAGTTGGAAAGGACCTTATCTTTTCCAACCACTACCCACCAGTCGAGTATTTGAATCTCAGAACCATGGGCTTTGCCGACACTCAGCTGCCTTCTGGACGGGATGCTCACTGCCCATCCTGGGCCAGCACGTAGGAAAGGCCTTCCTGATATTGAGCTGAAATTCATCTACCTAGAGCCAACCCCCACTTGGCTTAGTTCTGGGCCTCAGGTCCCTAAAGAGCAGGCTTATGACCTTAGAAGGCAGCTGTCATGTCGCCCCCAAGTCATTTCTTCTTGAGGCAGAACATCCTCAGGTCATCCTGTGATGCCTGTGCTGCAGACAGTAACCAAGAGCTGTCAACACCTCATTACAGTCTTTATGTGACTTCCATCGAACTTACTGCCAACCACATCCTTAAAGTCATTTTCATACAAGCTGTGGCTCAGCTACATCTCTCCCTAGTCGGTAATAATTGTAGAAACTAGAGTTAACATTTATGAGAGTAAATGTAACATGACGGTTAAGAACAAAGGCTCTGGAACCAGACCGCCTGTGTGTGAAGCAGTGTACGGAGAGCCATCACATCACTGTGCTGGGTACTTCCCCTGTATCAACTGTCCTTAATCTTCATGACAACTTAAGGAGGGAGGGGCTATAGTGTCCCAATTTCACAAGTAAGGAAATAGAACCTCAGAAGATTGTCTTGTACCTGGGGTTAGGGTTACAATCTAAACCTAGCTGGTATCCTTTGGTTTGGGGTTTTTTGGGTTTTTTTTCAGACACAGGTGCAGGACCCTATCTGTTCCTGTTATCCATAAGTTTCATCTTGTAACCAGTGCTTTACCCCTGCTTTATACTTTCTTTTGGATTCCTGATTCTGTTATCCCAAGCGTATCTGCCTCCCAGCTTCATGCTCTCATAGTCTGAGGAGAATACCTTCTGTATCTTCATCTAGATTAACCACAGATCAGAGGCCATTTGATCACTCCCTGCAGAGCCTGCTCACTGAAGCCCGGATGCTTCATCTCCCCAAGCTCCGTGAGCCACCAGCCTTGTGACCCAGTCTGAGAAGCCTAGGGGGTGGCCAGGAATGGTTTGTATTTGAATGCATCTGTGTTTGGTTCCTGGGGAGCAGGCTTCCTCCTTCCTTTTCCGTCTCCATTCCAGAATTCTTCCCAGGACAGAGAACTGCTCCTAAATTTGTAGCGTGCAAAGTTGTTCTTGTGGGCAGCGCCAGATGCGAGGAGCAAATAGAACTCCGGGTCTGCAGCGCACACATTCCCAGGGAGGACAACGGCCACGTCCTGCACGTTAGTGAGAGCGGGGAGGCCGGCCCCACCTTTCCAGGCCGCCTGCCCTCCAGCTCCACTAGTACAAACACACAGCTTCCGTGTCCAGACTAAACCAGAGGAGGCTGAGCAGCTGTGATGGGACCACCATTTCTGTGTCGGAGGGCTTGGGGCGGCAGTCTCAGTATAAGGGTGTCCGGGGTATGCCTCGAAACTTAGGTGGTGGTATGTTGGTTTGGGGTGACTTGTGAGAAGTGGGAGCACTGATGGAGATCAGAGGGGCTGAATTTTCCACGTAAAGCCATTTCTTGACACTGCCACTGTGTCAACTGACCAGAAAGGCTGGACTGATTTCTCCCCTCTCTCCCTTACTGGTTCTGTTCTCTGACCCTAGGCCATTAACATAATTTGGCTATCTGGGTTCAACTACTATCTTTTTCATGGTGTCAGGATATCAGCCGACCTGTCCCTGCTGCTCTTCTTGGCTTCCTGTGAACCGTCACTGTGGGAGCCTTGTGACTCCCAGGGAAGAGTGGAGGCCAGGGGTCTCCTATGAGCCTCCACTGTCGCTGGAGTCTGCTTGAGCTGCTCTGAAGCAGCATGTGGGAAAATTCCTCTGCCCCAACAGGTTCCCCTTTTGAAATCATCAAGCAAACCCCGAACACTGGCAGAAGGGCTGCCCGTCTCACACGAGAGCAGTTAACAGCCATTGGCAGACCGAGTCCAGTGGATCCAGGGGGATTTGGGAAGGAGGTCTTGGTTCTCATAGATCAACATCCGGCCCCAGCAATGCACTGCTTCTGGGCAGTGGGTCCCCCCAGGGTGCCATGAAAACTGATGGGGGCAGGCAAGCGAGTCCTGGCCAGAGAAGTGGGAAGCACCTCTGACCTTAGTGAAGTGGATCCTTGGTATGACCTTGAATGGCTGTTTAAAAGGGCTGATTCTGACACATCATCATCAGGAAAACACAGTAGTTAAGGGCACGGACTCAAATCCTGACTGCTTAGGTTTAAATCCTCACCAGCTCTGTGATTTTGGACAACTTATTCTACCTCTGCGGGCCTCATGTGTAGAGTGGAGAGTGTAGATGGTAACTGGACCTACCTCATTAGTTGTGAAGATTAAATGAGATAATACGTGTAAAGTGCTTAGAACACTTCCTGGCATTTAGTTAAGAGCTTTGTAAGTATTAACTATTATTGTGACCATCATCATTATCATCATTGCCACCATTTACTGAGTGTTTAATATGTACCAGACACTGAGCTAAGCATATACATGCATTAGCTCATTGAACTACCCTTTGAAATAGGCGTTACGCTTCAGTTAAGCCTCATTTGAAGAAACGGGCATTTGGAGAGGTCAGGTAACCTGCACAAAGTTAAACGGGTAAGTCACTGGTAGAGTCAAGATTTGGAGCCAGTCTCCCCAACTCCAAAGTCTATGCTGTTATTGCCCTCAGCTATTGTCCATAATACAGCTGTATTACTAAGTACTTCCTATGTGCTGGGTAGGAGCACTTTGCATGCCTTATCTCACTTAATTTCCATAATCCTATGAGTAGACACTCTTGTTATCCCCATTTTATAGATGAGGAAGTCAAGATTCAGAGAAGCCCAATGACCTCCACAATTTTTTACAGCAAAGAAAGTCAGGATTTAAATCCAGGCCTGCCTGACCCTAAAATCCATTCTAATGTCTATTGAGTTTAACTGCCCCCCAAGTGAGCAGTATGCTCCTGAAGCTGATAACAGTAATTGGTGATGATGACTGCTGATATGTCCTGCAACCAGGGAACAGTTTGCCTAATCAGCTGCATTTTCTGAGCTGTCATTGGGGCAATTTCCACTTTCTCTGATACTTCATTTTCCTGCGGTTTCTTTGAGCCGTTGAATTGCTCAGACTAAGACAAGCTTCTGTGTCCTTTCACATGTTAGTTTGTTGTCCATGCTGGAAGAATATGGAGGAATCATAAACCGTCCAGAAGGAGGCCCTGATGTATTATGCAAAGCCTTTGCCACATTGCTATAGGAGGAATCTGCCAGGAAACTCCCAGTCGGCATTTCTTGCCCAGACACCTCAGGTTATGTGACTGCAACATTCCAAATGTGCATTTCAGTATCAGGTCATGAGAGGGCAACTTGTTTTGTGACAAGTAGTGGTATAGGCAGAAAATACTTACCAGTCTATAGATCAGAGATTCTTAACCAGGCACACATCACTGGACTTCAGAGGTTCTGGGAACATTGTGTGTGTGTGCGTGCGTGTGTGCATTTTCTTGGAGAGAGAGCCCATAACTTTTATAACCTTCTCAAAGGAGTCCATGATTCAGAAAATACTTTAAAAACCATTGCTCTAGATTTTAAAATCACTAAGAGAAAGTTTCAAAAAATAAAAACAAAATTTAAAAAATCCTTTGTAATGAAAATGTCAATGCCCCCTGGAGGCAGGAATGCACTTTCCTTTAGTATTAATGACTTAAACTATAATGAATAATTGTTTTCTCTGTTCTCTGTATTTCTGGAGTGTTTGTTTGTGTGTGTGTGTGTGTGTGTGTGTGTGTGTGTAACAGAGTGAGCACTAACTATGTGCCAGGTGCTGGTCTAGAGATACGACCTCCTTCATAGCATTCTCTCAATTAAACATCACAGTATCTGTATTAGGTAGATACCAATATTAGCTCCATTTTATAAGTGGGGAAATTGAATCCAAGGTCAGTTAGCAAGTCTGTTGAAATCCTAAGACATCTTACATAGATTCGTAATCAACATATAGGACAAATCATAGAAAATAATTTTCAAATAACATACTTAATATTTTTAAAAAACATTTGTTTTTTAAATAATTAATTAATTAATTTTTTATGGCTGTGTTGGGTCTTCATTGCTGTGCATGGGCTTTCTCTAGTTGTGGCGAGCAGGGGCTACTCTTCTCTTCATTGCGGTGCGCAGGCTTCTCATTGCGGGGGCCTCTCGTTGCGGAGCACGGGCTCTAGGCATGTGGGCTTCAGTGGTTAGTTGTGGCACTTGGGCTTTGTTGTTCCTGCGGCATGTGGGATCTTCCCAGACCAGGGCTCGAACCCGTGTCCCCTGCATTGGCAGGCGGACTCTTAACCACTGTGCCACCAGGGAAGTCCCAGAAACGTTTCTTTTTTAAGGGAGAAAAAATTATTGGAGAAAATTTCTTCCCTCCACCAAACTTTTCTACAAAGTCTGTGCCAGATTTTCTTTTGCTTTCTTTTCTCTTTTCTCAAAGTGATTTTTAATTGTAATTATAAACAGTAGTTACCGGTGCTGAGGACTGTCTGGAGGGACTCTGGTTTTCTTCCAATAACACTGTACTTGTGTTATTGGGTTGTGTGAAGATGAGCTAGAAGGGGGACCTGCCAGGAAAGAAGGGGCTAAAAAATGAATAAATATGAAGATTCAGTGACTCTTGCAGTGACCATCTGTTCATCTTCTCAGAGAGTCAGGCACTAGGGCCACCAGGTAGGGAAAAGAGCTATTTCAGATGATGCGAAATTAAAAGCATTGAATTAAAATTCACCCCGGGTGAATTTTCTCAGTCAGATACTGAGAAGAGTGTTCATGTCCAGATGTTACACAGAAAACCATTTCAGTAGTCAGTGTTTGATCAGGAGTTCATAAGGACTAATTTACCTTCTACTCTGTTTCTTAAGTCTTTTGCCCAAAAAATCAAGTCAGAGCTAGGAGCCCATAGGACAAGTGTAATATAACTGTCTTGCCTTCACCCCAAATATGGACAACAAGAGTCCATTCCTGTGACAGATTTAATGCCTTGTGACAGAGATCAGGAAGGTTAGAGAATCTTGGTTCCAATAATCAGGTCGACATCATCTTCTTGCAAGAGTGAGGCAGCTGTAGTTGCCAGAGTGATAGTCACATGACCACTCTTGTCGTTCACGGGTGACAGCAGTCCTCGCCTTGTCCCGTTAGCCAATCCTGACTTACCTTTCAAGGTTAGCCTCCTGCCACCACCTCCGGAAAACCTTTCCTGACCCTCCTGGCTGCAATAGATGCTGCTGCTCCCTGCTCCATCAGAGCCCTTTGAATGCCATTCTCGTTGCATTTGTCATACTCACCTGTAAATTTTTATTTTTTTGTCTGTCTCTTTCATCAGATTCTAAGTTCCCTGGGGTCAGTTTAATGCCTGGTGCATAAAAGCTACTCAAAACTGGGTGAACTAGCAAATTTATATTTGTTTTTCCCCCATCCAAAAGTAATTGCAAGGATTAGTGTTCTTAAGGTAGAATCATCTAAAGGGACTTTTGTCAAAATTTGTCACTTCCTGTCTTGTCAAATCAAGCGCCAGGAGGCGAAAACATCCCAAGGCAGTATACTAGTTATCTATTGATATGTGATAAGTTACTCCCACTTTATTATCTCTTAACTGCTTCTGTGGTCAGGAATTTAGACAGGGCATATCTTGTCTCTATGTATGATGTCTAGGGCCTCTGTTGGAAGGTTAGAGCAGGGGCTGGAATCATCAGAAGGCTCATTCACTTGCATGTCTGGCAGTTGATGCTGGCTATTGGTTGGATGCTGTCAGCCAGAAAACCCCACGCATGGCCTTTCGATGTGACTTGAGCTTCCTTACAACATGGCGGCCAGAACCAAGAGCAAATGTCCTGAGGCAGAGAGGGCCAGGCCAAAGCCACTTTGTATTTATAACCTGGCCTCAGAAATCACATAGCATCACTTGTACCACATTCTATTGGTTGAGGCAGTTACAAAGGTCCATCCAGGCTTAAGGGAGGGAAAAAAGACTTCACCTCTCACTGAAGGAGTGTCACCATCACATTGTAAGTAGAGCCTGTGGGATGAATATATCCTGGTGTGGCCATCTTTGAAAAATGCAGTATGCCACAAGCAGTCATGGGGAAAAGGTCGAGCACCTGTAAGACTCCTTCATGTGAGATAAGAGATACGGATCAAAGCAGATGGATTTCATGAAGGCAGTGAGTTTTTCCTGTACTTCCAGAGGGCAGGTAATTATAACTGTCAGGAATGAGGAGCTAGAGGAAGATTTAAGGCCTTGTGACAGGCATCTGGAATGTTAGAGTCCTGTTTCCACTGCTCAGGTCGACATCATCTTCTTGCAAGAATGAGTCAGCTGTAGTTGCCAGGCTGACACTCATGTGAGCTCTCTTTGTTGAGGTCCTCTGTAGACTTGACCGTATTCCTGGCTCACTGTCACTCCAACATTACTCTTATCATAATTCTACATTATTTCATTCTCCATATTGATGATACCCTGACCTTTTAGCTTCTTGATGTCCTCTCCCAATGATCTCATCCTCCAAGGTTTTCAGCTAATCACTCCTATGATCTTTGAGTCATACCCTTGACTTTATCACTACCTCTTATTGCAGCCTTTTATGATCACTATTTAAGATGTCTGTTTCAGCTTCAATAATTCTTCAATGCCACAAGAACCTATAGTCACTTGATCCTACCACCCTTTCACTGTTCACCTCCTCCCCTACTAAGATCAAAAGTCCATCATTAGAATCACCCCTTTTCATATGCTCTCCAGTCCCTTGCCCTCTCCTTTTTCTTTGTATTCTCCTAACAAAGCCCAACCCTGACTAATCCTACCCCCCCCCCATACCCTCTACAGCTGCCGCCATACAGCTACTGGTCTCATTCAAAATTCATGACAGTAACCTCAGGTGGGTCCTTAGTGGGGCCTGCGCTCAGACTTTCCCTGAAATGGGGAAGCAGAAGTACTGCCTCAGGCCACTCCCCCAGAGCTGTAACCCCACACCTTTGGGTCAGAGCCCACCATCTGCCAGGCATTGCTGCTCAGACCTAAACACACACCCAGCCAACCTTATTCAGGACAATAAGAAATCCTCAGCTGAAGACGGCTTCTCTCTGCTGACACCACAGCTTTCTGGTGGCTTCAAAACCAAAGTCTGGTGATGTGACATCCTCTCTGAAGGCACCCTTTCCATTTCGGCTTCATTTTCTGTACACTCAGCGTTGCTGAGACAGCTATTTTGACATCTCCTTCTATTCTTAGCACCAAAGCACAAACTCACATATGCACATATGCATAAACCGAAATTGAAAGAACTGCACATTCATTCTCCAAAGTCTTAGAAAAATCAAGAGTACTTGAGGGCTGGGGGTGGGAGGGGCTGTACCCAAGTCACTCCAGGGTGAGGTGGAGAGTGCCTGAGTGGGGGCCTGGAGGCTGTGACACAATGCAGGGACCTTGGGCAAGTCCCTTTAGCCGTCTGGGTTCCAACCTCATCTGCAAAGCGAGGGTACTAGGTGAGATAATTCCTAAGGTCCTTTCTAGATCTTTCATTCTGACTTTGTCACAGGATGCTACAACATTCACAGTTGCCCTCTTTTTTTCCCCTTTACTTCACTCATTCATCAGGTTTTCAGTCAAGTAAAGGCTCTGTTTAATGCTCAGAGGGTCAAAAATCAGTAGGACACAATCCCTGCCCTCTAGGGGCTCACATTCCTTATGGATATAAAGCTTGATATAATCTTATAGCTATGCCTCAATGGGATGAATGTCTTGGGGAAAGTATGTGCAAAGTGGGATGAACAAAGTAGAAAACGGGATTAGTTCTAGCTGTGGAGGATACAGTCCCTCACAGAGGAAATAGCATTAGAGAATAAGCATTCTTTCTTTCTTTCTTTCTCTTTCTTTCTTTCTTTCTTTAATTTTGGCTGTGTTGGGTCTTCGTTGATACGCGCAGGCTTTCTCCAGTTGCAGCGAGTGGGGACTACTCTTCGTTGCGGTGTGCGGGCTTCTCATTGCAGTGGCTTCTCTTGTTGTGGAGCACGGGCTCTAGGTGCGCGGGCCTCAGCAGTTGTGGCTCTCGGGCTCTAGAGCACAGGCTCAGTAGTTGTGGCACACAGGCTTAGTTGCTCTGCAGCATGTGGGATCTTCCCGGACCAGGGATCGAACCTGTGTCCCCTGCATTGGCAGGCAGATTCCCATCCACTGCGCCACCAGGGAAGCCCGAGAATAAGCATTCTTAAATGACCTGGTGGGCTTTGCTGGAGTGGGGTAGGGGAGCCCAGAAATGTCATTCCAGTTACAAGAAAGGGTCCAAAGACATAGTGAATCTGGGAGACAAATTCTAAGTTTCCCATATGCCTGACCAGTAAGTGCATGAGGGAGTGTGTCAGGGCATGAGGCTGGAAAAGACAGATTGGAACCTTCTCTTTTTCTTCTCATTCAGCAAAAATCTCTTTTTACAATTATCCCAAGTGTTTAAATTTTAGGTCAGTGCTTCTCTGCCGTTCTTGAAGTCTTACCCTCTCTAAGCTCTGCTTTGTGTTATATATGTATTTCCTGAAATTTAGCCCTTTTATTTATGCCATCCTCCTGAAAATGTTCAAACATATCATTTATCAAATATTTCCATGTAATGTATGGGGTGGCAAATAAAAGCAGCTTTGTTTTACAGAGAGAAAAGCTAAAGTAAACATTGATTGCTCAATATCATAGATTGCTCAATATCAGGCTAATAGACATGA
The DNA here is from genome assembly GCF_025265405.1 of Mesoplodon densirostris. Lineage (NCBI taxonomy): Eukaryota > Metazoa > Chordata > Mammalia > Artiodactyla > Ziphiidae > Mesoplodon > Mesoplodon densirostris. The sequence goes on from NC_082674.1 coordinate 31,254,132, forward strand.
AATATGCCCTGGGTCCTTCCTTCATGAAAATTCCATGACTTTCTTATTTCTTTAAAGTCAAGAAAAGTAAGTAATTGATTGACTGATCCGGGCAATCACATTGGGACTATTTTAAGGGTTCGGTTTTGAGTCAAATATGGCTTTAAGAAAGAACTAAATATTGTGAGCACCATTTAAAGTTAGGGAAGAAAGCATAACATAAATTACCACTGGGAATGGGTTGGTAAGATTAAAATCTTCTTGAGCCCATGTTAACAGCTGCTTCTTTTTCCCAGTCTAATTGTTTCATAAGGAAACACTGTTGTCTTTTTTAAAGTCAGTGTGGGAGATAGTTGGTCACCCAGACTTCACAGGACAGTAGCGCCCTGGTGGGTCACTATCATCCAGGATTTGGCCTTCGAGATCCAAAAAGTTCAGCCATCCTCCAGAACTGCTCAGGGTTGAGAGGACTGACTGAACTCAGACATGGTGTATGTTTATAAAGCAAGCTCTTTATATTGTGTCTCTAGCACCATCTACTGGGAAACAAAAGTGCCTTTATTAGAATCACATTAGAATGTGTCAGAAACCCAACTGGGAGCAAAGAGGAGAAAAGGGGAGGAAGACGTTCAGAAGATTCTAAGAAACAGAGAATTAAGTACATTATATTGAAGTGACTTGTATATAGATGTAACCACTAAAACAAAAACACAAACTTTCTAAATTATCAGGAACATACACACAAACACAGACCATATTGTAAAAGATTTTTTTTAAAAGCAACTAGAATTCATAAACACAGAAAGCATACCATAAAATATAATGACAAACTAAGAACAATTAGAATATACGTGTCATCTTAATGCCATAAAACGCCCCTATTAAACAGTCTCTCAGATTAAATCACAAAGCAAAACCCAGCAGAATGCTGTGTACAAACCAAGTGACTCAGAAAGGTTGAAAATACAAGAATTCAAAAGCAAACCAAGCAAGTGAAAGCCAAAGTAGCAGGGGGTCTCAATCTGAACATCAGAAAAGGCTGATTTCAGGACAGAAAACATTCTGTTTTCTAAAGGATGAAATTCACAACGGATGCAATTCACAATGGAAGTTCACCAAAAAATGACCATATCTAAGACCATGAAGAAAACCTCAGGCAGTTTCACAAAATACAACACAGCCAATATTGACCTAGAAATGTTTTAACTCTCTCTTAATAATTCTTGGATCAAAAGGGAAGTCAAACCCCAAAACTAAGGATATTTAGAAAATAAATAATATAATTATTTATGTATAATGGAAATATATACATAATATATAGGAATATATAGTAAGCAAATATTATATTACAATTATCTATAATGGAAACTCCTACATGTGATATAGTTAAAGTAATACTCAGAAAATTTTAGCACTACTTATATGAATCAAAAATTGTGAAATTAAATGAATTAGGCATCTAATGCAGATATTTGAAAAAGAATAATAAAATAAACCCAAGAGAACAAAAGAAAAATTAACAAAAGTAAAAGAAATTATAATTTTGAAAAGAATCAGAAAAGGTAGTACTCATAAATCCAAGAGCTGCTTCATTGGAGGGAAACCCCCCCCCACAATAAGATAGATATAGCATTAGCTAATCTATTCAGTCCACAGAATTAGATATGAGCATAGGCAAATAACCACAGACAGATGAAACTGAAAGGATCATAAATTATTTCTTTCCTCAACTCTTTGCAAATAAACATGAGAGTAATATAGATGAAATGGATAATTTTCTAGGAAAATACATAAATTTGCAATTGTGACCTCAAAAAGAAATTTTAAATAGATTATCATAGAAATAATAGAGAAAAGTATGAGTGCTTATGGAGTTGTCTAATGAAATACCTAGGAATAAATTTAGCAACAACCTCCAAGATAAACTGAGTGAAAAGATCAAGGTGGAAACAGGCTGTGAGTTTGTGGATGTGCATGGACGGGCACTTAAATGCTTGGATATCCTTGTAGTATCTCTGGAAGGTGCATGAGAAACAAGTGACAATGGTTGCTTCTGCTGAAGCAAACTGGATCTGTAGGGAACAAAGATGAGAGAAATTCTTTTCACTGTAGAGTACGACTTTGTAACTTTTACATTTGATATCTTTTAAATCGATTACATGTGTAAATATTACCTACTCAAGAATTCTTTTTTGGAAAAGTAGAACCAAGACAAAGGAAATAGATGCTTTTAAAGGTGTTTCAAAAAGAATACCACTTAACTTTTCCTAAAGCTGACTCTGGTAAGAGAAGGATCCTCTTGGTTGAACAGTGGACACCAGACACTAGGATGGTCTTAGCCAGGCCTCCGTGTCTCCCTCAGGAGCTCTGGAACCCAGGCACCCTCGTGGCTCTGTGTGAACTCAAAGACCCCAGTCCTCACGTGCCAAAAAGACTACAGTTCTGAGCAGAAGTTCTGAGTTAAGAAAAGGATACCCTCTTTTCACCCAAAGACAGGACATTCATGTTTCTTAGTATTTAGGAACTCAAAGAAGCAGAACCAAATGCTTTAAATGGCTAAAAGTCAGTTCTCTTTTTCCTATTTAATTTTTTAATGGTAAGGTACAAGTTCCTCATTTTTCTTAGCCTCCTAAGATTCCAGCCCCACTTTGCATGCTATATCTTTCCTCTAAAAATAGCAGGAACCAAGTTCCTAAAACATTATCCATCTGACCGCATGAAAGGAAAAATAACTCTCACCCTGAAAGAGTATGTTAAACACCTAATGTCTGTACTTACCTTCAAAATATATGATTCAGTTCTGGGACAGTACAAAAACTTTTAAATGTACCAAACTGTATCATTGTGTAGGGCTCTGAAACAGAGTCCCTTTCCTCTTTCCCCCTCAAGGAAGACTGGCCAGATTGCCTGGCCTGCTGCAGAGGAACCTGGGATTCTTTGTATTTGGGGAAGATCCTAGGACCAGGGGCTTCTCACTCCTAAGTGGGTCATACTTCTAGGGGGTGGGATGGGGTGCACCTCTGCTGTCATCTGTTCCTAGGGTTTTCTAGGTGAGCTGCTCAGAGCTTGTACTGGCTTCACTCTGGCTTTTATATATATGTTTTTTATGTTGTATACAGTTGACCCTTGAACAGTGCGGAGGTTGGGGCACTAACCCTCCATGCAGTCGAAAGTCTACCTATAACTTTACAGTTGGCCCTCCAAATCTGCAGATTCAACCAATCAAGGACAGTGTAGGGACTTCCCTGGTGGCGCAGTGGTTAAGAATCTGCCTGCCAATGCAGGGGACACGGGTTCGATCCCTGGTCCAGGAAGATCCCACATACCACGGAGCAACTAAGCCTGTGCGCCACAACTACCGAGTCTGCACGTCTAGAGCCCGTGAGCCACAACAAGAGAAGCCACCGCAATGAGAAGCCTGCGCACTGCAACGAAGAGTAGCTCCCGCTCTCCACACTAGACAAAAGCCCATGTGCAGCAATGCAGCCAAAAAAAATAAAATTAAGAATTAAAAAAAAAAGGACAGTGTAGTACTGTAGTATGTATTACTGAAAAAATTCCATGTATAAGTGGACCCGTGCATTTCAAAACCATGTTGTTCAAGGGTCAACGGTATATGTATATTTATTTTATGTGTGTGTGTGTGCACACTTGTATTTATTGAGCTTCCCTCTGAAATAACAAATTCTGCAGGAATGGGGTAGGGGGTGAAAGTCAGTGATTTAGTCCAGCTTATTTGTTGTACTGATGAAAAACCCCAGGCTCAGAGAAGTGATTTCATCTAACTTTACTTAATCTCTTTCCTCCTCTGAGGCATTCTACCCTACAACTGCTACTACTACTGCTGCTGCTACTACTATTACAATACACACACACACACACACACACACAGACACACTACCACCTTGTACTTCAGCTGTTTCCTCCACATCGATTATTCTTCAACCTTCTTCACCCATTCAACCTACCATGACCTCACCTCAAGTCTCAGCTCAACTAATAAACTTTTATCCATGAAATCTCCCCAGTCCGCCACATCTAAGCCAACCCAGTCTTACTGCCTGTCTTCTTTCTTACAGCTGTGCCCCTATGGGAGCACTCTTCACACTCTGTGGTTATGAGAGGCTTATATGTCCTCTCCCTCCTTCAGACTGCAAGCAGCTTAAAAAGGCAGGTCATGTCTCATCTATGTATCAGCTCTGCCCAGCAGAGTGCCTGGCATACAGTAGGTGTTTAATGTGTTCATCGATCAGAAGAGTGACTGTGAATAGGCTCCTAGCCCATTGCTCTGGCTCTGTCATATTCCAGGAACATGCCTATGAGGAGGAATTCTTCCGCACATTCCCTGGGCTTTCTTAACTGAGCTAAATTCAAAATATTTGTGTACGTTGTTTCAGATGGCTCAGCCTAGCATCTAGGGAAGAACAGATCTGAAAGTTGGGAAGAGAATGAAAGGTGATAAAGCAAAATGGCACAATATTCAGAAGAATGTAAAACCCATGTTATGGCCTTTTGGCAAACATGTCTAGAGGACTGTCTGCTGAGAAGTTTGCTCTCTCCCTTGGATCTCCAGAGAAATTACTCACAAGATAACGCTGATTCCTCTTTTTCGCCCACAAAGCCCTGTTTTTTTGTTTTTGTTTTTATGGCTGCACCGCGTGGCTTGCAGGATTTTAGTTCCCCAACCAGAGGTCAAAACCCAGGCCCTTGGCAATGATAGTGCGGAGCCCTAACCACTGGACCGCCAGGGAACTTCCTCAAAGCCCTGATTTCTTGTTCAGTGGTTTTAGTAGAGCAGAAGATGTGGCAAATTATTTTCACATATTTTATCAACTCTAAGATGCCATCAGTTGTAAAGTTCACCATGATTTTACATTCCATGAAGGAAAAAAAACACCCTGCCAGTTAAACCATGACATGACGTGATTTCAGAGATTTTAAAATATGAAAATGAGGGAATTCCCTGGCAGTCCAGTGGACTCTGCGCTTTCACTGTCGGGGCCCAAGTTCGATCCCGTGGGGAGAACTAAGATTCTGCAAGCCGAGCGGAATTATAATATATATATATATATATATATATTTTTTTTTTATAGCCTATAATATATATGAGAAAATGAGTGTCTTAAATTGAGGAAATATGGTATATCAATATCACAGTTGTTGTTTGATTATATCAAGTTGTGTGGATCTCAGTCTCATCTGTTACATGAGCAGTTTGGACCAGATGAGCTCTGAGAACCCTTCTGGTCCCAACACCCTTGAGTTCTGTAACACCACGAAGGGATAGTCTTGACTGGGCATCATTTGTTGTGTAATAACCACCAAGATGGGGCTCCCATCCAGATTCTTTCTGTGCTTTGCCCTTTAAGAGTTGAGGGTCTTCACACTGCAGTGTCCTCCCTCAGGACTGGTCACCCACCCACATCATTGAAAAGAGGCTTCAGAATGTCCCACCTTGATAAGAACAAATATACTTATTAGAGGTTGAGGAATCTGGCTTACACATAGGAAGGGGGTGGTGCTTGCCAACTATAACTCCTCCAAGAAGCACTCCTAGAGACACAAAGCTTTCATTCAAAGGATTGACTCTGGGCTTCCCTGGTGGCGCAGTGGTTAAGAATCCACTTGCCAATGCAGGGGGCATGGGTTTGAGCCCTGGTCCGGGAAGATCCCACATGCTGCGGAGCAACAAAGCCTGTGTGCCACAACTACTGAGCCTGCGCTCTAGAGCCCGTGAGCCACAACTACTGAGCCCGTGTGCCACAACTACTGAAACCTGCGAGCCTAGAGCCTGTGCTCCACAACAAGAGAGGCCACCGCAATGAGAAGACTGCACATTGCAACGAAGAGTAGCCCCTGCTCGCCGCAACTAAAGAAAGCCCGCATACAGCAATGAAGACCCAATGCAGCCTAAATAAATAAATAAACAAACAAACAAAGGAGTGACTCTAAAAGTAGCTAATAGTAGAGTGGCCATACATCCTAGTTTCCCCCCAACTGTCTCGGTTAACTCATTTGTCCCAGTGTTGCTATTAACAGTTCCCTCTACGTTTCAAGTCTACTGACTGATCAGGGAAGTGATTGGGGAAGAGTGGCTACCAGTGTCACTTTGGCTAATAATGGCCCCAAATGGTTCAAAAATCACTAATCTCAGGGACACTGTTAGCATCTGGTTAGCCAGTACCAGGTATTAATGCTCAGTTATGAGCCCTGGGATATTTCAGCATTAAAGCAAGAAATGTCAACAAGGTGATTGACTCAGTGATTAGGACAACCATCACCCTTTATCCAACTTATTCCTTAACGGAAATTATGCGTTTCCTTGACTTTTGTACTTTTTTTACGCTTGGATGATTCTGAGTGTTATAGCTACTGCATCTTGCAGTCAGTGACATTTTACAATTAAGGAGCTCCAGTCATTTATTATTCTTAGGATCTGGATTGCTACCTCCTTTACAACTTGAAATGAAGGCTGGGAGCGTAGAACCAGTGGGTCTTTAGGATATACAGATTTTACTTAGGCATTTGTCACTCTTTTTTCTGCCTCTTCCCACCAGGAGAAGTTGCTCCAGTGCAGGGAACTGCATTTGACCTGAGGAAGCCAGTGGAGCTTGGAAAACACCTGCAGGAGTTCCACATGAATGGCTTTGACCACAATTTCTGTCTGAAGGGATCTAAAGAAAAGCGTTTTTGTGCACGGTAGGCACTTTTCATTTGCTGCCTGTACTTTTCATTTGCCTTTCATTTGTTGGGAAGAAAAGATACCAACTCCTATTTGAGGAGCTTTTCCTCTGCCGTATTAATGCCATTTACTATGCTACAGGGGACCAACTACCACATCCTATGTGCCTTTTCAAAGCTCCTATTCCATAGGTGAATACATCTCCCCCCCCTCCCCCATCATACCATTTTCCCTGTGCCCCTACCTGGCATCCTGTCTCTTTGCTTCCCCTCTCCCCATCTCTGCCTGTTCTCTAAGGCCCTTTTTTTGTTAGAAGCCCCAACTCCTCCTGACTGAAGTCACCTCTGCTTTCCATGAACTTCCAGAGCCCTTAGTCCTTTCTTGACTTTTGATGTATGATTTGCCTACTTCCATGACAAGCTGGAGGTTGCATCTCCCTTATAGCACTCACCACCTCCAGCCTTGTCTGACAGGCATCTGTGTCCACACTCTCCTTCTCACTAAATTCCAAGTACCTCGTGCCATCTTACCTTTGTGAATCTCTACCTTTACCCTAACACCCTAATACTATGCTCGGCACTAGCAAATAATCAATAAATGTTTGCAGAATGAATGGGTCTTAAATAAAGCAGAGAAAATAATTTAGGCTCTAACAGAAACAGAAAGAACTTCAAAAGCCTCTTTTTCAGAGCCCCAGCACCAAGACCCCCGCTGTGTTCTTCTAGCTCAAGCCTGCTTTTCTCCTCTGTCCCTCCTATTCACATTTCTCTTTCCACGGCCCCCACGTGAGGAGACCCTCCGACCTCCCCGCCACTATTCAAATCCTGGCCTTTCTCTTTCCAAACATCTTTCCCCGAACCTCTTGGTTGACTACACGTTGTGGGGATGTCTTACCTCGGTAAGTCTGTAAGACCCAGCCTTTCTTTATCTATATATCCCTTTGACCCCAAGTATAGGACCAGGTAGGTACTCTCCCATCTGTAGAGGCCTGTTTTTTTTAAAAAAGGAAACAATTTGGCAGAAACCCAGAACAGATCTATTCTGGGGGGATCTGGCTAAAGAGCCCTGCCTGCTCTAGCCCCAAGGGTGGCGGGCAGTTTAATTTGGAGAAGCATCTATTCTCTTTCAGAAGACATAGCTGGTTGTCTTGCCAGACCAAGCAGAGAGCTCCACCTCTTTATGAGAAAGTATCCCAGCCTAACTACCTGTCTCCAACCTGGCCGCCCCCGACACACACAAACATATCTGACTGGGGTGAGTCCCTTTTGCCCTTCCCCAGAGAAGCCAAGCTCAGAGTGAGAAGTTGCTATTGGGGATCCTCAAAACCAGCTACTCATGCCTCACCTAAGAGGCTGCCAGAAGTTCCCGCCATGCTCTTCTTACCTTTGTCTCCTCCATATATGTTGTCCCTGCTCTGTGACTGGGTCTAATTCCTGTCTCAGAGCTGCTTCCCAGCTTTTCCCTGTCTGCTTTTCCACCCTGGACCTATATATATGTGGTCTGGCTTTATCCCTAGGGTCCATCATGCTGGGAGCGGGCGGGTACTGGAAGTGTACACCACCCAGCCAGGGGTCCAGTTTTATACGGGCAACTTCCTGGATGGCACACTGAAGGGCAAGAGTGGAGCAGTCTATCCCAAACACTCTGGTTTCTGCCTTGAGACCCAGAACTGGCCTGATGCAGTCAATCAGGTAAGTCTACAAGCCAGCTTGTTAGAGTGGTGGTGTGTCCAAGGTCACACTGGATGACAGAGGTCATAACACTCAAGTCAGACTTGGTCTGTATGATTCAAAAGTCTGTGTGTGTTCTCTTCTCCAAGTCATGAACAACGCAGGAAACTCTTAACCACATTACTAAAATGGCACTTACATGTTAAAAAAAAATCTATTATTTTCTGCAACCACAGTGTTAAGATGATCCTCCGAATCTTTTCATCCTGTTTACTTCCTCATAACTTTCTTTTCTAGCTATTGCATAGAGTAATACTCCTCAAAGCTCCAGCCCATAATAAGATGCTTGCAGCTTGCACCAGAATGTAAATCAACCCTGCTTCCTTAAGAAAGTCTGCGATAAAGTGTGTTTAGTGATGTGATTGATTTTCATTCTGGTTCAAGTTCTTTATCTCATTGCAAACCAATAATAAACAGTTCTTACACTGGCAACTGGTTCACAGAACTGGTCTAGAGACCAGTCCAGAAGCCATCCTGAATGGTTAAGGGTGCAACCTGGGCTGGCAAGGTGTAACCTGTATTGTTTTCCCCTTCACAGCCCCACTTCCCTCCTGTGTTGCTGGAGCCTGGTGAGGAGTATGACCACACCACTTGGTTCAAGTTTTCTGTGGCTTAAGGAAGTGTAAAGATATGACCTGCTCCAGGGCCAGGTTTGGGAGCCCCTTCAGGAGCCTGTCACCTAGGCAGAGATGAAGATTTAGAGGCTTTAAAAGTGATCCTGTGAATTAAAATCATACAAATGGTAGCTGTCATGATAGTCAGTCTGAATAAATTTCCTTCCCAAAGACTGGCTCCAGGCCAGGTCTAATGATCAGCTCTATTCTCCGTGCAGTGAAGAGGACCCAGCCATCAATGTCATCATCTAAGCCTTGACTGTAGCCCAGAAGTGGTAACTGAGCTCCTTGTGTTGGCTCCATCTCTCCATTCTGCCTCTTTCTTTTCTACTTTTCACCCTTTCTTTCTTTGATCCTACTCTCATTCCTTTTCTTTTTCCTCCTTCTCTACCTCACACCACCTTGCTTTGGACTTTGGAGTTTTCAGAGGCCACTTAGCTCATTCAACCTGCTGGCAGAGGGACCTCTCTGCCCCGATACGGCAACAGATGATGGAGAAGTGAGCCAACTGAGGCTTAGAGGGGATAAATGACCCACCTAAAGGCACAGAGCTAGGAAAAATTTTAGCCAGGGCTCGAGGTCAGGTCATGTAAATTCAAGTCCCCTTCTTTGCCTCCACTTGTTTTCCAGAGCATTCCGAGCATCACTGATGGGCAAAGAAGGATCTGACCCTTACTCTGTTAGAGCCATCCTTTCTTCCCAGATTCACTTTTGTAAGAAGCTTTAGTCTGTCTCTTAGCCTTACAGATGGTGTGACTTAAAGTGCAAGATCAAAATGTCCACAAAGAATCTGTAAATTAGATTCTCTGCCTTTGGGGTTGACTGAGAAAGCCCAGCCCAGCCAAGGCATGGGAAGGAAGCCATTGGAGACAGGAGCTGTGTTAGTGTGAGGAGGGCCTTGACTGAGGATTGCACATTGCACCGAGAACAGATGTTGTTATGTAGATGAGCCTGGGCTTCCCTCCTTTCCTGAATAACTGAATCGTCAGTGATGGGTTTGGGTTGGTGGTTTTTAAAGAAATGTATCTTATACTATTATACACTAATAATCGGTTGAAATAAAATCAAAATCTGCATCTTCAGAAAACTCCCAGTTTCTTCACTTATCTTTAGATCTGTCAGGCATGGACCTTTGGGAAATGGACCAAATATAATGGTGTTCTGGATTCTACCATACTCTCCAATACAGCCCCAGCATCTTCCTAGAGGAACACTACTTAAATGGCAGCCTATGGAAATTCCTATACTTCCCCTCTCTCTTAGCAACAAAAATAAACCAGAGTTTATTTTTTAATTCATTTCAGCATGGATTTTCTGAGTACCTATTGTGTACACAGTTCTCTCCTGGGTTTAAGGGGCTCAAGAGGTAATGTCCCAGATGTAGTTATGTTCCATAGAGATATCACAGTCTCTCTGGGGAAAACAAGACTAATAGTAACAACCAGATGATATAGAATTGCAGCACGACAGAGCTGGGAGCCCTGAGCACTACCTTTGCTCCTGGCTTTTACTACATGGGCAATCTAATTTCATTTGGCCTCAGTTTTCTCACCTGTAAGGCAAAGAGATCCGACTGTAATTATCTGGAAGGTGAGTATATGTCTGCAGGCTGCAACTAAAGCTAGCCACTAGTGCAATTCATGTGAGGTGGTGAAAACAAACACGGTACTCAATATAGAAAACACCGTAACTACAGAATTATTAAAGCCTTGTTGAAAATGCAAAGATGCACTCCAATGCAACCCCCTCCCCCAAGAGTTAAGTCTCCAGGTCCCCAGGAGTCCATGCCTTCTTTGTAGAGTCCATACAACCCTCTACCCACAACCAGACTAGTGCTGTATTATTCTGAGTACTGATCTTTCACAGGTGAGCATATTATTGACTTCAGTTTAACGATCTATGGATTCCTTGTTTCAAATTCATATGACACAAGTTCTTATTATTAACTATGAGATTTTCATTTTTCCAGTTCCCACTCATTTTGCCTAACAAGGTAAGATGCGATCCAGTGGTTAAGACACACTTCCAGTGCAGTGGGTGCAGGTTCAATCCCTGGTCGAGGAACTGAGATCCCACATGTAGCCAAAAAAAAAAAAAAGAACTTGAAAAAATACAGAACTACCAGCAGAAGAAAGGAGGGAAGCACAGCATGTACCCTCTTACCTAGCTAGTTCCCATTATCAGTTATAACCATTTTAAACAACTGGATCACAAGTTTGCAATGGGCTTTTTGGATATTTTTGACAGGACTGCAGTCCTTTTCCAATCGAGGAATTTGTCTTCCTTTAAGTTCCGACTTCTCCAATTACTCAAATCATAATTAAACTCTCAGATGGTCTGGGTAGCACTGCCAGCTATAGCTGGCAGTGTAAGCAAGTCAGCAAATCCTCTCTTCAAATGTAGGAAATTGATAAAACAGTTCCAGTGCTCTGGGAACTGACCCAAAACATACAACAACCCAAGACACGTTTATGTTTGAAAAACTGCTGAACTTTTGAGTAGGAACAGTGGAAGGCTGTGGCATCCTTGCCTGGGGCTGCTCCCATTCCCTTTATTCCCCCAGCTCAGTCACTGTGGAGCTTCTGCCAGAGCAAAACAGAACACGAAGACCAGGAGATTGCTATGGTCAGAAGGTGGGGGAGGTTCTCATTTTGGAGTGGTAGGTGATATCCATGCTCAGCTGCTTTGTCAATAAAAATGACTTTTGTGCTACGAGAGCAGGGAGGGTTGATAGTTCTACTAGCCTGAGTTTGCAATTATGGTTGGAGCAAGCAGATTTCTGGGTGATCAGAGGCTACACACATACATAGCAGAGACCAGAGTGGGCCAAGCTATTCATACACTCCTAGCCAACTCTGAGGCCGCATGCATGTGCAGAGGAAATTAAAAGGGACTTAGCAAAAAGCTAAAACAGACTTGAAAACAGCCTGAACACTGAATCAACTCCCTACCTTCACACAGATCCATCAGCAGACGGCAGAAATATGGTTGAGGTGTCTGAGCACAACTATCCAGTTGCTGACCACTAAGCAAGCTATGCAGACACAGGGCAACCCCTACAAACCTGAGCTTAAAAATAAACACAGGGACTTCCCTGGTGGTCCAGTGGTTAAGACTCTGCACTTCCACTGCAGGGGGCATGGGTTCGATCCCTGGTCAGGGAACTAAGATCCCGCATGCCGCTTGGCACGGCTAAAAGAAAAACTCTGAGGAGTCCTATCGGACAGAGGTCCCCAACCCCTGGGCTGCACAGCAGGAGGTGAGCGGTGGGCGAGCCAGTGAAGCTTCATCTGCTGCTCCCCATTGCTTGCATTCCCGCCTGAACCATCCCCCACCCACCCCCACCCCAGGTCCATGGAAAAGTTGTCTTCCACAAAACTGGTCTCTGGTGCCAAAAATGTTGGGGACCACTGCTGTAGGAAATAAAATTTGTTTTTAAAGAAAAAGAAACTATTAAAAATAAACACAAGAATGTTTTCAGAAATAACAAAAAACACTGAATAGAAATTACAAAAGAACCAAGCAAAATTCTGAGGTTGAAATGTACACTAACAAATGACAATTCTAACTAGAGAGGCTCAGAAGCAGATTAAAGATGGCAGGGGAAAAAAAAGTGAACTTGAAGACAGATCAATAGCAATTATTCAATCTGAAAAACAGGAAAAAAAGACTGAAGAAAATGGAAGAGAACCTCAGAGATCTGTGGCACAACAATAAGCACATCAACATATGTGTAATGGAGGTCCCAAAAGTAAAGGGACAGAAAAATATTTCAAAAATTAAGGGCAAAAAACTCCCCAAATTTGATGAAAACCATTAATCTATACATCCAAAAAGTTCAATAACTCCAAGAAGGATAAATACAAAGAGATCCCCACCTAGATCATATTTATTTATTTGTGGGGGGGCGTGTTGGGTCTTTGTTGCTGCACGCGGGCTTTCTCTAGTTGTGGTGAGCAGGGGCTACTCTTCGTTGTGGTGTGCGGGCTACTCATTGCAGTGGATTCTCTTGTTGCAGAGCATGGGCTCTAGGCGCAAGGGCTTCAGTAGTTGTGGCGCGCAGGCTTAGTTGCTCCGTGGCACGTGGGATCTTCCCAGACCAGGGATCAAACCCACGTCCCCTGCATTGGCAGCTGGATTCTTAACCACTGAGCCACCAGGGAAGTCCCAGATATGTCACATTTAAACTGTTAAATGACAAAAAGCAAAAAGCAAATTTGAAAGCAAGAGAAAGAAGTCTTGTCACTACAGAAGACCACCAGTACAATTAACATCTGACTTCTCATCTGAAACAATGGAGTCCAGGAGGCAGTAGAATGACATAGTCAATGTGCTTAAAAACCAAGGATTCCGTATCACCCAAAACTACACTTCAAATGCAAAAGTGAAATAAAAACATTCCCAGATAGGGACTTCCCTGGTGGTCCAGTGGTTGAGACTTCGCCTTCCAATGCAGGTGGTGTGGGTTCGATCCCTGGTTGGGGAGGCTAAGATCCCATGTGCCTCAGGGCCAAAAAACCAAAACATAAAACAGAAGCAGTACTGTAACAAATTCAATAAAGACTTTAAAAAAAATGGTCCACATCAAAAAAAATCTTAAAAAAAAAAAAAAGAAAAAAAATCCCAGATAAACAATTAGAAAACTCATTGCTGGCAGAGCTGTCTTACAAGAAATATTAGAGGAAGTCTTTCATGCTGAAATGAAATTAAGACAATAACTTGAATCCATGGAAAGACATGAAGAATATCAGAAACAGTAACTCTTCTCATCTTTTCTTTAAAAGACATAAGGTTGTATAAGGCAATAATTAAACACTGTATCATTGAGTTTATAATATACAATATAGCACAGGGAGAGAAGTTCAAGAAAAGAAAATATACTGGAGCAAAATTTCTATATTTTACCAGAATATTAATCTGAAGTAGGAACTTCCCTGGTGGCGCAGTCGTTAAGCGTCCACCTGCCAATGCAGGGGACATGGGTTAGATCCCTGCTCCAGGAAGATCCCACATGCCGCAGAGCAACTAAGCCTGTGTGCCGCAACTACTGAGCCTGTGCCCTAGAGCCCGAGAGCTGCAACTACTGAAGCCCGCAAGCCCATGCTCCGCAACGAGAAGCTACCTCAATGAGAAGCCCGCACGCTGCAACGAAGAGTAGCCCCTGCTCGCCACAACCAGAGAAAGCCAGCGAGCAGCAACAAAGACCCAACACAGCCAATCAATCAATCAATCAATCAATAATCTGAAGTAAATTATGATAAATTAAGAGCCAACCACTAAGGAAATAACTCAAAAATACAGTAAAAAAAAAAAAAAAGGAATTTAAATAGTACACTAAAAAAATGTTTAATACAGGGCTTCCCTGGTGGCGCAGTGGTTGAGAGTCCGCCTGCCAATGCAGGCGACACGGGTTTGTGCCCCAGTCCAGGAGGATCCCACATGCCACGGAGCGGCTGGGCCTGTGAGCCATGGCCGCTGAGCCTGCACATCAGGAGCCTGTGCTCCACAACGGGAGAGGTCACAACAGTGAGAGGCCCGCGTACCGAAAAGGAGAAAAAAAAAAAAAAAGTTTAATACAAAAGAAAGCCATTAAAGGAGAAAAAGACAGGAGACATACAGAAAACAACAAAATGGCAATTATAAATCCAACCATATCAATATTCTATATGTAGATGGTCTAAACAAACCAAAAGGGGGGTTGTCAGACTGAATTAAAAAGCAAGATCAAGCAACTATAGTTGATCCTTGAAGTACCCCACCACCATGACCACCAAGTCAAAAACCTACATATAACTACAGTCAGCCATCTGCATCTGTGGTTCTGCATCTGTGGACCACGTAGGTATGTAGAGTCTATTGAAAAAATATCTGCGTGTAAGTGGACCATGTTGGTCAAACCCACGCTGTTCAAAGGTCAACTGTATACGCACCAATAAGACGAAAGTAAATGGAAGGAAAAAATATACCACACAAACATTAATCATAAAACAGGTAGAATGGGGCTTCCCTGGTGGCGCAGTGGTTGAGAGTCCGCCTGCCAATGCAGGGGACGCAGGTTCGTGCCCCGGTCCGGGAGGATCCCACATGCCACGGAGCGGCTGGGCCCGTGGGCCATGGCCGCTGGGCCTGCACATCCGGAGCCTGTGCTCCGTGGCGGAAGAGGCCACAGCAGTGAGAGGCCCGCGTACCACAAACAAACAAACAGGTAGAGTGGCTATATTAATATCAGAAAAAAGACTTAAAATCAAGAAATAGTACGAGAGATATTTTATAGGATAAAAACATCAATATATCAGGAAGATATAACAATTATAAATGTACGCATGCAATAGAGCCTTAGATGCTTTGAAGCAATTGTGACGAGAGGCCATGTCTGGAGTTGACTTAGTGTTGGATATAACCCAACAGTTCTGATAAATACTCCTTCAAATCTCTTGAACAGAATGTTAACTTTTTAAAAAATGAGTATTTCTTTGAACACAGTGACCTCTACTGGTACTAATATAAACCCCTTTTTCATAGAAAGGTTCCATTCCCGCATAGGGTCATTTGGTTAGAGAAAGGATCAGAGAATCCTAGAGGATGTATTGTAGAATCCTCCTTTGAATCGTATGTGAGTGCTGCTAACTTTCTAATAGCAATAAGCTAGGCCAGTCTGTCTAATAACAACTAGTGAAGCTGGAGCTGGTTAGCACTAGTTTTTAAGCAGCATTTTCAATTTTGGTTGTATATTAGAATCACCAAGGGAGATTTTGAGAATCTTAATGCCCAAGCTTCATCCTCAGCAACTGATTTCATTAGAATGTTTTTAAAGCTCCCTGGGTGATCCTAATTTGTAACCAGGCCTGAGAACCACTGCCCTAGTGTAAATGCTTTCCTCATTATTGCCTCATAACATTCACCAGTATTTTAAGCGCATTAGTGTGTTTAGCTAGAATTTGCTCTCTAGCTTCAGGAAGTACTTCCTCAAGAATGAGTCACAGAGAAACAATCTTCCCACATCAAAAGTATGTCTTGGTAAGGCCCTGGCAACCCTACCAATAATCCTGGTACTCAAGATCTTCAGAGCTAATTATTTTGAAGATTGTGACAGTTAAAGAGAAACGTGGGAATTCCCTGGTGGTCCAGGGGTTAGGACTCCAGGCTTTGACTGATGAGGGTGTGGGTACAACCCCTGGTCTAAGGAACTAAGATCCTGAGAGCCATGCAGCGTGGCCAAAAAAAAAAGAGAGAAAAGAGAAATGTCTAAACCAGGTGTTGGCAAACATTTTCTTTAAAGGTCAAGAGAGTAAATATTTTAAGCTTTGTGGCACTTACGGTCTGCAATTACTCAACTCAGCCACTGTAACACAAAAAGTCACAGGGTACCCGTTCTTAGGCAAAGGAATTCTTGTTATAGGGGCCCAGGAACTCTGGTGATAGTTCAACAATGTCAGTGACCAAGATAAACAGACCCATCTACCTTTACCTCTGCCACAAAGATTATTTCTTTACAGCCAGTTTTTTTATCCTTGGCAGCGAAAGGATTCATTTTCTAGAATCCAGATTTCTTAAAGACATATTATAAACCGAGATAAAAACAGGGTCTTTGTATAGAATCACATCCAGCCATCTTCAAGCTTGTCACTAAGAACCCAGGGAATCTAGAGAGGTGGATAGGACATAACCTTAGGCACCTGACAGTCGTAAGAAATGGATGACTTGATCTTCCTTATGTAGGTTAGGCTGACTCACCTAGGCTCACCAGTTCTTGGGGTGTTAGTAAGTTTGTACCCTTTCTGCAGAGGACTTTCTGCACAGAAATTTCCCACACCCTTTCTGAGCAGAACTCTCAGCTTAACCTAGATGAGGGGATAAAAACCTTGCACTAGAGTTGCAGAGTAGAGCTGGGCACTGTAAATAGCAGCCTAAGGATTTAAATCCCCTGCAGGCAGATTCAGACAGGAGTCAGTCTTACAGGTAGCTAAATTGAAAATATGGACTTTTAATTGAAATGGTGATTAATTATAAAGGTCTCACAGAAGAGAGGAGGTTCTAATTTTCTATTTGGTTTAACAGAATTCATTCATTCATCCATGAATTCACTTTTCATTCATCAGATATTTAAGTGTTAATAAGCACTAGGCAATGAAGAAACAGAACAAGGCCCGGTACCTGCTGTCACAACTTGTCTTGTGGTAGAATAGCGACGGAGAAGTAAACAGGCAATTACAGTCTCCTACTATAGACAGTGTGTTGAGAGCAAGCGAACCTAAACCAGACTTGAACGCACGGCAATTTAGAGTGGGAGGAAAACATGTATTTTACCGCAATTAAAACAAGCTATGCCGAGACACCATTTTTCAACACAAGACTGGTAAAAATCAACAAGGTTGACAGCCCACCATGTGGTTACACCATGTGTACCAAATGGGCAATGTCAGAGAGAAATAGGCACTCCTATCCATTTCCACCAGGGCAAATAGTACCTAGCAAAAATATAAATGCACCGGAGCTTTTGACGCAGCAATTCAACTTCTAGGAATTATCCTAGATACAGGGTCACATGTGCAATGTATTGTACAAGGTTATTTACTGCAGCATTATAATAGTAATTAGAAACAACCCTCATATCCATTCATAGGGAACTGATTCAATTCCTCTCACTCTTTGCTCAAAAACTCTCCAAGGAAAACAGCGAGTCCCTCCCAAAGGACACAAAGTCCTACGTGATCTATATCCTACATCCCCTCCCTTCCTACGCCATCTCTTCCCACTCTCCCCTCTGTTCACTTCCTACTGGCTTCCTTACCCTCCAACAGCTCAGACTACTTTAGGGCCGTTGCATGAACTGTGCCCTCAGAAGCTGGTGTAACTTTCTCTCTAGCCCCAATGTTGTTGCTATCAGAGGCCTCCTTAGACCACCCTTTACATAACAGCAACCAATCCCCTATCCTTTGTTTCATCATTCTCCCTATCAGTTATTACCCACCTGATATTTGTTCATTTTGTCTCTCCAGAACTCCAGCTCCATGAAGATAGACTTTGTTCACTTCTATATTCCAAAGCTAGTAGTACCTGGCACATTGAAGGGGCACAAAAGTTTAATGCATAAATTATGCACCATCCAAGCAACTAAATAGTATGCAACTTAAAAAAAAGTGCCGTTTTTACTTATACGAAAGATCTCCAAGATATTAAGTGAGAAAAACAAGGTGTATGTATTTTGTGTTAAAAGAAAAAAGGAAAATGGGAATTCCCTGGCGGTCCAGTGGTTAGGACTCGGAGCTTTCACTGCTGGAGTCCAGGTTCAATCCCTGGTCAGGGAACTAATATCCCGCAAACCATGCGGTGTGGCTAAAAAAAAAAATTAAAATTAAAAAAAAAAAAGAGAAAATATCTATGTGTACTCAGGCTATATAACTGACAACAATGGTTGCCTTTGGGGAGGTAACTGGGCAGCTGAGAGTCAGGGGTTGGGAGCCTTCTCACTGTATACACATCGAGTATATTACCAAATAAAAAAATGGAAAATAGGTTGGGCCAGCAGCCTGTGGGAAAAGTAAAAAGCATTAGGTTTGAGAAGTGGCCTTGAGGGCTGTGCTCTAGAATTACCCTTCTATCTAGCATCTTTCCCCCATTAAGTCTGGAAAGAAAACAGCTTATTAACTAGGACCAAGAGTTATTTTGTTCTTTTACTTCCTGACTTTTCCATAATGTGGTCTTGTTTTAAGGGAGCAGTAAGGTGCTTTATTAAAAAAGTTAGGGCTTTGAAACCATTAAGTAGGAATCAAACTTTTCCTACCTTTTTAGCTGGTTAATAGTACAGTATTGTTACCAATCTCCCTGAGCCCATTTCCTCTTGTATGAGATGGGGTTTTTAACAGTATTAATTTGTTGTGAAGATTAAGTGACAATGTCCTTTGACATTTTTTACTAGAATGGTATCCGTAAACCTATTAAGTTGTGAAAAAAATTAACAGGCTTTGAAACCGCCTAAAGGTGCTTTTCTTCCCCACCTTTTAGATCTGGATATAACAGCTTTAATACTACCATACCTTAAACCTAGGCACCTTTGTCTCATTTCTTTGGCTTGTCACCAGCTCTCACCACCCTCCGAACACTCCAATACCAGCCAGGCCCCGAGTATTTCTTGCTACTTTGACATTCTTTGCCTTCGTGTCTTCCCAGCTATAAAATTACGCATACATCTTTTAGGCTATACCATTCAGCCCTCCACGGCAAAGGTCTCCAAGCAATTGTTGCTCACTCAGAGCCAGATCTAATGAGTTCTTTGCTCCTGTCCTTCACTGATAACTCACTGCCAACATGTCAGTTTCAGAGCGTTCAATTCCTACTTAAGCTTAATATATCCTGGAAATCACTGTGTTCCTTTAGACTTTGAGATAGGCTACACAAAGACAAAAACCACAGTCCCACACTACCATTCATTTAACCCAAAGTCACAAATTGATGGTATTTCAAGACCCCCTCAAATTTTATTCTTTGTCCTCAGGAGACAGGACATGGTAAAATGGTAGGACCACACTTTAACTTGATGCTTAGCTTAATTCAAAGCCCAAAGGATAACTACCAAAGTGAAGTCATGAGTTATGCTTTACCTACCTCTATACCTAGGAGAGAGAACCAAGGTAAGGTTCGCTGCCCAAAGCATCAACGTCTGATGTGTTCAATTAGCTACCAATCAATGCCAGGTTAATAATTTAGAAGCAATGAGTTTAGACCAGCACTTTTCAAGTCAATCACAATCAATTTAGCAGTCCCAACCTTTAAACAAAAAAAAGGTGCACTAAACATGTATCATTTTAAGGTGTATACTAAACACAGGGGTACGGAGTTGCAGTCCAGGGTACAGAAGGTGTTGGTCTATACACCCAGTATTCTCTTTCCTATAAGGGTAAACAGAATTTTCTGTGCTTGTTTCTTAAAATCATTTTTGCCCCTAACCCCTCCTCCATATCATTTTTACCCTTTCACACTAATCTCTAGGATGCTACTAGTAATCCATCCCAAAGCTACAGGATGTTTCCTACTCTTGGCTCAGAACTCCCACTTCCAAAAATTGAATATCAGGACTGTTTATTCTCTGCAGATTTATTGTTGAGTAATCTTATCTTTATATAATACAGAACAATTAAAGCTGACCAAGTGCAACAAATAAGCCTGCTGATTACACACATAGCTTTATACCAACCATATAACGCAGCCAGTTGTCAAAATTCCAAAAACAGAACATCCAAACTTCCAACATACTAATGATCATTCAGACCAGTGAATAAATTTGAGGCAGATCAGTATTCCCAAATCGTAAAGTTATCCAATAACTTTGTTTAAAAGCATAAGAAACAAGGGCAGACAGCTGTGCTACCAGCACTAAATTTTTTTTGCACCAGAAGCTTGCCCAGAAAACTCAAAATTTTTACTGCCCTACGATACTTAAGATATTTAAAGTCCAAATAAAGAATCTACTGGCTCTAACATTCTAAAGTTTACCAGATGCTACCAAAAAATAACTACATGAGGTGTTGCTAAATATAGGTTGGATTTACAAAACTACTTTAGTTTTTAACATTTCTGATTGACATCTTTAATTACTTTGCACCAGCCTGGCAAAATAAGATAAAGTATGTTGGTGTTCGTGAACTGAAAAACCTAACTTGGGAATTAACAGATCTCTGCTCAGAATAAGGCAATCCATTTGAAGAGACAGAGGAGAATATCTGGGCTGGAAAATTTTGCAAAGCTGGTTTACATGAAGATGTTTTGTCCCAAATTCAGACAATTCTTCTAACATGCAAAAATTTTGGCATAAAATTGGTTAATGTTTGAAAACAAAGAAACAAAAGAACATTGAGTATAACTTCCTAGAATGGAGAACTCTAATTTGACACCATCCTATCTAATAGGCTGAAAACCTCAATTAGTTACTATACTTAAATAGGCTTCAGAAAATTCAGTTTCTCCAGCATTAAGTCCAGCTACTCTTGCTCAGTTCCTGTTGTGCTCACTTTATAGCAAGTCAGTGGTCCCTACAGCCTGACAAGAGATCATTAGCCTGATAACATCTAAAAACGCCAACTCCAATAGATTTAGGGACTTGTCATGATGCATTCATGCTAAGGGGGACTCACTCGAGTTCTTACCATCTTACCCAAAACTCTAAGGGTAGAAAGGAATCTTCCAAGTGTATATATACTATCCAGTGATGTTCAAGACTTAAATAACACCATTAAACTTTGAATGTAGGTCTGTATGAATATGGTTAATATCAAGGTTGACTCCTGAAGCCTACCAAATTGAGGAGCGTTAATACTGAACACAAATCAAAAATCTAATTAGAAACATTTTATTTTAAATGTGCCAAATAAAAACCCACATTTTCAGACCATAGGATGTTAATACATTCAACAAAAATTTATATTACCTTACTGCTGTGAATTTACAGAGTAATAGTCCAGATCCGTTTTGATTAGATGGTTGAATTACCCTTCCCTAAGTTACACTTTACAGACATCACAAATCCCTTATAATAATGTAAACAAAATAACTTTTCCCTAAAAGGTGAACTCGAGAACTTCAGTCCACTCTTTCAGGACTTGCACTTCTTCGCGGACTTCCTGATGGGGAACGACTAAAAAGAAAAACATTAGGTTTGGAACCAATTAGTGTCTACTGAAACTCTTCTTGCATATATGTCAGGGCAAAACTCAAGTTTCAATAAATTCAAAAGTGGCCAAAAGTAGTAAATTCTTACAGCAGAAGTCTAAAAAATTATGTAAGGCTTAATAGCTTCTTCACTAATATTACAAAATTTAGCTAAAGAGAACAACTACTTGAATTTTGGGGATTTTTTTTTTTTTGGATCATCTAAGAAACTCTGCATCTAGTATTTTAATATATAGCACCAATTCTCCAGAGCTCAAAGCCCGGAAAGCAGGCAGTAAGCAAACAAATTCTGCAGAGGCCACACTTGACAGTTAAGATCTGGCAACAAATTATTTAGCTTACCTTCTTTTTGGAGATGGAGATCTGGACTTCGATCGGCTGTCAAAACATGAGAAATTCTATTAAGAAAAAGTACTATCCAACCCCTTAAGTCACAATACCACGAAATGAACCCCCAAACTGTCTTGACCTTAAATTGTCCTGCAGTTAAACTGAAAACGAACCTACCAATTTCTCACTAACAAAAGCTAATCCTATAACAGCTGTTCTTCATAAAATAAGTGACCTGCTTTATTTTATCACAAATAATCTTTTACACTCTACTTTAAGCACAATGAACTCAGAATGCTTCTCCATGCATCTATCAATTCTAACACAGGCCTTACTATAACCCCAAATTCACCAACTTCTTTTTCACTGTAGCTTGACACACCCTTGTCCAGGAAGTCAGCCAGAAGAGGCCATGTATAAATGAAATTCTGAAGTTTGGTTTATTAATAAGATATTGTGTTCCTACTCAACACCTAAGCTTACAGCTAACACTTGAAATTTCAGCAATTCAAAAACACTTTGGATATTGGCGCCATGTAACTACAAGAGCATCAATGAGATTTTTACCCTACCTGCTTCTTGGTCGTGAAAGAGACCTGGATCTTGATCTCGACCTGGACCGGGATCTTAATAAAAAACAGAAATACAATCATACCAATTAGTCCATAGGAGTAATTTCCTTCAACACCTACTGAGTACCTTATTACGTAGGCTAGGCATAAAGTGGGTAAAACAGAGCAAGATGCCATGTATCAGTCCAAGACTGGACAAGTAATTGCCTTCAGTAAGTTCTGTTATCAAATAAAGAACCACCTTTTCAATTATCTATCATGAGTTGGGTTGTCACAGTTCCTGTACAAAGGTATATTCTTAAACAGTGTACAGTATCCAAAAGAAATATATGGTGTTCGTTTGAGAAAACTGGTATTTTATCTTAAAAGAATCAAAGCAACCCCCTGAACTGAAACCAGTGGTGGTAAAAGCCATGACTGGGTAAGGCTTTGTTCTTGGATCAACAACAAACTGTCATGGTTCAGGGGCCATCCATTTGTCACACAAACCAAATCAGGCCGACATACACATCTTGAGGTCCTGCAACCAAGTTAAATGCATTTATCTATAGAGTCCAGAGATTTTTCAATTGGACCACAGTTTTTGAATCCCTGAATTTATAAAGACTGTGCTATTACTGAATAGTAGTAATTCCCAGTAGCATTCCCTACCACTGACACATGAGTAGCACTATCAACTCATTACCTAGAATTTTATCAATTTCCATCACCTTTTAAGGTCCTCTACAAAGGAAGTAAAAAATGCGGAGGTGCCTAATTTGATTTTTAACTTTCTAAATTTCAGTGTCTAACCCAAGTATCTGGTTAAACAGACCATGTTCATCCATATGTATGTTACCCTAAACCAACTTTCCATGGTCTCAAACTCACCCCCACCATTCCAAAGAGAAACTGTGTTTTAACTTGCTTCTAACTCTAAATAAATCTCCTCCTGGTTCTAAAGGGTTTCTTACCAGGTATCTGGCAACTATCATCTTCTAGTGCCATTATCATTTACCTATACAACAGATATAAGCTGACTCCAGAAAAATTTTGAACATGTTTACCCAGAGTGTTCACTGGAATGATTTGAGGATTTGTGCTTTGGACCCTCCTCTATCACCTCTGTAACAGCCCTTAAAATCTTTAGTTGGGCTTTTCTTCATCTGGACGTGTACACATTCAACGTTTTCCTGAAGCATTCCATGTCAATTAGGTCCTTAAGATACTCCACTGCTGTCATTAAGACGTGACAATCCAAATACAAATAAGGGGAAAAAAAGGTGCTACATACTGGAAATACCTCGATCCTTTTATAGAACCAGACCTAGATCGTCTGAGTGAAGCTGATCTTGATCTACGAAGAGACACAGATCTTGATCGCCGAGGAGATGCTGATCTTGACCTAAAAATTAAATCAAAGTTGTTTAAGTCCACTTCCAATTAAAATTTTTTTCTATCTCTTGTTAAAACTTGAATTAAGCAACATCTCTCACCTCCTTCCCCTGCTCCTGCTGCGAGAGCGAGAGTATCGCCTACCTCTGGATCTTGAATGTGATCTAGACCGTGACCTATTTTTCAAGTCAGAAAAAAGCAAAATGTTAGATGGCAACTCCTTTTTAGAGTTCGTGTGCCTCTGCTGAAATCAAATCTCAAAACTATTTAAACTTAGTGTCTCATTTGGAAATAAACTCTGGGCCTATTAGTTGTCTTTTTTTTTTTTTAACTACCTAAAAAAAGATTTGTTAAAAGCTCAATTACATCTTAGAATTACATAATATAAAACACTGTAAGGTGTATTTAAAATAAACCTTGCAAGTTTGCAGGTCGACCCTCTTTGGCCCATGGTCTAGTAGATCTAGACGATCTAGAAGTATCTATAGCCGATCGCTGCATCTAGATGTTTTCTTCAATCTAACGACGATCAAACTGACAGCCAAATGAGCCAGGTGAGGCTTGATTGACGCAAGAAGATTTTTCTAGTTGGGAATGTGGTCAATCTGGTGTTCCTCTTTCTAAACCGGAGGGGGCCCCAATTGTAAGCCAAATTTACTGTTACGGCGATCACCGTCTCAAATTTTCTGCCCTTTAAAGAATAAGGTGAAGCTAGGTGTAGATGACTCGAGGGGATCTGGCCTCTTATGCTGATCACCTCAAGGTCTAGGAGGATCTTAATTGTCGGATTTGCAAGGCGCCTCAGCATGATATCATAAGGCTCGTGACATTCTGAATCAAGGCGACTGACTCAAACGAAGAAACCTGAAAGGTTTTGACCAGGTTGATTATTAATACATTAACATTTAATTAAACAAAAACTGTAAAATACACCTGTACAATTAACATTCAAGTTTATAGAAAAATACTAGTTTCTGCCTTGCTAATAAGAAAATTAACTTGATTAACCAGTACACCAACCACTCCTTTATTAAAATAAATACCTGCTTCTTCTTCGGCGGCTATAGCGGTGACAATCATAAGCATAATGTCCCTTTTCGCCACACTCATAGCATCTATCATTGGGATCAAAGGGACGTCGGGCAGGTGGTCTATCAAAACGAGATCTCCGAGGCATGCCTGTTGATAGTTCAACTCTCACTCGGGAACCACAAATCACTCTATAAAAGAAAAACAACGAAATTCTAATGCTTAAAAAAAAAAAAAAAAAACGTGACTCCTATATTTAGAACTTTCCAACCACTCTTTCTTTGCCCTCACAAGCTTCAGCTATACCTTTAGAAGCCTTTCAAACTCCACCTTTGCTCCCCAGTTCCTGTCTTCATAAAATGACTATTTAAAATCTCCAGACAACAGAATCCAAGCTTAGCACAGGAATATTCTCACAAACACTTAAGTTTCATAACAGACATGTTACTTACTTCCCATCCAGGCCTCGCACTGCATCTTCTGCATCTCTAGGATCTTCAAATTCCACAAAGGCAAATCCCGGAGGATTTCTGGCAATCCACACAGTTCTTAAGGGACCATAATAACTGAAAGCCCTTTCTAACTCTCCTTTGCCAGCACCAGTTCCCAGGTTACCAACATACACCTTGGTTTCTGTTTAAAAACGCAAATAGAAGAATGTATGTTATGAAAAAACTGACTTAAGTTTGAATTCTTTGCCTTAAAAGAGTCCATCCTTAAGACTGCAAAGCATGTTTAACGCTCTCTCAAGGATTGACTTTAGCCTTAAAACCAACAAGTCCGTACATTTCTGAAAAGCTAAGGGTACAACAAAGTTCTTAACGTTCAAATGGGGGTGGTGGTGGAGGAGAACCTCCAAAAAACACAAGCACAGCCGCGTGGTAGGACACACCGAGGCGTGGGGCGGGATCCGTCCCGGCCCCGCCCCCGAGGCCCGGCAGGCCCAGGCGCGCTAGGAGCGCGCGCGGGCCGGCGGCAGCAGCGGAGTCGGTGGCGAGCTGGCCCCGGCGGAAGCCGAACCGGGAAAGCGCGGCTGCGCCGGCTCTCATCGTCCGCGGCAACCGCCCCAGGCGCAGGCTCGCCCACGACTCCAGGTCCCCCGCCCCAGAGCATAAATCGCGCTTGAAAGAGCTACAAGAGAAAAAGACACCAGCCGCCAGACCTAAATATCGTGTTATGTCTCCATTCCCACTCAGCAGTCCGACTGACTGACGAGAACGCGCAGCTCGAAACTGCCACAGTTTTGTTCAGTTCTAAATTCACTCCTTTTACGGCTGCGACCACATCTGTCCGCCAAAGTGGCGGGAAAGCGCCAAGGAAATGCGCCACCATGGTCGTCAATGTGCGCAAAATGGCAGCCGAGGGCGGGGGGGCGTGGGGGACGGGCGGGCGGCTCGAAGAAGGGCAACAACGAAACAGGGATCGAGGGCTGGGCGGGGAGACGAAAATGCCCAAGAATTGATATCAACCCCGGCACAGACCTACCCCAGCCACCTCCTGTCCTCCTTCGATACCCCGCCCCTGCCGTCTCCGGCTTCGTATGGTGTACGCCGAAGCCGCCATTACGCACGAGGAATAACAGTCTCTCAGCCGCCGCGCCAACCTCACGGCTCTAAAGACTCACTACACCCACATCAACGTCCCTCAATGGCCCCTATCCTCTTACCTCCTCCGTACCGCCCGTAACGCGACATGATGACTGGCCTGCGAGCTCGGCTCTTTCAGCTCGCAGCGCCCAGAGATCGATTACTACAAAACCTACAACGCAGACACACTCGCCAACGGTCCCGGCGGCACTACAAGGAAAAGCCTGGGTTCGCGCTTATATATGCGGCGGCTGGGTTTCTTTGCGCATGCGTCATCTCGACGTTCTGCGCGGCACAAAGGAGCTGGGAGGAAACAGCCGAGAAGCGGCGCGGAGGGAACCGAAAAGGCTAAGACGCGAATCACTGGCGGAGGGATACGTTCCCATGGCAACGCCAAGGGCTCGCCTGTATACCCGCCCCCTTCCCTTGCCCTGTGCCCTCCTCATTTTCCTCCCTTCTCCGTCCACGCTTTCGTTTTCCCCAATCTAGGAGCCCTCAGCCCTGGTAATTTTACTACAGGTGCACGAGACCGGGTTTATGAAAGGCTGTAAAATTTAACCGCTGATGTTGCAGCCGTCGCTGCCTTTCTGCGGGGGGACCTGGCCTAGACTGCTACTCATTGATCTTCGGGGCTCGTCAGAGGTAATCGGGAGTTTGGCCAGGGTGAGAACTCCATGAACCCCGCCGTTGTGAGTAGTGGTCTCTGCACCACAGGCCTCAAAAGGGGTGACGCCCTCAGGGGACCGCCCGCCCTGCACCGACCATCCAGCCACTTCAGAAGCAGCCACCAGTGTTCAGCAACACGGCCCGAGTTCTTGGAGTCAGGAGGACAAAGGAATAGAGGGTGTTTTTTCCCCCTGTTATATTTCCCTAAAACCTTAAATCATTTTGGTAGTGGCAATTCTGAAGTTATTTGCATTTGAAGCACAGAGTATTTGTGCTTCCTTTCTAGTGCTTTCTGCTTTGTATTGTAGTACCAAATCTCATCCACTAATACTCAGATCCTGAGGACGAGGACTTTGTCGTCTCTGAGTAGCAGCCTTGCTGCTCAGCCACTCTATATATTCAATAAATGAAAATCTTTTCTTTGTTAGAATCGCTTAAAAATCCAGTTTCAACTTTATACAGTGTATTTGCCAGATACCAACTCTATAAATACAGATTTAACGTCTTTTTTTACCATCCATTAAAAAAAATTACACTATAAATAGTTGGAATACACGAGTTGGAAATATTCTACAAAACAAGAGGAAATTCTTAGGTATTTGTATTTTTGTTTTTTTCATCTGCTGTAACTTCACTTGGTAGGTATAGGTGTGGGATACAGAGTATAGGAGAAAGGGGGCTTAGTTAAATAAGCGTGTATTCAGGTAAAGTATGAATTCTCTCAGAGTAATGCTGCGAATTTTTTTTTTTCCATAATTTTTCAAATTATGGAAGAAATGTGTCTATTTCAAGAAAACCTCTAGTAAGAAAATAGAAGTTTGGGCTTCCCTTGTGGCGCAGTGGTTAAGAGTTTGCCTGCCAATGCAGGGAACACGGGTTCGTGCCTCGGTCCGGGAAGATCCCACATGCCGCGAAGAGGCTGGGCCCGTGAGCCATGGCTGGTGAGCCTGAGCGTCCGGAGCCTGTGCTCCGCAACGGGAGAGACCACAACAGTGAGAGGCCCGCATACCGCAAAAAAAAAAAAAAAAAAAAGAAAATAGAAGTTTATAGTCTGTTATATTTGTTCTCCCTTATTTATTTTTTGTTATCTGCTTAACAGCGTTTTTCTTAAAAGGATTAAAGAATAAAGATCTTTTTTATACTCCTTTATATATTCTTTATATAGAAAGAGCATAGGTACAAAGTGTAAGTAACTTATTAAAAGGTAGTGCTTATTATACCGCATACCTCCTTATAGGCCTCAATAAATATTTTTTGGCTCTGAATACAAAGTCTATTGTACAAAAGAGAATTTTTAAGCAAATAATAGTGTAAACAATAAGAAGAGCAATTGTCCAACTTACAACAAACTGATTTCAACACATTAAGGGGAAAAGGGTAAACCTCAACTGGTTTGCCTGCCTCTGTACCTAAGTATTATTTCTCTCTCATGAAAGGAGGGCCAGTTCTAGGCTGGGCTTTACTAACCTTGTTGCCATGAAAAAATAATAGTACTATATACTACTTTCGTACACTGTTATACTGAAAACCCTTTCTCTAAGAACATGTAACCAGTTCTTTTCACTAAATGTCAATCCAATCAGGGAGATTTTTTTGAACAGAGTTCCTGTATTCCTGCTGATACTTTTGAAATCAGTTTCAAAATTTTGGGTTAAATTAATGTCACATTTCCAGATTCAGTTTGAATGTGAAAGTTACTTAATTCAATTCAACAAATATCCTAATATTTCCTAATATCCATTGAATAATTCTTAAGTTTCTGTTGTTAAATATTGATAATACTATTAGTTTATGAAGGGAGGGGTAATTCTTTTGAAAGCTGCAGCTTTCAGATTTTATCTGCATTTCCTAGATTCACTATTTCCAGAGAAGCATTAAAGAAATATTCACGTTTTATCTTACTTTATTTTTAGTTTCACTTTTAAGTCATTGTCTCCATTTTAGCTTGGATGTGAAAACTTTAAAAGAAGAAAAACAAGTTTAGACCTTTTGCACATGTATTACTTTTTAGTATAAAAAATAGTCTTTATATTAGAATAGTATTACCAACAGTAGTTTTGTTTTGTTTTTTTGCCTCAAGGCTTCCAGGATCTTAGTTCCCCTACCAGGGATTGAACCTGGGCCCTCAGCAGTGAAAGTGCGGCATCCTAACCACTGGACTACCCGGGAATCCCCCCAACACTAGTCTTTTAATATGTATTTATGTATGTTCTGTGTATGTTTGTACTGTAGGTCAATCCAAACAACTATGTTCAACCACAACTTTCTTTTCTTGTTTCAACATTTCATACTCTTCTATTCCCTCTAGAATACTTTTAAATTCTGGGAAGGAAAAATTATTAGAGGCATCTTTATAAGGCTTTCATATTGTGTAAAGAAATTAACTTCTCATTAGCCAAGTACTGGACTGCAATCAGTACTGAAGTATATAGGAGGAAGAGGGGAGCAACAGTTAAAGAGCACCAGTGCTTTGACCAACTGCAAGGGGTGAACTAGGAAAAATTGTGATGCAAGAGTGATCCACTGATACAAATATTACCTAAATGGATGGTTTAGGCATGTAAAGCAATCCGGGAAGAGGGAGGCTTTCTGAGGAATGCCTCATTGTATTAAAAAGTGAGAAACTGTAACGTTAAAAAGCCCTAAAACAATCACTTGTGTTGTTCCTTCTCTAAAGGAAGAGCATTAATGAAAGGGAATTGGTCAGCTTGGTGTCTTAATTAGAGAGAGCTAGACTACCTTAGACTTTGAGTTTAGCACTTAGCACCATCTTGGAAGGAGCGAACCTATGTTATTGACCACCTCTCAGCTGTACTTAGAGAAATACCGTGCAAGACCATTGACTCGACTTTGTTTGATGTTTTGATAGTGAGCTACTAGTCCCTGGAAATGAATATCTTCTATTGTAAATTAATAAAAATAATTTTAGTTCATAAATCCTTTTCTTAGGAGAAATGGTATAGTGTAATGATGAAGAGCATAAGCTTATGGAGTGTGGCAGAGTTGGGTTCGACGGTTAAATAGCTGCCTACCCTTGACCAAGTTTTGTTTTGTTTTTTGCCGTACGCGGGCCTCTCACTGTTGTGGCCTCTCCCGTTGCGGAGCACAGGCTCCGGACGCGCAGGCCCAGCGGCCATGGATCACGGGCCAAGCCACTCTGCGGCATGTGGGATCTTCCCGGACCGGGGCACG
This sequence comes from Mesoplodon densirostris, assembly GCF_025265405.1. Taxonomy (NCBI): domain Eukaryota; kingdom Metazoa; phylum Chordata; class Mammalia; order Artiodactyla; family Ziphiidae; genus Mesoplodon; species Mesoplodon densirostris. Next base: position 31,284,552 of record NC_082674.1, read on the forward strand.
AATCCGTGTCCCCTGCATCGGCAGGCGGACTCTCAACTACTGTGCCACCAGGGAAGCCCTATAATTTTTCTTTTTAAAGTGAGAGGCTTGGAGACAGAAGAATTCCAAGTCTGAACTGAGAATCACTGTTTAGTAGTGTTAATTCGAACATGTGACTATACTTGTCATTCTAGGCTCAAGATTTCGCAGAAGAAAATGGAGGTTTTAAGGGTGCTATCTGTGGGTGGGTGGTATTATGAATGTAGTTTACGTGAGTTTTGGTTATTTTAAGATTTTTTTCTGTTATGACCTGTATTACTTATAATAAAAAATTAAATGTAATCTTAAATATAAATAAATAAATAAAAATAAATATAAATATCTTAAGTGGAAGTAGTAATGGGGAAATTAAACAGGATAGTTAATATGGGAAGAATCTAGCATTAATATGTATACTCCCAAACTGTTAACTGTGGTTGCCTCTGGGAAGTGGAATTTGGTTGAAGACAGAAAGGAGCCTTCATTGTTTAACTGTACAGTGTAGTCTTCTGTATTGTTTGGAGATTTTGTGTTTTTTTAAGCAAATACAGTACTTTTGTAATAGTGCTTCAACATTATAATATGCCCTTCTCCTGCATTCTCTATACAGTTTACTCACCTTTATTTTCTTTCATAGCTCTTCTCACCTCTGACCTCTTCATTTATTCTATGAGAGTCTCTCACAATGTGAGATCCACAAGGGCAGGGACTTTGTTTTACTCACTGATACATTCCTACTGTCTGGCACTGTGCATGGCCTATGGAGTACTAGTTTCTCAGTAATATTTGTAGCATTAATGAATTCTACTAAGAAACTATTTCACATGGTTGTTGATCAATTAATATTTACAAATGATTTTCCCAAGGTTATACAGCTATTTAGGTCCAAATCTGAACCTCTGATTCTCTCAGTCCATAGAGCTTTCTTTTGAGCCACACTGCCCCCCTAAAAGTAACTTGTTTTGGCTTTTTATCAACTCTGAGAGTTGCAGTGAAACATTTGTTTTATGTTATAAAAATGTGCCTGTGAAACCTGCAGATGTACTACCATTTTTCTGTAGGACACCGTTGGTATTTAAAGCAACAACAACAAAAACTCTACGTTATCCTAGAATTTTTAAAATTATTTTTTAATTGAAGTATAGTTGATGTGCAATATTATATAAGGTACAGATTACAATATAGTAATTCACAATTTTTAAAGGTTAAACTTCACTTATATTAATGTAAAACTATATTGTATATTCCCTATGTTGTACAGTATATCCTTGTAGTTTATTTTATACCTCCCCCCTTTTCTCTCCCCACTAGTAACCACTAGTTTGTTCTCTGTGTCTGTGAATCTGCTTCTTTTTTGTTATATTCACTAGTTTGTTGTTATTTTTTAGATTCCACATAAAAGTGATAGCATACAGTATTTGTCTTTCTCTGTCTGTCATTTCACTTAGCATAATGCCCTCCAACTCCATCCATGTTGCTGCAAATGGCAAAATTTCATTCTTTTTTGGCTGAGTAGTATTCCATTGTGTGTGTGTGCGTGTGTGTGTGTGTGTGTGTGTGTATCACATTACATCTTTATCCATTCATCTGTTGATGGACACTTAGGTTGCTTCCATATCTTGGCAATTGTAAATCCTGCTGCTATAAATATTGGGGTGCATGTATCTTTTGAATTAGTGTTTTTGTTTTTTTCAAATATATAGCCAGGAGTGGAATTGCTGGGTCATATGGTAGTTCTGTTTTTAGTTTTCTGAGAAACCGCCATACTGTTTTCCATAGTGGCTGCACCAATTTACATTCGCACCAATGATGTACCAGGCTTCCCTTTTCTCCTCATCCTTGCCAACATTTCTTATTTGTGTTCTTTTTGATGATGGTCATTCTGACAGATATGAGGTGATATCTCATTGTGATTTTGATTTGCATTTCCCCAATGACTAGCAATGTTGAGCATCTTTTCATGTGACTGCTGGCCATCTGCATTTCCTCTTTGGAAAAATGTCTATTCAGGTCTTCTGCCCATTTTTTAAATTGGGTTGTTTGGGGGTTTTTTTGTTGAGTTGTATGAGCTGTTAATATATGTTGGATATTAACCCCTTATCAGTCATATCACTTGCAGATATTTTCTCCCATTCAGTAGGTTGTCTTTTAGTTTTATCAGTGGTTTCCTTTGCTGTGCAAAAGCTTTTAAGTTTAATTAGGTCCCATTTGTTTATTTTTGCTTTTATTTCCTTTACTCCAGGAGGTGGCTCCAAAAAAATACTGCTGCGATTTATGTCAAAGAGTGTTCTGCCTGTTTTTTTTCTTTTTTTCGTGTGTGTGTGTGTCATCACTTCTTGTTTTTTTATTTTTTTAATTTGGGTATAGTTGTTTTACAATATTGTGTTAGTTTCCACTGTACAGTGAAGTGAATCAGCCATATGTATACATATATCCCCTCTTTTTTGGATTTCCTTCCCATTTAGGTCACCACAGAGCACTAAGTAGCATTCCCTGTGCTATACAGCAGGTTCTCATTAGTTATCTATTTTATACATATTAGTGTATATATGTCAATCCCAATCTCCCAGTTCATCCCAGCCCCCTTCCTCTCCTTGGTGTCCATATATCTGTTCTCTATGTCTGTGTTTCTATTTCTGCCTTGCAAACAGGTTCATCTGTACCATTTTTCTAGATTTGCCTATGTTTTCCTGTAGCAGTTTTATGGTATCTGATCTTACATTTAGGTCTTTAATCCATTTTGAGTTTATTTTTTGTATATGATGTTAGAGAATGTTCTAATTTCACACTTTTACATGTAGCTGTCCTGTTTTCCCAGCACCACTTATTGAAGAGACTGCTTTTTCTCCATTGTATAGTCTTCCTCCTTTGTCATAGATTAATTGACAATAAATGCATGGGATTATTTCTGGGTTCTCTATTCTGTTCCACTGATCTATATGTTTGTTTTTGTGCCAGTACCATACTGGGGTTTTTTGAGGGGTTTTTTTGGTTTGTTTATTTATTTTTGGCTGCATTGGCTCTTTGTTGCTGCGTGTGGGCTTTCTCTAGTTGCAGCGAGTGGGGGCTACTCTTCATTGCGGTGCATGGGCTTCTCATTGCAGTGACTTCTCTTGTTGCAGAACAGGGGCTCTAGGCGCGTGGGCTTCAGTAGTTGTGGCACGTGGGCTCAGTAGTTGTGGCTCATGGGCTCTAGAGTGCAGGCTCAGTAGTTGTGGCACATGGGCTTAGTTGCTCCGCGGCATGTGGGATCTTCCCAGACCAGGGCTTGAACTCGTGTCCTCTGCATTGGCAGACAGATTCTCAACCACTGCACCACCAGGGAAGCCCCTGGGGTTTTTTTAAAAATAATTAATTAATTAATTAATTTAGTTAGTTTGTTATTTGGCTGTGTTGGGTTGTCATTGCTGCATGTGGGCTTTCTCTAGTTGCAGTGAGCAGGGGCTACTCTTTGTTGTGGTGCGTGGGCTTCTCATTTTGGTGGCTTCTCTTGTTGCGGAGCACAGGCTCTAGGTGCATGGGCTTCAGTAGTTGTGGCTCGCGGGCTCCAGAACGCAGGCTCAGTAGTTGTGGCACACAGGCTTAGTTGCTCCGTGGCATGTGGGATCTTCCCAGACCAGGGCTCAAACCTGTGTCTCCTGCATTGGCAGGCGGATTCTTAACCACTGCACCACCAGGGAAGTCCCAGTACCATACTGTTTTGATGACTGTATCTTTATAGTATAGTCTGAAGTCAGGGAGTGTGATTCTTCCAGCTCTGTTCTTTTTTCTCAAGATTGTTTTGGCTGTTTGGGTCTTTTATGTTTCCATACAAATTTTAAAATTATTTGTTCCAGTTCTGTGAAAAATGCCACTGGTATTTTGATAAGGATAGTGTTGAATCTGTAGATTGCCTTGGGTAGTATGGTCATTTTTTTTTTTTTTTTTTTTGCTGTACACGGGCCTCTCACTGTTGTGGCCTCTCCCATTGTGGAGCACAGGCTCCAGACGCGCAGGCTCAGCGGCCATGGCTCACGGGCCCAGCCACTCCGCTGCACGTGGGATCCTCCTGGACCGGGGCACGAACCCGCGTCCCCTGCATCATCAGGCGAACTCTCAACCACTGCGCCACCAGGGAAGCCCATTTTTAACAATATTAATTCTTCCAATCCAAGAACATAGCATATCTTACAATCAGTTTGTGTCATCTTCAATTTACTTCATCAGTGTCTTCTAGTTTTCTGAGTACAGGTCTTTTACCTCCTTAGGTAGGTTTATTCCTAGATATTTTATTCTTCTTGATGCAATGGTAAATGGGATTGTTTTCTTAATTTCTCTTTCTGATAGTTCATTGTTACTGTTTAGAAATGCAGCAGGTTTCTGTATATTAATTTTACATCCTGCAACTTGACTGAATTCATTGATGAGATTTAGTAGTTTTCTGGTGGCATCTTTAGGACTTTCTATGTATAGTATTATGTCATCTGCAAACAGTGACAGTTTGACTTCTTCCTTTCCAATTTGGATTACTTTTATTTCTTTTTCTTCTCTGATTGCTGTGGCTAGGACTTCCAAAACTATGTTGAATAAAAGTGGCAAGAGTGGGCATCCTTGTCTTGTTCCTGATCTTAGAGGAAATGCTTTCAGCTTTTCACCATTGAGTATGATGCTTGCTGTGGGTTTGTCATATATGGCCTTTATATGTTTACTATGCTGCCAGATATTTGGTATTGGTTTTGTTCTCTGGAGAACCCTGACTAATATGGTATATTATACCATAAACAATTTTCCAAGTCATTAAATATTCTACAACCTTATAATATTTGCATAGTATTCCATTGTATGGGTATCCTTTGTTGTAAGAAATTTAGATTGTTTTCATTTTTTTATATTATAAATAATGCTGAAGTGTATACAAGTTGTATAAATGCATATCCCTGATTATTTCTTTAGAATAATTCCATAAGTGAAATTACTGGGTCAAAGAGTATAAAAAAATATAAAAGCTTTAAAACATGTTGCCAAGTAGCTCTCCAAAAGGGTTATAGCCATTTATACACCCACCAAGTAACACACAAGGTTATTTGGTTCTCTGCACCTTCATTAATATTGGATGTTATAAATTTTTTATCTGCCAAGTTTGATTTTTTTTTTTTTTCTTTTTGCGGTATGTGGGCCTCTCACTGTTGTGGCCTCTCCCGCTGCGGAGCACAGGCTCCGGACGCGCAGGCCCAGCGGCCATGGCTCACGGGCCCAGCCGCTCCGCGGCATATGGGATCCCCCCAGACCGGGGCACGAACCTGTATCCCCTGCATCGGCAGGCGGACTCTCAACCACTGCGCCACCAGGGAGGCCCCAAGTTTGATTTTTTAATGGATATTTTTTTCATTTGTATTTTGTTGATTTACAGTGAGATTGAACATTATGCTCACTGGCATTTTGTTTATGTCGCTTGCTGATTTTTCTGTTAGAGTGTTTCTTCTATCTTACTGATTCATAGGAACTCCTTACCATATTAAGGACTTCAGTTATTTGTGTTCACTGTTAAATTTTCCAGACTCTTATAGTTTTTTTCAGAAGCTTACATTTTTTTTTTTTTCTTTTTGCGGTATGCGGGCCTCTCACTGTTGTGGCCTCTCCCGTTGCGGAGCACAGGCTCCGGATGCGCAGGCCCAGCGGCCATGGCTCACGGGCCCAGCCGCTCCGCGGCATATGGGATCCTCCCAGACCGGGGCACGAACCCGTATCCCCTGCATCGGCAGGCGGACTCTTAACCACTGCGCCACCAGGGAGGCCCAGAAGCTTACATTTTTAATTGATATGTAATTGACATATAACATTTTATAAGTTTAAGATTTATAAGTTGATTTGATATATTTACATATTGCAGTGTGATTACCACTGTAGTGTTAGCTAACATGTCTATCATGTCACATAATTATCATTCCTATTTTGTGGTGAGAACAATTAAGATCTAGTCTCTCAGACACCTTGAAGTTTATAATACAATATTGTTGACTCTCATCATTATGCTGTGCATTAGATCTCCAGGATTTATTTATCTACCAGTTGCAAGTTTATACTCTTAAACAACATTTCTCCAATTCCCCTACCTCCCATCCTCTGGTAACCACCATTCTACCCTCTGTTGCTACAAGTTTAGCTTTTTCTTTCTTTTTTCAAATTTTTTTAAATTGAAGTATAGTTGATTTACAATATTGTGTTAATTTCTGCTGTACAGCTGAGTGATTCAGTTATACATATATATAAATATGTACATTCTTTTTTATATTATTTTCCATTATGGTTTATCTCAGGATATTCAACATAGTTCCCTGTGCTAAACAGTAGGACCTTGTTGTTTATCCATTCTATATGTAGTTGTATCTGCTAATCCCAAACTCCCAATCAATTCCTCCCCCACCCCACCTCCCCCTTGACATCCACAAGTCTCTTCTCTATGTCTGTGCAGACTCCTACAGTTTTAACAGTTGATTGATTACTCCATCCTGAATTTATCTTAGTATATGTGAATTGAAAACTGTTATAGCCATGTGATAAATATTCATTTAGGTTAATGACTAAGTGCCAGTCATTGTACTCTGTGATGAAGACAGATATAAAAGATGCAGTCAGAAGACAGACACTTGAAAAAATATATATATCAAGTGCTGTGATAGAGGTAAGCACAGGGCATCATAGGAACACACAGGATGTTCACTTATCTTAGACTGAAAGAAGAAATCAAGAGACCCTCACATCTTCTACATCTCTGCTCAAATTTCACCTTATCAGGGAGACCTTTCCTGACTCCCCACCATATACTAGCAAGTACCTCACACCTCATCCATCTCTAAATTCTTTATTCTGTCTTAACCTGTTTTATTCTTCTTCTAGCATATGTCAACAGCTGACATGCTATTTATTCATTTATTTATTGCTTTTCTCCCCCATCACGATGTCCCTCCCTCTTGTCTCTTCCCTAAGAAAATTAATTCCATGACAGCAGGGTGTTTGTTTTTTGTTTTTGTTTTTTTTTAATAAATTTATTTATTTTTGGCTGTGTCACACCTTCATTGCTGCGAGTGGGCTTTCTCTAGTTGTGCGAGCGGGGGCTACTCTTCGTTGCAGTGCACAGGCTTCTCACTGCTCTTGTTGCGGAGCACGGGCTCTAGGCGCACGGGCTTCAGTAAGTGTGGCATGTGGGCTCAGTAGTTGTGGTGCACAGGCTTAGCTGCTCCGTGGCATGTGGAGTCTTCCTGGACCAGGGCTTGAACCTGCATTGGCAGGCGGATTCTTAACCACATCGCCACCAGGGAAGCCCAACAGCAGGGTCTTTGTTTTGTCCGCTGCTGTACCCACAGCACCAAGAATAGTGCTTAGCATGTGGAAAGAGCTCAGTTAAGTATGTACTCAACGAATGACTGGAAGGAAGACTCTTCTGTGTTAGTGGAAGAGATTTTTCTTATCTTATCCTCCCTTCAGCTGTGCTCTGTGCATCCCCCACTACCTCCTTTTTATTGAATTGTTCCTTTCTGTATCTTCAGCCTTTCCTTCTCTACCTTACTCGAGCTCCCTAGCTGTCTGATCTTCCTGGCTCAGCATTAGCCTTTCCTAATCACTAGAGTGATCCTTCCAAACACAGACAAGCAGATAGAAGTAAAGAAGACATTTCAGATAGTGCATTTTAAGCAAAAGAATGATAAGACTATGACTCTGCCTCTATCACCAAAAGCTTTGGGACTCCCAAACATAGCAGTCTGCATCCTAAATCCCATTTAAAAAATTCAGTAAGCACCTACGATATTCCAGGCTATGGGGGGATGGGTATAGAATAATATATTGAGTATTTACTATATATGCCAGATATTGTCCTGACTGCTTTTCAAGTGTTAATTCACCTAATTCTCCCAACCACTTTTTGGTAGAAGTACTATTATTCCCTATTTGCAGATGAGAAAACAGAGGCCAAGCAAGTGGGAGAATCAGTATTCACACCTTAGCAGCCTAACTTCACAGTCTTTGCATTTTACCATCTTCTAACCTTAGGGATAAGCCTTGTTAAAGAAGTATGCCCAGGGTGATTTGGAGGACAAGAGAGAGGCACCTCATTCAGCAAAGTAAAATTGCCAGAGTTTGGTCACTGATGGATATGGGAAGAGGAAAAAAAGAGTCTACGGTGAATGATGGTGTCAACCATCTAGATAGGAAATACAAGAGAAGGAGGAGAAGGAGATGGTCTTGGGAGTCAGCAAATAACATCCCTTTTCCTCCCCTGAGTTCAGAACCAACGAGATGCAGATGCAAGAGTGCGGCAGAAGGAAATCAAAACATGACCTTTTTGACCAAGTTGATAGTTACTGTGACTTCAGATGTGCTGCCACGCGGGCTAACTTATGCGGCCACCCCTTAATTAAACAAATTTACCCACCTGGTCCCACATGTAGCTGGAGAGCAGAAAACAAACTCTTCCTGTTTTTTGGTTTCAGACTTTGCACAGGCTGTTTCCAAAAGAAGGAATTCAGAAGGCATAGAGGGACACTTCCCTGGTTCCTTCTATCAACCCCCAGCCAGAGGTAGGCCCACCAGCCAGGAGTATTTCTCTAGCAGAAGAGTCTCCTTATGGGAACATTAAGGATAGGGAATAAGGGGAGTGAGGGAAATAGGGAGAGGTTGGTAAAAGAGTACAAACTTTCAGTTATAAGATGAATAAGGTCCGAGGCTCTAATGCGTAACATGGTGACTCTGGGAGTAGCAAACCTAGCAATTACGTAGCAGAAAGATAAGTTCACAGATCGCTTTCAAGAAATTCCTAGAAAGATGTGTGGGCACCCGAATCCATTTAGCAACCATTTATTAATGCCTACTTTGTTCAAAGGATTGTACTAGAACTGGGATATAATGCTGAATAAAATACAAATCATGCCTTGAAGCTCCCAGGCCAGTGGTTAAAGCAGGTGTATAAATAATTACAGTGCAGTGAGATAAATACTAATAAAGATATATACAGCATGCCATCAGAGTGATTATGCTGACAGACTTAGGTAAGGTTTCAGAAAAAGTAAAATTTGAGCTGTCTTCGCTGGGGAATAGGGATTCTAGGGAATATAATTTGAAAGCATTAGGCCAGAGGAAAGGAAACTTTGTCCTTGAGTTAAATATGGCCCTCATCTAGGTTTCTCCAGCCAACCTTAATCTAGCCACTACTGCAGTCCCAAGAATAATTTTCCTCTTAATGGGCTTCAGAGCTTTTCCACTCAGAGCTGAGCCTTTTAGTTAAATGTGTAATTAACTTAGCTTTTCAACGAATAGTGATTACAGTTGCTAATACTGAAACATAACTAAACCTTAAGGTGTAAAAACAAGCAATTTTATTAAAATAATATCTTCGAGGCTGTCCTCCCCCATTAATTTTTTCTCATATATAACTTATTTTCCCTCTGTGTAAAAACCTGCATCTCTTCTGCTTTTCTCTCTCTTTTCCTTTGAATGTTCTCCTCTGTTTTACTTTCCCCTCCTGTCTTTTAACGTATAAAAATACAGAATTAAAGTACATTTTAAACTGTATTTCTAATTATTGTTAAACATTGTGAAATTTACTATTGAAGTATTTTGTCTGTGGTTTCTTTTTTTTGCAGTTTCTATTTTTACAAATAGATTAATTGAACCTATTGTATTATTATGAATATATTAAGTAGCTTGCAAGTTGGAATTGGTTTTCCATTGTGCCCACCCTCACCCCACCTTCCTACCAAGATGCTATAGTAACGCTGTGATCAAAACTATTACATTTGAGTTCTTTTCCTAATTGCAGCAATGTGAGGAAATCTTTCTAGTTTACACAGCACTGTCCATGTCCAGAGTCCTATACAACTAACCATAATATTTTATCAAAACCTAGTTTTCTATGAAAATATATACAAGCACCAGCAGTGGTACTAAGAATAGCATGGGGTGGATTTTTAATTCCCATCATCTTTGGTCTTTGGTCTGGACAACTTACCCCTTCCTCTAGTCTTAACTAGAGACCTATGCAAATACATTCTTCTTTCCCACCCGATTCTTGCCCCCAAGGTCTTCCTGTAGAGAATTCACTTTCTTTGTACAGCTGTCATAGTACAGTTCTACAACACAAATACACAAAAGAATGATCTTATGAAAATGATAGTCTGGAGGGATGGTTAACAAAAGAGATCTTCGGTTTACCAAGGATTTGCTTCCCAGGGTTCTAAAAGAGCATGTTTTCTTTAGTACATTCCAGATGATTTGAACTTTTCAGAAATTCTAGTTAAATAAAATTGTCTTTTTTTCCCCTTTGTCCGACAGAGATGAGAATATCCCAGTGCTGCACCTCACAACTATTAGTTTGTTTGCCTCTGTTATAACAGCAACACTTCAGGCTGTGGAAGAAGTGACCCCAGTCAGGAGAGCAGGAGCTACCCTCATTGCAGCCACATCACTGCACTTCAGATATTTCTCATTTCTAAAGGGGGGAAACAAATATGTCACCTCCTCTGAATAAAAGAGAAAATAATGAGGATGGCCTTACATCATTTAGTAAGGGAGAAAATGATAGGGAGGACAAGTTCGAAGATGCCTATGAAAGTATCCCCGCAGCAACAACAATGGATCTAATATCTTCCCTGGAGGAATGCACAACTGGATTCTCACAACAGATTCTCAGATGCCATACATCTCATTTATCCATGGTCGAAAAACAGCATGTACCATGCCCTAATTTATGGTATCCTTATGGTTGTCAAGGCCTTCTTGACTTTTGATCCACAGGAGATAGAAATTGGGATGACTGCCACAAAGGAGGCTTTGAGAACCTGTAATAGTTTCCGATGAAAATCTAGGATGATGAGTTTTTCTCATCTAGGGAATAAGCAGGGAATAAATGCTATCAAAGAAGAGGAATTGCATGCAGAAATCTGCTATGCTGAGTGTTTGATCTTGAAATCCACTGTAACGTTTATACAGGATGACAGTGTGCTTTGTTTTCTTAAAAGCGGGATCAACGTTGGGTTAAGTTACCAAATATACAAAGACTGTCAGCGAGTATTAACACAGATACCTAATTACCAAAGTATAACTTACAGACACCTGGTTGGAGGCATAAACTTTGGACTTGGAGTATTCAATTTGATATCACTTGTGCCACCAAAGACACTTAAACTACTCAGTGTTGTTGGATATTCTGGCAATAGAGAGGTAGGCTTGACTTTGCTTCATGAGAGTGCATCTGAATCCCATATAAATAATATCTTAAGTGTTTTGACTCTATTCTTTTATTACAATTATATCTCCGTAGCTTTTGGTGTTGAAAAGAGCCACAATTCCGCTGCAGAGAATCTCTCCCTAATCTACCTCCAGAAATTTCCAAACTGTGTCATACTTAAATTTTTTCATGCACGTTTTAGTATGTTGAAAGGATATTTTAAACATGCCCAATTAACATTAGAGGAGTGCCTTTTTATTCAGAACGAATGGAAGCAGGTTCATCACCTCTGTTACTGGGAACTCATGTGGTGCCACATTTTCTGCTGGATTGGAAGCAGGTTTACCACTATGCTGAGCTACTGTTTCAACACAGCAGGTGGTCCAAGGCAATATATTCGTTCGCTGAAGCTTCACTACTGGCCGTGCTTCCTTCTGATTTTGTGAAATCGGTAAGTGAGGACATGAGCTCTCTCTTCTTAAACGTGGATAACCTGAGAATCAGAATTTTAGGAACTTCTGTGCCAATAGAAAAGTTTGTTGCTGAGAAGGGTCAGCGCTATGCGACCACTGCAGGTTGGTTTACAGCACAGCCCATTTTGGAACTCATGTATGCCTGGAGTGGTTTCCGAGTCATGAGCAAAAAACTAGAGCTTATTTCAACCTGGCTATCAATAATTGACAAAGGAGGCGAACTTTTACGAGAAAATCCAAGTAAAGAGTATGGCACAGCTGACATAAGTCTGTTAAATTTACTGAAAGGTCTGTGCCTGAAATACTTAGGCGAATATTCGATGGCCGAGCACTACTTTAATCATGTCATTCAAAAGGAGAAATTGTTAAAACATGACCACTATTTGGTGCCGTATTCATACCATGAACTGGGAATTCTATACTATCTAAAAGGAGATTATGCCAGTGCAATAAAAAACCTAGAAAACATAAAAAACTACAAAGACTATTCCATGGAAGCCCGATTACAGTTTAGGGCTCACATAGCCCTTGAACAAATAGCTAAAGAAAAGTGATATAGACCCAAAGTGTGTTTTTGTTTTTTAATGGGTGAAGTATCTACAGTCAGCAAGGTAATTAACAGGTAGAAAAATAATTTCTTTGTGGAAGAAATCCAAGAAGAGGCAGCTGCTAAGAATCTGACCAGTAACCAGGAAGAAATGAATTGGCCATTACTTTTCCCTCTTTCCTTCTGCATACCTATAAAATGGAATGTCTTAGACTGGCAAATGGAGTGACGTGCATTTCTGAAAAAGAGAAGGCAAATGATATACATTATAAAATGTACTGACGGGCCTCCCTGGTGGCGCAAGTGGTTGAGAGTCCGCCTGCCGATGCAGGGGATACGGGTTCGTGCCCCGGTCTGGGAGGATCCCATATGCCGCGGAGCGGCTGGGCCCGTGAGCCATGGCCGCTGAGCCTGCGCGTCCGGAGCCTGCGCGTCCGGAGCCTGTGCTCCGCGACGGGGGAGGCCACAACAGTGAGAGGCCCGCATACCGCAAAAAAAAAAAAAAAAATGTACTGGCTCTCTTATATGTTATGAAGTTATCGATTAAGTTAGACAACATTTTTAAAAACAAAAAATATGTTTTAACATCTCACTAGATAATGTATACAGCTCACAAATAAAATAGGGAAAGTAGCTATACTAGGAATCCCAGTGCCCTATGACCGTTTTTATTTAATCGTTAAAGAAAGAAGAAAGACTTTAAGGTCTTACATTTCAAAACGATGCACTGAATAGCATAGACTCTGAATGGTTTTCCCATGTACACAATGCTTTTCATTGGCTTTTTATACCAGAGAAGATGTCTTGCCCTGTGTGATCAGTGGTATACTTTACCCTTTTTCATTAGGAAGCTCAAATATGGGCCTATAATTTGCCACAGAATCGAGGAGAAAGAGGCCTCCCTTCCACACACACATAAGCCTTTTGAAGATAATTGGAGGACGAGAACAGATTCACTGGGTAGAAAAAAAGAAAAGATTAGGTTGTAGGCAGGAGAGTTTAGTTACCGCATAGCGCTGTCTTTAGTTGCCCTCCGTAAGGTGTAATTCCTCTTAAGATCAGCTCTTCCACATCATTGAACTGCTTGCATCTACCCTGTTGCCATTGTTCACGGGCTAAACTGAGAGTAAACAGCAGCTGTAGGAATGGGGCTTTGTATGGCTTTACCTGCTTTAGGGATAAAATCAGTCCCTAATTTCCAGACCATTAATTCTGGCTGTGTGTACCCTCCTTGCAGTCACGCTTGGAGGTAGAAGTTGCTGGGAGAGTTTGCTTTGCCAGAACACATGGGTGAAACACATTAACTTAATGCTTTGGGTGTCCAGACAACCAACTGGAGCACAATGAAGAGCTGGTATTTCGGATTTAGAAACTCTTACTTTGGAAAAACGTGTTCCTCACTAATTAAAAATAGACTTTTAGGTGAACAACTATACTTGAGTTATTCCGCATTATTTAATTAGTACGGTATAGTGGTTAAGAGGGCAGGCTTTGGCCTGATTGCCTGGGTTTGTATCCTAGCTCTGTCACTAACTAGCTATGTGGCGTTGGACTTCCGTGCCTCAGTTTCCTTAGCTGTAAAATAAGGGTAATAACAGTTCTGATCTCATGGCTTTTCTATGTTCATTAAGGTTGAGTTAATATGCATTTATTATTACTACTACTACTAGTAAGGATAGGAATACATTGTAATCTTCAGTGCAGAGGATTTACATTACTTTCTTGAAAAAAGCAAAGGTCCCTTTGTTACCTGCTTTGCCAATCTAAAATCTGACCTGTCAATTTGCTTATCCTGTTCTTAGTTTATCTTGGTCACTTATGAAATAAGTTAACTCTCTGCTTAAATTATGGTTTTCTGTTTGTCCCAGGTTGTCCCCCAAAATAGCAAATTTATTAATTGGCTAAACAAATCTATGTGGACTGCCTACTGTATGCGGTTACTGAACAGGGTACTGAGGATGTAAAGATAAAGCATGGTCTCTCTCCTGAGGACTTTATTAGGGAGATAAATTAGAAAAGGATTTTGTTGGGGTGGAAACACTTGAAACAGTTGCTTAAACAGAGAGGAGTTTATTTGTCCCAAACAAAATAAATACAAAGGTAGGCAGTTCAGGTCTGCTGTGGCTCTTTCTCTTTCTTTTATTTTTCCGTGTGGCATACAGGCCTTCTCATGCATCTCTCCTTGTGGTGGAAAGAGGCTACCTCATCTCCAGGCAGGCTGGAGGAGAAATGGTTAAAGGACCAAAAAGGCTTTCTCCTTCTTAGGAGACTTTGCCTTTTTATTTCAGAAGGGACAGCCTTCTTAGGGACGTCCATGTATATCTTACTGGCCAGAAGCATTCATATGGTCACTGCTACCAGCAAGGGAAGCTGGAGATTAAGTTTTAGCTTTCAAGCCTCATTAGGAGGTTGTGGGAGAGGACTGTCAAATGAACCAACCTACAGTAACTGCCACAGCACACATGTGAATAACAATAAGCTACAAAATGGTATCAGAGGGGCATAGTTAAAAAGGGGGCAAGGTGACAGATAAAGAAATCAGCTGGAGAAGTCTGTATGGAGATCTAACAGGAAATCCTGCAACTGGCATTTCCTTGAAGTTGCTACCCACAGCCCAGGTTCTGGCCTTTAACTGGCCCAAGAATTGACTAGACACATTGAGGCTGATTCTCACCAAACTCACCAGAGATTAAGGTATAATTTACTCTGCTAATTTATTCATTTGTAGTAGGGACTATTCTAGAGTTGAAAACTCAATTTCCTGTAGGAATCAGGCAGGTAATGTAAACATATGAATCAGCCAAGTGTAAAACAATAAAAGTGGTGGAAAATAGTTGTGAAGAAGAGAGAGAAAACCTATTTAAAGGCTATCAAACTGAAAGACAAAATTAAACACTGTGCACATATTAAACTTATCTGCACTTCCTGATAAGACTTTTTGGCCCTAGTTTGTGACTTCTGGTCTATTCCTTTCTATTGACTAGAAAGTGTTCACGTTTCTGTCTCGAGAACCATCTCTCCTGATAAACTGTGTACCTCAAAAACCAGTAGAGAAGTCACAAGGCAGTCTGGTGGGCATGGAATCTGAGTATAAGGAGGCAGATAGTTTTAGAAACATCTGTTCCAGGCCAGGGTGAGACTTCATGAATCATCCATTCCCCACAATATGCATACATCTCTGGAAAGCCCCTGCCTTCCAGATTCAGGGTCTCTAAGAAATACCTCCCAGCGTTTTGCTTGCTGACATTCCTTCTTCTATGCCTTCTGCCAACCCTGGGTTACTCAGTCCAAGTAGGATACAATATAACTGTTTCCATTTACTAAAATATAGTCCCATTCCAGTCCTGCTTCCAGAGGGTACAACAAACTCACTTAGTTTGGAATTTGGTCATTTTCACATTCTTGGTTACCCAGATGATAGACGGTCTTCTTGTGCAAATGTATCAGATCTAATCACACCCATTTTATTTAATGTTGAGGGTTAGTTTATAAGAGCTTGGAGGAGGTACCTCACTGTTGCCTTCCTGTGTCATAAACACAGATATAGGCCTATTGAAGCATTTTTAATTTAATGAGGAAATTTTCTTATCTAATTTAGTAGATAACTATTTGGAGGCCTGAGGTACTTGAAAAATAAAAAGGAAGAGGAAGTTATGAATGAATAAAAGAACAAAGAGAATTTCTGTTAAAGGCCTAGTGTCAAAGTTCTCAACATGTCCTTGCCCCCAAACAGTCACTAAATCCTTTGATTTCTCCTTTGAAATATTTGTTGAAGCTATTCTTTTTTTTCTCTCTTTTTCATTTCCACTGCTATCAACTTACGCTAGGACTTTATTATTTCCTGTCTGGACTACTGCAGTAGTTCTTAGAAACTCAGTACTGAACATCCTTTTTTGTTCCAAGGCAATTCCAGGGAAAAATTAAAATGGTTAACTCCACTTCTTTTTTCAAATAAAAATAAAATCTCGGGACTTCCCAGGTGGTCCAGTGGTTAAGACTCTGCACTTCCACTGCAGGGGGCGCGGGCTGGATCCCTGGTTGGGGAATGAAGATCCCACATGCTGTGCAGTGCAGCCAAAAAATAATAAAAATTAAAAAAAAATCTGTGTAAAACATGTACATCTTACCACTTAGATTGATTACTTGGTTAAATGAGAGGAACTCAATGGGAAAAAAAGGCACTGATTTTTAGCCATAAAGTTATTATCTGGGCATATTTGAGATACAACAGTACAGAAGCAGTTTTCTAAACTTTTATGCCTTACATTTGTTTACTTCTCTAGAGTCCCCAGAGTCTGTTCAAATCATTTTTATCCTAGGAAAAATTTCTATCTTCACTCTACTGCTAGGAAAACAGATCTGCCCTCTTTGTGGTAGACAGGGCTGGGTAGGGCTATGCTGGGCTGGGCTAGTCAGATAATTAATCAATTTGGAGACACTGCCTCCCAAAAACTGACTTTCCATTTGGAAGTGGTTCTGGAATTTTTTCCGCCTAATACCACTGCTTTGTTTTAGTAGAAAGGCTACATTTTACATAAAGTTGTATGCTGTATATGCTCTATAGCTCCCTATTTTCCCCACATCCAATTTCTCTGCATCCTTTTTAATACACCAATTTAACCTATCATTCCATTACTCACATATCTTCCATTGTCTTTGGTCTGTTTATTCACTCATAAAAATGAGTTAATATTTGAAAGTTCTTAGAATAGTGCACGGCACATATTAGGTGCTATATAACTTAATAAAATATAATTTTTATTAAGAAATAAAAATTCAATTCAAATTGAGCATCTTACTATATACCAAGCAATCTGCTAGAGGTGGTGTATATGGCAGTGAATAAAACAGACGTGGCCCCTGCCCTGAGAGTTTACAGGGCTTTCCTAAGTGACTGTGTATGTCTCAGTCATGAAAATTTAGCGCTGACAGGATCTTGGATCACCTAATTCCATGTTTTCATTTATGGATGAGGAAACTGAAATTTAAGAAGGCAAATGACTTCCAAAATCATACAGCTGGTAGGAGCACAGTCAGTGGTGTGCAGAAGCCAGGACACTACAGGATTTAACCAAATTGAAACCAGTGTTGCTAAAACGCCCTGTCCACTGTTCTTCAATCCAACTCACACCTCCCTTGATCAGGTTCTGTATCCCATAGACACAGAATTTTTTGTGGGTGTTTCTCATTGCCTATAAATCAAGTTCAAGGGGTACGTGTTTAAAAAGCTTTTCTAAGAATGCCTTCCCCACCCCTTGACATTTACTACCACCTCCAGGTAGAATGCCAGCCTACTTGGTTACAAGTACAAGAAGACATTATCAACTCCCCAAAGGCAAAACATTCTTACAATTAGTTTATTAATTCCTAGTTCTCAACAGAAAGCGTAGCATGTATATGTACACAATATATGCTTGATGAATAAACAGAGATAAAGAATGGATATTTCTAATGGGTTCTATTTATTGAATGAGTGAAAAAGCAAGAACACTAAAAAATTCTTGGGCCAAAATGACCAGGGTTATTTTCTTCTGACCTTACCTTTCATGAAATATACTCAGTAAATTACCACTCCCACCCCCACTTCATTTTTTACCTACTTTTAAGACTCAACACTGTGAACTGAAATTTGTGATAGTTTAGCCAGGGCAGGGCGGGTTTATCTTTGCACTATGATAAAGTAAACAGCATAAGACTATTGACAATGTTTTTAACTTCTGATTTTCCTCAGGGAATTTAAGAAAAGTTTCTTTAGAATGTCTTTCTTACTAAACTAAATGTGCTCCAAAATCTAAAATAAGCAGTTTTGGTCTTGGCAGAGGAAAGGGTTAAATGTGAAGGTTCGAGAGAGAGGTAGATCTTAGGAAGGAGATGGATGGAGTGGGTGGGAAAAGAGAGGGAGAAGAGTAGAGAATGTGAGAGAAGGGACATCAACTGGAGATGAGGGGGGCTCCAGGGGTACCAAGAGCAGGAGTTGACCAGGGAAAGGAAGTGCCACACTCTCTGAACTCAGTGAGGACAGGCTGCAGGAGAGGGTCTTTCTGAGAACTTGTGTAAGGTAATGCGCTGGACTCATTCCGTTAGAAGTCAGTGATTTGTACCAGTGGATACTGGGAATGAGACTTTAGTTTACGTAGGAGCCTAAAGGGAGAGAGGAGAGAAGGGAGGGAAATGGCCCTGTCTCACTCATTGCTTTACAGGGGGTAACTTTAAGCTTGAGGCTAGCTTTTACCTGTAGAAAACAAAGGCCAAAGTCTTTCATTCTGCAGTATAGATAGTAGGCTTAAAATGCAAATGACCAATTGTCACAAATTGGTTGTACCTCTTTTAGACTGAATTTTTATGAGTTCAAATATTTTACTTCATAGTACCATAACAATAATAACTGCTATTTTTATTGGCTCTTTGTAGATCTATAGAGGACTTTAACTGGTAAGTTAGATTTTGTAGATTAGATGGCAAAATCCAATCTATGAAAGTGACATTAATATCATAAGCCAATCATTCAATGAGTGAAGGTTTGGGGAAGGATTATTTGAAATGATGACATTAAGAAACGAAAACTTCAAGGATTTTATGCAACTCAAATCCCAAGTAGCGAGGGGAAAGCGGATTAACTGTCGGTGTTTTCTGTACCGTGGTTTGACAGTCCTCTAACTCAGTTTTTGTAAATCTCCCTTGGTGTTCACATTTGCAGGAATTCAATCAACATTTACCACCTTGTACCATTTTTCAGGATCATAGTCCGGAAAAAATTCTGGACCATGCCATTAGCCAACGAAGTACTCCAGTGACCAGAAATCTGTGGTGGAAACGAGTCTCTTGCACTTTTCCTCTCCCGGGTTTATTCAACCCAATCCTACGCTTTTCTTTCCAGCTCCTGCACACCCTCAGGACTGTACCAAAGGCACATCCCAAAAGAGTAGGCATCTTAATTGCCTTACACAGGCCAAAGAAGAAATACATTGGTTCTGTGGCTCTTCTCCAAGGCACTGTCACCTCACACTTCTAGAGCTTTAGGATTTACCTGGAGGGTTCATGACAAAAGTGGAATTCCACTTCCACTCCCAAGGAAGAGGTGGCACGAGCCTTTCCTCTTAAAATTTTTATCTTGAAATGTCCATCGTGGCAGTGAAAGGCGGACCCTAGCGAACAAGAAATATTATTATTATTATTATTACAAAAGAATCTTAGCCCTTCTCCACACCCTGCACCCCGCTTTCATCACCCCACGCCTCGGGACTCTGAGACCTCGAGCTGTTACCAAGGCCACGGACTACAAAACAGAGAATTCTGGGGGAAGGAAGTGACGACACGGCGCAAAGCACGCTGGACTCCGGCAGGCTCGGCTCAAGAGACTCCTTCCTTCCCACGCGGTTGCTGAGGACTTGGCGGTGCTAGGAGTTTTAACTGGTATTTTTCTCATTTGTCAGGATTACACGTTAAGTATCACCTGGCTTGAGTACAGCTCTAAGTATCATGCGGCTTCGGGTTACGCCAGGGCATCAGCTCTAGAGCCTTAGCTGCTGCTCCTTCGTTTACGCATCCTCCAAACAAATTTTAAGATGAAAAGTGTCACAGATCCGGGGGCCTCTCCCTGGCGGGATCCAGCGGAGGCACAGAGCCAGAGAGGGAATGGGTGGATATCAGAGGAGTTTTCTTTTTCATTTTTGGCTAAGAGTCGTGTGGCGTGAGCTCCTTTGATGGAAGGAGAGCAGAGTTCAAGGATTTGAGCATCTGCAGACTGGAGATCAAAGCCAGCGTGAAGGCGATCTGGAATGGGATTGGGAGGTGAAATAGAAGTGTGCCAGATAAGTTACCCCAGACTGGGCCCAGTGGCAACTCGATGTCCCCGTGGCTTTCAGACTGAATAGTAAAATTTAACTGTCTTTCTGATATGGAACTTGAGGCAAATTGCAGGTGTTCTCTACCTCTAGAATGGAGATTGGGGTAAGACATTTGCCTGAGTGGAACATATATATTAATCCGAACTGGTGGTTGTTTTAGATCTAGCCAGCTGGCAACCATGAGTGAATGGATGAAGAAAGGCCCCTTAGAATGGCAAGATTACACTTACAAAGAAGTCAGAGTGGCAGCCAGTGAGAAGGAGTATAAAGGATGGGTTTTAACCATAGACCCAGTCTCTGCCAAGTGAGTATGGGTCCTGCTTCCCAGAAATCACCCCTTTGCACTGTTACATCCATACTAAGAAAGCAGATAAATGAAAGGCTAATTATTCCCACATAAGAATTTAATTTCCTTTGAATCTAAGTACTGTTCTAATTATAGATTTCTGTCAGACCAACCAAGTTCGTAGAAATGGGACACTCCTTTTTTATTACATTTTATTGGAAAATTTCAAATACACACAAATGTGAAGAGAGTAGTATAATGAACACTAATCTTATTCCCCCTTCCAAATATTTTAAAGCCAACTACAGACACAATTTTGTTCATAAATCCTTCAATATATCTCTTAGCAGATTCGGACTCTCTAATAAATGTAACCACAATACCATTATAACACGTAGCAAAAGTAATAGTAACTTTAATATTAGCTAATTCCTAGTTTGAGTTCAGATTTTCCTGATTGTCTCCAATGTATCTTTTTAAGCATATCAATTTGTTGATATGTCTCTGAAGAATCTTAATCTATAACTGTACTTTCTCTCTCTTTGGTTTTCCATGTCATTTATTTGTTGAAGAAATGGAATCATTTGTCTATAGAATTCAACACACTCTGGATTTAGCTCATTGCATTTATCATGGCATAGTTTAACATGTTCTTTTATCCTTCGTATTTCCTATAAACTGGTATTCATAACTAGAGGTTTGATTAGGATCAGATTTATTTTTTGCAAGGCAACTTTAAAGGTGGTGATCCACACACTTTATTTTGGAACGATTTTAGATTTACAGAAAAATTGCAAAGAAAGTACAGAGAGTACCTATATACCCAGCTTCCCCTAATGTTAACAGTTTACACAACTGTCAAATATTTGTCGGAATTAAAAATTTACACTCACTAAACTACAATCATTTGGATTTTATCAGTTTTTCCACTAATGGCCTTTTTCTGTTTTGGAATCCAGTCCAAGGTCCTACATTACATTTAGGCATCCTGTCTCCTTAGTCTTCTCTGATACGTGACAGTTTTTCAGTCTTCACTTGTTTTTCATGACCTTGACACTTTTGAAGTGTTCTGGTGAGTTATTTTATAGAATGTCTCTCAATTTGGGTTTGTGTGATTTCTTTTTTTTTTTTTTGGCTGCGTCGTATGGCTTGCGGGATCTTAGTTCCCTAACGAGGGAATGAATGCGGGCCCTCGGCAGTGAAAGTGCAGAGTCCTAACCACTGGCCTGCCAGGAAATTCCCTGTGTTGTTTTCTCATAGACTGGGGTTATAGGTTTTTGGGAAAAGTACCACAGAAATGAAATTCATATCATGTCACATTGCATCACATCATGTCATACACCATATCATATCATATTTTAGTTAGGATTTTTCCATTTGTATTCATGAGTGAGATTAGCTTATAGTTTTATTTTTTAATCCTGTTCTTCTCTGCTTTTGGTCTCAAGGTTATATTAGCCTCATTAAATGAGTTAAGGCATAGTCTCCCTTTTATAGTCCATAGGAGAATTTGGTTGGATTAGAAATGTTTGGTCCTTGAAAATTTTATAGAACTTCCTGGTAAAATTGTCCAGGCCTTTTTTAACCCTTCCATGGGAAGATTTTAAACTGGTTATTTCAGGTTTTTTTAAAAAGATTATAGGACTGGGGCTTCCCTGGTGGTGCAGTGGTTGAGAGTCCGCCTGCTGATGCAGCGGACACGGGTTCATGCCCCGGTCCGGGAAGATCCCACATGCCGCGGAGCAGCTGGGCCCGTGAGCCATGGCCGCTGAGCCTCCGCGTCAGGAGCCTGTGCTCCACAACGGGAGAGGCCACAACAGTGAGAGGCCCGCGTACCGCAAAAAAAAAAAAAAAAAAAAAAAAAAAAAAGATTATAGGACTATTGACATACTCTCTCTTTTTTTTTGAGTCAGTAGTAGAAATTTATATTTTCTAGGAAGTTTTCTGTTTTCAGTTTCAAAATTATTGGCCTAAATTTGTTCTTAATATTTTATACTATTAATTTTTGCTACATTATTCCTAATATTACTTATATGTGCCTTCTTTCTCTTTTTATTAATCTTGCCTGAGTTTTGTGAAATTTATATATCCTTTTCAAAGAATCAGCTTTTGTCTTTGATGATCCTCTTATTGACTCTTTTTTTAATTGAAGCATAGTTGATTTACAATGTTGTGTCAAATCTCTGCTGTACAACAAGGTGACTCGGTTATACACATATATACATTCTTTTTTATATTCTTTTTCATTATGGTTTATCACAGGATATTGAATACAGTTCCCTGTGCTATACCTTAGGACCTTGTTGTTTATCCATTCTAAATGTAATAGTTTGCATCTACCAACCCCAAACTCCCAGTCCATCCCTCTCCCTCTCCCCCCTCCACCTTGGCAACCACAAGTCTGTTCTTTATGGCTGAGTCTGTTTCTGTGTTTGTTTGTTTTCCTGTTTTTTTTTGTTTTTTGTTTTGGCCATGCCAGGTGGCTTTCGGATCTTAGTTCCCCAACCAGGGATTGAACCCGTGCGCTCGGCAGTGAAAGCACAGAGTCCTAACCACTGGACCACCAGGGAATTCCCTGTTTCTGTGTTGTAGATAGGTTCATTTGTGCCATATTTTAGATTCCACATAAAAGTGATATCATATGGTATTTGTCTTTCTCTTTCTGACTTACTTCACTTAGTATGACAGTCTCTAGTTGCATACTCTTTTGTTTTCTCATTTTGTGCTGTGTTATTTTCTCTGGTCTGCTCTGAAGGAGAGTTATTCAGTTGCTTTTTAACTCTAAAAGTTAAATCT
The DNA here is from genome assembly GCF_025265405.1 of Mesoplodon densirostris. NCBI lineage: Eukaryota > Metazoa > Chordata > Mammalia > Artiodactyla > Ziphiidae > Mesoplodon > Mesoplodon densirostris. The sequence goes on from NC_082674.1 coordinate 31,307,719, forward strand.
GTACCCTATCTTCTTTCCTAATACACATTTAAAGCATTCATAACTCTTTAAGTAATGCTTTAATGACATCCCACAATGATTAGCTTTAGGCTGGACAAAAGACTTAGATGTTTAGGGCCGTCAGAGAATTCGTATTGAACAAGTGAAAACATTTGGTGGTGAGAGGATTAATTTAAAACGGGGAAGAGCGTTCCATATTGTTCTAGTGACCTGTTGGGGGTTGGTGCTGACTCATTTCACTGCTTCTTCCATAGTTTTATGGGCCTTTTGGTTTTTCTTTTGCAACTGTGCTCTGAACTTACTTTTCCTCCGAAGTATTGTCCTTGTGAACTTCCTTGAAGATGGCAGCATGTCTGTGACCGGAATTATGGGACATGCTGTGCAGACTGTTGAAATTGTGAATGAAGGGGACCATAGCGTGAGAGAGAAGCTGATGCATTTGTTCATGTCTGGAGACTGTAAGGCGTACAGCCCTGAGGATCTGGAAAAGAGAAAGAACAGCCTGAAGAAATGGCTGGAGAAGAACCACATCCCCATCACTGAAGAGGGAGATTCACGAAGGACTCTGTGTGTGGCTGGGGTCTTGACTATAGATCCACCATATGGTCCAGAAAATTGCAACAGTTCTAATGAAATTATTTTGTCCCGTGTTCAGGATCTTATTCAAGGACACCTTGCAGCTTCCCAGTGAGAGGCCAAGAGCTATGGATGCACTGATTGAAATAAGACTTCATTTTGTGAAAATTCTTTGTTGTTTTTGGTAAAATCAAAAGATGGGGACTATCAGTGCTAATAAGTGAACTGGGCAAGGATGACATCACAAACAAATAAAATTAACATAGGGACATCAGAATTATAAGAGCTTTTTTTTTTTTTTTTTAGAGCCTTTCCTTTTGATGGGGATACACCTCCATTTCTGTTAGGCAAGAAATGTATGTGAAAAAGATGCAACATGTTAGATTCAATATAAAATGCTAAGGTAAAATCACAGTCTTGTTACATCCCTTGCACTAACTAGATGTGTCTGTTTTAAAACGTTTAAAAATTTTTTTGGTGTAATGATATAATAGCTTTTGAATCAGAATATATGCTTTTTTTGGTTGAAACTTGAACGTTTTGGTAAAATCTTAACACATAAACCTTATAAACTCTCAAAGCCTTAAAAAGTGAGCACTGGCTGATATCTCTGAGGAAAAAGGTAAGTGTGACAGGTATTCTGCTGCTGAGCTCAACCCAGTTCTTTTGCCTGATGGGTTCAGCCCAGGCTTCTGGGTCACAGTGCTTTCTTCCTACAGTCTCTACTCCCCTTGTCAGGCTTCACTGAGGGGAGACAATGCAGGAAGTACACTTCACTACATCTGATTCTACCCCTTGGAAGCCAGTCAGGGAGGTTTCTGGCCTACAAGAGCACCTCAGATTGTTAGTTTGGGGGTTGTATGGTCAGGCCACTCAAGATGGCTGTTCTCTTGCTCTTGGCGTGACCGGTCCCTGCTGCGCCTACGCCCTACTCACGTGAATGTGCTCGCCCCCTGCCCCAGCCAGTGATTGTTCTAATCCTTAGGCCAGAACAGCTCCACCTGCTAGTTTATTAAAGGGAAACACCTGCCCCCATGATGGTAGTTAACCTGAGGGGCTGAAAGGGTTGGTTCGCTGCTGCTGGTTTCCCTGGTAACTAATGAGCCAACCTGACGTCAGTTCCTCCTGTAAATGGTAGCCTCCTGCCCCCTCCGGTGGTGAAGGCTGCTGCTGCGTCTCGCTTGCCGTGTACCCCGCACGGTGCAGGTGTTTCTCCAGGACCTTGCTTCGGACGTGTAAGATGCCCTGTCCAATAAGCTGGCGCTGTCACTGGGCTCTTTCTTCGGTCTCGAGGCTGGTCATCCACAAGGCTTCCAGACCTGCGAGGTGCAGCCCAACAATTCACAAGCCAGCGAGGAGGCCTAGGGAACTTGCGTGAGTGCCGAGATGTGGGGAAGAAAGGACGGGGACGGAAAGTTGCGGGAGGCAGTGGGGAGTCGGGGGGAGATCCCAGGGTGGCCGCCCACTAACATGTGGAGCCCTGTGGCAGCTGACTACCATGAAAGGTGTTTTTTTCTCTTCCATTGTATTGATGATATCCTGTTAAACTCAGTCTCTTTTGAGCTTAAAGGTAGCAGCCCTGGGCTTCCCTGGTGGCGCAGTGGTTGAGAGTCCGCCTGCTGATGCAGGGGACGCGGGTTCGTGCCCCGGTCTGGGAGGATCCCACATGCCGTGGAGCAGCTGGGCCCGTGAGCCATGGCCGCTGAGCCTGCGCGTCCGGAGCCTGTGTTCCGCAACGGGAGAGGCCACAACAGTGAGAGGCCCGCGTACCGCAAAAAAAAAAAAAAGCAGCCCTATGCTCGTGGCTCATCTGACTGCACGGGGATGGCTGGTGAATACAAAACATCAGGACCTGAATTATCCACAAAGGGCAAGTACACCCCCAACCTACCACCCTTAAACAACTACAGACAGGCTTTAGGGGTATTAACTTAGGGACAGGTTTGTGAATTGGACATGGCCAGTCCCCTGGAAGGGTTTGGTTCAGGCCTATGGCAATGGCAAAATAATAAGAGTACCCTTGGGCTTCTGTTCCCAGTTATGGAAGGGGGCAAAGCAGTGATGCAGTGTGATGGAACAGCAGCTATACGCAGTCTACAAAGAGTTATAACAGGTGGAAGACATTATTAAAGGCCTACTCGAGTCCTGGAGCAATGCAAAAACCACTCTTCAGGGTCTAGAACAGCTGTGTGTGACATATAGGACCCCTGTGGACATGGATAGCAACCAAGGAATCCACTTTACTGGCCACGAAATTCAGAAATGGGCCAATGAAAATGACACACTGTCATTTCTACCTACCCTACGCCCCCACTGCTACCAGGCTAGTTGAAAGGATGAGTGGACTACAACTGAGATGGGAAACCCGCTCTCTACGTGTGGACCAGGAGGCTAACTCAGGCCCTACGAACTATAACTGAGGATCCCAGGAGCAGTCGTCCCAGTGCTTACTCCATGTTAACCCAGAAGCAACTAGTCAGCACCATCGGAGTTCACCTGTTAACCACCGCAGGGACCATTGCCAACTACTGGTCAGGGTGATAATTCACGTTTGCCCTCGCCACAGAATCTACAGGGAAACACATTATAAAATAAATGGCCCTGGGACTGGCAGGTAAGTTCCCCAAGGTTTGGGCTTGCTGCCCTGTGGGGAATAGGATTAGAAAGGGACTTACAGGTTTCACCTGTCTTCTACCTGCCCCACCTACCACTACCAAGGTAATTAATCCAGGCCCCTCCTGGAGGAAGGCCCCATTATATTAACCTTGAGGTCTGCTGTTCTACCACCTTGCCTGTATTTGGCACTGGCTATGGATACTGAGGGTGGACAGGTGGGATGGTACTGCAGGCCAGGACAAAAATCACAGGCAGGGGTGGTATTACCTGAGAATGCTGTTACTGCTTGTATTTTGGTTAATGGTCATGATCTCTTGTGTCTGTTGAACATTTAATACATTTTGTCCCTAGTCCGAGCAGAGGTAATCTGTCCGCGGACTGGGTGATAACAGTGGCCTCACTGTGAAATGAGTTTGATTGCTGGATCTACAGCAAGATGTCCTCCTCGGGATTTCCATGAAAAATTGACCGGATAAAGTGCCTGGCCTCAAAGTTTGCCCATGTCTTGCACTCTTGATACTCTTCGGCTGCTATTGTGTGTACTGCATGTGTGGTATGTGGGTTGCAGTGCCCCTCTAGATACCTGACCCCAGGAATATCACATAAGAGGGGCGGACCCAGATGGTAAGGGTCGTGCAGGGTGTGTAGGGGTGGAGTGTGTGGTCAGATGGCTCAAGGTGGCTGTCCTCTTGCTCTCTGTACATGCCCTGCGTGACCAGTCCCTGCTGCGCCCACACGCTGCTCACCTGGACGTGCTCGCACCCTGCCCCCGCCAGTGATTGTTCTAAGCCTTAGGCCAGAATGGCTCCACCTGCTAGTTTATTAAAGGGAAACATCTGCCCTCCTGTTAGTCATTAAACTGAGGGGCTGTAAGGGATGGGTCTCAGCTGCTGGTTTCCCTGGTAACTGATGAGCCACCCTGACGTCAATTCCCCCTATAAATGGTAGCCTCCTCCCCTGGGTAGCGAAGACTGCCGCCACGTCCTGCTCGCCGTCTGCCATGCACAGTGAGGGCGTCGCTCCAGGACTTTGCTTCAGATGTGTAAGATCCCCATCTATTAAACATTGATGTCTCTGTCGCTGTTTCCGGGCTCTCTCTTTGGACTCAAAGCTGGGCAAGTACAAGTCTTGCATGCCTGTGGGGTCTTTTCAGGGGAATGTCTACATTGACCCCAGGGTCCATCAGATTAGAACCCCAAGCAGCTTACTCCCTAGGACAGGGGTAGCAAAGTTCCGGCCATGGGGACAAATCCAGGCTACTGCCACCATTTATTAAAATTTTATTGGAACACAGTCATACCCACTGGTTTGTGTATTGTCTGTGGCTGCTTTTGAGCCATAGTGGCAGAGTCGAATATTGACAGAAACGATATGGCTTGTATTTACAGAAAGATATGGCTCTTTACAGAAAGGTTTTCTCTAGGAGATCCTTGAACTAGCCTGGTCTGCCAGGGGTCAAGGTGGACTTACGTACCCTGTCATCCATACAAAAAGAATCTTGTGGTATTTTTGTGTCTTTTTTGTTTGTTTTTTGTTTTTTTGTTCTTGTGGTATTTTTGGAAGAAATACTTTAAAATATTCAGGTTTTAGGGGGTCTTTGAAAGCAGTTTGATAACATAGCTGTTACTTTCCTGCATAGCTGTCTAATAATAGGATGTAACCCAGTGATTCTTGCACTTTTGCAAGCATCAGAATCAGCTGGAGGGCTTGTTTAACACGTATTGGGAGTAGGGCTCAGCAATTGATTCTGATTCAGTAAGGGGCCAGGAACTTGCATTTATAACAAATTCCCAGATAATGGTAGTGCTACCAGTCCCAGATCACACTTGCCAAAAGCAGTTTAGAAGCTTTGGGGAGCAGAAAGGCCTTCCCTCACAACTTTGTAAAGTTCCATAATCTTAAAAGTGAAATTTAGCTCATAGCCTTTCCCTTCAAACCCTGGAATGTCCTTGGGCAGCAGATAGGGGATGGGGAATAAAAACAAATTTAAATTAAATGGATAGGATTCCGACAAAATGAGGGAGGCCTTGAAAGAAGACCCGTAGGAAATTATCCAATGTTTGGTCAGGAGTGAACCTTGACCTAGGGACAGGTGCACTGGTGTTCGTGGATTTATTTGCTGTCAGACTAGTGAGCTGGGGACAGAGACTTCCTTGGCAACCGAGTCATCTGATTTGTTTAAAAATTTGCCTTGCGAACAAAACCTGAGTGCTAAGGAGGGTACATGATCTGACTCTGCTATGGAAACCTGCCTGCTTAGGGAGCTGGGCCAGCCAGTCCCACGGCTCAGATTCTCCCTAGGAGTTAACTCACCTGTTTCTGATCCCTCCTCTGGTTCCAGATTCCCGGAGGGAGATCCTTCCCCAAAGCTGGCTCTGCTAGCTGGAGGCAGTAGCTAGGGCAGTCCTTGAACACAGCTGGTGTGAAGGATACTTCTCAGAACAAAAGGTGGTTAGGACTTTCACTGAGTATGTTTTGATCTTGGAGCAAACTTTCCAGCCTCTGTGGTGTATCTTGCTATCCAATTGTTCATCTGATTTCCTAAAACTCTCCACCTTCTTCCAAAGGCTGAAATTGATTTTTTTCCGTGAATTGTTTTCAATAAAATGAATGAAATTTAAAGCATTCGCAGTTTTACTTGAGAACTGGTGGAGTTTTCATGAGGCTTCTTGAAGTAGACTCTAGAATACTAGGGTCAAGGCTTCAGATTACTATAAATTTTGGGAGAAATCGGAACAGTGAAGGACTATAATTAAACATACTTAATTGCTTCCACTACCAAATACAATCTTTTTTTTTAAAACCACTGAGGTAAGTATAACATACAAAAGCTACCTATTTAGTGTATATAACTTGATGAGTTGGAGATAAGCATACACCCATGGAACCATCCCCACAATCTATGCCGTAAACATATCCATTACCTCCAACAGCTTTTCCTGCCTTTATTATTATACAACTGGTTTTGATTTTTCAGACATTAAAGGATTTCTATTAAAAAAAATTATACCATTACCCAAACATGCTTTTTACTTTTGCGTGTTACTGCAGAATCCTTTAAAATTCTACATAACTGTAATCAATGTATACAGTTTAGTTTTCTGTTTCTGTAGTTTTCATAATTTTAATATTTAAAACAATATTGTGTTGTTGGACTACAACTTACTAAAACATTTCCTTAAATTTTTGACATTTGTTCTTCTTTAAAATATATATATTTATTTGGTTGTACCAGATCTTAGTTGCAGCAGGCAGGCTCCTTAGTTGTGGCATGCAAACTCTTAGTTGCAGCATGCATGTGGGATCTAGTTCCCTGACCAGGGATTGAACCTGGGCTCCCTGTATTGGGAGTATGGAGTTTTAACCACTGCGCCACCAGAGATGTCCCAAGATTTGTTCTTTTTGCTATCATAGATTATGGTGCTAAAGAATATCTTCATGAATATGTCTTTATTGCTATTATCGAAAGCTGGTGCTTAGAAAGGAAAGTACTGAGTGAAAGAGTATGAACACACGTAGGTTTTTCTTCTTTAAATATTTTGTGCTGCTTTACATCAACAAGAGCAATAATGTGTATACAAATTTCATTACACCCTTAGAGTATTAATATTTTGTTTAATTTTTACAACTGAACATAAAATGGTGTTTTAAAGTTGCTTTAATTTGTATTTATTAGCATTTTTCCATGTGTTTCCAGTATGGGAACTGTTTGATTCACATCTTTATTTTTTTTTTAATCTTCGTTTTCAAAAAGTTATTTCCCCATACTTATCTTGTCATATCAGTTTGTGTTTCTAATTTTTACTACATGGCTATATATGTTAATAAGCAACTGTAATTATACATGCATTGCTTCTAACTTATTTTGAGCTAATTTCAGATTTATAGAAAATTTGCGAGAACAGGACAAAGAATTGTCGTATATCCCTAGCCAGCAAATGGTAACATCTTACCACATTTGCATTTTTTGTGCATGTGTATGAGTGTGTTCATTTTTCTCCTCAACTGTTTGAGAATAAATTGTGGACACAATGGAAATATGAGGACATTTTCTTAAATAACTATGATACAGTTATCAGAATCAGGAAACTAACATTGATACAGTAGGATGATGTAATACAGACATCCAGATTTTGCCTATTGTTCAGTGTCCACTGTATCAAAAAAAGACTTATTTGGATCATGTATTACATTCAGTTATCATGTCCCTTTAGTTTCCTTTACTCTGGAGTAACTCCTCAATCTTACTTTGACTTTCATGACATTGACATTTTTGAATACAGGCTGGTTATTTTGTGGAATATCCCATAATTCAGGTTTGTCTGTTTCCGAATGATCCAATACGGTATGCATTTTTTTGGGTAGGAATACCCTGGAAATGATAGTGTGTTCATTATCAGGAGGCATATGATGTTGATTTGCCCATATTTGGTGATGTTAACTGTGATTACTTGGTTTAGGTGGTGTTCATCAGATTTCTCCACTGTAAAGTTATTATTTTTTTCTTCCTAATCAAAGGCATCTTCATACATATTTCTTTTTTTTAAAAATTAATTTATTTTTGGCTGTGTTGGGTCTTCGTTTCTGTGCGAGGGCTTTCTCTAGTTGTGGCGAGCGGGGGCCACTCTTCATTGCTGTGCGCAGGCCTCTCACTGCCGTGGCCTCTCTTGTTGCAGAGCACAGGCTCCAGATGCGCAGGCTCAGTAGTTGTGGCTCACGGGCCCAGTTGCTCCGCGGCATGTGGGATCCTCCCAGACCAGGGCTTGAACCCGTGTCCCCTGCATTGGCAGGCAGACTCTCAACCACTGCGCCACCAGGGAAGCCCCATACATATTTCTAAAAGCTTTATTGAGGTATTAACGTATAAAATTCTTCCACCTTAAGTGTATAATTCAGTGACTTTTTTAAAGTAAATTTACAGAGTTGTGCAACCATCATCACAATCTAATTTTTTAAACATTTCCACCATCCCCACAAGATCCCCTGTCCCATTTGCAGTCAATTCCCATTCCCACCCTCAGCCCCAGGCAATCACTAATCTACTTTCTGTACCTGTGGATTTGATTTTTTTGTACATTTCTATAAATGAACTCATACAACATATAGTCTGTGTCTGGCTCCTTCTACTTAAATTTATTCACTTATAGAATATTTAGGACAATATCCTATTGTGTTGATGAACCACAACTTACTAAAATATTCCCCTAAATCTTGAATTTGATGTCCATGTTGTAGCATGTATCAGTGGCTTCTTTTTATTACTGAATACTATTCCATTATGAATATACTACATTTTGCTTATTCATTCTCCAGTTGATGGATTATTAGGATTGTTAACATTTTTGGCTATTATGAATAATGCTGCTGTGAACATTCATGACAAGTCTTTGTGTGGGCATATATTTTCATATTTCTTGGGTGAAAAACCTAGGAGTGGAGTTGCTGGGTTATATGGTAACTTTGTTTAACGGTTCAGGGAAGTGTCGCACTATTTTCCAGTGTGGCCGCGCCATTTTACGCTCCATCAGCAATACACGAAGGCTCCAATTTCTCCGCATCCTTACCAGCACTTGTTAGTGTGGTTATAGTGGTTGTGAAGTCGTATCTCATTTTGGTTTTAATTTGCATTTCTCTCATGACTAATGATGTTCAGTGGTGTTCATGTGCTTATTAAGCCATTGTGTGTATCTTCTCTGAAAAGTTTACTCAAATTTTTGCCCATTTAAAAAAGTGAGTTTGAGTTGTAAGAATTCTTATATATATTCTAGATAATGTTTGCAAATTAAATACCTGATAAAGCACTTTTTTCTCCCAGTCTGTGGCTTGTCTTGAATTCTTTTTATTATTTAAAAATTTTTATTTTATATTGGAGTATAGTTGATTTACAGTGTTGTGTTAGTTTCAAGTGCACAGCAAAGAGATTGTTATACATATATCCATTCTTTTTCAGATTATTTTCCCATATAGGTTATTAAAGAATATTGAGTAGAGTTCCCTGTGCTATACAGTAGGTTGAGTTTTCTTAATTCAAAAAATTTTTGCACTTCAGAAATAGCATTAAGTGCAGCTTATCAATTTTTTTCATTTATGGATCATGTTTTTGGTCTCAAAGGTAAGAACTTTATGTCTAACCCAATGTCACAAAGATTTTCTATCTCTTCTTTTAAATGTTTTAATTCACTCTTATACTTAGGTTTATGTTCCATTTCTTTTTTTCTTTTTTTAAATTTATTTTATTTTTGGCTGCATTGGGTCTTCGTTGCTGCATGTGGGCTTTCTCTAGCTGCGGCGAGCGGGGGCTACTTTTTGTCGCGGTGCACGGGCTTCTCATCGTGGTGGCTTCTCTTGCTGCGGAGCTCGGACCCTAGGCACGCAGGCTTCAGTAATTGTGGCACACAGGCTCAGTAGTTGTGACTCGCGGGCTCTAAAGCGCAGGCTCAGTAGTTGTGGCACACAGGCTTAGTTGCTCCACGGCATGCGGGATCTTCCTGGACCAGGGCTTGAACCTGTGTCCCCTGCATTGGCAGGTAAATTCCTTTTTTTTTTTTTTTTTTTGCTGTATGCGGGCCTCTCACTGTTGTGGCCTCTCCCGTTGCGGAGCACAGGCTCTGGACGCGCAGGCTCAGCGGCCATGGCTAACGGGCCTAGCGGCTCCGCGGCATGTAGGATCTTCCCGGACCGGGCACGAACCCGTGTCCCCTGCATAGGCAGGTGGACTCTCAACCACTGTGCCACCAGGGAAGCCCTGGCAGGTGGATTCTTAACCACTGCACCACCAGGGAAGTCCTATGCTCCATTTCGAGTTAATTTTTGTGTATGGTCTGATGTAAAGGTCTAAATTTTTTTTTGCATGAGGAAATTCAATTATTCCAGTACGATTTGTTGAAAAGATTGCTTTCTCTATTGAAATGCCTTGGTACTTTTGTTGAAAATCAGTTGATCATAAACTATAAAAGTTTATTTCTGGGCTTACAATTGTGTTCATTGATCCATTTGTGTGTCCTTATGTTAGTAATACATTGTATTAATTACTATAGCTTTACAGTAAGATTTGATTTAAGTCCTCCAACTTTGTTCTTTTTAAAGGTTGTTTGACTATTCTGGCTCATTTGCATTGCCATATAAACTTTGGATGAAGCTGTCAATTTCTGGAAAAAATGCCTATGGGTTTCTTTTTCTAAATAAATTTATTTATTTTATTTATTTGGCTGCTTCGTTGCTGCTCACGGGGTTTCTCTAGTTGCGGCAAGCGGGGGCTACTCTTCATTGCGGTGCGCGGGCTTCTCATTGCAGTGGCCTCTTTTGTTGAGGAGCACGGGCTGTAGGTGCACAGGCTCAGCAGTTGTGGCACGTGGGTTCAGTAGCTGTGGTCTCAGGCTCTAGAGCGCAGACTCAGTAATTGTGGTGCACGGACTTAGTTGCTACGCAGCATGCAGGATCTTCCGGACCAGGGCGCAAACCCGTGTCCCCTGCACTGGAGGCAGATTCTTAACCACTGTGCCACCAGGGAAGTCCTGCCTATGGGGTTTTGATAGGGATTGTGTTGAATCTATAGATCAGCTTAAGGAGAATTGTCATCTTATATAATAATACTGAGTTTTCCATTCCATGAACTTGGAATGTCTCTATTATTTAGATCTTTAATTTTCTTACAACAGTGTTTTATAGTTCTCAGTGAACAAGTCTCACGCTACTTTTGCTAAACTTATTCCTGGTATTGCTTTAACGCCATGGTGGATGGAATTGTTTTCTTAATTTCATTTTTGAATTATTGATTGCTTGTATATAGAAATAATTTTTGTATATTGATCTTGTATCCCGTGGCCTTGCTCATTTATCACACACACACTTTTGCCTTCCTCCTTATTTACTTAACATTATCCAAATACATTTTGAAGAGTGAGTAGGCCATAAATTTATTCCCTACAGATTCCTTGATATGCAGAAGTCGTTCACAGAGTTTAAAGAAGCACACCTAATTGCTGAACGAGGTGAGAGTCTCGAAAAACAGAATTAAGGGGCTTGGTTGAAGAATTCAGTACCATTTCTTTTAATTTCAACATTCAGGCATCCCATCTCCTTGCAACCTTCAGAGGTTCTTGCAGGGGGGTAAATTAGTTCCCGGTTGAATTTATTCAAGTAAACTTTATTTCTCTCTTGTCCTGTTTCTTCTGTGTGCCTGTTTATCTTTGTATCCAGAGTTCCTAAGGTGACTGGCACATAGTACCTGATTAAAATAAGTTGGTTATATTGAAATTATGAGTGTAAATAAATGTGGGAGGAATTTCTGCAACCCCAGTATGGGTCTCAAACTAGCCATGTAGCACATATTAGTTATAAAGTGGACAATCGGCCTTCTTGTTAACTAATCAGATTGCATGCTTCAATTAATCCAGGCTTAGCCATGCTTACTGTGGAAAAGGATGGTATAAAGATTTATGGGCTAGAAATAATGGGGACAGCTTGAGTTGAAATGGGAAAGTGCGCAGGTGAATTTCAGAGACAGAAGGGTGACTTTAACAGAAATGTCTTTAATTACAGATTGTTTTGTGCTGGGTCTATAAGTAGTGGATTAGTTTCCTCACATGGGATAGTCCCTTGGTGCCCGTGGTATAGCGTGGCCTCTGATTTGTAAAGACATCTGTCTTCTAAAGCACATAACACATTTTCGACGTTCAGCCTGGTAATCTTACTATTAAGTCGTAAGAGAAGCTGATTTTTTTTCCAGCTCAATTTATGGGAGATGGGTTACTGAGCATAGAAATTATAGTTCCTAATTAGTCTTCATGTAGGATTTAAACACTTTACAGTCATACACCTGTAGTGTTGTGTACTCCCATCCCCCCTTTTATTAACACTATTTGTGTTTTAGTTTATTGGCCAAAGTCTACTAGGTTGGACTCTGTTCAGATAACACAAAGATAAGGTAAGGGTGTGTGTGTGATTTAAACATCTTAATGTGGGCCTAAGTATGAGAACTTTTGCAGTGGAAAGTGCTAGCAGTATTAGTGTCACAAGTCACGTTTTCAATAAAGCATGTTTTGACTTATTTTCACATTTTCAAAAAAAGTGACTTAAAAAAACAAAATTTCGGGACTTCCCTGGCGGTTAAGACTCTGCGCTCCCAATACAGGGGGTATGGGTTCGATCCCTGGTCAGGGAACTAAGATCCCTCATGCCGCAAGGCGCAGCCAAAAAAAACCCAAAAACAAAAACAAAATTTGATGGTAGAACATGTTTTTAAAGGAAATATATCCCTACCCATCTGTGCATGACTTTTGCCATTCATACATACATTTACCTCAAATTCTCAAGTACTCTATTTTCTTATAAAATCATGTCCTCTCCAGCTCCTCTTCACGTAGTACATATTTATTAGAATTGATTTGGCGGAGGTTTTGCTTTTGTTAGTCCAAGTATATCTGCATCTTCAAAGACAACTATGGGCATAATTTATATCTGACTAATAACAGTTAAACTTTATAAGCAGTTACCTGTCTCATTTTATTTAGACTGTTTTTTTCTACCTTGGCACTACTGACGTTTTGGACTGGATGATTTTTTGTTGGGGTGTCTTGTGCACTGTAGGATGTTTAGCAGCATCCCTGGCTTCTAACCACTAGTTGCCGAAAATACCCTCTCCCGCCTCAGTTGTGACAAACCTCCAAAAATTGCCCCCAGTTGAGAACCACTGATTTTAAAACAAAAACTACATTTTCTCCTGTGAGGAAACTTCTTTAGTTTTTGTACATAAGGTCCTGTATTTGTTACAGTTAATCAACCTCTCTGGACAAGTAAGGTCTTACAACAAAAGTGTCTGTTAACCTTTCAAATAACACATTTGAAACCCAAGGATGGAATGAGACAAAACTTATTAAAAGAAGACTCTCATGAAGTACATGAGTCTTCTTGGCTAAGTTATCCTGTCTTTAATTGTTGTAGGAAAACACAGCTATGGATAGTCTCTTGATTAAAGTAAAATCATTCAACATAAAAGGAAAATGAACTCCTTCAGGCCATTTTTAGTAAGAGCCAGGTTAGAAGAGGAAGCAGTAACTGCATTTTCTACATGAGGCATAATTTTTTAAAACTTCGCTGTTTGAAATGCTGCTGTTGAAATGTTAAATCACTTTACTTTATTATACCATTGTTAGCAATATTGTATTTGTAACATGTCAGGGTCATCATCCTGAATGCTGATTCTCACTGTTGGTAGTTATGGGATTGGGCTGAATTTCCAAGGCCACCCCTGGGTAGTTGCTTTTCCAAACAAACCCCTGTAGTGCTGGCTTTTGTTGCCATTTGTTTCTTTCTGAAAAGGTTAAAATAGAGGTGAAAAAACCTAGCTTATTGATTCTAAGCCATCCTCCTCCTAGCTATCTCTCTGGGGCACTGTGTTCTGGCTTGTTTACCCAAGCAGCTGGGTTAGAACCGACTCCGGAGCAGACCTGGGGCTGGCCCAGTTCGGGCACAGATAGAGCAGAGACCACACTGTCTGTGGGAAAAAGTTCCTGTTTGGGCTGCTGTCCTGTATATTTATGAAACATGGATTCTGTGCTTCCCTGACGGTTCACATACAGGGCTCGAGTTATTCTTCAAAAGAACTCTTTTTCTGCTCTTTGATAAAACAAATTATGAAAAAGATTTAAAACCACCTTAAGGATTAGTGATTGACTGCAAATCCTATTTAAGACCAGTCTCTTTGATATACCATTTGGGGGTGATAACTTGGAAATGGCAACAAAAGTCTCTACATGTTAATGACTCATTGTGGTTTACTGTTCACACAGTCACTGCAGTTTTAGACATGGAGGAAGCCCGTCACTCTAGAATGGTCTGAAACTACTGCTATGATAATAACTTGTACTTGTTTTTTCTACCCGCGGCACTCTGTACTGTGGCACTCAAATACTGACTGACACAGGTTTACGATCAAGCTCTAATTTCCGAAAACAACAGCTCACCTTGTATGTATTATTTTAAGCAGACTTTCTCCCTGCATTTTGGGGAAAATAAACCCTAGGAATTATGCTTAATTCTAGCATGATTCAGGAAGAAAGAGCCAGCCTCTGCCTGGGCTTGTTCAAGCAAAATAATGGCACTGTGAGCATACTCTGCTGTCCCCAGGAATCCATTATTTATGTGGCAACTGGGTGACACCCACAAGACACCCTCAGAGAGTGAAGCCCAAGCTCACCAGCTCTCAGCCCAGCAATTGAGAACACAACAGAGTGGCGTCCCCACAGAGACAGCCTGGGCCGCAACTGAAAACCACACCCTCAGCCCTAATTTGCTTACATTAGCTATATTTTAATTTTACGAAGTACTTTTGTTACTGACCAGGGTTCTTGGCTTCTTTAATCAATAGAAGTTGACAAGAGGCCAGACAAATTCAGGCAAGGCTTTATTGGGGCTCCTGCTGCTGCAGGCAGAAGGAAAACAAGTAACAGGTTCCCTTGCTCCCTCCCTGCGGCAGGCGGGCTGGTTCCTTTCATGGAGGGAGGGTAGGGACGGGTCCAGGGGTCGGGCCAGAAGGGGGGGTTTAGGTGGTCTGCCCATACCCTTGGTGGTGCTGTGTGGGGTTTTGGTCTTTTTGTATCTTGTTGTTCATAATTTGCCCCAACTGCCCATGCATAATTATTTTAAGTCCCTTATATGTTTTAGATTTTTGGCCACGAGGCATGTGGGATCTTACCTCCCCGACCAGGGATCGAACCCGCACCCCCTGCATTGGAAAGCGAAGTCCCAACCACTGGACCACCAGGGAAGTCCCGGTGCCTGTCTTTTGAATAGGTATCTAAGATTTCCCGCTGGCTTATAGGTGTATTGTTCTTCTGTTGTGACCCGCAGGGTTTCTGGAGGTAAAAGCTTTAGTCTGGACAAATGTACCCAGCTAGATATCCCTTGCAGTTTGATAGCAGTGAGGGTGTCTAAAATTACTTTATAGGGGCCCTTCCATTTTGGCAATATTTGGTCTTTGGGGGACCTGTCTTTCCAGGTTTTAAGAAGAACTGGATCCTCGGGGTTCATTTGTGAAGGAAATGCTCCTTCATCTGTATTTTTATTGGGAGCTGGCAGTGCCTTGTGGGCCTAGTCCTGGATTACCTTCTGAACTTGTCCTAAATTAGTAATATATCTCAGCACCTGGTTCACTTCCTCACCCAGTAGAATGTTAGTAGTAAGGAAAGGCCTTGCATAGGTCATTTCAAATGGGTTGAGTCTCAGACCACTCCTGGGGGCTACACGGACCTGAGGAGTGCAATAGGAAGCAAGTTGGTCCAGGAAGCATGAGTTTCTTGGCAGAGCTTTGCTATGCTTTTCTTTAAAGTATGGTTCATTTTCTCTACCTTCCCTGAAGACTGGGCCTGCCAAGAAGTGTGATCTATCCCTAGAGCCGTTGTGAGCCCCTGTGTAATTTCAGCTATAAAAGAGGGCCCGTTATTGCTCTGCAGGAACTTTGGAAGTCCAAACCAAAGAATTGTTTCTTTAAATAAAGAAAAAGGGACTTACAGATTTCCATAACCTTTTAGAAGGGACTTACATCCATAGCCTTTTCAGATCAGGTGGGGAAAGCTTCAACCCATTCCGTGAAAGTATCAACTAACACTAGAAGATATTTATGTCCTGATTGTGGGGGCATTTGGGAACTGAGAGAACTGGGCCTTGAGAAGGGAACTCTGCTTTAATATGTTGATGATTTATTGATAAATCTAGCTTCCAGTCTTCCCCCGGATATGTCTCTCTGGCCTGAGTAATGAAGGGGGTGTTGGATGGGCCTGTGTTATTATGCGCACATAAATCACAGGCAAGCATTACTTGTTTTACTGTTCTTTTAAGCCCCTTCCCTGAAAAAGCCTTTTGTATCAAGCCTTATTCCTCCCATAGAGGGTGGCATCATGTAAACTCTTAGTAAGTTTCCATTGTTGGGCCTCAGGGATTAGAACCTTATCCTCCTTTTTATACCAGCCTGTGCTTCCTTTCTCATAGCCCCATTTCTCAGCATTTTCTGCTCAGGAGTACTGGGGGAGACTAGGGACTTCAGGGGGGCCGATCACTAGGGCCATAACTTGCTCAGGCTCCTGCAATCGAGCTTCCTGTTTTGCAGTTTGATCAGCTTTGCTGTTCCCTCGGCTCACAAAGGCTCCATCCATCTGATGGCTCCTACAGTGGATTACTGCTACCTGAGTCGGAAGCTGCACTGCTTCTTTTCTTTTTTTTCTTTTTAACTTTAAAATTTTATTTATCTATTTATCTATTTATTTATTTTTGGCTGCGTTGGGTCTTCATTGCTGTGTGTGGGCTTTCTCTAGTTGCGGCGAGCCGGGGCTACTCTTCATTGCGGTGCGCAGACTTCTCATTGCGGTGGCTTCTCTTGCTGCGGAGCACAGGCTCTAGGTGCTCAGGCTTCAGTAGTTGTGGCACGTGGGCTCAGTAGTTGTGGCCCACGGGCTTAGTTGCTCCACGGCATGTGGGATCTTCCCGGAGCAGGGCTCAAACCCATGTCCCCTGCATTGGCAGGCGGATTCTTAACCACGGCGCCACCAGGGAAGCCCCTGCACTGCTTCTAAAAGAGCCAGAAACGAATCTTTGTTTTATGGGGGAATATCAGGTGGTTAACATTCCTCTTTCTTTCTAAATGGCAGCATGAGCATGTAGCACGTGGAACCCATATTTAGAGTCAGTAAAAATATTTAATTGCTTATCCTTCTCTAATTGCAAAGCTCTCATTAATGCAATAAGTTCAGCCTTCTGGGCCAACGTCTGGGGTGGCAGGGTCTTGGCTTTTATGACTTCATCTAAACTAACTATGGCACACTCCGCCTTTTGGGTTCCTCTCTCTATAAAACTGCTCCCACCAGTAAACCATTCAACCTCAGGGCTGTTAAGAGGTTCATCTAGAAGATCAGACCTGCTGGAGTACGTTTGTTCTCTGGTCTCTGTACACTGATGCAGTAGGGCTTCACTGTCGACCGATGGAAGCAGAGTTGCCGGGTTCAGCATTTGGCACACCTTTAAGGCAATGTCGGGGGTGTCCATTATGAGGGCCCGATATCTTGTTAACCATCCTCCAGTCAACCAATGTTGTCCTTTGACTTCCAGCACAGTT
Source organism: Mesoplodon densirostris (assembly GCF_025265405.1). Lineage (NCBI taxonomy): Eukaryota > Metazoa > Chordata > Mammalia > Artiodactyla > Ziphiidae > Mesoplodon > Mesoplodon densirostris. The sequence continues at coordinate 31,325,018 of NC_082674.1, forward strand.
GGTACCTGATGAGGGCTTAATACATCTGAGTGTTGTCCCAGAGTGAGCTTGGAAGCCTCATTAACCAACAGGGTTGTGGCTGCTACCGCCTGCAGACAGCTTGGCCATCCCAGGGCTACTGAGTCCATTGTTTTGAACAGCAAGCCACTGGTCTCTGATCCGGTCCCAGCTTTTGGGTCAGGACAGGACTCCTAGTGCCGTCCCTGACCTCTCATGAACATATAAGGTAAAGGGCTTGTCCAAATTTGGAAGCCCCAGTGGTGGTGCTCCACTCAACTCAGTCTTTAGAGTTTCAGAGTCCTGCTGATGGTCCTTATTCAACTGAAAGGGCTCCCTTTCTTTTCCCTTTAGAGCCTCACGTAGGGGTTTAGCTATAAGGCCATACTTTGGAATCCAGATACTACGACAGAACCCAGCCATCCCAAGAAAGGCTCAGAATTGCCTCTTTGTGGTTGGAGATGGTAATGCACTAATTGCTGTTTTTCCATCTATGACCAGGGTTCATGCCTGTGGGGTCAAAACAAAACCTAAATATTGAACCTGTTGCTGTGAGATCTGAGCCTTGGTTGGGGAAAATTTATATCCCCGTTTTGCCAGAAAATTTAGGACCCTAACAGTATTTTGATCTGAATCTTGTTTGGTCTCACTCCTTATCAATAAATCATCAACATATTAAAGCAGAGTTCCCTTCTCAAGGCCCAGTTCCCTCAGTTCCCTTACTAACACGTTCCCAAAAAGATGGGGGCTGTCTGGAGATCCCTGTGGAAGCACTGTCCAGGTATATCGGGTAGCCTCCAGGGTGTCAGCGTTCCTCCATTCAAAGGCAAAAAGGTATTGAGAGTCTGGATATAGGGGAATACAGAAAAATGCACCCGTGAGGTCCAAAACAGAAATACTGAGCGCTTCCCGGGACTTGGACAAGAAGGGTGTATGGGTTTGGTACCAGTGGGTGTATAAGGATAACGGCCTCATTCACCGCTCGTAAGTCTTGCACAAACTGATATTCCTTGTGAGGCTTCTGAATGGGGAGGATTGGGGTGTTGTAAGGGGATTGGCAGGGCCTAATGAGTCCGTGTTTTAGGAATTTGAGCAGCGGTTGGATTCCCCTCAGGGCTTCAGGCTTTAAAGGATATTGTCTCTTCCAGGGGTATTTTCCCCCAGGCCTTAACCTTATTTCTATTGGGGGAACACGTTTTGCCCTTCCTGGCCCTGAGGTATCTCAAACTGCAGGATCTACTTGTTTTCTAATTTCTTGAGGGATGTCTTGGAATATTTTGATGGCCAGCAGGTGGGTCATCTGGGGCTACTGATAGATGCATTCTCTGTTTGAATTCTCCTTGGACTTATATTTTGGAATACCTCCTTGGACTTCGCCATGGCCTAAGAATATTCTACCTCCTAACTTGTTTAGCAAATTTTTCCTGACGAGAGGGGCAGGGCATTCTGGCGTATACAAAAAGGAGTGAGAATAATAATGGACTGGATTCCACAGGCGTGGGGAGATGTAAATCGTCCTACCTTTGTCTGTCCATCAACTCCCGGCACAGTACAGTCCCGGTTGGAGAGGGGCCCAGCCGGCCAAGTCAGAACAGAGCAGGTGGCTCCAGTGTCTACAAGAAAGTCAGTTCTCCTACCTGCCACGTTGAGGGTGACCTGAGGCCCCGCTGGAGTGATGAGGGTGGATCGAGTGGGATCTGGAGCCGGGCAGCCACTCAGGTCCCGTCAGTCGGTGTGCGGGAATCTCTCATTTGAGAGATTCACAAGGAACTGGGGCCAGTTGGGGTTGCCCAATCCCACAGGAGGGTGCTCAGGACATTTCCCCTTCCACTGTCCCTCCTTCCAACAAAAGGCACACTGGTTTGGGTCCAGGCGGCTTCTTGGTGGTCTGTCCAGTCTTCTCGGCCCTCCAGGGTCCCCTCGGGGTGGTGGGTAAATCAGAGCAGCCAAAAACTATGTTTTCTTTATTAGCCTCTTATCCTTATTGGCCTCCTCCATTAAGTCTCGGTTGTTACAGACCCTGAAGGCCTCCTCTACCACGGTTGACAGCAGTGTTTGGGACCCAGCCTCAGGCTTTTGTAATTTCCTCCTGATATCAGGAGAGTAACCTGGATGACAAAATGCATGGCCAGTAGTCTCCTCCCTTCTGTGGACTGAGGTTATGTATTCGTGTACTTCCTGAATGCCTCTGTCACCTGGCTCAGGAAGACTGCCGGTTTTTTGTTTTGGTTTTTTTTCTTGTGTAACCTCTTGGACCTTATCATAATTTACAGGCTTCACCATACACCTTTTCATTCCCTCTGATAGACAAGTACTAGCCTGGCCTGCACAGTCTTCAGAGTCCCAGTGTGGGTCATGTTCTGGGATTGCATTCCCATCCACCTGATAAATTTGGTGGTGTGGATTGGTGGCCAGTATGCCATCTGTGTGTTCCCTGGCCTTTCTCAACAAACGCTCCTTTTCATCCGAGGTGCAACAGTGGGCCAGAATAACCATGATGTCCTGCCAGGTAAGAGAGAATGTCAACCCCAGCCTGATAAAGTCATCCCTAAACTTGTCACAGGAACTCACGCCTTCTGTTATCAAAAGCAGCATTCCAGGAAAAACTTTGTTCTCTTACAAGAGAGAAACCAAATCCAGTCTTGCACCAGCCTACTGTTAATAAAATCCATTTACCTAATTAAATTTAATCCAAACTTAGAAAGTCCTGACCACATAAAAGTTATTTTCCCAATGTTCCTTTTCCACAAACCTTCTGCAACTTTCTCTAGCCATATTTTCTCCCTTATTCTTTTCCCATTCAGAAATAACGAGCTCTAGGGCAAAATCACCCTTTTTCTTTTAACAAAATATTCCTCATACCTTCTTTTCTTGAAAACATACATGCTACTTTCCTTAAGCAACCATGAACTGTCTTTTACATTAGCATTCCCTGACTGGAATATCCCATAACCTCTAGAAACATGCATCATCCCAAAGCACAATTTCCTCAATGTAGTATGTGGTACAAGACACGTGTCTAATAAACCCAAACATCTTTATTTATTGATTGGCCATACGGCATTCAGGATCTTAGTTCCCAGACCAGGGATTGAACCCGCACCCCCTGCCATGGAAGCGTGGAGTCTTAGCCACTGGACCACCAGGGAAGTCCCACAAACATCTTTAGTTTCCCTCTCACAAGAAGACAAAAGTAGGTAAATTTAGACCTGTTCAACAATTAATGTTCCAGTATTTCATCTTATTTGAAATGGCCTGGATATTTATTCAGTGAATTTCTATCATTTAATTTAATTTAGTTTCAAGTTACCAAAATCTGCAGAGACTATTTTAGATGGACATTTCCAAAATATAATTACTCCTATAGAATTTACCAAAAAATTCTTATCCCGGTTATACTTACTTAAAAGTTTAACCGTATCAGGTTATTCTCCTTGTTGACAGATTTTATAACATAAACAATATGCACTTATTGACTTCCAGTAACCCTAGGTACATTAAAAGTATTATACTTAATGTTGATGACTCTAAAGACAGGTCTGTATTAATTAAACCCATAAGCTCAAGCTAGATTTAATACCAGATATTCATTTAATATTGACTATTTCCCAGATCACATGAACCTGAAATGTTTTCTGGTGAGTTTCTTTTATATTTCTGAGAATGTATATAAGCACTCAATTTCCTTTAAGCCAATTAAATACAGCTCATCATTTACAAGTTAGTTTTTACATAAAGACAGAACCAGAGATCTAGTTTTCCTGCTTGAATTTTAAAAGCCTCTTTCTTTTCCCCCCTCAGTCTGGGAGGCTACAGATGGATCAGGTAGTTCCTGAGAGCCCAGGCAGAATAGTTACACTGCAAATGCAGAGGAGAGAGGTGCAAGCTCCTCTTATTTATTTACTTATTTAGTTTTTCCTCTTTAAAATCCCACCAAGTAACCCAAGGCTAGAGCTTGGGCAATGTGGGCTGTGTTTGTATTTCAAGGATTAAATGATCCACCCTGCCCACAATTTTGGCGAGACTTGCAGGAGCATTTGGACAGACAAAACTACATAAAACAAAGACGCCAGGGACAGAAACTTAAAGACAGAGACAAGAAGCCTTTAGGATAAAGGAGGTGGGATTTTAGGGGTGAGGACCAAGGGAGAGGTAAAGGGAAGAGGGACAGAAAAGACTGAAAAAGAGAAAGATTGCCCTTTCAACCCGCCCCCTGTGGATGTCTATTCAGGTACCAAACCAGCCAGCTGTACGTAGTCTGTGGGACTCTGACCCACAGGTGGGACTCAGCCACGCATACACCAGTATATAGAAATCTGCCTTTTCAGCCCATTCCCAGTGGGACTTCTCTTGGTGGCAGGAAAATAAAGATGAGAATATTGGGTCAATCGGACTTCCAGCCACTACACAATATGAGGTTTCAAAATCTATTACTCCCCGAAGTCTCCCATCAGGGAGAGACTGCTGGACCGAGATCTGCAAAGTGCCAGGCGAGCCTGTCACGGCTCTGCTTGTCACCTGCCAGCATGAGCTGTTACCTGCCAGAGGGAGCAGGTCTCACAGGCTGAGAGGAGTGATGCTGTGGCTGCCTGATGTCCACTCTCTCGGAAGGATAGAAGTAAGAGAGGACAGAGAGAGGAGAAGCAGATTCAGGAGAGAGAAAAGGAGACAAAGGGGAGGGGAAAGTGGTGAGGGAAAAAGGACAAAGGGGAGGGAGAAAGCGTTGCCTGAATGAGGGCACTGAGGCCCTCAGGGGCCAGGAAGGCAGACCTACCAAATGTGGTGATGCTGAAACAAGAGGCTCAGGCAGCCACTTGTCACCCATGGGGAAACTGCATTTGGTCGTCCTGGAGGTGCCCAGATCCTCTCCTGGGAAGGGGACAATTGTCCCTGCAAGCTGTCATCACAAAGTATGTTACCGACCAGGGTTCTTGGCCTCCTTAATCAGTGGAAATTGACAAGAGGCCAGAAAAGAAATCCAGGCAAGGCTGTACTGGGGCTCCTGCTGCAGCAGGAGAGTGAAAACAAGTAACATGTTCCGTTGCTTGCTCCCTGAGGGGTGCGAGCTGGTCCCTTCTATGGGGTGAGGACAGGAGCAGGACCAGGGGTCGGGCCGGAGGGCTGGCTTAGGTGGTCTGCCCACCCCTTTGGTGGTGGGTGTGCAGGGGGCAGGCACAGTACTCTGCTTTTGCTCCAGGCTCTTCAGAAATGGCATTTGGGTTCTTTCAGTCTTTCTGTATCTTGTCGTTTGTAATTTGCCCCAATTGCACATACACTCAGTTATTTTTAGTCCCTTATAATTTCTTTGTATTTTTTGGCTTGAGGAGATGTTTGTCCAGGTACAAGCACTGCAGCAAAGGGACCCAGGTCCCAGCCTGTCTCAGCTGCACCAATTTATTGGGTTGGCCAAAAAGTTCATTCCGGTTTTTCTGTAAGATGTTATGGAAAAACCCGAATGAACTTTTCGGCCAGCCCAATGCATTGCTACCAACAGTGCAAGAGGGTTCCCTTTTCTCCACACCCTTTCCAGCATTTATTTGTAGACTTTTTAATGATGGCCATTCTGACCGGTGTGAGGTGGTACCTCACTGTAGTTTTGATTTACATTTCTCTAATAACTAGCGATGTTGAGCTTTTCATGTGCCTCTTGGCCATCTGTATGTCTTTTTTGGAGAAATGTCTATTTAGGTCTTCTGCCCATTTTTTGATTGGGTTGTTTGTTTTTTTGTTATTGAGTTGTGAGAGCTGTTTGTATATTTTAGAAATTAATGCTTTGTCGGTTGCATCATTTGCAAATATTTTCTCCCAGTCTGTAGGTTGTCTTTTTGTTTATGGTTTCATTTGCTATGCAAAAGCTAAGTTTGATTGTCCCATTTGTTTATTTTTGTTTTTATTTCTATTGCCTTGGGAGACTGACCTAAAAAAACATTGCTACGATTTATGTCAGAGAATCTTTTGACTATGTTCTCTTCTAGGAGTTTTATGGTGTCTTGTCTTATATATAGGTCTTTAAGCCATTTTGAGTTTATTTTTGTGTATGGTGTGAGGGTGTGTTCTAACTTCATTGATTTATTTGCAGCTGTCCATCTTTCCCAACACCACTTCCTGAAGAGACTGTCTTTTCCCCATTGTATATTCCTGCCTCCTTTCTTGAAGATTAATTGTCCATAGGTGTGTGGGTTTATTTCTGGGCTCTCTATTCTGTTCCATTGATCTGTATGTCTGTTTTTGTGCCAATACCATGCTGTTTTGATTACTGTAGCCTTGTAATATTATCTGAAGTCTGTCTGGGAGGGTTATGCCTCCTGCTCTGTTGTTTTTCCTCAGCATTGCTTTGGCAATTCTGGGTCTTTTATAGTTCCATATAAATTTTAGTATTATTTGTTCTATTTCTGTGAAAATGTCCTGGGTAATTTAATAGGGATCACATTAAATCTGTAGATTGCTTTGGGTAGTATGGCCATTTTAACAATATTAATTCTTCCAATCCAAGAGCATGGGATATCTTTCTATTTCTTTGAATCATCTTTAATTTCCTTTATTAATGTTTTGTAGTTCTCAGCATGAAATTCTTTCACCTCCTTGCTGAGGTTTATTCCTAAGTATTTTTTTTTCTTTTTGGTTGTGATTTTAAAAGGCATTGTTTGTTTACATTCTCTTTCTGATATTTCATTGTTAATGTAAAGTGCACTAAATGCAGCCAATTTCTGTATGTTAATCTTGCATCCCGCTACCTTGCTAAATTCGTTTATCAGTTCTAATAGTTTTTGTGTGGAGTCTTTATATTATATTTATATTTATATTTATATTATATTATATATATTATCACGTCATCTGCGTATAATGACAATTTTACCTCTTTATTAACAATCTGAATACCTTTTCTTTTTCTTGTCTGATTGCTGTGGCTAGGACTTCCAATACTATGTTGAAGAGAAGTGGTGAGAGTGGGTATCCTTGTCTTGTTCCAGATTTTAGTGGGATTCCAGATTTAGTGGGAAGGCTTTCAGCTTTTCACCGTTGAGTATTATATTGGCTGTAAGTTTGTCATAAATATCTTTTATTATGTTGAGATATGTTCCTCCTCTACCCACTTTAAGAGTTTTGGTCAATTTTATCCAATGCTTTCTCTGCATCTATTGAAGTGATCATGTGGTTTTTGTCCTTTTGTTGATGTGGTGTATCACATTGATTGATCTGCATATGTTGAACGGTCCTTGTGACCCTAGGATGAATCCAACTTGGTTGTGGTGTGTAACCTTTTTTATGTGTTGGTGGCTTTGGTTTAATAATATTTTGTTGAGATTTTTTTTTAAGTTGACTGATTTTTTTTTCATATCAGTATTATTCTAAGAATTTTACATCTTTTTTTAATGGTTGTTAGTTTCTGCTTTATAACAAAATGAATCAGTTATACATATACATCTGTTCCCATATCCCTTCCCTCTTGCGTCTCCCTCCCTCCCACCCTCCCTATCCCACCCCCCCATCCCACCCCTCCAGGTGGTCACAAAGCATCGAGCTGATCTCCCTGTGCTCTGCGGCTGCTCCCCACGAGCTATCTACCTTATGTTTGGTAGTGTATATATGTCCATGCCTCTCTCTCACTTTGTCAAAGCTTACCCTTCCCCCTCGCCATATCCTCAAGTCCATTCTCAAGTAGGTCTGTGTCTTTATTCCTGTTTTACCCCTAGGTTCTTCATGACATTTTTTTTTCTTAAATTCCATACATATGTGTTAGCATACGGTATTTGTTTTTCTCTTTCTGACTTACTTCACTCTGTATGACAGACTCTAGGTCTATCCACCTCATTACAAATAGCTCAATTTCGTTTCTTTTTATGGCTGAGTAATATTCCATTGTATATATGTGCCACATCTTCTTTATCCATTCATCCGATGATGGACACTTAGGTTGTTTCCACCTCTGGGCTATTGTAAATAGAGCTGCAATGAACATTTTGGTACATGACTCTTTTTGAATTATGGTTTTCTCAGGGTATATGCCCAGTAGTGGGATTGCTGGGTCATATGGTAGTTCTATTTGTAGTTTTTTAAGGAACCTCCATACCGTTCTCCATAGTGGCTGTACCAATTCACATTCCCACCAGCAGTGCAAGAGTGTTCCCTTTTCTCCACACCCTCTCCAGCATTTATTGTTTCTAGATTTTTTGATGATGGCCATTCTGACTGGTGTGAGATGATATCTCATTGTAGTTTTGATTTGCATTTCTCTAATGATTAATGACGTTGAGCATTCTTTCATGTGTTTGATGGCAGTCTGTATATCTTCTTTGGAGAAATGTCTATTTAGGTCTTCTGCCCATTTTCGGATTGGGTTGTTTGTTTTTTTGTTATTGAGCTGCATGAGCTGCTTATAAATTTTGGAGATTAATCCTTTGTCAGCTGCTTCATTTGCAAATATTTTCTCCCATTCTGAGGGTTGTCTTTTGGTCTTATTTATGGTTTCCTTTGCTGTGCAAAAGCTTTGAACTTTCATTTCATTTATTTTTGTTTTTATTTCCATTTCTCTAGGAGGTGGGTCAAAAAGGATCTTGCTGTGATTTATGTCATGAAGTGTTCTGCCTATGTTTTCCTCTAAGAGTTTGATAGTTTCTGGCCTTACATTTAGGTCTTTAATCCATTTTGAGCTTATTTTTGTGTGTGGTGTTAGGGAGTGATCTAATCTCATACTTTTACATGTACATGTCCAGTTTTCCCAGCACCACTTATTGAAGAGGCTGTCCTTTCTCCACTGTACATTCCTGCCTCCTTTATCAAAGATAAGTTGACCATATGTGTGTGGGTTTATCTCTGGGCTTTCTATCCTGTTCCATTGATCTATCTTTCTGTTTTTGTGCCAGTACCATACTGTCTTGATTACTGTAGCTTTGTAGTATAGTCTGAAGTCAGGAAGCCTGATTTCTCCAGCTCCATTTTTCGTTCTCAAGATTGCTTTGGCTATTCGGGTTCTTTTGTGTTTCCATACAAATTTTGAAATTTTTTGTTCTAGTTCTGTGAAAAATGCCAGTGGTAGTTTGATAGGGATTGCATTGAATCTGTAGATTGCATTGGGTAGTAGTCATTTTCACAATATTGATTCTTCAAATCCAGGAACATGGTATATCTCTCCATCTATTTGTATCATCTTTAATTTCTTTCATCAGTGTCTTATAATTTTCTGCATACAGGTCTTTTGTCTCCTTAGGTAGGTTTATTCCTAGATATTTTATTCTTTTTGTTGCAATGGTAAATGGGAGTGTTTTCTTGATTTCACTTTCAGCTTTTTCACCATTAGTGTATAGGAATGCCAGAGATTTCTGTGCATTAATTTTGTATCCTGCTACTTTACCAAATTCATTGATTAGCTCTAGGAGTTTTCTGGTAGCACCTTTAGGATTCTCTATGTATAGTATCATGTCGTCTGCAAACAGTGACAGCTTTACTTCTTTTCCGATTTGGATTCCTTTTCTTCTCTGATTGCTGTGGCTAAAACTTCCAAAACTGTGTTGAATAAGAGTGGTGAGAGTGGGCAACCTTGTCTTGTTCCTGATCTTAGTGGAAATGCTTTCAGTTTTTCACCATTGAGGATGATGTTGGCTGTGGGTTTGTCATATATGGCCTTTATTATGTTGAGGAAAGTTCCCTCTATGCCTACTTTCTGCAGGGTTTGTATCATAAGTGGGTGTTGAATTTTGTCAAAAGCTTTCCCTGCATCTATTGAGATGATCATATGGTTTTTCTGCTTCAATTTGTTAATATGGTGTATCACGTTGATTGATTTGCGTATATTGAAGAATCCTTGCATTCCTGGAATAAACCCCACTTGATCATGGTGTATGATCCTTTTAATGTGCTGTTGGATTCTGTTTGCTAGTATTTTGTTGAGGATTTTTGCATCTATGTTCATCAGTGATATTGGCCTGTAGTTTTCTTTCTTTGTGACATCTTTGTCAGGTTTTGGTATCAGGGTGATGGTGGCCTCTTAGAATGAGTTTGGGAGTGTTCCTCCCTCTGCTATATTTTGGAAGAGTTTGAGAAGGATAGGTGTTAGCTCTTCTCTAAATGTTTGATAGAATTCGCCTGTGAAGCCATCTGGTCCTGGGCTTTTGTTTGTTGGAAGATTTTTAATCACAGTTTCAATTTCAGTGCTTGTGATTGGTCTGTTCATATTTTCTATTTCTTCCTGATTCAGTCTTGGCAGGTTGTGCATTGCTAAGAATTTGTCCATTTCTTCCAGGTTGTCCATTTTATTGGCATAGAGTTGCTTGTAGTAATCTCTCATGATCTTTTGTATTTCTGCAGTGTCAGTTGTTACTTCTCCTTTTTCATTTCTAATTCTATTGACTTGAGTCTTCTCCCTTCTTTTCTTGATGAGTCTGGCTAATGGTTTATCAATTTTGTTTATCTTCTCAAAGAACCAGCTTTTAGTTTTATTGATCTTTGCTATCGTTTCCTTCATTTCTTTTTCATTTATTTCTGATCTGATCTTTATGATTTCTTTCCTTCTGCTAACTTTGGGGGTTTTTTTTGTTCTTCTTTCTCTAATTGCTTTAGGTGCAAGGTCAGGTTGTTTACTCGAGATGTTTCCTGTTTCTTAAGGTGGGATTGTATTGCTATAAACTTCCCTCTTAGAACTACTTTTGCTGCAACCCATAGGTTTTGGGTCGTCGTGTCTCCATTGTCATTTGTTTCTAGGTATTTTTTTATTTCCTCTTTGATTTCTTCAGTGATCACTTCGTTATTAAGTAGTGTATTGTTTAGCCTCCATGTGTTTGTATTTTTTACAGATCTTTTCCTGTAATTGATATCTAGTCTCATAGCATTGTGTTCGGAAAAGATACTTGATACAATTTCAATTTTCTTAAATTTACCAAGGCTTGATTTGTGACCCAAGATATGATCTATCCTGGAGAATGTTCCATGAGCACTTGAGAAGAATGTGTATTCTATTGTTTTTGGATGGAATGTCCTATAAATATCAATTAAGTCCATCTTGTTTAATGTATCATTTAAAGCTTGTGTTTCCTTATTTCATTTTCGATGATCTGTTCATTGGTGAAAGTGGGGTGTTAAAGTCCCCTACTATGAGTGTGTTACTGTTGATTTCCCCTTTTATGGCTGTTAGTTTTTGCCTTATGTATTGAGGTGCTCCTATGTTGGGTGCATAAATATTTACAATTGTTATATCTTCTTCTTGAATCGCTCCCTTGATCATTATGTAGTGTCCTTCTTTGTCTCTTCTAATAGTCTTTATTTTAAAGTCTATTTTGTCTGCTATAAGAATTGCTACTCCAGCTTTCTTTTGGTTTCCATTTGCAGGGAATATCTTTTTCCATTCCCTTACTTTCAGTCTGTATGTGTTTCTAGGTCTAAAGTGGGTCTCTTGTAGACAGCATATATATGGGTCTTGTTTTTGTATCCATTCAGCCAATCTGTGTCTTTTGGTGGGAGCATTTAGTCCATTTACATTTAAGGTAATTATCGATATGTATGTTCCTATTCCCATTTTCTTAATTGTTTTGGGTTCGTTATTGTAGGTCTTTTCCTTCTGTTGTGTTTCTTGCCTAGAGAAGTTCCTTTAGCATTCGCTGTAAAGCTGGTTTGGTGGTGCTGAACTCTCTCAGCTTTTGCTTGTCTGTAAAGGTTTTAATTTCTCCATCAAAATGAATGAGATCCTTGCTGGGTGGAGTAATCTTGATTGCAGGTTTTTCTCCTTCATCACTTTAAATATGTCCTGCCAGTCCCTTCTGGCTTGTAGAGTTTCTGTGGAAAGATCAGCTGTTAACCTTATGGGGATTCCCTTGTGTGTTATTTGTTGTTTTTCCCTTGCTGCTTTTAATATGTTTTCTTTGTGTTTAATTTTTGACAGTTTGATTAATATGTGTCTTGGCATATTTCTCCTTGGGTTTATTTTGTATGGGACTCTCTGTGCCTCCTGGACTTGATTAACTATTTCCTTTCCCATATTAGGGAAGTTTTCAACTATAACCTCTTCAAGTATTTTCTCAGTCCCTTTCTTTTTCTCTTCTTCTTCTGGAACCCCTATAATTCGAATGTTGGTGCATTTAATGTTGTCCCAGAGGTCTCTGAGACTGTCCTCAGTTATTTTCATTCTTTTTTCTTTATTCTGCTCTGCAGCAGTTATTTCCACTATTTTTTTATCTTCCACGTCACTTATCCGTTCTTCTGCCTCAGTTATTCTGCTATTGATCCCATCTAGAGTATTTTATATTTCATATATTGTGTTGCTCATCATTGCTTGATTTCTCTTTAGTTCTTCTAGGTCCTTGTTAAATGTTTCTTGCATTTTGTCTATTCTATTTCCAAGATTTTGGATCATCTTTACTATCATTCTGAATTCTTTTTCAGGTAGACTGCCTATTTCCTCTTCATTTGTTAGGTCTGGTGGGTTTTTATCTTGCTCCTTCACCTGCTGTGTGTTTTTCTGTCTTCTCATTTTGCTTATCTTACTGTGTTTGGGGTCTCCTTTTTGCAGGCTGCAGGTTCATAGTTCCCATTGTTTTTGGTGTGTGTCCCCAGTGGCTAACTTTGTTTCAGTGGGTTGTGTAGGCTTCCCGGTGGAGGGGACTCATGCCTGTGTTCTGGTGGATGAGGCTCGATCTTGTCTTTCTGGTGGACAGGTCCACGTCTGGTGGTGTGTTTTGGGGTGTCTGTGGCCTTATTATGATTTTAGGCCGCCTCTCTGCTAAGGGGTGAGGTTGTGTTCCTGTCTTGCTAGTTGTTTGGCATAGGGTGTCCAGCACTGTAGCTTGCTGGTCGTTGAGTGAAGCTGGGTGCTGGTGTTGAGATAGAGGTCTCTGGGAGATTTTCACCATTTGATATTATGTGGAGCTGGGAGGTCTCTTGTGGCCCAGTGTCCTGAAATTTCCTCTCCCACCTCAGAGACACAGCACTGACTCCTGGCTGCAGCACCAAGAGCCTTTCATCCACATGGCTTCAAAGATAAGCCCTGTGTCCAGAAGTATAAGTCAGTGGATTTCTGAGTGGACTGGAGTCTTATGAGTGACAGAGGGAGAATGTGGTATACCTAAATGCTTATAGGACTCAAAGATGTGAGCTTGAGTCCCAGGTAGTCTTCCTAATGTCACGTGATGCTTCCTGGGACAGACCTGTGCTGAAAGCTGTGCTGGATGCCTTTCCTTTATGCTCAGTAGCTGGCTAGTCACTGCCCAGGAAGAGCATAGCTTCATCTGGAAAACTGAAGTGGGTCCTGAAGGCATTAGCAGCTGGAGGCTGTCAAGTGACCACACTCCCCATAGATGAACATCAAGTTCTATCTTGAAGGAAAATCCAAGCCCAGGCAACCACAGCGTTCTCGAGAACAGAGCCCTGCTGGTCTTGGAGAGTCTCCTAAAGAGGTGGAGGGCAGCTTCGGCTCATGCTGGGGCAGAAATGTTGAGAATTTTTGTGTCTATATTTGTCAAAGATATTGGCCTATAATATTCTTTTTTGGTAGTGTCTTTGTCTGGTTTTGGTATTAGGGTGATGGTGGCTTCATAGAAGTCTTTGGGAGTGTTCCTTCCTCTTCGGTCTTTTCGAAGAGTTTGAGAAGGATCGGTAGAAGTTCTTCTTTGTATGTTTGGTAGAACCTGCCAGTGAAGCCATCTGGCCCTGGACTTTTGTTTATAAGGAGTTTATTTCATTACAGATTCTATTTCATTTCTAGTGATTGATCTGTTCAGGTTATCTGTTTCTTCTTGATTCAGTTTTGGTTGGCTGTATGTTTCTAGAAAGTTGTCCATTTCTTCGAGGTTGTCAAATTTGTTGGCATATAATTGTTCATAGTACACTTTACGGTTTTTATATTTTTGTGGTATCTGTTGTGATTTCTCCTCTTTCATTTATTTTGTTTATTTGTGTCTTCTCTCTTTTCTTCTTGGTGAGCCTGGCCAGAGGTTTGTCAATTTTGTTTACCCTTTCAAAGAACCAGATCTTGGTTTTATTGATTTTTTTTCTATTTTTTCTTTTAAATCTCTATTTCCTCTCTGATCTTTATTATCTCCTTCCTTCTGCTGACTTCAGGTTTTGTTTGTTTTTTTTCTAATTCTTTTAGGTGGTGGGTTATGTTGTTTGAGATTTGTTTCTTAAAGAAGGCCTGTATCGCTATGAACTTCCCTGTAAGAACTGCTTTTGCTGCATTCCATAGATATTGTATGGTTATATTTCCTTGTCATTTGCCTCAAGTTATTTTTAAATTTCTCCTTTGATTTCATCGTTGACCCATTGGTTTTTTGTAGCATGTTGTTTAGTCTCCATGAAATTTTTTTTCTCCTTTCTTTTTCTGTTGTTGATTTCTAGTTTTATGCTGTTGTGATCAGAAAAGATGCTTGAAATAACTTCTATATTCTTAAATTTGTTGATGTTTGTTTTGTGTCCGAGTATGTGGTCAGTCCTAGCGAATGTTCCATGTGGACTTGAAGGGAATGTGTATTCTGCTTTTTTTTGGCTGTAATGTCCTGAAGATATCAATTAAGTCTAACTGTTGTGTTGTATCATGTAGGATCTATGTTGTCTTATTGATTTTCTGTCTCAAAGATCTGTCGATTGATGTGAGTGGGATGTTAAAGTCTCATACTATTATTGTATTCCTGTCAGTTTCTCCCTTTATGTATGTTAGTATTTGTTTTATGTATTTGGGTGCTCCTATATTGGGTGCATATATGTTGGCAAGTGTAATATCCTCTCCTTGTATTGATCCTTTATCAATATATAGTGTCCTTTTTAATCTTTGTTTATAGCCTTTGTTTTAAAGTCTATTTTGTCTAATATGAGTATTGTGACCCCTGCTTTCTTGTCATTTTCATTTACGTGAAATATCTTTTTCTATCCCCTCACTTTTAATCTATGTGTGTCCTTTGCCCTAAAGTGGGTTTCTTGTAGGCAGCATATTGTAGGGTCTTGCCTTTTTATCCAATCTGTCACTCTGTGTCTTTTGATTGGAGCATTTAGTCCACTGACAGATAATTATTGATAGATATGTATTTATTGCCATTTTAAACCTTGTTTTCCCATTGATTTTATATTTCTTCTTTGTCCTTTTTTTCTTTTTGTTTTTCCTTTTGTGGTTTGATGATTTTATTTTGTATTATGCTTATGTTCTGTTCTTTTTGGTTTTTGTGAATCTATTGTGTGTTTTTGATTTGTGGTTGCCCTGTTTTTCAAGTATGTTAACCCTTTCCTATATCTACTTGCTTTACACTGGTAGCCATATAGACTTAAACACATTCTAGAAAAAAAAAATCTACATTTTCTTACTCTCCTCCCCCACATTTTATGATTTTGATGTCCTCTTTTGCATCTTCATGTTCATCCTTTTGCTGTTCATTGTGGTTATCATTGCTTTCACAGAAATTTTTTGATTTTTTAAAAAATCTGTGTACTGGCTTATTTAAGTGATTTACTTTCTAATTGTGATTTTCTCTTTCTTATAGACTCTTACTTTTCTATTTAGAGAAGACCTTTCAATATTTCCTTTAGGATAGGTTTAGTATTGCTATATTCTTTTAGTTTTTGCTTGTCTGAGAAATTCTTTATCTCTCCTTCTATTCTAAATGATAACCTTGCTGGGTAGAGCATCCCAGGTTGCAGATTTTTCCCTTTCAGGACTTTGAATATGTCTTGCCACTCCTTTCCAGCCTGCAACATTTCTGTAGAGAAATCAGCTGATAGCTTTATGGGGGTTCCCTTGTAATTAATTCTTTGTTTTTCTCTTGCTGCATTTAGAATCCTCTATTCATCTTTAACTTTTGCCATTTTTATTATAATATATCTTGGTGTAGGTCTGTTTGGGTTTATCTTGTTTGGAACCCTCTGTGCTTCCTGTATCTGGATATCTATTTCCTTCTTTAGGTTTGGGAAGTTTTCAGCCATAATTTCTTCAAATACATTTTAAACCCCATTTTCTCTTTCTTGTCTTTCTGGGATCCCTATTATGTGTAAATGACATGCTTTATATTATCTCATAGGTCTCTTATATTGCTTTCATTTTTTAAAAATTTTCGTTTCTATCTGCTGTTCTAATTGGATGATTTCCATTATTCATCTTCTAGATCACATATTCATTCTTCTGCATTATTCATTCTGCTATTTATAGCCTTTAGTTCAGCTTTCTTCTCTTTAAATGAATTCTCTAATTTTTCTTGGCTCCTCCTTATAGTTTTTAGTTCCCTTTTACAGTAATCTGCATTTCTGTTGATAGCCTTTCTTAATTCTGTCAGTATTTTCATTATCTCCTTTTTAGACTCGGCGTCTGTTAGACTGAAGAGGTCTGTTTTATTCTTTCAGGGGAAATCTCTCGATCTTTTAATTGGGAGTGGTTCCTCTTCCTTCTTCATTTTACTTATATTTCTCTTGCTCTATGAGTTTAGGGGAAACAATTATCTACTGTGGTCTTGGAGGGCTATTTTTATGTGGGAATGTTCCTGTGTAGCCTGTGTGGGTTTAATATTTATTGGTGCGAGGGCTGTTTTTAGTATGCGTGGCTGTCACTTCTTTCTTCATTGTATACTGGCCGTTATCCCCTTGATAGGAGGTGTGAATGATGTTGTGGTGACCAGAGCCTGCACTGGATATTGAGCAGGCCTTCCTCCTTGCTCTGTGGTTGTCACTGCCCTGTCAGGAGCAGGGTCTGTTCTCTAGTTGATGGAGTAGAAGCTGCCAGATCCATTCTGAGCTGAGTTTCTAATCTGTGGTGCAAGGTAGGTGGGATTGGAGCGCTGCCATTGGGAGAGGAGCCACTGAGTATTCCTCTGCTGGAGCTGTTCACCTGTGGCTGTGCTGTTGTGTCACCTTTCACAACCCGTTGTGTGGGCTCACAAAGTACACGGTTGTTGGCATTGCCCTTGGCCCCATGTCCACTGTATGCTGGCAGTGGGCCCTGGTGCCTCTCAGGCTTTGTTTTCACAAGGCTACCAGCACAAATACACTGAAGCCGGTCCTAGGACTGCAGTAGTCACGCACCTGGGCCCGCTATGGGAGCTGTGGAGGCAGCTGAGACCCTGACCCAGCCCAGCCCCTGCATGTACACGCCCACAAAGCCCATAGCTGCTAAGGCCAGACCTGTCCCAGCTGCAAGAGCACCCATTGTCCATTTGGATGTTCCGCAGGTGCTGAATTTACAAAGCTGCCTGAACCTCTTGTTTCAGTGTCACCACATTTGGTAGGTCTGCCTTCCTGGCCCCTGAGGGCCTCAGTGCCCTCATTCAGGAAATGCTTTCCCCTCTCCTTAGTCCTTTTTCCCTCACCACTTTCCCCTCCCCTTTGTCCCTTTCCCTCTCCTGAAATCTCTCTACTTCTCCTCTCTCTGTCCTCTCTTCTCTCCTGTCCTGAGAGAGTGGACATCAGGCAGCTACAGCATCACTCCTCTCAGCCTGTGAGACCTGCTCCCTCTGGCAGGTAACAGCTCATGCTGGCAGGTGACAAGCAGAGCAGGGGGAGGCTCCTTTCACACTTTGCAGATCTTGGTCCAGTGGGCTCTCCCTGATGGGAGATTTCTGAGAGTAATAGATTTCAAACCTCATATCATGTAGGGTCTGGAAGTACGATTGTCCCAATATTCTCTCCTTTATTTTCCTGCCACCAAGAGAAGTCCCATTGGGAACAGGCTGAAAAGGCAGATTTCTGTATACTGGTGTATGCGTGGGTGAGTCCCACCTGTGGGTCAGAGACCCACAGACAACATACAGCTGGCTGTTTTCCAGGCTTGATCACCCCGGTGGGCAGTGGACAGGGTGCTACTGCCTTCACTGGCCCTTTCTGGAAGTTTACAGGTTGGTGCCTGAATAGATACCCACAGGGAGTGGGTTGAAACGGCAATCTTTCTCTTTTTCAGTCTTTTCTGTCCCTATGTTACCGACCAGGGTTCTTGGCCTCCTTAATCAGTAGAAATTGACAAGAGGCCAGACAAGAAATTCAAGCAAGGCTTTATTGGGGCTCCCCTTGCTCGCTCCCTGAGGGGTGCAAGCTGGTCCCTTACATGGGGGTGAGGGTAGGGGCGGGTCCAGGAGTCGGGCGGGAGGGGTGGCTTAGGTGGTCTGCTCACCCCCTTGGTGGTGCCGTGTGCAGGGGGCATGTGCAGTACCCTGCTTTTGCTCCTGACACCCTGCTTTTGTTGGGTTTTTTGTCTTCTTGTATCTTGTTGATCATAATTTGCCCCAACTGCTCATGCACACAGTTATTTTTAGTCCCTTATAGTTGTTGTTGTTTTTGTATTTTGTTGCTTGAGGAGACGTTTGTCCAGGTGCAAGCACTGCAGCAAAGGGTCCCAGGTCCCAGCCTATCTTTCACAAGATCTTATTTTATGATAACCTCTAAGGGACATATTCAAACCATTGCCTAGAAAGAAAAAACAATGACCATGCCTATAGATCCACAGGCTTCATGCTTTGATATACTTTTCTCCTCCCCATTCTATTATCTGAGCACTTTAAAGGCCGAAGTTCATTACTTGTCAGGGAGTTTGAATGGTAACATTCAGATGTGGAACTTGAGGAAGAAGACAAAGCTAATGTTTTATCAATCTGACCCCCTCTGCAAGTGTTGAGATAGTCTCATTTCCTGAGAACTTCCCAATTACATGTACTACAAAACAGCAGTGCAGACTAATTTTGTAGCGAGTATTTCATTAATATTGTTCCCTAACTAGATTCCAGTAAAACAAATATTTAAGAAAACATTTACAGAGTTCTCCATAAAATTAACATTAAATTCTGACCATCTTGTTGGGGCTTAGAAATCCAGTTTCACCTTGAAATACTACTGTATTCTGACTTTAATCAAAAAGAGATAATCCTATTTCATTTCTTATTTCATAATTTTAATGATGAGCTTAAAGAAATTTAGTTTGGGGGTGAGGATTTTCTTATGAATGCCTTCAGGCAAGGCTTTCCAACCTTTTTCACATTCTGGCACGTCTACAGAATGATAGGGTTTGTGCATTTTTGTTTTTTTGGTTGAATTACAGTTAGTTTACAATGTTGTGTTAGTTTCAAGTGTACAGCAAAGTGATTCGGTTATACATATATATACTTTTTTAGATTCTTTTCCATTACAGGTTATTACAAGATATTGAATATAGTTTCCTGTGCTGTACAGTAGGTCCTTGTTAACCTATTTTATATATAGTAGTGTGTACATGTTAATCCCAAACTCCTGATTTATCCCTCCTCCCCACGCCCACCCGACCCGACCTGGCTATCCTCTTGATAACTATGTTTGTTTTCTATGTCTGTGAGTCTGTTTGTTTTGTAAATAAGTTCATTTGAATCACTCTTTTAGATTACACATGTAAATAATATCCTATGATACTTGTCTTTCTCTGTCTGGCTTCACTTGGTATGATAATCTCTAGGTCCATCCATGTTGTCCCAAATGGCATTATTTCATTATTTTTTTATGGCTGAGCAATATTCCATTGTGTCTATATACATCACATCTCCTTTATCCATTCAATCTGTTGATGGATATTTAGGTTGTTTCTGTGCCTTGGCTATTGTAAATAGTGCTGCTATGGATTTATGCACTTGTGTGTGGCTGAAAGTAACCAGCCCAGCACGGCTTCCCTGAGAGAGCAGTTTCTCAGCACTCTGAATGGAAAGTTTTGTTATTAACTACCTTGCAGCTGCGTGCTCTGCTGCAAACTTGCATTCAAACCTGCAGGTCCACTTGGCTCTAGTTAGGGCAGAATGAGCTCTGAAAACTGGTTTGAAAAAAACTTGTTTAGAGGGTTAGTGCAGTTTTCTCCTTCATTTCTCCTAAATGTCCCAGCCTCATCGGTTCTGTAATGTGAGCCTTGTTTCAATAGCAAGTCAGAACTTGTATACTGTGGGTGCTATGCATATGTATGTTTTTATTTAAAGTGATGATATGAATTAATGCCTTTTAAAAACACTGCTTAGAGCCTAAGCTCTTTAAGTGCACCGATGCTTAAACACACTTCATAATGACTGTTTTGGACAGTTTCGGTGGTTTCCTGAGAACTTAAAGTAATACCTTGAAAAGTGAACATCCTTCACTGAGGTGGTTTTGTTGAGTTAGTGTGAATTCCATGTATAGTGGGAAACCTGTAGTGACTCTCTGAGGACTACCCAAATACAGGAATACTTTTTCCACCCAGCTTTTTGGGATTCTTCTTGGTCACACTGAAAAATGTCCAGGGAAAGTGTAAATATATATATACTTTTTTTTTCAGAATGCTAGTGCTCCATTACCCTAAGTGGTGGTTGAAAATAACAGTCCCATGGAAGGTATTTTTATGGCTGTAAATCTGACACTAGTATGGCAACCTTTTCTACCTTAACCATGCCAACTCTGTTCTGAGAATACCATTAAAATTCTCCTTCGGGTAATGTGAAATGTGGCCATTAGATCCAGGTGAGTTCATAAGACAGGGTTCATAAGATTCCTAAATAGAAAACCTACAAGAGAATGAAAACACCCAGACTGTTCTGCTTTTAAGAGTAAGTGTGGGGGGCTTCCCTGGTG
Source organism: Mesoplodon densirostris (assembly GCF_025265405.1). Lineage (NCBI taxonomy): Eukaryota > Metazoa > Chordata > Mammalia > Artiodactyla > Ziphiidae > Mesoplodon > Mesoplodon densirostris. Next base: position 31,345,520 of record NC_082674.1, read on the forward strand.
GTGCAGTGGTTGAGAGTCCGCTTGCGGATGCAGGGGACGTGGGTTCGTGCCCCAGTCCGGGAGAATCCCACATGCTGCAGAGTGGCTGGACCTGTGAGCCATGGCTGCTGAGCCTGTGCGTCTGGAGCCTATGCTCTGCAACGGGAGAGGCCACAACAGTGGGAGGCCCGTGTACCGCAAAAAAAAAATAAAATAAGTGTGGGGCTTCCCTGCTGGTGCAGTGGATAAGAATCTGCCTGCCAATGTAGGGGACACGGGTTCGAGCCCTGGTCCGGGAGGATCCCACATGCTGTGGAGCAACTAAGCCCATGCGCCACAACTGAGCCTGCGCTCTAGAGCCCGCGAGCCACAACTGAGCCCACGTGCCACAACTACTGAAGCCCACGTGCCTAGAGCCCGTGCTTTGCAATAAGAGAAGCCACTGCAATGAGAAGCCCGCGCACCACAACGAAGAGTAGCCCCTGCTCGCTGCAACTAGGGAAAGCCTGTGCACAGCAACGAAGACCCAACTCAGCCAAAAATAAATAAATAAAATAAATTTATTAAAAAAAAAAAAAGAAGTGTGTTATGGATAAAAACCAGCTCACATTCTGATAACAAATAAGTGCTCATTAAGTTTGTTTTTTTTAAGCTGAACTTTAATGAGTAAAAATCCCTCACAATTGAAGTTTATGTAATGGCCTATAGCTGAAATGAAATTTTAATTTTTCTTGCTCACAAGATTTTTTTCCTTCTCTGTTCTGACTTCTTTCAGTTGAGCCTTTATGACAGAAAAAAAACAACTGATATTTCTCCTCATGCCCTTTATCTCACCCCAGTAAAAATCAGGAGAAAAATAATACATAGATTAAAACAGAATTGTATTAAACATTCATTTTCCTGTTAATCAGATGAATTTCATTCATTCCAGGGCAGTCAGAGAGAAAAATACAGGCAAGTTGGTTTTTGAACTCACATCGACACTCCAAATTGTGCTGGGTGTGCCCACTGCTTGGTTAGAAATACTTAGTGTGGAAAATTTCCCTGCAGGTGTGCGTCGCCTCAGCTGACCTGGCAGTGCCTGCCCTGGGCTCCTTCACCAGGGCAGCCCCATCGCGGAGCTGCAGCTCGAGGGAGAGGTGCTGCCGTCATTTCCCAGCTGAGCAAGTAGGTGAGTAGCAAGCACTCTCCCAAGCCTGGTCTTTATTGTGTGGTGACAAGTTTCACAATCATGCTGATGATCCGTGACCCTCGAGGACAGGTACACAGATCTATGCTTGGGTTTTTTATCTTATCCTGGAGAAGCTGGTCAAGTTCACAGCGAAGTTCCTTTACTAATTCAGCCACCTAAAATGAAAGTTGCAATGTAAGCAGTGCTTGGACCAACAGGGAAGGAAAGGTTATTAAAGGAAATTCTCCAGTTATGATTATCATTATTCTAGATTTCTGCTATTTTAATTCCATGGTGGGGGAGCTAAACACATTTTTTTTCTAAAAGTGCTTCTAAAATTTCTTGATGCAATTATAGGAACATACACTCAATGTCAGCTCTGTAATATACTAAGTGGGGTCCATTTTAAAAAGCCTCCTCTCTCACATCTCATTTAAAGAAAAGATTAAATTGGGAAATATGGCTTTTATATAGTGTTCTCCATATTAAAGCTTGGTCAACTTTTACAGTTTGCTCCGAGAGGAGAAGCAGGAAAATGGAGAATTAAAAATGGCAGATGTTAAACCAAAAAAATCTCTTTAACTTTGGAATTTGTCCGCTTTTGTTGGTGGGGATAGGGTTGGGAGACAGCCTACATGTTTTACGGAGGTTTGCTTATGCTGATGCAGTGTCACTGTACGTGTCTTGCCAGCATCTGTTTGGCTGCTGCTCCGCTGTCTGGCAACCCTGCAGGGTGGACTCTGTCTTTATCCCACAGGCTCACGCCATGTGCCCTGCCAGAGTGAGTGGTTCAGGTAGTCCAGGCCTTAGAGTCCATGACATTCTTCAGCCACAGGAGTTGGTTTAGGAGAGGAGGTTTGCTGGAACTTTTAGGAAAGAAGCGTTCTGTCTTCCCTTTTGGACAGTATATGCTGCACGGATGTGACCCAGGAGCTGCTACAGCCATCCTGCTACCACAGGGCCAGACAGGCTTTTGTTGGTAGGCAGCTGAATCAAACCAACCCTGCCTGGCCCTCTTGACCTGTACTGTCCCATGTGGCTAATCTCCTGACCACATGAAATGTGCCTGATCCAAATCGAGATGCGCTGTGAGTATAAAATACACACCAGATTTTGAAGACTTAGTATGAGAAAAAGAGTATAAAGATCTCAATTGTTTATATTGATTACATGTTGAAATTAAAACTTTTTAGATGTTTTCTGCTATATAAAATATATTAAAACTAATTTCACCTATTTAGTTTTTTTTAATGTGGCTACTAGAAAAATTATTAGGTATGTGGCACATATATTTCTCCTGGACTGTGCTGCTTCAGACTTTAAAGGGAATTTAACTGTAATGTTTGAGTTGGTGTTTCTGCCTCCTGCAATAGAAGATTTCTAAGAGATGCAAATATTAAAAATTTTTATTTCTTAAATATACTCCCCCTTAAATGTTTTCTAGAGACTCCATAGAGTGAATAATTGAGATTTTTTAAAAATGGTGGTTGTGGAATCAGGGTGACTTTTACTTAGTTCTGCTCATCTATATTTTGATTTTCTTTGAACTTGTATAACAATTAGGAAGCTCCAACCCCTCACTCATAGCTTCTGTCTGAAGCCTTTCACACCAACTGTCCTGGGCTTCCCCTCCTGGTGTGCTTCCTGAACTCTTACTAAGGCTCCCCCACTGGCCTCACTTCAGCCTCAGTCTTGCTTAGTTAGTGTCCCCTGCAGACCCATCATTCACTCTCACACAGCTCTGTGGTCCTTGTTCCCTGAAGAAATGCCCTATACTTCCTATTATCAGAGCCCCTCATGGCCTGAGTCTCATGCGACAGACTCGTTATCCCTTACCTGATGTGAAGCTGCTGCAAAACGGATCCAGCCATCGTCCAAGGAGACAATGAACTCTCCCCTTTGGAGCTGCACATTGACTTGGCCCCCTCCGAACAAGACCAGCGGGTACACAGACACCATGCTGCAGTCTCGGATGAACACCCGACTGGTTTTGATCTTCTCATGGTACACCAGGTAAGGGCTGTCAAAGTGTCTGACCTGAAACATATGACAGCTGTGTAACTGGCAACATAAGGGGAACTCCACCAGTCCCAGGGGTTTAATCATCACCTGTCCAATGACTCCCCAAATTATCTTCAGCCTGTAGGTTCCCCTGAGCTCCAGCCTTGTATGTGCAACTGTCTACTTGATGTCTGTACTCGGACATCTAACAAGCATCTCAGACTTGCTGTGTTCAAAAGGAATTCTCGATTTTCCCCTCCTTGTGGTGGTCACTGTCTCATTAAATGATACTCCCATTCACCCAGTTTGCACCCAGTTGCTCAAGCTCCCAATTTAGGAGCCATCCTTGATTGCTCTCTCTCCCTCACTCCATCTATATCATCACTAAGTCCTGTCAGCTCTGTTTTCAAAATACATGATGAACTGACATATTCTCACCACTTCTACAGCTACCACCTCATGCAAACTGTCATCTCATACACACCACTGCAATGGCTTCCTACGTACCTGCCCTTTTGCATCTTCACAGTTTCTTTTCCATACAGAGGCCACAGTGATCTTTTAAAAACCAGTTAGGGCTCAGAACCCTCCAGAGATTTCCCAAGGATGAAATCTCAGATCCTTCTGTGGATTACAAGGTCCTACACGACCTGATCCCTGCCCACTTGTCCCAACTCATCTACCACTTCCACCCCTAACCATCCCCTCCATCTGCACTGGCTGCCTTCTTGCATTTCCTGGAACACACCAAATATGCTCCCATCTCATGGTCTTTGCACTTATTTCCTCAGCTTGGAATGTCTTCTCTTTAGATATCTGCATGACTTGCCCTTTACTTCATTTAGGATCTGCTCAATTGTTTTCTCCTGAGAGTTCTTCCCTGGCCACTCTGTAAAGTAGCCCCTCTTGGGAGGTGGAGGGATAAATTAGGAGTATGGGATTAATATTGATAGATATTCACCACGGTATATAAAAGATAAACAAGAAGGATTACTGTATAGCACAGGGAACTATATGCAATATCCCGTAATAACCTATAGTGGAAACGAATCTGAAGCTATATACCTGAAACTAACACAATATTGTAAATCCACTATAGTTTAAAAAAAAAAAAAAAAGCCCCTCTCCTGTCACTCTCGATCTCTTATGGTTTTATTTTCCTTCATAACATTTGTCATTAACCTGAGATTATTTGTTTACTTACTTCTTGCCTGTCTTCCCCATTAGAATGTAAGTTCCCTGAGGGCAGAGACCGTGTATCCCTAGCTCATCCGCTGTCCTCCGTGGCCTGCAACAATGCCTGGCACAGAGGAGGTGCTAGCAGATACTGAGTGGATGCATGAATGACTTGGATTCACTGCGGAAATGTCATGGTAAATGCAGGACAGGATGAGTGGAGGTAACTTGGGCCCCCGGTTCCCAAGTACACATGCAGCCAAGAGGGCAGACGACTTCCTGGTCCTCAGACTCTTCTGAGCTTAACACTTTTTTTCATGCTTTGCTGACACTTTACTGAGTAGTTTCACAGGTTGACCAGCCCTAACACTTCAAACTCTCTTCCTCCATTCTCCTTTTCTCTTTTCCTCCTTCATCTCTTTATCGAGATGAAGCTTTATTGAGCATCTGCTTTCAGCTATGCTGGCTAGGCACCGTGCTAGACATCAAGAACGCAGAGATGAATAAAATTCAACTCCTGTCTTCAGGAATCTTACAAGTCCATGAATGAGACATACCATAAGCTATAAAATAATGTGGTAAGTACAACAGTGGAAAAATGCACACTATACAGTGACGGAACAGAAGTAAGGAGCAACTTGGAGAGGGACACTGGAAAAGGGATATATGATGGGAGCCTGGAGGGTAAGTGGGAGCCTGCTGGGGAATTAGAACGCCATTCCAGGCATAGAGGACAGTGTGTCCTGTGTCATGGCACCGGGGGATGCTGTTGGCAGTCTGGTATCGCTGGAGCATAAAGAGTGACAGGAGGGAGTTGGGGCAGGGGACATGGGCTAAGAAGGGGCTAGATGTGAAGGGTCATAGGAGAGTTTACAGTAGACTCCATCTATGATGGGTTTTAAGCAAGGGTATGACAAGAGCAAATGTGTGTTTTGTAAAGATGATTCTGGCAGCAGTAGTATAAAAGGTTGGAGAGAGAAAGCACCAGAAGTAAGATTAGTACTTCAGGCAAGAGACAGATGTTTGGGGTTTGAACTGAGGAAATGGCAGCAGAGACAAGAGAAGGAGGCACACCTGAGACATGTCAAAAAGGTGGAAGTGTTGGGATCTGGCGACCCATTAGACTGGCATCAGGAGAAAAGCAGGGTCCATGTGACTCCAGGGTTCTGATTTGGATGGTCCCATTTCACCAAGACAGGGAACACAGAGGAGTGAATTCAGAGATAATGAGTTTGATTTTTCAGCTTTTGAGTTTGAGGTGACTAGAAGGCATCCAGGTGGTGATTTCTAGCAAGACAGCTCAGGAAAAAAAGCCCAGGACAAGAGAGAGAGATTTGGGGTCTGCGTCAGCATGTAGGTGGCAGTTAGAACCACGATGTTGTGCCCTGGTGGTTCAGGAAGATTATGTGCACTGTAATAAGAGAAAAAGGGCAGACCCGCGATTTCAGAGTAAGGGAAGAGAATCTGGTAAAGGGGCTCGAGGGGGATGATCAGAGAGAAGGAAGTGATACTTCAGAAGCAAAAAACATCAAAGACAGTGTCAAGAGGTAGGGAAGTCAGCAATGTCAAATACTTCCTGAGTCAAGAATGATGAGAGCCAGGGAACTTGTTCCCTGTATTTGACAACTAGGAGGTTATTCATGACTTCTGATGAATTTAGTGGAGTGCGGGGAGCAGAAGCCTCCCAGCAACTGGCTGAAGAAAGAAGGAGGGCTGAGGAAGTTAGATCGGCAAGCATAGGTCATGGCCTCTGAAGGCACAGATGGAGTGAGAGAATCACATCGTGACCTCTTAAGTCACCACCGCAAAGAAACAATGTTATATCTGAAAGCAGGCTTAATAGTTGAATTTCCAGTACATTTGTGCTTATTCAACTTTCCCCAAGTCAGTGGTGCTGCTAAAGCCAGTGAGTGATAGAACAAGGTTTGGCTGACGTGAAGGGACTGTTTCTCACCCCAGGACCTGCCACGTGTAAATGCATTTGACCCTTGAACAACAAGGCTTTGAACTGCATGGGTCCACTTACACTCAGATTTTTTCAATACTAAATACTACAGTACTAGACAATTCGCACTGGTGGAAGCTGTGGATGTGGAAGCTGTCAGTACACCCAGCCCTCCCGACCTGGTGGTTCACGGATGAAGGGTGAACGTGTACGTATCCATCGCTCCTGGTGACAAACTTCAACTCCTCTGATTTCGGCTGCATTCTGACAGCTCCGGTACTGGTCTTCTGAAATTTCCCTTCTGGGCTTTTCACCTAAACAACAGGTATTTGTAAAAAAAAAAAAAAAAAAAAAAATTATATAAATAATATGTATTTCCACTGTAGGATGTATCCCTTGACAAAAAAACAGTCTTGTTTGAAGGCCTTTGTTGCTGCTTCGCTCTCTCTTAGTTTCCTTTTGGAAGCAGTATAAGCATGCTTTCTCTTTCTTTTTTTTATCCATGAGGAGGTATGGATGTAAATGCAGTAGTTCTGGGTGACTATACCACACACCAGCCACAGGGGGGAGAAACCACGTTGATGTTTCAGGTCTGCCCTGATTATCAGGGAAAGAGATTCAGCTGGCAACAGTGGACCGGGAATCTGCTGACAATTCCAATCCAATATTTCCAAACGAATTTTTCAAAATAGTGAAAAACAGATTGTTTCACTCAAAAAAATAAAAAGCTTATGTACACACACACCTCCATATTTACTGTAGAAAATAACATTACTACTATATAACACAGGGAACAATATTCAATATCTTGTAATAACCTATAATAACTCCTGTAATCCCATGATTAAGAAATAACTAACATTAATGTTTGACAAATATCATTTTAGTTTTGTTAGATTTATATTTATATATAGAAATGGAGATAAACACAAATAAAATGTATATGTATTAAAACTAATATAGGATCATTTTCTATAAATATTTTCCTAAGACATAATTCTCTGGCTGTGTAGCACCTCATTGTCACATCATCATCACCCAAAGTCCACAGTTTACATTAGGGTTTACTTTTGTTATTGTACATTCCATGGGTTTGGGCGAGTATGACATGTCGTCTATCATTATGGTATCATGGCAGAGTATTTTTACTGCCCTAAAAATCTTTTGTGCTCTGCTTAGTCATCCCCCTCACCCCTGATTTTTTAACTGTCTCCATAGCTTTTCACCAAATGATTTTTTTAAAAGTAAATTTCAAATGATTTGAAAAGCATGCAAGCACTAAGCAAAAATAAGCCATAAATGAATCGGCAGACATCAACTGAACATTTATCAAAAAGTTAAATGAGAAATGCTTCAGTACTCTGACAAATTCACATTCTAAGTTTGACAAGGACTGGATAATCAAATCTCAGGTAAAAGTCCGACAGTACATTCAGGTAGGGTTTTCAGAAGAGGGGGATCATAAGTGGTCCCATGACAAGGCACTGACTTGTTTGTTCTTAACTAATTTTAGTCCAGAGTAGAGAGCATAAGGGAAATTGTAGTAGAATCAAATTTCTACCTAACATAGGTTAGTTATGCACAGACTGGCTGACAGTGACATTTGTGTCCATTTTAATTGCTGGAATGTCAATGTCAGAAGGATTAAAAAGGCACCTTATTTTATACAATAAATGTGTTTTGTTTTGTTTTTTTGCGATACGCGGGCCTCTCACTGCCGTGGCCTCTCCCGTTGCGGAGCACAGGCTCCGGACGCACAGGCTCAGCAGTCATGGGCCCAGCCGCTCCACGGCACGTGGGATCTTCCCGGACCAGAGCACGAACCCGTGTCCCCTGCATCGGCAGGCGGCCTCTCAACCGGGATCTTCCCGGACCGGGGCACGAACCCGCGTCCCCTGCATCGGCAGGCGGACTCTCAACCACTGCGCCACCAGGGAAGCCCAATAAATGTGTTCTTGAATGATGTATCTAAACACATTTGGGGAATTGAAAAATTGGAAATATATACTACGTTTAAAAGGCTGTGTGTGTGTGTCTTTAAGATGATTAATGTGCATGTCTTAACTTACATCCCTTGGCTAAAATCAAACAGGAAGTGGGAGGACCCAGGAAAAATGTTTCCTTACCTGCACTACATTTGGATACAGAGCAGCACACAGCATTGCTGATATCAACTTGGGGTTCTCAGCATTTGAGTTAGCCTATGAGAGAAATACAGCATTAATCTTATAAGTAATGTGGCTATTTCTGTCTATTCCCTGGAAGTTATTATTATATTTCTCTTGATTTCTATCTTAAAAGCATCTCATTTCTACCACTTTGATAGAAAAATTATTTCTAAGTAAAAAATAAATCTACTGGACCACATTCACACAGTACCCATTCCAAGAAGCCCACAATTACTTTCTAGATCTCTGCAGAGCAGTTACAAAGCCAAGTGTTCCTAAGGATCAGTCGAGAGAAAGATTCTGGTTCATGAGATGTTCACAATTTCCAGAAAGTACTAACTGTACTTAGAACACAGTGGCATCAGGTTTCATCTTGAATTGTTCTTCTGATACTTATTAAATACAAAACTATCCTGGGTTTGAAAAAGGCTGGTCTGATTAAGAAGACATTATTGGAAAGTCCATTCTACCTCTGATGGACCTACCAAGAACCAATGTGAAATTTAAAAAAAAAAAGAAGCAACAATCAACAGAAAAACTCTTGTTTTTCTGAGTGTTAGCTGACATTTGTGGAAAGAAACTCAAGAATGCCACTAGCCCACTGCCTATAGGGCTTAAGTGAACAAGGCCTACAAGTGTTCCTGAGGTAATAGACAGTGAGTGTGATATCAAAGAGAAGTAAGAACTAACTCCACATTCTTTACCTCTTCTCCTGTGGCATCCAAGATACCATCTCCTCCTCCTTGGGCCCTTTTCTCAATTTCCCTTGCTCTGAGTCCCTCTTTTACAAAGCCTATATCCGATAACAGTTCAGTGAACTGTCGTTTGAGGCTGGCCATTTCCTGAAAGAAATGGAAAAAAATCTTTAAGCAGGGGCATCAACATATCAAAGGTAAGAATGACTACGAAAACGAATTAGTTCAGCGTTTAGTAATGACACTCATATGGGTTTACCAAACAGGTATGAAGATTATCTTGTCTGTTCATTCCCAAAAGGGCAGTTTTCACTTATACAAACCAGCAGTGTAAAACCATTACATGGAAATTCACAAATTTCAGAAAACCCAAAGATCATTTAATTCTAGATTACGTTAAAAAAAAAACCCATTAATTGGATTTTGGGCAGGTCTGATTTTCCTCGCAATTCTTACGACAGCCAAAAACGTAGTTTACTTTGTTTGGAACTCCAGCTCAAGGTGCTGTGACGCTGTCTAGTTTTTCCTACTTCCTTTCTGCTCAGGTCCTCTTAGTGCCTTACCCGAGCCTAGAGTGGTTCGTGTTCTCTCTTAAAAGATGCACAACACCCACCTCAGAACCTTCCCTCTTTCTCTTACTTTGTGGACTTGGCTGGCTCACATTTCCCCTACGAATAGGAATACTGTTAAGTGGTTTAGATTTAGAAACCCCTTTCTGCATCTGAGCACAAGTGTGAGAATGAAAAGCACAAACCTCTGTCTGGCATCTGTTCAAATATTAGCTGTATATCAGACAATAGAGAAGCAGATAATGACAAAGGAATGGAAAGCTAAGCAATGCTACCCTGTATCTGATGACAATTTAAGTATTTTCTTGGACTGTCAAGTACAGATGGATAACATGGCAAAATATAACTAGGAGTTAAATATACCAGAGTTCTATTTCATGACAAGGTTTTAATATCTTAATAAAACTAATTCTAGGACTTCCCTGGTGGTGCAGTGGTAAAGAATACGCCTGCCAATGCAGGGGACACGGGTTTGAGCCCTGGTCTGGGAAGATCCACATGCTGTGGAGCAATTAAGCCCGTGCGCCACAACTACTGAGCCTGCACTCTAGAGCCCATGAGCCACGACTATTGAGCCCGGGAGCCTAGGGCCCATGCTCCACAACAAGAGAAGCCACCACAATGAGAAGCCTGCGCACCGCAACAAAGAGTAGCCCCCACTCACCGCAACTAGAGAAAAGCCTGCATGCAGCAACGAAGACCCAATGCAGCCAAAAATAAATAAATTTTTAAAAAATTGATTAAAAAAAGAAACAAAAACATTCTACAATACTATCTAAGCTGGACTTTAGTGAAAAGAGGTAGCTGTTTGATGGCCCTCTTAGATCACAGCAAAATCTACATACATCCTAAAGAAAAAGAATAAATTTAGTAAAAGTAATTTAAAAGAAATATTATACTTAAAAATCTTAATGACTCAAGGAAATATTTATTATTGCACCTTACATATAAAATACCCTTTAGACCTGTGCTTCTCAACCCTGGCAGCATATTAGAATCACTTGGTGAACTCAACAACAAGGAAAATAAACAGATGCTCAGGCTCCACCCCTGGAGATCCAGATGTAATTGGCCTGGGGTGGAATTTGGGTATTTTACTTTTTTTTTTTAAGCTCCCTCAGGTGAATCTAATGTGTAGCCAGGATTGAAAATCATTGTTTTTGTTGTACTTAGAATAAAGCTAGAGCCTTTGTCTTCTCAAAACGTCTCACTGCAGTACACCTAAAGGCAGAGAAGAATAAAGGCAAATACTGGGATGGTTTTGAGGTCTCTTACTTCATTTTGAATAACCATTCATTCATGCATTCAATGAATTTTACTGAGCATCAACTATGTGCTAAGTACTGTTCTAGGCACTGGGGATACAGTATTGAACAAAACAGATAAAATCTCGGCTCTGGGGCTTCCCTGGTGGTGCAGTGGTTGAGAGTCCGCCTGCCGATGCAGGGGACGCGGGTTCGTGCCCCGGTCTGGGAAGATCCCACATGCCGCGGAGCGGCTGGGCCCGTGAGTCATGGCCGCTGAGCCTGCGCGTCCGGAGCCTGTGCTCCGCGACGGGAGAGGCCACAACAGTGAGAGGCCCGCGTACCGCAAAAAAAAAAAAAAAAAAAAAAAATCTCGGCTCTGATGGAGCTTATGGGGTAGAGAGATAACTAACTAGCTGTCAGGTAGTGGTAAGTGCTACGAACATTAATTTTGTGTTCTATTCCAAGACATCTTCTAATATAGAAATAAAGTCCTTCCCCCTCCCCAGCCTCAAAATCTTTGAGTGAAATAGATGCTTTGTAAAGATAATGCACCGTTATTATTCTGGCTTTTCATGCCACTTTGGAAGGGGGCCTAAAATACTGTTACAACAGAAGACAGAGCCCTGCCTGTTATTACACAGAAGATAATAAACCTTTCTTTCTCTTTCTTGTGTACTTGTTATTGACATAGTAGCCTCTGATGGACAGAAGAAGAATTAAAGAAAATCTGGTTCAGTATTCGGTCTTTGGTTTTAGGGAGAGGGTAAGGGGTTTGGCGATGGTCATAGACCGCTTTGAAAATCTGATGAAGCTATGATCCCTTTCTCCAGAATAATGCACATATGTATAAGGGTATGACTTTGCATACAATTTCAGGGGCTTATGGATCTGGGTTAAGAATGTTTGGTATAATTATGGAAAAAACTGACTTCCAGTAAGCAGTAATCTTCAGAGTGCCTATATTCCCCTAGCCTCCACATAAGTCAAACACAGATTCACTGAAAAGAGGAAGAACAGGTCAGTTGAAAGGTTCAGCACAAAAGGCCTGACGTCATAGTTCAGGAGTCTGTTTTACACAGGTGGTAAAGCCAAGCATATTCCAAAAATAACATTTTCAATGTCAAGGCAGGACAAGCAAGATAAAGGTGCAACACCCTCTGGTGCGCTACTACAATAGAAAATGAATGAAAACAAATTTCCACAGAAACAACTCACCTGAAGAACTCTTCCTGACAAGAAGTTTTGTCTGCAGTAATTATAACTTGCACGCATACCTTCTTTTGTACTTAGCTGCCATCCCTAAATTTTGGAGAAAGTCACAATGTTACTGTCTTTAGTGCCAACTCTGGTAATAAATCTCAGCTAATAGGTTGTATACTTACCTTATATGCTCGTAGAAGGGCCAGATAATCACTGTTTGCAAATGCAAATTCTAGCTTTTTCTGGTTAGCTTCCTCTTTTTTATCCCAGGGAGATACCTAAATGAGGAAAACCAGGTTTGAAGGACACATTTTACCCAAGGTTTCAAATGGCACTTTCCTACTGCTGAAGCCAGGTGCCTCGGGAAGTATTTTGCGTGGAACAGAGTACACAGTGGGTGGCTGGTTAAAAGTAATTATGGTGGTTAAGTGCCAAGCTAACAGTCCTACTTGTCCTTGTGAGTCCATCTGCCCACCCAAAATAACTTCTACTGGGTCTTTTACTTCCTAGTGGCAAGATGTCATCAAAGAGCCACTCATTCTAAAAGCTACATCTAAAATCTAAGATTCTGTTAACTCTGTGGTATCTTTATTTTACAGATTCTTATTCATCTTCTATACTCAAGTCTCCCCTATTTCTATACCCATAATTCATGTTTTTTTCCTTTTAAAAATAATGTTTACAGGTCCTCCTTTTCCCTACAAATTAGTAAAATCAGCTAAGAACTTAATTTTCACTGCCTTCTCTTGCTGCAACATACACATGTACTAAAGACACCAGCAAGAGCAAGTTACACTGAGGCCCAAGCTGTATCACACTGAAAATCATTCTAAGCCAACTACGGTGCTTCTCTCTAATTCTCCTATATTTGGACACCTTTATAGCTAACACAACAATAATAAAATTTTATTTTCTATTTGAAAATAAATTTTCTTCCTTTTTAGGAAGACTAGTGGGAAAAGGATTACATTTGGGAATTAACTATGTTTACAGAACCCAGCAAAGGACAGGTGTTCAGTTTTGGTTAAGGACGACATCAATATTTCTAATGAACAATTTCTGCATTCCAATAAAAGAAAACAGACAGTGAGAGGTTATTTAGATGATTTGAGAAACAGGCAATGGAGGTCTTATTCATAATAATACTGGCTGTATGTCTCTGAGCAAGCTACATCGCCTAGCCTGGCCCTTGGTTTTGTCATCTGTTGTTAAATGAGGGGGCTGAACTAAGATCTTTTTGCAGATCTGTGAGTTTACAATTCCATGAAGTATAACAGTAAAACTGAAGAAAATTATTACATCTATTCCCCTATCTATCTGAGATAAGCCATGTGAAAATAAAGGAAGAGTGACACTCTACCCAATGACAGCTGAATATTCATTTTCAAGTCTACATGGAATACTTTCCAGGACTGAGCATATACTTAGCCATAATACAGAGCTTAGAAAGTTTCAAAGGACTAAAATAATATAAAGTATGTTCTTTGACCGCAACAGAATGAAATTAGAAGTCAATAAAAGGAAAAAACTGGGAAACTCAATAGATATGTGGACATTAAACTACACATGCCTAAATAACCAATGAGTCATAGAAGAACTAGAGAGGGAAATCAGAAAATACTTGAAATGTGCCACAACTACTGAAGCCTGCATGCCTAGAGCCCGTGCTCCACAGTAAGAGAGGCCACTGCAAGTGAGAAGCCCACGCACCGCAATGCAGAGTAGCCCCCACTCGCCACAGCTAGAAAAAGCCCGCACGTAGCAATGAAAACCCAATGCGCCAAAAAAAAATACTTGAATGAAAATGAAGACACAATGAAAAAGGAGAAGTAACAACTGACACTGCAGAAATACAAAAGATCATGAGAGATTACTATAAGCAACTCTATGCCAATAAAATGGACAACCTGGAAGAAATGGACAAATTCTTAGAAATGCACAACCTGCCAAGACTGAATCAGGAAGAAATAGAAAATATGAACAGACCAATCACAAGCACTGAAATTGAAACTGTGATTAAAAATCTTCCAACAAACAAAAGCCCAGGACCAGATGGCTTCACAGGCGAATTCTATCAAGCATTTAGAGAAGAGCTAACACCTATCCTTCTCAAACTCTTCCAAAATATAGCAGAGGGAGGAACACTCCCAAACTCATTCTACGAGGCCACCATCACCTTGATACCAAAACCAGACAAGGATGTCACAAAGAAAGAAAACTACAGGCCAATATCACTGATGAACATAGATGCAAAAATCCTCAACAAAATACTAGCAAACAGAATCCAACAGCACATTAAAAGGATCATACACCATGATCAAGTGGGGTTTATTCCAGGAATGCAAGGATTCTTCAATATACGCAAATCAATCAACGTGATACACCATATTAACAAACTGAAGGAGAAAAACCATATGATCATCTCAATAGATGCAGAGAAAGCTTTTGACAAAATTCAACACCCATTTATGATAAAAACCCTGCAGAAAGTAGGCATAGAGGGAACTTTCCTCAACATAATAAAGGCCATATATGACAAACCCACAGCCAGCATCGTCCTCAATGGTGAAAAATTGAAACCATTTCCACTAAGATCAGGAACAAGACAAGGTTGCCCACTCTCACCACTCTTATTCAACATAGTTTTGGAAGTTTTAGCCACAGCAATCAGAGAAGAAAAGGAAATAAAAGGAATCCAAATGGGAAAAGAAGAAGTAAAGCTGTCACTGTTTGCAGATGACATGATACTATACATAGAGAATCCTAAAGATGCTACCAGAAAACTACTAGAGTTAATCAATGAATTTGTTAAAGTTGCAGGATACAAAATTAATGCAGAGAAATCTCTGGCATTCCTATATACTAATGATGAAAAATCTGAAAGTGAAATCAAGGAAAGACTCCCATTTACCATTGCAACAAAAAGAATAAAATATCTAGGAATAAACCTACCTAAGGAGACAAAAGACCTGTATGCAGAAAATTATAAGACACTGATGAAAGAAATTAAAGATGATACAAATAGATGGAGAGATGTACCATGTTCTTGGATTGGAAGAATCAACATTGTGAAAATGACTCTACTACCCAAAGCAATCTACAGATTCAATGCAATACCTATCAAACTACCAATGGCATTTTTCACAGAACTAGAACAAAAAATTTCACAATTTGTATGGAAACACAAAAGACCCCGAATAGCCAAAGCAATCTTGAGAACGAAAAATGGAGCTGGAGGAATCAGGCTCCCTGACTTCAGACTATACTACAAAGCTACAGTAATCAAGACAGTATGGTACTGGCACAAAAACAGAAAGATAGATCAATGGAACAGGATAGAAAGCCCAGAGATAAACCCACGGACATATGGTCACCTTATCTTTGATAAAGGAGGCAGGAATGTACAGTGGAGAAAGGACAGTCTCTTCAATAAGTGGTGCTGGAAAAACTGGACAGGGACATGTAAAAGTATGAGATTAGATCACTCCCTAACACCATACACAAAAATTAGCTCAAAATGGATTAAAGACCTAAATGTAAGGCCAGACACTATCAAACTCCTAGAGGAAAACATAGGCAGAACACTCTATGACATAAATCACAGCAAGATCCTTTTTGACCCACCTCCTAGAGAAATGGAAATAAAGACAAAAATAAACACATGGGATCTAATGAAACTTCAAAGCTTTTGCACAGCAAAGGAAACCATAAACAAGACGAAAAGACAACCCTCAGAATGGGAGAAAATACTTGCAAATGAAGCAACTGACAAAGGATTAATCTCCAAAATTTATAAGCAGCTCATGCAGCTCAATAGCAAAAAAACAAACAACCCAATCCAAAAATGGGCAGAAGACCTAAATAGACATTTTTCCACAGAAGATATACAGACAGCCAACAAACACATGAAAGGATGCTCAACATCTTTACTCATTAGAGAAATGCAAATCAAAACTACAATGAGATATCATCTCACACCAGTCAGAATGGCCATCATCAAAAAATCTAGAAACAATAAATGCTGGAGAGGGTGTGGAAAAAAGGGAACACTCTTGCACTGCTGGTGGGAATGTGAATTGGTACAGCCACTATGGAGAACGGTATGGAGGTTCCTTAAAAAACTACAAATAGAACTACCATATGACCCAGCAATCCCACTATTGGGCATATACCCTGAGCAAACCATAATTCAAAAAGAGACATGTACCAAAATGTTCATAGCAACCCTATTTACAATAGCCCGGAGATGGAAACAACCTAAGTGTCCATCATCGGATGAATGGATAAAGAAGATGTGGCACATATATACAATGGAATATTACTCAGCCATAAAAAGAAATGAAATTGAGCTATTTGTAATGAGGTGGATGGACCTAGAGTCTGTCATACAGAGTGAAGTAAGTCAGAAAGAGAAAGACAAATACTGTATGCTGACACATATATATGGAATTTAAGAAAAAAAATGTCATGAAGAACATAGGGGTAAGACAGGAATAAAGACACAGACCTACTAGAGCATGGACTTGAGGATATGGGGAGGGGGAAGGGTAAGCTGTGACAAAGTGAAAGAGCGGCATGGACATATATACACTACCAAACGTAAGGTAGATAGCTAGTGGGAAGCAGCCGCATAGCACAGGGAGATCAGCTCGGTTCTTTGTAACCGCCTGGAGGGGTGGGATAGGGAGGGTGGGAGGGAGACGCAAAAGGGAGGGGATATGGGAACATATGTATATGTATAACTGATTAAATTTGTAAAATTTTAAAAAAAAGTAAATCATTAAAAGAATATTATTAAAAAAATAAAACGTTAAAGTTTAAAGTAATCAGAAAAAAAAAAAAAAAAAAGAAAATGAAGACACAACATACCAAAACGTATAGAATGCAGCTAACGCAGTCCATAGAAGAAAATTTATAGCTGTATATGTCTATACTAAAAAAGAAGAAAGATCTCAAATCAATAAACTTCCACCTTAAGACATTGGAAAATGAAGAACAAACTAAAACTGAAACAAACAGAAGGAAAGAAACAAAGAGCAGAAATTAATAAAATAGAGAACAGAAAAACAGTAGGGAAAACCAATGAAGCCAAAAGCTGGTTCTCTGAAAAGATCAACAAAACTGACAAACCTTTAGCTAAAATGATCAAGAAAAAGAGAGAGAGGGGCTTCCCTGGTGGCGCAGTGGTTGAGAGTCCGCCTGCCGATGCAGGGGACGCGGGTTCGTGCCCCGGTCCGGGAAGATCCCACATGCTGCAGAGCAGCTGGGCCCGTGAGCCATGGCTGCTGAGCCTGTGTGTCCGGAGCCTGTGCTCCGCAATGGGAGAGGCCACAGCAGTGAGAGGCCCGCGAACCGCAAAAAAAAAAAAAAAAAAAAAAATAGAGAAGGCTCAAATTATCAGAATCAGAAATGAAAGGGGATATTACTAACAAGCTCTCAGAAATAAAAAGGACTATAAAATACTATGTTTATATATTAATAAATTAGGTAATTTAGATGAAATGGACAAATTCCTAGAAAAAGCAAATGATCAAAACTGACTCAAAAAGAAACATAATCTGAATAGACCTATAAGAAGTGGAGAGGTTGAATTAATTTAAAAAAAAAAAACTACCCACAAAGAAAAGACCAAGTGGCTTCACTGCTGATTTCTACCAAGCATTTAAAGAAGACTTAACATTAATTCTCACAAAATCTTCAAAAAAATAAAGGAGGAGGGAACACTTCCCAAATCATTATGTGGCCAGTGTTACTCTGATACCAAAGCCAGATAAAGACATCACAAGAAAAGAATACTACAGACCAATAACTCTTATGAATGTAAAAATCCTCAAGACACTAATAAAAAGAACAAAGTTGGAGGACTCACACTTCCCGATTTCAAAACTTACTACAAAACTAGAGTTATTTTGAATCAAGACAGTGTGGAACTGGCCTAAGGATAGACATATAACTTAATGGAACAGAACTGAGAATCCAGGAATAAACCCATGTATTTATGGTCAGTTGATTACTGACAAGAATGCTAACACCATTCAGTGGGGAAAGAATAGTCTTTTCAACAAATGGTGATGGGACAACAGGACAGTCTCATGCAAAAGAATGAAGCTGGATTCTTACTTCACATTATATTCAAAAACTAACTCAAAATGGACCAAAGACCATAATGTAAGAGCTAAAACTATAAAAACTTTTAGGAAAAAACATAGGGATAAATTTTCAAGACTTTGGATTTGGCAATGGATTCTTAACCATGACAACAACAAAAGCTCGAGCAACAAAAAACTAGATAAATTGGAATTCATACAAATAAAAACTTTTCTATTTCAAAGAACAGATCAAGAAAGTGAAAAAGGCAACCCATAGTACAGGAGAAAATATCTGCAAATCATGTATCTGTTAAGGGACTTATATCCAGAATATATAAAGAACTCTTATAACTCAATAATAAAAGGACAAATAACCCAATTTAAAAATGGGCAAACTATCTGAATAGACATTTCTTGACAGATATACAAATGGACAATAAGAAACTGAAAAGATGTTTAATATCATTAGCCATTAGAGAAATACAGATCTAAAGCCACAAATTCACACAACCTAAAACAGTTATAATAAAAAAGTCAGATAATAACAAGTGTTAGTAAGGATGTGGAAAAATTATAATCCTGATAAAATGCTGGTAGAATGTAAAATGCCACTACTCTGGAAGAGTCTGGAAGTTCCTCAAAAAGTTAAATAGTATTTGACCCAATAATTTCACTCCTAGGTATACACCCAAGACAAGTGAAAACATATGTTCACATAAAAACTTGTACATGAACGTTTATAGCCAAAGGTGGAAACAATCCCAAATGTCCTTCAAGTGCTGAATGGATAAATGAAATGTGGTATACCCATACAAAGGAATATTACTTGGCCATAAAAGGAATGAAGCACTGATACATGCTATAACATAGATGACTCTTAAAAGCATTATGCTAAGTGAAGAAGCCAATCACAAAACACTATATATTATATTGTTTCATTAATATGAAATGTCCAGAAGAGGCAAATCTATGAACACAGAAAGGAGATTGGTGGTTATCTATGAATGGAATGGATGGGGGGGTTGGAGGGAAATAGGAGAGTGACAGCTAAGAGGTGGTTTTTTGTTTTTGTCACATCTTTTTTGGAGTATAATTGCTTTACAATGGTGTGTTAGTTTCTGCTGTATAACGAAGTCAATCAGCTATACATATACATATATCCCCATTTCTCCTCCCTCTTGCGTCTCCCTCCCACCCTCCCTATCCCACCCCTCTAGGTGGTCACAAAGGACCGAGCTGATCTCCCTGTGCCATGCGGCTGCTTCCCACGAGCTATCTATTTTACATTTGGTAGTGTGTATATGTCCATGCCAGTCTCTCACTTCATCCCAGGTTACCCTTCCCCCTCCCCGTGTCCTCAAGTCCATTCTCTACGTCTGCATCTTTATTCCTGGCCTGCCCCTAAGAGGTTTTTTTTAATGAGGTGATTAAAAACGTTCTAAAACTGACTAGGGTGATGACTGCACAATACTAAAAACTACTGTACACTTTACATGGGTGAATTATATTTCAATAAAGCTGTTGAAAAAAGTAGTCCAATATATTTATTGTTTTTTAAAATCAGGCAGGGGCACTTTTTGCTTGCTTGCTTTTCTGGTTTTCCTATAATGAGCAAGTAAAGCAGATACATAAAAAGCACATTTAGATGACTTAAATAAGCTGGCTCTCTAGTTCTTAATCTTTATTTGGGGCATGGATTTCTTTGAGGATCCAATAAAAGTTAAGAGACATTGTGCCCTGAAAGATTCACCTATAATATACTCACAAGAAAAGTATTAGGGGGCTCACATAACCCTGAAGCCCCCGTGGTCCCCTTAGAGACTTACAGACTCCAGTTCAGATGAATGCTGTTTACTTACAAAAGGAGACTTAAAAGCTAAACTCGCAGCAATGGTGAGAGCAGGATCCAAACAGCGGAAGATAGACCCAAACAGCATTAGCTTTCCGATTCTCACATCTACGGGCAGAGAAGCCAAGTGATACCCTAGAGGGGTCAGTTTTTCATCTGGAGTTAATGCTCCCAAGTCTCGTAATCGTATTTTTGAGGCACGGAGAGAATCAGCATGCGGGGGTTCAATGAGCCGAGAGAACACAGATTGGAGATTATGAGTGCTAAACATCTCTAAAATTTTAATTCTGAAAAAAGAAAACAAAACAATTTGTCATTTTTATTTCTGGTGGGATGACACAAAGAGGTAAGCTTCTGTGCATGAAAATAATTTATAATTTCCCAAATACATGCTTTCATAAACCAAACAATGCCAGTTTAAATAAATTTTTAAAAAATCTCTTATGTCTTTTACTTCTCCTAGCAATAAGTTACAGAAACACTTTCAGATTCTGAAATTTACTGAGATTCAGAATAAATTTCTCTCTATACACTTCCAAAATGCTTTTTTCTATAACAGTGGGTTCAAATCATGAAATAAAATTCAAATGATCCACCTACTCTCTTTCCCACATCTGAAACTGCATAATAATCGTTTATAAAATTAACCTGCATTGTGTCCTGCCTTGTGACAGCTCTTGAAAAGCTGTTTTAAATTATGAATTTAGGCAATTTTTGAAAGAGAAAAATCTTATATAAAGTTTATTTATTTCACTTATAATTCCTTTACATTTTTACTAATGTAATGGAAAGCTCTCAAAATACACCTATTGGATAAAAGAAGAGCTGTAACATCTTTGTACAAGTAACTTTTTTCCCTTTGGGTAAACATTTTATGGGCATACTCCCTCAAAATAATGACTCGGTCAAAGAGCATGGATAGTTTTAGAGTTCTTATATACGCTATGCAAAGTTTCAGAAAGGTTGAACCAAAGGTTCTCCAGCTTCAATAACACTGAGTTTAATCATTCATTCGTTAAATCCTATTTTATGATATTTGTTCTTTTGTTTGTTCATCAGGTAAATAATGTTGTTTTCAAATTGCTTTTGTTCAATTTGTTCTAACTGATAATGAGGGTGTAGATTTCCCCCTGAGATGATTTAATATTGGTGTTGCCCTAGCAGAAATTTCTTGATAAGTTAGATGACTTTCCTGACTAATAAATGTATTCTTAAGCTGTTTTAGGGCCATCCTCTGCAATGCAAGAGATCTTTATGTGTATAAAGTTAAAAGGAATGGTAAGGCAACACTGAAGGGCTCTTTCTTTGCAAATGAATGAGTTCATCCAAGTCCACGCTTAGCAAAACATCTTCTACTAAGAAAACGAAAACATGGAACTTACGGTGAGAAACGTTGGGACCTTTCGGAAGCAGAACACAAGGATCAAGATGTACCTGAGACAGAGCTGTTCCAGGGGCACTCTCTGTATTTCTGGTAGCTGCTGCTTTAGAAGCTGGTGACTGAAGTGATGGCTGGTGAATAAATGGAAGCAGACCCCAGATGCAACACGACCTGCTCGACCTTTTCTTTGCAGGGCATTGGCTTGAGAGACAAAAGTATCCTCTAAACTTTCCATCCCTTTGCTGGCATCATATCTATAAAGTAAAAGAAAAGGTAAAAAGCAGCTACTTTATAAAAATGTGGCCAAAATTTTACTTAGCATGGAAAGAATAGATGAACCATCCTACTTCTGTAGAAGGACAGTGTCCCGCATGTTCTGGGGTAGTTGAGTCCCTGGTGGGAGCACTTTGTGCTAATTTAAATGGTTTCTGTACTATATACTACATACAGTTTCTTTATTCAATTTAAAAAAAATTTTTTTTCGAGAAATAAAAACTATATATATTTAAGGTGTACAATGTGACGTTTCGATATATGTATACATTGTGAAATGATTACCAACCTTTTGGTAATTAACATATCCATCACCTCCCATACCAATTCTTTTTCATTCAAGCACATGTAAAGCATATAAGAAAAAGAGGAAAAATAATTATTTCTAAGGTAAAAACTTAAAATTTCTACCTCTGTTTGAATATAAGATTCATGATCCTAGCTACAGAATCACTCATATCTAGAGAGTTTTCATAAAGTATTTTTTCAAACGTAATCCATGTAGCTTAATAGCATTAGCCTTTAACAGCTGTGTTGCTCCAAATGAGGCATCGTTAGCCCCTCTCTTACATCACCAAAAGAGGATACCTCTTTTCTTTCATTTTCCCAGAATCAATGACATAGACAACATCATCGATAGTGATGGATGTCTCAGCAATGTTGGTGGAAATTATAATCTTAGTTACACCCAGAGGAGGTTTTACAAACACAGCCTGCTGCTCTTCACTGGATAAAGATGAATGAAGTGGGTGAACAACACATCTAAAAAAAAAAAAAAAAAAGTATTTAGTGTTCTAGTACAAAACACTGAAATTGGGTTATAATGGGTGAATTTCTATTAAAACTAACAATGTGACTCCAAAAATCAGCAGCTTCTCCACAACCTGTCCTCAAGGCCCAGGTCTTCTAAATGGGAAAGTTCTTTCTGACCCTTAAAATATTTACTCAGTTCTATGAACTAAAAACCTTGCATCAGGGCCTCCCTGGTGGCGCAGTGGTTGAGAGTCCGCCTGCCGATGCAGGGGATACGGGTTCGTGCCCCGGTCTGGGAGGATCCCATATGCCGCGGAGCGGCTGAGCCCGTGAGCCATGGCCGCTGGGCCTGCGCATCCGGAGCCTGTGCTCCGCAACGGGAGAGACCACAACAGTGAGAGGCCCGCATACCGCAAAAAGAAAAAAAAAAAAAAAAAAAAAAAAACCTTGCATCAACTTGGGAAAAACTGGAGTGTAATTCACTAGTAAATAATCAAGAGGACTAAATAGTTGACATTCTACAAGTAACAAGCCTGGAGCACACTAACCAACAAAGAATCATTTTTTTCCCTACCTTTAAATTCAGAGAAAGAGAGACAGAGACAGTCATGTATGCTAAGAAACTTCAGTCTTATATTTCTAGGGGGTGTTCATCTGTCAAGTAGTGTCCCCTTAGATATGAAGACATACCCAGTCTGTCTTACTACTGGAATAGGAACCACTGAAAATTATTTTTTCTCAAAATGGTAGCATTTCTTTGTTGTTATTAACACTGGCTTCTCCAATCCCCAGTATCTGGCAACTGAAATTACAGTTGACCCTCAAAGAATACGCGGATTAGGGAAGACCAATCCTCTGTGCAGTCAAAAATCCATGTATAATTTATAGTTGGCCCTTTGTGTATGTGGTTCCTCTGTATCTGTGGTTCTGCATCCATGGATTTAACTAAGCATGTATCATGTAGTACTATAGTATGTACCACTGAAAAAAATCCATGTATAAGTAGACCCATGCAGTTCAAACCGTGTTGTTCTAGGGTTAACTGCACATGCCATTTTGCTGAGTCACTACGCTAAGTGAAGAGAAACATTTTTATATAATGGAATGGAAATGACTGACTCCCTGGAACAAACTGCTTTGTCTATTCCCAGCTGGCATAAACAAACATATTTTTGAGCAGTGACACCAGGGTTGAAAGAAGGTGATGACAGTCAAAGAGATCTTTCTGGTTATTCATTTTCACACATAACTGCAATAGATGATTAAGAATATAGAAAGCAATTAACTTACCGATTACTACGTCTGTTGTTGAATAGAGAATTAGACTGTAGCTGTTCATAAAGCATTTTGATTTCTGCTAGTCCCGGTAAAAATACAAGTATAGCACCTGGATATATAAAAAGAATCAATCTGAGAGATGTGAAAAAGAAAAAACTAATACAGATTTTAATTTTAAATGAAAAATGTAATAATCTGAGATTTTTCACAATCAATTTTCTTTTCTTTGTAAAGTCCCCAGGGAACTAAATGGAAAACAAACTTTTAGAATATATTTTCTGACTTAATAACTACAGAATGAATGAGGTACTATATCTTTCGAAAACAGAAAAAGAAATGATGTGTAGAAAAATATAATGCCTTACGTGATAC
The DNA here is from genome assembly GCF_025265405.1 of Mesoplodon densirostris. Classification (NCBI taxonomy): domain Eukaryota; kingdom Metazoa; phylum Chordata; class Mammalia; order Artiodactyla; family Ziphiidae; genus Mesoplodon; species Mesoplodon densirostris. The sequence continues at coordinate 31,369,666 of NC_082674.1, forward strand.
AAGAATCATTAGCAAAGCTCTTTAAACATACTTCTTCAGTGCACTGGCCACTGACATTCTGTTTCTATAGAAAGAGTTATACTTCTAATCTTATATGACAGGAAGACTCTTCTCCCCATTAGTAAATAAAATCCATAAACATTTTATTGGAAATGAGGAAAAGAAACTATAATTGGCCAGCCAATCTGGTAATCTAAATTTAGATATGTGTTGAAGAAGCAGTAGATTAACTTACCATGCCATAATAATGGTTTATGGGCTTTAAAATTTTACATTAAAGAAAATAAACAGTGATAACTGATTATAGTGTATTTCTGTGCCAAGAGCAGTCACTCAGCAATAGTCACCTCCTTTTGTGCTTTATTCACAGAGGAAACTGACACTGTCTTCCCTAACCCCGCCTTTAATCCCACAAATATTTACTGGGTGTCTTTGTCAGCTTTGTGCTAGGTACAATGGAATATAAAACAAAGATCTGCCCACAAGGAACTCATGACCAATATTTTATCGTGGTTCTTCTCCCCACTAAATAAATAAGGAAACTAAAGTATTACAAAAATTGAACTCTGAAGAAGGACAAAAGATTATCTTTCAAGGTTGGTTTTAATACTGTACTTCCTAGTTTACAAAGAATGTTCACATATATTATCTCATTTGATCCTCATAACCACCCGTTAAGAAGATTAATAGTACCCTTAAGGTGACTCAGTAACATGGTCAGGTCACAGAACTTAATAAGAGGGGAGTATGAAAACAAATATAGGGTTTCTGGTACCAGATCCATGCTTTTTCCATTACATACCCCATGCTTCTCTCTACTAAAGTAGCACAAAATTTAAGTGGTAAAATAATCTATATGGATGGAAAAAAAAATTTGTATTTTTATGTGCCTTCTGATCTACTCTGCCCTCATGGCTTGGCCATCTGTATCAAGGATATCTTTAATATTCACAAATATATCACCAACTGCCTAATCACTACATCAACTTTGCTTTGAATTCAGATAATTTTCTAACATTTCTTTTTGGCTGGTATACTTCATTTTTTTCAGTAATAGTCTTTTCCTTTGGGATGAAATAAGATATTCAATCCAGTGATAATGCATTAGCCAACAATGGCTACTTGCCAAGGAATGAGAAACAAGGCACTTCAATAATTTTATGTGGCTCACATGTTTCCTTAGAAAATACCACATAATGATTAAGATCTAATCAGAAGAGGGCAGTCATTAAGCACTGTGTAATGAGCATATAATGTAGTTTTCTGATCTATGATTCCACTTAATTATCACTCAACAATGGCTGCATCTATTCATGCAACAAATATTTACTCCATACCTAAGGATTCCAGGTTCTGTTCTAGGGTCTGAGGAATACAGTGGTGCACAAGAAATTCTTATTCTTAAAGAGCTTACATTCTACTGAAGGAGACCATCAGTAAGCAGAACTATAATTTTGGATAGTGTTAAGTGCTACATTGAAAATGAAAACCATTTATGGATATTGTGATAGAGTGAGGGGAGAGACAACAGATAGGGTGGTCAGAGAAGACTCCTCTGAAGAGAAGACATTTGTTGGAAACCTGAATGATGTGAAGGATTCAGTTATGAGAAGATCTGGGACATTCATTCTGGAGATAACGGACTACAAATGAGGTAAAAGGTCACTGGGAAGACACCGAGCAAGGGGAAAGTAGGGATTGCTCTGTGTTATAACAGGAGGAGGAGGAGGAGTAGTAACAGTGATCATAATAACAATGATAAATATACTAGCATAACTATAATATTGTTAGGGGTAGTGGCTACTGGGCATTAAATATATGTCAGGCACTGTGCTAAGCGCTTTGTATATGGTTTCTTTTAATCCTCAACATAGAGGATTTATTATTGTCTTCACTTTACAAACAAGGAGCCTGAGGCATAGAAAAGATAAGGACTTTATTATCCAAGGTTACAGAGCTCGGAGTAGCAGGGAATTTTATCAGACTTTCCAAAGCCTGTTCTCTTAACCCCATTGCCCTGTGGCCTCCAGGTATAGAGTCTTCACATGATTCAAACACTCATTATTAGACTCCCATTTAGCCAGGGACTGAGTGTTGACATGTGGACACCCAGGCCTTCTTTTCAGCCTTCTTCATTTTGGACTTTGTATTGTTAACATCTTTTTGCTTGGTGGGTAAAAGGTAAAACTTCCTCAAAAGGTAAACGGTAAAATTTCCTCCTGAAAAACCTAATAAGCAACTGTACACACAACTGGGGGTGAAAAAGTGAGGAACCGGGGCGAGGGCTCCAGGAAGAGAGGCTGTCCCCACAATCCCCACCATCTCAGGAAGTAGACTCCCTGCCCTTTGCCGTCTCACACTTAAGACAGGCTGCAGTTACCTGGAGGGTAGGAGTGCTTTCCATCCACAATCCACTCTAACAAGGCCTCGATTAATTCAAGATTAACCTTTTCAAAATCCATAACGGACATTGTTTTGATGACTGATTTGCTAACCCCTGAAAGAAAGGTAAAAATCAGGATAGTTATACCTTATTGAAGAAAATATGCCTGGGAACTAGGTGGGTGTCTTGATTTGATTTAATAACACAGATGTTCACATTTAATGTGCTGAAATGAACTTTTTTCCTTCAGTCTCTCAGAAAATACAGGCTCACTAGAAGCACTTTTTGCTTGAACAATGACCCAAAGAGCAGGCTCCTGCCCCTGCTGGAAAGGCCGAGAGAAGCAACTTTTAACTTTTCTCTTTCCTTCCCCTTTTATCTATCATATAAAATATATTTTATATATATTTCAGATATATATGTATTATATATATTCATATATTATATAAGTATATTCTATATATATATATCAAACACATTTGATATATAAATATATCAAAAATATTGCAGAAAACCCTTCCAGAGTCAATCAACTTGTGAATTAGATCAGCCAAAAGTCCAGGCAACAGTAACTGTGAAAATCAGTGCACAGAGGCCACAGCTTTACTTTACAACAGTGACTTTACAGCAGCAACTTTACAACAGTGACTTTTAACTTTTAGGTTCCTTGAGAAAATCATAAAAGTTATGAATCTTCCCTTTAAAATACATGTGATTTCAATGGCTTCACCAATAACCCTGAAGTCTACCCATCGACCCTCAGGTTAAGGGTCTACAATCTCCTTCTAATTCATTGGAAGCCTAGTAAAAGATATACTTCCTTGTGTTGTACTATAAGCCTCAGCTCTTTTAAAAACAAACAGCATATGCCTGGGGAGACTAATTCTCTGCAGACGGCTGCCGTTTCTTTTTAGTTCTTTCTAATGACCCATCACCTGAAATAGAGTCTAACTGGAGCAAAATAACTGTAGTTGGTATGAAGGAAGGCAAGCTTTCTACGCTTTGCTGAAAAGCTTGAAGAGAGGCAAAAGCAGTTGCTAAACAGTGTTGTTCTGAAGAATGAACCCTATGTTGGTAAAAAATGAAAGAAAGGGAGAAATAAGCTACACAAGCAAAAGTGTGGTTGGGTGTGGATGGCAGAGCAGGAATCATTTTTATTTGCCAAGATTCCAAATAGCCAGACTTTTCAAAAAGGAGAAAGAATCAGCTAACTGAGAAAAAGGGAAACGAAAATCATTAAAAAAATTTTTTTTAATACTTTGGCAGGTTTTACTAATCATTTATATCTTAAAAGACTGATTATTATTATTTTTTAACTAGAAAATTTTAAAAATCGAGCTAGGGAACATTGTTTAATTTTCTGAAAGAGAGCACTGAGATCAACTAGATAAAGTCTTTGTTTCACAGGGAAGAGGAGACCCGGAGAAGCTAGTGATCAATCAGCCCAGCATCATACAGAAGCTAGTGGTAGAGCCAGGTTTCCCAACCTCAAATCCTTAGAAAAGAGTTCTCAGAGGTGCTTTCTGAACTTTGATATCTCTGTGCTTGACATTAGAAAGACCGTGGCTTAGATCCAGTCATAATTCTTAAAGAAAACTCTGGAATTTCAAAAGAGAAACCAAAGAGATTTTCCTGTTAACTAATTTAATAGAATAAGGAAATGGGAATTGTCGGCTGGTATGATGTACAGAAAGAACACAAACATCTGAGTCAGACATTTTCATGAGAATCACAAATCTGCACTTACTAGCTCTGGGCACTGTGCTGTGGATTAGTATTGTCTTATTTAATCTCCTAAATAATGGCATTTTATAGATAAGGAAACTGAGGAATAGAGAGGATGAGGAACTTGCATATAACTGGTTTTATGAGAGCCTGGGGAGTCGAATCCAGGTCTGTAAGATACATGTCTATGCTCTTAACCTTACTTCTCAGGATGTTGGGAAGATTAAGTGAAATGTTTGAGAGCCACGTATATCTTCCTAAACAGTAGAACAAATGGCTAATGCCCTAATTCCTTTATGATTACCATTTCCCATGCAGGACTGCATCTTTGGTGGAAGGAGAAAAAGGAAAACTCACTTGTCTTTTCTGCTATAGAAGCAGTAACAGGGGTTGGAGGCTCTTACTCCTTGAAAGGTAAACAACTTTTATTTTTTTGGAAGGACCAAGAGGAATTGGGGTGGCAGTCCACGGAAAAGAGAGCAGGAAAGGCAGCTGAGACCTGTCTAGGCTTTAGGAAGAAAGCAAAAGTAGTAACCTTAGGGTTTCTATGGGTTCAGCCCAGCTGAACGTATGGAAGACTATCTAGGAACAAAGCTGCGTGGAGTCCGGCATGGGAGGAGGGAGCACCTAACAACATATATAAAAATGCTCAGCACAGGGTGGGCCCTAAAAAAAGATGTAATTTTCGAGGCCTACTGAATAATGCTAAAACTAGTGGGTGAAATTTTGAGGATGTTATAGGATAAATAGTTTCAAATCTCTCTCCACAACTGACTTATTAACTACAAAGGGAATAAATAGCAACTACACAGAGGAGAAACGTAGGCATCACCTTAACCAGGTGATCAAAGTTAATACTGCTAATAATGGGACGAACCAACATCATGTGCCTCCTGATATGATGCACTGAGAAGGACTCAACATTGTTTCTGTGGTTTTCTAACCAAAAATGCATAACCTAAAACTAATCATGGGGCAACATTAGATAAACCCAAACAGAGGGACATTCTACAAAATAATTGGCCCAAACTCCTTAAAAATGTAAATCATAGAAGAAAAATAAAGGCTGGCAAATTTCTCCAGATAGAAAGAAACTAAAGACACATGATGACTGAATGCAATATGTAATCTTGCGTTGGATCCTGTACCACTTAAAAAATAGCAATAAAGGACATTATTGAAATAATTGACAAAATTAGAATATGGACTGTGGATTAAACAGTAGTACTGTATTAGTGTTAAATGTTTTCATTTTGATCATGTCCTACTGTTTGTTTTTGTTTTTGGCCATGCCGTGCAGCTTGTGGGGTCTTAGTTCCCCGACCAGATATTGAACCCGGGCCCCGGCAGTGAAAGCGCCAGAGTCCTAACCCCTGGACCGCCAGGGAATTCCCATATCCTATTGTTATGTAAGAGGATGTCCTTGTTCTGAGGAAATACATACTGAAATATTAGGGGTTAAGGAGCATCATGTCTGCAATTTACGTTCAAAACATTCAGGAAAAAAAAAAATGCACCCAGAGCAAATAATAAAGCAAATGAAGCAAAATGTTAATAATTGGTGAATCAGGGTAAAGGATATATGAGAGTTCACTGTAGTCTTGCAAATTTTTAATTCTGAATTTGAAATCATATCAAAATGCAAAGTTATAAAACACTCAAGAATATAATTTAAATTTTACTACCTCCCAGTTTTTCTATAATGAACACATTTATAATCAGGAAAAAAACCACTGGTAAATATAATAACAATTTTAATCTAATATGTATTAGAACTGTTATTTTCCTAAGTTTAAGGTTGTTCTGATGAACTAAAGACAAGGTAACTATGAAACAAGAGCCACATTTTTCTTCTTCTGGATCAGGACGTGAGAAAAACTAGTTATCTTTGGCATAATTGTAATATTCCCCCCAGGAAGCACATTACCTTTATAGCGGGCCAGGAGCTGCTTAAAATCTAACTGTTGATCTGGCACGGCATCTTTGGTGGAATCCTGATCGTGGAGGTGCAGGGAGAGGCGCAGGTCCTCCTCCACCTCCTCAAATGCGGTTCTGCTGCGCCTCGCCTTGAACTTCTCCTTTGACATCTGTTTCATGGAGCGCGCGTATGGACTCCCATCCTGCAACACATACCTGAGGAAAGAAGACAAAGAAATGTGTGGGTGTGGCTGCGGGTCTGTTGGTGAGGAATGACACTGTTCACCTGCTTTCCTGCTCATCCAGCAGAATGGTGCTCTGCTTCTGCCCCATTCACGTGTTATTCTCCCACCAGTCCAGGATTCTGTCTGCCGTGCCCTACTGCTGGTGGGGAACACACTGGAATGCTTTTGGCTCTGTTTTAAGATAATTCTGGAGGCAGTGAATTTGGAAAAGTGAGAGAAAAAAGACAGGGAAACTAGCTGAAAGATGATTTCCTCAGAGATTCACATTCAATGGAAGTGGGATTGGGCCCACAAAACAACAATTTTAATAAGCTCCCCAAGTATGCTTACTGCACACTAAAGTTTGAGAGCCACTGTTTTGGGGTTTTTAGCTTGAGAATACTGTATCATTAAATAATGTAGAATTAGGAGGGGGCTTATTAGGAATGGAAGGAGCAGAGAGAAAGAAAAAAATTCTGGTGTCAGACATCAAAGGTGTTTCCATTCTGGAGCTCAGAGGTCAGGAATGAAGATACCAATCTGGGAGTTCTCAGCACAGGGGTGACAGCTGCAATCACATGAGTCTTAGAGAGCCAAGCAAGAATTTAACAGTGAGAAGAAACAGTGCAAGGATAAAACACTGGGGAATCTTCAAGGTCAAAGAGTAGGAAGAGGAAGCAGAGCTTTCAGAGGGGAGAAATCTGTTGGTATCCAATAGACATTACCACCTTCTATCCGGTACAGAACTTATACACTCATATGTACTGCAAACTCCTTGAAGGCAGAATAATAATGATAATAATAGCTAACACATAAAAAGCATTTGATATATGCCAGGCACAGTTCTAAGCCCTTTGCAAGTATTAACTCCAAGTATTAATTAATCCTCATAACTCCTGAAGAGGCTACTATTAATATGCTCACTTTACGTATGATGAAACTAAGTCAAAGAGAGATTAAGCTACTCACCAATGTTACAGTTGGTAAGTAGAGGGATTTAAATACTAGTAGTCTGTCTGCAGAATTAGTACTTCTTTTTTCCATGTTAAATTCTCCATAGATTTGGTCCATCATTTTTTATTATTTATTTATTTTTATTTTATTTTATTTTTTTTGGCCATGCCACATGGCTTGTGGGATCTTAGTTCCCCGACCAGGGATTGAACCCAGGATACCGCAGTAAAATCGCCGAGTCCTAACCACTGGACCGCCAGGGAATTCCCCATCATTTTTTAAACAGACTTTACTTTTTAAAGCAGTTTTAGGTTCACAGCAATACTGAGCAGAAGGTACAGAGATTCCCCATACACCCCCTGCTCCCTCCCCTACGCATAGCCTCCCCCATTAGCAATATCCCCAACCCGAGTGGTACATTTGTTAAAACTGATGAACTGACATCCATACATCATTACCACCCAAGGTCCTTAGTCTACATTAGGGATTCCTGAGTCAGTACTCTTAATATATAATATTGCCTTTGAATTCAAATAATTTGTATAATAAATATTCACTGAAAGGGGAAAACAAAATGCTCAAATTGAAAAATTAGAAGAAAAATTAACCCATTTCTTAGTATCCAGGCACACAGAGGTAAAATAGTAATTCTGTTTTCAAGGACTTTCACCAAACTTTAATTAATATCTTCCTTACCTTGTCACAGCAATGGCATCTTCCAGAAAAAATTGATCAACAGGAAATGTACGACCTAGGAAAACAAGAAAATAAACAGAAAAGTCTCAGACTACCCGGTTCAACTATCTTGAAACTGTTTGTATATGTAAAATTGTCTTAAAAGGAAGCTTGGCACAGTAAGGTACTATTTACTCTGTGGTCTTACAAGTATTCAGAAAAAGCTTTTCATGATAAAAATGGAAGGAGTAGATTCCAGTTAGTAAATGAAACAGAAGTGCACAGTTGGAGAGATGATCATTTGCTAGTAAGACTTTTTTTAACCTCTTTAAAAAAAAAATCTGTTAAACCTTTTTATCCCCCTCTTCTTCCCTGAAGGGGACCTTTAAACAGTCAACAATTGTATTCTTGATCAAGCATATAATTTCATCTTTAAATCTACTGTCGATATCCTCTATAACTAGAACGAATTATTCACCACTCAGTGTTTCCAAATTGTTCTTTAGCAACTGCAGAATGATAAACTAAAGCCCAAAGTGATAAATTAATCCTAAAATGAGACTGTGAAAGCACCCAAAGAAGACACAGACTATCCAATTTCACTTGCTCCCAGAGTGGACCAATATCCAGAAGTTTAGCAGAATCTAGCAATGAACAAATATGCTATACACAGATACAACTTTTCCCTTTATGATAGATTACCATTATAAACTCACATTTTGATGTTAAACACAACAGAATGCTAGAAATCCTAATAACCTAGACATTTTTTAAAAGCACATATAAATTAAAATCTCCCAGCAAATGAATATAACATTACCTCTTTAATAATTTCATTATGTGGTTGTGATTTTATTTGTTATAAACTAATCAATTCTTCTCTAGAAACAGGTATAAATACTCATTCATTTATATCTCAAATGAACTTTAAAATAATTATATTTGCTTATTAGGACAATACGTATTTAATGATGGATTTTAATCACCTGGTATAGTGATAACTGGGCAGGAATTAAAATATTCTGAAAAGAGCTCAGCGTTTAAAGTTGCACTCATCAGAATAACTTGAAGAGTTGGTCTCTGCAACACAATGTCTTTCAAAACTAGCAATAAGAAGTCACTAGAGGAAATAAAAGAAACACCTGAGGATCAAACAAATTTAATACATCAAAATTAATAACCTTTGACATATTTCAAGTAAGTGTAAGACTTATGTGAAAAAAATTTATAACTCATAGAAAGATGTGTCATGTTCCTAGATGTGAAGACTTAATGTTGTAAAGATATCAATTTCCCACCAAATAAACTAAATTCAGTGTAGTGCCAATCAAAATACCAACAGCATTCATCATTGCATTTGATAATTCCACTTCTTGATATCTACATGTACAGAAAGAGGTATATACAATGATTTTCATTATAGCATTGTTTGTAGATCAGTGGAAACTACCAAAATGTCTATCAACCAAGAAATGGTCAATTATGACAATATCATCCATTCTAAGGAATTACATGAGGCAGATAAAAGGAATAAAGTAGAGCTCTAGATACAGACATGAAAACATCTCTAAGAGATATTGTTAGTGAAGAAAACCCAAGTTGTAGAACAATATGTACCGCAGAAGAGCAATGTCCTAACTGGTCTCCCTGTTTCAGCCCTTGCCCCCCTAAAATCTATTCTCAGTATGGTAGACCAATAATTCCATGCCAATGTAAATCTGATTGTGCCACTCTTCTGCTCAAAATCCTTCAACGACTTCTTAGCAAAGTCCTCACTAACGAGGCCCTATGTGACATGATCTGTACCTCACTACTCATTTCCTGTCGCGCTCCCCCTTCATCACTTGGCTCCAGCCACACTGTCCTCCTTGCTGTCTTTGAGACATGGACCCCAGGTCCCTTGCACATGTTATTAATGTGCCTAGAAAGGGCTTCTCCCAGACATTCAAGAGGTAGCTCACTCACTCACTTTCTTTGAGTCTTTACTCAAAATGTACCTTTTCAGGGCCTCCCTGGTGGCGCAGTGGTTAAGAGTCCGCCTGCCGATGCAGGGGATACGGGTTCGTGCCCCGGTCTGGGAGGATCCCATATGCCGCGGAGCGGCTGGGCCCGTGAGCCATGGCCGCTGGGCCTGCGCATCCGGAGCCTGTGCTCCGCAACGGGAGAGGCCACAACAGTGAGAGGCCCGCATACCGCAAAAAGAAAAAAAAAAAAAAAATGTACCTTTTCAGCTAGGCCTTCCCTGGCCACCATGTTTAAAATTTCAAATGTTCCCCTCCCTTGCATTTCATATTACCCTTTCTCTTCTTAGCATTTAACAAACATACTTTATATATATATATATATTTTTTTTGCTGTACGCGGGCCTCTCACTGTTGTGGCCTCCCCCATTGCGGAGCACAGGCTCTGGACGCACAGGCCCAGCGGCCATGGCTCACGGGCCCAGCCGCTCCACGGCATGTGGGATCTTCCCAGACCGGGGCACGAACCCGTATCCCCTGCATCGGCAGGCGGACTCTCAACCACTGCGCCACCAGGGAAGCCCCCATACTTTATATTTTACTTCTTTATCTTGTTTATTGTTGGGCTCTCTCACTAGAATATAAGCTCTATGAGGATGGGGATTTTGGTTATTTTGTTCTACAAGATACTACTCAGTATCTGGAGCACTGCCTGGGATATAGTAGGTGCTCAATAAATGTTGAGTTACTAAATGAATATATAATTTGTATAAGAAAAAAAAGGTCTGGAAATAAAAGTACCTATTTCTGACAAAGCAAGCATATATGTCAATGTGTAGTAGGACATATCACCAATCTGATCACCGTAGTTATCTCTGGGGCAGGGACTGGGAATGGTTTGGGAGTGTTACAGGGGACTTTCACTTTATCTGTATTGTTTGATTTTTAATGAGTATATTCTTGAACTACTTAGTTTTCTTTAATGAGCTAATTTAATTACATTTATGACTATTCTGTTTCTTTTTTAGGGAAAAGGAAAATAATACAACAATAGGTAAATGGTTAAGTAATTTATGGTACATCCACACGTTAGAATTTCCTCATGCAATTATTAGCAATAATTTCAAAGATAGTTCATGCTCTCATATTAAATATTAGATCAAATGCAGCACACAACACTATATAATCCCAATAGTGTTTGTGGAGATACATTTCTCTGCTAACTCCCAATATACTCCCAGAAGAAAACAGAACAAATTGTTAACATGTAATTAGCAATTCTATAAGGGACAGAAATTCTTCTTGACATTTAATATTGCCTAAATGTGTTAGAATAATGTCATTATCTCTATGATCAGAAAATGTATTAAAAATTTTAAACAAATATAACTATAATTTTTCTATATTCAACCTTTTATCTTATTTATTTTTTAACTGATCTTGGTTCCTAGATTTTACTTTTTCTTTTTTTTAATTTTTATTTATCTTTTTATACAGCAGGTTCTTATTAGTTATCCATTTTATACATATTAGTGTATATATGTCAATCCCAATCTCCCAATTCATCACACCACCACCCCCTATTTTCTGCCTTTTTCAGTCAGAGCTAGCAAATATTCCTACTTTTTCTTATAATTTGTATACTCCATTCCCAAAGACTGGTATTTGTAAATGCTCAAATCTCCCTTCTCCAGTGTGTAATTTATCTTTATTCAGATGTGAAAATACTTTGTTTTTAACTGTTGATATTCTATAGGTCATTAGGTTTTATAAAAATCTCTTTTTGAGAACATCATTGCAGCCAGGAAACAGATCCAGTGCTATCTTCCAGTTTCACTGAGTTTGTGGAAGTATAAATGTTATGAAACCCAAAGCTATTCTTCATGTTCAAAATTACATTGGATATAATTTCCCCTAAAATTAAAAATTTATTTTTACAATACAATCATTTAAATATTATTAGTTTGGCTGAATGTTTTATTTGATTCCCTCTTCCAGGTTGTTCAGTGATTCTGTTAAAATAAATTATTTCAAATGTTCATTTCAACATTTAGGTGCAAAGTGACATTATTTACCATTTATTTTTTTCCCCACTGTTTTCTGGAGTCTCTACCTAAAGATTATTTGCCCCTCAAAGACTTTCAGTGTTTTCTATATAGCTATTTAAAATTTATTATTGTCTTGTTATCGGAAATATTTCTTTTTAAAATTTTTTTGCCACATCACACCGCTTGCAGGATCTAAGTTCCCCGACCAGGGATCAAGTCCAGGGCCCTGGCAGTGAAAGCGCCGAGTATTAACCACTGGACCACCATGGAATTCCCTGATATATTTTTTTATATAAAAATCTTTTTCCTTAGTTTCAAATTTCTTTATATTTCTTAATTACTACTATATTAGTGCATTTATTTCTTCTAACAAATAGTCTTCTGTTTACATGTCTTCCCTGTTCATTTTTTAAAAACTTTTTATCAGCAATAGCTGGGACCTCTTTTCACGTTTCTTTTTTTTTAGTTTTGCTATGATCTATTTTCTGCTTCTCTGTCAGCCCATCAACTTTACTTAGACTTTCTTCTTCTCAAGATATTTATAATAATATAGTCCTTTTTGGGAAAGCCTCATGATTTGCACAGGATCATCTCTCTTTTTCCCACTACTTTTTTACTACTTTAGAGCATGATCTTCACGACAAACTATGATCAATGCCATCTATTTACCTGGCCCTTCATTTTAAAATATTGAGAATTTTGATTTTATACCATGACCCTTTAATGACTTCTAATTCCATTAAAGTAAAATCCAAATGCCTTATTATTAATGGTGCATAGTCTCCTGCTTTTTTTAGCTGTCACTTTTCCCCTCATTCACTACATACCAGCTGCACTGGCCTTCCTCCGGTTTTTGGACTCATGAAGCCCTTTACCACTGCAGAGTCCTTGCAAATGCTGACCTTGCCCTCATATGTCTCATGAGACTCCTTTTCATACTTCTGTTTTTAATTTAAATGTAATCTCTTCAGAGATATAATCTCTGATTATCTCATGGCTCTCTCCCCCCAAACACAGCATCCTGTTTGTTCCTTTATGGTACTTATTCCAATTTGTAGTTATTTACTTATTTGTTTATTTACCTGTTCATTATTTGTTCTTCCTACCAGACCATAAGAGATAAAGGGGAAACATATATGTTTGTTCACTACAGTATCCCCAGCAATTAACAGGCCACTTGGCACTTAATGCAGGCTCAATAAATATATGAATGAATGTCAGGACTGAATGACTGACCAAATGCACAAAGAAGGAAGCACATATTGACCAATCCATCAGCTACAGCATGCATTACATCTGATATTCCTGCTAAGTACAGCACCCAGCTCAGCACGGTGCCTCTTATGAGACGATGTCCGTCTAATAGGATGACTCTTCCAGTGATGAACATGTGCTCTCCTAGCATTTTTCGTGTCACAGACCCTGGAGACCAGGAAGGCAGTTCCTCTTCTCTAACTTAAGCCTTCCCTATGGTAATTGCCGTTACTAGCTCTAAGGAACTTAACTGGAAGCAGGATGAAATTCTTTCAGCATGTCTTCATTTGACGTGTGTGGGTATTCATTCGGAAAATCTTTGCCTTACCTTTCTTCTGTCCTCTCATGGACTTCATCAACAATGATATGGGTGACTCCTTGTAGGGCTGTGTCCCCCTCTAGCCTTCTTAGCAGCACTCCTGTGGTGCAGTATAACAGTCTGGTGGCTGAGGACTTACATGTAAAAGGGCATAGAAAGCTTTAATGAACTTTCTGAAAAAAGGAAACACTTTCCTGGCAAAGCCATTTTTAATGGATAGGGATAAAGAATACTGAAAACACCAGCAGTTCTATTTTAATATAAACCAAGGAACTAAATGCATAGTTTCTTGCTGGTAACAACAAAAGCTTTTCTACTTTACATCAAAATTTTAAGGCTCATAGAAAGCATTCAAAAATTATTACAAAACATAAAAATAACAGTGAGTGATGAAATCAATTCTGAATTTGTTCATTCCATATTTGGTTAAATGGATTAAGTCCCAGTTTAGGAACAAAGCAGCACCTACTAGATCACTTCTGCCAATAAAGAATAGAAGGTCTTTACAGAGGAAATTAAGTACACCCCAAAAAGAGTTTAAATCAAAGTATTTCTAAAAGGACTTCAGCCCTATTGAAGTATATATTCCAACTTGCCCAGAATCTCCAGACCCCAAGGGCTCTTTATACTTGAAAATTGTAAATTTCTGTCATCAGGAAATAAGAAAAGCATACAAACCTTGACACTTTCTAACCGGATCTGGTATCCCACAGTCAGACCCACTCTCTCTGCTCTTTCTTTAGCAACGCGTTCGGCAACAGAGATCGCAGAGATTCGTCGGGGTTGGGTACAGATGATGTTAGCCACCTTCTCAGGTGGTCCGTTCAGAGAATCATCCAGAATAAACTGTGGAATCTGTGTGGTTTTCCCACATCTGTATGTCAAAACAAATAAGTCCTAAAATAAGAGTTTTCAAGTGCTCTAATTAAAGAAGCAATCATATCCAATGAGGAAAGTAAGAAGCTTATTAGAATAAAAGTTGTTCAGCTTCATCTATCTTCTAAACCGACCTACTGACTTATTACCTATAGCTGACAACTCCTAGGAATTTGCACTTAGGTTAACAGGGCAATCAAATAATAGTTTACTATTATTTGTAAAACTGGGACTACTGAATAAACATTAGGTTAAGGTCTATAAATGCCTCCAGGAATGTGAACTCTACATATGAATCCTAAAGAAACAGGAATATTATCTTATGATTATTAAAATACTTTATATTTTTCCCACTGGTGTGGTATAGCTTTGGCTATACCAAAGTACTGACTGAGGTTAAAAAGATAAGAAACTGGAAGATACAAAGTTATTACTATACCTGTGAGTCTGGGCACAAATGTAATTATTAAATTGAAGACCCTTGAATACAGAACTAGATTAAGCCTGCAACTTGTCCCTGCCAAATACGTTTGGATAACATATGGAGAGTGTGGAACAGGAAAAATAATGTACCCTAAGTTGTTCTTAAACAAAAGCTTTAAGGAAATCAGAATAAATTTAGAAAATTTATTTTTGAAGTTTCAAGCTAAGTGTTCTGGAACTGTCCTTTACATTTTAAAATGGGCCTTGTTTTTTTTTTTTTGTGGTATGCGGGCCTCCCACTGTTGTGGCCTCTCCCATTGCGGAGCACAGGCTCCGGACACGCAGGCTCAGCGGCCATGGCTCACGGGCCCAGCCGCTCCGCGGCATGTGGGATCCTCCCAGACCAGAGCTCGAACCCGTGTCCCCTGCACCGGCAGGCAGACTCTCAACCACTGCGTCACCAGGGAAGCCCTAAAATGGGCCTTGTTAAAAGCCTTCAGCTAGGCCTTTTGCCTTAAAATCGTCTGAAGGCAGAGGTATACAATATCTATAAATTCCCAAATTTCTGGGCTTCCCTGGTGGCACAGTGGTTAAGAATCTGCCTGCCAATGCAGGGGACACGGGTTCGTGCCCCGGTCTGGGAAGATCCCACATGCCGCGGAGTGGCTAGGCCCGTGAGCCACAACTACTGAGCCTGTGCGTCTGGAGCCTGTGCTCCGCAACGGGAGAGGCCGCGACAGTGTGAGGCCCGCGCACCGCGATGAAGAGTGGCCCCCGCTCGCCGCAACTAGAGAAAGCCCTCGCACAGAAACGAAGACCCAACACAGCCAAAAATAAATATAAAATAAATAAATTAATTTTAAAAATTCCTAAATTTCTGAGTTTTGTTTGTTTTTTTGTAATTTGGCTCTATTAGCTACAGTTGCCACATTATTTGCCTCTGTGAAATATTATTTAATATTTGACAGGAAAAAGCACAAATAACACCAGCAACTGTTTTTTTTTTTTAAAGTAGAAGTGGTGGTGGTAACCAGGGCACACACCATATCTATAGATGAAAGCTGCATTAGAAATAAATCACACTCTTACCCAGTCATACCACTTATAACAAGCACTTGGTGCTTGCTCAACAGTTTAAGAATGTTTTCTCTTTCTTCCCAAGCAGGGAGTAATTGTCTTTCTTGCAGAATTGACTGGAACTGTCTGGAGGCCTAATAAAATAAAAGATAAGACATCAGTTTGGTTACTTTCAATCTCCTTTCACAAAGCTCTGAATGTGGAATCCCATAGTTAGACCTACCCTTTCTGCTCTTTCTTCAACAATTTGTTTAGAGACAGAAAGTACAGATTTGTTGGGGGTTGGATGCTGGTGACTTTAGTCAGAAGGCTGTTCAGAGAATCAGCCAGAATAAGCTGTGAGATCTGTGTGGCTTTCCTACAACTGAATGAACTGAAGGATCTTATATGAGAAATAACCCCTCTTGCTTAGCACCTATCCAGCCCTTTTTGTAAGTCTCTATACTAGCACTGTTCAACAGAACTTTCCGTGCTGATGGAAATGTTCTGTTTGTGCTGTCCAACATAGCAACCTCTGGCTACATGTGATTGTTGAGCACTTGAACTGTGATCAGTGCTATCGAGGACCTGAATTTTTTATTTTATTTAATTTTAATAAATTTAACTTTAAATAGCTACACATGGATAGGGGCTACCATACAAGACAGCATAGTTTTACACAGTATCAGATTTTTACCAAAATCACTAATAGTAACAACACTCACTAAATGGTTCTTATATAATTTTTATCTGTCGAGAATAAATAAATAAAAATAAACCGGAATGGATTTATAGATTTTTTAAAAATTCCTGGGTTATAATCCAATACTGTACATCCAATACCTACGATATCATCCAATTTATTTTGTTGCTCTCATTATTTCATTTTGGCCATTGGGAGCTTTTCCAGGTTGATTCCTGAGTCCTTCTGACATGACCTCATCTTTTTTGTTTCATTTTGTTTTGTTTTTGAATACTCCCTCATTTAAAGGGTTCTTTTTGGCCAATCACCACATCTATGTAACTCAGTTTGACATCTAATGGCCAATGCTATAAACACTGTACTGTAGGTTAAAACTGTGGATGTATTTTTGACTAATGTAAGAAATTTATACTAACATTTACATTAACATACACATTTTCTGCATGTAATTTTATCACCTCTAAACACACTGTTCAAACTGAATGTGTAATTTTTTATTTCCACCATCTTATTATTTATGGTGCGATTTTCTAGTCAATTTGACATTCTATGGGTGCTGCGGTATATATGTACTAGTGTTATATATACTCTGTCAAAAATCAGAATCGCAGAACTTTAGAATCGGAAGGGCCTTAGATAGCATCTAATCTAATCCCGAAACTGGTTAAGCAACTCGTCTTTATCCTCCATCCAACTCTGCCCTAATACTTCACTTATGAGTTCTTTTAAAATAATCTTATTTTTACCCCTGAATGGGGTAAAAACAACATGGACTTTGAAAACAGAGAGAATTAGCTTGAAACCCTGTGTTGTCATTTATCAGCTATGTGACCTTGGGCAAATTATTTATCCTGTGAGCCTCTGAAATGGGGTAAGAGTCCCTCCTTATCCTTCTCCTTTTCTATACTGTTATTTCTAATGTAAATCACAGTACTACTTTTCCTTTCACTTATCAGATTTCTATCATAGTAACAAAGCCACATGATTCTCAGAATATTTGGTATATATGTTTCATTTTCATCAGCCACTGGATTTCCCAAAACTATCTAGAACATGCATCCAAGTTTGCCGTGGCATGCAGAAACTTTGCCCAATCAGAGTAAAAGAGAACTGAAAGTATACCATGGAGAGTAGCCAAAGCTTCCTAATTCCTAATCCCTTCATCCATACATTAGGGAGGCAATGCTAGCCATTCTCTCAGAATACCCTACCTGTTTTATTCGGAACTGCTTGCAGATTTTGACATTCTCAGCATGTACTGATTTTGCCTGCCAGTCATATCTTTTGGAAATCTTTTTCTTAAGGTTGACATAGCTTTCATTCTCCACCATAACTGGTGCAGGACCTTCATCCTCATCTGTCTCCTCCTCAGGCTCTGATTCTTTCTCAACTTGAAGGGGATAAAAGGAAACGTTTTCAATATGGAACCCTTTCTTTAGCAGGGAAAAGTCACTATCTAACAAAGTAACAACAACAAAAAAATCATAAAATGGAGAAAAAGTTAAAGCTTGAATAAAACAAGTTCATTCATTTCCACACTACTACTTCTACTGCTAAAGAACTTACAACGCATCTCCAAATAAACTTTAATCAAGTGTAAGTGGCTCTGGTTAAACCAAATTAAAAACAAAGAAAAGGGCTTCCCTGGTGATGCAGTGGTTGAGAGTCCACCTGCTGATGCAGGGGACACGGGTTCGTGACCCGGTCCGGGAAGATCCCACATGCCGCGGAGCGGCTGGGCCTGTGAGCCATGGCCACTGAGCCTGTGCGTCCGGAGCCTGTGCTCCGCAACGGGAGAGGCCACAACAGTGAGAGGCCCGTGTACCACAAAAAAAAAAAAACACAAAAAAACCCCAAAGAAAAGAAAATCATGCCCTGCCTTGTTAATCCAGTAGACTCTGTACATTCAGGAATTAACTGAAAGTTTCAAATATTTGCAAGTATACCTACAATTCCAAGACACAAAATAACCCAAATGTCTATCATATGATGGATCAATAAATGAAATGTGGTATGTGCATATAATGGAATAGTATTCAGTAATAAAAAGGAATGAAGTACTGATACATGCTACAACATGGATGAACCTTGAAAACATTATGCTAAGTGAAAGAAGCCAATCACAAAAAGCCACATATTTACTATACGATTCCATTTCCATGAAATGTCCAGAATAGGTAAATCCATAGAGACAGAATATAGACTCATGGTTGTTAGGGGTTGGGGGAAGGGAGAAATGAGGAGTGACTTGCTAACAGGTACAGTTTCTTTCTGGGGTGATAAAAACGTTCAAGAGTTAGACAGTGGTCATGGTTGCACAACTTTGTTAATATACTAAAAACCACTGAATTGTACACTTCAAAAGGGTAAATTTCATGGTGTGCAAATTATATCTTAATAAAGCTGTTATCTTAAAAAAAAAGTTCACGACACACAGTTTGTCATTTCTTGAGGAATACATCTGAGTGCTAGAACTCGCTGTAGGTTGGGAGCGAGTCAAGGGGCCAGTGAGGGAACCTAGCCAGCTGTCTGGCATCCGCATCTCGGTGCAGTTTCACTGTTCTCTACCTGTTGACATTTACCTAGGAACTCCTGGGAAATAATAAAACTTGCTGCTCTGAAAGAAAGGTGGCAAAAAATAAGAGAGATCCTACGGTGAGCTTTGAAAGGGGGGTTACTTGTGATGTAAGAATCTGTATGGCACACTTGGATCTGGAGGAAGCCAGAGGCTTGTACAAACATTTCTCTATTTGAGGATTTAGGGACCCACAAAGAGAGACATCCCCTAATGACTTTTGGGGGTCTAGCATACTAAAAGCAGGAGGGTATGGATGGTGGTATAGAAAGAGAAGTATCTCTAAAAACTCATTTTAAAGTAATCCTATATACAATAACAGAAGTAATCACATGAAACCAAATGGATTACACGAAACAGACTTTTCTGGAAGGATGCTTTAAGGTTCTTCCAGCCCTCGACTGCTAGAATAAACTTATACATCACTACAAACTTTCAATTCAGGGAGCCAGACACAGTGACAGAATAAGGCCTTACAAGTAAAGTCAGGTCATAGCTCAGGGGAGATCCTACACCAGCCCTCAGAGCCTCTGACTGCTGTAATCCATCATTCCAAATCCCGCCTCCACAACACCCCATCAATGACTTACATACCTTCTGGAATTTGATTTGAAAGAAACGAATTACTTGGAATCACTGGTTTACGACAGACAGGATTATTTATTCTGGTCCCAGAGGATACTGGCAGAAAGTTCACAGGAGGGACACTGTACTTGTGATGGGTATATGTTAGTAACTTGGCTATTTCTGATTCTTCCTCTAAAAGGGTTATCAAAGAATATACAACAGGTTCTGAAGCTTCTGCAAATGTCAAGGCCTTGCCATAAAGGAACTCAGAAATATGTAAACGACAAGCCAGAGGTAGATTCTCATTGGTGGAATAAAATGCCACAAGGGGAGCTTGGTAGGGGTATTTGTGGTCTTTAGAAAATCGAATTTCAAGTTCGTATAAAAAAGATGCATCTTCGTCAGCATTTAGATGGGAATCATCTACACTTCTTTCTGCTCTTCCAACAGTTTGATTTGGGGGCACTTCATGTTTAAATTTGCACTTTGATCCAAATTTGCAATTTCCTTTGCGGTAAAATTTACAGATTTCAAGTGACATCTCCCGTATATTTTTGGTACTTTCCTTTTGCTTGGATTTGCAGAATTTACTCGTCAAATACCCCAGTTCTAATCCAATGGTCCAGACTCTGTTCTGAATTCTTTCTATAAATTTTTCTCCACAGATTGACTTGAGAGCAAAGGCCTCTTCCTGTCGCTGTTCCACACACTCATCCAAGCTTATACGCGTAATGGCCTCAGAGATCTTCATCCTCTCTCCAAATGTCTCTGAAAAGCACTGGGTGAGCAGATGTTCCAGGGATGCCCCCACGTCTCCACTGCAAATTCTCAGGGCTACCTGACAGTGCTCGGTGTTGAAACCATACCTGTCAAATGAGAAGCATGACAAAAAAGACTGAGTAATATCAAACCTCAAAAGAGAAATTCATTTAAATACATATATGGGAAGGCATAACTATACATAGGCAGGGTTTGTGTCTTGAAAAAGTGTACCTGATAATACTAACTCCTCCTTCATCTCCTTATCCTAAAAGAGAGGACACTGGGCATATCAGGTACCGCTGGAACGCACACAACACAAAAGTATTCGAGGAGTGGTAGGTGCATTTATAATACACTTTCAGTTTCCTTCAATTTTCCCATAAATGATGAAAGCAAACCTGGAAAGCTTTTGCACTGCAAATGCTGAGACTGTAAATTCTGGATGATGAGGCTCCACCAGGCCTGAACCAGCACCTTCCAAAGGATCTGAGTCCGGAACAAGGGAAGCTTCTCGTCCAGCTGACCAGTATTGCTCATCATCATAATCAGGCTCATCATCTTCTTCCTCCCCAGAAACACCTCTTCTGGCAAAGTAACATTTTCATATGTTAATTTCTACTTACCTCAAAGAAAAATTTAGTAAGAGTCTAAGAATTTAATTCAAGGAACCAAAGGACAGAGAATCCTGACCACTTTTCAGTCACTGATTTAACTTTTTATTGACCTACTAATTTATATCTCGGCAAGTAACAGAATTTATTACCTGCCAGGTACTATGTTAAATGTTTTATATGTACTATCTCTTTGAAAATCTTCCCAATAACCCAGCCAGATTGGAATCTCTGGTTTTTTTTTTTCAGATGATCAACTAAAATTTAAGAGAAGATTATAAAGGTTATAAAGTAAAGAGCAACTAGAGATTTTAACCAAGGTAGTCTGACCCAGAGTCTGCGTTCTTAACTACAGAAGCCTTGGCTATCCTCTCTCTCTTCTCACTTATAAAAACCATCGCTATTTTTTTTTGCTTTGCTGCATAACCACCTTTCCTAAGTTTAAGACCGATAAGCGATTTGTAGATAGGATGGAAATTGAGCTGTTCAGGACTGACTGTTGATTAATTCTGGCAATGGAAAGGATTAACCTCTCCAACTGAAATCACAAAGCAAAATAGCCAAAAGTCTAAAACAATCTTTCTCTTAGGCAGATGGTCATGAGACGTGTAATTATAAGACTTCATCTGATCAACTCAATATTTGCTCCTAGAACAATGCTTCTACTTGTTCACTACAAGGTTTTATTTGAAAGGTTATCAATAAAGCAACTACTGAATCCATATTAGCACTGTCCTAGAAAAAGTAAAGATGAAAAGGCTATCTGTACCACTGCTCACAGATACTGCAAAACAAACTCACTCTAAAACTGTTGCTGAATAATTATTCTTGTATTTCTCTTGGCTCACTTTCAACTAGTTATACAGTCACTACAGGATCAGTGCTGATACAGTATTCCAAAGACACACAGGACCCTCACACTGCCAATGCATCTTCCTCAATATAGTAATTTACTGAAATAAAATAATTTACTCAGATCCAGCATCCGCATCTTGTTCTTGCAGGTCTCGGAGAAGAGCTTTCACTTTTTCTTGATTCTCAGAAGTCATATGCAGAGTCTGAAGGGGCGCTTTGGCTTCAGGCTTCCATTTGGGGTGTGCGTCCCCTTTTCTCATGCTACTGTTACTAGGTCTGCAAAGGGCACAAGAACAAAATTACACATTTATCCGTGAGCAGAACTTTTACACTCTCCTCAGGGTCCCCAAATATATATAACATGACTGGACTGTCAAATACCCTACAAAAGATGACAATGAATGTGAAGAGATCCTCTATTTTCTACAGTATTTACCAGACTTCATTAAATTGAAACTGCTGGAGAAAAACCTGATTCGATGCTTCATCATTAAATCTGGCTTCACTAACTCAAGAGTCCTCTGGAGAAAGTAATGCTATGATGACTCCTTCTGCACTAGTGGATGATCAAAAGAAATGTGCTACATACAAAGAGTACACATTTCATTCTATTTGAGGTACTTGATCTGAAAACAACTGAGAGTCCTATCTTGTGAATATTAGGCCCTATTTTTTTTTTTTTTTTTTTTTTTGCGGTATGCGGGCCTCTCACTGTTGTGGCCTCTCCTGTTGCGGAGCACAGGCTCTGGACGCGCAGGCTCAGCGGCCATGGCTCATGGGCCCAGCCGCTCCGCGGCATGTGGGATCCTCCTGGACCGGGGCATAAACCCCTGTCCCCTGCATCGGCAGGTGGACTCTCAACCACTGCGCCACCAGGGAAGCCCTAGGCCCTATTTTTGAAATATTTACTTAAATTATTATTTCCTGATTACAAAAATCATAATAATACATGTTCACTGTAGAAAAGTAGAGAACCAAGAAAAAAACAGAAGTCATCTTAAATCACATTCTTTTTCACATACAGTTTTTATAAAATTGTACAGCACATATAATCTTTTATAATTTGCTTTATTTCCTTATCAAAATAAAACTGTCATTTCCCCCAAATTAAATATTTTCCTACAACTTAACTTAAATGGTTACACATACATATAGAGGTACTAGAATTTATTTAACCAATCTTTCATTTTTGGAATTTAGATTTTTTTAGGGATACTTTTTAGTATTTAAAACAATAATCAGCTCTAACATTTAACTTTACTCACTAAATTTTTTTTTCACTTGACATGTTTCATTATAAATTTTCACAAATCTAGGAAAATGGCAGAAACTTTCTCTGCATTGAAAATCCAACATATTATTGAGACTTTGAAAAGAACCACACACTTACACTCGCAAAACTGGGTAGCAAAGGAGAAAATAGAATAGACTGTGGTTTTTAACCACTTAGTTGCAACCTCTGAAAAGAAACATTAGCCCAAATTCATCATTTCCCCTTTTGGTTTCAAAAAATTTTAAATCTACAGAAATTAACACCATTTACCAAGATTCACCAATTGTTAACAAGTGCCATACTTAAATGCACACACACATTTATGCCCTTTTCTTCTTATTTCTCTCTCTACACACACATATATGCATATATATATGCTCCCTCATATAGGTACATGCATGCTCTGCTGAACCATCTGAATTTAAGTTGCAGGCATCACATTCACTCTTAAATACTTCAGCATGTTATTTCCTAAGAACAGAGACATACTTTTATATAACCACAATACTCTTATCACTCACAAGATATTTTATATTGATATCATCTAATATATAATCCATATTCAAAGTTCCTAACTGCCTCAATCATGTCTTCTACAGATTTTCTGATTGAGTATCTAGTTTAAAATGACATTTAGTTATCTGTTTTTCAAACTCCTTTAATTTAGAATAGTTCCCCCACCTATTTCCTGGCATTGACTTTTTTGAAGCACTTAGGCTAGCTGTCTTGTAGAATTCTATTTGGACTTGTCTGTTTCCTCATGATTAGAGAAAAAAAAAGGGGGGCGGGTAGGGGGAGAACTTCCATATGCTCCTATCTCATCTACCTCTTATTTGTAAACCCCTATACTTTACCTTCCTTCCAGTTCCTAAGGATGAACCATCCTCGATCCTAAAGTCAGTCCCTCTGTATACTGTATACACAATCTCTTTAACCTCCTCAAGGAAATCATTCCAGCACTTATCCCCCCCTCTGCATCATAAGATCATCAGTTCTTCATTCTCCTTTGGATCATTTCCATCAGCGTACAGACATGCTATATAACATCTACCATCTTAAAAAAAAAATCTTCCCTTTGACTGCATATCCCTCTCAAGCTATTGTCCTATCTCTCCTCCCTCCCCTGCCCTTTAGAGCAAAACTCCCTCAAAGGGTTATCTAAATCATTGTCTTTGTCACCACTTTCTTTCCTCTTCTCTCTGAAACACACTCCAATAGGGTTTTCTCCACACTAAGTATACTAAACCAAACAGCTCTCGTCAAGGTTACCCGTGCTATCCACATTGCCAAATCCAGTGGACAATTGTCAGAACACATTTTTCTTTTTTCTTTATATTGGCTGTGCCACGCAGCTTGTGGCACCTTAGTTCCCGACCAGGGATTGAACCTGGGGCCACAGCAGTGAAAGTCCTAGCCACTGGACCACCAGGGAACTCCCGGAACACATTTTTCTTGACTTATTAGAAGCATTTTTTATACAACTTGCGTATTCCCTTTAAGTATCCAATCCAATCTGATTGGATACTTCCCTTGAAAACACCTTAATTCCTTGACTTCCAGAAATAAGCTTAGTTTTCCTCCTACTTCACTGGCAACTCCTCAATCTACTTTGTCACATTTTCCTAATCTCTCTCAGTTCTAAAGCCTAGAGTGCTCCAGGGCTCCTCTTCTCTATATCCTATCTCATCCAGTCCCATAGCCTTAAAGCACATTTATTCCTAGAGGACTCATACATTTACTTCTCTAGCCTAGATCTTGTTCTTGAACTCCAGACTTATATATTAAACTGACTATGAAATTGCCACTTGGAGTGTACCTTCTAACTGGTCTTCCTGCTTCCAACCCATGTCCCCCTGTAGTCTATTCTCCACAGAGCACACTGAGGCAGGGCCACTGAATATGGGTGCACAGACTATACACTATGCAAAGGGTCCTAAAGTAGGGAAGGAGGGGACAGCAAAAGCTAAAATCCAGTCTATGCTCTGCTTGCCAAGACATCCATCCTGGAGCTATAACTGCCCAAAGAAAGGGGCACCATTTTCTAATTCACATGAAGGGATATACTGAATAGCAGTAACTCTGGCTAGAGTGATTGATGTCACACACACTTGCCTCAAACCCTTCAATGGCTTCCCATTTTACTCAAAGCAAAGCCAAAGTCCTTATAATGGCCTTTTGGGCCATGGCATGTGACTTGGCTCAGTCCAGTTCAAGATGCTGACAAACCTCACAGCTGGTGCTTGAAAGACAGAATTATGGGGCCTGAAAGAAGCATTTCAGGTAGATAAGGTGTATTTGAACATGTGATGACTGATATATACAGAACAGATGTTTTTGCTTTCCTTGATCTTTCCTGGTGGTAGCAGGGGTGAACTTTTGAGAAGGTGCCAAATAGCTGTGAGAACGTATGTCTGCCCCATTGAGAATGTCTGTAGAATTCAATTCCATTATTTAAAATAGTTTTTCTACTGACCAGCCCCAGCCTGAAGCTTGACACAATAACTAGACTAGCTATTCTACAGCTATCCTAAGACAACTTTCTCAACTGTGCTTTAATTTTCAAAGGTTATTTTAAAATCCCATTCTTTGAACTATTCTAAACTATTCTAAAGATTGTACATTCCAAAGTATCCTTTTAAAAACTTGGTTTTATGTGCTTACGATTGTTTTAATGATTATATCTGACCCCTTTGACAGAAAACAGATCAATGGATTCCTAAGGATCAGGGAGGAGTGTGTTGCAAAGGGCATGGGGGAGTTTTGAAGAACTGTTTATGGCGATGATTGCATTTGTCAAATTTTAGGTTGAGTTTTACTGAACGTAAATTACACTTCAATGAACATGACTTTTAAAACTTAAAACAAAAACAAACAAAATCCTTATAATGGCCTATAACATCCTATACAGTATAGTCTCTCGAATCTAACTGCCTATCACGTCTTACCCATCCACACTAGCCACATGGCTTCCTTGCCATCTCCTAAATCTTCCAAGCACACTCCTGCCTTAGGAACTGTGCACCTGCTGTTCCCTCTGCCTTGAACGTTCTTCCCTTAGGTAGCTTCACAGCTTATCCATCACTTCTTTCTTGTCCTGGCTCAAACGACACATCATTAGAGAAGTCTTCTCTGATCACTCCGTAGAAAACAGCAACCAGCAATCTATTTCAGTATTTTCTATCCCTTTATCCTTTATTTTTCTCCATAGCACTTACCATCTGACCTATTATTATACCTTTGTTTATGGTCTTTATACCTCAAACCTCCCTCTATGAAGACAAGGACAATATTCTATTCATCACTGTAATCCTGGTTCCTAAAACAGTGCCTGGTGCATGGTAGGCACTGAGTAAATATTTCCTGCATGAATGAATGTCTAAGACTCTAAGAACCTATAAAGTCAGTGTTTTCAGAAAGAATGGAACTGCATCTAACTCAGCATTTAGGTTCTTAAGTCGGCAGCTAAGGTGAAAGTATAGTTTTACTATACTTTAGAATAGTAAAGTATATTTACTATGCTTTAATTTTACTATATTTTACTACACTTTAGAATAAGATTATTCTGGAAGATTCCTTTAAAAAGTGTCAAGTTTGAGACTGATATATTATCTCTCAGTATGTCCAAAATGACCATTTTTCATTTAGAATGGAAAAAAAATGTAGATTCTCTGGTTGCATACCAGGTGAAATATTTGATTATGGTAGAGACCATGTATAAGAAATATATATTTAAACATTAATATCACATACTCAGTACATCAAGAGGCTTAAGCTACAAAAAGCACTTGGAAACTGAGACTGTCTGAGGGATGAGCACATTCCTCTCCCGTGTCCTGCTCACTACAGAGCCCAGATTCATTCTGCGGCAAGTTTAACTACTTACATACTATTTGTTCTTCTTTTTCTTTTTTTCCTGAATGCATACAGTTGAATTCATTTAAGTTAAAAGCATGTATGATGCAGCTGAACTTCAGCACTCACCTATATTTCTTTCTAAGTAATATTTAGTTGAGAATTATTCCCACAAAAGAGTGTGTGTATGTATGTGTATATATACACAGCTCTAAAGAAGTCTCTCCATCTCTAAAAATTCAAGTAAACAGCTTTAAGTGCAATTTGAGAAACAATGAGAATTTTATATTTATACTGCATAACATGCAGTAGTAAAATCTTTACTTTCATTAAACATGCATTAGAATTATCAGAATTTATTCACTAATTAAAAGTTGAACATGAGAAAAGCCTGGGTATGATATCTACCACTGGTTATCACATGAAGCTCCAGTAAATATTTGGTTGATCTGGTTGGAAAATAGATAATTCATCAACTAGACAGATGGAGTATAGCCAGATCTCATTTGGGGACCTTCAAACTACAATGCCTAAGAAATACTTAAAATAATTTTCATCACTTTCACCATTTCTAATATTTACTTTCCTAGTAATGCTGATTACAATAACAATATTATACACAATTCACAGTGTCATGTGGAAGTTAAAGTTAACTTCAGATTTCAAAGCACCGCCCCCACCCCCGGCCCAACAAAAGGTGTTATTTGCCAACATGCCTTTAGAAAAGGTTACAAAGAGGGGGCTTTAAAACAAGAGGTAGATAACTTGGCCAGAATTACTTGGCATTTTCCCCCTTTGTCTTAGTCATCTGTTGTCCATAGATCAGGAATTGATACTGTTTTCACATTTGAATATTCAAAGAGTATAATGACCTGGATGAATGCCTTGACTCACTGAAGATACAAAAGTCATCGCCATCATCCCAAATTCTACTTGAGGCCTTTCTATTGCCACCAATGCCACCGCCACCGCTGCCGCCCCCATGAGATTTACTAGCATGACTTCTGCCTCCTCTTCCTCCTCTGGAAGACCCCTTTCCACCTCCTTTCCCTGGCTTGCCTTTTCTTCTTACTGAAGAACTCATTTTCACCTGCAAGAGAAAAAAGTAATACAGACATTATAAAAATCAGACAAGGATAATAATCCTTTGTTTGTCAAAGTTATGGAAATAGCCTATTTTAAAGAAAAAAAGGAAAATGCATACTTTAAAAGGGCCAGTTTAGGAGAAGCATGGATAAACTGCTTCACAAAAGATTTACAAGCATATCCCCCTCAGAATTAATATTTAGTGAGCTTCTCTGACACAGATTTCTTAACCAGGATGTGCATCAGAAACACATGGAGAAGTTTCAAATCGTACATAGGGTGTGTAGGGTGCAATGCTACATTCTGATCTGGTTAGGTCTTGTATAGGGTTTAAAAAACTCTAGTTGAGAAGAGATGTTTTCATGTATTTAATACATAATTTGATAAGTAAAATTTATATTTACATATACACTTGCAGAAACACAGCCCTAGCTCAGAGACTTTGCCTGGGGGAAGTAAAACTGTAGAGTTTTGTATGCGATCAAAGTTAAGATGTTATCAGCTTAAAATAGAATGTTACAACTAAAAGATGTTTTATGTCAGTCTCACGGTAAAAATACAAAACAAAACAAATTACACAGCAAAAATCTATAGTAGATACATAAAAGATAATGAGGAAGGAATCAAAGCCTACCACTACAGAAAATCATCAAATCACAAAGGAAGACAGCACGAGAGAAAGAAAGAAGCAAAGGATCTATAAAACACCCAGGAAACAGCAATCAAAATGGCAATAGTAAGCCCTTACCTATCAATAATTACTTTAAATGTAAATGGACTAAATTCTCCTATCGAAATACACAGAGTAGCCGAATGGATTAAAAAAACAAAACTCGGGACTTCCCTGGTGGTGCGGTGGTTAAGAATCCACCTGCCAATGCAGGGGACACAGGTTCGAGCCCTGGTCTGGGAAGCTTCCACATGCCGTGGAACAACTAAGCCCATGTGCCACAACTACTGAGCCTGTGCTCTAGAGCCCGCAAGCCACAACTACTGAGCCTGTATGCTACAACTACTGAAGCCCTCGTGTCTAGAGCCTGTGCTCCGCAACAAGAGAAGCCACCGCTATGAGAAGCCCATGCACCACAACAAAGAGTAGACCCTGCTCACCGCAACTAGAGGAAGCCTGCATGCAGCAACAAAGACCCAATGCAGCCAAGGATAAATAAAAATAAATTTTAAAAAGTTAAAAAAAAAAGACTCAACTACATGCTGCCTACAACAGAATCACTTCAGCTTTAAAGAAACACATAGACTGAAACTGAAGGTATGTAAAAGACAGTAAATGCACATGGAAACCAAAAGACAGCAGGGGGGCTTCCCTGGTGGCACAGTGGTTGAGGGTCTGCCTACCGATGCAGGGGACGCAGGTTCATGCCCCAGTCCGGGAGGATCCCATGTGCCACGGAGCGGCTGGGCCCGTGGGCCATGGCCACTGAGCCTGTGCATCTGGAGCCTGTGCTCCGAAGTGGGAGGGGCCACAGCAGTGAGAGGCCCGCGTACCACAAAAAAAAAAAAAAAAAAAAAGACAGCAAGGGTAGCTATGCTTAGACAAAATAGACTTTAAGTCAAATACTGTAAAAAGAGACAAAGAAGATCATCATATAACGATAAAGGGGTCAATTCATCAAGGGAATCTAACAATTGTAAGTATTTATGCTCCCAACATCAGAGCACCTAAATATATAAAGCAAATATTAACATAATTGAGAGAGAAATAGACAGCAACACAAAAATAATAAGGGACTTTAATACCACACATTCAACAATGGTCAGATCATCCAGAAAGGAAAATCAGTAAAGAAATATTGGACTTGAACTATAATTTAAGCCAAGTGGACCTAAATGACATATACAGAACATTCCATTCAAAGCAGGAGACTACATTTTCTTCTCAAATGCACATCGAATATTCTCCAGGATAGATCATATCTTGGGCTATAAAACAAGTCTTGATGAACTTAAGAAGACTGAAATCAGATCAAGCATCTTTTCTAACCACAATGGTATGAAACTAGAAATCAATAACAGAAAGAAAACTGGAAAACTCATAAATATGTGGACATTAAATAACATGCTCGGGCTTCCCTGGTGGCGCGGTGGTTGGGAGTCCACCTGCCGATGCAGGGGACACGGGTTCGTGCCCCAGTCCGGGAAGATCCCACATGCCGCAGAGCGGCTGTGCTTGTGAGCCATGGCTGCTGAGCCTGCGCGTCCGGAGCCTGTGCTCCGCAACGGAAGAGGCCACAACAGTGAGAGGCCCGTGTACCACAAAAAAAAAAAAAAAAAAAGTAATTAAATAACATGCTCCTGAACAACCAACGGGTCAAAGACAAAATCAAGACGGAAATTTTAAAATATCTTCAAACAGGGCTTCCCTGGTGGCGCAGTGGTTGAGAGTCCGCCTGCCGATGCAGGGGACACGGGTTCGTGCCCCGGTCTGGGAGGATCCCACATGCCGCGGAGCGGCTGGGCGCGTGGGCCATGGCCGCTGAGCCTGCGCACCTGGAGCCTGTGCTCCGCAACGGGAGAGGCCACAACAGTGAGAGGCCCGCGTACCACAAAAAAAATAATAATAATAAAATAAAATAAAATAAAGTAAAATAAAATATCTTCAAACAATTGAAAGTGGAAACACAACATACCAAAACTTATGGGATGCAGCAAAAGGAGTTCTAAGAGGACAGTTTAGAGCAATAAATGCCTACATTACGAAAAAGAAAAGATTTCAAATAAACAATCTAAATTTACACCCCAAGGAACCAGAAAAAAGAACAAACTAAGCCCAAACTAAGCCAAACTAACCACACCCAAACTAAGTCCAAAGTTAGTAGTATGCAAAATAGGAGCACCAGAAGGATAGGGAGGAGAGAGAGAGAGAAAAGAGCAGAAAAAATGTTAAAAGAAATAACAGCAGAAGACTTCTCAAATTTATTGAAAGACAATAACCTACACAGCCAGGAAGCTTTAAGGAGTCCAGGTAGGATACACCCATAGATCCCTAAACAGACACAGTATGTAAAAATGCTGAAAGTTAAAGACAAGGAGAAATCTTGAAAGCATTTAGAGAAAAACAACTTGACACTTACAGATATAAACCCAGTAAGATTAACAGTTGACTTTCTGGCAGAAACGAGGGAGGCCAGAGGACAGTGACATAATACAGTCAAAGGACTTAAAGAAAAGAACTGTCAACCAATAATCCTATATCCAGAAAAGCTACCTTTCAAGAATGAAGGTGAAATTAAAAGTTTCTCAGATAAAAGCAGAGAATTTGTTGACAGCAGACCTGCTTTACAAAAAAATACTAAAGGAAGCTCATCAAGCTAAAGCAAGGGACCCTAGATGATAATTTGAATCCACACAAAAAACAAGGAGCACCAATAAAGGTAACTGTGTAATTCCAAAAATCCCAAAAAACAAAAACCCCCTCCCCTCAAAACCAACAAAACAGTGTAAATGTATATTTTTCTCCTTTCTTCACATAACCGATTTAAAAAGCAATTGTATAAAATAATATGTATATAATGTAATATTGGACCTGTGATGTACAGAAATGTAATATATTTGCCAATAACAGAACAAAGCAGATCAGTGGGAGCATAGTTGTATTGGGTTAAGAAAATGACTACAGATGATAAAGTAATAAGTGTAACAATGTACAGCTGGGGAAGCAACCTAAGTGTCCATTGACAGATGAACGGATAAAGAAGATGTGGTAATATATACACAATGGAATATTACTCAGCCATAAAAAAGAATGAAATAATTCTATTAGCAACAACATGGATGGACCTAGAGATTATCATACTAAGTGAAGTAAGTCAGACAGAGAAAGACAAATATCATACGATATTGCTTTATAAGGAATCTAAAAAAAATGATACAAATGAACTTATTTACAAAACAGAAATGGACTCACAGACATAAAAAATAAACTTATGCTTACCAAAGGGGGAAGGGGGGAGGGGTAAATTAGGAGTTTTGGATTAAAATATACACACTACTATATATAAAATAGATAAGCAATAAGGACCTATTGTATAGCACAGGCAACTATACTCAGTATCTAATAACCTATAATGGAAAAAAATCTTAAAAAGAATATAAACACACACACACACACACACACGTATAACTAAATCACTTTGCTGTACACCTGAAACTAACACAACATTTTAAATCAACTACATTTCAATAAAAAAATAGAAAAGAATGTACAGTTGCATTTGTAATATTAATAGATGTAATATGTATAACAATAATACTGCAAAAAGGAGGGGAAAGGAATACAGCTGTATGAGAGTAAAATTTCAATACACTACTAAAATTGAGCTAGTATAAATGTGAAGCTGATTCTGATATGTCAAGATGTACAAGATAAACCCTTGGGCAGTCACTAAAAAACAAATCAAAAACTCAAAAAAATATCGTGAAAAATATCATTAAAGAAATTAAAATACTGAATTATAAAATGTTCATTTAATGATAATGCAAAAGAAAGCAGTAAAGTAGGAACAGAGAAACAAAATAGACAAGAGACATAGACAACAAAAAGTAGAAGGGTAAATGTAAATTCCACTATACCAATAACATTAAATGTGAATGGACTGAACAATTCAATCAAAAGACATTATCAGACTGTATAAAAACAAGAACCAACTATATGCTATCACTTTAAATTCAAAGATACAAATAAATGAAAAGTAAAAGGATGGAAAAAGACAAATCATGCAAACAGCAACCACAAGAAAGCTGGAGTGACTATGCTAATATCAGACGAAATAGACTTTAAAGCAAAAAATGTTGTTAGAGAGCTTCCCTGGTGGCGCAGTGGTTGAGAGTCCGCCTGCCGATGCAGGGGACACGGGTTCTTGCCCCAGTCCGGGAAGATCCCACATGCCGCGGAGCGGCTGGGCCAATGAACCATGGCTGCTGAGCCTATGCGTCCGGAGCCTGTGCTCCACAACAGGAGAGGCCACAACAGCAAGAAGCCCGCGTAATGCAAAAAAAAAAAAAAAAAAGTTAGAGATAAAGAAGAACATTTCATAATGATAAAGAGAGTCAATCCATGAGGAAGATATTAACAATTACAAATATACTGCACCTAATAACACAGTACCAGAATACATAAAGCAGCAACTGACAGAAATGAACAGAGAGGACTTCCATGGTGGCACAGTGGGTAAGAATCCACCTGCCAATGCAGGGGACACGGGTTTGAGCCCTGGCCCAGGAAGATCCCACATGCCACGGAGCAACTAAGCCTGTGCACCACAACTACTGAGCCTCCATGCCACAACTACTGAAGCCCGTGTACCCCAGAGCCCACGCGGCGCAACTACTGAGCCCATGGACCTCAACTACTGAAGCCCGCAAGCTCTAGGGCCTACATGCTACAACTACTGAAGCCTGTGCACCTAGAGCCTATGCTCCGCAACAAGAGAAGCCACTGCAATGAGAAGCCCATGCACTGCAATGAAGAGTAACCCCTGCTCGCTGCAACAAGAGAAAGCCTGCGCGCAGCAATGAAGACCCAGTGCAGCCAAAAAAGAAAAAAGAAATGGACAGAGAAATAGACAATGCATAACAGTAGGAAACTTCAATACCCACTTTCAACAATGGTAAAGAACAACTATTGTAAGTCCCCTACATACGAACGAGTTCTGTTCTGAGAGCTCATTCATAAGTCCAATTTGTTCATAAGTCCAACAAAGTTAGCCTAGGTACCCAACTAACACAATCGGCTATATACTGCTGCTTTTATGCTTGCTTCTGGACATCCTGGGCTTGAAATAAAGATACTGTACTGCTGTACTCTATACAGTACTGTACTGTAAAGTACATAAAAGCACAACTACTTGTAGAGGATGCACACATGTGACGATGTTCGCCAGACACGTGAGCTAACTTATGTGATTGGACATGCAAACACATGTTCACATCTTTAAAACTTCACAACTTGAAGCTTCGTATGTAGGGGACTTACTGTAGACAGAAGAGCAATAAAGAAATAGAAGACTTGAAACACAGTATAAACCAACTAGACCTAAGAGACATCTATAGAACACTCTACCCAATAAAAATATACATTTTCCTTATGTGTATAAGGAAACTTTTCCAGGATAGACCATATGCTAGGCTATAATAAAAACCTCAATAAATTTTAAAAGACAGAAATGATACAAAGTATGTTTTGTAACCACAGTGGAATGAAATTTGAAATCAAGAGCAGGGAAATATCTGGAAAACTCACAAACATGTAGAAATTAAACTAGGTCTCTTGATAGTTTTTTCTTCAAAATCCTTCACAATTATTCGTA
Organism: Mesoplodon densirostris; assembly: GCF_025265405.1. Lineage (NCBI taxonomy): Eukaryota > Metazoa > Chordata > Mammalia > Artiodactyla > Ziphiidae > Mesoplodon > Mesoplodon densirostris. The sequence goes on from NC_082674.1 coordinate 31,404,088, forward strand.
TTTATTGTTTCTTTTATGTTTATCTTCCCGCCTCCCCAAAAGCTCTCTGAAGGCAAGGATTATGTCTATTTTGATTACCAATGTACCTCTAACACAGTGTCTGGCATATAGAAGAAATTCAATATGTATTTGAAGAATGGCTGAAGGTTGAATAAATGACTGATATGAGAATGGAGATTCATTCATTTATTTATTCATTCCACAAATATTTATTAAGCACTTATTATGTGCCAAGTCCTAGGGGTATAACAGCAGAGACAACAAAAATTCCTGCCTCATGAAGCTTATCTTCTAGAGAGTAAGACAGACAATAACTAAATACATAATATCAGTTAAGTGCTATGAAGAAAATGAAAAACTCTGAGAGTGTTATTTTAGATAGAGCAGTCGAGTTAGAGTGGTCATCTTTCTGAGGTCATATTGAGCAGACACCTGAACATTCAGAAAATGAGTCATGAAATATTTGTGAAAAGTACATTGTAAGCAGAAGCAATAGTAGGTGAAAAGGGGCCAAGTCCAGCACATCTTCAATGCACTGGGCTGGATGAAGAGTAAGGAGTCTGGTGGGTCTGCAATATAGTGAGCAAACGAGATGAGGTCAGAAAGTAGACGGCCATGTAGGTCCTGGGAAGAACTTTGAATTTTATTCTAAGTATAATAGAAAGTCACTAGAGAGCAGAGGCAAAAGCTTGGTACGACTGACTTAGGTTTTAAAACAATTACTCTAAAAAGGGAACCCTCCTACACTGTTGGTGGGAATGTAAATTGGTAGAGCCACTATGGAGAACAGCATGGAGGTTCCTTAAAAAACTAAAAATAGAGCTACCATATGATCCCGCAATCCCACTCCTGGGCATATATCCATAGAAAAACATGGTTAGAAAGGATACAGGCACCCCAATGTTCACTGCAGCACTGTTTGCAATAGCCAAGACATGAAAGCAACTTAAGTGTCTATCGACAGATGAATGGATAAAGAAGATGTGGTACACATATATAATGGAATATTACTCAGCCATTAAAAAGAATGAAATACTGTAGGGGACTCCCCTGGTGGTCCAGTGGTTAAGACTCCGTGCTCCTAACACAGGGGACCCAAGTTCAATCCCTGGTCAGGGAACTAGATCCTGCACGCCGCAACTAAGAGCCCACGTGCTGCAACTAAAAGAGCCCACATGTCAGAGCTAAAGACCCCACATGCCGCAACTAAAGATTCCACATGCTGCAACGAAGATCCCACATGCTACAACTAAGACCCGGCGCAGCCAAATAAATAAATATTAAAAAAGAAAGAAAGAAAGAATGAAATAATGCCATTTGCGGCAACATGGATGGACCTGGAGATTATCATACTAAGTGAAGTCAGACAGAGAAAGACAAATATATGATATGGCTTATATGCGGAATCTTAAAAAAAAATAGATACAAATGAACTTATTTACAAAACAGAAACAGTCTCACAGACTTAGAGAACATCGCAGATTTAGAGAACAAACTTACGGTTACCAGGAGGGAAGGGTGGCGGGGAGGGATAGACTGGGAGCTTGGGATTGACATATACACACTGCTGTATTTAAAATAGATAACCAGGGACTTCCTGGCGGTCCAGTGGTTGAGACTTCACCTTCCAATGCAGGGGGTGTGGGTTCAATACCTGGTTGGGGAGCTAAGATCTCACATGCCTTGCAGCCAAAAAATCAAAACATAAAACAGAAGCAATATTGTAACAAATTCAATAAAGACTTTAAAAATGGTCCATATCAATAAAATCTTTAAAAAATAAAATAAGATAAAATAGGTAACCAACAAGGACTTACTGTATCGCACAGGGAACTCTGCTCAATATTCTGTAATAACCTAAATGGGAAAAGAATTTGAAAAAGAATAGATACATGTGTGTATATATATATATATATATATATATATATATATATATATCTGAATCACTTTGCTGTACACCTGAAACTAACACAACATTGTCAATCAAATATACTCCAATAGAAAATAAAATTTTTTTAAAAATTCAGATTTACATTAAAATTATCTAGAAAAAAGTAAAAAAAAAAAATTGCTCTGTTTTGTGAAGAATAAAAAGTCTTTAGGGAGGTGAGGAGAACCAGGAGGCCAGTTAGAAACTACTGCAGTTGTTCAGTCTGCAGATAAAAAACAAAACAAAACAAACAAACAAAAACACAGTGAGATGGACTAGGGTGGGAGCAAGTGGAGCTGAAAAGTGGCCATAGATTCTCAATGTATTTTAACAGTAAATGAATTAGATGCAAGGTATGAGAAAGAAGTGTCTAGAATTACTGTAAGATTTTAGGGCCTAGATTAACTAGGTGAACAGGGGTCCTGTGCTCAGCCATGTGATCAAAATGGGAATAGTGGGGACGAAAAGATACGGGGAGTGTCACAAGTTCAGAATGAATGTTACATCTGAGATGTCTTCTAGATATTCAAATGGAGATATGTAGAAGGTATTAATAGTTGGAAATACAAGTCTGCATTGAGGGGAAAGGTAAGATTTTTCATTTACTTCTCTAAAACTCCTATAAGTTAAATATTATTTTCTATATTTTATAGCGGAGGAAACTAGAGAACAGATAAATTACATGACTTGCCTAATGTCACCAACTATAGAAGCAAAGTCTGGAGCCAGGGTTTGAAACAATACATTCAACTCCAAAGATGAAATTCTTTCCCCCATATTTCCCTCTTACCCCCCAAACATGTACTTTGTATCTTCAATTCAAAACTTAGTGTTGGGACTTCCCTGGTGGTCCAGTGATTAAGAATCCACCTTCCAATGCAGGGCACATGGGTTCGATCCCCGATCAGGGAACTAAGATCCCACATGCCACGGGGCAACTAAGCCCACGTGCCACAACTACTGACCCCGCGCACTGCAACGAAATATCCCGCGTGCCACAACTAAGACCCGACGCAGCTAAATAAATAAATAAAACAAGGAAACAAAACAAAAAAACAAAACTTACTGTTAAGCCAGCCCCCCCCCTTAATTTGTGCCTGGGTCTTAATTTGTAAAGGTGACTGAGTGCTGACGCAGAGAGATCAATACCACTGAAAGAAAAGTTTAATGTTACTTACAACTCCCCTAGAAAGGAGAGGCATGCCATGCCACGGTGGGCCACAGGGGGAAGCACCAGTGTCAGGAGGAGGCAGAAAGGAACAAGAGTAAGGCATAGGCTGTAGCCTTTCTTGGGTTTTCCACGGGAAAAGCAAGGCAGGGCAGGATAATCAGTTTAGGATTGGCTAGTTTGAGTAATTCCCACAGACTCTGAGGCATAGGGTACCTGGCCCCAAATTGATTTAGGGCAGGGGAACTACTAGCTTGGTGGTTAGACAAAGGAGGTGGTTGGTGCAGGACTGGTTGTTTTGCATACGAAAGCCGTGTTCACAGGTTAATTGTTAATTAGCTAGCTCTGGGAATGGCAGTTTCTTTCCGGCCAGGTAGGCCCACAAGAAGCCAAAACATCATAAATCCATTTAGTCTGGGAAGATTCCAACTATCTTTGTTCACCGTGGACACAGGAACCTAAGTTTGGCTGGAAGAGTATCCTTTGTTTAACATCCAAGTTTGGCTCCCAGGAACAGAATCACCAAGCTGGGCGCTGAAAACTGACCACAAACCATTCCCCTCCCAGGCAAATCTCTGACTCACCCCGTATATCCAGCTCCTTGCAGATACCCAGACCTGGTACCTTTCTTCCAGCATACATCGCAGGAAATCCTCTCCCCAAATAGCCACCCATTGGAGATGGAGACAGAGACAGGAAACGAAACCTGAGCCCCTCCAATCCCACCCTTTATCCGGCTCCGAGCCTGAATTCAGCTCCCCCGCCTCCAGCCTGAGCGTGGACAGCCTCAGCTGCCGACCCCCGCCGGGCCCGGTCTCAGGGCCTGGGATCCTAAAGCTCCAGACTCACCGGCCCCAGCCAGACAGGCTGTATCCCACCGGGCCGGGAGGCTCCTCAGACCCTGACCACTCCGGGAGAGGGAGTCGGTAGAAGGGTCCGCACACTGACTACTGGGCCGACGCGCAGACCACGCACACTGAAATACATCCCTCATACGCGGCAGGGGAGGCCGCCCCGGGCTCACAGCGCTGCTTCCCGGGGCGTCTGTTAGGACGCGGCGCCCACCGAGACCTCACCTGGAGCGGCTCCGCAGCGGCCCAGCTGCAGCGGCCCAGCCCTGGCGCCTTCTGATTGGCTCAACCTCGGGCCCTTGCCTATTCGCTTCCGGGTGAGAGGTGCCTGGTCGCCCTAGCAACCAAGTCGCAGTCTGCGCTGAGCTACTGCTTCTTTCCCTCCAGGTCACAGAGCTGGCGGCCCAGGGGGAATCGCAGAGTCCAGAAAATCTCTCCAGCACCCCTGTGTCAAGTGAGTGTCCCATCCTCCCAACGCCCTTTTAAGTAGAGCTCGCACTGAGCCAGAGCTCGGGCCCTGGCAACTCCGGTACAGGTGTGACATATTACCTGAGCGTGGTGGGATGGGGACGCGGAGAACCCGTGCTGTGAGAATCTGGAGACCTGGATTCTAGCTCTCATTCGGCCGTCGATTCGCTGTTGTGACACCTTGGGGAAGTGCCAACGTCTCTGGTTTCAGTTTCCTCTCTGTTGCCAGTCTCGATCTCTTAGGTTCCCTCCCTCTAGCTCTAACAGTCCAAAGTTTCGGATGTGGAACCATTTAAGGGCAATTGAAACAGTTCGGTTTCTTGTATGATCACGTTTAGTGCTCTGCTTAGTAAGCCTTTAACGATTGCTTCCCAAGTGCCACTCATTCACTAAACTTTCAGTTCCTACCAGTAAGTACTAAGCACTGAGCTGGACACTAGGGTGGGAAAAGAGATAACTAATCCGTGATCCTGACCCAGAGGAGTGGAGTGTGAGAAGGGACTCCGGCACAAAAGCGTTATTTTAATAGGGCCCTAAGTACGACATTAGGGATAGACCTCCTGGGGGCTCCTGGAGGCGTCTGGGGGTGAGGGGAGATGTGAAACGCCTTGTCAGGTGGTATCTCTGTTTTCCTTTACACCTCTTTCTGGGAAAAATTTTCAACCTTGTGTTCCAGTTCACTAATTTACTTTTCAACGGTATTCATTCTGCTATTCAGCCCTTCTAAAGAGGTTTATTTCAACAATTACATTATTCATTTCCTAGATTGCTAATTATTTTTTCATAAGCATCCGCTCCTGTCTCAAGGCTGCTATACCCTCCCTTTCTCTCTGACGATGTTTAAGTCTTCTGCCTATTGTGTTATTAACTCTGTTTCCTCAGAGGGGATGAGCTTCCAGCCTTTCTCAACTGGCACTCATTAATCTTTCAATTAAAAAGATCAGTTCTCTTGTCCCACCCACAGAGATTCTGATTCAGCTGTGTGGAAGGGCGTAGGAACTTGTAAAGCATCCCAGATGATTCTAATGGATGGCCACACTTTGAGTAACATTCTAGTAGACTATTGTCCTAGAAGTTATAGTTTACCTATCTTCACATACGTTTTCTTCAGTATTGGCAAAAATTAGTTTCTAATGTTTTAGTCCACTAAATGTCCCAGGGCTCTGAGGCATAGATTCCACCCCTCCCCCACCCCCAGGCCTGCGGTTGTCTTTGTCCTTTTTTCACCTGGTCTCCATTCCAATCTCATTCTGTTTGGACCCCACTCCCTCCCCCACCCCTTCTCACTTACTATCTTTCTTTTCTATTTCCTTCCACTGCCAAATCAGAGATTGCTCACTCTACCTTGCCTCTGTGGGACAATCAATAGATCATATACCCAAGAGAAATAAAAACATATGTCCAAACAAAAAATTATACATGAATGTTCATAGCATTATTCATAACAGCCCAAACTGGAAACAACCCAACTGGCCATCAACTGATGAATAGATAAACAAAATGCGTTATTTTTGAGGCATGGACTATTCGGCAATAAAAAGTGGTGAAATACTGATACAGGCTACAACATGGATGAACCTTGAAGCTAAGTAAAAGAAGCTAATCACAAAGGACCACATATTGTATGATTCCATTTCTATGAACTATCTAGAATACCTTGAAGCTAAGTAAAAGAAGCTAATCACAAAGGACCACATATTGTATGATTCCATTTCTACGAACTATCTAGAATACACCAGTACATAGAGACAGACAGTAGATTAGTGGTTGCCAGGGGTTGGGTGAGTTTTAGGGTAATGGAGAGTAACTGCTAATATGTACAGGATTTCTTTTGGGGGTGATTAAAATATTGAAAAATTAGATTGTGGTGACAGTTGCACAACTCTGAGTATGCTAAAAAATGAATTTTGTATACTTTTAAAGGGTAACTTTGGTGGTATGTGAATTATATATTAATAAAGCTGTTATAATAAACAAGTAAAAATTGATCATCTAGACAAAATCATTTATTTCCCCAGGACCCTACACTAGACTATGGAAATGCCAAGTAATCATGATATGCTTGTGATCATATGAAGTGAGTCTATTTGGTTAGCTCTTAAAGCAAATATGTTATAGGTCTTATGATGTAAAAATATTTAAGCTTATGCGACTTTTCTGAAATCTTTTAAAACAGCTCCAGAAGTATTTAAGATAAACTTTATATTTCCAAATGGAGACAAGTATGGTAAGCATACATTTCAATTACCTTTTTCTATGCAGACTAAAATTAAATAGCTTAAGGGTACAAAACTGAGACTGTTACACTTTATAAAACTACTACTGAGATATTAACTCCATTAAATAAAATAACATAGAAATACTAATGGAGGAACAGATTTTAAATCTAAACTCTAATGTTAAGTATAGACAGTGTGCCTTGGAAAGCTATGGGAGGGCCATAGCCATATGTCAACCTTCTGGGCCCTTGAGTGTCAATGATTACAAGACCTAGGTCCACAGAGCTCCTCATCTCTGGTCTCATCAATTTCAGTGCTAGGAAGCCAAAGAGACCCATAGGGGATGCAGTTCTGATTAAGCCTGAACATAAACATTTTATTATTACTTAGTTAAACAAGGTTCCCTTTTATAATCTTCAGTATTTCTCTCTTGTTTAGATGGGGATTGTACAAGAACATCTTCTGGAATCTTGGAGAGAAATGGCATAGGTATTTATACCACTCCTAATGGGATTGTCTACAAAGGAAGCTGGAAAGATGACAAGGTATTATTGTTGTTTTGAGCATTGACAGTGGATAAGTAACTCTGTTGGTTAAATGATTCCAGGCATTTCACCATTAATCAAAAGACACATATGAGTAGACCATGCAATAAAAATAAAAAATGATTATATTTAACATATATGAACATAAGAATAGTATTAAACTCATGCAGAGAGCTAATTATCATCATCTATCTTATTTCCTATTCATTGAGCAAAGTGAACTCATTACATAGTTTTCTCATTGAATCTTCATAGCAGCCTCATGAGTCAGATACCATTAATGTTCCTATTTTACAATTGAGGGAAATCAGGCTCAGATTTCTTGCCCAGCTAGTTAAGTGATGAAACAAAAATGTGTTCTCGGGTCTGCCTGAATACAAATTTTTGTTCTTAACAACTTCTTTGTGCCATTTCTGGGCTAACTAAACTGGTTGTCCTTTAAGCTTTTGGATATAGTCAAGGTATCTTGAGGACTCCTGTTATTATCATCATGGACCCCCAAGATGTTCAAGTGCCCCAGATCAGAAACATTGACTTGGTGAGCTTCACAGAGAGATATATACAAAGGACAGTGATAAAATGTTATCTTATTTTTGTGAAAATAAAGGATGATACGATGATAGATTAAATAATAACAAAGTAGATGATAGACATATGTGTACATTTTTGAAATGTTCTAGGGAACTGAAGATTAGTTACTGAGGTAATTTCCTTTGTTACAAACAGATGAATGGTTTTGGAAGACTTGAGCATTTTTCAGGAGCAGTATATGAAGGACACTTTAAGGACAATATGTTTCATGGACTGGGGACTTATACATTCCCAACTGGGGCAAAGTACACTGGAAATTTCAATGAAAATAGGTAAGTTTAAAATAAAATGTCATTGTAGTTCTAAAAGAGTCTTTTCAGGCACATTCGCTTAAAAACTTAGTTAATGCTAAATTTCTTTTGTAATGTATTTAGTTAAAATATATTTATAATATATTTTGGAAAATTTGTGTTATATGTTGGGGAAAAAAACTGTTATAAGAGCGGCTAAGGCCATCATGAGGCTCCAAAAGAAAATGTCATTCTTGGTGATAATCTATTAGACTTTTCATTTATTTCCTCTTAACTTCTGTTCCTATAGAACTTTTTGCAGTCATATTGGAAATGGAAAGCTTGTTGCAATTATTGAGAAAATTTAGGCCAAAAATTATTTTCACTTGAAATATCTTGATCAACTTTTTTTTTAGTTTTAAATTTTATTTTTTTCTTCCAGTTTGAGATATAATTGACATACACCACTGTATAAATTCAAGGTATACAGCATAATGATTCGACTTACATACATCGTGAAGTGATTACCGCAATAAATTTAGTGAACATTCATCATCTCACATTGACACAAAATAAAGAAAAAAATAGTTTTCCTTGTGATGAGAACTAAGGATTTTCTCTCTTAACAACTTTTACATATAACATACATCAGTGTTAATTATATTTATCATGTTGTACATCACATCCCTAGTACTTTATTTATCTTGTAACTGGAAGTTTGTACCTTTTGACCACCTTCCTCCAAATCCCTACCCCTACCCTCCACCATGTATCTTCACAAGCTTAATCCTCACACCAAATACCATGCCGTGTCATCCAGAGGTTCATGGTTCATTTATAACTACCCCTTTATTATTTCCAGAATTGAAACTGCAACCTAATTGTTATGAAGTGGTTGATACATATTGAGGAGGGTAGAAAGTGTTCACCTATTCTGATGCCAAGTCTGTGATGACAACATGTAAACTTTTCCCACTGATGTTGATAAAGGGAGAAAACTCTAACCCATGGGATAAAGGTCTGTTTGGTTATGTGAAGTGCATTTTCACCACTCCGAAGAGTCCAGAAAACATAGAGTCCAGCATAGAGCATAGCACCTCAAACATAGTTGAAGGTCAATAAACATTTGTTGAATAAATGAATGAACTAATTAAGCCAGATAACCAATAAAAACTTTTCACTTTTTGACTGTTTTGGTCTAAACTAAGCATATGTAATCCTAAAATCTTAGGCACCAAAATTTGTATAATGACAATATTTGTTTGGAATAGTAATTTCTTTTTTTGTTTGTAGGATATGAAAGCAGGATGTCAGGTTTTAGACCAAAATTTGATAGTGGAAAGATATAATTCTTCAGACATAGTATATAATATACTGGACAATCATATCTGGACCGTAAATTTTTGGTCTTGGTTAATGAACACACTTATTTTTTTACTATTGCAGGGTGGAAGGTGAAGGACAATATACTGATATCCAAGGACTAGAATGGTGTGGTAACTTTCATTTCACAGCTGCTCCAGGCCTGAGGCTAAAGCTCCACATGTAGATATTCTGCATTAAAGTTTTAATGTGGTAATTGCAGCTTTTAGTTGTAAGGAAAACAACTAAATGTCATCTGCAGTAACTTCATACACTACCTATATATTGTAATTTTGCCAATAAAACCACTCATTTATGCTTTTTTGAACTTTCTTTTGATCATCTTATAATTAGTTTAAAATAAATTATGTAGGGACTGCCCTGGTGGTCCAGTGGTTAAGACTCCGTGCTTCCACTACAGGGAGCCCAGGTTCGATACCTGGTCTGGGAACTAAGATCCTGCATGCCACACGGTGTGGCCAAAAAAGGGTAGGGGGGGAGAAAGAAAAGAAATGAACGTGATTCAATTGAGAGTTTCCTCATTTTACGAAAAACTATGCAGATCTTGACAAAGTCAATTTCCAATCCTGTGCCTGAGTTTTGTCATCTTTAAAAAGTATATCTGGGCTTCCCTAGTGGTGCAGTGGTTAAGAATCCACCTGCCAACGCAGGGGACAAGGGTTTGAGCCCTGGTCTGGGAAAATCCCACATGCCGCGGAGCATCTAAGCTCGTGCACCCCAACTACTGAGCCTTCGCTCTAGAGCTCGTGAGCCACAACTACTGAAGCCCGCGCACCTAGAGCCCGTGCTCCGCAGCAAGAGAAGCCACTGCAATGAGAAGCCTGCGCACCGCAACGAAGAGTAGGCCCCTCTCCCGCAACTAGAGAAAGCCTGCGTGCAGCAATGAAGACCCAATGCAGCCAAAAATAAAATAAATTTATATATATATAAAAAGTAGGGCTTCCCCGGTGGCGCAGTGGTTGAGAGTCCGCCTGCCAATGCAGGGGACATGGGTTCATGACCCAGTCCAGGAAGATCCCACATGCCACGGAGCGGCTGGGCCCATGAGCCATGGCCGCTGAGCCTGTGCGTCCGGAGCCTGTGCTCCGCAACGAGAGAGGCCACAACAGTGAGAGGCCCGCGTACCGCAAAAAAAAAAAAAAAAAAAAAAAAAAAAAAAAAAGTATATCTGTATGTTAAAGGAAACTATCAAGAAAATGAAAGAACAATCCACAGAATGGGAGAAAACATTTGCAAATCATATATCTGGTAAAGGTTTAGTTTTCAGTATACAGAACTCATATATAAATATATATAAATAAAAAGACAACTCAGTTTAAATATGGACAAAGGATTTGCATAGACATTTCTTCAGAGAAGATATACAAATGTCTGATAAGCAAACGAAAGATGTTCAACACCATTGCTCTTTAGGGAAATGCAAATTAAACCCACAATAAGATACCACTTCCTGGGACTTCCCTGGTGGCGTGGTGGTTAAGACTCCATGCTCCCAATGCAGGGGGCTTGGGTTCGATCCCTGGTCAGAGAACTAGAGATCCCATGTGCATGCTGCAACTAAGAGTTCACATGCCACAGCTAAGGAGGCCGCCTACCACAACTAAGGAGCCTATGTGCCACAACTAAGGAGCCTGCCTGCCACAACTAAGACCTGGCACAACCAAATAAATAAATATTTTTAAAAAAGATACCATTTCCCAATCTCTAGGATGACTATATTTAAAAAGACTTAATAACTTGGCAAGGATGTGGAGAAATTGAAACCTCAAATATTTCTGGTGGGAATGAAAAATGGTACAGCCGCTGAGGAAAACAGTTTCTCAAAAAGTTGACATAGGACTTCCCTGGTGGCGCAATGGTTAAGAATCCGCCTGCCAATGTAGAGGACACGGGTTCAAGTCCTGGTCCGGGAAGATCCCACATGCCATGGAGCAACTAAGCCCGGGCACCACAACTACTGAGCCTGCGCTCTAGAGCCCGCGAGCCACAACTACTGAAGCCCATATGCCACAACTACTGAAGCCTGCGCGCCTAGAGCCCGTGCTCTGCAACAAGAGAAGCCACCACGATGTGAAGCACACACACTGCAACGAAGAGTAGCCCCCGCTCACTGCAACCAGAGAAGGCCTGTGTGCAGCAAAAAAGACCCAATGCAGCAATAATAAAATACAAAATGAATAAATAAATCTTTAAAGAAAAAAAATTGACATATAATTACCATATGTCCCAGCAATTCCTAAGCATGCACCCAAGAAAATTGACTTGTATAAAAATGTTTGTAACAGCACTATTCATACCAGCCCAATACTGAAAACCCAGATGTCCATCGACTGATGAATAGATAAATAAAATGTGATATATCTGTACAATGGAATGTTATTCAGCCATAAAAAGGAATGAAGTATTGACACATGCTCTAACATAAATCAACCTTGAAAACATTGTACTAAGTGAAAGAAGACAGTCACAAAAGGCCACATATTATACGGCCTTTTATGTGAAATGTCCAGAATAGGCAAATCCATAGAGACAGGAAGTAGATTAGTGGTTGCCAGGGAGGAGGAATTCAGAGGCATGGGGCTTCTCTTTGGGGTGATGCAAACGTTCTAGAATTAGTGGTTGCACAACTTGTGAACATGAAAAACCACTGCATTGTTCATATAAAAAGGGCAAATTTTATGTATGTTATGTGTAGGGGAGCAAAATTTGCCACCCCAAAATGTGTCTCTCTGGCATGAGGATTAATTTAGGGAGATTATTTTTAAGAAACAGAAGACTCCTGAAGTCTTTCTTTTTACCTCCCCCCGTGAGCTGCCTAAAGAGTGTAGATAAAGGACCTCTTCCCAGAATAGAGGTATCGGCAAACAATTTAGGCTAGGTGTGGCCGGGGAAGCTGAGCAGGGCATAGAGATCGGAGTCCACTCTGCAGGGCCCAACAAACAGTTGTTTACCAAGCGTTTGCATTTGCATTTCCATCTCCACTTGAACTGCCCTCCTCTGAAGTCCCAAACCACTACCCTCAACATCCTCTTTTGTCTTTAGCTGATATGGTTTTTAAGGGAGGGCTTTGGCCATTTTAGTGAGCTGTTCAGTTTTCTTGATTCCCTCCCACATTATTAAACTTTTGTTTGATTTTCTCCTGTTAATCTGTCTCATGTCAAACTCATTGTAATTCTTGGACCAGCCAGAAGAATCTAGAAGGGTAGAGGAAAATTTCTCTCTGACATAGGTGATTTATATCTCAATTTTTAAAAAGTAGATCAGTGTGTGCTCATATATTCTATGCCTAAAAAGCTTCTTTACCTTTTAGATAACATAATTTTGAAATTACCAAAGCAGTACGTGACAGCTACATATTAAAAATTAAAATAAAGACCCTAGTGTTTTTACTGAAACTATTTCTCCAAAACTGACCCCCCGCAAGATGGTGCATGTAATAGATATCTTCCATATTATATAATATTTCTTCCCTCAAAATCTTGTGAAATTTTGTATTTCTCAATATATCATTGCTAAATCCTTTTTTATTTTTATTTTTTGTTGTACTACTATAAATTTGGGTTGAGATGTCTTTTAAAATGTTGAAATTAAAATGGTATTTTTTATAGCTTCTCATGATAACAACTTTGTATTTAATTTCAAAAGACCCTATTTATAAGTGTTCAAAGATACATTTTAAAAATTAGACATTTTGGATATGTTGCTTAGCATTAACTGGTATGGCTTTAGAATTAAATACTTTTATTGTACTGGAATTTATAAGGAGATAAATACTGGACAAGTTAAGGTAAGGTGAGAGGATGTTTTCAGAGACCAGGACATATAATGCAAATTCAAAACTTCTGGAAAATATAGAAATATCTGCTGTACTGAAAACTAAATTTTCCCCAATATTTTTCTGCAAATTATTTAAGGTAGCAAGATATATACTTTGCTTTTAAACTATTTAAATTTTATTGATATATAAGTAACTTTTCAATGCTCAAGTCTCCAGTTTTCTAAGATACTAAAGTCATTTCTCTTAAATAGTTTTCTTTCTTTTACTCCTTGAAACTAAATGCAGTTCAGTTATTTGATTAGTTGATGCTAGAATTTGACCTGGAGCTTATATAATTAGAAGAGACACTAGTTTTCCTCATTTAAAAGCCTAGTTAGCATATGACAGTCTCGTTTCCGGGGAAGTCAAACCTCTACTGCTTCTTTTTATAACATTTAAGTTAATTCAGAATCCAGATACGCCTTGATCTGAGGACGATATAACCACGGCAAGCAACATGGGGTAAGTATGTGCTCTTATGTACTTTGAGAGGCATTGAGAGGGCAAATATTTTCATAAGAGAAGAAATCCCATAAATCCTTACTAATTTAGATTCAAAATATGCTAACTTTTATTTAAGGAAGTCATTTAAAGAAATTACTTTTTATTCAAAGTTAAAACAATTTGTAAAATATTCATTTTCTTGCTTAATTTTTGTATGATGTCATAATCTGTCTTTGCAGGTTGTTAACTAATGAAACATTTAGACTGAAGAGTTTTGCATATTTACATGTTTAGTTGAAGCTGAATTGAAATTTGAGAGTAATCTTAAAGAAAGGATGATTGAATGCTTGTTTTACATGGCAGATAAATCCAATATGTGTATGCCTCTACAGGATTAAGAATAAAGAATGGAAAAGATTAGGAATGGAGGGAGGTTAATTTATGACTTTTGTAACACAGAAAAGGGATAGAGGATTCTATCAGAGTTTACTCCTCTATGTACAGAAAAATATGTGCTAATTAGTTACATAGGAACATTAGTGAGAATTCTGAATCCTTTGCAGGGGTTTTGGGAGCATGATGAGAAGAATTAGGTTTCACTTGAAAGCTTTCTATTCTTAAGTGAGAATAGGAATCCACTATAATTAGTACTTTATATGCTGAAACAATAGTATTCTGAAAAATATAGAAATTTGCCTTTGTATAACCCTTTTGTCCTTTTTATAGCTCTTTTTAATATAAAATTATATTTGTTGCAAATGGTATAGCCATTTAACTAAAGGCACTTCTGAAGGATTTAGCATAAACAATCAGAAGTTCATACTAAAGAAATAACTTTTTAAACACACGTTTCTTCTAGTTTCCATGAATTTAAATTAATATCTATGTTTTTGCTAATATCATGGGCTCTGAAATGCAATCTAAACCAGCTTGAAACCTCAGAGGCTTTTGAAAGGAAGATGATCATACTGTTGTTAATTTTTAATACAAATATAAAGGTTAATAGATAAGTGCCTTGTACAAATTTCACATACATTTGATTGATTTGATTTGGGACAGAGTTGATGAGACTCCTGGATTCTCTTTATTCCTCTCTTTCCTCTCTTTCTCTCCCTCTTCCTCCCTCTGTTTTTCTTTAATGACTGGAGCTCACCTTTTTGAGGGTCAAGGGTCACTCTAAGAATTTTTAGAAACAAGCCCACCCTTTCTGCAAAAAAATGTAAAATCACACCAAATTTTGTATATAATTTCAGGAGATTTACAGATGGCCTGACTGTGGACCCCAGGTTAAGGAATTTGATTTTGAATTTTAGGACTGGAGTATAAGTTGCTCAATATTTTTCTTAGGTTTTGAGTTTTTATTAAATGTAAGAATCTTTTAAATTAATAATTCCTGCTAATCTTCTCTCAGAGACAATGTCAAAGATGCTGATTCTCCCACTGACCAGCTCCCAACACACATGCACACACACACACACACACGCAACTTACATGAGTGAAACACAGTTTAACTGATATCCATAGTTTTGACAATCACATTTCTGCTGTTTGTCTCCAGTGACTTGATTAATCACTTCTGCTTTCAAGAGTGCCAGGAATCACCTTGGGAATCATGGAAGAAAAAAATCCTCATTATTTTATTTCATTTATTGCTCTCAGTGCCCCACATAACATGAACTAAACCATAACTTGCAAAATATTACACAGGACACTATTCTGATTAGTAGGTTCATGATTATTTTGTTGTCAGCTCCTGCTCTTATTGAGAAAAGAGAGATTATTAGGTATTAACATCTATTTAAATCTTCCTCAATAATCAGAAAAATAAAAAGACAAAGTGGCAGCTGGTTAGATGCTCAAATTTGTCCACTGGAGGAAATCTCTAGAATGTATCCCCTGAGAATGAGGAAGTAGCTATTTAGGATTTGGGGGAGAAGGGTGTTATTTATCTGAAAGATATTTGAGAAAACAATGCCCTTATATGAATCTATGCCAGCCCTTTCCATTTTGCGGGGGGCTATGCTGGCATGGTTTTAGTGAGTGATGAAGAAGCAAATATTAGAAAATTCGTATGCTCTTTAGAAAGCCATCTCCTTCTCTTAAATTTTCACCGGATTCCTTATGGAGTGTGTGTGGGGGGGGGAGGGTGAGTAGAGATGGTGCATAAGGGTGGGTAAAGGGATAACTAAGGAGAAGTGAAAGAACCTTACCTTGTAAAATATGCTGCCACCTGCTATTTACCATAACACCTGAGCAAAGGATGAACAATGGGATAGAAGTGATGGTTGCCTTTCTTTCCTGAGATGCTTTTCAATATTCTTTCCCCATCTCCTAGCAGGGTCAGTCAGTGTACCCCCAACTGATGTCTCGGGAAAATAAATGTTAAGGCTCTGCGAAAATTGTAGAACCAATAAATTCATTATTACAGCATATTCAGCCTCCTTTTAGTTTTCCAGTTTATGTAACTGTAGAGTAATTTTTAAAATTCTTTTATGGATAGATTTTCCACTTCTGGATCAGGGAATTACAGTCCGACTCTTTTTCCTGGGCAAAGCATCCATTTAGCTCATGGAGTAACCTTTGAAATATTGCTTCTATCTGTGCCCTCCTTTCCTTTCTAATGGTCGCTTCCCTAATTCAGGCCGTCATTACCTTTTACACGGATGATTAAAGGTGCCCACTCCCAGCGCCTCTGCAGCTGGTCTTTCCTCTACAGTCACAAGAGTCATCTTCTGACTGAAGACATGTGGTCTGGTTATTCCCTTGCTTAAAATCTTTCAGTGACTCCTTATTCTCTCCACTTCGGAGCAGGCTCCCAAGAAGATATTCACCACCCTTTATCTGTCTCTAATCCACCTGTCTAGCCTTACCTTCTACTCTACTATCCTCGATGCTGCCTGGGATCCCTAAATCCACTGATGCATTGTAACTGTCTACCTCTGATCCTTTGCTGAGCTCCCCCCCCACCCCGTTTTTTTTTTTGTTTGTTTGTTTTTTTTACCATTTCTACATACTGTTCAAAGCCCAGCTCAAATCCTATCTTCTTCATGACATTTTCTCTAATCCCCACAACTGGAACTCATCTTTTCTCCTCTGAAAGTTTTAGGCACTTTATACTTTTCTTATTGCATTTTTTCTCAATCCATCATATGCTGTAGTTATCTGTGTGTCTCATCTTTCCTACTAGACTGTAAGCTCCTGGAAGCCAGAACAACGTCATCTTTTTTTTTTTTTTTTTTTTTTTTTTTTTTGCGGTATGTGGGCCTCTCACTGTTGTGGCCTCTCCCGTTGCGGAGCACAGGCTCCGGATGCGCAGGCCCAGCGGCCATGGCTCACGGGCCCAGCCGCTCCGCGGCATATGGGATCCTCCCAGACCGGGGCACGAACCCGTATCCCCTGCATCGGCAGGCGGACTCTCAACCACTGCGCCACCAGGGAGGCCCCAACGTCATCTTTATATTTCCTCCCAGGACCCGGCACAATGCCTTTTACATGGTATGTGCTTAATAAATGTTTGCTGAGTTGAAATGAACTCTGCTTTTCCTATAATCCACAAAAAAACTAAAAACTTAATTTTAGCCAAAATTCCCTCTTTCTTCCCCAATAGAGTGGCCCCATTTTCCAAGTTCCTATCTGAGGAGCTCAAATGAGTGTATAATATCCAAAATATGGGTGATGCAAGAGAGAAAGGGTAAAAACAGGGACTGGAGGGCTACACTAGAGGCTTTTGAAGAGTAGAAAATCTACTGTTGATATGTAGAAAGGACACATAGTATCAAAGGAAGTGTAAGAACACTTCTAAGAATTAAAAATGGTTCTTGGTTTGAACCATATCATTAAGGTTGGGCTCATGTGTATATGCTGGAAAAATCAAAATAATAGTGGCTTACATAAGCTAGAAGGTTATTTCTCTCTTACATTAAAAAAAAATAGTCCATAGGCAATCTAGAGCTATTCAAGCAGTTCCTTGGTGTGAGAGACCAAGGTTCCTTCTATCTTGCTCTTCTGCCATCCTTGGTGTCTCACCTCTTGGCCCAAGAAGGTTGCTAGGACTCTACCTATCTCACTGGTGTTCAGCCAGCAGGAAGGAGGAAAGGGAAGAAAAAGATGTGTTTCCTCTTTTAAGGAAACTTCCCAAAAGTCACTCACACTATTTCTACTTGTAACTCATGGGTAGAATCTATCTCCATGGTTACACCTACCTGTGAAGGAGAAGGGGGAATATGGTTTTTTAACTGGGTTACTATAAGAAATGGGGAAAATGGATATTGGGTGGCAACTGGCAGTGACTGACAGACCCAGTAAGGCCATCCATTGATTCTCATATTCCTTTAGGACAAAGAACAGCATTTGCACAAAAAAGAATGTTTTAAGAGAAATTTTCTGTAAAGCTAAGGGGAAAAAAAGAGCAAGCCAAGCTGGGAATAAACACAGATTCACTTAGGATAAAGGACAGGGACGAGACAAAATGACAAAGGTGACTGAGTAAGCCTTTGGTCCCCCACTACCCACTCCTGCATCCTGGCCCCTGACCCTCAGCTTTCATCTCCCTTAATCCTCACTTCTGCACTGTGAGGTGCCTATTATTACTACTGTGCCTATTATACAGATCAAGAAACTGAAAGCCCAGAGATTCAGAGACTTGGCCAAACTGCCCAAGAGGTTTCAGATAATGAAAAAATAAATAAAACACACAGCTGGCTTGGAAACTGCTGTACTGCTCACAAAACCATATAATTCATAGAGCGTTCTCCAAAAGGATTTGTACTTACTTTTGACTGTGGACCACCTCAATTAGCCCCTACAGAAAAACCTCTTATAAATCTACTTCACTTGTCACTTGATGTAGGTGATTTCATTTAATGTGGGATACTTAGGAAAACCTCTAGATTTTTGGCTTTCATTATTTTCAGGTCAGATGAACTGCTTTGAATTCTTCTGATTCAGCAAAGCCCCCTAAGCCATGTTAGAGTATTCCAGCTATGCTTCTAAATACATAAGAATTTATTTTTATTAGTCACCCCAAAGATACAAATCATTGTGCCTACTCAGCACCAAGTGACTTAAAAACTAAAAGACTAAGAGAAACAAGAACTTTTACAGTTTACATTATGTATTTTAACTATTAGAAAATTTAAACAATCAATTGCATATATAATAAAAACTTTTGGTTATGAAATTATAGGAAAAAAGGATGGTATACATTACAAGGTACCTGTCATTATCAATGGCATTTTATTTTTTATAGAACCTCTAAAGAAATCAGGAAAGCTTCACAAAACATGGTGTGATGTCTACAGGTGGAAACAGGCCATGAGGTGAGTGAAAACTGCAAAGAACTTATTACTAGTAAGAACACAAAAACTGAGAGCCCACTTTAAAACAATGTACTTGTACTTTACTTAGTTTAAACCAGTACTTGTACTTGTACTTCATTCTTTTTTTTTAAACATCTTTATTGGAGTATAATTGCTTTACAATGGTGTGTTAGTTTCTGCTTTATAACTGTACTTCATTCTTGAAGTACAAATATTACAAATTGTTTTGAAGAATTTTGTAACCCTTCTTTGTTTAAAAACAAAAACAAATGGACATACTGTGGGATTCCTTTATTAGTTAGTAGTCAGAGCTAATAGCCACCTAATAAACCAGCCATGTTACATCAAACTTTTACTGCAGTTATGTTTACTCACAGTATTGAGACAATAATGACCATGTTTTGAGTTCTATTTTAGATGTCTTTGGGGATTGCAAAAAAACCTTAAGAATGACAACATTTACTTTACATTCAACTAATATTTACTGAGTTCCTACTTATACTAGGCTTTGCGACATAATAACTATGTGCAATTGATAAGTCTTACCCTCGTTTTACAGTTGAAGTAGGTTTATGAAGATTAAGTGAGGTTCCAGGCTCACAAAACTAAATAAGTCACAGAGCTGGAATTTGAAGCTAGATGTTTAATGCACTTAAGAGAAAAGTCCCATAGTTCAAAGCAATATTTTTAAATTTAAAATCTAAAAAGTGCACATTATAAAACAAACACTTGTTCGTTCAAGACAGAAGAGTGTAAGTAAAATGTTTAAGCCCATCCCACCCCTACCCCATCCCTCTTTTCAAGCATAACCACTGTTAGTAGTTTGGTATAAACCCTTCCATATCTTTCCTTTTGTCCAATATGCTTTTCATTGCATCACACTTCCTGTCTACTTAAAAACATCAATGAATAGAGGAGGTTGAATTTACCATATATCTGTACTAGTATAAATATCTATCTTTAAATAATAACTGAAAAGCTCATTCAGCTAACATTAGGCATCTAACTATCGAGACTCAAAGAATAGAATTCACTCTTTCTTTCCTAAGGACTCATAATCTAGTGCAGTGGTTCTTAATTTGGTTTTGAGAGAGTAAATATGGACTCCTTTGAGACTCTGATGTGAGCTCTGAACCTTCTCCCCAGAAGGAAATAAATCTGTATAAAATTCTGCCTATAATTCAGGGGATTCATGGATACTCTGAGAGTATATGGACCCCTGATCTTGTAGAAGTAAGATTTTTAAATTAGTAATTTAACATAAATACTATAAGTGTGGACAAGATGCTATGGCAGCACAGAATAGCAAGGACTTTACTGAGACATGTCAAGAAAGGGAAGAGTGATACTTGCACAGAAATCTTGAAGAACACAAGGAGTTTGACAGCTAGCCCAGGGTAGGGGAAGGATGTACACTGAGGAAACAACATTTATAAATCCTAGAGGCTAGAAAGGACAGGGAACCACAAGACTGTCTTTGTGTTAGGAGCCCAGTATGTATATGAAAGTGACTAAAGAGTTTGCAGAGCTAGGTAGAGGCCAGATCATGAAGGGTTTTGTCCATTGTGTTAGGATGTTTGAACTTTAGGAGTCACTGAAGGATTTTGATCAAAATTTTCATTGGTAGGTAAGAAGTCTACAATTAATGCATGACTAAATAAATGATCATGGGAATACTAATGTGGATGATAGAATAAGATATAAAAAGGAGATAAGACCATTTGATTCAGATTTGTTGGGGGATCATTGATGAAATAATATGCTATTAAAAAGATACGTTGCTAAACTCAAATGGAATTGCGTGGAAGGTCACTGCTTCCACAAAGGAGATTGGGAAGCTGAAGCTCTGAGACTGTATCTGTAAGATAAAACTCAAAATTTGGGCAGTACATCTACCCCCTCACTGCAGTGACATGCACAGTCAAGCTAGTGTCAGTCCCTCGGGGTGTCTGTATTACTCCTGGTCTGCCACACCATCTTGCCTTTCACTGTCCTACAGTAATTCCTGATGGACCAATTGGTTGCCTATTGACTTTGCAAAGAGTAGGAAAAGAGAAAAAGGGTAAAATGGGTAAGGTTATCAACTTGTTTACACTGAGCATGTATTGCTTTTATAGTTATTTTTCTAATTTTGTTTTAAAGTAATGTGGTTTAGGGCCTCCCTGGTGGCGCAGTGGTTGAGAGTCCGCCTGCCGATGCAGGGGATACGGGTTCGTGCCCCGGTCTGGGAGGATCCCATATGCCGCGGAGCGGCTGGGCCCGTGAGCCATGGCCGCTGGGCCTGCGCATCCGGAGCCTGTGCTCCGCAACGGGAGAGGCCACAACAGTGAGAGGCCCGCATACCGCAAAAAAAGAAAAAAAATAAAAAATAAAGTAATGTGGTTTAAAGCCAGGCTTACGAATAATGTCATAGCTAGTTCATTTCTATTTGTCTGTACTTCACCTGATATACCTACCTAAAAATGCAATATTAGTTTTACCTCCTACTTCTTGGCAGTGACTTCATAAATGAAGTAAGACTATAAAGTCTCAAAGATATTTCCCTTGATAAATATTTATTGTTCAATAAAAATTTTACTTATCAGATGCTATAAAGGCTTTGAAGACTAAACTTGTACATATATTATATATGATATTTTGTGTGTATGATGTATCATACGAACTTTTTAAAATACAAGAAGCATTTGGTCTTTGCCGAAGGGTAGTGCTCTGAAAGATTTCTCGGTCTACATGTATAGATAGTGAACTTTTGTTAACAAAAAATTTACAGTTTAGGTGATATAGCATTGATTTTTCCAGCTTGCCTTTCTAGCTCATTATTTTTAAAAAATGCTTCTCCTTGCTATTAATAAAAATAAATAAGATTCCATGTTGTTTTCTTTTTTCCCCAGATTTATTGAGGTATAATTGAAAAATAAAATTATAAGATATTTAAAGTATGCAATGTGATGATTTGATATATGTATTCATTGTGAAAGGATTTCCCCCCCCTTTTTGGTGGGGACATTTAAGTTCTACTCTTTTAGAAAATTTCAATTATATTTACAATTCAATCTTAACAACTATAGTCACCATGTTATACATTAGATCCTCAAACCTTATTCTTCTTATAACTGAGAGTTTGTACCCTTTTACCAGCCTCTCCCTATTGTTTTCTTTAGGGAAAGAAATCATTAACTATAAACATCCTCTGGAATTTAAGTAAATTCAACTCAAATTTGTGTTGAGTACCCACCACAAAAAGTTCTCAAACTTTTCATATCAGAGGAATGTGAACAAATGATATAAATGTATTTACCTTTAAAACTCAAACTAATTTTGCATGCCTCTCTATGAACTATCTGAACATTTAAAATACATAATACAGGGCTTCCCTGGTGGCACAGTGGTTAGGAATCCACCTGCCAATGCAGGGGACTCAGGTTCGAGCCCTAGTCCGGGAAGATCCCACATGCCGCGGAGCAAATAAGCCCATGCACCACAACTACTGAGCCTGCGCTCTAGAGCCTGCGAGCCACAACTACTGAAGCCCGCGCGCCTAGAGCCCATACTCCGCAACAAGAGAGGCCACCGCAATGAGAAGCCTGTGGACTGCAACAAAGAGTAGCCCCGACTCGCCGCAACTAGAGAAAGCCCGTGTGCAGCAATGAAGACCCAACACAGCCAAACATAAAATAAATTGATTTTAAAAATAAAATAAAATATATAATACTTTTTAAAATTGCTTACCATTGAGTAAAATTGCTATTATAAAGAGATAATCTATGTTTATCCTGAGGCTTAAAGTCTAGCAGTCTAGTTTGATAAGAACCAGATGCTCACCAGGTGCAATGGATATGAATATGAATAGTCCCTGTCCTGGTGCAGCTTATAGTGTCGTGTGGGACACAGACAGGGCCTGTTGCGTATACATCCCAACAGAGAGAGACACTAATAATATGGTATGAGAATGTAGTAGAAGAGGGATCAACTAATGATGACTTGGAGGACCAGGGCAGGCTTCATAGAGAAGGAGGGGCTTAAACTGAGCCTTGACGGATGAGAAATATTCATTAGATAGGGAAAGATATTTGAGGCACAGAGGATGGAAGGAACAAAGGTACACAGGCAAGGATTTGAGGAAATGCATGAACTGTGACCATCTACACATCTGTATCATATATACTAACTGCTATGAAGTTTTATTTGAAATACTATGAAACAGAGAAACAAATCAAGTAAGTTCAGCCAGTCCAGTCATTAGCTGTTACAAGTAGCAAAATCATATCAACTAATGTCTAACTGGCTACAGGGATATATCGGGAGCCACACTCAGGCATAACATTAAGGTCCCATAGGCAGAGCTTGATCAAGAGACATGAGGCAGGCTTAAAATCTGACACTCATTCAAACAGATTTTCTTTCATTATTCAACATTTGAATAGAAAAGAGGCGGATTCCTCCACGGAGGTAGAGTGGAAAGGAGGACTCCCAAGGGCAGTACTCAGTCTCCTGTTCAGGATCAAGAGCGGTTCAACTCTGGCCTCACACTGGCTACACCACTCAGCAAAACAAAAATCCTACAAGCAAACCAGACTCACCCTTCTAAGAAGGCTTTCTGGCAACCCTCTGTTTCTATTCAAGCCTGCATCTAGGATATCCCATCACCCACCCCAAACACACACACATACATACACACCCTCAAGATGCTTATCGAAGCATTCCTTTCGATCACACAAGATACTTTCCTTGAGAGAATTCCTGATAAGTATGGTTTTCTCCCTCTCACACTTCCAGGCCCTTTCAGCACCTCTGAAAGATAGGAGCATGCACAGCTCCTTCATCTATCTCTAGCCCCATTTTCAGGCCTGAGATTGCCAAGCAATTGATTGCTGGGGGGGCTCCCTCCCTCTCCACAGCTGGGCTGAGGCTGCCGCCTTGGATGCAAGCTCTCAATTCTGGCTCCTGAAGCGGTAACCAGCGCCTGCACAGTGCTTACCTGTGAGCTAGGTGCTCGAGACCACAGACGAAGCTTAACATATGGTTCCTACCTTTAAAGACCGTTGAATCTAGACTCTTTGGGAGGATCCAAAGTTTGCTTTTTCTTTCACCTCTATCGATCTTAGGCTAGAGCTTCCAGCTATGTGCTAGGCAAAACTGCAAAGGATAGTAATAATCACTACCAGAGACATATAATCATACCACAGACTGAGCTAATCAGACTCGCAGAGAGATTAAGTAATTTTCCCAGGGTCAATCAACTATTTAAATCATACAGCTAGGACTGGAGTCTAGACGCTCCACACTTCAAAGCTCAGATTCCCCATTCCCATCCCCTACCTAGCTTGTCTCTCAGTGTTGCTCTCAACTAGTTAAAGTGTTAGCTGACAGCAGAGTAAGTAAAGTATGTTTTAAAAAAATCTCTCAAGATCCAAAGGAATAAAGTCATAGTGTTGGTGACAGTGAGGTTGGTTTATTTGGGCAAAGGGCCTGACCTGAAAGCTTTTTTATTCCACTTATTTATGAGGCCCACCTCACTGAGATTAAAATGGTATTATCAAATTCCATAATTACCATATTTGTACAAGAAATTGGAACTCTGTAGTGACCCATTTTATTATTTCTGGCAAAACAAGAGCTTATGACTTAAGTCAAGTCACTTAACCATGGACCTCATTTTCTCTATTTTGAAGTGACACGGTCTGGCTGGCTGATCTCTGTGTCATCTTTCAGCTCTGATCCTTTTTACTACATATGCTGAATCCTTGGTTTATATTGCAAGTCGTTCTGGTTAGGTGTGGTTTGGTTTGGTCTTTCTAAACCATGATACTGATACTGTTTCATTCATTTACTTCATACCTATTGATTTGGGGTCTATTCTGTGCGAGACCCTCTTTCAGACCTCGGGGAATGCAGAGTGAATAAAAACATCCAAGCCCTCATGAAGTGGAGATGATGGGCCAAGATGATCAATAAACAAATAAACAGAGCATTGTCATTTGGTAGAAAATGCTGTAGGGAAAACTGAAGCAATGGAAAGGAGACAGGCAGTGAAAGCTGAGTCCTGCTCTTACGTGCGTGGTCAGAGAAGGCCCTTTTAATGAGGTGACATTTAAAGAGACCAGGAGCCTTAGAACTTTTTTTATCCTTAATGTATGACTGTGGGATATTGTAAATTTGACAAGACTTTGAAGTTGTCAAGAGATAGGAGCAAAATGGGCCCTGGTGAAGGTGCGTAAGAGTCTGAGTTTCAACCTCGCTTTTTCCCCTCACATCCTGTGGGTCCCAGGATTTTCACAATGAGCTTTTCTTGCTTCCGTGATTCTAAATATTCTATATTAACATTTTAATGACTTTTCAAATGTACTGAATCTACTTATTTATATAATTTTTGCCAACGGGGATTATGGCTATTAACAGTAAATTCAAAAGACTATGAAAACTGAATTTACAGGATTTTAAGAAGCAGGGTTTTGATTTGCATGTAAACTTTGCATCCAGATTTACAGTATTTCTCTCAGCTTCACAAGCCACAGGCTAGAGGAAGGACCTCAGCTTAGGAATGTGTGGGAAGGAGTTAAAGATTCAAGGAGCAGGCTGAAAATATTGCTTTCAAAGGGGTGGGTGTGGTATCGTTTTTGTTTTTGTTTTTCCTGGATTCCTAGATCTTGCGTCTACAGGCTCATTTACTCCCTATCTCATATTTGTTTTGGAGACTAGGAGCATGGATCCCCAAGAAGACGAGTGGTAGATATTACAGGCCAAAGGCAGGTCCCTGAGTGTTAAGAGAAAAGAAGTGGGCAAGCCCCAGGCAGTGAGGTTTCTAAGGTGCGTTCCAAAATGGGTGGAGAAGAAAAGGATTGACTTTGTCTCTAAATCCAAAACGTTAGAATCTAATATATATAACAAAGGCTAACCATCACAGATCATCTTATTTTAGACCCTGTCACTCTGAAAATGCCCTTTAGGACTGAGATACAGCATTAAACCCCTTTGTTCTACTCTCCCAGCCGGGAGTTCCTGCAGCCAAATTCTTTCTCCCTTTGTCTCTATGTCCACGACTGTTGATTGCCAGATTGTTAGGTAAGAGAACACTTAACAAGTGATTATTAGTAAGTAATTAACACCTAATTAATTAGGGGAGGATTATGTGCTAAATAGTTATTACTGACAATGTTTAGCAGGCTTATCATCTCAGTCAACAAATTTTTATTGAGCTTCTATTCTATGTAAGAATATAAAACAGGCACCAAGAATACAGGGAGTTGGAAAAAATAGCCTCTTTTCTCAAGAAGTCTATTTAGAAAATGAGACTATAACATAAGATACATACAGCAGAAAATCATGGTTTTGGTTCTAACTGAGTTCTACAGATATTCCACAACAGGGATAATTTCCTATTGGACTGAAGGTGAAAGTCCCAGAGAGGGAAGGAACCTGAGTTAGACTTTGGGGAATGAGTAAGGATTTGACAATTGGAGTAGGATAAGGAGGGCAGACTAGGCTGCAGGGAAGGGGAGAGACAAGGTAGGAATGCAAGTGGCGAATAAGAGTTAGGGGGCTGGAATACCTCCTAAATATCAGAAACAAGGTTGGAGAGGAAGGTCAGGGACATTGTGGAGGACCTTGAGGTTTGTTGTATATTTTAATAAGGAGAGAGCTATTCAAGAGCATGAACAAGGGCAAAAGATAACAAAAGTGATATTTAAAGGAAAATAATCTAGTTCTGCAGCAGCATAGATTGTTGATAAACTAATTAGGATGTTCCTATAGATGTTTAGGAACAAAGCAGTCAGGTTGAACCAAAGAAGTGACAATGAAAAGGAAGGAGAGGGACTTCCCTGGTGGCGCAGTGGTTAAGAATCCACCTGCCAATGTAGGGGACATGGGTTTGATCCCTGGTCCAGGAAGATCCCACATGCCGCAGAGCAACTAAGCCTGTGTGCCACACCTACTGAGCCTGCGCTCTAGAGCCTGTACTCTGCAACAAGAGAAGCCACCACAATGAGAAGCCTGCGCACCACAACGAAGAGTAGCCCCTGCTTGATGCAACTAGAGAAAGGCTGTGTGCAGCAATGAAGACCCAATGCAGCCAAAAAAAAATTTTTTTTAATAAACAAATTTTTTTTTAAAAAAAGGAAGGAGAAAATGTAAGAAACCATATAAAGGAAGACTCAGAAGGATTTCACTAATGGTGGCTCATAGTATGAGAGGAAAATCATTCTAAGGTCTTAAGTCTGGGTCAATAGTGGTGTTAGTGACAGAGCCTGAGAAATGAAATCTGAAGGGGGTAACTGGATAGGGTGAAGGTGACTGATGTGATTTAAACAGGTTGAATTTGAGGTGACCATGGAACAGCCAAGTGAAAATCTTCATTGGAGTGAAAGAGTGGCATGGACATATATACACTACCAAATGTAAAATCGATAGCTAGTGGGAAGTAGCCGCATAGCACAGGGAGATCAGCTCGGTGCTTTGTGACCACCTAGAGCGGTGGGATAGGGAGGGTGGGAGGGAGATGCAAGAGGGAGGAGATATGGGGATATATGTATATGTATAGCTGATTCACTTTGTTATAAAGCAGGAACTAACATACCATTGTAAAGCAATCATACTAAAATAAAGATGTTAAAAAAAAAGGAAAATCTTCATTGGAAAGAAATATAAGTCCAACAAGGGATATTCATTTAGCAGAAGAAAAAGATCAGGAGAACAGACAGTTTTGTTTCCTTCTCTCAAAATAAAGACCTAAATACTAAAATGATAGCTAAAATGACATAGCAGAAGAAATAGGGATTAGGAAATTGTGAACTGTTTAGCATCCTTTTGGTTTGGGGTACAGTGGGTCTTTTTTTTTTTTTAACATTTATTTATTTATTTTGGCTGTGCCAGGTCTTGGTTGTGACACGCGGGATCTTTAGTTGCGGCATGAGAACTCTTAGCTGCGGCATGTGGGATCTAGTTCCCTGACCAGGGATCGAACCCAGGTCCCCTGCATTGGGAGCTCAGAGTCTTAGCCACTGGACCACCAGGAAAGTCCCTGGTTTTTGTTTTTTAAATTGAACAAAGGGACAGTTATGGAAGGCTCTGGACTGAGGGCTGGGAAGGAAAGCCATGGGTTGCCGTATCACCATATTGCTGAGTAATATTTGGAGAAGCCCTGCTGGGGTTTTAGCCTCAGCATTTCAGAGCTGCAAGGACTTTGAGAGACTCCGTATAGTAGATATGAGGAAATGGAAGCCTGGAGAGGGTGCCTGCCTTTCCCACAGCCCCACAGTGAGTGAGAAGTCAGGGTTGGATCTCAGTCGAGTATTCCTTCCTTTCCCCAATACTGCTGGTCATGAGGTGCACTACCTTCCTGACTCTTTAGGGAACATTTTTACATAGTTCTATGGTAGGAAGCCTGAGGAAAATGTTCACAGATTGCGTCATCAGAAAGCAAAATGGATGGCCTAACAAGAGCACTAAGTACATAGCAACGAGGGCAAGAAATGATGTGGGGCAGCATGTGTGTGCCCTGTTAGATCAGCTTGCCTTCAGTTAAGGGAGCCATTTTCAAATGACATCAGAACAAGATGAAATGGGCATGATCTACACAGGGAATGATTTGCTATAGTACGTTTAAGTAGCCCTAGATAGATTTCACATGAGGTTGTTCAGTGTCTTTCCATACATATTTTTAAAGGTTCTGAAGGATAGGATTGCTATCCAACTATCTGGGATGGGAGAAGTATGTAATTCAGTTTGGAGGCAGGAGGATGGAGTACTTCTATTCTATATTTTATTTCCTTATTCCTGTCCCAACTTTTTCCAAAAAGGAACTTGAAATAGTGCAATATGAGATTTAGGAATCAGAATATAGCTTCTTAGCAAAACCAGACCCAGTGTGCCCAATGTGTTCTGGTCTCTTTATGGAATGTTTTTAGGCCTTTTCTTTTCTTTTTTGGCCGTGCTGCTGAGCGGCTTGCAGAATCTTAGTTCCCTGACCAGGGATTGAACCCGCACCCTCAGCAGTGAAAGCACAGAGTCCTAACCACTGGCCCACCAGGGAATTCCCTAGGCCTTTTATCCTCGTTCCAACCTTACGAGATGTGGTACAAAATTACCCATTGATTGGGTCCAGTATACCTTAGCTCTAAGGAGAACATGTATGAAATAGGATAAATTAAAAAAGAAATGATCAAACTAATGATGAATTTACATTTGTTATCAATCAGTAAAAATGTTGAATATTTCTTATATCTAGGTTACTATGCGGTTTGACTCTAATAATAATGGGTTATTAGATGATCCTTGCCCTAGTGAAGACAGATGACAGTTGAGGAGAATGGCCAAGTCAAGGCTTATGAAGGGTATGAGTCATGATATGCCCTTTGAAGGGTGAGCAGGACTTGGGTTGGCAGAGGGCAGAGGGTTTTAGGCAGGCGAACTGTGGGGACTGAGATCCTCAGGTAGGAATACGTAAGGCCTGTGGGGGAACTAGTTCTGCAGGGAGAATGCTGTCGTTTCAAGAGAACATTGCTGACCCCTGTAAACGGTGCACGGGCTGTGGGCTATTCTAACTGAGGTCATAGATTTGCGGGATTTGTCTATGATTTCCAAGTCCTGGAGTTCACTGGGAGGTGGTGAGAAATTAGCCATTATGAAGATTGTATTTTACTCTAGTTTCCTTTTTAGCAGATCTAAAAGTGCTAAAGGCAGATCCAAACTGGATGTCATTTCATCTGAACTATGAAAACTATGCTCCCAGGAGTGTCAGCAGTAACCTTGTTTCCCCTCTCACCTAAAGTAGGCTGTTA
This sequence comes from Mesoplodon densirostris, assembly GCF_025265405.1. Classification (NCBI taxonomy): domain Eukaryota; kingdom Metazoa; phylum Chordata; class Mammalia; order Artiodactyla; family Ziphiidae; genus Mesoplodon; species Mesoplodon densirostris. Next base: position 31,433,830 of record NC_082674.1, read on the forward strand.
GTGGTAACTGATGCTCTATTTCACAAAGTACTACTAGCTCAGCTACGTGATTCAGATCTTGTGAGCCCTGCCACTGCCTGTGCTTCAGCTGCAAGAATATTTCCTGGGGACTAGTTAAGGGTTTACCCTCTGCAAATTAGGGTCACGCCTAGGGCTGGAGGGAGCTTTCTCTGGGGCTCAGGGCTCCTTCCCTGCAAAATTCTCCCAAGAGCCTCTCTTGCCCTTCACCATCTTCCCTCTCTTCCAAGCAGGACTGACCTAGTGAAAATATAGCAACAGTCAATTTTCTTTTGAAGTAGGTATTTACCTTCTATTCAGGTAACACTGTGCCCTCTGCCTCTTGCACAGAGCGCCGGGACGCTCTTAACTTCCAGTCAGATAATCCAGGGAGAGAACCTGTTTAAAAGGTTGAAATTAAAGTGAGTCAAACCAGGATAAGAAAAGAGATAGTGCACATCATCCTCACCAGACCTGTAGCCCCTGAAGTGTCCAGGCTTGCAAAATCAGGTTCTAACACCTTTATGTATGCCACTTAATGAGTCAGAAGAGCTTCTGGAAGTAATATGGTCTGAAACTTTTGATAAGTTTTGATGTCTTAAATGAGGCATTCTTAAACTTAAAATAATTATCTCTGGCCATTGGACTTTTTTGTATGTGTTAATAGCATGCTGGCATTCTTTTTTTTTTTTTTTTTTTCTGATTGAGTTGACACATAGCAACTCAAGCAAATATCTTGACTGATATTTGGTAGACAAAACAAAAAAATTCACGTGCCTGTGGAGTGGAGGTGAGAGGACCTCTGCTATTCCATATTCAGATGTAAAGAACCTCTATGTGCTTTATGAGCTACAGAATTGCCCACTCTCTGTGCTTTGCCCCTCTTCTCATTGGCTCTGGGCACTTTGAGGTTGCTGGCAACCATGGAGTATCAGTTACAGTTTTGGTGCTGGACCATTTGTTAGGAAATCCTACTTACTCTCTCTTGGTTTGTCAAGCTCAATGGTGGACGCGGGGGATATATTTCTGCTAGTGAAACTTTGCTTGATAAAATAAAACAATTTTTTTTCTAACAAAAATCACCTCTAGGCTAAACTCTTTCTGTATTTACCACTGATTATTTTTTGCTTATGTGAAGCATGCATGGTAAAAATCATGTTTCTCTGTAGGCTATTAGATGAGAATTCAACTCACTTCCATAAACATTTGTTGAGCACAAGCTCAGAATGGGGCAAGGAGCAGGGGATACAAAGATGAATAAAACACACCCTCTGCTTACAGTCTGGTGAGGGAACTAGCATTCAGGCAGTTAACCAAGGATGTGACAATGGCCTTGTGACCTGATTCAGTGGCAGGGGCCATCCTGTTTCTAGCAACACTTATATTTGAGAAAAGGTCAAGTAAGAGGCTGACTTGAGGACCAAGAACTATTTTCAAAATAAGACTATTTATTGTTTGAGTCATCTTGTGAGATCCCTATTTTACTTCTTTAATTTATTGCCTTTGCCATCATAAATTGCTATGTATTCAAGGATGATTTTATTATATATATTTGGGGGAATTGGGTATAAAAAGTTACATTATCACTGAGGCATCCTCATTTTAAACACCTGCATATGTACTTATGTATTGTGAAATTTGTCTTATCTCATCATTTTGCTTCTCAGGGTCACACCGTGCTCTTTGCTTTTGTTTTTGTTTTGTTTTTTGCATTATATTGATTAATGAATTATATTAATAGATTTCTAAGCATCAAGACCTTTTTATAACCTAGAACAAACCACTGATCATAGTGTTGTATTTTTGTTTTCTGATATTTTATTTAGAATATTTGAATATTTATTTAGGCTATCCTAGAGTAGATTTGGTATCAGAACCTCATAGAATGGATTTAGTGACATATATATCTTATTTTGGGGTATGGATTAAATAACACAGTCATTGTTATTTATAGAAATTTCCTGTTATATTATCCTGGGTTATTTCTTATTTGGTGGTAGATATTTGACCTCCCCCTTTCAATATCTTCTATAGAGAGTTGTAATTGACTTTATAGTTTTTAAAACAAAGTTCAACAACCTATGTTTTCCTAAAATATTGTCCATTTCATTTCACTTTAAAAGTTATTGGCAATAAAATGCACATAGAATTTTAATAACAATATTTCATAGCCTCTGAATCTGTGGTTACATCCTATTTTTTTTGTTCTACTTTGTATTCTTTCTCTTTCTCTCAATCTCCTTATATGTCATGAGACTTATCAAAACTTTCCTCATTTTATAATTTATTCAATCTGTTTTTTCAAATAGCTATCAGACCCTACATAGGAACTGATACGTTTTTAATGACAGTAAAAGTGGCTTTTGATACTACAGTGCTTTGGAATCCTGTGACATGAAGAGGTTTATTTAAAGATAGAAACTACTAGAAAGAATAATGGTTCTACTTGGAGCTACTTCCTTAATTGTTCAGAGTTACTGTTTCCCTTTTTATAAAATGGATGGTAAAGTGTGCTGCCCACTGCACAGCATTGCTACAATCATCAGGTGAGATAATGTATGGGAGAGTGCTTTGGAAACTATGACGCAGGTACAAGCAAGGTCATGAAATATATCATTTCATGAAACATATTTTTCTTTTAGGCTGTATGGAAAAAACAAACAACCCCTTTCCTAATTTTTTTCAAAGTACTTCTCTATATCACAAAGATCATGTAGACTTTCCTCTTTGAAACCATTTGCAAGATTTGTCCTGATGAATTATTTTAGTTTCAGGGGAAAATATTTCCTCATCACCCTCCCCCTAACATAAAAAGTTCTCATTCTACTAAATTAGAAATGTGCACTAAAGACCCATTCAATAAAGGACACTGGAATGGAAATTAACTGAAGCCTGTTTTCAATTAATTTCAATTCCCCAAAGTGCCAAACTTTCCTTTTCTGTCACAGCAGTAATTGGAAAGTAATAGACAATCCTAAGTTTTTGTGGTCTTATGCCTGCATTTGTGTGTGGAGTATACATTCTAGGTCAGTCTGGGGGAGGGTCAGGAGATTTTTCAATATTCTTTAGGCTTCTATTAACTTTATTAATATTACTAATTTTACTACTTGAATTAATTTCATAAAAATCTGGCTATAACTTTTTAGGTTAATGTTTCAACATTCTTATTTCTCTATCGTGATCATTTTAGAACCTTTTTAAAACAGGAGGAACCCATTTTAAAAGAAAATTCTTCCCCAAAGCTATAGTACGTGAATTAGATGAGAACGGAGAGACTCTGGTTGAAGGGGGTGGGAAGGGGGGCCCGAGATTCCACCAGCTTGGTGGCTTTCTCTCTCTCTTCCCAAGCCAGGCTCAAAAAAACCTGAGGGCTTCAAAGAACAGACTAAAAACCATTGCTCTATATAATGATCAGACATGGTTTAGAGACAAACAGGCTTTTTCTAAAAACTTACCAGTATTTTTTCAAGCACCTGCCAAGGCCCAGATGGATGTTATTAGAGGCTAGAATTGCTACTGTAGAGATGGAAAGAAAGGAGGAAGGCTGGGGAGGAGTAGAAGCATGCCAACTTAGTGAGAAGAACGTGGCAGTATCTGATTTATTCAAAGGTAGGCAGTGATTCAAGGACTATGAAGGGCAGAGTAAAGAATTACTGGGCCCAGAGAGTGAGGGATGCCCATAGGCAATGAGGCAGACTACAAGTAAGATCTCAAAGGGAATTTCATAATGTACTATAGCTCTTTCCAGAAAAAGTCATAGTACTTGTCCATGTAATCCTGTTATTTTCCCTTTTAAGATGTACTTTTCAAAATATATTACTCAATAATACGATCATCCTCTTCAAACTAGTAATTCTCTTCTGTAAACTTAGCCTAAAAAAGGTCTTAAATAAGGGGGAAAAAAGCTCTATTCTTTTTTATATTCATTAATTATAATGAAAAATAGAGAATGAGCCTAATATTCAATAATGGGGAGAGGGAAAGAAAACAATGATATAATTCCTCAAACGACTATTTCTCAGTAATTAAATATAATGATTGTGAAACTATTTGGAGAAATTTAGGAGTTGAATCCACCAGTTCTGAAAGCACAGAGATCTGAGTTCCAATTCTGTCTCCCTCTGCCACTTCTTATCTGTGATCCTGGGTACTTCATTACCTCATTTTCCCAAGCCTTAATATGCTCATCTAAAAAATGAAGATAATGATCCAAACTAAATAGGACCAATATGAGGATTCAGTTAGAGGTGTCAATATAAATAAAACATGAAGCATAGTGCTTGGCACATAGCAGCTGTTCAATAAAAGTTAGATGCTTATTCTCTATCAACAGATTTATTGACAAACTTAAGGAAATTATTTCCTAGGAAAATATAAATTATAAAATTAAGTTAAAAAGTCGAAAAGACCAATTACTTTTGAAGAAATTGAATAAGGTTTAAGGATCTTTTTTTGAATTTTATTTTACTTATTTTTTATACAGCAGGTTCTTATTAGTCATCCATTTTATACACATCAGTGTATACATGTCAATCCCAATCTCCCAATTCATCCCACCCCCACCCCCACCCCCACCCCCCACCACTTTCCCCCCTTGCTGTCTGTATGTTTGTTCTCTACATCTGTGTCTCAATTTCTGCCCTGCAAACTGGTTCATCTGTACCATTTTTCTAGGTTCCACATATATGTGTTAATATACGACATTTGTTTTTCTCTTTCTGACTTACTTCACTCTGTAGGACAGTCTCTAGAGGATCTACTTTTTTAAAAAGGCACTAAGACCAAATGTTTTCATAGCTACATTCTACTCTCTTTCAATGAACAGATAATTGCAATTTAATTTAAAAATTTCTAGATTATAGAAAAAAGATTAAAAAACTCTTTGATTCACTTTAAGAAGCTAGGATAACGTTAATTCCCCCCCATAGAATAAAAAACAAAAAAGCAATAAATCCTCCACAGATCAAAATCACTCATGAATATAGATGCAAAAATGTCTAAATATTAACAAATAGAACCCAGCAGAGTATCAACAAAACTATATCCTATGACCAAGCAAATATCCCAGGAATGTAAGGATGATTCAACATCAGGGAATCAGTATAATTCATTATAATAATAAATTAAAGGAGAAAAAGGCAATTCTATCAGCTGCTGAAAGGACTGATAAATTCCTAATAAGGAATTTTAGTAAAATAAGACTAAAGAGAAATTACTTAAATATGATATAGATTATTTACCAAAGGTAGAAAATAAATATGATTCTAAGTGACTTTAAAGCCATTTACATTAAAATAAGAAGATGGATAATGATATCCACTGTCACTATTATTAGTAAACATTATTCTAGAAGCCCTAGCAAATATAATAAAATACAACAATGAAATAACCAGTATAAAATTTGAAAATAAGGATAAAAGTCACCTAGAAATACTTATTTTAAAAATCTTCCATAGGGCCTCCCTGGTGGCGCAGTGGTTAAGAGTCCGCCTGCCGATGCAGGGGATACGGGTTCATGCCCCGGTCTGGGAGGATCCCATATGCCGCGGAGCGGCTGGGCCCGTGAGCCATGGCCGCTGGGCCTGCGCATCCGGAGCCTGTGCTCCGCAACGGGAGAGGCCACAACAATGAGAGGCCCGCATACCGCAAAAAAAAAAAAAAAAAAAAAAAAAAAAAATCTTCCATAATTAATAGAACAATTTAGTAATGTGGCTATGTATAAAATAAATATTAAAAAAAAAGAGAGAGAGGGATAGAATATGAAAACCAGCAAGAGAGAATTGGAAATGGAAAAATGCCATTCACAGTAGCAATAAAAAGTATAAATTATTAAGAATAAATTTAACAATAAAAGTACAGGAACTTTAAGAGAAAACTAAAAAATCTGATTAAAAAACCTAAAACAAGATTCAGACAAATGGGAAGAACTATATTGCTCTTGGATGACAAGATTTGATGTAAGAAAAATACCAATTCTCCCACATTAATATATAAATCTATGCAATTCCAATGAAAATTTCAACATTTTTTTGTAATGGGTAAAATCATCATGTAGTACATTTATTCATATGGAAAAATAAATGTCAGGAAAAGCAAATTATAAAAAGAATAATAGTTGACTTGCCTCATCAAATATTTTTCAAACACTGAAGAGCCATATAATTTGTGATTTTGGAATAGGAATAGTTAGATAGATCAGGATGGAATAGAGAGTCCACAGAAAAATAATAGATCTCACTGTATATGAGAAATGGTATTTGAATTCCATGGAGCAAAATGATGATTTATGTAATAACTGGTGTAGCTACAAGTGGCTAGCTATCTGGAAAATAAGGAAAGTGAACACTCTCTCACTCCATATATAAAAACAAATTCTAGATGAATTAAATACTTAACAATAATAAAAACCTTAGAAGAAAATTTAGGAAAAAATATATACATAAAACTCTGGGGGGGCTTCCCTGGTGGCGCAGTGGTTGGGAGTCCGCCTGCTGATGCAGGGGACACGGGTTTGTGCCCTGGTCCGGGAGGATCCCACATGCTGCGGAGCAGCTGGGCTCGTGAGCCATGGCTGCTGAGCCTGCGCGTCCGGGGCCTGTGCTCCGCAATGGGAGAGGCCACAGCAGTGAGAGGCCCGCGTACTGCAAAAAACAAACAAACAAACAAACAAACAAACAAAAACTCTGGGGCTGAGGAGAGCTTTTAAAACCAACTCAAGAAACCAAGAAGCAATTAAGGAAAAAATGTATTTGACTTCATAAATTTAAAAAATGTGTCAATAGGGCTTCCCTGGTGGCACAGTGGTTGAGAGTCCGCCTGCTGATGCAGGGGACACGGGTTCGTGCCCCAGTCCGGGAAGATCCCACATGCCGCGGAGCGGCTGGGCCCGTGAGCCACGGCTGCTGAGCCTGCGCGTCCGGAGCCTGTGCTCCGCAACGGGAGAGACCACAACAGTGAGAGGCCCGCGTACCAGAAAAAAAAAAAAAAATGTGTCAATAGCAAAAGTGTCTACAAAGTCAAAAGACAAAAAGATAGATGGGATAAATATTCATAAATCATGTGACAAATAAATATTTAATCTATATTACATAAAAGCCCTCATTAATTGATAAGGAAAAGGCAGATGACCCTATAGAAAAATATGCAAAGCAGAGGAATAATCACAAAAGAGTAAATCTAAATGTCCAGTAAGTATATGTAGATAAGCTTAATAGCACTAGAAATTAGTAAAAGTAAGATGAAATATCACTTGTCACCCATCTGACTAGCAAGAACTAAAAAGCGTTAACGTCCACTATTGGCTGGGATGCAGGAGAAAAGGTACTCATGCAGTGTTCTTGGAGGAAATAAGAATATAGTCTTTTTGGAAAGCAACCTAGTCATATCTATTAAACCCCTACATACATAAAAGCACCAATATATATGGCTCTATGTACCAAGATGTTTGTTGCAGCATTGTTTCAGTGACAAAATGGAAATAAGAGGAATGCCCATCGATACAGGAATGATTAACACAGGTCATTCCTACCATGGATATTATGCAGCCATTAAAAGTGATTTTTAGATCTATACCAATTAACTTGGAAGGACTGCTACGATGTATTAAGTGAGAGAGATGATGCAGAGAGGTACAGTATGAACTACAATGACAGCTCCACCCCATATATGTATATTCTGTATATATGTTTGAATGTGGTTCTATGAGGATGGAGAAAGGAATGGAAGAATTCCAGCAGATTGTTAACACTGACTGGGACTAAGGAGGAACGCTCGTACCCTCTACCCAAATGACCACAATAAAAACAACATGAAGGGCTTCCCTGGTGGCGCAGTGGTTGAGAGTCCGCCTGCCGATGCAGGGGACACGGGTTCGTGCCCCGGTTTGGGAAGATCCCACATGCCGCGGAGCGGCTGGGTCCGTGCGCCATGGCCGCTGAGCCTGCGCATCCGGAGTCTGTGCTCCGCAACGGGAGAGGCCACAGCAGTGAGAAGCCCGCCTACCACAAAAAAAAAAAAAAAAAAACAAAAAAAACAAAAAAAACCCAACATGAATAATAATGGTCCAATTTGTAAAAGAAAGTAACATGCTTATGTTATAATGTAGGTGGAAAAGTAGATAAAAAATTATAGGTAGGCTCCATTAACAATCAGGTAAAACTTCAAGAGAAAAATGATTGACTGGCAATACAATCAAATGACTGTGATCATTAAGTAGAGGTTATAGTTGGTTTTTTCCCTCTATATTTAAAAAATTTTTTACAACGTGGTTTGGTTGCTTTTGTAATTAAATAAATAAAATAAAATTTCTAATTTATTTTCTAGTAACCACATACCTTTTATTACTTCTTGAAATCAGCAACTATTTGTACACTTGTGAGCCTGATGATGTCTTACCTCTGAAAATGCATAAATTTACATTTTATCTCAGATAGATGGAGGTTTTGGGGTTTATTTTTAATTAGTTGTAGATTAGATCAATAAATCTGCTGGAATTAATTATCCATAAAATCCCATTAAAATATGGCTTCACATATTTCAAGATTTTTTCCCCCTAATAGTAACAGAAATCACTTCTAACAATTATTTTCAAAGCTGTGTGGCTTTGAGCAGGTCACTTCTCCTCTCCAGGCCTCAGTTGCTTCTCCTATAAATGAAGAAGACGGATCAAATAATTTTCTCAGTGCCTTTTTGGCTCTAACATTCTGTGATTTAATTATATTCATCATGGAATTCATTAAATATCAAATCAATTGCTAAGGAGCAGAAACATTTCATCTTAGTAATGCTTATATAAGCTATGAAAGAGATTCAGATAGCTAGGGAAGATGCCTTACCTTGACATAACTTCCATGCTCACATGAAAAATGTACAAGATTCCAAATGGCATATGGCCTTCACTTTGGGCCTTTAGATCCCTCATTTATAACTGTGTAGCTATTGACCAGGTTTTCATCCATGTGAACCTTCCAGACTGTCAATTTATCATTTTGCTTCACAGACCTCAATATATGAATGAACCACCAATTCTACTTTGAGGCATAAATTATACAGGATAAAATGCACCCAGTCAAAATATACATTTTGATGAATTTTGACAAATTTATGCATCTGTATAACCACCACCACAATTAAGCAACAGAATATTTTTAACACTCTAAAAAGTTCACTGTGCCTTTTCCCAGTTAAACTCCCACCTCCTGCCCTAGGCAAATACTGATCTGCATTTTATCACTATGGATTAGATATGTCTTTCCTAGAGCAATGAACAAAGTCTTAACTTGTGTCTTCTCAATCTTGGATAGTGTTAATATATTTTTATTGTTTCAGTTAGGTTTCTTAGTTGCAAAGCAGTAAAAAAATAGCTCTGGCTAATTTATGCAGCCAAGGAATTTGTTGAAAGGATATGGGCAGCTCATAGAATTGCTAGGAGACTGGAGAACCAAGTTTGGGATATGCGGCCAACAGCAATGCCCCAAATCATGTAGTACAGCTGTTCTGGTGAGGAAAGGACCAAGAACAGCAGCAGCTTGAGTTACCTAAACTGTCTGTACCAGATCATGGTCACCACCACCCCCCTTGCTGCTGCTGCTGCTGTCTTAAGAATTCTTTCTATTTCTAAGAAAGTAGAAAGTATATCAAGTATATCTGCCTTAGGAAATTCTTCTGCAACTGCCAATTGGGGTGGGTGTATCAAAGCAGTACCATGTGCCCATCATACCTTAGCTGCAAGGGAGGCTAGGAGAACCTGGCACTTTCAGCCTCTATATAATGGGAGGCCTCTGATCAAGCCTCATAAGGTTGGGGAATTCCCCAACCATTGGACATTCTAGATGGATAAAAAGAGGGCCAATGTCCACGATACTATTTTTGCTTGTTAGATTTCATTCTGAACTGGCAGTTTCATGTCTAATGGTCACAGCAGCCAGGCTACATTTGACAAGCATCTCCTGGTGTAAAAAAGTCTACCAGATGCAGAAAGTGGGGATAAGGCCATCAAGGAACTTACTATTTAATTAAATAGAAACAGATATATTAGCCTTTATGCCTGCTCAAGTTAATTTCCTTAAACTATACCCTGCTAATAAAATCAATGTGTTTAAATTAATTTATTTGATCCTCAAAATAGTATCTTAAAAACTACCATAATTTTAAGTAATGAATTTCATACTTGTTGACAAGATATTTACCTTTGAGTTTTTTTAATATGTTTATTTATTTGTTTTGTTTGTTTATTTTTGGCTGCGTTGGGTCTTCGTTGCTGCGCTCGGGCTTCTCATTGTGGTGGCTTCTTTTGTTGCGGCACAGAGGCTCTAGTAATTGTGGCACGTGGGCTCAACAGTTGTGGCTCGTGGGCTCTAGAGCATAGGCTTAGCAGTTGTGGCGCACGGGCTTAGTTGCTCTGCGGTATGTGGGATCTTCCCAGACCAGGGCTCGAACCCATGTCCCCTGCATTGGCAGGTGGATTCTTAACCACTGCACCACCAGGGAAGCCCTACCTTTGAGTTTTAAGCCAAATATTTACTCAACAATGTTTTCACTCTTCTGAAATTGCACATAACGCCTGTTGCTTCTAATAGCTGTGTTCATTTCAGTTTTTTAAAGTTAACACATAAAGTAAATCCAGTCACTTCACCTGTTCCCTTACTCTTGATTTCAATTGACAGGTCCGAGGAAGAGGGGATGGCCTGATCCAGGGACAATGAAGATGCAATGTTGAAGAATAAGCTGGAGGAGAGAAGCAACAGGCACCATGGAAAAAACCAAAACAAAGCAAGGTTAGATTTCTTCTATGTCTTGCTTTAAGGTTCAGGATTTAAGAAATGTAGGTTGTGGGCTTGTCTTGCCCTTGTCTCAAAACATGGTAATATGTTAACTTGACTATTCTCATTTCCTTATCATAGTAGAATGACCACGAAGAGCATAGACTTGGTGCTGGGGAAACAGGAAATGCGACATGTATACATACAATTTGAGTAGTTATGTTACTTTTCTTAGCAATAACTTTAGGACTGCCTCAGAACGACCTGCTGAATAAGGCCAAGATACATATTCAACTAACAGACATCCAACACCTCCTAGGCTGGCCTAGAAACATAGGGCTTTCTCTTTTAATCTTTACCATATAGAATCAACCATATAAAAGTAGGTTCTATTATCATCTCCAATAGGTGAAGAAACAGTCATAGAGAAGTCAGGCTACAAACCACAATGTATCAACGTTTGATTCGGGAGCCTGGTCTCTGTTCCCAGGTTCTGGTTCTTGACATTATACCAGGCTGTTGGGACATAGCATAAAATGGGCTAAGTAATCTTTACTCAAGCTTGTGTGGGGAATTTTGGTAACCTCAAACCATCTGGATTTTATAGGGACAGCCCTCAGTGTGTATAAATTCTGGGCTGAGGTTACGTATTATTTATGAACTTAACATACCGAGGCTGGTTCCTCTAAGGAAGGGTTCCCTATACCTGCATGTCTTAGGAGAACAATATACACATTCATACAACCAAATATTTGCAACCAGGGGTTTCATCTATAAACTGCTTGATTCATACAATGTGATTCAATTCATACAATTCATACAAAGGAGATGTAGCTAAGTGGATGAGTAAAAGGCTTCGTGTGGGCCGCATGTTTTACATGGATTGCTTCATCTTTAGAGCCAACCAATGTGATTCCAAAAGGTACATTCTAGGTCAACCTTTTTTCCTCCCTAGGTATAAATGGTTTTTATAACCTACTACTTCCTTTGTGTTTGACCTGTGTTTCACAGTCTCTGGTGTAGACAGTATTGTTTTCTTTCTGCCTGCATCATTCCCAGACCCTTTGCATTGACAGTTCCCTTCTTTCAACCCTCTTGTCCAGGAGGATGGCAAGGTTCCCTTAGCTGATCAGGGCAGTGACAGAAGGGCAAAGTTCAGAGGTTTAGCAAGGATCAGAGGCAGGAGAAGTAAGGGATATTTTACAGAGGCCTCCTGAGAACAATAAAGTGACAACTGAATAGATGCCTTCCTGACTGTGGAACTATCCCCTCAAGTAAACCTCAGTCAGCCCCCAAAATAAGAGAGAGACCCTTCATGGGCATTCCCTTCTGACTATTTAATGATTACTCGTCATTCGGTTTGATTGAGAAACTTCCCCACCACGGTAGAGCATGGTTTTCTACTGTAAGAGTTACATCAGGTAGATATGGTTTGGTCATTAGGTTGTAACATAAAATCACCTACACCAATTTATCTTTTGTTCCGGTTGAATCATTGGCTTCCTGTCATGTAGGCACAGATTTAGGATCCTATAAGTCCCCTTATTCCCTGCATGTGTCTGAAGAGAATAGGGATAGAATGAATTGTGTTGATTAAACAAAGCTCTTTCTCCCTACAGGAGAGAATGAACATAAGCCGATGAATAATCCTTCCACACAGATTTACCAGGTAAAGACACAGATTGTTTTGAGCTCTCCTATGTGTCACAGTGATGACTGTCCTTTACATATAAATGTTTTTAGCACTCATAAAAGCTTCTACATATATCATTGTATTTGTTCACTTAAGGCTGTGGGATAGGCAGGGACGAGAGTACCATTCACATTGTACTTCTGAGAAAACTGATGACTAAAGGACAACTTATCCAGTTTATAAACTACAGCACCACTACTCCCACATCAACGCTGCTTTTCTTCCTGTTGCCTCCATCAACCTGGCCATTACACTGTGCGATAACATTTCAGTCAGAAGGAGTGAGAGGTCTATTTTTCTTAGTTTCTTATTTTAGCAGGGAGAACTGAGAATAAAAGGGGGTTAATATTGCAAGTGTTCAAATACGATAACAGAAAAAAAATTAATCTCTTTTTAAACAATGGGAATAATTTGATTTACAAGGGAGATAAATGTTCTGCAAAATTTTATGTAATATGTTTGCAACAGGAGTCACACTGGGCTGCTTTGGCTCTCTACATAGCATTTCTTGGGCTTCTATCTTCCGCATGTGATTTAAAGTAAATTTCTGTCCTTAAAAATCATAGAGATTATTCTGACATAATTTGTAATGTAAAAGTAGCTTGGGTTAGGGAAACTCATGCTTCTCTCTAGACTTAAGACATTGTTATCTGGAATACATGAGAAGGAAGAAAGAACTGGCAGGGTTTGATGGGGGTTGGGAGAAAAGCTGATTTCAAAGTTGGCTCTAAGGTTTTAAGCCCTGGTAACTAGGAAAAAGAGTGGTCTCCCAAATAGAGATATAGGAATCCAGAGGAGCAGGTAGTTTGGGGGAAATGTAACTTAGATTTGTTGAGTTTAAGTAACAGTAAAGTGAAAATAACAACTTGTTCCCAAAAATATCATGCAAGAGATCATTGCTGTGGACCCAACTAGGGCAAGCCAGCACAAGATTATGAAAACATTTTAATCATGTTGCTCCTAGAACCAGACCAGCAATCAGAAGGGGCGAAGGAAACAGCCTCATTTCAACTAAATGCATATTTATTGAGCAGTTACTATGTGCAAAGTCTTCTGCTTGGCCTAACGGGAGATGAAACAGATGAAACAGACATTCTCATTGATTTTTAAGTGTCCATACAATAAGTAGCTCATACAAGGTAGGCTGTTGGAAGAATTACAACAGAGGTATTGATAAAATTCTATGGAATATTGGGGCTTCCCTGGTGGCGCAGTGGTTGAGAGTCCGCCTGCCAATGCAGAGGACACGGGTTCGTGCCCCGGTCTGGGAAGATCCCACATGCCGCGGAGCAGCTGGGCCCATGAGCCATGGCCGCTGAGCCTGCGCGTCCGGAGCCTGTGCTCCGCAATGTGAGAGGCCACAACAGTGAGAGGCCCCCGTACTGCAAAAAACCAAAAAAACAAAACAAAAAAAATTCTATGGAATATGGACAAGGGATGAATTAATATTGACTGAAGGATTTGGAGCAGGCATTTAAGGACGAGTTGATCATTGGTAAGTGGATATGTGGGAGGGTATTTCAGGCAGAGGGACTAGCCTGAACAAAGGTCTGGAATCCAGAGTGAGTCTTCACTAAGTGCTGATTTGATGCTTTACTTGTCCAAGACCTCCAAAAGCCTTCCCTGCCCACCTCCCCTCTGTTAACATCTGACCTTTGTATGGCATTTGAATGAGTGTGACTATCTCTTTAAACTCAGGTATGATTTAAAGTCTATTATAGATTTTATGTAGGTCACTCCCTGAATGTTGGCTAAATATAGCTGCAGTGGGGGTGGCCTCATTCTCTTATTGTATCACAAATCCAAGTACATCTGTTCACAGAGGAACAAATGAAGCAGTAGAAGTGAAGTTGGCTTATATGACCTCTGTGATCCTGTGATTATAACCCCATCCTTGTTTTAAAAGAATGTCTCCTAAGCCCCAGTCTGTTTACTCCAAGCAACATTTAACCAAAAGAAGATAAAGGAGGAGAAGTAAAGAAGAAGAGGAAGAGGAAGGAGGGATGCAGGGAGAAATTAACTATAATAGGTACAATCTATACTGAAAAGGGAGAGCAAAATATGAAAGTTGAAGTGTTGGGAATTCCTGGTGGTCCAGTGGGTAAGACTGCGCTCCCAATGCGGGAGGCCTGGGTTCGATCCCTGATCAGGGAACTAGATCCCACATGCATGCTGCAACGAAGAAGTCAGCATGCCGCAACTAAGACCCGGCGCAGCCAAAATAAATAAATATTAAAAAACAAAAAAATCCTGTGACATCGAAAGTTGAGGCAACATATGACATTTCAGCCATTTTCTATCTCCTTATTTTATTTTCTCAATAGACTCCCCCATCCTTACCTGACATTATAGTAAATATTAACTTGCTGATTTATTTTTTAACTGTCTGTCTCCTTCTCTAGAATGTAAGCTCCAAGGGCAGGGATTAGTACATTTTGCTCTCTGTGGAACTCTCAGAATAAAGTATAGTGCCTGGAATACAACACATATTCAATAAATATTAGTTGAATGAAAGAATGAATATCGTGAGATGTATATATCGCTTTGAGCCAAGAGGTCTGATGCAGTCATTTAGGCTGGTGCCAAATGGTATTTGGAAAATTGTCTGGTTCTTTGCAAAAGAAAGAAGTGATTCTCAATTCATACTCTAATCAAAATAAACTCAAAAGTGGATGAAAGATTAAATATTTTTAAAAACCATGAAAGTTTAGAATTAGTGAATATTTATTTTGTCTCTGGATGTGAAATGTCTTTTTAAGTAAAAAAGCACTGGAAGAAATCACAAGGGAGGGGCTTCCCTGGTGGCGCAGTGGTTGAGAGTCTGCCTGCCGATGCAGGGGACACGGGTTCGTGCCCCGGTCTGGGAGGATCCCACAAGCCGCGGAGCGGCTGGGCCCGTGAGCCATGGCCACTGAGCCTGCGCGTCCGGAGCCTGTGCTCCGCAACAGGAGAGGCCACAATAGTGAGAGGCCCTAGTATCGCAAAAAAAAAAAAAAAAGAAATCACAAGGGAAAGGTTAGAGAGTTCATCACATCACAATTAAAAATTTTCCCAATGTAAAAATATTTTCAACAAATTCAGAGACAAATAACAAAATTGGAAAAATTCCTACCAAAATATTACAGAGGTTTAATGATGTATAAATAGTTCATAGAATTAATAAAAAGAAAACTTCTGAAACCCCAGTAGAATATGGGCAAAGAATGTAATTTTCCAAAGTAAGATTACAGATGGCTAATAAATGGAAGAAAAGGTTGAAACTCAAAGAAACAATGATTAAAACAAGGAGTATTGGGCTTCCCTGGTGGCGCACTGGTTGAGAGTCCGCCTGCCGATGCAGGGGACACGGGTTCGTGCCCCGGTCCAGGAAGATCCCACATGCCGCGGAGCGGCTGGGTTCGTGAGCCATGGCCGCTGGGCCTGCGCGTCCGGAGCCTGTGCTCCGCAACGGGAGAGGCCACAACAGTGAGAGGCCTGCGTACCGCAAAAAAAAAAAAAAAGGAGTGTTACTTTTTGACTACCTAATTAGCAAATAAAAAAAATACAATAATTAATAGTATTTAGATCTGATGAGTGTGTGTGTAAATTGGTGGAACCTTTTATGAAAATTAATAGTTAAAATGCAGTAAAGGTGTTAAAATGTTTGTACCCCAAATTGGTTCCCTGTTCTTTCGATGGACGTGACCTCCTCAGTAACAGTAAGGTACCATGACCTAAATCAAGTCACAGAAGGCAACAGGAGAATGAGCACTACTATCTCCCAGTTCATTCCAGGTAGCATTACTGTGGACCAGGTGAATCAGTGTGGACACGCTGACTGCTCCTTAGCTTAATATACTTCCTTTTATTTGAATCCAAGTCTGTCCCCTTTCCTTCCTGTCCTTGGTCCACTGCACATGGCCTTCTCCAAGTCCACCCCAATATCTTCTCGAGAGTCACACTGTGTTGCTTCAGCCTTGATTACTTCATTTTGAATATGAATTCTAAAATTATGATTCCATTAACATGAGAAGTGGGGGTCGGGGGTCCCCAATTAAGGCAACAGATGTGGCAACTGCGCAATTTATTTCTAGCTCAACCCTCACACTAATGATTTGAACTCCAGCTGTGTTTTTGCCTCACTTGTAGCGTTAGCAATGTAGACTCTTCAGCTTCCACCAATTATACTACCTATGTTTCATACATCTTGTCTGAGACGTGTTTCTCCAAATACACTAATTTAGGACATTGCACATCATACAGAATGTTTCTAAGAATATACAACCATACTGTTATAACTTTTCAAACCCTCTGGTCAAATATATTTTATATAATTATTAATTAATTAAATATGTTGTCTCCTTCTAATACGGTAGATTGTCCTTTGGGTCAATACAACCTAACATCCTTTGACTCACAGTAATTTCATATTTAGGAATTTATCCTAAGGAAATAACCTGAAATACATACAAATCTTTAAATAAAAAGCATTCTATTCCAATGCATTATTTTATATTGAAAAATTACAAACAACAAAAATTTCCAACAAGGGTAAATGGGTAGGTAAACTCTGGCACATCTATAGGATGGAATATTATATAGCCATTAAAAATACCTACTTAGAAAAAAATTTGAAGGCTAAGGGAAAGGGCTTACAAGCATGTTAGCCAAAAGAAAAAAAAAAGGGAGGGCAGAATCAAAATATATCTTTAGTGTGATTTCAACAATATAAATATCTGCATTTATATTCATAGAACAAATTACAAGGAAAGATGCCAAAATGTTAATCGTTATATTAATGAGATTTGAGGTGACTCTCTTTTTTCTTCTTTATTTTTCTCTGTAATGAAAATAATTTAAGAAAATGAGTTATGTACCCAAAGAAACTCTAACTGAAAAACTATGGGAACCAGTCCTGCAGTAATAGGTTTCATCATCAAAACTGCCATTGAACATTTTCTAGGATTTGTAAGCCCTGTTTGAGCCTCGGTCTCTTTTTACCATTGAGGAATGTTCTTCTAACTCCAGAGACGTTAACTCTGCTAGACCTGTGGTGCATCCAAGGATGGATAAGATAAATTTCCAGCCCAATGGGCTTCACAGCAGCCTCAATAGTGCCCTGTAAGAATGACTTTAAGGATCAACCTCTGCAGGGAGTGTAGACGAGTAGATTTGGGAAATTTACTCTTGACTGTTCAAATGACTCACCTACTTTGTGTTTTAAATCACGGTGTTAAATTAATTGCAATGGATTAATTTGTTGCATTGGATTAATAGACGCCTACAATTAGGAAGTGGCAGCTGGCAGAAAGAACCTGTTCCTTCTGTAGCAGCCGCAATTTAGGGGGAAGCCAAAGCAGTTACCTTGCCATCCTTGCCATCATGTGCTGCTTCAAAATACCTGGGCTTTTGCTCCTGTAGAGCCTTTAGTCAGGTGTTGCAGGAATTTGGCATACCTTGTGGAGATTTCTCAAATCTTGACATTTATGACTTTGCAGAGTTCTCAAGGCACAGGCCCAGTCCCTGAATTTGCTTCATAGCAGCCTTCTGACCTTAATAATGGGACAGAAAGGAAAGAGAGAGAAGTCTGTGTAAAAAACAAGTTGGAACAACTTACATAATTTATGAAAATTTAGTTTGAGGGATCTTTGGTGGAAAAACAAAAAGGGAAGACATTGACTAAAATTCATCCTGAGAAGAGTTAAGAAGCCAAGAAAGTAAAAGAAATTGAGAAACAGAAATTAAGAGCATGAAATAGGAAGAATTCGGACTCCCCTCCCCTATTTCTTTGAGCCTAAGATGCCCTCTGTGGACCGTAGGCTTCGAAGTACAAGTCTTCCCTGCACCTGCCTCCAGTGGGAGCCCGCCTCCAGCGGCAGGATGGAGGGATCATAACCTCTCTAGAGCAGCTTCATGAAAAAATCAACGAGATGAGGAACGTGTTCAACTCGCTGGAGAACAAGGTAGACACCCATTTCTAATCCTGGGGGTGGGCTGCGGGCTGTCAAATAAGAAAGCTGCAGAGAGAGCAGAAAAAAGACAAGTCCATGTCTTCAGAGTATTTTTTTATTCACAAATGAATGGCCAGTTGGTACCAGAAAACCAGTCTGTAGCAGCTAAATATTTTAAGAGCCCCAAGCACCTTAAAAATGACCTGTTGTCTCAGGTGTGTGATTGTATTCACTATGGCATCCGCTCCCTGGCTGATCAGTGGTTGTGAAGCCGTTTATAAAGCAGTAGTGTTACTTCAGTGGCAGGTATCTAGGGAGCTCAAAGTAATACATGGAAAGGAAATGGGCTCGTAGCTCTAAATGGTTTCAGAATTCCCAAAGTCCCTATACAACCTGGCTGTTAGTGAAATGTATTGATAATTTTTTGAGAACTGGGGTTCTAACAGGTGAGGAAAATCCTTTCCCCAGGACCCTGCTGCTTCCTTTTGCCTTCTAGTGAAAACTCCACACATCCACCTAAGGGAGCAGTGAAAATGAAACCTATTTCTGTTGGAAAGTGGTTCCCTTTTTTTTTTTTTCAAGCAGGAAATGTGAGTGAATGTCAGGCTTCCTTCCTTCAATTTTAAAACTTGCCTAGGTTTTGCTTTGATTTTATATGGCCATCGATTTCATTTTGCTCACAGAAGATGAATTTATATAATGAAAATTACCAGATCAAATGTAGTTGATCTGGTGATTTAATCAATCATGACAACTGAATTAGGACATGTGCCGAAATCCATCACAGAGATTAATTAAAATTAAAAATGACTGGAATGAAAAACAGATTGTTCATGTTGTTTCCCAATCTTTCAGCTCCAAACACTTGACAGGGCATGCTTTTTCCCTCAGAATGACCCCTTTGGTTTCTCTTATTTCCCCCTCCTCCTAGCCCTCGAAAGAAAAATTTGTGAAGCACAGTGAACCACAAAACCCTATATTTTGCAAATACGGTGTCGGAAAGTAAGTCATTTTATAATTGGAGATGCCACTGCAATTTGGAACCATTTGGATAATCAGATTCTAAAAGTGTTTAGAAATACACATTTGAAGAAATTTTGTTAAGGTACCTGGACTTTAATTTCCATCCCTTTAAAACAAGCATACTTGGTGGATACTTTTAATTGTAGAATAAACCTTCTAAAAAGTTCTGTTGTAAAAAGCAATCTGGAGCTAAGCATTCCTCTGCTTAGCAGAGTGTAAGATCATAAATATCATGAAAGTAATGTTATCATTATCTTATTGTTATTATTATCTTAACTTTCTGTCTGTTGAAAATGTTTTTTTCATTTATTCAATAAATAAAACTGAACTTTAGAAGTGCTCCATTTTCTCTACATTTGTTTGTGCTTAACTTTCTGGTTTGCTACTTAAAGGGGGAAAAGAATTAAAATTTCTTGAACACATTTTATGTATCAAGCATATGCTGTGGCAGGCACCTTACCTACATTTACTCATTTAATTCTCAAGATAGCCTAGTGAAATGTTATCACAGCTATTTTATGAATGAGGAAACTGCTACAAAGAGGTTAACCAACTTGCCTGAGGTTTTAGTACTTGTAGGAGAGTGCTAGGATTTATACCCTATCTGACTCCAAAATTGACACCCTTTTCATGGTTGGAAGTTGACAATAAAAATCCAGTGTGCATTCCTACACAACTGGGCTTGATGGCTGAAGATAATTCACATCACTATCAATGTGCTGAACTTCTACTGTTGTAGCTATTTCCTGCCACTGGAAATACCATTATCTCCTTTTCCATGATATCATCCAAGAATATTAAAAAAAAACTTATTCCCTTTCAAAGAAATATTCAGATATGCTTAATTATTACTCTTTTTATCGTTTCACTTTTTAAGGAAAAAATATCTGAATTTCTTCAACATCCCTTCTTTCATGGAATTTGAAGAGTTACAGATCAACACTGTCTTTCACACGCATATGTTGCTTTTCAAGTAAATCTCTTTTTAATCAAAAGTGTGAGAATAAATAGTAGCTTGCAGAAGCACTTGCCAACTTAATTAAAATTGCTTGCTTTCTTGTCACTATCAAACTTAAGCATGTGTGATATAAAGAAGATCCTCTTCTTCCTAGATTAATGGGGCCAAGGTTTCCTTAAGTTGTCCAAACTTTAGTCTTCTAGTAAATGAGTTCTGCACAAGTTCAAGAGCCTGATTTCTCAAACAAGAGAAACGTCCGAGGTGTCAGTGATACCATTTATAATAATTTATAGCAAACTGAATTCACTCTTTGTGTATTATTTAGTTGCAGGCTCTAGCCTCTGAACTCAAAACTGGCTTCACAGAAGCAATGCAAGAACTGTCAAGAATTCAACATGGAGAATATGCTTTGGAAGAGAAGGTTAAGAGCTGCAGATGTTCCATGGAAGAAAAAGTTACTGAGATGAAGAATTCACTGAACTATTTTAAGGTGGGCCCCTCTTCTATTTCCCTGCTGAAGAGAGATTCCTGGTTTTAGTAACAGAAATAGAAAACTTGCCTTTTTGCCTAGCAACCAAATACAAGAGTATTCCTCTGACCCATCCACTGATTTTCATGGAAAAATATCTGTATCATGTTTTTACTTTCTTGGATCTCTGTGTTAAAATTAGAAGCTACAATAGAAGTAAAATTGTTATCGCTCATTCATTGATTCAACAAGTATGTATTAAAAGTTTACTGTGTACTAGATATCATGTTATATACTTCTACTTCATACACCAGGTTAAGTACATATCAATTCTTATTTTTTAGGAAGAGCTGAGCAATGCCATGTCAATGATCCAGGCCATCACTTCCAAACAAGAAGAAATGCAACAGAAAATTGAACAGCTTCAACAGGAGAAGCGAAGAGAATCTCGAAAAGTTAAACCCAAGTGAGTATCTGACCAAAAAATTGACCAAAGGCAAACCCATAAGCAATGGCTTGTACAAAGGCACCAGGAACACCTTCCCCACTCTTGGTGTACAGCTGGCCACTGGGCTCCATGGGCTAGCATGTGATGGAGGTTATGCAGCATAAAAGTTGGTTAATACTAAAAATGAATGGTAATAGAAAATGCACTTAATAAAATAGGAAGTTAAATGAAAAGGATGTAAAGTGCCATGTAGAATTTAATTTCAACTGTAAAAACATGTAAAATAACAACTAGAAAGATATATTTAAATTATGACTGTGTTAAGATAGTGGGGTCACCAGTGATTTTCTTTCTTTATTAGTTTTCTGAAATTTCTCTAATACTATTATTTGACTTTGACCATTGAAAATATATTTATGTTAAACATAAAATATATTTATCTCAACCAGGTTGAATCAAGTAAAGCTTCACCAATAAACAGACATAATCCTCATTGTTACATGTTTTAACATTATCAGATTTAAAATAGAAATAATATCTGTGTGACCCTGGAGAATGGTTCATTGTTTTCAGTTGAGGACCTGCTCCTTCCTGCTACCTTTGTGTTGGTTTGCGAAGAGAATGTAAATCATCCCAAGCAAATTGACACCGCTGTAAACTCTGTGAAGATCTTGACCACAGGGAAGCCAGTAACAGAAAAATATGAATATAGATATTACAATTAGAAGGTGATTTGTAGATGTTTGATTTTTTTTCTCCAGCTTTGGTAATGAATCATGCGAACTGCTAGTATTTAACTGTTTTTAGTTTATAAAAACAGCAATTTTGTAGGGTTCAGAAGTTTTCTTGACCTATTCTGAACTTGCTCTCCTTACCCCATCATGTATTAAGATCCTTTGTTGTCCTTCCTTAGGAAAACTCAAAAAGAAGAACATGGCTCACAGGCCGGACCTGCTCAAGCACAAGGAAGTCCTTTCCGTTCCATCAATATCCCTGAACCTGTTCTTCCAAGTGAAGACTTTACAAACCTTATGCCTTCTCAGGCCTATGAAAAAGGTACAGTTTACACATCATACTGAATTAGCCAAGTAGTTCTTCCTTGGTTCCTAGGGCTTAAGTAACGTTGAGAATAGGCTTACATCATCCATCCTTATTAGAGGAAAATGGTGTATTGCTCAGAATTTTTCCTTTTGTAACTGGAATGTAGAAGAATCCAGGGGATCTAAGAGATGGGGAGAGTCTGCCCAATTTTAAAAGATGTTCTTTTGGGGGAAAATACTAATCTGGGTATTCTAAGTTTCAAATGGATTGGAAATAACTTATTGCACAATTATACTATACCAGCCATAGGAGAAAAAATTTTAAAAATTATTCACTCTAATAAATTGCTTTCTTTTCTTCATTATTCTCAATCCTTGTCTCTCTGCATAGACATAAAATTGTGTGTTCTCCTTTTTTTTTCATTCAAGTTTTCACGGATATGAGAAATTCATATCTGCTCTAACTGGCAGGCAGTGATGTCAGTGACAATCTAACTCTGTACTCCCTTTTGTCTGGAAAACTGATCTGGTGTTGTTTGTGGGCTGAAACAGCCACAGGCACATCCCTGATCTGGGATGATGGAACAGATGTTAGAAAATAATTGCATGTGGCAGTACTGAAGAGACTGGCTTTAAAGCGATGTCGTTAACCATGTTCGATTACATGTTTGCTACATCTTTGTATCCTCAACAATGTCTAGCAAGCACCTTACACAAAGGAGCATGAATGTAGATATTAACATTGGATGAATTTTCCTCTTATTCTGGTCTCATGTCAAAAGTCTCCAAAAGAGGCTCAGTGACTTCTAGATCAATTGTAAGCTCCTCAAGGGCAGGACTGGTGGTTTTCTACCCTTATGGCTTAAGAAACAATGTGGCTCATATATTCAAAGACAATAAATGTGCTTTGGATAACTGAATTTAAAACTCCTAATCAAGTGGTTTTTAATAGGTATTAACTTCAAAGTACAGACTTGCTTTTTTATTTTTAGTTTTTACCCATTTGAGTAGTTATTTTAGAGACTCAATAGGTACAGCCTGGGAAAACTCATTTGATCCATCTGGGCAGTGGGTTCATCACAGGTCGTCCTACTTTCTTTGCTCCGTGTCATAGAGAGCATGACCTAAAAGGATGATCTTGTTAGGGAAGAATATAGAATGGACTTGGAAGGTAGAGGTCAGATCAATGTCAAGGCTGGGGCAGCCGACCATGTTCACAAGATAAAAGGTTAAAAGTTATACTTGCAAAGTGCCCAGGTGGATTTAAACTCGCTGTTTGGTGGCAAATTCTCCTTTCTTTCTTGTTATATGGGTATGGCTTATATAACATAGTTTATTCTACTGAGTTGCTACAGAAATTTGGGGATAATGTGCTGTAGTAAGACATTCTGGATATGATTGGTGGTAGGTTATGTTAAAACTCAGGGTCAAAGGACCAAACTTTTAGAAAGGGTTGGCTTACCCACTGTTAATTATAAAATGGTGCCATTGTTATCTACTGACCCCAAATTCAGTATCTTAAAATAGCAAACATTCATTATGTCAGTTTTTCTGAGTTAGGAATCTGTGCACAGCTTAGCTGGGTGCCTCTGGCTCAAGGTCTCTCATGAGGTTGCAGTCAAAGTGTAGCCGTCCCACTACCCTTCCTTCTATCCATCCATCCACTCCAGGCACTGATTTAGGTGGTGGGATGTCATAATGAACAAAACAACAAAAAGTCCTTCCCTCTTGGAGTTCTTGTTCTGAAGGAAGCAGACAATGAACAAGACAAATAAAATATGTAGTATGTTAGATGTGATAAGATGACAAATAAGGAAACACAGGTGTAATTTTAGAGAGGGTGCCAGGTAAAGACCTGAAGGAAGTGAGAAAGTTAGTTTATGGATATCGGGTGGAGGGAAGGGAACAGCCCCAAGGTCCTGGTAGGAACATAACTGATGTGCCCAAGCAATAGCAAGAAGACCAGCAGGGCTAAAGCAGAATGAACAGGGAGACAATAGGAGGTGTGGGTTTTTTTTTTTTTAAAGAAAGAAAAATATCAGGCAGGGGAGGGGGGCAGATATTTCAGGGCCTTAAGATCAATCTAAGATCTTTGGCCTTCGCACTGAAATGAGAAGCTGTTGGAGGGCTAAGCAGAGGCTTGACAGGGTCTGCCTTACATTTTAAAAGAATTGTTCTGGCTCTGCTCAGCATTACCATCCTCACCATCATAGTTACACGATAATTAACTCTTGCTGTGTGCAGTTTAGAAATGTTATCTGATTTAATTCTTAGGGTTATCTATGAGTTAAGTACCACTTATTATATCTTTTTAGAAATGGGAAAATAGTACTTGTCATACTATATTGTAATTCTCTTTTTTCTTTTTTAACTGCTCTGGCTCCCCCAGTCAAAGGTAAGCTCTGTGAGTCTATCCCAGTTCCTAGCTCATAGAAGGTGCCAGTCTATGATAGTGAAATGAATACCGACTGAAAGCTTTCCTTCTTCTGCAGCTCAAGAGGCCAGATCCATGCATGTAGGAGACAGCAATGTGAAGGGAATGATGGGTCCTGGTGAGTGGCTCTTCTCTGAGCTCTTTTTTCTTCTAGCAATTCCCCCCTTTCCCTTCTTCTACCTTCCCTGTTTCTACTCCCTAAGTCCCAAACCAGGCATGAAAGAACCCAAGCGAGGTAAAGCACTATGGTTACTAAGATTCCAAGACGTGTGCTGGACTAGGCTGGTGACTCAGTTAAACCCAAAGACAGAGAAGGGGCAGAGAAGTTTGAGACAAAACCAGTATTCTTGGTTCCTTCGGGCTCATTTTAGTTACCAATGAACTTACACTTGCTGAGAACTCACAGGTGTAGGTAGCATGACATAAGTATTCTGAGGACCACACACCTTATAGTTTATGTAATTTAAAAGTTGTTTATTTAAGAGGTAATTCACTAGAATTTTATAAATTATTTCATCTTCCCTCCCTCCCTTCCTCCTGCCTTTGGGAAACTTACCATCATTAGGGCCAAGAAGGACAAATTCCAAAATAAGACATTGTGTTTGGCACCCTTCTTCCTCCTCTGTCTGTATTTTCTTCCCTGGTGTGCTCACCTGAAAGGCAGCAGGTATGAGGAGTCAATACATACTATTATAAGTTAGTTACACTATTTTATAAATTTATTTTTTAAAAGTCCTTATTCAGTAGAGACTGCGTACAAAGAGTGAGAACATAGACCATAAACAGAGAAAGGTGATGCTTTGCAATTGTGGAGGCTTTTAATCCTTAATTGGTATATTTAATCCTTAAGGGATAGTTGTACCCAAGCAGAGGCATAATATTTAAGAGTTCGTAACAAATATAATCGTTAAACAATCAGAACTTGATGGCAGACGTTATTTTTCAGGAATGAACCCAACAACTCCAGAAGCAGAAGAAAACCTTAAGTCTTGCCTCTCGGCTGATATCCAACACAAGGGCCATCTTCCACCTGGTGTGTGGAGGCAGCCAAAGGACAGTAAAGAATGGGGTGAAGAATATGTCACGAAGGACCACCCAGATAAACTCAAGGAAGCTGGCCAGGGCAGACACAGCTCCTTGGAAAACATTTTATGTGAAACCTCTTTAGCTGGTAAGTCCCAAGGGGAAATTTATTTATTTATTATTATTATTATTTGTTGTTGTTGTTGCGGTACTTGGGCCTCTCACTGTTGTGGCCTTTCCCGTTGCGGAGCACAGGCTCCGGACACGCAGGCTCAGCAGCCATGGCTCATGGGCCCAGCCGCTCCGCGGCATGTGGGATCTTCCCGGACCGGGGCACGAACCCGTGTCCCCTGCATCGGCAGGCGGACTCTCAACCACTGCTCCACCAGGGAAGCCCCCAAGGGGCAATTTAGATGCAGTTGACCTATGAGACCACCCAGCCTCTGGTTTACTTTTGAGATGAACAAACTAAAGTCTTTAGAGGTGAAGGGACTCACCTGAGGTCACACGGCCAACTGGGACCACCACCTTGATTCTGGGTATCCATGACATTTAGTAATGTAGTGTTTTGTAAAAAAGGCATAAGGTTAGTGGAGAAGAGGGCAGAATTTTGTGACCTATTTATTCAGTGATAGGGAATGTTCAATATACGAATCTTGTATCAGGAGTCCACCACCAAAACACCAAACGCTGCAATAAGGTCTGTTCTCCCTTCCTCCTTTTTTCCCTCTTTCCTTTCCTTCAAATCATAAATCATCACTGAGCACTTACTATTGATATATGTCAGACAATGGCATATCCCTCTGTTTTGTGGGAGGTAATTTAAAAATTTTTTTATTATAAAATACATGAAAAATTAAATAATACTAAAAGGTTTATTATGAAGACCAGTAACAACCATTTTAAATTCTTTTGACAGTTTTTTTCTGGTGCTTGCTTCCATGTTTTAAAAAGAGTTCATGCTTCTATTTTTCTATCAGTACTTTATTGATGGTTAATTTACATAGAGTAAAATTCACAAAGCTTAAGCTTAAGCTCACTGTCCCCCTTGTGATCACTACCCAGGTCATGATATACAGACCTGTATAATATAATAAATATATTAATATTTCTAATAATAGAAATATTACCACCAGAATGTTCTCGCATGCACCTTTCCAGGCAATATCCACCCACAGAACAACTACTCCGACTTCTGTCACTATAAATTAATTGTGTCTGTTCTTGACTCCATATAAATGGAATATTATAATATATAGTCTTTTGTGTCTGGCCTCTTTCTCTCAACATAATGTGTTGTGTGTAATTCATGCAGCAGTTTATTCATATTGAATAAATTTACCATAATTTTTCCATTCTCCTGATACTGGACATATGGATTGTTTCCAGTTTAGGGCTATTATAAAGAAAGCTGCCATGAATATTCCTGTACAGATTTTTTTTTTTTTTTTTTAGCGTATGCCCTCATTTCTCTTGGGTGTATACACAGGAGTGGAATCTCTAGATTATAGAATAGGATTATGTTTAAGTTTAAAAGGAATTGTCAAGCAGTTTACCAAAGTGGTTGGAACATTTTATACTCTTACCAGCAATGAATGAAAGTTCCAGTTGCTTCACATCCTTCTCAATATTTAGTATGACCAGCCTTTAAATTTGAACCATGCTTGTGGGTGTGTCCTGGTATCATATTGTAGTTTGTTTTTTTTTTTTTTTTGGCTGCACTGAGTCTTAATTGCTGCACACGGGCTTTCTCTGGTTGCGGCGAGCGGGGGCTACTCTTTGTTGCTGTGCGTGGGCTTCTCATTGCGGTGGCTTCTCTTGTTGCCAAGCACGGGCTCTAGGTGCACAGGCTTCAGTAGTTGAAGCATGCGGGCTCAGTAGTTGTGGCTCGTGGGCTCTAGAACGCAAGCTCAGTAGTTGTGGCACATGGGCTTAGTTGCTCCATGGCATGTGGGATCTTCCCAGACCAGGGCTCGAACCCGTGTCCCCTGCACTGGCAGGCAGATTCTTAGCCACTGCACCACCAGGGAAGTCCCTTTAAAAAGTTTTTTTGTTGTTGCTTATTTGGTTGTTCCAGCTCTTAGTTGCAGCACATGGGATCTTTGTTGTGGCTGGCGAGATCTTTTAATTGTGGCATGCGTGATCTTTAGTTGCGGCACATGGGCTCTTAGTTGTGGCATGCGGGATCTAGTTCCCTGACCAGGGATCGAACCCGGGCCCCCGGAATTGGGAGCACAGAGTCTTAACCGTTGGACCACCAGGAAAGTCCCCCTCCTCCTTTTAAAAATAAGTATATACTTTTTCCTTCTCTTTCTTTTATGATGTAAGATTGATTAAATGTCTGAGGATTCTTAGCTAATTATTTATATCCAAGAAAAAAGCCCTAAATTTAAATAAACCTGAAAATTCTGTGTTGGTTAAGCTTATCAATAAGTGGGCTTCATTATCTGCTAAACAGGTGGCAAATTACCTTTTTGATAGGTGACCTCTTTATGTCAGTGTTTGTAGATCTTTTTCACTTGGGCAGTTCAGTTTCTCCAGTGGAAGGTCCTCCCCTCTCCTGCCTGGACAGTGTAAGTCTGGCTGCTGGCATTCTGGGACCTGCATTGGAAGAGGCTGAGAGGAGTCTGACTGTTCCATATGCAAGCCTTCTCTGAGTCCCTTTGTTTTCATTTAAGCATCTCAACTCTGCCCTCTGATCTTAGCTCAGATACCAGAGACTCAGGCTTCTCTAGTTTAATTTTTCTCATTTCCCATCGGGTGGAAATGAGGAAGCCATCTGGCATGGGGATGGGGAGCTGGAGGTTCAATTGCACTTTATATAGACTACTTCTCCTGTTTACAGCATTGCCCCTTATTTGTACGTTCTGTGGTGCCTTGGTGCCTCCAATCCTTGAGCCTTTCTGCTTCTTAGCCGATTTCCCATCCTCAGATGAAAACACCAAAGTAAAGGGTTTTGTGCCCTTTACTCTGCTGAATTAATAAACATGCATCCATTCTGTTTTACATCTTCCAAAAACTTGTTGGTTTCTCTTTATATTGCTTTCAATATCTCTTGATTGCTTTCTAACATTTAATGGGGTTTCAGGGAAGAGTGGTTAACTAAAATTCCCTCCTTGGTTTGTTTTTAAAGCTAAAAGACAGACTGTGGCTTTGGAACTGCTTGAATCAGAAAGAAAATATGTCATTAACATCTCTCTGATCCTGAAGATCAAGGCAACATTCCAGGGGTCAGATGGAAAGAGGAATTCCAAAGAGAGAAGGTATCCATGTATTCATTGCCTTTGCTTTTCAGATTGATTAAAATTTAAGGTAAGTTGTTTATTGTTTCCACTTTGGGAATTCTGGGACCTGTAAAGAGTTCCAGAAATAGTCTTTGAAAAGAGAATATCAGTGACAGCAGGTAACCCTTGGCAAGTCTCAAATGTAGATTCTGAGCAGATAAGAAAATGATGGTCCCTGGGGCTTTCAGTGTCCCTGGCCTGTCTGTTAAGAACCTAAAAGAGGAATAAATGCTACAGTGAGGGAGGCATTCCTGTCTGTTGCCATCTGCATGTTCCACTGGGATCCTGGAAGACCCCCTGGAATCACTTCTCATGAAAGTACAGGGAATGGATGCAATGGAGGCCTGAAGTGGCCATTAGATAAATGATACAGGGCTGATATAGCTATGAACTTGGACCTTTTTCATTGTTTGTTCACGTGATCCTGGATGACGTGTGAGTCGTGTGTGTGTGCACCTGTGTTGTGGCGCAGTGCTTCCAGAGGGCCTGTGATGTGTTACAACAGCTTGCTAGCCCCAAGGGTACGACACTCCTCCATCTATCTCTCTTTCCAAACTTCAGATTTGCTCTGCTTGCCTCTCTGTTGAGAGAAAGCAGGAAAGAGAAACTATGATTTGGTGGGAAAAGACTAATGTAATAAAGATGTAATAATCCAGATCAACTGAGGAAAAGGCCAATCCAAATAAATGAAAAGTCTGGATGATAGACTACTGGAGACAAATACAGCATCGCGACTCTAAGCATTCTGTCGGGTAATATACACTGGTGGCTCATAAACCGTGGGATGCCCTAACTATGTTTTCCTGATTCTTATCACCACTCCCCCCGCCAATCTTACTTGGCTTTGCAGCTGCCAGCTGTACACCCAGTCACCAAAACGCAATGCTCCCCCTATCTGGGTGATTGAGGTAAGAAAATATTCCCTGACAAATCCACCAGTGGCTTAACTATTTTCAGGAATTGTTTCACTGGGACTTCCCTGGCGGTCCAGTGGTTAAGACTCCGTGCTTCCAATGCAGGGGGCGCGGATTCGATCCCTAGTTGGGGAACTAAGGTCCCACATGCCGCACGGTGTGGCCAAAATGTAAAAAATAAATAAATAAAAAGGAATAAGTTTCTTTAAAAAAAGGAATATTCATTGTTAAAAAAAAGAATTATGAAGTAAACAAAACAGAACGCAGCAAGGAGCAGAAAGGGTAATGTGACACTTAAAGCTGTGAACAAGAGAGGCTCTGGATTGGGTTTTGCTTTCTCTCAGCGGCCACCTAGGTTCTTGCTGGTCCTTCCTTTCCCTTCTGGCCACTTGATTCCCCCTCCTTCACCCCAATCGAGCTTGTCCTACCCTCCCAGATTGCCCCTTCAGCCCTCTGAGAAGTCTCTCTGGCCTCTAGCTACCTTGCTGTTGCCAAAGACTTGCTCAGTTTACATTAAAAACCAATCTAAAACTCAGTATACCTTTTGATGGGCTTTGCCTCCACATCTAAGATTCTAAGCCAGCAGCATCTCTTTCCAGTCTCTGAGAATGTGGGGATGGAGCAAGGAGAGAGAAAGAGAGGATTGTTTGCTCTGGAATACAGTAACCAGGCCCCATACTTGGCACTTCATGTATATTAACTTCATGAAATCTTCATAAGAACCCTGTGAATCCTACCTTATAGATGAAGAAACTCAGGTCTAGAGAGGTTTAAAGCCACAAAACCAATAGGTGCCAGAACTCAAGCCCAGGCCTGTCTGACCCTGTGTCTTTTGCTCTTTCAACATCACACTGCTTCCCTAAGGACCACGTGATTGCAAAGATACCACCTTGACTAACAGCAATATGCCAAGTGCCTCAGCCAGAAGCCGACTTTGTCTCTTCTTATTTCACAACTTATGCTTCTCTCTTAACCGCCCATAAGTTCTTACTTCAGATCTCAGCTGACTTGTCAGGTAGGGATATATTCTTAGCTCACGGAAGCTCTTTTCTACTTGCCCTCACTTCTACTTCTCATGACCCATTACTGAGGAAGAAGTGGGCCTTTCCCCCAAATTCTGAGATTAAAAAAAATTAAAACTATCATGCCATCCTCAGTAAAAGTAAGACAATGGCTATTTCTCATATCCATGATAATGTTATTCATGTTAGTTATCTGCTAAGCAACCCTCTTTTTTGTTTTCATAGCCCAAGAAGAGAAAAGCTTCAACTTAGTACTCTTAGTGCTAATCTCTGGTTCTGGGGTTTGCAGTGTTGCCCTTCTCCTACCTGGGGTTAGATCTTCATCCTCCTCCTTTACTCACTATGTTTCTTTTTTTTTTAAAGCTTTCTGAAGCCTCCAGGTGTACTTTATTTAAGTAGACCAGCTGAATGAAATACAAAACAGAATGAGATTATTCCTCTTCCCTACTGGCATTTTTCCTCCTATGCAAAGATAAAAATTATTTATTAACATTTACTATTTTTCCCATCACAAACTGCAAGCCTTCTGCATCTTCTACCCTCACTGAAAAGTCACCTGGGGGTGAAAACAACACCCACTGCAACTACATACCTGACACTCAAACCTGAGGTTGCCATGTCTTCTCAAGCCTATAAAATAAAACTTCAGGTTTTCCGCAGAAAAACATGAAGCACTCAGGAGTCTCCTCAGGCTGTTTCAAGCCAGCCCTGCCCCTGGCTAAAAGGGCCTGACGCTGCAGGGGCAAAGGCTGCCAGCTGAAGCCTGAGGGGAACTTGCAGGCTGTTGTCCATCTGTAGGAGGATCACAGAAGTTGGAGTTCTTGGCTTTTTCCGGTATGATTCACGCACACAGAGCCACAACCTCAGGCTCAAACAGTCCTGTCTGAACCCTTATCAGGAGGGACAAAGTCAGCTCCACAGGATTGCCAGTTAGCCTTAAAAGCTAAACTCCAGGGCCACCTCTACCAAGTACTCAGCGAGCTGTGTGCTTCAGATCACCACCAGGTGGCACATATTTTAATTATCGATGCCTCACCCTGCAGCTGAAGCTCAGGAGCTGTTTTGACTTAAGAGCTAAGTTATTAATTTGAAACTGTAACTGGATTTTCATTGATTGCTTTTAGTTTATTTTTCTCGTTGCTTGGGTACTGTATTGCGGGAGTTGAAATTACTTTGAAGGCTTCAGAAAGAATAAACTACTCATGTTGCCATAATCTCACTCCTGGTAAGGAATAGAAAATAAGTTGAGCATGTAATACTTTTGTCTTAATGAAAAACTTGCTTCTGGGAGTCAGGTCTGGCTCCAGGCAAAATAGTGAAATAGATTAAGTGTGTCTATGCTTCTTGCTTCTTTCTCCCTCTGCTCTCCACTTCCTGGCTTACCTCGTCCACACTCTTCCCTGATTTCAAATATTAACCTTATTAAATTAAAAAAAAATTTTTTTAAAGCCTGTTTTCAATATTTGGTACAGAACCCACTGTAAACCATTGCTCTTCATGTAACTTACATGCTTCCATGATGCTTCATGGGAGACTTAGCCTTTTCTGACCTTCATCCTGAAACCTTACTGTTAGCCCAGTGGACAGTCCAGGAGACATCTGGACTCTAACCAAGTTACCAGCTGCCAACTCTGCAAGTACACTGGTCACAGTGTAGCAGAAGGCAGCTTTCTAGAAAGGAAAGAAAAAGAAAGGACAGGACAGGAAAGGAAGGAAGGAGAGAAAAAGAAAAGAGATAACCCAAGACATATTATATAACCTACAGTGACAACCCATCAGAAAGTCATATCTCACCACGGTGCCCTAACATGTCTCAGTGTCACACCAGGAATATTACCCAAAGTCACCGTCAGCCTCTGGGTGGGGAGAAATCTTTCACATCTAGATCTTTTGCTGGTGCAGTGTTTCACTCTTTCAGTTTGATCAGTTGTGCTTTCCTCCATCAGCTTTAAGGTCTTCTCCCAGTCAAGACTGTCTCCCAGCCACTCCTCCAAATTCCCTTTGGTCTGGACAGGGATTACTTAGATCTTCTGAGCCCACTGCACCAGCCTAGCACAGGTCTCTCGTCCCACGCTTATGGATCAGCTGGCTCTGCATGTGTGGAGGCACAGGGGGTGGTCAGATCAGGGTGGAAGGAATCCTTGTATCTTTTCACAGGAGGCTGGGTATCCCATTCTGGCATTTGTGTGTCTTCTCTGAGCTACGACCACGGGGGAGTCTTTTTTGCCTGGAGATGGGCTGAAAACACCTCCTTTCAAACTGGCGTCCTTCCTTCTGTTCTCAACAAAGGTCTGCTTGTTTGCGGTTGGCAAAGCACCCCAACTGTCCACTAATTTACTCTCAGTAGACCCTGGGGAAATATCCAAATAAGTTTGGTTCTCAGCAACAAGCAGGCCATCACTTTCATCTTTGTTAAACTTGTGGTCTTGGCCGCCCTCCCCTTTTGAGACAGACTGCATTCTGCCTGTGGATGTGTATCTCTGCTGTCACTCTACTATGGCTAGCCCTTGAATTCTTTGCTGCGCGAAGCCAAGGACCCTTACTTGGCAGCCTGTCCCAGGGACCCGCCCGAGACCTGGGACATGACCATTCTCTTTTTTTTTTTTTTTTTAAAGAAGATGTTGCTGGTAGGAGTTTATTAATTAATTAATTTATTTTTGCTGTGTTGGGTCTTCGTTTCTGTGCGAGGGCTTTCTCTAGTTGTGGCAAGCGGGGGCCACTCTTCATCGCGGTGCGCGGGCCTCTCACTATCGCGGCCTCTCGTTGCGGAGCACAGGCTCCAGACGCGCAGGCTCAGTAGCTGTGGCTCACGGGCCCAGCTGCTCTGCGGCATGTGGGACCCTCCCAGACCAGGGCTCGAACCCGTGTCCCCTGCATTAGCAGGCAGATTCTCAACCATTGCGCCCCAGGGAAGCCCCTCTTGCACCCCATTCTCCTACAACCTCTTTACAAAGGATATTAATAAATCTACTTCTTACCTAAAAGAAAAAACAAACAAAAAACCAACCAACCAACAAACCCCCCCAAAAACCTTGTGGTCTTAAAAGCACAGGGGAACCTATTTTCAATTTCCCTAAGTTACCAAGCTGGAGCTGAAATCCTTGCTGTCGCCCAATAAGACTTCACTCTTCCTGCTTCTTCCTTCCTCGCTCCTACAGGCCTCTGCTCACCTCCCTTCTCCATCCAATCCCCCTTCTTCTTCCTCCTATGATTCTCTTTCTGTCTTTCCTCTCCACCCCATCCTCCTCTGACTTCTCTCTTCTTTCCTTCATTTCCTCTGAAAAAAATGAGGCACACTGAGATGGCTGGGGGGATGTGAGAGCAGGAAGGGGGCTCAGCAAAACTCCTGGGAGTAGCAGGCCAGGCCTAGTTTGTAGCCTCCCCCAGCAAGACTCCATCCTTGCCCAGATTCTTCTTAGAAACTGAAGGAAAGGGGAAAAGGAACACTTTTATGCCCTCATCCCGAGCTTTCAGTTGCCAGCTTTAAACAAAATTCCTCCTTATCTAAGTACAGTCTCCTACCCAGTAGCTGAGAATGACCCAGGGCCACCTTA
Source organism: Mesoplodon densirostris (assembly GCF_025265405.1). Classification (NCBI taxonomy): domain Eukaryota; kingdom Metazoa; phylum Chordata; class Mammalia; order Artiodactyla; family Ziphiidae; genus Mesoplodon; species Mesoplodon densirostris. The sequence continues at coordinate 31,468,379 of NC_082674.1, forward strand.
GTGTCCTCATCTGCAACATTAATTAGAATAGACAATTTGCACATCAAATGGGAATAACGTTAAAACTTTGAAAAAGATTTCCCTTTAATTTCCACTGTCACATAAATAAAAGTGTACCAGGTAAGCTTTAAAAAGGCCATTAGAGTGATGTGCCCTTTACTAGTTCAATAACATTCGTATAGGAGCCATCAGTAAAGGGGTCTTTCTATAGTCTGAGGATATCTGCTGTGAGGTTGACGATGACAGACTGTTTTTTTGAATACTAAAGGCAGACCTGTGACTCAACATATTTTGAATGGCTGGGAAAATGGGACCTGCTCCATATATTCTTGTAGAGCCTTTTCTTCTCTACACCTGGTTTGTGTGTCTATTCTGTTCCAAGCCTCTTCCCTGGCTCTTTACGGTACCTTGTCCAGCAGCACCTGGATTTGCTTCATGCTCTGCAGGAAAGGGTCTTGAAGTGGCCACGCCAAGGGGTCCTTGGAGATTTATTCCTTAAGTTAACAAATGATGAGGTAAGTTTTTTCTTAATCCTTTATAAACTTGAATTATATGTGTCTGTGTCTCCCTTGTCTGTTTCTCTTAATAGAGAATCTAGAATCAGTGAATTTCAGAGTTAGAGGAACTCCTGAGATCTAGTCTAACCTCCTCATTCTACAGATAATGAAATAAAGTTCAGAGAAATTAAAAGCCTTGGCTGAAATCACCCAGCTATCTAGATATTTGTAGGTCTGTGGCTAGAACCCAAGTCTTTTAACTTCCAGATCATCACTTTCCACTGTACTGTAACTGCCCCCAGTGAATATGCACGTGTATGTGTATGTATGTGTGTGTATTTGTGTATAATATATATACATGCACATATATATCCATACATACATATAACATGAATATATGAGAGTTTGTATATATGTATATACTTTCAAGCACAATTTCATTTCCTAGAGATTTTTAAAAATGTGATGGGCAGTTATTTGTCTGGAATGTTTTTTGTTTTCACTTCCCTGGAGAAAGGATGCTAAGGTTTGAAATCTCTATAATGTTCTTCAAAGAAAGTATGATTTAGGCCACAAGTTGCAAACTCAAATGCCTATAGGGCCAGACAGTGACATTAGTGAGTTGAAGTGAGCTGAATGTAAAACAATGTGGACTGCGGGGAAGTGAGCTTAAGTGGAGCACATATGCTTTCAACAAAGAATAGCTACTCAGCTTTATCCAATTGTTACGCAGGGAAAAAGGACTAGAGTTACCAGAACTTCTGATATTTTAAGAGAAGCTGGAAATCCAGAATTTTGTATGAAATTTTCTTATTTTAAAAACATTGTGTGGGCTAATTAAAACTGGTCTGCAAGCCAGATTTTGCCTGCAGTTAACCTCTGCATAGCGAGGATTCTCAGCTGTGATTAATAATACAAAATTTACAAATTATTTACTTGTATAGAGTGGATGTAATACTATCCCTCTAATATCATTTTTACTCATTTGTATTCAGTATGCTTTCTTGAGCTGAAAATTGTTATATCTATGGGAGTATAACTTTGAAAGGTGAGAACTGTTTTCCTGAGGGGATATTCCATAGGTGAATATGCAATTAGTGGAAAAAGTCGAGAATCCCTGGCCTAGAAACTATGAGGTGAGTTGGACAAAGTTCCTCATTTAGATGTAGATGATTGAAGCATTTCATCATTAATGAAAGTAATTAAAAAACAAAATATGCATTTTTATCATTGAACAGCTTTTAAAATTATTTTTCAACTTACATGGCCCCTTCCCTCTGCTTTGGTTTATCATTTCACTTTCTCTCGTTAAAGCAGGGATACTGAGTTTTGTTTTTCAAATCCACAGGAATATTTTCCTTAAAACCAAAAAGATTTTTTTAAGGTGAATAAAAAAAAATTTACTAAACACATTAAATGAATGATTAAAATCATCTCTGCAAAGTACTCCATTTAATATGCATGACTCTGTAAACATATTAGTTGTTATCATTCCGGTCTCCAGGTTCTTACCATGCCTTTTTCTGCTTGTTTTCAAGAATAATTTTTTGGATTATTATGTTGCTTACCTGAGGGACCTGCCAGAATGCATCTCTTTGGTTCACGTGGTTGTTCTGAAGGAGGTATGTGTGCACTGTCCTTTGGTTACGTGTGTGACTACATGATGTTGCTCATCTGCCCAGAAACTACAGCACATGCCCTCTGAGCTTGTTCTCCAGGCTGGGGAATGGCTTGAACAGAGCCACTGACACTCCTCCCTGGGGTCAAAGGCGCCCACTCAAGGATCAGTGCCATTGCTTTGGTCTTTGCTGTTCCTTACTGACCTTCTGTTCCATTCCATGGGAAATACAGACAAAGTAAACAGCTATTCTAAGCAGAGATCTTCAGACTGCAGCTTGCAGCCTTGAGGGGTTTGGGGTTTTACAGGCTCAGACAATATGAACTGAATATTAAATTCATGTTATCCTGTATCTGTCAGTTTATAAGATTATGAAATGGCTTTAGTCATGTTGCTTTAAGTATTGCTTCTGCAAAGATATATTAGGTGCTCAAGAAGCACATATAAATATAAGACAATTCTAGTTATTTTAGGTCAATAGAAAAGAACCGTATCAGGAGCTCTAAAGCTAAGAGTTAATCAAGTTTCACAAGAGGTGAGAGGCTCTATTAACTTTCTACTTCGACCCCCTACTGCTCCCAACCCAGTACAATACCAGCCACGTGTTAGCGCTCAGCAAATATTTGAGAAAGGGAAAGGAGGGGAAGGGACATGGAAAAGGTCCAGCATGTTTCCTGCTGCCAGGCCAGCCGACCAGTTTCTAATCATACTCCCTTCCCCATTCTCATGAGGCTCCAGTCCACCCTTAGTGCCTATTCGTAAACCACTGTAAAGATTACTGGCTGAAGAACCTTAATGAATTTAGTCAACTCATACATAATTTACTGAATGCCCACTGTGCTAAGATGGTGTGGGAGGGTGGGGAGGAGGAGGGAGTCGTTGGGAAACTTGGGTGGATTCTAAAGAAGTATAGGACATGCTCCCTGCTAGAGAAGAGTTGTCTCCTTGAGCATGTCCCCCAACAGATCAATGCTGCATGACACTCTAGATGAAGAAAATTCTCTTCAGAGAAGAGAGTAAACCCTTCCTACTCTGGGGGAACTGACAATGGGGTTTGACAGCCAGAGCTGGAGGGACACTGAAGACTGACTCCAACTTTCTTTCATTCAGGGTGACGAAGAGATTAAGTCTGACATCTATACACTGTTTTTTCACATAGTTCAGCGCATCCCTGAATATCTGATACATCTGCAGGTAGGCATGGCTGGTCAAGCCACTAAACTGATTCTCATGCTAAACAGCTGTTTTTGGCTTCCAATGAAAGACACTGTGAAGGGTCAAGGAATCATTAATATTTCTAAGAAGCGTTTAAATGATTTAGATTGTTATGATTACCCCATCTCCACCTTGCGGTATGAGCTAAAATCTCATTCTTTAAAAATTTTTGGCTCGTGATGCCAAAAATGAAGTTCTATCTTCATTGACCAGCAATTCACACCTATGCTGATCCAGGATCTTTCTATGGCAGCTCCTGCCAGACCTGGATACCTATTCAGTCCCTTCCACCTTGGTTCTACAGCCATCTAAATTCACCCCTGACTACTACTTTCTTTTGGCTTGCGTCCAAGGGTCTACAATACATTGTGCTTATGTCTTGTCTCAGGAGAAGCATGGAGAAGCTGATGAGCTGACTTCTTCACACCATTTCCCCACAGGGTTTGTAGCATCTTGGAGGCAGTAGAGTTGAGAAAGAGAGACTCATCAGCACCCCTACCAGCCCCTCGTCTTCCCACCACCCACCTGTTCTGGTTTAATTGCTGACTGACCTTCTTAAGTAATTCAGTGAAAGCATCTCAGAAATGCTTGGGATTTGTCTCAGGTAGAAGTAGCCCAGTATTAATAATAAAAAGACTTTCAATTGTATGTGGCTTTAGATCTTAAAATCATTCTCACAGTAATTATCTAATTTAATCTTTCCAACAATCCCATGAAATAGGTATCATTATTAACATTTTTTTAGATAAGGAAATGGAGACCCAAAGAAGTAACTTGCCCAAGTTAAGACACCTGGTCAGTGAAAAAAATATAGGCCTGAAGCCCAGGTCTTGCAAGCAGGTTGTAAGTAAGTAAATAAGAGCCCAGATTCTGCTGTCTGACTTGAGTTCAAATCCTGACTCTGCTACTCATTAGATGTGTGACCCAGTGAAGATTACTTAACTTCACTGTGCCTTGATTTCCTTATTTGTTAATTGGAGTAACAATGGCATATATCTAACTGGGTTGTGGTAAAAATTAAATGAGAAAATAATGTAAAGGACTTAGTGCTTGGCAATAGGAAGCACTCAATAACTGTCAGCTTTCCCAAATCCAACCAGCATGCACATTCCACTATAGCACAGCAGGCAATGTAACAGGAGGGGCCACTAGGCCAGGCTTGATCATAAACATCCCCTCACTTCCAGCCTTGATGCCTGACCTTCTCACCATTGGTCTGACTCCTTTGGGTTGTAAGGCAGTGCCTATAGAGAGTAATTGTTAGAATGGCTCCATTACTTCAGAGATCTAATTAGTAGATCCTTCTAATTTTTCAGATGGAATTATGTTCAAATTCAACTTGAACAGGAGCAATAGTGACTATTATTTTCCCTTGGTGTGATGGACAAAGAGAACAGCAAGTTTGACTTTTCAGTTTGTAATTCAATTGGCTATTTGCATCATTTTGATTAAATGCCTACCAAAACTCTCACAACAGATCAAGGCAAGGTACAGAAGAGACGAAACAACTTTTCATTCTAACTATGCAATGCTGCTTCCTTTTTTCCTCCATCCAGAACGTCCTGAAGTTCACAGAGCAGGAACACCCTGACTATTACCTACTTCTTGTGTGTGTTCAACGCCTGCGAGTATTTATCTCACACTACACCCTGCTGTTTCAGTGCAATGAGGATTTGCTTATTCAGAAACGGAAAAAACTCAAGAAGTAAGGTTCTGATGATTCAGTCTAGAGGGCTGATCAAAGGTTTCTGAGAACAGGGATACAGACGGTCAATGTGAGTGTTTGTCACAAGTAACCACATTGAATGTAAAGCGGCTGAAATGCAGTGATGGAGGCGGAAGAGAAGAGAGAGCAGGGGAGGGAAGAGAGGTGACCTGGTTGGTTACAGGAGGGAGGTACTTACTACCCGGTGGAAATTAATTTAGAAAAATAAGCACTTTTACTCTAACGCTTATGCAGACCTTCTATTATCTCATGTTGCTAACCACCTCAAAAATAGTTGTTTCACTAAACTTGCCAGGTTTAAAGTTGCAGTTTAAAGGCCAGAATGTGATTTCTTTCATTAATTCAAGAAATATTTACTGAGCACTTACTGTATATCAGGCACTGTTCAGCATACTGAATATACTGCAAAGAACAAAACAGACAAAAATCTTTGCCACATGGAGCTTACTTTCTAGACCTGGGTAGCCAGTTAATAAATAAGTTAGATGGTTTAAGTGCTATGGATAACAATAAAACAAATAAGGGAGGGGGTGGTGGTTGAAAGGACTTCACACTAAGAGGAAACAGGAAGGACTGATTAAGGAAAATCTGGGCTTATGAGGGAACAGAAGCAACTCGTAACAAAGCTTCCTAATAACCTGGAATTCTTTCAACCTCATTCCAATCCAATGAGGAAAACAGAATCATTTCTGTGCGTGCTTTACACCAGTGAAACATGCTATGTCCCAAGCCAGGGCTCCTCTAATGGATGACTTCTCCTTATACTCCCCTTACCCCCAAACTCAATTCAGCCAATTAATCAGCATCCCTACTCCTACCCAGCATCCAGCTTGCACTCTATTATGTAAGCAACCTGGTTTGTAGAGAGCCCTGGAGAGACCGAGAACTTCACAGCTGAGCTTCATCTGAGAAATAGTCTGCCTTTCTTGGTATAATGTGTGTTCAGAGAGCTGATTTCCCATTGTAGACCCTGAGAATAATTACCTCCATTCCATTAGGTCATCCATGGCGAAGCTGTACAAAGGGCTGGCTTCCCAGTGTGCAAATGCCGGGCAAGATGCTTCTCCCACTGCAGGCCCCGAGGCTGTCCGTGACAGTGGGATCCACTCCGAAGAGATGCTGCAACCCTACTCTCCTGCTCCCAGTTCGGGCCCTGCTGTCACGTAAGCACCTGTTGCTGTGGAAAGGTTACTGACAATGCCCTCGCCTCCCAGGTGGTCCGTGTGGGGCAGGCCAGCCTGTATTAGGAGTATATGACCTAGAGGACTCCTTCCTCCCTCTTGCCCCATCAGGCCCATATGTGGCAGGCAAGCAGCTGACCCAAAGTTTGGATCCCAGAGGACGGCACTTATGTTAAAGAGCAGGCCTAGAGGCTGGAGGTTACTCCCAACAATTCTATCACACATAACCACCCTCCACCTACAGCATGAGTCTCTCTGGGTTTGGACAATGACAGAGTGGAAGGGAGTGCTGTAAGATGACAGGAAGGCATTTTACAACCCCTCAGAAAGGTGGAAACCCTTTAGGGCTAAACCCTGTTTAGCCCTTCCCAATTCTCCTTGAAGCTTCTTCAGAAAGGGACTTCATGATCTCTGTTCTTCACTTATGACAGCTTCTCTGAAAGCTGTTCTGGGCAGTGGATGGATTTGACAGTCTTTTAAAGTCGCTGCACACAACCCTCTCGCACACTAAGCTGGATTCTCATTCAGCCAACTTCTTGATGATCTTTAGGGTAAGGATTAGGCTATTTACATATCTGGAACTCATTTTACCTCTGAAGGATGTCAACTTGGCCACCTTTGAAACTAGGACTTCTGGAAGAATAAGGGAAACCAAAACTCAAAATTCCAAACCCCCAATTTACCAAATATAGACAATTCTCATGAAACTAATTCCTTAGGCTATAATTTCTGCTTTGGGTTTTATTATCTTAAGGAAAATTTAGAAATCATGCAAGAAGCTACTTTTCTAAAACTACAATGAAGTGAGAGGTAGGCAGTTGAGATTACTTCAATGTTTAATCCCTACAGTTTTTAGAATGCTAATTACAGTCACTGGAAGGAGCAACTGATCAATAACACAAAATAAATCCTGTTTGCTTTCTGCCCTTATCTCTTAAAATTGAGAACACTTGTCAGTGAGAGATGGAAGTGCAAATGTGGAGGCAGAAGGCAGAAATTTTATAATCATTCTGAAAACCTATGAGACATTCACTTTTCTATAAATAGAGCCCAGGATGATTTTCTTACTATAGAGAAAATCCTGGAAGTCCTATATGGAGAGAACTCCTTACAGCAAAAAATACCTTTCCTGGGTGGGGAGTGGGAGACAGGAAGTGGAATTTTAGTTTGTGGATCACTTCAGCTCTTAAAACAGTGACTCTCTACTTTGAAGTGAGACAAATAGAGCCAAAAAAAGAAATCCCTAGAGATTATATCCAGACTGAAGAAGATGGCTGCCACTGCACTCTGTGTTAGAAACATAGACAGAAAAAAACCCAACAAGAGTCTTCCAAGTTAAAAGAGAATTCAAGTCAATATTTCATTTCACTATTTGTTTCATCTCTGTAAATGTGAGACCTCATTTTCATCTTAAGACCACCAGAGAAAGATACTCAGCGTTTACATATGCATTCTTTATGCATTTTTGTGGTAGAACTAAGTATGAATAAATAAACTAGCACAACCAGTTTGGGTCAGTGTGTCGTAGTCCACTCACATCTGTCTGGCAATTAATTCCAGCAGAGTTGGCAAACCACATCCAATCTGATGGGTCTTCTATCCAAGTATCCAATGTTATTCTTTATCTATGATTAAACAAAAAACCCTCCATGAAATTGGGCATATTCAGAGTGACAGCCTTTTCATTTCAGTAATATTTTTTTGGGTGGAAGTTTGAGACGACTTATATAGCATGCTTTGTAGCCACGAGGAATTTTTAGTTTTATTATGAAAATTTCAAACATACAGAAAAGTAAAATGTACAGTAAACCCCACACACCAACATTCAGATTCAACGGTTATCAAGACTGTACTCCACTTACTTCATCTGGGAATTCTTAAGCATTAAGATCCACGAGTTGAACAAAAGTTGTTTCCATGATTTTACATGACTCTGCTAGGGCAAGAAAGGGAGAGAAGAGAGAAAAGAGGTGCCTTGGGGCCTTGACAAGTGGTAGGAAGGGTCGGAGATTCCACATGGGGAATGATGCGCATCCTTGGCCTACCAGCCATCTCTGAGCAGTGCCTCTGGGCTCAGACGGGTACTTCCGGCATCCCCTTCACGGATGGTCATTTTCACTCTCCCACTTGGGGGACCAGAGCTCGTGGGGACTCCTTAATCTGAGAAGCCTGTGGCGCTTGGTAGGTAACACACGTAGGCGGCTGGGAGGGACGGAGAGGAGGGAGTCGGCAGTTTGCACCTAAGTGGTATCCAGCAGGCAGTGTTTGTTGGTCCCGGTCTTGCGCTGCTCGGTGAGAGGCGTGCACTAACAAACCGTAAGCACACTTGTTTTGTATTCTCTTTCCCTTTTAAAGACATTTGATGCCCCCAGTGAAGAAAAGCCAACAACAGCAAAGCTTGATGGAGAGCATGCAGCCCGGAAAGCCCAGTGACTGGGAGATAGAGGGCAGAAAGCACGAGAGGCCTGAGAGCCTCCTGGCGCCGGGGCAGTTCTGTGCCGCCGAGCAGGACGTGAAGGCGCTCGCTGGGCCCCTGCAGGCCATCCCGGAGATGGACTTCGAGCCCTCTCCGGCTGAGCAGCTGGGCAACGTGGAGCGCTCCCTGCGCGCCCCGGCCGAGCTCCTGCCCGACGCCCGCGGCTACGTGCCCGCGGCCTACGACGAGTTCGAGTACGGCGGCGAGATCTTCGCGCTGCCCGCGCCCTACGACGAGGAGCCCTTCCAGGCGCCGGCCCTCTTCGAGAACTGCTCGCCCGCCTCTTCCGAGTCCAGCCTGGACATCTGCTTCCTGCGGCCCGTCAGCTTCGCCGTGGAGGCCGAAAGGCCCGAGCACCCGCTGCAGCCCCTGCCCAAGAGCGCCACGTCTCCGGCGGGTAGCAGCGGCGCCTACAAGCTGGAGGCGGCGGCGCATGCGCACGGCAAGACCAAGCCCCTGAGCCGCTCGCTCAAGGAGTTCCCGCGCGCGCCGCCCCCCGAGGGCGTGGCCCCGCGCCTCTACAGCACGCGCAGCAGCAGCGGCGGCCGCGCGCCGCTCAAGGCCGAGCGCGCTTCGCAGCCGCACGGCTCGGCCGCCTCCGCCCGCGGCGCGCCCAGAACCTTCTTTCCCCAACAGAGGTCCCAAAGCGAAAAGCAGACCTATTTGGAAGTAAGGAGGGTAAAGTAAAACCGACCCAAACCCACAGCAATGGCAACCCCGGGGCTAGATCTCCAGGGTGCAGCCTGGGCTCACCTAGCGTGGAGGGGAAGCAGGCTGGCCAGGCGGGGGCGCAGAGGCCGGGCTGGGCGAGGATGTTGAGGGAGAGCCCGGGTTAAAGGCTTGACTATCAGTGGCCCTCGGAGGAGAGCGTTAGCGCCCATTCTGCAGTGCAGGACACAGGAGCATGCCTTACCTATATATGTAGGACGACCGAAAGACTAGGACTCCTAGTAGACCTGCTTAAAACGCCTCCCCCCACCCCAAGTGAAAGAGTTAGAGGTGTTCTCTGCCTTGCTGCTTAAGCTGTGGCACCTCCCAGCTGCACTGCACATGCAGGGCAATGCACACAAGTCCCAGGCCTGTCTGTTTATTCCTTTGCCTGTTAGGCGCACCCCTTGTTTACACGTTCAAAATATCGAGCCCTGTGTGCCAGCCTACTGTACTCCCCGACCTGCACCCTTGTTTGTAGCTAGGGAGGAGGCAAGTTGCCCTGTCTCACTGAGGACTCCCTGCAAAATTGCAAAGTTCATTTCTGCTTGCTTTCCTTTTGCCTGGAAAAGGGTGTCACCTTACTTGGCAGACTCCAGTGGGACGAGGACAACACAAAATAGTCAAGGAAGCATTGACTCACAAACACCTTCTTTGGCCTCTATATCGATGTTTGGTATTTTGATATCTAACCTTGGTGTCTGCAAGCCTTGGGAGATTTAAAGAGGTGTTTAAATACACATCCATGAAAGGACTAATAGTTCCTGAGCAAATAATTTCTCTGCACGTGATTGGAACAAAGGCAATTTCTGATTAAATGGAGTAACAGTGTGGCTTTAACCTGTGCCCCCATCCTACCTGTTAAACATTTTAGAAGTGGTGGTTAGGGTTTACAGGGCAACTCTGTATTGATTGATACATCTTGAAAATGACAGTCCAGGATTGCCTTTACCTGCACGACGTATCCCTTGCATCCAGCACTAGGGATCCTTTGCCTAGGTGAGAAAGGGTTTCTCCCAGGTATGAGGGCCCTGCATTCCACCTGTTTCTATTTCCAAGTGAGTGGGAAGAGATCGAAGATCATTGACTCCTTTCATTCATTCATTTTTCAGCAAACACTGAGCACCTGCCTCGCACCAGGCTCTGTGTCAAGTGCTGAGGGTTCAGAAATAAAGGGCATCCAGTCTCTGCCCTCCAAGGCCACTGGCTTAGCCCAGGAAGGAGACGCATAAACACAGATTTATAATAAACGGTGGAGGCACATGGGAGGGTATTTAAACCCTCCTAAGGTGATGATGGTCAGAGAAGTCTCCTAGATAGTTTGAACGTCTGAATTCAATTTTGAAAGCTGCTTAAAAGTTGGCTAAGTGAAGAGAGGGGTAGGGAAATATGAAAAAAGGCTCATGGGCCTTTTACAAAAACGGCAGGGTGAGTTTTTCCTTGTAAATATTGTCCCAGGTAGGAGTGGTGGACATTAGGCCAGAGGAACATGAAGAGCCTTGGAGCTTGCCACCCACCTGGACTCCAGAAATCAAAGTCTGTGTCTGCTTCCTGAGAGGGCAGAAACGCCTTAGTGTGCCCAGCTAAGGTTGCTGAGTTTCCCCAGGATTCTCAGATTTCCTTCTGCCTCTGATTTTCAACTCTGAACTTTATAAAATTCTGTTAGGTAAAATTTCTTAGACAAATCACAGGTGTGTGTCAAAGTTTAAAAGTTCATTAACAAGGGAAGTAGAAAGGAAATAATAGTGCCAATTCAAAGAGACTTGGGATGGGCAGAGATATACATACAAAACCTTATAACTAGTATAGTCTAAGCTGCAAAGAATGCTTTTATTTCACATGTTCATAAAAGTGTCTTTTTTCCCCTAGTTGTGTGAAAAATTGGAAGCTCAACAATTGCTAGACAAAAACCATTAATCAGAGCGAGATGGGGTTTTAGTTGCAAAAGATTAACCCTTCAAAAGCCCCATCTTTAAAGATATCAGCTCTTTCCTGCTGAGATGTGCAAAGTTCCTAGGGTTCCAACTCCTCAAATATACTCTGTGTATCTTCCACCCCTGCCCTCAGAGCCAACCAAACCCTAGTCTTTAGTGTTCTGTCTCTAAGAGTCAAGAAAGAAGACACTATGCTTTAGTGGAAAGAAAACCTGACTGGGTGTCAGGAGATCCCGGTTCTAGTCCTGACCCTGCTGCCAGATAGCTGTGTGCTTTTGGACAATTCATTTGGCTTCTCTGTGCCTCCAGTTTTCTCATCTGTGAAATAAGACAATCTATACCTACCTCACAGGGTTGCTGTGAGGATAAGGCCAAATAAGAAAGTTTGTGAATATGCTTCGTAAAGTATGGAATGCTATACAAATGCAAGATATTATCAAGATCATGATTCCACAGAAAGATTTTCCTAAAACTATTAATAGATTTAGTCCTAAAAAGTCCCTAAAAGCCCACTTCTTAAAATATGGTCCTTGGGCTAGTAGTAAATGTATTACTTGGGAGCTTGTTATAAATGCAGGATTTGGGCTCCACCCGTGACCAACTGAATCAGAATCTGCATTTTAGCAAGATTCCCAGGTGATTCATATAAACATTAAGTGCAGGTGGGCTGGCACATACCTTAAACTGCTGGTTTTCAAAATCTAAGCGTGCAAAAACATTAGGCCTAACTTAAGAGATTCTGGTTCAGATAGTCTGGCTTGGGGCTCAGGAGTCTACATTTAAATAAAGGCCCCAGTTGATCCTGTAGCCCCAGGACCACACTTTCAGAAACGCTACACTAAGCCATTAAGGTGTTGATCTCCATGGTTTAGTTATGAATCTTCATAGAATCTCAGAGACTCTCTAGATCTGCTACTACAACCCTGAGTTAAGGTCTCAAAGTCAAACCCATATGTTTCTTGAAAAAAATTTGTCCCCACTCTTTGCTCTTTATCAGCAAGCATTCACCGATCCAATTCATGAACGTTTCACGGTGGTTTTTGCTTTGACTTCTTGGCTTCTCTTTTTGGTTCAAAGTTAAGTAGCTATTTTATAGGGTTTTATAGGTTTTATATTTTATAGGGTTATATCATAACCCTACTCTAGACTATTTGCCTTGATATGTAGAAAATACTTCTACACCCAGCAGAAAATTATCCTCTTTTCAACTACTGGTTTCTTCATTAGCCTAGGTTTGCTTTGGTTGGAATAGGGTGCCCGCCATTAGCCTTTTGGAGTTGGGAGAGGAAAGTGACAAGTTAAAAAAATTTTCCCATAGTCAGGATCAATATTAACTTTGGAAAAGAGTAAAAATACACCCCTCTTTTGTGTTTTCAGGAGATGCATTTAGAAGACGCCACGAGATTCTGTCCAAAGGAAGAAAGAGAAAGTGAACAAACATCCTTCAGCGATCAAAACCCCAGGCAAGACCAGAAAGGGGGCTTTCGCAGCTCCTTCCGCAAGCTCTTTAAAAAGAAGTGAGTAGCCCTTAGACGAGACAGCATTGTAACTCATTTCCCTGTGGGCTAAGTCTTGAGGTTTTAACAGTAATAAGTATCAAGTAGCCTGGTTTCACACAACTGCTTCAAGCTCAGTGCCTGCACCCAGTAGCCACGATTCCTGCCAGGTGAAGATGTTTCTCATTGTGATCTCGTAGAGTAAAAGCAAACTCAGCTCTGTCCTCTGCTGCTTCTGTCTTTTAGCCCTACTTCCTTGTTTCCAAAGTCATGTGTTCTGAGAGGAGTGAGCAGAGGAGGTCCCCTAGGAAATCCCCTTTGGCTGGGAGGAGTGGGATCCACTATTGGAGTTGGGTGTAATGGGTGCGCCAGCAGGATCTCCCCACCTGTGGAAAGTTTTCTAAGGCATCACAGCGCTTCTGCCTGTAGGGGCCTATAGTCATCCTGGTTGCTAGTGCATATTTTTGGGGACTTCTGCCAGTGTTTTCCCTAGCAGAAATGATTGAATGGATTTGGCTTGGGTCCTAGTTTAAAAATCACTTTAATGGAGTTTCCATACTCCATAGGAGGCAAAAACAAGGCCTCTCCCTCCTGTGGTCCTTCTAAGATTCTTGGTCCTTGCTGTGTGGAATCACCCACCTGTCATTTTCAGTCCGCACTTATTAGAACTGTCTCACAGACTGGGAGACCATGGCCAAACCCCAGCATGAAATGTAAGAAGAAAGAGCTGAGCGTTAGCATTCGATGGTGGGGGGGCCTCCAGTCCAGCCATCGCGTGCCTGGAAGACGGCTGTCTCTCTCTCCACTGGTCCTCAGGCCTGTTCCCTCTCCCTTAGAGAGATTTTGCCTGCTACTTAGTTTCTCTTGGAAGAGGAGGTTCTTGAAGTGAGTTTTAAACAGTAAATCTTCCCATTTTAGTGGATGGAAAAGTTAAAGACACTATTGCTGACTTTACAGAGCTGCTGCTAAGTGACGAAGCACAGGGAAATCACTTTCTCCTGATTTAGATAATGGTCTTGATGGAAGAATTGGGGGCAGGCCTGGAGTGAGGACTTTTTTTTGATGGTTTGTCTAATTTCTCTCTGATAGGGAGGGTAGTACTGAGATTAGTAGGTCTCTGATTGTTGGGTCCACCTGTTGTGACTGGAAGAAGGAAAGGGGGAGAAACTACTGCAGTCAGACAGCCCCACTCCATGAGTCCCCTTACAGTTTTGCTAAAGTAGCCCCGTGCATGCATGACTATTGCTAGATCCGCTTTATTCAGGGGGTAATGAGCTGAGAATTGTTCCCCTCTCTCTATGGTCATAGATTTAGATCTTTCCTGACCCAGTACCTATTGTCAAGTTTTTTAAAAAAATATTTATTTATTTTGGCTGCTCTGGGTCTTTAGTTGTGGTGTGCACGTGGGATCTGGTTCCCTGACCAGGGATCGAACCTGGGCCCCCTGCATTGGGAGGGAGAGCCCCCTACTGACAGGTTTGACAGGGTGGAGAGAACTGGAGGCAGACAGCTCTCCAGCCTGACCCTGAGATTTAGGCTTCTGAAATCTTCTGAGGGCTCCAAACTCCTAAGGACACTGCTTGAGCCTATCTTTTTATTTTATTTTATCTTATCTATCTATCTATTTATTTATTTATTTTTGGCTGCGTTGGGTCTTTGTTGCTGCCCACAGGCTTTCTCTAGTTGCAGTGATTGGGGGTTCTTCTTGGTTGGGGTGCTCAGGCTTCTCATTGTGGTGGTTTCTCTTGTTGCGGAGCACGGGCTCTAGGTGCGTGGGCTTCAGTAGTTATGGCGCACGGGCTCAGTAGTTGTGGCTCACGGGCTCTAGAGCACGGGCTCAGTAGTTGTGGCACATGGGCTTAGTTGCTCCACGGCATGTGGGATCTTCCCGGACCAGGGCTCGAACCTGTGTCCCTTGCATTGGCAGGCGGATTCTTAACCACTGTGCCACCAGGGAAGCCCTGAGCCTATCTTTTTATTTTTGCTTATTTTTACTTTTAAGCCACAGTACTTCCCAGGAAAACAGCCACTTTTTGCCCACTGCCATTTATAGTGACTGGGTGCTGTCTGTTAGAGAGCAATGAGTAATGGATCCACCACGGCTCCTTTACAAATTCCCGTTTTTCAGAGATGCAGGAAAACACTCTGCTAGTTACCTGAGGCAGAGGGAGTGGGCTTGTCCTCTCTGTATCCAGGGGGCAGAACTAGGAGCAGTGGGTAAGAGGAAGAACTTTCTAAAACTGCAGCTGCCTGGAACTGGAGCTGGCTGCCTCATGAGGGAGTGGGTTCTCTTAAGGAGAAGCTAGATGACCCTGGTCAGGGATGCTGGGAAAGGGATTGCCACGCTGGGTGGGAGATCATTGCCACTTGAGTGCTTTCTAGTCCTGAGATTTGCTTTATCTATAGTTTGACTTTATTGTAGATCAGTCTGGGTGATCACATCGTTTTAACACCTGAAACAAGAAATTAATGTGGCCTGGGACCTCTAATTTTAAAGACTCACCATGTAGAAGACCAGATTCTGTCTTTCTATAGCCTCCCACAGCCCTTGGTTCAGTGCTGAGCACTTGCTGTGGACTCTCCAAATTTTCATGTTGGTTAACTGCTTTCAGCCCTCTTGCAGCTTTTTGGGATCCTTTTTAGAGGGCCAGATGGATCCCCTTAGTCCTCTTATCCTTTTTCATAGATGAGTGCCTCCTGCATCAATCCAATTGCTGCCACCAATCCTGGTACTGCCTTTGTATTTCAAATTTGAAGTGTTACACGGATGGAAGTAAAGGTGGCGCCACACAGATGGCTGCTCCCTCTGGCAGGTTTTCCTGGCTTTTTACATCTTGTGTAGAACTGTGAGCACCATCATGTGATGCTTGCTTATCGCCTCGTGTCCAGGGTGCTGCGGTGGGCACTTTGGGGACTTGGCATGGGATAAAGCAGCAGCTCTAGTAGCTTTTCCTGAATATTTTCATCCAAGAACCATGGAAAGTTTGTTCCGTTATGCTGAAGTAGAGACGAAGGGCAGGGAGGCCCCAGTGTAGCACAGAAAGGTCAGTGGCTCTTAACTCAGATGAGAACCCTTGATTCTTCTCATTAATGGAACATCCTTTATTATATGCATGTGCTGTGCGAGATGCTTGTCTAGGAATTGTGAGTGGCTTGGTTGGTCCCAGCTGTTAGTAGGAACTTGCACCCTGAAGCCAGGCATGCGGACAGGTACAGGAAGCAGAAAGGAGGAGAATCAGCCTATTCTCCTCCCACGTGTCGGGAGGCCAGGCTGGCAGCAAGCTCTGGGACTTCAAGACGTGGTTCATCCTGGGTACTGGAGTCATGTCAGAGGCTGGCCTCAGAGGCCCAAAAGGGACCAGTGCCAGAAAAGCCACGCGTGTCCCATCAGGGGCTCGCCACCTGCCTCTCCCACGGCCCTCTGGAGGCTCACTCCCGTCTGCGCTGACACACATTTTGTATCCATAGGGGCTTGTTTGGCTGGTGGCCCCACCCACCCAGAATGCTGCTTCGGGACGAAGCTAGGCATGGAGCCAGATGCAACAGAAAACCTGAGAAAGGGTTCTCTTCCCTTTGAGGCTGGGAGGGCCGAATGCTCCTACCCACAAGAATTCAAAAGGGAGAGCCAAGCTGACATCATAAAACAAAAAAAATCCTGAAAAATGCCCAAGATATTTGGGGAAAAGGATGACGCTCTGATTGTTTCTATCTCGGACACATTTGTCCTGGGTAGATGCCAGGTCATGTGTCCCTGAGAGCTGCCCAGAATTGGTCAGAATAAAGACTGCATATCTTAAAGTTGGAAAATGTTAAATGATTTAAAAAGTTTTCAATGACGATTCTTAGAAGACAGGAGCAGACCTAATGTGATAGACTGATGCTGGACTGAATCCTTGCCCCCCTGCCTTTGAGCAGGACGGTAGGCAGACTATCCCATTCTGCAAGGATCTCTCTGGAGGCTTTCAAAAACTTAAATCTAGAGTGTCCTGAAGTCTGAGACAGATGCTACTTCATCTTTATATATAAATCTTGCACTTAGGCTAATAAGTAGTCTTGGTTGGGGGTGTGCATGGGGGAAAAAGGGTTACGTAAAACAGTCTAGGGGCAGGGAATGTAGATGCTTTCTCTTTTTATCCTCAACTCTGGGGGGGAGTGGAAGACAAAGAATATGGCTTCCAAATGATTAATTCTGTTTCCTCACCCATTTCTTCCTCTTTAGCACTTTGTAACTCACATGCCTCAGAGTGTCTCCTTCCCAGTCAGCACCCTCCCTCTACCAGTCGCATCAGAATCTCTTATTTTCTTAACCACACACTGCAGAGAGAGCACTTCTCCAGGGGCCCATATGATTGAGTGTCAGTGAGTCCACTTCTTTTGTGTCCTATCAGCTGTCTTTGCATCTACTCAGCCTTGGCTATGGAACAGACCATGTAATAGAAAGAAGGACTACTAAAGAATCAATTGATAACTTTACCCTCACCTTCATTCTCTACCTCCTTAGAGCCTATGTCAAGTTCTTCCTCCATTCTTACCCACTTTGGGGTTCTCTCTCATTTCCTATTTCACTTCCTTGTGTAACTTGAAAACTGAAGGAGATGGCTGAAGGGATAACACTTACTTAAACCTGATTACAGATGTCACTCAGTAGGTCATTTGAAATCAGTCACTAAGTTAAGGATCTTCAGTGTTCTAGGTACTGTCATTAGGAGCTTACGATCCAAATGTAAGAGTAACCTAGCTACAAGGTTTAGTACCTAGAACATAGTAACCTCTCTACAGATATACATTAAATGAACGTTCATTTGTCACCCTGTTGATTACCTGGGCCAACTGACTTGGCCGACAGGATGGGTGTTCCCCTGCTCTCTTACTTCTCCATCTGCATGTTTCTAAAGCTTTCAAGGCAGAGTCTTTCCATCGGAAAACCAACCCTTCTTAAGTCAGAGGGTCCTGCAGCACTAATTCCAGCCCTCCTCCCTTCCCCGGCTCCAAACAAACTTTAAGGCTTACTGTAGCAAACTGCTACTTGTACGACCCACCCAACTTGTGATTTTTCTTCATCTCTGTCAGTTGAGTGGAAGGAAAGTTAGCGACAGGTCCGTTCTTTTCCATCAAATATTTGGATAGCTGTGTCGGAATGTACTAGTAGCCATCCTACCCTTACCCAGCAAGCGTTTGCCTGCCTGGCCCTTTATGTGTTCCCAGGTCTGCCCTGCAGTCAGCCAAAATGGCCCCAGGAACTCAAAAGCCATTTCTGTTTTATCGAGAAAGGGGATAAAAGCAAATACACCAGCTCTTTCTCCTAGATTCTGCAGCTTATGTCTCAGTGATTTAGGCATGCATTACTCGAGAGCCACACCTTTGGAGGAGTCCATGAGTTGAGGTGGCCATATTTCATTAGAAAGAAATCAGTTAAAAATATCTTTAAAAGGATAAAAATGAGCTTTTAGTCATAGCTACAGTAGAATGCTGGATTTTGAAAACGATTAACAAGTTAGCCATTAGTAAATTGTTAGTTAATATCAAGAACTGTGGAGCCATTCACACACCTGCAGACATAGGGAAGGTGGTTTGTGAGAAGAGCAGTTAAAGAAAAAACTAAGCTGAGTTTGTGGACTTTGAAAACTAGACAGGGCGATTTTGGCATTTGTTTCAGAAATGGGAACGCAACTGGTGAAGATTTCTGTGGTCCTTGGGGCTGGTGGTGACATCAAAGCTTTCCCATTTCCAGGTAAACACGAAACAGTTGCATGTTGGAACCATCAAAGTATGACATGTTGTTGGGTTTTGGAGAGATCAGACGTAGCTAAGAGGGGAAATGGAAGGTAAAGATTTTAAGTTTTGAGCAATGACTTTCTGATGAGAAACTGTCATGTGGGAAAACAATTGAGAAGAAACACCAGCCAGATTCAAATCTTGCTTCCTACTTCCTGCCCCCCCAAACTTTAGGCGTTCTTAGTCTTCTGGATAACAGAAGATATGGGGAAAGAATGACATGGTCAAAAATCTATCTTCCTAACATTTTGGGTGCAGTGTACTAACCAGGGAAGATCTGAACTGAAGGTAGCTGGGAGTTCTGAGAGAAGGCCTGGAGCTTCAGGGTGGGACCTGTGGAGATGGTCTCAAGGGAGAGTTCCAAGGGGTCTTCTGTGCTGAAAAGGAAGAGGACTTTGACCCCACCCAGCTGTCATCTTATTGAATGAATACCCAGATGTACTTGGGTTGGATAGAGAATATGCACTGGGACATAGCGGAAAAGTGCTCCTTACTGACCAGATGTAGAAAGTGTGGTAGGCAGCTAGGGTTTCATCTGTGATACCAAATATCAGGGCAAAAAGTAAAAAAATCTAATCAGTCATCAGGCTTCCAGACATCAGGGTTTTAGCCTTTGTGTGGATCCAACTTCTTTCCTTGAATAATGTAAAGGAATCTGAACTCTGCCCAATTAATTCAGTAAATGATAGTGGTAATTAACTTATCTAATAGCAACAATGAGGACACTCAAAGCGTATCAATGATAGTGAAAGAACTTATCTTTCTTTTGTGGATAGTGGAAGCATGCCTGACTCTGCCTTGGCATATGGAGAACTTGCTCAGTTGTGCAGGAGCTTTGGACAAAGAACTTCATGTCTAATGTCACTGTCATACACCTTGCATGAGGTCTTTTGATATTCGTTCTTAAGTCACTGGGCTAGTTTTACTCATTTTAGCTCAGGGTTTAAGCTAGCCAAAGGGCCCCAGCCTAGTTTATCAGAGGTTATTTCCAGAAAGCCTCCTCCCTCTAGGGACTTCTGACATGAACAAACTGGAGAAGGTGCAGAGCTGGAATGGATTACCCAACTGGCTTAACCAAGAGAGAGGAAGAATACACCCTCGACTGGGGACTCCATTGGACTGTTCTGAGTTGTTGCCTCTTGATTGGGCTTGGCCTCCTATGTGGTGGTTGAGATAATAGAACCTCCCTAATCTGATTACTGTACTAATTTCTGCATTCTACCAAATGTAGCATATATGTGTGGTTGGCTTCAATAAATTTTTCATTTTAAAATGAAAACACGCAAAAGCAAGAGTTTGTAATGTAATGCCCAAATTAAGTAAAGGCCCTTGATAACCTTGGTTGAGAACAATGAATTCCATCCCTTAAAATTTAAGGGCCTTTCTGATTTTTGGAGTAGCTACTTGATCGAATCAAAACAGGATTCATTGAATTTTCTAAGCCTTTACTCCCCTTTTACGATGTTATTTTACACAGTTCCTCACACTGACATACACAGTTGTCACAACTGTCCCCATAAAGCATTAGAAAAGGTACATTCTTTATGTTCACTGCAGATCCTAGTTACACATGTCCTGAGCCATGAAATTCAGGGGAAGTAAAAATGATTCCAGATCTAGGAGGCAACTGTTTTACAATTGCAGAACAATTTGGATAGATAAAATATTTGAAAACAATTAAAACCAAATCAACCTGTACTTTATCTGTGTGCTGAGATTTTAGGTCCAGTGGATCAGAATACAGGGAAAAAACTAATGAGAATCCCTCAATGGATCCTTCACCCACCAAACAAGATTTCTTCAGAAACCGACTTGCTCTTGCAAATGACCTTGACCAAGGAACAGCTGTGTAAAACATAATTAAAGTTGTATTGTCAAGTGGTAAGATGAGGATAAAAAGCTTGTATATATCTGTGTAGGAATATATATATATACTGATGTATAAATCCCTGAGGAAAACTAATATAAATACTTACATATGAAACTATATCAACAGACAAGACATTGAAAAGATGGAAGATTAGTCTGTGGTTGAGAGCTTGCTTTTTGAACACCACCTGGGAAAAGGGAAATGAAGACTTTTCACAGCATTACAGAAAAGCACAATAAATTTGGAGGAAAATAAACGTTTGTAAGAACAGAAACTTCCACCTTGAGGTCATTCCCCCAGTATAATATTGAGCATGTTCATATTTAACATGGATGTGAATTTTATGCTTCCTAGGCATTTAGCGTATTAATTCATCCCAGTGTTCTCAGACTAATATACACTATGTTAGGGGCCAGTTCTGTCTTGCCATGTCTTTCAAAAACCCCAAGGCAAATACCTAACATCCCTAAGGCAAAGGATCAGTTAATAGAATTGTATTTTACATGTTGCAAATATGAGTTGTGGAAAAATTTGTGCTTAAACCATGACACAGAAGGTTCAAAGCTTAAAGACATATTGATCTCCAAATAGGAAAAGAACCTTAAGAGTAGTATTCCTCTTATTCTATGGTTATGAAAATCAGTGCAGGGAACAGTGATTTTTCTAGAAACTGGGAGGCCAAAGAAACATTTTCCCTCATGTGGGTTGTGCTGCAGATGGGAACGAATCCAGAGTCGGTGTTTTATTGAGTACTGAGGATTCAAAGATCCACCAGTGATCCTGAGTGTCACACACACCCATGACCACATGGACTGGGAAAAAGCACTCATTTTGTCACCAACATCAGTACTTCAATGGCTTATACACAGTGGTTGCTACAAACACCAAGTCAGAATGAAAAGTTAGCACTAGCGTTACCTTATTCTATTTTCCAGAAGTAAGTTGTAAAGAAAGGTCTTACAGTGCAGGCAGAGAAGTCATTGCAATGAGGCTTGCCTGGCTATGGGGTAATAAAATGTACTCTCTTTCCACATAGGTATGCCCAAGATGGCCCACATCCTTGACACGCCCCAAACATCAGAATCATAATAGAAAAAAATTAGGTTGAAACAATCTGTCTCTATTTCTCAGCAGTTCTAATTAGGGGCATAGGTTACTTATTCATTCAGAATCTTGGTACTCCAGCTGACTTCTCCAGAGGCTGTTCCTCTAGTGACTACTGTTTGATAAAATAGGGGAAGTTTCACTTGTGTTACAAGTTTTCTTCTCCTTGTCTGACGACTAATTAGGAACCCATCTATTAGCATTTGGAACAGTAGGCGTCTGGAACAGTTACAGGATCACTGCCAACTTTTTGGAGTTTCCAATAATATTTGAAGCCAAGCTTTTCAAATTAATGAACTCCTTTGAAATTAGATTTCTCTCTATTATCAGGCCAAAGATGTTTGGGGGACAGTGCTTAAAAGCATAGTGTGAAATTGACTGGACATGAAAAGTGAAACAGGAGACAGTAACCTCTTAAATAAAATGTAAAAAACAAAATTTCTTTCTGCTTCATATTGTTTATCATAAAAATGATCAATTACTGGGATGGTTTCAAAAATATCACATACATCCCAAAGTTTCATTTTGATAACACCCTTTGAAAAATCTTGATGCTACATCTGTAGCACAACTCAATTTAGTAATATTTTAGGAAAGTAGCCTATAAAACTAGTAATAATTAATGCTGCTACTCTCTGGGTCTCTATCATCTGATATCTGGATTTTTTTCTGGTAGCTT
Source organism: Mesoplodon densirostris (assembly GCF_025265405.1). NCBI lineage: Eukaryota > Metazoa > Chordata > Mammalia > Artiodactyla > Ziphiidae > Mesoplodon > Mesoplodon densirostris. The sequence goes on from NC_082674.1 coordinate 31,490,658, forward strand.
TGTAACTGCCCCCATCAATCCCACACATCTCTTAACATGTGAATATTCCCAAATATTGCTTTGTGTGAAACTCTTTGTTCTTATTTGTCTGTGGTCAAATTCCAAACTCCTTGACTTGACATTCAAGGCTCTCTCTCTCCAGTGCAGCTCCAGGTTTTCTCTCTGGCTACCAGCTCCCTCTTTGCAGTGCTACTGAACTACTGTACCTCAGCTAAGCTGGGCTGTTCCTGTTTCCTGGGAAGCCATGCACCTTGCTCAGGCTCACTCTTGCTTCATGTCTTTACTCTGGCCTCCTTCCTCTCTGCTAATGTTCAAGACCCAGTTTAAGCCTCCTAATCTTTTTGTGGCCTCTAGTGGTGTAACTTGTCTATCTTTTGATCTGTGTGTCTTGTCTTCCCAACAACAATGTAAGTCTCTGCAAGGGCAGGAGCTGTACCGTATCTTTTGAAATTCTTTCCACCTCTAGAATACTAGGTGCTTAGTAAGCGGTTGATGCCAACATTAATGTTGGTGCTCTAAAATATAGAGGCCACAGAAATTAATTTCTATTCATAATTTGCCAAAGAGTTTCAGGGTTGTCAACTTTACTTTCCTGCCTTTCATTTTTTTTTTTTAAAGAAAACTATCAATCGCAAAGGAAATAAAATAGTTGTCTTCAGAAGCAGGTAAAGGCACCACTACCACTGTCATAGCATCTAGCATTAGAAAATCTCTCTCCATTAAAAAGAAAAAAGTTTGCTACTCTTTTCTGTGCTGTACTGACCCATTTCATAATCTTTCTAGGTAGTACTGTAAATCGACAGAGGAGATAGGATATTTAATGATATTGACTAATGATATTTAATGTAATGTTGCACTAGGGATGAAGTCAGGGTGGGAAAGAGCTTGGCAATGGATAAAATCTGTTGCCTCCAGTCCTCCAGAGAAGGAGAGCACAGACAGCTCCTGGAAGTGTTTGAGTGAATAAGCAGAAAGAAGCATTCCACCAAAAGATGAAGTGGCTGTTTCTGCACAGGCTGGCAGTGGCCACAGGTCCCTTCTGTGTTCTTGTGGGGTCTGTATGGAACCCCAAGCAAGGATTGTCCTGCTTTTCTGATGCCAGAACTGGGACCTTGGAGAGCTGGGGATTTACGGACGAACACTCCGGGGTTCCATGTGGTGGGTTATTTCATCATATGACATAGTTTGCTTGAAATTACAAAGCCACTTTCTTGCTCAGGGAAAACCCTTTGAACGGTGTTTCTACAGCACCTCGTGTCTGTCATATTATCTCACCTCCTTCAAGTCTGTACTAATCTATCTTCCCTATGAGGGCACTTGTAAAATGCAGATTCCTGGGTACTATTTCAGTCCCACTCTACTGGAATATTTCAGAGTGGGGCCCATGAATCTGCATTTTAAATGCATTCAGGTGATTCTTTGGCCCACTGAAATTTTAAAGCCACTACTTCTTAGACCAATAAATTGAATGATTTAGTATATAAACCACAGCACTCAGATTCTAAACATAGATTGAATTTTAGGACAGAATAAAGGATTATACTTATCTTGGGTTACAGAAAACTGATCGTTCATGAAAACCCAAATGATTCTTTTTCAATTATTTAATTTACCATCTGTGACCTTTACTATTATATATAGTAAGATTTTGATTAAAAATATACATATATACATGATCAGTGTTTTTTATAATAAAGTGGTAAAATTGACTGTATATTCTACATAATCAATTGCATGCACTTAGAAACATGATAAAATGAATGTCTTACATTAAGTTGTATAATAAAATTAAGTCTAGTTTTCAGACTAGACTTTCTCTTGAAATATCACCATTAATAACTTTCTTCCTGAGCCTAAAACAGTAGTGCTCTGGGGACACATGGGACTCTCATATCCTGAGAACTGATTTAAGTTAAAGATGTGCACGCCCCACTCAGCCTGTGAGGATCCGAATATCTATGCAGAGAGGCCAGTGGATCTCATGTGGTAGGGAGAGGTTGACAGAAAAATGGGCGAGAGTTTTTCAAAAAGGGAAACAGGTTAAAAAAACGTTGAGAAAATTGATGGAGAGACACCTATATTTTAAAGGAAAAATTTAGAAATTGATGTGTGACACCAGACTAAGTTTTAAACACAAGAACATAAGGATGTGCTGTAAGCAGTGCAGAAAATAGTTTTGGAAAATTGTCAGACATTCAAAATAGTCAATATTTTCGTACCTAAACCAAATAACTTATTTTCCAAAATTTACTGTTGCTTTCAAAGAGCTTAGTGTACAATCTTTAATGTTATCAAACTTATTAAATATCTATAGAGATATTTTTATTCCTTCTTCTTGTCTCATTGCCTCCAGAGATAGCAGCATTCAGTGCTCTAATTCTTAGCAGGAAGACTGAATGTGTTGTGTTTCTTCCTCATGTACGTAAACCTGTTCATCTGAAGATTGTGGGATCTACGTGAAGGACCGCTGTGGATCCCATCTGTGTTTCTAAGTGTGTTGTTTCCACTTCACAGTAGATCGTATCCCCTCTTCTCATCATCACATTTTCCTTTTCAACTGGTGCAAACCCTTCAGCATACAAACAGGCTCTTATTTCTTTCATTTTAAGCAAAAGAAACCTTCTCCTGATGGTTCTGTCTCAGTTCACGGCTTCCTTTTATGTAAAACCTGAAAGAGCAAACTGCTCCATGTCTCTCCTCCCATTCCTCATTAAACTCACTCCACCCACAGCACTCCCCTGACCACTCTTGTCAAGGGCGTCGGTGATTTTCACCCTTGCTAAATGAACGGTCCATTCTTAGTCGTTTTACTCCCCCATCAAATAGCATTTGAGGCACTGATCACTTCCTTCTTCGGAAATATCAGTAATTTCTTCACTAGGCCTCAAGGATGCAACAGGCGCTGGTTTTCTCCTTCATTCCTTCCTGGTCTACTTGTTCAGGAGTGAGGCGGCTCTCTCCTCCTTTTAAGGTTACAAAGCCCCAGGGCTCTTGGCTTAGATCTCTTCTTTTTTCAGGCTGTACTCATTTCTTTGGTGGTCTTATCTGGACTGCTGGCTTTAAAATATGATCTTTACGAAAGTGGCTCCCAATTTTATATCTTCAACCCCTAACTCTCTCCCGAACTCCAGACCCACATCTCCAGCTGCCTCCTTGGAACCTCTCAGGTGTCTTATATATTTATTGAACTTAACATGTCCAAGCCTGCTTCAACCAAATCTTCCCCACATCCGTTAATGGTAACTTTGTCCTTCCAGTTGCTCAGGCCCTAATCTGGAAGTTATCCTTGACAATTCTGTTAAACCCAACATCCAGTCTATCAGTGACCTCTTCTCACCACCTCCTCTGCTGTCACCCTGGCCAATCTGCCTTCTATTGGACCAGCTTCCCTAGTCCCACTCTTAACCCCTAATTATTCTGAACACTGCAGTCAGAGTGATAACATTAAAATGTAAATCAGATCATGTCACTTCTCTGCTCAAACCCTCTAAGGGCTCTATTTCTCTCAAACAGAAGCTAAAGTCATAAGTGATCTGGACCCATTAAACCTCTGACGGCACCGCCTGCTCACTCACAGTCATTCCTCTCCAGATACCAGTAGCTTCACTATTCCTCAGATATATTAAGTATGCTCCTGCCTCTGGGCTTTTGAATTGACTGTTCCCTGTGACTTCACACATTCTTTTCCTAGATACTTGCATGTCTCATTCCTGCACCTCCTTCAAGTCTTTACTCATATGCCCCCTTCTCCATGAGGCTGACTCTCACCATCCTGGTTAGGTTTCACTTCCCCTGCCCCTACATTCCCAGTCACCTTGTCCTGCCTGCTTTTTTGTTCATAGCAGTTACAACATTCTAACATATATCTATTTGTTCTTATTACTTATTGTCTACATTTCCTCACTAGATTATTAATCCCACGATATGGATTTTTGTCTGTTTTGTTCATCACTATATTCCTAACATCAAAACTGTACCTGAAACAATAAATATTTGAATAGTCAGATGGGCCCTTAACAAATGCTTATAACTAAGGTCACTCAAAACCAATTTAAGTGTAAACATCAAAGGAAGCTGTATGGTAAAGAATCAAATCATGGGAACTTCAGGATGAACCATCAACCTCTTAAAAGATATCTAAAAGCAGGCAAACTCTGAAAACATATCCCTCATGACTTTAGTTACTATTAAGCACTCACTCTGTGAAAGGCATTGGGTTTTATACGTATTACCTTTAAACCGCACAACAGTCCCAAAGAGTAGATCTATTGACCTCAAATATTGATGAAGAAACACAGACTCAGATTATTTAAATAACTTCTCCAAAGTCACACATCTAGTAAGTCATGGAACCAGAATGTGAACACAGAAATTTGATTCCAAAGCACCTGCTTGTTGTACTCCACCACCACAATTTTTCCTTTTCTAGATGAGTCATGAAGGTAGAGAAACCAGCTTCTAAAAATGGGCTGTAGTTTTCTTCTTGCCTCCAATAAGAATCAAGAGCCCTAAAATAGAATGGCTATAAACTGTTTTGGAATTGTACTCTATCAAAGCCCTCCTTGCTACATGCATCTATCTGCAAAAAGGTAGGCTCTGCTGGTGGCTGAACCCTGGAGTCTTAAGTGCCCTGAATCTGTGATGAGCTAGTGACTAAAATAAGTAAAAAAACAAACCACCTGGTTAAAATTGAAAAGAAGTGATGTTTTAAGAGCAAATATGGAATCAGGTCTGACTGATCAATATTGTTATTTTCCTATAGCTTTTAAATTGATTATCTAGAATATACTCAATAATACATACTTGGATTTCACAGTGGCCTACCAATGGAATTTGTACAAACTGATGATTTTGTGTCTTTAAACCAGGGGTGAAAAAAAAACAACAATGAATTTTGACTATTCCTGAAAGCAGTCCTCCAAATACCAGCAATCAAAGTTGAGTCAGTGGTCTCAATCACCGACTGTCACATGATGTTGGCTAAGTCATGTTACTTACTTCAATTTTAAAATAAAGGTATTAGATCTCTTAAGGATTCATCAGTTTTCACGTTCTGTAGTTCACCATGAATGACCTCGTATTTGCATAATTCTTTACAGCATACAACTGTAAGCTGTATCTTTTTATGCCAAGCCTAGAAAGAACTGCTGAATGTCAGGCTGCCATGTTCCAGCAGGTCTCAGCAAAACCTGCCTGTCAAGGAACTGTGGTATCTTAAAACTTCTTTTATGAAATACAAATGCCTCAGCCCTCCCCTGCAGCTTCATCCAGGTGACACCCAAGGTCACTAAAGTACTAATTTTCATCCCAAGGGCCTCCCACTCACTACAATCATAGAGCTTGATACAGAAGGAAGTATTCAACTTCTTTTATAATACTGTGATACAGGAAAAAGCACCTCCAAAGCAAGACCATGATTAAGAGCAAACTATTTCTACGGAAAGTATGAACTAAAATGAGAATCACTAATGACATTAAAATATTGCCTCCTAAGATAAATACATGCAAAAATAATACACTTGTGGGCTATGTAAGGCATTTTTTTTTATTATTTTTCGGTTTATCTTAGTAATGCCAGAAAAATAACAGCCGTTATTTTCACTTTAAATGCAAACCAAATACTGCTGCACACAGAGTACAAAGATTACCTACGAACATGGTTAGGTACAAAGGCCATATTAGATGTATAGACCAAACTTTGTTTTTACATCAGAGTAAGACTGACAGAGCAATTTTTTGGACAATTATTTTAGCAAATAACCGTGCTACTAAACAAAGGCAAATACACATATATATACATAAAGACGTTTCAACTGAAGTTATTCGTGTCACTTTGACAAACAAAGGCTTCTTCTCTGGTGGGTTTCACCAGATATTTGCACCCCAAAGTCCCCTGCCCTGATCCCGCCCCCAAATGCTGACTTGATCTGAAGAAAAAAATCAGAGATGTTCTTAATTAAAGGCACATTTGGCAGCTACGGAAAGTGGCATGCATCTGGCACAGGTGCACTCTCCCTATAAAGCCACACCACATGTGACTTCCATCCACTATGCATCTTGTTTCTTTGAGTGGTAGTCCAATGTGATCCACCTTTAGCTAACTTGCTTTATAATTTTGCAGCAATTGGCTACTTAATGCACTATTTTCATTAAAGGCAAAAGGGAAATTTGCTCACAGTTGACAGAAAATGCACTTTATGGTGTCAAAAATGGAAAATAAGGCATGAAATTTACAAAACAAGTTACAAGTGCTTTTGTTTAGATTTATCATAGACTTCATGCTTTTCTTAACTAGCGCTCAAAATATTTCATTGGCTCATGTATAAGGAATTTTGAAATGATTTTAAAAGTAATGAGATGTTTCAAAAGAAAAATACTGAATAAATAAACTAAGTCATCACTTTCCCTTATAAATAATTTTACTGCATAATTCTTTCAGACAAACTGGTATTAACCCTGTGATGCTTATTTTACTGGTAAAGATTTATGTGCAACACAATAGGACCTACACTTGTACAGTCATACAATAGAGGTTAAAAGAATAAGTGAACCTACCTATAGCAGCAGAATACCGAGAAATAAATGGTTAAATTTTTCTTTCTGAATCTGGAGGGAAAAAAAAAGGTTTTCCTCAATATGTATAACACTAATAAATTGAGACACCTCCCCCCATTTCCATTATCTGTTTTGCTGAGCCACTTAAAACTCTGAATTTAAGCTGTCATGAAAAGACAAATGATGAGGTACATGACTAATGTGAGCTAAATTTGAGAATTAAGACAAGATTGTGATCATAGATACCAACTAATTTTTGGTTTGCTTAATTTTTGATGTACGAAAAAACACATTAAGGAATTTAGAACCATAATATAGCCTCCAACTGAAATAGTACTGGTTCACTACACTGTTCTGTTAATTTGAGTATAATTAGCATGGCATGCTCCTTCCTAAATTCAGATACATTAAAACATTCTTGAGTTGTTAGAGCACAGTAACCTACTAAACACATAATTTGATACCCAACAACCTTTAATTAAGCAAACTTCTGATGTTTGCACATTTCCTGATAATTTGTAGTCTTAAAACACATTTGGAGATCTAGAACGAGTAATTAACCTGTCTTTCAATAAATTTAGAAACATATACTTATCTTTTCCTGTTTTTAAAAGTACTTAGATGTGAAAAGACTCCCTTTCTATTATATTGGTTATCAGCCCATTTAGGTAAATTCAACCTTGAAATATTTTCTTCATTTTGTGATCCAAAGATAATGAAACATCTAAGAGCACTTTCATTTCTAAAAGAAACGTTCCATATTTTGGAACGTGATTTAGGAAAAGTCACGCTGCATTGACTGTCTTGTAATGTCCTGAATTCAAAAGCAGAATTTTGTGGTGATGCATTTGTCTTCTCAGCCACTTCCTGTCCCTGGAAATTTTAGTTACTACAAAGAGTAAGTTTGCCAGCTAGTTAATGTTTCACATGTGAAGAAGGCAAGGATACAGTTTTCTCAACTCCATTTAAGGGCATCAAACTGGAATTTTTCTAATTAGTTACCACTGCAGAAAATATTTTTACCCAAATTTTACACTTCAGAATAAAAATATCCTCTATCCACAATGCATGTAAAGCTGATGCACAGTGAAGCGGTCGCCTAGAACCACGAGGGTAGAAGAATGCTTCCCTTTGGGAGAAGTAATGATTAGAACTTCAAATCTGAGTTTTTTTTCTTTATACAATCAGGCAGGTTGAAAAGAGGTCATTACCTTGTTGAAGGCTAACACACTGGCCAGAGAGATACTGAATGGGCTCCAATGGGACTTTTCTCAGGTTCTCATTTGGAGTGGGGGTGGGGTAATTAAAAAGAGAAGTGCGCGTAAGACATATAAAGGGAAATCCTAGGGACGATGCGGCTGGTCTAATAAAAAGTCATGGAAATTCTGGAATGTGTATTATGATTAATTGTAGCAGCACTAGTAAGTAGGCTTAGATAAATACTTGTTGAATGAATGGTCTTATGGACACTTTGCATACAAGAGGAGATTTGAAATTAATTTGGGGGGAGACTTTTAAAAGGAGACATTTTACAAAGAGAAAAGTGGCTACCATAATAGGAATGGTACAAATATTAGAAAAAAAATGACTCAACTCTAACAAATAAATAAAGTATATGACAGGATGGACTGCTAAATGATGATGCAACCAACACTCTGGTCTTAAAGGACTATATATTGTACTACGGTGATGTACATTAAATGCTCTAATAAATATCACAGAAAATTATTAAAGTACTAGGTTTCCACCATGATGCAGCACTTCTAAAAATGTCTCTAATGGCATGGTTAACAGAATTGCTGAAATGTTGCTTCATTATTCAGAGGACACATGCATATACTGATGAACTGATGACTCTAAGGATGGAATACTGCACACTTCACAGATACTATAGTGGAGATTAATAACACTTTTCCTCTTCAACAAGTTGCATGCATTTCAATCACAGTATTTGTTAGACTCAGAAGATCAGTACTTAGGCTTCATGAATAATCCATATTATGATATTAATGATGTAGGTAGATGTTCTATTACGAATAGTTCCAAAAGAGCAAAGACCTCAAGCAAGGTAGAATGTTTAATATCAACTTTAACAGACTGTATACATGTTACCTAGGAAATTAAAAACCTTACAAAGCTCTGCTTAAAAGATACCCATCCTATTCTAACCAAATATTTTCCTACATGCCAAACTGCAACTTTAGATCATTCTTTAAGATGAATACATACATCCAGAACTAGAAACCAAGGCGTACCACAATACGTGCTTTTATGCTTAGTGTTTGTGTGTTTCAACTGAAAGAAATAAGAATCAACCATTTTCTCATATAATAATTTAATATATGCCAGCCAAACAAAGTATTTGTATCTTTATTCAATTAAATTAAAACAGACCTGCCAGGTATATTATATAACATTCACTATATACACATGATTTAGGCAATGCAAGGTAATTCTAGATATGCTGATCACTCAACTATTAGTAAAACATGAACGGTGTCAGCGATGCCCAGCAAGTACTCCTTTCACACTGGGTGACTGCATTTCCATAGTATGGTTAGAGGGACAGCTACAAGCCATGACATGGATTACCAGTAAACTTTTGTGGGAAAAGGGGGGAAAATGACAATCTAGCATAGATTAACAGTCTCCTAAATGTAAATCATATACTTGACAGTTACATTGTTTTAAAAGTTCTTCTGCCATTGTTAATGACACAAAACTTCTCTTGTTTGAAGGCAACACCACCACATTTTGTTTGTGTAGGGAGGCTGGGTAGGGGAATGCTCTTAAAATCAGTATAATTATTCTTAAAAAAAAAAAAAAGTACCTCTTTGGTGAAGCCTCGGTACCCATTCAATTCACTGTAATAATCTGTAAACAGGACTGTAGTACAGTGCTGGGCCTTGATTCCAACAAGGTCAGGTACCACAGCCTTTCCTCACAGTCCTCTGAATGATTTTTAAGAAAATATTCTAAAGTAGGACAAACAAAAGCAAAGGAAAACAAAGGAGGATTTGAAGATCCCTGTTTAAGATTTCTTTTTAAAAAGTGCATACTATTTTGAATTACAAAAACTGTCATCATGTGGGCCTGCTGGACACTAGACTGTGTTTTTCATCCCTTTAATGATAAAGATCACTTCACAAAAAGAGGACTCCTGCCTACTGGCTGGAAAAAGTTCCCTTTACTTGATTTTCAGGTGCAATCAGTTGTCCACTTCCTCTAGATCAGTCTTTCCATATTCTAAATGAACACCATTTTCACTTTATAATTACATCTAGGTTAAAATTCATTGTCTTATACTGCATCTTGAAGTAGAGTCGTTAGTGTTTGGAGTTCTCATTTTAACTCCTCAGTGCTGGCACGTTCAGTGCATCCATTGCCAGCAATGGATTTGGGGCCAGGAAAATGTACATCCTGGTATAGAGGAACTCAGGAAGAATGGGCATTCTCCAACAGTGGTGGTCCATCTCTGTGCATGGATGGGTGTGTATGCTCCCTTTTGTAAGTTTTTGGAGGGAGTTTAGGGATATGTTGAGAAGTGCTTTGTCGTGGAGGAACAGGCGGCCCAGCAATGGAATGAAGGTCCACTTCTTGTGTCAATGGTGGTGATGGCAGATGCCTTCTTGTGCCGTGAGGAGAAGGTGTTTGAGGAGGAGGTGGTGTAAAGGGGGAAGGGCTGTTTGGGAAGAAGGCATTACTATGGTCACTTTTTTTGCCCAAAGGGGGAGGTTGGAGATGTAGTGGTGAGCTTGAGAAAACATCAGGTGTCCTCACGGGTTCTCGTGGAGGTAATAAGGGAGGGCTTTCAGGAGGATCTGATATAGAGGTCCGGTCTGATACTGAATATCGTGGTGAATAGGCTTTTGATGTGGGTTGCCTAGGAGGAATTGCTGGGGGGCTGTCCAAATGCTTAGACATGATCTAACATAAATGGGAAAAAAAAGACATTTATTAATAATTTAATTTATGTAGCACCATGAATATATTAAGAATTAAGCCAGGGTTTTCAAATATGCTATTGGAAGAACCCTAGATGTGGATCAGGTCGTTTTGCCATGTTTTAAATTGGAGGTTACGGCAGTTCATTCATTAAAAAAATTATTTTTCCCTCAGTGTTAAGTTTTTATTTTTCTCAAAATTTTGTTATTTGCTACTGCTTATCTATTAATGAATCTAATATAAGACCATTCCCATTTAACACAAATTACCTGTCAACTTTACAATTCTAAACTTACTATATTAACATTTCATGATATTCTGCAAAGAGTGTCTTGACTTGCCCAGATGCTCTGCTCTTGGACACTTTGAGAACACTGAGTCATGTTAACAACTGGCAAAGAAAGAAATTCAAAGAGGTAGAAAAAGGAGCTATTATGAGCCTTTAAGGTCTCTTCTGACCCAGAGTTTTCATGAAAACCCCACTTAAAAGCATGTCACATTCACCTATTAAGGGCTCAGATAGGTAATATTTAGCACTAAGATACCATTTCATTTAAAATATGCTTTCATATCAAGCTTCAGACCTCTTTCCTTCTCTCTCTTGTATCTTTTAAAGAACTGCTTGAGACTGCATTACTCTTACATTACAGGTTAAACTTTTTTCTTGACAGTACCCATAATTTAGATTTACAAGGGTTTTGAAAACCTACCAAAAAACTGCTTTCAGAAGAAAGGAAATAAACACTACTGCATCGTAAATCCATACTTAATCCTTGTTTAAACTCTATTAAGCCCAAATACTCTGAGTATTAATTCAGTTAGAACTAAACCAAGACACAAGCAATTGATTATAATGTAACTGTAATGATTCCAGTTTCCAGATAACAAGGTTTTCTACTTTACCTTAGATGGCGAAGATTCCGCTGGGGCAGATTCTGGTCGTCTTCGTGGAGGAACAGGAGGGGGGACAGGCACTTCCTCAGTGCTCTTGGTTAAACTTATAGATGATACTGAAGCAGATCCTGTAGGATGTTAGATTTTTTGAAAAGTTCACAGGAATTTTATTTCATCTATCAATCCTGAAAAAAACTTGGAAACTGCTTATATTTATTAAAAGAAATGTACAGAAGTATCAAAAGCAGTTCAATAAATCAACAACCAATAGTATTTCCTTTACTAAAGCAAACTGCTATAAAAGCATGCAGAAATTTCTTAGCAGAATTTTCAGAAAAAAAGCTGCCTAAGATATTCTGTTATTATGTTTCTTGAACAAAATAACATTCCCACTGTTAATCTATTACTGGAATTTTTTATTTGGATCTGAGTCTCAGATTTCTGGGAGAGACAGCAAACTATTAAAAACCTTTGGAATGGTAATTTCTGTTAAGCTTTTTTGATGGGCTCATTTTTTCCTCTGACTTTATTAGTACAGAATTTTCTTGCCTTCACTGGATAGTCCTTGGGGATAGTTTCTGATCTTAACCACTCTCTCCAATGTCTCTCCCAGCAATCCCCTCAAAGGATGCCAGGGAGAGAATCTAGTGTCTGGGGGAGAGGTCTCTCCGCAGTATACTTAGATATTGTTCTCCTTGGCAGGGAAGCAAAGTCAGGTTCATCATACTCTAATCCAAAAATTTTCATTGTGATGGAGGTATTTAAGATGACTGAGACAGTGCTGATAATAAAAACAGAAATTACACTAAAATCTGGTGAACCTGATTTAGGAGTAAGTTGATAAACTGGCACCAAAAAGGTAAGTAAAGCCTCTAACTGTAACATATCTTACAGACATTTATAATGACAAGGACTTAATATAGGCATATAAATAATTACACTTTGAAAAACATTTATGTAAGTTGTTAACTAGTTTATCAGCACAATGAAAAAGATATGAAAAAACACTTAAATGGTCGTTCAAAATTATATTTGGCAGATTCTTCTCCTTTAAACATTGACAGTTTTTATTTTGCCAATTAAATGTTATAACAATATAGAACTTAAAAAGAGTACTTTGTGTATTGATATTATTTAAATGAACAACATTTTGATCACCTACCTTTCTTCTTAAGAGATTATGTAAGTTAATTTAGCTTATAAGAATATTTTCCATTGTACACATTCTGAAATCATTTGTATGAAGAATAACAAAAAATAATCTATTAGCTTAAAATTTATGGAATAGTTTGGTGAATTGTTAGTTTACTTTAAAATTAAAAGCAAATACCTACATTGGAACTTTATTTTGCTTATAAGTGATGAATATTTAGATTATATAATACAGATAGGTACAATGATAAGATAGCTGTTCTAAAGTCAAATAATAGTCATTTGCCTACAATCTGTGCTGTTCCCAGGCTAAGTGACTTAGACACTGCACGTAGCTGCCAACATTCTCATATGCGCATGCATGCTCTTGCTTTTTTTTTTTTTTAAAGTTGAGCATTAAAATATGTTTAGAACTCCAGAGTTGGAAATGAGAAATGGTTAAATGTGGAAGCCACCCATATAATAATGTTCTTTCAAAAGAGAAAAAAGATTTTACAAAAAGCATGAAAAATATGTAAGTTTAAGCAAATCATTTATGATCAAAAGATAGCACAAGTGAAGGCCTCACTTCTAAGATGCTGCAAAGCAAGGTACCAATACTGCCAGACCCAAGAAGAGTTTTAGCAGGAAAGGTTACATTTGGTTTAATCTTTAAAGCCAAAGCGAAAATTATGAGTCTTAAACCAAATATACTAACTTGGGCCATGGGGCAGTGTAACCTGGATAAAGACGGTATCGCTGCCTGTGAAAGGAAACAAGAAAAAGTATATATTTTTTCTTTCATTGATATATTCAAACTCATCTGTAAAAATTTATTTATGATAGAAATGTTATTTTTGTCATTCTAGTTTTAAAGAATGGTAGAACAGTTTAGCAAAAGCTCATTACTACTTACTTTTGAGAAAGATAAAGAATTAAATTGCATTAATATCATTGGGAATTTTCAAGATTCCTTTTAGATTCACTACTTGATGCCATAATAATTAAATGAAAAGCATTCATGAGAAAACTATATACAATATCCTGTATATTAGAGGAAGACTTTCAGAAAATGTATAAACCTAATGTGAGCAAAGAATTCAGCTGGACCTATAGAAATATGTCATTTACTAAGGATTATTTTGAAAAGCCAAACTTGTGAAAATAAGTAGTAAATAATAAATTTATGTTATAAAAAGTGAAACATAAAAGGAAATTTCTTACTACTATAATTATTATAAAGTTTTGGAAATGTTCTTGGGGCGTATGTTCATCACAAAATAACTACAGCTTTGGATATTACAAACAAGCTTGAAAGTGATATAGCTTTTTTCCTTCTATATTTTTAAACACTTAAAAAAAACATTAAGCAGTTTTGGTGCTTAGACACATTTTATATAGGAAACTCTGATAATTTTTGAATGTCTAATTTCAGCAACACTAGCCCCAAGAGCATTAAAGTAGAAAAACTGAGACAAAGGCTAGAAGATCTATACTGCTTCTAAATCAATATAGGTGTTTAGGTTACACTGCCTCATATTACCAACATACTGAACAGATAATATCCAAGAGACTAAAGCAATACCTATAGCACTAGACTGAGCTGATTTTTAAAAATTCAGGTTTCTCTCATTTTTGCACAATAGGCAATCACTCAAATAATTAGGGCTGTTGTTTTTCTAGCTTCTTTGCTCAGAATGAGGATAATTTTACGTCCCAGGTTCAGTGGGCGGAATTATTAATTTGATTGCTTATACAGACAGATACAGTGTCCTTATTTCCCAGACAGCTCCAATTTCAAATAATCTATCCTATTACCTCCTTTCCATATGTACTGATATTCATTTGGAGGCTCTGGTTACCAAGGGTAGCAATCCAGCTAATTCTAATAAGTTAGCTCTCAAAAGATTAAAATTCATTTTTATGCTTTGATATTAAATAATGCTGCTGCTGTGTCAAAGATTCTGTTTACTAAAAATTAGATTCTCTTCACTAACATAATAGGGGTTAAAGGGAGTTATCTGCTCTAGTGTTTACTACTTATGTATTTTCCAGTTTTCTTGGAAAGGAAATAAATATGCCTTCTGGAGATAGGCCTCAAGAACATGGTCGTATACTTAGTACAATACAGGAATAAAATCAAAAGACAAAGCTCATGACAGTTACCAACTGCAGGCTTTTAGAAAGAATGATTACACCTATGCATACACACTTGTGCACGCAGATGTAGACTTGGCTTTGATCATATTTATATATAGCACAGGCTTAGATTCATGTGTAAACTTGGGGCACTTTTCTGATTTGTCACTTCAAACTAATTGCTTGGTCTTATTGCCTGGAAAATGCTATTTAAAAACTCTCAGAATTAAACATTATATATATCAAGAAATATATACTAGGAATTGTCAGCTAGGTACTGAACAAATTTATTGATAATGACTTAGGAGTGAAACCCAATTAATCAAAAAGTAGTATCAATTTGTTAAATACAAATCCCAGACAGATCAGTGTTCTCCATCGTGGCTGCACATTAGACCCTGCTAGGGAGCTTTTAAAAAAATACTGATGCCCACGTGCCAATGCCAGTCTTAACTCAAGCGTGGGCTGGACATATAGGTATTTTTTAAAGCTCCCCAGGGGATTGTAATGTCCAACCAGGGTTGAAGCCACTATTGAAGATAATCTCCAATTTATAATTGAGTCTTTCTTGGAATAGGAATAAGCATTTTCCTATAGAAAAAAATTATATAAAGCATGAATAACTTCTTAAACTCACAATAGCCTGTTAAATGCAAGTGTATGAAATCAGAAACTAATCACTTATAATAATCTTCTATGAGGAAAAGCCTTGCATTCCAGCTTCAAATACTTGGAATACATTTTTTCTTGTTAAAGCTTTCCCTACTAAGGGATGGGGCTAAAGCTCACCTGCAGCACACAGACCAGCCAGACCTATGGCTTCCTTTTATGACCAGGCAACCTTCAAACAGGAAGGTACCAAGAGCACTTCATCCTCCTCCCTCCATGCTATAGCCACAGATGCAAAGCTGGGTGGTCTCTCCCCTTCTCCCGGCCACTGTCATCATCACCTCAGAGGTGGACCTGGTCAGGGTAAGGTGTGGAGCAGGGTTCTGAATGTGAGGATGTATGTAGCAGCAGTAGGTAGGTGGCCAGTTTCCTTCCCTCTCTGTCTTCACCACAAAGCTTTCCGTGACCATTCTTGCCCACTCTGTGGTCATCTCTGTGTAAACTTCTACAGCATTAATGTCTTTGCCACTCATTTAGCATTTTGCTAATAAATTAGCACTTATACATCTTCTCTGGTTAAGCCTGCAATCTTACTGAGAGATGAAAAAAATCATAGTACAAACAGAATCAAGCACTTAACAATGGTTAAGCATTTAACTATGATTTTCTTTGTACTATGATTATTTTTTTAACATCTCAGTAAGATTGCAAGCCCTTACAGAGAAGGTATGTCACTGCTTAGCAAGAAATGAGATATGCAACAGATACTGGCTGAAAAAATTAATCTTTGTTTTTAAAGTAAGTTATTTTTGGAAAAAAAACTGTAAGAAGCAAAAAAAGAACTATTATAACTGATCAAAAATTCTAGTCAAACTCTGCCTTTTGAAAAACGTAAGCAATGGAACTTTTTGCCTCATTGTATGGAGTGGAATATGTTCAGATGACTTAAGAATGTAGGTATAGCAGCTCTTTCCTGCCAGGCCCTGAGGGAAGCAAGGAAGTAGGTATTCACTCTAGTGGCAACACAGTGAGTACCAGGTTGGACGTGCTGGTGATCCACCGCCCCCCACCCCCCGCAATAACACTAGCAGATCTGTCAAGCAGAGTGGGGTCAAAAGCAGATGAGGACCTTTAATATATACAGGCCACTAATGAACTTTAAGTAAGGGACTAACTGAGCATACAGATGGTTTTATATTATACTGGCTTACTTAATTTCAAAATCAGTTATTTTCAATTTTTACTAAGAACAAAGGGAGTAGTAATAGGGGTTTTCTTTTTCACAAAGGAAGAGAAATTGAAAAAATCTTCAGGGCTAAGATTACAAAGCCTAAGGTTTCTCCACTTGTCTAGGTATTTTTAGTTAATATTCTTCCACTGTCACATATGACAAAGCACTGATCCAGAGCACTGCATTCCAAAATGATTCCCTTTTCCCTGTTTGACTAATAATTTAAAGATTTAGCACTAGTAGGGAATGTAGTAGGCTTATCTCCTGTTTTTCTACATCTTCCATTTTTAGCTACTTAAACTAAGAGAAATAGAATTTGCAATTAATGGCCTTCATGTGATTTCAATAATTCACTCATGGGAATCTTTATAATATAGATCACAGCCAACTGCTCTTGGAAAAACACCCTTCAAACAGTTAAATGGGTCACAATAAACAAGGATTTTAAGTCAGGTATACTGTGAAAAGTGCTGCTTTTATTTTATTACTTAATTTAGGAGGTTGGCAAATTGGGGAAAATAAATGGGAATTTTTTTAACCTGGTGTTTATTTGAACTTATAAAAAATATCTGATAGCCTACTATGTGCATAACATGACTTCATAATCCTCAGTAGCCAAACAAGGCCAAGGTGTGGTCATTCTTAAAACAAATACACTTTAGGTGGTAAAAAGATAAGACAAACTGCTGGGTAACTACAAATATATATACAACACGGGAATAAATAAACAGGATTGTGGACCAAATCTCAAAATAATATACGTCCAAAGAATAATTTTTTTTAAGTTAGATTCTCTGAGTTGGAAGAAATCTTAAAAATCTAGTTTAATCCCCAGAAGGCACAGAAAAAGTATTTTATTGAAAATCAGAAAGCTCACTAGCAGACTGGGATGACAAACCAGGACTCCTAAGTCCTACGTCAGTGCTCCTCAACCTCCTACCGAATAATAACGTCATGCTGCCTCTCACTATTAGATTCTATAACATCAACTATTAGGGCAGAACTTGAACTGTACACTGAGCTAGGACAGCCAATGGGAAGAGCATGTGGAAATGGTTGTGAGAGGGTGAAAGCCGACTGAATTCAAACTCTGATTTGATAATGAACAGATGAAAAAAGGTTGTGGGTTCTTAGTAGAGATTTAAAGCTCCACATGAAATTGATTAAAAAATTAATGGAAGCATGGTGCTCTAGATATAAAAGGTAGCCTCTTCAAAGGGCTAGGGCTGGGCTGTACAGTTTGGCACCCATTAGCCACATGTGGTTATTAAGCATTTGAATGTGGCTAGTCCAAATTGAGATGTGCTATAAGTGTAAGACGCATACTGCATTTTGAAGATTTAGAACCAAAAAAGAGATTGTAAAATGTCTCAGTAAATTTTTACACTGGTTTCATATTGAAATGACAACATTCTGCATATGCTGGGTTAAATAAAATATATTACTAAAATTAATTTCACCTAATTCTTTTTGCTTTTTTTAAAATGTGGCTAAAGATCATTTAAAGTTACACATGTGGTTCACATTATATTTCTGTTGGACAGCACTGATTTAGAACTAGGAAAGGGATGAGCAACAGTATGCAGTCTGTGAGATTTGTATGGCTGGGCTTGAAAGCATAGGAAGGAGTGTATTAGCCGGCGCTATACACCACCTGCTGGGTGGTATAGACTGAAAAAGTGTTAAGTAGGAGTTTGGATTCGATACATTGCAAAATTAGAAACTACAGAGTTTGGTTGGAAAGGAACCAGGTACTGAGCAGTATTCAAATATAATTTTGGAGGCAGCATTTAAAGTATCAGATTGACATTCCATGCAGATTTTAGGAGTTATCTTTGTTTCCTCCGGAAGTTAGAGATGCATTTTAAATTCACCAATTGAAAACAAATGCTCAAATGAGATTTCAATTACCAATTTCATCACCAGGCCTATCTGTAAAGTATAATACATTTAAAGAGGGTTGTTCTAACAGATAAACTGCTGGAGTTTAGAATTTATTTTATATTTCTATAATAACAGCTTTTGAAATGGTATTTGATTTACCTACAAATTTACAAAAAAAAAAAAATATATATATATATATATATATATACAGATTCCTTTTTACCTCTAGCACATATAATACTAACAATTACTTAAAGCACTTAAAACTTGAGCACCTACTTGAGTGAAAAGGGCTTGAATGATCAGAATCAAATACGCTGCAAACATCTGTGGTACTAGAAGCACCAGAAGCAGGAGGAGGTGTTAACGGTGTTCTTGGAGAATTTGGTGCAGATGCTGTACTTTCTGTTTCACTTTCAGGGATCCTACTATAACTAATTTTCCTTGGCTCTTGCTGCAGAGGTGTGGGATGTCTCATAGTACCTGGTCTTGGGTTTGATGGACGAACACCAGGAGATTTTAGGGGATAGCTATATTTTTTTGGCTGTAGACATATCAAAAGAAACACAACACTTACAACACCATAATGGAAAAGAAGGTTCTTCTATAAATGCTTGGTAAAATTCGATTCGTATCTAGGAAAACCACAAAGCACTAATAAAGAAGTTACATAATGATTCAAATCAAAGTGTCCAAGTTGAAGAGTTAACACCCCATTTCCATAAAGCCTTGGCTATCTAAATTATTAGGGAATTAATTTCTTTAAATAACTGAGCCTTAGTCCTATAAATACCAGAGTATTTGTTATTTTAATATTTTTGATGGAAATCTTTCTAAGATATGGTGTATATTTCTCTGGCTTTTTAGACTATGCTGAACTAATTCAACCTTGGTAGAAAAGCCAGGATCATTGTTATGAACTATGATAGCCTACTATGCTGTAATACAGTGATGCCATCAGGATCATTTGAGCTACTTACAAATGCATTAAACTGCTTGAGTTTTCATCAGTTTATGTTAGTTTTATGGCATTTTTTTTCTTACAGAGTGATCATTTCTCAATGATATCAGTGTGTCTCATTGGAGCAGACTATATAGCTATTTCCAATTTGCTGTTTTTAATTCATCTTTTAATTTTTTAATTTTAATTTTTTTTTTTTTTTTTTTTTTGCGGTACGCGGGCCTCTCACTGTTGTGGCCCCTCCTGTTGCGGAGCACAGGCTCCAGACGCACAGGCTCAGCGTCCATGGCTCACGGGCCCAGCCGCTCCGCGGCATGTGGGATCTTCCCAGACCGGGGCACGAACCCGCGTCCCCTGCATCGGCAGGCGGACTCTCAACCACTGCGCCACCAGGGAAGCCCTTAATTCATCTTTTAAAAAACTGTTTTAGGCCTTGAGAAATTTTCTTGTGATGTAATTTCATAAGCTTTGGTTCACAGACATTATGAGATTTATCTTGGTTACTTAGAAGCCATTTATGTTTACTTCTTGATTCTTGACTTTCTTATGAATAAGAGGGATTATATTCAGAACAGTGAGATGATGATACTGTACATAAACTTGGCCAGGCAGTTACTAGTAATAAGAAAGAATGGAAACTTTATTTCACCCCCAGAAAAGTATCTTTCGCCAAGCCTGTTATTTTTATGGCTAATGATTCATGGTTAAAAGTTCTCATAAGTCATTATTTTTTTAAAAAAGTACTTATATAAGTACATATATTTATTATAAGTGAATTAGTATAAATTATCAAATTTCCTGCCCTTAACATAAATACTGAATAACATTTTTTGTTAAGTTGGCCATATTTGCTCAACTTCTTCATCTATCATATTAGGATTTATTCACATTAATATTAGTGCCCATTTACCTGGAACTAAGTGGAATAATCCTGAGCATATTTATTAAGCATTTATTCACTATTTTTATCCATTACACGTGCACGTCATCTCTAAATGCCTTTATAGAAAACTATAAACCACCAGATATAGATGACAACTGTAAAAAATATATAAATGTAAAAGAAATATAAATGTATGAATGCTTACAAATCTTGGGAGAGGCTTAGGGTTTCGTGGTTCTATTTCTAGGGATTTGTTGAAAAGATAATCTGTAAATTCTTTTTCCATACTATTTCCCATTGGATTCAAGTTTTCAAAGAACCTCTAAAATAGATGCCAAGAAAAACAATTATTAATATTAAATAATTTAAATTCAGTTTAAAGTTCATGAAAATAATTTAAGAAAACATTTAACGTAAGAAAATTGGAATTATTTAAGTTTTATTTTCCTTTTTCTCCGAAATAAACCTGCCTCTTATCAGGTGGTTTTAAACTTAATCAGAAATATGTGTCCTCAAATAATTCAACTTACTTTGATATCTGATTCTACTCGTAAACAATAAGGCTGATTTTGGTACTGTTGGATCTCGCCTGTTATTTCTGCTACTTTCCTCCTTTTGCTAAAGTTTATAAGCTCTTTTCCATGCCTTTTTAGGACCTCAGGGTTGCCTTCTTCTGTTTTCAAGATATTAGTTAGATAAATTCCTAGAAGAGATAATAAATTATTTCAAGGATAAAAATGGAAAAGGCTAGTTTTTTTCTTTCTCAGTAATTATAGGCATATTACACTGTACCATCTCAACCATCATAACCAAAGAATTAAGGCACAAATTTCCATTCTATGAAAAACAACAAGCTAAGTAAATATCAAGAGAAAGATTTTTATAAGTATCAAATTCTTCTGTGACTTAAGTTCTATAAATACCCAGGAAAAAGGGAGACCAAGTTTAACAAAATTAATAGATTTTCAGGAGCAATAACCAATTTTCCACCCCCACACCCATATGTTATTTAACATAAGTCATGGTTTTGTTAAAGGAACTTTAAGAATAACCCATCACTATTAACACATATTTTTGGCAAAACAGGATAATGTCAAATTTAGAGGATCATATTTTCTGCTTACTCAGCTCTTGAGGCCCCCAAGAGGTTGTTAGGCTTTGTAATTCAGAGGTAGTACTGTTTGGATAGGCTGACTCATGAAAATGTGGGCGGATGTGCAAGCCTATCAAACACAGGACTGCATATGATTTATGTATATTCTGGTCTTCAGTACTTCTAGAAGTGTCAACCTGGTAAGGGAGCTCCTGTTTCCCCATCACTGCAGTTTGTGCACTGGATGAGGAGGAGAATGAACAAAATAGCAGGCATTTTAGTTCCTTTCTGTTCTAGCATAAAGGTTCTGGAGCCAGCTCTGCTGCTTTCTCCTCTTGTGATCTTGTGCACGTTGCTTAGCCTTGGTTTGCTCATCTCTAAAATGAGGACAGCAGGGTTGCTGTGAGAAATAAATGAGTAAATTTATGTACCGGCTTAGAATAGGGCCTGACAAAAGTAGATGCTTAATTAGCTGTGGTTGGGATTGTTGATACTGTTGTTGCTATTCTTGCCCTATCCTATTTCTGCCTTTTCCTCTGAAGTACTGACTATGATGCTTTGGGAAAAAAAAAAGTGTGAATATCTGAGTTCATTCGCTCAGTACACATTTGCTGAGTCTCTGCTGTACGCCAAGCACTGCATTAGGGACCGCAGATACAAAGATGAACAAGACAAACAGTTCCTGACTTCAAGGAGTTCAGAGTGTTGAATGTGGGCTACTACAGTACCATTTGGTAAGTGCTATATTAATTAGTACTAATGCATAAGATGCTATGAGAGCACAAACAAGATGTGCCTAACTCTGCCTTGAGCTGTTGGGAGTAGCAGAAGCATCACAGATTAAAATATGCTTAAAGTAAATCTCAAAAAATGAATAGAAGCTTAATAAGCAGAATAAGATAGAAGGGCATTCTAAGCAAAGCAGCCACGTGTTTGAAGGCACTGGTTTTTGTGAAGCTTGGAGGCATACTCAGAAATGGCTAGACTTTAGGGGTTTGGTCTGTGGGGTGGAGGAAGAGTGGCAGGAAATGAGGATAGGCAGAGGCAAGGAATCAGTAGTTCTAATCCCTTCTCCATCACTGCAGGTTAGCCACTGGATGAGGAGAGGGATGAACAAAGCAACAGGCACTTTAGTTCTAATCATAGATTAGTGGTTCTAAATGGTTTTGTGGTAGACGCAAACGTTTGGATTTTTTCTGGCTGCACTGCACTGCTTGTGGGATTTCAGTTCCCCGACCGGGGATCGAACCCAGGCCCTCGGCGGTGAGAGCGCCGAGTCCCAACCACTGGACCGCCAGGGAATTCCCGAGGCAAATTTTTAAATACGAGAATATCTGGCTACATTCTTGGCAAGATTAAATAACTCAAAATCAATAGTGAACGGTTAGCAATAATGAAACACGATAGACATCAACGTCTGTTTGGTTCTAGAAAGCATCCAGTTATTCAGTGTATTAGTTACTTGGCTATTTCTCAGCACCTAGGCTACTCTTGATTATATATCCATAAGACAAATTGACCATGTGTTCTAGTAAGCACAGTCTCTTTTATTTTCCACATCTGCCTGTCACTGGCTTTTTTACTTGCAGTCGGTTATATTCTCCTCTACACTAAGTTGCATGATCCACTTAGCTCAATGTTCAGTCTGATAAACGTCCGTGACAGTACACATATTTAATGGGAGCCAAAATTAACTTTCCATATTGGCCACAAATTGATGGCCCAACTATGAAGAGTCTGTGGGTAGTAGCACCCGTACAGGGTCACAAAGAGCCTTTTTAAAAGAGCTTAGCTTTTATCCAAGTAGGTAATGAGGAGACTATCAGCATCTTTACATTCTAGAATGATTATTCTGGTTGTACTGTGAGGCTAGATGGGTTAGAAGGAGTTAAGACTGGAAGCAGGAAGCTCAGATAAGAGTAAACATCATCTTGGTGAGATGATGAGGGCTACCTTAGGGCCCACAGGGATAGAGTGGAGTGCATAAATATCTAAGAGGTGAATGCCACAAGAACTGATTAAGTGGTTTGGGCAGAGGGTAGGCACAGTGGGAAGGAAGACTCTCACCTTTGTGCTTGAGGGACTGACTGGGTGGTGGTGTAATGACTGACCTGGGGAACATGGGGATAATAAATTGTGGGATATTGTAGGTGTTAAAAGTATACTTGAAAGAAGTTGTGAAAATGCTTACAAGTAGCATTTTGGGAGAGTTCAGGATAAAATTTGGAATTATTTTATGACAAATTAAAGGCTAGTTGAAAGGAGAACAAATAATTAAAGAGGTGGTGTTCAAACTTTGTTGATCATAAACTACATCAGTAAAAAAATGTTTAAGCATGCACTCTCTCTCTCTGTGTATATGTATAATAAAAAATGTAGTGCAAATATGTACATAGACGTGAATATTATAAACTGTTAAAGCTTAATTTTTTAAAAAACGATCATTTTACATACCCTGCTCTAGGGACAGCTGTTCTAGGGAGAGGAAAAGCGGAGCATTATGACAAATGATGAAGAGGGGTGAGGTTTCACCTCTTTGCTGACATCCTTCCCAAGCTTTTCGGGAAAAAGTGGCTGCTCAGGGTTCACAGAGCACTCTGTTCATACTTTGATTTACACGTTTCTACAATACAGTGTTACATTTACTACACAGCACTATAATTTATTTTTCTGCTCTTTCAAGGGAGCTTACCGAGGATAAGACTATGTTTTACTTGTATCTCTATTCTCAACACCTAGCCCTGGGCCTGGCACATACAGGCATTCAACAGGTATTTCTGAATGAATAAAAGCAGCACACTATTTCAGAATAGAAAAGAAAGCATTTGCAGACTAGACCAGGATACAAGAGACACACAGTCAATTCTAAAATGGCAGGAAAGCAAGAGTGGAGATGAAACAAACTGACAAGAAACAGAAGGAGGACACAAGATTAGAGCAGTGTGAAAGGAAAAGAGCAAAGCTGATGTTACAGGCTTGGAGTTTTGTGCAGAGAGGTGAGACTTGGTTGAGGTAGAAATCTACATCCTTTTACCTGAGAGGAAATGTTAGTTTGCCTATACATGTTAATTCTAGTAGTAGAATTGTAGTGTATGGAGAAAAATTGGGAAATAGACCAGTAGCCTGGTGAAGGCTTAGAAGGAGAAATTGCCTGACTTTTATTATTCTGTAAATAGTGCAGTGCCAGCAAAAAATCTGAGTAAGAATTCTGCTAAGATGATAGAGAAAGTAAGTGTCAGATACTACCCCTGAGCCTCCTATAGAGGGGGAAAAAAATCCAGTATCCAGACTTAAGGATAAGAATCTAGAAGAAGTTTCTACAATTGACCATATAGATGAAATGGAACTAAGCAGCAGCAATAATATCTACCTATTGGGTCAGAACCATGAAAGGCTACCTGGCTAACCTTTAGCTTGGAAATAGCAAAAATCTCCTAGAGCAGCAGAACTGACCAGGGACTTAATAATCAGGAAGATAAGCAGAAATGGGTAGGAAGGCTGGCAGGCAGGCTGTCTGCACCTATCAAACCACCTACATGTTTGCAATCACTCACTAAATCATACGGCTCACTTTAAAACAATGGAATACTACTCTAAATACAGGTCTGAAATTTCCTTTTTCACTTAACAACATGTTAACGAAAATCAATTACATTAGTTCATAAAGATCTGAAAGAGAATACAGTTCGTTTGTATGAATAAATGCCCACCAATCAGGTGATATAATGGAGTAGCAGGGGCCAAACATGAGTCCAGTGAACAGGCCCTGTGGTTTCATTTCACCTCTGTGTAACAGGGGCCATAGGATATCATGAGTAGCATGACTGTAAGTTCAGTGACTGTATTGAGTGACTATGATATTTCACTTTTCTCTAAGCACCTGACATAGCCCCTGATACTCAGTGGTACTTAAGAAATATTTGTTGACAGGTTGAATGAAATGAACATCAGACTGAGGTCCTTCCCAGGCTCCCTTGTATCAACTGGCACCATAGTTACCACACTTAAAAGTAAATGCATAGACTTCAATGTTTTATCAGAAAGAGAAAATAAATGAACTCAACAGTTTTATCAAGAATTTAGGGGGAAAAATCCTCAGAAAACGGAATAAATTAACAATGATAAAAAGTAATACATGACATAAAAACTATAAAATCAGAGAGAATAACTGTTTCAACTTTTATTGTTTGGAAGAAAAACGCAGTAAAACAAACAAGTAAAAATAGAAACAGAAAAACATATTGCAAATAAGAGCAATTTTAAAAGTAGCATTTTTATAGACTGAATGCTAGTACTTTTAAAATACTGAAACGAGACAACTGTGTAGCAAACAAAACTGAAATAGAAAAAAAATTAAGGAAGAAATGAAAATGTTATTATAGAATTACATACTACAAAAGATTCTAGGCCCAGATGGTTTTTCTGTTGGAATATTTCAAAGTTTAAAGGCTAGATCATTTCATGATATTCTGGAATAGAATAAGATGGAAAGCTCTTAACTCATGTTACAAAGCAAATATAACCATAATAACAAAAGCTGATAAATATAGGACAAGAAAACCACAAACCAATCTCATTTATAAAGATGGATGCAAAAATCCTGAATAAAATGATAATGAATAGAATTCATTTGTATATTTAAAAGATTAATCAACCATGAATATAAAAGGCTTAATGTTGGTTAACAGAAAGGTTCAGTATTAGCAAACCTATAATTTTAATTTGCTAAATAAGAAAAATCATTTTGCTCTCACTAAGACAGCAAACTATAAAGGTAAATGTATACTGCCAACAAAAACACAGAAGATAACTATGAAAAGAAATTGTCTTAACATAATAAATAGCATCGAATCAAGCAAATAGCAAAATTATACCTGTCCCTGCTGAAACAGAGATGAAAACAGAACTTCTTTTTATTACTGTTTAACCTTTGTTTGGGAAGTTGTGACTAATGCTGTAAGGCCTAACACAGAAATAAAATCAAAAGATTTTGATCTTATAAAATCAAAAAACACTATTGTTATCAGTAGACATGATTAAATATCTAGAAAATCCCAGGAAATTAATAATTATTGGAATTAAGGGAAATTGACTATTAAAACATGAATACCATTCATGATCAAAAATACCTAGGGGGCTTCCCTGGTGGCGCAGTGGCTGAGAGTCCGCCTGCCGATGCAGGGGATGCGGGTTCGTGCCCCGGTCCGGGAAGATCCCACATGCCACGGAGCAACTAAGCCCATGAGCCATGGCCGCTGAGCCTGCGCGTCCGGAGCCTGTACTCCACAACGGGAGAGGCCACAACAGTGAGAGGCCCGCGTATCGCAAAAAAAAAAAAAAAAAAAAAAAAACCTAGGAAAAAGCTAATTATCATAAATGTTCTTTCCAAATTAATTGATAGATCATTCCAACTGTATTTTGGGAAATCACTCCCCCTCCCCAGTTCATTTTGAAAAATAAAGAGACAAAATTGGCAAAGAAAATACTGAAGAAACGTTGACAAACCAATCTTATTATATATGAAAATATTATAAATATAAAGCAGGATTTCTTTCTTTCTTTCTTTTTTTTGTGGCCGAGCTATGTGGCTTGTGAGATCTTAGCTCCCCGACCAGGGATCGAACCCTGGCCCACGGCAGTGAGAGTGGCGAGTCCTAACCACTAGACCGCCAGGGAAGTCTCTAAAGCAGGACGTCTTACCCTTGGCACTACTGACCTCTTAAACTGGATATTTCTTTGTTGTGCGGGCTGTCCTGTGCACTGCAGGCTGTTAGCAATATTCCTGTCCCCTACTGACTAGAGGCCTCTAGCACCCCCCAACTCGAACAACAAAAAAATGCCTGTAGACATTGCTGAATGTTCCTTGGGGGACAAAAATCGCCCTGGTTGAGAATCACTGATTATAAAGTGCCAATCATTAAGACTGGGGCACTAGCATAAGAAGTTAATGGAATGAACCTAGAGATTATCATACTAAGTGAAGTTAGACAGAGGAAGACAAATATATGATATCACTCACATGTGGAATCTAATTTAAAAAAAGAAATGAACTTATTTACAAAACAGAAACAGACTTACAGAAATCGCAAACAAACTTATGGTTACCAAAGGGGAAATGTTGGGGGGAGGGATAAATCAGGAGCTTGAGATGAACACACACACACTACTATATATGACAGATAACCAAAAAGGACCTACTGTATAGCACAGGGAACTCTACTCAATATTCTGTGATAACCTATGTGAGAAAAGAATCTAAAAAAGAATGAATATATGTATAGGTATAACTGAATCACTTTGCTGTACACCTGAAACTAATATAACATTGTAAATCAACTGTACTCCAATAAAATTAAAATATAATAAAATAAAATAAAAAGAAGTTAATGGGAAACAATATTTTTAAAGAAGGAGGTACCATATGTAAATGGGGATGAAGAAGACTTATTCAATAAACGTGGGTCAACAAATAAACAATCTGGTGGAGAAACAAATTTGAATATTTCATATGATATCTAAAAGAGACTTCAATTTGATTGAAGAGTTAAATATAATTTTAAAAGTCAAATCATAAAGCTAGGAGAAAATATGACTGAATGTTAAGTTACTAGACTGGAAGAACTTTCTATGGTCAGAAACAATAGAAATCATAATGGGAAAAATGGACAGATTATAGAATTTTAAAAATACTGTATTTCAAAGAATAACAACTAAAAGGCAGACTGGTAAAATATCTAGCTCAAGAAATATCCAGCTAGATATAAATTATCTAGTTAGACTGGCTAGATAGCTCAAGAAAATATTCTCAAATAAATAAAAAAGGTATAAATATGAAGATATTCATTATAACATTATTTAGGAAAGCAAAAAAGCTGGAAACAACATATGCGTCAGGTCATAGGGTAACAGTTAAATAAACTGTCATACCAACTTTAAAGAATATCATGTAGCCATTAGAAATGGTAATTATAAAGACTAATAAAACACAACAATATATCTAGGATATGGTAAGTGAAAAAAGTAAACAATGTGTACCTGTCACACAATTACAACTATATACAATATGTATATGTACAAAACTGGTTGGTTATAAAGCCTGAACAAAAATGTAAATTGAAAAAATATCAGGACATAAGAATGTTACATGCAGTATAACTTAAAGCTATATGGAAAATATATAAATAGAGATGAGGAAAAGGCTAGAAGAAAATACACCACATACTAAAAAGACTAAACACCAGATATGTAATTGAGGGCATACTTTTTTTAAGTATTTAGAGGAGGAATCATGAGAGCATACATACCAGCAGAGAAAAGAAACCAGGTGTGAAAGAGATACTGAAGATATATAATAACAGGAAATAAGCTGGGACGAAGTGAGAGGGTGGCATGGACTTATATATACTACCAAATACTACCCAGATAGCTAGTGGGAAGCAGCCACATAGCACAGGGAGATAAGCTCGGTGCTCTGTGACCACCTAGAGGGGTGGGATAGGGAGGGTGGGAGGGAGACGCAAGAGGGAGGGGATATGGGGATATATGTGTATGTATAGCTGATTTCACTTTGTTATAAAGCAGAAACTAACACACCACTGTAAAGCAATTATACTCCAATAAAGACGTTAAATAAATAAAATACAGGAAATAAATGATGGAATAAGATAGAGGAACCTATAGAAAGGGAGAAGATTCAGATGGTAGGTTTCAGTCTTAAAAGAAAGAAAACGCACTACCTTACTCTGGTGCAGAGGGAAGGAAAAAAGAATAGGTAAAATTTTGATGTGTAGAAGGTGTGGGCCCAAAGGCACATGCACTATGATTTTTAGCCATGTGAGACTGTTTATAAGCAGCATGATTATCAAGTATGGGTAAATATGGCCATGCCTCTTCTGTAGAGTGTTTGGTTTACTAAAAGTCAATAAAAAGATTTCTATGAATATTAAAACAGAAGTAAGCATTATACAATATTGAATGGCTGCACAATATGGAAATAAAAAGTGGAATGTACATATTGGGCTTCATCTTAAAAAAGTCCTCATAGAGAAAAATTCTAAGGGGATTCAGGTGCTAAATATTTGTTAAGTATTTTCTGCTGGTATATTAGACATGTGTTTACTCAGTCATTTAATGAAATAACTGTTGTTTTATCCAGAAACATGATAAAAATTTAAGAAGAAATGCTCACCAAAGAAAGGCACACATGGTGGATTAATAGACCTGAGTTTTGCCAAATATTTCTTATAGTGATCTTCACTTAGTTCATGAGCTTCTTCTAAAATTTTCTTTTGGCGACTTGGTATTTGCTACAATAAAAAAAAAAATGTTTAGGGAATATAAGTTTACAAAAGGAATCACAGGTTTTGCCAAAAAATGCCAGGCTTAGAGTAAAGCCCGAACACAACAGTATCAGTTTGATGCTAAGAATGATAATACTGCTTCAAAGAGACTATCTTCATAGACCCTAGTACAAACTTAAAGAAAAAGTGTGTGTGTGAGAGAGAAATCTATTTTATCTTGCCATTCCTCAAACAAGTATGTGAGCATTTAGTTGTACATTATATTACAAATAAGGTGCTAAAATCTTTTTATTCTTCTAACTTAGGCTAGGACCTGTGAATGCATTTTAATGAGACTGCCTAATTTACAAAGAGCAACCAATTCAATACAAAATTTAGGTAATTCCATCATTTCAGCTGTTACTGAAAAGACAGGTGAGGCATGTAAAAATTAAAGGTCATAATTGTTAACATCCTGATTCCTAGGAACAGGGAATGGAAAAAACACCTTTAGATAAGCAAACCTACCTCAAACGTGTGGTCTAGTCTGTATACAGGTGATGAGTTCATAGCACTGACAACCTCAAGGACACCATTGAAGTTGTTCAGCTCTTGAAAGACTTGCAGAATCTCAATTATTCGACTCACCACAGCTACTCTTTCTTCTAAGTTTTCAGTTTCTACAATACATCTGGGAATCAAAGACAAAAAGTGAATTAAAAAATTTGGAGTTTTCCCAACGAAGATATGATTTAAAGAATTTAGCAAACAAAATGGAATGGAGGGCAGCTATAGTGTAACAGTAGAGAATACGTATTCAGAATGGCAGGTAAATAGTAGGTGAATGGAAGAGAAGGCAATGCCTTCAGTCAGGCATGCTGCTTGTCACTGTCTTCCAGACTGATACAGTCAACCGGTCAGTCATTCTTCCTATTATATTTGGTGCATTCTCTCTCAGTATTGGAGTTCTCTGATCAGTCTATCATCTTGTTGAATGTATGCTGGTCTTTAGGATGTGGGTGTGTTCTAGGGAAACTTATTCTCAAATTTAAGAATTCTCTGCCTCTTATTCTTCATCTAATTGTAAGATTTTAGTGATTAGTGCTTAATTTCTTTCTTTGACATACAGAAATAATTACCTACATTTCTAAGAACAGCTCTTTAGATAAGCACTATAATGTTAAAAAGTGAATGAAAGTATTTTACCACCATTCAGAATAAAAAATTTTTAATTACTTAGAAAGAATAAAAAAGTCAATGAAAACAAAAGCTCTTTACATTTAAATACCAAGAATCGTTGGAAAGTACATATATATCCAAGTAAATAGCTAAAAGGAAGCTATGCTCAAAAAAGAATTCCTCAGTGAGCATTTATTCTCTATTTCTAATATTTGAGAAAAATTTTTATTTACTAATCACTTATCAGTAAAGAAAATATTTTAAACTTGGTTTTCAATAATGTGATAGTAAACAACTCAATCTAAGAAAAAATAAAATACACATATGGAAAAAATAAATATAAACCAATATTAAACATTAACAAAAATGTAAAGTTGTGGATTACACTATTCCCTGGTGAGGCTGATCTAACAGTGAAAAACAAAACACTGCAAAACTATCAAAATAAATTTGCCTTATTATCAAATTAAACATAACATGTTTATGCATTAAAGTGTTAGATGTCTACAAATCATATACCAGCTAACTAGTTATCTAGACATTTTAAAAGGTAAGATACAAGTATAATATGTTTACATCTTTTTTAAATTCAGTTGATATTAACTAGGTATACACAATGAGATCACCTGTGGAGCTTTTTATAAAAACCAGGTAAGTCTGGGATGATTTATCCCGAAGTGACTTCAATTCTAATGCACATCTATGGCTAAAAACCACTGTGGCAAATGAACAAGAACCTCTTCCACTGAAAAGGCAGAAACTGGAACCCTTGTACAATGTTAATGGTGAGAATGCAAAATGATGTAGCCACTATGGAAAACAGTATGGAGGCTCCTCAAAAAAAAAATAAAAATAGAACTGTCATATGATCTGCAATCCCATTTCTAGGTATTTATCCAAAAGTACTGTAATCTCAAAGAGATATTAGCACTCCCATGTTCATTGCAGCACTATTCACAATAGCCAAATGTGGAAACAACCTAAATGTCCATCTACAAATGAAAGGATAAAGAAAATGAGAAATATATGTACCATGGAATATTAGTCAAAAAAGAAGGAAATCTTGCAATATGTGACAACATGGATGAACACTGAGGACATTATGCTAAGTGAAATAAGCCAGTCATAGAAGGACAAATATTGCATGATTTACATATATGAGGTATCTAAAATAGTCAGACTCATAGAAGCAAAAAACAAAATGATGGTTGCCAGGGGCTGGGGGAGGGGGAAATGGGGAGTTGCTAATCAACATGTATAAATTTTCATGTTGATTAGCACTTATTTACACAAGATAAATAAATTCTAGAGATCTGCTGCACATTATGCCTATAGATAATAATACTGTATTTGTACACTGAAAAAAATCTTACCACAATTAAAAAAAAGCAAAAAGAGAAAGGAAAAAGATCAGGAAATGGCCGCCTTCTCAGTAATCTATTAAAAAATAGGACAGAAATGAAAATGGTCTGTATGTCTTATGAATTATGCTTCCTCTTTATAGACATAACTTTTTTTTTTTGCGGTACGCGGGCCTCTCACTGTTGTGGCCTCTCCCGTTGCAGAGCACAGGCTCCGGACGCGCAGGCTCAGCGGCCATGGCTCACGGGCACAGCCGCTCCGCGGCATGTGGGATCTTCCCGGACCGGGGCACGAACCCGTGTCCCCTGCATCGGCAGGCGGACTCTCAACTGCTGCGCCACCAGGGAAGCCCTAGACATAACTTTTAATTATTATGATGGAAAAGCGCTTTTGCAACTGAAGTGTAGTTATTTGACTTGATAAAGAAGAAATCAGGAAGCAACAGTTAGCGGGCAAATTCCAAAGTTTTACTTTTTAGAGGCTAAGAAGTAATAACATAAATAGAAGGAAGTCCTAACTTTCAGATGACTTATTTCTCATTAGGAATTGCTTTCTGGTCTTTATCCACACACTAGCTCACATTCCAGTCATTCCTTTATGTCACTGGTCTTGTGTTCTGATAATGCCAATATGATCTGTGGAAACTTCATATCACCCTTATAAAATATGGGTCAAGATCATAAAAAATATGGCCAATACATAAAACTCTAATATCTGGCTCCAATTATAAAATTGTATTGAGATTATGGACTTTTGACATGACAGTGTAAGAAGTTCTGTTTACTCACTCCTCAGGGAAACTGGTGAAAATTATATATATAATTATATATATAAAGTTCTAGCAGTCTCTGGAAATGGCCCTATAGCAAATGGCAAATAAAGAAACATCTACTGGGACTTCTCTGGTGGTGCAGCGGTTAAGAATCTGCCTGCCAATGCAGGGGACACGGGTTCGATCCCTGGTCCGGGAAGATGCCACATGCCGCAGAGCAACTAAGCCCGTGCGCCACAGCTACTGAGCCTGTGCTCTAGAGCCTGTGAGCCACAACTACTGAGCCCACGTGCCACAACTAATGAAGCTTGCCTGCCTAGAGCCCATGTTCCGCAACAACAGAAGCCACCGCAATGAAGAGTAGCCCCACATTCGCTGCAGCTAGAGAAAGTCTGCGTGCAGCAACGAAGACCCAATGCAGCCACAAATAAATAAGTAAATAAATAAAAAAGAAGACAGAGAAACATCTATTCAGGAAAATGTACAATTCAGTAAGAGAGGCAAGAGTTTGTGGTGTCTGAACCAAGACTTCCTCTACCCTCATTCCTCAGAGAACCTTGAGGGGTTGGGTAGGGTGGGGGGGCAGTTAGCCCAGACAGCTAAGAACACAGGGCTCCCTACCCCTCTGACCTCTAAAATGTCAGGCTTCACCGGGGGAAAACACAGGCAACAGTAAACTGCCTGGAAGACAGACCTGATACGTCAGATTTAACAAAAAAAGATTTCAAAGTAGCCATTCTGAATTTGTTCACAGAACTAAAGGAAAGTATGATTTAAAAAGTAAAGGGCGGTATGATTACAATGTGCACCAATAGGGAGGATCCTAAAAGACACAGGAATTATACAGGAAACCAAATGGAAACTCTGGATCTGAAAAGCACAATAGTTAAAATAAAAATTTTACTAGAGGGACTCAATAGTCAATTTGAACTGGCAGAAGAAAAAAATAGTTAAACTTGAAGACAGAGGTATTGTTTAAAAAATGAAGGCAAAATAAAGACCTTCC
This sequence comes from Mesoplodon densirostris, assembly GCF_025265405.1. Taxonomy (NCBI): domain Eukaryota; kingdom Metazoa; phylum Chordata; class Mammalia; order Artiodactyla; family Ziphiidae; genus Mesoplodon; species Mesoplodon densirostris. The sequence goes on from NC_082674.1 coordinate 31,524,581, forward strand.
CATATAAACAAAAACTAAGAGAATTTGTTGCTAGCAGACCCACCATACAAGAAATTGTAACGCAAGTTCTTCAAGCTGAAAGCAAGTGACCCCAGATGGTAATGTGAATCCACACAAAGAGCACTGGTAAAGGTAATTATATGATTATAAAAAACACTATAAATGCCTATTTTTTTCCTTACTGCTTTTCTTAACTGATTTAAAAAGCAATTGTATAAAATAATGTGTATGTAATATATTGTTGGGCCTATAACATAGAGAAAAGTAATGTATGTGAAATACATTGCCAATAACTACACAAAGAGTGGGTGAGAGCAAAGCTGTAACAGGCTAAGAAAATAATGGCAAATGATAGTAAAGCAATAATTATAACAATGTATTGTTAGATCTACATCGTTAATTATATGTCATATATATTACAATACTACAAAAGGGAGGGAGTGAATAGAGCCACAGAGGAGTAACATTTCTACATATCACTAGAATTCTGGCATAAATCTGAAGCTAATTCTGTTATGATGTATGTGGCAAACCTAAAAACAATCATTAATAAAGTAACTTAAAATGCTGCATTAGAGGGCTTCCCTGGTAGCGCAGTGGTTGAGAGTCCGCCTGCCAATGCAGGGGACACGGGTTCGTGCCCCGGTCTGGGAAGATCCCACGTGCCGCGGAGCGGTTAGGCCCGTGAGCCATGGCCCCTGAGCCTGCGCGTCCGGAGCCTGTGCTCCGCAATGGGAGAGGCCACAACAGTGAGAGGCCCGCGTACCGCAAAAAAAAAAAAAAAACCAACCTGCATTAGAAAATTATTCACTCAGTGCAAAAAAAAGGAGGAAGAGAGGAACAACAACAACAAAACAAGACATGAGACAAATAGAACTGCAGTGAAATTTATAACATAACTGCTATGAAATGTAAGAAGATCAGTAATACTCACTTCTCAAACCACAGAGTGAGATTAGTGGTATGCCGGATCATTTTCAGAAGATTAGGAGAATTAATTTCTTTGTCTTCCTTTGTCCACACACTTCCAACTAATTCTGATGGCTGTACAGCTCTAAAATCATCAAGACATAATTCTATGTGATACTTTTCCCTCTAGTATACTGTATTATTAAGTAAATGAGATAAAAGGTTTATGAAAACAAGAACAAAAACATTATAATTTTGCATCTTTTTCTATAGATTTAAAAAAACTCTGTATGCATGTACCTGTGTACTTTTTTTTTTTTACTGCTTTACAGTAGCATTTTGCTTTGGGCAAGGTTGGGATTTCTTCACAGTATCTTTCCCAGCACTTATAAATATTATCTAACAAATTAGGGTGAGAAAGTAGTTTGGGATAATTCTTTTAAATAAATGATAATGTTATAATAATCAGTCCAATGAGGGTATAGTAATCACTGCATTCATAAATCTTTTTTTTTTTTCCCCTCCTAAAGGAGGGGGAAAAAAACCCTCCTGGGAAGGGTACTGGGAAAGAAATAAAATACATTCTAACACTGATTTTGGGAACAGTGATGATTTTTGGTGGGAGATCTATAAATTTAGTTCCATTTTTCATTTAGTTTTTACAAAATTAAATAGTTTGAAATCTAAATAGCCCAACTTTAAAACTAGAAACATTTTTTTTTGAGATAGTAATTATATCAATGTAGGAAAACTATAAAAGGCTAAATGGCAATGACTTAAGTTCTCAATGACAATGGCAGTAGCTAACTCATTGAGCCCTTACTCTGTGCTGGGCAATGTGCTACGTGCTGTAAATGTATGGACTATTTTAAACCTTGCACAACAGCTCCAGGAGTAGGTACCATCATTAGCCCCATTTTACTCTTGAGGAAACTAAGCAGCAGAGGGATAAAAGTTACACCAGAAGGTTAAAGTTGCCCAAGGATACCAAGCCAACAATTGGTAAAGCCAGGATCTGAACTTAGCTTTACCAACTAAGGGTGACTGCAGAAAGAGAGAAGCTGTAAATCCAGATAAGAGCAAAGAGGATGAGGGAGTGAAAGAGGAGCCTTCCATACATCAGGCCTTATTACAAGACACTTCATATACTATCTCATTTATGTCTTATAACAATCCTACATGGCAGAAATCAGCATTTCATTTTAAAAGTTAACTCATTTGAAAGGATTTTTCAGCTTGAACATCAAATTACATACCGATATAGATCTGATTCAAGTAAAGTGAGTTGTCGAGCAATTTCTATTGGGTGTAAGGTGAGCAGGTCAAAAGTCTCTATGTGCCCAGGTCTGCTTATATGCCACTCAACTGTGGGAGGTGAACTCTGAAATGTAATATTATGACCTGGTCCATTGTCTCTTGCAATTTTTTTCCTTTGGATTATTTTAGTGATGGATTCAACCCACTTTTTCATTGCTTTACCTGAAATAACATTACATTAAAAAGAACGTTTAAACATTTTAGTCAATATTTTATTTTTAAAAAATAGTTTAAAATCGTATAAGTGATACCTGAATATATCTTTGCTATAAAAAGTTCAAATGATCAAAATTAAAAAATGAAGTTCCTTTTTACCATTTCCCTATTCCCTATCCCAATCTCAGTTTTCTTCAAGTGGATAACCACTGTTAATAGTTTGGTATATATTCTTTCACATCCTTTTTAAATAAGAGAAAGTAATTTATTTGTAGAAACTTTTCACCTCTATTGTTCTACTTCAGTTCAAAATATTATTTTATAATCCTCTCCAAAAAAGATATATCTTGCACAAATAAGATTTATAATGAAAGATCCTACAACATTAGCTGGTAATCTAACAAACTTTGCATTTTATAAACCAAACAGTGCAGAGGACTCCTTCATTTTGTGTGAGCTTTTCATGTGGCTTCATTCTGTACTATGCATGAAAGTACTATTATTTAACCCTTTATTTTTTGATTCTCATTTAAAGTGTATGATGGAAATAGAAACAAGTTTGTCTAGGACATCCTTAGACCTATACAGTCCAAGTACCTTTAAAACTAGAAGGGGAACTGGAGATCATCAAGCCTAGCTCCTCATGTTACTGAAAAGGAAACTGAAGTATAAAGCATCAAAATGATTTTGCCAGAGTCAGTTATCTAATGAGTGGCAGTGTTTGGAGGAGAACTCTTGTTTCTCGGCTCTCAGTTCAGTCCGCTCTGCTGCCTCTCTGATATGTTATGCACTAGTCACCTAACTGTGTCCCAGTCAACCTCCAGCGTGGTGTTGTAATGGCACAACAGTTCCTAATTGTCCTTTGGTACACATATTTTCAGATGTGTTAAGACAGCATAAATTGAGACTTTTTCTATCCAATTCCAAAATATCAGTAAGTTGATTTACTAAATGAAAATTCATTGGATCAACAGGATGATTATTAAACAATTTGTAGGTCAAAAATGGCAAAAAATTTTAACTTTTCCAGTTGGTTATGCTGGCATCATTACAAACACCTCTTAACTACACTGAGCAGTAGTGATGTCAGTTGATAGTCACCATATTGGTACTTTTATTACATATAAAACTAAGACACTTAAAAAAAATACCTCTTACTGTTCCAATAAATTCCTCCATTCGCTGCAAAAGATCGGCATCTCTTTCAAAATCGTAGAAGTGGTGCTCTACCCAGTGCCGACATACATTTAATACTCTATGGCATTAACACAGAAGAAGAATCAAATTACATGGGAACTCGGACATAAACATTTATCACAAGGAGTGGTATAAATGAAAACAGAGTAACTCTTACCAAATTAAATACAGCTGACCCTTGAATAACAGGGTTTGAACTGCACGGCTCCACTTATACTTGGATTTTTTTTTTCCACTAAATCTATACCACAGTACTACTTTTTTCCACTAAATCTATACCACAGTACTACACCCTAGGCAGGTGGTTCAATCTGTGGATGCAGAACCACAGATTCAGAGGGCTGACTGTGGATTTTCTACTGTGCCAAGGGTCAGTGTCCTTAACCCCCATGTTGTTCAAGGGTCAACTTTAATCTTCTAAGTGGCTTACCACTTTCAAAATTCTACGTTAATTAAGACTTATACAGTAATTTCTGATAATTCCTCTTTACTTCACTCATTTTACATGTTACTTCCTCCTTGCTTGGGAAACATCCTTATTTAACTCTGAAACAAAAATTCAACAAAAGCTTATTTACTTCAGTTATTTATTTAATGCTTACCGCAGTTGTACAGGCTGTATATATTCTTTTCTAAACCTTTTTAGTTCTGCACTCAAGGGCTGATCTCCATTCTCTATAGCTATGCGATCAGCTTCTGTTGGCTCAGGCTCTGGAATTTCAAACCTAACATAAAACAGAACAAACTAATGAAAAGATCAATGATATCAAATTATGCAAAAAGAAAACGACAAATCTTTTCACTAGTCAGCACAATCAAGAGAGCACTGTAAAAAATACTAAGGATATACACATCAGTGAAGACAAGTGAGGATTCTATAATGTAAAGACTAATGATTTAATTTTTTAAGAAGAAATTAATACTTGCCAATATAAATAAAACCAACTAGACATATAATAAAGAATACATGCAAAGTCTAAAAATAAGTGTGATTATAAAGTTAAGGGAATGATATTCATTTTTGGCTTGTGTAATTACTCTAAATCAGCCAACATAAAACTTTTTAAGGGTAAGTTCTGAAAAGCTGACTGCTCTTTGGGTACATGAAACACTTTTCTTGATTACAGTACTTGTTCACTCTATTTTCCTCAACATGTGGTATATTTGAAAAATTGTTTAAAACATTTAAATTATTAAAATTTGAATTTCCAGAGCCTAAATTCTACATTTTAATAGTCTTTAACTTGATTAATTCTGTAAATTTGAAATTTCACATACTGAGTTTCCATGTAAAAAAGTCTGCCTATCTTTGTATTTAAATAATCAAAGCTAACGTATTATTATAAAATAAATGGTCATCCAAGAGATTTTCTTCTTAAAGTATTCATGAACGACAACTTAAAGCTCATTCAATATATTTCCATATCTTAACTCAATCTCATTAAAAAAAGAACAAAGAATTTAAACATTTTAAATTGACAGACCTTTCTATTATAAGACTCAGTAGTTCTTGAGGTTTACAAAAGGATCTATATGTTGTAAGAAATGTCCGAACAAAATTGGGATCTATGAAGAAAAAGGAAAAATATCTTATTAAAATCTTTTATTCAGAATGATTAAAACTACTATTTACATTTTCAAAAGAGATTAAATAGTCAATTTTAAAAGTCTCAAAATGTTTTGACCACAGAGAATACTTTGGACTTTGAAATCAACTGCTAACTTTAGTTTCTTCCTAAATTAGTGGCAAAATCATTGATACTAAAATTTTACATCAACTTATTTCTTGACCTCTGCACACTCTGACTAGCTGATATTAAACTCATTACTGGCCACAAGAATACAAAGGGAAGAAAGGCAGAGCATAAAAGCAAGCTTCCATGTGCTACATGGATCTCAGAACATCACCAGTTGGTTTATCTCCCTTGTACATAGAAAGGCCACAGCAATAACCCATTACTTTTCCTGCTCTTCAGACTAGTTTATCTGGATTAGTTATCTGGATTTCTTTAAATCATGTTAATAGAGCATACAACTGGAAATTGGATCTTATAATGTAGATTAAGTTAAATAGTTTCTAAATTGTTTTATGTGCTAAAAGTCTTAATTAAAACTGCTAAAAGATGCTTATAAATACCTGTAAGTTATTAAAACTATTAAATGTGTAAGAATATGTTGATTTGGCTCTCTTCACAACTTTTAATTACTTTCATTGCCAGCAGACGCAATGAGAGTTCAATCATAAGAGCGGGAGTCTTCAACCCCGTCCATGAGAGGATTTGCTTTTCATTCATACTTCATGAAGTAAAACAGGAAGCTGACTGAGTGTGATCACCTCTCCAGGCCTGCCTACTTGAGTCTCTCCTTGACAGTATTCTCCCAGAGTTGTGGAGAAAGGCTGCTGTCATCAGCACAAGAGACCTGGGCTATCATCTGCATAAAGGGAGTTGGAGGTGGCGGGAGACATCTTCCCATGATGGGGAATAAAAAAAACCACTCACCACTCACTGTAACTCAAATTTCATCAAGGTCCACATTTAGTTGTAAGAGTCTTTAAAAAGGAGGAGGGGAGAATTCATTAACTTGAGTTTTTTTATTGGGAGTATCCTTTTCCTGCTTCACATCACTAAGGAATGGTAAGCTCTAATTTAATGATAAATTTATTGAGAGTAGCAACTACCTTTATTTTTGTTAGGCTACACACTATGGATTCTTTATAAGAAATACAATGTCTGTTATTAGCATAGGATTTAGCAAGAATCAAATTCATTTGCATGGAAAATCTCTATTTAGTCTGATTCTGTCTAAGAATCACCCTAAATTGAGCATTAAAATAAAATAACTATATTAACTTCCCCCCCGGCCAAAGTCAAATTCATGGATTTATCATAAAATAGAAATCTATTTCCAATCTATTGGTATATGTGGTCATCAAGATAATGAATTGATTTAAATATCAGACAACCTTCAATTTAAGATTATAATAATTTTTTAAGTTAAAGAAAAATTTACATAATAAAAATATATTGGTTTTAAATGGCCCTCTTCTCCTTTAGCTTCATACCTTCTGAGGCTAGAGTGGGTTACTGATAAAAGTGATTTAAATAGATACAATCCTTTAGTAATTTCCTCTTTGTTGGTATTTTATTGTTTGTCTTCAGTTACAGAGTTCCTCAAACGTTAAAGACTAATGTCTCAACCAGAAGAAAAGATTTTAAAACAGAAGGCTGTACAAGATTTTAAAACAGAGATTTATATCGGTTTCATCACAATCCTCCCTTTCAAGAATCTTCTTCCTGTTCTGCAAATCTATATGTAAAGGTGAGGCTACTCAAAACATCATGTACTTAGGAAGCAAAAGCAGTGGCCACTGTAGAGATGCTGAGCTGTCACTGTTGGAGAGGCCAGACCCTTAGTACAGAATGCTCCAAATATCCCTGAGCTGTGTTCCAAAATTAAGGGTAACCTCTCCCTTTTTTAAAAGAAAAGTTTATTTTAGTCTAAAAGTCTAAAATCAATATCCAGATCCATTTCTTCTCAAATGCCACCTAAGTCAGGCTAAAAAGCTGTGGGATATCAAAGATACTTTTAAGTTGAAAAACAATAAAAGCAAGTTCTAAGTGAATTAAAGTATGTTTTAAGAAAACTGGCTATTTTTAAAGGCAAACTATTTTAAAACAGCCTTTTCATCTTTTACCAAAACTTCTGGCCATTTCAGTGCTTTATTAACTGATGACAATGCTGGGAAAGTCATGATGTGCCTCAGTGCCACATCAGTCAAAAGGGATCACATCAATTCCTGATGTCTGTTACGTAATGAATTCAAAGAGCATTCACATAATTCATTCCATATGATTTCTGTGAAGTGAGCAGGGCGGCTGCTGTTTTTCCCTTCTACATATGACAGAAGTAACTAAGAGTTATCTAAAGTCACACAATAGAGTGAAAGAGATGGAACCAGAATCTAGATTGTGTGATTTCTGATTTACTGCTTTTTTCTGCCATATCACCTGACCTCCCTGGATTAAAGGATCTGTTAAGGTTTCCAAAGCTGTGAGAGCTAAATATAAAGAATGAATCCATGAGTTACATAATCACTGTAGAAATTTACATAAATGCTTCAGAATGAAGCTGTAAACTGCTAGTCTTGGTTAAAGGCACTAAAGTCATTGAGAAATTAGCAGTCTAATTGTGATTCTGTAATTCTTGTTAAGCCTTCTTCCAGATTTTAGGAAGTAGCAGCTGTACCTTCCTGTACACTATTCAGAAGAGGAGTTTCTGAAGCTGGCGGTGAAATAAACACTCCCACAATCATCACTGTTGTATTAACTTCTAAAGTGACTCAAGTTTAAGTTGTTTTTAGCTTCATTAGAAATTAGAGCAGTCTTGCCAACAGAAAAAACCAGCAGAAGCTAAAAATAAACCAAGAAAAATTGGCAAGAGTTTAAGTACTTTCAAAAAACATCTTGAAGGCTGCATATATTCCCAGGCTTGTATTAATTTAGGCTCTATTTCTAGTTTCTAAAGCAGTGGGAAATTGCTAATGAATGAAAAACTTATATTAAGAGAGGACATAACATCTATATTTGAAATTTTGCACAAAATTCCATATTCCAGAAGCTATTTTTATTTCTATTGATTTCCCCATTTCAGTGATAGTGACACATATAATGTCACACTAACCACTGGAAACCTTTATCTTATTGATGATACAAAGGACTAAGATAATTAGATATTTTAAAAGTACCCGTCAATAAGGACAGGTTATATAATTTTGTAGGAAAACAAAGTACCTACTTACATTTATCAGACAATGATAATAGCTAAGTTTTATACTGCCTCTGTTATCCACCTGTATTATAAAGTGATGTTTTAGAGACAGATGGAAGGCAAATGCGTTAAAAATATAAAAGCCAGGCTGATTTGGTTTTAAAACATAAGCACAAATATTTGTGGAGAAAATGAAAATCAACTATTTCGATATTCTCCTCTTTCTGTTTATCGCTAGTGGATGTAATTCCACAAAACCTCTTTCTCAAACACAACCCCTAATGGATTTCAATATGAGCAATGGCAAAAATATCCTCTGTGGTTTTTCTTCTTCACCATTTTAGGTAACACTCTTTTCTACTCTCAAAGCCCTGGACTCAGATGTCCACCATGTTCACTAGCTGCTCTGCCTCCGTCTACCCAACCTCTCTGTGTGTACAAGTACCTGCCAACTCTACCATCAAGTCCCCGGTCTCGGCCCAGGCTATTTCAAATATGAGCCGTGTTTTCTCTTTTCTGCTGGCCTTCTAGCTGCCTGTCTCCCTCATTCTAAAGCTATTTTCTTTGATAATATTTTATTGTACAATTCTTCAAAATCTTAGGAAATTAGAGTATATTTACATTAATGTTCAGAATACAGCATACTAGATTTGAGGTGGTAAATTTAATCCTTTTTTAACACAGTTTTATTGGCAAGGTCAATAAATTTATGAAATATTTGTTACATAGAGAGTTATTTATGTAAATACCCCTCCCCCAACCACCATAGTGAAACACCGTTAATCAGGATGTCTGTTCATGTGATAATTCTCCCTTTAATACAGCCATTTAAAACGCTACAAGAAACAATAAGCTCCTCAACAAGGATTTATAAACAATCACTCTTGAATTCCTTAAAAAAGGAAACAGACGCTATGCTGACGCACAAACACTTAAAAAAAAAATCAGAGAGTTTAAAAATAGAACAGCACTGCCCTATAGATCAAAAATTGTTCAAAAGATTTTTTTAAAAGTTAAAACACCCGAACTGAGCTTATACAGGACACAAACTCCAAAGAAATCTAATGCAGTTTTTTGCAAATTTTCTACATGAGGGCATAAAATAGCAGTAAATACTTTAAAGAAAAATATCAACTGGCTTAAATTTTTTCAATACCATTTTCTTTAAAAGAGAAATTCACCATGCATGGGAAACACCTTTTGCCCACAATTCAGTATGAAAAGCTTTTATTTCCATATGTCAGTTCTGAAAGACCCCTACCGCAAAGTCATCTCATTTCTCTAAGAGAGACTATCAAAACCAGACATACCATATTTCTTCACCCATGTTGTTTTAAAGTCTCAATAATTAATTTGCACTAAATTATTTCCTATAACTCTGTAACAGAAGTGAAATTCCTACTTTCATCTTCTGCTTTTTATGTATATTGCTTTGTGCTTTCTTACTGTAGGTAAAAGTCTCTTCACATCCTTACCAGATGCAGAATGATCCACCTAACTATACAATTTCCCCCCACACCATTTCAGATGAATTCTGAAGTTCTGATGTAGTTAACTAATTATTTTATGTCCAGAAACACTGGACCTGAGGCACTATAAATTAGATCCCACATAAAACCCTGTCGCAATTCTTTTGAGCAACTGTTAAGCACCTTCTAATTCATCTAAATTTACAGAGCAAACACCACCAATAGACTGACTGGATTTTGTTAAAAACTAAAATTATAATGACCAACATCTAAATATAAACTAAAATCTATGCATTAAAATAGAAGTTATCTATAGTCAGAATTTATTACCTATTTCAATAAGAAAGATAACAGTACTCTGACTATATCTTCATAGTAGACCTGTGTTTGCCCATAAGTGAAGAAGCTGTTTATATTACTGACAATTCAAACCAAGAAAGTAATTCTCTTTATTTTTACTATTCAATATACATAATAAAAATTATATTCTAAAAATAAAAAAATTCATGAGTCAGCGTAACATGGTAGAAAGTACACTCTATTTCAAGAGTCAAGAATCCTAATTTCTAGTCGTCTTTCTGCAACTAACTGATATGATTTCTGGCAAATCACAAACTTCAGAGGCCTTGGGTTTTTTGGTCTATAAAGTGAAGGGCTGATCATCTAAGATCTATAGCTCTGTTTCATAAATTACTGTTAAAACACTTGAGTGATCAAGCTGGTTGAAGCCACAATGAAGTCTGAATTAAGTAAGGTTAAACAAGTTTTCTGTTTTTTATGATAATGTCTGAAAGTAGTGCTTATTAGTTATTGGATTTTTCTCATTCATTACAGCCAATGTCTTTTATTATAATTCTATACAATGTAATAAAAATATGCAAGTTAAATTTTAGTTTTTGTTTCAGTAAGCCACAACTTGCACTGTATGTTCTCTGATAAAATACGTATCAACGAACTGAACCAAAATTAAATAGAGCAGACCAACAGTTCTTTAAACAAATAGCTGATCTATTATCATTGTAGTGAGGACTAAGAGTCCATCTGAGCTGGAAAAGACCTTAAAAAATAGCTGCGTTCACGTTTTACAAGTTCATACATGGTCTATTAAAAACACATTCTATATTGCCAGTAATATATTCAGTCACAGACCTTACAGAAGTCAAATAAGCTAATAATTAATACTTATTAATTATTAGCCATACCGTGTGTATGGTAAATCACAATTCATGAAAGCTGCTTACGGGTTTTAGTTACACTAGTAATATATTTATGACATAAATTAAAATATTCAATTAAGCTTCAAAATAAGATAGGAAAGAAAAATGTCAAAAAACTTAGCTACAACACTTCTGAACCCAACAGTGTCTTTTTATTCCTCAAGAAGCTAATGAAAGGAATTTTTAGAAAAATTTTAACATTTTAAAAATAAAAAATCTTGTCAATTTAAATTTGAATACACCTAACTTTGCAAAGTTCTATAAATTGTTTTATATTAACTAGAAATAAAACCATTTAAGTTATTCTCTTCAAAAGCTAAAAATTAATGTAAATGAGAGCAACTATCAAAAGTAACTAATAAAACACCATAGCAAAAGTACTGTGTCTACAGACATGGCTAGCATTGTGTACGTTAAGGAGAAAAGACTGCCAAGACTAAAGAAAAACTATCAAACTATGCTTGTTCTAGTTTTGCTTGTTTTGAAGTGTCCTCATTCAAAAAATAAATAAAAGGCACAGTCCCCTGAAAAAAAAACATTTAATTGTAGTTCTATAACTGCTTATTAATAATCATAAGTCAGTTTTGTGAAATAAAGCAAGCAGTAAAGAAAATTTTTATCATTAACAATAGGAGTTTTAAAGAAACAATTATATTAAAAATTTTGAAATTTGAAAATATTTTCCAAATCAAATACCACTGACTTGTGATAGTAAACACTAGTAAGTCTTCTTTAGCACCTGCCACTTGTATTGCTCTACAGAAAGAAAAAAAAAAAAAACTTCTGCCTCACATAGATAAGAATCTAAGGATTAATTCTACTCTAAATAGTCTAAGAACCCAAAACAAAGGTACTTAAAATAAAACGATGAATAGTTTAGAATGTTTATGATAAAAAGTTCTGTGAATCTTCCAAGACACAAAAATCAGAATAATGTGGCTAGAAGAGTAACCTGAACCTTTATAACCTTAAAAATTCCTTCAGAAGTAGCAAAGAAATAACTTTTGCAACTACAAATTTCAGGTAATGAATAAAAACATTTTTTAAGCTGTATTCTAGATCTTAAAGAAGCTGTTGGTCATCAACTAAATAGATAGGTCATATTAATTACTGAAAATTGTACCTCTCAAAATGTTTCATATGTAAAAAAAGATGACAGAATAATCTATTTTTCATGTAGAATCCTCGGCAGCTTATTTAAATTTTCTGTACTTTGATTTATTTTTAATTTTTGGGTCAGCAAAATGAATACACTGACTACAGAAGTTTCTAGGTGAAAAATCAATAGTAAAATTGGAATCCCAGAATCTTCTTTCATTATATTCAACATGTTTCAGTTACTGCCTGCTACTACCAAATGGTATACGTTTAAAGAGCCCAAACTGCTTTTAAAATTAGCCTATGGAAAACACTATTATTTCACTATGGAAAAGACTAGCAAAAGAACTACCAAATTCAACTGGTGCCAGAATAGTTTCCAGAGAAAACTGAGAACCCATTTGAAGGACTTTAAAAACTGGAGAAATTTCCCCAGAAACACACATATCCTAGAGATAGAAATATATTTAAGCAAAAAGTTGGGGGATGGAAGTTAACTTACACATTCAACTATTTAAGAATGGCACTTATAAGAGTTGTGTTTGATTTTATATGACTTTGTAATAAAAGCATTCTTTGAAAATAAGTTTATATTTATAGAGTTTTCACATATAATATTTCATTTATTCTTTCCAACAATATTCTAAGACAGCTGTTGTGATGTTGATTTTTGAGATGAAAACGAAGGTTCTAAAACCTTAAGGAACTGTGATAGAGTGAAGGTGTGAATCTAAATTCAGTGAGTGCTCTTTCCACAGTATTTTACAATCGTCAAACTTCCTACTATGTAGGGAAGTTGAAGAACACTGGATTATCATGTTACTTTATTAGAAGAAATAAAATTACTTTAAAAAATCGATCATTATATTTGTTCCTTACTCTCAAACAGTATATTTGATGCAGCCTATTTAAAGACAAACATATCTCAACCCCCTAGGAATCCTCCAAACTCCTATGTTTGTCTCTAAAAATTGCCCTGCTAAGGTGAAACTGTTCTCTAAATAACATCAGTTGTAAAAAGCAAAAAACACTGAAAACTTAAATGACTCCCAGGATTGCTAAATTTAATAAATTTTAGGAATGGAAATTAAGAAAAAGCAATGCTGTATATATAATGTACTACTGGTACAATTTTGGTAATGGATATCAATTAGAATTTTTACTGATTTTATAATCTCAGTAATGAAAAAGAAAGAAAAGAAAGAGGTAAAGGACTAAAAAGATTTTTAGACCCTAGTGATGATTGATTTATCACTACTTTTAGTCTTGTTTCTGCCACTGTCTAACTGGGTAAATTTAGCCCAGTAACTTTATTTATAATTCTGGTTGCAAAGTTAAAAGTAACATATGTAAATGTGGTAGAAAGATTATAAAATTCCAAAGAAATATAAAGTGACGGTATTTTTAGTCAAAGGAAAATGAACTCTGATAATGCGGAGGTCTTTTGCTGTCAGTTTGCTTTCTATTTTAGGCATAATGACCTGTGCAGCAAAGAAAAATCAGCTTGAAGCAGGAGGATAAAAGTGACAGGCAAGTTCATACTCCTTACCTGCGTACATATGGTATGTGAGCCTCTCTATAAGTTTAATAACAGTTCCTGCTTTGATAATTGGAATTCCAGCTTTGGGCTGCACGTTTTCTTCAAATATGATATTTTCTTCAGAGTCAGGCTCTGCAAATCTATAAACATCAGCACTAGGGAGCCTCATCTGCTCCTCCTTTTCTTCCTGTAGCATTGTCACATCAAGCATCCTTTCCAGTGTACTCCGGTACTGTAAAGATATCAATGCTGCCATCCAGTTGTTTTTCTCTTCAGCTGACTTGGCAGAAAATATAACGCTATTTTCATCTTTTAAAATTATTTCAAAAGCATGCTTGTACTCATTGGTGTCATCTTTGTCATTAATTTGTACCTTTCTCATAAAAAACTTTTCTTTAAGACGATATTCTGCATTGCTAGCACCAGGAAGTCTTGGCTGCCCATGATTTGATTTACAGCAAATCATTAAGCCATCAAAGAGAAATATGTGTCTCTCATGTTTGGCTCCTACACGTGTAAGAGTTCCTTCCATTATAAACTCATTGCAACATTGTCCAATGTCTTTTCCCTCCCAACCATCAATATTCTTCTGAATCTCGTTCATTTTCTTGATTGCTAGTTGTTTCCCCTTCATTTGCTGACTATAAAACCGACATGCAGATTCACTAGGATAAAGGAAAAAACATGGTTAGTACAAAGATGACAGGGAATCTACAATTCATGTAAATAAATGACAGTGCAAAAGTGTATTTTAAAAAGTTGCACTGAGAAGGTTTTCACTATTTCTCCAAATATATTAGTGTTACAAAATTGCACAGTTTTGGAAACTAAAGCAACATAGTGGAGGCATTTTTTTAGTGCTCTAAAAAGAACTGACAATTGACAAAATTCTACCCTATATATTTAGCTACAGAATGATTATTTCTACCATGGCTATGAAATATTTAGAATGACAAGTATTAAAAAGTAGCCCAATATAGTGAAAAAAAAGAAAGATTAAAAAATTTATCTAGAAATGCTTAAGTAGACAATACCTAAAGCTAAAAACCATGTATATATTATATTATAATTAGGAAACTGGAAGCATATTATCTGAATTAATGCCTTGAGTTACATAATCCCTAAAATAAAAGACACTACTAATTTTACTTTGACAGAACAATGACGTTGACATAAATCTACCCAATACATTTTGCTCTATCTCTCCTTTAGCTTACCAGTTGACTCTCAGGAGGTCTTGTCTGGGAGTATGCAAGGAAAATGCACAAATATGAAAGGTTTTTCAAACAATAACAAATTCTCTTGGCTTTGATGTCACTTCCTCTGAAAGACCAAGCTTGTCACTAAAAGTATTTTCTTCATTGTTTACTTGAGGAGGGAACTGGGATCCCTGAATTTATACCACAATATTCAGGGTGAAAAGGAGGATTATAAAAAAAGTGAAAATATTCACCTCAGTCTTCGTTTTGCAAGACTTTTAGAACATATTTTTTCCATACCACTCTGAACATTCAGCAAAGCTGTTATTGCTTGTTTCAAACATTCCTTGTCTTCTTGATCTTCACTCTTTTCTTCTAACTGCTGCAAAGTAAAAAGTGACAAATCTGAATTAGCAGAACAGTTCTGGCCAAAAAAAATAATAATCCCATTTTATTTAAGGATAAAGATAACACTGATTAACTCTTTCTACCACAATAAAAATTTTAAACCTGTCATAAGATATATTTTATTTATTTATTTGGCTGTGCCAGGCATGCAGACGGGATCTTAGTCCCCCGACCAGGGATCAAACCCGGGCCCCCTGCATTGGGAGTGTGGAGACTTAACCACTGGACCGCCAGGGAAGTCCCTATTATTCTTTTTAGAAGTCTTTTTCTTCCTTTATATTACTATCCATATCAACATGCAACCAAGTTTTCTACATTAAAAAAAACAAAAAATGTAGAAACAGTATTAACAGATGTCACACCTTCTGACAGGCAGTAATGTGCAGCTTCTCAGATAAATATTACTGAAAGGAAATGAGGGACATAAATTATCTTTTTACTATCATAGGTCTTGGCACCACAGTAGACACACAGATGAGATTTTTTTTGAAGTGTGTAATTTTGTCTTAGATTTCTGATTCCCACATTATGGTTGTAAGCAATGGAATGCCGAGGAAGATAAATATACAGAGAAGGATGCAATATAGTGGAGAGGAAGTTGAAGACACAAAACCTAGGATCAAAATTTGACTCTACTTTCTGTGTGACCTTGGGGCAAATTACTTGACTTGAGCCTCGCTTTTCCTATCTGTCAAATGAGGCTTATAAAACGCCTGCTTTGCCTATTTTATGGGATTGTTATTAAAAATGAAAGCACTTTTTGCCTATTTTGTAGGGTTGTTATTAAAAATGAAAGCACTTTGTAAATGGTAACATACAATATAGGTGTAAGTTGCTTTCCTTTGTAGTTCTACTACAGAATTAACATTGGTATCATGAAGAACTTTGTCAGTATTCACATGTTAAGATTTTGAGTAAAACTAGGAATATACATGTTAGTGAAACTCAAGCACATTTTCAATTAGTGCCTAAAGATACCACATGTGCCAGACAGAAAGTCTGTACTTAACAAGAATTGAGTCGTCAATAACTACTAATCATCAATGCAACTAGGTGGCGGTAATTCAAGCAAGCAATTAACTGAGGTATGAGTGACAGTAAGTGACAATAATTCAGTAACCTTATAAATCTCTTTGTGGCCACCAAAAAGGAAAAGTTAAGAAATAACGTTTATTAATAGAGCTTTCATGCAACATTTAAGAACACTTACTCTTGGTCATAAAGGAAAAAGACTTGAGAAATAAAACCATAAAAAATAGTAATTTACAAAGGTTTACTTTTCAAAGAGCTTCATTATCCATTAGTACTTTAAGAACGTTGTTCTTGGAGAGGTATCTCTTAAAGATTAACAATACATTCCTTTTTTGTTTCAACTGATACAGGTTATACACACACACACAACACACACACACACACGTGTACTGATGACCTATGAAAAGTAAACATATTCTTACTCAATGCTCCAGACAATTTTTATAAAAATAATTTGCTTAAAATATCTTAATGCTCAAATACTCCAGAAGTAATAAATATATTGTAATATCTATTTAACAATCAGGTTTTATTATTCAGATTTCTTATATCCATTATTTAAAACTCACTGAGGCATAATCTGTACTCTTTAGAAAAATATCCAGTCTCATTTGTGTTAAGTAAAACAAAAATCTATTCACATAATTTCCAACAAAAAAGGGTTGGGGGAGGGAGACAGTTGCTAAAGGATAAGAGACTTAAAAATAGCTACCTTACAAGAAATATGCAAATATCTTTTACTCATAGTATTTCTCTTCACCATGGCCAGCTAGATTAAAGAAAGCCAATGGCCAAGTATTCATAAAGAAAGATACTAGGTTTTTAGTTAATGGATATTAATGGTAGGCTGAAGGCTGGACTCTGGGTAATCTCTAAAAGTATCTTCCATCTCTATGATTCTAAACTATTTACCTCTCATATGGCAGAATTTTTGGAGACAAATAAAATATTACCATAAACTTTATCAAGTTTAGGCTTCAAAGGCAGCAGACAATCTAACAATGAAAGCAATATTCAGTAAGAAAGGGCAAAATTCTAGATGGTTTAATAAAAGTACCACTAAAGAGTAAACTACTTCACTGAGTTGTTTCAGAATTTAATCACTCAATATTTAAGTCAATATGGTACAAAGCAAAAAAAAAAAAGAGTTGACACTAACAACAGAATATTATTGAGTCCTTTACATTCTATCCTTTGATATTTTTAATATTATTAATTCAGGCAAACATAGCTAGTCATACAAAACACACAATTCTAACACATAAAAAGAACTCTGAAAGTAACAAATCCATTTAGACATGCATTTGATTTTCTATTCTAAAGATGTTTCAAGTTTCTGGGTCATTTATCTATCATTAACTATAGCATTTCACATACAGAATATACTGGTATCTCAAAAATATTTTTAATATATTTTAAAAGCACAAACCCAAAGTCTATTTTAAAAACCATAAAACTTTACTGATGAAATAATTTTTAAATGTAATATTTACCTTCACAGCATTAGTCAAGCATCTAAAACAAATTTCAATGTAATAAATGACCTTCCTTATAAGCATTCTTTGCTTCTTTTACTTAACATAGCTGATTTAAACAGGGCATTGGTGCAGAATAATTCAAGCTAACCACCATCAAAGGGGTGGCTTATTGTTGCTACAGAAACAAAGCAATGGCAATTAGTATGTAAATGAGACTCCACAAAGCAGCATCCTCTTGTTACCAAAGTGATATTCAATACCATGCTTTTCATGGGTGCCTATTTAATAACATTATGTAACAGCAACAATTTAATTTTACAAATTCTGTTTACTAAATAGTCAAAAAAATTATCAAGTCCTGATATTACATTGCCGTATATGAGAATGTATTAAAACTTACCCAAAGCATCATATTCTAAAGCACAATGGTAAATCATACGATCTATAGAGATGATAAAATTTACATTTTCAAAAGAAAGGAGCCACTTTTACCAGTAATTTTTTGGGTTTTTTTGGGGGGGGGGTCCTTTTGAAATAAGTAGAAGGGGCAGTAGTCAATATGGTATACTGCATGCCCAAAGGAAACCCTGAGAGATAAACAGTATTAAATTTAAGAAGCTTTAAACTGGAAAAAGATAGGAGACAAATAAAACTCAAGACTGGTTTACACATAAAAAAATAAAGTGTTGTACCTGATGCAATTTATATGAGTTCAACTAATTCACAAACATATAATGGCTCCTCTCTTTAAAAACAAACTTGAATCCATATGTTTTTATTTCTAGAAATTAGTTTTCTCCAACAAGAAATACTATAGAATAAAGAAACTGCTATTTTACTTGATGATGGAGGCAGGCAGGACCAGAACCCAGGATTCCCAACTCTCAGTCCTTTTCAATATACTACCCAAAGAACTGAAATGACTTGAAATATTTGTTTAGAAAATATTCACCAAATAAAACCTATTCCATTCAAATAGGTAAATTGCAATGCACAAGGATGACAAAATATATAATCAAGAAACATAGTATAACTAAATTGCTGTGCTGAACACCTGAAAGTTACACAATATTGTAAATCAACTGACTTCAATAAAAAAAATTTTTTAAGAAATATACACTATAATTGTCTAAGATTTGGAACATAAAAATAAAGATTTATCTTTATCTTAAATATTGTGTACATATATGAGTTCATCACAAAATATGAGAACACAAGCAAAGATAGGAATCATGAAGTAAATTTCATAACTAGTTCCTTCCTTTCCCCCAAATGTTATTTTTTGAGTTAAAGTGATTTCATATATGCAGATAATTCTCCTAAAATATATAAAATTTCAACCAGTATGTGATGTTAATGATATTAACAGAATTCGATCTTCTTTTACTTAACCCTTATTTTCCCCCAAGACAAGCAAGGAGATGGACCATTACCAAGGTGGTATATAATACATGAAATAAATAGTATAACACTATACATAATCCATAATTGTAATTTAAATGAAACAATCTTTATTAAATTAGCCAATGGCTGAAAATATAGAAGTGAAATCTTAAAATATAAATTATAACCTGACTTACAGTTCACTATTAGGAAATAAAAGCAAAATTCTCTAAGTTTTTGAGGAAAGTCACAAGTTCTATTGAGATAATTAAATGGTCTTTTGTACACTTTTAGAAACTATATAGAATATTAATAGTAGCTGAATGAAACTCAAAAGGGCAGATCTACAGGGGAAGCCAGTGAAGTTCCAATCAGAATTAATTTAACAAATATTTAATTAACCATCCATTATTTATAAGTAATGAAAATATGACAGTGAGCAAGCCAAATCTGGTCACTGCTGTTAGAGCTTAGAGTGTAAAAGAGAAGACAGATGAATGACAAAGTGCTATAATGGGGAAAATATAGGGCACTCTGGAAATACACAGCAAGGGCCCCTGACTTAATAAAGGGAGAGATGATAGCAAGGAAGGCCTCCAGAAGGAAATGACTATAAGGTTCGAAGGATAAGAATGGTTTAGGTATGGGGAAACAGAGGTACAAAAAATATATTAGGAAGAAGAAACAGCATGTGCAATCAAAGAGTTATTCAGGACCAAGGCTGAGAGAAACTGGCTGAAGAGTAGAACCTGGTGGCTGGGAAGGATGGGGGTGGGGAGAGGTGAGGAGTTAAGATGTTGGAGAAGTCAACAGGGACCAAGTCAGGACTGCAAGCCTTATTAGGAACTTGAACATTAACCTGGGTCAATGCGGAGCCATTAAGGGTTTTAAGCTAGTGACTAATGTGATCAAATTTGCATTTTAGAAAGATGGCTCTGGTTTGGTTACCCAGGAAACAGCAAATGGTGGGGGTGAGGATGGGGAAGGCAGGACTGAAGGGAGATGAGATGATCATGGCCCTCATAGAGTACTGAGAGGAAATGAACAGAAGATGAATCCAAAAGAAGATCCTTTTCAAGAATGAAAAGGACTTACTTGGTGACGAAGTGGATGTGATGTGGAGAATGACAGAGAAGAGTTGAGGACTTCCAGGTTTCTATTCTGAGTAACCAGATGGATAGTAGGACCACTTCACTGAGTGAATGAGTGCAGAAAGAATAGTTTTCCTGGGAAAGATAAGTTTTCAGGAAAGTGAACTTGATTTGTTTACACAATAAAGAAGTAGAGTAGTTCAAAAGATAGTTGGACAATAAACAGTCTACATTTCCCCATTTCCTTTTTCATACCCCTCTCTTCATTGAATCTCTTTAATCCTATTGAGACCAGCAAAATTCCTGATTTTCTTCATGCGCTGCTAAAAGTAACCTTGGGTGTGACAGGTTTCTTACCTGATAGCAAAGGGGTCACTGCTTTTCTAGATACACTTCATGAGTAAATGATAGGACGGGAGTGGGGGAGGAGAAGGGTGTGATAGGGTTCAGGACACACTACTCCCCAATTTGGCACCTTGGCATACTGAGTATTTTAAGTTGAAGGAGTTTGAGAAAACAGCAGGAGGGAGGGAGAAGGTCAGTGACCTCCCTGGTTCTGTTTTGTCAAGTTCCTTCAGTTTAAAATACTCAGTATGCCAAGGTTCCTGTGCCATGTAAAACTTACATTAAATAAATCTGTATGCTTTTCTCCTGTTAATCTTTGTCAGTTTCCTTTTCAGACCCAGCCAGAGACTCTAAGAGGGCTGAGGAAAAAACTTTCTCCCCTACAGGTACCTCGGAGCAGAAATAATTTGAAAACAAACAAACAAAAAAAGCATATTTTAATAGAGAACACTGCGGCATGTAAATTATATCTCAATAAAGCTGTTTTTTTAAAAAGTAATAATTTATTGCTTTTAGCTAAACATCTGCTCTTCAACTTTCTGTATACTGTACCTATCAGAGTATCTTCTCTCTTAAAATGGGCTTCTAATGGTTTTAGCAATCAGACTGATGGTAAGTTCAGTTGCTAGTCTGAAATGTGCAATTACCAAAGAAATCATATGACAAGATTTTATGGTTTTAAAAAGTAAATGGCATCATACTTTATCTATTGAGATTTCAAATATTAATTTAAAAAATATTTGACCAAGAGAAGGGAAAACAAAAAATATTTACTGTTGATTCAGTGAGTTTAAAGTTTGTAATTAAAAAACAATTTTTTAATACTAGCTGAAGTTTATAGTTATTTTATATAGTTTTATTTGGGGTTTCTTAAATTAATTAAAATGAGTATTTATAATTTTTATTATAAAAATTGACAAAATACTTAAAAGTAGAATAAAATGATGAATACTCATATACTTCATCCGTATTTGGCAGTTTTTAAGATTTTGCTAAATTGGTTTTAATCTCTTTTGTCTTTCTTTGCTATCCAGACAGGTGGAAAACTGCAATTAATATAAACATTTAAATATATATAATAGGAATTAAAACTGTCTATGAAAAAGTTTTTCAGTATATATGATCAAAAGAACGATAGAGACAGGGGCTTCCCTGGTGGTGCAGTGGTTAAGAATCTGCCTGCCAATGCAGGGGACATGGGTTCAAGCCCTGGTCTGGGAAGATCCCATGAGCCACAATTACTGAGCCTGCACGCCACAACTACTGAAGCCCATGCGCCTAGAGCCCGTGCTCCACAACAAGAGAAGCCATCACAGTGAGAAGCCGGCTCACCGCAACTAAAGAAAGCCCACACACGGCAACGAAGACCCAATGCAGCCAAAAATAAAATAATAAATAAATAAATTTATGAAAAAAAAGAATGATAGAGACAGATAATGATAAAAGTATTATTTACTATTATCTATTAATTACCTTTAAATATTAGAGTATTCGAAATTCTGGAAACTTTTATTTTTTTAAGAGTTTTAAAAATATGGACCATTTTTAAAAGTCTTTATTGAATTTGTTATAGTATTGCTTCTGTTTTGTTTTGTTTTTTTGGCTGCGAGGCATGTGGGATCTTAGCTCCCTGACCCAGGATCGAACCCGCACCCCCTGCAATGGAAGGCAAAGTCTTAACCACTGGACCACCAGGGAAGTCCCTGAAAACTTTTTAAAATAGAGAAGCACTTAATGAAAGAAAAGATCTTACACCTTAAAAAATGAAAGAAAAAGAAAAAGAAGAAAGAAACTGCACTATAACTGAAAGGCCAAAATGCTGGTGAATAACGTTACCAAGCTCCTTTCATTGTGACTTAGAATCACTTTTTTACAGTAAGGCCAAATTTATGTTTATTTTTAGCTTTTTAAAGAAAAGGAGAGAGTTTGGTGAATTTCCAGCTAAAAAAGGGAAAAAAAAGTTGAATACCACAATGTTTATTTGATGAAGAAGTCATAACACAACAGCAAAAAAAGTAAAACAGGGAAATATGGTTCTAAGTATCACTATTATGTTTTCAGATTGTAACAATCCTAGATAATTGTAAAAAGTTTTTAGAGTTCCTGCTAATTGGATTAAATTTGTGTACTGTTTCTGTATGGGAATATTTTAAGCTCAAGCAAGTCATCTAGGTGAGGAAAAAGATAAAGGATGATCTAAGAACAAATAAAGCAATTAAAAAAATAATCAGTGCAACCGATTTTTAAACATGCCCAATATTCAAACTGTATTTTAAACAGGATCCAGCTACTCATATCTTTAAATCTATTAGAATACATTTTCTAACATTAGCAGTTCTCTTGCCTACTTGTGGAATATGAGTTGCAGCCCTTCACTGTACCCCCTTCCTATTGTTACAGACAGCAAAGCCATAACAAATACTGAAGAAGAGCTATAAAAATGCAAGAACTTCCAGTAATGGTGGTGAAGTGAAGAAGTCTGGAGAACCCTCTGTAGATAACAATTATTCAATCTAAACAAGAGATTAAAAATATTTATAGGCACTGGAAAAAATCTGAAAGAAAGCATAAGCCAGAAATACTATTGCTCTTGAAAAGCTGCAACTAGAAAGTGTACACTTGTGGGATTAGGGCTTTCTCCAACCTCCCATGATGACAGTGAGGAAGAAGGAGAGAAGAAGAGGAGTTTTACAGACTAGAGATGAAAGAGAGCAGAATTTAAAAGGAAACTGAAGGGGGAAATCTGGAAGTGAATGAATTGCAGAAGGGTTGAGACACAAAATCTGAGAATAAACTCTACTCAAATGCCTGGTTGACTCCTAAACTCTGCATGCATGAAAAGACCCCAAGGAGTCTAGCAAAAAAGTAGGCAGAGACCAAAGAGGAATCTACTCTTGAAAGACAGAGCTATAATGGATAAGTTCTGCTTTTCTTAAACTGAGTTTATTCCCCAACTGTACACAGCTCAGAGAGCATTAAGCTGAAGAGTTATTGGTTTAAGGTGCCAGGGAATACAGCCTGAGGCTGGCAGAGTGGCTGGAAATTAAGGGGGAATCTCCAGGTGTAAGGGAACCAGATACTGTGCCCCCAAATTTGAACACTATCTCTGCCCAAACATTTATTCTGTCAAATCATACATGTGTAAGGAAGACAGGAAAGAGTCAAGCTAAAAAAGCAGCGTATGGAAATCCTAAAAAGTGATACAGAGATATTAGCTGCTGCACAACGCAGAAGAGACAAATTTGCAGTTGAGTCCAGAAAAGTTAACTGTCTACTACTAGAGTAAAAACCCAACAATCCAAAACAAAACAAAAACCAAAACCCACAAAGGGAACCCCAGAAATCCTCAACACAACAGAATCCAGAGTTGTTAACTAGCAAAAATACTGGGAAAATGTGACCCATATTCGAGGAAAAAAACCCAGTTAATAGAAACTGACTCCAAGCGGCCCAGATGGGGGGTGGTTTAGGAAAGACTTCAAAGTAGCTTTTGTGATCATATTCAAAAAATCAAAGGAAAACATGGTCTTATTGAGTGGACGGATAGGGAGTCTCTGGAAACTATAAAACAAAATCCAAATGGAAATTCTAGAGTAAGTATAGTAACTAACAATTCTATTGACAGATCAATAGAAATTACCACTCTGAAGAACAAAGATTTAAGAAAAATGAACAGTCTCAGAGATCTGTGGGACAACATAAAGTAGTTCTACATACATGTAACTGGAATTCCAGAAAGAGGAAATGAGAGAAAAATGGCAGAAAATGCAGTAATGTAAAAGCAAGTTAAAATCTGAAAGGTGAAACGAGTTTGAAACTTTAAACAGGAAATCAACCCTAAAAAAATGTTAGGATAATCTCATTTATGGAATAAAATACCTTTCAAAACCATCTCTCTTCTTATCAGAGAAAAAAAAATCACCAAAACTGAATGTTCCTCACAGCAGTTTAGCTGATTTAAAATTTTAAAGCCGGAGTAATATATATTAGTCAGCTATTTGTTTATAATGGCTCCTGAATTATACTATTCTATGTTTAACTTTAGGCATTCAGCATCTGTGGTCAGATATGATACCACTTAGCTCACTGCTTTGAGCCCACGGTTTCTGGAAAAGAATTTCTAAATTTAGAAAGCTAGTTCAAAGGAATGGAAGCTAGACAGACCTCTTCTGGACTTATTTTTATGATACTCAGAGAGAAGCTATGTTTTCTAAATCTCCTCTTATTGCTGGTATTAAGCATCAGCTCATGGGCAGTATTAAAAAATGGTCTGAAACATACAGCAATTAAACCAGATGCAGAACATGAAAAAAGTAGACAAAACATTATCTAGAGTAGAAGATGTTTGATACTTGTCCAGCTCCCAAACTGAAAAAGCAACAAACCAAAGCCATTAACAAATGCATACAAGATACCTGTAGTAGGGGTCTTCAGAGCATATTTCTTTACAAAGAGTTTCTGGTGCACTATGTGAAGGCCATTAGTGGGTGTTTAAAGTGAATGATGTAGCACAATTTATATTTGCCTTTTCCAATTGTTTTATATACTGAAAAAAAATACTCTGCGAGGAAAAATGTCTCCTACTTTTAACATTTCTCAGTTCTTAAGCCTAAGTTTCCCACTCACTGCACCATTCAGTTCTAAGTTCTTATCTGTAACCTTTCCCACAGTTCTGTACTTAAGCATTTGGGGCTACAATTTTGGCAATATTTATGATGCTAAGGGGAAATGTTAAGGACTATTCTTCAAGTCAGTCAGTACACAAAAATCTAGGAATATTAGAAAATTTAATGTTAAATTTTAACATATAGCAAGTGTCTAACCATGTGAACATTCATATTAAAGTCTTTAGTGTCTCTTATTTTCTAAAGTAAAGCTTGTGATCAAGACAAGCACTGCACTGTTATAACGAGTTAACATCCACTAAAATATTTACTATTCCATTGGTTCTTAATTTAATCTTACCTAAAAACAGAGGGTTGTTATGATGTGTTAAAATTAAACCTGGACATGTTTCTCTCAATTATTTTCCTAATCTTGTACTTTTTATTATCAATGAAACCTAAGAAAGGTATGGAGGTTTTAAGTGTTAAATTTTCTATTATTTTTTCATTTAAGGGAAAGCATACATGATAACCCCAACCTCAGTTATGTACATTTAGTCTTATTCAGAAGATTGTTAGTAATTTTGAATTCCCATGAGTTTTTAGCTGCTTATAATACATCTATTTGAAAAATACTGCAATTGTTGGCTTTTCACTAGATTTTTGCTGGACTGAAATTAAATGTTAAAATCTAAGATCAGGAGGAAATGATTAATTGGCCCACGCAAAAAATATATTTTTATGGGTTTAAGAAAGCCAATATACACTGGAGAATCAGAAAAACAAAAATGAATTTAATTTTTATAGTATACCAAAAACTAACTGTAATGGGTTGAACTGTGTTCCCCAAAGAAGTTCTACACATGGTACCTGTGAACATAATCTTATTTGAAAATTGGGTCTTGGGTTTCCCTGGTGGCGCAGTGGTTAAGAGTCTGCCTGTCAATGCAAGGGACACGGGTTCGAGCCCTGGTCCGGGAGGATCCCACATGCCGCAGAGCAACTAAGCCCACGCACCACAACTACTGAACCTGTGCTCTAGAGCCCGTGAGCCACAACTACTGAGCCTGCGAGCCACAACTACTGAAGCCCACGTGCCTAGAGCCCGTGCTCCGCAACAAGAGAAGCCACTGCAATGAGAAGCCCGCGCACCACAACAAAGAGTAGCCCCCAGTCTCCGCGACTGGAGAAAGCCCGTGCGCAGCAACTAAGACCCAACGCAGCCAAAAATAAATAAATTAAATAAATTTTTTTAAAAAAGAACATTGGGTCTTTGCAGATATAATCAAGTTGAGATGAGGTCATATTGGATTAGGGTGGATCCTACATCCACTGACTTGGCATTTTATGAGAAAGGAAAGAGATTTGGATGCAGAGGTAACAGAGAAGAATGTGAAGATATGAAGAAAGTGATGTGAAGATGGAGGCAAAGATTGAAGTGAAGGCATTTATAAGCCAAGGGATGCCAAGGATTTCTGGGATACACCAGAAGCCAAGAAAAGGCAGTAAGGATTCTTCCCTAGAGACTTTATAAAGAGTATGGCCCTGCCAACACCCTAATTTTGGACTTTTTGTCTCCAGAACTGTGAAAGAATAAATTTCTGTTGTTTTTAAGCCACTCAGTCTGTGTTGCTTTGCTCTAGCAGCCCTCGGAAACTAACACACTAATGCACAAGTAACAATATAGATTTGAACCTGATTTTTTAAATTGAGGGAGACTTACTTTCCCCTAGGTTATATGTACCCAGCAAATTGGAAAGAGAACAGGTAATTTTCTAGGGAACTGATTGGCTCAAAATCACCCTGGATGATTTTTTTCTAACATTTGTCTGAGTATACCCTAAGAGGATAAAATAATATATCTAAAGAACAAAGAAAAAGTTAACATTTTTGATGAACTGAACAATGTACTGATTTGGTAACCTTCAAAATACTGGTCAACATATTTACTTAGCCCCAAGAAACAACTCTAAATTGGTTTAATAAAGCAAATTAAACTTCACATAGGAAAATCAAATTACTGGAACAATGAGGTTTTCAAAAGGACACAAAGGAAGTTTTTTTTTTTTAACTTCATAAAAATTAGCTTTAATGTGAAAAAAATTAATCAAAGGTTCCAAAGACTTGACTGCAAACTAACTTGCTGTGGGGGGGGGAAGTATTTCTTTTTTCCAGTTTCAGTGGCATTAAAGTCATACTATTAATAACTAAACTTTTATTTTCTGAATTTGTAAAGTTGAAGGCATTCTAAGTTTCCAAAGTAAATGTAATTATATACATATTATGTATATATATGTAATATATATGTAATTATATACATATATGTAATTATATTTACAGTTAAACTATTCCTACAAATATAAAACATTTATAGGAATTGTAAGGAAAACTTAGTTTATTTTTGCTATTCATTTTTTAACAAGCATTTATGGAATGTCTAAATGCCAAACACTACTAGGCATGAGAATTCAAAGATACATAGGGCTCAGTTCCATTCTTTATGGAGTATACAGTCTAATGACAAGGTAGACAGTAAAAATGGGACATGTTCTATAAAGAGATACGAAGAGAATAAAGGAGCTTAGTCAAAGGATCAGCCTAGGAAACCAAGGGAAACTTGACGGAGAACCAACATTTGAACAAACTCTTTGACAAGCAGGAATTTTTCAGATGAAACGGGAAGGTAGAAATAGAAGAGAAATTCCAGGAAAATAGAAAAAAAGAAAGATATGGAATCCTGAACAGATTTGACATATCCAGAGCTGCTTGGAAATTTTTTATCACTAAAGCATAAGGTAAGTAACATCAAATATTGAAAGATGAGGCTGGAGAGAGGCTAAAGAATTTAGACTTTGTGTCCCACTTCACAGGGCACGAACTGCACTTTTCAAACTGGGAGTTCCATGAGACACAAAGACCATATAGGAAACTGCTACAGTAACCCAGGAAAGACATGCTGAGGGTCTGGACTAAAGCAGTGTCAGTGGAATGGGAGAATAGACTGGATTCCAGAATCATTTCTGTAATCTAATCATGATGGTCTGCTAATAAGGGACTGAGAAGAATCAAAGATGGTACTGAGGCTTCTGGTGAAGGGATCTGAGCTGATTAGCAAAGAAATGAATACAAATTTGGGCAGGCAGGAGAAGTGGGGAAATGGTGAAAGATGAAGGTAGTAAAATGTTAGTTTAAGGTATCTGCAAGACAAGAAGAAAATTTTCTAGTAATGACAATACTCAGTATTTATATTTTTTACTGCATATGAAGTACTTTTTTTTTTTTTTTTTTTTTTTTTCCTTTTTGCGGTATGCGGGCCCCTCACTGTTGTGGCCTCTCCCGCTGCGGAGCACAGGCTCCGGACGCGCAGGCCCAGCGGCCATGGCTCACGGGCCCAGCCGCTCCGCTGGGATCCTATGGGATCCCATATGGGATCCTCCCAGATCGGGGCACGAACCCGCATCCCCCGCATCGGCAGGCGGACTCCCAACCACTGCGCCACCAGGGAGGCCCCATATGAAGTACTTTTACATACGTTCTCTTGGTTGACAGAACCACCCAGTGAGATAAGAGCATTTCACACATAAGAAAACCAGAGCTCAAAAGGTGAGGTGACTTGTTACAAGCTACTCAGCTAGTAGGCTACCAGGCTAGAGTCAGAAAAAAAATCAGAGTCCTATCTAGTCTTTCAAAAGCCACTCCATGCCATAGATAAATTATGGTTAGTTTCCAATTGTCATTGACGTCTTAGTATTTTGCTGCTTCCCACTGAGCTGATTTTATTTAATCATTGTTGAGTCCAGAATCACCTAGTCCACACTGGCACTTGAAGTTATGACAATACCCAGAGGAAAAAAATTTAGAGTTAGTGAGAATCACGTTACTGGAAAAAATCTTAGACCATTAAGTGTTAGAAGGTCTTTCAGTTCTTCTGATGGAGGAATTCTACGATAGGTTCCCAAAGTAACCTCCAGAAATACATTACAGTTTCAAAGGGTTCCATGGTCTAATTAATTTGGGAATTAATTGCTTTAGATTGCTTTATTGCACAATTTCACAAAGCCTTTAATATTCTAATGTACACTGAAAATTTCTAGGAGTACAATTAAGAATACAGTGTTCCCCAAACATATCTGACCACTGAACATTCCTCCCAAACATTTTTTTCTTTTTGGCTGCACTGCGTGGCTTGTGGGATCTTAGTTCCCCAGCCAGGGACTGAAGCCAGGCCCTCGGCAGTGAGAGCATGGAGTCCTAACCACTGGACCGCCAGGGAATTCCTTCCCCCAAACTTTTAATTTAGAGTATCTTATGGGACTAGCATTCTATAGAATACACTTTGAAATACTGCTCAATAAAACTATTTAAGCAACATACCAACAAATACAAATTAAAGATAATAAATACAAACAGTACATTAGTGCTGAGGGAATGCAGAATAAAAAGGAGAGATGACAATTTGTGGAATTAATCGGGAAAAGTTTCCTGCTCAATATACTGTTTAATTTTGCAATGAAATTTAGGCAGTAATATGAACTAGGAATACATGTGCTTACCAGTAGAAATCTTTTAAGTTTCTGATTGACGCAATTATAAAATAAAAATTTGGGGGACTTCCCTGGTGGTGCAGTAGTTAAGAATCCGCCTGCCAATGCAGGGGACACGGGTTCGAGCCCTGGTCTGTGAAGATCCCACATGCCATGGAGCAACTAAGCTCAAGCGCCACAACTACTGAGCTTGCGCTCTAGAGCCCATGAGACACAACTAGTGAGCCCACGTGCTGCAACTACTGAAGCCCACGCGCCTAGAGCCCATGCTCTGAACAAGAGGAGCCACCGCAATGAGAAGCCTGCACACGGCAACAAAGAGTTAGCCCCCGCTCGCCACAACTAGAGAAAGCCTGCACACAGCAATGAAGACCTAACTCAGCCAAAAATAAATGAATTAATTTAATTTTAAAAAGTCTTATTACCATAACTTATAATTTTTAAAAATTTAATTGCCTATACTTGGGGAGTAAATAATTAATTTCTCTTATACTATTAAGATGGTTAGGATTTATAGCCTTCTGAAACTTCATCAAAGCTTCTTGTTCTTACTTATTAATTAATGACTGCTTCAAGGTTTTATATGGCCTTTAATCCATCAGAATTTCATTGTAGTCTCAGGTAAAAATCTCATTATTACAGATTCCATTATGAGGAAGGGATCTATATAATAAACTTGTTTGCCAATGTCCCATTCTGAGGTTATGATTTGTCATAATGAATTTTTATAAAGAATGATTTTACACACCAAATGCTTCCTCTTGATTATCCTCTTAAAATAATCATCCTATATTACCGAAGACCATAAATGGTATTCTGTTTGCAGCCTAGAACAGAGAGCTAAGAGCTCCATAATTCTGCCTGGTGATCAAGTCCTTTAACTTCCTTAGTTCTTTCCAACTTCAAACATTCCTACTTAACAAATCTAACTGAACTCCAAATTACTACAATGTAGAGAGACCTGGGAAAATGGAAGGAAAATGTAAGAATCTGAGTTTCTCCAGTTTGCTAAATTCAGGCTTTCTATTCATTCATTGATTCATTATAGAGAGCCTTCATGTACTCCTGCAAACTATAAATCTGATTTCTAATAATACATGCTTTATAACAAAATCATGATATTAAACAGAATTTTTCTTTAATAAAACATTCTTTTAAAAACTAAAGAAATAATAATAGTATTAATGCATGTCTTATTTTGTATTTATGGGGTTAGTTCATTAAATAGAATATCTTTATTATCTCATTCATTATTTAAAATTTTTGAAAAAAATTTCATTTTTTTAGGACATATTATCCATAATCCAAAGCAGACATCATTAGATACATAAGATATTTAAAAGTAAATCACCTGGAGCTACACTATTGAATTATAATTTATACAGACTAAGGTTCCCTTTTCCCTAGTTAGTTTCAGTGCATAATAGGAAAAGAGGGAAAAAAAGCACAACTTTTTCTTTTTGGTGCTTTTTAAATTGAGTATTTTAATCAAATGGGAATTTTTTACTAGGATTACTATAGTTCACTGCTTCTAAAGTAACAGTAAGCAGTTCTATAGACACAGTTGCAAACTTAAGCTACGAAAATTAGGTGATTAATCTTCTCCATTACTTTGGCATTATCCCCACACTGGTTCCTTATCTAAGTCCCTGAATCTGCTGAGGTCCCAAAATGGAGACTTGGATGCATAAATACAAGGTTGTTTCCAAACATTCGACCATGTAAACAAAAAGTAAGGGCACAAGATAAAAATATCTGATGATTGCTTTAAAATTCACTATTCAAACTGGAGAAAATATGCCACTCTTCTGTAGATTCATTTACATTTGCTTCTTAACTAGAAAAAGAAAATAGGTACAGACATGTTCATGAGCGCTCACATAATGAGTCACACACAAATGAACTGGTAAAAAACTGTAACACACTTGAATATTTTATAAGTAGAAGAAAGTTTTCTTACCTTCAGAAGTTCAAAGTAATGTAGACAGTGGTAAACAGGGGCTAGAAGTAGCCTGGGTAAAACATACTGAACAGCTTCTTTGAAACCTTCGCCTATTGACTAGAAAATAAAGTGATTTAATTTTTAAGTTTACTTTTCAGACATCATATATCTTGATCTAAAAACTACTATACCTGCAAATAGAGTGCCGCTCCAGGCTTTGATAACTGACTAAGGAAACGATCATGAAAACCAGGTCGTAAAATATCTCGAGCATATGATTCATATGGATCAAATGCCAGTTCCTTAGAAAATAAAGAAGGCAAAACATAAATAATCTTTCTCCAAGGTAAAGTATAAATGACCTACCACCATAAACACAAGAAGATTAAATTATGGGCACACCTATGCCTGCACAATTATATATTTCTTTTAAAGCCTCTAAACAAAATTACATTGCTGTTAATTTTAACAGAATAAACCTAGTATTCTCAATTAAGAAAGTAAATCAATTCTTTCTGATGAGTAATGGGATTCTTATATGACACCTCTCATGAAAGGGTTCTAGTAGAGTATTATCAACAAACATAGTCAAAAGAATGGAGGGATTTTTAGATGTGGAAAACTAAGTGTAGCCTGAATAATAAAGAACATAGATATCCACAACAGGTAAAGTATAAACATTTAGAATATTGGTGCCAGACATTTATTTTCTCATGGTTATTTCTTGTTCATAGACTTACTTAACACATTCTGCAAGCCAGAGGTAACTGTTTATATCATCTAAAATTCATTGGCATATTTTTCACAAAACAATAAAAATGTAATCCAAATTGCCAAAAGATTTTACCATCACCAATCATTAATAAACTAAACAATTCTAAAGGTTAGAATCTACTGGTTTTGATGATTCCTGAGGAAAAAAAGAGTAGGTATTGTGATTTTATCAGGAGGTAGGATTTCTACTCTCCGTCATCCTGTGCTCTATTCCAGGTAAAAATAAAAAGCCAAAACCCCCAAACTATTATGAAGATGGTGTTATAGATTCTAGCAAGAGCTCATTTCTATGAAGGGTAATTCTAGAAAGAGGAAGAGGACATCTAGTGGAGGACTGCAGAAGAATGAAGTTAGGAGTGAATGACAGAACAAATGTTTACTTTTAAATTACCCTTTATGTTGTTTCTCAGACTGTTTTCTTTAAGGAAAGATTCAATAATAACAACACAAGATCAGAAATCAGAAGACCCCAGTTCTGTTCTCTGTGAAATGCAATAGGGATATAAAGTTCCAAGTCATCCTAAATTCCTTGAGCCATTTCAATTCCTTCAACTGTTCTCAACTGAACATTTCTGTAATAATATAACAATGGAAATTGCAGTCCATTGCAGATCTTACAGGAATGGATAGTAGGTTTTCAACAATAACAGCAGGAGGGAGTCAGGTTATGAATAGACTGGATGGGAGAGAGGAATAAAAATGTGATTGGATGCTTATATCTTGGGTCTCTTGAATTCATGAACTTACATAGAGCAGATAATGTCTGTCCTCCTCCCCTTTCAATAAACTCTAATTTATTATAGAATTTTTGTGACAATTACACATATAAAGTAAAGACTATACAGACAGTGTAGTGGCTTAAAAGCATGACTCTAGCATCAGAGAGACCCAGGTTCCACTTCTGATTGTACTGCTTACTAGCTGTGTGACCTCTGACAAACTATTAACATTTACTCTAAGCCAAGTTTCCTCATTGGAAAATGTAGATGATATCTACTTCAAGGAGTTGTTTTAGGAATTAAGTGAGATACACGCAAAGTGCTTGCAATAGCATATGCACATAATAAGCGGTGAATAAATGGTATCTAGTATTATCATTCTAAAATAGCTAATTTCGAGAGAGAAAAAATTGACAACTAACTGGAAATCCAAGCTCTTATCACGTAGTTTTATTCTTGAGGATAAATTTGTAGAATGGCAAGCACTTCTAAGAATCCTCGTCTAAATTAATAGATGATATTATGATCAGTTTACTGGTTAAATGCAATACTTATAGGATTCACTTAAAAATTTAATTATTGATACACACAACTGTGTATTAACATTTAAAAATATAGACTATTCCAAACATACAGAAAAGTACAGAAAACAGTTTAACAACCATATTCACCATCTAGCTCAAAAAAAGCTCAACATTTTATAACACTTCACTTTTTTTTTTTTTTTAAAGAAATAAGACAGTACAGATGTAATTGATCCTCCTGGGCTCCCTTTCAGAAGCTAATTTCCTCTCCTGCTAATCCCCAGAGGAAATCACTATCCTGAATTTGAATTTTATTATTTCCAAGTATATTTTTATATCATAATTACATATATATCAAGAAACAAGGCAATGCTTTCAAATTTTATATAAATATTGTAATGTACATAGTAACAATAAATTCTGCAATTTGGTTTTTATATTCAAAGTTGTTTTAATGATTTATCCAATTTGATTCATATAGTTCCTTACAGTTCATTTATTTTAAACTCTGTATAAATATATCTTTTTTTAGGTAAATTTTTTACTCTGAGATAATTTAGATTTCACATGTAGTTGTAAGAAATAATACGGAAAGATTCTGTCTGTCTGCACACTACCCAGTTTTCCCCAGTGGTAACCTCTTACAATAGTACAATATAGTGCAATATCACAACCTGGCCATTGACATTGATGTAGTAAAGTATAAAATATTTCCATCACCACAAGGATGGCTCTTGTTGCCACCCTTTTACAGCCACACCTTCTTCCTTCCCATCATAGCCTCTTTAGCCCCCAGCAACCACTGATCTATTCTGCATCTCAATAGTTTTCTCATTTCAAGAAAGTCATATAAAAGGAAGTACACAGTATGCAACCTTTTGGAATTGCTGGATCATACAGTAATTCTTTAACTTTTTGAAGAACTGTTTTCCATAGCAATTGTACCGTTTTATTTACATTCCCACCAGCAAAGTTTGAAGGTTCTAATTTCTCCACATCCTCTCCAAAACTTGGTATTTTCCTTTCATTTTAAAAATTTAATTCTAGCCATCTTAGTGAGTGTGAAGTGGTATTTCATAATGGTTTTGATTTGCATTTTACTTATGACTAATGATGCTAAACATCTTTTCATGTGCTTGTTGGCCATTTTTATATATTCTTTGGAGAAATTCCTATTCAAATCCTTTGACCATTTAAAAACTGAGTTGTTTGTCTTTTTTGTAAGAGTTCTTTATATACACTGAATATATCAGATATTATCAGACATATGATTTGCAAATATCTTCTCCCATCCTGTGTGCTGTCCTTTCACTTTTGATGGTACTCTTTGAAGCACAAAAGTTTTATATTTTAAGTCTAAATTATGTATTTTTTTTCTTTTCTCACTCATGCTTTTGGTGTAATATTTAAGAATCCTTTGCAAAGTCAAGGTCATGAAGACTTAGCCATGCTTTCTCCTAAGAGTTTGATAATTTTAGTTCTTATATTAAGTCTCTGATCCATTTTGAACTTATGTTTATATATGGTATGAGGTAAGGAGTTCAATTTCATTCTTTTGTGCTTCTCGTAACTTTGTTTTTTTGTGTATGAACAGAAGTTTAAAAATTTTAATCTCTTCTTTTATGGTTTGTACTTTCTATGTGTTCTTTAAGAAACCCTTCCTACTTCAAAGTGATAAATACGTTCTCCTGTATTTTCTTCCGAACTTCTAAAGTTTTGCTTTTCATTTTTAGATTTTATTTAAACTACTGAGAGTTTTTCCTGTATGATGTGAGCTAAGGAAGGAATATTTTCTTTCCACATGGAAAACCAGTTTTGACCCAGCATCATTTATTAATTAGTTTGTTATTTCTCTACTGATTAAAATGTAATCTGTCACATATCGTGTGTATGTGTATTTTTTTTCAGGGTGCTCTATTCTGTTCCACTAATTGTCTATATCTACAACTAATACTGTGGCTTTGTAATAAATCGTATTTACTGTGGCTTTGTAATAAATCTTAAAATCTGATAGGACAAGTCCCCTCAACTTGTTCTTCCTCAAAATTGTTATTTTTGTCCCTTCATTCTTCCACATGAATTTTACGATCAGCTTGCTGATTTATAGATTATTCGGGGACAACTGCATCAATACAATATTGAGTCTTTCCATGAACATGGTATTTCCATTTATTCAGATTTTCCTTATGAATATCATTATTTTATGATTTTCTTAACAAAAGTCTTGCATATATATGTTTATTGGGTTTATTTCTGAATACCTTACAGTTTTGTTTCTAGAGAGAATGGAGCCTTTTTCCTTTAATATTATACATTCACTTGGTTGGAACCGAGTATAGTAATGCTAGCAATTTTTATGTTGGTCTTTTATCTAGCAACTATACTGAACTTGCTTAATAGTTACAACACTATATACATTTTCTTGGATTTGCTGTGTAGACAATTATGTTGACTACAAACAGGACAATTTTGTCTTTTCTCTTCTTTTTCTGTCTTTTGGCTAGTATCTCTATTAGAGTGTTGAAAAGAAGTAGTGAGTGGCATTCTCCTACAGCGTAGTCATTAAATATATCTTTTATAGGTTTTTGATAGATATCCTTTATTAGATTAAGAAAGGTCCCTTCTATTCCTACTTGGCTCAACATTTTAAAGAAATTCCTGAATGAATGTTTTTCTATGCTTCTTCTTATTTGTTGAGATTTTAATGTTAATGTGAAATATTACATTAACTTTTTAAAAATTTCAAACCACTTAAGAGTAAACTTCCTAAGATATATCATACTGGCCACAGTTTTTATTTAGATTATAAACTGATTAATTTTCTTTGCCAGTTGTGTCAGTATGTGAGAGTGGTTCATATTTTTTTCTTGTATTACTCTTATCCAGTTTTGATAATATATGTATTGATATATAATACTAAAAAATTGAGTTGCCCTTTGTGTCCCTATTTTTTATCTTCCTTATGAATCTATTTTGTGGTTTTCTTAACAAAAATCTTGCATATGTTTATTGGGTTTACTTCTGAATACCTTATGGTGCTATTTCTAAACTGAATGGAGCAGGGGACAATTTTCAAGAGTAAGATTACCTGTTTCTTGAAGACTGGTAAAACTCCTAATACTTAGTGTATGCCTCATGTCATTTGTTGAAACATAGACTTGATTATTCAATTTTTAATGGTTTTTAAGTTAATTAGGATATCTATTTCTTGTCAATTTTCCTATTTTATATTTTTAAAAAAGTTAACCACTCCATCCCAGTTCTCAAACATTTTCAAATGGATCTCAGCACTCCTGAATGATTAAAAAAGTTGCAATCTGTAGTTATAACTTTTTCTTCCTAATATTTATGCTTTTCCTTTTTTCTCCCTTGATCAACATTATCAGAGGTTTTGTTCTATCTGTTGTGTGCTTTCTAGTTCATTAATCCTGTTCTTCTATTACTTCCTTTATGTTGTTTCTATTATTACCATCTCTCAAATTTAACTTATCTTTCCTGTTTCTTGGACTGAAACCTTTACTCATTTATTTTTAGTTATATCTACTTTTTAAAATATATGTCTAAAACTGTAAGTTTTTCTTTATGCATTGCTTTAGTTGCATCTTACAGGGTTTTGTATATAGTACTTTCACTTTTGCTCAATTTCAAGTATTTTGTAATTTTCATCGTCACTGCCTCTTTAATCCATGAGATATTTAGAAATTCATTTTTAAGATTTCCTAGTATTTTAAAAACTTTTTATTGTGGTTTCTAATTTAATTTCATATAGTCAGAAAAGATGGTTTGTATGCTATTATGTAATATTTGAGACTTCCTTTTTTATCTAATACTATAACCAATTTTTATAAATATAACTGGTATCTTGAAATGAATCTAGAATCATCCATATATACATAATCAAACCTGTTCATTTTCTTATTTTAACTTCTATAGCCTTAATCTTTTTTCTGTTTGTAATAGAGATGTGCTACAATTTCCTATCATAATAGTAAATTTTTTTCCATTTCTCGTAATTCTGTCAGTTTCTATTTCTTATATTTTGAGGGTTTATAATCAGGTACACATACATTCATGATTGTTATATCTTCATGACATTGTCCCTTTTCCTATTTAGGTAGTGTTCCTCTCTAATGTCCTCCCCACCAAGCTTACTTTTCCTAATTATATCAATGGATATTTATATACTAGCTTCCTTTTATTTGTTTTCATATGTTGACTTTTCAATCCCTTTATTTTTATTTATTTATTTTTTTGCGGTACACGGGCCTCTCACTGTTGTGGCCTCTCCTGTTGTGGAGCACAGGCTCCAGACGTGCAGGCTCAGCGGCCACGGCTCACGGGCCTAGCCACTCCGTGGCATGTGGGATCTTCCTGGACCAGGGCACAAACCCGTATCCTCTACATTGGCAGGCAGACTCTCAACCACTGCACCCCCAGGGAAGCCCAATCCCTTTATTTTAAATATTTCTGTGGTTCTGTTTTGGGTGTGTCTCTACAAGCTGCAAAAAATGGACTTTTAAAAATAAAAAAGTACTTTTTTAAAATAGGCGAGTTTCATCAGTTTACATATACTGAGTTACTAACATAGTAGTATAATGTAGCTGGATTTATTTGTATCATATTACAGTCAGCCCTTTGTATCTGTGGGTTCCACATCTGCTGATACAGAAGGCCAACTGTACTATGCCATTTTAAATGAGGTTACTTGAGCAACCACAGATTTTGATGTTGGAGAGGGGATTTCTGGAACCAATCCCCCATGGATACCAAGGGATGACTGTAGTTTGTTTTCATTATCACTGTTTTTCTTTACTTCATTATTCTTTCCTATTATCAATGGAAAAGATTAAAAAGTGTTCCTATAGTTCTTGTACATTGTAAGATATAGGTAGTATTTCTATTCTTTTGGTGATTTTCCTCAATGTTTTAAAATCAAATTATAGTTTTTTATTATCTATAAATTTTTCTAAATTTTAAAGAGAGTTTACAGTTGCTTAGTTTTTCTTATCTTCTGAATACAAGCCCATTTTATGTGCTAAGAAGTTTAGTTTACCTTCCTTTTTAAATTAAAAAAAACAGTTTGGTTTTTAAAATATTCAGTAGCTCGGGTTTCCCTGGGAGCACAGCAGTTAAGAATCCGCCTGCCAATGCAGGAGACACGGGTTAGAGCCCTGGTCTGGGAATATCCCACATGCCATGGAGCAACTAAGCCTGTGCACCACAACTACTAAGCCTGCACTCTAGAGCCCGCAAGCTGCAACTACTGAGCCCGTGCGCCACAACTACTGAAGCCCATGCACCTAGAGCCCGTGCTCTGCAACAAGAGAAGCCAACACAATGAGAAGAAGCCTGTGCACCGCAACGAAGAGTAGCTCCCGTTCTCCGCAACTAGAGGAAAGCCTGCGCGCAGCAACGAAGACACAACGCAGCCAAAAATAAATAAATAAGATAAATAAATTTATTTAAAAAATATTCAGGGCTTCCCTGGTGGCGCAGTGGTTGAGAGTCCGCCTGCCGATGCAGGGGACACGGGTTCGTGCCCCGGTCTGGGAAGATCCCACATGCCGCAGAGCGGCTGGGCCCGTGAGCCATGGCCGCTGAGCCTGCGCGTCCGTAGCCTGTGCTCCGCAACGGGAGAGGCCACAACAGTGAGAGGCCCACGTACCGCAAAAAAAAAAAAAAAAAATCAGTAGCTTATAAAATTTACTACTACATTTCTCAGCATTAGTTCTTGTATTCCTCAACTTTCCTCTGAGTACAACTTTCCCTCTTGCTGAAGAACATCCTTATTTTTGAGTCTAGTTATGTATATTCCTTTTTATACTTTATGACTTCTGTATGTTTGAAGCAACACTGAGGCGCTGTAGTGAAGCTTAAACTTAGCATATTATTTTGCCTGAAAGTCTTAAATTTTTTGTTTTGCAAACTCGACCCTGAGTTATAATAAAAGATATAGTTGATTTTGGAATGAGAACAAAGCAAGAGCTAGAAATTTCAGAATGACTATCAATGCTAACTTATAAGGGCTAACTCAATATTTTAGCACTTGAAATATCAAGGAGAAGGTTACCATTTTTCTATCCCTATGATATCTGAATCATCTAGGTCCTGGACTTGATTTTCCTATTCACTTCATCCCTCCTATTCTAAATAATTATGCACAGTTACCATATATTGAGTAGCTGTATGAAGCTGGTTAGCTAAATATTTCAGGAAAGTTATTTTATTTAAGTTTCAAAAAATCCTGGTCCTATTATTATCTTTCTTTTACAAATATAGATAGAGAGGTTTAGAGATATGAAGTAAATTGCCTACGGACACATACAACTACTAAGTAGCAGATTTTAGACTGGAACACAAGTAGTTTGACCTCAGGTCCAAGTTCTGTGGCCTCTTCATTGATAAGATAGCCAATTAAGTGTCAGCTGTGGGATCTGTTTTTTATAATGATGAGAATGATGAGAAACTACTTTTTCTAAGTTTCGTGAGATAATGGAAACAAATGTTGACAATGACCCTTTGAGGAAGAGGCAATATAGTTGAGTAGTCAGCAGTTAATGTCTATGTTAGCTGGAAACAAGAATTCAGATTCCAATTTTAATTCAAATGTCCGGCCTTCTCGATGCAGATTTTTTTGGTGTATAATTACTTACCTCTGCTAAGTCTTCAAAGCAACTTCCTACTAATGGATGGGGACTGCCTTCATCTGTCATTTCTACAGTATCTTCTATATGGCCCAGTAACTTTACACTAAGTTCATGTATATCCACTATACGACTAAATATATTTTCTACATCCTGTTGGGATGAAAAACACATTAATTCAGTTAGGTGGTATAATAAAACAAATTTTGAGCCAATAAGCCATTTTATAATCATGAAATTTAACATGGCAGATACAGTGAGAAATTTTAACAACTTACAAATATATGTAAAAGACAAAGAATTCCTTTGGAAATGAAGTACAGTTTGCAAAACACATTTCTCTAGGTCACTGGTTCGCAAACTTTTTGTTCTCAGGACTCCTTCACACTCGTAAAAATTACTGAAAACTCCAAAGGGCTTTTGCTTACTATATTAGAAATTATTTACTATCAACATTTACTATATTAGAAATTAAAACCAAGAAAATTATAAAACATTTAATTCATTTAAAAATAACAATAGGGCTTCCCAGGTGGCGCAGTGGTTGAGAGTCCGCCTGCCGATGCAGGGGACACGGGTTCATGCCCCGGTCCGGGAAGATCCCACATGCTGTGGAGCAGCTGGGCCCATGAGCCATGGCCGCTGAGACTGCACGTCCGGAGCCTGTGCTCTGCGGTGGGAGAGGCCGCAGCAGTGAGAGGCCCACGTACCGCAAAAAACAAACAAACAAACAAACGAATAAAAATAACAACAAAGAGTTCTTTTATGAAAAGTAACTATATTTTTCTAGAACAACCAAAAATCTTAGTGAGGAGAATGGCACTGTTTTACATTTTTGCAAATCTCTTAACACCTAGTTTAATAGAAGATAGCTGGCTTTTCATGTATATGTCTGCATTCAATCTGTTGTGATACGTTGCTTTGGTTAAAGCATATGAAGAAAATCTAGCTTTACAAAGACACGTAGTTGGAAAAGGGAGGAGTCTATTCAAATAACTGTGGATACCCTTTTCTTTTTCTGCATAGTTTCTTCACTGAGATATGTCACATACCATAAAATCCACCCTTTTAAAGTGTACTTTCACATATTCACAGCCTGTTCAATCGTCACTACCATCAAATTCTAGAACATCTTCATCACCTCACAAAGAAAGGCTGTATCCAGTAGTAGCCCTCTCCATTCTTCCCCGACACACCCATTCCCAGTCTCTGGCAACTACTAATCCACTTTCTATCTCTATGGATTTGCCCATTCTGGAAATTTCATATATATGGAGTGAATATCTTTTTATGATATTATACAAGTCAATAAATGGTAGTTTCTTAAAGGTTAGATGCAACGTAGAATCTGAAACTATATAAATTTTGTACATTAAAATCCACTGGTCTATTTTGAACTTTGAATGGATGTTTTACCCAACTGTGATTTTGTAGTGGAATTGATAGGTTGTATGGCTAGCTTATGGTTAATATTATATGAAATTACCAAATTCTTTTCCTAAATATTTATACCAGATTACATTCTCACAAGCAATGTGGGAATTTTACATTCCCAAAAGCAGTTGCTCCACATTCTTTTCAACATTCAGTATTGTCAGTCTTTTTAATTTTAGCTTTTCTAATGAGTGTGTAGTAGTGTCTCATTATGGTCTTAATTTGCATTTGCCTTATGACTATTAATGTTGAGCATCTTTTGATGTGCTTTTTGGTCATTGGTATACCTTCTTTTATAAAGTGTTCAAATTTTTTGCCCACCTAAAATATCAGGCTGTTTTTCTTATTATTGAGAACTGCAAAAGTTCTTTATATATTCTGAATACAAACTCTTTGTTAGATATATGTAATTCAAACAGGTTCCTACAATCTGTGGCTTACATTTTTATTTTTCTGACAATGCTTTTCAAAGAGCAAAAGGTTTTTTCATTTTAATGAAGTCTAATTCATTAATTTTTAATTTTATGGTTCTTGATTTTTGTGTCCTAAGAAATCTTGCCTATTCTTTACCACCTTCTGTTTTTAAACAACTTTATTAAAATATAATTTACATACCATGCAATTCATCCTAAAGTGAACAATTCAATGGTTTTTTACTATATTTACAGACTTGTGCAACTCAAAATCTACTCCTTTATTTTTTAATGTCTGCTCATTGCCATAACAGTGAGTGAATACCAGTCTCAGCCTCTGTTGTGAGCACCACTTCTCCATCAGTCACCTGTGACTATGTAGCTACAGTTCTAGAAATTACTAGAATGCAACTCCCTTAGACAATCTCAACTGTTCTCATTTAGCATTTCTCCAGGACCCAATCAGGTTGGTTTAATTACTACTGTAAGATAGGAAGTCCCTTCTCTAATTTTCAGTTATTGGCACCTTCCTTTGTGTTCCCCAAAATACTGTTGTCATACTTCTGTTTATGGTAATTACCACATTGTATTGCAATTTAATTTAAAGTTTACATTTCTGTCTTGACTGGACTAAACTTGACAGAAGAAACAGTTTTTTATTCATCTTTGAATCCCCATTGCCAAGTATGGCATCAAAAATATAGGCAGCCCTGATGAAGCATTGGTTCAATGATGCAAATGAGCCAAATTAAACATAGAAATCTTCCACCTAAACAAGAGGTTTTATTCTTTGGAGTACATGGAAGAGTCTGTGATTTCATTTGTACTTACACAATCAGTCTAGTTTAGATTTTGTCTTTTAATTTCTGATGTTTAATTTATCAAAACTGTTGTAGCAACTTTATTTTTGATCACACTCATGATGAATTAAATCCCACTACTTTTAAAAAATGGACCAATTAGCAATCATGAGCTATACAAATTCAAATTTGAGTGGTCATGTAAAATTAACAACACATGCAATGATATACATTTATTCAATGATACTTACATTAGCTGAAAACAATTTTGAATTGGAGACAAAGGGCTCTCTAAAAACTTTTATAATTAAATTAAGTTCCCTTATGTATTGTCGAATTTCTGCCATAAATGCTTTTACCAAATCATAATAAGTTTGCTCTCCTGAGGTGGAAGGCTCTTCATCAGTTAAAGATAATATATTTATATCTTCTACATCTTGATGAAACATATCCATCAATACCTACAGTCAGATAGAAAAAAAGTATAATAAAATATCAATCTGTAGTCCAACTTGAAGTTAAGCACCCTAAGCTATTATTTGAATACAGTTCTTAAATGATAATAAGCAGACACACAATTACCTCTTCTCGGATATAATGCCATTTCCCCCTCCACAGCTTCTCTAAGACAAAATTCTACATCAGGTATCACAAACTGCCTCTTCCAAGTTCTCTGTCAATACAAGTATCTGTCTGTCTGTCTGTCTGTCTCTCTTGTTAACCGTGTATTACTTCTAATTTGTTTCCAAACCTTGTCTTGGATTTCTCTCTTAGTTTCCTCTGTTTCTTAACCTTGACATCACCACTTCATTCCAGGGCCTCACATAATTCATATTTGAATAATTCCTACATTTGTTGGTGATTGATCAAAATAAGTCATGTTTTTTTCCAAGAAGTCTACTATTACTACTCTTGCTAAACCTTAACTTTTCCCTCCTGTGAACTTTGACATCATTATCCCTATAACACAATAAAATATTTTATCTTGTATTACTTTCTGCTTGTTTCACAAATATAAGCACCCTTTCATCAAATCTACAGTCTCGTTCTATATTCCTCTTGCATCTCTTCTCTGTGTGAGTACGTACTACATACTCAGAAATATTTTATCAATTCGTTTAAAAGTATCAAATATTTTATATTCATTGAAAAATAACTA
Source organism: Mesoplodon densirostris (assembly GCF_025265405.1). NCBI lineage: Eukaryota > Metazoa > Chordata > Mammalia > Artiodactyla > Ziphiidae > Mesoplodon > Mesoplodon densirostris. The sequence continues at coordinate 31,568,747 of NC_082674.1, forward strand.
TTTTAAAATCAAATACTCATGCATTAAAAAATAAAAACAGGGCCTCCCTGGTGGCGCAAGTGGTTGAGAGTCCGCCTGCCGATGCAGGGGATACGGGTTCGTGCCCCGGTCTGGGAGGATCCCATATGCCGCGGAGCGGCTGGGCCCGTGAGCCATGGCCGCTGAGCCTGCGCGTCCGGAGCCTGCGCGTCCGGAGCCTGTGCTCCGCAACGGGAGAGGCCACAACAGTGAGAGGCCCGCATACCGCAAAAAAAAAAAAAAATAAAAAAATAAATAAAATAAAAACATTTGAAATCCTTCAGATGAGGTGATTTTCACATTCTGAAAGAACAAATATACTAAAATATATTTAAGTGGATTCAGCAATCAGAAAGAATATTCCGAATCAATAATAGTTGGAAAAAAGGGAGTGAGACGTTTCATCAGAAAATATTTTCTTTTCTGAAAACTCAATTTTATAAAATAAAATTACTGAGGCAGTACAGTGCAATGACTTAAGACTCAGATCTGGAGTTCACGTCTAGGCTTTGAAACTTCTCAGAAAATTCTAGACCAATTTCTTTATCTCTCTGAACTTCAGTTTCCCTTTTATAAAATGTAGATAAGAGCATCTACCTTAGAGGAATATCATAAGGACCAAATGAGATAAGTCGCGTATATGCTTAACTTTCAATAAATGTTTGCTCTTAACATAATCATAGTAAAACCATACAAGTAGTATCTAAAGAAAGCTAGGCAATGAAATTAAACTCTCAAGAGTTTAGTATTGGGTTGGCCAAAAAGTTCCTTCGTTTTAAAGTAAAAATAAAAGATACATATTTCATTTTCACCGAGAAATTTATTGAACAATGTATTCACCCATTTTGTTCCATTAACCTTCTGCCATTTTTCAGGCAACTACATAATTCCACCTTCCCAAAACTTTTTAGCTTTTTGAGCAGAGAACTGTTCCAGGTGCCTTTTACAGTCATCCAGGGAATTGAGATTTTTTCCATTAAGAGAATTTTGTAAAGACCGAAATAAATGGAAATCCGAAGGTGCAATGTCTGGTGAATACGGCAGATGAATCAGAACTTCCCAGCCAAGCTGTAACAGTTTTTGCCTGGTCATCAAAGAAACATGCAGTCTTGCGGTATTCTGATAGAAGGTTATGCATTTTCTGTTGACTAATTCTGGATGCTTTTCGTCGAGTGCTGCTTTCAGTTGGTCTAGTTGGGAGCAGTACTTATTGGAATTAATCGTTTGGTATTCCAGAAGGAGCTCATAATAGAGGACTCCCTTCCAATCCCACCATATACACAACATCACCTTTTTTGGATGAAGACCGGCCATTGGTGTGGTTGGTGGTGGTTCATTTCACTTGCCCCACGATCTCTTCCATTCCACATTGTTGTATAGTATCCACTTTTCATCGCCCGTCACAATATGTTTTAAAAATGGAATGTTTTAATTATGTTTCAGCAGAGAATTGCAGGCCGAAATATGGTCAAGAAGGATTTTTTTCACTTAACTTATGTGGAACCCAAACATCAAAGCGATTAACATAACCAAGCTGGTGCAAATGATTTTCAATGCTTGATTTGGATATTTTGAGTATGTCGGCTATCTCCCGCGTGGTATAACGTTGACTGTTCTCATTTAATGTCTCCATATGATCGCTATCAACTTCAAATGGTCTACCTGACTGTGGAGAATCATCCAGAGAGAAATTTCTAGCTCGAAATTTCCCAAACCACTTTTGACATGTTCAATCAGTCACAGAACCTTCTCCATACACTGCACAAATCTTTTTTTGTGTTTCAGTTGCATTTTTACCTTTCTTGAAATAATACAGCATAATATGCCAAAAATGTTGTTTTTCTTACATCTTCAATATTAAAATGGCTACACAAAAATCCACCAATTTTGATAAGTTTTTTTTTAAATGCACACTGAAATGACAGCTGTCACAATACAATCTAACAAGAGTTTCGAATGAAGTTAAAGACAACTAAGCTCTACTAGAGCCATCTTACAAATGAACCTTTTGGCCAACCCAGTATTTTTACATTTTTGAATATTCTTTTCAAGTAAATCCATAATCTTCTAAATCTTCCAGTCCAAATAAAAATTTAAGAAATTCACTAATAAGAGATTATTGTTATTAACCTTACATGCAGCAACACATAAAAGAAAAGCTACATGACATACTTAAACACATTTTAATACTATATATATATAATACTTTATTTACATAAAGTGATATCTGGAGTTCTTGCCATTAGATTACTAAAAGTATGCCCTAACAAACAATATATAATTTTATTCTGTCTGAGTAGTATGTTAGCACCCAGTACGTCATGAATAAAAATTTAAGAACAAAACATATAGATCAGTATCCTACCTTATCAGCACACATTGCCACTTTAATATCTTGTTTTGTAATTTCATAATGCCGTATATTTCGCACATAATTCCCCACCAGCTTTAAAATGTCTGCAGAAATGTATTCTAATACTGCTACTATGTAAACAGAAACCTGGTGGTCAATTTTATAACCTAGGACCTCCTGAAAAATTAAAAGAAAAGCATGTTTAAAATTACTTACTATAAATTTGACACACTGATTTTTTTTAAAGTGTATACAGTTTAGCTTAACTTTTACTGAGGCCTGTGATTATTAATAGCATTTAATTTTAAGTAGTTCACCTATGAATAACATACATATTGCTATTTGAAAATGTAAACTAAGAAAAGGTAAGGCAAAATTACCTATGATCATGTAAAATACTTAAGAAGTACAGATAAGTAAATAGCTAATCCCTAAACTAGGAAGGGAAGCCCAAGTTTGGGGGAGGGGAAAAATGCTCATTGTTACCTAATTCAGAATACCTGGAATTAACAATGACAAATGAGGGTTTTTTCCTTTATGCAGAACAAGAGTTAATATATTATTGGTATCTGGGAATATCTACTATCCTTATACCTCTATCCTTCTTTCCAAAGGAACCTGGGCTTCCTAAAAACCCTAGTGGTACATTCATTCCTGGTATCTGGGCTGTTTCTATGGAAAAAAATTCATGCTATGTCTTGCTGAACAACAGTGGTTATTAAGGGCACATTAAATAGTCCTATTATTAGACTTCAAAGAGAGTATGGGCTTTTGTGGGGCCGACCAATTCCTATAGGAAAATAAATTCTATTTTCTAAACAATCCAATTAAGAAAAAAAACTTCAAAATAATAAGTTTACTTAAATATTTTATAACAACTTTAAATGGAGTATAATCTATAAAAATATTGAATCACTACGTTGTTCACCTAAAACTAATATAACATTGTAGATCAACTATACTTAAAAAAAAAAAGTTTACGTATAAGTTGGGAACAGGTTGCATTTACCTTTAAGAATATGTAAAAACTATTGTTTATAGTGATATGGATATATTAATAAATTGAAATGATACCCACAATTAAACCCTAAAATGCAACATTTAGAATCATTCATACAGCATGCACATACCTCAATTTGTTAATTCTCTTAGAATATAATTCAATGTATGGCTATAAAAATCATGAAAAGAGAATTATAAAGAAGTGCAATGACTAACAGCTTAGTAATTTTCTATAACTTGAACTTACTTCCTCAGACCAGTTAGTAAGATATAGGTAGATATTCCTATTCAAACAACAAAGGACAAAACGTAACCTTTTGATAGTCTTAATCACCCAAGTGTTCAGCCTTAAATCTTGTACAAGAGCAAACAAACTTGGATTTCCTAATGCTATTCACTTAGAGTCCTGTGAACTAAAAGTTGCTTAATCACTTTCTGCCTCAGTTATCTCATCTACAAAGTGGGGATGATAATAATTAACTCTGTTGAATAATAAAACCTAGAGATAATGTATGCAAGCGTTAGCATTTTACTTGTACTATAGTACACATAAAATTATTGATATCAGAAGTATTATTAAGGTTTTAATTATTATCATACCTATATTTTTGATGTGAGAGTTAATCAATAGTTTGTCTATTGTATTAAATAAAAAAGAAATCACATTATTAGAGTTTCCAGCAGTAATTTTTTCTATTAGTTCTGGAGAGACTCAACTGACTGACTGACTAATATAAATGACAAATAGGACTAAATAGTATAGGTGATCTTTATGGAATTTTTGTTCAGAGATTACACATAGCCCTATGGCAGTCTCACAGAGGTCCCTACACATCTAACTATGTGAAGGATTTATAGGGACACTTAGGTCTAGCCAACAAAAGGAGTTTTACAAGTTCTCTTTGAGGTTCTATTAACATCTGAGATGAACAAAATCCACAATTATAACTTTTCTTAGTGCTTTCAATTTGCTTGATTATTACTGTTGGTATGAAATTACTTTAAGTCATGTTGTCCAACTTATAGTTTCCTATTATATCATCCCTCCCCATGACATAAATTCCTGGAAAAATTAAAACAAGAGAATGTCACTCTTCAATTGACTCTATTATCCATAAAACATACTCTTTGTGTTTGAAAATCATGGGTTTTATTTTGCTTTTAAAAGGCAAGAAGGCAGTATTTCAGCTTTACCTTTAACAAAGGATGAATTTTTTCTACTGGGAGAGATAAAGGGTTTCTTCGCTTCCTCTTTTCAATAGCCGACTGGGCATCAGCTATTGCCCACTTATCAATTGGATGAGGGAAACTTTTTTGAACACGTTCCTTGGAAAATAGGAAAATAACAACTAAGCAACAAATAGATTAAATAGTGTTCTTCACTTACAATTTACTTTTAAAATCAAAGAATACCAAAAGCAGGCTTTCACATGTAGTATAATTTATACTACAAACATACCTAAGCTAAGAGAAAACCATAACTGCCAATGTACTAGTTTCTTAATTATGCAATTAAAAGACTTAATGTTCCTTCTATTAACTAGGGGAAAAATCACATTCTGAATTTCAACTTCACTGTGATAAAGCTAATGACAAGAATGAGTAGACGCTATTTAAAACATTACTTATATAAAATTTCAAGGAACAAGACCTAAGCTCAAAAAGAAAATATCTAAATCCAGTTCTCATTTGTCCTTTCTTTCAACACCAATTACAAGCTAAAATAGCATTTTCTACTTGAAACGTCTAAGAATTTTTTCCTTTATCCATCATGCAAAGGTATGTGACTTCAAAACTATTTATAAATCATGGAAATCAAGGGTTTACATTAGCAACAGCACTTTAATCCACTGTAGCTTATCATTAGAGTTTGAATCTTCCACAGGTTATTAATTTTTATCAAGATATTTCATTTTAATCCAGCAGTTATCCAGTTAGAATTTCCATTGAAAGTGAAAGAACTCATGTTAATGTAAAAGCTGAATTTCCCGACTTTAATAAACTAATACAATTCACTTCAAACAAAAGGTACTTTCATGCTCTGAAGTTTTTAAAATCCACTTTCAGGATACCATAATTAAAACCAGTAGAGGTCGCTATTACACAATTTTAACATGTATTTTAAATTGCTCCGTATTTAGTTAGTAATATATAAAAACTGTTTAACATCACTCCTATTGCTATTAAGATGGAAAATGAAAAAGAGATTGCTATGTGATATTCTGTGGAGGGAAAGGAAACATTGATTCCAGGACATGTTAATAACAAATTTATAAACTGAAAATAGTTTAACCCATTCAAATTTAAGAAATTTTCTCTTCATCTATGTTCAAGGATAAGTCAGCTTCTAAATATAAGTGATCATTTAAAATCTAATGACAGAAATTATTGTAGTTAAAAATGGAGTTTACAAACATTTTCAAATGTCTAGTTGAAAAGCTATTTGCTAGGACACTATACCCTCATATAATAAAGGCAATACAAAGGTCCAAAATACTGGGGGAGTTCGGCAGGTGAAAAAGGACTAATAAAGGAAGGAGGAAAAGGGTGGAAAAGAATGTCCAAAACAAGAATTCTTTTCCTTTTTTCCAAGTCAATACTATAGACTTGATAATCCAAAAATGACAAGAGATTTAGGACTAACTTTACCATGATTCCCAATTAAAAATTTCATACTGATGGGTTTAACCCATGGTTAACTGAATAAATAGGTATAACCATGATTAAAACCTTATAATAGTATAGCCCTATGGCTGACTAACATTTTTTTTGGTGGGGGGGACCTCAATGCATAGTAAGAAATAGTAAGTTCTTAATACATTTTACATTACATCCTTATACATCATATACATAGTACACTGGAACAAAGTTTCATAAAACAAGACCTTTTCCTACAGGCAATGTACTGATTTTTCCTATTCACTTATCAAAATGTTAGTTGGGCATAAGGGGTGATGACCTAGAATCTAAAAAGCACTGCTGAATAGTGGTGATAGAAAGCAGCAGAACAGAACAGAAGCTGAACTCAATCTAATAATTCTAAATACATTTAACATACATCTTTGAAGAAAAATCATCAGTAGTATTACAAGGCAAACTGTAGGCAGGGGTTGAGGTAGAAGAGAAAGAAAACAGAACAGCAATCCTTGCCCATCTCAATTTTATCAACCTAACTCTCTGAGTTTATCTATTGTTTTGAGAAAGAAGGGGAAGGAAAGTCAGGAATGCTAAAAGAGAAGACAAGAAAAGGAAAATAATAATGATGAAGAAAACATTTTAAACTTACTTATTAGTGTATTACTGGACTGTATATTTATGAGGTAATACCAAAGGTCATGGGAAAGATTAATAGGGTCAAAAAAGATGCTTTGAATATGGAAAGGCCAGACTGAAAGAAATACTTTGTCTCTTGTAGTGGCAAATTTAATTACAATTTTAGAGCAAAATAAAATTTATTTTTACAATTATCTTATATAATTTAAGGTAAAGAAGCCCAAGAAGAAATGATCAATGAAAGATTCATGAATTAAATAAAGTCTATTACTCTTTCAAGATACTCTTTCAATATGCCACTTTCAAGATTAATAGTTTTGTTTTAAATTGAGAAACTCCACCTTGATTGATATCTAGTGGCTTTGGGAAAAATAAAAGATAGAGAGCTAGGTTTGCAATTCAGCTCTGTCTCTTATTAGCAGAACCTTGTCTTTTCCTTTACATAATAAAGGTGTCTAAATAGATAATCTTGATGATCAGTTCCAATAGAAACATTCTAGGATCTATAAAAATTCCTACACTTCAGTGTAAATATTCAGACCTGGAGGTACTTTTGAAGTGCTATTAATAGTAATAAAGGCCTAGAATGTGTAGAAGAATTTTTTTTTCTGTCTAGAAAGGTAGAAAATATTGTGAAATCACTTGGGAAATCAAAATGTGAATGGCAAACTTATTAGAAATTACAAAGATTCTTTAGGGTGTGAAGGAAAAGAAAGAAAGTTAAAGAAAAAATGAATGGGAAAGGAAAAGCAAACTTTTAAAATTAAGGATTCAGCTCATGGGGAAAAAAGTCTAAGATAAAAGGAAAGAGAAATAAAAGGGATCCAAATTGGAATAAAGGAACTAAAACTGTCACTGCCTGCAGATGACATCACACTCTACATAGAAAATCCTAAAGACACTAACAGAAAACAACTAGAGCTCACCAATGAATTCAGGAAAGTTGCAGGATGCAAAATTAATATGCAGAAATCTGTTGCATTTCTATACACTAACAATGAAAGATCAGAAAGAGAAATTAAGGAAACAATTCCATTTACCATCACATCAAAAAGAATAAAATACCTAGGAATAAACCTACCTAAGGAGGCAAAAGACCTGTACTTCAAAAATTATAAGACACTGATGAAAGAAATCAAAGAAGACACAAACAGATGGAAAGATATACTGTGTTCTTGGACTGGATGAATCAATATTGTCAAAATGACCATACTACCCAAGGCAACCTACAGGATTCAATGCAATCCCTATCAAATTACCAATGGCATTTTTCAAAGCACTATAACAATTTTTTTTTTAATTTGTATAGAAACACAAAAGACCCTGAATAGCCAAAGCAATCTTAAGAAAAACGCATCTGGAGGAATCAGGCTCCCTGACTTCAGACTATACTACAAAGCTACATTCATCACAACAGTATGGTACAGGCACAAAAACAGAAATATAGATCAATGGAACAAGACAGCCCAGAAATAAATCCACTCACCTATAGTCAATTAATCTATGACAAAGGAGGCAGAAATATACAATGGAGAAACGACAGTCAGTGGCGCTGGGAAAACTGGACAGCTACATGTAAAAGAATAAAACTAGAACGTTTTCTAACACCATACACAAAAATCAACTCAAAATGGATTAAAGACCTAAATGTAAGACCGGATACTATAAAACTCCTAGAGGAAAACATAGGCAAGACACTCTCTGACATAAATTGCAGCAGTATCGCTTTGGATCCCCCTCCTAGAGTAATGGAAATAAAAACAAAAATAAACAAATGGGACCTAATAAAACTTAAAAAGCTTTTGTATAGCAAAGGAAACCATAAACAAAATGAAAACACAACGTACAGAATGGGAGAGAAAACATTTGCAAATGATAAGACTGACAAGGGATTAATTTACAAAATATACAAACAGCTCATACAGCTCAATATCAAAAAAACAAACAACCCAATCAAAAAACGGGCAGAAGACCTAAATAGACATTATTCCAAAGAAGACATACAGATGGGCAAAAGGCACATGAAAAGATGCTCAACATCGCTAATTATTAGAGAAATGCAAATCAAAACTACAATGAGGTACCACCTCACACCGGTTAGAATGGCCATCATCAAAAAGTCTACAAATAATAAATGCTGGAGAAGGTATGGAAAAAAGGAACCCTCCTACACTGTTCGTGGGAATGTAAATTGGTGCAGCCACTATGGAGAACAGTATGGAAGTTCCTCAAAAAACTAAAAATAGAGCTACCATATGATACTACAATCTCTCTCCTGGGCATATATCCAGAGAAAACCTTAATTCAAAAAGATACATGCACCCCAATGTTCACTGCAGCACTATTTACAATAGCCAAGACATGGAATCTACCTAATTGTCCATCACCAAATGAATGGATAAAGATGTGGTATATATATATACAATGGAATATTACTCAGCAAGAATGAAATTATTCCATTTGCAGCAACATGGATGGACCTAGAGATTATCCTACTAAGTGAGAAAGACAATTACAATTATATGATATCACTTATATGTGGGATCTAAAAGAAAGAAAAAAAGACATAAATGAACTTATTTCCAAAACAGAAAGAGACTCACAGACACAGAAAACAAACTTATGGTTACCAAAGAGGAAAGGGGGTGAGAGTGGGGATAAATTAATAGGCCGGGATTAACATACACACTACTGTGTATAAAACAGATAACCAAGATGCAAGAGGGAAGGGTTATGGGGATATATGTATACATATAGCTGATTCACTTTGTTATAAAGCAGAAACTAACACACCATTGTAAAGCAATTATACTCTAATAAAGATGTTAAAAAAAAACAGATAACTAACAAGGATCTACTGTATAGCACAGGGAACTATACTCAGTATTATGCAATAACCTATAAGGGAAAAGAATCTGAAAGAGTATATATATATATATGAAAAAAAAAGAGTCCAAGAAAGCCTGAGTTAAATGAGAGGAAAAATGTATCAGTGTCCTAAGAAATTAAAGTTGGTTAAATACAGGATACACAGGCGAGAAAGGGAAACAGGAAAAAAAGATATTACAAATGGAAATCAGTCTAGTCAACCAGAGAGAAATAAAGAACAAGTACAATTATGAAAGAATAAGACTTAAGAAATTTAAAAGAATATACTTATGGGGGACTTCCCTGGAGGCACAGTGATTAGGAATCTGCCTGCCAGTGCAGGGGACATGGGTTCGAGACCTGGTCCGGGAAGATCAAACATGCCACAGAGCAACTAAGCCCGTGCGCCACAACTACTGAGCCTGTGCTCTAAAACCCACGAGCCACAACTACTGAGCCCGAGTGCCACAACTACTGAGCCCGCACGCCTAGAGCCTGTGCTCTGCAACAAGGGAAGCCACCACAATGACAAGCCCGCGCACCGCAACGAAGAGTAGCCCCCACTCGCCGCAACTAGAGAAAGCCCACCAGCAGCACTGAAGACCCAACGCAGCCAAAAATTAATTAATTAATTAAAAAAAAAAGAATATACTTATGGATAAACAACAAGGTCCTACTGTACAGCACAGGGAACTATTATATTCAATATCCCATAATAAACCATAATGGAAAAGAATATGAAAAACAATATATGTATGATTGAATCACTGCTGTACAGCAGAAATTAACATAATATTGTAACTCAATTATACTTCAATAAAATAAAAAATTTAAATAAATAAATAAAAATATATTTTATCAGGGATATATCAGAAAAAATACTACTGGTTTTACTTCTACTTTTAAAATGACTAAATATACAAAATGAGGAGAGGGAGAGCAAACCAGATTGGAGGAATTTGTATACACTATCTTTTAAAACATTATTTTAAAAAGACAGGACCAAATAATATATACTCCTTCTCTGCATTCCCAGGGAGTTTATATATACTACCTTATTCATCTGGAACACTGCCTGACAAATAGTGGATATTCAAATATTGGTGCCATGGATTAGTGAACATTAGCTACAGAAACAAAACAAAATCCCATTCATTTGAACTACGATAGTTCATAGTCTGTGATAATCTGTAGCACAATTTATCAAAACTTTTAAATTAGCATAAGCAAGATTATAGATATATATGTAACCCATTAGTTTTCAAGCACTTCTGAAGTATCTATTTTCCTAAAACTATAGGTCAACTAAAAATCACTTTTATTTTTTCATTGAAACAAATCCCCTAGGGGCCGAATATTAAGCAAGAATTGCCACCCTACTTTGAATTATGCTTATACTTTAAAGTAATCAAAATGTATTCTTCAGAAGTAGAATTCACATATTCCACTAAATCAGACTGCTCTATTTCTTAAAGCACATTTTTTATACGGCCTTCAAATTAATTTTTTTTATGAATTATTCCTTATCTTAAAATTTATTTGAAGGGCTTGCTAAAGTCATGGCCCTTATTATTTTAAAAGAAAGCTCCATAAATGCATTAGAGAAATTAAAGAAAATTATTTCCTGATAAAAGAATCTGAAGACACTATTATATTCATCTAAATATCTCCAATCTCCATATTCTTAAATAAATACCCTTCCAGGAATGGTACACAAAGAAGGGTATTTGACTATTGATTGGAAAAGAACTAGATTTCCATCTTTTTAAAAAATCTGTTCTACCATTCTGCGGGTTAATTGCCTAATATATAAAACAAGGAGAACAATAACTATACTCCACAGGATTGTTGGAAGGGCATAGAAATGTCTATATCAGTACTTTGAAATTACAAAGCCTATTACACAACTGATCGCTACTTCTATTACTGTCATATATTCTCTTTCAAAAAGTCCATTCCCAACCACAACATCAGCTCACTGGAATATCCCATGGCTATATCTATTTTAAACGTCCAAGTTACTTGCTTAAAAATAGCACAACAGGGCAGAGGGTAAATATCTTCAATATCTCAGAAGTTTTCTGAGTATTAAAAAGCCATGAAATATCCCTTATTATCTAGAATCGTGAGTACCTACATAATGATTAAATCTGTGCAAGTGGAAGACTGAGAGACTCATTAGTAATTTTTGAGAACTCATGGAGATCTCCTTCAATACTGGAAAATTATGTTAGTTTTTATATTAATGAAAAGGAGAAAATTAGATAAACAGAGGTATAGTACAACATTATTTGGAAAGAGCTGAATTTCGGTTTGTAGTGTTTTCAAACTAGCAAATACCTGGAATATACCAACATCAGAATGTTGATACGATCTGTAACCCCATTCTAATACACTACATATAGGATTGGATGCTACATTTTATGAACACTGTGGGAGAACCTAATCAGGGTCCAAAAGATCAAACGGAGTTGTTAACAAGGAGAGTCAGGCAACCATTTCTATTCAAGATCTACTCTGAAAGCCCAATGTTAATAAGTGCCTAAAGGAAATTATGAATAAAAGGTATTTTACTTATAATTCAATGGAAAAATGGGATAAAAATGTATAAACCTACTTTGAATTACTTTAAAAATCAAAGTGAATTACTATTCCATAGTACACAATCTTTTCTACATCCACAACCTCTGTAACTTAGTGTTGCTTAGTATTTCTTTGCCTCAGTTGAAACCTGGATCTCCCCTAAAGACTTCTAGAGCAGGAAATGCCCTTGTCCCAAAACCCACATGAAGGTGGATTTAGCATCTTTTCCACTCCCCAAGCTGATTCTGGAATATCACTCTTCCACTCTCATGTAAAGTCCTGCCATCATCCTGTGTGACTTTGTTGTTTAAATTAAGGACACAAAATATTTTGACCTCTTAACTCCTTGAACACTTCATTATAGGGACCTTCATGTCTAGTCTAGCTACCACTACATGGCCACATCCTGCTTTTGTAACTATGTTACTTTAGAAATCCTAAATTCTAACAACTCTGTCTCTGATCTCAATCTATTCTTCTATTTCTATCACTCAGGTATTCTAGTGTTATCAGCTCTCTGATCTTATTGGGAAATCCAATACTGTTCCCTCCACGTTTTGCCAATCTACCTTCCCCTCTCCTACCTGGCAGAATAGTTTAGTAGAATTTATGCTCAGAAAGCTTAGGCTTTCTGGGTTAGAGTCTTGGCTTCACTACTTACTAGCTGTAACCATGGGCAACTTATTTAACCTCTCTGTGCTTCAGTTTCCACACTAATTCATTCAACATATACTTTCTGAGCACCTTCTCAGTGCCAGACAATATTCTAGGTGCTGGGGATTTGGTAGTGAACAAGACCTTATATTCTGGACCTTATATCTTATTAAAGGAAAAGACAGCAACATCTTCATGGGGTTATTAAAAACTTTAAATGAAACTTATATAAACATGGAAGTGTTTAAACCAGTGTATGATACTATAGCAAGCACTCAAATATCAGCTGTTTTTAAATTTCACTTTTTCCTTATCCAATTTGATTCTCTGATGCTCTTTTCACAGCTGAGCTTCCTATTGAATAACTATGTACCAATCCCTCACCCCTCAGGGGAACAGAGCAGGGCCTGGGGTAGACAGAGATACACCTCCTCCCCAGTCACTGTGTACTGCAAAATCATGATTACATTCTAGTGTGTTGTGTCCTGAAAAGGGTTGTAAAGCACTGCTACTACCAATTTCCACAATTCTCTTGCCCTACTGTTCTGCCATTATATATCCATGGTGAAATGCCATTCAACTCAACCATCTTTTTTGTGCCCAAACAAGTACTGCAAAAGAAATGTCACAGAAATGCAAAGATTTGTATACTATACATTCAAGGTGTTTAAAGTCAAATAAATGATCCTTCATCATTGCCAGAAAACCCCTTTTGTATTTCCAGCTCTATCTCCCGTTTTCTACAGTTGGTACTCAAACCTCCTTTCTTCTCTCAATCTTGACTCCTCAAGAACTCCATTTAGATGGCTCTTGTTCTGAGAAGCTAACCTTAAGCCCCAAAGTCTGTGTTATTAGTTTACCCATTTTTTCGTTTCCCACATTCCCTTTTCTCATAGTACATCACATTATGTTATCACCCATATACCTACCTGTATCTCCACTAAACTATAAGCCCTAAAAAAAGAGGAGCCATGTCATCTTTGTAGGAGATTACAGAACTTCCTTCCTAGATTTTTAGATGTTTCCCTCCCTTCCAACTGGTGGAAAATGGTTCACTTCTATCTAAAATACACCTAGCAACTGAAGATCAAAGGATTAATTGAAATGTTTTTGAAATGATAGCTGGCTTTAAAAAACAAACAAATAAAAACACTTGACAAATTCCACTCTTAAAGGTATATTTGTCATTCTAGCATCAAGAAGCAGTGTTTAGAGGCCAATAAAAGTTCATTTTAAATTAAAAGCAAATAATGGAATAGTTTGACAGCAAAAACATATACAAGCTATCATACACTCAATACAAAGTTAAAATAAATCCAGTTATTATTTTTAAAATACATATATATATTTTGTGGAACTGAAAAGCAAACTCTTTCCCCCTTCACTGACATTACAATAAACACAACATATTAGACACAAGGCAAAATTTATCATACCTCTACATCTGAAGCACTTCGGGGCTGAGCTTGGCATAGCATATTTAATAACTGCAAAATTAATTCTTCAACATACTGAAGAGCATCATCACTAGACTCAAGAGTAGGATGAACTTGCCCCTGAACCTATAAACAAAAAGCAAAGTAATTAAAATGTAGGCTTGTTTCATCTAATTGAACAAACGAAACAAATAAATTTTCTTTTTTTTTTTTTTTTTGTGGTACGTGGGCCTCTCACTGTTGTGGCCTCTCCCGTTGCGGTGCACAGGCTCTGGACGTGCAGGCTCAGCAGCCATGGCTCATGGGCCCAGCCGCTCCGCGGCATGTGGGATCTTCCCAGACCGGGGCACGAACTCGTGTCCCCTGCATCGGCAGGCGGACTCTCAACCACTGCACCACCAGGGAAGCCCATAAGTTTGTTTTTTTTTTTTTTGCGGTATGCGGGCCTCTCACTGTTGTGGCCTCCCCCGTTGCGGAGCACAGGCTCCGGACGCGCAGGCTCCGGACGCGCAGGCTCAGCGGCCATGGCTCACGGGCCCAGCCGCTCCGCGGCATATGGGATCCTCCCAGACCGGGGCACGAACCCGTATCCCCTGCATCGGCAGGCGGACTCTCAACCACTTGCGCCACCAGGGAGGCCCATAAGTTTGTTTTTTTAAGTGTGGGTTTGTATTCAAGAACATGGTCTGGCTTGCAAATACAGATTTGAATGTTATGACCCAAGTCTGGAATTATTAACCTTTTTCCCAGCCTCACGCACCATACGTGCTTATTAACATGTTTCTAGAGATTCAGATACTTAATTGCATAATTTCCATTTTTTTTTCTTAAACCATGGTTATCCTGGAGTGTGGGAATATAGAGAGGGAGGGAGAGGCTGAGCTGGGGATAAAAGATGCAGTTTATATGGTTTTTGAACCAGTGGTAGTTAGAACACTTAGTCAACATAGTGCTTGGGCAAAATTGACCTCCTATGGGTCCCTTGTTTAACTCTATCTTTCCTACACAATGATAAAATCCAAGAGGGATTTATCTTATTCACCAAAGAATTGGGATATCTTATTCATCAAAGTAACTCCAGCATCTAGCGCTGTACATGGCACATAATACAAGCTTGATAAATGTCTGTTGAACACAAAGTCATCCTATATCAAAGGACACAAAATGGGCACTTTTGACAATGTGAGACTGTCTATGCTTCAGGAAGATAACTTGATGGTCACTCATTCATAAATGCCCAATAATCTTTACCTTCATTTTCCTCGACCATTTCTTGGAGGCATCTTAGGCCACCGGTTTTTGTAAAATTTACATTTTAATAACCAGCATGATAGTCTTTACTTGCATCCCTTTGTCATTCACTATGGGTCAAAACTGTTCCCTACTTTAAAAAATGGCAGAAAAATCAGTTTCAGGAGACAAACAATACATGTTTCAAAATATGCTCAACTCTCTAAAGGCCGGTAGAGCTCTCAGCGCTCTCATTGGATGAAAGTATACAGTACTCACTAGCCAAGAGCATTTAGTATGGTCTGTCCTACTACATACACCTCACTAGCTGAGGGTTTGACAGCCTCAATGTATGGAGAAATTTTATTATAAAGTATACCATATAATGAATTTTAAAATATATATTAAAAGTACATAGACATGCATATAAACATATATATGCACTTATAATACTTTTTAAAGTGAAGTATTTTAGAGGCAAATAACATGACAATTCAGAACTGTGTGAGGGGTGCTACATTAATTCTGATGTTTAAAGCAATTTACTATTATTTTACAGGTGAAGAAACTGAGCCCCAAAAGGCTTAAATCATCTGCCCAAGTACTTTTTGTCATTTTTGGTATAGCTATTACCAACCTGATTGTAACTGATCTGCTTACAAATCTCTCACCCTATTAGATGACTGAATGGTTGAGCAGTTAAAATAATGAATGCAGTATGGACTAGAACCCAGAATTCATGTTTCTCAGCTTTCTATTCACCAGGTCATCACATTCTGACTAATCTGTGTAGGCAGTGAAACTTGTAAACAGACTCCTCTTCAACACTAAGCATAATTTTAAAAAACCTTTTAAAAACGAAACAAAAAACCCCCTGGAACTTTTGACAACAGTTTTATTTTTATCCATTGAATTGCATGCCCTCATTGGCTTAAACTGTTTTCTTAGATACCCTTTACCTTCATGGTTGACTTATCTTCCTTGAAAAGTGAATCCTAACACTTCATGGTGGGTTTTTTTTTTTTTTTTGGTGGAGGGCTCTCGACTTTTTTAAACTCTCTTTTCTTATTATCAGTGACACAATCTATTCTGCTTCTCTTATTTCTTTGTTTCTTTTTCCATTTTTTCCTTATAGAGTTCCATATCTTCCTTCACTCCTCAAATGTGGAGTCCATCCTTGTCTGTCTGCTCCCTTCTTCTGTTCTCTCTCCCAACTAATCTCATTTACTTCCACATTTTTATCACCTGCATGGATGATTCCAAATCTGTAGTCCTGACTTTTCTCCTGACTTTTAGACCCATATACCAAATTACTTGCTAGATATCTCCACCTATCCTACCAAAATCTCAACTATACATGGGGTGGGCGGGGGAGTGGGGAGGAACTTATTATAAATGTTGAACAAGAGAAACTATATCTCACAAATGAAAAACAGTACAGATAGCCCCTGGTTTCACCAAGATGTAGTCCTGGAAAATGTAGCTATAATTGGGGTTACATTCCTATTCAAGGCTCCAGCATCACATAAAATATAGCTACAGATTTATAAAACAACATAATTTTATAAGTAAAGGAGACTTTAGAAGTCATTCCACTCAGTCCCTTTATTTAGTAGATAATAAAAAGGAGACACCCACAATCCTGTAGCTAACTAGTAATGCTGAACCTGGGCCTCCTGGTATCTAGGCCAAAGCTCTTTCCACTAAACCCCTGTCAACTTGGAGGAGTCCTAGTAGCTCCATCAGCATAAGGAGTAGAATGTCCATGAACTGTATCTATTTATATAGTGGGCTTCTATATAAAACTTCGCTTTTTTTTCTTTTGGCTGCACCACGCAGCATATGGGATCTTAGTTCCCCAACCAGGGATCGAGCCCACACCTCCTGCAGTGGAAGTGTGGAGTCTTAACCCCTGGATCGCCAGGGAAGTCCCTAAAGCTTGGCTTGAAGTATGCGGTCATACTTTAAGAAACATCAGCATGTCATAAATGTAAATGCAGCACTATAAATCTTATCATCTGAAAAGGTAAAATCATTCAAAATGGGTAAAATGATCATTGATTACACAAACGATCCCATATATTACATAAAATTGTAAATATACTAAAAATCTGACATAAAGCTAAATTGCTAGAGATAATAAATATTAAAGATGAAAATATTTAGGGACTTCCCTGGTGGCGCAGTGGTTAAGAATCTCCCTGCCAATGCAGGGGACACGGGTTGGAGCCCTGGTCCGGGAAGATCCCACATGCCGCGGAGCAATTAAGCCCATGCGTCACAACTACCGAGCCTACGCTCTAGAGCAGGTGAGCCACAACTACTGAGCCTGTGTGCCACAACTACTGAAGCCTGTGCACCTAGAGCCCGTGCTCCACCACAAGAGAAGCCACCACAATGAGAAGCCAGCACACTGCAGCGAAGAGTGGCCCCCGCTCACCACAACTAGAGGAAGCCCACGCCCAGCAACGAAAACCCAACATAGCCAAAAAAATAAAGATATTTATATATATATAAAAAGGATGAAAATATTTAATCAACAATAATTCTAATTAACTTTAAAAAATATCAAGCCTTTTGAGGAAGTGGTTTAGGTACCTCAAAACATTTTAGAAAGTGTTCAAGAAAATGTAAATTGATCAGATTATATTTTTTAAATGTTGTTTTTCAAAGAAACCCATAGAAACTGTACAATTCTTTACTAATATAGCTCCATCTTTAGCTGCTCTTCAATTTACACTTTATGCTGAAGCAATTCATACTATTCACAGTTTGTGAAACATGGCATGCAGTTTTCACGCACACTGTTCTCCATGACTATCATTCATTCTCTTGCTGTTTCGCCTACCTATCTGACTTTCAAACCCCAGATTTTGTGTCATTTGGGTAGATTTTCTTGCTTGTTGTCTCTTTCTAAGGCAGAATTAATCTCATTCATTTAACTGATTTATTGAACCTATTAAATACTGGATATATAGAGATTAATAAAAAACAGCCCCTGCTCTATGGGTCTTACACTCCGCTCTGTGCTAATCCTTGTACTAGGTATCACATTTTTGTTATTGGGTTTGTCCTACTGAGTTATAATTACATGTTCCCTTGTCTATTTCCTCTATTGATGCTCCCATTACGCAAGGCCTTGTTTATCTACCTACAGAATCATTTTCTCTTTGCTTTTCACTCTAAACCCCTGACATTCAGGGAATACTCAAAGCCTCTGTGTTATAGGCGTGAAAGGAAGAAAATATCTCTTCCTCAGAATTAAGAGTGAAAAGGGGTGGTGGTAATGCTAGAAGTCTGGTTGATTTCAGGAGAATAAACCCTTACGGCAGAAACCATTCAACATATAAAGGCAGTCAGAACTAAAATCAATGTTTATTACATAGAATCAAATGAACTGTATATAAATACAGTGGTGAAATGCTATGGTTTAAAAAAAACAAACCAAAAACCGTTGATACTGCTTATCACTTATAGTTAAAATGTTAAGCTTGACACCTTGTATGATACACGAAATTTTAGAAATTCAAATTCAGTTTTATTCACTGATGGTTACTAATAGCCAAATAAAACCCATCAGGTAAATAAATCAAACAAAGAATTAGGCTTAAATAGAAAATAACGCATGATGCCATATGTTCACCTAAATTTCTGGAGATTAACCTTTATCACACCTTAAATCTGTCAAATCAGAATCATAAGGTTCATTCATACAAGAGACTAATAAATTATTTTAATTCTCTAAAAACAATACTTCAAAATCTCTGACTGAAAAACATGTACAATGGTAAATGCTTAAAGACAAGCAGAACACCAATTTCTGAAATACAGACTTTGCTCTTTATTCTTTCAAGGAAGATGCTGTTCAGAGATTTCTTTAATGAGCAGACAGATGTAGCATTCCATTTCCTTATACAGATAGGATAAAAAAACACTTCTATGAGATAGTGTTACACCTAAAGTGTTCCATTCCATCTAAATGGTACTCAAAGATATTTAATAGATCAAATGATCCAAATTATTCAGGACTATACAGAATAGGTTACACTGCCAAATTTTATGACAGCCTTTAGAAGCTATCTACAACTAACATTCACTAAGGGTGTGCGCATGAGAGCGATTATAATATGCACTTAGACTTGGGTTTAAAGTTGATGGGGGTTTTCCTTTACATGAAGTTTTCAAAAACATTATATTTTATACTTAGGTTTACTGACATAGAAAACTTCATATGCTTCTTTAAATGCACTTATCTTAGGTAATTTAAGTAAAGTAAATGCAAAAACTTCACTAAAAAATGAATGATAGTCATGAATAAGAATTTTATATGATCATGACAGTAATTCTTTTGAGGTATAATCATCATATTCGATTAAGGAATAATCATCATATTCAGTTAAAGATGCCACCCACTGAATTTTAAACATTTCTTAAGGACTGCCGGCTTCTGTCTTGACAGTTCATTTTGTCTCTAGTAATTTCTAACACATTCAGAAGCAACTTTGTGGCTATTATTGTCAGATTTATGGAATCTGGAAAAGCAAAGGGATTAGATCTATATCAATTCCTAGCTGTTTGATCTATGAGTCCTCTAACTGTATTCAGGAACCCCTTGGGTAAACTGCTAGAAAACACTAAGTTGAATTCTGATGAATCTTTCATAGCCTTTTCTAGCTAATGGCTCTCTGAAGAATTAGAAACCTTCTGGATTGTACTTTGTCACATCTTGAGCCCAGATCTGCTACTTTTATTTAAACATATAACAGAATTTGAAATAAAACTGGTATGCTCAAAACCTTTACCACAGCAAATAATAAAGATTTGGACTGTTAAATCAATTTCTCATTGTTACAATTAGTCAATGTATGATGTTTTAGGTTCTTATTTCTCCTCATTTTGAGGTTTATTTAAAAATCAAAGCAAAAAAGCCTTTGTTTAAAAAAAATTAAAAGCAACAATAATAAAACAAATCAGAGAACTTAAATTTTTTCCAAAAACAAAATTGACTGAAAATATTTTCGCATTTCTTATGGCTTGTTAATTAGCCTTTAGGCCCATGTATGTAACATTTTTCTCCCCCCCACCCCGATTTCCTCTCATTGCTGGGGACACGAAGACGAATGAGAACATGACATCTGCCCTCAAAGAGTTCAGCTCACAGAGGAGCTAGACATGTCAACAAGTGACTTAACACAGTGTCATGAGGTTACAATGGAGTTATATTTACGGTACAATGATAACCAAAAAAAAGAGTGATCCTTGCTGATGGTGTATGAGGAGTATCAGCAGTCTTCACAAGTAAAACACACTTGAACTGGATTATAAAGGATGAATAAGGTGCAACAGGGAAGCAGAAAAGGAAGTAGGGCTTTTACTAAAAGAGGTAACATATAAAGAGGCATAGAGGCCAAGACAAAATGATGTATTGGGGAAACTGTAAGAGTTGGATCAAAGACTGCACCTGGGAAAAGCTAAGACTGGAAAGGGCAGGCTTGTGTGTCATGCTAAGAAGTTGAGAAGTGATCATGGCAGAAGAAAATGATAGAAAGGTTTCAAACAGACATTGACATAATTAGATCTATTTGCTGAAGAATCTTTCTGGTGTCAGTATAAAGGATGGGTTAAAACAAAGATGAAAGTGAAGAAAGCAAAACTAGTTGGAAGGATGCTGCAGGCTGTGTAAAAAGATACAATGAAGGCCTGAAACAATGTAGAAGCAGTGGCAGATGTAAAAGAAGTGAGGAGGTAAGTTTGGATAATTATTTTGGGGGTAGTGAGAACAGCAATGAGGGAGAACCACTAATTTCACTAGGATAGGAAATACTAGAAGAGGGTAATATTTTTCAGGAAGGTAAGAAATTCAAGTTTAACACCTTAGTTTAAGGTTCTTTTACTATACTTAAGGAAACAAAGTTGAAATTGTTTTTTATGAAGTGATTTTTATTATATTTTATTTTTGGGGTTGTGGAGAAGACACAGGGATAAGATAGCTATCCATAAGACAAGAAGAGAGGCCTCAGAAGAAATCCACCCCGGCAGCACCTGGATCTTGGACTTCTAGCCTCTAGAATTGTAATAAAATACATTTCTGTTGTTTGAGCCACCCAGTGTGTGGTACTTTGTTATGGTAGCCCTGGTCAACTAATACAACTTTGTACTTGTTAAAAAGAATAAATCAGAGCTTTGCCATTTAACAGATTTCCTTAAGGTGTTCTTCAGTAAGACAGAAAACTTTAAAGTACAGGAACACTCAAAAAACCACAAACACACAATACAAACACATACAAACTTGTATGTATGTATAATGTATTATATACATCTGTACATGAACATGACAACATCAAGAAAACTATGGAATAATATAACCTAGGTTATTAATATGGGTTAGAAGGACCTGGCAGGGCAGGAATGTGGATGAAAGGGAAGAAAAAGGGGGGAAGAATGAACAAACTACCCCTCCCTCTCAAAAAAAAAAAAACCAAAAAAACCTGTACTGAAAATAACTGTCATATTTATGCACTTTTGTAACACTTCATGTAAATATAAAATGTAGATTTAAATTTTTTCATTTTATTTTTCATTTAAATAAAAAATTTCATGATTGCTTTTCTGCTCTGTGTACATCAGCGATGGGAAAGATAACATTCAAAGTCCTTTCCCACAGAAAATAACTATGCACATCAAATTCCAAATACCTGTCAAGTGCCAAGTTTACATCATCTTTCATTTATTTTGCTTTAAAAACAATGAGTATGGCCTTCCTAGACAATTTTTATTACTTTCTGTGATAACAGAGTTCCCATCAATAAAACAAAGAACTGACTCAAGAAAAGAATCTCTGATGGAGTTTTAGTTCTTCTTCAAAGCATTTTCTTAATCTTCACACTCAAAAATCTTCCAAAAGAGAAATCCCTTATCAGTGATGTCCTGACACAGGTAGGAGCTCTTTATAATATTCCCATCTTTTTTACCCTAGGGCTCCCACTCATTCTATTCTACTTTAAGTTTTGATCTCTGTCTAAGAGGCATCTTTAAAGCTGGAATACCAAGTCATAACACATGTGTGTCCATTGTCTATTCTTTGACAGTTTTCCCCAAAATACCAACAGATGGCAGTTTGTGACTAAAATATCTAATAAAACTCACCAATTGACTGCCCATAACCTCTAAGCATTAGATTCTAAAATCTAGTGATCAAAAGCAGGGGGAAATTTTTTTTCAAATTCAATCTTCTCCAAATAGATCGGGTTCCTTGACGTATAATCACTAACAGTAAATTGATTTACGAGATGAACTAAATAGATTTCTCCACATTTATACTTTCATTTCTACAAGGTAAAATGGTCAATGTCATCTGTGAATTCCAGGTGACATTCTTGTAAATTTTAACCATTTTCAGACTTTCTGAGTAAATGAGGCTACATCTCAAATACGACAATGCACTTATGCATATGTTCAACTAGATACTAGGAATATAATAAGATAGACATAGTCTCTGCCTTCACAGAGCTTAGAAGTACAAGAGGGGAACAAGACAAGTAATCACAAAAGTAACTACACAGTAAGAGGCAGAGTAGTGAAGAGGTTAAATGTGGGGTAAATTGTCTAAATTCAAACTCAGTTCTTTAAATTATCAGGGAGAGGGTTAGGTAGGGCCCACATCACTGGCCAGATGCACCAGATGCAGATGCATTTACTAAGATGAGGAAAACTGTAAGAAGCAGATTTTTTAGTAAATGCGAGGACAAGGAGATTAAGAGTTCAGTTCATTATGCTTGATATCTTCTTTTTAAAAGTATAATCGACATACATTAAATTAGTTTCAGGTGTGCAACATATTGATTCAACATTTGTATACATTGTGAAATTATCACAATAAGACTAGTTACCATATGTCACATACAAAGTCATAAACCTTTTCTCTTGTAATAAGAACTTTTAAAATTTACTTTCTTAGCAACTTTCAAATTTGTAATACATTACTGACCATAGCCACCATGCTGTACATCACATCCCTGTGACTTTATTCCATAACTGGAAGTTTGTACCTTTTGATCCCCTCACCCATTTTGCCCACCCCTCAACCCCCCTCCCCTCTGGCAACCACAGATTCATTCTCTGTATCTATGAGTTTGGTTTTATTTTGTTTGTCCATTTGTTTTGTTTTTAAAATTCCACATATAAGTAAAATCATATGGTAACTGTCTTTCTCTGACTTATTTCACTTAGCATAAAACCCTCAACGTCCATCCACGTTGCTGCAAATGGCAAAATTTCATTCATTTTATGGCTGATTAGTATTCCATTGTGTGTGTGTATACACACACACGCCCCACATCTTATTTATCTGCTCATTCATTGATAGACACTTCGGTTGTTTCCATATCTTGGCTATTGTATTCCATTGTGTGTGTGAATACACACACACACATCCTACATCTTATTTATCCACTCATTCACTGATAGACACTTTGATTGTTTCCATATCTTGCTTGCAATGAACATAAGGGTGCATGAATCTTTTCAAATTAGTGTTCTCATTTTCTTCAGATAAATACCCAGAAGTGGAATTCCTGAATGATATGGTAGTTCTATCTTTAATTTTTTGAGGAACCTCCAAACTGTTTTCCATAGTGGCTGCACCAATTTACATTTCCACCAACAGTGCACAAAGGTTCCCTATTCTCTACATCCTCACCAACACTTGTTATTTCTTGTCCTTTTGATTATAGTCATTCTTACAGGTATAAGGTGTGTCAGACTGTGGCTCTGATTTGCATTTCGCTGATGATTAGTGATGTTGAGCATCTTTTAATATGCATGGTTGGTCATCTGTGTATCTTCTTTGGAAAAATGTCTATTCAGACCCTCTACCCACTTTTTAATAAGACTGGTTGTTTTATTTGTTATTGAGTTGTATGAGTTCCTTACATATGTTGTATATTAAGTCCTTGTCGGGTATATGATTTGCAAATATCCTCTACCATCCACTAGGTTGCCTTTTATTAATGGTTTCCTGTGCATAAGCTTTTCAGTGTGATGTAGCTCAGCGGTCCCCAAACTTTTTGGCACCAGGGGCCAGTTTTGTGGAAGACCATTTTTCCATGGACCGGGGGTGCTGGAGTGGTACATTCAAGCGCATTATATTCATTGTGCACTTTATTTCTATTATTATTATTAGACTGTAATATGTAATGAAATAATTATACAACTCACCGTAATGCTGACAGAAGGCAGAGCTCAGGTGGTAATGCGAGCGATGGGGAATGGCTGTAAATACAGATGAAGCTTCGCTCACTCGCCCACTGCTCACCTCCTGCTGTGCGGCCTGGTTCCTAACAGGCCACGGACCGGTATCGGTCCGTGGCCTGGGGGTTGGGTACTCTGATGTAGCTCATTTTTTTATTTTTTTTTTTTTTTTTTTTTTTTTTTTTTTTTTTTCTTTTTGCGGTATGTGGGCCTCTCACTGTTGTGGCCTCTCCCGTTGCGGAGCACAGGCTCCGGATGCGCAGGCCCAGCGGCCATGGCTCACGGGCCCAGCCGCTCCGCGGCATATGGGATCCTCCCAGACCGGGGCACGAACCCGTATCCCCTGCATTGGCAGGCGGACTCTTAACCACTTGCGCCACCAGGGAGGCCCTCATTTTTTTATTTTTGCTTTTGTTGCCATTGCCTTTGGAGTCAGATTCAAAAATATATCTCCAAGAGCAATGTCAAGGAACTTACTGCCTATGTTTTCTTCTAGGAGTTTTATGGTTTCTGGTCTTAAATTCAAGTCTTTAATCCATTTTGAGTAAAATTTTGTGTATGATAAGTTAGTAGCCCAGTTTTCCCA
Organism: Mesoplodon densirostris; assembly: GCF_025265405.1. Taxonomy (NCBI): domain Eukaryota; kingdom Metazoa; phylum Chordata; class Mammalia; order Artiodactyla; family Ziphiidae; genus Mesoplodon; species Mesoplodon densirostris. Next base: position 31,593,999 of record NC_082674.1, read on the forward strand.
TCACTATTTATTAAAGAGACTGTCCTTTGCCCATTGCATATTATTGCCTCCTTTGTTGCAAATTAACATACCACCTATACGGGGGTTTATTTCTGAACTCTCTATTCTGTTCCATTGATCTACATGGCTTTTATGTTGATACCATACTGTCTTGATTATGATAGCTTTGTAATATAATTCTGAAACCAGGGAGCGTGATGTCTCCAGCTTTGTTCTTTCTCATGATTGCTCTGGCTATCTGGGATCTTTTGTGGTTCCTTCCATAAAAATTTTAGGATTGTTTGCTCTATTTCTGTGAAAAATGCCACTGGAATTGATAGGGATTGCAGTGAATCTATAGATTGCTTTGGGTAATATAGATATTTTAACAATATGTTAAAAATTGTTCCAATCTATGAGCACAGGATATTTTTCCATTTACATGTGTCTTCTTCAATTTCTTTTGTCAATGTCTTATAATTTTCAGTGTGCAGGTCCTTTCATCTCCTTGGTTAAATTTATTCCTAGCTATTTTATTCTTTCTGATGCAACGGTAAATGGGATTACTCTATTAGTTTCTCTGATAGTTCACTGTTAGTGTATAAAAATGCAATAGATTTTTGTATATTGATTTTGTACCTTTCAACTTTATTGATTTATTAGTTCTAACAGTTTTTATTTTTTTGGTGGAGTCTTTAGGGTTTTCTAAATATAAAATCATGCCATCCACAAAGAGTGACAGTTTTACTTCTTCCTTTTCAAATTGGATGCCTTTTATTTTTCTTATCTCATTGCTTTGGACTTCAAGTACCAATACCAGTGGCAAAAGTGAACACCCTTGGGCTTCCCTGGTGGCGCAGTGGTTGAGAGTCCACCTGCCGATGCAGGGGACACGGGTTCGTGCCCCGATCCCGGAAGATCCCACATGCCGCGGAGCGGCTGGGCCCGCGAGCCATGGCCGCGGAGCCTGTGTGTCCGGAGCCTGTGCTCCGCAACGGGAGAGGCCACAGCAGTGAGAGGCCCGCGTACAGCAAAAAAAAAAAAAAAAAGTGAACACCCTTGTCTTGTTCCTGATCTTAAGGAAAAAGCTTTTAGCTTTTCCTTGTTGAGTATGATGTAAGCTCTGGGCTTGTCATATATAGTCTTTATTATATTGAGATACACTCCCTCTATACCAATTTTGTTGAGAGTTTTTATCATAAATGGAGGGTGAATTTTGTCAAACACTTTTCCTCCATCTGTTGAGATGATTATATGATAATCTGGATGATCTGGACTTTATTATGCTTGAGGTATCTTTGAGATATGAAACTAGCAAACAATCAGTTTAATATATGGGTAAACAAGCCTGGAATTTTATTTTTAATAAGTTTATCACATTGTGCTCCTATGAAAATAGCAAGAAGTAAATATCAGATCACTGTTAAAACAAAAATGTCACAAAAAAACAATAAAACTTTTTTTCCTCCTACAGATCCTATACTATCCAGCAGAAATTAGAGGCTTTTTTTTTTTTTTTTTTTTTTTTTTTTTTTTGCAGTATGCGGGCCTCTCACTGTTGTGGCCTCTCCCGTTGCGGAGCACAGGCTCTGGACGTGCAGGCTCAGTGGCCATGGCTCACGGGCCCAGCCGCCCTGCGGCATGTGGGATCTTCCTGGACCGGGGCATGAACCCGCATCCCCTGCATTGGCAGGAGGACTCTCAACCATTGTGCCACCAGGGAAGCCCCCTAGAGGCATTTTTTAATGCTTTGAAAACTGTAGCCCACAGTTCCCTTACCACACCAATTCCATGATGGTAGCTAGGAAGGCTATGGGGGTATGAGTATTAAACTAGAATATCAGAAATGGCTTTTCCCTACATCTTTCTACTATTCTAGAACATGGTTAAATGTCCCTGGCAAAGAAGGGAGCCTACTGACTCTTGGGCTCAAATGTGATGAATACATTCTTCACAGGGAAGGTCTAAAAGAATAATGAAAAGCATAGTATGCACAAATGGTTGGGTACAGAGATTAGTTCAATGCAAGAGAAGAAAACAGTACCACAGAATGATAGATCTGCTTCAGATTTCCTGATAACTAGCATTAATTAGTATTTATTATAAAGTATCACATTTTTGCTTCATAAAAATACTTCCTTATATAGAAGCAGTGTATCTTGATTTTGTAAATATTAAGCAGTATGGTAAGAACAATAGAGCTGTCAAATGATAGTCTGCAAAATAAAGTATTAAGTCTTATGATTCATTTAAAAACTTCATTTTTTCAGTTCACAAAACAATTAAATCCATGGGATCTTTCTAATAACTTAAACAAGACCTCCTATTTTCTTGGAGACTGCCAATGGGGGAAATAATGAGAGTTGCTGTCAGAAGATCTATCTTGGAGGTCTGACTTTACCTGTATGTATGTATGTATGTATGTATGTATGTATGTATGTATGTATGTATTTGTTGTCTTAGGTAAATCGTATCTCCTAAATCTCAAGTTTCTCACCTGAAAAAGGCAATATCATTACCCATCTCCAGAGGATACTTGATCAAATGAAGTCATATAACTGAGAAGTACTTTAAATGGTAGAATGCTAAATAATTGTAAGTAGTCACTATTCACATTACCACATGCAGTGAGGTACAAATTATAGCAGTTGAACATTAAAAACAGATGAAGATTGTATGTACTTGAACTCATCAATTTGACAAATTTCTCTTTAGATATAGTACCAACAAAATCCAGTTTATCCCACTTTGCATTATATAATCCCATATATCAGTGGTTCTAACCAAAACCATGCTTAACAATTACCTGAGGTTTTTTGCTTTTTTAAAATTGTGGTAAAATACACAAAAAATTTACCATTTAACCATTCTTAAGTACACAATTTAATGGCATTAGGCACATTCACTGTTTTGCAACCATTACCACTATCCATCTCCAGAACTTTTTCATCATCCCAGGATGAATTCTGTACCCATTAAACAATAATTCCCCATTCCCTCCTCTCCTCAGTCCCTGGTAACCGCTTTTTGTCTCTATGAATTTGACTGTTGTAGGTACCTCATATGAGTGGAATTATACAACACTTATCCTTTTGTACCTGGCTTCTTTTGCTTCACAAAATCTTTTCAAGGTTCATCCACATTGCAGCATATATCAGATTTCATTCTATCTATCTATTTATTTATTGCTGTGTTGGGTCTTTGTTTCTGTGTGAGGGCTTTCTCCAGTTGCGGCGAGCGGGGGCCACTCTTCATTGCAGTGTGCGGGCCTCTCACTGTCGCGGCCTCTCCCATTGGAGAGCACAGGCTCCAGACACGCAGACTCAGTAGTTGTGACACACGGGGCTAGCCGCTCCGCGGCATGTGGGATCTTCCCAGACCAGGGCTCGAACCCATGTCCCCTGCATTGGCAGGCAGATTCTTAACCACTGCGCCACCAGGGAAGCCCCAGATTTCATTCTTTTTTAAACTGATAACTCCTAATAATCAAAAGACTATTTTTTAGAGCAATTTTAGTTTCACAGCAAAACTGAGCAGAAAGTAGAGAGATTTCCCATATACCATCTGCCTGCATACATGCATAGCTTCCTCTGTTATCAACATCCCCCTATCAGAGTGGTACCTTTGTTACAATTGATGAATCTATACTGACACATCATTACCACTTAAAATCCTTAGCGTTCACTCTTGGTTTTATACGTTCTACATTCTATGTAATTTAAATTACACTTGTTCATTGTTGATATACAGGAAAGTGACTGACTTGTGTAATTTAACCTTATATCTTGCAACCTTGCTAGAATCACTTATTAGTTCCAGGAGTTTTTTTGTCCATTCTCAGGAGTTGTTTTTTTGTCCATTCTTTCAGATTTTCTACATAAACAATCATGTCATTTGCAAGCAATGATGGTTTTATTTCTTCTCTCCAAATCTGCATTCCATTTATTTCCTTTTCTTGTTTAACTGCATTAGCTAGGACTTCCAGTATGATGCTGAAAAACAGTGTTAAGAGGGCACATCTTGGCATTGTTCCTGATCTTAGTGGAAATGCTTTGAGTTTCTCAACATTAAGTATGATGTTAGTTGTAGGTTTTTTTGTACCTATTCTTTATCTAGTTGAGGAAGTTCCCCTGTACCCCTAGTTTACTAAGTTTTTATCATGAATGAGAGTTGGATTTTGTCAAATACTTTTTTTGCCTCTACTGATATCACCATGTGATTTTTTTCTTCTTTAGCCTAGCGATGTGAGAGGTTACATTAATTTTTTCATTCATTTCTTTTTAAGGCTGAATAATATTCCATTGTATGTACATAGCACATTATGTTTATCCACTTATTCATCCAGCAATGACTATTTGGGTTGTTTCTACCTTTGGCTATTGTGAATAGTGCTGCTATGAACACTGGTGTACAAATGTGTGTTTAAGTCCCTGCTTTCAACTCTTTGGGGTATATACAGGCATACCTCACTTTATCATGCTTAGCAGATACTGTGTTTTTTTGTTTTTTGTTTTTTTAACAGATTGAAGGTCTGTGGCAACCCTGTGTGGAGCAAGTCTATTAACACCATTTTCCCAACAGCATTATTTTTTAATTAATATATGTATATATATATATATATATATATATTTTGTGTGAGTGTGTGTGCGTGTGTGTGGTACGCGGGCCTCTCACTGTTGTGGTCTCTCCCGTTGTGGAGCACAGGCTCTGGACGCGCAGGCTCAGCGGCCATGGCTCACGGGCCTAGCTGCTCCGCAGCATGTGGGATCTTCCCGGACCGAGGCATGAACCCGTGTCCCCTGCATCGGCAGGCAGACTCTCAACCACTGTGCCACCAGGGAAGCCCTAATATATGTATATTTTTAAAGACATAATGCTATTGCATACTTAACAGACCACAGTGTAATAGAAACATAACTTTTATAAGCACTGGGAAACCAAAAAATTCATGTGACTAGCTTTACTGCAACATTTGCTTTATTGCAGTGATCTAGAACCAAGGTATGCTTGCACCTAGAAGCAGAATTGCTGGAATATATGGTAATTCTATGTTTAGTTTTTTGAGGAACCACCATAATGTTTTCTGCAGCAGCTGTACCATTTTACATTCCCATCAGTACTGCAAGAGGGTTCCAATTTCTCCAAATCCTGCCAATACATTGTTTTCTGATTTTTTGATAATAGCTATCCTAGTGGGTGTGAAGTGGTATCTCACTGTAGTACTCAATTTCATTTCCCTAATGATTAGTGATGTTAAATGTGGTTTTGTTTTTTTTAAACACCCTTGATGATTCTGATATAGGTGGCTAATCAGAAGACCCCACTTTTCATAAAACACTGATCCTATATTAGGCATCCCTCAAAAAAGGGAAGAACTGAGGAAAAAGTTGAATCATAAAGCAGTTTTCAACAGAAGCCAACATGAAAGAGCTCCTAATGGCCAAAGCTGGAACAACTAAGCAATAAAATAAGTAACAATAGTACTGTACTGGGGGGAGAAGCAAGATAGGGGTAGGAAATTAAGAGGTACAAACTACTATGTATAAAATAAATAAGATACAAGGATACAGTGTGCAGCACAGGGAATATAGCCAATATTTTATAATAACTTTAAATGGATATAATTTATAAAAATATAGAATCACTATGTTATATGCCTAATATTGTAAATATAAACTAACATAATCAACTATACTTTAATTAAAAAATAGTATTGGGGCTTCACTGGTGGCGCAGTGGTTGAGAGTCCGCCTGCCGATGCAGGGGACACGGGTTCGTGCCCCATTCTGGGAAGATTTCACATGCCGCAGAGCAACTAAGCCCATGTGCCACAACTACTGAGCCTGTGCTCTAGAGCCCGTGAGCCACAACTATTGAGCCTGCGTGCCAAAACTACTGAAGCCCGCATGCCTAGAGCCTGTGCTCCACAACAAGAGAAGCCGCTGTAATGAAAAGCCCACGGACGGTAAAGAAGAGTAGCCCCCGTTCACCACAACTACAGAAAGCCTGCATGCAGCAATGAAGACCAAACACAGCCAAAAATAAATAAATAAATAAATAAATAAAAATTTTTTTAAACTTAAAAAAAGACACAATGCAGATTAATTTGGGGGCAACCCCCCAAAACTTAACTATTAAGATGAAGGGCTAAATGAAAAAAAGATTTTAGTATTTCTGTAATTATTAAAGTGAGTATTTACTAGCCTATAACCTAGACTGGTGAAAGCAAGACTGTCTTTTCCCTTAGGCAGACTTGGCCAGGGAGATTTTTGGGACAGAGGGGCACTGGGAGGAGGGGGGGAGAGGGCACAGGGCAGGCAGCTTTATACTTTTTCTATTACATGTCCTTTTCTCAACACTCCTCTGAATTTTCTAATAGGTGTAACATGTCTCCAAGAAATAGTTAACCTGCTCACTGTACTGTTTTACATGAGTTTATTCATGGAAATTTGTCCCATATTTCATTAGCACACATTTTTTAACATCTACCTTCTTCCTCATATGCTTCCTATGTTTAAAATCAGAAGAGAGAAGACACTTATAAGGGGAAATGTACCCCTTATACAAAGGGTACAAAATTTCAGTAATGAAGGATGAATAAGTTCTGGAGATTTAACATACAGCACAGTGACTACAGTCAATAATACTATATTGTATTCTTGAAATTTGCTAAGAGAGTACTTCTTAAATGTTCTCACGACCCAAAAAAGGATAATTATGTGAGTTGTGGATATGTTAATTAGCTTGATTGTGGTAATCATTTACAATGTAAATGTATATCAAAACATCACATTACATTGTACACCTTAAATATATACAGTTTTTGTCAGTTATACCTCAATAAAGCTGGGAGAAAAAGAAAAAACAAAAACACCTATAAATCATACCTTTTAAAGCCTAATTATCTGTCAGGCCAAATTCGTGGGGTTTTTGGTATATAGTAAAGTGATAAAATACCATTTAGCACAGAATCAAGTTTTAAGTCATTTCAAAAATATTAAGCTTTTTATTATCAATATCTAAAGAAATGTTACCAAGGAGATCTATATTTGAAAATCACTAAAAATATATGAGCTGATATAAATTTGTACTTTTCTTCAAACAAAAAAGAATTATTGGAAATAAATTCGCTAAGAACTACCTATATGCACCATTAATTAGCTATGTAATCTTGGATCAAGTGAGTTAATTAATCTCTACCTGAGGCAAGGAGAGAAGGGATTAATTGGATGATTAAAATTCCTTTAAGTTCTAACATTCTTTGATTATTAGATATTTTCTTAAGTTCAGGGAAATTTGTGAGGATCTGTAGGGAGACAACCCTAGGAAGAAAAGTATACTTTATGTATGCAAGAATTTTGAAAGAAACTAAATAATTCAGCCACTAACCATGGTTAAATATTTAACCATAGTTAAATAGTATAAGAAACTATGTATATGCAAATATATACAAATTATATATGCAAATACAGAGGGTAAATCTAAATTTTATCTAGTAGACAAGTAGAAATTGCTACTTATCAGTATTTCTCTAATATTTTATGATGGCTCATAGAGATCATTAAAGCAGAGGTTCAGGAACCAAGAGCATCAGCATCACTTGTTAGAAATGTAAAACCTTGGACCCTACACAAGACCTTCTTGAACCTAGGAAATTCTGGGAGTGGGTCCCAGCAAAGTACTAAAACAAACCCCCTAAGAGATTCTAATGCTTAATAATGTTTGAGAACAACTGACCTAAGGCACAAGCTTGAAGTAAACTGAAACATTAATGATGAACCCATGATTAGAACAGCTCAAGTGCTAAACATTTTCACTTACTGAAAACTAAATGTTTATATAAGCTTTAAATTAATTTTTTCTGTATTAATCACAATGTTATAAGAATGCTCTGTTTCATATAATGGGAAGAATATTTTGCAATTCATATATCTGATAAGGAACTTGTATTCAGAATATACAAAGAACACTCACAAATCAACAAGAAAAAGACAGAGAACCCAATTAACAAAAGGGAAAAGAATCTGCATAGATATTTCTCCAAAGAAGATATACAAATGACCAATATGCACATGAAAGATGTCTAACATTATTATTTGATAGGAAAATGCATATAAAAACCACAATGACATATCACTTCATACCCACTAGGATGGCTAGAATCAAAAAGATAATTAAGTGTTAGTGAGACTGGGGAGGAATTGGACCCCTTACACACTGCTGGTGGGAGTACAAACTGATATAGCCACTTAGGAAAACAGTCTAGCAGCTCCTCAAACAGGTAAACATGAAGTTTACCACATGTCCCAGCAATTCCACTCTGAGAGAACTGAAAATATTACATCCACACAAAAACTTTTAAACAAATGTTTATAGCAACATTATTCTTAACAGCCAAAAGATGTAAATAAGTCAAATGTCCAACTACTGATGGATAGATAAATAAAATGTAGTATATCCATACAATGGACTATTATTTGGCTATAAAAAGGAATGAAATACTGATACATACTACAACATGGATGAACCTAAAACATTCTGCTAAGTGAAAGAAGCCAGTCACAGAACACACGTATTATATGATTCCATTTATATGAAATGTCCAGACTAGGCAAATTTATAGAGACAGAAAGTAGCTTAATGGTTGCCTGGGGCTGGGGGGGGGGGTGACAGCTGAAGGATACAATGTTTCTTTCTGAGGTGATGAAAAGGATTAATAATTGAATGTAGTGATGGTTGTACAACTCTGTGAATATACTAAAAACCACTGAATTATATACTTTAAATTGTGGACTGTATAATATACAAATTATATCTCAGTAAAGCTCTTACCCAAAAAAAGAGAGAAAGAAAAGAAAGAATGAAAAGAATCAAGAAAAACATATATTTTCATTGGAGTAGTTTCAGCAGTATGCCTAAAACAACTGATTAGATAATATAGAAAATAACTTTATATGTAGCATTATATGAATTCTGACAGCATTCTGGAAACCCATCCTAACTAAGCCTGGTTTGAATTATATCTTACTTATTTAAAAATTAATTACCAAAGTTTGTTCCAAATATTGACACTTCTGACAAAGCAACATTTACATTAGAAATATAAGGCTACTTTTTAAATACATGTTTTTAAAAACCAGAAGTACGTCTCCTTCATAAAATGTTCAACTAATTTCTTGCTTTTAATTACCAGAAGCACAAAGGGAGCAGGAGTTTTCAAATTATGAGCACAGAACTGAGTGCTTCCCCAGGGATTCTCCAAGTACCACCAGGTAAAGGTGAGGCATAATTCTACACATTGACTCTGAAAAAGAGAAAAACTTTCTTTGTGATCTGTAATATACTGAATTTTTCTTTAAGATCTTGTTTGGTTTTTTTTGTTGTTTGCTTCTATTTTTTAAAAGGGAGAAGAGCTCATTACTGAGAGGAAAGAACAAGGATTTTAAAGTATAAAAGATTAGGCTATGTAGATTCTGGGGAGTAAGCCTGGTGGGATAGAGGAAGGGATTTTCACTTTTATTTCAAATGTATCTGTATTATTTTTATCTGAATTTGAATACTGAACGATTATTACTATTTAAAAGGGAACAAGATCCCACAAAGTGAGTCACAGGAAGGTCTCAATCTTTTAAGTTATTTTTTTACTTTTAAGAAGGTTATAAAACCAATATGAAGATGCCCATAGTTACCAACATATCGGCTATTAAATGTAAACCATTTAAAACTTTTATTTTTAAAAAATACTTGTATTTTAAAATACTTTTATTTTTAAACTTGTATTTTTGCTGTAACCGAAGTATCCAGACTAAAACAGCTTAGTACTATGAATTGCTAAAAAGCATCACATACTCAAACTCTAAAAAAGAAACCACAGAAGAAATGTTTTCATTTATGCATGATATTTTTTTTCCACAGTGGTGACTATGTGAAAAAATTAAGAGTTACTTAATGGTAGAACAACAAAATAAATTCTGTAAAAAGTTGAGTCCTTTAACACTTTAATCATTCTAAAAGGTAGAATTCACTCCACATACAACTGTTAATAAGGTATCAATAAGAGCATTAAGTTATGTTTTTACCAACTTCATAATTGTTCAACCTAAATACTGAATAGAAGACAAAAATCCAAGAAAGCAAAAGCAAACTAGAATTGGTTTATTATATAGATCTGAAAATAAGAACCAGAAATGGTTACTTATACTTTTCCGACCAGGCAAAGTTTTAAACTACCTCAGGTAAAATGCTAATATAACACAGATAACTTAAAATATAGTCATAAAGAGATTTCACTACTTTCAAGCCTTGGTAATTTTACAGTACATATATTAAAGACTGAAATATTCGATTCCAAATTTCAAATAGGGTCAGTGGAATGAAAAATTACCTTTGCTAATAGAATCTGAAAATATAAAGTACCCTGGCTTAGAAAGGGGTGGGGTGGGTAATAGATAAATGTAATTTTTTTTACTTCACTGGAGACCTTCTTTTTAAGAGTTAGTTTATGTAGCTATAGCTGCTATGAAGAATTAAGTAAAACTACCATTACCATCTAAAAAGTAGTACTTTCATTAGAAATAATTTTACTAAACTTTCTAAGTCATTTCTATTTTAGAGCAATGTAATACAACTTCAGCTGGGAAAAAAATTCTTTTTCACACAAAAAAATCATACACACATGCAAGAGTAGATTTCCTAAATAGACTGCCTTGAATGCAGCTGGAGGAAAAACCACCTTACCTACATTAGAAAAACAATTAAAATAACAGAAGATTTCTCATCTAAAACCAGGGAGGTCAGAAGGAAGTCAAATAATATTTTTTAGGTGCTAAATGAAAAGAGCTATCAACCCAGAATCCTATACCCAATGAAAATACTGTTCTGGAATGAAGAGGAAATCAAAACATTCTCAAATGAAACAAAATTAAGAAAACCTGTTGCCAGCAGACCTACCCTAAAAGAATGGCTAAAAGAAGTTATCTAAACAGAAGGCAAACAACAAAAGGAAGGAATTTCAGAACACCAGGAAGGAAGAACACATGATAAGAAAATATATAGGTAAATCCAATAGGCTTTCCTTCTCTTCTTCACTTTTCTAATTATGTTTGATTGTTGAAGCAAAATTATAATACTGTCTCATGTGGTTCTATACGAAGGCAATCATCCTATAAACAGAATCTCATAAAGGGAGGGAGATAAAGTTTCTCTATGCTTCAATCAAACTGATGAAATGATACCAATAAGCTGTGGTGAGTTATGCAGTTTACCCTTGAACAATGTGGATTTGATCTGCATGGTTCTCCACAGTTATAGGGGGATATCTTTCAATAGTAAATACTACAGTACTTCACGGTCCATGGTTGATTGAACCTGGAGACTCGGAGCAACAGCAGATACTGGGGGCCAACAATAAGTTATGCACAGATTAACCCCTGCTTTGTTCAGGGGTTGACTGTATACATCATGTAATACTCAGAGCAACCACACAAAAAGTGATACAAAGAAATACTCAAAAACACAATAAAGGAATCAAAATAGAATTCTAACAAGTGTTCAAGTAACCCACAGTAAGGCAGGAAAAAGAAAACAGAAAGGAAAAGCTGAACAAACAGAAAATAGTATCTAAAATGGCAGGCTAAAAACATGGAAACAACCTAAATGTCCACCGACACAACTGGATAAAAAAGATGTGGTACATATATACAATGGAATATTACTCAGCCATAAAAAAGGAAATAATGCCATTTGCAACACGGATGCAACTTAGAGATTATCATACTCAGTGAAGTAAGTCAGAAAGAGAAAGGAAAATACTATATGATATCACTTATATGTGGAATCTAAAATATGGCACAAATGAACCTATCTACAGAACAGAAACAGACTCATAGACATAAGAGAACAGACTTGTGGTTGCCAAGGGGGGAAGAAGACGGATGAACTGGGAATTTGGGGTTGGTAGATGCAAACTATCATATTTAGAATGGATAAACAACAAGGTGCTAATGTATAGCACAGGGAACTATATTCAATATCCTGCGATACACCATAACAGAGAAGAATATAAAAAAAGAATGTATATATGTGTATAACTGAGTCACTTTGCTGTACAGCAGAGATTGATGCAACACTGTAAATCAACTATACTTCCATTAAAAAAAAAACGGAAAAAACCTCCCGCAGGCTAAGCCATAACACAGCAATAATTACACTGCATGAAAATGGTCATAGCAATTAAAAGCAGAGATTACAGTGTGGATTAAAAAACATGACCTAACCATGTACCATCTACATGATAGTCACTTCAAATATAGTGATATAAATAGGTTAAAAATAAAGGAACAGAAAAAGATATATCATGCAAGCATTAATCAAAGGAAAGCAGAAGTGGCAATATTAATATCAGATAAAGTAGACTTCAAAGCAAGGAAATTTATTGGACAGAAAGGGACATTACATAATGATGAAAAGGTCAACCTATCAAGAAGACACAGCATTCCCACGGGCCTCCCTGGTGGCGCAGTGGTTAAGAATCTGCCTGCCAATACAGGGGACACGGGTTCAAGCCCTGGTCTGGGAAGATCCCACATGCTGCAGAACAACTAAGCCCATGCGCCACGGCTACTGAGCCTGCGCTCTAGAGCCCGTGAGCCACAACTACTGAGCTCGTGAGGAACACCTACGGAGCCCGTGAGTCACAACTACTGAAGCCCACGCGCCTAGAGCCCATGGTCCGCAACAAGAGAAGCCACTGCAATGAGAAGCCCGCGCACCGCAATGAAGAGTAGCCCCCACTCACCTCAACTAGAGAAACCCCATGTGCAGCACCCAAGACCCAATGCAGCCATAAATAAAGAAAGAAAGAAAGAAAGAAAGAAAGTAAAAACAAACAAAAAAAGAAATAAGGCTTTACTTTATGGAAAAAAAAAAAGAGGACACAGCATTCCCAAATGTGTATCCACCAAACAACACATCTCTAAAATGTGAAGCAAAAACTGATAGAACTGAAAGGAGAATATAGAGACAAATCAACAGTTACAGCTGAACAATTCAACACCCCTATCTGAACAATTAGTACAACTAGACAGAAAATCACAAAGAATTTGAAAGAACTCAACAACACCATCAGCCAACAAGAATTATTCAACATTCATAAAACGCTCCATACAACAACAGAGGAAACCACATTCTTATCAAGTGCCCAAGCAACACAAAATAAGATAGAATATATTTTGGACTACAAAACAAATCTGAACAAATTTAAAAGAACTGAAATCAGAAAGAATATGTTCTCTGGCCACAACAGAAACAAACTAGAAATTAATAACAGAATGTTAACAGGAAAATCTCGAAACACTTGGAAACTAAACAACCCATTTCATTTCATTTCAGTATACTTGTTTTACAATGTTGTGTTAGTTTCTGCTGTACATCAAAGTTAATCGGCTATAGGTATACATATATCCCCACCCTCTTGGACCTCTCTCCCATGCACCTCCCCCACCCCACCCATCTAGGTCATCACAGAGCACCAAGCTGAAGTCCCTGTGGTATACAGCAGGTTCCCACTATTTTACACAAGGTAGTATATATGTCAATCCTAATCTCCCAGTTCATCCCACCCTCCCCTTCCCCTGGTGTCCACATGTCCGTTCTCTACATCTGCCTCTCTATTCCCGCCCTGCAAATAGGTTCATCTGTACCATTATTCTAGATTCCACATATATGTGTTAATATATGGTATTAGTTTTTCTCTTGTTGACTAACTTCACTCTGTATGACAGACTCTAGGTGCATCCACATCTCTACAAATGACCCAACTTCATTTCTTTTTATGGCTGAGTAACATTCCATTGTATATGTGTACCACACCTTCTTTATCCATTCTTCTGTTGATGGACATTTAAGTTGCTTCCATGTCCTGGCTATTGTAAATAGTGCTACAATAAACGCTGGGATGCATGTGTCTTTTTTTTTTTTTTCTTCTTTTTTTGCGGTATGCGGGCCTCTCACTGTTGTGGCCTCTCCCGTTGCGGAGCACAGGCTCCGGATGCGCAGGCCCAGCGGCCATGGCTCACGGGCCCAGCCGCTCCGCGGCATATGGGATCCTCCCAGACCGGGGCACGAACCCGTATCCCCTGCATCGGCAGGCGGACTCTCAACCACTGCACCACCAGGGAGGCCCGCATGTGTCTTTTTGCACTATGGTTTTCTCAGGGTATACACCCAGGAGTGGGATTGCTGGGTCATATGGTAGTTCTATCTTAGTTTTTTAAGGAACCTCCATACCATTCTCCATAGTGGCTGTTATCAATTTACATTCCCACCAACAGTGCAAGAGGGTTCCTTTTCTCCATACCCTCTCCACCACTTATTCTTTGTAGATTTTTTGATGATGGCCACTCTGACCGGTATGAGGTGATACCTCATTGTAGTTTTTTTTTTTTTTTTGCGTTACGTGGGCCTCTCACCGCTGTGGCCTCTCCCCCTGCAGAGCACAGGCTCCGGACGCGCAGGCTCAGCGGCCATGGCTCACGGGCCCAGCCGCTCCGCGGCATGTGGGATCCTCCCGGACCGAGGCACGAACCCGCGTCCCCTGCATCGGCAGGCGGACTCTCAACCACTGCGCCACCAGGGAAGCCCTCATTGTAGTTTTGATTTGCATTTCTCTAATAATTAGTGATGTTGAGCATCTTTTCATGTGCCTCTTAGCCATCTGTATGTCTTCTTTGGAGAAATGTTTACTTAGGTCTTCCGTGCATTTTTGGATTGGGTCGTTTGTTGTTTTGATATTGAGTTGCATGAGCTGTTTTGTATATTTTGGAGATTAAGCCCTTGTCAATTGCTTCATTTGTAAATATTTTCTCCCATTCTGAGGTTTGTCTTTTCATCTTGTTTATGGTTTCCTTTGCTATGCAGAAGCTTTTAAGTTTAATTAGGTCCCATTCGTTTATTTTGTTTTTAGTTTAATTACTCCAGGAGGTGGTTCAAGAAAGATCTTGCTGTGATTTATAACAAAGAGCGTTTTTCCTATGCTTTCCTCTAAAGGTTTTGTAGTGTCCGGTCTTACATTTAAGTCTTTAACCCATTTTGAGTTTACTTTTGTGTATGGTGTTAGGGAGTGTTCTAATTTCATTCTTTTACATGTAGCTGTCCAGTTTTCCCAGCACCACTTATAGAAGAGACTGTCTTTTCTCCATTATATATTCTTGCCTCCTTTGTCATAGATTAGGTGACCATAAGTGCGTGGGTTTATCGCTGGGCTTTCTATCCTGTACCATTGATCTATATTCTGTTTTTGTGCCAGTGCCATACTGTCTTGATTACTGTAGCTTTGTAGTGTAGTCTGAAGTTGGGAAGCCCGACTCTTCCAGCTCCATTTTTCTTTCTCAAGATTGCTTTGGCTATTCAGGGTCTGTTGTGTTTCCATACCAATTGTAAAATTTTCTGTTCAAGTTCTGTGAGAAATACCATTGGTAGCTTGATAGGGATTGCAGTGAATCTGTAGATTGCTTTGGGAAGTACAGTCATTTTCACAATATTGATTATTCCAATCCAAGAACATGGTGTATCTCTCCATCTGTTTGTGTCATCTTTGATTTCTTTCATCAGTGTCTTATAGTTTTCTGCATACAGGTCTTCTGTCTCCTTAGCTAGGTTTATTCCTAGGTATTTTATCCTTTTTGTTGAAATAGTAAATGGGATTGTTTCCTTAATTTCCTTCCAAACTTTCATTGTTAGTATACAGGCAAATTTTATCTTTTATTTAATTTTAAAATATTGATTGATTGATTTGGCTGCACCGTGTCCCAGCTGTGGCATGCGGGATCTTTGTTGCAGCACGTGGGATCTTTAGTGGCAGCATGCGAACTCTTAGTTGCAGCATGTGGGATCTAGTTCCCTGACCAGGGATTGAACCAGTGCCCCCTGCCTTGAGAGCGTGGAGTCTTAGCCACTGGACCACCAGGGAAGTCCCTCATCATAGGCGTATAGGAATACAAGAGATTTCTGTGCACTAATTTTGTATCCTGCAACTTCACCAAATTCAATGATTAGCTCTAGTAGTTTTCTGGTGGCATCTTTAGGAGTTTCTATGCATAGTATCATGACATCTGCAAACAGTGAGAGTTTTACTTCTTTTCCAATTTGGATTCCTCTTATTTCTTTTCCTTCTCTGATTGCCATGGCTAGGACTTCCAAAACTATGTTGAATAAGAGTGGCAAGAGTGGGCAACCTTGTCTTGTTCCTGATCTTAGTGGAAATGGTTTCAGTTTTTCACCATTGAGAATGATGTTGGCTGTGGGTTTGTCATATATGGCCTTTATTATGTTGAGGTAGGTTCCCTCTATGCACACTTCCTGGAGTTTTTATCATAAATGGGTGTTGAATTTTGTCAAAAGCTTTTTCTGCATCTATTGAGATGATCATATGGTTTTATTCTTTAATTTCTTAATATGGTGTATCACATTAATTTGTGTATATTGAAGAATCCTTGCATCCCTGGGATAAATCCCACTTTATCATGGTGTATGAGCCTTTTAATGTGTTGTTGGATTCTGTTTCCTAGTATATTGTTGAGGATTTTTACATCTATGTTCATCAGTGATACTGGCCTGTAATTTTCTTTATTTGTGATATCTTTGTCTGGTTTTGGTATCAGGGTGATGATGGTTTGTAGAAAGAGTTTGGGAGTGTTCCTCCCTCTGCAATTTTTGGGAAGAGCTTGAGAAAGACAGGTGTTAGCTCTTCTCTAAATGTTTAATAATATTTGCCTGTGAAGCCATCTGGTCCTGGACTTCTCTTTGTTGGAAAATTTTTTTGTTTTAATTTCCTTATTTATTTTTGGCTGTGCTGGGTCTTCGTTGCTGCGTGCGGGCTTTCTCTAGTTGTGGCAAGCAGGGGCTACTCTTTGTTGTGGTGCGTGGGCTTCTCATTGTGGTAGCTTCTCTTGTTGCAGAGCACAGGCTCTAGGAACACAGGCTTCAGTAGTTGTGGCTTGTGGGCTCTAGAGTGCAGGCTCGGTAGTTGTGCTGCACAGGCTTAGTTGCTCCACAGCATGTGGGATCTTCCCATATCAGAGATGGAACCTGTGTCCCCTGCACTGACAGGTGGATTCTTAACCACTGTGCCATGAGGGAAGCCCCTGCTGGAAGATTTTAAATTACAGTTTCAATTTCATTACTTGTGATTGGTCTGTTTATACTTTCTATTTCTTCCTGGTTCAGTCTTGGAAGGTTGTACCTTTTTAAGAATGTGTCCATTTCTTCCAGGTTGTCCATTTTATTAGCATATACTTGCTTATAGTAGTCTCTTATGATCCTTTGTATTTCTGCAGTGTCAGTTGAAATTTCACCTTTTTCATTTCTTATTTTATTGATTTGAAACCTCTCTCTTTTTTCCTTGATGAGCCTGGCTAAAGGCTTATCAGTTTTGTTTATCTTCTCAGAGAACCAGCTTTTAGTTTTATTGATCTTTGTTACTGTCTTCTTCATTTCTATTTCCTTTATTTCTGCTCTAATCTTCTTTCCTTCTACTAATGTTGGGGTTTTTCTTCTTTTTCTTCTCCTCCTCCTCTTCTTTTTCTTTCACTAGTTGCTTTAGGTGTAAGGTTAGATTGTTTGAGATTTTTCTTGTTTCTTGAGATGAGATTGAATTGCTATAAACTGCCCTCTTAGAGCTGCTTTCGCTGTGTCTCATAGGTGTTGGGTTGTCATGTTTTTGTTGTAGTTTGTTTTTATGTATTTTTTGACTTCCTTTTTTATTTCTTCAGTGACCTCTTGGTTACTTAGTAGTGTATTGTTTAGCCTCCATGTGTTTGTGTTTTTTATAGTTTTGTTTCCTGTAATTGACTTCTAATCTCATAGCATTGTGGTCAGAAAGATGCTTGATATGATTTCAATTTTCTTAAATTTACCAAGGCTTGATTTGTAACCCAAGATGTGATCTATCCTGGAGAATGTCTGGTGTGCAGTTGAGAAGAAAGTGTATTCTGCCACTTTCGGGTGGAATGTTCTATAAGCACCAACTATGTCTATCTGGTCTATTGTGTCATTTAAAGCTTGTGTTTCCTTATTTATTTTCTGTCTGGATGATCTGTCCATTGGTGTAAGTGGGGTGTTAAAAACCCCCACTATTATTGTGCTACTGTCAATTTCCCCATTTAGGTTAACATTCGCCTTCTGTATTGAGGTGCTCCTATGTTGGGTGCATAAATATTTACAATTGTTATACATCTTCTTCTTGGATTGATCCCTTGATCATTATGTAGTGTTCTTCCTTGTCTCCTGTAACAGTCTTTATTTTATTTTATTTATTTTATTTTTTAACATCTTTATTGGAGTATAATTGCTTTACAATGGTGTGTTAGTTTCTGCTTTATAACAAAATGAATCAGTTATACATTTACATATGTTCCCGTATCTCTTCCCTCTTGCGTCTCCCACCCTCCCACCCTCCCTATCCCACCCCTCTAGGTGGTCACAAAGCACTGAGCTGATCTCCCTGTGCTATGTGGCTGCTTCCCATTAGCTATCTATTTCACATTTGGTAGTGTATATATGTCCATGCCACTCTCTCATTTTGTCACAGTTTAACAGTCTTTATTTTAAAGTCTATTTTATCTGATAGGAGTATTGCTACTCCAGCTTTCTTCTGATTTCCATTTGCATGAAATATTTTTTTCCATCCCCTCACTTTCAGTCTGTATGTGTTCCTAGGTCTGAAGTGGGTCTCTTGTAGACAGTGTATATAAAGGTCTTGTTTTTGTATCCATTCAGCCAGCCTGTGTCTTTTGGTTGGAACATTTAATCCATTTACATTCAAGGTAATTATCGATATGTATGTTCCTATTACCATTTTCTTAATTGTTTTGGATTTTTGTGTGGGGGGGTCTTTTTCTTCTCTTGTGATTCCCTCCTAGAGAAGTTCTGTTAGCATTTGTTGTAAAGCTGGTTTGGAGGTGCTGAATTCTCTTAGCTTTTGCTTGTCTGTAAAGCTTTTGATTTCTCCATCGAATCTGAGTGAGATCCTTACTGAGTAGACTAATCTTGGTTTCAAGTTTTTCCCTTTCATTACTTTTAATATATCCTGCCACTACCTTCTGGCCTGCAGTATTTCTGCTGAAAAATCAGCTGATAACCTTATGGGGATTCCCTTGTATGTTATTTGTTGCTTTTCACCTTGCTGCTTTAAATATTTTTTCTTTGAATTTAACTTTTGTTAGTTTGATTAATATGTGTCTCAGCATGTTTCTCCTTGGGTTTATCCCGTATGGAACTCTGTGCTTCCTGGACTTGGTTGACTATTTCCTTTTCCATGTTAGGGAAGTTTTCGACTATAATCTCTTCAAATATTTTCTCAGACTCTTTCTCTTTCTCTTCTTCTCTGGGACTCCTATAATTTGAATGTTGGTGTGTTTAATGTTGTTCCAGAGGTCTCTGAGACTGTGCTCATTTCTTTTAATTATT
This sequence comes from Mesoplodon densirostris, assembly GCF_025265405.1. Classification (NCBI taxonomy): domain Eukaryota; kingdom Metazoa; phylum Chordata; class Mammalia; order Artiodactyla; family Ziphiidae; genus Mesoplodon; species Mesoplodon densirostris. The sequence continues at coordinate 31,613,442 of NC_082674.1, forward strand.
TTTTCTTTATTCTGCTCCTCAGCAGTTATTTCCACCGTTCTATCTTCCAGCTCACTTATTTTTCTGCTTCAATTGTTCTACTGAGTTCTTCTAGTGTATTTTTCATTTCAATTACTGTGCTGTTCATCACTGTTTGTTTGTTCTTCAGTTCTTCTAGGTCCTTGTTAAACATTTCTTGTATTTTCTTGATCCATGCCTCCATTCTATTTCCTAGATTTAAGATCACCTTTACTATCATTACTCTGAATTCTTTTTCAGATAGGTTGCTTATTTTCTCTTCATTTATTTGGTTTTGTAAGTTTTTACCTTGCTCCTTTGTCTGTACCATATTTTTTTGTCATCTCATTTTTCTTGATGGGTGGGGCTGTGCTCCTGTCTTGCTGGTTGTTTGGCCTGAGGCATCCAGCACTGGAGGTGGCAGGCAGTTGGGTGGAGCCAGGTCTTGGTGTCAAGATGAGGACCTCCAGGAGAGCTCACACTGATTAATATTCCCTGGAGTCTGAGGTTCTCTGTTAGTCCAGTGGTTTGGACTTGGCACTCCCACCACAGGAGCTCAGGCCTGACAACAGGCAGCTCAGAATTGGTTCCACTCTCCGGCCTCCTGGTTGTACTGAGACACCGTGCTGGATCATTGTTTGTCATCCAGAAAACTGCCGCAGTCTGGCCAGCCCGTGGCTGCTGCCAGAGCCTGTGCACACCAGGTGGCCACACACATGCACAGCAGGCACCCAGAGTATCCACGGCCGCCACTCAGCTCTCTAAACAACACACTTTATATAAATAATCTATGGATCAAAGAGGAATTATCAGGGGAAATTTAAAAATACATATAACAGAACTAAAGAAAAATGAAAATACAGCATATCAAAATTTGTGAGACATAGGTAAAACTGCTGAGAAAGAAATTTAAAAAAAGGAAAAGCCTCAAAAGGAAAAGCCACAAGTCAATAACCTAAGTTCCCACCTCAAGAATCTCAAAAAAAGAAGAGCAAACTAGAAGCAAAGCAAGAGAAAGGAAGGAAATAATAAAGACACAGTAGAAATCAATAAAACTGAAAACAGAAAAACAGAGAAAAATCAGTGAAACAGTTGGTTCTTTTAAGAGATCAAAAACTGACAACCAACCAAAAGGATGCATGCACCCCAATGTTCACTGCAGCACTATTTATAACAGCCAAGACATAGAAGCTACCTAAATGACCACTGATCGAAGAATGGATAAAGAAGATGTGGTACATATATACCATGGAATATTACTCAGCCATAAAAAGGAACAAAATAGTGCCATTTGCAGAGACGTGGATGGACCTGGAAATTGACATACAAAGTGAAGTAAGTCAGAAAGAGAAAAACAAATATCGTATAAAATTGCTTTTATGTGGAATCTAGAAAAATGGTACAGATGAACTTATTTACAGAGCAGAAATAGAGTCACAGATGTAGAGAACAAACTTATGGCTACCATGGGGGAAAGGGGGAGGTGGGATGAACTGGGAGATTGGGACTGACATATATACACTACTATGTATAAAATAGATAACTAATGAGAACCTACCGTATATGATCTGTGGTGACCTAAATGGGAAGGAACTCTAAAAAAGAGTGCATATATGTATACATATAACTGATTCAGTTTGCTATACAGCAGAAGCTAACACAACATTGTAAAGCAACTCTACTCCAATAAAAATTAATTAAAAAAAAATCAACAAACATCTAGCAAGACTGACCAAAAAAAAAGTGAAGACACAAATTACCAACATAAGGAATAAATCAGGAATGAAACATGAATATCTCTACACACCCTGCAACTACGAAAGGACAGTAAGGAAACACTATTCAAATATTTGATAAACATAACTTACTGCTATGAAAAATCTCTTTTAAAAGTTTGTGACTAGGCAACTGTTTGAAAATGTTAAATGCTTTGTATGATTTAATCTTTTGGTTGAACATTTTCTTCAGAGAGCTATAATAGCTAAAAGATTATGATTTTCATCATAAAACCATGAAGAATGTTTCATCCTTATACTGTTCGGGTGTCTAGGGGAGCCTTTCTAATCCTAACAACTCATCACCAACATATAATGATGATTTAGAAGAAATGAACCAATTTCTCACAAAACAAAACAAAACAAAAAACTACCACAACTTACCCAATATGAAGTAAATAATTTGGATAGGGCTTCCCTGGTGGCACAGTGGTTGAGAGTCCACCTGCCAATGCAGGGGACACGGGTTCGTGCCCCGGTCCAGGAAGATCCCACATGCCATGGAGCGGCTAGGCCCGTGAGCCATAGCCGCTGAGCCTGCGCATCCGGAGCCTGTGCTCCGCAACGGGAGAGGCCACAACAGTGAGAGGCCTGCATACCACAAAATAATAATAATAATAATAATAATAATAATAATATAATTTGGATAGTCCTATACCTATTAAATAAATAAAATGAATTGGTAATTTCAAAATATCCAAAAACCTCTCCAGGTCCAGATGGTTTCATTGAAAATTATAGCAAACTTTTAAAGAATTAACACCAATTTTCCACAATCTCTTCTAGAAAATAGAATTGAAGGGAATACTTTCAAATTCATTTTATTAAGCTAGTATTACCCTGATTTAAAAAAACCACAAAAAACAGGTAAACACAGAACAAAAAAGGAAAACTACAGACCAACATCCTTCATAATTACAGATCCTTAACAAAATATTAGCAAATCAAATTTGGCAATATACAAAAAGAATCATACACTATGACCAAGCAGAGTTTACTCCAGGGATGCAGGTCTAGACCAATATTCTAAAACCAACCAATGTAATCCACCACATTAAAAAGCTAAAGAAAAAAACCACATAATTCATCTCAATTGAGGTAATAAAAAAAAGAGTATTTGACAAAACTCAGTACCCATTCATGAAGGAAAAAAAACCTCTCAGAGAAAGAGGAATAGGAGGGAACTTCTTCAACTTGATAAAGAGCATCTACAAAAACGTATACTTAAGATACACTTAAGAGTGAAAGACTGAATACTTTCCCCTTAAACTGGGGAAAAAGACATAATGTCCACTCTCAACATACTCATTGAACATAGTGCTGAAAGTTCTTGCCAGTGCAATAAAACAAGAAAAGGATATAAAAAACACAAATTTGAAAGGAAAAAATAAAACCATCCCTATTTGTCAGCTACGTGATTGGGTAGAAACTGCAAAGAATCTACAAAATCAAAAAAATAAAAACTTAGAACAAATAAGTGAATTCAGTAAGGTCATAAGATACAAGGTAAACATGTAAAAAAATCAACTCTATTTGCAATGAACACATGGACATACAAAATAAAATAATAAAAATTTAAAAAACCCCACAAACCCAAAATATTACGTGCAAATCTAACAAAACAAGCACAAGACTTGTATGCTAAAAATGACAAAATATTGATGAAGAAAACCAATCTAAATATAAACGCAGAGACATTCTATGTTCATGGAATGGGAGACTCAACATAGTAAGGATGCCAATTCTCCCACTCCCTCATATTAATAAATGGGTTTAACACAACTCCTACTAATATCCCAAGAAAGATTTTTTGTAGATATTGACAAGATTATTCTAAAATTTATATGAAAAGGAAAAGTAACTAGAATTACTAAAATAATTTGGGAAAAGAATAAAGTGAAAGGAACCATCCTACCCCATTTCAAGACCTATTTTACAGCTATAGTAATAAAAACTGTGTAGCATTGGCAGATAGAGAGAAACACATGGAACAGAAGAGAGAACCTAGAAATAGACCCATAAAAATATGCCCAATTTTTGACCAAAGTACAAAAGCAATTCAAAGAAGGAGGGACTGCCTTTCCAACAAATGGTGCTGGAGCAAATGGACATCCATAGGCAAAAAAATGCACTTCAACTTAAGTCTCATACCTTATACAAAAATAACACAAAATGTATCATGGACTTAAATGTAAAATGTAATACTATAAAGCTTTTAGGAAAAAATACACGAAAAAAAATTCAGGATCTATGGATATTCAAAGAGTACTTAAGACTTGACACCAACCCATAAAAGAAAATTACTGACAGGGACTTCCCTCGTGGTCTAGTGGGTAAGACTCCACGCTCCCAATGCAGGGGACCCAGGTTTGACCCCTGGTTGGGGAACTAGATCCCACGTGCATGCTCCAACTAAGAGTCCGCATGCCACAACTAAGGAGCCCGCATGCTTCAACTAAAATGATCCCGCATGCTGCAACAAAGATCCTGTGTGCCACAACTAAGACCCAGTGCAGTCAAAATAAATAAATAAATAAATATTTTTTAAAAAGTAAAATACTGATTAATTGGACTTCACCAAAATTTAAAACTTTTGCTCTGAAAAAGCCCCTGGAAAGTGGATAAAAAGACAAGGTAAGTAGTGGGACAAAACATTTCCAAGCCACAGACCCAACAAAGGATTAGTATCCAAAATATATAATGACCTCTCAAAACTCAACAGTAAAACAGCAAACAATCTAACTAGAAAATGGGCAAGAGACATGAAGAAACATTTCACTCATATGTGATAGGACATATATACAAGTTTTTGCTACAAGTGTTTATAATACAAAAAGACAGAAAGTGACCTCAATGTTTCTCAATAAGGGACTAGTTAGCTTTTGGATCTGTCATCTGTGGCAGAACTGCTGCCAAGGTGCAGATTTTCATGAAGGCTTTCCGGGGATGACCATCACTCTTGAAGTTGAACACTCAGATACACCAGAAAATATAAAGGCCAAGATCCAGGATAAGGAAGGAATTCCTCCTGACCAGCAAAGACTGATCTTTGCTGGCAAGCAACTGGAAGATGGACGTACTTTGACTACAACATTCAAAAGGAGTCCACTCTTCATCTTAATGTTGAGACTTCATGGTGGTGCTAAGAAAAGGAAGAAGTCTTACACCACTCTCAAGAAGAACAAGCATAAGAGAAAGAAGGTTAAGCTGGCTGTCCTGAAATACTATAAGGTGGAGGAGAATGGCAAAATCAGTCACCTTCATCGGGAGCACCCTTCAGATGAACGTGGTGCTGGAGTTTTTATGGTGAACCACTTTGACACACAGTATTGTGGCAAATGTTGTCTTACCTATTGTTTCAACAAACCAGAAGACAAGTAACTGCACACTAGTTAATAAAAGACATGACCTAATTAAAAAAAAGAGAGAGAGACTAGTTAAATTATAGTACAACTAAATAACAGTATGTAGCCATAGAAAAGAATAAAGGTGATAATCTTAACTGCTATGCTCTCCAAAATATACTGAAGGGGGGGGAACAAAGGTACTAAAAACGGTGTATCAAACACACACACACACACACACACACACCACACACATATATACACATACACAAGCTTATCATGGAAAAATCTCTACACAAGAAACTTGTAAATTGGTTGCCCCTGCGTAGAATGCAAGAAAAGTGGAGCAGAGGAGATGGAAGATTTTCACTGTATAATCTTTTGAGCTTTGAATTTTGTGATCGTGTTCTGTAAGTTAAAATCACTTTTAAAAGCATTATCGTTTTTAATTTAAAAAATGAAACAGGATACTTTTTATATTTGTCATGTTCAATATTGAAAAGTATATTAACTATATAAAAAATGTAAATATGAAAAACATTTGAAAAAATTACCAAAGACTAAGATGAGTTTATAAATTAATTGTATTTTCAAGAATTTGCTACTATGGATTACTAACTGTTGATGAGTTCAATAGCAAACAGGTAAGTGTAAAAATGTAAAGTAGCAATGCAATTAAGAACACTGTAGTGGGACTTCCCTGGTGGTGCAGTGGTGAAGAATCTACCTGCCCATGCAGGGGACATGGGTTTGAGCCCTAGTCTGGGAAGACCCCACATGCTGCGGAGCAACTAAGCCCGTGTGCCACAACTACTGAGCCCACATGCCACAACTACTGAAGCCTGCACGCCTAGAGCCCATGCTCTGCAACAAGAAAAGCCACTGCAGTGAGAAGCCCACTCACCGCAATGAACAGTAGCTCCCACTCGCCACAACTAGAGAAAGCCCACGTGCAGCAACAAAGATCCAATGCAGCCAGAAATAAATAAATAAATAATTTTAAAAAGAACACTGTAGTATACAATATGAAACAAAAATGTTATGTAAATTTGATACTAATTGTTGAAATGCTTATTTTCAGGTAGAAACTTTCTAATGGAAGTTATCTTTTCAAAATTATTTCAAATTTATAAACTGATTGCTATTCCTAGAGATTGTTTGATGGTGAGAACACATTTACCCACAGATATGCTATAAAATGGAGATTAAATCCTCAGAATCTCAGAAAAGTCTACTTAAGGAAATTATAATCTACTTAATGAAATTATATAACATAACCAAAGTTCTAAGATAGAACTTTGAATTCTAGAAACTGAGAGCAGGAAATTCTGTGGTTTTTTAAGGAAGGAAGGAAGGAATGGAGGGAGGGAGGAGTAAGAGCATATTATTCCCCTTTCCCATATATAAGGTGACCTTAGTCAAAATTTCCAACAATGTAAATGTCATCTTTGATATCAGTGTCTCACCCTCCTCTCTCTATCCCTTTAGTCATGCTGTCCTAAATGCCCAAAGCCTTGCCACCCTCCAAAATACACTGAATGTGCTTAAATAACCCACTGTCTCCCTTTCCACCCACTAAGACTCTCAATCTCTCATGAACAGGTGTGATTTCAGTTACAGATATTGAGAAAGGCACTCTAAATAAACTAATGTAAATAACATGTAGCTTAAATTTTCCTAAAGGTACAGTTGGCCATTCAACTCGGGGTTTAGTCCACATGTAACTTAAGAGCAGGCCTTCCATATCCATGGTTCCACTGCATCTGCAGATTCAACTAACCAACAACAGTGTTGTACTGTAGTATTTACTACTGAAAAATATCCATGTATAAGTGTACCCATACAGTACAAAACTGTGTTGTTCAAGGGTCAACTGTATTTGTGATTTTATAAAAAAGTATATTTGTTAATTTAAATGAAAGTACAATTGATAGAATTTCACAGACTACTACTTTAAAAAACGAAGATGTTTAAGAAATACTGAAGCAGCCTATATCCATTCAGGAGTACTTCTTACCCTAGCCTTAGCTCCTCAAAGTTATGTTATGTATGTGTATATATCTAGAACATAGTTAATTCAACCATTTATCCAATGATTAAAAAGATTTACACATTTGTGCTGCATTATTTTTTTGAAGATACTATATTAGTTCTTTAAATGATATCTATATTTGGAACTGTCTTATCATTCACTATATTATAAATACTTTGATGCAAAATCTTGGTTATCCTTTTACTACCCTATGAAGCCAATCACAAGATTTTGCATACAGAAGCTCCTCAAATATTTCTTGAATTTAATTGGGTTCTCCAGTGGAACAGGGTAACAAGGGTTCTGAAAGTACCTTCTGCTTGTTAAGTCAAGAACTAAGAATTTTAAAAACCAAATACTACGACACAACTAATTTAAACCAAATAGAAATTATTTTCTTGTGAAAAGCAGAAAACTTTATCTTACATAGCACAATGGACAAATCTCAGGATATAGATCTGAATTTTACTCTAATTATTAGTGCTATGTCCCACTGGCAATTCACAAGGTGTTACAAGAGTGCACCAGCACAGAGCCAATCTGTACAGACTGGGAGAGGTTTCTGTTGTTGTTTGGTTGGTTGATTTTTTTAGCTCCTGGAGCTCAAAGAAATCTCTGTCAAAATACTATGGAAACACAGGCTAAGTAACAGAGACTTCAGTGATTATACACACCAAAGAACACTGTGTTTGAAAAAAACAATCACTTATGAAAGTCATTAAACAAACATTGATAGCCTTCAACAATCAAAAACAAAACCAAATAAAAACAAAAAACAAACAATAAAACAGCAAACCCTGGGGAAAGGGAAGAATCTGACTTCAATAGTTACCATATTATAGTATTCAAATGCCCAGTTTTAAAAAAAGAAAAAAAAATCACATAGCATACAAAAAAATAGGGAAGTATGGCATGTTCAAAGGAACAAAATTAACTGAGAGAAACTGGCTAAGGAAGCCCAGACATCAGACTAACTAGGCAAAAACTTTCAAACAACTGACTTAAATATGTTCAAAATGCTTTTTTAAAAACTAGTAAACAAAACCTAAGGGACCTGTGAGATAACAAGTAGACCAGAACATGCATTATGGGAGTCCCAGAAGGAGGAGAGAGAAAGGGACAGAAATAACATTTGAGGAAATAATGGCTGAAAACACCCCAAATCTGATGAAATACATTAATCTACAAATTCAAAATGTTCCATAAAATCTAAGTAGGATAAATTCCAAGAAACACACACCAAGGCACATTATAATCCAACTGTCAAAAACAAAGACAAAACCCTAAAAGCAGCAGGAGAAGCAACTCTTCATGTACAAGGGGTCCTCAATAAGATCAGCAGCTTATTTCTTATCAGAAACCATGGAGGCCCAAATACAGTAGGATGGCATATTTAAGTGTGGAAAGAAGAAAAATGTCAACCAAGAATTCTATTATCTGGCAAAACTGTCCTTCAAAATGAGGTACAAGGGCTTCTCTGGTGGCACAGTTGTTGAGAGTCCACCTGCCGATGCAGGGGACATGGGTTCGTGCCCCCGTCTGGGAGGATCCCACATGCCATGGAGCGGCTGGGCCCGTGAGCCATGGCCGTTGAGCCTGCACCTCTGGAGCCTGTGCTCTGCAGCGGGAGAGGCCACAACAGTGAGAGACCCATGTACCGCAAAAAAAAAAAAAAATGAGGTACAGGGCTTCCCTGGTAGCGCAGTGGTTGAGAGTCCGCCTGCCGATGGGGGCGGGATACGGGTTTGTGCCCCGGTCCAGGAAGATCCCACATGCCGCGGAGTGGGCTGGGCCCGTGAGCCATGGCCGCTGAGCCTGCGGGTATGGAGCCTGTGCTCCGCAACAGGAGAGGCCACGGCGGTGAGAGGCCTGCGTACCACAAAAAAAAAAAAAAAAAAAATGAGGTACAAATTAAGATGTTGCCAGATAAACAAAAGCTGAGGGCATTCACTACCATCAGACCTGCCCTACAACAAGTGCTAACGATAGTCCTTCAAGCTGAAATGAAAGGACACTGAACAGCAACTCAAAGTCAAATGATGAAATAAAGGTCTCTAGTAAAGGTAAATACACTGGCAAATATAAAAACAAGTATTACTGTACATTTGGTTTCTAACTTTGCTGTATTTCCTATAGGATTTCAAAGACAAATGCATAAAAAATAACTATGAGTCCATGATATTGGATACACATGTATAAAGATGTAATTTGTGATGACAGCAACATAAGGGGGTAAGACTGAGCTGTGTTATTGAAGTTAAGTTCATATCAATGCAAGCTAAACTGTTATAAATTTAGGACATTAAATGTAATTCACCACAAAGAAAATATCTAAAAAATACACACAAGCGATGTCCCTGGTGGTCCAGTAGTTAAGACTCTGCCAGGTTCTATCTCTGGTCAGGGAACTAGATCCCACATGCCACAACTAAGAACCCACATGCCTCAACTAAAGATCCTGCATGCCGTAACTACGACTCAGAGCTGCCAAATAAATATTTTTTAAAAATACATGCAAAAGGAAATGAGACGGAAATCAGAATGGTTCACTACAACAAACTAATTAGAAAAAAAAAAAAAGAAGGCGGTATGTAATGGAGGAAATGAGCCACAAAAAAGGTATAAAATTTCACAACAAAAAAGCAAAATGATGGCAGAGGTCCTTCCTTATCAGCCATTACTTTAAATTTAATTGGGTTAAACTTTCCAATCAAAGCCAGAGATTGGCAGGATGGATTAAAAAACATGATCCAACTATATGCTGCCTATAGACACTCACTTTATACACAAAAGTATAAATAGTTTCAAAGTGAAAGGATGGAAAAAGATATTTCATGAAAACAGAAAACAAAAGAGTATTAGTGTGGTTATTCTAATATCAGACGAAATAGGCATTAGATCAAAAACTGTTACAGGAGACAAAGAAGGACATTTTATTTTGAAAAAAGGGTTAATTCATCAAGAAGATAAAACAATTGTAAACATATATGTTAACATATACACGCCACTATATATAAAATAGATAACCAACAAGTACCTACTGTATAGCACCCAGAACTACAGTCAGTATCTTGTAACAACCTATAAGGGAAAAGAATCTGAAAAAGAATACATACACACACACACACACAACTGAACCACTGTGCTGTACACCTGAAGCTAACACGACATTATAAATCAACTATACTTCAATAAAATTTTTTTAAAACAAATAAATAAATATATACGCACAAACAACAGACCCCCAAAAGATATGAAGTAAACATTGACCAAATTGAAGGGAGAAATATTAGTTCAATACACCAATTTCAGTAACAGAACATCTAGATAGAAGGTCAATAAGGAAGTAGAGGACTTGAACACTATAATCCTAACAGACATATACAGAACACTTCACCCAGTAACAGTAGATAGAATACACATTCTTCTCAGGTACATATGGAACATTCTCCAGGGTAAGCCATATGTTAGGCCACAAAACAAAGACTCAATAAATTTAAAAAGACTGAAATCAGACAGAATCTTTTCTGACTAAGAATAAAGGTAGAAATCAACAACAGCAGGAAAACTGGAAAACTCACAAATATGTAGAAGTTAAACAACACATTCTTAAACATCCAAAGGTTCAAAGAAGAAATCCTAAGGGAAATTAGAAAATACTTAAGGAAAACACAACATTCCAAAACTTACAGGATATAGCAAAAGCAGCACTTGGATGGATATTTATGACTATAAATGTCTACGTTAAAAAAGAAAAAAGATATCAACAACCTAACTTTACATGTCGGGGTACTAGAAAAGAAATTAAACTCAAAGCTAGGAAATAATAAAAATTAGAGATAAATGAAACAGAGAACAGAAAAACAATAGACAGAATCAATGAAACCAAAAGCTGCTTCTTTGAAAAAAACCAGCAAAACTGACAAACCTTTTATAGACCATCTAAGAAAAAGAAAAGACAAAAATAACTAAAATCAGAAATTAAAGTGGGGACATTATTACCACTGCCCTCACAGAAATAAAACAGACTGTAAGAAAATACTATGAACAATTACACACCGAAAAACTAGATAATATAGAATAAATGAACAAATTCCTAGAAACACACAAATTAACCTAAACTGACTCAAGAAGAAATTTAAAATCTCGACATATAACAAGAAATCAGTAATCAAAACCTGACTCATTAATCAAAACCTTCCAACAGGGCTTCCCTGGTGGCACAGTGGTTAAGAATCTGCCTGCCAATGCAGGGGACACGGGTTCGAGCCCTGGTCTGGGAAGATCCTACATGCCGCGGACCAACTAAGCCCGCGGTTGCAACTAAGTTGCAACTAAGCAACTACGGAGCCTGAGCATCTGGAGCCTGTGCTCCACAACGGGAGAGGCCGTGACAGTGAGAGACCCGCGCACTGCGATGAAGAGTGGCCTCCGCTTGCCGCAACTGGAGAAAGCCCTCACACAGAAACGAAGACCCAACACAGCCAAAAATAAAAAAAAAAAAAAAAAAAAAAAAACAACCTTCCAACAAGGAAAGATGCAGGACCAGACAGCAGCACAGGTGAATTTTACCCAACATGTGAAGAATTCCAAAAAAAAAACAGAAGAAGAAGGAACAGTTCCTAACTCATTCTGTGAAGCCAGCATTACCTTAATACCAAAGGCAGATAAAGACATCACGAGAAAATTACAGACCAATATGCTTTATGAGTATAGATGCAAAAATTCTCAACAGAATACTAGCAAATTGAATCCAACAGCATATTAAAACAGCACCTTGACCAACTGGGATCTATCCCAAGAATGCAGAAGCAATTCAACATTAAAAAAAAATCAATATAATAGACATTAATAGGATAAAGGAAAACACACATGATCACTCAATTAACTCAGAAAAGGCGTTTGACAAAACCCAACATCCTTTCGTGATAAAAACACTCCTAAAACTAGAAATAGATGGGAACTTCCTCAACATGACAAAGGGCATCTATGAAAAACCCACAGCTAAACTGAAAGCTTTCACCCTAAGATCAGGAATAAGACTAGGATGCCCACTTTACCACTGCTATTCAAAACTGTACTAGATGTTCTAGCCAGAGCAATCAAACAAGAAAAAGAAATGAAAGGCATCCAAATGGAAAGGAAGAAGTAAAACTATTTTTATTTGCAGATGACATCATCCTATATGTAGAAAAGTCCCAAAGAATCCATAAGAAAGTTACCAGAGCTAGTAAATTAATTCAGCAAAGTTGCAGAACAAAAATCAACACACAAAAAGCTGTTGTGTTTCTATATACCTACAAGGTACAATCTGAAAAGGAAATTAGGACTGTAATTCCATTTAGCAACTAAAAGAATAATAGCATCTAAAAGAATAAAATATCTAGGAATGGATTTACCCAAAGAGGTGGAAGTATTTTACCCTGAAAACTACAATATATTGCTGAAGAAAATTAAAGAAGACCTAAATAAATGGAGAGACATCCTGTGTTCATGGGTAGGAAGACTTTATATTAAGATGTCAATACTAACCAAAATAATCGACAGATTCAATGCAACTTCTATCAAACTCTAATAGCCTTTTTTGCAGAAATGGAAATGCCAATTCTCAAATTCATATGGAATTTCTGAATAGCCAAAAGAATCATAAAAAAGAAAAACAAAGTTGTAGGACTCACACTTCCTAATTTCAAAACTTACTAATGCTATGCTACAGTAATCAAAACAGTGTGGTACTGACATAAAGAAGGACTCATAGACCAATGGAATAGAATAGAGAGTCCAGAAATAAATCTATACATCTACGGTCAATTGATTTTTGACAATGATGCCAAGTCTATTCAGTGGGGAAAGATCAAGCTCTTCCACAAATGGTGCTGGGATAACCAGATTTCTATACGCAAAAGGATGAATTCATTTCCACATCTGTGGAAATGAATTTTCCACAGATTTCCACATGTATTCGGTGTGAGTTCCACCTAACTCACACCGAATACAAAATTTAACCCCAAAAGGATCAATGACCTAAATGTAAGAGCTAAAACATAAATTTCTTAGAAGAAAACTTAGGGGTAAATCTTCATGATCTTGGATTTTGCAATGGATTCTCAGATATGACACCAAAAGCACAAACAATGAAAGAAAAAAATAGATAAACTGAATTTCATCAAAATTTAAAACTTTTGTGCAAAGGACATTATCAAGAAACTGAAAAGACAGCTTTTTGGTTGTGTTTTAATGGGAGAAAATATTTAAAAATCATATAGCCGATAAGGGTCTAATATCAAGAATATACAATGATGTCCTAACATTTAACAACAAAAACACAAACAACCTAATTTTAAAAATGGGCGATGGACTTGAACAGACATTTCTCCATGGAAGATATACAAACGGCCTTTAAGAACATGAAAAGATGCTCAACATTATTAGTCATTAGGGAAATACAAACCAAAACACAATGAGGTATCATTTCACATCAACTAGGATGGCAATTAAAAACAAAAACAAAACAAAACAAAACCCCAGAAAATAACTAATATAAGTGAAGACGTGGAGAAACTGGAACCTTTGTACATTGCTGGTAGGAATGTAAAATCGTGTGACTGCTGTGGAAAGCAGTATGACAGTGCCTCAAAAAGTTAAACATAGCATTACCAAGTGACCCAGCAATTCCACTTCCAGGTATATACCCAAAAGAATTGCAAATGGGAACTCAAACAAATACTTGTATACCAATGTTCACTGTAGCATTACTCACAATAACCAAAAGGTAGAAACAACCCAAGTGTCCATGAACAGAAGAATTAATAAACAAAATGTGGTATACACATGCAATGAAATATTATTCAGCCTTATAAAGGAATTAAATTCTGATACAATATGGATGAGACATTATGCTAACTAAAATAAATCATACACAAAAGGACAAATATTGTATGATTCCACTTACATGAAATATCTGGAATAGGCAAATTCATAAAATCAGAAAGTAGATTAGAGGTTACCAGGGGCTGGGGGAGGGGGAAGTTAGGAGTTATTGCTTAATATGTACAGAGTTTCTGTTTGAGGTGATGAAAAGTTTTGGAAATAGATAGTGGTGATGGTTGCACAACTTTATGCATGCAGTTTTGGGCACTGAATTTACACTTAGAAATGGTTAAAATGATTAATTTTATGTTATATATTTTTTACCACAATAAATAAGAGAAAAAGTTATTAAACACATGGACAGAAATCAGAATCCTATCAAAGTCCTTAAACAAAACAGCTGTGAATGCAATTATCAGTAAGTACATTCCATTACAAACTACTGAGCCATACACAGAAATCAATTTACTTGCAAATGGTTTGGATTGTAAGTAAAATAGAAAATGGGACTTGTCTATATAGAAAGGGAAAAGTTTGTTTCAGGAATTATAAAAGAATAACTGGAATTTAAGTTAGCTTATTACAAAAAGTCTCTGCTAATTTAAAAAACTTTTTTTTAATTCCAAGACTTATTTATTTTTTATCTATTTTTAAAATTTTTATTTTTAACCCTGAACCAAACTTTCTGTATACTAGGATTGGAGTGTTTTAACACATATGGGAAGATTACAGATTTTCTTTTAACCACCATATACAAGTTTCATAAAAGCAACAATTATGTTTCATTTTTTAGTTGTCCATAATGTTTGCCATACAATAAATACTCAACAAATTTGGTGAATAAAACCAAACCAGTCAAAATCAGCAGGAAAATTTTGAAACTCTTTTCAAAATCATCTTCCCATTACAATTTTAAAATACCTACTTTAAAAATAATATCTGAGTAATTCAGGGTCCATAAAACCAAAACTTTAAATTACTTCTTTTCTCCAGTGTATGCTCCCTTCCCCAACTCCAATGGGAGATTTCCAGAATTTGACTTTATGAGTAATTTCTTTTACTGATTTGTGTTTGTCTGCCTGAGGTAGCTCAGTCTAGAAAGGAAAGTCAACAAGCACTCATCTTCATAACTGGATGGTTGGACTACTCAAGGTACTGCTGAAGTGCTTGAAGTGCTCCTGGTTCACTAGTTCATATAGTAATAATACACGTATCGTTTGCATTGTTTTCTTTCATCTTTACTGCTTTGTTTGTGGTTTGGTACATTAAACGTTTAATTATGAAATAAACTTGAATATGAAACGCAATCTTTATTTGATAACTACTAAAGCTAACTGTGTACTACTAATATCAATGACAATTAAGTTTTGACTTTTAGAACTCATTCTAAGGTATTTTTTTCTTAAAGCTTAAGGGGTTTGGGGGGAACAAATTACCACTTTAACTGAGGGAATACTGTAATTAAATTCTCCCAAATCAGGCAATTTATAGCCACAGACATGACCCTGGCTGGCTATGAGAATGAGCCTCTCAGATCTCTGACTCCAGGGGAAATACTTGACTGTGGGCCCCAGCTGCTGCACTCTGAAATCTATCACTGTGCATGGAGGCCACACTTCTCACTGGCTGCTGCCAGTCAAAGAGCACCACAGGCATGCTGAGGCAGCCCTAGTCCTGGGAGATGAGGAATTTCTGTGATAGGCAACTCTGGCTCAAGGACTTCTGAGGTCTCGGTGCACTTCCTTAGAACTACAACACTTTCACCCAGACTTCCTTCCTTACCTCTCTCCTTCACTTGGAGTCAGACTTACATCAGTCTGACAACTCTCCTTGCCTGTCTTCATTTTCTCTCACACGCACTTCTCCTAATAAATTTCTTGCATGCTTAATCCCATCTTGGCATCTGCTTCTCCCCTGCAGCATTACTTTTTTTTTCTATTTTGCCATTTCAAATGAATTATTTGTTTCCCTATTTGCTAAAATAGGATACACCAAACATGACAATTCCAATGCCTTTTGACTGGTAAAGATCTCAACTAACTCCTTAGTAAGTATATTCTTGAGGGGACAAGATCAGAACTTCATACAATTCAACATATGTACTGAGCACCTGCTATACATGAGAAATATGCTAAGCATTACAGGGAATACAAAGGTGAGTAGGGTCTATCGTGCTCTCAAATAGCTCCCAATATAGTGGAGGAGAGAAGCCACAGATACAAACAAACTTTAAAGGGCAGATTATCATTAAGTACTAAAATTGAAGTATAAAGTACTAAAGAAATTGAGAGATTCATTCTATTTAGGGGATGGAATTGTAGTAGAAAGCCTTTGTAGAGGAGATGGTATTTGAAATGTACATTGAAAGACATCATCAGGGCCTTCACGTTGTACCTGCCTGTAATTAATAAGGACAATCCAACAAAGATGCCTTCCATGCTTGCACGCTTGACTACCCACAATGTGTAAATTCCTCCTATCACAATTCTCTCTCACCTTCTCATTCCCAGGGTACTGATGGTTTCCTAGTTCCCCTCCAAAGGTGTTCCTCTCCCAGTATCCCCCATTTCATCACCATTACCACTTAGACTCCTATGCCATAATCCTGGGAATCAGCTTTGACTCCTCTCACTACCCTGTCATTCAACTACCAATCTACCTCTAAATCTAAAATCTGTCCACTACTTCCCTGGTGGTGCAGTGGTTAAGAATCCGCCTGCCAGTGCAGGGGACACAGGTTCGAGCCCTGGTCGGGGAAGATCCCACAGTCGGCGGAACAACTAAGCCCGTGAGCCACAAATACTGAGCCTGCGCTCTAGAGCCCTCAAACCACAACTACTGAGCCCGCATGCCACAACTACTGAAGCCTGCGCGCCTGGAGTCCGCGCTCCGCAACAGAAACCACCACAATAAGAAGCCCGTGCACTGCAATGAAGAGTAGCCCCCGCTCGCCACAACTAGAGAAAGCCTACGCGCAGCAATGAAGACCCAACGCAGCCAAAAATAAATAAAAATAAAATAAAATCTGTCCACTTTTTGAAATGGAAGATACCTATCATGAGCATCAGGCACATCTTTTGTGTCAAGATCTGATGAGATGCCAGGAAGAATTAAGACGCATGGAAGAACTTCACAATCAAGAAATGCAGAAACGTAAAGAGATGCAATTAAGGCAAGAGGAGGAACGATGTAGGAGGGAAGAAGAGATGATGATTCGTCAACGTGAGATGGAAAAACAAATGAGACGCCAAAGAGAGGAAAGTTATAGCCGGATGGGCTACATGGATCCGGATGGGCTACATGGATCCGGATGGGCTACATGGATCCGAGAGAAAGAGACACGAGAATGGGTGGTGGAGGAGCAATGAACATGGGAGATCCCTATGGTTCAGGAGGCCAGAAATTTCCACCTCTAGGTGGTGGTGGTGGCATAGGTTATGAAGCTAATCCTGGAGTTCCACCGGCAACAGTGAGTGGTTCCATGATGAAGCGACATGCGTACTGAGCGCTTTGGGCAGGGAGGTGCGGGACCTGTGGGTGGACAGGGTCCTAGAGGAATGAGGCCTGGAACTCCGGCAGGATATGGTAGAGGGAGAGAAGAGTATGAAGGCCCAAACAAAAATCCCCAATTTTCAATGTGGTATCTAGGCTTTCATTCCAGTTTGTTTTTGTCTTTTCTTGTTTAGATACCAATCTTTTAAATTCTTGCATTTTAGTAAGAAAGCTACCTTTTTATGGATGTTAGCAGTTTATTGACCTAATATTTGTAAATGGTCTATCTGGGCAGGTAAAATTATGTAATGAATGCAGTGTTTGAAATGGGATTTTTTTTTCCTTTTTTTCCTGCTTTTTTTTTTAACTGTATACTGTTACTCAATTTATGGCAGTGTACCTTGTGCCACTGATTTCCAAAGTGTACCAATTTTTTTTTTTTACTGTGCTTCAAATAAATAGAAAAAATAGTTAAGATTTTGATCTTCAACTTTGCCATTCATGCTTCTATGCACATTAGGCTAGGTATTCCACTTGGAAAGCATAAGGGTGTCTAGGCCTTTGAATGGCATATGCCATTTCTGGGAAATGTATTTGTAGGCTAAGTATTGCTTTCTACATTTAAGTATCCCCTTGTTTTAAAAAGAAGAAATGCATATTGAAGTAGTTTCATGATTTGATTTGTTTGGCATTATAGGAAGCAAGCCGGTGCTAAGTATTTTTAAATGGCTATGTAAGCAAAGCTGAACTGTAAATCTTCATTCAGGAATGTGTATTAAGATTATGGAATGGGTGTAAGACTATTGGTAGGGGGAGAAAGTGGGTATGACTTAAATGGATCTTTTATGGCCCCATGATCTATCCTTTCCTTGAAAGTTTCTGAAGAACAAATGGAAAGATCATTTTATTGCATTCCTCCATTCTTGTTTTTTAAAGAACGAGTCCCAAGCCCTACGAACGGCTTGTATTGAACTTTCACATTTGAATTAAAGATTGTTAAACATGAAAAATAAAAAATATTTAAAAAATTTTTAAAAATCTGTCCACTTTTCTTTATCCTCACAGCTACTGCCCTAGTCAAGACTACCATCATCCCTTCCATGAATTGCTGCAAAAGTCCCCTAACCTACCTTCCTTCCTGCCTACAGTTCTGCTGCCATTTAATCCAGGCTCCACAGAGCAGACAGTGATCCTTCAAAATTCATATCTAATTATCAATATCCTGCTTAAAATCTTTCAGTGGTTCCTCACTGCTCACAAGATAAAATGCAACAATTTGGTTCACAAGACCTGGCCCCACGCTCCAGACTCCAGCTACTCAGAATTCCTAAGATGCTGAGCTCCTCTTGGACTCCAAAGACTCTTTGGACCACAAACCCTTGGAACACACTTCCTCCTCATCCTCACCTGGCTAACTCCCACTTCCACTAAAATGTCACTTCCTTCACTCCCAAATATAAACATACAAGGATAGTCTCCTAGCTTCCTATTGCCATCCCAACCATTACTTCTCAGCCCTTTCCTTTATGGTCTATGCTGTCTTTTCATTAACTACCACCTTTAAAATTATTACTTTTTTATACAGCAGAATCCTTTTGTCAAATGCAATTCTACACAGAGCCCCAATATGTAAAAGAGTTAAGCTTCTCCCAAACTCAAGGAGTTTCAAAACCCTCTTCATTCAGCCTCCTTCCCTCCTAAGACACTGCTTCCCTAAAACCTAAGGTGCAGGACAATTAGAACACCATTGTCTTTATTATACTGCCTACCCAAAGGAAGAAACACAGTACTGTGAAAAGAGTTGTCTTTGAAGCTAAACAGACTTAAGTTCAAATCTTGATTCTACTCATTAGTCACAAGATCTTGAGCAATTTGCCTGAGGATCCATTTCCTCATCTGTAAAACTCAGCTGTAAAAATCACCACCTTGAAAAGTCAATGGGTAGAACAGAGATAAGTAAGTAAAGTACCAAGCATAGTGCCTAGAATACTGACACAAAGCAGGAAATCAATAAAATACTATCTGCTATGGCTTATCCAGAAAATGTAGGTTAACATTCAAAATCAATTAATGTGATTTACGATAATATTGACAGAATAAAGGAGAAAAACCTTATGATTATTTTAAGAGACACAGAAAAATCATTTGACAAACTTCAATATCCATTTATGATTTTAGAAAACCCCAAAACTCTCAGAAAACTACAAGTGGAATGGGAAATCCTCAATCTGATAAAGAGCATCAATGAAAACTAACATCATTCTTAATGGTGAAATAAGACATGCTTTTCCCTTAAAAATGAGAACAAGGCAGGATGAGCACTCTCACTACTTTGATTCAACACTGTAATGGAAGTCCTAGTCAGTAAAATAAGAAAAAGAAATAAAGAAATAAATATCAGACTCTATTTGCAGATAACATAATTATGTAGAAAATTCTATAAAATCTACAAAACAACTACAAGCAAGGTCAAAGGATACAAGATCAATATACAAAAGTCAGCTACATGCTTTTGTTTTTTATTCAGATATATCATCTTTATTAAACAACTTTTTTGAGTTTCATAATGCCTTTCTTTTTCATGCATTTTCGGCATACTGAAGGACTCAATGCATATTTAAGGACTTCCAATTGATAACAATATAAAATTTCTGAAACTCCCTCTCTCTTTCCCCTTAGAAGTCTCTCTACTTCATCTCCCATTTGGACTAAATTCTCTCTAGGCCTGGGCACATCTGTCACCCTGCAACTTCTCTTTATTGCTCTCCAAATTTTCACCTATTGTTTATATACTTGTAGCAAACAACTGGAAAATAAAATTTTAAAACAATTTACAATAGCATCAAAAAACAAAATATTTCTAGGCTTCCTTAGTGGCGCAGTGGTTGAGAGTCCACCTGCCGATGCAGGGGACACGGGTTCGTGCCCCAGTCCGGGAAGATCCCACATGCTGCAGAGTGGCTGGGCCCGTGAGCCATGGCCGCTGAGCCTGTGCGTCCGGAGCCTGTGCTCCGCAACGGGAGAGGCCAAAACAGTGAGAGGCCCGCACACCGCAAAAAAAAAAAAAAAAACACAATGAGATACCACTACACACCCACCACAATGACTAAAATTAAAGACTAATAACACTGAATACTGTCAAGGATGTAGAGCAACTGGAACTCTCATACATTGTTGGTGGGAACATAAAATGGTATTACCACTTTGAGAAAAGGTCTGGGAGTTTCTTATAAAACTAGCGGACACTTACACTATGAGCCATTTCTCCTGATATTTACCCTAGAGAAATGAAAACATTTCTACAACACAACCTGTATAAGAACATTCATGGCAGCTTTATTCATAATGGCCCCAAACTGGAAACGTCCCTGGTATACATCCACTTGATAAACTTCTGACGTGTTCATATGATAGAAAAAAGGAATGAATTCTTCATAAACACAATCTCAAAAGCCTTTCCAAAAATATATACTGTACGATTCTATTTATATGATATCCTAGAACAGATAAGATTAACCTATGGTAGGATGATAGAAGATCAGAAGAGCAGTTGCTTCTGGAGGTTGGGGGCAGGAACTGACTGAGAAGGCACATGAGGGAAATTTCAGGAGTGACGGTAATGCTCGATATCTTGGTAGAGGCATAGGTTGTATTCATTTGCATTCATTAAGTGGTACAATTAACATTTGTGTATTCCATTATATGTAAATTTTACCTAAAAAACAAAAAGAACCGCAAACAAATACTGAGCTCTAAGTTAATGACATACATGCTGAAGTGTTTAGGGGTAAAGTGTACCGATGTCCACAACTTTGAAATCCATCAAAACGTAAGATGTATTGGTGGATGGATAGAGAGATGGATAGGCATGTGATAAAGCAAACGGTAAAATGTAAATTATAAAATCCAGGTGTAAATTGTAAAATAATTCCTTACCTGCTCCCATTACCCTCCTCTTCTAACTCATTGAGATTTCTAATCCATGGAGCTCTCATTTACACCTCCATTATGTCTCTTATAGCTTAACTTCCAATCATCTGAAATATCTCTATTCTCTTCGTCTCTACTGCAGCCACCTGCAACCAACTACCCTTCTCTACCCATTTACCTAAACTGATGAGTGCTGCCCGAGGAAAATCTCACAACCACTAGACCAGTGAATGCTACTCCAAATTTCTAACTTCCACACTCAGCACTGCTGAGCAATTCCTTTCTCATTCACTGGCTGGCTCCTTCTCCAGACTCCACAGCAGCAATTCCAAAACTGGATTATGCTTCTTAAACTCCTTACTCATTTCTCTTTCCTCACTCTACGTAAAGGATCTTGCCTTTCATTCCATCATGAACATAGTGGCTACCGAGCATGAACTACCTGCTCCCCAACCTACAAACCCATTTTATCTCACCTCCTCCCACCTCAGAAGAAAGGATGTCGTCACTCCTGCCAGAGGCAGCGGATCATCATCAATACTGCTTAAAAGTGCAGACTCTGTAACCAAGTTATCCTTTCCAAACCTCAGTTTTCTCTCTTATAAAATAGAGACAATAATAGTATACTGTGAGGATTAGCGAACACATGCAAGGCACTTAAAATAGTACCTGGCAAATAATTCAAGGCAAATCCCACTGCTGTGTTCCTGAGCTCATCTTGTTCAGTATCTTCACTAGCATTCTCGATCAGCTCCTTCCCCAAAGCCTCCTAACATACACAAGTTTCCATCACCTTCAAATAAAAAACAAGTGTCTTCCCCAACTTGAATCCCCTTCTTGTCACAGAAGTATCTCTTTTCCCTTCATTTCCAAGCTTCTAGGGGGGAAAAAAAAATCTGAAGAAACTCATCTGTTCTTGCTATTCTTTTTCCATGCTCTTCCATCTTCTATCCTCACACCGAAACTGCTTGGACATAAGTGACCCCTAAGCTGTCAAATCTAACTAACACTTTTCAGGCCCCTTATCTGATTTTTCTATAGCCTGATACAGTTAATGACACTTTTCTTGAAACTCCTTCCATTCTCAGCCTCTCAGACACTAGCGTCCCATTCTTTCTACCTGACTCTTTCCTCCTTAATCTCCTTTACTCATGCCTTTCCCTCTGCTCTCCCCCTACACCCTACTGTCCATTCTATTTCCCCAGTTCTGATGCCAGCCTTATTTCATTCTTATCTCTAATCATTTTCAGTGGGTGGCCTCATCTACATTTTTTAACACCTTCTTTGAGGTACAATTAACATACAATAAATTGCACATATCTGAGCTGTATAATCTGTTAAATTTTAATATATGTATACTCTCCTGAAACTACTGGTACAATCAAGACAAATGAACATAAAAGCCTCCCCCCAAAATAACTACTGACTTGCTTTTTGTCACTGTGGATGCATTTTCTAGACATTTATAGTATATAATATGGTGTTTTTTTGAGGAGGCAGGGGGTGGTTTCTTTGGCTTCTTTCATTCAGCTTAATTATTTTGAGATTCAGCAACGTTGTCTTGTATATCGATAGTTCGTTCCTTTTTACTGCTGAGAAGTATTCCAATGTATGGCTATATCACAATTTGTCTATTAATTCACCTGCTGATGGACATTTGGGTTGTTTCCAATTTTTTGCTGAACACAACTGTCATGAACATTCATACGTAAGTCTTTCATAGGATATAAGCTTCGTCTATGCTCAGGCTCTACTCACACACCTGGAAGTCCCAAATCTGTTTCACCAGATAACAACAACCGGTTGCCAGTTTGACAAGTCCACCTGGATAACCCAAAATGACTTTTAACATCAACAAGTTCAAAATTCATCTTATAATGCCACTCTTTCCACCCCAGCAGGTTCTCCTCCTACATTCTCTATCCTGACTAAAGGCACTCAAACCAGAAACTTAAGAATCCTCCTACTCTTACCATGTCCCCCAATCAATCAGTGAGTTACCAGATCCTGTCAATTCTACCTTTTAAACATCTCTCAAATAAAATCCATCTCCACACGTCCATCCTAATTCAAATGCATATCATCTCTTGGCTGGACTATTAACCCTAGCCTTCTTCTAACTTTTCTCCTTACCTTGGGTCTCATTATTCTCCAATCCATTTTCTATTCTATGGCCAAAGTGGATTTTCTAAAATTGAAATTTTATGTTACTCCCCTATTTAAAATTCCTCAATGCCATCTATCCCCTCAAGATAAAATTCATACTCCTTAGCTTAACATACAAAAAATTCTCTAGAAATCAGTTTCCTCTCCAAACTCATCTTCTGCCACTTCCCATCATGTTTGAACTTAGTCATTTCTGGATGATGTCAATTACCTTTTAATCCTTAGTGCTGAGAGCAATACTTGGTCTGCAGTAGGCACAATATGCTTATGCAATAGATAAGGTAGGACTTAGACTAACAGATATATTGAGACCTTCTGGGGATTTTCAGGAAAAGTAGTAGTCCAGTCTGGCTGAAGCATAAAGTATATGAAAGACTATGGTAAGCAATCCATCCAGAAAAGCAGGATGAAGCCAGACCATGGATCACCATCAAGTTTATTCCAAAGAATATACACTTCATTCTATGCCCTCAAAAGACATCAACGGTTCTGAACAAGAGTGTGACACATTCAGAAGTGTCCTATAACTTCTGAAATTTGAAAAATAGATAAAGGAGAGGTGAGGGGCAGTGAACTCAGTAAAGAGGCTACAGCAGCAGTCTGGGAAAGGGGACTCAAGAGCAGTGGGAGTAGGGGGAATAGATTAAAAGAACGTGTCAAGGGGAATGAAGCTACAGGCTCTGACTGGGTGTGGGCAGTAATAAGTCATCAGAGATGACTCCAAAGTTTTGAACCAGTCAAATAAAATAATACAGCTAATAAATCAAGAAGAATTTTTTTAATAGGTGAAAGGGAGGGAGCTGATCATTTTGTTTGGGTTTTCCCTACCCTTTCATTCAAATTTAAGTGCCAACCAGGTGGCAGGCACTGTATACATGGAGGATAAAACGAGGGTAAAATATCATCCCTGTTCCCAAAGACCAGCCAATCTAGTTGGGGTGGGGAACTTAAACAGGAAAGAAATAGGACCTTAAAATTAATTGTTAAGTGCTAGGCTAGGGTGCTAAAAGAATATTTAGATTGAAA
Organism: Mesoplodon densirostris; assembly: GCF_025265405.1. Lineage (NCBI taxonomy): Eukaryota > Metazoa > Chordata > Mammalia > Artiodactyla > Ziphiidae > Mesoplodon > Mesoplodon densirostris. The sequence continues at coordinate 31,638,074 of NC_082674.1, forward strand.
GAAAGACTATCCAACTCAGGCCTGAGGATCTGAGAAAAGATCTGAGGTCTAGAGAGTCCAGTGGTGTTAGGCCAGGCAAAAGGCCGTCCAGGTGAAGAAAACCTGGATGTTCAAAGAGCCTCAGGTTAGATAACACAAGTTGATGCATCTGCAAACAGTACAATAAGTACAATAAGTCTAAAAGAAGATATGGAGATATCCACAGGAAATTTCTAACAAGCAGATGAAAATGCAGGTTTTGAGCTACCAAATATATTTTCAACCTGTCTTTGGTGGCTTAAAATCATCTTTAGCGGATATTTTAAATAAGAATTGGGAGAATCTCACACATCAGCGAGACTGTGTACACTTCCACCTTCTCCCATCACTTCTACTGTCAAGCAAGGGTATCTCTGCTTAAAGTCAAAGCGGGTTTATATAAATAAGCAAAGAGGACTGGTGGGGACTGTGGAAAATCTGAGATAGATAGATGACTTGTTTAAAGAGGGCAGCCATTTACTCAGCTCCAGCAGCTTACTGCCTTGCTTGAATGCTGGCCCAATGTGGAGAGATCTTCCTATTCTCCAAGAAAAGCTCAAAATTCAGATTTTATGTAATATCTCCCATTTGAAAATACTGGCATCTGATTACATTAAAAATAAAACAACACTATGCCAGCCAAAAAAAAAATGCTTCTGTGGACAGATTTCAGCACGGGCCACCAGTGTGGCAGAGTTAGACCTGGTCTGCTAAATCCTCCAGTGCTCTTTTCACTACCTCATAGGACCCTCAACTGATAGGGTTTCATGGTGACTCCCATGGGATAGGAGCTGCTTGCTTCCAAGCAAAACAGCCCCAAACTGATAGTGCTTTATTAGTTCTTTTATATATTTTCAATAATTTTTGTCTCTTCCCCACCCTGGTCAGGATACCTGCTTCTAGCATCACTGAGACTTCCTACTCCCCTTCTATTACAACCTAAGATGGCAAGCTTGCAGGTAAAGCAAAAGTAAACAGAGTGAGAGCCTGACAGGATTTCTAATGAATAAAGCAGGTAAGGCATATGGCAAAGATTTGGTTTTCTTAGACAACCATTATCACAGAGATATCTGTGACTAGTCAGATACCTGAGCAAAAAAGTCAGTAACTTATATTTGAAATATATGAGCAAATTCTACTAACAAACCAAATAGGTTCCATTGTGAGCTACCAAGAGAGGGAGAGGGAGAACATCGCAAAAGGGAAAGTAAAAGTTGCTGGCCTTTGAGAAATAACAGATACCTCTTAAAACACAGTTTTTTTAAAGTATAAATGTTTAAAAGAAAAGATACACTATAATCTCAACTCTCAGTGAGGAATAAAAATATTTTTAAATCAGATAACATGAAGCATTCTTCGAGCAACAAGAAATGGGGATTTAGAAACACTATTAAAAGAGTAAAGCTATCCCTATATTTATAAGAAAAGGTAAAAGGAAAACAAAAAATAATCTGATAGTTTTTAATATTCATTCAGAGATCAGCTGCTGATGTTTTAGTGTATTATTAAGTCACAACGTTGCTTCAGAAGCTCTGAAAATGTAACAACATTTCCTAATTATACTAAAACGTGTAAAAGTACAGATCACGGGGTATATAACTTTAGATAACAATGTGGCAAACTCGAAGAAACACAGAAATGTTAAAATTTCTAATCAACAAACCGAATGACAGTACCAAGATTCTGAGAGAGAGAGACACGGAGGGGGGGGGGCGCGGGGAGGGAGAGAAAAAGAGAAAGGGAAGGAAGGAAAGCAAGGAAGGAAGGAAGGAAGGAAGGCCAGTGGCATGTGCACCCGCCCCTGTGAATCGGAGGAGTCGGGGAATTCAGGGGAATGAAGAGTGATTACAGAGGGCGAGCAAAGCAGGCCCTGTTCCCGCTGGCAGGCGAGCTCTGCAATTACTTAGAGCAAGCATTATGGCCACAGCATTCTGGAGCCCACTTAGACGAGCAGACTGGACACCTAAAACCGGAGGCTGACAGCAGCTCCGGGAGAGCACCGAGAAGGCGGAAAAGTGGCCTGCTTTGACCTCCACTGCAAACGGAGGCTCCTCCAACTCTCGTCTCTGAATCAGGGGCAGGGCAGTAAGCTCTCAGCGGTGGGATTCTTCGGACAAACTCTCCCAGGCTCCCTGCGGCCTTCCCACACACCACACCGGGCGAATGTCAACACGGAGAGCCAGCGAGTGTGAGGGAACCTCTCGGTGTGCGCCGTCCTTTCTGGGAGGCGGTGAGACCGGGAAGAAAGACGGCTCCGCGCGCGCCCCGCCTCCCAGCCCTTCCCCAGCCCCGGCCCGGCGCCCTCGCAGGGGCTGCAGCCGGGAAGCGGGGTCTCGCGCGCTCCTCACCTTTTTCAGCGCAGGCACCAGCAGCCCCCGCCACTTGGGCGCATTCTCCTCGCTGAAAAACTCGTACGGCAGCTGCTGCGCCTGCATGGTGCCCCCGGGGCGCCTCCGGGTTGGGAGAGGGGCGGCGGCGGCCGGGCCGGGGAGCCGCGAGAGGGCGAGCTCTTAGCGCGGAACAGGGCCGCGGCCCCACCGGACGGCCCGGCCCCCTCGGGGCGCCGAGCGGCCGGGCTAGCCCCGGAGAGGGTGCTGGGGGGCGAAGCCCGCGCCCGGCCACCCACCCGACACGGGCACCAGCCGCGAAGAGCGAACGCAGCCCGGAGGCGGCGGCGGTGGCATCCCGCACCACCGCCCCGGGGCCGGGCCCCCACTCCTCCCCGGCCCGCTGGCGCCGCCCCGGGTTGCCCTCCGCCGCGGTCGCCGCCCGCCCGCCCGCCGGGGCTGCGCTCCCGGGCCCGGCCTGGCCCCGCGGCGGAGCCGGCGGCTGGGGGAGGGCGTGTGGACAGACACTCCGGCCGCGGCGCCCGCGCGGCAGGGACCCCGAAACGCGAGCGACCCGGGGCGGGGCGGGGCGGGGCGCGGGGTGTAGCGGGGGAGGGGAAAGGCCCGAGGTCGTTGTTGGGGAATCCGGCTGCCTGAGGTGCCGCCGCGGCCGCCGCCGACGCCGGTGTAGCGCTAGAGCTTCCTACTAGCGAACTGAACCTGCCTGCTACTGAGCATGCGTCGCCGGGCAGGGCCGGTTCGCTCCGGGTTTTCCGGCTCCCCAGCCAAGGAGGAGGGAAGCGCGAGCGAGCGAGGGAGGGCGCCCCGCCGGGCTGTGGCTGCGCCCCCGAGGGCTGCAGGGGGAGGAGCGACAGGGCCCCGAGCGATCGAACCCCCGGCCGAGTGGGGCCTGCGGGGTGGGGTGCGAGCTACGGTGCAGCGGCCCCCATTGTGTGGTTGGGCCGAGAAGGATCCCACCCCTCTCTCGGAGTCCCTGGGCCTTTCGTTTCGGAAAGGGGTGTGTATCTGTGTACTTTGTTCCCGAGCGTGAAGATAAGGACTGCCCAGAGCATGCAATGTATAGTAAACAGGCTGGACAAAAGATAGGTGCCTTTCTCACGAAACCTACGGCATAATAGAAATGATCGCAATGTCTCCAATCGGTCTTTCCACATCACCAAGAATAAAATGTGTACGTGTAATGTTGATTTTGTGTGTGTTTTTAAATGCAATATGTTCATCTTTGAAACCCGTTTCAAATATGAACTCCAATAACCACTTACCACCAGTGGAAATTGACACCGTTCCTGCAGCTCCCAGAACCCAGGAACACTTTACTCAGTCCTCTCTCCGGGCATTTAGCTTAACGTGTTTTGTATCTCTACAAGGCCCTTTCAATTAGATAACAAACTCCTGGAAGGCAGATCTTTTTCACCAGGGTTAGGGGCTCTACACAGAATAGGCACTTAGTGAATGTTTGTGGAATGCTAAAGGAGCATTATCTGTTAATTGTTCCTCCATCCCAGGGATGCAGGTGTTTGCTTTTAACAGTAGCACTGGGTGGCTGGCGCCTCATGGTTTACCATTACCACTTTTTGAGCATAATCTCATTTAATCCTCGGAGCAATGCTATTGTTTTTGCATCACAGTTTAAAGAACCAGCCTGAGTTGAAATTGATACTGTACCCTGCTATTTCAGAGAACAATAACCAGAATCACATAGATGAGAAATGTTTAAGCATCGGTTCTTAATCTCTACGGGACCTCTTTGAGAATCTCATAAAAGTCTTGGTTCCTTTCCTTTAAAGATGTACACATATGATTTACATTTAAAAGTTCTCCACACTTTCAAAGTGTTCAGAATGACATTTTGAAAATCATCCATAAATCCTCTGGGTAAAAAGAGGTAAAGTAACCATAGCTTAGAGAGGGGTTGTGGGTAGGAGAAGGGGTCTCAGAGGAAAACATGACAGCCATTTTCAAATCTCTAAAGTAATGATATGAAAAAATATATATGATATGTGATGGGGTTTTGTGTGATTCTAAACGACTGAATTAAGATCAAGCCTCTGCCCCAAGTTATTCCTGGGCTTCCTACTGCTCTTAGAATACTTTTCAAACTACCTACCATGACCCACAAAACATGCATCTGGCTATTGTTTACATTCTCAACTTTTTCTCACCATTCTCAACGTTGGCTCACCACATTCCAGTCACACTGGCCTTCTGTCTATTCCTAGAAAACACCATCCTCTTTCCTGCCTCAAGGGCTTTGCTCTTCTCTCAGCCTGTAACTCATTCTGTTCCTGTTCACTTGGCTGGTTATAAACGTCACCGCCTCCAAGAGGCCTTCGGTGATCACGCTAAGTAGTTTCCACCTATACTTTTCTCCCATTAAGCCTTGGCTTCTTTCTTCGCAAGCATAAATCACGGCCTTTGTTTTTCGTTGTTGGTCTCCCCCCACCGCCGCCCCCACCGTCTGGAATGTAAACTCCAAGATAAACAATCTTATGTGTTCACTCTAGCTCATCATTGTATCCCCAGGAACTACAGCACTTGGCACATAGTAGGTTCTCAATAAATACTGTTGAAGGTATGAAAGTTGAATGGCGGAAACTTTCAGGAAGACTACGTAATCAGAGTTGTCCTAAGAAACGGGTGATCTTCTGGGGTGTGCAAGGAAAAACCGTACATTCGCTCACTCGGGACGACGGGGAGGGTTAAGAGGTGGGACTTGATGACCTCCAAGGTCCCCTTCAACTCCGAGTCTCTGATTTGACTGCAGAGGTAAACAAGCCCTAGAAACATGTATTAAAGCCCGGCTGGGCATGCTTAGCGGCCGGTGCAGGTTTTCACTAGTATGGACGTTTTGGCTGCAGACTGACAGCAAGCAGCTGGAGGGAAACTGCAGAGAAGAGACTCGGCTCTTCGCAGCTGAGAGACCTAAGGGGAGTGGTGTTGGGTTAGGCGCCGCTAAGGTCAGGGAGCAATCGAGCCTCTCTACATCGTTCGCTTGTATCTCTTGGGCCAAATCAAAACCTATGGGCGTGCTGCGAGAGAAGACGACCGTGGCGGACTCAGAAACTTGCTACTGGAGACGCGAAAGCCCCGTAAGCCCCTCAGCTGCAACCCCTGACTGTGGCCCCGCGGCGCAGGCGCAGAGATTCCTTTCGCGCCCCACCTTCGACTCTAAACAGCCAGGAGCCTGAGCGGACGTGACGCACGGGGGCGCGTCCAGGCAGGCTAGCCGAGGCCCGAAGGGGGAGCGTCCAAGCAGGCTAGCCGAGTTCTGAGCGCGTCGAGTCAGAACACGGTCAGCGGGAAAGGAGGCGGAGAGGACTTTTGGGCTGGCGGCGCGCCCCCTGCAGGTGGGAGTGCAGCACTAAGCGCTTTGCCTCGCGCCGCAGCAGGACGCAGTCACAGGGTTCCCTGCCTGGGTGCAGCCGCAACGATCTTCCTGAAGCAAACTTCAGATGCAAACTTCAGTTACTCTCTCCCGTTCGAGTCTCCATGGTCATCCCAGAATAAAGTCCAAAGTCCTTAGCTTTGTATTCATGGCCTTGCACAATGGGGCCACTACTTATCTTTCCAGCTATGTCATTCACTCAAAATGAACTACTATTGCCTCCTATAAACCCATTATTTCTGTCTCGTTTCTTGCCTATTCTGTTCCATCTGCCTAGAATGCCCTTCATCATCTTCCTCCAATCCCACCACAGCTTCACCCCACCTCCCATATACACGCTCACCGTGAAACTCTTATCCACGCTGCCGCCGCCAGCACATATGCCTCCTTCTTTCTGAAGTCTTTTTCAGCCCGCATTTAGGATTCCTACCCTTAAACTTTAGAGTCCAATAGGCATAAGAAACAGCGGTTTCAGCCATCAATAAAGTTAAGGTCTTCTCTTCCAGCAGCATATCCTCTCAATGCTTCCCCTCACCCTGTCTTTCTTCCCAATCCCCCTTTCAGTTCCATTTCTCCAATTATGTCCCCAGAAAAATACACCAGAGAAAGCAGTGGCTGATAAAACCACTGGATAGCCATCCTTTATCATCTTTAGTTAATACTTTGATCCTCCCTCCTCTCCCCCCCACGCCCCACCTCTCTCTCTCTCTCTCTCTCTCTCTCTCTCTCTCTCTCTCTCTCTCTCGCAAAGATGGTGGGGAGCAAGGTAGGTACAATTAGAAGACATGATCAAAAGCTCTCCAAGATATTTAGAACTATTCCTGGAACCCGGCAGAGTCTTGTTTTTGGCAAAAGTCTTTTTCCAGTTGATTCAAGTGGTAATAGCTCCTCAAACTGATTGCACCCCAATCCAATTCAACTTTCATTGAATTCCCAACAGTTTGTCGTGGAACTTGATAAACTGGTTCTAAAATGTATATGGAAGAGAAAAAAAAAAGTTCTTCTGTTAAAGAGCAAGGTAGGGGAACTTGACTTACCAGATATGAAGACATTACACAGCTAGAGTAATTAAAACAACGTGGTATCAGAAAAGGAACAGACAAACATACCAGTGGACCCATCTCATTGCGGTGGCTTCTCTTGTTGTGGAGGACCAAATACACAGAAACAATTCATGACACAGCAAGCATTGCAGATGAGTGAGGAAAGGGTATAGTGCTCAATAAATGAAATATGCACAGTTGATAAATGCATATAGAAAAGTGAAATTACATCCCTAACTCACACCTGGCACAAAACAACTGCATGTGGATAAAAGACTTAAATGTAAAAAACAAAATTATAAAATTGTGAAAGGAAAATAAAGAATATCTTTATGAGCTCAAAGTAGGAAAAGATTTCTCAACTAAAACACACAAAAAAACACAAACCATAAAGGGAAAGATTGATAAATTTGATTTTATTAAAACTAAGAACCTCTGTAAATCAAAATAAGGCATACAAAAAGTGAAAGCACAAGCCATTAAGTAGGAGAAAGTAGTTGCAACTCAACCGAAAAAGAATTAGTATCCAGGACAGGTGGTTTACTTTATTTTTTAAAAAATTTATTTATTTATTTATTTATTTTTGGCTGCATTGGGTCTTCGTTGCTGCACACAGGCTTTCTCTAGTTGCGGCGGACGGGGGCTACTCTTTGCTCCTGTGCACGGGCTTCTCATTGCGGTGGCTTCTCTTGTTGCGGAACACAGGCTCTAGGCACACGGGCTTCAGTAGTTGTGTCTCAGAGGCTCTAGAGCGCAGGCTCAGTAGTTGTGGCGCTCGGGCTTAGTTGCTCCACGGCATGTGGGATGGGATCTTCCTGGACCAGGACTACGAACCCATGTCCCCTGCATTGGCAGGTGGATTCTTAACCACTGTGCCACCAAGGAAGTCCCCAGGTGATTTACTTTAAAGGAGATAATGATGGTTAGATGTTCACCTCACTAGTAATCAGGGAAAAGCAAGTTAAAACCACAATGAGGTATTATTTCATGCCCATTGAATTAGCAAAAACTTAGAAGTTGAACAATGCTAAGCTTTGGCAAGGATGTAAAGCTATTAAAATCCTCATCCACTGCCATGGGAAAATAAATGATTAAAACCACTTTAGAGGGCTTCCCTGGTGGCGCAGTGGTTGAGAGCCCGCCTGCCGATGCAGGGGACGTGGGTTCATGCCCCGGTCCGGGAAGATCCCACATGCCGCGGAGCGGCTGAGCCTGTGAGCCATGGCCGCTGGGCCTGCGCGTCCGGAGCCTGTGCTCCGCAACGGGAGAGGCCCCAACAGTGAGAGGCCCGCGTAACGCAAAAAAAAAAAAAAAAGAAAAAAAAAAGAAAAAGAACCACTTTAGATAACTATTTCTTTTCTTGAAATATGAATATGGGCATGTCCTATACAAACTGGCATAGATTTATTCCCATAGCATATATATCCCAAAGAAAATTCCTCACTGCATTGTTTGTTATAGCATAAACAGTAGAATGGGTAAATAAATTGTGGAATACTATAGAGCAGCAAAAATGAAGGAACCACAGTTTATGTTTATGTTCCCCCCCAAATTCATATGTTGAATCCCAATCTCCAATGTGAAGGTATGTGGAGACTGGGTTTTGGGGAAGTGGGGAGGACATGCAGGTGGAGCCCTCATGAATGAGGTTAGTACCAATATAAAAGAGACTGCAGAGAGAGCCTCTCCCCTTCCACCATGTAGGGACAAGAGAGAAGACTGTTATCTATAAACCAGGAAGTAGGCTTTCACCAGACACTTAATCTGAAGGTGTCTTGATCTTGGACCTCCCAGCCTCAAAAACTGTGAAAAATAAATTTCTATTGTTTATAAGGTACTCAGTCTATGGTATTTTGTTATAACAGCCCAAAAGACCTAAGACACACATCAACATAGGTAAATCCTTTAAAAATAACATTGATAATATAAAAATGTGCCTGTGAACCTCCAAAGGAAAAAAGAGAAAACAAACAAAAAAACCACTAAGCAAGACACACAGGAAACTACACACTATATGATTCACTATATAAGGTGCAAAAAAAAAAAAAAAAAAAAGTAGAACTGAGTTGTATGTTATTTATTGTGATACCCAACCTCTAAGATGGCCCTATGAGCCTTACTTCCTGGTATTCCTTCCCCAGTATAGATAACACTCCCATGTTGAATAGACAATCCTAGGCAATAGTCACCTGCAAAAATAGGATTTTGCAGAAATTATGTATGTGGCTTCTGAGCCTAAGTCTTAAAAGACATGGTCACTTTACTGTCTCTCTCTCTCTCTCATCTCTCATTCTGGGAGAAATCACTGCCATTTTCTGAGGACACCCAAGCAACCCTCTAGGGGAAGCCCTCACTGACAGTCTTGGAAATAGATCCCTCAGCTCCAGTAAAGGCTTCAGATAATTGAAATCTGGTTAATATTTTGACTGCAACTTTTTTAGGGATTCTGAGCCAGAAGCACTCAGATGATCCATTTCAAAATCTTTAACTCTCAGAAACTATGAGATAATAAATGTGTGTTGTTTTAAGCCACTAAGTTTTGGGGTAATGGGTTATGCAACATTAGAAAACTAATATTTTTATGGATACATACATAAGCGGTCAAATTATAACAAAACATTAAAATAATACTGAATTCATAATGGTTCTTGTGAAGGTTGTATGCACATGGAGAGATCTTTAAGATATATTGTAAATTGTAGGGAAAAAATAGTGTAGAAAGTGTTCGCAACTGGGGAGGCTTTATACAAGGTTCTAATGAGATACTGGTAATGGTCTATTTCTAATCCGAGTAGTAGGTACACAACTATTCATCTTATTACTTTAAAATTTAAACACATACACTCTTTGTTGTATGCATAATATGTTACAAACACACACTACACACAGAGGAGGGGGGTGATGGCTACAATGGGCCAATAGAGAGAGAGCACAGTGGTTTCATAGCCAATTCTGAACTGACTGTGACAATCTCAGTAATGCACTTAGGAAATAAAATCTACCTGCTCTTAATTATAGATCAGAGTTGGAAGAGGCTAGAAGTAGACACAAGTAGGCAGTAGTTTAAAGACAAATCACATGAAGCATCTGTACTGACTGCCAGTTTCTCTTTTCTCCTCCTCTCTGCAGCAGCAAAAGGCTAACATCTCCAAAGCTTCTCAGTCTCAGATACTAAGGGTTGGAAAGGCAACTGAAGAGTGAGAATAAGGGCTACATTTTGGGTTGAACTCAGGTCAACCAACTCAAGTCCTTTATTGCTCTTTGTTGCCTTAAGCAAGTTGCTTAATATCTATTAAAACAACTTGTATAATGTGAGTCCAGAGGAAGTAACCTCATCAGGTAAGCACCCACTGTATAAGGAGTTCAATATCTGAATATGAGTAACCATGGTATGTAATTCAAAGATATTCAAAGGTTAATTTTAAAAAATAACTTGGCATTTAAAAATTCAAATAAGTGGGCTTCCCTGGTGGCGCAGTGGTTGGGAGTCCGCCTGCCGATGCAGGGGACACGGGTTCGTGCCCCTATCCCGGAGGATCCCACATGCCGCGGAGCGGCTGGGCCCGCGAGCCATGGCCGCGGAGCCTGTGTGTCCGGAGCCTGTGCTCCGCAACGGGAGAGGCCACAGCAGTGAGAGGCCCGCGTACAGCAAAAAAAAAAAAAAAAAAAAAAAAAAAAAAAAATTCAAATAAGTAATACATCCACGTGATTCATGAAGTGTCTTCATTTTCACCCTGCCCACCAGCTATAGTGCTTCCCTCCAATTCCCTAGCAGGTAACCATTTTTTGTTAGTTTCTTATATATTCCTCCAGAGTTTGTTGCTGCAAACACAAATACAATATTTTAACAGAAAAGTTTCAAAAACAGGACAGAGGGACTTCCCTGGTGGCACAGTGGTTACAAATCCACCTGCTAATGCAGGGGACATGGGTTCGAGCCCTGGTCCGGGAAGATCCCACATGACACGGAGCAACTAAACCCGTGCGCCACAACTACTGAGCCCACGCTCCACAACTACTGAAGCCTACATGCCTAGAGCCCGTGCTCCACAATAAGAGAAGCCACCGCAAGGAGAAGCCCGCGTACCGCACCAAACAGTAGACCCCGCTTGCCACAACTAGAGAAAGCCCGCGCGCAGCAACGAAGACCCAACACAGCCAAAAATAATAAATTTATTTTTTTAAAAAAAACAGGACAAAGTTTCCCATATAACTTTCGTGCAGACTTACCAATTTTTAACATTTTACCCCATTTGCTATATCATTTCCTCTCTGTCTCTATCTCTGTCCTTGTCTCTTCATGCATACATACATACATATGCACATACATATATACATACGCACATACATATATACACACATACATAAATGTGTGTGTCTAATATCTCTTCAGAATCATTTGAGACCAATTTGCACACATCATCCCCCTCTACCCAAGCATTTCAGTGAGTCAGTGTGCATTTCCTAAGAACAAGGACTTATATTTACCTAACTGTGATAAAATTATTAAATTCAGAAAGCTAACATGGTTTCAATACTATCATCTGATCTACAGACCTTATTGAAATTTCACTAATTGTCCCTACAATGTTCTTTACAGAGACTGTTTTTCCTGGTCTAGGATCCAGTGCAGGATCATATACTGCATTTAGTTTTTGTGTCTCTTTAGTTTCCTCTAATCTGGAACAGTTCCTCAGACTTTCTTCGTCTTTCATGGTATTGCCATTTCTTAAGATGACAGGCCATTTTGTCTTATAATGTCCCTCAATTTGGGTTTGTCTGAAATTCTCCAATGATAAGATTCAGGTTTTTGTATTTTGGATACAAATAGCAAATGTGTGGTATCCTGAGTGTATCACATCAGGGAGGACATGATGACAGTTTATCCCATCAGTAGTGATGCTAATTTTGATTACTTGGTTAAGGTGGAGTCAACCAAGTTTCTCCAATATAAAGTTATTTTCACTCTTCGTAGTAGTATTAACTTGTACAAACATAAGTTATTTTTAAAAACAGCTTTATTGAGATATAATTCACATACTATACAATTCACAATTGAAAGCATTCAAATCGATGCATTTTTAGTATATACACAAATTTATTCAGCCATTACCACAATCAATTCTGGAATATTTTTATCACCTCAAGAGAAACTTCATATCCACTAGCGGTCATTCCCCATTCCTCTCCAAACTCTCACAGCTCCAGGCAACCAATAATCTACTTTCAGCCTCCATAGATTTGCCCATTCCATAGAGTTCAAATAAATGTAATCATACAAAATGCGGTCTTTTGTGATTGGCTTCTTTTACTTAGCATAATATCAAGGTTCCTTCATATTACAGCATATATCAGTATTTCATTTCTTTTTAGTATTGAATAACATTCCATGGTATGGCTATACCACATTTTATTTATCCATTCATCAGTTGATGTACATTTGTGTTATTTCCACTTTTTGGCTATACTTTTTGGTTATACTATACTTTTTGGTTGTAATGTTATTACAAACATTCGTGTACAAGTTTTTGTACAAACATATGTTTTCATTTCTCCTGGGTTTGTATCTAGGAGTAGAATTGCTGGGGCATATGGTACCCCTATGTTTAATCTTTTGAAGAACTGCCAGACTGTTTTTCAAAGTGGTTACATCATTTTACATTTCAACCAGTAATGTATGAAGATTACAATTTCTCCATATCCTCACCAGCACCTTGTTATTGTATATCTTTTTTACTATAAGCATGCTAGTAGATATGAAGTGGTATGTCATTTTTCTTTTGATTTCCATTTCCCTGATGGCTAATGATGTTGAGTATCTTTTCATGTACTTACTCACCTTTCGTATATTCTTTGGACAGATGTCTATTGAGAGCCTCTGCTTATTCTTTTTTTTTTTTTCCCGGTACGTGGGCCTCTCACTGTTGTGGCCTCTCCCGTTGCGGAGCACAGGCTACAGACGTGCAGGCTCAGCGGCCACGGCTCACAGGCCCAGCCGCTCCGTGGCATGTGGGATCCTCCCAAACCGGGGCACGAACCCATGCCCCTGCATCGGCAGGTGGACTCCCAACCGCTGCGACACGAGGGAAGCCCCTGCTTATTCTTTAATTTGGTTATTTGTCTTTTTGTTATTTAGTTGTGTTCTCTATATATTCTGGATACAAGTCTCTTATCAGATACAATACTTGCCATCTTACTATTGAGGGACTTCTCTGGTGGTCCAGTGGGTAAGACTCCATGCTCCCAATGCAGGGGGCCTGGATTTGATCCCTGGTCGGGGAACTAGATTCCACATGCATGCCTCAACTAAGACCTGATGCTGCAACGAAGATCCTGTGTGCCGCAACTAAGACCCGGCGCAGCCTAAATAAATATATAATTAATTTAAAAAATATATTGACTCTCCTGATTCATGAACATGGGCTGTCTTTCCATTTGTACAATTTTAAATTTCTTTTAGTACTGTTTTGCAGTTTTCGCAGTATAAGTTTTGTACTTCTTTTGTTAAATGTATTCCTAAATATTTTATTCTCTGTGATCCTATTGTAAATGCTTGTTTTCCTACATTATTGTCAGATTGTTTATTGGTAGTATATAGAAATACAACTGATTTTTAAAATTTTATGTATCTTGCAACATTGCTAAACTCATTTATTATGTCTAAAAATATATACTCTTACATTCCCATTTTATTAACAAATCATAGCAAACACTTTTTTGCACCTTTTTTCTACACTTAATGATTTATCTTAAAAATTTCTCCAAATCCATACATGAGAACACGCTCATGTTTTTATAGTATATAATTCTATTAAATGGATATACAATAATTTATTTTATTAATTTTCTTCTGAGGGACATCTGGGTTTTTTTCCCTAACTTTTGATTATAAACAGTGGTGGAATAAGTAAAATTATTTTGCTTGTATTCAAGTATATCTGAAGATAAATTCCCTGAAGAAGGACTGCTGGGCCAATGGGAAAGTATTTTGCAATTTTGATAAATATTGACAAACTAGGGGGCTAATTATTTAATGTTCTTAATATCTTTAGAGGTGCTCATTAGGAGTGGTATAGTAATAATAAGACAAAGGAGAAAATTTAGTTAGTTACCGAATAGTGACTATTCCTATTATACTAGTATCTATAAGGACTATGAATCAATGTTTTGAGTTTCTCTGAAGTCATACCTCATGCCTTGAGGTGGTAGTGCCTTATGAACTATATAAGACAAGTGATTTTTAAATACTATTGTCTTATTCCATGTTCATTTTGTATAGCACGTAGCTTAATTACAACAGATAAATTTATTACACAAATAAATCTGCTGTCAATTCATTGTATATCAGGGTTGTTACCCCATTGAGAGCTTAATGTCTGCCATACTAGTGGAGTTACTCTAGATTTTATTAAACACACATGACCTACAAAAGCCCTGTTTTCTTCCAAGAATGTATATAAAGCAAATGTTAGAACAAATCAGGTCAATTAGTCAGTTGGCATTTCTTAAAAACTGATGTTGTTTATAGGTTTTACATCCATATCATTTTTTAAAAATAAAAAATTGTAAGGATGCAGCACATAATTTGTTTTGTATGTAACACTGATGCTAACTTGTTGTGGCAGACATGGAGATGTTGTGTAGCTCAGATGTCCCTTCAAGAAAGGACTCCTTTGGACTTCCCTGGTGGTCCAGTGGTTAAAGCTCCGTGCTTCCACTCCAGGGGGTGCAGGTTCAACCTCTGGTCAGGGAACTAAGATCTCACATGCCCCATGGTGTGGCCAAAAAAAAAAAAAAAAAAGGAAAGGACTCCTTGCCCATCTTTAAGGACTGTGCAGTTAGCTGACAGCATCTAGCAGTTAACTTCTTCAAGTCTCCTTCAGCTTTTAGGCCAAGGTCTTACTCTGCTTGAGGTGGCCCCAATCAATGACTCAGCAAGATAGTGGAACAAAAGACTGGCAATTTCCACCCAATGCAGAACTCCTCTAATGGGCAATCTTTGCTCTGGAGCTCTCCATTGCAATGGCTGAGTTGTTGGCAGATCTGTATTGTGGTCTGATGGTGTCTCTGCCCAGTCCAGCTTCCTTCTTTTTCCTTTCACAGATGTTACTTCTCAATAAGCCTCCTGCACTCTTAACATCATCTCAGTTTCTGCTTCCCAGCAGACCCAACTGATACATTTGTGTATGAAATTGTTTTGCAGGACATCAACTGATATTTTAAATCATGATGCATCCATATAAGCTGTGAAATTCATTGATTTTAGAAATACATCGATAATTTTCAAAACTGATTTCTTTCTCATAATATGTGCAGAAATTAATATAGCTCTGAATCTCTAAGAGCTTGCAGTTTACCCTAATTTTGATTATGTTCCTTAAACAGAGTTTTTGAAAAATATAGCTAAGGTTTCCAAACTTCCTCAGATCTATCCTTCTTCTTTGACTGCTTCTGACAGAGAAGAAATAATGAGAAAAATCTCTTCATTTTTTTGTCCAATAAACTACGAGCAACTCTGAAAAAAGAGAGAGAAAAAAACCACAAAAACAAAATAACACATCCCATCATCCTTTGTGCAATGGTTGATTTCCCTAAATCTTTGAATATTACTTATACATGCATGACTTATGAAGAGAATGCCAGGACCACAGTTTCATAAGGATTATATTAAAACTTTTTCTCCCTGAGGCAGAAGCACTGCTGCTTCAGAATTGTTTTCCTCTTAACCTCCCTTGTCTAAACATGAAAAAGTTAGCCTTGATTTACAGTGTGTCTAGTTTTTGTTTTCTTAACTCTAATGTAGAAGTTAAAACAAAGCAATAAAACCTAGGGATAGGAAACAACAATAACAACTAAAGAAGAATTGAATTTTAATTTGCTCAGCTGATCATGGAAAAACAGGTTTTCTTATGACTGAGACTTCAGGGGAAACAGTCCTCATGAAGTATTTTGTAATAATATTCCTTTTAGTTGTTTATTAATTTTAGTTAGGAGAATGTGGAACATATTCTGAAGGTGAAACAGAGAAAAAAGGACCAAAAGGGAACCCATGTACTGAACAGGTCTAGCGCATTTCTTGTATGTCTATTCCTTGTTCTTGTTAACTTTTATTGTCATTTGGAATGGGATTTAAAAATTACATTTCTACTTGATTATTGTTGAGTTAAAGAAAAAGATTTTTTTAAAAAATATAGTTGACTTCAATCTGGCTACCTTATTTAAACTCTTTCATTAGTTCCAATACTTTTCTTTTTAACTCAGTGTCTTTGATTCTGTTTACAATCATTTTATATGCAAACCATGATGATTTTGCCTCCAGGCTTTTCATAAATGTGGGAGGAACAGGATCCAGGCAACTCCTGGACCCCATAACCACTCTGCTTTGACCAAAATTGGGAATGCTTCCACCACCAATGTTGAAAGCTGCTGAATCAAGAAGTCATCTGCCAAATTAATAAGCTGCTGCTATAGCAGCTGGCTCCAGAACCTTGCCACCTCTACTGCAGTCGACATCAACAAAGCAGATACTCTGCACACCACCTTTCTCCACAGAGGATTCAGTTCCAAATCAAAGCCTCACATGAGTGCTTCTGTTTGATGGGACCCAAATCGCATCTTGAGCCCTCACCACAAGAGAGCCTGGGAAACAGATTTGTTTATCTTCCATCTGTGCATTCATTCTAGAGCGTACCAGTATGCAATATCTGCCACAGTATTCTTTAGCATAGCCAGAAAGTCCCCTTCTATTTCTTTTTTTTTAATTGTGATAAAATATACATACATAAAATTTACCGTTTTTAAGTGGACAGTTCAGTAGTGTTAAGTATCTTCACATTATTGTGAAATCAATCTCCACAACTCTTTTCATCTTGCAAAACAGAAACTCTGTACCCATTAAATAACTGCTCCCCATTTCCCCTTTCCCTCAGCCCCTGGCAACCATCATTCTACTTTCTGTTTCTATGAGGTTGACTTCTCTAGTTATGTTATATAAGTAGAATCATATAGTATTTGTCTTTTTGTGACTGGCTTATTTCACGTAGCATAATGAATTCAAGGTTTATCTGTATTGTAGCGCATGTCAGAAGTTCCTTCCTTTTTAAAGCTGAGTAGTATTCCTTTGTATGTATATACCGCATTTTGTTTATTCATCTGTCAGTGAACACTTGGGCTCCTTCTAACTGTTGGCTATCATGAATAATGCTACTATGAACATGGGTGTGGAAGTATCTTTTTGAGATCCTTCTTTCAATTATTTTGGATATAGAACCATCCTTCTATTTCCTTTGATAGGAGCTTTAAAAAGGCAAGGGATGCTGAATTTGAGAAAACAATTTTTTAATATCTGTAGCAGATTATGTTTTTTAAGATGTCACAACATTATCTCCCATCCCACAGGCTTGACACTTTTTCCATTGAGTTGTGGGGTTTATATCATCTCTCCTTGAACCTGGAAAGATCTTTGTGATTGCCTGGACAAATAGAGTATGGCAGAAGTGATACTATGTTCTTCTGAAACTGGATCATAAAAATTCCATGCTTCTATATTTTTCTCTTGGGATGCTCACTTTTGGAACCCATCAGCCATGCTATGAGAAAGCTCAGATTAACCCATGGAGAAAGTACCCAGAGAGGCAGGTATAAATTTTCCACCTGACAGCCCAGCTGAGGTCCCAGCCAATAGCCAGCATCAAGTGCCAAACAAGTAACAACACCTCCAGATGATTCTGTCCCTCAGTCATCAAGTCATCTCAGGCTTTGAGCGTCCCCAGTCAGGCTCTGGACATTGTGGAGCAGAGATAAATGGTCCCTGCTGTGCTCTGTCCTGATTACTGACCCTCAGAATCCATGAGTGTAACAAAATGGTTTCATGCTACAAAGTTTGGGGTGGTTTGTTACACAGCAATAGATAACTGATACCATATCTAATGATGTGGTCATTTGGTTATTTTTCTTTCATTTGTTGATGTAATATTTAAGTACTCATATATTCCTAGAATAAACTGTTCTTGCTCATGTTGTATTATTCTGTTAATAAACTTCCGGATTTAGTTTGCTAATGTGAGGGAGATTAAAAAAAATTATTATTTTAAAATAAAATTGGCCTTCTAAGGGTAAAGGCAACATAATTCATACCAGAAGTGGAATAAATATCCATACTGCTCCATTGCATTTTCAGGGAAGTCTCCTACTGTCTTTTCTTTCCTTATTTAGCTTAAATTCCATGATTACCACTGTGATTACTCCCTTGAAAATACTCTGCATTGCCTTGCCTCTCTCCTTTTACCATACTTGCCTTGCAAAAAGTCTGGCTTCAGATAACCCCAAACATCCACTAGTTTGTGTCTGCACATGTGCACTTGAGCTGTGCTACAGAACCATACAATTGTATAGCAGGCGTCACCTTCATTTCAGGATCACAAGCCTCCAAAGGGCACTCACTGTCACTGGGAAGTCTACCAAATCTCTTGTAAACTCTATACATCAATCTTCAGAACACCTAACTTACACCTTTCCCTCTTTTCTTATACCTTATTTCCCTCACCCATTTCCACTTCCCTTTTGCTCTTAATTTTGACTTTTATTAAGAAAATCAAAACCATCAACCTGGAGCTCCCTCATTCTGCCATATCCTTCTTCATTCTAAATGCTCCGACCATGCTCTATCAGCCTGAGCTTCCACTCTCGAAGAACTGGTTTGGCTAAGGCAAAAGGAAACTAACACTTTTAGAGCATTTCCAACCTTCTAGCTTCCTTACTTATATTTTAGCTTATGAAGTGGGTGTTAGTATCCCCACTTTTCTGAGGAGAAAACTGAGGCTTAGCTAGTGTGAGTGCACTCCTCTCCATCACCCAGTGCAAAGTGGTCAGCTGACTCCAAGGTCAATACTTGTTTCACTCCGTCCAGGTTTCCTCATGCCAAGGACTGGGTGTACACTGCTGTTTCAGATTTATCTTTTTGAAAAAGGAGACTGTTCAAGAGAGGAAAGTTCCAATAGCTTAATTCTTTAATCTTTTGAAGGACACCGGTGTGTAAGGCTGTTGTCAGGTCCAGCTGGGCTGCCGGCAGGCTCTGACTTGAAGAGGTCCCCTTGCTCAATCCCATTCTTGTTCTTCAGCATTTTGTTTGTAGGCGGTAAATAGGATCATTAGTCACAATTCAACTCCTACCTTTAAAACTCAGTACTAGAAAAATGGATCCTTGGCCTAAGTTCATGAAACCAAAACCACATTTCCATGTTTGTGATCTATGCAGGTACCACTCTGTACTGGGGCACGTTATATGCTCTAAAAAATGAGACCAGCACTGAGTCTCACAAAAATGAGAGCCGTGCTCAGTCAATTTAGCATGGTATAACACCATCAGGAGGAGAAAAGAAACGCCATCTTCTACAATTTTACAAATCTTTTCCATTTTGAAATATTAGGACATTTTCTTAAAGTCAAAGAAATAAATGTCTATGTGTCAGTGCACTTTGGAATGTCTTTAATTATGTGTTTCTGTTGTAATATAATTATCATGGAATGCAGGTGAGCCAAAGACTAGACACACTTCTCCCCCTGGGCTCTCAATCGGGCACCTCTGGTTCGAGCTTTTATTTCAAAGGCAGCAGCCCAACTAGACTTTGGAAATTCCAAGGCCCCTTGGAGATGAAAGCTAAGGATCCTGCAGACTGAGAAGAGTGGGTCTACAGTTGAGGGCTTGGCTTTGCCCTCCTTTCCTAGCTCTATAACATATGGCTATGACAGAGGGTGACAAAAGGGTATCTTGCTGGGTTAGAAGAGTGTGAAGTAGCGGGAGGTGGAAGTAAAAATTCACGAAGTTGTTTGTGGTAAAAATTCATGGAACATGTGGTAAAAATTCACAAAAGTGTTTCCCAGAACTGCATCATTTCGGCCTTATCAGCTTTTCTGAAAGTGATATTTATAATCCACTTGCAACATAAGGAAAAATGAAAGCAAGCCCAGTCTCTCTGGGTCATCCTACAGACAGGCTCTGCCTTCAAGCTGCCCACAACCTCACTCCCCCCTGGCTTTCTCTATGACCTACCTCCCTATTCCTTACCCAAGTCTTACTTCCCAAGTGCCTTACGGCCTAACTCCAAACTCCTGTTTCCTCAGAGACTCTAATTTCACAGAACCATGCAATCTTACTTTTGCCTGTCCAGTCTCTTTCCCAGCTTCTTCCGGTGAAAGTTTTCCTTTGGGAACCACCCTTCCCCCATTGCATGTTCATCAAGACGAGCTGCCCTTTCCTGGCGGAAAGTATCTTTATTGATGAAATTCATGTAAAAAGCTAGGAGCTAGAGAGATGATGGTATTTTTTTTCCCATATATTTACTTTTTACTGAATTTGTAAATGTTACAGAGTTCTTGCACTGCCAAACCATGCCTGAGAATTCAAAGAAAAAAATGGTACAATGGACAGCCTCATCCACCCATTATATAGTATATTAAAACTTGATTCATGTGCATTTTGATAATTTCAGTCTTTTCAAAAGTTATAACAAGGGCTGGAATTTTCAAATCTCCTGCAGGTCTTCAGATTTCTAGGACAGTATGCCATGAAATAACAGTTCCACATATTCATCTCAGTTCATCCCTCAATAACATAACCCCCAACAAAATTTTGCAGAAAAAAATGCATACTTTTCAGGGGAAATATGTGGCTCAAGGTCCAAAAGATTACTTATTAAGACTTTTGGTTCCCAAATGAAGTCTTCTGTTTAACCAAGAATCCCTTGTTTCTCAATCATCCGACCTCTCCTTGGCTGGCTCACACAAACACATCAGGATGTAGGCATCCTGCCTGCCACTTCAAATAATGCCGACACTGTTGCCCAGATATGGCAGGTCCTGTCAGGTGATACTGTAACCCTCCCAAGGAGTGTGATTCCTGCACTGACACTTTTATCAAGACTGAACTCCTAGAGGAAAATGTTCCCACATCAGGATAGTTCAACTCACCCATTTGCTTCACTCTTGCCAGGAGCAAGCCTGCAACTCCTGCATTTGGCAAAAGAAATTATTATAGAGAAACCCAGACTCTGCATGAAGTGGTCCCATGCCACTTTGAAATATTTTTATTGAACCAAAGATACAAAACTAGGAAATTACCAGACTATCTCATTATAATGGAAAGACTTTTCAGTAATTCTGGATAGCTTCCTCATGTGCCTTTTCAGGACTAAAAATTACTGGATAGTTTAAGGCGTAATTATTAAAAACAGAAGTGCTACATCTGTTTCTTTTGCCCCTGACTCTCCAAATGAACAACATAAAGACACACCAGAGGGTTGGTTAGAGAGCTACACTAGTCAATCACTGCGTCTACAGAATGTCTAATACCTTAAACATTTGGGCACAAGCGTATCTGGAATTCTTGTCAAAGATCATGCAAGATCCATGAAACGAAAGTGGGTTTTAGTTGAGGTTCTGCTCACATTGCTTTGACTTTGTAAGGACAGGTCAGTGAGTCCCTTGGCCTGAGCAGAAACCATACTCTTTCCACCATGGTTTTCTATACAATTTAGACCTGATTTAGAGGAGGCTTTAGCAGCTCCTAAGTAGAGCCCCGTGCATTCACTGCCCTTTACATTAAGGCTATTTGGTTCCACTCTAGGATCTAGGGATTGGCAAATTCATGAGACACTTTGCAATTCTAATGTCTATTTCAAGTTACTTAACCAAGCAATATGCTCTGAGAAGTTATTCCAAGTCAAAGCAAAAAAAAAAAAAAAAAAAAAAAAAAGGCCTTAATATGGAACACAGAAAAAAACACAACCCAAATAAAAAATTACTAAAAGAAACAAGATTATTCCCTCCTACACCCCTTTTCCCACTTGGTGGACCCGAGTTTGGTTGAATTTAATTTGTGGTTACCTCAGAATACAACTGAAAGTTTAAATGATAAATCATAGCCCTACACAGATTATCTGAACACATCAGCTCTTTTGAGAGCAGCACGTTCCAGGAAGTCTGATACAGCCACAGCCCACTAGGAGCATTCCTCATGGATGGGACACAGGACAGGTTTATTAAGGTCAACTAAATCTTCATCTTTTACAGCAGATTAGAACCCAGGTGGCTGACTTTCTGCAGGATTTCTGATAGGAATCCAGCAGAGCTGCTTTCAAGTTTCACATCAACACTTAATAGCTATAACCTTCTTACACATAAGTTGTGATCCACATGCAGTCCACAATGAGCACAGCAAATCTGAGGTAGTCAACCTTACAAAGTCTCAGTATTTCCAGCTTTCTACACGCTTGGCACTACACTTCAGGGATGGGAACTGTGCGTCACTGTGTATTTCTGGTGGTCCTTGCGGTGTTTTCCTTGCTGTGGTCAAGAGAAGATGGTCTTTGAGGACCCTTCAAATGATGCCCATCATAGCTCCAACTCCATTTATTCCTCAGAATGGCCTCAAGACTGGAATGGAGAGTCTATAAAGGAGATAAACCTGGGACCTGTCTAAACTGCAATGATTATAAATGAGCTGCTTTTTACAGAGAGTTGGTAGCAAAGAAACATATTTTTTTCCTGATCAGGTCTCCCTTAAGCTACCTCACTACTGCACAAAACTTTTTACAAGAGTGGTTTATGGTTTTACATCTAGCAAGAAAGTGGCAATTTATTTATTCACTTATTTATTTCTGCAGAGTAAAGTGATTTCTAACCCCCTATATAATGCAGACTGGCTGCAGCAACATTGATTTTTAAAACTTGTCTAACAATATTTCTTGTTCACATTCCTTTAAAATCTATATTGCTAAGATGCTAAGATAAGCATCTTTCTTAGAAAAAGAAATCCCTGATGCAATGTTATAAAAATAATTTTCACTAGAGATGGTGTCTCTGTATTGCTATTTTCTGATTTCAGAGCTGCAGGATGCAGTCATTTTTTCCAGCATAATTTCTTCAGGCTTTGTAACACTCTGCCATTAAGCCCACGGAAAACACTTAGTTCAAGATCTTAATTTTGAAACTAAACTAGATAGAGCCTAAAGAAAAGCGAAGTTCTTGCCCAAGGTCAAACAAGTCTGTTAATAGTGGAAATAGAAATAGAATCGTTGGTCCTGAAAAGCTCTTAAAGTTTAGATGTGATTTTGCCTGGCGTTTTAGGGAAGGCCTGCCCTCTTCAGATCTCGAGATTCCAGAATCAGATAACAACATGAACAGTATCTGAATTTAGTCAGAAAAAGATGTTGGTAATTTCTCCCACTCTGATTCATTTCTTTTTTTTTCCTTTTAAGTGCTTTCTGTTTTAAATAACCCTTGTGTGAATAACCTGTTTCTCAACAACCCATCCCCCAATTGTTTACATCAGTAGTTCTCAAAATGTATTTCTGGAACCAGCATCACTTGAGAGCTTGATAGAAAAGCCAGTTCTTGGGCCCCACCCGAGACCTTCTAAATTCTGGGGATGGCATCCAGTAATCTGTTGTTTTAACAAGTGTCTAGGTGATTCTGCAGCACACTGACATTTGAGAACTGATTTAGATAATCCCTGCTTGGATGAATTATAACACTGGGGTTGCAATATGGTAAATTTCCATCATCCATTGAACATTTATTAGCTGGCATTCTTCTTCTTTTTTTTTCTTTTTTTTAAATTGAGATATAATTGACAAATAACATTGTATAAATGTATGGTATACAACATGTTGATCTGATACACTGCAATATGATTAGATACACTTAATATTGCAATATAGTGTTAGCTAACATCTCCATCAGGTCACATAATTATTTCTTGTTTGTGGTAAGAACATTTAAGGTGTGGTCTCTTAGCAGCTTTGAAGTATATAACACAGTATTGTTGACTATAATCACAATGCTGTACATCAGATCTTCAGAACGTATCTTCTAACCACAAGTTTGTACCCTTTGACCAATATCTCTCCAATTCGCCCACTTCCAGACCCTCATAACTACCATTCTACTCTGTTTTTACGAGTTCAGCATTTTTAGATTCCAAATATAATGATATCATATAGTATTTGTCTTTCTCTGATTTACGTCACTTAGCATAATTCCTTCAAGGTC
This sequence comes from Mesoplodon densirostris, assembly GCF_025265405.1. NCBI lineage: Eukaryota > Metazoa > Chordata > Mammalia > Artiodactyla > Ziphiidae > Mesoplodon > Mesoplodon densirostris. The sequence continues at coordinate 31,661,917 of NC_082674.1, forward strand.
TTTACATGTTGTCACAAATGGCAGGATTTCCTTCTTTCTCATGGCTGAATAATATTTCATTGTGTGTATATACCACATCTTCTTTATCCATTCATCCATTGATAGACACTTAGGTTGTTTTCATACCTTGGCTATTGTGAACAATGATGCAATAAACATGGGAGCACAAGTATCTTTTTGATATCCTGTTTTCATTTCTTTCGAATATATACCCAGATGTGGAATTGCCGGATCATATGGTAGTTCTGTTTTTAATTTTTTGAAGAACTTTCACACTGTCATAATGGCTGCACCAATTTACATTCCCATGAACAGTGCACAAAAGTTCCATTTTCTCCACATCCTCACCAGGACTTACCTCTTGTCTTTTTGATGATAGCCACTCTAACAGGTGTGAGGGGATAGCTCACTGTGGTTTTTGTTTTGCATTTCCCTGATGATTAGTGATGTTCAGCATCTCATCTTGTACTTGTTGGATATCTGTATGTCTTCTTTGGGAAAATGTCTATTCAGTTCCTCTGACTGTGTAAATGGGATTTTTGTTGTTGTTGCTGTTATAATTAACTAAAGAGCTTGCTCTATGATTAACTTATTATTTAGTTTCATAATATTTTTAGGAAGACAACAGAAGCAATGGGATACTGTGACAAGGGCCCAGGAATTTTGAATGTCAAGACCTGCATGTGGGTTCCAACTACAACTCAGGTATAACCTTGGGCAAAACTGTTCTGAGCTTCAGTTTCTTCATCTATAAAATAAGTCTAATAATAATGTCTCTCCCTACCCCATAGGCATGAATGTTAGATAATATGAAAATTATTAGGTATGAAAATGCTTTGAAAATTGGACTAGATATATAATCTTAACAATATTAAAAAATCTTAACTTTTTAAAATTTAAAATGAGTTCACATCCTAGTTTTAAATATTCTAGATTCTTCAACTTTTTCTCTTATTGTTCACTTATGACTGAATTTTTCAAACTGATAATTCTCTTCTCCATAATTATTTCTATCCTGGACTTATTAAAATTTTTATATCATTATGCAAATAAAGTATCTTTTACATGCTTCTCCCAAGGGCAGGTTTTAAATTTTTGCCATGTTTCAATTTTATCTTCAATATACAGGCAACATAATCTGCTGCTCTGGTGGCTCAGGCATTTGTGTTTTGCATATTTCATATAGGAGAACTGGAGAAAAAAGAGAAGTCAGCCAGATGGGATTCTCTTTCTAAGCAGAGAAGAACTAGAAAAATTTGCATGACCACGATCTCTTCTGTAGACAAAAGATGCTTGTTTTCAGGACTGGCAATTGGTCACAGGGTGACAATGCATCCCCAGATTCCCGAGGCAGCCCTGGGTTTACAATCTGAGGTTCTTAAATAGTTCCCAAGATTCAATTATTTCCAAATTTAATCAACCTCCAGAAAATAGCTAATTAAAAATAATCGTGTAAAACAGCAGGCCTTTTCTCCAAAATTAAACACACACTTTCTTTTATTGGCTGTTTAGACAAGTCTTGCAAAAGCTCAGCCCCCTGTTTGGAGGGGTGAGGGTGGGGCATGGTGAGGAGGTGCTAGAGTTCCTAGCAGGTGACTCTTCTTGGCAGCCACTTCCACCCAGTCCTTCCTGGAATCTGTCATTGTTGGCTTCTGCTAAGATATGACTCTACTTGGTAGGTAAAGATAGCCAAGGAATTTTTTTTTAAACCTCTTTTTGAATCCCTTTCCCATACTCTTGTCTATATTCTTTAAATGACACAATTACAGTAAAGCTCCTAAAATACTGTATGTCCTGGAAAAGGGTTCAACAAATGCGATCCCCTTCCCCCTTCTCTTTTCCTACCCCCTGCAGTCCTGGCTGCCCCATTTCCCCAGGCTCTGCCCTGCTACCCAGGAAGTTGGGTGTGGTTCCCAGAAGGTTTGGTTGGGATTTACATTTTAGTTTGCATTGATGAGTTAATCTATCCTTTAGGCCTTTTTCAGGAGAAACCCAAGCAGAATATTTTTCTGACTAAATTTCTTTTTCTTGAAATTAAAACTCCATTAAATAGAATGCCACAGAGTAAAACTAGTGTGTAAGGGAGTATTTTTCTAAAATCAGAAAATTCTCAAGAATCCATGGACCATAAGGGAGATAACTTGGGAAAGCAATATGGTAGTCCCCCCTTAACTGCGGGGGATATGTTCCAAGACCCGCCATGGACGCCTGAAACTGCGGTAGTACCGAACCCTAAATAGACTATGTTTTTTCCTATACATACCCACCTATGATAAAGTTTAATTTATAAATTAGGCACAGTAAGAGATGAACAACAATAAGTAATAATAAAAGAATTATAATAATACACTGTAATAAAAGTTAGGTGAATGTGGTCTCTCTCTCAAAATACCTTACTGTACAAATTTAATGCCTTTTCCATCTTAACTAAGCACTTACCATGCACTGTGGCCATAACTTTTGCAAGTCTGAGGTGCGACAGCAAAACTAGCACGAATTCCTTTTTCCTTTTCTTTTTTCACAATTTCACGGATAGAAGATTAGTTCTTATGGCAGATCTTAGAAACACCAGGATAAGTTTTTTTTTTCTTTCCTTATTATTTGGAGAACTTTCATCTTTTCACTTAAAGAAAGCACTCCACAGCTTCTCTATGGTATATCCAAATTGCCAACATCACTACTCTTGTGCTTTGAGGCCATTATTAATTAAAATAAGGGTGACCTGAACTCAAGCACTGTGATACCGCACAGCCAATCTGATAACCAAGATGGCTACTAACAGGCAGGGATAGACTGGACAAAGGGATGAGTCATGTCCTGGATGGGATGGAGCAGGTGGGCACAAGATTTCATCCCACTACTCAGAATAGCCGACAATTTAAAACCTATGAATTGTTTGTTTCTGGAATTTTCCATTTCATATTTTCAGAGCACTGTTGACCTCTGGGGACAAACCTCAGAAAGCAAAACTGTGGATAATGGGGGAATACTGTACTTTGGAGTTGAGATTAACATTCTCTGCTAGTTCAGTTTTTTCCTGATGAATGTTAAGTCATCTCAATACCTAAAGCAAACAAACAAAAACAAAACACAATGGAAAATATTTTAAGTTCTTGACATCTGTGGATTTTTCATGTTGACATCCCCTGAGCACTGAGGAGATGAGCTCTAGCTACTTAAAAAAAACCTAAATTCTTGAAGCAGTATTTTATTGTACTGAAACCATACATCTCAGACTGGGGCTTGAACCCACAGGCCAGGACTTGAGCCCGGCCAAAACCCAGATTGGAACATGAACCCATGGTCTTTTAACTGAGATCACACACAAGGTCTCAGGACTTAATGAAGCTCAGGTTCTTGATGTCTCATCACAGAAAGAATTCAGTGAGAGACAAAGTGATAGGTAAGAAGTGGATTTATTTAGAGAGAAATACACTCCACGGACACAGTGTGGGCCATCTCAGGAGAAGAGAGCGGCTCCAGGGTATGGGGATGTCAGTTTTTATAGAGGTGGGTAATTTCATAGGCTAATGAGTAAGAGGAGTATTCCAGCTGTTTTGGGGAAGGGGTGGGGATTTTCAGGAATTGGGCCACTGCCCACTTTTTGACGTTTATGGTCGGCCCTGGAACTGTCATGGTGCCGGTGGGTGTGTCATTTATCATGCTGGTGTGTTACAATGAATGTATCCTGAGGCTTAAGGTCTAGTGGAAGTCGACTTGTCTGCCATCTTGGACCTATTTGGTTCTAATCAGTTTATGTCATGTCCTTGGGCGATGTCATTCTTTTAAAGGTTGTACCCTGCCCCCTTCCCTCCAGTACCATTTTATTTTGTAATGTCTCACAACTCTATCTAAAAAAAATTTTTTTTTTTCGGTACGCGGGCCTCTCACTGTTGTGACCTCTCCCATTGCGGAGCACAGGCTCCGGACGCGCAGGCTCAGCGGCCATGGCTCACGGGCCCAGCCGCTCTGCGGCATGTGGGATCTTCCCGGACCGGGGCACGAACCCGTGTCCCCTGCATCGGCAGGTGAACTATCAACCACTGCGCCACCAGGGAAGCCCCTATTTTTTAAATTTTATTTTCAGTTTAAAACATTTTAATTTGGTTTTATTTTATTTCATCATATTGTTTCATAGAACTCAATGCATGAATACTAGATGCGCAGTTCCATGAGTTTTGACAATTGCATACACCTGTGTGGACAAGTAATGCTGTCTGTCATTTCAGTAAACAAAGACTGTTGCCTGCCATTCAGGTAAACAATGAATTATGCCCTCCATCAAGCCATCAGCCACTGCAGGCCCCCCACCCCCCCAGTCAGCATCCTGAGGAGATTTCAGGATGGAGATAAACTGAACAGGGCTCTAGGTAGTTGAGATGCGTATCAAAGGAATAATTGACAGCCCAGACTCTTGCATCTTTCTATACATAGAAAATCACTAAAATCATTAACTTGAGATGTCTGTTTTTTGTGATTAGCAGTAATCTTTTGATGTTCGACTACTACCCATTCCTTTTGTTTTTTTTCAGCAAAAACTCCTATATAGCCTGGCTCTTCCCTTACTTCTTTGGAACAGTTCCTCAGAACTATCTGAGAGGCTGATTCTCAGGGCTATATAGTCCTCAGTAATGTCCCCAAATAAAACATAACTCTCAACTGTTTGGTTGTGTGGTTTTTTTTAAGTTGACACCTGTGTAAACCCAATCAAGGTACAGAGCATTTTCATCCCTCTGGAAAGTTCCTTTGTGCCTCTTTCCAATCAATCTTACTCACCCCAGCCTAACTCCAAGCAACCACTGTTAGGATTTCTATTACCATAGGTTAGATAGATAGACTTGTTTTGAACCTATGTAAATGGAATCGTGCAATATGTACTTTCCTTTTTGTGTCTGGATTCTTTTGCTCAACATAATGTATAATGTCATTGAGATGACAAGTCTCTTGTTTGTGTTGTTCATGTATCAGTAGTTTGTTCCTTTTTTGTTTTTTATTGTGGTAAAAGATAAAATTTACCATTTAAGCATTTTTAAGTGTGCAGTTCAGTGGCATTAAGTACATTCACAGTGTGGTGCAACCATCACCACTTTCTATTTCCAGAACTTTTTCAACATCCCAAGCTGAAACTCTGTACCCATTAAATAATAACTCCCTATTCCCCTCTCCCCCAGCCTCTGGTAACCACTATCCTACCTTCTGTATTAATTTATCTATTCTAGGTACCTCATTTAAGTGGGTCCCAGTCATTTTATGACTTTTTAGATACCTCAAACAATATAATTATACCTTTAAATAAAAACCTGCATATGTACACACATGAAAAAATTGGAAACATAACTTTCTAACATGTTTAAAAATCTTAAAAAGGAAGAGTTTCAATAAGTTTTATAATTTACTTGTGAAAAATAAGAATTTGACAATATCCAATTAATTTCTAAGAATAACTGATTGACCTTAGGGGAAATGGAAAACCTTCTTAACCAAATTTCAATAAAACATTTATATAATTATTATATAGGGTTGAAAAAGAAGTATTATGATTTAGCAAACTTAGCCAATAATATATTTCTACATATTGTTCTGAAGTATTTTTTTAGCTTTGACAGAATTTAAAAGGCTCACTGTTGTGGCCTCTCCCGTTGTGGAGCACAGGCTCCGGACACGCAGGCTCAGTGGCAATGGCTCATGGGCCCAGCTGCTCCGCGGCATGTGGGATCTTCCTGGACCGGGGCCCGAACCCGTGTCCCCTGCATCGGCAGGTGGACTCTCAACCACTGCGCCACCAGGGAAGCCCTCTTTTGCCTTTTTTATTGAATATATAGAGAGGTTCTGTTTCTTAGAGATGACCATTAGAAGCTGAAGATGAACGGTGAAGTTATCACTTCTAAAGTTCCTTCCTTACCCAAGACCTGCGAAAGGAAGACTCTGGTAGGCTCAAGACAATGCTGCTAGATATTGCATTCCTTCTGGCCACATATCCAAATGGCAAAAAATGGGAAGCAAAAAGGCTTATGTCTCAGCTCCTTCAGATTTATGATCCTTGGTTAATATTTTTATATAAACCTTGCCTCATTCCAAAATGGGTCTGAGGCAGCATGAAAACTACGAACTACTAAATTCAACCCAGGACACTCACTTGCAGAGTAGAGTTTGCCAAAGGTCTATGGGTTTTGAGGATTTTGTTGCTTAGATTCTTGCATTATGTTATTTCATAGCAGGATAAACCAACTAAGTTTATTACTATTATAAGCCCTTTTATATTTGCATGATATTTTATTGTTTACAAAGGACTTTAAAATCCTGTTTCACTTGACTCTCCCAACAATCTTGCAAGCTAAGGATGAAGCGTCTTATCAGTTGGCAGATGAGGAAACTGAAAATGAGCAACTTCTAATCTCGAAGTTGCTAAGTGGCAGGTAGAACTAAGGTTTAAGCCCAGCCTCTGATCCCAAGCCCCTTGTTCCTTCCACTCTCTCACATTGCCTCTCAATAAAAGCAAAGGAAAAAAAATCATTTGTCGTTCCAATGAGGATGATGAATCCCCACCAACTTTGTTGCATGAAATTAACCCCCTTTAAAGTGTTTCCCAGCTCTTACTGCCTCAGGCAAGTCCCTGAATAGGTTTATCTTGTCATCTTCTGCTCTAGTCAAGTCTTCAAGCAACCACCCTGCCCCTTTGGCATCACAGCCCCCTTGCTGAGCTCATTACTCCACAGGCATCATCTGGTCTCTGCTGTGACCACAGTAGCAGAGCAAGCTGGTTGCCCATCAAGATCTAAGTACCCTCTTTTCCACAGAAAAGAGATGTAGCCTGGACATGCCTATCCAGAGAGCACACTGCCCAGCCCCCCTTGCTCCTAGATGTTCTGACGAAGCTCCAACAGATAGAACAAGAGTAAGGGTGATGTGGGGAAGTTCCATCTCCCTTACTTAGGAGGAAATTCCTGGCACTGGACTTTCCCTCCTCACCATTCCTTTTGGCTTAACTGGTAATGACTAGACTGACCTTGAAAGCTACATGTAAAGGATGGCAGAGCCCCCATCAACACGGGTCCCTGAGTGTCTGTGTGGAGCAGAGATGTCCACTAATCTGGAACTGCCACCTTGGACTGTTATGTGACAGAGAGGTCAACTTAAATGTAGTTTGAACCACTGGATTTTGGAGTCTCTCTTTACAGATGTTAGGTTTTTACTCCAATACAGTCACTTTGGCTATTACCCCTTGACTGTTCTTTCCTTAGCTGCCCCATCACATCTATAGGAAAGTTCTCTAATTTTTCACTGTACATCAATACCAGGCTACAATCCTTAATGAGACATTACAGACAATCTGGGGACAAAGGAAGGAAGTTGCTCTGAGGCAGCGGCGTAGCAGAGAAGTCTGCAGGGCCCATACCAGGCCCACCTTGCTTTGCTTTATTGCTGGCCTGCTTTACCCCTCCTACGGCTCCACCCTATAATGAAAGCACTTTGGGCCTTTCTTTATCTGATGTAAAGATGGTCAATAGTGGAATATCAATTTCCTCTACGGGAAACCTTCTTCCCCCCAAACAGAGAGCAAAAGCCAATGGAAAACAAATGTGATGTCAGCATATTTCTCAATGTCTGAGTTATTTAGTCATAAATTACACTGAGGCACCAAAAGCCCTTGTTAGCCTAAACCAAGTTCCGTCTATTCTTTTTCAGTCTCTCTCCCCTAAGAGTTCAAAACATTCTGAGGTTCAATCTCACATCAAGTTACCTTGTCACACTGTGTTTTGACATTCTGCTTTTTCTGCATTCGGAAAATATTTACGTCCATTTTGTGGATAATAAAATATACCCAGAACCACTTGGAGATAACTCTGCATAACTCTTGTGTTCTGTTTTTTGGAAGTTATCACACTTCTTTTGGCTCAAGCCCACCCCAAACCAAGAAATCCATCCATCATTCTAATACACTCCTTGTAAGCACTCTGCACTTAATTTCGGAATGGATAAAAAATATTTAATAATATTTTAATACAGGTTTAATAAAATTGAAGGGTAATACCATCAGAAATGGGTAATGATATCACTTTCTTTTCTAGATGGAGAAAACGCCTCAGGAGACAAACCTCAGGGCTGTTTCACTGCTCTCTGCTAGCATTGGACTCACTGACACAATAGGCTAAAGAGAGAGAATTCAGGTCTGCTAAGGACAGGCTGACCCTAGAAAGACGAGAAGGGGTCCAGCCGCAAGACCCTTTTCTTGACCTCACCCATCAGACGATTACTCCTCTTTAGAAAGAGTGGGCGAGCTAAGGTGGAAGAAAAGGTGGAGGCTCATCCTCCACTCTCCCAAAAGATCATAGATGCTATTTGAGGGATCAAGAAAGGAACACAGGGAGAGGAAGAAAAAGGTTTCTTGAATAGTGGATATTTTCCCCCTTTTATCTTTTATATGACATTGTGCTTCTGAAGCAGAGAAATTGATAGACTTCAGGCTTTCTGCTTGAGTAGCTTCAAAGAAACCTGAAATAACAAAGAGAACCGGAGGGGAAGCCACAGCAGATGAGAGATTTCAACAGGTCTACAGAAGATGGCTAACGTATAAGGAGAGGCTAAATGATGAAATGTGCAAAGAGTTACAGCGTGGAGTATGGACAAAGGAATACAGCTCTGGAGAAAGCGGATATGCCTTGAAGAACCTAGGCAAGGTGGCTTGGAAATTCCAGGTACAAAGAGGTAGTAAGATGGGGAACGGGAGAGACTGGTATTCATTCCCGTCTGCACGTGGGGCAGCCAGCCCCGCGCACCTACCTCCCCAAAGCCTCGCGGAAACACCTGGCAACAAGCGTTTATCACTCCCACCCAACCCTGACACAAAGCACAGGGGGTCCCTCTAATGGAATGGAACAAAGCCCCGCGTGTCGTGTCGGCATTTAGGAACTCCAGGCTGTTCCTCAGCTGCTTGCCTTCAAGGAAACCTGTCAATCAACAAGCTTTGCCCATATATGGAAAGACATGAAAGAACAAGGAAGGGAGGGAGGGAGGGAGGAGGGGAGGATACAAGCCTGCACCTAGATTCAGCCCTGTAAAAATTCTGAAGACTAAAGGTAAAGAGAGGAGCACTAAAAACTTTGAGAAAACAGAGGACACAGACTCACAAACAAAAGCAAAAACAGGTAATCTGTAGAGAAGTGAAAATCAAATTGATCAACTTGTCAGCATGATTGGATGCTAGAATACTAAGAAACAATGCCTTTAAAATTATGGGGGAAGGTATTTCTAATACAGAATTCTATGCATACTTAGCTATTAATCAAATGAAAGTAAAACTCTTTTTTTTTTTTTTTTTTTTTTTTGCATGCAACACTTAGGGAAAAAGGAAATGTAGTCATACCATTCTATTCAGATGTACAGTGGGCAGTACGGTATGGTCCTCCATGGTACTCCTGGTCAGATCGCCCCACCTTGAACTCCAGGTGTGGTGGATTAAAATTGCCACAGATTCCCCCCCCTTCCCCCCCACCCCGCATCTTTCTTTCCCCTCCTTTCTTTCATTTAGAAAACATTGACTGCAGGTGGCCAGCAGAGTCAGGGCTGAGGACACAGCAGAAGAGGACTCGAAGGATTCCTCATCCCATTCAAAGTCCAAGTCCGAGTTCTGCCAATGGTCCCCAAGACCTGCCCTGACTGCCTACCGTTTTTGAACTTTTAGAATCAGTCTACAGAGAGGCATGGAAAACAAGTCTGATTGCAGAACAGGTAAATGTTATCAACCACAATGTTACAAATTACAGCAGACAGAAGTTAGGTAAAGAGAGGTGAGATGATGTTGCAGTAAACATCTCTCACCTTATGAACTGAGTGTAGTTGATTGATTTAAAAAATCAATTAAAGGTATGAAGGTATCCAGCAGAGGCACTAAATCGTGTTGTATCTATTTGGAAGGGAAGGATGGTGGAAATGAGGGATAAAAGGGATCAAAATCTTCAGTCAACAAACAAAAACAAAGTAATAATATTCAGCCCAATATCAATACTTTAATATTTAATAAGTATGAGAAGGGCATAGCCCCCATGGGAGCTCCACTCCTTTAGCCTCGATCCCTGAACGAGAAGACACACGAGCCCATTCTCAATCCACCACCTGGAGAAGAGCTGTAGCAGCCAAACTGCAGCCACAGACCAGTAACATGAGCAGGAAATAAATATTTGGTGTTGTCAGCTACTAAGATTCAGCTTAATATCAATAACTTTAATAATAATATTTAATAATATTTAAGATGCTGTTAACTTTGATTACTACTTTTTAAGTACACTTAACAAAGGCATGAATCCTATTAGCTGCTGTGTTAGGCGTTGCGGTGTTCTTCTCCAAAGGTGGCCCCCAGCCATGCTTCTGTGCTTTCCCTGCCACCCTGAACCTGGGCTGGCCCTGGGACTCACTTTAACCAGCAGAAAGTGGCAGAAGTGACAGCCTACCTGCTCTGGGCCTAGGCTTTAGGCAGGCCTGGTAGCTTCTGCTCTTGCATATTTTGGAGGCCTGAGAAACGTGTAGAAGGCCTGCTGCCCTGCTGGAGGCATTTTCTGGAGAGATCACCTGGAGAGAGAAAGGGCCTGGTGTTACAGGGGTAGAGAGAGAGGCCCACCTGGGCCCAGCCTCCCAGCCAGACATGTGAGTGGAGCCATTTGGAGGTTCCAGCCCCACAGCTATCTGACTGCAGCAGCATCAGAACCCCACTTGAGACCAGCGGAAATCACCATCCTGCTGGGCTCCAGCTTACCCACAGAATTGGGAGAGATAATAAAAGGGCTGTTTTCAGCTGCTAAGTTTTGGGGTGGTTTGTTAGGCAGCAAAAGATAACTGAGACAGGCACATTTAATCTTCCTCTGTCAGGTCACCTGCTTCCTGCTCAAGTTCCAGAATATCGATCCCCAAATTCCAAGAACCGAAGAGAGGGAGGGGGTGAGGAGGAGAGATAGGAGGACAGAGGGGAGAGCAAGATGTACGGTTGCTGCATGGGGTGAGGTGGGAGAAAAAAGACCCCTGCGGGAGGGGAGTCAAAGGACTTTTATGCTCGTGAATGTCCAGATTCCAATTTGAACTTTTTTTTGTGCCACTGCTATAAATACCCAACCTCTGCCTTCTCATTTTCTTCCAATGCTTAGTAAAGACTATTACCCACAAATTGCTTTAGATGAGTCAAATTTTTATAAAACTTAAGGAGCTGAACTTATGTCTGGACACTTCCTAGAAGAAAATTGAGAATTCCAAGGAGAAGGCTTATTCACCACCCCCTTTCCTGTGATTTGCTTGGCTCAGAGATCTGCCTTAAGCAACACATGGTGAGCAGACGTGACTTGTACCGTTTCTGAGCAGAAGATTCTAGAGGCACTGCAAGTTTCCCCCAGGCGTTTTGTTCCTGGGCCCTCAGCCATGAGAAGGGCATAGCCCCTATGGGAGCCACTCCTTTAGCCTCGATCCCTGAACGAGAAGACACACGAGCCCATTCTCAATCCACCACCTGGAGAAGAGCTGCAGCAGCCAAACTGCAGCCACGGACCAGTAACATGAGCAGGAAATAAATATTTGGTGTTGTCAGCTACTAAGATTTTGAGGTTGTCACGCAGCATAATCTAGTGAAAGCCAATTAATACGAAGCCCAAACTCTAAAAGCTTCCAGAGGGGAAGAAAGAGATCTGGTAACTTACAAAGGGTCCAAGTCAGACAGTGTCAGACTTAAGACCAGCAAGATAATGGAGCCCTGTCTTCACAGTTGTGAGAGGAAATTATTCTGACTCTAGAATCTATAATTGATAAAAACTATGAACATGTACTCATATATGCAAGCACTTAAATCTTACCATCCATGCGCTCCTTATGAAGCAAAACAAACCATATAATTATACATATATATATATATATGTGTGTGAGTGTATACATAGTATAAAATATAATGGAATAAATAAATATACACATCTATATTATATTTTATCCTATCAAAGTAAAAAGAAATAGAACCTTTTTCTTGTTAGTGAGGGTGTAGCGAAATAAAATATGTTAAGTTCATTCATTTCTGGAGAGTTTAGCAAAACATATCCAAAAGCCTAAAACTGTTCCCACCTTTGGATTCAGCAAGTTCATGTACAGTAATTATTTGAAGTTAATTAGAATATAGGCAAAGATTTAGCTACTAAGGTGTGTGGCATGAAGCGTTACATATAATAGTGATAATTGGAAATAACCTAATGTATGTACTAGGCAGGCACTAACTATAACGTTGTAATTTTTAAAAATTAGTCCTTGAAATAAGGACTTGAAGTAATTCATGAGTGTCTTACAAAATTTTTTAAAAAGATATAAAAGGCTATACAGTAAAAAAAAAATAAACCTTTTTCCACCCATGTCTTCTAGCCACTGAGTTTCCTTCTTGAAGGCAGTTTCCCTTTCAATCCTTCCAGAGACAGTCTTCCATATATATATTACATATAATAATATATATGCATATACATTTTTTCTTTTATGATAGCTTACTATCCACACTGCTCTGCCCTTGGCTTTTTATACTTAATTCTTGAATATGATTGTTCAATATTAGCACATGGAGAACTACCTCATTCTTTCAAATACACAGAGTATTCCTTTGATGTGCACCTCTTAATTTATTTAGTCATTTTGAGAAGATCACATTTGTGGAAGATTTGTAGAAGAACATTTAATAATATGAATAGATGTTCATGATTTATTAAGGGGAAAAAATAAGGCAGCAGTTTACAAAGTGGTTGAGAGCTGTAGTAATCTACAAGTCTACAAATAGTCTCTTCCGAATGCTCAGGACACATACACATATTCACATGAAAGCTTGGCATTTGCCATTACAAATTCCTGGAATAACACAACCATTGTGCCCTTTGTCCTAGTGAGTTGGCCTTTGTAACCAGGGAAACAGCCCTGGTTCATGATCTAAAGAAATATTGGAGAGATAGTCCAGCTAAAGATAACAAACAGGGTTATATTGTCCTCTGGGTACTTGGTGATCTCTCGCTCTCTTTTTTCCCAGTTTTATGATTTTGACAATCAGCAATTGGTTCTCATCCATGTTGTCTGTAGGTTTTTTTTTTTTTTTTTTTTTTTTTTTTTTTTTTTGCGGTATGCGGGCCTCTCACTGTTGTGGCCTCCCCCGTTGCGGAGCACAGGCTCCGGACGCGCAGGCTCAGCGGCCATGGCTCACGGGCCCAGCCGCTCCGCGGCATATGGGATCCTCCCAGACCGGGGCACGAACCCGTATCCCCTGCATCGGCAGGCGGACTCTCAACCACTTGCGCCACCAGGGAGGCCCTGTCTGTAGGTTTTTGAAAGTGGTGACAGGTACACAGGTAACCACCGTATAGAGCTTGTTTGGTGAATCTTCCTCCTCATTACATTTTCTGGACAACCAAACACAGATACCGTATGGAACATTTCTTATTCCTTTGGTCCAGACAGCTTTGCTGAGCCTGGTGTCAATGTGCACACCTGGATTTCCCACCTCTTTCGAGGCAATTTCCTAATCTCTTGGAGGGCCTGAGGGGCACTCTTCTTGAGGCCCATCCAATGATGTACCTGTGAACATTGATGGTGTATTCTCTGGTCACCACCTTGTTGATGGCAGAACAACCCTTCTTATCCTCTCCACCCTTCTTTGTGGGAGCAATTTTTGCTGAGACCAGGTTGGAACTGCTTGATAATCTTAACACAGTTTTCTTTTCCATGCTCATTTGTGATGTCAGCCAGCACTGAAGTAGGAGTACCCAACCCCTGCTGCTTGAAGTCAACCCAGGAGTGGACCTCATCACCACCTCCTTTGCTCACTAATAACTGAGTTAGAAATATATCAGAGAAATGGACCAATCAATAAGAGTGACCAGAGGCCTTTCAGTTCTGCAGAAATGAAAAAAAAACAACCCTGGGACTTCCCTGGTTGTCCAGTGGCTAAGACTCCGAGCTCCCAATGCACAGGGCCTGGGTTTGATCCCTGGTCAGGGAACTAGATCCTGCATGCTGCAACTAAGAGTTCACATGCTGCAACTAAAGATCCCGCATGCCGCAACTAAGACCCAGCACAGCCAAATAAATAAATAAATTCTTAAATATTAAAAAAAAAAAAAAACCCTAACAGGAAAACTAGTTGTGTCCCTGGGATCAAGCTCTAGAGATCAGCCTGCCCTGCCTCATCTGAGTTTTTCCTTTAGGCCACACTCTGGCTGGACACTGGATCCTTAACTGGGAAGCAAGAACAGAAAAAGAGGAGACTGGGACTTCTCTAGAGGTCCAGTGGTTAAGACTCCATGCTTCCACTGCAGGGGGCATGGGTTCAATCCCTGGTAGGGAACTAAGATCCCACATGCTGCATGGTGCAGCCAAAATAGTAATGATAATAATAATTTAAAAAAAAAAAAAAAAAAGAAAGAGAGGAGACTGGTTGAGACCCTGATAGTTTGAACAGCCTGCCAGAGCTGGAACCTTATTTCCGCTACCCACAAGTGGTGTTTGTATTGAAACAAGCATCCTTTTCTTTAAAAAAAAAAAATTATTTTGGAATAATTCTAGACTTACGAAGAGTTGCAAAGATATGGCTGATGTTCCCCCTAATGTTAACACTTACATTACCATATTACATTTGTGAAAACTCAGAAACCAACATTGGTACATGACTCTAAACTAAATTCCAGGTTTTATTTGGATTTCACTAGTTTTTCCACAAATGTCCTTTTTCTGTCCCAGTATCCCGTCTGGTACCCCACATTGCATTTGGTTGTCATATCTCCTTGGCCTCCTCTGATCTGAGACAATTTCTTAGTTTTTGTCTCTCAAGACCATGACAGTTCTGAGGAGTATAGGTCAGGTATTTTGTAGACTGTCCCTCAGTTTGGGTTTCTCTGATGCTTTTTTCTCATGACTCTACTGGGGTTGTGGGAAGAACACCAGAGGGGAAGGACCCTTCTCTTCGCACCAGATCAGGGGGTCCATGTCATCACCATGACGACTGATCCCTGGTGATGTTAACACGGATCACACGGGTAGATGGGCTCTGCCAGGTCCCTCTACTCTGAAGTCACTATATGTTCCCTTTTCATGCTCTATTCTTTGGAACAGAGTCACTAAGTACAACCCACACTCAAGGGGAGGGGAGCTAAGCTCCATCTCTTGGAGGGAACAGTATCTACGTATATTATCTGGAATTCTTCTGTACTGAAGATTCGTCCCTCCCTCCCTATTTGTTTTTTTGTTCATCCACTCATTTATACACAAGCATCTTTTAAATTCAAAATAATAAATACTCTTATTTCAGTAAAAGGGTTAGGTCAGTACTTATGCTTTTAGCAAAGTTGGCCATCCCCCATGACAGGGAATATGAAACCTTCTAGGGGTTCCTAATGGACATAAGAACAAGGAATCTTCAGAAAAACTAAAAGTTTAATCTCAGCTCTGCCACATATTAACCATATAACCTAAGGCAAGTTTCTTAATCCCTCTACTCAGCTTTCCTTTTTAAAATATAGACATATTAACTACTAAAAGTACTATTATATAAAGGCATAAGGAGTCAATGAGATAATTCACTTTAAACACATAGCATAGAGTCTAATAGTTAATGCTTAATAAGTATTAGCTGCCATTTATTACATGATTTACTTTTATTAAGAAGTAAATATGTACATATGCATATGTGCATATACACACATATATATAGACAGAGGAAGAATCAGTGGTTGATGATATCCTTATGATTTTTATTTTCTTTGCTTATTTGTACATTCTAAGTTTTCTGTAAAAAAAATTTATCATTTTCCTACTAAGAGAAAAAATAATAAAAGTCAGTTTCCAGATTACTAACACCTGGCAGTGCTGAAGGTGTGGAAAATGACCAATTTTTCATTCCACTGTTGGGAGGAAAACTTGCTAAATCTTTTCTGAAGAATGTCTTGGCAATAAGTATCAGAAGCGTTAAAATTTTGCAGACCATCTGACTCAGCAATTCCATTTCTAGCTATTTATCCAGGTGAAAATATTGTACAGTATATATGCACAAAGATCTATTCATACAAATGTTCACTACATCAATTATAAAAGCAAAAATGGTAATAACTGAATCCTATGTATAAATTATGGTCCTGTGTAGCCAAAAGAACATTTTGTAGAAGAGTGTCTCGTGAAATTTTTTAAACGTTCACACTACATTTAAGTGACAAAGGGACAAAGGTCATTTACAAAAATTATGGCCAGCGTAATTTTATCTTTGTAAAATACACACACACACGAAGTTGTTTGGGGGGGTGGATTAATTGGGAGATTGGGATTGACATATATACACTACTTAATGTGTACAACAGGTAGCTGGTGGGAACCTGCTATATAGCACAGGGAGCTCAGCTCGGTGCTCTGTGATGACCTAGATGGGTAAGATGGGGGGTGTGAGGGAGGTCCAAGAGGGAGGGGATATATGTATACATATAGCTGATTCACTTTGTTGTATAGCATAAACTAACACAACATTGTAGAGCAATTATACCCCAATTTTTAAAAATGTATCTAAAAGACAACAATTATTATCTCAGGGTAGTTGGATTGCGAGTGACTTCTTATTTTCTTATTTGGGTTTATCTGCATTTTCCAGATTGCCTACAAGAAACCGAAATTATTTTTGGAAACAGAAAAAGCCAGTGCTATTTTTAACATGCTCATCATAGATAATTTGGAACATACAAAATATTAGATAGAAGAAAATAAAGTTGCTCACAATTCTACCACTTAGAATTAACCATAATTAACAATTTGTTGTATTTCTTTCAGTCTTTATATGAATTTGTGTATAATCTTTGCCACTTCCCCTCCTACCCAATTTAGGATCATACCATATTTAATGTTTTCTAGTCTGCTTTTTTTTTCGCTTAACATTATATCATGAACATCTCCCTGAGTCTTGAATAATTTTTAAAAATGTTAAAACAAAAACAAAAACAAGCTAGTGAGGGAGGTGTGCAGAAAGTGATGTGCAAAGATTCATTATGAAGTGAACAAAGCAAGTTGCAAAGCAGTATTATAGGATGGTCATATAAAATTTCACCAAGCATTTAATTTTGTTTATGTCTTAAGAGAAGGAGTTGTGTGGAAATGTTTGGCAGTTTAAAATTTTAAAATAATATGTATATTGTTATTATCTCTGTAATCAGAAAAATAATATAGACTTTAAAATAAATAAAAACCCCATTTTAAAGGACTGTACAATATTCCACTGTACCCTAAAATTCTCCAGTTGTTGGACATTTAGATTTGTTTTAGCTTTGTTATTATTATAAATAATGATAATGCTAGGATGAATATCTTTGTTTTCAAGTCTTTCTCTGAGCTCGTTATATTCTATGATAAATTTGAAGGACAGGGAGACACAAGAGGGAAGAGATATGGGGATATATGTATATGTATAGCTGAATCACTTTGTTATAAAGCAGAAACTAACACACCATGGTAAAGCAATTATACTCCAATAAAGATGTTAAAAAATATTCAAAAAAATTTGAAGGAGGATTCCTAGATCAATTTGTGTGTACTAATCTTAAAAGATTTTGTTTGAAATGTATGCTTGTATACAAATGTATGCCTGTATAATAAGAGCAACAGATTTAACTTTCTATTTCTTAATAGAAATCAACAAGACCCCTTAGTTTATGGCTTTTAATTTACTCAGAGATTTCTCATGGGAAAAATGCATTCTCTTTGGAAATATATTCCAGAATCTTGTTCAAAAACAATTTTTCAACCCCAGTAGAAACTTTGAAACCTGGCCTAATACTCCACAATTGAGAATCAGTGGCAATAGATCAATGCTCTTGATTCATTAAGCGAATATGATGGGCCAATTCACTGGTGATATTCTAATATGGAATAGAGAAGAGAGACAGTAAATAATAAAAATAAATAAAAATTAAAAAGTCACCAATCCTTTGTTTTATCCTCTAACCTATTAAAAGAAATAAAGTCTTGCTCTTTTGAAAAAAGTAAGTTTTATTGATATATGATTCATATACCATAAAATTTACTCTTTAGGTACACAATTTGATGTCATTCAGTATTTTCATAGCCTGTGCAACCATCACCACTTTCTAATTTTAGAACATTTCATCATCCTTGCTTTAGGAAATTATTCTCTCATTTTATTTTATAATTATTATAAATAGAAACTGCCTCAAATCCATGATCAAATAAGGCAATGAAGAGACACAAGTAGTTAAATAAAACAAAGTTTTGACCACCTATTTAATCTATGTTTGACATTTCTTTGAGTCCTTTACCTTTTTCAAGGTTCTGGCTTCCTTATCTGTAAAAATCAGAAGATTGGTGTAATCTCACAAAGGACTCTGTTTTAAATTATACCTTTTTATGTAGTGTTCATACTGCTCACGTTTCATGATAATTTCAGTACCATCACTTTGGTTAGAGCCAGACCCTGCATATACAGAAGAAGAATATGCAGATGCCTTCACTTGCAAATGTGATGAGATCTACTGGCAAAGAGACCAAACACCCTGTTATAGTTTGGGACTAGCTATAATTTGGGACACAGTGTTTTTACATAGTTATTTTAGTTAAGGTTGGCCTTAGGGAAATTACAAATATCAGGATATAAGAATTCAGCAAAAAATTGAAAATGCCCCAAAACAAGGGTTAGGATTAGGGTTAGGGTTAGAGTTAGGGTTAGGGTTACGGTTAGGGTTAGCTTCAGACCTTTAAATGCTTACCACCTTTAAATGCAAAAATAAGTGAAAAGTTTGGGGGAAGTCTTCTGAAGTTTTTAGATTGCTACTTTCTGGCTCTGCTACTTTCTGGCTACATCTTTGAACCTGAGATTTCTTACTTGTAAAATGTGGCTAACAATACCTACTTCCTACGGTGTTTGGTAGAGTATATTAGGGAGTGTTTATATTGATATAAAGCATCCAGTACGATGCCTGACATCGGATAAGAGCTGACTGTAATTTAATTCCCTTGGACCAGTTAATCTATCAAGAACATAAAAGCCAACAGAAAAGAAGTAATAATACATGTGTGTAAATGCATAAATTGGTGAAATTAAGGATGAATCGAAAAAGCCATAATTTGCCCCCATAATTTGTCAATGATTTGTATATCAACATATGATCGTTGCATTATATTCTGAATCTTGATTTAAAATATTTCTTTCTTTTATACTACATAAGGCTTGAGATTTCTATCATTATTTAATGCTTCTCTCTAGCTTTGATCCTGTCAAATTTCCTAAAATATTCAACTGCATTGGTTATTACCACTCCGTTATGGGTTTAAAAATTCTGAAAAATTAAAAAAAAAACCAACAAAAAACACGTTGTAAATTTGTGCAAGATAAGGTGATGTGGTTAGCAAGTTGAGGTAAAATAAAAGTACTGTAAATAATGTTCTGGGATTTTACATACTGAGAGTGCCGGGATATCTCCTGGCAATGTTGCTAGATGGAGTCTTCTTGGGATCCTGGCCAAGGATTTACTTTAATCCTTAGGAATTGTGCAATTTGAAAATTGAAGTTTCAATTTCACTTGTGCTTAATAGCTATTCTCTCAGCCATGCGTAGTCTTCTTTGTCGATGTTATTGATCAAAGGGCATGTTGTGCACTTATGGGCAAGAATGGTATTCTTCCAGGTCAGAGTGGCGTCCAGCTCGTCTATTTATGGTGTGCCATCATCTATGGTAACAAGGAGTTTAAAGTGCTTTCCAAGATGAAACAAAACAAAACAACAGCAGCAACAAAACAAAACCCAAGCTCAGTGCTGAATAACATAAACCATCTAATACCTCATGTATCTTTGGTTTGCTTACAAAATGAAAGCCGGGCTCTTGCAAAGCAAGTGCACCCCCAGGACTTTGCGTTTGCCAATAAGGAGCTAGCTCTCTGCAGCAGACAGAAGGGAGAAAGGAGACCCCAGAGTAGATCAGGAAAGTGGAAGGACACAGGATGAGTTCCTTCTTTGTGAAGCAGATAGAGTGTGATCCTTAGCTAGACCATCACTCTGTCCACAGACCTGAGAAAAGGAGAGTGGAAGAGGACACAGGAAAAAGACAAGAGATAGATGACAGCCTTTTGTCCATGTCACTTCACAAAATATCTTAGCTGGAGGGATCCTTAAAAACACTGAGCTTGGGCTTCCCTGGTGGCGCAGTGGTTGGGAGTCTGCCTGCCGATGCAGGGGACACGAGTTCGTGCCCCGATCCGGGAAGATCCCACATGCCGCGGAGCGGCTGGGCCCGTGAGCCGTGGCCGCTGAGCCTGCGCGTCCGGAGCCTGTGCTCCGCAACGGGAGAGGCCACAACAGTGAGAGGCCCGCGTACCGCAAAAAACAAAACAAAACAAAACAAAACCTCTGAGCTTGACTACTCCTTATTACAGCCAGAGAGAGAAGGGAACACTTCAAAACAATGTATTTAGTAGCAGATCTGGCTCTAGAACCCAAGGTATGTCCACCTCCCCATGCTGCTTTGATGCATGTTCTTTGTAAGAAATGATGGCCAGAGAGGGCACTGATAAAGTTTCAAAGTGGACACGGTTTGTCGTAGGCATATTTCCACCTCCATTTCTCACCCCTTGTGTTGCCCTTTACTCCCAATCCCTAAAGAAAGACCCCTTGCCCTCATGTTGCCTTCCAGCCATCCAACAGTCCCACCTACCTTAGCCCACACCTCTATTTTCTCAACATTCTGATGACAAACAGCTCTTGGGAAAGCTATTCCTTTAAACAAATTCACACAAAAATTCTAACTGGTACTTTATCTCCCTAATAGCTTCTCAGTGGGGTTATTTTGGAACCCAGATGCATTTCTAAATGTTAACTATTTAAGGCAGAATGAGGAAGGGGTTTTTATCTCTTCTAGGCCAGTCAGCCTGTAAGGTGGAATTAGTCATGGTTTTGCGCTATTTCAAGTCATAAAGAGCTTGAGATGCAGGGAAAGGCAAGCTGGTAAGTAGCAGGGCAAAGGGGAAGAGGTCCTTTGCCCTAGGTTAGAGGTACTGTGAGCTGTCCAGGTATTAACCCAGCAAAGATCTCTGGAGTTTGGGGAAATAATAGCCCTCGGTTACACTTGCAATCTGGATTTGGGAACGGAGGAGGGAACTTCCAGTGGATCCCTTGAAGCCAACTCATGGCTAAAAACTCATGATTTAGAGGGAACATTGATGGAGTCAATTTTGGTGAGGGTTTTTTTTTTTTCCCCCTAAAGGGGATTACGTTGAAGAAATAACAGAGTGTATGACATCCAATGAGATGTCAATCTTTAAAACAAATATATCTTATAGATCTATTTGAATTCAATCTAAGATTACTTCCAAATTTAGTTTATATAAGATAGTGCTGGTGTTTTAAAGGGGGTTCTTATATTAGAGAAAATTAAATTCAGGATGTTTTTCTCTGACCTGAATATTATAGGTACTCGTAGTAGGAGACTAGCAAATCCAGGAGGAAGTTAATTGGATAATGGAGCCTGTCTTTGCCAGAGTAGAGTGGAGTGATGGGTATTTGGTAAAGGAAGAAACTGAAGACAGGATAGGGATTCAAATCCAAGAAAAGTAGCTGTGTGGCTAGAGAGGAGGATAATTAGGAAAGAGGAAGGGAGGAACGGTGGAAAGGAGATCTTCAGATGGGGACTGCTGCTGGACCAGTGACAAACACTGATTCTTCCTCTGCCTGGTGCCTCTGACAGTTCTCCCTCCTGTGTTTTTTCCTCTCAGTGCAAGTATTTCTCAAAGATTAGGCCTGACTTTCCTTCTCATTCACGGCACTTCCTCACTGCCTCAGGAATAAAAATTGTTTATATAACTTCAGTTGCCAGAATACAGAGATTAAATTAAGACTCACGTCTCTAGCCCGGATCTCTTGCTTTTTCTCTAGTTGAGTTTCCTATAACTAATCATCCTGGGCTGTTTAACAAAACACAATATTAAATTTGTTTTGTGTATTCCCATACCTAAAATGCTTTTTCTTCAAAATTTAGTTGTGCCTCCCCAGCCAACTCTCCTATCTTTGATGATTCCAACACTTTAGGAAGTCTCTTGGAGTCATGGTCAGATTATTTCATGATGCTGGTGTTGGTGTCTTTAGGTTTTCTGGTGAGATTTTAATTTGTGCCCTTCTGGTTAAATCCCATTAAGCTGATTCTTCTTGGTGGCTACATGTTCCACTGAGGGCTTTACTTCTGTTTCTTCCTAGTACTTGGTAGTGTTTGCTAGGCAATAAGCAGACATTTTAAATAGTGCCAATAAACTAAATTGTATACATAGAAAGACTTGACATTTTTGTTTGCTGGAAGGTAAGATCCTTTCATGTTGGAAATGCAAGAGCCACCAAATGGAAGACAGGAGCCATTGAGTAGGATGAGTTCCCATACTTCTTTGGGAGGGAACATGGCAACTACTGTATTTTAAAAAACTCTATAGATTTATTTCAAGGGATCACATATTAACTGTAGAAGTAAATGTATTCAAAAGTTCTAGAACGTATTAAAAATAATAATCGGTATTTACATAGCTCTTTATGTTACAAAGTATATTAACATAATTGTTTCAGTTAATACTTTAACAACATCAGGTGTTAAAATTCTCATTTTAGAGTTGAAAACACTGATTATCAAAGGTCATGACCTATAAGTGGCAAAGCCAAAATCACCTCTGGTTGGATGCCTTTGCAGTTAAAAGAGAAAGAGGGGAAATGTGGAAAGACAATGGCACCAGCTATCTTGAATAGTCAAAAGTGCTAGAGATCTTTGGTTATGAGGAGAAGCTCTTTCAGTGTGATTAGTCTTTCCCCTAAGAGACGGAAGATGATCTAGGTGATGTCTAGTGAGTGGGAAGACGAGTGAAGTGCACTGCTTCAAAAACACCCATCAGGACCCAAACTGACTGAGTGGTTATTTTTTGGGGGGGTTGGTGGCGAAAGGTAGAAAATGAGTATTCTGGCATCCATGCAGTTATCTAACATGGATGTGAATATTTTTAATGCAAAAAGAAGGAAATTTCCTCTTAAATCACTGTGAAGAAATCAAGCAGATTTCTAGCAAGAATTTCATAGACTACAATGTCTGGACCATTTCTTCATTATGGTGCTTTAGATTTCCCACATGGGGTGGTTATACATGCTTTATGAGAAGATGATTTCCCCCTTGGAAGTATAGCAGCCTTGACTAAGATAAATGAGATTCAAAGGTAGAGGCCAATGGGTAACAGGGAAGAATGATTTTCAGAGTCCCTAGAGTATGTACTTAATTCTAGGTTAAATAACATCAGACCCCAAAACCATAATTTGAAAAGATACATGCACCCCTATGTTCATGGCAGCACTATTTACAATAGCCAAGATGTGGAAACAACCTAAATGTCCATTGACAGATGAATGGATAAAGAAGATGTGGTATAGGGGACTTCCCTGGTGGTCCAGTGGTTAAGAATCCCCCTTCCAATGCAGGGGACATGGGTTTGATCCCTGCTTGGGAAACTAAGATCCCACTTGCCATGGGGTAACTAAGCCTGTGTGCTCTGGAGCCCACGCCACAACTAGGGAGAAGCCTGCGCGCCACAGTGAAAGATCCCGCGTGCTGCAATGAAAAGATCCTGTGTGCCGCAATGCAAGATCCCACAAGCTGCAATGAAGATCCCGTGTGCCACAACTAAGACCTGATGCAGCCACATAATAAAATTAAATTAAAAAAAGAAAAAGAATATATATATGTATAAGTGAATCACTTTGCTGTACAACAGAAATTAACACAACATTGTAAATCAAATATACTTCATTAAAATTAAAAAAAATAACATCAGACCTTATGCCTTACTTTAAGTTTGCATAAAATTTGAGATCATGTTTCTCCACTGCAATGGTATACAATTTAAAAACATACTCTTTCAGGTATCTATTGCTGCACAACAAATCCAACCTGAAAAGTAGTGGTTTAAAACCACTGACTTATTATTTTTAATAGTTGCGTAGCTTGACTGGGCTCAGCTGGGCAGTTATCCTGTCCTACCTGATGCTGGCTAGGGACACTCATTTGGTGACATTCAGCTGGTGGCTACACTAGAGTTGGAAGTTCCAGGAAGGCTTTACTCACATGATTGGCCCCTTGGTGCTCCTCCATCAGCCTCTTCTTCTCCACGTGGTATCTTATTACTTAGTAGTATCTAGCCCAAACTTTTTTACAGCATGGATGCTGGCTTCCAGGAGAGAGAAGGCAGAAGCTGCCAGGCTTTCAAGAGCACAGGGCATCTAAGGAAGACACAGGTCACAAGATGAGGAGAGGGAGGGAGACTTCACCTCTTGATAAGAGGACTAGCTAAGTGTCATGGTAAAACTGACGTGGGTTGAAATTGTTGCAGTTACTGCTGGAAATAACTGACTGCACTCTTTTTACATAAGTGCCATTAAAAATAATGAAAGCAGAAAGGTTAGTTCAAAAGAAAATGAAAGAATTGAAGCATATTTAAATAGTGACCTCATTCATTATTTTACCAATTGTTTTTCTCTCATTTGATCATTAGTCTAAGTTTGGTCTTGAGCCTTTTTGTCTTTTTAAACCTACAATAGAAACTGTTGTGATAACTTGGGCTTGAAGATACAAGAACATTTCATATCTTGTAGTTTAAGTATTGTAAAGGGCCAGAGAAATATCTGAACTGAAAGAAAAAGAATCTTACAGCCTCAAAGTAAAGTTGTAAAGATGTTCTCAGAGATAAACATCTAGCCAGTCAGACTGGAAAAGATTTTGCTAGTTTTTCCATTTGTAAGATTTTGCTAGTTTTTCCATTTGTAAAATTCCCAGCCCCAGGCAAAAAAAGGAATAATCTGCCACATCAGCTGTTCAGAAATTCCAACTGATAGGAAATTAAATAACAAATTCTGGAATTTATATATGAAGATGACAGTTTTTCTCACTTGAATACAAAGTAATAGACAATGGACTAATAGCTGAGTTGAACAGAAGTTAGGAGACAGAAATAGTTCTAACTTTTATTAAAATAAGCTAAAGAACATATTCAGGTTAAGTTATATATTCAAACATAAAGTCACCTAAGTATTTAATCCCATCCTTAGGTTTTCCAAGTACCTTAAGAAAAATTCTAAAAATATTATGTATATGTAACATAATACAGCTAAAACTGCTTGGTAGTGAATCGTTTCTAGGAGTATAAATTGCCATTATGCTAATTATCAGTGCTAATTGAAATATAGTTATAATTTCATGTGATTTGAAATGGACATGTTTTTATACAAATATGCTCTAAAATCTTAAGTAGACATACAACATCTTCAATATAACAATACTTAGAGATGCAGTCAGTGACTAGTGTTCACAACAGAAAAGAAGAATTTTAACTTTATAAATAGAAGTCATTTATATTCCTGTTAAATAGGATAACCAATTCTTGGCTTGATTATAAGCTTTAAACAATAAGTTAAGTATAAGGTTGACTTAGCCTGCGTCCCTGTTGCTGAAATATAAAAAAGATATAATTCAGATCTATTTGTAGAATTTCATTAAGTTATCATTTACTGAAACTACTAAAAGCTTTACTGAAGTTAGAGATGTACGGAATGTTCTTTGCCTTAATGGTTATCTTAAATTAGTATTTCACAGCATATGTCATTTCCAAGCTAATTAGAGTTAGATTAAAACAGCAAAGAGTGATTACATATTAGTCTGCATTTTGAAAGCATACCTGTTTGATTTACATTAATTAAAATCCAGTGATAGTTAGCTTTAAAATCCACTTTCATTTATAAAATTTAACCTCTGTTAGGTGGTTGTCTGTAAACTGCTATTGACTTGATAGAACTAGCAGGGGGTGTTGTGTGTGTGTTTGTGTGAGTATGAAAGAAAGCAGGTGAGAGAGAGAGAGAGAGAGAGAGAGAGAATCTCCTTGCTCCTGGCTAGATCATAAACAGCAAAATTTATCTTGATATTGTTAAATAATCTCTAGAAAGCCTCTTCTAGTGGGACATTTGTCCAGGACGCGAACACCATGTGCTATAGAGAATCATAGAAGTTTAGAGCTGAAGGGGAGCCTAAAAAATCACCTCCTTTATCCACGCTCTTATTTTACAAATGAGAAAATGAAGGCAAAATAAAGTTACATGTTGTGACAAGGCTACACAGAGAGCTGCAAGCCAGGCCTAGAACCCAGTGGCCTAACTCGCAGACCAGATGATATTTCTATTATTCTCTAAACTACCACTCTTAAAGACTTTCAGTCTTCTGTTAAAACAAGAATGAAGTTGTTAACGATTCCAGTAGAAAACAAATACACACACATACCCAGAATATTACCTTAACTTGTGAGAGGCACTTTATCTTTGTCTTAACTATGTGCATTCGAAATTGGCATATTTGTGATTTAGCTAATACCTGATACTGACACTTCAATTTTTTCAAGATTTTTTTTTGGGGGGTGGGGAGGGTACGCAGGCCTCTCATTGTTGTGGCAAGCAAGCAAGCAAGCAAGCAAGAAGCTTAGAGACTCCCAGGTACACGTGTGTGGAAAGTCTGAGGAAACCAGGGAGCCAAGAGGTCTCACAGAGGTGGCGAAAAGGAGTATTTAGGTGGTGTCACTCACCATGACAGTGTAGTATTTGGACAGCACCGGGAAAGAGCTCTATAAATAAATTAAAAAGCCTGGAAGCAGGCACGGGTGAGACAAGTCCCAGGTAAGCCAGAAACTGTGCAAGACTGTAAAAGGAAACACATGGTTATAGAATCGCGTGAGGCTCTGCACAGAGCCTGGGGCAAGCCTATTTGCTGAGGATAACTTTTACAAAAGTCATTACTTAATTTGGGAACAAGTGCAACTGTCTTCCATGTGGCTGAGAAATGCGAGGGAATTTGTGAAGTATGGAGGTGAGAAATACGCACTTTGAAAAGAGTCTCACTTTGAGACATGTGCCCCTGAGTGATACAGGCAGCTGTAGTGCTCCAGGGCCTGGGCCACCCAGGGAGAGATAAGTATGCAAATGTCATCAGAAGATTCCCTTTCTTCAAGCTAATATGACTGCATCGGAACATTTTTCTAAGCATTAGATGCTTTCCCCTCTCCTCTCCTCAGTGATACCTAAACGATGGATTTGTCTAAGGAAAAAAATTGAGAGAGAAATGCTAGTTTGAATTGATTCTTAAATGTAAGCAAAAATTAAGGGAAGACAGTCACCCTACCAACCCCTGTCCAAAAGTCCACTGTTGTTTGAAGTACAGTTATAAAATGGATAATGGAGTCTTTTGCTGTCTTCTTAATACCTGCATATATGTTTGTGTATGTGTGTGTATATATATATATATTTTACTGGGTTGGCCAAAAAGTTCCTTCTGGTTTTTTCATAAGATGTTATGGAAAAACCCAAACAAACTCTTGGCCAACCCTATATATATATATATATAGTGTATATGTGTCTATACACTTAGGAGAGCTGGGGCAGCATGCGTGGTTTGGCAATAAGAAGGCTTCAATGATAAAAGCACTATGAAAGCTAAAAAGAAATCTTTAATCAATGTTGCCTTTTACTTTTTATTTCTCATTGTCCTTGCACCTTTGGTATCATCTTATTAAAAATGCAAGAAACATACAAATCTGAAGAGGCACATTCTGATTAAAAGATGAAAATAAAGAAGATCCTAGCAGCTTATATTCACACTGAGTACGTTAAATGGCTAAATAAGCCCACTTAAAATATCCTTCCAGTGAGCAAGGAACTATTGTTTAGATGCCATAATTCCTTAATAAAGAGATGCACCCAAGTAACTGAATGAGATTCTCTGGAAGTTTACAGAGCCATATTTATATGTGCAACAGACAGAGATGAATGTTAAGGTGGAACTGTGTTTTCTTAATAACAATTTATGCTTGGTGCCTTGGTGCCAAATACAAGGAATTTCTGGAATTATGCATAATTCACAAAATCTGACAATGTTCAGGTAAGCATGCCAGACCCAGGAGCAGAAAAAATTTAATGAAATAACCTTAATATTTATTGATAGAGACATCACTATTTTGTGCCTTTATGCCAGACAGTGATGATAGACAGCCTCATGCTATTATTTTACATGAGTTCCTTGCTAGCAAACTCAAAGTACTTTCAAACAGTCTGTATCATTTTTAGATGTCTAGGATAAAAGGCATCTACTATGATGCTTCAAAATTTATAATTATAAACATATATTTACATATATGTATGTGTGTGTGTGTGTCAAGTTTACTTGGGAAAATATCCCAACATAAATTCAGCTCACTTATTGAGGTGTTTTGTTTGTCTGTGTCTTTTTGGATAAGAGACACAAAATGAAGTTAATTGAATGATAATCTTCCTGCTCTCAGAAGTGTTTACAAACTTGACCTGACCATGATGCCCGAGTGTAGGGCTGCACAAGTTTATAGAGGCTATGGATGCAAATGTTTGGAAGAGAGTGTTGACAATGCAGAAAATACACCCAGGAGGACAGGTTTAGGTACTGAGATGATTTAGTCAGGAGGAGAAAAGGATAAGGAACCGTGATGCACCAAAGGAGAGCAATAGAGTCAGCAGTCAATTATCCTAGGGCATGATGACACAAGGATGGTAATTCCTTGCAGTTCATCCACTATTTTCTATGTAAATGTATGGCATGTTCTCTACCTAGCTTTAAAAATAGAATTGTCAATGTCTTATGAGACAGAGAAAGTAGAGTCTGCCCTGGAATTAAGGGATGAACCTAGATGACATTTCAAGGTTCCCTTCCTACACCAATAAAAAAACACAAAATAAAACACCAGCATTACTCAACAGACCTGGTTACAATAAGAGTGAATTAAAATGCAGAAACATAATGCTATTCCTTACGCAAACAACAGCTAGGCAAGCTATTTAATACTGCTCTAAGACAGTATGTGGTCAGCTGAAGCAAGATGATAAATGTAAATCTTTTTCATAAATCAAAATATAAGCTCACAAATTCTCGATACACATTGCTTCAAGAGGGGCTGCTCTGATGAAATTGAAAATGTCTCCTCCATATGTGCGGGTTCAGACTTTGTAACATTTAAAGAAAATGTTCTAAAAGATAAAGTTGGCATGTAAAAAGCATGGGCAGAGGAATCAGTAATGATCAGAGCAAAACAATTCTAGAAAGCATCTTAATTTTCATATGGCTCATTTGCATTTGAAACACTGAGAATCCCTATTCCTCTGGTACAAAAATGTGTACCTATTAAATTACTTTCCACTTGAAAGAACTAAATGTTTGGAAGATGATCGAATTTTAACTGGAAGACTTGTTTTCTTCCATCAGGTGTGGGGAGATGTGGCTTCCTGGTATGAGACGCAACAGTTGATTCTAATAGCAGAACAAGACAAAAATAGGAAAGTAAATTGAAAATAATTCCTATCGGTACAGT
This sequence comes from Mesoplodon densirostris, assembly GCF_025265405.1. Taxonomy (NCBI): domain Eukaryota; kingdom Metazoa; phylum Chordata; class Mammalia; order Artiodactyla; family Ziphiidae; genus Mesoplodon; species Mesoplodon densirostris. The sequence goes on from NC_082674.1 coordinate 31,691,337, forward strand.
TTGATTTAAAGGTGGTAAAACAAGAAGGATACATATGGTGCAAAGATGTCAAAAGACATCAATTTAAAAAATTAAACAGGGTTACTTTTTCCAAAAATTGTGATTCTCTGATACTTGAAAATTAGTTTCTATGATTTATTCTAGGATTCTCAGAGATGTACTATGATTTATTTCAATAAACTCACTTATGAGTACCTACTCAGGGTTTAAAAGATAGATGTCCACCAGCTATTAAACAATAATTCTAAGAGTCTACATTCTATCCATCTCAAATTTTTAATTTTGGATATTAATTTTAGGATATTGGCAGAACAGCAAAGATTTAAAACCTCTTTACTATCAACTTTAAACAATATTTAGTCTTTGGGAAATTGCTGGTTATCCACTCAGAGATATAGAAACTAAGATCTAGGTAGAAATTTGAACTTACAAAGTGAAACCACCCTATATGAAAAGATCTTTCTTAACTTTTAGTTTATTTTCTGATATGGTAAAATGTCTAGGAAAGGGGTGTGTGCTCAGAAAGAAAACCAGAACTTGAAAGACATCCCTGTCTTTCTCTTGGCCTTGCTCTCTATGGACTTCACCTGGTGGAGGGAGGCGGCTAGGCATGGTCTCGTGGTGAGGGCTCTGGTGGGGCTAGCACACAGAGATGGACAGGATGCAGATGGCTAAGCACGGAGAACATGACATCGTCTTTGTAAATGACATTCTCTAGGTGCATGCTGCTCTTGGTGTTTCTTTCCCTTCTGTTGTCTTGGGTCTTTGGGAAGGCCTTCTGTAAAGTCCCTGATCTGTATCAACTGGGCCACAAAGTATTAAAGAAAGGGGAGCACAGCTGTGAACTGGAGACTTAAAGGGAGAGCAGTGTCCCCACCCACCTGGAGGTGAGCGTGGTGGAAAGTGGATCAGGGACCAAGATGCAGGATGGAGCAGGGCCACCATCCACCCTTCCAGGACAAAGCTGGGGAAGTCGGTGAGATGTTTTTGAGGGGACAGTGTTTTTACACAAAATTCACACTGTATTTCAAATTGCTGCCTCAGACTCATTTGAACAAACCCTTATTTTTTGGTTATTTAAGTAAACTGTATTGGGCTTAACTTGCAAACATGTAACTTGAACAGTTAAAGGTAAAATGACCTATGTAATACAAATTTGGATTTTTATTTTGGATAAAGATTTTGGATACATCTTTCTCTCCCAACAAACTTATATTTTAACTATTGAAAGAGACAACTTTCTTCCTTTATGGTAAAGATGCTAATAAGAAGATAAATGAACAAAAAAGTAGATCAGAGGTGGAGGATTAAGCAAACGCAAAATGTGACAAGTGTCAGTTTCTGAAAAATGGAAAATTACCATCTTGGCTTATTAATAAGCAATGTTCACCTACTTATTTATTTGGATAATATTTATTAAGTACCTTTGATGTAACAGATATTGTTTTAGGTGCTGGGGATACAGGTGAGGGGAAAAAAAATCCAACCTCAAAGAAACCTACTTTCATGGAGTTTATGTTTTAACTTCAAAGTTTTGCAAGTAAATGGTAGTTGCCTAATAAGCTACAGAATCAGTGTTCGTCTTTATATTCACTGTATTATTCTACACTATTGGCACATTTTAGGACAGGATTTGGTTCTGAGATATCTGAGTTTCAGCTCTTTGTATCTGTCCAGAGCTTGTCCTTGGCTTCCAGGAAAAGCCTAGGAAAGGCAGACTAAGGTACCTGCCACGGGTGAAAAGACAGAAGAGTCAAGTTTCCTTTACTGGGCATCTGGAGGCTACAGAAGGTACCGGGATTCTTCATTATGCTGAACTCAGTTCTGCTGTAATCGGGGCTTACTTGTTTGAAACTGTTGTGTTTTGGGTATATGACCTGGCAGGGGGGATATCGAATCAGTGTAAGAAAAGAGTTGTGCAATAACTTAAGTGTATTTCAATAAGATTTTGTGACAATCTGTATATTTTCATAGTTTTATGGTTTTATGACATCAGTCACCAATATTTATTAGACAAATACAATTAAACCAGTGCAAAGAGAAGATCTTGGTGCCTGCCTAGTCTCACTTTGAAAGGTAGAGAAGGAAAATAAAGAATCATTTTTACAGCACTTTAACTTTTGAATGGAGGTACCTGCTGACATCTTCTGTTTCTTCCTTCATTACATGCTTTTCTTTTTAGTTGGTCCTCTTGAAAAGAATCAAAGTAGGGGCTCTCCAGGAGTTGGGCACAAGTTAACCTGTCTTCGGGATTCATCCTCAGACACTCCTATGGAAGACGGGAAGAGCAAAGAAGATATTAAAAGAGGAGCCTGTTTTGTTACTGTGCCCAAAAACTCTGAATAATAACTTGGTAGAGCAAATATGAGTTTAGAAAATCTTCAAGTTTGTATATTATCCAGTACTTGGAACTTGTTAATAACTGGAATTGCTCTTCTTTTGCCCTTTCAAAGTCTTTTGAGGGTAGATTTGATGAACATTCAATGTCTCGAAGGGGGTAAATGTAGGTCAAGTGCGTTTCACCAATGACATTTCTTTATTACTTGTCAAAGCAAATAGTTTGTAGGGCTCCATAAAATGTGGTCCCTAGGCCAGCTACATCAGCATCACCTGGGAACTTGCTAGAAATACAAATTCTTTGGTCCAACCCCAGGCCTACTGAATCAAAAGCACTGGGGGTGGGGCCCAGCAATCTGTGTTTAACAAGCCTTCAGGGTGACTCTAATACCTGTTCAAGTTTGAGAAGCCACCTAAGAATGGATTGGGCTTACAGGGCTTGACCTACCCTCCACCAACCCCTCGGGGGTTTTGCTAAATTGCAGGCGGGTCAGAACAACTTGTCCAGAACAAGGTTGGAGAATTAGACCTCCAGGACAGGGCCTGCAGAGTGCTGGGTTAGGGCAAGTCAGAGCAGTGAGACAGGTAGAAGGCAGGTGAGGTCCAGTGGAGCAGTGGTAAGGGTAGTCTGAGACCTCAGAGGTGTCGGCCTCCGAGTCTCAGGAGGACTCATACTGAAGGAAGCCAGCACCCTGGATAGCATCTGGGTAGTGACCAGCACTAGCACAAAGGCTGGTCTAGAAAGTTGACTCTAGGTCATCCAGATGGCTCTACTTTCTAGATCAGAAGAGTTTCAAACTGGGCTGCTTATCATAATCACCTAGGGGGAGGCTTAAAGATACAAATTCCAAGGTCCTATTCATAGAGATTCTGCTTCTGTAAATCTGAGCTTATTTATTGGAATGTGTGTGTGTGTGTGTGTGTGTATATATATATATATATATATATATATTTTTTTTTTTTTTGCAGTACGTGGGCCTCTCACTGTTGTGGCCTCTCCCGTTGCGAAGCACAGGCTCCGGACCCGCAGGCTCAGTGGCCATGGCTCACGGGCCCAGCCACTCCATGGCATGTGGGATCTTCCCGGACCGGGGCATGAACCCGTGTCCCCTGCATCGGCAGGCAGACTCTCAACCACTGTGCCACCAGGGAAGCCCTGGAATGTATATTTTTAAAAAGCTCATTCTGATGAGTAGTCATTCTGATCAGTGGTATGGAAGTCATTGCTATAAATATAACTTAATTGCTTGTTAAAGATATATACTCATACTAGTATCTCCATCCCTATACCACTAAAGGCTTTCAGCGTCCACACTGAATGGAAGAGGCACACTTTCTAGCGTGGCCTCAGTTGGTCAAGCATGAACGGTATACTGGTCATAGATGAGTTTCTTCTGCTTTTTATTAGAATTTGTCCTTTGTTTGACTATCTCTTTTGGCCCTGGTACAGGGGCTATATTTAGTGTCTGCATGGTTCTGATTTTGCCTGATCTTCTACTGATTTTTTTAAAAAGCAATTTAAAATTTTAGTTAACCCAGTGTATCCAAAATGTTATCAGTTCAACATTTAATATTTTAAAAACTATTAATGAAATATTTTATATTCTTTTTTAAAGTAATTTTCATAGAAATATAATACATCTCAATTCTAATCAGCCATATTTCAAGTGCTCAGTAGTAACGTGTAACTAGTGGCTACCATATTGGACAGCAGAGTTCTTTTTATTTAAAAATTTTTTATTTTATTTATTTATTTATTTTTAACATCTTTATTGGAGTATAATTGCTTTACAATGGTGTGTTAGTTTCTGCTTTATAACAAAGTGAATCAGCTATACATATACATATATCCCCATATCTCTTCCCTCTACAGCACAATTCGTGGTTTTTTTTACAGCACAGTTCTTGATCTTCAAACTTAAGGAGTACATTTATCCTCATAAATGTCCACAGTCTTGAATATACTGACTTAACAGTCAAATTTCCTAATGAATGCAGAAGAAGTATGGTCTTCATCACGGCAGACCTTAATTATACTCTTTCATCTTCTACTAATTTTAATGGATATGTTAGAAAGATTACTGTTTAAACCACTGATGTTCCTTTAACTGTAATTATTTTACAGTTCCTTAACTGTTTCAATGACTACATTTTTACCTTGGCATTATTTGCCCTACTGTCCAGGACCCCCCAGAGTTACCAGCTTCAATCATTATGATTTGCAGTCAATAATGGTTATAATTGATGCTTAGGTACCTTCACGAAATTCAAAGCCACAGGATGAACATCTGAGAACTTTTCTTCAAGAGTTTCCTAAAAAACAAAGTAAAGCATTTCAATGTTACCTAACAACAAAGTAATGGATATTTTAAATATATTAGCATTAAGAATACTTTGGAGAAAGACCCCCTAGTAGGTTAGATTTTGAAGATTTTTTAAAATCATATTTTTACATAATTTTACACGACTGTATAGTGTAATGGGAAAAATTGAAGCTATTAACTTCACAGTGTTTTGCAATTAGTGTTTGGTAAATGTTCGTGCTAAATATCCCCTTCTGAAATCCTACAACAGTACCCTAATATCTACTTATAGGGATGCCTGATCTACTTACAGAAATGTTTTGAGCATTAATGAAAATACACTGAGCTGCATAATTAAGAGCACTACGGAAAGCAACAGAATGATGAACACAAAATTCAGAATAGTAAGGGGGGAAGAGAATGGGATTGAGAAAGAGTACATGGGGAGGGGGAAGCTTCCAAGTCAATGGCAATATTCTCCCTCCTTAACTAGGCAGCAAGTACATGTGAATTTGTTGTATTTTAGTCTTTAACTCAAACATGTTATATAAATAATCTTTTGTAATTCAACCTCTAGACTTGTAATTCAACTTTTAACCTTCTATTATATTTGTTAAAAGCCTTAACAAATATAATAAAAAAGAAATCCAGTACATAATCAAGGTATTATATGAAATAAATTTAAGATGAACAGGGTGTTTAGAGAAGTTGGGACCACCTGAATCTGATGGTTCACAGGTGCCATAAATCATGACCTGGCTTTGCAGACTCTCCCCACCTCCAGCACAGCTGGAGCGTGGCACACGCTTCCCCTGACCGTCCTTGCATTCTATAGGCAGAATCTAGATCATACAGAGTTTTAAAGATCATAGCCCAAACTTAGGTAACAGACAGGAAATCAATGACTACAGAGAGTAAGAGGGTCAAGTAGTCATTGGTAGATTCCCACAAAAATGCAAAGACCACAGGAAGAGTGTAGAGGTGATCACTGTGGCTTGCAGTTTTGATTTGGATACAACGAGGGTCATTTTGTGGAATGACCTTCCATGTGGAAATATATGTTGTGAAGAAATAGTTTCTATTGAGCTTTGTTTCAGAAGCTGAAGAAGATAGAGAATGCATTATTTTTTCAAAATAGAGACAACTATGGTAAGTACTGTTTATGAGAAAATAATTATTTCATAATTATTTCAGGGCAAGGTACCAGAGTGTTTTGATTAAAAGGATCATGGTATTTATGAAGGAACTAAGCATACTTTCACTTCAAATTTAAAATTGAATTAATCTTTGAATACATAGGGCAAGTAAACTTTTAAATCATTTTCCTGGTTCATTTTATGTAGTTTTTACATAGTTTTTTTGACCTGGGTCAGTGTGTCATAAGGAAAACAGGAGCCCAAAGCACAAACATTAAAGAAGAAACAACTACCCCTTTAAAGAAAGTAGCAACACAAATAACAAAACACCAGAATCGAGCAATTTATCATATCTTCTGGTTCAGGAATACTGATGCCATGGAAAAACTGGTTACTTTTAAAGATAGATTGATGTCTTGGGATTAGTTTTCTTGTAAAATACAAACCACATAACTCATGATAAATTTACTAACATAATGCTTAAATGCTTAACATAATGCTAAATGCTTAACATAATGCTTAAATGGTTAACTTCTGAGTTCCAGATGTGAAAGAAATACTGAGCCTGATCATTCCCTCCAGATTTGGGAGGAATGGGTCACTGCAAAAACATACCTTCTCAGGTAAGGTCAATGCTCCCAAGGATCTCTCTTTGCCACACATGGTTTGGTCTGCCATTCAGCCGCCACCAAAAGAGGAGGTAAGCAAGTGGTCTGGAGGGCTTTACACATATGATCCCATTTAATCTCATAACCATCTCACAATCGTTGCTATTTTTCATTTATACTGTCCCAGTCAGAGAATGAGGCTCAGAGGTTTGATCAGCTGTCTAAAGTCACACGGTCATTAGGTGACAGACCCAGGATTCAGACTCAGGTCTGTCTAACATCTGCCTAATGTAAATTTCCACAAACTTGTAGGAAATCAATTAAACAGCATAAGCTTAAGGTGTGGCCTGTAGTGATACGCTACCCCACATTTTTCATGCTGTGGAATTCTCCAGCAGAATGTATTGGGACCACACAGGGAATTGCATCAGACCAGACAGCAGTAGTTCCCTTGCCCAGCAGCCATGCTGCCAGGAGAGCCTATGGGAAGGGATTAATAAATACCCATCACTTTGTTTGCATCCATGCTGCTGGCGTAAAGCTGCAGCTGATCTTTTGGGTTATGTTCTCTTCCAACCAGGTGGAAGTAGACAAGTGCTGAGGATGCTGCATCGTGATGAAAGCTCATGAAAGAGAGCATTTGAGTCCATTCTTATTCTGCACTTAACTAGTTGTAGGACTTCAGGCCACTCATGGAAGCTCCCAAAGCCTCAGTTTCCTCATTGGTAAAAACAGGCACAATGAAAAATGTTATAATGTCCTTAATGGGCTTTTCTTAGGACTGAAAGAGAGGGTGTGTGTGAAAGTAATTTGTAAATTCTTAAGTATAAAGAAGCAGATTTGAGGAGTGGCAACAGAGGCTGTATAGCCTGCAAAACCTAAAATATTTACCATTTGGCCCTTTATAGAAAAAGTTTGCTGACCCCTGTGCTAGAGGAAAGGGGAAAAATCCTCTTTTACAGAGGATAGAAAATGCATTTGAGTAATTATCTTTAGAGTAAGCTCTATGCAGCTGACTCATACCCTTAGCCCTATCTTAGGCTGATAAGGAAAGTAAATCTATAGTTTATTCCTCGGCTAATTGACTTGACTTGGAAAGGCATCTGAAAACTCCTCACTGACAGAAGTTATGGCTCTACACATTGAGAAAAGGGTTGGGCTTTGGCTACAACCCAAAACAGCCATCTTGAGTAGCACTTTGGAGAAAAAAGAAAGGTCTTATTGTTCATTACAGTGACATACCACTACTATAACACTCTAGCAACTCTGTAAGCCATAAAATGCAACTTATACCCAGTGTTCTGATTATCAGATACAGTTTGTCCACATCTGATTTTCCAGGCCAGAGTGGCTGGCCTGTCAGGAGCTCTGCAAAAATGCAACCGGTAGCCCATACGTCGACTGAAGAACCATAGTGGGTATCTCCCACAAGAAGTTCAGGAGCTCGGTACAATCTTGTAGCGACATAATCAGTGTAGGCATCTCCTGGAACTGCAACTGCATCAGTCACATCAGGTGGGTCACATTCTCCCAAGAGAGGAACTACTCCTGAGAGCAGTCAGGCATTCAGATCAGCTTCAGTAATTCTCAGGAGCCACAACACTGCTAACAGTTCACGCAGTGAGGCACTCATCGCATAAACAGTACTCAGATAGTAAATTCACCTTCCCCATACTATGTATAAAATAGATACGCAATACACTGTACAGTACAGGGAATTACACCCGTTATCTTGTAATAACCTATAATGGAGTATTATCTGCAAAAATACTGAATCCCTATACTGTACACCTGAAACTAACATAATATTGTAAATCAACCATATACTTCAATTTAAAAAAATTCAACTTCCAAACTTAGCTAGTTAACATCTATAGAATCCCAAAAAGAGAGGACCGGGGCGAGGGGGTAGGGAGAATTTCTACAGTGTAACTTCAATTATAAACCAGCTTCTCAATGCATTGTCAAGTCACCTGTGTCTGGGTCCTCTCAGGATATCGATTATGTGTATGCCCCCCGTGCAGTGTGTTGTTAATGCATGTTTTTGCCTGCTGCACAGCTCTAGATTCAAGGAGACATCATTATCTGTCCCCCTTTCCCTTGGTTCCTCCCTCTCTGGGATGACTTCTTTTTTCTCAGCACTGTCTCTGAATCCTCTCTGTCATTTTCTGTTTACTCTCCTAGTCTCATCAGCTCCACGAAGTTTTTCCCAACCACTCTAGACCACATTAATATCTCCCTCCAGGGAACCATCTGCCCTTTCGCTTTAGTACTTTATTGCCAGTCATCTTGTATTATTCTTTTGTTTCTTTTACTTCAGATTATAAGTGCATGAAGACTAGAAATGCATCTTGTAGTTCTTTTCCTTTCCTATGGGGCAAAGTACATAAATGTGACATCCAATAAATTGTAGTTGATTGGATGGAGGTGAAGTGTGAACTGATGTACTGACTAAAAGGTTACAGTGAAATTTCCCTTTTTGAATAATAACAATATAACAATCAGCATACATTCAGTATCTAAAGTAAGAATTTTAACTGTATCATTTCGTAATCATCTGAATTGGATAAGTTAGTAAAAAATTGCTACTTACTCAGAATTCATGCAAACCCAAAGTCACAGATCTTGATTATTCCTTGCTTAGTTATTAGAATATTTTCAGGTTTTACATCTCTGTGAATACACTGTAAGAAAATATTTAATTATTTCCCCGAGTCATCAAGACAACGAAGCATAATGAACATTTAACTATTAGTTTAAATGATAAACAAAGCCTGTGAGATAAACACAAATATGGTTTTCCTTCATTTTTCTAAAAACTTAAATTGCCATTTTTTTATTTGTAAATCTTATCATACCAAAAGAAAAAAAAGTTGCTATATTAGGAAAGAAATTAAAATAATTATTGGATAGGAAAACTGAAAAAATTTTTTTTGAGAAAGGAGGATCATATAATTATTTTTTCCACTTTTTACTGAGCCCTATTTAAACAGTAAGAGATAAAACCCTGAATGAGACAACAAGGTCCTACTGTATAGCACAGAGAACTATATTTAATATCCTATGATAAACCATAATGGAAAAGGATATAAGAATATATATATGTATAACGGAGTCGCTGTTGTACAGCAGTAATTAACACAACCTTGTAAATCAAGTATGAGGTAACCCTGAACGAGGTAACACTCAGAGTGCTTCTAATAAGAACGGCTGCCCCCCAAGAATCACAATGCAGGTTGCACAAATATTGCAGATTGGAGAAACTGGAAAAACATTTGAATGACAGCAAAAACAAAATTCATTAGAGTGACTATCTTATTTATTATCCAGCTCTATTAAGGATGTGTGAAAGGGAGCTCTATTAATTACTACACGAGGACAACAGCCCACAACTGTCCTGGGCAAGCTGGGATGTAATGGTCACCTATTAACAACAGATACCAAATATTCGGCCTCAGGGGATGAGTATCCCCAACTAATCTGCAACCATTAACAGCTTTCTTGAAACGTGACCACAGGATGCTGTTGGAGTTGCCCCTGGGAGGGCGGGTCACCAGTGGGAGGCATTCTCCCCTCCGAGTCCTCTATGTGTGGAGAGCTTACAGCTTGCTGCAACACCCCAGGACCCTGAGTGAAGCAGGTGCTCCTTCCTGAATGTGAGAGGGCTAAGCTGAGGGTGTGGGTGAAGGTGGGCTGAGTGAGCCTCACTCACGATTAGTCCAGAAATGGCTATTCCACGCTGTGGATGCCCCAGGAGAAAACAACTCAGGCCCTATTCTTCAGAACTTTAGCTTTCCAGGTTATCCTCCCTCCAAACAAGCACATAGATAAAAATGATGTTGCTCTTCTTGTACAACTCAGCCCTCAGGCAGAGCTCTGAACTTTTCAGAGCACTTCCACATGAATTAGTTCATCCTTGCAACAATCCTCTGATTGCAGGTGGCTACCGATGGTCTCTGGATTAAGTACCACAACAATCAACTCTTTCTGCCTCACTTCTCTGTTGTGCTGTCAGTCTCTTGAAGTATTCCTGTCAAATTGACAATTTTGAAATATTTTTTTTTGCTTCTATAATAGCTATCTAAAAAGAGAAAATGTTGAACCCTAAATTCATTTTGGGTCCCAAAAATGGCACTGGTACTAGAAGCTTGTATTGTCTCAATTACTGTCAACTGTCTCATAATTTGTACAACCAGCAGTTAGAAGAAACCTTTTAAGGTCTCTTAAAAGTCCTAAGGCCTTCGATATTAATTTTTAAAAATACATTGTTATAATATAAGCCAACATAGTTTTCATCCTACCTTTTAAAGCAACATATTAATGAAAACTGGATTAACACTTTGCATCATATTCACCTATAACAATTAGTGATTTAATAAGAATAGGTTATATCCCTCAGGTGAGTTTGCATCAGATTCTAAAATTCCTGTACTATATGTGTCATTACTAAGTAAATGGACTTACATTGATACCTGTCTATTGGCCTATTTAAATATGCAAATCCATGTGAAATTTACAGCTACTTATTTTCCAACCAAAACATACAAAGGCAAATGAAGTATTGATTATGTCCCAAAGAATCTGAAAAAATTTTTAGTGTAATGCAGGTAAGAGAAGCTACAAATAAAGAAGGATAGATGGAGTATTATATAATAGAAGAAAGAAAAAGAGAGTAAAAATCACTGGAACAGTAAGAAGCAGAGTATGGAGAACAGAAGATGCTTAGACATACAGCATTCACTTTCTCCAGTGCAAAGTTGCACTCAGTGCAAACTCTGTAATGCCTCTCACAATAAGCTTATTTTCCACCTAAGAGCAATAACTTGTAAGTCAGTGTAACCAAAACACTTTGATAAACTTGGGTATCATACACAGCTTTTAGCAAACATTGCTTAAACTGGGTTATTGCAGCTGATGTGCAATCTCATTTTTACAATCTCAAAAGCCCGCAAGAAGAGGTATCCATGGTATTTTAAACCTGACCCTTAATTTTAGGAATCATCTCTGGAAGCTTCCCTACTAGAAGCTGCTTCTTTATATAGCCTGAATGGACATCTGAGAAGGTTGTTCTTTGAGCCTTATGGATGGATAGTCATAATGAGAGAGGAAAGAAACCTCCTCCTTGACAACTAAGTCATTGATATCAACAAGATGATGATGGATGTTACAGCCAGACATACTCGTATTTTGGAAGTCACTGTAATTTTGTCATTTTGACATGAAGTTCTTTTTTTTTTTTTTGGCTGTGCCGTGTGGCTTGCAGGATCTTAGTTCCCCAACCAAGGATCAAACCCAGGTCCACGGCAGTGAAAGCACAGAGTCCTAACCACTGGACTTCCAGTGAATTCCCAGACATGAAGTTGTTTTTCTCTAATCAATATGTCAAATATATAAAAATTCATGAGTTCACAATGATGCTAAATGGTCACTTTAGTTACCTCAGTCTAGCCATATTATAGGGTAAAAAAAGAACAAAATGAGTAGGTATTTTCATAAGTCCAGAGTCAGATCTGAATGGGCCTGAGATTCTGCATTTCTAATGAGCTCTCAGGTGATCTCTATAAACCACACTTTGAGTAGCAAGGCCTTAATCCCTTACTACCGTAACCTTCTTTTCTTGGTAGGATCACCACTCTTGAGATAAAAAGGTAGTCATGGTCACCACAGGTTGAAAGCTGGGAATCTTTAGCAACACCATTTGGGTCAGACTGCCTTTTCTATTCTTTGAGAGTATCATGAGGGTTCCTTTAAAATAAGGAGAGGATAAAGGTTTTAGATGTACTATTGTAACAACTTACATATGATTTAGATTTTTTTTCCTTTGTGTGCATTTTAGACAATAGGTTTGTTAAAAAAAAAGATACATAAAAGCTTACCATAGCATAAGAAAATGGGATAATCAGAGTTCAGAGTAATTTCCACGTTGGAGGAAGAAATTTTGTCTGAAAAATTATCCATTTTTAATAAAGGCCATAGATTATAAACTGGAGGTTTTCAATATTTCAAAGTTTAAGGTACAGAACGTGTTGTTCCAAGCAGAGAAAGAAATGGTGGCAGTTGCATTGAGCTACAATAATGTTTGGGTCCACTGGAAATAGTAAGTGGTAATCAGGTAGGTAAGTTGATTGGTTGACCCACTCATTCATTCATTCATTCATTCATCCAGCTATTCAATAAATGTTTCCTGAGCACCTTTTATATAAAAAGATCCATGCTAGGCTGAAGCGATACAAAGATAAATCAGCCACAGACACTGTATTCAAGCTTATAATCAGTACAAAGGAAAATGTCTGATTATATAGGGATAATGTACAACACTTATGATAAAACAAATTTTTAAAAAATCATTTTAATTACCCATAAAACTCTAGCAACAAACTTAGGTGAACTTGAATACCTCTCAGAGCACGGTGAAAAGCAACAGAGATGTGGATTCAATTCAGCATCATCTTTAGTAATATTTGAAAGTACAATGTGCATCATGAAAAACAGGTTTATGTATCTTGTGGACAATATCCCTCTATACTCTATCAATAGAAAATAAAAGCTTCTGACTTATCCTAACAAAACAAACAAACAAAAAAAAACTTCACTGACTTTCTTAAAGCTAAAGGAAGCTTTCCCTAAGTATTAAAATTTAGTTCCATGATCTTGTACTCTTTTTCAGCAATCCTAGACTACTATGATAGATATTCTGCTGGCATCAAAATTGACCATATGGTAGTCTGTATCCTTGCCTCAACACTGCCTCCGTGTAGGCACCAACGCAAAAGGTCTAGAGTTGTTTTTTAAAAACTATCATTATAGCAAAAGCACCCAAGAGCCTACTTAAAGAAGCTCCCACTGGCCTAAGATTTGAACATCAGAGAGAACAATTATTGCAAAGGATTGAAACACATCAAATACATAAAATCCATTCGTTTATAACGATACCCTACACCTCCCCAAAACCGTTCATTGTTCACTCTTGGAGGCTGCTAACACACTGGCTCATCACTCTTGAGTACTGACAAACAAAGGGAATAATCACATATTTATCTTACTGTACTTTACAGTAGCCAGAGTCCATGATGGTAAATTCTTCTCCATAGAATTCCAATTAACAAATGCAGAAGGAATAATAGAATTAGAAAATCACCACCTTTTAACCCTAATGAAATCCTGGAGAGAGGTAATAATTATCTATGAATGCTAAAATGAAATAAAAGATTGACAGGGGGGCTTCCCTGGTGGCGCAGTGGTTGAGAGTCTGCCTGCCGACTCAGGGGACACGGGTTTGTGCCCCGGTCCAGGAAGATCCCACATGCCGCGGAGCGGCTGGGCCCATGAGCCATGGCCGCTGAGCCTGTGCGTCCGGAGCCTGTGCTCCGCAACGGGAGAGGCCACAACAGTGAGAGGCCCGCGTACCGAAAAAAAAAAAAAAAAAAGATTGACAGGGAAAGTGATAATGGAGGGGATCAAATGAACACCTCCTGAACCCACTAATCTATTTTAAGACAATCAAAAGTGGGACAGACAACCAGACATTATATATGCCTCATGATGTTGATGCAATAAGTGTACAGCACTATATGTGAAGCATTCCTGTCTAAAAAACTGAACCTGAGTATGATCAAACCTCTGGATATAAACACCAATTTATAGCAAATACAGGTGAAAGAACAAGTTAAGTAACACATAGGAAGCAATCGGCCAAAATGATTTCTATAACACAGGAGTAGTCAAAGTGTGGCTCTAGGACCAGCAGCTTCAGTATCAACTGGGAAACTGTTAGAAATGTCAATTCTCAGGTCCTATCCCAGACCTACTGAATCAGAAACTCTGGGCCCAGCAAAATGTGTCTTAACAGGACCTCCTGGTGATTTTGACGCATGCTCAAGTTTGGTACCCATGGCTGTAAAAAATTAATGATGGGGAAAAAAAGGTAGGGGAAGGGGGACTGCTATAGAATAAAAGACTTAAGAGACATTAAAAACAAAACAAAATCAAGTGCCATGGAGGGTTCCACTACTGATATCCTGAAAACTTATTTTAATCCAATTTAAAAATAATTATAGGAATCAGTATTGCGGCAAAAAGAAACATTAAGTTTATACAAACTTTTTTTTTTTTTTTTTTTTTTTGCGGTACGCGGGGCTCTCACTGTTGTGGCCTCTCCCGTTGCGGAGCACAGGCTCTGGACGCGCAGGCTCAGTGGCCATGGCTCACAGGCCCAGCCGCTCCGTGGCATGTGGGATCTTCCCGGACCGGGGCACGCACCCGTGACCCCTGCATCGGCAGGCGGACTCTCAACCACTGCGCCACCAGGGAAGCCCTATACAAACTTTTAATTCATAAGGAATGAGTAATTCGATTCTTACAGAAATTGGAAAAGGGCCATGAATAATGCATTCCTTTTCCTCATATTCTGTTACTTTCTTTTGTTTTGCTCTTTTGGTTCTTATTTTCCCTCTGTCATTAGCTCTTCAAATCAGACCCCTAAGCTAAGTAGAAGAAAAGAGTCATCATGAAGAAATCAGCAAATACGTTAGAAAAGGTTACTTATGTCTATGACAGAAGTTAAGATATTGAAGTGTTTGCCTTAACACACTTTTGATCACTCCATCAGCAACTCTGGGGGAAAAAACAAAAAAGGAAATGAAAACTCCTAAGATAGGGTTTCAGGAGCAGAACTGGGAATAGAAATGGAATGGGCGGGGCTTGTCATGGCCAAAGGATGCAATGCAAAGGGAGTCTTGGAAGTTTTTTTTTTTAATGTTCTAACGAAAATTGCTTTACTACTTTTTCTTTTGGTTATATAATTTTTGCTTTGTAATTTGAAATTTTTACATCTGTAAAAATGATCCATGCTTATCATGAAAATTCAAACAATATAGAAAAGTAAAGAAATAAAAAGTGTTGACTCAAATCTTGCTAGCTCAAAATAATTGCTGTAACTTATAGTGACTGTCCCTTTAGGAATCTCTTTCTCTCCCTCTCTCTGTCTCTCTCTGCAGTTACCTTATAATATTAAATAAATACATTCATATGGTTCAATATTTTTAAAGTTAAAGGAATATCCATGAAGAATTCTCTCATACCTGCCTTGCCAACCATTTCATCCTCTGCAACTTCCCCTGCCTCTTTCAGAAACATCCTATGCATTGAGGTACAGATACTAATATGTATACATATATTTCAGTGGCCAAGGATTTCACTATATGGATGTATCATAATTTACGTAATTAGTCCCCATTGATGAACAATTAGGCTTGACATGATTTTCATTTCTAGAAGCAATGCTTCAGTGAATATCTACTCATCCATCTATGGAAGTTGTGCAGTTATCTTTTTAAGGTAAGTTCTAGAAGTGGGATTTCTGGGACCTATGGTAGGCACATATTACATTTTGATCCTGCAAGTATGAACTTCAGGTAGACCTGAGACTGGGTTTTGCAGGAAAAAAGACATTCTTGAAGGTTGACCTTCAGTTCATCCAATTCACGTTGGTGAACACTCAAGCATGTGCCAGGGTTGTTTTATAACAGTTACCTACGCCTGGTAAGCAGGCAGGTACACAGCCAGGGGAGGCCGAGGAGAATAAAGGGCCCTTGAGAATGGGAGGCTGGGAGCTTCTTGCCCCTGAAGATTCCTCACTCTATGGAAAATATTGGGGAGTGTTTTCCATTGGGGAACTGGGGATCTGGGCAACTTGTATTCTGTCTGGGAGTACTTAGTGTATTTTGTGTAACCATTTCTATAAATTGCAGCAATTACATTCCCTTTAACTTTTCTGTTGATGCCTTTCCATTGCTCACATCACTGTCCCAGGATGATGCCTTCACAGTTACATACGGCCAAACTACCCTCTCTAAGCAAGGCTGTACATATTTACACGCCCACCAAGCTTCTGTGCATTTGAGTCCCTATCTCCTCATTGTCTTGCCAACATTCCGTTTTGCCAGTGTTATGTTTGCCAATCTGTGTTTAAAATAAAAAGATATCTCACTTTGGTTTTCATTAATTTCATTTAATTACTAATGATTTTAATTTTCACATTATTGAACATTACACTTCTCTCTTTTTGTGTATTTTCTGTTCATGCCCTTTATTGCTTTTCGATTGGTCTAGTTACTCTTCTTTAAATTGATTTATGAAGACTCAATGTATATCAGAGTCTACACAGATGCTGTAAATATTTTTCTCAGTGTGTTGTTTGCTTTTCAGCCCTCTCCGTGAAGATGAGCTTGTTGTTGGCATATTTTCAAAAATCGGAAAACACAAGATTTTTTTTTTCACTAAATGTTCTACTGTAAGGATTTTTTGATTAAAAAATGTAAAAGTACCTCATATTCCAAACACTCCCATCACTTAGTTTTAATATTTTATCCTATTTGGATATTTAAATCATGTGTCTAGATCACTTTTTAAAAACTGAACTCATGATCATGCAGATGGAGCTGGTCTTGCAGAACAGTGGGCTGGCCTGTGTGTGGCGCAGGTATGGCACCAGTGCCAAGACAGGTGAGGTCTGGGTAAACACCAAGAAACAGCATCCACTCAATGGAGCTATTTTGCTCAGAGCAGTTTCCCCATCTCAGATCACCGTGATGGTGTCAAGCCCTTGGCATCAGTGATCTGGTGGCAGCCTTTTGACTCTAGCTCTTCTCAGTATTGTGAAAGCACCTAATTCTCAGTATTAAGTCCCTTTCCACTTAAAATGTCTAGAGTGGTTTTTATTTCCTATACTGAATTCTGGTATAACTTTATCCTCTCCTTCCTTTCCCTAAGAGCCAAGCCTGAGACTACATTATTTATATTTTTTTAATGAGGCAGAAGGAATAGTAAAGCCATTTGTGCACAGAGTTCAAATCCCAGCCGTGATGCTTCCTAGTTTTATAACCTTGGGCAAGTTATTTGTGCTTTCACTTTTCCTGGAATAATACCTCACAAGTTTATTGAGAAGTCTATCCCTTAAGAGCCTGGGTATTGAAACACAGGTTCAGGATATGAGGGTCTGGGGTCAGACGAGGTGAGTAGATGGGGCTGACACCCAGTGCAAAGATACAAAGAGCCTGAAGAGGATGCGGAGAGGCCCTGAGGTGTGAAAGAGCTGGGAGTGTGGCGGCCAGTGTGGCTAACGCATGGGTGAAGTTGCTGAGGCTGGCGGGGGCCAGACCCTCGAGGGCCTTCTCAATCTGGGTCAGGAATTTGCACTTTACTCTAAGTTCAAAGGGAAGTCATTGAAAGGACTCAAGAAGGCAAGTGACATATACAGAGAATGGATTTCTGGGGCAGAGTGGATACAGGGAGGTTAATTCGGAGGCTAAGTTAATAATCCAGGTGAGATCTAGTGATTTAGACGAGGCTGGTAGAGATGGAGGGAAGGGAAGTGGATCTCAGTCCCGGGAGGAGGGCTTCCCTGGTGGTGCAGTGGTTAGGAATCCGCCTGCCAGGGGAAGTGGGTTTGAGCTCTGGTCCGGGAGGATCCCACATGCCGTGGAGCAACTAAGCCCGTGCGCCACAGCTACTGAGCCCACGCGCCCTAGAGCCTGCACACTGCAACTATGAAGCCCACGCGCCTAGAGCCCATGCTCTGCAACAAGAGAAGCCACCACAATGAGAAGCCCGCATGCCGCAACTAGAGGAAGCCCGCACGTAGCAGTGAAGACCCATCGCAGCCAAAAAAAAAAAAAAAAAATCCTGAGAGGAACTGTCAAGAGTAACACATGGCCCTATTCATGTAGGAACAGAACGCTTGTGCTGGTCCACGGACTCTAGGCACCAGGATCCAGTACTGGAACTGGGAAACCAGGTAGGGGCAAGGGTTCAGAGACTGGCAGAACCCTGGTTACTAGTGTTAGTAACACCGAATTAGGCATGAAGCAATGTCCTAAGAAACTCCCCAACTATTGTTGCGAAAGAGGGGTATTTAAGGGCACCTCACAGGAAGAGTCATGGCTTCTGTTCAAAACAGAATCCTTCCGTGAGCTCAGATTCCAAGAAGGCTGATTCCATTTTAGGCAAAACAACATTTATACAAAATAACAACTACAAACAAATACCGCTGATCTTAGGAAGAGGAGATAGTTATCAAAGAGAATACAGATTCACACAGTGTTCATTCCAGAAAGGTAGAGCATTGCAACATTATTCAGACACAGTCAGCATTTTTCAAGGCATTTTGGAGTGAAATAAAACCTTCTGTAGAAACCAACTGATACTCTATGTTTAAATAGTATACTTTGGTGAGTGCACAAACAAATACTGGAATAGTGAAGGCCTGAGAGCAAAAACTAGACATTCTGGTTCAAGCCCGTAGGGGTTAATAAGGGTGACAGGGTCAGGGAATTCAGACTGGGTCACTCAGAGGCTGCTCTCTTAGCCATTCAGGGGAATCCTGGTGCTGACATCAGAGCTCATTATCTTTGTTTTAGTTTGTTATATAACGTGACATGGAAAACTTGATTATCAGTACCCAAGATGAACTGAGTCCTTCTCTGTAAAGCTTTGTTATCCTAGAATAAAATCCAACCTTTACTGTGGCCTACCAGCCTCTTAATGATTTCACTTCTATTAACTCTCCCCACCCCACCCCCCATCTCCTATCACATTCCCACCGACCTCCACTCTGGCCCAGTTAGCCTCCGCTATTCCCTGAACAGACCTCCAAAGCTTTATTTTTATTGTTCCACCTACACCTCTCATCAGGCATTCTCTAATCCCTCAGTGTGCTTTATTGTTCTCCAAATGCTTGTAACTCTGCAAGGGCTTTACCTTGTCCATTATTGTAGCTCCAGGGCCTAGAAAAGTAACTGGTACCTAATAGGTCCTCAACTAAGCTTCCTTCGCTGGCACTCTCAGAAACTGTATAAACTAACACCCTGTAATAAATCCCTGTTTGCTTTAATTAGCTAGAGTGAATTCTGTTGTTGAATCCTGATTAGTTCAGAATATGATACCAGAAGTGGGTATGGGAAACAAAGTCAAGGCCTTGGGAATGTAGGCTATCTGACTTAGTTGGGTCTGAAGGCAGGGGGATCTAATTACCATTAGTGGCTGGAACACTGGTAAATCGGCACCCACTGATGAACCAATTATTTACATAATCACCTGTGGTCATCTGGAATGAAGTGCCTATTCAGGGCAGGGCTTTGCTGGACTGAATGTGATTGAACAATATGGGAACATATGGGAAAGTAATAAAAGAAAAGCGGGCTGGGCTGGCTGCTTCTCACTTCACTGGAAAAATTAAAGAAAAAACAAAAGGACAGCTTTAGGGCTTTGATATTTTGGTTCAAAGCACAGTTAGGAAACCAGAAGTTTCAATGGTTGCCCTTATTTCTTGTATTTTTAAGACTCACTCCTTTGACCTTTGGAATTACAGTGAGATGACTGAAAACTCGGACGCTGAGAATAGTCCTGCAGTGCTAAGTGACAACACAGGTTGAATTTATGTGAGGTTAATTAATTTCTCAGTTAATTAACTGAGAGATATACTTTTTTTTTTTTTGCGGTACGCGGGCCTCTCACTGTTGTGACCTCTCCCGTTGCGGAGCACAGGCTCCGGACGCGCAGGCCCAGCGGCCATGGCTCACGGGCCCAGCCGCTCCACGGCATGTGGGATCTTCCCGGACCGGGGCACGAACCCGTGTCCCCTGCATCGGCAGGTGGACTCTCAACCACTGTGCCACCAGAGAAGCCCTGAGAGATATACTTTGAGAATTGAAATGTGGCACTTTGGGAGTATTCATAGAACTAAGAGCATCCCAACTTCCTGCCAAAGGTCTCTTCTCATGTGAAGTAGCCCCCGAGCTTGTGTGATGAGGCTGCTTTTGCCTTGTTGAGGACCCCCCTAAGGATCTCACTTGAGGCAGCTGTGTTGCATGGGGTGGCTGCCAATTCTCCTCAAGGTTTCTTTTCCTGCTACCCGTCAAGGTCTCCAAACCTTGACTAAAGTCAGATCCCAGCATGTCCCAAGGGGACTATTACAATGTTAAAGAGAGGGAAAGAAGATTTACACAGCAAAAAGAATCATAAAATTATGCTAATTTATACTGGAGAATATATGTGGAAATGGATTTCATAAGTGTAGGACCAGAGAGGAGGAAACAAGATTTTAGACTTGGGCGGATTATAACAGGATGGGCACACTTATTAGCGAGCCTGGTTTCAGTAAACTCCCTGGAGCAGCTAGGAGTGAGTCTAGTTGACTGCTGCACTGGTTTGATTGCTGCACTGGTTTGATTGCTGCACTGGTTGATTGCTGCACTGGTTTGATTGCTGCACTGGTTGATTGCTGCACTGGTTGATCGCTGCACTGGTTTCATTGCTGCACTGGTTGATCACTGCACTGGTTGATTGCTGCATTGGGTGATTGCTGCATTGGGTGATTGCTGCATTGGTTGATTGGAACCTGGACTAAATGGTTGCCTGTGCCAAATGAAGTTGCAATGCCCGAAATTCATTGGTAAAATGAGGAGGACGAAGTCCAAAGTTTTGAGGAGACAGGAGTGTTAGAGAGGACTTGTCACAGGCAACATGCTCCTCTATGTCTCTCCAAAGTATTTAATGGTAGCACTAATCTACATTCATCCCCAAATCTGCAGTATTGTTTTCAGTTTTCTATTTTGGTAAAGAGACAGCATGCCAGACCCTTCTACTAGGCTCCTCCCACCATAGCAGCCTTCATTCCTTGGATCAGAGCCAAGTGGCTCTTGTTCCATTTGCTAGTGTACCTATTTCCACTATCCAGTTAGGAAATGGGGAAATAACCCCAAGGATGGATTCCTGGACTTTCTAGGACTGCCAGGAGATGGATTCAAGTCAAAATTTCATTTGCCACTTGACTCTCACTAAGCTGCCCATAACCCCGCCCCCCCCCAAACTGGTGAACCACAGTGGCTTTCAAAGTCACTGGTGATTGGCTTTACTGCAGGGCACTGACCAGAAATTCCTGAAAGATTGGGTAGCTCTCTTTTCCCAGTACACAACTATCCTGGTAAATGGCCACAGACCATTCTGGGGTAGGCTAAGAGGAAGAGTTAAGTACATACATATGATGTTATTGCAGGGCTATTCCCCAAGGAGAGCTGCTGGCTCCCCTTTATTCATGAGGCCCTGGGTCTGCAAACTGGCTATTACGGTGACTCAAGCCAGGCTTCTAGTTACTAGTTTATGTAGAACAAATAGAACCTTAGTGACCTGCCCATCTCCTTTGTGTGGGAGAACCCATGGTCAGACCAAACCATTCTGACCACCACTCTGGCTCTGTTGCCTATTACAGTAACTTCTGGAAGTGAAGCACTCCTTCTTGGCCTCTGCCATCCAGGGCGCCAATCATCCCCAGGAAACCAGGAAGCCATTTCAAAGGAAGACTCTCCCTGCTTCATATCTGGGACACGACGCTGGTGTTCTTCTAACTAATACATTTCTTAATGCTCATGATTCACTGCCATCCTCCACCAATCCACACCCATAGTCGCATGGGTAATTATCTATGATCAGTTAATTGAGAAGGAAATCAAGCCCTTTATATGTCAATTACACTTCAGTAAAGCTGAATTTTTTTAAAAAAAGAAATTGAAACATGATTTACAGATGTACATGATGTGCTGTCGCCAGCCAGAAGTGGATAGCTGTAGTTTTATAAACCCATATGGTAGTTTTTATACCCTGACAGTCATTTATAACTGTTCCTTTAAATATCTTCATTAGCTTTTAAGCTTCTTGAAGGCAGGATTAGCCCATTTTGTATAGTGCAATGATAGTAAAGGGAAATCCTTCCTGTTGGTAGGGTGGTAATTCCTATCACATTACCAATTAGCTTACTTATTGTACCTATTTGGTTTTTTTTTTTTTTGGCCGTGCTCTGTGGCTTGCGGGATCTTAGTTTCCCAACCAGGGACTGAACCCGTGCCCTCGGCAGTGAAAGCGCCGAGTCCTAACCACTGAACCGCCAGGGAATTCCCTCCTATTGTACCTATTTTGAACAGAGAAGGATCTTAGAGAATGGGAATAGATTATTTTCAATTTAATCAGATGATACCAGTTGCAGTTGTTTAAGTACATGTAGTTTCTTAACTGGAGCAAATCCAACACAGTCTCAGTACTCAGTATGCAGCCATTGATCTAACAAATGCTTTTCCCTCTATCCAAGTAGAGGACACCAGAAGCTTTCACTTGGCAGGGGAAGCAGTACACTTTCACCATCTTACTTCAGTGTTAAATTAGTTCTTCTTTATGATACAATTTAGTCCTCAAGTCTCATGACTATCTCACCATCCCACAGCTCTCATCCCACACTTCCACTACCTTGATCATCTCATATCTACACACAAGTTATTTCTTCAAACCGTGAATTTACCCTGATAAACAATGGTCGAATAGGCTTGGTATGTATGCTGTCTGGTTGTTTACCTCTGTTTGCTATTCACTGGGTTTATACTCTCTTGGCTGTTATTTAAGTAGATTTTAAGAAGGGAATGAAAACAGACAAATGTTTTTAATTAATCATTGTTATCTGGAAGTACCCAGCATTTCAGAGAAAGAGTGGCGTATTCTGCATTGTTCATATTTGCATTGCTCTATGTAGATCCAAGTCTCAGGGCTGACCCAAAGCACTTTGGTTACACTGGAACTGCTATACACACTAGTAAAACACACTAAATACACCAAATACGCTTTCCACTAGAGTGGAAAGTAGGGTAGTTCAGAGGTCCTTGTGGTTGCTAAATACATACAGAACAAAAGAGTTGCTTGAATATGCCTTGTTCTTTCTCACATCTGGGTATTCCACCAAG
Organism: Mesoplodon densirostris; assembly: GCF_025265405.1. Lineage (NCBI taxonomy): Eukaryota > Metazoa > Chordata > Mammalia > Artiodactyla > Ziphiidae > Mesoplodon > Mesoplodon densirostris. Next base: position 31,714,502 of record NC_082674.1, read on the forward strand.
ATTGTCCACCTGGCCAACTCTTCCCTTTTTCAAAGTCTCAGCCCAAATGGTTCCTTCTCTGCAGAAACTTCCTGATACCCCAGGACCAACAGATGTTGGAGATGCTCCTCTCTTGTATCCTGAGCACCAATGGTAACCCAGTCTACATTGTCATTTGTAATTGCTATTTTGAATAACTGTCTCTTCATTAGATTTTAAGCTTCTTGAGGACAGGATTGTGCCATTATATCTTCCTATTCTCTGCACCAGCAGAAGTGTTCAGTAAAATATTTCTGAAGTGAGTGAATAAAAGAATGCTGCACACTAAGGACGCTACTAAGATGAATTAGATATGAATTCTTTTTTTTTTTTTTTTTTTTTTTTTTTGCGGTATGCGGGCCTCTCACTGTTGTGGCCTCTCCCGTTGCGGAGCACAGGCTCCGGATGCGCAGGCTCAGCGGCCATGGCTCACGGGCCCAGCCGCTCCGCGGCATATGGGATCCTCCCAGACCGGGGCACGAACCCGTATCCCCTGCATCGGCAGGCGGACTCTCAACCACTTGCGCCACCAGGGAGGCCCTAGATATGAATTCTGCACTCAAAAAACTTACAGTCTGGGAAGAGAGAGAGTATGCACATAAAAACATATAAGGTAGTAAGTGCCAAGTACCATAACAGGGATGAAAATAAAATTCCATGGGTATTCAAAGGAGGGAAGCAATTCCACCCAGATAGAGGAATCTCAGAGATGGTAAGAATATCTAGGATTTCACATTTTAGAGATTATGAGAGAGATAGGGAAAGTGGAAAAGGTTAGAATATTCTAGGTTAAAGGAAGAGCATGAGCTAAGTCCTATAGGCAGGAAGGCTTAGGGTACACAGAAGGAAAAGAAAGATGTTCAGTTCAGTTAACTGGTACTTGGATTGTATGTATTGTAGGTTTTATTTTCAGGGCCTTGAACAATACATGACGTTAAGCATACATTTCTAATTTTATGAAAATGCATGTTAATTTATAAATTAATTTATATGATGGCTGAACACATCTGTCCTCTAAAGCCAAAATACAAAATCCTATTTAGCTCATAATAAAGCTGAACTATGAATTAATTCATCATTTTAACTGTTTTAAAAATTAATTTTTATTTAAAAAATAAAATACGTGCATTCACTAGAATATTGGGAAAGTGCAAAATGAATTTTCAATTACACTGAACATTCTACTTTGCAGCCTCTTTTTTCATATACCATTTCATGAACATTTCCCCAGGACATTAACTATTCTACAGCTTGCTTTTTAATGCACTGAATGCATAGTGTCCCACTGTATGGATATATCAAACTGCACTTAACCAAATCTTTACCATTGGAAGATTATATCAGTCCCCCCCTTGTTTTTGGTACATAATGATGTGTTGACCATTCTTATGTATAACTTTTATACCTATCTGATTATTTTCTTACCATAAATTTCTCTAAATGGAATTTCTTAGTCAAAGTGTGAAAACTGTTTAAAAGATTTTCACACATACTGCCAAATTGCTCTCTTGATTATACACTCTCTCTAGCTGTGAATGAGAGTGCTGGATTTGACTTTAACAGTGCTGGGTATATTGACTTTCAAAAAATATTTGCCAATTTGATAGGTGAGAAATTTTCTCACCTTATTCTAAATGGTACCTTATTTTAAAATTTGAATTTCTTTCATTAATAGGGAGGACAAACATCTTTTCATAGGTGTATTGGTCATTTTCCCCCTTTTTATGACTTGCTTTTTCACATTAGGCAACTTTTTTTGTGTGTTCTGTTCACTACTGTATCCCTAGCACCCAACCTGAAACAATAGTAGGAGTTCACTAAAATTTTTTCTGAATGAATATATATTCTAACTGGGTGTTAATCTTTTTAGAAATATGATTTGCAAAATCTACATATGTAGATATGAAGTTATATTAATTCTTCATCTGGCAAATAATTTACCTAATTTGTCACTTCTTTTTTAGTTTTGTTTATGGTGCTTTTTGTCAAAGGGAATCTCTAAAATGAATATGATGTATTATTTGGCAGTTGGAGTTCCCTTTCTTCTTTTTAAAAAATTTATTCATTTATGGGACTTCTCTGGTGGTCCAGTGGCTAAGACTCCACGCTCCCAATGCAGGGGGCCTGGGTTCGAACCCTGGTCAGGGAACTAGATCCCGCATGCACGCCACAATGAAGATCCCACATGCGTCCATGAAGACCCTGTGTGCCGCAAGTAAGACCCAGTACAGCCAAATAAATAAATAAATATTTAAAAAGATTTTTTTCTTGGTTTAGTTTAAGTTTTTCAAGTTAAGAAAAACCAGTTGGCATTCTGATTCGATTTTTGTGCAATAGCAAATAAATCAGGGAGGCAGAATCTATATAATAATGAACATTTCCATCCAGAAATATATGTTCATTTAAATAAAATCCCTTATGTATCTCAGTTTTGTAACTGTCTTTAGGTAGAGTCTGAACAATTCTTTTTTACCTTTATTCCTAAACTTTTTTGTTGTTGATATTTGAATGGGATCCTTCTCCACTAGATTTTCTAAAGCACTGATTGATACAAAAGCTGTTAATTTTTGTGTGTGGAATTTGGAGTGCTGTGGTCACTATACTGAATTCCATTAGTTTTAGTAACTCTAGGTAATTCTGTTAGATTTTGTTGAATAATAATATCATGCAAATAATGGCAATTTTATCTCATTTCCCAAAATTATATATCCTATTTGTTTTTCTTAGTACATTACATTGGCTTGAGCTCTCATGTCTTGTTTCTCACTTTAGTGACAGTTTCTTTAGTATTTTATCACTGAATATAAAATTAGCTATTTATTTGAAGAAGTTTTGTGTGTGTGCGTGCATGTGTGTGCGTGTGTGTGTGTGTAAAGAGTATTTTAATCCTAGTTTGCTAAGGTTTTTTTGTTTTTTGTTTTAGTAACCAGGAAAGGATGTTGAATTTATCAACTGCCTTTTACAATTTTATCAAACTTATGTACTTTTTCTCCTTTAACCTATTAGTGAATTATATGAATACATTTCCTAATATTGAACTGTGCTTCATTCCTTGAATTCAGATAATCTAACATATAATTTAGCCTTGAAATACATTGTGATTTATATTTGCAGTAGATTTATCTATTAAATACTATATATTATCTTTACTCTAGGTTAATATTCATTTGCCCTTTGAGTACATCCTAAATTGAGACTGGAGAGGGAGAGCCAGCAGATACATCTGGGTAGAAAGGGGCTCAGATTTGAAATTTGCCATAGTTAATCCCACACATAATGAAACTGGGAACCGGCCACACAGAATTTCAGTTTCTAGATTACTTACCCGTTTGGGTTTCTTTCCAGCTCATTTAAAAGTATATGATCACAGTATTCAAAAACTAAATGCATTTTCCTTTTTCTCCTGAACACCTCAGTGAGGTTCACAAGATTTGGGTGTTTTAATTGCTGCAAAGGATTGAAATACAAAGTTTGGTGATGTGTTTCCTGTAATCGTTTCTCCCAGACCCCTTACAATTTTAAGAGCAAAAGGCCTTGCTCATCATTCTATCGGCATCTCTTGCAGAGAATTTTACTACAGTTACAAGAGAAACTACTCTTAGTAAGTATCACAGAACCTTAAAGTTGGAAGAAATTTAAGAATTTACCTAATATACCCCATAATAAAGGATAACTAAGCTGCTTGGATCTCTCTGGAGACAGCAAATAAAGTACAACTTAAAATCTAAGCACTAAAATAAAAAAATCCTTTATGCATTTAGTGGAAATTCTAAATACACAAGTCATAAAATGACCTTAATATAGAATGGTAATGGAATTATTGAGTAAAAGACTATAAAAAGCATCAATACCCATTTAGCTTACATACTGGCATAGATTTAATGTAAATGTCAGCTGGATTTAAACCCAGCCTGGACTTTAGTGTTGGCTCTAATACATACTAGATTTCAACCCTCAAATCTCATTAAACTCCATATTCTAGGAGTCCCTACAGTTAGTCTGTGTTTTAAATTTATTTATCTTATTTTCAGCTCTGTTCTTTGAGTCTCTTGTTCTCTCTTATGCTTAGATGTTTAATCTGTTAAATTCAATTCCCAAACTGAAGCATTTCACAAGGCAGCCTCTGTTTAATGTCGTAAACCAAAGGAAAAACCCTGATTAAGTAAAATAATCTATCACTAAAGTAACTACATAATTTATCATCCAACCAGGGTAATGAATGTAAACCAGGACTGTCCCAGGCAAATCGGCACGTGTGGCCACCCTGCCTATAGGTAAGGTGACTGTATAACTTCACATATGAACCACTATGCTTTTTAAAGAAGATGCTAGCCAGACAAAAAGGGGTGCCAACCAGACTGAACACTGGGACGAAAGCTATAAACCAGGACATCTGATCACTCCTACTTATAACTCATCTTCCTCTTGTTTTCCCAGTATAGTAGACAAATCTACTTTCCAAACCCTTGGTACCATTTACTCAGAAAGCTATATAAAGAGAGAGAATGCAGTATTTTGTATACAGTAGAAGCTCAATAAATATTTTGCAGGCCCAGTAGAGAGTCTTAAGTATGGAGCCTCATACAGTATCCTCTCCCTTATCTGTAAGCACAACTTGACCAAAAAAAACAGAACAAAAAAAAAATCACCCTGTGATTATGTGCCTGATTATATGGAAAAGGAATCCATTATACATTAACGATATGCCCAGAGCACCAAATCAATTTGTTTTCTATGTGTTCCACTGGCTATAAGAGCAGAAAGGCAAAGAGTGGAGGAAACAGGTCACACAGGTAAGCCAGCTCCTTTGTACTGAGGCAAAAACTTTAGAATGGGGGTGAAATAATCTCTTCCAGGAGAGCCAGGGATTCACAGATGCTACAGCTGGATGTGAAGGCAAGGTTTAACCTAGTCAAGTCTCCTGTCTTTGGGCAGATCGGCAATTTATATCTTCTTTGTAAATCAAATTAACTTAGCCCAGAAAAACAATGACTTGTCTAAGGTAAAACAGGTAATAAGGAGGGGAAAATCAAAGCGAATTTAAATAACAGGAGTATGTGAGGAAAGTAAGGTAGATTTATCACGGAAGGGATCTCCTCAGGGCACGCATTGGTGAAACATGCCAAAGGCAGGAAAGATGTACCTTCTGAGAGCCATCACCCGAGACCAAAGTGAGTGGGAATCTGGCTATTTTTTACCTTCAAGTGCACCCTCAAATTGGGCACTTGTAACCCGGGAGGTGCTACCTGAGCATTAACTTTACTGGAAGACTTGGTGGGAGAGGGTGGATAAAAAGCATCTTCTATTAGAAAACAGCCCATTGCCAGGTTCAGACACACCTTGTAGCTTAGCTCTGTGATGAGCTGGCTGTCTGACCAGTGCTCTCTTCTGGCTACAAGGAACAGGGAACTGTTTTTAAAATCATGATGGACGTGCTCTGGAAAACTCTGTGCATATCAAATTATATTTTAAACAAAACACTAAAACTTTTTAGTTGAGGAAAGCTGCTACAAATAATACTTGAAAAGAGCAGATAATGTAATAATTATCTCCCTTTAAAAACTGGATTACTGGGGTTTTCCTAAAACAGATGATGCACATTAGAAGTAAAGGTCAGGGGCTTCCCTGGTGGCGCAGTGGTTAAGAATCCCCTGCCAATGCAGGGGACACGGGTTCGAGCCCTGGTCCAGGAAGACCCCACATGCAGTGGAGCAACTAAGCCTGTGCGCCACAACTACTGAGCCTGTGCTCTAGAGCCCTCGAGCCACACTACTGAGCCCGTGTGCCACAACTACTGAAGCCCACGCGGCTAGAGCCTGCGCTCTGCAACAAGAGAAGCCACCGCAATGAGAAGCCTGTGCACTGCAACGAGGAGTAGCCCCCACTCTCTGCAACTAGAGAAAGCTGCGTGCAGCAAGGAAGACCCAATGCAGCCAAAAATAAATAATAAATAAAAAAATAAATTCGTAAAAAGAAAAAAAGTAAAGGTCGGCTGTGGCTGTGTGTTCTTGAGGAGATCACAGTTTTGTTGTGCAAAGTGTGGTCCACAGACGAGCAGCATCTTTGCCATCGGGGAGTTTGTTAGAAGCGCAGAATCTCAGGGCAACTCCAGACCTCGACTCAGAATCTGCATTTCAACAAGGTCCTCAGGGGATTCTGATTCACGTTTATGTTTGAGAAGCACTGCCCTCTGCCTCAGTTTCCTTCCCGATAAAATAAGCGTGCTGAATGAGAAGCATCTCTAAGATTTCTTATCGCTCTAAAATTGTACGATTTTTAGGATAGGAAAAAATTTACATTGAGAACTTGTGAATCTTACATATCAAATCCTATCAGAGTAAAAACAAGTTAAAACAAAACCTTTGTGTAAAATGTGTATACGTAGCTGGGGGTGATATTCAATGTCTAGGAACCAATGGCGCGCAGGCGGGGACCAATCCATACGGATGCCTACAGGGGCCCTGGCACGGCCCTTTGGGCCCCTCTGCGCCACAGGATGCTCTTTTAGTTGCTGGTTTATGGGGAGAAGCACTTGGGCTGGCGTCGGGGCTGGGGTTGTGGTGGGGAGGGCCAGGGCTGAAGGGGAGGATAAACACTGGGATGAGGGGACTTAGGACAGTGAATATTTACCAACCAGAACAGGACTTCAATTTTAACAGTCTATAGCTGTGCTCATAATATCACTTAAACATCAGAGCGGCCAAAGTCCAAAGTGATGATCAATTTATATATTGCTGATACAAAGAAATTGCAGTCCAATGGGAAAAAAAATCACTTTAAAATTCTTTGTAATTTTGGCATACCCATTTCACCCAGTACCGTGATATTACAGATGTACAGAGGAAGTTAACCTACCTTCAACATGCATATTTCTCTTAGAGCTATTTTCTTAACCACAGGATCATCTTCGGATTCCACAAATTTTTTAATAGTTACCACTTGTCCAGAGGTTTTGTTTCTGCATTTGAATACAACCCCATAAGACCCCTCTCCAATCTTAGCTAATTTCTCATACTTTTCCATTTGAGTTGAAGCGACTTAAATCACTGTATTGATTGACTTGCAGTACAGTGTTGCACCTGGAAAATAAAATGACTCAGTTTTACTACATTACCAAGGACAGCGCTCTCACAGTTTACTATGTAAAACTAATTTGCCCAGGATGCCAAAGGTTTATTTCTACTTAATTTTAAATACACTTAAAAATATCTGGACATCTATACTCGTGCTTCTCTTCATAATTGAATGACTCTTTTGCCTTTTTTTTTTTAATGGCAAAGTCTGACCCGAAGTTTTAGTTTGTAATTTCAGCATGTATCTCATGCAGTTTGGGGAGCATCAAACTAAATCTACAATCGCCAGAAACCTTGTTACAGTTGAATGCACATTAACTAAAATGTGTACATTTTTAGTGTTCATGATAAATGCAGCTATGACCTTATTACACTTCTGGCATTCTTTAAGAAAGCACATTAAGCTTTAATATAGAAATATTTTGGTTACACTTGTGCTCAAGTAATAATAAAACATTTGTTCTTCTCGATCTCATACATTCCCTCCTCAGGAATGGCCCATCTCCTGCATGCTTGGAGCAAGCTTTGGCTATGTGGCTGGCCTTATTACTTCACCACTCTGGATATACTGGAATAGAAAGAAACTTACATACAAGAACAATTAATTGGAGCAAAGGGAGAAGATATTTCTTTGTGCCGATTCCATAAAGACTGTGCAGACATGTATATGGTCTAAGCCAGGCAGTTCCACTTAACAGCACTGTTTTTTATGTAGTTACAACATGATGTGATTGTAGCTTTTTTTTTTTTTTTTTTTTTTTTTTTTTTGCGTTATGTGGGCCTCTCACTGTTGTGGCCTCTCCCGTTGCGGAGCACAGGCTCCAGACGCGCAGGCCCAGCAGCCATGGCTCACAAGCCCAGCCGCTCTACGGCATGTGGGATCCTCCCAGACCGGGGCACGAACCCGCGTCCCCTGCATCGGCAGGCAGACTCCCAACCACTGCGCCACCAGGGAAGCCCGATTGTAGCTTTTTTTTTTTTTTTTTTTTTTTTTTTTTTGCGATACGCGGGCCTCTCACTGTTGTGGCCTCTCCCATTGCGGAGCACAGGCTCCGGAAGCGCAGGCTCAGCGGCCATGGCTCACGGGCCCAGCCGCTCCGCGGCATGTGGGATCTTCCCAGACCGGGGCACGAACCCACGTCCCCTGCATCGGCAGGCGGACTCTCAACCACTGCGCCACCAGGGAAGCCCCCCGATTGTAGCTTTTTAAACTATGAAACCCCTGAGAGACTGTACCTTCTAGTTGAAATAAAGTATTTATAATAGATTGTGGCTTCAGATGCTGTTTGTTGCTTCTTGGATCTTTAAGAAACATTCTTAATCAACTTTATAGAATTCTGAGGACAGGGCTTTTTTTTTTTTCCTTTCAAGTTTTAAACTGCTTCATTATTTATAAGAGTTCTGGGTATAGCTTTAGCATTTCGTATGCTTTCTGAGAGAAATGGACAGTTTACTTGGCCACTGAAGACGTTTCTCACGTAATTAAACAACAGTTTATACATCTTGATCCTATTCTTTTTTTTTTTTTACTGTGTGTTTCTTTGGAGTTAAAATGGCTATGATAGCCTCATCAAAAAACAGTCTTCAATCCTTTCCGAGTTAAAGGTGAACATTCCACAGAGCAGCACGCACCTATCTCTTTTGCTAGTTTCTGTCCTTGTTCCACACATATAGGTTTTTCCTTCATATCATTCAGTCTTGCTAAAGTTTTGGGGTCATCTCGGAGATCAACCTGAGTTCCTATTAATAAAAAGGGTACATTTGGTGCGTATTCCTTAAGTTCTGGTACCCACTCCTCTTTCACATTTTGACATGAGGCTGGATTTACCACAGAGAAGCAAGCCTATAAGGAAGACATCAGTGATTGGATAAGATAAAGGCCTCAGTCCATCATAGTCTTCCTGTCCGGCTGTGTCACAGAGTCCCAGGAGGTACTGCTTGCCCCCTACGGTGTCGCCGACTGCGCTGTGGTCGAAGACGGTGGGCACGTACTCCTCCGGGAAGGCGTCCTTGTCAGAGCTCATGAGTAGGCACGTCTTGCCCACCGCCCCGTCGCCGACCACCACGCACTTGAGCATCAGCGCGCCGGACCCGTGAGCCATGCTGCGGCCGGCCGGCCTCCGGGCGTGGTCCCCCCGGAGCCCCCGGCCCGGCCCCGGGCTCAGCCCCAGCCCGCCTGGGGGCTCCGGCGCCGCCGCGGCTCAGAGCAACAGGGCCGACCCCCCGGCCCCATGCAGCAGTTCCCCCCGCCCGAGGGGAGGGGCGGCGGGCCCGGGGCGCTGCCGCCGCCTCGGTCGCTGCCCGGATCCCCGCCCGGGCCCCGGTCGCCGCGCCCGCCCGCTGCCCCCGCCGCCCGGCGCCCGCGCCCTCTCCCCGGCCCGGCCTCCCCAGGAGGATCCGCTGGATCATAAGCGACTCTTTTGTCCTTTACTAAAAATTCATAGGGGGAGGGAAAAGCACGACTGTTGCCTCCATTTTTTGAAGGCCTGTGGGGGAAAAAAAATTTCTGGACATTGTTTTGTTAATTTAGTTCAGTCCTACGCGGTCATTCCAGCTACTGCAAAGATTCTACACGTTTCTTACAATGGGTCTGTGTGTACTTCGGTTGAACTAAAAGAATTTATGGACAGGAACCATATCCAATCTATTGTTGCCATTATCTTCAAGAAAATGATTAAAATATGATGCTGTAAAACCCAGCTGAAGGAACACTGCATACTCTGGTGTACGGTGTTTATCTTTTCCCTTCTAACCCATGTCAATACTGCAGAGACTAGGAAGAGTAGCGAACAGGACATGGTACAAAGTGCTCTACTGCCACCTGGTGGAGAGAAGAAAGAGGGCTGTTGAACAAAGCAGCCATTAAAAACAAAAAGAAAATCTTTTTAGAGCATCATTTATTGCCCTTAGCTTTTATATGTATGAAGGAACGGATCCTTAAATTCTTAGATCCTAAAGAAAATACTAATAAAGCACAAAAATGAGGGAAGCTTTCTCTAATTCATCATGGATGTTTTCATATATATCCATAGTGACTTCTATGGAAATACTAGGTTTGAGTTTTCTGTCTTGCATTCATAAGTTTTGTGGTAACTGGTTTATATGCTAAATAACAAGTAAGGCCAACATAATTAAATATATCCATCTATCAATTAAAAATACACAAATTCTAAATAGTCTCAAAAAATCCTACCTCAGAATCTTGTTGATATAATCTAATACTACTAATAATAGGTAGCAATTAAGTAGCATTGTTCTACGCAAATTACAAATAATCTGCACAAATATTTTATGAAGTAGGTGTTATTTTTATTCAATTATACAGATGAGAAAACAGGCACAGTGAAGCTAGCATGGAATGAGAACCCAGGCAGTCAGGTTCCAGAGATCACAATTTGAATCACTACACTATACTGCCTTTCAGTAAATTCAAAGGAATGCACAATTTGAAGACCACTTTATCCAGGTATTAGGAGTAATGAAATGTCAAGTGAAAGAGCTGACCACTTTAAAAAATTCTCAGGTTTCAAATGAGTACACTTTTTTTTTTTTACTTCACTATTATTCAGTCTTTTCCACCTACAGATTATCTCAGTGGAGAAAGAAACCATCTACTCTCACTTGAAACCATAAAAACAGACAACTGGGAAAAGAGGTAAAGGACTACTTACTGCACTATTTTACAAATGCTATTTCTTTGTTGTTGTTGTAGATTCTATTCTCTCTTATAAAAGGAAGAAAACTTAAGCATACACACTCAAGTAACACATGGAAAATCCATCACAGATTATATTCTGAAAACTATTAATTACACTGTAGTTTAAAATAGGTATTATTATCTTAAAGGTATTTAGATATAAGCATGCCTACATTTGTCTTTCTGTAGCCTAGTAATAGGTGACTGGGAAGAGGACAGAAGAAACTAGGCATTTGCCTTAGAAAGTTATTGGCATAAACTTTGTAGACTTATGAATTTAACCCACTTGATAGGTACTATGGTTACTGAGAGAAATTTTGAATATGCCAAAAACTTAATTATGAAGTTTTAGTCTTCATGTTATTTTCTTTCCTCAAGTAGGTGATCTGATCTACTGATCTATGATTTTCCTTTTCTTTCGACAGGTTCAATAATGACTGATTGCTCAGGCTAATATTTAGATCTCTCACATCACCCATACTCCTGAATACAACAAAATAGAGCACCAGAAAATAGTACTTTATCTGGTAACATCTCAATATTATCTGTTTTCTAAAGCCCTTATATGTTCATGGAAGATGAAACTAAATACACAGGCAGGAGTTACAACAAGGCAGGAATTCCACAAAGGAATTTATGGCTTTAATTCCAGTTTACTAGGACGCCACCAGCGTTTATAGAAACGGTAATTCCCAATCTCTTAAAAGAGGCCCAGACCAAATATCTCACTGTTTGATGAACGTCTCTACACGAATGGACAGAACCACCTCGAAATCAGAACACTCTAAACCAAAGGCCTTCTTTCTTATCCTCTGCCTTTACCCAAAGTTCACAAACCTGCTCCGCATTACACCTAAATGGCCTGTCAAGATACGTACGGTGAAAACTTTGAGGCAGCCAAGGATAGCGACAGCTGCTTAAATCGAATCTCTCTTCATGTACCTTTCACAGAGCTACAGAAGTCAACCAGAACAATAAAACCACATAAACCCAATGCCTTCAACATTACAAGAAGACAGAGGAATCTACAAACTTAAATAGAAAAGTAAACCCCCAATTCTGGAAGAGATATCTCTTGAGCTGCCATTATAAGCCCTTGCAGAGAGCAAAGATAGGAGTGGGATGCGATCTGGAAAAACTATAAAGAGAGAAGGGGACTTCCCTGGTGGCACAGTGGTTAAGAGTCCTGCCAATGCACGGGACATGGGTTCGAGCCCTGGTCTGGGAAGATCCCAGATGCCACAGAGCAACTAAGCCCATGCACCACAGCTACCGAGCCTGCGCTCTAGAGCCCGCAAGCCGTAACTACTGAGCCCACATGCCACAACTACTGAAGCCTGTGCACCTAGAGCCCGTGCTCCTCAAAAAGAGAAGCCACTGCAATGAGAAGCCCGCGCACCACAACAAAGAGTAGCCCCTGCTCAGTGCAACTGGAGAGAGCCCGCGCGCAGCAATGAAGACCCAACGCAGCCAAAAATAAAAATAAAATAAATTAAAAAAAAAAAAGGAGAGAAGAGAAAAAGAAGGGCCTAAGATAGACTTAGAATCACTCCTCAGAAGAGAAAAATACATTACAAGTGCAAAAGTACTGAGAGTGTCCTGGTGGATCTGAGCATTCACTATAGGGACGTGACTTAAAAGTACAGGGTATCCGGGAGGCATCAGTCAGGGTGCACTACTCCTGGGGAAGAGAAGAGTAAGTGGGAAGGGTGAGGCGTAAGTCTCTGTCGGAGACTAGAGAAGTGAAGGGAAAAAGAAACAAGAGGATAAATTCGCAATCCTGCAAGACAAAAGAGAATCCCCAAACTGAAGGAAATGCAAATCTTCCTCTCACCACTAAGAAAAAAAAAAGCACTATCCATTAAAGAAAGTGCACTTTGGTACAGTGACAGAGTAGGTTCCCTTGAACTGGGATGGCTGTCAATTACTGCGAGCCAAAACCTGCCCAAGAAATAAAACAGAGGAAAGCAATCTTCATTCAAAGCTATTATTAGAACAGAATAGAAATGAGAATTAAATATCTCAGCTGACAAAAATCATTCCAGGGAGTTCCTTGGAACAGTGATTGATAAGGGAGTAAAAAAATAGGTTGAGGGATTTGCTTGGCAGTCCAGTGGTTAGGATTGCAGAGCTTTCACTGCAGCGGCCCTGGTGCAATCCCTGGTCAGGGAAGTGAGATCCTGCAAGCTGCACAGCATGGCCAAAAAAAATCATTCCAAAGAAACCTAACCATGAAGCGTAAGAAAACTAACACAATATCTGATTTAAATATCCTCTAACAATCATTTGGAGATAGGAAGAGCCACTTTAAACTGGAAAGTCAGGGACTTCCCTGGTGGTCCAGTGGTTAAGATGCCAAGCTGCCAACTCACAGGGTGTGAGTTCGATCCCTGGTTGGGGAACTAAGATCCCACATGCTGCGCGGCATGCCCAAAATATATAAAATAAAATAAAATTTAAAAATAAATTGGAAACTCAAATAATAAGACCAAATGTTGATGAAAAAATAAAATGATAGTTGATTGAACTCAGGAAAGAAATGCAAGAGAAAGGAAAATAATCTCAGAAAGAGACTAAATAACAAGATGCCAACAGGAGAATAGAAATAAAAATTTAATATGAGGAATTAAAGAAAGGCAGAATAGCAGTTAAGAGAATAAAAATGAAGGGGAAAGAAGGAAGAGAGTTTAGAGAGAAAGTGGTTGAAATGGAAGACACGCAAAAAAAAAACACAGCAAAGGTATAACTAGAGTTCCTTAAAAAAGAAAACAAAACAATGGAACAGAACCAATATTTGAAACTATAAACCAAGAAAAATTTCTGGAACTAAGATCTGAATGTATACATTGAAAGGCCTATCAGGTAGTTGGCTAAACTGACCCAGAACAATCAACTCAGAGATATGTTTGAATAAAACTATTAAGATAAAGAAAATATTCTCATAGTCTCCAGACATAAGACTAAATAACTTCAGTGTAAGAGAATTAGAGTGACATCAAACTTATCAAGAGCAACATACAATGCAAAGTGAAAATGCAACAGCATTTTGAAGAAATTCAAGGGAATAAAGTGAAAACCAAGGATTTTAACTCAGCCAACCTGTCCTTCAAGTATCAAGGTTATAGATAAAGAGTTTAAAACATGCAAGAATTCCAGGAATATTACATTCATGAGCCCTTCTTAAAAAAAATCTATGAGGATAACTTTCACCCAACCAAGAGATGATTGGGAAAACTTCAGCAAAAGGATTTATAGTGAACATTTAATGTATTCAATTAAACACTAAAACAAAGGTAGATACACAAGTGGAAGAATAATACATAAGGAAAACAACTTATAGATGTTATAAGTTTTGATAATGTAGCAAGTAATGCAACTAAAAATATGTTGAAAGAATGGAGAAAAAGGAAAACAGAATAAGTTCACTGATAACTGAATAAGTGGGAATAAAGAAATACCATTAAAAAAAAAAAGACAAACCAGAGAATAAAAGGTTAAATAAGAAAACAAGGACTAAGAGCATTTAAAAAAAAGTATTAGTCTAGGGAATTCCCTGGGGTCTGGTAGTTAGGACTTAGCGCTTTCACTGCTATGGTCTGGGTTCAATCCCTGGTCGGGGAACTAAGATCCTACAAGCTGCATGGCGCAGCCAAAAAAAAAAAACAAAACAAAGTATTAGTCTAAAGGTAACTACTTAAACAAAAATACAAACTTTCCTAAATACTAAAAGAAATTAAAAAAATAAAAATCCAACATAACACGTAAAGAAACACAGGAAATTTAACATTCTGTACATAATAATTATAACATAAAACAATACAGCACAATAGGGACCACAATAAGTTGTATCAATAAATATGAATGGGCTTCAGTCATTTATTAAATGAGAAAGATTTTCAATTTGGTTCACAAAGCAAGGTGTATGCAAGAGACACACCTAAAATAAAGTGATACAGAAAGGTTAAAAATAAAAAGACAGGGTTTCCCTGGTGGCGCAGTGGTTGAGAGTCCGCCTGCCGATGCAGGGGACACGGGTTCGTGCCCCAGTCCGGGAAGATCCCACATGCCGCGGAGCGGCTGGGCCCGTGAGCCATGGCCGCTGAGCCTGCACGTCTGGAGCCTGTGCTCCGCAACGGGAGAGGCCACAACAGTGAGAGGCCCGCGTATCGCAAAATAAATAAATAAATAAATAAAAATAAAAAGACAGGCAAAGGTATACAGGATAAATGGAAACAATAAGAAAGGAGTTTGTGATCTGATGTCAGACAAAGTAAAATTAAAGCTAAGAAAGTATTAAATATGACAAAAGGGGGCAGTTTTTAATGCTAAGAGCAAAAATTCACAATGTAGATATAATAGCCCCCAATAACACAGCAATTACTGTTATAAAGCAGAAACTGTAGGACATGCAAGGAAATGTATAGAAACAAATTAATAATGAGAGACTTAAACACATCACTCAGTAAAAGACAAGGCAAGTGAACAAAAATATTTAACTATGTAGAAGACCTTAAACAATGTAACCAGTAAAGTAAATCTTTAGGAGAAATATACATTGAATTCTACATTCTGGTAATCTGGAATATACCTTCTTCTCAAGCACACATGGAATAGTCACAAAAACTGTTTATATATTAGGTCACAAAGAAAGCATCAGGAAGTTTCAAAAAGTATAAATATTATAAATAACATTCTGATCATAAAATATCAAACTAGAAATTGGAACAAAATTTAAAAACATAAATAAAAAAAGATCTTCTACCTAGAAACTAAAAAGCCTTCTATTAAACACCTCTTGGGTAAAGAGGGAAACACAAAGTAAACTAATAAAATTTTAAAAAATGATAAAGAAAATACAACATATCAAAATCAATGAGACACATTTAAAGTAGTGGTTCTCAACTAGTAGTTTTGGCCCCCAGGGGAATTTTTCAGCATCTGGAGACATTCTGATCGTTATGAGTATGCAGAGGCCAGGAACGCTGCTAAACATTCCTCAAGGCACAGGACAGATCCCCATGATACAGAATTATCTGATCCAAAATGTTAATAATGACATGGCTGAGGTACCCTGACATAAAGCAGTAAGGAGAAGAAAAGCCAGAGATCAAAAGGAACATATAGAATAAAAGATAAAAGACTAAAAATTAACAAATCAAGTTCAAAATTTAAAAATATAGAAAAGGAACTATACAAAATAAACCAAAATAAAGCACAAGAAAGGAAACAATAAATTGAAACAGAAATTAATAAAGCAGAGAATACAAAAAATAGATCTAATTAATAAACCCAAATCCTGCTTCCTTGAAAAATTTAAAATAGACAAATCATTAACTAACTTAATGAAGGAAAAAAGGAGAAACAACAACAATATGCAAAATAAGAAATGACAAGAGGGAATAACCATCAAATCAGAAGAACTTTTAAAAAATCGTGAGACTATTTTGCAGGCATCTATGCAAATGAATTTGAAAACCTGGATGAAATGGATAATTTCCTAGAAAAATAGAGGTTACCAAAATTTGCCCAATTAGGGATTGAGAATTTAGACTGGTTTCAGTATAGGAAATAAAGTAACTTAAAAAAAAAAAAAAATCCCACAAAAAAGCACAAGGGGTCAGACTTTGACTATGGTGGGGTAAAGAGATTGGCAAATCTTACTAAAACACACGTATAAGACCAAGCAAAACTCTCCAAAAAACAAAAACAAAAATAAAAACAACAATTTTAAGGATCTGGAAATCGAGCAAAAGCAATAAGCAAATGGAGAAGTATTTATTTATGATAAGCTGCTAGAACCCCACTTAAGAACAGTGGGAGTCAGTGGCTTCTTGCCTGAGGCTGCTGCCATCCGTCATCTACCCCTCTACCTTGGCTCAATGAGTGTAGTAGTATTACCAGTGTGGACTGGCCATGAGCCAGCAGCCTCTCTCCTGAGGGGATGTGTGTGATGTGGCTCAGATGTTGAAAACCTGTGACAACAATGTCAGTGAAATGCTTAAATACTCAGTATGAATCAAATGGGAAAGAAACCAGTTTTTCAAGCCTGAAAATGTGGTTCTAGTTGGGGTGAGGTGTAGAATAGCCAGAAATTTATGGGAAGATCCTAAAAATGAAAGAACCACAGAAGGGCTAGATTAACTTTCCACACAGATCTGGCTAACTGGGAAACTCTGGGCATACATAGGGAAGACCTGAGAAAGCTTTGAGAAAAGTTAAAGCTGGGCAGGTTTGAGGATGACGGAATTCTGAATGCACTCTCCAACCCACACGCTGACCCATTAGAAGAGATGAAAGACTTATGGCTGGAGGTGTTTGAGTACCACAACTGCCAAAATTATTAGTGACCACTAAGCTATGCAGACAGTGGTGACTTCTAGAAAGCCAGGCCAAAAAAATAAAAAACTGAACAGAAACATTAGCAGCCATACACTTAGGAGGAGATAGATTCTGGAATACAGGCAGTTTGCAAAAACAAAAATCAACCCATTAAAAAAAAAATCCTCAGGGGAGAAAAATCAGAATCCAGAATTTCTGGAAAATATTTATCCAAAATGTCTAGTTTTCAATAAAAAAGAAAATTATGAGACATGCTAAGAAAAAGGAAAGTGTGACTGATACTCAGAAAAAAAGTTAATAAAAGTGAATTCTGAGGGGATCCAGGTGTTGGATTTTGCTGACAAAGACTTCAAAAGTAGCTATTATAAATATGATCAAATAATTTACACAAATTATGACTTAAATAATTAAAGGAAAATATGACAATGACTCAATAAATAGGGAATCTCAACAGAAGAATGAAAAGTATAAAAAAGAACCAAATGGAAATTTTAGAGTCAAAAAATACAATGGAAATGAAAAATTCAATAGATGGATTCAACAGCAGATTTGAGATGGCAGAAGACAGAATCAGTAAGTCTGAAAATAGATTAACAGAAAATGACCAATATGAAAGAGAGATAAAAGACTGAAGATGAGCAGAGCCTCAGAGACCTGTGGGACAAAACTCGATAGTAATGCGTGACTTCCCTGGTGGCACAATGGTTAAGAATCCACCTGCCAATGCAGGGGACACGGGTTTGAGCCCTGGTCCAGGAAGATCCTACATGCCGTGGAGCAACTAAGCCTGTGTGCCACAACTACTGGGCCTGTGCTCTAGAGCCCGTGAGTCACAACTACTGAAGCCCGCATGCCTAGAGCCCGTGCTCCACAACAAGAGAAGCCACCACAATGAGAAGCCCACGCACTGCAACAAAGAGTAGCCCCCGCTTGCTGCAACTAGAGAAAGCCTGCACGCAGCAATGAAGACCCAATGCAGCCAAAAATAAAATATATAAAAAATTTTTTTAAATCAATTGTAATGAGATTCTCAGAAAGAGAGGAGTGAGAGAAAGCGGCAGAAAAATATATTTGAAGAAATAATGGCCAAAACCTTTTTAAATTTAATGGAAAACACTAATTACAGATTCAAAAGCTAAATAAATCCCCAAATAGGATAAACACAAAGAGATCTGTACCTAGATACATCATAGTCAAACTGCTGAAAACCAAAGACAAAGAGAATATCTCAGAAACAGTAAGAGAATCATTCACATACAAGGGAACAGCAATATGCTTACTGACTGACTCTTCATCAGAAAAACAATAGCAAAAAATCAATAAAACAAAAATTTAGTTCTTTAAAAAGATCAACAAAATTAATGGACCTTTATCTAGATGGACTAAGAAAAAAGAAAGAAAAATTACTAAAATCAGAACCACCCTACAGAAGTTAAAGAGATTAACAGAGAATATTATGAACAACTTTATGCAACCACAGTACACAACTTGGTTGAACAAATGCCTAAAAAGACACAAAATACCAAAGTAACCCAAGGAAAAATAGAAAATCTTATTACACCCATAAAAAATAAAGAAACTGAATTGGTAATTAAAAATCTACCCACAAAGAAAAGCCCAGGCTCAGATGGCTTCATAGATAAATTCTACCAAACATTCAAAGAAGAATTAATACCAATCCTTCACAAACTGTTCTAAAAAATAGAAGAGGGACCATTTTACAACTGCTTCTATAAGGCCAATATATTACCCTGATACAAAGTCAGAA
This sequence comes from Mesoplodon densirostris, assembly GCF_025265405.1. Taxonomy (NCBI): domain Eukaryota; kingdom Metazoa; phylum Chordata; class Mammalia; order Artiodactyla; family Ziphiidae; genus Mesoplodon; species Mesoplodon densirostris. The sequence continues at coordinate 31,733,397 of NC_082674.1, forward strand.
AAAGAAATCACAAGAAAACTACAGATCATTATTCTCATAGACACAAGAATCCTCAACAAAATAATTAGTAGAAACATATAACATGGATATATGCCATGACTATGAGGGATTTACCTCAGGAATGTAAGAAAGGTTAATATCTGAAAATCAATAATGTAAAACACCATATTAATAGAATAAAAGACAAAGGACATGGGCTTCCCTGGTGGCGCAGTTGTTGAGAGTCTGCCTGCCGATGCAGGGGACACGGGTTCGTGCCCCGGTCCGGGAAGATCCCACATGCCGCGGAGCTGCTGGGCCCGTGAGCCATGGCCGCTGAGCCTGTGCAATCGGAGCCTGTGCTCCGCAACGGGAGAGGCCACAACAGTGAGAGGCCCGTGTACCGCAAAATAAAATAAAATAAAAAAAGACAAAAGACATGATCATCTCAGTAGATATGACAAAAATCCAACAACCATTCACAATAAAAATCTCAACAAACTGTAAGAGAAGGGAACTTCCTACAGGGCATCTGTGAAAAACCTACAGTTAACTTCACGCTTAATGGTGAAAAACTGAACGCTTTCCCCCTAAGATTGAGGAAGAAGATGTCTGCTTTCACCACTTCTATTTAACATTGTTTTGAAAGTTCTCACCAGTGCAGTAAGTCAAGTAAAAGAAATTAAAAAGTATATAGATTGGAAATGGAAAGAAAAACTGCCATTATTTGGAAATGGCATGCTACTGTGTATAAAAAATCCTACTGAATCTGCCAAAAGCTACTATAACTAATGAACCAATTTGCAATGTAGTAGGATATATCAGTATACAATAAAAATTACATTTTTATACTAGCAACAAACAATTTGAAAATAAAATTAAAAAAACAATTCCACTCACAATAACATCAAAAGAATAAAATATTTACAGATAAATTTAACAAGTGAAGTACAAGATCTGTCCACCTCGCTGAGAGTAATTGCATTAGATCTAAATAAAAGGAGAGAAATGCCATGGTCATGGATTGGAAAACTCAATAAGGTGTCAGTTCTCCATAAATTCATCTATAGATTAAATTCAATCCCTATATAAAAAATAGGCTTCTTTTTGGGTAGAAATCGACAAGATTAATCCAAGATTTATATGAAAATACACGGGACCCAGAAGAGCCAAAACAACTTGGGATAAGAACAAACTTGGAAGACTTATATTACCTGACTTCAAATTTTATTATAGGGACTTCCTTGGTGGTGCAGTGGTTAAGAATTCACCTGCCAATGCAGGGGACATGGGTTCTATCCCTGGTCTGGGAAGATCCCACATGCCACAGAGAAACTAAGCCCGTGTGCCACAACTACCGAGCCTGCGTGCCACAGCTACTGAAGCCTGCATGCCTAGAGCACGTGCTCTGCAACAAGAGAAGCCACCGAAATGAATTTATTATAAAGTTATGGTAAATCAACAGTATGGTATTGGCTTAAGGATAGACATATACATCAATGGAACAAAACAGAGAGTCAAGAAATAAACCCTTTGATCAATGATCAATTGATTTTGACAAAGATGCCAAGGCAGTTCAACGAGGAAAGAATATTTTTTTTCATCAGACAATGTTAGGACAATTGGGATAATAAAAAAAAATAAAAAATAAAACCCAAAAATCTTAGATAGCTACTTCACACAATATACCAAAATTAACTCAAAATGGATCACAGACCAAAATGTAAGAGCTAAAACTATACAACTTCTAGGAAAAAACACGGGAAAAAATCTTTGTAATCTTATTAAGCAAAGATATCTAAGATATGACAACAAAAGCATGATCCATAAAGGAAAAAACTGATAAAGCAGAATTCATCAAAATTAAAATCTTTTGCTTTTCCAAAAAAAAAAGTTCCATTAAGAGAATGAAGACAAGCCACAGACGGAATAAAATATATTAGCAAATCATATATCTGATAAAAGATTTGTATCCAGAATACATAAAGCACTCATACAACTCAGTAGGAAGTCAAACAATCCAATTTAAAAATGGGAAAAAGATTTGAATAAACATTTCAGCAAAGAAGATGCACAAATGTCTAATAAGCACATGAAAGGATGCTATTAGCCAAGGAAAATATAAATTAAAACTACAGTTATGGGACTTCCCTGGTGGTCCAGTGGTTAAGACTCTGCACTTCCACTGCAGGGGGTGCAGGTTCGATCCCTGGTTGGGGAACTAAAATCCCACAGGCCATGTGGCATGGCCAATAAATAAATAAATAAGTAAAACCACAATAAGAAACCAGTACATACCCACTAGAATGGCTAAAATCCACAAAACTGACAATATCAAGTATTGATAAGGATATGTAGAAACTGGAACTCTTACATTAATGGTGGGAATGTAAAATGGCCCAGTTCCATTGCAAAACAATTTGGCAATGTCTTAAAAGTTAAATGTAAACAGCAATTCTACTGTTCGGTATCTATCTACGAAAAATTAAAAAATACGTCTGCACAAAGACATGTTTGCAAATATATATCAATATATATATTTTTTGGCCCGGTGGCTTGTGGGATCTTAGTTCTCTGACCAGGGATTGAACTCAGGCCCCAAAAGTGAACGTGCTGAGTCCTAAACACTGAACCGTTAGGGAGTTCCCAAAATATTTATAGTATCATTATTCATGAGAGCCCCAAACTGAAAGCAAACCAATGTCCATCAACTGATGAATGACTATCCATTCAATGAAATACTATTCAGCAATAGAAAGGAACAAAAAAACTAACACAACATTGTAAATCAATTATACTCCAATAAAAATTAAAAAAAACCAGAAAGGAACAAAGTACTGATACATGCTATAATGTGATAAACATTAAAAAATACATATATAATGCTTTCTGAGAAAAAACACACACACACACAAAACACATACTATGTGATTCCATTTACATGCAATTTCTAGAAGAGTGAAATGAGCCACTGAGGACACAGGATCTCCTCTGTGATATTTCTGCCCCCAAATGCAAAACCTGAATATAATTATGAGGAAACAGTAGACAAAGCCAAATCGAAGACCACTCTACAAATAACTGGTCTGTGTGCTTAACAAATAAAAGACAAAGGTCAAAGTACTGTTCCAGACTGAACAGTACTGAAGAGTTGTGAAAATGCAACGTAATGTGGATCTGGGGTTTGATCCTGGAATGGGGAAATAAAGAACTATAAAGAATCATACTGGGATAACTGGTGAAACATAAATATTGACTGTGAATCAGATATCAAATTTCCTGATTTTGGTAATCTTTACTGTGGTTATGTAAGTGTCCTAGTTCTTAGGAAATATACACTGACCTATTTAAGGATAAAGGGACATGATGTCTGCAAACTTACCCTCAACCAGTACAGAAAAATTAATATATATATATATATATATATACCCAGAGAGAGATAGAAACAAGCAAAATGTAAACAATTAATGAATGTAAATGTATGGGAGTTAATTGTACTATGCTTGCAGCTTTGAAATTATTATATCAAAAGAGAGCTATTTTAAAAACCTATAGATAGTGGGACTAAAGTGTCGAATCACTTTTTTTTTTTTTTTTTGCGGTACGCGGGCCTCTCACTGTTGTGGCCTCTCCCGTTGCGGAGCACAGGCTCCGGACGAGCAGGCTCAGCAGCCATGGCTCATGGGCCCAGCCACTCCGCGGCCTGTGGGATCTTCCTGGACCGGGGCACGGACCCCTGTCCCCTGCCTCGGCAGGCGAACTCTCAACCACTGCGCCACCAGGGAAGCCCCTCGAATCACTTTTTTTCCTGCATATTTCAATTAAAACAAAAACATCTTTCTCAGTCATCAGTATAATCAGATATCGTCCTTCCTCAAAAGTGGCTACGGCCTCTACTGCCACAGAATAAAGTTCAAACTGTAGTATGATATTTACAGTCCTTTCCACCCTGGTCCCAATGGACCTTTCCCTCAGTGCTTCTCAGATTCTTCTCCAAACACTTTCAAGTCTCTAAGTCTCTACGTATACCAACCGCTGCTTGGGAGGTTTGACCTCGAAATCCTCTTCATCTTTTGCAGTTCAACTCAAGTGTCTTTTCTGCTTAGCCCTCCCCAATCCCCAAAGGCAAGCTCTTTCTCTCCACACATACTGAGTTAAGTTCCCCCACTCCTTTTTTACACATTATTTATTACGCCTGATGTGCCTTGTTTGTCCACTGTCTGGCACATAGTAGGTGCTCAACCTGTCTGCTGTAATCCTACCATAATTTTATTCTCTAACCTTTCCACTAAATAAGTATCTTTCTTCTTTAAGCAAAGGCAGTAATACGTTTTGATTGTTAAAATAGTACCTGGTCAGGAAATCAAGGTGAAAGAGTGAGATAGCTACTTGCAGGGAATAGATGAAAATGTAAAAAAAAAAAAAGAAAATATTTTTCCTAATCATTAGTCACCTTCAGTCTGAACCTATGTACCTCTTGGCTACAGGGCCTCCTGACTTCAGAAGTTACCAAATATTTGAGTATTAAGTTAACGAAGTTTTGTGTACAAAGGCAAAAGCAGGTATCGACTTGGGCCAATTGTTGAATATAGGAAGATAGACAGATGAAATAGATAATCGAGCAGATTATTAAATTCTTTGAAAATTTTCTATTTAACTTCCTTAGTCTTGAGGATTTGCAAAAGGATGCACATAGAAACCGAGAAAACACTTGAAGGCAGATTATTTTCCATGATTGTATCACAAAAGCAGGTCATGAAGGCTCTAGCCAGCCTTTAAAGAATACACTGAGAGAAGAAAAACAAAATTAAGAAAGGGAGGGCTTCCCTGATGGCGCAGTGGTTGAGAATCTGCCTGCCAATGCAGGGGACACGGGTTCGAGCCCTCGTCTGGGAAGATCCCACATGCCGCGGAGCAACTAGGCCCGTGAGCCACAACTACTGAGCCTGCGCGTCTGGAGCCTGTGCTCCGCAACAAGAGAGGCCGCGACAGTGAGAGGCCTGCGCACCGCGATGAAGAGTGGCCCCTGCTCGCCGCAACTAGAGAAAGCCCTCGCACAGAAATGAAGACCAAACACAGACAAAAATAAATAAATAAATTAATTAATTAAAAAAAAAAAAAAGAAAGGGAGAGAAAATGGGGTGAAAAAACACATTAATTTCCTAATCTAAAAGTTTAGAGGAAACTTGTGTAAATAGTGGCATTAGGAATGAGGGGGGGGTAAGGAGAGCTTTTCAGGACCAGGCCAGACCAGTTACAGATTCTACAGGCTACAAGTCAGTCTGATATGTTGTCGTTATTGTTTCCAGAGCAACCAAACATGCAATTATATTTAATAAAATTGACCAGGAAAATGGGCTATAAAACCATTCTGCATGTTTTATAAACATAATACTGAATCGCAGAACTTCAAAAGTACACACACGTGTTTATAAACTTGTCCTAGTGATAGTACAATAGGATTAACTAAAAGCACCCCCAGAAAACCAAAGCCCATATAATTTACATAATCCAAGAAACTAGTTTTGTTTAAAAGCCTCACATTTCATGTGAACACATAACAGATCTGGACTTCTGGCATAAGCCACTTGATTTCCAGGCCTCTAAACTAGTCTTGACCCTACATTTAATGACAGTGCAGCTTCTCGGCCACACAGGTGTCTCCCAAAGCGCAGCCGCTCCGCTCCCCAGGGGCCCGCATCGGGTGGGTCGTGCGGCCAGCGGGAGTCACTGTCACCTCTAGCCCCTCCCCCACCCCTGCCTGTCCCTCCAGAGGCCGCCGAACGAACGGCAAGGGAGCGCCCTTTCTCTCAGGGAACTTTCCCTTCTCTGGGAGCCTCCGTCCAGACTCCACTTCTCTCTCCATCACCCCCGGCGCCGACCCTCCTCACAGCCGGACCCCGCCCGCCGACCGCCGCACTTACGGCGCGGACAGGGCGACGGCGACACAGCCTCGAGCAGCCCCTTCAGCCCGACTCCAGCGCGGGACGCAGTGCGCAGGCAGCGCCCCCTGCGTAGCGACTCCCGTGCGCCACCGCCGCGGCGTCTCCCTGGCAACCGGACGCTCAGGCCGCGCGGGGCAGGGCGGCTTCCGGAGCCGGTTCCCCCGGCGCCCGCCGCAGGGGACGCCCAAGGCCCGGGTTCAGCATCTCGGTGAGTCACCTTTGGGCCAGCCCTTAACGGCAGAGTGTGAACGCAGCAGCAGTTTCTCCTCCGAGAACCCTTTTAAGCTGCCCTGAAGGAGGCACTCGGGAAACGTTTTAACCACTTTTCCATAACACTGTGATTATACCAAGTCCTGTTCCTATCCAAGGCCTCGGGAGCACTAAAATTAAGCAAATATAAACGCTGAAGTTACAGAAGTTCGTTTTCCTGCCTGGGCAGAGACCTTCGGGTGGCCAGATCCTCTTAATCTTTACTCTTCGGTTCCGCCTTAGTGTCCAAAGAGCTTTCCAGCAGACGTCCGTAGGCTTTTTGGTAACAAGCAGTTTTATGTATTACCTGTGGTCTACTGCTGCCATTTTCGTAATTCAGCAAGCATCGTACTAGTTAATGTGGGGCTGATTCAGAGTGAGAGACATGTTTGCCACCCAGCGGGGAATCAAGTCAAGCAAACAAGTAATGTGATGAATGCTATATGGAGGTATAGGTATTAACAATGGAATAGATAATTTTTGCCAAAGTCTACCCTTCTTGTTTCCAAGAGGAACTTGGAGACACTATCTCTGTTGTTAATGAGCACATACACACTTTGTTTAGCATCAGTAAAATGCTCTCCATCATGCCCAGATTTAGGATGTCGATACTTCCCTTCTTCCCTCAGAGGTAATGTTTCTCCCTTTTTGTCATCTATCTTCCATTTTCCATTTCCTTCATTTGCTTAGAAATATGTCCTAATCTCTGCCCATCTTTAGAAACAAAAAACAGACATAAAAACAAAAACAGAAACCTTTACCTCCTTCAAGACCAAACATACTCCCAGGTAAGCTTAACACCAACTTATTTCTCTATTATTTTTGCCCTCATCATGCTATTTAGGTAACTTTCTCAGTAAGGATACAAGAGATCACATAACCTTAGGTACAAACCCAACGGGTGTTTTTTTTTTTTTTTTTTTTTCTTTTTTTGGCCGCACCACGCAGCATGTGGGATCCTAGTTCCTCCACCAGGGATCGAACCTGCATCCCCTGCATTGGAAGCGCCGAGTCTTAACCACTGGACCGCCAGGGAAGTCCCTCCCCCTTATTTATTATTTTTTTTGCCAACAGCTATTTTCATCTTCATGGTATTTGATCTCTGCAGTTTCCATAACTGTTGACTATTAGAGCTACTCTTCTCATTAGAAAGCTCTTCACAATCAGGCCCATCCCTATTTTCTAGCTTCATGCCTTGTTACTCTTCTCCACACACTCTAAGCTCAGCTGCATTTAACGTCACTATTCCTTGAACAAGCAGCATTTTTGCATATGCCTTAGTCTAGCTTACAGCTCCCTACCCTGATTTTTTTCTGCACTTGATACACTCCTCTTCATCTATCAACAACTTGGCTTATATACAACGTTCTGCACAAAGGCTTTCCTATTCCCAAACCAGAATTAGGCACGGCCGTTTGAATTGTTCTTTAAATCTATCTTTATTCATCCAAGTGTGCTCCTGGAATACTGGGAATGACGATTTTCCATCTTTTCCCCAGTGCCAGTAAAGAGCTTGGATCTACTGTAAATGATCAATGTATGTTAGTTAAATAATTATCTCATAAGAGCAAACTAAAAGAAAGTCTTTGTAATGAGTTTTGACTAGACATATTTCATAAGCTTTAATTGTAAAATTAATTATACGCAAATCCTTTTATTCTTATACAAAACGCTTTGAATAAGGAAAATCCTTTTTGATCAAGTGAAAAATTAAGACAGAGAGTTAATTTCTCTTGCTGCAAAGAGACAGTGAAAATCAGAATTTGAAATCCAATTCCTGGAGAAAATAAGTGTAATTTCAGGGGAGAAATGCTAGAGTGTATTTTAGAGGGTGGTGAATATACTGCATATATTCTGTGTAGTACATAGTTTAGCACAGTAGTTAAGAGTATACACTTTGAACTGAGTGCCTAGGTTCAAATCCTAGCTCTACTACTTCCCGGCTATATTCTTGGGCAAGTTTTTAATCTTTCTGTGTCTTAGTTTTTTCATCTGTAAAACGGTGTTAACAATACCTACCTATCTCATTGGGCTGTTCTGGGACTTCAGTGGGAGAATCTACGTAAAGCATGTGGAACAGCACAAACACATGCATTGGGCACTTATTATTATATTTTGTATAGCACACTTTTATCCTTCTTCTAGTAATGGTGAAAAGGGATACCTATCTTTTATTTCCTGGTCTCTACTGAAATTGGGGACATACTAGTAAGATGAATGATGCCAATAAGGCCCAGAAACAATTGATCTCATTCTTCTCAACACCAATGTCTAAGAAACTAGCTAACAAGACAGACAGCTTTAAACTTCAATGAAGATGAAACAGATCTTTTCCAACATTTCAGTCAGTGGCTCTCTTCCTTTTGAGTGAATAAAGATCCTCAATCAGAAGTTAGTGGGTGCATCCTTATTGCATTCCTGTTTTTTTTTGCGGTACGCGGGCCTCTCACTTTTGTGGCCTCTCCCGCTGCGGAGCACAGGCTCCGGATGCGCAGGCTCAGCGGCCATGGCTCACGGGCCCAGCCGCCCCGCGGCATGTGGGATCCTCCCGGACCGGGGCACGAACCCATGTCCCCTGCATCGGCAGGCGGACTCTCAACCACTGCGCCACCAGGGAAGCCCTCTTATTGCATTCTTAAGTGTCATCAAAGATTATTCTGAGGCGAGTGATACTTGGACCACACTCAGAAACACTGATTTAAATTCAGTGTTGGGCCAGTGGTTCTCATGAAGAGCTGCACATCAAAATCATTTGTACAGCTTCATAGAAACATAGGTTACTGGGCCTCTATCTCAAAGACTGATTCCAGGGGTCTGTATACATAACACACAACCAGTTATATACGTTATCTTCTGGAAATATTTTGAAATGCTTGACAGTTAAACGTGAAAGTTAAATTTTTTTGAGATGTGACCCTTTATATAATTTATAGGACTTGGAAACTAGAAAAAACAGTGGCCCAGAAAAAGGATCAACAACCTTGTCAATAAATGCCAAGGACAGAATATTGATTTCTTGAAACTCTTTTCCATGAGTCTGTTTTTCAATAAACTGATGATAATGTTATAGTGATAAAGATGTGTTTTTAAAAGTCATTATTCAGTTATTAGTGCTAAGATTAGTCAGAATGTATTTGAGCAGAGTGATAAATGTACACAGCTGCTATGATTATTAACAACTGTATGATTTAGAAGTCACATTTTTAGATAAGGAAACTGTTCTGGAGTTAATTATCCAAGGTCCTAACAACAGGCAGAAGCATTAACAAGAGTAGAAATGTCACCTCGTGATCCCCAACCCAGTTCTTCCCACATATAATCTTCCCCCGCTTGCCTCCAGAACTGCATTCTCCCTTCCTTTCTCTAACCCAGGAGTCAGCAAACTCTTTCTATAAAGGGTCAGATGGTAAATATTTTAGGCTCTGTGGGTAATATAGTTTTTTGGGGAAAACTGTATTTTTTGCAAAAGCAGCTATAGACAACATGCAAACGAATTTGTTCCAATAAAATGCATTTATAAAAATAGGCATTACGCAGGATTGGGCTGAGAAGTGCAGTCTGCCGAGCCCCGCTCTAACCCAAAGATTATGAATGTTTCACTAATTTTCCTGATCAGGAAATTGAAGATTCTACAAAAGATGCCCTTTTCACAAATGTGGGAATATTACCCCTTTATGAAATTGAGGAGACAGACCAAATAAAAAATCAAGATCTGAAAGATCAGAATGGTTACTTAAGGATTTTAGAATAATTAAAAAACCTTTTTCTCCTTAATGTTTTAGTCTCACTATATACAGATTAAACCAGATGACAAGCTACTATACAACAGCATGTTAAAAAACATGTTTATTTTACACTATGTACAATCAGGAACATATTTAAAAGCACTGTCAATTAAAATAAATGAAGAACATAAATCACAATTTAGTTTGTTCTTTGTGTATATATTCACATTAAAATATAAAGAACATATACCAAAAAAGAGCCAAGGTGTGCATTTTTCTAAAACTTGGTATATAAATATTCCACTGGAAAAAAGCAATCAAAAATGACTTTAACCAAAACTAAGTTCCTGTGATGTGTAGTAACCATTATATTGTTTATATGAGGTAGTAAACTAAATTATTTTGGCCAAGTGTTAATACTCTAAATCAAAAGAAACATGAAAATGATCATAAAATAAGGCCAACAAAAGTAAAAATCCCACTAGAAATTTGAACCACTTTGCTCTATGGAATGTTATAGTTCTTCAAAGTGATTATAAGAAATGTTTAGTGTGGACTCTTTGATAATGCTAACTTATACTTTGTGCATACCGTAATTCAGACAACTGCAGTGCTATGTCGCGGTACCGCTATTCTGTGATTCAAAAAATTTTTCAAAGGTATTGTTTTTAAGCACAGACAAGCAATCTTACAGGATTCTGCTGAAATATAAAAAGACCAGTTACTACAACAGGGGGTTAATTGGTTTGTTTCACATAGAAAACAACCCAAATACATTTTAAAAAGATGCTGGGGAGCCAAATGCATATTGACGATGTCACAGCTTACTTTTGTGACTTAATACATCACATATCAATACTTTGTGCAAATATAAACACACCAGTGTACTTGCATTAAAATTAAAAACAAGATTATAAAATGATTACAGCCTCCATTACAGTTTTAAAAGTTACAAGATTTATCTTCATATTACTAAATTACATATAATAAAAATACAATAGTGTTAAATGTACGGTTTCATTGCCAGCATCCCATTTTGTAATATAGCCGCACCCAAGAATATACTAAAGGATTCTTAAAATATTAATCCCAATTGCATTTTCATCAACATTTACATCTGTACAGATAAGACACTTAACTTGTACATCTCATAAAATACATTATCTACATAAATTCTTAGTGTATGTCTTTAGCAATATGAAGTTTCACAGAAAAATACTGCCTATATGTACAAAGATTACATAACAGTGAATTAAGCACTTGTGTGGTTCAATATGCTAAATATATCCATACCACTTAAAACAAAAAATTTCCCCATCTTGTCTCATGCCACAATAAATTACAAGTAACTGAAGCCAGTTAACTGCAGCTTTTGTACAGCTTCAAGCATCCGTTAATGTTGCAGTGGTAGTGTTCTTTCTCTCTAGAGTTAACTGTCAAAGCACAGCATTTCTCAGTAACTGTTTTCATGACCCGCGAGGATGTATAAATTGCTATTTGCTGTGGGGTTATCGGTTGGCCTACTTTCCAAAACCACGACCCTAAAATAACAAACAAACAAACAAAAAACATACAACAAAGTTATTCTTGAAAACTAATGTTAGCAGAAAATTCTTCCACTGCTTCTTCATTGTATGCCTCTAATAAATGCTCCTTATCTGATATGTGGGCCGAAACCATTTGCAAATCAGTATAATTGAAGAGTCAGTTCCAGCCCTGGGAAGTACACCTTTGTTGCCCACCACCTCCCACCTCTAAGCCAGTGCTGTCCTAAGAGTCAGAGGGGTAAAACCTGTACTAGGAATAAGTTGGGGGAACCTAATTCTTATCATGAATTCTAAAAACAATCTGCAGTTCAAGAATCAGAAAGTAAATCAGAATAGAACTCCAAATCCTATTGGTACTAAAACTGAAAACTTTTCTGTTTGCTAGCGTATGGTATCTCCTCTTTCTTGTCCTGTAAATCATACTTTAGATATTACATTTAATGCAAAAGCAGTACTGACAGATCTATATATTCTTGGTAACTGGAAGATCAGGCACATTCTCAAAGGTTTCATAACTTTCTGACCTGTGAATTCTTATATTATGAAAAATATAATGGTGAATATATTACTGTAGAAATTTCAATTCTCTCAAAAAAGAAACCAGTTTCATGTTGGATTTATAAAACATGTTTAGAACTATGTATTTAATACAACTCCTTTTCATACCTGTCAGATCCAAGCAGTCTGAAAATTCTCGTGCTATCTGAAATTTCTTGTGTGACCTGTTCAATTAAAATATCAATTTAATTTCTGAAATGAAAGGCACAAAATTTTATATGGGTATTTAATTTATAACTCTATAGAAAAGAAGCATAATTCCTAAGATGGAAATAGATCCCTGTATGACTGTTAACTTGTTAAATCAGCACATAAGTGCATCCATTTGTTAGTCCAGGAAAAATTTGGCTAATTTTGAATTAATCATAAAAACATGAGAGTAGTAAACCATTTGCTGGCATACAGACTTCAACGGAAAAAGTTAAAAGCAAAGCACCTAGTTGGTTTTATTTATCAGAAACCTCCTGTCAGTCACCTTAATGCTAATAGCAAGACTCTTGCAGCAGTAAGCCACTTAGGTATGGTCCTTTCACTTAAAAGGCTGCAGTGTGGTATGATGGGACAAACTCATGACTCCAGTTTAAATCCCAGTTCTCCCACTTACTAGCTGTGACAATTGCACAAGGTATGTAATTTGTTGGAAACGGTTTTACCTTCTGCAAAATGGGATAGACAATGTTTACTGTGCAGTGGTATCTTGCAGTATTTTTGTAAGTATTAATGGGTATAATGCCTAGCTAAGGAAATGCTCAGTAGATAACAATTCTCTTTCCCATTTCTTTCCAAGTCTCCTGAAATAATATTTTCTAATGGCATATGTCCTTAAAGAAGTCCTCAGTGTGACCAATTACCAGCTGGGGTGTTAAGACTAAGTCTACAAGAGAAAGAGAAACCCATTGTTTATTGCTTACTGAAAGCAAAACATTCCCAATTATAATGGCAGTAGCTTCTCCCCAAAATTTGGTAGGCTGAAAAAACAATTTGATTTTGAAACTGAAATTATTCTGGAAACAGCAGTCAGTGATTCTTGACTTTTTTGTAACTTAGCACACCTGAAGGATACAACATGCTCACTTCAGTAGTAACGGTTCAACATCATGATCTTCAAAGTATTCAATATTTTGGGATTTGCCTACTTGAAGGACATAGCATTTTTGGAGAGGTTGTATTTAGTAAGGGCTGTTTATGTAGTGTGAAAAAGCCCCTCAGGTGACTGTTTGGGCAAACTATCTTTTTTAAACCATTCTCTTGTATCCTATGATGCCTTTCTTTCTCTGCCTGGTGTTTATTAGCTGTTGACTGTTCTTATCTCCAGGCTCCATTCCCTCAGGTGATTTAAAAAAAATCTTCCTGAGAGGTGAGCCCTCTTGCGGGAATTACTCTTAGAAACATACTGGCAGTGGGACTTCGCTGGCAGTCCAGTGGTTAAAGACTTCACCTTCCAATGCAGGGGGTACAGGTTCGATCCCTGGTTGGGGAGCTAAGATCTCACATGCCTTGTGGCCAAAAAACCGAAACATAAAACGGAAGCAATACTGTAACAAATTCAATGAAGACTTTAAAAGTGGTCCACATTAAAACAAACAAAAAAAATCTTAAAAAAAAGAAACATACTGGCATCCACCTTTCTTGAATACTTACTATAGGCCAGGAATTGTGCCAAGCACATCACATACTTCCTTTTGTTTAATCTTAGCAACGCTATGAAATAAGTACTATGCTGTTATCCTCAATTCACAGATGAAAAAATACGGGCAGAGAGAAGTTAAGTGATATGTCAAGGTCACACAGTTACTGAACAGCAGAGTTGAGACTGAACCCAGGTGTCTCCTCAGGAACCCACGCTCATGATCATTCTGCTATACTGTTTACTGGTTAGAAGAAATGTTCTGATCTTAACGAACGACAGTTTAAAACACAAATGAGCTATTTTCTTGCTTGAGGCACCTAATGTTTTCCCTTCCCTCCAATGCTCAAGTAAAAGTTACTACTGAGACTGGCTTGGGGTTATTGAAAGAACTTAGGATGATTTTACTTGCCTGTAATATTCTAGGGGGCAAGTACCAAGTCTTGTTCATGCTTATAACACCAGCACTTTCTGGCATAAATGATGAACTGAATTAAATACGTCATATGACTTGGAGTTCAATTATTCCTGGAGTTAAATTAAGGTAGGAAGGACTAAGGAGATAAGAATACCAGAAATAGGCAAGGTGGCTTCAAGAGAAATGTGGAACCCTTTACTTATCGTCTGCATTGGTCATTATTTCTGAAATACAAAGTAGAAAAGGTGCTTCAAGACAGACAGAGCCTGCATCAGCACTCTTGTTCCAGGTGACGGCCTGGGAAAGTTGAAAGAAAATCAGAGTAGGCTCACTTTTAGCAGTATTTAGGAAGTTCTTGTTCTGAATATAAGGGTGATTATCTGGAAGCACATAAAATAGGCACTGAAAGTGTTTGACTGAATGGACAGAGAGAGGTTGCTATAAAGTACGTGCCATTAATTTTATCACTAGATTGAATACAGAAAATATCAATAAAATGAGCAAATCAAGTATTCCTTGCATCAATCAGGAATTTTCCAAAGTTAAAGAATACTGTGTGATGTAGAATTTGATAATGCTTCATGACTATTTAATGGACATAATTTTTTAAAAGATTACTTACCTCATTAGATCTAAAACTTCTACCTTGCATTCCATGTTTCCAGAAAGCTAGCACACTGTCCTGCAGGCAAACTAGCAGGCAAGAACAGCTCAGTTACTGTTAATAGCACAAGAGTTCAGCTGATAAGCATTATTTCATCCCTCTTTCTACCTTGCATAACAATATTTCAATTAATAACTAGTGTTAGTCATTCCATATTTATAATGGCATCTTTACCATACTGCCTAGAACTACACAGTATACACTATATACTACTATATAGCATAAATACTATACAGACCTTACTCATCTTTTTGATAAGAAAAAGAAAATTCACTGAAAATATTTTTTGCTATAGAAATTTTTGTTTTGATAAAATATTTCAAACATATAGAAAAATATGAGAATAGCCTAAAAACACACGTATCCACCATTTAACTCTCAAATCCTAACATTTTGCCATATTTGCTTTTTGTTTTAAATAAAAATGAATACAGCCAGCATCCCTATAAACTCCTACTCTAGTTGTATTCTAACCTTTCCTTCCTCCCTGAGATAACCACTGTTACGTACTTGGTATCTGTTGTTCTCATGCATGTTTTTACTATTACAACACAGTAAGTTCACATTATCAGTGTAAACTTTATATTGGATGTTTCCAACTTTTATACATTTAGTATGATGAACCAAATGATGTTTCTAATTTTTTTGTTACAAAAATGCTGCAATAAACATTCTTGTACCTCTTCTTAAACACATGTACAAAATTTTCTCTGGGGTAGACACCTAGAAATAGAATTACTGGGATACAGGCATATATGCCTTCTAAAAATTCTAGTTTTGCTTTTTGTATTTACATATTTAATATATACTTTTGTGTGTATTCAGTGAGGAAAAAGTCTGATTTTGTTTCCTGCAGATAACCAATTGTACTAGCATCATTTGTTGAACAGGACATCACTTCCCCACTGACATATGATGTAAATTTCCAATTACACGTAGGTCTATTTCTGAGCCTTCTCTTCTGTTCCACTCTTCTATTTATCCCTGTGTTGATCCCACACTGTCTTAATCACTATAGATTTATAGTAAGCTTCAATATCAAGTAGGGCAAGTATTCGTCAAAATTTATTTTACTGTTCTTGGCCTTTAGCTTTTCCATATGAATTTTTTTTTTTTTTTGCGGTACGTGGGCCTCTCACTTTTGTGGCCTCTCCCGTTGCGGAGCACAGGCTCCGGACGCACAGACTCAGCGGCCATGGCTCATGGGCCTAGCCGCTCCGCGGCATGTGAGATCTTCCCGGACCAGGGCACGAACCCGTGTCCCCTGCATCAGCAGGCAGACTCTCAACCACTGCACCACCAGGGAAGCCCTTCCATATGAATTTTAAGATCAGCTTATCAAGTGGCAGAAAATACCTTACTGGGATTTTTATTGCAAATGCACTGAACGTGTGGATTAATTTGTGAAGAACTAACATCTTTCCCATATTCAGTGTTTCTATCCATGGATGCGCTGTAGTTTATTTGTTTAAATCTTCTTTTATGCTTTTAAACAATAATTTGGAATTTCCTAGATGATGGTCTTAAATATGTTTGGTTACATGTCTTACTGGCATATCAGAAAGCTATCCATCTGTGTTACTCTTATCTAGCAACTCTGAATTTGCTTACTGGTTCTAACAGTTTAGAGCTGTATATTCTAGTAGATATTCATACCATCAGCAAAAAAAAGGACATTTTACTTATTTCTTTCTAATCCTCATAGTTCCCTTTTCATAGTCCAATGAGACTATGTTGAAATGTGATGATATGTGATGATAGCAAACATCCTTATCTCATTCTCCAACTTAATGGGAATTAGTTTAACCATTAAACACAATACTTTTAATAGGCTTTGCTAGAGGAAGGACATTTCCTTCTACTCCTAATTTCTAAAAAGTTGTTTTTAAAAAAAAAATCATGAATGACAGATTTTACTGGACGCTTTTTGTGCATCTACTGAAGAGTTACATAACTTTTCGCTTTTAATCTTTAATGTGCTATATTACATAAATAAATTTTCTGATGTTGAACCATCTTTGCTTTTCTGAGGTAAAGTCTACTATTTGATGATATGGAATTCTATTTGCTAGTATTTTATACAGATTTTCCAAAATCTATTTTCATGAGATTGGGTAATTCTGTCTTCTGTATAATTTAACTGATTTTAGTATCAATAGTGTTAAACATTGATTTATTCTGCATTCCTTCTTTGTCTACAATCTGAAGCAGTCTGTATAGCACAGGAACTATTCCTTCTTTCAACGGTGGATAAAAATCCCCTATAAAACCACGAGGCCTTATGTGGGGAGAGTCTTGATTAGTAAGCACCTCAAACCACAAGCCTGGCTCTGGTTCCCCATCTCCTGTGGGACACTGCTAGTCTTCTTTACCACTCAGGAATGCATATACTTTGAGTTTCTGTTCTTTGTCTTCTTTATTGAGCTAGCTATGTGTTTTTAAATATGGATTCCATTTTAACATCTTGAGCAGATGTCCCTCAAAACTGACTTCTTCTTATCATCAGTGTTTGCTTGTTGGGAGAGAGGCATTCTAACTGGGAGAAAGAATAAAAATAGGACCAAGAATAAGACAAATGAACTATCTGCCCTTGGCCCTACCATCCGCCAATGCACATACATGCAAATATCTTTACTGATAAAGGACACCAGAAAAACTGTGTATGATCATTTCACCTTATTTTTCCTGAATGTAATCATTTTAGAATACTGATTGTGTAAGAAATCCGTTTTCAGAAAAAACTCATCAAGCAAAATGTAAAAATGGCAAGAAGGAAATTCCATATACTTATGGATCTCTGATCAGGAGCTACAACAGCAAAAATACAAAAGACTATACTGAGTACTAAATTTTAAAGTACTTATAGGGGAACTGTGCAGGAGTCTGGAGAAAATGGAAATTCATAACTAGGTTATGAATAATGATATTTAATTATTTATTTTGAAAATGTCAAATCTGTAGGGAAAATAACATTATTTACAGATTATGTCACAGTTGTTAAACTATTTTAGAGAATGTGTAAAAGCAAAGACTGATATTCACCTCATATTCATTACATCCTACAATTTAAAAGAATGAGCCCTTAGTAATATATTTTTATAATTTCAAATAAGTATTAGACTAATTATTTTAAGCAGTTCATAATGCAATCAAACAAGAAACACAAAACTCTGGCTTACCTATTGACTCAATCTGGAAATCAAAGGTGAGTTCTGATGATAGTTTTCTGCTAGATTTTAATCTTCCTTGGAGATTTACTATTTTTATACAACCTAGAAAGAAAAAAAGTCACTCAGAAACTAAGATAAAAAAAACTCATTAAGATAAGATATTCATAAATAAAAACTTACAGTCCAAGCATACAAGAATGGTATCTCTCTCCAGTTGGGTTACATGAGTAACACTTGTCTGTGGGGTATCTACAACACAAAAAACTCAATAAAACTTAGAGAAAACAGTAATATTTAAAGCAGAGACATTAAAAAAAGAATTCTGAACATCACTGAATTTGAAATGGATATATATTTTTAACTATACATATGTAGTGGTTAAGCCAGGTGGCTTGGATTCAAAATTTGATGCAAGAGCTAAACTAAGTGAGTGCTTAATGGAGGGTTAGCTATTGTCATTACTATTGGTGATGCCACTATTTTATTCGTATGTGAAATTAGGAGTCTAATCTGTATTATGGCAATGATTAATTTCTGATTTTAAGCTTAGAAGGCCAGGGGCTGTGCTGTGTACGTCATTATATGTGGTGCCTAGCACATGCAATACATATTTGTTGAATGAATGAATCAGAGAGTCAAACAAATAACTTCAGGTCCAAATGAATTAAGAAAAAACCTGAAGTATTTTGAGAAGTATGAAGCACCATAAAAATGCATAGAGGCCCTATTTTTATAATAATGATTTAAGAAAGTTTTCACAAACTGAAAATGTTTAAATGACATAGTTTTCCAGGAAGCAAAAAGTAGGATATCCCAAGCTTTGTATGAACATCAAAACTGAAACTGCTAAACTATAGGCCTTTGTTTCTGGAGAGTGGGTCTGATCCAAAGTCTAGCTTGCCTGTTTTCTACTTCCTACAGTATTTAGAATCTTAATAAATTCATGGATGGCTGTATTTCAGACCTTCACACGTATTTTAGACCTGGTACTTCTGTAACTAACCAGGGTTGGAAGGATATGGAATAGGCCTCCTGTACATCAGGCCAACGAGATCTTTGTGACTCTTACACACTTGGTGAAAATTAGTCAAGAAGCCAGTCTAGCATTACTGGATAGAAAGCCAGGAAAATGAGATTTACAAATTGCTTATAACTATTAGTTCCCGAACACTGGAGTCATTTGGAGATCTGCTGACACCCAGCTGCTGGCCCCAGATATTCTTATTTAATCCAGGGTGTGTGTGACTTGAGGTATCAAGAGTGTTAAAAGCTTCTCAGGTGGATTCTAATGTGCAGCAGAGTTTAGGAAACCACTAGCTTATAATTTCAGCTGATACAAAACCCTAAACATACTTTCTGTCTCTTACTCTGTCTCATCATCTCAAAACCAGAGATGAATTATATTTGTCATGTTTAACTTCTAATAAAGGGATTTCATTATGGTAAGAGAAGTAATCAAAAGTTCCTGGGAAGGAAGGGACAAAATTCTTTTGTCAGGAAATGAGGCCCTTCATTCAACAAATAGTAGAAAAGGATTTAAAATTAAAATGCTTGGGAGAACTAAGACAACTGGAATTCACTAAATAAAATATTAATCAACCAACAATCCCTTCTTGTTAAATAGGGAGGAAGAGATTAGAAAGCAGGAGTTCACCCCGTGTCTCAAAGGGAAGAGGGCCTCTAAAGGGCGAATTTAACAGAGAACTTAGGGGCACCAAAGAGAAACCACAACAATGTTGTCAAGGGCTGGCCATGTTTTCCTTCAGTAATGTGTCCTCACAGGAAAGCTGTTTCAAGTCCCCTGGGATTCAGCAAGCCATGAAATTGTCTTTAGACTTTTGTGAATGTCTGTGATCATTTTTTTTCAATGCCAAAAAAACTCAGTCTCAATTCTTTTCCTTTTGTGAACACTCTTTCAGGCTTCCAACAAACTCCTGACTAATCAATATTTATTGGCAAATTGGTTCTTTAATATTTCCCTTAGTTGCCAAAGACTCTGAACAAAGGGCCTTTGCAAGATCTTTAAAAATAACCTTTGCCTAATGAAAGATATAGTAAATTTATTACTTAATAATTCATTAAAAATCACAAACCTGATTCTGTAAACCATGAAGAGGTAGAATTTGGATTGACTGTTTCAAATCGAACCACCTGGTTGAAGTCTCTCCCTTTACTGACACCAACACAAACTAAAGGGTACTCCTGTTCAGGAACGACCAGCATTTCAAACATTCTAAGTGGACATGGTATAGGAAAATCTATGTGCTAGAAAAAACCAAAATATATTAAACAAAGGAAAACGAAAGCAAAAAAAATTTCATGAGAACACTAATAAGAATTTTTAGTTTTATGAGAATATATAAAATAGTACTCTCTACTATAAAGATTGGTTCTTGGCACAGAAACTCAGGGTATGCAGAAAATCTAAATTAGAAAGTATCTTTATAAAGAATTCAGGTTAAGCACTGCAAAAATTTTTTAAGTTAAAAACCACACACTCTTCGCATATTGGGGTGAAACAGACTTACAAATCACCTGTCCAACCCTCTTTTTTCAGAGTTGGAAACTAAGACCCAGCAACTGGGTGGCTGGCCCAGGCTCCCCCCTGCCCCCTCCCGGTATGGCAGAGTCTCCTCTCTCCTAATCCCAGGCTGCTTCAGTACTACTCCTCTGCCTTCTTATCCAGCTGAGCAAACATGGATGAGAAAACTGAAATGCTAATGAGCAAGAGACATTCCCCTTAGAAGTGTGGACAGAAAAAAAAAAAAAAACCAACTACAAATAAGAGAAATTTAGCCCTGTATTTCAAGTGGTTCTATTTAATAAATTAACTTAGTTAAAATGCAACCCATTTTAATTTTACCTAAGTTTAAAATTATTTTTATTTTGCTACAAAGAGACTAAATTCACACTCTGAAAGTTTGGAAAGATAGAGGAAAACATTAACTTCATTAGTAATCAGGGAATAAAACCAAGATAACCATACACACCCACCAGAAGAACGACAATAATAAGGGTTACTCAGAGAAGAGCAAACAAATGCTCCTAACACTGATGGTGGGAGGATAAACTGGTGTGACCACAATGGTTAATTACAATACCTATTAATGCCGAGATACACATCTCTTAGAACCCAGCAATAACACTCTTAGTTATACACTCTAGAGAACGTGACTACATGCACGCACAGGAGACATGCAAAAATATTCACAAGCTGCATTGCTCAGAATAACAAAAACTGGAAGTAACCCAAATGCCTATCAATGGTAGCATGGATAAAATGATGACACATTCACACAATGGGAAATTAGACCACAGTGAAAATGAACCAACTATGGCTATATCCAACAGCTACACAAATATCATGCTGCACAGAAGTGAGACCCAAATGAATATATACTTTATGATTCCACTTGTATACAGTTGAAATATCAGGTAAAATTAATGCTAATATTTAGAAGTGCATGCTTACATGGTAAAAATGGAAAACAAGGCAGCTGTTTTGTAGGGGGTGCCGTGGGGAGGTCTGAGGCGCTAGCAACGTTCTTCTTCACGATAAAAAGGTTTTAAAAAATATATTGGTCTTAACACATTTTATTAAGTCTAACCTTAATATATTTTATATTTTTGTTGCTCTTATAACTGGGCCGTGTTTCCATTATACTTCCCAAGTGGCTATCGTTAGTATCTCTAAAAACTACTGAAACTGATTTATTTTTTACTCTGGTAACTCACTGTAAATTCTAAAGAAAATAAATGATAGAGAAAATAAACAGGTGAAATGGGGCTCCCGTAACTACTAGTCTTAAAGTGTCAGAAGATGCAGTGTGGTCCTCATGGCTGGAACGTGAAGCTCTGTGCACACCTGTCGTTCCCACATTCTTCCTTCCCCGTGACTGCCCGAGTGCCCCCATCCCAGAGGTCTAGACACTCCTTCACGAACGCTCTCCAAACACCCTCTCTGGGAGCATTCCCACCTGGGGATATGCTATGGATAAAATCTGTCCTATTTTTAATAAGGTAAAACATTTAAAATAATTCTCTTTGAAATGTGGAGAGAGCAGTAAGACAGGAAGAAAACAAATGCTTCCGTATTTTTTCCTCAGTAAATATGAAAACCAACACCTTGTGAATACTTCTACTTAGCTTCCAACAATAACTAAACAATATGTATAAGTCATTAACAGAAGAGGATTCCCATATAACAGTTTAAAATCCAGTCGCTATTGGTGATGGTCCTTGAGGGCAGTGACTATATCTTACTCTTTATCTCTCTAGTTAAACAACACTGCCTGATTTGTAATGAGTACATGAATGTCTGCTTCAATTTATAACTTTTATTTATACTGAAAATGTAGTCTAGAGAAGCAAAAACTTACTCAGAAATCTCATGAGGAGGAAGTATATGGAAAGCATAAGAATGTTTTTGAACATATCTGGTAAGAGTTGTAGTACAGAAAACATCAAAAATACTAATTGAGATAATGCCAAACGTAGAAACAAAATATACATATAGAAATCTCGAAGAAGAGACACAGAGAAAGAACTGGGTTAAGATGAAGGGACATGAATAGGGGCGTGTAGCTCAGGGAGTTTAAGGAAAGTGGGAAGAGCAAGAAGTCGTGAAGGAGGCCTGCAAGTAGAACTGTACTGTAAGTCTAACATCCTAGAATACTGGCAACAGGCCTCATCAGTCAGGGGCAGGCTCCCTGGTACCATCTACCCAGGAAAGAGAAAACATGGATGGATAATTTTTAAGCTTCCCATGTCTTCAAAGTATATTTTCTCTCTTGCATGCTCTGAATACATAAAATTCCTTTAACAGAGAAAAGGGTCTTTCATTACGTATTAGGATAAATAGTTTAACGTATCAGGTAACACATAAAATTCATTCATGCTAAGGTTTAATCAGACTATTAGTATCCATGAACAACTGATGTAATGAAACTGTTTTCATTCTGATAGAGGTTAGGAATGAAAGGAATAGGAAGGACATACTACAAGAGACTAAGGAGGAAGACAGGGAAGGAAAGGGCTGTAGAAAAATAACTACATACACTTTACCACTCCATCTAGGACACGTCATGCTTTTTGTCAAACAGGCAAGAACAAAGAGGAACTGAGAACAAAACCATGTGGCCAGAAATGGGCTGGGTTCAGAAGCTCTGCTCTGGATAATTTATAAGGCTATTTTCCCTTTCAGTTTTTGGTTTAAAGAATTTTTGTTTCAGTGAATTTATTTGTGGAAATATGACCTCAATGGGTTGTAAATTCTTGAAACTCTTTTTTTTTCATTTCTTTAGCCCTAGTTAATTTTGAGGTTAATAAATAAGGATGTGAAAATTAAAACTAGATTCCCCACTCATAAAATTTTAAATAACAGAAGCCGATACTTTAAACATCCTAACTCTATATTATATAACTGAGGAAGAATGCACTCCAATTATATTCCGATCCCAACTGCTATGGAGATATCAAATGCTCATGAAATAAAGACTACTTACTCTATATAAAATAGTGAAGAAAATAGCTTAAAAAATTCATTTGGTATTTCCTTGGGGTGACTGAGCCAGCACTTCATACATTTTAAGTTAGTTTTTCCTCTAAATTTAAGTTATAGCTAAATAATATTAAATGTTTTAAAAAATATTAATTAAAGGGACCTCCCTAGTGGTCCAGTGGTAAGACTCTGCGCTTCCATTGCAGGGGGCATGGGTTAGATCCCTGGTCATGGAACTAAAATCCCACATGCAGCACAGAGTGGCCAAAAAAATTTTTTTTTCTTTAAAGATTCTAGAGAAACTAAGGCACAAAACACCATCCATGGGAAGGATTGGGCAAATTAATACACAGGCATATATCCAAAACAAATAATTTCCCCTTCATTATGGTTATCCCTTGACTTTTTAAGGCCAAATGCCAAGCTGCATGTTGTCCCTCTGCTGTGATGGAGCAGGTCAACCAGAAAACATATTCAAACAATATTTCACTGCTCTCTTAGTACCTCCTGTTCTTGACATCAGACTGTGTATGTGATCCAGTATTTCCAGCTCCCATTGCCATATCCCTGAACTATTTATCTAGTCTCTTTCAAAACTTCTATCAGGCCAACTGTGTTTTTTATAATTGGGCAGATTTTCACCACTCTGCCATATAATCCTAAATTATTACATTAAATCTTGAGAATTAACTGGAAAAAAAAGTTTCTGAAAGAACAGGAAAACTGACAAGCTTTTATACTAAAAATGACTTAGGCATGCTTACCTTAATTAACATAAATTTCTGCATTGGTTCAACCCATTCTAATAGAACAATGCTAGTTTGAAGTGCCCCACATAGGTATTTGTGGCCTGTGTAAGGATTTCTCACTGTCAAGGCAAAAAAGTATATGTAAGTTTTCTTATAATACATAAAAGTCCTTACAGTAACAGTTGCATACTTCGAAAACAAACAAACAAAAGTTGACTGCCAGTTCAATTTCTTAATTAGACTGCAGAGTGAAAAAGAAATGCTGTTTCAGGTAGTAGCAGGAAACTCCCTTATCACTTGCAGGATTTTTATGTGTATTCCCAAGTGAAAATGCTGGTCATTATGGGGCCTGGGGGCGGGAAGAAGAACTTGAGGTCTTGTGGTAGCAGAAAGATTAGCAAGATCCTGAAGACAGGGTCAAAGTAGGTTTGGGGAGAACTTCCCAAATTGATAGCTGCAGCACACGTAGGGGCAGGTGATTCAGTGTGCTTTTTGGTAGTCATGTTCAGAGGCAGTAACGCTTTGGGCCGCACTACGTGAAGACATTAATCAAGTCTCAAGATACAGGTTTACAAACAATAAAACTGAATTGCCTCAGGGTTTTTTAAGGGAGGAAAGGAAACTGCTTTTGGTTTTTCCTAGATGCAAATCAACCAGCTAGCTGTTACGGGGGTTGGGGAGGACTTTCGGCTAGTGCTGTGTGATCAGGGAGACTATAACCTTCACATCACAAGCATAATGTTTCATCTATTAAAGGTATGAGAATAAATAATAAGTATGCCGGGTGAATAAATGTAGTCTCATAAGCCATTACAAAGCAAAATGGTGAATGATCAGTAACAGGCTCTTTAGAGAACAGGGTGTGATCAAGTACTGTAATAAAGTCATTCTCCATTTACTAGTCAATAAATTATCTGCAAAACAACTACATGTGCAAGGTACTATATGAACATAGAATGGCCAATACATTTATTTTATTTAAGAGGAAAAATAAACTATTACTGGCAGAACGTCCTGGAGTAGTACTGTTTTACACTAGATTTTAAAATGTGCCTCTCAGCATCTTCTCACCCACTCTGCAAAGCAGGAGAGCTACATGATTTTGGACAGTTTACTTACCAACACAACACTTCTGACACCACTTGGTTTCAGGGATTTTTGCTGATACAGCAAATTTCCTAAATGGGAATGGAAATGGAAATGAATATATAATACATGTAGGCAAAGTTAGTATATGCAAATAGTACTGTTACAGTTCAGTGGAGAAAAGATGAGTTGTTGTTTAAAAACTGGTCCTGACATAACAGATCATCTATTAAAAATAAGAATAAATTGGATACCTTTCTCAACTCCCCCCAATCAATTCCAAATGGATTAAGGATTTAAATATGAAAAACAAAACTATAAAATATTTACATTTTAGAATATGACCTTGGGATTTCTTTTTTTTTTTTTAAGTCTTTTTATTGAATTTGTTACAATATTGCTTCCATTTTATGTTTTGTTTTTTTGGCCGCAAGGCATGTGCTCCCCGACCGGGAATGGAACCCGCACCCCCTTGCTTTGGAAGGCAAAGTCTTAACCACTGGACCACCACGGAAGTCCTGGGATTTCTTTTAAAAATGCAAAAATAAATCATACAGGAAAATACTGATAAACTTAAATTGATATTGCTTTCACTGCCGTATCCTTAGCACCTCAAACTATGAGTGGCATTCAATTTGTTGAATGAATTTGTTTAATACATTATTAACTTTGGTTTACCAAAAGACACCACTGAGAAAGTAAAAAGATGAGCCACAAACTGATAAAAGAATAGGTCTCTATTCTGACAAAACGATATCAAAAAGTTAATGCATTAAAATTTATGTGCCTTACATTCTTTGGGGGCTCTTTACTTTTAAAGCTTGGAGGTCAGTTTCCATGCCGACAGGAATTTAGGATTATCAAGTTAGAAAGCTGAATGGAGTCATACTTTTAAGTAGGCAGAAAAATAACAGCACAAAGTGGCAGCTGGGAGAAAAAGAGGGGCACATAAACTGTACAGGAAGAAAGAAACTTCCTGACTAGTTATAGGAGCAATATCCCTAAGTCCAACTACAGATATTATAATACAAATGTAATAAATCAAGTTCATAATCATAACTAAGTCATCATGAAAAGATCCAATTAAACTCAGTGTAATCTATTTTAAAGACAGAAAAGCTTGCAGTGTATTTTTAAATGATTTTCATCCAAAAGTTAATTTTTTAAAAGTTTTTGTGCACAAAGGGGCAAATGTTAGCTATACTGTAAACTCAGCAATTAACAACAACAGATTTTCAAGGTACTTAAAAGTTAAGGTTCTACATTAGTTGCTTTACAATTAATATTGTAAAGAAAGAATGGTTACATTATAAAGTTTTTGTAAAATACAATTTATACCAAACTCAAGATTTTTACTCAACAAATGAAGCCTAATATAATAATAACCAAAAAGAAGAAAGAACATAACTAAAAATCCCTGAAAGTAGAAAAGCAAAAATCTCGATTTCTAAGTAGTAATTATCTTCTAACAAAAATCTTCATTTAATAACTCACCTAAATTTTCTAAGTTTAGAAACTACTTGGAGAAAATTCATTTTATTCAGACGGACACAAATAAGTCAAAAACACTATATGTGACATAAAATTACCAGCAAATTACAGGAAAAAAATTAGTTTTAACCTTGTAGAAAAACAATTAAAAACTCAGAAAGAAAATGTTTGATATAAGTAGAAAGTATAAAGCAGAAAATTTTAGAAGAATGTGATAAACACTTGTAAAAATACATTACTTCTTACAGTTTTTCATTACACGTGATTTCTACAAACCCATGCTTTTTCAATTTCTGTAGTATATCTTTTTTTAGAATGAATTAACATATTATCTCTAAGGATGAAAACATAATTAAATGTACAGTTACCTTGGCAGTATTCTGTCGGGGAGTTTGTGTGCTGGAATAGAAACGGGTAACTTTTGCATTTGTCTCGCATAATCAAAAAGCCCTGGTAAGTTATGGGAATAAAGCTGAGAAGCTTTACCTGCAGAGAAAAATATATATGTCATAAAAGCTGATAACATAAATAGGAACAACTGTAAGGTATTTAAAAACTGAAAGACTTACCAGATATTGATAGTAAGCAATTGTTCATTACATACAACCATGTACACCTTCGGGGGAATAGCTGATTTAAAAAAAAAAAAGCACAAAGTTTACAAAGGATAATAGATAATAGCAGTGTAAATATGTACATATTAACCATGTAGCTATCATATCATTAGGCCAGTTCTTAAAAAAGAAACTTTTTTTTTTTTTTCTTTTGCGATACGCGGGCCTCTCACTGTTGTGGCCTCTCCCGTTGCGGAGCACAGGCTCCGGACGCACAGGCCCAGCGGCCATGGCTCACGGGCCCAGCCGCTCCGCGGCACGTGGGACCCTCCCGGACTGAGGCACGAACCCGTGTCCCCTGCATCGGCAGGCGGACTCTCAACCACTACGCCACCAGGGAAGCCCAGAAACTTATTTTTAGTAGAAATTCATTTTATAAGGCAAGTAAAACAAGATGCTACACATACATATTTATATGGAAGAAAAATAAATTAGCAGTGTAATTTCATTATCTGAGTTCCCACATGACATGATTAGCTCCACCCTCCTTATGGTTAGGACTACGTAATCCCAAACTACACAGGGAAAAGGACATTTTCAAACAATGTCTATTCCTTTATTTTGGTTCTGGGGTTTTAAATACTTAAGACTCTCCTGTGTACTTCCAAAAAAACGGTCTTATCTAGGCATATGGACATGCATGGCTTTGGGAGCAGAAGAGAAAAAAGGATCACGGTGTCGTGAAACACAGGATATGGAAACAGTAGGTATGGAGGGAAAAAAAGGCCAAGAGAGAATATGATGAAAACGTATAAATCATAAAGGACATATATATGGAGTTCATTACTGAAATCTAGCACATAAGAACTGAGAGACACCTCTTTGTAAGCTTTAAGGTGATTAGTATTTAGGGTAAAGAAAGGGATTTCATGAAACATATATTTTGAAGGAAAAAAAAACAACTGCTCTCATTAACACCTTTCATATGCGTATCAGTGGTTCTCAAAGTGGTCATTGCACCAGCACCATCAGCATCACCCGGCATTGTTAGAAATGAGAAATGCAAATTCTTGGACCTCATCTCAGAGTTACTGAAGTAGAAGCTCTAAAGGTGGGTCCAGCAATGTACGGTTTAATCAGCCCTCCAGGTGATTCTGTTGCATACTGAAATTTGAGAACCACTGATCAATGTAATTAAGCATTGTGATTTAACAAGCTTGGTTGCTGGGTGTGCCCTGGCAATTCCTACTAGGTTACTCCAAAATAGACTGGGATGAGGGTAGGGAACAGAAAGAAGGAAGAGACTAATGATGAAACATATCAAGGCCTCTAAGGACATTACTTTAAAAAAGCCTTTAAAAGTCACAATGATGGTCCCGAATAATTAAAATAGAATAATAAAAGGGTGAGAAACAAAGTAAAATCTATTTTTAATAAAACCTGTTTCATTTATTTGCAAAATGTACCCACATAAAACACCTAATGTCTCCAAGCAAGTAAAATGTGGCACTGCTATGGTTTTTTTTTTTTTTTGGCTGTCCTGCGTAGCTTGTGAAATCTTAGTTCCCCCACCAGGGATTGAACCCATGTCCCCCTGGGTTCAATGGATTCAATCCCATTGAATTGGAAGCACAATTCAATGGGATTGAATTGGAAGCGCAGAGCCCTAACCACTGGACTTCCAGGGAAGTTCTGCTATGTGGGTTTTTTAAAAAAAATATGTATGTATGTATGTATGTATTTATTTAGTTGTGCCGGGTCTTAGTTGCGGCAGGCAGGCTCCTTAGTTGTGGCATGTGGGCTCCTTAGTTGCAGCAGGTGAGCTCCTTACTTGCAGCTCACCAACTCTTAGTTGAGGCATGCATGTGGGATCAAGTTCCCTGACCAGGGATCGAACCTGTGCCCCCTGCATTGGGAGTGTGGAGTCTTATCCACTGTGCCACCAGGGAAGTCCCCCTGCCACGTGGTTTTTAATTTTGGAAAACTTGCCTATAACCGTGCCTCAGACTGCAAGAACATAAACAACATTTCCTGCTTTATGCTCTCATAAAAGTTTCACAGAAGAATTGAGAATTCATTGGCTATATTGAGAAAATTAGGCAGATAAAAAAAAGGGCAATGACTAATTCCAAGTCACATACCAGTACATGTTACCAAAGTAGCAAGAAACTGATTTTTATTTAATTCAGTGTTGAAGTGAGTTTATTTCCATAAAAATACATATTTACAAAGTACTGCAAGTTCCAAACCAAACAAATTTATCATGGGACTATATATTTGTAAATATAAGTGAGTTTATTTAATACAAGCATATATAAAGTACCAGGGTAAGACACAAATTCCTTTGGTAATATCAACATAGGGACAATGGAAGAGTATTTATGCAAAGTTTTATTAAGTGTTGCATTTTCACTTTGGATTTTCATTTTTAGCCACGTTTAATAAAACTCTAAAGCTTTTCTAGATTTCTAATGCCTACTTCTCTTAGCAAAATAGGCTCTGGGTGAAATAATCAGTTTAGTAAAGCTATATAGTGCTTAAGAAGAGTAGGTTCTGGGGACTTCCTTGGTGGCACAGTGGTTAAGAATCCGCCTGCCAATGCAGAGGACACAGGTTCGAGCCCTGGTCCGAGAAGATTCCCACATGCTGCGGAGCAGCTAAGCCTGTGAGCCACAACAACGGAGCCTGCACTCTAGAGCCCGCGAGCCGCAACTACTGAGCCCATGCGCCACAACTACTGAAGCCTGTGCACCTAGAGCCCGTGCTCCACAACAAGAGAAGCCACCACAACAAGAAGCCCGCGCAATGCAACAAAGAGTAGCCCCCGCTCGCTGCAACTAGAGAAAGTCCACATGCAGCAACAAAGACCCAACATAGCCAAAAATAAATAAAATAAACAAATTTATTAAAAAAGAAAAAAAGAAGAGTAGGTTCTGCATTTTGCCTAGATTTAGACAGCTGCTTTCTCATTGACTCTGTGACCTTGGATAACTGACTTATTTCTGTGTCTCAGTGTTCTTATTTGTAAAATGGAGCTCCTATCCCAACACTGTTGTTGTGTTGAATGAACACAATGTTCCTTGTAGGTGTAAGATGCTCAGAAGGCTGGCGTACATTGAGCACTCCATAAATGCTAGCTATAAATAATAACAGCAGAAAAAGATTTGTAAATCAAGACCCTGTTCTGTGTCATTTTCTCACCTTTCAGCATCTTCCCCTATGTAGCAGACTCATGCCACCCAGTTTCTTTCCTTAGAGTACAGAGAAAACCAGCCTAATAATCAATTTCACAGGAAGATGGAAAAACTCAAGATCTTCTCTACTCTTATAGGCTTCCTCTGGGAGGGAAAACGTTCACCTTGATGGGCGTGTTTAGCTCAGAAAATATTACCGTAATAATGTAATTTCAAATGCTAAAGTACCGAAGAAGGGGAGTTACTGCAGAGTGGGAATGGGTGGGGTTGAAGGTACCTTCGCTTAACAGCCCCTTAAATTAGGTTGATGAATGCTTACCCCATGTAAGCATGACAGTGGTCTTGTTCCTTACAATTAATATTGTTACCAGTACTATGATTTTTAGATATCTTATTATATCCAAAAAAATTTACCACTTTTGACTGTTATTTACTAATTATTATAAATAACAAGATCTTTTTCTTTTTTCCCTAGTTCATATGTGTTTTTCAGCCACTTCACTGTATACCTCCTTCCAGATTAAGATTTAGAGTAAGTATATCAGTTAAGGATCTTGTTAGGAAATCTGATTTAAAAAATGTTGTGATGAGAAAAGATGGAAATGTTTGGTTTTGAGGAAATTATCATTACTTATGGATTTTTCTATTTTATTTGTAATCGATTTATATTAATAATGGAGAATTAGTCGTACATCTCACAGGCACCCAAAACTCAACATGACCAAACTGAATGCATCATTATTCCCTTCAAACTGACCTCTCCTTCTGTATACCACACCCTGCCAAGTGGTACTGTCACTCATCCAGTCACTCGAGTTGGAAAACTGAAGTCAACCTAGACTTCTTAACCTCCTTGTTGAACTGGTCATTCAGTTTGGCCAATTCTAGCTCTTTAATTCTCTAAGTCCAGTGTTTCTCTATAGAAGTGATACAAGTGGGAGAGGCAGTATGGTGAAGTATTTAAGGACATGGACTCTGGAGCCAGCTTGCCTGGGTCCATATCCCAGTTCAGCCACTTAACAGCTGTGGGATCTCTGAAAAGCTACTTTCTGAGCCTCAGATTTCTTATCTGAAATGAGAATAATAATGGTATCTACTTCTAAGAGTCACTGTGAAGATTAATAGCGTTTAAAAACAGTACCTGGCACGTAATAAGATTTATACAGGTATTAGCTATTAATACCATCATCATTATCATCATTTTTGTGGGTAGGTTGTTTAGCAGTTCTGGTCTCTGGGTACTAAATGCCAAAAGCTGCCTCTAAGTCATTGTGACAATCAAACACGTCCCCATACAATTCCAAACCCCATTTTCCCCCCTCTGTCCTCTCCACTTCTGCTCTGACTAAACACTTCTTTACCCTTTAACCATAATCTCTAGTCTCATCTCTCACCACAATGCAAACAGGTATTTCTAAAACACAGATCTGATCATCAGCATGTTACACAAAGCTCTGGGGTTTGGCACCTGCCTACCCATCCACCTTCATTTATTGTTACTGTTCTACACTCATTCTATACTCCAATCGAATTATCCACTCACAGTTCCCCATGCTTGCCATGCTCTTTCATGTTTATCCTCTAACCTTCTACTCATCATCATTTATGGTCCATCTTAAATGTCTCTCTCCTTCTCATCTCCCCACAGGAGGTGCTAGTGATACCCACCTCTGTGGCTTATACTTTGTACTCACTCCTACTGTGACATCTAACTCGAAGTGTGTTGCAGTTATTGGTTTACATGTTTGTTTCATCTATTAGATCATGAGCTACTTAAAGGTGAGGACTAATCTTGTGAGGGTGTCTTTAGCACCTGGTAAATAGAATATGCTCTAGGAAGGTTTTATGAACAAAAGAGGCAACAAATCATAGCACTGAAACATTTCTCGTTTAGTGTCTGTGTACAATAACCTAAGAATTTTTTTAAGAAAGGAAAAATACAAAATAACATACCTGTTCCATTGATGTTTCATGAAGTTCATTGAGATTCAAGGTATAAATCCCTTCTTCAGCACCAAATATCAAGTACTGATCTGAAATGACAAAAGTAATCCACTGATTTTTTTTTTTTTTTTTTTTTTTTTTTTGCGGTACGCAGGCCTCTCACTGTTGTGGCCTCTCCCGTTGTGGAGCACAGGCTCCGGACGAGCAGGCTCAGTGGCCATGGCTCACGGGCCCAGCCACTCCGCAGCATGCGGGATCTTCCCGGACCGGGGCACGAACCCACGTCCCCTACATCGGCAGGCAGACTCTCTACCACTGCGCCACCAGGGAAGCCCAATCCACTGATTTTGATATATAAAATACTCTTTAAAAGAATTGATATAAATTAAGTATATATGTATTAACATATGAAAAAAGAATTACTGTGGTCTGTAAGTAGTATTTTTTATTTTAATGCAAATAAGTAGTTAGAAACTCTAGCTCAAGGAATTGAGTTATATGCAAATATTAGCCTCAAAGCAGTGAAGAAAATTTTATGAAAAGAGGTTTTGAAGAATGTCATGCTAGGACTCCTCACTCATCAGAGGGTGCTAAGGACTGGTAGAGAATCTGCAGCAAATTTTCTAAATTCCCTCTTGGAGAGGAACATGTGCAACTGACATACAGAATGCAAATCAAGAACAGCTGATACAGACTCAAAGTATTTTTGCAGATGGGCTATTATTATAAACATAACATCAAAAAAACCAAGATCTGACTACAGCCTATTTAAAAAGTTAACTAAAACTTGGATGCTTGCTAGGGTACTCAATATCTTCTAGAAGATATCAGAAGTTTGGCCATGGTTCTGTTTGATCAGTTTTTATGATAATATAAAAAAGCAGGTGAAGAACTTCTCCAGGCTAAACTGAAGTATCCTGAGAACAACTTAGAATGCCAAGAACATTCCTATACTGCCCAGTATTTAGGATTAGTACTGGGAGATTAAAGGCATAAGCTTTGTGGTCAGACAGGACTGAATTGGGATCAAACTGCAGCTCTACTACCGATTGGCTGTGAAACAATGAACCTCTCTGAGTGTCATTTTCTTCACCTGTGAAATATAAGTACCTACAGCTTGGATTTTTGAAAGATTTAGTAAGAATACCTCTGTGTGTGTGTGTGTGTGTGTGTGTGTGTGTGAGTGAGAGAGAGAGAGAGAGAGAAGGAGAGACCATACGTTTGTACGTATCTCTACGTGTATCTTTATACAGACATGGCACAGAGTATATGGTTTCAGTGTATCGATATGGTGACTACACAGTGAAATTTTAATACCATGTGTCACCTCAAACACTGCTAATAACATAGAGAAACATATTTACCTTAAAAACGTTTCTTTTTAAATTGTAAATTATTTTTTTCGGAAAGGTATGCAGAAAGTGATTAAAACTGAGTGCTTTCCTGGTCTCATGAAAACACTAAACAATCAGAAAGATAACAGATAAAAATATATAGTACTACCTCTTGTGTCTGGATTTATCCATGATGTTGCACAGTGAATTTTCAAGGGACATCCATTAAAAACCTTTGAAAAACATGCACCCATCTGGAAAAAACAAAAAATAACCAAATAAATCTAACGAGTCCTAGTCATTTGCCTTACAGTGGTATCACAGAGGTTTCAGGCACAACTGTCAGATGATATAAGATTTTACTTAGAAGAGTCATTTTATTCTTCCTATCTTCTCAAATAAACAAAGCAGTAATAGCAACTAATTCTGCACAATAATTGCTTACAGAAGAATTACTTACATGTCCCACATTAAGAGTAATACAATATTCTCTGGTAAGAAGGAAATCATAATCTCTACAAAGGTGAAAATTTGCTTACTTGGTTTCATGAGCCTAAAAATAGCACTAAGCACTGAATTTAATATTACAAAGTGGAAAAGGTATGGTTGATTTGAAATTCATATACGGACTTTAATCTCAAAACATAGAGATGTACTTTTAAAAAAAGTTGAGCAATCTGATTATTTTCCATGGAAGGATTCAACAAAAAGCTTTATTTTTTGATGTTAATATTTATTTATCAAGCTTATTGACAAACCTTTCAGATAATAAATATCTTATAGTGAAAAATAATATCACTCATTTGAACATTTTTTGATCTTCAAAGAATAAGATGTTAGTTTTGAAATTATTGTTCTGGTTAGAATAAATAAATACAAGAAAGCTTACCCAATTAATTACTTTTACTAACAAAAACTTGGCGGGAAAAAGAATACAGAAATATGTGGTAAGGACAGCACTGTGCATCATTTTACAGCAGGAATGTTTTCTTTACCAACAGGGAGATAATACTGTGAGCGATTACTGTTGACTACAGTGGATTAAAAATATTAACACAAAAAAATCAAAATATTAAATCTTAAGATTTCCTTTTTACTCACAGAAACCTACCAACCAGTTTTTTTTTTTTTGAAGATGTTGGGGGTAGAAGTTTATTAATTAATTAATTTATTTTTGCTGTGTTGGGTCTTTGTTTCTGTGCGAAGGCCTTCTCTAGTTGTGGCAAGTGGGGGCCACTCTTCATCATGGTGCGCGGGTCTCTCACTATCACAGCCTCTAGTTGCGGAGCACAGGCTCCCGACGCGCAGGCTCAGTAGTTGTGGCTCATAGGCCTAGTTGCTCCGCGGCATGTGGGATCCTCCCAGACCAGGGCTCGAACCCGTGTCCCCTGCGTTAGCAGGCAGATTTTCAACCACTGCACCACCAGGTAAGCCCCCCAACCAGTATTTTTAAGATTTTAGTTCCCAAAAAAGAATAATAGCCTGGCAATACCACCAGGTGGTAGGAGCCCAATAAAAAATGTTTTTATGGTGTAGGGCAGAAATTATATCACTTAACTAACCCTTACAATTATCCTTTAAGATAGGTACCAAAATTCACATATTAAGGTATTGTTAAACCCCTAAAAAATCCAAATGACAAAATGAGGTACAAAACAATCAAACCAGTCCCAACCTAAAGCTAATTTGTATAGTTGGTCCATAGTTATCAGCTCTTCCCTGTCAACTGTATACCTGATCAAGAAATTTCATCTTGTAGCCCAACAGGAAATCTCATCCCTATTGTATACATAAATCTCTAGACTCAGGAGCCCTTTACACTCAAAACTTCTTTTTGTAAAATGAGGTATGATTATTTAGATCTTTATACTAATTAAAAAGTAGAGTTAAAAAGTAAAAAGGCTAAATAGTAGAGTTGGGAGGTTAAAAACCAGAAAAATTATGGACATTGTCTAAACTAGTATTACATAAGGTTTTTTTTTTTTTTTTTTTTTTTTTTTGCGGCATGCGGGCCTCTCACTGTTGTGGCCTCCCCCGTTGCGGAGCACAGGCTCCGGACGCGCAGGCTCCGGACGCGCAGGCTCAGCGGCCATGGCTCACGGGCCCAGCCGCTCCGCGGCATATGGGATCCTCCCAGACCGGGGCACGAACCCGCATCCCCCGCATCGGCAGGCGGACTCTCAACCACTTGCGCCACCAGGGAGGCCCTACATAAGGTTTTAGATTAGAGATTTGTATCAGCGAAAATGGAGTTCTATCCATACTAACCTAAAATTACATTGAGTTAATATCATTTTAATCCTAAAAAGGACAGCATGGTACATATAGATATAAAAAACCTACAAGGACTATAACATAGGACATTTACGTTCTAGTTCTAGGTCTGGTTAGAGTTGGGTGCTGTTTTGTGATCTTGGTGACTAAGATCTTTGGGTCTCAGTTTTATTCATGGGCAAAAAATAGACTTTGGGCCAGATGCTCCTTCAATGTTCCCTCTAGTTCTAAAATTCTGTTTTTGATAACTGTGCATTTTTCACATTCCTTCAAAAATATGTGCAAAGAAAATATTAATAATTTTTGAATAAAGCAGCTTTAAAATGTATAATTTATCGTAATTTTCTTTTGAAAAGTTACTTTTCAGATATAATCAATTAATATGTAAATTAGCAATCTTTTAGATTTTTTTCAATAATGATGGATTGTTTCAAACAGGCAAAAAAATCCAACCAAAGGTACACATTCAAGCAATTATTTGTCATTGTATTTAGTTTGAAAACTTAACCTATTTGGTATTTATACTTACGTGCACCTTAGGTGTTGGGGGTAGGCCATTACTAGTAGGCTTCTAGAAAAAGAACACATGCATGATTATACTTCTTGTTGTTTGGTATATCAGTACTGTATTTCAAACACATGTATCAGAATAAAATACATGAATACATTCTCTTTGTCAAACAAAACATTATAGATAATACTGAAGTCCCCTATAATCCTTTCACACTCCACTTATTCCTAGTACCTTCCCCCCCACAAATGGTTTATTGTACATCCTTCCAAACTTTTCTCTAGGCAATTATATGTGCTCATGTATTTGTGTATCCTTCCAGACCTTTTTGCACATATTTATATACATGTCCCCACAGAAATACTGTTTTTGTGTTTTAGAACATAAACAGTTATTTACTGTTTATCAACTTGTTCTTTGCCTTAACATTGGGTCTTGGACAGCATAAGTACATTGACTCATTTGCTTTAACTGCAGTACAGTATGAATATAACATACTTTATTTAGCAATTCCCTAATTGTTATTGGATATTTAAAATTATTTTCAAATTTTTACCATAACAACAATGTGGAAATGATCACCCTTGCACATACCTTACTACATGTGTGAATGGTTTTTAAGGATATGTTGTGAGAAGTGAAACTTCTGGAATATGGGGTCTGTACCTTTATATTTTAGTGGATACTGACTGCCAAACTGCCTTTCCAAGTGCCCACTTCATATCGCTCCCACCAGCAATGTACGAGAGTCCTGGTTCCTTATGGTCTCACAGGCACTTAACGTTCTCAAACTGATTAACAGTTTTTTCAGGAGTAAAAAATGTCTTCTCCTGTGTTTCTCATTAACTTGCATGCCTCTGATTGCTAGGAAGGTTGAGAATCTTATTAAAAAAAAGTTTTTCCTCTCCTGTGAATTCTCCCCCCCGGCTCCCCCCCTTTTTTTTTAAACTGAGTTACCTTTTTCTTATTTGTTGAAGCTCCTTATATATCTAGACTTAAATACTTTATCTGTTATATATATATTACAAATGTTTTCTCCTAGTCTGCACATTATGTTAACCTTGTTTACAGAGTGTTTTGTCAAGTGAAGTTTTAAATTTTGATGGACTCAAATGCATGAATCATTGGTCACAGTATACTGATAATTTAAAGAGAGGAAAAATAGCACATGGCTCATCTATTACAATATTCTCAACAGTACCAGAAATTTCTCCAAGGGGCTACATTCCTGGGGTATATGATTTATCCGTGGAGAAGGAATCTCCTTGGGAGAGATTATAATTTAAACATAAATTTAATGAAAGTCTAGGTTCCTTTTGAGGTTAATCTTAACAGCGTTTTAAGGAATGACATTATAATTTTTTCTCAATCTAATATAAATCAGAATTGTTTAAATGAGACCAAAATTAAAAAGCTACTGTTAATTGATTTCATATACATGATACAAATGAAATATTCTGTGTAGTACTACTTACATGAGTAACTTTTAGACATTTCTAAAATTAAGACTATGAAATTTTACTTTGTAGATATGTTTATGAGGATGTACAGCCTAATACTGCCATCAATTTCTGATAATTTTTTCCATTTTGCAAATGATTTATGTACTTATTTTTTTATCACATATCATCTATTTTAGCAAAACATCATTTTTAATTAGGGAGCTCTGAATGTTGTAACTGTCATTTTAACTTAAGTACTGACAGAACTGGCTGTAAATAATTTCAAGAAGCTGCACAAACTGTAATCATGTTTCAATATACCAGGGATACTGTTTATCCTGATACAGTCATGACATATTTCTTTCAGAATTATTGAGACTGTTAGTTTAATTACTAGTTCCTTATCCTGATAAAATAAGGTAATAGGAAAAGTGAATTAAAAGTGCATAAATTAAAAAATGTATTCATCTCTCAAAGGTTATTATACTGTGTTGCAAAATCATTAGGCTGCATTTTTATACTACTACATTAGCAGGGCTGCTAAAATTTAAACTGATGAAAGCAAAAAGGCACTACTCAGTTGGACAGACTTCATGAATCCTATTATTCCTACAGGACATTTCACTTTTGTAAAAAATGTCCTAAGTTTCACAAATTACAATGCATAACCCCAGTTAAATGCTTTAACTGAATTTTAAAAAATGGTATGTCATATCTATAGCGAAATCTTATGAAACAGTTGAACAGATACAGAACAAAAGCCTCTAGCAATGTGCTTAGTACACAAAGTATAGCTGTATGCACATAACCATATGTCCTGTAAATTTCTAGAAAAATAACAAATGCTATTATACACAAAAACTTCCCCCAAAATACTGTCTTGTGATCTTGTTGGCAACCGCTGAATTGGGAATTTTAAGGATTTTTTTGTTGTTTTAAGTTCTATGATGATGGACAGATGTCACCTGATGATTAAGAGTAAATTCTTTACAAATGTTAAAAATTTTTAAGCTCCCTGATAAATTCTATTTATGTTTTAGTAGTTATGTCATAGTGTTTTATCTAACATTTGTAACAGGAATAGCTGGTAAGACTAACTTCACCTTTCCTAAACTGATATCTTATATCTACTAGAAAATAATCTTAATTTTTCTTCCTTGTTAGCTATTTGCTTTGAGTAAGAGTAGTAATATCACAAATTATGTAACAGAAATTTGTCCTGAGGTAGAAGCTATGGCTTTCCTTATCTGTCCATGTCCTTCCTTCAGTAAGTTCATTAGACTGTAAAAGCAATGTATAAGAATCATTCTAATCAATGAGAATAATATTTTCTCAACAATCACAAGAATACTAAGTGTTAGCTGTATGCAGAGGTCACATTTTATAATACGCAATATAACAAATTGGCCTAAATAATTTGAACAGTCGAAAGCTTTCATTCATGTTTACCACAGCGAAGTCATTTTTTCAAGATTTAAACAATTATTATAATTCATATACTAAAATATAAACATACAAATTTAAAATATATAATTGCTAGAGTTCCATCAACTATAACTGCAAAACTAATTTAATAGTGAAAAAGGAAACAAATATAAGTAGAGCTTATGAATATAAATACCTACTGGTACATCTTTCTTTTCTTTCCTCGCAAGGTTTGTGCCTCTGTGGTCATTCTGTTGTTGATATAATGAACCATCTCGTTCACCATTTAACTGGAAGGAGCTCACTCCATTTCCTTCAGTAAGATACATGTAAATATATTAGAAAAGGATTAATTTTTATGAAAATTTTCATTCAGAAAATTATCAAGTAGGAAACAAAAAATATTATCTCTGAGACAATTTCAGCCTTCATTTGGGATTACCCTACCAAAATATTTACTACTGTAAGAAGTCTTTTATATATATGTTCTTCTACTTTTATCTCTATTTCTTTCACATAGGCAAATTAAAATTCAGGCTGGGGGCCTCCCTGGTGGCGCAGTGGTTGAGAGTCCGCCTGCCGATGCAGGGGATACGGGTTCGTGCCCCGATCTGGGAGGATCCCATGTGCCGCGGAGCGGCTGGGCCCGTGAGCCATGGCCGCTGAGCCTGCGCGTCCGGAGCCTGTGCTCCGCAGCGGGAGAGGCCACAACAGTGAGAGGCCCGCATACCGCAAAAAAGAAAAAAAAAAAAAAAAACAAAATTCAGGCTGTATCTAAGTACATATATTTGTGTTAAAAAGAAAAGAAATATTGAATACATAACTACTTTCAGGAAATGGGCAATTTATAGTCTGTTATCCAAGAAACATTAGTTGCTCTTTTTTTAATTGCTTCTTCTGCATAACACACAAGACACTTTAAAGTATTAAAACAGTACCTTCTAGTATTACTTTGGAGGCAAATACCTAGCAAATACTGACAATCATTTTTCTAAAAATGATTAAATGAAACAAAATAAAGGAGTCAGACAAGGTATCCTCTTCTTTTTCTAAAACAGAAGTAGCCTAGGACCAAACACATTTTCCTTGTTTGTTCAGAGTTTAATTTCTTTTGTTGCCACACTCTAGATAAATAACAAATTGGGTGCAAACGATTCTCCAAAAGAGGGAAGGCTAGACATGAAATGAGAAAGAAGAGGCAAAATATCCCAGACTGGGTCATAGGTAATCCTGTCATAAAAACACTTCAAACTATGAGGCAAAAAGCAGAAAACATCTCTAGAGCCATTGCCTTCCTTCTCCCTTCCCCAAAGGAATTTCAAATAATCTCTTAAAAGGAGTCCCTCCATTTTTTTCACACATTATGAAAACCTGGCAACATTCTTATTTCACCTTCCCTTCCCCCATTACCTAAAGCAACAGGCTTCTGTGGAGGTAACCTGGGAGGTGGTGGCCTAGGTGGAACTTGGGAGGGCTTTGCTGGGCTCTCTGACGTGGGACATCTCTTGATTGTTCCTTGATTTTCATCCTCAGTAGAATGAGTTTCCTGTGGTATGAATATGGACTTCGGCTGAAATAATACAGAAAAGGAGACCAATGATTAAACATGAAATTATTTTTGTTTCATTAAACATGAAAAATACTGAATATCTGCCCTGAAGTAAATATTATTATATATCAGAGGCTTTCAAACTGTGTTTACTAGTTGAGTTTCAACTCTTATTGGGTTAATTCAACTATCTGATTCAGGTAATCTTAATATATATCCTAAAAATGTACACCTAAAATATTTTCTCAGGAAAAAAAAAGACCTGTTTCTATTAATTCCTCACAAGCCTACCCACTTAGACTTGCCAAATAAAAATATTCTGGTCTTTATGATGCCCAATTTAAATGAGTCTCCTTTTATTTTAAGCATTCAGGCTAATCAAAGTTCAGCTCCTTACAAGGCCAATCTAAACTGTCTCTTTAAGGTGACTCATTATCTTTTACGTTAATGCTTAATCTTTCAGACTGGGGGCAGAAGAAGATGCCAATTAAAATTTTATCAAATGAGAGAATACTAACTCAAAAATATGGGATACCTGGGAAACTGTGCAGACAATGGAAAAACCTCCAGTCAGCTGAAGGTTTGGAGAATTTATAAATTCTTATAATATGTCCCTTATTAGGAAGACTGCTCAGCACTTGTCTCTTTGAAACTCACATCTCTATATTTCTGCTAATGTAAAACTGAACAAGCAAGAACAGTCCTATTTACCTGGGTGAATCGTGATTTTCTTAAAAGTAAAATAAAAACAAAATATAGTAATACACTGGATATCTAGACTGGTCAGACTCCAATTCTCATTTATAAATCAATTTATAATTGATTTCAAACCTTACAACTCATTTTATAAACAGTTCATTTTATAATTAGAATTTGCTATGCATATGAACTTAATCAGTTACTAGTAGATTACAGATTTTGAGGAAAAAAATCTTATTAAAAGTATGAGTTTTCTAACCCAAGTGAAATACTAATCCATTAATTTAATCATTTTCATGTACAAATTTCTGGAACTTATTATTTAGAATAAACACCAAATGACAAGTTGGATGATTAAAAAAAGACAAAAACAATCACAATTGTCTACTTATATCATGGTTAGTAACTTCTTCATGACTTTTCTTTGTGGATCCGAAGTGAAAATAAGCCACAGAGTAAGTATTAATACAGTATTAAAGTGGCAGACACACATACACAATTCAAACTGAGAAACAAATTTGCTTACCTTTGGTGGCAAAGGAGGTGGAACTTTTGCTTTCATGGTTGAACTATAAAATCATAAACGCTTAGAATCAGAACTCGTCATTTTACAAACAAATCATTACTAAAATATGATTATTTTTTTAAAGATATGGAAGAAAATTTTGTATAAACAAGTTTCTTTTTCTAAGGTTATGAGCGTTTTTCAAAATACTTTGTGAAATGTTCAAGTTATGCTAAATGAAGTATTATTCAAA
This sequence comes from Mesoplodon densirostris, assembly GCF_025265405.1. Taxonomy (NCBI): domain Eukaryota; kingdom Metazoa; phylum Chordata; class Mammalia; order Artiodactyla; family Ziphiidae; genus Mesoplodon; species Mesoplodon densirostris. The sequence goes on from NC_082674.1 coordinate 31,775,789, forward strand.
AGTTACCGAGTAGATATGCTTTCTTTCTTTTTTTTTTTTTTTTTGGGGTACGCGGGCCTCTCACTGTTGTGGCCTCTCCTGTTGCGGAGCACAGGCTCCGGACGCGCAGGATCAGCGGCCATGGCTCACGGGCCCAGCCGCTCCGCGGCATGTGGGATCTTCCTGGACCGGGGCACGAACCCATAGTCCCCTGCATTGGCAGGCAGACTCTCAACCATTGCGCCACCAGGGAAGCCCTAGATATGCTTTCTTGTTTTCAAATATTATTTTAGTAATTAAAACTGGAAAAGATAGCCATAATTCCAATTTATATCAATTGAAAGCTAGTTAATATAAAAACACAAGCAACAGTTGGTTTAAGGAAAAATCATAAAATGATATAAAAATATATTACAATGTAAGTTTCATATTTACTACTGTTAGATATGGAATATCTCTGATGAAGCTCATCAAAAGCTATATACATACTCTATGAAATTACTGGCAGAATTTATTTGGTTGAAGCTAAGATTCATTACAACTCAGAACTGGAGTTTTAGAAGTACTAAAAATTAAAAGATTATGGAGCATATACTCTCAGATGAGGAGACTGAGGCCCAGAGAGGTTAAGTGACCTGATTCAAGGTCATAGAGTGGTGAGGTAGAAAGGAAAATCAATGCCCCAGCTGCTTCTCAGGTGTTTTTGTCACTCTACCATGAAACTGCATCTTTCTTTAAAAACAAACCAAAAACAAGCAACAAAACCCCCAAAACTAAAAGGACTAAATATTAATAATTACGTAAGTGAAAATATTCTCCCCTCAAAAATACATTTGTATCTAAATTATTTATTTGAAACATATCAGATGAAATTTAATCAACCATATAGTAAGACTCTTTTTTTTTTTACATCTTTATTGGAGTATAATTGCTTAACAATGGTGTGTTATATAACAAAATGAATCAGTTATACATATACATATGTTCCCATATCCCCTCCCTCTTGCGTCTCCCTCCCACCCTCCCTATCCCACCCCTCCAGGCGGTCACAAAGCACCGAGCTGATCTCCCTGTGCTATGCAGCTGCTTCCCACTAGCTATCTACCTTACGTTTGGTAGTGTATATATATCCATGCCTCTCTTTCGCTTTGTCACAGCTTACCCTTCCCCCTCCCCATAGAGTAAGACTCTTTGTAGCTGTAGTAATAATTACAGCAATTACTGACTAATTTATAACATTAAACTACAGGATATGTTTACTGTCTTTGTAAATTTTTTTCAAAGTTCTTTTTTTATCAACTCGTGCTATGGACTGAATTGTGACCACTCAAAATTTGTAGGTTGAAACTCTAACCTCCAATGTGCTTGTATTTGGACACAGGGCTTCTAGGAGGTAACTGAGGTTAAATGAGATCATATGGGTGGGGAGCTAATCCAAGAGGATTGGTGGCTTTATAAGAAGAGGAAGAGATCTCGATCTCAATCTCTCTCTGTCTCTCTGTGCACAGATTGAGAAAAGGCCATGTGAAGACACAGCAAGAAGGCAGTTGTCTACAAGCCAGGACGAGGGCCCTCACCGGGAACTAAATCTGCGGTCACCTTATCTTGGACATCCCAGCCTCCAGAACTGTGACAAATCTCTGTTGTTCAAGCCACTCGGTCCATGATATTTTGTTATGGCAGCCTGAGCTAAGACATATTTTGGTACTAAAAAGTGGGGTGCTACTGTAATAAATACATAAAAATGTGGAAGCAGTTATGGAACTGGGTAATAGGTAAAGGCTGGAAGAGTTTGGGGGTACATGCTAGAAGCATAGACGTTAAGATCAAGAGGTCAATGAGAAAAGAGGAGAGCCGGTGAGAAAGCTTCCATCTTCTTAGAGAATACACAAATAGTCATTAACACAATGTCCTTTAATGGATATTAAAGGCCATTCTGGTGAGGTCTCAAGATGGAAATGATGAATGAGTTATTGGAAACTGGAGGAAAGGTAATCATTGTTATAAAGTGGCAGAGAATTCAGATGAATTGCGTTCATGTTCTAGTGTTTTGTGGAAGGAAAACCTGCAAGGGATGAAACCGGATAGTTAGCTGAGGAGATTTCTAAGCAAAGTGCTGAAGGAGAGGCTTGGTTCTTTCTGACTGCTTACAGTGAAATGTGATTGTATTTGGAGACAGTGCTTTTGGGAGGTAATTAAGGTTAACTGAGTTCATAAGAATGAGGTCCTAATCAGATAGGACTGGTGTCCTTATAAAAAGAGGGAGAGAGATTTCTCTCTCTGCATGTATACATTGAGGAAAGTCCATCTGAAGACATACTGAGAAGGCAGCTGCCTGCAAGCCTGGAAGAGAGCTCTCACCAGGAACTAAACTATCCAGCAGCCCAGCCTCCAGAACCATGAGAAATAAATACCAGTCTATGGTATTTTGTTAAGGATGCCTGAACTGACTAATACAATTAGAACAGAGAAAAGGAAAGAAACCGTGGTACAACCCATGGTACTATATTATTAATGATATTAAAATTACTTCAATATTAAGCTGCCAGATTTACTAAGTCAGGTCAAATGACACTTTTTCTTTTACTAAAAATGGAAACAGAACTTACTGTTTGGATTCATCATCATCCCCTTCATCATCTTCTAAATGTGCCACATGCCCTCTAAGGATAAAGAAGGATAATTCCACTGTTACCAAATGGACTTTACCAAAACAGCTTAAGAAGAAATTTTAGAAAATGCAGGAAGGGCTACTGTAGGACAGAATTTTATTTCTATGTCTTTACAGGATTCAGGATATTAAAACAACAACAACACAATCTTAGGCTACATGATAGAGAAGGGGGCAAAGAGACTTTACTCATCTGTAACGAAGTGTTTTAAGCTTAATTAAAAATTAAAGTTACCGCTGATGTAATTCTTCTTCAACAGACTTCAGAAGACTCCTTAGGAGAAAAATAAAAATTAAAAATAATGTGAATAAAGCAAAGAAATATTAAGTACAATTTTTCATCACTTTAACCTTATCTATAAATTTAAAACACTTTTTTACTATTCACTAAAAACTTGCTGTAACGATCATCACTATACCATAAAACATCAGGTTATATTTAATGAGGTATCTATTTTCTGTTGCTAATGTCTTTATACATGTATTTTAAATGAACAAAATAAATCCAAGTGTTTATTGAAAAATACCAATTCAGACAAAGGACAACCCACCATGAAATGTCACAATTGGGACTGACAAAACAATAATTGCAGGGTCACAGTCAGGGGTTTCCAGGATTTAAATTTTACCTGGAATATTTTACCTGACGCCTGAAATTATATTTTCTTTTTCTTAATGTAAGAAAGGTGACACAGTTTAAAAAAACATCATGCTCTCAGGCAATCCTACAAAATGAAACTCAACGTGTTGGATCTCTGCAAAAGCATGCATGCATGTGATGTGAATACATGAATGTAGTAGCACTTTGCTTTCACAGAAGACACTCACTTACCTGAAGTATCTGTTCTCCAGTGGTGTACTGGCAAACACATTTACACTTTTGGGAGACTAAGCCTGTATCAGACCAGGTGCGAGGATTTTATCATTAGGAGCAATTTATAAAACTATGATATTCAGGAATGTAAGAGAGAACTCACGGCATTCCTGAAGTTCCCTTACTTCTTTTCACTGAAAGTTCATGCAACATACCTCCTATACTATACTCTTCAAGCATTAGAAACTCAATAGCCTTCTTAAAGCTAACGAGATAGAAATACGGTTACTGACAGATTACTGTGGTAAAAGTGATTCAGCAGAAAATTTACTCTCCTCAAAAGTTGTAAGGTAGTACCTTCTAATCATTTCCCTTTCCTATATATAGTGGAAAAACTGCCCTCAGAATTATCAAAGCATAAAACCAGAGAAACTGAAAGGTATGGTTAGCTGGTATAAACAATTAATAGAATAGATTTTAGCCATAAAATGTTTTAGTTAGGATAGTTTAATAACAATTTAAGTATTAAAAAGTGACAAACTTTTAAATCTGGAGTTGTAAACGACATAGGAAAACCATAAACTAATTGCAAATCCTATTTTGCAGATAAAAAAATTAAGGTACTTCAGTCAAATGTATTACCTATTCACAAAGCTCTTCAAGGACTAGCTCGAAGACAGGACTTCTACCTAGAGGCAGTATAGCAAAATGATGACAGGTTGTGAAGCAAAGACAGCCTGAATCTGAATCCTGCCTCTGCCACTGTAAGCTATGTGGCCTTCGATAAGTTACTCTTATCTTCCTAAGCAAAATGGGAATTACAATAGTACCTATGTCAAAATGTTTATCTGCAGATACAATTAATTAATTCTTTGAATAGTATTTCAGAGCACAGTAAGTACTCAATTAGTGTTTTCTTTATTATTATCAACTAAGCAACATTTCTCTAAACCAGTGATTCTCAAAGCACAGTCTGGGGATCCTGGGGGTCCTTTAGGCTCCTGTAAGAGGTCTGCAAGGTAAAAAACTATTTTCATAATCTAAAGCACTTTTTCTTTTTTTTTTTTTTTACTCTTATTCACTCTTTTTCTTTCTTTTTTCACTCTTACTCTTTCGTTGAGAATGAAACTCTGGAGTTTTCTGGAGACTATGAGATGTATGATATCATAATAGATTAGTAACAGATATGAGAATCCAGCTGTCTTCTATTAAGCCAGACGTTAAGGAGATCTGCAAAGAATATAAAACAATGCCACCTTTCTTACTAATATTATTTTGTTTCAGGAAAAAAACAGCTATTCTTCATAAAAAATGTTATTTGTGACCCTCAACAAAACGTTTGCTGTATTATACTGACATACATAAAGCTGCTTCTAAGTCTCATGAGACGAACAAAGTGGTGTTGCAAAGAGGGTACCATTAAGAGGTGGCATTTGAATTGGTTCTTTTTTTTTTAAAGACTTTTTTTGATGTGGACCATTTTTAATGTCTTCATTGAATTTGTTACAATACTGCTTCTGTTTCATGTTTTGGTTTTTTGGCCACGAGGCATGTGAGATCCTAGCTCCTGACCAGGGATCGAACCCACACCCCCTGCATTGGAAGGTGAAGTCTTAACCACTGGATCACCAGGGAAGTCCCTGAATTGGTTCTTAAAGATGAGGAACTTTTTAATACACACAAAATTTTTTTTATGATAACATGGAATGAGTATATTACTATTTGAAGTACATAAATATTTTGAAAAGTTTTCAGTTTAAATTTCCAGTACTATAAATATTGATATTTATAAGTGATCTAAACAAAAGCTCATTGGAATCCTTAATAATTTGTAAGACCGTAAAGGGATCCTGAGACTAAAAATTTCGGAAGCACTGCTTTAAATTATTTTACCAAATTAAACATAGTATCTCTGAACTGTACAGTGGGCTTTCACATCATCTTAGAAGATGTGAAAACAAACTTTTTCTTAAGCATGTGACAATATTTTTTGAGCCATTTCTTTTTCCAGTAGAGAATATTAGTATTTGAAAATAATTAAGAGGGGAATTTAAATGTAGCTTATTTTCAGTTTACCATATTTAATTGGACTTATATGGCATTCCACTTTTTAAAACATTATCTTCCTGGGAGTATAGGTTCTGTAAGAATAAGAGAACATGAAAAAGCAGATATCCTAAGGCTAGGGACTCATATGTATATTTTTTAATTCATTTACTTGTAAATTTCCTACTATGTGTTAAGATATTTTGTTAGTAAAGTTACAGAATTTATGAAGTCTTAATGAAAAGTAGAAAATATGATTTGCTTTTCAGCCTTTATAAAAGAGAAAATGAAATATGGCTAATTTGCGTAAAGGTTCATTTATACCGTATCTTGAGAGCATTGGAGAAAAATGTGATACTGATTTAATCACCAATACTGGATGTGACATAATAAATAATGTCACTATTCACTGGTCTACTTGGATTCCTCTATTATGGAATTCTGAGAAAGTAATGAATAAAACAACAAAAATGATGCCCTCATATCGAACTACTAAGTCAACTGAAAATGACCAGAAAATTTGGATGAAGAGGTTAAAAATGGAAAAACATGCAAACATAGATCATAGATTTAACTGATAAAGTGAAGAAACTGATAGGGAGAGAAGTCAAAAACCACCACCAAAGTATTTGGCATATTTGAATTAGCTGCTGGTTACTAGAACCATTCAAAATTGCCTAACTGACTCAAAACAGTCCGTAAGTACTGCCCTGATTATATGTGAGAACAAACCAAAAAACTTCCCTATTTCTTTAAAACCAAAAAGCAATTTTATTCTCTCATATTCACTTGCTCTTACAATCAACATTTACTGAGTAAACACTACAAATAAGGGCAACTAATGTGTATTAAACCCTAAATGTGCTAAATGCCTTACAATGATTATTCCATTTCACCCTTAGCATACTATGAGGCAGGTACTATTATAATCCCCATTTATTAGAGAAAATTGAGGTAAATTTCTCCAAGTTACACAGTTTATAGCAAGAGACAGTTCTGACTCTGGATCTGGCATTTACTACCACTATACTTAATTATGTCAGGAATTTCTTTTCACTATTATTTAAGTCTTTAGAAGAGAATTTATTTTTAGAACTTTTGCTCTACATTAAAAACAAAATCAGAAATAATTTAGAGTTTTCTTTTAAAAATAGTATTTTGTTGGTTTAAATAGTCAGGAAAGTTGACCCCGATGATAACAATTCAAAAGAAAACAACCCAATAAGTCAAAACACATATGCATTCTGTTAAAAAAACAAACAAACTTAGTTCCTGCATGGTCTGGAATAGGCAGAAACCCATAAATGGAAATCTGTCTGCCTGATCACCTATGGAGAAAGCAGGAAATCCTGTGAGTTTTAAAACACTGCCTAGTCACAAGAATAAAGCAGACATAGCAGTACAGTAAGAGAAGTGCTACATCCATGCTCATGTCACATGTATGTATATACCTGTACATGAAACACAGCCAAAGGGCAAACTTTGGGGCAACCTACCTTGCCAGTGATTCGTTATATAGAATAAAGTTCCTTAAGCAGGGATCCAATTAATCAAAAAATGAAGGTTGGGGAAATTATTAACATTTACCTAGCCAAAGTAACTATATAATATGAAAATGTCTAACAATCAAAAAATCAGACAATGGGAACTAAGGAATCTAGAAAAGCATTTAATGATAGGCCATTTTTGGGGTATTTTTGCAAGTATATAATACAAAAATATATTTAAAATAAACCAAAGTAAATGAAATATTTTTCGAAATTATACAATCTCTTAAAATACATCAAAATTTGCTAACAAGATCCTTAAAACTAGTGACCTGAAACTTAGACAAAATAACACAAAAACACGTCAGAATTTATTTGCTAACCCATTATAAGACAAACTTTCCTTTGTTGCCCATCAACAAATCAAGACAAACTATAAACAGCAAATGTTACTATTTTGATAAAATTTCATTTTTCAACCAGGGAAATTTTAGACTTATTTTCCATTTTAGGAAACATAAGGTTTAAAACAAAAACAAAAACTTCATGTTATTTAACTGAAGTTCAGCAAAATCAAAACTAATGCATTTCTCTAGCTTGTCATTCAAAGCCGTTTCTGGGTTAAGAAAAGAGTATTTAAACATTTAGTCTATAAAAAAAGAAACATGATTTTGCGTTATTTCTAAATCTGAGTTGCTTGTCTTTTAGTCACCTGCTTAACATATTAACTTAACATATTTTAACTAAAATATGGGTATATAATATGTCTCAACCCTCTAATGTCACTGAAATTATATTTGGAAATTTTAAGTAGTTCTGATTATTGAAATAATATCTACATAGCTGGGAGATTTTGGCAATTTAAATATTTCCCTATAAATTAGCTTTTATAATGATAGTTTATCCATGAACTCAGGAAATGAGACTCTACGGGGAAGAGCAGAGTCCTGTCCCCATATCTTGCTAATTCAGGCCTACGAACATCTTAAATTGTTACACCTGTAAGCTGCCTTTTCACCACCGTGCTGCACCACCTAGACAGTGCCTGGTATACTGCAGACCTTAAACAACCGTTGGATTTATTTCTTGCATAAAATAAATAATTTTTAAAACTTTAGACATATTTTAACAGCTAACGGCTATCTGCTTTTTAAAAGACTCTTAACAGCTAAAAAGTTAAGACAAAGATTTTTAAAGAGTGTGAATATTTCCATCTGTTTTCATAGGCCAACACATCTGAGAGATGTACCAAAGCAAGTTTTGTAAGTAATAAACAGGTCAACTTTGCAAATAAAAGAAATAAATTGCTGAAACATATATTCATCTTTAGTTGGAATGTACTTACTTTCTCTAACAGGTAAGGTCTACAAAGTAGCTTGATACAAAAAATTTAAGGTGACTCTCCCCATTATGACAATTATTGAGTAGATGATTAGCAAGGTAGTAATAAAGAAAAGTTAAAAGCATATTATAAAATATATTTACCAGACTAGTACAATTTACTACTGTAAATATTTAAAATACAATTAATATATAACATATTTTAAGGCAATTTAAGAATTCTTAGATTTAAATTTAATTTTAAAAGAATTTTACTTACTTGTTTGCACCTAAAAAGTAACTACTTTGGTGTCCTTGTCCATATTCTAGTTGTAGATCCTAATAGTACAGAATAAAATATTCAGCAAAATAGTAGTGTATCACAAATCATTATACACTAACGCATATTGTTTTTAAAAGAGAAACCCCAGACTTCAAATAAATCTGTATTGCTATATGTTCTTAAAAAGAAAGCAAGGTAGGACTTCCAACAATAAAAGATTTCAGAAGTTTGTAGTCCTAATTTATATATTTTATTATTTAAGGTACCAAAATTTTCCTGGGAACTTGTTTGAACACTATAGGCAAGTTTCATTTATGGTTATTGCTACTGTAATTAACATTTGTAAAAATCAGTTTTTGGAATGAAAAAAGCTGAAATAAGGTATTTATGCTCAAGCTATAATGAAGCAAAAATGATTACAGAAGAGAACAAGCAACAAAAATTCTTGGTTTGACTTTGTATATAAAATCTGCAATAATTATGTATATATACACATTCACATATTTCTACTACTGCTTCATGCAGGTAATAATTTTTTAAAGGTTAAAAAGAAGGTGGTCTTTTAAAGTAAATTATATATGTGAAATTGCACAAGATTAGAAACTAAATTTAAGGACTTTTAATATTTTTTTAAAGAGTAAAGTAGCAAAACTTCAAACGAATATTATTAAGGCAGTTCTTCAACTATTTAAACATTTCCACTGAATGCTGCAGGTTGTAGAGTTAAGAACTGAAATTTAAAGGAACTAACAATCTATGTGCTCGACTCAAATGCCTTGAGGAAAAAAAATGATTTCCAACAACCACGGAAAGTACAGTTTCCTTTTCTCCCACTGTGTTTCAAGCACTGTTTTAATGATTAAGGGGGAATATTTAACATTTTAAATGAATTTTACTTTCATTAGAATATAGTGTACTTAAAGCGCTATCTAGTTTTACAAGATACTGCCAGATGCACAATGAGGACTTAATGCAAAAGTTACCTTCTTGGAGCAGCCTTCCAAGACTGTCCAGGAAGATAGGTGTAACCTTAGCGACTCCATGGCATTTAACACATAGTTCTCCTCTAGCATTTACACTTTTAATTAACTTATTTACAAGTTTATAAAAATAGTAACCAGGCTATAAGCTCCTCAAACAAAGGAAAATTGTTAAATCCATCTTTTTTTCCCTACAGCCTAGGGTCTAGCATCATTCCTGGCACACACTAATTAGGCCCTAAAAAAATGCGTGTTCAAATGCCATTTGTTTATTTTACTGTAAACAGATAACTAACACTTCAGCCTCATTAAGATACACATAGATAATTATAGATCACACAAATACCAAGCCTAGAAATATGAGACTTCTAAGCAATACATCACATTTAAGTGAAAAGTTAAAAGCCAAAAGCCTGGTTTAGACAAGGCTCAAATTTGTCTTCTTCAATAATTGTGTTCTTCCATGCATAATAATATATGTTCTTACCAGTGACAGAAGAGATAACACATCATAAACAAAAAAGATTAGTGAACTGTCACACTGGTATCACATAATATTATAATGAAAAAGGACACCTGTCCTCTTTAATTTGTAATGATATATCTTAATAGGATGAAATTGCTATTATCGTAAGACTGCCACACAATTATTATGCTGCAGTATTTAAGTGGTCATGACTTTATATAGGAGACTTTAAGCTTTGGTATTTAGTAAAGAAAAGTACTAATCTCAACGAATACCTTTCTGAACTCAACTTCATTTTCTTCAGCTACGCATAACTGGGCCCTTCTACCGGACCAGCAACCTCTTTAGCCAATATAATCTCTTAAGCCTTTAATCAAATGACAGCTTTCAAAAGCGTAATTTGTGCAGAGTGGCCATGGCTTGTGTTATATAAATATAGATATGTCCTAAGAATAGCGAGCTCATCTGCTACATGACAATTACCAGGTTGATGATAATAATTAAAAAAAAATCAACTGATATATTTAGGAAGGTAAGAGAAGAATCTGAAATAACTAATGAAATATTTTAATAGAAAATGGACTGTAAGTTCACATACAGAATAACATTCAGGATGGGGAGAAGTTGCTGACAGATCCAGGTCTGATGATTAAATGTGGCATGTGTTAAGCCCTATCAGGAAAGCTAAAATTGAAAGGGTTTCATTCTTTATTAATTCCTTCTCCGTAAATCAAGTTATGTTTCAGCATCCACTGGGAAAAAAAACAACAGAAAACCCATGTGCTAGGCATGTCATCAAGGAAAAGGATTGCACTAAGTCCTTCTAATAAGTAGTTAATCTCATTTAATTCAACTATTATTTACTAAGCACTTATTATATGGCAGGAATTCAGACAGCAAATCAGACAAGAAAAATGAGAATAAATAAAAAGCAAAGGAAGAAAAGGGAAACTTGGGCAAAGTTAGTAGTCATTTACGTATCTTTAGGGTAGTCTAAGAAAGACTGATCTAAAATGCTTTCCAAAGGGACTTGGAAGCTATTCTGTAACAGAAAAATGCTACCAAAGTTATGCTTGGAAAAGCACTCAAAAGAACCCTATAAAATGATGGTAAAACATGGCCATTCTTTATAAGCTAAATAAGAATACATTTGAACATGCCAGGATAGACATAAAAAATTTCGTAGCATAAATCAGGCATCAACTTATTAATGAATGACAGTGTTTAACTACACAAAGTCAAAGCAGTAACAACATGGATGAAAACATGCAGTAGCCCAGTATAGATTCAAACTGAACACTCAGCAAAAAATTTAAGATGGTCAACCTAAGCCCAATTAAAATATCTTTTGGGGTCAGAAAGTCCTAACTTCAGTGTTTTAATGAATAGAGGAGTACTTCTGAACTCGGATAGAGCCTCTAAGAAGACATGGTCCCAGCAAGAGCTGAAAAAGAACAGAGGATGTGGCATGGAACACTGGAAAAGGAAAATACATGACCAAGAAAATCTTATTATTGTTTTTTTTTAAAACCCATCTGGAGATTACAAAGTCTATCTATACCTGATGAGAAAACAGCAGGAAGTCAAAAGAATTGTTACAGTTGGCTACAAAAACACAAAAGAAAAAATACTTTAACAATATGTTTTAACCAAGAAAAAAGAGAATAGCAGAATTTTTTTTTCTCATCAAAAAAATGAGAAAATATGGCACACGAGTAAGGTGTTAGGAGACACCTTTTAATGTGGTAGATAATTTACAGAAGTAAAAAGGAACTAAACCCTCGATAATTCTTATTTCTTAAAAAGAAAAGCAAGTAGGGTCAGAACACTAACTGAACAAGCAGTGTTCTGACTAATAAAAGCAGAAGACTTAAGGGGACTCAAAGTGAATAAACATAACTTTTGTATAGCAAGGTTGGAAATGAGTATCAGCAGGTTAGTTTTTTTTTTCTTTTTTAATTTTACTGAAGTACAGTTGAAGCATGTTGGTTTTGATACTCTAGAAAATGTCTTGCAGTTGTGCAATTATGAAGTGAGTTTTCCCTAGAAATTGCTTCATATATAATACGTAAGAAAAGTGACCATACAACATAAATTTTATAGTAAGTAATAGTTTAACAGATTTAAAATTAACAAAGTTGATGTTTCTTTTCCAGAATAAATTTAACTTTATTTATAGACTTTATTCAATTCTGACCTAATTCAGGGGTAATCTTGTAGTACTTCTGTTATGGGTACTGATAATGATAAATTGGGTATATCTTTTGGACATGTTTTTAATTATAACCTAAATATTTTATTCTTACTTTTTCAGGTATACTATAAGTTTCTTCAGAGCAATGATTATGTTACTACTTATGTTTCTCCACAGCAATTAACATAGTGTCTTACATATACAGTTGACCCTGGAACAACATGGGTTTAAACTGTATGAATCCACTTATATGCTGATTTTTTTCAATAAATACATACTACAATATCACGTGATCTGCTGTTGGTTGAATCCAAAGATGCAGTCACAGGAAGGCCAACTATAAAGTTATACTCGGATTTTCAACTGCTGGTGTCCCTAATCCCCTTGTTGTTTAAGGGTCAACTGTTCTTACCTTTCAATATATTCTTCACTGGTATATGGGCCAAAATGCCTAGTAGAACTAGGAAAATTAGAAAAAATTAGCAGCAGCTGAACAGATGTGTAATACCTTTTAACGTAAAGACAGCATCTTCTAGATTGGCTATATCCATTCTTATGGTTATGGGCAAAACTCTTATTATTATGGAATTTTGCTGAGTTTTTTCTTTGCTTTTTTAACTCAGGCATCTTTCAAAATTTAAAGACCTTTCTACTCACTAACAATGTTAAAATTCAAGCTCTGTTACTCTGGTTTCATATATTATGATTGCCTGATTTTAAAAAAACCATTTACTATAGTAATGATTCTAAATTCATTTACAAAAATCATAAGATGAATACCCTTGGCACTTAAAACAATCAGAAAGCATTGATGACATGGAAGTTTTAGGCAGCAAGGTCTTTAAGGGGTAAATGTTTCTTTTTGGTCCCAAAAGATTTAGGGCTGTCATCTTGGTGCCAATTGTCTACTAAGATGACAGCCAGACATTTTGGGTCCATCAGGTTTCTAGTGGCCAGCAGTAAGTATTTAAGAGTTGAAATCCTGTTCACAGTGCTAAGGTTTTAGAACTATGAAAGTAGGAGACTGAAATAATTATGGACACTTCACATCAAAAAACAGAAACACTAATTTGAAAAGACACATGCACTTCAATGTTCATAGAAGCACTATTTACAATAGCCAAGACATGGAAGCAACTCAGGTGCCCATCAACAGAAGATGTGGTATATACATACAGTGGAATATTACTCAACCATAAAAAGAATGTAACATTGCCATTTCCGGCAGTGTGGATGGGCCTAGAGAATATTATGCTTAGTGATATAAATCAGACAAAGACAAATATCATATGACATCACTTATATGTAGAATCTAAAAAATAATACAAATGAATCTATTTATAAAACAGAAACAGACTCACAAACACAGAAAATAAACTTATGCTTACCAAAAGGGAGAGGGAAGGGGGAGAGAAAAGTTAGGAGTATGGGATTAACAGATACAAACTACTGCACATAAAATAGATAAGCAAAAAGGATTTGCTATATAGCACAGGGAATTATACCCAATATCTTATAATAACCTATAATGGAACATAATCTTAAAAAAAAAACCTGAATCACTATGCTATACATTTGAAACTAATGGAATACTGTAAATCAACTATACTTCAATAATATACACATACGCACACACCAGAAAATAACAAGCATCAAAGAGGATGTGGAGAAATTGGAACCCTTGTGCATTGCTGGTGGGAACTGTAAAATGATGCAGCAGCTATGGAAAACAGTATGGCATTCCCCCCAAAATCAAGCATAGAATTATCATATGATCCAGCAATTCCCCTTCTAGTTATATACCCAAAAGAACTAAAAGCAGAAACTTGACAGATACTTGTATATCTAGGTTCACAGATGCATTATTCACAATAGTGTCCGTTGATGGATGAATGGATAAACAACATGTGGTTATACATATAATGAAATATTATTCAGGCTTAAGAAATTTTGACACATGCTACAACATGGATAAATCTTGAAGATGTTATGACATTATGCCAAGAGAAGTGAGCCAGTCACTTACATTATTTGTCACAAAACGACAAATAATGTATGATTCCACTTACATGAGGTACCTAGAGCATAGAAAAATTCAGAGACAGAAAATAGAATGGCAGAATGGGAGTTATTGTATAATGGGTAATGAGTTGCAGCATGAGAAGATGAAAACGTTCTGGAGATCAACAGTGGTGATGGTTGCACAACGATATGAATGTACTTAATGCCACTGGACTGTACACTGAAAAATGGTTACAATGGTAAATTTGATGTTATGCATACTTTACTACAATAAAAAAATAACTATGGAACATATATGTTGATTAAAAAGAGAGAGAGCATGAGCACAAGACCAGTATGAGTGGGAAAAAAATATTGACATTGTTGGGTAGAGGCAATAGTGGTTTAGGTTGGAATTGTTGAGCCAGGGTGCTTAGGTCAAATCCCAGCTCCACTATTACTTAGTTGGGTGATTAAAGTCGATTTCAGCTTCTATGCACTTTAAACCCCTTATTTGTAAAACAAGGATTATAATTTAACATATTTAAAGTGTTTAGAATATAAAGCCTGGTTTAAAAAAACTTCTAGGTAAGTGTTAGCTTTTATCATTAAAAGTGGGCTTTTTAAGGTTGATTTTATAAATAGTAGGATCTGACAAATATTTCATTCATCCCTCTTCTGCCAGAACTATCCACAAGTTAATTGTCCCTAAAGCCCTTCTCTGTCACAAGACTCCCTTGTCAGCGGCTCCCTCTATCATAAGAAACTACTGATTATGTAAGGGGTGTGGGAGGTAGTTCTAGGGAACAGACCCATGATAACTCACTCAAGTTACTAGGCTAGTTACACACAGGGTAGAGAAAAGAATATTTGTAACTCTAAAAGTAGTATATTTCTGGTTTTGGTGTTGTATTTTCCTGGAGAATATTAATACCTAAAACAGTCAATTTAAACTTTTGATTCTGTGGTCTTTTATTCCCACAACAAATGTCACTATTGTCATTCTAGCCTACATATGCCTGATCCTGAAGAAATTTTCAGTCCAGAAATCACTGGCAGTGCTGTCTTCCGGCACTGCACCTCACTTGTCCCCTCACATGGTTAATTCTGGCCTCATGCTTTCTGGCCTCTGTGGGCCATTTATTGACTCTTCTAGTGTTCCAACTGCTTCTTCCCACCTCCAGCGTTGGTTCTACCTTTGACTGCAAAACAGGCATCACCCCTGTGGTGACTAATTTTCTGTACTTTCTTTCTTCAGACCTAACTGGGGAACACATGCAATCTCATGGTTTCATCTATCATTTCCTCTTTGATGACTTCAATCTTCCTTTTCTGAGCTAATCCCATAATTCTAGTAGTAGTGTGACCATTCCATTATTTCAGCTCTTTATCTGCCGTCTCTCAGAACTGTGCCAATGACTGTTCCCACGTTAATTCCCATGACACTTAGTAGTCAACTGTCCATTATTTTCCTGGAAAATATATAATGGTTCCTATACAACACTGGAATCAGTCTTTTAGTCCCTCCCAGAAGGCAGATGAACCATATTAACCCAAAAGCCTTCCTCCTTCTTTGACTTCCATACCTATTATATGTTAGCCTTTCCTCATCAATAGTCACCACCAGAAAAAATTTTGGCAGTGCACTGTACATTTTGTTGCATGGCTAAGAGTTTATATATACAAGTATTTTCCACTGATCCAAGACTGCAACTTTCCTAAAAGAGAAATTATGTCTAAAATCTCTTTTATGTTCTACAAATGTTACTGGGCATAGATATAGGAATTTATATAAAGAATCATTTCAACTAACCAGAATTGAAAGAGGTATGTCATTAAGGCAGAAAGGAAGGAAAGAGAAGGAAAATTCGATTGAAAAAGTAGAAAAGTGGAATCTAGGGGTAAATATGGAGGCAACTTGGGGCCCTGGCCAGCTACAGAACTAGAAAAAACTATTTAATAGCAACTATTAAAAGTACTATTTAATATTTACTAGGGTTAATTGCCCATCTTTTCTTACCTAATGGTAAGATAGCCTTAATATTTATAACTTCAGGGAGTTTTTATAACCCAAATTTTGGCCTGAGAAAACTGGATACTTCATAATGCTACAAAGTTAAATTTCATCTGAGACTGATTTCACTGCTAATCAGGGGTAAATTATTTTTTAAAATTATATATATTTTATTTTTGTAATATATGGATATGTATATATATGGATGGTTTCTAGTTCACTAAAACAAGTCACATTATTCAAACGGGACATTTTTATAGGGAAATGTAATTTCTAAAGAAAAAAATCCATATCTGAGTGAGAAAACAAAGTGTTCTTATAAAAAAGAAAAAACTTTTTGTTGTAACGTTATAATATATTCGAGTAAACATGTTTATTTAACGTGTAGAAAAAATTGCTATCATCCTTTATATATGGTAGGTTGCTAACTGGCAGGGACTTATAAAACAATGCTTAAACTGGTTCATTAAAACTGGACCAAATGTTTGATTAGAAAACCCTGAAAGCAATTAAGACTAAAACAACGCTGACAAAAGAAAATCAGAAGATGAGAAATACCAGATTAGATCTTGCAGTGTAGTATATTTCTTCTGAACTGTCCAAAAAATCATCACTGTCGGGCTGTTTAGCAGAGACCAAGAAACCCAAGTTATTTACACTTAGACTAAAAGCCACAAATTCACAACGGGAAACTCACAAGTGAAGTAAGTCCTGCTAACATAACTTTATTAAGGTAAATGCAAAGTCAAATCAGATTAAGGAGCTTCTAAAAAAGCAACAGTGCAACAACTTTGCTCTATAATACAGTTACTAAATTAGTACAGAATTTAAATACATGCAATGGTAAGTTAAAAAGAGAAGCAGAAAATAACAATCGGCATTTATAAACATCATGATTATGTTTTCTTCTAAACCTTCTCCATCTTCTACATAAAGGTCAGGCTTATGTATTATAACACGATCATTTTAAGAATTTTTCTTTAGCATTCCTTTCCTCCATGCTGGTATACTGAATTAGAGCAACTCCTTAAGTTAAAAGGCTAAAGACTCCCTTTGTATGCCTTTAGTCAAGTGGGTTAAAATAAGCATTAAGTTTAAGAAGAAAGTTCCCACTTCAATCCTGAGCACTCATTAAGTTACTTTCTTCTCATTATTAAGCAGAAAAGGGAAAAAAATGAAACATATAATCTGGAGCTTTGGTTAAGTAATTTCATTAGGATTCATTCTGTTCATTTTTTAAGTCTCATTTTTTATTCTTCCATAGAATATTAACATCTCAAATGTTTGTACAGCATTTTGCTTCTGAGACTGCACCTAATATTTTATCATATATCTGGAAAGGAGTATATAAAAAATTAACAAAAGAGAATCATGAAAAGAATGTTTTAGCAATCTTTAAATAAACGATAAATTTAATCTGCTCTGTACACCTAGTCTCTCCTGAGTCTCAGTTGCTCCAAAGAGATTGGATTCTGTCCTGATATTTAGAAAAGGTGGTTTGCACTCTTAAAAAACTGCCCACAAATTTAATGAGAAGATATGCTATTACTGGCCCAACACTGTAGTTTAAAATTGTGGCATTTATCCTAATAAATATATACGTAAAAAGCCCCTCAAAAACTGCAAAGCAAAAAAAAAAGGGCTAGCATTAAGAACATTTAATCAGCGAATGGTAAAACTAGTAAGTTTCTCCTAAAATAATTTTGAAAATATTCAATTTCAGCAACACAGATTTATTTATTCCAAATTTTAGAATGTTACCTTTTTATTTCCCCAAATGCTTTGAAAATATTAATAACTAGCTTTTGTAGTCAGTACCAACATATCACAAAGACTAATGAAAACATTTACTTTCAGTGTTAAGATTCCAAGACTACACTACTTACAAGTTCATGATGTGGTTCTGTCTCCTTCCTTAAGGGTGGATCAAACTTTACTTGGCCAACTAAAAGAGAAAAAAAGTAAAGCCTTCATCTGTTTCCACATTTTTAATGATATAATAATTTAAAAAGTTACTCCCATAGCAAAACCTATTTAATTTTACCATCTACCATAGACTGATCACAATCCAAAGATTTAAATAAAGAATCTGCTAGCTGGAAAAAACCCAAGAAAGTCTAAGCTGTTAAAGCTTAATCTAATAATCCTAGGCCTTTTCTGTAGTTAAAAAAAAAAGATGATTAACAAAATTACGTGTACGTTACAGTCAGGATCTAAGGTGCTACTTCATTGTGACCCAGCATAAAATACAGACAATCTTAACTCAGTACTTCGGTATACAGACAGCAATTCAGGCAGAGTTATTTCTGGAAGCCAGCCTGCAAGATGGTCTCTAATGAGTCCTGCCTCCTGGTGTTCATAAACTTGTGTACTTCCTTCCCACTTCCCTCGGGTGGTCTATGTGACCAGACGAAACCGGCAGAATGATGGCGTATAACGTCAGAGATAAGGCTTCTGTCTTGGGCTCTCTCTACTGGATCACTTGCTCTGGAGGAAGTCACGCTGTGAGCAGCCCCAAGGAGAGGCTACACTGCCAGGAACTGAAGCCTTGGGCTAACAGCTCCGTGAGTAACCTTGGAAGCAAATCCTCCACCTCAGTTAAGCCCTCGGCAGACTGCAGCCCCAGCTGACACCCTGATTGTCATGACAGACCCTGAGGCAGAACCACCCAAGCTAGGTTGTCCTGGACTCCTGACCCTTAGAATATGTGTGAGATAATAAAGGTTTATTGTTTTAAGCTGCTAAATTTTGGGGTAATTTGTTATACAACAATAACTAACTACACTTCTGCAGCTGAAGTATAAACTAAATACTAGAGCCAACATAAATATGACTGTACTACATTCACCTTTCCCCCTGCTATTCTAATTTAATGAACGTTTCACTACCTTGACCTTTAATTTCTGTATCTCATTATCATTGTCATTATCTGCTTTTATAACCTGCGTACAGCATTCAAGACCACTGAGATAAAAGCAGAGGCACAAATATAAAGCATTAAAAAGAAGAAAAACAGACAGTCACAAATAATATCACTGCTTAACTAGTAAGAGCTCAGCCAAAACAGCAATTCTCAATCAAGGCAGGGAAGTGAGTGAGATTTAAAAGTACAATGATTTTATAACTGTTTTGATTTTAGCTTAGTATGTATGGTTTACTGTGAACGTTAATGCCAAATAAAGGAGACCATGAGATTTGAATATTTAGCAATAGGAGGCACAAGTAAAAAAGGTTGAGAAACGCAGCCCTACAAGATCCCCAGTTGTGGGTGAGGAAGTATGTACACGCTTTATAGCTGTTATGCACTAGATATCAAATTCTGGCCTTTAGAGATAAGTAGGCTGTTCAATAATGGGTTCCTCATACCTGTTCACATATGATCACACATCAAAGATTACAAAATAGATTTTAGTAAGGTATTAAAGCGTATTTTATATATATACACACACACACACAAACACACACACATATATATACATATATCACGTTGACAGAGGCCCTACTGAACAACTCTCACCTAAACTTGTCATCAAATGGCAAAATTAAATCTGTAATAAAATTACATGAGGACAGTTTCATGCATTATCTGCCTTGTGTTATCATCACATGTGAACATGCCTGTTTCCACCAGACTGCATAATCACTAAGTACAGGGGTGCAGGGATGCTGTCTTAGATTTTCATTTTTATTATTATTACTATTATTTTTTGGCTGTGTTGAGTCTTTGTTGCTGCACGTGGGCTTTCTCTAGTTGCGGCGAGCAGGGGCTACTCTTCACTGCGGTGCGCGGGCTTCTCATTGTGGTGGCTTCTCTTGTTGTGGAGCATGGGCTCTAGGCTTGTGGGCTTCAGTAGTTGTGGCTTGCGGGCTCTAGAGCACAGGCTCAGTAGTTGTGGCACATGGGTTTAGTTGCTCTGTGGCATGTAGGATCTTCCCGGACCAGGGCTTGAACCCCTGTCCCCTGCATCGGCAGGTGGATTCTTAACCACTGCGCCACCAGGGAAGTCCCTAGACTAACTTTCATAGCAAGGACAGAACCCCAACTGTAGCAGGTATTCAATACCCCTGTACTCTGTGGGAACACTTTTCCAGAGACAGGAGCCCATACAGCGAAGTCCCTACGGAGATTCATTCTTCATGCCTTACACTGGTATCGCTCTTCTGTTCTCTCCAAATTCCCTAAAGTTATGATAAGTTTCTGCCACAGGACATTCCAACTACTGTTCAAATAATCGCTGGGCAATCATCTCAGGCTACAGTGCTATTTATGATGTTCTTAATAATGTCGAAAATTCCTACTTATCTGTAATTGTCTACTGGTCTTGATCTCTGTTTCTGCTACCATCTCCTTGAACGTATGTCAAGCAACACATCATAAATTTATATTTTACTATCCAGATGAAAACTCCTTCTTAGCTTCTTTGAAATAGCTCTGACATGATCACTTGCCGACCCATCACTAGCTATTAGGGGTCAAAACTGATCCTACTATGGCAGACAAGAAGAGCCCCAGAATTATTTCTTCTTAAAGCAAGTCTTTGCTTATCATATTTAACTGAAGGCAGAGGGGACTTCCTAAAAGGGAAAGAGCAACAAACTTTCTGCAAGTGAGCCAATTTTTACATATATGTTGCCCAAACACCATTTAGTTTAATAAAGAGAAAACCTTGGTTGCATGGAGAGATACCATGTAATTGTAAACATAAAACATTATCAAGAGCAACAAATATATACAAATACTAAAATAAATTATTTTCTCTAAAGCCTGCCTTTATCGTCAATAGCATGACTGATTATTCTATATATCACATCTCACATAAAATCATAAAACATCCTAAGAAAGCAGATACTACAACACTGCATAAGATTTTAAAGCCCCAAACATCAAACCCACAAATTATAAGAAGTGGTGGTTTTAATCCTGTTGCTACCTCAACATACTAGAGGGAAACGACACCTTTCTTACTGGCAAACACAGGAGAAGGGAAGATGTCCATCAAAAGGAGGGCATATCAGAGTCTCAGAAAAACTAGGGTAAAGGCACCTATAGTTTCAAATAGCATGTACACACATATGCAGTTAGGAGCTGAGAATCACTGATATCAACTAGTAAAGAATGGCTAAGAGGAAACTGTACTTTGCAGGAAAGGGCCTGACAATACAATTTAAAAACAGAATTGGATTACAAGATAGAAAGTACTTTAGATTTTCAGTAGTACTGAACACATAAGGTTTTCTAACTGCAAAGGCAGCTCTAATCACCTTTTGTATTATTAAAGAAATGACAAAGATGTACTGTAATTACTTTTTGCACATTAAAAAATAATGGGAAATGCTCACATGCTAAGGTTGCCATTTTCAGAAAAATACTTTTGGGGAAAAATTAGCAAATTTAAATCACATGGCTTTAGAGGGAGCTACAAAGGTTAAGTTTATGTGGTCACACAACTAACTGTAGGCAAAGTACAAATCCCAGTCACAGGCTTTTTGTAAAGTAGATGGTGCTTTCTTTCAAGAATCTCCTTCTTTTAAGAGCATTTCCAGGTAGCACCAGCACCAGACTCTGCCAAGAACTTAACACAGTGTACGGTCCAGCCAAAATTCCAAAGGAAGGTTCACAAAGGACTTGCAGTGTGAAAGCCACACAGGCGTGCTGACGTGGTTTCTGAAGTGGAGCCGTGTCTGCGAAAGATTGCTGGGCTGGAAGCCGAGAGATCTAGGGCTTGCTGTTAACCAGGTGTACAACTCCATCCCACAGGCAGATCTATTCATCTCTGCATTTCTTTTTTGTTTTCTATTAAATGGTGCTAGTGCTAGTCCCTACTTACCTTACTTAGCTTTTACATGTGCAGACCTCTCCCTCTCCTGGCTCTCCTGGACCATCAGCTTCTATCTAACCTGGGAGCTTGTTAGAAGTAAAGAACCTCAGGTCTCACCCCAGATCTACTGAATCAGAAACCGCATTTTAGCAAGCTCTCTAGGCAAGTTCTATCCACATGGAAGTTTAGGGAGCACTGCCTTGATTACTTCAATCCTGCCTATTCTAGGAATTTTATTCCTCTTCCCAAACAACATAAATATACGCCCCCAGACACCACCAGAAAGTCCTCAGGAGTAAGGAAAATGAAATTCTTACTGCCCTAATTAAACTCTACCTTTCAAAGCATCTAATAAGAAAAACTACTTGGAAGAAAATGAAGCAAAAATAATGGCAACTAAATTAAAACTTGAAATCTTATTTTTTATTGTTAAATTATAAACTGTGTACAGGATACACTTACAGTTTATCTCCGAGCGTGTTTTTTCTTCTCTCACATTTCTACTTGTTGAGTGAATTCTATGTGGGACAGCAACAAGAGGCTAGGAAAGAACAAAATCAATGACAAGCCACAGTCTGGTCCACAGAATTACCCAAATATGAAAGAAATACTTCTCTTTATATAAAAATGGGAACAAAATACAACTTTGTTAATATTTGTTTAAAAAATGGCAACCAGAAACTGAAAGCTTCTTACTCCTCAAACTGGGAGCTTAAGATTAGGGATATACGTTATCCACAGCAGGTTCCCAATAAATGTTCTATGAGTTGAATATAAATAAATATTCAAAATTGAATATTTCAACAACACAACAGCTGTTCAAAAGCTGCAGCTAGCTTTCCCTGTTGCAGAGGAGAAAATTGTAATTGAAAAAAAATCTGCCTCAACTTCTTATATCAAGGATGAGATAAATGAAATGAAATAATGCTAAAGGCATTAATGATTTATGGTTTTCTTACCTAGCAAACACAACATTTTCCCCACCTTAATGCTTTTTCTTGTAGAAGCAGCACTCTATTTTCTTTCCTTTTATTAAAATCTCTCTATGTGTACTGTCACTTTCAGAGAGAAATATCCTGGGGGGCAGGTGAAGTAGGGATATGCTCTTCTTACTATTAATTCACAGACGTTCCTCCAACCTTATGGAGTAAAAAAGGCCCTATTTGAAAAGCTTCTGCAACTCCATTCTATACACTCTAAGGCTTCACTTTAAGAGGTGATGCCAGCATCTATTTCATGTACCAAATAGGTTTTTTCTTCTGTGTGTGAAACACTATCTTTGAAGTTTTACTACCTTTGAAGGTGATACACTCTTACACATATCTTTTGGAAAATGTAATTCATAAACATTTGAGCTCAAATTAAGACTCTGTAAGGCAAATCAAAAACAGGACCCAAGTTAACTATTCTCAGTGTAGGCACTTCTCAGGAAATAAAAATATATGAATCTAAGACCCAAATATTAAAACACCAATGTAGTAAAACAGTAGCAAAAATAATTTTAAAAATTAAGTATTTAAACTTTACATGTACACAGCGATTTGTAGTTTACAAAGTGCTTTCATATACCTTAGCTCATTCTGTCCTCAAAATAAACTTGTGAAACAAGTATTAATCTTCATTTTATAGATGAGGACATTCAGCTAGTTAGCCGCAGAACAAGAAAAACCCTGGACTTTTGATCACAATATGTGGAGCAAAAACAAACAAGCAAAAATAGGTATCATGTTAGATTAGTCACACATACTGCTGTTATCAGTGAACTTGGATGAAATCTATGCTTTCTATGAGAACAGTTTTACTTTCCCAGCTTCAACGGTGCAATTATAAAATTATTAAATCTTATAATGCTGTACCTAGTACATGGGTTAACATACAGGAGAAGAAAATGCTATTAATCACCATTACTTCAATGTGTAGTAATTCTAAAATAGAAACTACATGGGAGCGCTACATGAAAAGTCAACTTTCTTCCACTGTGAATAATGTATACTAAACTAAAACAACTAAAGACTAAAGTAGAACTAGTACACGTGCTAAATATTTTCAAGAGAATTCAATTTCCACACAGTATTATATAGTATCACAGCAAGTACTGAAATGCTAGTTAGACGCATTCAAATTCTGAGTGACAACACAGTACTTAGCAATTATAATTACAAATCATTTGCAAATAATAAGACTTAGATACTACATATTATGTATAACATATATTGTAGTATTATATATGTATAAATTACTATAGATTTCTCCGGGGAAAGTATGATCTTAAATTATGGTGGGAAGAAAAGTTACCCTCCTCCCTAACCAACAATTATAATACTAATAACATAGTCTTGATAAGGAGAAATTTCTTTCTCTGCTATATGAGAAAATTTCAGAAGCATCTTTATTCCACAGGTTGCTTCTATATTTGGTTTATTATTTCTCCTCTTTAAACACATTTTAAAGGACTTTATAATTCAGCACAACAAGTAAACAGGATGAAGTAAGGGACAACAATGCAGCATCTAGTGCACTGAAAGAGTAGAGGCAGTCCTCGTCCTGTAGTCTTGATATGCACAAATTTCAGTTACTACAATAGAGTTAAATTACACTAGTCCTCTATAACATGGCTCAAATTTCAGTCACCAGTTTATTAATTGTATAATCTTATATAACATTAATTGTATATTATTCAGTATATTAATCTTATCAACATTCAGGATATTAATTATAATTGCATAAAACACAAACTTCACTGCCTGCTTGTCAGTCCACAGATCACTATGTGAATAACAGATGCACATCATGATCTGTAACTAGTCACGTCACTACTTTCAAAGTCTGTCTGTGACTGGTCACTGAGCATCTGTTATTCAGTTCATGCACAGACAGCAAAGTGTGTAGTTGTGTTGCCTCCTTGTCTCTCAGTGATAATATACTCATGTGACATTTTTACAGAAGTTGGTAACTGAAAGAAGAAATTAGCCAACAAAGATCAAACTGCTGCGAAGAAACAGAAAGTGATAACTCTGGATAATGTTGGAAATGAAGTTTGAATCAAACATAAATGAAGTTACAGGAGAAAATAGCTGACTGTGAGAATGCTGACACTGCCACTGTTCAAGAGACTGTGGACACAATAGCCAGGGTAACTTAGTGAAGGTGAACCTGATATAAGTGAAGAAAGAAGTTCTGATAAAAAGGATGAAGGTGCCCCAAAAGAAGGGGCGCTAGCAAAAAATTTCACAGCACAGGAATACTGAGGTTATTTCATGCATTGAACGTTCGAACGATAAAATACTGGAAGCTGATCTGAACTTAGAAAGGAATCTGACATTCACCAAAGCATAAAGAAGATAGTTGTTCTGTGTCATAAAGTTATATGACAAGAAGAAGGCAAACACTATGCAATCTACTCAATAAACAGACTACTTGATAATGAAACAATCCATGGAAGTGTTTTTTTTTTTTTTTTTTTTTTTTTTTTGCTGTACGCGGGCCTCTCACTGCTGTGGCCCCTCCCGTTGCGGAGCACAGGCTCCGGACACACAGGCTCCGCGGCCATGGCTCGCGGGCCCAGCCGCTCCGCGGCACGTGGGATCCTCCGGGATCGGGGCACGAACCCGTGTCCCCTGCATCGGCAGGCGGACTCTCAACCACTGCGCCACCAGGGAGGCCCGGAAGTGTTTTTTTTTTAAGCAAAGAAAAGAAACACAATTCTCACAGGTTCTAATACTTTACAATGTACTAAATAAATCATTAGTTTTACTATTTTTTTCATTCCCCCATACATTTAAAACTGACAATAAGAGAGTTTTCAATCTTCTAACAAAAAATTTTTAAGGTCACAAAACAATTATAATTTTTCTCCTTGAGTATTAAGATCATTTTGCAGGGGACGTCCCTGGTGGTGCAGTGGTTGAGAGTCCGCCTGCCAATGCAGGGGACACGGGTTCGAGCCCTGGTCCGGGAAGATCCCACATGCTGCGGAGCAACTAAGCCCATGTGCCACAGCTACTGAGCCTGCGCTCTAGAGCCCACGAGCCACAACTATTGAGACCACATGCCACAACTACTGAAGCCCTCACACCTAGAGCCCGTGCTCCACCACAAGAGA
Source organism: Mesoplodon densirostris (assembly GCF_025265405.1). Classification (NCBI taxonomy): domain Eukaryota; kingdom Metazoa; phylum Chordata; class Mammalia; order Artiodactyla; family Ziphiidae; genus Mesoplodon; species Mesoplodon densirostris. Next base: position 31,801,965 of record NC_082674.1, read on the forward strand.
AGCCACTGCAATGAGAAGCCCGCACACCGTAAAGAAGAGTAGCCCCTGCTCACTGCAACTAGAGAAAGCCCCGCTCAGCAACAAAGACCCAATGCAGCCATAAATAAATAAATAAATAAATAAATTTACATGCCAAAAAATGCTGTTGGATCCTTTAAAAAAAAAAAAGATCGCTTTGCAGGATTTCACCTTACTTGGTCATTTGTACAGTCCTTTACTACCATGCAAATGAAGGAACACCTGTATATTAAATTATAGAAGAATTTATAAAGCAAAACAACAAACCCAATTTCTCCCTAGTATAAAGTTAATAATACTTTACAGTTCTTAAGTTTTTTGTTTTCAAATGCTTTTCCAGACCTTTAAACAAAGGGATAGTAGCTTATTTATAGTTGTATAAAGACGACAAGCTAGAACAATGATGAATTGATAGAAAGGTTCTCTCTTACCTAAGACAATCTGAGACCACCTTTCTGACCACTGAGAGCTATCGTTCCTTCAGTATCATCAATGGAATTTACCCCATTTTAAGTACCTTCCAAAAGCCAGTCAAGTTCAAGGCTATCCAGCTCAGTTACAGACCCAATAACAGAATTCTGACATGTCACATATACTGAGTTTATCTTAGGTGCCACAATTATTAGCTGAGTTAGGAATGTTACATATGCCAGCCGAAGTGAAGCCTCCATTCATACCAACGCTCCCATGATACTAGGGTTATTTAATTCTCTAACTACACTGGCTCATTTTTAAACACGTCTACAGCAGACAATTAGGGTAACAGTCACTAACAAAGTCAATCCTATACTTTCTACTAACCACTAATAACTCATGAAGTATTGTACAAGGATTCTTTTTGAGAAGAAAATGGAATAGAAATTTTATGTATATTCTAACGTCTTGTGTAGGTGCTTCCCATTTGCATTCTCTTTTACAATGGATTATTTATTTGCAACTTCATCTAAAATGACTACTTTAAAAAAACTACAGTAATTTCAAGAAGTAGATTAGATGATTCTGCCTTTGCCATTTTCAGAAAACAGTCTCTATAAGTAGTCAATAGGAAAAGTCCAGCTCATGACTTCCAAAGTCAAGGAGTTAATTCTTCCCTCAAGAGTTGATTTAAACTAGATCCAGAACTTAAAAGAACTGATTTTTCAGAGGTACATACATATATACATATATGTTATATACTACTTGGTAAAAACAGTTCCTACCTCAGGATCATCATCATCAAAATCATGGTAAGTGGAATGATCTGGATTATTCACTTTATCCAACAGTTCGATTGCCAAAGACCGTGTCAAAGGCTGTGTGACAAATGGGTGCTATAAAAATAACATAACACAGTACAGAACACTTATTAGAAGTCTGTTTGAGTGACATTTTATCTTTTGAAAAAAGACATATTTCAGGGCAAAAATAATACCTGTAGTAGCTTTTCAGCAGTAGGTCTTTTTTTTGGATTTTTGGTAAGTGCCATTTTCACAAAATGATGAAAACTATTTGACCTAAGAAATTTTGAAAATCAGATTTTAAAATTTCAATTATTTTTTTGCTCATGACTATAAAAGTAAATAACACAAAAATACTTACCACTTCATTTTATCCTTTAGTTTAGGAGGCTGAAAATTGCTTTTTGTCATTAGAAATAATGCTCTGAAAAATCAACAACCATTACACAGCATTTTAAGAGTGCATATTTTAATATATAATATTAATTCTATTACTATAATTCCCAAATAAGGTAAAGCAAGACTAAGAATATTATTTGTTCATGACATAATAAATAATACTGGGGGGGGAGGGGACCTTAATTTAAGCACAGGATTCTTTAACTATGACTCACTGACCTCATTGGGTGTAAGTCAAACATAGGAGGCTGCAGCTCAGCAAGTTCTATGGCAGTGATCCCCACTGCCCAGAGATCACAAAGCTGATTGTACCCCCCTTTCCTCTCAACGGCTGCGACTTCTGGAGCCATCCTGAAGGAAATAGTCCAGAAAAGAAAAATCTATTTATTGCATTTTCCTTCTTATTCCCATCAGAAGCACACCATCACTATGTACGCTGAGGCCTATTTAGGCCTTGACATCTGAAAAATAAGTATGTAGTACTTAAAAGGCTCATATTTCCCAAGATCTCGACATCTCATAAGACTCTACTGATCCCAAGCCCCTACTGATTTCTCCTTTGTTACTTTGTTAAGCTATTTACTATTAAAGGTTTATAAAAATTTACAACTATAACAGAGCGACATGTACCAATTTGTACCAATCTCTCTTCCTCTGTACATGCAAAATTCTATAGAGACATAACATGTAATAAATAACTTATCATTTTTAGCTCTTCCTTCTTACGTCAATAAACTGCAATCTGGCCTCCGACTGTTTTCACTTGACCAATACTATTTATTGGGGCACCAAGAATCTTCATTTAGTACTTAACTCACATTTACTATAAACTTAATTTACTATAAACTTAATTGGTTGGTGAAAAGTTATAAAAATGAGTGTCTGCTTTTAAAAAAATATATTTATTCAGATGAAAGTTACCTGAATTCAGTATTTTTCATTTCTTTCAACTTTACTGTAGTCTCATTCTAATTATACCTCTATAAATTTGTATTTTATTAAATAATTATGTTGATTTTCAAATATAAAAAATTTCAAATTCTAAGCAGTAGTTTTGAAAAGAACTACTTGAGATAAACATTTGAACTCTTACATATCAAAAGTGTGAGTTAAACAGGCAGCCTTACAAGTATGTTTGTTTTCCTGGTATGATTTCAGGAAAGTCAAATATGTCAGTAAGTTAACCAAAAAAAAAAAAAAAAAAATCCCTCTAACTTTCTAAATGCTTGGTCTTAAAATGTTCTTAATCTTTATTGATAGCTAGATTCCAGCCAGCTGTGGAGATGCCCCAGTAGAGGATGGAAGTACACACTGGTGACATATTCTTAACTAGCTGGCCACAGCAGCTGATGTTCTCCCTTCCTCTACAAAAATATGAGTGAAAGGTTCCACCCAGTGCACTTGTACTCCTGCCAGTTAAGTTGCATGCTTACCGCAATCAACTGACTCATCTCTGAACCTGTTTATTTGTCATATTTGTTATTATAAATACATAATCTAATTAAATATTATAAAAACTAATTTATTGTGAAGGTAAAAAGAGTAAGCTGTTATGAAAATTAAAGTGTATGCTTTAGAAAAACTTGTTAAAGACAAGTTTCTAAAGACAAAAAAACAAAAAATCTGGCAAATGAGGTTAAGAAAATAATAGCTGTAAAAGATTAGGAAGGCTACAGACTGCATAATTCCATCTGTATGACACTGGGGGAAAAGGCAAAACTGTAGAGACAGAAATCAGATCAGGTGTTGCCAGAGGCTAGAGACGGGCCAAAAGAATTTATGAGAAGGGCACAAAAGTAAACTTTCCTGGGTGATGGGAACCTATGTTTTACACGGATTGCAGTGGCATTTTTCACTACTACAGAGTGTCTCAAAGTTCATAGAACTGTACACCTAATAAGGCTAAATTTATACCTCAATAAACCTGACTGGAAAAGTCACATGCTTTGTATGTGACTGCATTTTAGAGAAACACAAACCAGGAAATGTGGATGATTTACATCTAACTAGTTATCCACGCAAAGAAAAGGCCTTGGTCCTATATCAAATGATTGGCAAAAAAAAAAAAACAAAAAAAGTACACTCACATGTCTTAAATTGAAATAAAATGTTTAAGGTACATGTGTAGTGTATTAATTTTGAGATTTGCCAATTCCACAGGCTTTTTTGATTAACCAAATAACTGCCAACCTTACTCACAATGAATGAGAGATTCCATTCTATCCTACATCCCTAGAGTTTAGGTGGGAAAGACATGATACTAGAGAGAGTTGAAGAGTCGGAGTGTTCCAAAACATTATTTTGCCCAATTCACAATTTCACATGCTCCCAAGATATTACCTACTCTATCATTAGAAAAATGACATTAGTTTTTAATCTCTGAAGCTTCAGTTGGAGATCAGTTATCATCATATCAAACATTTACTAAGCATGTGTAGAGAATCATGCCAGACCCTGGAGATTCAATGAGAGCTCCTCCAGATGTTTAAAATCAAACTGAGGAGACAGAGTACCTAAAAATAATAACAGATAGCTCTTTAAGCTCTTATTCCTCTCAGAAATCAACCCCAAACAATAAGAACAAAAAAGAGAAATATAAACATATCATCTTTGAAAAATCCAGAAGACATATTTGGACTGGAAATGAAATAATAGTAAATGATGTGGCAAATAGGAGGAAGGACAAACCTAAGTGTGTGTAGAGGACAAGACCAACCAGCAAGCCAAGAGCCCCAGAAATATGTAAAATTTAATGTACATCAGTTACTACTTTACTGATGACTAGGTTCCAACTAGCTGGTTCTTAGCCCCTAAGAATCCCAGAAAGGCTGACAAATTAGGGTTACAAACTTACAAAAGCAGAGTTAAGACTGAGGTTGAAAACAGGTATATTTGCAAATGTCAAGTCTAAATAATGAATAGTTAGTCCACCAGATTCCTCTTCCCATCTATTAAGGCCCAGCAATGACTCCTTCCCCATTCCTACTGGATAAAGACCAACAGAAACTGGATGAGGGGCTTCAGACTCACACATATCAGGTACAAAGGAGAGCAGGGGCTGGGAGCAGTAGAAGTCTGTGTATAACAATGAGTTCCTCAGCTTCCTTCACCTACTCATTTCTGGGATACTAAAAACTGGGTTTACACGCCACATCCCATGCACACACGGCTACGAATCAGCTTTAAGTGCCTTGCTCTTCAATGTAAACCAGAAGAGAAGGGTTACTAGACATTTGAGGGAAGCCTCCATCATGAAAGCATGAGTCTTAAAAGCTTTGGAAATCTTATAGAAAGAAGAACAAAAATGATTTTTGAAAAGTGACAGAAAATTAATGGATTAATCCAAGTGGTCTAAGATATAACTAATGAGTTCCAGAAAGAGAGAGCAGGAAAAAGTAAAGCAAAGAAATTATTAGAGAAGTAATGTAAGAATACTTCCCAGAACTAAAAGACATGAATCCTGATTGAAAAGCACAAATGACAAGTACAATGAATAAAAGTAAAAATGACAAAAGAACAAACAAAAAAATTCTGAAGTACACCACCATGGAATACCAAACCATCAAAAAGATTCTAGTAGGGAGGGGTTACATTCAAATATAATGTGTTGACAGTTTCAGCCATATTTGGAGCCCATCAGCTGCCCAGCCCCCCACCTCTCCACCAGTGTGTGACGCATTCTTTCCACATCTACCTACATGAAAGCATCCCTCTGTGATGAGGATGGGGTGGTGGTCCACACATAGTCCAGTGCCAAGAGGGAAAAGTAAGGTGATGTGGGCGGAGCCCTCTTGGCTGTGTGGCTGACAGGGTCTTGCTGCTCAGGCTGGGTGTCAAGCCTAAGCATCGGCAGTGGGAGAGCCAAGTTCAGGACACTGGACCACCAGAGACCTCCCGGTCCCACATAATATCAATCAGCAAGAGTTCTCAGAGAGCTCTGTTTCAATGCTAAGACCCAGCTCCACTCAACGACCTGCAAGCTCCAGTGCTGGACACCCTATGCCAAACAATTAGCAAGACAGGAACACAACCCCACCTACTAGCAGAAAGGCTGCCTAAAATCATAATAAGTTCACAGACACCACAAAACACACCACCGGACCAGAAAGACAAGATCCAGCCCCACCCACCAGTACACAGGCACCAGTCCCCTCCACCAGGAAGCCTACACAACCCACAGAACCAACCTCACCCACTGGGGGCAGATACCAAAAACAAGAGAAACTATGAACCTGCAGCCTGCAAAAACGAGAACCCAAACACAGTAAGTTAAGCAAAATGAGAAGACAGAGAAACACACAGCAGATAAAGGAGCAAGGTAAGAACCCACCAGACCAAACAAATGAAGAGGAAATAGGCAGTCTACCTGAAAAAGAGTTCAAAGTAATGATAGTAAAGATGATCCAAAATCTTGGAAACAGAATGGAGAAAATACAAGAAATGTTTAACAAGGACCTAGAAGAACTAAAGAGGAAACAAACAGTGATGAACAACACAATAAATGAGATTAAAATTCTCTAGAAGGAATCAATAGCAGAATAACAGAGGCAGAAAAACGGATAAAGGACCTGGAAGATAAAATATGGAAATAACTACCACAGAGCAGAATAAAGAAAAAAGAATGAAAAGAATTGAAGACAGTCTCAGAGACCTCTGGGCCAACATTAAATGCACCAACATTTGAATTATAGGGGTCCCAGAAGAAGAGAAAAAGAAAGGGACTGAGAAAGTATTTGAAGAGATTATAGTTGAAAACTCTCCTAATATGGGAAAGGAAATAATCAAGTCCAGGAAGCACAGAGAGTCCATTACAGGATAAATCCATGGAGAAACATGGCAAGGCATATATTAATCAAACTATCAAAAATTAAATACAAAGAAAAAGTATTAAAAGCAGCAAGGGAAAAGCAACAAATAACATACAAGGGAATCCCCATAAGATTAACTGATCTTTCAGCAGAAACTCTGCAAGCCAGAAGGGAGTGGCAGGACATATTTAAAGTGATGAAAGGGAAAAACCTACAACCAAGATTATTCTTCCAAGCAAGGATCTCATTCAGATTCAAAGGAGAAATTAAAACCTTTATAAACAAGCAAAAGTTAAGAGAATTCAGCACCACCAAACCAGCTTTACAACAAATGCTAAAGGAACTTCTCTAGGGAGGAAACACAAGAGAAGGAAAAGACCAACAAAAACAACCCCAAACAATTAAGAAAATGGTAATAGGAACATATATATCGATAATTTCATTAAATGCAAATGGATTAAATGCTCTAACAAAAAGACACAGACTGGCTGAATGGATACAAAAACAAGACCCATATATATGCTGTCTACAAGAGACTCATCTCAGACCTAGGGACACATACAGACTGAAAGTGAGGGGATGGAAAAAAATATTCCATGCAAATGGAAATCAAAAGAAAGCTGGAGTATCAGTTCTCATATCAGACAAAATAGACTTTAAAATAAAGACTATTACAAGAGACAAAGAAGGACACTCCATAATGATCAAGGGATCAATCCAAGAAGAAGATATAACAATTGTAAATATTTATGCACCCAACAGAGGAGCACCTCAATACATAAGGAAAATGTTAAAAGTCAGAAAAGGGGAAATTGACAGTAATACAATTATAGTAGGGGACTTTAACACCCCACTTTCACCATGGACAGATCATCCAAAATGAAAATAAATAAGGAAAACAAGCTTTAAATGACACATTAAACAAGATAGACTTAATTGATATTTATAGGACTATCCATCCAAAAACAACAGAATATACTTTCTTCTCAAGTGCTCATGGAACATTCTGCAGGATAGATCGTATCTTGGGTCACAAATCAAGCCTCGGTAAATTTAAGAAAATTGAAATGATATCAAGTATCTTTTCCGACCACAACGCTATGAGACTAGACAGAAATAACAGGGAAAAAACTGTAAAAAATACAAAAACATGAAGGCTAAACAATATGCTACTAAATAACCAAGAGATCACTGAAGAAAACAAAGAGGGAATCAAAAAATACCTAGAAAATGAAAACACGACAACCCAAAACTTATGGAATGCAGCAAAAGCAGTTCTAAGAGGGAAATTTATAGCAATACAATCCTACCTCAAGAAACAAGAAAAATCTCAAATAAACAACCTAACCTTACACTAAAGCAACTAGAGAAAGAAGAACAAAAAAACTCCAAAGTTAGCAGAAGGAAAGAAATCATAAAGACCAGATCAGAAATAAGTGAAAAAGCAATGAAGGAAATGATAGCAAAGATCAATAAAAACAAAAGCTGGTTTTTGAGAAGATAAACAAAATTGATAAACCATTAGCCAGACTCATCAAGAAAAAAGGGGAGAAGACTCAAATCAATAGAATTACAAAAGAAATGGAGAAGTAACAACTGACACTGCAGAAATACAAAAGATCATGAGAGATTACTACAAGCAACTATATGCCAATAAAATAGAAAACCTGGAAGAAATGGACAAATCCTTAGAAACTCACATCCTTCTGAGACTGAACCAGGAAGAGATAGAAAATATCAACAGACCAATCACAAGCACTGAAATTAAAACTGTGATTTAAAATCTTCCAACAAACAAAAGCCCAGGACCAGAAGCCTTCACAGGCAAATTCTATCAAACGTTTACAGAAGAGTAACACCCATCCTTCTCAAACTCTTCCAAATATAGCAGAGGGAGGAACACTCCCTAACTCTTCTATGAGGCCACCATCACCCTGATACCAAAACCAGACAAGATGCTACAAATAAAGAAAACTACAGGCCAATATCACTGATAAATGTAGATGTAAAAATCCTCAACAAAATACTAGCAAACAGAATCCAACAGCACATTAAAAGGATCATACACCATGATCAAGTGGGGTTTATCCTAGGAATGCAAGGATTCTTCAACATACACAAATCAATCAATGTGATACACCATATTAACAAATTGAAGGATAAAAACCATATGATCATCTCAATAGATGCAGAAAAAGCTTTTGACAAAATTCAACACCCATTTATGATAAAAACTCTCCAGAAAGTAGACACAGAGGGAACTTACCTCATCATAATAAAGGCCATATATGACAAACCCAGAGCCAACATCATTCTCAATGCTGAAAAACTGAAACCATTTCCATGAAGATCAGGAAGACAAGGTTGCCCACTCTCACCACTATTATTCAACATAGTTTTGGAAGTTTTAGCCACAGCAATGAGAGAAGAAAAAGAAATAAAAGGAATCCAAATCAGAAAAGAAGAAGTAAAACGGTCACTGTTTGCAGATGACATGATGCTATACGTAGAGAATCCTAAAGATGCTACCAGAAAACTACCAGATAGTGTCCATAATTTGGTAAAGTAGCAGGATACACAATTAATACACAGAAATCTCTTGCATTTCTATATACTAATGATGAAAAATCTGAAAGAGAAATTAAGGAAACATTCACATTTACCATTGCAACAAGAAGAATCAAATACCTAGGAATAAACCTACCTAAGGAGACAAAAGACCTGTATGCAGAAAGCTATAAGACAATGATGAAAGAAATTAAAGATGATAAAAACAGATGGAGAGATATACCATGTTCTTGGATTGTAAGAATCAACATTGTGAAAATGACTATACTATTCAAAGCAATCTACAGATTCAAATCAATCCTTATCAAACTGCTAATGGCATTTTTCACAGAACTAGAACAAAAAAATTTCACAATTTGTATGGAAACACAAAAGACCCCGAATAGCCAGAGCAATCCTGAGAAAGAAAAATGGAGCTGGAGGAATCAGGCTCCCTAACTTCAGACTATATACTACAAAGCTACAGTAATCAAGACAGTATGGTACTGGCACAAAAACAGAAATATAGACGAATGGAACAGGATAGAAAGCCCAGAGATAAACCCACGTACCTACGGTCAACTAATCTATGATGCAGGAGGCAAGGGTATACAATGGAGAAAAGACAGCCACTTCAATAAGTGTTGCTGGGAAAACTGGACAGCTACATGTAAAAGAATGATATTAGAACACTCCCTAACACCATACACAAAAATAAACTCAAGATGGATTAGAGACCTAAATGTAAGACTGGACACTATAAAACTCTTAAGAGGAAGACATAGGCAGAACACTCTATGACGTAAATTACAGCAAGATCCTTTCTGACCCACCTCCTAGAGAAATGGAAATACAAATAAACAAACAGAACCTAATGAAACTTAAAAGCTTTTGCATAGCAAAGGATACCATAAAAAAGACGAGAAGACAACCCGCAGAATGGGAGAAAATATTTGCAAACGAAGCAACTGACAAAGGATTAATCTCCAAAATATATAAGGAGCTCATGAAGCTCGATGTCAAAAAAACAAACAACCCAATCCAAAAATGGGCAGAAGACCTAAATAGACATTTCTCCAAAGAAGATATACAGATGGCCAACAAACACATGCAAGGATGCTCAACATCACTAATCATTAGAGAAATGGAAATCAAAACTACAATGAGGTATCACCTCACACCTGTCAGAATGGCCATCATGAAAAAATCTACAAACAATAAATGCTGGAGAGGGTGTGGAGAAAAGGGAACCCTCTTGCACTGTTGGTGGGAATGTAAATTGATACAGCCACTGATATGGAGAACAGTATGGAGGTTCCTTAAAAAACTACAAATAGAACTACCATACGACCCAGCAATCCCACTACTGGGCATATACCCTGAGAAAACCATAACTCAAAAAGAGACATGTATCACAATGTTCACCGCAGCACTATTTACAACAGCCAGGACATGGAAGCAACCTAAGTGTCCATCGACAGATGAATGGATAAAGAAGATGTGACACATATATATAATGGAATATTACTCAGCCATAAAAAGAAACAAAACTGAACTATTTGTAGTGAGGTGGATGGACCTACAGTGTGTTCTACAGAGTGAAGTAAGTCAGAAAGAGAAAAACAAATACCGTATGCTAACACATATATATGGAACCTAAAAAAACAAAATGGTTCTAATGAACCTAGAGGCAGGATAGGAATAAAGATGCAGATGTAGAGAATGGACTTGAGGAAACGGGGAGGGGGAAGGGTAGCTGGGACGTAGTGAGAGAGTACCACTGACATGTGTACACTACCAAATGTAAAATAGACAGCTAGTGGGAAGCAGCTGCATAGCACAGGGAGATCAGCTCGGTGCTTTGTGACCACCTAGAGGGGTGGGAGGGAGATGCAAGAGGGAGGGGATATGGGGATACATGTATATGTATAGCTGATTCACTTTGTTATACAGCAGAAACTAACAGAACACTGTAAAGTGATTATACTCCAATAAAGATGTTAGAAATAAAAATCATGTGTCATAATGGCATCAGTTTCCATCAACATCAGAGAAAAGACACTAGAGCAATGCTTCAAAAATTCCAACCTAGAATGCCATATTCATCCAAATTATCAATCGTGTGTGTGTGTGAGGCTAGACATGCAGAGTCTCAAAAATTTTTATCCCTCAAATTTCTCAGGAAGTTATCAAAACGTGAGAGAGGGAGAAATTTATGAAGAAGGAAGAAGACTTGGATTCCAGGAAATGAATTCCCAAGGCGAAGCTATGGAAAAAACCTAGAAAATAAACATTTCAGATTGGAATAGGAGGGAGGAGGACCCCAGGAAGACTTAACTTTAATAAAACCAAAACAAAACAAATTAAAACAAAGCAAAAAAAATCTCCCAAAATGAGGACTATTTATGGCTTGGAAAATTATATAGAGGCATCTTTCAGATTGCAGAATATGGGGAGGTATGGAAATCTTGGCCAGGGATAAAAAATACAAACTAAGCAAATAAAAAATGAAGAAATTATTAGATATAAGAAAAAAATTTAAAGACAGTAAGTGTAATAGTAGTATAATAAGTGACTCAGCAAGTACAATGAAAGGATAAGAAGACTGAATAATGAATGAAGAGAACTATTAATAAAATCTTCACCTATTGTAACACAAAGCCTATAAATAATAATAATGCTACAGATGGCAGAAGACACAACTAGAAGAATTTATCAGTCTCTTTAGCACTACTTGACTTTTAAAGTATGTACCTGTTTGATAAAAAGACAAGTATTAAAAATGGTATACATCATATCTTAAATATGAAAAGAAGTCATCCAGATTAGTGCTATCCCACTGCTGAGGAGGCAGATCAGGAGGGCATTGGGGGAGGAATGGTAGCACTTAAGCTGAAGAATATTAAGATTTCCAGAGTGCCATTACTTCAAGGGAATCATGTGAGCAAAAAAGCTCTATACCTATCCACCACTATATGCACAATGACTAACAGTATATCTGGCACATAGTAAGTGGTAAAAACATTTATTGAACAAATAAATGAATGAATAAGATAGTTTGTATAGAATGATCAAAAAACACCCAGCAGACAAATATGGCTAGAGAGGAAGGTCTGTGGAGGCAACTAGTAGAACTTAAAGTTAATGAGGCAGGGACTTGCCTGGTGGTGCAGTGGTTAAGAATCCACCTGCCAATGCAGGGGACACGGGTTCGATCCCTAGTCTGAGAGGATCCCACATGACGCAAAGCAACTAAGCCCGCGTGCCACAACTACTGAAGCCCATGCCTAGAGCCTGTGCTCTGCAACAAGAAAAGCCACCGCAGTGAGAAGCCCATGGACCACAACGAAGAGTAGCCCCCACTCGCAGCAACTAGAGAAAGCCCGTGTGCAGCAACAAAGACCCAACACAGCCAAAAATAAATAAATAAATAAAATTAATTAAAAAAAAAAAAAAGTTAATGAGGCAGACAGAGGCCAGACACTGGAAGACTCCAAATGCCAAGAAATATGTACTTGATCTTGTGTGCAACCAAGATATGTCAAAAAGTTTTGAGCTAGGGAATACTGTGAATAAGATAATGTTGAAAAATTCGTCAGAATACGGACTAATCTGTGAAAATACATGTAATATGTGTAGGACCAAGAGTTGTTTTTTTTGGGGGGCAAAACTGGAACTATATCAAGGTTTCTAAAAGTATATCAATCTTTAAAGCCCTTTCCACATAATAAAAAATAGTATGGTAGAATATTCTATGGCTATGTATTGTAATTCATCCAAAAGTGTATATGCCTAAATTACTTAGCCTGTTGGTGACCTCCTTAATCTGTTTTAATCCTAATAATTTTGATCATTCAGTCTATTTTTTAAATAAACGCTGCATACAATAATGATAGAAAAACAAAAAGTTAAATTATCAATTAAAATACAATTACCAATATGGTGTACCAATGAAAGACTTCCGTTTAGCAATTGTAGCTGTTATCTGAGCAGACACTCCAAAATCAGCTATTAAAAAAAGAGACACGTTTAGAAAATAAAATAAAGTAAAATTATTTAAAAGTAATGTGAGAAATTTTTAATAATTATTTCCATTAAATTAATTTCACAGAAATGAGATATTCTCAAACATCACATTAAAATTTGTAACTCTAATGGACTAGCATTAAAATATCACAAAATAGTGCGTATGACAGCCAAATGGATTCCCATACATCCCCACACGAATCAAATGACAACAAAAGTCAAGATCAAATAATTTTGATGAGGAAGAGACAACTGAGAGAATCTAACCTGCCAGATTTAATGTTATAATTTCTAATTCCCAGGACCTGAAATTCAAGGAAAATCACTGGAAGGGACCTTAAGTAGGAATACATTCCATTCACTTCCTGCCATACACATAACAACTGACATTAAAAAAACCAAAATCTCTATTGGTAAATCTATCTACCGTGAAAAGACAAACAGAATATTCCCCAAAATCTTACCTTAGCAATATATTCTAATACCAATAACAATCACTGTCAAGAAATTTATTTTTATGTCAGTTTATTTTTATGTTGCTATTTTTTAAGTATATTGAGTTCTAATATTTTCTAGTTTTTTAATGATGATTTCTAAATCTTTATAAACTAAGACATATTATATATAGGATGTCTTTGAGTAAGGCACATAATATTGACACAAATTTTAAATTGCAGATGGAAACTGTTCACTAAGCCATCAATAGTTAGATAACTGCTTTTCTCATATTTAGAGGTAGCTTAGGAAAATTTTATTATATGTAAATTATGATACTTTTAAATCTGATTAGTCCCTATTATAGGCTATAGGTCAAAATAGTTTAATCATATTTTTAGAAGATAAATATTTGCTTGAATTTTGATTTTATAGTGATATGTAGTTCAAAATAATTGTTTCATATTTGTTATTAAATACTTCATTTAATACCTAACAGACATAACTTTGTTTATAAAGTTACTATACTGTACATGTTTCCTGTCTTAAACTTTCAGATTTATTATTTAGGTATTGAACTGTTTTAATAACTTGACAATCTAAAGTTACAAAATAAAAGTTACAGTTTCAAATAAAGCACGATTCAGCATCTAAATTACATTCTTATATAACTAATACAGTGTTTTATTTTAAAAGCTTGTGTAAGCAGGTAGGATTTTTTGCATTACTGAGTTTTTGGCTTTTGTTTGTTTGTCTTATTTTTTGGTCACAAGGTAATCTTGTATAGATTTCTTACTAGAAGTCCCACTTCTAGGGTTAGAGGTGAAAGAATTTTTTAGGGATATTATTTCACTATATCTTTATAATGAATCTGTCCCATGTGAAGGATAGACTTTATCCCCACTTAAGAGAAGAAGAAATAGATACAGAGAGATTACATATGTCATGTCCTGCAGTGAGATTTCCACCTAAAGATATATAGATGCTGCTGAGGGAGGGGAAACCTAGCCCTATAGAGGAAAACATAAACTTACTATGTTTTGGAATAAATTTGTGCAAGTGACGAAATTCAAACTTACTTACCTAATTTCACATGACCATTATCCGTTAATAGAATGTTAGCTCCCTTCAAAGTGAGAACATTTTAGTTAAAGTAGGAAACATTTTATCAGAAAGCACATATAAAAGATTAAACATATATATTTAAAATAATCACAAGTGGCAGGCTTAAACCTAGAAATACTAACGATTTATAGTAGGCCCAATTAAAATGTTAAACCATTACATTCATAGGAAAATTTACTATCCACTTTTTAGGCAATTTGACTATCCCTACAAAATGTTCTGCCTTGCAAAAAGCTGCTATTAAAATAATATGAATGTTATTATGAAAGTGACATATTAGTTTTAATCTGAATGCTATTTTCTTACTGATCAAGCGCTGTCACTATACTAAACTGTTACCTTACAATGGCATTATTCAGTTCCTTGAATTACATGTTAAACTTCATTGCCGTTTCCTGTCCAAAACCACCAAAACACATCTCCCTTTCTAGGTACTTAACATCGGTTGAACCAATGCTAATGTGTAAGACTGAACCTTACTACTTAGTCTGTGGGGCTGTCCATCCTAATGTGTCTCTGCCCAGAGTTTGGGGCCATTCAGTACATAAACAACTAGGCACAGTCCCACAGAATTAAAATGTCACCCGTCTGCATGACCTAGCAGCATTTTTATCCACTTTAGCTTCTTGACCTAAGCTCAAAGAAGAAGGTGATAATAACGACTTCATCTTCAAAAAACTGAGAGCTTTTGGAGGAGGTAGAAATACTGCCTCTCAAAGGTACTACAGGCTCCCCACCCCTACCCCACCTTTGGGCAACTTTTAAATGAGGAAGCAAAAGTAATCCGCTATGGTTCAGGATGCAATCAATTTTGTAAGTATAAGTTCGGGGTAACAAATACTAGGAAACCCCTTCCAGCCCCCAAAAGAGGAAGAAATAACCCAAACCTGCACCCCTTGATATTACTGCAACTCTAAGGAGTAATGGGAGAAATGAGAAAAAGGAAAAAGAAACTAGAGTAGGGATTTCAACTTGAATTAGGCCCTAGCTATCTAGACTTCTGCCAGAGTCTTCAGTTTGGTCTTTCTCCAGCTCCAGATTAATTTTTCTAAATTACAGTTTACATCATGTCACCTGCACTTATGATGCGTTCTTCCATCCATCCATCTAGGTGTCCATTCATCCCTCTCTGAGAGACTACTAGTAACCAGATGCTACTTCAAGCTCTGGGGTTATAGTAATGAAAAAGTTCCAGCTCTCAAGGAGTTTACATCTAAGCAGGAGAGAAAGAAAATCTAAAAACGAACACACACACACACACACACACACACACACACACACACACAGATGAATGAATGAATGAACCAATAAATGATTCAAAGCCAGGTAGAGATAAGCACTCTGAAGATAAAGCAGGAAGGGAAGGCCTCCCTAAGGCAGGGATATTTAAGCAGAGATCTAGTTGAAGAGAGGATGCAGAGTCATGCCAAAATCTAGAAGAACATTCCAGAAAGAGGTAACAGCAAATACAAAGTCCTGGAACCAGAATGAACTCAACATATTCCAGGAACTCCAAGTTTAGTGTGCCTAGAACAGAATGAGTAAAACGAAGAAGAGTATGAGATGAGGTCGGAGAGGAAAGGAGGGGCCAGATCATGCATAACCTTAATGGCCACGGTAAAAACATCTGAATACTGTACTGAGTATGATGGGAAGCCAACGGTGGTTTATAAGCAGGAGAGTGACAAGATCTGATTTACAAAGGTCACTTTGGTGTGAGGTAGAGAACTGACTGTAGGATCACTCAAGAATGGGAACAGAGAGACCAGTTAGAAGGCTATTCCAGAAGTCCAGGTGACATATAATATAATGGTGGCTTAGACAGGGTAGAAATAGTGGTGATGGCTAGAATCTATCCAATTAGGCCCAAACTCTGAAGTCCAGCACACGAGTTCTTGCATAATGGAGCACCAAACCTCCTGGCCAACACCATCTCCTATCACTCTCCTACATTCTCTTCTCTTCAATTATATGGTGCAGCCTTTATACCCCCTAAAATGACCCCACACTTTCTGACCTCCGTATCTTTGCTCACACTGTTCCTTCTGCTTAGAAGGCACTCCAACTTCCATTTCTGACAAAAATCTATCAATCCTTCCAGATCATTTAAGTGCCAATGACACAGAATCTTTCTTGATACACTTATCTTCTTAGGATCTCTCCCACCTTTGAATCCAAGGCTCTTTGCTTATGTCTTTTAAGTGGTTTATGAACAATACTTAAAGTAGAGGATTTCAGCAGGTGATCTGAGAGTCCAGTGAAATTTCATGCAAAATTTGAAGGCATGTGCATAAGAGCATTTTTGGAGGAGAGAGTCCATGGCTTTCATCAGAGACTCAAAGAGCACATGATTCCCACACCCACATACCCCGCAAAAAAGTGTTAGAACCTTTATGTTAGAGAAAACAAAAGGGGGAAAGAAAAAGCAGGAGGTAAGATGAATGAGGAAGAAGAAAAGAAAAGAAAAAATAAACGAACAGAGAAAATA
Organism: Mesoplodon densirostris; assembly: GCF_025265405.1. Lineage (NCBI taxonomy): Eukaryota > Metazoa > Chordata > Mammalia > Artiodactyla > Ziphiidae > Mesoplodon > Mesoplodon densirostris. Next base: position 31,819,028 of record NC_082674.1, read on the forward strand.
TCCAGGCTGGGAAGACGGCAGTATCTTTGGAAATAACCTCAGAGTCCTACGATAGGGGTGGTTTACCATGGCATGCCCCGTGTACCTGCTCTCCTCTGCCAGTTAAAGACCAGCAGAAAAGGTCAAGGCTTAGTTTATCCATTTTTATACATTATTAATGACAGCTCCTTAAGATTGCCAAAGTTTACTACAATATTCAAAGCATGAAATTTCCTAAAGACTGTAACTTAATGGAAGCTATGGACCTAATTTACATTTTATAAATAACTAACTACAAATAAGCTAAAATGTGTTATTAAAACATGAATCCACAATTGTACACTTTAAAAGGGTGAATTTTATTGTATGTGAACTGTATCTCAATAGAGCTGCTATAAAAAAATTAATAAACCCCTCAAAGTATCACTCAATTTTATTATAGTAACATATTAAGACAACAAATTCATCAAATAGAATAACTAATATAATTTTGCTCAACAGTTTGGGGTCAGAATATTTAAAAATTAAGAGAGGGCCATTAGGTAAACATATGATATATACCTTTATATCCCTGTGCATTTTTCCTTTACTGTGAAGATAGTATAATCCCTGGAGTTTCAAAAAAAAAGAAAAATTAACAAGACTTTACTACAGAACACACTTTGGGATTTAAAGTCATCAATGAGTAGTATTCTGACTTATTTATTTACTCATTACAGAAAGCACTAGTGATAATCACTTTATTTTACCAGAGTATCCGAAAAGATAAAAGAATTGAGAAAATAAGAGGCAGAGCTCAGTTTGAACCACTAATTTTCCTAAGAGAAATAATTTTCACTAAACTCTGCAAATAGTTTGAAATAACGTTTTAAAAGTAAATATCCAATTAGTATCAGAATGAGTTTCAATCCCATAAGAATGCTTAATTTTCAAGCCTTTCTTTGGTATTAAGAGGAATATAAAAATAAATAACAAGTCCATAGTGCTTAAATTTTAGGAGGTACATTATGATACTGAAGCTTTAACGTGTTTATTTGCAAATATAATTTGAGTTTACTACACAACTTTGAAATGTATTAAATTCAAGAGTTTACCAAACTAGAATATTTAAATCCTTACTCTGCTTAACAGGTAATGCACAATAATTAAACATTTAGTTTAATAAAGAACATTACTTTTTAATTAACATTGAATTTACCTGTAGTGTTTCTCTGCTAACATATGCAATTTGCAGTTCTGACAGAGGTCCCGTTACTATAAGAGGAGAAAATTAATGTTAATAAAATTAGTCAAATATGTTTTTCAATAAGAGACAAAGTTTACAAGTTCCACTAAGCAATAGACTTAATATACTTAAATTCTACTAAAAAGTAAGCTCCATGAGGGCAGGAATTTTTTAAAATCTGATTTGCTCATTCTATCCCCAGTGTTTAGAACAGTGCCTGGCATGGAAAAGCTACTCAGTAAATGTTTGTGGAATGAATAAAACATTGAAATAGTCACTGAAATTAATTACATTTTCATTTTTACACCTGATCATATTACCTCTTAAATGTTAAAAGAAAGAAAGCATGGCCAAGACGTTTAGCTAGTTTTTATTAAAGCTTTTCTAAAAAACTGACATGTAACATGTATTATTGACGAGGTTAAAAATCAACACTTTTTCCCTAAAATTATTAGCTTTATAGATATAAAATTAATACATGTTCAATATAAAAAATTCCAATCAACAGAGACAGGTCTTTTCCTTATCCAAACCAGTATTACTCAATAATAAACAATACCAATAGTTTGGCCTATAGTCTACCAGATGACTTAATGCATAGATGTTTTATATAGTACAGGTATGTAGTGCACAAACACATAAACATAAATGGAATCATATCACACATACAATTCTGAAACTTGCCTTTTCACTTATCATGGACATCTTTCCATGTCAATATACATAGCTTAATCATATAATATTTGAATATTTCCTTTGTGCACATCTTTCGACTATGAAAAACATTTAAGTAGTTTTCTCTTTCTCACTATTAAATCACTTTAGAATAAAGAAGTAAGTTAGGAGGGAAAAACTATTCTAGAAACTGAATCAAATTCCAACCATGAAATCACGTGCTAGACAGTGATCTCCCATTTACCTAAACTTAACAGCTTTGTAAAAATGCGTGGTTCAGAGTACTTGTATTTTACAATTGTGGAAGAGAGAAATCTGTTTCACTTAGATTCTTTTGGGGACAAGGCTAAGTTTAAATGAGGATAAACCATATAGTAACTAACTTCTGTGGCTTGTAAGCCTACTCTCATCCAGTAAGACAGGCCTTCTTGAGATGTGTGTTCCCACAATACAGCAAATAAGATAACCTGAAAACCCTGAAAGTAACACCAGGAAAAAGAATTTTAAATAATCTTTTAAATGCCTAGCTAAGCTCATAAACAGTAAGAGACTTGTCCAGAAGCCAAACGCAAAAACGAAAATGAAAAACAGAATGGTAAAAATGACAAATAGTCTAGTTGTCTCTTAGGGGAAGGCCAATCTTAGTAAGCTAGGGCTTTAGTTTTATCCCCTACATGGGCACAGAAGAAAAGGTTACAGCTCTGCAGAGGAAGAGTTAAAACAAACACCCACATAAAACCAGAATCCTCAAAAAATAGTGGACTAGCACCAGGAGATGACTAGGGATTTGTGTGTCACGGCCTGGGATCTGGACAAGAGAAAAAATGTTTCCTCTTAGAATTTAAAAGGCCTCTTCTTCACTCAGGTTTAGGGTTCAAATACAGATAGAAAACAATGAGGTCACTGGGGTCCCAGGGAAAAAAAAATTCAACACTGTCGGAAGGACACACTCTCAAAAGCCATACAGAATTCCCCCTGAAGATAATCTCAAAATTATGAAACAAATGAGAAAAAAATTCACCATAAATGATATAACAGAATGCATAAAGTTGTTAAAGGACAATATTAAACAGAACGAAAAATGTTCAGTGAAAAATAGAGACAAAAAATCTATTATGTTGGAACAACAAAAGGTTCTAATGTTAGTTCTCAAAGAAAAAGTAAACAAAAGGAGAGGAGAAGGAACTCATGAAAAAATGTAAAGTCAAAAGTTGCCCTGCTGCCCTCACCCTTGTGGTCAAAATATGTCCATGAATTCTCTAATACATCCCCCTCAAGAGCTGGAACTTAATTCCCTTCCTGAGTGTGGGCTGGACAGAAATGACTTGCTTCTAAAGAAAAAATTGTGGTGGTAGTAACAGAATGCAAATCCTGAGACTACATCATAAAAGGTTTTATGGCTTCCTCCTTGCTCTCTGGCATCATTTCCTCTGGGAGAAGCCAGCTGCCATCCTGTGAAGACACTCAAGCTGTCCTATAGCGAGATCCTTGTGGCAAGGAATTGAGACCTCCTGCCAATAGCCATGTAAGTGAATCATCTTGAAAGCAAATCCTCCAACCTTCGTCAAGCCTTCAGATGACTATAGTTCCAGCCAAGAGCTTGACTGCACCCTCATGAGTGACCATGAGCTAGAATCATCCAGTTTTCAGACATTTGGTCCTGCCCCAAACCTCCCTAAGACTTTTGGTCCCAGCAAAAGGCTCTTGATATTTGTTCATATTTGGTCCTGCCCAAAATGTCCGTAAGACATTGGGTCCGTGCCAAAAGATCCTTGATATCTGGTCCTGTCCAAAACCATGTGGCATGAACCAAATACGCTCATGGACATTCTGGACAGGACAAAATTTCAAGGATTTTTGGCATGGACCAAATGTCTTATGCATGTTTTGCCCTGTCTTGCAAGGGAAATCACCCAGTTAAGCCATTCTTGAATTCTTGACCCTTAGTAACTGAGATAATAAATGTTTGTTTTAAGATGACAAATTTTAAGATCATTGTTATACAGCAATAGATAACTAATATAGTTCTCCTTTCAGGAGAGTTAAATTTAAAACAATCATTTGGAGTAAATGATGGAATTAAGGACATAAGAGAAAATATAAAATTTGGCTTAATGGTACTTTATAAATAAGTGGAAATAATTTTAAAAAGGAGGCTTTAATCAAAAAAATTTTGCATGATGGATCAAATTTGGTTTGTATACACCAGCAAAGAAACAAACAAAAACCCACAAGCACTGTGGTAATTAGAAAAGTAGAACTTGTCTTTCACCAAATAAGGTAATCCAGGATATTTATTCTACTCCCCATAGAATGACAACATGATGAAATAGAGAGAGGAGAGGAGGAAAGAGACACGCACAGAGAGAAATGGAGGTATATGTTTTATATGGCGATGCAAGTAGACAGCAGTGTAGACTACAGCCAAAGAGGAGTATACGTTGCCATGAGGAGGTTATCTGGTAGAAACCTGGGTGCAATCAAAGGTGTGCATACAGAGAAAGACAGGGTTTGGGGCTGCATATAAGCCTGTATATTCTCAGCATGCATGTTTGAGAGCATCCAAGTTAATACGAAATTATTTCTTCCACTGACCCAGTTGCTATATAAACAAATCAGTACTAACAGATTCATATTACCATGTTACTTCCATCAGAGGGTTGAAATGGAATAACAATCATGACAACCTATCTCTGTAACTAAATTGGCTTTCTTGCTTCTTAATGAAGAAAACAGAATCAGATGCCTAAGACCAATCATGTATATCTGATGGGATTACCAAACAATCTAAGACTAAAAAATAAGTATGCTTAAATAAACTAAAGATATAAAAGAAGGGATGAAAAATTACAAGGAAAGAATAAGACAAAAAATGGAAAGAGATGTGAAATAGAACCAAATAATTTCTAGAAATGAAAAATATGGTCACCAAATTAGGTGTACAATCAGTGAACCGGAAGATGGTTATGAGTACCCTCAGTGCTCTGAGGGATTAAAAAGTGGAAAAATGAAGCTCACTTTAAGAGACATGGAGAGTTAATGTACATTGAACTGAAATTCTAGAAGGAGAGATCAGAGAACCTGAAGGAGAAAATATTTGAAGGGATAATAATTGATCATTGTCAGACTTGATAAAAGAACTAAAATCTTGGATGTAAGCACTTCAAGTCCCAAGCAGGAAAAGTAAATCTACATTTAGATACTAGAAGCACCAGAAATAAAGAGAAAAATCTTAAAAGCAATTACAAAGAAAGGAAGATTACCTGTAAAGGATCAAGTCAGCAGAAGGTACCAACAACTACAGAAACTAGAAGACAATAGTGCAGCATCTTCGAAATGCTAACAAAAATACCTGTCAATGGAGAAAATGTGCCTATGTCCACTTAAACTATCATTTGAGAATGAGGATCAATGACTGAGAGTTTACCACTAGAGGCCTAGCTGAAAAAAACTTCAGGAAGAAGGAAATTAAATCAGTAAGTGTGGAAACAATAGTAGAGAAATCAGTCCAAATGAAGACAAAAAAAGGGGAAAATAGCTTTTTGAATTTATAACAAGCTTCCAGAAATACCATGTATGTTCTGCAATGCAAAATGATGACAAATATTTCTCAATTTTCACTAAATCTTTGAAATCAAAATGTCATTAATAAAAAGGAAAATTTTCTCAAATATGAAGAATAGCCACACACCTAAAAAAATATATTCTCAGAAAATAGTTTTTTTTTCTTGCTTCCTTTGCCATAGATTAGTTGACCATAGGTGTGTGGGTTCATCTCTGGGCTTTCTATCATGTTTCACTGATGTATATTTCTGTTTTTGTGCCAGTACCATACTATCTTGATTACTGTAGCTTTGTAGTATAGCCTGAAGTCAGGGAGTCTGATTCCTCCAGCTCCGTTTTTTTTTTTTTTTTTTTTTTTTTGAGGTACGCGGGCCTCTCACTGTTGTGGCTTCTCCCGTGGTGGAGCACAGGCTCAGCAGCCATGGCTCATGGGCCTAGCTGCTCCGCGGCACGTGGGATCTTCCCAGACCGGGGCATGAACCCGCATCCCCTGCATCGGCAGGCGGACTCTCAACCACTGCGCCACCAGGGAAGCCCCAGTTCTGTTATTTTTTTCTCAAGATTGCTTTGGCTATTTGAGGTCTTTTGTGTCTCCATACAAATTTTAAGATTTTTTGTTCTAGTTCCATAAAAAATGCCATTGGTAATTTGATAGGGATTGCACTGAATCTGTAGACTGCTATGGGTAGTATAGTCATTTTCACAATATTGATTCTTCCAATCCAAGAACATGGTATATCTCTCCATCTGTTTGTGTTATTTTTGATTTCTTTCATCAGTGTCTTAAGTTTTCTGAGTACAGGTCTTTTACCTCCTTAGGTAGGTTTATTCCTAGGTATTTTATTCTTTTTGCTGCAGTGGTGAATGGGATTGTTTCCTAAATTTCTCTTTCTGATCTTTCGTTGTTAGTGTACAGGAATGCAAGAGATTTCTGTGCATTAATTTTGTATCCTGTAACTTTACCAAATTCATTCATTAGCTCTAGTAGTTTTCTGGTGTCATCTTTAGCATTTTCTATGTATAGTACCATGTCATCTGCAAACAGTGACAGTTTTACCTCTTTTCCAAGTCGAATTCCTTTTATTTTTCTTCTGGTTACTGTGGCTAGGACTTCCAAAACTGCTGAATAAGAGTGGTGAGAGTGGACATTCCTGTCTTGTTCCTGATTTTAAAGTAAATGCTTTCAGTTTTTCACCACTGAGAATGATGTTTGTCGTGGGTCTGTCATATATGGCCTTTATTATGTTGAGGTAGGTTCCCTCTATGCCCATTTTCTGGAGAGGTTTTTTTTTTAAAAATAAATTTACTTATTTATTTGTTTTTGGCTGCACTGGGTCTTCATTGCTGCACGTGGGTTTTCTCTACTTGTGGTGAGCCAGGGCTACTCTTTGTTGTGGTGTGTGGGCTTCTCGTTGTGGTGGCTTCTCTTGTTGTGGAGCACGGGCTCTAGGTGCGTGGGCTTCAGTAGTTGTGGTACGTGGGCTTCAGTACTTGTGGCGCGCAGGCTCAGTAGTTATGGCACACGGGCTTAGTTGCTCCATGGCATGTGGGATCTTCCCGGACCAGGGCTCAAACCCATGTCCCCTGCATTGGCAGGCAGATTCTTAACCACTACGCCACCAGGGAAGCCCTCTGGAGAGTTTTAATCATAAATGTGTGTTAAATTTTGTCAAAAGTTTTTTCTGCATCTATTGAGATGATCAGATGGTTTTTATTCTTCAATTTGTTAATGTGGTGTATCACATTGACTGATTTGTGTATACTGAAGAAACCTTGCATCCCTGGGATAAATCCCACTTGATCATGGTGTATGATCCTTTTAATGTGCTGTTGGATTTTGTTTGCTAGTACTTTGTTGAGGATTTTTGCATCTATATTCATCAGTGATACTGGTCTGTAATTTCTTCTTTTTTGTAGTATCTTCATCTGGTTTTAGTATCAGAGTGATGGTGGCCTTGTAGAATGAGTTTGGGAGTGTTCCTTCCTCTACAATATTTTGAAAGAGTCTGAGAAGGATGGGTGTTAGCTCTTCTCTACATGTTTGACAGAATTCACCTCTGAAACCATCTGGTCCTGGACTTTTGTGTCTTGGAAGATTTTCAATCACAGTTTCAATTTCAGTGCTTGTGACTGGTCTGTTTATATTTTCTATTTCTTCCTGGTTCAGTCTTGGAAGGTTGTGCTTTTCTAAGAATTTGTCCCTTTCTTCCAGGTTGTCCATTTTATTGGCATAGAGTTGCTTGTAATAGTCTCTTAACGATGCTTTGTATTTCTACGGGGTCTGTTGTAACTTCTCCTTTTTCATTTCTAATTTTATTGATTTGAGTCCTCTCCCTCTTTTTCTTGATGAGTCTGGCTAAAGGTTTATCAATTTTGATTATCTTCTCAAAGAACCAGGTTTTAGCTTCATTGATCTTTGCTACTGTTTTCTTTGTTTCTATTTCATTTATTTCTACTCTGATCTTTATGATTTCTTTCCTTCTACTAACTTCGGGTTTTGTTTGTCTTCTTTCTCTAGTTCCTTTAGGTGTAAGGTTAGACTGTTTGAGATTTATCTTTTTTCTTGAGGTGGATTGTACTGCTATAAATTTCCCTCTTAAAACTGCTTTTGCTGCATCCCATAGGTTTTGGGTCATCGTGTTTTCATTGTCATTTGTCTCTAGGTATTTTTTTATTTCCTCTTTGATTTCTTCAGTGATCTCCTGGTTATTTAGTAGTATATTATTTAGCCTCCATGTGTTTATGTTTTTTACGTTTTTTTTCCCTGTAATTGATTTTTAATCTCATAGTGCTGTGGTCGGAAAAGATGCTTGATACGATTTCAGTTTTTTAAAATTTACCAAGGCTGGATTTGTGACCTAAGATGTGATCTATCTTGGAGAATGTTCCATGTGCTCTTGAGAAGAAAGTGTAATCTGCTGTTTTGGGATGGAATGTCCTATAAATATCAATTAAATCTATCTGGTCTACTGTGTCATTTAAAGCTTTTGTTTCCCTATTAATTTTCTGTCTGGATGATCTGTCCATTGGTGTAAGTGAGGTGTTAAGTACTCCACTATTACTGTGTTACTGTCAATTTCCTCTTTTATAGCTGTTAGCATTTGCCTTATGTACCGAGGTGCTCCTATTTTGGGTGCACATATATTTATAATTGTTGCATCTTCTTCTTGGATTGATCCGTTGGTCATTATGGAGTGTCCTTCCTTGTCTCTTGTAACATTTTCTATTTTAAAGTCTATTTTATCAGATATGAGTATTGCTACTCTAGCTTTCTTTTGATTTCCACTTGCATGGAATATGTTTTTCCATCCCCTCACTTTCAGTCTGTATGTGTCCCTAAGTCTTTAGTGGGTCTCTTTTAGACAGCATATATACAGGTCTTGTTTTTATATCCATTCAGCGAGCCTGTGTCTTTTGGTTGGAGCATTTAATCCATTCACATTTAAGGTAATTATCAATATGTATGTTCCTATTACCTTTTTCTTAATTGTTTTTGTAGGTCCTTTTCTTCTCTTGTGTTTCCCACTTAGAGAAGTTCCTTTAGGATTTCGTGTAGAGCTGGTTTGGTGGTGCTGAATTCTCTTAGCTTTTTCTTGTTTGTAAAGCTTCTGATTTCTCTGTCAAATCTGAATGAGAACCTTGCTGGGTAGAGTATTCTTGCTTGTAGGTTCTTCACTTTTATCACTTTAAATATATCATGCCATTCCCTCTGGCTTGTAGAGTTTCTGCTGAGAAATCAGCTGTTAACCTTATGGGAGTTCCCTTGTATGTTATTTGTTGTTTTTCCCTTGTTGCTTTTAATAATTTTTGTCTTTAATTTTTGTCAATTTGATTGCAATGTGTCTCTGTGTGCTTCTCCTTGGGCTTCTCCTGTCTGGGACTCTCTGAGCTTCCTGGGCTTGGGTGGTTATTTCCTTTCCCATGTTAGAGAAGTTTCTGACTATAACCTTTTGAAATATTTTCTCAGGTCCTTTCTCTCTCTCTTCTCCTTCTGGGGCCCCTATAATGTGATTGTTGGTGCATTTAATGTTGTCCCAGAGGTCTCTTAGGCTGTCTTCATTTCTTATCATTCTTTTTCTTTATTCTGTTCCATGGTAGTGATTTCCACCATTCTGTCTTCCAGGTCACTTATCCATTCTTCAGCCTGAGTTATTCTGCTACTGATTTCTTCTAGTGTATTTTTCATTTCAGTTATTTTATTGTTCATTTCTGTCTGTTGGTTCTTTAATTCTTCTAGGGTTTGTTAAACATTTCTTGCATCTTCTCGATCTTTGTCCATTCTTTTTCTGAGGTCCTGGATCATCGTCACTGTCATTATTCTGAATTCTTTTTCTGGAAGGTTGACTATCTCCACTTCATTTAATTGTTTTTCTGGGGTTTTATACTGTTCCTTCATCTTGGACATAGTCCTCTGCCTTTTAATTTTGTCTGTCTTTCTGTGATTGTGGTTTTTGTTCCGCAGGCTGCAGGACTGTAGTTCTTCTTGCTTCTGCTGTCTGCCCTTCACTTTTTTTTTTAATACATTTGAAACATTGTTTTATTTTTATTGATTGATTGATTGATTGATTGATTGATTGATTGCCTGTGTTGGGTCTTTGTTGCTGTGTGTGGGCTTTCTCTAGTTGTGGCGAGCGGGGCTTACTCTTTGTTTTGGTGCACGGGCTTCACAGTGCAGTGGCTTACCTTGTTGCAGAGCATGGGCCCTACAAACGTGGGCTTCAATAGTTGTGGCACATGGGCTCAATAGTTGTGGCAGCTGGGCTTAGGTGATCTGCAGCGTGTGGGATCTTCCCAGACCAGGGCTCAAACCCATGTCCACTGCAACGGCAGGTTGATTCTTAACCACTGTGCCACCAGGGAAGTCTCAGAAATAACTATTCATGAAGCAGAAATGTTCCTATGTTTTTCCTTCTGGCTTTCTTTTGGCCATGTGGCCCGGCATGCAGTATCCTAGTTCCCCAACCACGGATCCAACCTGTGCCCCTTGCAGTGGAAGTGTGGAGTCTTAACCACTGGACCACCAGGGAAGTCCCTCCTTCTGGCTTTCAAGGCTCTCTAGATCTGACCACACTCTCCAAATACACCCCAGATAGACCAGTGAGAGTGATCTAACATGTCACACCTTCCCATCACTGTGCTGCTGTTTCAACTCCTGGAGTATACTTGTGTCTCTTCTTTGTATCCATGGTTTACCTATCTTTTAAAGACCAATTTAAAGCCCACTTTCTTCATTAAGCCTTCTAAAACAGTTCCAGAAAATCTATCCTTTCCTGTTTCCTATTCCAACTGAACTAACTATATATAATATGCCTTCTTTAGAATTAGCAAATAATTCAACTGCGTGTAATTTCTCAACTTATAAAGTGAATGCTCCTTTCGTCTGTATATATCTTAAATTTCCTTATGTATTCAAATAGCATAATGATAAAACACACTTTCCTCAAAACAACATTAATGTTTAACATAGTAAATAACTATATTTTAAGAAATTCTACTTAATCTCTTTCACATATACTTTGGTCTTACCATGATAAATATCCTGTAAAGAACCACCTCCACAAAACTCCATGCAAATCCAAAGTTTATCTCGCCTATAAAAAGAAAATAAGCATTATCACATTTTCATGATTAAAGTTATTTTAAGTAACAAGTATTTTAAGGTCGTATGCCAATACCTTGAAAAACCACATAAATGCAATGTGCTAAGAGAAAAGCTAATATCTATGAGTAAACGAATTACTTAACATCATGTGTTACTATAACTCAACCCAAGGTTTTAATCCTTAAAATACACGATTTGTAGGATGTAAAGATGTCATTTGGCACATCCAAATGAGAGAAAATGTCCCTTTAGTTAAAAAGTCCCCTCCCTCACAGTTTATCCATCTACCCTATGACTGCATTATAAAAGTTAAATGTTAATTAAAGGGTTCATACCAAAAATTACATAGGGAAGATTCATCAGAGAATAGCCAATACATCTCAAAGTATATCACTTTGGTAGCTTTTCTCATTGACAAAACAGACAAAATGTAAACTTTACCCTCATATCTAGACTCAACAAAGATCTTTCCAAAATAACCTTTGTTAAAAATTTATCACTCACTTGTCTTTAGTAGCATTTCTCTTTCACATTCACATTATAAGACAGCATAACCACATAGTCACAGGAGAAATAATTAGCAAAGCCATAATCACTTATTCCTTTGTTGAATCATTCATTACTTCATCTCAAAATGTAACAGGAAACGTACTATTCTTGGGGGGCAGAGATGGAATAGAAAGTCTCTGAACTCAGCAAGCTCAGTCTAACACAGAAGAAAGATTCTGCCTTAATAATATGTTGGTGTCTCTTACCACTGCATTCACAGTGCCTAGAAGGATACCAGTAAATGAATATTTATTTCATAAATGAATGAATGCATGAGTAATTGAAATAATAAACAAACAGATTAGATCCAGGGTCAGCAAATTATGGCCAGTGGGCCAAATCTAGCCTGTCGCCTGATTCTGTATAACCCAGGGACTATGAATGGTTTTCATATTTTTATTTATTTATTTTTTTTGCGGTACGTGGGCCTCCCACTGCCGCGGCCTCTCCCGTTGCAGAGCACAGGCTCCAGACGCGCAGGCTCAGTGGCCATGGCTCACGGGCCCAGCCACTCCGCGGCATGTGGGATCCTCCCGGACTGGGGCACAAACCCACGTCCCCCACACCAGCAGGCAGACTCTCAACCACTGCGCCACCAGGGAAGCCCATGGTTTTCATATTTTTAAACGGTTAGGGAGGGTTTTCCAAAGAAGAATATTATTTCTTGACATGTGACAATTCTGTGAAATTCAAATTTTAGTGTCCATGTAAAGTTATATTGGAATACAGTCACACTCATTCATTTACATATTATCTATGTCTGTTTTTGTACTAAAACAGCAGAGGTGAGCAACTGTGACAGAGAGAAACATACAAAGTCCACAAAGCCTAAAATATTTACTATATGGTCATTTACAGAAAAGGTTTGCTGACCCTTGGACTGTATTATAGTTTGATTAATGCACAATCCAGGCATGTATAAAGTTCTGTGAGAACCCAGAGGTAAAAATAATTAGGAAAGTCGATGGAAATTTTAAGGGAAGAAATAACATTTGAGCTGGGTCTTGAAGTTAAAGTAGGAATTCACCACTAAGAGACAGGGAAAGGGCCTGTGCAAAAGAATGAAAATTTGATGCCACATTTTAGAGACTGTGGGTGATTTAGTGTGAGTTGAACTTAGGCTACCTGAAGAGAGAATGGCAGGAAGTGAAGCTAGAATAGGCTGAGGTCATACTGTAAAACAATGGATGGTTTGTATACTCCTCAGTTTAGTTACTTTCATCTGGATAGTCTCTAGTTTGTCAATGTCTCTTAAAATGCAGCACCCAGAATCAAGTACTAGTCTGAATACTGCATGAACAGTGCATTAACAAGTGGAGCTGTTATCAGGATTGGACCACATACAGCAGTGGTGGTGTGATTAAGCAGAGCTGAGCGGTAAGCTGACTTGGTTGGGTGTGATGGACCATGCACCATATATCAAGGGAACACAACCTGTCAGTGTGAAGGTCAGCAAACTTAAAAGAGTACAGAGTAAAAAGTACCATGATTCTAGAGGCAAAGCTGAAGATAGTGAAGCCCAGAGAAAGAAATCAGGACCTGAAATTCACAGGTGGTCCACATACCAATGAAACTGAGGCATGGCAGCTGATGGTAAAGTATGACCTAGTTGCCCAGTGGCCTGGTTTGAATAACTCTCAGAATGGATGCCTGGGGCTGGCAGATGCATGGTCTCATCCAAAACGATGAAGGCATTTATGACTGGTGACTGTTACACAGGGAGAAATCTAAATCCCCCTGAGAATCGAACAATTATGTCCTTCATATGAACACTTCTGTTTCTTATTAACTTCAGCTTCTTAGCAACTGCATTCAACTGCTGGTTTGCAGTTTGAAGTTAACTAAAACCTCTAGATCTTTTTTTACATAGAAGTGGTCAGATGAGTTTCCTTTCTAGCTCCCTATTTGTATATCTGGTTCACTGAAACTACGCACAGGACCTTGTCCTTATTTGTTAAATTTCATCCTTAAAAGGAAAAAAAATGAAGTTTTCACATGCATCTTATTAGCTCTCCAATTATTTTACGGAAAATAATTGGAGACACTATTGTGACACTATTTCTAAGTGTAAGTACACCCCTCCTACCCCACGCTCCAGAAGTCGTTGGTTAGAAAGCTCCTAATCAGGAGCAAGAGTTTTGTGTATAAACTATGTGGACCTGCACTACTGAGTTTACTAATGAGCTTAAGGAACATTAGGAGTAATTTTTCCACTGGTGACATGAATGGCACTCTAACTATGTAGACTGCTCAGAATGACCATTTGGCACCTCTCTGTGCCTTTGTTTAAACTGAGGTATAAAACTCTGGCAAGTCTATCAACCAATATTCTTTGAAGTGATGCTTAGACTCCAATTTAATATGTGTAATGCAGGATTTCATAGCCTGATCTCTCTAGACTGAGTCCTTCCTCTAGAACAATGGTTCTCAAAGTGCGGTCTGGGGGCCTCTGAGAGTCCTGGAGATCCTTTCAGGGGGTCAGCAAAGTCAAACTCATTTTCATAACAACGCTAAAAATTATTTGCCCTTTGCACTCTGTCTTGAAAATACAGTGTTTTCCAGACGCTACAGGAGCAAGAAGTGTGATGATGATGTCATCCCTCTGACAGCTACTGGAATATGTGCTTATGTATTCTTGTTTCAAATGTTTCTCAATTTTAATATCTAATATAGTAAATATCAATAGATATAACCCACACAAATCAAAGCTCTTTGGGGGTACTCATTTTTAAGAGTGTAAAATAAAAGGGGTTCTAAGACCAAAGTGCTTGAGAACTACTGCTCTAAAATATTTTCACATCTGCTGCACACGAAACTTTCATATAAAATTCCTGCCTCAAGGGCTTAAGCAACAGCCAGCAGGGACTTCTCACATCTCACAGAAACTGGCTGGGTTGTTTTGGGGTCTGCTCAGGATAAAATGAAAAAACATGTAAACTGCTTAGTAAAGGACCTGGACTATACACCCAATAAACATAAGCTGTTTTCTACTCCTTTTGTTATATTTTGTCTTGTTGTGTTTTATTTATGTGAGGCACCTTAAACTGCTCCTGGAACTCAGTGAAGGTGTAATTAAGTAAACTTGCCTTTTTCTTTTTTTTAAGAAAAAAATAGAAGAGAAATGGGATTGATTTGACTTCTTACTAAAGTTATGCTAATCACCACTTCCTTCCTATAAGCGCTCACTGATTATGTCATTAATACTTAGGGCCTCCCTGGTGGCGCAGTGGTTGAGAGTCCGCCTGCCGATGCAGGGGACACGGGTTCGTGCCCCGGTCCGGGAAGATCCCACATGCCGCGGAGTGGCTGGGCCCGTGAGCCATGGCCGCTGAGCCTGCGCGTCCGGAGCCTGTGCTCCGCAACGGGAGAGGCCACAACAGTGAGAGGCCCGCGCACCGCAAAAAAAAAAAAAAATTATCTTAGATGTTTGCTGGGGACAGATAACTGACATCAAGTTTAGCGGTCTGTATTTTCTAGAAATCACCTTTTCTTTTCCTTTGCAAATTGGTCAATGCTGATCACTAATCTATTGACACCCCTCCTATTTGTCAAGACACTCACCGACAGTGGATGACAATCATGTCTGCTATATTTTCAGTATAGTAATGAGATATAATTTATATAAATCTAAAAGGCTTACATTCATTTAAAGTGTCTAGTGCTCTATAATTATCTACTCACCTATCTGTACTTCAATTCCTCCTTAATAATGCTTTTATTAAGCATTATTTTCCTACCCTTCCCAGCTTGAAAACAATTCTCCTTTGTAAAGAAAATGGATGCAGGAAATGAGTTCTCTGCTTTCTTACATATTTCAATATTATACCATCCTCTACTTGAAGCTGGTCTACTTCCTTTCCCACCTTGCTTAAAAACACAATTTTCTGTTCACTCTATGTAAAATGACTTTCCAACTTACAGACTGAGAAAAAAAATCATAATTATATATTTAATAGTTTACCTTTTAAGATGCCTAAAACACTTTACCTTTACAACATTCTATTTAGTTAAGTCTGCTATTATCAAAAATGCCTGAATATTCAGAGTCTATTAGAAAAATGACTTCCATCTGTTCTAAGAATGTCTCTCTTGTGATGGTAAATCTGCATTTGCTTTTGGTCACTCACCAAGCCATCTGCCTAACGGGAAAGGACTTGAACCAAATCAGTCCATTTGATGCAGGCCAATAAATTACAAAATCTTTGTCCCTGGGTATTTGAACTAAAATAAAATTAATCACTGAGGTAAATATACAATATATCACTATTAATTCTCTGGCTCAACAAATCCTTAGAATTCTTCTTTCTTATTCTGTAAAACTATCTTTCTATCTGACAAGGAATAGAAAAATAAGTAGAGGGGGGAAAAGTTCACTATTTTCATCTTCTAGTTCAATGTTTACTAGAGCATATAGGAACTAACATTCTAATAACTATTTCATTAAATTAAAGAGCTTATCATTTCTAAAACACACCTTTTAATCTTCCCACACTGAACTAAGTATAATTATTTATATATTTTGCCCAAATATAACATGATTTAAAAAGAAAAATAAAATATGAGCATGATCACCAAAGATAAACAGCTCTCAAATGTCTGCTAGAAACTAGCATACCAGTCATTCCCCCTGGGACAGGATGCCTAGCCATGCCCACACTGCAGTACCCTGTACTTTACTGTAGGTTATCTTGTTGACCAAAGCACTTGACAATGGCTACTCCACCACATTCAGCAAAATAATTCAACTGTAACCTCAACTGTCAATGTGAAAAATGAAAAGTTTAATAATTGCTAGATGTTTTAATTTAGGATAGCTCATGTTAAGGTGTGCTGAATTTAAAATGTTTTGGTTCATTTTTAAACAAATAGGCAAAAACGACCGCATTCCAAAAAGTTATACGTAACCCATCCACCTTCTTCCCCTTTAACAATGAGGGGTAGCTATGTATTCAGAGGATACAAGGTGACCTATTTCTCTATAATTATACTTAACACTCCCAGTTTGGCATAGTATTTGACAAAGAACGGGTCACTGGACAGCAGTCCTATGTGAAGTATGCTCCCCCAAAGAAACCACTGCACAGTTAAATCAGTTTTAGAAATGTCATATACTGTAGTCTTCTCTTCTCTTGGAAATTAACAATGCCACTGGTATTTTAAGGTCTCTGAGAAATCCTGTGGGGTGGGAGTGGGGCACAGAATAGAAGGAGAAAGGGAAGGAGGAGGTGTGGAGAGGGAAGAAAAGGTGGGAAAAGGAGGAGGAAGATTCGAAAGAGGGGAAGAAAGGGGATGGAAAGTTGGGAAGGGGAGAATGGAGAAGAGGAAGAAGGGGAAAAGATACCAGAGCAGAGGGGAGAGGGAAAGTGAAGAAGAGAAAGAAGAAATGCAACTTCTCTAATTGTGTTTAGTTCGCTACATCCCCAAATTATTTTTTCCATACACCCATTTTTTCACATATCAGCATCCCTCTGAACAAATGTTCCATAGAAATACCCCAGCAATACTGGTATAAAGAAGTATCTCATAAGGTAGTTCCACCAAATTTGTTACTTAAAGAGGACCATTAGTGAAAAACTGGTAAAATCCAAATGCAGTATCTTAGTTTAGCTAATATTATTGTACCAGTGTTAATTTCTTAGTTTTGACAAATGTCCCAGGGTTATGTAAGATGTTAATACCAGGGAAAGCTGTGAGAACTCTTTGTACTATCTTTGCAACTTTTATGTAAATCTAACATATTCCAAAATTAAGTTTCCTTTTTTAAAAAAAGACAGTAGCTGGGTATAAATTAAAGTGACTTAACTGTCATTTTAATTTTATTTTATTTTTTTGTGTGTGGTACGCGGGCCTCTCACTCTTGTGGCCTCTCCCGTTGCAGAGCACAGGCTCCGGACGCGCAGGCTCAGCAGCCATGGCTCACGGGCCCAGCCGCTCCACGGCATGTGGGATCTTCCCGGACCGGGGCACGAACCTGTGTCCCCTGCATCGGCAGGCGGACTCTCAACCACTGCGCCACCAGGGAAGCCCTGTAATTTTTATTTTCATAGTGTGAGCTTTCAAAAACGCATTTTCAGTTAAGATTCTGTGGTTTCCCTGGCAAGTCCTGTCTCTGGCTCTAGAAAAGAAAATTTCTTCCAGTTTCTATGTAACTCAAGGGACTACCATCTCTTCTTGGATTACTGTAATAAATGTACCGTATAAAATTAACTGACTCCTTGTCTCAATACCCTACACCCCAAGTCCATCCCCCAATAGAATATACTACCTCTGTGTTAAAACCTTCCAACAAGTATGCTCAATACATATAGGTCCTAATTAAGGCATAAAAGGTTTCTTTTTTGCCTAAACGTCCACAGCCTTAACCTGCTGAACTACACCCTTTCCCCTTAAACTCTAATATGAGATTATTAGCTATCTCCTGAACACTTCATGATTTTTTCATGCATCCATTTCCTTTGTCAGAAATTACAATTTTCTACATACATATACACATCACAGTAAATGCATACTAATCCTTTAACACCCAGTATTTGGGAATAACATCATTCAAAGAGCTCTCTCTGATTCCCTTTGACAAAATCAGATATACTACCATCTTTATCACTTTATATCTTAGGTCAAAATGATTACTGCACCTAGCATTGCAATTATTTGCTTATGTCTATTTTTTCTATTCAATAGTAAGCTCCTTAAAGGCAAGGACTGTTTTAGCTATCTTAACATCTCCAGAAATCAATACAGCACTCTAGACATCCTAAGAAATAATGTAAAAACACTTTGTGAGTGGTGATGATTTAAAAATATATTATTACTATGAGTTAAATCATGTTCATCTAAACTACTACTCTGGATTTCAAGGGTTTAAAATATCTGATCTAAATAAAAGTGTTTTCAGTGTATGGATCTGATCTTCTGACAGCTTATCTTTTGAGGATCATTTGCTGTTATTCAAAACTGAGCATTATGAGTTCAAACTAGAAAGGAATGTTCCAATTTTCTTAACTTATTCTTAAAGGATATGCTGGGTTAAGGAATGCTTAGAAGAATTTGAAGTTAAGATCATTCTTTGCTTAAAAGAAGCAATAGTTTAGCTCTACTGAGAATAAAGAATAGGTCAATGGTGATTTAAATCTGTTGTTTTATGAATATACACACAGAAATACACAGATAAAAATATATACCAAACCAGGACTATTTACTTTAAATTCTAAACTCTCAGAGAACAGTTTTCTCTATCCAGTTCTTGTTGTACAGTGTGTGTAATTAGGCACTTAATAAACACAGGCTTTTAATGATATTGAAGAGCAAGTAAGGAAGGCCCCATCAAGAGTATTAGGCTTCTGTTTTATAGGAGCTCAGTCTCAATATTTCTTTGGGAAGTGAGCATAGCTCACTATAACCCTGTTATAAAATACACTTCTGAACTTAATTATTTGCTGGTCATCTATTTAGTAAATTCATAGGGTTAAGTCTGATTTCCTGGAGGGGAAATTTATTAATGGTCAAACCACGTTACTTCAGTTTACTCAATTTTTTTGTCCAAATTTGTTATAATAGGCTATAATGGCAACAAGATAGAAGGAAGAAGGTCAATAAGAACAGTATATATTTTAGGGGGTTTGTATCAAGTTCAAACTAACAAGCTCCTTGCCTTCTGAAAAATCATTCAGTAATGAGAAAGAAGCCAAGAAACCATGTTCCCTTTGAGACTAAATCTGCCATTTCCGGACTAAGTAATATGTACACTAAAAAGACTGCTGGCTAGGTACCTGCAGAGCCAGGTTTAAATCCCAGCACCAACAATGAGTAGCTGGATAACCTAAAGAAGTCATTTATCCAGCAGTCTCTCTTCTATCAGCAAAAAAAAAAAAAAGTGGGCTAAGTGACAAGACCTCTTAGTCCCTTCTAGCTCTAACACCCCACAAGGCTAATCATTATCCCATAGTCCAAATTTGCCTGAGTCTAGACTTTAATTAGTGAAGCAGGGAAGAATTTCTATAGAAGAAAAGAGCTAAAGAAAGAGAGGATTAACCGCTGTTCCACATTATATTACCATTTGCTTTCATATCACTTTCATCAACTACACGTTACAGAATAAAATTATATATTTAAATCAGTTTTCCTATATCAGATGATACAACTCCAAATGAGCACGTTTTATTAAAAAAAAAGACCCTAATTTTGTCTGTTTCACTATGGTTTCTGGGCAGTTTTGCTCTCTGTATTCTTATACTTAGATTAAAGTAAAAGTATCCTCTAAAAAAATCCATCGAGTTACACACAAAACAGAAATTTGCACACTGTTCTGTATGTATACTATGCTTCAATTTAAAAGGTTTACTTTTAAAAAAAGGATATTCAATATACAGTCAGAATACATGGTTCCTGATATCTAAAAGTAAGTACAATTTTTGTTAGGCATAACCTCAAATTGGCTCTCTTGTAGCATGTCTCGTGGTTAAGGTTAAAGAGTGTGTTACTACAGAGTTGTGCTATTTTGCCCCAAGTCTCAACAAAAATGAATACAAACCCAAAAGGAATTCTGTATTCCGGTAACAAGATCAAATGTTTTGCTGCCTAACCTGTGTGGGAAGGCTCTTGCCTAAGTAACCCAGAAAGTCAAATGTCCAGTTTAGCTTAGTGTTACTTTTTGAGTTTTGGGGTGGGTGGGGTGGGTGGGTGTGAAGTACTGGAAGTTTATTTGGTCAGCTTTTTTGATAAGGAAGTAGAAAGGCCAAGTCAAAAGTCATGTGATCCATAAGCACAATACCACAGAAAGAACTAGGACCCTCCTCTGTCAATAACTTGAAATGAGACTGTGAACTAAATACTCGATGTGAAACTCTCAAACACCTTATTAGTAAAATGGAAATAATATTTACCACAGAGTAATATTCCTAAGAGCGTTGTTGAAAAGATCAAATTAGGCACTAACCTGATGGTATTTAAAAAACAGTTAACAGTAATAGTAATCATAGCAACAGTAGTAGTAATACAAGTTAACATTTATTGAGCATTTATTATGCTCTAACCCTTGTTCTTAACACTTTACTTGTATTTACCAATTACCCTTGTAGTTATCACATCATGTATCTATTATTATTATCCTTATTTTATAGATGAGGAAATGGAGGCACAGAGTGGTTAAGTAATTTGCCATAAGTCACAGAGTTAGTAAGTGATGGAGTCAGGACTCAACCAACCCAACCAACCTGACTCCAGAACTCAAGCTCTAAACCACCAACTATGCTATTGTCTCTGTGGCAAAAAGATCATGTGCATTTCACCACACCAAGGTTGCCATGTAAGTGGGTGGGGCTCTCCTGGAATAACAGGTTAGGCTTTGGATGGTCCCATACTTCTGGAAGACTCAGACCATGTTTGAGAAATTCTCAGTTCAATGTCCCTGGGGAAACACAAAAACTCTTAAAAAAAGATCTGTTTGCTCTTGGGGGAAGAAAACTTTGTAATGCTTCTTCCAGATGAGTCTAAGTAGGATCATTTTGTTAGGACCAATAACAGTGAAACAAATTGTTTTGAAGTGACAATTTACATGTGTTGGCAGAAATCAGTTATTTGTATTATGAGCTTAAATGATTGTAAGAGACTTCTTTGAGCTGACGGAGTAACTGCCTGTGCTGGGTCTGTCCATAAGATAAAAACTGATGCAGAAACTGTTGTTAGGCTGTTGTCTGAACCACCCACCATTGAAGCAGTTTTAAACTGGCTGTTAAAGAACCCATTCAAAATGTTTAACAGCCACTGACCTCCGGGCAGCACCTGTCCCTACGTGAACTAAAGTCCCCATTAAACCCACCCTTTGACCTCGATGAAGGTGGGCAATCAAAGCTATCCAAGAGCGGTCAGAATCAAGAAGAGCTGGTCCCCTGGCCTTTCACAAGCTGGAAGGAAGAGAGGGCAGAAGTGCCCCATCTTTTCCATATGCTGTGCCTGCATCAGAAAAGAAGTGTTTTGTACTTGGCTCACAGACAGAATGGGAGCTGTAATAAGATACATCCTTATTCTTACCCTACAGTATATGGGAACCAAACAGAAGAGTTTTTTAAGTACCTAAGAAAACATTCTCTAATCCTTCCCCTTTGGAAGGAAGCTTGGAAACAACTAGGTCACAGCGCTCAGCTCAACTGCTTACAGAAGTGAATGGAAACACAAGATTTGGCCTTGAGGTCATCCCCTATGGAATATGACCTGGGGAGCCTGGCTTGGTCCTGCCAAACCAAAACAAGGGGCGGCAAATTCAGTCTAAGTTCACTTTAGGACCTGGGAAAATAAGAAGTTAGTAAAATAATTATAATTCCTAGTCCTCTGGATAAAATGAAGGGAAGGGATGATGCAATACTTTGAGGCTAGAAGCACAAAAGAAAAAAAAAGGTTCTAAAGGTTCTAAAAACAACAGATATACTTTGTAAATTCACCCAAGACTAGAAGGGGCAACAGATTGGCGCATTTAGAGCTCTGGTCTACCACAGGAAGACTAATCATAAAAGTCAGTTTTTACTTGCCAGCTTCCTCACTGAAACTACACCCAGAATTCCCAAGAGTATAACAGACAAATCATGGACTATGGTATTGGTTACAGAATTAACATAAAGAGGTCATAAATAAAAATTCCATTCATATGAAAATATCTTATTTTCAAAGCATGAAGAAAACTACAAAACATGGTATTAGAGCTAACTTAATTTTGTTAAATGTATTAGGTGATGGAAATCATTACTGCTTTTCATAAGGGAAACAAACAATGTACCTGAGATAGCTTCCAAAATAAGCAACAATATTTGGGTGCTTACAGTCTTTCATCATAATAATTTCTTGCTGCACAACTGCAAAGTCTTCTCCTAGAATAAAAAATAAGCAAGTTGAATATTTAGTAGGTAAATTTCAAAATGTCGATTTGTTTCAAAACATAAAAAAATAATGTTATTGATATTATTTTTAATGACAATTTCAGTCCTATCTTGACAGAAAGTAAAGTACAATAATTAAAAAGTATGAACTCTGGTCCCAGACTATGTTGGATTCAAATCCCAACTCTGTCCCTTACTAAGCTGTGTGAACTTGGGCAAGTTACTTGACCTCTCTGTGCCAATTTCTTCCTCTGTAAAATAGGGATAAAACTAATAATAATCTATCTCATATGGCTATTGTAAGGGTTAGGTGGGCTAATGTATGTAAAATGCTTAGAACGGTATCTGACACAGAGTAAGCACTAGATAAGCATTTGCTATTATTACAATTATGCCTTGGATATAATCATCATATAATACACTAGAAATACATTCTGTTTTCCCTTTCTTAGCAAATAACATTCAATATAATTTTATTTATTTATTTATTTTTGGCTGCGTTGGGTCTTCGTTGCTGCGTGTGGGCTTTCTCTAGTTGTGGCGAGCAGGGGCAACTCTTCGTTGCAGTGTGCGGGCTTCTCCTTGTGGTGGCTTCTCTTGATGCGGAGCACAGGCTCTAGGCGCGTGGGCTTCAGTAGTTGTGTCACGCAGGCTCAGTAGTTGTGGCTCGCGGGCTCTAGAGCGCAGGCTCAGTAGTTGTGGTGCACGGGCTTAGTTGCTCCGTGAACCCGTGTCCCCTGCATTGGCAGGCGGATTCTTAACCACTGCGTCACCAGGGAAGTCCCAACATTTAATATAATTTTGCACAAGGAAGCAATTCTTTTTTAAGTTAGGGCAGGAACCCTTATACACCAAGACTATCAAATGTACCTCCACAGCTCTCTTGGCAGAGCTGAGAGGCCTTACTCTAGTAGTACTGGTTTACCAGAAGGCCCCACCACCACCACAGGCCTATCCTGTATTCGAGTGCCTTGCTCCAGCTGTGCTGGGATGTAGAATGGGATTGTATTTAAGTCTGGTCAGACTATAAGCAAGTATCTCTCTCCTTCTACTCCCTCCCTGCCCAAATTCTTCAAAATAAGATCTGGCAATCCTATAACAGTGTCACACATGTTCCTGGTTCCTGAATGAACATTTGTCATGGAAAGAGACAGAACTGTCATGAATGCAAATGTGGTAAACCAGAGACTAAGCAGAAAGAGAACACGTGGAAGTGCTTACACTGAAATCAAAGCAGCTTTGTATTACGAATTCAGTTTTTAAAGCATTATATACTATGAATAGCCTGATTAAATGTATATTAGTGGCAAATCAAAAATAGGTTTCCCAAACTAAAGTTTAAATCATAAATATGAGGTTGTTATGGCAAGCCCTGACACTTCTGGCCTGGCATTTTCCTACTGTAAATGTAACTGAGGCTTGAAAGTAGCCTAACCATGAACCATCTGAACTCAATATCAAAACCAACCTTACTGCCCCAGTGACAAGGGAAGAAGTCGTAGAGAAGAGACAGTATGTCAGACTCGTAATTTCTGCAATGAAATGAGTACAAAGTCAAAGTTCTCCAAAGGGAGAATAGAAGATTTTTATGCCTTCAAAATCTCAAAAGAAAATCACTGAACTAGGATCTTCTGGGTTTACTTCCCACCAGTAAGAATTTCTGATTCAGTATATTAAGAAGAATCCAAGATAAACATAATAAAGCCATAATGAGACGAACTCCAATTTTCAGGGATATACGAAATACTTTCAAAGTTCTAAATTTTGCTTTTCACCTGCCTTTCAATTATACTTTTCCCCAATTCAGTGACTGGGTTACATGAGATCAAAGTTAATACAGTCAGCCTGAACTCTAGGACTAGTTTAATAGGTAGAGGACAGCAGCTCTCTTTCTAGAGCAGCCCTGAAGTTGTTAGTCGTCACACAACCTCCAAGGCAGCCAGCTTTAGAATAACACTGATCTGCAGAAAACACTGAGAAGAAACATGAAAAGGGGGGAAGGAGGAAGGCACATGACCTGTGTAACTGAGCTACTACAGGAAGCCTCATCTGCCTGGTAATTTTCAGATATACCTGTTCATGACCAATAAACTCCTAGTACTGTTTAAGCCACCTTGAGTTGTGGTTTCTATTATACCTGTAAGCATCAGTGCATCAATGTCTTCATGTCTATGTCCTCACTGGAATGTTACATCGTCTAGGACAGGATGATACCTTCATCATTTCTGTATCCCTAGCACCTAATATGCAACCAATGAAGCTGTTACCTGAATGAATCATAATAATAGCATAATCATAATTATAGCACATAATTCTACTACATGATGACTCTAAATCAGGAGCATCTGCTTTTGGTTTAATTTCATCCAGTTATTAGCATGTTTTATACATTGTTTGTTTGCTACTCCTGTGGTTTCACTAAAATCTATGAATGGCTTTTTAAGCCTTCAACTACGTCTTTCCTAGGAAATGTTCTTGATCCAAAGTGCATCCTTTTTGTCCTATTAAGTCACCTCCATGTGATTATGACAATGGCCAAATTAAATTCAGTATTTTTGTGGGGAAAAATTCCAAAGAAAAATTCCACAATTTGATTTTTAAAGGTAACTGAAAAAAGGTAGATTTGGGTAGGAAAAAAGAAAGCAGTTTAATACATTAATTAATCCAAAGGGGCTTAACAGAGTTAAAGGACTTTCTTCAAAGTTCAAGAGAAATACATTCTAAAGGATAAATTAACAGCCCCCCCGCCAATGGGATGGTTACACAAGATAATTTTGAAAAATTCTTTCCAATTCTGAGAGTCTATGAGTTTTCGGTAAAATTTTTGACATTAAAGTGAAGAATACATCTTCCAAAGGATGGCAAAAATAAAAACAAAACCTAATCGAGAAAAATAAGCAAGGCTACAAGTAGAGCAGATCATGAATAAATCAAGTAGACAGGCAGAAAAATACAGACTTACACATGCAACGTTCTCAGAATAAACATGACACAATACTAAGTGTTCAATAAATGTTAACTATCTGTAGTAGGCCGAATAATGGCCCCAAAGATGGCCAGGTCCTAACCTCTGAAACCTGTGAACGTTACCATACATGGCAAAAAGGGGCATGCAAGTATGATTAAGTTAAGGATCTTGTGATGGGGAGATTATCGTGAATTAACTGGGTGGGCCCTTAATGTAATCTCAAGTGTCCTTATAAGAAGAGGCAGAGGGAGACTTGACTGTAAGAAGACAAGGAGCAAGATGCTATGTTGCTGGCTTTGAGGATGGAGGAAGAGGCCAAGAATGAACGAATGCAAGGAATGCAACTCTAGAAGCTAGAAAAGACAAGGAAATTGATTCTCCCTTAGAGTATTCAGAGGAAGGCAGCCCTGCTAAGACTTTGATCTTGACCCAGTGAAACACACTTTGGACTTCTAAATTCCAGTACTTTAAGAGAATAAATTTGTGCTGTTTCAAGTCACCAAGTTTGTAGAACTTGTTAACATAGCCACAGGAAACTAATACATGATTACTATAACATCATCACTGTGGCAGAGCTGGCTAGCCATTCACAAATAATCTGTGCTCTCCCTTCCATAGTGTGGAAGTTACTGGTGAGAGGCAATTATCCCGTCAAAAGACAACATTTCCAGTCAACATCATGTGCCCAAGAGAACAGTTCTTGCCAATGGAATGTGAGCAAAAATAATGTGTCATTTTCCTACCCTTTCTTTTCCCATTAGCAGGCTACATGACACTGTGAGGTCCCAGAAAATGCAAGAAGTCTGGGTCCCTGAGTCACCCAAAGAAAGAAAGTCATCTTTTATGAGATTGTAATTGAGGTTTTCTTAATTTCCTTTTCTGATTATTCATTGCTTGTGTATATAAACACAACTGATTTTTATATGTTGATTTTGTATCCTGCAACTTTGCTGAATTCATTTATTCTAACAGTTTTCTTGTGGAATTATTAGGATTTTCTACATGTAAGCTCGTATCATCTGCAAACAGGAGATAATTTTACTTCTTCCTTTCCGACTTGTCTCTCTGGCCACAGGACATTTTGCTAAAGGTCCCCTGCCCCACCCTTCTTCCTATAAAAACCTTCCATTTTGTACAACTCCTAGGAGGGCCATGCCACTTGCTAGACAGGATGCTGCCTGACTCATGAATCACTGAATAAGGCCAGTTAGATGGGGGGACTTCCCTGGTGGTCCAGTGGTAGAGAATCCACCTTCCAATGCAGGGGACGTGGGTTTGATCCCCGGTCGGGGAACTAAGATCTCACATGCCCCAGGGCAACTAAGCCCGTAGGCACAACTACTGAGCTTGAGCGCCTCAAAGAAAGAGCCCACGCGCCCTGGAACCGGCGCCACAACTAGAGAGAGAAAACTCGCACACCACAACTAGAGAAGCCCAAGCGCTGCAACAAAAGATCCTGCATGCTGCAACTAAGACCTGACACAGCCAAAAAAATAAATAAATATTTTAAAAAGTGGCAGTTTCTTTAAAAAAAAATCCAATTAATTAGATCTACAAATTTACTCAGTTGAATTTTGTTTTTTAACATAACTTATTATTTGGCTGTCTTTTAGTTAGTATTCATGATTAACGATGCTTAAGATAAGTATCATTTATACTTGCATAAGTAGTTATGAATCAACTTTGAACGTGGGTTCAACAGGATCAAAAAGAAATTCCCTTACCGAAACTAAGCAGTAAAATATCAATATATCCAGCTTGGTATACCCAAAGTAGTTTCTATCAGATGATTAGGTTTAGTTTTTGTTTTAAAGACAACATGATCCCCACTCTCAAAAAAGTCCTACCCTAATGCAGTGTTTATAAACCTTGTTTTCCCAATGACCTCTCCCTGTGAAATTTCATGCCACAGGTATTCTGTATATCTGTTTATGTATTGTATGTATATCTGTGATTCATACATTAAGATTTTTTTCATCCTCAGAGAACCAAATTTCACCGCCTTCTCATGTTAAAGGTATATTTGAGAAAACATTCCCCAGTGGGAACAGATGGTCTCCAGGTAGCGAGGGAAGAATGGCTTAATATGAGATTCCTGACTAGCTTGATAGGTCTCCTTTTCTCTTACCTGGATCCAGCTCTTCTTTTGAGAGCCAGGTTTATCTATGTAGCTCTAATGGAAGATCCAAAATAAGGCAGGTACCCATAACTCAGAAGTGAATTCCCAGTATGAGTCGGCCTACTCTATTAAAAATTATAGCAACACAGCTAGAGTCTCTGTATGTAAAGTAGGTCTGTAGTAGGCTCAAAAATGTTTCTGGAGTAAGAACAGAAAAAAGGAAAAATAAAGCATGGCACAGATTTTAAACCAAGTGAACAAAACACATGGGTAAAACTTCTATCTTTACCAGGCTTACCAACGAGAGCAACAGTCTATTATTCAGGGATAGCTCTAATTTTGAGATGCTTCAAGCTCTTGGATGTTCTGGTGGTTCTCACTCACAAGGCTTGATTTTGTTTTATTTTTTAAATTTATTTTTACAAATATTTATTTATTTATTTGGTTGCACTGGGTCTTAGTTGCGGCAGGCGGGCTCCTTAGTTTTGGCTTGCGGGCTCCTTACTTGCAGCTCACAGGCTCCTTAGTTGTGGCATGCATGTGGGATCTAGTTCCCTGACCAGGGATCGAACCCGGACACCCTGCATTGGGAGCATGGAGTCTTATCCACTGTACCACCAAGGAAGTCCCCAAGACTTGATTTTAAAATAAAGTTTTATAGTTATTCTTGATCTGTTCTTGAGGTCATGTAGGCATAAAGCACAACCGAATAAAACTCATCCCTGTCCCCTGTCACCTATCAGTCACATTTTAAGTTCTATTCTTTCACCCTAAAATCCTGTCCATCCCTGCCTTCCATGTTACTCAATTGTGGATGCTGTAACAGGAACAAGTCTTCTTACCACGAGGGTCTCTCTTTTCCAATCTGTCCTGTGTACGCTGACCACGTTACTAACCTATTTTAAAAAATCCCATCATCCACAAGGTAGAATCTAAATCTCTAGGGTATAACATTTATGGTTCTCCATAAACTATAATCAATCCGCTTTTCACATCTTATTTCCTACTATGCCCAAACAGAGCGTAACCACTGTAGTTAAATGAGACTACTATTTTCCAAACAGGCCTAGTAAGTCAATACCACCTTTGCTTTCACATTATCCTCATATGAAATACTTACTCTCCATTCTCTTATACTGCCAGCCAAATCCCAGCCAGCCTTAAAGACTCAGCTGAACTGTTCCTTTCTTAATTACCCCAAGTGAAATGAACCTCACAACCTCGATGGGACCTACCAAGTGAATCAGGAGATATTAACTCCTCTGTCCTATTAGTGTTATTTCACATGGCATCTCGCCTAGATAGTCCCTATCTAGAGTATTTCACAAGTAAATAGCCAAAGCTAGCTATTCAGAGACCTGTGAACTGATAAAGTTGTTCTAGTTGCAGCCACCACCATTCCTTATTGCCAGCACCACTAATTATATACACACACTCTGCTCAAGGGGTAAATCCCTACAGTTAGGCTACTTAGACAAGCACTCTGGTTGGGTTTCACATTGGGTAACAAGTTCCATGAAGGCAAGAACCATGTCTATGTATCTTCTATTCTCAGTAAGTTGAGTATTAAATAAATATTCATAAAGCTGAATCACTGAAGTGACACAGGGTTAGGGAGGAGGAAGAAACGGCAGACATACTAAGTAAAAGTCTTTTTTTATTTTTGAGCACTATTCCCTTGCAATGTGTAAATATCTGATCTGTCCAGTATAGTCAGCCTCAAAGCTGACTATGACATAATATGGCCCTAGTAGTTAAAGCGTGGCTAAGCAATCCATGATCAACCTTTGAAAAGTAATTATCACAAATGATGTAACAATGACTATCTTCATGATGGCAATAAACACATGGCAAGGAATAAACAACTGGTGGCAAGGGATGTAGTAGTGCTCTCAGGGAGAGAGGAAAGTGAGCAGATAACTCACGTCCCTGATGCCTGGCCAGTCTATGATGCAAGATGAAGGGAGAGAAACAATTCTCCTACCTCTCAGGACAGAAAAAACTCACGTCAGAGGCTGACAGGAAAGAAGGTTCACAACATTTAACTTTAGAGATCCATGAAAAGGTTGTGGGATGGAGTCTTACTGGTACCTAGTCGCACTTTTAAAATGTTGCTCTACAATTTAATAAACATTGCTCTTGTGGAAACAAAACATAATAACGTATTCTCTCACTACGAATTTCCCTGCTCATCAATCTCAGTATTTTTCATTGTGTTGGAAGAGGAATGAGCTTCCCCACTTAGAAGAGGTGCTCCCATGAGGTGCTACCTAATTAATCAGTGTTATCTGTCTGCATTTGTATTCTACTTTAATAACCAGAGCTATAAACAATACCACAAATGAGTAATTACAAGTAACTTTAATTAAATACTATTTCTTTAGTGTGAAAAACTAAAGAACAACAGGTCAAGAGAGGAATCAGACCCACAAATAAGATGTGTGGCTTCGGGTAAATTACAAATGCTGTGCCTACTTTCCTGCAATATGAAACATGAGCGTTAGGCTGAAGAGATGGTTGAAATAATACTTCCCTGCCACCAGGTAGTTTTCTATACCAAAATTTTTGAAAGCTATAAAAATCTGACAACCATCTATATAGATGACCTAAAAAGTACCTTATGGCTCTAAAATTCTGACTTTAAAACTCAAAAAGAAAAAAAAAAGACAACATAAGAACTTGAAAGTGAAGTCTGAAAGTAACTGTCTGTGAGTTCTATTACCAAGCTCTGCCACAAGCTCTCATCTGGATCCATTTTAATTTTCTTTTGAAGTTAAGTCTCAAGAGTTGGCAGTGGGCTAGCCCCATCAGACTAAAAACCATAGGAACAAGCCTGCAGTCTGACAAGAGTAGGTTTACTGACCCACTGCGACAAGGAAGACTGTACACCAGGGGAATCTTGGGCCGTCTCACAAAACACAGGAAAAGATAGTTATAACATTTGGGAAAGAGATTGGTTCAAGATGGCGGAGTAGAAGGATGTGCGCTCACTTCCTGT
This sequence comes from Mesoplodon densirostris, assembly GCF_025265405.1. Classification (NCBI taxonomy): domain Eukaryota; kingdom Metazoa; phylum Chordata; class Mammalia; order Artiodactyla; family Ziphiidae; genus Mesoplodon; species Mesoplodon densirostris. The sequence goes on from NC_082674.1 coordinate 31,849,575, forward strand.
TGTGAGAGCACCGGAATCACAACTAACTGCTGAACAATCATCGACAGGAAGACACTGGAACTCACCAAAAAAGGTACCCCACATCCAAAGACAAAGGAGAAGCCACAGTGAGATGGTAGGAGGGGTGCAATCACAATAAAATCAAATCCCATAACTGCTGGGTGGGTGACTCAGAGACTGGAGAACACTTATACCACAGAAGTCCACCCACTGGAGTGAAGGTTCTGAGCCCCACATCAGGCTTCCCAACCTGGGGGTCCAACAATGGGATGAGGAATTCCCAGAGAATCAGATTTTGAAGGCTAGCAGGATTTGATTGCAGGACTGGGGGAAACAGAGACTCCACTCTTGGAGGGCACACACAAAGTAGAGTGTGTATCAGAACACAGGGGTAGGAACAGTGACCCCACAGGAGACTGAACCAGACCTACCTGCTAGTGTTGGAGGGTCTCCTGCAGAGGCGGGAGGTGGATGTGGCTCACTGCGGGGACAAGGACACTGGCAGCAAAAGTTTTGGAAAGTACTCCTTGGCATGAACCCCCCCCCAACCGAGTCCGCCATTAGCCCCAACAAACAGCCTGTAGCCTCCAGTGCTGGCTCGCCTCAGGCCAAACAACCAACAGGGAGGGAACTCAGCCCCACCCAGCAGCAGACAAACGGATTAAAGTTTTCCTGAGCTCTGCCCACCAGAGCAACACCCAGCTCAACCCACAACCAGCCCCTCCCATCAGGAAGTTTGCACAAGCCTCTCACATAGCCTCATCCACCAGAGGGCAGACAGCAGAAGCAAGAAGAACTAAAATCCTGCAACCTGTGGAATGAAAACCACATTCACAGAAAGCTACACAAAATGAAAAGGCAGAGGACTATGTTCCAGATGAAGGAACAAGATAAAACCTCAGAAAAACAATTAAATGAAGTGGAGATAGGGAAGCTTCCAGAAAAAGAATTCAGAGTACTGACATGAAAATGATCCAGGAACTCAAAAAAACAATGGAGGCAAAGATTGAGAAGATGCAAGAAATGTTTAACAAACACCTAGAAGAATTAAAGAACAAACAAACAGAGATGAACAATACGATAACAGAAATGAAAAATACACTAGAAGGAATCAATAGCAGAATAACTGAGGCAGAAGAACGGATAAGTGACCTGGAAGACAGAATGGTGGAATTCACTGCCATGGAACAGAATAAAGAAAAAAGAATGAAAAGAAATGAAGACAGCCTAAGAGACCTCTGGGACAACATTAAACGCAACAACATTTGCATTACAGGGGTCCCAGATGGAGAAGAGAGAGAGAAAGAACCCGAGAAATTATTTGAACAGATTATAGTCGAAAACTTCCCTAACATGGGAAAGGAAATAGCCACCCAAGCCCAGGAAGTGTAGAGAGTCCCAGGCAGGATAAACCCAAGGAGAAACACACCAAGACACAGAGTAATCAAACTGCCAAAAATTAAAGACAAAGAAAAATTACTGAAAGTAACAAGGGAAAAACAACAAATAACACACAAGGGAACTCCCATAAGGCTAACAGCTGATCTCGCAGCAGAAACTCTACAAGCCAGAAGGGAGTGGCACAATATATTTAAAGTGATGAAATGGAAGAACCTACAACCAGGAATTACTCTACCCAGGAAGGATCTCATTCAGATTCGACAGAGAAATCAAGAGCTTAACAAACAAGCAAAAGCTAAGAGAATTCAGCACCACCAAACCAGCTTTACAACAAAACCTAAAGGAACTTCTCTAAGGGGAAATCATAAGAGAAGAAAAGGGCCTACAAAAACAAACCCCAAACAATTAAGAAAATGGTAATAGGAACATACATATTGATAATTACCTTAAATGTGAATGGATTAAATGCTCCAACCAAAAGACAAAGGCTCACTGAATGGATACAAAAACAAGACCCGTATATATGCTGTCTAAAAGAGTCCCATTTCTGACTTAGGGACACATACAGACTGAAAGTGAGGGGATGGAAAAGGATATTCCATGCAAGTAGAAATCAAAAGAAAGCTAGAGTAGAAATATTCATATCTGATAAAATAGACTTTAAAATAGAGAATGTTACAAGAGACAAGGAAGGACACTCCATAATGATCAAGGGATCATTCCAAGAAGAAAATACAACAATTATAAATATATATGCACCCAACACAGGAGCACCTCAATACATAAGGCAAATGCTAACAGCTATAAAAGTGGAAATCGACAGTAACACACCAATGGACAGATCATCCAGACAGAAAATAAATAACGAAACACTAGCTTTAAATGACACAACAGACCAGGTAGATTTAATTGATATCAATAGACATTCCATCCGAAAACAGCAGATTACACTTTCTTCTCAAGTGCACACGGAACATTCTCCAAGATAGATCACATCTTGGGTCACAAATCAAGCCCCGGTAAATTTAAGAAAATTGAAATCGTACCAAGCATCTTTTCCGACCACAACACTATGAGATTAGAAATGAATTACAGGGAAAAAATCTGTAAAAAATACAAACACATGGAGGCTAAACAATACGCTACTAAGTAACCTAGAGATCAAGGAAGAAATCAAAGAAGAAATCAAAAAATACCTAGAGACAAATGACAATGAAAACACGATGAACCAAAACCTATGGGATGCAGCAAAAGCAGTTCTAAGAGGGAAGTTTATAGCAATACAATCCTACCTGAAGAAATAAGAAAAAACTCAAATAAACAATCTAACCTTACACCTAAAGGAACTAGAGAAAGAAGAACAAACAAAACCCAAAGTTAGTAGAAGGAAAGAAATCATAAAGACCAGAGCAGAAATAAATGAAATAGAAACAAAGAAAACAGTAGCAAAGATCAATGAAACTAAAACATGGTACTTTGAGAAGATAATCAAAATTGATGAACCTTTAGCCAGACTCATCAAGAAAAAGAGGGAGAGGACTCAAATCAATAAAATTAGAAATGAAAAGGGAGAAGTTACAACAGATCCTGCAGAAATACAAAGCATCGTAAGAGACTATTACAAGCAACTCTATGCCAATAAAATGGACAACCTGGAAGAAAGGGACAAATTCTTAGAAAAGCACAACCTTCCAAAACTGAACCAGGAAGAAATAGAAAATATAAACAGACCAATCACAAGCACTGAAATTGAAACTGTGATTAAAAATCTTCCAACAAACAAAAGTCCAGGACCAGATGGCTTCACAGGTGAATTCTGTCAAATATTTACAGAAGAGCTAACATCCATTCTTCTCACACTCTTCCAAAAAACTGCAAAGGAAGGAACACTTCCAAACTCATTCTATGAGGCCACCATCACCCTGATACCAAGACCAGACAAAGATACAACAAAAAAGAGAAAATTACAGACCAATATCGCTGATGAGTACAGGTGCAAAAATCCTCAAAAAAATACTAGCAAACAGAATCCAACAGCACATTAAAAGGATCATACACCATGATCAAGTGGGATTTATCCCAGGGATGCAAGGATTCTTCAATGTATACAAATCAATGTGATACACCATATTAACAAATTGAAGGATAAAACCCATATGATCATCTCAAAAGATGCAGAAAAAGCTTTTGACAAAATTCAACACCCATTTATGATAAAAACTCTGCAGAAAGTGAGAACAGTGGGAACCTACCTCAACATAATAAAGGCGATATACGACAAACCCACAGCAAACATCATTCTCAATGGTGAAAAACTGAAAGCATTTCCTCTAAAATCAGGAACAAGACAAGGATGTCCACTCTTCCCTCTCTTATTCAACATAGTTTTGGAAGCCCTAGCCACGGTAATCAGAGAAGAAAAAGAAATAAAAGGAATACGAATTGGAAAAGAAGAAGTAGAACTGTCACTGTTTGCAAATGACATGATATTATACATAGAAAATCCTAAAGATGCCACCAAAAAACTACTAGAGCTAATGAATTTGGTAAAGTTGCAGGATACAAAATTAATGCACAGAAATCTCTTGCATTCCTATACACTAACAATGAAAGATCAGAAAGAGAAATTAAGGAAACAATCCCCTTCACCACTGCAACGAAGAGTAAAATACCTAGGAACAAACCTACCTAAAGACGTAAAAGACCTGTACTCAGAAAACCTTAAGACACTGATAAAGGAAATCAATGATGACACAAACAGATGGAGAGATATACCATGTTCTTGGATTGGAAGAATCAATATTGTGAAAATGACTATACTATCTAAGGCAGTCTACAGATTCAATGCAATCCCTATCAAATTACCAATGGCATTTTTTATGGAACTAGAACAAGTACGGAGACACAAAAGACCCCGAAGAGCAAAAGCAATCTCGAGAAAAAAAAAAATGGAGCTGGAGGAATCAGACTCCCTGACTTCAGACTATACTACAAAGCTACAGTCATCAAGACAATATGATACTGGCTCAAAAACAGAAATACAGATCAATCGAGCAGGATAGAAAGCTCAGAGGTAAATGCACGCACCTATGGTCAACTAATCTATGATAAAGGAGGCAAGGATATACAATGGAGAAAAGACAGTCTCTTCAATAAGTGATGCTGGGAAAACTGGACAGCTACATGTAAAAGAATGAAATTAGAACACGCTAACACCATACACAAAAATAAACTCAAAATGGATTAAAGACCGAAATGTAAGGCCAGACACTATAAAACTCTTAGAGGAAAGGATAGGAAGAACACTGTTTGACATGAATCACAGCAAGATCTTTTTTGACCCACCTCCTAGAGTAATGGAAATAAAAACAAAAATAAACAAATGGGATCTAATGAAACTTAAAAGCTTTTCCACAGCAAAGGAAACTATAAACAAGACGAAAAGACAACTCTCAGAATGGGAGAAAATATTTGCAAACAAACTAAGGGACAAAGGATTAATCTCCAAAATATATAAACAGCTTATGTAGCTCAATATCAAAAAAACAAACAACCCAATCAAAAAATGGGCAGAAGACCTAAACAGACATTTCTCCAAAGAAGACATACAGATGGCCAAGAAGCACATGAAAAGCTGCTCAACATCACTACTTATTAGAGAAATGCAAATCAAAACTACAATGAGGTATCACCTCACACCAGTTAGAATGGGCATCATCAGAAAATCTACAAACAACAAATGCTGGAGAGGGTGTGGAGAAAAGGAACCCTCTTGCACTGTTGGTGGGAATGTAAATTGATACAGCCACTATGGACAACAGTATGGAGGTTCCTTAAAAAACTAAAAATAGAACTACCACATGACCCAGCAATACCACTACTGGGCAAATACCCAGAGAAAACTATAATTCAAAAAGACACATGCACTCCAATGTTCACTGCAGCACTATTTACAATAGCCAGGTCATGGAAGCAACCTAAATGCCCATCAACAGACAAATGGATAAAGAAGACGTGGTACATATATACAATGGAATATTACTCAGCCATAAAAAGGAACAAAATTGGGTCATTTGTAGAGACGTGGATGGATCTAGAGACTGTCACACAGAGTGAAGTAAGTCAGAAACAGAAAAACAAATATCATATATTAATGCATCTATGTGGAATCTAGAAAAATGGTACAGATGAACCAGTTTGCAAGGCAGAAGTAGAGACACAGTTGTAGAGAACAAACATATGGACACCAAAGGGGGAAAGTGGGGTGGGGGGTGGGTGGGTGGGATGAACTGGGAGATTGGGATTGACATGTATACACTGATGTGTATAAAATAGATAACTAATAAGAACCACCTGCTGTATAAAAATAAAATAAAGTTCAAAAAAAAAGATTTGGGAAAGAGTAAAGTGTAAGTGAAATTTACATGAAGCAGTGTTTAGATAGGCTTAGAGCAAAGCAGAGCTGTGTGTAAAGGGACTAGACTGCAAAGTGAACCAAGGCCCTCTTTCCTTAGGAACTACAAAGTTAAGATAGATGTGGATGCTGTGCCTAGAAACCCCTTATCTGAAGCTGTGTGTCTCGGTTGTAAATCAAGACTGCTACTCTATGTCAAAAACACTTAGATTCTCCAGGCAAATTCTCTAGGCAAGAATGGGATGTTTTACTCTTGCTGCTATAATTACACACGTGAAGTTTCTGATAGTCTGATTTTCCAGAGCAAAGTTTTTCAGTGAGTAGGCAAGCCATAGTCATTCAAAGACAGGGTTTGTTATGACACTTCACAGCTCTATCATTCTTGTGAGAAATACCGTTTCCTGTTAAGTTTGAGGTTTTATCTATGTCTGCTATTCCAGCCTGATAAATGGCCAGATTCTTACTTTCTTGTTATTTGAGTTTCCTGTCTCCACTTTATGTCAGAGTGTAAATAACAGCTTGCTAATTAAACTGATTACATTATGCTCTTCAGAAAAGAGGTTACTTGCTGATTTATCTTTTGGTTTGTTTATTATGCAGCAATTTCTCCACAAAAGATATCCAATCTGGGCAGATACACTGGTTTTAAAGAAACATATCCTACCTCAGTGAAGTTCATGTACTCATTTAATGTTTTAGCTTATTTCAATTAGCATAATGCCCTCAAAGTCCATGCATACTGTTGCAAATGGCAGGACTTCCTTCTTTCTCTTGGCTGAATAATATTCCATTGTATATATAAATACACCACATCTTCTTTATCCATTGATCCACAGACACTTAGGTTGTTTATATATCTTGGCTATTGTGAACAATGAGCATAGGAGTACAGATCTCTCTTTGATATCCTTTCATATCCTTTGGATATATACCCAGAAGTGGGATTGTTGGATCATTTGGCAGCCCTGTTTTTAATTTCTAAGGAATTTTTATAGTGTTTTCCACAGTGGCTATACCAATTTATTTTCCCACCAACAGTGCACAAGGGTTTCCTGTTCTCCACATCCTCACCAACACTTATCTCTTGCCTTTTTTTATGATAAAAAACTAAAAAGCTTCTGTATAGCAAAGGGGACCATCAAGAAAATGAAAAGGCAACCTACAGAATGAGAGAAAATATCTGAAAATCATACATCTGATAAGAGGTTAATATCCAAAAAAATATTTAAAAATTCACAGAAGTTAATGGCAAAAAAACCCCAAACAATCTGATTTAAAAATGGGCAGAGGAACTAAATAGACATTTTTCTGAGAAAGACACACAAATGGCCAAAAGGTATATGAAAAGGTGCTCAACATCACTAGTCACCAGGGTAACAGAAATCAAACCACAATGAGATATCACCTCACAGCTGTTAGAATGGCTATCATAAAAAATATGAGATAACAAGTGTAGGTTAATATTTTATGGTTAAGATCTCTGGAACTACAATGTAATTCATAAAACATCAAGAAAATGTAAGCCTTGTTAGAAGCAATAGTCTTAAATGGAAATTGGACTTGCTTCTATAGTGGTATATTATTGGAGTGCAATAAATATTAAACTTATATTAACAGCATTTTAAGTAAAATGCCAGAAGTCAATGGTTTGCATTACACATTGGGAATCAAGAAGACTTTCTGCAGGCGGATGAGATCATCAAGTGACATATATCTGGGTACTGCTTTTCTCTTTTCTATCTCTCATTAAACAACTGTTGAGCATTTCTCAGGTTTGTTTTTTTACCCACTTTATGAGGAAGGCTGAAGATAAATTTACGAATATATGCTTGTTATCCTCTGAGACTTTGGGGAAAAGGTAACATGGATGGATAATTCATGTAACAGGGCAGAAAATGCACTAATGAGCAGTTTTTAAAATAGAGAGACAGTTTCGAGCCCTGGGCAGGGAGGATCCCACATGCAGTGGAGCAACCAGGCCCGTGCACTACAACTGCTGAGCCTGTGCTCTGGAGCCCGCGAGCCACAACTGCTAAGCCCACATGCCACAACTACTGAGCCTGCATGCGTAGAGCCCGTGCTCTGCAGCAGGAGAGGCCACCGCAATGAGAGGCCCGCGCGTCACAGCAAGGAGTGGCCCCCGCCCGCCGCAACTAGAGATAGCCTGCGCACAGCAACGAAGACCCAACGCAGCCAAAATTAATTAATTAATTAATTAATTAATTAAAATAAAATAAAATAGAGACAAGTTTACCTACCCTGGGGTAGTACCTTGTCTAATTATCTTAATACTAATTTCCCCATAACTCTAATTTCTAGAGAAAAGATCTTTTAATAGGTGAGAATTAATTACATATTATTTTCAGGTAATGTTCTAGCAACAGCTTTTGAATAGTAGCATAGCTGTGTCAATGGGCATAATAAAAATGGTTGATTTCTAACTTCAATTAGGTATATAACACTGCACAACAGTCCCACCACTGTTAACTAGTCAGTTTCTTCTATTTCCTACAATGGCTCTTAAAACAACAGTAAAAAGTCATTTCCATTATTCCTCAGATATCATACCTATCCACCTCAACTTCACTCACAGCTACGGACCTAGCTTCCTACATCTGAGAAAATGGAGACCCTAATGTAAAGATCTTCTTTCACTACCTTCTCCTCAACCTTAAAACTGATCTTTTTTTGTGCCCACTATTGGCCCTTTACAAAGGTGTGATCCCCAAAGAGGTACTTTCTTTCTTTTCAAAAGAGGTACCTCCTGATCCTATCTCCTTCCAAGCCCTCTCAGAACCTTGCTCCATCATTTATATTGTCTTTGATACCTTTGTTCTATCACCACTCACATTCTCCTCTCAGCCTACAAACATGCTCAAACTTACCTCAAAGTGAAAAACCTGGACTTCCCTGGTAGCACAGTGGTTAAGAATCTGCCTGCCAACGCAGGGGACACAGGTTCGAGCCCTGGTCTGGAAAGGTCCCACATACTGCGGAGCAAGTAAGCCCCTGCACCACGACTACTTAGCCTGCGCTCTAGAGCCCACGAGCCACAACTACTGAAGCCCACGGACTCTAGGGCCCGCGTGCCGCAACTACTGAGCCCAAGTGCTGCAACTACTGAAGCCCGCAAGCCTAGAGCCCCTCCTCCACAACGAGGAGCCATTGAAATGAGAAGCCCGTGCACTGCAACGAAGACTAGCCCCCGCTCCCTGCAACTAGAGAAAGCCCATGCTTAGCAATGAAGACCCAATGCAGCCAAAAATAAAATAAATTAATTTTTTTTAAAAAGTGTAAAACCTTCCCTTAACCTTGCTCCTCCTATATTAAACCAGTTCCCACTTTCACAGTCAAATTTCTTCAAAAAAGTCTGAGCTTTGCTTCCTTTTCATCATTTCCATTCATTCCTCAGCCCACTACAATCTATTTTTCACTCCATGACTCTGCTGAAATTACTCTTGCAAAGGTCCATGTCATTCTAAGAGCCAAATCAAAGGCCTCTTATCAATTCTCATTCTACCTGACGTATCAGCAATATTTGGTACTAGTGACCCCCTCTCTTTTTGAAATTCTCCAACTGCAACTACTACAAACACCAATGATTTCCAAATCCACCCCTTCAGCCAAGACCTCTCTCCTGAGCTCCAGACCTGTAGATCAAACTAACAACTGTACACAACTACACAATCTCTAAATACCTCATAATCAAGATGTCTCAGATGAATGGAAATATATTCTTTCTCTTCAGCCTACTTCCTAAACACATCTCAATTCTAGCCCTATTATAACTATCCTGGTTCAAATCCTCATAATAATACTCAAATTGCCTCCTGGGGTAGACTACCATTTGTGCCTCCAGTGGCCATTCTTTCCTTCTTCTTGGACATGTAGCTGCCTAGCTAAAGACCCCATTTCCCAGCCTCTCTTGCATTTGTGTGGCCATGGAAGTTAAGTTCTAGCACAAAAATGCGTATGTGATTTCTAACCTCACTGCCTTAAAAGAAAAGCTGCTTGCCTTAAAATACCTGTCACTCTTCCAGCAAGCAAAGGATGGACATACCAGTGACCTAACCTCACCTAAGCAGATGAACAAGTGCTCTACTGGGTGATGGCATAAAATGGAAGGAACATGTATCCCTGAATGACCTCGTGGAACAGAACTGAACCACCAACTTGGACTCACCTCAGAACTGTTCCGTGAGAGAGAAATAAATGTCTATCTTGTTTAGGTCACTTTATTTTTGGGTTTCTTTGTTATAGCAGTTAACCTGAACCCTAATACCTTTCTTTAAAAAAAATTTTTTTTTATTGAAGTAGAGTTGATTTACAGGGCTGTGCCAATCTCTGCTGTACAGCAAATTGACTCAGTTATACACACATACACATTCTTTTCCTAATACCCTTCTCAATATACCTCTTCACTGGTCTTCCTGTTTCCAGTACTGACTTACATTTCAGTACATTCGCCACATTACTGCCTGTTATCTTTTAAAACACAGACTAAATATTAGTCTTCTCTCTAATAACCTTCAATGACCCACAGCTCTAGATATTCTGGCATGAAATAGAAGGTATCATGGTACACAATCTGGCCCTAAGTATCTTTCTGGCTTATATCCTTTATGACCCACTCCCATCCTGGAACATGCCCCCCATTTTCCCACACAGATACTTTAGCGCCAGCATCATCAGACTTCAACTTTCTCCAGTGTAACAGAAAAACAAAACATAACTCTGTAAAGTGAAAGACAGAGGAGGTAAATTAACTCTGACGGGGCAACCAAAAAAAGGTGTGAACAGACAGTGTATACTTTACACACACTGTCATTAAAATGATAAACTTCAGGGTCTGTTCTTTGTGGGAGGCGTTTAAAGATGCACTGAGTATCCAGTGGCCGAAATGTCAACAGCACCAAATCAGCAAGAAAAACAAAAGGCTGTTTAAATTATATGGATAATATATACTTTTTGCTGAGGTGAAATCCATGTAACAAAGTATACAGTTCAGTGGCATTTAGTACATTCACAATGTTGTGCCACCATCACCTCTATCTAGTTTTAAAACATCACCTCCAAAGGTGACCCCATACCCACTAAGCAGTCACTTCCCATCCCCCTCTCCCCAGAGCCCCTGGCAACAACAAATCTGCTTTCTGTCTCTAAGGATTTACTTATGCTGTATATTTCACATAAATGGAAATACACAGTATGTGACCTATTGTGTTTGGCTTCTTTCATTTAGCATAATGTTTCCGAGGTTCACTGTTTTGTAGCATTTATCAATATGGATGACATAAATTTTACAAGCAGCGTTATTTGTAAATGTAACGTACTGGAACCAACCTAGAGGCTCACACACAGAACAGTGACTGATTCATATGATGGAGTATTATGCAGAGTCAGAATTAATGTGGAATGATTTCCCAGACAGACTGTTAAGTGAAAAGGGCAAAATTCAAAGGGATAGCTATAGTATGCTACCTTTTGTAAAAGAAAAGAAGAGAAAATAAGAAAAATTCATGTATCTGCTCATTTGGGTAAACAAAACAAAACATGGAAAGGATAAACCTGAGACCAAAAGTAGTGGTTATCAACAGCGGATGAGTGGGAATAGGATAAAGAAAGATAAAAGAATGACACTTCCCTGAATCATGTTCAAGTTGCACATACTTAAAAAAATACTCTAAAAGAAATAAAATCAAAGATGAAGGAGGCATCCCCAAAATGAATACAAACAGAAACAAATAAGCTGGTCATGTATCATGGGTTGAAATGTGTCCCCTCAAAAGATATGGTGAACTGAACCTCCAGTACTTGTGAATGTGATCCTATCTGGAAACAGGGTCTTGCTGTAATCATGGTAAGATGAGGCCTTTATGGTAGTCTCTAGGACTGGTGTTCTCATATGAAGGGGAAATTTGGACACAGGGTGTCTGCTCTCTGATGACGGAGGCAGAGACTGGAACCACCTATAAGCCAAGGAATGCCAAGGGTTGCAGACCATCACCAGAAGCTAGAGAGGCAGGGAACATATTTTTCAGGGTTCTCAGAAAGAACCAACTCTGCTGACGCCTTGATTTCCAACTTGTAGCCTCCATAACTGTTAGAGGATAAATTTCTGTTGTTTCAAGCCACCTAGTTTGTGCTACTTTGTTATGGCAGCCTGGAAACTAATACACCATACAAACTTCAACAGAATAACATAAGCAATTTTGAAAGGGAGAGAGACAAGGAGAACCAGATTTTAGAACACTATACGTCCTCAGCCTAGAGATAAATATTCTAAACAATGACCTCCAGTTAGTAGCTGAGTTCTCAGAGGCATAGGTTAACAATTCTGAAATTACTTTTATGTTCAAGGATTAAGCAAGTAAGTAAATATACTACCGATAATGGAAACCAGGTTTCCCTCTGTTGGAAAAGGAAGTTACACATATGGAAAGAAAAGAGAGAATGAACTTTATGGTGTTAGACTGGTATTGGAGGTATAAGCATGAAGTCATAGTTTTTGATAAAGATAGATGGGGGGTAGGGAAGGGAGAGGTGTGTGGGTATGTACATATTTATGTGTGCATACATACATCTATTTCCTGGCTCTATCCCTTAAGACAACCTACTAGAAACTATGCATCAGTAGCAATAAGCAGACCTAGCATTCAAAACAAAGGCTCAGGAACTCTTTCAGATTAAAAAACAAACAAACAAACAAAACTGAAGAGACCTGGAAACTGAATGCAACACATTATCCCCGATTTTCTTTTTCCTAAAAAGGTATTATTGGGGCAACTGACAAAATCTGAATAAGGTCTGTGGATTAAATAACAGCCCTGTAGCAGCATTAATTTCCTGATTTTGATGATTGTACTGTTATGTAAGGCAATGAATGACATTTCATTGCTCTAACGAAATACACACTCAAGTATTCAGGGGAAGAGGGTATCTTTAAGTGGATAAGATAAGGAAAGATAAAGCAAATGTAGCAAATATTAATATTGAGAAATCTTGATGAAATATTGAAATTCTTTGTACTATTCTTTCAACTTTTCCCCTAAAGTCTGAAATTATGTTAAATAAAAACTATAGGGCTTCCCTGGTGGCACAGTGGTTAAGAATCCCCCTGCCAATTCAGGGGACACGGGTTCGAGCCCTGGTCCGGGAAGATCCCACATGCCACGGAGCAACTAAGCCCATGCGCCACAACCACTGAGCCTGTGCTCTAGAGTCCGCGAGCCACAACTACTGAAGCCAGCACGCCTAGAGCCCATGCTCCACAACAAGAGAAGCCACTGCAATGAGAAGCCCGCGCACCACAACGAAGAGTAGCCCCCGCTCGCCACAACTAGAGAAAGCCTGCGTGCAGCAACAAAGACCCAATGCAGCCAAAATAATAAATAAATAAAATAAATTTTAAAAAACTATAAAAACTTAAAATTTGATTTAACATTGAAAGTAAATGAATAATGAGCTCTATAGTAGAGAGGCAAACTTTCAAAAAATATTGCTGGAGAACTGGGAATTATTCTAAAAATTCCAGGAAGCATCTGTAAGGCAACATACATAATAGCACAGGCTCTAGGGAGACATAAACCTGGATTTAAATTTGCTCCTCTGTCATACAGCCCTAGGCAAATTACTTAATCTTTCTGTGCTTCTATCCTGTGAGATGGGGATGATAATACCATACCTACTGCACAGCATTTGTTACTGTGAGGATTAACTAAGACAATGCATATGAAGAGCTTAGTACAGGGTCTGGCACACTGTCCTAAGCAAGTATCCAAAAAGTGGCTGCTGTGACTTTTATCACCATTAGTGTTGCTGTTGCAGCTGTTATGTGGATATGTGAATTTAAGAAAAATAATTCTACCACCTGGAAAAACACTAATAAGAAAGTGGATTCCTGGGACTTCCCTGCTGGCGCAGTGGTTAAGAACCCGCCTGCCAATGCAGGGGACAGGTTTGAGCCCTGGTCCGGGAAGATCCCACATGCCGCGGAGCAACTAAGTCCATGCGCCACAACTACTGAGCCTGTGCTCTAGAGCCCATGAGCCACACAAGAGAAGCCACCGCGATGAGAAGCCCGCACGCCGCAATGAAGAGTAGCCCCTGCTCGCTGCAGCTAGAGAAAAGCCCACGCATAGCAACGAAGACCCAACACAGCTAAAAATAAATAAATAAATATTTTAAAAAAGAAAGTGGATTCCTGTTAAGCCAAGTTCTGCACATCATCATTATTTTCTACTGATTTCTGGACCCGTTGGAATTCTGCTGCCAAATTCTCCCCTGTACCTCCTCTGACATAGAAAGCAAACTCAATATGATAGCTGTGTTTCCCCTAGTTTTTAATTTTAAAAGGACCTGTCAGTAACTCAGAGCCTATTAATGTTAGTTATATACATGACACCTATAGACTTTTAAGACTAAATATGTATATATCAAAGATCCAAACTAAACATATAAAAAGGGTTAATTTGTTTACCTGGAGATTGATTTTATTTTATCTTACAAATAATAAATATTTTTCTCCATTTTCTCCAGCAAGTAGGATGGGGATGCTCAAAAGGTTAGAAAGTTGCTTTGTTCCACAAAGTATAAGAACTCTAGAGGGGCCTCCCTGGTGGCGCAGTGGTTGAGAGTCCGCCTGCCGATGCAGGGGATGCGGGTTCGTGCCCCGGTCTGGGAGGATCCCATATGCCGCGGAGCGGCTGGGCCCGTGAGCCATGGCCACTGGGCCTGCGCATCCGGAGCCTGTGCTCTGCAACGGGAGAGGCCACAACAGTGAGAGGCCCGCATACCGCAAAAAGAAAAAAAAAAAAAAAAAAAAAGAACTCTAGATACAGAACTGGTAAGTTGTGGGGTTTTTTGAACATTAAAAAAATGTTTTCACATAAAAAATCATTCTGGATGTTTTAGTTTATCATATACAATATTCATTCAGTAAAATATTTACCAAACATTTATGTACAGCTGTACAATGTCTCAAGGTTATAATTAAGAGACAAAGCCTCCTCCATCGAGGATTTTATAGTCTACTGTAGACATAATATTTAAGTTCAAAAAGGCAATTCCTGAACTTTATTTCACTGTACATGAGTATTAACTGAAAGAAGGTAAGTTTAAGGAAATAATTTTATAAGCTTGCCTCATTCCACAGCCCCCAGAGTATCACAAAGAAAAGTCTAACACCCAAAGCACGTTCAGTATCTCTAGCAGCTCTATGGCATGTGTAAGAGTGTATGTGTGTGTACTGCGGGGAGAAGTGGGGGAGTGGATAGTAAGAGAGAGGATTAAGTCAGTAGACAGTATAAGAAATCAGTTGTTCCATTTGTTTTCTAGAACAAGAAAACATAATAGCTTATTAATTTTATTCATTTTAATTGCACAATACATCAATGTATTTATAACAATTTTAAGTCCCTATTAATAAAAATTACAGCTATTTTAAGTACTTCAAACACATTAAACTACTTAATTTTTACAACAACCCTATGAGGTAGGAACTATTACTGCCCCTACTTTGCAGGAAGGAAAAATAGGTAGAGAGGTTAATAATCTGCCAAGGTCACTCAGCTTACTATGATGGAGTCTCAATTTTAATCAAAGCACTCTGGGTCCAAAGTCCACGTTCTTAACCACTATGCTATATGCTCTCTCTTTGACTTCCACTACCCATCGTAGAAACGATTAGGTTTCAAACTAAGCACTTATTTAGTAACTTTAACTTTTCAGTACATAAATGAGAACCAGGCATGGACAAAAAGTACCTTGAGAAGGTAAGAAAGATGACTCAAAGTTCAAAGGAAAGTTCTTCTGATAAGCTCACAGTATATTCACTTTTTCATTAGGTGCAATTCTAACAAATCTGATTGTCCAATCTCCTGGCCAACAGCACAACAGACACAGGAAGCAGACATAAAGGGCTAGACTTCAAAATCAAGAAACGTGCCTTACCATTTATCTTAACGTATGTCAGTAAATGTTTACCGACCTAAAGAGAAGCAACTAGGGAATTCCCTGGTGGTGGTCAGGACTCCACAAGCTGCTCAGCGTGGCCAAAAAAAAGCAACTAGTGACACGGAGAGATGCGGAAACGGCATTGTCGTTCAGTCACTGTCATTTAGAGCCTTTTTCTGAGAGGCACCACAACATTTCTCTTTGTCATGAGCTGCTGAGGACAACTTATAACTATTGGTTACATTATGATAACTACACTACTCTCAGTATTTTATTTGAGGTGAAATGCATTTGAGAAATATTTACAAACACGATGGTTAGAACAATTTTTGCAATTTAAAGGATTTTAGAAAACTCACCTTTATGGAATCCTTTATTTTCCAATGTCATTGAGTATCTTACATTATTGTATCTATCTCTGATATCCAAACAATATGTCATTATCAATCATTATGTTAATCTTCATCAGGTTCTATAAAAAATATTCTTTGCAACAACCGACCTCAGGAACAAGTATTATTTTAAAGGCTAGCTTCAGTGTGGTATTGGCAACAAAATAAATAGGCAATTCCTTAAATTAAAACAGAAAGCCCAGAACAGAACCAATTATTAATTAATTTATTTATTTTTGCTGTGTTGGGTGTTCGTTTCTGTGCGAGGGCTTTCTCTAGTTGTGGCAAGTAGGGGCCACTCTTCATCGCGGTGCGCGGGCCTCTCACTATCGCGGCCTCTCTTGTTGCGGAGCACAGGCTCCAGATGCGCAGGCTCAGTAGTTGTGGCTCACGGGCCCAGCCGCTCCGCGGCATGTGGGATCTTCCCAGACCAGGGCTTGAACCCGTGTCCCCTGCATTGGCAGGCAGATTCTCAACCACTGCGCCGCCAGGGAAGCCTGGGAACAGAACCAATTATACCAAAGAGCTAGATTTAACTATTTGAGAAAAAAAAAATTAAGTTCGATTTTTACTTCACATCATACATCAAACTAATTCTACATGGATCTAAGATCTAAGTGTTAAAAAAAAAGTACAACGAAAGTCAAAAGTTTATATGTGTATATAAAATATACACATACGTATAAATAAATAGTGGGATTGGCAAGCCTTTCACAGCATAAAGCTTTGACAACCGCATCCTATAGTTCAAAAGGAAAATGGGCACAATCAGGTAATAACCAATCTTTCCACTATCAATTCCGTCCTCCTACCTGCTTATATACTCATCCTCTGCCTTATCTCCTGTTAAAATGAATCAAGTCTCCTTGCTCTTAGACTTATGCCTTGGATCCTGTCTCTTTTCATTTTCTCAGACTTTATTCCTGGAGTTATCTGCATTAGCTTCTACAACATCTATTTCTTCTTCTCTACTGATTTATTCTCACTGCACTGGCACAAAACATAACTGAGTATCATGTAGTCTAGAAAAACCTTCCATAAACTCCAGATCCCACTCCAGCTAATGCCCCATTTCTCTGCTAACCTTTTCAGCCAAAGGCCTTGAGAGGAGAATCTTTCTTGCTATCTTCACTTCCTTTCCTCTCATTCTCTCCTTAACCACTAATCTGATTTATCAAAGTCATCAAAACCAATGCGCAATTCTCAATCCTCATCTTACTCCACATCTCTCAGCATCATCTGACACAGTTTAATCTCCCTCCTGCCTGAGACTTTCTTCTAAGGCTTCACTGACAAAACCCTCAGCAGATATTTCTCCTACCTAATTTGTTACCTGTTTTCAAGTTTTCTTTGCTGGGACCTCCTCCTCTAGCGGACCTCTAGTATCGAAATCACCCAGGGTTACAACCTGGGCCATCCTTCTCTATCTCTCCTTTCTTCTCAGGTAACCTCATCTACTTCCACGGCTTCATGGACGACCTACATGCTGAGGACCCTCAAATCTGTATGTGTAACCTAACTTCTCCTAAAGCTCCAGATGCATGTGTCAAACTGCCTATTCAACATCTCCAACTAGATATCTAGCAGATACCTAAAACATACATAATAAATAGAGGATTACTGATTCCATCCACACTTCAAGTCTTCCCCATGTCAGTAAACAGTACCTAAAGTATCACCCAGTTGCTCAGCCCAAAAATCCTCCAAAAGCTTTCCACTGAGCTTCAAGTAAAACCTAACCTCCTTACCACAGTGCCCAAGGCCATCTATAATCTAGTCCCTGACTAGCTTTCCAGCCCCCTTCCACACCGTTCCCACTGGCTCACAATGATCCAGCCATACAGACCTTCTCTCTGTCCTCAGCCTTGCAGCACTCATTCTTGTCTCAGAGTCACTGCACTTGCCCTTGACCACCTAGAATGCTCTCCCCACAAGACTGTCACATGACTATTGTCTTCTCATCATTCAAGTCTCAACCCAAATGCCACCTGCTCTGAAGGTCTCCCTTAACCACACTGGCTAAAGTAGCCTCGGGCCACTTTCAACATTACCTTATTTTAGTTCATGAATTATCTTATCTGTTTACATGTTTACTGTCACTTGGAACTAAAATATAAGCTTCTCAAGGGTAAGAGTCTGCCTTATTTACCACTATTTGCCCAGCACCTAGACCAATGCCTGGCACGTAGCAGACAATGAATAAATATTTGTTAAATGGCTGACACAAACAAGCTCTTCATAAAATAAAAATAAAAGGCCAAGAAGTATATGGGGAAAAAAGATACCCAATCACTGGAAGACAGAGAAATGTTAATTAACAGTAAGACATCAGTTTTTGATCAATAGTAAAGGTTTGGGCCTCCCTGGTGGCGCAGTGGTTAAGAGTCCGCCTGCCGATGCAGGGGATACGGGTTCGTGCCCCGGTCTGGGAGGATCCCATATGCCGCGGAGCGGCTGGGCCCGTGAGCCATGGCCACTGAGCCTGCGCGTCCGGAGCCTGTGCTCCGCAACGGGAGAGGCCACGACAGTGAGAGGCCCACATACCGCAAAAAGAAAAAAAAAAAAAATAGTAAAGGTTTTATTATAATGATACCCTTTTGTGGGCAAAGGTATAGAAAAAAACCCAAAAAACAAAAAATCAAACCCTGGAAATGTCAGGCATAATCCCTAGTATATGTCAAAACTCTTAAAAATGTACATATCCTCTGACCAGCTAATTAATTTATCATGACAAAATAATCATATGTACAAGGACAAAAGATGTCCTCATAGGTACATGATACATAATAAATAGAGGTACATGGTTTACAATTGTAAAAACTTAAGTGTTATAATCATTAGGGACCGATTAAACAGCTATAATTTATATTGCTGAATACTATGCAGCCAACTAAAAAATGGTGGTGTAGAAATACTAACATAGAAAAAAATTCATGAAATGCTTTTCAAATGAAAAGAAAATGTAAAAAATAAACACATTTATGGATAAAACACAGTCATGTACATATACATGTGTTTGCATCTTTGGTAGGCAATGGCCAGGCCAGCTACAGATCTGAGGACATGGTAAGAAATGGAACACAAAACTACTGAACAGTGTCACAACAAATAACTGCCTTTTCTAAGAAGAGTTACACCACTCGCTGAGTATTGATGATGTCCCTCCGCAAGCCTGATAGCATAAATGGCAGCAAGCCAGGTGTTTTGTGGTCGACAAATCACTCACTGCACGGACTATCAGTCTGGGTCACTTCTGAGGACCTGGGGAAGCACTGGGGAGCTGTGCCCACTCATGGTATTCTTCTCTTACTTATCCTTTGCAATGCTTGTTTACCGGTTCAGCAGTAAGCATGCAAATCAAGCTGATCTCAGTACATTCTTATCCATCTCTGAACTCTGCCCAGCCCTTTGTGGTCTGCGTAGGTAAGTGTGTGTGTCTCTGTGTGTGCAGTATATATGTTAGGTGTTTGTACAGGCATACCTCAGAGATGTTGTGGGTTTAGTTCCAGAAGACTGCAATAAAGCAAGTCACACTAATTTCTCGGTTTCCCAGTACATATGAAAGTTATGTTTACACTAACTGTAGTCTATTAAGCAATAGCATTATATCTAAGAAAAAAAGTACATACCTTAATTTAAAAATACTTTATTGCTAAAAAATGCTAACTATCATCTGAGCCTTCGGCAAGTCGTAATCTTTTTGCCATTAACATCACTGATCACAGATGACCATAACAAGTTATACTAATAATGAAAATGTTTGAATTATGAGAATTGCTAAAACGTGACACAGTGACATAAAGTGAGCAAAAGCTACCGGAAAAATGGTGCCAACAGACTTGCTCAATGCAGGATCACCATAAACCTTCAATTTGTAAAAAACACAGTATTTGTGAAGCACAGTAAAGTGAAGCCCAATAAAACTAGGTATGCCTGTACATAAATACACAAAAAAGTCTGGAGAAAATCACTAAAAGTCAAGTGTTTATATAGGTGGCAGAATGATGAATGATGTTTAGATTCTTCTTCTTGTTTAATTGTATTTTTTAAACTTTTATTACAGTGATCAAACATTGTCTTTGCAATTTAAGTTAAAAAATGTTATAGGGCTTCCCTAGTGGCGCAGTGGTTGAGAGTCCGCCTGCCGACGCAGGGGACATGGGTTCGTGCCCCGGTTCGGGAGGATCCCACATGCCGCGGAGCGGCTGGGCCCGTGAGCCATGGCCGCTGAGCCTGCGCGTCCGGAGCCTGTGCTCTGCAACGGGAGAGGCCACAACAGTGAGAGGCCCGTGTACAGCAAAAAAAAAAAAAAAAAAAAAAAAAAAAAAAAGTTATAGACTGATGCTTAATCAAAGAACAATTGAGAAAATCAAATCTAAATTAAAGCCACAGGAATAAGATTAGAAGCCCCAGTGAGATACTTAGACCAAATTCACACTTAAGTAAACAATTTTGTCCAAATGTCCAAAGAAGTTTTCATCTAGCTTCTGGTTCAAACTGGATATCAGTTATAAAGAAAAATGGGGGGGAAAAAAACAACTTGGGATGCAAATTCTTAAAATCATTCCCACTACACTTGACTATTTCAGATTTAGTTTCTGTTTTTCAAAATGTTAAAGACTGGATATCAGAATTGTAATTTAGAAAAATGAGAACATAACACCACCAACAAAGCTGTCCTCTTCCACCACGTGACAAATCAAACCTGAATCTTACCAGTCTTCTAGAACTAACCACTAACTCACAGAAGAACACACTAAATGATCCTACAGGGGGGCAGCTGGCAAAACCCCGACTGAGGGAAAATCCTACAGGACAAATAACCAAGTTTCTTCAAACAAACAAACAAAAGGCAAGGAAAAAGACAAACAGAGATGAAGGCACAAACTATGGATATAAAAGAAATTTGAGACACATCAACTAATTACAATGTGTGAAACTTATTTGTTATTAAGAAGCTATTATTAATATTGTAAGAGACTACAATGGTATTGTGGTTATTTTTTATAACTGTATTAAGGCATATTTTAAAATCATGTAATTCATCCATATCAAGTGCATAATTCAATGATTTTTTTTAGTAAATTCACCAAGTAAGTTCACTATAAATCAGTTTTAGAATATTTTAACTTTTATTACAGTGATCCAATAAGATCCCTCATGCCCATTAACTATTAATCCTCCCGCCACATACACCAGCCCACGAATCCACTTTCTGACTCCGTAGATTTGCCTTTTCTAAACATTTCACATAAATGGAATCATATAATATGTAGTCTCTTTTGTCTGGCTTCTTTCACTTTACATGTTTTCAAGGTTCATTTAAGTCACAGCATGTATCAACAGTTTGTTTCTTTTTATTGCTGAATAGTATTCCATTGTATGGACACATTTTGTCTATTCATTTACCAGTTGATGGGCAGTTAGGCTGTTTCCAGCTTCTGTCTATTATAAATAACACTGCTGTGAACATTTGTGTGTGAAAGTTGCTGTGTGGGTAGATACACAAGAGTGGAATTGCTATGTCATTATGGCAAATTAAGAAACTTTTAAAGTGCTTTAGATATATTAGCTTATTTAATCCTTACAACAACCTTAAGAGGAAGTTACTATTATTATCCCCATTTTAGGGATGAGGAAACAGAGGTCCATCCGAAAAGCTTAAGCAATGTGGTCAAGCCAGACTAGAATCAAAGTGGTCTGGCTTTGGAGTCTGTGCACTTAACCACTATGCCATATACTTCAAGCTCACCAACAAGTTAAACATTTCTCACAGGATATAAACAAATTAAAACAAAGAAATTAAACAGAAAAATTCAGGGGGAATTCCTTGGCGGTCCAATGGTTAGGACTCTGGGTTCCACTGCAGGGGGCCTGGGTTCAATCCCTGGTCGGGGAACTAAGATCCTGCAAGCCACACACGCAACCCAAAAAAAAAAATTCAGGTGACTTCTATGAACACACAAGTAGGGAATCCAATGTAAACTAAATTTAAGTGTATATCTAATAACATATATGGTAGTAACTCTTGTTATCTGAGTGGCAGAATAGGAATAAGCTTTTTTCTTTTTATTTAATTGTGTTTTCTTTTATTACAATGATCTATATATACAAGGCAATGTTCAAGATGAACATAACACAAAAAATTCACTAATCAGTAAACAAATGACTTGATGAACAATAAGATTTTAAGTTCCTAATTTTTTAAAGGAAATTTTAAGATGTCCTGAATGTGTACTATGCACTGACGCTAAGTTGAGTGCTGTGGACATAAATTCGATTAAAACTTAGGAACAAAGAAAGGCAACTCTGGAAGCACAGCTGTGGTAAGTGTTATTCCAGAGCTATTCCTGCAGGAGTCATCTTAGTCAGGGCAGGGGTCAGGGGAGGAAGGCTTCCTGAAAGAGGAGGCACTAAACTGATTTGAGGGAATGATGTATGTACATACTGCTACCAGTTAGAGACTACTTCATCAATAACATAGCCACTTCTTGATGATTAAAAATGGAGGCCCTGCTTCAAATGTCAAACTTTTCATTTCTTTCTTAACCTCAGATTTTGTCAATTTCAAATTTCCACTAGACAACAGGAGATTCAGAGAACAGAAAAAGCTTTGTCATGTGATGCTAGAATATAATTAGAATATAAAAAATCTGTAAATACCTGTAACTTAAAAAGTATTTTTTTAATTCATTATATTTGAGTGTGGTTTGATCACAGTCAGTCAACACATCCTTCAAACTTCATCTTAATAGCACTTCTAAAAAGTCTACTGATGATCTAAATCAGGGGTGGGCAAACTACAGGCGCAGGTTTGCTCAGAATGGTTTTTCAGCAAAAAATGGTTTTTATAGTTTAGGAGGATGAAAGGAGAGAGAGACTGTATACAGAGACTACCTGTGGCCCAAAAAGCCTAAAATATTTTACTATCTCAACTTTCATAGAAAAAGTTGCCTACACTTGAAAAAAAGAAAAATTACTGGATGTATTTGTGCCCATACTGAAAGGCACCCTCAGAAAGGCACTATCATCAACATGGAACTCAGTCTAGACACTAGTACACTTACTTACTTACGGTGGGAGGGAGAAAAAGAGGGAAGGGTATGTAGTTAGTTCAGAAAGACATGGGTTTTGCAGGAAGTGGGGGGAATTCAGGGATAGAATACAGTTGAAGCAGACGAAAAATATGGAGCAGTCCTAGGGGTTTGACAAACTACAAAGGTGGAAGGTAGCTATTACAATATTAACGACCTGTGAAATGTGAGAGCTACGCTTATTGAGGAAACTGAGAGTCAGAGCTTAAGTTACCTGCCCAAGTTCACAGAGCAAGAGAGTGGGACACGAAGAGCTGGACTACAACCACCAAATTTCAGTCCCATTCTTTCCACTGAGTCACACTGCCCCTCATCACTGGACAGTGTTAACCTGGAAATACACCACTAATGATGTGTGACAAGGGAGCTCAACTGCATCCAGAAGGAACAAAGTCTCCTCAGGAGCTCCCCTCCCTCCCGCAATTATTAGTTACTTTTCAGGGAAGAACTGGGCAACACGTCTACAGGTCTCAAAGAGGTGAAGGAAAGAGGAGACACCAGGCCTATTTGCCAGACGTTGGGAACAACAAGAGAAGGTTGACCAAACATCATTAAAACAAGCCTGAAAGCTATCCAGTGGCTGAGAGCAATAAGAAACACCAAATTTCAATGAATTTACCTGGTTCCAATTTTATTACTTTAATTGCTGCCAATTCACCGGTGTTAACATTCCGTGCCTAAAAGAGAAGAAAAGATAATTGTGAAAAAAGCTTTCATAAAAACTTCATAAAATGCCATTTTAGCTTTTATTTATTTTCAATTATTCAGAAAAGTTTTTTAAAGCAAGAACTACAAAAGTGATTTGTATTTACAAAACAAACAGTATATCCTCCAAAATGAATTTCAACATTAATCTATGTATAAATTTAATAATGGTGATAATAATATTGGTAACAGAAGCATGGACCTTAGTATACATCAGGCACTATTCTAAGTGTTTTTATATTAATTCTTTTAATCCTTACAACAATCTTATGAGGTAGGTACTAATATTATTCCCGTGTTGCAGATGAGGAATCTGAAGCACCAAGAAGTTAAAGAACTTGCCAAGGCCATCTAGCTAGTAAGTGACAGTGCTGGCTGGGATTCTAACCCAGGCAGTCTAACTCTAAGAGTCTGAGCTTTTTTAAGCATTACATTCTATTGCCATTCATTCAAAGGTTTGTTAAAATTTTGAATTAACTAGCTTTAAACTTGTAAATTTAAAAACTTCATAATATGAAAAGCAAGCACCATTTTTTAACTGTAAAAACAACCTCCCTGCATCTGTTTAAACACACCTGATAGTACAATGAGATAAGTGCAGTTAATACAAACCAAATATATTTTTACAAGCCACATATTAAAAATAAAAATCATTAAAAAAATCAATCCATAATATTAGATTGTTGGTGTTTACAGCTGTAATTATGTATAAATACGCAGAAATTATCTTTTCAATTTGTATAAAAATGGCAGTTATTTTTGTCAATTTAAAATGTTTTATAACTGAATCAGAATTTTCAAAATAATATTTTAAACTGTGAACTGAAACTTAATAAACTGATTTTCATATCAACCAATGAAGACCAATATATGCAATTCCCTGATCACAGAAAAATTCATTCATGTGATGAGAATAATACTTAGTTGTAACACTTCTTATTAATGGATTGGTAAAGATCAGTGAATCACCCACAAGGGGTGATAACAGCATTAACATTGGAATCCTTCTAAGAATACTGGAGCATTAAAAAAAAAAAATCAGTTTCTAAGAAGATATATATGGGACACAGTCACTGCTGAAATATAAAATTTAACCTTTAAACTCAAAGAAGAACAAAGGTATTAAAAAATATAAATTAAGAAAACATTAAAATAAAATTTTCAGGGAAAATTCATTCCTTTTGAAAAAAAATCCCCATGACTAATAAACACTTAGGATGCCAACTTATTACAGGCAGTTCAAAACAGATTTCAACATTTATTTCAAACTAACTTAATTTCCATTATATGAGACAGACAGTTCAAATAGTGCCACATAAGTATTTATTCCCTTCCCTAGGATGAGAAGGTACACACACACAGACACATACACACACACACACACGGAATAGAAATTCTGGGAGCATTTTCTAAGGAGGATGAGGCAGAGTATACCTGTAAAATATTCAGGATATCACATTAACGTTAGTCATAAATCTTCTCAAACACTCTCAGAACGCGTTGCCTTTCCTCACACTGAGATATCTCTTCCCTGTTAGGCTCCTCCTTGATACTCTGTCCGTTAACCCACATCTTTTTTAGCACTTCTCCAAATAAAATAAGACAAGACATACTACTCTCTCCAATTCTCAATTCTCCATTTAAAAATCTTGCTATAGTTTTGTTTTCTGTTTATTGAAAATAAACTCAAGAGTATGCACTAGCAAAAAATATGAACTCAAAGAAAGCTAGGGTGATTACTTTTACAGCTGAAACTCTGTTCCCAGCTTACCACAAGAGGGCACGATCTCTACTGACAACACAAGTTATACAAAGTGTCCAAAATGGCTGTAGTACACAACGTACTCTTCTAAAAATAGACTTATTAATGGTTACACCAGCACATATTTAACAGAAAAACTATGACAGTAAACTAGTGATAACTAGTTTACTAAAGTCAATTATTTACTATAGGCTTGACTTATGAATACAATTTTTCAAAATTTAAATCAGTCTAGGATTTTCTAAAGGATAAAAAGTTTTAAAATATTGGAATTCTCCAATATGTAACTTATTTGACAGACAAGATAATTCACAAAAAGGGAAGAAGAATAACAAAAAACCCTCAGTAAACCTGAATTTCTGAGCTTTTTGCCCATCAAAATCCTTAACGTTTATTAATGGAAGGTGTTTAAAGCATTATGGCTCATCAAGAGTCTTGGTCCTCTGGCTAAAATAAGTCATATTTTGCTGTCTCTAAACTAACAGCAGCCAAAGTTACACACAGGTAAATTTAAAAATCAATATTAACTCTAATACTCTGTACCTGCTATTCTTCTTTCAATCACCTAGAGAAACTGATTAGGATAAAAATGAGAGCAAGGTGAATATTATAAAATATTACCGTGTATAAAGTTAAAAATTTCTAGATCAGTATCAGTAACCTAAAATTTACAGATCTGCCCAGGGCAGAAAACTGAGGATACGTATTTCTCAGCTTCTAGACCCAGTCTTCTGCCACATCGTTGATTTGACCACCATTCTCACATGCTCTGAAAGTGATGTTCAGATCACGTTGTTCTTGAGTTTAAAACTCCTCAGGAGTACACACCATTGCTTTAAAGGCACAAATTCAAATTCCCTATCAGAGAATTTAAATTACTTACTAAATACAGCACTTTTTATAACAGCTTTATTGGGATATAATTCACACACCATAAGGTTCACCCTTTTAATATGTAAAATGCAGTGGTTTCTAGTATATTCACGTAATTATGTAACCATTATTCCTCTCTAAATTTGAAACATTTTCATCGCTCCAGAAAGAAACCCCCAGACCCATTAGCAGTCACTCCCCTACTCCTCCCCCTCCCAGACCCTGACAACTAGTACTGGTCTACTTTCTGTCTCTATTGATTTGACTATTCTGGATATTTCATATAAATGTAATCATACAAAATGTGGTCCCTTGTGACTAGCTTCTTTCACTGAGCATAAGGTTTTCAGGTTCATCCATGTTGCAGCACATATCAGTACTTTATTCCTTTTGTTGCTGAACAATATTTCATTGCATGGCAATTCCACATTTGTTTACCCTTTTATCAGTTGAAGGATATTTGGGGTGTTTCCATTTTGGGCTATTATGATCAATGCTTTTATGAACACTGTGTGGACCTATGTTTTCAATTCTGTTGGATACAGACCTAACAGTGGAATTGCTGAATCACACGGTAACTGTATGATTAGCTTTTTGAAGAACTGTCAAACTTTTTTCCAAAGTGGCTGCACCATTTTATATTATCGCCAGCAATGTATGAGGATTCCAATTTCTCTACATCCATGCCAATATTTATTATTACCTGGCTTTTTAACTTTTGTTTTCTTAGTGAATGTGAAGTACTATCTCTTTGTGGTTTGACTTAAAACTCACTAATGGCTAACAATCTTGAGCATCTTTTCATATGCTGGTCTGTCATTTGAATTTCTTTGGAAAAATGTGTATCCAATTCTTTGCTCATTTTTTTTTTTTCTTTTTTTTCTTTTTGCGGTATGCGGGCCTCTCACTGTTGTGGCCTCTCCCGTTGCGGAGCACAGGCTCCGGATGCGCAGGCCCAGCGGCCATGGCTCACGGGCCCAGCCGCTCCGCGGCATATGGGATCCTCCCAGACCGGGGCACGAACCCGTATCCCCTGCATCGGCAGGCGGATTCTCAACCACTGCGCCACCAGGGAGGCCCTCTTTGCTCATTTTTAATTGTCAATTTTATTGCTGACTTGTAAGGGTTCTTTATTAATCTTGATATGTCTCTTATTGGTTACATGACTTGTAAAGATTTAATCCCACTCTGAGCTGTCTTCGTTTTCTTTTTTTTTTTTTTTTTTTTTTTTTTTGCGGTACGCGGGCTTCTCACTGCTGTGGCCTCTCCCGTTGCGGAGCACAGGCTCCGGATGCGCAGGCTCAGCAGCCATGGTGCACGGACCCAGCCGCTCCGCGGCATGTGGGATCTTCCCAGACCGGGGCACGAACCCGTGTCCCCTGCATCGGCAGGCGGACTCGCAACTACTGCGCCACCAGGGAAGCCCTGTCTTCGTTTTCTTGATGGTGTTCTTTGAAGCACAAAACTTTTAAATTTCGATGAAGTCCGACTTACCTATTTTTAGTTACTTGTGCTTTGAGTATTATAGCTGGAAAACCACTGCCTGGAACCCAAGGTCACAAAGATTTTTTTCCCTATGTTATTTTCTAAGAGTTTTACAGTTTAGGTCTTCCATTTAGGTCTCTGATCCATTTTGAGTGACTTTTTATATGGTGTCAGGCAGGGCTCAAATTTCACTCCTTTGCATGTGGATAGCCAATTGTGAAATACAACATTTTAACTGTAAAACCATTCACTACCTGGCCCCTGTCTATATTTCCAGTCATTCCTTAATTTGCACTTTATGCTCTAGCCAAACTAAACAACTGGCCATTTCCAATGCTATCCACACTTTTTGCCCTTTGGCACTTAATGCCTAGACAAACGCTTTCCCTAACTCCCTCCCCTGGCCTAACTTCTAGATGTCTTTTAAAGCTCAACTTAGGTTATTATCACTTCCCACAAGAATTTTCCTGATTCCCTCTCAAGTTTAGGCACCGCCCCCCCCCCCCCACACACTCCCACAGATCCTCAGTAACCTTTCTCAAATGGGAGTGGACCTGGTGAGAAAAATCCTGCAGATCTAGAGCTGATCTCAATTTTAGAGGAGCTCTTGGAAACTATTACATTTCAAAGCTGTCCCAAAATTCAGTTTGATTCAGTCAGCCTTTTAGAAGCCATTCATATTAGCATTAATTTGGGAAAAGGGTTTTCTGAGATGATTTCATGCAAACTGCTGAGTTATCTCCAACTATCAGAAAAGTATTCCTTGAGTGAGGGAATGGGAGTAAACAACATAATCAAGAATGGATCATTAAGCAGCCAAAAAAAAAAAAGTGCTATGTGTTAAATAAAGTGAGTTAACTAACTATCAATAACAAATCTGATCATCTACGATATACCAAGCACCTTCTGGCATTCAAAGCTTACTATTCAGAAGGGGCTGTCCAACGTGAATATGAAGAAAGGTTCTGAAATGGGAGTGAAAAAATGCAAAGTTTAGTGCTGGCTCTGCCAGTAACAAGCAATGGGACCTGAGCAAGTACTTTCCTTGTGTCTTCTCCCCCCAATTTAAAAATAAGAAAGTGAAAAAAGACTATTTCTAAGAAGGTTCCTTCTAATTCTGAAAGCCAATGTTTACATCAAATAATTTAACTCTAAATTAACAGATTCCAAATACTGAACCAGCTGGCTGGTTATACAAGAATCATATGAGGAGTTTAAAAACAAAACAATAAAAACACTGCCACTGATTTTTGAATCAACAGATTTAGGATGAGACACAGGAATCTGTATTTAAAGCTACTGAAGTGCTGCTTCTGGTGCTCAGCCAGGTCTGGGCACCTGGTCCAAGGCACTGTGCCATGTGAATTTTATAAAATATAAGTACCAACTTTTAAGTCTGAAAGGGGTGTTACAGGGATGGCTTTATGAAGGAGATACCACTTAAGCAGAGGTTTGAGAGATGGGCTGGATTACAACAAACACAGAAGAGGGATGGGAAAGAGGGCATAGAAAGAAAAGCATGAACAAAGGCACAGCAACAGAAAACAGGCTATTTTGAGTGTACTGGGCCAGCCAAACCTCAGGGTGCCTCCCATATAAATACTCATTTCAGAGAAAAATGGCTAACCCACAGCCCCTGCTGAAGGAATAGTTTTGTTTGCTTTTCCACAGTTTCTTGGACTAGGTATGAGCCTACTACAAAGGCAACCACTTCATAGGAAGACTGATAGCCAGGGTGATGTACATTCCTGGTTTGCCCAGGACATTTGCGGGTTATGCCAACTGTCCTAGCAGAATTATTAACAATGCCCACTTTCACTCTCAAATTTATAATTAAAATTTTATTTAACTTGGATGGTAAATTATAAGGTCACTCTACCAATAAACCGTGAGCTGACATGAAAAAGGAAATAGGCCAATCAGATTCTCGAAAATAGGGGTCAGCAAACGTGCCAGTTTTTGTAAATGAAGTTTTACCGAAACACAGCCATGTTCATCTGGTTAAGTATTGTCTATGGCTGCTTTCACAATACAACAGTAGAGTTGAGCATCTGAGATAGAGACCATGTGGCCCACAAAACCTGAAGTATTTACTATCTGGCCCTTTACAGAAAAAACTGGCAGACCCCCACTCTAAAACAGCACTATCCAATAGAACCTTCTGTATTAATGGAAATGTTCTATGCCTGCGCTGTCCACTACTGTAGCCCCATGCCACATGGAGCTACTGATCAACTGAAATGTGGCTAATACAACTGAAGAACTGAACTGTATTTAATTATTTGTGTATGTAATATTTAAATTGGAAAGGCTTTAAATGTTTTTGAGATTTTAAATATTTAAAAATTTGAGATATAATTGACATATAACATTGTATTAGTTTTAGGTGTACAACATAATGATTTGATATACGTGTATATTACTAAATGATTACCACAAGTTTAGTTAACATCCATCATCACACATAGCTACAAATTTTTTCTTGTGATGAGAACTTTTAAGATCTATTCTCTTAGCATCTTTCAAATATACAGTACAGTATTGTTAACTATAGTCACCATGCTGTACATTACATCCCCAAGACTCGTTTAGCTTTAACTGGAAAACAATCAACTTTTAAAAATATAGTTCTAGTAGTTTTAACACATGCATAGATTTGCATAAAATGAGTTAACAACCATCTGGAAACAGAAAAGTTCCATCACTGCAAAACCTCCCTTGAAAGTTACATTCTCCCTTCAGCCCAACCTCTGGCAACTACTGATTTGTTCTTTGCCCCTAGTTTCGTCTTTTCAAGAATTTCATGTAAATTAAATCATCATATATCTTTTTGAGACTATTTTCTTTCACCAAGTTGCTGCATGTATCATTAGTTTATTCCTTTTTATTGTTACACAGTACTCCATTGTATGGATATACCACAGTTTATTCACTACCATTGGAAGGACATATTGGCTGTTTTCAGTTTTAGGTAAATGTGAATTGAGCTGCTATAAACATCTATGTAGAGATTATAAAAATACCTTGGAGAGGGACTGGGCCATATAGTAGGTATATGTATAATCTTTAAAGAAACTGTCCAGTTCTTTCTAGAGTGGCTGTACCATTGTTCACTTCCAGCAGCAATGTATGAGAGCTCCAGTTCTTCCAGAACTTCCTTGCTAGAAGTTGGGATTGTACTTTTTAGCCATTTCTAACAGGTAGGTGATGGTATCTTATGGTGGTTTTAGTCTGCATTTCCCTAATGGCTAATGACATTGAACATCTATTCATGTGCTTATTTGCCATCCTTTGGTGAAGTGTCTTCTATCTTTTGTCCATGTTTTAATTGGGATGCTTATTTTCTTATTGTTGAGTTTTGAGAGTTCTTTATATATTCTAGATACAAGTTCTTTTTCAGGCATATGATTTGCAAATATTTTTTTCCCAGTCTGTATCTTGTCTTTTCATTCTCTTAACATTGTCTTTTGCAGAGCATTATGGACTGAATTGTGTGCCCTGGAAATCCGTGCATTGAAGTCCTAAGCCCCAGTACCTTAGAATGTAACTGCATTTGGGAGACACGGCCTTTAAAGAGGTAATTAAGGTTAAATGAAGCCATACGGATGGGCTCTAATCCAATAGGACCAGTGTTCTTATAAGAGGAAGGGACCAGAGTTGTGTGTGCACAGAGAAAAGGCCATGTGAGAACACAGCAAGAAGGCAACCACCTACAACCCAAGGAGAGGCCTCAGGAGACACCAACCCTAACAACACCTTAATCTTGGACTTCCAGTCTCCAGAACTGTGAGAAAATAAAATTTCAATTGTTTACGCCACCCAGTCTGTGGTATTTTGCTATGGCAGACCTAGCAAACTAACACACTGAGCAAAAGTTTTTACCTTTGATGAAGTCCAATTTATCAACTGTTTTCTCTTATGAATTATGCTTCTGGTATCATGTCCAAGACCTTACTTAACCTCAAATCATAAAGATTTTTCCCTATGCTTTCTTCTAAAAGAAGAAGTTTTACATTTAGATTTATGATATATTTTGAGTTAATTTTTGTTTAAGTTAATTTTGTTTTGTGAAGTTTAGGTCAGTGTTCCTCCCTTTTTTTGTTTTTTGCATGTATATGTCCAACTCTTCCAATACTATTTGTTGAAAAGACTTTCTTCCATTGAATTGCCTTTCATCTTTGTTAAAATCAATTGGCCATATTTGTGTGGGTCTATTTCTGGATTCTATGTTGATCCATAGATCTTGTGTCTATTCCCTACCCATACCACACACAATCCTGATTACTACAGCTTTACAGTTAAGTCTTAAAAATGAGATACTGTGATTCCTCCAACTCTATTTTTCTTTTTCGAAGTTCCTTTAGCTATTCTAGGTCCTCTGCCTTTTCACAGAAATTTTAGAATCGCCTTGTCTATATTTAATTTTTAAAAAACCTGCTAAGATTCTGATTGTAATTATAGATCAATTTGTGGAGAGCTGACACCTTTACTATTCAGAATCTTTCAATCCATGAACACTACCCTCTATTTAGGTTTTCTCTGATATCTTTCATGAATGTTTTATAAAAACATTATCAGCATATAGATCCTACATATTATGTATTTTCAGCACATAGATCCTACACATTTTGATTTTAAAAGCAGTGTGTGGCCAGTGACAACTGTATTAGACATCACAGCTCTAAGAAGTTTGAACCACCATGCAATATAACCCAGTGTGTAAATGATGCCATAAAGTTGTGCCACTGTCTTAGCAAGCAGGACCTTAGGCAAATAAAGATTTGAAGAAACAGGAAAGATACAGTGAGGAGACAGACAATAAAGAGCAGAGAACAGAAAAAGATAAGAGACCATGAGAAAGAAACATATCTCCAAAGCTGCCTTGAGTTCCTGACAGCTTTCCAGTTCCCTATCACATGTATCTTCACAATAGCCTCTCTTTTCTTGAATTAACTTGAATGGCTCTTTGTTTCTTAAAAACAGATGATTAAAGATCTAAATTTCTAGGACTGTATGATGCTAATTTCAAAAAAGAAAAAAAACAGATTGAGACTACCATACTAACTTTTAAAAAAGATGCACTTAACAGCTAATGATTGTATATAGACATGGAAAATAATCTATGACTGATAAAAGACAAACAGCAACAAGTTATATTTCAAAGTTTATTTTTTAAGTTGTTTGGAATTCAAGTTGGACTTGTTCCATATCAATAACACTTTTTTTTTTTTTTTTGCGGTACGCGGGCCTCTCACTGTTGTGGCCTCTCCCGTTGCGGAGCACAGGCTCCGGACGCGCAGGCTCAGCAGCCATGGCTCACGGGCCCAGCCGCTCCGCGGCATGTGGGATCTTCCCGGACTGGGGCACGAACCCGTGTCCCCTGCATCGGCAGGCGGACTCTCAACCACTGCGCCACCAGGGAAGCCCCCTCAATAACACTTTTAAATGGTAATTGGCAGACCACAAATATCAAATGAACTAATAATATGGATAAAACTTAATAGTGGTATTAAGTTTGGGAAAACATAAGGGACCACGTAACCACATTCCCACTTCCCACTACAGAAGTGATGGAAGCAGCATCTCTAACCCAAAGGTGCTCAAACTCCAGTATGTATAAAAATCACCTGAGGTTTTGCTTTTGGAAATATGTAAGACTATATATAAAAGTCCTTCCCATTACAAATACCTAGATATGGCAGATAAGATAGAACAAGTACTCTTTTAAATGCACTGCTGGACACACAAGGAAAGAAATCCACAGGAAGCGAAAACAAAGAGAAAACAGTCATTCGCTCAAAAAGTATCTGTTGAATGCATTTAATGAAGGAAATCAGAGTGGTAAGCAAGAGCTAAAGCCACGACCTTAGCTTAGAATTTAGAGACTTAAACTTTGATTTTTATTGGATGTAGTGAAAGCTGGAATTGAGACCACTGCATAAAACCAACAATGCCCCTGAACGGCCACACCTCTCAGTGAACAGAGGGGAGGAAGCGGGTGTCTGTCCATTGACAAAATGATTGAATAAAAAAACAACTGCTTGAATCACTAGAATGAAGGGGGGTTCCCTGAAAATTCAAATTCATAATTACAGCCTATTCTTAGTTGAGTATAAATTTACGCTTCTTGCAAGGACCAGGAACCTCAAGCCAAGAAATGAATTTAAGCTGTTTCTGGGTTGGTGGTAATGAAAGGCACCTGACAGAAAGAGAAGCAAATTTTCTGTAGAGAAATGCACCTTCAATCCATGCCCCAGGAGATTCCTAAATTACTTTAGCCAAATATGAAATTAAAACAAAATTATCAAACCACAAGGAAACAAATTACAAGAGCAGCAAAAGTTATAAACAACAGAATTAAATTTGCAGGAAGTTCAAATTTTGGAATTAACAGATACATAATATAAAATTACAGTTAAGTATGCTTTAAAAGTTTACAGGACTAAAGGAAAGTATTAAATACATGAACCAGAAACAAGAGGCTAACAAAAATGACTTGAAAGATAGGAAAAAAAGAACCTAACAGAATTTCTGGAAATAAAAAATATAATTCTTGAGATTAAAAACCTAATTGGAGCAGACACAAAGACAGAATTAGTAAACCAAATGACAGATCTGAAACAGCAAAAAGAGACAAAGACAGAAGATGTGAGAGATTAAGAGACATTTTAAAATCATCTTATCTCATAAAGACATGTCATGAAAGAGAGATGAACATACATCTAATTAAAGTTTCAAAAGAAAAGAACAGAAAAAAATGGAGAGAAGCGATATTTCAAGAGACAGCGGCTGAAAATTTTCCAGAATAGATAGAAGACATAAGACCTCAGATTCAGGAGACAACAAGCCATAAGGAGGATAAATAAAAAAGAAATCTACATCCAGACACATCATATGAAGCTGCAAAACCAAAGACAAAGAGGTGATATTTAAAACCAGTCAGAGAAAAGGAGTCAGATTATCTACAAAGGAACAATAAATTAGACTTCTCGGAGAAACAATAAAAATCAGAATACTGTGCTAAGAGAAATTAAGTCAATCTAGAATTATATTCCCAGGTAAAAACATCATTCCCAAAAACATATTATTTGCCAAACAAAAACCAAGCTTACCACCAAAAAGCATGCAATACATTCTTCTAAAGTATATTTCAAGATTAAAAAAAAAAAGACTCAGAAGGAAAGTCTAAAATGCAAGGAGTAAAAATCAAATAAAATGGCAATCTTGGGTCAATATAAACAAATATTGATGACTATACAGGGCAATAATAATAATAATGTCTAATTTATGTAATTTTTAAAAAGCTGGAATTCAAATATTGAACAAAACGGCATGTAAATGAGGTGTGATTGACATTAAAGTGTTCTAAGGGCCTCGTACTGCTTGGGAAGTGCAGAGTTAGTAATTTAGGGTCTTAGGTTAGATATATGTATATAATTATTAAGAGTAACTTCTAGAGTAATAAAAGTAGTATATAGCAGTGATTCTTAATTAAGGAGGATACTACCTCCATACGGTAGAAGAAGTCTTTGGAAATGTGTGAAGGCATTCTGGGTCATACCAGTACCTGGGGATGACAATGGCATTTGATAGGCGGGAGCCAAGGATTTTAAATGTCCTGCTGTGCCTGCTGTGTGCCACACAGTGACACAGTCCTGGCCAAAATGCCAAGAGCACCTACAACTGAGAAACACTATATACACTGGCCAAAAACGGATTTCCAATTCAACATGGGAATTAATTCAATAACAATCACCTGCAGATGTACTTGAAATCACAGATTCCTGGGCTCCATATATAACAGATTCTGAATCAACAGGTTCTGAGGTGAGACCCAGGAACCTATGATTTTAATAACCACACAGGTGACTGTGATGCAACTGTCCATCAACCACACTGCTGAGAAACACTATAGCCTAGTGAGGGTGAAGTGTAAGATGAATGGGGTTTCAGAGACCCCCATATAGGAAGAGGATCTGGAGCAAGCGATATCCAGTGCTGAGGAGAAATCTAGCAGCAGGGAGTAGGTGGGGGCAGAAGTTCACATACACATACCGTTAGGTGTCCCCAAATCAGAAACTGCAGAGTAGAGGGGAAAGCATTTTTCTAAAATTAGTAACAATATAAGTGGCACAGTGCTTTCTCATTATATAAGATGCTTTTTCATTTAAATACTGGAAATGAAAATACAATAGAATGGTTCAGGACACCATCAGTAAAATAATTCAATCTACAACCTACAAATGGACCGCCCATAAACCAGATGGTGAGAAGGTCTGTCTTCAGAAATCCTGGCCACACTCTGATCTACACCCCTTGGGTAAAGGCCCTTCATACATCAATTCCTAACATCTGGGATGTGTCTGCCATGGAGCAGCAGAACATATTTCTAAAAGATGTTAGATATGTTCTGGGGGAAAAAAAAAAAAGAGTTCCTTGGTGAAGTAAGTACTGAAAATAGTACATACTATATTTTCTTCCTAGAGCATAACAATGAACAAGAGCACATTAAAAGATTCTGAAGATCTACAGCAAGGACATCCATTTACTTTTGTTTGACTCCACATTTCCCTCCATGATCTGATTAAGGAACTCCCAATACTTCCCTGTCTTCATTTGGGAATTTAAGATTTAGAAAACTATATTCACTTAAGTAAATGCTTTTTATTCCCTGCCGTATCCTTGGTACCTAGAACAGTATCTGGAACACAAAAGGCCCTCAAACAATGTTTGCTGAATGAGTAACTGAAATCAACTGCATGTAGTATATGTTTAAAAACCAGAGTGGGGGATAGAGGCAGAGCAAGCCTTGTCTGGCAGTACATATTTCAGCACTGTAAACATTCCCACCATGGCGATCACAAGCTACCAACTTGACATCTCTGAACACTGGCTTGGGAAGAGATGCTCATAATCTCACTAACACCAAAAGGCTCTGGGACATCAATTACTAAAATGCTAAAATGTAGCTTATTTTATGCAAATACAGAATACCACCTCACTAACCAGTACCCCTAAGGAATGAAGACTGAGGTTTCCAGATAATGGGATAAACGTTAAGTGGAGAATGTAAATTTTTTAATTCAAAGAAGAAATATTGTATATTTATTAAGAGGGTGGCACAAATTTTAACATTTTCTGTAAACTTAGTATTGTCAATTATCCATAAACCGTCATACAGTGATGCTCTTAAAGGCTACAGAGGTACGTAAAGCTATTTGCTCATTTACTAAATCATGGATTCTTACCGTGGGGCCCAAGGATGGGCTTCAGGGAACCCAAGAATCCCCTGACACTGAATGTAACCGGATACATGTTTATGCATCTTTCTGGGAAGAAAGTCCACAGCTTCCATCAGATATCTCAAAGGTGTACATAAACCAAGGTTTAAGATGCACTTCTCCAAATAAATCTGACTGCTCTGCTTGTTGAATCTGAAGGGTTTCGGTTTCCTCCTGTCTCATCAGATTGTCGAAGGTTACTTCTTACTGTCAGTGTGTTGCTTAGGGTATGCCTACCTCCTAATTTGCTCTGGGCTAAAATAAGTGAGCTTGTTAGAAAATGTGTTTTCATTAAATCACTGAGGGATTCACCTACAAATACAGTGAATAAAAAAATAAAACCATGAAAACTGACTGGTGGCAAATATTATGTCAAATAAACTGAATATTTATTTATTCAGATAATTGGTGGTACAGATTAATTATAAAAAGACACAAAATATTCTACCCAATAAAATCTTTGTCTCACTAGCAGCCTTCTGTTTATTTTTAAATATGTTAAGATAACTTCTATCTTACAAAAGAATATATCCTTCAAATACATCAGTCATGAAACCTAGCACTTATCCATTTGAGAACCCCATTTTTGCCTGCAATAATCAGAATCTATCCATGAAAAAAAAAATGGAAAAGCCAACTTCATCTTTTAAATTTAAATTTAAAATTCTGTTTAGATCTGGGATGAGTAAACAAATTACTGGAAAATGTGCCTGCATTTGAGGGCTAGATTTGTATCTTTCACTAAAAACAGTGCTATTAGTAAAACATACATATGCTTTTTGCCTGACACAAAATTCCAAACTTAAATATATTTATAAGACAAATAGACTAACTTAGCTTCATGAAATCTATGAATGTTACTTTCACAAAGCACTCTTTTTTTTTTTTTTTTTTTTTTTCTTTTTGCGGTATGCGGGCCTCTCACTGTTGTGGCCTCTCCCGTTGCGGAGCACAGGCTCCGGACGCGCAGGCCCAGCGGCCATGGCTCACGGGCCCAGCCGCTCCGCGGCATATGGGATCCTCCCAGACCGGGGCACGAACCCGTATCCCCTGCATCGGCAGGCGGACTCTTAACCACTGCGCCACCAGGGAGGCCCCACAAAGCACTCTTATCAATGATATTAGAAACATTTTTTTCTGTTATCATATTATATAAAATTTTTTCTACTA
The DNA here is from genome assembly GCF_025265405.1 of Mesoplodon densirostris. Lineage (NCBI taxonomy): Eukaryota > Metazoa > Chordata > Mammalia > Artiodactyla > Ziphiidae > Mesoplodon > Mesoplodon densirostris. The sequence goes on from NC_082674.1 coordinate 31,888,106, forward strand.
TTATTTCTCCTTTCACTAAAAATCCATCTATTATTACAGGAGAATGACCAATATGAATACACCACTTTTTTCACATTCCTCCTCTGTTCCCCGAACCCTTCAACCTCATCTCATTTGCTTCTGTTCTTGCTAGGCTTTTACTTCAATTATACTTTGGTGATCTCAGGGGATAAACTGAAAAGAGGGGCCAAGAGAAGGCAGGACAATCTCTAAGGACACGGTGTTAGAGCAGGCCTGAAACAATGACTGCCTGAACTAAAGTAATTTAACGGGAGTGGACAGAAATGGTTAAAATTCTACTTTATTCCATGTTTTCCAGTTTGTGGTTGTCCAGAGCCAAAATTAACAAGACCCACATTTTATTTGCTTAAGCAGTATTTTCAGGAATAAATAGCTATGTTTTCTGCTGCACTGTCAATCCAGGGGTGTCTAAGACAGTCCTCCAAGAAAGGACCATAATGGAGCAGGGCTGTTCCTCTCTAACAAAGCTGGACCTGAGCTCATGCAGGCTGCCAAGTATGAAGACAGCATATCCTCAAAAAGAGCTTGGCCAGATGGACACGAAAAAGAAATTAAGAGCAGATTACAGAAAAAAGAAGACCAGTTCAGAGACTAAGACAGGGAGAATGTAATTATGAGGCCAAAGACAAGACCAAACAGAGACAGGCATGGCAGCAGCTAGAAACCCAGATTGTTGACAATAACTGAAACTGATCTCGCCAGTACTGATGAATATTATTTTCAGGTACCACATTCTGGCGGGACAGCTTGTGGTTTCCCATGATAATCTCACACAGGTCTGCAAGGGCTAAAGTAAGGAAACTGGACAATGAGTTTCTGACACCCTTGGCCAGTTATATATCCTCCTCCCAAAGTCCAGAAAGGGACGTTCCTGAGTCAGATGGAATTTGAATCCACTAAACTGCAAACAAATATATACAAAGGCAATACAGCATCGTGGTTCTTGGTATGTTCTATGAGGTTGGATCCAGCTCCATCATTTATTATGAATACATACATAACACATTTAGCAGCCTATATGACATCGAGCAAGTTCTTTAACCTTCTACAGTTTTCTCATCTGCAAAATGAAGATAATAAGTGAGGTAAACGACCTCATTGTAGTTGTGAGGATTAGTCAGTAGTTTTGTCTTCCACTGTCTCAACTCAGTGGATAAAATTTGGATAAACTGGGAAAGTACTGAAAAATCTATATGCTTTAAATGGACTATACTAGGTGAATTTAGGAAAAACGGTTAATTCCAATTTCTTTAAGAAAGCACTTAAAATCAAGTAGGAGCTTCATAGGTGTCTAGTTAGATAACATTTGTGCAAACCAAATAATCATTAGATAAAATATTTTAAATCTTTTAAAATTATCTGGTTTGGAAAGACAAACTTACATGAAGCTGTTATCCAACAGTAGAGACTGTGTAGTTAATCGTACCAGTTAATTACAAACTTGGTCTGATTACACTGGCCTGTTATATCCTAATACAACATTTAAGGACTTAGCTGAAAAGTTAGGGCAAGGGTAGCAAAACAAGTAAGTATGTTATCTCAAATTGTGCATGACAGAAACACGCTACCATATGACTATCTAATAATATCTCAGTTATTAGAACAGACTTCCTGCAAATCTGAGCAAATGAAATAGCTCCAAAAGCATGATTTTTTTTTAAAGAAGGTTTGTTTGGCATTTGTGAAGTGTGCTCTAAGTAGTCAGCAATAATGAAAGGGCTGAGAATTAAGAAACCTAAGATCATAACCAGATGTACTATGATGGTTTGTTTGCTGATTGGCCAGTGAGATGTAGAGAAGCTTAGATTAGATGCTCCATACAAAAGCTGAAAAGCAGAAGCAAAGAACCCAAATTGAGTGGATGTACTGGTAAGCAACTAAAAGAGAATGGAATGGTAAACAGAAAGGGTAAGAGGCAGTAACAGCCAGTGATAACAGACATGGGAAATAAGTCAGAGAATAAATATGATCAAAGCGTTGCTGTATAAGTGCAGAGTACCTGAGCCTAAAAGTCTTACATTCACAAATAGCTTAAAGGCGTGACATCCCCTTACACAAACTCTAAACACATCTCGAAGTGAAAATGTGTGATTAACCAAGGAAAATTTTTCAAAGATTAGTGAAGAGGATAAACTGCTTTACCAAGTATTAAAACATATACTAAAAGGTACAGTATTTAGAAAAGTGTGTTTCTGGCACAGGAATAAGCAAACAAATCAATGGAACAAATTTACAATATGATAAAGACAGCAATTTCAATCACTGATGAAAAACATTTTTAGAAGAACTGTCTATTCAGTTGGGAAAAAAAAAGTTAAACTCCTATTTCATGTTATACTCAAAAATAAATTCGGATGTTTTAAGACTTAACCATAAAAAGCAAAAGTATTGAAATAGGGGCTTCCTTGGTGGCGCAGTGGTTAAGAATCCACCTCTCAATGCAGGGCACATGGGTTCAAGCCCTGGTCCGGCAAGATCCCACATGCCGCAGAGCAACTAAGCCCGTGCACCACAACTACTGAGCCCGTGTGCCACAACTACTGAAGCCCACACGCCTGGAGCCCATGCTCTGCAACAAAGAGAAGCCACCGCAATGAGAAGCCCGCTCACCACAACAAAGAGTAGCCCCCACTTGCCGCAACTGGAGAAAGCCCGCGCGCAGCAGTGAAGAACCAACACAGCCAAAAATTAATTTTAAAAAAACTTACTGAAATACTAGAGAAGAAGAGTGCATTTTGATAATCGGGGAGTGAAGGCCTCTCAAACATAACATGAACCCAGAAGTCACAGAGAAAAATAGCAATATACTTGACCACATACAAATTAAGAACTCTACATGGTAAAATAATTAAGTAGAAAATGGACAAAAGAAGATACTAAATAGCAATTTATAGACGAAATCTAAACAATAAATATTATTAAGAAGTTATCAACCTCAGTAAATATCAAAGAATGTAAATTAACACTTTTAATACATTATTTTGGCATATCAGTTTGGAAAACTTCAAATGAATGAATGACATGAATGAAGGACATGAAAGGATGGAAAAAACGTGAGGAAAATGGACATTCCCACATATTCAGGATGGGGGTATATACTGGAGAAATAATTTTTAAAGGAACAATTTTTAATATCACCATTTAAAAACACAAACCCTTTGACCTGACAATTTCACTTCTAACAATTGTTCCACAAATATTCTAAAAAATGTACAAAGATATGTGTATATTAATGATTGCTGCAGCAATATTAATAAAACTAAAAACCTAAATGTCCATTATTAGGAAAATGATCAAATAAAATTATAGTAAATTCATACTATGAAACACCACAGAAGTAAAGCCTTATGTACTGACATAATGAGATTTCCATAACATGGTGTTGAGTTAGAAGAACAAGTTGCATGATAATACAGTATTAAAAATAAAACTACATGTATGAGAATGCAGCACACACATACAGACATACACACAGACAGTTCACATACATATAGAAAAGCTCTACAAATGTACGCATACCAGTAACCCGTGGTTACATATAGGTAACAGGAAGGAGGAGGTGAAAGGAAGGGACTCTCAGTATTTTTTACTTTTTTTTTTTTTGCGGTACGCGGGCCTCTCATTGCTGTGGCCTCTCCTGTTGCGGAGCACAGGCTCCGGACGCGCAGGCTAAGCGGCCATGGCTCACGGGCCCAGCCGATCCGAGGCATGTGGGATCTTCCCGGACCAGGGCACGAACCCGTGTCCCCTGCATCGGCAGGCAGACTCCCAACCACTACGCCACCAGGGAAGCCCCATACTTTTAAAATTTTTTTAAAAAAATATGATTAAGAACAGAAAAAGAAAAGCAGAAGTGTAAAAAAGTTGTGCTAATAACTTTTAAAAGCACCACAACAATCTATATACAACATAAAGAATTGCACACAAGAAACTGAGGATGCAATTCAGCTACAATTTAAGCAAATTATTCAGAGTACTGGCAGATTCTCTGTCTCTGAAGGCTTTAAGTGGTACCATATCACGCATAGAGACAAATAAAAGCACAAAGATTTTAGTTTTATGGTTTTCCATGAAAACATGAGAGAATGTCCCTAAGGCTTCTAACTGAAAAGGCAAAGATTTATATGAAGAAATGCAACTTTGCTAAACCACGTGTATTTTCCAGTTAGTAATATATGTGTATTTTCCAGTTAGTAATCTTGGCATTTCAAAGTAAGCATATTTAAAGATTAACTATTATAAGGCAAAAAACAACTCATGAGACTGACAGAAGGATTATGTTACTTTGTCAACGTACTCATTTCAGATCATGGTCTATCTCTTCAACAGTTTTGCAATGCAGATACCAGGCTCTTAAAGCGATTTTTGCCAACTTCCACTCTAGTAACAATTGCTAGTGTGAAGCAGATGAAAACCAGTAACCTCTTTTATGTGTGTTAATAATATCAGAGGAGCTCAAAAAGGATAATCAATCTTTGATGATTATAAAATATCCTACAACCTTCAAAAAGTACATCTGCTTAGAACAAGCTAATGATGCTTGAACAAGGTGGGTTTTTTGTTCCCAAAAGGGTTTTTTTTTTTTGGGCGGAGGGGATATCTTTAATAAAATATTAACTCATACCAATGGTATATTTTTAGCATCCTAACTCAGCAGGATATTCGTTTTATGTAATTTTACACTTTTCCTACCTGGGAATGTTTTGTCCCTGATTCAACATATGAATTATGGTAGTACTGCTCAGAACATCATGAGGATGATGATACCATACCAGCAGTAAACACTAAAGAATGGCACCTTACCAAGCACTTACTATGTGCCAGGCATTGTGTCAGAGCTTTATGTGTAAAGCTCACTTATTCCACAATGACCCTATGAGGTAGTCACCATTATTAAATCTACTTTATAAATGACATAACTAGCACTCAGATAAGTTAACAAATTTGAACCCAGGCTGTCTTGATTCCAAAAAGCTATGCTTTTAATCACCAAGTTACCCATAACCAGGAATGTTACTCAGAAAAGATTCTTTGAAAATGAATATTCATTATGCAGACACCATATACACTTTCAATTGCCTGACATAAAAATTAAAGATTCAATTGTGAATGTCACTTGTGCCTGGATTTCATTTTTGAGGAAAACATTAGAGAAAGCTTAAAAATGCATCAACTGCTTCACTTAACAAATACAGAGTGTCAAGCTCTGTGCAAGACGTTCTTTACAATGAGCTCTTAGGGGAAGATAGTCTAACATGGAAGAAAAACAGATGCAGGACTGGAAATCGTGATGTGTGTGCTGTGAGAATAAATGGAAGAGAATCTTCTTTAGATACTAAGGAAGTCAGGGAGGGATTCCCTAATGATACAACTGTGATCTGATATTATGTGTAAAACATGTTTTTTGACTGAAATTTTGTACATTTAAAGTACAAACACACAAAAATAAAAAACATTTTTATTTCCTAATTCTTAATAATCTGAAGCAAAAAACAAAGCACTGATTCCACTGTGACAGCAACCAGAATCTATCATTTGAGTCAGTGGATTTTTTGTTGTTGTTGTTTTGTTTTAAATTTTTGGCCATGCCACATGGCATGTGGGATCTTAGTTCCCCGAGCAGGGATAGAACCCACATCTCCTGCATTGGAAGCACAGAGTCTTAACCACTGGACCACCAGGGAAGTCCAATTGAGTTAGTATTAAGAGCAGACACAATACTAGTAGTTCAGCCATACACTGTTGAAATTAATCAACTTTCAAGCATTCTGACACTCATTTAAAAAAAAAAAAGCTGATGCCATTGTTTCCATTCAAGAAGTAATACCAACTCATAATGAAGTACTAATATCATAACGTGCAATAAACTCATCTGCACCGGGCTCTCAACATGTGAAAAATACTGCAGAGATTAAGAGTGGAAACTAATAACTTGCTGTTGACAAATCTAAAACAAGTACATAAAAAGTAGACTTTACCACACAACCCCCCTCACTCTTCCACACACATTTTTAACTCATAATTGTTTTAACCAGGCCGTAGTAAGTAACTTTTTCCATTACTGATGATACTGGCTTTGGTTTACTTTGTCAATCATTACATACAGTCAACCATCGGGTTTTCACTAATTATACTGCACTAATTATTGAAAAATGAATAAGCAATAATTACCAAGAAAACTCTAAAAAAGATGAGCAAATGACTCTAACAGATATTAAAGCATATTTTTTAAAGCCTTAAGAGTTAAAACAGTGTAGAAGTGGCAAATGAATGGACAGACCAATGGGACAAAATAGAAAGTCCAGAAATAGACCAATATAGTTTTCAGAAACAGAGAAACAATCTGATAGAAAAATGGACATTAAAAAAGAAATACAAATAAGGTAACATAAACATGAAATCCTTAACCTAACTCATGAAAACAGAAATGAGACGGCACTTCTTATCAGAGGCAAAATCTGATCGAAGTCCAACCACTTTCTCATCAAGCTGTGGAGAATCAGGTGCTCCAAGAATCTTTAGGCACTGCTGGTGAAAATGAAAACGTACAACCCTTATATGAAGGGACTATAATAATACTTACCAAAATCACCGATACATTTACCCTTTCATCTAGCAAACACATTTCTAGGAATCTAAACAAGACACCTACACACATATGAAATAACACATGAACAAGGTTATTCACTACAAAATTGTTTGTAATAGCAAAAGATTGAACACATTCAAGGGCTCAGCAACAGAGGACTAGCTGAATAGACTATGGCATATACACAACTGAATACTATGCAGTCAAAAAAAAAAAAAGGAAGATCTTATTGTATTAATATGGAGAAAGCTCCAAGGTATAAAAATGAAAAACAGAACAACAAAGTGAAAAATATCAGTATGTTACCTTTTGAGTAAAAGGAGGAGGAAAACAAGAATATATATTTGAATTAGCTGTTTGCATAAAGGAAGTTGGAAAGAATAAATAGAAATTTGTAAAAATAGTTACATGTAATGGGCTAGGGAGAAGTGGTAGATAGGGAGGGGTAGGAGCAAGACTTCTCAGGGTATATCCTTTTTTTTTTTTTTTTTAAAGAGAGGTGATTTTGGCCTCTGCTTTCACAGGCAATACTACAGAGCTGGAATTTAATAACACTGCTTTGTTTTCATTATATTTTAGTCTTTTTTAAAATAAATTTATTTATTTTATTTATTTATTTTTGGCTGCACTGGGTCTTCGTTGCTGCGCGCGGGCTTTCTCTAGTTGCGGCGAGCAGGGGCTACTCTTCATTGCGGTGAGCGGGCTTCTCATTGCGGTGGCTTCTCTTGTTGCAGAGCACGGGCTCCAGGAGCGCGGGCTCAGTAGTTGTGGCACACGGGCTTAGTTGCTCCGTGGCATGTGTGATCTTCTCGGACCAGGGCTCGAACCCGTGTCCCCTGCATTGGCAGGCAGATTCTTAACCACTGCAGCACCAGGAAAGCCCCTATACATTTTTTAAAATAGCATTTTGATTTTGAACCCTGTAAATAAATATATTCCCTATTCAAAATATTACAAGTTAACAATTACGTTTGAAATAAAGAGATAAAAAGAAACTGGTGACTTGGTTAATGTTTGGTCAAAAAAATTTATTGGTGTTGAATTTATTGGAGTGTGTAAGCCCTTCTTCTGAGTGATATTTAAAGGAATAACTAAAATGACAGCAGTACTAATCACCGTGTGAAACAGAATCACAAACACGCTCACACTTGTCTGTATGCTCATAGCAAATTTCAAAGCAATCTATTAAATTCAGAGCACGTCTTGCACTTTGAATATTCACGTTGCACTCTGTGGCCAAAAGTACACTGTTCGCCTGGTCAGAGACACAGTTGCTCTTTACATGTCAACAAGAAGTCAGCAGTAACAGCAAACGCTTGGGACAGGCAGTAAATACTTGTGACAGTGTAGATAAAGGTTTTTTTTTTTTTTTTTTTTTTTTTTTTTTTTTTTTTTTTTTTTTTTTTGCTGTACGCGGGCCTCTCACTGCTGTGGCCTCTCCCGTCGCGGAGCACAGGCTCCGGACACACAGGCCCCGCGGCCATGGCTCGCGGGCCCAGCCGCTCCGCGGCACGTGGGATCCTCCGGGATCGGGGCACGAACCCGCGTCCCCTGCATCGGCAGGCGGACTCTCAACCACTGCGCCACCAGGGAGGCCCTAGATAAAGGTTTTAATAACAGCCAGCTCAGTGCAGGTCAGGCAGGGATGATGCTACAACTGGCAGGGTGGAGGCGGTAAACTGTAGCCTTCAAACCAGTGAAGGAATGAAAGCATAAGGAAAGGCCACTTCCAATATCTGTCAGTCTCTTCTACCAAAGAGAACAAAAAAGAAGATAGAAACCATCTTGCTTCCATCTTTGGGGTGGTTGGGAGTTTTGTTTAGGACCAGAAAGAGAGGAAAGAAAAGTCTACACTGAGCACTTCACTAGCATAAGTGAAAGTGGCTCATTTAAAAAGTATTTTAGGGACCAATTAGTGAAATGAAAGGTAAAATGAAAGGACTATAGTCTAGTAAAGGCTGCCCCAGCTGCCTAGGATCAGGGTCAGATAAGCCTGGCAATGACTTCCAGAGAATCAGAGTCTAAGTCACAGCCACATCACTTAGAGTAATCTGAGTACATACATACAACTGTGCCAAAAATGTAAGGGCTCCTGTTACAGGCATACGTTTCAGTGTTTATTAGAAGAGACTGCTCTAAGTAGGATCTTTGTTCTTGTATCTAAGATCTAACTGGGTAAATAATACTTATATGGAGGAGGGTTTAATCTGATAAAAAAGGTATTTTATATTTCTGGGAACTTTTAAAGGCATGTTCACAAAAACAAAAACAAGCTGGTGAGTTTAGAAACAAGAACCCAATCCGGTGGCAACATAAGCAGACAATTTACCCAGACCCCTCTTCAAAGTTCAAGACCCATATAACCAACTAGACAATGCCACTTGTCCCTCATATACCTCAAATTCAACACCCCCCCAATTTTTGCTATTCCTCAGGTGTAATGATATTGTACAATACCATCCAAGACAGGATCCTATAACCCAACACCTTAACTCTTCTCTGACACTCTCCACCTCTCCACTCACAGGATTATAAATGTCTGCTGAATCTTTCTACTGCTCCATTTCCAATCCTAGTGCCCTAGGCTTCTGGCCACCAGCATCTCTTCTCTGGAATACTGTGATTATCTCCAGCCTGGACTCTGTCTTATGCATCTAGCAGGCCTTTACTTTTATCAGCATAAATTGCTCACAGTATTTCCTTATGAGTTTTAAAACATCTGCTAGGGGCTTCCCTGGTGGCGCAGTGGTTGAGAATATGCCTGCCAATGCAGGGGACACAGGTTCGAGCCCTGGTCTGGGAGGATACCACATGCCGCGGAGCAACTAGGCCCGTGAGCCGCAACTACTGAGCCTGCGCATCTGGAGCTTGTGCTCCGCAACAAGAGAGGCCGCGACAGTGAGAGGCCCACGCACCGCGATGGGGAGTGGCCCCCGCTTACTGCAACTGGAGAAAGCCCATGCACAGAAACGAAGACCCAGCAGAGCCAAAAATAAATAAATAAAAACATCTGCTAGGTTAGTAGGGATGCCCTCTTTTTTTCCTTAATAATAATCAATCAATAAATACTGTGTATGCCTTCTCTTTCATTTAGGTGATCTTGTCAGAAACTTGTCGTTTTTACATGTCTTTTCAAATATCCAGCTTTAGGTTTTACTGATCAGTTGCCCCTCGCTCTCTCTCTCTTTTTTTTTTTCTATTTAATTTCCGTCCCTCCTTTTTGTTTACATGTCTTCCAGCGACTATGACTTTGCTCTTTTTCTAATTCCTGGGGTGAATGCTTATTTTTTTTGTTCTTTCTCATTTTTTAATAAATAAATTAGCAACTGCAAATTATCTATCTATCCTGCTTTATCCATCCATAGTTCTGATAATTTTTCACTGACAAGATTACTGTTAATTTTTATTGTAATTCCTCCTTTAACGAATGAGTAATGAAGTGGTTTTTTAGCTTCCAAAAGTATGGTACCTGGCCAAGACAGAGTAGCCAGGACCAGTTTACCCTTCCCTCTGAAAAAACTAAAAAAGTAAAATCTTAAACAATGGTTTTTAGACAATGAACATCAGACAGTAAACTACAGTGTTTCCTGAAAATAGAAAAACAAAACCCTACAGAGCTCTACAACTGTCCTAGCTTATAGCCTAGAGATAATTTTCATGCCTCAGTGCAGGGAGGGGGAATCCAGATGGAGTCTGATGGTCTCCCTGAGTTGAGGAGATGAAGCTGGGAACATGGGAAAACCAAGGCAGCTAGAATTCATAGGACAAGTACCCGAGAACTGCACAGAGAGACCGCTTCAGAGATCTGTAGAGAGTCCATCTGCATCTTAAGTTTTCAGCTCAGTACTGATCCCCAGTGCATAAGGCCTAAAACAGAACCACCAGAAAGGAGGAAAAAGAACAACTCCCAAAGCTTATTAAGGGGCAGAATAGCTCATGTTCCCACTAGCAGAAAACCTCATAATTTGAGAGGCAGTGGGTAAAAGTACTCAGAAAGATATTACTCCAGTATTGGGAAAAATTAGCCCTAAGCTACAGGCTGCTGCTGTTCCCACCTAACTCAGCTTGGAAACAAACCTCAAAAGGATCTTTTTCCAAAGTAACTTCACTGCAACACACAACAAAGCTCAAGAACACTAATAAGAACACAAAAACATCTTACACACTTGAGGCAAAATTCACAATGTCTAGAATCCAGTAAAAATTACTAAGCACATAAAGAAGTAGGAAAATACAGCCTGTAAAATGAGAAGGAAAATGGATAAAAAACAGAGTCAAGAAAATAAGATAATAAAGAATAATATTATATAATAAGATAATAAATAAAAATTTATTAGGATAGTAAAGCACAAAAAGAAATAAAACAGTATAACTAAATTCCATATGTTAAAGAAAGCAAAGATTGAGCAAGATAACTACAAACATGGAATATGAAAAAGACACAAATCATGCTAAAAGATGAAAACTAACATAACTGAGGTAAAACATATACTGGCTAGAAATAACAGCAGATTAGACACCATGGACAAAAAGATTAATGAACTCGAAAAAACAGCAAATATAAACTATGCAAAATGAAATAGAGAAAAAAGACTGGAATAAAATGATCAGAGTATCAGTTAGCTGTGGGACAACTTCAAGCAGCCCAGGTCATCAGAAAAATTTTTTTAATAATGGTCAAATTTTCCCCAAATTTGATGAAAACTATAAATCCACAGATCCAAGAAACCTTAATTAACTCCCAGCACAAGAAACATGCAGAAAAACATTAAAGCACATCATAATCAAACTGAATTGAGATCAAAGGCACATAAAGAAACCTTCAGGGGCGAGGGAAGCCTTCTAAATTAGATTGTAGAGATAGCTGCACAATTGCATACAGTCCTGGGTAATTTTTATGGTTTGTAAGCTATACCTCAACAAAGTTGAAAAATGATTTCAAAAAATTCTTTGGAAGAAATCATAAGAGATATGCTTAGTGACCTTGAGTTTGGCAAATATTTCTAAAATAAAATAAAAAGAGCATGAATAAGAACCATGAATGAATAAACAAACTGTCTTTTTTTTTTAATATCTTATTTTTTTTCAAATTTATTTATTTAATTTATTTATTTGGGGCTGTGTTTGGGTCTTTGCTGCTACGCGTGGGCTTTCTCTAGTTGAGGAGAATGGGGGCTACTCTTCACTGTGGTGTGCGGGCTTCTCATTGCGGTGGCTTCTCTTGTTGCAGAACACGGGCTCTAGGCGCACGGGCTTCAGTAGTTGCGGGGCATGGGCTCAGTAGTTGTGGCTCACGGGCTTAGTTGCTCCACGGCATGTGGGATCTTCCCAGAGCAGGGCTCAAACCCGTGTCCCCTGCATTGGCAGGTGGATTCTTAACCACTGCACCATCAGGGCAGCCCCAACAAATTGTCTTCTATCCCTACAGTGAAACAATACTCAGCAATAAAAAGGAATACTGACCCACTCAACAACATGGATAAATTTCACAATAATGAAGGTAAGTAAAAGAAGCTGGGGGCTTCCCTGGTGGTGCAGTGGTTCAGAGTCCACCTGCCAATGCAGGGGACATGGGTCCGTGCCCCGGTCCAGGAAGATCCTACAGGCCGAGGAGCGGCTGGGCCCGTGAACCATGGCTGCTGAGCCTGCTCGTCCGGAGCCTGTGCTCCGCAACGGGAGAGGCCACAACAGTGATAGGCTTGCGTACCGCAAAAAAAAAAAAAAAAAAAAAAGCTGGACAAAATACTACATACTCTATGATTCCATGTATATATAATTCTAGAAACTGCAAACTAATCTAAACTGACAGCAGATCAGTGGTTGCCTGGAGACTAGTTAGGGGCAAGAAACGTGAGGGGCAAGAAAGATTACACGGGGGCACAAAGAAACTTTCGAGGATTATGGATATGTTTATTAAATATTTTGATTGCTGTGATGGCTTCATGGGTATATACATATGTCAAAACTTACCAAATCATACAATTTAAATATGTGCAGTTTACTGTATGTCAATTACACCTCCATAAAGCATTTTTTAAAAAGGAAAAAAAAAAACCCTTAAAGATCGTTTCCACACTGTAACTTTTCTTGGTATCCTTACACAGAATCTGTATTCATACCACACCACAGAACTTAAAATTTACTGCTAAAATAAAATCATACTGTTGTTATGCTTATTTGTATGTCTGTCTTCCCTGTTAAGGCTGTGAGCTCTTGGACTGTCTTAATTATATTTTTATACCCAGGACCTAGTAGGGTAGTGCTTATACATAATAAGTGCACAATACATGTACAATTAGTTGAATTTCTATTTAATTTTTAAAAACCAAATGTAGAATCTTGAGTAAACACAACTGAAGATATGAAAATAGGTACTGGATGGGAATCTCAACAAAAATCTACTTGAAGCTGTATTCGATGCTTCAGTATAAACAGCCAGTTTGTAAATTTCTCCAGAAAAAATTCAGTGTGCAGAGAGCAGAAATCAGAGGAAAAAGTAAAATATAGTAGACACTGAGATAAATTCAGAGTTAAAAACCAAGGAAGACAGTAATTTAACACTGTGGGCAGAAAGAAACAAAATCATTATCCATATTCCACATGCAATCACTGATTATGTTAGAGTCTATATAAATGCCTATTTACCTAGTACTATAATAAATGTAAAGACAGACCTCTAATTCACAGGCCCTAAGATAAGGACAGTGCGGTTAAGGGAAGAAATAGCTTTATGAGGGTCAATAATGCTTAAGCGGATAGTTTCTAAGTGCCAATTCCAACAATGCACTGAAAATAGCAGAAAGAGATTCCAACTGTTAAATGTACTTTGAAAAAACTTCTCTCCACAAAATGCTGTTTATGTCCAACATTCGCCCTTTTTTTCCTGATTACATCAAGAGAAATAACTTTGGTTCATCTCTTTTTGGTTTCTATTACATCTAGGTCTGGGTGGGAGGACAGTAATTTAGAATATTGGAGGAGAGGCTGCTGATCTGTCTTAACAACAAGGCTGATTTGCCTTGTTGACAAGGGACATGTCACTGCTTTAAGGTAAGAGAAGAAGAACCCTCGCTGGATTGGCAGGACATACCACAAATAGCTGGAATAAAGAATTCTGAGTGCCCTGTAATCATGCAACAACTTGCACACATTTTAATAACGGAATTTCACAGTTCTAGAAAATTAAGAGTAATATAATCATAAAGCCAAGTGGTATTATTAAAAAAAATCTTAGAAGTGTTTGTAAAACTTCGTATCTATATAAATTTTGATTCTATGCCCACACATTGTAATAACAAACTCTACTGAAAACCACTATAGCCATTTAATTGTAATAGCCAAAAATCTTATTATTTGATTTTGGAACAAACAAACAATGTGTGAAGAAAACCAGAATTTGTCTTCAAGAGGTAAACGTTAATTTCATTACTTAATAATGAAAATAATATTTAAAGGATTATTTTTTTAAGACTTTCGACTGGGTAAATATCATAAACTAGTACTTTTAATAATATAAAATACAATAACATTTTTCTAACTTTTGAAACTCTAGCTTCTCAAAAATGAAACTTTCTTATTCTAGCAATTAAACCAAAGTGTATGGAATAGCCATTTGAAATATATAAAAGGCTATATGAAATAATGACATTAAAGATATAGATATATATATATCATATATGACACTGATGTTCTGGCAATGCTTTTCTGTATTATTTTTTCATTCAAATGAAATATGACCACACCATATCATTCACATAGGCATTCACCTTTTAGAAATAATAAAATGTGTTTAAAAGAACAGATTTTTATGTTTTTTATTTTTGTTTTATGTTTTTATGTTATATTTTTATGTCATTATACTGTTTTACTTAAAGTTATACAAAAATGGACAGAAGCCAACATTCTCTTAAATATAAGACAGTAATTAAACAGTAATTTTTTAAAATTTTATTTATTTTATTTATGTATTTTTGGCTGTGTTGGGTCTTCATTGCTGTGCGCAGGCTTTCTCTAGTTGCGGTGAGCAGGGGCTACTCTTTGTTGTGGTGCGCGGGCTTCTCATTGCGGTGGCTTCTCTTATTGCAGAGCACGGGCTCTAGGCGCGCAGGCTTCAGTAGTTGTAGCACGGGGGCTCAGTAGTCGTGGCTCACGGGCTCTAGAGAGTTGTGGCGCACGGGCTAAGTTGCTCCGCAGCACGTGGGATCTTCCCGGACCAGAGGTCCAACCCGTGTCCCCTGCATTGGCAGGCAGATTCTTAACCACTGTACCACCAGGGAAGCCCCTAAACAGTAATTTTTTAAAGCAAGATATACTCCATATAATCTTATGCCTTAAATTGAGAGTAGATTTCCTAAGAGGACTGGGAAATAAATGGACATCTACATCTGAGAAGAAAATCTTCTTGACCTCTGTTTTTAGCAAAGGCTGTTATTTGAGATCCAACTTGAAAGCACAATACAGAGAGACAGTAAGTTTGACTCCCTTACTTCTGGTATAAATGCAGGTGTTTTGCTTACATTTTTCCTTCTTAAATTATACTGTAAACTTGTGATGCATATTCCAGATTGAGTGCACCAATTCATATTCCCTCTCTAACCAGTGTCTCCATTTCACTACATGAGAACGAGCAAAGAGTGGTGTATGATTTCAGTGTCTGGTTCAGTACTAAATATTTACTGGCAGCCAAATACATGCCAGGTATGGTGCTAGGTGTTGGGACACAGAGCTACTGTTAGCATATGCTTAGTGTCTTTGTTAAATGGTAAAACTATAATGTTAAAATTCTGAAAGTCCATTCCCCTGGATGACCATGTGAGAT
The DNA here is from genome assembly GCF_025265405.1 of Mesoplodon densirostris. Classification (NCBI taxonomy): domain Eukaryota; kingdom Metazoa; phylum Chordata; class Mammalia; order Artiodactyla; family Ziphiidae; genus Mesoplodon; species Mesoplodon densirostris. The sequence continues at coordinate 31,903,534 of NC_082674.1, forward strand.
TGGTGAGAAAGTGGATGGAACCAGTGAACTTTTATCTGTCAAGGGCTCATCATTCACTTTGTTCTAGGTATGTCAGGTATCTCTGTTCTACACATGGGCACAGAAGTCTTCTCGAGTTGAAAAAACAAATCTAAAGGAAAGAACAACTGGGACTACTAGCACTGAAAAAATTTGGAGGTCTGCAGATAGGGAGACATAACACCTTCAGATTCCAACAATATTGGTTACCATATTCACATGGTGGCTAAAGAAGGTTGTTTAAATGCTTTATAACAATGAATACCTTAAGGCACTTCATTTTAATTTTCCTGGCCTTATAATTTTACATAGGAAGGAACTGAGAGAGGGTAAAGCAGGCCTTTAGAAGTAGGCTAGCCCTGCATTTCCCAGTGTGTTCTGTGGAATTGGGATATTATAGTCATTAAGTAAAAAAATTAAGAAATTAATGTGTTTACATTTAGGATCAATTAATTTAGGAAAATAATTGATCAAAGTTTAAAAGTACATCTATCATAGGACTTTTCAGAGTCTTTAATACGCCAATATATAATGTGAATCTCCATGTGGAGGAAGGGAATAGCAGTGTTTCCCAAATTCATTTGATCACAGAATCTTTAATCCTTTAATTAAGGATCACTTTAAGAATCTAATGTTCCAGAAAAGAAATCTGGGGAAACTACACTTATGTACCAAATGAGGTAAGAATCATGTCAGAGGAGAACATACTTCCAGAGGCAAAGTCACCTGATGGCCAGAAGGTCAGGGACTTGGAAAAAAGATGACAAAATAGCTCTAGAGGAGGCGAAATGCCTGCAATTCCTAGCTGCAGTCACTGCCATCTCCCCGCAGTGATACACTGAACAGGTAACTGTAGCAATTAATGTCTTCCTCTGAGCTTCTACTGTTCCTGGGACTACACTAGAAGTTGGAGATATAACAATGAGGAAGACAGAGAAGGTCCCTGATCCCACAGAGCTTACATTCCAGCTCTGGGAAATAAACAAGCAAGCAAAAAAAAAAAAAAAAAAAAAAAAATCAGACTGATTAGTCCTATGTAGGAGGAAAAGCAAACAAACAAAACCTGGATGATGTGACAGAGAGAGTATGACTGAGACAGGCTGATACTAAAATAAAAACAAACCCAAAAAACCCCTGGAAATACTAAGGGCTCTGTTAAACAGACCCATGAATACAGGCTCAAATTTACATAATAAGTAATAGGAACAAATACTAAGATTTAAATGCTTTATTTAAACCTCACAATAACCTTTTGAGGTAAGTACTATTTCATCATTTTCATCTAACAAATGAAACCAGGTATAACGAAGATAAATTAAGTGTCCAAGGTCATAAAGCTAAAAAACTAGCAGAGCTTAAAATCAAATCCAACTCACCAGTTCAAGAGGCTAACTTCCTAACTATATGGCCATCTAACCAGGCAGTATCTTGTCTGATAATAAACTGCTATTTCAACAGTTTTTAAGATTTCTTGGGAGTTCCCTGGTGGCCTAGTGGCTAGGATTCAGCGCAGTCACTGCCATGGCCCAGGTTCGATCCCCCGTCCGGGAACTTGAGATCCCGCAAGTGGTGCCGCACGGCCAAAGATTCCTGCATCTTCTCGTTGTCTATCACACGTAACTAACTCCTGTCTACCTCCCTAAATTTACCAGTGGGGAGACCCAACAAAGGATTATATGGTTTTTTCTTAGCAAAAGGAGAAACTGTATCCCGGTGTTCAGTTTTACCCAGGATATAAAGGAATTCATCAAAGAGCACACAGTGGCAGTGAAAGAGCCAAGGTAACGTCCTTGGACCAGAAGATAATGAATGACAGGAACGACCAAGTTCCAGCACACGCTAAAGAGGACTTAGCAAGAGATGAGAAGACGACAGTCCTGAGTAGTTAAGTAACTGAACCACAATCATTTATCTAAGTATTGCAGGAGCTAGGAGCGGAACCAAGGTTCTCTTCAATGTCTCTCCACCATTATCCTCACACCTGGAGGATGGGGCCCAGGTCAGGGCAGAAATCTGATAACTCCAGAGCAGCCTGGAGGACGCACTGGGGATAGTCAGCGGTCAGATACTGGTATTGGTGATAAAAACAAGCACAACCACAAAATACATGAAACCGAAGACTAACAGCCAAAAGTGGGTCATAGCCAGTAACTACAAAGACTGAGATTAACCACAAGAATCCATTTGCTACACATGAACAGCAAACATGGTAGATGTGCAGGTGTCAGGAACAGGGACTAAACAGAAGAGAACACAATCAGAAAAATTCATAAGAAAGGCAAGACCAGGTAGAGGCAGGCACACTGTGCCACCAGACAAAGGAGTCTGCTCTCAACTGTCTTTCCCGGAGCTACCTGGAGAGTTCTTGGATTAAGATGTCCAGGCTGCACCACATACATGCTGACTAAGAAGTTCCTGGGAAAGCCCGGCTTTGGATCACTTTGCCACTCATGGGGGCTTTAATCTCCTGCTTCTTACAGAGTACATACAAGACTCTGATACATTCCCAAAGCACATCATTCCTTTCCCCCTCATATCAGTTTCTGCATCTTTAAATTAACAGCACACACAGTTATTCACACTTTCCCATTATACTTTCCCAAGGTGACCCCAAAAGAAGAGCAGCTCGAGGAGTATCTGCAAGCCAAACAACGCGACTCTCATGGTCAGCATTAAAACTTTCTGTCACAGTTAAATATGATTTTGTTCCCTTCTCTCTTGATACATTTACAACAAGCTACGTGTTGCTAATCTTTACAGAAACAGACAAGTCTGGAAACCAGAAACATACACCCCAACCTCTGCATCAGAAGCCAAAAACAAGAAGCAAAGAGAGGCACCAATATTCTCTAAACATTAGTGGTGCCCAGATGCAGAAAAGAAAAAGAAAAATAGAGAAAAAGAAACAGAAAAAGAAAATCCTGCTCTTAACATTAATATCTTACTGTCAAATCCCAGTGTATGGGAATTTTAGAATTTTACATTAAAATCTTCTATTAAATAGTTTTTACATATCATTCTGGGGGAAACGAGAGGCAAGCAGTAATTCAAAATCGCTACTTACAATATGAGGCAAACTTTTCAGAAGAATATGTTTTCTTAAGAAAATTTGTCAGTAATGTTTTTGAGAAATTGCCCCCACGCCCCACCTTCACTGCCACCTGCTTGCAGATCTCTACTTCCTACCCTGCCTACTGTGCCTCAATTCTTTTAAGAGTATGTACCAGGGCTTCCCTGGTGGCACAGTGGTTGAGAGTCCGCTTGCTGATGCAGGGGACACGGGTTCCTGCCCCGGTCCAGGAAGATCCCACATACCGCGGAGCGGCTAGGCCCGTTAGTCACGGCCGCTGAGCCTGCACGTCCGGAGCCTGTACTCCGCAACGGGAGAGGCAACAACAGTGAGAGGCCCACGTACCACAAAACAACAACAAAAAAAGAGTATGTACTAATCTAATACTTTGAATGTTGTATGAAAACCAAATATCATGTAAATGGTAATTCATTACATAAATGGTAATTCATTTATTTGCAATGAAACCACCAAATTCATATAGAATCCTAACTAATGTCACCAACAATCTTGGGAAGAACTATGAAGTTCAAGAGTCTATAAGCAATTCTACAAGCCAGGGGCAATGGCCCACAACTTGGGTGTGGTTCACAATCAGGTTCTCTTTTCTGTGAAATGACAACTGGTACTTGTAAAGTCCAAACTCCTTCTAGGAAGTAAGGTGCTTTTTGAAAAGATACGGTTCTCAAACAGTTCCAAATGTATGGTCGTCATTTTAAAAGCATGTTGCCCACCTGAACAAGCATCAGAATTAATGATTAAAGTTTCCTTCAGATTTGCTATGCTAACTGATCTGACTTTTCTTAAGCAACAAGAGAAATTTAACATGTTCCACACTAAAGAAATGAGAATTTTCAGACCTCTTCCCTTTGCATCTACTGGTAGACAAGTAATAAACAGAATCTAGCTTCAGCTTAATTATGACTTAGCTGAAACACGTTTACAGGATTGAATGCCCTTTAAAACTGAGTGGGAGAAAAGGAGACAGCCAGTAAAGAAAGGAAAATGGAATTATGATGAAAACAAGGCAATTATGTACATTATTTCGAAGAGGACTAAACAAAGCCACATTCTGATAGTTTCTAATGGCTTTTAATGTCTCTCCAATCCTTAAAAGTTAACAAAGTTAGGCAAGAATATTCACCTTTGGTGTGCCTTAACAGTACTTAATGTAAAAACAGAATTATGAATTATATAAAATATTATATAAAATATATAAATTCGGAAGAATAAATTCTATCTCTATCTTGTCTCTGATTTTAAAACTCAAATTTAAGTCAGATCATTGTACAACTCACTGAATTGCACACTTTTAAGGGGTGAGTTGTATGGTATGTGAATTTAATCTCAATAAAGCCATTAAAAAATTTTAAGTCAAAAGCTGGGGTTGGGAGAAGGGAGTGAGGAGGGTGGATGGCAGTGTCTGAAAATAAAGCTCCAGAATAACTAAGCTTTTCTATATAAGCTGACCAATGAAACCGAAAGCTAAACAGGCTCTGGTGAAATAGAACAGGTTTGATGTTTCTGGTCTTTTTTTCTTCTTTTTTTTTTTTTTTGCGGTACGCGGGCCTCTCACTGTTGTGGCCTCTCCCGTTGCGGAGCACAGGCTCCGGACGCGCAGGCTCAGCGGCCATGGCTCACGGGCCCAGCTGCTCCGCAGCATGTGGGATCTTCCCGGACCGGGGCACGAACCTGTGCCTCCTAGCATCGGCAGGCGGACTCTCAACCACTGCGCCACCAGGGAAGCCCAACTGCTTCTGGTCTTTTAATAAAGAAATCCCTTCAATTGATTGGGTTCTTGACTTGATCAGTGGCCAGCTAAACACCTTTGCTAACTGCAGTTCTGACCCACTCCTTTCCCCTCTGTGCAAGGGACATATTTGGAGAGGGTGAGAACCACAAGCTTCTACTAGAAGGAAAAAATAATACTCTGGCAACAATGGTGCAAGGTTTGGGGCGGAGAAGGGGGAGCTGTCCATGTTTCACGCCAGAACATTTTCAAAAGCGTAAACTACCTTCCTCAGAAACTCAATTTCAACTAACCAGAAGATAACAAACCTTCTCCTTTAGTAAATATACAGTCCCACTGCATGGCTGCCTTTTTAAGGAAATGTACTCTTTTCTAACCACTGTCCCCTCTCATGTCCAGTGAGATACTCGGGGGTTTTTCTGATATCACTGAATCACTTCCAATCCTCTTTCCTTGGCAAAAAAAATATTATTTTTAAAAAAGTAGAAACCAACACAACAGATGTATAGCTCTGTGTTTTCACACACCTAATTTTGGCAGTGTAGCTGAGTGCACAGACTCCACAGGCGGACTGTGGGTTCAACTGCTGCTCTGCCACTTACCAGCTGGGAACTCCAGGGCAAATCACTAAAGCTCTCTGCGTCCCTCTACTCTCATCTGTAAAATAGGGATAATTAAAGATCCCCCATCATAGTATGGATTAAGATTAAAACTGGTTATTATCGGTAAAAGTTCATAGAAAAATGCTTAGCACATGATATATAATAATTATTACTTCAAAGAGTAAATGAGCAACTTAAAGTATGAGAACAGTTTGGTTTGAAAACTTGTAAAACACAGTTGTGACAATTCCTCAAAAGCTGTACAGATATACTAAAATTGAACAAAAACAGAAATGGATGGCGGATGGTGGGAGCCAGGTTTCTTACTAATAGAGAAGAAGGCTACAGATAGCATTGGGGAAGGCTAGAATGAACCATGTGGGACTGGATTAGATTCAAAGACATCAGTACAAATTCACCTTTAGCTTAAAATGGATACAGTTATATAAATACAGAAAAAACTATAGATATGTATGTATACATGAACCAGTAATACATATACTTATATACAACATATGTTATAAATATATATTATTAATACATATTTTATATATTAACTATACATTATATATAAATATATATATTTCCTAGATCCATCTACTGAGAGGTCCTAGAAGAAGTGACACACCAGTAAGAACAAGCACACTCAGAGCCCAAATCTTGGTTTCTTATACTACTCTCCAATAAAAGGAACCTGGGGTCCTTGGAGAAATGGCTGATCATAAGGCTGGGGCAGGGAATATACATGATGAGCCTGAGATATCTTATACTGCCAGAGAGTAAGGAAGTGTTCAAAACAAAATGATGGGGACATATCAAAGGGATATAGGAGATAATGTGAAAGAGCTCTCAATGGCCAAGCTGGAACAATTTGAGCAATATGAGTATTGGATTATAACCCAGGATATAAAATAAATATTGATAAATCCATACTGATATAAAATAACTGAGGGGCAAAGATACAAATCTCCATACAGAAAAGCTCCAAGTAATTTATGAAGCTACTCCCTTTCTCAAAAAGATGAAGCTTAACTCGACACCCACTAAGTGTGGGGCTGTGTTTAGTGATTTGCTTTCAGACAGCACAACATGGAAAGGTGGGAAAAAGTAATTTTATAGTGGAGGAACCCAGAAAACATCACCACGGCCAGGTGATCAAGGTTAACATCGCCAGGGAAAGTCAAATTAATAGCGTGGATACTTCATCCTCCCCAAAATTCATACCCCAGTCTAACCATGAGAAAAACATTAGACAAACCTAAATGGAGAAACACACTACAGAATACCTGATCAGCACTCCTCAAAACTATTAAGGTCATCACAAAGTCTGTGAAACATGATGAGAAAATCTAACATGCTATTCTGAATGGGATCCTGGCACAGAGAAGAGAAGTTAGGGAAAAAACAGTGAAATCCAAATAAAAGGTGGTGTTCAGTTAATAGTGACGTACCAAAGTTGGTTCCTTACTTGTGACAAATGTACCATGGTCATGTGAGATGTTAACAAAAGGGGAGACTGGGTGAGGAGTTTACAGAAACTCTCTACTATTTTTGTGACTTTTTATAAATCTAAAAATATTCTAAAATAAGTTTTTTAATCTCAATTATCAAAGAATTAAAAAATAAACTAAATTTTTAAAATGGTATGAATTTAAAAAGGTGAGTTTAAACCTTGGCCAGATAAACAAAAAGGTATTTGTCTCCTAAAACAGTTGACCATATCAGGTAAATGAATAATTTCTGCAAACAATGTTGCTAGAAAACCCAGACCCCCTTTACTGCCGTATAAAGTAAAGTTGGTTTCCAGACTTTTCTAAAACCCACCAAAATAAGTTAAATTATACTTTTAAAGCACTTTGTCTGAAATCTTATAAAACAGATTTAAATTTCACACCTTTTATATGATCACTTATTATAAAACAATATAGGTTATGTTATAGAAATGTTCTTTAAATTTTAATTCAAATACTATATTATAATGTGATAGAAGCAGCTAAGGAAATCTCAACACAAACAATACAAACCTTTTGTAAAAATAGCAACTCTGCCCAGTAATTAACAGTAACCTTCAATTTTGGTTTTTAAAAGAAAAAAAGTGTGTCAAGCCTCATGTAACCACAGCTTACTGAAGAAAAAAAGTCTACGTTCCAAATCAAAACATCTTATACGATTAGCAGACTCCAGCAGTGTTAGCGAATGAACATCACAGCACTAACTAGAAACATGAGACCCCAAAGAAAAATGTCAACATAACGATTATGAAATAGAAATGACAGTGACTGACTGACCTATTACTGTTCAAACTGAATGACATACAAAAAGTAAACATAACTGTGTGTGTGGCCTGTTTCTGCAAAAAGCTTTATAGTCTCTACTCAACCCTCTTTAAAGGTTTGGGGTTTGAGTTTTCATTAAAGGGAGAAAGGGTGAAGGAGCAGGGGGTGGGGATAGACGCAGCAAGAAGCAGAGAAGGGAAAGATGAGCAAGTCTTAGTAACGACCATGTCCATCTGGGTTTCCTATCACTTGGTACCTCCAATGTTTCTCTTCCTTCCATCAACTCTGCCACCTCCTAAGGATGACATGGAGGGAGAGAAGTGTGAATCTTCCTGTGTAGGGACAGCGGGAGATCATAATTCACCAATTCCTGAGGCACTGAAAGGAATACAGGAACCCAAAAAAGGATTTTAAGGAGGCACAGGTGTTGAAAGAAAACTCTGATAACAACAATGGTGGGTAACCTCTTACTATCTCTCCATTATTCTTAACTGCTTCAACTAGAACATATTCAGTAACTTGTAATACCAGACCTTTTCCTCAAGACCATAACTTTCACATACATGTGTACTTACAGCATAGGTCTTTCATGGCATATTTCACTCACTCACTCAAATATGACACCTCAAAAGAAAGACTGAAACCATGAATCTTGAATTCTTTGAATTCCTTAGACATTAAAGGTGAGGAGGAAGTCAGCTAAGAGCTCTTCTTCATTTGAAAACTCCAGGCAAAAGACGTCCCTTCTCTTGGCTCCCATCACTGAACAATTCTTGTTCTCATGTGCACTCTTTCCTTCTTTACCATATGTCCCCACTGGTCCCTTCAGATCTGCTAGTCTACCACTGCAGGGGGTGGGGGTAGGGATGGGGATGGGGAGGGTAATGGGACAACACCTTTCTACTTAAATATATTCTCTCAATCGATCTGTCCAAAACCTAACTCTACTCAAGTTTCCCATCTCTCCAGGCCACCTATGCCCAAAACTTCCCCTGTCATTAATCTCATTCACATCATTACCATTCACCCTTGGATTGTTTAGGCACTGTTTACACAGGGGCATGCCTAGTACACAGTAAGTACTCCATAAACACTATTTGCTATTATTATAATTATTGTTGTTATTAATATTCAATGTTCTCCATTATTCTCCAATACAAATCATCTGATGCAATCTGACCTGTTTCCTGCATGATCCCTGCTTACTTATTCCTCCCCCTAGCAGGTCTTCATTTTCCAATATTCACCTCAACTACAATGTCGTTCCACTTCACCAATTTAAATCTAAATCACATTTTAAAGACCAGCTTTCATTCTGCTTCTTCTAAAAAGACTTTTCTGTTTGGCCATGGACTGTAACCATTTTCTGATCTTCTGAACGTCTATCAAGAATCACATAACTCAATACATAAATCAAAGAATGCTTCAAGTTAATGCTGTAATTCAATTACTTAGTACTATGCCCAAACCTAGTCTGCCACCTCCTTGACAAGAGGGCTCACATCATCTGCATCAGCCATGGTACAGAGCTCAGCAGAGATGCTCAACAAGTACTCCTGGGGAACACACTAAGAGAAGGATATAAATGATACGATACTAGGAGGAGGTAACAGGATCAACAAGAGTTGTTTTCAACAAGAGACTCCTCAACAAGAGACTATAGAAGATGTCACCACCTCCTCTTACCTTCTGAATCACTTGTAAACAGGATACTTTGCCAACCATTCCAACCACTCCAGAAAACAACTCTATAGACAGCAAGTACGTCCTCCTAACTAGACTCAATGGACTCCCAGTCCTTACTTCCCTTAGTTCTATGCTATATCTGACTCCAAATTACCACTCTTTAATAATAATCTCAAACTACACTTGTTTAAACACAGACAGTTCCAGGGGGAAGACCATGCAAAGACAGCAGGAGAAGACAGCCATTTATGAGACAAGGAGAAAGACCTCAGAAGAAACTAACCCTGCTGACACCTTGATCTCAGACTTCTAGCCTCCAGAACTAGGAACTACGAGAAAATAAGTTTCTGTTGTTTAAGCCATCCAGTCTGTGATACTTTGTTTTGCCAGCCCAGCAAACTAACACAAGAACCCAGAAATAGACCCATACAAATAGAGTCAAGTGATCTTTGACAAAGGAACAGTGGCAATTAGATGGAAAAGGGATGATCTTTTCAACAAATGGTACTGGAACAACTGGATATCCACATGCAAAAAAAAAAAAAAAATCTAGACACAGATCTTAACACCTCTCACAAAAATCAACTCAAATAGATCATAGATCTAAATGTCAAATGCAAAACTAAAAAAGTTCTAGAAGAGAATACCTAGGTGACCTTGGTTTGGGTTTGGCAATGGGTTTTTAGATAACACCAAAGGCACGATCAATGAAGGAAATAATCAATAAGCTGGACTTCACTAAATTAAAAACTTCTGCTCTGCTAAAGACACTGTTAAGAGAATGAAAAGACAAGCCACAGATGGGAGAAAATAACTGCAAAATACGTATCTGATACAGGATTTCTATCTAAAATATACAAAGAACCCTTAAAACTCAACTGTAAGAAGGCAAGCAATCCAATTTTAAAAAGGACAAAAGATCTGAACAGACAACTCACCAAATGAGATAAACAGATGACAAATAAGCAAACGGAAAGGTGATCAACGTCACTAGGGAACTGCAAATTAAACAACAAGATAATCACTACACACCTATTAAAAATAGCCAAAATCCAAAAGACAGACAACACAAATGCTGGCAGGGCTGTGGAGCAACAGGAACAGTATTCACTGCTGGTGGGAATGCAAAACAGTACAGCCACTCTGGAAGAAAGTTTGACAGGTTTTTACAAAGCTAAACATAGTCTCACCACACAATCCAGCAACTGCACTCCTTGGTATTTACCCAAGAGCTGAAAAGTTATGTCCACACAAAAACCTCTGTACACAGATGCTTAAAGCAGGGAGGAAAGAACAAAGCCCCTTAAAGAATTCAAAACCAAGAGCCTGCTACTCGTTTGGGTCTGGGGTTCAAATCTGCATTACCCATGAGGTGTGGGGAATTCCAAACTGAGCACTTAACATAAAGATTAGTCCCAGACCAATGAGACTCATGAGGTTCCTGATAGGAGCGAAAGCAAAACTATTTTGGAAGGACACTCCCATAATTTAAGCCACAAAAGATTCTTGGAGAAATTTCAGATGAATTCAAAATTAAAATAAAAATCCACAAGTGAGAGTCAGCAAACACAACAAACCAACACACAGAAAGATTAACATCCCCGCCAATTTGAAAAGACAGAATTGTAATTTGAAAGAGAATGCTAATAAGTATGTTAAAATAATCAAAGCTATTAAAAAGGGTCAAAACTCTAAAAACAAGAAACTATGCAAAAAGAATACAGACTTGAAAAAGAAATATAATTTCCTGAAATATAATTATTAAAATTTAAAAAGCAACTGAATCTGCTATGGACTGAACTGTGTCCCCCCCTCTCCCCAATTCATGTGTTGAAACCCTAATGCCACGGTGATGGTGTTTGGAGACAGGGCCCTGGGGAGATAGTTAGGTTTAGATGAGGTCATGGGGGTAGGGACCCTCATATGGCATTAGTGCCCTAAAAGAAGAGACACAAGAGAGCTTCATTCCCTCTCTGCCATGTGAGCACACAGAAAGAAAGCAGATGAGTGCCATCTATAAACCAGAAAGAGAGCCCGCGTCAGAAACCAATCATGTTGGCACACCTTGATCCTACACTTCTAGTCTCCAGAACTGTGAGAAAGTAAATTTCTGTCGTTTAAGCCACCCAGTCTATAGAATTTTGTTTTGGCAGCCTGAGCTAAGACAGAATCTAGCTAACTAAAGCTTAAATAGTTTGACCATCAAAACAGGTGACAGTGATTAACTGGCACCCAAGGAATAAAATAAGAATCCGTAAGTCCAAAAATAAATAAATCAAGAAGTAAAAGCTCTTCATCACAACAGAATGCCAACCAATAAATATAGAAGAAATTAATGGAGTTAGAAAACCACTATTTTGCAACCATCATAGTTAATAATTCAAGTAAGACTCATCAATGGATGCTAAAACTAATAGGTGTAAGTTAGGTGAGGAAGGAGATATTATATAGTCTCAGAGTATCTCCCCACAAATTACTTATTATAATAATTACAAAAGGAAAAAAATAGCAACTTTATAGTGAAGAAATTTGGCAGATCCAAGTTAACCAAGTGATCAAAACTAACATTAATAATGGGACAAATCAACATCATGTGCCTCCTGATACGATTCACTGAGTACACATCATCACTTACATACTTTTCTGCCCAAAATGTGTCACCTGAATTTAACCAAAAGGAAACACCAGACACTCTGAAAATGAAGGACATTCTACAAAATAAATGACACATACTCATCAGAAATATCAGCGTCTAGAAAAGCAAAGAAAGGCTAAAAAACTGTTCTAGATGAAAAGAGATTGAAAACTAAAAGCAATCTATAATCCTGGATTAGTTTCTGAACTAGGAGGAAAAAATGCTCTTATGGACATTATTAAGACCATTGATAGAAATCTGAATACGGTCTATAGATTAGATAATATTATTATATTAATATTACAAGTCTCTGACTCTGATAACTGTACAGTGGTTTTATTTAAGTGAAAATATTTATTTTGAGAAATATACATTGAGTTGTGTATGGGTAAAGGAGCATGATGTCTGTAATTTACTCTCAAATGGTTCAGAGAAAAACAATGTGTGTGTGTGTATATATATATATATATATATATATATATATATATAGAGAGAGAGAGAGAGAGAGAGAGAGAGAGAAGAAAAAAATGATAAAGCAAATGTGGCAAAGTGTTAACCACTGGTGAATTTGGAAAAGGGTATATAAGAGTTCTTTATATTATTCTTCTATTTTTTCCTGTGAGTTCAAATTATTTTTTTAAAGCAACAGATATTTTGAATAGCAGATGAGACATAGATACAATTGAAGATACTGAAGATATGAACCATAATACAAGACAGAATACAGAGCTGAAAAAGTCATGACATTATGAGACATGAAGAAATAGAAGGAAAAGTATACAATAGGAGTTCTAAAGAAAGAACAACAGAGGGATAGGAAAGAAATAATAGTCAAAGACATGCCAGCTTAGAATTTTCCAGGACTGATGAAACAAGTTACTCTTTAGATTAAAGAAAAACAACAAATATTTTTATTTAAATCCATATCTAGAAACATCAATGTAAAACTGAAGGACACCAGAGTCAAAGAAAAAAAATCTTAAAAGACAATTAGAAAGAAAACACTGATTAGCTAGCTACAAGGAACAATTAAATTGACAACAGACTTCTTAGCATCAACAACAGAATATCTTCAAAGTTCTGAGAGAAAATAACTGTCAACTTAGTTACACTACACTAAATTATGATTTAAAGGTTAAGACAAAAAAGACATTTTTGAAAAAAAGAGACTGAGTTTACCTTTACACAGTCAAAAGGAGGGAGGGAGGGAGGGAGGGAGGAAGAACCCTACCAAATAATGCTCACCAGGAAGAAGAAAACTGAAGCCAGAATGATGGAGCAAGATGCCAAGAAACAATGGTGAGCAAAGAAATTGAAAACACATATGGGTGACCGTAAAACAGCACTGTATGTATAAAACAATGATAATAAACACTCATCTGGGAGACAAGAAAGCAATATAGAACCAAAATAACAGGCAACACCACAAAATAAGAAGGTGGTAATTGAACTGAATCATTCCCAAGTCCATGTACTGACCAGAAAGGGAACAGAGAGAGATGTATTAGTTTATTATGCATATTGAAACTTGACACCAAAAGTATAAAAATAAAATGTATAACTTTTAACCCAACAGAGGGGAAAGGGGGGAAATAAAACTTACTTATACCATCCGAATAGTGACACAAGAAGATCAGAAAGACAAGAGTGGCCCTAATGAATTTGGAAAATATTATACTGTAAATCAAATGAGTTGCACGTTCTCCAAGCATTTGTTTGTATCTTGGATATTTGAAACATTATCTATCACATCTCAAAAATGTGGACCCTTGCTTTAGTCAGAATGTCTAGTATCTCTTTGCCCACTTCTGTCCCACAGCTGTATTTTTATCCATATCTACTCTTTTGGAATGGCTTCCCGCACAAATGAAAGGTTCCCTATAAATGAAATGTTCTCTACAAATGAAAACCCAATTATTTCTTTGATTCCTAGATCAGATTCACTCTTCCAGAAAATCTTTATCAAATTAACACCAACACACCTTTCCCTTAAAATTGAATGTCTGCAGTATTTAAAACATGTGATTGCTCTTTTAATTGCTAAAATACTGCCTTATAAATGTTCTTTAGATGTTCCATTTAGGCATATTTTGTTTCCTCAAATCAGATCATAAGCTCCTCAAGATCAGAAAGAAATTCTTTAGGATCTCCTAAACAATCAAGCACAATGTTGTTTATTTTTCACTTAAGGACGTAGAAAACTTTAAGTTATTTTCCTTTAATAAGCACAAAAAATATTAATTTTTGCAAAATATGCACCAATAAACAGATACATCTCATACATAAAAACAAATCAGGTTCTAAGGACTTTGTTTTAATCTTTAGATAATATAGTTGAAGTGGATACCTTTTTAAATAGTCATTTCCCCTGTTTTCATTTTGCCAACTTTAAAGAGTCCATATGCTCAGGGCTAAAAATGTTCAAGGTTAAATCAAAGGAAGTCAGACACCACTAGTACAGTGAAGATTTTAATAAAAACTGAAAATGTGCCTCACATTACAATTACTGTACCACTTTGAAGAAGTATTACATAATAGTTATCTTTTACTACAATATTAGTAGAAAAGGCGAAGGATGAAATTTATAAATTAAAAAAAAAGGCAAAACATTAATAAGTTAAGGAAGAGCTAAGTAAATGTAGAGAGATACTGTATTCACAGATCAAAGGACTCAATACTGTTAAGATCTCAATTTTCCACAAATTGAGCTACAGATCCCACATAATCCCAATAAAATCCCAGTAGGTTATATACGTGATAAAATGTCACAAAATTATGCACACAGGCATGAAAAAAATGAGTGCATGCAAAAAGTGATGAAATCTGACTAAGCTCTAGTTAACTGCACTGTGTCAATCAATCTCCTGGCTTTGATAATGCACTACAGTTAGGCAAAAATATCACCACTGGGGGAAGCTGGGTGTTGGGTCCATGTGACCTCTTTGTACTTTTTTTGCAACTTCCTATGAGTTTTTAATTACTTTAAAATAAAAAGTAAAATCTTGGAAGGCTTTTTCATGTAACTGAAACGCTGATTCTAAAATGTGTATGGTAAAAATAAAGGACCTAGAATAGATAAAACAATTTTGAAAAAGCAGAATAAAGTTGTAGGACTCACTACCTGATTTCAAGGCTTTCTTTCTATGAAGCTACAGTAAGCAAGACTGAGGTATTGCTGAAAACATAGCCAAACAGCTCAACAGGACAAGACAGAGTGCAATATACCTACACATGTACTGTCAACTGATTTTTGTCAAAGGTGCCAAGGTAATCCATTTGTGATTCATTTATATCACGTCCTAGAAGAGCTTTTATAGTGATAGAAATCAGAACAGTGATTGCAATGGCTGGGGGGAAGAGGGTGGACAGCATGACTGGGAATGGATATAAAAGAACTTTCTGAGGTTAAGGAAATGTTCTACCTTAATAAAGGCATGGGTTGCACAGCTGTATATTTGTCAAACTGAAAGATTTAAGATCTATGCATTCACTCTAAGTAAGCCATAATTTAATTTTTAAAATATGCAACAACATACAAGTGTTCTAAAGTATCTGTCTACAAAGAAACATCAAAATACTAAGAGTATCCACCTCTTGGGAGTAAGATTACTCATCATTTTAATTATTTTCTTAAAGTTTTCTTATTGTCTATTTTTTCTTTTAAAAATGTACATGTTATAATCAGAATACAAAACGCTTTTCAAATTTATGCCAGAATAAAAATAGCTAGCTCATATTTTACTGTTCCATTCACTAATCCCCTATACCAATTACCCTCCCAATCTGTAGCATTTTTCTTCAGTAGGAGGACATGTTTTGCACGTCCTCCTGGTAATCCCTCATTAAGAGCTGGGAGAAAGGTTCTGGCTCTTATCAGCCTCTATTAGTCCTAAAGACACTGTTAAAGAATTGTTATTCTCCACAGAAAAATGAAGGGAAGTAATTATTACTACTGTTTCTTCAGAGTAACCACAGTAAGAAAATAATGAAAAAAAAAAAAACCCTCACAGATACCTATTTTCTAACAGAAAATCCAAACTCCATCAGAGCTCCCCCTTCTCAACTTTACTGTCTTTGTAACTGATGCCATTCTCCCACTATTAATTGATTTAAACAAGTATTTATAAAGCACCAACTATGTGCTCCTCAATCAGGCTTAAAATTGTTAAGTCCTCTCTGAATCATCTCTCTCCATCCCTGTATTTCTCCACAAAGCCTTGTCGAATTTCTCTCCAAGATGCTTCTCACCTATCTGTTCTTCCTTTCTGCTCTTCACTACTGTTTGCCTTGTCTGATCCATCACCACTTACCTTACCCTTAGCTTACTCCACATAATCTTCTAGCACAGTTCTGTGGAGGAGAACTGTGGAGGTCCCTGGGATTCCTTTCTGAGGGTCTGAAAAGTCAAAACTATTTTCATAATAATACTGAAATTTTATTGGCCCCCTTTCACTGTGTTGACATTTGTACTAATAATACAAAAGCAATGGTGGTAAAACGGCTGGTGCCTTAGCACAAATCAAGGCAGCAGACCCACAATGTGTAGTAGTCAAGTGTATTCTTCACTGCCAGGCACTCGCTGGGAAAAAATAAAAGCCAGTTTCACTTAAGAATGCCCTTATTGAAGCATAAACATTATTAATTTTATTAAATCTTGACCCTTATCATTTTAATATTCTATTTGATGAAATGCATAAACACTTCTGCATACCAAGTACACTGGTTTATCTCAAAGAACAGCACTAGTGATTGAGTTGCAAACCGAACAAGCCACTTTTTCCACAGAACACTGTTTTTACTTGAGAGAACAGCTGACAAACCAAGATTATTAATGGTTAGGTATCTGACATTTTCTTGAAAATAAACTAAATGAACCTGTTAGTTCAATGAAAAACAACAGTATTTGCTGCATGTGATGCATTTAGCACTTTCAAAGAGAAATTTGAATCTTGGAAAACTTGTATCTACCATCAATACTTTAAGACTTTTCTGATGAGATGAGTGATGATTTACAATATTGTGTAATGAAACACGGCAACGTTGGGAAGATCTGGATAACATCATGAATCCATATTTTCCAAATGACCAATCCATGATGTTAAAAAAATCACACGTGCGTAAAAATGATCCATTTTAAGTCAGAGACCAATAATAAGTGTTTTACCATACTGGTAGGTCTTGGATTCTACATTGCAACTAACTTTTTTTTTTTTAACATCTTTATTGGAGTATAATTGCTTTGCAATGGTGTGTTAGTTTCTGCTGTATAACAAAGTGAATCAGTTATACATATACATATGTTCCCATATCTCTTCCTTCTTGCGTCTCCCTCCCTCCCACCCTCCCTATCCCACACCTCTAGGTGGTCACAAACCACCGAGCTGATCTCCCTGTGCTATGCGGCTACTTCCCACTAGCTATCTATTTTACGTTTGGTAGTGTATATATGTCCATGCCACTCTCTCACTTTGACACAGCTTATCCTTCCCCCTCCCCATATGCTCAAGTCCATTCTCTAGTAGGTCTGTCTTTATTCCTGTCTTAGCCCTAGGTTCTTCATGACCTCTTTTTTTTCTTTCTTTCTTACATTCCATATATATGTGTTAGCATACGGTATTTGTTTTTCTCTTTCTGACTTACTTCACTCTGTATGACAGACTCTAGGTCCATCAACCTCACTACAAATAACTCAATTTCTTTTCTCTTTACGGCTGAGTAATATTCCATTGTATATATGTGCCACATCTTCTTTATCCATTCATCTGTCAGTGGACACTTAGGTTGCTTCCATGTCCTGGCTATTGTAAATAGAGCTGCAATGAACATTTTGGTACATGACTCTTTTTTTTTTTTTTTTTTTTTTTTTTTGTGGTATGCGGGCCTCTCACTGTTGTGGCCTCCCCCGTTGCGGAGCACAGGCTCCGGATGCGCAGGCTCCGGATGCGCAGGCCCAGCGGCCATGGCTCACGGGCCCAGCCGCTCCGCGGCATATGGGATCCTCCCAGACCGGGGCACGAACCCGTATCCCCTGCATCGGCAGGCGGACTCTCAACCACTGCGCCACCAGGGAGGCCCACATGACTCTTTTTGAATTATGGTTTTCTCAGGGTATATGCCCAGTAGTGGGATTGCTGGGTCATATGGTAGTTCCATCTATAGTTTTTTAAGGAACCTCCATACTGTTCTCCATAGTGGCTGTATCAATTTACATTCCCACCAACAGTGCAAGAGTGTTCCCTTTTCTCCACGCCCTCTCCAGCATTTACTGTTTCTAGATTTTTTGATTATGGCCATTTTGACCAGTGTGAGATATCATCTCATTGTAGGTTTTTGTTTTTGTTTTTTTTTTTTGGCAGTACGCGGGCCTCTCACTGTTGTGGCCTCTCCCGTTGTGGAGCACAGGCTCCAGACGCACAGGCTCAGCGGCCATGGCTCATGAGCCCAGCTGCTCCGCTGCATGTGGGATCCTCCCGGACCGGGGCACGAACCCATGCCCCCTGCATCGGCAGGCGGACTGCCAACCACTGCGCCACCAGGGAAGCCCCTCATTGTAGTTTTGATTTGCATTTCTCTAATGATTAATGATGTTGAGCATTCTTACACGTGTTTGTTGGCAATCTGTATATATTCTTTGGAGAAATGTCTATTTAGGTCTTCTTCCCATTTTTGGATTGGGTTGTTTGTTTATTTGTTATTGAGCTGCAAAAGTTGCTTGTAAATTTTGGAGATTAATCCTTTGTCAGTTGTTTCATTTGCAAATATTTTCTCCCATTCTGAGGGTTGTCTTTTGGTCTTGTTTATGGTTTCCTTTCCTGTGCAAAAGCTTTGAAGTTTCATTAGGTTCCATTTGTTTACTTTTGTTTTTACTTCCATTTCTCTAGGAGGTGGGTCAAAAAGGATCTTGCTGTGATTTATGTCAAAGAATGTTCTTCCTATGTTTTCCTCTAAGAGTTTGATAGTGTCTGGCCTTACATTTAGGTCTTTAATCCATTTTGAGCTTATTTTTGTGTATGGTTTTAGGAGTGTTCCAATTTCATACTTTTACATGTACCTGTCCAGTTTTCCTAGCACCACTTATTGAAGAGACTGTCTTTTCTCCACTGTATATTCTTGCTTCCTTTATCAAAGATAAGGTGACCATATGTGCGTGGGTTTATCTCTGGGCTTTCTATCCTGTTCCATTGATCTATATTTCTGTTTTTGTGCCAGTACCATACTGTCTTGATTACTATAGCTTTGTACTAGAGTCTGAAGTCAGGGAGCCTGATTCCTCCAGCTCCATTTTTCGTCCTCTAGATTACTTTGGTTATTCGGGGTCTTTTGTGTTTCCATACAAATTGTGAAATTTTTTGTTCTAGTTCTGTGAAAAATGCCAGTGGTAGTTTGATAGGGATTGCATTGAATCTGTAGATTGCTTTGGGTAGTAGAGTCATTTTCATAATGTTGATTCTTCCAATCCAAGAACATGGTATATCTCTCCATCTATTTGTATCACCTTTAATTTCTTTCATCAGTGTCTTATAATTTTCTGCATACAGGTCTTTTGTCTCCTTAGGTAGGCTGATTCCTAGATATTTTATTCTTTTTGTTGCAATGGTAAATGGGAGTGTTTTCTTTATTTCACTTTCAGTCTTTTCATCATTAGTGTATAGGAATGCCAGAGATTTCTGTGCATTAATTTTGCATCCTGCTACTTTACCAAATTCAATGATTAGCTCTAGTAGTTTTCTGGTAGAATCTTTAGGATTCTCTATGTATAATACCATGTCATCAACAAACAGTGACAGCTTTACTTCTTTTCCAATTTGGATTCCTTTTATTTCCTTTTCTTCTCTGATTGCTGTTGCTAAAACTTCCAAAACTATGTTGAATAAGAGTGGTGAGAATGGGCAACCTTGTCTTGTTCCTGATCTTAGTGGAAATGCTTTCAGTTTTTCACCATTGAGGACGATGTTGGCTGTGGGTTTGTCATATATGGCCTTTATTATGTTGAGGAAAGTTCCCTCTATGCCCATTTTCTGCAGGGTGTTTATCATAAATGGGTGTTGAATTTTGTCGAAAGCTTTCTGTGCATCTATTGAGATGATCATATGGTTTTTCTCCTTCAATTTGTTAATATGGTGTATCACACTGATTGATTTGCATATATTGAAGAATCCTTGCATTCCTGGAATAAACCCCATTTGATCATGGTGTATGATCCTTTTAATGTGCTGTTGGATTCTGTTTGCTAGTATTTTGTTGAGGATTTTTGCATCTATGTTCATCAGTGATATTGGCCTGTAGTTTTCTTTCTTTGTGACATCTTTGTCTGGTTTTGGTATCAGAATGATAGTGGCCTCGTAGAATGAGTTTGGGAGTGTTCCTTCCTCTGCTATATTTTGGAAGAGTTTGAAAAAGATAGGTGTTAGCTCTTCTCTAAATGTTTGAAAGAATTCGCCTGTGAAGCCATCTGGTCCTGGGGTTTTGTTTGTTGGAAGATTTTTAATCACAGTTTCAATTTCAGTGCTTGTGATTGGTCTGTTCATATTTTCTATTTCTTCCTGGTTCAGTCTCGGCAGGTTGTGCATTTCTAAGACTGTCCATTTCTTCCAGGTTGTCCATTTTATTGGCATACAGCTGCCTGTAGTAAGCTCTAATGATCCTTTGTGTTTCTGCAGTGTCAGTTGTTACTTCTCCTTTTTCATTTCTAATTCTATTGATTTGAGTCTTCTCCGTTTTTTTCTTGATGAGTCTGGCTAATGGTTTATTAATTTTGTTTATCTTCTCAAAGAACCAGCTTTTAGTTTTATTGATCTTTGCTATTGTTTCCTTCATTTCTTTTTCATTTATTTCTGATCTGATCTTTATAATTTCTTTCCTTCTGCTAACTTTGGGGTTTTTTTCTTCTTCTTTCTCTAATTGCTTTAAGTGCAAGGTTAGGTTGTTTATTCGAGATGTTTCCTGTTTCTTAAGGTGGGATTGTATTACTATAAACTTCCCTCTTAGAAGTGCTTTTGCTGCATCCCATAGGTTTTGGGTCGTCGTATCTCCATTGTCATTTGTTTCTAAGTATTTTTTAATTTCCTCTTGATTTCTTCAGTGATCACTTCGTTATTAAGTAGTGTATTGTTTAGCCTCCATGTGTTTGTATTTTTTACAGATCTTTTCCTGTAATTGATATCTAGTCTCATGGCGTTGTGGTCGGAAAAGATACTTGATACGATTTCAATTTTCTTAAATTTACCAAGGCTTGATTTGTGACCCAAGATATGATCTATCCTGGAGAATGTTCCATGAGCACTGGAGAAAAATGTGTATTCTGTTGTTTTTGGATGGAATGTCCTATAAATATTAATTAAGTCCATCTTGTTTAATGTATCATTTAAAGCTTGTGTCTCCTTATTTACTTTCATTTTGGCTGATCTGTCCATTGGTGAAAGTGGGATGTTAAAGTCCCTAGTATGATTTTGTTACTGTTGATTTCCCCTTTTATTTGCCTTATGTATTGAGGTACTCCTATGCTGGGTGCATAAATATTTACTATTGTTATATCTTCTTCTTGGATCGATCCCTTGATCATTATGTAGTGTCCTTCTTTGTCTCTTGTAATAGTCTTTATTTTAAACTCTATTTTGTCTGATATGAGAATTGCTACTCCAGCTTTCTTTTGATTTCCATTTGCATGGAATGTCTTTTTCCATCCCCTCACTTTCAGTCTGTATGTGTCCCTAGGTCTGAAGTGGGTCTCTTTTAGACAGCATATATACGGGTCTTTTTTTGTGTGTCCATTCAGCCAATCTGTGTCTTTTGGTGGGAGCATTTAATCCACTTACATTTAAGGTAATTATCGATATGTATGTTCCTATTCCCATTTTCTTAATTGTTTTGGGTTTGTTATTGTAGGTCTTTTCCTTCTCTTGTGTTTCTTGCCTAGAGAAGTTCCTTTAGCATTTGTTGTAAAGCTGGTTTGGTGGTGCTGAGCTCTCTCAGCTTTTGCTTGTCTGTAAAGGTTTAAATTTCTCCAGCATATCTGAATGAGATCCTTGCTGGGTAGAGTAATCTTGGTTGTAGGTTTTTCTCCTTCATCACTTTAAGTATGTCCTGCCACTCCCTTCTGGTTTGCAGAGTTTCTGCTGAAAGATCAGCTGTTAACCTAGTGGGGATTCTCTTGTGTGTTATTTGTTTTTCCCTTGCTGCTTTTAATATGTTTTCTTTGTATTTAATATCTGATAGTTTGATTAATATGTGTCTTGGCATTGTTTCTCCTTGGATTTATCCAGTATGGGACTCTCTGTGCTTCCTGGACTTGATGAACTATTTCCTCTCCCATATTAGGGAAGTTTTCAACTATAATCTCTTCAAATATTTTCTCAGTCCCTTTCTTTTTCTCTTCTTCTTCTGGGACCCCTATAATTCAAATGTTCGTGCATTTAATGTCCCAGAGGTCTCTGAGACTGCCCTCATTTCTTTTCATTCTTTTTTCTTTATTCTGCTCTGCAGTAGTTATTTCCATTATTTTATCTTCCACGTCACTTATCTGTTCTTCTGCCTCAGTTATTCTGCTATTGATCCCATCTAGAGTATTTTTAATTTCATTTATTGTGTTGTTCATCGTTGCTTCTTTCCTCTTTAGTTCTTCTAGGTCCTTGTTAAATGTTTCTTGCATTTTCTCTATTCTATTTCCAGGATTTTGGATCATCTTTACTATCATTATACTGAATTCTTTTTCAGGTAGACTGCCTATTTCCTCTTCATTTGTTAGGTCTGGTGCGTTTTTACCTTGCTCCTTCATCTGCTGTGTGTTTTTCTGTCTTCTCATTTTGCTTATCTTACTGTGTTTGGGGCCTCCTTTTTGCAGGCTGCAGGTTCGTAGTTCCTGTTGTTTTTGGTGTCTGTCTCCAGTGGCTAAGGTTGGTTCAGTGGGTTGTGTAGGCTTCCTGGTGGAGGGGACTAGTGCCTGTGTTCTGGTGGATGAGGCTGGATCTTGTCTTTCTGGTGGTCAGGTCCTCGTCTGGTGGTGTGTTTTGGGGTGTTTGTGGCCTTATTATGATTTTAGGCAGCCTCTCTTGGATGGGGCTGTGTTCCTGTCTTGCTAGTTGTTTGGCATAGGGTGTCCAGCACTGTAGCTTGCTGGTCGTTGAGTGGAGCTGGGTCTTGGTGTTGAGATGGAGATCTCTGGGAGATTTTCACTGTTTGATATTACGTGGAGCTGGGAAGTCTCTTGTGGACCAGTGTCCTGAAGTTGGCTCTCCCACCTCAGAGGCACAGCCTTGACGCCTGGCTGGAGCACCAAGAGCCTTTCATCCATACGGTTCAGAATAAAAGGGAGAAAAAATAGAAAGAAAGAAAGAGGATAAAATAAAATAAAGTAAGATAAAATAAAATAAAGTTATTAAAATAAAAAATAATTATTAAGAAAAAAATTTTAAAAAGTAAAAAACGGACGGACAGAACCCTAGGACAAATGGTGAAAGCAAAGCTATACAGACAAAATCTCACACAGAAGCATATACATACACACTCACAAAAAGAGGAAAAGGGGAAAAAATAATATATCTTGCTCCCAAAATCCACCTCCTCAATTTGGGATGATTTGTTATCTATTCAGGTATTCCACAGAGGCAGGGTACATCACGTTGATGGTGGAGCTTTAATCTGCTGCTTCTGAGGCTGCTGGGAGAAATTTCCCTTTCTCTTCTTTGTTTGCACAGTTCCCGAGGTTCGGCTTTGGATTTGGCCCCGCCTCTGCGTGTAGGTCACCTGAAAGCGTCTGTTCTTCGCTCAGACAGGACAAGGTTAAAGGAGCAGCTGATTTGGTGGCTCTGGCTCAGTCAGGCCAGGGAGAGGGAGGGGTACGGATGCGGGGCGAGCCTGTGGTGGCAGAGGCCACCTGCCTGATGTGCGCCGTGTGTTCTCCTGGGGAAGTTGTCCCTGGATCACATGACCCTGGCAGTGGCGGGTTGCACAGGCTCCTGGGAGGGGCGGTGTGGATGGTGACCTGTGCTTGCACACAGGCTTCTTGGTGGCAGCAGCAGCAGCCTTAGTGTCTCATGTCCGTCTCTTGGGTCCACACTGTTAGCCGTGGCTCGCGCCCGTCTCTGGAGCTCCTTTAAGCAGTGCTCTTAATCCCCTCTCCTCGCTCCCCAGGAAACAAAGAGGCAAGAAAAAGTCTCTTGCCTCTTCGGCAGGTCCAGACTTTATCCTGGACTCCCTCCCGGCTAGCCGTGGCGCACTAGCCCCCTTCAGGCTGTGTTCACGGCGTCAACCCCAGTCCTCTCCCTGCAATCTGACCGAAGGCCGAGCCTCAGCTCCCCGCCCCCGCCCGCCCCGGCTGGGGAGCAGACAAGCCTCTCGGGCTGGTGAGTGCTGGTCGGCACCGATCCTCTGTGCGGGAATCTCTCCGCTTTGCCCTCCGCACCCCTGTTGCTGCGCTCTCCTCCGCGGCTCCGAAGCTTCTTCCCCGCCACCCTGTCTCTCCCCCAGTGAAGGGGCTTCCTAGTTTGCGGAAGCCTTTCCTCCTACACGGCTCCCTCCCACTGGTGCAGGTCCCGCCCCTATTCTTTTGTCTCTATTTATTCTTTTTTCTTTTGCCCTACCCAGGTACGTGGGGAGTTTCTTGCCTTTCGGTAGGTCTGAGGTCTTCTGCCAGCGTTCAGTGGGTGTTCTATAGGAGCAGTTCCACGTGTAGATGTATTTCTGATATATCTGTGGGGAGGAAGGTGATCTCCGCGTCTTACTCTTCCACCATCTTCTCTCTCTTACTCTTCCGCCATCTTCTCTCCGCAACTAACTTTTAATTGTCAAGTTGTGGAGATGTATAAGAGGAAAATATCCACAATTACCTGAAAAGGCTGTTAAAATATTCTCCTTTTCCAAATAAATACATGTGAGAGACCAGATTTTCTTCACATGTCAACCAAAACAAAATATCCCAATAGGATGAATGAAAAACACATCTGAGAAACAGCTGTATTCTATTTAACCAAATATTAAAGAGACTTGCAAAATGTACAACAATCCCACTCCCTTCACTCAATTTTTGTTTGGAAAACAGTTATTTTTCATGAAAATGTCATTTATGTTAACATGTAATAGGTTTATTATTCTTTTTAATAAATTAATATTTTAAAAAATTTCTCAGGTATAATTGCTAATATAGTCAATAGCAATAGATATAATTAACATAAACAACTTTGGTGTACTCAATAATTTTTAAGAGTACAAAAGGATTCTGAAACAGACTCTATTTTACAGATATTTCTGTCCTTCCACTCTCATTACGATTGCCAGAATAATCCTGGGCACTTTCAACATTATTATTTCTTGTACAAAAGCCTTAGTGTTCCCAGCATCCTGTCACTTCCTATCTACACAATTTTACCTGGCTTCCAAGAACTTCATAAATTGTCCCTGCCTTATCTAGCAAATTTTACTTCTCCATGCTTCCCAACACAAGTCTCCATGTTACTTAATCCTCCCTTTCAGTCTCTAACCCTTTACTCCTGTGGTTAAACGCTCACCTGGAAAGCACCCCCAGCCCCTATTCCCTCCTCTGCTTTCCTCCTCTCGCCCTGCCTCCTCCAATCTAAACTTTCTCATCATAAGGGCCCAGAGAGCAAATAGGACAATGCCTTGAACGTCAGGCTTAAACCACCAATGGAGTATAATCTTTAAAAATTTTGAATCACTATATTGTATACCTGTAACTAATACAATATTGTACAGAAACTATACTTCAATTTTTTAAAAAAGGTGTGCACTTTAGTTTACGGGCCATGAGGAGAAGATTCTTTGAGCAGAAGGTGGATGATTTATACAGAAAGAATTTTCTTACCACCTCAAGTTTCTAAGAAGAGTTTAAACAAACTAAATAAATGTCTTCTTTGGACATACCTAAATTTACGGTCAAACCTAAGATTTTTCCAATAGACTTTAAGGACTAAGGGAGGTGATACACTGTCACATTAGGAATCCAAACCTAAAATCTCAAGTCAAGGCAGCTGGAACTCTGAAACATGGCATCTTCCAGAACCAAAAAAACTGTAAAAAACAAAGTAGAAAACGAACATGATTTCATCTCTCAAATCTAAGGCCTTTTGGTATTGGTGAACAAAGTCCTCTTCCTGATTAGAAGTCCAATTTAATCATATTTTCAAAAAACAAAACCCAGTATGTAATAGCTATAAATATTCACTAGTCTCTAAATGTCTTTACTTTAAAATGACAGAGTATTCTCATATGTATGTAAGTTATGAACATTGCTTATTATGCAGAAGATACATTAAACCCACTGATTTAGTTTAGGTCTAATAATAAACCACAATGTTTAATTCATTCTATACCCACTATGGCCAGAGATCTAGGTCAAGCCCAATGTCATCTCCACTTTAAAACCTGCTATGATTTCTCCCAACCAGAAATAATGATTTCCTTCCTCTAAACTTAGGTAGTAGCACACGGTTTGTTCCTCTCATGCCAGTTCATTCATTCATTCCACAAATATTTACTGAGGGTCTAAATATGTGTTAGGCACTTTTCTATGTTCTGGGGATACAGCCATGAACAAAACCAAACCACCAGCTTCCTGGACTTACACTCTAGCGGGGAAAGAAAGGCAATAAACAAATAAATATAAGGTGATACGTGCCACAATGAAAATTAGGGAGAGTAAGAGGCAAAGCTGAAGTTTTTATAAAGCTAATAAAACTTACAGTTCAGGCCTCCTCACTTCCCCGGGGCCTCTATGAGGGATGAAAGTTACTGGGACACGTAGTACGTTGTTGGTGGGGAAGAGAAGCCCGGTGGCTATCAGGAAGCACTACATGACAGCATTTTTGATCAAATGCCTAAAGAGACCTCAGAAGAAAGGGACCTGACTCTAAGGTTACAGCATTTTGTTGGGACATCTTTTCTAACTCTCAATAATTATTCACTTTCACACCAAACTTTTTATTCTAAGTTATTTGTTTTATCAACGAGGGTACCCAAATTACTGTATAAAGTTCAGGGCCTACAAAATCTGGATCCATCCCTGGTAAAGACAGAAGTGGGGAGGAGCTGTTTTTTATAGGATGATAAGGAACAGGCACATTAAAAGGTGACATTTGAGCTGAGACCTGAGGGAAATGAAGAAACAAACCATACAGATATGGGGGGGGGGTTACGAGCACAGACAGCAAGTGTAAAACCACTGAGGCAGCAGCACGAGGAGCAGAGTAGGTTAGTTAGACAGGAGCAGGAGAAATACACAATAATAAACAGTATTACCGACAAGTAACCAGTACTGAGTATGACGTGACAGGCACTGGCCCAAGTACTTTTTAAAAATATTCCTTTCTTTATTATTTATTTATTTATTTTGGCTGTGCTGGGTCTTAGTTGTGGCACGTGGGCTTCTTAGTTGCAGCACGCAGACTCTTAGTTGCAGCACGCATGCGGGATGTCGTTCTCTGACCAGGGATCAAACCCGGGCCCGCTGCATTGGGAGTGCAGAGTCTTACCCACTGGACCACCAGGGAAGTCCCCCAAGTACTTTTCTAAGCATCTCCATTTTATAACGGAGGAAACTGAGGCACAGAGGGAAGGATTAGGTAATTGGCTAGTGGGTGGTGAAACTAGGCAGTCTGCCTCCAGAGCCCGGTCTTAAATCACTATGCTGAATATATACTACCAAATGTAAAATAGATAGCTACTGGGAAGCAGCCGCATAGCACAGGGAGATCAGCTCCGTGCTCTGTGACCACCTCAGAGCGGTGGGATAGGGAGGGTGGGAGGGAGACTCAAGAGGGAGGAGATATGGGGATATGTGTATATGTATACCTGATTCACTTTGTTATAAAGCAGAAACTAACATACCATTGTAAAGCAATTATACTCCAATAAAGCTGTTAAAAATAAAATCACTGTGCTGTGCTACAGAGAAGTCAGTTGTCTAGATTATGGAGTGTCAAGACAATCTCTCAGCCAGTAAGAGATTTAATGTGCTAGAAAAGAGGAAATCAACACAGTTTTGATCTCAAATTATGATGGCTAAAAGTAGGTTCACAATTTATGTCCCTGTAAATAAAGTACCAAGTCTTGTCATTTTTCCTACTCCACACACAGTCCCTAGGACCTTTCCTTTCATATTACAGCTATTCAGTGTAGGATGAATGTTAAATGGACTCTCATGAGAGAATGACTAACTATTCATTCTCAATACAAAATAATTAGATGTTGTTTCACAAGTAAATATACATACAAATCAAATCTTGGAGGTAAGTACCTCCTTTAGGGAATCAGATCCATATCAAAGTCAGGTAAGCTGTTTGTATCTACAGAAATTATCCCACAATCTGTTCCACTGTCATTTTCCACCTCAAATAACTACTGATACGAGGAAACTCTACCTTAATTTACCTTAAATACTCAAACAATCATTCTGAAGTTTAGGACCACTTCCTCTGGTCCCTCTAGACTCTGTCCTCCATGAAAGTAAAAATGGGCATAATCCGGATACACGTTTTATTTTCCTTCAGCTGTTCTTTTCTAAATGCTTAAGGTCTTCACGTCCCTCATAGGAGGCGAGGTTTCAGAACTGAGTTTTCCAGAAAAGTTCTTATAAATCCTGACTATGATGAAAGAATTAGTGTTTGATGATATTAATCGGAATAACATGAGAGTCGCAGAGTTACAGACAAGTCAACACATAATTCACTGAATACTTGAACATACAAATTAATTTCCTGATTTCACTGTCCAACCTTCAATTTTTCTCCTGTCAGCTTTCAGAGTCTCTCTACATAGATCACCATGTGAATGCTACCTTGGAGCTTAGCCACATTACAGCCTCTGCTTCAGAGGGAATGGCTTCCAAACACACACAGATAAAATCAATATCAACATTTCCAAAGCATGTTCTACAAGACACCAGTTCTAAGGACAAGCAATCGGTATTACAGAGAAGAATCCCATCATCAAGTAACTTTGGAGTTTGCTGGGTTAAGCAAAGTTTACCAGGTTTCTTTACCATAGGAGTTCTCGGTCTCTGATACACTCATAGTACTGCTTTCCCTGGAGCATCCTGGTCACAGTTTTTTGTTTGTTTGCTTGTTTGGCTGCATCCCACAGCATGCAGGATCTTCTTAGTTCCCAGACCAGGGATCGAACCCGTGCCCCCGGCATTGGAAGTGCAGAGTTCTAACCACTGGACTGACGGGGAAATCCCCTGGTCACAGTTTGGAAAATGCTTATGAAGTCCAGTCTGGAAGTAAAGGATGATTCCAAGGCTTCAAGCCTTAACAAACTGACCCTACTGGGGCTTTTGACATTGTCTCCATTTGTCAGCTGGAGATAATGGGCTAAAACTCAGAAGGCACAAGCTGGAGGCATCTGGGAGTCATTCACAGGGACAAAGCTAACACCACAAGACCAGATGAGATACTCCCTGAGAAACACGTGAAGACCAGTACTTCAAAACAACCCTGCCTTACCCTATCTCTAGCTTTAGTATTGTCTCTCTAGCAATAAACCTAGAAAAACATCCGTAAATGAAGACTCTAAGGGTAGGAATAATACAAATTAAACTGGAAAACTGCCTGAGAAAAAATAGCATAATGCATGTGAAAATCATACTAATGTTGATAAATGTTGATAATGTGATATGGTATACAAAGACCTAACTTCTCCAAGTAATTGCTTTCAAGTGACAAACCTATAGATCATTCATTCTCTTCTTTTTTGGGATCATGGAACTCTCTGAGAATGTAATAAATACCAAAAGCCATCTCTCCAGAAAAACACACACACATACAACATTAAGCCTATAAATTTCCAAGGGTTTCATGGGCCCCCTGAGGCTCAACCACAGAGCCCTTTCTAGCTGTCAACTCCCAAGTCCCTGAGTAACTCCTGCTACAGATACTTCACCTGACAGATAAAGCCCAGAGTTACAGGACATTTAAAAGTATGTAAGTCTTTTCTTTTTTTTTTTCCTTTCTTTTTTTTTTTTGCGGTACGTGGGCCTCTCACTGTTGTGGCCTCTCCCGTCGCGGAGCACAGGCTCCGGACGTGCAGGCTCAGTGGCCATGGCTCACGGGCCCAGCCGCTCCGCGGCATGTGGGATCCTCCCGGACGGGGGCACAAACCCGTGTCCCCTGAATCGGCAGGTGGGCTCTCAACCACTGCGCCACCGGGGAAGCCCAGCCTTTTCTTTTTAAACTATATTTTCATGTACTTTAAGACAGTGCAGAGGAAATGTATATTTGCATTTTTTTGGCCTCAAAAAAATTAAAACGTATTTGTTGAGTGAAACAAGTCAACAGCATAAACAGAAGGGCATATGATGGTAATAATACCTTCACAACAAAACAGCTCTGAGAGGCTAAGTGATTTTATAAGGCCAAAGAGCTAATGAATTCTAGATCTTCCACATCCTAGCTCAGTACTTTTTAACTAAACCATGCCACCTTAAATATAATAAGCATATTATTACACTGCATAGGATATAGCTTTCAAAATAAAAATCACTTAAAACACCAACCTTCTAAGAATGACTATAAATAATTAGGCCTCTAACTTATTTACTTAATCGGATCATTCCATTTTTAGCACCTAAATACTGACAAATTAAGGAGCAAATTATATGTACTGGCTTTTGAAAAAAATTCTTTAAGGCACTACTCTCTAATCAACACCATTTGTATAAATAATGAAAATCGAAAACAGCAAAATACAAAAAAATCTGTTATCTTTATAGCATGAACATGACTATGTACAGACAAAAATACAAATAGTTTAAGCTTTGGGTCATTCAGCAAATGGGATATGACGCCAAAAACCACAGAGTTTCTCTGCTTTGGGCCCCTGATATTAGAAGAGTCTGGCAGGCAGGGATCAAGCATCTATTATCTGATGTCCACTTGGCAGACTCTACAAAAACAGTGAGGCCTGGCTGCACAGCAGGAGTCAGGTATTCTAACTACTACTTAAAGATCCACTCTACCTCAGAGTGTGGCTGCAATTAACATGCTAAACTAAGTGTGTGCCTCCATTTCTCCACTGGAAATTCGATAATACATTATCTGCCCATATGCTGGTTAAGGACACAGTAGCTAGAGCAAACTGGTTCACATTTTGGCTTTGCCACCTACGAACTTTGGCAAGTTACTGTAACTTCCCTGTGCCTTAGTTTCTTCTGATGCAAAATGGAGTTAATAACAGCATCTCTTTCATTGGGCTATTGTAAGGATTGAGGTAATACATGGAGAAGTCTTCGAACACTGCCTGGCAAGTAATAAGCACTCTATAAATGTTAGTTTCCATTATCATTATTTTAAACAGATGACAAGATTAATCAACTTATACCTGCACTGCACTTAGATGTCCTTAGGAAATTACAGGCCTAATTTTTTTACGTTTTAATCATGTGGCTTAACTACCAGCTGTTTTTTCTAAATATAGTAAATACATGGCCAATTATTCTTGTAAAGAACTGAAAAAGAACTTACTGTCTACACTGCCGCCTAAGCCTGATACATTAGCAAAGGTTCAGTTAACTTTTCATCTCAATATAACCAGACTCCCTTTTTAAAAATTTTATTTATTTATTATTATTATTATTATTATTATTTTTTGGCTGCGTTGGGTCTTCGTTGCTGTGTGCAGGCTTTCTCTAGTTGTGGTGAGCGGGGGCTACTCTTTGTTGCAGTGCACAGGCTTCTCATTGTGGTGGCTTCTCTTGTTGAGGAGCACAGGCTCTAGGCACGTGGGCTTCAGTAGTTGTGGCTCGTGGGCTCAGTAGCTGTGGCTCGTGGGTTCTAGAGCGGAGGCTTAGTAGTTGTGGCGCATGGGCTTAGTTGCTCCCCAGCATGTGGGATCTTCCCAGACCAGGGCTCGAACCTGTGTCCCCTGCATTGGCAGGTGGATTCTTAACCATTGTGCCATCAGAGAAGCCCTAACCAGACTCCCTTAACCAACTCTAAGCTACCTGGATTCACTCACTTCAACTTTCACAATCACTACAAATTCCAAGCACAATACCGTAATGGTTATGCTTACAATGGCCTCCTAACTGCTCTTTACCTCTGCCCCCCATCTCCACTCCCCACACTGCAGTAGGTAAAGCTTGAAAGCTTGTAAAAATCCAAGTCTAATTTCACTCTCCTACTTAAAACCCTGCAATGGTTCCTTACTGTCCTAAAGAGAAGTCCCACCTCCTTACAAGACCAAAGAGGCCTGCATGATCTAGGGTCATCCTCCCTCTCTGGCTACTGAGGCCACATAGGCCTTCTTTCAAATCCTCACCCTGTTCCTTGGGGCCTCCAAGCCTGCACAGATCATGCTTCCTCTATCTGGCATAATTCCCTCTCCTCATTGCCTCTGACTCCCCAGAGGAGATGAAGTCCTCCTGTTATACGCTCTCCTAACCCTAATCCTAATCCTCTCCTCTCTGCAGCACGAAGAAATCAATAAAATAATTATTTAAATGGTTGTTTCATGTTGTTCTTGTCCAAAAAATATAAACAAGTAAGACTTGGGAACATGTCTCTCTTTTAGCGCTACAACCCAAGTGCTTAGATAGATGCACAGTACCTTATACACAGTAGGTGTGTCACATAGGTGACAACATAGACACCTGTGTTGTCTATGGAGAAAAGTGGTGATGTAACTGATGATGGAAAGCAAATCATCCACAAAACAAGACTAATGCAGAATACTGGCTGCACTGTATTAAATATCTAAGTTACCATATGCGTTACAAGTGAAGTAAAAGTAAAAACCTACTGCTTAAAGGTGGGCAAAATAAAGTTAAGACTCAACTTTCCAAAGTAAAGTTTCTTTGTGCATCCTCAGGTGTTATGTGAAACAGGCGGAGTTCCACTTGAGTTACCAGTAAGAAGATACACAACCAAATCAAGACTGCTGCCACATTTGGCACAAGCCTGCTCTTCTTGGCAGTCTCTGTGAGGCCAAGAGTTGAGCTGGCCAGAGAAGCATGATTTATCTGCCACATTTAGAAGTGGTCCCTCTACAACAGGAATGCTATGCTACTAATGGGCTTTGAATTCTAACCTTGCCAAACCAGTACCTTTCCTAAGTATTCAATTCACTTACATATAAAAAAAAAAGCTGAATCCTATGTGTCCCTGACAAAAACAAGTTTAATAAGGCATCACAGTCCCATTCGAGTTGGAGAAAAAGTTGCTCTTTCGAAAGAAAAAAAGAAGGAAAGAAGGGAGGGGAGGGGAAGAAAGAAAGAAAGAGAGAGAGAAAGGGAGAAAGAAAGGGAGAGAGGAAGGGAGGAACGGAGGAAGGAAGAAAGAAGTCATGCTAACCAGATCTCTTTTACAAAAGAAAGTCATTACTTGGAAAATTAAAAGAAACTGGTAGGCGGATGCTAGGAGGCTAAAGGTTGAGGGGCTGTCGATGGACGCTGCCCAGTGAAATGACTATCGCCGGGTGTGGTGGGCAGCATTTGCCAACCCACCGCGAACAATCCCAGGTCCGTGGAGAGCATGCAGGTTTGACATAAGCCAAACCCCTGCTGTCCGGCTCGTCGCACTGACCCTGCCAATGCAACAAACGCGCAGACCCTCTCCGCGCGGTGAGGAGCGGAGTTGCCGCCGCCGTTCAGCGCTTCCCGGGAAATGCGCGTCCGGGGGAGGCTCAGGTAAGGACCCGGAGATCTCGGGATTAAACGTTTGGCCCTTTGTTCTCTGCACGGTCGCGGAGCCCTGGGCACCCGCCGCTCCTCCTCGCCCACCGCTCCCGGGCGCCAGCGACTCCCGCCGACAGGCAGCGCAGACTCGGGCGCCCCGACTCGCCGGCGCTCCTCGCCCTCCCCGCGGCGGGTCAGCGCCCCACAGCCTCAGCGGCGCGCGGCCCCTCGCCCTCACCTTGTAGACGTCGCCGTAGGTGCCGCTGCCGATGCGCTGAATCAGCTCGAAGTCCTCCTGAGGGTTCCGGCGGGACAGATCGAAGCAGGGGTTCATGGCGGGCCCCGGGTGCCCCCCGCCTCCCTCCCGGGCAGGGGAGGGGGGGCGCTCAGGGGGCCACACGGAGAGTGGGAGCCGCGGCGGGCCCCCTGCTCCCCCGGCGGTCACAATCGCCCGGCTCCACGCTGCGGCCGCCGCCGCGGACGACGACGACCGGCCTAACCGTCCCCGCCCCCCGCAGCCCGCCGCGGCGCCGAACCCGGGTCACACCCACACGGAGCCAACGACGCTCGCAGCCCCTCGCTCGGGGTGAAACTCCAACATGGCTTCCGCCTTCGCCGCTCCTCCCCCTCCCCTTACTCCGGCTCCTCCACCCTCCTCCCCTTTCCCGGCTCCCGCCCGACTGCGCAGCCGCGAGCACGGAGGGAGCGCTCTCCGGCCCCGCGCGCGGCCCTCCCCGTGCGCGCTCCGGCTCCGCGCGCTTGCCTGGCGAGGCCCGGACCCCGGGCGCTACTCGGCCAAAACGGCCGCGGCTTCCCCGCACGGGGAACCCGCGCGCGACCGCCGCTGTGCCGTGCCAGAAAAGGCTCGCCTGCCCCCGGGACCGCGGAGGGGGGGCAGGCAGAAAGGAGCTCCTATTCGCTTCTCATTTCCCCAGCGACAAAGTCTGACGTCGCCGCATCAGGTCCCCATCCTAAGCAGGTAGTATAGTTTTAATTTGCAAGACGGCCCGTGTCCCGAACTTTTTTTTAGAAGCAACTATACATAGGGCACAGCCGAGTCCCACAGACTTTCTGGGATTGCGGGAAGGGGTTGTTGTCCTGAGGAAATCCCCTGAAAAAAGTGAGCTGTGCTTGCTGCGACCCCTGACACTCGGGCCCTTGGAGTTGACCTGCCAGGGTGCAAAAAAGGACAGGTCAGGAGGGCGGCCAGGGAGGCGTGTGGAGTGGGTAGGCCGTGGGAAGCTCTGGAGGAAAAACACGCCAAACGGCCGCCAGCCCTTCCGCGTGGAGGGCGTGGGAGGCAGCCAGAGGCCAGAACTAAAGCAGTGCTTGACCTTCACCAGAGGCGTCTGGATTATCAAAGATGGGGGAGGGGACCAGCAAGCTGTCTAGCAACCTTGCAAAGGAGAGGTGGGGTGGGGGTGAAGGGTGGAGCGTGGACGAGATCCGTTCCCATATCTGAAATGTCAACCTGTGATGGTCCGCAAGCTCTACAGCTTAGCTACCCAAAGCCCCACCCTGCTTCAGACCCAGATTGCAAGCCTTGCATCCCATGTGTGTGGACACCAGCTTCAAATCTTATTATCTGTCCAAGAAAGCCTCTGGGTATGTAGGGTTAATTTTCTGTTCTCAGTAAACTGCCCACTAGGCATTTCCAAAAGCTTTAATCAAGTAGGTAGGTGATGGCCACTTCGGCAATACCGCTTTGGATTTTTGCTTCAGAAGCTGTTTTCTAGTACCCTTAGGCACCACACCTTCTGACCGATAATATTCCCTAAGGCCTCGTGGCTCCCCGAAAAACTAGGTCTTATCAAACTTGTTAAATATAAAATAAGTATCATCAAATAATAGTCAAGCGAACTATTTAC
Organism: Mesoplodon densirostris; assembly: GCF_025265405.1. Classification (NCBI taxonomy): domain Eukaryota; kingdom Metazoa; phylum Chordata; class Mammalia; order Artiodactyla; family Ziphiidae; genus Mesoplodon; species Mesoplodon densirostris. The sequence continues at coordinate 31,939,058 of NC_082674.1, forward strand.
AGTTAACTGCCTCGTACATTTTTATCTTTTCCATCTCTTTGCCTACAGTCAGATTGCATGTTTACTAAATTCTCAAAGAAGTTGTTTGCCCTATCTGTTGACTAAAAGATGTTGGAAAATGACCATCTCGTCACCTATACAAGTAGACCTTCAATTATCTAGTTTTTAATTATTTTAAAGCATCAGTACTAGGAGCATATTACTTACACTGCTGCCCTATGAATGCTTATCATTGGGTTTCTTCTAGATGGATCGACCTTAAAAGACTCTGGTATCTTGAGAATTAAACTCCTGACTATAAATATTATTCCATGGCTAAGGACCCTGTTTTTTGCCTGTTTAAGGCACTTGTCCAGAGGCAAGCCTTCTTACAGACTGTCCACTTTTGGAGAATTGTTTGGCCTCCTTAAGCCAAACACGAGGATAATTAGCCCAGGGTTCAGATAAGCAGACCTAATAAACTATCTCAAATCGAACCAGTTCTGCTCTCTTTTTCTGCCTTTTTAATGCTGGAAAGCCAAATTCTCAGGATTGAATGCTGCACAAGAAAGTTCTAATGGTTTCACTGTTTTGTTTGCGAGGATTATCATCTGTGCAGATAACTTTGCATTTGCATCACTAATAGACTTCTTTCAAAGGGAAAAGACATTTCAGTAGGGCTGAAACAGTCTTTAAAGTTTTGTTTGTTCCATTTTGGCAAGGCCAAGCTAGTCCTTTTGAAAAGACATGGATTTGCATGTAAGGGCCTGATTTGCCGTATGGGTTACAACATAAAAGGGCTTTTGCAATCAACAAAGAATAAAATATTTTGCTGTTTGTAATACATACATACAGCCAAATCTGATGTCTCTTTTCTATTCTAACACTCAGCTTCACTAGAAGTAACACTAATGATCACACTTTCTTTGAATCAGAAATAACTTGCCTCTTCTATGATTAGAAGCATCCTTAGAAGTCCTAAACTGCTTCTACAGCATCTCTCCTGGACTTACTGCTGCTTGAATACCTTCAGTAGAAGGGAACTCACTGCTTCTGAAGGACCCTGCTTCAGTATAAGATAGTGCTAGTGAATAATCATAACAATAATAAAAAATATCTAAAATTACCAGGTGCTTACAGGGTGCCAGGAACTGAGCCAAGTACTTTCCATGTATTATCTCATTTAATTCTCACAACAACTTGATGACATAGATATTATTATCTCCATTTTTTGAGGCACAGACAGATTAAGCTGCTCAAGGTAATACAGAAAGCTGAAATTTGAATAGAGGTAGTAAGACACAAAGGCCAAGCTCTTAGCCACTAGTCTGTAGTTAAAGTATACTTTAAAAAATTTCTCTTATGCTAAGCCAAAATCTGCCTCCCTGTTACTCAATTGGAGTCAGTGATTATTAGATTCTAGTGGTGTAGAGTATAAAGAAGAAAAACCAGGGTGCCCGACCTCAAGGAATTTGCAGCCTCACAAAACAGTGTGAGAAGAACAAAGGAGGGACCTAAATGTAGACAGAAAGATGTAGGAATGATGCTAAAGTAAATTTTGAAAAATATGTCAAGAGTTTGCCAGACAAACAGTGGGGAGGTGGTACACTCCAGGCTGGCCACTTAGCCCCAGATCCTTAAAGCATCCAGCCAAAGATGGACAGTAGCAGTTGCCACCATATCCAGACCACCCTTCTGTTAGCCCATCCCTCGTGCATCTGCAGCTTAGAAATTCCTTGCTCTCCACCCCAGCTTTCAGTTTCATCCTCAGGACCTCTTGTCTAATAACCCACTGGATCCACTTCTTTGGCTTATTGACCATATAGCCACCATTCACATTTTCAGTATACCACCAGCTCTGGGAAAGGAATACTGAGCTAGACTTCACTCAGAAAAGACTCATTGCAACCAGGCCATCTGCCAGGGCAGGAGAATCAGACTCAGACATGGCGTGAAACAATATGGCAGAAAGTTCCAGGAGGTTATATAACCTAGCCTAACACAGCTCTGAGCCTGGCTACCTGGGTTCAGGTCTTGTCTCTGTCTCCTTACTGAACAACCTTGGGAAGTTATTTCAAACTGGGGCTATTATGAAGAGTCGAAAAGAAAATACCTGTAAAAGTCAGCGGTACCTGGCACCACAGTAATCCCACAAAGTATTAATTACTGTTATTTTGAGTACATTTTAGAATGTTTTAAAGGCTGACAGTCATGAGGATGGGGTTGGAGATATGATTTAGCAAGCAAATGCAATAACATAAGAGACCTTGAATTAAGGCCAGGGAGGCCTAGGATGGAGAAAAGGGAAGGAAACTAGGAAATAATTGGACGGTGAGGAAGCGGACAGTGACATGGATGACAAGCAGGTTTCTGGCTCAGACAATCGGGAAGATCCCAAAAAGGTAATAGCATTTGCCATAATAAGAGGAACTGAGGTTATTTGGGGGAGGGTTATAACACTGGGTCAAAATAGATGATTCTGTTTTGTATCTGTTAAATTGGAGGTGCTCAAATAGAAATGTGAAATAAGTGATAAATTTTACATTTATCACTAATAAAAATTAGGGTTGAAACTTAGAAAAAATTTCGGGGCTAATTTTTAAATTTGGAGAGCCATAGTTCAGAAATGTTTGTTGAGCATCTGTTAGGTGCCAAACATATATTAGGTTCTGGCAATGCAATAGGTCCCTGAACTCAAGTTGGGGCTACAGACAAGTTCTCAGATAATTTCTTGACAGTGAGATAAGTACTGAGGTGCAGAGAAGCAAAGCAAGAAGAAGATACTAGATGCCACTCGGGCTAATAATTTGGTTCTTTTTCAACCTATATATATTTTTAATTTCTTTAAATGAATTTCTTAATTTTTTTAAGATAGTAAATGGATATTTTTGAAAGCATGTACTCAACATTTATTTACAGGTGAGGTGGAACCCTGCATGGGGAGTGGGTGGAGATGGAAGTCCTCAGGTGTCAGCTCTCAGCCTCCTCTCTGTTATTCTGAGCAATTCAGCTCTGCTTCCAGACTTGCATACGTCCTAGCACAGTGTTTCTCAGTGGAGGTTTCATTAGCATTTTGGGTAGTCCTTGCTTGCATGGGACTGTCCCCAAGCATTATAACATCCCTGCCCCGCCATCAGTACTGCTCCCAGCCATACTGACATCAACAACATTTCCAAATGCCTAGGGTTGGGCTGGGGGGTGAAGGTAGTGACTAGATTGAAAATGTTTGCCTATCGTGTCCCTTTGGAAAACTATCACCCACACCAAACTATTTATTATAGAATTCCTTTCTATTTCATATAGTATATTCCCTGAGAGAAGTCCTGATATATAAACATTGTCCCTTTTATTACATTTCCAATATTTAGCACCCAAGTGATATATCACTGCCCTCTGTAGATGCACAACCAAGATTCCACCTGCCCTTTATTATGTAGTTTCCAGGATCACATAAGAGGGCAACGAATCTAGTCTTTGCAGGTTATGGAAGTCTTTGCAGAGGAAGGAAACTCTAAGCTGAGACTTAAAAGACAAGTTAGAGAATTAGCCAGGCAAGAAGGTATATTCTATACTGAGGGTAGAAAGTTTACATTCAAAGAAGTGAAAGTAGTTCTGTTTGGAGTGAACAACAGATGAGGCTAGAGTGGTAAACAGGGACCAGTCCATTAAGGGGCATGTAAATTGTGTTAAATAATTTGGATTTTTGAGAACACAAGGGGGCTATTGATGGGTTATCAGCACAGGAGTGGCATGATCTTACTTGTGCCTTAGAAACGTTCTGCTAGCTGCAGGTGGAGAATGAATTGAAGGCAGATGGCAAGACTGGAGACAAGATGGGAGAATATGTAATGCAGTATCGTCTAATGAGCAGTCTTTGCTCTGAGCTCCTCATTGGCCTCACTGAGCCTTTCTCAGAGTGGCTCTGCAGTCTGAGACTCGTCCTGCTTACTCCTCCATTCCTCTTCATCCTTCCAGGTATTTCCACAGATAAGTCTCTTGCACTTCTAATTCAATTTTACCATCTGCAGAATTAGTACAATTAGTATCAATGAAGCAAAGAAGGAGGGAATTTTAAGAAGAGAATGAGCAAGTGTGTTAGCTGCCAAAGAGAGACTGAGGAGGGAGATATAAAAGTATCATTAGATTTGTCATCATGGCGGTCAGTGCTGACCTAACTATTGATGTTCATAGTTCCTCTCCTGCAAGTGTGTGTCCTCTTAGTTATATTCTCCCAGATCCCCTTCAGCCTTTCTCATACATCATGATCTTCATACATTTCATCTGGACCCCCCTCATATGGACACATGTAATGTATTAATATCTTTCTAAACTCTGGCACTAAACATTGAGCTTAGTATTCCACATGCAGTCTGGTCAGTATTGACTACAGGAAGACTATAACTACCTATTATCTCAACACTATATCGTAGCCCAAACTTTGATTCAGCTTTTAATAGTTGCAACAAACTCAGGGCCACCGTGCTGCCCAACTCCAGAGGATCAGATTATAATCTATAATTATATAATCCTCAACTACAACTGGCCCCTGGGTCTCCATCAAGTAACATCTCCAAAAAACATATTTGCTCCCCTCTGAATCAGATCATCAGAGGTGTTCTTGAACCCCCATTGCCATAAAGTGCCAGGGACAAGAACCTGATCTCATAGATCCTACTGTAAAATTCCTGCTAACAGTTTATCAGATCAAATAGCATCTTCTCATCACCAAGCAGATAAAACACACCAACAAAACAGGGCATAGTGTTGCTATCAGGTGAGATCTTGCAAAGGCAAGTTAGACAAGAACCTTGTCTCAATAGAGAAGAACCTCCTATCTTCTTGAGAAGCCAGGATTTCAAGGGAGTGCCCTTGGGCCTGCACTGTAGGGAATTGTTATCTTTTTAGACCCAACTAATCCTTGATGGGTGTAGGCTCTGTGAAACATAGACAAAATGCTAAAGGATTGTAAAGAGGGGCAGGCTGAATACAGTCTGGGTGAGAGATCAAGAGATGCTGAGATAATCTACCGATAAAAATCCTGGTTATATTCACCTTTTATCCCCTGATAGGTCAGAGCACAGTGTTTCCCTGGTTCCCTTTCATATAACATCTAGCCTAAAATTCCCCTTAGGTGCCCTCAGTTAAAGGGTATTGCCCTGTCCCCTAGTTCCCAAATACAGAGTGAGGCCACTGTTGGGCCAGATTGGATCGAGTTGACTCAGAACAAATGCAGTTACATACACTGTGTTTCCAGGGTAGATTACTGCCCAGAGTGCTATCCTACTGGCCTGTTCTTTAGAAGCTTTATTCTAGTCGCTATTACTCCCTTAGGAGGAGTCTAGCCCCTGCTCTCGACAAAACCTCTAGGAAAGCAATCTGCTCATAGATCTAAAAAGTTCATCTCTTTGGAGAAAAAAATCCGTGAATTTGGTTTAAACCTGGACTGGAGTTTTTCTTGATCAAAACAGGCAAAACAAAAACAAAAATAACAACAGAAATAAAAGCCCAGTTAAGTAATTGAAACAACATGTGCCAGGAGTTTTTCGTTATTCCTTACCCTCTGCTCATAGCTCAAGGCAGATGTGAAGGTGACTCATTTCTTAAACTGACCCAGATCTCTGCCCCAGGAAATAGGTCATCCTGGGTCTGAGCTCATGGCAAAGCCCAACTGCATCAGGGCCTCTTCTCAGCATTAGAGCCAAAGCTTCAGTCTGGAATCTGATCATCTGGGTTACTTAAGATACTTTTTTTAAAAATTATGTTTAAATTAGGACTCATCTGGTAGTATAAACTTTCCCAGCTGAGTACCCGATGCCATCAGAAATAGTTTAAACATGTTGATGGAATAATTATTCTCATTGTAAAAGGAATAAAAGGAAAGAAACTCATGAAAATTTCCCCACTGCTTTGTATTTCATTTACAAATGGCTAAGCTCTTATATGAAATTTGTGAATAGTCCTTTTCAAGCATAAATGTGGAGCTGTACAGGCATTCTCTCTCTGTCTCAACATCAGTACCATTAAGTGGGCATCAATATCTGAAAATGTTTGTATGAACTTTCAATATCTGAAAGTATAACACTCTTACACTGCTGATGCCAATATTTAGGGCTTACCTCTGATCTAAAGAGAGCCCCCTTTGGTCCTTCCAAATAGATCCAAAACACCATGTCTGCAAATCTGAGTGCAGTCTGGTTTTTGCTACGGGGTACAAGCCTCTTAATTAGTCTCTCTGGCCCCATTCTCTTCTTCTGATATACCGCACCTGGCCAAGAAATATGCTGCTTAAAATGCCAGTGGAAATATGGAAGTCTCGGAGGGAAGCTAGATTTGGAATGAATGTGAGCTCACTTTTAGGCATATTACATTTGAGAAGATGAAAGGGCATTAAGGAGAAGCCATTGCAAAGATAGTGACAGAGTTAGAAAGTGCAAGAGGAAATTAGATCATCACGTGTAAATTTAAGTCATACAAATAAAGACGGTAGAATATAGAGATCTCTAAGTGACAGTCTGAGAGTGTAGAGCAATGGTGAGCAATCTTTTTTTTTTTTTAATGAAGGCCACTTAAAAGGAATAGAAAATGTTTCTGGGCCTTGTTTTTTAAACGTTTAAAGTGAAAATAATGTAACTTCCATAACAAGAATTTATGCTGTGGGATAATTTATTAAGATATGAATATGTATCCATTCTTCCCCAGGCAGTGTTTTCCAGCCTGTCTTTGCTTGCTATATTTGTGACGTGGAATTTAAGGAAAGGATAGTGGAGACGTGATGGTGGGGAAGGAGGAAGACAAGGGGAATAATTTAGCCAGAAAGGAGCTAAATCAACCTTTCAGGTGTTGGAAGAAAGAGAGAAGGGAGAAAATAACCAAGAGCCAATTGGGTCCTAGAGAAAGAGTTTGTGTTTTAGGACTGGAGAGAATAGAATGGAACTCAAGTGTGACTCTGTAACCATGAATGGGTTCCTCATAGGTGCTCTTTGAGGGCTGCCAGTAAGGATTGGAATACCTTTTTATGATTACAGTATATCTTTATATGTGATCCTGAGCAGAGTCTGAGGTAGGTGGGATCCCAGGATTAATTAAGGTTAAAAGAAGAACGCCAATGAGAAATTTGCCAATACTTTCAAACTGCTAAAATATTATCTGGTTACATGTAAGAAGTCACGACACAGAAGCAGCTTTGAAATCTTTTATAACTTAATTTGCATTACTTTTTAGCATTTATAAATATTTTCATATTTATGTCTCATTTTATCTTTGGAAAGACTCCTTCATTTATTATCGTCCTTAGTTTACAGATGGGGAAATTGAAGCTTAGAGGAGTGAAAATCAGAAACAGATCAGGGTTTATAATTAGTTTCAGTCAGTTGAACATCTACTGAGCTTTGATTACTGAGTTTCAGGTTATATTAGATATTGGGGTTGCAAAAATGAATAAAATGTGCTCCCAGTCCTCAGCCACTCAACCAGTCCTTTCTTTGCTCTTCTCCAGTTCTCTCCCAGAGATTTGATATCCCGTCTTACGTGGGGCTGGGCAAGTTCATGGTGTGATCCAAAGCTGAGCATCACCTACACAGAGTGCTAGTTTATAGCAAGAACTGACTCCGGGCTACTCTCCAGTTCCATGCCTATGATGTAGTCATCAGAGTTGCAAAGGTAAGGAAGAAATGGGAAATCTTGTATACTGTGGGGAGGAGAATAAATGGGTGCAACCACATTGCAAGGCAATTTTTCATTATCAAAGCTAAAGCTGCCCTTACAATCTTACAATCTAACAATTCCATTTCTACATGTATAAATGAAACTCTCCCTCAAATGCATAAAGAGACATGTAAATGACTGTTCATTGAAGCATTATCTAAAACAGGAAAATAATTGGAAACAACCTAAATGTTCATCAACCTGAGAATGGATAAATAAATTGGTGTCTGATCACACAGTGGAATACAATATTATAGTTAAATGAACTAAAACTAGAATTAGAATATGCATAAATCTCAACTAATAGAATATTGAGTGAATAAAACCAAGTGGCAGAAGATACATAAAGTATGCTACTGTTTACATAACTTTAAACACATCAAACAATACTGCATATTTCCATTTGTAATAACATTTTAAAATATTTGTGGTTATGATAAATTACCAAATTCAGGATAGTTGTTACCTCTACTGAGAAAGCAGGATAATGATAGAGTATGTAGAAGCCTTTAGCCAAATCTGTATTTAAAAACAAAAACAAAGACGTGGATCTAAAGCAAATATGGCAAAAAGTAAATATGTGACAAAGCTGGGCAGGAAAGACAAAAGAAGTTGTTATATTATTTTCTATACTCTGTATGCTTGGAATATTCCATTTAAAAATATCTGTGGTCCTTGAACCCTGGAATTCTGGGATTTTCTTGTGTTTTTTACTTTGTGCAGAATTTTCTATTTTTTTCTTTTGCCCATGCTAAGATTCCATCCATTCTTTGATACCTAGCTCAAGTCTCACTACCTTACTGAGAATTTCTGTGACCATCTTGTCAGTTCAAACTATTGCTCTCCCTTTTCAAAACCATGATAGATCTATAAAGCTCTCTTGTACACTATGTATTTATGACCAGATTCTTTCATATTGTTGTTTAAATATATATTGTCTTGCATTAATATTTGACTTTATACATAAACCTTGTTTCTCCAATTGTAAGAGCCTTAAGAGCAGGGACGATGTCTTAAATGTCTTTAATTCTTCACCAGTGCCCAGTAGAGCCTAACCAGATACTTATTAAAGAAAAGTGATATATAAACCATAACCCTTCCTACAAAACCTTTACATAGAAAGTTGAAAATGCTAGTTTGTGCTATATTTGCCTTTATTTTCCAAGAGAGAGAATACCAATGAGCTGTGAAATGACCAAAAATCAGGTAGCAGAAGGGAAAAGAAGAAATAACGGGTTTGTATATTACACATTCTGGATAATCAGCTCTTGAATGATTAAATGTGGATAATCTCTTATGGGAAAAGCAGGTTTTAAAAATTCATTTTATGACTACTGAATTGTTTTATAGTTATTTCCAGTTTTCAGACAATCCTAGGCCAAACTTACAAATTATTTTTTTTATATAAAGTTATTTATTTTTGGCTGCATTGGGTCTTCGTTACTACGTGGGTTTTCTCTAGTTGCAGAGAGTGGGGACTACTCCTTCATTGCGGTGTGTGAGCTTCTCACTGTGGTGGCTTCTCTTGTTGCAGAGCACGGGCTCTAGGTGCGTGGGCTTCAGTAGTTGTGGCTCACGGGCTCAGTAGTTGTGGCTCGCAGACTCTAGAGCGCAGGCTCAGTAGTTGTGACTCACGGGCTTAGGTGCTCCGTGACATGTGAGATCTTCCCGGACCAGGGCTCGAACTTGTGTCCCTTGCATTGGCAGGCAGACTCGTAACCACTGTGCCACCAGGGAAGCCCCTACAGATTATTTTGAAAAAATATTTCCTCTCATGATATGTTGCATAATCACACGCAAATGTACCTTGTTATCATTCTGCCTTCATTCCAGTATTTATTGGACTAGACATGGGAATGGTGGTCCGATGAAACTAAAAAACAAAAGGTTTTCCACCTATGGAATCAGGGAAGGATTTTGGAGAAAAAAAAATTACTTTGAGTTCAGTTTACCCTTAGTTTATCTGGTAAAAAGTGCTTGTATCTGAGGCAACCACCTCACCTGACACCTCAGAGTGAAAGGTTAGTCTATACTAGGCCCAGGATGAAAGCTGATAAGCAGAGGAAATGGTAAGAGGTCTGGACTACATTGTCTCTCCTCAGAATGAAAAGTCGGTTATCACAGAATGAGATAAATTTAGGAATCAGTGTAGTTACTTTTAGCAGAAGCAGCAGCTCCTATGGTCTATTTCAGAACTACCCCCATTTTGTCCCTGGTGAGTTTTCCTAATGGACCTTTGTAATGTTTTATTAAACCAGGCCACTATCTCATGGTTCTTTGGCCTAAGTGCTACAATACCCAAAATACAGTTCCTTAAATTAAACCTTACCTACATCTGTATTTATGATGGTATTCTTAATTCTACAGTGTACCTCAGGGAGGTTATATCTTTAAAATTATTAACACCTCTATCTCTATGTCATTTGTGTCCTGGTGAAGAAAATATCTTGCCGTTTGGTAAGAGATAATATATTCCCTCATGTTCACATCATTTGTGGGCATTAATGTTGAAGCAAAGCCTTAAAGCAGTGACCAGAGTATTTTTATATTAATGATGAATCTTATCATTGCTCTCTGCAATTTTTCCTTTCCTTAAAGAGAAGCAAGAAAAATGCTCTTATATGGGCTTCCCTGGTGGCGCAGTGGTTGAGAGTCCACCTGCCGATGCAGGGGACACGGGTTCGTGCCCCAGTCTGGGAAGATCCCACATGCCGCAGAGCGGCTAGGCCCGTGAGCCATGGCCGCTGGGCCTGCGCATCCGGAGCCTGTGCTCCGCAAGGGGAGAGGCCACAACAGTGAGAGGCCTGCCTACCGCAAAAAAAAAAAAAAAGAAAAATGCTCTTATAAAGAGAATATATCCAATGAATATATTGGGTTCTCAAAGTTCCCTAAAAGAAAAGTGTTTATAACTTGGAATTGATTTCCCATGGAAATAGTGTGATTGATTATGGTTACATTCTAAGTCAAGGCCACAAAATCGAAATAATATTAATAGGTGTGGCAGTTGATTAAGAAATCACATCTTGTTTTCTTGTATCTGGGCTTGCCATGAAAAGACAAGGAGTACTTTTCCCTTCTCTTCTCTAGAGGGAAGGTTAAAATGTGGTGATTTTCTAAAGTCTTTGGGAGACAGAAGACTCAGTTATCTGGAAGGAGAAGGGTTCTAAGAAAATGGGAATGGCTTGACTTCAGGAGAATTTGGATCTCCTGAGCCCAGAAGGAGGAGAGAACCAGACAAGAGTCAGTTTCCATAAATGGTGAAGACCCATGTTCACTTCCAAATAACAGATCAGAATGGTTTAGACCTCCATGGGGATGCCAGCAATGATATGTTATCTCAGAAGTAGTAAAAGTATGGACTTCCCCCATGGCGCAGTGGTTAAGAATCCGCCTGCCACGGCAGGGGACACAGGTTCGAGCTCTGGTCCGGGAAGATCCCACATGACGCGGAGCAACTAAGCCCCTGCGCCACAACTACTGAGCCTGCACTCTAGAGCCCACAAGCCACAACTACTGAAGCCCATGTGCCTAGAGCCCGTGCTCCTCAACAAGAGAAGCCACCACAATGAGAAGCCTGCACACTGCAACAAAGAGTAGACCCTGCTTGCCGCAACTAGAGAAAGCCCGCGTACAACAACGAAGACCCAACACATCCAAAAATAAATAAATACATTTATTTAAAAAATAGTAGTGAGGCTTCCCTGGTGGCGCAGTGGTTGAGAGTCCACCTGCCGATGCAGGGGACATGGGTTCGTGCCCTGGTCTGGGAAGATCCCACATACTGCGGAGCGGCTGGACCCGTGAGCCATGGCTGCTAAGCCTGCGCGTCCGGAGCCTGTGCTCCGCAACGGGAGAGGCCACAACAGTGAGAGGCCCGCGTACGGCAAAAAAAAAAGAACAAAGATTGTCATACTGGTTTTAAAAATATATGTGCTTTGTACAAAAGATATAAGAGTAATAATCTAAAATTATGACACAGAATAGTTAAAAGTAAAAGAATAGAAAGACATTTTATGCAAACACTAGCCCAAAGAAAGCTTGTATAGCTATAAATAACATATAAAGTAGACTTTAAAGATAGAAGCATTATTAGAAATAAAGTGTGATATTTAACAATAATAAAAATATTAACCCATCTAGAAGATAAAACAATTCTAATTTTGCACACAATTAGCAATATACTACAAAATACATAAAGCAAAAAAAAATTGCCAAAATTTCAAGGAGAAATAGACAAATCTATAATCACAGTAGGAGCTTTTAACACGTCTCTCAGGAACTGATAGAACAGGAAACAAAACATTTAAACAACATGACTTACAAAATTGACATGATGGATATATATGGAATATTGCACCCAACAACTGCAAAATTCCCCAACACATACAACCTAAGCAATGTATTTCTAAGTAATTCATCAGTCAAAGAAAAAAAATCACAGTAGAAATTAGAAAATGTTTTGAACTAAATCATGATGAAAATATGACATAAAAATTTTTGAGATGCAGCTAAAACTGTGTTTAGTGAGAAATTTATAATTTTAAAGGCTGAAATTTATAGTGTTAAACAAGAATTACCTAAGTATCCATCTCAAAAACCTAGAAAAGAACAGTTAAACCTGAAAAAAGTATAAAGAAAGGAATAGTAAAGTGAAGAGAAAAAAATTAATGAAAGAAAATGTACAGTAGAGAAGAGTCAATGAAAAGAAATAGTAAAACTGACCAATCCCTAGCAAGACTGGTCACACATACAAAGCAGAAACAAAAAAACCCAAATAGGATACATATTCTCTATCAGGCTTGAAAAGGGGGACGTCACTGTGAATCCTACAGATACCACAAACTTGAAATAAAACTATTTTAGACAGCTTAAAGTCAGTAAGTTTGAAAATTTAGATGAAATGGGAAATTTCTAGACAACCCAACATATAAAAAGTGACACCAAAAAATAAAAAAAGAAAGAAAGAAAGAACACCTGAATAGTTCTATATCTACTAAAGAAACCGAATAGTGATTAAAAATCTTCACACACTAAATCTCCAGATTCTTATGACTTCACCATTAAATTCTTCCAAATATTTAAGGAAGAAATGAAAACAATAGTGCACAGACTCTTTCAGAGAATACAAAAATACCTTCATTTTATGAGGCCAATAAAATGTTGATCCCCAAACCTAAGGTCATTATAAGAAAAGAAAACTGTAGACCAGTCTCTCTCTTATCAGAGATGAAAAAAATTCTAAATATCAGCAAAACAAATCCAGTAATATATAATATATAAAATGTGTGTTTCTTTCAAGCATTAAAGGTTGCTTTAACATTGGTAGTCTTATTATTTACCAAATTAATAAAATAAAATGTAGGGACTCCCCTGGTGGTGCAGTGGTTAAGAATCCGCCTGCCAGTGCAGGATACACGGGTTCAATCCTTGGTCAGGGAAGATCCCATGTGCTGCGGAGCAACTAAGCTCATGCACCACAACTACTGAGCCTGTGTGCTGCAACTATTGAAGCCTGCATGCCTAGAGCCCGCGCTCCGCAACTAGAGAAGCCACTTCAATGAGAAGCCCGTGCACCTCAACAAAGAGTAACCCCTGCTCGCTGCAACTAGAGAAAGCCCACACAGCAACAAAGACCCAACATGGCCAAAAATAAATAAATAAATAAATAAAATCTAAAATAATAAATAAAATAAAATGTATATGATCATCCTTATAGATATAGAAAAGGAATTTCATAAAATTCAATATCCATTCATGATTTAAAACTCTTAGCAAACTAGTAATTTCTTCTCTTTTTGGTAGTCTTTTATTTTGAAATAAGTTTAAACTTATAGAAAAGTACAGTCACTGTTATGAAAATGAAAATTCAAACCACATATTGGAAGACAATATTTATTAAACATACCTGATAAAGGACTTGTATCAAGAATACAAAAGAATGCTTACAGTTCAGTAAGAACTCATAATTAAAGTAGAAGAACTCAATTTATGACATGGGCAAAAGATTTGAATAAGTATTTTATGAATGGCAATAAGCATCTGAAAAGATGCTCAACATCATCAGTTATCGAGGAAATGGAATTAAAACCACAATGAGATACCAGTACACACCCACTAGAAGGGTTAACATTAACAACACTGACAGTACCAAGTATTGGCAAAGACGTGGAGCAACTGTAACAGTGATATACTTCTGGTAGGAATGTAAATGATATGGTCATTTTGGAAAAATTGGATGATTTTTTTATAAAGGTAAACATATATTTACCATAGGACCCAGCAATCGCACTCTGATATATCTACCTAAGAGAAATGAAAACGTGTATTCACAAACATATATACTTGAATGTTCATCACAACTTTATTCATAATGGCCCAAATCTGGAAACAACAAAACGTCCCATCAACAGGTGAATGGATAAACAAACTGTGGCATATCTATACAATGGAATACTATTTAGCACTTTAAAAAAAACCCTGATGAACTACTGATACATAAAATGACATGGATAGAATTTCAAAAACATTATTCTCAGTGAAAGAAGCCAGACACAAAAGATTCCTTTCAGTATGATTCCATTTATATGAAATTATAGTAAAGACAAAGGTATAGTGACAGGACACATATCAGTGTTGCTAGTCATGGGGTGGGAGAAAGAAATTGACTTCAAAGGACAAAAGGGAACTATATCGTGAGTATGATGATGATTACATTATAGAATACATTGTAAAATTCATAGACTTGTACTCTTAAAATCGATGAATTTCATTGTATGAAAATCATATCTCAATAAAGTCGACCCCCCCCAAATTGGTCAAAGATTTGAACAGGTACTTCAAAAAAGGGAATATCCAAGTGCCCAACAAACATGTGAAAAAGCACAAAATCAGAAGATGTGAAGCAGCTGGAACTCTCCTACACAGCTGGTGAGAATATAAATTGGTACCACTTTGGGAAACTATTTGGCAGTTTCTAAGAAAGCTGAATATGTGCATAACCCATGACCCAACAATTTTAGTCCTATTTGTAGGAACCAAAATTTGCAAACAACCCAAGTATCCATTCAACAGTAGATAAATGATGTGTATCTGCACAATGCAATACTACACAGAATGAAAATGAATGAACTACTGCTACACATGGATGAAGCTTATAAACATAATGTTGAGTGAAGGAAACCATACACAAAAGGCTGCATTTATTTAAAGTTCAAAAACAGAAGAGATTAAATTATGGTAATAGACATCAGGATTGTGGTTATCTGACAGAAGGTTATAATTGGGTGGGAGCATAAGGGGGCTTCTAGAGTGACAGTAGCCCTTTTTGATCTTCGTACTGGTTATATATGGGTGTGTTCACTTTGTGAAAATTCATTGAGATTCCACCCTTATGATCTGTGCCATTTTTATTTATGTATGTTATATTCAATAAAAGGTGTATTTAAATAGTTACAATCACATGAATACTTGTATAACTGTCATAATATAGATTTTGAACTAAGTAAACTCTATTTATCTGAATTTGCCCAATCTAAGAATATCTTATAAATGGAAATCTAAACATTCAAAATAGAAAATTACTTGTAGTACAAAAGCACCTTTCACTTTACAAAGCAACACATCAAATGCATGAAAGGAACAAGGATAACGCCATAGCAGATCCATTTTTCAATTTTGTAAATTTATCCTAAGGAAATAAATAATTCAACAGAAGCACAAAGCTTGCTGTGAAAATGTTCATTTTAAATATATGTCTGCTAGCTAAAATCAAATATCCAACCAGTGAATCAAGATTTAATAAATTACGGGCCTCCCTGGTGGCGCAGTGGTTGAGAGTCCGCCTGCCGATGCAGGGGATACGGGTTCGTGCCCCGATCTGGGAGGATCCCATATGCCGCGGAGCGGCTGGGCCCGTGAGCCATGGCTGCTGGGCCTGCGCATCCGGAGCCTGTGCTCCGCAACGGGAGAGGCCACAACAGTGAGAGGCCCGCATACCGCAAAAAGAAAAAAAAAAAAAAGATTTAATAAATTATTACATACCAGTACAAGATAATAACATACATTTAAAATGATGAATAGACTTTGTAGAAACACTAAAAATTTTTGCAGGTACAGTGTTAGGTAGAAAAATATAAGATGATAGGTACACCATGATTCTAACTATGTGAAAATGAACCAATAAGTAATATGAAAAAAAAAAACTTTTCTGTTGGACTGATAGATTTATGGATATTTGGGGGGGGAGGGGAGGGGATAACCGCTACCCTCCCCCCACCCCACCCCAGCGCAACAGAAATATTTTTTCTATTATTTGGATCAGTTAGAGTTCTTTTGTTGCAAGCAACAGAAACTAGCTTAAATAAAAAAGAGACTTACGGAGTCATACAGGAGTAACTTACAGAATCGAAGGAATTACTGAATACCCAAGAGGAAAGAAGAGGAACCAAGAAGGTTACAGAGATTTCAGAAACAGAAGTTCCCCAACAAATTCTCTAGGATTCTGCCTCCTGATGACTAGTTTTAAATACCTCTTTCCCCCTGTGCCTCTACTCAAGATTTAAATTATTGGGAGAGAAAATCTGATTATTCTGGCCCGAGTCAAGTATCCACCTTGTCCTTTGATTGTCAACCAAATCAGAGCAACCTGGAATTGGAGAAAGGCTCTTCTTTAAGGAAGAAGAGTAGTGTTGTTACTAGAAGAACAGGGAGTAGAAGGATACTGGGTGGGCCCAAACAACAGTTCCATGAAATCATACATCATATTTTCAGTAAATCAGAATACTACTACTTTTTCTCTTATAGTAAATGAAAATATGCTTATTGTAAAAAATTTGCAAAATTCAGTAAAGTGTAAGGTAAGAGACTAATGCAAAAGCAAGCATCCTTTATCCCATTATCCATAACCCTATAGTAATTATCTACTGCTGTATAATAAATTATTCAAAAGTAGGATGTCTAGAAGCAGAAAGTAGATTAGTGGTTGCCTAGGTCTGGGGGGAGTTGGGAGACTGGGGGATGATAGCTAAAGAGTACAGGATTGCTTTTTTTCAGGATTTCTTTATAAGGTTCTAAAATTGGATTACGGTGATGGTTGCACAACTCCAAATATACTAAAACCATTGAACTTTCAATAGGCGACTTATGGTATGTGAATTATATCTGAATAAAGTTGTATTTAAAAATACTAGTGGGGGTTTCCCTGGTGTCGCAGTGGTTGAGAGTCCGCCTGCCGATGCAGGGGACACGGGTTAGTGCCCCGGTCTGGGAAGACCCCACATGCCGTGGAGCGGCTGGGCCCCTGAGCCACGGCCCCTGAGCGATGGCCGCTGAGCCTGCGCGTCGGGAGCCTGTGCTCCGCAACGGGAGAGGCCACAACAGTGAGAGGCCCGCGTACCGCAAACAAACAAACAAACAAACAAACAAACAAAAATACTAGTGTCACCAACTGTCCCAGTTTGCCCAGGACCTCCCTGGTTTTAGCACTGAAAGTCCCATATCCCAGGAAACCCCTCAGTCCTGGTGAAACCCGGACAGTTGATCATCCTACTCAAAATTCAGCAGCTTAAAACAATACACATTTGTTGTCTCATAGCTTCTCTAGACCAGGAATGCAGGTGGAGCTTAACCATGTGGTTCTGGCTCAGGGTCTCTCATAAGCTTGCAGTCAAGTGGCAGCTGGGGCTGCAGTCACCTGAAGGCTTGACTTAGGCTGGGGGGTCTGCTTCCAAGTTTACTCATGTGGTTTTATCAAGAGGCCACAATGGGGACTTCCCTGGCTGTCCAGTGGTTAGGACTCCACTTCAGGGGGCCCGGGTTCAATCCCTGGTCAGGGAACTAAGATCCCACAAACTACACAGTGCGGCCAAAAAAAAAAAAAAAATGAGGCCTCAACATCTTGCCACGTGTGTCTCCCCATAGAGAGAGACATGGCAGCTGGCTTTCCCCAAGAGCATGTGATCTGAGAGAAAGGCTAACTCGGATGCTGTAGAGTCTTTTATAACCTTATCATGAAAGTTGCGTGGCAGAAGTGATGACACTACTCCTGGAACAATGTGAGAGGGAACCACACAGCGTGTGAATATCAGGAGGCAGCAATCATTGGGCTGTCCTGTAGGCTGGCTCCCAACTTTAACCTTGTCAGCACTTTACTAACGTTTTGCTGATCTTTAAAGTGTAACAGACCCAATTTAGAATATATGGACAATTTAAGAGTGCAAGCATAATAGAAAAACATACAGTGAGGAATACCTTTGCACATAAATTTTACTTCTCTCTCGGGTTACACAGGATAGATTTCTAGATGTGCACTTATTAGGGTACATGGCTTAAGCATCTTAAGACTTGTCATATATTGCCAGAATGCTTTTCGGATATTCGCAGTGTATCAGAGTGCTCATTTCACCGTACCCTTGCTAGCCTCAAATATTATTGTTAGTAGCTCTGCCAATTCCTAAGTGAAAAATTGTATCTCCTTGTCTCAGAGCACCATTTTAATAGCGAGGTTGAACATTTTTCCACGTTCAGTGGCCCTTGCTAATAAATAAGCATGTAACAGGCCATAAATCCTTTCCAGATATATTCACACTTTCATTTAATATTTATTGAGTACCTAGTGTAAGAACAAGGAAATGTCTCTGTTCCTAAGATGCTCATATTCAAATGAGAGAGATGGACAAGGAAGAAGTTCAATACATTTTAATCTGAGGAAATATTTTAAAAGCACAGAGTCAAGAAACCATTGGGTTGCTGGTGGAGACTACAAGTACTTTTCTCTTGCTGGAGCATCAAATACAGAGCTGAGGGATAAGGGAGTGTTAAGAGAATCAGACCAGACAAGGGAGCTCAAATTAAATCTTGTTGGCCTTCTCAGCCTCATTAAGAAGGTTAGACTTTATCTCTGAAGGCAAAGGGAAAGCAGGGGTGAGCTGATCAGATTTGTGCTTTTGGAATTTCCCTTTGGCTAAAGTGTGGAGAAAGAATTGGAGAGGGGTAACAATCGAGATAGGATGGCCAGATAGCAAACAGCTGTAGTCTAGGAAGGCTTTGAGACTGGCCTTATCCCAGCGAGTAGCAGAAGAGTACTGAGAATTATCTTAGGTTTAAATAGCATCCCTTGTTTCAGCCTAGGTCTCTGAGAAAATGAAGCAAGAAAACAAAAGATAGGCAGGTAGAGACTCCCCTGGTGGCTCAGTGGTTAAGAATCTACCTGCCAATGCAGGAGACACGGGTTTGATCCCTGGTCCAGGAAGATCCCACATACCACGGAGCAACTAAGCCCGTGCACCACAGCTACTGAGCCTGTGCTCTAGAGCCCATGAGCCACAACTACTGAGCCTGCGCTCCACAACTGCTGAAACCTGCGCACCTAGAGCTCGTGCTCCACAACAAGAGAAGCCACCGTAATGAGAAGCCCGTGCACCGCCACGAAGCGTAGCCCCTGCTCACCGCAACTAGAGAAAGCCCACATGCAGCAACGAAGACCCAACGCAGCCAAAAATAAATAAATAAATTTATTTAAAACAAAATATATATATAGGCAGATGGACTCCAAAACCTGCCATTTATTGCTGAATAAAAACTACCATAGAGGTCTTAGCTTAGTGTGAGAGCCAGATGAGATGCTAAGTAAACCCCCAGATGAGGGCAGGCTTCTCTGAGTTGAATGATGAGGTGTGACACCTGGATCGCTCTTCAGAAATAAAGGACTTATTCCTCTGGCTGCCTGGAGTGCTGCTTCTGCCCTCAGCTAGCAGCTGTTTTTAGGGAGGGCCTTGGCTAAAAAAACCCACTAGCCCAGTTATGTCTCCTTGGGGTGGCCGGCATCCAATGACTGATCAGTGAGGAATACAAAGCTTTGGTCCCCCACCCCCAATTTGAGACAACTTTGAAAGGTCATCCGAGCTTTGGAGCTCCCCCAAGGTTAGCTGAGGCCTCTATTGAGACTGACTCTCAGCTAAACTTCTCCCTTTGCCCAATCTTGCTCCTTTCTCTTCCCTTCCTGTTCCTGTTCCCATCCTATCCTTTTTTTTCCCTTCCTGTTTTTTTTCTTCCCTTCCCTTTCCTTCCCCAAGTATTGATTCCAGAAGCACTACCTCCTGCACACTAATATCTATCTCAGAACCTGCTTCCCAGTGAACCCAACCTGTGACACCTCTGGAGAACGCTATACCTGGAAGATTAGAATGTCTGTCCCCTATAACTAGCAGCCAAGAGGATGAAGAGTGGCTCAGAACTAACACACCCAGATAAATCATGGGTCAGTCCACCTTCCCTGAGACAGAGTGGTTAAATGGCATGGAGAGATGCCAGGAATTAACACCACCTATGTGTGTTCAACAAAGTAGAAAACATTAGGATACCATTGAGTGATATTAAAGAGATAGAATCACCAGGAATTAATGTATTGGATATAGGTGAGGAAAAATAGGGCCAGTCAAGAATTACTCCTAGGTTTCTCATTCAGGTAACAGTACATGGTAGTGCCATGTAGTGAGATGAAAGAAAAAACTTTTATTTGGAGGAAAATATGAGTTCAGTTTGAGGTGCCTTTAGGATGTCAAGGTAGAGTTTTTCATTAGGCAATTAAAGATAAATATCTGGAGTTCAGGAGTGTGACCTGGAGTAGCAATGTAATGTGTATGCTCATCAGTATATGCCTAGTAATGATGAGGATCCCACAAGGCTGACAGAGAAATAATTTAGGGAACAGAAGTAAATTTATTTTTAAAAAACCCAACAGTCTCTAGCGCTTTCAGAAACTTGAGAAGATATTACCTACCTAAAACAAGAGCAAGGATGCGATAAAAAGAATGATCAGAAATATGAGGAAGTCTTGGGAATGAAAATATGATTGATTGGCAAAATAAAAGTTTCACTGGAAGGGTTAGAAGGTAGAGCTCATAAATATCCCAAAAAGTAGAATATGAGAGAAAACGTGAGAGAAGTAAAGGATGATTTCAAAAGATCCAACAGTCAGTTAACAGTATCTTTATGTAGATCCTGTCCTGGTTCTTTTTTTTTTTAATTAATTAATGAATTAATTTTTGGCTGCATTGGGTCTTCGTTGCTGTGTGCGGGCTTTCTCTAGTTGCGGTGAGCAGGGGCTACTCTTCACTGTGGTGTGTGGGCTTGTCATTTTGGGGACTTCTCTTGTTGCGGAGCAGGCTCCAGTAGCTGTGGCACGTGGGCTCAGTAGTTGTGGCTCGCGGGCTCTAGAGCACAGGTTCAGTAGTTGTGGCGCACGGGCTTAGTTGCTCTGCAGCATGTGGAATCTTCCCGGACCAGGGATCGTACCCATGTCCCCTGCATTGGCAGGCGGATTCTTAACCACTGTGCCACCAGGGAAGTCCCTGTCCTGGTTCTTTTTATTATTTATATTCATCCTTGGCTGGTTTCTGGATCTGCTTTTAGTTTATAGAAGCAAAGGCTAGGGGCTTTGTGTTAGGCTGGAGGAAAGGATCTGGCAGAGGGGAAGGAATGGAGGGCGAGGTGAAGAAGGGATAACTGATGGGGTGCTCTCCCTGAGAAAGTTAAATGGGGTGGTCCTAAGCTCCGGTGCAGGGGCTCACCTTAAATGGCAGGACACTGTTTCTTTGTGCAGGGGTGGAAAAAATGTGTGCAGGTGCTGATGACTTCATAGTTAGTGTCTTAGTCCTTTCAGGCTGCTGTAACAGAATACCACAGACTGGGTGGATTACAAACAACAGAATTTTATTTCTTACCATTCTAGAGGTTGGGAAGTCCAAGATCAAGGTGCCAGCACGTTCAGTGACTGGTGAAAGCCCCCTTCCTGGTCCTCACTGTGTCCTTACATGGGGAAGAGGGCAGGAGAGCTCTCTGGGACCTCTTTTAGGGCACTAATCCCAGTTATGACAGCTCCATCCTCATGACCTAATCACCTCCTGAAGACTCCACCTCCAGATACCATCACACTGGTGATTAGCTTTCAGCATATGAGTTTTGGGGGAACACAAACATTCAGTCTATAGCAGGTGACTGGAAATGGAGGGAGTTCTTTTCTGTTGGTTTCTATGTTCTCTGTGAAGTACGGGCACTGTCATCTGTTGAAGCTTACTGGGTGAGCAGGGAGGTTGGGGTGGGCTATGGGTAGGGAACTCTGAGGAGTATGGAGATTTGGGGGAAATAGTCTAAATGAAGGATGAAAACAACAACAACCAAAAAAGCTGCATAGGGAAACAAGAAATGATTGCCAGGGTACTCCGAGGGCCCCAGTGAGTGGTAGGCGAGTTGTAACACCAGTGGAAAGCTGAGAGTAGATTTTGACAATCAGAGCTGAAATGAGGAATCTCTCAAAAAGAGGAGGCAAGCTAGTTTCATAACAAAAAGCTTCTCCTGAGAAGAGAGTTGCATAAATGAGAAAGAGAAAAACATCCTCCTATGAGTCACAGGCCTCACTTTCATCAGCTCCCTGGTCCTGCTTTGATGTTTACAAAGGGACAGTGATTATCAAGGGGAAAGGTGAAGGGGATAATAAACCAAGGACGCAGCAGAAGGAAGCTGACTCCAGAACCCAAAGGAGGGAGGGGCCAGCATGCACCCAGCTGGGAGGAAACAGGGGAGAGGGCTTCCTGGAGCTCTCTTCATAGATCAGCCCCATCCCCACTCACACAGAAACTCCCTACAGGGATCAGACACGTGGTTGTCTTCACTGCTCTACTCTCAGCATCTAGAACAGAGCCTGGCACCGCATAGGTGCACGATAAACATTTGGTGAATGAATGAAGTCCATGGTGCAGGCACAGGCTTTTTGAATGGCTGAGTGCACCAAAGTCTGCTTTTTTTTGTTTTTTCTTCCCCTCCTTTACAAAAAGTTTTCAAGCAGCCTTTGGGCCTGCTGGGGCCTTTTCCAAAGACACATAGTCCTACTGCTGCTCCAAAGGCCTTACCGCCTACTTCCCAATCAGAGCTGCCTCTCTCCGTCCTCGTTGGAAAGGGAGGCACAGCTTGCTTTGCAAGAACCTTGCATAGAAGATGGTGAAATCTGGGCTGTTTTTCATCTTTTTCAACCTCATTTCCTAAATTAAAGACAGAGAGATTTAAGGAATCTTAGGAATATGAAACCTCTCTGGAATGATCTTTATCGAGAGGTGCTTGGAACCAGTTGAAATCCTGAAGGGCTGTCAATTTAGCCACGAAGAAAGGAAAATGACAGATAACTTCAACAATCCTAGCCAAACTCTGAAAAAGATATGTAGAGCAGCTGCTATTTTTTCCTTCCCAGAGTGGTTTGCCTTTCCCCTAGTTTAGTAATTGTTGTAAGATTGCTTTAGATTATTTTGGGGTAGAGGAGGAGACGGAGAAAGGAATCCAGTGTTTAGGAAGTAGCATGATGTGGTTAGTCGTACCCTGGAAGCTGTGTAATATACACAGCTGTTTTATCATACATGCTGACTTCCTCTCCTTTTAGGATACCCCTGACCGTTAAGTAGGGTTTTTATTTATGGCATTCTCCTAAGGAGATTGTTCACAGCATTTGGGTCCCCCTTCCCAGTTCAATCTGTCTTTGTGGTCTGTAAATCGTCTCTCCAAGGGCTTTATTCGTGGTGAAGGGCTATTTTGTCTGCCCTACAACTACCAAAAAGTACAAGAAAAATTGCATGTAGTCAACCAAATGGGCGAGGAACACTTGACTGCACTAAACAATTTCCAGCCATGGTAATTCTCGGCTTGCCCTTTTGCTGTGAGCAGTGCACAAAGTCCCCGGACATTTTCCCTGGAATCTCCACCTCCCCACTGCCAAGGCCAGAGACACTGAGAGAATGGGGGGAGGAAGCTTGTAGAGTGGCGATTTGCTCGCACCCTTGTTCTCACCACATTGTGAGGTACCTGCTTCCAAACTGAGCTGGTGGTGAGAAAGGAACTGAACTGATTTACCCATGGTCGGTCTGAGTGAATGTTGACCCAGGACTGAAGCACAGAATCTCTGCACCCCGGCCTGGCTTGCGGCACACTGGGCTGAGTCACAGCTTCACCAGGAATGCAGTGCAGAGGCGCAGGTGCCTGATCTGGAGCAGGCCTTTAGAAAGGAGAGGCTCTTCTCCTAAACAGAGTGAAGACCTACATTCATAGAGCTACAAGGGATCTTAAAAAAAAAAAAAAAAATCCCACACTACAGGTAAATAAAGAATTTTTCTTTCTACCCCTCCTCTCACCTCCATTTCAGGTTTCTACTTTCTGCCAACACAGATTTCACTTTGGACTGTATTGTTTCATCTTTTCAGATATTTAAATATCTGTATTATTTATCTGTATGTTATATATTTAGATACATATGTGTGTATACACACACACACAGAATTAGAAAGAGAGAGAATTTTGCTTTGACCTGAATGGTATCATACAGTGTGGATTGTTCTCCAACTTGCTTTTTTTTCCTTTTTTTTTTTAATTTAGCCATGCCTCTTGGAGATTTTTCTGTGTCAGTGTGTTTTAATTCTTTTTGACTGCTGCATACTCTTACATAACTCAGATGCATCGCTATTTATCTAACTGTCCCTCTTTTGATGATTATTTAGGTTGCTCTAGGTTTTCACTACTACAGATAGTACTTCAGTGAACAACCTCTTACCACTTTCCTTCTTGCACCCATGCAAGTATTTCTGTAGAGTAGATACCAAGGTGTGAGACTGCAGAGTGAAAGGATTGATGCATCTACAGTTGGAAGGTCTACTGCCCAATTTGTTCTCCAAATAGGCTTGCCCAGTTTATATTCCCAGCAGTGGTTTAAGAAAGTACCTCAACTCCAATATGCTTGTCAGTGCTTGATATCAATCCTTCTTACTTATTACCAGTTAACTGTGGAAAATGGTATCCTCATGCTTTCATTTGCATTTCCCCCTAAAACGGTGAGACTGAGCATCTTTTCAAATGTTTGCCATTCACGTTTCCTCTTTTGTGAATTGCCTGTTCATATTTTTTGTCCATTTTCTATTTTGTTTGTCTTTTTTTTAAGGATCTGTAAGAGTAAGTCCTTTGCTATGTATGTCACCATGATCTCACCCAGTCTATCACTAGAATTTTAATCTCATTTATGGTTTCTTTTGTTGAACAGATTTAAAATTTTGATAAAGTGAAGTTTCTTAACCTTTTCAATACTTTTCTTTATGGCTTTTGCATTTTGTATATTGTTTCAGGAGATTTTCCTACCCCCAAGATCAGAAACATGGTCTTCTATATATTTTCTTTTAATAGTTTGATAATATCTTTGTTTTTTCACCCAAATCTATCTAGAGTTTATTTTAATAATGTGAGGTAAAAAAAAAGTCACTTAATTGTTTTCCTAATAATAGCCAATTGTTTTAACATCACTTATTGAAGAGTCCATTCTTTCCCTTATTGTTTTGAAATACTACCTTTATAACATACTAAATTCCTATAAACATGGGCCCATTTCTGGGCTTTCTTTTTTTTTTTCCATTGAGTTCTTGATCAATTTTTGTTCTGTTGGAAATCTATTGAATTTATGGATAATTTGGGGACAACTGTTATCTTGACAACATTAAGTCCTCCTATTCAGGTCTTTATCTAGGTTTCATAGCTTTTTCTTGTAGTCCTGGCACATATCTTATTCGTTTTTTTGGTGGCTATTTTCTGTTTTTTGTCGCTGTTGTGAATGGAACCTATTTTTTTCTCCTTATCACACTTTCTATTTTTAAAATAATTGGTCTACTGACTTTTTTTTTTTTTTTTTTTTTTTTTTGCTTATTGATGTTGCATCATTGGTTCTAATAGTTTTTCAGCTAATTTTCTTGGGTTTCTAGGTAACTGATCATATTATCTGGAAATAGAAACCACTACGTCTCTTCATTTGTTTTGTCAGGATTCTTTTAGGTAAGAATAACAGAAACCTAATTCAAATTAACTTAACCAAAAAAGGGAAACTTATGGGCTCACTTAACTAATAAGAAGCCAATGTGTCTGGATCCAGGTTATCAAATAATATCATTAGATCTTGGTCTTGCTTTCTCTGTCCCTCTAGTGTACTTCCCTCTGTCTTGGCTCCATTTTCTAGTCAGTATATCCCTGTGGTGCCAAGATGGCTTACATCATATATTCTCTCAGCAAAAGCCAGAACTTCCTTTTTAGTGTTTACCTGTTGCTACCTGCAAAAATTCTAGGATGGTTTTGATTCGTTGATTTCGTCACATGCTCATCTCTGAACCAATCATTTCAGTCAGTGTGTTAGAATATGCATATAGACAGAAAGTAAGACTGGTTCTCTAAGGAAAATTGGAATGCCATTATCAAAAGAAGGGGAAATAGATGCTGGGTAGAGTGAAAACAGGAGCTGTCCACTACCATATTTAAGCCTCTTTCAGTATTTTCAATATTTAAACCTCTGATTTCTTTTCTTTGGTCTTATAACCTTCCCCTCCATTTTTTGTCTGGTGTGAATTCTTCTCCATGTTGTTGCTTCTATTTTTGGCTTGCTTTCTTAGCATTAGTTTCCTCCCTCCCTCCCTTCCTTCCTGCCTCTCTTCCTTCCTATGTCCCTCCAAACTCAACCTTCCCTGTTTAGTAGTTTTTGTGTTTTTTTTGTTTTGCGGTACGCGGGCCTCTCACTGTTGTGGTCTCTCCCGTTGCGGAGCACAGGCTCCAGACGCGCAGGCTCAGCGGCCATGGCTCACGGGCCTAGCCGCTCCGCAGCATGTGGGATCTTCCCGGACTGGGGCACGAACCCGTGTCCCCTGCATCGGCAGGCGGACTCTCAACCACTGCGCCACCAGGGAAGTCCCCCTGTTTAGTAGTTTTGTGGTTTCTCCATCTAGTTCCTGGGACTCCCAGGCCAGACCTTGATCTTATCCTATAGCATTATAGATCCAATCCCTTCTCCAGAATCAAATTCTGGCTGTGACACTATGCCTTACGCTTCCACCCTCCCTAGGTATGTCAATTTGTTCAAGCCCGTAGCCCTAGGCAGCTGCTTTCAAGGGGGTAGCCCTGTCCGGCCCTTGATTTCAGGTGCCTCACACGGGAGATGTTTAGCCCTTAATACCCTGCATGAGTCCAGTTCCTGAATGCCTCTGTTGGCTTTTGGCCGAATCCTGCAGGTCTACAGCTCTAGGCCACTTACTGTATTATTTCCATTCCATTTCTGGGCAGCAGAGGTGTTTTTGAGTGTAAACATGTCTGACATCTCTCCTATTTTATATTTCATCTGTTATCACTATCATTTTGGATTAGAGTGGTCCTCAGAGCACTGTAAGTCCACTCCCATTTGCTCTGTCTACTGTTCGGGATCTAGCTTCCTCCCATCCCACCTTTCTCTGAGAAACTGCTCTCGCTGAGGTCACCACTGTGATTACTCAGTCACCAAATTAAATGGCTTTTTCCTTCAGTCCTCATTTTTCTTCACTCCTCTGCAGCATCCAACAATGTTAATCACTCTTCCTTTTACCCCTCTCTGTCTTTGGCTAATACAGTGCTCCACTGTCCTGGTTCACTACCTCTTCTGACTCTTCCTTTTTTTTTTTTTAAGTTTATTTATTTATGTTACTTTTGGCTGCATTGGGTCTTCATTGTTGGATCTTCATTGCTGCACGCAGGTGTTCTCTAGTTGCGGCGAGTGGGGGCCACTCCTCGTTGTGGTGCGTGGGCCTCTCATCGCAGTGGCTTCTCTTGTTGCAGAGCTCGGGCTCTAGGCACGCAGGCTTCAGTAGTTGTGGCATGCAGGCTCAGTAGTTCTGGCTCGCGGGCTCTAGGGCACAGGCTCAGTAGTTGCGGCGCACGGGCTTAGTTGCTCCACGGCATGTGGGATCTTCCTGGACCAGGGCTGGAACACGTGTCCCTTGCATTGGCAGGTGGATTCTTAACCACTGTGCCACCAGGGAAGCCCTGACTCTTCCTTTTTTTAAACTGCTTTCACTTCCTCCCCTCATTTTGTAACTGTAGATGTCCCCAAGGCCTTTGACCTCTGGTTTCACTCTCTCTTTTACCCTTACACATTCTCACGTCTTCAGTAATCTCTAAAATGGAGTCCCTATCTTTACCCCAGGACTTTTTCTGCCTGCGTTCTATAGCTATCCATCTGCCTGTTGTAGTTCCACTTGATGTCTTGCTGTTCCATCAAATTTCTTCCCTTTTTGAATCTTCCCAATTCCATCTCCTAGTTTCTAAGGGTCAAAGTCATACCCATCCTTGATTCCTCCTATTTTCTCTAGAGCCAGTTAATTACACATTCTATTGATCCTCTTGCCTTAAATTTCCTCTTTCTTGCCATTGCACTGTTCACACATGTGCTGTGAGCCCCTATCATTCCTCTTTTAGACCATTTCAATGTTTTCCTAACAAAGCAGGATAGTTGAAAGTGGCAGAATTTTGATGAGTTTGTGTCAAAGTTTATGATTCTGGAAACTCCCTTCCAGAAAAGACCTAACTTATAAATATTCATACCTTTCTTCCCTGCCACCTTATCCCTAATGAGGAGGAAGAATCCTTTACTGTATGGACAAAACATCAAGACTATTGTATTGTATTGACACACACACTGTGGGTTCAGTCCAGAAAGGCTAAATTTTTCTATTAGAAAGAGCAAGACACTATCAACAGAAAAAAATTCACTTGAGCTGAGACTTAAAGGATGAGTAGGACAACCTAGTTTGACAACCCAGGGAAGAGAGGCTTGTATTCCAGATAGAACGGGAAGCATAAGCAAACCAAAATATAACATGGTGCCTGTGAGTGAGTGAGTGAGTGAGTGTGTGTGTGTGTGTGTGTGTGTGTTGGGGTCTACAAAGAGTCACTGTGAGCCAGGGAGAATGGAGATAAATGAAGCTGGACAGAAAAGCTTTCCACACCAAGTTAAGGACTACGGTTTGGGGTATCATGGATGCATTGGAAGTGGGCGTGGGGTAACATGGCCTCATTTGTAGCTGTTTGGATTGCATCTTTTGCTAAGCAGGATTTAAGGGAGAGAAGGAATGGGTATGTATTAAGGGTTCTGATGAGATTGTGATTGCTGCTCTGCACTGCTTCTTTAGGGCTGCTGGTGACCAGAATTGCTGAATGGGGGAGTATCTGTGGAGAAGGAATGCAGGCGCAGCCCTCAGAAAAAAGGGGCTCCTGGGATCGTCAGAATGTGTTTGCCTGGTGGGGGACCAAATCAAGGTTTAGACCAGAGGAGCTAGCGTCATGGCTGGGAAGATGACTGCATGGGTTACCATATCTAAAAGGGGTTTCACAGATGAAACTGAGAGCATGAGTCAAATGGAGATCTCAGCCCCGTCATTTCATGGCTCTCCTACTTGTGAAATTCCTGTCGGTCTTTCAGGGTCCATTTGACATGCCAGATGCTCTCTGAAGTTTTTCCTGTAGCCCCTGGCTGGAAGGTATTTCTTTCTCTTTATAAACTCTATAACTTGTGGTTTATAAGTATTTTATAGCTTTGTATTCCCCCTGTGGGTAAAATCTCCAAAGATTGTCTTGCTTATATTTGTATCTCCTCTATCACCTGAGACTCTGCTCTGTATACACTCTCTACTGAAGAAATAATAATTGAACTGAATGTGCACTTTCACAGGAAAAGTACATCCTACAGGATTTAATAAGTATGAACCTTAAATAATGAAATATTTCAAGGAATTTGAATATTTCAAAGTTCCATCCATACAAGGCCTGAATAATTAATGCAAATATTTGAAGAAAAGAACAAAAGCGTATCTAATAATTCAATACACTGTTCTTTATTTTGGTCCATAAAAGGAGATCTCATGCTTAGTTTTGGTAGTAAGCTCAGCTCTAGAAGCTTTGAAATGCAGATTAGATCAATTACATCACAATTATATTTGAAAATTGAAAAGAAGCATTTTCCAAAAGGGAGATTTCAAATCTATGCCTTTTCAAAGGAAGTGTCATTTGGAAAGAAACTGAATCACACCATGAAATATGTGGCATTTCTTTTGGTTTCCACTCTCTTCTGTACTAGTGGTAGGCTCATGAGATATGTAGAAATGTGCTCAATCAAATTTAGCTTGACTTGCTCAAGTTAAGAAAATGTATATGAAGTGTTTCTGAGATAAGGAGAGGCATATTCTGTTTTTAGCACACATACCTCCTATGCGGCTGCATTTGTCTTATTCCCTTATTTGAAAATTTGGCTCTCTTTATAAAATCTACAAATTCCTACTCATTTAGAACGGAACTGGAATAGCCTGGAAACCTATGGCGCTGAATGGTATTTTAGAGTGCTGATTCTCATTTTCCCTTCAGTAAAGAACCCGACGCTGTTACTTGTGTTTATCGTATAGTACACACACTCAGGATTACTCACCTGGGAGTGAGACCTGAGTTCTGGTGTAAGCCCTGTATTTACTGACCTGTGTTATACAAGTCGTTTAACCTCTGAGGTAAAAAGAGAGGGCTGTTGCCTATAACTCCATGATTCTGCAGTTCAAGTATAATCAACTCGAAGGTTCGATGATCTCTTTAAAAATTTAAAAAAAAATCGCTAGTGGCCTTAATAAATGTGTACCATTGAGCCTTGAGTGGTATTTTTGAAATAATGTAAGACAGGGAGAGAGGGTCTGGAGGTCCCTTCCTTTATAGGAATTTTATATGGGATGTGTTAGCTTGAGGTAGCACTTGCCTAGGGTTAGGGATCTATAAATACGACTAGAATTAGGGGAGGTGGGAATAAGGATAATGGAATTTTGAGTTAACAAGTGGCAGAACTGGATGAAAAAACATTTCAATAAAGAAGGTCTCCACAAAGTTTAATCTACTAATTTAATGATAATTCATGGAATTTAGTGGAATTCAAGAGGGAAAAATTTCTACAATTATAGCATGAGGGAATGAATAGAATTTTGTTAGATAAGCTGCTATTGTTTTTGAAGTGAAGAGTTAAGAATCAAGCAGTAAGTTAGGACAATAACAATTGCCTGGTAAACAGAATCCAGTATGTGTAACTTACTCTCGCTATAGGTAGAATATTTGTTTAATTTTATTTCTGTAAGCCACTTCACAAATCCCTACCAATAATGTGAGTTGTATCTTTGGGCTCAACTTTCATTGTCTAAATAATATTCTTGGGACAGGTAGTAATCTCCAGCTGGAGCTAGAAACATTTTGATTTAGAAATCAATTGATTTCTGAATGTTGTAGCATTTGATTTTACATCATCTTTTTCTTGTTCCATTGAAATTTGTTGTTTTTTTCAATGACAAGTTGATGTTCCAGTAATACTACATACACACACACACACACACACACACACACACACACACACACACAATCCTGTGGCTCTCACTGAACTTGGCCAAGTTTCAGAACTGTAAATGATAAACCAGATTATGGTTCTCCTCCCCAAAGGTTTAAGGGACCTAGATTAATGGGTCTCCTAGACTAATGGTTCTCCTCCCCAAAGGCTTAAGGGACTCTGAGGTTTCTAAATAAATTTACTTCAAAAGTATTCTAGAGATTTTTTTTTTGCTTTTGTTTGACTCATTTCCTTCTTGATAAGATTCTATTTCCTTTCTCTTCCTCTTCACTCTGTTACTTAACATAGCCCTGAAATATGGTGTAGCCCTCCTGAAATACTGCTTTCAACAAATATACTCATCATGAGATAACTGAAAATTTAGGGGCGTATGTGTTACTTATGTTCCTGTTAATTCTTTGCTTCCCATCCTACTTCTGATTATAATAAACTCTCATATTTGGCACCAGATTTTCTTGCTACCATTCTGACGTTAAAACATCAGTCTGTTGCATTCTCTTTGAACCAAGATTAAACTACAATGCAGTCTTAACACAATAAGTAATGTACTTACTGTTTTTGACCTTTGGATTAGTAATGAGGAGCCTAGGAAGAAAGTAAGCCTCTTTTACGCTTTCAAGTATGTTGCAATAGACTTAGTGTTTGTGTCCCCCCAAAATTCTTATGTTGGAACCTAATCCCCAATGTGATGGTATTTGGGGGGTGAGATTTTGGGAGGTGATTAGGTCATGAAGGTGGAATTAGTGCCCTTATAAAAGAAACCCCAGAGAGCTCTCTTGCCCCTTACCCCAAGTGAGGACACAATGAGAAGACTGCCATCTGTGAACCAGGAAGTGGGCTCTCACCAGACACTGAAATGTATTGGCACCTTGTCTTGGACTTTCCAACCTCCAGAACGGTGAGAAATAAATTTCTGTTGTTTATAATCCACCCAGTCTATGGTATTCTGTTATAGCAAGTTGAATGAACTAAGACATATAGCAACCTTGTCTGGGTATCTCTAGGATGTAGTGAATCAGAGTAATTTGGATTCCCTTCTTTTCCCCACTACCCATTCCGTTCCCTCACCTGGCAGGGAGGGATATTTGCTCCTTAAATGCCGTATACAAATGGGCAGGCTGAGCATGGCCTTCCACTGCCATCTTGAGTTGCAGTGTCTGGGGCCGTGCTTCCGAACATGGCCCGCCTGCCGAGCTGAGGTGACAGTGCAGCCATTTCTCCCTAGGCACTCTGATCTGAAGTGCTGGGTGTGAGGCCTCTGCATGAAGCACCCTGTGAACAAGTGAAACTGGACGAAGCACAAAGGAAAAGAAAAGAAAAAAGGCAAGCTGCGAAACCTCTGAAAAAAATGCCTCTGCACCTCTAGCTCTTGCAGAGGTTGGCAGCATCAGTGGAGTCTCCTATTGTAGGGGGATGCAAGATGGTGGAGGAGTAAGACATAGAGATCACCTTCCTACCCACAAATACATCAAAAATACATCTACATGTGGAACAACTCCTACAGAACACCTACTGAACGCTGGCAGAAGACCTCAGACTTCCCAAAAGGCAAGAAAATCCCCACATACCTGGCCGTGTGGCTGACAGGGTCTTGGTGCTCTGCCCTGGTGTCAGGCCTGAGCCTCCGAGGCGGGAGAGCCGAGTTCAGGACACTGGACCACCAGAGGCCTCCTGGCCCCACGTAATGTCAATTGGCGAGAGACCTCCATCTAAACACTAAGACCCAGCTCCACCCAATGGCCAGCAAGCTCCAGTGCTGGATGCCCCATGCCAAACAGCTAGCAAGACAGGAACACAACCCCACCCATTAGCAGAGAGGCTGCCTAAAATCATACTAAGTTCACACACACCCCAAAACACACTGCCAGATGTGGCCCTTCCCAACAGAAAGGCAAGATCCAGCCCCAACCGCCAGACCACAGGCACCAGGAAGCCTACACAACCCACTGAACCAACCTCACCCACTGGGGGCAGACACCAAAAACAAGAGAAACTATGAACCTGCAGCCTGCAAAAAGGAGACCCCAAATACAGTAAGCAAAATGAGAAGGCAGAGAAATACACAGCAGATGAAGAAGCAAGGTAAAAAACACACCAGACCAAACAAATGAAGAGGAAATAGGCAGTCTACCTGAAAAAGAATTGAGAGTAATGATAGTAAAGATGATCCAAAATCTTGGAAATCGAATGGAGAAAATACAAGAAACGTTTAACACAGACCTAGAAGAACTAAAGAGCAAACAAACAATGACGAACAACACAATAAATGAAATTAAAAATTCTCTAGAAGGAATCAATAGCAGAATAACTGACGGAGAAGAACAGATAGGTGGTGTGGAAGATAAAATAGTGGAAACAACTACCACAAAGCAGAATAAAGAAAAAAGAATGAAAAGAATTGAGGACACTGTCAGAGACCTCTGGGACAACATTAAACTCACCAACATACGAATTTTAGGGGTCCGAGAAGAAGAAGACAAAAAAAAAAAAAGGGTCTGAGAAAATATTTGAAAACATTGTAGTTGAAAATGTCCCTAACATGCAAAAGGAAATAGTCAAGTCCAGGAAGCAGAGAGAGTCCCATACAGGATAAATCCAAGGAGAAACATGCCAAGACATATATTAATCAAACTATCAAAAATTAAATACAGAGAAAAAGTATTAAAAGCAGCAAGGGAAAAGCAACAAACAACATACAAGGGAATCCCCAAAAGGTTATCTGCTGATCTTTCAGCAGAAACTCTGCAAGCCAAAAAGGAGAGGCAGGACATATTTAAAGTGATGAAAGGGAAAAACCTACAACCAAGATTACCCAGCAAGGATCTCATTCAGATTTGACGGAGAAATTAAAACCTTTACAGACAAGCAAAAATTAAGAGAACTCAGCACCACCAAACCAGCTTTACAACAAATGCTAAAGGAACATCTCTAAGCAGGAAACACAAAAGAAGAAAAAGACCTACCAAAAAACCCCAAAACAATTAAGAAAATGGTAATAGGAACATACATATCGATAACTACCTTAAATATAAAGGGATTAAATGCTCCAACCAAAAGACATAGACTGGCTGGATGGATACAAAAACAAGACCCATACATATGCTGTCTACAAGAGACCCACTTCAGACCTAGGGACACATACAGACTGACAGTGAAGGGATGGAAAAAGATATCCCATGAAAACGGAAATCAAAAGAAAGCTGGAGTAGCAATTCTCATATCAGACAAAATAGACTTTAAAATAAAGACTATTACAAGAGACAAGGACACCACATAGTGATTAAGGGATCAATCCATAAAGAAGATATAACAATTGTAAATATTTATGCACCCAACATAGGAGCACCTCAATACGTAAGGCAAATGCTGCTAACAGCCATAAAAGGGGAAATCGGGCCTCCCTGGTGGCGCAGTGGTTGAGAGTCCGCCTGCCGATGCAGGGGATACGGGTTCGTGCCCCGGTCTGGGAGGATCCCATATGCCGCGGAGCGGCTGGGCCCGTGAGCCATGGCCGCTGGGCCTGCGCGTCCGGAGCCTGTGCTCCGCAACGGGAGAGGCCACAACAGTGAGAGGCCCGCATACCGCCAAAAAAAAAAAAAAAAAAAAAAAAAAAAGGGGAAATCGACAGTAACACAGTAATAGTAGGGGACTTTAACACTCCACTTTCACCAATGGACAGATCATACAAAATGAAAATAAATAAGGAAATACAAGCTTTACATGACACATTAAACAAGATGGACTTAATTGATATTTATAGGACATTCCATTCAAAAACAGCAGATTACACTTTCTTCTCAAGTGCTCATGGAACATTATCCATGGTAGATCATATCTTGGGTAACAAATCAAGCCTTGGTAAATTTAAGAAAATTGAAATCGTATTAAGTATCTTTTCCGACCACAACGCTATGAGACTAGATATCAATTACAGGAAAAAATCTGTAAAAAGTACAAACACGTGGAGGCTACACAATACAACTAAATAACGAAGACATCACTGAAGAAATCAAAGAGGAAATTAAAAAATACCTAGAAACAAATAACAATGAAAACATGACAACCCAAAACCTATGGGATGCAGCAAATGCAGTTCTAAGAGGGAAGATTATAGCAATACAGTCCTACCTCAAGAAACAAGAAACTTCTCAAATAAAAAACCTAACCTTACACCTAAAGCAATTAGAGAAAGAAGAACAAAAAAACCCCAAAGTTAGCAGAAGGAAAGAAATCATAAAGATAACAGCAGAAATAAATGAAATAGAAACAAAGAAAACAATAGCAAAGATCAATAAAACTAAAAGCTGGTTCTTTGAGAAGGTAAACAAAATTGATAAACCATTAGCCAGACTCATCAAGAAAAAAAGGGAGAAGACTCAAATAAATAGAATTACAAAAGAAAAAGGAGAAGTAACAACTGACACTGCAGAAATACAAAGGATCATGAGAGATTACTACAAGCAACTCTATGCCAATAAAATGGACAACCTGGAAGAAATGGACAAATTCTTAGAAAGGTATAACCTTCCAAGACTGAACCAGGAAGAAATAGAAAATATGAACAGACCAATCACAAGTCATGATATTGAAACTGTGATGAAAAATCTTCCAACAAACAAAAGCCCAGGACCAGATGGCTTCACAGGCAAATTATATCAAACACTTAGAGAAGATCTAACACCTATCCTTCTCAAACTCTTCCAAAATATAGCAGAGGGAGGAACACTCCCAAACTCATTCTACGAGGCCACCATCACCTTGATATCAAAACCAGACAAAGATGCCACAGAAAAAAGAAAATTACAGGCCAATACCACTGATGAACATAGATGCAAAAATCCTCAACAAAATACTAGCAAACAGAATCCAGCAGCACACTAAAGGATCATACACCATGATCAAGTGGGGTTTATCCCATGAATGCAAGGATTCTTCAATATACACAAAAGCAATCAATGTGATACACCATATTAACAATTTGAAGGATAATACTGTCAATAGATGCAGAAAAAGCTTTTTACAAAATTCAACACCCATTTATGATAAAAACTTTCCAGAAAGTAGGCATTGAGGGAACCTACATCAACATAATAAAGGCCATATATGATAAAACCACAGCCAACATTGTTCTCAGTGGTGAAAAACTGACACCATTTCCTCTAAGATCAGGAAAAAGACAAGGTTGCCCACTCTCACCACTATTATTCATCATAGTTTTGGAAGTTTTAGCCACGGCAACCAGAGAAGAAAAAGAAGTAAAAGGAATCCAAATTTACTTCCAAAGAAGAAGTAAAACTGTCACTGTTTGCAGATTACATGATACTATACATAGAGGATCCTAAAGATGCTACCAGAAAACAAGAGCTAATCAATTAATTTGGTAAAGTTGCAGGATACAAAATTAATGCACAGAAATCTCTTGCATTCCTATACACTAATGATGAAAAATCTGAAAGAGAAATAAAGGAAACACTCCCATTTACCATTGCAACAAAAAGAATAAACTACCTAGGAATAAACCTACATAGGGAGACAAAAGATCTGTATGCAGAAAACTATAAGACACTGATGA
Source organism: Mesoplodon densirostris (assembly GCF_025265405.1). NCBI lineage: Eukaryota > Metazoa > Chordata > Mammalia > Artiodactyla > Ziphiidae > Mesoplodon > Mesoplodon densirostris. The sequence goes on from NC_082674.1 coordinate 31,975,549, forward strand.
AAGAAATTAAAGATGATACCAACAGATGGAGCGATATACCATGTTCTTGGATTGGAAGAATCAACATTGTGAAAATGACTAAACTACCCAAAGCAATCTACAGATTCAATGCAATACCTGTCAAACTATCAATGGCATTTTTCACAGAACTAGAACAAAAAAATCTCACAATTTGTATGGTAACACTAAAGACCTCAAATAGCAAAGCAACCTTGAGAAAGAAAAATGGAGCTGGAGGAATCAGGCTCCCTGACTTCAAACTATACTATAAAGTTACAGTAATCAAGACTGTGTGGTACTGGCACTAAAACAGAAATATAGATCAATGGAACAGGATAGAAAGCCCAGAGATAAAACCATGCACCTATGGTCAACTAATCTAAGACACAGGAGGCAAGGGTATACAATGCAGAAAAGACAATCTCTTCAATAAGTAGTGCTGGGAAAACTGGACAGCCCCATGTAAAAGAATGAAATTAGAACACTCCGTAACACCATACACAAAAATAAATTCAAAACAGATTAGAGACCTAAATGTAAGGCCAGACACTATAAAACTCTTAGAGGAAAACATAGGAAGAACACTCTTTGACATAAATCACAGCAAGATCTTTTTTGACCTACCTCCTATAGAAATGGAAATAAAAACAAAAATAAACAAATGGAACCTAATGAAACTTAAAAGCTTTTGCTCAACAAAGGAAAACGTAAACAAGACGAAAAGACAACCCTCAGAATGGGAGAAAATATTTGTAACTGAAGCAACTGACAAAGGATTAATCTCCAAAATATATAAGTAGCTCATTCAGCTCAATATCAAAAAAAAAACAACCCAATCCAAAAATGGGCAGAAAACCTAAATAGACATTTCTCCAAAGAAGATATACAGATTGCCAACAAATACATGAAAGGATGCTCAACATCACTAATCATTAGAGAAATGGAAATCAAAACTGCAATGAGATATCACCTCACACTGATCAGAATGACCATCATCAAAAAATCTACAAACAATAAATGCTGGAGAGGGTGTGGAGAAAAGGGAACTTCCTTGCACTGTTGGTGGGAATGGAAATTGATACAGCCACTATGGAGAACAGTATGGATGCTCCTTAAAAAACTAAAAATAGAACTACCATATGACCCAGCAATCCCACTCCTGGGCATATACCCAGGAGAAAACTATAATTCAAAAAGAGTCATGTACCACAATGTTCATTGCAGCTCTATTTACAATAGCCAGAACATGGAAGCAACCTAAATGTCCATTGACAGATGAATGGATAAAGAAGATGTGGCACATATATACAATGGAACATTACTCAACCATAAAAAGAAACCAAATTGAACTATTTGTAGTGAGGTGGATGGACCTAGAGTCTGTCATACAGAGTGAAGTAAGTCAGAAAGAGAAAAACAAATACTGTATGCTAATACATATATATGGAATCTTAAAAAAAATGGTTCTATAGAACCTAGGGGCAGGACAGGAATAAAGACGCAGATGTAGAGAATGGACTTGAGGACATGGGGAAGGGGAAGGGTAAGCTGGGACGAAGTGAGAGAGTAGCATTGACATATATACACTACCAAATGTAAAACTGATAGCTAGTGGGAAGAAGCTGCATCGCACGGGGAGATCAGCTCGGTGCTTTGTGACCACCTAGAGGGGTGGGATAGGGAGGGTGGGAGGGAGTCCCAAGAGGGAGGGGATATGGGGATATATGTATACATATAGCTGATTGACTTTGTTATACAGCAGAAACTAACACACCATTGTAAAGCAATTATACTCCGATAAAGATGTTACAAAAAACCCCCAAAAAACCAAATGGGCACCAACTGATTCCACATCTTGCTCCATCCCCCCAAAGCCAGTACTTAGCCCCTTCTCCCCCACTCTCCCAAGTTCTGTGTTAGACGATCTATATTAAAATGCTGCTTAGGAGTTGTAATGAAGGGTGATTTGACTGTGAACCTGGATGCATTTAGAGTCTTTTTCAAACATTCAATCAGGCTTCCCTGACCACCTTCATTTTCTTCATTTTTCAAATGCAGCAGGTAATTGAGGATAAATGCCTTATGTGGGACAACCTGGGAAGCTGTGACACTGCCCGAGTGAGCCCAGGCATCTCTCTGCCAGGAATTTCAACAGAAATGACTCTTTGCCCTGATATGTGTTTGATGCCCATCTCCATCAACCTTATTTGCTTTGATGACTACCGCCTCCCACCTTTATTTCACATAGGGAAATTGAAGCCATAATACACGTTAAGTGACTAAGAGCAGGACTCATATAGTAAATTAGAGGAGCAGCAAGGATTTTCAGTTCTTCTCTGTTTACACTTTTCCCTAACAATTCCCACCTGCCGCCTTCCTATGTCGATACCTGGTTAACACAGGAAGAAGATTTTAACAGATTCTGGTCTTTTAGTGCCATGTACTTTCTTCATGTTAATGCTATTAATCATCTGATTACTGTCAAGTCGATTTAAGTTCTGGTGAGATCATCATCTCCTGAAATGCAGTGCATTTAGTGAGCACCTACCGCATGTAATGCAGTGTATTAGGTTCTGTTTGGGGAAACTGAAAGAAAAAGATGCGGCCCCTGACATATAGTATCTTATACTAGTTAGGAAGCCAAGTGCACAGAAAATGACATTAAAATGCTGTATGTTATACCATATTTCCTTTATCTCTTCAGTGAGATGCAACTGTTTTCATTTTTAATGGTCTTGCCTTTTTCACGGCATTCCCATTCCAACCAAAGTTTCTCTTAATATGACATCTCAAAATAAGCTATATTTTGCTTTCAAAGTGGAACCAAACAAGAACCCATTCCTCCCGTATTTCCTTGGCATGTCTTTGCAGTCCGTTTACCAGGTTCCTTGTGTTTCTCTAACATGTCACAGTTCTTCATGAGGAGGAAAGTAGGGTTTCATTAGTAGACATCATGGGCCATTTTGAGCTAGACCTGACTATATGGTTGGCCCAGTTCCCATGGGTGAGTGTCATGGTGGGGACTCAGACACACCCTTTCTCTGGCCACTTCAGTGTGAGGGCCTCCAGGCTCTTTTCTCTTCCCACGGCTGCTTCCTCCTCCTCCTCCCAGGTGGATGGGACAGGTCCAGAGGGAGGCCATTGCATTAGACTGTGGTGCAGAACACAGTTAGCTGGTCAAGCTGGGATTCTGCCTTTGGGGACATTCTTCCTGTCAGGAACTATAGGGAGGTAAGAGGAGTCAGTATTACTCCCGCCCGGCAGGAGACCTGGCCCACTCCCCCGACCCCAGCCCCCCTTGGCCCACTTTTGACTCTGACTTTGCTCTCTGGTGGGTGAAGAAAGATAACTCTGTTGGCTGCTTTAGTCCGGGGTTCCTTTAGCCTAGGACGATGTGGGGCAGCAGGCCAGATGGTGCTGCACTTGGTAGGGGACACACCCTCCAAGCTTGTTGCTGTTTTTAGCTGACTAGTGTGTGTTTCCCTTTTAAAATATATTATACAAGAAAAGGAAAGAGGAGAATGAAAGAAAAAAACTGAAATAGAGATGGGGGAGGGGGAAGAAGAGGCAGTAAGAAGAATGAAAAAACTAGTTTTATTCTCACATGGACTCAACATCCTACTGTGTCTCTCCCCGCTCCCAACTTGGCTTCTGTTGTGTCCTCTCTGATTTAGTAGGCCAAGGGCAGAGCCTGAGATTCTGCATTTCTAACAAGCTCCCAGGTGAAACCAGTGCAGTTGGTCCTCAGATCACACTCTATGAATAACAAGGGTCTTGAGGGATAATGAATCAAATACTATACCAGTTTCTTAACCACTCTTCATATAATAATATCTGATACTCATATAGTACTTACTATGTGCCTGACACTGTTTTAAGTGCTTTGCATGTATCAACTCATTTAATCCTCATAATTCTATGAGATGGGCACTACTATTAGCCCCACTTCACAGTTGGGGAAACCAAGGCACAAGATTATTTAATTTACCAAATAACACATAGTAAGTACTAGAGCCAGGATTCAAACTCAGTCTGGCTCCAGAGTCTTTGTGTTTAGCTCCATTTTTATTCCAATAGCTTACAAACTTACCCTCTTCTGGACATAAGTTTTCAATCTCTACCCCTAAAAGGATGGACCCCAGCTTGAAAACAATGTTCCAGAGATGTCATTAACCAGCCGGTGAAGATCACTGTTATATTGATTCACCATTGTATTAGCCACACTGTCAACTTTGTGCCTTATGTAAATTTGATAATTAGAGGCAGTTCTCAAGGGTTAGCTGTAGGATCCCAAGGCAGCTGTGGTTTTGGCTGTTTTTGTTTTTTGACAAGTAGAGGCAGCAAGGAGCAGCTGAGGTTAACGGCTCTAGCTGATCACTGAGGCAGCAAGAGAAACAGCTCCAAGACAAACACACTGTTCATTGTGTAGCCCGAGGGGAGAGAGCAAGTCTGGAAGGGCTGAGCCAGGCAGGGGTGATGGACGATACAGGATTCTCTGTGGGTGAGAAGGTTGGTGGCTGGTCAGGGCAGAAAGCAGACTGGAGAGGCTGAGGCAAAGTGGAATCTTATATAGATGAGCCCACTCTGAATCAAGGAAGCCAGAGATTCACTCATGCATTCATTCTATAAATATTAATCGATGACCTATTATGCTCCAGGCACCATGCTATATGCTGTTGATACGGTGATGAATAAGACAGAACTGGTCCCTGTCCTCAGGGAATTCTCATTCTTGTTGGGAGACGGGCAAGACCAAACCAAACCAAACCTAACAGACAAATAAATCAGTGCGGGCTGTCATGAATGTCCTAAAGGAAAACAAGGGTGAGAGATGGTGAAACCAAGGGGCACCCTACTTTCGGTAGGGTGGTCAAGGAAAGCCTTCAGCTGAGACCTAAAATCAGAGACGTTAAGCAATTGGAAAGGGCACTCTAGGCAAGAAACAGCTGTGCAAAAGCCCAAGGGTGGGAAAGAACTTGGTATGGAAGAGAGAGCCTGGCAGGATCTGGGGAATCCACAGCTGTCCATTGGGAATCGTACAAATTGACATAAGGATTAAAGCTGAGAATAACTGATATGAAACAAAATCAATTGGCTTTGACAGGTTGGTCAATTCTCATCTGGAGTATTATGTTGAATTCTTGACACATCACGGTGTCAAGGCCCATGGGTGATTTGGCTGCCATAGCCTCTGAAATTGGAAAATATTTTTAGGCAAGGCCCAGTACCTTTTGCTTGACCTTTTTTTGGATTTAAATGCCCACCTCTGAGTTGTGAGGGTCTCACCAAGGTTGTAATAATTCTTACAAAGAAATCTTCATCTAGGTTATTGTGACAAAGGGCAAGGCCGAAAACAAAGCATGGGATGGGGCTAGTGTCCACACTCCAAGATGAACACGAGCCATCAAAACAGAGAAGTCAAGGCACATGGTCCATACCTCCTTCTCTGGTCTCTCAATCTGGCAGCCCCATCAAAAAGGAGAGGAGGTTGGTTTGGGTGAACCATTTGTTAGTTGTTCCTAGTGATCAACCATTCAACACATTTTCTAATGCTCCCCAATGACCCTTTAGGTGATTTTTTGCAGTTGTCTAGAGAGGAAAATGTAGTTGACCAATCTATAGTTTCCAGAATCTATCCTTTTCTAAAGAACCCTTTTGAGAATCAGAACATTTGTCTTAGCCAAGGCTCTTGTCAGTTGTTATCTGGATTAGTGTATTGGTGTCTTACACCTGGTCTCCCTGATTGTAGTCTCTCACACCTCCAATCTATCACCCACAGAGCTTTCAGAGAAATTTAGCTAAAATTCACCTTGTATCTGATCCCTATCCTTGGTTTTAAGTGGTTCTTCATTACTGTTGATAAAACCTGAAGTCCTTTTTTTGGCATTCAATACCTTTCATGATCTGACCTTTGCCTAAATTGCCACACTCATCTCCTGCCATATCCCCCTACTCTGAATTATAGCCATACCACATTAGTTGCTGTTTACTGAAATTACAATGCTCTCATAATACTTCTCTGCATTTTCTTTTTTTTGGCCGTGTCATGCAGCTTGTGGGATTTTAGTTCCCTGACCAGGGATTGAACTCGGGCCCTTGGCGCTGAGAGCGCAGAGTCCTAACCACTGGACCTCCAGGAAATTGCTCTTCTCTGCATTTTCATATGGGGTTCCTACTTGCTTCTTCCCTCAGCTAGTTCCTATTTATCCTTTAGAATTTAGTTTAAACCTTATTTCCTCCAGGAAGGCTTCCATGATTTCCCTAGTCAGGATTAAGTGCTCTTATTTGATCCTGTAACACATTTTTATATGCCTCTATTACATATAAAAATGTAGTTAGCATCCAAATCCTCTTCTACAAAATCTTAAGCTTTTGAGGGCTAGGACTGTATCCTTTAGTGCTTAACAGTGCCCTTGTACATAATAGCTTCAGAAAGGTTAATGGAACAGCTGCATTTGCATTTTCCATTTTCTGGCTTTAGTTTTCCATGATTTCTTGCAGATTACAGAGAGACTATATTAATTTCTACATCATATATATTCTCCATCTCTACCTCCTCTTTTGGGGAATAAGGGGAAAAGATTTGCTTAAGCTTAGGTCTAGAGACATATTTCTACCTCATTTATTAGACTTGTGAAAACCTCTAATGAGAATTTCTTATTACCCATGGTTTAATCTAAGTGCTCATATCTTGCTGTGATTTAGGATACCACATTACAGATTTTTAGACCTAGAAAGAACTTCAGAATGATCAGATTCAATAGTTTACTTTATGGGACAAGGACATGAAGGTTCAGAGAGAGGTTAAGCAAATACTCTAAAACCACCCTACTAGTGGGTGACAGTTAGCCCCAGGAGCTAGATCTCCATCCTCTCAGTCCTGGGCTCTTTCCCCTACAAATGGCCACTCTTCAGATCTTCATCCTATTTTGATGTCAGAGACCCAATATGGATTTGACCTTGGTTCCTTGATTTGCCATATTGAGGCTTTAATTTGGCCTCTCGAACTAATAATTTAATTATTAGCAAATGAATTAATGTTAAGCTTTTTCATTTGGAGACCTGCTGAACTGTGAAACTCTTCTTAAAAATTCTGAGGGGACTTGAAAAAAAAAGGTATAAATAAGGGTTGAGTAAATTGTCAATCCTTCATTGGTCTTTCAGGAGCTCTTTCACAAATTGGTTCACAGCAGAGTAGTTGATAAGCACCAGCATGTCCAAGACACCCATTTCGACTTCCTTAAGGATGCTCTAGAAGGGAAGTGGGAAAGTTACACTGTACATAGTATCTTCCCTAGAAGCAAGTATGTTTCTTTACTAGTAGAACTAGAAAATTGTATGTTCAGTTTGCTAATGTTTTACTTTAAAATTTTTGTTTGACTATTAGATTTGGTTAATAACACTGAAGATTGATGTTATAAAGATTAGGACATCTTTCATTTTACTGTAGATTATTTCAAACATACAGAAAACTATAGAGAATAATATAACAAAACGTCATGTATCAACCATCCACCTCAGTCATATAATAAAATTTTGCTGTATTTGCTCCAGATCTCTTTCTTCCTCCCCGTCTCTTCCCTCCCTCCCTTTCTTCCTTCCTTTCTTTTCTCTCTTCCTTCTTTCCAAAATAAAATCTTACACATGTAGTTAAAGCCCCTGTAACTAATCTGTCCCATTCCTCTCTTGCCATCTGTAGAGGTAACACCTATCCTGAATCTCCAGTTTTAATTTTTGTGTGTTTTTAAAAATTTTTATATATGCATCCATAAACAATAAATAGTGTTGATTTGCCTATTTTCCATCTTTATTAAATAATATATTCTATACTTTCTTCTCAAGTTCTCACTCCACATGGATTAATATACATCTTCTATTCATTTAAACTGCTTTATGGCATTCCATTGTATAAAAAGACCACATTTTATCTTTGAATTGTTTCTGTTATTTTCCTCTTAACAAATCATGCAGGAATAAACATTCTTGTACATATCTCCTTGTGAGAGTTATATACCTAGGTGAGGCATCACTGGGTTGTATCATAACTATTTTGAAAAGAATTTTCATGTTGATAGCAAAACTGATTAGTTACTTAAAAGGAAAAAATGAAGTCAAGATAAGTGCTGGAAGAAACAGAATGTCAGGAATACGAAGTAAAACAGTGTAAGAGAGTAGGTGACGTAGATGTAGAATCCTATGCTTTTTTTTTAAGCAATTCATTTTTTGATTTAAAAAAAAGTAGATTGAACATGCAAGTAAACTGAACAACCGCTGAGAGCCACAGATCTTCATCTACATTTAAGAGACTACGTTTTGTGTCAATGCCTCCATGAAGCCTTCTAGAAATTTCTTTACTTTTTTTCTGTGAAAATTGACTACTTCCTCCTTTGGGCCTCCATTCTACCTACCTCTAGTATGTGATATATTGCACATTGTGTTTGCTATGGTTTGTTTACATGTCTCTGTTAATAAGCTGAATGTTGTTTGAGAGCAGAGTTCATGTCTTACTCTATCCCCAGGGCATGGTGCACAGGAGGTAGTTAATATAGTCTGAGGAGTGAATGAAAAGTCCAAATCATGGAAGGTCTTTTATTTATTTATTTTATTGTTTATTTATTTATTTATTTTTTGCAGTACGCGGGCCTCTCACTGTTGTGGCCTCTCCCGTTGTGGAGCACAGGCTCCGGATGCGCAGGCTCAGCAGCCATGGCTCACGGGCCCAGCCGCTGCGCGGCATGTGGGATCTTCCTGGACCGGGGCACGAACCCGTGTCCCCTGCATCGGCAGGCAGACCCTCAACCACTGCGCCACCAGGGAAGCCTGGAAGGTCTTTTAGACTTAGTAGTTGGTTTCTGATGACAGAATACTTTAGTGAAAATTAGCTTAAAGTATAGAAAAGGAGGTTTTATCTTTTGGTCTTCATTTAGACCTACAGAAAGGAAGTTTCATATAAAAGCTGATAAAAATTACTAACAAAGCAGAGAAATCACTTAGCATTTGGCTGTAGACACTGGCAATGTATGTTTGTAGTAGTGCATTAGTAAAGCTGCCAGCTCAGAAAAAGGAAAGCATCTAAAAATTTACACTGTAAAATAAAGCACATAATGGGAAATTCTTGAATATTTTGTGAATTAGGTATGAAAAGTACAAGAGAATTCTGTATATATATTTAAATTGAAGTATAGTTGACTCATAATATTATATTAGTTTCAGGTGAAGAGGATCATGTATTATAAATATATTTTGCAGAATCATTAGAATATTATAAGTATGCTTACTCCTATCAGAAGAAGTACTTATTACGAGTAATATATCACATGCATGAAAAAAAAGTGGTGGCTAGTTTCATTTCCCCAAAACACCTTTTCAATGGTAAGTTTAAGGCAGCTGTGGTTTACCAAAGTATAAACTAGTGAGGTCCACAGTAACTAGCATGTGTTTACATTCTGACTCATGGTTCCTGTTAGGCTTTAATCACAGGGAAACAAGTAATATTACTCAGACTTCATTGTTTAATCTTCCATTCATTTGTTTTCCAAGTTTGTTTCAGTCTGTAGGAAGGTTCCTTTTTGACTACAACATGTCGTACTGATTTCTGCAATTTTTCTTCATTTACCATTTTGAGGTAGCCATGAAAATCCTATAATAAGCTTCTTATTCCTCAAATCTATGCCTGTAAGCCTCATTGAGTTGGATTCATCCTAAATACATTTTGAAATCACATCAGCACCTTCAGATCAGCAGGTTGCTTTTTTCTTTTTTTTTTTTTTGGCTGCGTTGGGTCTTTGTTGCTGCACGCGGGCTTTCTCTAGTTGCGGCAAGCGGGGGCTACTCTTCATTGCAGTGCGCGGGCTTCTCATTGCGGTGGCTTCTCTTGTTGTGGAGCACAGGCTGTAGGCGCACGGGCTTCAGTAGTTGTGGCTCGTGGGCTCTAGAGTGCAGGCTCAGTAGTTGTGGCGCACGGGCTTAGTTGCTCCGCGGCATGTGGGATCTTCCCGGACCAGGGCTCGAACTCGTGTCCCCTGCATTGGCAGGTGGATTCTTAACCACTGCGCCACCAGGGAAGCCCAGCAGGTTATTTCTTAATAAATTACTGTCTTAATGTTAGATGCTATTTTAAATACGTGAAAGAGAGCAGTTCCCAAATGTGTGTAACTACTTTTAGGGAATAGTAAACCGGAGCATTTAATTAAATGAAGGCCCTAAATTTTTATTATGCCGTCACTGGATATTTGGATAACTAGTTATAATTGAGTTTTATTCGTATAAAAGTAATTTTCTAAATCCAATTGTCCTATTTCGAAATATAGTTCCAGTTTCTGGGTAAAACTGGCAATGGAATGACCACGTCTCCACAGCTAAAGCAAATTAGAGGGTTGCAGCAGTAAACTGAACCCATAGGCAGAGGGGGGAAAGGAACCTTTGAACCCCGTTTTTTTTTTCTCCTGAACTGATTGGATAATTTACTCGACTAATTTTGTCTAGTCATTAGAAAGTCAGTTCTTCACTCTAGAATTTCTTCCACTCAAGTAAACAATATTGATGCATATAATTTGGATGAAAAAAAATCCCTTTAAGAAATATCTGGATATATGCCTTGAATGAGCTTCCTCATTTAGGTCACAGAAATTTATTTAAAAAGCAACCAATCTAAGATAGTAATGACAACATTAACTACCATTTATTGAGCATTTCCTATGTGACAAAACTTTAACACACTTTAATCCTTGCCGCAAATTTGTTGGATGAGGGATACTATTTGAATTTTAGCTATCAGAGAATTTCTGCACACATTGGTTAAGGAATGCAGCCAAATTTGCGCAGCTGGTAAGTATGGAGGCTGGTATTAAAATTCCAGCCCATCTGGTGGTAGCGCTTGAGAACCTTCGTTCTCTCCTCTACAAAACACAGTTGATGCAGAGTGGAATCATTTTATGATCCCTTTGATAGTCTTGATTTTCAGAAAAGCTACAAGACATGGAGTAAATGGTGATAAAAATATATCCAGTAAGATTGCAATTGCATCTTCCTTAATAGTTCCTTTTTCTGTCATTTGGTTTTTTTTCCCCACTTGGGATATTTGCAGAATTATACTGCTAACCTCTAACTTTCCCTCTCTTCTTACTCTCCTCCTGTTCGCACAACCATGAACACAAAATAATTTCCTTTCAAATTATGTTACTAAGTTTGTAACTCACATAGGGAATTATCACATAGAAAAATTTATTAGCCTAAATGATGGCCATAGTTTTTGCCAAGATTCATCATTTCTGAAGTTAGTTGCCCATAAAACCAATTTCTCAATGGTTTGGTGAGATCAAGTGCCAAATTACCCAGGGGATGAATAACAATTACTGCAGGTCCTATTGATCAGTCTGCCCAGCCATTCACTGATAGTTCCAATGACTTGGGAAAATTCAGCCAGAATGGACCCCCAAAATCTGCATCATGACTTTATCTACTGATGAGCCAGACTACAAATGCTGTCAACACATACCAACAGAGGTTCAGGTAGCAACCCAAACAGGAATTCATAAAGAAGTATCAGATGCACAGTAGCTAAATTTACTACACTACTACCACATGTGGATTGGTTTCTAAGTGCCAGACACTGCTAAGTGCTATATGTGCATATTTCATTTATTCTCCTTAGGCCAGGTTGCATAGTAGTTAACAACACGGTCACAGAGCCAAACTAATATGGCTCTGATTCCTTGGGCAAGCAGTGGAAACTGTGTTTCAGTTTCTCCATCTGTAAAATGGGGATGCTAATACTTCACAGAGTTGAAGTGAAAAATGAGTTAAATTAAACAAAGCCCTTAGAATAGTACTTGCATGGAGAGAGCACTCAGTATATGCTGGCCATTAATTTTCCTAATGACCCTGTGAGGTAAATGCTATTATGATCATTATTTACTGTTTAGAAGACTGTGGCTTAGAGGTGGCACATGGCAGAGGTAGGCTTTGAAAATAGGTCTGTTTGACATCAAAACCTGTCCTCCTTATCACTGTGCTGTTCTGCCTCTCAGTACAAGATACATAGAATGGGCAAAGAATGTATGCTGTCAGCTGCAAGGCCTCTTGCCACCGCAGGACACCCGCCCCTCAGATGACTTCCTGGAGGGGGGCAGTCGGTGAATCTTTGCTGAGAGGCAGGTCAATAATTCTGGGCCTTCTTCCATCCAGATGGGAATTGGAATGATGCATATCATCTCAGTGAAGGCTTAACCACAGCCCGGTGACTCCTGTGGTGGTGACAAAAGTATACAAATGAAGTATAGGAGCAGGGGAGCCTTCACACACTCCCAACCCTTCCTGACTCTCAGAACAGCTATATCCCCTGACACACATCAGCTAGAGGCATCCTTATCCACTCACCCACAGCCTCAGAGAGAACCACACAGCAGACTTTCCTATCTGTTAGCTGACAGTTAGAATTACTGAGCTTCTACTATGCATCTTCTTAAAAACCTTATGAAGTAGGTGTAATTCTCTTACTTAAGAAGTGAGGGTATAGTTAGCTAGTGGGAAGCAGCCGCATAGCACAGGGAGATCAGCTCGGTGCTTTGTGACCACCTAGAGGGGTCGGATAGGGAGGGTGGGAGGGAGGGAGACACAAGAGGGAAGAGATATGGGAACATATGTATATGTATAACTGATTCATTTTGTTATAAAGCAGAAACTAACACACCATTGTAAAGCAATTATACTCTAATAAAGATGTTAAAAAAAAAAAAAAAGAAGTGAGTGGGACTTCCCTGGTGGTGCAGTAGTTAAGAATCCACCTGCCAGTGCAGGGGACACGGCTTCGAGCCCTGGTCCGGGAAGATCCCACATGCTGCGGAGCAACTAAGCCCGTGCGCCACAGCTACTGAGCCTGCGCTCTAGAGCCCTTGAGCCACAACTACTGAGCTCACGTGCCACAACTACTGAAGCCCGCGCGCCTAGAGCGCGTGCTCTGCGACAAGAGAAGCCACCCAATGAGAAGCCCGCGAACCACAGCGAAGAGTAGCCCCCCGTCACCGCAACTAGAGAAAAACCCACACACAGCAACAAAGACCCAAGGCAGCCAAAAATAAAAATAAATTAATTAATTAAAAAAAATTTTTTTGTTAAAAATAAAAGAAGTGAGGAAATTAAGGTTCAGAGGAATTAGGTGAATTGCCCAAGGTTATTCCACAGCTTGTAAATGGACACCCAGGATTCAAACCTTGGTCTATATCTTAATCCACAAACCCACCTTCCTCTCACTCTTTTTTTTTTTTTTTTTTTTTTTTTTTTTGGTACACGGGCCTCTCACTGTTGTGGCCTCTCCCGTTGCGGAGCACAGGCTCCGGACGGGACGCGCAGGCTCAGCGGCCATGGCTCATGGGCCCAGCCGCTCCGCGGCATGTGGGATCTTCCCGGACCGGGGCACGAACCCGTGTCCCCTGCATCGGCAGGCGGACTCTCAACCACTGCGCCACCAGGGAAGCCCCTCCTCTTACTCTTTGGGGATTGTTCCTTTGGCTTGGGGATATTACAAAATCATGATTTCTCCTGATCGCTTTTTGCTATTATCTTTTGACCATCTCATTTTTGTTACTGATTTTATCCAAGAGCAAGAACATGCTTTGGAATTCTTGGAGTAGCAGTTGAGATTATATATTTTAATTTGAGAGGTTGCATTACTGGATTATCTGTGAATTGTTACTTCTCCATACTCTCCTTCGTCCTCCTCCTACCTCATTGTATTTGACATCTGATTATTAGAATCTTTTTAGGGGTTTTTGAACACACTTACTTGTGGGAATGTGCTAGTTAAAATTGTTACAGACAGACATTTGTGTTATAATAGAGGGAAGTCATTTTGGGGGCTCAATTGATGTACACTGCAAAGATTTTCTTAAAATTTTCTGCAAGGTGTACATAATTTCACAAGCAAAACAATTAGTCAATCCAGTAGCAAAGTTAAGAGTGGTTATTGGTTTTGTATTTTAAGCTCACAGCAAATTGTCTACTTTTATACCACAATGTCCCACAATGTGGGACAGTCAGAGAGCTTGAACTGGCTCCCTGTCACTCTCTGGTGAAGGGACTGAAGCTTCATAAATCTAGTCCTTCACCCTCCTAGCTCTGACCCTCCTCTTCCTATAAGGAATGAACATGTTGCCTGCCGTAGGCGTTTGTCGAACATCTTAATACCATCTCATCACTGTGATGATCAACAAAGGCATTCGGAAAATCTTTTATAAATAGGGTACACCATGAAGTACAGCCTGTGGCTCAGATCCTGGTCCTTGTTCATATGGGAACATAAAGGGCATGCACTACATCCATATTGAAACACAAGTGGTAACCTCATCCTTTAATATTGAAATGGATTTATTGTCCTTTACTAGCAATGATGGCTAATAACTATAGTGCTTTTATTTCCGTAAATATATATAATTTATGTATATAATATGTACAATAAATATTAATATATTTACATATTTATATATATCATATATGGCATACATATATGCCATGTAAAGCAATTTTGAAATTTGAAAGCATTGATTCCCATAACCTAACTGAGGAATAAATCACATAATCACCAATCTTTCTCCAGTGACCACCCACCACCTCCAATTTCATGTATCAATAAATAGCAAATACTCTGGAATGTTTCATCTACAGGAAACACTGTTGAGTTGCAGAAGTAGTAACCATATTTGCTTATTTTTTTCACTCAAGAAGTTTTAAAATGTTTTTATGCTCTGAAAACATAAAGAAAAAAATCTGGAAGAACTTATCTCTGTCGTGTCGGCATCCGTAAAAAGTGATTTTTAAGATGGAGACTTCTCCTTGAGAAATAAAGGCTTCTGGTTTTAGCATTCAGCTCTCACTTTCATTAAAAACAGAGTTGTTGTTTTAGACCCAAGCTTTCCCTAGAGACAGTGATTCCACCAGGGGAAGCAATATGTGAAGTTATTGCAAGAAAGTTTTTGTGTGAAATTGTGCCTCTTGCCAGAGATGTTGTATGTTTTAGTTAATTTCCTTCCCAAGAGCTATGAAAATTTCCCAAGCCCCAGATATGTACAACTGGAATGCTACTGAGAAGTCCCTAGAATGAGGCTGAAGAGAGAGACTCAATTTTACACACTTCATTTGTTTCTGGAGATAAAGCCTCTATTCTATTTTCCTCAAGGTGAAAGTCCAATTCACTTTGAAAATTGCAAAGCCTTATTCCATTGAGAGAAAATGATTATGATTTCTGTCACAGTTATTACTATTTACACCATAATAAATTTACCTAAGGAAGGGGATAGCCTCTGCTGGATTCCTTCCAGAGCTCCCCCAGGAATAAAACCATACAACTAACAACCGATGTTCTGCCTTTTCCTTCTCAGCCCTTCGGTGTTTAATCTATCCACCACAACTCTGTTCATTAGCAACTCTGCACATACACAGCACAATGGTAATTAATGTTCCCCATGTTGACTCTCAGGAACTACAATACCATGAAGTACCCTTCAGGATTATCAAGGAGAAATTAAATTATGCTCAGTACAGTTTGAGAGCAATTTTGCTAGTGGTTTGGAGCACCTCTACAGGGAGGTTCTGAAGTCAGCTCCTACCAGTTTGTGGGAGCTGATTGTTCAGTACTAAAGAATTGTGTGAGCCAGATGTTAAATCTTTGGAACTGGGCCATGGTGGGAGTATTTATAGTAAAGGAGTTGGCATCTGCTAAAAATCAGGGTTTTGTTTTGTTTTGTTTTTTTCTCCAGAGTACTGGTTTATCAGCACATCATTGTCTATACCTTTGAAACTGCATAATCCAATTAATACCTATTAGCTAGGCCTCCTGCTGGACAACAGTTTACTGATAAGTTTTGCTGATAAGGTTGAAAAGCCAGTTAATACTTGTATTAGTTTTCTGTGGCTGCTGTACCACAAACCTGGTGGCTTAAAACAATCAAAATTTATTATCTCACAGTTCTGGAGGTCAGAAGTCCAATCTCGGTATCACTGGGCCAAGTTCAGTATTGGCAGGACTGTGTGCCCTCCAGAGGCTCCAGGAGAGAATCTGTTCCCTGCATTTTCCAGCTTCTGGTGGCTGCTAGCATTCCTTGGTTTGTGGCTTCACCACTCCAATATTCAAGCCCAGTTCAAGGCCAGCATCTTTAAATTTCTCTCTGCTCTATCTTCACATTGCCAACATGTGTGTGTGTGTGTGTGTGTGTGTGTGTGTGTGTGTGTGTGTGTGTAAACTTCCTCTCTCTTATAAGGACACTTGTGGTTGCATTTAGGGCCCACACAGGTAATCCAAAATAAACTCTTCCATCTCAAGATCTTTAACTTAATCTCATCTGCAAAGACTGATTTTTTCAAATAATGTAACATTTATAGTTTCCAGGGATTAGGACCTGGTACCTTCGGGAGGGCCATTTCAAGCCTACCACAATACCCACCTCGGCAGCCCCTTATATACACAGATGCACTATATCTTGTATAACATCCTTAACTAGTCTTAATGATAAGGAGCAAATTTTTAATGATAATAGTAGTGGCAGCTCTTTTTTATTGAGTTCTTCCTATGTACTGGGCAAAGTGCTCAGCATATAGTAATCTCATCTCATTATTATTCCTTCCCAAACTAGGAAATGTGTGTTCAAATGTCATAAATTCTCTTTTTGGAGTGCCAGAATCTAAGTAGACATGTCACAACATACATGTCCTGCTTCCCTCCAACCTCCACCTCAAAATCATTCCCTGGGGCTCTTCATATAATTGTTCCAAGGGCTTCCATTTTATGTAGCTTACTCTTCCTATCCTACTTCCATGGTTCCCAATTCTGTCCTTTGGTTACTTTTAATGAGCTTATCTCCAACATCAATACAGGGCTTGATTAAAGGGACCATAGAGAGCATATTTATTGGCTGGGAATGACCTCTTAGGTGTGTAGTGTCCCTGGCCAAGTGAATGAAAGGCTCTGGCCCAAGGCCAGTTCCTGGGTGAAACCATAACTGGCAATTGTGTCTCTCAAGAGGTGATTTGGAGAGGACTGTGAACCACGCCTGTGGGTGATAAGACTGTAATTCTCTATCCTGTTGTTTTTGGATGCCTTGCTTTCCAGTTGTTCTCTCCTGATCTGCCTGCACAGCTCACTGTTTCATTTCTACAACTTGTACCAGAGAAAGGGAAGGAGACAGAATAGTGTGTTAGGCTATGTGCTGGAAGCCTTACTTATTGGGCTGAGGATGGTATAAATCCAAGAACATTTTCTTGTGTTATTCTTTGTGGCTACAATTAATAACCTGGTAGACCTGTTTTAGAGATGTGATACAATAAGTTGATTGGATTTGGGTAGCACATCTATTTTTCTGTTAAAATATAATTTTCAGTTGTAAATAAAAGCTGGTTGAATCTGGCCTATGTAATAGCCAGCGTTTCATGAAGACATTTAGGTCATGTTTGCTTAGGTTTAGAAATGCTCTATGGGCCCTGTGTGATTTTGTATACAAGCAGAGATTATTAGAAATTGGACAAAGGCAACAGAAGCAGGTCAAGAGCAGAGCTGGGGAAGGTGGTGGTCTTTGCTCTATTACTCTGGCTGAGAGTTACCTAATCTCACAGAGCCTCAGTTCCTGTAGTTGTAAAATGGTGATAATAATTCTGACCTTCCAGGGTTTGGGAAAGGATTGAAATGAATTAAGGCATACAAAATGCCTAGTATATTGTAAGTACTTAATAAGTGGCAGCTATCATTGTCAATATCATTAGTTCAGAATGAACAAATACTCTAACAACAAGTTTCAGATAATTTTTAACTGAAGTAAAGTTGATTTACAGTGTTGTGTTAGTTTCTGGTATACAGCAAAGTGATTCAGTTATATATGTATATATATTCTTTTTCATATCTTTTCACTATGGTTTATTACAGAATATTGAATATATTTCCCTGTACTATACAGTAGGACTTTGTTGTTTGTCTATTTTGTATAGTAGTTTGTATTTGCTAATCCCAAACTCCTAATTTATCCCTCCCCCACCCCCTTTCTGCTTTGGTAACCATAAGCTTGTTTTCTATGTCTGTGAGTCTGTTTCTGTTTTATAGATAAGTTCATTTGTATCATTTTTTAAGATTCCACATATAAGTGATATCATATGATATTTGTTTTTCTCTTCCTGACTTACTTCACTTAGTATGATAATCTCTAGGTCCATCCATGTTGAGGCAAATGGCATTATTTCATTCTTTTTTATGGCTGAGTAATATTCCATTGTGTATATATACATACATATATATTTATGTATGTATATACCACATCTTCTTTATCCATTCATCCACTGATGGACACTTAGGTTGCTTCCATGTCTTGGCTAGTGTTACTAGTGCTGCTATGAACATTGGGGTGCATGTATCTTTTCAAATTAGACCTTTCTCTGGATATGCCTAGAAGTGGGATTGCTGGATCATATGGTAACTCTATTTTTTAGTTTTTTAAGCAACATCCATACTGTTTTCCTTAGTGGCTGCACCAATTTACATTCCCACCAACAGTGTAGGAGGGTTTCCTTTTCTCCACACCCTTTCCAGCATTTATTATTTGTAGACTTTTTAATGATGGCCATTCTGACCGGTGTGAGGTGATACCTCATTGTAGTTTTGATTTGCATTTCTCCAATAATTAGTGAAGCTGAGCTTCTTTTCACGTGCCTATAGGCCATCTGTATGTCTTCTTTGGAGAAATGCCTGTTTAGGTCTTCTGCCCATTTTTTGGATTGGGTTGTTTGTTTTTTTTGTTATTGAGCTGTATGTATATTTTGGAAATTACACCCTTGTCAGTCACATCGCAGACAAAACACCATCTTCCTCTAGTCACTTGAAAAATGCGAGTCATGCCTTCCATTTTCCCCTTTCCACTTCTGCAGGGCAATAGCAATACAAATACTACCTTTTTCTTCTCTGGGAGCGATTTTCTGACCTTGCCAGGTCCCTCTTTCTCTCCTGCAGAATCCATGAACTTCACCTCAGTTAGAGTAACCATCACTCAAAATAACCTTTGCTTTGTTTACATGCTTATCTCTGTACCTCAAGACCTTCAGCTGCTGGAGAGCAAGGATATCTTATTTTTGAATCTTTACTAGCTAGCATAATTCCTGGAACATGGAAGAAGCACTAAATATCCTCATTGAATTGAATTTGAATAAAGTTTCAACTTTTTGAAAGGGAAACAAAAAAAGAACTGACTGAATGTTTACTCTAAACCAGTCTTCTCTTATGGGAAAAGCGATTGATTCCATTGCTCCGTTTTTTATGTTCCTTCCTAAACTTTGTTTACTTTGGCTTTTGTTTGGCTCTTGGAACAGAGAGAGGCAATGTTCAACTTTTGTGATTTTAGACCCTCTCTGAAAGACTACTTACTGACATACTGAATTTTGGTTTTTAATTTCATCATTTTGTGACTCAGAGTAGGGGGAATTTTGGTTAATTTGATGGGGAGTAACTTTAGCTTACTATCAACCCTACAAGCTGATATTTGAGGGCATTGAACTAGGTCTTTTACATGCATAATCTTATTTAATCCTTTCCACAACTCCATGAAGTAGGTATTATTATGTCTACTTTACAGCTAAAGAAACTGAGGCACAGAGAATAACTGGATCAGGGCTGTGGTAGGTTTTACCCTGGGTCTACAAGACTTCAGAGTCCAAGTTTTGAACATCACCCTATACTGCTTCTAGATTCAACTGTTTTCTTAAGCTGAATTAGAGAAATGATTCTGAAAGGGAAAAGTAATTCAGCCTTTCACTAAATGCTAACTGAGCACTGTCTTAGCTCAGGCTGCCATAGCAAAATGCCATCACTGGATGGCTGAAACAACAGACGTTTATTTCTCATAGTTTAGGAGACTGGGAAGTCTAAGATCAAGTTGCTAATAGATTCAGTTCCTGGTGAGGACCCACTTCCTGGCCTCTATCTGTGCTCACATGGCCTTTCCTTGGCGAATGCATGTGGAGAGAGAGCTCTCTCTCTCTATCTTCCTCTTCCTATAAGGTCATTAATCCCCAAATGAGGTCCCCACCCTCATGACCTCAGCTAAACCTAATTACCTCCCAAAGACCCCATCTCCAAATACCATCACATTGGAGGTTAGGGCTTCAATATGTGTACTGGGGGGAAGGGACACACAAACATTCAGTCGATAACAAGTACTAACTAGAATTCTCTGGAATATGTTAGACTAAGCTCTGGAAAAAAAAAAAAAAAAAAGGAAAAGAAAAGGAAAGGAAAGGAAAGAGCACAGCAGGGCCTGGACTAGGGAGAGGCAAACCAGTGACCTAGGACCCAGCATTATAGGAGGTGCCCACCCTCAGGTGCCCCCCCTGCACTTGAACAACCCTGCAAGGCCACGAACCTATGTGCCTTGCTTGCCTCACCCCAGTCCCAGCCCTGCAGCACTTCATTTGCTCTTGGGGGCCTCAGTGTCTAGCAAAGGCCTGGTATCAGTATGGGTCAGATCAAGAGAGAGAAACCACCCAGTGATTTGAACAGGGGAAGTTTAATATAAAGAATTATTAACTAGCAGTCTATTGTTCAGAAACCCGTGAGGACACGGAGAAAATAGGACAAGTGAACCCAAGGAGTTTTGACCTTCAGGATAAGAGTGAAGACTGTTTTTCCCTCTGGGCTGTGCCTGAGTGAGCATGACTTGCTCTATTTATTAGGCAACATTAGACTCGGCAGCATTTCCTTTCAGATCATCCCAGGCATTTAGGCTATTTTAAAAATCTAAATAACATCTCCGTCAAACTAACATTCCAAGAGAGAAATGTTTTAATCTGTCTTTTCCCAGAACAGCCTTTAGGTCTGGGAGGAAGTGCAAACAGGCTGGGTGAGGGGCAATGTATCTGGAGATTTATGGGAATCCAGAAGTTTTGGCAAGGGTACATATAAATCTCAAAGAAGAATTAAATATAATTTGAAATCACATAAACTGTACAGAATTTGAATGCAGGTCAAATCACAACTGCTGTTTGTTATCTCTCATTTAAACTACAATAACAGGATTGCTTAAACAAATTCCCTTCCTTTCTCGAACTTTCAAAGTATTTAATATTTGCATAATGATTAATCTCCAGTTCCAGAGGATATTCCCAAAGGGAGAGACGACACAGAAGCACTTTAAATTTCAACCACATGGAAAAGAGAAGAGCGGAAGCTTCAGTTTTGGAGCCTACGCTCTCAGGAGAATTCTAAATATTGGTCGTCATTCTGTTGAATGTTCAGCTGAGGATGGATGGCTGAGAGAACACAATCCCAAACATTTGGACAATATATTCTAACTAGGTCAAAGGTGCAGCTCCAATTAAGGGATGATACCAGACCCTCTATTTATAGATCTTGAATATTTCAAGAAAGTTTTGTTCTATGCTTTGCAAGGGCTAAATCCTTATTCACAGAACCCTGGAGTACATCCAACCTGCCCACCCAAGGAAGGCTTTGAGCATTTTCCTTTTCATAGAGGCTGTTTATTTGCTGTAGTTTCCAGGGATCCAGGAAGCTTTTGGCCGGGGAAAAGGCAGCAGGTTTGAAGTACACTCCCAGAACTCAGTATTTGACCTGTAAAATTAAGTTACTGGGCTCAGTCAATGGCTCCAAGCCTGGCTGCATTTTAGAATTACCTGGGGGAGCTTTAAAATAATACCCAACTCTTGATCCCACCTCAGCCTAATTAAATCAGGATGTTTGGCAGGTGGGCCCAGAATGTTAGTATTTAAAAAAAAAAAAAAACTTCCCAAGTGGTGCCAACGTATAGCGAGTTTTGAGAGCCACTTGCAGCTCTCGTACATGATGCTGTTGCTTCCTCTGAGATGAACATATTGTGGATAAACCTCTGTCCACACTTTAAACATTGTTTTTATCAGGATAAACTCTCAGAGTATGTGAACACGTGGATGCATTTGGATGAAGTCTAAATGGGAATACACAAAAATGTACACACAAAAAAGCAAATGTACTAGGGTACAGGGAGAAAGGGAGTTTTTCTCTAAATTTTCTAAACTATTATAGGGTTTTCATTACAAAAAAACACTAATTACCAAACACTCTCTCCCCACTCACCCTTTTTGAACTTTTGGGTTTGGGGCTGCTTTCAGAAGGCTGTTGAAGCCTGCCCTCTGAACATGATAAAAGCATCTGTGTTGTTATTTGGTCAGAGTTGGACTTCTCAAGTAACTTTCTGTCTCTCTGCCCTGAAAAAGTATTGCACAAAGGAAGTTGAAAGTTCTATGTGGGTTGAGGGCCTAATATAAAGTGGTCATTCAATGCATATTCAATTATGATGACTAACTGTATCTTATGACTTTGTTCTGAAATCCAGTACTCAAAGCATAGTTCATGGATCATATTCATCAACCATGGCCATCATAAATATTCATCTAATGTCTGTCTTCATTAGGCGGTTATTAACGTGTCAAAGATATTTGTGGAGAAAATGCAAGTGATAAATTCTATCTATATTTACTCTTATTTGAAAGGATAATTTATTTTTAGGGTCCTCTTTGATAAAATCCTTGAATCAAAGGAAGTTTCCTTTAGAAATACTCTTCTGTTTTTAAGCCAATAATTTTACACAAAGAAAGTTTATTAACGTTTTGCTTGCTGGATGGATATTAGCCAAATGATGGACTGTGTAAATAGTCCAATTCCGAGAAGGATAATATAAAGCAGTGCTCTTAAAAGGTTAAATTGATGCCTTCTCTACTAACAGTACTTTGGAGTTGTTTTTCGAATGAAGAGAGCTGGCAGTGATTCTTCTCCACCCTTACCTGGTCCCCTTGGTGATCAATAACCCCAAGATTGTTGCATGGGGTTGGTTTACAGGCTGTGAATAGAAGAGGGCAAGGACTGGCAAACCTTTTCTTTAAAGGACCAAATAGTAAATATTTTAGTCTTTACTATTCAACTCTGTTGTTGCTCTAAAGCAGCCATAGACAATATGTAAATGACCAGATGTGACTGGGTTCCAAAAAAACTATTAAAAAAAACAGGTGGCAGGTTGTATTTGGCTAATTAGGCCATAGTGTGCCCGTGCTAGAAAAGAGCAAACCCAACAGGGTGTCACACTGGCTCTCAGGTTGCAGTGGCAGGACACAGGTCAGAATTGGACATTTTAGCTAAACCTAAAAAAGCCAGTGAGTGTTAGAGCTCTATATGAGCAAGTAGGTCTACCATGGTAGGAAAAGTCATGAGAATGCATGAATAATAAAAGAGTGATAATAGCAATGGCTAATATTTACAGAGGACTCACTCTGAAACTTGTATTAAATACTTTACATGTAATATTTACAATCTCATGTAATCTTTATAATAATTTGGTAATCTCATGTAATTGTTATAATAACCTCAAGGTAGGTGTTATTATATTCCCATTTTATAGATGAGGAGACTGAGGCATGGAGAGGTTAAATAAAGTTCTCAATGACATACAGCTAATAAGTGGCATAGCTGAGATGCGAACCCAGATGGTGTGACTTTAGAGGCTGCTCTTCTATGCATTACGACCTCCTGCTAGGGAACAGAGCCATGTGCAAAATCATCCTAGCTGGGAGAACATAGAGGGTCTCTATCTAGGTACTTTAGTCTTGGTTCAGATTCACTGTGCTGAGGATGGACCAAGAATAGAGCCCTGGGGTGTACACTGTGGGGAGACTATTCTTCACGGGTCTTTCATGTTTCTGCACGTCTTCAAGCAAAGGCATCGGCAGCCTTTTGTTGAGACTGTCTTTTCAGGGGTATTTTTATATTGAACAGCCTTGGCAGATAGAGATAGTATCTTCCCTCTGGAGCAGAAGGAAGCTTTGTTTTCTGTACTTTATAATAAAGACAATGTCTCCCTCTGGGGCAAAGTTGGGCAAGTTCAAAGTTGGGCAGCCCATTATAAAAGACTGGGGTTCTTCAGCTGTGTTGGAAACCCACTGTGTGTGTGGTATCCACCTGGGCTACCCTGTCACCCCCTTGGGATTGGAGGAGGGCAAGGGGAAATGACATGAACATGAATCTCATGTTGCTCTGTGTGTAGAATGTAATGAAGTCCTTTGTCTTTGGCCCAGGAGTCTCGGGTCTTCTACCAGCATCCATGAATCTGTGGCAGCTAACTGGTTATTGCGTAAACAGGGTAAAATCTTAGACCTTTCACAATTCTCGACATACACAGAAGGTACAGTGGGTTAGGAAGGCTGGTCTGAGGGTGAAGGCTGTCCACTCTTGGCTTGGCTTTGTGTCTTTTAAAATTATGGATGGGGGCTTCCCTAGTGGCGCAGTGGTTGAGAGTCCGCCTGCTGATGCAGGGGACACGGGTTCGTGCCCCGGTCCGGGAGGATCCCACGTGCTGCGGAGCAGCTGGGCCCGTGAGCCATGGCCGCTGAGCCTGCGCATCTGGAGCCTGTGCTCCGCAATGGGAGAGGCCACAACAGTGAGAGGCCCGCATACCACAAAAAAAAAAAAAAAAAAAAAAAATTATGGATGAATGTGGGCCATGCTATGATCTGAATGTTTCTGTCCCCCCAGTTCATATGTTGAACTCTTACCCCACAAGGTGATGGTATTAGAAGGTGGAGGTCTTTGAGAGGTGATTAGGTCATGAGGGCAGAACCCTCACGGATGAGATTAGTGCCCTTATAAAAGAGGCCTCAGTGAAAAGATGGTGTATGAGAAGCAGACTCTCGGGCTTCCCTGGTGGCGCAGTTGTTGAGAGTCCACCTGCCGATACAGGGGACATGGGTTCGTGCCCCGGTCTGGGAAGATCCCACATGCCGCGGAGCAGCTGGGCTCGTGAGCCATGGCCACTGAGCCTGCGCGTCCGGAGCTTGTGCTCCGCAACGGGAGAGTCCACAACAGTGAGAGGCCCACGTAGAGCAAAAAAAAAAAAAAAAAAAAAAAAGAAGCGGGCTCTCACCAGACACTAAATCAGCTGGTGCCTTGATCTTGGACTTCTCAGCCTCCAGAATTGTTAGAAATAAATTTCTACTGTTTATAAGCCACTCAGTCCATGGTATGTGTGTTATAGCAGGGAAACAGACTAAGGCCAGAGACCTGTACTGAAGCCAGAGAGAGGAAAGCCTCTGTAAGCACCTGTAGCTCTTGATTCCAAAACTAGCAGAGTGCTATGGATCCTCTGAGTTCAGAAACATACCACAAGGAGTTAAAGATGTACAGTTGATTCACTGGAATAATCTTCAATGAACCATAGCTGTAACATAAATACTACATTCCAGTAATCTAATATAATGGTTCTGGAACCTAGCTGCTCGTCAGAATCACATGGTAATATTTTAATTATTTATTTATTTTTGACTGTGTTGGGTCTCTGTTGCGGTGTGCGGGCTTCTCATTGCCGTGGCTTCTCTTGTTGCAGAGCACGGGCTCTAGGCATGCGGCCTTCAGTAGTTGTGGCACATGGGCTCAGTAGTTGTGGCTCGCAGGCTCTAGAGCGCAGGCTCAGTAGTTGTGGCACACGGGCTCAGTTGCTCTGTGGCATGTGGGATCTTCCCGGACCGGGGCTCGAACCCATGTCCCCTGCACTGGCAGGCGGATTCTTAACCACTGCGCCACCAGGAAAGTCCCCGCATGGTAATATTAAAATAACAACTTTTAAAACAATGGATTCTTGAGCACCACCTCATACATAATGAATCAGAATATCTGAGGGTGAGGCTCAGAAATCAGTATTTTAAACGTTTCCCAGATTATTTAGAGGCAGTCATTCCCTGCACTATTCTAATGATAAGGATTGAATTACATCACAGATAAATCCCACTGCTTCTCTGTACCTAAGTTTCTTCATTTGTTACAAAATAGAATAGTGTTGGCCAATATGGTGGCAATTGGCCCCATGCGTCTATTTAAAATCAAATCAATCAATGGTTAAATAAAGTTTAAAATTCAGTTCCTCAGTTGTATTAACTACATTTCAGGTAGTTAATAGCTACATGTGGCTAGTGGCTAAAGCATCATAGAATGCAGATACAGAGCATTACCATCATCACAGAAAGTTCTGTTGGATATCTTATCATACCAGAAAAGAAGGAAGCCATAAAAGACTACTGGGGTTGTATCAAAAAACTCAGGAACCAACAGGAATAAGCTTCCACTGACCAAAGATGGGATAATTTGAGCACCCATTAGAATAATAACTGCAGTGTATTGAAGTGCCCTAAATATATTTAAATCCATGAGTTCATAATCATATAAAATAGAATTTATTGGTGACTAACCATTATACTAGGGAGCCAAGTAATTATTTGAAAACTGGAAAGTAAAGGGTTATCAAGCATTTAATCAGTAATTTCATAAAGGAAAGGCCATATAAATGCTTGAGATAGTAATGAGATGCATAGTAGAAGGCCCACTGGCACATCCCACGGGACCGAGTGCCTGTTGCACTTTGCCAGGATCAGTTCAAGAACAAACACATCCTAGTACTGCTTTTTATTCCTTCCTTCTTTTGCTCCCCATATCCTGCCCTCTTATTCTATGGGATTCTCACATAAATTGCTATGTGCCAACTTCTGTCTCAGGCTCTGCTTTGTGGGGGAACCCAGGCTAGGACAGCCTTCTAGCTCAGATTCTTGAAAGAGAATCCAGCCCGCCTGGCATATAGATTTGGTTGCTGGGTTATGATCCTACTCCTGGTCCAATAGCCTGGGAGGCGCTGCCTCTTCCAGAAATGGAGGTGGAACTTCTTAAAGTAGAAACGGTAGAAGGGCGAGACAACTGTTGGAGACACGTTGATTAACGTGTCCAGCCGACAGCTCTGCTACTGAGAGAAAGATTTGCTGACCAGCAGCGTCAGTATCACCTGGGAGCTTGTTAGAAATGAGGAATCTCAGGGCCCAGCCAGACCTACTGAATGCAAATCTGCTTTTTTTTTTTTTTTTTTTTTTTTTTTTTTGCGGTACGCGGGCCTCTCACTGTTCTGGCCTCTCCCGTTGCGGAGCACAGGCTCCGGACGCGCAGACCCAGCGGCCATGCTCACGGGCCTAGCCGCTCTGCGGCATGTGGGATCTTCCCGGACCGGGGCACGAACCCATGTCCCCTGCATCAGCAGGCGGACTCTCAACCACTGCGCCACCAGGGAAGCCCCGAATCTGCTTTTTAACAAGATTCTCCAGGTGATTTACATGTACAATAAAAAACTCTCTTCTAGAGTGAGTAATAATTTTCTGGCTCAGGGATATTTTTATAATAGATAAGATGTTGCATCCAAAGGTCAGTGGGAAGCACATATAGGCGGAGAGAGAGCACGTATTGTTGGAAGGGGGTGGCGGGGAAGCCAGGAGGCAGGGGAGGTTGGAAGAGGAAAAGTGGGATTGAATCTCCGTGAAAACACTTTAAAATCCATAATAGAAAAAAAACATTCTGTACCTAGGTTATTATACCTGCACGAGAAACCTCAGAACAAGTTCAGTGGGGAGGTAAAACACCCCCGCTCCGCCCCAGTGAACAGAAAGCAATATCTCCATGTGTCATAGACACACAGCAGGTGAAATATTGGATGCAAGGCTTGTGTTGCGGGGGGCGGTATTTGTGAGGCAGGCAGACCCAATCCTGGCAATCTACCGCTTCCCTCTGGACACTCTGGGCTTCACCATCCCTCCCCCACCCCTGGACATCCTTCCCCCTCAGTTCACTGTCCCTTCCCCCATGTAAGGACTGTTAGCAACAGGCATGGTGTACTGGTAAATGTTTAAAAACTGGCTCTCCAGAAACAAACATAAAGCTCTGATTTGTAGTGTTGGCCAATTTCCATAGTATAAATACTCCCACCATGGCTGATTGTGAGCTGCCATGAGGTTAACTGAACACGGGGTTGGGAGGTGGCACGTACTGGCTCCAGCGAACCCCAGGAAATAAAGGGTTGAAAGGACAAAGTAGGGTGGTTTACAGCCTTCCTAGAAGTGAGGGGAAGAAAGTCAAGTTGATGAAGACCTGGAGCGCTTGCTTTAACTTCAGCTACTATGATTCCAAAACATAGCTATCATCTCGTCCAATCTGTGGCTATTTTTTTCATTTTGTTTTTAATTTTTTTTGGCCGTGCAGCCCGACCAGGGATTGAACCCTCACCCCCTGCCGTGGAAGCGGAGTCTTAACCACTGGACCGCCAGGGAAGTCCCTGAGGCTGTTTCTTAACTTAACTTTATTGAGAACGTCCTTATGTTGTAGCTTTAAAAGAACCAGAAGCTCAGCTGGAGAAAACCTTTGAGGACAGTCAGAATGGCTTATAGTCTATATTTACCAAAGCTTCTTTCGTAAACATTATGGAGGTTCTGGAATGCTCACACCCACCTTTCATGGGCACACCACACCCCATTCTTCCCTGCCTGAGTGTATAGTCCTAATGGCTCCCACCCTGCTCCCTCAGGCGTCACACACCCTGCTTCTCTGGCCGGAGTTCAAGCCCTCACCTGGTTTCCTTGAGTGCCATCTAAGAGCTGCACACCTGTCTTTCCTGGGAGGTTTACAGCTGGCACATAACTCCCTTCCCTTGGGGATATGAGCAGATAATGTATATCAAACTTGCTGTAGGTACTCGCAGGCAGCTTAGACCTCTCCTGCTGCCCACAAGCACTGCCATGGGGGCTCAATGTTGGGTCTCTCAAGGCCTGATCCAGGGACCCCATCACTGCTGGGCACCCCCCAAGCTCCATAACCATTGATTTCTGTTTGGTGCAGCTCTGGGCTAGCTGAAGCACCCTCTCCTCACCTTTACCCACAAAGTGCACACCTGAATTTCGCATAACTGCTCTGGTTGCCCACCTTTCTCTTCTTCTTGGAAAGCATCCAGTACTAGGAATCCAGCTAACTACAGACAGCCCAAGTTAATGCTTCTTAACCTGCATGAAAAGGAATTTTTCGTAACCTTCTCTTTGGTGTTGGTGTCTAATCGATGGTAACTTTCAGGAAAGAAGCACTTCTACTAGCAGGTTAAAAGTATTCATTTTTTGCAGCCCTAATATCTGTTTGAAATGTAACAGCTTGTTTGTTCCTCTCCCCAGATGAATGCACCTTCATCTTTAGATTTATGATTTAATTTTTATTTCTTCTAAAATAGAGACAGGAGTAGTGGAAGTTCCTGTATCTCTACAGGAGATACAGGTCAGAGCTTCTCTATGCTTCTCTGTCTCTACAGGTCAGAGCTTCTCTATGATTTCTTTGCCAGTCACCCAAAGCAGCCTCCAGTTGGGTTTATTCCTTTTAATTCTCATTCTCTCTCCATAGTGTTTTCTCCTCTGAGCACATAAACACATCACTACCCTTTCTTCCAAAGTCAAGGCCAGCTTACATGAAGAGGAATGGTTGACTCTGACAGTAAGTAGCGCTCTAGGTGGCTCAGCTAACTCACCACAGTTCGGGTGTCTTTCCAGGTTGGCGGACACACCAGGGCCAGAGATCAGTGTGTCTTTCCTGCCAACAGAGAACCTTACTTCACCCTTTGAGTGTTCCATTCAGAGTGGAGGTCAAAGGTCTCCAGACTAAAAAATGCCCTTAACTGAAGCCCAAGTTATGCAGGAAGGAGTCCCAGCTTCTGCTGTTAGGCCGGAGAGGCTGACCATGGAGCATCCTTGACCTTTCTCTGCCTCCCAGAGGTCCCGTGAGCTGGGGTCCAGTGTGTCCTCTAACACCCCACGGAGGTTCCTCGTGAAAGGCCTCTGCTGAGTTTGCAAGGACACAAAAATGGAAATGCCTGAGGGGAGAGATTTTTCCAAAGTTCTTGGCTGTCAGAGAGATGAACATCATCAAATGGCTCTGAAAGAAAAGATGAAAGAGATCAACATTGTAAGCCATTGGGAGATTAGACTGTCCAATTGACTTGGTTCGAGATGAGGCAGAAGCCAGAGCAGAGATAATTCTGCACTGGAATTGCTAGCATTATGAGCAAGGTTTCAGGGAACTTATCAGAAAAGGTTAACTTGAATGGGCACTAATGAGTTGACTCAAATCCAGGAACAAGTAAGACCATAACAACCAAAAGCACAGAGAGGTGAGATGCTATGCAATTATAACATCCCCTAGGGACAGGAATTGGGCTGCAGGATGAGATTGGCTGACCCCTGCCCAGTGAGCAAATGATGAGGTATTTAACTAAAATGTGGACTGTGAATATGCCCAGAAGAATTCTTAACGCATGCACTTGAAAACTTTAGCTCTCTCTCTCGTTTTTATTAAATCCCTCTTTTGGACAAAGGACTAAACTAGATGTGGGCAGATCTTTAAAATACGTAAGATCGGGTCTACCTGAGCCTTGTGTATTGTAGGTACTCAGAAAATGGTTTATTGATTATAATGTAATAGGGCTCATCCCCTGTCATGGTGGGGGGTGGCTATGGCCAGGGTCTTTAAAGAGTGAGTGATAGTGACAAATGTTCAGAATGTCCCACAGTGGTCTATAGTGCCCAGTCCACAGATGGGCTGCCCCTCTGCTAGGACAGGGCTTTATCAGTTTATTCCAAAATGGGTAAATGTTGAGTGTTCCCTTGGCCTTAGAAGAGGTAAGACATAGCACAGGGCATTAAACATAGCACAGGGCATTAATGCAAGTCTTCAGTTCAGGCTGGGGTGTATTAACCCCAGTCAGATGTGTGTATTAACATATATTTCGAAATCAGGAAAGCAGTCTTTCCCTCATCCTCCTCATTTCCAAAATTATCTTTCCGAGATATTCTCTATTGTTTTCCCAGTGCAGTTAGGTCGTAGTTTGCCTTATAAGGAATTTTAGAGTTTTTTTTTTTTTTTTTTTTTTTTTTTTCTGCTGTACGCGGGCCTCTCACTGCTGTGGCCTCTCCCGTTGCGGAGCACAGGCTCCGGACACACAGGCTCCGCGGCCATGGCTCGCGGGCCCAGCCGCTCCGCGGCATGTGGGATCTTCCGGGATTGGGGCACGAACCCGTGTCCCCTGCATCGGCAGGCGGACTCTCAACCACTGCGCCACCAGGGAAGCCCAGGAATTTTAGAGTTTTAAGAGCTCTCACTATAGGAAGTTTTTCCTGCTGTTCTGCCTGAGTTGCCTTCTGCTTAATTTTAGTTCATTATGTCTGTAAAGACAGGGAGGGTTTTATGGGGCAAAAGACCCAGTCATCGTGGGAAGAATGAATCATTTCAAGAACAGTGAGATGGGCGCAAAGGCAAAGACAGCTGAGGGGCAGGAAGCTGGGGGTGGGTGGGTTATTGAGAACAGCATCAAAAGTCTGTCTTTTCTCTCTGTTACTCCCACTAGGGGGTGCCCAGCATTCCAGAATAATCACTGTCACTAGGAAGTTGAGGTTTGAGGCAGCATTTCCTCCTAATAGAAGGGCAACAGCTGATCCAGGTTTCCTGCATCTCTGCCCTGATTTGAGAAGAGATCTGGGGATGGGGTGTAGGGAGGACAGGGATTGGGATTGAGGGGAGGGGTCTCAGATCAGTAAATACACTAATGCCTCTCAAGCATTTGAGGATTCTCAATCCGTGGAAACCTCTGGCGATATCCTGGGTTCTGTAGGACCCACTGGCCTTAAAGTCATTGGCTGGAGTAATTATGGATCAGAAAAGTCCTCCTGGGCCCAGGAGAGGTGATGATATTTCACCCCTGGGACTAAAGAATTTATGGTAATAAGAAATGAGCAGGACTGAGAGATTGGTTGCAGACCAGGGATGGAATAAAGATCAAAGATGAGGTGAGATTCTGAAATAGAATGGGTAACAGGTATGGATGAAGGTCAGGGAGAGGTGAGGGTATTTTGAGGGTCTCAAAACATCTAGGCCCTCAGAACGGTCACAGCATAACTTTTAGTTATGAATGGTTTTGTGAAAAGAAAACGGAACTTGGACTTTGGTAGACGGGAGTTCAAATTTCAGCTCAAGCATTCAATAGTCATATGACCTTGGGAATTTTTGAAAGTTATCCAATATCTTTTTTTAAAATATATTTTTATTGAAGTATAGTTGAATCACAATGTTGTGATTTTTTAAATTTATTTTTTATTGAAGTATAGCTGAAGTACTATGTTGTGCAACATCTTTAATCCTCAATTTTCTCATCTTCAAAATGGGACTAATGATACTAGGGCTACTTGAGGATTTAACAGATATAAAGGCATATAAAGCACTGAATAAATCTATTTTCTCCCTTTTCCTTTTTCCCATTTTGAAATGGCTGAGGTCAAGGAAAGGAGATATATCTATTCCTTCAGTTCTTGTACCCCAAGATGTAGGATATCAGGACTGCAGCCCTGCCCTGAGGTCAGAGGGTCCTCTTGGGCCTCTGGGGTTTTCTGCACCACAGAACTTCAGTGAGTATTCAGGACATGCTGCAGACGTCCTGCCCTCTTTGACCCTGTGGACCAATCCTCATACTTTGCAGGCTTTTGAGCCATAATTTAGAAACCAGCCTCCAACTAAATTTATAGCGGTCACCATCTGGTCCTGAGGCCTTCAATCTCCGAGAATTAAACTATCTTGCCCACACAGAGCGCCAAAGCCTGGCCTGGAATCCAGGTATTACCAGTTAGTCCATGTTAATATGACAATAATTCACAATTCCCTCAGCATAGTTTTACAAAGTATGGTCCATAGACCACCTGTACCAGCATCAGCAGGTGGGCTTGATAAAATATGCAGATCCCTGGCCTCCTGCCAGACCTGTGCAATCAAGACTCTCTAAAGTTTAAAAGCAAAGGCTTAGAAAGTTAACCAGTCCCAGGTTACACTTTTACATGGAAACACAATGCCTTAATCCTCCAGAGTGCTCTTTTGTAGAGGAAGAATGGGGCTCTTCAGCAGACTTCTCATTGCTTTGAAAATCATACCGTACAGGTGTTTCTGACGCTGCTTATTTATAGAGCCAACTCTGTCCCTAGCCACTTACTTACTTCCCCTGGAACTTCCTCAATGTTGGAAACATCACTGTGAAGGTCACAGACCATTTCTGTGGACACTGAGCCACAGTGGTAACCTGGCTTCCTGTCAAGGCAGTTGGGGAGGGGAGAGTGTTCTGGTTCTTGTTTCTGGGGATGGGGGAGGGGCCACCAGGATAAAGGATGATCACCAGCTGCCCCTTCCTTTGCACTGACAGGGCACTTGCTGCCAGTTTAGCTGTGCTTAGGCTGAGGATTGGGGCAAAAATCAGCCCTTCCTCTAAAGCTGTGAACTCTGATCTCTCAGCCTAGAGAGAGATGGGCTGTGGACATGTGAACAGACTCCACGAGCTTCCTCCTGACGGCAAGGCCTGCATGAGCTGGCTTTTCAGAAGGAACTTGTGACTGTGGATCACTCTCCAGAGAGACAAACCTTTTCAGACTTAGAGAAACGGCAGTGGCAGCAGCCTCTGCATTAAGTTTTGACCAGCTCTTAACAGCCCTCTGAGTTACAAGGTTCACCCTGACCTCCGGGGCGTCCCTGCACTGCAGAACTACAGTGGCTGTTCAGGGCATACTGGGAGCTGCGGAGAAATTTTGCAATAAGGATTCACATCAGCTTCAAAGTGCCCAGAATGAGCATTAAAATGCTGCCCGGAAGACAGTTGTTGCTACGTTAAATCTCTGGGGGGACAAAGTGGGAAACGAAGGTTAGTAAAATAAAACAAAACAGGTCATGGCTGGGAAGCAACCTGTCCTCAGTACCTAACCACATGGAGCTGGTGTCGGCCTCCTTCCGAGAGGGGCTGTGTCCCTCCCTGAATGGGATACCGATAGTAAAGAGCTCCCCCCCATAAGGCATCCTTTGCACCCTCCCAATCGATTCTTTCCCTTTTTGTTTTCTAGGAACTAGAGGATTCATCTGACTTAACTGGAGATGGCTCCCTTCCCCATGTATTGTTCCATTCCTAAAGCTTCCCTCCTACCGGGCTCAGTGAGAGCAGATGGGAAGAGGCACCCACCTCAGAGGTAAAAGTTCACAGATACAGAGCTACCCCTCTGCTGGGCCCCAGGCGAAGAAAACTCCCAATCTCTTTCTTGTATTCATTGGGTTCTGCTGAACCTGGAAAGGAAATAAATTCCAAAGGCAGGAAATGACCCAGAGACCATAACAATATGTGAAAAGCCAAACCGGTGCTTCCGTCGCTTTATTTCAAACTATTCTAATCTGTGTCCCAGGAAGCCTAACCCATTACCAGATGGAGATCTGTTTTCAGATGCCTCTCGGCATCTGCCACTCCTGGCTGGTGACGTTTGCGCATTTCAAGAAGGTTGCCACTCCTGGCTGGTGACATTTACACCTTTCAAGAAGGCAAACCTCTCGCGATAGCTTCAAGATTCCAGAGAGGTGCAGCCCCAGGAAAGTCCTTGGGTCTCTGGCTGACAGCACCAGGCATCTCATGCGCTTCACTGTAGCTGTACTGTTGCTGGCCTCCAGCCTAGAATGCTAGCATACCGAGGCTGTTCTTGAAGACTTGCAGAATCTGAAATCACAAAGCCGCATGTTGCCAGAAAAGGCTGGCTCCCTTGCCTGCTTCCTAATCCCTTCTCACCAGGCTTTCCTAAAGAAACCTGATGAGTCAGGAAGGAAGAAAACGTGTCTGAGACAGAGCTGGGGTTGGACTGGTCTCTCTCATCACTTCTGAAAGTTCCTCGTTTCACTATGCGGGGCATGTTTGGGGATTCGGTTGTGCTTTTCCTGTTTCCTCCTCTATCAGCTCTCTCTTTGAGGACCACTTCATTTACCACTCACGAAATCAGCTCGGCAAAAGCGGGAGGCCCTCTGATGAGGAATTCATCACTGCTGCAAGGAAGTTTTTTTTTTTTATTAATTAATTAATTTATTTTTGCTGTGCTGGGTCTTTGTTTCTGTGCGAGGGCTTTCTCTAGTTGTGGCAAGTGGGGGCCACTCTTCATCGCGGTGCGCGGGCCTCTCACTGTCTCAGCCTCTCTTGTTGCGGAGCACAGGCTCCAGACGCGCAGGCTCAGTAATTGTGGCTCAGGGGCCCAGTTGCTCTGCGGCATGTGGGATCTTCCCAGACCAGGGCTCGAACCCGTGTCCCCTGCATTGACAGGCAGATTCTCAACCACTGCGCTACCAGGGAAGCCCTGCAAGGAAGTTTTGACTTCACTTTTGTCCCCAGGAGCATGGCAGGGAAAACCTCCCACCTCGACTCCCAGGTGGAACCATCATTCAGTTGCTTTGTTCTGGCCCGGGGGCCTGTGCGTTTCCTAGGCTCTTAATTTTTACTGAACGCCCTCCATCAGTCTTCCCACTGACGGCTGTGTACCAGTTAGATTTTAAACCCAGTGAGGTGGCTTCTGGGATACCTTGCTTCACACAGGTATCCTGCTAATCCCTTCCCCAGGTAATCAGAAAGTAGCTATAGTTGAAATGAATAATGTGCCCAACTCTTTCAACACTTTCGAAATGTTAAACAGATTAAAGTATAAAAAATCCAATATATTTGTTGACATCTGGTTTATAGAAAATCTCCAGCAAGAAGGAAGGAGGGAGTTCAACATCAGGCTGGGTGAAATGGGAGCAGCAGTGAAGGGCACTGTTCTCCTGCGTTCTGGCATCAGATACCTGTTCTGGAGTCCCGGTGGCTCTGTGCCGCTATCTACAATTGTGTGCTGTTTGTTATGAAACATGCTTTAAAAAGTATGTTCTGATAAGCTTGGATTTATCCTTGGCGATGGAATGTAGTTTCCATTACAAGGCAGTAGCTTAATATCAGAGGTAGGTTGTATCAACTATATGAAGGTGGTAATAGACAGTAGATAAAAGAACATAGGGGATCTTTTTTTTTTTTTTTTTTTTTGCGGTACGTGGGCCCCTCACTGTTGTGGCCTCTCCCGTTGAGGAGCACAGGCTCCGGATACACAGGCTCAGCGGCCATGGCTCACGGGCCCAGCCGCTCCGCGGCATGCGGGATCTTCCTGGACCAGGGCATGAACCTATGTCCCCTGCATCAGCAGGCGAGCTCTCAATCACTGCGCCACCAGGGAAGCCCAACATAGGGGATCTTTATGAAAAGGAGTGGGGAGAGAGAGAGAGGCAGAGAAAGAGAAAGTCTTTTTTGTTGTTGCCAGGAAGAGACAATCTTGCAGGGAGTGTAAGATATATGAATTTTGCCGTTTTAAAAAAAATTATTTATTTATTTATTTATGGCTGTGTTGGCTCTTCGTTTCTGTGAGAGGGCTTTCTCTAGTTGCGGCAAGTGGGGGCCACTCCTCATGGCGGTGCGCGGGCCTCTCACAATCGCGGCCTCTCTTGTGGAGCACAGGCTCCAGGCGCGCAGGCTCAGTAATTGTGGCTCACGGGGCCAGCCGCCCCGCGGCATGTGGGATCCTCCCAGACCAGGGCTTGAACCCATGGCCCCTGCATTGGCAGGCAGATTCTCAACCACTGCGCCACCAGGGAAGCCCCCTAGTGTAAGATATATGAGTCTCTCTCTTTCTCCCCTTGCCTCTGCCTATGGAAAAGGAGCCAGGAAAAGCTAGAAACAGGACGCAGAGGGAAGCCATCTCTCCGAATGTTGGTACTAGCCAAATAGGATAAATTGTTCATATTATGATGATGACGACAACTGTAATGATGAAGAGAACATATTGACCCAGATGAAAAAACAAAGGCTTTGATTTCAAGCCATGCTTAAGTCCCAAAGTACTCCTGTTAGAGCCATTTACATGACCCAAGGGACAGGAATTTAGGGTGAGTGAAATAAATATAATTGGAAAGAAAAATCAGGATTAGATTAAAATGTGATTGAGAATGGTTAAAAATTAGGAGAAAGGTACCAAATTCTACCTATTTTTGTACTGCTTTCAGTCTTGATCTAATGATCTGTTAAAAGATAACATCATGAGTTAAAAACTGTATTCTCTTTTTTAAACTGAGGTATAACTGACATGTAACATTTTATTGGTTTCAGGTATACAACATAATGATTCGATATTTGTATATATTGCAAAATGATCACCATGATAAGTCTAGTTAAATCTATCACCAAACATAGTTACAACATTTTTTTTCTTGTGATGAAAACTTTTAAGATCTACTCTCTTAGCAACTTTCAAATATGCAATATAGTATTATTAACTGTAGTTACCACACTGTATATTATATACCCATGACTTATTAATTTTATAACTGGAAGTTTGTACCTTTTGACCTCCTTCACCCATTTTGTCCCCTTCCCTCACTCCCCCAGGAACCACCCATCTGTTCTCTATTTTTATTTATGAGCTTGGTTAAAAACTGTATTTTTATTTAAATGTATAACAGAGCAAAAGATTTTGTTCTGTTCTCCAAGACACATATTTGGGATGCCTGGCCATTGGGAGCCTTCTCATCCTCTACAGCCTTTACCAGAGACAAAGAACAGAGGATGGAATACACAGCTTCTTGAGTGCTAGCAGTGAAAGGTCGGAGTTATAACATGACAGTAAATGTTATATTCTGCTTAATCCCAACTTTAACAGAGGTAGTTGCTAGACACTTAAAGTGGGTGCTTATATTTTACAAATGGGAGAACAGAATCAAAAATGGAAAAAGAATAGAGCCAGGAATCCCAAACTATGCGCTAGTTGCCCAGGACTCCGCAGCAAACTCATGGACGTCCCGTGGCATAGGCTAAATGTTGAGGGAGATGTGGTGATGCTTGACATCTGTTGGCCACCAGGTGAACTACTTGGTCAAGTTCGTTCACAGTTTCAACATTAGATTGTGCTGCACTCCTTTCAAAGATGTCTTATCTTTGAGAAGCTGGATTTTCAGCAGCTGTTATAAAATGCAAGTAGTAAGTGAAAATCAGTGTGAACACGAGGTGAATAAGTGGTGGTGTCTATACAGGTTCCAAGGTTTGAGAGACGATGTTCAATGCCTGGCATACATATCCTTTTATAAATAACTGTGGTTAAGAACAAAATAAAAATATTTTTTCTTTCAATTTATGTGTATTATATTTTCAAATGGCTAAGTTGTCGGGAACTTTCTACTGGATAAATGAGATTTATGTTAGGTTTTTTTTTCTTTTGGCCTAGGTGCTCTGTGAAAAAATTACTGAGACACTAAGATGCTGTGAATTGGGAAAGTTTGGAAACCTCAAGATTAGAGCTATACACACTGTCTCAAAGGGCAAAGGTGGATTTTAATGGCTTAAGCTCAATGGTGAGTATAGAAAAGTGATTCAGTTTTTTTCCCCCAGACCATTCAGGGCACTGCTCACAGTGGTTCCCCTGTTTCCACATAAAATGAACATTCTTAGTCTGAATGTTTTTTATTAATGGAACTATTTGGTCGACTATTAAAAGTTGTCTTGTACAATGCTTCTTAAACTGTCTTCCAATCTGTCATGGACTATGTGATAACTTGTGTTAACTTGGCTAGGCCAGGGTGCCCAGACATTTGGTCAAACATTATTCTGGATGTTTCTGTGAAAGTGGTTTTTTAGATGAGATTAACAGCTAAATCAGTAGTTGAATAAAGCAGATTGCTTCTATAGTATGGGTGGGCCTTATCCAATCAGTTGAAGGCCTTAATAGAACAAAGACTGAACTCCCCTGAGCAAGAAGGAATTCTGTATATATAAACACACACACACACACATACACACACACACATCCTGTTGATTCTGTTTCTCTGGAGAACTCTGACTAATATAGATTGATACTTTTAAAAAATGCAATAAAAATAAATTTTTAGGAAAACAATCATATGCTTAAATATTGTGGAAATGTTAAATTGTTATAAAAGTTTCTAAACGCTTGCTTTCAGTTTCCATATTTAGTTTATCTGATTAGTAATAGTCTGATTAGTAATAGTAATAATAGTCTTTTGTAAATAAGTTCATTTGTATCATTTTTTTGATTCCACATATAAGTGATATCATATGATATTTGTCTTTCTCTGTCTGACTTCATTTAGTATGATAATCTCTAGGTCCATCCATGTTGCTGCAGATGACATTATTTTATTCTGTTTTACGGTTCAGTAATATTCCATTGTACGTATATACCACATCTTCTTTATTCATTCATCTGTTGATGGACATTTGGGTTGCTTCCATGTCTTGGCTTTTATATATAGTGCTGCTATGAACACTGAGGTGCATGTGTCTTTTCAAATTAGAGCTTTCACCTTTTCTGGATATATGCCCAGGAGTGAGATTGCTGGATCATATGGTAACTCTATTTTTAGTTTTTTAAGGAACCTCCATATTGTTCTCCATAATAGCTCTACCAATTTACATTCCCACCAACAGTGTAGGAGGATTCCTTTTCTCCACGCCCTCTCCAGCATTTATTATTTGTAGACTTTTTGATGATGGCCATCCTGACCGGTGTGAGGTGATAACCTTATTGTAGTTTTGATTTGCATTTCTCTAATAATTAGTGATGTTGAGCATCTTTTCATGTGCCTGTTAGCCATCTGTATGTCTTCTTTGGAGAAATGTCTGTTTAGGTCTTCTGCCCGTTCTTTGACTGGGTTGCTTGGTTTATTTTTGATATTGAGGAGGGGAGGGATAAATTAGGAGTTTGGGATTAATAGATACACACTCCTATATATGAAATAGATAAATAACAATGTCCTACTGTATAGCACAGGGGACGATACTCAGTATCTTATTATAACCTATAATGGAAAAATAATCTGAAAAAAATACATATTCTTATATATATAATACATATTATATATATTCTTTGATATATATAATATGTAACTGAATTACTTTGCTGTACACCTGAAACTAACATAACATTGTAAATCAACTATACTTCAATTAAAAAAAAAAAGTAGGGTTTCCCTGGTAATGCAGTGGTTAAGAATCTGCCTGCCAATGCAGGGGACACGGGTTCGAGCCCTGGTCCAGGAAGATCCCACATGCCGCGGAGCAACTAAGCCCGTGTGCCGCAAGTACTGAGCCTGTGCTCTAGAGCCTGCGAGCCACAACTCCTGAGCCCATGTGCCACAACTACTGAGCCCATGTGCCACAACTACTGAAGCCTGCGTGCCTAGAGCCCGTGCTCCACAACAAGAGAAGCCACCGCAATGAGAAGCCCGTGCACCGCAACGAAGAATAGCCCCCACTTGCTGCAACTAGAGAAAGCCCACACACAGCAACGAAGACCCAACACAGCCAAAAATAAAAATAAATAAAATAAATTTATTTTTTAAAAAGTGTTTAAAAAATGTAAAGTAAAAAAAAGTGAATATTAACAGCTGCACTTTATAAATAAGCTGCACTTTATAAATAAAATCTTCATGGAGATAAAAGAAACTGCTTGTAGAAAAGACCTCATGGGTGGGTGACTCAAAGCCCCCCACCAAAGAAAAAGAATTTGTGGAACACACTTTGTGTAGCATTGATCTCATAAAAAATGTAAATGCATCTGTACGCGCACACATGTATTATTTACTTTTTATTTTGAACTAATTTTAAATTTACTGAAAAGTTGCAGAACTGGTACAGAGCTTTCCCATATATTCCCTCACCCAATTTTAACATCTATACAACCGTAGTACAATTTTCCAAATGAAGACATTAACATTGGTACAAAACTATTAACTAAACTGCAGAGCTTATTCAAATTTCACCAGATATATTTTAAATAGTGAAGTCACTACTCTAGGATGTACAACTTTAGTAGATACTGGGCCAGAAGATTTTTGCAGAATGGGTTGAAAGTGTTGCTTTATTTTATTTGTATATCAGCCAGCTGAGAATAGAAAAATTTGACAGCAATTGTGGATTGTTCTATAGAAGAATATACAAACCACAGACCTCAATTAAAAACATCTCACATATTGATCGAGCCAGTACCGCAGTTCCTAAGCTTGACTATCATTTCTGCCAGAAATAACAAATTCTTTTGTATTTAGAGAGATTAGTCACTTAATGACAAAATGCATTGGAACATGATGCTTGAATGTGAATCTGAAATGGTATGCATTTTTGGCCAAGCGATTGTTTTCCATCTCTTCTGTAAAGTCTTTTATGACCTTTCATAGGTAGAACCCACCTTAACGGCTTTTTGGGCCCCTACCATAATGACTTCACAGACGTCTGTTATGGCATCTGTAACAGTTGCTGTAATTTGGGTAGGTACCTGCTAAACTGTAAGCAACTTGTGGGCATAACTGTGTCTTGCTCACCCTGGTAGCTCAGTGCCTGGCCTAATGCCTGAAGCATAGCAGGCCTGCAGCACATGCTCGCTGAAGGAAGAAAAGAATGAATTCAACACACAATAAGTTCACATCAACATTTTTTTCCTACCTGATCTTGTTGGGAAAAGAACCCGTAACTCGAAATTATTCTAGTGAAAAAGACAATGGCACATATATATTAAAAAGGAAAAGCTTTCAAGGGCCTTGCGTTTGAGAAACAGGCTTTGAATGCCAGGTGTGACTTACAGACTGAATAAAGAATATCACTGTTACGAACAGCACAAGTGTCTGGGTGCTGACTCACTTTAGGTGTATTGTACTCTGCAGGTAATTTTATCCACCTGAGTAAAACTCGATTTCCACTTAGGCTGATGTGTTATTAATAGTTATCATTATTATTCAGCATTTCTACAGTATGTGTTTTCAAAGAGTTATGTTCCTCATCCTTAATGAGCTATGCAGACAGAGGTAATGAAAGGTAACCTAGTCTCCCATGTAGCTGGTATTCAGTACATTGTTATTGATTGATTCATTACTGAACTCAGGGACAGGTGGGTGCAAACTTGGAGGAGGAAAGCCTCCCTCATTTTTACTCGGAGGAAGTGTGGGGAGTTGGGGGCAGGCAGACAAAGGTTGGAGAGGGAAGGAAGCAGGAATTCCTCCCAGATGGGAATGGGGCAGCCATCTGAATCCCTGACCCACTTCAGCAATCCTCAGGGCACTCTGGAATTACAGACACATCATGTTTATTTGCCCTGTGAAGGAGTATCCTTTGGGATCGGAGCTGCTGTTTCTTAGGAACAAACTGTTTAGGGATTGCTTTTATGAGTCTGGGGTCAGTGGTCAGCATTCTACGTATGCTTATATCACCTGATTATAAAACTGGGAAAAACCAGATACCAAGATAAATTTATGGAAATTCAGAACATAAAAGCTGATTAGGGAGATATTCTCATAGGAGGTGTTGCAGTTATGGTAGGGTGACTAGCGACAAGGAAAGTGTTGATCCTAAGTGTCCCTAGTGGCCAAGCACAGACGAAATGTGTCTTTGAGAAATGGAGAGGAGAAGAAGTTTGCCTTCTATTTGCTGGAAACCTCACTTCCTCCTAGAAGCCCTGCTCAGTGGCTTGCTCTGGTTCTGTCAACTGAGAGATGAAAGGATTTTGACAGTGCAGGTTGGAATTAAGCTTGGGTTGTTGGCTTAAAAAATAATGTATTAGGTCTCTGGTAAGTACTCAGAAAATCCTTCCTCCTGCCTTTTATCTTTTTTTTTTTTTAATTAGCACATGACATTTGTGTACTTTGGTCTCATTGGGCAATGACCACAAATATTTGTCTGGAACACAACTTGGAAGAAAGGAAAGTTGAGATAAAAATACAGACCTTTCCTGGCACTTGGGTTGGCTGGGAGAATTATGGAAAAGCTCAGGGAAATGTGCTGCCATAAGCTCAAAAATCTACTTTGTCATGGGCCTGGCAGGCCGGGTTAGCCTGGAGCCATACATGAAGGCCACCAGGGAAGTAAAAGAACCAGCCTGGAGCTCTCAGAAAGGTGGCAAAGCGGATTTCTCTTTTCTTGGGTAGAAGCTCAGATCCAGAAGTCAGAGACTGTTAGGAGGATTAAATGAGATAATGCCTGCCAACGAGACTGACACACAGCCTGGCACCTAGCAGATGCTCACGACAAACTGGATTTCCTTCGCTGCTGTGACTTCATAAGGCCTGGGAGTGGGTGTCTAAAGACACTGTCTCAGACGATGGCTTCATGCCATGTTGGTATTCTATACTTTAGAAAACACTGGAAAGTTGGACTCGTGCAAACTCCAAATTCTTCCATTCTGGTTGAGATGAGCCATAGCTAGGGATGCAGCTCAGTTTCTTCATTTGCAAAATATTATGGTTCTGGGAAATAATCTTGTGACCTGAATGAGGAAACACGCCTGATATCATTTCCTCAGATAATAATTGGTCTGGATTTCAACTCAGAGGAGAACCCTAAGAACTCCCACCCACAGGGACCACTGCTATTTCTATTTGGGGCAAGGACCCAATCTCTGGGATACCTGAGCTAAGACTTCTTGGTAGTACCGTACCAATTTCTCACAAATATTTGGCTTGGAAGCCTAAACCAGGGAGAAACACAGAGCTTTGATCCCAGCTGCTTCATTCCCCACCAGCATTGTCCTAACATCGAGTCCTACTATTTGTGACCACCTTGTGACCAGGCAGTTCTTCCTGCGTCATCTCCCTGGCCAAAAGGCAAGTCCCTGGCCATGTATCCTTTTTAGCCCCTTATCCCGCTGTGGTGCTGCATGTTCTCTACTCACGCTTTTATTTGCAGTCTCTTCTCAACTGGATTCTTCTTGTCAGCTTTAAAGCATACTCAAGACGCCCATTGAGAGGGGAGTGGGATGAGTGGAGACAACCGTATCCCAACCGTACATTCTTCTCAAACCATCACATTCTCTTCTCCCCTTTCTAGAGACTTCTAGAAAGCATATACTTGTGGACTCTATTTGCTCACTTCCCACTCACTCCTCAGGTCACTGTCTATCACAGGTCACAGGTCAATTTGCTATCTCCTTTGTAGCCTTATCTATTCTTCTCAGGTCAATAATATTAAAATACCCAAGGCTCACTCCTGGACACTCTTCTCTCCTTATTCTATATTTTATTCATGCCAAAAATGTTTCCCCAGCCTAGATCTCTCCTCTGAGCTCTAGACCCACGTATCCAACTTCCTACTTAACATTTCCACTTGGGAAGTCTCACAGACATCTAAAATGTAACACATCCAAAACCAAACTCTTTTTTTCCAATTTTACTTTTTTAA
The DNA here is from genome assembly GCF_025265405.1 of Mesoplodon densirostris. Taxonomy (NCBI): domain Eukaryota; kingdom Metazoa; phylum Chordata; class Mammalia; order Artiodactyla; family Ziphiidae; genus Mesoplodon; species Mesoplodon densirostris. Next base: position 32,019,480 of record NC_082674.1, read on the forward strand.
ATTGAAGTATAGTTGATTTATAATGTTGTGTTAATTTCTGCTGAATAGCAAAGTGACTCAGTTATACATATATATACACATTCTTTTTTAATATTCTTTTCCATTATGGTTTATCACAGGATATTGAATATAGTTCCCCGTGCTGTACAGTAGGACCTTGTTGTTTATCCATCCTATATATAATAGTTTGCATCTGCTAGTGCCAATCCATCCCTCCCCCACACCTCCCCCTTGGCAACCACAAGTCTGTTCTCTATGTCTGTGAGTCTGTCTCTGTTTCATAGATAGCTTCATTTGTGACGTATTTTAGATTCCACATATAAGTGATATCATATGGTGTTTGTCTTTCTCTTTCTGACTTACTTCACTTAGTATGATAATCTCTAGGTCTATCCATGTTGCTGCAAATGGCATTATTTCATTCTTTTTTATGACTGAATAGTATTCCATTGTATATATAATACGTACCTCATCTTCTTTATCCATTTATCTGTCAATGGACGTTTAGGTTGCTTCCATGTCTTGGCTATTGTGAATAGTGCTGCTATGAACATAGGGGTGCATGTATCTTCATGAATTATAGTTTTGTCCCAAAACCAAGTTTTTGATCTCCCCCAGCCCCACTTCAAATCTCTTCATTGCTCCCTATCTCACTGAAGGGTTAAGCAGGCCAGAACTTGGAGGCTCCAGGACCCTTTCCTCTGCTTTACCCTTCACATTCAATTTTGCCTTCTAAACCTCTCCTGAATCCATACTCCTCTCCCTTTGTCCTTTCCCACTATCCTAAGCTACCATCATCTCTCACCTAGATTGCTGTAAAAGCCTCCTTACTGGTCTATCTGCAGCCATTTTAACCTTTGCCTCTCACAATGTATCCAGAGTGATTTCTTCACCTGATCTTCATGTCCACCCCTACGCCACCTGAAAATGGTTAAAATACTTGAATGCCTTTCCATTATTTTAGGGTACAATATTCTTAACAGGCCCTGCACCCATACAGCTCTATCTCAAACCATGCTCCACCATGCTTCCTGCACACCAGTCACTCTGGTCTTCTTTCACTTCCTTTTACTTGCTATGCTTCCCCTCCCCAGTTGCTTTTTGCCCCTCTTCATCTTGTAACTTCCCCCCTTTCTTCAAATCTTAGCTTAGTCATGGCTTCCCCAGGGCTATCTTCCCTGACCTCTATACCCAGGGCAAATCTCTACCATATGACCCTGGGTACTTTTCCTTCATATGCTGATCATGGCTGTAATTTTATATTTATTGGTATGACTATTTGGTTCAAATAAACTTCCCACTGACTGTAGACTCCATGAGGGTAGGGACTTTGCCTGGTTTTCTGTGCCTAGAGCCAGCACAGTGCCTAGTACATACATAGAAGATGCTTGGTAAATGCATTTGTTGAACAAATGAATGAATGAATAAATAAATGAACATAGACTTTTGTTTACTGTAATTCCTTTGGCTCCCTTTTCTTCTGACTGTTTCACCCATGCCCTATCTTTTTTCTAGTCATTGGAACCTCAATCATGAATTTGGCTTACATGTCCAGTGCCATTGCTGGGTCTCCTTTCTATTATTGGTAAGGAAATTCATGAGATTCTGCATGACCTTTGGATGGCATCCTCCTGTGGACACTTCCTCTTCTGCAATAATTTTGTTATTATCAGGATTCTGTTCAGAACTTCAGACTTAGGTAATAAGAGAGTACCACCTGAGGGGGGCAATCTCCCATCTAGAACAATAAGATCATGGAATTGCAGGGAACCCTTGGTGATCATTTAGTTTAATTTCTCAAGCGAAGCAGACATCCTTTCTGTACCACTTCTGACAGATACTAGTAGCTAACGTTTATTGAGCATAGACCAGTTATTGTCTTAAGAACATTGATACAGATGAACCCATTGAATCCTTTGTAACCATAAGGGTACAGTTACCATCATGCATCTTTCATAGATGGAGAAATAGTGGAATGCCTGTCTAAGTCATACAAGTAATAAGGGGCACAGTCAGGATTTGAACCCATTGTCAGGCCATTGTCAGAACCAGAGCTTTTAGCCACCATGCTATGCTATGCTACCTTTGTAGTTAGCCAACGTTTATGTGGACACTTCCAGGAGTAGGAATTCACTCCACTGTGAACTGGATACTAGCCATTTTTCCTAGTTCCAGCCTCTAAAACTATCCAGAATAGCCTGCTCCAACTTCCATAGACAGTCATTCAAATATTTTCAAAGACTAAGAGTAATTTTTGTCTGTTCATAAAAATAGCATATGCTTATTGTAGAAAACTTGGAAAAGTTCAGAAGAGTATAAAGAAAATAAGAATCCTTGATAACCAAGGAGGAAATAAATGTTAACTGCCAAGAATCCATTAGTGTTTTGTTGTTGTTTTTAATATCTATATTTCATTAAGGGCCCATGTAAAACCTGTGTCCAGCCAAGACACCTAGTTCTCTGTCACATGACCTTTTCCATCAAGCCAGATTTTTTTCCTTTATATAAAATTCTAAATGTAAAATTTTACATTTATCCCTTATAAACTATATTTTGTTTGTTTTGATTCTTTCTTCCATACTACTGAAACTCTTTGAATCTAGATTCTGCTACCTAATATGTTAGCCTTCCAGCTTTGTGTACCACATGATTTTGATAAAAGGGCTTTCCAAATGTTTATTCTAGGAGTTGATAAAATGTTGAGCAGGGGGCTTCCCTGGTGGCTCAGTGGTTGAGAGTCTGCCTGCTGATGCAGGGGACACGGGTTCGAGGCCACAACAGTGAGAGGCCCGCGTACTGCAAAAAAAAAAAAAAAAAAGTTGAGCAGGGAAGAGCCCTGTGATATTCTATTAGGGCCCTCCTTCTGGCTTCACATGAGTCTTTTCATCAATCATTTAGGATGGCTGCTCAAGAAAATACAAATCAGTGATCACTTCTCAATTTCTAAGTGCTCACAAGTCATCATTTAAATACTTCATTCTAGAACTTTCCTGGAAATCCCTGTGTGCCAATCTGTTACTTCAGACTTTTCTCTGCAGTGGAAGGGGCTGTGTGTAGACAAACTGGCCCTGACTAACATTTAATGGGGCTGAAGAAATGATCCCACGGGTATACATTGTCTTATTCTTTCTACTTCAGGAGATCAGCTTCCTGTCAACATACAGGAAACTGGAAAGCTGCAGTCTAATAATATAGCCACTGACAGGAAGATTGTTGTTTAGATTGCTCTTCCAGATTTCTCAATTGAATAATCTTGGTGAAGAATGACTGCTTCATATTTTTTTTATGACTTGGATCAACTTCAAGCCTACCTGACTTTATATAGTAGATGGGCTGCTTCCATGTTGCATATAAATTTTTTGGGTGGAAGTCAAATTCTACCTAAAATGTACTACTGTGGGAATTTCCTTTTTAAGGCCATCTTGTATTGAGACATTTTATAAAGTCAGGGATTCTTCAGTGATTTATCTCTTTGGATTTTAAAAATCAGAGTTGTTTAAAGCAAAGCAAAATGATGCTGCATATTTCTTTACTTTTAGAAATGTCAGGTAACATTTTTTGTGATTGTCAATCTGAGCAAATAGGATTGGGAAGATCTTGGGACTACCTGGCAGCCAGCTAATGAGTAAAACCCGAGCCTCTATCTTTTTTTTTTTTTTTTTTTTTTTCCTTTTTGCGTTATGTGGGCCTCTCACTGTTGTGGCCTCTCCCGTTGCGGAGCACAGGCTCCGGATGCGCAGGCCCAGCGGCCATGGCTCACGGGCCCAGCCGCTCCGCGGCATATGGGATCCTCCCAGACCGGGGCACGAACCCGTATCCCCTGCATCGGCAGGCGGACTCTCAACCACTGCGCCACCAGGGAGGCCCGAGCCTCTATCTTAAGTCACATTCTCACCTCACCATTCCCTGGTGCGCTCCTACTGATGGCAGGTTGCTTCTTTTGATTCCCCTGATTGATGTTTTTCTTGTTTTCCAACTGTCTCCATCAATAGCCCAAAGAGAATTACATTGAAGCATCTTCTCTGAGAGTCCTCCTGTCGCTCAGCTGCAGGGGGCGGGGCTGGTGGTCACGGAGAGGCGTCTGTCACACATCTGTGTTCCTCGTTCCCTTGGGTTGGAGCTGTGTGGAGGCCAGAGCCTCAGCTTGTTCACCTCTGGGTCTCCATAGGACTAGCCAGAGCCTCCCGGGAAGTGATGTCACCACATATTCATTGACTCAACGGTGACTCCCAAACTCGAACAGGAACCAGCTGCAGGGAATACCATGACGCCCACCCTGTTGTCACCAAGGGGACCATGATGGTTTAGACTGGCTTCCTGAGATTGCCCTCCCCTGAACTCCTGCAGTATTCTGAGGCTCACTGGTCCTTAACCAATCTTCTTTTTTTCTATAGTGTGTGTATGTGTGTGCAAGCATGTATATGTTGTTTATACACATGAATAGTCTGTCTAGGTTTCTGTGTGTAGTATGTCTCCAAGGCAGGTACTGTGCCTTAATCATAATCCCAACCCCTAACCCTAATCCTAACCCCTATAACTTTAATCCCGACTTTGATCCTAACCCTAAATCTCAAATCCCAGAGCCTAACAAAGGTCCCTACTCATAGTCAGTCTTTAATAAATGTTTGCTTTTTATTGTGAATATTACTATGATCTTAATATAACTAAAATCACCAGAAACTAAAACAGCCATACATTTTCTATGTAGTATTATTCAATGAGAATTATAGTTTAGAATGAGCATCCCCTGACAGCAAAAGAGCCAGGAGATTAAGATACCTTGAGTATAAATTTTCGTGTTTGGTAAGTAACTCAGCATCTTATTGCTGACAGTTAATCTATATGGAGGAGTTCAGCTAACCTTGTCAGTTAATTGGAGTAGCTTCTTGATCAAGACCACACCATTTGCCAATAAAGCTTGTTTAAAGTGTGGTCTCTTTCTAGTTCCCATCCTCTCATCACCCTGATTTCATAGGATAATTTTATAGATAGCTTAAAACAAAATAATATAAATGAATCAATTCATTTAACTAGAACCCCTTAATATCCTACTTTTAGTTCCATGACCAGCTACATAATTTGTGGGACCCAGTGCAAGATGAAAATATGGGGTCCCTTGTTATTAAGAATTTCAAGATGGTGACAGTGGAGCACTAAGCCCAGTGCATGCCCATGGAGCTGGCCCTGCGTATTTTACAGATGGGGGACCCTAGGTCTAGAAAGGCATAGCAAGACACTGCCAGGCCCCCGCTGATGGGTGCTGGGGAGATGGTTAGAACCTGGTCACTGGACAGTTGGAAACTGCTCCCACCTCTTGGTTTCCCATTCTTGGGCTTCTCCCACTACCCAGCATCATCACAGTTGGGCAACTGGGATACATACCGGTGCTGTCAACTGGACATTCTGCTCTTAGCACTTTCATTAGTTGTTCCAACCCTTAGCCTGATTTCTTTCTTTTTTTAAAAAATATTTTCTATTTATCTGTTATCTATCTATCTATCTATCAATCATCTACCTAGATATTTGGCTGTGCCAGGTCTTAGTTGCGGCACATGGGAACTTCGTTGCCGTGTGCGGGATCCTTGTTGCAGCACGCGGGATCTTTAGCTGCAGCATGTGGGATCTAGTTCCCTGACCAGGGATCGAACCGCGGGCCCCCTGCATTGGGAGCATGGAGCCTTAGCCCCTGATTTCTTGCCTAACTCCACACCTGAGCTGATTTGCCAACAGCTGCCCCTCATCGTCAGCATGACCTCTTCCACCAGTTTTCTTGAAAACTCTGAGGAAATTTTGTGAGATGCTGGTGGAAAGAAAGCTGATGAGAGACATTTTGCAGATTGGATTTCTTTCCTTGGCTCTCGGAAGCAGAAGGGATGCATTTCTTCACAGCGCGTTTCTCCTCCCTTCCCAAATCCCAACATACACTCATTCTTAAGTGCAAGCCTACATGTCTTGGCTAAAACAGCCTCAGGATAGGTTCCTGAATACATTGGATATTAATAAAGAGAGGGTAAGAAATTCCATTTTGAAAATGTTTCAAATAGAAAATATTTTACGTCAATCCCTGGGAAATCAATTCCCAATCTCTGGCTCTATCTTAATTCAGCTCCATCTTGAATTAACCATGTCTGTTCTTTGCCAGAATTCCATGGACTTGAGAATGTGTTAAAGAATTTCATTTCCTTCTTTCTCCCCAGAGGGACTGCAGAGTCAGTGACTGTAGGAATTCAGACCCCTTTACTGTGCCAAACTCCCCCAAGCCACAGACATTGCATTAACTTCGGAATGTGGCCAAGCCAGTCCCTTTGAGAAGGAAGCACTGCTGCCCTGAGCTGGCATCTCTGCTGACACAGCCTTGCATCTAGCCCACAGGCTGGGTTTTGAGTTGATTAGTAAAATTCAAGCAAGCCTGAAGAAACCCTCAATTCAAAAAAAAAAACAAGAATAGGGCTTCCCTGGTGGCGCAGTGGTTGAGAGTCCGCCTGCCGCTGCAGGGGACACGGGTTCGTGCCCCGGTCCGGGAGGATCCCACATGCCGCGGAGCGGCTGGGCCCGTGAGCCATGGCCGCTGAGCCTGTGCGTCCGGAGCCTGTGCTCCACAAGGGGAGAGGCCACAGCAGTGAGAGGCCCGCGTAACAAAAAAAAAAAAAAAAAAAAAAAAACAAGAATAGCCAATTTAAAGAAAATCATGGTGGAGGGTGAGGGATGGAAATTTCACATTATTTCTACATAACAGATAATGAAACAGGTTCCAGGAGATTTTAAAAGAATCTGATTAAAATTATTTATATAGGGCTTCCCTGGTGGCGCAGTGGTTGAGAGTCCGCCTGTCGATGCAGGGGACACGGGTTTGCTCCCCGGTCTGGGAAGATCCCACATTCCATGGAGCGGCTAGGCCTGTGAGCCATGGCCGCTGAGCCTGCGCGTCCGGAGCCTGTGCTCTACAACGGGAGAGGCCACAACAGTGAGAGGCCCGTGTACTGCAAAAATATATATATATATATTTATATAATTTCACATTTTCCCCCCCTCCAAACTTTTAGACAGGACTGATAGCCAAGCCAAAGCCATCAGTTTGATGCTGGCTGTGCACAGTTGATAGGCAACATTCCTGTGAGTCCTCCTTGCTGACAGGGAGCACCCTGGGGAAATACCCAGCAAATGGAAGACACAGTGGGGTCCTTAAGGCACTTCTCTATAAGGGGGTAGATAAAATAAAGACACAAAGGCAAAGGAACACTTTAATAATGATATAAGATAAGCTACTACGGACCAAGTGCAAAAAACAGACATGCTACTTGTAGCGGTGAGGAACAAAATGAAAGGATTAGGTCAGTGAACCAGGGAGGGCTTCCTGTAGGAGGCACCATTCAAAGCAGAGTTTTGAAGGTGATCTGGGTGAAGGGAAGAGGAGGGAGGGCCATCCCTCTGGGAACTGAGATGATACTTGGATTATCTAGATGACAAGTCTGCTTTTTCCCTTAATTATTGTATCTTATCCATCACATACTGTGTTCTAAATGATTCAGACTGCTCTGTCTGCATAGACCTGATCTCCAAGGTATCCTTGACTGGATGTGCAGGTATTTGTAGGTAGACTATAAAGTGCCACATAGAGTGGGAATGTATAATGTGAAACCTTAATTCTGGATAAAAGTGCCAAGATGTGAACTATGCTGCTTCCTTTTACTAATTACTCATTTCTGACAAAAAAGCAGGAGGCTTAATTCACCCCTAGGGCAATTTAAAAACACTCTTGTCAGTTAATTCACTCCCACCCCTGCTCCCCAAATAGTTTTTTTGCTTTCTCATTTAAATCATTTTAAAAGTTATATCTTTCTTTCTGATTCATGACTGTGTAAATCATTTAGCTAGTTAATCTGGATAAAATTAACACTTTCCTCTAAGGCAAATATACTTTGTTCTCTCTGGGAATATCATACCTAGAAAAGAGCTACAGATTACTTGTTATAAATGTGGGCAACTTACATGTGCATTTTGTGTATGTCTCGATCAGTACCTTCCCCATAAGTGAGCAAAAGACTTTCTCTACCAAGTAACACAGGCATCAGTTAAAACAGGAATTTAGATCCTCATCCACAGGATTATAAATCATTAAGCTTCACAGATCTGATCGACGACGGGGGCTGGTGGAGACCTCCTCTCGCTTCATGGAAATCTGATTGCTCCTGCTCCGTATCATCTTTCTAAGAGGACTTAGAATTTGGTTTCAGGGCTTCCCTGGTGGCTCAGTGGTTGAGAGTCCGCCTGCCGATGCAGGGAACACGGGTTCGTGCCCTAATCCAGGAGAATCCCACAGGCCGCGGAGTGGCTGGGCCTGTGAGCCATGGCCGCTGAGCCTGCGCGTCCGGAGCTTGTGCTCTGCAACGGGAGAGGCCACAACAGTGAGAGGCCCGCGTACCGCAAAAAAAAAAAAAAATTGGTTTCAAACAGCTGTCAGAATGATTCCCCCCTTTCTTAGGGCATTCATTAGAAAATAAAATCCGATATATTTAACAAACAAACCAACCTATACGCCTGCTGTTCTGACTTGTTTTAAGTGTTATTTCTACTTACAGTTTCCTGTCGGCATCCTGCTGTTTCTTTAATATGAATTCTGCATTGGGGAAGAAAAAAAACCTCGGCATTAAAATAAAGCCCTGACTTTTCGTCACTTCTCTTCCTGTTCATCTGTGTTCAGATCCAATTTGCTTGGAGGTTGAAAGGAACTAAAATGTCAGAACCATTACTGAGAGAGAAAGGAGGGACCTCTCTGTTCCTAGAGTTGGCTGAAGGATGGGGCTGCCTTTAGACTAACGATAAACACTCTCTTCCCTCACTGCTGGGCTTGGGTGGCCCATATGGCTACCAGAGTACTGGAAAACCGGTTCAGGTTCCCGGGTTTGGTTTCCCAGCTGAGAGTCCTCCTTGGTACCAGATGATGTTCTGGTACCTTTGAGCCTGTCCCAGAGGCTCAAAGTGAGTGAGTGTGAGTGAGTGGGAGTGAGTGAGCGATCCGGGGAGAACTTTGATCCCAAAGCTGGCCTCTGGGTTTGGTAAGGGTGGGAGGCTGCGTGAAAATAACTGGGGGGCTGCTGAGGTGGCAGCAGAGATGATGCGATGTGATCAAAATGTACAGGATTATGGTTTTTCTCCGCTGGATCTTTTAAATTAATTTTTTAAAAATTCTGGAAAATTTGAAACATACCAAAGAAGGTAAAATAAAATAATAAACTCCCGAACATCCATCACCCATTTTCAGTAATTATTTACTCATGCTTTTCACACCCCCACCAACTTCCCTTTCCTGTATTATTTTTGAAGCAAATTCAAGACATTGTATCATTTCATCTATAAATAGTTTGGTTTGTGTCTGTAAAAAATAAAGACTCCTTTAAATAACTATAACCATAATCCCATTAGCACACCTAAAAGTAATTAATAATTAATTCCTTCATATAATCAAATAGCCAGTGTTTAAATTTTCAGTTGTCTCATAAATAAAATTTTTTAAATAGTTTCTTTGATCCAGGTTCAAATAAACTCCCACAATTTGACTGGTGGATAAGTTTAAGAAGTCTTTCTTTCTCTCTTCTCTGGTGGCGCAGTGGTTTAGAATCCGCCTGCCAATGCAGGGGACGTGGGTTCAAGCCCTCGTCCGGGAAGATCCCACATGCCGCGGAGCAACTAAGCCCGTGCGCCACAACTACTGAGCCTGCGCTCTAGAGCCCGCGCTCTAGAGCCCGCGAGCCGCAACTACTGAAGCCCGCGTACCTAGAGCCCATGCTCCATAGCAAGAGAAGCCACGCAATGAGAAGCCCGTGCACTGCAAGGAAGAGTAGCCCCCACTCACTGCAACTGGAGAAAGCCACGTGCAGCAACGAAGACCCAACACAGCCAAAAATAAATAAATTAAATAAAATAAACTGTTTATTTTGGAATAAATGTAGATTTACAGAAAAGTTTCAAACACAGTATAGAGAATTCCTGTGAATCCTTCACCCAAATTCCCCTAATGTTAACATCTTACATATCGATGGTATATTTGTCAAAACTAAGATATTAACTTTGGGACATTGCTATTAACAAACTTACAGGCTTTATTCAGATTTCACCAGTTTTTCCCTTAATGCCCCTTTTCTGTTCCAGGATCCAGTTCAGGACGCCACAATACACTCAGTCACTGTGATTCCTTACACTTCGCCGATTTGTGACAGTTGCTCAGTCTTGTTTGTCTTGATATGATCAGGTATTTTATAGAAAGTCCCTTGGTTTGGATTTGTCTGATGTTTTCTCATGATCAGACTGGGATTATGGGTTTGAGGGAAGAATATCATAGACGGTAAAGTGTCCCTCTCATGGGAATTATATCAGGGGGTACATATCACTATGACCTTACATCTCCTTAATCTACCTCTCTCTGTCTCTCTGTCTCTCTCTCTCTCTGTCTCTGTCTTCCATTGCAAATTACTTGTGGAAGAACCTGTAGACTTTTGTTTTGTTTTGTTTTTTAACAGAGAGGCCATGGGCACTTTTAGGTGGAGATACAGCGTCCTCTGCTTCAACCCCAGGCTTCTTTCCAAACAGTTGCCATCTCAACACTTCCTGTTCATTTGTATCCCATAACATCACAAGACAGGGTTAAATAGAAGTCTAGGTTACACTGCAGGCTGCATGGCAGGCTTTGATTTTAAGTAGATGCTGGAGAGAAGGTCTGAGAAAAAGACATCCTTCACAGGAAACACATTAAAAATATTCCTTGAAGGCTGGTTCCTATGTCATTGAAATATTTAGATAAGAACACACACACACAGACACACTCACACCATGAAGAGGTACACAAATATATTATTGTTATTGGAAAGAGGAGACATACACCAAGACTTCAGAGAATCCTTATAAACGGACAGCTACTAGGCTACACTGGTGATGATTAAAATCTTCGGGTTGACATTGGCTCCAGCTGACCGGACTCCTTAAGTTTTCACATGGCAGGATGATGCTAGCACAAGTGAACAAAGAAATAACAATCTTCTTCTTCTTGAACACAGTGCTTTACATTTTACCATGTGTCTTTGCATGTGTTATTTAACATCATTGTTAAAATACTTGAAGGTAAAGTGTGAAGTATTGTCTTTCCCCGGATAAGGAAAGTGAGAAGGCTGAGAGAGGTCTTGTGACTTGGTCAGATGGCTGGTTATGGATGGAAATGAGATTAGAAAACAGGTGTTCTTCCCCTGTGTTCTTTTGTCAGATAGATTCAGGCAAATGGCTTCCAGGATCAACCTTTGAGGACTTTTTGCTTTGGTACCAAACATCTCAGGATGAATGATTAAAATTAGAATTTAAAGTTATAGCCCCAAGTTTCTCATAGTGAACAGTCCAAATGTTGGTTTAAAGCACCAGATTTGTGCTCTAAATCCAGTTGAATGTTGCTATATTGATAGATATGTTCAATAGTAGGCCTGGGTGGGTGGGGGAATACACCCCATTCTGCCTTGACTAATGAAGCTCAGGCAGCAGCTCTAATCCTTCCAGTGCAGGGTCATGGTCAGGAAGACCAACAGCTGACAATGCAATTGGAGGTGCTCCTAGGTTCTGAGCTTCCCAAGGGCAAGGTCACCCTTGGAGCCCACATAGCTCAGCTTCATGGGAGCAGAATGATACTTCTGCTCCATCATTAACATGAAAGGATTAATTGCAAAGCTTAGAACGCAAGGGGATGGTGAGAGAGAGGAGTGATTCACCAATGCGCTCCCAGGAAAAGAAAGCCAGCACTTAAACACATCTTAACATCTCAGATATAATTTCTATCTCTGGTAATGATGATGCTGACACCAGAGTGCTTTTGGAATGGGGTCCCCTTGTTAACAGAGGAGCGAGTATAAAGTGGATGAAAAACTCAGCCTAACGAAAGTGACTTTCATATCCCTTTAGTTTCACAAGTAGGATTCTGTGGCTCTTTTGTCTTGCTTGGTCCATGGGCAGTGAGTTTAATGATGCTTCACACTGAGTGTGCCTCAACCATGATGAGGTATTTCAAGAAAACTCTAGTTGGGGTTCTGGATTCTTGGACCATGAATAATTTTAAGGGTGGCAATAAAAGCTGGAGGAACTCCAGTCTCAGCAGGGGTTTTCAAAAGGCGGTGTAATAATGAAGCGTGCGGAGCCCTGGGTGGTAGGGCCTCGGGACTCCTGCTCTGCCCCAGCTGGCTCTGTGTCCTTGATCTTACACTTAACCTTGCTTTCTGGGTGCCAGTGGAATGTGCAGATAAAACTCTCCCTGACCTGCCTAAGAGGTATGTTATGAGAAACAGCTGATTGGGAGTATAAAATGTTGGGGAAGTCTGAAAGGAAGAAAAAAAATTACATTTTGGAAGCAGAAATTGCTTAATAACAAGCAGTGACAATGCCTACACATTGGAATTTTGTAGTCATAATGAAGATTTATTTGGCATTTTGGATTTGTTTTTTCAGTAAGCAGAGGCTATTTGGGGGAGTTGAGAAAAAGGAGAAAAGGGAAAGAAAGTTTAAGTGTCAACAATAATCTAGGTATATAATCTACCAAAAATTCTACTGATTGACAACTCTTTCTACTTATATAAAAAAGATCTTCTGATTATGATTATTCACACCATGTCTGTTTTCCACATTGTTTCATAATTTGAGGTTCCTTTTCCTACCCCATGCTCCTAGCAATTGTCTAAAGCTAGAAAAGCAAAATCGTTTCAAATGTTGGCTCTCTGAGGCCTTAGAACAATGGCTGACCTAATTTTTTCCACAAGTCCTATTACTGAGCTTGGGTGTCTCACCTTTTTAGCCTTCCAAACACAGGCTTATCTTGGGGACCTTATGAAACCCTGTGCCTAAGAATAGCCTGGTGGTTTAAAAACAAATAGACTAAGCCCTGTGTGAGCCTCCCTTGAAGGGCATTTCTAATTCCCTCTTAAAAGCCTGAGCTTGGATCAGAGTTGGTAGTATTATTTGGGGGTCACCTGCTGATTCTAGTTTCCCCTCCGCCCCCCTTGTCAAGGTCTTGCTTCCTCTGACTTTTCTCCGAGTTCCAGGATACGCCTGGGTCATGGTGAAATGTGGACACTGGTGAATGTGGCCAGAGGATGTGGCTCTCACTTCAGATCCAGAGACTGAAGGCTCCTGGCTGGATGAGGAGAATGATTAACCTCACAGCAGCTGCGAGGCCAAAGTTGTTCCTACCTCTCATAGACCAAATCCAGATCTTGCTGGGCTCAGAGGTTAATACATCGGCAGTGTCTTAACCACTGGCCCCCCTCAGGGTTCCTTGTTCTACTGCTCTTGCATTAGATGTCTCTGCCTAGCCCTGGCTTGTCCCACTGGGGGGACAATCCGAGGACTGGAGAAACTTACTTGGTCATAATTTTGCTACTAGATAAAGGCCTGTGTATGCTTCCACCTGTCACCTTAGCAGGTATCTTTGTTCCTATTCCTCCACAGGGTTCATGCCCACTCACAGGACACTTTCCCTGGGTGGTTCAACTTTCTAGAAGATTCAATGGTGTCATCTTATTCCCATCTTGAGCAGGTCTTAATAAATTCCCTCTGGGTTACACATTTGCTAAGAGCGTGGCCTGGAGTGAGAAGAGAGACCTGGGCTAAGGCTCAGGAGACGGGTGTTCTGGGCCCAGCTCTGCCACCTGCTTCATGGCCTAGGAAATGCCCTTTATGTTCTGAGGATATTATTGTTCTTGCTTGTAAATTGAGGCGATTAGACTCAGATCATCTCTAAAAGCCTATGCTGTGATACATATAAAATAGATTTGGGGGCCTCCCTGGTGGTGCAGTGGTTAAGAGTCCACCTGCCGATGCAGGGGATACGGGTTCGTGCCCCGGTCTGGGAGGATCCCATATGCCGCGGAGCGGCTGGGCCCGTGAGCCATGGCCGCTGGGCCTGCGCGTCCGGAGCCTGTGCTCCGCAACGGGAGAGGCCACAACATGAGAGGCCCACATACCGCAAAAAGAAAAAAAAAAAAAAAAATAGATTTGGTAAAAGGTTCCCGGTTTGTAGCATTCTGGTCATATGCTCTATATTTATGTGTATAAGTGCCAGTAGATCAGAGGGAAAAAAATAAATTGGTAAAAGAAACAACTATTCTCACCTTTTTTAAAGCACGGAAGTCAATTATTTTTAATGGAGTTTTACCTCCTCAATATAATATAAGGAATACAAACTCTTCCGGTATTGGGTTCAGATTTCTGAAGACCACCGGTGCCCATTTTATCACCTATAAGTGATAATAAGACTAAAACTTGTATGTTCTAACCATGGTAATTTGTAAGCTATTGGCTATTATTAAATAATAGTGGTGATTTACCAAAATCCTTTCTTTCTGAAAATTAGTTATGGAAAACTGTTATTTACTTATGAGTTTAAGATAGAAAAAGAGATGGAAATACTGCCTTAAACCAGACGGAGTGTGGGCAGATGCTGGCCAAGATTTCCTTCCTTTCGTGGTTCCTTGCAGGCTAAGCATCCAGCCTCTGGGGCAAAAGCAGGCAATTGTGTTAAATCATGCAAAACAGAGTGGCAGTTGGGTGAGGCACACAAAATGGATTGAAAGCAGAGAACTACTTATTTGTCATTACAGATTCCAGACCTGAAGGCTGCAGAGATAAAGAATAAGGATTAACCCTTATAATATGCTACCCGCTTTAAAAGAGAAATTTTTGCAAAAAGCACAACACACACATTTCAGCTTTTTACAATTTTCCAATTAGTATTAACTCATTAATTAGTACAACATGAGTCAGTTTGGAATTTTCAGCCCAACAATCGTGCAGTTGCATGAGGATTTTTATAAATGTCCTGTAATCCCACCAGAACGTCCCAGATTACCGTCTCCTTTGCTTTAATTAGAAAACAGGATTGCAAGTCAGAGCAGGGATATAAAATTGACTTTGTCTCTCTTACTAATTTTGTCACCTAGAACAAGTCACTTAGTCTATTTGGACCTCCTCAGTTTCAGTAACTCCACTGTTATAAATTTACATCTGTAAAAATGTCCACACTATATCAGTAAGTGGGGAAAACAGATAATATATGATTTATTTATGCATTAGTCAAGCTTTGCTACAGAAACAATGACCCCCAAATCTCGCTGGCTCATAATACTAATTCATTCCTCTTTCACATTGTTAATGGCTACAGTCAGCTGCATTTCAGCTCCTTGGTCCTGTTCTGGGACCTAAACTGAAGAAGCAGTCTCCTACCCACAGCAGAGGGAAAGAGCAGGACAGCTCACAGAAAAACACACTGGCTCTAAAACTTCTGCTCAGCTGTGGAGTGTATTGCATGCACTCACAGACCATTGACCAAGGAAGCAACACGATGGGGTTGATGATGGGGTAGGGATATATATTCTCTCCGAAGGCACTGCAAGTCATTTGGCAACTGATTAACTCCCTACAGGAATTATTTCTCCTACAGGAAATGGGAGTAAATAGTTGGGGACAATAATATATCACAATATATTTATCTGTAAATATAGATATGCATAGAAAAAGTCTGAAATGTTATTCATTAAAATATTCTTAGGCCAGGAGAATTGAAAACGTATCTTGTACATGAATGTTCATAGCAGCATGATTCATCATAGCCCTAAAGTGGAAACAACCCAAATATTCACCAATGAAGGATGAGTGGTTTAAAAAAAATGTAGTCTATCTGTAAAATGGAAAGTTGTTCAGGCATAAAAAGGAATGAAGTACTTTTACCTGCTACAACAGGGATGAACCTTGAAAACATTATGCTAAGCGAAGGAATCCAGTCACAGAAGATCACATATTGTATGAACTCATTTAAACGCAATGTCCAGAATAGGGAAATTCAGAGAGACAGAAAATAGGTTATTGGTTGCAAGGGACTGTGGGGGTGGGGTACAGGGGATAGAAAGTGACAGCTAATAGGTACAGCGGTTTCTTTGGCATGCTGAAAAACTTCTGGAGCTAGATACTGGTGATGATTGCCCAATCTTGTGAATGTACTGAAAACCTCTTAATTGTTCACTTTAAAAGGATAAATTTTATAGTGTGTGAACTATATCTCAATTTTTAAAAATTGACAGAAGTTATTGGATGGTGAGATTGTAGATAATTTTCATTTCTTTGTGTACACAGTCTTATACTGCTTGATTATTTTTTAAAATGAGCAAGTACTATTTTTATATGGAGAGAAAAATAATGGGGATATTCTAATGGGGGAAAACACAAAAATATCAGTTGCACAAAATAAAGTTACCTTGAACTTTCCATACGATGCAATTCATGCATCCTAATCTCAAGTACTTTGCAAGTTGAAAATTTGAACCTCCATTGAGTTAAGTACTTAAGAAAAAATTCATCACCTTTCTTTATAATTAACATGCAGTAGCAAAGATGGAACTATCTAAAATCAGGGAAAAGTGAAAATGGAGTTAATAAGGGGTATTCATAGTCAACGCCAATCTCAGGGAGAGAAATGGTTTCCCAGAGTCAGTCGGGAGCACAGTAATGTACATCTTCCTGTTTCTACACATGGGAAAAAATCAAAACCACAGCTTCATCTCTTGGATCTACCATCAGAAACATTATAAGCTTAATTAGGTTTTTTGGTTCAAGGCCTTATTTTGCTATTTTTTAAACATCTTTACTGGAGTATAATTGCTTTACAATGTTGTGTTAGTTTCTACTGTATAACAAGGTGAATCAGCTATACATATACATCTATCCCCATATCTCCTCCCTCTTGCATCTTCCTCCCACCCTCCCTATCCCACTCCTCTAGGTGGTCACAAAGCACCGAGCTGATCTCCCTGTGCTGCATGGCTGCTTCCCACTATCTATCTATTTTACATTTGGTAGGGTATATATGTCCATGCCACTCTCTCACTTCATCCCAGCTTACCCTTCCTCCTCCCGAGTCCTCAAGTCCATCCTCTACGTCGGCGTCTTTATTCCTGTCCTGCCCCTAGGTCCTTCAGAACCTTTTCTTATTATTATTTTTTTAAGATTCCATATATACGTGTTAGCATACAGTATTTGTTTTTCTCTTTCTGACATACTTCACTCTGTATGACAGACTCTAGGTCTATCCACCTCACTACAAATAGTTCAATTTTGTTTCTTTTAATGGCTGAGTAATATTCCATTGTATATATGTACCACATCTTCTTATCCATTCATCTGTTGATGGACACTTAGGTTGCTTCCATGTCCTGGCTATTGTAAATAGGGCTGCTATGAACATTTTGGTACATGACTCTTTTTGAATTATGGTTTTCTCAGGGTATATGCTCAGTAGTGGGATTGCTGGGTCATATGGTAGTTCTATTTTTAGTTTTTTAAGGAACCTCCATACTGTTCTCCATAGTGGCTGTATCAATTTCCATTCCCACCAACAGTGCAAGAAGGTTCCCTTTTCTCCACACCCTCTCCAGCATTTATTGTTTGTAGATTTTTTGATGATGGCCATTCTGACCAGTGTGAGGTGATACCACATTGTAGTTTTGATTTGCATTTCTCTAATGATTAGTGACGTTGAACATCCTTTCATGTGTTTGTTGGCAATCTGTATATCTTCTTTGAAGAAATGTCTGTTTAGGTCTTCTGCCCATTTTTGGCTTGGGTTGTTTGTTTTCTTAATATTGAGCTACATGAGCTGCTATAAATATTGGAGATTAATCCTTTGTCACTCGTTTCATTTGCAAATATTTTCTCCCATTCTGAGGGTTGTCTTTTTGTCTTGTTTACGGTTTCCTTTGCTATGCAGAAGCTTTTAAGTTTCATTAGGTCCCATTTGTTTATTTTTATTTTTATTTCCATTTCTCTAAGAGGTGGGTCAAAAAGGATCTCTCTGTGATTTATGTCATAGAGTGTTCTGCCTATGTTTTACTCTAAGAGTTTGATAGCTTCTGGCCTTACATTTAGGTCTTTAATCCATTTTGAGTTTATTTTTGTGTATGGTGTTAGGGAGTGTTCTAATTTCATTCTTTTACATGTAGCTGTCCAGTTTTCCCTGCACCACTTATTGAAGAGATGGTCTTTTCTCCATTGTATACTCTTGCCCCCTTTATCAAAGATAAGGTGACCATATGTGTGTGAGTTTATCTCTGGGCTTTCTATCCTGTTACATTGATCTATATTACTGTTTTTGAGCCAGTATCATACTGTCTTGATTATTGTAGCTTTGTAGTATAGTCTGAAGTCCGAGAGCCTGACTCCTCCAGCTCCGTTTTCCTTTCTCAAGGTTGCTTTGGCTATTCAGGGTCTTTTGTGTTTCCATACACATTGTGAACTTCTTTGTTCTAGTTCTGTGAAAAATGCCATTGATAGTTTGATAGGGATTCCATTGAATCTGTAGATTGCTTTGGGTAGTATAGTCATTTTCACAATGTTGATTCTTCCAATCCAAGAACATAGTATATCTCTCCGTGTGTTTGTATCATCTTTAATTTCTTTCATCAGTGTCTTATAGCTTTCTGCATACAGGTCTTTGACTCCTTAGGTAGGTTTATTCCTAGGTATTTGATTCTTTTTGTTGCAAAGGTAAATGGGAATGTTTCCTTAATTTCTCTTTCAGATTTTTCATCATTAGTGTATAGGAATGCAAGAGATTTCTGTGCATTAATTTTGTATCCTGCTACTTTACCAAATTCATTGATTAGCTCTAGTAGTTATCTGGTAGCATCTTTAGGATTCTCTGTGTATAGTATCATGTCATCTGCAAACAGTGACAGTTTTACTTCTTCTTTTCCAATTTGGATTCCTTTTATTACTTTTTCTTCTCTGATTGCCGTGGCTAAAACTTCCAAAACTATGTTGAATAATAGTTGTGAGAGTGGACAACCTTGTCTTGTTCCTGATCTTAGTGCAAATGGTTTCACCATTGAGAACGATGTTGGCTGTGGGTTTGTCATATATGGCCTTTATTATATTGAGGTAAATTCCCTCTATGCCTACTTTCTGGAGGGTTTTTATCATAAATGGGTGTTGAATTTTGTCAAAAGCTTTTTCTTCATCTATTGAGATGATCATATGGTTTTTCTCCTTCAGTTTGTTAATGTGGTATATCACATTGATTGGTTTGTGTATGTTGAAGAATCCTTGCATTCCTAGGATAAACCCCACTTGATCATGGTGTATGATCCTTTTAATGTGCTGTTGGATTCTGTTTGCTAGTATTTTGTTGAGGATTTTTGCATCTACGTTTATCAGTGATATTGGCCTGTAGTTTTCTTTATTTGTGGCATCTTGTCTGCTTTTGGTATCAGGGTGATGGTGGCCTTATAGAAGAGTTAGGGAGTATTCCTCCTCCTGCTATATTTTGGAAGAGTTTGAGAAGGATGGGTGTTACTCTTCTGTAAATCTTTGATAGAATTTGCCTGTGAAGGGTTCTGGTCCTGGGCTTTTGTTTGTTGGAAGATTTTTAATCACAGTTTCAATTTCAGTGCTTGTGATTGGTCTGTTGATATTTTCTATCTCTTCCTGGTTCAGTCTCAGAAGGATGTGAGTTTCTAAGGATTTGTCCATTTCTTCCAGGTTGTCCATTTTATTGGCATATAGTTGCTTGTAGTAATCTCTCATGATCTTTTGTACTTCTGCAGTGTCAGTTGTTACTTCTCCATTTCTTTTGTAATTCTATGGATTTGAGTCTTCTCCCTTTTTTTCTTGATGAGTCTGGCTAATGGTTTATCAATTTTGTTTATCTTCTCAAAGAACCAGCTTTTAGTTTTATTTATCTTTGCTATCATTTCCTTCATTTCTTTTTCATTTATTTCTGATCTGATCTTTATGATTTCTTTCCTTCTGCTAACTTTGGGGGGTTTTTGTTCTTCTTTCTCTAAATGCTTTAGGTGTAAGTTTAGGTTGTTTATTTGAGATATTTCTTGTTTCTTGAGGTAGGATTGTATTGCTATAAACTTCTCTCTTAGAACTGCTTTTGCTGCATCCCATAGGTTTTGGGTCATCGTGTCTCCATTGTCATTTGTTTCTAGGTATTTTTTAATTTCCTCTTTGATTTCTTCAGTGATCTCTTGGTTATTTAGTAGTGTATTTTTTAGCCTCCATGTGTTTGTATTTTTTACAGATTTTTTCCTGTAATTGATATCTAGTCTCCTAGTGTTGTGGTCAGAAAAGATACTTGATACGATTTCAATTTTCTTAAATTTACCAAGGCTTGATTTGTGACCCAAGATATGATCTATCCTGGAGAATGTTCCATGAGCTCTTGAGAAGAAAGTGTAATATGCTGTTTTTGGATGGAATGTCCTATAAATATCAATTAAGATCATATTGTTTAATGTATCATTTAAAGCTTGTGTTTTCTTATTTATTTTCATTTTGGCTGATCTGTCCATTGGTGAAAGTGGGGTGTTAAAGTCCCTACTATGATTGTGTTACTGTCGATTTCCCTTTTTATGGCTGTTAGCATTTGCCTTATGTATTGAGGTGCTCCTATGTTGGGTGCATAAATATTTACAATTGTTATATCTTCTTTTTGGATTGATCCCTTGATCATTATGTAGTGTCCTTCTTTGTCTCTTGTAATAGTCTTTATTTTAAAGTTTATTTTGTGTGATATGAGAATTGCTATTCCAGCTTTCTTTTGATTTCCATTTGCATGGAATATCTTTTTCCATCCCCTCACTTTCAGTCTGTATGTGTCCCTAGGTCTGAAGTGGGTCTCTTGTAGACAACGTATGTATGGGTCTTGTTTTTGTATTCATTCAGCCAGTCTATGTCTTTTGGTTGGAGCATTTAATCTATTTACATTTAAAGTAGTTATCAATATGTGTGTTCCTATTACCATTTTCTTAATTTTTTTGTTTCTTATTGTAAGTCTTTTCCTTCTCTTGTGTTTCCTGCCTAGAGAAGTTCCTTTAGCATTTGTTGTAGAGCTGGTTTGGTGGTGCTGAATTCTCTTAGCTTTTGCTTATCTGTAAAGGTTTTAATTTCTCTGTTGAATCTGAATGAGATCATTTCTGGGTAGAGTAATCTTATTTGTAACTATTTCCCTTTCATCACTTTAAATATGTCCTTCCAGTCCCTTCTGGCTTGCAGAGTTCTGCTGAAAGATTGGCTATTAACCTTATGGGGATTCCCTTGTATGTAAATTGTTGCTTTTCCCTTGCTGCTTTTAATATTTTTCTTTGTATTTAATTTTTGATAGTTTGATTAATATGTGTCTTGACATGTTTCTCCCTGGATATTTCCTGTATGGGACTCTCTGTGCTTCCTGGACTTGACTGACTATTTCCTTCCCCATATTAGGGAAGTTTTCAACTATAATCTCTTCAAATATTTTCTCAGTCCCTTTTTTTCCCCTCTTCTTCTGGGACTCCTATAATTCGAATGTTGCTGTGTTTAGTGTTGTCCCAGAGGTCTCTGAGACTGTCCTCAATTCTTTTCATTCTTTTTTCTTTATTCTGCTCTGCGGTAGTCATTTCCACTATTTTATCTTCCAGTTCACTTATCCGTTCTTCTGCCTCAGTTATTCTGCTATTGATTCCTTCTCGAGTGTTTGTAATTTCATTTATTGTGTTGTTCATCATTGTTTGTTTGCTCTTTAGTTCTTCAAGTCCTTGTTAAACGTTTCTTGTATTTTCTCCATTCTATTTCCAAGATTTTATGTATCTTTACTATCATTACTCTGAATTCTTTTTCAGGTAGACTGCCTATTCCTCTTCATTTGTTTGGTCTGGTGTGTTTTTTTCCTTGCTTCTTCATCTGCTGTGTATTTCTCTGTCTTCACATTTTGCTTCACTTACTATGTTTGGGGTCTCCATTTCACAGGCTGCAGGTTCGTAGTTCCCATTGTTTTTGGTGTCTGCTTCCAGTGGGTAAGGTTGGTTCAGTGCCTTGTGTACACTTCCTGGTGGAGGGAACTGGTGCCTGTGTTCTGGTGGATGAGGCTGGATCTTTTCTTTCTGGTGGGCAGGACCACGTCTGGTGGTGTTTTGGTGTGTCTGTGAACTTATTATGATTTTAGGCAGGCTCTCTGCTAATGTGTGTGTTTGTGTTCCTGTCTTGCTAGTTGTTTTGCATAGGGTGTCAAGCCTTGTAGCTTGCTGCTCATTGAGTGGAGCTGGGTCTTAGCATTGAGATGGAGATCTCTGGGAGAGCTTTCACCGTTTGATATTACATGGGGCCGGGAGGTCTCTGGTGGACCAATGTCCTGAACCTGGCTCTCCCATCGCAGAGGCTCAGGCCTGACACCCGGCCAGAGTACCAAGACCCTGTCAGCCACATGGCTCAGAAGAAAAGAGAGAAAAAAAAGAAAGAAAGGAAGGAAGGAAAGAAAAGAAAGTTATTAAAATAGAAAAAAAATATTTAAAATAAAAAAATAAAAAAGTAATAAAAAAAGAGAGACAAAGAAAGAAGAGAGCAACCAAATAAAGAAACAAATCCACCCATGATAACAAGTGCTAAAAACTATACTAAAAAAACCAAGAAAAACAAACAAACAAAAAAACGGACAGTCAGAGCCTAGGACAAATGGCAAAAGCAAAGCTGTACTGACAAAATCACACAAAGAATCATACACATACACACGCACAGAAAGAGAAAAAGGAAAAAAAATAAAAATATATATATATCTAAATAAAAACTGGAAGAGAGCAACCACATCAATAAACAAAGCTACCAATGATAATAATCTCTAGATACTAAACTAAGATAAACATAAAACCAGAAACAAATTAGATGCAGAAAGCAAACCCCAAGTCTACAGTTGCTCCCAAACTCCACCTCCTCAATTTTTGGATGATTCATTGTCTATTCAGGTATTCCACAGATGCAGGGTACATCAAGTTGATTGTGGAGATTTAATCCGCTGCTCCTGAGGCTGCTGGGAGAAATTTCCCTTTCTCTTCTTTGTTCCTACAGCTCCTGGGGATCAGCTTTGGATTTGGCCCCGCCTCTGCGTGTAGGTCCCCTGAGGGCATCTGTTCCCCACCCAGATAGGATGGGGTTAAAGGAGAGGCTGATTAGGGGGCTCTGGCTCACTCAGGTCGGGGGGAGGGAGGGGTCCGAATGCGGGGCAAGCCTGTGGAGGCAGAGGCCAGCATGACGTTGCTACAGCCTGAGACGGGCCATGTGTTCTCCTGGGGAAGTTGTCCCTGGATCCCGGGACCCTGGCAGTGGCGGGCTGCACAGGCTCCGGGGAGGGGAGGTGTGGATAGTGACCTGTGCTCGCACACAGGCTTCTTGGTGGCTGCCGCAGCAGCCTTAGCGTTTCACGCCCATCTCTGGTGGCTGTGCTGATAGCCGGGGCTCATGCCTGTCTCTGGAGCTCGTTTAGATGGTGCTCTGGATTACCTCTCTTCACGCACCCCGAAACAATGGTCTCTTGCCTCTTTGGCAGCTCCACACTTTTTCCCGGACTCCCTCCTGGCTAGCTGTGGTGCACTAGCCCCCTTCAGGCTGTGATCATGCAGCCAACCCCAGTCCTCTCCCTGGGATCCGAGCCTCAGCTCCCAGCCCCCGCCCGCCCCAGCGGGTGAGCAGACAAGCCTCTCGGGCTGGTGAGTGCCGGTCGGCACCGATCCTCTGTGTGGGAATCTCTCCGCTCTGCCCTCTGCACCCCTGCTGCTGTGCTCTCCTCTGTGGCTCCGAAGCTTCTCCCCCGCCCACCCCCCTTTTCCCCCAGTGAAGGGGTTTCCTAGTGTGTGGAAACCTTTCCTTCTTCACAGCTCCCTCCGACTGGTGCAGGTCCTGTCCCTATTCTTTTGCCTCTGTTTTTCCTGTTTTCTTTTGCCCTGCCCAGGTATGTGGGGAGTTTCTTGCCTTTTGGGGAGTTTGAGCTGCCAGCGTTCAGCAGGTGTTCTGTAGGAGTTGTTCCACGTGTAGATGTATTTCTGATGTATTTGTGGGGAGGAAGTGATCTCCACGTCTTACTCCTCTGCCATCTTGAAGGTGCCCCCTCATTTTACTTTCGAGTGAACCTGACTGCTAACATCCTAGTCAGGAAACAATTTTTTTCAGGAAAGAGGTGTGGGAATTAGGGGATTCAAGAGAAGTGAGCTGGAGACCCAGTCCAGGGTGTTCAAGCTGACATCAGAATGTGGGATGTCTTTCAGCAGGGGAGGGGCTGTCAAGTCTGAGAGAGTGAGCCACATTCAGAGTGGAGATTTAGACCAAGTTAAGGCTGCAGAGGGACTCAAGCATCTCCCTGACGCACTCAACAGGAATTTTCCGAGGACCCAGCAAGTGCCATTGACTCCTCTGTATTCAAGGTTGACTGGAGGATCAGTAGCTAGTGTCTCTTTCATAGTCTGAACTTAATGTTAAAGGAGGTGAGTGAACAATATTCCAAGAGCCACAAAATTCCAACAGGCCAGCAGGCATGAAATATGTCCTATTGAGCAGGCAAGGATTCTGCCTGCGAGGGATTTATAGTAAAATACAGCAGATGAGAGAGACTCACATGTAATCAGCAGAAAACTAGTGCTAGGAAGAGTTATACTTATGTGTAGGTGTGTATAAGCTATTTCTATTTCTAGAAAGGCCATGGCTTAGGTTCTTTACAAATAGTGCACCATAAATGGAATTGTCCAAAACATTGCTGTTAGTCACAATTTTGATCTGAAAGGTCAAAAAGAACTTGAAAAAAAACCCAAACAAACAAAAAAAACCTGTGACATCAGAATTTTGTTCAATGTTCTTTGGCCAGGAGCAGTCATACATGACGCAGTGATGTAGCTTATTACTCATGATTCATTATTTGAAGAAGAAAAGGGCAAAGAAGTTGTTCTCTCTTAAAACTCTGGCAAGAAAATACAAGGTCTTGCTATGCCCTTCCTAAAACAACTTCCTGAAGAACAGAACGAAAACCACAAACAGCACAGCACCTCAGACCATTTTCGCCCAGCATTTCTGATAATATTATGCTAATTCTAATCTGCAACACAGATTACATTAGCAAGGTGTAACAAGAAGCAATCAGTGTTTATAAAGTATGTTTTCTCCTTAGCCCTGCCTGACACTGTACCCCAGAGGTGGCAGGAACCTGTGGGTCTCACATCAGAGATGGCAGACAGGGACTTAATATGGTGCCTGATTGCTGAAGTTCTGCTAACGAGCACTGATACTAATCTGTATAGAATCTGTGTCTCGTATATAAGGTACAGATATTTGGAGTTTACTACTAATCTGGGAAAGAGAGGCCGCCAGAGCTGGGAGAGTGCATGCTGATTTTTTTTTTTTTTTCTTTTTGCGGTATGCAGGCCTCTCACTGTTGTGGCCTCTCCCGTTGCGGAGCACAGGCTCCGGATGCGCAGGCCCAGCGGCCATGGCTCACGGGCCCAGCCGCTCCGCGGCATATGGGATCCTCCCAGACTGGGGCACGAACCCGTATCCCCTGCATCGGCAGGCGGACTCTCAACCACTGCGCCACCAGGGAGGCCCCGTGCATGCTGATTTTATTCAAGCATGTTGAACTGTGTCCAGCATATAGTAGGCTTTCAATAAATATATGTTTTTAAGTGGTGAATGAATAAATGAAATACTACTAGGGCACAGATGCATGTATATGTGTGTGTGTATATACAGGTATACACACTCATACATATATAAACATATATAATTCATACATATGTATACATAGGAGTTGGCTCACACACTTATGGAGACTGAGGAGTCCAGACCCAGGAGAGCCAATGGTATAGTTCCAATTCCAGTCTGAAGGCCCTGAGAAGCAGAAGAGCTGACGGTATAAGTAAATTCCAGTCCAAGTTCGAGTCTGAAGGCAAGAGAAGATCAATGTCCCAGTTCAAAGGCAGTCAGGCAGAGAGAGGAAATTTGTTCTTACTCATCCTTTTATTCTATGCAGGCCTTCAATTGATTAGATGAGGCCCACCCACACTGGGGAGGACAATCTGCTTTACTCAATCTACAGATTCAAACATTAATCTCATCTGGAAACATCCTCAGAGACACACCCAGAAATAATGTTTCAACAAATATCAGGGGCACCCTGTGGTCCAGGCAAGTTGACACATATATATTCTCCAAATCCCTTACCCATCCTACTCCCATTTTAGGACAAGTTGCATGAACCAAGCAACTTTTCTATGACTTTTGTAAGGAATGAATGCATTTGTGAGGCTAAAGTGGATGGTTTAGATCAAAATTTTCTGGGCACGGAGCTAATTGGCACAAAAGTAGATTGGTGATTTCTGACAGCATTCAGTGCCTACCGGATACACTTGATTAGTTTGTACTCTGCTCCCTTAATCATCAACCACACTGTAATACTAGGATAATCAAACCAATGTCAGAGTGTGGGATGCACAGAGGACAGGTAAAGGGCAGAGTCTGAGCAGGTGGCTAGATCAGAGAGCAGAGAGGTGGGCTAAGCAGAGGCCGCAGTTAATAGGAAACATCTCAGCTAAGAGTTTTCAACTGAAATCACCTGAGGAGCTTTAAGATCTGCCCAAGCCTTCCTCCAGACCAATTAAACCTCTTGGGACGTGGGAGATGGTGGCACCAAAGTGCAAGTGTTTTTAAATGTTCCTCAAACTCTTCTAAAGTGCAGCCTGGATGGAGAGTCCCTGTTCTGGGGTCCCTGTTCAATCAGTTCTTTACTAGAAGAGAGTGAGGCGGATCCTTTGTGAAAACCAATTCAGTGGAGAATAGTGGTTCCCAAACATGACTGCACATAGGAATCACCTGGGGAAGCTTCAAAACCCACCTATGCCTGGGATCCACCCCCAGAGGTTGTGATTGAATGGATCTGGGGTGTAGCCTGAGCTTTGGAATTTTAAAGAGATCCCCCAGAAATGCACAATCTCTAGCCCCACTCCAGATCTTAGAATCAGAATTTGCATATAAATTTTTTAAAAGTTGTGGTAAAATACAGTTATCCCTCAGTATCTGAAAGGGATTGGTTCCAGGAACCCTGCTGATACTGAAATCTGCAGAGGCTCAAGTCCCTTACATAAAATGGTGTAGTATTTGCGTATAACCTACACACATCCTCCAGTATACTTTAAATCATCTCTAGATTACTTATAATACCTAATACAATGTAAATGCTATATAAATAGTTGTTGGTGAGTGGCAAATTCAAGTTTTGCTTTTTGGAACTTTCTGGAATTTTTTCCCAAATATTTTCAATCCACCTTTGGTTGAATCTGTGGATATGGAATCCATGGATATGAAGGGTCAACTGTACACATAACATAAAATTTACCATCTTTTTTTTTTTTTTTTTTTTTTGCGGTACGTGGGCCTCTCACTGTTGTGGCCTCTCCCGTTGCGGAGCACAGGCTCCGGACGCGCAGGCTCAGTGGCCATGGCTCACGGGCCCAGCCGCTCCGCGGCATGTGGGATCTTCCCAGACCGGGGCATGAACCCGTGTCCCCTGCATCGGCAGGCGGACTCTCAACCACTGCGCCACCAGGGAAGCCCCTAAAATTTACCATCTTAATCATTTTTAAGTGTACAGTTTAATACTGCTAAGTATATTCACATTATTGTGCAATCAATCTCCAGAATTGTTTTCATTTTGCAAAACTGAGACTCTATATCCATTAAACAACAACTTCCCATTCTCCGGGCTCTGTGTGGGATGCACTCTGCAGGCCTGCAAGCTTTGTAGTTGTCCAGCCTTGAAACTAAAGAAAGAGCCGGGAGACAGCAACAGAGACATCCATGATTTATTGGACAGGGCATCTTACACATCCAAAACAAGGGTCCTGGAGCGACACCTCACCATGTATGGCAGATGGCAGGTAGAACGTGGCAGCAACCTTTGTTATTTGGGAGAGGAGGCTACCATTTATAGCGGGAATTGATGTCAGGTTGGCTTATCAGTTACCAGGGAAACCAGCAGCTGAGACACATCCCTCACAACCCCTCAGGTCAACAATTATCACGAGGGTGGCTGTTCTGGTCTAAGGATTAGAATCATCACTAGCTGGGCAGGGGGCGAGCACGTTTCACACGAGCAGAGTGTAGGTGCTGCAGTGACTGGTGGAGCAGGGGATGTACAGGAGAGAGCGAGAGAATAGCCATCTTGAGTGGCCTGACCATACTCCACCGTTCTACTTCTCTTCTCTATGAATTCGACTATTCCAGGTACTTCATATAAGTGAAATCATACAGTGTTTGTGTTTATGTGACTGGTTTATTTCATTTAGCTTAATGCCTCAAGGTTCATCCATATTGTAGCATGTGTCAGAATTTCCTTTTTAAGGCTGAATAAAGTTCCATTGTATATATATACCACAGCTTATTTATCCATTCATCTGTCAGTGGGCATTTGAGTTGCTTCCACTTCTTGGTTATCACGAATAGTGCTACTGTGAATATGGGTGTACAGATATCTCCTTGAGACCTTGCTTTCAGTTCTTCTGGGTGTATCCAGAAGTGGAATTGCTGGATTATAGAACAGTTCTATTTTTAAAAGTTTCAGGACCCACCATACTATTTTCCACAGAAGGTGCACCACTTTACATTTCCACCAACAGTGTACAAGGGTTCCAGCATCTCTCTTTTCTTGCTAACACTTGTTATTTTCTGGGGTTTTTGTTTGTTTGTTTGTGTTTATTTTTGATAGTAGCTATCCTAATGGATGTGAAGTGCAGAATCTGCATTTTAATCAGATCCGCAGGTGATTGTGTTTGGTTACAGTTTGAGAAGCTTCTCTACTGCCCAGGCTGGTTCTCTGGCTGGCACATTGCCTCCTTACCATGCATTCTCCCATATTTGGTAGCACTGACTATGGTGTTGTGTTGTCAGTGTTCATTTGGCTTTCCAGTTTTCTACAAATGACTATTACGGCTTGATCCTGTTCAACCTCTGCTCTTTGCACTATTGTTCTTTGGCAGCTTTGGTGAAAAGTGCCCTCTGGGCTCATGTATAGAGGGTTTCCATCCAGGGGGAAGCTGAGTCCTGCTCCTGAGGTCCCATGTGGTCCAATCTCTGCAAGGACACAGAATAAAAAGAAACAGCCCAAATAGGCCAAAGCAATGAAGAGGAAGTCCAACTTTACCTTAGAGTTGCCAAACCATTTAAAAAGGAATGAAGACCAGGACACCCAAAAACATTTCTTTTTTCTTTTTTTTTTTTTTTTTTTTTGCGGTACACGGGCCTCTCACTGTTGTGGCCTCTTCCATTGCGGAGCACAGGCTCCGGACACGCAGGCTCAGCGGCCATGGCTCACGGACCCAGCCACTCCACGGCATGTGGGATCCTCCCGGACCGGGGCACGACCCCGTGTCCTCTGCATCGGCAGGCGGACTCTCAACCACTGCGCCACCAGAGAAGCCCATCTCCTTAAGTGTTTACCTTTTCTTCCTCCAAGACTGAATCCCCAGAGTTCTGGAACTGTTTGGGAAAGGTGCATACTTCTCCAAGGGCCAGGGAGGGACCAATGGGCAGAGAAAGACAGCATTTTCTATTTGTGTATGTGTGTGGAGTGAGGGTTACATGGAGACTGAAAACTCTTGTTCATGGCTGGCTTGCACATTTGTCTCCTCTACTGGATTGTGCGTTCACCAAGGGCTCCTTGTCTTACCCCATGTGTATCTTCTGTCATAGTCCAGTTTCTGATCCATGGTGCATGTTCATATATGTGTGATAGCTGACTTCTTGGTGGCCTAATCCAGGTATAGGGGAGGAACAAAATTCTTTTTCTCTCTATCCTCCTAGGTTCTTCAGCTGGGGCTCTGCAAATTAGACTGACACAAGACAGATTAACAAGAGAAAACAAACAGAAGCTTATTAACCTGTGTATACACATGGGAGTCCTCAGAGATGAGTAACTCAAAGAGGTGGTTAGAACTTGGGCTTATATTGCATCTTAACAGAAGAACAATACATTTTTAGAGAAATGACAGGACAAAGGACAGGGACTTTGAGTTTCTGGTGGTGGGAGGACAGTGGGGAATGTAACTAGATAGAGGGACTAGGAGAAGATAAGGGCTGATTAGTTAAGTTTGTTATGTAGATTCCTCTGGTGCTGTCTCTAGGCAGATAAGGGTCTAGGGTTGTCTCTGATGGTTAACTTCTGTCTTTCTTGGAAGAGAGGAGAGAGGGGGAAACTTTACAAGTTTTTATCCTGCTTTTAGGCAAATAAGGGCAGGGCAGAGAACTTTTTTTGTGTCTTATTCTTCCCAACTGTCTTCAGCTCAAAATAATCAATTGTCAAAGTGGCATATTTCAGGGTGGCATATTCTGTTACTCTTCATGGATAACCTAGAGTCTATGTGTTCATTATGCTACCAGCTCTGAAAAAGGGTCCCACAATACTCATGTTACAGCATCACCTAGGATTCACTGCCTTCCTCCCCAGTGTCATAGAAATAAAGCTTCTCAAGGGCCTCAGTGGCTCTTATATCCTCCAGCATGTAGCTGACATTCTCAACAAGACTCCTTGATGGAGATGATATTTTGAAAATTCAGAATCCAGCAGATCCCTCTGGAAGTGATATTTCATTGCTGCCTCTCATCTATTAAATCCATGCTTGTTTCTGACCCAGAGCTGGGTACAGATCTTCTTTCTTATTTATAAGCAGTATATTCTCGAAATTGATTCACCACTATATACCCCTGCTCCTAAGGACAGATGGTAGCTTTTCCTTGTCTTTCCTGTTTTTGAACATGGATATTAATCTGGGGAGTAAACATTAGGAGAAGTGCACTGTTTCCATAGCACATGAGTGACCTTCTCCTGTGGTCCTCAGGAAGCTGGACCTAGGAAAGAACTTCAGTATTCACCAACATACTAAGCTGTAAATATCACACTGTTCAACTTGTAACATTAATCTTTCTGTGACTCTAGGCATAAAATAAGGAAAATACCACAACTTACTACAGCAAGTCAATGGGCCAGTGAGATGGATGCTGTTATGTTTCAAAATTGTGCCAAGTTTATGTTGATAAAGTGACTTTCTTCTGGGAATCTAAAAAACAGTGCCTATGGTTCTAAGCCTGTGTGACTCTGACTTTGTTTTAGGTTTACATAAAACAGGAAACTGACCCAATGTGGCCTCATTTGTCTTCATAACTCCTCTACTGATGGAATTTATAGTGGGTATAGTGTTATTATTCTTTCCCTACTGAGGCCTAGAGAGATTAAGCTTTCAGTTAAACTAACAAATTCTGTATTTGTTCCAGAACCAAAAGAAAACGAATAGGTCCGTGGCTATGTCTACATCAAAAAACAAAACTTTAAAAATTGCTGTTATATGGTGGAAATGAGGACATTTTGTTAATCAAAAGCAGTTGAGTCTCACAGACTGAGTCTATTCAAGGCTGGGTTAGAATTGACTTGTCAATCTCATGGAACAACTTGTCAGTTCAGCCTAACCACCACTTTGATGGATTAAAAAGCCAAACAAACTTAGAATGTTTGAATGATCTCCCATCTAACTTGACTGTGTGTGGACCAGCAGCATGTGGAATGTTAAAATTAATACAGTCTTTCTAATCACCTTCAAGAAAAATAATCTGACTCTAAATTCTCATTCTTGGGCATTTATCTTATAGGAAAGGCCCAGATAGCTCCACATCCTTCCTTCCACATCCATTGAGTACAGTGTGAATTTTGACATGGTCCGTATTTCTGTTAGGAGTTTTGGGGGTGTTTTTGTTTTTGTTTTTTAAAATTTTTATTGGAGTATAGTTGCTTTACAATGTTGTGTTAGTTTCTACTGTACAGCAAAGTGAATCGGCTATATGTATACCTATATCCCCCTTTTTTTGGATTACCTTCCCATTTAGGTCACCACAGAGCATTGGATAGAGTTCCCTGTGCTATACAGTAGGTTCTCATTAGTTATCTATTTTATACATAGTATCAACAGTGTATATATGTCAATCACCATCTCCAAATTCATCCCACCCCCCCCCTTCCCCCTTGGTATCCATACGTTAGTTCTCTACATCTGTGTCTCTCTTTCTGCTTTGAAAATGAGATCATCTTTACCATTTTTTTTAGATTCCGCATATATGCATTAATATACAATATTTATTTTTCTCTTTCTGACTTACTTCACTCTGCATGACAGTCTCTAGGTCCATCCACATCTCTACAAATGACCCAATTTTATTCCTTTTTATGGCTGAGAAATATTCCATTGTATATAGGTACCACATCTTCTTTATCCATTCCTCTGTTGATGGACATTTAGGTTGCTTCCATGTCCTGGCTATTGTAAAGAGTGCTGTAATGGACATTGGGGTGCATGAGTCTTTTTGAATTATGGTTTTCTCAGGGTATATGCCCAGGAGTGGGATTGCTGGGTCATATGGTAGTTCTATTTTTAGTTTTTTAAGGAACCTCCATACTGCTCTCCATAGTGGCTGTATCACTTTACATTCCCACCAACAGTGCAAGAGGGTTCCCTCTTCTCCACACCCTCTCCAGCATTTATTGTTTGTAGATTTTTTGATGATGACCATTCTGACTGTGTGAGGTGATACCTCATTGTAGTTTTGATTTGCATTTCTCTAACAATTAGTGATGCTGAGCATCTTTTCATGTGCCTCTTGGTCATCTGTATGTCTTCCTTGGAGAAATGTCTATTTAGGTCTTCTGCCCATTTTTTGGTTGGGTTTTTGTTTTTTTGATATTGAGTTGCATGAGCTGTTTGTATATTTTGGAGATTAATCCTTTGTCAGTTGCTTCGTTTGCAAATATTTTCTCCCATTCTGAGGGCTGTCTTTTGGTTTTGTTTATGGTTTCCTTTGCTGTGCAAAAGCTTTTAAGTTTCATTAGGTCCCATTTGTTTATTTTTGTTTTTATTCCCATTTCTCTAAGAGGTGGGTCAAAAAGGATCTCACTGTGATTTATGTCATAGAGTGTTCTTCCTATGTTTTCCTCTAAGAGTTGTATAGTGTCTGGCCTTATATTTAGGTCTTTAATCCATTTTGAGTTTATTTTTGTGTATGGTGTTACGGAGTGTTCTAATTTCATTCTTTTACATGTAGCTGTCCAGTTTTCCCAGCACCACTTATTGAAGAGGCTGTCTTTTCTCCGTTGTATATTCTGGCCTCCTTTGTCATAGATCAGGTGACCATAGGTTGTTAGGAGTTTTGTTTAGCTCTTAGTGCAGGAAACCTGAAATAATAATACTTATACAAGATAGAAGTTCCTTTTTCTCACATGTAAAAGAAGCATAGAGAATTGGTGTAGCTCAGAGGCAGGACATGAAGATTCTTTGCCTGTGGGTGAAAGCAAATTGCTTCTGGTATTTTAGGCTTATTGTGATAGAGAGAAAAGCATTGGTGGTCGTAATGACTGCATACTAGATGGCCAGAGTGCTGTCAGTTTGCTTCAGTACAGACAGCTTTAGGTAGAGTGGTAGCAACAGAGGTGACTGATTAAGCTTTTGATAATCCACTATCATGCTCTAAGATCCATCTAGTCACTACACATGTTAAGCAGGTGAGTTAAATGAGGACATAATAGAAAGCACCCGTTCCTTTAGTTTTTTTTGATGGTGGAACTCATTTCCCGACTTCTCTTAAAAATATAGCATTGCTTTTGGTTTACTATTTTCTTAGGAAAAGACAGTCACAATAGTGCTCACTTTGGGTCAGGAAGCCAATGTGAGGATTCTGCTATTTACCAGATTTATCCATTCAGACTGTAATTCAGGAACTAGGGCAAATAACCAGAGGTTGGATTAACAGAAACTTTGTTCCCACCATGAGATGGACTTGGACTCAAACTTCATTTATCACTGGATCCCCATAGGTAAGGCTCTGCTCTGCACTTGTGTGGGGGAACAGTGACATTCTGGGTCCTTAAGGGTTAGCACAAATCCAAAGCCATGTCGATAATTTGTGACAGGTATATTTCCCTTTCTCTAGTACACAGTTATGTTGGTAAATGTATGCAGGTACTTTTGGTGAAGGGATAGAGGAAGATTTTCATAGGTTCTTACAATGTGCTTCCTCAAGGTTTCTCCTTTTCATTCACTGAACTGAGAGTCTGGATATTGGAAATAGGCCAAGATTCTCTAGTGATGATTTAAGTCAGGTATGATGATTTAAGTCTAGGTTCACCAGGCTTAGAAGATTTTTCAGTTTTACAGGTCAAGTACATCCCTCATAGGCTGCCTATCTAGTTCAGTTTTAGAAACACCGTGATCAGTTAGCCACCATCAAAAGATCCCTGGAAGTCAAATCATTCTGCTATTATAATCACTGCGTCTACTCTGTTTCTGGCACTTAAATCCTACTCTTTAGTGTCTGCCCCTCTGGACATCCATCAACCCTGCTGAAATAAGGGAACTAATTTTAATAGCAGTATCTCCCACCTTCATCCCCAGAGTACAGTAGAAATTCAACAAAGCACTCTCCAAGGATTCTGGTTCTCTCTTCATCAATGTTTTCTCCAACGCCTGAGAAAAGGGAATGTCTCTAGTCTTAGTTTCAGTATATGCTAGATGTTTTGTATGATAAATCCATTCCAATATTTTTATCTCCTTAAGTCTCTGGAGTCATAGCATTTCAACTTCCTTCAGTGCTAGGCCACAGTGGACTCCGGGTTTCAGTTGACCAATCGAGTTAACAGTTGGCTCAAGCTAAGGAGAATGAATGCAGAATCTCTGGTTAGTGTATCCATGCTAATAATTTGGCCCATAAAATTATGTTTCTGGTAGAATACCCAATATATTGTCTAGGCTTTTGCCAATATTAATTTTAGCAAAATTTTGCAATTCTTTTGGCATGTGAATCTTTTCCTTCCACGTTTGGTTTTGGCCCCTAAGGACATGCTAGATCTTGAACTAGTTACAAGTCCGCAGGGAATGAAGGATCACAGGTGTAAGGCAGGAGAACTGGAATTCCTGTAGGCGATAACTGTCTCAGATGAGGTCACTATATGATCTTCAAGCAGGGCCACATGAGCATCTTTAGACAGGGGAGGAGGACTTCTTCTTTTGGTAAGAGGGGTGCAGTGGAGTTTGAGCGTACTCAGAATCATCTGGATCCTCCCAAATGCCCTCATTCCAATTCTTGTGGCCCCCTTTCCCAAATAATGCCCTGACTTTCATATATGACATCTAATGAGGACATGAATTCAACCTACATTGAAATTCAGTAACCGCCCAGATCTGACTCTGTGTTTGCTTTGCATTTGGCCATGACAGCCCTGTGACTATAAGAGATAAAAAAATGCTTTTAGAGGAGTCCTAAAAGTTCCCTGTTTCTCTAACAATACCTTAGTATGAGAATTTAAATTCTTTAGCCTGTCTTCATTTTTAAAAGCTCACAGAAGCTAATAGAGGCAGCCATCCCAACCCCTATTTTTATATTCCTTAGCCCCATGTAATAAGTGGGAAAACAATCAAAAGGGAAGCCAAAATTTGGCTTCAATAGACACTTGATTCCAAATGACAAAAGATAGTCATTTACATTGCTATTTTACCATCCCACATACCATGGGTTACTAGTGTCCCATCATTTAATGATATCCTAATACTTATTCCAAGCCCAAATAGGTCAGATAAGTCAATCTAATGTTCCATGTCCTTGAAATCTGTTGATTGCAACCACTTATAGTCCAATTTTTGTGTTGGTCAGAGTTCTTTATTTGTAATCAATGAATTTTCTCTGGTTACCTTAAGCAGAAAGGAATTTATTCGGGGAAATAGAGCTTAAAGAAGCATTACAAATGTTGAAGAAACAGACTTTAGTTAGGCTTCCGGGAATAACCCCAGTGTGCTCTTCCACATTCCAAAACGACCTTCCAAAGGAGTTACAGCATCTGCTACGATCAGGAAGCCACCACACTGCTGCTTCCAGTCCATGCCAGAAATATGAATGCCTCATGCCGTGCCTCTGCCCTGTACAACTCGGGGTTTTTTGTTTTTTGGTTTTTTTGCGGTACGCGGGCCTCTCACTGTTGTGGCCTCTCCTGTTGCGGAGCACAGGCTCCGGACGTGCAGGCTCAGCGGCCATGGCTCACGGGCCCAGCCACTCCGTGGCATGTGGGATCCTCCCGGACCGGGGCATGAACCCGTGTCCACTGCATCGGCAGGCAGACTCTCAACCACTGCGCCAGCAGGGAAGCCCTACAACTCGGTTTTGAATCAGTCTAATACGGGTGCATCTGATTGGCGGAATGTGAATTACCCTAGGTATCCTGCACAAGAACTGGGAGATACAAGTTTTTATTTGTTTATTTGTTGTTGAGAAGACAGGAGCTACAGAGTGAAGAACTATCAAAATGTTAGGAAGGTGTTCAGAATATTTTTGGACATCTGAGAAGGAGCCTGGAGAATAGAAAAGGGAAGAGCAGTAGGCATTTTCTTCTTGGATTGGGTGGTAGGCCCACAAGGATTCGTTATTTATTTATTTATTTTGGCTGCACCGTGCCACTTGCAGGATCTTAGTTCCCCGACCAGGGATCGAACCCTCACCTTTGGCAGTGAACTCGTGGAGTCCTAACCACTGGACTGCCGGGGAATTCCCAGGATTCATTATTTTTCTAATACTTTATAATGAATACATATGTGTATTAGTCTGGCTTCTCCAGAGAAACAGACCACTAAGATCGTTCTATCTATCTCTCTGTGTATCTGTGTATGTATGTATCTATCTATCTATCAGGAATTATCCTATGTGAATATGGAAGCTGAAAGGTCCCAAGATCTGCAGTCGGCAAGCTGGAGACCCAGGAGAGTCAATGATAGAGTTCCAGTCTGAGTCTGAAGGCTAAAGACCAATGTCCCAGCTCAAACACCATTAGGCAGAGGGTAAGAATTCTTTCTCACTCAGCCTTTTACTCAACTCAGGCCTTCAAAAGGCCCACCCACAAGGGGGAGGGCAATTGGCTCTATTCAATCCACCAATTCAAATGCTAATCTCAACCAGAAACACCCTCGCAGACACACCCAAAAGTAATGTTTAAACCAAATATCTGGTCACTCCGTGACCCAGTCAAATGGACACACATCAATTTTATATATATATATCAAAGAATACTATTTTCATTATGAGATACAAAGAACGATTTTGGGATAACTACAAGTGACTGATGGTCACTACAAAACGTAGTCCCTGTTCTTAAGGTTTTGACTGAGTTTAAGTGTAAATGCTTGGGGAACGAGCCGTTTTTTAAGTTGCTATTAGTCATTTGTATCTTGGTTTGAAGGCAAATGAGTGGGTTGTTGAATGGAGTTTGGAGAGAGAGAGAGAATTTAATCTAGGTATTTGAGGAGTGGAAAGGTTGAGGGAACCATTGAAGGAAGAAAGGAGGAAAGAATGGAAGTCTGAGGGCTCTGAGGCAGATTTCTGCTATTTCACATTGTGGTTGGAACTGCGCTAACTCCTGGCACTTGCTTGAGGTAGTTTTCATTTTTATTTTTTCACCTTAAAGGATATTGGAATTTTCATGGGACTTCCCTGGTGGTCCAGTGGTTAAGATTCTGCGCTCCCAATGCAGGGGACCCTGGTTCGATCCCTGGTCAGGGAACTAGATCCTGCCTGCTGCAGCTAAGACCCGGTGTAGCCAAATAAATAAATAAATATTAAAAATAAAAATAAAGAAAAAATAAAAGATATTGGCATTTTCAGGTGTCAACAGATTATTTCCAATCTGTTATGTATCTATCAGTATGCCCAGTTTTCATTTTTTCATATACATGGCGGGACTCCGAATTAAAACTTGCTCTTCCAGCCTGTCTTTCTGGTTCTCCGGGTATTAGTCCACACTATTAGAAAGCGCAGGTGGGGTCATATACTTCATTATCTGCTGCTATTTGTTTCAGTCTTAGATTGGAGGAGCCAATGAGAAGAAATTGCACAAGGGAACTTTCTTCAAACCTTCAGTTTATGAATAATGCATAACTCGCCGTGACTCATCAAAAGCAATGGTAAACAAACCCTCAACAGTTGGCCACCTCCTCAGCAATCCACAGACAGTGGTCCCACCCCTTGCAAACTGTGAACGGCAATATTTGAAGGTAGCAATGGAAATTGGTGGTGCTGGTTTATCTTTAGCATCGCCCATATGCTTATTGGCACACAGTTAAGTCAGAAAAGTGACTGAGGCAAGCAAAGAGAAAAAGGTGTCCCAACTACTAAGGTATCTGGAATCTGTAGAAATGCAAGCTGTTCCCTAGCCTACCCTACATAAGTGCTCTTTCCCTGATCTTTTTCCTGTTATAAATGGGGAGCCCCACCATTTTTACAGTCTGACAGTCCTGGCTTCAAATTCTGCCTCTGCTGCTTTTGAACTTTATGTCTTTGGGCAAGTTACTTAACTTTTATTTTTCTTTGAATTTTTGAATTTTATTTTATTTATTCTTTTATACAGCATGTTCTTATTAGTTATCCATTTTATACATATTAGTGTATATATGTCAATCCCAAGTTACTTAACTTCTCTTCTTTTATTTAAGTTTCTTCTCATCTTTCAATCCTGGCCTCCATTCAGTAAGAAGGGATAGTAGCAATACTTAATCTCTAAACACTCAGGGCTCTTAATTATGAGCAACAGCAGCTGACTCACGCTGATTAGGCAGAAAAGATATTGGGTAGCTCACAGAGCAGTTGGCAAGGCTAGAGAAGCAGGCTTAAGGCTAAGCTGCTGGGGTCAAGGCCTGAAAGTATGCTGCAGAAGTGACCCAATA
This sequence comes from Mesoplodon densirostris, assembly GCF_025265405.1. Lineage (NCBI taxonomy): Eukaryota > Metazoa > Chordata > Mammalia > Artiodactyla > Ziphiidae > Mesoplodon > Mesoplodon densirostris. The sequence goes on from NC_082674.1 coordinate 32,058,080, forward strand.
AGGAAGCTGCTGACCCTGCTTTCCCCCAGAGCCCAGAATGGCTGCCGGGAATGCACACTCTGCTGGAGCTCTGCCAGCACTGATACTTCTGGGCCAGGAACTGTTCTTACAACAACTGGTACCCCAGAAGACTGGATGCCTCTGCCACCCTTGTCAGCAAATGGGTCCCAGGTATCACCTCCTTCCTCTGGTTCATCTTTTCTGATTAAACTGTTGCCTGGGAGCATCTTAGTGGCAGACCCTAGGCATCATGCCTTTTTTCTAGCTGCTGAGGTCTCTGGGGAAGCGAATTCTCTGACTTGACTTTAGGGAGGCAGACCTCATAAGGCAGGGAACTGCCCAAACATAGCAAAATGCACAAAAGGTGAGAGGCAACCCGAAAACGTGACATACATTCTCTCTCAAAGTGTGGTGAAAACCAAGCAGGTATGTCCAATGTTTGGCATGCTTTTGGGGTTCATTAATTCTTGTTCCCTTTTCTTCTTTATCAGAAATATCCATCTGCTCATTGGATTCACCCCCAGGCTGGTTTCTACATAGGCAGGATTTGTAAACAAAGTGGAATGGAACCTTTGACCCAGTTTGGCCCACTTGGAAGGATCTCTACTTCCTAGGGCCATTCCTTGGATGGACTTGACCTCTTGGCTCCTGACCTTATCTGCCCTGACCCATGGGACCTACTCACTCCTTCCTCTTACACTTGACATTTTGATTCCTATACCTTTTGCTTGCTCATGACCATAGCACCCCACTGACACTCTCCACACACACCCCCCATTTTTATCCTAAGCTCTTGGTCTCTTGCATTTTAGTTTATAATGAATCCTGATACCAACTGGATTCTCTCCTTGCCCTGACTTCTGAACAGTTTATGCAGCATTTTAATATTTTGCATAATCATTGAAGGAGATCTTATAAGAAATATTCGAAGACTTTTTTAGGTTTATAAAATAACTACCAAATTAACTTTTTTTTTTTTTTTTAGATGTTGGAGGTAGGAGTTTATTAATTAATTAATTTATTTTTGCTGTGTTGGGTCTTCATTTCTGTGCGAGGACTTTCTCCAGTTGCGGGGAGCGGGGGCCACTCTTCATCGCGGTGTGCGGGCCTCTCACTATCCCGGCCTCTCTTGCTGTGGAGCACAGGCTCCAGACGCGCAGGCTCAGTAGTTGTGGCTCACGGGCCTAGTTGCTCCGCGGCATGTGGGATCTTCCCAGAGCAGGGCTCGAACCCGTGTCCCCTGCATTGGCAGGCAGATTCTCAACCACTGCGCCACCAGGGAAGCCCCAAATTAACTATTGTTAATGAAAGAGAAGTGAAGAAAGTCTGAAATGGAGATAGACGAAGACCAAAGAAACAGTTACAGAATGGTTTCCCTATCACTTACCCCATTCTCCTACTCCTCTTTTTAAGAAGTAATTCATTAGGACTTTGTATATAGAGGGGAAAAAAAAAAACTAAAACAACTTGCTCGAAGAAATACGCTTACTGATAAAATTTCCCCAAACTCTCTTAAGTTGGACTCTGCTTTCTCTTCCACGCAACTGCACTTGCTAAATTTCTAGAACTTCTTCCCAACTAACAAAGGGCAGCATTTTCAACATTAACAGCCTGGTATCTAGCTGTTGGGGCTCTGTGGGCTAAGAGAATGCCTTGAGGAGCTGGGGAGAAAGCAGTATGATCCTGTTCTAACATCATGGCTCAGGGAGCCAGGAATTATTTATCTATGGTTATTTATTCAAATTTTCCTGCTATCTCTCAACTTCATTTGACCATCTGGGAAATGTTCTGCTCAATTGACAGGAAATGTCCTCAGAAGTCCTTAGGCTTGTTTGTATCTTTGGATGTGATCTAGAGAAGTATAAACAAGCGGATATGGAAGATGATTCTTGTTCAGAGTTGTCACAGTATAGTGACTGACCCTCAGGATAAAGGCAATTGAAGTCGTGTACTATTTTACATCATGGATCTCTGTCAGAGAGCAGCGTTCTACCGGAGAAAGTTTCAAAGAGTTACCAAAACTTTCTTGCTCAATTGTATCCCTCAAAATAAGGCATTATTAGAGTAAGACTGAGAACATCAGATCGAAAAGAGCTAACACATCTTAAGAAAAATATCTTTGAGTGTGGCTCCATCTCTATTTACAATGATGGGAGAACTATACTTAGACCACTTTGTTTAATTTAATTTAATTTTTTTAACATCTTTATTGGAGTATAATTGCTTTACAATGTTGTGCTAGTTTCTGCTGTATAACAAAGTGAATCAACTATATGTATACGTATATCCCCATATTCCCTCCCTCTTGCGTCTCCCTCTCACCCTTCTAGGTGGTCACAAAGCACGGAGCTGATCTCCCAGTGCTATGCGGCTGCTTCCCACTAGCTATCTATTTTACATTTGGTAGTGTATATATGTCAGTGTTACTCTCTCACATCATCACAGCTTACCCTTCCTCCTCCCTGTGTCCTCAAGTCCATTCTACATCCGCATCTTTATTCCTATCCTGCCCCTAGGTTCATCAGAACCATTTCTTCTTTCATTTTTTTAGATTCTATATATATGTGTTAGCATACGGTATTTGTTTTTCTCTTTCTGACTTACTTCACTCTGTAAGACAGACTCTACATCCATCCACCTCACTACATGTTGTTTCTTTTTATGGTTGAGTAATATTCCACTGTATATATGTGCCACATCTTCTTTATCCATTCATCTGTTGATGGACACCTAGCTTGCTTCCATGTCCTGGCTATTGTAAATAGTGTCACAATGAACATTGTGGTACATGACTCTTTTTTTTTTTTCTATTTTTTGCTTTATAACAAATTTAATCAGTTATACATATACATATGTTCCCATATCCCCTCCCTTTTGCACCTCCCTCCCACCCTCCCTATCCCACCCCTCCAGGCGGTCACAAAGCACCGAGCTGATCTCCCTGTGCTATGTGGCTGCTTCCCACTAGCTATCTACCTTACGTTTGGTAGTGTATAGATGTCCATGCCACTCTTTCACTTTGTCACAGCTTACCATTCCCCCTCCCCATATCCTCAAGTCCATTCTCTAGTAGGTCTGTGTCTTTATTCCTGTCTTACCCCTATGTTCTTCATGACATTTTTTTTCTTAAATTCCATATATATGTGTCAGCATACAGTATTTGTCTTTCTCTTTCTGACTTACTTCACTCTGTATGACAGACTCTAGGTCCATCCACCTCATTACAAATAGCTCAATTTCATTTCTTTTTATGGCTGAGTAATATTCCATTGTATATATGTGCCACATCCTCTTTACCCATTCATCTGATGATGGACACTTAGGTTGTTTCCATCTCCGGGCTATTGTAAATAGGGCTGCTATGAACATTTTGGTACATGTCTCTTTTTGAATTATGGTTTTCTCAGGGTATATGCCCAGTAGTGGGATTGCTGGGTCATATGGTAGTTCTATTTGTAGTTTTTTAAGGAACCTCCATACCGTTCTCCATAGTGGCTGTACCAATTCACATTCCCACCAGCAGTGCAAGAGTGTTCCTTTTTTTCCACACCCTCTCCAGCATTTATTGTTTCTAGATTTTTTGATGATACAACAGGTTCTTATTGGTTATCTATTTTATACATATTAGTGTATATACGTCAATCCCCATCTCCCAATTCATCCCACCACCACCCCTCTCCCTGCCACTTTCCCCGCTTTCCATACGTTTGTTCTCTACATCTGTGTCTCTGTTGAGTCAGACCACTTTGAATCCCAGTTCTGCTACTTTTAGAAGAGCATCTTGGATGAGACATTTGTTCTACTATTATGTAACTTCTTTGTTTTACAAAAGTGAAGGACTTAAAGTGCAAATATACCAGAATCCTTTACTAGCATCTAAATTAACTAAGATTCATTAGCTTGGTGGCCATAAAGACCCTGAAAATAGGACAGAGAGAGGTAATTCCTGGTTCTAGAAAGGGCTGGAGCATAATACCATGGACGTGGCAGTTCTAGCTGGGGTGCCCAGGTCGTGGTGTCCTGTTGACCTTGAAGCAGCCGGAGGAGGTAAACTGGCATAGCCAAAATCGTGTTCAAAGAGAAATGGAGAGAATCTCTCAGGCAGACTCCATGTACTGTTAAATTTTGCCTATACTTTGCCCCACTTAGCATCGTTAAGCAGCAGGAGAAGCAGTAGTGGCAGATCAGAAAAAGTGCCCTATTGATGGGGGCGGGAAGGAATAACAGGTGTATTCCTAGCTGGTTGATTTTATGCCAAAGGTATCCAGATCCACAGCCCTGTTGGGGAAGGAAATCCCAGACTTCCTGCCAAATTGCATCAGGGGGACATATGAACCTTATTCTTTCTGTTTCAGTAATCTTGGTCCAGCTGCAAAAATAACTTGTGCATGAATTGCCAACAGAAACAGGTAAAGCTACTGGATGAGGACCAGGAGGATGGCAACCTCTCTGCCCCTTTATACATGTCTGGTGTTTGGAGGGTTGGTCTGGTTAATTTTGGCAAGTCTGTCTGCTGGGCTCCTAAACTCAGCTTCTAGGAGCTCAAGACACCTGTCCCATTCATCTTTCCCTGGGTCTGTTACAGACAGTAAGTTCTAAGAGCAGTCTAAGACTGGTCAGAGACTCAATGCTGTGTTGAAAACATAGGCAAAATATTTCCATTATTCCATTGTCACAGAGTAGAATGGAAGAACAGGAATGAGCTCTTTCATTCACCATGTCCAGGACAAGGCTCAGGTATGGAGGGGGGCTGTGATTTGCCCAGGATCACCTGAAGAGTGTTTGGTGGAAGTGGAAACTTTCCAAAAAGGAATTAGAAATTACCAGTGGGCATGATTATTACCTCTCACCATCAGGTGGAGTTTGTGCAGTGAACTACTATTAATAAAAAGGGAATAAATATCTTCTACATGTTTCAGTGTTTTTTTCACCGACTGAACCAAAACCATATGTTTGCTAATATGCAATTTTACGTAAATTGTGGCGGGAAGGCGCTTGTTTTACCAGTTAAGGCAGCACTAGATTTTAGGGAAATACCATTTTGTTTTGGAGGGACAGTGAGGGCTGTTTATGCACAGCAAATTCTTGGGCCCTGAAATATTGCTTTGTACTTCCTGACTGTCTCGCTAGGCTGCCTGTGACTCACAGTATAAGAATCCTTTAATGATTCTGAAACCGGCTGGCTGGCTGTGTTTTTTCTTCTGTCCTTCCGTTTCTATCTCTCAGACAGTGTTAGTTCTCCAGGTTTGAAGCTTTCTTTTCTACTAGCGTCTCTTGTGCCATGCAGCCGTTGGGGGTGCCTACGTGGCATGTCCCTGCCCTGCAGCAGTGCAGGTGTCCCTCTCCATATTGAGGGAGAGCCCTAGCCTAGTTCCCAGTCCTCAGCTACTAGGGGGCCTCAAGAAAAAATGAACCAGAGCCAGCCAGCCCCCCTCGCTGTGGCTGTGTTTTACTGGCTAACCTTCTGCTTTTTTCTTTTAGACAAAGCCCATCATGGTTCATCTTTTCAGTTTTTCTTTTCTCACAAAGGATCCATTTTGAGAGGCTTTCCTTTTAACCAAGAAGGTACCGTTTTCTGGCCAGACTTCACATTGTTGATACAAGGGGCCAAACCACCTCTCCGCTTTCTGTTTTTCTGGCATGTCTCCCTGACCCAGCATAAGCCAGCACCTTCATACAGAGAACTTAACTGGTCCTTAGACATTCATTCACCTGTTCCATAAATACTTACCAAGAGTCTGCCTTAAGTATGGTGACCAACTGCCAATTTGCCTGCCACTGTCCTGGCCTTAGAACTGAAAGTACTATGTCCCAGGAACCCCCTTCGTTTTTGTTGTTGCTGTTGTTTTGGGGGTTTTTAGTTTTATTTATTTATTTAATATTTATTGGAGTATGGTTGCTTTACAATGTTGTGTTAGCCTCCACTGCACAGCAAAATGAATCAGCCACACACATACAGATATCCCCTCCCTTTTGGACTTCCCTCCCGTTTAGGTTACTTCAGTGCACTAGGTGAGTTCCCTGTGCTATACAGCATGTTCCCATCAGTTGTCCATTTTATACATAGTATCAATAATGTATATGTGTCAATCCCAGTCTCCCAATTCCTCCCACCCCACCCCTTTCCCCCTTGGTATCCATACATTTGTTCTCTACATCTGTGTCTCTATTTCTGCCTTGCAAATAAGATCATCTATACCATTTTTCTAGATTCCACATATATGCGTTATTATCCGATATTTGCTTTTCTCTTTCTGATTTACTTCACTCTGTATAACCCTCTCTAGGTCTATCCACGTCTCTACAAATGACCCAGTTTCATTCCTTTTTATGGCTGAGTAATATTCCATTGTATATATGTGCCATATCTTCTTTATCCATTCCTCTGTCAATGGACATTTAGGTTGCTTCCACATCCTGGCTATTGTAAATAGTGCTGCTATGAACATTGGGGTGCATGTGTTTTTTTGAATTATGGTTTTCTCTGGGTATATGCCCAGTAGTGGGATTATTGGCCGTGCCACGCGACATGTAGGATCTTAGTTCCCTGACCAGGGATCAAACCTATGCCCCCTGCATTGGAACCGTGGAGTCTTAACCACTGGACCAACTGGGAAGTCCCCCACCTCAGTTTTGAGAAAACTCAGACAACTGGTCACCCTAGCCCTAAGCTCAGCTCTATCAAGGAGCTGAGTGTATAATGACTACCAGCTTCTCAGGAACTCAGTGACCTTCTGTGGTTGTAGTTTCTTTTCTCACAGAGCAAAGCATGACATGGTGGAAAGGGCACTTACCTAGAATGGGGGACCCTGGGCTCTGGTCCCAGATTGACCACTAAAGAGTCAGGGGCTCAAGGACAGATCACTGAACCTCAGTTTCCTTCTCTGAAGAGTTGGATTTTGTGTTCTTTGACTTTTTTAACAACCCAGATTCTACAGTTCTATTTCTAAAGCAACTTGATAAACCAATTCACACTAATTAGTATTACTAGGTAAGAAGTAGTAGGTAATAAGTTTTGGTTGACACTTGCTGATGATGCTAACATTTATAAGGTCCTTATTTGGTGTCAGACGACATCCATTATATTACTTTGTCCCCACAGTAACTCCTGGGGTGGGTGCTTTCTTTACTTCCATTTACAGATGAGAGACTCAAGGCCTAGAGAGGGTAAGTAATTTTCCCCAAATAACACAGAAAGTTGTGGATTAAAGATCAGAACCTGGGAGGTCTGACCTTCAAGTCCAAACTTGAACTGTTGCTCTCACTGGCTAGAGATAAGTCAACAGTTAAAATGAACAGGCTTATTGTTTTCCCTCAAAAGACTGGAAGAGGGAAACTGGCTGTTTGGAATGAGATCTTTGCATTCTGGGCTGCTAAAGGTTATTATGGTCCTGAAAAACAGAGCATGGTATTTAGGAAATTAGGGTTCTCAGCTCATAGTGAGGCCCCTCCCTGCTCTCTAAGACTAGCTAAAGCGACGGAACCAATTGAGAATTAGAGCATCCTTCATCCCCCACTGCTTCTTTCCTGTTTTTTTGGAAGCTTTAGGGTATTTCCACTCCCTGCAGGATCCTGAAGCACTTTAGGTGCTGTTAGCGAGGCTCAGAGGGTCACTGCCAACTGCTCCCACTGCCTCTCTCACTGTTGTTGGTCTGAGAAATGATTCCATTCCATTCTAGTTCGCCTAACAGCGTGTGTGTGGGTGTGTGTATGGGGTGGAGGGGGGCAGTGTAGGAAGATTCTTCCTAGGCACGTTTCTTCTCTTTCTTTGGAAAGGATGATTTGAAATATAAACAAAATAAGGCTGTGGGGTCACATTCACAGCAGCTGGCAGAGTTTCACTTAATTAAACTACAGTGATTGCTTTATTCACATGTTTCACTTGCCCCATTCCCTTCTTCTCTGACTCCTTATGAAGGCAACGCCATTTCACAGGGAAAGGGGGAGAAATTAAATGTTGTTAGTCTTTAAGACCAACACTAATTAGCAACTTTTATTTTATTGTGATTACCTACGTGAAAGTATGCAAAAGTAAAGTTATATTCTGAGAATGTGACTGCTTTGGACTGAAGCGTTAAAGGGAATGAACAGTTCCTGGGAACTTACCCTCGTTTGCTCTAAATTCCCCAGAGCACAGTGAAACACCAGTGCCAGGGGCAGGAAATGGAAACAAGGGCCAAAAGGGATGGTCAGTTGAGCAGCCGGCCATCAGCATGATCATTCTAAAACCCAGGTCTGATCCACTTTCTCTCCTACTGCAAAACCTGACACAGGTCCCTGCCTGCTGGGTCAAGGAGAAGCGCCTTAGCCTGGCATGTTTCACAGCCTGACTCCATCTCTCTAGCCTGTCGCACCACATTCACCTCTACCTGCCCAAGGCTCCAGTCACATGACCCCACGCCCCTTGCCCCACCATCATTCTTTTCACACCTCCATGAATTTTCCACAAGTGATTCCCTTTTCTTCTAATGCCTTTCACACCCACCACACCCCTGTCACCTGGTGAATTCCTCTCAGCCTTTCAGTTGAAGTTCAAAGCTTGCCTTTTCTGTGAAACCTGTCTGGACTCCCCCTGGTGGAGTTGGTCTCTCCCACTCTTGTGCATACATATTATTTTGCATATCTTTATCCAGGAATTTATCACAATGTGTTGTCATTTTTATTGGCATGGCCGTCTCCTTCATTAGACCATGTCTTACTTATCCTTGTTATCCCCTTCCAATTTCAGAGTTTAGCACAAGCCAGGAAGTACTTATTACATAGGAAGTACTTAGGAGATGCTTATTGAATGAGTACATTACAGCTGGTATGATCTGTCAATTATTATTTATTGTGTGTTTACTATGTGCAAAGCATCATGTAGGCGCTGTATATGCATGTGATTGAGAGAGAGAGATAAAAATCTGAAGTACATAGGTCACAGTCCTTCAAGAAACATAAAGTCCTCTATGAGGTGAAGAATTAAAAAAGCTGAACAGGGCTTCCCGGGTGGCGCAGTGGTTGAGAGTCCGCCTGCCGATGCAGGGGACACGGGTTCGTGCCCCGGTCCGGGAAGATCCCACATGCCGTGGAGCGGCTGGGCCCGTGAGCCATGGCTGCTGAGCCTGCGCGTCCGGAGCCTGTGCTCCGCAACGGGAGAGGCCACAACAGTGAGAGGCCCGCGTATCACAAAAAAAAAAAAAAGCTGAACAGAATAAATATCATGCAGAGGTACAAGCACATGGCTATGAGAGCTTAGGGGAGAGGGAGGTGGATTGGGGTTGGGCGGGGGGAAGGAGGCATCACAGAATAGGTGGCATACAAAAGGATTTGGACAGATATAGAAATAATGGAGGAGTGGAGGCAACCAGCCTGAGGAAACAGTATGAATAAAGGCATGAAGATAAGCACAAAGTAATTTCCCTGGAACAAAAGGGTCTGAGAGTTCTAGTCTCACCATAACTAGGGAGACAGAACACTTAAAAAAAATCTGAAATAAATCCCATTAATATCAATAAATGCATTTCCCCTAGTTGCCTATATTTGCATACTCTAAGCAGGAGTGGTGATTAATCAACTCCAAATTGCTCAAGGATATGAAGCAGGGTGTTCATAAGTCTTTAGCAGCGGGAAATGCTTGTTGCAGATAAACTGTTTACAATTTACTTCGTAAGCATCATTTCTGTTGGGGCTGTGCGGCAGATAATGGTAACAGTAGGTGTTAGTCCAGTCTTAACACAAACACAAAGAAAATCTTCATAAGTGGCAGCCATTTCCCATTACAAACAAAGTTTTAATGGACTTGGCGACAGTTCGAGAGACTTTCAAAATATAGCCAGAAAACACAAAGTTGGTTAATCCTTTACATGACAATTGTGTTTTGAAACTAAAAAGAAAACAAGCCAAAAATTTATTTCTCCCTTAGCAATCCTTTATGAAAATTAGACTTTAAAATCAGACATAAATGCGATATATGAACCAACCAGAAACTGTGCATGATCGGTTTCTAATTTAAGGAAGGAAGGCTTTTAATTTGCCAAGTTTATGTAATGTGTGGCAGCAACGAACAGTTTACAGATAGAAATTATAGTTTATATTGAAAAGTTTGAAACTTTACTTGGGGATCCACCATTACCAACAATACTTATGAAGCCCCTTGTTGTTACAGTATGAGGCCGGTGGAAGCAGTATCATGTAGATGTGCTTCTTGCCTTCTGTGTTACCATGTTGGATGGTTGGGTTCATGCATTCAAGGACTTGCAGATGTCAGAATCAAGATAACCAGCCAGCCGTGGTCTCTTGCATTTCCTCCTCACTCTTTACAAGTCAACATACCTTCACATTCATTTTTTCAGTTTTTCATAACCTGATGCAGTAAGTAGAGCATGAAAAATGACCCTCAGTCTACCGATGAGGAAACTGAAAGGCAGAGATGGTCAACGAATTGCTCACAGACCACTGGTTATCGCCACAGAAAGAACCAGCCCTCTTGCCTTCAGTCTTCGTGTCCATTGCTACACAATGGTGCTCCTGAATAAACTTATCTCACATAGAGTGTCGTAGAGATGGGGAGCAAGAGTAAATATCTGATTGCCATGGAGATCACTGTCAGGAAGGATGACAATTCCATGATAGACTGGAATGACTCAGAGGCAGCCTTGATGGTACCTCTGAGGTTAGAGCCCCACTAAAATGGATATATCTGACGCTCGTGTAACAAACATAGTCCCACAGAAATTTGGATTTAGAATCTCCACGTCCTTCATAGGAAACCAAAGAGCATCACATAGCCAAAGCAGTAGACAACAACTGTAATCATGGTGAACATCTATGGAGCTCTCGATCCACACCAGGTACTGTGCTAGGAGCTTCCTACCCACCATGTCCTTTAACAACAACCGTTTGAGGAAGGCACTGTTACTGTTGTGATACAGATGAGGAAACTGAAGCATAAGTTGTTTGTCAAGGTCTTACGACTGATAAACCACGGAGCGGAGAACTGACCCCACGCAGCCTGCCTCCAAACCTGCAGTGTTTCCCCTACATTCTTCCAACTCCTGTGTGTCAACTGTAATGTCTGTGGGGTGAGGGAATGGAAAATGTGCAGGAGTGAGGGTTGAGTCTAACCCTGAACATTGAGTTCAGGTGTCGGGTAACATCTGAGAAGGCAGAGCCCACAGGGAAAGCCCTCAGTCACGGGAACCCAGAAGCAACCCCCAGTGCTGTGTCTCAACCAACAGATCTGTTAGCAGGCAAGTAAAGGGCATCTGAATGTCAAGGACCAAACTGCTTCTAATGTTTTCCCACCTCTGTTTTCCTCTTGTTCTTCAGAACTTTCTGGGTTTTTGTTGTGGTCGTTGTTGATGTTCCATTTCAGGGGTAATTTTCTAGATCTTGACGTGGCTGCCTGTAGAATTATATTTCAATCCTCCAGAATCTTTAGCAGGTTTTCTAACTCTTAGAAGACTCACTGCGCCTGATGAGACAAAGAAAATATCCCTTAAACATGGGCGCAACAGACTGAATGTTTGTGTCCTTCCAAAATTCATGTTGAAACCCTAATCCCAATGTGATGGTAGTTGAAGGTGGGGCCTTTGGGAGGTAATTAGGTCATGATGGTAGAGCCCTCATGAATGAGATTAGTGCCCTTATAAGAAGAGGCCAGAGAGCTAGCTAGCTCTCTTTTCTGCCACGTGAGGATAGAAAGAGATGTCAGCTACTTGCAACCTGGAAGATGACCCTTACCAGGGCCCTGACCTCAGACCTCCAGCCTCTAGAACTGCAAGAAACAAGTTTCTGTTGTTGATAAGCCACCCAGTCTATAGTATTTTGTCACAGCAGCCTGAACTAAGACAATGGGATATACAGAGCCTTCCTCTCGGTGGAGCATGCTTTCTGCTCAACCCCACATACTGCCTCTGTTCCCAAAGCTTAGGTGGGAAGCAAAACTGAGCTGTCCTCCTGAGAACCCATCATTCACTCTCTACAGACCTGACCCCTTCCTAGTGAATCCCAGAAGAAATGCTATGCAGCAGCCTTTTGAAATGAAATGTTTTTCTGTTGAACCAGAAAATAATCACATCCTCCCACTTACTCTTTAGGGTACAAATTAATCTGACTTGATTTGTCAGAGAGCCAGAACTGCAGGCAAATAGATGCTGGAGAAATCAACCAATCTTTTAAGGCAGCAGTAATGGTTACTCCTGTTGGCTGGCCGAGTGACTTGTATCTGGAGGAGATGCTCAGAATGACTCAGAGTGCCTGAGGTGACAGAAACACAGAGCGTTCCAGAGTGGGCTCTAACGGAGCAAGTGTTTCTTTCTGTCTTACAAGGGTTTGGTTTCATGTTTTCCCGCCTTTTCCTTCTTATCCTATCTCCTGGGGCCAGTATCCTCCGCAGAAACCAAAGGTGACGCATGTATACAACTGTGAGGAAAAATAGCTTGTGTGGGGATGAGAAGAGATGGGTATAAGTATTTAATCCACAAATGTGCCTATTTGTGCCTTGGTCATTAATAAACCCAAGAAGTGAGTAGGCACTACAGCAGAGGGGGTGAAGTCCTTTTGCTGGTGAGCTGTCCATTTTTAAATTAAAAAATACATAAGAAAACTGTGAAAAAACATAATTGACACTCATGTATCAACTACCCAGATTGAAGAGTTGCTATTTTGCCATATTATTATTATTATTCCCTTCCCGTCTTCCCTTCCTTCTTTCCTTCCTTCCTTAGAAACAAAATGTTACGATATAGCTACATCTCTATACTTCCATCCCACTGTTTTATTCCTTTCTCTTTCTTTCTAGAGAGAAGTGCTATTTAGCATTAGACTTTATCTTTCTTGTTCATTAAAATTACTTTTACTATATAGATATATATGCAAACAGAGTATGTAGTCCTCTTTGAAGGTGGACTTTTAATATTAACCCTTGGGATATATTCTGAACGTATCTTTTAACAACTTTAAAAAATGTGTTTATAACTCAATTTAACCTTTTTAAAAATTTATTTAATTGAAGTATAGTTGATTTACAATGCTGTGTTAATTTCTGCTGTACATCAAAGTGATTCAGTTTTATATATATATGTATATTCACATTCTTTTTTATATTCTTTTCCATTATGGTTTATCACAGGATATTGAATATAGTTCTCTGTGCTGTACAGTAGGACCTTGTTGTTTATCCATTCTCTATGTAATAGTTTGCATCTGCTAATCCCGAACTCCCGATCCATCCCTCCCCCACCTCTCTCCCCCTTGGCAACAACAAGTCTGTTTTCTGTATCCGTGAGTCTGTTTCTGTTTCATAGATAAGTTCATTTGTGTCATATTTTAGATTCCACATATAAGTGATATCATATGGTATTTGTCTTTCTCTTTCTGACTTACTTCACTTAGTATGATTATTTCTAGGTCCACCTTTAACCACTTTTTACATGTGACATTATGTTGCAATTTACCCATGTTAATAACAGTTGATCTAGTTCAATGATTTTAACTGCTGCATTGTATTGCTTTGTATGAATAACTCCAAATTTATTTCACTCTACCCTATTGATAAACATGTTTTCCCTACTACAAAAAGTGCTGCAGTACATCTTCTTGTTGAAGTCTCCTCAGGTCCATGTATGAGGTTTTCTCATCAAGGTCTGTCTATACCTAAGAGTGGAATTGCTGGGTTATGAGGTTTCTTAAATTTTACATTTAATTACCAAATTGTTAAACTGTGCACTTAAAAATAGTTCATATAGCATTCCCCTAGTGGTTAGACTAATAGAGGAATAAGCTGTAGTAAACCAATAGCAACAAGACATAACAAAAAACGAGTTGAATCAGGCAAATTGTGTTTATTTCCTGTAACATGGTCCATGATATTTATGGTTGTATTTCCCTTCTTGAAATCAGAGTATAATACAATCTGTATCCTCCTTGAGGTAAGATACCTAGACTCTATATTATTAGAGTCTCCATAATAATACATCTCTCTATTATTCTACCATAAGTAGCTGGAGGAGAGGATCTAAGTTATCCCTCTGAACACCAAACCTTCATTCCATAGCTTTATCTTCAAACTTAGTTAAAATATATGCCCAGGTTGGGCAATTAGCTTTGTTTTTCACATAACCTAAAACACCCATAGAAAAACAGTTCTTGAAAATGGACGAATGTACAAAGCGCCTGGTTAATATCAGAACATCTGATTCAGGGTCAAGGAGACCTCTGACCATCAGAATAGAAACTGAAAAAGGTCTTTATTTCATTGTGTAACCAGCCTGTGTGTACATGTTTGAACACATTCACATCGATGCTCCACAGAGCTCTCTATCTGCCCACGCTGGACCTCCAACACCTTCCCCTCAGAGGCTCCTCTACTTATTTCAAGAGGGTCCCTGGGGTGTTTGTACAATACATCACTTGGGCTCAGACACGAGTTTGCTCATGTGCTTTGGCTCCATTGTCAAGGGCCCTTTCCCTGTGTTGGATGACTGAGCCCTTAGTGAGAATGGGACCCCACTAAGCACATCCGTCGTCTTCCCTTCTTAGAAAGCCCAAGCTGCTTTGCACGCATGGCAGAGTTGGGATAGGGTGAGTAAAGGAAGAGAGACGTGTCTCCAGCTTTGTCTCTGGGACTCTAAAGCAGCCTGGGTACCTAGATTTTCTTAAGGTCTTCCTTCAGCTCCTACCGTAATGCCTCTTTTCTTAGAGATTCAAAATTAGTCCTGTGCAGTGAGCGTGCAGTCGGGGGAAGGGGGACTGTTACTCCACCCCCACCATTGCCGTCCTGCTGTCCCTTCTCTTCCCCTAGGCACCCCATATCAGCACTCTCCCAAGTCTGTTCAATCTAAATCCCAAAGCCCCCAGGCACTGTGCTCCCTGGCAGGGGGGAGATGTGACCTAACTCTAGTCCCTTAGAACATATCTGAATCCCGCAGCAGTTCACGCAAGACATCCTGCTGCAATAGTGTCACTAAAGATGTGAAGAGGCCCTTTGGGGGCATTCACTGGTTTCCTCACATGGCAGGTCGGCAACAAGCACGTGTGGAAGCCAACTGGTTGTGAATGGAGAAGAGAGCTGTAAGTAGACAGAAGAAAAAAGCTTGATTGGGGCTTAATCACCTCTCCCCCCCGCAACATTTCTTAAAACACAGAATCGTGTTTGAAGAACCTTTAGATGTTACCTAGTTCATCATCCCATCTATTTTATTTATCTGCTTTGTATGACAAACGACCTCAAAAATTAGTGACTTAGAATGACAGTGGTGTGTTATTTCTCACAGTTCGGTGTGGTGGTTGAGTAGTTCCTCTGTTGTTTTCACCTGGACTCACTTCAGTGTCTCTGTTAAACTGGGGGTCGGGGAGGGGATCCAAGATGGCCTCATTCACTGGTCTGCCCTTCAAACGGCCCTGGCTGTCGGCTGGGGTGCCTCGTCCTCCTCCCTCAGCCTCTCATCCTAGTTGGCTAGATGGGGTTCTTTACATGGCGTTCTCAGGGCAGTGTTTCAAGAGTGAGGAAGCTGCTAGGCCTCTTGAGGGCTGGGCTCTGGAGCTCATACAGTGGCACTTCTGCCAGTATGCGATTGGTGAAAACAAATGATGGGACCAGCCCAGATTCAAGGCACAGAAACAGACACCACACTTTGATGGGAGTTGTTGCCAAATATTGCAATCATATTTTTCAACCTACTACACCATTTAATCCCTGCTATAGCATTTGTGGTATTGTTCTAATTGAATAAGGCTAGTGAAAGGGTCCTTATTCTTTCTAGAGGCAACTTTTTCATGGAGAACACCCACAGCCTTCTCCCTTTAGATGAACATCCCCTGGGTTCAAAATAAGCATTAGGGTCACATCTTTCCTTATCCAGTACTGGGGAAGGGAAATCTTTAGTGAGATAAGCAAAAGAAAATTTACATTTAGGACACACAGATGATGGACTAACTTGTTCTGTCAAAGTTCTATTTGAGCTAGGTGTGCCTTTTGCAGGAGGCCATCTCATTCTGAAGAGCTAAATCGGGCCAGTGGGGGACTGAGGGGAAATAAAACTAATGAGCTGATTGGGTCTGTATCTGGCTTAGACTTAAGGGAGAAGGATAAAGGGGGCCCTTGAGGTTTCCAAGCTGGTCAGCTTAGTTCACTAGAGCAAGAGAGCAGATAAGTTAGTTGGGGAGAAAGCCGTAGTCAGGAAGAAAGTGTACCCAGGGCCATATATCTCAGGAAATTAAGTATTGTCATAAGTAGCTAGATGACATGAAGATTCCAGGGAGGCAAAAGGGTGCTATTGCAGTTCTGGTCTAGTGCCTTGTTATTTGTAGTGTATTCACTGGACCACAATGAGAATCTTGGGCCCACCCCAGAACATGAATCAGAATCTGCATTTTAACAAGATCAAGTGCCTCACATGCTTGTTGAAGTTTGAGGAGCACGGGTCTAGAGAGCCTTCTTGATGCCTTTAATTCACACCCCATGGGAGACCCACATAAATGTGCCCTTACTTCCAGTAAAGAACTGTGCTTGGTACCACCCAAGGCTTTCTGGTAGCAGAGAGGGCTCAGCCTCACTGTCTGTGGTCACCCACAGTCTACAGCTCTTTTCTCTAAGCAGGGGTTCTTAGCCATTTTTAAAAATAGTTTTATTGAGATATAATCCACCTATACAATTCATCCATTTAAAGTGTACAATTCAGTGGTATTTATTCACAGATATGGGCAACCACCACAGTCAGTTTTAGAACATTTTCATCACCTCAAGAAGAAATTTAGTAGCCTTTAGCGATTACTCCCTCATCCTTCTGTCCATACCCCCCTTCCATCTTGCCTTAAGGAACCACTAATCTACTTTCTATCTCTGTAGATTTACCTATTCTGGACTTTCATATGAATGAAATCATGGAGCATGTGGTTCTTAACAGGTTTTTGGATCATGAAGACCCATCGAAACTCAAATGGAAGCAATGAACCCTCTCCCCAGAACATACATACACAAGTGTATTCACCCAGAACTTCAAAAAATTTTGTGCATCTTTTGAAGCCTTTAGGGAGCATCTTTAGGAAGCCAAGATTAAGAACTCACGCACTGTGGCCAGTCAAAATGGGTAGTTGTCGCAAGCAGGTCCTAATCTGGCTTGAGCACTGCAGGCAGAAGGGATGGGACCACACAGGGACAGGTCACACGAGGTTACTACTGCCCCAAGGTGGAAAGTGACTAAAGCAACAAGCAAAGGACAGGCACCAAGTGTTTACAGAGCTGAAGAAGCTGTGTTTATAACACACAGTTTGCCAAGGAGGGGGTGATGGTGAACAGATGTGTCATTTGCAATTAAGCCTAAAGATGTTAATTATGCAAATGGAATCTCTGATTAGGGTTCTAAAAAAAGAACCCCATATATTATGGGGTGTTGGATGTGCACAATCAAGCGTGCTTGCTGACTCTTCCTCCAGGTAATCACTGTTGGTGCCAGACTCCTCACCTGGGGGTCTTGTTTTCAATGTGCCACCTTGAGAGCCAGAGAGGGGTTCTGTGGAGGCACTTTCCAACTGCAGAACACTAAAGGTGGACGTGGTCTTTGAGATCAGGGAGTATAGTCTATCCTTGTCCAGAGGCAGAAACTGAGACCCAGAGAAATTACGTGACTTGTCACTAGCAGAGTGAGGATAAGAGCTTGTATCTCTTATGTCACAGATTCACTTTCCCTTGCCTTATTGCATCAAAGAGGACATAAATCAACTATCAATTTTCTTGTCAGGGTCTACTTTAAATCTATGTGGAGTAAGGGCCAGGGGAATGATGTAAACAAAATATCTCCCTAACCCACTCAGGGTGTGCTTGTGCGTCTGTGTGTGGGGAAGGGGAAAGCAAGTAACGAGAATAACACAGGGCTTATACTCCAAGCTGTGTAAGTCATTAGAGCAGCCACTAGTCATCTGTGGCTATTTAAAGTAAAATGAAGTAAAATTTAAAATTTAGTTGCAGAAGTCACATTTCAAATGCTCAGTAGCTACTTGTGGCTGGTGGCTACCATATTGGACAACACAGAACATTTCCATTACTGTAGGGCTTCCTAGAGTCTAGAGTCAGATTTTCTCAGTCTGAATCCCAGTTCTGCCCCTTAGAGTAAAATTTCGAGTGTATTATTTAATGTTTCCAAACCTCAATTTCCTCCTCTGTAAAATGGACATAAGCCCCATATCTGCCTCATTGGTTTGCTGTGAGAAGTATGAGTGTAAATGAGATAATGTCTGTCATGTGTTTTGCAAAAGGAGCTTGCACTTATTAAGCACTAAATAAATGTTATTATCGTTGTCATTAAGCATCTCAGTATCCTGCTTAAGACTGTGCTGATCCTTCTAATTGAAATGATGCAGTTTGTCCCCCGGAGGAGTAAGGAATTGCTTGCCGGGGGCACTAGGACGCCAAGAAGCCTAGGTCTTGGATGAGTTATAGAAGAAGGAGGTCAGGAACAGAGAGAGGGAGATGAGGAGAGGCTGGGGCTGAGGGAAGATGATCAGGGTCCTGGGAACAAGGAGAAGACACAGTGGTGTGAGCTGTGAGACGTGCCAGAGGGCAGTCAAGATCACCCCACTTCATACATTTGTCAAGGGCTGGCAGACAAGGGCCTTACTCAGCAGAGCCGTTGCTCTGTCAGTCTGAGCATGTAGGCTCCTACCTCTCGTGTTCCTTATGCTAACTTCTTGCCTGCTTGTCCACAAGAGGGAGGCAAGGGAAAGGAGAGAAGGAAATCCTACAAGTCCAGCTGGCTCTTTGCTGGCAGCTCTGGTCAGAGGTTTGCTGTGGAGGAAGCTGAAAATTCTGATGAAAATACGACTGCCTTTCACAGAAGCTCGCAGGTCTCAGCTGTGTTTTCCTTGAACCCATTACCTCCGTAGAGAGGATGCCTCCCAAAGGCTGTGTGTTATTCAGAAAGTCATACTTCACGGCCTCTCAGGAGGGCTGGGACAATTTTCACACCTGGCTGGAGGCTGTGCCAGCCTCCTAGCAACGACCCCCACATGGGTTCAGCAGCAGAGGACACAGAAGGTGTGAGTGGAGTGGAGAGAGGTGGCCGTCATCCAGGTAATTTGGCCCCGTGGCATGCCACTCCACAATATCGATTTTGCTGCCAGGGCTCATAAAGCATTGTGTGAGGCATTGGGAGAAGGTATTAAAAAATAATTCTCTTTGCCCTTAGGGAATTTTCATGTAATTCAGGAGCTGGTGAGCCAAGGGACAAAGGGGCTTAGAGTGGCAGAGGGGAAAGAGCATTGCAGTAGGATCTGCAGATGTAGTTTATGCCTTGGTCTGCCATTAATGAGAAGTGTGACTTTGGGCCAAGCTATTGCAGTTTTCTGGGTCTCCTCACTCCCATCATGGATACATTTAAGCTGATGGACTGGGTGATTTTAAAGTTCTCCATTTCTGGAACCCTGAGATTCTAACTGAGATGTGGGGATATGACCATCTAGGCCATGGAGGAAGATTCTTCTACTAGCAGTGTCAGATTTCTCAAATAAAGTATGGGATGCCCAGTTCATTTGGATTTCAGATAAACAATGAATACATTTTTTTAGTGCATGTCCCATGCCATATTTGGGACATACCTATACTATGAGATTATCTGTTGTTTAGCTGAAATCCAGATTTACTGGGCATTCTATATTCTATCTGGTGACTTCTGCCTTCCACCAAACATATCTGCCCCTCTCACTACGTGGGGAGGGTGTTTCTGTCTCTCTCCATCCTTTTACTGGGACTTTCTGATTACTCTGATTGGTCAGAACCTGCAAAATTCCTTGGCTGCATTTGACTGCCAAGGATAATTGTGTTTAAGGCAAGGCCTTTGACTTCCTTTGGCCTACGCTGCCTAGACACAAGCGCTGAGGTGTCTCTTCCTCTCCTTCTCTCTTGAAAGAGCTCCCGAGCAGGGCCGCTCATGGGGAAGAGGGTAGGTAACTCTCCCTTTGTCCTGCTGCTCACCACAGACCACATCCATCCCAGTGACTCAGTGGACTTGCAGTCTGTTCCGGGGGCCCATTTATCATAGATATGCCGGAGTGTTCTGGCTCCAAGGTATAGATTTGGGAGGGGAGTAAAGGCCCTGTCTATCTTAAAGTTTAATCTCTTTTTCTCCAGTTTAGCTTTCACCAGTGAACTCTGCATTTGGGGGATTATTGGGTGCTTGCTGGCCTAGTAATAAACTGATACTTTCATTCCCACTGGGCCAGTGCATTTCTGTGTTTTCCTGTCTGACCTAGAAGGGAGGAGCTTTGAGACTCAGGTCCCAAGCCTCGTACGTGGTTGTTGTCTCTACGGATCAGACTTATGGGCCTGTCTAGATCCAGCCCCAAATGAAAAAAAAAGAAAAAGAAGAAAAAAATGTGAATAGCATGTGATGTCATCAGGCTAGAACAGGTGAGAATGGTCAGATACAGGTCATCCTGGGACACTTCTCATTTACTTAGAGAAATGATCTGGGAACTTTATGTTGTAAATGACTGCTTGCTATATGAAAGACAATGGGGAGGGCTCTAGTCCGGTTATCCAGCCCTGACAATTCTAGTTATAGACCTTTACAATGAGATGATTTTCAGAAGATATCTCTTGATATCCAGTGGATGCCGTCATCCTAGTCATTGGGATTTTCCTAGTACAGGTTCTTTATTTCTTGCCTGGACCTTTGCCACACACAGCATTTTAAGTCCGTGCCTCCTATACTTGGCTCTCCTAAACCCAGGTCTGATTATGTCACCACGCTGCCTAAAAGCTTACCCTTTCCTGCAGAAGCAAGTCCGAACTCCTGAGCATGGTCCACAAAAACTTACCATGCAGGTCTGACACTCTTTGCATTTCAGTTTTTTTTCCTGCTCTCACCCTCCCTGCCCCCAGGCTCCTAGGTTGTAGCCTAAATAAAGGTTTAGTTGTCCCCTAAATATTCTCCAACACATCTTTCCAACACACCTTTGCACAGTTTGGCCCTTCCACTTCTAATGCCCTTCCTCTTCTCTCTCTGGTGAACGTTTTATTTTGAGAATTAACTCAAAGGACAGCGCTCCAAAGTCTTCTTGAATTCCCCTCTCCCCGGTTGAGTGACAGTTCCCTTCCTCTGTGCTCTCAGATTCTACCCTATTGCATTGCAACAAGCG
The DNA here is from genome assembly GCF_025265405.1 of Mesoplodon densirostris. Taxonomy (NCBI): domain Eukaryota; kingdom Metazoa; phylum Chordata; class Mammalia; order Artiodactyla; family Ziphiidae; genus Mesoplodon; species Mesoplodon densirostris. Next base: position 32,079,197 of record NC_082674.1, read on the forward strand.
GGCCAGGCATCTGTTTCTCCTTCTTGTCTAGGAGCTCCACGAGGGCAAACATCTTGTGTCTTTCATCTTTGTAGTCCCTCTTCAATGTCACATGGCTTTCCTATTTCCCCTATTATAGCGCCCAGCACAGCAGGGGCATCCAATAAATGACTGTTGCATGCATGAGGACAATAGAATATGGCCCAGAGAGCTGATATTTGAGTTAATTGTGGGATGTGTTTGAATTGTCAGATGAAATAATGTGGAAATGACTGCATTGAAATGTTAGTATAGGTACAGGGGGCAGCCCATAAAGACCCAATAGATACTATAATTGAAATGAGGGATATTAAATCTTTATCTCAAGGCACAAATCAGAATAGAGCCACAGCATGAGACCCTTGTAATAGGATAACATCGGCATTAGTATTAGCATTAGGTAATCCTTCCTTCTTTGGGGTAGAGAATGCCTGTTTTGGTATCAAACCGCATCTCATCGACACGTGTGTTGTGACTTACAGAAAGGGTTATTTTCTTTGCCATGTAAGATTCAGCGGATCAGCAAAAAATCTCTGTTGGCAAGTACTTTGTGAGAGGCTGTGAAACTGGTCACAGGAGTAGAGGGTATTTTTTTGTCACTTTGCCTAAATGAAATCTGGAGGGATACCTCTTCTAATACTTTATTTCCTTCAGTACACATTGGGCATAAATTTAGCTCTCAAAGCCTTAAGGTCTTAATGGGAAACCCCACAAAGCTAGAATCACTCTAGAGAAAGAGCACTGGACTTAAAGAGTCAAGAGTCCGGTCCCAGCTCTGTTACTAACCCAGTGGGTGATCCTGGGGAAGTCACACAACCTCCGAGGGCCTCAGCTTCTCCATCTTTGTATCAAGAGGGTTCTACTAGGCATCCCTGAAGATAGTTCTCTGCTTTATCATTTTGATCCTACATGCTGCTCTGTAGGGACAGATTGTGAACTTAATGAAGCTTAAGCTTCAGGGGTCTTTGCTTGCACAGCTCTCTTCAGAAGCCCTGGGAAGGGCCCCATCAAGATCTTTCACATGGTCATATATTTTTGTAAAGTTCCAAAAGTGAAATATTTTAACTGAAATTGGTTACGACAGCTCTCTCTTTTTACTCCCTCTCTCCCTTCATTATAATTCCCCAGGTGTGGGGTGGCCTTGAAATGGCTGTGGGCATTTTTGGGATTCAGATAAAGGGAATTGTGTTGAGGATATTAATGATACATTTCTATGTAGTCTAGAGTTACTTTTGTGTATAGTTACCTTGTTACTAGTCATTCTAATATAGGTATGGCTTCCAAGAATATTTCATGCCATCCAGCACGCACAAGAGCAAGTCAAATACATTTCTAAATTGTGTCTATAACATTTTGAGCTACATAAGAATATAATCAAATTACTCTTCTACTACGTCTATCACCTTACTGATGAATATAGGAGTTCTGCCACTAGAAGCCTTGTTTCGTCAGGACTTTTTAATGCATTATATCAATGCATGCTCCCTCACCAGTGTGGCATGAAGGTGCAAGGTACACATGGTGCCATGGAATGAACTTATCCTACAACTCTTGGCACTGGAAGCATGTGGGGATTGGGAGAGAGACAAGTGTGAAATGTACAGAGCCAGAAGCTAGTCTGTTGAAAATTCTTCCAATTGTCTGACACATAAAGTTATAAATGGAGGTTTCAGTTCTCAATGATGCCTAAACAAAATGGAAATGTTCTTCCATCAGGAATATACTTAATAATGCAGCATATACAATTATAAACACACTCTTTTCTCTATTTTTTTTATTATATGTGCTTGAAATAGAATTTTCCAGAACGCCTGTGTTTGTAGGAGCAAAAAACCTTTAAGTACTATAAGCAGTAAGTACTGCTAAGTACAGTACTATAAGCAGTAAGTCTGTGATTTTATAGGTTTTATGCATCTCAAAATAAGTCTTAGCATATCTGACACATCTTGTCAAGATGAGTTGTGCTGGTTTTAGATGAAACAGCATGCAGTATTGACGATGCATTAAAAAGTCCTCAAGAAATGAGGGTTCTAGTGACAGAACTCCTATATTCCTCAGTAAGGTGATAGATGGAGAATAAGAGTAGTTTGATTATACTATTACACAGCTTATTAAATTGTAGACACAATTTAGAAATGTATTTGACTTGCTCTTGGGCATGCCTTAATTTCAGATTAATTTTGTATCTATTTTCAGAATGGTTGATACACTAAAACTCAAAGAGGAAAGGAAGGATGTATCCTATTGGAAACTGATGATCTAAACTAAAAGAAAGGAGAGTAGCAGAGACTTCAAAATGTTGAAAACTCTCTTATCACAACAGAAGCTAAAAACTCTGATGGCCAGAGTCATAAAGACAAGAAACAGGATCACAACAGCAAGGAAAATATAGATAAAACAATAACAGAAGAGAGAGAAAATTTATGTAATTTGGGACATTCCAGGACAAAGAACAGAAAAACAGAAGGAGGAGGAAAGTAATGGTCTGCATGAGGACATGGACTACAGAAAAGTTAATGAGTTGGTCATTGTGTCAAAGGGTATTTAAAATTAGCCACTGCTCAAGAAGCCTGAAATACCATGACTCTTTTAGCTCATAGGTGAAGGAAACTGGATAGAGCTTAGCCCAAATTTGGCAAAACTCTAAAAATGTTACATGACACTGTAATGAGTTGGAAGTTGGAAAAAACTTTTCTAAATTATCAATAATGAAAAAACAAATTTCTACTAGACTGAATTATCTTTCTCATCTCTGTATAGAAAGATTGTAGAAAAAAGTGGCTTATCATATAAAGAGATGACTACAGATTTAGAAAAATATTATACATGTATTTTAGGCAGCTCATTAGGAAACATGTTTTGTCATTTTTCCCCCCTGGATTTTGTGATGTTTGTGGAATTTTTCAGTTTTAGAAATTAGTATTGTGATTTCTTACTTCATTGTAAACAAATGTTCAATCTGTGCTCAGTTCTTGTCTGTGATTTTGTATTTCTTTCGGTAAAAAGGGCCCCCAAATCATATAAGCTTTAGGCCTCACAAGAACTGGATCTGTTGCTGCTCATCTGATAGCATCCTTTATAGAGCAGTGTTTCTCAAGCCTTAATGTGCATTTGAATCCCTTGGGGATCTTGTTAAGATTCAGCTCCTGAGATTCTGTATTTCTAACAAACTCCCAGGTGGTGCCCACACGGCTGGTCTAGGGACACACTTTGAGAATCAAAGATCTAGAACAATGGTTCCTGTCTGGCTGTGCATTGGAATCACTTGTGATGCTCTTAGAAAACACAGAGGCCTGGGCCCTACCCTTGAAGATTCTTACTTAGGAGGTCTAGATTGGGGCCCTTTAGCTATATTTTTTTCTTGTTTAAAAATTCCTTAAGTAGGGAAAGAGACCCTTTGATACACTGTTGGTGGGAATTCAAACTGATGCAACCATTTTGGAGGTTGATTTAGCAATATCTTCCTGGAAACCCAAAAGAAGCCAGCTTGTAAGGCAGTCTGGGAAAGGGAATTTACAGATTCCTACCCCAGGGTGGGAAAAAAAAAAAGTGTGGGAGGATGGGGTTTGGCTGAGAGACAATAGATATATAATTGGTACAGGGTACATTCTCTGTGACCCAGAACTTCCACTTCTAGGAATTTATCCTAGTAACATTTATACGTATCAAGACGTATGTATAAGATTGTTTAATTCCACATTATTTGTAGTTGGTGAAAACTAACAGTAACCTGCCCATCAATAAATTATTCAAATCATGAAACATCTTTACAATGAAATAAAAATAGCTGATCTTAGTTAAACAATTACTATGTGCCAGACATTGCTCTAAGTTATTTATAAATATTAACTAAATTTGTCTTCACAATTATCATGTTTCCATTTACAGATGATGTAATTTATATGTATTGACATGAAAAGCTGTCCAGGGATATAACAGTCAAAAAGCAACCAGCAGAACAGTATATATTAGTATATCATGCATTACCATTATAATACAATAGCAAAAAATAATATATTAAAATCTGAGACACAGTCCCACTAGATAACTACTGATCTAGAATAGGAATGAAAGGACATTCAGTTATATCCAAACACACTGTTTTCATGCAATTTGATTAACTGGTAACACTTTCAGAAGAAGAGAAAGTAAAAATGATTAGGTTGATTTGTTGCTTTAGAGTATTCTGTCAATGGTCAGATGGATAGTCATTCTGAATGACCTCAACATTAGGGATGATGGGAAGAACTGACCCATAGATGTTCCTATATCTCATTTCTTTTAGGACACACTCTTGGGAGAAATACTCCAATGCAATTTGTCTGGGCTTCTCAGTTGGTCCAGCTCTTTGCCTTATGCTGTTTCACCTTAGTAAGCTCATTCCACTCTTACTTTTAGTCCATGGCAAGGTTTAAAAAAATTTACAACACTTTATTATGGGAATTTTTAAACATACAGAACAGATAAAAGAAATCTACAGGGAACACGTGTATCTGTCATCAGATTGTACAGTTAACATTTTACTGTACTTGCTTTATTACAAATCTACTTATTTCTCTATGCATCCATTGATCCACTTCATTTTGGGGGACGCATTTCAAAGTAATTTGCTGACATCAATCAGTACATTTTCCCCTAAATGCTTCAGTATACATATGAACAACTATAGTTTAATACTTATTTATAGTTCATTTTCTTTCCCTGTGAGGTAAAATTTACACACAGGAAACGCACAAATCTTAGGTGAACCATTTGATGAGTTTTAACTAATGTGTGCATCTGCATAACTCAAACTTCTGTCCAGAGAGAACTTTACTGTACCTGCGAGTTCCCTCATGCCTCCGCCCTGGGGTACTTCCCTGCCTCCGCACCACTCCCCCACCAGACAATCACTGCTCTGATTTTTTTCCATCATAGATATCCATTCTAGAACTTCATGTAGATAGAATAATACAATATGTCTTCTGTGTAACAATTCTTTCACTCAGCATAATGTTTTTGCGTTTTTGTGATTCATCCATGTTATTGCACGTCCCCATTGTTTGTTAAGCATTTCCTTATTTTCTGGCATAAGATGATGTTTCAGGTTCAACTTGTACTTTCCCTGTTCTAGGCCTGGAATCAGCCATTTTCCCAAGGATCTCTGGTTTCCTTTAAAAAAGGGTATATTCAGAGACCAAGATTTGGGCACTCAATGTTTTAATTGCTACTGGGGTGTCATTGCTTTTAGGCTCATTCACTCTGTGGACAGACAGGAAATACACACACATACGTACACACACACATATATATGAGATATATATGTGCGTTAATATATGTATATATACATACATAACTATTTCTGTATTTATCTGTGTGTATGTGTATATTTACACACACCAACACACATAATAATAAAAGCTAAGTTCATACTGATACTCTGGTTTCAATCCTAACCCTCATGGTTTTCCAGACTTCCTGTTTCAATGTTTGTAAATACCTTCTCTGGCAATGAGAATTTTGGCTCCTATTATCCTAGTATATTTACTTACTGGCTCAATCTCCCAACCACACCCGCTGTCTCTTCCACCCACCACCTCCACATCCCACCTCTTTACCCTGTGTCTCACCCCCTCCTGCCCTGCATCCATGCCTCTGCATGGCTTCCTCAACCCTCTCACCATCCTGTGATTTCAGTTGCTGTGCTGAGTTCTCCATGCTGGGAAGGGAAGTAGAGGGAGCAGGCTACACATTTTGAAGGGATAAAACCCAAGTGAACAAAACCATTTGCTCCATTTGCAGTAGTTCTATTTCTTAATTCCTGTTCCTAAATTTTTTCTTTTTTTTTTTTTTTTGGCTGTGTTGGGTCTTTGTTGCTGTGCATGGGCTTCCTCTAGTTGTGGTGAGCAGGGGCTACTCTTCGTTGCAGTGTGAGGGCTTCTCATTGCGGTGGCTTCTCTTGTTGTGGAGCACGGGCTCTATCATGTATCTATCAATGGTCAGACGGATAGTCTGCTCTAGGAATGTGGGCTTCAGTAGTTGCAACACACGTGCTCAGTAGTTGTGGCTCTTGGGCCCTGGAGTGCGTGGGCTTCAGTAGTTGCGGCGCCCGGGCTTAGTTGCTCTGTAGCATGTGGGATCTTCCCGGACCAGGGATTGAACCTGTGTCCCTGCATTGGCAGGTGGATTCTTCACCACTGCATCACCAGGGAAGTCCTGTTCCTAAATTTTTACAAAGAAAAGCACCGAGTCTTTAAAAAAAGAGAAAGGGAACGATGGAGTGGAGCAAGTTACAATTTTATTTAAAGTCCCAAGCAGAAGACTTTTTTAAAAGGATTTAATTAATTAATTATAACATCTTTATTGGAGTATAATTGCTTTACAATGTTGTGTTAGTTTCTGCTGTATAACAAAGTGAATCAGCTATATGTATACATATATCCCCATATCCCCTCCCTCTTGCGTCTCCCACCCTCCCTATCCCACCCCTCTAGGTCGTCACAAAGCACCAAGCTGATCTCCCTGTGCTATGCAGCCCAAGCAGAAGAATCTTCTGGAAAGATTTTTAAAACATTTGAAAATTTTGATGACTGCATCTTGTCAATTACATCAGAACCTCTGGGGTAGGGGAGACCCAGGCATAGGAATGGGTTAAAATTTTTCCAGTTGATTCTAATCTGCAGTCACTGGGCCAAGGAGTAGGGAGCAGGATAATTTATATTTATAGAATGCCCATTCTGAGCCTAGCTCCCTGCCCTGCCATAGTCTATCTAATTTAATTCTCATGTAATTCCTCAAAGAAAAAACTGTTAGCCTCTTTTTATCTATGAGGAAAATGGAGGCTCATAAAACAAAGAAATTCCTGAAGATCTTGCAGTAGAGCTGGGATTTGAATGCAAGTCTGTTTGCTTCCAAAGTACTTGCTCTTTCCATGGCACCATGCTTTATTTTGGTTGTTTCTGAACCAAGGCTCCACCCTTAACCTTAGTTTTGAGCAAATCTGGATTCTGCCTAGTTTCCATATCTGACCCCAACTTGTCATTCCCTTCCTTGACTTGGTTCCAGCTTCAGCTGGAAGCACGATTCTGAGCATTTGGTTTCATGGTCGAGAAATGCAAGAGGCACTCCCTAAAGTTACCACCTTCTATCCTGTGGGCTTTGGACAGCTCAGAGTAAGGCTGTTTCTAGAGCCAGGGATCCTGCACAGTGACCTCAACTGCAGGATCTCTGTGTCCAGGCCAGATAAGTGTGGAGTCCCTTCTTGGACACCAGGCAGTTCAAAGAGATACAGAAGAGTTGTGGCCTGAGGTCCTAATCCTGTTAATTGAGGGCACCTGTGTGCCTGCTTGGCCGTTTTAATGTCACATTGACTTCAGCTCCTTAGGTCAGAATCATGAGACTCCATGAGATAGCTGAGTAAACAGGAGAACCTCAGAGCTGGATTGGACCTCCAGCTTGATTTAGTTCCACACCTGCCTAAGGCCAAAAAGCCCTGTTGAGCACCATTGTCAGAAACAAATGAGACTGTTTAAATATTTCCTGAGGAAGGAATGGCACAATTTCTCCCATTAATTGATACATTGTTAGGCAGCTCAGAAACACTTTTAAAATTAAGCCTGTATATTGCTCTCTATAATTTTCAAGTTCTTCAGCTGATTGATTTTCCTCAGTCTTATCAAAGACTAATTTCTATAAAGTTGATCCATCATCCAAGTAGTTGGTGCAAATTAGGTTGGACTAAGCAAGGTCAGTTCCAGGCCAAATTATGAATAAGGTTCTCCAGCGGAGTTTACTTTCATTGTCCTTAATCATGTGTTTTCCTTTAGGGACAGCCCCTTCTCCCTCTCCAGTCTAACTTTTCTTCTCCCATCAGAATTCCTGCTGTCAGAAAAAATTTGGAAACTTAGCCACCAGGGGTAAATGAATGATAAAACATGATTGTCTCCTCCTAAGAGCATTTATACTTTTTTTTTTTTTTTTTTAAGGATGAAGGCTTGAAAGGTTTGGCATAAAGGAATAAAATGAATCTTAGTCATCGGGCAGTTTAAGGGAGGGTGGGGTAAGAGAACATAGCTTGCCAGCAATTCTGATATTGAAACAGCACGTGAAACATTGATCAGCTTCAGCTAGTTTTGCCTCCTTAAACAGAGCGTTGATTAATCAAATTGAAACAGCACCAGCTTAAACTGGTTTTGCCTCTGTAACTAGGTTGATTAATCAAACCCTGAGTTACTTTACAGAGGCAGCACTGTGCATGTGCAAGACGCAAACCCACCTCTCCAGGATGACCCCAGAACCAAGGATCTTCAGTCCACAGAACTCAAAGAATAGGAGTGTTGCCACCGGAGCCCTTTACGAAGCAAGAAGTCCTTCAATAAGGAAAATATGGCCTCCTGCACCGTAAGTAGCTTATATGGACTAATTCAAGACTAGCCAGTCAGCTTCCAAGTTTGAAATTCCCCTAACTCCTTAAATTTTGCCCTGAAGCCTGGATGGAGAGACAGATTGAGAACTTTGTCTCCAGTTTCCTTGCGGTCGATCTCACAACAAAGCTCTTCTTTTTCTCAAAAGCTAATGCCGTAGTATTGGCTTCTGCGCCTGGGGCAGCCAGCCCTTGCTCGGTAGCAATATTGCGTCATGTAAGGACACCTGACTCACCAACGTGAGCCTGGTGCTACGTCTCCATGCTGGGCTGCTGCCTGGTCAGATGACGATCTCTGCTCTGTGAACACCGGTGGTCTCATGGGAAGATGGAATAGACGAGCATAGGGAGGTCAGGGACCTGTGTTACTTGAGGTCTAAGTGAAATAGAAAGTGGCTGGTTGGCTCAAAGTAAAGCCCAGTAGGATTCGAATAGCCACCCTGGGTTTGGCTGATGATCTGTTTTCATTCCCTTCTCAAAGATGGCAACACTCACAGTGCAGTCTCCACTCCACCCTTCCCGCTGCCAGAACAGGAGTCAGCGATCATTTGGAGAGGAGTTTTTCTCAGAAAAAACAGCCGTGTCTTTTGATGCAGGGCATACACATTCCTTGAAAGGCTTTCTGTCGAAACAGACAAGGTCCCAGCCTGCCTTCCTTTCAGAGAGATGAAAATATCACAGCCTGCGGTGGTTGAGGGCGCCGTGGAAACTAAACTCCTTAGCCTTGAGGTGTAGGGCTGGGCGTGTGTGTTTTATTTATTATTTACTGAGAAGGCTGCCCAAACACTGCATTTTAGGAACTGGTAAGAAATACCGATGAAAATATGAGCACCCGGGGCATGAAAGAGCCTTTGAAACTAGGACAGACTTTCATTAGAGCCCTACCTGGAGTCTGTGGGCGAGGCAGTTTGTATGCACTACCCTCTCATCCTCACAAATCAGTTTTTAAACTTGGTTTAGGCTCCGGGAAGCAGTGAAATTGGGAATTTCAAATGAGCCTCTCATTTCAGATGTGTCCATAATAGAAACCACTGGGCAGTGGGGCATAATTAACAATCTCTCCTTCACTGAGACCGCAGAATGGCATTCATTTCACCAACTGGGCTTGACAAGAATTGGCTAGAATGTCTGAGTAGATTTCCAGCTGCTGCTCGTGTAGCTCTGGCTTCCAGCAGTATTTGCATTCCAAATAAAACGAGGCCTGAAATAGATGTGCAATACATGTTCAAAGCTATTTTTAATCAATGATCACTTGGTTCGCTGTGAAAGATTATCAGCAGGTCACAATCCATTTCGGATTTTGCTGTGTCCTGCAGAACTGATCTAAACACGCAGCGACTTCAGCTTCCTTGTGCTTCGTCAGCTCTGTGGATGAAGGGGAGGAGGGGCTTGAGTGGACGGGGTCGGCACAGACATGTTTACAGTTACAAGTACCAGAGCTGGAGGGCCGTTTACTTGAACTGTTTAAGTTTGTCCTGGTCCCACAGAGAAACTTTGGGGGGCAATCATAAGCCCGGAGGCTTCTGTCCTCTGAACCTCCTTCCTGAAACTCTCCATGTTACTGTCCAGGAAGCCAGTCAATTTCAATTCAAGGGAGAACTCAAAAAGAAATGTTTCTCATTTCTAAGCCCCTTCTAGCTGTGGGGATGCTGTGAGCCCTGCATATTTCTTTATAGATAGTATCTTCCTGGAAGCTTGAGCTTTCGGTAGGGACTGCTGCCAATATTATCCACTAGTTATTGTTGTTGTTGTTTTAAATAATAGCACCTTACATTTATTTAGCACGATTACTGTTTGCAAGCAAGTCTATAATCTCATTTGCAAAAAGCATTTGCATAGTATGAATATTTAAATAGTTATAATTGCATATTAATTTTGTTTAACAGAATATGCTCCTATTACTTTCCCCACCCCTGTTTCTCTCTTTTCTTTTTCTATAATGTGTTTTCCTTTTTGATCCAGCTCTTCTGACTTTTTTTTTTTTTTGACTTTTTTTTTTTTACACATCCATTGGCAACTATATTTCAATTGATCCCCAGGACTATTAGTCTTAGTGGTTTATCTTACAACTTAAAAATAAACCCTCTGTCTTTTACCCATAATATTCATTTTGCCCTCATTTTCCATCCTCCCCAAATGCTAGTTTATAGTTTCCAAAAACATTTTGCTGTGATTTACTTAAGAGTTTAGGTGTGGCTTTGTCTTTTTTCAAATTATAATAGTTGATACCAACTCATGCACATATGAACTCTGCACAAGGTTTCTAACCTCTCTGTGCCTCAGTTTCCTCATTAGTTAATTTGAGTTCATTAGCTATTGTGAGGGGTAAGTGAGTTATAACACGTAAAGTGCTCAGAGTGCATCTGGCACGTGGTCAGCATTCACTGAATGTTTGCTGTTACTATGTTGTTTGTCTTTCTCCACAAGAATGTGTGCTTTGTGAGGGCAAGCTCTGTGCTGAGCGGCTTCCATTTGGCCCTCCAGGTCCATGCTCTGCCTTCTCCACCCTGTGCGTTGACCCAGCAGACAGGTGTTGTATGGACCACATCAACAGTCCTTACCTGTGGCTCCAGGTTGGGTTTTGCTCCTTGTGGAGCGCTGGCAGGAGACTGGAGGGAGCTGGGAGAGTGAGTTTGGGGAATTTGTTCCTCTAGATCCCTCCCTGGGGGAGTCACATCAGGATGGCTGTGTCCTTGACTGAAAGTCACAGGTCCTGTCGGATGGCCTCTCCACAAGCTTTCTATCCAGGCGCCACTGACTACGTCCTCCCTTTGCCTGCTCAAGCCCGGTGCTGGCCACTGTGACCATCCTTTGTTATTCCCCTACACTCTGCCGACACCTTAAATTACCCCTGTTTAAAGTCCCCTCAAATTATTCAATGTGAACATGGCTTTCTTTGTCTTCCATGACTTTGATATTTTTGAAGAGTCTGATCAGATATTTTGTAGAATGTTGCTCAATTTGGGTTTGCCTGGTGTTTTTTCACGGTGAGCTTGCAATTTTGCGTTTTGGGAAGGATACTTTAGGGGTCATGTACCCTTCTCAGTGCATCGTATTGGTGGATACATGATTCAATATGTTTTATTACTAGTGATGTTAACCTTGATCACTTGGGTAAGGTGATGTCTGCTTTACTTTATTATACCGTTACTATTTTCCTATTGTAATTAATAAGTAATTTTTGGACTATATATATATATATATATATATATATTTTTTTTTTTTTTTTTTTTTTTTTTTGCGGTACGTGGGCCTCTCATTGTTGTGGCCTCTCCCGTTGCGGAGCATAGGCTCCGGACGCGCAGGCTCAGCGGCCATGGCTCATGGGTCCAGCCGCTCTGCGGCATGTGGGATCTTCCCGGACCGGGGCACGAACCTGTGTCCCCTGCATCGGCAAGCAGACTCTCAACCACTGCGCCACCAGGGAAGCCCAAGGACAATATTTTGAGACTATGCAAATATCCTGTTTCTCTTCAAGCTTTCACTCATTAGTTTGAGCATTCATCAGTAGATCTTGCCTGCAACAGTTAACACGGTAGTGTTCTAATGCCTATTTTCTATTCCCCTCATTCCTTCCATATTTCTTTTTTAAAAATTATTTTATTATTTATTTGTTTGTTTGTTTATTTATTTTTAGCTGCATTGGGTCTTCATTGCTGTGCACGGGCTTTCTCTAGCTGCGGTGAGCAGGGGCTAGTCTTTGTTGCGGTGCGCGGGCTTCTCATTGTGGTGGCTTCTCTTGTTGCGGAGCACGGGCTTTAGGCGCGCCGGTTTCAGTAGGTGTGGCTCGTGGGCTCTAGAGCGCAGGCTCAGTAGTTGTGGCACACAGACTGAGTTGTTCCGCGGCATGTGGGATCTTACCAGACCAGGGCTCGAACCCCTATCCCCTGCATTGGCAGGCAGATTCTTAACCACTGTGCCACCAGGGAAGTCCCCCATATTTCTTAATTGGAATTCATTCTTCCATAAGGAAGAGTTGTATCTTTTTTATTTATTTCAGTATGGACTTGTGGATATTTATTTTATTATTAGGATTATATACAGCCACATGCTGTCATTATTTATTTTGTTATGAAGTTGATCCAGTTTTGGCTACTGGGAGCTCTTTTAGATTGGATCCTATGTCCTTTTCACATACACACATTTCTGAGCACTTCCTTATTTCTGGCACCAAAAGATGCTTCTGCTATTTGTATTTGTCTTTTTTTAAATGAGTAGACTTTATTTTTTAGAGCAGTTTTAGGTTTACAAAGAAAGTGAGCAAAAAGTACAGGGAGTTACCATATACCCCCCTCGGTTTCCCCTACTATTAATATCTTGCATTGATATGGTGTATTTATTACAATTGATGAACAGTGTTGATATATTACTATTAACTAAAGTCCATAGTTTAAATTAGGGTTCACTCTTTGTGCTATCTAGTTCTGTGGGTTTTGACAAATGCATAATGTCATGTGTCCACAATAACAGTAGCATATAGAAGAGTTCCACTAGCCTAAAAATTCCCTGTGTTCCATCTATTCTTCCCTCCTTCCCCCCAACCCAAACTGCTGGAAACCACTGATCTTCTCACTGTCTCTGTAGATTTGCCTTTTCCAGAATGTCATATAGTTGGAATCATACACTATGATGTGTCTTCTTTCACTTAGCAATAGGCATGTAAGTTTCTTCTATGTCTTTTCATGGCTTCATAGCTCATTTCTTATTATTACTGTATAATATTTCATTGTATGGATGTACCACCATTTATCCACTCACTGACTGAAGGACATCTTGGGTGCTTCCGAGTTTTGGCAATTATGAATAAAGCTTCTGTAAACATTTATGTGCAGGTTTTTGTAGGACATACGTTTTCAACTCATTGGCGTAAATACCTAGGAGTGTGATTGTTGCATCATATGGTGAGACTATGTTTAACTTTGTAAGAAACTGCCAAATTGTCTCCCAAAGTGGCTGTACCATTTTGCATTCTCATCAGCAATGAATTCTTGTTGTCTTACATCCTTCAGCATTTGGTGTTGTCAGTATTTTGGATGTTATCCATGCTAGTAGTTATGTACCAACTGTGTTGTTTAACTGGTTAAATCCAATAAAAGGTGCTGTCTGAAATGTTAGATGAAGGATGTGACTTGAGAATCAGATTTCTTGGAATTGGGAAAGGAGCCAAAGCAGAAGCTAAGTTGAAAACAAAAAAGAGGGACGAAGTCTCAGCCCAGTATGGCGACATCTACCTGAAAGCACAAATAAAACTTAATTCCCAAGTCTAGAGTCAAACTGAGGAAAGGAAGTACATTGGTACTTTTTAGTATGTGGACATCTCCTGTCTTAGTGTCTTAATTTTGGTTAGCTGGAATTTCTTCTTCAAGTACATTTATCAGAAAAGATAAATGGGTAATGTATTTTCTGACCCCATGAATCTTGGGAATGTTGGGAATGCCTTCAGGCATAGAAGACAAGTAAGTTGGAGTAGTGGAACATCTGTTGTGCTTTTCTGCTCAGCTTTTCCTGTTTGTCTTTTGTTGTTGTTGTCGTTTTTGTTTTGTTTTGTTTTCAATTGAGGAACGTTTACTCCCTCAACCCATGTATTTTTGGTATAATTATCACTTCAGAGTCGGTATGTACCTAGACCTGGTTACCTGTGATAACCTGTCCTTAATGACTTATACAAGGGGTGGGGATAGAATCCAAATAGGGCCAGTCAGGGCCTTTGAATTAAATTACATGCATGGCTTGTGAGCTGTGTGGATGTAGAGCTGGGCTGCGAGGGGCCATCTTCTCTGCCATGTGAACAGAGTTCATCTGTGCCAAGAGAGAATGAGGCCAACATAAGCAAAATGAAACACGCAGATCTTAGAGATGGAGAGAGAGAGAACGTGAGTGCTGAGATGGAGAGAGAGAGAACGCGAGTGCTGGAGGGAAGAGACTGAGAAAATGAGAGTGGGGCTAGCTGAATTGTTTGAGATCTTTGATCAGCTGCGCTGGAAGTCTTACTCTTGGTCTTTCCAGTCAGACAAGCCAATAAATTTCCTTTGTTTTTCTGAAGATAGTTTGAGTTGGTTTTCTGTCCTTTACAACTAAAAAAAAGTAAGTATAGAATTGCTATTAGGAAAAGGCCATTGCTAGGAATAAACTCTACAGTAAAGATTTGGTTGAGTCTAAGTGTATCACAGGATGGAGAGGACCCCCATACCAAGGGCAAGAAAATCGTCCATCTTTGTTATGCTGTTCCAAAACATATGGTTAAAGGGTGACCTCTTCTTTCTTTGGACTCAGACCATGTGCCTGCTGAGACTGGAGCTTTAGAGGAATTGTCAAGATTTCAGGATGTTGCCTGCTTCTTGCATGTCTTTCAAGAAAAGAAAAAGCTTCAGTATAAATTGGTCCCTGTGAAAGCAGGAAGGAAATAGTATATAACTTCGTTAAGAGGTGCCTTTCCTCCATTTGGATGTGGGCAGTTATCTAAGACTGCTGGGGATCAGATAATCATGCACCTCATGGAACTACAAAAGCCATAATCCCTGACCCAAGCTGAAGTTAGTGTTGGCAGAGGTTGGGAGGTGTGAGATGGAGAGGGGTTGTGATTGGGACTCAGGAGGAATTTGAGAAATCCGGAAACCTGATCCTTTAAGCCCCTCCCCAAACTATCCTGCTGAGCACTGGCTGGTGGGGAAGGTAACAACTCATTTCCTAGTAAACAGCCAACCAACCGGTTCAGCCTGGGCACAGCACTGATCAGTTCTGCCTCAATACCTCAGCATGAGTCATTTAGGACTCTGCTGCTAAGAAACAGGTATGCACAAGAGTCTGGTCTATAATCAAGGACAAGACAAGATTTCGGATTTTCACCTACAGAAGTAGACCCAATCAGTAGATGACTAGGGGTTTAAAAGTATTGAACTTCCTGAGAAATATCAACCGGAAAGCACTTGGGATTGTTGGATTTCTAAGGCAATCCCCAGGTCCTTGTAATAACACCAAATGCAAGAGAGATGTTAAGGGGCAGGACCTCCAGAAGGATTTTTTCCTACATTCATTTTAGTCACAGCCTTGAAGAATAATGAATGTGGGCGATCTGTGCACAGGGAGAAGCCTGGGGTTGTCAGACTGGTTTCACTGTCAAGATGTAAATTCTTGCTGTGTTATTCTGTAGGGTCTGGTACATGCTGTGGCATACATCATGGCACCCTTTCTGAATGGAGTTTTTGTTTTTTAATTTTTTTGGCCGCACTGCGAGGCATGTGGAATCTTAGTTCCTGGACCAGGGATTGAACTGCGCCCCCTGCAGTGGAAGCATGGAGTCTTAACCACTGGACCACCAGGAAAGTCCCCTGAATGGAGTTTTATTGGAAGATATGCTATTTTTCTTCCTCTACTGTGTAAGGGAGCTGTAAGGGATCATTACATTGATCATTTAAACTGCAGGTTATTTTTTTTTATTATAACTATTATTATTGTACCTTTATAGTGAAAAATTTCAAACAACCACTATAAATATCAATAGAATAATGAACCCTGATGTATCCAACCTCAACAATTGTGAACTTATAGTCAATCTGGTTTCATGCATATCTCCACTCACTAGATTATTTTGAAGCAAACCCTACACATCATATCATTACATCTGTTAATAAGTCGTAGGTATTATTTTTAAAAACCCGTAATACAATAACACCCAAAAAATTAACAATGATGCATTATTATTATTAAATATCCAGTCAGTGTTCAAACTTCCAGTTGTTTCTTTTTTTTTTTTTTGCTGTACACAGGCCTCTCACTGTTGTGGTCTCTCCCGTTGCGGAGCACAGGCTCCGGACGCACAGGCTCAGCGGCCATGGCTCACGGGCCCAGCCGCTCCACGGCATGTGGGATCTTCCCGGACCGGGGCACGAACCCGTATCCCCTGCATTGGCAGGCGGACTCTCAACCACTGCGCCACCAGGGAAGCCCCCAGTTGTTTCTTGAATGTAATTTAAAAAATATATATTGCAGGTTATTGAATCAGGAGAAACCATATATGGATATCAGAGATGTGTACATCACCCAGAGATCCTGGGCATGAAGATGGGGTAGTAACTGGTTGTGATTCTGTGTTGTCTCTCTTTGGAGTAAGTGTGACTTTAGTTATACATTAGTTGGACAAACATTAGGTGGAGGGACTTTTGAAATTGTTTGAGTTTGTGTTAAGTAGGCATGGGGGAAATGTAGTTGATATTTGCTCTTATTGTCTACCCACTCTTTATTTCTATGAAGGAACTGTCTCCCTCCCATCTCATTAGGTTCTTGTGAGACTGTTAATCACAGTGTATGCGCTGGCTGCAGGACCAGTGTGTGACTCAGGCCTGACCAATAATGGACCAACTTCTCATCCATGGTGATTAGACATGGTCTGAATACGAGCAACCAAAGTATTTTCATGAGATTGAAAATCTCACAGATGCAGGGAGTCTGTCATCCATTTGAATCATGAGCTAAAACAATGTGGGTATGGAATTGTTTCCTTGGCCACACCTCCTGGGATAGGGAAGGAGTGTACATAACAGTGGGAGAGAATGAGGCCAATATAGAGAGAAAAGCAGAGAAAGGATGAAGCAAGAGTTGGCGGGGTTGATGGCAGGGAGGAAGAGAGAGAGGGGCAATGACAATATTTGAGCCCTTGAGTTTAGCTGTACCTAAAGTTACCTTGGAAGTTTTGTGAAACAACATATTCATTTATTTCCCCTTAAGCTAGTTAGAACTGGGTTTCCTCTCGGTTGCAACTAAAAGAGTCATAAAAGAGTCATAAAAACTGGGTATAAAAATCTTGAATTACAACTTTTGCCCCTCAAAATTCTATACACTCTGCTTAATTTCCTTCTAACATTTAATAATACAAAAGAGTGGAATTCCTGGTGCTCCAGTGGTTAGGATTCTGAGCTTCCAATGCCAGGGGCTGGGGTTCCATCCCTGGTTGGGGAACTAAGATCCTGCAAGCCATGTGGCACAGCCAAAATAATATTAATAATAATAATAATACAAAGGAGAAGTTTGTGATCAGCCTGACTTCCCTCCCTTTATTATGCAATTCATTATTCCTGTCTGGATGCTTGGAGAGTTTTTTCTTTATATATATTTTCCCTCTGAAACATTATGGGCTCCTTACACCTGCATAATTGAGGCTTTTTCCAATTTGTGATTTTTTTTCAACTGTGTCTTTGATTATAATTTCTATTCCACTTGCTTTGGCTTCTTTTGCCTATAATTCATAGGTTGGATGTTTATAAGATGGGGATGGTGGGAAATAACAATATTCTGACAGCCTCCAAAAGCAGCAGCTAGTCAGTAAAGGTCAGCTATCCAGTTTCTGGGTTGGGACAGGTCTTGCATTCTTATTCCAGGGAGCCAGACCATTTGGGAGAATTGAATGGACTTTGTACCTTTTTTTCAGATGGGTAGTCTTTCTATTAAGGCAGCATAACACAAGGATTTACCAACTGCACTCTTCAGCACAGTTCCATCATGGTTAATGAAAATGTTAGTTTTTAATTCCCTCCCTCCCTTCTGATTCATGGGTATTTTAAGGGAAATTTTAAAGAGACTGTGTCAGATGCCATTTAAAGTTGAAAGTCTTTTCTGTTGACTTAAGAGCCAGTTTCTATCATGTACTTTGTGTTTTCAGCATTTACTTAATTAATTCAATTCTCAAACCAGCATTATTGAGCAACTTTTATATGGCAGACCCTGTGGTTGGCTAGGCTATAAAATTGAATAAGATGCTATTCTAATTCTTAAGGACCTAGCAATCTAGTGGGTAGATAGATGTACAAAACAACCAACTACAAAGGACTGTTAAGCCTATGATATACACAGTGCTCTGGGAGCAAATTGGGAGGTGACAGACATTTGTATCCAGTTTTGTAGAATCAGTAGGAGCTTACCAAATAAATGGAGAAGAAGCATTGCTGTATTATTCTGCTATCATTGACCTGTGTCCTTTGAATGGGATGTGATGGGGGCTCTGCCTGTATATGGATATTTCTTTTCAAAATTTCACTCCACTGCCTTTAAATTTCACCAGTGTTTTCTTACAACTGACCGATCTGCACGCCACACACAGTATATGGGATGAGACAGGCAGCTTTGCCTCTCTCCTTGTCAGTTTAATTTCACATTTTCTCTACCCACTGGGTATGGAGGTGCTGGGTTCTTACACATTTTAATTGCTTATCTATTGCAAAATATATTTATGTAATTTTGAAGGGAAGCAGTGATTTATATTAGCAGAGAATGGGAGAGTTTAAAGGGATAATCTAATCTCACCTCCTCATTTCCAGTTCCATTTTCTAGTTGTTAAGGTCATACAGCTAAGTAGGATCAGAGCAGGAATTATAATCACGATGATGAAGATTGCACAGCACTGGCAATTTTCACAAACATTGTTGCATTTAATGTTCACAAAGATCCTCCGAGCCTTGTATTATTATTATACCCCATTTACCAGGGAGGAAATTAAACTTAGCAATACCAAGGTATTTGTTTTAAAATGTTGTATTAAATCTCTGGACTTCCAGTCTAGTACTTTCTTTGTTACTCAGTGAAACCTCATTGGTTTTTGTTTGTTTAATTGAATTCTAATTAAAAATACTTTTCAAACTAGGATCTAGGATTATCTTTTCTTTTTGTGTTTTTTTTTCTTTTAGGATTATCTTTAAAAAAATAATAAAATGCATAAATGGTATCTAGCCCAATATCTGATTTCCTATATTTCTTATAGTCCATATCACAGGTAATATTTCCCATACTCTTTGATATTATACTGCTTTGTATTATTGTCTAGTTTGTGTTTATATGATTTGTGTTGTCTGAGCAAAAAGCCTTTTCCCTGTTCAAAATCTAGTAATTTTCTATTACACCCCCTCTTTGTGACTTCTCTTAAGTTCACCAACTGTCAGCTCTTTCCCGCCTCTCCATGGCAGATTGCCACATTGTATAAATCATGCCTTTGGCTGTTCTTGTCAACAACTGAAGCAGAATTTTTGCAAAAATCTTGTAAACAGTGTGTTGCAATGTTAGTGGCCCCTGCTACTAATGCCTCCCTTTTCTTTCTTTTAATATGATGCTCAGTCCCCTTGTTTTATGAAGTGGACCATTTCATCTTTCTTCCATGTGCAGCTAGCTAGGCTTTTCTCATGGGTTTACTAGAAGCTGATCTTGAAGTTTTCACAAAGGTGCTTCTTCTCTTGCTCCTTTAGTTTCCATTAGGATCCCTAATGGGAGTGATGTTGAACACCCATCATCTCAGAGAGTCCTATTTTCGAATCCTGACGCTGCCACTTTCTGGTTGAGTCATCTGGGGCAAACTTTTCCAACCTTGTCTGTAAAACGGGATCACATTGCACATACCTAATGGCAGAATTGAGAAGATGGAATTACCATTGTTTTTTTCGGCCACACCACATGGCATGTGGGATCTTAGTTCCCTGACCAGGGATCGAACCCACGCCCCCTGCATTGGAAGCGCAGAGTCTTAACCACTGGACTGCTAGGGAAGTCCTAAGAAGATGGAATTAGATGAGAATAGTTCCAGATACATAATGTTTACTAAAAAGAATGTTGATTGCCACTTTTATTATTCTTGTAAATAATTCTTTCTTTGGTTGAAGTTTCTCTTTGTTGTCAAGCTAACCATTCAGTCATATATCACAAACTTACCACTGCCTTCTCTCGTTTGAAACATTGTAAGTCAGTTGTTTTGTTTTTGCCTAAACTCTATTTCTGGAGCATCTTGACCCAACTCTCTTTTTAATTATTTTGCTTCATTCTTTTCCTATGAGTTTTAGGGCCTACTACTCTCTGGCATCTTTAGATTGGAGCAAATGGTCCCTTCGAGTCATTCCTCTGACATTTTTAGCCACTTTATATTCTCTCAGTAGTTTGCTAACTCCACATATAACGTGATAAACCAGTTCCCAAGAAGTCAGTTTTAAGATAGTGGAAAAATAGGTATCTATCACTTTACAGTGATATGCTGTGGTAGTTCTATTGGCTCATTTCCTCTTTTCCCCCCAAGCTTTTAGAAAATGCATTCACATAAATATTCAATTCTGTATTATTCATATTAATTTCATAGGCTGTGATTGAGTATTTCCAATCCTGTCCCTTTTAGTTGAAGGGCAGTCAAGATCCTCTTCCAATTCTTCTAGAATTGGAAGATATTTTTATATTCAGGAAGCTCACCATTTAACAGATATAACAACAACCATAAATGCTAGGATACAGGGACACAGAGGGATAAAAAACATGGTCCATCCTTCAAGGAACCCATAATAAGTTGTCCCTTCCTTATTTCTTTAAAAGACATTCATATCGTTTTATTCAGGAAACTCACCATTTAACAGATATAACAACAACCATAAATGTTAGGATACAGGGACACAGAGGGATAAAAAACATGGTCCATCCTTCAAGGAACCCATAATAAGTAAGTTGTCCCTTCCTTATTTCTTTAAAAGACATTCACATCGTTTTATTTTCATAATCGTTAAACTTGGCTTCTTACATAAATGAGTATCTAGTCCTACATCCTTGGAATAATTCTTACCATCAGGACTATCCTAAAGCTTATATTAAGGTGAAAAAAATATTAGATGGCTCCCAAAAGAAGTGGTTTGTGGTTTGGGTATAATTTGCTTAGTATTTGCATATGCCTATTTTGAAAAGACCTAGTGTTTCAAGTCAAAACACTAAGGCTATAAATGAGAGCAGATTTCTTGCTTCATGTTTGGCTGCCATAATTGATACCAATTCCAGAAACGTATAGCCAGAAGTGAGTCAACAGTTAAATGGAACAGAGAAGAGGAAAAAAAAAAAAGTCTCAAGAAATCTTCTAAGACAGTAATAGCCCCCATCTGGAATTTTCCTCTCCTCTGTAAGAGCTTTTGCAGTTGGAGTGCAGTGTGGCTGGATGGAGCTCTGGTTTGCATGCTGCCGGCTGAGGGTTACTCCAAGTCCACCCCATACTCAGCTATTTCCTTTACTGGCCTTTGAGTTAGAGCATGGAAGACCCCCTGTCAAAATAGAACTGTTTAGACACAGAATTTTATTGCTGAAAGGGATCTTACAGATCATTATACCACAGAGATTCCCAAGCCTTTTCAAGTGTGAGAACACCTTTTCAATCTCAACGTTTTTTGGATTCCCATTTAGTAGGACTTAAACTTGTAGTATGCATGGATTGAGCAGGTATATAATGACAATATGCCACTATGAGTTCAATAATCATTTGCATGAATTTTAACTTCATTAATCAGAACAGCAATTACATATATTTGAAACAAATAGCTATACCTGTATGAGTGAGACATATCATTTATTTCATCTATAGCCTACTAGGTGTACACATGCATTTGGAGATCCCATGAACTTGGAGGGCCCCGGGGACCTGCACCTTGGAAACCATTGATCTAATCCAGTCTCCTATTTTAACAGATGAAGATAAATGTGGTTTATGGATATTAAGTGACTTTCTAAGGATACAGCTAGTTAGTGGCAGAGTCCAGTTCATTGACACCTTTTCCACTGTGCCTCAGCTGTCTTAAACTTATCTGAAATTATTATTCATCCAGATCAGCAGAGAGAGGTACTGTAAATGAACTAGCTCAGAGGAAACTATGATTGTGTACCACACACAGGAAAATAGGCTCCTGTATATAACAATAACAAAACAGATTAATTAGATTAATTAATTAGTTTGTATATAGAATTAATTAGATTGTATATAGAATTCTTGCATAACTTGTCTCACTTGACAATTACATATTTCTTGAGGATTGCAAGGAAGTAGAGACCTGTGTTAGGTACTTTATAAACTGTGGAGTAAATATGAAAAATGTTGACTTTCTGGCCACAAATAATAACCCCTCTCAAAAAAAATGCAGAGGAAGAATTAAAAACCTTAAATATTATGGGTTTTTGGCAATGAACGGGCACAAAAGTCAGCAAGAATGGACATCCTCAACTTCTGCCAAGTCAGGAGGAGCAGTTCTGGCTGCTGAGTTGAGAAGAGAAATGAGAAAAATCACCAGCCAAATAATACATTATAATATTGGCAGACACAGGAGGGGGAGTGTGTCAAAGATATTAAAAAGCCATTCAGTGTTAGAATGATGCGATTCAGCTGGGGAAAGAAGAAAAGAACAATTGATATTTCCTGGATATTCATTAATGTTTAGATACAAGAGGTTGTATTGAGAGTAGCCAAGTCTTCAGCCCATTTTCTCTGAGTGCTTGATGTGACGTGAAAGATGCTGGACAAGAGTGCTGTTCAGATCCGTGCTTTCCCTGGGTGACCCATTTCTGCCAGTACTGCACTGGGTTAGAAAACTTCAGGGGGTTCCTAGACTAGCTTTAGGTCTCTTTTGATCTGGATGACCCTTGGGAGTCTGAGTTGATTTTGATTCCTGTGAAAATTTGGGTCATTTGGGGGTAGATCTTGCCTGGTCCAATCATATCTTTTGTGTGGATAGGGTAATAATGAGGGTCCATTCAGTTAGATCCAACAGTGTCTCAAGAAGGTCAAGGCTACTTATCTAATTATGCTGTGCATCTATTTTCCATAGATAGAGGATCTATTTCATGAGCAAAGTTTGCCATCTTCATTCCAACCAAATGATTTGAAACTATGAGCTTCAAAAGGAATCTTAAGGGAAGATAGGGCTGAACGTGAGCAAATCCATTCTCACCACAGGAAGCTGTAACTCCACTTGCATTGTCTTTGGGGGACAGCCCATCTGACTGAGTCTTAGAGAAACAGAGTAGATATAACTGGTATTGACAGAAAAGTTGTACAAACAGATCGTGATTAATTCTGTAGTCCTTATATAACAAAACTGAATATAATAAAATATAACAAAACTGAATATAACAAAACTGAATATAACAAAACTGGGGTCCAGGGACTGTTGCTCTGCCTCCATGTTCTCTACCCGCTCGTTCCCGAGACTCTAGGTGTCAGAGGGAGGGAATGGCGTTTGTCATAGAGCAGAACCCTTCCTCTTCTGAGTAACTCGCCTGTTAGAGCTGCAGTGCTGGCAGCGGTCCTGAGAAGGGCTCTGCAACGTGGGCTGGTTAGCAGGAGCATTTTCACTGCAGGCAGGTTCGGTTGCCTTGGTGAAGTCCCCACGCATCTGAAGAGTGGCTCATCTGTTTCCGGCTGGGGATCGCTTGTGCTCACCCAGGCACCCATGAGAAACCTGGGAGACTGGTGAGCAGGTGCTGGCTGAACCGGGAACCTTTAAGAATCAGCCAACAAAACAGATAATTTTACTCAGTACAATTCCAGGAGGACTCAGTTTTGGAGGAAATGCTGTCAGAGAAGCGTTTTCAGTGTCAGGGGCCTAGGGCAGGAATGGTGAGTGGAGAAGGAGGAGGGAAGAGGAAGAACAGAACGAAGCAGTGAGGGGGTGAGTTGGGGGGTGAACGGGCTGAGAGATTCTTAGCAGTCGGGTGGAGAGAGTTGTCTAAGAAAGATTTTAAGGATGTAGCCTTTATGATATGCTTGTAAAACCTCTCACCCTGCTGCTTCGTGAAAATCACAGTAAACATCTACATTATGCTGTTTCCAGTGTAGGTGTCAGGACCCACCTTTGGCTATTGAGCCGTTGAAGTGTGGCTGGTCCGAACTGAGATGCGCAGCAAGTGTAACATACGCACTGGATCTTGATGACTTAGTGTAGATAAAAGAATGTAAAATATCTATTGCATTGATAATTTTTTACATTGAATACTTGTTGAAACGATAATATTTTTAATATAGTGGGTTAAAGTATATCATTAACGTTAATTTTACCTGTTTCTTTTTACTTTAAAAATATGTGTCTATTAGAACGTTTAAAACATAATGTGACGGATGTTATATTTCTACTGGATAGCACTAATCTACATGATTCTTCAAAGCTACTGGAGTTAGATTTGTGTTTATTTTGGGTTGGTATTGGTGGTGCTGCAGGGTTGTACAAGCAGACACTCACACCCATGTCTGTTGATGGCCAAAATGGAAGGGAGGGTCAGACTTGATAAATCTCAGGCTCCAGAAGGAGCATTGGTCAGCAGGCTTTGGTAAGAACGTCTGTGTGTGCCGAGACCTGCAGACATTTGGAAAGATTCAGAGTCAGAGAAATAGCTGGGAGAAATGGGACCTGACTTAAATATATCGAAAGGAGACCAAGTTTTCCTACAAGAACAGAACTGGTATTCACAGAGAAACCTCAGAGGGCAAAGATGGGGAACAGCGGGGATGGGAGAGAAGGTGCAGCCTTCTCTGCGAGTGTGTCATGCCTCAGTAAGACGGGAATAAAGACACAGACCTACTAGAGAATGGACTTGAGGACACGGGGAGGGGGAAGGGTAAGCTGGGACGAAGTGAGAGAGTGGCATGGACATATATACACTACCAAATGTAAAATAGATAGCTAGTGGAAAGCAGCCACGTAGCACAGGGAGATCAGCTCGGTGCTTTGTGACCACCTAGAGGGGTGGGATAGGGAGGGTGGGAGGGAGATGCAAGAGGGAGGAGATATGGGGATATATGTATATGTATAGCTGATTCACTTTGTTATACAGCAGAAACTAACACACCATTGTAAAGCAATTATACTCCAATAAATATGTTTAAAAAAAAAAAAAGAATGCCTGATGCCTGAGAGGGAGGAGAAAGAGGAAAAGAAGAAAGGATGGAGGGGGAGGGAGGAGAAGGAAGGAAATAGGACTGAATTGAGAAAAATAGCCACGCAAGGCTAGACATGGTTCATGTGGTCCCTAATAGATCCTGTGAGTTTGAAACAGCTTGAGAAATGACCACGGAGCAGAAATCCTCTGTAAAACCCCCACAAGTAAAGAAAAAACAGGTTTCCTGAATGTTCAGTAGCAGCAGTCGTGAATCTATTTATTTGAGAAACGGCTTTGAAGCTGCACCAATTCTTAGTTAAGACAAGACTGGGCAGAAAGGAGTATTTGCATAAGTGATGAGGTGAAAGGGCTCCTGGCATCCTCAAGGTTGAACGCTTCCCAGGGATATGTCCTTTAGCGCCCTCCATAGGAGGGCAGGGAGTCCCTGGCTGCCTCCCTGGCACAGTGTTATTCTGTAGCGGTGTGTATATATATATCGCTCAACTATTTGGAGCGCGACTGGACCCTTCAAGTAACCAGAATAGCATCCTTCATTTCACTTTACGGCCAGCAAAGACACTCATTCCAAAGAGTTAGTAGAAACACGTAAAACCCTTCAGTGGAGTACAGCCTATGCTCTGGGTCTGAACAAGTTCAGTCCAATTTCTTATCCTATAACTCCTGTGTCTGTGGAGCCAGGCAGTTAAAATGAATGACCCGAGGCGCTGCAAGGGTCTGAAGTGCCTCACAAATCATCAAAGAAAGACTAAATTATGTCCTGAACTTACCAAAGCCAAAAAGTGAACTAATAATATATTTTAGAAACAGTTGCTCCAAGAGCTGAAACTGAAAACATGGTGATGTTTAACTCCAATTTAATGAGAACATCTAAGTAATTAAAAGGCCCCACTCTTAAAGCTTTCTGGTTGATTGAAGGTGCTTTGCATATTGGAAACAGGTATGAAAAGCTTTTATGTGTTAGGGGTTCTCTGAGGCAGAATGGTTAACACTACCCACCTGCATCGATTTACCTAGAACTAGTTAGAAATGCAAATTCTCAGGGCCAACCCCAAAATCTGCATGTTATCACCATCTTTGGGGGATTCTAGGTGCGCTGAAGTTTGAGAAGCACAGGCCTAGGGGACTAGTGTGTCTCTTGGAAAGAAAGGAACACCCTTTCCTTGAACAGGGCCTCTGGGGACCACAGCTAATCCTTATTTTATGTTCTAGGCACTGGGCTAAGAACTTTACACAACTTACCTCTTTTTAATCCTTCAGCAGTTCTAAGGAGGCAGTATTAGAATTAATGCCACTTTACAGATAAGGAAACTGAGATATAAAATCATTAAGCAATTTGCCCAAACCCACATGCCCTAAGTAGGAGAGCCAGGATTCACATCTAGGCTGCCACTCTTTGGCAGGATGTGATTCAGTCTTTTTCACTTGGGTTTTGAGCCATCTACAAGATGGGCAGATAGGGAGTTCTGTGGGTCCTACCCCCATGGGTTTGCTTTGTCCTTTCCAAAAAGCCTGGGATTTCCTGCTTAGAAGTCCCACAGAATCTAGATGGTGGAGTGACTTCCCCAAATCACATAGTTAATGGCATAATCCTGGCTGGAGTGCAGGCTTTCTGACCTTTCATCTCATATGTTACAATAAAAAAAAATACCAAAAAGCAAAACTGAGACCATAAAATTGATCTGAAATACCGTCTTTTAGGAATAATGTCTGTTAAATTTGGAGGTTTACTCTTATATGACTCAAGATAGCTCAAGGAAAGGGGACTTATTTAAAAGTGGGGGGGAGGGAGTCAGTGACACCCCTCCTTTCACCCATTGCAGTCTCTTGAAGCACATGTTCTGTTTCTCTGTTCTCTTCCCCTCCCTTCTGCAGGCAAGGCTGTCTCCACTACTCCTCTGCTTATGGGTGAATGAAAATGGCCACCCCAGCCCTGATTGGACAACATCCTTCATTTCACACGTCAGCAATCATGTGAGCATGGTTTTGTGTCTCTTATGTCTAATTCTCCAGTCAGAGAATTCTAGGCTATTCACTGATCTCTCATATTAATCAGCCAAAGTCAAGTTGTTATTAAAACAAAGGCAAGAAGGCTGTCCCTTTCAGTAGGGGCATGGGGGTAATTCCAAACAATGGATTATAGAGTAGGTAACCCTGCCCAAATGTTCTACTCCTTTTTTTAAAAAATAAAAATGAGATCATATCTCTTGTAGCTTTTTTTTTTTTTTACTATTTTGCAAAAATACTTTCCTGCCTATAAATAATATTGTACCTCCTCAGTTTTTGTGATGCTGATACAATCAGCATATCCATTGGATGGCTCTGCCTAGGTTTGCTCAACCAGTTTCTGTTGGGGGGTTTTCTTTCCTCCAGGTATTTGCCAATATAATCAATGTTGTAATGAACAACTTTGTCATAAATCTTTGTGCCCAGTCTTAGTTCTTTTTTTAGGATAAATTCTTAAAAGGCAAAACTGCTATGTTAAGAAGTGTGGCCATTTTTAAGGCTTTAGAAATACATACCCCAATTACCTTCTGGAAAAGCTGTCCCAGTTGAGACTCCTACCGGCAAGGGAGTAAACCTTCCCACAGCCTCACCAGCACTGGGGATCATTCTTTTTTATCTTTGCCAATTTTATAGGTAAAAATTGAGCTCATTGTTCTTTTAATTTGTGTTCTGGCTGAGGTGGAGCAATTTTTTCACATGTTCACTGGCCTTTTGTATTTCTGGTTTTGCAACATATGTCTTTTGAAAACCTCAACTGTGCTTTACACAGGAAAAAGATTTTGGCAGTTGTCATTAAATGTCTGCTTGTTCCTTATTCTAGTAGCGTCCTTTAGTTGATTACCCCAACCTGAAGGTAAACCAGCATCGCATTATTAGGATAATAGTATTTGAGTCTTCAAACAACATGTAAAGCTAAGCCTTTAGTTTATTATACTGTCCTTTATGAAGATGTTCTAGGAGAGGCGAATCAGTCTTCCAAGCTATGTGATGAAATGTCTGAGACCAGAATACCTAGTTGGCTGAAATGGTGGGATAGGGGTGAAGTGAGAATATGAAAGATGTCAAAGCAGGTGGAGTTCTTAAGGGAAGAGAGTTTTCATACTATCCTGATCTCTAAGGAGGGGGAGAAGAATCTGTATGGGAAGTTGACTGTTTCTTTTTTAATCCTTGCTTTACATCCAGCATTGAAAGGATGGACCCCTATCTCCTGTTCAAGTTGAAGTGTGGGTAGTTTTGAGTCTCCTCACAATTACTTCCTGGGACTTTGAAAATGATTCAAGATAGAAGACTCCCAAGAGATCAGATTGAGGTGACAGTAGGCTCATTGAGAATCACAGGTCAAGACATTTTGAGGAATGCAGGATGGTGGAGCTTGGCTACACGGGTCAGAGATGTCCTACTGTGTAGGCAGTCGCCTCTGGTTTGATTCAACAGGTTTCCCAAGCTTCCCTCATGATAATGATCACCTGATGTATTCACTAAAAACAAACATTCCAGGCCCACTGATTCAGACTCTTCAGGCAAGGGCCTGATGATTCTACCATCAGAGAAATTTGGAAAACACAGATTCAGAGGTTCTGCGGGAAGGCCTTTTATAGCAGATAGCTTTTAGGATGTCCAGTCAGCCTATACGATAGCCACCAATACAATACAATACAATTCCCTACCCCTAGGTCGGACCTTAGTATTCATGGTTAGGCTTTGTCATACCCATGTCCCTGGCTGCAAAGGAAGCCAGGCTGTGCCAGTCAGATTTTCTCTCTGTAAATTAAAAATGGTACTTAGAGGTTGCCAGTCTGTCTCTAGAATTGCAATATGGAATCTCAAGAGCATGGGGCAGCTATATTCTGCCATGTGGATGAAGAAGCTGTTAAAATGGTATACAGGAAGACAGAAGAATGAAACACAGATTTCCTCTTGGTTTGCAGTAGCTTGACTTACTTTCAATAACTTGTGTCTCTACTAAAACACTCTAATATTAAAAAACTCATCTGCATGTAACTAAAACCTTTACCTTAAACATCAAGTGAAGTTAATGGGTCTTCTATTTTATTTATTTTATTTTTAAAATTAATTAATTAATTATTTTTAAAAATTTTGCATTTTATTTTATTTATTTGTTTATACAGCAGGTTCTTATTAGTCATCAATTTTATACACATCAGTGTATACATGTCAATCCCAATCGCCCAATTCATCAAACCCCCACCCGCACCCCGCTGCCGCTTCCCCCCTTGGTGTCCATACGTTTGTTCTCTACATCTGTGTCTCTATTTCTGCCTTGCAAACCGGTTCATCTGTACCATTTTTCTAGGTTCCACACATATGCATTAATATACGATATTTGTTTTTCTCTCTCTGACTTACTTCACTCTGTATGACAGTCTCTAGATCCATCCACGTCTCTACACATGACCCAATTTCGTGCCTTTTTATGGCTGAGTAATATTCCATTGTATATAAGTACCACATCTTCTTTATCCATTCATCTGTCGATGGGTGTTTGGGTTGCTTCCATGACCTAGCTATTGCAAATAGTGCTGCAGTGAACACTGGGGTGCATGTGTCTTTTTGAATTACGGTTTTCTCTGGGTATATTCCCAGTAGTGGGATTGCTGGATCATATGGTAATTCTATTTTTAATTTTTTAAGGAACCTCCACACTGTTCTCCATAGTGGCTGTATCAATTTACATTCCCACCAACAGTGCAAGAGGGTTCCCTTTTCTCCACACCCTGTCCAGCATTTGTTGTTTGTAGATTTTCTGATGATGCCCATTCTAACTGGTGTGAGGTGATACCTCATTGTAGTTTTGATTTGCATTTCTCTAATAATTAGTGATGTTGAGCAGCTTTTCATGTGATTCTTAGCCATCTGTATGTCTTCTTTGGAGAAATATCTATTTAGGTTTTCTGCCCATTTTTGGATTGGGTTGTTTGTTTTCTAAATATTGACCTGCATGAGCTGTTTATATATTTTGGAGATTAATCCTTTGTCCGTGGATTCGTTTGCAAATATTTTCTCCCATTCTGAGGGTTGTCTTTTCATCTTGTTTATGGTTTCCTTTGCTGTGCAAAAGCTTTGAAGTTTCATTAGGTCCTATTTGTTTATTTTTGTTTTTATTTCCATTACTCTAAGAGGTGGATCAAAAAAGATCGTGCTGTGATTTATGTCAAAGAGTGTTCTTCCTATGTTTTCCTCTAAGAGTTTTATAGTGTCCGGTCTTACATTTAGGCCTCTAATCCATTTTGAGTTTATTTTTGTGTATGGTGTTAGGGAGTGTTCTAATTTCATTCTTTTACATGTAGCTGTCTGGTTTTCCCAGCACCACTTATTGAAGAGACTGTCTTTTCTCCATTGTATATCCTTGCCTCCTTTGTCATAGATTAGTTGACAATAGGTGCGTGGGTTTACCTCTGGGCTTTCTATCTTGTTCCATTGATCTATGTTTCTGTTTTTGTTCCAGTACCATATTGTCTTGATTACTGTAGCTTTGTAGTGTAGTCTGAAGTCAGGGAGTCTGATTCCTCCAGCTCCGTTTTTTTCCCTCATGACTGCTTTGGCTATTCGGGGTCTTTTGTGTCTCCATACAGATTTTAAGATTTTTTGTTCTAGTTCTGTAAAAAATGCCATTGGTAGTTTGATAGGGATTGCATTGAATCTGTAGATTGCTTTGGGTAGTATAGTCATTTTCACAATATTGATTCTTCCAATCCAAGAATATGGTATACCTCTCCATCTGTTGGTGTCATCTTTAATTTCTTTCATCAATGTCTTATAGTTTTCTGCATACAGGTCTTTTGTCTCCCTAGGTAGGTTTATTCCTAGGTATTTTATTCTTTTTGTTGCAGTGGTAAATGGGAGTGTTTCCTTAATTTCTCTTTCAGATTTTTCATCATTAGTCTATAGGAATGCAAGAGATTTCTGTGCATTCATTTTGTATTCAGCAACTTTACCAAATTCATTGATTAACTCTAGTAGTTTTCTGGTGGCATCTTTAGGATTCTCTATGTATCCTAAATATATGTATGTATGTATTCTCTATATATCTATGTCATCTGCAAACAGTGACAGTTTTACTTGTTCTTTTCCAATTTGTATTCCTTTTATTTCTTTTTCTTTGATTGCTGTGGCTAGACTTCTAAAACTATGTTGAATAATAGTGGTGAGAGTGGACATCCTTGTCTTGTTCCTGATCTTAGAGGAAATGCTTTCAGTTTTTCACCATTGAGAATGATGTTTGCTGTGGGTTTGTCATATATGGCCTTTATTATGTTGAGGTAGGTTCCCTCTATGCCCACTTTCTGGAAAGTTTTTATCATAAATGGGTGTTGAATTTTGTCAAAAGCTTTTTCTGCATCTATTAAGATGATCATATGGTTTTTATTCTTCAATTTGTTAATAATGGTGTATCACGTTGATTGATTTGCATATGTTGAAGAATCCTTGTATCCCTGGGATAAATCCCACTTGATCATGGTGTATGATCCTTTTAATGTGTTGTTGGATTCTGTTTGCTAGTATTTTGTTGAGGATTTTTGCATCTATATTCATCAGTGATATTGGTCTGTAATTTTCTCTTTTTGTAGTATCCTTGTCTGGTTTAGGTATCAGGGTGATGGTGGCCTCATAGAATGAGTTTGGGAGTGTTCCTTCCTCTGCAATTTTTTGGAAGAGTTTGAGAAGGATGGGTGTTAGCTCTTCTGTAAATGTTTGATAGAATCCACCTGTGAAGCCATCTGGTCCTGGAATTTTGTTTGTTGGAAGATTTCTAATCACAGTTTCAATATCATGACTTGTGATTGGTCTGTTCATATTTTCTATTTCTTCCTGGTTCAGTCTTGGAAGATTATACCTTTCTAAGAATTTGTCCATTTCTTCCAGGTTGTCCATTTTATTGGCATAGAGTTGCTTGTAGTAGTCTCTTAGGATGCTTTTTATTTCTGCGGTGTCTGTTGTAACTTCTCCTTTTTCATTTTTAATTTTATTGATTTGAGTCCTCTCCCTCTGTTTCTTGATGAGTCTGGCTAATGGTTTATCAATTTTGTTTATCTTCTCAAAGAACTAGCTTTTAGTTTTATTGATCTTTGCTATTGTTTTCTTTATTTCCATTTCATTTATTTCCGCTCTGATCTTTATGATTTCTTTCCTTCTGCTAATTTTGGGGGTTTTTTGTTCTTCTTTCTCTAGATCCTTTAGGTGTAAGGTTAGATTGTTTATTTGAGATTTTTCTTGTTTCTTGATGTAGGCTTGTATAGCTAAAAATTTCCCTCTTAGAACTGCTTTTGCTGCATCCCATAGGTTTTGGATCGTCGTGTTTTCATTTGTCTCTAGGTATTTTTTGATTTCCTCTTTGATTTCTTCAGTGACGTCTTGGTTATTTAGTAACGTATTGTTTAGCCTCCATGTGTTTGTGTTATTTACGTTTTTTCCCCTCTAATTCATTTCTAATCTCATAGCGTGTGGTCAGAAAAGATGCTTGATATGATTTCAATTTTCTTAAATTTACTGAGGCTTGATTTGGGACCCAAGATATGATCTATCCTGGAGAATGTTCCATGCGCACTTGAGAAGAAAGTGTAAACTGCTGTTTTTGGATGGAATGTCCTATAAATATCAATTAAATCTGTCTGGTCTATTGTGTCATTTAAAGCTTCTGTTTCCTTATTTATTTTCATTTTGGATGATCTGTCCATTGGTGTAAGTGAGGTGTTAAAGTCCCCCACTCTTATTGTGTTACTGTCGATTTCCTCTTTTATAGCTGTTAGCCGTTGCTTTATGTTGAGGTGCTCCTATGTTGGGCGCATATATATTTATAATTGTTATATCTTCTTCTTGGATTGATCCCTTGATCATTATGGAGTGTCCTTCCTTGTCTCTTGTAACATTCTTTTTTTTTTTTTTTTTTTTTTTTTTGCGGTATGCGGGCCTCTCACTGTTGTGGCCTCCCCCGTTGCAGAGCACAGGCTCCGGACGCGCAGGCTCAGCGGCCATGGCTCACGGGCCCAGCCGCTCCGCGGCATATGGGATCCTCCCAGACCGGGGCAC
Source organism: Mesoplodon densirostris (assembly GCF_025265405.1). Lineage (NCBI taxonomy): Eukaryota > Metazoa > Chordata > Mammalia > Artiodactyla > Ziphiidae > Mesoplodon > Mesoplodon densirostris. The sequence continues at coordinate 32,112,330 of NC_082674.1, forward strand.
GAACCCGTATCCCCTGCATCGGCAGGCGGACTCTCAACCACTTGCGCCACCAGGGAGGCCCAACATTCTTTATTTTAAAGTCTATTTTATCTGATATGAGTATTGCTACTCCAGTTTTCTTTTGATTTCCATTTGCATGTAATATCTTTTTCCATCCCGTCACTTTCAGTCTGTATGTGTCCCTAGGTCTGAAGTGGGTCTCTTGTAGACAGCATATATATGGGTCTTGTTTTTGTATCCATTCATCAAGCCTGTGTCTTTTGTTTGGAGCATTTAATCCATTCAAGTTTAAGGTGATTATCGATATGTATGTTCCTATGACCATTTTCTTAATTGTATTGGGTTTGTTTTTGTAGGTCCTTTCCTTCTCTTGTGTTTCCCACTTAGAGAAGTTCCTTTAGCATTTGTTTAGAGCTGGTTTGGTGGTGCTGAATTCTCTTAGCTTTTGCTTTTCTGTAAAGCTTTTGATTTCTCCATTGAATCTGAATGAGATCCTTGCTGGGTAGAGTAATCTTGGTTGTAGGTTCTTCCCTTTCATCACTTTAAGTATATCATGCCACTCCCTTCTGGCTTGTAGAGTTTCTACTGAGAAATCAGCTGTTAACCTTATGGGAGTTCCCTTGTATGTTATTTGTCATTTTTCCCTTGCTGCTTTCAATAATTTTTCTTTGTCTTTAATTTTTGCCAATTTGATTACTATGCACCTCAGCGTGTTTCTCCTTGGGTTTATCCTGTATGGGACTCTCTGTGCTTCCTGGACTTGGGTGGCTATTTCCTTTCCCATGTTAGGGAAGTTTTCGACTATAATCTCTTCAAATATTTTCTTGGGTCCTTTCTCTCTCTCTTCTTTTTCTGGGACCCCTATAATGCGAATGTTGTTGCATTTAATGTTGTCCCAGAGGTCTCTTAGGCTGTCTTCATTTCTTTTCATTCTTTCCTCTTTATTCTCTTCCACAGCAGTGAATTCCACCATTCTGTCTTCCAGGTCACTTATCTGTTCTTCTGCCTCAGTTATTTTGCTATTGATTCCTTCTAGTGTAGTTTTGATTTCAGTTATTGTGTTGTACATCTCTGTTTGCTTGTTCTTTAATTCTTCTAGGTCTTTGTTAAACATTTCTTGCATCTTCTCGATCTTTGCCTCCATTCTTTTTCTGAGGTCCTGGATCATCTTCACTATCATTATTCTGAACTCTTTTTCTGGAAGGTTGCCTATCTCCACTTCATTTAGTTGTTTTTCTGGGGTTTTATCTTGTTCCTTCATCTGGTACATAGCCCTCTACCTTTTCATCTTGTCTGTCTTTCTGTGAATATGGTTTTTGTCCTACAGGCTGCAGGATTGTAGTTCTTCTTGCTTCTGCTATCTGCCCTCTGGTGGATGAGGCTGTCTAAGAGGCTTGTGCAAGTTTCCTGATGGGACGGACTCTGGGTCTTCTATTTTAAAAATGAAAATTATTCTGGAAAGATTAGGGCTATCAAAAATACATAATTTAATGTAAGTTACTTTAACCAGATTACTGCAAACTTTGGGAACAGGAGTGTTATTTGTAGGGAAGAGGGTGGGGAGTGGGCCATGAAGGTGATGTGAGGAGAGGCAAAATAGGTGAAGAGTCACAGCAATGGTTTTAGAGATGAACAAGGGAGCATGGAGCCAGGATATGGTCATTTCTATGTGGTGTTTACACATTTTCTCCTTGTGCTGGAGAGTGTGCAGGTATTTCCAATCTAGGCCAATCTAACCACCAGTGTGAATGTCAGGTGGCATTTAGGATCTGTCAGTTTCAGTTTTTGCTGTTGTAAATAATACCTGGTTAGGATTCTCGAACTGAAGATTAAAAACATGAGTGGGTTATTTGAAGACAACACAGTGTGCTTAGCAGAGTTGATTTAGTGTTCATTCAACTAGTCAACTCATTACACAAGTAGTTATGTTTAGCTCTTGCTCATCACACAAGGGCAAGACAAATTTTTCCTCCCAACTCTCAGGGCTGGGTGCATATCTCTTCTGGGTGTCTTGATCCATTTTCCCCTTTTGTTCATGATTAAAGGGCTATGGACTCTTTCAGGAAGTTGTCTCAGAATTCCATTAGCATCACAGTTTCTAGACTTTCCTACCAGGTCAGTAACTTGTTAAAAGCTCACCTTCTGGTTCCTGAGATTTCTCTTTTGCTTTCTGCACATTTGGTCCTCATCCATTCTACTATCTCCTGTTTTTCCCACTATTTTCCTATTTTTATTGCATGTGTGTAGCTGGAAGGGGAGCTCCATATCTCCCAGGAAGGCTTGCTGTTGAAGAGGGAAATATCTGACTTCCCAGGAGCTTAAGGTTCTTCATATTCTTTTAAAACAAGCCCCAACATGGGACTTCCCGTGTGGTCCAGTGGTTAAGACTATGCGCTTCCACTGCGGGGGCCGGGGGGGTGGGGTGTGGGTTCAATCCCTGGTCAGGGAATTAAGATCCTGCATGCCAACGGCTGACAAGAAAAGGAAAAAAACAAAAAACAAAAAAACGCAACCCATGGAAGGAGGTAAAGCCACTGAGCTTTGAAGACATTGGCAAACCTTTCAGGATCTGAGGCACTGCTGCCTTTAACCCTTTATTGCCACATCAATGATTCATTTTGTTATTTTAAGGACCTCCCTTCCTTTGCTAGGGAGGTAATTTTGAATTTCACTCTAAGTTCCCCAGAAAGCTACAAATGTGAGCTTAATCTAGGTTGTTTGATGCAATTATAATTTTATCTGACGGTCTGGGTGATACGTTTAGAAAAGGAGTATCTGAGGGCTGGTCCTGGAAGTCCAGTTCTAGGTCCCTGGCTGAGTTCACAAGGAAAACACATCGCAAGGAGGACGTATCTGATCTCTGGGAGCCATAAGGACCCTAAGGTTACATTCTGCCTGAGAATGGCTGGCTGTGGCTCCCTGATGCTCTTCAGCTGTGGGCTGGGAAGGCATACTAGAATGAAGCTAAGAAAATCTGTGCTTTCTTGAGAGCTTCTTTTAAAAAAAATTTTTTTTAATTAAAAAAAATTTTTAATTGAAGTATAGTTGGTTTACAATGTTGTGTTAGTTTCTGGTGTACAGTAAGGTGATTCAGTTTTATATGTGTGTGTGTGTGTGTGTGTGTGTGTGTGTGTGTGTATTCCCTGTGCTATACAGTAGGACCTTTTTTTTTTTTTTTTTTTCTTTTTTTTGCGGTATGTGGGCCTCTCACTGTTGTGGCCTCTCCCGTTGCGGAGCACAGGCTCCGGACGCGCAGGCCCAGCGGCCATGGCTCACGGGCCCAGCCGCTCCGCGGCATATGGGATCCTCCCAGACCGGGGCATGAACCCGTATCCCCTGCATCGGCAGGCGGACTCTTAACCACTGCGCCACCAGGGAGGCCCCAGTAGGACCTTTTTGTTTATCTGTTTTATATACAGTAATGTGTATCTGTTAATCCCAAGCTCCTAATTTATCCCTCCCCCACTTCCCCTTTGGTAACCATAAGCTTGTTTTCTATGTCTGTGAGTCTGTTTCTGTTTTGTAAATAAGGTCACTTGTATCTTTTTTAGATTCCACATATAAGAGATATTATATGACCTTTGTCTTGACACCTTCTTAAGGAAGGGGTGTAACAATATGGAGATTTGCATGTGTCATAAATTTTTATGAACTCTTATGTCGGTTTTCAGAGTACTTTGCAAATGCAAACTCCCAACTCTCACTGTGCATGATTTTTCTCATTTATGGCTGGGCAAACAGAAGCATAAAGAGCAGCAATGACTGGTCTGAGATCACCAAGTTAGTGAAATAGGCAGAGCTCACAGACTGATTATCTCTTACTGCACCTCTTGCCCAGCCAGTCACCTTCACCCTTAGTCTTCCCTGACAGCTGCCATCCACAGCTCCTTAGGAAAAGGGAAATTCAAGCACAGATGAAGGAAAAGGAAATTGTTTCAGTCCAGTGTTCTCTTAACATTTCATTCAAACCTGTGCTGTTGGACTAGCAGCCCCCATGTGATTTAATATAGTAGTGGTTAAATCTAAAGAGAAAAGTATATGTACAGTAAACTAACACTAATGCATTTTGGGGGAGAGAACTGCTGACTCAAGCGAAATATACATTTATTTCCACCATGTGAACTATAGTGACTGCTATTTGTTTCTCTCTGTTCACTCAGGTATTAAATTGAGTTTAAGCAGCCTGGAACAGTTTGATGCCTCCTCCTTTCAGCCATGGAAAGTGCCAGGTGGCTTGCCTCTAGAATCTGACATCCTGTTGGCAAGGATAACAATCCACAACTGAGATCCTTTGGCTTTCTTTAGGCCCATCTATGAGAAATAAATCAGAATGATGCAGAGCTAAGAGCATGAACTTTGGCCACAAATGGTCTTAGGTTCGAATTCTGTCACTTAGTAATGGTGTGACTGGGTCCTCTGTGAGAATTGTCTTTCAGGTCATGATTAAATAGCACATGATAGGTGGGTAATAATAATGATAGTAGTAATAATAATTGTTATTAAAGCAGCCACCATTAAATGAGTACTCACTACACACCAACCACTGTGCTAAGTGGTCTCAGTCTTGACAACAACAATAGGAAATGGGTACTGCTAATAAATGTATACTTAATGTCAGTTGCTCTTTTCCTTGACTGAGTAGGTATTTACTGAGCATTGGATACATGCAGACGTCATACTGGGTGTTGGTGATTTAGCATTAAATGGGTCGTGATACCACCTCTCAAGGAGTTCTTGTACTCCTGGGGGAATGGGGAAGAAGACAAAGGAAATACGAAATGATAAGGACTATCGGGGGTATGATGGGAGCAAATGGAGGGGAGAATATGAAACAAAGTAGGAGTTAGGGAAGGTTGAACCCTCAGGGTTCTGTGGCTCGGGAGATTGCTAGACTGCTAAGGTCATGGACTTCTGAGTTCAAGTCCAGTGCCCTTTACTAATCCTTCCCTCCTAGATGAGTGTCATCACTAAGACAAGACTCTGGGAAGCTTCTTCCCAAGGAAAGGATTACTTTAAGGAAAAAAACCTTTATTGTGAAAGTTTTCAAATTCACAAAAACAGAACAGAATAATAGACTCTTTTACTCATCCTCCACATTCAGTAATCATCAACATTTTGCCACATAAGCTACATGCAAAGGACACTTTTACTGGGGGGCTCTGCGGGTGATTCCGAAGAGACTGTATAAATCCCTTGTCCATTTCCCCTTGTCCTATATCCATAAACTGGATCTTCTCTCCTCCCTCCGTTGTGAAGACACCCCTTGATTCTAACAGGAGAGTGAGCGTCGGGCCTGTGATCCAACCTCCATCACTGCTGGAGTAGAACAGCCCCACATATATGCTGGAATAGCATCTCCTTTTAAACAAAGACAGGATTATTATTGCGGTAGTCACATTTGCATTTTGCACATACGCACTTCTTTTTTAAACATCGGTCATAATGCCTGGTTTGGTGAACAATGCCTTAATCATCACATGGTCGGTGTAGTAAGACCATCTTTAGCAAATGGATTGGACACAATAGACATCTTGGTTAAGATGCTAGACCTCACTGGGTGACTATTGTCACCCACATCTATTATGTGGCAGTCATCTGGTGAATGCTAGGTCTGACTGTGAAAATAGATTTGCACTTTGTCTTTTTTTTTTTTCTCCTTTTTCTCCATCAGTCCCAGCCCCTGGAAAGGAGTCTGTCTCAGGCAGCATGCTCTGAGTGGCGATTCTGAAGGCAGGGGAAAGACAAAACCAAAAACCAAAAACGAGTGCTTAGACTACTAACCCATGGAATTTATTTTGTGGTGCATATTTTCGATTACAAAAGAGCTGATTGAGCTTATGAAACAAGAGTAAGTCATTTCTGGAAGGGAAATTCTCTCTAGCATTCAGTAAAGAGATTGATTGGGTTTACCAAAGTTAGAATAAGGCTGCTTTTGTTAAAAAGGAAGTGATTAGGTACAGGGGAAATCATTTTGGATTGTCAGATAAGAGTCTTAAGTTCAACTCCTAGGCTATGCTTTGATGAACCAGGCTATATTTGGCAAGGCACCTCACACCTCTGGTCTCAGTTTCCTTACCTGTAAAATACATAAGATCCTCTTAGTCTCTGATATTTTGTGACTTTAAGGGGATTTAATGCAATGCAGTGGTTAAAAGCAGGTCTTTAGGAGTTGGATAAAGCTGGGTTTCAGGCCTATGTCAACTGCCTGTTAGCTGTGTGATCTTAAAAAATTCACTTAACCTTTCTGTTCTCCATCTTCACAGTTTGTAAAACTAGTACAGTAGTAATAGTTCAGCCAAGAACTATTAGATCAAATGTATTGTGCTTCACATAGTTCCTGGCACATTTAAACTCAATAAATGGGATTTCTTCCTATTATGTGCTCTTGTTGCCTAAATAATCAGAGATCCAGGAAGAAAAACAAAGCCCTCAACAAAATTTTACTGGAAAATGAAGCAAGATCCCTGTCCCTAGCTAGCAATATTTTCACAAGTACTTTGCTCTGATCCAGTGCTAGCATGCATGAAGATGCATTATGAGCTCAGTGCCATGTCTGTGGTTCATTTCTAATTTCATTCATTTAAACAACCAGCCAGCATTCACCCAGGACCCTCTAGGTTCTTGAGATTCTACTGGCCTTGAGGACGAAAAGGGAAATGTGCCATCTTTCCTGCTATCACGGGGCTTACAGTAGAGAGGGCAGAGGTAGACCTAAGCAATATTATCGCATTACTTTCTTCACCAGCTCTTTCTTTCTCTGTGCTTTCTGGAAATTCTTTCACATTTGGAACTCAGAGGCCGATGCCCATTTTTAAGTTTGCCTTAAAGTCAGATTTCTCTGTGATCTGAGGTTCAGATGCCTCACTGGGTATCTTCTCAAACCACATAACTTCAGATTCTCTGTGTTGAAGTCTGTTATCGGTTCAATTCTTCTCTTTCTAAAAAGAGTTAAGAATATTTGAAACAAACTGGGAAAGTGAGTAGATGTTTGTACAGCTATTTGAAACAAACAAGCAAACAAACAAAACGAGAAGAGTGAATAGCCTGGTTCCACTTTAAAAAATTATAACCTTAGTTAACTTCTGCTGAGTCCTCTTTATAATATAAACAGGCAGTGCTTGAAGCAATTTGTATATAATCATTTCTTAATCCTCACAACAGCCGTGGTAAATAGATTCGAGGATAATTCCCGTTTTTTGCTGGTGAGAAAAACTGAGGGACAGACAGGTTGAGTCAGTTGCTAGTCAGACAACTAGTATGTGGCTAAATTGGGATTTAATCTCTTACCGTCTGACCCCAGAACGAGGCTCATATCCAGTGGTTTCTGAATGGCACAAGATACTTGTAATAATTTTCTATTGTTTTATTAAATGTTGAGCTCAAGAAAATTAAATCACAGGGGACTGCAAATATAATTCAAACTTTTATTAAATGTCAGAATATCAGATTTTTGGATGCACTTTACTTCTGGGCAATGATCCAAGTTTGAAGCATATATTTAAGTATTTGCTGCTGTGATTATTGTATTGACTTATAGTGGCAAATCAGATTACACAGTGAGGAGGATTAAGTTACTGACACACACTTTGGGGAGGACACCTTTTGATCTTGGTTTGGGAGTTCAGATGTTCCCTTATAAGGAGCAGGCCTTCTCCTTGTCTCTTTCCTTTGAACTACCTGCTCTATGGAGAGAGTTGTCATTTAACTTGAACTTGTGAGTTCTGAAAGGGACCTTTATTCTTTTTCCTTCTGCAAGATGCATGCCACCAGAAATAAAAGCTCTTGGTTTGTAAGTTTAGAGCTGCTATCATAACCATTTTTTGTTTAGTTTGGAAAACTCCGAACTGCTACCTACTCCATCTTTTTTTTTTCTTCCTAGAAGTTCTTTCAAACATAATTCTTTTAGTGGAATAAAAGATTTTTTCTGTCTTAATATACTATAAATAGTCATCTTTTTTTTAAATTGGGGTATAGTTGCTTTACAATGTTGTATTTCTGCTGTACAATGAGGTGAATCAGCTCTATGTATATATATATATCCCCTCCCTCTTGGACCTCCCTCCCCACCCCCCATCCCACCCATCTAGGTCACCACAGAGCACCGAGCTGAGCTCTCTGTGCTATACAGCAGGTTCCCACCAGCTATCTATTTTACACATGGTAATGTATATATGTCAGTCCCAATCTCCCAATTCATCTCCCCCCCTCCTCCCCACCACCCGTGTCCACATGTCTGTTCTCTACGTCTGTGTCTCTATTCCTGCAAATAGGTTCATCTGTACCATTTTTCTAGATTCCACATATATGCGTTAATATACGATATTTGTTTTTCTCTTTCTGACTCACTTCACTCTGTATGACAGACTTTAGGTCCATCGTCTCTACAAATGACCCAGTTTCGTTCTTTTTATGGCTAATATTCCATTTTATATATATGTACCACATCTTCTTTATCCATTCATCTGTCAGTGGACACTTAGTTTGCTTCCATGTCCTGGCTATTGTAAAGCCAGTGCTGCCGTGAACATTGGGGTGCATGTGTCTTTTTTTTTTGTGCTGATTCACTTTTTTTTTAACATCTTTATTGGAGTATAATTGCTTTACAATGGTGTGTTGGTTTCTGCTTTATAAGAAAGTGAATCACCTATACATATACATATATCCCCATATCTCTTCCCTCTTGCGACTCCCTCCCTCCCACCCTCCCTATCCCACCCCTCTAGGTGGTCACAAAGCACCGAGCTGATCTCCCTGTGTTATGCGGCTGCTTCCCACTAGCTATTGATTTTACATTTGGTAGCATATATATGTCCATGGCACTCTCTTACTTTGTCCCAGCTTACCCTTCTCCCTCTCCATGTCCTTAAGTCCATTCTCTATGTCTGCGTCTTTATTCCTGTCCTGCTCCTAGGTTCATCAGAATCATTTTTTTTTAGATTCCATATATATGTGTTAGCATACTGTATTTGTCTTTCTCTTTCTGACTTACTTCACTCTGTATGACAGACTCTCGGTTCATCCACCTCACTACAAATAACTCAATTTCATTTCTTTCTATGGCTGAGTAATATTCCATTGTATATATGTGCCACATCTTTATCCATTCATCTGTTGATGGACACTTAGGTTGCTTCCATGACCTGGCTATTGTAAATAGAGCTGCAATGAACATTGTGGTACATGACTCTTTTTGAATTATGGTTTTCTCGGGGTATATGCCCAGTAGTGGGATTGCTGGGTCGTATGGTAGTTCTACTTTTAGTTTTTTAAGGAACCTCCATACTGTTCTCCATAGTGGCTGTATCAATTTCCATTCCCACCAACAGTGCAAGAGGGTTCCCTTTTCTCCTCACCCTCTCCAGCATTTATTGTTTGTAGATTTTTTGATGATGGCCATTCTGACCGGTATGAGGTGATACTTCGTTGTAGTTTTGATTTCTCTAATAATTAGTGATGTTGAGCATCTTTTCATGTGCCTCTTGGTCATCTGTATGTCTTCTTTGGAGAAATGTCTATTTAGGTCCTCTGCCCATTTTTTGATTGGGCTGTTGGGTTTTTTTTGATACTGAGCTGCATGAGCTGTTTGTATATTTTGGAGATTAATCCTTTGTCAGTTACTTCGTTTGCAAATATTTTCTCCCATTCTGAGGGTTGTCTTTTACAGCTACATGTAAAAGAATGAAATTATAACACTCCCTAACCCCATACACAAAAATAAACTCAAAATGGATTAAAGACCTAAATGTAAGGCCAGACACTATAAAACTCTTAGAGGAAAACATAGGAAGAACACTCTTTGACATAAATCCCAGCAAGATCTTTTTTGACCCACCTCCTAGAGTAATGGAAATAAAAACAAAAATAAACAAATGGGACCTAATGAAACTTAAATAGTCATCTTTTAAGTCTGCTCTCCTCCACGAGGCATCTATATCACTTGCTTCTTGGACCATCTTTATTCTTCTGACTTTACCCTCCATAACTCCTGAAAGCTGGACTTAAAAATGGCCCTAATTCCAACTTCCTTTCCACCTCAGTTCCAGAATCAATCCTGGCAGGAAGTGCATCAGTCTCACCTCTGGGATTAGTTCACATTCCCGGCCTGGGCGCCCAGTGACATGGCCACAAATGCTGGGCCGCATGCTCTTCCTCATCACCCAATCCTGATAGCAGCCTCTTACCTGACATTGCAGTTGAGCCTGCCCTAAGACTCTCTTGCTACTCTGTTCCTCCCTTTGGACTGAAACTCTGCATATCCACAAACTCTGATCTGCACCTGACCTCATTATGCCCTTGAGTGATTATGCCTCGAGACGGAGTCTGACTCTCTCCGCCCAGAGCCAAGGGCAAAGCAGAAGCTGGGAATGCTGGGCTGAACGCTCTGGTTGCCTATGGGGGCAGTTATAGGAGTGAGTGCCAAGGATAGGCTCAAGGGGCCGTGATGCCCGAGATTCTAGAAAAGGAGTTCAAGCATCACTAAACGAGGAAGGAGAAATGTCATGAGCTTAGAGGTGAAGGGGTACATTATTGTACTAAAGAACAGGTGGGGCTTCCCTGGTGGCACAGCGGTTGAGAGTCCGCCTGCCAATGCAGGGGACACGGGTTTGTGCCCCGGTCCGGGAAGATCCCACATGCCATGGAGCGGCTGGACCCCTGAGCCATGGCCGCTGAGCCTGCGCGTCCGGAGCCTGTGCTCCGGAACGGGAGAGGCCACAAAAGTGAGAGGCCCGCTTACCGCAAAAAAAAAAAAAAAAAAAAAAAGAACAGGTGGACAGAGGTGCCCAGACTGAAACTGGGGCTGAAATGAATGGTTGGCTAGCACAGAGGCCAGGCAGGGCACTAGGTGAGGGATGGTGGTAGAAAGGACGAGTCCTGTGGGCCCTGTGACCCTTTTGTATGCCAGGGAGTGTCCCTGTCAGGATGGGCTCAGGACCTTCCATTTTGCAGCTGGCCCGGCTTGTACTCTGGTTCAGGATGCCCATTCCTGCCTGCTCTTGGCTGCCAAGGCCTCAGCAAGCCTCCTGCCTGCCCGAGTCTGGGCTCTGTCCCATTTTCAGTTTAATAGAATTGATGTGACTCAGCGCTCCCAGGACACATGGCATTGCCCTGTTTGGCTCTGGTCCTGATTTCAACAGAAGGGAAAAAGAAAAGAGGGCTGCCAACAAGGCCATTTCCTTCAACTCTAAGTCCCACTGTGCCCCCGGCTTCTTATGAGTGACAAACCTGAAGGATTCTGAGTAGCATTTTTCAATGAAAGTGTTTCATTTTATGTTTGTCTATCATAGAACATAAATAGTGGAGGGAAGAGATCATCTCTAATTAAAGTCAGCAAGTGTTTATCAAATGTCTATTATTTATTGGTTTTACTTATATCCCTAACCTTGTTATAAAAGTCACAGAGGCAAAAATGATATAAAATGTGGTTCCAGACTTCAGGGGCTTACCCAGAAATCATTATGAATTAAAGTCTTTAATGTATATAGAAATATAACTACTATCACCATATGATTTATGGGTTTAGCTATACCATGACTCAGATTATACCAACCAAAAAGAAACCAGACAGAGAAACTTTGTTGTAATCTTGCTTTCCAGCACCAGTCTAAAGGAATTCTAACTTTAAGCCCCAAAGTTTCAAGAGTCCTTTTGTTATAACTAGTAATAAAATCTCTCCCCCCCTTTCACACACACACACACACACACACACACACACACACACACTTCTACCTTGCAATGTTACTAGCAAGTCAGATCAGCCATAAAGCTGGCCAATGAGTAGCTCCTGACTGGCTGGATGATCAGCCCATACATTGTTTGGCAAATTGGATCAAGCCACAGAAAAGTAGCCTCAGATAAAGTGAGCGAGTTAACATAATTTACTTTCTCATAGTGAGAGGCTCTATTTAATTTTCACACCCCTGTGTCTGATGTCTTTTCATGAAATATAGTAGTCTACTTCTCAAAACTTCCCTGCTGGTGAAAAAGCATGCATTTATTTTTAAAATACGTTCTTAATTTCTGGTCCATAGGAATAAACCATGCCTCTGGGAAAGAAATGCGTTGTATGGATACACTTTGTGAAGGTAAACACACAGAGGCATCCTACTTTCTGTTAATTAATGATAGTAATGCCAAGTTTTTATAGGAAACTAATTTTGCTTTTAAACACCAGGGAGATCTTTGAGCGTAAGAAACATTTCAATTTAGGAAACCTGTAGCATGGCCAAAAGCCCAAATGTAGCAGATGAATTACAGTTGGTGTAGAAAATAAGATGCATCAGGAATTGTTCCATGAATGTTCAGTAAATACAACTGGACCACTGAAGGCATTTTCTCAAAGCTGAAGACAACTCCAAAAGTTGGGATTTGTTCCAGCATTTTCCCAAGAGTTGGAGTTCACATGCATGGACTGGGATTGTGGGAGGTGAGAAAGGCCATAGTAGTGAACAGCCCACTGGGTAGAACCATGCCTTGGGCAGGCCAGGGCTTTGCCAGACTGATGAAGGGTGGATATTCCTTGTCTACAAATGGAGACCAAGTCTGACCTTTTTGGAGGATGGGAGTTTCAGCTTCCTCTTGTTTCTATTCATTAGGAAGTTATTTATGAATGTTCACTAACTGTGATGTGACCTCCTTGGTGTATTTAAAGCAACCCTAGGCTGGTGTTGTCAAAGGTTTCATTGTACGCACAGATGCTACAAGTCAGCAGGAACGCAGAGTTTGACAGGGTGAGTGGCAAACGATGCGAGGGCTGAGTCACTGCAGAGCACGCCACACAACCCCTCTTGTGTAACGGGTTCTATTCTTGTGCCCTTACTGACTCTGCCCCATCTAGACTCGTCTGCCTTGGACTCTGCACCATTGTCCGCCTGGAAGCATAGCTGGTGATAAAGAATGATGAAAGTGAGGACAGTTACTTAAAGTGGAAACCCCCAAGTCTAGGTCCTCTGAGCCCCCATAAAGGTGTCTGCACTTTGATTTCCAGGAGTCAGTTCTACAGAAATACTCAAACAAGTGTCTACAAGTCCATCCGCAATGAAGACACGTACAAGAATGACAAATCGGAAACAACCTAAGTGGGAGAGGGGCCATCAATTATGGTATTATTTATGCAATGGAATATTATGTAGCTGTGAAAACAGCCAAGCAGCTTTATGTGAATAAAGCTGCCCACTGTAGATTGCTGAGGAAAAAAAACTATCTGTCTAATCTATCTATCTATCTATCTATCTATCATGATCCCATTTCTGTGTTTAAAAAATTATGTGTGTGTAGCAGTGCTGCCCTGGGGGACTGGAATTGGGAAAGCTGAGGGAAGGATCATCACTTTGTCTTTCTACATTTCTGTTTTACTGGGAATTTTGCAGTTCACATGTATTACTTTTGTAACTAAATATATATTTGCAAAAAGGAGATAAAATAATTTAAAAGCTTTTCAGTCAAGATGCCCAGAGTAATCCTGGGATTACACAGTAGCCAAAAAGAATACACATCCATAATTACAAACAGAGGTGCCATCATTGCTCCAGGCTCTTGAATGAAGCATTTCATCCGAGTGTATTTCTAGGAATATGTGTTCTGTCTTTTAAGAGAAGGTGCAACTATGAGTCCAAGTTGTTGATTGGCCTGACCCCTTTGTTCTAACAGCTTAGTGATACTATTAATAACATTCATTATTCATTTCCTATTTTATGGTTTACAAAGCACTTTTCACATCTTGAATAATACAACAAAGCTGTGAAGGGGTACTAGTATCCTTGTTTTCAGAAAAAGTAATTGGGGTTCAGGGAAGTTTGGAGATATGCTCTAAATCACACAATTAAGGCAGAACTGCAGTAGGAGTCAAATAGGGATTCTATCCCCAGTTAGCCATTAATTCTAGAAAAGTCACTGTTTTTCTAGGTCTCAGATCCCTCAACTATGCAACTGGGATGGTGAAGTTCTCCAAGTATAAAAGTATACAATTGTTGAAGTGAAACCAAGTAGATCTCCCTATCTAACACCCTGCAATTAACTTTGGGACAATTCTATGGATGTGTTTAAAGATACATTGTAAAGACAGGGCAGTCATTCTTTCTATTAGCATATTTAGGTGTGAAGTTAAAGCCTGTATATTTGTGAAGTGATTCAAAGGACAAATTATTGCAGATTGGTTGGAAGGAGCCCAAGGTGATATGGTCACATCCCTGCTATGGCCTTCCCTCCATCCCAGGTGGCACAGATGGTCATGGCCCACCGGAGGTGAATTGTGGTTCTTCTTTCCTGGCCTTGGTAATTCCAGCTACTTATATAAGCATTCCACGTGAATTAGAGTCGAGAGATGGTTTTATACAGGTCTAGTTGGTACATGGTAGTTCTAAATAAATGTTTGCTAATAACTGGATCTGCAGTGTAAATATTTGGCAATGGGTCGTAAAAGAAATTTACTTTTCCTATGACTGAACTATTGGTCTTATTAGTACCGTCTCCCAAGCAACCGATGCCTAATCTTTTCACTAATCAACACAATTTTCATGAACCTACCCCTGTAGGGCTGTGTTTTTTGTTTTTTTGTTTTTTGTGTTTTTTGCGGTACGCGAGCCTTTCACTGTTGTGGCCTCTCCTGTTGTGGAGCACAGGCTCCGGACGCGCAGGCTCAGCGGCCATGGCTCACGGGCCCAGTGCTCCGCGGCATGTGGGATCTTCCCGGACGGGGGCACGAACCCGAGTGCCCTGCATCGGCAGGCGGACTCTCAACCACTGCGCCACCAGGGAAGCCCGGGCTGTATTTTAAGACATAGCTTTTTGTTTTTATTCAGGAATGGTGAGGACAATAGATCAAGAGTTGACTGTCACTGAAAAATTAGTTTGTTACTCACAGTTCCCAAGGGGAGGGGCTCCGCCATGCCTGGGGGAGGGGGAGGAGAACGCAAGGAAGCGGCAAAATCAGTCAGGAGGCGGAAGGACCAAGGGGAAAACAAGGGCAAGAGCCCTCTTTGTGGTTTCCGCGGGGAGAAACAGGTGAGGCAGGGTAAACAAGTTTAGCACTGACTAGTTTGAATAATTCCAGTGGGTTCTGGGATATAAGGGCTGTCTCTGGCTCTTTGGTATTAGGGCAGGGGGACAGCGGCTCAGCGTGCAGAAGCCCAATAAAGGAGGTGGTTAGGCTCCCATGGCTCTGAGTGGGTTGGTTTGCATATGAAAGGCGTGCTCCTGACCCGGTCCTTCATTCTCCCTGGAATTGGCTGGCCCTGGGAGAGGCAGTCTCTCCAGGGTCAACAAGACCCCAGGTGTCCAAGCTTCAGAATAAAAAGGCATGCTACAGGCTGATCTAAATTAGGGTAGCCTTAGAAGGTAGCAAAGATTTGTCAAGCAGCGGTGCTAATAAAAATTGGGTATATAACCTATCATTCTGTATAATATTATGTGTACTGACATAGCACACTTTCATCGTGGATCACTGGTTTGGCATTAGTAAGTCTGGGAAAGGCTTGTACGTGTTTTCTTCCAAGACCACCAGATCACTTCGTCCTTTGAGATAGTTTATTTCTTCAGTTCTCCTGCAATGAAACTATACAATTAACAGTTTATTTCTTCAGTTCTCCTGCAATGAAACTATACAATTAACAGGTGGCAGTGGGTTCTTAGTGGGGGGATTTTCTAGCCCCTCCCACCTCACCCCCCTATACATACACACATTATTAACTTATGTATATTGAGAGGTAGTACATACTTACAAATATGTGTGAGTGCAAGCTGATATATACACATACCTTTAATCAAGGTATAGGAAGACAAAACATAAACCTTAATTTAAGTACCATGGACTTTCAACAAAAATGCATCTTAAAGTTGAACAGGATTTATCACATTATCGCCCCTCCACTCCCAGCACCTGCCCCTTCCCTGGTCTAGTTTGAGATCTCTGAACAACGTACAAATGAGCACACATCCTTCACTTTTTCAGGAATGACTTATGTAAAGACATCATCAGGATCAATAGATTTGTGTGCTGTAATGTATGATACCCTTGAGCAAGTCTACTTAAAAACTTAGCCCACATGTATTATTGAACACTGGCCTTATTTTTACAGTGAACGGTGAGTGCCACTTGACTCTATCCTCTTCTGCACGTACCCACGGGGCGGGCACACCCTCTTGAACACCAGTGAGACGGGGCGAGCCACTGGCTTCTACAGAGCACCCCCGGCCTGTGTTCCGAGAATTTTCTCCCCTGTAGGTCTGGCAAGACAATGCTTATACATAAACATGTTTTATACCCATTTGCTGGTCCAGCCAGAGAAGCGACGGGGCCGGGGTGGGGTGGTTTCTGAGCCAGAAGCTCTCTCTGTTGGAAGAGTCCAGCTTATTAACCTCTTAGGGGTAACTAATTCCTTTCTTTCATGACCTCGCTCATGGCTGCACAGCCACCTTCCTCTAAACCCTTGCTCAGATCTCCTCTCAAAATGGTGCCAATTGGACACACGTAACCCAGTTTCTAATAACCAACCTAATACGCTTTTCCTCTTGTCATAACATCATTAACAAGGGAAATAAGCCCCAATGCAGCAGTGACTGGGGCAGACCTTCTGTGCTTTATGTCTACATCCCAACTGTATTCTTCACACCCTTCACTGTTACGGTGCTAAGAATAGAAACATTCTTCAGTGTCTCCTTCCTTTTCTTTTGTCTGTTTGCTTTTGGCTGTTTCTCCATGAAGTATTCATGACCTGTCCACATTCCCCTGGATTTATTAACTTAGCTCCTTTTACATCTACTAGTTAACCTTGATGTCTTTCCTTCCTCCTGTGCAATAAATTCTTCCTCTGGATCAACACTCCTCATTCAGTACACACCTGCCTTATAAGTAACTCTCAAGATACTTGGGTCCTTTTTCAGAGTCCATGTTCACAGTTCAAAGCAACCTCTAGGGCTTTGATAACTTGGTTCTGGTAATCAGGGCAATAGCTACATATGCTCCATTCTTTTAAATTCTTTTCAGGTGGAAATCCATTCTGACTGCATTCAAAGTGAAGGTGAAAAAAAAATCCTTCCAGCTGTTTGATACAGGAAAGAGCTCATTGCTCTGCACAAATCTGAAGAGCTCACCCTATGTATCTTTCCTGTGACATCGCTGGCGCTCAGGCTTCTCTGTTGCTTCCTGGAGCATCCACCCATAGTCATTCTCCAGCCTTTCCCATTCCTGGATGGCAGGCAGAGTAGCACCTCGGGCGAAGGAATGAGTGTTCAGCTGAAATGAATGCCTGGAGAAGACGGATGCCTGCGGTGCAGGAGGATTGGCCAAGGCATTCACTCTCCAGCTGTTAGGAATTTTAATTGTCATGTCTGCTGGAATTCAGTAGAACCTTGGAGCATGATCGAAGGGGGAACAGGGTCAGGGAGGAGGGGAAGTAGTGGAGAACTGTGGGCTACCGTCCTACAAAGAAAGCAATTTAACTAAAGTATTAGTTTCCAATTGCTGTTATAACGAATTACCACCACCTTAAGGACTTAAGACAATTTATTACCTAACAGTTCTGTAGGTCAGAAGTCCAAAGTTAGTCTCACCTGGCTAAAGCCAAGGTATCAGCAGGGCTGCATTCCTATCTAAAAGCTCTAGGGGAGAATCTGTTTCCTTGCCTTTTCCAACTTCGAGAGGTTTCCTGCATTCCTTGACTTGCGGTCTACTTCCTCTATCTTCAACACCAGCAACAATGCATCTCTAACACTTTTTCCATTTTACACGTCTCTCTGACGGTACCCAGGAAATGTTCTCTGGTTTTAGGAATGCATGTGATTAGAGTGGACCCACTGGAGTAATCCAGGATAAACTCCCCATTTCAAGATGCTTAATCACATCTGCCAAGTCCCTTTTGCCACGTAAGGTAACACATTCATAGGTCCCAGGGGTGGAGTGGGCAGATTATTCTATCCTACCACACCACAAAGTCGATACCCTCACTGAGACAGAAAAAAGAAGTTTCTACCTTTAGACCTACCTTTTTTGTCTCCCTCGGATCTAATGGGACAGCCATAGATCTTTAAAAATGCTCTATTTGACATCAAATCAGTTTGTGATAAGTGAAATTTTATTATAGGCAAGTAATAATAATATTATCAGTTCCATCACAATTTTTCTTTATTCAAATTACTACTTTAAGGTTTAGGAGTAACTTTCTTTTCTCCTTCTCCATGTCTCTCCTTCAAACATCCAGGAGCTTCCTCTGCCTTCAAGAAACTTTATTCTTCCTGACCTCCCTAGCTGTAGAATGATTCCCTCCTGCCTTTGACTGCCAGAGTTCTCTGAAAATTAATCAACGTGTTACCTTTTTTTCCTTCATCTTCTATCCATCCCTCAGACCTCAGAAGTGTGGCTCCTGCCTTAACTCCTCTATTGATGATGACCTGCCGAAGGCCCCAGGTATTATGTCACTGAGACACTTTCTCACTTTTCTATCTGCTATTGGATATTCCCATGATTCTCAACACCGTTGACCAGGCCTTTCTTGAAACTCCCCATCCCTGGCTTGTGTGGCTCTCCTGAGTCACTCACACCATGCTGCCAGACCCTGGTCCCTCGTCCTCCACCCAGCCCCCACCTCCAGACACGACCTCTGCTCTTCTTTTCTACCCAGACTCCCACAGACTTCTGAACATGTTTGCCTCTGCATAGATACCTGCCGAATCTACTTTTCTACCTATTTGGTGGACATTTCTACACAGGTATCCTTCTGTCCTCTCAAACCCAAGTGGCCAGAGCTTAAATCTCCAACTCTCTTCTCCTTTCTGATTTATGTACCGACTTGCTTCTATAAAGTTTTTTTATTCATTTTAGTCAACAGATCCATCATGATCCTAATAGTCTTGGCCTGAATTCCAGCATTGGTGTCTGACTTCTTTTATCCCGTTTGGTTGACTTATTCACTATTTTCACTGTTGTGGCCTCTCCCGTTGTGGAGCACAGGCTCTGGACGTGCAGGCTCAGCGGCCATGGCTCACGGGCCCAGCCGCTCCGCGGCATGTGGGATCTTCCCGGACCGGGGCACGAACCCGTGTCCCCTGCATCGGCAGGCAGACTCTCAACCACTGCGCCACCAGGAAAGCCCAGACTTATTCACTATTTGTATTCATAATGTTTCTGGCATCTCTTCCTTTGCTTCCAGTGCTGCCCTCGTGATTCTCATCACCCTGGCCTGGGTGATCTGAAGTCCTTCTCAGCACTTACTTTACCACCACTGCTAGATTAATTCCTAATCTCTCTTCTTCCATCATGTCATTCTTCCTTTCTTCATTTCCTAAGATCTTAGTGTTGTTTAAACCCTCTGCTGTCTGAATCTAATCAATATTTCCAAGTTTATCAAACTTTTCATGACAAAAATTCTAGGAGGACCAGGATGTTCACTATCCCATGAACATACCTTGTTCATTACTATCTCTGGGTTCACATGGTTTTCCATTCCCGACATACTATCTCCTTCACCACCTATTTACTCTCATAGATCTTTTGAAGCTCAAGTCCCAATCTCCCCATCAATACTTCTTTGGCCGTCTCCATTTTTAAGATTTCTCCTTCCTCTGAACACATTAACATTTGCAGAGCACATGGCAAATCAGCAGAGAACTTCCATAAGGTCCAATCATCCACCCACTCATCTTCCTGCACCTGTCACCATGTCCTTCTTTCTTTCCACTGTTACTATGGATGAACTCTGCAGGTACCTACCTAAGACAACCTCTCCATTTATCTACCAGATCCCACTCCAGCATTTCTGCTTCTCTTTTCTGTATCAATTTCTCCATCCCTCCTGGATCATTTCCATCAGCACATAAGCATGCTGTTATCTTCTTATCTTCAAACAAACAAACAAACCTCTCTTAATCCCACTCCTGCCTCTAGCTATTCATTTTTTCTCCTTCCCTTTACAGCAAAACTCCTTTGAAGAAGTGATCTATCTGCGCTGCTCTAACTTCTCTCTTCCTATTCTGTCTTGAATGCATTCCAGTTGAGCTTACATCCCCAACAGTCTACTGAAAATGCACTCACTAAGGTCACCAAAGACCTCCCCTTTGCTAAATCCAGTGGTCAGTTCTCACTTCTCATCTTGCTTGACCAATCAGAAACGTTGTGACCTTGACAACTCTCTTCTATTTGAAGCACCTTCTTCACTTGGTGTCCCAGACCCCACCCTCTCCTGTCTCTCTGTCCATACCCCTCCAGTCTCCTTTGCTAGTTCTTACTCAACTTGTCATGCTTCTCAACTTGTAGCAGATTTCCATGTCTCAGTCCTTGGCCCTTTTTTCTTTTCTATCAACACTCACTCCCTGGGTGACATCATCCAGTCTCATGGTTTAAAGTCCCATCTATATGTGGCTTCTGTTGGCCCTCAAATTTATCTCTTTGCCTGAACCCCTTCCCCAAGCCCTAGATGTGTGTTTCCAATTGCTCACTCAGCATCTCCACTTAGAGATCTAATCAGCATCTCAATTAGTGCATCCCAAACCTAGCTCTTGAGAGTGTCACTGCTCCAACCTGCACATCCCATAGTGTCCCCGTGTCCACTGATGACAACTCCACCCAGTCCCTTTCTTTCTCTCTCACCATCAGCAAATCCTGTGGGCACTACTTTCAATATCTATCTGGAATCCAACCACTCATTGTCATTCTACTATTATCAGCTGGTCTAAAACACTGTCCTCTCTCTGTAATGATACAAATAACAGGTAAGAGTGCAGGCCCTGGAGTCATAGCATGCAGGGTTCAGTGCTGGCTCTGCCACTTACTAAGGGTATGGCCTTGGGCAAGTTATTTACCCTTTCTGTGCTTCAGTTTCCTCATTTATAAAATAAGGATGATGAGGATGATGAGGATGATGATGATGATGATAACTGTTACAAGGATTAAGTGCAAAACCATATAAAGTGCTTAGAACAATGCCTGGTATGTGATCAACAAATGTCAGCTCCATACTATTATTCTATAAATCCATAAAAGCTCCATGACTGTAGGTGGGAAGTAGTAGGCAGGAAGATCAGGGAAACCGTGGAAGCCGCCATTCTCCTAAGCATAAGCCATCTAGATCTTTAAATACCCAAACCCATGCTGAACCAGGCTGGGGGATAATTGTTCCCACCAACTCTGACCTGTGCCTACCACTTGATATGCTGCTTATTTTGTGCAGTTTTTACCTACTGATTTATAGAATAATAGTACATAGCTAGCATTTCTTTTTTATTTAATTTATGCTAACCATCTTTTTTTAAATTAATTAATTTATTTTTGACTGTCGGGTCTTTGTTGCTGTGTGTGGGCTTTCTCTAGTTGTGGCGAGTGGGGGCTTCTCATTGCCATGGCTTCTCTTGTTGCGGAGCATGGGCTCTAGGCACACGGGCTTCAGTAGTTGTGGCACACGGGCTCAGTAGTTGTGGCTCGTGAGCTCTAGAGCACAGGCTCAGTAGTTGTGGCGCATGGGCTTAGTTGCTCTGCGGTGTGTGGGATCTTCCTGGACCAGGGCTCAAACCAGTGTCCCCTACATTGGCAGGCAGATTCTTAACCACGGCACCACCAGGAAAGTCCCTCTAAAATTTCTTTCTTTTTAAAAAAAATTTATTTATTTTATTTTTGGCTGCGTTGGGTCTTCGTTGCAGTGTGTGGGCTTTCTCTAGTTGTGACAAGCGGGGTCTACTCTTCGTTGTGGTGCCTGGGCTTCTCCTTGTGGTGGCTTCTCTTGTTGTGGAGCACGGGCTCTAGGCGTGTGGGCTTCAGTGGTTGTGGCTCATGGATGCTAGAGCACAGGCTCCAGTAGTTTTGGCAAATGGGCTTAGTTGCTCCGCGGCATGTGGGATCCTCCCGGACCGGGGCACGAACCCGTGTCCCCTGCGTTGGCAGGCGGATTCTTAACCACTGCGCCACCAGGGCAGCCCCCTCTAACGTTTCTTGATCACACACTGTTTGTATTGTCACCTCTTTTCCTTTGTCTCTAGAGTACTTCCGATAGCTCCTCCTCTCCAAAGCTCCTTAGTCCTGATCCTGGCTCTAGTCTGTGTTGACCTCCCCCTTTCAGGATTCTGTATCTAGAGTTTGCTGTCATTGCTACCAAATACAACATTTAAAAGAGTGTTCTATAAACCCAGTTAACAATACTGCCGTGAGAGCCATTTTCAATTGTCATTTTATTGACACAAAGAACCTGGTCTTCTTTGCAAAAGTGGTTGATATGGAAAAGGGTAAACTGCTGAGTGAGGATGGAAAAAGGAAGTAATTCAAACTATGTCCACATTATTCAGGACCAAAAAAGCCAGGCAGCGTTCAGAAAAGGAAACTGAGAAATGGAAGCATTTCCCTAAATATTCAGAAAGTCCTGAAGTGGGGATTAAACTTCACTGTGAAACTTCAGGGATTTCTTTTGGCTAAATTCCACGATTCTTTGGAGAGAATCCCTTTCTGTTGTGTTTTTGTCTCAGCGGGGCTCATAAGGGCACATGGTGGCCTGGCTGGAAAACACTAAGTGACATCTCCCCCACTGTCAGCCCCCTCCCTGACTTGCCACTCACCTAGTCCAGGGCTCTTGATCACATGCAGACTACAGACACCAAATAAATTAGGCAGATGGAACTCATACATCAAAGCCACCTACTTGGACTCCTTTTTGGCCATTGGTACATTTTCTCTCTTTTTTAATCGGCCTCATAAATCTGACCCTGACAAGGTCCTGCCTCTCTATACCAGTAGTCAGAGGTGAGATAGTAATTTGTCCTCAAGCTTTCATCTGCTTCTCCACTTGAGTGACCATCAGTGCCATGTGGCACCCATTCATTACAGGGGTTCAGGTGTGGCTGTGGGGAGGTGTGTACCAAGTCCTGCCAAACTGGTGACTCCTTCCAAAAGAACAGGATGGTTCTCCAAGCACTGTGCACAGCAGATGATTACACGCCACAGTGCCTGATAAAATACTGGCATGCCAAGAGCTGTAAAGAACACGACACATTGTTCTGTGTTCTTCGGAGTATCTGATTCATAATAGCTGTTCACATACTGGCTAATGATTACCTGGACTCAAGTAATTTTTCAAGAGGCTTATCCAGATCAAGAACTGAAGAAAAAAACTGAGTTGTCCGGGGTGGTGATGTTGCTCTCTGAAGTGGGGGGAAATGCCTCCAGACCTGGGTTGAATTCACATATTCGGAGTCATTTGACTCAATCTTCGTCCCCTGGTGACATTCCAGATGTGAATGTTGACTTCAGTCACGTGGGCAAAGTTTGGGTCTCTCATCACTTGTGGAGAGCTGCCTTCTGGCTTCTAGGAGCCGCATCCTGGCTGGGTCTTGGGTCCTTCCTGAGTCTGCCTTTTTCTGCCTGCCCCTTTTTAGAGGAGGCTGTCTCTTTTTCTCCTCTCATCCAGATGCTGTTTACAGCTGGCTTAATGTCCCCCTGTCCTCTCTGGGCTTTCCCAGCCCCTTGCACGGGGAGGGGACATCCAGGTTCTACCTAGGTTCCCCTAACGTGTTTTGTTTCCATAAAAATGGGCAGTCACTTTCTACAGAGGCCTTTCTCTCTAGTCCATTTAGAGACCTTGAGGACTGGAGATACCTTGTTGTACTCTAGCAGTTCATTTTGGTTATTTACAAAACACCATTGAACCCCTTTATGGGCTCATAACAATATAGCCTATTGAAAGAGCATAATGGTTTCTTGCACTTTTGAACGCCCGTCATTCCACCAATGCTATAGATGATTTATGTTTGCAGGAGCCTTATGGTAAGCCTCCAGGCTTTTCACTGGGGTACAACCCTTGGGAGAGTAACGTTCTGTACCTCATGAGGATCATGACCTGCAGATGTGAGCAGCCACCAGATATTATTGTTGGAGATGATAAATAACAACAATCACAACAGCTGCCATATACACAGGGCCCTTATTACATGTCAGCCTTTACATTCAGTATGTTGCTAATGCTTTATTTTCATTGTGTGTTTGATTCTCATAGCAGCTCTATTATTACTCTGGTCCCCATTTTATAGATGAGGAAACAGAGGCTTGGAGAGGCTAAGCAAATCCTGCTCCCCACAACATATTCACATAGAATTTGAGCCCAAGTCCCTCCGACCCCACAGCCCAGACTCTATGTCTTGTTGCTGTGTCATCAAAGCATATTGTTAGACTCCCCTGCCTTGGCTTTGAGGACATGCATTTTCTTGGCTTCCTACCTACCTTCCTTCCTGGTCTTCTTTGTGGCTCTTCCTCCCCCCATGGAGGTTTTAATGCTCCAGTGTCTTCAAGCCTGCCTTGACCTGAACCTACTAGTTTTTCTAGCCACACTCTCCCCTAAGCAATCTCACCTAGTCCTGTGAATTTAAATATCAACATGCATTTAACACCTATCTGCTGACATTCTACAATCGAAATCTTCCCTTCCAGACTGCTGCCCTTACTCTCAGATTCATACATCCAGTTGAGATTTCTAAATGGCATCTCAAACTTAACAGGCCCCAAACAGAATTTTTTTTTTTTTTTTTTTTTTTTCAGTACGTGGGCCTCTCACTGCTGTGGCCTCTCCTGTTGCGGAGCACAGGCTCCGGACGCACAGGCCCATTGGCCATGGCTCACGGGCCGAGCCGCTCTGCGGCATGTGGGATCTTCCTGGACCGGGACACGAACCCGCGTCCCCTGCATCAGCAGGCGGACTCTCAACCACTGCGCCACCAGGGAAGCCCCCAAACAGAATTTTTTACTTTGTTCTCAAGAATGTTCCACACCTCACTTCATGATACCACCATTCAAACACTCAAACCAGAAATGTGGGCCTGGTTCTTGATTTTTCCTTTTCCTCATCTGGACTCCCAGTAATTCCATGAGTTCAACCTCGACCCACCTCTCTTCCTCCACTGCTGTGTCTTTAGTCTGAGCTACTCGCATCCCTTGTCTGAACTGTTGCAATAGCCTCCTGACTGGTTTCCCTGCTTTCATACTTCCCATCCCCAGCCCCAGTTCATTTTTCACTTAGTCGTCTGTGACGTTTAATATATGGATCAACTCGTGCCCCTCCCCTCCTTAAAACTCTGCAAAGGTTTTCTTATGACCGAAGTCCAAACGTCGTAGGATGCCCTTCTAGGCCATGTGTGAACTGGCTACTGACCAACTTTGCAACTGAATCTCATACTGCTCACTGGCTCATCCACTACTCTGTAGCTACAGTGGTGTCCTTCCAGTTCCTCAGTGATACAAAGCTCTTTCATGCCTCAGGACCTTTGCACTGGCAGTTCCCTATGCTGGGAATGCGCTCTCCCTGGCCCACAGGTGCTCACTACATGTTAACAAACAAGAATAGTAGGTTGGGGCTTCCCTGGTGGCGCAGTGGTTGAGAGTCCGCTTGCCGATGCAGGGGACGCGGGTTCGTGCCCTGGTCTGGGAAGATCCCACATGCTGTGGAGCGGCTGGGCCCATGAGCCATGGCTGCTGAGCCTGAATGTCCGGAGTCTGTGCTCCGCAACGGGAGAGACCACAACAGTGAGAGGCCCGCGTACCACAAAAAAAAAAAAAAAAAAAAAAAAAAAAGAATAGTAGGTTGCCTCTCCTACAAGAATAAGATGAATAATAAGTCACATGAAAAAAATCATGTCATCAATAACTTATTTAGCTATTTGTATTTATGACATTTAAATGACGTGGGCTTAATATGATTAGGCTGTGGGTTTTCTGAAGCATGTTTCTGTGTTTACGTGGATGGAGTAGGGAAGGGTGGGAGGAAACATATTCAGCATGTGGTAATGATGACTCATTAATCCTGAGAGGTAGATGTTGATATCCCTGTTTTTCAGAACTTGCTCAGAGAGGTTAGGTAACTAGCTAAGGATGAGCAGGTAAGAAGTATTAGGTCTGGAATTTATAGGTGGTCTGACTCCAATGCACGTGTATCCCCCAGATCTTGGTGCCTCTGAGTAGATACAACTCAGAGATGAGGTTCAAGGGTAAGAAAAAGGAGAGATACCTGGAAACAATAGATTTTGTTCACCTGGGCAGCGTCATAGGCTGCTGTGAATCAGAGAGAGTAGATACCTATCTTACTTATGTCCAGCTCTGCCTTGGTTGTCAAACATGGCCTGAACGAGCTGAACTAGCCCTCAACTTAGAAAGCCAGTATCCAGACACACAGATAAGGCGGGGAATACAGTTAGGTATGGCAATTAATGAGCCACCATCTGCTAAAACATCACACTCTGAGTGGGACTTAACATGGTTTTGGGTGAACGTGGTTTTTTTTTTTTTTCCACCATATGTGCTTAAAGACTCCAAAAAGGAAACAGCTTAATCCAGGAATGTGAAAAAGAATGGTGACATTCCGTGGTGTGTCAGTGAAATGAGAAACTTATCAGGCACCATCTATTTCAGGGCTTTGTGGTATTTTCTGGTTCCAGGCTTCCAGTTAGTGACAAAATGGCAAGATGAATTACCACATGTGTGGGGTAGAGAGGAGGACCATGGTAGGTGCTACTTCTAAAATTTACTTTTGGCTTTGCCCCGGACTAAATTGACACATATACAGAAAATGCCTTGTTTCCTCCAAGGCCTCCCTGAGATAGTGTCTATCTACTTGGCTTAACCATATTCTTCCCACTGGAAATTGATCTCCCTGCACTAGGTTTCCCTGTTGAATTTTGTCTGCACCTCTGCGACAGCACTCAGTCCAGGCATCCCTCTTTATAGCCTCTTGCATTTCTATCTTTCTCCTCCACTAACCTAAAGCTCCCTGAGGGCACAGGCCATGGGTTTTGTTTCATCTTTGTATAATGCAGTGGGACCCAGCACAATAACTTACCCTGGAGGTGCTCAATAAATGTTATTGAATTAAAATAAAATTGTTATAGGGGAACAGTTTAGAATGATCATGTTAAAATAAGATATCTCAATTATTTGCAGAAATGACATATTGTAGATCAATAACATAATTGACTCTATCCTTACATTAAATGCTGGAAAAATGTCTGATAGTACTATGAATAAACCCCTCCTCTTTTTGAAAGCCAGTGTGTGGTTTTGTTTTGTTTTTTAAATTAATTAATTAATTAAGTTTATTTATGGTTGCGTTGGGTCTTCGTTGCTGTGGGCGGACTTTCTCTAGTTGCAGCCAGCAGGGGCTACTCTCTCATTGTGGTGTGCGGGCTTCTCATTGCGGTGGCTTCTCTTGTTGCAGAGCACGGGCTCTAGGCGCATGGGCTTCAGTAGTTGTGGCACGCAGGCTCAGTAGTTGTGGTTCGCGGGCCCTAGAGTGTAGGCTCAGTAGTTGTGGCGCACGGGCTTAGTTGTTCCACGGCATGTGGGATCTTCCTGGACCAGGGCTTGAACCTATGTCCCCTGCACTGGCAGGTGGATTCTTAACCACTGAGGCACCAGGGAAGTCCAGTGTGTGGTTTTGGTTAAACTTCGTAATCTAAATTCTATGGAATCTAAATGTTTGAGATGAGGAAAGATATTGATTTTGGTCTCAGCACTGGGGCAAAAGGGTGAAAGCCTTTTAGAATATTCATGGGTAGCATGGTTAGCTTAGCATAGGTATGTCAATAAATCATTGCCATAGCTCTGTGATAATTGGAGATCTCTCTCTCTCTCTCTCCCTGTGTGTGTGTGTACCTTTTTGTAAGAAAATATTTATTTAAGAACTTTCTCTGTAGAGAAATACAATGAATGTCATAAAGCACCTAGATATTATGATAAGTGTGTTTGGAGAAGGCAAAAGTGTTTTGTTTTCTCAATATTTAAACATGGCCAACACATAAATTGGGATGTTTAAATGCTGCGGGAATACTGACAGTAACAAAGAGGGACTGTAGTGTAATATAGAGGATAATTCTCTCTAACCTAGAAAGGACAGTTGGGTGCTGAAGGATGACGTCATCAAAACAACATTGGAGGAAGATGCATTTGGCATCAGTGTCCAGGATAACTTCAGGATGACCTGCCCATGAACCCAGCTGTCCTGGAATCACTGGGGCCAAGGAGGGAGCTGGAATAATAATCCAGATGTGAGGTGATAGAGGCATAGTGATAGCAAGTGGTAGAAATGAAGAGGAAAGATTGGCTATAAAGACATTTAAAAGGAAGAATCCCTACCACTTTGTGAATGCGATAGAAAATTCTAAAATATTGGGTCTGAGTGTCTTGACTGACATGTCAACACCAGAAAGAGAGAGAAGTGAGGAGGGGCAGTTGGACCACAGGGAAATATGAGTTGACCTTTAGACATACTGAGTTCTACAACACAGTGAAATGCCCAGGTGGAAATTCTCCAGCTCTATCCCTGTCGTTTTAGGACACTGTTATTCTCCAAGGGAGATATTGGTGATATCAGATCTGGAGATGGCAAAGGGAAATTTAAGACAAGTGAAGAACAAGCTAAGTTTGAAAACGTTGAGGGCACGGCACCGCCCTCAGCACTGCTGAGACATGCCTCCGTGTTCTGCTTGGATATGTGATCTCCCATCATCTTGACTACCTGCCAGGCTAAATGCCCTCATACATCGACTGTGCTCTGGCTTAGACTCCTGCTTCTCCTTGCCTGCAAGTATTTAGCTTGTGGTCAGGGATCAGAAGATGTCAAGTTTATGACTTAAAAACACAGAAGAGCATTCTTCTTTTATAGTGAGCTCAAATATGGAAGCCTCCAAATCTGTCTGGTAGATACGTAAGTCAGACTTATATTGTGTGGAATGCCAGTGTCTCTGATCTAGTCCTCTTGGTAAAGTTTAACTCATCCTTTGAGAGTTAACTCAAAAGTTACTGTCTCTAAGTAGCCTTCCTGACTTCCCCAGGTGGTTAGTCTTTTCATTGTCCACATTGCCACACACTTTGTTCTGCTTTGTGCACTAGAGTGCACAGAAATATCTACGTGTCTGTCTTTCACCACTAGACTGGGAGCATCCAGAAGATGGGAACCATTGATTCATCTTATTTATTTATTTTTGGCTGTGTTGGGTCTTCGTTTCTGTGCGAGGGCTTTCTCCAGTTGCGGCGAGCGGGGACCACTCTTCATCGCGGTGCGCAGGCCTCTCACTGTCGTGGCCTCTTCCATTGCGGAGCACAGGCCCCAGACGCGCAGGCTCAGTAGTTGTGGCTCACGGGCTTAGTTGCTCCGCAGCATGTGGGATCCTCCCAGACCAGGGCTCGAACCCGTGTCCCCTGCATTGGCAGGCAGATTCCCAACCACTGCGCCACCAGGGAAGCCCCGATTCATGTTTATATTTCCCACTCCCTTAACAGAGTGGGGCTCGGGGGTGATAGTTCATTGTTGGAAATATCCAAAAGAGAAAATTTAAGAACGTGGATGGAACGATATGCAGTTGCTGTAGCAAAACCTGTGTACACATCATATGTCACATCCCCGCTGATGCTGTTAATGCTGCACCAGCAGAGGCAGTGCTCTCATTACATGCTGCTGGCCCATATTTGTAACGTGTGACATTTTTTATGAAATACTGTCAAGGGTAATCCATCACATAGTAACCTTTGGATTATATGCTGAGACTGGTCTTCAACATAGACACAAATGAACTTCAAGGATAGTGCTGTTTTCTGAGAAGGGTATGATCAAGGGTTCTGGCTAGGAAAATGAAGCAGAACATTATTTTCTTTTAAGTTAAACATGAGTGCCTGAAAAAGAGGTTTCCTTCTGTCAGCCCCAGTCGGGGCATGGTTATTGTGTGAAGATAATCGGATGACTCTGAAATGTGGCAGAATATTTTTTTCTTTTTTTTTTTAAAGCATTGACTAATTTAATCCTCACATCCACAGTGGCATTGGTACTTTTGTTTTGTTTTTTTTTTAATTTATTTATTTTTGCTGTGTTGGGTCTTCGTTTCTGTGCGAGGGCTTTCTCTAGTTGTGGCAAGCGAGGGCCACTCTTCATCGTGGTGCGCGGGCCTCTCACTATCGCGGCTATCGTGGCCTCTCTTGTTGCGGAGCACAGGCTCCAGACGCGCAGGCTCAGTAGTTGTGGCTCACGGGCCTAGTTGCTCCGCGGCATGGGGGATCCTCCCAGACCAGGGCTCAAACCCGTGTCCCCTGCATTGGCAGGCAGATTCCCAACCACTGCGCCACCAGGGAAGCCCCAGAATATTTTTTTCTTAGAGTACATCAGGGTTTGAAAAGGGGGTGAAGAGTTGCTAAAGGTTGGACCACCCTTGGAACTTACAAGGTTTGTAATATCTTTATCTAATATCTTTATCTCAAGAGGTGTTTTAAAAAATAAAAGGACACATGACAACTTGAGCGAATTTCAGATATCAGCCATGGGCTCACAGTTAAAGATATTCTCTCTATATCCGTAAAGATTTAGGAATTTACACATAGTATAGAGAGAGTATAAATAAAAGAGAGCTTCTAAGTCTCATCATTTTTGTGTAAATCCAGATAAGGCTCCTTTGATGAGCTTAGCGGTTCCTGTTAAGGAAAAGCTTATAGGTGAGAGGAACACTAAAATTATAATTCTTTGTCTTCCTTAATTAGGCTGAAGCTCACCATAGATCTTGCTGAAGCTGTGATAAAATTCAAGCAATAATTCACATTGTCAGGTCAGCAGAAATGGGCACGGGGCATCTAGTATGACTGAAGGATTTGCTTAAGTGATCTATCTGTGAATGGCAGTGCTCAGGAGAGGTCCACAGTCTTCATGGGAAATAAACCCTCTGAAGATGCTGAGTACAAACAGCAATGAAAATAAATCCCAGCAAGTTTCTTATATCACCCTTACAGATGTCATTTCAGAGGAAATATATAAATCACATTCATACCAATTGATGTGGGGCACTAATTAGTAAGTCCCATTAAATCGTGGAGTAATGACACTGAGCATCTAATGAATGCCTCATCATCTTTTGATCATTAATATTTCACAGCATAAGAACACAAGAATTGGCATCCCTGGGCTCACGCAGCATGGTTTTCTGTCTGTGATGTGGCCCCAGGGGCATTAAGTGGCACGAGGGTATTGCTCCTTTGTCGTGAGGCTGCACAACACAATTAACTCAGGACCCTGAGTCCTAACGTTTCCTCATCTTAGAAAATGTGAATCTGCCTGCCATTCTCCGAATTAACATCTGTGACTGCCCAGTGCCCTGGAAAACAGAAGCAAGCTGAGATGTTGACTTTGGTGTGTAGTATTGCTTCGCTTCTGACCCTCACAGTCCACGCAAGAAACTTGCACAGGAGAAAAAAAAAATCATTCCTCTGATTTATTACTAAGGGCTTTCTTTATTCAAAGGCAGTAATCACCTCACAGAGCAGGTGCCATTGCAAGGGCTTATTGATCCTGTGCGCTTCTAGACATGCCAGGAGGCCGTCACTCCGGCGGGAGATGGAGGTGGTCAACGAAAAAGAAGTCCATCTCCGAGCAGGCTGGAGTGGGAGAAAATCTCTGGCCCTAGAGACCTATGGCTCCAGTGATGCTCGGTGCCTTTCTTTCAGAAGAGGGGCTGGAGCGGAGAGAGCGCGGAGAGGCTGCCGTGGGCAAGTGAGAGAGAAAGGGAGGATGGCAGGGAGACAGAGCTGCCGAGGGGTCTCCGAGGCTGCATCCTTCAGGAGGAGGGAGAAAGGGTCTTCGTCTCCAGATCGAGATTCCTAAGAGTTAAATATCTCCACGCAGCCCGACCCGGATGGGATTTGCTTCTGGGTAGAAAACGCGACACTGATCAACATCAACTTGGACAAGTGACAAGACTAGGTCTGATGTTGGTGGATGTCTTTTCAGGTCGTTGGAGGGGAGAGGACGGCCGGCAGTGTGCTCGGGGGTAGCTGGAGAGAAACATCGCGTCCAGGGCAGCAATAGAAAGCGACAAGGAGGGGGCCAACAGAGGGACGAAAAGAGAGGGAGGAAGAGTTGAAGAAAAGTAGGGGGAAAGTAGGGACAGGGTGAAGAGGAGAGAGGAAGGGACGAGGGAGAAGTGAGGGCGGCGAGGAGGGATCCACAAGGGAAGGGGGATCGCGGGAGAGCAGGGAGGACGGGTTGGTCGCGAGGTGCGGAGCGGGCGCAGGGGTGCGCGGGGGTGGCGGCGCCGGGAGGGAGGCGAGGGGGCTGCGGGAGAGGCGGGGGGCGAGGGAGCGCTCGAGGCTCGGGGAGGCGCGGAGCGGCGGACCGGGGAGGGGGCGGGCGCGCGGTCGAAAGGGAGCCGAGGAGGGAGCGCGCCGGGCCGGGAGCCGAGGGCGGGCGGGAGGTGGGGGGCAGGTGGGGGAGCGCGGAGCGAGCGGAGGCCAAGTGCATTGTGTCTGGCGGCGGCGCGCGAGCCCACCGGCGGCCGCGGCGGGGCGGGCAGCCATGGAGCCGCGGGCGCTCGTCACGGCGCTCAGCCTCGGCCTCAGCCTCTGCTCCCTGGGGCTGCTGGTCACGGCCATCTTCACCGACCACTGGTACGAGACCGACCCCCGGCGCCACAAGGAGAGCTGCGAGCGCAGCCGCGTGGGCGCCGACCCCCCGGACCAGAAGAACCGCCTGATGCCGCTGTCTCACCTGCCGCTGCGGGACTCGCCCCCCCTCGGGCGCCGGCTGCTCCCGGGCGGCCCCGGGCGCGCCGACCCCGAGTCCTGGCGCTCGCTGCTGGGGCTCGGCGGGCTGGACGCCGAGTGCGGCCGGCCGCTCTTCGCCACCTATTCGGGCCTCTGGAGGAAGTGCTACTTCCTGGGCATCGACCGGGACATCGACACCCTCATCCTGAAAGGTGAGCGGCGGGCGGGCGCCGGCGCGTGGAGCGCAGCCCGGGGCTCCCCAGGGGCGCGCCGGTCCCCGCAGCCGCCTCCCCGCCGCGTCCCCGGCACATTCTTTCGTCTCCGCCGCCGCCTCCTTTCTTTACCCCTCCCCGCTCTCTTTCTTTCCCCGACTCTCTTCTTTCCTCTCCATTCTCTTTTTCCTTTTCCCCTCTTCCCTCCAGTCTGGGCTTCAGCCCCCCGCCTCTATCTCCTTTGCTTCCTTGGCCTCCTTTCCCCCCTCTTCTCCTCGCCTCTCGTCCTTCGCTGTCTTTGTACACGTGCCTGACCTGGAACGCACGGGTCTGTTTTCTGGACGCTGCTCCCCGGGAAGGTAAACATCAAAAAGACCCGACCTTTCCCAGTTGGGCTCCTTCCCTTAAGTTGTACTTCCCTTTTAGAAATACCTTTGGAGGAGAAGTGGTGCAAACCTCAGAAGAGGAGGAAAAGGGCTTTTTCTTGTATTGTGCTGATGTTGGTAGCAGACGGGACTGATGTGGTATGCCAGCCTGGCAGGCTAGTGGGGAGCTCAGGAGGCCGGAGGAACCTTCCTCTAAACCCCCGAAGTGCAGGGTTCCTTTGGGTTAGACCTCAGATAACATGAATGCATTGGTGGAGGCAGCCGAATGCCGATAGGACATCTACTTTTTTCCAACCTTCTGATGACTGGGCACACCATCCTTAGGCTAGTCACACCAGGGCGAGGAGAGTGGAAAACCGGTCCAAGCCTTTGAAAGAAGAGCTTTCCGTATTTGCACATGGAGTCTCTACAGAATCACTCTCTCTTAAATTTGTGGTACCTTGTAAGGCTGTTTTTGTTGTTGTTTTGTTATTTGACACTGAGTTGTAGAGCATCAAGTTGCTCTTCTGAGGTCTAGGTGACACCTGCCTCCCATGCGTGTAATCGGATCGTTTGAATTTTTTTGGTAATGTCATTCATGTAAAAATATTCAATGTGACAGTCCTACTGCTGAGGCTTCCTTCTAACTTTCTGAGCCTGACCTTATTACAAATTCTTTTTCTCTGAGATGGAAAAAATAAAACAACCCACCTTCTTCCCTTGGACTCATTATCGCAAAAAAAAAGAAGACGTCTAAAATCAGTACATTTAAAGATTTAGTAGCCATTCAGGAAAGCAAAGAAGCAGATTTGTGTTGAATTCCGGTTTGGATTGGAATTACATGGAAAGGAGGGGGTTAATAACATGTTGGCCTCAGAGTCTTGTTCGTTGGCGTATTCCTCATTTCTCAAACATGTCAACTTCTTCCTTCCCATGGCTAGCTCAGCTGGGGACTGCCATCTGAAATCTGTCTGTGTGGAAGGACTCCAGTGCTTTTGGGGGGAAGCAGATACAGTAACCTTCCTTTGGGAAGGGTGCTATATTCTTTCCTCTCCTAACTCACATCCAAATCTGATTTCTTCTCATGAAGATGCTGCATAATTAATTTTGATAGTAGCATAGTACATGAACAAACTGTAAAAGCTGAATTTGGAGGTTCGGTTATGGAATGCTCGTTTAGGCAAGGCAATTTTGAAAGCTAAGTAGTGTAGTCTGTCTTTGGAAATGACAGAGCTGCATTTCCTTACGCTCTTCCTCTGCCGAGAGTATTTGATTGCATGTAAACTGGATATAGAATAATGCCTGAAACAGCAGGGTAGAGCTCATTCAATCCAATGGCAGGCAGGAGAGGGTGTCCCACAGGGCACTTGCACATTCCCCACCTCCCCACCTGGGCTGGCTAGCTGAGGTGCCGAGCTCCAGGGAAGTTAAGAATCGAATAATCCTAGAGGCTGAAGGGACTTCAGTGGTCATTCAGTCCAACCTCCCCCCCATTGTTCAGACTCCCTTCTTCTACATCTTTCTGACAAACGGTTGTCCAGCCTAGCACTTCCCTAAGACAGAACTTGGGTGCTAAATGCAAGTTTGGATTAAAACAATCTCAGATTTGTAATACTGATGGTGTTTAACTAATCCTTTTTGTAGGACACTAAAGAGTTCTAGGTTGTCATCAGAAGACCTGGGCTCCATTGCTGGCTCTTACTGCTAAATCGCAGGGCTTCCTCCAACAAGTGTCCAGGCCTCCTTGGCCTTCAGTTTTCTAGTTCATAGTAGGAAGACTCACTGTTCTTTAGGGGATTTTCTAGTTCTAAAATCTGTCATTGCTGTACTAATAGCAATGTAAATTTAGCTTCCTGGGAAGTTAATGCGCTGACATTATTGACATGAGGAGTTTGGAGGAAATGAAAGATGTTCAGTACGTTATAGGATCATAATTTGTTGTTTGGGAGATGGCCAAAAGGGCCTCAAATACTTTCAATATTGCTACTCATCTACCTTGGGCTACCTACATAACTCTTCTGGATCTCAGTTTCATCATCTGTGAGATGAATGGGTGAAATGGACAGCTTTAAAATTCTGTGATTCTAAGAATAATTTCAACAGATGATTTTGACACCCATGTTAGGTAAACATTATTACCTTTGTTTTGGCATCTGTGATATGAATTTGGCATTTGTGGTGTGTTTTCACATCTGTGGCTGTGGTATGAATTTCTTAAATGAGCCCTGTATAACTAGAAATCAACATGACATCTAATTTAAAAATTTGGACAACTAGGGTCCCACATTTCATTCTTACTTTCTTCTCTGAACTACCTTATGAGTCCTAAGATTTAGAAATGCTAACGCTAGGAAATGAAGAAAAGTAGACTCAGGTGGGAGAGTGGGGAGGGGTGGAAAGGGCCACAAGAAGTGCCTGACATACTTAATGAGCTTTTGAGGGAAAAAGAGGTCAGCCTTTCTTCGTGTGGACTTAGAGCACAAAGCCAGGAGGTGGGTGAAAGTTACAGAGGGGAAAATGTAGAGTTGATAATATGGAAGACCTCTCACAATTGGAGTTGCTTGCGTTTCCTGGGGGCTGGGAAAATATTTCTGAGAGATGTAGAGGAAAAAGAAACAGACAATGTGGGGAATAAGAGATTGGCTTAGAAGTGCAACACATAGGCTCTGTAGTGTTCATCTACTTAAGAGAAATCACATGAGCCAGAAGAGCAGCGGTCTCATTGGGACAAGTATTTGGGAAAATCATCAAACTCTGATTGTCACCCTTTCGTTACGATTCTGTTTACTTCTGGCCCACAGTGACCGTAGAAGGTCTCCCCTAGATTGGACCTCCAAGCAGGACCTTCAGTAAGAATGGAGGTAAAGTTATAGATAAATCCATTAAGGACCAAGACTAGAACTCGATGCTACTCTCCCAGGCTAACGAAAGACCAGTCACCAGCACAGTTTGCATACTGTTGTTTTTCCTCTTACTGTATTGACTAATCCACATTTCACTATCTTGCCCACTGGGATAACATGGGAACTTACAAATGCTGTAGAGATATTAAGTTCACACTATATTATCATAGTTTACTATCCAATAAAACAAATGCCCATCGAAAGGCTGTTATGTGCAAGGTCATATCAGGGAGATTTCGGCTACACATGTGGGGATTCTTTTGTGTTTGAGCTGGTCAATTGACTAACTTATTCTTCCATACATAGACCCTTCTTGCAGTTAACTTTTTTTTGTGTGTGTGTGCTAAACGGGCCTCTCTCTGTTGTGGCCTCTCCCGTTGCGAAGCACAGGCTCCGGACGCGCAGGCTCAGCGGTCATGGCTCACGGGCCCAGCCGCTCCGCGGCATGTGGGATCTTCCCGGACTGGGGCACGAACCTGTGTCCCCTGCATCGGCAGACGGACTCTCAACCACTGCGCCACCAGGGAAGCCCTGCAGTTAACTTTTGTTGCTAAGGAAGCTTTGCTTGTCACAGTAAAGACAGTCTCTGATAAGTATGCAAATGAAGTCATCCTCCACCCAGCAATAGGGGGGGCTAGAATAGTTGAAGGAGCCTTGTGGTAGGAACTTAAGAGAATGGGTTTAAAGAGTAGGTTCTTTATTCCTTCATTCATCCAGTTTATTCCCTCAATAAATATATATTGAAAGCCAGGTATTGTTTTAGGTATAGAAGATACAGGATTGAACAAAATGGATAAAAACGCCTGCCCTAATAGAGTTTATATCAAGTGGCGGAGTTATTTTCTAGTGGATTGTACAGTCATTACTCATAGTAGGCTGTGGGAAGAACACTGTGCAAGCTGCCAGAGCTGGTAAGTTCGTGACAGAAAATACGGTGCAGAGTGATGGAGAGCTGTACCCTTTGGGGGACGCCCGGCCATTCTGTTCCAAGTGCAGTTCTTATGTTTAAACTACTGGTTGAAGAGTAAAACAGGAGGACAGATGGAAGGAGACTCAGTTGGAAACATTCTATAATGCTTCTTTCAGTTACTGAAAACACTGAGTTTAATAAATAAACATTGATGAGTCTTGTGAATACATTATGTAGAACTTTGGAGAAATTAATTTTGAATAGGAGTTAGTCATTGAAATGATATCAAAAGTGCCAACTGTTCTTACTAGCCTTAACTTTAATTGAAAAAAATTTTTAATTAAAAATTTTCATTAAAAACAATTAACACTATTTTTCAAATATATGTACTTTGTGTATGTAAACCAAATCCTAATATTATATATTGCCTGCAATAAACAAAAGGAAAATGAATGTTATAGTGTTTCGTTTTTATGAAATTAAAAGTGATAGAATTTCAGCAATGTGAAGATTATAATTCTGTAGGCATACTGTTAACTTGGATAAGTCATTTGGGATTGAATTCTGGAAACTTGAAATAACAGCGTGTCCTTGTGGTTTCAGAAGCATTTTTCCTTTAATGAGATAAACAGAGATATCAAAGACAGTAGGACATAAATACTTTGTCATTTTGCTCTCTGCAAGTGAAAGAAAGTAGGAGGATTGGTAGGAATTCACTGGGTCTCTTCTCCACTCTGCTAATGATATATCTGTTTCCCCTGTTGGCTTATTTTCCATGAAATTAATAGTCTGTACAGGACCCACTACGTTCTACCTGACACAGAAATAGATTGATGATTTTCTCCAGCCCATTTGTAGACCAAAGTATCATTTGTGTTAGAATAATTATCTCCCAAGAGCAGATGTATCTGGGAAATCTGAGAAGCAAGCACTGTTTCTCTTCCCTGGCCCATTTGTTCACATACTGTTCTCAGACCTTCTCTTGGACCAGAAGATGCTGCTGGCAAAGGGATTCCTCAGTTTTGGGGGTGCTGGGGATATCATTAAGACTTCCTTTTTCTTTCTTTACTTCTCAAGGCAGTGGTCTCCAAACTTGTCTTCAGCCTCACTCTATGTAATTTATATTTATTCATTTTAAAATTAGGTGCATGGACTGTCCTGACATATACATCATGAAACACAGACAAAAGCAAACCTTGAAGGGATGGGGCAATAAACAGAAAAAGAAGTTCAACTATCTTCACCCACACTTTCCAAAGGACTGCTTGTGTACCCCCTGGCATGTATACTCTCCCCTTGGAAGACTGCTGTTCTCACGGCCCATCAGCAAAGCTGAGTTTCTCATCTGGGCAGAAGAAGAAGGATTGTTTGTTTACTATCATGGCTGACCTCTGTGGTGGGTCTCCCAGGCCACCGTTGTATCACACGTATTCATCTTGCACAGGGGAGAGAAGAAGATGCATTTTATTGCTGTATCATTTCTGACATTAGGCACAGCATTCCCCAAGTGTGATACCCCGTGTTTCAACACATCCTGTTACTAACACTCCTGAAGGTTATCTCGCATAGCAATTAGATTCTTACTCGCCTCTCTGCTATCAAAAAAAAAAAGATACTTGCTTCCATTCTTTCCATCTGCACAGGGAAGTCACCTTTGAAAAGTGATTCATAAACACAGAAGTGATTGGTGCTTTAAGTGGTTTGTGATCAAAATTGCCAGAGTCAGTGACATTTGTATCCACCATGTCTCATGGATAACATTTAGCAGTGGCCTTGAGGGTTTTTTGCTATGCCATAGAAAGTTCACATCCAGTTATACCCGAGTGGCTGTGATTTTTTCCTTAGCTCCTGATTTTTCTTTTTCAAAGCTCAAAAAGAGCCGTTAAACCCCATCAGGCAAACTGCTCATAATTGCAAGTGTTCTTGATTACCATAGAATATATGCTTTTGTTTGGGGAGCATCTGGAAGTTACATTCCACTGAGGGAGTAACCGAGTCTCCCAGTGTCAATGCTAAATGGGAGACCATGGGGAGTGGCCACATTGAAGGAATTTAGGCAGGTCCTAGGGTTTTCCCAGGAGTTACCAAGGGTGAACGCTCCTTTCCTCTTTGAGCCCACCTGCAGTGTGGTATACCCCAGGTTACTGACCTGTGACCTCTGCCAAGCAAACTGTGACCTCGGGTTGACTGTGTCCTTATTCCTGAGCCCATCTTTCTTGTGTCTGTCCACCTTGTTTTTCAGAGAGATTCCACTGTCCTTCTTTGACACTCAATTGTGTGACCATCTGAGGCCCATTTTCCTGTATTATTTGCTGGTTAAAAGAATAAAAATAATCAGATTTGGCCATCCCCTTCACTTCCCTCTCCCTTGCAAAAGCAACTGGTGAAATGAAGGAAAAAGTTGAAAACAACCAAACTGGAGGTTTGGCAAATAATACAAATAGAAAAATGTATCTCCTTTGGTGTAAAATATTAGTTCAGTAGTTTGGGGCAATTCAGATAAGATCATTCTAACCCTGTAGACTCACTTTAAGTTTAACAAATTAGTTTTTTCTACAATTAATATTTTTTTAAAAACACTACACGAGGGCTTCCCTGGTGGCGCAGTGGTTGCGAGTCTGCCTGCTGATGCAGGGAACACGGGTTCGTGCCCCGGTCCGGGAAGACCCCACATGCCGCGGAGTGGCTGGGCCCGTGAGCCATGGCTGCTGAGCCTGTGCGTCCGGAGCCTGTGCTCCGCAACGGGAGAGGCCACAACAGTGAGAGGCCCGCGTACCGCAACCCCCCCCCCCAAAAAAAAACATTAAAAAACCCCACTACACCATTGCTATTGTCTAAAGCTTTGCACAACTGGTTGTAAAGATTTTTATCAAAATAAAGGCGTTTGTCAGTAGAAAATGGACTTGATCTTCAAAACCTGGTAAAATGTATGATGGTTTATTTTTTCACTTTCTTACAGTGTTTCCCTGTGGTTAAAAGTGATTGCAGTGATTAATCTGTTTTATTGCAAGTTTTAACTAAAAGGATGTAGCTGAACTTCTTGGAGCCTGAGAGAGCCCGCATCGGCCCTCATGAAGCTGGCAGCCTTTGTTTGCTTCAGAGTACAGGGAAACTACAGGCTGCACTCCATCTTTCTTGTAACTCAGCCAGATAAGCTGATTGCAGACCAAATAATAATGTCATGGGGACACCCATCAGGGAATGCATTAGCAAGTGAAAAAAGGGGAACAATACAAACCATATTTCAGTTTCCGTTATCTTGACTGACTGAGGACACACTGAATTATTTTCTGTAATTTGCTGGATGTCCCCCAGTGTTCAGACTTTTAAGTATTTTGTTCATGGGAAAAAATCAATCAACTCATTTCTCCTTCAAGGACCAAAAGGTTGTAATATGTTCCCTTTTGGTTTCTCCAGGTTATTTGATACCATATAGGTAGACAGGGAAGCGATTCCAGAAGTATGTGGGAAATTCTGGATGTATAGATAATTCCAGAAGGCTTCATTGTCCCTTTACGACAGGTACCTCAACTGTAAATCAACATTGATGCCTCCATCTGCCATGCCAGTAAGCACTGACTTGTATCCGTAGTGTCTATAGCAGGCAAGATTGGGAGAGTGGGGCGTGAGAGTAGGGGTGGGAGGCGGTATGTGACTTGGATCTCTCTTGTCTACATTTTAAGGAGTTTTTGTGTGGTGTGGGGGATGTAAACATTTGCTTCACTCAGAAATCAGTCAACAAATGTTACTAATGAGTGTTGAAACGTAATTGCTTTTGCAAAGAAGAGGCTGCTCAGTGAAAAACTCGGGTGCGATATCCTCCTTCCCCTGTGAGGTTGTGCTTTCTCTAAGGACCCCCAGAGTAGTGAAGAAGAGGGTCTGAGCAGGCGGATGGGGCAGTTGGTTAATTTGAGTTCGAATGCCATTTCTTATGTTCTCACAATTTTGAAAACTGCTTATAGTCATGTTTACAGTTGTCATGGAATTTTTCAGCCTGGGCATCCTGTTAAATGGTACTCAAGGAGGTTAGCCTGAAAAGCAACAGAATCGATCACTTGTCATGGGTTTGAAAAATTATGGAACTCATCATCAGAGAGACAGTTTGACCTAGCGGAAGACAAACTGTAGTGGGGGAAGAGACTAAAAATACAGTGGTCAATGATAATAATTGAGTCTGGGCCAATTGAAGCTCAGTATGTTTGTTTTATGCCGCTGATACTTAATCACTTATTCCAGGTGATTTAATCCTTAGCATCTAGCATATTTTAGGGAGAGTTTGTTTGGTGTTCAGACAATGGAAGTGTTGGTTGAAAGAAGCTAAAATGAACAAATACTAGACAAATAAAGAGCTAGGCTGAACTAGAGTGGCAGGAGAAGCGACAGTGACTGCTGACAGGAATGTTTCTGAAAAATACTGTCTTTCTGTTCAGGTGTTTGAAACAAACAAAACAAAAAGGGCACAAGGAAACTGTTTACTATTCAGCAGTAAAAGATAAAATCCAGCCAGAAGATGTCTGCTGAAGAAGCCTCAAAGTCATGTATTTCTTTCCTTTTTTCCTCAAGTGTTACCTTTTTGATAGAAACTCAAATTGGTTGGAGGAAAATGGGTAAGCACATGTAGAATCAAAGATTCACAGAGTTGAAAGGAACTTTGAGCCATGATCCTCACCTAATTTTTTTTTACTGTGATGCCGTAATAGAGGATTTTAGTGTGCCCTACAGACTTCTGTCAATTACATGCAATTCCTAGCATACCAGCTCTGACTCCCTCTTCTCTCTGAGCGTGTGTTTTCAGAATGCCTCTGATGGAGGGCATGTTGTTATCAGCATAATCTCGATCAGTTTTAATTTATAAAACAGAGTCTAGCTTTTGGATAGGGGAGGAGGCCCTTTGATCTTGTATAGAGGAGGCTTAGAGACAGCCATCTGATTGGCTGTGGGAGTGGGGGCTTTATCCAGGTTGTGTCTTTTTCAGAGGTGAGGCTGGTACAGGGAGCTGGTGGACACTGTGAGCATGCGTACTTCAGTCTCCCAAAGTCGTCCCCAGGCACCACCACTGATTTGGAAATTGGGAGCTGTATTAATAACTCATTACCTGTTAGCCTTATGAACAGGTCCCAACATACCTGATTTGAGAAAGTTAAAAAAAATGACAGGAGAAATCATGAAAGGTCACAGTTTTGTTTGCCCTCCAAGTGTGACAGAGTTCTTGAAATAAATCTGTCTGAGAGCCCCTGAAAGGCATTAAACAGAGTAGCTCACTATTCAGTAAACCACACATACAAGATGATTCTGCAGTCATATTTGATTACGCCATGGGAGAAATTGATGCTTCTTACTAATATGCCCCAGATTTTCATTTCGGAAATTTGTGGCATAGGTATTTTCGACAGCATGTTTTTATTTCCTAAATTATCACACAGTTCTTATTTTAGCACTCTTCCAGTTCTATTTGCAGGTTAAAATGGCAGACCTAATTTTCCCCCCCCCGGCTAAGTATTCTCCCATATATCTAGCTTTCCGGAGTTGTTTTTATTCCTGAAAAGGTCAGGTATGAAACATTATAATTTGGGTTGTCAGTCTAATTTTTTTAAATGCAATTAATAAAGTGCTTGATAAACATTCATCCACTCACATACGTGGGTTTATCAGTTAAGGATCTTTTAGTGCCAAATAGTAGAAATCCCAAATAAAAATAGCTTAACCTACAAGGAAAGTGCATCATCTCCCATAACAAGAACTCTGGAGGAAGC
Organism: Mesoplodon densirostris; assembly: GCF_025265405.1. Taxonomy (NCBI): domain Eukaryota; kingdom Metazoa; phylum Chordata; class Mammalia; order Artiodactyla; family Ziphiidae; genus Mesoplodon; species Mesoplodon densirostris. Next base: position 32,154,940 of record NC_082674.1, read on the forward strand.
CTGTACCTAGGCAGGTTAATTAAAGATTGAATTCTGTTGGGCTTTAGTTGTCACAACAGGGGCAATTTTGCCTTCAGGCTTGTCTCTTGCTGGTCGTCAGCAGGAGTGTCAGTCACTTCATCACATAGCAATAGTTCAAAGGCTAATAAAGCAGGAGAGAGAGGCCATGCCCCGTTTTCCTAAACCATTCCTAAAATGAGTGTAGGGCTTCCCTGGTGGCGCAGTGGTTGAGAGTCTGCCTGCCGATGCAGGGAACACGGGTTCGTGCCCCGGTCCGGGAAGATCCCACATGCCGCAGAGCGGCTGGGCCCGTGAGCCATGGCCGCTGAGCCTGCGCATCCGGAGCCTGTACACCGCAACGGGAGAGGCCACAACAGCGAGAGGCCCGTGAACCGCAAAAAAAAAAAAAAAAAAAATGAGTGTAAGGTCCCAGAAGTCTCCCAGATTTCCCACAGGCCTCATTGGTTAGAATTATGTCACATGACCATTCCTAAACCAATCCTTGGCGAGTAGCATGGGATTATGGTGATTCCCTTAGACCAATGAAGCTTCCCCTGACAGTGGCTAAGGGTTCAGTCTTCCCAGGAAGCACTTGCCTGCCTGACACCTGAACAAAGTCTGGCTACTGTTAGCTCAGGAGACGTGGCTGTTGTGTCCACAGCCATAGTGCCTGCCACAGCAGGAAAGTCCAAATGGCAGTCCCGTCCTACCTGTGATCGTGCCATAGGGAGAACAGGACTGAGAGGAGAACCCCGATTTCTTGCTAGCTCTTCCAGATTTACCGTATTCTCTCTCCACATCCTGCCCTCATGGGCATAGGGGAGGAAAAACCTCTTTTTCCACTATATTCCTAGATTCTCAAGTTGGGTCCTATAAATTGACTGATAAAAGACAGATTAACAAGAGAAAAACAGAAGTTATTAACGTGCGTCATGCATATGGAGCCCTCAGAGATGGGTAACTCAAAGTGGTGGTTAGAACTTGGGTTTATATGGCATCTTAACGAAAGAACAATACATTTTCTTAAAATTTATTTTTTATTTATTTATTTTTAAGAACAGTACATTTTTAGGGAAGTGATAAGACAAAGGAAAAGGACCTTGAGTTTCTAGGGCTGACAAATTGTGGGAAGGCAAATATAAGGAGAAACTAATGGTAGATCAGGGCTAGTATTAGCAAGGATCGTTTTGTAGATTCCTCTGGTACCAGCTCTGGCTGATAAAGGTCTAGACTTATCTCTGGTAATTCACTTCTATCCTTCCTGGTACAGAGAAGAAGGAGGGGGTACCTTTATAAATTTATGTCCTGCTTTTAGGAGAAGGGCAGAAAGCTTTTCTTGTATCTGCTTCTTCTCGATTGCTTCGGCTCAAAATAATTCTTATGTCAAAGGGGCATATTTGGGGGCAGCATATTTTGCTCTTCTTTATGGGCATATCGGAGCACCCTGAAAGCCCTGTGCTTTGCTTGCCAAAGAGCTGTTTGGGACTCTTTAATCTCTGGTAACCCAGGGACTGCATGGTTGTTTTTAAGGAGGCTTATTCATAATTGCACTTTAAAAAATGGGATGTAAAATGTTCAAAACTGTGCATTTTAGGGGATTTTTATCCAAGATCTGATAGTGCAGTTATTAATTTAATACACACTGTATTGATGAGGTCAGTGTTGTTACACAGCTGGAAGGCCACCTGAGGAAGTGGTTATTTAGCAACATATGATTCTGTGTTTGGAGGAGTGGGATGGAGGGAGAGTGTGTTCTGATGAAGCTCAGGCATCTCGGCAGGAATGTTCAAGTCAGACCACTCCAGGGCCCTTCGCCTTTCCTGATGGAATTGCTATGCTCTTCTTGGACCTCTCATTTGAAACTGAGAGGCCTATTTATTAAAGCTTGATACCTCTTTAGAGCAGGAATTACAAAGCAAGAAAACAATCTGAACTACTGCAGATGGGCTGAGCTAGCAGGGTGTTAGCATAGAAGCCTCAAAAGATGGTGAAGAGCCACAAGGTATGTGGGAGGACATATATTTGGACCACCAGACTGCATGCCAATTTGTAGGTTCAAAACGAAAAAAAGCAAGTGAGGAGGAAGGAAAGAGAGGAAAGCAGGAAGGAGCAAATGAACAACTATTTGGTGGATCTTTGGGGAACCAGCTCTCTGGGATCTTGTTTCTTTAAATATCTATCAGGTTTATCTTTCTAAAATAAAATCTTATCACGTCTTTCCTTTGATTAAAAATCACGGTCTGATGGATTCCCCAATAAGTTAAAAATAGACTGACTCAATGATCCAGCAGTTCCACTCCTAGGAATATACCCTAGAATGGAATATACCCTAGAATGGAAAATAGGGACTCAGAGAAAAACTTATACATGAATGTTCATAGCAGCACTGTTCATAATAGCCAAAAGGTGGATACAACCGAAATGTCCATGAGTTGATGAATGGATAAACAAAATGTGCTATGTCTATATAATGGAACATTACTCAGCTATAAAAAGGAACGATGTACTGATACATGCCACAACACGGATGAACCGTGAAAACACTATGCTCAGTGAAACAAGCCAGACACAAAAGGCAAAGTATTGTATGATTCCATTTATATGAAATACCCAGAATAAGCCAATCCATAGAGACAGAAAACAAGGAAGGAGGAATGTGGAGTGACCGCTTCACGGGTATAGCGTTTTCTTTTGGGTTGATACCTATGTTCTGGAGATAGAGAGTGGGGATGGTTGTACAACGTACTAAAGGACAAGGAATTACACACTTTGAAAAATGATCAAAACAAAACCCAAACCCAAACCAAAATCTCTCATGGTTTTGCACTGTCCACATCTACAAGTCTATAAACTTCTTCAAAGGTCATAAAATAGCCTGTGCCATGTGGCTCCAATTCCCTTTCTGGTTGTGTAGCCAGACACTTCTCCATGAAATCTAGGGTCAGGCTCCACCAGACCATTTGCTTTTCCCTCAATACATGTTCCCTTCACTCTGTGTCATGGTGGAACTTGCTTCCTCTGCCTGAAATGCCACCTTCTCTTGTCCATCTGGTCGCTCTTCCTTGAAAGCTTCCTAGTGCCATTGTTATTTCCTCTCTAGACTTCCTTGACTCTCCCCTTGGCCTCTCATTACCTGCAGAATTAATTGCTTTATTAGTTGGGACCCCAGTGTGCTTTGTACTATTATAGTGCTTTCTACATTGTATTGTGGTTTATTTCCTTGTCCACTTTACCCCCTACCTTAAGGTTGGGGATGGATGCCACCCAGCTCAGTATCTGGCACATGGCGATCTTCCCATAGAATAGCTGTTAAAAAATTCCACTGGATTGATTCAAATCACCGTCATATCTGGTCCATTCTTTTTCACCCACTCCAGAGTTTCTCATTCAATTCAAGGACAAGGAGAAGAGAGACTTATTCTAATCTTTCAGAGACTAGGACACTAATAATTAACTCAAAAAAGATGAAATAATTGGCATTAAAAAAAAACAGTAGTAGTAGTATATGTAAAAAAAGAAGCATTTATGGTGGCTTTTATATTGAAAGTATTCCAGAAATCAGCATAAAACTAACAGGGTGCTTTTTTTTTTTTTTTTTTTTCTTTTTGCGGTATGCGGGCCTCTCACTGTTGTGGCCTCTCCCGTTGCGGAGCACAGGCTCCGGACGCGCAGGCCCAGCGGCCACGGCTCACGGGCCCAGCCGCTCCGCGGCACATGGGATCCTCCCAGACCGGGGCACGAACCCGTATCCCCTGCATCGGCAGGCGGACTCTTAACCACTGCGCCACCAGGGAGGCCCCAGGGTGCTTTTTATGGAGGATTTGCCTCATAAAATGTTCTTAATCCTTAACAAAAGGATTACATTATTATTGCAATTTTCTTGTCTTTCTGCTTATACCCCATTGGAAGTCCCTACCTTCAAGGAACTGTTCCTTTGTTCTCTCACAGGACCTAGCTGGGTGGTTTTCAGATACTAGGAACTCAATAGATGGGTAGTGTTTTCCTAGGTTTATTCTAAGTATTTTCTTGTACAGTTTTGACTTATTAAATATTCTGTTTTTCAGTAAAACTATTGCAAGTCCAGTTACATACATGCTTTCACCAGAAAGCACAATAGCTAGAATGAATCTCTGAAAAACTCTTGGTGGCTGCGCTTCATCAGGCTCTTTACTGAGCTATTCTGCTGCTGTGTCAGACGTCTTAAGAGGGAGGCTCCTGTATGCTGAAAGAAAGCCTGGAGGAGCATCTGGGGTTCAAGTGTGCTCTTCGGACTCTTCAAGCTGAGATCGCTCTCCAAGAGACTGGTGGCTTTTCTGGTGTGCTGAAATGATCTCCCTCTCAGCAAGTTTATTTTGAAGGTTATTGAGGTGACAGCAGGCAGAGATTTGGGGCATCTTCTTCCCTCTGCTATTAACTAGCTATGTGACCTTGAGCAAGTCACCTCACCTCTGCAGATCTTCACTTTCTCACTTGTACATACAGAGGTTGGATCAGTGTAACCTGCTGGGTCTCTTGGAGCATTAACTGGCTTTAATTATAGGATGCCCAGCAAACAGCAGCTTAATTAACTCCACAAAGTGTAAGGGTAGAAAAAGGTCGGTTCTCCCTAGAAGCAGGTAAGTGTTAGGACAATCCAAATCTAAGAGCCTTTCTCTCTTTTCAGTTGTTCACCCACATGCCTCTCCTTTGCTCCTTTGAATGTGACATGCTTTCTTACTGCTAATTTTCTTTTTCATTTCCTGAGGGTTTCAAAGGAGAAAACAGGACTTTCTATATTGTTCCAGGAATTCTCTTCTGTAGGAGCAGTGTTTGCCATTTGGTTGGAAGGACTGAACTGTATAATTTTTTCCTTGTTAGATGATTTCACAGGGAATTGGTAATAATAAGCTATATCTGGTTTTAGGAACTGAAGTTAGAGTTCATAATAGAGAACAAAAAAGGAGTACCCTTTAGAAAATTGCATTGTATAATTTAAATTTTGCCTTACTTGCTCATTTTTAATTTTTTTGAAGAAGTTTGAGAAATTTTGATGGAAGAAAAATCATATACTTTCTTTTTGTTACTACAGGTAAAAAAATCCTAGGTTTATTCCTTTTTTGCTACATGAGAGTATTTAATACTCATAAGCCACGTGAAGTTAAATAGAAATCCACAATTATCTATTACGATTCATTTTGTTCAAAAGTTTTAGAGATGTGCTTTCTGAATTTAATAATCTGCTGTGTTAAATACCTGGAAGTTATATTTGACCACTTTAATTCATACTATGAATCTTGATTATTCGCTTGTTTCTTTTTTCCCCTCAGATGATATTTTAGGTGGCTTGCCACACATTGTAATTGGCATAACAGTTAATTTCACTGAAAGCCCTATTCAAAAAATTTGAACATGATATGACTTTCCTTGACCCCCCATTTTTTCCTTTATGTAGATGAAAGGATATGCCCAGGTAAACCTCTTTAGGCATCCATGGCAATGATTATAATGGAAGATCTGCTGCTCCACTTCTGATGCTTGGTTGGACCAGTTTTTACTTAAATCCTTCCACACAGAGCAGAGATGAGGTAGACGAGACAATCATCTGTATCATCCCCATCACAGTCAGGCTGATTCTTATTGAGAGAGAGTGTGAGTTCCAGAAGACAAGAGTGGATATGGTCCAAGGTAGCAAGCATACTACCTCACCTTTGCCCCATCATAAGCATTTTGGTCATTTGGAAGACTTAGAAGTTTATCTAAGAGGAAGAAAAATAGAACCTGTTTGGGCTTCCCTGGTGGTGCAGTGGTTGAGAGTCCGCCTGCCGATGCAGGGGACACGGGTTCGTGCCCCAGTCCGGGAAGATCCTACATGCCGCAGAGCGGCTGGGCCTGTGAGCCATGGCCGCTGAGCCTACGCGTCCGGAGCCTGTGCTCCGCAACGGAAGAGGCCACAACAGTGAGAGGCCCGCGTACCGCAAAAAAAAAAAAAAAAAAAAGAACCTGTTCAAAACAGGTTAACAACACTGCACTGAATGGTGATGGGGAAGATAGGGGAAGAGGCAACCCCATGGAGAATGAGAGTCATCACATAACCGTCTTAACTTTGGTCTCTTGATTCTTAGAAAATCTCTTCATTCTTTTGGAATTTTGTTTGTTTGTTTCCTTTTACAAACAGTAACACTAGAAAGAGTCTTACAAAGTCTGTGGGAGATTATGAACTAGGGAACTGAAATTACTCTGTAGAAGCCATATGACAAGGAGTGTGATATTCATGGAATTCATGAGAAAAAGCACTTTAAATTTACACAGCAGATTCCTTCCTCATAACCCAAAGCAGTTTTTACAAAGAGAAAAAGGAGACAGGTTCTCTGACTAAGCATATGTGATTGAGGAGAATAACATTGGGAGTGCTGTTAATTACTGCTTGTATACGGAGGGGAAGGTGGCCCCGTGGAGGGGGCAGGGGGGATGAGCAACCCTGGGAACTGGGAGCTGTGGCCCTGATCCTGGCTTTTCTGCCACCCGTGGGACCTTGGCAAGTCATTTAAACCTCTCTAGATCTCAGCTTCTCATTTTTAAAGTTGAACTTCATGATTTCAAAGAGTTTTCCAGGTTATTACCTTTTATGATTTATTTAGAGCATCAGGAAGGAAAGGGTGAGTTTTCCAGAGAGCCAAAACCTACCTTTCTGTGCCTCAAAAACTTGTTTTTATCTGACTGGATGGATATATTATTCAATGCATTATGCACATCTCTGCTTTCTGAAACAGAGAGCACTAAATTTAACTTTTGCTGAATGACTCAAGGTTGTTGCTATGAACTATGATGTAATAGCCAGGTCCCCTTGGGGACTATAGAGGTGTGTAGAACTGTGTGCCTCAGAACCAAATGACACAGCACACTGTCCTTTACACAAAAATGATTGTGAGGTTCTGATTTTGTGTGTGTGTGTGCTTGCTGCTTTTCTAAATATCACTCCTTTCTGTTTCCATTGTTTGTCTCGAGCTGTCCCTTTTTGTATTCCACTTTGCTGCTTCTAGTGGGCTAGGAACAGGGGGTCATAGATGAAGCAAGCTGGAATTAGGTCTGAAGTTAGGGCAAATGGTCACCAGGTGAGGTTTCAGGAGGCACCCCTGAGTGTGGAGATTTGGTGACTTCCTCAGGTCACTGCCTGAGGCCTTTGGGGTGTTCTGTGTCGCAGTAAGCGGCCCTTGGATAATTACCGTATCGAGGTGCCTGGCTCTTCCTATTTATGGAATGATGTAATGTTTGTGACCATCCTTCCTAGAGGAGAAAATAAGAACGAGAGCTGGGCAGGAATGACATAGCCCAAGGGACTACAAGAGGGCTCAGAAATAGAAGAGTGTCAACAAGAGAGCAGGTGTGCAGATCTGTGACAGTGTCCAGGTGATTGACAGGCAGGGCCAAGTCTCATTTGTAGGGCGTCCCACAAGGTCATCCTGTTCACAGCCTTGGCTTGCAGCCATTCTCCACCATGACAGCCCATTACTGCCTTCTTTAGATGAAGCAGATACAGGGGGATTGGCAGTGGCAATGTTGAATTAGGACCCATGGATGCTGAACTTCTGGTTAATTGTTATTCTTTTGATCCTCTGGACAGTAGCTTAAGAAAATGTAAATTGGTTATTCATTTCTGTGTATTTACATGTACATGCCGCTTTATTAGCTTGCAAACTACAGTGTCATCCATTTCAGCATAAACTTGGACACTGACTAATTTGCACTTCTTTAATCTGCAAGCTTGGCAATTTGGGGCAGCCTCCTCCCTCCTCCATCCTCCCTCCCCACGATCTCCCCTCTCCCACCCAGCAAAGCCAAGAATGTTATTTTAGGCTGTAGGAGCCATATTAAAAACATACCACTGGGTTTCTCTAAGCTTTTCTGAAGTTTATAAATAAATAAACAATGAATGAATGAATGAATGAATGAATGAATGTCACATGGGCCAGTCTCCCGTGGGCCTCTCTTTGCTGTGTTTTCTGAGCACTCATGGGAGAAAAGCAGTCAGGCCTGGTGCTATCCTGGGGCTACAGCTCCCCTGCCCAAGAGGGGGATAGGAGCTCATCCTGGGCAGGAGGAAGCCAGGAGGGTCCAATATATGTAGCTGTGGCTTCATCCAGGATTGTGTTTATGTAACTCCTGGGGGTGTGGGGAAAAGCCAGAAGATGATCGGTAATTAGAGAAACAGGACTCTGCCACCCATTTTGGCATGGGAGTTAAGTGAGCCACCGTTGTGTCCCACTTATGCTAGAATTTTCCTCTCTTTTAACACCATCAGGAAGGATGAGGATGGGTACAGTGTGGAAGCAACATCTGCTTTCTTCCCTTCTAACCCTGGCCCCTCCTGACTTGTAGAAAAATACTGTCATAATCACTCTCAGGATTCTGGAATTACAGTCCTTGTAGAAGTGCAGCCTGAGGCCTTATTTATCCATGGCTTTGACTTCTTCTTTATTGATTTGGGCTGATAATCATGCAGTCTGTTGGGCTGGTTCTAATTATTTTGGCTATCTTAATTATTGGATTGTGCATGACCTGTTCTGTTAAAATAATTTCTCAGCAAAAAAGAATTGAACCAGGTCAAGAGTACATGCATCTACCTAGTTCCTATCTGCCTCTGCCTCTAGCCCTTTGTGTCATGTTAAATGAATCATTTTGCTTCCTTGTTTTTCATTTTTCTCTCTGTGAACACAGAGAGAATGATGTTTATCTTGTGGCTTAAGATTTAGGGTCACTAAATATCACACACTCTTGAAATGTAAATTGTTGCTCTCGGTTTGATAGGACCATTCATGCTGTCTCCATGTAGTTTACATCTTTCTTTCTAATTATGAAATTTCATAAACACACACTCATTATAGAAACTGTGGAAAATGGCAAAGAAGAAAACAAAAATCAACTGTAGCCCTCCAACTTAGTTATATAATTCTGTTCAAAGTTTGATTTCTTTTCATCCAGTCTTCATGCAAATATATATACAAAGACATGTTTCTATAATATGATATATACTGCTTTGTATCCAGCATTGAGCCATAAGAATTTTCCAATTTTAATCATTTTTAATATCTGCAAAGTATTTTAATATGTGGGTGCATCACCTTCTAGCTAACTAATCTCTCCTACTCGAGTCTCTCCTATATCCTTTTTTGTCTACCTGACGGAATCATCTCCCAGAAATAAAACTTGATCCTATCACTTCCCTGCTTAAATCCTTCTGCAGCTCCTGATGACTTGCTGGATGAGGTCTCGCTGTGTGGGGGAAGGAACTTTTCCTGCCTGGTCTCTGCCAACCTCTCCTCTTACCTCTTTACTGCGCGTCACGCTCTATCTCACACAGCACCGAACCTCCTGTCCGTCAGCTCCTCTCAACACTCCTTACCTCTGCACCGTCCCTTTTGCTCTTCTTCCACCTGGGATGCCCACTCCTGCCTCTGATGCCACCACCCCTGTGACCTGGCTGTCTCTGGCTCCTTTTTAAGGTTCCCTGCAGGAGGCCTTCTCTGCCTTTCCCTCGTCGGGAACCTGTTTCTCTGGACAGTTCTGTAGTGACCTGCTTGGATCTCCATCACTCAAATGACTCTGGGCCCCCTCCAGTGCATTCTCCATGCTAGGGCAAGAGGGAAGTGTTTTCTGGCTGGTTTGTTTTAAAAAATCAATTCTGATCATTGATTCTGGTCAGTTACAATCTGGGGTGGCTTCCACTGAGGCTCACAATGGAGGCCAAGTCTCGATCCACGTTCAGGCTCTCCGCGATCCAGCCCCCGTCCTCTTCTCCAGCGCCATCTTCCCTGATATCTCCTCAGCCCAGTCTCGCAGGCCTTCCTCTTCAAAGCCCTCATACGTGCCCTTCCTTCTGTTCCACGAGGATAATCCTGCTGATCCTTGGGACCTCAGCCTTCTTGGACGGCCTCCACCTTTCCCTCAGCACTCAGCCGCCCTCTTCTGTGCTCTCCGAGCACTGTGTGCTTCTCCCTTATATCGGAGTTGTGGTTTGGCATCTGTCTGTGCTATTATTTCAATAATGCCACTGTCCTTCACTAGGCTTTAAACTCTCTGAGGGTGAGACTTGTGTTCGTTTTCATTTATAGGTAGGATTGGCTTTGGGGAAAATCACAAGGTCCAGTAGCTGACGTTAGAAAAGCTACCAATAAATCAAGCTAGATGAGACCAGGTCCGTCCCCAGTCACCAAGTGGGGCAATGCCAGACGCATGGATTAGAGGTGATCTCCTATAGTTCTTGGAATAGCCTATGAAATCAACATTAACAGCCTCATTTTAACTCAGACTCAGAGATTTTCATGAAGGTAGCAGGGAGTAGGGCCATGATTTAATGTTAAATCAACCTCGAGGAGAGGGGGCTGTGTGGAATGAAGAACATCCTGGTCCAGGCTGTCTATTGGGAGGTGACGGACCTCCTGGTGTGTGGTGGTGGAGCCCCAGGTGTTCGTTTGCGTGTCTCAGGATGCATTTGGGCAGCTGGCTGGCTCGTTGTAGGGCCTTAAACCAGCCAGGCAGAGAGAAGCGTTGCGGCCAGAAGCAGGGAGCCCTGCAGGGGCTGATTTTATCTCTGCACATTGGTGCTCCTGGGAATTCGTGGTGTTCTCTGAGTCCTTTTGCATTTGCCTTATAGAAGTGGGGGCAGCTGTTGGCCAGGGTATCAGGGTCCTCGGAGGGCACAGTGCTAAATCCCGAGGAATAAGTCACCAGGTGCTCAGACCTGAGCAAACTCAGGTGCTTCTGAGCCCTGCAGGGCAACGGAGGTGGCCTTTCTGCTTCTAGTCCCGGGCTTTTAAAGTTACCGCCAGAGGGCTTCCCTGGTGGCACAGTGGTTGAGAGTCCGTCTGCCGATGCAGGGGACACGGGTTCGTGCCCTGGTCTGGGAAGATCCCATGTGCCACGGAGCGGCTGGGCCCATGAGCCATGGCCGCTGAGCCTGCATGTCCGGAGCCTGTGCTCCACAACGGGAGAGGCCACAACAGTGAGAGGCCCGCGTACCGCAAAAAAAAAAAAAAAAAAAAAAAAAAAAAAAAAAAAGTTATCCCCAGAGGAGGCTGCGGGCTGTGGATGCCCTGGAACACCGCACCGGTGATCTAGCCTCAGGCTTTGAAAACCAGACAAAGGCAAAACAGAAGTCTCTGTAAAAGAGAATAATCCATAAAGGATGCTGCCAGAGAGTTTTAAAACATTTCTTCCGTATTTTCTTAAATTAGGTTTTTCTTTTAATTACGTAGTTATCCTTCAGAAACTTGGAACAGTCCCACTCCTTATCAACATATTCCTTGTCAATTATGCACAGGCTCAGGCTTATGGTGCTGAGGGTGATGCTTAAGTACGAGGCAGCTGGAAGTTTTTCCCCTTGGGTTGAGGGGAGTGATAGGAATGCTAATGGGCTATAGCTCTGGGCTGAGCTGGCGGCTGAAGGAGAGGCCTCCCTGAGCACAGGGCTGGGGGACCGCGTGGGGAGCAGAGAGGCTCATTGCCTGGCTGCTGACCCAGCTGGAGGAATGGGGGCTGGGGGTTAACCTGTAATTTTTGTGATTCTGATCAACTCTGCCTGCTTCCTGGGTTCTTAGCACGGTATCCTCAAATAGCTGATTGAAGTGATGCTTAGCAAAACTGCCTATTGGCACTTTTTTTTTTTCTTGCCCAGTTGTCTATGCCATTCACACTGCTTGATGTAAAATTAGGGTCAGAAACATTTCGTGGGCATGTTTGGATGAGATGTGGGCTGAAGTGTGGTGTGTGTGTATATGTGTGTGTGGGGGGGGTTGTATGGGCACGAGCACCCGCGTGTGCATTATAAGGTGCATGAGCACTGAAGTAAATAAGGTACAGCTCTGGACTGTATGCAAGTTATCTCGTCCTGTCCTCATCCTCGGACAAGGACTCGTGATGACTAGATGTGATAAGCACAGGTGGAAAACAGAAGGAGAATTAAAGCTCACCTTCATGCTGTCACTGGAACTGGACCAGAGGTACATTTGTGTTTCAGGCTCAAGCACCCGACGGTTTTCTTGGCTGCTTGAACTATGTGGGTAGGTGGGTAGTTCTGGTAGGAGAAAGGATGGGGACTTCAGTTTGGAGTGTGCATCTGTGGGCTGGGCTCTCTCCGCCTTCCCTCCAACAGAGATTCCCTTCGGAGGTGGGTTCCACTTGGCCAAGGAGGAGGTTCACCCCTCCAATCCTCGCTTTAGGTATTGAATCCCAACACCGCTCCCCCAATTTGGGACCCATGTGGGTCCGGGGCTCTGGGGTGGAATCTGTGCCCCAAATGGCCCTCCTTCCCGTCGCAGGATTCCTGCATCTTCCTCTGTCTTCCCAGCCACTCCCGGTGCCCCTTTTGTTTTTCCTCTGCCTCGGTCAGGGGTTTAGGCACCTGAAAACCTGCTCGGCAAGCAGGGAAAGAAGTCTTTGCCTGCAGCGCTTTGGACAGTGGTTTCCTCCAGTCTTTGTGCTTCCTTGTGGGTAGAGGGCAGTGTGAGAGCAAAAGGGATGGAAATACACAAATTAATATTATGAGAAATGCAATGCCACGCGTCAATCCGTGCCTGCCTGCTCTGTCCTTGTTCACTTAAGAGGACTAATTAGGCATGATCAGATGTAGTCATAGTGACTCTCATCTGACAAAGTCTGTTAAGATATCTAAGAACTGGTTTTGGAAGCAGATGCAAATTCAGTGCCAACTCTTGTCACTTGTTAGCTGTGGGATTTCAGGCAGATTATTTAACCTCTCTCAGCCTCCGTTTCCTCCTCTGTAAAATAGAACCTATCTCATGGGGGAAATGTGGGTAAAGCTCTCGGCATAGAACCTGGCACATAGCAAGCCCTCAGTAAATTATCATTGTCACTATTTAGCTGTGTGCCTTAGTTAGTGCCTTATTTGTGAGAGGGACAGGATATCTGCCTTATGTAACTAACAAGGATGTGTAAGAAGGCACTTTCAATACAGCATCACAGGCTGTATAATAAATAAGAGCATGATTATCATTTTCCTATAACTACACTAAAGCAATTCTGGGGGTCTCAAAAGTGTGCTTATCTGGCTGCAGATTTATGTCCTGATTTAGAGATGCCTGGAGCTGTTGCAGGAGCCAGAACACATGGGAAATAGTGTAAAAGCTGCTAGAAACAATGGTCCTGTCCTGACTGTCATCTTCCTGCTGCTGCTGCAAATGGCTTTAAGATTTGGCTTCTTCTGCTGTAAGGTTCTTGCACTGGAAGGTGGTGAGTGCCATCCTCAGCTCTTGTTGGAGTGAATCCTTGATAATTCATCCAACCTGGAGATTTTATTGCTCCTTTGCTTCTTGTCTCTGGCACCCACCAGGCCACCTAGCTCTGAGAGGGTGGACTGAAGTATCGATAGTAAAAAAGGGAGTGAAGTTCAAACTTGTCAGTTTTGCTTAATCATTGCTTAGCCTTGATCATGACTTAGAAAAAGTTGAAAATATAGTTTAAAAACAGTTTGTACTGTTTTTGGAAATTGATTTCAATCATCTGTCAAAGCCCAGGAGTACAATTCTATCAGTGATCCAGCAATAGAATAGGCTTTCCCTTTAGGTCCTGAAGGCTGGCTTTAAAGGGGCTCCTACTTTCCATTTATCTTGATGTGTATCTGTGACACCTCCCAGCATAAATCCAGCAGCTCATCTGGTGAAGAGGATACAAGAACATTGTTCACGGCAGCAAATATGTTTAAATTTTTTCACAGTCTGAGCAAAGCTATTTATTGCCCTTGTCTATATTTTCATAAATGAGCTCCACCAGACGTTGCTTTCTTCATCTCCAGGTACAGTAGCAATTAGTCAATTCAGTTCTATCCAAGACTTATCTTCATGAAGGAAACAAACTTTTGAAAGTGTAAATCAATTTGAAGGATTCCATCAAGGCACCTGGAAGGGGCCAAGAGTGCATTGGTTTAAAAAAATTTTTTTTTGCGGTACACGGGCCTCTCACTATCGCGGCCTCTCCCGTTGCGGAGCACAGGCTCCGGACGCGCAGGCTCAGCGGCTGTGGCTCACGGGCCCAGCCGCTCCGCGGGTTGTGGGATCTTCCCGGACCAGGGCACGAACCGGTGTCCCCTGCATCAGCAGGCGGACTCTCAACCACTGCGCCACTACGGAAGCCCCGAGTGCATTGTTTTTAAGGACCATTTGCCCTGGGACACTGCCAACACCCTCTAAAGTGGGCAGGCTTTCTCCAGTAAGCTGCTCTTTTCTGAGTACTTGGGAAATTGCTAAAGGCATCAGTATTTATAGGTCATTGTGTGGCAGGTGGAAGATAGCTTTCTCCCTCCCTCTCTCTCTCTCTCTCTCCCTCCCTCCCTCCCCCTCTCCCCATTTCAGAGTTGTTGTTTAGTTGCACTTTGTTACTTTTCAGTTTTAGTGGAACCATATTCTAGATTCAGAAAGTAGGTCCTCCGTCTAAAAGGCACTTGCTGAGTAAATGTTTGTTGGACAGATGAGTAAGTGAAAGAAAGAATAAATGGTGAGATGATTGACTGTTGTTGGCAAAAGGCAGTGACTGACCCTTGGCCACTAATTTTTTTTCGCCAGTGCTGAAGATGAGGAGAAAATTACTGCCATCCTTCAGGTCAGGACTCATGCTTCACTGGTCCTGCTTATGAAGGGGGCTGGGAGGGGAAGGGGCGGATAGACACTGTCCTTTATTAAGCATCAACTATGGACTTGGCAGTGTTAGGACAGTCTATGTATGTTACCTCATTTGATCCTCATGACAATTCTGTGAGATTTTATTACCTCTATGTTACAGATGAGGAAACGGAGGCTCAGAGTGGTCCAGTGTATTGTTCTAAATCACACAGCTGGTTCCAAAGCCAACATTCTAGTTTGCACTCTTGCATGCTGCTTCTTATACGCACATGTTAAATGCACAAAAAGCCCCATATTCCCAAGTTTCTCCCAATATTTAGAGTGTAAATGTTTAACCTTCCGATTAAAAAATATATACATTCATTCATATTCACACGAATTGAAAAAGTCATGGGGACGGGAGAGGGAAGACAGCTTAGGTTTGCTTCCCACACTGACTATTTGGATGTCTTCCGGAATCCAGGAGATATTAACTTCAAGTGTGTATTAACAACAGCTTGAGACCCAGGTGCTATTAAGACAGCTTTTGTCCAGACTTTATTGATCTCTCTGAGGTCAGCATGTTGTGACCAGAGCAAGAGTAACTAGAAGTGACTGTTGGCCTGTCCCTGTAACACGGTATCCCCTGTGGGAGGGAAGATACCACAGTGTGTGAGACTTCTGCATCCACTGAGTCGATGGCTGTATTTGGTTTCACATGAGATGGGGCTCAGGGCACAAGGCATGGGATGGGGTGTCGGTGATTGATGTGTCTGCCTTCTCTCCAGTGGCATGATCATGTCCCCCTTTCCCACATTGGCAACTCTGAGATGGAAAAAAGAGGCCAGGGCCTGTCTCCACATTTCGATTCTCTGGTCTCCTGCTAGAGAGAGAAGGTGCCGGGGAGGATAAGAGAATGGGGAGGGAGAGAGAGGCAGGCAGTACCCAGCTGGGCTGAGATCCCCCATTAAGCCACATAGAATCACATCCTCTCTTCAGCCTCTAGTTGTAAATCCCCAGCCCACCAGATACATCACTGACTCTATGCCATGATGGTTCTGAGAAACTGAGAATCCCTGGCTTGAAAGTTTTAAATATTGTATTAGCTTTTATTGTAGACACAGCAACATAACTAAATTAAGGGACATTTAAATTTTAATTCAGCAAACCAGTCATCATCCACTAATTGTAACCCAGTGAGAATTTCCACCTTTGTACAGGTTCAGGCCTGCTTGAACAGTTATTTCTGGTTTTCTCCACTGTTACTTTTTAAAAAAAAAAACTTCCTGTGATGATATTCACTCTTTCTGCAATAGGTTGAATCCCTCAGACTTGGCATTGAAACTTCCCTCTTTGGCCCCTAGAGATCATGTGTTTACAGTTCAAGGAACTCACTTCAGTCTTGCCTTTAAGGAATAGTCCAGTTGTCTGGGTTTGTTCAGGTAAATAAAGTAGCAGCAGCAGAAATAGTAACAGTAATAGTAGTAGTAGTAGTAGTAATAATAATAATAATAATGGAAGCTTACACTAATAGTATTATATAAGTATTATATTATGTAAGTATTGTATATTGAATCCTCCTATGAGATAGACGGACTATCACTGTCTATATATTACAACTGAGGAAACTGATGCCCATAGAGGTTAAAGAACTAGCCAAAAGGCACACAGCTAGTGAGCGGTGAAACCAGAATGCAAATCCATGCTGTCTTGCTCCAAAGAGAGTACAGAGTGAACACAAATATAATTATATGCTTCTGAGAAGTTGATTCTCCATGAGTAATAAGAAGTAATTATAGCAGAACATGCTAGTATGTTGTGGAGAAAGAATCGAAGCAAAGAATAACATTCACACCTTTCAGACACTTGCAGTATCAAAGCCTCTTGCTCTTAGTTGCTTTTACTTTAATTGGAGTCTTATTCACCTTCATCTGGAAATCTCCTCTCTCCAGTACAGAAGCCACCAGCCACATGAGACTACTGAGAGCTTGACATGAGACTCATCCAAGGGGAGATGTGCCGTAAGGGGAAAACCAACACTGGGTTTCAAAGACTTGGTGTGAAAAAAGGCGTGTCAGATACCTCATTAATAATTTTCAAAATCTTGATTGCATGTTAAAATATATTAAAATTAATATCACCTGTTTATTTTTGTAGTGTGACTAAAAGAAAATTTAAAATTGTATATGTGACTTGCATTCTATTTCTACTGGACGTCAACACTCTAGATTTACTGATTTTATATCTTTCTCCTTTCAATTCTGGAGACTTCATGATGGGTTTGCCCTTCAGGACTGGTTTTGGTCATCTGGGGCTTAAAAGTCAGCTTTAAGCTACTAAGCTTACTGTACTTAGTTTATTTATCTAAGTGAGGGCTGTTCATACTCATTCAAGGAGGCGATGAGGAAAACCTTTCCTTTTGTCTGTTTAGCACCTGATTCCCTCAGAAATTAAATCTCATGGACAAGAACATGGTAGCCACCCTGCCCTGTGAGCCCACAGTTGATCTTTCCTTTTATTATTTATTTATTTGTTTGTTTATTTATTTTGCAGTACGCGGGCCTCTCACTGTTGTGGCCTCTCCCGTTGCGGAGCACAGGCTCCGGACGCACAGGCTCAGTAGTTGTGGCTCACGGGCCCAGCCGCTCCGCGGCATGTGGGATCTTTCCGGTCCGGGGCACGAACCCGTGTCCCCTGCATCGGCAGGTGGACTCTCAACCACTGCACCACCAAGGAAGCTCCCAGGCACCTTATTTTTAAATAAACACATAATTCTAAAATAAATACAACGTTACATGATGGCAAGTAAAGCTGTGTCCCACTTATACTTATCAATTTAAAGAAACATATTAAACTCATGATACTGTGAAAGGCAGGTGGATATAACAAAAATCTTAAAGGTTTTCATGTTCTGCATTACAGATGGGCAACTGAGGCTCCAGAGGCCCCAGGTCTTCACCCAGCAGGTTTATCTAAGAGTGGCGTGCAGGGTGGGATGGAAAATGGGGAGAGAGTGGCAAAGAGGCCAGTTAGCCAGCTGTTTAGGAGTGAAGACTCTTCAGGAGTCTTGAGAAGTGGTGAGAATGGAGAGGAAACATGAGAGCCACTGGTTAGACCGTTGTTCAGGCAGCTGTTTCATGTGTCTGTTTATCTCTCTGTGTACTTGGTTGACCTGTGATGCTCATTTAGGGTTCAGACTCCTAGTGCATCTGATTGTTCTGTTGGTGAGCGTCAGCAGATGCCGAGAGGTAACTCATAATCCAGTGCTGACATTTATTGAGCCTTAGAGCGGGCCACATCCTGTGCGATGTCTCTTTATTTCCTCACAATAACTCCATAATATATCTGCTGTTATTCGCCCTCTTTTACAGATGAGGGAACCAAGGCTCAGAGAGGTAAAGGTAATTTACCAAAAGTCACACAGCTGGGAGTCAAATCCGAGTCTGGCTGACCTCAAAGCCTTTAGCCACTGCATATACTGCCTCATCATTGATTGACTAATGACTTTTTTTTTTTTTTTTTTTTTTTGTGGTACATGGGCCTCTCACTGTTGTGGCCTCTCCCGTTGCGGAGCACAGGCTCCGGACGCGCAGGCTCAGCAGCCATGGCTCACGGGCCCAGCCGCTCCGCGGCATGTGGGATTTTCCCGGACCAGGGCACGAACCTGTGTCCCCTGCATCGGCAGGCGGACTCTCAACCACTGCACCACCAGGGAAGCCCTCTAATGACTTTTAACAGCATCTTCTGCTGTTTCTCACTTTTCTCCCTCATTTAACCTAGAGTGTGAGTTTCTGTAAGTTAGCTTAGAATTTGATTCCTTTCTCTAAGCATCAGAAACAACAGAAATTCACCAGCCCCTAAGCCCCATTTTTAAGCCCTGTGCAGCATATTTTATATATCTTATTCTATGGTTTATATCATCATTAAAGTGGCTCTACTTGGCCCTTTAAAAAGCTAATTAATCACTAAATATAGACCATAAGTTGTTCTTTTCAACCCCCTGCGTGTCTCTTTCCCCCCATTGTGAGATGCCATCTGGTGCTCTGAGCTCATGCTTTTTATGTTCCTTTTCAGAGAGCCAGATTCATGGCTCTCTAAACCCGGAAAGCCAGTTCATTTCAAAGTTCGCATGCGTGGCTTTGAAAAAATTTGCATCTAATGCCTCCTTGTGGATTTTCACAGTATCACTCTTCAGCATATCGCATGGCATTTCTGTCTTTACCACCGTCTATGTATATATGTATACTCGTCTTTTTACCAAAAGGACTAAATTTGTCTTTGGCAAATTAAGCAACTAGAGGTCTTTTCTGGTGTGATTTTTGTCAAGTTTCATTTTGTCAGTTTTACATGTGTGCCTGTAGGAAGCCAAAACTTAATAGTATACTTTACTCTTCGAATCTATTTGACTTTCTGCTTTAACAGTGGAACAAGTGTTTAAGAATAAGGAAATAGGGCTTCCCTGGTGGCGCAGTGGTTGAGAGTCCGCCTGCCGATGCAGGGGATGCGGGTTCGTGCCCCAGTCCGGGAAGATCCCACATGCCACGGAGCGGCTGGGCCCGTGAGCTGTGGCCGCTGAGCCTGCTTGTCCGCAGCCTGTGCTCCGCAACGGGAGAGGCCACAACAGTGAGAGGCCCGCGTACCGTAAAAAAAAAAAAAAAAAAAAAAAAAAAAAAAAAAAAAGAATAAGGAAATAAAAGAGCTAATCGCAGGCCTCTGACAGTACTGCTGATCTGTCCTTTCCTCCATCTTTCTCTGAAGTCTCTAATCATCTTCCAAGGGAGTACAGCACCAGGGCTGCAGAGCATTTTCTTGCAAACTCGAGAGACGCTCTGGGTTCCCCACCACACTCCCAGTCTTTGGGACCTTTGGGTTACCGCTTGTTACTCTCCAGTCCAGACCGTGTCACTCTTCCCACTTCCTTTTTCTTCTCATGTCAAGTTCTTGGCAGTTTAAATTTAACCTGGGAGCCTACTGGGGAAGGAAAGATCATTTGGTGATGTGTGCACTGCTTACCTCATTCCTGGCACACGTGTGGCGCTCTCCTGGGGGAGCCGGAGAGCCCTGGGCTGGCCGGCTGCCCGCCTCCTTTCTGCTACTCTCTCTGTCCACTGGATTCACGCCTGTTCCCAGCAAGGGGCGGAGGAGGAGATGGGCTCTGAGAGTATTAGCAATGATGTCAAGGGACCACATATTTCCCTAGCACAGGAGTTGGTGGAAGGCCAGCCCCGCTGAGTCCGAGAGGAGAATTTCTCCCCAATCCAAACCCTGTCTGTAGCATTAAGTAGCTTCCGTGAGATGCAGGAAGGATGAAGCCACTAAGTCAGCCACGAGCCAATCCAGTCTCCAAATAATGTGTGTTGAAAGGTATGGATAATATACACACAGAAGGCTCAGTTAGGTATCAGCTTTGTTTCCAAAAGAGCATATGTTTGTACTAAACTGAAAAAATTTGTTTTTCACTTCAAACTGACAGTTCATTTACTAACTGCGGTTCTCAAACTTATGGTTACCGGGGGGCAGGGTGTGGGGAGAGGGATAGATGGGGAGTTTGGGACTGACATGTACACCCTGCTATGTTTAAAATAAAATGCCTTTCCATGAAAAAAAAAAAAGCTGCAGTTCTCACTACCCACAGAAGTAAGATGCATTTCTAAAAGCGTAAGGATTTCTAACTTTCCTGAGTGAGCAGTATACAAAGTTTGGGTAACACCATATATGTTAAAAGCTTGGTTATTGCTTTGCACTGTGGCCTTGGGCTAGTTACTTAACCTCTCTGAGCTTCAGATTTTTCTACCTGCCTAATGGAGCTAATAATACCTATTTCATATTTAGCTCATAGGGGATTTTGGTGAGTATCAAATGGATTTTGTCAATGCTTTTTTTTTTTTGCATCTATGAGGTAATTTCTGTGCTTTATTCTATCGATAAGGTATATTACATTAATTCATCTTCATATGTTGAACCAACCTTACATTCCTGGCATAAATCCCATTTGGTCGTGATGTACAATCCTTTTTATATGTTGCTGAATTCACTTTGCTAGTACCTTGCTGAGGACTTCTGAATACATATTCATAAGAAATATTTTGTAATATTCTTTCCTTGTGATACCTTTGTTTTTTGTATCAGGGCAATACTGGCCTCATACAATGATTTGGGAATTGTTCCCTCCTTTTCTGTTTTTGTTTTTGGTTTTGGTTTTTTTGAAGAGTTTATGAAACATTGTTAACTTGTCTCTATAAACATTTGGTAAAATTCACCAGTGAAGCTCTCTGGTCCTGGACTTTTCTTTGTGGGAATTTTTTTACTAAGTTAATTACTAACTCGTTCTCTTTACTTGATATAGATTTGTTTAAATGTTCTTTTTCTTCTTGAGTCAGTCTTGATAATTTGTGTCTTTCTAGGAAGTTGTCATTTAATCTGTATTATCTAATTTGTTGGCATATAATTTTTTCACAGTATTCTCTTATACCACTTTTTATTTCTGTAAGACGGTTAGTAATGTCTTCTGTTTCATTCCTGATTTTAGTAACTTGAGTCTTCTCTCTTTATCTTAAATGGTCTAGGTAAAGATTTGTCAATTTTATTAATGTTTTCAAAGAACCAAGTTTTGTTTTTTTAATTTTCCTTATTTTTCTAGTCCTTACTTCATTTATTTCCACTCTAATTATGTAATCTCTCTCCTTCTGCTTTGGGTTTAGTTTGTTCTTCTCTTTTTAATTTCTTCAGGTGGAAAGTTAGGCAATTGATTTGAGACTTTCTCTTTTAATGTACGCATTTGCAGGTATAAATTTCCCCGTAAGCACTGCTTTAGCTGCATCCTATAAATTTTCATATATTGTGATTTTGTTTTCATTAATCTCAAAGTGTTTTTAAATTTCCCTTTTGATTTGTTTTTGATGCATTGTTTGTTTAGAAGTGTGTTACTTAATTTCCACAAATTTCTGAATTTCCAAAATTTCCTTCTGTTATTGATTTCTAATTTCATTGTATTGTGGTCAGAGAACATACTTTGTATGACTTTCTTTTAAATTTATTGAGATTTGTTTTATTGCCTAAAATATGGGGTATGCTGGGGAGTGTTCTATTTGCACTTGAAAATTATGTATAATGCTGTTTGGTGGAGTGGTCTATAGATGTGTGTTTTGTCTAGTTGGTTTATAGTGTTGTTCAAATCTTCTGTTTCCTTGTTGACCTTCTATCTAGTTGTTCCACCATTATTGAAAGTGGAGTACTGAAGTCTCCAACTATTATTGTTGAATTGTCTATTTCTTCCTTTAATTCTGTCAGTTTTTTCAAGCATTTTGGGGCTTTGTTGGTAAGCGGATAAAATATGTTTATAGTTGTAATATCTTCTTAATGGATTGACCTTTATATCACTATAAAATGTCTTTCTTTGTCTCTAATAACACTTTTGGTCTTGAAGTCTATTTTGCCTGATGTTGGTATAGCTATTCCGTCTCTCTTTTGGTGACTGTTTTCATGGTATATCTTTTTCCATCCTTTTGCTTCCAACCTACTTGTGTCTTTGAATCTAAAGTGTGTCTCTAGTGGACATCACATAGTTGGATCATGTTGTTTTGTCTATAACGCCAATCTCTGCTTTTGGTTGGAGTGTTTGGTCTATTTATATTTTAGTCCATTTATGTTTACCTGTGTTGTAACATTACAAATGTTCTTTGTTTCTTCATGTGGATTCAGTTACTGTCCTTTCATTCAGCCTGAAGGACTCCCTTTAGTATTTCTTGTAGGGTAGGTCTGCTAGTGACACAGTCTCTCAGTTTTTGTTTAACTGGAAATGTCTTCATTTTCCCTTCATTTCTGAAGGATAGCTTTGCTGAATATAGAATTCTTGGTTGATAATCTTTCTTTCAGTGCTTTGAATGTGTCATTCCACTCCCTTTGACCTCCATGTTTTCTGATGAGAAATCAGTTTCTAATCTTCTGAGGAGCTCTTATACATGATACATTACTTTTTTTCTTGCCGTTTTCAAGATTCTCTGTCTTTGGCTTTCAACAGTCTGGGTATGGATCCCTTTGAGTTTATTCTATTTGTACTTCATCAGACTTCTTAGATGTGTAGATTCATGTTTTTCATCAGATTTGGGAAGTTTTTGATGACTATTTCTTTAAATATTCTTTTTGTCCCCTTTTCCCTCTCCTCCTTTTTGGGACTCCCATTATACTCCTCAGACTGGATAATCTCAATTGATCTATCTTCAGATTTGCTGATTCTTTTTTCTACCTGCTCAAAATTTTGTTGAGCCCCTCTAGTAAATTTTAAAATTTCCATTATTATACTTTTCAACTTCAGAATTTCCATTTGGTTTTTTTTCTGTCTCTTTTCATACTTTCTATCACTTTACTGATATTCTCTATTTGGTGAGACATCATTCTCACACTTGTCTTTAGTTCCTTGGACATGGTTTCCTTTAGTTCTTTGAACATATTTAAAACAGTTGATATAAAGTCTTGGGTCGGGACTTCTCTGGTGGTCTGTAGTTGAGACTCCATGCTTCCACTGCAGGGGGTGCAGGTTCGATCCCTGGTCGGGGAACTAAGATTCCACATGCCACACGGAAAGTCTTGGTTAGGTAAATCCAATGTCTGGGCTTCTTCAGTGACAGTTTCTATGGACTGACATTTTTCTTCTATGTAGGAGCCTTTTTCTGTATATGTTTTATACTTTTTAACTGAAACTGGACATTTAAAATAATATAGCAACTCTGGATATTAGATTCTCCCTCCTCCTCAGGGTTTGTTATTGTTTTTGTGTTGTTGTTTGTTCCTTTAGTGACTCTACTGAACTAATTCTGTAAAGTCTGTATCCTTTGTCATATGTGGGCCCTGAAGTCTCTGCTTGGCTAGCTTAGTGGGATGCTAATGATTGGACAGAAGTGTTCTTAACTGCCTGGAACCAATAAGTCCCCCAGTCCTTGCCAATGGGCTCTGTGTGCATGTTGGGGCATGTGTTCAACTCTACTTTAGCCTTCACTTCCTGCTTACACAGAGCCTCAAGGTTAGCCTGAGGATGAGTATCAAGTGGAATGACAGTTTTGAAAAACACAAATGAGAGCTATTAATGCAGTCTGTTATCTTTTATTATTCTCAGACCAGATAATTTGCTCTTTGTAAGCACAGGCACTTTCTGACTTACAAACACATAACTTATATGTAAACACGGAACTTATATGCCTTAGACCTCACAACAACTGCCAGGGGCCTATGTTGAAACAACAAAGAGAAAAATAAAAAGAGCTGTGAGCTTTTAGAGAATCTGTGGTTTCATAAGGAAAAAAAAAAAAGCTTCCAAAAAAGCAGAGATAGTCTTGGGTAGTGTTTCTCAGCTGCCTGCATCAGCATTACTTGGGATATTTTGTTAAAAATCAGGTTCCTGGCTCCATCCCAAATCTTTTGAGTCAGAATATCTTGGGTTGGGTCCAGGAGTCTACATTTTAAACTAGCTCCCCAGGTGATTCTTATGCATACTGTTGATTGAGAAACAAGGGAGATGATCCTGTAGGTGCCTTCACATCAGGGACTAAGTGGCTCATGATGTTAACTGTGCTCAAATACTAATCTCCCCTTTCAATGCCTGATTTTTAAAAAATTTCACTTTATTAATTACATTTACTCAAATTCCACCAATTACAGATTTATTTGCATCTATGAGAATATTTTTTTAACAGCTGTTGGAGTTAAAAGATTAACATTTACTCACAGCTCTTTTAAAATTAATCTAATCAGATTGCATTTATCCAAACAGCAGGCCAAGGTGATTTACAAGGAAAGAAGGAAGTTTTGTTTCATTTTAATTTGACAGGAAGATAGATACTTTCATGGGATTCAGAAGACTTTAGGGGAAAAATAGGCCTGTGCTAATTTATCCAATAAAAGCATGGATTGAGAGGGAAGGTAGGAGAAGATACTAGATAAAGCGGTGGGTACTTGCCCATTTCAAAATATTGTGCATACAACCAGAAAAGGGAGGAAAAAATTTCTTTCTCCTTCCTACTTTTAATATTACCCGTTGTCTTAGAACCTAGAATTCAGATCAGTAAAATGTGTATTAAGGAATTATATCAGCTGCTGTAGGGCTACTTAGGCTCTCGTGGGCTGTCTAGAGACCTAATCACTATTTAAACCACCATGTAGAAGGCTCTTTATTGAAAAATGTCTTCCAGTTTCCAAATAACACACTTCCTGATATACTTTTTGATTTAGCCCATTTGAGAGTTTGAGGTTGGATCAAATTTGGATGCGTGAAATTTATCTGTGTTCAAATTCCAAGCTGATTTCTCCCAATCATCTGTATACTTTTAGGCCATTTCTCCTTGAGGAGTTTTGTGTTTAGTTAATACAGATTCAACATTGAAAAAACAATTAGGGGAGTTTAGATTCTTATCAAATTCAATACATTCAAAAATGAAACATGATTTAAAAAATTATTTCATGTTTTGGGTCTTACTACTCTGACTTGTCTCTATTAATGAGAATAATCAAGAGATTCCTATCCCCTGCCCCTTCAACCCAGTTTAGGAGGCATTATCCTGCCTTCAGTTTCCAGAATTCTATTACAAGTGCACAGACTAGTAAATCACATTTCTTATTTCCTTCAAGGTATTGCACAGCGATGTACAGCTATCAAGTACCACTTTTCTCAGCCGATTCGCTTACGAAACATTCCTTTCAATTTGACCAAGACAATCCAGCAAGATGAATGGCACCTGCTTCGTGAGTATTTCTGGGAAAGGGTCAGAGAGGGTCAGAGAGGAAATGGTGTCTTTCTGAACAAAAAGCATTCCCACCGGCCCTTTCAGATTTGGACTGAAAGATGCTGTGCTATCCTACGTGGGCCTCTGGACCCCATCCAACTTGGTCAGAGACTCAGAGAGTCATTTCACTGTGCCATGGTCACAACTTGTTTGCCGATCAGATGTGTGGGAGTCAGGCGTGGGGCTTTGTGAGACAGTGCAGTGAGTGTGTCTGTCCTTGTGGCATCGGTATACAAGCCACCTTCCGAGTGCATTCTTTACCAAGCCGTGTGGTACAAGGCCCTGATCTGGCGCTTGTCTTAGTAAACCAAGGAGACTATACCTTAGGTGTGTTATTTTAGTTTTCTTTATCCAATATTCATTTTAGTTACTGTGTCTATCTCAGACCTTGGTATTTCTGCTAAAATATCTTTATGAGTGTATGCTGTAATTTTCTCAGAAGGTGTCTGTTATCTCCACATCCCGAAGGCAGGAGCTATCTTTTTTTACTGTCAGGAAAATGTGAAACTGTAGAAAGGATTGTGCAGTGTGACACCAAAGAGGACTGATATTTACCTGAAAACTATCAATTCATGTTGCCTAGGGATAGATAATTCAGGAAAGAAAAAAACTAGGCCTAATCCTTTTTAGTGTTTACCCTAATCAGAGGTTGACATTGTCATTTCCAGTACAATCAACGCAAGGACTTCAGTGATCTTGTTTGGTGAGCAAAGTCATTACAGGAAGCCAAGTAGAGTTTCCTTTTGTAAAGTCAAGTCTCTCTACACATCAAAGGGCTCTATTTTGAATCTCAAACATGTAAATGGAAGCTCTTAAGATATTGCCCACAGCAGTGGTATAATATTATAAATATTATGGTTGGCAAATTTAGGACTTGGAAGTCATTGGCTAAAATGTGGTTTATTTCTGAGTAGTATGACTTCCTGAAAATTATTTCTTGCTGGCTGATCTTAATGGTCATTTCTCAGCAGATCTTAGTTAGAGGCTTATCTAAGTGTTCTTACATCTTAATTCTTTATGAGCGTGTTTGGAGTTCTTTGCCTTAATCATCTATGCAGAAAGCCACATAGTCACTGGTTTTAGGCAAGAAAAGATCATCACAGGGTCCTGAAAAAGAACCTTATCTCTTTACTCTAAGAGTTTGTACCCTGTTACTGCCCAGAGACAGTACTGAGCATTCACCTCTTAATCCTTTCTGAGGTTCTCATGGAAAGATGCTTTCAGCAGCCCCAGGCATGGCTTTTTCCAAGAAAGTCACACTTGGTGATCTGTACCATGTTTACCAGATAAGCTTAGCATATCCGGTACTAAGGCAAATTCCATGTGGATTATATCTGAACCTTGTGCCTTTTAATGGCCATAGAAAATAAAACTCGAACCACAGGGAGTTTAGGAGGTTGTGAGAGAATGGTGACTGAGCTGTGATCACACTGGATGTCTCAAAACGACTTACACCTTAATATTAAATAGCCCCTTTAAATGATCAGTGCCCGTGACCCCTAGCTCTGTGGTGGTCTACACTGCCCCTTCTAGGCTGCAATGCCCTGCTTCAGTTTAGATGCTCTGAGCTAGAAATGAGAAATCCCTTTAAAAGAAAGGGAAGGACCACGTGTGACAAGGGCAAGACTGAAAGCTGCCATGATCCACCCTGTATACATCATCCTGAGTTGCCAGAGGCCACAGGAACACACAGTGAGGTGGTGGCTGCCTGAGCACCTTCGCAGAGCAGCCCACGCTCGCAGAGCGGGGTGCGCCTCTGGTCTTGGCTCTATGTGTGTGCAGGTGTGCACAGTCCACCTTGCCTAGGCCTGTTCACTGGCTTCAGCAGCAGACTTATGTTTGGGATCTGTTGCTCTAAGAAGGATCAGAGAAATTTAGTTCACGAGTTTTAAAATTAGCTTCATTCAAAAAAAAAAAAAAAAAAAAAGAGGGAGGGAAAAATCAAAATAACAGGAGGGTGGGCAACTGGAGTGGAAGTGTACCCATACATCCAGCCAGTCCACCTCTTGGTTTGGCCTAGAAGGTGGGCGAGGGCCTGGGTTCCTGGCCCAGTGATCACAGTCGTGTTTTTGTGATAGACAAAACTTCTTGTGTGTACAGTGGCGCTTGGCCCACGGGAACAGCCTTTTCTTAACCTGGGTACTTGGGAGCTTGGGTTGTAGGGCCTTTGTTTAAGGGAAGAGGGCCTTAATGAGTAGGTGTCCTATATGTGCATCTTGGGCCCTATTTCAGTTACAATTGCCTTCACTTTCTCAAATCCTTTTTGAAAACAGGCAGGAGGAAGTATAACGTAAAAATAAAGTAATTGGCATCCTTGGTGCACAGGTAAAACCATATTTCACTATATCTCAGTTTTTAGGCTCTTTCCCCAAAGTCAGATTAATTACAGCCACTACAGTGGTGGTGACCTATGATTCCGTTGCTCCTTGGAGGATAATACAGACCTTTTGCAAACCTTCCTCACTCTCAGTTTACTAAGTAACTTGTTACCTATTACCCTTGTTTACCCTGGTGTCCGCTGGTCTATTTTCTACTTGATACGGACTTCTCCATGGACTCAGGGAGGGTAGATGCTGACCCCTCAACTTGTTACACCCCATCTGTCCTCTTATGAAATACCTAGGAAGTTTATTTCCTAAATCACCGTGGCCCTGAAGACCCTACACCTGTCCATGTGACGTATTAGTTTTCACAATATATACAAAGCTCTTCTTTCTCGAATTTTCAATAACTCTCCTTCTTCTGCTTATTATTTTGAATGTTTGTGTTTTGAGATTAGATTTAAGAAGAATCACTGCTGGCTTCCTGGGCATGGCTGTGGCCGTCCTGCTCTGTGGCTGCATTGTGGCCATGGTCAGCTTCTTCTGGGAGGAAAGCCTGACCCAGCACGTGGCCGGACTCCTTTTCCTCATGACAGGTACGCGGAACACCTCTGACACCTCTCCCAGCAAAAGCAAAGGCCTCTCTGCAGGCAACTAGCTTCACTTTGTTATCTCTCCATTAATTTTGTTTTTACTTGTGAGAAAAGCAACCAGAAGGTCATTTGGCTTTGGTGGGCAATATAGAATTTAAAGAAAACAACAGTGTTAAAAACGCAGCCCTGGGCCTCCCTGGTGGCGCAAGTGGTTGGGAGTCCGCCTGCCGATGCAGGGGATACGGGTTCGTGCCCCGGTCTGGGAGGATCCCATATGCCGCGGAGCGGCTGGGCCCGTGAGCCATGGCCGCTGAGCCTGCGCGTCCGGAGCCTGTGCTCCGCAACGGGAGAGGCCACAACAGTGAGAGGCCCGCATACCACAAAAAAAAAAAAAAAAAAAAAAAAACAAAACGCAGCCCTGATTTCCCCACTGTGGCCCGTTACAAGGTTAGATGGAAATGTCTTGGGTTTAATCTCCATCTGAGGCAGGTCTGATTTTTCTGTCCCATTCTTTCCTATTGTGCCCCTAACCCTGGCGTGGACCCTTGGCAAACATGGGCCATTGCTTCTCAGGAGCCCTCCAGGAGAGGGTGATAACTTAGCACAGCCCACACCTCTGGGCTGAAGGTTAACTCAAAGTCTATTTCTTAGTGATGGAGTCATTCGTGTCATTTTTACACAAAAACATTCATTCATTTCACTCCACAGATATTTTGTGAGGACTTACTGTGGACCAGGCACTTCTCTACATACTAAAGACACATAATGATTAAGGCAGACAAAATCCTTCTCCCTTTCTGTTGTGGGGAGACACAAATAATAATCTGTGATAGAGATAAAAGCTGTGAGGAAGATAAACGAGGTGGCGTAGGGGACCCTCTTCCACATAGGGAGTGCGCTGCGGGCAGAGGAAGGAACAGTGCCAAGGCCTAAGGCAGGGATGGCTTGACGTATGTGTTTCGAGCCACAGAGAGACCAGTGTGGCCGGAGGGCAGGGAAGGAGAGGACAGCATCCCATGAGGTGGAGAAGCAGGCAGGGGCTTGGATTTTAATCTAAGGGTGGTGGAAGCCACCAGAAGGTTTTACGCCGAGGAGTGACTTGCTGTTAAATCAGGAGGTTGGAAGGGGGTGTGTGGAGACACGACTATGGTCTTTTCGATTGTCGGGTGAAGAACATTTTTGTCTAAGAAGGAGTCAGCAGCTGAGTTGATGGCTGAAATTGACTGAAGGTGGCTGCAGGGAAGAAATCTTTACTCCTGCTTTTTCCCAGAAAATTGTGTCTGATTAGTGAATGCCAAGTTAACAGTTTCACAGAGTACGCTGAGCATCAGAGTAATAGTACTCTAGATGTGTAGCCTTTTTTTTTTTTTTTTTTTCGGTACGCGGGCCTCTCACTGTTGTGGCCTCTCCCGTTGCGGAGCACAGGCTCCAGACGCGCGGGCTCAGCGGCCATGGCTCACGGGCCCAGCCGCTCCGCGGCATGTGGGATCTTCCCGGACCGGGGCACGAACCCGTGTCCCCTGCATCGGCAGGTGGACTCTCAATCACTGCGCCACCAGGGAAGCCCATGTGTAGCCGTTTTGAATAAGCTTATTCCTGCTTCTCTGGAGTTCTGTTACTCAAGCGACCATGACTGGGGTTTCTAGCACTGCTCGCTGTCATGGTCACTCACTCAAGCCCGTGTTCCCCGGAGGCTGCAGCGCCCCTCGGTGCCTGGCACCATTTCTCTGTCTTTCAGGGCTGACAGGTAGGTGGTGCTTTGCCTTCTGGTTGGTCAACCAGTCAGCTTCTGTAACCCAGTTCACAGACAGAGGTCCTTCCTTCCTTCTAAGTCCTGTCGGCCCCTTTCCGACCCCATGAGATGGCGCTGTAACCAGCAGTGACCTGGAATAACGGATGATCATTGTAAGCATCCCGATAGAGCATTCACAAGTCACTGGGCCTTTGAATAATTCTTAGCAGAAAAACAACTGAAGTTTTCCGGACTTGGGTGAATACAGAGAGGCTGCAGGACTGTGGCCCAGGGAGGCTAAAATTCTAGTTTCTGAGGTTTTGGGGGAGGATTTGAACCTTCAAGACCAGCCATTGGGAGGGTGCCTGCCTAAAAGGATTCATTAAAATCCTAAGTGTAGGGACTTCCCTGGGGGTCCAGTGATTAAGACTCCACGCTCCCAATGCAGGGGGTCCAGGTTCGATCTCTGGTCAGGGAACTAGATCCTGCGTGCCGCAACTAAGAGCCTGGATGCAGCAGCGAAGACCCGGCACAGCCAAATAAATAAATGAATAAATATTAAAAAAAAAAATCCAGGGTGTAGAATGAACAGGTGAGGGTGTCAAAGAATCAGAGAGGCCTGTGCTGCCCAGGGGATTTCTTTAAGCTTAATGGTCATGAAATCTCTCTCCCCATTTTCTTCCCTTCCTTTATTAGTTGGGCCCCCATTTTTCTAACTCTTGTCCTCATATACATCAAAGAAGTATTCACGGGCTTCCCTGGCGGCGCAGTGGTTGAGAGTCCGCCTGCCGATGCAGGGGACACGGGTTCATGCCCCGGTCCGGGAAGATCCCACATGCTGTGGAGCGGCTGGGCCCGTGAGCCATGACCGCTGAGCCCGCGCGTCCGGAGCCTGTGCTCTGCAACGGGAGAGGCCACAACAGTGAGAGGCCCGCGTACCGCAAAAAAAAAAAAAAAAAAAAAGTATTCACGACCCCCCAGCCCTGGAAAGGCCCCACATAGCATCCTCAGGAAAATGAAAGGAGCTGAGGGCCAGACAAAAGCCTCAGTAGCAGTAGTTTTTTTTTTTTTTTTTTTTTTTTCTTTTTGCGGTATGCGGGCCTCTCACTGTTGTGGCCTCTCCCGTTGTGGAGCACAGGCTCCGGATGCGCAGGCCCAGCGGCCATGGCTCACGGGCCCAGCCGCTCCGCGGCATATGGGATCCTCCCAGACCGGGGCACGAACCCGTATCCCCTGCATCGGCAGGCGGACTCTCAACCACTGCGCCACCAGGGAGGCCCTAGCAGTAGTTTTTAAAGGACCCTTGTAATGGGCGTAATGCATGAATAATTTAGGATGCTCTTAGATATCAAACAATTGTTGGCATGAAAATAAATCACAGGACCATAAAAGTCAGGCTCAGTGAGCATTTCTTGGGAGGCAGAGGGACTGGTTTGGTTTTAAATGAAAGGAGGGTGGGAGTTCAGTCTTGCACTGGCTCAGAGGAGAGCTAGGAGCTGAGTTTCCTAAGCCAGCCCCACCTTCCCCTGCTCAGCCCTCATTCCTGAGCCATCTGTGTAACTCTGGGCCAGACTGGCTCAGGGCTCAGCAGGATTTATCATCAAAAGCCCCTGTGCAACTGTTAAAAACAAAACAAGCAGAACAATAGCTGTAGTAGCAAAAACCCATTGCAACCCCAAAACACCCTAAACTTATAAACTTGAAGTTTGATGACCAGTCCGGAAGGGTGGACAGACCTACCACATAACACTGGCTTTTTTTTTTTTTTTTTTTACTTTTGATTGCCCAAACAACATTTTTTTTTTTGGAATAAAGGGAAAACTCACTTATAGATCTCACCATCTGAAGAATTAGTTGTTAAACTATTTTCCTTATCCTGGACCAAATCTTGCCCAAGCCTTTGTCTCACTAAAAACAACAACAAAAGGGAGAGAAGTGGCTGTGGTTCTAAAAGGGTAGCTCAGGGCATCCTTGTGATGGAAATGGTCTGTGTCTGGACTGTGATGGTGGCCACATAATCTGCACACGTGGTGACATTCCGTGGAACTAAGTACACACACAAGTGAGTGAGTGCTTGTAAAAGTGGTGAAATCGGAATAAGGTGGATGGATTGTATCATCGTAAATTTCCTGGTTGTGCTATTATACTAGAGTTGTGCAAGATGTTACTATTCAGGGAAATTGGGTGAAGGGTATAGAGGATCTCACTGTGTTATCTCTTTCAACTGCATGTGAGTCTACAATTATTTCAAAATAAAAATAAAACAACAACAACAACAATAAAAGGAAAGTAAAAATGTTTGCCACCATCATCACATGGAAAGTATTGAATATTTTGTTTTCTGGGCTTCCATTTATCATCATACCGTAAGTATTCCCAGTGGCCTTATATTGTTCTGTGTTCGGTTTTTAATAGCTTTTAATAGCTGCATGTTCTTCCATGGAGTAGATTTGCCGCGTTGTGTTCCCTTACTGTGGGATTTAGGGAGGTTTGTTTCATTTTTGCTACTACAAATAATCCCTTTCCATTTCCTTTGTAAACACCGAGATAATGATGTTAATCCATTGCATGAGATAAATTAGCTGTAGGACCTTCCCACGCAGCAGCAGGAGATGAGAGCAAATAAGGGTTAAAAGAATTGATTTTAATGAAGCAGAAGTGTCTTCAGCAGTCTTAGTCGGCATCACCCCACAGATTTTTGTTGCTAAACTTGGCCTCTTCTGAGGCGCTGGCATCTTCATTCTCTACCTGAATTTATTAGCCAAACCTTCAATGAAGATCATCAGTGATGTGACAGTTTGAGATGTTAAAATGGAAACTTGGAAACAGTCTCTCTCCTTATGCCTTATTGCATACTGACAGCTCTTGATTACCCACGCGTGGAGCAGCAGGGCTGCTGACTGTCACTTCCCATCCCTAATTCCCTGGGGCCTCTCAAGGGGGTTCTCCAGCAGGGCCAGGGGCACAGAGCCTCAAAGGTAGCCTTTTGACCTCATGTCCTCTGAAGTTACACACACACCGTCACGGAGGCATATCCAGAGGACTAAGACTCATGATCCAACAGTGAGGGGCTGCCCTTTACCAGACCACACTGCCTCCAGGCACTGCGAGTATTTCCATCAGCTTTAAATGATGCATTCTATTAGACTGCTGTTGTGCTAGTATGATGATTATCATTTGTTAGAAATATAAATACTTTATTTATTTATTTATTTTTTTGCGGTATGCGGGCCTCTCACTGTTGTGGCCTCCCCCGTTGCGGAGCACAGGCTCCGGACGCGCAGGCTCAGCGGCCATGGCTCACGGGCCCAGCCGCTCCGCGGCATATGGGATCCTCCCAGACCGGGGCACGAACCCGTATCCCCTGCATCGGCAGGCGGACTCTCAACCACTTGCGCCACC
Organism: Mesoplodon densirostris; assembly: GCF_025265405.1. Taxonomy (NCBI): domain Eukaryota; kingdom Metazoa; phylum Chordata; class Mammalia; order Artiodactyla; family Ziphiidae; genus Mesoplodon; species Mesoplodon densirostris. Next base: position 32,188,351 of record NC_082674.1, read on the forward strand.
AGGGAGGCCCCTGAAATATAAATACTTTAAAAGGTTAATTTATTCAGTGCAAATGTTTTTAAATACAATGTTTATGTCTCTGTAGTAGGGTTTTAATTACCTTTTAATATACTGGGAGTCTCAAAAATTGGATAAAGCTTGGTCCTCCCTTGATGGGGGCCTCCATTCCCCTTCATAGGCTGTGCCCTGAGTGGCCACTGCCGACGAGGCAGGGCCTTCGGGTCAGTAGAGAAAGAAGAGACAGCCCAGGGTGCCCCAGCAAAGCTCAGGGACCAGTAACACGCTAGGCCACCCATTGTTTTGCTTCAATACATTCAAATTAAAACAAAGGCTCCTCTGTAGGTGTATTGAATTCTCTAGGGTATCCACTGATTATGACCTAAAACTACAGGTCCTTAATGCCGTATCTGAAGCCCTTGGGACCAGGTGCATTTTGGAATTCAGGATTTTTTTTTTAATTTATTTATTTTTGGCTGCCTTGGGTCTTTGTTGTTGAGTGCGGGCTTTCTCTAGTTGTGGCGAGCGGGGGCTACTCTTTGTTGTGGTGCGTGGGCTTCTCATTGCGGTGGCTTCTCTTGTTGCAGAGCACGGGCCCTAGGCGCATGGGCTCAGTAGTTGTGGCTCACGGGCTCTAGAGCACAGGCTCAGTAGTTGTGGCGCACGGGCCTAGTTGCTCCACAGCATGTGGGATCTTCCCGGACCAGGGCTTGAACCCCAGTCCCCTGCACTGGCAGGTGGACTCTTAACCACGGCACCACCAGGGAAGTCCCTGGAATTCAGGATTTTTAAGTTTTATTTTAGAAAGGTAATATAGTGCATATATTCTATATTATCTAACACCCTGAGCAGGGTCTGAAATCAAGTATACATTAACATTTCTGCAGCCAAACACATGAATATTCACACTAGGTGGGGTCAATAAGGACTATAAATAGCCTATGTCACGTCAGGCCAGATTTGCCGGTCAGTGAGATTGCTGCAATCTTTCGGAAAAAGATCAGATGTTTTTCGGATTTAGTTAATTGCAGATTGTGGGTCTTGTATTTGATTTTTTAAAAAAGTGTTGTCTGTCTCTATTAGTCCTGCCCAGGCATTTAGTTAAGGCAACGTAGCAATGGCTTTTTGAGCAATCTGTGTGAAAAGTAGCTTGAGGCGGTTTTTTTCTGGAATTGCAAAGAGGCCAGAATGATGGGCAGGCCATCTTTTTGAAGGAGTGGGAAAAAAAAATCAATGTTTATGTCTTTGGGTGTTGCAGCTATGTTATTTATCAAGCAGGCTAACCAGGGTGAAGCAACTTCCACTCCTTTCCACCTTTCAAGCATATCAAAAGAGGATGGTCAAAAGAGTGGGCCGTTACCCTAACTACACCATACCAGCTGGCCACAGGCACCATGAGGTTTAGGGAAGGAAATTAGGTTGATGATCGGGGATGGCAGCATAAATTTATTTCTTTTCTGATCCAAAAATATCCTTTCCGGTCTTGTAATTCTGTGATATCACTGTATCTTCTAATGAAGAACTTTGGCGGAACACCTTTTAATATTTTATAAGAAAAGCCGATGCATACAGCACTCTTCAGAACAAGTAATTACTCACCCTTTTGAAGATGCTACCAGCAGTAGCCAGGACTGAGTTTGGGACATAAACCCCTCTCTCCTGGCGCCACCAGCTGAGCTGAAGAGTATCAGTGGTGGTAGCCCAAGGGAACTCCTGGCTGGTCAGGGGAGAAGGGAAAGGGAAGGAAATGTCTAAGAGAAGAAGGGAGGAGAGGTGACCTCTCTCCTCGTGGCTTTTCAGGAATGACCATTAGATTTTGAACTTTGGAAATGCAAGGCTGGTACCTTATCTTTCCATGCCCTCATCCCATATCTTGCATTAACTAGATTGCTACTGACAAGAAAGCAACATTATCTGAAATAACTTGCCATCTAGGTAAATCCTACAGGAGGTAATTTAGGATGAGCTGGTTCTTAGGTGTGTAGAACTCACTGTATTGCAGAACTCAGTTTTCTTTCTTTTCTTTTTTTTTTTGTGGTACGCGGGCCTCTCACTGTTGTGGCCTCTCCCGTTGCGGAGCACAGGCTCCGGTCGCGCAGGCTCAGCAGCCATGGCTCACGGGCCCAGCCGCTCTGTGGCATGTGGGATCTTCCCGGACCAGGGCACGAACCCGTGTCCCCTGCATCGGGAGGCGGACTCTCAACCACTGAGCCACCAGGAAAGCCCAGAACTCAGTTTTCTTAAGCAGGTTTTGCACACTTCATGTCCTCGGTGCTATTAGGCTCCTTGTGGAACTTACAGGAACTCCAGGGGTCTCTACTCCTTTTCCCTGATATGCATGCTGGGAAGTGAGTGGAAAGAACACTTGGGGCTCCTGATCACATCAGCGTCAAAGCAGTGACGGCTGTGACCGTCGAGATTTCATTCAACTTAACTACCTCTAAGGTAATCAGAACTGGGTCTGGAACATAGTAGATGCTTATAAATAATTCTTGAATAACTGATTAAATAACACTTAATATAGTAAAATCTTGCTTAGGCCTGTAAAAGGGATGGAAACATACTTCATACATTGACCATACACACAAACTCTGTCTCTCCCCGCCCAACACACACACAATGTTATCAGCTGAATTGTGTGCCCGCCCTGCCCTGCCATTCATATGTTGAAGTTCTAGCCCCCGGAGAACCTCAGAATGTGACTGTATTTGGAGACAGGATCTTTAAAGAGGTGATTAAACTAAATAAGATCATTAGGGTGGGCCATAATCCAGTATGATTGGTGTCCTTATAAAGAAGAGGAAACTTGGGCACAGATAATTACAGAGGGAAGACTGTGAAGGGAGGCCTTGGAAGAAACCAACCCTGCTAGGACCTTGATCTCAGAGTTTTAGCCTCCAGAATTGTGATAAAGTTAATTTCTGTTGTTTCAGCCTCCAGTCTGCTGCTACTTTGTTAAGGCAGCCCGAGCAAACTAATGCACGAGGACTGTAAGACATGCATATGGAACTAAAATAGAATTCCGCAGGATCAAAATTGACCTATGACTGCTAATCTAGTTACAACAAAGATGTCTTCATCCTTTAGACACTTTTCCTTAGTGTCTTCAAAGTTAGAAGGGTTTTTCTTTTCCCTTATTAAGAGATCTTGAATGGGTTAGGCCTCTTTTACAAAAGCTAGTTGTATACATTGGAAACACTGCTTTGTCTCCTCTCCCTACATTTCTCTGTAATAATCAAACAGTCCTGCCCATCCCACAGATAACAGCTATGGCAGCTATGTATTTGCAAACTTCCTTAGATATGTGAGGGTCCAGAAAGGGGAAATTCTTAGATATGCTCTTTGGTTCATCTTGGCTTTTCTCTCACTCAGAACTACTTCAAGAGCATCTTGGAGGGAGAAAAAATGTCCTTGGAGAGCAGTCTCTGGGGACATTTGTGGGACGGGGAGGGGCAGACATCAGGCATACTTATGGGCTCCCGCAACCTCCCCCACCCCCCCATCTCAGCTGAGTGAGTAAAGGCAGAAGGAAATAAAGCAGGTTTTCATCAAAGTTTGGCGATGCCCTAACCTTAAAAGAACTTAAGTGGCACAGAGATGTATATAATATTTCAAGATAAAATAAATACAAATAAGGGATACAAATAAGACAAAGGAGCCATCAGGTTTGCAGGGCAAGATGGATCCAAGGGTGAGATTAGTAGCCAAAAAGCATGCCATGAAGTCCCCAGTTTTTGCCCCTGGGGGGCCACTAATTTAGCTTTAGGGGAGTTTCAGCTCTCTGGCAACTCGGTCAAAAAAAGACATTCTATTAGTGACATCATTCACAGTGTCCATGAGGTAAGCACAACCTAAGTGCCCTGGGAAAGCACAACTACTCATGACACTCAGGGCATAGAAAGTCATCCTGAGGTTAAATCCTCAGGTTAGGTTTTTCTTATCTTTTTCTATTCCGTATGAACTGGTGTTGTTATGCTAAAATTCATTTCACCAAAAGCAATTTTATGGAGTTGGCAGGGGAGAGGTGCTAATAAAATCAATGTTTAGTATAAAATCAAAAAGAGTATGTGCAGAAAGAAAAATCCGACATTCAATTTTTTATTTAGCTGCATAATACCAAGTACTAGATTCACTAGGAAATTTTGGGAAATGTCCTTGCTCAATGCCATATTATGGAATAACAGAGTCACAGAAATTTGACACTGCAAGGGACTTGAGGAACCAAATCCCCCATTTTTTTCCCCCTAGATGCAGCTCAGAGAGATTAAGTAATTTCAAGGTCACACAGTGATTAGATGTAGTGCTGGGGACCAGAATACATATTCCCTGCATCCCAGCCCAAGGCATTTGGACACGAAAATATGCTTAAGAGTCTTAGTTTGAATTCAAGCTTTCAGAGGTCATTAAAACTACGTTACTTGTAAAACAGCTTCACTTTTAGGTATTCAGCTGTGTGCAGACAGTTAAATGCAGAAGAGTTGTTTTTCCTGTGAACAGGTTATTGTTCTATTATTCTATTTTACCTCTTGATACTCCAGAGATCAGATTTTTCTAACTGCCTTATTGTGCTATTACCAGCATTCATTCTAAGGACCTTGTTATATATAAACACTGTCTTTGTTTTGGCCAGTGAAAGCATTCATGTAAATGTAAGAACATTTGCTGTTCACAAGGTTTGAAAAAAGCAGAGTATTCTGTTTTTGACTGTGCTATTCCTTTATGAAAGAATTATTTCCATCATGATCTTCCTTTGGAGAACTCAAAAAATGATGTGTTTACCATAACAATTTGGAGCAAGAAGTCAGAAAACAAGATTTTATCCTTTTTAGAAAAACAGAATCACTTTAGAGTCTAAAAGTAGAATTCGGCAAAGAGTAGGAGAGATCAAATCACCTCAGACCAAGTGTCCTTTTAATTTAAAACATTTCTAAATGCACACTTGGAAAAGGATTCAGGCAATGTGTTCTTAGGTGATTTGAGTGCAGGCAGAATTCTATCACTTAAAAATGACGTTAAGGAAAAAAACATGGCATTAAGGTGATCTTTATTTCCTCTCAATTGCTGCCTGCTCTCAGTTTGTTTTTCTGCTAGTGTTTCTGATCCCCAAAGCTCTATTAAAAAGGGGTGTGGACCTAGAGGGGTGGGATAGGGAGGGTGGGAGGGAGGGAGACGCAAGAGGGAAGAGATATGGGAACATATGTATATGTATAACTGATTCACTTTGTTATAAAGCAGAAACTAACACACCATTGTAAAGCAATTATACTCCAATAAAGATGTAAAAAAAATTAAAAAAACAAAACAAAACGGGGGTTGTGGAGATCTGTTACTTTTAGCCCTCTCCTTTCAGTTCCCAATTCTGTGTCTCTGTTTCCTATGGAGATGCTGCATAGGTCCCTAAGGCTACCAAAGCAATTTTTCAGCAAATGGTTGCAACCTCCATTGTACACAGGGATGAACCAAAGTATGAAAAAGACATGTGTAGAACTCGGAACCGACTGGAACATTCTGATACTTGACTGGGTGCCAGTTTTTGTATTTATTACCCACCTTCAGCTCAGCAACTGCCTCATTGTGATCCCATGTCCCCCAAAAGGAGCAGCCTTGGGGGTCGTGATGAAATAGAAGCATCTACATCCTTGAGTAGTAAAAATCCTGTGTTTTGGGCTTTTGAAGCATTTTTATCAGAATGCTGATTTTAGTGTTCTGAAAGGACAATTATATATAACGTGTTGGTATAAAAAAGTAAAATTTTGGGTCTGTTCATTTTCCTTAGGCTACCTAAATTACCTGCATTCTGCGTGGTTGAATTATAGATCCCCTATATATGATGTCAGCTATTTTACAACAATTCCAACATCCTGGATTTAATTTATATTATTTAAAATCTTTTTATCCATTCATTAAAAAAATTTTTTTTGAGGCCCAAGAATGTGCCAGGCTCTGTGCCTTAAAAAAAACTGGTAAAAATTCATTTAAGATATTTTCAGGCAACATGATAAATACTAATGATAATGGTAATTGAAAAAGAAAGACTTGGTATGATGATTGCAACTATCTAAAACTGTGTCAACTCAGGTATAGAACAAAGGGAAATGAAGATTGTTTGTATTAGGTTTGAGTGATTATAGATTTTTTTCCTTAAAAATAATTAAAATTTCTACTATGTTGTTTTTAAGAATAAAAAAATAAATTCAAATATACATACCAATTTAATTGAGATAATTCTCAATAATTCAAGTTATCAGAATTTTTCCATCTTTTTCACTCCTGTATCTCCAGAACCTAGCATACAGTCTGGCACATAAAGGTTTTGCCAATGTTTGTTGAATGAAGTAACTCAAGTGAAAGAATTGTCAGTCCTTTATTAATTTGGATTCATCATCTCATCTGTTGATCTGATGTTTACGAAGGCCTGTCTGGCATTTGCCTTGTAGCAGGCAAAACTGTAACCCATCACCCTGCTCTCTTTGTATTATTTATAGGAATATTTTGCACCATTTCCCTCTGCACTTACGCCGCCAGCATCTCCTATGATTTGAACCGGCTCCCGAAGCTAATTTATAGCCTGCCTGATGATGTGGAACACGGCTACAGCTGGTCTATCTTTTGTGCCTGGTGCAGTTTAGGCTTTATTGTGGCAGCAGGAGGTCTCTGCATCGCTTACCCATTTATTAGCCGGACCAAGATTGCACATCTAAAGTCTGGCAGGGACTCCACGGTATGACTGTCCACACTCAAGTCCACTGCTTGGTGGCCCGTCCACAGTGCGGACGAACCTTGAAGGGGACGGAGCAGACTTTGAGTCAGGATCCCAAGCACAAAATCGGTCTTGTACATTCCAGCCTGTTGCCTGCCAGCCCCTTCTGGATGACTGATGTCAAATCATGCAGAACCTCCATACCTTTCTAAGGACAAGACTACTGTGGATTCAAGTGCTTTAATGACTATTTATGCTTTGACGGCGAGGAGTAGGGAGCAGAACCGTGGAACATTTCTGGGTTCAGAAAAAGAGGAAACCGCAATGGAAGAATTTGTATGATTGCCATTTATTTCAGAACGTTTGTACATAAGAATTACCCGAGAGTCATTTCTATTTGCAAAAGGATTCATGACAAAGCGAGTATAATTTTCTTGTCATTGTACCATGCTTGTTAAATTTAATGCAGCACCTTCAGAACTTGTCCTAATGGTGTCTTGTTGTGTCAGCACCAAACATTTGTGCATTATTTGTGGATGTTTTTTGTCACAGGGAGATTCTTCTGTTGCCTTATTTATTTTTAATTGAAGTCTCTTCTTCATCTTTGTACTGGAATCAAAATCATAAGAGAAACAGATCAACCATGGAAGAGCTAACCTGTAATGCTATGCAGTATTGTTAGAAGTCCTATCTGTCGTTTGACCTGTCTCTTTACGTAAACTGGATTTCTGCATTAAATGACTGCCCCCTTGTTAGTCTGGGTGTGTTTTCCTGTCTTTCAGCCGCGGCAGTAGGTCCCCCTAGCCATTCGGACAGGTGAGAACTCTTTGTTTTTAAGAGACTTGCTTCATCTCAGTTAGGTTGGTCATTTTTATTTATCTTTTGTAGCAATCACACACATGCTCTTGACAATAGAGGTCATTTTCCAAGCTTCTTTTAAAACCTTACCATAGTATTTTGAGTTTTCTTCTCTCCCTCTTCGTCTCTGTTTACCACCTGCCTGGTATTTAGCCACTGATAAGGATTCACAGTCTCTGGCCTTATCCTTGGACCTCCTACCCCAGTGGGTTTCAGCCTTGGCTGCACATCCAATCACCTGGTTAATCATCTTCAACTGTACCTGAACTGGGCCCCACCCCAGACCAATTGACTTAGAGTGTCTGCAGCTGGGCCTGGGCTTGAGTATTTTTCAAAAAACAATCTCATAATTCTGATGTTCATTTGGGATTTAGAGCCACTGTACTGTGTCAGAGCTACAGTTATCTCCTTGGTAGCTAATATTTATTTAGCACTTACTGTGTGCCAGTAACTGGGCTCTGTTTTTTTCCAGGTATAATTTCATTTAATCCTCTCAAAAGCTCTATGAGGTAGTGTTGGGCTGCACCCTGCAGGCCTGCAAGCCTTGTGGATGCCCGGCTTCAAGACCAAAGAAAGAGCCCAGAGACAGCGACAGAGACACCAGTTGTTTACTGGATAGGGGATCTTACACATCTGAAGCAAAAGGTCCTGGAGTGACACCCCACCATAGATAGCAGGCAGGACATGGCAGCAGTCTGCTACTTGGGGGAGAAGGAGGAATTCCCCCATTTATAGGGGGAATTGATGTCAGGTGGGCTCATCAGTTACCAAGGAAACCAGCAGCCCAGGCAAGTCCCTCACAGCCCCTCAGGTTAAGACTATCACGAGGGCATTTGTTTCCCTTAATAAACTAGCAGGTGGAGCCCTTCTGGCCTAAGGGTCAGGAGGCGAGCACATTCCTGTGAAAAGCGTGTAGGTGAAGCAGGGACTGGTTGAGTTGAGCGGAGAACGTACAAAGAGCAAGAAAAGAACCATCCGGGCTGGCCTGACCATACAGGTAGGTAACTCTTATTCCATTTTACTGATAATGAAGCTGAAGGGCGGACTCAGAACATTTGCTTCATTTTTTTCTATGTGTGGGTATAGAACAAAATTAAAACCCTTCCATGGTATTTCTTTTTTTATTTTTTTATTTTTTTTCGGTATGCGGGCCTCTCACTGTTGTGGCCTCTCCCGTTGCGGAGCACAGGCTCCGGATGCGCAGGCCCAGCGGCCATGGCTCACGGGCCCAGCCGCTCCGCGGCATATGGGATCCTCCCAGACCGGGGCACGAACCCGTATCCCCTGCATCGGCAGGCGGACTCTCAACCACTGCGCCACCAGGGAGGCCCCATGGTATTTCTTTATCTTTAAATGGAAGGGTGGGCACTAGCTAACTTCTACGCTTTTCTTTTTAACTCCATCATTATCCTGTATTCTACGCACAAGGTGTGAGAAAGATGGTCTGTAAAAGAGGGAAGGTGGGGCTTCCCTGGTGGCGCAACTATATCTTTTTAAAAGGCTATACACTTGGGGCTTCCCTGCTGGTGCAGTGGTTGAGAGTCCGCCTGCCGATGCAGGGGACGCGGGTTCGTGCCCCGGTCTGGGAGGATCCCACATGCCGCAGAGCGGCTGGGCCCGTGAGCCATGGCCGCTGAGCCTGCGCGTCCGGAGCCTGTGCTCCGCAATGGGAGAGGCCACAACAGTGAGAGGCCCACGTACCGCAAAAAAAAAAAAAAAAAAAAAGAGGGAAGGTGCTATACCAGAAGTACAACAGTGCTTCAGACTTTTTCCCCCTTCATTATAAAACCTGATTTGGTACTTGTAAAAGGATAATGATAATCTACCTACCCCCACCCAAAAATCAAGCCTGATTTCCAAGTGACGGTGTCCACATATTGTTACGTAAGCCTTTTGGAAGAGGTTAGGTGATGCCGGTGACCACACAAGCTCTCACCAAGGCCTGTGGCTGAATTCCCTGGCAATCTCACAGGCCTGTTTAATAAACCCATCCCTCTGGATGAGATCAGAGGCATATAGAAAGGAGCAATTATTTTCATTTATTACTTTCATTTATTACTTAACGTTTCAAAGCAGGAGAGCTGTTTCTTTGAAGTTTTTTTTAAAGATTCCCCATAGAAGATGTCAAGACTCTTGAGCATTTATATTCCAACCACCAAAGCAGCGTCTGAGTGAGTGACTTTTGAAGTTTCTGAGAAGCTTCCCAGGGGTTTGAGGTGTGAGTGGAAGAGAGCCTCGGAATGACAGAAGGTTGAAGGGTTCACACACCAGAAAGATTTGCCCAGGAGCCAGGGGAGTTCACTTCAGATTCAAGTGTGTGTTGGCAAGACAGAGCTTCCCTGCCTTTCAGCCAAAGTGAGCTCAGAGCAAGTTTCCTTGCTTTCTATTTACATTTCACAGAGTGTAAATGTTGCCAGTCTCGCATTTGGTTCCCAGTCCTTAGGCTTCTCTTAGGGGTGTTTTCTTAATTGGCTTGCAAATGAGGAGTGATTGAAATGGCTGCACAGTACTGCATGAGCAGATGAATTAGTTGAGATAATTTGTTTGTTCTTCCTATGTTTTCTCTGTCCCAATTCTAGTTGCATGCCTGTAGCCAGGCTGTGTTTTTTTTTCTTGTTTGTTTTTGTTTTTTTGCCTTGGGCATTCTTTGCAGGGCAGAAGGCAGAGGTAGCTGATCTCCTTGAAGTGAGGATGCAGTGGGTCCAGAAGGGAGGATAGGCCAGAGGGCTGACTTTGTGGGCTAGAAGTGCTTAAGGGCATCCTGGAGACTGGAAAGAGAAAAAGGATGGCAGTCCTGTGATTAGCTGGGTCCATGCATTTCTTGAGGTTATCAGGACCTCGGCAAGGATGGCTATATGGGGTGTCCAGAGATACTGGGGCCCTTGGTACAGTGGCTCTCATGACCCAACCATGGTTTCAGAGCAACAGAATCAATGGGCTTGGAAGGACCAAGCCTTGGAATAATGGGCTTCTCAGTGGCAGCCAGTCTGACCCTTGGAAGGTCCAGGGACATTGGTACAGCTGTGTGTGTGTCCGCAGTAATGAATGAGGGCTAATTCCCCCTAAACCTACAAGAAAGGACTTTGAATAGAAAGTAAATGGATTTACAGGACACCTGAGATTATAGACTAAGACTCATGTCCATCTGCCATATATAGACAACATTTACCAAAAAAAAGAGCTCTACCCAAATCCTTGATGAGGCCACCATAGGCCCCATAGGCCCCTCCTTTTACCAATGTCATTTTTGGTTTATTTGCAATGTTAGAACATTGCTGCCCACTCCAAGGGAACCCTACCCCCTCCTTCTTTACAGCACCATGGACCCTTGATAATCAAGGGTCCAGGATGTAGGAAACTTACCCAGAATGTAATTTCTCCATAAAAGTCCTTGTATCTTTCAACAAATATTTATTGAATTCCTACTGTGTGCCAAGTGGTATTCTAGGCACTTGGGAAACATCCATGAAGCAAAACAGACCAAGGTTCTTGCCCCTGTGAAGCTTATTCTAGTAAAATTCAGTACAATACAAGTAAAAAATTCAAGTCACCCTTTCAAGCCCCACATGGTTTCATAAATCCCAGATTAAAGTAGTTCAACCCAGTTATTAAAATAAGTTTCGGGCTTCCCTGGTGGCACAGTGGTTGGGAGTCCGCCTGCTGATGCAGGGGATATGAGTTCGTGCCCTGGTCCGGGGAGATCCCACATGCCGCGGAGCGGCTGGTCCTGTGAGCCAGGGCTGCTGAGCCTGCACATCCAGAGCCTGTGCTCCGCAATGGGAGAGGCCACAACAGTGAGAGGCCCGCGTACCGCCAAAAAAAAAAAAAAAAGTTTCTTTTGAATTATGTTTTCATTGGCTGTATATTTCACTTCATATCATTTTATTTGAATCTATCCTCAGTAACATAAAAAGTACATTATTAACTTTTTTTGTGGTGGTGGGGGATGAGTTTGCCTCTTGAAGATTTCCCAGTTGAAACTGAAATCTGAGAACACAAAGGTGTACTGCACAAGTACGCCTCAGTCACCCGAGCTAAGGAACCTGGTTCCTAAGGTTACCTGAGCTAAGAATGAAGAGGGACCTGGGATCCTGGACACTCAGGCCACAAGGTCAAGGTAACCTACCCAGTGGAGGCCAGTGCGTGTGGGATGCTAATGCCGCCAGGTCTTTCTCAGGCTGTTTCCTCTGAGCTGGGACACCTGCTCTTACTCTTCCTGGCTCCTGCTGACTTTTCCTTGTGTCTCAGCTTCAACACAACACTCTTAGAAGCCAGGCTTGAGCATACTACCCTGCTCTAACCCCTTTCCTGCCCAGTTACACTCTGCATGCTAATCACCTGCTCACCCCTAACTGGATCATAGACTCTGGCAAGGTGTAAACTGTGTCTTGGTTGAGTTTTGTCTCCAGGGTTTAGTTCTGGAACCCAACAGGTGCTCATAAACTTTTGTGGAAGAAATGTGTGAATTCAGAGTCACAGAGACAAACTATCTGCTGCCCTGGACAGAACTGACTCCCTTACCACCAATTTTAGGGAACCCATGAAAAAATAAATGGTAGTATAACAGGCTAAATGGAATGAGAATCTAGCTTGGCAAGCAAGGAAGTCTCATTAGAATCATTAAAAGGACTATTAGCACACACTAACACAGATATAACTTGAAATGTGTTATGAACTAAATACTGTGGAACATTTATTTGATGGCTCAAACAGTATTGTGTTAGTAACCTCAATATTGTTCTACAATTTAAAGCTCTTCCATTTATGCGACGATATGTCTCAAGTCTCTAATTGGAATTCTGAAAGGAGTGCTTCAAAAAGGATTTCCTTTGAAAGCAAATAGCTTTACTGACCAAGAACCCTTTTATTTTATTATTTTTAAAAATTAATTTATGTTTTAATTTCTGGCTGCATTGGGTCTTTGTTGCTACGCGTGGGCTTTAGTTGCAGTGAGCAGGGGCTGCTCTTCGTTTAGGTGTGTGGGCTTCTCTTGTTGCGGAGCACCTGCTCTAGGCATGCGGGCTTCAGTAGCTGTGGTGCACGGGCTCAGTAGTTGTGGCTCACGGGCTCTAGAGTGCAGACTCAGTAGTTGTAGCTCACGGTCTTAGTTGTTCCGTGGCATGTGGGGTCTTCCCGGACCAGGGCTCGAACCTGTGTCCCCTGCATTGGCAGGCGGATTCTTAACCACTGCGCCACCAGGGAAGTCCTAACCCTTTGAAATTGCATTATTTGAATTTCCCCAGGGCCCTGTCCTTTGACCGGAAGTTCTCCTTGCTGTAGGACAACCACAAATGCTTGAAGACAGGGCACCCCACTGCATACTGGGAACATGGCTATGCAACATATTTCCTCTTTGTATACAACCTATATTTTGCCATGCTTCAAAGCAAGATTCCTAATTGTTCTAAAACCTCATAGAACATGTCTTCTTATAGCAACCTTAAGAGGAAAACAAATTGGTTGGCTAAAAAGTAAGATACTTTTCTGTCTTTATTTCCTATTTTATTCTCTTGTCAGCATGTACTGTAACATATTGCCTGCTATGTGTAAGACCTTGGGCTACACATGGACTTTTGTCAGGGCCTCTCTGCAGACAGGAAATGAGAGAAGCCATGGGCTGGAGTGGCAAAAGCCAAGGCGGGCAGGGGTGTAGGCAAGATTTCCAAGATAGCCAGAGCCTTGCTGGCCTCCATAAGGAGACTGGGTTTTATTCTGGCAATGGAAAGCAATGAGAGTCTTTAAAGAAGGACAACAGTGGGACCTGATTTCTACTTTAACGACGTCAGTGTTGTCGCTGGATGGAGAACAGATTAGAAGAAGGCAGGACCGGAGGTGGAGAAGCCCGTTGAGGAGGGGGTTGTTGCTGGAGTTCGGGAGACGTGATGGTGGCCACGACTGTGGCGAGGAAGATAGAAGCGGGCGGATATATTTGAGAGATGGAATTGATGAGGTGTGCTGGTAAAGTGGACGGGGCGGGGAAAGAAGGGATATTATCAAGGATGACAACTAAATAATTTTGAGAGTTAGGTTATTTACTAAGGAAATTATGTCTCTTGTATCAAAAAGGGGATACCATAATTTGAAAAAAGAAAAAAACAAAGTTTTATGGCAAACCCAGTGTCACCTAGGATGGCACCTAGGTTAGGATAAATCCTTAACTGAGTGGAGCCCAGGATTGAAAAGCCATAGTTGAGAATATGGTCCAGTGACCCCAGTGTGCCTTTTCTCTCACTGATCCAATGGCCAGCCTCTTCCTCTTTGGTTTCTAGTTGTTCTTCAGAAGCTGCCTATACCAGGGTTGGCAAATAGGATTCGGTCTGAGTGTGAACTTGATCCATTAGTGGTGATTGGGAAGATTTCAGTCCAGCCACAGAGGAAAGGATATAGTGATTGTGGGTGACCGGTAAGGCAGATGTCACGCCCTGGCCACCCCCAGGTTAAATCCTACCTCAGAGACTATTGGCCTGCTTTCGTTAAGTTTCCATCCTGTCTTAGGGCTGGTATTACTGACATTCACCACAATCACAGACGGGTGTCACGCTCAGGATGTTTAGTTCTTGAATTATAAAACACCATTTATTTATTTATTTATTTACTTAGTTTGGTACACGGGCCTCTCGCTGTTGTGGCCTCTCCCGTTGCGGAGCACAGGCTCCGGATGCCAGGCTCAGTGGCCATGGCCCACGGGCCCAGCCGCTCCGCGGCATGTGGGATCTTCCTGGACCGGGGCGCGAACCCGTGTCCCCTGCACCGGCGGGCGGACTCTCAACCACTGCGCCAGCAGGGAAGCCCAACACCATTTATTTTTATCCTCCTGGCTTTGCCTGTCAATCAAGTTGACTGTGATGAGCACGTCAATACTTGCTTTAGGGATTTGGCCACACCAGAACTGAAATTCACCCAGCTGTGGCATCAGTGGGCTTCAAGCTCTTTCCCCACACGTGAAACACGTCACAGCTCATCACACTGATTGCAGCTGTTAAGCATAGGAGGACAAAAGGGACCCAGACACCTGCATAGATTGTTGAGGTTTTCTCCTCTCTTCCTAAGCCCTGGTTTCCATTTGTTAGTTCTGGACTCTCTCAGGTGCTCAAAAAACCACTTCCCACTTTCAAAGCACTTGATTCTAAGAGGCTGGTGCTGGAGTCCCGTTCCTATCAATTCCTAGGTCTCCTTCAGTCTTGTAAATGTTAGATATAAATGAGAAGTGGAAAAGAAAGCTCCGATTCTCAAGTCCTCTCCAGTCCTTTCTCTCAACATTGATGAGATGCTGAAGGGACGGACTGAGTTTCCTCAGGGACTGTTCCAGGCCATGTTCCTTACAAACCTTATCTTGGTTTTATAGCCTCTACTTTATAGATGGAGAAACTAAGGCTCCTAGAGGTTAAATCACCTTCCCTAAGTTACCAGGTAGCCGAGCCAAGGTTTGGATTCTGGCCTGTTCACTCCAAAGTCATTTCTCTTTCCACTTTTCCACATGACATACACATCACCTACCCGAAACCCAGCACAAACACCTATAGTGCACTTTTAACCACATCTGAGCTTATTTTTCAAAATTTTATACGTCTAGATAAGTTCACCGGCCCCCATATTTTTCATGGTTCCCTTGGAAATTATTGCTCTGCAGTTTTTAATCAAGCTGCTGCATTTCTTTTTTTCTTTTTTTTTTTGCGGTATGCAGGCCTCTCACTGTTGTGGCCTCTCCCGTTGTGGAGCACAGGCTCTGGATGCTCAGGCCCAGCGGCCATGGCTCACGGGACCAGCCGCTCCGCGGCATGTGGGATCTTCCCAGACCAGGGCACGAACCCATGTCCCCTGCCTTGGCAGGCGGACTCTCAACCAGTACGCCACCAGGGAAGCCCTCAAGCTGCTGCATTTCTAAACCGGAGCACACACTGCCCTTTGTAATTCTGTAAAGAATGTCAGACTTTTATAAGCATGGAACCTCTCCTTACATGAGTGACCTTCAGCAGACCCTGTCCCCTGCAGTAGCCTAAAGGTATGACAGCAATTTTAATTACCTTCTTGGCACTCCCCCGACAGAACATTTTGAGAAATTCCCATATCAGGGTGGCTCAAGAATTAATATTTAAGTGGGCAGGTCCTCCTTCCTTTGTCCTGTGAAAGCATTCCTGATGGCTTTTTAAAAATTATTAAATAGGGCTCTGCAACGGGAGAGGCCACAACAGTGAGAGGCCCCCATACTGCAATAAATAAATAAATAAATAAATGAAAGCAACTACTCAAAAAGGAGGCTATATGGTTAGAGATAGTATAGGAACTCAGAGACTCTTGAACCTTAGTCCTTGTTTTGTGACTGTCTTCATGTGTGGTCCTGAAAGCCAGTCATCTCTACTAAACTTCTGGACACTTCCATGAGCTGATGTGATTTCCAGGGATGTTTTCAATAACCACGCTTTTGAGAAGCCCACGAAATACTTTGAATACCTCTATAAACTTTTACTTATCCAAGTTGAATGCGAACTGATGTTGAAGATAGGGCATGGAAATTACACAGACAATAAAGTGAAGCCATCTGATGTTGAGTCAAATAAGGATATCCTCCAAGTTTTTTATTATGAATCAAGGAGAGTACTTCATTTTATATTTTCTCTTGGAGAGGTTGGTCGCTGTATGGTGACTTCAAAACCAAACCAAACCAAACCTCAAGACAGCCTTGGAGGTATATGGAGGCTCTGATTGTCATCCTGTTGACAATAGAGGAAACTGAGACTCTGAGTATTAACCCAAGATCTCTCAGCCAGTCTCTGGTGAGGTGTCTAATCTTCCCCAGCAGATGAGCTAATGAGGTTTTGAGGTCGCCAAAGTAAGTATCTGTATTCCTGCAAACATGTCGATGGAGCATCAGCCTCTGCTTTATGTCTCTGCTGTGAATACAGTAAATCGCTATCATGCCAACATGTTTCTCAGATAAAGTGGACTCAGGAATGGAAACTAACCCAAGTGTGAAAGGTAATCTGGGGGAGATAACACAAGTGATTAATGCAGTATTGATTTGAAGGATGAGCCAGTTCTTAAACAAAGAATTTTCCAAACCAAGTAACAGCTTAAAGTATGTCCACAGGAGTGGGAAATGGTTTTCAAGAGAACTGACGTGAAGGAGAGGGAAGAATGTGGGATGGGCTAAGCGGCTGAGAGTGTGCAGGGCGGGACAAGTGGACGCCCTCTGCTCACAACCTTGTCAAAACAAACAAACAAAACAACACATCAGATACTGCGGGGAGCCAGAGGAGTGAAGAATGTCATGGGTTAAGGTGAAATATAGTACAATTTCATTATTTTTAAAAGCAATCCACCTGTGGGGCTGTGATACGCCTACATAATCAAGAAGGGTATCACAGAAAATGTCAGGCTTTTACCTAGTAACGATTGAGGAGCTTGTTCTGTGCTGCATGATTCCAGACATTCGAATGTCACAAAGGAAAAATGGGGAAAAAAATTTCCCCACAGGGAATAACAGTTGAACATTTCTTTCTTTTTTGGAGGGCATGGATTTGGTTAGAGTGAGGGGGAACTTGCTCTAGCATCCGGGGCCTTTCTGGCTCTGTTCATCTGGTTGGCAGATGACTATGGAAGGGAATCTTCACGTGGGCCTTCATTTACCAAATCTATACTGAGTGCCTAGTATGTGTCAGAGACTGACTTAAGTGCAGGGGATAAACTGTGTACAAATCAAAGAGGCCACTTCACTGCCTTTATGGAGTGGCCATTGTAATGGCTGAGAGACAGGCAACAGGTAAGCATGTCAGCCACATGAAGAGAACTGGAGGAGTGGCTACGAGACTAGGCGTGAAGGGTGCCGTGGTGGCTGGCTTAGGTTGGGAGGCCAGGGGTGGCCATGCTCATAAGCAGGCATTTGAGCAGAGAGCCTGAGCAGTGTAGGCGTACGGGGAAATCTCCAGGGAGAGGGCCAGCAAGTCCAAAGGCCTGAAATGGGACAGAGCTTTGCAACATTCCAGCGTCAGCAAGGGGCCAGAATGAAAGGGGGTGTGTTAGAGATGAAGTTAGAGGGGTGCCAGGGGCCAGGTCAAGACTTTGGGTTTTATTCTGAGGAAAATGGAAAATCACTGGAGGGTTTTGAGCAAGAGAGTGATATCATCTGACTTACATAAAAACAAAACCAAAAAACCTCTGGCCCAGTGAATCATGTTAGTACCCAGAGGCCAGGACTGGGCATTTGGGGACCCCTGGCAGAATACGTGGTTAATATGTGCACTCTTCCAAGGTGTCCAACCTCAAATAGTGTAGACATATCAAGGGCAGGAACCACAGAGGGCAGCTAGAAGGATGGCCACTCAATGGCAGGAAAAAATGTGTAAGAGGAGGAGGATGGGCAGGGGGTGGGCAGGGGGTGGACCCGTTGTAATTGCTCTCATTTGTTACACAGTTGAGAAGGCAGTTACTTGCTGAAGGAACTTGATGAAAACTGACAATATGAAATGATTGTGGCATTCAGGTGGCAAAATGACACTTCAAATTCTTGATTTTCTTGAACAGGTTAAATTCATAGGATGTAACTAAAAGACGAAGCTAACCACACCTAGGCATGTTTTCAGTTTTTTTTTGTGTGTGTGTGATACGCGGGCCTCTCACTGTCGTGGCCTCTCCTGTTGTGGAGCACAGGCTCCAGACGCGCAGGCTCAGCGGCCATGGCTCACGGGCCCAGCCGCTCCGCGGCATGTGGGATCTTCCCGGACTGGGGCACGAACCCGTGTCCCCTGCATCGGCAGGCAGACTCTCAACCACTGCGCCACCAGGGAAGCCCTTCATTTTTTTTTTTTTTTTTTAACTCTCCACAAATCCATTCTTCTTCACTCTCAAATACTTTCCTGGACTCTGTTCATCTTTCTCTCCTTGTCGAGCTTTTTCAGAGAGTGCTTTCATCCCTCTATTTCCAGAGGTCGGGGATAACCCTATCTGTCATACACTGGGACCTCTGGCAATCACTCTTCTGCTCGCTGCCTGCCTCTCTACCTAGAGAGCTGTCACAGCAGCATTTCAGACAAGGCCGCTTTACCATCGAGCATCCCCAGAGCCTGACATGCAGCAAGTTCCCAGAGATGCTTGGCAGTCGAATGAATGAAGGAGCAAATGAATGATTGAAAGAATAAGAGAATTGAAAAGGCTATAAACACTCTGAAAATACGTAGTGTTTGTATAACATGCATGAAAATACTCAAGATTTATTACCAAGATTTTTCTGTGAAGACCTTGCATCTCACCTAATTTTTGCCCAAAAGCTTTCTTGCATAGCTCCTTGCAAATCATATTTACCTAATATCCAAGTGAGTGTTTCCTCTTGAAAAATCAATATATTTTGAATCTCTGATGAGGCTTAGTTTTCCAGGTTATGTAGAGAGTAGGTGTCTCCCCTGACAGCTGTCTGTCTCTCGCATGGCTTTCTGGGCGTCCCTTTGGTTCACTGTCCTCAGATCCACAGGCATCTATTTGTTAACTTCTAATAGGAGCCAGTTTAATTTAGTCCAAGAAATACTAACTGTTCTTGGTGGCCACACCCTGTGCCAAAGGGGAAAAAGTCCTGTAGAATACTCCAACTAGAAGATATCCTCAAACTTTGGAAAATTCTCAGAAAGCTTCATCGTCTTGTGGATTTGATATTAAAGCTATTTTAGCAGACACTGAAACCATGATTTAATTCTGCCAAGTACGCAAAGGTAATTAGAACCACCGCCTTTAATATGTCTACCAGTGTCATTCAAGTCCATGAAGAAACACATTTTCTTCTACCTGCCATTTGCTGCATCTTGGTTACACACACAAAGATGTCCACCTTCACACGTTTTTTTCTCCTAAAGATTCAAGTAAGGCTTAGGCACAGAATGAAAAAGACTGTATTGTTCAACATCTTTGAGAGGCCAAAACATTAAAAGCAATTTTGGGTGGGAGGTGGCAAAGAATATAAAACAGACCTGGAAAATTCGGCAAAAGGATAAATGCAAAACAGATGTGAACATCCTACTGAGAATGAGATGGGCAGTGCCTGGAGGACAGGAGTGGGCTTTAGTAACCCAGGTGTGTGGGGCAGGGTCTCCAGCTGCGATCGACAGAATATACTCTAGGTAGTTTAGCAGAAATGGAGTTCATTGAAAAAATATATTAAGGTGTTCAAGAGGGCAGGAAATTAGTCTAGGTGGCTACTCAACCAGGAACACCATCCAACTGACATGACAGGGTTGTTGTTACAATGACCCACTGCAGCCTCTGCTGGGTACCCATAGCACAGCTTGTACCATTGCTTTTGGGCCCTGGATGCTGTGCTCTGTCCCTGCTGACTCCTGAGGCATCATGCTTCTGACACCCTTCCAGAAAGTAGATTCCATCATGGTGCCTGCTTCTTTAGAAGGGACGTGGTAACAGGCGTCCCTCCCACTTTCACCCCTTGGTCCCTTTTTTCTGACTTTTGGAGAAAGATCGCCATCTACTGGTCGCTGGGTCATAGCACACACAGCATCCTGCAGGGAGGCGTCTCAGCCTCTCAAGGACATCTCTGCTGGCACAGTTAATTGAGTGTTGAGTAGCCCATTCCACCCTGCCCTCAGGCCTTACGTTTCAGGTGATGGGTAGATGTTATAAGACTAGAAATTCTGTGAGCCTAGGTCTATTGCCTCACACACACCACTGTAATTGAACTCTGGTGAAAAGCATTGTTGCCGGGAAACAAATGATAGTGAATTAAGGCAATTTGGGAAGTTCATGAAAGGTGTGTCGCGTCTGGAGAATCCAAGTCCAGAGTGAGCAGTTAGTCCGGTGAGGACAAATCACTGCCCTCTCTGCAAGGGAAGGGTCTCCACTCTAACCCCCCTTCTCGATGGGGTATTATAACAAGTCTCGGGGTTGGTCACTGCTGCTGAAAATTCATCAGCAGGGGCAGTAGGCAGTTAGCCTTGATGAGAAGCCCTTGTTGGGCCAACGCATTATCTCTGTCCCTGAAACCATGGCCACTTTGTCCGTGAGGCCTTTGAGCGAGGGTGGCTGAGGAAAGGGGCACAAGGCACAGGGCAGGCCATCTGCCGCTTGAACACTTAGCACCTCATGCGTGGTGGGAATTCTTGACTTTTCCAGTGGTTAAGACCCAAAGACTCTCCCACACTGGGGCCCGTTCTGAGATGTCCAGCCACATTCCTCTTCCCCAGACCTCCTTTCATGTCGCCGACCATCCTTTCGAAACGGTAGCCACTGCCCATGACATGGTGGGTTATCTCCCTCCCAGGTCACCTCTCCTTCTAGGTAAAGTGTACAATGCAGACCACTCCAGGTTCTGGTCCCTGAGACCATCTCCTTTCCCCATTGTCCCTCGGCCCCAAGTGGGGCTGAAATGCCTCAGCAGGTGCCAGCAAAACTGGCAGAGCCATGTCCAAACCAGATTTGACTTTTTTCTCCTCTGGCAAACTGCTCATTGGGAATTCCCCACGGGACCATGGTTGTGAGGAAGGGGAGGGGCAGGCAGGAGGCGCCTCGCAGGATAAGGTCCCTGCAGCTCCCGGGCACCATCCGCCACGTGGCCCCCAGTGCTGATATATACCACTCCCACCTACGAGGGCGTGCTGCCGGGCTGGGCCCACTGAACTCTTGGCTTGGTGGATCAAATTGCAAGATGGGCGGTGTAGGTCACGTGGTCACCTAGTCTCCTGTGGTGAAGCCCTCCATAGCAAGAGTTATTTCTAAGAGGAAAATAATTACTGGCATAAGAAAGCCTGGCTTTGCTCCAAAAGCTAAGAGGCTGCAGCTGCCCTTTCCCTATTGGGATCTGCTGCTGGCTCCACGCAGCATCCAGGCCGGTCACAGACACTCTGAGCGTAATTAGATCTCCTGGGTCCTCCTGGCAAAATGCAGAGCTGCTTACAGTGTGCCTGGACCAGCTAGAGAGCCCTCCCCTGCTCAGGCCTCCATTAAAAGTAAATGAGTCAAAGCAGCAGACCCCAGGCTGACATAGCTTGCCTTCAGATGCCAAAGGACTCCACTGAGCATCTGTGCCTCTTTCTCCTTGGTGGCACTAAGAGCTGCGGTTCATACAAAGAGACAGTATTGCTTTTGTCTGTCCATTTTGGTAGGAAGGAGGAGCCTAGGGAGTATGTGACCTTGGTCCTCCAATAATAGACACCCTTGGCCCATGGTTCGGAAGCCATTGCGCGGATTCTTTCATTGCCGAGGGGAACCGTTCCAACTACAGGCTCAGGAACTGGGGAAATTACCACATACTTTTTCACTGACAAAATTAAAACAGTCAGAAGTGAACTTCCACAGTCTTCCACCAACACATCCGCCCACCTTCCAGCATCTGCTCCCACTTACAGTCTGTTCTACACTGCGTGTTTCTGTAATGGACATTAAATATTATTGCTAAGTAGGGGGATGATGTCACTGTAATGTGGAAATTGGGTTGGATCACAAGTGATTTTTTCCCCCACCACATTATTTTGTTCCACCAGATAAAAGCAGCCGAATGTGAAGGACACCAATAGGACGAGCTGAATGGAGGAGCTGCAGAAGAATAAGGTACTTTACATAACGCGTGCTCACTGCTCCTTCCAGGTCTTGGTGGTTTGGCCACAGATTCTGTCTTGGAAGTGCTTGTTGTGTAACTCAGCAGCTTCTACCCTCCTACCAAATTCTCGCAAGCTGTCTTTGCCCTTTCCTTGGAAAGGTGGAATCCTTTATTTTCTGATGCATTTATTTGTTAGGTGTATAAAGTTTTAAAAAACTGTGTTGGTTGGTGCTTTTGCTAATGTGCAGTTTGCGAAGTTGGATAGGTTTGGAATGGTCTGCCCCAATCCTATTTTTTCCATAAATTGTTATTTTTAGTGCATGAGTTTGGGAATGAAAAAATGTTCAGGGGCACATTTATCCTGTTATGGCAGAAATGCCTGCATGCTTCTTCCCACTTGTAACCATGGAGAAATTATTCACGTTGTTATCAAAAGCTAATTCCTCTTTCTGTGGACTCATCCCCTTTTTCAAGGACATGGCTCTGGCGTTTATCTCCCTTTTCCTAGCTCATCAGCTTTTTGCTTTTCCTGCAACATTCTCTTCAACATAAAAAAAACATGCTGCTACTTCTCCCATCTTAAAAAAAAGTCATTCCCTCGACTCCATGTCCCCTGCCACAACCTACTACCTCCCTTTTCAGCAAAACTAGTTGAAAGAGTTGCCTATACTCACTAGCTCTGGCTCTTTTCCCGTTTTCTCTGAAGCCCAACCCAGTGTGGTTTTGCTTCTTCTCTGCGCCATCAAAATTCCCTTTGTCAAG
Organism: Mesoplodon densirostris; assembly: GCF_025265405.1. Classification (NCBI taxonomy): domain Eukaryota; kingdom Metazoa; phylum Chordata; class Mammalia; order Artiodactyla; family Ziphiidae; genus Mesoplodon; species Mesoplodon densirostris. The sequence goes on from NC_082674.1 coordinate 32,211,198, forward strand.
GTCACTCATGATCTCCTCATTGCTAAATCCAACGGTCAATTTCCAGTCCTTCTCTTACTAGGCTGGTTAGCAGTGTTTAACAGTTGGTCACTCCCTCCACCATATTCTTTGGTCATTTGCCTCCCAGGCCACCGCTCTTGTTTTCTTCCTGCCTCACTGGTTGTTCCTTCTCAGTCTCCCTTGCAGATCCCTCTTCTGTTGGAGGAGCCTAGGGCTTGGCCTGGCTCCTCTTCCTTTCTTTCCTCCACTCCATCCTTTGGTGATCCCATCCAGTTTCATGGCACCTTTATGCTGCAAATTCCCAAATTCCTGTCTCCAGAACAGACGTCTGGCTTAAACTGCAGACTATATATTCAACTGCCTACTCAGCACCTCCACCTGGATGTTTAATGCCCATCTCAAAGCGAGCAAGTCTGAAGCTAAACTTCTGGTATTTCCCACCAAGCCTGGCCCTCCGGTAGTCTTTCCTTGATCAGTTGACTAGGAAACTCCACTGTTTCAGGTGCTCGGCCAAAAATCTTATAGTCATTCCCGCCTCTTCTCTACTGATCGTGCCACACATCGAAAACATCAGCAGATCCTGCTGGTTCTACTTGCAAAATATACCCAGAATCCAGCTGCCTCTTACCACCTCTACTGCTACTGCCCTGGGGCAAGATTATTGCAAAAAACTCGATTATTGCAAAAAACTCCCAACTGGCCTCTCTGCTTCCCACCTTGCCTCCCTCCAATTGATTCACAACACAGTGGTCACAATGATCCTGTAAAATGTATGTTAGATTGCGACTTGTTCAAAACTCTACAGTGGTTTTGAGTCAAAGCCTTCTAACAGTCTTCAAGGCCCTATGCGATCTAACCTGCCCCCCTTCCCCCCACCACTCACTTCCTCTTTAACCCCTCTTTCTCCCCTCCACTCACTCTACTCCAGCCACTGGTGCTTCTCTGCTGTTCCTCGAACACATCACCCACCCTCTTGCCACAGGGCCTTTGCAATGGCTGTTCCATATGCCTGGACACTCTTCCATGCCCTTCACATATTTCCTCAAATCTCACATTCTCTATTAAGAATGCAAGGGAGCTTCCCTGGTGGCGCAGTGGTTGAGAGTCCGCCTGCCGATGCAGGGGATGTGGGTTTGTGCCCCGGTCCGGGAAGATCCCACATGCCGCGGAGCGGCTGGGCCCGTGAACCATGGCCGCTGAGCCTGCACATCTGGAGCCTGTGCTCTGCAACGGGAGAAGCCACAACAGTGAGAGGCCCACGTACCGCAAAAAAAAAAAAAAAAAAAAAAGAATGCAGAACACTTGTCCCCATCCTCCTGTGCACCCCTCATCACTGCACTGTGCCCCTAATCACTGCTCCCCCTGCAAGGCCCCTCATCTTTTAGCCTATCAAATAAATTACCTGTTATGTCTATCATTTCTTATCTGTCTCCCCCACTAGATTTAAGTCCTATGAGGGCAGGGATCTGTTTCGTTCACTGATATGCTCCAAGGGCCTAGAACAGTGCCTTGGCAGATAGTAGGTTTGCAATAAATATTTACTGTATAAATATGTGATAGGCTACAGTCCCACTGGGCCCACTGTGAGGTGCTCCCAGGTAAAAATTCCACGTTATCACCTGTGCCGCACTCGCCCCACACAGACCAGTGGACCTTGACACTGGGCCTAGGTTACACGCCACATCCTAGCTGGAAAACAAGTGTTTGCTTCTATTTTGGAGATGTGGGATTCACAAGGTGAGAATTTTCCCCAGTGTGGAAAGATTGTTCAAATGGTACTAAAGCAGCCACAAAGCTAAGTCACTACATTGGGCTACTGAAAAAAACGAAATCATATTTTTCTTCAATTTCCTGTTTCTTTAAGTACTGAACACAAGGAATGCATTCAATTTAAATGAGAGTGAGGTGACAATTTATTAATACTTTCACAAAAAAAACACGAAGTTTATCTTCCGTCACATTGGAGGATATTGGCTTAATTCATATTATTATTCCTACTGATGTTTTACCTAAGATGGGACATATAAAATGTACTGCAAATAAAAGTTATTTTCATTCCAACAGAGAAGAAAATGACAGGTTCAAAAAATCAAGTTTAATATCAAAAGAAGTTGATATCAAAACATAGAAGTTTTTTGTTTTTTGTTTTTTTTTTAAAAGAGTTTTCTTTTTTTAAATTTATTTATTTATTTTTGGCTGTGTTGGGTCTTCGTTTCTGTGCGAGGGCTTTCTCCAGTTGCGGCAAGCAGAGGCCACTCTTCATCGCGGTGCGCAGGCCTCTCACTGTCACGGCCTCTCCCGTTGTGGAGCACAGGCTCCAGACGTGCAGGCTCAGTAGTCGTGGCTCACGGGCTCAGTCGCTCCGCGGCATGTGGGATCCTCCCAGACCAGGGCTCGAACCCGTGTCCCCTGCACCGGCAGGCAGACTCCCAACCACTGCGCCACCAGGGAAGCCCTAGAAGTTTTTACATTTCAAAAAATGTGATAGTGAAAATATTACTAAACTTGTGATGAGATATATATGCTGAGCCTCTGAAACTTTTGAAGTTGAATCTTCTGCTCATAAATAGTGCAAGCAGAGCAGACCTTTTCATATTCTGACAGGAGGCGAAGTTTAAGAGTCCTTTAGTTCAACTATCCATTAATTGTTCTTTGTCAGAAACACTCTTTAGAGTGTAAAACAGAAGCTCTTATTAAGAACAGGTGTCCAGCAGCCACGGCCCTGTCTTAGGGGAGTCTGTTTACTTGGAAGCCTCTGGCACTGTCAAGATTCCAGAGACAACCATCTTCTACTCTGTACAGCTGACGTATAAGGACTTGAACCTGGCTTACAGTAGCAAGCCTGCTATTGCCCAGGGGAGTGCGACTTCTTATATTTGTATATGAGCGCATCTGTTTTTCCAAGGCTAACTCTGTAGCATTCCACTGGCACCAAAGAGCCGAACGGTGGCATTCCGTCCAAGCACTCCTGGTTACTGGCTGCAAATGAGGATGACGCTGGCTCTGATATGGCAGCTTTTTCTTCAGGATTCAAGCACTCCATGCTTCCAGGTTTATCTGTGCGGCTGCCCGTGGAATTCAAAGGGACGCTGCTCTCTTCACAACCTTTAAGGCGCCTGTGGTGATCTTCGCTAAGCAACAACACAATGGTCCCGCCAGCACGAAGCACTCTGTGACAAAAAAAAATGGTAATTGGTAGGAGTATTTCCCCCTTTGTAGACAGCACACAATCCCACTTTGTTTAAAATACTTGGTGTTTTTGATCTGAAATTTAATTTTATCTATTTAAATGCGAGGATTTTGATAATTAGGTGGTATCTTCCATAATGCATATTCATTATAGTAATTATGAAATCACCAGTACAAATCTGCTTTAATTATCTATTTTTACTCTATTTAAAAGGCAAGCCTCAAAGTAATGTGTAGTCACAGTTTAACAAATGATGGTACAAAGGAAAAGGCAAATGAAAGAATCCCGAGGAATCGGCGTATGTGAAAGGCAGCAGGCTGATGGCAGGAGAGAATCACCAGGAAGGAGTGAGGACATGAACAAAGAAAGGGCAAAAGGGAAGATCAGAAAAAGAAGGGAAGACCTTGAGATGTCAGCTTGTGGAGGAGAATTCATTTTCTCAATCATCTGACCGAAGTCTGCATGGCACTTCTGTGGAAAAAGTGATGAAGGACATACTATCCCCCGAGTTGCTGAAGAGAGGACTGAACAGTGGGAGAGAGAGGCAAGGGAAGAGTTGAAGAGTGAGGCGCTGTGGGAGCACCTTAGCTGGGGCCCACACCCAGCACTGAGAGTGGGGAAGAGCCCCAGGGGATGAGAATACCTGCAGCGGTGTGAAGGACACCCAGGCGTGGGCCAGGCTGAGGGACAAGGGGGGACTAGAGCAAGGGGGTGCTGGAGGCCGAGAAGGGAGCCAAGACGGGGAGCAGCGGAGAGCAGGAGGCCCTGGAAGTGCTTCAGCTCAAGGGCAGGTCAGAGGGGGGCGGGAGGAGGGGCAGGGCAAGAGCTCCGTTTGTGACGTGCCGAGCTTGGGGGCCGACGGACAGCTGGACGTCCAGCCTGCAGGTGATGAGATAGACCAGCGCTCGAGGTGGAGATTTCACAGTTTCCAGTAGTAAATGGCAGATGGAGCCATAATGGGGCACGAGATCACCTGGGGTGCAGGACAGAGAGAGGAGAGACAAGGGGCCAAGGAACAGACTTAACATTCAAGGAAGGAGGAAGAGCCCATGAAACAGCCTCGGAGAAAGTCTGGACCACGGTGATGTCATGGAAGCCAGAAGAGTAGAGTTTCAGGAAAGGAATGAATAGTCTCAACAGCGTCAAATGCTGCAGGACTAACAAGCGACGCAGCAATCTTAGTCGAGGGCAGGAGCCAGTGCTGGTCTGCCGGAGTCAATGGGGGGCGGGAAGGTGAGGAAGCAGGCATGGCGAGTGTAGACTTCTCTGAAGAAGCTTGGCTGCAGAGGTAAGGAAACCGGGCGGCAGCTAGAGGACCAATACTTAAAGGGAACCCCCTGCCACGCCCAGCAAAGACGTCAGGAGCTTAAGCAGCTTTCCCTTATCTAAACAGTCAGACCGTCTAGATGAGTCCGCCTCCAAATGACATCACAGATTCATCCACTTCATCCTACGCTCGTGCTTCTCCTGCACTAGCACCACCTGACAGGCCTGGTTCCCATTCCTGTCACCATCTCCCCACCTCCCCTTCCCGGTTTCCACACAGGACACAACTGCAAATCCCTGAGACCTCTCTCTCTTCCATTATACTTCAAAGAAACTCTCAACTCCCACTTGCTTGCTTCCCTTTGCCCACGATGCTTTCCACACACCAACCTCCCTTCTTGCCTCAGGACGTGCATCCCTGTTGTTCGTGTGGCAATGACACCCACTCCTTTTCCCAGAGGTCAAACACCATCTCCTTGGAGAGGCCTTTCCTGAGCATCTATCTAAGGTAGCCACTGCTTCTCTCTTAGTCACTCTCTGGCGAAAATGTCCTTTTTAGTTTCCTTCATGGTATCAATCATGATGTGAAATTATCCTGTGGATTTATTCATGATCTGTCTTCCCACGCTGGAGTGCCAGCCCCACGTGGGCAGAGGCTCTGTCCTGTTCACAGCCAAAGCCCCAGTGCCTGGTACAGTGGGTGGATATGCAAGGCCACAAAAGTGTCCTGGGAAGGGATGGCTGGATCTGAGAAGAACCAGGAGATGAACAGGTTGAAGATAAGAATGAGAAGTGGGCAGAGAATGATCCTTGAGGAGGTAGGAACCAAGGGGATAAACCCAGGCTACTGGGAGAGGAGGGGGTGAGATGAGGACAGATGTGGCCGTACCAGGGGACAGACACAAAAACCATACAAGTATCTCTAAACACACAGGAGAAAACGTCATTAAGATAATAAATGAGATATAACTTTTTACCTACCACATTAACAAAAGTAAAAAGATGACCATACGTAGGATGGCAAGATTTAGGAGAAAACGAGTACTCCCCAAGACAAAAACTGGTATAACTCTTTTGACAGTAGTTTAGCAATAATGTATCAAAAATATGGAATGTATATAACCTTTGACCCAGCAATCTCACTTCTAGGAAATTATTCTAAGATATAAGAGTAGAAGCTGGAGCAGTAGTATAATAACAGTGATGATAATGGCAGTGACAGCTAATATTTATTCAGTACTTATTATGTGCCAGCCACTGTGTTAAATGCTTTGTATTATATATCATTTAATCCTCAGAATTCAAGTATATTCTGTTAGCACAGCCATTTTGCAGATGAAGAAACTGAGGCACCGTGGTTTTAAGTAACTTGGTTATTACAGTAAGTTTGAAAAACTGTTTGGTGCAAAGATGTTCAGAGCATTGTTCTTTATTAAAATGAAAAAGTGGGAGTCACCTAAATGCTCATCCCTATTATGTATACAGGCTACATAATGGTGTATCAGGTACATTATAACAACTGATCAGAAAGGAGATTCATGACATATTTTTTGAGTGGAAAAAAAAAGGTTATACAGTGCAGTAAATTAAGGATGATCCTATTTATGTATGGCTAGAATTGAAGATATGTTATCTATTTGTGTGTATGTCCATGGAACAGTGTCTCGCAGGACATTCACCAATTAATTTATTGTAAATTTTTTCACATAATGGAGAAAATAAGAAAGTAAAAATCACCTGAAATCCTGCCACTCAGAGATGAACATTTTTGATAAATGTTCTTCTAGGCAACTTTCCATGATCATATACACATAATTTCTTACTAAGAAAGCTATTCAGAAATTATAAAGCAACATTTCCCCAACTGTATTCCTCTGAACACTAGTGTAGTATGAGAGATTATTTCTTGCTAAAAAAACCCAACAAGAATTATGTGGTCAATAAGTTGGGGGAAACTCTGTATCAAACAACACAAAAGAGATTTCTCTTTTGCATGTGAACCTGCAAGACTAGGGGTAGGTGATACAAATACCCAAATTATTTGAACTTGGAAGGCATTAGGCCTTAACCTTCTACCACTAATCTCTGCTCCAAGCAGTCTGGTATATTCATTTTCTTTTTAAATGAGGTGTTTTTTTTATAACCTTAATTTATTTATTTTTTGGCTGTGTTGGGTCTTCGTTGCTGCGCGCGGGCTTTCTCTAATTGCGGTGAGCAGGGGCTACTCTTCGTTGCGGTGTGAGGGCTTCTCATTGCAGTGGCTTCTCTTGTCGCGGAGCACGGGCTCTAGGTGCGCGGACTTCGGTAGTTGTGGTGGGCTCTAGAGCGCAGGCTCAGTAGTTGTGGCGCACAGGCTTAGTTGCTCCGTGGCATGTGGGATCTTCCCGGACCAGGGCTCAAACCTGTGTCCCCTGCATTGGCAGGGGGATTCTCAACCGGTGCGCCGCCAGGGAAGTCCTACTCACTGTTTTTTGAACACGCTTTTTGCTTCACTATTTACTCGAGAAATACTTGTTGAATATCTGTATGTATAAAACATGGTGCGGTCTCCGTTTTTATTCTTTGCAAATTTCTAAATTTCATTGAAATCATGTTTCGTCCATGAATCCACCTCAAGTCTTTTGGGGATGTAGTGACTTCTTCCTTCAAGCTTAGCAAGTTTAATTTCTAATTTTGCTCATGTGTTTTACATGGTTGTATTTGAGAGGAAAGCGCAAATATTATACTTCTCTGAAGCACTTTACATACATGAAATTGTTATTGCTGAAGTAGATTGAAGGGGGAAATAATTGACCAGAGCAATTATCTGTCTGGAATTTAAAATTCTGATTGCATGTTCTTTCTTGAAGAATCCAGTGCTGTTTGACATTCAGGGCCAACTATTTCCATTGCCTATTGTAAACAGGTTTACTGACCTCTTGTATTTTTTCTTGTTTTTACTAACACAATTCCCCCTCCACTCCCTTCCATTTTCTATCTAGAGTCTTAAACTATTGGTAAACCACTGGGAAAAAAAGGTATGTGTACTTATATATATTTACATATATCCCCATCTACTTTCCCAAAGTATTGGAAGTGGTTTACACTAAAAAAGAGCTCACAGCACTTCTAGGTGCCTAGCACTGTTCTAAGAGCTTTAAATCCACTGACTCCTCAGGACAATGCTATGAAGTAGGTACTGTTATTTAAAGATGAGGCACAGGGTGGTTAAGCAACGTGCCTGTGACAGAAGAACTACTGAGTAATAGAGCCAAGACTACAGCCCAGGTATTCTGGCTCCAAAGCTGGTGATCTTCACCACTACATTACACTACACGGCCTGTATAAAACCTCAAACCAGAAAAGTCAAAGGCCAAACGATAAAGGCTGAGGGCAGGTGGCAAGGAAGCTTGGTCACAGGAGCAGGGAAAGTTCCTTATGTACAAATACATAAGCTTTGATTCTATGGAGGCACCTGAATTATGTGGGAAATCTTGAACGTCTTCCTGATTCTCAGGTAAAAATTTAAATTTCCTGAGACAATGTGAGGGCAGTCATATCTATTACTTCCTCATTTTCAGTTACCTAGAACAAAAACCAAAACTGGTCTAGAGAAAGTGAGGCTGGTCTGATTTTACTAAAGCTGAAGAACCTGTCTACTCCAAACACTGCCCTCCACTGACTTGTGGAAATGTTTAAAATACACAGCACTAGATCGTCAGGTAGGCTAAGCCACCATCTCTGGTGGAAAGTTCAGGTTAACTGTAAATTTCCATATTAAGTGTAACATGCTCCCAGAGTAGTATCTCACAACGAGCTGGCTTCGTAGTATACCTGGTGAGTTACCTCGCCAGCAAAGGCTGTGGTTATTAACCCTGGTGGCACAACAGAATCACCTCGGGGGCCATTAATACCAACGCCCAGATTCTACCCTGGACCAGTTAAGTCAGCCTCGGTGGGGAGGAGTGGAGGATGGGCATCAGTATTTTTCAGAAGCTCCTGAAGTGATGTTAAAATGAAGTCAGAGTTACAAAATCTCGAGGGGAATGTGTTGTCAGGCACATATAAGGGGATATAGGAGCTCAGGAAATGTCTGAATTACAGGTGCTGAGATCCCAGGTGATGTCATGAGTTAGGTAACTGCGTAACAGGATTACATACAGGCTCTTGACCGTGTATGTTATCCTGCACCATCAAATGCTCAGTTGAGACAATTTAATATGAACTGACTCCTCATCCATGTCCTTTCTTTCCTCTGTGAAAGGTTCTCCCCTTTATCAACTGAAATGATCAGGAAAATACATATTCAGGCCTCACTGTTTGAACCTCTCCAAGAAATACTTTCCCTGAGGTTGACCTTAGAATCACTACATGAAGAGCACCTTTGCATTTTCATTTAACAATCAACAATGAAGGTGTCCACTCTATGTGACTGAATGTTCTGTATGTAAATTCTGTTCTGCTGCTTAGTAGTTCTGTGATCTTGAGAAAGATAATCTTTCTGGGTCCCAGGTTCTCTCCAGTAAAGTGTGGGGGATTAACACAAAGGAGGCAGGGTTTTGGGGAGAATTAGAAGTAAGTATGTAAATTAACTAGCTCAGAAACTGAAATATGTCATTGTTTTACATATTCAAATTTCAGGCAGTAATGAAAAATTAATATCTTTTCCTGAATAAACTTACAGTATGATGATATAGAATAACTATTTCAAATATAAAGTTCTGATTTGAAACCTTAGAAAATTAAGCTATAAAAATTGGGAAATTACTAAAATGCAATCAAATCTTAAGAGCTACGATACATTTTGGTTAAATGCCCAATAGCTCAAAAATTATGGAAATAAATTCAACAACTTACCTTTCCATTTCTTGTATAATGTGTTTGATGTCTTTTTCTAATTTAAACTTTTTCCCAAATGGAATATCGGAAATAATAATATCGACACTTTCTGAAGGCAGTGGTAATTCTGAAACACAAAAATGAGAGAATCTTGTTACAGTAAGTTCAAACATTTGCAACCTAAATATGAGAAAACTGAAGTACACTGGATTATTTTTGCCTATTAAATAAAATTTAGGGTTGCTAATATTGTTTCTAAGGAATTACAAGATCCTGAAAGGCTTTCATAATCACTAAAGATAGATGGCATAGTTGTTGTATTCCGTTCTTTGAAAAGTGTTTTTTTAGGTATTGTTGTAATAAAATATGACATAAGCAGAATTTTAAATTAACCAGAAAATTCAACTCTTTAAACATATTACATGAATAGATACTAGATCCAAGAAGAAATATATTAGGATGTCTAGAAAGACCTTTTACAAAATTACGTCCTGTAACTTTCATTTTTCTTTTCATGATCATATATAAAATTTTGCATGATCTATTTGTTTTTAAGAGAGGTGGCCCATAGCTTTCATTGTGTTTTTAAAGGAGACTCAAAGGGTTAAGAACATCTACTTAAGTCCTAAGACTAGAGAAAAGGCTAAATAATCAATAATCAACAAAATGAATATCATCTCTAAAACAAAATACAGTGTTTGATTATCAAATCTAAATTTCCTTCTCAACTTTACATCTTATTCTCAGAAATTAGATTACCATAAGGTAATCTTACCTACACCCAATCTTAACTTCCACATTTTCTGAGTATACTTTTCACTTTCCAATTATTTTACTTCCACCACCATCTAAACTAAGTTAGATAATCATTTTTATTTTGGAAAGCATCTAATTCTGTAGAAGCGCAAAAGAATTTAAATAGTCTTTACTATCTGAATACAATACAAATTTTTGTTGGCAGGAAATTTAAAAGCAAAATAAAAAATCCTGTTATCTGGGAAAATCTAATGAACACTTGCTAATCTTTCCTAGTTCTGACCTTACCTGAGATTAGAAGAGCAGGCTGTTAGAAAACAAGTAACGGGCTAATATTCTGTTCGGACTAGGCAGGAAATCTTTTCTCCAGGTCACGTTTTGACTTCATGCCTTTGGTTTTAGGTTACTGATATAGGACACATCCATTTGAACACTGTTAACTATACTTTTTGTGAAACTACTGAAGACAATGAACAGACATGGTTATCAAACGTTTCTACATGAGGAACCAGGCAGTACCTTACTCCTGAGATTAAGCCCAAGTCTTTTGTTTACTTAAACACACACTCATACATGAGTTGCCCATCTTCAGATTTGGTAACATTTTTTCCCCTTCTGGTTGGTGTCTATTTTTATTTGTAACTTTTCTACTCTGTATCATATAATTTGCTGAACTGCTTTAAATCATTTTAGAAGCTGAAGGAATAAACTTCACTGATATAGAAGAGAGTAACTTTTTTACGAAGTTCTAGAACTGAGTGGTGTCATCTTCCAATAGAACATAATATGATCTGAACTTTGGTTGATGTGGCTTTTGTTGTGTAGTCTCTGGCATCAGACAGCTTGCATTTGGCCCTGCCACTTACTAGCTATGCGACTTTGGGAAATTATTGCTTCGGTTTTCTCATCTGTAAAATGGGATAAGACTACCCATCTCAGAAGTTAACAAGCGAGGAACTCACGGAAAGTATTTAAACCTGGCATGTAATGAGCACTCAGTAACTGTCAGCTATTGTCATTATTTACAATGTCCTCTCTGAGGTGTATAAGGAGATGACAGCCAGGTGGAGACCAGTGGGTCAGCATCCTTCAGGGAAGCTCTGCAGAACTTCGCAATTCCTTGTCACAGCGCCTCAAAGGCCTAAGTGGGGCAACTACTTCCAGATGGGCCTCTTTCCAACTCACCTTCCCTTTAGCAGTGGTTCTTAAAGTGTGTCCCCAGAGAAGCAGCATCAGTATCACCTGGGAACTACAAATGCAAACTCTCGGGGCCCCCAGCCAAACCTATTTAGTGCGTATCAGAATCGACTGAAGGGCTTTGGTGGAACACAGACTGTTGGCCCCGCCTCCAGAGTTTCTGATGCAGAAACTCCGAAAATCACGAGCACTTGACCCGTAAGATTAAACATGCAGTAAAATCTTTTAAATTATTAAATGTTTAAACTGCCTGTGAACAAAGAGTTTGTAATTAAGGAGATAAAATTCTGAAATAGAAACAACTCAAAACAAACAAGTAAAAAAATCATCTCTTTTTTACATCTCTGTAGGATGATTCAAGAACATGAAAAAAATTTTAAAAGGCTGGTATGTCTTGAACAAAAACTGTCCTATTTACTCCCTCCTTCTGGGAGAAAAATGAGTAAGAACTGCTTAAAACCAGGATTATGGCCCTAAGATGTTTTCTTCCAAAAGGTCTTAAGAGCCTTTAAGATATCTTTCCATGTGTCTACTTAGACAAGAGACAAGGTAAATTGAGCACTTTTATAAAACTGGGCACACCCTTCTTCTATTTTCTTTCATTGTACTTTCTGTTTGTTGTTCTTTGCATCGTCCAGGTTTATAACAATCGCATTCTGTCTTGTAATTCTCAGTTGTTCAAAATTGGTTGTATATTTGATTCAATCCTCATGACCATTTTACTTTGGCTTTCTCTATTCCTCAGCTGGTTCATCTCTTAATATCTGGATTTTATTAATTTTTCCCCCCTCAAAAGTGCTTATTAGTGAAATGTTGCCTGAACTTTTTTATATTTGAAAATATCTCTATACTAAAATGACATCTTGGTTGGGCGTGATATTTCTGGGTCCCACGTTGACTCAGTAACCTTGTAAGTAGCCACTATTCCACTGGCTGTTGCTCTACCACTTTCTGTTTCTTTCCATCATGGCCAGATTTTGAAGTTTATTGCATTAGATTATGCGCTTTACTTATCTGGTTGCTGCTGGTGAAATTTTTCCCTTTTATTTATACTATTTTTTTTCTGATTTCATTAAATACAAGAGAATACAAATACTTCAATGAAGTTGAAGTTTCAATCTGTCTTCTTAATCCATAATGAGTCCTGAATATGCAAAATGTAGTTTGGCATCTGGATCTGGTCACCATTTAATTTATAGTCCAAACAGAAATCTTTATTTATTTATTTATTTATTTATTTATTTATTGAAGTATAGTTGATTTACAGTGATTCAGGTATACAGCACAGTGATTCAGTTTATATATATATAAAAGAATATATACATATATATATATATATATATATTCGTTTCCAGATTCTTTTCCATTATAGCAAACAGAAACATTTTTGAGAACAAAGAGGTTAGAAATAAAATTATATACTTTTTAAGATATTTATTGTCTAACAAATTGGTTTATTATTATGGTGAACCTAAAAAAATAACATATCTGGCATAGTGAAGTTTTTTTAAATTAATTTTTTTATTGGAGTATAGTTGATTTACAATGTTGTGTTAGTGAAGTTTTTTTTTTTTTTCTTTGCGGTACGCGGGCCTCTCACTGTTGTGGCCTCTCCCATTGCGGAGCACAGGCTCCGGATGCGCAGGCTCAGCGGCCATGGCTCATGGGCCCAGCTGCTCCGCGGCATGTGGGATCTTCCCAGACCGGGGCACAAACCCACGTCCCCTGCATCGGCAGGCAGACTCTCAACCACTGCGCCACCAGGAAAGCCCTGAAGTTTTTTCTTTTAAATAAAAACTTAAAATATTATTTAACATTAAAAATAAGTGAAATACTTATTTATGGTCTGTACTCAAATGCTGAGCAGTTTCTTAGATGCATCAGCTCTAATACCATGTCATCACTGGCATTTTTCAGAAGAAGGTAGTATTTTTTTTTAAATATGGACTTCTAATATTTTTTTGTACAGTTGCTTGCAACATTCTTCAAAGTTTCATTTTTGTGGTTGATAGTATGGTAGAGCTCAGAGTAAATTTCGCTAAATGGAGGAGACTCTCAATTCTATTTTTTTTCATAGGGAAAGTTTAAATATATCGGCCCTCTGGTTCACAGTCTCTCCATTCAGAGTGCCTTTGACAAATATTTTCACAACACAAAAAGCAAATAAGTTGTCTCTATTATTCTTTAAATTGTTATGCCAAATTTAGAGGCTATAAAATCTAAGCCTTCTCAATTTCATTCCATTCCATTCTAGAATATACATTTATCCAATTAAAATTAAGGAAGCCATTAGAAGATTCTTCCTATAATATACCCAAGGTGTATTTACAAATTTCAGAATAAATACTGTGAATAATTGAGCTCTCACTGTTTTAATTTGTTTATTTCTTCCTTGGTGTTTGTAGGGATAGATTTTAATGTCCAGTTGCCAGTTTTGTTTTTAATAACTGCGATTCATCAAAACTTTCAAAAACTTAAGGTTTTTGGCACTCCATTTGTTGAATCCTTTGATTACAGATTTCCAATGAATTTTGAAAAAAATGCAACTGCAATTAGGCAACTTGTTTATTTTTTAAAGTTTATAGCACAATTATAAGATACCCTGGCTGATTTACAAAGTAATTCTTCAAAGGCTTCAACATTTTAAAAAACATTTAAGTATAGTTGATTTACAATATTGTGCCAATCTCACTGTACAGCAAAGTAACTCAGTTATACACATATATACATTCTTTTTTATGTTCTTTTCCATTATGGTTTATCCCAGGAGATTGGATATAGTTCCTTGTGCTATACAGTAGGACCTTGTTGTTTATCCATTCTAAATGTAATAGTTTGCATCTACCAACCCCAAACTCCCAGTCCATCCCGCTCCCTCTCCCCTCCCCCTTGGCAACCACAAGTCTGATCTCTATGTCTGTGAGTCTGTTTTGTAGATAGGTTCATTTGTGCCATATTTTAGAGTCCACATATAAGTGATATCATATGGTATTTGTCTTTTTTAAAAAATAAATTTATTTTACTTTTGGCTGCATTGGGTCTTTGTTCCTGAGCGTGGGCTTTCTCTAATTGCAGCAAGTGAGGGCTACTCTTCGTTGTGGTGCGTGGGCTTCTCATTGTGGTGGCTTCTCTTGTTGTGGAGCACAGGCTCTAGGTGCGCGGGCTTCAGTAGTTGTGGCCTGTGGGCTCTAGAGCGCAGGCTCAGTAGTTGTGGTGCACAGGCTTAGTTGCTCCATGGCATGTGGGATCTTCCTGGACCAGGGCTTGAACCCATGTCCCCTGCATTGGCAGGCAGATTCTTAACCACTGCACCACCAGGGAAGTCCCTGTCTTTCTCTTTCTGACTTACTTTACTTAGTATGGTAATCTCTAGTTGCATCCATGTTGCTGCAAATGGCATTATTTCATTCTTTTACGGCTGAGTAATATTCCATTGTATATACATGTACCACATCTTTAGCCATTCATCTGTCGTTGGACATTTAGGTTGTCTTCATGTTTTGGCTATTGTGAATAGTGCTATGAACACAGGGGTGCATGTATCTCTTTGAATTATACTTTTGTCCAGGAGTGGGATTGCTGGATCACATGGTAATTCTATTTTTAGTTTTCTGAGGACCCTCCATACTGTTTTCCATGGTTGCTGCACCAACTTACATTCCCACCAACAGTGTAGGAGGGTTCCCTTTTCTCCACATCTTCTCCAGCACTTGTTGTTTGCAGACTTTTTTTTTTGGCGGTACGTGGGTCTCTCACAGTTGCGGCCTCTCCCATTGTGGAGCACAGGCTCCGGACGCGCAGGCTCAGCGGCCATGGCTCATGGGCCCAGCTGCTTCATGGCATGTGGGGTCTTCCCAGACCGGGGCACGAACCCGTGTCCCCTGCATCGGCAGGCAGACTCTCAACCACTGGGCCACCAGGGAAGCCCTGCAGACATTTTAATGATGGTCATTCTGACCAGTGTGGGGTGGTACCTCATTGTAGTTTTGATTTGCATTTCTCTAATAATTAGTGATGTTGGGCACCTTTTCATGTGCCTACTGGCCTTCTGTATGTCTTCTCTGGAGAAATGTCTATTAAGGTCTTCTGCCCACTTTTTTGATTGGGTTGTTTTTTTTTGTTGAGTTGTATGAGCTGTTTGTATATTTTGGAGATTAAGTCCTTGTCAGATGCATCATTTGCAAATATCTTCTCCCATTCCGTAGGTTGTCTTTTTGTCTTTTTTTTTTTTTATGGTTTCCTTTGCTGTTCAAAAACTTGTAAGTTTGATTAGGTCCCATTTGTTATTGTTTTTATTTCTATTGCCTTGGGAGACTGACCTAAGAAAACACTGGTACAATTTATGTCAGAGAATGATTTGCCTATGCTCTCTTCTAGGAATTTTATAGTGTCGTGTCTTATGTTTAAGTCTTTAAGCCATTTTGAGTTTATTTTTGGGCATGCTCTGAGGGTGTGTTTTAACTTTATTGATTTACATGCAGCTGTCAAACTTTTCCAACACCACTTGCTGAAGAGACTGTCTTTTTCCCATTTTATATTCTTGAAAGGCTTAAACATTTTTAAACCTACCTAATGATGGGCAAGCAAATAAAGCATGTACTGTCATGCTGAATTACTTTTTGTGCATTCAACCATCTTTATCACAGATAGCCTGCAGTTCAGTTACTCTGCGTATATTAAAATTTTTTTAAAAGCCTGTTATTTTGATAACTTAAGTTTCTATTTCAATTCAGGACATCACAGCTTGTTTGGAGGTAATTATGAATTATGTAGGTACCATGTCAAATTCCAAGTACATTTCTGCTTCACAGGTTACTTTATTTAATAAGAACATTAATTTTCACCATGATGCTGTGGTTCACCAAATAATGCATTAAACAGACACACATGCAGTGCTGAGCTGAATTTATAGTAGTATTCAAAATAATGAAAGATGTTTCATCTCTGACAGAAAAACTTCCTAAATTTCCAAGAATTGGGGGAAAAAAAAAGCTAAACCACTACTGGAATTGACTTAGCTGATCTTCTTTTTGAAGCATCTGATAACACTGATACAAAAATGGCAATATCTACCTTTCTGCAGAGGTCTTCTGCTAATGGAATCAACATATTAATAGCTATAGCTTCATTTTATTTATGTACATAAGAAAATTTGGAATTGAAAATGAGCAAAATTAATTTAGAAGAGTGGTCATTTGATCTAAATGAAAAGTCATGCTTCACAGAGTGATATTTAAATGCAGTTATTTCAGCTGCATGTGATAAATACTTAATTTTGGCTCAGTCTCCTTAAAATAATGACTAAGTTTTGAAGTAAATGCTAGATGCTTCTATGAACAGACTTGTTTCATTTGATTAGTGCTATCATCATGGCTCTCACAGTGGATGATAAATGGTAATAAACATTTTACTCAAGTTATCTGTTCATCAACAGATTTCTTGAGAAATATAAACTTTTTCATTAAATATGCACTTTTAAAACCTAACTACTGCTGAAAGAGTTTGTTACAGAATAGTAGCATTACCAAATGATAAAAAGGGATTTATACCATATGATAAACCATAAAGCCATTGTAGCAAAAACACTCAAACTCTGTGGTGAGCTTCTTACCCCCTATTTCCCACACATATTTCACACACACCTAACCCATCACTTCCTACATTTCCCCCTGACTCCCCAAATGCCAGGGCATCCTGGCAGCTTCATGAATCTTGCAGGATATGGTGTGACTCACAACACACCTGAATAGAATACCGAGGGCCAGGTGAGCAGGGGCAGGACTGGTATTAGAGGAAAACTAACACTAATAAGAAACAAAATGCAACCACCACATTATGGGGAGCTTATGGGTGTAGAAAAAAGCATGTCTTATATCTACAAGTGTAGAGACAAAGGCAGAGATGTGACTGAGAACAAAGCACAGTTATTACCAATAATATTATACACTCTTTCACTGAATGTGACAGGCTATAGAATGTCTAGTTAGAAGGAGTGAAAACATTCCCCTTTTTTCACCTGCCTATAATTTTGTCATTTTAGTTAATCATTCGTGTGTTTCTTTTGCTCAAATCTGTATATATATTATACTGAGAATGTAAGTATTTCTGTGGATTTAAAAAAAGCCTAATCAATGACTAATTATTTCCTAAGATAGCCTGCACCATAATATTCATTTGGTTCCAAATTTTCATGATGATTAAAACTTAGGAATAAACATGTACAAAATTTCTGCATGTTAAAGGATTATCTCATCTTATATTAGTAGAGGGTTATAAGATAAAGTGAATGTTACTAAAAAAGTAGAAAAAAATAAGGCCATTAATGCATACAGAGAATGAAGACAGTGATTCTGCAAAAGCACAAATCACAGTAGGAGTTTCATTGAATACTAAATGTTCCTAGATGTATCCATGCTTACAGAAGTCTTTAATTCATGCTGTGTGTCAGACACTGGACTCCATGTCGTTACATGATAAATTCTCACTACGGCCCTATGAAGTAGGTACCAGCTTCTTATTATAGATTAGAAAATACAGAGAGGTCCAGTGTTTTGCTGAAGGCCCCATAGTGAAGAAATAACAGTGGATCCAGGATTTATACTCAGTTTGATTCTGAAGTTCATATGTACTCTCATTATAGTAAGAGGTGTGAGATCCTTGTGTAGAAATACAATTCTAAATTGTAGTTATGATTAGAGCTTTAAAAGGTAAAACCAAATTAATGAAGAAAATATACAAAGAATAAATGTGGAGAGGGTATGGAGAAGAGGGAACCCTCTTGCACTGTTGGTAGGAATATAAATTGATACAGCCACTATGGAGAACAGTATGGAGGTTCCTTAAAGCACTAAAAATAGAATTAGCATACAACCCAGCAGTCCCACTACTGGGCATATACCCTGAGAAAACCATAATTCAAACAGACTCATGTACCACAATGTTCATTGCAGCTCTATTTACAACAGACAGGACATGGAAGCAACCCAAGTGTCCATCAACAGATGAATGGATAAAGAAGATGTGGCACATATATATAATGGAATATTACTCAGCCGTAAAAAGAAACAAAATTGAGTTATTTGTAATGAGGTGTATGGACCTAGAGTCTGTCATACAGAGTGAAGTAAGTCAGAAACATAAAAACAAATACCATATGCTAACACATATATATGGAATCTAAAAGAAAAAAAATGGTTCTGATGAACCTAGGGGCAGGACAGGAATAAAGATGCAGACGTAGAGAACGGACTTGAGGACATGGGGAGGGGGAAGGGTAAGCTGGGACGAAGTGAGAGAGTACCATGGACATATATACACTACCAAATGTAAAATAGATAGCTAGTGGGAAGCAGCCACGTAGCACAGGGAGATCAGCTAGGTGCTTTGTCACCACCTAGAGGGGTGGGATAGGGAGGGTGGGAGGGAGACGCAAGAGGGAGGGGATATGGGGATATATGTATACATATAGCTGATTCACTTTGTTATACAGCAGAAACTAACACACCATTGTAAAGCATTATACTTGAATAAAGTTGTTAAAGAGAAAAGAAAATAAACACTTGTATCTAGCTAGAATATCCACCTCTAAAGTAGAGGCATGCAACGAAGGGGTACTTATTAAATAGTTAATATTGGCCCCTATGTACACAAGATATATAATCCCCCCAGACTGACTTCTAATATTAAAAGGCTGTGATGTTAGAATAATTTAAAACAGATGTTTTATTCTTTCCACCAGAAAGTTATCTTGAAAACTAGTAATTCACAAAAGAAAAATCTACAAATGACATAAAGTGAAAAAGGTTTTATCTCACTAGTAATTAAAGGTAAATTTTACAAATTTTTACCAGATTTGTAAAGAGTTTAAAAAACCGTAATAGAACGATAATATCCGGCCTCAACAGAGGCTGAGGGAATGTGCACTATAATGGCCACACCTGGTCTGGTGTGACCTGTTACAACTTCCATCCTCATGCGCTCTGCCTTCCCGTCAGCAGGAGTGCCCGTCCCGCCACTTGTGCACCGCGTCCCATCATTTCTTGGGGGCTGTGAGTGTATCAGATGAGCAAGTCTCTTTCTCTTATGCTGTCGAGTTTCTCCTGTTTATCTGTTCATTCTCTTTAGCATAAGAACATGTACTTTTTTAAAAAAGTGAATTCTATCTTCAAAAAAATCCCTGCTTGATCCCTAATCTCCCCACTTTCTATTACTGCCCCATCTCTCTGCTCCCCTTACCTGTCAAACTGCCCAAAAGAATGACCAGGACCAGCCGTCTGCAGGTTACCTTCCCCCATTCTCTCCAGAACCCACTCAGGCGGGCAGGTCTATGTTCCTGCTGCTCTACGCAAACAGCCAGGCCATATTTTGCTTCAACGCCCAGCAGCATCTGCCACAGCTGATGGTTCTTCCTCAGATTCTCTCTTACCTTCTCATCACTGGTTGTTCCTTTACTAGATTCTCACCCTCCAGAACTCTAAGCATCTCATCCTCAGAGAAAGCCTCTGTTTTCTCTATTTGTACTTATTTCCTAGGTGATCTCATGGATTTAAATGTTATCTATACTAGTGATGTCCATCTTCTCCCCTCAACTCCAGGTCTGTATACTGACCTACTACACTGACATCTTCTCCATGTGGTGTCTATCATCATGTGGAACTGAACAGGCCCTAAACTCTAACTTGTTCCGCCTGCAGTTTTCCCCAACTCAGTAAATGGCAACACCACCCTCTAGCTGCTCAAGCCAGAAAGCTCAGTCATCCTTGTTCTTTTGCTCATATTTAATCCACCAGCAGATCCTGTTGGTTCTACCTTCAGAAAATATATATACATATCTCTGACCTCTACTTAACACCTCCACCTATATCACTTTGCCCCAAGCCACCACCATTTCTTACCTGGATTATTGCAATAGTCTTGTAACTAGTCTCTTTGTTCCAATCCTTGCCCTACTATTGTCTCTTCTTAACACAGCAGTTAAGAGTGATCTTTTAAAAAAGTAGGATTTATTTGGCTCTTTGGTGTCATAGAGAACTTTTTTCTTAAAAAATTTTTTATAAATAAGAGTTGAGCACTTATACTTGATTTTAAAGTGAAATCTTATGGGAAATGCCCCAGACATGAGAACTGATGACAGTGGAGTTGGGAGCGCAGCAACATTCTGATGGGCAAATCAGTACTTCCCTCCTCATGCTGTTAAGGCACTTTGGAGATTGTACAGGGTATGAAAAACCACTGCTCTGGAACAACTTATAGAGCTATTCCATTTTTCTTGAGGTCTCAAAAAAATAGCTTTCTTAAAGAAATTAGGGTATATGAAAACTTGATTTCAGTCTAATCACCCCTTGGCTTCCTCTAGAAAATTGTGTCTTATGCACAGAGTCCCGTTAAAAACCTTGACAGAAAGGTTGAAAAGATAGTCATTGATAGCAAACAACTATGAGATCTCGATTATCAATAGTACAATTTCTTCTTTGACGCTGCTTTATTATGCATTTATATAAGTTATCCTAATATTTTCTTCTTGTTAATAACTCATCTCTACTACTTTTCTACTATAATAAAAATTTGTTTAAACAATATTCTGTTCCTCTAGATTACAGATTCAATACTGGGACTTACCTACCACCTATTTTCTCATTCTCATGTCAAGAGAATACGATTTTCTTAGCTGGGAATTAAATGTGGTCACTTTTAAGGGAGAAAGGTGCACTAAGGGAAAAAAAGAAGGAATGTGAGGCTTCTCTCAAACAGTCTAAATACCTTGGGCCTTAGGGAAATACTATTTTGGATTCCACAGACTTGATTCCTCATCATGTTTCTTGCTGCTGATTCCGCATCAGTAAATTGGGAGTAATGATTTCCCTCTACCTCACAGGGTGACCAATTGTCCTGGTTTGCCCCAGACTTTCCCAGTTTTAGCCCTGAAAGTAGGACTGGTTTAGCAATCTGGGATAGTTGGTCACCTCACTCCCTATATCACAGGAATACTGTCCAATGAGGCAAGGAGAAGGTAAGATAATTCAAAACATTTCATATACTTTATCTGAAAGAATCCACAGAGCTATTATTATTATCATTATTCTGTTTATTTTATGCCTATACTAAGTGATCCCTGGTTATGATGTGAGAAATGGTTCAGATGCAACAAACACATCTTAAGAAGGCATGCTTTTACTTACATGCTTAGGGAAACTACATAAATACCGTTCCTGATCATGAATCATTTGAAGAATTAAAAAGTTACAATTATCATATTGGAAGTAAACTGAGTATTGGCGCCACAGATATATTACAGGGTATAAACAATTCAACCTTTATATATGAAAAGTGAGTCTCGTTTTATATTATGATTCTAAATGTATTTGCAAATGTTCATTTAACCCAAATGTTTGCATTTTTAATATCTTACCTATCACAGAGACTTTAAGTAACTCAATTTTATCCTTAAGGCCTGCAGCTTTCAGATTGTCACATGCACCTAGTAACTGTGAGTCACTGACATCAGCACCCACGTAATACACATCCTATGAGGGAAGAAATTCATATTATGAGTATAAATAAACCCATATTTTATGTAGTTAAGAAAATCTACTTGCATTTTCAATGATGAAAATGAAATTAATATATTTGTTAATTCAGGTTAAAACAAATTTAGAATATTTCTTTAAAATGACATTCATGGGCAAAAAACTGATAAGTTTTTGTTAAAATTTTAAAAACTGTTAATAATATTTTACAATTACAAATGTCTAAGGAATTTAGGGATTTATATAATCTAGGTCATGACGAATTATTGTATTTCTATCATATTTTCCTAAATTTATCACAGTATTTAAAGAAATAACACAGCAATTTAATTAACCCTTCATAGTCTATTTTTATTACAGTTATATAGCAACTTGTATAATTAAAAAATAATCCCTAAATAGACAGTCTACCTATAAATGATTGGTAAGTGAAGACACACACACACTGATTAACGTAAAACATTGCCTGGTTTACCAAACTTTAGAACTTACTGGCCATTCTTTAGCAGCTTCCAAAAGTATTGTTCCAAGTCCACACATTGGATCTAAAACAACTGCACCAGCCTATAGACAGAAATGTTGATTTGCTATCATTAAATCTATTATAATAGGTATTATAAAAGAAACCTAACACTTGAGGAATCAATATTTCAGAGTAAAGACTCCTTTCTACACTTTATTAGGAATTTCAGGTAGTTAAAGCCCTAGTGCAGGTATGCTTGACACATTTAAAGATTAGGAAGGAGACCAGTGTGGCCACAGCACAGTGAGCGAGAGGGGAAAGGTGGTGATTACGTCAGAGAGGTGGCCAGACTACTCCACCAAGATGGGCTGCATAACACCGTGTGCAGTCACAGCCACCAAGTCCTACAGGTTTAAAACACCGTGTAGCCCAGGCTCCAAGCCCACAGAATGACACCGGGGGCTTCTGCTCCTCATTCAGCAAGTCAAACAGTGAAGTGGTCGCCACCTGGAGCACGGCCACCGCTGTGGCAGAGGGAAAGAAAGCAAGACGAATCGGGCACTGGCTTTTAAAGGTGCCATCTGGAAGTGACATACATTATTTCCACCAACATTTAATTGGGGAAAGCGTGTCAGTCACATGACACACACAATGTGAAGGGGCCAGGAAAGTGTCATCCTATCTGTACCTGAGAGGAGAACAGGCAAAGTGGAGAAAAAACTAAGAACTCTTCCATCTGGGCAGGGGGGCTTGGGTGGGGTCGCACCACGTCAGATCTCGTAAGTGTTACAAGGGGTCTGGTTCTATGCTGAAGGGTGGGAAGCTGTCGGAGGGAAACTGAGCAGGAGTAACACGATGTTACATTTCAAAGGGATCATTCTGGCTGCTCTGTTGAGAACGGATCACAGAAGGGCAAGAGTGTTACAGGGAGGCTAGTTAGGGAATCCAGGCAGAGATAACGGTGGCTTGAATAAAGAGTGACGCTGGTGGGAGTGGGGAGAAGTAGTTGGATTCTGGGTATATTTTAAAGGTAGAACCAACAGGGTGGATTGCATGCGGCATGTTAAAGAATGACAACGGTCTGAAGTGACTGAAGTTTTTGACCTGAGCATCATCAGGAAGATGAGCTGCCTGTTACTGAGCTGGGAAGTGTTGGGGAGGAAAAGCTACAAAGGAGACAAGAGTATAGTCTGGACATGTTCATTTTGAGATGCCTCTTAGACCAAGCATGGATGTCAAGTGGACTTAAGCATCTGGAGTTCAGAGGAGAGGTTCAGGCCACAGATATAAATTTGGGAACCGTGGTTGTTAGTTTGTAAATGGTATTTAAAGCATCAAAACTGGATAAACCATCTAGGAAGCAAGAGAAGTTAGAAAAGAACAGTCTGTGGGCTGGACGCCGGTGATCTCCTAAGTACAGACATTTGGTAGATGGAGATTCAGCAGTGCACACTGATAGCAGCACATCCTGACGTAGAACCTAGAGTGGTCCTGAAACAAAGTGGAAACACCCATTTCAAGAAGGAGTGAGGACAGTGTCCACATGCTAGCAGATTAAGCAAGATGAGCTGTTTCAGTGGAGTGCTGGCGAAGAGAACCTGAGGGAAGTGGACACAAGAGAGAGTGGGAAGAGAAGAAGCAGACACCAAATATGGACAACTAGTTTTAAGTTTTTCTGTAAAGGGAAGCAGAGAAGGGGGTGGTAGCTGAGGGAGCATGTGGGTTCAGGAGAGGGTTAATTCTTTTTTAAGTTGCAAGATATTACAGCATGTGTACATGCTGATGGGAATGACCTAGTAGAGAAAAAAGTCCTCAAGTAGGCAAGAGGGAATGGAATCCAGTACACAAGTAATGGAGTGAAACAAGGACAGTTCATTAATTATAATGATGACAAGGCAAAGTATGAGGGCGTAGCTTCCAATATGTCGGTAAACTTGGTGGGAAGAACATGTTACAGTTCTCTTCTGATTCCAATATTTAAGTCAATTAAGAAGTAAGAGAATTAAAAGTATGGTCAAGAAATGGCTGTAATGATAGAACATAAAATCCAAGCTGTGAAAGAGGGCTGAGGACAGGTGGTGAGTAGGGTCACCTACTAGAGGTCCCACGGAGTTAAAGAACTGCTTTAGGGCACAAGAGGAAGTGAAAGGGAAAGAGAAGGTTAACATCAGGATTCTTGAATCTGAGATTTTGGAAGGCATACCCTTCTGGGTATGATAAAGTCTAGGATATGACTAAGGCAGATCATTAGAGGTAGGGAAGCCAAGGGATCAGACTACAGAGTGGACACTGAGGTCATGAAGAATTATGACAGGAGTAATGGTCTATACCATTACAGAAAAGATAGGAAGAGATCTGTAGACACCGGGATAATCTGATGGCATGCGCTTCTAAGGCAGTGAGAGACCTGGGGCAGAAGGGGTGACGAGGCCAAGCAGGACACCTACCCCACCTCCAGGCCCAGCGGTCCCTTGGTCTGTCTACAGAGGAGGCAGAACGCTCAGAGGACAGCCAGGTTTCAGTCAGAGCCAGGGGGTACCTGATGGAAAGAAATGAAATGTCCTTCAAGAAAGAGACTTTCCCCTGGCACGAAATTACGGAGAGTAGCACATGGGTCCCCCATGAAGGGGCAGAGAGTGACAAAAAGAATAATGATTTAAATGGCAACTTTAAGATTAATAGTGGTATGAGAACTAGCTTTTATGAGGATCTTAAAATGTGCCAAACACTGTGTTCTTTCTCCCCCATGGTCCCTGTTCAATGAGGTAGTTTGACCTTAAGCATCTTTCAATGTCTGTTTTACCGTAGGACCTTTTCTATCCATGACATCTGGGTACACAGGCAGGAGCACAGAAGTATTTCCATATGTTTAAAAGAATAACTGAGATGTATAGAGCTTGGTTTTCCTTACTTGTTATGATATATAGGAAGAACAGTTTATAGGAAACATGAAAAATATCTCACGACCCCAGACTTAAGTTTCATTTCTCGTGGCACTGGCCTACCTGAGGCTGAGCTGCTTGTGCACTGCTCTGGGTACCAAGCTCCAAAGAGGGGCCTGCATCAACGCTGGATACTGGGATCACTTACACGGTGGGTCATCACTGCATTCCCCCCAAAAGAACCCTGCTGTGCTGTTTCTCACCCACTTTAACAGACCTTCTTTGTTGGTGGTCACATTAGAGAAACAATTTTTACTTTCAGTCCTAGCAGGACAAACTGACAAAAGGGAAAAATTTCATTGAGTATTATCTGTGGATATTTTCGATCATTTACTTTCTATATTTCTGAAAATTGTATGTTTGTATCAGATAAAGGTAACATTTCAAATTTGTAGGTGGTTATATAAATTTATATGTAAATATAAACTGTGGTGACATCACTGGAAGTTTGGGGAAAAATAAACTGTAACCGTACCCCTCTCTCCTTACTAAAAGAAATTTAGGCTAAAGATCTAAATCAAATAAAAAAGAAAATCATGGATTCTGGGAACGTGGTAACATGGAAATAGCTCTCTCCTTTTTCTCTCAACTCTGAGCTACTTACTTCTGAGGCAAGTGAGGCTCAGAACTAGAGGCAACCGGCGCTAAGAGACGCCCTGGGCCCTGCTGAGGTCCCGGGAGAAGGAACCAGTATGAGGTCTCCTTGCCATGGGCTGGGGGGGGGTGATTAGAGACCAGCACTGGAACCCAGAGGGGAAATCACTGGAATCAGGGAAAAAACTGCTCCTCAGAGTTCTGTGGACCTGCAGGGAGCCCAGTGCATAGAAAAGTTTTCACCAAGCGCCTCAGCATGCCTGACAGTCTCCTTACACTACCAAAGCCAGGGGTGCCAGAGATCCACTTGCCTTTTTATCACTTACAGGATTCCAGCCATTTAAAATACTTTACTAACCACACTTGAGCCCCAGTGAGCCAACAAAGAAAAATAATGACACGTCTAAGGGGAGGAGGTCCCTCAAAACCTAGAAAGAACAAAGAGCAAACAGAACACACATCTAGTGAAATGAAACTTTTGGAGGGAACAGATAAATATGTGAAAAAAAGTAAGAGCTTCTAGAGATAGCAAATACAGCACACACACACACACAATTTTCCAAAGCTAAAAAAGACCATGATTTTAAGGCTAAACATCTCAATAAATAAAGTAGAGCACATCTTTGTGACTCTCGTTATAGTTTCTAAGATAATATCCAAGAATAACTCAAAATGCAGAGCCAAAATATAAAGAGATGGAGAGCATGTGTGAAAGGAAGCTTAACATGCTTATCACAGGAATTCCAGAAGCAGAAAAAAGGAAGTAGTTTAAGGTTAAAGACACTAAAGCAAAATAATTGAGGAAATAATAATTAAGTAAATAATGCACGAAAGATTAAGTAAATAATGCACGAAAGAGTACCTGAGGTGGAGGAAAAAATGGTTTTTTTATAATTATACATTCCAAATAATAACTATTATAACTATGATTATTATTACTGTTGGGGTCCAGGGCAGGCCACCCCAAAATATGCTTCAATGGCATATTGATTATCTTGAATTAAAGTTACTTGAGGAACAGCCAGTAAAAAGAAATGATATTCACAAAGAAGGAAAGAAAGAAAAAGACACTCTGATCACCTCCTTTCCCCCTGAAACCAGGAACTAAATCTCCCTTGTGAGGTATCCTCCCACTACTGGGAGGAGATAGAAAGCATCCTTATCACCAGAGTTAGGGAACTGAAGGCCAAGAAAGCTGTATAAACAAACTTTGTTAGTTCTTCATTTGTCTGCTACTACAAGCACAGGCCCCTTTGTTTCATTAAATCTTCACAAATAATTGTTTCTTTGTCTAAAAATAATACATAAACAGCCTGCTTTGGTCACTTCGGGGGTCCCATTTCTATTAGACTTCCATGCATACAAATTAAGTTTTTTTCTCCCTCCTATTAATCTGTCTTGTGTCAGTTTAATTATTAGACCAGCCAAAAGAACTCAAGAGGGGTAGGGGGGAAGTCTTCACCTCCCCGACATTACTATAGCAGAATTCAACACTTACATACTTTCTATATGCTAGGCATTGTTCTAATCACTCGATAAATGCTAATTCACTTAGTCCTCACATGACCCTGTGAGATTATTATTTTCATCTTGCAAATGAGAAACTTAGGCACAGAGATGTTAAGTTATCGTACCTAAAGTTTCCCAGCCAGTGTGTGGTAGAGCCAGAATTAGAACTCAGACAGTCAGACTCACCGAGTTCTGGGTTGAATAGAAAAGACTCTTACATAAGTATTTACATCCTGGTGATATTCCTGAACTTTAGAGGATTAAAGAAAAAACTCTCATAAGCTTGCAAGCAGAAAGGACAAGCAAGACAGGCATAATGGAAAAGAAAAATCACACTGGCGTGAACTGCTCACCTAGAACACCAGAAGTGAAAAGACAATGGAATAGCATCTACAGACCTCTGAGAGAAAAGGACTGCAACTCAAGAATCTTATACCTAGCCAGAGTGGCGATACGCAGGTTGACAGGAAGAAGTTTGAGGATATATAGGAATGCAGACAGTATATTCCTCAATACCACATTTGAGGAAAGTAGCTAAGAAAAGACTAACCAAGCAACAAATAAACCTGAGCCGAGGCCTCAAAGTGAAGAACAAAGGCGAGGAGCACTGCACCTCACAATATACCTTTGTGTGTTTACACAGAAACGTGCATGTTACACATATTACATCTTAATGATTCAGGATAGACTGTGTAATATAAGTGCAGAATAAGAACTTTTGAAACAGAGGGTCATGATTTAAGGGAAGGTCTGATACATAATAAATAATTTAGTTCAATCTAGTAGTTGGGAGTTGGGAGTGGAAGGGGGGGAAATGTTTCAAAGGTCTCATTGTAAAGGTCTCATTGTAGGGAGGAGTAATTCTGTGGGGCAGAAGAGAAAGAAGTACCCCGGAGGTCTCATCTTATGATAGGGAAGAGGGGACGGCGGGGGGAAGATGAGAGTGTCTTGGTGATGAAAACAGTGTCTTGGCAAAGACAAGAGTTGATGTCTTGTTGTAAAGTTAGAATCGAGTCCCATGTGTTTAATTACGAGAGCTGGGAGAGGGAGCCACTAATGGAATAGAACATAAAGTAAAATCCAACCTCAGGGAGAACAGTGAAATGATTAAGTTGCTTAAACTAGCAAAAATAAAGAGTAAACTGTAAGAAGTTACAAACAGAATAAAACAGGAGGAGTGCAATCAGGTGTATCTATCATAATACTGAATTCTCTCACTGAAAGACAGAGCCTATCAGAGTGGGATAAAAACAGAGTTCTGTGTTTATAAAAAAAAACACACTGAAAACAAAGTTGAAAATAAAGCAGTGTCAAAGAACTACTATAAAGGAAAATGCAAAGAGAAAGAAAACAGTGAAAATATTAATAAGACATGGTGAAATTTAAATTTCCAAATCAAAATAATGAAAACTTTAATAACAAGAAAGAGGCACACTGCACAATGAAGCAGTAAGATTCATAAAAGAGTATAAACCAAACTACACAGCAGTTGAATGAGGTAACAACTAATAATAATGCAAAATCTTAAAAAAAATGTAATAACCTAATAAATTTCAAAATACCTCTTTCAGAACTGAGCAGATAGTAAAACAGTAAGTAAAGATATAAAGGCCATCTCTTGACTAGAAAATAAAATTATTTTCTTATGTCCATGGAATATTTACAAAAACTGATCAAGATCTTGGTTAAATTTTAAGAAGTAGAGGTTTTACAGGCCATGTGATTGTGACAAAAAATTAGGAATAATAAAATGTAGCTATCTTTTGACTCAGCTTTTTCATAGCCAAAATACTCTCAGAAGTTCAACAGTATATAAAAACACATCACTGCAGTTCGTAAGAGTAATGGCAAGAAAAGAAAAAGAAAAAAAAAGGTTAGAAGAACTAAAGAGAAAAGATGACTATCAATAAGAGACTGTGTAAGTTAATTATGGAAAGGACCTTGCTATTACATTAATAAGAATGAGAACAGTTTCCTTACCTTAATTTCTGCGAGAGAGGCCATTGCCCACGCTATGGTAGATCTCAGTCCTGCTGTCTTGATGTAAGCTCTGCTGGCTAAAGGAACCCTAAAAGAAAAGAACACCCAATATTACTGTATGTTAAAGAATATGATGTAAACAAAAATAATTAACCCATTCATATCTGTACCTCATTTTAACAAGTTCATACAACATGCACTAAAGTATTTCCTGTTAGAGAATACTTAACCTTATTACAAAATTACCTTCTCTAATTCGCATCTTGTCTAACCAGCCAGTGTGGTATTTCAGAAAGGTAAATTTTTTAGATAAGTGAAATTTAAACCCTTATGTGTTTAACTTATAAAGATTTAATCACATGAGAGAAATCTTCCTAAAGTGTTTATATACTTCCCTACTTTCCACACGGACTAGATCTTTCCTTGCTGATCTGGAGTCATCAAGAGGAACAGACTGCATTGTGATATAGATGTAGTATAGGAAGCAGGGCTGAATGGATGCTAACCCTTGAAATATGTTTTCTAAAAGGTCCCTTTTGTAAGTTTGCTTTTTGCTCATTTGCATCTTTCTCAAAAGATGGAATGAAGCATGACATTGCATTGCCTAAGATAATTTATCGAAAGAAGGGCTGAAGCAGACATCTCCTCAATGAGATCACTGGTCTCCATTATGTATCACTTTATACTTTATCCTTTACCTAATCATTGCTACTATCAGTGTTTCCAGATTTGATACAAATTTTCAGAATATTATTTTTATGTTTCTAATGCAATGAACAAGCCTTTCCTTGGAAATATCAATGCACTTTTCTATTTCATGTATACAGTTTGTTGGTAAGACATTACGATGATTTCAAGAATCAGTGCCTGGTTGTTTTGGGGGTAGGCTTGTTCCAAAGCCACTAAGGGGCTCTTCTACTAACATTACACAAAGCCACAGTGTTTTCCAAACCCTATTTCCTTTCATCATTTTATTTCTGCTCTTTCTTTGACTTTAAGTTATCCTGTTTTGTGCATATTTACTGCAAGCCTCTTAAGATCTTAGAATGAAATGAGGTAATTATAAATACCTTATCAAATTAAACAGTATAATTGCATATTTACTATTATAATGAGGAAGCCCTGAATGGTAAACCCATGAGAGCTGTGTCTTTTTTCTCTTAAAAGGTTTATCAGGAAATAAAAATTTACATTGTAAATAGTACTATATCCATAGATTTGGAATCTGGGATATAAACATTGCAGGTAGAAAGACTACAAAATATTTTGATCAATGAATCTTGCTTCTGCAGGCTAAGTGCAGCAATTATCTTGCTACAAAACACATTAGTTAAAACCAAAATGGAGAGATTATTTTCACTCTAGACACAAACACGCACAGAGAGAGAGAGAGAGAATTGGTATGGAAAACTGTCTTTGCCCATATATATTACAAAGTGCTTTTCTAAGCATCAGAGATTTATGTAGAACCTTTAAAATTCTTAGCCATTATGTGCATATTTTTACTAATAGAGGTTTTATTTTATGGAAGCCAATTCTATTAATATGTGAAAAAAGTGAACGCATTCTTATTTTGCTTAAACTTGGGCAAAACTAATCTATTACTTCAACAAAACGGCCTCATTATGTCAGTAAAGATAAAATTATTCAGGGGAAAGAAGTGTTCAGAAATAAACTCCTTGAAAATAAAAATAATTCCCTACTTTCGTAAAATCCACTGATGTGTTTAATCAGAGTTTAGCTGACTTTTACCCTAGTACAAAAATAAAGGTGTTTTCTACCAAACGTAAGGTAGATAGCTAGTGGGAAGCAGCCGCATAGCACAGGGAGATCAGCTCGGTTCTTAGTGACCGCCTGGAGGGGTGGGATAGGGAGGGTGGGAGGGAGACGCAAAAGGGAGGGGATATGGGAACATATGTATATGTATAACTGATTAAATTTGTAAAATAAAAAAAATAAAATAAAAAAATAAAGGTGTTTTTTCCTCCAGAAAGTAGGCATAGAGGGAACTTACCTCAACATAATAAAGGCCATATATGACAAACCCACGGCCAACATTGTTCTCAATGGTGAAAAACAGAAACCATTTCCTCTAAGATCAGGAACAAGACAAGGTTGTCCACTCTCACCACTATTATTCAACATAGTTTTGGAAGTTTTAGCCACAGCAATGAGAGAAGAAAAAGAAATAAAAGGAATCCAAATCGGAAAAGAAGAAGTAAAACTGACACTGTTTGCAGATGACATGAAACTATACATACAGAATCCTAAAGATGCTACCAGAAAACTACTAGAGCCAATCAATGAATTTGGTAAAGTAGCAGGATACAAAATTAATGCACAGAAATCTCTTGCATTCCTATACACTAATGATGAAAAATCTGAAAGAGAAATTAAGGAAATACCCCCATTTACCACTGCAACCAAAAGAATAAAATACCTAGGAATAAACCTATCTAAGGAGACAAAAGACCTGTATGCAGAAAACTATAAGACAATGATGAAAGAAATTAAAGATGATACAAACAGATGGAGAGATATACCATGTCCTTGGACTGGAAGACTCAACACTGTGAAAATGACTATACTACCCAAAGCAATCTACAGATTCAACACAATCCCTATCAAACTACCAATGGCATTTTTCACAGAACTAGAACAAAAAATTTCACAATTTGTATGGTAACACAAAAGACCCTGAATAGCCAAAGCAATCTTGAGAAAGAAAAACGGAGCTGGAGGAATCAGGCTTCCGGACTTCAGACTATACTACAAAGCTACAGTAATCAAGACAGTATGGTACTGGCACAAAAACAGAAAGATAGATCAATGGAACAGGATAGAAAGCCCAGAGATAAACCCACACATGCATGGTTACCTTATCTTTGATAAAGGAGGCAAGAATATACAATGGAGAAGAGACAGCCTCTTCAATAAGTGGTGCTGGAAAAATAGGACAGCTACATGTAAAGAATGAAATTAGAACACTCCCTAACACCATACACAAAAATAAACTCAAAATGAATTAAAGACCTAAATGTAAGGCCAGACACTATCAAACTGTTAGAGGAAACCATAGGCAGAACACTCTATGACATAAATCACAGCAGGATCCTTTCTGACCCACCTCCTAGAGAAATGGAAATAAAAACAAAAATAAACAAATGGGACCTAATGAAACTTAAAAGCTTTTGCACAGCAAAGGAAACCATAAACAAGACGAAAAGACAACCCTCAGAATGGGAGAAAATATTTGCAAACGAAGCAACTGACAAAGGATTAATCTCCAAAATTTACAAGCAGCTCATGCAACTCAATATCAAAAAAACAAACAACCCAATCCAAAAATGGGCAGAAGACCTAAATAGACATTTTTCCAAAGAAGACATACAGATTGCTAACAAACACATGAAAGGGTGCTCAACATCACTAATCATTAGAGAAATGCAAATCAAAACTACAGTGAGGTATCACCTCACACTGGTCAGAATGGCCATCATCAAAAAATCTACAAACAATAAATGCTGGAGAGGGTGTGGAGAAAAGGGAACCCTCTTGCACTGTTGGTGGGAATGTAAATTGATACAGCCACTATGGAGAATAGTGTGGAGGTTCCTTAAAAAACTAAAAATAGAACTACCATACAACCCAGCAATCCCACTACTGGGCATATACCCTGAGAAAACCATAATTCAAAAAGAGTCATGTACCACAATGTTCATTACAGCTCTATTTACAATAGTCAGGACATGGAAGCAACCCAAGTGTCCATTGACAGATGAATGGATAAAGAAGATGTGGCACATATATACAATGGAATATTACTCAGCCATAAAAAGAAATGAAATTGAGTTATTTGTAGTGAGGTGGATGGACTAGAGTCTGTCATACAGAGTGAAGTAAATCAGAAATTCTCACCTACATCTCTCTAGCCTAGATTTGTCCCCTGAATCCCAGATCTTTATCTTCAAAGGTGTGTTTGGACACCTTTTACCTGGAGGTTCTTTAACTACTGCAAAATTTACAGATATAAACTAAGTACACTCTCCTTTCCCTGTATTTACTATCTTGATATACGTCTTCATTTTCTTAGGCCACTTACCATCTATGTACTGGGTAATCTCATCTACACCTCCATTTGAGACTTGTCACCTGAACTCCAGAGCTGCAACTTTAAATATCTACTTGGACATGTTTCACTGAACACACAACTACTTCCTTTTCCCATATTTTATATCTCAGTGACTGACACCAGTGTCTCTTGGTTGCCAAAATCAGATATCTGGAAGTTATTCTAGACTCCCTAACATTTTCTTGAATGCATGGCCTCCTTTTTATCACCCCCAACTTTGCCTTAGTTCATTTCTTCATCATTCATTGCCTGAACCAGTATAAGAGTTTAACTCCCCCCCCCTTTTTTATTTCCCTTCCACTTTAAAATATAATTTCCTTGGTAATTTTTTAAAAATCACAAACCTAATCACAACACTCTTCTGCTTCAAATTCTTACTGCTTTTAGAATAAAATTCAAGTTATTTAACCCAGCTTATAAGACACTTCGTGACTCGTTCCCAATCCTCAGTCTCCTTTTCTACCAGTCTCCCTATGCACTCCCTGTCCCATCTATACCGAAACTACCTGCTGTCCACCATGTACCTCAAGCCTCCTCACACCTCCATGCCTCTGCACATGCAGTTCCTTGCTTGTAAGATCCTTTCCTTCTCTTGTCCACATGAGATATCCTTGCTTATTATTCTCCATTTAAGTGATACACTGAGTGATACTCTTCTGTGTTCTTTTGCTCACCTGTCCTCCATCCATTAGGTCCTCTTTTCTAATTCCAATCAAGCACTGACCACATATCTGTTCTCCCACTAGAGTGAATTCCTTGTGTTTAATAACCATCTTACTCATCTTTGAACACTGGATATGTAGCACAATGCTTAGCACAGAGTAAGTACTCATTAGATAATTTCACTTGAAATTAATTGAATGAATTAAACTTACTCTGGCAAATGCTTCTCCCCTTCCCTCCCTAGTTGCTGATCTGTTTAAAGATAGAATAGTTGAAATTTATTCACCACTTACTGTATCATAAAAGCAGCTATCTCATTTTCATATGTGTTATCTCATTTAATTCCAACTATAAAGCTAGGAAGTAGATACCATCCTTTTCCTGATTTTATAGCAGAGGAATGTGATAATATGCCCCAACTCACAGAGTTATTTTGTGGAGAAGGGGGAACTGAAGTCCATGGTTCTTATCCACTATGTTTACTGTACCAGGTGATGTGCTACTAAGATACACATTTTTGTGTGTCCCTCAAACTCGATGGCTGCTCTGTCCACTGTTGCATCACTTCTGACTTTCTTCTTGTCAGGGTGACCAGGTTACAGTTTCTGACCTCCACCATCACTTCTCTTGTCCACCGCTATCTGCTTTTCAGTTCTTCATATGCCTCCCTTGCCTCACACAATGGCGAACTGTTTTAATCAACACACTTCGTGATTGCTTCCTTCCTTTGCTGAGGTAGTGAAACAGACTAATCACAGAGTGTCTAATGCAATCTTATTTTCGGCCACTGCTCATTCAGGGTCTGAGCCTTAATTTTCAGATACATACCTTTTATTTGTCAACTTTTAGGTTAAATTACCAGTTATTACTTGAGATGCCATAAGCATGACTTCTTGAGGGTGTCTAGCAAGCATTAAATAAAATTGTACACCTTTTAAAAACACATATAAAAACTTATATATGTATATTTGTTAAGTTAATAATAAAAGAGCATGAAAGTTAGCATTTTTATATATGATTACAAATTAAAAATGAGTTCTTTTATTTGGTGCCAAAAATCTAAATACATTCATACTGCATCAGTCAGCCCTGCTGGGGATGAAATGTTCCTTATAAATCAATATTCTAGACACTTAAGCTCACCCTTTTACGGGCCAAAGTGTTAAAGAATATTTAGCTGCTTTATGAATCCTTCTAAAAATATATTTCATATTTTACTGTCTTACTAGTCTTCCTTACCCTTGTCTTGGTGACTATCAATAATTACACTAGGTTGAAATGTGGACATCTTTCAGTTTTTCCCACCTTTCCTGTTGACTATTATAAAATTTAAAAAACCCATGGTAGGCAAAATTGCTAAAAAAAAAAAAAGATTAACAAATATTCTGCAGGGGTTAGGGCCTGGGACTTCAGAAGGCACTGGAGTAGGGCAACCTGGACACCTTGTAGGTGTAGCTATAAAATAGTGGGTTAGGTTTCGTCTGGGAGAGTTGGTAGGCTACTGGGGTAGGTGGGGGCCAAGGGAAAACAACAGAGCATTGAGGCATGTGATGACCTCGTGTGTGTTGAGTTGACAAGAAATATTATTTGGTGCATGATTTTTGTAATCTAGAGGCTAGTGGGGCCTACCCTATAACTAGCACACAGTGGAACTCAATCATTCAACACTTCTTGAACATCTACAGTGTTCTCAGCATTATGCTGATCAACTGCTATGGTGCACCATTTGATAAAAGCTATTACAGTGACCTTCAGCATTCCTTTTTACATCCTGATTCAGGCTTACACATGCACAAATGTGAGCTTAGGGTAAGTGAGGTATTTCCATAGCACTTTTAGGATTTTAAAAACATTCCATGCCTAGAATCACCTAGAGAAAGGGTATCTAAATCACTTTATACTGTGTAAACAGGGCTTTGCATATAAAATGTTTTGAAGATGCCAACAATATTCACATGTTCTCAACAAACTGCAAATCCCTATTTCCATCATCCAACCAGCTCTTTCTTCCCAAAGCATCTAGAAAAAGGACCTGTCGTATGATGAGCGTTCAATAAGTATTTCTGAATAAGAAAAGGAATCAACTGCATTTATTATTACATAGTACCCAACATAACTAGGGAGAAAACCTGAAGAAGATTTTAAAAACTGGAATTACTCTCCCACAAAAAAAGAACTGCAATAAAATTTGAAGAATGTTTAAGGTGACTTTTAAGAACTGTGTTATATTTTCTACTTTAATAAAAAAATCCAAGAAGCCAACAGACTAAAAATTTTAGCTAAAATATGGGCCTGTGAAAATCATTTAATAATAGAAATAATTAGATATAATTTTCAGTATGAATCATGTAATCAGTGGGTTATTGTGATCAAATCTTTCACAGCTCTAGTCTGATCAGATCATATCTACTAAGCTCTGTGAAAACACTTTACTGGCTCAAGCAAAGAACTCAAATGCTTTGCCTTTAGCCCCCTCTGATATATCAATGTTTCTTTCATACTATAAATAAAAGCACAAAGTTCTTAATTTTACAAACTCTACTAAGGAACAAACCTGAAACTTAGAAACAATATCTACCTGAACACAGGAATTCCCACCACAGAGTAAATGTCACTTAGATGTATAAAGATCTGAAAGAACAAATACAGAAGTTAAAATGGAACAGGAAATGCATTACCAAATGATTGACAATTTGAAAACTTCCATTTTGAACCTATACAACCTATATTTTAATAAGAAATTCCAAGGCTTTGTCATATCCAGAAAAATGTTCCATAATATTTTTTACTGAGCAGAGGCAAAGTAAATTTTAAGTACATCTCATAGAAAAATTCTGAGGTCAAATTGTATACAAGTTATATTGAGAATCGTATTACGAAGAACACAAGGTCACCGTTCTTCCCAGCGATTCTTTGAATTACCTTAACTAAATTAGATTTTTCATCATTTTAGGTTAGAGACAACTACCTAAATCTACCCTAATTCTAGCCTCAAATAAGACTTGATGCCATGGTTAACAGAAAACTTTCTTTAAGCCAAATATACTGTAGCAAGGGTGACCTTTCCCCTCCCTACTATTTATAGGGGAGCTTCTTCCTTCTATTACCTTGTTATTTTCCCCCAGTTTTATTGAAACATAATTGGCATATATCACTCTATATGTTTAAGGCATATAGCATGAAGGTTTCATTCACGTATGCTGTGAAATGATTACAACAATAGGTCCAACTAACATCCATCTTCTCATATAGATGAAAGGAAAAGAAGGGGAAAAAGGAAAAACTTCTTCCTTGACATAAGAACTCCTAGGATTTACTCTCTTAACTGCCTTCTTTTAAGTTGTATAGCAGTGTCAGCTGTAGTCGTCATGATAGGCCATGATGACGATTTAAATGTCTCAAGTTATAATTAGTAGCCCACATAGATTTTAAAGAACGCTCCTTCTGTAGCCTGATGAGGCTTATGGAATTCTCTAATTCTGCTGTTTGACCTCAAGAACATTTGATTCCTGATACTTTTACCCCAAAGGTATTTTAATATAGTTTAATCAGAATTATTCCAATATTGATAAACTTTTATTAAGAAAAGAATAATCTGGAGTGAACTCCGTTTAGTCAGTTTAATTCCTTGATTACTGAAGCTAAACTTTCCAATTTTTTATATTTTTCATTTAAGCAAAACTACTAATTGGGATTCTTTTCTATTTAAAAGTTATATTAAAGATAAGATATACTGATATTTTTATATATCAAATGTTATCAGGTATAGCTTTCCCCACTATGAAGGTTTTTCTATCAACTGTACAGAACAAAATTTGTTAAGATTTGATTCTTCTGTCAATTTTGGTCACAGATTTTACTATGTGTGATTCTATTGTTGTCAATTTTGTTTTGTGTTGATTATTTCTACCAATAGATATTATTATTATTATTATTTTTTAAAGGGCTTCAAATGCTTGGCTACCTACCTATCTATCTATTTATTTATTTATTTTTGTTGTGTTGGGCCTTCATTTCTGTGCGAGGGCTTTCTCTAGTTGTGGCAAGCCGGGGCCACTCTTCATCGCGGTGCGCGGGCCTCTCACTATCGCGGCCTCTCTTGTTGCGGAGCACAGGCTCCAGACGCGCAGGCTCAGTAGTTGTGGCTCACAGGCCTAGATGCTCCGCGGCATGTGGGATCTTCCCAGACCAGGGCTCGAACCCGTATCCCCTGCATTAGCAGGCAGATTCTCAACCACTGCGCCACCAGGGAAGCCCCCAATAGCTATTATTAATTGCATTAAATGGATGATAGGAATTAAATTAGATATATTTAGTTATGAGCTAAACTATGAGAAAACTATAATTCTGAGACAGTGAGGTAGAGTCAGGGAGAGATGGAGAGGAGGAAACCAGGAGAGCAGAAGATAAGAAAAATGGAAAGGGGCAGATGAAGGAAGACACCCTTGTGTCAAAACATTCTTGAGGTCAAAATATTTTGCATAACAGCAATAAAGAATATAAAAGAGGCACGACTTTTTAAAAGCAAAAAATATCAAATAACAAAACTGAAAAACAGCACAAAATCTTCTGACAAAATCTTCTGATTTGGCCAGCCATTACTCCATTTAAAGCTATATAACAATAAATTTATGATTAACGAATCATAAAAGTGATTAAACTGGTCAAATTTATGAGATGGTTTTCAAAAAATAGTGAAGAATATTTTTTATAGCTAGAATTTGTTTTCCCATGTAAGTGTTTACTTTGTTCTAATTAAAAATTGTGTAACCTCCTTAAATTGATTTTGAAAATAGAGAAAAAGAAAAACAATCCCCAAACCCTAACAAAGCCACGATTAAGACACTATTTAACTTTGTATTGGCCTTTTTGTTTTCCGATTTTTTTTTTACC
This sequence comes from Mesoplodon densirostris, assembly GCF_025265405.1. NCBI lineage: Eukaryota > Metazoa > Chordata > Mammalia > Artiodactyla > Ziphiidae > Mesoplodon > Mesoplodon densirostris. Next base: position 32,250,127 of record NC_082674.1, read on the forward strand.
ATTAGCTAGAATTTCTTATTATACGGACTTGTTATTTATTATAGTGATTATAGAGAGCATCTCTGCAACCTTATATTAAATGTTCAGTTTAACTGTGACTAAACAATTCCATTCCAAAAGTCCTATTTGGATGAGACATTTTCACAGTGAAAACTGCTAGCAAAATTATCTGCAGTATTCTATTGCTAAAGAGGAGAGAGACTGCTGGATCCATGTAGACATGATTTTTAAAACTCTAAAGCAAAATTGGAAAGCACAATAAAAGTTGTTGACATTGCAATAATATTGTAATAACTGCATGGGGACAGATGTCTACTAGACTTATCATGGTGATTATTTTGTAATATATGCAAATGTTGAATCACTGTGTAGTTCACCTGAAACATACTATTTTATGTCAACTATATTTCAATTTAAAAAAAGAATAGTTGGCATCGTCTTTAAAGAATTAGGTTATAAGCATATAAAATAAAATGAACGTTCATTACCTCTAAATTTGGATTCCTCAAATCTGCTTTCCATCCAAACTGTTTCATGAGAGCAATTCCAATTACTCTTCCTACCTCCTGGAAAAGCAGCAGGTTACAGAAAAGAATATACTAAAAATGAAAATTTTAAGTTTAAATGTAAGCAAAAACTAACAGAGTCTGCAGGAAAATCAATCAGACTATCTGATGGTAATTTAAGGTTACAATATTAAAATATCACACAAAAGCATTTTCTACTCAAGGCAAAAAGGGTACATTTTACCTCTTCCATCCCCAACACATCCTATGGCATTAACGTCTACTCGTATGTAATCTTTATTCTTGTAATTTTAGATACATGAAATAACCAGATCATGGCCTGATAAATATGGCCATTCTGGGTTTTAGGAAACAGATGCAAGCTGAAAGATTAACTATTTTAGCTATGGCAATCCTATATGTTTAAAAATTACCAGCAATAGCATTAGGCTCAAACTTAAGGGTCTGATTTTAAGACTGGCCAAAGGACCTAGGCTTATGCCCTTTATATTACTGAACTTTGTAGGGTCTGTTCGTGGTCTTTGCTCTCCTTTTATGTCCATCTGTGTATTTGCATCTGGGTCCTGGGACAATCCCACATGTAGGACCTGGTGCAGAGCAACAATTCAATAAACACAGAACCGAACTACAGAGAAAGCCAAAAAGCTTCAGACCATGATATTAGGATTTCCAAATGTAAAGGATATCTATTCGTTTAACAAAACTTTTAGGGAGAAAGTAAAAGGAGGTCTTTACAAAGAATGGCATACTATTCCTCTTAAGCATCTGAGGTACAGTTAAGAAGGAAAATGCATTTTTAGAAGAGATTTAGTTATATGAGATTAGGCCTAGTTATCTGTCTGGGCCTGGTTTATGTATTCTGAGAAAGGTTTTCACCTCTTTTTAGATCTAAAGAGTAATAAATTCTTTTAGAAAATGGTAACCCACTCTGGAGGGGGAAAGTGTACCTGTGCAGTAAAGGTCTTTGTAATGGCTCCACTACAGCGACAGGAAACTCTGAAAGTTAAGTCGTTCTGGTTATGAGTATCAACTGCTTCTGCTACATCGTTCTGAAGTTCTTCTTGAGATTTGTCTCTTTTAGTGGTAAAATTTCCTTGTTCCAGTGTTGCTTCTTCTATTTGTTTTTCCATTTGGCATTCCTTATTCTCTTGTATCTCTTGCATTTGATCTGTTTTCAATTTTTTAGCAATGATGTCATTTTCTCCCGCTTTTCTTTTTAGTGGGTTAGTGTTTTTTTGAGAAAGTTTTACCTTTTTTGCATCAAGTTCAAGAAGATTTTTCCAAATTGAAATGGCATTCAACCAACTTTCAGGATCATCATTTGTAAGTCTCTGCATTTCATTAAATATTTTTCCTAAATAAATAAAATCTTAGTTTACCCTTTATTGAAGCTATTCATCACCCCCAAATCCCATTACCTTTATTTCTTTAAAATAAGAAATTTTATTAAATTGCTACATGAATAGTGACTTCCCTTTCATCTGGAATTTATATAATTTAACATAAGAATATTGTACAGAATAAAGTTCATTCATATATTCCATACTTAACGTCAAAACTGTTTTAAAATTCCTACAAAGTTATCATTTTCTTTAGCAAGATCATTTGTCCTATGATAACATATGCATCTCTTCAGTATACTTATAGTCCTAGAGCATGTGTTGATCTTTAAAATAATGCTGATCTTGCCTACAAAAATTAAGTTTAAAAAAACAGAATAAATTGCAAAACACAGAGCTCAAAAACAGAGCAACTGAATCTTGGGACTATTTTAGACCATACAATATTAGCACAGATCGTAAAATGATTTTCCACAAAGTAACACTTCAGATATACAACCCATTCATAACTTAGGGACTGCCAGCCATGCTCGATAAAATGTAACCTTTCCTTGATGAACAAGGGACATCAAAATGACCCAAGAATAATTACTGTAGTTCTCTAAAGATGAAAGCGTGTGGAATATTGGGATGAAATTTTATTCACCCCACAATAAAATACCTTAGGATTTGCTTTAAAACAATTTTTCTGCCCTGTCTTGGTTTCTTGCCATTTGTATCTTTCTTGACACATTTTATTATAGACTATATGATGACATGGTCTCTTGTGCACAAGCAGCAATCAAAATGAGGTTTAAGGCAATGTTTTATCCAGATGTATCTGATCCTTTTTTGTTGCTTTTATCAAGATCTTTACATTATTTCAGCAGCATATTTATAAAATTAGGGAGTGGACAAGAAATCTCTTAAGCCCTCTTTAACTCTAATGCTTTATAAATGGGTATAAGTTTTTTCAAAACATTTAAAGTTCCCCAAACAGGAAATTTTACTATGTAGTATTTTTCCAATTATATCACTCATCGGTTAAAATTTAGATGGTGACAGTTTTGACCAATTAATTAAATCAATGCATTTTGGGTTATTACATGCTCCTAAATCTAAATAAATGCACTGACCATACATAGCTCTAGAGAAGGTGTCTGATCATAATTCTTAAGGAAGAAATGTGACTTAGGACACTAAAATCTCAGAAGACAGGCAGCAGATTACAAAGAGAAGAGACATAATTAGGTGATAATGTTCAGGAAATACAGAAAAATAACTAATTAATGATCCCATGGGTCTGAATCTTAAAAATGTGAAATGGCTACATATTAATTACCAAGCAGAAAACTGTGGAGTACAATATATCATGGGGGGTAAAAGCAATAGGTATACACTGTACCTTTACTTACAGAAGAAACCTTAAATGGAAGTTGCTTTTTAATCAGCAAAAATAACCTTTCTGCAGATTTTAATTTTTTCAGCATATTCAGGTCAGAACAGGTGGTGAAAAAAACTTTTCCTGAAATATATTCAACCTAGAGATAGAAAAAATAGATATTAATTAAAACATAGCACCTAGACTAACAATAATAAAAATGACCATTTCTGAAGTATCTACTATTTATCAGACACTGTACTAGGCACTCTGAATACATTTTCCCCCCTCATCCTTATAACAACCCTCTAAGGTAGATTTTATCATCCCCATTTTATAGATTAGGAAACTGAGGCTTAGAGAGGTTAAATAATTTGTATGAAGTCACATAGTCAGTGACCAAGATCATAATCTTTCTATGTTACCTTTTGGAAAGTGTGTGTGCACACACTACTAAAAAAATAGAACACAAAATACTCATTAATTATCAAATCTCACACAACTGTTAAGAGTGGGCAAAGGAAAGGTATAATGGAGAGGACAAATGAGGTGTCTAGCCCAAGGTTAAAATAATCAGTAGGTATTTCTTAAACATCTACCTCGTGGTCTACAAGGAAGCATACAGTATAAATCTTAAAGATGAATAATAATGTAATAGGCATACACTGACATACAAATTAAAATGTAAAATTTATAAGACAACAACCTGCATTAAACCCAGAAGAAAACTAACAACTTAACATAATAAACGCACTGATAAGTTGTAGGTACAATAAGTAGCACCGACGATGGAAGCCATCGTTAGTAAAAGTCTCAGGGAAGAATCCTATAAGACTTAGGAAGAGGGATTCTAACAAAAGAAAAAAGGGCACGAACACACAGATGGGAGTGACAACCTGGCTGAAGTAAACTGTAAGTCAGCATGGCAACATTTGCTGTGTGATGCTGACTGATGGTGTCAGGTGGATGGATGGTGTAGCTCAGGCCGCCTTGATAACGGTCACGAAATTTCGAGAACTACAGATGCTAACGGTCAAGCATTATAAGCTTCTGATGAACACTATGACACTAAATTAGCTGGCAGAAAAAATTACTGTGGAAGAGGCATAAAGGACTGAGTGCTGACTGTGATGCTGGAGGGAGAAGTAGATTACTGAGGAAGAAATAATGAACCATTTGGCTGTGGGAACTGGAAAATGGACAGAAGCAAGAAGTATGCATCAAACAGAAAGAGGTTTTGGAGACAGGATGGCTATGTGGTCAAAGTCAGGGAAGAAAGGAGAATGAAGAGAGCACTGACTCACAGAGAGTGGAACGAGGTACAGAAAATGGTGCTTAATGCCAATGGAACCCTAAACCTTGTGGGTCATTCCAATGCCCTCAGGTTCAGGATGGATGTGGATAGTCCTAGCATTCTCCCTTTAGCAGTGGCCATGGGCTGACGGACACGGTTTTATGTCATTTCCTAGGACTGAGGCAACCATGGCATTTGGGGGATCCCATGTGTGTAGGTAGCTCCCATTCAATGGGAATTTGAGCTCCAAATGTTGTATGTTTGATCTGACCTGGTCTAATTAAGCTTTGGGGATGGTAATTTCTGAGGTTACCACTCTAGCTTGATGAAGAAGAATCTCCACTGGGGAAGTCCTAGGTTGATAACAATTAAAACCCCAATACTTCCAGTTACAAGAGTAACAAGTTCTGGGGCTCTGACATATAGCATGGTGATTACAGCTAGTAATACTGTATTATATAGCTGAAAGTTGCTAAGAGAGTCGATCTTAAATGTTTTCACCACAAAAAAGTAATGGTGCTTATATGACGGGATGGAGGTGTTAGCTAACGGTCAAGCATTATAAGCTTGTGGTGGTGGTCATCATTTTGCAATATATAAATGTATCAAATCACCTTAAACTTACATAATGTTGTTATGTCAATTATACCTCAATAGAGCTGGAAAAACAAATAAATTAAAAAAAAAACCCAAATAGCTTAGGTACCAGCAATGTAGCTAACTAAGAGAGATGGAGGAAGGAGGGAATGAGAAGAATGTTTAGGAATCAGTATTTAAGGGGATAATGAAGTAACTAAAACAAGAACTTCTGGTTTCTACAATTTACTTCTTTCTCATTACAAAGGTGACATTTTCCCTCTAAAGTCAAAACTAAATATATGCCTCAAAAGTGCTTAGAATTTGGAGACACAGTTTTAAAAAGTAAATTTTTAGAAGTTTAGATTTTATGTTACTTGACCGAAAAATATAGCTGATGTTAAGCCATCACAAAACAGGTTAACAGACATGAAATACCTTGTCAAGATTCTGGGGGAGCTGAAATACATATTTTACTGAAAATGTATGGTTTTAAGATCCAAGTCTTATAAACAAACTGATGCAAACATCTAGACCAGTGATTTTAACCTAAGTAGTCCAGACATTAAATTTGTTATTTAATTGTACAAAGATCTTATCTTTTCTCATTCACTTGAGTATCAAGAGAAACAGTTTATATAATGAACTTCCTCCAAAAAAATATTTTTTTGAGGAGGGTGTGGAGAACAAAAAAATGTTGACTGAAAATAAAGTTAATTAAGAGGACCTAAAAGGTCATTTAATTTATTTGGGGTATCCAATCATAAGAATAATATGTGTTGAGGCACTAAATACATTCTCAAAACCAAAAGCAACATTATTCTCTTTATTTAAAAAATTAACATTAGGCCTACATTCCTTTTACAAGAAATGAACATGTAATCAGAAGTAGTTTACGAAGTTGTAAAACAGCCACTGTGAGAATCAGTCATATATATGAAAGCACTTTAACTGTTCACCCTTTGTAAAGACATTGTATCTCAAAGTAGTAGAGAAATGAATTTTGCTGTTTATGATTTCAAACACTGAAGCTACCGTTACTCGTTTTTTTTTTAGTTTGTAACTGATCATATTCAATTACAATAATTAGGGAGAACTGTGGCATTTTAGAATATTTTATCCCAGTATTTGTTACTTGAAAATTTATTTATATATCCAATCTGTTCTTTCCATTTGGAATTAAATCATTAAAAACTGCCTAAAACCAGCTGGTTTTATGTCTAACACTTCAGAAGATGAAATAACAGCCTTTATTAAAGAAAAAAATAGCTCTGTTATCGGCTAGCATTATCTAAGCAGTTAGCAGTTTTACCTTTCTTTTAAAATTCAGGGATTCAAGTCTGACACAAAGATGAAAAGCTTAAGCCTATGCAAAAAAGTCAGGTACAGTAATACAGGGAGATACCAAAGTTTTCCTAATTCTATAGATGCCATTTCATTTCAGAATTAATTTTTAAGTGCTAAGTGAAGGACTGAGGTGGGGTGTGAGCTTTTTTTGGATCATTTTAGAAGAGAGAATTTAAAATATATACTTTACTACATTAAATGAAAAACTATGAAACAACTCAACTATCTCCTTAGCTGTACCCCACTACCCTCTATCATCATGACCCCACTAAAAAAGTAAAAACAAAAAGACCTGGGTTAATTGTCTTTGCTATGTGGATTTATAAAGGCTGATTAATCAACTGACAGGGCCTCCTGGCCAGCTGGCATTGGAGACACCTCTACTACCTTCAAAATTACTGTTCCTGCTTTTATTGTTATAATAAATAACAGTATTTAACACATTAAACATTATTACAAAGTAAAGCTTAATTTTACCCAACACATTTCTTTAAAGTACTCTACACACTACATACTATAGTATATATTTATATGCTATAAACTAAATATTTAAAAATACACAGGAACCTATAGAGAGGCTTGCCCCACCACCAGGAGAAAAAAAAAAATCAAACCTGAATATGACCAAGTGCTAGCTATAACTTACAGGACTCCGATTTACATAGAGGAAACATAGAGGATAGAACATAGAGGATAGAAGAACATATGAAACCACACCATGGAGAAGCAAATGGCAAAGACTGAGAACAAGCAGAGACCATCTTTTTTCTAATAACGCAGCATATGCAGTCTGGGTCAAGCCATCTGTTTTTCATACCAAGAACTCTACGTTAACATTTTAAAAAATCAGTGCAGCAAGACGTCATGGCCACACAGTGTTTAAGGAACTGGACCCAGGTCCCAGCCTGCCTAGGTTGAACATGATAACATGCTCATGCTTGATTTCACAGACAGCTTGGGTGTGAATCCCAGCTCTGCTATTTTCTGGTTCCACGACTTGAATATTTTATTGGACTTTACCTGTGCTTCATTTTCCGTTTCTGTTAAATGTGGAGCCTACCTCATAACACAGGGCAGTTGTGAAAACTGTCTGACACATATTAAATGCTTAATCCATGTCAGCAGTTGCTATTGTTGCTTTTTTAGATTAGCTACATTCAATACTCTATGACATTCTGTGACCAAAACCACAAATGGCAGGTAGTCTGATAAAGATTGATGCCATTCTTCATGACCCCTCTATACTCCTCCCCCCAACCCCTCATCACTGAAAACTCCTTTTGTAGACCTTCAACACTGCATGAGTCCTGGGAGTGGAGTGGTCAATTTCTTTCAATAAGCTTTCATTTTCCAAAAACACATCATTCACGCTGTCATATATATCCCATCAAGATACTGGAGCACTTTTCTATTACATCCTTTTCCTGTTTTCAAGAACCAGGCTCAGCTTGTCCTAGAACCTAAACTGATGTTTAAAACCTTCTTCGTTTCATTGAAATTAACAGCGTATAAATGCCAGCAACTGTTAACTTCCTCCTCTGAGGCTTCCAAGAGAATTTTTCTAGCTACTATTTACTGCGTGTTTAAGGTGTACTTTACACACCCTTTATCATTTAATCCTCCCAAAAGTCCTATGAGATAAACATAATCATTGTCGGGAAACTGACAAAAACAGCTGAACCTGAAGATTGTATTTGCATTTAAAGGATGGAGAAAGGATTCTGACAGGTCTAATTCTAATTATAGGCACTATCAAACACTTTTCTTTTAAAGAATCCATGAAGTAACTTGCGTCAACCTCTCTTTTTAACAAAACTTCACGCGTGACAGATAACGCGGTAACAGATGTGCAGGGAAAAACGTCTGGCGGGTCTTTCCGGCAGTAATTAGAGGACCTGCCAGCAGAACTCCGAGGGCCGGGACGTCGCCTCCGTGGGTTCGCGGGCCGAGAGCGCGGGGCTCACGTCGCTTTCCCGGGTCTGGGACGGACCCCGGCGGGGAGGCACCACGGCCAGGGGCGGGGACTGGGCCGCCCTGCTTCCCGCCCGGGCGCGCGACCAGGCCGACTCACCTGCGTGGCCGCCAGCCGCGACTGCACCTCCCGCATCAGGAAGGGCTCCAGGCCGCGGCCCGCGGTGCAGAAGAAGCGGGCGCCCGCCGCAGGCCCGGAGCAGAGACCGCTCGTCACCGCCGCCATGGCGGCTCGGGGTCATGTGGCCTCGCGTGCGCGCGCCGCGGCGCAGCGGCCCCGGAGGCGGCGCTCACTGGGTGAAGGGCCGGGTGTTGCCAAAGGCGAGCCGGGCAGGGAGGTCCCGGGAGCGTGCGATCGGCTGGGAAGGACCCTGTGGGTCTCCTAGGTTAACTGCTTGGAACCCCCTTGATTAGGCATCTGGAATTATTTACAATCACAGGTGGAAGGGATATGATTGGGATCTATAATGCGGATGTATAAAAGGGATATGATTGGGATATATAAAAAGGATATATATATATATATATATATATATATATATATATATATATATATATATATATATATATATACACATAGAGGGTGGCAGAGTTTATTTCAGAGAGAATAAAGCCTGCCATCGATCTGTTAGATCTTTAGCAGATGATATCATGACACATCTTTGCCTCTGATACTTATGGCCTCGCAGTGCTAAAGAAATGAATGATGATTATAGGGAAGCAATGTAAAATGTGAAAGACTATAGGGACTAACTGATGTGTTGCTTGAAATATCTATTAGATTTCAACCCAATTCTCTTCCCGAAGTAGGATAGTGGATAAGATTACTGGTTTGTGCTAGTAGCGAGATGTGTGAATGAGAAATCCTATTTCAACTGATAAATTGTTGGTGAATAAAACAGATGAGTAACTTGTTAAAAATATTTTCAAATCAAATATTTTTTTAAGATGGGAAAATAAAGCCTTAAAAAATGATTTCTCTGTAACATCTGTAACTGATACGCTTTAAATATCTATAACAAAGGAAGCTAATAGGTCCTTCTCTTGTACCTCGGAGAAGACGGTTCATCAGAAGTCCGTTGGAACTTAGATAAGAAGGCAAAAAAGAGCACAGCAACGTGTACTCTTATTTTTAACCTTTGACTATAAGCATAATAAAAATAGGCAATAAAAATCAAGCATGATATGCATTAGCATAGTTTTAAAACAAATTTTATCTCTGACATAACTTTTAAAAATAAAGGCGTGAAATTTTTTTTTAGAAAGGAGATATCATATCATCTCATCCATCTGCCTTGTTTTTCAGATTGAGGAAGTTGATGCCTAGAGAGGCCAAGGGACAGTGAGTTAGTGGTGCAGCTGAGGCTGGAACCTAGCCGGCTTGGCATCTACTATACTGAGCTCTGTTCCATTCCTCCCAACTCCCTCCCCTCCTCCCCATCTCTCCCCACTACTCTTCTCATGTAAGGAGCCCGGTTCTGTCTTCACCAAGCATTGGGCTCAAACTGGGAATTCCTAGGCCCAAGAGCAGAACTTCCCATGCTCCCACAAGATGTCTTTATGTTCATGAAACAGGTCACATTTCTTGCACTAAGTTAATCATCAGGGTAATGAATACACCAGCCAGTTTGGCCCACCTGATTTGATTGACTCAACAGTATTTGAAGGGATTTGTTTTTAAACTATGAATTAAATTAACAACGAATATATTACTTGAGAAGCATAGAAGCCTTATTATAGTATGAACAGCATTAAATTAGCTCTGTAGTTCTATGAATCAGATATATAGGAACTATTAAATGTGTATCTGTCTAGCCAGTACGTCTCACGCGCTTCACAATGGGACACCAAGGTGAATAATGGACTTCCCTTCCCTCTGTCCCACCCCCTCCCCAGCTCATGGTCCACTAGGACAGTATTATGAAAAAAATTTAAAATTATCTATTTGTTTATTTATTTTGGCTGTGTTGGGACTTCGTTGCTATGCGTGGGCTTTCTCTAGTTGCGGTGAGTGGGGGCTACTCTTCATTGTGGTGCGTGGGCTTCTCATTGCGGTGGCTTCTCTTGTTGCAGAGCATGGGCTCTAGGCGCACAGGCTTTAGTAGTTGCAGCATGTGGGCTCAGTAGTTGTGGTGCATGGACTTAGTTGCTCTGCAGCATGTGGAATTTTCCCGGACCAGGGATTGAACCTGTGCTCCCTGCATTGGCAGGTGGATTCTTAACCACTGCGCCACCAGGGAAGTCTATGAAAATTGTTATGGAGTCAGGTAACGTGGGCTTTTCAAAGCTTCAGTCCTAAAACTTCTTCTCAGACCCATGCATTTTGGTGAAATCTTTTTTTTCCCTCCAGACTTATGTTCTTGTTCTCTTGGCAGTTGCCATAGCTATTCCAACTCCTCTATACTTTGAGGCTGCTGACTCTCAAGTCTGTCTGGGGAAACCCACGAAACCTCCATAGTACTTCCTACATTCTGGACCCAAGATGGTAAGCACCCAGACATACGGTATCCCATTCAGTTCAACACGTACCAGACCCACTCCCTACCAGATGCCACACTAAGTCTTGAGGATACAAAGATGAGTAAGTAAGGGTCTGGAATTCAAGGGGCTCAGAGGATGGTGAGATTGATTTAGTGAGGACTACCCAGGATGCTGTGGCAGCACAAACAGGCAGCAGGGAGAGCTTCCTGGAGAAAGTCACTTCTACGCCAAGCCATGAAGGTTGTGTAAGAGTTAAATGATTCACTGGGGATGGGGGAGAGGGTGAGGGGTTGTAATAGTTGTGTAGAGTTTTGGGTAGAAGGAGCAGCAGATGCAAGTGTGTGTGTGTGTGTCTGTGTGTGTCTGTGTGTGTGTGTGTGTGAGAGAGAGAGAGAGAGAGAGAAAGAGTGAGTGATGGAAGGCCACAACGGCTGTTAGGTATTATCAGAGCATAAATTGTATGAGTTGAGGTCGATAGAGGTAGAGGTAGAAAGGTCGGTAGGGACCAGGTCACAGCAGTGCTGCCCAAGGCAGAAGAAGAAATAACTTCTCCAGCCTCAGGCTGGCCAGCAATATGCTCTCCTGGACAAAACCATGCCTGCACAGCCCATCTTCCTCTTATCTCCCCCGCTTTTCCCTTCTTCTGTTGTCTTTGCCTCTCCAGGAGCCTTTGGTCAGCAAGGTCAGGGGCCACTCTTGTTCCAATTGGGGGGTCAAGTGCATTTACACACCCTTGGACCCTGCTGCAGCACAGCCCTTCCAACAAGGCCTTTCACACAATGCTTGAGATGAGATGAAACAGGTGGAGAGCTGCCTCTTTAGGGAGAAAACAATTGGTTTTTTGAGAGGAGACTTGCCTGGAATTCTTTCCCTATTATGCAAATGATTTTCCTCCATCATTTCTGTTTCTCATTCAAAAATGTCTCTACTGAAGAAGAACCACTGATCCCTATAGATGTTTAGCTTAGCCAGCTGTTTTGCTGATTGAATATTGCATATTTAACATATAGGAAGTTGGCAGTTGACACGAGCAATTTTAGAACAGATACACTTTTAATTGGGGGTATTTTAGGAATTTAGGGCAAGGTTATTTGCTTCAAGATCTCTCCCTATTTTGGTGCGATTGGCAGTTCCTTTAGTTCTTAAAAGCATTTGATGTATGAACTTAGATATTAAAATGCAAATGCTTTAGACTGTGAGATCCTTGAGGATGGGATGACATCATTCATCTGGGCATCTGAGGAGAGTATGCTGGCTTGTGTATGGTGGGCTCTTGGTCAATGAATGCTGAATTGGATGGAATCGTGACTACATGGAAGGCCACTCACTAAAGAAATCCCCCTCAGCTGGAAGGGATTGCTATCACCACCATATCAGTGGGGGCCTTTGTGAGTGAGACATGGGGATAAGAGTAGAGTACTGAGACCACTGAAGGGAATTCAGGCGACAGGAGGACCCCAAAGATAAACTTCTTTGCAACTTTGCCTGCTACTTCTCCCTGCCTCATCATTTCTCTAGCCTCCCCCCCACACTTTACAAATAACGTTTCCTTACCAGAAATCCTCCTCAGAATGACTTGGGGAGTCATTTCAATATGTCGGGCTTGCCATCCTGCTCTCCCCTGTATTCTGGTACAGTTGAGTGGTGTTGGTGACAAGCCAGGGCCCCTCTCCCCAGGAAGGAACCATTGCTGTATACCAACCAATTCAGCTGCTGACTTCCCCCAAATGCCTGCTCTTTCCCCACTCCCAGGCCTTCGCTTATACTGTTCCCTTTGTTTAGAACCCTCTTCTCTTCCCTTTCTTCTCTTTAAGGCTAAGCTAGAATGCCACATCTTCCATGAAGCTCTTTCCCTGCCTTTACAACATAACATTTTATACGTTTACCATTTATTTATTCATTCATAAATATTTATTGAGTCCATGGCAATGTATCAGTTGATATGACAAGGTCCCAACCTTTGAGAATCTTTCAGTTTAATGGGAGGTCATGTGATGGTGCTGGTTTGCCCAGAGAGACATATAAATGATGACAATACAGTGTGATATATGGGAAGGAAATGAGAGCAATTGGGCCTGGCATATAGTAAGCACTTTATAAACAAGATTGAACAAATGAATTTATTCTGAAGTTCAGTGAACCCTTGTCACATCTGTGGCTTCTCAGCTCACTTTGAACATCTTTGCCAAGTCAGGACATTCTCTGCCTTCAGAAACCCACCTCCCCAAGGTGGATATGTAGTTAGTAAGCCCCATGGAGGTATGATGAACTCTGTTCACATAGCCCAGCATAGTAATTTAAAAAGAGTAGGATTTTATAAATTTTTTAGAATTCAATTGAATTGTAGCATTGTGGTAAAACCTTAGATACAGACGCAGAAGTCTGTTGCACACACACATTCCAACCAAGTCCATGCAGGCTGTGAAAGAATCGATATATTTGTATGTCTGGAATGGCAAAAGCAGTTTGGGGAAAAGCTCTTGGTCACATACTGATCATTTAAACCACTTACATGCACACAGTAATCATCATGAAGGGTGCTTCTTTGAACGTACAGTCAAAAAAGAAAATTTAGCAGAAAATTATTGCATTGTGTGTGTAAATACTACTTTAAAGCATTATTTATTCATTAGTGTTCATACTACTGTAGTTTTAATTGTAGCATCAAAATTCAAAAGATGCAACTGCCATGCTTTGATCTAGAGAGACAATTCTTTTATAGATATTATCTTCCTTTAGTTATGCAGTGCATGAAATTATTTTGATGTACAAATAAAACCTAGTATATTCAGTGCTTTTTCAGAAAAGCGTGCTGAGTGTTTAATGCATATTTCAAGACACTAGGGTATTTGATGTGATTTTATTTGTTTAAATGTATTTTGAGCCCATAAAACTGGATTTATATCTGATAGACTTTTATAATGTCCCAGTTAGAAGAGAGTATGAAAATTATTTCTTGGATATATTTGCTGACTGAACGAATGACTGAATCTACAATTTTCTTCAATTTGCTTGAGTGAACTATATTGCCTAAATAAAATAAAGCCATTTTCTTCTTGCAGTTATATTCACCTTACTCCGACTGCTGTTTTAATATTCCTTTTCTTGTGCTGCATTTATGTGTATGTTTCCTATGAATTATTTTCCTTGAGAGGTTTGCTATTACCTACCTTTCTATTTCCTAGTCCAAAGAAAGCCCAGAAATGTCCCAAACTACCATATTTTGATATTTTCCCCCTTTCATTTTCTTGTAAGTCTTACTGCTTTCTAGTAGACGGTCGCTTTATTTTGCCTGTTTATCAGTGGTCACTGAAGAAAAAAATCACCTTAAAACTCAAGCAGCTGTGATCTGCACATAAATAAAAACAACCAGATTTTATTTCCTCGAAAATACAGAAAGAACGCCCTGTTTTACCGTGAATGGTATTTGGCAGAACAGAATCTGGAGATTTTATCAGAATGTTAGCTTGATTCAGTCAATTTTCTCCCATTGCTGGCATGAAGAGTTGAGAGTGGATTGTGGCGCAAGCAGACTTACTTTATTATGTATTCATATCTTTCTATTTTTTTTTTTGTTGTTGAAGGGTGATAATACTTTGCTGTCCATGGACATTTTGTGCTGCTTTGAAAAATAGCTTCTTTAGCACTCTTGGAAAATTCTTTCTGATCTATATCCACACATAATCAGGTTTGTCTCCCAACAATTAAAAAAATTTTTTTTAGATTTAATAATGAAGGATATTCTATTTCCATTTAATGCTATAATTTTTTAAAATAAATTTATTTCATTATTTTATTTTATTTGTTTATTTTGGCTGTGTTGGGTCTTTGCTGCTTTGTGCGGGCTTTTCTCTGGTTGCGGCGAGTGGGGGCTATACTCTTTGTTGCGGTGCACGGGCTTCTCGTGGTGGCTTCTCTTGTTGCGGAGCACGGGCTCTAGGCGCACCGGCTTCCGTAGTTGTGGCTTGTGGGCTCAGTAGTTGTGGCACACAGGCTTAGTTGCTCCGCGGCATATGGGATCTTCCCAGACCAGGGATCGAACCCATGTCCCCTGCATTGGCAGGTGGATTCTTAACCACTGAGCCACCAGGGAAGTCCCTATAATTTTTAATAATGGTATTAATTACTTGGCTTAACAGAAGAACAATATAGATACAAAATGAAAGATGAAATCTGTAGCACCAGCTTAGGCAATCATTTGGGTCTTTCATAAAATACCTTCAGAATAGGACATAATGCTGCAATTATTTGGTACTGAGTGAGCTTCTAGATCCCAGACAGATAATAATATTTGTGTCATTAATCACTATATGTATCTTGCTTTATTGCCCTGTCACTCTGATCAACTTAGATGACACAGGTCTTCTGCACTAGCACATGGATTAATCACAATAATCAGAACTGCTCAAATTTGTTATATGGACATTGTATGTGGTTTGTACTGGATGTTGTATCAGCTTTCTGCATTGGATGTAGATCATAGTGCAGATTTTCCAGACTTTTTAGACTTTTGGGGTACATATACTCTTTAAATTGGAAGCACTTTTCTTAACTGTGGCAGTGGACTTGGATTCTTTAAAAAACAAATTCCTGAAGTTGTGAAAGACTGCGTGTTGGGGGGGCGGGAAATGCGGCTATTGAATGCATATTGAGGCTCTTCGTGGGGTGAGAATAGCAGTCACAGTTTTGAGAGTTGGATTTCCTTGAAGGCAACTTTGATACTGAGCACCCAGTGAGGGCAGCTGGAAGACATAGGCTCTGGAAACCACTGTTAATCCAAACAATTCCAGATAAACTTGACACCCATATGTTTTAAATGTATGGCCCAGATGTGGTAAGTAATAGTATTTGTTATTTCAAAATGGGTATACATAGAATTTAAAACATTCACATATATAACTTGTTGAAAACAGTGTTAGGTGGTAACTTGATTTGGAAATTCCTTGCTCTTCTTTGAATTACAGTTGGCTCTCTACCCAGATTCTGTCAAAGAGATGTTCAAAAACTTGAAAACAAAATCTCAATAATAAGATAAATCTGATGGGGGCAAATGCAAGGAAAAAATTGGGAAGGACTGACTAGACACAAGTTTAATCCAAATTTAGCTGTTATAAGCCTAAATACTAAAAGTGGACCTCAAACTGACCACAAACTGCATATTTGTTAACAATTACTTAATATAGTATTTTAGGGCATTTATTAGAATAATTTTACTTTTGACATGGATATGAAAGCAGAGAAGGTTAGGGAAAAAATAACTGAGGAAAGTAAATCTTACATGGAAAGTTAGAAGGAGTTGAAATTGTTTAGCTTGCTGAAATGAAGGAAGGTTAAGAAAAAGCCTTAAATATCTTCAAATACATGAATGGGATCATTAGTGGGATACTGGTCTGTTATAAAGAAAACTGAAAAAAAAAAATGCATGGGTTCAACTCTTAAAGCCCTTTGGGACTTCAAGTCCCAGAGTCTGAAGTTCTGGCTTTCTGACCTGCTGGTCCCTTTCCCATTAAGGTGTCTTCTTGGTGGCCCGGAGTGTAGCCTTTGCTCTTTACCATTTGTTGATCACAATCTAAGCAAGGTAGGTGTCCCGAGATCAGGTCATAAAGGGTGAAATTGATGCATAGAGACAGATGGTTACTTAAGAGGCTAGTTGGGTAATTATTCACTTCCAAAGACTTTGATAAGTGAAAAAAAATTCTTTGTTCTCCCATAAGCTCTTTAGTCTTATTCCTCTATTAGGATTTACCATATTGTTTTTTGTTTTGTTTTGCTTTTGTTTTTTAAATTGTGGTAGAAACCACATAGCATAAAATTTACCATCTTAACCATTTTTAAATATACAGTTCAGTAGTAACTATATTCACATTGTTGTGCAAGTGATCTCTAGAACTTTTTATCTTATAAAACTGAACAAACCCCTCCCCCACCCCGCCCCCGTCTCTCCCTCTCCCCAGCCCCTGGCATATTGGATTTTGATGGATTTTTTTCCCTACATGTTTATCTCCCTCATTAGTTTCTAAGTTAAGAACTTATTCATCTTTTGTCCTCAGCGCCTTACACTTAGAGGGTACTTAATAAATGTCTTCTGACTGAATGCAAGAATGAACAGCAGAGTGAGTCTCTTTAAAGGTATTGAGCTCGGGCCCCCTGCATTGGGAGCCAGGAGTCTTAGCCACTGGACCACCAGGGAAGTCCCACCTGTTTTGCTTTTAAAAATACAGATTCCCATTTGAAAAAGAATAGATATATGTATATGTATAACTGAATCACTTTGCTGTACACCTGAAACAAACACAACATTGTTAATCAACTATAATATAAAATAAAAAATTTAAAAAAGACAGAATTGGACAGAATGGCATGAAAAAAAAAAGAAAAAAAATTCTTAAAAAAAAATACAGATTCCTGCTCCCCCTCCACAATTCTGATTTAATTGGTTTGAAGTGGGGCATTAGCATTTAAAAAAATCTCTCACTAGGGTAGAGAACCATTGTCAGGTAATCCTGTTCTTTGCCAGATCTTTGCTTTTCCTGGCTTTTTAATCTCTGGGGTTGGCCACGTGACCTAGTTCTGGCCAATGAATCTCTGCTGTGTCTTCTGGCACTCCTTTTGCTTTCCTGATGAAAGAGACAGATACCAGAGAACTTAATGCTATGGCACCTTCCTCTTTTTTTCTGTTTTGAACGCAGGTGTGATGCCATATGCTATGGTAGCCATCTTGCAACCATGAGGCAACAAGCATTAAGATTAAAAAACCCAACAAGTTAATGGGGAAGCAGAAAGTTGGAAAGAACCTGGGTCTTTAATAACATTGTTGAACTATGGGACTGCCTACTTTTTCTTGTTTAGTAAACAATAAGTGTCCTTATGGTTTAATCCTCCTAACAGTGGTTCTTCTCTCATTACCTGCTTACAAAAGCATTCTGTGCTGAAACAAAGGGTATCATAGACCAAACTCAAACTGGATGCAGATAAATCCCATGATGAAACGTTTTTCAGAAAACCTGGCTAAAACTCTAAAACTATTTGCCTACATGTATAACTGCTATGACAAATGTTTGTGATATTTCCCGTAAAACACTCCCTGATGTGACTATCAAAAACAGACCAAAGTTGTGTATAATTTTTACTCAGTTTTGCATTTATGTTTTTATATTTCCAGTAATAAGTGCCAGCATGGTAGAATGGCTTACCTAATGAAAAATTACATTTATTCATTGAACAAATATTTATTGAACATCAGCTCTGTGCCAGACATGAGTTTAGCTAAGCATATGGGAACATTAGTGAACAAAGCAAATAACTCTGTCTTTAAAAATACCCCTGTGGCACTGATACTCTAGTTGGGGGCTGCAGGAGGCAAGCAAAGAAGCCATCATGATAATAAATAAGATGTGGGGTGTGTTAGAATGTCAAAAGTGCTATTGAGAAATAGAACAGGTTAAGGAGGGCTAGGAGCACAGGACAGAGCAAGACTCACAGTTTTAAATCAGGTAGAGGAGGCAGACCTCACTGATTTTACTTTTGACATGATATGTCTTTAAATACTCAGGTAAAAGGATCATTATGGAGAATGAAGTTAACTTTAAGTACTAGATTCATTTTCTGAATATGTACTGTAACCAAAGTGTGCTACCCAAAGGGCTGGTAAAGTTTATACCTGCTAGCCACAGATTAGGGGAAAAGAATTGATCCTCCATTTTGTGGAGATTGTGTGTCCTCCTGCCTATCATATATTCTTATTAGACATCTTATGGTGGATAATTTTTGGAATCCAAAAGCTGGTGTTACTTTCTGAAGTTTGAATGTACAGAATTAAAAACAGTGGTTCTCAAAAATCATAATGATGCCTGTTCTAGATGCTGGGAATATGGTCGTGAACCAGTCTGAAAAGGTCCGAGCTCATGGACTTCACTTTCTAAAACAGGGAGAAAGTTCCTCTGTCTGTTCATAAGCATGTGATTTACCCATGCCCTTTGGGTTCTGGTTTATTTTAGTAAGATTGGACATAGAAGGACATTATGATGGTGACATGTTGCTCTATTTGAGAATAGGGAAGGGATACAACCAGTAGTGGGCATTCCTTTCTTACTTGTGACAGGTACCGCTCTTGTCACTCTCCACTGCCCAGCTCCCTTTGGTTGATTTAATAGCAGTTTTGTGAGTTCCCAGGGACACCCCACCAATCAGGAATGCAAGGAGGGGGAAAGAGACAGCTATAAGAATTACTCTCCTAAGGATCTTCCTCAGATTTTACCTCAATTAATTGCTTGAGATATTGATAAAAGTCATATACATAAATTATTACATTTTATGTAAGCTTTTGGAAAGGTTTTTAAAAATTACTTTTGAGACAATGGTAGAAAATTAGTCATTAAAAAATTTTGCTGAAATATAGTTAATTTACAATGTTGTATCTAATTTCTGCTGTATAGCAAAGTGACTCAGTTATACATTTATATATTCTTTTCATATTCTTTTACATTATGGTTTATCCCAGGATATTGAATATAGTTCCCTGTGCTATACAGTAGGACCTTGTCGTTTATCCATCCTATATATAATAGTTTGCATCTGCTCATCCCAATCTCCCAGTGCTTCCCTCCCCCACTCCCCCTTGGCAACCACAAGTCTGTTCTCTATGTCTGTAAGTCTGTTTTTGTTTTGTAGATATGCTCATTTGTGTTGTATTTTAGATTCCACATATAAGTGACATCATATGGTATTTGTCTTTCTCTTTCTGATTTATTTTGATTAGTATGATAATCCGTGTTGCTGCGAATGACATTATTTCATTCTTTTTATGGCTGAGTAATATTCCATTATATATATATACCACATCTTCTTTATCCATTCATCTGTTGATGCACATTTAGGTTGCTATTGTAAATAGCATGTCTTGGCTCTTGTAAATAGTGCTGCTATGAACATAGAGGTGCATGTTTATTTTCAAATTATAGTTTTGTCTGGGTATATGCACAGGAGTGGGATTGCTGGATCATATGGCAACTCTATTTTTAGAAAACTAGTTATTTAAAGAAATACCAAGATCTCTATAGACCAGGGCTTGAATATTACTGATATTTAATTCTTATCAACTAAATATAAGGGTTATTATAGGGAGCCCAGCAGGGAAAATTCTTCACTAACTAACCCTTGGCTTATATTTCTAAAGGAAAGTCTTTTTAAATGTACTTGGGTGGGGTGTGGGAGGTGGTGCACGTCTAAGGAATGGAGAAAACACTGAAAATCAAGGAGAAGGCTGTTCTTTTGTAAAAATATCCATGAAAAGGGACACAGCTTCACCTTTAGCCAAACTACAGCAATGTATGGGGATTCTCATGGTCTCTTTTAAGGCAATGATAATCATAAGATTTTGCATATTAAAATTTTTTCACAGAGCAAACAGAAGTCTCTGGAGGTCAGGGCCTTTGAGAGAGGTGATCTAGGGCTGGCTGATGTTTTATGGCTGCATGGTTTTAGCCCAGTTTGGTTTTATGAAGTGAGAGGAGAAAAAAAAAATTCTGTTTGGAGTGCTCTGTGTTTTATTTACCTTCCTGAGTTATTGTGATGGCCTTCCAGGCTGGAGTTTAATGACATCAAATGAAAACTGTTTATTTTACCCAGGCTTCCACATCTGACAGAGGCAAATCATCCAATCTTACATCCTGGATTAAGTGTAAACAGAAGTGTGATAAGATACAACCTGAGGAACAAATTTTAAAAATAGTAGTCATCACTCAGATACAATTTTTACAAGCTTTTTCTTGTTTATTCCGCTTGATTGAACTAACACTAGCATTGCCTACAGAAATGAGGTTTTGTGATGTGTGTGACATTATTCCCTCTTTTTTCCTTCCTTCCTTCCTTTCTTTTGAAATCGAAAACAAATATTTCAGTGAATAAATGTCAGAAGAAGATCTGTATCAAATTTCAAGTTGCTTGGTGTTGTTTCTATGATTTTGAAAATCAACACAGCTATATATTTTGTGCGTGGTTAAGCCTAATTCAATAAAAATATTTGGAAATCAAAGGAAATCTTGTTCTTATATATACTAGGAATTGACAGATCAGTAGATGGAGTGTTAATGAATTTATTCTAATTATTTTCCATTTGGAGTTGATAGTATAATTTATTTAAATACAAGTTTTAATTCATCCAGTCTAACATTTGACAAGAACACTGATACAACTCAAGCTATTAATTTTTCAGAGTTTATTTTGAGGCTATTTCTAAATAATAGTCTAAATGAAAATGACCAATTGTGATAATTATTGATGAAGCTTGAAGAGATAATAGGGTAAAAGCTGCACTATAAGGACTTACAGGCAGAAGGAAAAAAAGGTCTTTAGAAAAGAAACTGGTTTGAAGGTTTCCAATTATCACTTAAGAGATTCTCACATTTTATGGAAAGGGACTCAGATCACCTGAAGCCCATTATACACAATTAGCCATGAGTCCAACAGTCCTATTTATATAAATGATAATATTCTCAATTAGAGATTTCCCAAAAAAGAGACTTACAATCTTGTAAGAAACTTCACCCCAAATGATGAATGTACTCTAGTCTTCCTCTCTAGGCTTCCTTTGTTGCAGAGATTGTGGTTCTGCTTTGAGCTGTCAATGTTAATAATATCATAGCCAGTTATTTTACCAGCAAAAGCAAGTTTATTCAGAAATAGCCAGAGGAATTGCAATTTGGGATACATGAACTATTCTGGACCACAGGAAATCCAGAGAACAAGGAAGACAAACTGGCTTTTATAGGGAAAAGGGAGGAGTAGGGAAGGGCTGTGATAACCAAAGGGACCACTGAAAGAAGCTGCAAGTCCGAAGTATGGAGGCTTCTTATCTGTAGGGCTGCTATCAGATTGGCTGGATTGTCAGTGGGCTGAGAGTTTTCTTCTTCCTGCTGGGCAGTAAAGTAGGCCACATCTTCCTGTCAGAGATGTAGGCTTATGTCTCTTCCTGTTTGGAGTAATTGATGATGCAAGGCAGGGCAAAGAGAGCTCCTCCCACAGGCTTGTCCTGGCTTCAAATTTAGCTGAGGTTTGTTTAATTCTACAAAGTAAGTATTCAAATTAAAAGGTTTATCCAGAGATATGCAAAGTTAAACTTTCCCCCAGAGCATCATTAATGACATATTCTGTATCCAAGTTCTGCTATTAAACCAGATCTTTGAGTCATGAGCTTTGCCAGTTTCTCTTGCTGTGCTTTAATTTCTGATGACTGTACAATAAGAAATTAATCCACCTAGGTTTTGGTGAACCTTTATTTCTCTTGAAGTCTGATAGCACTGTCTTCTGTATCTTTTCAGCCCTGATCAGAATGAGATAGAGCTTTTTGACCTACAGCATCATGATTATAGGTAGATTTAAGAGAAAATATCCTTTGGACTTCTTTTCTTTTTAAAAAAATTTTTTTATACTATTTATTTATGTATTTTTGGCTGTGTTGGGTCTTCGTTGCTGCACGGGCTTTCTCTAGTTGCGACGAGTAGGGGCTGCTTTTCATTGCGGTGCGCGGGCTTCTCACTGCGGTGGCTTCTCTTGTTGCGGAGCACGGGGTCTAGGCGCGTGGGCTTCAGTAATTGTGGCACATGGGCTCTAGAGCACAGGCTCAGTAGCTGTGGCGCACAGGCTTAGTTGCTCTGAGGCACGTGGAATCTTCCCAGACCTGGGCTTGAACCCATGTCCTGGACGTCTGTTCTTAAAATTGATTTTCTATCAGAGCGGACCTTGGTGCTAACATCTTGCTTTCTAGGGTACTGATCATAAAAACATCTCTGGCTTGACCATTTTTTATGACAGTCATTATTAGGAGATACTCATAGAACTAAACAAAACATAGGCTTCTAAACTTGGATTTCCTTACCACTTGGATCTATTCCCCCTCAGTACGTATATCAGACGCTTTCCCTGCCCACTCCTCACAATGCTCTTGCTTCTAAACTTGGATATTCTTAGTGAATGAAAGAACAGAGGATAGCAGCAACCTGTGTTCTCAAAATATTACCGCTTCAACAGATGGTACAACAGGAAAAAAATTTTTTTAACTTAAAAGAAAGTAATTTCATAATACACTGTTTCTGGAGTCATGGTGGTTTCTCAATTATCAATTGGGTGATATCCCCGATTATCAAAAGATTGAAAACTTCCTGTATGCTAGGGACTATGCTAAGCCCTTTTCATTTACTTCATTTCACTTATTACTCTCAATAACTCTATGGTTAGATGGGTACTATTATTAGCCTCATCTTACAGATCAGGAAATCGAGGCACAGACGGTTAAGTGACTTTCCTTAACCACACAGTGCTCAGGGTCAGAGCTGAGAATGGAATTTGTGCTGCTAGACCTCAATGCCCAGGCTCTTATCTGCTATACTCACTCTTTCTCCTTCAAGGGATGTGCAGTAGATGATTCAATAACTGTAGGGTAATGCTTATTTTAAATTTGTTGACAAATGTCCACAGTTGCATTGAGACATTTTACTAATGTATTCCTCTTCACTCATTTAAATTAGCACTAAAGGTTTGTTCATTTGACTGTCACATTCAAATGCCTTTTCTTAAGGCATTGATTTTCATCTTATTTACCTGGTCCTTATGTTTGTTTTATTCTCTAATATTGTGATTAAGGTTATATATTGGGTATCTTTGTTTTTGTGCAAGGAGGGTGGAATTAGAGCTTTAAGGTAATGAATTTGATATACTGTTAGGGAGATGTGTAGACTTTTCTGGCTATGAAACGCTCTATATATCACTGGCCGAGCTGGTTAACTTTGTTTAAATCTTCTATAGCAGGTGCTGGCGATCTTTCCTTAAAGGACAGATAGTAAATATTTTAGGCTTTGCAGACCATACAGTCTCTGTCATAACTACTCAACTCTGCTGTGATAATGCAAAAGCAGCTATAGACTGTATGTAAATGAATGAATATAGCTGTGTTCCAATTAAATTGTATTTTCAAAAATTGGCTGTCAGGGGCTTCCCTGGTGGCGCAGTGGTTGAGAGTCCGCCTGCTGATGCAGGGGACATCGTTTCTTGCCCTGGTCCGGGAAGATCCCACATGCCGCGGAGCGGCTGGGCCCGTGAGCCATGGCCGCTGAGCCTGCGCGCCCAACGGGAGAGGCCACAGCAGTGAGAGGCCCGCGTACCGCAAAAAAAAAAAAAAAAAAAAAAATTGGCTGTCAGCCTGCAGGCCAGAATTTGCTGGTCCATGTTCCATTGCTTTATTTACTTGTTATCTACCTGATCTATCATTTTCTGTAGGGTGTGTTAACCTTTCCAAGTAAATTCATAATTTGTTCTTGATGTATCTCCTTAAAAACCTGTCAGTTGTTACTTTATAATTTAGAATAGTAGCAGAAAATAGAGGTTGAGAAAGTGAACTCTGAGTCAGGTAGTCTGAGCACGTCCTGTGTAAGCCTCTTAACCCTCTGTGTCTCAGTTCCCTCCTCTGTAAAATGGGAGGTAATATTTACCCCAGAGGGTTACTGAGGATTAAATGAGTTAATACATGTAAAGCTCTTAGAACAGTGCTTGGAATATGATAAGCACTAAATGCACATGAACTATTATTATTTGAGGTGCTGTTAAGTGCATTTAGGGATGTAATCATAATACCTTTTTGATTTATATTCTTTTAACCTATATATAGTATTCATATTTTCACTGCTGTTTTTGGCCTGGCATTCACGTTCAGCTGAAGTTAAAATTGCTTTGGCTTTTTTTTTGGTTCACGCTTGCCTATTACATCTCTTTCCTTCCCTTCCTTTTCAGCTTTTCTGTATCTGAGCAGGTCTCTGTAGACAACTTATTTTTGCATCTAATTTTTTGTTTGTTGTTAAGCCGATCTGATACCCTATTTCTTTTTTGTTGGTTAGTTTAATGATTTACACTTATTTTAGTTATTGTCATATTTAGAATTATTGAGACCATCTAATTCATCTTATCTCTTTATCATACTTTCATTTGGTTACTTTATTTTTCCTTTCCTTCCTTCCAATCAATAAATCAAATATTCTTATGCTGGTTAGACAGGTATACATTTTAAATTTTTATTTGTCTGGTGGTTACCTCAAACTTAAGACCCACTTTTATGTTTTTTTTCCCTTTCATAGTTCTCAATTTTATCAATAGCTATATCTTCCCCTTGAAGACTGAACTCTGAATCATACTTCCTGAATTTGAACCTTGGTACTGCCTCTTACTGGCTGTGTGTCCTTGTATAGGTTTCTTAATCGCTCTATGCCTCAGTTTCCTCATCTGTAAAATGGTATCTTACTTCTGATGGCAACCTCTGCTTTCCTCTTTTCTGGAGAAAGTCCATTTAGTATCATCCTCTTTCAGCTCTGGATTATTATGTGTATTAATTTTTTTCTCTTCTGCTTTTTTCAGGCAAAATAAAACTTTCTGAATTATTTACTTACCCTAACTTCCTTTATATCAGGGTTAGTTTGTTTTCTTTCTGTTAGTGTACTTTTTCTGAGTGTTTTCACAGCAGGTCTTTGTGTGGTAAACATTCTGAGGCTTTGCATACAAAGAATATTCTTATTGACTTCTTACAGTTAAATGAGAATTACTGGACATAAAATTTTAAATTTATATATTCTTGAAACACTTTAAAGATATTTTTTCATTGCCTCTAGTGTAGCTGTTGAGAAGACTAATTGTCTGAATTTTATCCTTTGTAGTTGAATTGCTCTTTGTTTCTAGAAGCTTTCAGAGTTTTCTCTTAGACTTTGGAGTCCTTTAGTTTTCCTCCATTGATGTCTAGATTTTGGATTTTCTTTTCCTTCTCCTTTTGTTTGTCCCTTGGTACTCTATGTGCCTTCTTAAAATGAGGGCTTTCATCTTTAATTCTGGGAAACTGTCAGTCATTAATTCTTCAAATATTTACTTCCTTTTATTTACTCTCCCATTACAGCTGACCCTTGAACAACATGGGTTTGAACAGCATGGATCCACTCATACGTGGATATTTTAAAATAAATATGTACTACAGTGCTACATGATCTGTCATTGGCGAATCTGCAGATGCAGAACTGCAGATATGGAAGCAGACTAAAGTTATATGCAGATTTTTGACTGTGTGGAGGGTAAGCGCCCCTACCCTCCATGTGTTTAAGGGTCAACTGTATACTATTACGCAGATGGTAACACTCTACTTTCATATCTTTTAAATATATTTGTAATATCCCACATATATTCCATCTGTTAATTCATCCCTGAATCCTTTGTCCTTTGCCTTGATCTTCCAGCTCACTAAGTTTTCCACTCTATCCATATTGTCCTTCATGGTTCTTCATTGGTTCTTTAAAATTCTTGTTTCTTCTTCATGTAACCAGTACTTGATCTTATGCTTACTTTACATTCTTAATCTGCTTCTTCCAATAATTCAGCTTTATTTGCTATATGTTACTGTTTGTTGTCTTTTGTTTTATAGCACTTATGTTCTTCAAATGCCATTTTTCCTTCTGAACTTATATTCCCCTGTGGGTATTTGCTACCTTGACTTTTAAAATTTTTAATTTAATTTTATATTTATTTTTTTGTTTTTAATCGAAGTTTAGTTGATTTACAGTATCATGTTAGTTTCAGGTGTACAGCAAAGTGATTCATATATATATATATATATATATAAAACTGAATTCTTTTCCCTTCAGGTTATTACAAAATATTGAGTATAGTTCCCTGTGCTATAGACTACACCCTTGTTGGTTATCTATTTTATATATACTAGTGTGTATATGTTAATCCAGAACTCCTAATTTATCCCTTCCCTTTGGTAGCCATAAGTTTATTTTCTATGTCTGTGAGTCTGTTTCTGTTTGGAAATAAGTTCATTTGTATCTTTTTTTTTTTTGATTCCACATATAAGCAATATCATATGACATTTATCTTTGGCTTACTTCACTTAGTATGATAATCTCTAGGTCCATTCATATTGCTGCAAAATGGCATTATTTCATTCTTTTTTTATGTCTGAGTAATATTCCATTGTGTATATTGGGTTGGCCCAAAAGTTTGTTTCAGTTTTTCTGTAAGATGTTATGGACAAACTGGAACGAACTTTTTGGCCAACCCAATATATACCACATCTTCTTTATCCATTCCTCTGTCGATGGACATTTAGGTTGCTTCTATGTCTTGGCTATTGTAAACAGTGCTGCAATGAACATTGGGGTGCATATATCTCTCTGATTTATGGTTTTCTCTGGATATAAGCCCAGGAGTGGGATTGCAGGATCATATGGTAGTTCTATTTTTAGTTTTTAAAGGAAACTCCATACCATTCTCCATAGTGGCTGTACCAATTTACATTCCCACCAACAGTGCAAGAGGATTCCCTTTTCTCAAAACCCTCTCCAGCATTTATTATTTGTAGACGTTTTGATGATGGCCCTTCTGACTGGTGTGAGGTGATACTTCGTTGTAGTTTTGACTTGCATTTCTCTAATAATTAGCGGTATTGAGTGTCTTTCATGTGTTTTTTGGCCATCTTTATGTCTTCTTTGGAAAAATGTATATATAGATCTTCTGCCCAAATTTTGATTGGGTTTTTCATTTTTTTGCAATTGAGCTGCATGTGTTGTTTGTATATTTTGGAGATTAATCCGTTGTTGGTTGCAGTGTTTGCAAATATTTTCTCTCATTCTGCAGGTTGCATTTTTGTTTTGTTTACAATTTCCTTTGCTGTACAAAAGATTTTAAGTTTAATTAGGTCTCATTTGTTTATTTTTCTTTTTATTCCCATTACTGTAGGAGACAGATCTAAAAAGACATTGCTGCGATTTATGTCAGAGTGTCCTGCCTATGTTTTCCTCTAGGAGTTTTATAGTATCAGGTCTTACATTTAGGTCTTTAATCCATTTTGAGTTTATTTTTGTGTATGGTGTTAGAGAAGGTTTTAATTTCATTCTTTTACATGTAGCTGTCCAGTTTTGCCAGCACCACTTATTGAAGAGACTATTTTTTTCCTCCATTGTATGATCTTGCCTCCTTTGTTGTAGATTAATTGGCCATAGGTGTGTGTACCTTGACTTTTAATGAGTATCCAGGGAGAGGAGTCTGAAGCTCAGGTCCTGGTATGTAAACCTCCTGGGGAGACTGCTATTTCCTCCTCACTTAAGATCCTAACCAGCTTCTAGATCTTCAGGAGTCTCTTATGGGTTTTATGTTAGTGTTTAAAATGCATGTGATTCCTTCCTGGTTTTTGGTTTGTTTTGCTTGCTTTTTCTTTGTTTTGGTGTTTGCTTCTTTGGGTTTGGGTTCAGGAGAAGGAGCTAGTTATCTGGGCTAGTTCATTGTCATGCCACAAGGGTACATTCTTTATAATATTACCAGTTCTCAAGTTGTATAACTGTGTTTAAAAAGGACAGTGTATACCACTGTTTCTTCCCAAATTTCAGTAATTTTAATAATCGTTGCATATTACTGTATAATTACCTTGGCCATATCGATCCCTATCTCTGGAGCTTGCTGACATGAATAGAATGGTATGCCTGTAGTATATAGACTTGGCTCAACTTTTCTTTTTTTCTTTTTGGCTGTGTTGGGTCTTCGTTTCTATGCGAGAGCTTTCTCTAGTTGTGGCAAGCGGGGACCACTCTACATGCAGTGCGCGGGCTTTTCACTGTCGCTTCCTCTCTTGTTGTGGGGCACAGGCTCCAGACGCGCAGGCTCAGTAGTTGTGGCTCATGGGCCTAGTTGCTCTGTGGCATGTGGGATCTTCCCAGACCAGGGCTCGAACCTGTGTCCCCTGCAGTTGCAGGTGGGTTCTCAACCACTGCGCCACCAGGGAAGCCCAACTTTTCTTTTCTTGATGAGGCTGAAAGGGCCAATACTCTACTTTCAAAGGTGTAATTTATGTACTTGAATGATGATTTTCTGGGTCTACGTTTCATAGTTTTTAACAATCTTGATGATTTACTACAACAGCAAAGTCACATCTTAAAATTTGTTATTTTCATAAAAAGTTTAAATTAAACTTTACTCTCATTGATTTCCACAAAGTCAAGCCATTCGCTTCAGCATTATAAGTTCTGCACCTACACCAGATGTGTCCAGCCATCATGATGAAGACTGATGCTCTTTCTGTTGTTTTCATTTTCATGCAACTTCCTGCTTTGGTAAGTCTTCTTGTGGGGAGGTTTGCTTGAGAGTTCAACAGAGCATCTTACCACCAGTCTTGTGGAGCTCATATGATATTTATTTTCCTGGAGGAAAAAAAATTTAGATTTAACCTGTAGGTTAGATTAATTTAGTGTTTTAAAGAAGATATTCCTATCAAGGTTCTGAATGATAGTTAATTTAGTTGATAAAAACAGTTTGTGTCAGGTGCTGAAATTAGTTACTGAGATGGCATGTAAAATCTTCCTCTGGAGGTCTTTAAATATAGGATATATTTTTATCTTTCTGAGGTGGCTAGTTTAGGAGTATTTTTAAAGATGGAAGGATTGAGATGTTTCTATTTGAGCCCTTTGATGGAAATTGCTCTCCAATTTTAGCTGAAAAATGCAACTTTTAAAAAGTACTTCTCTGAGGACTTCCCTGGTGGCAGAGTAGTTAAGAATCCACCTGCCATGGCAGGGGACATGGGTTTGAGCCCTGGTCCGGGAAGATCCTATATGCCACAGAGCAACAAAGCCCGTGCACCATGACTACTGAGCCTGCGCTCTAGAGCCCGCGAGCCACAGCTACTGAGCCCGCGTGCCACAACTTCTGAAGCCCGCGCACCTAGAGCCTGTGCTCTGCAACAAGAGAAGCCACCGCAGTGAGAAGCCCATGCACCTCAACAAAGAGTAGCCCCCGCTCATCACAGCTAGAGAAAGCCCGCGCACAGCAGCGGAGACCCAATGCAGCCACAAAAAAATAAGTAAAATAAATAAATTTAATAAATAAATAAAAAGTGCTTTTGTGCAACTGATATACTTCAGGGTAAAGCTGTGAAGAAATTATATTTTATCTGTAATTTTGTATTAACCAATTCTTCTTCCCTGTCTCTCCCAATCATTTCTATCTTCTGCTATTGCTCTTTATTTTTTAAGATTTGCCTTATTTGTACACTTATCTTCTCCCTCCTTAACCTATCCTTCTTACACCCCTCAAACAAATATGTCTCAGTGGCCTAGACTAGAACAATAAATATTACTATGAGGGTGGCCTGAATTTTCCCTAGTTTTATCAATCATTATAATATTCTTGACCCCTCTCTGCCCCCTCATACATCCTTTCAGGGGAAAAGTGAATTATTTGCCTGGTAAACTTGGAAACATGAAGTGGGCATGCAGAGTCCAGAGCCTTCCTTTCCTCTTTTCTCATGGAACCCAGCTGACCCAAGGAAGAATGAATTTTTTTCTGCTTTTCCATGCCGCAAAACTTATGGGGAGGCTTGCCTTTATCTGTGTCTGGGGGAGGCCTGTGATCGTTCCAGAACTTCCTGTGACTAGGTGAGGAAGGCTTTCTAATTCTGAGGTTCTATCCATTTACTGAAACTCCTGAGTGTTTGGACTTAAATCTACCATCTTATTATGTGTCTTCTATTTGTTCCACTCATTCTTTGTTTCTTTTTCTTTCCTTTATTGCCTTCTTTTGGATGTAGTTATGATTCCATCTTTTAAAAATCTATTATTTTTGAAATTATACATCTTTTTTTATTCTTTTTGGGATTACCTTCAAGATTAGAAGACATTTTCAGTATCAAAAATATTCATTAATAATTTGTGAAATTCTAAGTTAATGAAGGTTTTCACCTAGAAAATATAAGAACCTTGGAATATTTTATCTCTATTAATTATCCTCATAACTAATATGCTATTGTTTCCAGATAATTTTGTCATTGACATTTTAAATGTCATAAGACATTATTTTATACAGTTAATATTATTTCATATTTACACGTATTTTTACCACCTATTCATCCTTTATTCTTTGCTATATTTTGGAGCTTCCATCGCGGATAATTTTTCTTTTTCATGAAGTATATTCTTTAGAATTTCCTTTAACATGGGTCTTCTGGTGATAACTAAGTATTTTTTCTAAGTTGAAAGTATTACTATTTTATCCTCATTTAAAAAAAATTTTATTGAAGTATAGTTGATTTACAATGTTGTGTTAATTTCTGCTGTACAGCAAAGTGACTCAGTTATAAGTATATATATTCTTTTTCATGTTCTTTTCCATTATAGTTTGTCACAGGATATTGAATATAGTTCCCTGTGCTATACAGTAGGACCTTGTTGTTTATCTATCTTATATATAATAGTTTGCCTCTGTTAATCCCAAACTCCCAATCCTTTCCATCCCAACCCTCCTCCCCTCTGGCAACCACAAGTCTGTTCTCTATATCTGTGAGTCTGTTTTTGTTTTGTAGCTATGTTCATTTGTGTTATATTTTAGATTCTACATATAAGTGATATCATATGGTATTTGTTGTTCTCTTTCTGACTTACTTTGCTTAGTATGATAATCTCTAGATCCATTCATGTTGTTGCAAATGGCATTATTTCACTCTTTTTTATGGCTGAGTAATATTCCATTGTATAAATAGACATACACATATATTGCATATATATATATATATATATATATATATATATATACCACATCTTTATCCATTCATCTGTTGATGGACATTTAGATTGTTTCCATGTCTTGGCCATTGTAAATAATGCTTCTATGAACATAGGGGTTCATGTAACTTTTTCAATTATAGTTTTGTCTGGGTATATGCCCAAGAGTGGGATTGCTGGATCATATGGCAACTCTATTTTTAGTTTTTTGAGGAACCTCCATGCTGTTTTCCATAATGGCTGCACCATTTTACATTCCCACTAACAGTGTGAGAGGGTTCCCTTTTCTCTATACCCTCTCCAGCTTTTGCTATTTGTAGACTTTTTAATGATGAGGTGGTACCTCATTGTAGTTTTGATCAGCATTTCCCTAATAATTAGCGATGCTGAGCATCTTTTCATTATCTTTAGTTTTGAATAATATTTTCACTGGATATAGAATTCTAGAGTCGTATTCCCTCCCTCACCTCTCTCTGCTTCCACCCTCCTCACACACTGAAGATATTCCAGTGTTTCCTGGCTTTCACTGTTGCTATTGTGAAGTCAGCTCCAAAGTCAGTTTTGATCCTTTGTAGCTTTTTTTATTCTGGCTGCTTTTAAGATTTCCTTTGTGTGTGTGTTATTTTTCTGTCCTTTTGGGTATGATGTATCTAGATGTGGTTTTCTTTTTATGTTTCCTGCTTAGCATTTATTTGTCTTCTTGAATCTGTGGATTAATGTCTTTGATCGGTCCTCAACTATTCTCAGCTACTCTCTTTTTAAGATATTGTCTCCAGCACATTCTCTCTCTCCTCTTCTTCTGGAGCTCTGACAAAACATTCATTATACCTTCTCAACATATCCTCTAAATATCTTTCCTTCTCTTCTGAATTTTCTGTGCTATATTCTGGATAGTTTCTTTTGACCTGTCTTTCAATAGACTGATTTTTTTCTATGTCTAATATATTATTCAAACCATATACTGAGTTCCTAATTTTAGGAATTATGTATTTCATTTCTAGATTTTCTCTTGTTTTTCTTTTAGTCTTCTGCCTAAAATTTGAATCTTGGTCTTTATTTCTTTCAACATAATAAACACAATTGTTTTTTGTTGTTTTGCTTTTCTTAGTAGTCTTTGATAATTTCAATACATCATATATTTGTGGGTCATTTCTGTTACTTATTGTTTACATATTTTTTCTTCCTTAGGATATTTGTTTCCTTTTGTGTTTGGTTATCTTTAAGTCTATGCTTCACATTGTATTTAAAAGATATTTGGATAAATCTTTTGATGCCTTGGATGATGGTGCTTTTCCCAGAGAGGACTTTCATTTGGTTCTGCTCGTTGTTTGGGATCCCATTCTGGGACCTCTTTCATGTTGGTTCAAAGCTTGAGATTCCTCGATATCTAGCTGATTGGAGGTTAGAGTACAAATCCATGCTATTGATGATTTATTTTCAGTACACACCTATCCTGATGACACGATTTTCATAATTTTAGTTGAAAATGGGAATTAATTTATTAGAATCCCATCCCTTGGCAGTGTCCAGGTTTTAATTTCTGTCTCCTTGTATTCAAGAGGTCTCCAAAATACAGATGAACTTCATAGTTTGTTTTACATCATAAGCAAATGTCTTTGGAAAAAATGCAGCTTTCAGTGCCTCAGCTTACATTTCTTAGTTCTTGTCTTCTAATCTTGGCCTCACAATACTTCATTATTTTGTAAAGTTTTTGGTTTGTTTTTGTCTTTTTGTTTTTGTTTGTTTGGTTGGCTTTTGTTCAGCTTTCTTAGTTGTTCTCAGTGAGAGGGTTAGTTCAAATCACCTAGTTTGCTATTGCTTTTTTCCATGAGAACTCCCTGCCTACAGAGATCAGGAACTTTGGTTTGCTCCTGACCATGACTTTAGTTTGGAAATAAAGATGCTGGTGAGGCTATTACTTTTGCCACATGCTTCTTATATTGTATATGTCAATTGATTCTCTGATTAAGTATGATGAACTTTTTTGGACTTCTCTGTGATACGTCCTAATCTATTTTCCTGTAGGCATTTTTTTTTCCTGAAATGAAATTTTTTTCAAACTAGGTAAGTCCTTACATGCCATGCTGCTGGCATGGATTTTTATAATAAAGTCAATGGAAAGTCATTGAAAGATTTGAGAAGCCAAGGAAGGAGAAAAAGAGATCAAGTAAGATACAGTAAAGTATTAAATAAATTTTCCAGGCAAGAGATCATTGTCCACTTGGGCAAGAGTCATTATTAGTGAGGTGGCAGGAAGAATGAATGGGAGCTGAGAAAGCAGAGATAGCATATGTAGCATGTTTTATTAAAAGGCTGTGAAGGAAAGAAGAGACGTAGGACAATAGTTAGAAAGCTTATTTCTATGTTGAGAAAGAAGAGCTAGTGTGAAATGAGAGGTTGAAGATAGAAGAGAGATAACTGATAGAATTATTAAGTTAATCAATTTTCAGATGGTGATGGGCTTAAGAGCAGGGGTGAGTTGATCCTTTGACCAGATTTTGAGGACATCTTCCAATGAGTTTGGTTACTTTAGGGTTAAGAGCCTTTAGGATTCAGTCTGAGTGTCAACTCTCAGAGTAAGTCTTCTTATATACTCCTAAAATAAGCTAGACACTCTCCTGGGTTTCCATTGCACTGTGTTCATTCTGCATTGAGTCCTATCATAGGTTTATGTATCCTTTACCCTTACCAGAACTTTTGTCAGGACTTTTGTCTTTCTAGTCCCATGATAATAGCCACTAAGTAGTTTACTGAGTGAATGACTATCATCCCTTTTGAATATATATACACAGCTCAAAAACCACAACGAGAATGACATTTTTCAATTTCCCTGTGGTTCAAAGCTTTTAAATGTCTTTTTGGACTCAACTAGTAAGGACATAAATGGCAGCTCAGGAATGACTTATCAACTGATTTGTACTTTCATTTACGTTTTACTTGTGGTGTTGGATCCTTTGAGGTCTCTTTGCTCTGAAAGTAACTGCTTGCATAAAGCAATGGATTTAGCTACTTCTTATGCAAACGTATTTTATATAGCATTGAAAACTTGCTTTAAATTGTGATAAAAATAAAATGACACCTCACTTCTAATTTTATTTTTAAAACAGCAAAAGCAAATCTACAAAATTTAAAATGTATTAATTTTTTGAATTGATACAACATTCCCATTGTTTAAAATTCAAGAGATGCAAAGTCTATACAATGAAGTTCTTCTTCCTACGCCATCTCTAGCAGCACAGTACGCATCCACCAGACAAGAGTGATGTGCGTGTGTGTTCTTCTAGGGATATTTTATGTATCCATAATCATATGTATGTATTCTTTAACCCCTTTTAAAGCAAATGATGGCTTTGTTTCTACACATTGTTTTGCATCTTGCTCCTTTCACTTTATAATGTATTTCAACAATAAGATGACACATTTTTTTTTCATATTTTAGTGCCTTAAATTAATCTGAGGCTTGTATTCAATGATATTTTAGAACCATCATCAATAAGTAGCAGTTGTGGTGCAATCATCGCTGTCTGTGAATTCATGGACTGGACAACTGCAGTGCCTTGATGTTTCAGTCAATAGACCACTGGGAAAGACCACTTTGGAAGAACTGAAAACCTTCCAATTCCTTCTTCTAGTAAAAGTTTAAAGGTTCAAAGGTAATATAACATGTGTCAGCATTTTTGAAGATGATCTTGAAGATAATAATGGAGCCCAGAGGATGACATTTCATGGCAAAATATGGATTTCTATAATTCTGAGCCTAGAGGGAGTTGAACTCCAAATGTGAAAAAGTTTTAGGAATCCCTAAATTGATTTCACTTACATGTTCCTTTTTATGCATGTACAGTAGTGATAAATAATAATGTTCTATAAATAAGTCTGAAAGAGGGCTCTCGGGTTAAAATGAAAATTATAACTGATAAGAAAACATGTCATAGTTTGAGAGCTTTGTAATATTTTGTTTTTTATTACCTGCACAGTATATCACTGGATAAATATGCAATAATTTATTTAACTGGTCTATTGATGATCACTTAGGTTGTTTGCGGTTTTGCTTTTACAAACAGTGCCACAGTGAATGACCTTGAACATGGATCATGGCATTAGTAGGGTTTTTTTGGTTTTTTTTTTTTTTTTTTTTGGTAGGATAAATTCCTAGAAGTAGGATTTGAATGTACATTTAAAATTTGATAGATCTTCCTAATTGGCTTCCAAAGATGTGGTTGGTGGTTTTGTTGTTGTTGTTGTTGTTAGTTTGTCTCAGATTTGTAGATTAACTTGGGGGAGAATTACCATCATTACTGATGTGATTTTTCATATTTTCAACTTATCTTTTGGTTATTTTAGGAGTAGTTTTTTCCTTAATATATATATTGCATATTATATTTATCTTTTTGTTGCTATTGAAAATGGAGTCTTCTAGTATAACTGCTAACTGGTTGAAGTTAATAAAAGCAATTCTTAAGTAATTCAAATCAGCCTCTTTCAAACGTCATTGAAAAAAAGGGTGCATTAGGTTCATTAAAAATTTTTGCACGATTATAAAATCCCCTAAGGGAAAGAAGGTTAGTTAACAATGGAGGAACACCCTTCGAATTTTTTAGAGGAAAACGATGTTTTCTTGGTGCCATGAAAAATATATAAGATAGTAAGGTAACAGTGTATAAGGTAATAGTGTATCATGTCTTGTGCTGATCCTGCACCTGAATTCATGTTTCATAATGTTGTACCTGAGTGCAATGCTCATAACACTCCTACTTGGGAACAATTGACCATAATAACTCTGTTGACCATGCAAACTACCTAGACATCGGGTATCATCCAGATCATTTGGTAGCATTTGTACTTTACATCTAGTTTTCCCAAGAAGTCTTTGGCAAGTAAAATGTTTAATTCCATTAAATGGATTTGCAAAGAATTCTTAATCTAGATCCCTCTGCTCTTCTCCTTCATATTATCATTAGGAGACGGTGTTTTTCAGCTCTAATGTAAATCCATTTGAAAGGCCACATGCTGTCGTGTTGGAGATATGCCATCTATATCTTGCTATTTCATTTGGCTAGAGTTGCAAGCTTTTTATGAAGAGAAGCTACTTTTCTTCTCCATAAGGATTACATTCTGTACGATTGTATTCTGTAATGTGCTTCATTTCACATAGAGTGAAAATTTCAATTATGAAAGCATCAGTGATTCATGCCATCAATGGATTTAAGGTAATTTTATATATTTGTTCAAATTGTGTTTATTACTTTTTTTAGTACAAAAAATATAAGAACAGAGCAAAAATGGCCTACAATCTCATCATTCTGGTAACTATAATTGTTTAAAAAAACAAAGTAATGTGTGTGTGGTTAGAATATTTAAGCAATCCCAAGAGGAAAAATGAAAGGTAAAAAATTTTTTTTCTTTTCCAGACTCTTTTTCCAACTTAAACTACTGTGAACATATTCCTAGGTATTATTTCCCCCCAAATAGTTTTGCATATATACATACTCACAATTTTGCACATGTGTGTACACACACACACACACACACACACACACACACTCATTTCTTCTGAAAAAGAAAATTACACAAAATAAATTACATTATACACAGTATTTTGTTCCTTACATATTTCACTTATGTCTTTAGGTATCTTCATGTGACTACATGCAAGATCTAGTTCATATGCCAAGCAGATGGGCATATGGACAGCTATTAACAGAAATTTAGATTAACAGCAGACTTTTTTTTTCTGTTTTAAATCATGCAACAATAGACATTCTTATTAGAATTTGGAACACTTCCGAGAGTATATCTCAGAGCAGGCTGTGTAGCATAGTGACTAATAGCATGGATTCTGGTGCCAGATTGCCTGGAGTTTGAATTCATTATTTGCTCCTTATTGGCTATGTGCACTTGGGCAAGTTATTTGACCTCTCCATGCTTTACTTTCCTAAGGATAGTACATACCTGAGTTGGTGTGAGGATAAACATATTGAAAGAGCTGGGAATGATGCTTGGCGTATAGTAAGCAGTCAATAAATGCCAGCAATTGTTATTATTATTGTGGTAAATTTTGTGATATAAACATGATGTACATGGAATCCTTTGTTTTATTTATTTATTTATTATTTTATTATTTATTTATTGGCTGCGTTGGGTCTTTGTTACTGCGTGTGGGCTTTCTCTCTAGTTGAGGGAAGCAGGGGCTACTCTTCGTTGCAGTGTGTGGGCTTCTCATTGCGGTGGCTTCTCTCGTTGCAGAGCACAGGCTCTAGGTGCGTGGGCTTCAGCAGTTGTGGCATGTGGGCTCAGTAGTGGTTTGTGGGCTCTAGAACGCAGACTCAATAGTTGTGGCACACGGGCTTAGTTGCTCCGCGGCACGTGGGATCTTCCCGGACCAGGGATCGAACCCATGTCCCCTTCATTGGCAGGCGGATTCTTAACCACTGTGCCACCAGGGAAGTCCTACATGGAGTCCTTTGAATCAAATTCTTGCATGGACTCCATGGTGTGCATCCTCCACCTTTTGCTCATTCATTCTCCCAAGTTGCCCCCAACTCCTCTCATCATCAGATAATGCTCAATGACTAGCAGTTTAGGTGTTCTCGAATAGACCTATGTGAGAATTTCTTTGGAATATATAGCCAGGAGAAAAACTGCTGCTCCATAGACTATGCATATACTAATTTGACTAAGCACTGCCAGGTTGCTTTTGGGAATGGCTACTCCCTTCTACTTCCACCAGCAGTGCATGTGGAGCCTTTCGTAGCTGCACCTCTGCCAGCATTCAACATGGTCTAGCATCTTTCCTTTTTCATTTAATGTAATGTATTTCACTATTGCTCTCATTTACATTTCCCTGATTACTAATGAATTTGAATATTTTTTATGTTTGTCATCTTTTTTTTCTTCTCTAAATTGCCCGTTCATATTCTTTCCCATTTTTCTGTTGAGAATCACTCGTTTTCCCCCCAATTTGATTTGTGGTAGTTCCTTTCCTATTCTAGCTATTAATCTCTTATTGGTGTTAAAAGTTGCAGTTACCTCCTTCCATTTTGTCATTTGACTGCTAAGTTTGTCCATGCAACAAATGACTGAGTGGATTGCTTCCCTCATGGCCTGTGTGTTGCCTCTTGGTCACAAAGATATTCTACTACCCTTACCTTCCCCCACCACTCCCCCTCCCTGCCTTTATTTACTGTTTGTTTTTTCCTTTCACATGAAGTCTTTAATTCATCTGGTACTCACATTTATATGTGATGTCAGGTGGTGATCCAGTCTCTTTTTCGTTCATTGTGGACTACTCTCCCCAATACCCACGATTAAGCAATTTATTCCTCCACCATTGAATTGTGGTATTATCTTTACCATGTATTAGGTTCCTGAGGGAGGGAGGAAGCGGGGGGGGGGGGAGAGAGAGAGAGAGAGAGAATAGAGATAGGTGATGCCCTTAACCTCAGCACATGAAGAAAAAATGATGGAACTGAGCAGAACTAGAGACCCAGTCTAGGGCTTCAAGAAGAAAGGACCAGATGTCCAGTAACTATCATGTTCACAGAGCAGTGATTTACTTAAGATGCATCTCATTCTCATCTGAGGGTTAGCTCTGCATAAGTGAAGCATGGCAGTAGTAGTTTTCTGCTTTTCATTATCTATTGATTGTACTATTACAACTCTTATTTTTCTTATGTTAAAGAACTCTTAATTGACTTTCCAATTCCAGAGTTTTTCCCTTTGAGGCTATTATAAAACAGTTCTTCTCAAACTTTAATGTGCTACACATTCCCTGGGGGATCTTGTCCACGTGCAGATTCTGATTCTGTATGTCTAAAGTGGAGTCTGAGAGTCTGTATTTCCAATAAGCTAAGGTTAGGTGCTGATGCTGCTGGTCTGGGAATGACATTTGCAGGAGCAGAGTCTATGCAATATTGTTAAGTTAATCTTCTCACTACCAAAATTCCTGTTGTCTTATTTCCCTGCTCAAAATCTTTCTATGACTCTCAAATACCCACCCTTACTAATTAAAAAAGTTTTCATCTTGGTGTGTGTGCCTTCCATAATATGGCTCCTACCCATCTTTGCATTTACGTCCCTCATTAATCTCTGACTTATTCCTATGCTTTGGCTCACGTGTAAAGTTCCCTGATCTTTCCTTTACACTGGACTCCTTCCATGAATCTCATCTTTCTTTATTTTTTAAAAAATTTTATTCAAGTATAGTTGATTACAATGTTGTATTAGTTTCAGGTGTACAGCAACGTGGTTCAGTTATACATATATACATATAAATCTATACTTTCTCATATTCTTTTCCACTATAGGTTATTAAAAGATATCGAATATAGTTCCCTGTGCTATATGGTAGGCCCTTGTTGTTTATCTATTTTGTATATAGTAGTGTGTATATGTTAATCCCAAACTCCTAATTTATCCCTCCCCTACTTCTTCCCCTTTGGTGGCCAGAATTTTGTCTTCTATGTCTGTGAGTCTATTTCTGTTTTTTGTAAATAAGTTCATTTGTATCATTTTTTTCAGATTCCACATATAAGTGATATCATATGATGTCTTTCTCTGTCTTCACTTAGTATAATAATCTCTAGTTCCATTCATGTTGCTACAAATGGCATTATTTCATTCTTTTTTATGGCTGAGTAATAGTCCACTGTATATATGTACCACACCTTCTTTATCCATTCATCTATCAATGGACATTCAGGTTGCTTCCATGTCTTGGCTATTGTAAATAGTGCTGCTATGAACACTGGGGTGCACGTGTCCTTTCAAATTAGTGTTTTCTCCAGATATATGCCCAGGATTGGGATTGCTGGATCATATGGTAACACTGATTTTAGTTTTTCAAGGAACCTCCATACAATTCTCCATAGTGGCTGTACTAATTTACATTTCCACCAACAATGTAGGGGGATTCCTTTTTCTCCACACCCTCTGAATCACATCTTTCTTATTTCTCTTTCTTTTGCATTCTCAATGTTGTGTAAACTTCATAGTCTGCCTTTACTTATACTTGTATACTTTTCTTATCTCTGCCTTGGGACTTTTAGGTCTTTGGCAGCTAAGTCTCTGTCTTACTCACTTTTGAATCCCCATAGCATCTGATTATGTGTTATCTACAAAACATTTATGGAACTGAATCTTTTCACATGATGCACATCAATTATGACACTTTGCTGTAAGAGAAAAATGCCACCAGTGGTCAATATATTATTTACATTGTTTACTTTATAATTGGTATCCTGGGACTGCCCTGGTGGTGCAGTGGTTAAGACTCCACACTCCCAATGCAGGGGCCCCGGATTTGATCCCTGGTCAGGGAACTAGATCCCACATGCGTGCCGCAACCAAGGAGCTCGCGAGCTGCAACAAGGGAGCCTGCCTGCTGCAACTAAGACCTGGAGCAACCAAATAAATAAATATAATTGGTATCCTGTTCTCTCTCCTTCATTTGTTATCATTTACTGGTACATTTCAGTTAAAACAACTGTATCTATTGCTTCTAATTTACTGTTAAGTTATTAGACCAATAAATTTTAATTTACCTGTAATTCTAAGTTCTTCTCTGGCCTAAAGATGACTTCTCTTCAATAGTAAAGTACAGGGCCTCCCTGGTGGCGCAGTGGTTAAGAGTCCGCCTGCCGATGCAGGGGATACGGGTTCGTGCCCCGGTCCGGGAGGATCCCATATGCCGCGGAGCGGCTGGGCCCGTGAGCCATGGCCG
The DNA here is from genome assembly GCF_025265405.1 of Mesoplodon densirostris. Taxonomy (NCBI): domain Eukaryota; kingdom Metazoa; phylum Chordata; class Mammalia; order Artiodactyla; family Ziphiidae; genus Mesoplodon; species Mesoplodon densirostris. Next base: position 32,291,320 of record NC_082674.1, read on the forward strand.
CTGGGCCTGCGCATCCGGAGCCTGTGCTCCGCAACGGGAGAGGCCACAACAGTGAGAGGCCCACATACCGCAAAAAGAAAAAAAAAAAAAAAAAAAATAGTAAAGTACAGGTGGGTTTGATGAAATTCCACAAATGTTAATTGGACGCCTACTACACACAAGCCGCTGTGGGTGATACAAAAATGAATAACACACAGTCCCTGCCAAATGAGAACTTTCACTCTATGCATCTACTTGGAGAAGCTCCTATAACTCTTCCCTTTTATATTTCCTTCACGTAGGGGTGAAAGGTAGCGAGTAACAGATGGAACTTCTCATTTTATTCAGCTTGCAGTTTTGATAATCACCAAATGTGATAATTCTATTTTACATTATAAATTGTTTCACTGTATCCAAGTCTTATTAAACTATGATTGACTCATTTTACACAGGTGGTAGCATTGTATAAATAAGCGACCATATTAAAATGCAAATTTGGCTAAAAAGATTGTAATTACATATGGTGTTCATTTTTTTAATGTTGAAAAAATTGTTTAATCCATACAGTTAAAGTTATTGAATCCTTTGAAAAAAATGGATTGATCTAACCTCAAGTCATGAGACAGTGAGTTAAAATGAATGGTTTTTCATCACTGCATATGCACTGTAGATGTCAACTATACATCTGAGATTTAACGTGACCAGAAGTCACCTCTTGATTCCTGCATGTCCCAACCTGTTCCTCTAATCACTTTTCCGATCTCAGGAAATACCCTCTCCAATCTTCCCTTTCCACAGATCACAAACACTAGTGTCATCTTTCTCTCGAATCCCATACTCAACTCAATTGTATATACTATTGGCACTAACTTCAGAATATATCCAGAATCTGCCAGTTTTTACCACGTGCACCCAAGATAGTGATCTTGATCTGTTACACATACCTCTGGCCAATACATCTACATCTCTCTTATAAAACAAACAAATAATTGCATGTTATAAAAAGCATGGATATATTATTGTTTATTTAACCATTCTGTTTTCTAGAAGGTTGTTTCTAGTTTTCATTATTAAAAATAAATTGCATTGAAATAAGCCAATCACAAAAGGCAAATATCAATACTATATGATTCCACTTATGTGACGTTTCCAAAGTCATTAAATTCATAGAGAAAGAAAGTAGAATGATGGTTGATGGGGACTTGTTTACTCGGTACAGAGTTTCAGATTTACAAGATGAAATAATTTTGGAGATTGGATGCATCAGAACTGTGAATATACTTAACATTGCTGAACTGTACATGTTAAAATGGTGAGGATAGTAAATTTTATATTATGTGTATTTTACCACAATTTTTAAAAAGTGAAAAAATTAAATAGCATTAGGAAAAATTTCTAAAACTCAGAAGCTATTAGAGAGAAGGTGTACAAGTTCAACAGCATTTAGATTGAAAACCTCTCTAGTATCTAAGGAAATACACATTGTTTAACTGAGATATTATCTTCTTACCCATTGTTTGGTTAAAGTTGACAATACCTAAGGTTGGCAAAAGAACAGGAAAATAGGCACTCTCAAACTCTGTTGGTGAGAGAACACGTTAGTAAGACCATTTTGGTGGGTAATTAGTCCACTGATATAAAAACTTAAATGTGTATACTCTTGACTCAGCAAATTCTATTCTATAGAAATACATGTTTACATATGCACAAACAATTTTACAAAAACATTAATTGAAACTTTGCCTGTAAAACTGAAAAGTTGGAAAGTAATGCTGAAAAAAAATTCTTTACCACATTTGTACTTAGGTGTAAATTTTTTCCAGAAAGACACCCTTGGATTTCTGAGACAAAGAACTTATACATTTAAAACATGAGTCAGTACTGCCAAACTGCCTTCCAAAAGGGCTGTGCCAGTTTACACTCATATGAGGGTTTTTGTCAGTTTTCCCAAGGTTGGATATTATCAAGTTATTAATTTTGGCAATTTTGTAGATGAAATTATAACATCTAATTGTTGTTTGAATTTGCATTTCCCTTACTACTTAATGAGTCTGAGATCTTTTCACATGTATATTCACCATTTGTGTATCTTTTCTGTGAATTTTCTTTTTGTATACTTCACCCATTTTTATTGTCTTTTTATGGTTTTGGAGGAGTTTTAAAGTATCTATATTCTAGATTTTGATCTCTTCTTTATTTTTCCTATCTGTCTATCTATCTATCTATCATCTATCAGATATGAGTCTGTGACCTCAATCAGGCATGTAAGAACTGCTACATTACCTTATGTTTTTAAAATGCGATTATATGCATCTCTCCTAACACTCTGCCAGTCATGAGAAACTCAAGGTCAGTAATCACGGGGATTCTTCTCCTAAACCTTCATGGATGTGGGAAGGTTCTCTTATACAGAGCAGTGTGTTTGGCCCTTGGGCACTACAATCCACGTGGATATTGTCCACATGCCCATTATTTAAGTCCTCAGTGTCTCTGCTTCCTTACCGGACTTCGCACAAGATTGTTTTGCTGAGACTAATAGCCTTTATTTCTTTTCATTCCTTTTTCTAATTCATTATTTTATTATTTATTTTATTTTCACTTATTATTTATTTTATCTTTTGATCTTGAACTCATCTGGAATTTGTGTATGCCTGTGTGTATGTCTGAGGTATGTGGTAAGAATCTAAGTTTTATATCCTTTTAGACATCCAGTTGTTTGATCATCATTTATTAAATAATCGATCCATTCTTTTTAGACATGAAACACAACCTGTTGCAAATGCTAGACTGATAAAGGAAGAAAGTCAACTTCTGGTAGGAATAAAAGCTATGAATCTTAGGCAAGTTAAAGTGTGCTAGAAAAAGAAAAGAAGAGGCTACTGGCAGACTTAAGAGATATAAACAGACTGAACCAGAATTTTAAAAAATTGGAATTAAGGTAAAATTGAAAAATTGGGGGCAATATTTTTTACTTAAATGATAAAGAGTTGACTTTGTACAGAAAAAGTTTATTCCAATTACTATAAAAAGGTATACAATTTTTTTATTTTTTATTTTTTTTTATTTTTGGCTCCATCGGGTCTTCGTTGCTGTACGCGGGCTTTCTCTAGTTGCGGCGAGCGGGGGCTACTCTTCGTTGCAGTGCACAGGCTTCTCATTGCGGTGGCTTCTCTTGTTGCGGAGCATGGGCTCTAGGCGTGCGGGCTTCAGTAGTTGTGGCACGTGGGCTCAGTAGTTGTGGCTCGTGGGCTCTAGAGCGCAGGCTCAGTAGTTGTGACTCATGGGCCTAGCCGCTCCGCGGCATGTGGGATCCTCCCGGACTGGGGCATGAACCCATATGCCCTGCATCGGCAGGCGGACTCTCAACCACTGCGCCACCAGGGAAGCCCCAATGATATTTTTATAAAAATGAGTAGGGAGAAATTAGAAACTACCAGCACAAGTAATCATGGTTTAAAACATCTTTGCAAGCCTTCAATGCTGCTTCAAAAGTGATAGGTTGTAATCCAAGCTACGGAAGAAATGAATGGATGGAGGGCAGTGCTGTGTGCATGTGTGTCTGCCACACCCAGTGGCGTGATTTCAGCTTGAGGAGAAAACACAGTTAGACCTCAGTCTTATGTGTCACTGACAAGTGAAAGAAGACATCCCTCCAGGCAAGTCAAATCTGTGAAGCGAAAAGTTTACAATGAAAGTTAACTCGCACGAAAGTCATTATCATGTCAGGGTTCCTGCCTTCATTCAGTATGAAATAGAGTAAACCGTTCTAAAACATTTTTGCTTCTTTCCCTCCTGGTCCCAACTGTGCTGGGCTTTCCTCCTTCCCGGCACTGTGATTAAAACTCTAACACTGAATTGCTGTAAACCCATAGCCACCATTCTCTATCCCAGAAATAGGCCAAGTGCTTTTAGAAACAAAATTCCCGAGACTGTAATTATAGGAAGGGTTAATTGCTTAGGCTAAGTAAGCAAGGAGAAAAACATCTCAGGAAATTTGAAAATCAAGGTCCCCCGCCCCAGGGGAATAGGGTGGGGGAGGGGTGAGTACAGCTGTTCCAGAAGCATCTTGTTTTGGTGGTTTGGCTGTCAGACTGTGTTTAATAAACCAAGCACCTTCCACCCACTGCCCTCGGTCTCTTGACAGTAACTGCAGCCACCAAAGGGCAGGAGAGGGCCTGGTCCCATAGGGAGAAGAAATTTAAAAATTTGCATAGTTGCTCAGAACCAGATGCCATTTTCCAAACTGTTCTGCTCACAGGGGAAGTAAGCTTATTGAAGCAAGTTGTGTTTGTACCACAAGATGCCACCCTTCCCTTGAAAAGAAGAGAGTAAGTTAACTAAATAAAATGCAAGTGTTTTATGAGTCCATCTTGCTCAGTTTTATATCAACGAGCTTCATCTTGGATGAAGGAAAAGCCATTGTATTTTGTTCTGTAGCATTTGGTGTAAGGAAAGAAACTAGTTCCTTGTTAGCAATTTCTAAAACTCTTTTAAACTGCTATGGAAGCATTACTTTTCCATCTTATCTGACAGTGGATTACAATTTTGTGTGCAAGCTTTATTACTTTGAATTCTTGTTGTTAGCCTAGCTTTCCTCACTGTTGTGGCCTCTCCCATTGTGGAGCACAGGCTCTGGACGCTCAGGCTCAGCTGCCATGGCTCATGGGCCCAGCCGCTCCGCGGCATGTGGGATCCTCCCAGACCGGGGCACAAACCCGCGTCCCCCGCATTGGCAGGCAGGCTCTCAACCATTGCGCCACCAGGGAAGCCCTAGCTTTTGATATATAGTCAAGCTGTTACAAAGGACACTAAGTAACATATGGTCACTCTCCACAATTTTAAGCTAACAATTCCTTCAAGAGAGAGGTATAGATCTCTTGTCTGTGGAAGCAAAAACTGGACATGGGATTTGTTTTTAATTATTTGTTTGATGGGTTACTTCTCCTAACCCCGACAATCCTCTCTGCATCCATCAGTACACAGTCACTTAAATGCAGAGTTGAAGGCTGCCATGATGAAAATGTATTGACTTGTAAAAAGGAAATTTATGTAATTAATAATCAAGAATTCTTTATATTCTTAGGATAAATCAAATACATATTTATTTAATCATAATCCTTGAATTCATCTTTGAGTTATGCTGAAAGCAAACTGTCAAGAATTATCTCTGTTGCCCTATTTTTTGCCTTTTGCTTACTTGAAACTCCTAGTCCTAGTAAATCAATCTGCTGCTGTTAATGGTCGGTCCTCAATCACCTTTCTGTACTGGGGAAAATAATGGAAATATTTCAGTCATTCTTCCTAAAGGGAAGTCATGACATAGATGTGACCTTGAACAGCTTATTTAACCTGTCTCCATCTCCATTTTTATTTGTAAAATGAGGCATTTTACTGGCTACTCTGTAAGACGTCTTCTACACTTTTGAGATTTTTATGATACTCTCTCATTAAAAATTCAGATAGCCAGACTATTGTTATGGTTGGTAAAGGAAAATATTGGGAATTTGAAATCCTATTTCCACAAACCATTCTACCTACTATTAGCAGTATGCTAACAGTATCACTATAAAAATCTTGTTTGCATGTGGATATACTAATTTTCAAGGTTGACATGATGGAAGCATTTTATATTTTATTTTTTTCCACTTGAACTTTTGTCATGGAGAAGATTCCAGAAAGTCTAAGTGCCTGTTACTCCCCATTAGAGAAGAACAGTTGAAAATATTATTTCTGCATGAAATTTCTGTGGTTTGTGCCATATTTGTAGAAATGGTGCACCATTTCTGGCCGTACTAAGGATCAATGTTTAAGTCAAAGGCATCCCGGGATTAGTTGGTCATTGGAGAAGCTTGGTGGGAAACTCTACCCAATATGCGGAACTCCACATTGATAGTGACAAACCAAGTCCAACATAGCCTTTCTCTTTTGGGACATACATGAGAAGTTGGGTCACTAGAGTTTAAATGATCTTTTCCTCCCAAACACTGACCTCTTTTTCCAGTTCTCCATTTGACTTGGTATCTTAGAAGAAACTGGAGTAGGGTTGCCTGATAAAATACGGGACATCCAGTTAAATCTGAATTTTCAGCTAACAAATAAAATTTGAGGGGTATAAATATGTCCCCAAATTGCATGCATACTATATTAAAAAGTTAAAGTATTAAATTATATTTTATACTAATTATACTAAAATTTAGTTGTCTTTTAAATCTGAAATTAAAATTTACCTGGTCTACTGTATTTTTAGTGGCTAAGTGTAAACTTAATTAGGATGCAAAGGAAATGTGAAGCTGATGAGATGGTTTCTGATATAAATTTTTATAAGGTAAATTTACCCAGTGCATTAATTTGCTTTTCTCAGTATATCCGTATGTGTGTATGTTTCTTTCAGAGTTTAAGATTTATATATTTTGCCTTTCTATTTAACATATACAATATTTCTATGTCTACATTTTGAAAGGGCTATCAAATTTTATGTTGTAGATAAATTATTGAAAATTTCCCTCTTATTAAGTACTTATGTTATATCCTTTTCTTTCTGCTATAAATTACAGCAACTTATTGATGCACGTAATGTTTTTTGTTAAACTGTTTTTCTAGAATACACTCCTAGGATTGAGATGAGTGGGTCGTTGGGAATCAAGTGACCAAATTATGCCTGAATAATCATATTCAGGTTTCCCTTTTCATCCCATGTTAGAAGGGGTACAGTGTGGGAAAGGAGAAGAGAGGAGAAATGCATGTGGATACAGTTTTATGTCTTACTAGTTCTGCAAGGGGACAACCCTTTACAAGAATATTTCAAGTTTCTGAGAGGAAGCCATTTCTATTTTTAACAGCGGTAGTAAAATAACAGGCTTGGAAGTGGTTTTTGAAAAATTCAGCAGAACATGAAATAGTTTAGAGACCTATAACTTTCCTCTGTCATCCATGTCTTACTAGCATGCCACCAGGCTTCTCTGATCATCACAAGTGGCTTCATAACTGCTTCTGGACTGATGGGATTGCTTCTTTACCTTTTTTTTTTTTTTTTTTTTTTTTTTTTTGCGGTACGCGGGCCTCTCACTATTGTGGAGCACAGGCTCCGGACACGCAGGCTCAGCGGCCATGGCTCACGGGCCCAGCCGCTCCGCGGCATGTGGGATCTTCGCGGACTGGGGCACAAACCCGTGTCCCCTGTATCGGCAGGAGGACTCTCAACCACTGTGCCACCAGGGAAGCCCTGGACTGATGGGATTGCTTCTTAAACATGTTTCCTATGGTTTCATTATCGGAGGAAGCTGCAGTGTGCATCTGTTCATAAACTAATCCTGCAGTCTCCCTCAGTGTGTTAGAGATGAGAAATAGGCTTGAAAAAATTGCTTCTACAACAAGCTGGTCCAGGTGATAAACCAATAACCAACTGATTTAGTAATCTTACCCAGAGAAGAAAAAGAAACATATAGCAAACCAGGCAGGACTATTTTCTTTTAAGGAAAAAACAGCCAAGGGAGAGGTTGGGGAGAGGCAAATAAATATAAGGTAAGGAATCGGGGGGTAGAATTGTAATTTACTTTCCTTTTGGACCCTGAATATCATTTAGAGTGATTTCAAACCAAACGTACAAGATAAAATGAAATAATAATATAGAGAAGTATAAAGACTACAGACTAGGTTTTCTTCAGTTGCTGTGGCTGTTTAACTTCAGATTTATCCAATTAGAATCAAGCCACCATCAAGTGTTATGTTAGACCTCACAGCTCCCCCGGCAAGCTCACAGGCAGATAGCCTAGTCCTTGCTGGGAATACTGTGCTGTAAGAATTTCAGCTTTCGTGCGAACGCTGACTTCAAGCTGACAGTGCAATAGTATTTCAGTAGAGAGCAGTAATGAGAGGAAGACAGTTCAACTGGGTGTTCAACATCTTCTTTAGAGCCCTAGCTGGAGTTGGGAGTTCTATCAGCATTTACTAAACTGTTTTCAGAGGGAACACTGGTGGTCCATCAAGACACTAATGGCTGATCTCCAAAAGTGAGGCGAAATGAGCTTGGGAAGGTAACTTGCTGTGTATCCACCCATCCCTCCCAGATCCATGGTGCCCGTGAGAATAGTGAAGGCTCTGAGAAATTTGCAGTGGAAAAAACTATTTTACTTATAACTTCCCATACTTATCACTAAGGAAGTCATTTCTATACAACCTGATAAGCATTTCAAGGAAGACCCATGTTGTAAAGGACAATTTATGCAAAACTCTGAGTTAAATATGTCTCAGTGATAAAAAGGGGGTGTAGAAAGAGTTGGTTTGGGGACCTTTTCAGATGAAGTTTTGATGTGTATTGTAGCCTTGTAGTTTGTCCTGCCCATCCCAAAACTTCTCTACGTCTGCTGAGTCACCTAGAGGAGTCATCTATACTGTTCTTTAGAGATTTGAGTCTCTGAACAGGAAAATAAAGGAGAAACGTTGCTCAGGTTTTATTTTCATTTATGCTTCTAGTTAAATCCTATGTCTTTAGACTAGAGGGGAGAGTGGGGAAGTGGGCTGGCTGGCTCTTACTGTAGTTTAGCAGAGCAGGATTTATCTGATAAATCATGACTTCTGAGCCAAAGGACAAGACAAATAACAGCACATCTCATGAACACTGAGAAGGATGCGGTTGGAAGGAGGAATGTTTAATTGACTAAGAGGGCTCCAAATTGAACTGGCCAGTGGGAGTAAGAGACTGGGACAGAAGGATAAAACTGGGGTCTATGGGGGGATGATGTGTGGCATTGAGGGAAGCAGCCCGTGGGAGGTGGTGGTGAATTATTTTCAAGTGAAATTGCAGTGAAATGAGTTGGAAATAATATGTATCATTCCAGATGCCTAACATTAACGTTCAGACGGTAGAGTAAAAAAGAACATCTTGGGCTTCCCTGGTGGCGCAGTGGTTGAGAGTCTGCCTGCCAATGCGGGGGACACGGGTTCGTGCCCCGGTCCGGGAGGATCCCATATGCTGTGGAGCGGCTGGGCCCGTGAGCCATGGCCGCTGAGCTTGCACGTCCGGAGCCTGTGCTCCGCGACGGGAGAGGCCACGGCAGTGGGAGGCCCGCGTACTGCAAGAAGAAAAAAAAAAAGAACATCTTATGTCTTCTAATAATGAATAAATTTGTTATTCAATTACATGAATAAATATTGACTATGTATCACCTATCACATGTAGCATAGTAAAAAGGAACTTTAGAATATGATGGACAAATCCTGCTTTCAAAAAGGAATACTATAAATATTTTAGTAAGAAAATGAAATAAGTTCATACAAATAACTCATATAAGGCAGAACACTGTGTGATTAGTGATGTGATTAGACCTGAGTTTTGGAATATTAATTTACCAGAGATATCCAGATTAGGTTGGAATACAGATAAAGGAGGTAAGAATCAATACAAGACTTGATTTTCAAAATCAGGGCATCAGCAAAGTTTTTCTGTAAAAGGTCAGGTAGTAAATATTTTTGGCTTTGTGTGCCATGTGGTCTCTGTAGGGTACACGCAGCCATAGGCAATATGCAAATGGGTATGGCTATTGTTTTCCAATAAAACTTTATTTAGAGAAACAGGCGACAGGCCTGACAGTCCATGGGCTGTAGTTCTCTAATCCTTGAATTAAATAAAGAAATCATAGTCAACTGCTGATGAAAATATGAAATCTATGACTGTATTTTAAGGATCTGACAAATGGGATCTTTAGAAACATTAGCAGATAAATCATGGTTTACTAATCCCATTTAAGATAGAGTTATTTGGGGCTTCCCTGGTGGCGCAGTGGTTGAGAGTCCGCCTGCCGATGCAGGGGACATGGGTTCGTGCCCCGGTCCAGGAAGATCCCACATGCTGCAGAGCGGCTGGGCCCATGAGCCATGGCCCCTGAGCCTGCGCGTCCGGAGCCTGTGCTCTGCAACGGGAGAGGCCACAACAGTGAGAGGCCCGCGTACAGCAAAAAAAAAAAAAAAAAAGATAGAGTTATTTGGATTTCCATATCCAACAGTGAGAGACTAGCTGGTTACTGACCAATTCTTCCATAGGAAAAAACCCCCAGAAAATCTGAGTGTGTGTGTGTGTGTGTGTGTGTGTGTGTGTAGGTGTGTATGCATGCAGATCAGAGAGCTACCAAGGCAGTAAGGACTTGTGGGGTTTAAAATATAGAGAGAATTAAAATACATGATACCAATAGTACAAAAGACAGAAGGGGTAAATGGCATTAATATGTTCAAAGATCCTTGCATTGTTCAATGATGGATAAAACCACAAATTTAAATTAGATTTTAATAAAACAAGAGTGCATTTGTAATTTCTATGGTTACCATTACAAGGATAGTAAAAGAATTGTATTGTCTAGCTGGGAAGCTAATAGAGGGGAAAATAGAATAATAAAATACTACTTAATACAGAATAAGGCAAGAAGATGAGAAAGAAGAAATGTAGAATAGGTGGGACCAAAAAATCCACAATAGTAATTTGTAGATTTAAACCCAAATATATCAGTAATTATACCTAATGCAATTAGATTAAAAACACTAGAAGATAAAGGTTGTTCGACTGGATTAAAAACAAAATTCACCTATATGTAGGCTGTTTACAAGAGATACACCTTGAATATGGGGCTACAGAAACATTCTAAGTGAAATAATATAACAAGTATATTTTAAGCAGAGACTGGATGCGTGGTTGCTGGGGGCAGGGGTTGGGTGGGGGGAATGGGTGAAGGTGATCAAAGGGTACAAACTTCCAGGTATGAGATGAGTAAGTTCTGGGATGTAATGTACAGCGTGGTGACTATAGTTTCTTAAAGTCACACAGAAAACCGAGAAGGGCCTTCTTTGGTGACTCTCCCAACCTGTAAAAAGTCGGCCCCTGAAATCATCATAATCCAAATAGTTAGACCCACCTGTAGTGACAACATTAAATGAATTTGGGCTTTTGAGTAAATCTGTAGAAATCTAGCCAGACTTTTGAGTAAATAGGGCTTTGAATTGTAGGCAGCCTCAAGCTCTTTACCCTCTTCTGTTAATGTTTTCCTTTAGTTTTTCCATAAAAATGTGGAGGGAGCTTCATCCATTCATGGTCTTTTTTGCAAAGGTCATACTTCACACCTTATTACTTGCAGTGCCCACTGAGGTTGGCCACAGGAGCAAGACGGGCAGCTGGGCTCACATGTGCTGTCCCAGTTTCAGGTCTATGCTGTAAAGAACCCAAGTTTGCTTATCCTTGACCGTTGTTAACACAAATATTATGGTGTATGTGTAGGAACATGAATGTGCACCCTTTTGAGAAAGGACAGAGGAAAAGCAGTGAAGACTGAAGGGACCCACCCCATTAAAGGATTATGGCTGAAGCCCCAATACCTCAGGGTACTTGATGGGGTCCTGCTGCAGCTGCCCAGACATTAAGGAAATACCTGAACACCATTCTGTGTGCGGAGAATAAGGTGAACCCGAAGGAGCCAGAAATGGGCGTATGTGACGTGCGGGCTTCAGACAGTCTGTAAACTTCTGGAAACAACTAAGGAGATTGTGGTCAAAGGGCAAGAATGCCTGCATATGTCATGAGGGGCGGGGACTTGGGTAAGGAGGTAAATTTTTCTTTTGAGGTTGATGACTTTCTTCTCTCACTTGGACATAGAATGGATCCTCTTCTGCAGTAACGGAAAAATTTAAAATTGACATTACTTTTTTTTTTTTTTCTGTGGTACGTGGGTTGCGGAGCACAGGCTCCGGACGCGCAGGCTCAGCGGCCATGGCTCACGGGCCCAGCCACTCCGCAGCATGTGGGATCTTCCCGGACCAGGGCACGAACCCGTGTCCCCTGCATCAGCAGGCGGACTCTCAACCACTGCACCACCAGGGAAGCTCTTGACGTTACTTTTAACTAGAATCTGAGCCTCCTATCCTTTATCTGGAGCCATGGAGCCAATAGGCTGAGCTGCCATCAGGGTGTGAGTAACTAACATTTCGTGGGGAACTGTGTCCTGTATACATCGTCTGTATGTATAATTTCATGGACTGGGTAGGTAGAGTCATTTAGTTTCTTAACAACTTGATTCTTTTTCTACTGTAGAAAGCACTGGAAAAGAATTATACTCACATGTTCAGAGGCTACTTAAGAAGCTGTTAAGTACACAGTAATTATTGTGAGTTTTTAAGAACTTTCTTCATTCAGAGCAGAAACATGGAAGATGAGGTACTGAACGTTTCTCTAGTTTGAACAGTCATTTCATATGCTTCTCGATGTCATTGTTTGATATTAGGGGAAAAAAATGAAAGAACTCTGCAGTGATTTACCTCTTATATCTCGATGTAGGCTTAAGAAACCATAATTGTGTGAATTATATCCTAAACTTGGTGTGGCATTCATACATAGTTTATATAGTCAAAGGTATAAATTTAGGATCGTGAGATAAACAATCAGTATATTATTTCTACTTTTGGGGAAATTTTTTCAAACAGTTTAGAAGATTTTAGGATGGTTTTTGAGGACATGAAAGATAAATCATAGGGATGATGCCTTGCTTCTTAGCATTATATTGGGAGCTTTTAGAGTCAGGCAACATTCCCTCTGCCTTCTGTTCCTTTTGTTGTCTTCTCATGGTCCAGGTCATGCTTTCATGAAATAGAAATATAATAGCTTCTCCTCTCAATGTAAACTAGGACTGGATGTAACATTTGTATTAATAACCAAGCTTAGGAGTTACTGAATGTGTACCAAGTCTCTTTGGTTTATTTTGTATGGTTAATGTTCCCATTATTTTGTAATCGGGTTTATTAGGCAACTTTTATAGCTGTCTTAAATCTAACATATATATTGTTCTCAATCACTGGAAAGGTTTGGTGGGTCACTTAAGAATAGAGGCAATTCTGTATTCTGAAGATCCCCTTTACATCCATAGTTTCTTGATTTTTCCCAGGGATGAAAATTAGTCAGCTACTAAAGACTAAACACAATACCTTACCAGAGTTTCATCTGAGTACTAAAAGTAATTTATATTTTTCCTATTTCCTCTGCTCAAACATTTCTTCTGAGATAATGTTTCCTTCATGGTATGTGGTTGGAGAGACATGATTTTCATCTTATATCTATGATTCCTTAAAAAATGACATCTTCTCTATAGTTTTGGAGATTAGCTTGAATGGCAATATTAGGAAACTCTTTTCCTGATCCTAATTCTCAGATGCATCCCAATGTCTTATTGGAAGAACATACGGGAGGGGTTTGGGGATAAGCTCCCCAAAAGACCTGAGTTTGAATTTGCCAGGAGAGAATTATGGGTTCTTTTCTGAACTGCTAATAGAGATTCTCTTGATATGGAAACCAGCTGGAGCTGAGGAAAAGTTTGCACACCTGTGTCTTCCCCCAAGCCCCAAAGACTTGAAGGACATGAACTGTTTCAGAAACTAGGGTCCCTAAGAGATCCAGACCAAGTTCCCTTCAAGAGTTGTGTCTTGGATGACATAGTTGTTAAGGAGAGGGCTCAGCAGAAGCCTTCTGGGGCTCTGATACACCAAAACTGTGGAATCCCACCTCTGGGCAAAAGGCCAGGAGCCAAGAAGGCTGGAGGGAATGGCTGACAAGGTACTGCCCTGAGTCTGCTGCTCGGTCCACCTGCCAGGTTGGGAACTCCCTTGAGAAAGGTCTAGGTCCCAATTGTCAGCTTAAGAGCTTAAAACTTATGGGAAGGCCACAAATTTGGGGGCTTATTGTACTTGTCACCAAGGAGGGGGAATAGCAACTATCCCCTAAAATATTTGGAGGATTGGAGATGTAAAAACTTGAGTGGGGTCTTGAGCCAATCACAGAGCCCCTTAGAGTTTTGGCTGTGTAGATGCAGTGTTGGGAAAGGGTTTTCCACAAAAGGTGCCTATTCTTATAAAGGGTGACATGTTTCTCTCTTCTTTTTAGTCCAGTGAAAAAGCCCCATAGACATTACCTCTGTGTTGTGCTTAAGAGGTCCCTGTGTGTGTGTGTGTGTGTGTGTGTGTGTATGTGTGTGTGTGTTAGGCTCTCTTGGGAGCTTCTGAAGTACCTCTGATGCTGTCCTTTCCCAGAATCTGTCCATAGAACCTGCAGTGAGGTTTTTAATGCAGGTAATCAAGAAACTCGTTTACAGCCAGAAGCAAACTGTTTTGCCATCAGCACAGCCAACAAAATAGCACACTGTTGGCAGGAGACGATCATTGCTCTAATATCTTTCAGGCTGCCAACGATGAAAACACTGCAGTAAAACTGCTGTCCCAAGCAAAAAAATTCAATTTTTAGAACTGAACTATTTTACAGGGCACCTGACCAATCAGATCCTGTGTGAGGTGAGGTTGTTCATGGTGATACATGACTCAGCTCTATTATTTCATAATTTCCTACCTCTTTTTCTCCTTCTGTGGCTCATGCTTCTTGGGTACTCCATACCATATTCCCCTTGCCCCTTTCCACTCGGATATTTTTTATCTAGGCTGTTCTCTTTGTGAGCATTTGTCTGGACCAGTCTTTCTTCCCAGTTTTCAACTTCTCCATCAAAACCTTCCCTTCCTATATAACTTTCCTGCAGTGTCTTGATAGATGGTTTGCTTTCTTTTCAAGGATTAGATATATAGGAACTTTTTCAAGACCTATTTATTTATGCTAGCAGTAAAATCTGACATTAGGCCAACTTTAGACTTATAGTTATACGGCTTTCCTTCATTTTAATGCAGCTAGTGATTGCACAGAGAAGTTAAATAATAGATGTAGGTTTTCCTGTTCAGAGCTTTATTAATTTTATAGCTTTATTAATTTCATAGCTTTATTAATTTATTTATATTCGTTGATGCATTCAATTGCTCATCAAGTAATTATTGTGCACATGTCACGTGAGAAAAGTGAGATTTGTCTTCTGCCCTTATGGAGCTTCTGGTCTAATGGGAAAGCTGGCAATATTCTAATGATCACAAAACAGATGAAAAATTACAACTGTAAGAATAGTATAAGCATGAATTATTAGAAGAATTGACATAATATGGAGGTGAGAGTAGCTTCTCTGAGAAGAATTGCGATGAGGTCTGATGGAAGACTAGATGTTGGCTGGAGAAGAGGCAGTATGGCAGGCAGGGGACAAGCATGTGCAAAGGCCCTGTGGTGGCGGGGGGCAAGCAACTGAGAGAAGGACTGTGTGATAAGAGTTCAGAGACTGTTGCTGGATTTCCAAATAGCTAGACTAAGTCACTGAAATATTTTAGGTGGAGGGGTGACATTATCAGATTTGTATTTTAAAAAGAATGCCGATAAGATGGACACATGATTAGAGGATAAAGAGTAGGTGGAGATAGACTGGTGAGGAAGTCTCTCAGTAGTCCTGATGAGAGTGAAGGTGGCTTAAATGGGAGTGGTGCTGTGCTGGAGATGGACAGAGGTGGGCAGAAATGAAAGGTCTAAATTTAACAAAACTTGGTCATAGATTGGACGTCAGAGGAGAGGGTGATGTCAGGCATGGGTTTCAGATTCCTGGCTGGCTCAGGTGGATGAGTGAGGAATGATGGAAGAGAACCAATTTCATGGTGGGAGGTCACAGGTTAGTTTCTTGTTAGATTGAGATGCTTTAGGATTGTCAAGGTGGAGATGTCAGAAAGACAGTTGCATTTACATATCTGGAACTCAAGAAAGGGTCTGGGATAGAGTTATAAACAGGGGAACCAAAGCTCCAAGAATTTCTTGCTCAAAGCCATGCAACTGTTCAGTGGTAGAGCCATGATTAAATGTGCATCTTTTTGCTGCTTAACCAAGCATGTCCTTAATGCTACAAAGAGAAAAAGACAAATGAGGTAAGTTGAGCCTGCGAGGCAGGGATACTCCCTTTCCCCTGCCTCGGTGATTCTGCTGGTGATGAAAATTCAAAGCAAAAATATTAGAAGAATATAGCTATCCATGCCTTCTTTTTAATGTTACATGCACTGTGAGATTTGAGAGTTCTGTTTACATTTTGATTTGATATTTTCCTTACATCTAAATATTAACAACTCACTAACAGATTGGATTTGATTGCCCCTGAGGACCAAAGGTATAACTCAATGGAGTAATGTAAACAGATTGAAATTGATTGCAATGTCTTGTTATGTTCTTAAAAGAGAAAAAAATGTGGGTATCTCTGAAAGATTTCATATTTAAGTCCTGCTGTGGTCTTTGTTTTAGAAGACATAGGAGGAAGTAGTGTGGGAGGAAAACTGGGGGAGGACCACAGTTACCATTAAGGTTGTATAGGGGCTATTGGAAAAAGCCTATTGATTGTGGCTGTCATAATGACAAAGGGCTAATGTGCACCTTCTTCAGTTTGGCATGTTTGTTCTGAAAGCAGGGTGTATAGAAGCAGTGAGCTGTTAAATACAGGAGCTTCACGTTGTTATAATTTCCTAGTGCATGTGCTCAGGACAGCATTTTTAAATGTTAATGGTACTATTAATTCCCAAACTCTATTTTGCAATTTAAAATCACCTATTCTTCTGCAAGGTTGAAACCTGACTTTCCATTATGTGGCATAAAAATGTCTCAACTCTTTGGTTTGTTTTGCAAGGGAGAGATGATTTAAATGTTCTTCAGTGTCCTTTCTTGTTTCAACGATGCTCAAGGGGTTTTTAGTCCTAAACTTTCCATTTCAATTAAGTCTGAAGCTGCACATCCAAGATTGCTGGCAAAGTCTCCCTGCCCTCATCCTATACTTCACTCCTCACTTCCATACCCTTTACTCCGAATGTCTATGGGACTAACCAGACAAAGTCATGTGTGATAGTCTCATGGCGTTTTTTTTTTTTTTTTTTTTTTTTCTGGATCCATTTTCTTCTGTGTTCTCATTGTTTGGCTAGGGTTTGCTTTGTCCACCACTTGTTGAAGTTAACTTTTAAATGGAAAGACGGTGATGTCGTTTGGAGGACACCCATACAGGATGTTTTGAGGACCATAAGAACTTCCTCTAATCACTACACCCAAGTAGCCTCCTTTTGGGCTCTAACATGATGCTCCGAACTCTCACATTAATTACTGAGTCAGAGCATTGAAGTGTGAGCCTAAGATGTGACTGACTGCCTTCCAGGTAGGACTCAGATGTAGGAAAAGCTGAGTGAAGTGGAGAAAGAAACCATAAATACGTGAAAAATGAAATTAAATTACACGAATTCATGTAACATTGAACAGTTATCTAGTTAATACCCGTTTTGATACTCACCCTTCTAGGCCCTGGGGATAAAACAACACAAACGAGATCCTTTTCTTTATAGAGTTTACTTTTTTTTTTTTAACATCTTTATTGGAGTATAATTGCTTTACAGTGGTGTGTTAGTTTCTGCTTTATAACAAAGTGGATCAGTTATACATATACATATGTTCCATATCTCTTCCCTCTTGCATCTCCCTCCCTCCCACCCTCCCTATCCCACCGCTCTAGGTGGTCACAAACCACCGAGCTGATCTCCCTGTGCTATGCGGCTGCTTCCCACTAGCTATCTATTTTACGTTTGGTAGTGTATATATGTCCATGCCACTTATAGAGTTTACTTTTAAGTGAATTAATATAGCGACTCAAGACAATTCCCATTTATGGCCAATACTTCCTTGTCAAATGAGTCTTGTCATTCTCAAGATGGACCGTACATCTTAGGGGCTGAGAAATATATAGGATTCACAAGTGACTTTATACATGTACCAAGCATTGTCTGCAGACTGAATGAATAAATCGAGATCTAATTGTTGCGTTAGAGTCTGCATTCTGGTTTAATTTTAAGTAGATGTTACTTGGATAGTGTAAGGGCATTGTTATAGAGAGAAGGAGCTATAGATTCATTGAAGAGGGCGATTCTATATACTAATGGCATTTGGTTTGGGGGTTAGAACTAGCAGTTGGTTTACTTTTGCTCTAGGGTTATGTAGGAAAAAAATGAAACGACTCTCATTTCATGCTTCATTGGCACAGCAGATCACACAAGTCTCTTTTCCTCTCTGTTAGGGTCACAGATCCAATAGCATTCTATCACAATTGGCCTCACAACTCAGTTCTTTTTCAGAAGTTGCAAAATAATCTATGAAAGAGAGAAACTGATCTAGAGTTAGCCCTTCTTCACCCCAAAGCAGAACATTGGGTGATCTGCCTTGAACATCCACCATGAAGCAGACTCCTGATTAGGGCTCATGGCATGACTTGAGGGAAGGCAAGGATGAGGCAAGGTGTTGGCATTCTAATGTGGAGATTGGCAGTGATGTTGTGATATCCACTGTGATGTTGGTATCATACAGATCTGCTCTGCACTTAGACCAGTACTGACTTATAACAGTAGCAACAGCTGCAGAGCAGGTCTTAACTAGCAGTGGGATCAGAGGAACAGGCTGCTGGTTTCTGTCCCACTTTCATCCCATACCTACTCCATTTCAAGAAGTGCAGGACAATGGCTCTGGTTTTGTGGCATGTTAGCTCTTATTTTGGGAAGGCTGCTATACCAAGAATATCCTAGTGAGTCATGTCCTTAGTGAATCATGACTGCTCTGTTATTAAACAGTAGTATTTATGGAGCATGTGACATGTGCCTAGAAATAGGGTAGAGGCTGAGAGGGACTCTCATTGGGGAGAGCACTTGCTCTCAAATACAGATTGCAGAGTCAAGCCTAAGACATGGACCAATGGCCGAGTACACAGTTTAGCATATAGCCATGTGATAATACATGGTAGAGATGAAATGCAGCAGGAGTTCAAAGAAGGAAGACATTAACTAGTAGGGTGAGAGATTCAGGGTTTGTGAAAGAAGTAGAATTGAAATATAGATAGGATTTGACCATAATATCTCCGTTTCCTTTTCTACTATTTGAGTCAGTGAATCTCCATTTCTGTTGCTGTCCCTTTCTTGTAGCTAGAGAGGGCCATGAAGATACTCTCATATGGTATTGATGATTTTCAGCTCATTTTTGTGGCCAAGATTCTGCTCTACAAGTCAAGATATTTTAGGACAAGAAGGTCAAAACAGATCAATCGTTTCTGATGGTCCCCTATGACTGTCAAAGGACACCTTAAGTCCAATGACTGGGCAAGAAGGTACTTCAGTCATAATGCCCTGGTTACTTCTAGATTACTTTTATGAAGAGGTTGGAGAATATCTACTGATGTTGCACAGAATGTATCGCAGTACGATGCAAATGTAGGATCCATTTGTAACTCCATTACTACGGAAGGCACTGCTTCCAATCCCCCTCCAATGGCCCCGTGCTCAGATGTATCTCAGAGCTGCAGAGAAGCTGCCCAGCAGACACCAGGCTCTGGGTACAGAGGCAGAGAGGGAGAGGGGCGACATTTGGCAGTCTCCCAGGGGAAATGATAGAAGGCTGCAAATCATCTGTGAGAGCAAGAATGGTTCGGATTTAAGACCATCCAGGGAAAGAGTAATGATGGAGAGCCCCACAGAGGTGGAATAATGACCACCACAACTGTTCCCTTAGCTGTGGCTGTCAAAGTTTATTACCAGTTGCCAAACCCTAAGTGTTGTTACATATAAATATGCATAGTAACTTGTTTATAAAATTTCATAGCAAATGTGAATTCAGTCATTCTGACAATTCCTTTTGTCTCCATAAAGTTCTGAAGTTAAAGATACTCCATCTTGGTATTATTATATATAAAAACATGGGGAATTTGATAGCAGGCCAAGACCCTGGTCCCCAGTGAAGGCAAAACCAGATGGTCAGCACCCCTACGTATTTCTGTTTGGTTGTGTTACATATTTCACACCTCTAGCCAGGAAGATTTGATTCCAAAATTCTTGCTCAGGTTATGATGAAAACAATTTGAACCAAGAGGCAACTTAAGATTTTCAAAGTTTATTCTATTATAATGCTTTCAAAAGTTATCTCAGAAAGGAAATGAATGAAGAGAGATTTTGTGATTCATTTGATAAAAAATAGAGGTGATGAAAATAGCTCTAAGACGGTAGAGCCTTCAGGAAGTGCAGCTCCAAAGATGGGGAGCTGCAGCCCAAAAGTTTAGTGACACTGAGTTGCCAGTATCAGCAAAGGGCTGCAGACTGATTTGAAATGCTGCTGTCGTTTTCAGAAATCCCACTGGTTGATGATGGAAACTGCTAATATGAGCTTGAACATTCTGGATAATGAATACTACATAAGGGACGGGGGAAGTATTGCGAAGAAAGCTGTTAGAACAAAAGAAATTAGGCAGTATTGAGTCCCTTGGCTAAGACTGCTGTGCCTGGAGAAAAAAAAAATTATCCCAGACTGAAAAGAATGCCATCATATTTAACAGACACTGACTTGTTTTCATTTTGAAAGTTGATTTTTTCCCCACACCGGGGTAGATTTTAAGCAGGTCTATGTGGGCTGTAAAGTAAAATAAACAAGCAAAAGCAACACATGCTGTCTTTGACTATTCTCACCAGGTACTTTTTATATTATTTGAGAACTGTCAGCATGAATTCTAATATTATTAGACCTGGGTAATTAGTGCATATCACTAATCTCAGGATTGCAATTACTTCTGAGTAGGAAGAAAGGAAATGGGATTGGAGAGGAGTTCATAGAGGACTTCAACACTTTCTGCAATATTTTATTCCTTAAAATAAAATAAAACAAAAGAAAGAAACAAACGCAATATTTGAAACACATTGGGCAGTATGTTAACATTGGTTCACATGGGTTCATATGTGCTTATTATTCTTTACACTTTTCCATATGTTCTAAATATTTCAGACTTAAAAATTATTGGAAGAGAATAAAAATGCAATCTCTGAATTCTCATGTTAGCTATGGAATGGAGTTTGATGGACATCTGTTTCCTAGGATACTGCATGATAATTTTCCAGGGACTGTCATGAATCTATTATCCTTTTTAATGGAAAAGAATCAGCCCAGGGCAGGTATTGGCAAATTACCCAGGTCTTTCAGGACATAGTCCTCTTTACCCTACCACCTCTTCAATGTAGATAAAGGTGACTCTCAATTGTATTTGTAACCCCAGAAAAAGTACATCACACAGCTTGAAGTTTTGTGTGTGTGTGTGTGTGCGCGCGCGTTTTTACCTTTGGCATTTCATGACTATTCAGATATTTTTTTGTATCAGTATCCATCCACCCCATCAAGTTATACGCATCTTATATTTTTTGTCACTTCCTAAAACACATTTCATATCTTATTGGTGACTAAGGATATAATTTTTGCCATTTTGGGGGAAAGTATTTGCTAAAATCCTCATGATTAATATTAATGCTAATTTTCCCACAAATATTCCTAGATTTATATGTATAAAGAGGATTGTAAATACTTTTAGAAGCATGCTTTTCTCATATTCTAAGGGTGCAGGGTCTGTTAAAAGTATTTTCTTTAAATATTTTTAAAAGAAATCAATACTTTTTTTAAACATTTAATATATATTAAGCGGATAACTAAAATCAGCTTTCTCACTTTAATATACCTCAATGTGTAGTGTACCTATAAGTATAAGATTGTGTAAATGTCTCAGAAACTTGGGGAAACAGCAATGACCACACTGGTTGTAGAGGCTTGGTGTGCACGTGCTTCCCAACTCACTAGGTGGCGCTGTGGAGAGTCGACTCTTGCTACTGACCCTGCTGAATAGGGCTACATGTAATATCAAGAAAATTATATCTTCGCTCAGTAAATAGTATTGGGATGTAAATGTACAAAAATGAAACTAAAGAGATACAAGAACTTCATCTTACTATTTCAGGGAAGAATATGTGGGAACTGAAAGGTTTGATCCCCATCAAAAAGCATTATACACTTGATCGGGTGGGTTAGATATTTTCTTTCTTTAGAAACAACACGGATATATAACACTTATTTTTTAAATAAAAATTAACTTTATCAGAAGCTAACTTGGTGTTTTCTCTGATGCGTGGTCGATTCAGGGATGCTGATGTATTGAATGTAATGTAATAATTACTATGCATGTATAGAACTTTCATATACTTTGTCTCCCATATTTTTACCATAGGCTTGTGATGTAGGTAAATGCATAATTTTCAAGATAAGGAAATGAAGTTCAGAGAGAACAAGTCTGTTTAATGTCGCTCAAAACGTGTGTGGAGAAACTATGTGCAGATCCAGGATTTCTGACTCCAAAACATGTCTTCTGTCTTTCACTAGGCCATACTTCCTGGGTCCAATATACAAACAAAACAAAATAAAACAAAAATCTCCATTCTCTAGAAATTTATGTCCATAGACATCTGAGACAGATTTCTTTCAGAGTGTTATGCTCACCTGTACCTAAGGAAGAAAGCACTTGCTTTCTAATATGAGTATTGGTTTATTCAATTCCTAGGGATCAATTTGGTTACAGATGTCTTAGCATCCAAAAAGAACACTTTATCTTCTTTTGTACAGTCTTCCAACTTACAAAGCATTTTGCATAGCATAAAATTTATAATTCATCTTCACAACTCCTTAAGGTATGTGGGATATCACAAATGTGTAAATGAAGATGCCAACTCCCAAGAGGTCGAAACTTGAATTTCGGATATCTTATTCTAAGGTGATTGTGTCTATAAACTTCATGACTCTTTACATTGTTTAGAAATTTCCTCCACTTTCTTTTCAATTATTTTTCTTTGCTTGATGTTATTTTAATCCTTTAAGGCACAATAGCAATGGTGAGGGAAATGGTGTATCATTATAACCTGCGGAGAAGTTGGGATGCATGTGCATTTTGGAAGAATAAATACAACCATACAATAATTCTATATTTGACAATTAAATATAATAACTCATATTTGGAAAGTAAAAAGAGTGCCTATTATTTTTGTGATATAAGCTACCAAAGGGAATGCTTAGCAAAGCTTTGGGGGTAGGACATGGCTAAAAAGGGCTGAAAAATACCCATGTACTAGGAACCACAAGGGCTATGGAATCAGAGATTTAAGTCCAAACCCCAGCTCCATAGCTCAGTAGTTGTGTCCCTGAAGCAAATTACTTAATAGTGGAAAATGGAGAGAGTGAGAATTGTTTGATAGATTTGGTGTGAGGATTTATCAAGTAAAACATAGAGTGCCTAGAATGGCATCTGGTCCATGGAAGACATTAAAAAAATTTTTTTTTCCTTTTTAAAAAAAAATTCACTCTTCTTTTTCCCCTTTTTAAAAAGAAATTTTATTAGCTAATTCTATTCTGGCTGAAGAATTTAGTGCCTTCTGCCGGGAGGCTATAGCTTGAACTCTCTTATTTGCCATCCATATAGTAAGAAAAGGGGACTTCCCTGGTGGCACAGTGGTTAAGAATCCACCTGCCAATGCAGGGGACACGGGTTCAATCCCTGGTCCAGGAAGATCCCATATGCCTCGGAGCAACTAAACCCATGTGCCACAACTACTGAGCCTGCGCTCTAGAGCCCATGTGCCACAACTACTGAGCCCGCGTGCCTCAACTACTGAAGCCCATGCGCCTAGAGCCTGTGCTCTGCAACAAGAGAAGCCACCACAATGAGAAGCCTGCTCACCACACAGAAGAGTAGCCCCCGCTTGCCACAACTAGAGAAAGCCCACGTGCAGCAGCAAAGACCCAACGCAGCCAAAAGTAAAATTTAAAAAATAAGAAAAAAATTTCATGGTTACAAGAGGAGACATTAAAAGCATAAAGTTGCAGCTGGCAGGTGCTAGCAGGTATTTTGAGAATGACTGATGGTGTCCTTAAGTCTTTTATACAGTTTAGAAAATGCAAGTTCTCAGTAATAAAGGAACATGCCTGAACCCATGTCCACGATGGCCATCCAGCTGTATCTTGGATGCCTGAACCACAGTTACTCTAAAAACTTCACCCTTGTATTCAAATAACTGGTTGGTTGTGTTGACTTGGTCCCATCTGGTTTGCAGCCCATCTAACCTAAAGGCAGGCAGATACAGACTGATTAAAATCAAGGTGATTTTGGAAGCAGGGAATCATTGCAACCTTTTTAATATTTTGGCCTCAGAATTAGGAGAAGGAAGTGTTTCATTTTGCCTGGGTTGGACTGGGGTAGCTTCTCTCCCTGCCAAGTCCTCACTCAGTGTGCCAGATGGAAATGCCAAGGGTTGGGCAGATCCAAGTGGTGAGAGGCCAGCAAATGACAGCTCTTGGGAAGTGCTTTACCTCTTGCAGCCTGCTGACGGGCAACTTAGCACCGTCTGTCCTCTCTCAGGCTTGGGAAAGATACTCCCAAAGTCTGAGACCAGGAGGAAGTCAGCCCATCATCCCCTGCTCTGGTCATACCTTTAATGGGTAGTAATCTTTGAAGGTTCTCCTTGTCACCAGTGAAATATTTCAAAGCTCCCAGGACAAAGTTGGTTCTTTAGCACAAAGGATTGGCTTTACCATTGGACAGAGCAGGTGCTTTCCTTTATGGGCTATTTTCTGGCTGACTGAGAGGCTCTCTTGAATATGTACACTTTCAAAAACTCCTCTTTTAGAGACTCACTTTTTTTCTGTTAAGAAGGATGGGATAGGGCTTCCCTGGTGGCGCAGTGGTTGAGAGTCCGCCTGCTGATGCAGGGGACACGGATTCGTGCCCCAGTCCGGGAAGATCCCACATGCCGCGGAGCGGCTGGGCCCGTGAGCCATGGTCGCTGAGCCTGCAAGTCCGGAGCCTGTGCTCCACAATGGGACAGGCCACAACAGTGCGAGGCCCGCGTACCGCAAAAAAAAAAAAAAAAAAAAAAAAAAAGGATGGGGTAGGAACTGTGTCTCTCAACAGCTGTTTTAGCCTTTCTTGTGTGCCTTGTTGTACTGCAGCTGGAAAACTATCAACTTTCTTTCCCGGTCTTCCTTGCAGTAGGGATTGGGATATGATTTGGTTTCCATCAATTGGGTGCACTTCAAGGAGACTTAAATTCAGGCATCAGCTCCGTGAGGAGAACGGTGGTGATACAGGAGGCATCTATTTTGCTCATGAGAGCCCAGCAGGCATGGCTTTGCTCTGGGCCAACCATCCTAAAGGGGCCTCTGATGTGCAGGTCACAGCAGGCGTGGTGGGACCCGGCAGCCAGCAGCAGATCACCACCGTCCTCATTCCAGATTCCTGCCTGGGGCAGAGGTAGGAGTTGCACGGGCAGGCCCATTCTGCGGTGGTATTTGGAGGTGAGGCCCTGCCCAGGTGCCAGGCCTTTGGTAATTTTGTAAGCATCCAACCACCTGTATGAAACTTCTTTCTCCCTAACGTGGCCACAGTGATTTTTATTATTTACAACTGAATCCAGCAATTATATTTCAAACATCTTAAAATCTTTTGGCTCACTAGATTTCATCCTTCACAATTTCTGTGATCTGTGTGTGGAAATGGTAGGAAGTTTTATGGAATGAAAAGAGATAAGCAGGGTGATACAGGGAAGACAGCATGAGATTTGGAGCCAGAACGCTTGGTTTTCACTCCTGCTCTGCTATTTACTAGTTGCAGGTCCTTGAGCAAACTTCTTTCTCTCTGTGCTTTAGTTTCTTCTTATAAAATAGGAACAATACTAAATAACTTTCAGGGATGCTATGGGAATTAAATAGTATAGAAATATAGGAAAAGCATCTTCTATATATTAGGCACTCTATAAATGTTAGATATAATTATAAATAACTACACTTAATATATGTGTGGATATATAAGGTGAAGATCTGGAAGACTGCCAAAATGAGTGTGTGTGTGTGTGTAGGAGGGTAGAGGTGAGGTTGGTAAGGGAAGATGTGGATACAGAGAAAGCATCAGGAAAGGAAGAAAACATTTTCAAAGGGCTGGTGAGAGGCCATTGCAGTCTAACTTTATGGGCTTACAGACATTATCACATATCATGTTTTACTAAGATAACATACTTCTCTCCACAGAAATGCTCCCTAATACCTTAAATATAACTGATCAGCTTTCATATAGCTGTGAGTATGGACCTTATTGAAACCATGGTTCTGATTCTTACTTGCTCTATGAACATAGGTAAGTTACTAAAACTTCCTTCGCTGCAGTTGGTTCATGTAAAATGGGGATAAAAATAAGAGCTCATTGAGTTATGTGAGGTTTAAATGAGTTAACACATGTGAACCATTTTGAAAGGTGCCTGGCACATAAAAAGTAATCAATAAAGTTACTATTGTTCTCATAGATTAATTATAATTTATCATGGAATCAGTGTGTGTATGTATGTACAGAGGCATAACTTTGTATGTATGTTTGTATATGTGCTTGTGGTACATACATGTGTATGCATATACATGCTTATTGTGAATGTATATGTTTGAGCATATATGTGTGTGCACATGTGTGGATGCACATATACTTTTATGCATGTGAATGTGTATATGTTAGGTATATGTGTATTGTTTATATGCTGTATTATGTATTTGCATGTATGCATCAACCTTCATGTATGGGTATATTATTGTTTGTACTGTGTGTATAAGTGCCTGGATATGTGTGTATATGCTTAGTGTATGTATATGGATATGTGTATATGTTGGTTATGTCCATATATATGTTCCACATATATGTATATGAATGTGTGTATGTTAGGTATACACATATTGTACATGTGATGTATGCTGTACTTGTGTTTGCATGCATGCATTACTGTTTGTATAGGTATATTTGTAGTATGTATGATGTGTATGTGTACCTTGGTATATGTGTCTATGTTTAGTGTACTTGTACGGATATGTGTATATGTTGGCTATGTCCATACATATGTTCACATGTGTATGTACAGATTTGTTGTGTATGGTTGTCTAGGATGTGCAACATATAATCTGGAGAATGCCATTCACATTAAAGTCTGTAGGAATGCACAGCCCTATGAGGTAGTCCTGTGCTGTTTTATAGAAATAGGAGACACAGTAAAGGCACCATTAGAGGGTGCAATGTCCCCCCTTCAGGGCGAAATACAAGAGCTCTAGATTTTCTCTCCCCTTCCCACTCTGCTGGAAAGAAAGAAAAAAATAAGGTAGCACTATTTTGTGCAATACACATTTGCCTAAACTACTTTATGCCTGCTTTGGTTTAATGGGTTTTATGTTTATCATTTCTCATTGTTTGAATCCAGCACAACTGGTTTGGCAATGTAAGGAACATTACCACTTTGGAAAGCACACACCAGCCCTAAAGCAACCTTGGGCTAGGCCATTCCAGAGATCTTGGCAAGAGCATTTCCGGGCAGTGCAGGGAAGTTATGGGACTTCAGGATGTAGGACCAAGTATCACCCAGAACTTCACTTTCTCATTGGCCAAATTTGGTTTTCATAAAACCGCAGGGTTTTAGACCTGGCTGCACTTTGGGCAGAGATCTCAGGGTTGTCAGTTGTTTATCTGCCTCCACACACATCATGTATGTGGTACCGTCCTATTAGTAACATCTTTTCTACTTGACAACCTCTCATTGAGAGTAGCAACTCTTTAAATGAATGAGTGACCCCAAGGCTTAGAGTCAAGGAATTTCCCCCAAGTTCTACAGGCAGATAGGAACAGAGCTAGGCCCAGAGTCTAGAGATCTTAGCTCACCCTTGAACCTTTACATGTATATTTGTTGTTATTTTGAGTTTGATTACCAATCAGTTTTCAGGCATAGATCCTAGTCTGGTGCTCCTGGAATCATCTTTTCAAGGGTGGGCTGGACAAACGCTGAAGGGTTAGAGTCTGTATTCATGCGTCATAGTTTCTCCATTTGACAGGTGTTGAGATGTGTAAACCCGGGAGGAGTGGACTGCACTCTTCCAGCCCGCGCATTCCCTATTCTGCTCTCTTCTTGGCTTTGGAGTTAATTCTTTTTTTTAAAAAAATGATTATTGAGATTTATTTTTTCTTTTTTTGTGGTATTATTTACATACAATAAAACAAACATATTTTAAAAATACAGTTGAAAGGGCTTAACAATTGTATATACAGTTTCCCCTTGGTATCCATTGGAATTGTGTTCCAGGACCCACGTGGATACCAAAATCCAAGGATGCTCAAGTCCCTTATAAAAATGGCTTAGTATCTGCATATAACCTACACAGCATCCTCCCTTATACTTACTTTTTTTATTTTTATTTTTTATTTTATTTTTATTTTTTTTTTTTTTGCGGTATGCGGGCCTCTCACTGTTGTGGCCTCCCCCGTTGCGGAGCACAGGCTCCGGACGCGCAGGCTCCGGACGCGCAGGGTCAGCGGCCATGGCTCACGGGCCCAGCCGCTCCGCGGCATATGGGATCCTCCCAGACCGGGGCACGAACCCGTATCCCCTGCATCGGCAGGCGGACTCTCAACCACTTGCGCCACCAGGGAGACCCTTACTTTTTTTTTTTTTTTTTAAAAATTTGACCGCATATTTATCTTTATTGGAGATCTTTACATTCCTCATATGGGTTCGAGTTACTATCTAGGATCCTTTCATTTCAACCTGTAGGACTAAGGAAGGTAATGAACTCCCTCATTTCAGGTAATAAAATCCCTTTTATTTAGCTAGGAATGTCTAAATTTCTGCCTTATTTTTGAGGGAAAGTTTTGATGGATATAGAATTCTCCATTGACGTTCTTTTTTGTTTCAGCACTTTTTTTTGTTTTATTTTTTATTTATTTATTTTTGTTGTTGAGGTATAGTTGTTTTACAATGTTGTGTTAGTTTCTACTGTACAGTGAAGTGGAGTTCCTTGTGCTATACAGCAGGTTCTTATTAGTTATCTATTTTATACATATTAGTGTATACATGTCAATCCCAATCTTCCAATTCATCCCACCCCCCCACCCCCACCCCCCACTTTCCCCCCTTGGTGTCCATACATTTTTTCTCTACAACTGTGTCTCTATTTTTGCCTTGCAAACTGGTTCATCTGTACCATTTTTCTAGATTCCATATATATGTTTTAATATACAATTTTTTTTTCTCTTTCTGACTTACTTCATTCTGTATGACAGTCTCTAGGTCCATCCAGGTCCCTACAAATGACCCAATTTCATTCCTTTTTATGGATGAGTAATATTCCATTGTATATATGTACCACATCTTCTTTATCCATTCATCCGTCGATTGGCATTTAGATTGCTTCCATGACCTGGCTATTGTAAATAGTGCTGCAATGAACATTGGGGTGCATGTGTCTTTTTGAATTATGGTTTTCTCAGGGTATATGCCCAGTAGTGGGATTGCTGGGTCATATGGTAATTCTATTTTTAGTTTTTTAAGGAACCTCCATACTGTTCTCCATAGTGGCTGTATCAATTTACATTCCCACCAACAGTGCAAGAATGTTCCCTTTTCTCCACACCTTCTCCAGCATTTGTTGTTTGTAGATTTTCTGAATGCCCATTCTAACCACTGTGAGGTGATACCTCATTGTAGTTTTGATTTGCATTTCTCTAACAATTAGTGATGTTGAGCATCTTTTAATGTGCCTCTTGGTCATCTGTATGTCTTCTTTGGAGAAATGTCTAGTTAGGTCTTCTGCCCATTTTTTGATTAGGTTGTTTGTTTTCTTAATATTGAGCTGCATGAGCTGTTTATGTATTTTGGAGATTAATCCTTTGTCTGTTGATTCATTTGCAAATATTTTCTCCCATTCTGAGAGTTGTCTTTTCATCTTGTTTATAGTTTCATTTGCTGTGCAAAAACGTTTAAGTTTCAATAGGTCCCATTTATTTATTTTTGTTTTTATTTCCATTACTCTAGGAGGTGGGTTAAAAAAGATCTTGCTGTGATTTATGTCAGAGTGTTCTTCCTGTGTTTTCCTCTAAGAGTTTTATAGTGTCTGGTCTTACATTTAGGTCTTTTTCTTTTTCTAAATTTATTTTTGGCTGCGTTGGGTTTTCATTGCTGCGGGTGGGATTTCTCTAGTTGTGGTGAGTGGGGGCTACTCTATGTTGTGGTGCACGGGCTTCTCATTGTAGTGGCTTCTCTTGTTGTGGAGCACTGGCTGTAGGCACATGGGCTTCAGTAGTTGTGGCACACAGGCTCAGTAGTTGTGGCTTGTGGGCTCTAGAGCACAGGCTCGGTAGTTATGACACACGGGCTTAGTTGCTCCACGACATGTGGGATCTTCCCAGACCAGGGCTTGAACCCATGTCCCCTGCATTGGCAGGCATATTTTTAACCACTGAACCACCAGGGAAATCCCTGGAGTTAATTCTTGCAGTTGAGTCCGGATACTAAAGAGAAGCCTCTATTAAAAATAACGCGTGTTGAGTAGGGTTTGAATGGTCCCTACATAACCTCTCTAAGCTTCTGAATAAAATACCCCGAGAGACACTGAAAAAAATATGGGAAATATTGCCCAAACTTGAGAGAAATTTCCACAAACTACACAGCTGAAAAACTGAATTGAAAAACACAACCAGTAGCCCACCTGTGTTTAGAAATGAATTAAGATTGCCTTCTGAAGAGTAGGTTCTGAGCACCCTTTGTAACCACTCTGCTGATCCACCTGCATGTGAAATGCAAGATGGGTATCAACCAGAAAACTAGGCATCCATCTGCATTCCTGCATGGCTAATAATTTAGTGTTACCACAGTCTCATCTCCCCTCTCACTTTCATTGTGACACTTCCATTGAGAGGTTGGGACTGCCATGGGCAGGGAGTGGTGCTGGTGGGAGAACTCGTGGGGCTCACAAGCCCGCCTTGGTGCTGGCCCATGAGTAATGGGCTGAAGGCAGGTGCTAAGAGAGGTTTTTATTTACTCTAACTGTTCAAGACACTGGGAAGCAGCCAGTCAGAGTTGGGAAAGATACCACAGAAGCCTGGCAGAGCTGCTCTTGAGGAAAAATCCATTCAAGACTGGAAATTGGTCTGAGCTGCACACAACCACTTATGGACTTGAGAAAGGATTTTCAACAAAGTCGAGATGGAACAGAGAGTCAGGCTAAGGACTTTTCCAACTCCTTGTCTCTTGGCAAATGCAGGCCTGAATAGATATCTCCTCCTTTGTGTTTTAATAAAAATAAAACAAAAAACAACAAGAATATATTTCCTGTGAGACAGAACTTTCTGCAAAATAAGTGAGATGGTACATCATCCTGAAAATTCAGAGGGGGAGCAGATTTATTAAAATTATTTACTGGAGGGACCACCAGGGAAAATGTAATCATTATTTAGCTGCCTCAA
Organism: Mesoplodon densirostris; assembly: GCF_025265405.1. Lineage (NCBI taxonomy): Eukaryota > Metazoa > Chordata > Mammalia > Artiodactyla > Ziphiidae > Mesoplodon > Mesoplodon densirostris. The sequence goes on from NC_082674.1 coordinate 32,322,351, forward strand.
TAAAAAGCTAGAAGACATGGTATCTATGAAATAAAAGCAGAAAACTGTAAGGAGAGAACAACCAGGGATGTAATCAGGGCAACTGATGTAATAAGATGAAAGAAATTAAAAATGAAGTAGCATTTGAATTCTCATTAGTGGCAGTAACATGAAGAATGGACTTACAGGACATCAGATCAATGGTGTGGAAGGCAAACAGAGTAGCTCAGAATTCAGAGGAAAAGGACAAAGAGATAATAAATGTGAAAGATAAGATGTTATTCTATACACATGCATATCAGATGATATATACTTGTACATTCATACATATGTGTATGTAAGTGTATGTGCATATGTGCTTATGTACAGATATATGTATAAACGTATATATGTTTATACACACACACACACACATATATATATATAGGAGAATAGAGAACCAACTTAATCATTTTATATGATCCGACAATGTACCAGAACATTCCAATAGAAGCATTAACTAACAATATATTCAAAGAAAACTTTCATAAGTTGAAAAAAGATTCAAATAGGCTGATTGAAAGCAATCTATATTTTCAGCAAAATCACTGAAAAGTGACCTGACTCAGAGTCAAATTTTGAATTGCAAAGATACAGGAATAAAGCTTACGTATGTCTGAAAAATGAAAAGAGAGATTGCATAAAACAGAATGAATCAGCATGGCCTGACTTCTCTTCAGTAATAAACATCAGGAAACCATGAAAACCAAGTGTTCAAAATCTTGAGGAAAGACAGCTCAGTCATTCTGTGATTATTTCCTTTCCCTTTATCAAGAGGTAGTCATCACTCCTCACATTGTTCTCGAGCTCTCTGTCTGCATGGCTCCTCTCCTAGAGCAGAGTCTGTGTCTGAGACATCATTGGAGTGGTTCAGCCCAGAACCTTACATGGGGGGCTCTCTAGAGATGTTTGATTGGATGGAAAGAGGAAGGGATAATGGCCTAATGCCAAATGCAGATCTCTCAGATCTGCACGGCAGTGGCTAGTGGCAGGGCTATGGCTTCCCACTGCCCACTGTAGATGTTCAGTTTAGTTGGACATATTTCCAAGTGGGAACATGATGCCATTGTCCACAAGAATGTTTTTCAATTATGGATACTTCTCAGACTCATCCTCCTGCTAATCTAGCTCCCACCTACCTCCCCAAACTATCCACAACCTTGCTCTCTGCCTGCTGCCCTGCTGGCATTCTTAGAATTTCTGGAATGCACAGGCTGGCTCTAGGCCAATTCTCCTATTATCACCACTATTCCTCTTATCACAGCTGTAATGCTACATTTATTTCTATTATTAGTTGAACACTTGTCCCCTTAATTAGCTCCAAGGTCCCTAAGGACAGTCCGCATGAGTTTTTCACATAATTTTATCCCCAGCACATGGCATAAGTCTGGCCGGGAGTAAGTCTTTCATCATTATTGCTGAGTACATATGACCAAGCTAGAGACCTGAGTCAACCTGTGATATCTTGAGGTCCTCACTTTGCCTCCATGAGGCTTGGTTTCTTTTTACCAGTCAAGTGGGAACTATGTCTAAGTCACAGAATTGTTCTGGAAAACAAATTAGGCAAAGACGATGAAGGTATTTTGTAGACTACAGTCCATATGAGTAAATTGCGATTTTTGATTCTGTTGATTTTTTATTATTCTAGAACAGATGTGATCAGGGCTAAAAAAAAAAAAAAGAGAAAAAATTCATTGTTGGCCCAAAAGGGAGACTTTTGCTCCTTTTCTATTCTCTTCTTCATTCAGTGACTCTCCTTTTATTTTTTTTGCGGTCAAAGCCTGTATTAAGTAAAGGATCTGACACAAACCATTTACATCTTAATGTCAATTTAAACACTGGGGATATTTGCATTTTAAACATGATCTCTGATTGAAGAACAAAAGGCTTTGTCTAGTTTTTTTTTTTTTTTTTTTTTTTTTTTTTTTTGCGGTATGCGGGCCTCTCACTGTTGTGGCCTCTCCCGTTGCGGAGCACAGGCTCCGGACGCGCAGGCTCAGCGGCCATGGCTCACGGGCCCAGCTGCTGTGCGGCATGTGGGATCTTCCCGGACCGGGGCACGAACCCGTGTCCCCTGCATTGGCAGGCGGACTCTCAACCACTGCGCCACCAGGGAAGCCCTAGTTTTAAATAAATGGGAGACAGTAGTGATGAGACAGGGATTGAGCCCCTAGGGGTCCCTGGAGACAACAGTAGAGAAGCCCACCCCTCCATCTCCTCTGCCTGCCGCCGAGCCCTGCCATTCACACTGGAGGCCCCTCTGTTACTGAGGGAGCTTCTTCCTAGTCAGTGATTCCCCATTCTTCCGCAATCCCACCATCCTTACTCATTTTAGTTCAGAATTCCCCCTAGAATACAGTCTTCTGATTTTGAGAACTTTGGAGAATGTTGCGCTTGCTTCTGAAGAAACTGGAGGCAGTTTGGAATTTTGCCGAAAACGTATCACCTATGGGATATTTTAGCAACAACCCCACCCTGCCCTCTCCTGGTCCAGCAATCTCCAGAGTTTTTGGAGAACTAGAGAACAGCCAGGGGATTGGGTCCTGGGATGTAGAGAACTAGGAAGCAGGGGGACAGTGATAAGTGAGGGAAGGACAGACTATCACTGCTCTTTCAGGCTCTGTTGGGAGAAAAGAAACTTTGGAGCGGTTATTACTGTTGACATAATGGTTGCCACTCACCAATCGTAAGTGCCTGTGATAATTTTCTTAAGATAAATGCAGTGATGGGAGGCATCACAGGACATGCGTGGCGGCATTCCTCATAATCTCTGACTTTAAGGAGTTTACAATTTAGTGGTAGAGATGAGACATATACACGAAAAATTGAAGGATAATACAAGTAAGTATAAGCCCCCAGGGATCAGGAGGGACAGTGAGTGTTCCAGGGGACTTGGGAAGGAAGAACCCACTGTGAGCTGCAGACTGGGCTGTCAGAGAGAGCTCAGTAGCCGGCTGAGGGGGGCTTGATGTGACTTGGAAGGATGTCGAAGGGTAAATAGTATCAAGTAGGTGGAGAAAGAGGGGATGGTGGGAAGAGACCATTTCAAGGGGCAAAACAAGGCCCACATAAATTTTAAAATTCTGACATAATTAATGCCTCGTTATATCAGGGTGTGTCCCTAAAAGCTGAAGGTGAGAGTGGAGCGTGGGGGGCAGTTCATAAGTGATAGGGGTTGCGGGCTCAGCCTAAGAGCCCACATATGAGAGATAAGGACAGCGGACATGCTTACCTGTTTACAGGCGAGGCCACTGAGGAATCAGAGGAGAGGGAGGACCCAAGGCCTTGGTGATGTCCACCTCCATGTGGTTCTCGGCCACCTGCTTCCCTAGATCCGTGCTGCTTTCCTCCATGTATATTTCAGCGTCTGCCATAACTGGAGAAAAAGAAAACACAGCAGATCGAGTGATAACCCGGAGGAAGGAGGAACCCAGATTCCCTCCAGCCCGTGTGAGCTGAATAACGGCCCGGTGGACATGCTGGGCATCCAGGGACCAGAGGGGTGAGCTCTGCTCAGTTTTATTGTGCGATTCATTTCCTCCCCAGCTGGTGCGTTGGAGCCGGCTCTGCAGCTTTCAGCCAAATGACTGCAGCGCTGCAACCAGGGACCTGGCTGTGCTGAACTGATAGGTGGATTTTCCCTGCTTGCCCAACACGGGCCCAGAGCTCGTAATCCCAGCACTCCAGGGTTCTGAAGCGCCTTCCGCTAAGAGATGGCTTCTTGGAAGGCTGAGGTCTGCCTGCATCAGTGCTGAGAGCACAGGAACACCGTTCCCTCCAGAGTGGCTTTGCTTCCACACAATGCACATTGATTAAAGCTCCGTTCAGTCCTGGGGGAAGGGAAGAAAAGGGCCTCTGGAGGATTCCAGATATTGGAAAGGATCTGAACTTCAGCGAGTGAAGAGCATCAGGAACGTGGGGGAAAATTCTCCCTTATGCTTCAGCAAATTTTTAAGTCATAATACAGTATTGCTGATTAGGGGCATGTTGTTGAACACTAGGTCTCTAGAACTCATTCGTCTTGCCTAACTGAAACTTTACAACCATTGAACAGTAGCTGCCCAGTTCTCCAACCCCCAGCCCAGGCAACCACCACTGTACTCTCTGCTTCTCTAAGTTTCACTCTGGTTACAGGTTTTATGTGTGAGTACAAAGAACATCAGAACCCAGCAGGTTATACTTAGACATGAAGCTGAGGGCACTTTTTTTTTTTTTTTACTGCAGTAAAAACCACATAACATAACGTTTATCATCTTAACCATTTTTAAGTGTACAGTTCAGTAGTATTAAGTGTATTCACAGTGCTGTGAAACAGATCACAAGAACTTTTTCATCTTGCACAACTTGCAAAACTCTCTACCCATTCAACAACTGTCCTTTCCCCTCTCCTTGCAGGCCCTGGCAACCACAATTCTATTTTCTGTTTCTGTGAATTTGACTACTTTAGATCCCTCATAAGTGGAATCATATTGTATTTGACTTTTTGTGACTGGCTTATTTCACTTAGCATCATGTCCTCAAGCTTCATCCATGTTGTAGCATGTGATGGGATTTCCTTCCTTTTTAAGGCTGAATAATACTCCATTCCAGGTGTATTCCACATCTTGTTAAGCCATTCATCTGTCAATGGACATTTGGGCTGCTTCTACGTTTTTGGCTGTTGTGAATAAGGCTGCCATGGACATGGGTGTGCAAACATCTCTTTGAGACCCTGCTTTTAATTCTTTAGGATCTATAGCCAGAGTGGGATTGCTGGATAACTGGTATTGGTGAGGAGGTGGAGAAATTGAAACCCTTGTGCACTGTTTGTGGGAAAATAAAGTGATGCAGCTGCTATGGAAAACAGTATGGAGGTTCTTAAAAACATTAAAAATAGAACTATCATAGGATCTCAGTTCTCTTTAACATGGCAGCATGCAGACCAATCCATGTGTTTTCTTACTGAGTTTTTTGTTGAGCTAGATGCTTCTGTGATAAAGATAGATAAAGCCTACTATATTTAACTTTTTTTTTTTTTTTTTTTTTTTGCTGTACGCGGGCCTCTCACTGCTGTGGCCTCTCCCGTTGCGGAGCACAGGCTCCAGACACACAGGCTCCGCGGCCATGGCTCGCGGGCCCAGCCGCTCCGCGGCATGTGGGATCTTCCGGGATCGGGGCACGAACCCGTGTCCCCTGCATCGGCAGGCGGACTCTCAACCACTGCGCCACCAGGGAAGCCCCAAGCCTACTATATTTAATTGAGCAAGCATAAATAAGTAAGATAGGAAGATTTCAAAATATAGAGATTAGTGCTTGCTACCCAGAAGAATAGAATTATAACACTACAAATAATGACAAGCCTTATTCTTAACTTCTCTGCTTAGACTATAACCATAAAAGAATAACCATAGGTGTGCACAAAGAGACAGCTGTAAGTTGTTTATTGTAATATTTATAAGGGTTCCAAACTGTAAATACACAAATTATTAAAAATATAGGATTTCTTAAATTATGGTAAACCCACAAAAAGTACCACTGAGCTGATATAGAGAACAAATTAATGGTTACCAGTGGGGAGAGGGAAGGAGGGAGGGGTAAGATAGGGGTAGGGAATTAAGAGGTACAAACTATAATGTATAAAATAAGCTACAAGAAAAAAAAAGCTACAAGGATCTATTGTACAACATGGGGGATAGAACCAATATTTTATAATAACTATAAATGGAATATAACCTTTAAAAATGGTGAATCACTATACTGTGCACCTGCAACTTACATAATATTGTATATCAACTATACTTCAATTAAAACAATAACTTATATTCATAAAAGGACTACTGTGCTGCCATTAAAAGTAAGATGATTATATCTTTCAGTGAAAAAAGCAGTTTCTAAAATAGTATGTACCATCGATTCCATTTGGAGGATATATGTATTTGAAAGATATTCACAAAAATATGAATTGTGGTCAAGACTGCCGTATTACATAACTCAGGTTGTATTGTGTGAAACAGCCCAGGAGCTGTGCAAAGCAGTAGTCTTAAGTGGTTATTTCTGGGTTGTGGGATCACAGGTGTGTTCTATTTGTCCTGCATGGCCTACTTTATTTCCCTTTTTTTCTTTTTTTCAAAATACATTGTTACTAAACCAGGTGCGTTTTGCCCAACACTCAATAAGCCAAATCCCTGAGACACTGAGGTTTGCAGCAAAGAGAGGGTTTATTCCCAAGGCAGCCAAACGTGGAGACAGGAGAAACAGTCCCAGATGCTCCAGGAAGGCAAGGGGCTGGGGTATTTAAAGAATAAAAGAAGCAGGGAAGTCTGGGGCATGAGGAGGTGGGGAAAGGTGATTGGAAAAAGGTGCAGTAATCTTCCTTCTGCTAAGGCCTAACTAAGCCCCGGGCCTCTGCACGTTAAAAAATGGAGGCGCTTAGCGTGATCTGAGAGTGGAGTTTTCTGCCTTGTGACATCAAAAGGTCACTGAGCAGATGTGCATGCCCAGTTGGAGGGGTGGGTGATCCTCTTCAGTCTTAACCATCTCAGCTGAACTAGACGCAGCTGGCTCCAAGTTCCTGGAAAACAACTCCGGCAAACATCTTGTTTAGGCTATGGGCAGCTTGGAGGAACCACAAGTCTTAAAAACGACCTAGATTAGCAAAGGCAGGTGAAATGGTTTTGACTAATGGGTTACCCACGGTTTCAACATGACTTAAATTTTTCCTTAGGATAAAAATGATATAAAGTGGCACATGAAGGGAGTTTGCACTGAACCCAGGACCACTTCAGGCATTAGGGACAGCATCCTAAAACCAGAGATATCATGCTTTTTCCAGTATACCACGAAGTTAGCAGAGCCACTCACGCTTAATTGTGTATCAGAATCACCAGGAGGGCTTGTTAAACCCCTGCTGGACCCCACCCCCAGAGCTTCTTATTTAGCTGCCTGGGGTGGGTCTGGAGAACAGTGAAGTTCTGACAACGCTCTGCTGTCTCTGCTACCCCCAGGGCTACGTTTCGAGCACCGCTGAAGTTGAGTGTGATTTGGTGGAAGAGGGACCCGGGTACACTGGGTCTTAGCTCTGTTTTGGAATTTTTGCGGTGACAGTGTTTTTTGAAGCCTCAGTTCTGAACTCTAGTCTTCCACAAGATCTTGGCTTAGCACTCCAGGCCATGGAGACGCTTTCACCCCACAAGGTAAGTTCACATAAGGCAGAAACTTAACTTTCAACTTCTTTTTCAGGCCCAGGACTAGAGAAACATTACACATACTTAAAAGCTCTTTTTGACTGATGTGTTTATTTTGTGCTTCTGTTTCCTTCTCTCTAAAGTGATGGAAATACAGTAATTGTCCATGGTAGGTCCAACATGAGAAATAGAACGTATTTGAGACATCATGATAAGATTTGTTGGAAAAATATTGCAAGGTTTTTGTCCATTTGAAAGACAATAATTGCTCCTTTATGTATACAACCAGTTCTACTGAGTTATGTAAATTGATTGCTTAATTCCCGTAGGAGTTCAAATGAGGCCTTAGACAAGTGGAGTGCTGTTGTACTTAAGTTGAGTATATATATTAACTAAGATTTGTCTTAGGAAGATTTGCATATATTATGCACTTTGATATTTGTTTATATACCACCGTTTACCTGTACAGTCATTTTTTTGGACAAAGGCATTCATGAAGACTTTGGGATATAAAACAAGGATAAGAATTACTCTCTTTTCTCTGGAGATGTAAAATAAAGGGTACATAACAATTATGCTGGGATGAGTTGAAGGCCTTAATGATGGCACTTTGTGTTTTGTTTATTACTTTGCTTTTCTAAAACACTTTACTGTTTTAAAGTGCTTTTAAATTGCTTCATTTTCTCAACCAAATGAGGAGGTAGGCTGGGTTGTATGCTGTTTGTGCCTACTTTTTTTTTTTTTTTGCGTTACGCAGGCCTCTCACTGTTGTGGCCTCTCCCGTTGCGGAGCACAGGCTCCGGACGCGCAGGCTCAGCGGCCATGGCTCACGGGCCCAGCCACTCCGTGGCATGTGGGATCCTCCCGGACAGGGGCACGAACCCGCATCCCTTGCATTGGCAGGCAGACTCTCAACCACTGCGCCACCAGGGAAGCCCCTGTGCCTACTTTTACAGATCAAGAAACGGAGATTCGAAGTGGTTAAGTGGCTTGCCTAAGACCAAACTTGCCTTAGACAGGCGGTGAGCTGGGATTGAAACCTGGGTGTTTTCCCTCTAGGGTTTTTCTTCCCAACACATGCTGCTGCTTGTTAACCTGTTAATCACCTTTGCTCTTGAGTCTCTAGGGGAGGAGAAAAGACAAAGCATTAGCTCTTGGGAAGCTTTAGAACTGTGTTGGTAGCACTACATAGGCAGCATTGCTTGTGATTCTCATAATCTTTAAGAAAAGAATAAATATGGATTATGTCGATTTCTTCTGTTGCTTGAAAGACAAAGTTGGCAACATCATAGAATTGTGTAAAGGGGGCATAATTGTGTAATTATTTATACAAACAACTATCAAATGAAATCATTTTAAGTATTAGGCTAGAAACGGCCTAATGCTTTCTAATTCAGGTGGAAAGGGATTCTACATTTAGAAAGACCTTTTAACTTCATTCTTTGGCACTCTCCTCTTCCCATAAAATCTGCATCTTGGGAGCCTGGGCGATTTACTGGCAAGAGTTCTGCAAAGCCAAGGCCAAGTGTTCAGCCAGGAGATGCAGGGGTGTGCGGGCAGCCTAATGCTGTTTAGATTCTGCTTAGTCATAGTTTATGTAAAGTGTGTGTCTTGACCTAGAGTGGAGAAAAAGCCAAGGGAGACAGCTCCTTGGAGGAAAATAGTCAGCTTTCCAGATCACTTTGACAGGAGGGGCCTTGACAAGTCTGTGAAACGTTTCTGGAGGATGCTTGCAAGCATGCTGGTGCATCTCTGGAGAGAAGTATTTCATGGCGGACACTTTTACCTTCTTTGAGTTGTTTCATCTTAGGGTCCCTATGGGGCTGATGTTCAAACGCCAGGAATTGAGTGCTGAAACTCAGGTCAGAAAGGTCCACAGTGAGTGCAGACAAACACACGTCAGCCTGGGATGGCACCCCAAGGCTGGTCATGGGGTCAAACCCCCAGCCAGTTTGCTGCATACACAAAAGAACCCAAAATGGTGTTGTGTAATTACCCCTCAGCCCCCGTGGAGAAAGCTCCGTGAAGATTGAGGCTCAGTCAGTGGCTGGGGGCTTTGTCAAGTAAAAATAAATCTGGATTCAGTAAGGAGCGACTTTATTCAAAAAAACTGTTGCAAGAGGGTGCGTGCTCAGATCTCAGGATCTACAAGCATCTCAAACCCAAACAGGAAAAGCCTTTTCTAGGGAGGAGGAAGCAGGTCTAGGAGGAGCTTTGGAGGAGAAATCAGGAAAGTGAGCAGGGGGCGGACGGACAGCAGGACGGGGTGGTGAGACAGGAAGTGTTTCTCACTGTAGTCAGCCTCTTTCCAGGATGAGCTGTTAAGGGCTCAATGTTCTGCATTTTAGTTCTTGCTCAGGCTTGGGGCCAAAGTTCAGAGGCCTGTGGGGAGGGGCAGACGCCTGATGAAAGCTTGGTCAGGCCAAGTCAGTGGGTAGCTAATGGGCCATGGTGAACACTTGGTCAGCTTTAAGCTCTCCGGACAGCTGTAGTGGGATGTCAGCTTGGCAGTGGTTCCTGAATGTGGGCCCAAGACTGGCTGCACCTGGAGGCATGTCAGAAACACGGATCCCATGGTTCCACTCCTGGGAATCTGTATTTTAACAAGCCTCCCTGATTCTGATGCACATCCAAGTTTGGGAACAAATTCTGTCATGAACAAGAGATTTAATTAGACCCGGTCTAAACAGAGCAGTAGATCTTATTAGCTGGATAAATTACTTAATTACACTTAGCTTCAGTTTCCCCATCTATAAAATGGGACTGCTACTTCCTACTTCGGTCACTGTGATTATATAACGCTAATGTGAAGGGTCCAACAAGAAAAAAGGAAGAACATTTTAAGCACTATGTTAATACCATAAGGTGATATCCTCAGATCAGTTGCTGATTTTGTTGATTGGGTTTTTTGCTCCTGTTTAAAAAGAGAAAAGTTTCCCATCCCTCTCAGCTAGCAGGCCCAGACCCCTTGCCTCCAGCTGTGAGCAGCTAGTCAGTTAACCCAACACACTGGAGGAAAATAATTCTTTATGTATCCTGCTATGGGGAAAAGATTGGGGATATGAATTGGACAGGTTTCTGAGATTTTATGATTCTAGAGTGCTTCAAGAATCAGAATCCATCTTCTGGGACCTGTCCAGTGTCCTAGAAACTCTGTACTTTGAGTGGAGGATCATACATTGTGTATCGGATCATAAATCCAGGACTTGGCCTGGATAGAAGAACAATGTACCCAGAGCCATAATTTCTCCTGGACACAGACCATGGTTTGGGCAATACAAACTTGGCAGTGGGATGATGGAATAAATGCCCTTTAGGAAGTATTTTTTGCTGCTGTGCTTGTTCTTAGTTTTCGTATTAGCTTATTTTTAGATAGTGTGATTGTTTCAAAACGGGGATAAGAAAAAGGCCTGATGTTATGGCAGGAACTTTGCTGACTGGGGACCTGACCACAGCACTTTCCACCACTGAGTTTACCTACAGTCTGGACTTTCTCCAAAACTCCCCTGACGCGTGGCCTCGTGTCCCCATTGTGTGTAAAAGGGGCACAAACTCAGGAAGTCACAGGAACAAATATTCTCCCGACTGTGACGTTGTGGGTCTGTCTAGTGTGTGTCCTTCTCTCTCTTCCTCTCCATCCCTTTCTTTCTGCTGCCTCTAAAGCTTTGGGGCCAGCTCTGTGCTAGAGAGATGCCGTATCAGATGGTAGACTCTAAAGAGAAAACGCAATCCCAGCTCTCTAGGAACTTCAGCTGGCCACAGTTTTGAATGGAGTTTGGAGCATGAATTTGCATGGCCTCACCTGCCCGAGGGAAATTGGTCCCAGGTGAAAATAATATAGAGTTAAGGACCAGAAGTCCTCATGTGTGGGGTACACAGCTCTCTACTAAGAGTCAAAGGACCTGGGTTCTACCATTTAGTGATGGTAGAGTGGGTGACTTGGAATTATATCTTTTGAAACATAGATTTAGTATCAGAAATAAATCTGAGAAATGAATAGGGAGGATCTTATAAGAGAGTCAAATGAGGTATTATATGCAAATTGCTGAGGATTATAAAATGCATTATAGAAATAAAGTATTTATATTAGTGAGGGCCCCAGCTCATAGCAGCAGCATTCATGAGAGCCAAAAGGCAGAAACAACACAAATGTCCATCAACTGATGAATGGATAAACAAAATGTGATCTCTCTGTACAATGAAATATTACTCAGCTGTGAAAAAGAATGCAGTACTAATACATGCTACAACATGGATGCATCTCAAAAACATTATGCTAAGTAGAAGCCGTGGACCCCAAATCCCACATTTATATGATTTAAGTTATATAAAATACCCAGAATAGGTAAATCTATAGAGAAAGCTACTGGTTGCCAGAGGCTGGGGGGAGGAGAAATGGGAAGTGACTGTTTAATGGGTACAGGGTTTCCTTCTAGAGTGATGAAAGTGTCTTGAAACTAGATGTGATGATTGCACAGCATTTTAAATGATCTAAATGCCACGGAATTGTATATTTAAAAATAGTTAGTGATTCACTGAATTTTATTTGAATTTTACCTCAGTTAAAAAGAATGGGAAAAAAAATGAGGGCCCTGGGACTCTTTGTTCTTGAGGATCCTGAATATCTCATGACAGCATGTAACTTACCATTGCTCTTAGTGAGGAAAGATCTGGATAAAAGTTACGGGATTTCCTTGTCTACTTGTGGATAAAAGTTACGGGATTTCCTTGTCTACTTGAGGGTCCAGTTTCATTGGAGTGGCTTGTATTCTAGTCCAAGGAAGAAAATGTTCCTCAAGCCTTGTACTCCTGGACCCAGCCACCATTTCAGGGAATGGCTTCGTTAAGAGTCCAGAAGACCCGTTTTTGTTAACAAAGTTTAATCATCTTTTCAGCATCTTGGGAGTTAACTTGACATCAGGATTCTTACTTCTGACATTTTAGCATTTTTTTTTTACCAGGTTGTTTACTAGGTGAATTATTCCCTGCTAAGGTGAAAATAACCTCCTTAATTTCATCTCCTGATATGAGTATCGCTATTTCATTACTCTGCCTTGTAGATCACGAAGTCAGTCTCCAAAGAGCAAATATAATGTAATGGACTCTTAATCCGAGACTTCGGCTAAGGTGAAAAATTGGCATAATTAGTCATCATTTAGTGAACTATTATCTCTGAATACACGTACGTGCTCTCAGAGTCCTCTAGGGTCTAAAGTGTTCACCTGGAATCGAGATACCTATTAGGACCCAGCAGGGAGGTGGGTATCCCTAATAATCAAACCTTGTTTTTAACACTTGGGAAGTAACACATCTAGTCATTGCATATATGGTTTATTTTCTGCTCTTCAGGGAGTTCATTATGTTTTGCCAGAATTTTCCTTTTCTCCTGAAGTGCTTTTTAAAAAACTCCAATACCTAATTTGTAGGGTTTTGTATTTTTAAAAAATTTCTTTTGACTTAAAAAAAAAAAAAAAAGGAGCCAGTGTCTACTGGAGTTATGGTCAGTGGCAGCATTCATGGGTAGGATGAATCATATCAGAGAAGCTTCTGGTCATTTTCAAAGAAGTAGAAATGGTGGTAAGGTGCTAATTTGTTTTCTATGTAACTTCTAAAAGTCCTTAAGTCTCATGTGGCCCAGTATACCTTGATATTGCATCAAGGAAATAACAGTTTAACTTCAGAAGACTTCAAATTTTTTGTTGTTAAAATCATAAGTTTTTTTTTTAAATTTATGTATTTATTTTTGGCTGCATTGGGTCTTTGTTGCTGCGTGTGGGCTTTCTCTAGTTGTGGAGAGCAGGGACTACTCTTCATTGCGGTGCGCGAGCTTCTCATTGCGGTGGCTTCTCTTGTTGTGGAGCACGGGCTCTAGGCTTGTGGGCTTCAGTAGTTGTGGCACGCGGGCTCTAGAGCGCAGGCTCAGTAGTTGTGGTGCACGGGCTTAGTTGCTTCACCACATGTGGGATCTTCCCAGACCAGGGATAGAACCCATGTTCCCTGCATTGGCAGGCGGATTCTTAACCACTGTGCCACCAGGGAAGTCTGAAATCATAAGCTTCTTTAGAAGGGTAGTATGATATTTAGGTATTTTATGGAGACTTCCACACAGAAGCCTTCCTAAAACTTTAGCAATCTTCCTTTCTTCATGGTTTCCAGTTCATGGCAGCTGCCCAAAATTCCTCTCCTCTCTGTGTGACAATCTTTCTCTGCTGCCATGTCCCTGGTGCTTCCCTTCAGCTTCTCCTGTGCTGTGACCGTGCACCAATGTCCTCTCCTCCAACATTTCTCTCTGCTGTAAGGACTCTCTCCCTGAGTGCCACTGCCTGGAAAGTGGACAGGGTGTGCCTTGACCTGTCCGCCATCCCATGGTGCAGGCTTGTGCCCGATCCTGTCCCCAGACTGGCTCCCCAGGCAGTTAGAACTGGCTATGCTTGTGCCTCACCCACAATGCACATTTACATCTGGGACCTGAAGCTGCTGGTGAGCAGGGCATGGGGAGCAGCGCCCCTTGTTTCTACTTGCACCCATCTGTTTACACAGCAGCTAAAAATTCTTTGGAATAGTGGAGAGGGAACAAATAACTGCCCTGGAAGACGAGGGTTGTGGAAAGTGGTGCAGCAGAGCAATCAAGAGTAGAGCTTCCGGAGTTGGGCAGATTGGGTTTGGGCTCTTCACTTACTAGCTGTGTGATCTTGGCAAAGTTCACTTCTTGAAGCACCAGAGTTCTCTTCAAGATGGGCCTAATCAGAGGATGTATCCTATAGAGGTGGCCTAGATCTCACCGAGCAGAGGGCCCCATCTTCTGGCCCCACCTGCCTTTCTTGCTCCTGGGTCTTCGTGGAGTCTTGCCCTCTGAGAAAATGCTCCGAGGATTCCCGTCCTTGGGATTTAGGGGCCTGGAGAACTGGGAGTCATCTGGTCTGGTGAGCCACAGAAAGGCTGGTTACCCAAGAAGGTTCTGTTCTTTTCTGCTTCACTCTTCAGGCCTGGTGGAGGTGGATTTTTCGTTCCACCCCTAGTGGTAAAACAGGTGGGCTGGAGTATAAGTTGTTTGCCACTTGCCTTGTTAGTAACTTAATAACATCTCCATGTTGATTACTTTGGTTTCTCCTTAGTGGTTCATTATCAGACCATCAAATGAAAAATGCTATCACTGGTGTCTGCTAAGCAGCAGAGAGCCAATACATTAAGCATCATTCAGCCAGCTTGGGCGGGCAAGCCCAAGGAATAAAGAACGCAGTGGTGATACTAAAGAGGAAAGGGAAGCAAGCGGAGTCATTGGAACCTCTTTCAGAGAAAGAGAGCTCTAGATGCCAGGCTGGGCCCAAGAAGGAGGAGAACCAGTGTCTGATTTTGGATGACAAGTAATGGCCAAAACTAGATGAGTGACTGGCAGAGCCCAGAGCAATAGGAATGAAGGGGCTTCTTTTCTCTTCTGTAAGCTCCCTGAGGATGGAGCAAGCAAGGGTGTGCTGGTAAGAAAGCGAGCACGTAGTGTGGAGAGAGAGGGGGGAGTCTTGTGTAGTTACTGACTTTACCACCATCCTTTCCCCTCACCTGGAACTCTAACAGGTGAATTGGGAGTATGTTCTCTGACGTAGACTGAAGCCTTGTTTAATATCCCAGGACTTAGGTTTCCTTCAAATTCCAGCAAGCATTGTAATCCTAAGAAGTTCTATGAAAGAATAGTGACTGTAAGGCGGAAAGGAAGATGATATAAAATCCCAAGAAGTCAAAATGTATCTTTGTCTTTTGAAAATAGAAAGGTAAAATTTGAGTGGGAGAAATAAAAGTAGCGTTCATAAATAGGATTTGATTTTTAAAACAGAACGTTTCTTAATATCTTAAAAGCAGGTGTCTTCCAGGGAAACAAGCTGTTGTTGAAGAGCGGGGGTGTTAGTGTTATCAGATCGCCTGGTTAGTAAGATTTAACTTGAACACTTTCATTTTCATGATCAAGGAAGAAAATGCTCTGTTCTGGCTTCATTAATCCAGGAGAGTGTAGCCTGGAAGTTCTGCTTCTAGAAGTTTTATTTACGTTAAAGAGAAGAAAATATCAAAAACCTATGTTTTTACAGCTGTTGTACAGACAGGTTTAATAAAGTGAATATCTCAGGCAAGGATTCTTTTTTTTAAATTATTTTATTTTTTAACATCTTTATTGAAGTATAATTGCTTTACAATGGTGTGTTAGTTTCTGCTGTATAACAAAGTGAATCCGCTATATGTGTACATATATCCCCATATTTCCTCCCTCTTGCATCTCCCTCCCACCCTCCCTATCCCACCCCTCTAGGTGGACACAAAGCACTGAGCTGATCTCCCTGTGCTATGTGGCTG
Organism: Mesoplodon densirostris; assembly: GCF_025265405.1. Lineage (NCBI taxonomy): Eukaryota > Metazoa > Chordata > Mammalia > Artiodactyla > Ziphiidae > Mesoplodon > Mesoplodon densirostris. The sequence goes on from NC_082674.1 coordinate 32,337,872, forward strand.
CTTCCCACTAGCTATCTGTTTTATATTTAATAGTGTATATATGTCCATGCCACTCTCTCACTTCGTCCCAGCTTACCCTTGCCCCTCCCTGTGTCCTCAAGTCCATTCTCTATGTCTGTGTCTTTATTCCTGTCCTACCCCTAGGTTCTTCAGAACCATTTTTTTGTTAGATTCCATATATATGTGTTAGCATACAGTATTTATTTTTCTCTTTCTGACTTCACTCTGTATGACAGACTCTAGGTCCATCCACCTCACTACAAACAACTCAGTTTCGTTTCTTTTTATGGCTGAGTAATATTCCATTGTACATATGTGCCACATCTTCTTTATCCATTCATCTGTTGATGGACACTTAGGTTGCTTCCATGTCCTGGCTATTGTAAATAGAGCTGCAGTGAACATTGTGGAACATGACTCTTTTTGAATTATGGTTTTCTCAGGGTATATGCCCAGTAGTGGGATTGCTGGGTCATATGGTAGTTCTATTTTTCATTTTTTAAGGAACCTCCATACTGTTCTCCATAGTGGCGGTATCAATTTACATTCCCAGCAACAGTGCAGGAGGCTTCCCTTTTCTGCACACCCTCTCCAGCATTCATTGTTTGTAGATTTTTTGATGATGGCCATTCTGACCAGTGTGAGGTGATACCTCATTATAGTTTTGATTTGCATTTCTCTAATGATTAGTGATGTTGAGCATCCTTTCATGTGTTTGTTGGCAATCTGTATATCTTCTTTGGAGAAATGTCTATTTACATCTTCTGCCCACTTTTGGATTGGATTGTTTGTTTTTTTGATATTGAGCTGAACAAGCTGCCTGTATATTTTTGGAGATTAATCCTTTGTCAGTTGCTTTGTTTGCAAACATTTTCTCCCATTCTCAGGGTTGTCTTTCATCTTGTTTATCATTTCCTTTGCTGTGCAAAAGCTTTTAAGTTTCATTAGGTCCCATCTGTTTATTTTTATTTCCATTTCTCTAGGAGGTGGGTCAAAAAGGATCTTGCTGTGATTTATGTCATAGAGTGTTCTGCCTATGTTTTCCTCTAAGAGTTTGATAATGTCTGGCCTTACATTTAGGTCTTTAATCCATTTTGAGTTTATTTTTGTGTATGGTGTTAGGGAGTGTTCTAATTTCATTCTTTTACATAGAGCTGTCCAGTTTTCCCAGCACCACTTATTGAAGAGGCTGTCTTTTCTCCATTGTATATTCTTTCATGCAAGGATTCTTTTACTAGCAAAGAATGTGTGCTGGGTTTAGCCACCTCATGACAACACATGATGAGCTGCCATTAGTCTCATTGGTGTTTTGTTTTGAAACTTTCGCCTGTGGGATGCTCATACCTGCTGAGAACAATGATGAAGAAAATCTATCTTGAATGCTGTCAAGGAATCATACAATATGAAGTATTCTTTTGAGTGTACGTACTCTACAAAGTTCTTCTTGCCCTCTAACATTTCCCGAAGTAAATCTGAGGGCTGTAATTAATGTTATTTGAGTGACCTACTGGTGACCAATCTACCTCCTTGTAGAAGATGTTAGAAAACCAGACTTTAAAAAATGTCCCATGGAAAAAGGTGGTAAATTCTTGTACAAAAATTTAATACCTAAAAAAGTATGTACTAAGAATACTTCAGATTATGACCCAAATGATGCAACTGAGTTTCTCCTCTGATGTCAGAGGTGTTCACCGTGTGACAAGAGTGACCATAATGAGCTATTATTTATTCTAAAGTAGAATCAAATTGGATGGGGACAAGCTGAATTACGGATAGTGCCAGGAGGCCTGCTGAGGATTTGCTAGTCATAGTGAAAGGCAAGGAAAGGACATAGAGAAAGCATTAGAAATACAGACCATTAAAATGTACAGAGAAATATTGCCTTCCATCTAATGGTCCAAGTAAGTCCTTCCCAGTGTCATTGAGAGCCTGAAGTTTAGGCGGCATGTTCAAAGAAAAACAGAAATGAAGGTTTTCTATATTCAAGATGGAAGCTCCATTTCCCTCAACTTGGGGAAGCTGCTGAGAGACATTGAGAGAATTTGCTTGTTTCTGTCGATGAACCAGCTTCATTAAGCCCTAGCAACAGGGGGTGATAAACTGTTTCTATTGCCCAAGAAAAGGGATTTTTGTGGAGTATGCCAAAATTACAGATGCAGAGAGTGTGACACAGAGGCAAAATGTGCTTTTCAGTGTTTGCTCAGCTTTCCAAAGGGATTTGGTATTTTTCTTTTTACAATAATGAAGTTTTTAAAGGTAGAACTAGTGAATCTTTTATTTTGTGGGAGACAGAAATTATTCTTTTTGCTTTAACATATATTAAGATGTCAAAAATTAAGGCTAATGAAATCTTAGCCCCATAGAACTGAGGTGGTAGATCAAAGAAAGGTAGAACACATGGGTTAGGATGGCCACAGCACCTTCTTCAGGTGAACGATGTCTCCTTGAGTATGCTGAACATAGCAAAATAGAGAAATAGGTTAATAACTAAGTCCTTCTGGCAGTAGTGCAACTCTAAATACAGTCATGATTATCTTCATCATTGTAGCTATCCATTTTGGGATTCACTAGTCAGTCATCATTGAGCCAAGAAATTTACCTACACAATTTAGGTCCTTCTAATAATTCTATGAGGAAAAATTATCCCTATCTTATACATAAGAAATTGATCAGTGAGGTTAAGTAACTTGCTATAGATCACATAGCGAATATAAGTTGGAGCCAGATGTTAATTCACGTTTGTCTACCTCCCAAATTTGTCACCTCTGATGTTTGGAGAGATTCTGAAAATGCAGAATCAAAGCATATCCTTGGCCAACTAGGTTAAAGACACACTTGAGCTTAGTTGGAAAATGGAGTAAACACTAGTTGTTTTTTGCCTCTAGCATCTACTTTATCTTAGGAAAAATATACCCTGATAGTCCATCAGGGGAATCCTCCCTCTCCCCACTTTTAGTTTGTGTTCCAAGAGAAGTTGACTCCATAATTGATTTTAATAATGGAGTGTGAGACCTAGGCACAAGTCAATCAAAACATGCCATTCTGCTAGCCCAAGTGCTTGGATTAGAGATGGAGTCTGACCCAGGTCTGGCCAATCAGAGTTAATGAGACTCAATTCTGGGACATGGGTTTGTGCCTTCACTGAAGCACATTCACTCTTTCTTTTGCTAAACTTGAAGTTGGAAGGAGGTAGGCTAGAAATGCTGCAATCTCTTGCAGCCCCAGGGTGAAAGCCTATTTGAAGATAGAACCAAGGCAGAAAAAGGCAGAGAGTTGGAAGGAGAGAAATTGGGTCCTGGTCACATTACTTGAGCCCTGCTCAAAGCTGTCCTTGAAACCAGTACCCTGGACTTTGTAGTTGCCTTGGATTTGGGTTTTCTTCACTTGCAAGAAGAGTTCTAAGTCAGGTTCTCAATGTAGTCAGCTGGCAGCTGATCTATCCCTACCTGACCCACTGCAGTCCTCCTTTTGCTCTGGGAGCTAGTGCCCCACATTCTCAGTCTCTTCTCTGAGTAGCTCCACTCATCACTACTTTGTCCGCTTTTGATGTCTCAAAGCATTAATGGGTCTTTGTCTACTGTTCTTAATGTGGGTCTGTTACTTCCTTTTTCTCCCTCATTTTTTTCTATTGGGTTAGGCAGTTTTCAGAGGAGACCTATTTGTTCTTGGAAAATTATTCCACTTACTTCTCTTGCTCAACGTTGTATTCAGCTTTGTGGGTTGGATAAAGTTTCTCCAAAGCAAAACTAAGCAAAGGCTGCAGGAAAGTTGTTCCTTTTATTGGAAAGAGATCCAGAATTCCTGGAGGGCCATAGACTCTAACAGAGAGATGGGTTTATTTATTCATTCAACAAATATATATCATGCAGCTACACTGCATCAGGTGCTATTCTAGGCACTTCCCTCATGGAGCTTATATCCTAGTGGGGGAGATGGTGAAGAGATGTATATTGGGGGGTGGTTGGAGAAACCCAAGTAGAAAGAACTGCAGTTGTATATCCGTGCTTGTCTATAATATTCTTTGAATATTTTCAAAGCCAAGTTCAATTTAATGTAATAATTGAAAGCAGCATGTTGTAGAACGATGTGTAAGAGGAAGTAGATTGTTACTGGGCTGTGAAGTAATTCTTCCTTGAGTCTACCAACTTATTAAAAAATAAAGTTGATCAAGGGAGGCAGCATATTGTGTGGCAGAAGCAGTTGAAAAGACTCTGGATTTTCTGGATGTAGGCCCAGTTAGGCCATTAATTAAGGCCATTAATTAAGACTGGTAGACTTCATTTCATAGATTATAAAGCTGATTCAAAATTAAATGAAGATAATACACTCTGGCGACCTTTATAGTTGTTCTGAGGATCCAAATGAGACTTTCACATATATATGGGAAGTATTACTGCCATCTGAATGTTGAGATATATATATTCACACACACAGGTATACATACCTATTTATATACATATATAAATCGGGGGAGGGAAGAAGAAGAGGAGAGGAGGGTGGGGAGGGAGAGACTGAGAAACAGATTGCTTCTTGGATCCTGATCATCTTCTGTCCCTGTTTCTAGTCTCTTCTATGGCCCAACTACTCTTCTTGCCTTTTGGATTCTATGAGACACCCCTAGGGCCTTCTAGTAAAACTTGCCCTTTGTTTAAGCTGGTTTGAGTAGGTTTCAGTTCCTGGTAAACAATCAAAATTATTCTCAGGAGAGGAGAGAATTCTAGGATGGAGATGTAAGGGTTGTATTAAATCCTAGATTTCCCACCAAATTGAAGAATCACCCTCATAGCCTCCTTGACAGCTGGTGGTTTGGCTTCTGGTGGAAACTTCTGGTGTTGGAAAGGTCACTATACGCTGAGGAGGTCTGCTCTATTGTCAAATGATTATATTTGGTTGTCTGAATTTTCTTATATTCCTCCAAATTTACTCCACTATATCTTCTATCTACTGCTTATGGTCTGACATCCAGAGTAGTACAGACGAATGCTTTTTCTTTCGGATGGTTCTTCAACTCTTGGTGAAAGTCACTCTGCTTTTCATTTCTCGTGTATTGCGGGGAAAGCAAAATATATATTTTACACATTATGTAATAGTTCAGAATGGGACAACCAGATTGGTAAGGAATCTGAATCGTTCCTTGGCTTTATATTCAGATTGTTTACCAACTTGGTCGCCCTACTCTGGACAATTCTGGTGAGTTAACCAATGTCCTTCTAAAATATGGTCCCCAGAATTTAGCACAATGTTCCTGTTGGGTAGGAACCGGTAGGACTGTTGGGCTTCATAATTTGAACAATATTTCTGTCATTTAGCCATTATAAGATAATTGAATCAAGCCTTTGTGAGAGTCTGTGGTCCATGGTTTTCATTGAGCAATGTTTTAATTGGAGTGGTAGAACCCACAAGAGAAGGATTCATTTTTAATATTGATTGGCATGCAGAAAATATACTTAAATAATTGACAGCTATTTTTACATGAACGATCCTTTTAGTAGGTGAGTCAAAATTGGTATTATGTCATTCTTACTAAACGTAGCTTTGGATAGCTAAAGAAATTGAACTTTGGAAGAACTGCTGGATACCTCCTCTTTGGCCTTGGTCCATCTAAGTCTTGGCTTTTCCTTTTCTGATGTGCTATATGTTTTTCTACTAAATTAATCTTATTAAAAATACTGTCTTGTTTATGCCGTTTGTGTCAGGACTAGGTCATCAAGGAGGGTTTTCTTTCTCTCTCCCTTCTTCCTTTTTCTGTGTGTGTATGTGATTTTGTTTTTGTTTTTGTTTTTCTGTCTCCCTTCCAGTGACTCACCTTCAATCTCTGGTCCAGCCAAATTGTTCAACCCAGCCAAATTGTTCAATTTTTCTCTTTTGCATTTTGTTTGGCACAAGGAAATATTGATACCTTCCCTTTTTTTTTTTTTTTTTTTTTTGCGGTACGCGGGCCTCTCACTGTTGTGGCATCTCCCGTTGCGGAGCACAGGCTCCGGACGCGCAGGCTCAGCGGCCATGGCTCACGGGCCCAGCCGCTCCGCGGCACGTGGGATCTTCCCGGACCGAGGCACAAACCCGTGTCCCCTGCATCTGCAGGCGGACTCTCAACCACTGCGCCACCAGGGAAGCCCCGATACCTTCCCTTTTTATTCTGACTGTTATGATCCTTTTCATCTTTGGAAAAAATTCTGATCTCTCCCTCAGTGATGCCTTCCTAGGTTTTTCCCTTTCACAGTAATTACTCTAATAGCCCTTAGTTTACACTATGTACATAATAAGTAATCGTACTCTGCTTTATAAAATCTCTTATGATGGTATATTGAACACATTAATCTCTTGTATGATTATGTTTTTCATTTTCTCTCATTTTCCTCATTAAACATGAAAATTTAAGCATTCCAAAAAAAAAAAAAAAGTGAGGGCAGGAACCTCATGAGATCTGATGTGTCCTCATGAGATCTGTTGGATTTTTGACAGACCTCAACAGAATGCTTTTCACTTGGGTGCTTGAGAAGAACCCATCAGCCATTGATCTTTTCTTATGGCTCCAAATCCAGGGATCATTTAAGGAGAAAGAAATAAGCACATTTCAATAAAGTTAGGATTTAGTGTGTTTTTACATGCAGAATGTAGGAAAAACCAACATTTTTCATTCTGAGATCTTTTAATAAGTTTTCTGAAAGGAAAAAAAATCTTACTAGGACCAATAGTAATGTACCACAATCACTAACATTTTGTTTCCTAGGATTTGGAAAATAATGCCTTCCTCATGCCTTGTAATTCATGGCCATACATATTTGGAAAACTTTCCTTAACTCTGAATTTCACACTGGAGACAACTTATTTAAAGTGACAAAAAAAAGGTGACACATATCTATGATTTATACTTTGTTTTTTCCCATGTTAAGTTCTTTAAGATTTGTATCCACACATAGCTTAATTCTTATTTTAACATCTGTTTTATGAGAGCCTAACCATAGAGGTTTACTCTGTGTTATTAAATAACAGGAGATGATTGATGCAGGCTGACTGAACTAATACTAATGCTAAACCTCAAAGAAAAATCTTAGCATTTTATGTACAGTTCATCAGCTCTGGGGGCATGCCACTAAATGTCCTAAATTTCAAGGATTTACAGTAAATTAAACATGATTTGAACTTTGAGGTATACCTATACTCACCCCCCCCTCCATCAAGTAAGCTTATGATTTGTCAAGACAGTTCTAGAAAATTTCTTCTTCTCCAAGGATTGCCTATGAAGAAAAAGAAATGCTTAGAGCGACTTCTCTGCCAGAGGTTTCATCAGCTGAAAAAGAACTGGCCATCTTACATGTTTTGATACTAACTGCTTTTCTGAACTACTTTGCCCCTGTTTCTATAAGAGTTTGGGCTGTGCCTGGACTCATCACTAATCCATAAACTGCAGGGTCTGAGATCAACAAGTTTTGGTAGAATGTCTTTGACAAATGATTTTCAGTCGATAAATGTTTCTGTATTTAAGGAACTTCCACTGGAATAGAGACAAATTTGGCTTTCCTGATTGTCTCTAGTTGGAAGTCTGTCTTGGGATAGGCTAACTGGTCACTGCCTTGGGGTCTGGTGGAGGGAACCAGGTACCCTTCCCTAGTGGCTCTCCCAGTCATCTCTTAAATGCTTTCTGAGGGATTCTATTTGTTCTAGAATAGCCTTGGGGGTTAAGGCTGAGGTAGACCTGGGATCCTAGGGAAAACTGGCCTTCTTGCTGGAGAGCTGTGTTTGAAGCTATGTCCTTGGCCTGACCCCTTGGGGCTGCTCATTGTGAGGTACATTGGCTGGCCGAGGCTACCCATGACTTAGCAACCTTTATGCTTTCTTAAATATGCTTTAATGCTAACAACATATTTATATAGGTACTTAGTTGATCAAATACCACTTTTTTACTGTGTTGGGTCTTAACAACACTTACAAGCTAGACAGGGAAGGAATTCCATGTTCCACATCACAGTTAAGGAAAGTCACTTCGTCGAAGTCAAGGTCACACAAGCAGCAAGTGGTAGTGCTTGATTTAGAACAGGGTTTTTCAGCCTCAACACTATTAACACTTTGGGGTGGAGAAATCTTTGTGGTGGTGGACTATCCTGTGCATTGTAGGTTGTTTGGCAGCATCCCTGGCCTCTATCCCACTAGATGCCAGTTGTAAACAGTCCTCTGTCCCAAGTTGTGACAGTCAAATATCTCCAAATGTTGCGACGTGTCCTCTGGGAGCAAAATTCCCCGCCCCATTGGGAACAACTGATCTAGAATAGAGGTATTTCCCACTTTAAATCTAGGTCATTTTTTGCTCTGCTGAAGTACTATGTTGCTTAGTCTCATGTAGTACAATATTCACAAAATTAGAGTCTTTTTACAACGAGGAGAACCTCATGTCCTTATCAAAGTGAGAAATGACATTTTCACACTTTAAGTGAATCATTCCTTGATCTCTCTGCTATAAGAATTAACATCAACTACTTGTTTTCCATAAGAGTGGTAAAGTAGGACCCAAGCTGTTTTCTCCAGCCCACTAATTGTTCATTACGTGGAACGTTCAACTTAATTCCCACTTAATTGAGTACGCAGGGGATGCTTTATTGTACACAGTGTTCTCCCATGTAAAGTGCCATGCCTGCCTTAGAGAAGTTAACAATCCACCAACTCAATAAAATAACCAAGGATATAAATAACCTAGATACCTGGTAATAGTTTAGGCTTTATTTGACATCCAAGAGATGAATAATATGTAGTTCAATTGACTTTAAATATTTACTGAGCATCCATTATGTGCAACCCTGAACCAGGAACCAAAATGAATTACATGGCATCTGCCTTCCAGGGACTAGAATCCTTTCCAGGTATCAGTGGTATACCATTAAGTTGTATTGTTAAAAGGATGGTAGGATTGGCTAGAAGCATAAGCATGTGAGAGGGATTTGTTGAATAGTTTTTTTTTTTTAAAGTACTTGGGCATTTCAAAGTAATATAAAAATACCAAAAAGTAAACCATAATCTCATACAAATCAGAAAATGGATTTTGTTGTGTTGGACAACGTAATTCAAAGCATTTGGTTGTAACTATTGGGCACATGTATTATTTTTTCCCCAGTGTTATTGAGATACAACTGACATAACGCTATAAGTTTAAGGTATATAGCATGTTGATTTATACATTTATATATTAAAAAATGATGACCGTCGTAGCATTACCTAACACTGGCATCACATCACATAATTAACATTTCTTTGTCACATGTAGTTCTTAAAGTTGCATCTTTGTTTATCAAGTGTGGCAAGTCATAAACATAATGCCTTAAGCAGTAATAAGATTTACAGCCTGCCTGTGGAGGTTTGTTTTTCCATTGTCATTCTTCTTTCGGGTATTTTTTTGGGGAAAATCTACAACAGCCAGATCTTTTGGGACAAAGAAAGACTAGTCAGAACTAAACTCTTAATAAAGTCAGTGATATATATATTTTTTATGAAGTAGGAAGGCTTTCTGTGGGAGCTGTGCCCACAGGGAAGATGGAAGGAAGGAAATTGTATTTGAAAGCATATTATCAAGTACATTTTGTTTCCCACATGTAAGGTTTGTATAGAAAAGGGAGTGACATAAAGGCAATAGATTGGCTAAGGGTAGCTTTTTATTCAAAACGTTTGTTTCTTCAGTCAGTTATAAAATGTCAGAAAAAGAAATTGCAAAAGAGAAACACAGGCCCTGGCAAGGTTACACGTTTGGTTGACTGAGCTTATTCTGTTGGGCTGTATGCTCATCTCCTACAAAAGTGGGAGACAGAGAAGAGAGTCATGGGGCTATGAGGAGGGGTTGGGGGAATTAGCATTTCTTGAGCATTTACTATGTTCTAGATGATTTAATGTATGTTAAGTAACTCAGTTTCATAACCACCTTCTGAACCAGGTGGTGTTAGCTATACTTTTACAGGAGGGAATTTAGAAAAGCTCAGAGAAGCCATATAATTTGTGACTGGATAGACCCCGAGTCTATCTCATGCTAAAGTCTCTTCTACAATAGTTCCTCTAATGGTTGAGTCATCACCTTCAGCTCTATGTGTCCTGATGATTAACTTCATCTCATAAACAAACGTTGTAACAGTTGAGGCCTAGGAGTTGCCTACTTAGCTATAATCAGTCCCTTCCATCCCCCTTTCCTGCTTCCAGAGTGGCTGGGTCTCCAGGGGACCAGTCACAGGATCAGAATCAGAGCTGTTTTCAATGCCAGATCTGCCACTTGGTAGCTCTGTGACTCTGGACAAGTTCCCTAACTACGCTCAGCTTCAGTTTCTTTAACTGTAAAATCTAAGCAATAATATATTTTCCAGTGTTCTTGTGTGGAATAACTGGGGTATGCAAAGCATGTGGCTGCAGTGCCCAACATCTCAGAAATGGCCCATCAGTGGGAGTTACTGATACTAACAGATGTTGTGGAGGGAGAATCCTGGTTCCCCATCCCTTCCTGGAGATATGTTCCCATTAGCTTCCTCCATCTTGGTTTTCCATCTTCTCTGTAATATGTAGCTCTGGAATAATCTATTTCACTATCTCTGGATTCTTACCTTCTGGCAAATCTAATTGCACCTGGTGTCAGTCAAGGTCTTCTATGACCCATAACTTGAAAGAGACTCTGAGAAGAAAACTAGAATCAATGGAAGATAAATGAATGTGACTCCTGGTGGGCAGCAGAGGACAGGCCATCACCCTGGGTAGTTAACTTGGTTTATAGCGAGCTACTGAAGTGTCCCTGCCATTGGTGACCAGTGGGTCCCCATTGGATCATGAGCATCTAATAAATATCATAGAGCTCCAGATTGTTTTTCCTTAAAGGTTTCAGGGCCCCCCTGAGATAAATAGAAATATTCATAGGCCTGGGCCTTAGTCATTGTGTGAGGAATATATAGTCAATATCACCATTCCCACTTGGGGAGGAAAAACTCAAGATCAAATAAATCTCCCAGGGTCACTCAAAGTTAGTGCCATCCTGTCACCCTTGCAGCCCTTCTGAGAGGCTTGACCCTCTCTATAAGGAGCAGCTCCATAAACATCTGCAATGCGGAGACAGTGCCAAGGTTAAAGCCACAGGCCTCTTGTTCCCCAAAATGCAATGTGATTTTACTTTTATTTTTTAATATATTTATTTATTTATTTTTGGCTGTGTTGAGTCTTTGTTGTTGCATGTGGGCTTTCCAGTTGCAGTGAGCAGGGGCTGCTCTTCGTTGTGGTGGGCAGGCTTCTTATGGCGGTGGCTTCTCTTGTTGCGGAGCATGGGCTCTAGGTGCACAGGCTTCAGTAGGTGTGGCTCACGGGCTCAGTAGTTGTGGCTCATGGGCTCTAGAGTGCAGGCTCAGTAGTTATGGCACATGGGCTTAGTTACTTCGCGGCATGTGGGATCTTCCTGGACTAGGACTCGAACCCGTGTCCCTTGCATTGGCAGGCGGATTCTTAACCACTGAGCCACCAGGGAAGTCCCTCCATGTGATTTTTAAATTTAACCCCTTGGGCCCTCCCAGGGTTGGGGTGTGATGGAGGCTCACGTCCGTCAAGGAAAGACAGATCAGCTAGAGGGCTTATAACCATGGGACAGAGGATGTTAACTGGGCCAGAAAGTTTTCTTTAGTTTAATCTGAATTATCTAATGTTGAAAACATTTTGACTGCTAAATCTTCCTCTGAAAGAGACGTGAAGATTCCTGGAGAAACTGGTTGGGGAGCGTGGGCTATGATCCCACCTGCCTGGATTCAGGCCTGGGCACTGCCACCTGCTCCCTGGGGTCCCTGGAGCAAGTGAATTGTGTTCTCTCAGGCTCAATTTCCTCACCCAGGAAATGCAGCTACCCCTCCACCCCCATCGTTTCTCCCTCTCCAAGTCTTGCCCATTCTTTAAAGTTCAGTTCAGATCCCAGCTCCTCCGTGAAGCCTTTTCCTGAGGTTTCTTTCCTCCTCTGTTCTCTGCCCATGCTCTATCTGTGCTGTCCACTCTTCCAGCACTACTCCCATGTCATGACTGTAAATGTACTTTTACTCAGTAAAAGGGAATAAGTATGAGGACAAGAGACTCTTTCCCATGTGCCTTAAGTAGAATGCCTTCAAAAGTTGTGAATTGACTGTATGAATGCTCAAACAAAAGCTGAGCAGTTACCATGGACCAGGTCCCAGGCACAAGGTTTTCATGGATCATCTCATTGAATCTTCACCAAACTCGGAAGGGAACACGGGGTTTTCAACATTTTTGGATGAGTATGCTTCATTTTACGGAGGTTAGGTCATGCTGTTGCAAAGCAGTAAGATTTTAAACGAAACGAGCTTTAACCAGCTGGGGGAATGTTAGGAAATGAGGGTTAACACTTACATAGCACTTCTTACATACCAAGTGCTGGTCTAGGCATTTACGTATATCGACGCAGTTAATCCTTACAACAGTCCCATGAGGTAGATAGTAGTATTATACCCATCCCATGGATGAGAAAATGAAGATAAAGAGAGCTTAAGTAATTTTCTTAGAACCACATAGCAAGGAAGTAGTAAAGCTGGGGTTCAAACCTAGGCAAACTGATTTTTAATTAAATTCTTCATACCGGGATAAATGTTGCTTTTGATGGTTTCTTAGGAAAGAAAACATATATTGACACTTGTTGAGCTTATATGGAACAGCCTCATACTGTTTACTGTGGTTGAAAAACTAATCCCCCTCCCATTTCTGAAGTACAATGTCCTATATTAAAGCAGCATCAAAATAGCCCAATTCATGAATCTTCAGCAGTGTTCAAATTTTTATGAAAGAAGCAAAGATGATGAAACCAAATCAATAAATAAATTCTTCTAATAAGAGCCTGTCTGTCCTGATTTCCCATTGCCACAAATGTGTGACGTTTTTGGTTTCTCCGTTTTCCAGGGCAGTTGTTAAATGGTTAAAAGCAACCCTGACAAAATACACATCAACAATTCCCACTTAATGTCCCATTTTACCCCTCTGATTTCAGTCTCCCGAGTGGAAATTTAAAGGACTCTCAAGTGGGTAGGTGAGCTCTGTTCCCATGGCTAAATGGGGGGCCGTGGGTTGGGCAGAGTATGCAGGTGTTAGAGGTACCCACCATGATGACTTATCCTGGATGATTTCTTGGTCTGAGATATGATTCACAAGGTGGCATCACTCTTCTCCCTTTTGGTAAGGCCATACCTAACTAGACTATTGAGTTCAAGTCAAGTAATTACACTTAAGATATTATAATTGTCATTGAGAGAAATGCTATGAAGAACTTGTGGTTTTAAGAGAGCATGAAATATGCCCATTTGGCCTAGGAAGCGAGGTCAAGGTAGACTTCAGATCTCTTTCATCTGTTCTGTCTTTTTTGGCCTCTACTTCTCTTTTTCCTTCCTCCTGAAATGAATATTCTCTTTGGATTCTCATTTCTGGATAGTGCCTCTCAAACCATCTACCTTATTTCAGTTATTTTTTAATTTATTTTTAAAATAAATTTATTTACTTATTTTTGTCTGTGTTGGGTCTTCGTTGCTGCATGCAGGCTTTTCTCTAGTTGCGGCGAGCGGGGGCTACTCTTCGTTGCGGTGTGCGGGCTTCTCATTGCGGTAGCTTCTCTTGTTACAGAGCACGCGCTCTAGGTGTGCGTGGGCTTCAGTAGTTGTGTCTCGCAGGCTCCAGAGTGCGGGCTCGGTAGTTGTGGCACACGGGCTCAGTTGCTTCACGGCATGTGGGATCTTCCTGGACCAGGGCTCGAACCCGTGTCCCCGGCATTGGCAGGCGGATTCTCAACCACTGCGCTACCAGGGAAACCCTATTTCATTTATTAAAACTTACAGCCTCTATTCGCTACTCCCAGCTCAGATTCCTAAACACCACAGGAAGAAAGCTCTGTTCCTGCTTCTCAGGGAAGGGAAAATGGGACTCCCTCTATCCCTACAGTACTTTTTTTTTTTTTTTTTTGCATTTCATTCCAGTTCATATATATATTATATATATATATATATATATATATATATATATATATATATATATAAAATATATATATAGCAAGTGCCTATCTATCTATCTAACTATAATTTAGATATAATTGACTTACAGCACTATGTTAAGGAACAGAGATTCTTAGCCATAAAATTCCCTCATGAGTACATTTATGTTCTCTTTCCAAGAAGAGAATTTGTACTTTTCATCATATTTTCAAAAGGGTCAGAGACCCAGAAAAGTTTAAGGACTGCTATTTGAGAGCCTTTGTGGGATTCTGTTTATCTTTCCTCTGAATGTTTTGACATTGCATCTGCTGTGGCCAGCCTTCCTCCGGGCTACTGCGATCCTTAAAATAGCACATCTCCTACTCCCAGGACCCTCTTCACTTCCCCCTCTCCCCCAGCCATTCCTTGGGTCACACTTAGGTTTAGAGAGGCAGTTCCACCTTTTAATTTTACCCCCTCTGTGGCCCTGCTCTTAGCTGAATAAGCATTCCTACCACAGCCCTCTGAGTCTCGCTCCAGACTCTGCTGGACCCACGTGGGTGTGCACCCCCCCAGCTGGAGCTGCGGGCTCACTGGCTCAGCACACCCCCGTGGTCCCTTTGGCTCCTCTCTCCTTGATCAGACTCTGATGGCCTCCAAAGGGCTTCCTCCCTCAGATGGGTGTGTTCCCTGTGCATATGAATCTTCTTTTTTTTTATATACAGCAGGTTCTTATTAGTCATCAATTTTATACAGATCAGTGTATACATGTCAATCCCAATCGCCCAATTCATCCCACCACCACTCCCACCACCCCGCCTCTTTACCCCCTTGGTGTCCATACCTTTGTTCTCTACTTCTGTGTCTCAATTTCTGCCCTGCAAACCGGTTCATCTGTACCATTTTTCTAGGTTCCACATATATGCGTTAATATACGATATTTGTTTTTCTCTTTCTGACTTACTTCACTCTGTATGACAGTCTCTAGATCCACCCACATCTCAACAAATGACCCAATTTCATTCTTTTTTATGGCTGAGTAATATTCCATTGTATATATGTACCACATCTTCTTTATCCATTCGTCTGTTGATGGGCATTTAGGTTGCTTCTGTGACCTGGCTATTGTAAATAGTGCTGCAGTGAACATTGGGGTGCATGTGTCTTTTTATGGTTTTCTCTGGGTATATGCCCAGTAGTGGGATTGCTGGGTCATATGGTAATTCTATTTTTAGTTTTTTAAGGAACCTCCATACTGTTCTCCATAGTGGCTGTATCAATTTACATTCCCACCAACAGTGCAAGACGGTTCCCTTTCCTCCACACCCTCTCCAGCATTTGTTGTTTGTCGATTTTCTGATGATGCCCATTCTACCTGGTGTGAGGTGATACCTCATTGTAGTTTTGATTTGCATTTCTCTAAAAAGCAGTGATGTTGAGCAGCATTTCATGTGCTTCTTGGCCATCTGTATGTCTTCTTTGGAGAAATGTCTAGTTAGGTCTTCGGCCCATTTTTGGATTGGGTTGTTTGTTTTTTTAATATCAAGCTGCATGAGCTGTTTATATATTTTGGAGATTAATCCTTTGTATATTGATTCGTTTGCAAATATTTTCTCCCATTCTGAGGGTTGTCTTTTCGTCTTGTTTATGGTTTCCTTTGCTGTGCAAAAGCTTTGAAGTTGCATTAGGTCCCATTTGATTATTTTTGTTTTTATTTCCATCACTCTAGGAGGTGAGTCAAAAAAGATCTTGCTGTGATTTACGTCAAACAGTGTTCTTCCTATGTTTTCCTCTAAGAGTTTTATAGTGTCCGGTCTTACATTTAGGTCTCTAATTTTGAGTATCTTTTTGTGTATGGTGTTAGGGAGTGTTCTACTGTTATTCTTTTACATGTAGCTGTCCAGTTTTCCCAGCACCACTTACTGAAGACACTGTTTTTTTTCTCCATTGTATATCCTTGCCTCCTTTGTCATAGATAGTTGACCATAGGTGCATGGGTTTATCTCTGGGCTTTCTATCTTGTTCCATTGATCTATATTTGTTTTTGTGCCAGTTCCATATTCATCACTGTAGCTTTATAGTATACTCTGAAGTCAGGGAGTCCGATTCCTCCAGTTCCGCTTTTTTCCCTCAAGACTGCTTTGGCTATATGGCGTCTTTTGTGTCTCCATACAAATTTTAAGAATTTTTATTCTAGTTCTATAAAAAATGCCATTGGTAATTTGATAGGGATTGCATTGAATCTGTAGATTGCTTTGAGTAGTATAGTCATTTTCAAAATATTGATTCTTCCAATCCAAGAACATGGTATATCTCTCCATCTGTTGGTATCATCTTTAATTCCTTTCATCCGTGTCTTATAGTTTTCTGCATGCAAGTCTTTTGTCTCCCTAGGTAGGTTTATTCCTAGGTATTTGATTCTTTTTGTTGCAATGGTAAATGGGAGTGTTTCCTTAATTTCTTTCAGAATTTTCATCATTAGTATATAGGAATGCCAGAGATTTCTGTGCATTAATTTTGTATCCTGCAACTTTACCAAATTCATTGATTAGCTCTAGTAGTTTTCTGGAGGCATCTTTAGGATTCTCTATGTATAGTATCATGTCATCTGCAAACAGTGATAGTTTTACTTCTTCTTTTCCAATTTGCCTTCCTTTTATTTCTTTTTCTTCTATGATTACCGTGGCTAGGTCTTCCAAAACTATGTTGAATAATAGTGGTGAGAATGGACATCCTTGTCTTGTTCCTGGTCTTAGAGGAAATGCTTTCAATTTTTCACCACTGAGAATGATGTTTGCTGTGGGTTTGTCATATATGGCCTTTATTATGTTGAAGTAGGTTCCCTCTATGTCCACTTTCTGGAGAGTTTTTATCATAAATGGGTGTTGAATTTCTCAAAAGCTTTTTCTGCATCTATTGAGATGATCATATGGTTTTTATTCTTCAATTTGTTAATATGGTGTATCACATTGATTGATTAGCATATATTGAAGAATCCTTGCATCCCTGGGATAAATCCCACTTGATCATGGTGTATGATCCTTTTAATGTGTTGTTGGATTCTGCTTGCTAGTATTTTGTTGAGGATTTTTGCATCTATATTCATCAGTGATATTGATCTGTAATTTTCTTTTTTTGTAGTATCTTTTTCTGGTTTTGGTGTCAGGGTGATGGTGGCCTCATAGAATGAGCTTGGGAGTGTTCCTTCCTCTGCAATTTTCTGGACAAGTTTGAGAAGGATGGTGTTAGCTCTTCTGTAAATATTTCATACAATTCATCTGTGAAGCCATCTGGTCTGAGACTTTTGTTTGTTGTAAGATTTTTAATCACAGTTTCAATTTCATGACTTGTGATTGGTCTGTTCATATTTTCTATTTCTTCCTGGTTCAGTCTTGGGAAGTTATACTTTTCTAAGAACTTGTACATTTCTTCCAGGTTGTCCATTTTATTGTCATAGAGTTGCTTGTAGTAGTCTCTTAGGATGCTCTGTATTTCTGCAGTGTCTGTTGAAACTTCTCCTTTTTCATTTCTAATTTTATTGATTTGAGTCCTCTCCCTCTTTTTCTTGATGAGTCTGGCTAATGGTTTATCAATTTTGTTTATCTTCTCAAAGAACCAGCTTTTAGTTATTATTGATCTTTGCTATTGTTTTCTTTGTTTCCATTTCACTTATTTCTGCTCTGATCTTTATGATTTCTTTCCTTCTGCTAACTTTGGGTTTTGTTTGTTCTTCTTTCTCTACTTCCTTTAGGTGTAAGGTTAGATTGTTTATTTGAGATTTTTCTTGTTTCTTGAGGTAGGCTTGTATAGCTATAAACTTCCCTTTTAGAACTGCTTTTGCTGCATCCCATAGGTTTGGGATCATCGTGTTTTCATTGTCATTTGTCTCTAGGTATTTTTTGATTTCTTCTTTGATTTCTTCAGTGATCTCTTGGTTATTTAGTAACGTATAGTTTAGCCTCCATGTGTTTGTGTTTTTTACGTTTTTTTCCCTGTAATTCATTTCTAATCTCATAGTGTTGTGGTCAAAAAAAGATGCTTCATATGATTTGAGATTTGTTAAATTAACTGAGGCTTGATTTGTGGCTGAAGATGTGATCTATCCTGGAGAATGTTCCATGCACACTTGAAGAAAGTGTAATCTGCTGTTTTTGGATGGAATGTCCTATAAACATCAATTAAATCTATCTGGTCTATTGTGTAATTTAAAGCTTGTATTTCCTTATTTACTTTCAATTTGGATGATGTGTCCATTGCTGTAAGTGAGGTGTTACAGTCCCCCACTTGTACTGTGTTACTGTTTTTTTTTTTTTTTTTTTTTTTGCTGTACGCGGGCCTCTCACTGCTGTGGCCTCTCCCGCCGCGGAGCACAGGCTCCGGACACACAGGCCCCGCGGCCATGGCTCGCGGGCCCAGCCGCTCCGCGGCATGTGGGATCCTCCGGGATCGGGGCACGAACCCGTGTCCCCCGCATCGGCAGGCGGACTCCCAACCACTGCGCCACCAGGGAGGCCCTGTGTTACTGTTGATTTCCTCTTTTATAGCTGTTAGCAGTTGCCTTATGTATTGAGGTGCTCCTATGTTGGGTGCATATATGTTTATAATTGTTATATCTTCTTCTTGGATTGATCCTTTGATCATTATGTAGTGTCCTTCCTTGTCTCTTGTACATTCTTTAAAGTCTATTTTATCTGATATGAGTATAGCTACTTCAGCTTTCTTTTGATTTCCAGTTGCATGGACTATCTTTTTCCATCCCCTCATTTTCATTCTGTATATGTCCCTAGGTCTGAAGTGGGTATCTTGTAGACAGCATATATATGGGTCTTGTTTTTGTATCCATTCAGCCAGCCTGTGTTTTTTGGTTGGAGCATTTAATCCATTCACGTTTAAGGTAATTATCAATATGTATGTTCCTATGACCATTTTCTTAATTGTTTTGGGCTTGTTTTTGTAGGTCCTCTTCTTCTCTTGTGTTTCCCACTTAGAGAAGTTCCTTTAGCAATTGTTGTAGAGCTGGTTTGGTGGTGCTGAATTCTCTTAGCTTTTGCTTGTCTGTAAAGCTTTTGATTTCTCCATCGAATCTGAATGAGATCCTTGCTGGGTAGAGTAATCTTGGTTGTAGGTTCTTCCATTTCATCACTTTAAGTATATCATGCCACTCCCTTCTGGCTTGTAGAGTTTCTGCTGAGAAATCAGCTCTTAACCTTAGGGGAGTTCCCTTGTATGTTATTTGTCACTTTTCCCTTGCTGCTTTCAATAATTTTTCTTTGTTTTTAATTTTTGCCAATTTGATTACTATGCACCTCAGCGTGTTTCTCCTTGGGTTTATCCTGTATGGGACTCTCTGTGCTTCCTGGACTTGGGTGGCTATTTCCTTTCCCATGTTAGGGAAGTTTTCGACTATAATCTCTTCAAATATTTTCTTGGGTCCTTTCTCTCTCTCTTCTTTTTCTGGGACCCCCCTATAATGCGAATGTTGTTGCATTTAATGTTGTCCCAGAGGTCTCTTAGGCTGTCTTCATTTCTTTTCATTCTTTTTTCTTTATTCTGTTCTGCAGCAGTGATTCCACCATTCTGTCTTCCAGGTCACTTATCCGTTCTTCTGCCTCAGTTATTCTGCTATTGATTCCTTCTAGTGTAGTCTTCATTTCAGTTATTGTATTGTTCATCTCTATTTGTTTGTTCTTTAATTCTTCTAGGTCTTTGTTCAGCATTTCTTGCATCTTCTCAATCTTTGCCTCCATTCTTTTTCTGAGGTCCTGGATCATCTTCACTATCATTATTCTGAATTCTTTTTCTGTAAGGTTGCCTATCTCCACTTCATTTAGTTGTTTTTCTGGGGTTTTATCTTGTTCCTTCATCTGGTACATAGTCCTCTGCCTTTTCATCTTGTCTATCTTTCTGTCAATGTGGTTTTCTTTCCACAGGCTGCAGGATTGTAGTTCTTCTTGCTTCTGCTGTCTGCCCTCTGGTGGATGAGGCTATCTAAGAGGCTTGTTTCCTGATGGGAGGGACTGGTGGTGGGTAGAGCTGGCTGTTGCTCTGGTGGGCAGAGCTCAGTAAAACTTTAATCTGCTTGACTGCTGTTGGGTGGGGCTGGGTTCCCTCCCTGTTGGTTGGTTGGTTGGCCTGAGACAACCCAACAGTGGAGCCTACCTGGGCTCTTTGGTGGGGCTAATGGCAGACTCTGGGAGGGCTCACGCCAAGGAGTACTTCCCAGAACTTCTGTTGCCTTTGTCCTTGTCCTCATGGTGAGCCACAGCCACACACTGCCTCTGCAGGACTAGCAGGTAGGTGGTTCAGTCTCCCCTGGGGTCACTGCTCTCCCTGTCCCCTGCACTTTTTTTTTTGTCTTAAGAATGAAACCAGTGTTGTGGAGAATTTCATCTTCATTATTAAAAGCATTAATAACCTAATTTGGGAGAAAAGTAACATATTAGAGACAAGATTTTTCCCTACTCTCTAGGGGCCTCTAATTTAATAAAAGAATGATCACTACCTGTATAAACTTCATTTACCCTTTGGCTTGCAGATGATATAAAAATTCTGTGAATAAACCAGCTCCTAGAATTTGAATATTTAGGCAGAGTAAATTCTAGAAATTTCTTGTCCAGTAGTTCATGGTGAAAAAATATGGAATGTAATGGTTTTTGAAAAACACGGTAAAAAGCCTAGTGATTTGGGGGCAGGGTGGTGCCAAGGGACGGGTGACTGGAATTTGGGTCAAATTGAGAATGCAATTGCGGAGTGAGCTGTACCTTGGAGAACCCCAGAGGCAAGAGTGACATGAGCAAATAGTCAGAAGAGCAAATTTCCTTGGAGGGTGTAGAAAAGCTGGCTTGAGGAGCTGAATGAAAAAAGGAAATAAAGATTCAAGTCATGAGGCATAAAGCGCTGTGGGAACCCATCATCTTCTCTGTATCTCCAATTCAGTGGTACGCCGATAGAGGCCTAAAGGAGCTGGTGGAGGAAAAAAATCCCCTTTGACCTAAATGTTGAGCTTTGAAGAAGGAGATGGGTAGTTCTTTGAATGTGTGGTTCACAGGTAGAGATGGTCAAGGTCTCATCTGTGGATCTCACTGCAGGAGCGGAAGGGAGGAAGTGCAGGGTTATGTCTTCTGGTTCGTTCACGTCTCCTTTTGATCTTCACAATGACTTTCACCTTGGCTCTTTCATAGTTTGTCCTGTTATGTGCAGGCTTTCTGGCACAGGAACTGGAGTAGTTGTTCCAGAACATGAGCATCTGTTCTGTCATCTTTCTATAGGAATAATAATGTTTCATCTTTTAATCCTTCCATTCTGTTGCTAACATTGTGAATGTACATGTCTTGCCTTGTTATTTGACTCTTGTGCTATATAATTTTTTAATGGCTATGAGTGCCTATTCTTTCTCACAAATGACCTCTTTCACCCTGTTAGACTTGGGAGGAAGAACAGAGTCTGGTTTTGGTTTAATGACACTGAATTCCTTCAAGAAAACCTTAGTTATATAGCCAAGAAGTTTTTTTCCATTGCCTCATCTCTCATAGTCCTTTCAATTTTACCTTCTGTGTAACAGTTAGGTTTCATTTCATTGCTTTCCATTTCCTATGGAAGGCTGACAGTGATCCTTAACCAGATTCAACAGCCCATTTTATCTCTATCATTGTTTAAGATGTAAGAATTTAATCAAAGCTGCACTTCAGGAGAACTGCTAATATTCTGTACATAAAAGTTTCCTGATACTTATTGGGGTTTTAGGAGGAATTAATAAACAGTGCCCCTCTTATTTGTTTTCTATTTAAAACTTATTAAAAATGATATAGGAGTTTAAAAAAATAAGGATAAAATGTTTTATTACTGACAAAATTGTCCTGGACATGCCTTGACCTGGCACCTGGTAGCCAACTAGGTTTTTAAAGTTACTCCCCATTCCTCAAGCTGAAACTTATCTGACTGCTCACAAGTTACCTTTCTATGTCTTGCAGCTACTTCTCCCCTCACAGTGAGGATTTCCTGTTTCCTGTTCTTGACTGACAGGAACTGCCCGTACATTTCCTTCTGCCCCAGGTGGTACTTGCCCCTCCTCTTCTCTGGGGCAAAAATAGAATGGCTGCAGGGAAAGAACAATTATCAAGAAGGACAACTCTGCTAGGAAGTATTTTAAAAATATTCTGAATGGCGTTTTGTCACAATTCTGTCTCTTCTTCCTGCCTGCCACCCCAAACCCCATGCTTGCTTTCCCAGAACATATGGCACCTATTTTTCACAAATGACCTCTTTCACCCTCTTAGGCTTAGCCTTTGCTTAGGAGGAAGAAGAGAAGCCATCAGCCCATGAGATCTTTAGAGGGTCCGTGGCAGTGTTACACCTTGAATTACAGGCTAAACATCCAGGGCAGTCAGATGCTTGCCAAGAACACAGATGTTTCCAAAAGCAGGATGAATCACTGCAGTTGGTGAAGCTAGAAGGGTAGGTTTTTGAGTAGGTCTAATTTTACAAGATCTTGATAAGTTCTGTAACTCTACACACAGAGGCAGAAAACTAAGTAACTTAAAGATGGAATTTTCCTGTTTTTCTATCTCAAGCACAGCTTGTTCACACCCTTCTAATAATCATCAGGTTTAATGATGTTTATTTTCTCTTCTGAGATGAAGATAAAATGGAGAAACTATGACTATTAAGCAAGTGTCAGTAAGATCCGTGTGTTCTTTTCCAGAAAGAGGAAATTCAGGTATGGTTACCACTGGAACAAGTCACTTTAGGAATTCATGCAAGAATCTTCCCCCTAAATTGGGCTGGCTGCTGTCCAGCACTGCTACTCAAGTTCTGAGCCTGGTCTGTCTTGGGCCACTTAGAGTCAGCATTAGCCGCGTCGTGGTTATCCCTAGTAGGCAAAAAACTTCTGTGGATGTGCGCTCTGCATCTTATTCTCTTTGCCACTCCCTTAAGTCCACAGGCAAAGTGTTGAGCATGGGGAGCAATCCTGATCACAACCTGGTGTTGTGGGGGGGCGGGTCGGGGGAGGGGGATGGGAACTCTAGAAGAGGGATTGTGGACTCCACTGCCCGTGGCACCAGGCAGGAAACATAAGTAATCAGGTATCTAAAAATACAAGAGTAGCACAAGATGGCATTAAAAGGCAAGCTCCATGATGGGGAAGACAAAAGGGAGTGGTGGAGAGTGTGGTGAACGGGGAGCACAGTCCTGTCTAGGGGGGCGTCCTCTATTCAGCTCAGGCAGAATGTTGGCTCAAATACTGCTGGGATCTCTGAAGTCTCCTAACTCTTAAAGGATGGAAAATAATTCAATATTTAAAAGCACTAGACAAGCACAAGGAAATATGTCTGCAGGCAAATTTCACTGATTTGGGTCGTTATAAAAAGACCCAATGTTGTAAAGTGAGAGAAGGCTTGCAGGACTAACACACAAGAAGCCTGGGCTTTCTCTTGATATTTATCTTCTCTCCACATATTCCCTCCCACCAAGCCATGGTTTTCTCTAACTCAGGCTGCCTTTGATTAAGATAGTGAAAAGATATAGAAGGAATGATGTTCTCAGCCCTTCTTTTAAGGAGAAAGATTTGAAACCTGTGACTTTGTATCTTCATGGCCATCTCACTGATTTTTCACACGGAACCTCTTCAAAGGTCACAGACCTGTGTTCTGTGTTGGGACCACAGACACACATGTCCACTTAAACACATACAGAGGAGAAACTTAATTCACACATAATCTTGTTCTATGAAATAGAAACCAATTCCACTTCTTCAGGAGATACCTGAGTTGTTGACATACACCAGAGTTCTCAAGAGGTTTCCTGCCGACCCCAGAGATGCAGCAGATGTCTTTTATCACTCCGGATTAGTTTAAAACATTACGTTTGAATGTCAGCAGACAGGCCTCTCCAGGTTTTCTCAGCCCCCCAATCCTGTGGTCCACCTCTTGCCCCACACAGTGGTCTGACCTGCATGAGTCCTGTGGCCATTTGGATTTGTGACTCCTGACTGAAGTATACTTTTCGAAGATAAATCATGAGAGAAATAGATTCCGCACTATATAATCTCACACCCTCTTCACCGTCAATATAGACAAAATAAGGTTTACTCTAAAGAGTCATTTGAGTTTAACATGAAGTGTAGCCAGTTACTAACTCCTCACTTCATGTGTTTCTGAGATGTTTTTTTTTAAACTCTCAATGCTGCCAACCCCCCTCTCTGCTCTGAGGACACCAATCATTTAGGATTATTTTAATTGTATGTAAATCCCAAAAATGCAAAATTTGGAATACAGGTTATATTTGGCCTTAAATGCTTTGGCAGCTGGGTGGGGAAGAAACAGTATTTACAAAATTTTTTTAAAGTCTCTACTCCGTGGTGCCCCGGAAGCCCCATCCACCCTCTAACGTCCTGCAGCCAACTGCTTCAGACATATGTGCTCTCAGCCTGTTGCCTGTGAACATCTGGGTTTGTGGCCCCTGCTTGCTACAAATATAGGGGTTCAGGCTAGCCCTAGTCAACTGCTTCCCCAGCATGACCATCAGGAGTTTTTGGGATAGTGGCCATAGATTGATACTAGGGTTGACCACTCTGAAGACTTGGACCCTCTCTAGGTTGCATCTTCCAGGCTCCCTGAATACCAGAGAATCCCTTGTTCTGAGATCTCAAGAGGCCTCAGGAAGTCAGACTTCCAGATGGAGGTTTATGTCTGAATTCCACTCCTCATCCTTCCATGAAAACATTGTATGTCTCCAGTGTATGTACCTGTCTGTCACAAGGGTAATATCTTTAAAATTTATTAATTTGCTTTCTGCTTTTCCCTTTCTGGATACAAGTTCTCTAGCTCAGCCTTCCCCAGGCAGCCATGGGGCAGAGGGATGGGCTGGGGAACAGAAAGTATTACAAAAGAGATGCTGAGGGAAAGAGCAAGGGCATGCTCAGATGTTGATACTTAAAAATAGGTTGTGAGCCATGATACGGTCTTCAGAAATGTTTCCATTCCCTCATCTCCCCTTATTATTCACACATAAGACTGGATGGATCAACAAATAAGCCGAGTCCTTCTAGGTGTGAGGAAGATGCCTTGTTTGTTCATGCCAGCTGGCTCCTCTGAGGGGGGTGGAGAGGACAGAATGCAGGAGAATTAAGAGGGTGCCTAATAAGGACCTACTGTATAGCACAGGGAACTCTACTCAATACTTTGTAATGGTCTATATGGGAAAAGAATGTAAAATAGAGTGGATATATGTATTACTGATTCACTTTGCTGTACACCTGAAACTAACACAACATTGTAAATCAACTATGCTCCGATAAAAATTAAAAAAAAAAAAAAGAGGATGCCACCTCTGTCTGCTGTCTTGTAAAACTGTGCAGAGAACAGACAGAAAAGGGAGGAGGAAGATGGTAAGAGGTGTGCTGCTCATTTTTCCTTCACCAGGTTTAGGCTTGAAGAGGATCAGGTATGTGGGGTAAGTGAAGCTAATGCCAGAAAGAAAAGGCTCCCTGTTCCTTGTTTCTCTGGAGCACGGCTGTGGGAAAGCATGCTGAGTGCTCAGCGTAGAGAAGCTGGTACCTGAGCCTTCATGAGTTGCCCTAATTTCTCTGTTAGGATTGAGAGCCAGTGGGTCCATTAAGGGGGCTGATACAGCAGTGGTGACCCTCGACTGAGGATGGAAGTAGCTCATGGCCTGCAGCCCATAGTCACCAAACGATGGTGAGTCAGCACAGAGCACCATCTGAGCCAGAAGAATGAGCCTAAATGACACCAGCTTCAGCAGGGAAAGCCAGCAGAGCCCAGGGACCTAGGCCGACTAGGACTATTGTTCTAGAGGTCAGGCCTGCCAATGCCCACAGAACCCCAGTACAAGATCGGGGGATTCCCCCCCCCCCCAATGTGCCCAGGGACCCAAATACTTGACTCCCCCATACACCTTGACGCCAAGTCAGGGAGAGAGGCAGGGGCAGGTAGAGGCAACCTGGGACGCTGAGCCTCCTTCCCTAGAGAGACTGAATGCTATTCTGAGGAACCATTTAAATTATTGAGTCAGATTATGTCTAAAGTGGACTGAGAAGAAGTTAGGGACTTGCAAGAAAGATGATATTAATCATAGACTAATTATTTGTCTACCTTGCACATCTGAGTTGTGTGAGTTAAATTTTTTGACCCTGTTGTACATATAGACAGATGGAAAAAATCTGGTCCTTCCTCTAAGAAGTCAGCACAATTTTTAGCTAGGGGATTTTTTAGCTAGGGGAGTTAATTAGTTAGCTAGGGGAATTAGATGAACGTTTCAAGCCAGGAGACTGTCATTTAGAAATTATCTCTTGTACTTAATACATAAAAGGTACAAGCCAGCCATGAAATACTGCAGCCCTTTTTAAGGCTAGCCACCAATTCTTTGCTTACTGAATAATATATCTGTATAATTCTTTGTTTATAAGAAAGAATTATATATTTCTTATATATAAGAAAGAATCTTTCATAAGAGAAATTTCATTTTATCCCTTTCATGGTAGGAATTCCTGTGAGCTAGATAGGCGTGCATACTTTATAGAGAGATGGTAAGGCAGGGCACTAAAGTCACTCGCCCAAGGTACGGAATTGGTAAAGAGTGTAGCTAGGACTTAACCTCACCTCAGATTCCAGGTCTGGCTTCAGCCCAGGGGCCTCTTAGTTTGCTGTTACCAACTTCTAGGCTGGTGGAACACCCAGAGGTGGACAAATGTCACTGCAGTGTAAGGAGAATTGTGATAGTGGTAATCGTAGGGTAGTGAGGTATGGTGGTAGGGTCAAAGAGCTCGAGCCAATGAAGGATGGTGGACCCAAGCATGCCCTGAGGCTTTCTGTCAGGTCGAATGCACATCCTGGAAAGGCGATGGTTCTGTAAAAGATGGATTCTGTCAATTTGACCTGTTTCTTATGTATTGATATTAATCATTGAAAACATTCCCTTTTTAGAATCCTCAGGTTGCTGAGACCTGATAAGGGCTCCTCCATCTTGAGGTCAGTGTGGCTCCATAGAACAGGAGAGACCAGGAGTGCTGCGGCAGGAGTGTGTGTTCCACGATTGGGTCTTGACCTAAGAGGACTTTGAAAATGTGTCAACTATGAAACCAGGACATGTGTAAATGGAAAATGGGGTATTTGTGAGAGTTGACTCCATCCAATGGACAAGACCCCAGTGTAGGACCCTTGGAGGGAGGATCGAGGAAGCATTCAGGAGGAGAAATGCCCGGACATTGAGCAGGTAGTGTAGGTGGGTGATTCCAGGCAGAAGAAAGAATACCTACAAAGGACAAGAAGTGAGAGGGGAAAAAGTAACATTGATATGACTGCAAGTAGGCTAGCTTGGCTGGACCATACATCATCCTCTACCTCTTATAATCTATCTGGAGATATAAATGGGCCAGATTGAAAAGACCCTTGAGGCCTTGTTAACCATTAAGATGTTAAAATGGCAAGAATCCACCACTTTACATGATGGGCTAGGCACAAAGGGTTTTATAGGTGATTCAAAGCACAAGTTGACTTTGCTGTATTTAAGTGTTTCCAGAACATAGTAAAAAAAAAAAAAAAAAAAGGAAAGCTGCTTGAATCATTGTACAGGGATAGATTACCTTTGATATGCAAACCAGACAAGAACACAAGAAAAATAAAATTATAGGACCATTTCCTTTATGAACATAGATACAAGAATCTTAATATAGTGCATGGACAAATCCAATAGCATTTTTAATACATCGTGATTAAATATAGTTTCTCAGGAGAAGGGTGATTCAACACCAGAAAATTTATTAATGTGGTTTACTGAACAGACTGAGAGACAAAAATATCAGAATTAGTTCAGTGATTCCTATTTGCTATGCTTTTTCTTTAAAAAAAATATTTCTTTCTGGATCGGCTTGAAAGTTGAGCTTTAATTTTTATTCTGTTGGTTACTCCTAAGTTACTTAAAGCTGTATTTACAGTTATTTCCCCTATCACTTTATAAAGTGTGTCAGTACTTATGGCTCCCAACCAACACAAGGGTAGGACTTATAGCACACTCTCATTTTCCTATGGCCTCTTCCTGCCCCACCTCCATTTCCCAATTCCTTTGTTAGTATTTTAAGGTGTTTTTCCCCCTCCCAGATTGTTACGATTGTAGTTTTTCTTCTCCTGTTGTCCCTTTCGATCGCCCTCACCTGCACCCCCGTCTCTGCCTCTATCCTTCCCACCTTCCATCTTCCGTCCTCCTCCTCCTCGTCTTCCTCTTTATTTAAACCACGAAGTTTATGAATTTCTTTATTTTTGCTTACTTCCCGTATCTCTTTGCTTCCTTCTGCATTCATTTCTCTTCTTCCTGTAGAACATCTTTCAAACAGCTTCAGTGATGGTGTTTTTTTTTTTTTTTTTTGACATCTCACAAGTCTGAAAATGTCTTTAGTATGTCTTCATTTTCAAATGCTAGCATAGTAGGATATAACACTCTAGAGCTAACGATCTTTCTTTTCAGCAGTTTGAAGATACTAGCACTTTGTGTTCATGTATCCAGTGCAGCTGAGACATCTGACATCAATTTCAGAGTGTTTTGGAAGGAGATTTGCATCCCTCATGTCCTTCAGAAGCCTTAGTCTTAATTTTTTTTAATTGGAATGGGTCTCAGTAATGACTGTCTTCTCAAACTTCCTTGCAGTCTGAACTCTTCCCATCTGTGACCTCAGGTCTGTTTATTTCTGGAAAAGTCTCATCAGTCATTTTTTCAAATAATTTCTCCCCTTTCTCTTTTTTGGACACTCCTTCTGTCCGTCATATCTTTTATCTTTATGTTTTCTTTTCCTGTACTTATGTCCTTCATGATGTTTGGGTTGAGGAACTCTCCCAGGAATTTTTCAGCTCACTAATCTGTGATTTAACTTTGTCCATTCTGCTGTTAATTCGTTCTGCTGAGTTTTCATTTCAATGTAACAACTTCCATATCCAACTTAAATTCAGTGACGTTACAATTCTTTTATCCCACTTATATGTGTTCAACATTTATTTGGCTTTATGCTCTGTCAGTTCTATGTATTCGTTGTACTTGTTTAAAATTGTCCCATTTAGTTTTCTTCATACATAGGTGGTTCTATTCGTTGTGCTTATGCTTCATAGATAGTCAAGCTTGGCCCGACTGTCTGCCCTTAGCAGCTCATGACCACAGCCCCACAGGCTGAGCAGAGCATCTCATTCTACTGTGGGCTGATCAGCCCCAGTGTCCTAAAGGGAAGATATTAGGCAGAGTTATAAGCGGCATGTTTGTGTTTCTCCCCAAGTTCATTTATTGAAGCTCTAACCCCCAATGTGATGGTATTTGGAAGTGGAGCCTTTGGGAGATAATTAGGTTTAGAGGAGGTCATGAGGGTAGAGCTCCCGTGATGGGATGGATTTGTGTTTTTATGAGAGGAGGAGGAGACTGGAGCTACTCTCTATCTGCCATGGGAGCACATGGGGAACAGGCAGCCATGTGCAAGCCAGGAAGAGCATTCTCACCAGAGCCTGACTGTATTGGCACCCTAACCTTGAACTTGCAGGCTCCAGAACCATGGGAAATGTGTTACTTATTGCCGCCTAATCTATGTTGTTTTGTTCTGGCAGCCTAAGCTAAGACAGGCACTCAGAAACTCCAATGGGATCTTCATGTTCTTGGTGGATAATTCCCATGAAGACACTTACCTGTTAGGCACAGTCTGGCAGGAATGATGAGGGTGTGGCTAATTTAGTGTGTATGAAGTTCTTTCACTTTAGAGAATTAAAAAAACACCACTGCTGGGCTTGCCTGGTGGTGCAGTGGTTGGGAGTCCGCCTGCCGATGTAGGGGACGTGGGTTCGTGCCCCAGTCCGGGAAGATCCCACATGCCGCGGAGTGGCTGGGCCCGTGAGCCATGGCCGCTGAGCCTGCGCATCCGGAGCCTGTGCTCCACAACAGGAGAGGCCACAACAGTGAGAGGCCCGCGTACCGCAAAAAAAAAAAAAAAAAAAAAAAAAAAAAAAACCACCACTGCTTTATTTCCCATAAAAGTCATTTGTAGGATGGAACACACAGCATTAGTGCAGTTAAAGAAAATAAAAATGTAAAACCAAAAAGTAAGCCAAAGCTAGTGGAAAAGATGAGAAAAGGAAAGACTGTGTAACCTTTCTGAGGCAGAAAGAAATATTTATGGATATTAAAATGTAAATTCATGAAAAATCTATATCTTTAGCTCTTTATCCAATAGCTTGAGGGAGAAACACATTTTTTATTCTGTCACTACTTTGACTTCATAGCCTGTCAGTCTCATCAACCAAACTGAGACAAATTCTCTTGAAAACCAGTAGAAACCCAAAGTCAACCTTCAGGGCCATTATCCTCTCTGTCATCCTCTGCTAATGAAGTCAGATACATTTTCAAATAAACCATGGATTATCATTTCAGTGCAAACTCTCCTCATTTGCACCTAAGAGGAAAGCAGGAAAGTCATCACTTGGGTTAACTACAGCCAGCAGTCAATAATTCTATCAGCTCTTTTCTGTCAAGTTTATTGTCACCCTTGCATTTTATTTCCCTAAAAAATTTCCTTATTTTCTACTTGGTGCTTTACTTCTAAATACCTTACTTTCTTTCCCCATAGGTTCCTTTTGTAATACCCCATCTTCTGTATGTCTGCTTCTTGTATTAATTTCAGGAAGCATTATTTAAAATACTAGTGTGTTTAGGTTGAACGAAGAGATAGAAGTGGGTAATGGTTTTTATAGTAAATAACATTGTATATGTGTAAAATAGGGTTAATCCCAGTGCTACAAAAAAAAGAAAACTCTTAAGAGTAGGAATTAGATGTTCAGTGGATATCTATACTAAAATCTAGAAAGACCAGAACTGCATATATAGTCATAAAAATAAGTATGTGTAATTCGAATTTGAGTGGTAATTTAAATATTTACTTGTTTGCATGTTTTTCTTCCCTAATAGAAATTACATAGTATAAGATTGGAAACCTTGTCTTATACATCTTCATATCATAGAATCTAGGTGTTTCTTATCCCTAGTAGAGGTTCAATGATGTTTTTTAAATTAATTAATGAATGAAGACATGAATTAGCCATGATACTTGAGGTTGACTATGATCTTCCATAAACTATCCTTGTAACGTTATTGTATAAGCTAAGAAATGGGAGATGTCAGTTGCCCTTGAGCTTAAATCCTGAGATTTCAATTTTGTAGATGTATTATTTATCAAATTGCTGCTGCATAACAAATTATCCCAAACATTAGTGGCTTAAAACAATATTATTCCTCAGTTTCTGTGTATCACGAATCCTTACTTTCATCTTCACTAGCTGCAATCAAGGTGTTGGCTTGGGTTGTGGTCATCTCCAGACTCAACTGAGAGTAGATTAGCTTCTAATTCTAAGCTCGCTCACCTGGTTGTTGGTAGGATTCATGCTCTTTTGGGCCGTTGGATTGAGGGACTCGGTTTACTGCCGGCTCTTGGCCAGAAGCCACCCCTCAGTCCCATGCCATGTGGACTCTCCATAGAGCAGCTCACATTGTGCATCTGGCCTCACTAGAGCGAGCAAGCTAGAAGAACTAGAGAGAGAAGGCCACTAAGTCAAGTCAGTCTTTTGTAACCTAATCTCAGTGGCGATATCCCATCACTTTGGCTGTATTCTATTTGTTAGAAATCAGTCACTAGTCAATATGAATACCAGGGGGCCATTTCAGAAGACCGCCTATCACAACAGCCATGCAACCTTGGTAATGACACTTTTTTGTTCAATTTCCTCTTTTACAAACAGGGCTACTAATAGGACCTACCTGATGAGGCTGTTGTGATAAAAAATGAGAATATGCATATCAGTGGCTTAGGAAAGTGCTCAACTCAGAGCAGAAGTCAGTGTATGCTATTATTGTTACTTTTAGTTATGCCATCTCTTCTGCATGTAGATTCCTTATTTGTAAAGTAACTGGGGATTAGATGATCTCCAAGTCCCTTTGTAAACCCGAGGAATCTATTGATTCTCTAGCCCCTGGAGTTTAACACTTCTTGGACTCAACATTAGTGTTTTTTTCCTCATCCTTATAATATCTCATTATGATCATGTTTTCAAAACTTGTTGTAATTGAAGGAGCTGTCTTATTATTAATGTTTGGAGCAATGCAAACATTGATGTAGGGCCCGACCCTAAGAGTCAGAAGATATGTTTTAAGAGTTATATCGTCCCCATACTGCTTGCTAGTCAAGACACTGCAGACAAATCCTTCAACACTTCTCAGGCTCAGTTTAACTCATGGGTGGGGGTAAGTGAGTTGGACTGGATGATCTCTAGTACCCCTTCTAGTTATAATAGTCTTTGGACATAATTTCCATTTGCTGCCTATCTTGGTCCTTAACTTTTCTTTCCATGTATTTCATACATATTTACTTAGGGACAACTTTCTGAGATTAGTTTTCAGGCATTTTTTAGAATATCCTCAATTTCATAAAGATTATAGGTTTAATAGAAATATAGTTATATAACTTTAGAAGGAGCTATTAAAATATAAAGAAAATTATTTGCGCATTAGTAAACCTCCAGGATATCCTTACAGAGGTCATTTCTATAAAGTCAAAGAAAAATGAAGTCAGGTGATTTCATCTGTGCGCATCAGGGGAAAAATGTCTCCCAGTTGAAGAAAAAGATTTTTGGGCCTTTGGACTGACTGGAATCCAAAGTGAAAATAAAACTGGATTTTTTTTCCTGTAACAATCCTAGTCATTGGATTGTAATAATAATTTCCTGAGGTCTAACTTGTGCCTTCTTAGAAACTCTAGATATACATAAGCTGCTGCAATAAAATGAGGAAACTTGAATTAAAAACAAACAAACCAGACATTGTCCATTCAAAGACGTTCAATCTCTTCCAGTCATTTTGGTAGGATGCTATTATAGCTTCATCAATTTTGAAATTCCATTTCTGAAACTACCTGCAGAATCTGAGGCAAATCCCTTTGAACATGCTCATTGATTGAAAACTGTGCATTTTCTGAAAACAAATCCATAGTCAAAGAAATATCATTTAAAAGTAAGCACAGTGGACTGAGTAATCAAACTGGTCAATACTTAGCTTATAAGATAAAGAACAACGTGAGAGTGGTTTTATGTTGTACTTAAAAACTAGCTCTATAGGCAGTTCAAAAGATAACCTCAGATTGTTTAGAATGAGGAGGCTACATTGAAGAAAACCTCTTACATGCTTTTTGATGTTTCTGAAAAAAATACCACTTTCAGTTTGTATGAGGTGTTACTTGAACCTGAAGCATCTTTACAGTCGATTCCAATTCTGGTTCTGCCCCTTTGGAACTGTGTGAAATTAGTACCCCTGGACTTCATTTTCACTTATAATATGGAATAATAATGTCAGAGATGTGATGAGTATTAAATGAGGTGATAAGTGAATATATCTTACAAACTCCAATGGGTAATCACCAGGATGCTTATCAACATTAATAGTGTTATTTTATGCATAATTTCATATCTTGATTTTACAAACTCACTAAACTGATAAGTTATATAATATTTCAAAGATGATGATAGTAATAGTGACATTCTTGGAATTCTTACTGCCTGCTGGCATCATGCCAAGCCCTTAAATAATCACATATTAACTGAGTTTCCATTTTATAGATGAGAAAACTGAGGTTTTGCGAGATTAATTTTGCCCAAATTATAAAACCAGCAAGTGACAGAGCTGAGACTCAGACCCAGATCCAAATGACCCCAAACCAATTCTCTTAAGCCCTGTGCTAAATTGCTTCCATTTCCAGCACCCAATATAAAGAGAAAAGAAAGGCAGGAGCCCTACTGGTTATATTACATCAGCAATTCACAAACACAAGTGGATTACCTGGGAAATTTTAGAAAAAAACCTCAAAGTCCAGGACAGACTTGAAATCTATTTAATCAAATTCACTGGGGATTGAATCCAGATATTAGTATTAAAAAAAAAACCTTCAGGTGATTCCAACATGCAGCCAGATTTGAGATCCTGTGTCTTAAACACTCAGCCCCTGAGGTAGACCAGCAGAGTGATTAAGACTTTGGGCTTGGGAGTAAGATGATTCCAAGTCCTGTATGGTTGTTCACAAGCTGTGCAAACAAGGACAGGTTACCTCACTTCTCTGAACTTTGAAAATGATACTAACAACATTGTATCTTTGTGGTGAAAATAAAATAACCCATGAAATGTTCCCAGCACACTGCCTGGATCATAGGTCATGTCCAGACCTATGTATCTCACATTCGTGCCCTGCACAGTTTTTTGTTGCTTTGTGAAACCTTTAAGCACACATTTTTCTGTCCCTGGGTGGAAGTTGGAGGCTATTACTGGGCCCTAAAATCTCTCCCAAATTGTTAATTTTATGCCATTTTTAAAGAGTAGCATGAGATGTATTTTATGTAATAAGAAATTGACAATATTTAGCAACAGAAGCAATAGATTTGCTTATTCTGTGAGTAACCCAGGTCACTAACAAGAAGAGTTATTTGATGCCTTGATTAGTTAATATTGGTGTTCTGGAAATGATCATTTATAGGCTTTTTATAAACAGGTTGTTTTTTTTTAATGTAGATGTTGCCCTTTCCCCTTATAACTTGTTTACTTTCTTCCCACAGGTGTAGGCAGTGGGTTGTTTGAATTAGTCTTTTAAGTGAGTGTTTAATGGAGATGAGTAATTGCTTGCAGCTGCATATATCTGTAGGGATTTGTTTCTCTTTTAGTAGGGGACAAGATAATTTGCCAGGCAACTTTGGAAAGTGTAGTCTTCGTTGTCCCTGTATGCTTGAGGGTGACTTTGCCTCTTGAATTGAAAAGCCACTGAAGCTTCCCACCTCCACCATAAGACATCATGGCACCTGGGGCACAGGCAGCCAATCATATCTTTAGAGGGTTTTTTCCCCTGCAGTATGGTTTCATTTTGAGTGAAGATTATAAACATGGATAGTTGATAGGTTTTCCAAGATGCAGAATAGTGATTTCAAGGGACTGGACCCTTCCAACTTAATACCTAAAATATCTTTTGAAGATGAGGTATTTGGATGTGGTAGATAGAACTTGAATATATAGATGTGGGCCTGAGGAGCACTGGGGTAGGATGAGCCACTAGAAGACTGATGTGATGATTTGGGGAAGAGCCTCTCCACCACCTTCAGATTTTACTGGAAGTTCTGAAAATAGCAATTCCATTGCCTCCTGATTGTAAGGCAAAATAGGATGTGTAGGGCTTCCCTGGTGGCGCAGTGGTTGAGAGCCCGCCTGCCGATGCAGGGGACACGGGTTCGTGCCCCGATCTGGGAAGATCCCACGTGCCGTGGAGCGACTGGGCCCGTGAGCCATGGCCGCTGAGCCTGCCCGTCTGGAGCCTGTGCTCTGCAACGGGAGAGACCACAACAGTGAGAGGCCCGCGTACTGCAAAAAAAAAAAAAAAAAAAAAAGGATGTATGTCCTCCAAATGCAGCAGTGCAGTTACTGATCCTGAGAGCTGGCAGATGAAGATTTGTTTCTACGTGCCGGTGGATTTAAAGATAGATGTGAGGATTCACATCTACCTGCTATCCCTGTCCTAATCTCTCTGTGGCTTGGAGGAGCCGAGGCTGACTTAGGAACAGGAAAAGGCAACAGTGGCTCCTTAAAAACGTGGCACTCTGGCCTGATCAACTTCCAGCTTGTTTGCATTTCCCCCCTAATAAAGACTGGCTTTTCCATTGCTGGCAGTGTTGAAAGTAGGCTTCAAGATCTACTTAGAAACAGGATTTTCTAGAGACCTTATTTACAGAGACCTTGTAGGGGAAAGAACAGGATTGGCAGTGAAGGATGGGGTTTAAGGGTCATAGTTCTGACATTTCCTGGTTCTGTGATCTTGGGTGATGCACGTAACCATCTTGGCCTCGGGTCTCTGAAGTGAGGGATAACGCTTTCCTGAGTCAGCATTATCGTGAGGAGGGAAATAGTCTTCAGGAGTTGGAAGGAACCACTCACCGTAAAATGCTGAACACATGACAACAGTTTGCTTGTTCATTTTTCTGGTTTATGCATGGCAAGCAAATAAATTGAGTGGGTAGGAAGAATTTTTTATTAGAAATTCATAGTTTGATTCTTGGGTGGTAGCTCACTTCTCTGTCCTCTATAACCAGTCAGCCTGATCTTAAGTGTTGTTAAGAGTAAGCCATCAGTGATGACACAAATCTCAAGTCAACGTTCCCCTCTACATGCTTTGGGTTGCCTGAGGGAGGTGATACCACATAGTAATAGCAGGGTGCAGTTGGAGTTAAGTGTCTGGGTTCAAGTACCCACTGGGCCACATAAAGCCATGTGACTTTGACCTTTCTGTTGCTGATTTTCTGGTAGGATATTTGTAGGATTAAATATTTCATGTAAAGTATTGAAAACAGTGGTTATCATACAGTAAATGCTATTGTTTCAAAGAATTACTAAAAAATATAGCATTTGGAGATAGGGTCTTATGTTCCTATCTTGGTCATTAGATTGGAAAAGAAATTATTTTTCATAATTCTTCCTAATGACTTTTCACGTATAGCTTTAGTTTCTCCGGCATGTGTAAACTAATACAGACTTATACCTAATGATAGACATGATTTATTAAGAAGCTGTTCTATGCCAGGAATTATAAAATTTCTCCCACTCTGTGAGCCAGGTAACTATTTTTATTCCTTTTTTTTTTTTTGCGGTACGCGGGCCTCTCACTGCTGTGGCCTCTCCCGTTGCGGAGCACAGGCTCCAGACGTGCAGGCTCAGCGGCCATGGCTCACGGGCCCAGCCGCTCCGTGGCATGTGGGATCTTCCCGGACCGGGGCACGAACCCGTGTCCCCTGCATCAGCAGGCAGACCCTCAACCACTGCGCCACCAGGGAAGCCCTTATTCCCATTTTTATAGAAGGGGCAACTAAGGCATCATAAGATCGAGGGACTTGATGAAGATCCTTAACTAATAGCAGGGCTGGATCCAGACTTGAATCTGGGGTCCTCCAAACCATGTGTCCATTACTCCACATAACTCCTAAACATCTTGCCTTCTGAAGAGGCAGAATCATCCTTTCTTCCTTAAATGACAGTGGAAACCTACACACTCATCTTATACCATAGGTATTCCTAGAGTTGTGGGCAAATGTTTTGTTTTTGTAAAATGATATTGCAAACGTATAAGGAACATTTAAACAGAGTCCTATCATAAATCTTTAAAATCTGGGATAAATTTAGCTATTACTCAGTGAAGCTTAAACATAGTCATATTAGCTAACCTTCTTACGAATACTGTTCTAACGTGCTTGTCCATGATACCATAGGATGATTTAGTTTTTAGCAAAAAGAAATAGTTATTTTGTGAAGCTGCTTTGGTTGAGGAGAGTGCTCTCAATAGGACAAAGAAAACTGACCCAACAGGCAAGTTCAGCTGTATCCACCTAGTTTCCCGTTCTAGCCACTAGAGGGTAGTGTTGGCATTGGAATGACTCTAAGATCAAGTTTTCAAATTGAGAAAGCTGTGTGTGAACGCAGACTATTGCTAAATTTAGAATATATAAGATGATTTGATGAGACAATTTGATATGACAGGAGATACCACATAATTGAACTTGGATTCTGTGTTATGGACAACGTACATCCTGAAGGGATTTCTTGAGGTCCTGTGCCTGTAGGTGGTGGGGTCTGGGATGCAATTAGTCCCCCCACCAATTGGCTTTAGTCCCAAATTGCATTTAGTCCCATGCAATTTGGGACTAAAACCTTTCCTTCTCACCTTTCTACTTCAATTCCTGTTTCGCTTTTCCACTTGCAAATTGTTGGCATGCGGGAAATCCCTAGTGTGAATGACCTTCCCTTTCCTTCACACTGCAATCATGACCACCACAGACATAGATTTCTCGCTTAATAAGTCTCTTGAGAAACTCAGTCCTTGTCACAGATGTCATCCTGCTTATCTTGGTTAGAGCTCTGTGAGGTCTATGGGCAGGGGGGTGGGGGGCATTTTGTTGAACTTGGAGTTGATTGAGTGACTTCCAAGGCCAGGCGGTGACTTCTAGGTGTGTGACCTTCCTTACCCTTTGTCCACTATGCTGCCCCTAGCAGCCCTTCAGAACAGTGAGGCTGGAGGGGTGGATGAGTATCCAGAACAAGATATTTAGATTAAAAAAAAAAAAAGTTTGCTTGTTCAAAATTGTATGCATGTTATTTCATGAAGCATGCCACCTTTTTAAATGAAAAATTTAATTTTGAGGGGCTTCCTGGTAGCGCAGTGGTTGAGAGTCCGCCTGCCGATGCAGGGGACACGGGTTCGTGCCCCGGTCCGGGAAGATCCCACATGCCACGGAGCGGCTGGGCCCGTGAGCCATGGCCGCTGAGCCTGCATGTCCGGAGCCTGTGCTCCGCAACGGGAGAGGCCACAACAATGAGAGGCCCGCGTACTCAAAAAATAAATAAATAAATAAAAATAAAAATTTAATTTTGAGATTGTGGATCTCAGGATAGTAGCTTTTCATGCAACTGTAAGAAATAAGGCAGAGATCCCATATACCCATCACCCAGTTTACCCCTTTGGGAGCATCTTGCAACACTATAACACAACATCACAACCAAGATACTGACATTGATACAGTCAAGATACAGAACGTTTCCATTACCACAAGGATGCTTCATGTTGCCCTTTTATAGCCACACGCACTTCCTTCCCCCCTCGGCCTCCTACCTAACTCCAGGCCACCACTGAGCTCTTCAACATTTCTGTGACTGTGTCATTTCAAGAATGGTGTCTAAATAGGATTAGACAGTATGTAACCTTTTGGGATTGGCTCTTTGTACTCAGCAGATTCCTCTGGATATTTATCGAGTTGTTGTCTCAATAGTTCATTCCTTTTTATTGCTGAGCAGTAGGCCATGGTATAGGTATTCCACAGTTTAACCATTCACTTGTTGAAGGGCATCTGGGTTATTTCCAGTGGAGACTATTAGATTAACACCATGTTGTTTGTTTTTAAATTTTATTTTCTTGAATAACACTAAATGCTGTTGTTTTTTTAACTTCCAGTGTCCCAAGTGTTCATTGCTACTATATAGGAATACAGTTTTGTATGTTTACCTTGTATTCTGCGACTTTGCAGACTCAATTTTAGAAAGGTTTTGTTTTGTAGATGTTTCGGAATTTTTCACATAGGCAATTGTGTCATCTGCAGTCAGGGATGACTTATTTCTTCCTTTCCAATCTGTGTGCCTTTTATTTGTTTGTTTTGCTTTATTGCACTGGCTAGAACTTCCAGTACCGTTATGGATAAAAGTGGTGGAAGCAAGCATCCTTGCCCTGTTCCTGAACTTAGGGAGAAAGCAGTCATTCATTCACAATTGTCTATTAGCTGTGGGTTTTTGTAGAATCTATTGATCAAGTTGAAGAAGTTCTCTCTCCTTACTGAGAGGTTTTTCTTTTTCTTTCTTTCTTTTTTTTAAAATGATGAATGGATATTGAATTTTATTGAATGCATTTTCCATATTAATTGGTAGGATCAGGGATTTTTCTTCTTAGCTGTTAATAATATAGTGGATTAGGGCCTCCCTGGTGGCGCAGTGGTTGAGAGTCCGCCTGCCGATGCAGGGGACGCGGGTTCGTGCCCCGATCCCGGAGGATCCCACGTGCCGCGGAGCGGCTGGGCCCGCGAGCCATGGCCGCGGGGCCTGTGTGTCCGGGGCCTGTGCTCCGCAACGGGAGAGGCCACAGCAGTGAGAGGCCCGCGTACAGCAAAAAAAAAAAAAAAATATATATATATATATATAGTGGATTATACTGTTTGACTAGCAAATGTTGAACCAGGCTTGCATCTCTAGAATAAACCCCAGTTTGTCATGGTGTATAATTCTTTTTTTTTAAAATAAAGAATTACAAAATTGAGGTATAAATGACATGTAATTCTTCTTATGTGTTGCTGAATTCTATATGCTATTTTGTTAAGGATTTTTTTGCATCTATATTTATGAGCATATTTGTGTTTTTAAAAAATATTGTCTGGTTTTGGTATCAGGGCAATACTACCTTCATAAAGTGAATTGGGAAGTGTTCTTTCCCATTCTATTTTCTGAGAGGGATTATGTAGAATTGATATGAGCTCTTCTTTAAATGTTTGGTAGAATTGTCCAGTGAAACCATCTTGGCCTTGCAAATTCTCTTTTGGGAGTTCTAAAATTATAACTTAATATCTTTAATAGTTACAGGCTTATTCAAGTTTTGTATTTCATACTGGATGAGTTGTGATAGTTCGTTTTTGAGAAATTGGTCCATTTCATCTAAGTTGTTGAATTTATGCTTGCAGAGATATTCCTAGCATTCGCTTATTATCCTTTTGAAGTCTGCAGAGTCTGTAGTGATATCACGTTTCATTCCTGCTATTGATAATTTGTGTTTTCTTTCTTTGCCGTCTTGCTTGAGGTTTGACAATTTTATTGATCTTTTCAAAGGACCAGTTTTTTTCCTATTAACTTCACAACTGTTTTCCTACTTTCAATTGATTT
The DNA here is from genome assembly GCF_025265405.1 of Mesoplodon densirostris. NCBI lineage: Eukaryota > Metazoa > Chordata > Mammalia > Artiodactyla > Ziphiidae > Mesoplodon > Mesoplodon densirostris. The sequence goes on from NC_082674.1 coordinate 32,378,359, forward strand.
TTGTTCTTTATTTTCTTCCCTGTTTGCTTTGAGTTTATCTTGTTCTTTTTTAGGTTCTTGAGGCAAGAGCTTAGATTGTTGATTTGAGACTTCTCTTTTCTAGTATATTCATTAAGTGCTATAAATTTCCTTCTTAGCACTGCTTTAGCTGTGTCCCATAAATTTTATATGTTGTATTTTCATTTTCATTCAGTTCAATGTATTTTTAAATTTCCTTTGAGACTTCCTCTGTGACCCATGAATTATTCAGAAGTATTTCATTTTCAAGTGTTTGGAGATTTTCATGTTATCTGCTATTGATTTTCAGTTTGATTTCATTGTGAATATCAACTCTATATAATACCAACTGTTCTGAGTTGAGGTTTATTTTATGGTCCAGAATATGGTCTATCTTGATATATGTTCTGTGGGTGCTTGAAAAGTATGTACATTCTGCTGCTTTTGGGTGGAATGCTCTATAAATGTTTATTAGGTCCTGTTGGTTGATGTGTTATTAAGTTCTTCTACATCCTTGTTGATTTTCTGAGTAGTTATATCTATATTGACAGTAGGCTCAAAGTATGATTGTGAATTTCTTTTTTTCCCTATCAGTTTTGCAGCTCTATTGTTAGAAGCATGCATAAGTAGGATTGCTGTGTCTTTTTTGTAGATTATCCCTTTTATCATTGTAGAATTTTTTTTTTTTTTTGTCTCTGGTAATTTTCCTTGCTCTAAAGTCTACTTGTCTAATATCAAAGGAAAGCAAGGATAGCTATATTAATAATTGCATGACATATTCTTATCTCTTTTCTTGCTACCTGCCTATATTACATTTAAAGTGAGTTTTTTGCAGAGAGCATATAGTTGGGTCATTTTTTAAAATCGACTCTGCCAGTCTGCCTTTTTAGTTGATGTATTTAGACCATTTAATATAACTTTTAACATATTTTAGGGCTTAAATCTGCCATCTTAATTTTTGATTTGTTCTCTATATTTTTTAATATTCTTTTTTCTACCTTTCTGTGGGTTACTTGAACAACTTTTCAGAATATTGAATTATCTATAGTATTCTCAAAGGTCTGTCTTCTCTCTACCTATCAGAGTCTTCTTATGTTGTTTTTATATACCATGTCCAGGGATTTTAGTTATACTTGGCAGGAGAAAGAGGGAAAAGTATGTCTACTCCATCTTCCCGAAAGTGGAAGTCTGACCCTATTTTTGTTAACAGCTTTATTGAGATGAATCACATGCCATACAATTCACCCATTTAAAGTGTACAATTTAGTGGCTCTTGGACAGAATTGCACAGTTGTCTCCAAAATCACTTTTAGAACATCTTTATCACCCCAGAAGAAAACTCCATACCCCATCACCCCTTAGCCCCTCCAACTTCCGTCAACCAAAGGCAACCACTGCAGAGAACATTGGGCTCTCAACAAGAGACCAGAGGTCTATTTCGCTTGGCTCTTCTACCTGTGCGACATTGGGCAAGCAACTGAAACTTTCAGGATGATGTTATGTAATAGAAGGGAGCTGGATTAAGTTCTGTTAATTCATCTCTAGCTGAGTTCAGAGGAGGAAAAAGATAATAGGTTTGGGTTGACCTGAGACGGCTTTATGAAAGAGGCTAGATTTGAATTAGGCCTTGAAAGATACACTAGGCTGTCTACATCAGTGTAGTAGGCTGAGTACTCATCTCCTTCCCCCTGCAGGACATCATAAGGTAAATCAACCCGGGTGAAAATTCTCCAGAGGGGAGAGTTGTTGTGTCAAGACCCAGCTGGCAGTGCTCATAGCCAGCATTCATCTGCATGTACACTGGGCCTGCCGCAACACCCTCCAGTGCTCTTTTTGTGTCTCTCTCCAAGAATGGCCTCCTCCATCTCTCCTGCCTTTGCATATTCTAAAAATTCTTTGAGACTTATCTTGGGGTCTTCCTCCTCCAGAGATGAGCTTCTGAACCTTTATATTCCTAGAACTTTCATTATGTATGATACTCATATAGCTCATATAACACATACTGCTCTGTTCTGTCTTAACTGTCTAACTATATTTCAAGCTCCTGGAGAGCACAGGCCATATCTTCTATCTACCAAAGCCCTGGAAGGGACTTAAATGATGACTTAGAAAGGTGGCTCCCTAGTTGATTATCACTGGGGATCTTTAGAGATAGAGATTCTTGGGCCCTATCTTATATGTAATGAATCTAATTTTGTGGGTTTGTCTGTAAGCATTTGCTCAGGGCAGGGTGGGTTAGGGGGATGTGGGAGGAAGCTGTGTCTGTTTTGCTTTGTTTTTGTTCTACATTTACTGTCTACAAAATATAGTGCCTCCTGATACATATGCGTGGCACCTATGATGTACAGCTTACTTTCTGGTTCTTCATTTGACATAGGACACTGAAGTTTCTGTTACTTTTCCATGACCCTGACTCAAATTCAGAAAAGAGGGATTATTCTGCATTCTGAGAATGGACAGCAAGCCCAGCTCAGTGTCATGCCATTCTCCTACAGAGCTCTCCTGTTTACACTCTTGGAATTGTACCCTGATGGTTGTACAGTAGCTTGTTCTGTATGTCCTGGGCTGGAGAAATGAGACCCTGAGTTTTACTCTGTACCTTCTATATGGAAGTTTAGGAGGACTACAATAGGCCTGAAGACTCAGTATATTATAATGCATATCCAATATGTACTTTTGCTAAATAAATCTGATAAAGCATAGAGTTAGGTTAGAAAAGATAATGTCCAAATAAAAATGTCTAGCTAGAGAAACATTTTTTTCCTCTGCTGAAAGGTAAAACATAATTTCAGCATTTGGTGTCAGGAATTACTCAGAAAATACAAGTCAAACTTCTATAAAGAAGGACTTTTATTCCTTTGTAAATCTAGTGGAAAATTAATCATACAAAATACGGTGGTGCCAAGAAAGCATTTAAGAGCAGAGATGCATGAATATGAAACATTACATTTTCCAGGCAGTGTGTTTCCTTAGCGGAGCAGACTCCTTCATGACTGAAGTGATCATTACACCACAGTGATGGGTGACAAAGACTCATGTTTTTGTATGTTTTAATCATTTATTTGGAACTGACTGTGGAAGCAGGAAATGCAGGGGGAAAATGCCCCTTTGCTTTGCAGTGCATGTTACACAGTGAATGGGACATTTCTGAGGATTTTCCCTCCTCCCTGCTTCAGGGTAGTGTCTATATGGACTGAACTGAATTTAGAGATATCTGGCATCCTGTATTCCAACTGTCTATCTAATGAAGTAAATGCTCCGGTTGATAAGAATGCTTTGGCACTGTGTGAGAGGAGGAAGGAACAAGAGCATGAAAGTTTCTGTCTGCTTCAGACCATTTAGGAGGGAGTAAATTTATATGGTGCCCTGGAAGCTCAGTTCCCCCTGTTGTGGCACAGCTCCAGTGGGAGCAGCTGGTGTGGCCACATTCCAGTGGCTTACACCCCAAAACTACTACTGCTACTTGCCTCCCTGGGAGATTTGTTCAACTGTTATCTTCTGAGACATTGAATTATGATGTATATATGTATATATATATCCCACAATATATACATATATATGTATATATAGGATTTTTAATTACCACAAACTGTCTGTTGTTCCATACTGTTCCATTTTAGTTTTTTCCTCTTCTTAACATCTTTATTGGAGTATAATTGCTTTACAATGGTTTGTTTCTGCTTTTTAACAAAGTGAATCAGATATATATATATATATATATATATATATCCCCATATCTCCTCCCCTTGCGTCTCCCTCCTACCCTCCCTATCCCACCCCTCTAGGTGGTCACAAAACAGTTAGCTGATCTCCCTGTGCTATGTGGGTGCTTCCCACTAGCTATCTGTTTTACATTTGGTAGTGTATATATGTCCATGCCACTCTCTCACTTCGTCCCAGCTTACCCTTCCCCCTCCCCGTGTCCTCAAGTCCATTCTCTACGTCTGCGTCTTTATTCCTGTCCTGTCCCTAGGTTTTTCAGAACAATTTTTTTTTTTTTAGATTCCATACATATGTGTTAGCATATGGTATTTGTTTTTCTCTTTCTGACTTACTTCATCTGTATGACAGACTCTAGGTCCATCCACCTCACTACAGACAACTCAATTTCATTTCCTTTTATGGCTGAGTAATATTCCATTGTACATATGTGTCACATCTTCTTTATCGATTCATCTGTTGATGGACACTTAGGTTGCTTCCATGTCCTTGCTACTGTAAATAGAGCTGCAATGAACATTGTGGTACATGACTATTTTTGAATTATGGTTTTCTCAGGGTATATGCCCAGTAGTGGGATTGCTGGGTCATATGGTAGTTGTATTTTTAGTTTTTTAAGGAACCTTCATACTGTTCTCCATAGTGACTGTATCAATTTACATTCCCCCCAACAGTGCAAGAGGGTTTCCTTTTCTCGACACCCTCTCCAGCATTTACTGTTTGTAGATTTTTTGATGATGGTCATTCTGACTGGTGTGAGGTGATACCTCATTGTAGTTTTGATTTGCATTTCTCTAATGATTAGTGATGTTGTGCATCCTTTCAGGTGTTTGTTGGCAATCTGTATATCTTCTTTGGAGAAGTATCTATTTAGGTCTTCTGCCCATTTTTGGATTGGGTTGTTTGTTTTTTTGATATTGAGCATCATGAGCTGCTTTTATATCTTGGAGATTAATCTTTGTCAGTTGATTCATTTGCAGATATTTTCTCCCATTGTGAGGGTTGTCTTTTGTCTTGTTTATGTTTTCCTTTGCTGTGCAGAGGCTTTTAAGTTTCATTAGGTCCCATTTGTTTATTTTTGTTTTTATTTCCATTTCTCTAAGAGGTGGGTCAAAAAGGATCTTGCTGTGATTTATGCCATAGAGGGCCCTGCCTATGTTTTCCTCTAAGAGTTTGATAGTGTCTGGCCTTAAATTTAGGTCTTTAATCCATTTTGAGTTTATTTTTGTGCATGGTGTTAGGGAGTGTTCTAATTTCATTCTTTTACATGTAGCTGTCCAGTTTTCCCAGTACCACTTATTGAAGAGGCTGTCTTTTCTCCATTGTATATTCTTGCCTCCTTTATCAAAGATAGGGTGACCATATGTATGTGGGTTTATCTCTGGGCTTTCTATCCTGTTCCATTGATCTATATTTCTGTTTTTGTGTCTTGATTACTGTAGCTTTGTAGTACAGTCTGAAGTCCGGAAGCCTGATTCCTCCAGCTCCGTTTTTCTTTCTCAAGATTGCTTTGGCTATTCAGGGTCTTTTGTGTTTCCATACAAATTGTGAAATTTTTTGTTCTAGTTCTGTGAAAAATGCCATTGGTAGTTTGATAGGGATTGTGTTGAATCTGTAGATTGTTTTGGGTAGTGTACTCATTTTCACAATGTTGATTCTTCCAATCCAGGAACATGGTATATCTCTCCATCTGTTTGTATCTTCTTCAATTTCTTTCATCAGTGTCTTATAGTTTGCTGCATACAGTTCTTTCGTCTCCCTAGGTAGGTTTATTCCTAGGTATTTTATTCTTTTTGTTGCAGTGGTAAATGGGAGTGTTTCCTTAATTTCTGTTTCACATTTTTCATCATTAGTGTATAGGAATGCAAGAGATTTCTGTGCATTAATTTTGTATCCTGCTACTTTACCAAATTCATTGATTAGCTCTAGTAGTTTTCTGGTAACATCTTTAGGATTCTCTATGTATTGTACCATGTCATCTGCAAACATTGACGGTTTTATTTCTTCTTTTCTGATTTGGATTCCTTTTTCTTCTCTGATTGCTGTGGCTAAAACTTCCAAAACTATGTTGAATAATAGTGGTGAGAGTGGACAACCTTGTCTTTTTCCTGATCTTAGAGGAAATGGTTTCAGTCTTTCACCATTGAGAATGATGTTGGCTGTGGATTTGTCATATATGGCCTTTATTATACTGAAGTAAATTCCCTCTATGCCTACTTTCTGGAGGGTTTTTATCATAAATGGGTGTTGAATTTTGTTGAAAGCTTGCTCTGCATCTATTGACATGATCATATAGTGTTGCTCCTTCAATTTGTTAATGTGGTGTTTCACGTTGATTGATTTGCATATATTGAAGAATCCTTGCGTTCCTGGGATAAACCCCACTTGATCATGGTGTATGATTCTTTTACTGTGCTGTTGGATTCTGCTTGCTAGTATTTTGTTGAGGATTTTTGCATCTGTGTTCAGTGATATTGGCCTGTAGTTTTCTTTTTGTGTGACATCTTTGTCTGGTTTTGGTATCAGGGTGATGGTGGCCTCATAAAATGAGTTTTGGAGTGTTCCTCCCTCTGCTATATTTTGGAAGAGTTTGAGAAGGATAGGTGTTAGCTCTTATCTAAATGTTTGATAGAATTTGTCTGTGACACCATCTGGTCCTGGGCTTTTGTTTGTTGGAAGATTTTTCATCACAGTTTCAATTTCAGTGGTTGTGATTGGTCTGTTTGTATTTTCTATTCCTGGTTCAGTCTTGGAAGGTTGTGCTTTTCTAAGAATTTGTCCATTTTTTCCAGGTTGTCCATTATATCGGCATATTGTTGCTTGTAGTAATGTCTCATAATCCTTTGTATTTCTTCATTGTCAGTTGTTACTTCTCCTTTTTCATTTCTAATTCTATTGATTTGACTCTTCTCCCTTTTTTTCTTGATGTGTCTGGCTGATGGTTTATCAGTTTTGTTCATCTTCTCAAAGAACCAGCTTTTAGTTTTATTGATCTTTGTTATTGTTTCCTTCATTTCTTTTTCATTTATTTCTGATCTGATCTTTATGATTTCTCTCCTTCTGCTAACTTTGGGGGCTTTTTGTTCTTCTTTCTCTAATTGCTTTAGGTGTAATGTTAGGTTGTTTATTTGAGATGTTCTTGTTTCTGGAGGTAGGATTGTATTGCTATAAACTTCCCTCTTAGAAGTGCTTTTGCTGCATCACATAGGTTTTGGGTCGTTGTATTTTCCTTGTCATTTGTTTATAGGTATTTTTTGATTTCCTCTTTGATTTCTTCAGTGATCTCTTGGTTATTTAGTAGCATATTGTTTAGATTCCATGTGTTTGTATTTTTTACATATTTTCCCCTATAATTGGTATCTAGTCTCACAGCGTTGTGGTCAGAAAAGATACTTGATACGGTTTCAATTTTCTTAAAATTACCAAGGCTTGATTTGTGACCCAAGATATGATCTGTCCTGGAGAATGTTCCATGAGCACTTGAGAAGACAGTGCATTCTGTTGTTTTTGTATGGAATGTCCTATAAATATCAATTAAGTCCATCTTGTTTAATGTATCATTTAAAGCTTGTTTTCCTTATTTATTTTCATTTGGATGATCTGTCCATTGGTGAAAGTGGGGTGTTAACATCCCCTACTATGATTGTGTTACTGTCGATTTCCCCTTTTATGGGTGTTAGCATTTGCCTTATGTATTGAGGTTCTCCTATGTTGGGTGCATAAATATTTACAATTGTTATATCTTCTTCTTGTATTGATCCCTTGATCATTATGGAGTGGTGTCCTTCTTTGTCTCTTGTAATAGTGTTTATTTTAATGTCTATTTTGTCTGATATGAGAATTGCTACTCCAGCTTTCTTTTGATTTCCATTTTCATGGAGTATCTTTTTCTATCCCCTCACTTTCAGTGTGTTTATGTCCCTAGGTCTGAAGTGTGTCTCTTGTAGACAGCCTATATACGGGTCTTGTTTTTGTATCTGTTCAGCCGGTCTGTGTCTTTTGGTGGGAGCATTTAATCCATTTACATTTAAGGAAATTATCAATATGTATGTTCCTATTACCATTTTCTTAATTGTTTTGGGTTTGTTATTGTTGATCTTTTCCTTCTCTTGTGTTTCCTGCCTAGAGAAGTTCCTTTAGCTGTTGTTGTAAAGTTGGTTTGGTGGTGCTGAATTCTCTTAACTTTTGCTTGTTTGTAAAGTTTTTAATTCCTCCATTTAATCTGAATGAGATCCTTGCTGGGTTGAGTAATCTTGGTTGTAGGTTTTTCTACTTCATCACTTTAAATATGTCCTGCCACCCCTTTCTGGCTTGCAGACTTTCTGCTGGAAGATCAGCTGTTAAACTTATGGGGATTCCCTTGTATGTTATTTGTTTTTTTTTCCCCTTTCTGCTTTTAATATCTTTTCTTTGTATTTAATTTTTGATAGTTTGATTAATATGTGTCTTGACATGTTTCTCCTTGGATATATCCTGTCTGGGACTGTCTGTGCTTCCTGGATTTGATTAACTATTTCCTTTCCCATATTAGGGAAGTTTTCAACTATAATCTCTTCAAATATTTTCTCAGACCCTTCCTTTTTCTCTTCTTCTTCTGAGACCCCTATAATTCGAATGCTGGGATGTTTAATGTTGTCCCATAAGTCTCTGAGACTGTCCTCAATTCTTTTCATTCTTTCCTCTTTATTCTGCTCTGTGGTAGTTATTTCCACTATTTTATCTTCCAGGTCACTTATCCGTTCTTCTGCCTCAGTTATTCTGCTATTGATTCCTTCTGGGGAATTTTTAATTTCATTTATTTTGTTGTTCATCATTGCTTGTTTGCTCTTTAATTCTTCTAGGTCCTCATTAAGCATTTCTTGTATTTTCTCTATTTTATTTCCAAGATTTTGGATTATGTTTACTATCATTACTCTGAATTCTTTTTTCAGGTAGACTGCCTATTTCCTCTTCATTTGTTTGGTCTGGTGGGTTTTTACCTTGCTCCTTCATCTGCTATGTTTGTCTGTCTTCTCATTTTGCTTAACTTACTGTGTTTGGGATCTTCTTTTTGCAGCCTGCAGGTTTGTAGTTCCCATTGTTTTGGGTGTCTGCCTCTGGTGGCTAAGGTCAGTTCAGTGGCTTATGTAGGCTTCCTGGTAGACGGGACTGGTGACTATGTTCCGCTGGATGAGGCTGGATCTTGTCTTTCTACTGGGCAGGACCACGTCCCGTGATGTGTTTTGGGGTGTCTGTGACCTTATTATAATTTTAGTAGCCTCTTTACTAATGAGTGATGTTGTTTCCTGTCTTGCTAGTTGTTTGGCATAGGGTGTCCAGCACTATAGCTTGCTGGTCGTTGAGTGGAGCTAGGTCTTAGTGTTGAGATGGGAGATCTCTGGTAGGGTTTTTGCCGTTTGATGATATTACATGGAGCCGGGAGGTCTCTGGTGGACCAATGTCCTGAACTCGGCTCTCCCACCTCAGAGGCACAGGCCTAACACCTGGCTGGAGCATGAAGACCTTGTCAGTCACATGGCTTTTGGGAAGTCTGAGGTCTTCTGCCAGCGTTCAGTAGGTGTTCTGTAGGAGTTGTTCCACATGTAGATGTATTTCTGATGTATTTGTGGGAGGAAGGTGATCTCCACATCTTAATTCTCCGCCGTCTTGAAGGTCTCTCACAGACGCTTTTAATAGTGTTATTACTGTGAATTTTTCCATCACTCTTCCTGAACTTGGCTTTCAAGCTCTTCATGTTTAGTCCATTCAGCCTTCCAGAGCTCTAGAGGAGACTTTCAGCACCCCACCTAGGTGGCGGTGGCTTCCATTCCCCGCTGGCTGCACCACCCTGCCCGCCACTTCCCCAGGAAAACATGGCCGCTGGGCTCCCCATTTTAGTTTTTAAGGCACCTCATTCTTTTTTCTTTTAAAAGTGTTTTATTTTTACTTTTTTTTTTTTTTTTTTTTGCTGTACGCGGGCCTCTCACTGCTGTGGCCTCTCCCGTTGCGGAGCACAGGCTCCGGACACACAGGCTCCGCGGCCATGGCTCGCGGGCCCAGCCGCTCCGCGGCACGTGGGATCCTCCGGGATCGGGGCACGAACCCGCGTCCCCTGCATCGGCAGGCGGACTCTCAACCACTGCGCCACCATGGAAGCCCTATTTTTACTTTTATGAAATATTTCTTTGGAATATTTCACAATTAGATTCACCACATTTTAAAATGCATATCAACTTTACTGATAATAGCTTTTGCCATTGTGATTTTTACCAGTGTTATTGAGATATCATTGATATATAACATTGTACAGGTTTAAGGCATACACCAGATTGAGTTGATACTTATATATTGCAAAATGATTAACACAATAGTATTAGCTAACACCTCCATCACTTCACATAATTACCATTTCTTTTTTGTGGTGAGAACATTTCAGATCTATTTCTTAGCAATTTTCAAGTATATAATACAATATTATGAACTATAATCACCATGTACATTAGATCCCCAGACAATCTCTCCATTTTTTTTTGCCACACCCAGCCCCTGGTGACAACCCCTCTGTTCCTATGAGGTTGGCATTTTTAGATTCCAAATATAAGTGAGATCATACAGTATTTGTTTTTCTCTGACTTATTTCACTAGCATAATACCCTCAAGGTCAATCCATGTTGTTGTAAGTGGAAGGATTTCCTTCTTTCTCATGGCTGAATAATACTCCATGGATCTGTTGATGGACACTTAGGTTGTTTCCATATGTTGGCTATTGTGAACAGTGCTGCAGTGAATGTGGAGTGCAGGTATCTCTTCAAGATCCTGTTTTTATTTCCTTTGGCTATATGCCCAGGAGTGGGATTGCTGGGCCTTTTGGTAGTTCTATTTTTAATTTTTTGAGGAAACTTTACACTGTTTTCTATAACGGGTATATTATTTTATATTTCTGCCTATCTTTTCTCTACATCCTCACCAATGTTCATCTCTTGTCTTTTAGATGACAGCCATCTTAATCAGTGTGAGGTGATATCTCATTGTGGGGTTTTTTTTGTTTTGTTTTTTGTTTTGTTTTTTTTTGCAGTACGTGGGCCTCTCACTATTCTGGCTTCTCCCATTGCAGAGCACAGGCTCTGGACGCACAGGCTCAGAGGCCATGGCTCACAGGCCCAGCCGCTGCGCGGCATGTGGGGTCTTCCCAGACCGGGGCATGAACCCGTGTCCCCTGCATCAGCAGGCGGACTCAACCATTGCACCACCAGGGAAGCCCTCATTGTGGTTTTGATTTGCATTTCCCTGATGCTTAATGATGCTGAGCACCCTTTCATATACCTGTTTCTATTTGTATATCTTCTTCAGAAAAATATTCAATTCCTCTGCCCGTTTTATAATTGGATTGTGTTTTTGCTATTCAGCAAATTCTTCACATATTTTGCATATTAACCCCTTATCAGATATATGATTGGCAAATATTTTCTCCTATTATGTAAGGTTACCTTTTCATTTTATAGGTTCTTTTGCTATGCAAAAGCTTTTTAGTTTGATGTAGGCCCACTTATTAATTTTTGCTTTTGTTGCTTGTGCTTTTGGCGTCATATCCAAAAGATCATTGCCAGTGTAAGAGAGTGGTTTTCCTATGTTTTCAAGTCTTTAATCTATTTTGAGTTAATTTTTGTGAGTTGCGTAAGGTAGCAGTTCAGTTTCATTCTTCTGCATCTGATTATCCAGTTTTCTCAACACCGCTTATTGAAGAGGCTGTCCTTTTGCCATTGAGTATTCTGGGCCCCCTTGTCAAATATTTGTTGACTGTATATGTGAGGGCTCTGATTCCATTGGTTAGTGTGTCTATTTTTATGCCAGTACCATACTATTTTTACTATAGCTTTGTATGATAACTTTGAAATCAGGAAGTGTGATGTCTCCAGCTTTATTCTTTCTCAGGATTACTTTGGCTATTCAGAGGTTTTTTGTTTGTTCCCATACAAATTTTAGGATTATTTCTCTATTTCTGTGAAAAATGCCATTGGAATTTTGATAGGGTTTGCATTGAATCTATAGATGGCTTGGAGTAGTATGGACATGATAACAATATTCTTCTCATCCATGAACACAAGATATCTTTCCATTTGTTTGTGCCTTCAATTTCTTTCAACAAAGTCTTATTATTTTCCATATGAAGATTTTTCACTTCCTTGATTAAATTTATTCCTAAGTAGTTTTTTTGTGTGATGCTACTGTGAATGGGGTTATTTCTTTTTCAGTTATTTTGTGTTAGTGTATAGAAATACAATGGTTTCTGTATGTTAATCTTATATCTTGCAACTTTAGCGAATTTGTTGATTAGTTCTAACAGATTTTTTTTGGTAGAATCTTTAGGATTTTCTGTACAAAAGATGATATCATCTGCAAACAGAGACAATTTTACTTCTTCCTTTTTGATTTGGCTGACTTTTATTTCTTTTTTTGCCTGATTACTCTGGCTAGGACTTCTAATACAGTCATCCTTCAGTATCCGCAGGGGACTGGTTTCAGGAGCCCTGCAGATACCAGAATCCATGGATGCTCAACTCCCTTATATGAAATGGTGTATTTGCCTATACCTATGTACATCCTCCCATATACTTTAAATCATCTCTAGATTATGATACCTAATACAGTGTACATGCTATGTAAAATACAATGTAAACACTGTGTAAATAGTTGCCAGTGTACTGCAAATTCAAGTTTCGCTTTTTGGAATTTTTCCCCCAAATATTTTTGATCTACTGTTGGTTGAATCTGTGGGTGTGGAACCCATGGATATGAAGGGCTGACTCTACTGTGTTGAATGAAAGTGGAGAGAATGGGTACGTTTCTCTTGTTCCTGATTTTAGAGGAAAAGTTTTCAACCTTTCACCACTGGGTATAATGTTAGCTGTAGGCTTGTCATATATGACCTTTATTATGTTGAGGTATGTTCCTTTTATACCAATATCACATTTATTGATTTTGCATATGTTGAACCATTCTGGAATCGCAGGGATAAATCCTGCATGATCATGATGTATTATCCTTTTAATATGCTGCTGAATTTGGTTTTCTAATATTTTGTTGAGAATTTTTTGCAGCTGTATTCACCAGATATTTTAGCCTGTAGTTTTCTTTCCTCATAGTATCATTATCTGGTTTTGGTATCAGTATAATGGTGACCTCATAAAATGAGTTTGAGAATATTCTCTCCTCTTCAATTTTTTTGGAAGAGTTTGTGAAGGATTGGCGTTAATTCTTTAAATGTTTGGTAGAATTCATCAGTGAAACCATCTGGTCCTGCACTTTGCTTTGTTGGGAAGTTTTTAATTACTGATTCATTCTCCTTACTCATTATTGGTCTGTTCAGGTGTTCTATTTCTTTTTGATTCAGTGTTGGTAGGGTGTGTGTTTCTAGAAATGTATCAGTTTCTTCTAGGCTTTCCAATTTGTTGACATATAATTATTCATAATGGTCTCTTTATGATCCTTTGTATGATATCAGTGGCAAAGTCTCTGATTTTATTTATTTGGTCTTTCCTACTTAGTCTAGTTAAGATTGGTCAATTTTGTGTATTTTTTCAGGAAAGCAGTTTTTAGTTTTATGGATCTTTTCTACTATTTTTTCTGGGGTCTATTTCATTTATTTCTGCTCTGATCTTTATTTCCTTCATTTTGCTAACATTGGACTTAGTTTGTTCTTGCTTTTCTAGTTCTTTGAGGTGTAAAGTTAGGTTGTTTGAGATCTTTTTTCTTTATGTAGGCATTTATCACTGCAAACTTTCTCTTAGAACTGACTTTGTAGCATCTCATAGGTTTTCGGGTGTTGTATTTCCATTTTTATTTGTTTCAAGATATTTTTTGATATCCATTTTGGTTTCCTCTCTGACCCATTTGTTGTTCAGGAATGTGAACAACTGTATGTTTGTGAATTTTCCAGCTTTCCTCCTGTTATTGATATCTAGTTTCATGTCATTGTGGTGGGAAAAGATACTTGGTATGATTTCAATCTTCTTAAGTTTGCCAAGACTTACTTTGTGACCTGTCATATGAACTATCCTGGAGAATGTTCTTTGTGCTTAAGAAAAGTATATTATGCTGCTGTTAAATGGAATGTCTGTATATGTCTCTCAGGTCCATTTGGTCTAAAAAATAGTTCAAATCAAAAATTTTTTCATTTTTTATTTTTTTAATTTTATTTATTTATTTTTTTTTTATTTTTTTGCTGTACGCGGGCCTCTCACTGCTGTGGCCTCTCCCGTTGCAGAGCACAGGCTCCGGACACACAGGCTCCGCGGCCATGGCTCGCAGGCCCAGCCGCTCCGCGGCATGTGGGATCTTCCGGGATCGGGGCACGAACCCGTGTCCCCTGCATCGGCAGGCGGACTCTCAACCACTGCGCCACCAGGGAAGCCCTCATTTTTTATTTATGATTGATCTATTCATTGTTGAAAGTGGGATATTCAATTCCCTACTATTATTGTAGTGTTGTCTATTTATCCCTTCAGATCTTTTAGCACTTGGGAGTGGTGGCGAACTCCCTCACCTTTTGTTTGTCCTGGAAAGCCTTTATCTCATCTTCAGTTATGAAAGAAATCTTTGCTGGGTAAAATGTTCTTGGTTGGCTGTTTTTTTTTCCTTCAGCACTTTGAATATATTCCATCCCATTCTCCTCTGACCTGTAAGGTTTCTGCTGAGAAATCTGCTTATAGCCTTATTGGGGGTTTCCTTGTAAGGTACATGATTGCTGCTTTAAGATTCTTTTTCTTTTTGATCTTTGATATTTTTATTGTAATGTTTCTTGGAGAGTGTCCCTTTAGGTTGATTTTTATTTGGTGATCTATCAGCTTAACTTAGATGTTCTCTGCTATCATTTCTTTAAATAAGCTTTCTGCTCCCGTCTCCTCCTTCTCCTTTCGGAACTACAATAATTTAAAAATTGTGACTTTTGATGGTAATCCATAGATCACATAGGCTTCACTCCTTATCATTTTTTTCTTTGTTCTCCTCTGACTGGATAATTTCAAATTCCTGTCTTGTATCTCACAGATTTTTTTTTTCTGCTTGATCCATTCTGCTTTTGATGCCCTCTATTGAATTTATTTATTCTTCAGCTCTAGAATTTCTATTTGGTTCTTTTTTATGATTTTTCTTGTTCTGTTCATGTATTGCTTTCCTGATTTTGTTACATTGTCTCTGTATTTTATTGTGGCTCACTGAGTTTCTTTAAAACAGCTACTTTTAATTCTTAATGGCTAAGTCACAGATATCCATGTCTTTAGGTTTGGTCACTGGAAAACTGTGATGCTTTGGTGTCATGTTATATTGATTTTTCATATTCCTTGAAGCTTTGTATTGCAGTTTGTGTTTGAAGTAGCAGTCACCTCCTCTAGCCTTTAATAACTGCTCTCTGGAGAGAGATGACTTCCATTAGTTTTGCTAGAGATTCTGAAGCTATCTCAGACCTTCTATGGGTAACCAGCTCCATGCTTCCTCCCTCTTGTTGCAGAACTCTTAAACTGGTATGACTTTTCCAGATCCTGCAACACACCAGGTTGAGTGCTGACAGCCTCTTGTGTTTTTCCAAAGATGATGCTGAAATTCCAGTTGCAGTCTCTCTGGGTCTGGTAGATTTGGACTGGCTTTTTGTGCATGCTACTAGCTGTCTTCCAAATGTTGTTCTTGCTGCCACTGTTGGGAGCATGCACAGCGAGCCAGCCACAGGATGGGAGGGTGTGTGGGTGAGGCATGCAGAGTTCTGTGGGGTGCCCATGGGCCAGATGGGGAGATCTGTGGATGAGACATTCCCAGAAACTCATGGACAGGATTCTTGATGAAGTTTCTGATGGAGTTCGTTCCTTTAATGCTCTCCTAGAGACACATCTGCCATTCTCCCAGTCTCTTCTGCCCCCTCCCCTTACCTCCCAGTCGTGTAGCTCAAAATCACTACTCTGGATGGGATGAGAGAGACATTAACCTCTTTGGCAGCATCCTGCATAGCTGGAGAACCCTGTTGCTCACTCACATACTCTCTGTTTCTCTTGCAGAAGAAATCACAGGAAAGAGAAGATCTCTTGGCCCTAACCCGTGCCATATTGGAGGAGGGGTGATGTGAGTAAAGTCAAGTTGTTTTCCTGACCCACTTCAATGCATCCAAATTCATACTTTTTTTTGCTTCACCGGTGTACTGAAACTTCTCCTCTGGAAACTTGGACTTCCACAAAGAATCTCTCATCCATGGGTGAGTGTTTAAGACAATGTTTTCCAGGGGCTCTTGGACTATGGCTGAGAGGTCACAGCACCTTCTCCATACAATGCATAAATCTGTTTTCGCATTTCAGTTGCGTTTTTACCTTTCTTGAAATAATAAAGCATGATAGGCCGAAAGAAAAAAAAATCTGGGATCAGGTCATGGGCTACTGCAAAGTCCATAGGTGAGACTGAGGTCTGTCTACCTGTTACTTGATTTATGGGTAGGTGAGACTTTCTGGGTCCCTTGGTGTATGGTGCTGGATCCAGATCCCTCAAAGGCACTTTTGTGCATGGATGAATGCTGAATTTTGAGGGGGAAGGTTTGGAAGGGAACAAAAATGAGGGACATCTTGTGCCACCATGATGCTGCTATCACCTCCAAGTACCACATTCTTGTAATGTTTCCAAAAATCTTCTCTTGGAGCATGATAGTTAATAGTTCTTTTCAAAGATTCTTCTCTTCTCTGACTCTTCCTTGTATCTTTTCTTTTTCTGTTTGTTTTGGATTCTGTCTTCATTTTAGAGGTATTTCTTAAATATCTGGTTGTCCTTGGCTGTGCATTTTGAGAGTGGGGCATTGAAATGCTCTTTGGAAAGTCTCATGTGATCATGGGGCCTGCCCACTTTTGTGATCAGGTGTCACCTAGACATTTCATTGTGGAGTGGTGGATGCAAAATATCAATATATTTAGGTCTTTCTCTTGAGTTGTAGTTTTTCCTAGGGATGATTCTCCAATCTTCTGGCTGAGGAGCATATGCCTGGCTACTTTGCCTTTTAGGAGTTAAATTGGGAAAAGAACTAAGGATTTCATATTCAGCATGTGGGTTTTCACTGAATTCCCATAACCTCAGAGGCACTTGGTACCTCCAAGGAATTCCTGAGCCTAAGGAATTTGCCCTGCCTTACTTACTTACTTATCTATCTATCTATCTATCTATCTATGACTGCATTTGGGTCTTTGTTGCTGCACGCAGGCTTTTTCTAGTTGTGGTGAGCGGGGGCTACTCTTCATTGTGGTGCATAGGCCTCTCATTATGGTGGCTTCTCATTGTGGAGCAGAGCTCTAGGCATGTGGGCTCAGTAGTTGTGGCTCATGGGCTCTAGAGCACAGGCTAAGTAGTTGTGACGCACGGGCTTAGTTGCTCCACCGCATATGGGATCTTCCCTGACCAGCGATCGAACCCGTGTCCCGTGCATTAGCAGGTGGATCCTTAACCACTGCACCACCAGGGAAGTCCCTGCCCTGCCTTTTGAAATGAATTCACTGTGGTCTCAGTGGAATTGGAAGTGAAAATAAATGTGTGTTCAAGTTATGTTTAATTGGAAGCCCAAGGTTGATATTCAGTTTTATGGAAAATTCACATATACAATTTCTGTAGGAGGACTTTAGCTATAAGGGGCATATGTAGTTTGAGAAGCAACTGATAAATTAGTGATTCTCTGGCACCAAAGAATTTTAAAGTAGTTAAGGGCTCAGAGGTGAATGGCTTCTAAGACCTCTGGCCAGGGATATGTGGCAATGGGTTTTCAAAATGTACTAAGGATATAATTTAGGATATGAAAGACTTTGAGGACATGACACTCTCTTTGTGGTATTCAAGGTCTTGAGCTTATTTCAATCTGCGTTGTCTCCAAATTATTTTGTCTTCAGCTTTGCAAAGACTGACCTCCCTTACAGTTGCTGAGGCAGCATGTTATACTTGTCAAAGCCTTTTCATGTGTATTTGACCTTCAGGCTTTTTTTCAATTATGAAAAATAAATGTGTAACATACAGAGGTACTGTTAATGCTTCAGTACTAAAAAAAAAAAAAAGCTTCACAAATATCAAATTGGTTATATATTAGTGTCTTGGGTGACAGTCCTAACAGTGAGGTGGGTAGAAGTTGAAAACTGCTCATTTTAGAGTTTCAGAAGAGCAGCTACTTAACCAGAGTTCGTAATCATTCTTTATTCTGAACACCATCATCCCCCATCCTGTGGGCCTTGAGCTGAAGACAGAGCAAATTTTCCTTTCTGGACTTCAAAAGGGTTGAGGCTTCTTGGCCCCCCAAAGCTAAACTGTTTGACTTTATAACTTAAAGTGTGTCTTTACAGCAAACAGAATTGCATCTTGGGATCATTTTTCCTAGAACATGCTTCTTTTCTATGCATAAATTTGGATTTCCCTGTATCAATGTAGTCTTGCCTTTGCTCTGGATAAGTACATGTGTGTTTAAGCTGCTGCTGATTGGAGAGGAGAAGCTGAGACCTGCCATGGCTAGAAACATGTGCAGATATGATCCTTACCTCATGTGTCCTGAGTCTGGTGCAGCTCTGCCCAAGCTAGACTGTTGAGGTCCCACATCTTTACATTAAAGACTCAATATCCAGGAATCTAAAAAATAAAACAAATGAATGTATACAACAAAACAGAAAGAGAGTTACAGATACAGAAAACAAACTGGTGGTTACCAGTGGGGAGAGGAAGTGGAGGAGGAACAAGATAGGGGTATGGGATTAAGAGATACATACTACTGTGTATAAACTTGATAAACAACAAGGATATATTGTACAGCATAGGGAACTTAAAAAAAAAGTGAATATCCAGACTTGGGAATCTGTACAAATTCTTGTGTATTTATGGGCTCACTCAAAGGAAGACCATAGAGCAAGACCTTACCTTGGAGGTTTTCCCTTGAAAGGGAGAGGCTGGTCCAAGGTCATGGAATGAACACTAGGAAGTGAGAAATAAACTTCTTTGTCTTTCTGGGCCTTGGGATTAGGAACTTGTTTTATTGAAAACCAGGATATGTTTAAGGACATTCCACTAGTGTACATGTGTGGTTCATAAGCAGATTCCTAAAACATGGTCTAGATGGGAGAGGTACAGTTATGGATCTCTTGAAATTAGTGTTGGGTCTTGGCTTGTAGGTTTTGTGGGCACCATATCTAAAAGTGGTTTCAATTTTACTGCCTTCATTTTTTTAAAAAATTATTTTATTTATTTACTTGGCTGTGCCAGGTATTCGTTGTGGCATGTGGGATCTTTAGTTGCGGTATGCAGGATCTTCAGTTGTGGCATGTGAACTCTTAGTTGCAGCATGCATGCGGGATCTAGTTCCCTGACCAGGGATTGAACCTGGGCCCCCTGCATTGGGAGCACAGAGTCTTAACCACTGGACCACTTTATTTCTTTTTCTTCAATCCCTCTATTATCCTCAAAACAGCAACAAAATTTTGTTTATTTGATCTGTTTTAACTGGAACTCGAGGAAGCATCTGTACCCAGGTTTTAGACGAAGCAGTCTAAAGGAGAGGAGTGGCAACCTCTGATGAGGTGGCAGGAGGTCATATATGCTGGAGCAAGTGATAGTCCACAGATAGAAGCCTGGAGCCAGGGGACAATCAAGATGGATTTGAAGAGTGTGAAACATTTCCCAGGGAGCCCAGAAAACCTGAGGATGATTTAACCAGTCAAATGGAATAAGGATCTCAGATATCATCATTTGGTGAATGGGGATACATGAGAGAGAAGGACCATGTTGGTTACACTGATAAAACAAATTACTTTGTAGTTTTCACCTCCCCCCCCCCTTTTTTTTTTGCGGTACGCGGGCCTCTCACTGTTGTGGCCTCTCCCGTTGCGGAGCACAGGCTCCGGACGCACAGGCTCAGCGTCCATGGCTCACGGGCCCAGCCCCTCTGCGGCATGTGGAATCCTCCCGGACCGGGTTACGAACCTGTGTCCCCTGCATCGGCAGGCGGACTCTCAACCACTGCGCCACCAGGGAAGCCCTCATCCCCCCTTTTTAAATACAAGATAGGCTTTATTCTTTTGCTGTGTTCTTCTAAACCCTTATTGAACAGCAGATGTGAATTATAATTCTTAATGACTTTCTCTTTCCCTTCTCTTTTTAATGAGATCCCAACAAATGTTTTTTTTTGTTCCCTTCTGTGTCTAGTCTGCTCCCACTCACCAATCCTAAATCCTTCACACACACAGTTTTAAGTTCTCTAGTACCTTTGAAGAAGCTGCTGCTGCTCCTTCTTTCTCATCTCCATCCCCATCTCTTGAGCAGGTACTGTACCCCCCTCCTTTTTCCTTGACCTTTATTGTTGGCCTTAACAAAAAAATTATGTAAAACTTCCTACGTGCTATCTCTACTTTCCTTAATTCTTCTCAATTTTTGAAGATTCTTCAGGAAGTCCCTACAAGCTCTGCTAAAACCTGAGACTTTAATCAGTACATCAGGATCTGCTGGTTGCACTCACGTGTATCTGCTGTATCTCTGGGCCATCAGTGTTTCCATCCTCTGCTTGGCTGTGTGTTTACTTTGCTCAGGGCTTTTACTGTTAGCACTTCATCTCTAGGCTTAGGGAAGCCAAAAGAAGCTCACCTTTCACAAAATGTCTGAAGAACCCCAGCCTAAATCACTCCATTTCTTTCTTATAGGTGTAAACCTTCTTTGTAAAGGTTCTTCACATGCCGGTCGCCTGGTTTTCCTTTTTGTTTTTGTTTCTGATCGATTTTTTTCATTGCCAAATCTCTACTCCTTAGTGCAGTGCCTGGCATGTAGATGCTCAAGAAATGCTTGTGGAATGAATGAATGAACCTAAGATGAACCAGAACTTCGTCCCAGTTCTAAATTCTCAAGAAAGGAGGTGGGCCTAACTCTAGATAATTTCAGAGTAGATCAGGATTCTCTGGCGCCCTCCTTTCTAAATTTTATTCTGCAGCCTCCAATCCTCAAGAATTCCATGCTGTCTCTGAAGTCTTCATAATGTTGTTCTTGAAAGCCTTCCTCTCACCTGTGTGAGGAGTGAATGGTGACCAAGCAGTCACCCTGTCAGGCATGGTGTGGTTGCTTTACAGGTACTATGTAACTGGATTCCTACAATAAACTTCGGAGGTAATTGATTTCATTTCCATTTGTCAAATGAGGAAACTGAGGTACAGAAATATGAGATCCTTGGCCAGTGTTGCACATCTGGGAATCTTGTTAGGATCCAGGATTTGAATGTAGGTAGAATAAACCAGGGCCCATACCCTTTATGGTTATGCTATCATCTTTTCCCACCCCAGGTTCCAGAACATTCTTGCTATCTATTTCCTTAATGTTAGCATTAAAAAAACAAAAGAAAACACAATACTACCAGATTTATGCAATGAGGAAACACTCATGAAATAATTCATGGTTTTGCTTTTAATGATTAAGAAGATATTGGCACCCTAAACATTGTGATGGTTTTTGGTTTGTGACTGTGATCTAATGAGAGTTGACTGTTTATAGCATAGACTTAAAATTATTAGTATGTTTATAAATACTTTGTATTATAATAGTCTAGAAAACCCATCTTTTCATTGGTTAGTCATCTCTTCTGCACTCGCCACACCCCCTCACCCCTGCATTTATTAAACACCTGTTGAGAGTTGGACACCATACTAGACACTGGGATTATAAAGATTCTCAAACACTTACGTACAGATTCCTCCCCATTTTAAATCTCCTCAATGTCTTGTCGTTTTGGGAGGTTTAACTGCAAACACCTATGCGTGACTTAAAACCCTTCATGATCTGGCTCCTGCCTCCCTCCCTCCATTTTCATGTCTTCCTTATTCTCTACTCCCTACCTACTTCCTGCCCTTGAATAAATGAACTGTCCTGAACTTCTTTTAATGATTCTATCCTCCCCAGGTTTAATATATGTCATTCCTCTTCCTGAAACACTGTTCTCCACAGTGTCTAAACTTGATATTTAGTTTTTGGCTTGGATACAACTCTGTGCAGGAAGCTTTTCTCACCCCCAGAGTTTGGGTTAGGGGGCTCTTCTCACCACTTCCACGTACCCTGCACTTCACTGATTATAGGCAGGCGGGGTCTCTCTCCCTCTTCTCACCATTTTATACCTTCAGGTAGCACACAGCACTGTTCCAGGTAGAGATATGGTAGTCTGGTGGAGAGGCGTGGAAGGGGATCAGGTGTTTGGTTTTGAGTTTTACAATGTTATTGTCTACTTTCTTTAATTAGAGGAAAGCATCAGTTATTTTATTATGTATTTCCTTCCAAATAACTATTAGTATTAGCTTCATTTGTCTTTGCCTTTCTGGAATGATCACAGTTCATCCCGTAGTCCTCTCTCTTCTTTGAGCTCAGTGTATGCTAAAATTTTATAGAAAGCAAAAAGAATTGGTGACAGGAAACCCCTTATTTTGGCAAAATTGTTGCATTAGACATCTTGGATGTGACATTTCTTGCTAACTTCAAAATCCCTTTGTCTAATGTTGTGTATTCTTTAAAAGAAACAGGGAGCTTCCCTGGAATCTCTTGGATTAATCACAGGGCAAATGAAACCACCACTGAGGTTCCCACAAGCGTCTGGATGGAGTTTCCAGCTGTTCTACAAGCTACTAGCTGACCACTGTCTTGGCCCTGGCTGTTGGGAGTAGGGTGGGAAGTCTAAATTCCAGACGAGGGTTGGGGTCCTTGGGACAATGACGAGCTCCTTCCAGCATTGCTTCTCAGTGGGAGAGGATTAGGGAACTGTTTGTTTTCTTTCCTGTCTCTACAACTGACTCAGTTGGATTTAACTTTATGAAAAATGCAACAATGACAAGTCATTTCTTAGAACTACTCATATACGTAATTCCTAGGCATCATAAGAATGCTATCTATGTGTGTCTTAGGAGGTATGAAATTAACTTTGTTGGGAGTTTTATTTAATGGCAAAACTAAGTTTCATATATGCTCAGCCTTTACAGTTTGACGTTTATGTTAACTTAAAAAAATTTTTTTTTAATCAAGAAAGTATTTCTCAGTCTGTCACTTCTCGTGACTCAGCTGTTAGAATTCTGAGCAAGAGTGATACATCCAAATGGTGTGCACGGGAATGTTGCTGTGGTAAGGAGAAGAGAAAATATTTTCTTGGGACTGTCAAATGTTACCTGCTTAACATTTGACCTGGTTCATGCTTATAGCAGGACAAAGGTGGAACTATAGAGGGGAAAAAAAGTGCCAATCAGAAGCACCATTTTTCTCCCTAGCTCCCTTCCAGAGTGACCCCCTAGGACTCCAGCTTTGATTTCGGCCTGCCTTTTCCTTATAACCTCCACCGAATTCAGGGGTGGGTGGAGCATCTATTCTCCTGGCTGTGGTTGTCAAGTGCTCACTTCCAGTGCGGGGATGGACGTGCTGCTCCCCTTCTCAGAGCTGCCTTATCCCAGCTCCCTCTTCTGCTCCCTGCCCACTGCAACCACGAATTACTGCAGTTCCCATAGCCACGCCGAGCCTCAAGGCCATGGCTGTTCTGCACATGAAATCTGCCCAATAGTGAAGCCAACAGAAAAAAAAGCAGAGCTCAGAGCTGAAAATAGAGGTAGTCATGGTTATACTGTTTGGACCCTCAGATCCAGCCATATGTGAAGCCAGCCCTACCTTTTAGACATTATGCTTATGCTAGGTTTAATAGCATTTTGACAGCCTTCAAATCTCAGCTCATAAGGGCTCAACTCATTTTGTCAGTACTGTAGTCATAAAAAACCCTGACTCCTTTCCTAGCAGCTGATGCGTGCTTATTTATTGATAGTCCTACCTGGACCCATGGCGGTGGTGTCAATAAATAAAAGTCTTTATTTGAAACTCTAAGTTCTGCTTCCTTTGTTCTTTTGGCTGCATTACTGGGCAGATTCCATGTGGCATCAATGAAGGCCACTAGCTCAGGACTCTCATCCTCCTAGCTTCAGTGCCCCAGCAAAAAGAAAGCAGTTTTTTTTTTTTCTTATAGAACTGGTAGAAAGATCCCAGAGAAGATCCTGACTGGCTTGGCTCCAATCAGAGACTAATCCCTAAAACAGTCATAGTACTGGAGGTGGGGGGCTTTTGATAGGCCATGCCTGATCTCATGACCGTCCTTAGGGGTGAAGATGGGGTCAGCACCATCAGAACAGGAAAGATATGTTGAAGAAGAAAGGGATTTGGGGAATATCTGTCCATTTGTTTGCTACAGGGCTATTCTTTGCCTTCATCTTGGCATTGAACCCAGGTCCCTGGGAAGTTCATGAAGACTCTCATGTTTCTGGGAAGAGTGGGCTGTGTCCTCCCACTTCTAGAAGGCTTGCTGCCTCCCTCACAGATTTCTCTCCCTGGTGTGAATACCGCGGCTGTGCCTGCCGATTGTTTTCTGTCTTATCCTGGTTTCTAAATCAAAGCCTGAGGCAGAGGCTTCTGTGCTACTTCTTTATTAGGGCATATAATCCCAGGGAACAAGAGGGAAGGAAAATGGAAATGAGTCAGGAAAGGAGGGAAAGCCAGTATAAAGGTACGTTATTAAACCCACCACCACTTGGTGTCCAGAGCAACTGGGAACTCAGTCTTGCAGGATCATCTTAGAGATTGTGTAAATGACTGGTCTGAAAGAAAAGACTGCCTTCCTCCAAGGGAGGAAGTGAGAAGAATTCATCCACTGGCTCCTGCCTGCCCTTGGTCAAAATTTAACCTCGTGGGTGTTGATTTCTCTGAACATCTTGGATGTGCATACATGGGCTCTGCGGCATGTCCCATCTTAGTAACAACAAGAAACCCTGGGCAGGAGGCAAGAAGCGCATGGTGCAGGTATGAGAACAGACGTTGTGTTTGGCTCCTATACTACAAAATGGTGCCTTCTCTGGGAGGGGAGGGCACAAGTCCAGTCAGTCAGAGGATCTTTCAAGGAATGGGCAGTTCCAACTCTGAAAAGACTTGGTTGGACAAGAAGGTTAATGGTGCAAATAACAGTTGCTAATTGATATGTATCATCTCCCTCCTCCACCATCTCTTCTAGATTTCTCCTACCTGTGGCCAACACTTGAGTAGATCTGGTGTGTCCCAGTAAGAGGACTCAAACCTTCATTCCTGATATTTTCTATGCGTTGTTTGTGTCAGGCTGTGATTGCTACAGTTGTCTGTTTACTGTTATTACTGACTGAGAAGCACCAAGGGATGTTCTAGGGAATCCTCTGCTTCTAGACGTGCTCCTCCTTCATCCATTGTGTGGCAGCTACCTCAGGTCCTCATGGCAGTCAGGGTTGATTGCTCTTATCAGTAAGATGATTCTCTTCTTTGTCCAGTAGCATAAGGAAGTCAGTGATCTATGGTGTTACAGTGAGGAATTCACTGGAACCATTATGTGTTACATGATGGAAAAATTTGTTCTTCACACTGCTCATTTTTTCCCTACCCCCACCCTGAATTAGGAAATAGGATAAGAAACACAAATTCCACAGTGGGTCATCAGGAGTGACAATTAAAGGGGCAGACCCTATTTTTACCCCTTGGTTCTTGGACTCCCGTATTCTACATATTGGGAACACAGCCCTTTTGGTTAAATACATATACCACATTTTAGACAAGAAAGCTTCAACTTCATAAGAGTAGTCTTCAACCTGGCACTTTAGCTGAGCCTTTAACAGCCTGTTTTGTTAGGTTGACTGCTTTTGGGTGATGAGCAGTGGATCACATGTTCATGTACCTATTGTTGAGTGTTCTTGAAGGGAAATGGGTCTCTTGGTCCAAGGCAATGTTATATGGGTTGTCATGTCAGGAGAAGAGACATTGTGAAAGTCCGTGGGGGCTGATATTGGCAGAGGCTCTGTAGTGTAGCAGGGAAGGAAAACATATATGCAGAGTAGACACACATTCTGGTTGGGATAAATTGCTATCTCCTCTAAGGTGGAATGGATATTATTAACTTGTCATGAAACAGTTGGCTGGTCCCCTCCAAAATGGTGCCATATGACGGCTCAGCATTAGTCTTTCCTTCTGGCAGTTTGTGCATTCAGCAGTAGTAGAACTGAATCAGTCTTGCTGAGAGGGAGTCTGTGCTGAGGAGTCCCTGTACAGCCTCCATTCCCACCACCATGATGGCTCTGTTCATGGGCTTATCATGCCACCTTGGGATACTCAAGGAGACAGCCTGGCTGACATCCACAGGGCAAGTCATTCCTATCATCTGGTCTTTGAGAGTCTCCTTTATGGTGAATGCTCTCTGGACGACATTCACATTCTCTGGAGGACGTGAGATATAACCTTTGCATACTTTGTGCCCGTGTTCAAATGTCCATCATTATCTCTTTCACAGGCCTCTTTCTCCCCAGTATTCTAATCTTTTCCTTCTGGGCCCCTGACCAGCCAGCCAATTCATTGCCCAGGATTCCTTGTATAAATATACTTTAGGTGATTTCTCCATACAAAGTGAATAATAAAATGTACTGCTCACAGCTCTGCCCACTAGGATTTCATTAACCACTGCCCTTTAAGGCCCTTCCTGGGGTGGGCAGGCCTGGAATCCTAGGAAGCGGGAGTGAGGGAAAGGGGAAGTGAAGCAAGGAAGGTGGACAATCTAACATGATGATGCACTACCCAGGTGACATTGGCCCTATACATGACCATTTCTCAGGATGGTCTGTTTGGGGAGGGAGGGAGAAGACTTTGTCCACTGGTCAGAGTTTCACCTTGAGTGTTAATTCTTATGTAATTTTGCATTGCATGTGTGTGGGTTTCAACTGGGTCCTGAAGTGTCTCAATCTTCCATGATACGGGTGTGTGGTAAGATGCTGTTGGGTTGTACCCAAATGAGATTGGTCCGATTTCCCACAGAGCTGGTAGCTACTGTAGCCACTGAGGTTAGAACAAGTGGCCAAATGCCCTGGGCATAGGTGAATACAAGAAGGCATGACATGGTGCATAAGTGTCTGATTCTTCTTCCCTCCTTATGGAAACCTTCCTTGTAGAGTGATGGTATATTCCATACACCCTCCATGGCTCTGCAAACACCTCTGAGAAGTAGCAGGTATGCTACTGGAGCACATATAATGTATCCCCAGGCAAGGCTGAGGACACAAAGCAGGATCAGACCTGGTCAGTTTTTTCTCTCAAGGAGTTTGAAGTCCATTATATCCTCATTTGACAGATGGGAAAATGAAATGAAAAGAGATGGTGATTTTCTTCAAGTCATTCAACCAGAACTTGGCAGAGCTGGACTTGTTAACACTTTATGACTTCCATTCCAAATAAATCGTGCTGCCAGTACCAGTTACTGGAGTATTAAAACAGAAAATGACTGGCAAGCCTGGGTTCATGACTCATTGCACAGGTTCAAGTTTAAACAGTGCTTCACCGTACATGAGATTTTAAGTTCTTCTGTGATAATACCACCGAAGGTAGATTGTTTTTTATAAATGCTAATTTGCAGCAGGTGAGAGGACTGACAAATTTATTGTCAAAGGGCATCTATCCATCTGATTGCAAAAAACAAATACCAATTATAATATCTTTAGAAGATAGTTATAACCAAAAAATACAAATAAAGCAAATAACACCATATATAATCTTTTTGACCTTTATATGTTGTGACTATCTTTCTAAATCATTTAACATTTGACTATGTCTTCATCTTAATGACTTTATAGTATTCCATTATATGGTTATATCATAATGTGTTTAACAATTATTTATTGTTGGACATCAATTTTTTCAGCATTTCAGTGTTAAAAAAATAATGCTTCATTAAATAGCCAGAGAGGTATATCTTTGTGAAATCCATGATTTTTTAAATAATAACTTCTTCATCATGAAATTCCTGATTCAAAATGTATGCATTCTGATACATACACATATGAGAGTGTCCATTTCCTTCCTAATTTGCCAGCCTCGGGTATTATAATTTTTAAATATTTGCTCATGTGATAGGAGAAAAATATAAAAATACAAATCCTTATTTTAATGACCGCAGAAAAAGCTTTATTTTGCTAAAAGACAGGACTTCTAGTCCAAACAAGAATAAAATTAACATGTTTATCTGACAGTTACGTATATTCATTGTTGTAAAGCTTTTCAAAAGTGGCTACAATTGTTTCCCTCGCCATATCCGACTTTTGCAATGTGATTTTGCAGAATCTTCCATCAAGAAGTAGAGTCCAGGGCTTCCCTGGTGGCGCAGTGGTTGAGAGTCCGCCTGCCGATGCAGGGGACACAGGTTCGTGCCCCGGTCTGGGAAGATCCCACATGCCGCGGAGCAGCTGGGCCCGTGAGCCATGGCCGCTGAGCCTGCGTGTCTGGAGCCTGTGCTCCACAACGGGAGAGGCCACAATAGTGAGAGGCCCGTGTACCGCAAAAAAAAAAAAAAAAAAAAAAAAAAAAAAAGTAGAGTCCATTTCCTCACTCCTTGGATCTGGGTTGGACTTGTGTTGGTTCACAAATTGGCTCCCATACACAGAGGGCAAGGGGAGATGGAAGGAAGAGGCAGACCACTCCAGATTGGTAGCTGGCAGGTTTAATGAGCGAGGGAACTGACATATGTGGCTTGTCTTAGGCGGCTGCAAGACGAGTAGATTTCCCCACCCAACCGCTGGAATCTTAAAAGCTGCTATAGAGGCCTTAACTACAGCTGGATGGTCTCAACAACAGCTTACTTTCTCAAGGGTGTATCCTTGTCCTTGAAGTGGCTGCTAGTATGGGAATAGTAGGTGGGACCTCCATTCCAAGAAGAGGTGAGGTGATGAGGAGCCTCCAATTATCTAGGTCAACCAGCAGTCATGTCCTCTCGATGACCACCTCCAACAGCTTGTGACTTGCTTTGGCCGATAGAATGTAGCAAGTGGTTTGCTCTTTCTGAGCCTAGGCCCCAAGAGGCTTTCACATTTTCATCTGCCATCTTGGAATCGCCATGTGAATAAGCCCAGGTTGCCTACTGGGTGATGAGAGATACATAGGCCGGGGAATCTGTCATGCCAGCAGCTAAACGGTCAACCCCCAGAAGCAGAACTGGGTAGCTGATCTGTAGTTGAGCACAAATGTGTGAATGAGTCCAGCTGAGATCAGAACCACTCAGGTAAGCAAAGCCTAAATTGCTGACCCTTAGATTCCTGAGAAAAATAAATGATCACTGTTCTACATTACCACATTTCGAGATAGTTTGTTACCCAGCAAAAGTTAACTGAAACACTCATCATAGTATATGGTGGAGAAGGTAACATTCATATGTGATGAAAAATGATCTTAGTTGAAAAATAGGATGAGTGTTGTTGCAATAACGAAAAGATAAGTTCTTTATAAGCATGGTATTATAATTTATAAAGTGATGAAAATGAAAATAAGTTGTGCACCCTGTCAGTTATTAAATATTTATGAGTCCATTTCCCCTGTAAATATCCTCGGGAACTAGTTTAGGTAGGCAATTCTGAGGGACTGTTGACTGAGAATATGATTATATAGGGTTTAGTCTTAATTCTGGAACAAGAAAGCCATGTGAGTTGAGAAGTGGATGCTTTATATTTGTGGGCCTCATTTTTTACAACTGCAACATAAAGAACTTGGAATAACAGCAACAGTAGCCAAGATTTATTGACTGCTTAGTCAGTGTGACAGGCTCTGTTCTATGGACTTTCATGCATTATCTAATTTCTTACAGTTGTGCTTCAAGTTTCTCACCCATAAAAGATAAAACACTGTCTTCTCTGTGGTGAGGATTAAATGAAATGGCCCTAAATCATCTCTGGGCTTTAATGGTCCTAACTGTCTGATGCTGATCAATATTTTCTTTATAAGGCAATATAACTAAACACAATACTTTTTTTTTGGCGTGTTAGTTTCTGCTTTATAACAAAGTAAATCATTTATACATATACATATGTTCTCATATCTCCTCCCTCTTGCATCTCCCTCCCTTCCACCCTCCCTATCCCACCCATCCAGGTGGTCACAAAGCACGGAGCTGATCTCCCTGTGCTATGCGGCTGCTTCCCACTAGCTAGCTATTTTACGTTTGGTAGTGTATATATATCCATGTCACTCTCTCACTTTGTCACAGCTTACCCTTCCCCCTCCCCATATCCTCAAGTCCATTCTCTAGTAGGTCTGTGTCTTTATTCCCGTCTTACCCCTAGGTTCTTCATGACATTTTTCACAATACTTTTTGTCTTTATTTACCACATTGATTGCTAAATAATTATGAGGTAGGCATTTTTTTTAACAGGTCTTTGCTTCATTTGCTGGGGATCTTTTGGAACTGGAGTTCTCAAGCCAATGTCAATAAATCTTATATCAGCAGTATGTGGATGACTCGAAGGTCTAAGCCAGCCCTTGGCTCAGTTTTGGGAAAAGTCAATTTCAGGGAAAACCTGAGAAATTTTGCCATTTGTATGACTTTAAAGATTGACTATTGGGCCTCCCTGGTGGCGCAGTGGTTGAGCGTCCGCCTGCCGATGCAGGGGACACGGGTTCGTGCCCCGGTCCCGGAGGATCCCACATGCCGCGGAGCGGCTGGGCCCGCGAGCCATGGCCGCGGGGCCTGTGTGTCCGGAGCCTGTGCTCCGCAACGGGAGAGGCCACAGCAGTGAGAGGCCCGCGTACCGCAAAAAAAAAAAAAAAAAAAAAAAAAAAAAGATTGACTATTTTGAGTGATTTTCATACCAACAGATGCCGCGGTGGGGACAATTTGCATCCATCAGAGGCAGACTGTCTTTTGCTGGGATTCTTGAACACGTAAAAAGCACTAACTATAAGGGAGAAATTTGACTTCTGGACTCTGAGTTAG
Source organism: Mesoplodon densirostris (assembly GCF_025265405.1). Classification (NCBI taxonomy): domain Eukaryota; kingdom Metazoa; phylum Chordata; class Mammalia; order Artiodactyla; family Ziphiidae; genus Mesoplodon; species Mesoplodon densirostris. Next base: position 32,408,852 of record NC_082674.1, read on the forward strand.
GAATGTCTCTTTATTAACAGACACTATTTAGAGAGTGATAAGGCAAATTGCAGAGTGGGAGATGGCATTTGCACTACCTACAAACATAAATATTCTTACCCCACATGGCAATAAGAAAAAAATGTGTGAATAGAAAAATGGGCAAAATCCTTGAACAGGCACTTACAAATACCCAAAATGTCAATAAACATATTAGAAGGTACTTGAAATCGTCAGTCATGGGGGAATTATGTTAAATCACAATAACTGGAATGGCTAAAATGTACAAGGCAATACCAGATGTTTGCAAAGATGTAGAGTGAATGGAATTTGCAAATACTGTTGATGGGAGTGTAAATGTGTACAATAGCTTTGGAAAACTGCTACATATACTGACAGTGAAGGCATGTACATCCTCTCAACCAGTTATTTTACTCCTGGTTATAACTCGAGGAAATGTGTACATTATGTTCACCAGAAGGCATGTATAAGGATGTTTATGGCAATGCTACTTGCAATAGAACAAAGCTGGAAATAACCAAATGTCCATCAAAAGCAGGTAAACAGTGGTATATTCATAACCTGTAATACTTTATAGTAATAAAGAATAAGCTGCTACATGCAACAACATGGATAAGTCTTATAGACCTGTTTAGTAGAAAAAGGCACAAAAGAGTCCCTACTGTGTGATTCCATATATAAAGTTCAAAAGCAGGCACAACAAATCTATGGTGTTAAAAGTCAAGGTAATTGTTATTTGGGGGGAGGTGGATGATGAGTGGGTGGAGCAGATGTTTATCTTGGGGATTTTAATGGCTGGGAAAGGACATGAGGGGCTTCTGAGGCGCTGCAAATGTTCTATTTCTTGATCTGAGTGGAAATCATACACACGTGTTCACTCTGAATATTTACTGAGTAGTTTATGACTCGTGTGTGTCTCTGTTCATTACACTTCAGTGGATAAGTTCATCTTTTTAAATAAATGAACTTATGGGAGCTTTTGGAAAGCATCCCACAGAACAGCCATGGGTTGTCAATAGCAATGGTGCCCAGATATGGCCCAAGCAGAGGGAGCTGTTTCACGAGAAGGACCAGCATGTTGGTACCCAGTACTAGCTCTCGAGTGGTTTTGGAATCAAGTAATTCAGAAGGGGCCAGGCCCAGGCACTTTGGCTCTGGTTGGTGATGCAGCATATAGGCAAAATCACAAGTGGGGGGCCTGGGGGGTTGTGGAACTGCTGGTGGGTAAATCCTGTGAATTCAGAGACCAACAATGAGGTCAGAGAGGAAGGAGCAAATGCTGAAGAGAGTGGGAGAGCTGGGAGTGACATCCAAATACCCAGGGCAAATAGAAGGTGGTGTTGATAGGAATGCAGATTTACAAGATGTTTTAGCCTGCCTGTTGATCCAAGGACAGCAACTGTTTGCTCTGGTGGGTGAGAAGTGTCCTTCCTGGTGAGGACAAGGCTATTTGGCTCCTCAAAGTGAGGCAAGATTTGCTAGGGACCAGGTGGTTGAAGCCCAGAAAGAGGGTGAGAACTCTCTGGGGCGGGAGAGCTCAGTTTTAATGACTGGATGATTCAGGAAGGAAGGAGAGTTACTTCTTACACTTCTGTCAGTGGCAAGGGAAAATGTATTGCTGTGTGGGTGCTGTGCAAAATAATTAGGACCAAAACCATATAATTGGAAGATGTCCTACCTTAGCTGCTATGGCTTCTGGCACAAGAACAAACAACAGTTGGTCGTCAGATGCTAATCGTGATATGGCGTGAATCCATCTCACTAAGCATGAACCAAGCATGTGTTAGGAAGTGACAAGTAAAATACTAATGCTTAAATAATACCTCATCTTAAGCAGCACTGTTATACTTTCAAAGGACTTTGACAAATAAGATCCCATCTGAAACTCAAAACATCCTTGAGGGGAGGGAGGGTTTGTATTCCTATCCACCTAAACAGATGACTCAGCTGGGCCCCAAAGAGGAAAACGTGATCTGTCAAAGGGCTTACAGTGCAAGAGCTCTGGCATCACTTTCCTTGTATGATGCTTTCTTGGCTAAGCTGTGGTGCATGTGGGCCATGGGACGCTAACTAAAGCCAGCATGATACATTGAGCAAAGATTTTTCTTTTAGTTTAGGAGATTTCACATGTAGCTGATGCAGGACTTAGGAATGGAAGCCTGACTTTTGAGGTCAACTTTTTTTTTTTTTTTTTTTTTTTTAAAAAGCTCTGTTACCTAAGAACAAGCAACCCCTGGGTTTCCTGGAGTCCAAAGACTGGCTTGTGCTTCCATTGATAAGACCTCATAGCCCTTTGCTGGAAGCTCATCACACAGGATCGTGCTTTTCAGACTTTCGAGTGCATAAGAATCACCTGGGTTGGTGGTGGTAAAATGTATATTATGATTCATTAGTTCTGGCTATACACGCAGCAGTAAGAACACAATATGTTTTTATGGTCACTGTGAAGTGAGCCCTTTAGTGTGGAGCCTTAGGGACTAAGACATCTAGAAATTGGATCTTTATTAAGAAATAGGCTCAGGTTCCCACATACAGCCACATTTAGGAATCTTGCTGCGTTCTGGATCTGCTGTAAAAAAAAAAAAAAAAAAAAAGCTTAGAAATTTTTATTTTACTTTTTGTCCCCTGTTTTGCAGTAAACAGAATTTTTAAGTCCGGGTGCTTAACTCAGTCATTCATGGAGTGTCTACTATATAGCAGCCACAGTTGTCGACCCTGGGAAGAGAGCAGAAAACAAAACGGAAGATGTCCCTGCCCTCAGGAAGTTTACAGTTTAGTCGGGGTGGAGAGAAGGGGAAAGTTGACAAAAAGTGAATATGTAATGTTTAGGATGGTTGTAAGGGATACAGACAAAAACCGTTTTTAAAAAGCAGAGAAGGCAGATATGGTAGAGGGTGTGGGGTTGCAGTTTTAGGTAAAAAAAAAAAAAAAAAAGCTTCATTGAGCAAAGGACATTGGAGCAAAGACAAGAAGGAGGTGAGAGAGTGAGCTTGTGGGGAGATCTGGGGAGAACATTCCAGGCGAAGGGAACCACAAGTACAGAAGCTTTGAGATGGAGCGAGCCTGGCATGTTTACAGAACAGTGAAAAGGCTGGTGTCATTAGAGTTGGGGGGCAGGGAACTGTGGTGAGACGAAGATAGGAGGGGAAAAAAGGCAGCTTAGAGCCTAAGGAGCCACTGAATGGACTTTGGCTTTTAATCTGAGTAATATGGGTTGTCACACGTTGCGTGGTTTTGAGCAAAGGAATGAATGACAGGATCTGACTTATGTTTTAAGAGAATCATTCTGGCACCTGTGCTAAAATCTGTAGAGGATAAAGGTATGGCCATGTAGGGGGTATCAGTCACTCACGTGAGAGATGAGGATGGCTTGGGTCATGGCAGTTGCTGGTCTGGTGATGAGAAGTGGTGGGACATATATTTGGACAGATGTGATTTTCCTGTGTGTTTCCCTGGGTCAGTGGGGAACTGGGATTTATTAATCTGGGTGCTTGACTCATGAAACTCCTGGCAGTTGCTTTACAGTTATAAGGGGTTTTGTTTGTTTTGGGGTTTTTTTTTTGGGGGGGGAGCATACCTCTTCATTTTGTCTCTGCTGCTGGATTATCGCTTCTTTTATCATTTAAAAAACTATGGAATGTTGGAAACAGTGGTGTTTGAGGTTAACCTTTCCCAATACAGACTTCAGAAAAATCTAGCAGCATGAATTCCATTTTTAAGTTTTATATAACAGATGGGTGTCTTTCCATTAAAAAATAAATCATGAGTGGCAGCCATTGTCAATGTTATTTTTCTTCTTATAACTCGAACTTGAGTATTAAAGATAGAAACTCTCTAGAGAATTCACTACTCTGGGATGGCCAATGCGTAGCAAATAGCATCCCTCGACCTCTTTCTCACCAAGGGCAGACGTTGCTAACCGAGCACAGCATTCTTTTTCACTGAGTCCTGATGGGGCGTTGGAATCTTTATCAAAACAATCGCAAATAGATCAGAGCTGATGTGAGTTAAAACCTATTTGCCACACCAGTGTGTAATTGCTCTTACTGACAGCCTAATGGGGTTGGACAGGAAGCCATGCTTCACAGACGTGCACCTGGAGCCAGACTTCGTCTTGTCAAATCCTGTCTCCATGGCTGGCTAGCTCTTCGACCCTGGACTGGTAACTTCACATTTCAAAGCCTCAGTCTCTTCCTGTATAAAATGGGGGAGATAATACCTATCACATAGGTAGCTAGAAGACTTAAATACTATATATGAAGTGCTTAATGCAGAGCCTTACCTGATTTATTGAAACCTTTAGTACATCTCAAACATTGTTATTTGAATTAGTTTAATTAATAGACTGATGTCTTGAGGACAAACCTAGAAGTATCCTGGCTCTGCCACCTTGTCTTTTTTATTACTTTAAAAAAATTTTTAGCTTGTAAGCATGACCATTCTGTCTCCAGGAAAGGAAACCATTTCTTGCTCTCTCTCCCTAAGCCCACACAGGTAGTATTGGAACCCTTCATCCTGCTTCAACCTCCTCTGAATTTGGGGTTGGGGGGACTCAGTGTCCAGGGGCAGCAGAGCTGGTAGACACATGGTGAAAGGGGAAAGCCATGGCTGGAGGAAAGGACTGTGGTCTTGCAGTTCTGGGTCTTCCGTTTTACATTGGATCTACACGTGGACGTTCCCTCAGGGACAAGACACACAGTGAGGTGGTACCCAGTGACGTGTATTCCATGGTTCACCATGAACAATGCGGATTTTTGTCTGTTATGTTGGTTTGGGAGTTAAGCTCTCTGTTAACACTACTTGTTTGGGAAAATATACCCCAGGTTCCAAAAAGTTTTATGTACTCTATAGTATTTTAGTAATAAAACTCACATCCTTAATGGATTCTGCCTTTAAAAAACCAGTTATAATTACACGGTACACCTATACACATAAATGCCAGGCCATTGTCGGGGAAGATGGAGTTAATTGGGGCCAGTCTGGTATTAGATCCCTTGAGTTTCACCTTCAGTCTTCATACCATAGGGATCAACTTCCTTCTGCCATGTTGAAGGGGGCATGTTTAGGTCCCAAGTCCTGGCGCTCAAAGGATGTTGAAGACCCCTTTAGCAGTATTGTCATCAGAATTGCCATTCCATTTATTAAATATAAATTTTTTTTACAAGATATCTTGTATGTATATTAGCTTGATTCTTGGAACAGCCTCATTAAATAAATGTAAAGGCATTTATTTTTACTTTTTGGCCCCAGAAAGGTATTTTCTGCTGTGGGGCAATAATATTTCACTGGGCCTTACGATAGCCTAGATTTTGGATGGATAACACACACACACACTGAAGCTTTACTTACCTTTCTTCTGCCAATGACAGACAGCCCTAAGGACTTTTTATTCCCCCTGCTGAGAATGAATGGACTTAAAAATCCTTCTAAGGGAAAAAAAAAAAAATCCTTCTAAGGGGACACAACTAGGTGATGGAAGAAGGCATACAAAATAGAAACATTGTCTTCTCTGGCCTAAATCAAACCCTTATTTTTGAATTCATTCCACCAAGATTTTATTCTGGCTTCTACACTTCTCTTTTCTTTTCTTTTCTTTTTTGGGGTGTGTGTTAATTTCTACTGTATAACAAAGTGAATCAGCTATATGTATACATATAGCTCCATATCACCTCCCTCTTGCATCTCCCTCCCACCCTCCCTATCCCACCCCTCTAGGTGGTCACAAAGCACCGAGTTGGTCTCCCTGTGCTATGTAGCTGATTTCCACGAGCAATCTATTTTACATTTGGTAGTGTATTTATGTCCATGCTGCTCTCTCACTTTGTCCTAGCTTACCCTTCCCCCTCCCTGTGTCCTCAAGTCCATTCTCTATGTCTGCATCTTTTTTTTTTAACATCTTTATTGGAGTATAATTGCTTTACAATGGTGTGTTAGTTTCTGCTTTATAATAGAGTGAATCAGCTATACATATACATATGTCCCCATATCTCCTCCCTCTTGCATCTCCCACCCACCCTCCCTAACCCACCCCTCTAGGTGGTCACAAAGCACCAAGCTGATCTCCCTGTGTTATGTGGCTGCTTCCCACTAGCTATCTATTTCACATTTGGTAGCGTATATATGTCCATGCCACTCTCTCACTTCATCCCAGCTTACCCTTCCCCCTCCCTGTGTCCTCAAGTCCATTCTCTATGTCTGCGTCTTTATTCCTGCCCTGACCCTAGGTTCTTCAGAACCATTTTAAATTTTTTTAGATTACATATATATATGTGTTAGCATATGGTATTTGTTTTTCCCTTTCTGACTTACTTCACTCTGTATGACAGTCTCTAGGTCCATCCATCTCACTACAAATAACTCAATATAATTTCTTTTTATGGCTGAGTAATTCCATTGTATATATGTGCCACAATTTCTTTATCAATTCATCTGTTGATGGACAACTAGTTTGCTTCCATGTCCTGGCTATTGTAAATAGTGCTGCAATGAACATTGTGGTCCATGAGTCTGCTTGAATTAAGGTTTCCTCAGGGTATATGCCCAGTAGTAGGATTTCTGGGTCATATGGTAGTTCTATTTTTAGTTTTTTAAGGAAACTGCATACTGTCCTCCATAGTGGCTGTATCAATTTACATTGCCACCAACGCTGCAAGAGGGTTCCCTTTTCTCGACACCCTTGCCAGCACTTACTGTTTGTAGATTTTTTCATCATGGCCATTCTGACTGGTGTGAGGTGATACGTCATTGTAGTTCTGATTTGCATTTCTCTAATGATTAGTGATGTTGAGCATCCTTTCATGTGTTTGTTGGCAATCTGTATATCTTCTTTGGAGAAGTATCTATTTAGGTCTTCTGCCCATTTTTGGATTGGATTGTTTGTTTTTTTGATATTGAGCTGCATGAGCTGCTTGTATATTTTGGAGATGAATCCTTTGTCAATTCCTTCGTTTGCAAATATTTTCTCCATTCTGATGGTTGTCTTTTCATCTTGTTTATGTTTTCCTTTGCTGTGCAAAAGCTTTTAAGTTTCATTAGGTCCCATTTGTTTATTTTCATTTTTATTTCCATTTCTCTAGGAGGTGGGTCAAAAAGGATCTTGCTGTGATTTATGCCATAGAGTGTTCTGCCTATGTTATCCTCTAAGAGTTTTATAGTGTCTGGTCTTACATTTAGGTCTTTAATCCATTTTGAGTTTATTTTTGTGTATGGTGTTAGGGGGTATTCTAATTTCATTCTTTTACATGTAGCTGTCCAGTTTTCCCAGCACCACTTATTGAAGAGGCTGTCTTTTCTCCATTGTATGTTCTTGCCTCCTTTATCAAAGATAAGGTGACCATATGTGTGTGGGTTTATCTCTGGGCTTTCTATCCTGTTCCATTGATCTATAGTTCTGTTTTTGTGCCAGTACTATACTGTCTTGATTACTGTAGGTTTGTAGTATAGTCTGAAGTCACAGAGTCTGTTTCCTCCAGCTCCATTTTCCTTTCTCAAGATTGCTTTGGCTGTTCGGGGTTTTTTGTGTTTCCATACAAATTGTGAAATTTTTTGTTCTAGTTCTGTGAAAAATGCCACTGGTAGATTGATAGGGATTGCATTGAATCCGTAGATTGCTTTGGGTAGTAGAGTCATTTTCACAGTGTTGATTCTTCCAATCCAAGAACGTGGTATATCTCTCCATCTGTTGGTATCATCTTTAATTTCTTTCATCAGTGTCTTATAGTTTGCTGCATACAGTTCTTTTGTCTTCTTAGGTAGGTTTATTCCTAGGTATTTTATTCTTTTTGTGGCACTGGTAAATGGAAGTGTTTCCTTAATTTTTCTTTCAGATTTTTCATCATTAGTGTATAGGAATACAAGAGATTTCTGTGCATTAATTTTGTATCCTGCTACTTTACCAAATTCATTGATTGGCTCTAGTAGTTTTCTGGTAACACCTTTAGGATTCTCTGTGTATAGTATCATGTCATCTGCGCACAGTGACAGCTTTACTTCTTCTTTTCTGATTTGGATTCCGTTTATTTCTTTTTCTTCTCTGATTGCTGTGGCTAAAACTTCCAAAACTATGTTGAATAATAGTGGTGAGAGTGGACAGCCCTGTCTTGTTCCTGATCTTAGAGGAAATGGTTTCAGTTTTTCACCATTGAGAATGATGTTCGCTGTGGATTTGTCATATATGGCCTTTACTATGTTGCAGTAAGTTCCCTCTATGCCTACTTTCTGGAGAGTTTTTATCATAAATCGGTGTTGAATTTTGTCAAAAGCTTTTTCTGCATCTATTGAGATTATCATATGGTTTTTATCCTTCAGTTTGTTAATATGGAGTATCACATTGATTGATTTGAGTATACTGAAGAATCCTTGCATTCCTGGGATAAACCCCATTGATCATGGTGTATGATCTTTTTAACGTGCTGTTGCATTCTGTTTGCTAGTTTTTTGTTGAGATTTTTGCATCTATGTTCCTCAGTGTTATTGGTCTGTAATTTTCTTTTTTTTTTTTTTTTGGTGGTACACCGGACTCTCACTGTTGTGGCCTCTCCTGTTGCGGAGCACAAGCTCCAGATGCACAGGCTCAGCGGCCATGGTTCATGGGCCTAGCTGCTCCGCGGCATGTGGGATCTTCCCGGACCGGGGCACGAACCCGTGTCCCCTGCATCGGCAGGCGGACTCTCAACCACTGCGCCACCAGGGAAGCCCTGTAGTTTTCTTTTTTTGTGACATTTTTGTCTGGTTTTGGTATCAGGGTGATGGTGGTATTGTAGAATGAGTTTGAGAGTGTTCCTCCCTCTGCTATATTTTGGAAGAGTTTGAGAAAGATACGTGTTTTCTCTAAATGTTTGATAGAATTCGCCTGTGAAGCCATTTGGTCCTGGGCTTTGTTTGTTGGAAGAATTTTAATCACAATTTCAATTTCAGTGGTTGTGATTGGTCTGTTTATATTTTCTATTTCATCCTGGTTCAGTCTCGGAAAGTTGTGCTTTTCTAAGAATTTGTCGATTTCTTCCAGGCTGTCCATTTTATTGGCATATAATTTCTTGTAGCAATCCTTCATGATTCTTTGTATTTCTGAGGGTCAGTTGTTACTTCTCTGTTTTCATTTCTAATTATGTTGATTGGAGTCTTCTCCCTTTTCTTCCTGCTGAGTCTGGCTAATGGTTTATCAATTTTGTTTATCTTCTCAAAGAACTAGCTTTTAGTTTTATTGGTCTTTGCTATTGTTTTCTTCATTTCTTTTTCATTTATTTCTGATCTGATTTTTATGATTTCTTTCCTTCCGCTAATTTTGGGATTTCTTTGTTCTTCTTTCTCTAATTGCTTTAGGTATAATGTTAGGTTGTTTATTTGAGATGTTTCTTGTTTCTTGAGGTAGGATTGTATTACTATAAACATCCCTCTTACCACTGCTTTTGCTGCATCCCATAGTTTTGGGTTGTCGTGTCTCCATTGTCATTTGTTTCTAGGTGTTTATTGATTTCCTCTTTGATTTCTTCAGTGATCTCTTGGTTATTTAGTAGCATATTGTTTAGCCTCCATGTGTTTGTATTTTTTACAGATTTTTTCCTGTAATTGATATCTAGTCACCTAGTGTTGTGGTCGGAAAAGATACTTGATACAATTTCAATTTTGTTAAAGTTACCAAGGCTTGATTTGTGACTCAAGATATGAATTATCCTGGAGAATGTTCCATGAGCAGTTGAGAAGAAACTGTATTCTGTTGTTTTTGGATGGAATGTCCTATAAATATCAGTTAAGTCCACCTTGTTTAATGTGTCATTTAAAGCTTGTGTTTCCTTATTTATTTTCATTTTGGATGATCTGTCCATTGGTGAAACTGGGGTGTTAAAGTCCCCTACTATGATTGCGTTACTGTCGATTTCCCCTTTTATGGCTGTTAACATTTGCCTTATGTATCAAGGTGATCCTATGTTGGGTGCATAAATATTTACAGTTGTTATATCTTCTTCTTGGATCGATCCCTTGATCATTATGTAGTGTCCTTCTGTGTCTCTTGTAATGGTCTTTATTTTAAAGTCTATTTTTTTTGTTATGAGAATTGCTACGCCACCTTTCTTTTGATTTCCTTTTGCATGGAATATCTTTTTCCATCCCCTCACTTTCAGTCTGTATGTGTCCCTAGGTCTGAAGTGGGTCTCTTGTAGACAGCATATATATGGGTCTTGTTTTTGTGTCCATTCAGCCTGTCTGTGTCTTTTTGTTGGAGAATTTAATCCATTTACATTTAAGGTAATTATTGATATGTATGTTTTTATTATCATTTTCTAAATTGTTTTGGGTTTGTTTTTGTAGGTCTTTCCCTTCTCTTTTTTCTAGGCCATGGTATGCTCTTACTTCCTTAGACTTACCTCTCACTATCTATTTTCCTTTTCTGGAACTACTTCTAGATGTAAATTAGAACTACTCATTTCTCTTTCATGACTCCTAACTTTCTTTTTATATTTTCTAACTTTTTATTTCTCTGTGTTTTATTTTAGATTTCCTCAGATCTATCTTCCAGGTCATTAAGTCTCTCAAAGTATGATTAATTTGATTTTTTTGAGGTACAGTTGGTTTACAATATTATTATAAATTTCAGGTATACAACATAGTGATTCAAAAATTTTTAAGGTTATACCCTACAGTTATTATAAAATACTAGCTATATTCCCTGTGCTGTACAATATATCCTTGTAGTTTGTTTTGTATATAGTAGTTTGTACACTTAAGCCTATCCTGCCCCTCCCCCATTTCCTCTCCTCACTGGTAACCACTAGTTTGTTCTCTATATCTGTGAGTCTGTTTCTTTTTGTTATATTCACTGGTTTGTTTTATTTTTCAGATTCCATCTGTAGGTGATATCATACATTATTTGTCTTTCTCTGTCTAATGTACTTCACTTAGCATAATACCCCCCAAGTCAATCCATGTTGTTGCAAATGGCAAAATTCATGCTTTTGTTTTGACTGATTAGTATTCCATTGTGTATGTATACCACATCTTCTTCATCCATTCATCTGTTGATGGACACTTAGGTTGCTTCCATATCTTGGCAACTGTAAATAGTGCTGCTATGACATTGGAGTTCATGTAGTTTTTTGAATTAGTGTTTGCATTTTCTTCACCTTTATCCAAGAGTGGAATTGCTGGATCATATGGTAGTTCTGTTTTTACTATTTTGAAAAAACTTTATACTGTTTCCATAGTGGTTGCACCAGTTTACATTCCCACTAACAGTGTACTTGGGTTCCCTTTTCTCCACATCCTTGCCAACATTTATTTGTGGTCTTTCTGATGATAGCCATTCTGATGTGTGTGAGGTGATATTTCAATGTGGTTTTGATTTGCATTTCTCTGATGATTAATGATTTTGAGCATCTTTTCATGTGTCTGTTAGCCATCTGTATGTCTTCTTTGGAAAAATGTCTATTCACGTCTTCTGCCTGTCTTTTAACTATGCTGGGTTTTTTTGTTTTTTTGTTTGTTTTTTGATGTTAGTTGTATGAGCTGTTTATATATTTTGGATATTAACCCCTTATAGGTCATATTATTTGCAAATATTTTCTTCCCTTCAGTAGGTCGTCTTTGCATTTTGTCAATGGTTTCCTTTGCTGTGCAAAAGCTTTTAAGTTTAATTAGGTCCTGTTTGTTTGTTTTTGCTTTTGTTTCCTTTGCCATAGGAGATAGATCCAAAAAAATATTGCTATCATTTTTATCAGAGATTTCTGCTTATGTTTTCATTTAGCAGTTTCATGGTTTCTGATCTTATATTTGGGCCGTTAATCCATTTTGAGTTTATTTTTGTATATGGTGTTAGAAAATGTTCAAATTTCACTCTTCTACCTGTAGCTGTCCAGTTTTCGTAGCATAACTCATTGAAGAGACTGTCTTTTCTCCATTGTATATTCTTGCCTCCTTTGTCATAGGATAATTGATCATAAGTTCATGGGTTTATTTCTGAGCTCTCCATTCTGTTCCATTAATCTATAAGTATGTTTTTGTGCCAGTACCACACTGTTTTAATTACTGTAGCTTTGTAGTATAGTCTAAAGCCAGGGAGCATGATACCACCAGCTCTGTTGTTCTTCTGAAGATTGTTCCTGACTATTCGAGGTCTTTTGTGTTCCCATAAAAATTTTAAAATTGTTTGTTCTAGTTCTGTAAAAAGTACTATAGGTATTTTGATAAGGGTAATCTATTTAAAATTTCATTGCCTACATATTTGTTATGAGACATTATATTGGTGATTTGTTTAAGTTTTCCCTCATTTTTTATATAATGTCTCAGTCTCTTAAACTTCTTTCCTGTTTATTTCTTTGATAACAATTATATTTTCTTTAAGATTGTGTAATATTTGTTTAAGTTCTACTACTGAATTTAATTGTAGCCTGACTCTTGAATTTTACTACCCATTATTTTTTATGGTGTCTTATTCTTTCCTTAAGACTTTGCTTCTTCCATTAGTGTATTTAATACTTTTAAGTATATTTTTAAAATATTTTTTTTCAGGTTGACATTCTAGCACAATGTTTTTGGAATACTTATGCTGTCTCTAGCTCACAGTGGATATTAGGTATTTTGTTGTTTTAGATCACAGTGTGCATGTGTAGATGAAAAGCTATAACTCAGGTTGAGACCAGAACCCTCCAGAACAGTTTTCATGTGTATGTTTTTGCATGTATTCTTGACAAGAATTGTAGGAAAATCTTGAATTTGAACTTAATTTCTGTTATTTTGTTGATTTGGAAATTCCAGGCCAATGCATATTTGAATTAGAAACCCAAAGGAAGTGAAGGCCTGGGTTTTAAACTTTTATAGAGAATTTTTATTTGTTTTATCCAGAGTCTTGAGAGAGAAAGAGAAATTTTCCTGTCATCTCCTAGAGTGTTGGTGTGAATTTCTTTTCTGGTCAACGTTTTCAGTAAAATTTGTAACACTTCAAGGATCCAAACTCAATTCTCCCTCCTCCCTTCACACTGGCCCAAGGCCTCAATGTCCTATTTCTGCATGAACACTGGAACCCCATCTCCTACTTTATCAAGATTGCTACCCTCCACCTCTCTCCAAACTCTCCTAGGGAAGCTACAGCATTAGCAGAACATACTTGTCTGGTTTTCAGGGCTGCCTTCATTTCTAACATTTGGGAATTTCCCTTCTTCATCATCAGCTTAGCTATGCATCTGAAATAATGTTTCCTATGTTTCATCTAGCATTTGTATGTATTTGTAGTAGGAGGATTTTCAAGTTATCTTATTCTGCTCTCATTCCAAAATCAGAAGCCCTTCCATATCACGCATTTGTTGAACTCTAGTTAATACCAGGCACTGAGCTTAGTATTGGGGATACAAAGACAAATAAGACGTAGTCCCTGCTCACAAGATAGTACTCTAGTGGGGTAAACAGCCGTGTAATTTTTGGATAATATAGTGTAATTGGTACAAAAGGGATACATATATAATCCTTTTGAAACAAAACAGGACGACCAAAGCTATGGATGAGCTCAGGTCAGAGAAGTTTTACTGGAAGAAGAGATACATCATTTGATCCTGAGGTGCAAATAGGAGCAAACCAGATAAAGGTAGGGGAAGAGGGAGAAAAGTTCATGGTGAATTTGAGAGAACTGCAATCATGTCAGAACTATTGGAAGAGAGTTCAAGGAAACAGCCATGTCTCATTGCTAGACTCAACAAATTTCTGATTACTGACTGTTCTTCTGGTACCTTGATAACAAGGGCAATGTCATGTAGATACAGCATTCTAGTTACAGGAAAGAGATGGTTACTCTGGACAGTCAACTCCTCTGGGAAGTGGATGCCAGGAAAGAGAAGTAAAAGAGATTTATTGGGAGTGATGTCTGTAAGAGACAAAGGGAAGAGAAACAGGGGAAGGAAGGGGTAGACTTCAATCTGCTATGCGGGTCTCAGGGGGAAAGCAGGAAGATTGGGTATGAAGAGCCTTAGATTATGGTGCAAAGCTGAGAAAATATTTGTCAAATGAAGCGAAGCTCTAGTGCATTGTCCATGAAAGAGTCTTCACTGGGCAGTAATAGCCAAGCCATTGTGTCCCTGCTCAGTGCTGGGCTCAGTATTTGGCAGGGGCTGCCAGGTAAGAGCTATGTTTATCTCTTTTAGCCTTGGCTCAAATGTTGTGGCAGACCCCAAAGGTCTAACCATTCCTTGTCACAGGTTCTCTCTTGAACCTCCATGGCTTCCACACCCCCACTGGGAATTTCATAAACTAGCTTTCTGGTTTATATATGAATCTCAGTGTGAATCTCATTATCGTGACCCTATCAGTAAGAGTATGTTCATGTCTGAGTCTCCGGTGCGTAGGCCTGTAAAGTTGATGGTAAGAATCACATCATGACAGATTCATCTAGGTGTTATGTCTAGGGAGCCCTAGGCCTCTAGATATCTTTCAACCTGTTTGTCTTTGGCAAAAAACCTCTGTCTCACTGTGTATCATGTGCCTGCCTGTTTTGTCCTAAATTCAGTCCTTTCCACTACATTGTGCCTCTTTCCCTGGTGAGTTAGGCATCATTTTCACTCTAGGTACACTTATTGGACTTCCTTTGGCTAGACTAGGAGAAGGTTAAAAATCATACTATTTGAAAACTTTGAGAATAATTATCCATAAAGAGATTTGAGCTATTTTAGAAAACGGTACATCAGTATCAAAAAGATACTAGCAGATTACTATCATAACCTTCCTCCCAGGAAATTTTTAATTGCTGAGGGATTTCTTAACACATGTCATGGAAAAATTGGTCACATAATTTGAACCTTTGAAATTACATGCTCTTTAAAAAATTTTTTTAAAGAGGGAATGAGAGTGAATCATTGAGAATGAGTCATTTATGTTCCCTTTGTGCACTAGCCACCTCATCAAGACTTAAGTTCACACACATACCTGTCCTTGAAATTCTTGAGCTATAAAAGCAAGGGATGTGTTCTGCCTTTAAGGTTTTCATTTCCTTATTTTAGAGCACATAGAGTGAGTGGGTTAACAATGAACCTGCCTGGGTGACACACATCTTGGTTTCTGATGTCTCTGTACAGAATATCATGTTCTGACACATTCTGTCCCTGAGGCTATTATCTAGTCCCTTTCATTGTAGAATGACATTCTGTAGTGGCCAGATTTTTTTCCTTTCTCCCATAGAGAATTTAGTTCTACCAAGCTTCATGAAATATTCCTTGCCTTCACTTGGACTCAAGTGGTATATTCTTGAGAAATGTGATATTTTAAAGCAAGTGATTTAGGCACAGATGAATCAAAACCACATCTTTCTTGAGAGCTGAGTCAAGCTGTCAAGTACCTAAGTAAGTGGGTTCAAGAAAGAGATATTTATAGTTACTGTGTGAGAGGATGGTGAGGAAGAAAAGGAAGGATACAAAAGGCTACCGAGAAAATAAGGTCAGAGAAATTGCTCCTTCTTAAAGGTTTCCCTTCAGGCTAATGAAATGGACCCAGAGCTGCAAAAAGGTCTTCTAAAATTACATGACATTTTCACTTACAGTTAAATGCTAAGGGTTTTCCTGATGAGCTAATGTGCATATTGAAGGCCCACTTAGGAATTTAATTGTAGACCTTGTGCCTACCATGGGCACCAAAGGTCTAACTCCAGCCAAACTCCCATTTATTTCTTCCCTGTTGATGTTCCAGTGTCCTGTAATTATACTCCACCTATGTTTCCAAGGCTCCTGGGCATCTCTGAGTTGGAATTTGTGTATATGCATATATGACCATTGACACCTAAGTGAGGAAAACATTCTATGCCATCTAATTAAAGAAAATTAATAAACATGCAGAAATCAAAGAACAACATAATGAAACAGATAGTAAAGGCCACTGGTGCCTGCTCCTCAGGGTATATGCATATTCAGATTAGCTCTCTAACCTGGCTGAATGCTAACACTCTTGCTTTATAATTGTTCTGCTCCAAGTGTTTATATAATTACTCCATTCTTTTTCTTGGGATGTTGTGGTTAGATGATTCAACTAAATGTTAAAACATCAAATGAATAAATAGAACTGCAATTGACTGGGAATGATGCCAGCACTGAACATCATTATTAACGTTATACGTTTTAGCAGAGATTGAATTAAATGGTGGTTATATCTAAATGTTCCAGTGGGAATGTTATTAAAAGTTCTTTGGAAAGACTTTTTTTTTTTGATGTGTGGTATGTTTTTGTTGCTTTTAATGACAATATTTCCAAATGGGTCACTCAATGTGAAAGAGACGTTATTATGGACTTAAGATTTTTTTTTTTTTTCCTAGCAGAGGAGGGTAGGAAGGAGAGACAGACTTGGTATTTTGCCACTAATTTAGTTTAAGGAAAAGAAAATAGCAACAGCATAGGTTTTTATTTTTTTAATTTTTTTTTAATTTTTGGGTGTGTTGGGTCTTTGTTGCTGTGCACGGGCTTTCTCTAGTTGTGATGAGCAGGGCTACTCTTCCTTGCATGTGCGGGCTTCTTATTGCAGTGGCTTTTCTTGCTGTGGAGCGCGGGCTTTAGGCATGAAGGCTTCAGTAGTTGCAGCATGTGGGCTCAGTAGTTGTGGCACACGGGCTTCGTTGCTCCACGACATGTGGGCTCTTCAGGACCAGGGCTCGAACCCATGTCGCCTGCATTGGCAGGAAGATTCTTAACCACTACGCAACCAGGGAAGTCCCAACAGCATAGTTTTAGAATAACATTTATATAGCAAAATAAGTTGAAGATGTGTTTATTATTGGATTAATTTTGTCAGTTATAGAGGATAAAATTTATCCCCCCCAAGAAATGACTGAGAGAATTTCAACCAAAGGATTTTGCTGAAAATCCTAAACCTCAGGTGAAATTTTTCAGTATGTAAATGACAGATATAAGAATTTAAAAAGGTGGGGTTGAGGGTAGAAGTCTAAAGTATAGTATAAATGTTGTGACAAAATAGAAAAAAAGGGAAAGAGAAAGGGAAGAAGAAAATAGAATAAGCTGATTGATAGTTGTATAAGCAGGAGATGGGCGGTAAAGTATGGTAAAAAAAAAAAACAAAAAACTGATAAACCAGATCACCAAAGGCAAAATCCAACCAACCTAGCAAACAACCAACCAACCCCAGGGGATTAGAAGCATTACAAACATATAAGCACAACTGTAATCACCAGTACAAAAATACAAATATTTCCAAGGACCAAAAATTGTTTTAAATTAAAGAGCAAAGAATACATCATAGGAAAAGAAACATAGCAAATATAACAAAATACATAGGAAAAATTTTGCCATGGTTGAGACTAACCATATCAGTTATATCAATAAATGTGAATAAGTTTAACTCATTTACTAAAAGAAAAAGGCATTTAATTTGGCTCACGAAACATGAACTAACTGTATATATACTGTATATAGAAGCTATACTCGAAACTAAGTAGTTTTGAAAGACTAAAAATAAATGGATAAACTAAGGCATAACAGGCAAATGGAAAAATAAGGAAGGTAGGGGTAGTAATCTTGATATTAGACGAAATAGAATTCAAGCCAAAAAGCATAAACATGTCAAAGAGGGGCATTTTGTTCCCCATTTTTTCTTAACTGCCGTAAAATACATAAAATTTACCATCTTAACTATATTTAAGTGTACAGATCAGGAGTACCTTGATTTTGTTGTCCAACCATCACTACCTCCTATCTCGGGAACTTACTCATTTAGCAAAACAAACTCTATACTCATTAACCCTATACTCCCCATCACCCTGCCCTTCCTAGCCCCTGGCAACCACTACCCTGCTTTCTGTCTCTATGAGTTTAACTATTCTACATACCTCATATAAGTTGAACCATACAGTATTTGTTTTTTCTGTGTCTGGCTTATTTCACTTAGCATAAAGTCCTCAACTTTCATGTTATGAAATATGTCAGAATTTCCTTTTATTTATTTTTGAATTTAATTTTATTTATTTTTTTATACAGCAGGTCCTTATTAGTCATCAGTTTTATACACATCAGTATATACATGTCAATCCCAGTCGCCCAATTCATTACACCCCCACCCTCACCACCTGCCACGTTCCCCCTTGGTGTCCATATGTTTGTTCTCTACAACTGTGTCTCAGTTTCTGTCCTGCAAACCAGTTCACCTGTACCATTTTTCTAGGTTCCACATATATGCGTTAATATACAATATTTGTTTTTCTCTTTCTGACTTACTTCACTCTGTATGACAGTCTCTAGATCCATCCACGTCTCTACAAATGACCCAATTTCGTTCCTTTTTATGGCTGAGTAATATTCCATTGTATATATGACCACATCTTATTTATCCATTCGTCTGTCAGTGGGCATTTAGGTTTCTTCCATGACCTGGCTATTGTAAATAGTGCTGCAATGAACATTGGGGTGCATGTGTCTTTTTGAATTATGGTTTTCTCTGGGTGTATGCCCAGTAGTGAGATTCCCGGATCATATGGTAATTCTATTTTTAGTTTTTTAAGGAACATCCAAACTCTTGTCCATAGTGGCTGTATCAATTTACATTCCCACCAACAGTGCAAGAGGGTTCCCTTTTCTTCACACCCTCTCCAGCATTTGTTGTTTGTCGATTTTCTGATGATGCCCATTCTACCTGGTGTGAGGTGATACCTCATTGTAGTTTTGATTTGCATTTCTCTAATAATTAATGATGTTGAGCAGCTTTTCATGTGCTTCTTGGCCATCTGTATGTCTTCTTTGGAGAAATGTCTAGTTAGGTCTTCTGCCCATTTTTGAATTGGGTTGTTTGTTTCTTTAATATTGAGCTGCATGAGCTGTTTATATATTTTGAAGATTAATCCTTTGTCCATTGAGTCATTTGAAAATATTTTCTTCCATTTTGAGGGTTGTCTTTTCGTCTTGTTTATGGTTTCCTTTTCTGTGCAAAAGCTTTGAAGTTTCATTAGGTCCCATTTGTTTATTTTAGTTTTTATTTCCATTACTCTAGGAGGTGGATCAAAAGAGATCTTGCTGTGATTTATGTCAAAGAGTGTTCTTCCTATGTTTTCCTCTAAGAGTTTTACAGTGTCCGGTCTTACATTTAGGTCTCTAATCCATTTGGAGTTTATTTTTGTGTATGGTGTTAGGGAGTGTTCTAATTTCATACTTTTATGTGTGGCTGTCCAGTTTTGCCAACACCACTTGTTGAAGAGGCTGTCTTTTCTCCATTGTATATCCTTGCCTCCTTTGTCATAGATTAGTTGACCATAGGCATGTGGGTTTATCTCTGAACTTTATATCTTGTTCCATTGATCTGTGTTTCTGTTTTTGTGCCAGTACCATAATTTCTTGATTACTGTAGCTTTGTAGTATAGTCTGAAGTCAGGGAGTCTGATTCCTCCAGCTCCGTTTTTTTCCATCAAGACTGCTTTGGCTATTCAGGGTCTTTTGCATCTCCATACAAAGTTTAAGATTTTTTGTTCTAGTTCCGTAAAAAATGTCATTGGTACTTTGATAGGGATTGCATTGAATCTGTAGATTGCTTTGGGTAGTAGAGTCATTTTCACAATATTGATTCTTCCAATCTAAGAACATGGTATATCTCTCATCTGTTGGTATCATCTTTAATTTCTTTCATCAGTGTCTTATAGTTTTCTGCATACAGGTCTTTTGTCTCCCTAGGTAGGTTTATTCCTAGGTATTTTATTCTTTTTGTTGCAATGGTAAATGGGAGTGTTTCCTTAATTTTTCTTTCCGATTTTTCATCATTAGTGTATAGCAATGCAAGAGATTTCTGTGCATTAATTTTGTATCCTGCAACATTACCAAATTCATTGATTAGCTCTAGTAGGTTTCTGGTGGCATCTTTAGGATTCTCTATGTATAGTATTATGTCATCTGCAAATAGTGACAGTTTTACTTCTTTTCCAGTTTGGATTCCTTGTATTTCTTTTTCTTCTCTGATTGCCATGGCTAGGACTTCCAAAACTATGTTGAATAGTAGTGCTGAGAGTGGACATCCTTGTCTTGTTCCTGATCTTAGAGAAAATGCTTTCAGTTTTTCGCCATTTAGAATGATGTTTGCTGTGGGTTTGTTGTATATGGCCTTTATTATGTTGAGGTAGGTTCCATCTGTGCCCACTTTCTTGACAGTTTTTATCATAAATCAGTGTTGAATTTCTCAAAAGCCTTTTCTGAATCTATTGAGATGATCCTATGATTTTTATTCTTCAGTTTGTTAATATGGTGTACCAGATTGATTGATTAGCATATATTGAAGAATCGTTGCATCCCTGGGAAAAATCCCACTTGATCATGGTGTATGATCCTTTTAATGTGTTGTTGGATTCTGCTTGCTAGTATTTTGTTGAAGACTTTTGCATCTATATTCATCAGTGATATTGATCTGTAATTTTCTTTTTTTGTAGTATCTTTTTCTGGTTTTGGAGTCAGGGTGATGGTGGCCTCATAGAATGATTTTGAGAGTGTTCCTTCCTCCGAAATTTTTTGGAAGAGTTTGAGAAGGATGGGTGTTAGCTCTTCTGTAAATGTTCCATAGAATTCACCTGTGAAGCCATCTGGTCCTAGACTTTTGTTTGTTGGAAGATTTTTAATCACAGTTTCAATTTCATGACTTGTGATTGGTCTGTTCATATTTTCTATTTCTTCCTGGCTCAGTCTTGGGAAGTTATACCTTTCTAAGAATGTGTACGTTTCTTCCAGGTTGTCCATCTTATTGGCATAGAGTTGCTTGTAGTAGTCTCGTAGGATGATTTGTATTTCTGCAGTGTCTGTTGTAACTTCTCCTTTTTCATTTCTAATTTTATTGATTTGAGTCTTCTCCCTGTTTTTCTTGATGAGTCTGGCCAATGGTTTATCAATTTTGTTTATCTTCTCAAAGTACCAGCTTTTAGTTTTATTCATCTTTGCTATTGTTTTCTTTGTTTCCATTTCACTTACTTCTGCTCTGATCTTTATGATTTCTTTCCTTCTGCTAACTTTGGGTTTTGTTTGTTCTTCTTTCTGCAGTTCCCTTAGGTGTAGGGTTAGATTGTTTAAGTGAAATTTTTGTTTGTTTGTTGAAGTAGGCTTGTATAGCTATAAACTTCCCTCTTAGAACTGCTTTTGCTGCATCCCATATGTTTGGGATCATCGTGTTTTCATTGTCATTTGTCTCTAGGTATTTTTTGATTTCCTCTTTGATTTCTTCAGTGATCACTTTGTTATTTAGCAACGTATTGTTTAACCTCCATATGTTTGTTTTTTCTACGTTTTTTCCCTGTAATTGATTTCTAATCTCATAGCGCTGTGGTCAGAAAATATGCTTGATATGATTTCAGTTTTCTTAAATTTGCTGAGGCTTGATTTGTGATCCAAGATGTGATCTATCCTGGAGAATGTTCCATGCACACTTGAGAAGAAAGTGTAATCTGTGTTTTTGGAGAGAATGTCCTATAAATATCAATTAAATCTATCTGGTCTGTTCTGTCATTTAAAGCTTGTATTTCCTTATTAATTTTCTGTATGGATGATCTGTTCATTGGTGTAAGTGAGGTGTTAAAGTCCCCCACGATTATTGTGTCACTGCCGATTTCCTCTTTTATAGCTGTTAGCAGTTCCCTTATGTACTGAGGTGCTCCTATGTTGGGTGCATATATATTTATAATTGTTATATCTTCTTCTTGGATTGATCCCATGATCATTACATAGTGTCCTTCCTTGTCTCTTGTAACTTTCTTTAATTTAAAGTCTATTTTATCTGATATGAGTATGGCTACTCCAGCTTTCTTTTCATTTCCTTTTTCATGGAATATCTTTTTCCATCCCCTCACTTTCAGTATGTATGTGTCCCTAGGTCTGAAATGGGTCTCTTGTAGACAGTGTATATATGGGTCTTGTTTTTGTATCCATTCAGCAAGCCTGTGTCTTTTGTTTGGAGCACTTAATCCATTCATGTTTAAGGTAATTATCGATATGTATCTTCTTATGACCATTTCCTTAATTGTTTTGGGTTTGTTTTCATAGGTCCTTCTCTTCTCCTGTGTTTGCCACTTAGAGAAGTTCCTTTAGCATTTGTTGTAGAGCTGGTTTGGTGGTGCTGAATTCTCTTAGCTTTTGCTTGTCTGTAAAGCTTTTGATTTCTCCAATGAATCTGAATGAGATCCTTGCTGGGTAGAGTAATCTTGGTTGTAGGTTCTTCCCTTTCATCACTTTAAGTATATCATGCCACTCCCTTGTTGCTTGTAGAGTTTCTGCTAAGAAATCAGCTGTTAATGGGAGCTCCCTTGTATGTTATTTGTCGTTTTTTCCTTGCTGCTTTCAATAATTTTTCTTTGTCTTTAATTTTTGCCAATTTGATTACTATGTGCCTCGGCGTGTCTCTCCTTGGGTTTATCCTGTATGGGACTCTGCATTTCCTGGACTTGGGTGGCTATTTCCTTTCCCATGTTAGGGAAGTTTTCGACTGTAATCTCTTCAAATATTTTCTCAGGTCCTTTCTCTCTCTCTTCTCCTTCTGGGACCCCTATAATGTGAATGTCGTGGCATTTAATGTCTCAGAGGTCTCTTAGGCTGTCTTCATTTCTTTTCATTCTTTCCTCTTTATTCTCTTCCACAGCAGTGAATTCCATCATTCTGTCTTCCAGGTCACTTATCCATTCTTCCACCTCAGTTATTCTGCTATTGATTCCTTCTAGTTTATTTTTCATTTCAACTATTGTGTTGTTCATCTCTGTTTGTTCTTTAATTCTTCTAGGTCTTTGTTAAACATTTCTTGCATCTTCTCGATCTTTGCCTCCATTCTTTTTCTGAGGTCCTGGATCATCTTCACTATCATTATTCTGAATTCTTTTTCTGTAAGGTTGCCTATCTCCACTTCATTTAGTTGTTTTTCTGGGGTTTTATCTTGTTCCTTCATCTGGTACATAGTCCTCTGCCTTTTCATCTTGTCTATCTTTCTGTCAATGTGGTTTTTGTTCCACAGGCTGCAGGATTGTAGTTCTTCTTGCTTCTGCTCTCTGCCCTCTGGTGGATGAAGCTATCTAACAGGCTTGTGCAAGTTTCCTGATGGGAGGGACTGGTGGTGGGTAGAGCTGGCTATTGCTCTGGTGGGCAGAGCTCAGTTCCTTTCTTTTTAAGGCTGAATAATATTCCATTATATGTATATGTCACATTTTGTGTATCCTTTCATCCTTTGATGGACACTTGGTTGCTTCCACCTTTTAGCTATTGTGAATAATGCTGTTATAAACATCAGTGTACGAATTATCTCTTTGAGACCTAAGAAGGGTACTTTCTGATGGGAAAGTCACAATTCACAATGTAGGTGTATCCTTATGAATATTTATGCATCAAATAACATAGCAACCACCTTTATGAAAATAAACTATAGGAGATGCAAGGAGACAGAGGTAACTACAGTAATAGTAGGAGACATTCATACAGCGCTGTTAATACAGGAAAGACGAAGTAGACAAAAAACATAGGAGATGAAAGACCTAAAACATTATAGATGTGGAGGATCTTATGCATAGGTATCACTCTGTACCCTGACAATAGAGAAGACATTTTTTTTCTCGAGTTCTTGCACCAGTCACACAATTTGATTATTTTTTACTACACATACACACACACAGTAAATTCAGTGGTGTTATGATAAATATTTAACAAGCATGTCTCTTTGAGAAAAAAGCTCTGTTGCAGCATTTGCTAATTTCTCTGATGTAAATCCTCATACAGCCAATTTGAAGTTACCAATGTAATGTCACTGAACAAGGAATTGGGAAGAGATTAAGACAATTGGATTTCATAAGCCAGTACAAGTCAGCTCTAACACATTACTAGGTTTCATAAAGTAGAAATATTACAGGTGAAACTCCATGATCACAAAGCAATAAAACTAGAAATTACTAACAAAGAGATAAATGCTCTTCTTTGAAGTTTAAAAAATTTTTATTAACTAACTCAGTGAAAGGGGAAATACAAAATGAAATTATAGAATGAAAAATTAAGGCAAAGCTCTCTGTTTATTACAATCTGTGGGATATGTTTTAAGCAGTTGTCAAAGCAGAATTCATAGGAGTAAACACTATTACCAGTAAAAATGAAATTCTGAAAATAATGTTTATCTCCAAAAACTAGTAAAAGAACAACAAAGTAAATATAACACAAGGAAGGCAATCATAAGGGTAAAGCAGAAATCTGTGATAAAGAATAGCAAATCAGTAGACCTAATCAATAAATCCAAAATTGTATTTTTTATAAGTCAACAAAACTAGCTAACTTGATCATGAACAAAGGGAGAAAGCACATAAGTACAAAAGAAGAACTGACAAAGGGGAAATAACCATTGAAACAGAGGAAAATTTAAAAGTACTAATAAACTATAGACCTCGATGCAAATCTGAAAATTTAGATGAATTGAATAAATTTTTAGGAAAATAGAGATTACCAAAATTGACCCAATTGGAGTTAGAAAGTTTAAAGAGATCAATATTCATAGTAGAAATAATGAGAGGTTAGGAATTATCCCACAAAAAAAGGACCAGTCTTAGATGATTTCACAGAGGAATTGTAGTAAGTCTTCAAAAAGCAGTAGTCTTAATCCTCCATAAATTGTTCCAGAGCATTGAAAACAAAAATAAAAATGTCCTAACTTCTTTTATGAAGCAAATATAATATTGATACTTAATCCTGCTAAATATACTGTAAAATTTAATAACCATATTATTTATGAATATTGATGCAAAGATAATAGCAAAGAGAGTTCAATAGCACATTAAGAAAAAAATACACTATGACCAAGTGAGATTTATTTCATGGTTGGTTTGATATTAGTAAATTCATTAATATCACATATATTAACAGCTCTAAGGGGAAAATTCATGTGATTATCTCCATAGATGCTGATAAAGCCATTGATGAAATTCAAAATTAACTGATGATAAAAGCATTCAAGAAAAAATGAATTGAGAGCTACTTTCTTAACATGATTAAATATATATTAATCTCAAAGCCAGTTTCTTAATGGGGAAACACTAGAGGAATTTCCACAATCAGGAATGGATGGCATGGATGCCAATATATTCACTAAATTTCAGTGTTTTGCTAGAGAGATTAGCCAATGCATTAGATGCAAGAAATCAGAGTATAAGAATAGATAAAGAAGTAAACCTATACCTACCTGCACATGATACATTACATTTGACAAACTGAACAGAATCAAAGATACAAATAATTCAAACACATCATTACACTACGTCAGTTCTTCATGTTAATTTCTAAATTTACAACAATAATAAAATATAAAGAAGTTTTTTATGGAATTTTACAAATTAATGCTGAAATTTTTATAGAAAACCAAATGTAGAAGAATAACCAGAGAAACCCTGAAAAAGAAAAATTATGAGTGTGAATGAAACCTATCAGATATTAACATAATTAGAACAAGGAGGTATTGAAGCATAAATAGACAAATACACCAGTGGAATAGAAGAGAAAACACAGTGATAGACCAATGGTCATATGGACATTTAGTATAAGATAAAAGGCAAAGATAAACTTTTTAATAAAGGAAGCTTGGACAACCCTGTTACTGCTTGGAAAAAGAAAAAAATTAGATTCGTACTTTACAGTATACAGCAAATGCATTATTAACTTAAAATGCATCAAAGATCTAACTGTAAAACCAAAACCGTTTAATACTATAAGAAAACATGTTAACAGCTGATCTTTCAGCAGAAACTCTGCAAGCCAGAAGGGAGTGGCGGGACATATTTAAAGTGATGAAGGAGAAAAACATACAACGAAGATTACTCTACCCAGCAAGGATCTCACTCAGATTTGATGGAGAAATTAAAACCTTTACAGACAAGCAAAACTGAGACAGTTCAACACCACCAAACCAGCTTTACCACAAATGCTAAAGGAACTTCTCTAGGCAAGAAACACAACAGAAGGAAAAGAACTACAATAACGAACCCAAAACAATTAAGAAAATGGGAATAGGAACATACATATTGACAATTACCTTAAATGTAAATGGATTAAATGCTCCCAGCAAAAGACACAGATTGGCTGGATGGATACAAAAACAAGACCCATATATATGCTGTCTACAAGAGACCCACTTTGGACCTAGAGACACATACAGACTGAAAGTGAGGGGATGGGAAAAGATATTCCATGCAAATGGAAATCAAAGGAAAGCTGGAGTAGCAATTTTCATATCAGATAAAATAGACTTTAAAATAAAGACTATTAGAAGAGACAAAGAAGGACACTACATAATGATGAAGGGATCAATCCAAGAAGAAGATATAACAATTGTAAATATTTATGCACCCAACATAGGAGCACCTCAATACATAAGGCAAATATTAACATCCATAAAAGGGGAAATCGACAGTAACACAACCATAGTAGGGGACTTTAACAGCCCACTTTCACCAATGGACAGATCATCCAAAATGAAAATAAATAAGGAAACACAAGCTTTAACTGATACATTAAACAAGATGGAGTTAATTGATATTAATAGGACATTCCATCCAAAAACAACAGAATACACATGCTTCTCAAGTGCTCATGGAACATTCACCAGGATAGATCATATCTTGAGTCACAAATCAAGCCTTGGTAAATTTAGAAAATGGAAATTGTATCAAGTATCTTTTCTGACCACAACGCTATGAGACTAGATATCAATTACAGGAAAAGATCTGTAAAAAATACAAACACATGGAGCCTAAACAATACACTACTTAAAAACGAATTGATCACTGAAGAAATCAAAGAGGAAATCAAAAAATACCTAGAAACAAATGACACTGGAGATGCGATGACCCAAAACCTATGGGATGCAGCAAAAACAGTTGTAGGAGGGAAGTTTATAGTAATACAATCCTACCTTAAGAAACAGGAAACATCTCGAATAAACAACCTAATCTTACACCTAAAGCAATTAGAGAAAGAAGAACAAAAAAACCCCAAAGTTAGCAGAGGAAAGAAATCATAAAGATCAGATCAGAAATAAATGAAAAAGAAATTTAGGAAACAGTAGCAAAGATCAATAAAACTAAAAGCTGGTTCTTTGAGAAGATAAACAAAATTGATAAACTACTAGCCAGACTCATCAAGAAAAAAAGGGAGGAGACTCAAATCAATAGAATTAAAAATGAAAAAGGAGAAGTAACAACTGACACTGCAGAAATACAAAGGATCATGAGAGATTACTACAAGCAACTCTATGCCAATAAAATGGACAACCTGGAAGAAATGGACAAATTCTTAGAAATGCACAACCTGCCGAGACTGAATCAGGAAGAAATAGAAAATATGAACAGGCCAATCACAAGCACTGAAATTGAAACTGTGATTAAAAATCTTCCAACAAACAAAAGCCCAGAACCAGATGGCTTCACAGGCAAATTCTTTCAAACATTTAGAGAAGAGCTACCACCTATCTTTTTCAAACTCTTCCAAAATATAGCAGAGGAAGGAACACTCCCAAACTCATTCTACAAGGCCACCATCACCCTGATACCAAAACCAGACCCAGATGTCACAAAGAAAGAAAACTACAGGCCAATATCACTGATGAACATAGACGCAAAAATCCTCAACAAAATACTAGTAAACAGAATCCAACAGCACAGTTAAAGGATCATACACCATGATCAAGTGGGGTTTATTCCAGGAATGGAAGGATTCTTCAATATATGCAAATCAATCAATGTGATACACCATATCAAAGAAGGAGAAAAACCATATGATCATCTCAATCGATGCAGAGAAAGCTTTCGACAAAATTCAACACCCATTTATGATAAAAACCCTGCAGAAAGTAGGCATAGAGGGAACTTTCCTCAACATAATAAAGGCCATATATGACAAGCCCACAGCCAACATCATCCTCAATGGTGAAAAATTGAAACCATTTCCACTAAGATCAGGAAAAAGACAAGGTTGCCCACTCTCACCACTCTTATTCAACCTAGTTTTGGAAGTTTTAGCTACAGCAATCAGAGAAGAAAAAGAAATAAAAGGAATTCAAATTGGAAAAGAAGAAGTAAAGCTGTCACTGTTTGCAGATGACATGATACTATACATAGAGAATCCTAAAGATGTTACCAGAAAACTACTAGAGCTAATCAATGAATTTGGTAAAGTAGCAGGAAACAAAATTAATGCACAGAAATCTCTGGCATTCCTATACACTAATGATGAAAAATCTGAAAGTGAAATTAAGAAAACACTCCCATTTACCATTGCAACAAAAAGAATAAAATATCTAGGAATAAACCTGCCTAAAGAGACAAAAGACCTGTATGCAGAAAATTATAAGACACTGATGAAAGAAATTAAAGATGGTACAAATAGATGGAGAGATATACCATGTTCTTGGATTGGAAGAATCAACATTGTGAAAATGAGTACACTACCAAAAGCAATCTACAGATTTAATGCAATCCCTATCAAACTACCACTGGCATTTTTCACAGAACTAGAACAAAAAATTTCACAATTTGTATGGAAACACAAAAGACCCCAAACAGCCAAAGCAATCTTGTGAACAAAAAATGCAGCTGGAGGGATCAGGCTCCCTGACTTCAGACTATACTACAAAGCTACAGTAATCAAGACCATATGATACTGGCACAAAAACAGAAATATAGATCAATGGAATGGATAGAAAGTCCAGAGATTAAACCCACACACCTATGGTCACTTTATGTTTGGTAAAGGAAGCAAGAATATACAGTGGAGAAAAGACAGCCTCTTCAATAAGTGGTGCTGGGAAAAGTGGACAGGTACATATAAAAGTATGAAATTAGAACACTCCCTTACACCATAGACAAAAATAAACTCAAAATGGATCAAAGACCTAAATGTAAGGCCAGACACTATGAAACTCTCAGAGGAAAACATAGGCAGAACACTCCATGACATAAATCACAGCAAGATCCTTTTTGACCCACCTCCTAGAGAAATGGAAATAAAAACAAAAATAAACAAATGGGACCTCATGAAACTTCAAAGCTTTTGCACAGCAAAGGAAACCATAAACAAGACCAAAAGACAACCCTCAGAATGGGAGAAAATATTTTCAAATGAAACAACTGACAAAGGATTAATCTCCAAAATTTATAAACAGCTCATGCAGCTCAATGTCAAAAAAACAAACAACCCAGTCCAAAAATGGGCAGTAGATCTAAACAGACATTTCTCCAAAGAAGATATTCAGATTGCCAACAAACACATGAAAGAATGCTCAACATCATTACTCATTAGAGAAATGCAAATCAAAACTACAATGAGAGGGCTTCCCTCGTGGCACAGTGGTTGAGAGTCTGCCTGCTGATACAGGGGACACGGGTTCGTGCCCTGGTCCGGGAACATCCCACATGCCGCTGCGTGCCTGGGCCCGTGAGCCATGGCCACTGAGCCTGCACGTCCAGAGCCTGTGCTCTGCAACGGGAGAGGCCACAACAGTGAGAGGCCCGTGTACCTCAAAAATAAAACCAAAAACAAGAAATAAAAAACTACAATGAGATATCTCACACTGGTTAGAATGGCTATCATCAAAAAATCTAGAAACAGTAAATGCTGGAGAGGGTGTGGAGAAAAGGGTATACTGTCACACTGTTGGTGGGAATGTAAATTGATACAGCCACTATGGAGAACAGTATGGAGGTTCCTTAAAAAACTACAAATAGAACTACCATACGACCCAGCAATCCCACTACTGGGATTGCTATTTACAATCTCCAGGACATGGAAGCAACCTAATTGTCCATCAACAGATGAATGGATAAAGAAGATGTGACACATATATACAATGGAATATTACTCAGCCATATAAAGAAATGAAATTGAGTTATTTGTAGTGAGGTGGATGGACCTAGAGTCTGTCATACAGAGTGAAGTAAGTCAGAAAGAGAAAAACAAATACCGTATGCTAACACATATATATGGAATCTAAGAAAAAAAAAGGTCATGAAGAACCTAGGGGCAAGACAGGAATAAAGACACAGACCTACTAGAAAATGGACTTGAGGATATGGGGAGGGGGAAGTGTAAGCTGTGACAAAGTGAGAGAGTGGCATGGACATATATACACTACCAAATGTAAAATTGATAGCTAGTGGGAAGCAGCTGCATAGCACAGGGTAATCAGCTCGGTGGTTTGTGACTACCTAGAGGGGTGGGATAGGGAGGGTGGGAGGGAGGGAGACGCAAGAGGGAAGAGATATGGGGACATATGTATATGTATAACTGATTCACTTTGCTATAAAGCAGAAACTAACACACCATTGTAAAGCAATTATACTCCAATAAAGATGTTAAATATATATACATATATATATATATGAGCTCAGTTTAAAAAAAAAAGAAAACATGAGCGAATTCCTATTTCCTTGGTGTAGAAAAAGTCTAATTACGCTTCAAAATCTATAGGCAATAAAGGTGCTGATAACTCTTGACTACATAAAATAAGACGTTTTTGCATATTAGAAGAAAACACCGTAACTGAAAAACTGGGAGAAAATATTTGCAGCATATACTACAGACTGAAGCCGAATATCCATTAATATATAAAAAGAAACCTTAAGCATCAAGGAGGCAAGGGCCAAAATCCAACAGAAAAGTGGGAAAGAGACATGATCAGATAATTCACAGATTGACATGTAAAATGGCCCTTAGACTTATGAAAAAGTCTCCATTCATAGTCAAATAAATGCAAATTAATAAAACCACTGAGATACCATTTTTCACCTATAAGGTGGGTGAAAATTAAAAAGTATCAACAACATACTCCATTGGCAAGGCTGTGGGGAACAGTTACTCTCATACCTGCAACATGAAATGCAAACGGATACAACACTTCTTAAGGGTTATTTGGCAGTGCCTACAAAACTGTGCTCACCTTTTGACCCTGCCATCTCGCTTCTCGGAATCTGCTCCAAAGATACATCCCCCCAAATATGAAAATTATAAATGCACCTGGTTTATCATTAGTAATTGGAAAATACACATGGGGAAAATCTAAGTGTCCATCCATAGCAGAGTGACTGAGTCAGCTACAGTACCTCCGTCCAGTGGAGTCCTCTGCAGTTGTCAAAAGAATGAGGAAGGTCTCTGTGAACTAATACGAAGTGATTTTTCCAGGATACATTGGTTCAGTGAAAAAGTACAGAAAGTGTCCGTAATATAGTGCCCCTCAATATAGGTAAGAAGGAAATAGGAAAAGATATCTCTATCTGCTCATTTGTGTAAATAAATACAGAAAAGTTAAATCAGAAGTTTATGACAGGCTCAGTGTAAAATTGCTGTCCTGAACCCTGGCTGAGATTTTTTTTTTGAGAAGTATAGTTGACTACAGTATTAGTTTCAGGTGTGCAACATAGTGATTCGACATCTAAATAACTATACCAAATGGCCACCATGATAAGTCTAGCAACCATCTGTTACCATATGAAATTATTATAGTATTGTTGACTTATGTTGTATATTATGTTGTATTTTACATGTCCATGACTTATGTTGTATATTATATACCCATGACTTATTTATTTTATAACTGGAAGTTTGTACCTCTTAATCCCCTTCACCTATTTCACCTCCCACCACCCCATCTCCCTTTGCTCTGGTAACCGCCAATGAATTTTTTTTTCTCCCTCTCCCCCGCCACAATATGTCCTCTCTCTCTACCCTTCCCTCCCTAGCAGTAAGAACACCTAACATGAGATCTACCCTCTTAACAAAGTTTTAAGTTCACAGTATAGTATTATTATCTGCAGCTACTCTGTGGTAGAGCAGATCTCTAGAACTTATACTTTATACCTGTTGAATAACAACTCCCCATTTTTCCTTCCCCCAGCCCCTGGAAACTACCATTCTACTCTCTGTTTCTGTGACTTTGATTATTGTTGTATTTGGCCAAGGTTAGGTTTAGCTTTTAATCAGACATTAAGGTCTCAAGGGCAGGGGTTAGAATAATTCATTCAAATGCCTCTTAAGGGGCTGATTCTACTTGTTACTCTGTTAAACATTTGACAGACAGATCTTCCAACTCTTAAAATCAGTGCAAATGAGGGAAAAGTGATTCTAGATTGATGCAGAACCCTTATGACTTCTCCCTGGAACTGATGGAGTGTGTAACTTGAGTTGCCTATGAGCAAGGTTTCCTGTCCCTTCTGGGGCCCTCAGTCCTGCCGTTCCCACATTAGAGCCTCAAGATGCTTCTTCTGAGACGCCTGTGGTTAAAGGTTAGCAGCTCTGCCTGTTCCTTGATAGAAAGGAGTATCTTCAGTATCCAGTGGACTATGATCAAGCATCTGTGGAAAAGCAAATAAAGCCAGTCCTATTATTACAGTCTGGGGCATATGTTACCTGGGACAAAGGCAGAACTAATGAGACCTAAGAGGTGGGAATTCTCGTGCCTTATAGCTGTCTCTATGTTTATATAGCCTATCAACTGGAATAGGAAAAAAGTAACGTTTTAGACAGGCAGTCACGTGTGGGGAACAGAGGGGGATTTGCATCAGACAGACCCAAATTTAAATCCTGATTCAGATACTTATTAGATGTAACCTTTGCCAACTGCTTAACTTCTCTGAGCCTCAGTTTCCTTATCTGTAAGACAGAAGATCACCCTTTTGTTGAGCTGTCATGAGAACTGGATAAGGCACTGTGTATATCCAGGGTATGTACTAGATTTACAGTCAATGTTGGGTCGTTCCTTCCAATTATTATCTCATGATTTTATATCTTTTCATTCATTTCTGTATTTTTTTCTGTTTTATTTCAGTTCCCATTCACCTTCTCAGATGCTTAATGACAGGGATTCCCCACAGTCGACTCTGCCTTTCCTCCTTCCTTTGTAGTCCATAGAGGTCTTCCCTCTATCCTTGGTTTTAATTATGATTTTCTTTCCCTGAGAGGAAACAGTATCAGTGTAAGAACTGTTTATATTGATTAGTACCAGGGAAGAATATTGCAAAACTACATTGATATCTAACTTATGGATCATTCAATCTCACTATCTGTTGAAGACCTCCTCTGCATAAGGTATGGAGATCAAGTCATAAATGAGATCTAGACTGTTGAAGGAGTCTGGTTATAAACCAATAAAAAATATAAGCAAAATAATAATAAATAATATAAAATTTTTATTATGATATTTAAGTAATTTTAAATGAAAAATAAATCTTAAATAATAAAAGCAGAATGATATGGTTGAAATAGAGATGCATAAACTGTGCTATGGGGCGTTAGAAGTCATTAATTATGACCAGAGAAATCTTTACAAAGAAGATGCATTTAGAGTGGGTCTTGAAGGAGGAGAAGGTCAAGAGGAAAACCACTTCAAAAATTGATTATTTGATGATTTAGCTTAATTTTATTCAAAGTATATGAAAGAGGGAGAGGAGGGATCAAAGATCTAAGCAAACAAATAATATAATGTTCCTCATTTTAATTTTTCCATTGGGTAGAAAATTGTTATAGGGCAAAGAGCTGTGAGGAAAAAGCATTTTTCCCCCATTGTGTCATTTATAAGAAGTCATAAAAAGAACCAGTATCAGGAAATTACCTCCTCTCTATTGAGACTAGCTAAGGACTTGGTTTAATAGAAACCACTCATTAGAGAAATAAGGGTAATAATCTCAATTATGATCCTATCTCATCTTGTTATGTGGAAACAACAGAGCCCTGGAACCTTCAGACGGGGGCAGATACCTAGACCTTGATGTGACACTGATGGAAATAGCCCCTCAACCTGGGGACACTCTTGGAGGGAGACACAAGTCCACGTTGTACTGTGTTTTGGGTGAAGCTTGTACTGAGCAGTAGCAGTAGCAGGAACTGACTTGTAAGAATATTTTGTCTGTAGTTTATCAGTTTGTTTGGTGCTTTGAACAAAATAGTTAGGCAAGTTTACTTATGAAGAGCACGACCTCCAAAATAAGGAAATGTGGACTCAGCTGTGTGACTTGGGAACCACAGTTTCTTCACAAATCGAATGAATCAATGTGACTTCTTACCAGGCTTGGTGAGGATCAAAGGACCAAATCCAGATGAACACAGTTGAAAACTTTTAAAAGCTTTATTTCATGTCAGTTATTGTTCAAGGGCACATTAAATCGACCAATAAATTACTAGACACATAGCATTACCTTGTCTCGGGAAACCAGGGATTGTTCTCATTTTGTGGAGAAAGCTGGAAGGACATTATTGAATTCTTCTTGTGGATGGTTTAGATAATAGCTATAAATTATGACTCTATTTCCTCCAAAATAGTGTCTTTCAAACTGTAGGTTGTTGGCATTATTGGGCCCTGGAATCAATTTAGAGTTGTCACTGGAATTTTTTTTTTTTCCTTACTGAAACAGAGAAAATAGAATAGACCAGAATGCAATAGAAAATACACAACTGTATCATGGTATAGGGGCACAAACTTTTTTTGTGTGTGTGGTACGTGGGCCTCTCACTGTTGTGGCCTCTCTCGTTGCTGAGCACAGGCTCCTGACACGCAGGCTCAGGGGCCCAGCTGCTCCGCGGCACGTGGGATGTTCCCGGACCGGGGCACGAACCCGTGTCCCCTGCATCGGCAGGCGGACTCTCAACCACTTAGCCACCAGGGAATCCCCAAGGGCACAAACTTTTAAATGAACAATTTGTTACATGCCTGTACACATGTGCACATGCACAAACACATATATACTTTGTAACTACTAGTTAGAAAGGTCAAATGTATTTCTTAAAATGGCTTGCAGTCAACGTTTGAAAAACTTCCCTCTAGAGTGTTAATAATGAATGACACTCTTAAATGTTTTTTCCCCCCAAGCTGCTGCCTTTCTCTCTGCAACCTGCCTCTGCTGATAGGGTCTTCGCTCATATTGCATTTCCCTTATTAGCATTCACTGGCCTTCTTTTTTTAAAAAATATCTTTATTGGAGTATAATTGCTTTACAATGGTGTGTTAGTTTCTGCTGTATAACAAAGTGAGTCAGCTATACATATACATATATCCCCAAATCTCCTCCCTCTTGCATCTCCCTCCCACCCTCCCTATCCCACCCCTCTAGGTGGACACAACGCACCAAGCTGATCTCCCTGTGCTATGTGGCTGCTTCCCACTAGCTATCTGTTTTACATTTGGTAGTGTATATATGTCAATGCTACTCCCTCACTTCATCCCAGCTTACCCTTCCCCCTCCCCGTGTCCTCAAATCCATTCTCTATGTCTGCGTCTTTATTTCTGTCCTGCCCCCAGGTTCTTCAGAACCTTTTTTTTTTTAGATTCCACATATATGTGTTAGCATACGGTATTTGTTTTTCTCTTTCTGACTTAACTTCACTCTGTATGACAGTCTCTAGGTCCATCCACCTCACTACAAATAACTCAATTTCATTTCTTTTTATGGCTGAGTTATATTCCATTGTACATATGTGCCACATCTTCTTTATCCATTCATCTGTCGATGGACACTTAAGTTACTTCCATGTCCTGTCCTACATGTACATTGTGGTACATGTGTTTTTTTTGAATTATGGTTTTCTCAGGGTATATGCACAGTAGTGGGATTGCTAGGTCATATGGTAGTTCTATTTTTAGTTTTTTAAGGAACTTCCATACTGCTCTCCATAGTGGCTGTACCAATTTACATTCCCACCAACAGTGCAAGAGGGTTCCCTTTTCTCGACACCCTCTCCAGCATTTATTGTTTGTAGATTTTTTGATGATGGTCATTCTGATTGGTGTGAGGTGATACCTCATTGTAGTTTTGATTTGCATTTCTCTAATGATTAATGATATTGAGCATCCTTTCATGTGTTTGTTGGCAGTCTGTATATCTTCTTTGGAGAAATGTCTATTTAGGTCTTCTGCCCATTTTTGGATTGGGTTGTTTGCTTTTTTGATATTGAGCTGCATGAGCTGCTTGTAAATTTTGGAGATTAATCTTTTGTCAGTTGCTTCATTTGCAAATATTTTCTCCCATTGTGAGGGTTGTCTTTTCATCTTGTTTATGTTTTCCTTTGCTGTGCAAAAGCTTTTAAGTTTCATTAGGTCCCATTTGTTTATTTTTGTTTTTATTTCCATTTCTCTAAGAGGGGGGTCAAAAAGGATCTTGCTGTGATTTATGTCATAGAGTGTTCTGCCTGTGTTTTCCTCTAAGAGTTTTATAGTGTCTGGTCTTACATTTAGGTCTTTAATCCATTTTGGACACTTAAATTTTTTATCTCCTCTTACATTTCTCATAAGTCTTATTTTCTACATTCTCAACTGCCTACTGGACATTTTATCTAGGTTGTTTAGCTTTCATCTCAAACTGATATTCCTAAAACTAAACTCTCTCTACCTTCAAATCATTTTATTTTACTAAATTTCCATGTGTGTTTTATTCACTATACTGCTGGTTATTCTTGGTCAAGCCCTTTGTAATTTTCAACTCTTGTCTGTCTCTTTCCCTCTCTTCCTCATGTTGAATCACTGGGGTAAAGAGGGTGTGGAACTAACATTAACTAAGTACTTGAAATTTATCAGGCACCTTGCTGCTTGTTTTATATATTGCTTCATGTAATTCTCATGATACCTTTATATGCAATGAGGCTTACAGAGGTTGAGGAGCCAGCCCCAAGTCAGGCAAACTGTATTTATGTAGAGCAGCTCTTTTCCTTCTGTCAGCTTAGGTGTCTGACTCCAAAATACACATGCTTTCTGTTACATCCCGCCATCTTCCCAAATGTACTCTACTTAAATTTATTTCTACAGAAGCTTAGTGCAGTTACAATCCAGAATAATAATCACGACAAGATCTTGGGTTACCATCAGGGCTCATATTGCTGGAAAGGACTTCAGAGCCCTAAACTGTTATTTTACAAAAGACATAATTAAGACACAGAAATGTTAAATGATTTGACTTCAGCCATAGGCTACCTGTGGCAGATCCTTGGTCAGAATTAAGGTCTGATTTTCGTATAATGTTCGTTTCATCTCCCTTACCAGCCTGAGGAAGTAGGCGAAAAGACAAAAAAAAAAAAAACCCCAGGATATCCACAGGGCAAAGTGCTTTGGAACCCCCTAAGGTGTCAGAGTCTTTAGATGAAATGGGCTTCTTATCAAATCCTTAGGATCAGAAATCCTTTGAGATTTTTTGTCTGAATCATCATGGCTCAATATACTTCTGAAAGCCCTTTATTGGCCAATCCTGTGTGCACGGTTGGAAGTCCTGTTAATGGGCCCTTTGATGAGTTAAGGATTCTAAATATTAGAGAAATAAGCTCACTGAGTCTTTTGCCTTCCCTTTGGGGCTCCAGCTGACCAAGCAAGGGTGGGGTTGAAGTCAAGCTCAAGATTGTTGAAGCGCAGTAAGTGGGGTTTATGTGCCGACTCCTCATCCTTCCATTTCATCTCTTGATATACTCAGTTATCCCAACCTTGGTTACCTGACTCATTTATTCATTTCAACTTTTGGTGGATCTGTTATGATTTTTATTATGTTTTGAATTTGCCTCAGTTCAACTTAAGGTTTCCCTCATCTTCATTTCTCTCCCTCCTCCAATAAAACCACTTCTATATTTCTAAAAAAAAAGTACTTTTCATTTACTTTCTTCACTAAGAGGAGGTTCTTAGTTCAGATTTCTGGCAGCTTTGCAGGCAATACTTGGTAAGGATGGCAGTGGTTACAAAATCTTTAATATCAGGCTTCCAGTCTTCCTGAAATAGGCAGAAGGGGTGTATCAAGAGTAGAACCTTTATTTGAACACATGCTCTTTATGATAGGAATCACTTTAAAATGCAGAAGAGTTCTGGATTATTGATGGACTCATCTGAGTGTTTAAAGGCACACATTGAAAAGAGATTATTTTAGTAAACTGTCCTATATGCATATAGGCCTAAGGTAAAAGTATAGGTCTTTTGTTCATTGTGGTTTAAAATCATTGATGACTTCAGAAGATGAGACCTCTAGTTGTGAGACCATGAATACTTTTATTTACTAAGTGAGAGGACCCATTAACATCCTGAATTCAGTATTTATTTATTTTTATTTAGAAGGAAAACAACATTCCAGAGTAAATGGAAAAGCTAAATATTGCTCCATATCTTGTATGCCATAGTCTTTTCTACCTTTGTACTTTATTCTTATGACAGTACCTTCTACCTCCCATCTGGAATTCCCATCCAGCCCTCTCCTCTGCTGTAAGTTCTACTCAGTTAAACAACTAGTGTCTTAAGCTGCCAGAGTCCTTGTCAAATCCTTAGGACCAGAAGTCCTAGGAGGTGTTTTTCTAAATCATCCTGGATTGATACGCCTCTAAAAGCCCTTCTTTATTGGTCAAATGCTGTGTGAGTTGTTTGAATGTAATTACACCAAGAAAAGGGAATAAAATTGTTAAAATTCCCAGCTGCACCATGAAAATTAATTTTACTGCACTAGCCCACACATATAGCTCAGCGTTCTCAGAATGGTTATCCTTAAGCCCACACAGTTTAGTATTTAAATTTTCTTTAATTGTTTTGAAGTTATTTTTTGGTATCCACCTCTAGGTACAAATCTCTATACATTTATTAAGTGTCCACTATGAAAGGTGCTGCTTGGCCCTTTTTTTTTTAATGGAAATATTGCCAGTGACCTCAAATTATTGACCCATCCATTCCCTGGACACCCATTTATTGAGCATTTTCTGTAGGATAGGTCCTGTGTTAGATATTGGGGATATAACATT
The DNA here is from genome assembly GCF_025265405.1 of Mesoplodon densirostris. Lineage (NCBI taxonomy): Eukaryota > Metazoa > Chordata > Mammalia > Artiodactyla > Ziphiidae > Mesoplodon > Mesoplodon densirostris. Next base: position 32,447,533 of record NC_082674.1, read on the forward strand.
CATCAGAAAGTCACTTGGCTGTATGTACTCAGCAGGAACCGTGACCAACAGGTGCTGAAACCAGGGGTCAACAAACATTCTGTAAAGGGCCAGATAGTAAATATTTAAGGCTTTTCCATGTGGTCTTTATTGCACCTACTCAATTCAGCCATTGTAAGAGCAGCCATGGACAATACGAAAGTGAATGGGCATGGCTATATTCTGATAAACTTTTGGTCTAAACAGATAGGTCTTTATTATTCTCAGATAATAAGATGCCCATAGGTAGCTGCTATTGGATTTAGAAGTTCAGTCATAGTAGTGCCAGTCTCTGAAATTTTCTTGTTTTTTTTTCCTTATGGGGACAGGATGACCACTGTCTTCCAGCTATTATGATGCCACTCAAGGTAGGAATAACAGGGAAAGGAAAAGGGCTAGGACACTGAAGAATATTGCTTTTTTTTTTTTTAATAAAAATCCTCACATCAGACTTTCTGTCATGTCTCATGGACCATAACTCCTTGCTATAAGAAAGGCTGGCGACACAAGCATTTGACTTTTTAATCTTCATTGTGAGATGTGGCAAGGGAGAGGGGATTGCAAATGGCTTTGGAGGAAGCCAGTGTCTACTAAAAATACAGTGGTCAAGACAATTCCTGTTTTCAGGGGACTAATAAGTGGGTGGGGTTTATTGTTCAGATGAACAATTGACAGATAATTCTAATACGATGTGTGAAACAGGAGTCAGCATAGAGTCGCATAGGAGCCAATTGAAAGGACAGCATAGCTTTGGGTGGGGTTACGTATTGGGGGACTCCAGGGAAGCCACATCTAATCTGAGCTATTGAGGAGAAGAGAGGAATGGCATGTAGATAAAAGGATTAAGTACCATCATGGTGGAAACAAGGAACTAGAAGCATTCAGAGGGAAAAGAGCTCAGCTGGGGTCTAGGATAATTTTGTCAGTCTGCTCAGTTTTCAGGTAAAATGTCAGTGGGTGAGGATGTTGGGGGAAGAGTGTTTTCAGGTGGTGAGGACAGTGAGCTGAGGTATAGAAGGGGAAGAGAAATGTGGACAAATAGGCCCAGTTCTTTCTGGTACACCAAGGGTCAGTCCTCCATTTGGAGAGCATGACCAGTAATTACTAAAGGGGTGGAGCAGTGCTCGGCTATTATTTGACGTGTCACTCTAGCCCACCATAGCACTGGCTTCAGCTCCATCTGAGCTCCCAGCTGGCCCCAATTTAGCAGCCATAGACACGGACCTCCTTGCTCCACCTATTCTGGCTGCTGCTGCATGGATCACAGATGAGCCTTCCTTGCAGAGCCCTGCCACATTCACACATTTGTGAGCTAAATATGGGTTGCTGTTTTTAAGCAACTAAATTTTGGAAGATTTGTTACACAGTGATAAATAACCAGAAACATTTCTGATCATCTTCTTAGAATAGATTCCTAGAAAAGGAAAGGCTGTGTAAGAGTATAAATATTTTAAAGGCTCTTCATACATACTGCCTTACAGACTTCTAGAAACATTGTCAATTGCACCCCCTCTCATCAGTGTATGGGAGTGTCTGTTTCACTGTACACTTGCCAGCATTGAAGATTATGTTAAAAATAACTTGTTTTAAATTCTTGAATGTGAACTTTTTAGTTATTTGATGAATTTCTATTAGTTATCTACTTTTGTGCAACTGCCTATTTTTCTTTTTGATTTGTCCTTTAATAAAAGGACTATCCTCGGGCCTCCCTGGTGGCGCAAGTGGTTGAGAGTCCGCCTGCCGATGCAGGGGATACGGGTTCGTGCCCCGGTCTGGTAGGATCCCATATGCCGCGGAGCAGCTGGGCCCGTGAGCCATGGCCGCTGAGCCTGCGCGTCCGGAGCCTGCGCGTCCGGAGCCTGTGCTCCGCAACGGGGGAGGCCACAACAGTGGGAGGCCCGCATACCGCAAAAAAAAAAAAAAAAAAAGGACTATCCTCTTATACTTCTGGCACATGTTTCCCCAGCTTATTTGCTTTTCAAACGTTTATCCTTTTAATTCTGCTTTCAATTTTTATGTAAATGAATTTAGTATTATATAATCTAGTTTCTTACTTCTTTCCATGAAAAGACAAGCAAAGAATGATAACCCATACAGAATGACCAGAAATAATACCTGAGGCTCCAGTAGAGACAGCCAGATGCACAAAGCAAAGCAATCTGTAGATGTCACATGTACAGCACAGGCAGCTATAAACTCCTTTCCAGAGGTGACTGCTTGTGGCTCTGATTGCATCACCAGGGAAGGGCAGTTTCTTTGGGGATTATGAACAAATAAAACTCTTCCGGAAACACAGATGAAAGAGTACAACATTGCCCAAGTCTATGGATTGATTATACCTATAATAACAAATGATCCCTTCTATAAGACACTTCCGATATAACAGGGTATCTCTAGGAAGCAAACCCTATCCTCATACTTAGGAATCTACATTTTAATGGACTTCTATGATAATGCATTGAATGAGACTTAAACTCAAGGATTTAAGTTTTTGTTTCTTAAACTCAAAGATATAAGTTTTCTATGTTTCTTAAACATTATATACTTAGAGTATAAGTTTAAATTCTTCAAAGAAAATTATTCATTTCCATCACCCAGACACACTGCTATTAACATTTTAGTAAATGTCTTTTTTTATAAGCAGTTTTAACCTTTGAATTCCTTTTGTGTGAACAACTATGTAACCTGCACTTCTCACTTACTAGTAAATGAAGGCACTTGGCTTTGTTATTCAAAACTATTCCTAAACCTTTTAATAGCTATGTCATGTAATGTATACTCAGTTATTCTTTTTGTAGCATATTTAGTTTTTTTCCATTAGTGTCACTGTTATGGGTAATTCTATGATGAACATCTTTGTGCTTTTTCCACATTTATTCTTTTTTTTTTTCTTTTTTTTTCTTTTTGCGGTATGTGGGCCTCTCACTGTTGTGGCCTCCCCCGTTGCGGAGCACAGGCTCCGGATGCGCAGGCCCAGCGGCCATGGCTCACAGGCCCAGCCGCTCCGCGGCATATGGGATCCTCCCAGACCGGGGCACGAACCCGTATCCCCTGCATCGGCAGGCGGACTCTTAACCACTGCGCCACCAGGGAGGCCCCTATTCTTATTTTTTAGGTTACTTCCAAGAGGTGAATTATGGAGTCAAAGATTATGAACTTTGTTAATTTTCACAATGTATATGGACAAATACAAATATTTACTTTTTCATAAAGAAAACTCTGCTGTTTTCCATATGTTTAATTTTGTCTGGCTGGTTTAGCCTTAAAGCCTTTAGGCTGATGTCATTGCTAGCCCCAGACCTATTGGAAGGAAACAGGAAGAGGGGTAAACATGGCAGTGCCCAGAGGATGGGTTTCAGGTGAACAGTTGAGTATAGAAAAGCAGAGGTTTTGAGACAGAGATTAAATTGCGCTCCAAATATTTTACTGCTCAGGGTGTGTGGAGTTGGGAGTTCATTTAATGACCTCCCAAAGCTTCCTTATACAAGGTAGTGATTTAGCTGGGTTGTACTATTAACATATGGACTCTTCAGAAACGACAAGGATTCTGTGGAAGATAGACACAAATGAGCCCCTAGCCTGTCGGCACAATGAATCAGCATTTGTAGCACCAGGCCTGCCAGGCTCGGGATGATGTATTGGAAGCCCTGTGTCCCTCTTGGGAATTTGTGGGCCGACATACAGGATGGATGGCCAGCCACAGAAAACACATCCATGCCCACAGAGGAAAATCCTCTTACAGGAGCCACCTAGGGGGCTGGAGGAAATTTATTTTAGGCAAGAATTTACCTTGTCAGTTACATTGAACATGGTGGGATTAGTAGCAGAATTTAGGAATTCTCTTTTTCAAGTTCCTACATTGCTTGGCAACAACTTTTTTTGTTTTTGTTTTTAATTCTCTTACACATAGCTATTCTCAGTCTTCACTGTGAACCAGATTCACTTGTGGAGCTCATTAAAATGCACACTCTCAGGCCTTACCCCTAGAGACTCTGATTCAGTAGATTGGAGTTGGGGCCCAGGAATCTGCCCTTTTTAGGTGAAGCTGATACTGGTGCTTCTTTGACTACAGGTAGAGAAACACTGACCTGGGGGCTGTGAGGACCAGCCAGGTGCTTCTCCCAAATCCCCTTCTAGGAAGGATTGTTGCCCCGCTGCTGGCAGTGCTATCAGCCCCCTCAGGGGTTGCTTCAGTGACAGAAAGCCTCTTCGCCCCCATCCCCAAAACAGTGACTGATCCAGGCAGGAGTACAAAGGCCTGGTGCCCTCGGCTCATCATAGATCAATCTCATGGCCATGGTAGCTCCAAAGCCCCTCATGGTGTTGGCTGAGGCCCCAGGTCTTGCTTCACAGTACAGCTTCTCCCTTCTCTCCGTCCTGCTTCCTTTTCCCACCTTCCGCCAGGCTTGATCCTGAGGATACTTTCTAGTGAATTTTCTGCACAGTAAATTCCATTTCAGACCGGGCTTCCCCCAGAACTTGTCTATAAATGGGGGCTCACCCAGGTTCTGCCATCATGTAAATCAAAAGAGGACGGAAAAGTGGAGGGCTAAATGGGATGCCCTCCACTCCACTGGTAACCCCACCTACCCACTGGCCCCCCGCAGCCACCATCAGCTTGCCCTCTGGCAAGTTCCACATCTTCTCCATTACCTTCTGCCTTTTCGTTACCCAAGGTTTATGCTTGGTTCATTCAGTTGTTCAGTAAACCTTTGTTAAATAGATTTTAATCAGATTTTCCCTGATTGAAAATATTATGGTCTGGAAGAAATAGAGTATAGAGTGAGATTTGTTCCAAGATGCTCTCCTCTCTAGAGTAGATCATGGTTTGTAAGTGTCTCTCTTGTGATATGTAAGTTGGTGATATGAGTCACAAAGTGAGCTCTTACAAGGTTTATTGGAGTCTCTGTTAATGCTTTCCTTTGCTCTATCTTCCATCCATACATCCTCCTCACCCACCCCACCTACAGAGGGCAGAAGGCAGAATAGAACAATGATTAGGGGCAGAGACTTCAGTGTCAAACTAAGTTGAGATACATAGTAAGCTGAGGTAAAGAGAGATTAAACAACTTATTGGTCACATAGCTATAAGTAAGTGACGGAGTTGAGATTCAAACCCAATTATTTATAATTATAAGCTATCAAATAAAGTATCAATAATGATATTTGTTATTAATATCAGGGAATCACCATCATTATTATTAATGTGTAGAAGCAATTATCTTTTTCTTTTGTCAAACATTCCCCAGCGCTCTCAGAAACATTCTTAATTTGTAAAGCCAATGACTGAGGTCCAATATTGTGATATTCATTCGTCATTGAGCAGTGCGCTTAGCTTACTTCCAGGGTTATTGGGCATGGGGTGATGCTTCAACAGTCTTAATTCACAATACCCAAATGATTAAGGTTGTCATTCTGAGAAACATACACAGTTAGTTTTTTATGGAACTGTGTCTCCAAAACTCCATCCTTTTAGACACAGGTTGCTTTCTGCTTTTCTGTAATTGGTCTCCCATCTAACATCTAAACATTCCTGGGAAATTGGTGATGGATTGGAGTCCCAGCGTTGCTTATAGGAAAATAAACTTTCAAACTCCTTAGATGGTTGGTCTCGGTTTATGCTTTTATTCTCAGTGTATGTCCTTATTTACACCAGGCCTGGGAAAAAAAGGGGGAAAGCCAAGTTCTGAAGCAAAACTTTGGAAATAAGATAAATTCCAGCTGCTTCAGCAAAAGGAAACAGCTGTATTCAAGCAAAGCAAATGATAAAAACTGGATTACCCTCTCCTGCTGGAGACCAAAAGAGTTTCAAGAAGTTCAGGACAAAAATGGAATTATTTCTTTGAGTTTAATTTCAGTTTAGTGTAAGGCATCCTCTGAAATGTGGATATTTTCACTTTAATTATTCTCCTACAGAACCAGGACGAAATGGTCTTTTTAGAGAGTAACCTTTAAAAGTACGTGGAGAGAAAAGATGAAGGAAGGTGCTGGACAATTGTCACCTTTTCATCAGAAGTGAAAAAATGTTTTATGTACCTCATCCCTAAATGCTGGCATCATCATCATCATTACAATTACCAGTTACTGAGGTTGACTATGGGGCAGTCACTGGGGTACACCGATGATCTGTCTTTCTACAATACGTCCTTGACTATGTATAGATCAACACCTCTAACATCTGACCCAACTTTGCTCGGTATGACTCTTTGCTCTCCATCTATTGAATCTGTCATAGTCACCTGTTAACTTTCAATTAGTCAGTTCATTCATGCATCGATTTCTTCATTTATTAAAGCATTGTTGAACATCGAATACAAAGCAGGCACTGTGCGAGGTGCTTACAGCTCGTTGGGGGAGATAAACTTATTCACAAAAAAGTCACAGTGCAGTGAGATAGATGTTTAATGTGGGTGCTCTTGGAAAGGAGGAAGTGGTCATTGCTGCTTAGGAAAAGATTTCGTGGGGGTTAGCGGTGCCTCACGGGAGAGGAGGAGGAGGAAGTAAAGGAGAGGCTGAGTGGGTCTTGAAAGGAGCAGAAGTTTTCTAGCTTTTGCTCAGAGCTTGATTCTCCTACTGTGCTCCATGGACCTTAAACACTGTTCAGACATGTTTTGGGGTATCTGTCCAGCCCATTCCCATAATGGTAAATCATATTTTATTGCATGGATCTACCTCCTTCCCATATTTAATTGGACTAAGGATAAATCTCTAAACTTAGCTGCACCAGTAAGATTCTCTTTTTGTTTTTCAAGTTCTTAATTAATAGACATAGAGGCTGTGACTGGGGGGTCGAGGACACTGGAGCCAAAAGATCAGGATTAAAATTTCAGACTAACTTTCCTCACTGCTTGCATAACTTGTTATTGTTAAGATGGGCCCTGAGATATTGCAGCTGGACCCAAATAAATCAACAAATGAATTGATCACAGGGTGCTAAGATAATAAATATGGGATTTGGCACAACAAGTGGAAGAAATTGGGAGCCACTTTCAATGGTGTGGTTGGGGAAGTCTCTCTGAGGAAGCAATATTTCAGTTGGGATCTGAAAGGTGAGAAAAAACAGGCCATCAGAGAATGAAGGCAAATGCTGCCCAGGCAGGAGCAGCAGCTGGAGCACATCCTAACGGCAGAGAAGTGTGGCTAGAGACGTGAGTAAGGAGGAGAGGAAATCTGGACCAGTTGGGACCAGGACCTATAGGCATTTGGTATTTTACTCTTGATATAGAATAAAACCAGTAGCCATTAATGAGTTTTAAGCAGAGCATTGAAAGTATCTGATTTAAGTACAGTCGTCCCTCCCTATCCGAGGGAGATGCTTCCAGGACCCCCACGGATACCAAAATCCATGGATGCTCAAGTTCCTTATATAAAGTGGCCTAGTACAGTCGACCCTTCATATCTGTGGATGTGGAACTTGAGGATATGGAGAGCCAACTGTGGTATCAATTCATTTCAAGCTCTCAGTGAGTGACCTAGCAGTAGGGAGTTTTTTTTTTTTAGTTTTATTGAAATATAGTTGATTTACAATGTTGTGTTAGTTTCAGGTGTATAGCAACATGATTCAGTTATACATGCATATAAAACACATCCTTTTTTTTTTACATTCTCTTCCATTATAGGTTATTACAAGATATTGAATATAGTTCCCTGTGTTATACAGTAGGTCCTTGTTGGTTATCTATTTTATATACAGTAGTGTATGTATTTTAATCCCAACCTCCTAATTTATCTTCCCTCTCCCCGCTATCAACTTTGGTAACCATAAGTTTGTTTTCTATATGTGGAAGCCGTAGGCATTTCTAACACGTGGTGTAGGCTAGCATGATCAAACTATTCTACACGTGTCTGTGGACTTCACATGGCCCAGTCTGGCCCTTTTTTGGGGCACAATCTGTTACCTAGATACCCAGAACTCAGTGGCATAGGAAACTAATGATCATCAAAATAGCAACATTTATAGATACAGACTAAATATTTTTAATATAACTAACTGTATTTAAGCCTCATGTATTAGGTCAACTACCTATTAATGGATAATTGGGGATGGTTATTATTATCCCGGAGTCAAGAGAAGTTCCATAATTGATCAGTGGTGGAGCTGGGATTCATGTTTAGGTTGTTCTGACTCTAAAGCTAGAATATGTAACTACTCTTTTGTCTCTTGTTATGTTAAAACTGACTGAGATTTCTGAGCAGAATCAATTCCTACCCTCTCATTTTAGAAAGTGAAGCAGTCATGGCCGAATGTTAAGTGGGCTGGGTGAGGTCACACAGCAGCTAGTTGGTGGCCTAGCCTTGTTCAAGATTGTACTCACTAGTTCTCACAGACAGTTTTGAACTACGTGTGCCCTAGTATTGCACGTACTGGTGCTAGTTGCCTACATCTTGTCTTAAGAATCTTTGGTTTTGTGACTCTTACAAGCAAGATGACAACACACTCCTGCATTAATGACAAAGTGAGATTACTTCGCTGAAGAATTAAGAAGGAAAAATATCTATCTGTGGGAGGAAGGTCAGATAACATGCTATGCAGATGTAGCTCAAAATCATGTGGTCTGTCACATGTCCAGAGCAACAGCCAAAAAATGAAAGGCTTCCTATGGTGATAAACATCTCAATGCTTTTTGGTTAATCTGCATCTTATTCCACCTGGTAAACTTAAACCTGCCTCCCCCAACTTGCCTTTCATCTGTGAACACCAATCTGGGTTATTTTATTTTTAAGGCTCTATAGCCCCTAGGCTTCATCTTCCCATGACAGAGGAGAGGTTAATTATGAATATCCGAACGATGTTGTGTCAGTCATTCCCAATGTGTGTTTCTGGAATACTAGCTCTAGTAGGCATTATGTGAAAAAAGGGTTCTGTAGCCGAATGGTTTTGGGCAAGGCTGAGCTTACTGAGTTAGATCATTTTTTTTCCTACAAGAAACCTATGGTCTTTAATATGTATTGTGACTATCAAAGACAGGGGTATAGAACATGGCATTTCCCAAATAGATTTGACAGTGGAAAACTTCTCTCAGGGTTTCCACTAAAACTCTCAAAACTGTAAGTGCTGGCCAATTCCCTGACCTAATTCTCAGGCACTTAATCGGCTACAGCCAGGCTTGCACTATATAAATAAAGTCTGCTCCAAGTATAACAGTGAGATTCTCCATCCCTAGGACTCTTAATTGGTTTTTTACCCTTTTTTTAATCTCCCAGCCTTTCTCTCCTTTTTTTTTTTTCCATTTTCGTATCGGTACATGGAAAAACATTTTTAAAATTGAAAAATGCAACTTGATGTACACGTGGAGAAATATGTAGTCTGTGTAGTATAATCTCAGAGGCACAGAAAAGGTACCTTTGCTCAAAACTATCTGTATTTCTCTTTAGCCCATTCTGTGATATCAATGATATACTTAACAACTCGTTTATATAGCTTTATTAGTATTGTCTTAGAAAGAGTACCTTCTAGCTATTGAAAGCATCTGATGAATTAGGTGCTTTAATTCTCTAATTATTTTCCCTTGGAAGGTTATAGGGAGAGGACTTTGAGAGGGTAGGAATTTTGATGAGGACTGTTACAGGCTGTTGCGCTTTGGGGCCAGCATCATCTAGCTGTTTCCTACTTGCCAGCACTACCCTTCCTTGACTGGGACACTCCTGATTCCCCAATCCACATGACTTTGATTCTGGAAACTCCCATAGGGAGTTCCAGAGTTCCACAGTAGAGTTCTGTACACTCTGGGACTTGATGAGTGTTGAACAAGGCAGATAAATCTGCATGTAAATTCACACAGCATTTTGGCCTTTTAGGTCAAGCAGTTAACAGTAAATCTTAAAACAGTAATACCAGTTACTAAACAGTAAAAACACTTTATTTTGATACCACTTGATTTTACATGACACTTAAAAAGGGCTGGAATCATGGTTTAAAAGATGTGTTTGAGCATTGTGCCTCCTTCTGACTGTTTCTGGAATGCTGTTGGGTGGCTAACAGCTACCTAGGCAGTAGATGGACAGCTGACTCAGCGTGGACTTCCTGGCTTCTGGCTCACTATGCCCAGATCAAGAAGGAGGATGGAAGGGGAGTGGGTAGAGAAGGGAGCAACTAAGTGTGCAGTGGGGTAGGAGATTGAGGAATTAACTCTCCTGTCTCATGGAGACATTGAATCTTGTCACTGGAAGGGACATTTACACCGAGTTTAATTGCTATCTTTTAGAGGTGAATCAAGCAGACCAGAGAGGGTAAATGACCTGCCTACAGACATTCATTAGAGCTTGGATCAGAGTTCAAGCCTCGTGCTCTGCTTTGTTAGACCACGCTGCCAAAGACCTGCAGGCTGGGTGACATCAAAAGGATGATGGAGCCAGGAGAAAATGTGGGCAGAGCGACCTCTCCTCTTGGTCACCTCCATCTTCCCACTGCCCATTCAGTGCTCCCTTCTTTCACATTTTTCCTTCCTTTGCTTGCCATTTGTCATAAAACCAGCCCCCTCTTCTTCTTTTGCTACTCCTTTTGTTTCTCATTCTTTCTTACCTTATTTCGTCACTCTTTTTTTTACATTCTTTTCTCTTCCCACAATTTTAGCTACTAACTCATTTCTTTCCTATGTCTCAAATGTTTCTCTCCAAGGTGTCAATTCCTACAACTTCAACTGATTTGTAACTTGGTTCTATTTAGGGTGACTGCAAATGGCTATGCATCTGAGCACACAACTCTAAGGGGTACAAAAACTTCAGTATGACTATCTCCTGTCCTCTGGTCCCATCCCCAATGGAGAACTTGATTTATATGCAACAAAATGGAAAAAAAAATGGACAAACTTCCATTAGCTATGACAGCTGCTCTCTAAGGAGGGCAGAGCTTGTATGGTCCTGCTGAGGAGCTTGTTGGGTTTGGTGAATGAAAGTGAGCTAAGACAGACTTTTGCTATCTTGTCTTGGGAGAGTTGAATGGCTTTCCATAGCCAAAAGAGAGGAATTTGGAGTTGCATGAAGAAGAGAGATGAAATAGCTTGGATAAGAAGAAAGAAGCCAGAAAGATGGGGTGAAGCTGGTCTCAGGAGCAGCCAGTGGAAATTCCCCATGGTGAAGTGACCTAAAGACATCTTAAGAACAGGGATGCATAAAAGTTGTGATGGCAACAGCCTCTTCTATCTCCCTCCAGATCCTAAGTTCATTGAATTTCAATCGTACATGCTTTGGGGTTGTGTTTGATTGATGGATTTGGAAACTGCTTACAAGGATAAGTTTGACATTTGGGGACATTCAGTGCTGAGTGAAGAAAACAAGCCTATGAGAAATAGGAGCCTGGAGCCGAGGTGACCATGATCATGAGGCTGCCCAGGAATCTGAAAGAAAGTTTGGAGGGAGGGCAGATGTTTTGGACTTGCACTGAGCATGGAACAAGGGTTGGAGCTGATTTTATCTACATTTCAAGGGGCCAGGATTCCTTGGCCGACATCTGGTTTACACACATATGGTTAGAACACAGATGGGTTTCCCCAGGCCCAAATTATAACCACATAGCATCAGCTTCTCATAAGCTGCTAAGAGAGAAGGTCATAGAGGCTCTTCTCCAAGGGCAATGGCATGTTTACTTTTCATTTAGAAAGAAGGTCTTGGAAAAGATCAAATGGGTAAATTTGTTAATACAGCAAATGTGCAAAACCTGAGAAGAGTCTCTTCAGTGCTTATTGCCAGCTGGCACATGGCAGTTGCCTAAAGACTTAGAGAGAAGGGGTCTGGAAGGATGATTAGAAACCATTTCCACTCATAACTGAGCAGGGATGCCAGGTAGGAGAAGTATTGGCTTCCATAATGGGAAGACACTTTTCCTAATGAAATAGGATTTTTTTCTTTTGGAATTGACCGAAACACCATAGACCATAAACCATCATCACCCCTCTCTGGTTAAACTAAAACAAGTATTGGAAAGCTGACTTGGTCTAGGGTGCAGGTAAGCAGGACTCAGTGATCCTCAGTTTCTTCCATTTCAGAGCAATGAGAGAATTTCCAGCAAAGAGGGTGTCTTTAAATAAAAATGCTTACTAGTAGGAAGCATTGATGTAACAGGCACTGTGCTAAGTAAATGCATCACATGCATCACTTAATTAAATTTAATTCTCACCACAGATATTATTTGTGGCCAATGGAAGTCCTGTGGTTGCCCCACTTGAGCAAATATTGACTTTTTAGGCCTTTAGAAATGTCTGAAAGCAATCTGTCATTATCACTGTTTATTGATTAAATATCAATTAATTTTTACTACCATGCCCCCAGCTCAAAGAACAAATCAAATACAGCAGCTTTTATAGCTGGTGAGCAGCAAGGGTTTGTTTTTTTTGAAAAAAATATGGACTACTTTGTTGATTACTCCTGAGGTCTTTGAGGCAGATCTGCAGAAGTAGGAAAAAAGAAAACCCATTACAGGGGCAAAGCCAGGCACCTTGGGCTGTAATCTTGGATAAATTGATAGTATTTGTTAGTCTCAGATTCTTTTTCGGTAACTGAAGGGATTTGAAATGAAAATTCTTTTCTGGCCCCTCCAGCTAAAAAAATCTGCTTCTATGTTTTGAAGCTCTGGAGCTATTACTGTCTGTTCTATCCTGATTTGCCTGATTTCCTGACACTGTCACTTATAAATAAGAGATCAAGTGTGAATTGAATCATTCAGCTGAGGACCAGGACACCTAATGTCCCTGAAACCAGCCCAGCAGTTGTGTCTTTCTGTTCCTCTCTCCTCTCAATTGGAAATAGAAACTGTCCTCACTTTTTCTAAGTAATAATATAATAAGATACACTCAATTCCATCAAGTTCCATAGAATAGAATGTAAACAGGACATCAGTTAACATGGATAGAAGTCCAGACATACTGTTGCAGAAAAGCAAGTTACAGGATTTGTACAGTGTAACACCATTTATGTGACACGTATAACAATTTTATGTATGTGTATGTGTGCATGTGTCTATGACAATAAATGCATAAAAATAATTAGGGGTAGTGGTTAAAGAGAATTTAAGTCTTATATATATATATTTTAACAAGAACAAGGCATTATTTTTATTTGAATAATTCAGAGCAATAAAACTACACTGTAATTTTTGTTGGCTATACAATGATTTGCCATCTTTAGATGGAAACTACATTATTAAGTCTCCAAGAATGGATCAAAAGAAAACAGTCACCCACTTGAAGAGATCTGGTTGGTGTTTACGTGATGGGAAGGGAAGTAGGTGTTGGAAGCATGATGCAATATGGGCAGTGTGATATAGGGAAATGGAATGTATGTGTATGTATTGCTGTATTCTGGAGAAGCCTCTTTTTTGGTCTGTTTCTTGTTTTGATTTTGCTTTGAGGAAAGAGTCCAAGAATATGGTTTTCTTAAACAAAAAAAAAAAAGGAAGATGATACGGTGCCTGTGAAATTGAGGACAGGCGTGTGTGTGTGTGTGTGTGTGTGTGTGTTGGATGCTGGAGGAATCCTATACCCTTTGTTACTGTTTATTTAGGTTTTATAGCAATTAGTAGCTGAACACTTTCAAAAACTTTCTATATTCATTATTTTGTTTTATCATTAATGAGGATAAAGGAGAGGAATCTGGAGCTCAGATAAATGAAATGATTTGCCCAAAGGATATACCACAACTGGACTCCATCCCAACTCACACCAACAGCAGCCTGCTAATACCCTGCTCTGCTGTGGGCAGAAGGTTCAGAGGGCATGGCCTGATGACACAGAAGCCTGCATTGGGTTGTGATGGTTAAAGAAGTAGGATACAAATAGCAGTTTCCTGCTGGCCATATGATTAGTCCACAAGAAATGTCAGATATTATGTGTTGTTCCAATTATTCGAATTTCCAGAAACAATGAAGGACAATCCTCCAGACTTTGAGATTCTCTGACATGATTCTGCAAAGATTCCCCCTCCTTTGCACTACCTCCACACCTCCTTCCCTTTGCTTTTAGGTACTTTTTTTTTTTTTTTTTTTTTGGCTGCGTTGGATCTTTGTTGCTGCACGCGCGGGCTTTCTCTAGTTGCGGTGAGCGGGGGCTACTCTTCACTGCGGTGCGCGGGCTTCTCATTGCGGTGGCTTCTCTTGTTGCAGAGCACGGGCTCTAGGTGCGCAGGCTTCAGCTGTTGCCGCACGTGGGCTTATTAGTTGTGGCGCACGGGCTTAGTTGCTCCGCGGCATGTGGGATCTTCCCTGACCAGGGCGTGAACCCGTGTCCCCTGCATTGGCAGGCGGATTCTTAACCACTGTGCCACCAGGGAAGCCCCCGCTTTTAGGTACCTTGATGAGCACGATTTACATTTTAAGCGCTGGTTGCTACCACCAGAGACCCGTTGTTGAGTTGCCTAAGTAGTTTGGAGTCCCTGACAAAGATTGAGGGCTTTGGCTTTAGCTGTTTCAGGAGGCAGTGGTGGGCATCTGAATAAACTTAGCTTAATCATGGTTGGCGCAGTTTATCAGGGACATAACATCAAATAAATAAATGACTCCTGGAAAACAGCTCGTTCTAAAGCCAGCCACTTTTATTGCTGAGCTCTCATTTCACTATGATTAATGAGGATGTGCTTCCTCATCTTCGGAGATCAGAAGAACAGCTTCTCAAAGCCCTTCCCCTCCCAGCACTGTCTTGCCGTTTAATCTATAAGACTCAAGATGGTTCCATTTCGTGAATACTCCATGGCTTAGAAACAATTGTCCTGCACAAATAAATAGGACGGTTATGATCACTATGCCATCCTAAGACTCAGTCTCCTGCTCAGAGAGTGTAGCTTCAAGATAACAGTGGTAGTGATTTCCCCCCCAGTAATGCCTCATATGCTTTAGCACTTCTGAGGTTGTCATAAAGGAATTCACTGGTACTGAAGAGGGAAGACATTTCCCTCAAGAAAGTTAGAAAGTCTCGCTATGTAGAAAAGCGAGAAACTATGTTCTTTGGGGTTTGCCTTTGAGTGTTGCTCTGGGCTTAATTCTTTGTGTTTTGTGTTTATTATGACTCAAGTAGAACATTCTCAAAGATTCAAACAACACAGAGGCATGCAGAGCAAAACATGGAACTTCTCTCTGCTTCCTTCCCCTTTTCATTTCTTATTCCAGAGGTAGCCACAGTCAGCGGTCTGTCTGCATCTTCCTTCGTTAATGCATTGACATACATGTATAAAGCCATTTTCTTCCTGCTTATTTATTTTAAAGGAATGTGATTCTGAATGCAATATTCAACAATATACTCAATAATACACAGATTTTTTAAAAATATGAAATATTTCAGGCACATAGAAAGTTTCGACAATAATAAAATATCCACTTACCTATTATCTAAGCTTTGTGAATGGCTACATTTTGCTTAATTTGCTTCATATATTTTAGTGAAGTTTCACAGTAGAAATACTTGTTGATGCTCCCTCAATATCTTTCCTTTATCCTTCCCTCCTTCAAATGTAATCTCTATTCTAAATTTGGTGCTTATTCATCCCTAATATGTTTTTATACTTTTACTAAATGTTTTAAGCAGAATTGATATATAAAATATTAGTCTCAGGTGCACAGTATGATTTGGTATTTGCATATATTGCAAAATGATCACCACAATAAACCTAATTAACATCCATCACCACATAGTTACAATTTTTTTTCTTATGATGAGAACTTTTAAGATTTACCCTTAGCAATGTTCAAATATGCAGTACTACGTTATTATTAACTATAGTCACCATGCTGTCTATTACATCCCCATGATTTATTTCCAGCTAGAAGTTTGTACCTTTTGACCTTCTTCATCCATTTTTCCCACCCCCCCACCCCTGACCTCCAATCTGTTCTTTGTCTCTATGAGTTTGGTTTGTGTTGGGGTTTTGTTGTTGTTGTTCTATTGTTTTTTGTTTTTTGTTTTTAGATTCCACATATAAGTGAGATCCTATGGTGTTTGCCTTTCTCTGCCTGACTTATTTCACTTAGCATAATGCCCTTAAGGTCCATCCATGTTGTCTGAAATGACAAGATTTCATTCTTTTTATGGCTGAATAATACTCCACTGCTCCACTTTGTGTGTGTGTGTGTGTGTGTGTGTGTGTGTGTGTGTGAGAGAGAGAGAGAGAGAGAGTGATAGCTTCTTTATCCATATGTCCATCGATGGACACTTAGGTTGTTTTCATATCTTGACTATTATAAATATGCTGCAATAAACATGAGGGTGCGTATGTCTTTTTGAGTTAATCTTTTTTTTTCTTTAGATAACTAGCCAGAAGTGGAATTGCTGGATCTTGTGATAGGAATATTTTAAATTTTTGAGGAAACCCCATACTGTTTTTTATAGTGGCTGCACTGATATACATTCTCACCAACAACACACAAGGATTCCCTGTTCTCCACATCTTCGTGGACACTTGTTAATTATCTTTTTCATGATAGCCATTCTAACAGGTGTGCAGTGATATCTCATTGTGAGTTTGATTTTTATTTCCCTGATCAGTGATATTGAGCAAATTTTTATGTACCTGAAGGCCATCTGTATGTCTTCTTTGGAAAAATGTCTATTTAGTTCTGCCCATTTAAAAAATTGGATCTTTGGAGTTTTTTGTTATTGAGTTGTATGAATTTTTAATATATTTTGGATATTAACCTTTTATCAGATATATAATTTACAAAGGTTTTCTCACATTCAGTAAGTTGCCTTTTCCTTTTGTCAGTGGATTCCTTTGCTGTATGGAAGCTTTTTAGTTTGATGTACCCCTACTTGTTTATTTTTGTTTTTGTTGCCTTGGGTTTTGGTGTCAGATTCAAAAAATCATTGCCAAGAGTGATGTCAAGGAGCTTACCACATACATTTGCTTCCAGGAGTTTTATGCTTTCAAATCTTACATTCAAGCCTTTAATCAAGTTGCTGTCCAGTTTTCCCAACATCATTTATTGAAGAGACTGTCCTTTCCCATTGCATATTCTTGGATCCTTTGTTGTAAATCAATTGACCATATATCTGTGGATTTATTTCTGGGCTCTCTATTTTGTTCCATTGACCTATGTGTTGGTTCTTATGCCAAAACCATACTGTTTTGATTACCTTAGCTTTGTATGATAGTTTGAAATCAAAGAGCATGATGCTTCTAGTTTTGTTCCTCTTTGCCAAGATTGTTTTGGCTATTTGGGGTCTTTTGTGGTTCCATACAAATTTTAGGGTTGTTTTATTTCTGTGAAAAATGTCATTGGAATTTTGATAGGGATTGCTTTGGTAGTATGAACACTTTAACAATATTCTTCCAATCCATGAGCATAGAATATCTTTCCAGTTATTTGTGTCTTCTTCAGTTTCTTTCATTAAGGTCTTGTAGTTTTCGGTGTACAGATCTTTCACCTCCTTGGTTAAATTTATCCCTGTGTATTTATTCTTTTTGATGCAATTTAAATGAGATTGTTTTCTTAATTTCTCTTTCTGCTAGTTTGTTTAGAAATGCAACAGATTTCTGTATATTGATTTTGTATCCTGCCACTTTACTGAATTTATTAATTCTAACAGTTCTTAGGTAGAGTCTTTAGGGTTTTCTATACATAATATCATGTCACCTGTAAATAGTGATGGTTTTACTTCTTCCTTTCCAATATACATGGCTTCTATTTCTTTTTCTTATCTAATTGTTCTGACTTGGACTTCCAATACTATGTTTAATAAAATGGTGAGAGTGGGCATTCTTTTCTTGGTTCTGATCTTAGAAGAAAAGCTTTTAGCTTTTCATCATTGAGTAAGATGTTAGCTGTGACCTTTATTATGTTGAGGTACATTCCCTCTGTACTCACTTTGTTGAGGATTTTTATCATAAGAGGATGTAAAATTTTTTCAAATGCTTTTTCTGCATCTATTGAGATAATCATGTGATTTTTATCCTTTCTTTTGTTAATGTGGTGAATCCCATACATTGATTTGTGAATATTGAACCATCTTTGCATCCCTGGAATAAATCCCAATTGATCATCGTGTGTGATTCTTTTAAATATTTTGTTGGTTTGGACTTGTTAATATTATATTGAGGGTTTTTTCAGCTATATCTATCAAAGATATTGACCTATAATTTTCTTTTTTTGCATTGTCTTTGTATGGTTTTGATCCGGGTAATGGTGGCCTTGTAGAATGAATTTGGAGTGTTCCATCCTCTTCAACCTTTTATTAAAAACTGAAGTATAGTTGATTTACAATATTGTGTTAGTTTCAGGTGTACAGCATAGTGATTCAGTATTTTTTGCAAATTATACTCCATTATAGAGTATTACAAGACAATGGGTATAATGCCCTGTGCTATAAAGTATATCTTTGTTGCTTATTGATTTTACATATATTATTGTATCTATTAATCCCATACCCCTAATTTGTGCCTCCCCACTTACCTCTCTCCTTTGGTAACCACAAGTTTGTTTTCTGTATCTGTGAGTCTGTTTCTGTTTGCATATGCATTCAGTAGTATTATTATTTAGATTCCACATATAAGTGATATCATACAGTATTTGTTTTTCTCTGTCTTATTTCACTAAGCATAATATTCTCTAGGTCCATCCACATTGATAAAAATGGCAGTATTTCATTCTTTTTTTAATGACTGAGCAATATTTTATGGTGTATACATGTGTATAAACACACAGAACCCATCTTATTAATTAATACAATCTGTTGATGGGCAGTTGAGTTGCTTCCATGTCTTGGCTATTGTAAATAGTGCTTCTGTGAACACTGAGGTGCATATATCTTTTCAAATTAGCATTTTCAATTTTTTTGAATATATACCCAGCAGTGAAATTGCTGGATCCTATGGTAGTTCTATTTCTGATTTATTAAGGACCCTCTATACTGTTTTCCATAGTGGCTGCACCAACTTACATTCCCATCAACAATGAACAAGGGTTCCCTTTTCTTAACATCCTAGTCAACATTTGTTATCTGAGTTCTTTTTGATGATAGCCATTCTGATTTGTATGAGGTGATACCTCATTGTGGTTTTGATTTGAATTTCTCTGATAATTAGTAATGTTGACCATCTTTTCATGTGCCTGTTAACCATCTGTTTGCTTTATTTGATTTTGAGTTGTATGAGCTGTCTATATATTTTGGATATTAACCCTTTGTCTGTCATATTACTTGCAAATATTTTCTTCATTTCTGTAGGCTGTCTTTTGATCTTATTGATGGTTTCCTTTGCTGTGAAAAAACTTTTAAGTTTAATTAGGTCCCATTTGTTTAATTTTGCTTTTATTTCTTTTCCCTTAGAAGACTGATACAAGAAAATATGGCTATGGTTTGTGTCAAAAAGTGTTCAGCCTATGTTCTCTTTAGGATTTTTATGGTTTCAGGTCTTACACTTAGGTCTTTAAACCATTTTGAGTTTACTTTTGTATATTGTAGGGGAAATGTTCTAATTTCATGGTTTCACAGGCAACTATCCAGATTTCCCAACACCACTTGTTGAGGAGACTTTCTATTATCTATTACATATTCTTGCCTCCTTTGTCATAGATTAATTGACTGTAGGTGCATGCTTTTATTTCTGGGCTCTCTACTCTGGTCCACTGATCTATATTCCTCTTTTTGTGCCAATACCATGCTGTTTGGATTACTGTAGCTTTCTAGTATAGTCTGAAGTCTGGAAGGGTTATAACTCTGGCTTTGTTCTTTATTCTCAGGATTGCTTTGGCAATTCATGGTCTTTTGTTGTTCCATGTATATTCTAGGATTCTTTGTTCTAGTTCTGTGAAAAATGTCATGGATATTTTATTAGGGATTGCATTAAATCTGTAGATTGCTTTGGGTAGTATGGCCATTTTAATAATATTGATTCTTCCAATTCAAGAGCATGAGTTATTTTTCCATTTCTTTGAATCATCTTCAGTTTCTTTCATCAGTGTTTTATAGTTTTCAGAGTATAAGCCTTTCACTTTCTTGGTTAAGTTTATCCCTAGGATTTTTTTTTTTGATGCAACTTTAAACAGGATATTTTTTTTACTTTCTCTTTCTAATATTTCATTATTAGGGTATAGAAAAGCAACAGATTCCTGTATATTTATCTTGTATCCTGTAACCTTACTAAATTCATTTATTCTAATAGCTTTTGGGTGGAGACTTTAGAGCTCTCTACATAGAATATCATATCATCTGCAAATAGTGACAAGTTTTACTTCTTACCTTAAAATTTGGATACCTTTTTTTTTCTTGTCTGATTGTTGTGGCTAGGACTTTCAATGCTATGTTAAATAGAAGCACTGTGAGTGGGCATCCTTGTCTTATTCCTAAATTTAGCAGGAAGGCTTTCAGCTTTTCACTGTTGAGTATGATGTTGACTGTAGGTTTGTCATAAATGACCTTTATTAAGTTGAGGTATGTTCCCTCTATAGCCACTTTGATGAGAGTTTTTATCATGATTGGATGTTGAATTTTGTCAAATGCTTTTTCTGCATCTATTGAGTTGATCATATGGGTTTTGTCTTTCCTTTTGTTAATGGGGTGTATTGATTTTGTGCATCAAAATTGAACCACCAAAGTTGAACCACCCTTGTGACCCTGGAATAAACCCCTCTTGATCATGGTGTATGATCCTTTTTATGTGTTGTTGGATTTGGTTTGGTAATATTTTATTGAGGATTTTTGCATCTATATTCATCAAAGATATTGGCTTGTAAATTTCTTTTTTGTAGTGTTTTTCTCTGGTTTTGATATAAGGTAATGGTGGTCTCACTGAATGCATTTGGGAGTGTTCTGTCCTCTTCAACTTTTTGCAGTAGAAAAGAATAGGTATTAGTTCTTCTTTATATGTTTGGTAAAATTCCCCTGTGAAGCCATCCAGTTCTGTACTTTTGTTTGCTGGGAATTTGTCTATTACAAATTCAATTTCACTTCTAGTGATCAATCTCTTCAATTGTCTGTTTCTTCCTGATTCAGTCTTGTATGTTTCTAGAAATTTGTCCATTTCTTCTAGGTTGTCTGTTTTGTTGGCATATAACTCTTTGTAGTATTCATTTATGATTTTTTTTCATATCTCTGAGGTATTATTATTTCTCCTCTTTCATTTCTTATTTTGTTTATTTGGGTCCATTCTCTTTTATTCTTGGTGAACCTGGCTAAAAGTTTATCAATTTTGTTTATCTTTTCCAAAAAACCCAGCTCTTTGTTTCATTGATCTTTTCTATATTTTTGTCTTTATTTTATATATTTCCTCTCTGATCTTTATTTTCTTCCTTCTGCTAATGTTGGGCTTTGTTCATTTTTTTTTTCTAATTCCTTAAGGTGGTAGGTAATGTTGTTAGAGATTTTTCTTGCTTCTTGAGGAAGACCTGTAACACTATAAACTTCTTTCTTAGAACTGCTTTTCCTCCATTCCGTGAACTTTGGAGTGTTGTTTGTATTTTCATTTGTCTCTAGGTATTTTCTAATTTCTCCTTTGATTTCTTCATTGACCCACTGGTTTTTTAATTTATTTTTTTATTTGAATTTTATTTTTTTATGCAGCAGGTTCTTATTAGTTATCTATTTTATACATATTAGTGTATATATGTCAATCCCAATCTCCCACTTCATCCCACCACCCACCCACCCACCTCCCAGTCTTCTTAATAGCATGTTGTTTAGTCTCCACATAGTTGTTCTTTTTCCAATTTTTTTAATTGTTGATTTCTAGCTTTATAGTGTTGGGGTTGAAAAAAATGCTTAATATAATTTCTATTCTCTTAAATTTGTTGAGACTTGTTTTATGGCCTTGCATGTGATCTGTCCTGTAGAACGTTCCATGTACATCTGAAAAGAATGTGTATTCTGATGTTTGGGGATGGAAGTTCAGCTGGTCTATTGTGTCATTTAAGACCACTGTTGTTTTATTGATTTTTCTGTCTGGATGATCTGTTCATTTATGTAACTGGGGTGTTAAGGTCCCCTACTCTTATTATATTATTGTCAGTTTCACCCATTATGTCTGCTAATATTTGCTTTATATATTTAGGTGCTCCTCTATTGGGTGCATATATGTTAATGTGTGTAATATCCCCTTCTTGTCTTATCCCTTTATCATTATATAATGCCCTTATTTGTCTTTTGCTATAGGCTTTGTTTTAAAGTCTATTTTGTCTGATAGGAACATTGCTGCCTCCACTTTCTTGTCATTTCTGTTTGCATGAAATATCTTTTTCCATACTCTCATTTTCAGTCTGTATGTATCTTTAGTTCTGAAGTGAGTCTCTTATAGGCAGCATGTAGATGAGTATCTTTTTCTTTTAAATCCAATCAGTTAGGCTATGTCTTTTGATTGGAGCATTTAGTCCATTGACTTTTAAAGTAATTACTGATAGGTATGTGGTCATTGCCATTTTATTACCTGTTTTCTGGTTTTTTGTGTAGTCCTTCTCTGTTTGTTTCTTCCCTCATGGTTTTCTAATTTTCTTTATGAGTGCTTGGGTTATTTTCTGTTTAGTTTTTGTGTATCTACTCTAGGTTTTTTATTTATGGTTACCATGGGGATCATATATGTTGACCTCTAACTATATTTATTTGTTTTAAATTGGTAGCCATTTAAGTTCAAACACATTCTAAAAGAGTTACATTTTTTACTCTCCTTTCCCACATTTTGTGTTTTTGATGTCATATTTTATATCTTGTTTTTCTGTTAGCTATTTATTAAATACCATATTTTTGCCTTTTCTAGTGGGATTTTCCCTTTCCTATAGACTCTTACTTCTTTTCTACTTAGAGAAGACCTTTTAACATCTCTTTTAGGGTAGGTTTAATATTGATGAACTTTTTAGTTTTTGCTTGTCTGAGAAGTTCTTTATCTCTCTTATTCTAAATGATAATCTTGCTAAATATAGTATCCTAGATTACAGGTTTTTCTTTTTCAGCCCTTTGAATATATCATAGCACTTCCTTCTGGCCTGCAAAGTTTCTGCTGAAAAATCAGCTGATAGCCTTATGGGGGTTCTTGTGTATATGACTTTTTGTTTTTCTCTTGCTGCCTTTAGAATTCTCTCTACCTTTATCTTTTGCCATTTTAATTATGATATGTCTTGGTGTGGGTCTACTTGGGTTCATTTCATTTGGGACTCTCTGTGCTTCCTGTACCTGAATATCTATTTCATTCTTCAGGTTTGTGAAGTTTTCAGCCATAATTTCATCACATACATTTTCTTTTAAAAAAAACCCACTGTATATCTAGGTATAAATTTATTTTTATTTTTTTAAATTTTATTGAAGTATAGTTGATTTACACTCTTGCATTAATTTCTGCTGTACAGAAAAGTGACTCAGTTGTAGATATATATTCTTTTCCATATTCTTTTCCATTATGGTTTATCACAGGATATTGAATATAGTTCTCTGTGCTGTACACTAGGACCTGGCTGTTTATCCATCCTATATATACTAGTTTGCACCTGCTAATCCCAAACTCCCAATACTTCCTTCCCCCACACTCCCTCCTCCTTGGCAACCACAAATCTGTTTTCTTTGTCTGTGAGTCTGTTTCTGTTTCATAGATATCTTCATCTGTCTCATAATTTAGATTCCATACATAAGTGATATCATATGGTATTTGTCTTTCTCTTTCTGACTTACTTCACTTAGTATGATCATCTTTAGGTCCATCCATATTGTGGCAAATGGCCTTATTTCATTCTTTTTTATGGCTTAGTAATATTCCATTGTATATATGTACTACATCTTTTTTATCCATTCGTCTGTCAATGGACATTTAGGTTGTTTTTGTGTCTTGGCTATTGTAAATAGTGCTGCTATGAACATAGGGGTGCATGTATCTTTTCAAATTATAGTTTTGTCTAGGTATATGCCCAGGAGTGGGATTGCTGGATCATATGGCAACTCTATTTTTAGTTTTTTGAGGAACCTCCATACTGTTTTCCATAATGGCTGCACCAGTTTACATTCCCACCAACAATATAAGAGGGAATGTTTTCTCCATACCCTCTCCAACATTTATTGTAGACTTTTTAATGATGGCCATTCTGACTAGCATGAGATGGTACCTCACTATAGTTTTGATTTGCATTTCTCTAATAATCAGTGATGATGAGCATCACTAATTGTTAGAGAAATGTAAATCTTTTTAGGTGCCTATTGGTTATCTCTATGTCTTCTTTGGAGAAATGTCTATTTAGGTCTTCTTTTTGTTACTGAGTTGTATGAGCTGTTTGTATATTTTGGAAATTAAGTCCTTGTCTGTCTCATCACATGCAAATATTTTCTTCCAGTGCATGGGTTTCCTTTGCTGTACAGAAGCTTGTAAGTTTGACTAGGTCTCATTTGTTTATTTTTGCTTTTATTTCCATTGCTTGGGAGACTGACCTAAGAAAACATTGGTATGATTTATGTCAGGGAAAGTTTTGCCTATGTTCTCTTCTAGGAGTTTTATAGTGTCATGTCTTATATTTAAGTCTTTAAGCCATTTTGAGTTTATTTTTGTGTATGGTGTGAGGGTGTGTTCTAACACCTGTTATTTACATGCAGCTGTCCAACTTTTCCAACACCACTTGCTGAACAGACTGTCTTTTCCCTAATTTATAGTCTTGCCTCCTTTGTTGAAGATTAATTGTCCATAGGTGTGTGGGTTCATTGAATACATTTTCAATCCTCCTCTCTCTCTTCTCCTTCTGGGACCCCTATAATACGAATGTTGGTATGCTTGGTATTATCCCAAAGATTTCTTAAGCTGTTTTCATTTTTTTCCAATTTGTTTTTATTTTTCTCTTCTAATTGGGTGATTTCCATTATTATATTTTACAGATTAGTTATGCATTTTTCTGTATCATTTACTATGCTATTCATTCCTTCCAGTGTGTTTATTTTCCTTATGAAATTCCTCATTTATGATTGTTTTTTTCATATTTTCTAGTTCCTTGTTAAATTTTTCACTGTGTTCATCTACTCTTTTTCCCTAATTCAGTGAGCATTCATATTACTAATGTTTTGAATTCTTTATCTGGTAAATTGTTTATTGTTATTTCATTATTTCTTCAGGGGTTTTCTCTAGTTCTTTCAACTGAGAGCAGTTCCTCTGCCTTTTCATTTTGTTTAACTATTTCTATATCTATGAATTTAGGTCCAACAATTATTAGTTGAGGTCTTGAAGTGGTGCCCTTACACAGGAGTGTCCGTTATAGACTGCTTATGCCCAGTGCCTTTGATTGGAGAGCTAGATTTGTCGTGGACACAAGTCATGTCTTTCTTCAGGATATGCTGGCAGCTATCACCTTGGTAGGAGGTGAGACTGGAGGTGGAGGGGCTAGATCTAGAGCCAGGTGTGAGGCAGAGCTCTGAGGTTCGGATCTGAGCTGGCTCTGTTTTCTTCATGTGTATGTTTTACTCTCTCCCAGCACTGGGACCCTTGCCCCAGAGGGGAGCAGTCCTAAAATAAGGGGGGCCTGTGTAGGTTCTTAGATATGATGGGGCATGGGCTGCAGCAGATCAGCTGCAGACAAAGGTCTGAGCTGCCTCTGATGCACTGTTTGTGCAGATATCAGCAATTTTTGCCCTTGCCCTGCTCAGCCCTGGTCTTGGGTCCAAGTACTCTTTGTCCCTCATAGCCAGTAACTCCCCCCACCCTGTTGTGGAGCTGTACTGCAGGGTAGATGGGACCCACGTTGCCTCTTTGCATGTATTGGGGCATGGGCTGTGGTGGACTGGCCACCATCAGAGTTCCAGGCTGCTTCTGATGTGCTTCTGAGTACACACCAACAATGACTGCCCCCACCCCAACCAGATGCCACCCTGTGTCTGAATTGCCTCTGTGCCCCATGGCCAACCTGTCTTCTCAGTCGTGGCAGCTCTTGGTCCAATGCAGAGCTGTAACATGGAGTAAGTGGGGCTGGAGTGTTTGCTCAGCTCGGGCTGGGGCGTGTGCTGGCTCTGTCATAGGAAACTGGACAGAGAAGTCTTAAATCTGCCTTCTCCATTCTGCCTTTGGGGGTAAGGAAGCATGCACACACTCCTTATGAGTGGAGCCCAGGCTTTCCACAGCCCTCCTGTTAGTTCCAGCAGCCCTCCAACCAGCCAAGGGGCTTGTCTTCCCTAAATAAGAGTCAGGGATGGAGTGCCCAGTAAGTGACTTGAACTGCTCATTCCCAGGGTGAATTTCTGCCCATGTAATCTCGCTCTTCCTCTGAGTCTCCTCCCAGGGCCGTAGGTCCTGACCTGATTGCTTATCTTCCTTTCCTACACAATTCCATGTATATCCTTCTTATAGCTTTGATTGTACAGGAGTCTTTCTGCCAGTTTCTAGTGAGGATTGTTCCATATGCAGATGTATTTTTGATGTTTCTGTGGGAGGACAGTGAGTTCCATGTCCTCCTACTCCACCATCTTGGTCTATCTGTGTCAAAATTGTAATGATTGATACTCTGCAAGTCATGTTCTACAAGACTTCAGAGAGTTTTCTAGAGTACTCACCATGAGTAAAATTGTTTGATTGTAGTTTATGTGTTATTCAGCTTTAATTAATATTGCCAGATTGTTTATTGAAGAGGTTGTAGTTGAAAAAAATTATTTTTTTCTTCACAACTTCCTTAATACTTGGTATTGTCAGACATTTAAATTTTTTCTGATTTTTTTTATTGTTTTAACTTGCATTTCCCTAGGTGTTAGTGAGGTTGACACAATTTTCCATGTTTATTGGACATTAAAGTTTCTACTTTAGTGAATTGTCTAGTTATGTCTTTTGCTAATTTAGTATTTCCATAGTAATATGTAACACTTACAAAACACTTATTACATGTCAGGCAAATTGGAAGTGCTTTATGTATGAAGTCATTTTATCTAAACAAGAATCATGTGAGAAAACTCAACCAAGCTCGCATAGGCAGTAAATTGCAGAACAGAGATTCAAATTCATGAAGTCTGGCTCCAGAGTTTGTGCAATTAACCACTGTGCTGAAAGTACCCCCTCACCCACCCCCACCCCTGTTATCTGCAGTTTCACTTTCTACAGTTTTAGCTACCCACAGTCAATCATGGTCTGAAAATATTAAATGGAAAATTCTAGAAATAAACAATTCATAGGTCATGGCTTGATGATACTCCTTCTGACTCGTCAGAAAGTCAGTAGTAGCCTAAGCCTATGTCACAATGCCTACTTCATTCACCTCACTTTATCTTATCATCTAGGCATTGTGTCATCTTACATCATCACAAGAAACGTGAGTACAGTACAATGAGATATTTTGAGAGAGAGAGACCACATTCACATAATTTTATCACTGTATATTATAATTCTATTTTATTATTGTTGTTGTTAAGCTGTTACTGTGCCTAATTTATAAATTAAACTTTATCATAGGTAGGCATGGGACAAAAACATTGTATATATAGGGTTGGGTACTATCCGTGGTTTCAGGCATCCACTAGGGGTCTTGGAATGAATCCCCTGCAGATAAGGAGGTGGGGGGGGTTGCTGTAGTATCTGGCCAGACAGCAATCCTACCTTGTTCTTGTTCATATTCTTCTTCTTTATATTTCATGCCTATTCTGGGCTCTTGGCTCTTCCGTATGCATTTCAGGATTACATGCTTTTCAGATTCCTCCAAATCCTGTTGGAATTTTTAACTACATGGAAATTATAGTTTAATTTGGGAATACTTAACACTTTCACACTGTTGGGTTTTTCTCCCGTGAGTGAATATGTTATATCTTTCCACATTTGTTTTTTTTTTTTTTTTTTTTTTTTTTTTTTTTGCGGTACGCGGACCTCTCACTGCTGTGGCCTCTCCCGTTTCGGAGCACAGGCTCCGGACACACAGGCTCTGCGGCATGTGGGATCTTCCTGGACCGGGGCACGAACCCGTGTCCCCTGCATCGGCAGGCGGACTCTCAACCACTGCGCCACCAGGGAAGCCCTATCTTTCCACGTATTTGTCTCCTTTATTTGTCTCCTTAATGACTTTTAATGATTTTTAAAATAATTTTGTCCATGAAGGGTTGGCATATCTCTCATTCTCTCTCTTTAAATTTATTCCCGAGAAATGTATTGTTTTTGCTGCTGCTTTAAATGACATCTTTTTATCAATTTATTTTTACTTAAAAAATTTCTGTATAAAAGCATAATTATTTTATACTTAGTTTTTATCTGGGAAATTTCCTATGTTTCTCATTACTTTTAATATTTTGAATAGAAATCTTTTGAATTTTCTAAAATCTACAATTTTAATTTCAGTGAAGGGAAGTTTTCTTTTCTAAATCTTATACCTTTATTTAATTTTCTTATAATTTCTTATGGTTTTCTTATGGTCTTTGTCTGTTATTGGAATCCAGGATTTATTTGCCTTCTAAAGAGTTAGAGAGAATTTCTTTTTATCCACCCATTTTTATCTTGAATACTTGCATAATATTGGGATTATCTCTTCCTTGAATATTAGGTAAAACTTGTTTGTAAAATCATCTGGGCCTCTCCCCACCCCCCGCCCTGCCCTGTAGGTAGATATTAAATTACTACTTCATTTCTTAAACAGTCTTCAGTCTATTTCTTTTAATTATCGCATTTTGAAAAATGACTTGCTCTTTAGAAAATTATTCATTTGTTCTGTTTTCATGTTAACTAACATAAATTTTCTCATGATATTATATAACTTTTACTTTAAAATTTGGAACATTTAAAAGCTGTTGAAAAATATTTACATAGAAAATGATGTAACAGAATCATATAAAATCTCAAGTTAGGTTTTAACTATTTGTCATATTTGCTTCAGTTCTCTCTCTCCATCTCTCTCCCTCCCTTTCTCTCTCCCTCCCTTTCTCTCTCCATCTATCTCACTTTCTCTCTCTCTTCTCTCAAAGAGAAAGGAAGGAAGGTGAAGGGAGAGAAGGAGGAAGGAAGGAAGAATATAATTGAGGAAGGAAAGAAGAAAATATTACAGATACAGTTAATGATACCCCTTCACATTTCATCTCGGTCTTTTCTCTTGAGATAACTGTTAACCTGAAGCAGTTGTACATCACATTTCTGTTTATTTTCTTACCTTCACTATATATTTATATATATATATATATATATTTAAATGACATAGTCTATTTTGTGTGGTAAGCCATATTTACATATGTGACAGCTACAGGCAGGTACTGTTCAGGGATTTCCTTTAACTATCCCTTAAAAAATTATATATATATATATATATATATATATATATATATATATATATGGTTTTATCACCTATGAATGTATTCCTAACAATATACTGTTTTGTTTTTCTTATAATTGGGCTTTGGTATTATGCTGTGTATTATAGTTTTCTGCAACTTACTATTCACTCAAATTATATTTCTAAGAACCATGTATCAATATGTTTTTCACATAGTTACCTTCATTTTTCACTACTAAATAGTATTTTTTGTGTGTCATACAGCAATTTATTTATCCACTTATCTGTTGACAGTTATTTTTTCCAGCTTTTTGCTACTATGGACAGTACTGCCTTCAAAAGACTTCCTTCTTTCCTTTTCTTTATCAAACAGTTTTTTAAAAATATCTTTATTGGAGTATAATTGCTTTACAGTGTTGTGTTAGATTCTGTTGTACAACAAAGTGAATCAGCTATACATATACATGTATCCCTATATCTCCTCCCTCTTGCGTCTCCCTCCCACACTCTCTATCCCACCCCCCCATCCCACCCCTCTAGGTGGACACAAAGCACGGAGCTGATCTCCCTGTGCTATGCGGCTGCTTTAATGAGTACTAATATGCTAGGCACAACTCTAAAAACTCGGGTCATAGCAGTGGACAAACCAATCAAAGATCTGTGTGTTGGCAACTTAGATTCTAGAGGGCAAAACAGCTAAGAAACAAGACAAATAAGTAAAATCTATAATCTGTTATATGGTAATAAATACTAAAGTAAAAAATAATATAGCAGAGAAGGGAGAAAGGAGGTCTTGGGAGCAGAGGAATGATCATTTTGGAAAGGATGCCAAGGAAGCACGTACTGAGAAGGTGCTCTTTGAGCAGAGACCCACAGGAGTGAGGAAATAAGCCACGCACGTGTCCAGGGAAGGAGAATTTCAGGCAGGGGGAGCAGCAAGTTCAAAGGTCCTAAGGCAGGAGCGTGCCTGGTGCACTCCAGAGCCTACAGGGAGGGCAATGTGGCCGCCACACTGTTCAAGACAGAGGGTGACCAGAGATAAGGACAGAGAACTAGGGGGTGAGGGGGTGGGGGGAGGGTACAGATCCTGGAGGGCCTTATGACACAGAAGAGCATTTGGCTTTTACTGTGAGTGAGATAGCAAGTTCTTTCACTTCTATTTTTATCCAAATCCCTTTAGCGGCTGAGCTGAGAAAAGTCTATGGGGGCTGGGATAGAAGCAGAGAGACCGGTTAGGAGGTTGTTTCCAGAATCCAAGTATGG
This sequence comes from Mesoplodon densirostris, assembly GCF_025265405.1. NCBI lineage: Eukaryota > Metazoa > Chordata > Mammalia > Artiodactyla > Ziphiidae > Mesoplodon > Mesoplodon densirostris. Next base: position 32,477,909 of record NC_082674.1, read on the forward strand.
TATTAGCCAAGGTCTGTACTTTATCTCACTTCATATTGCCCCACAACAACCCTTTAAGGTAAATATTATTATGCCCATTTGCCAGTAAGGAGTTGAGGCTCAGAGGAGGTGAGTCAGCTCTCTACCTAACCCTCTGTCACACGGCCTGTTCATGGCAGAACACGACTTGCACCTGAGTCTGACTTCAACGACTTTGCTACATTCCCAGAAATAGTTCCCAGTTACAACAAAACCATTTTGCCTAATTTAAAATCCCAAATACCAACAGGGGATCTTACAATGGACTGTATTATTCGAACCTGGAATTTTGCAAAGAACTTCAGCCATAGTGCTTCAGCTCTCAGATATTCATATCTACATACAGAAGAGGTATTACTGGAAGGCAAACTTAGCCCAAAGCACATGAAAGACACTGTTGGAACTGTGGCAACTACAGTTGTCTACAGGCCCAGCCCTCAAAGATCACCCCATAATAATTACATGACTATAGTTAGATTCACTGAGGAGCATACATTTGTTTGTTTTCTGTTGACTACAGTCAAACTTTTAGGAAGGATCATGACCATTTCTTGCCCTCCACGTTCAGTTTTGGAAACTGCCTATTGAAGGCAACTGCTAGCAGAGTGTTTAACCTATAGATTATAAACAAGATTTTGTGCTGTAGAATTTCAAAGGCTTCTACAAATCCTAGGGAAATGCCACTGCATTGTGTGTTGGGCAGTATGGTCTTTAATTGTGGAATTCACATGGTGTCATAAGATTTAAAGCAACAAGGAAACTCAAAATTACTTAGTGTACTACCTTTATTTTATAGAGGGAAAAAAACTGAGGCAAAGAGAGGCTGATTGTTTAAAGTTAGTCATTGATCCAGAACTGAGCAAGGATGTGATGTTCTCAGAAGCGCTCCAGTGCATTTCAAGGAAAAGTCTTGAGACATCAGATGGACTTATCTCTTTGACTGTCTGGCTGTGTGACCTTGGGAATGTTATTTAACATTCCTATCTCTCAGATTCTCCATTAGTAAAAGCTGGATAATAACTATCTTGCAGAGTCATTGGGGAGAATTAGAAACATGTCAAAAGCTCCCAGGTAGTGTCTGGCACAAGACAAGTGCCAGCTATAATTTGTACTCTTTTTTGAGTTCAGCAGTCTTTTCAAGACTACCCTCTAAATTACTGACCACAACGCCTAAGGCCAAGCCAAATTTTAAGCCTCATCTACACCGACAAATAATGCAGCTTTGACCCATCTAGACACTCATTAAGAGATGTATTTTAGGTACATCATTAGGAAATGATGTATTTCATGATGGCCCTAGGGCTCTCCGGGAAAGGGGAAAAGGTAGCTAGTCTTCAGAGCATCCCAGGTGAAGTAAATAAAGACATAATGACTTTTTTTTTTTTTTTGTAGAGAAATTATGTGATTTCCTATTTCCAGGGGACTGCAATCTCCCATGTGCACCCAACCCTGGTGCTGCAAGTGTTTGGAGTAGCATGTTCTTTCTAAATGGGTTTTCAGTGTGCTGGAGGGCATCTGATTGCAATGAGCTAGACTAGACACATTTCCTTTGGGTGCTAGAATGAGAAGTTATTGCATCCACAAGTTTGAATTACACATCAAGTCTTCACAATAAAAATGACTCCTGGTTGTTCTGACATCTGCATTAACTACTGTTCGCCAGAACAAAATATCATCGTGATGGTGGGGGGTACATTTGAATGATCGGTTGAGAGCACACAGTGCTATTGGAGGAAGACTGAACAGTCCTCAGGCAGGGGGAACACTGTGTCTTTTCTGCTTTAAAGAAAAAAAAAAAAAAAGATGCTGCCGAACGAAGCTGGCGTTCGCTCAATTAAAGCCTCACTAGATATTCCTTGGTGGAGACTCTGCGGTTTAATGACAAGAGACAGCTTTCTGGATTCAGTTTTCCCAGAGTTCCTGAGGCTCTTAGGTGTTGACACACAGTAAACCCCTAAGAAATACATGATAATCCAGGAAGTTGATATAGTGATTTACAGTGGGGTGAATATTTTTCCAGGAACTGGAGTACTGTGTTCAGTATCTGGGGCATCTTCTTGCGGTCACGCTATTTGGCACGCCAAATAAATGATCATGAAATTGCTTTGAAATCATGGAGTCAGAACCAAGGCAGGCACATTGCCCTTAAAAATATTATATCCAATTTTAGAGCAATAGGTAAGGCCTTGCTATTGACTGAAAACTGTCTCCCAAAGGGATACATTGAAAAACTCTCTGTTCAGATCACTTGACTTCTTTAACACTACCTGTCTTCCGATGGGTTACTGGACCAAGGATTCCTTTAAAACGTTCTTTCATTACTGGCAGGCTATGCCGACCTTGACTGTTGCCCAGTTCTTCAACAGCAGTGTGTTTGCAAACCACTTCCGAATCATGAGTTGAATCTTAATAGTTTCCTTCTCCAGGGATGACTTGACCTCTAAATTTTTGGAACCAGTATTTACTGTAGACTGCCACCCTGTCTGCTTGGCCCTAAATATGCAAGTCCTACCTGTGGATATCATCACGATGTCATTGGGGCTCTCAAGTTACACTCTTGGAGATCTCAACACCCATAGTAGTAGAAAGGACAGAGCAAGGACACACGGGCTTTAAGTGAAATAAGCGGAAGGAATTATTATTTTATTGACTAACCAGCCATGTTTAAAAACAACAAATACTTGGCATGTCTTCTCTTAGGGGACTACGGTCCTATGCAGGCTTCAAAAGTTGGTGGAGGGAAGTCAAAAGAGAGTTACACAAAGCAAAGCAAAATATATCTCTGAATGTTTTTAACTTATAAACCCTACTTGTGAAGGGTATTTGCCCCCCTTTCATCTAAAGTAAGGTTATGACCATATTAGAAGAGCGAAACCATTTTGAGGTTTCGATGTGCCATGTCTCATTTTGCAACCAAATAATAATTTGTATTTTGTTTAAAATATCTTGCAAAGGGCTTCCCAGGTGGCGCAGTGGTTGAGAGTCCACCTGCCGATGCAGGGGACATGGGTTCGTGCCCCGGTCCAGGAAGATCCCACATGCCACGGAGCGGCTGGGCCCATGAGCCATGGCCGCTGAGCCTGCGTGTCCGGAGCCTGTGCTCCGCAATGGGAGAGGCCACACAGTGAGAGGCCCGAGTACTGCAAAAAAATAATAATAGTAAAAATAAATAAACAAAATATCTTGCAAAGAATCAGACATCAGGAATATTTGCTCAATAGCTGATTTACTGACACTACCTGGACCTCATTCCAGGATGGTCTGACAGTCATAAATTGCCTGTATCACCTAGTATCACATGTTGTGACTCAACTTTCCACAGTGAAAAGTAGAGCAGCCAATAAGATGCAGTGGAGGAGGCTTTCTGGTCCACATGTGGGAACTTTTCGCTTTCCTCTCCAGTTGATTATACGGTAATCCTGTTGGCTAATGTCAGTGATACCTGGCAGTGGGTAGAGTATTTAGGTGTTTAAATAGATCTTTTTCTACCACTGGATGAACCTCATCTTTCTCTCTTTTCCTGGGATTAACCTTTCTGTTACTCTATTCCTTCCCTCTTCTCATTTGTCTCTATATTGGGTTGTGAATTAAGGGGAGGAGGAGAAAGAGACAAATCCTGAACTCTGTGGCACCTATTTCCCCTCATTCCTCAGTCCTAGTACTTAGCGGTCTTGCTGCTGGTTTATCAGAATCGGTAACAGACAAGTTGGGTACTTTTAGGCTTGTCTGGACACAGGGGCAGCCATGGGGCTGGGGGGAATATGATCACTTAATCCCCCTTTTGTTTTCTGAGCTTGAATGCTAAATTATGTAGCTTGGTCAACATCTGTTGCATTTAATTTTTTTAAGCCGAATGTATTTTCTTAGGTATGGGTAAATCTGCCTGAAGACTTGTGTTTTATTAAGGAATGAAAATTCAATAAAAGATCTCGGCTGCTCAATTCTGCAAAAGGGCCAGTAATGAGTATTTAAACTGTTAGTAACCAAGCAACATGAAGACACAATAAGAGGACCTTTGAGTTCACCTCCTTCTTTTTTGTTCTTGTGAGCATTTTCCTTTCACAGGGCTTGAAAGGGATTTGTCCTTTGATGTAAATTTAATATTTTGAGACCTATTGGAAATGAGAAACTGAACATTGTTTTCTCACTGAGCTCTGTCCTGTGTATGCTTTGGGGGAATATGTATTGATGAAGGCAGTTTGAAAGCTGATGCGCAGGAATAAATCCTACATCTTTTACCGTTTGTTTGAAAGAAGCCACTCAAATCCTGGGAATAAATTTTCTCACCCTGCACCAGTGTTTTTTGCCTCAGAAATCATGGTTTCATGTAAAATGCGGCTAAGCAGTGGCTCTCTGTACACTGTCAAATAAAAAACAAACAGCTTTGTTGTGGCTCCTCCCTGAAGCAGCCATGATGCAGGTATCAGCTGGGATTGCAAAAAAAGAGCGTTGTTTTAGAGTCTCTCTTGCACCCGCTGTGTTCTCTGCTGCCAGTTTCATGCCCGTTCCGTGTGGGCCCCTTCCACCCTTAGCCTGCTCCTATCCTGAGCTCCTTGGATGGGTACCACATTGCCATCCCCTATATATCACCCTGTCTGTCCTCCACGATGGCCATTGGCCTATTTCTCATTGCTCTTCCCTCCACGTTCCTTCACTCAATGTTTCTGTCCATGTTCAACCTGGGTCTCTATGCATTGCTCACCTATCTGGGGGTTTGTTCTGTTCATCTTGGTCTGGGCTGACATGTCTTTGCTAGAAAGGCACAACCTATACTAGTACAGCTGAGTAGATTTCCTAGTGTTTCAAGAAATCCTTCGATTTTTTTCCCCTTAAAAGAGAGGCCAGGAGAAGCAGGAAGGCCCCCCCCCCCTTTTTTTTCTTTCAATATTGAGTGTCTATTTTGTTTTGTTTTCTTAAAATTAATTAATTATTTATTTTTTGGCCGCGTTGGGTCTTCGTTGGTGTGCTTGGGCTTTCTCTAGTTGCGGCGAGCGGGGCTTCTCATTGTGGTGGCTTCTCTTGTTGTGGAACACAGGCTCTAGGCACGTGGGCTTCAGTAATTGTGACATGCAGGCTCAGTAGTTGTGGCGCACGGGCTTAGTTGCTCTGCGGCATGTGAGATCTTCCAGACCAGGGCTTGAACCTGTGTCCCCTACATTGGCAGGAGGATTCTTAACCATTGTGCCACCAGGGAAGTCCCAGGAAGCCCTTTTAATATCAGGTGTTCTGAGTCCTCAGAAGCTGAGGTCACCAAGTTTACCTCCATTCTATGGTGAGCAAGCTTCAGCTTCCTGGTTGATGGAGACTTTCTGTAACTGGGCAGCTGTGCACCTTGGAGGTGAGGTGAAGAATCTGCATTATTGAAGACAGGGTAGGGCCTGGCGTGAGGCACCTTCAGCCGTTCCTTCATGAGATGGAACTGGGAAGGCTTCTCCTCTGTGTGCTGGAAATCAGGGATCCTAGTGTGATATTTACAAAGAACGTCCTTGATTTCTTTGAGTAACCTGATTGGTTGTGGTTAGGCAAGGGTGATTTGTGTAGCAGTAAATTCCCTCTCAGAAATTTCCCCTGAAGCACATATGGTGTCCTCTGGTTGGAGATGGGCTATTATTTTGGTACTTAAAGTCCTGAAGGCCAGTGGTAACTTCATGTCCCCTCTCCACAGAGTTTCTGCTATTCAGTTATGCACTGGAATTGACAGGCTCTTTTCCTTGTTACCCTCTTTCCCTTAAACTAGGAGGCAGTAAGGGAGTGAACACCTGATAGAATTTGTATATGTTTGTTATATTCTCTCAGTGTAATGAAAGCAGTTCTCTTTGGATGCCTACATAGCAGCCATCACACCTTTCAACTGGCTGTCGTGATGGCATGTTTTTTCCAAGGAATCTCTCTAATCATACTGATCACAGGGCCCACCTGTGGTCCCATGTCCCAGGGAAGCTTTTTTTTTTTTTTTTTTTTTTTTCTGTACGTGGGCTTCTCACTGTTGTGGCCTCTCCCGTTGCGGAGCACAGGCTCTGGACGCTCAGGTTCAGTAGCCATGGCTCACGGGCCCAGCCGCTCCGCGGCATGTAGGATCCTCCCAGACCGGGGCACGAACCTGTGTTCCCTGCATCGGCAGGCGGACTCTCAACCACTGCGCCACCAGGGAAGCCCCCAGGGAAGCTTTTTATTCTCACGTGTCTATTTGAAGTTTTCGTTAGAACTGCCCCCACCCCCGCCATCCCCATGAGTTCTGTTTTTCCTCCCCTCAACCTACTTTCACGTGGTTATTGGCTCTCTCCCAGGCGTGACTTCCCACCCTGGCTTTTTAAAGATTTCTATTTTTCTTAACCTATTTCTTCTCCCCACATGCCACTAGTCCCTTTCTTTCTGTCAAGGCAGCGCTGCTTCTGTCTCCCTTTTTTCTTCACCTTGTTTTTCAGTCGGTCCCACAGCCTTCCCAAATCAATCAACCAGCACAGTGATTATAGTAAAAATAACAACAGCAGCAAAACCACTACTATGACCACCCTTACTGACTGACTACCTGCAAGTGCTGGTCCCTGCCCTTTCAAAACTCACTGTGAAGACGTCTCTTAAAAAGCAAGGTGGAGGTATCATTACCCCCATTTTACAGATACAGAAAATAAAGCCTCGAGATGTTAGCTACTGTTCCTAAGTAACATGGCACTAGTTAGCAGACTTGAGTTTCAAACCCATAACTCTCCAACTCTGAGCCTGTGCTCACTGTACTGTGCTATCTGACAAGAAAGGCAGTGTACAGTTTCATGAAGTGTTGATAGCTCATCTTTATCTCATCTTTTCTTCAGATCTTGGCCAGAGTTCTGTCAAGAAGAAACTGGCTCAGAGAGGTTCATGAACTGGTTCATAACCAGAAGGCTTGTAAGTGGCAGAAAATCCAGGATTGACCTGGAGCTGTGTTCTGTATCCTGCCACACATGGTATAGGGAAAGCCTTGGTTCTCTTTAGGTATAGCTGCTAAGAGCTGGGTGGGGACAACTCAGTTGCTGGCTTATAATTAGATGCTACCTAAGTAAAAATTATTAGAAGTATTACTAAAAGTTTATTTCATATATTGTAATATGTGGTATTTTTCCTGCTGGCTTGATGCAATGGACATCAATTTCGCTGTTCTACCTCCTCTTTTTTTTTTAAACATCTTTATTGGAGTATAATTGCTTTACAATGTGTTAGTTTCTGCTGTATAACAAAGTGAATCAGCTATATGTATACATATATCCCCACATTCCCTCCTTCTTACATCTCCCTCCCACCCTCCCTATCCCACCCCTCTAGGTGGTCACAAAGTACTGAGCGGATTTCCCTGTGCTTTGCGGCTGCGTCCCACTAGCTATCTATTTTATATTTGGTAGTGTATATGGGTTTGTCATATAAGACCTTTATTATGCTGAGGTAAGTTCCCTCTATGCCTACTTTCTGGGGGGTTTTATCATAAAAGTGTGTTGAATTTTGTCAAAAGCTTTTTCTGCATCTATTGAGATGATCAGATGGTTTTTCTCCTTCAATTTGTTAATATGGTGTATCACATTGTTTGATTTGCGTATATTGAAGAATCCCTGCATTCCTGGGATAAACCCCACTTGATCATGGTGTATGATCCTTTTAATGTGCTGTTGGATTCTGTTTGCTAGTATTTTGTTGAGGATTTTTGCATCTATGTTCATCAGTGATATTGGCCTGTAGTTTTCTTTTTTGTGACATCTTTGTCTGATTTGGTAGCAGTGTGATGGTGGTCTTGTAGAGTGAGTTTTTGGGAGTGTTCCTCCCTCTGCTATATTTTGGAAGAGTTTGAGAAGGATAGGTGTTAGCTCTGCTCTAAATGTGATAGAATTCGCCTGTGAAGCCATCTGGTCCTGGGCTTTTGTTTGTTGGAAGATTTTTAATCACAGTTTCAATTTCCGTGCTTGTTATTGGTCTGTTCAAATTTTCTATTTCTTCCTGGTTCAGTCTCGGAAGGTTGCACTTTTCTAAGAATTTGTCCGTTCCTCCCAGGTTGTCCATTTTATTGGCATAGAGTTGCTTGTAGTAATCTCTCAGGATCCTTTGTATTTCTGCAGTGTCAGTTGTTACTTCTCCTTTTTCATTTCTAATTCTATTGATTTGAGTCTTCTCCCTTTTTTTCTTGCTGAGTCTGGCTAGTAGTTTATCAATTTTGTTCATCTTCTCAAAGAACCAGCTTTTAGTTTTATTGATCTTTGCTATTGTTTCCTAAATTTCTTTTTCATTTATTTCTGATCTAATCTTTATGATTTCTTTCCTTATGCTAACTTTGGGGTTTTTGTTGTTGTTGTTGTTCTTCTTTCTCTAATTGCTTTAGGTGTAAGGATAAGTTGTTTATTTGAGATTTTTCTTGTTTCTTGAGGTAGTATTTTATTGCTATAAACTTCCCTCTTAGAACTGCTTTTGCTGCATCCCATAGGTTTTGGGTCGTCGTGTTTTGATTGTCATTTGTTTCTAGGTATTTTTTGATTTCCTCTTTGATTTCTTCAGTGATCTCTTGGTTATTTAGTAGTGTATTGTTTAGGCTCCATTTGTTTGTATTTTTAACATTTTTTTCCCCTGTAATTCATATCTAGTCTCATAGTGTTGTGAGGAAAAGATACTTGATACGATTTCAATTTTCTTAAATTTACCAAGGCTTGATTTGTGACTCAAGATATGATCTATCCTGGAGAATTTTCCATGAGCAGTTGAGAAGAAAGTGTATTCTGTTGTTTTCAGATGGAATGTCCTATAAATATCATTTAAGTCCATCTTGTTTAATGTATCATTTAAAGATGTGTTTCCTTATTTATTTTCATTTTGGATGATCTGTCCATTCGTGAAAGTGGGGTGTTAAAGTCCCCTACTATGATTGTGTTACTGTCGATTTCCCCTTTTATGGCTGTTAACATTTGCCTTGTGTATTGAGGTGCTCCTATGTTGGGTGCATAAATATTTACAATTGTTATATATTCTTCTTGGATCGACCCCTTGATCATTCTGTAGTGTCCTTCTTTGTCTCTTTTAATAGTCTTTAAAGTCTATTTTGTCTGATATGAGAATTGCTACTCCAGCTTTCTTTTGATTTCCATTTGCATGGAATATCTTTTTCCATCCCCTCACTTTCAGTCTGTATGTGTCCCTAGGTCTAAAGCGGGTCTCTTGTAGACAGCATATATGCGAGTCTTGTTTTTATATCCATTCAGCCAGTCTATGTCTTTTGGTTGGAACATTTAATCCATTTACATTTAAGGTAATTATCAATATGTATGTTCCTATTACCATTTTCTTAATTGTTTTGGGTTCATTTTTGTAGGTCTTTTCCTTCTCTTGTGTTTCCTGCCTAGGGAAGTTCCTTTAGCATTTGCTGTAAAGTTGGTTTGGTGGTGCTGAATTCTCTTAACTTTTGCTTCTTTGTAAAGATTTTAATTCCTCCATTGTATCTGAATGAGATCCTTGCTGGGTAGAGTAATCTTGGTTGTAGGGTTTTCCCTTTTATCACTTTAAATATGTCTTGCCACTCCCTTCTGGCTTGCAGAGTTTCTGCTGAAAGATCAGCTGTTAACCTTATGGGGATTCCCTTGTATGTAAATTGCTGCTTTTCCCTTGCTGCTTTTAATTTTTTTCTTTGTATTTTTGATAGTTCGATTAATATGTGTCATGACATGTTTCTCCCTGGATTTTTCCTGTCTGGGACTCTCTGTGCTTCCTGGACTTGACTATTTCCTTCCCCATATTAGGGAAGTTTTCAACTATAATCTCTTCAAATATTTTCTCAGTCCCTTTTTTTTCCTCTTCTTCTTCTGGGACCCCTATAATTCGAATGTTAGTGTGTTTAGTGTTGTCCAGAGGTCTCTGAGATTGTCCTCAATTCTTTTCATTCTTTTTTCTTTATTCTGCTCTGTGGTAGTCATTTCCACTGTTTTATCTTCCAGGTCACTTATCCATTCTTCTGCCTCAGTTATTCTGCTATTGATTCCTTCTAGAGTATTTTTAATTTCATTTATTGTGTTGTTCATCACTGCTTGATTCCTCTTTAGTTCTTCTAGGTCCTTGTTAAACGTTTCTTGTATTTTCTCCATTCTATTTCCAAGATTTTGGATCATCTTTGCTATCATTACTCTGAATTCTTTTTCAGGTAGACTGCCTATTTCCTCTTCATTTGTTAGGTCTGGTGTGTTTTTACCTTGCTCCTTCATCTGCTGTGTATTTCTCTGTCTTCTCATTTTGCTTCACTTACTGTGTTTGGGGTCTCCATTTCGCAGGCTGCAGGTTCGTAGTTCCCATTGTTTTTCGTTGTCTGCTTCCAGTGGGTAAGGTTGGTTCAGTGCATTGTGTAGGCTTCCTGGTGGAGAGGACTGGTGCCTATGTTCTGGTGGATGAGGCTGGACCTTGTCTTTCCAGTGGGCAGGGCCATGTCTGGTGGTGTGTTTTGGCATGTCTGTGAACTTAGTATGATTTTAGGCAGCCTCTCTGCTAATGGGTTGTGTTGTGTTCCTGTCTTGCTAGTTGTTTGGCATGGGGTGTACAGCACTGGGGCTTGCTGGCTGGTGGAGCTGGGTCTTAGCATTGTGAAGGAGATCTCTGGGAGAGCTCTTGCTGATTGATATTACTTGTGGCCGGGAGGTCTCTGGTGGTCCAATGTCCTGAACTTGGCTCTCCCACCTCAGAGGCTCAGGCCTGACACCAGGCTGGAGCACCAAGACCCTGTTCGCCACACGGCTCAGAAGAAAAGGGAGAAAAAAAAAAGAAAGAAGAAAAAAATTTTTTTACTTATTAAAATAAACATCATCATAATAATAATTTAAAAAAAGGAAGAGAGCAACCAAACCAATAAATCCACCAGTGATAACAAGCACTAAACTAAGATAAACGTAATAATCAGAAACTAGTCATTCGCAGACAGGAAACCCCAAGTCTACAGTTGCTCCCCAAATCCACCACCTCATTTTTGGGATGATTCATTTTCTATTCAGGTATTCCACAGATGCAGGGTACATCAAGTTGATTGTGGAGATTTAATCCGCTGCTCCTGAGGCTGCTGGGAGAGATTTCCCTTTCTCTTCTTTGTTCGCACAGCTTCTGGGTTCAGCTTTGGATTTGGCCCCGCCTCTGCGTGTAGGTCCCCTGAGGGCGTCTGTTCCCCACCCAGATAGGATGGGGTTAAAGGAGCAGCTGATTCGGGGGCTCTGGCTCACTCAGGCCGGGGGGAGGGAGGGGTACTGAGTGCGGGGCGAGCCTGCGGCGGCAGAGGCCGGCGTGACGTTGCACCAGCCCGAGGCGCGCCACGCGTTCTCCCGGGGAAGTTGTCCCTGGACACGGGACCCTGGCAGTGGCAGGCTGCACAGGCTCCCGGGAGGGGAGGTGTGGATAGTGACCTGTGCTTGCACACAGGCTTCTTGGTGGCTGCAGCAGCAGCCTTAGCGTCTCATGCCCGTCTCTGGGGTCCGTGTTGATAGCCGTGGCTCGTGCCCGTCTCTGGAGCTCGTTTAGGCGGTGCTCTTAATCCCCTCTCCTCGTGCACCCTGAAACAATGGTCTCTTGCCTCTTCGGCAGCTCCAGGCTTTTTCCCGGCCTCCCTCCCCGCTAGCTGTGGCGCACTAGCCCCCTTCAGGCTGTGTTTATGCCACCAACCCCAGTCCTCTCCCTGCGCTCCGACCGAAGCCCGAGCCTCAGCTCCCAGCCCCGCTCGCCCCGGCGGGTGAGCAGACAAGCCTCTCGGGCTGGTGAGTGCCGGTTGGCACCGATCCTCTGTGAGGGAATCTCTCCGCTTTGCCCTGCGCACCCCTGTTGCTGCGCTCTCCTCCGTGGCTTTGAAGCTCCCGCCTCCGCCACCCGCAGTCTCCGCCCATGAAGGGGTTTCCTAGCGTGTGGAAACCTTTCCTCCTTCACGGCTCCCTCCCACTGGTGCAGGTCCCGTCCCTATTCTTTTGTCTCTGTTTATTCTTTTTTCTTTTGCCCTACCCAGGTACGTGGGGAGTTTCTTGCCTTTGGGGAAGTCTGAGGTCTTCTGCCAGCGTTCAGTGGGTGTTCTGTAGGAGTTGCTCCATGTGTAGATGTATTTCTGATGTATTTGTGGGAGGAAGGTGATCTCCGCGTCTTACTCCTCCACCGTCTTCTCTACCTCCTCTTTTACAAGCACTGCACAAGGCACGGACAATGTTTGAAGCTACTTTGGTCTTCACCTCTCCACCTCCCGACACTTGTAGTGGCCTGGCTCTCAGCATCTGGCATGAGGACAGCCACTGGACCCCTGTCATCTAAGGCCAATGCATGAGCTCACATTCTGGCCTTGAAGTTAGAAGGGAGAGCTCCTCCAATGATGAAATGATGCATTTTTCCTCAAACACAAACCCATCTTAAACCTTTGGCTTTTTGTGTCAACGAATTTTGGGTTATATTTGATCAGGTTTTATTAAATTCAGGAGGGAATTATTGCAAGATTGATCTTTCACATCAGCCTAAACTTATAATTGCTCTAACTTCTTTGCTAAGAGTTTCTTTGGCATTTCTCAAATTATTGAGATGGCTTTAAAATCAATAGATGATGGGCCTGCTAAAAATGATCCAAGTGGATCCCAGTTCTCTTTTATGGGTTTTGAGATTAAATAAAATCCATAAATAGTTAATGACTGGGAATTATGGGAAAGCTGTTATGCTGGTTTTTGTGGGGAGGGGCTAGGTAAAACTGGAGTATACTTGGCATTCATATGATAGCTTCAGTGTTTTTGCTATTAATAGAAATTTTGACTATATCAATGGTTAGTTTCTTTTTTTTTTTTTTTTTTTTTTGCGGTATGCGGGCCTCTCACTGTTGTGGCCTCCCCCGTTGCGGAGCACAGGCTCCGGACGCGCAGGCTCCGGACGCGCAGGCTCAGCGGCCATGGCTCACGGGCCCAGCCGCTCCGCGGCATATGGGATCCTCCCAGACCGGGGCACGAACCCGTATCCCCTGCATCGGCAGGCGGACTCTCAACCACTTGCGCCACCAGGGAGGCCCAATGGTTAGTTTCTAAATAATTGCTTGATTCAGACATTCTAATGTCCTGGTAAAATGTTCAGTGATAGTTTGGTTATTTTGACTAAAGTCAATTTAAGCACTATTGTGAGATTTGTGCTAAAAAAAACACATTATTTAATTTTTTTCAGCTTATAAACTGTTAGCAAAAATGTCATAGAGGACTAAAGTCATGTGAGTTCTCTTTTTTTCAGTGTGTATATTTATTTCCTTGTCTATATCTTCATTAATTCAGATTATGAGTTAATATACAATTTTTAGAATTGAGAGCTTTGCTGGTGAACTACTGTATAACAGCTTTCTTGAAGAGATGTACCTGTTTCATGAGATAGTAATATTTTAATTAACCTTTAAATGCATGTAGGTACACATAGGATTCAGTAGATCTGGTTTGGACTATTTGCATATAGAAAGAATCCCCTTGGATTTTTTTTTTTTTTTTTGAGATATGCGGGCCTCTCAATACGCGGGCCTCTCACTGTTGTGGCCTCTCCCGTTGTGGAGCACAGGCTCTGGACGCACAGGCTCAGCAGCCATGGCTCACGGGCCCAGCCGCTTGGCGGCATGCGGGATCCTCCCGGACCGGGGCATGAACCCGTGTCCCCTGCATCGGCAGGCGGACTCTCAACCACTGCGCCACCAGGGAAGCCCCCCGGCCCTGGATTTTATGGCACTAAGCTCAACTCTTACATGCACATTGCTCAGTGCCCTTATGAGGTTTGCTTTGGGGACCAGGGCTTAATCAGATCCGTTTTTTAAGAATAAGAAGGACTAACAGAAAGACAAACAAGGACTAAACGGGGACCGAGAGCAGAGATTCACATTTCTACTTAGAAGCGCACTGAGTATAAGATAGACCTCTGAGAAAGCTAAGCTTGGTTAAGGTCAAGCAGGACATGCCCTCTGGCTGAGAATGATGGGGACCCTTGCAACTGTGCAAAGAGGCACACACACGGGTGACCTTCTGGAAAACAAATGTCATCAACAAGCCTCCAGAACTGTGTGAGAAAGAGGAAGCCCAGGCTTGACAACTGGCACATTCTATTCTCCCTGACAGCTTTATTTCTTGTTGTGAAGTAATATACTGGCTTTCGGACATATAAGTTCATTTTTCCTACCATGGCCTGGATGAAGCAGGATTTGATGCTTCCTTGAAGAAGACCTTGATTTGTAGCCATGACAGAATACCCCCTGGGAACCAGCTGGCCCTCCTGTCAGCACAGTGGTACAGGGCTCTAGCTGATAAGGTTAAAGCTCATTGATGATACATTTAGCCTCAGGTATGAAAATGTCAAGATAATTAGTATTCAAAGGTGGCAAGGTTTCCTGTTTTACTAATGAGACTGAAAGGACACTAAAAAAAGGATGCTTATAATGGAAACATTAGAAAGGATTAGGCAGAGCTTACTGACCTGTTAAAAAGACAATAGGTCATTAATCTTGACCATTTAAAGCCTGACATTGAGTTAATGTTGTACTTTTTTGGTCCCAATCATCTTCACCACCATTGTCAGATTTTTCAAGAAATATTCATTGCGAACTTGCTTTATGCAGAGCATATGCTGAACCCTGGGATATAGAGAAGTAGAAACATACCCCCTGCCTTCACGGGGCTTTCACTTCAGGGGGACAGTGACCTATGAACTGGGACTACAACATACTGGGAATGCTTTTTGAGTGGCTTGGGGACTCAGTCTCTTTTATACCCATCCTATCATACCTCTTCAAAGATGACTCCCATTTTTCTAGGATCAAGCATGATGAATTCATCTTATCTATTGCTTCCTATCATAAGGTATTTTGGTGTCTACATATTTCTCTGTCTTAGAGGGATGGTGGCATTAGAAAGAATAGAAGGGTGTGGATGGTGGGGTGGTATTTACGAAAGGAGAAATGATGTCTGAAATATATAAAGAAAGAGAAATAATTTTTTTTTCAGTTGTTTGAAGAATGTTGATACTAGCTCGTTATAGGTGGACCCAGTAACAACCTTGGTGTGGTCTTGGAATGATTTGCCATCATCACTTGGTATCCATGGGGGCACTGGTTCTAGGACTGCCCCCCCGCTTCGCCCCATGGATACCAAAATCTGTGGATGCTCAAAGCCCTATTGTAAAATGGTGTAGAATTTTCATGAAACCTATGCACATGCTCCCATATACTTTAAATTATGTCTAGGTTACTAATAATACCGAATACAATGTCAGTGCTATGTAAACAGTTGCCTGTGTGTGGCAAATTCAAGTTTTGCTTTTTGGAACTTTATGGAATTTGTTTTTTCAAATATTTTCAATCCATGGTTGGTTGAATCTGGGGATGTGGAAACTGGGTATAAAGGGCCGACTGTATTTCAGTTATTATTCATCTACCTGATTGGTCTCAAGACTATGATGGCCTAAGTCAAAACAAGAGGAAAAGTCTTATCGTTCCTCTGCTCAGAAATCTTAAATCTGGAAAACATAATGTCAAGAGAGGAAAAAAAATACAAGGTGCAGAAATGGTATTTACTGTAGGGTGCTACTTACATAACTTTAAAACCATTAAAATACTGTATATTGTTTATGGATTACAGATAATATGGTAGAAAGTGGCATGCATGAGAATGATAAACAGAAAATACAGGAGAGTATTTTGCTGTGGGTGAGAGGAAGGGAGGGTCATGCCAAGGAGAAAGTCTTCAAATGTGTTTATAATATTCCATCTCTCAAGTTAGTTGGGGAGTGCACAGTTGGCCCATTATATTATTCTCCTAATTTGGGGGGTAAAATTTTCATTTTTAAAAGTTTCATCTCAGCCTGCGCACTGCAACGAAGAGTAGCCCCTGCTCGCTACAACTAGAGAAAGCCTGTGCACAGCAATGAAGACCCAATGCAGCCAAAAAATAAATAAATTTTAAAAAAAGTTTCATTTCAAAAGAAGAGTGGGAATTAGAGAATGTGCTATTTGAATGCATATATTAAATCTTTGCTTACGTCGGTGTTATTTCCTTCCTTCATTTCTACTAGAGGTTCATGTGAGAAAATAACAAATACATCTGGTGTTTGACTCTGAGAGCTTAGTTCTGCTAGCTTCCGGTCAGCCTCAGACCGAGGATGGTTGGCCACGCAAATATTATTTCTGAATATTTTCTGGCCGGCATTTCCCTGTGTGCATGTTGGCTGCTCCCTTTGGTATCGATTTTGCACCTGCCCTCCCAGGGGGATTTACTTTGGCTGGGAAACTGCAGTGGGGCTCAAAAGTACTTTTTCTCATTAGAACTTTAAGCTGCTAAACCCACTCCTGGGCTCAGCGACTCTTTCCTTTAGTGAATCAAATGTGAGGAGGGCCTGAGCTGGTGCTCCATAAATTGAAGAGTGCAGCTGACATCTTTTCAACTGAGCCTTTTCATTTTGAGCAGTTTCTGAGTAGTACTACTCATGGAGATGAGACCAAGGTATTTAAAACTAATGGGTTTAATTTGATTTTTCCCCCATTTGGCCTGAAGCACAATTCAAGTCATTTCTATTCTCTCTAGGCTTTGGCTAGTGATGAGAAGCAGGTACAATGCTGAGATATAAGCAAAATCTTGAAGGAACTGTTTCTACATTACAATAAATAATTAATAAGTGGATAAATTGTTATATGTGGATGGTATAGTTGGAGGTGCAAAGGGAAAATCCGTAAAAAATGAGCTAGGAAGGGAAAGGAGTGATGAAGCAAGCAAACTTCATAGGCCAACACTCGTCATGTGCACAGATAATCTGATTCCAATCTGATTCCCTCTTTAATTTCCATTAAAGAAATTCCAACATTTCTTTAATAAAAATACTAGTCTCCAGTAAGTAAATTTTTGTTTTAACTGAGAAAAGTTTGGTTTCCTTATCACACAATAACATACATATATATGTACATGTATGTGTGTGTATGTGGCCCTGTCTAGCTAGCTATCATGTCTTTAAAAAATCTAAACCAACTTGTTTCACATGCCACAAAGACTGGAATATAAACCAGGTGAAAAAGAAGTGCTCCTCTGTTGAACAAAGCTTCTGCCCCTGTTACAGTGCAGGAGCTGTCTCCCTTTCCTCCAGTTTTCAGAGAGAGGAAGAAACTAGTACCCTACTGCCCTAACATGGAAAACAAGGGAAGGAATACATGTGGCATCTCATAAGCTCTCATTGTATGTCTCAGGGGAGATGGGATTAGGGAGTGTGGAAAATGAAGGGATTGAGCATGGAAGGCTCAGCCTTGCCCAGGTTTCTCTTGGAAAGACCTGTTCTCAGCAGTACTTCTTTGCTCAAAACGGTGATGCACTTTCTAGGTAGGTCCTGTCCCTACAGGGGGAGGGGGATGGCTTCAACTGTGGGGCAACATACAACTTGAGAGAGAGAGATTAGGAAGCTCAACTCTGGCCATAGGTCAAGCCCAACCCTTTAGTTTGGCCTCATCAGGAATGATGCTGTAATTTTTATCGTGATTTGTCCAATTTCTGCGTCTTATCAAATGGGGCCGAACTCACTAAGAGGAGAAGGATGTGACTAATGATTATCTCCCACCCCCGGTGACTTCCTTGTGGTTCCTGCACATGTGGATATGTGTAGAGTAAGGTAGGCAAGGGATGTGGCAATGTCCTTAGTTCTCTTCCTGGACCAAACGTGGGAAAACAGTCTACATTCTCTATATCTAAAAATCTTCTCTCTGTATTTGTATTCCAGGTTTCTCAACCTCAGCACTATTGATGTTTTGGGCCCTTTATTCCTTGTTATGAGGACTATGCTGTGCATTCTAGGAAATCAGCAGCATTTCTAGTCTCTGTCTACTACACGCCAGGAGCACCTACCCAGTTATAATGACCAGATGTCTCCAGGCATTGACAAATGTCCTCTGGGTCGAGGGCAGTAAACTCACTTTCTGTTGAGAGCCACACTTCCCTATAACATTCAATGCCTGTTTCTTATTTTTGCAAGACAGTCAAATGGAGAATAGTTTTTCTTAATATCTAAGAAACTTGCAGCAATGTAAATTGGCTTTCTACATACATCTCACTATGTAATATACCAGAATAGGATTTAAGAGGCCTGGGTTCTAGTCCTGGCTCTGCCACAAAAAAGCTGTGTGACCTTAGGTAATTTACCCTCAAACCCCCTAGGTTAAATTTTTGTTATACATAAATTAGCATAAATGTTATGCAATAGATTCCTCCTGGTTCTTATATTCTATTATTCCACATTTGGAGTACACTTACACTTTCAAAAAGGGCTGCTTTTATGATCCTTGAGTCATTAATTCCACTTCATGTAATTTGTTCTAAGAAATACATGTGTATGCAAAGATTTCCATACAAGTATCCTCACTGCATTGTTGTTTGTAATGGCAAATAATTGGAAATAACCCCAAGGTTCATCTTTACATAGTTAGATAAATAAATTGTAGAACATCCATGCAATATAATACCACTTAGCCATTATAAAGAATAGGGTTGGGAGTTATCTATATGTATATATAAAATATGGAAATAAATATATTATGAAAAGATGCACTACATACATTGATATGCAGGAATTGAACAAATAGAAATAGAACATACTTTACAATCCTATTTATATTTACAAAATTATCTCTGCATATGTAAACATGTGAATAGAAAATATCAAGGCTTATACACTAAATTGTTAATTGTTAATATTTGAGGGGGGTGGATTATGAATGAGCTTCTCTTTTACATTACATGTTTCTGTACCACTCAAAATGTTAACTTTTTAAAGAAGAAAATAAGCAAGGTGTATTTTTAAAAGGAATGTATATTTGCCTTCATACTGGACTGAGGTGGTTTAAAAAGTGATTTTATCGAGGTCATTGTTATCAACTGGAGGCAGTCCCCTCGCCCTCCTCCAGGGATACTTGTCAATGTCTGGAGGCAGTTTTAGCTGCCACAACAAAGCGTTGGGGGCAGTACTTGGCATCTAGCAGGCAGGAGCCAGGGATGCTGATAAGCACTCTACAGAGGTCAGGCCTCCCACAACAAAGAATTATCAAGTCCAGATGTCAGTAGGGTCAAGGTTGGGAAACCTTGATCTTGGACATTTGATCAAGAACAGCGGATAGAAATGTACTGATTGTGATGAAGTACTTATCTGAAGAGATTGCCTTTAAAACCTGTAGGGAATATTACCGTGGAGCCTAGACATATCCATCAGAGAGCATGTTCCTCATCCTATCACCTTTTTCTTGGAATATTATAGGACATTATAAAAAACACTCTACCCAGTTTACCAAAAAGTGTTTTTCTCTCATATATATATTTTTAACTCTTATTCTTTACATTCTCTCCTTCTTGAAAATCATGTCTACAATGAATTACTTACACATTCATCTACAATGAATTACTTACACTCCAGCCCCCCTGGCTTAACGATGTTATCAAAGTGCCACGTTCTTGCCATTTCTGGTCTTCCATTCTCCATGTTGGCTTCATCCTAAGCCTGGTTGCAAGATGGTGAGTACAGCTCTCGGTGCCATTATTAATCACAGAGACAGTTGGAGGGAGAAGAGAGCGTGCCTCTTTCTGTGGCTTTGTCCTAGGAGCAGCTTGACTTGCTCTCACATCTCAAGAACCAGCACTGGGTCATGTACTTACCACTGCCCTAATTACTGGCTGTGGAAGAGGATTCATTTAGATCAACCACACCCACCTCTGGAGATGTCGGGGAGGGAAGGGTGGTCAGCTTCCCCTTTCCTGACTACGGGTGGGGAGGATAAATACAAGAACAATACTGGGTTTCTGTTAAGAAGAAGAGGAGGAGCACTGGTTGTTGGGCAGGTAACTCACAGTGTCCACATCACAGGAGCATCCCTGTGTGCTCCACTGTTGCTCAATGACCTTCCATTAAAGGGCAAACCCATCCTAATTAACTCCACATTTAGCTGAGTTAGTTCTGGATCATAAACTCCTTGAGAACAGGGATAGAGATTTGTTCATAGACTTATTAATTATTTGTGCCTTGACTGCTTTCAAAAAGCACTTGAAATGACTTACAATAAAGATGGATACAATAAAACTCTTAAAACCATAGTTATATAGCGAGCCATTTTATGAAAGGATGGGATTGAGATTCATCTTTTTTACCTTTCACATCACCTACCTTAGTGCTTTGTGCATTAAAAAAAATGGTTCAGAATAAATAAATGGCCATGCCCACCATTGGCTGGGAGCATAAGCTTTATGAAATACCAAGAGAATCATTTCACAAGTAGCAGCCCATGCTTCCCTGAGGGGAGGCATCAGAGTTGCTTATCAGGCTAAGGTTGAGCAGATCTTTCATGCTAAGGGCAAACAGTACAGGTGATGATT
The DNA here is from genome assembly GCF_025265405.1 of Mesoplodon densirostris. NCBI lineage: Eukaryota > Metazoa > Chordata > Mammalia > Artiodactyla > Ziphiidae > Mesoplodon > Mesoplodon densirostris. The sequence continues at coordinate 32,498,278 of NC_082674.1, forward strand.
GACCTTGCCATTGGCAGCCACAGATGGGTGGATTGTTGTCCTTACACTGATCTTTTCAGTGTGGCACTTGAGTGGCAAAGAACCATCTAAACAGCACCTATAAAACTTCTGGGATCAAAAATATGTGTGTGTAGATTAATGTGTATATCAGTTTATCCCTGTTATCTGTATATCCAAGACTTTCTGGAAATCCTTCCCACCAGCTAAACTATAACTTAAGGTACCCAACACTTCCTTCTGTGTTTTTTATTATTTAGGAAATAATAAATATATTTATTTCCTTGAAAATGTAAATGAGTGAAGAGACTTGATGTGCTCTTATTTGACATTTAGATTTTAAGTAGAAGCAAAACCTTCAGCTAAAGACAACTCTCCAATGGTTAGATTCTAGGCCCTGGGAGTTCTACTTCTGGTAATGGTGAACTTAGATGGTTCAGGTTAATCTTCCAGCTGGGAATAATGGAAAAGCTGGATCAAATATAAAAAACATCTATTCTAAGGCTTAAGAAAGTAGCAATACAGTGACAACTTATGTATCAAAGTTCTGGGGGAAGGAATCCGAAGAGATGAGGCTGGCCTTTGGGGCTGCTTTCCTGTAGAAGGAGATTCAAAGGCTAAGATTAAACAGAGCTTTAACAGCCTTACAGGGCTGGTGAGACAAACACCAGAGTTAAGGGTTCATCAAGGAGGGAGCTCTGCTAAACCCTTCAGGTTTTTGTGTTGGGATCCCAAAGGCAAACCCTAGGAGTAAGAGTAAATTGGAAACAGTTTTTTTCTTTGTAATTTTTATTGGAGTATAGTTGAGTTACAATGTTCTGTTTCAGGTATACAGCAATGTGAATCATATATATATATATTTTTATTATATTATATATGTATACATGTTAATCCCAATCTCCTAATTTATTCCTCCTCCCCACATTTCCCTTTTGGTAGCCATAAGTTTGATTTCTATGTCTGTGAGTCTGTTTCTGTTTTGTAAATAAGTTCATTTTAAAATTAGATTCCACATGTAAGTGATATCATATTTGTCTTTCTCTGACTTACTTCACTTAGTATGATAATCTCTAGATTCATCGACGTTGCTGCAAATGGCATTATCTCCTTTTCTTATAGCTGAGTAATATTCCATTGCATATATATGCTACATCTTCTTTATCCATTCCTCTGTTGATGGACATTTAGGATGCTTCCATGTCTTGGCTATTGTAAATAGTGCTGCAATGAACATTGGGGTGCACGTAACTTTTCAAATTATGGTTTTCTTCAAATATATGCCCAGGAATGGGATTTCTGGATCATATGGTAGTTCTATACTTAGTTTTTTAAGGAACCTCCATACTGTTCTCAATAGTGGTTGTACCAATTTACATTTTCACCAACAGCGTAGGAAGGTTCCCTTTTCTCCACACCCTCTCCTGGAAATAGGTTTTGAATCATGTCAAACCCTGACTAAACTGTGGTGATCTGGAATTGTGAGTGTCCCTTGTCTAGATCTAGAAGCATGATTAAAACTCCTTAGAAGGAAGATACCATATTGTAGAGGCTTAAATTTTATTTATATTTTTCATATGAGGAAACACAAATTTGTCACCACAGACCAAAAGAAACAAGAGACAAAGGAACCAGATCCATAGGGGATCCAGATAATGGAATTAATTAGAGCCAAACTTTAAAACAACTAAGCTTAATATTTTCAAGAAAATAAAAGGTGAGACTGAGAGAGAATAGAACAGAAACAATATTTGAAGAGAAACAGGACAGAATTTTCCAGCGGTGATGAAAAAACCTTCAAACCAGAGATACATGCCGTAAGCAAGACTAGTACCAAGAAAACAAGATAATCACAAGGAAAATAGATTAAAAAATAATAAATTCAATAAATCTGAATAAAGCCAAGGTAGAGGGAGAAACGAGAGAGAGAGAAAAACACAGAACAGATGGGACCAACAGAAAGCAAATGGTAATGTGGTAGTTTAAACTCAAATACATGAGTCATTACCTTTGAAATAAACATGCTAAAATATTCCAATTTAAAGATTGTCAGACTGGATTAGGAAAAAAAACAACTCAAAGCCCAACTATATGCTGCTTATGAGATATACATCTTAAATATAGGGGTACAGAATTTTTCAGACACTAGAAAACTAAGTAGGACAGGGTTTGACATGGGACACATTCTTCCATGTGCCTAAAGTAACTGCAGTGCAGAGCTGCCTTGCTGGGCTGGGTCTGCAGCTAGAAGGTGATTTATTAGGACACTGAGTAACTGCTGACTGACTTATCAGACACATTTACCCAAGACTGTAATGTATTATGGGGTCTAGCAGAAAGTATAGATTAAGGATTCCTAATCTTTTCACGATGAGATATAATGTTTTGGTTTCTCCGAAGCCTTATGTCATTGGATGATATGCACGAATGGAGGTGGTGGAGGGAAGGTGGCAGGTGAATTTTTCTCTTTCCTTCTTGAAATCTCTTAAAGCAGTGGGGTGAGACTTGAGCAGTTAGGCAGACGTGGAATTAGCCAGGGGAGTTGGCTATGCTTTTTCAGATTGTAAGAAACAGTGACCTGCTTGGGCACATTTTGGTGATGAGTGTTTATGGGAAGGGTAGATGGGGAAGTGAGAAAACACAGGAAATCATCCCAATAGCCTGGTATTGGGGAGAAAGTGGATCCATAATCAGTACTACTGGGGTACAAAAGGGGTCATCTTACCTTCTCCTCAGAAATCTTTCTCCAGACTTCTAAATATGTGTCTTCTTAATCCCTGCCATTGAGAGAATGTCTAATTGTCAGAGGATGGGGGGAAGCAATTTCAATTGTATTATGAATGATCACTGTTCATAATTAAAACTAGTCTTTAAGATTTACTTCTGTAGTCATTACTGTGGTATCATCAGCAGTACAGTTCGATATAATGAATGCTTTAGAATCTTATAATAATTGTTCAGGGTATTGGTACTAGCATGATTATTTTTACCCTAATAGGGCACTGACATCCTCTCTGTACTCTGCTGCTCATTCTGTGTGCCTGGGGGTAGAGGGCACGAGAGGAAAGACAGCTTTGGTTTTAATGGCACTTCCTCTCTCTTCAGTTCCAGCTCATCTATGCTTCAGTTTTAATTAAGTTCTACTTTCATGTCAGTGAATACTCCATGTAGTTTATTAAAAAATAAGGTTAATTCATCTGGGGCTTCTATTAAATTGCGGTTGCTGGCCTGAGGATCCAAGACCGTTTGGAACAGAGGGAAATTATGTATTTTTGTGTCCCTGGGAGGTGAGGCGACACCCTGGTCCTGCACCATCTTCCCACGCCTCCAGTATTTACCAGAGCTGAACCCTCCTTGTAAATTTGTTGAATTGAATCCCAAGGTCGAGTATCTGAAGGAAGGAGCCTTGGGACACTATATTAATTTCATCTGTGCCATAAATTCCTAACCCATATTTTCAGTGCACTAATGCACCATTTAAAGTAAGCCTCCTGAGAATCTTGTGAAATAGAACATATTATTGTAGTAATTTAAATAAACCCTCCACTCCTTCCTCTGATCCATAATTTATATACAGATTTTGTGTTGAAATCTTAGAATTTCATAAATGGGATTTCCCTAAATTGAGGAGTACTTAATTTGAAACGTTGCCCAAGAGAGGATTCTGTCCTTCGGGTCATTAACTTATTACATTTATCAATATTTTGGCCAAGGATCAAACATTTGGAAGTTGGATGGAAAATGGAAGGTGTATAGCTAGATTTTTTTTTAAACACACCAGATACCGTGATCCAGTAAAGCGAAGAGAAAAATTTTCTTGATAATCAGTGAGTGTAAACTAGTCAACATATGCTATTTGCATTGAACCCAGCATGATTTTCTAATTTTTCTGATCTATTCACCCATAGGGGACCTGAAGTTTCATGTATGTGTGGGTCACTGAGAAACGTCGTCCATTTTCCCAAAGACAACTGTAAATGAGAGGAAAGAAAAACCACACTATATTTAATTCTAGTCTCTCATAGCCTGCTCTGATGGTCTTCCAGGTCTTGGCATTGTAGGTCACTGTCTACTAAGGTGCCATGTCATGGACTAGGTAGAACCATACACTTTTGTATAATTCCACTCATTTCTACTATTTACTTGCCATCAAGTCTGATGACGCCTATTCCTGAAGACTTCATTGTCATCTTCAAACTGGATCTTCCTTTCTCCCTAGAATAGATGATCTATTAAAAATCCAGTTAGATTCACTAAACATTTATGAGATTTCTATTATTGCAAATAATTATGCCTAGAGATGGGAAAGTACAAGATAAATATGATGGACTTGGCGTTTTCCTTTATTGAACCATTAAGAAAAAAAAACAAATTATGAGTTTTAAAGGATACTGACACCACTGACGTTAGTGTAATTACTATCAATGAAAGTGGCAACTCCCATGGTAAATTAGACCTTGTTTCCCAGAATAGCTGAGATGCTCATTGATAACACACAGAGAACACAAGCAAATCAGGAAGGAAAGAAGGCTATTAATTCTAAATGGAAACTACACTAAGTGAAAATTGAGAAGGGAAAATGAGTTTTAAAAAAAAAGAAATAACTCTGTGCTCAGAATAAGCTTCTTTTATGGGTAGTTTATTATGTCTTAGAATTGTGCTAAGTGTTTTACTTGTATTATCTCATGTAATCCTTTACCAGTGCTGTGGCTTAGAATTATTGTGTAATTGATAAGAAAATGGAGACTTAGAAAGTTTAAGTAGTGGACAATGGAACCAGGTAACCTAACTAAAACCCCCCAAATTTTAGCCATTCTGTCATTCTGGGTAACTTATCTGGGTACCAATCACAACTATAATCATACAATGGTCCCTCTGTATTCATGAGGTATTTGTTCTAGAACCCGCTGTGGATACCAAAATCTGTGGATGCTTAAGTCCCATAGTCAGCCCTGTGGCTCTGTGTTTCTGCATCTGTGGCTTAAACCAACCTTAGATCATGTAGTTCTGTACGTATTTATTGAAAAAAATTTGTAAGTTCAAACCGCATTGTTCAAGGGTCACCTGTTCTTTTCTCTCAACCATTTCTTGTTGCTCATTGAAGATGATGTACTGTATACATTTTGGACTCACTTGAATTCATAGTCGCCTTTGGGTTGTACTTAAAACTGGGTACTTGGGCAAAAGAAATACAATGGCATTTTTACTAGTTGACTTTGACTACCTTCCTCTGAATAATTTTGGGTAGAGAAAATAACACAACATTTAGAGGAAAGAGAACTGGGTTTGAATGTAAACAGAGGCACTAAGGTATTATATAAGAAAATGTAGTAAATGGCACATGGCACATATAAATAGGTTCATCCTTAAATGTAAATACAAAACAGAAAATACCTCAAATCTCCTTTCTTCCACATTTATCTTTTGGAAGGAGTAGAGATAGAGAAAGTGAGACTAGGAGAATGTGGAGGTAATGTTAGGAGCAGGAAGGAAGAGAAGAGAAACCAGGAGAACATATGTCCAAAGATGCATGACTCCATCAGATAAGAGCCCACCAACCTTCTTTGTCACTCCTTCACCTACTGCCCCACCCCCCAATCTTGTCTCCAGTCCAAACATAAACACAAATGAAACATGAATCTCTGTCTTCATCTAAAAAAGACTCACAGGAAGATTCATTTTTGAACTACACTCCAGATGAGGGAGAGGTCTGTGGTTCCAGGTCCCACGTTTGTACTTTGCCGTTTGATGGGGTCCTGTACACTCAAGAGGAAGAATGAAAAGAGGGCTGAGTGGGGGAACTGAGGGCACCAGATGACAAGAGAGACTTTGCTGACTTTTCCTTTGGCAAGATCAGTCCTAAATTAACCCTAGGCTTCAAATGCAGTGAGGGATGAGGAGAATCTTCTGGAATTTTTAAATGCCACCAAGTACTTGAGACTCTTCTGGGTATTTAAAAAGGTCATGAAAATCATGCTCACCTTTATTTGTCAGATATCTATGAGGTCATCATGAGTTAGGTTAAATGTGGAAACAAAGATTACAGGCTTGTATCTGATTCCAAAGTCCAAGTTATTATGGACTCCTCTCTCCTCTGCTCCGCCTCTGTCCTTGCTTTCAGGATGCCAAGGTAAAAGACTTGAGCTACATGCTTGTCATGGGACAGAGGGACAGGATCAACAGCACCAGATGTGGCAGTCAATGCCTTTGGTGATGTAGGTGATGAATTCCTGTGGGCCTCACCTACTGCCCCCGCCCCCAAATCTTGTCTCCAGTCCAAACATAAACACAAATGAAACATGAATCTCTGTCTTCATCTAAGAAAGACTCACAGCAAGATTCAATTTTGAACTACACTCCAGATGAGGGAGAGGTCTGTGGTTCCAAGTCCCATGTTTGTCCTTTGTCATTTGATGGGGTCCTGCACACTCCTGAATTCCTGTGGGCTCAGCACATGTGGGACCTTGCTATTAATAAACTGTTCTGGTTAACTGAGAGGTACTAGTTGCCCACAGATAGACTGCCCATTTTTGAAGAATTATACAATTAAACTTAATTCAATTTTTCTGTGATGATAGCCTTTGAGGATCATGCAATTACTGCTTCTGTCTTATTATCATGAATAGAAATTCTCATCCTGCCAGCAAATTGTGGACGCAATGGCTCATGGAGAGCTCAAATAGAGAGAATGTCAGCAAGCCAGTATTGACTCTCTGAGGGTAACTAACCATTGTGGAGATACTGCTGGCGGCAAAGGATGTGACTGTTCTAGAAGGGACGGGCAGGGGAAGTGACATTCCTTTTGATGTACACTACTGACCATCATTGAAATAACACCCACTTGAACTGATTTGCAAACTCACATCATTGACTTCAGACATTTGTGCTCCTGGGCACTGTGACGAGTTATAAAGAAGACCTGCTAACAGCACACAGTGCCCTTTAAGGAGCACCCTTTGGTTGTGCTGCAAATAGAGATTCAGAACTCTGGTTTTGAATCCATGCTGGTGTCGGCTCATTGAAAGGAGCATTCAAGTTTCCATTAGAGCTGTGGTAAATGAAACTCTATTGAATTCCACAAGCATTTAATAGAGTATTTAATGTAGGCAAAGCTCTATGTTGGGTGATGTAGAGGTACAGGGATAAAGATGAAGGCTGGTGCTTGGTAATCCATGGGTTCCTGGTTGTAGGAATCCTCTTCACCTGGTTCAGCGAAGCTCTCAGTAGAGCCCACTGCATTATAGACAGATGTGGACAAGCATGACATTGTGAAATACTGACTTTCCCTCTGTCTTAGTTCACATTCCTCCCCAAAGAAGACTATTTCAGGAGTAGTTTACTTGGGAAGTGATCCCAGGAAGCACAGCTGAGGAACTGGGGAAGGTGAGACAGGGAAGGGAGAAAAGCCAGTGTAAAGTATGTTGACAAGCACATCCCACTCTGGGTCACTGGGACTCTCTGAGGTACTTTGTAGGACGTGTGCCAGATGTCCTACTGGAGGATGGGGAGTTGAGACATTTATTGACTCCCAGCCCCCATCAGTTGGGGATTGGCCTTGTGGTCACAAATTCCTCAGAAGTTCCTGGTGCAGACAAGACTGAGCAGGCTTGAGAGGCTGAGAGGAAATCAGGCGCTCCAGGTGGAAGCTGTCAGCAGGTTGGAAAAAATTTGTTCTAGAAATCACCTCAGACTAGGGGATTTCTGTTGATTTATTATAACAGTTGCATGTATTCACCACAGAAAGTTTGGAAAATAGAGAAAATAGAATTCTATAATCTCACTTCTCAGAGATAACCACTGTCATCATTCTGGTGCACTTCCTACCCCAAATTGGTTTTTCATTGTGTGTGTATGTGTGTGTATTCTATGCATGTGTATTGGTGGGGTTTTGCTTTGTTTTGTTTGAAATTCGACTTTTTCTTGCTTTTTCTCCACCATTCAAAGCAGCTCTATCCTTAGTATTTACTTGTCTCAGGGAGTTTTGAAGAACTGAAAGTAGACAGTACATGAAGTTAGTGCATCCTCCTGTCTTGTAAGAATGTTGCAGAGATTATTCTGGGTGTTCTGGAGGAAGAGGGGAAATGAGGGAACCCTGGTGGCTTAGTCAGTTTGGGCTGCTATAATGAAATACCATAGACTGGGTGGCTTATAAACAATAGAAAATTATTTATCAAAGTTCTGGAGGCTGGAAGTCCAAGATCAGGGTGCTAGCATTGTTGAGTTCTGGTGAGGTCCCTTTTCTGGGTTGCAGACTACCAACTTGATGTATGCTCACATGGCAGAGAGCAGAGAGTTCTCTTGCTTAGGGCCTTTTATAAGGGCACCAATCCCATTCATGAGGGCTCCATCCCCATGACCTAATTGCCTCCTAAAGGCCCCTCCTCCTAATACCATGCCATTAGGGGTTAGGATTTAACATATGAATTTTGAGGGGGCACAAACATTCAGTCTATAGCACCTTGACAGTAGCAAGAGAGAAGAGTTTCAATCCAAGATTGGAGGGTTGCTAGAAAAGCAACTCCTTGGTATCCCAGGAAGACTGGACCTTAGGCACAGGGACTCTAAGGCTTGCCAATGCTTCCAGAGCTCCACATAAGGCACAGAAGAAACAGATTCGCCCTGCAGAAAGCCTCGAGCCTGCTGGGCAGTGGCATCTGGGGATGGAGTGACTGACCTGTGCAGACTGACAATGATTACCCATGACCTAAGGGAGCTCCCTGCTGCTTGGCTCTGCATAATATTCTGGGACTTTTCCAAAAAAAAAGGGAGACCTGCAGAAATGACTGTGAATTATTCCATCACCACTGTGGATGTGGGCTCATAATTAGCTTTAGTTTGATTAAGAAAGAAAGAGATAAAGCAAAACGAGGATTTAAATTCCAGATTTCTGTTGATTCCCAGGAAATTACTTTCCCGTGGCCTCCTTGACTTTGGGTTCCTGAGTCAAATCTACTTTCTAAGATGAAGCTCACATCAACTCAGATATGCTCTTTTGCTCTTTCATCATTTTCCACAAAAAATAAAAATCACTTATTATAAATATTTTATCTGGTCAATTTTACTAACGACTGGGGTCCCAGGGAGAGATCACATTACCCTTCAGCCTCATACCATCTCGCTATCTTTGCTTTTCCTGTGTCTCGCCTTTCCACCTGCAGCAAAAATGGGCTCCACTGGCTCTTCTGTCTCTTTAGGCTGGGCTTTACTCTGATTCCTTGTTAAATGTATTCTCTGTTCTTGATCATTCTTCTAAGAAGAAAAACAACTTTCTCTCCTTTTCATTTCATTACAAGTTGCTAATGACCTTTCTGAACTGAATCATGACCTTGGGAGTCTTACGTTCTCCCAAAATTTCCTTAAGGAAATTGTTCTTCTAGATACAGACAGCACCCTTCCTAAAAGGCATTCTGTTGAATAAAGTTACATATGGTATATAAAACAGCCTCTTCAAGAATTTTCAAGCTGTGGGTCGAGAGCATTATGGCAGAGACACCAAATCCCATTTCATTTTTCTCTTCTCAGGAACTCTGGAAGATGTTCTGTAGCTTCCCTTATAGTTAGGATGTGACTATGTGATGAGTCTGAGCTATGAGCCATGGGCAGAAATGACAGATGTCACTTCCAGGCTGAAGGATGTCCAAGCCGGCAGGCAGCTCTCCAGCTCTCTCTCTGTCACAGCAGCTGCAGAAGTGATGTGGTCAGATGGCAGAGCTGCAAAATGTAAGCAACCTGGACCACAGGGTCACCTCCTGGAGCAGCTGCCCTGGAGAGTTGCTTGACTGCTTGGACTTTGTGGTCTACTTGAGAAAGAAAGAAACTATTGTCATTTTAAGCCACGAAGATTTGTAGGTTATTTTGTAACTATAGCATATCCTAAATTAATGGTTAAGCAGTGATCTAAGTAACATGACTAACTCTGGTATCAGACTTACTAGGTTCCATTCCATGCCCTACCACTTTCTAGTTGTTTAACCTTAAAAAAAAAAAAAAAACGTAATCTTACTAAGCTTCAGTTTCTTCATATCTATAACAGTACCTTACTTGTACAAGGAGACAACCAATATGAGGTACTTAGAATACTGTCTGGCACAAAAGAAGTGTTCAAAAAGCAATAGCTTTTTGATGACAAGTATGATGCCTGATGATGTTTAAAAACTAAACTAAAATTATTAATATAAGCATATAAGTACTCCCAAGCAATTTCAATGTCCGTGTTCTTTGTTTATATTCAGAATCAATTATTCATCTAAAGTAATAGCATTGGGAAAGCTATTTGTTGAGTCAATATATGTTTACTTACTAAGGGCAGTAATCAAATGTATGAGCCTTTGTTGCCACACAGTTGCATGTAGCACTGTTTTATAGATATTTTAATCTTTTGCAACCATGATTATGTCTATTTATTATTTCTAAGCTAGCCTATTTTTTGCTCTTTTTTTCCTCCCTAAATTGGTTTTCCCACCAACTCGTCTTCCTATTATAAACAGAGGCCTGTCTTACCTCTTTCAGGTGAGTACACATGGCAGTACATTCTTGATTCTGTCCATCTCCCTCTGTGCTGGTTGTCAGGGTGATGGGGAGGGGAGGCTAGAGACTGGTGAGGGATGAGACAAAATGCTTTCGCAGTTTAATGCCTGGGTGGCTGGCAGTTTGGCGGGGACCTTAGTAAAGTGAAGGACACAATGGAGCTAATTTTCTCTCTGTAGTATGTGAGTACACTCTGGAGAGGGGGATTTCAGGCCGGTCAGCACAAAGCAGTTTTGTTGTGTATGTCTGTGGTACCAGCAGACCGTTAAGGTGGAAACATCCTGTAGCTTTTGAGAAATGCAGAATTCCAATTTTGGAAAGAGTTTGCTCCTATATTTAGGAATTACTTAGTTGAGAAGTTAAAATTGAAGAGATTGAGAGTAGAACAAAAAAAGATTCCTCAAATTAAGTAGAAGGAATAGGGGCCAATTAAGAGAACAGAGGACCATCGTAAGAGGACATTGCTCTGAAAGCTAAAGAGGAGAGTTCCATGGAGTGTCTGGTACATAGACACTAAATAATTAATTAGTAGAATGAGTGGCTGGAAGGGCATTCAACCATGCTAAATGGCCCAGGCTCTTTAAAGAGAATGCAATCGAATCAGCCTCACTCCTGGCTCTAGGTTACAACCTTTGTATTCATTTTTAATTTTACTTGTTTTGTTTGTTTGGTGTTTTTCCAGCGCTTAGTTCTAATTTATTTTACCTTGCTGCCTTAACTGATTTTGGAGCAAAGGAAGATACTTAGAAATTAAAGCATTTTTTTCCTAAGCAATTCTAAATTAACAGGATTTGAAACAAATCAAGAAAATATTTACTATTCAACCTCACCAGGAGATTTCTACCCAATAGAACATTATTATAAAACTTGGAATAAGCACACTGTCATAGGACTGAACCCCAGATGCATCTGGATAGCAGTCATCATTATAAAAATAAGAGATTTCGTTCATAAAATATTTCCACGTAATTTCTGTTCCAATGAATGATATAATTACATAAGGGTCTGTATATAAAGCCATGTTGAGATGAGTGTGGCTAACCATTGATAACATTGGTGACTTCTATAAATCTGTAGTTATCAATCTCCATACAGAGCATTTCTGGGGGAATCAAGATGTGGCTGCTTATTAAGAGCTTGGCAGTTTTCCTTCCTACATATTAAAGAAACTGGGATTTGGGTTTTGGCAGCTGCCAGTCTCAAATCTTTCCTAACTCTTCACCCAACAAGCTGCCTCTCCTGCCTTTCCTTTGAAAGGCATCACATCCGGCTCCGTCCACCACATCTACCTGCAGCTTGGTGCACCATGCCTTTTCCTGCCAGAGGCCAGTTTCTCTTTCTGAAGGCTTTCTGCTCCTTTGGCATCAGGAGACCCAGAAGCAGAGTGAATTGGTAGTGGGCATGGGACTCTTTGGTGAGTCTCAGCCACATCCACAGGCCCTCTAAGCATGAGGCTATTCTCATTAATGTGGCTATTCCCATTTATCTCTGACATAAACAGCAGAAAGTTGGCTGGAGAGATCAGACAAGGCAGCATGTTTTCCTTTGACAGAAGATACTGCATTTCTATTCCACTTTATGTTTCTGGAGTATTGTGACAGACAGCAGCTTAAATAGATTTATGTTTCTAATTCAAAATATAAGTCAATTCTACTGCACACATATATGGCTGAGTAGGTGCAGGAGGTAGGGGGAAATTAAGAGTCTTTTACCAGGGGCCTCCTTGGTGGCGCAAGTGGTTGAGAGTCCGCCTGCCGATGCAGGGGATACGGGTTCGTGCCCCGGTCTGGGAGGATCCCATATGCCGCGGAGCGGCTGGGCCCGTGAGCCATGGCCGCTGAGCCTGCGCGTCCGGAGCCTGTGCTCCGCAACGGGGGAGGCCACAACAGTGAGAGGCCCGCATACCGCAAAAAAAAAAAAAAAAAAAAAAAAAGAGTCTTTTACCAGTTCTCAAGATATGTATTCTTTCATTTTCCCCCCATTTGGGGGAGGAGAGGTAAAGACAGATAACATATAGGAAAAACGCTCAAAATGAAAAACTTGCTTGAATTACTGCTAGTGCTAAACTGTTCCAATGTCATAAACTTGGATTCCTTAGGGCTTGCTTTTTAGGATCTTTCTGTGTTTTAGAATTCTTTTGTAGCAGACACTTGATGTACCACTCATACAATTTCATTCACATTTGACACTGGATAAGAATTTTCTTTTTAAAACCAAAAATACAAGTGAATGTTGTATAAGTAAATGATTCAAGCTCTATGTTCCCAGAATTCTGTGGGAATGGTGCTTTGAATAGGATAACTGAGCAGTCCCTGTTACTATTTAATTTACAAAAATTCCTTAGCGTTGGCAGTCATTTACATGTTCATTTCATCTTTTTGCACTTAGTAAGGAGCTGTTTAGCTTTCATGTTGTACTTTTAGAACTAATAAATCAATGTCATTACTTTGATGGATGTGCCATTTCACTTTTAATCTGTGTGGCGGTTGCTTGCGGTGGCTTAATTGAAAAACTATAATTGCCATGTTATTTAATTTGGCAAATGGCTTATTTATTTATTTATTTATTTATTTTTGGCTGCCTTGGGTCTTTGTTGCTGCGCGCGGGCTTTCTCTAGTTGCAGCAAGAGGGCGCTACCCTTCGTTGCGGTGCGCAGGCTTCTCATTGCAGTGGCTTCTCCTGTTGCGGAGCATGGGCTCTAGGTGCACGGGCTTCAGTAGTTGTGGCACACAGGCTTAGTAGTTGTGGCTCGCGGGCTCTAGAGCGCAGGCTCAGTAGTTGTGGCACACGGGCTTAGTTGCTCTGCAGCATGTGGGGTCTTCCTGGACCAGGGATCGAACCTGTGTCCCCTGTATTGGCAGGCAGATTCTTAACCACTGCACCACCAGGGAAGTCCCTGGCAAATGGCTCTTCTATTACCACTTCTAGGAAGTGTGTCTTCTCTAGAATATTTCAGCTGAATTTGTCTCCTGACCTCTTCTCTGTGGACCTTTTGTTAGCTGATGTCATACCTGTCACTTTGTTGGGTATACTTTTTTTTTTAAGCTTTTAGAGTACTTTTCTTTAAATAAAAGGTATCAACTAAATTTGACATTTTATGAGTAAATACAGCCCTACTTATCAGTGTGAAAGAAGAGGAGACAGATTGACTGGACTCTCTCTGTGGTGCCTAGGATGGCCTTAGAGTCCCACAGAATTTGAGTCTAAATATCTGTTCCTTTAGGTTGTGTCTTCCAGATTTTTTGGATTTTTTTTTTCCATTGCACTTTTCAAGTATTCTGTACCACTGTGAATCCCTAGGAATTCTGATACCAAATGGCTGATTGTGTATGATTATCTGAGTTAATCTAAGTGGTTAGTATGATAGAAAGAATATATTTTGCATTAGAATGAAATTCTGTGATTAAATTTAGGGACTTCTGTGTCTGGAGTTCTGGGAATTCTCAGTATTTCCTCATAGGTAATGAGGTCACTGACCTAGAAGAACGCTAGGAAGCAGCCCGGTTCTCCTATCTCATCATTCCTCCTCAATACAGCCATTCGTTCTCTTCCGTGCTCAGAGTAGATTGTACTGTTCACAGAAACCATGCATCGGACCAGTCCAAGTTCTAAGTGATCTGTACTCATCTTACTTCTGTCCCCATCCCAACTCAACTTTTACTGGCATAAGGGGGAATATTAAATGTCGTTTCTTAACTATCTTGACTGATGGGCTCAAAGCTCTATAAAAAATACAATCGTCAGGTTCCTGACTGCAAGCAAACTGTCTTAACAAAAAGGACACTGGCCAGCAGGATACTGGGAAGGATCCCTGCAGTTACAGGAGACTCAAGATCCAAGAGTGGCAATTGGACAGGAAACCAAGGGAGGCTTAGGGCAGAGCAGCCAGATACCCAGCTGGGGTCCTGCTGTAAAGCCACTTTGGTCCAAATGCCACCGCTCTTCCACGACTTCTAATCAATTTGAACTTTCAGTTTCCTCCTGCCTTGGTTACAGACCCTCAAGATTCTGAGTCCCAGAAGCAAGTATCCAATGGACTGGTCATACGTCCTATGAGCTTCCAAAGGAGGATCCTACTGGGGAAGGTGGTGTTAGAAATCACCCTTCCACAAGGCTTCACGGAATCTCTCCAAGGAAAGATGGAATGCTAACTGGAAGGGATAGAGATAGGATGCTAGACAGCCACAAACAAGTCAATAAGTATCTTTAAATGACTGCTGAATCAGCTAAGAATAATGACAGAGTTATCTTCAGGAGCAAATGTCTGGAATACAGTACTTGAGGGAAAAAATCTGAACTGTGCCCTGAGTCTTGCAGCCAGCAGCCCAGAAAAGAGGTTCCACCTGTAGTGCTGACCCCAACTCAGGGCTGAGCCTGACCTGCATGCAGTCAAGGAAAGCAGAGAGGAATCTTATCCACACACACATGCAGGGTATCAAGGTTTCTGCTTGTGCCTTTGAACCGCCCACCCGCTGCTGCTTTATTGAACCAAGAAATAAAGGAGTTTCTTGCTTCATTTCAAAGCCCTGGGTCCTCCGCAGCGAGCCCTGGGTGGGATTCAGTGAGGTCTGGTTCCCACCCTTCTAGCCACCTTGCTTCATGTCACTGCTTATCTCAGGCATCCTCCAGAAGACTGTCCTGTCTGGACGTCTGTGCTTTCCACAGAAGGGGCAGGTCAGAATTCTTAGAAATGTTGGAAATGTGGGGCTAGTTAACTCGGATTTCCTTACAGGAAATATAAACTTGCCCCGCTTTAGCCAGGGCCCCCAGCGTCTTCAGTGAAGACATTAAAAAATATATATATATTTTTTCATTTCTACCAATCTCATCTCTGTGTCTACACCTTATATCTATCTACCTTAGGATCAGCCAGCTGGCACGTTGTGTCTCATTTGGCTCGAAAAACTGAACAATGCTGGGCATTGTTCCATGTACTGAAAATGAGGGATTTATTATTTAAAATCTAAATAATTTAGTATGCTCTCCAAGAAATGATCTGGTTTAGAAAGTCGGAAGGGAAAACTGACGAAGGGGGAGGAGGAGGAGGAAGGGGTTGGGGGAGAAGGAAACCATGGACAAAGAAGGAAACTTTTCTGAAAAGAAGGAAGGAGGACCAAAGTCGTACTTATTTTGAGCAAGTCTCTCCAGTGATGCAGAAAATCCGAGAAGGCCCTTGATCTCACTGTTCAAGGCACCATGGCGTCTGGTGGTTCTCTGGCCCCATACATTCCCATGCGGAAGGGAGATCTTTGCTCAGTCTGGGAGCCCTGGTGCTGAGGTCCTGCCTCCAAGGGCATGCCTGACCACTGCTTGTTCCATATTCACAGGTGGGGGAAAGAGTCCCAGCTGACTCCACGACCTTCCTTTCCACTCTCCAAGCTCCCCAAACCTCCTGTTAATTTGGAGGGAATCCCTCTATCTTCATGTTTCCCTTCAAGTTCACTTTAGATTTCCAAGCCACCTAGCAAAATCTCTACAATGGCTATGGGCTTTTGGACACAAAATCTGGGAAGGCTTGGGTAGCACAGCTAAGCCTACTTCTCCATCTCTCTCAAAGTAGGAAGCACTGAGCCTGCAAATGGCATATCAGGCAGCCTGTAACCTGTGGCCCCTTAAGATGTCCACGTCCTCATCCCCGGACCCTGGGAACTACAGAAGTGTCAAATGATAAACTGATAGTGTTTTAAGTCACCAAGTTTGTGGTAATTTGTTATAATAGCAATAGGAAAATAAGACGCAATCTATGTGTGTTCATCCTGAGTTTGGAGCCACCTTAGAAGTGAGACACAAGAGACACAAGGATGGAGATTTAGAATGTTAGCTTTACTACTGTGGAAGGGGTTTTGAGAAAGTGGCTTTTTCTTTGTGTGCATTGTGGGCTTGTTAATCCTTTACCCCTGAGTGGGAGAGACTGATGTATTCAGACCCTGGCAGAGCTCTGCTAACTCCTTCTCCGGGGAGTGCTCCCCTTGGCGGAGAGCAGAGAACGTGCACATCCTGAGGGCAGGACGAAGCAGGGGGAGGAGACTTGGAAACGGCTAAGCCAAGCACACGCTGAGCTCACCAACTAGACGTGTCACTCTCCCTTGGGCAGGAGAGGGTAAAGGAGCCAGAAAGGCAGTAAGTGTTCTAGCAGGAGTTCCTCAATCAGGATTATAAGGTCAGGGAGATAGAGGTCCCTCCTTTAATGTCTGCTGCCTGCCTTAATTTGTGAGGAGAAGAAGAAAACAGAAACTTCATATCTTGGAAATTGTCCTTCCATGTGCTTAATGCAAGTAATACTTCCCATATTTTGAACTTAAAAACACAGATACTTTTTAATCCCAAACTCCTCATTTACAAACATATACACGCTACTATATATAAAAATAGGACAACAACAGGACCTACTGTATAGTGCAGAGAACTATACTCAATATTTTGTAATAACCTATAATGGAAAAGAATCTGAAAAAATATATGTATAACTGAATCACTTTGCTGTATATTTGAAACTAACACAACATTGCAAAATCACTATACTTCATTTTTAAAAAGCCAAAAAAGGGGGTCTTCCCTGGTGGCACAGTGGTTGAGATGCAGGGGACACAGGTTCGTGCCCCGGTCTGGGAAGATCCCACATGCCGTGGAGCGGCTGGGCCCGTGAGCCATGGCCGCTGAGCCTGCGCGTCCGGAGCCTGTGCTCCGCAACAGGAGAGCCCACAACGGTGAGAGGCCCGCGTAATGCAAAAAAAAAAAAGAAAAAAAGCGGAAAAAAATCCAGATTTTTTTGTCAATAGAAAATCAGATTCCCCCCAATCTCTTTAAGTAAACATTAAACAGATACTTAAAGAAATAGGATTGAGGCTTCCCTGGTGGCGCAGTGGTTGAGAGTCTGCCTGCCGATGCAGGGGACACGGGTTCGTGCCCCGGTCCGGGAAGATCCCACATGCCGCAGAGCGGCTGGGCCCATGAGCCATGGCTGCTGAGCTGCGCGTCCGGAGCCTGTGCTCTGCAACGGGAGAGGCCACAGCAGTGAGAGGCCCGCGTACCACAAAAAAAAGAAAAAAAAAGAAATAGGATTGAAAGAGCATCACATCATTACTCTTGCTCCGTCCTGTGTGTCCCTGCGTTTGTAGCTTCCCTTTCCTGTAGTTTTTTGGGGGCTCCCTCTCCCCTGATGTCACCCTCCACTCTAGTTTCTCTCCTTGGCCCCTTCCATTCGCCACTCAGAATTCCTGATCACTGACGAACAAACTCCCTTACATCTTTGTGCTATTTATTTGATTCTCCCTGCACCTCCTGATTGTAGCAGAAACCAGGGTCCCACCTGAGGATACTCCTTCCCCTGGGGCTCATTCTGCTACATCCCACCGCTGATCCTAGGCTCCAAGATGGCCTGGTGTGATTTTCATTCCCTAAGGCTGCCAGACCATGATCCTGCCATCTTGCTTCTTGGAGGTTCATGAGTTTCGGTCCATCATCCTCTCATGTCTCCTTTTTGCTATTATCTGCTGACCACCCAGTGACTCCTCCTCACTGAGTATTCATCCTGATGGTGGTTTGCCTCTGCTTCCAAAGTCCAGTCATCATCCAGGGGGATTTTCATGCTCTATAAACAACCCATCCTATACCTTGGCCTCTCAGTTTCTTTCTCTTCAAGGACCTCCTCCCCCATTCAGTTTCACCCTCACACAACCATAGTCTGGAGCCTGTCATCAGCCAGAACCATTCCAGAATCATAATTCAGACTCATTGCTTGGAGCCTGCTGACTTGATTATCCTCGTGACCCCTCTGATTCCACACATCGGGACTTCTCATTCATTGATTCCTCTACCTCCTGCCTTTCTCACTTTATCTAGCCTATATGCAGTATTCTATCCTTTCAAACTTCTAATAACCTAACTTCCCACACTAATTACACCCACCTGGAAAAACCCCACATCCTGGATGAATCCAACTACCCACTTTCTCATGTGCCTGTGTCTGATGTATTGGGTGTTTTTTGACACTGTCTTAAATTCGTGGTCATCTCCATCTGAGTGCATGATACTACCCAGCAATCTCTCAGTCCACTCTCCCATTTCAAACTGTCCCACTATCCTCAAACTTCCAAACCAGATATATTCTCCTTCAATTAAGCTGATAGATCTGGCTCCTCTTTTGTACAGAAAATAGACATGATCAGACAGGAATTTGCTCAAATTAGTGCTACCAAATTCACAAATCCAGCTATTTCAATCATATTTTCCTCCTTATCTGCTGCTGTAATTTAAGCTACTCATAAAATTCTGATTCCTAGACTCTGTTTTAAATTGCACACCTTCCTTATTTTCCAGGAGCTTATCTTTTTCTTAAATCCCTTCTAATTCCAGGAGCTTTCATTTCTCCGAGTCTATTGACTCATTCCAGTCAGCTTTTAAACATTCTTAGATTTCCCCCATTTGAAAAAACAAAAAGCATGTAGATGGGGTAGAGATGAGAGAGAGAAGCCAGTACAGTTTACCAAATCTTTGGGGTGTCGGGGCATGATGAGCTCTGGAAGGGTGCCTGAGCACACCTCTCACTGGGCATCTTTCATATTGCAGTTTTTGGCTGGGCCTTCCTTTCTGGGAGAAGAGCCCCCATTTTTTTTTTTTTTTTAACCTGGACCAAATCACATCTTGACTGCCTGCTTTACTTTTTGTCCTTTTCCAGCTACTTCATAAGGGAGTTGTTCTCACTAACCATCTCTATTTTCCAATCTCACACTCACTCCTCTACCCATTATAATGTGGTTCTACCTCCTCCAATGCTCTGTAACTGCTTTCTTCAAGGTTGCCAATGACCTTCGTATTGTTAAATATAATGGACAATTTGAAGTCCTTGTATATCCTCATGGAAACATTTGTCACCGTTGACCACTTCTTCCTCCTCAAAACTCCACTTATCATGGTTTCTCTGGTTATTCTTTTTCAGATTCCTTTATTAGCTCTTCTTCTAAGTAACCCGTAAGTGTTAGAATTCTACAGGGCTCTATTTTTCACATGCTATACTCTTCCCAGTCCATCTCATCTACTGCCATGGTTTCACTGACTACCCAGATCCATCTCTGACCCTAGCCAAGCCTCACCTACTTGTATAAAGCTTCTTGTTTGATTTCTCCACTTGGATGTTCCAATAGACCTTAAGATCTTTTGGAAACATGTCCAAGACTGAATTTATCAACACCTTCCGCAAACTTGCGTGTCCCTCAGGGTTTTTTTCCTATTGCATTTTATAAATAGTGCAAGACAAAGACTTGGCACTCCGTGACTCCTCTTTCTCACTTCTGGTCCTGTATTATCACTAAATCATATGGAAGATCTCTCATAAATCTCTCAGATCATCTTACAGTCAGCATCCTAGTCCATGCACCCTCACTTCCCATCTGGACTACCTTATTAATCTCCTTTTTTGATGTTCCTATGTTTATCTTTTTTTTTTTCATTTGCTGCCATATCCTTAGCACTTAGGCAAACATTGTCATCAGTAGTTGTACAATACGTATTTAGTGAATGAATTAAGTTATTCATTCTTGTCTTTCTCAAATCTAGCCTCTAGTCTACATACAACATATTCTTTGAAAACTGTAAGTCTAATTATATTACCCTTCCTGTTGTTATAGCTTAAATGCTTTCAATGGCTTGTATTTGCTCCTAAAATTAAATCCAAACCTTGTTTAAGTAACACTTTGGCTCTGCTCACCTTTCCAACCCCATTGCACCCTGCTTCCATGTAGCCCCTTGGCTGCCTGCTGGGCATCTTTCATTTCCTCTCTCTCCAGATGTGTAAACATGCTCTTTCCTACAGCGTTCTTCACCACGCTCTTCTACTTTGATAACTCTTGTTTATTCTTCGTGTTCAGTGTCCCTTCCTCACACAAGCCTAATCTGACCTCCAGATAATTTTACCCCTTATGTGCTTCTGCAGCTTCCTCTGCTGCACTTTTCATAGTACTTTTCACACCTTTAAAAACATCTGCAGTGCCTGTATTCCACACTAGCATTAAAGTTGAGACCCTCATTCATCATGGTTTCCCCAGCACATGTAGCAGAAATCTTTGCTGAATGAAAAGATGAATTTAACAAGTATTCATCAGTATGAATAATTCACACCCTCCACCCAATTAATATATGTCCTAAGGACTGTGTATTCCTTTTGTTGTTTCTCCCTCTCTATATTTGATTTCTGAATTAATTTTGCTAGTTTGCAGAGTATGAGATAAGCTGAGATGGACACAGGGGTTGGAGATGTGATATCTGTTTGTGTTAGTAAACAAGATTGTTTGATTCCTTGTAAGTCCTCTGCTGGTACTGACTCTTCTGACCTTGGACACAATCAGATCTGGAAGAACCTTGAGTTTGTCCAGTAATTCCTAACATAAAGCACCTTCCATCCCTTTGTATGTGGTTGGAAAACTGTTAGTTTTTTAAAAAGCATACTTGATAAATCTATCCATTTTGAATGTGGTTTAGATTAAAGCATTTCCCGAGTGTTTCATTTTTATTGCTGGTTTCATTGACAGTTGGCAAATTTGTCCTTTTGTTAAACTATGTGAAAACAGCTCTAAAGAAATTGGCTCCAAAGGCCATTTTAATATTTTTCTTATGGGAGGAAATTAGTGGCCACATTTAACAAATCAACATCTCTACTTAATGTCCATCTCCACTGTTACCTTTGGAGCATTTTAAAGAATAGAAACCAGAAAAATCTCCTGAGTATGATATATAGAGCTTCTTTTAGCCTCTTGGAAATGATAGGGTTTGGGAGTGGGGAGGGAGGGATATTGGAAAGAGAGAAATAGGAATAAAAGTGAGGGATGATAGTATTATTTTTCTTTATATTTTTATTAGTTTGCCAAATATCTTAGGCTGACATTCTAAATCCTCTTTTAAAATATCATGGAACTTTACCAGCAGATGAGTTTTCAGAAAAATTTCAGTATGAGAGCAGTGGAGAGATTGAGTCTTTTCTTGAGGCTTCAGGCTAAACATAGGGGCTGTTGCCAGGGCTAGGGATCAATAATGAGACATGACTTCAGGGAGATCATCTATGAGCAGATTTCCCCCCCTCCTCCCCAAAAGCTCCATCATGAACCTATCATGGTGCCAGGAATTTTGCTGTTAATTATTCATTCCTCTAGGCTTAAGGGATTGTATACTTAGGAGTCTTCTATGCAAATGCAGTTTTCCCCTCTGAGGTCTCTGGCACACACACATAGATATACCACTTACCAGTTATGAATGCTAATTAATCAAATGTCTTTCCTTAAGTTAAAAAAAAAAGACATGGGAAGGACATTCTGATGGGTGAGACCAGCATATGATGGTTCTTTGGATGCAAGCAAAATAAAGTTATCTTTACTAATAATAACTTATTGGAAGGACACTGTTGGTGCCCAGCATCAGAGGAGGAGGCAGCCAATCAGGCCTTAAGACAGACAGTAACCAGGGCAGGACTGTGAACTTAGACAAGATGATTACCTTCTCATGCCTCTGTTTCCTCATTTGGAGACTTGGAGATAAATACAGCGCTGACTTCATGAAGTTGTTGTGAGGATCAAATGAATTCCTATTCTTGAAATGCTTAGAACAGTGGCTAGCACTTAGTAGAAGCTCAATAAAAGTTATCTCTTAGCCTGAATGCAGGAAACTCTCAGAGGCTGCCAACAGAAAGACTCTGGTTCTTGGAGAGATGATGGTGGCTTGAGCCAGGGAGATGGAGGGGGCGGTGATGGGAAATCATTATACTCTGGACTTCTATAGAAGGTAGAATGCCAACTGTATTTGCTAATTGATTAAATGTGAAGTGTGAGAGAAAGGAATAAAGAATAATGTCATGGTTTTGGATCAGAGCAAATGGAAAGTTAGAAGTTGCCGTTTATTGAGATGGAGGAATTGGGGCAGATAAAGAGTCTGTTTTTAGACACTTTAAGTTGAAGATGCCTATAAGACTTCTAAGGGCAGATGTCAAGGTCAGCTGAATAAAAGAGTCTAGTGTTAAGTGCAGGGGCCCAGGCTTGAGTGGTGAATAGAAAACAGCAAGAAGAATACATAGAGGAACTAAAATAATTACTTCCTAACTACTTGCAAGGGTGTAGTGGATATTAATGAATTTCCTCTGATATTACCCATTCTATATTCTCTTTCCCTCTTGCCCAAGCTTCAACTGATTCCGTTTCTTCGTCTAATGAAGTGATCTAAATGTTTATTCCAGAGGTTTCTGGGCTTTTGGTAGAACTGTCTGTCACACATTTGCTGCAGACCTCCATTAACACTTCCTGTTGGACGTGGTAGATCAAGGTGGTACCTAGAGATCTTCCCGGTTGGACAGGCCTTGTGCAGTTCTCCAGTGGGGAGCTTGGTAAAACAGGGCTACATAAAACTATTTTGAGGGAAGAAGTGCCAGGAGTGGTAAAAGGGTGAAGAAGATGAGAAGGGAATGTTCTAAGACAAGTTTATTTGCTCTGCTGATGATTACTCAGTGTCTTTGTCCGGGGAATTGAAAAAGGCTCAGCTCACACCTGGCTTCCTTTCCTCACCCCACCCCTGAATCTCAGGTAGACGCCCCTCAGCCCTCCTCCATTTTAGCACACAAGGTCAAAGCAGGCTGTGCTTGGATTCTTCTGCTATTAATTTTCATTACCCAAACAGTCATTAAATGAAACTCAGCCCAGGTTTGTTTTCTTTTCTTTTTTTAGTCCAGTTTTTATTACCACCACCTGACTAGTTATTAAAAAGCAAGCAAGCATCAATTAGCTGCAGACACATACATGACAATTACATTGGGGAGACAGGACACATCCCCTGGAGTGCGGAATAATCTGGCAGAGACCAGAGCTCTATGGATAAGCAAAAAATGTGTCTAATTGACTTCCTGGGAAATGAGATCCTCATGTCAAAACATCTGGGCACAATTTTCTGGGCATTTAAACAACTCTCTGGCTCTGCAGAGGCATAGAGTAGGCCCCGGGCTGCATCTTGACTGGATTTAAACAGTCCCTTTGTAATTTATCCTTACCCCCTTCCACTCCTTGCCACATATGCTCTTGTCTTTAGCTCTTGGACAGACCCACCTGTTATGGTTTGAAGAGATGGGCTTTTCTCCCTACATCTCATTAACCTGTCCTCCGCCACACTGAACTTCTGGCCATTCCATGGACAGGCCTGAAGGGTCAGATTAGGTACTTTGTGCGTTTTCTTTGCCCCCGGTGTTACTGAAAATGTGTACTTATCCTTCAAGTGCTAGCCTAAATGTCACTGATTTAATGTAGCTTTTACGGAGTGCCCTCTAGCCATTAGCTGTTTTGTACGCCATTCTCCCACTTCCTACCTCAGGAACAGTACTTATCAGATTTACACTGTCATTTAACTGCTCATACATCTGTCTTTTTGACTAGCACACGAGCTGCTTGAATTTAGGAAATGTGTGGTTCTGCTTTTGTAGTCTAAGATCCCAGTTCATGAGCCATTTGGTGAAATTTTGTAGCATTTATAAATTGATTTTTGCTTGGCCAACTAAAATAATGAGGTTTGAAAATATGACTGAAATAAATTTCTATTCAGCAGTTGGTATTATTTTCCTGTAGTTATTGCCCACTAATAAGAAGTATGGGCAGGTTTTGTATCCTCCCCAGGCTTGTGGAAGAGCCCTGGACAACACCTGTGATATATGAAAGAGCCGTGGTTCTCTGTGTGGTCAGAGGACTATTAGAATCACATGAAGAGCTTGATGGGATGTGGATTTCTGAGCCCTTCTTCAGATCACAGAATCAGATCTTTAGGAGGTGGGGACTGGGAGTCTGGATGTTCAAAAAGTTCCCTGAGTGAGTCTTAGAGACTCGTAAATTTGAAAGCCACCACGGTAGAGAGAAGGGAGATGAAATGTTCCCTCATAAATGCAACCAGGATGCACTACAGTATAAAATAAAACTAGAGAACAGAAAATACTGTGAGAGGCAAAACTATACTCCATCCTATTATGGAACAGGGATCCCTTTTATTTCTAATGTCTATTACTTGCATTCTTATCCTCCCTTCAACCATTATGTGATGCACATATCCTCATGCCTATGTGTGTCACAAAATTTTCACAAGTGCCCCTAATAGAAGAAAGTGAAGTTATACTTCTGGGATTCTGAGAGAATAACCCAGTGAAGCCTCCTGGAAAAAAACAACATTCCTCTGAAGTCTTTAACTTTACCTTAAATATTCACGTTGACTATGAATTCTACTCCATAATATAGGTTACACACACACACGTATATATATTTGTTACATATAAATACATATAAGTATAATATATATTTGTTTTAAAATAAAAGTGATGTTTTAAAACACTTACTATTAATTAAAATTTAAGCTCCAGGAAATTTAACCTGTTAGTCCTTTGAGATAATTGTAGGGTTGTGGTTGTCTCCATTTAAGAAGGTATCATCTTAAAATATCAGTGGATAAGGATTCTGGAAGGAGGAAAAATAGAATGATAAAGCCAGTGTAGCTGTATAAATAAAAAAGGAATGATCTACCAATTGCTTCAAATATTCTTTGGAATCAGAACTCATTTATTGGCTATATAATCTTGGGCAAATGACAGTACCTCTTAGAACCTCTGACCTTTTGTCCATAAAATGAAAATAAACTACCAACCTTTCAGCAACAGTTGTAAAGAATAGAGATAATGTATGTGAAACCCATGGTCCATAATAGAATCTCAAAAATTAATCAACTTTTGACCTTCTGGCCATGACAGGATAACTGGTACCTGAATAATCTTCTCATTATAAAATAAATCTGAAAACAACTGTTCCCAAAAATTTAGCCATAGACAGCAGAGGACTGTGGAGGTGGAAAAAAGAAAAACAAGGTGAACAAGCAAATTCTGGACTCTGCACAGGAAGAAAAAACCCAGGCAGAGCAAAGTGGTCTTGCTGAGCTGAGTAGTTTCAGAACTCAGAGTTTGAGGGACTAAGGTGGCTATAATCTGTGGCACAGAATACTAGAGAAAGAAGATATCCAGAGAAAAGCATAGAAATCTGCATAGGGATTCCCTCAATTCCTTTGATAATTACTAATCTGAACACGTTTCAGTGAAAACTCCACAAGGCCAGGCAAAGAAGAGCTGCTGGGAAAATTACGAATTACTAGGGAGCTAGAAACTGAATAATTCCCAGAGTCTACTTAAAAATCCATTCTTACTAAGTTTTATAAGAAGCCTCAAAATAATTTGATGATCCACAGGTAAACTAAGACTAGCACTTTTTAAAGAAAGGAACAAAATCCAGGCACTAACAATTCACTATGTCCAGCATCCAGTCATAAATTATTAGGTGAAGAAATAGGAAAATGTTACCCATAACCAAGAGAGAAATCAGTCAAGATAAATAGATAAAGAGATGATAAAATTAGCCAACAAGGATTTTAAAGAGCTGTTGTAAATGTGAACAGTGTCAGTGACCTCTGGAATAATTCCCAGTGGTCAAACACACATAAAATTGTAATCTTAGAAGAAAGAGGCAGCAAACTAATTGCAGCAGCTGGCTGAAAAAATTCAAGTATGATGAAAAATATCAACGCAGATCATGTCAAAGTGAGGAGAGCAATTACATTAAAAAGGGCAAAAAAAGAATGCTAGGCAGATAATCTTTGGGGTGACCACTAAAATAATTATGTCTTAGTTGCTGTTAATAGTCATGTCATCAGTGGATGACCACTTCTTGTGTGGAAGCAGAATTTTGTCTGGAATGCTTTAACTCACATCAAACAAATGAAGGTAATTTTAGATTCATTTTTGGAATATTTCATTCAACTCACAGAATAGGAAAGCAGAAAATTCAGAGACAAAATCTGTCTAGTTCCAAAATGCATGCAAGCTTGTTTGGACTTTCTCTGGTGGAAAAAAAGGGGGGGAAAAAGCAGGGGGACAAAGTAAGAAATCCAAGAGTATTTTAATGAAAATTGGAGATGATCTTTCTAATTCTTACTGCTGCTTTAGTTCAGGAGTAGGCAGTTTTGTAATAGAAGACAATAGCTACTAAGCTCAATTGAATCATTGTACCATGATGTCATTGTTATGGGTTCAAAACTCAGCTGGGCTAATTAGGTCTTTATATTTTATTATGAGCCGCTCATTATGTCTTTCCCCTGGCCTATTGGTCATAAAGGAGTTTTACTGGTTACAAGAACAGGAAATATGTGTGGATAGAATAGCGAAATTCGTGAAATATAAATGACAAGGCATACTGATCTTTGCTTAAAAACAAAAATATCAAAGAAAGCCAATACTTAAAGAATCAGGGTTGTTCAAATACTGTTGACCCTTGAACATGCAGGAGTTGGGGGTGCTGACCCTCTGCACAGTTGAAAATCTACATGTAATTTATAGTCAGCCATCTGTATCTGTGGTTTCATATCCGCAGATTCAATCAACCACAGATTGTGTAGTACTGTAGTATTTACTAGTGAAAAAAATCTGTGTGTAAGTGGACCCCCCCCCATTCAAACCTGTGTTGTTCAAGGGTTAACTGTATACTATTCACTTAGCACTATTCACAATAGCCAAGAGATAGAAACAAACCAAATATCCATCAGTGGATGAATAGTTAACCAAATGTGTTTTATACATACAATAGAATATTATTCAACCCTAAAAAGGAAGGAAATCCTGTCACATGCTACAATACAGATGACCCTGAGAACATTACACTAAGTGAAATAAGTCTACTACAAAATGTTATATACTGTATGATTCCACTTACATGAGGAAACTAGTCAAATCCATAGAAACAAAGCAGAATATTAGTTCCCAGGGATTGGGGGTAGGGAATTGTTTAATGGATATAGTTTCAGTTTTGCCAGATAAAGTTCTGGAGATCTGTTTCACAACAATGTGAATAATACTTAACATTACTGAACTGTACACTTAAAATGGTTAAGATGGTAAATTTTATTTTGCCACAATAAAAAAAAGTGTGTGTGTGTATAAAATTTACTTAAAACTTACGGCAACCCTGTGAGGATAGACATTATTAAACCACTTTAAAGGTGTGGAAATTAGGTTCAGAGAAATAAAATGATTTGTCTGCAGTCATCCAGCTGTGTTCATAGCATAATGAGTTAAACTCAGCCATCTGACTTTGAAGCCAACGCCCCTCCTACTCATCTTGTTCCATGAAAGTGGACAAGCTCATTACTGCTGGGTGTCAAGGCCGCTTGGAAGTCCATACGCCATGAGGAAGTGCCCCTTCCTTGAGTTCCTTTGTATTTATCCGGTTTTCGGCCTCTCCTTTGAAGACATCTTTGTTCACCTCATCTGGGAGTGATTTTCCATGCTTATAGATTTTTAGACTTGATATTACCTTCAAGCATCTAGCCCAGAGGTTTCCACCTCTGTTTTGTCTGATTTGGATGACATGGTAAGAGGGGGCTCCACCCAGTGTCTCCTGGAAAAGCTCTGCTTTGACTTATTTAATATACTGGAATTCTCTGTTAAGATTTCATTTACTAAAAATGAAAAGGGTGCTAATGCTAGGAAATTAATCTATTCCAACCACCCATAGGTGGGGATACCAAGGCCCAGAGTGACTTGCCAGGCAGAAACAGCTAGTGAGCGGTAAGGCCAAGCTGAGAATTCAGATCTCTTTCGTAGTTTCTACTTAAATTTGCTGCTCTCTGGACTCTGCTGTACACTCCTGTAATCCCTTTTTTGGCTACAAATTGATACTTTCTTTTCATCTGGATGTGTGTGTGTGTGTGTGTGTGTGTGTGTGTGTGTGTGTGTGTATCAGTTTTACTTCCCTTTCTAAACTATTATGTCTTTGAGGGATGTCACTCAGCCTGGTGTCTGAGTTAGGACACAGTACTTGCATATTCATTCATTCATACATTCATTCCACATTGCAGTTGCCTTGTATATACCTGCCAATTGCATGAATAAATACATCAATAGTGGATTTCAAACCCATATAGTCATTCACCTTGATCTGTTTCTGTGCTTTTCAGTGGCAAAATGATAAGTAAGCCTTGAAGGCCAGTTTCCAAAGCAGAGAATGTTTAGAGCAGTTTCATTGTTAAAAGAATAGTAATAATTGGAATATGTTCTCATGATGAAAATGAAAGTTTACTGCTTGTCTGTATGGCTCTTGGTGAAAGCAGAGTGAGATGAGTGGCAGGTGGGGACTCTGGGAGACCAGTGACAGAGGGCTTGGGGTCTGGAGAGCTGCAGCTGCCTTTTGGGGGTGTTTCGCCTGGCAAATACCTTTTCAAGTGTTTCAGGTTCAGTGAACTCAGAATGGGAATTTTGCTAATTGCCTTTTCCATTTGCTTCTCAAGCCTCTGTGTACTTAAGTGGCAATTTAATCCATCTGCTTCATTTTCATTTACACTTAACTCACCTAAATATTATTTAGAGGGAAAGAAATCTGAGAACATTCTGATTTAGTTAATGCGGATTGATCGTCAATTCCAGAAAGGAAAAGCAAAGCATAAACAAATAAATACCAGGATTGTTTAGTCTAATTCATAAATAAGAGGAGTTCTCTCTTCCAGCTATAGGCATATTGTGCAACATTGTGACATCAGAGTCTAACATTCAGCATGTCTCCTGTGTCAGCCCCCATCATTTACCTTCCTCTGCTGTCCTCCTCCTTGAATGCTCGGCTCTCTTAAAGTAGTGTCCTAACGATGCCGTAAGACAATGCTCCGTATTTTTGTAACTCTTGCTTTACTCATTGGCAGATGGTTTATCTGATAAAGGATAAATAAATACGTTGCAGAGTGGAAATTGAATCTCAGGATGTCTGACTCCAAGGCCTGCACCCTTAACCTCCATGCTCACTGCCTCTTATAGACTTACTACCTTCTCAACATGTTTGCATTTAAGTGGCACTTCCTCGGGTACCAGACTCTTAAAGAATGATGCTGGATGGAAGAGAAACAGGCATTAGGAACAAAACAATCCCTCGGGACTCCGGAACTATAAAAGTTGGGAGTGCGGGAGAGAATTACTCCACTTTCATGTGAGGTTGACTCAGAAGATGCGAAATAGTTCCCTTTGTGAGGGTGCAGGTGAAAATCTGCTTGTTTCAAGAACCTGTCCCGGTACTTTTAATGTAGACAACAAACACACATTAATTTACAATGTGCATTGGATTTCCCCAACAGTTTGAGGCTCTGCAGCCTGAATGTTTGCCTTCCCTCCAACCTCTCCAGGACATCACTAACCCCTCTGTCTCCCGCCCCCGCTCCAACCCCAGCATGATTATCTGAGTGTTATGGTTCTCAAAGTGTGGTCTCCAGACCAGCAACACCTAGGAACTTGTTAAAAGGGAAAATTCTTGGGCCCTGCTCCAGACCTGCTGAATCAGGAACTGTAGGGGTGGCGCCAAGAATCTATGCTTTAATGAGTCAGTCCTTCAAGAGATTCTAATCTACACTCAAGGTTGCACACCACTGTCTCTATGAAAGGAGTCAATAAAATGCAATATGGATCCTTAACACACTATACTAAGAAGTGTGGATCAACCAGAATAAGGCCAGGTCTGGCTCAAGGTACGGATACTGACTACAGACCCTTGGGGTCCTGCATGGCAAGGGTGAGGGTATAACTGGTTTTTAACAGGAGACACAGCAGGGGGAGTAGTATTGACTTCAGAGTCCTGAGTTTGAATCCTAACTCTGCTATTTGATAGCTGTGTGACTTTAAGGAAGTTACTCAACCTCTCTGATCTGAAATTCCTAATCCATAAAATAAATAGTATCTACTCCATGGAGTTATTGTGATGGTTAAGAGAGAGAATGTAAAGGTTAAATGTACACATAAAACCACCCACATGGTGTTCCATACTAAGTGGGTGATATCTATTTGAAGACAGCTTTGGCCACAGCTGGTGCAATCATCTCAGCTGTTAAAGTCTGGTCCTTCCCTTGTTATTTACAACAGGCTAAGCTATCATTATTCCATAGCTAAGACCTCAGATGCTGGAAAGGCTCTTATCTGTGGCCCTGGCCAACCAAAGCAAAGGCTCAGACTGCTGTTTTACTTGAGAGAAGTCACTAACCCTTCCAACTCCAACCTGTCTCTTTCTTTGTGAGGGTCTTCAAACAACCCCCGGGCCGTGTGATCACTGGCCAGTTCTAGTCATTGACTCCTTGTTTACAACCCTACTCTAGGAGGGCCTTGATCCCCAGGACAAAGACAAGAGGCCGACACAGGGTGAGCATCTGCATTCCCTCAGGGCTGATTTCTAGCCATGAGGTGGTCGGAGGCTGCATGAAGCTAGCCAGGATGCAGGAACAGGACCTATTACTACCATGACCTCTACCAAAACAGCAGAAACAACAGGTCTCTGGTACTGACAGTCTGCCTGTCTTCCGGAGAGCAAGTTAACCCCTTTATGTAACCTTGGCTTTCATTGCAACCTTCTCCAAGGACTGCTTTCCCAGAACAGTCTCCAAGATGCAGCATGTGCCACTTTGCTCCCTCATTCCTGTTTCTTTTAGTCACATGTAATTTTTCTCATTTAGATCCGGTCAGAATAGGTGAATGTGTGATGGCCAGGGCAGTGTGTGCCCAGTGCAGCCTTAACTGGGCCTTTCCCCTCCACGGTCTGATTCACTCAGCGTCCTTGGTTATCCTCACTCTTGGGGTTAAACTGGTTTATAATTCTGCCTTTTTCTCTTCTTTGTCTCTTCTCAAGATCTGCTGTGCGGTTTCTTCTGCCTTTATAGCTAACTCGGTTTGCACTAGCTACATTTGATCTCTTCTTCCTCCTCTGTATCATAGATTACCCTTCAGGTCAATCTACCCCTGATATTGGTGTGTATCACACTTTCTTCATTCATCTCCAGCAAGTGAGAAGAAGAGCAGTACGTTTTACTTCAGGAAGCCGGGACAGCCTGGGGTCAGCCACTCCCATCACAGCCTCGCTGAGTGTCACCAGGGGACTGGGAGAGGGTAGGGAATTAAGATTACCTGTGCCAACCGAGGACTTGGAAGGCAGGGAAACGTTATTATCTTGCGCTAGAAAACTTCCCCATTACCTCCTTTTTTTTTTTTTTTTTTTTTTGCTGTACGTGGGCCTCTCACTGTTGCGGCCCCTCCCGTTGTGGAGCACAGGCTCCGGATGCGCAGGCTCAGCAGCCATGGCTCACGGGCCCAGCCGCTCCGCGGCATGTGGGATCTTCCCGGAGGACCGGGGCACAAACCCGTGTCCTCTGCATCGGCAGGCGGACTCTCAACCACTGCGCCACCAGGGAAGCCCCCCATTACCTCTTGAAGGCTAAAGACCAGGCCATTTTCCTAGTTCTGGAGGTATATGTATTACTACCCAGGGCAGGGTTGATATGGCATCCTGAGAATTCCGAAGGCAAGATATCAAGCTTCTGTGTTTGTGGGTGTACGGGTGTGTGCACACGTATGTAGTAGTGGCGGGGGAGTCAGGGGATGATGATAAGAATTCAAAACCAAATTTTTGCTTTACTTCAGTCATAGAGAATGGCTTTCACGGGGCCACGCTGCTGACTGGTATCTTAATGTACGTCCCCACCTCACAGCTAATAGAGCCAAGCCTACACTGGACTGTGAATAGCCAGCCATCTCCAGAGGATGCCATCGCTACTGTCTTCCTCTTGGCCATCCATTTGGCATTTTGACAAAATTCCTGCTGTCCTTCCTCTGCCTAGAGCTGCTCAGCTCAGACAAGTAGCTTTGTCTTTAAGTCTCCCAGGAGAAGAACTTGAAGAGTGGCCCCCAGGATTGTGTGTCATAGGTCAGAAGGATCCACCAGCACCTAGAACACCTGCTCCTTTTCCACCTCTGTCTCAACTTACCCCATCTTTTGCAACAGACCTCGAGCGAAAGAGTGTCAACAGGTACTCGAGAACGAACTGTGATGCATCTGCTGTGACAGATCTACTCTGTGAGGAAAAGAAAAATCACAGTTCTTTTCTCTGTTCTCCTGTTTCCTCGAGGGATTTCTCTGAAAGGTTCTGGTCTCATCTGGGAAGAGTCAGAGCTGAGGGCTTTAATGGTATAGCTCTTTCATGTCCCACGTGACATGGTGATGTGCAAGAGGAAAGTGACTTCTCTGAGATTTGGTTTATTTGTAAAAAAAAAAAAAATGATACTATTTACAGACTAGATGGTTATAATGATGAAGTAAGATAGTGAACATAGGGCTTCCCTGGTGGCGCAGTAGTTGAGAGTCCGCCTGCCGATGCAGGGGACACAGGTTCGTGCCCCGGTCTGGGAAGATCCCACATGCCGCAGAGCGGCTGGGCCGGTGAGCCATGGCCGCTGAGCCTGCGCGTCCGGAGCCTGTGCTCCGCAGCGGGAGAGGCCACAACAGTGAGAGGCCCGCGTACCGCAAAAAAAAAAAAAAAAAAAAAAGAGTGAACATAAATGCCAAGCAGAGTGCCTGCGCCCTTGGAGGGTGCTCACAGTACGGGTTCTCTTTTTACCTTCCCTAAGTGGGAGCCACTGAGTGTTGAGGGGCACGGGACATCTTGGTGTTGACCTGCAGACCAGTGCTAAGAAATCATGTTTAAAAGCCGCTAGTCTAAGGATAATGATGGGATGTCATTGAAGCGACTGGAACATTAGAGGTTAACCCAAATGAAACGACTTGTGTTAGGAAACGTGGCCTGTGACAAAGTAAAACCATGCCACACAGATAGGGAAGAGACCGTGGCAGAGGGACACGGGGGCTAATTTGTTTATGGACTCCAGTTCTGTGTCAGAATTGCTCTTCTCAGGTTGTACGCAGTACATGATGGCATCCACCGATTCCAGGAAAGGCTGTTAGAAATCACGTCCCTAAAGGAATTTACCGTAAGAAGGCACAAATGCCACACTCCAGATAAAGGGGTTTAGTCATCTCCCCACATGGAGATCTTTTATCCTGAAGAGTCCCTTCTTGGGAGAATCCCTTCTTGGGTTTCTAAGATTCCCAGGGGTGAAAAAGGCCCATAACCTTCTTTGCCCTTTACTCTGGGGTTGCTCTGTGGCTGAAACGAAGAGGAATCAAATTTAGAAACATCTGAAAGGAAATCCAGATCCAGGATATTATCAGATGCGAGGCAAGCCAAGGGTGTATCAGCTGGTGAGGTCCTGTCAGCGGGATTTAGGAGGAGGATCTTAAACAAGAGCATGGGCCTCCCTGGTGGCGCAGTGGTTAAGAGTCCGCCTGCCGATGCAGGGGATACGGGTTCGTGCCCCGGTCTGGGAGGATCCCATGTGCCGCGGAGCGGCTGGGCCCGTGAGCCATGGCCGCTGGGCCTGCGCGTCCGGAGCCTGTGCTCCGCAGCGGGAGAAGCCACAACAGTGAGAGGCCCGCATACCGCAAAAAGAAAAAAAAAGAAAAAAAACAAGAGCATGGCCCTAAGTCCACGGAAGCGGGAAGAGTCATGGGTTTTCATATCTTTCCCTCTTCAGAAGCCGAGGCTACAACTTCCTATATAAGGCTTGTATACAAGGCTCATTTCATATAATAAGAAAAACAAATGTATTATTTTCAGGAAATGACAGGAAAATAGGAAGAAAATAAAGTTGTGTTTGGGGGACTATCTTAAAATTTCAAACGGTGCTATAAGAACTAAAAAAAAAAAAAAAAAAAGAATATAAAATAATGGAGTTGAACTACCGAGAGCCGCCTTCGAGGGCGAAGGAGGAGAGGCAGGAGGAGGGACTGGGGGAGGGTTTCCCGACGAGGGGGCGGCTATGGCAGCTGCGCGGCAGCAGCGGCGGCTGAGACGGAGCGCGCGCCCAGCTTTGAATGAGCGGGGCTGGGACTGAGCCGGCGGAGCGCAAGCTCGAGGAAGCGACCAGCAGCGCGCGCGCGCGCGCGCGCGCAGCCCGCAGCAGCTGGGCGCCTCCGCCGGGCGGGCGGGAAGCGGGAGGGGCAGGTTTTGATTCCCACCATGGGTATCACACAGTTTCGGTTACTTAAAGTTTGTACCGGCCTAGCAACAGTATTCTCATTCCTAAAGAGATTAATACGCAGACCTGGCAGAGGACGGAAGTTAAGTGGAGACCAAAGAACTTTGCCAACTACAGTTGATTATCCATCAAATCCTAAGCAGACAGATGTTGAAGAGTGGGCTTCCTGGGATGAAGATGCTCCCACAAGTGTAAAGATTGAAGGAGGGAATGGGAATGTGGCAACACAGCAAAATGCTTTAGACCAACTGGAACCTGACTATTTTAAGGACATGACACCAACTATAAGGAAAACCCAGAAAATCATTATTCAGAAGAGAGAACCATTAAATTTTGGCATCCCATATGGTAGCACGGGTTTCTCTAGTAGACTAGCAGTTACACAAGATATGCCTTTTATTCATGGGTCTCCTGAATTAGGTGACTTGGATACCTGGCAGGAAAATACCAATGCATGGGAAGAAGAAGAAGATGTGGGCTGGCAAGCCAAAGAAGTTCTGAGGCAGCAGAAGAGAGAGAAAACAGAGCAGCAGAACAACAAAGGAAGAAAATGGAAAAGGAAGCACAGGGGCTAATGAAGAAAGAACAAAACAAAATTGGTGTGAAACTTTCATGACAAAATGTTCTTCAGATGTCATAGTGCCAGTACGAGAAACATGAGCTCCACAACACAAGTAACATTTCTATGGAGCTAAGAATAGTTTCAGAATACAAATACACTGCTTGATTTTAATGCATTCATCAGGCCATGCAGGACACCAGGATTCTCTCAAAATCCCTTGAACTCTTGGTGATTGAGACTCAACAAAAAAAGACTTGTGAGATAATATTTTCTTCAACATGTTCCAACTATAAGA
This sequence comes from Mesoplodon densirostris, assembly GCF_025265405.1. NCBI lineage: Eukaryota > Metazoa > Chordata > Mammalia > Artiodactyla > Ziphiidae > Mesoplodon > Mesoplodon densirostris. The sequence continues at coordinate 32,533,591 of NC_082674.1, forward strand.
CAATTGTTTGCTGTAGAGAAATTATTACAAATGGAACAGATCAGTACCTCTTCAAGCTAGTGTTTCTAGCTAATTAAATGGGTGTAAATTTTACGGTGGGAAAGAACTCTGCTGTCTATAATGCTTTCCTTCCATGTGCATAATGATAAAATAAATAATTTTAAATATTAAAAAAAAATAATGGAGTTGAGAAGGTCTGTGGCTTAGGAGCCCGCTGTAGTTCACTGCTGCCCAAACTGCTCTACCTGGCATTTAAAATATTTCATCCAAAGGTCTCACTTACCTATCCAACCTTGCTGGATTTTAGCAGTCTACTTCCAGATTCTTCCCTTGACAGGTGCAAAAACTGATAACCAGAGATTTTAAGAGATGGCTCATTCTTATGCAGCTGGTTAGTACTAGAGTTGACAAAAGCAATGAAGTCTCCTATGAAAATATATTTGCAATATATTGTTAGTAAAAAAAAATCTTTTATTAAACAGTGTATTTCTACATGTGAGTGTGTGTGTGTGTGTGTGTGTGTGTGTTTTCATTCCGGGTAATGACTGTGGTTGATTTCTATTTTCTTCTTCTTCCTCTCTTTTAAAAACTTTTATTGAAGTATAGTTGATTTACAATGTTGTGTTAATTTCTGCTATATAGCACTGAATCAGTTACACATATATGTATTCTTTTTCATATTCTTTCCCATTATGGTTTATCACAGGATATTGAATATTGTTTCCTGTGCTATACAGTAGGACCTTCTCGTTTATCCATCTTTATATAATAGTTTGCATCTGCTCATCCCAGACTCCCAGTACCTCCCACCCCCACCCTTGGCAGCCACAAGTCTGTTCTCTATGTCTGTGAGTCTGCTTCTGTTTCATAGATATGTTCATTTGTGTCATATTTCAGATTCCACATATAAGTGATATCATATATATCGTATTTGCTTTTCTCTTTCTGACTTACTTCATTTAATATGATAATCTCTAAGTCCATCCATGTCGCTGCAAATGGCAGTATTTCATTCTCTTTAATGGCTGAGTAATATTCCATTTTGTGTGTGTGTGTGTGTATATATATATATATATATATATATATATATATATACACATACCACATTTTCTTTATCCATTCATCTGTCGATGGACATTTAGGTTGTATCCATGTCTTGGCTATTGTAAATAGTGCTTATATGAACATAGGGGTGCATATATCTTTCGAATTACAGTTTTGTGTGGGTATATGCCCAGGAGTGGGATTGCTGGATCATATGGCAACTCTATTTTTAGTTTTTTTAAGAACCTCCATACTGTTTTCCCTAGTGGCTGAACCAATTTACATTCCCACCAATAGTGTAAAGAGGGTTCCCTTTCTCCACACCCTCTCCAGCATTTATTATTTGTAGACTTTTTAATGATGGCCATTCTGGCTGGTGTGAAGTGGTACCTCATTGCAGTTTGGATTTGGATTTCTCTAATAATTAGCTATGATGAGCATCTTTTCATGTGCCCATTGACTATCTGTATGTCTTCTTTGGAGAAATGTCTATTTAGGGCTTCTGCCCATTTTTCAATTGGGTTGTTTATTTCTTTGTTACTGGGCTGTATGAGCTGTTTGTATATTTTGGAAATTAAGCCCTGGTCAGTCACATCATTTGAAAATATTTTCTCCCAGTTCGTTTGTTGTCTTTTTGTTTTGTTTATGGTTTCCTTTGCTGTGCAAAAGCTTATAAGCTTGACTAGGTCCCATTTGTTTACTTTTGCTTTTATTTCTATTGTCTTGGGAGACTGACCTAAGAAAACATTAGTACGATTTATGTCAGAGAATGTTTTGCCTATGTTCTCTTCTAGAAGTTTTATGTTGGGCTTCCCTGGTGGCGCAGTGGTTGAGAGTCCGCCTGCTGATGCAGGGGACGTGGGTTCGTGCCCCGGTTTGGGAGGATCCCACATGCTGCGGAGCGGCTGGGCCCGTGAGCCATGGCCGCTGAGCCTGCGCGTCCGGAGGCTGTGCTCCTGCAACGGGAGAGGCCACAACAGTAAGAGGCCCGTGTACTGCAAAAAAAAAAAAAAAAAAAAAAAAAAAAAAAAAAAGAGGTTTTATGTTGTCTTATGTTTAAGTCTTTAAACCATTTTGAGTTTTTTTTTGTGCATGGTGTGAGGGTGTGTTCTAACTTCATTGATTTGCATGCGGCTGTCCAGCTTTGCCAACACCACTTGCTAAAGAGACTGTCTTTTCCGCATTGTATATTTTTGCCTCCTTTGTCAAAGATTAATTGTCCATAGGTGTGTGGGTCTATTTTCTTCTTTTGATTGTCTATTTTTTCCTTGATATACTTGTAAGACTATTGGTTGATTTGGAATAAAAAGGGAAATTTAGTGGCTTATATGACTGGGAAGTCTAGGGACACTATTTCCGCCACAACCAGATCATGTGAATCAAAGCAGGGTGTTGTCCTTCATTAGATTTCTTGACCCTGTTTCTCTCTGAGTGTTGGCCTCCTTCCCATCCACTGAAGATGATCTTCCTCCATGTGGCCGGGAGACGTGGCCAATGGCAACACTACTCTTTGTTATTTCCACTGCATAACTCCAGGAGAAAGAGAGTTTCTCCAGATGATTCTGACTGGCCTTGTTACCAAGTCCAAGCTTGTACTGCTTCCCTCATGACAGGCAAATAAATCGAGAGATGAGTTGTTGGGGCAAAGAATAGCGACTTTTTTTGGAAAGCCAGCAGACACAGAAGATGGTGGACTAGTGTCCCAGAGAACCATCTTGCTGGGGTTTGGAGGCTAGTTTCTTTTACAGAACAAAGAGGGAGAGGCGAAGAGTAAAAAAGGCAATAAGTTGCTGCAAATATTTCCTGGTTCCAGCCAGACTCCAGAGGGGATGTGTTAATTTCTTCTTTCCTGCTGCCATTCACAGGTGGGCCTGGTCAGGATGTTTTCTGTGATCTAAACAAAGGTATTTTAGCTTAACACTCACACATGGGAGGCAGGGTTCCCAGAGATGGGCCATTATTTATACTTTAAGCTATAGGCAACATCCCTTTAGTTATTAACTTGTAGCGAAAGTGATAGAATACAAAGGTTAAAGTAAAAGAAACAGATCCAATATGGAGTCAGACTTGTTCTTCCCTGTTATAACCCCTCTTGGTCACATGACCCAGGTAGATTTGTAACTACGTTCAGGAGAGGGGGGAGTCTCTCATGGATCCAACCAAGTCATGTGCCTCTCCTGTCACAGGGCACAATTCCATGGTAGAGATCCCTGACAATACTTTGTGGAGTGGGAAGAATTAGTCCTCAGGAGAAAGGCAACCAAACCGCACGTTTACCATAATAGGTATTACTCTTTCAGTTAAAAAAAAAAAGGAATATAGTTATTTTAGGAAAAAAGAAAATCTTGTAACTTTTCTAGTCTCTTCCTGTCATCCTATAGAGCTTCTCCATTTACTGCCCTCACTACTTTCTACTCCCGGCATACTTGGTCCTATCTCTGTGATGTTGCTGGGCTTTCCCTCTCTGACTGAAATGAGCATGGTACCTATGTAGAAACCTGGGTTCTAGTCCAACCTGTGCCATTAACCACTCTTTGTGAGTCTTGAATGTAACACCCTCTCCTGGAGCCTCAGTTTTCTTCACGCTGTGAATACATGAATGGGGAGGGATCCAAATGACTAATAAACAAACACAAGTATGAGGAGACTCCACCTAAGGGGTCTCCCATTTTCCCAGTGGGAAGTATGGCAGGCACACAAAACAAGTTCAATTATAATAAGTAAACTTTTCAGAATGCAAATGAATATCAAACTGTATTTTTAATTTCTTTTTTTTTTTTGCCACATGCGGGCCTCTCACTGTTGGGGCCTCTCCCGTTGCGGAGCACAGGTTCCAAACGCGCAGCGTCAGTGACCACGGCTCACGGGCCCAGCCACTCTGCGGTATGTGGGATCTTCCCAGACCAGGGCACGAACCCGTGTCCCCTGTATCGGCAGGCGGACTCTCAACCACTGCGCCACCAGGGAAGCCCTAGTTTTAATTTCTTTATACAGACTTATGAAGATAGCATATTTTATAAAGCATTAATTAGTCACACAGTATTGTCTACCCTCATGTTCTGTAAGTAATTTTATTTAAAACACATAAAATATTTACCATGAGCATCATCCTCAATAGAGCCGCTTTTGAATCACTTAACAGTTTTCCAGAGTATGCCATCTTTATTTCTATTTAAGTTTTATGAAACTTAGTCCCTTTTGAATCTGTGCAGGATGTTTTCACTGGCATTTATTATCCCTTGTCACAAATACTCATTCAAAAGACAGTATCCTTGGGCTTCCCTGGTGGCGCAGTGGTTGAGAGTCTGCCTGCTGATGCAGGAGATGTGGGTTCGTGCCCCGGTGCGGGAAAATCCCACATGCCGCGGAGTGGCTGGGTCCATGAGCCATGGCTGCTGGGTCTGCGCGGCCGGAGCCTGTGCTCTGCAACGGGAGAGGCCACAACAGTGAGAGGCCCGCATACTGCAAAAAAAAAAAAAAGACAGTATGCTTGATCTTCATTTCTTTTGTGTGTGTTTGTGATACCTACAACATGTCATTACGTTGATTTTTCAAATGATCTTTAAGAGGCTTGTTTACAATGGCATCCAGCACTCACAGTTATGAGGTCATACCCCAGGAATAATTCCTACATCTTTATTCGATTTATTGTTTCCTTATTGTCTCCAACCTAATCCATCATGTGACTTCTATACACATCAAACTAGCATTAATAATGGGTATTTCAGGTGAACATTTTTCATTTACTTCATTATTCCAAGTAAAGTTAATAGATGTGCACAGTTTGTTAAGAATGTGGATAATATCACCCCCTCTTTACTGAGGTATAATTTGGAGAGAAACCCTCACCATAATATTTGTGATGGCAAAAGGGGAGGCAAGAAGAACAGTTGATGAAAGTCGGCTTTTAAAACTGTACACGCCATAGAGGAGAGACAGGGATGATGCTGTATGAGGACTCGGTCATGTAGGGAATTAACCTGGGGTGACCTGATGTGGCACTAGTACAAAGGCAGATATGGGCTGTGTTGAGCCAGCAGAAGCCGAGAAGGGACCACTGGCACCTGGAAAGATAGTTCTTGGTGTGAGTTAAAGGAAAAACAAGAGAGGGTACGTTTTAGAAGGACCTCTCTGCCTGGAGTGAGAGCAGGAAGATAAACAGGTCATTTGTTGCACCTCCATTTACTTCAATATTCACATGTCACAAGTCCTTTCTCTAGGGCACTGGCTAGTCACGAATGTCACATTTCAAATCTGAAACAGCCTGAAAACTGTTGATAACTGTCCCTGGGAAAAACTGAGAGGTAGATGAATAGTGAATACAAGGAATAGGATGAATCATCTACTTCATTTTCTGAGAGGCTGTATGAAATTTCTCACTAGGTGTGAGGGGAGAGACACGATCATCCTCAAAGACCTCCCCCATATGAAAGTTCAGAATGTGATGACTCGGGTTGGATTTAACAGAAGATAGGAGAATAATGAGCTGTTTTTGTCTTGGTTTATTTGCACAAGCAAGGAAAGCGCTTCTGTGACACTTCTGTCAGATAACATGTTGGTTGTACAAGTAAGCTCATGTTTTTGAAAACTATTTCAGAGACTTAACTGAATAAAATACATGATAATATTTGTTAATGAAGCATTTTCATGAACATGATTTCATGTGATCATACACACCTGTGAAGTAGGCCTGTTACTGAACGCAAGTGTGTGTGCCCGACGCAGAGTGAGGTAAAAAAACAGAGACATTTGAGTTTGGAGCAGAGAAAAGTTTATTGCAGGGTCATGCAGGGAGACAGGGTGGCTCATGCCCCAAACCCCCGAACTTCTCCAAGGGTTTCAGCAAAGCACTTTTAAAGGCAAGGTGAGGGAGGTGGGTGGTTAGTTGTTGCAAACTTCTTGGTGTTGGATCCTTTGTTCTCGTAGCTGTCCACGTAGGTCAGGTCACTATGTTCCTGTAAACCTCCAAAAAGACAAATGTTATTCTGTTTTACTTTTTATCTCTATATGAATGGACTCTTAAAGGTCAGAGCCCTAAGAATAGGCTATCCTGTATATTTCAGGCTATAGGCAACATTCTTTTACAAAAGGTGCAAAGCCAGCATGACTAAGCACAGGCAACAGAGCACAAAGGTTAAAGTAAAACAGATCTAATATGGAGTCAGATTTGTTCTTCCCTATTATAGGCAGGCATTATCAAAATTCCTAATTTGCAGATGAACACAAAACAGAACTATGGAGTAGTTAAACGCTCAAATCTACTTCAGTGAGGTGAGCTCAAAGATTATTGGACTTGTAATGTTCCCTCTCATGCTGAGAGTTCTGAAACCATTTTACAGCATGGCACCCAGCACAAAGCTACAATGACGTTTACCCTCATCTCCTTCTTTGAGAAAAGTCAGGCAGTCCAGGTGCTAGGCAGGAATCCCTCTTCTGCTGGAGGGAAAAATGCTCTGATGTAAGACTCACAGATTCAAAGACGAGAGTTATTTTGTTTCAGGGTGTCTTTGTTTTGCTGCCATTGGTTTAGAGTCAGTTTAGTAAGACATGGATGTGCAACTTTCAAACAGTACAGATGTTTACAGTGAAACATATGTTTTGGTCTTATGTTTTCCTGACCCTTAATATTCCAGTCCTGATCCTAAGAGGTAACTCTCAAACCACTGTCTTGTGAACGCTTCCAGAGAAATTCTCGGTATATCTAAGCACATTATTGTTTATCCCCTGTCAGTATTTTTTTTTAACACAAATAGTAGTGTTGAATGCTGTACCTTCTAATGTATCTTGGAGGCTATTCCTGATCATTATACAAAAATCAAGCTTATTCTTTATAGGAGCTACTTAGGATTCCATTAAGTAGATATGACATGATTTATTTATCAATATTTAGGTTCCACAAACAATGCTGAACCAAATATATTTTATAAGTTTGTGTATATACAAATATATCCTTGCAGAAAAAAAATAGCTACAAATGTAAATTCTGCATCAAAATGTCTATGCATTTAAAATTTGGAAGACATTGCCAAATTGTCATTCAAAGTAAACTAAGTTGCATTCCTATCAGTTATGAATGAGAGTAACTGTTTCCCTCATCAATGTTGTATATTACCAAACTATTGATCATGACCAATTTACTGGTGAAAACTTACTTTTTTTTGTGTGTGTGGTATGCGGGCCTCTCACTGTTGTGGCCTCTCCCATTGTGGAGCACAGGCTCCGGACGCGCAGGCTAAGTGGCCAGGCTCACGGGCCCAGCCACTCCACGGCACGTGGGATCTTCCCGGACTGGGGCGTGAACCCGTGTCCCCTGCATCGGCAGGCGGACTCTCAACCACTGCGCCACCAGGGAAGCCCAAAAACTTACTTTAAAAAAAAAATTAATTAATTTATTTTTGGCTGTGTTGGGTCTTCGTTTCTATGCGAAGGCTTTCTCTAGTTGTGGCGAGGGGGGGGTCTGCTCTTCATCGTGGTGCACTGGCCTCTCACTGTCTCGGCTTCTCTTGCTGCAGAGCACAGGCTCCAGATGTGCAGGCTCAGTAGTTGTGGCTCACAGGCCCAGTTGCTCCTTCCCAGACCAGGGCTCAAACCCGTGTCCGCTGCATTGGCAGGCAGACTCTCAACCACTGCACCACCAGGGAAGCCCGAAAACTTACTTTAATTTGTATTTCATATATGGAGTCAGTATTTCTGAAGATTTGTTTCACAAATATGTGAATTTATTTTAAACTAGTTAACTGTACACTTAAAATGGTTAATATGGTAAAAAACATGAATTCATATATTCATGAATTATATATTTATGAATTCATACATATATTTGAATTTTTATTGAAATATAGTTGATTTATAATGTTGTGTTAGTTCCGGTGTACAGCTAAGTGATTCAGTTATACATACATATATGTACATAGATTATTTTCCATTTTAGGTTATTACAAGTTATTGAGTTTAGTTCCTTGTACTATAGGAAGGAACAGTAGGTCATTGTTGTTTATTTTATATGTAGTAGTGTGTATCTGTTAAACTCCTAATTTGTCCCTCCTCCTCCCCTTTCCCTTTGGTAACCAAAATGTTGTTTTCTATGTCTATGAGTCTATTTCTGTTTTGTAAATAAATTCATTTATATAATTATTTTAGATTCCACATATAAGTGATATCATATGATATTTGCCTTTGTCTGGCTTACTTCACTTAGTATGATAATCTCTAGGTCCATCCATGTTGCTCCAAATGGCAGTATTTCATTCTTTTTTATGGCTGAGTAATATTCCATTGTGTGTGTGTATATGTGTGTGTGTGTGTGTGTGTGTGTGTATGTATATATATATATATATATATATATATATATATATATATATCTCACATCTTTTGTATCCATTCATCTGTCAACAAACACAGGTTGCTTCCCTGTCTTGGCTATTGCAAATAGTGCTGCTATGAACACTGGGATGCATGTACCTTTTTGAATTATGGTTTTCTCCAAATATATGCCCAGGAGTGGGATTACTGGATCATATGGTAGCTCTATTCATAGTTTTTTAAGGAACCATCTTACTGTTCTCCATAGTGGCTGCACCAATTTACATTCCCACCAAGAATGTAGGAGGGTTCCTTTTTCTCCACACCCTCTCCAGCATATATTATTTGTAGACTTTTTTGATGATGGCCGTTCTGGCCAGTGTGAAGTGGTACCTTATTGTAGTTTTGATGTGCATTTCTCTAATAATTAGCCATGTTGAGCATCTTTTCATGTGCCTTTTGGCCATCTGCATGTCTTCTTTGGAGAAATGTCTATTTAGATCTTCTGCCCATTTTTGCTTTTCTGATATTGAGCTGTAACTGCTGAGAGCCTAGCTTCTTACCACTTTGGGTTTTAAAGTCTCCCTGTTCACCAATTTTTTTCTCAATAAAGTAGTCATATCAAGTGAGGCTTTCTGCATTTTCTTTTGACACTATTACCTGGGAAGAGCTATCATCTCATCACTATTCTTAACTTTTAAAATATCTTGAACTACTCTGTTCTCTACCTTTCATGTGAATTTCAATATCATCTACTGACCCTCCCCTTACCCTAAAAAGCTGTTGGTATTTTATTGGGATTATATTATAGTTAGGGATTATTTGAGAAGAATTGACATTGTTTTTGAGTTTTCCTACACAGAAATAGGGCATTTATATTTATGCAAATCTTTTAGATCCCTTCATAAGTCTTTAATTTTTAAAATCTTTATTAAAATATAGCAAACATAGCGAAAAGTAAAATGACCAGAAAATTATCACAAAGTTAATATTCCCACATAACTACCACCAGGTTGATAAATAGAACAGTACCAGCATCTCAAATGTTTCTGTCATGTAACTGAGCAGGACCCTATGCAGACTTCCTGGAGACAGACCACTCCCTGCTATCCTCTGCTGTAGCTCCTCTCTGAAGTACCCAGATAAGAGTATTTTGTGCATATTTCCTGAGTTTTTCAGATGCTAAACACCACCACCAAATGGACGAAGTTAACTACTTGATGATCATGAGCACGTAGCCAGCCCCCAGACCTTTTGGTGCCTAAGGATTGATCATCATCAACCAATCACAGAATTGTGCATGAGCTGATCACATACCCTGGGATGCCCCTCCCTCACCTGGCCTTTAAAAATGCTTTGCTAAAACCCTTCGAGGAGTAGTTTGGGTTTTTGTTTTTGTTTTGAGCATGAGCTACCTGTTCTCCTTGCATGGCCCTGCAATAAACCTTTCTCTGCTCCAAACTCTGAGATTTCAGTATTATCTGGCCCCACTTTGCATCGGGCACATGAACTTGTGTTCGGTAACAGTCATACCTCCTCCCTAATACCACTCCTCATCTTCTGCCAAAATAATCACTGTTCTGACTTCCAGAATTAAAATTCTTTTGCTTGTTTTTGGACTTTATACATATATATATATATATATTTTTATGTCTGGCTTCTTAAATTCCACCTTACGTTTGTGAGATTCATCAAATGATTGTGAATAGCTGTAGTTTGCTGAGTCTCATTTTCATATTGTATTCATTGCATAAATATAGCACAAGTTATGGAACCATTCTACTATTGAACATTTGAGTTTTTTCCAGTTTGGGTTGTTAATATACATGCATAAGAATTTTGGTGCATATTGCATACATTTCTGTTGAGTATTAGGGAATGAAATTGCTGGACCACAGAATATGCAAAGTTATACATTTAATAGATGATGCTGAATCATTTTCCAAAATGATGGAACTAACAGTGCATGAGTTCCGATTATTCATGTTATTACCAACATTTGACATTGTCTTTTAATTTCTGGCCATTTTGGTGGGTATGTAGTATCATTACTGTGTAATTTTAATATGCATTTTTCTAGTTCCTAAAGTTATTATTGCCTTTTATGTTTTGTTTATTTTTGGCAACTTGGATAACCTGTTTTGCAAGTGTTTGTTCTACTCTTGTCCATTTTTCTGTTAATGTCTCTTTTTTCATATATTTACATAGAAGTTATTGGAGTTTTTAAAGATATTATACATATTTCTTGTTACAATTATGTCTATACAGATGACCTTGAACAACATGGGGTTGGGGCACTGATCCTCACACTGTCGAAAATCTGCGTGTAACTTATAGTCAGCCCTTTGCTTCCATACATAGTTCCTCTGCATCCACAGATTCACCCAACCATGGATCGTGTAGTACTGTGGTATTTACTATTGAAAAAAATCCTCATATAAGTGGATCTGTTCAGTCCAAACCTGTGTTGTTCAAGGGTCAACTGTATTTTAAAACTGGTATTCCAAATGAGATATATTCTACTGTTACATTTTCTTTTCTTTTTCCTTTTTTTTTTTTTCCCCCAGAGTATCTTTGGACTTTTCTAAGGCGGAGCAAGACTCCTTAAACCTTTTTTCTTGGGTAGTCCCATTAATGTCAAAATCTACTTTCATTTTGCCATCTTCAGCTCACGAAAAAGAAACTCTTATAGGTAGTGACTGACATTTATCTTTCTCAAGGCTTATCTTCTTAACACTGTTCTCGTCTGGCCTTTGCTTTCACATGAATACTGGTCAATAGAGACACATTTAAGAGTTGTTGATGTGAGTGCTGGCTTATTTGCTGATTCTGCCATAATGAAATGTCCAGCCCTCAACCCAAAAGGCCTCCAATCACAGAAATAAGGTCACTTCAGAACTCTCTTAAACTTACATGCTCTAGGCTCTGAGATGAATTCATTCTTTAGCAGAGAAAACACCAGGTGTCCTGGATCCACAATTTGGTGCTGCTGTGAAGGATCTTGCTTTTTGTAAATTCTCTTCTCATTTTCTCTGTTTCCACAACAGTGTTCTGACGATGAAAACGCCATAGTATATCATACTAAATAGCTGGGTCCTTGTCTTATTCATTTAAACTTACTTAAGTTTCTGCCTAGGCTTCTTATCTGATACCACAATTTCTCTGAAACTGAGGATTTACTTTGACTTCATTAGTCTTTCCAGAATAGAGTGCTGCTTCTGGGTCTGTGTCCCTGCTGTTGGCTGCCAAATGCTGGATGTTCTGGACAGCCTAGTTTGCTGCTATTGTATTTTCTTGATGTCACACTACCTACTTCACTTAATGGAACTCAGTGGTTCTCAAAACAGTACATTAGAATACCTTGAGGGATAAGATTGCCAGATTTAATAAGGACTCCTAGTTAAATTTGAATTTCAGAATAACAATAAATAATTTTTTAGTATAAGTATATCCCAACTGTTGCCTGGGACATACTTATACTAAACAATTATTTGTTTGTTAATCTGAAATTCAGCTTGAACTGAGCATCGTATCTTTTTACTTGTAGAACCTGGTAACTCTACTTGGTAAATTTTTGAAAACTACCTATACTATACTCTACCACTTACCCCCACATGTAAAGATTTTGACTTAATTGTCCTACAGGGGTTCCTGAGCCAAGTGTTTATCTGAAATGTTCCCCTGGTGCTTGTCAATGTCTGGCCAGGGTGAAAACCACTGCTTTAATTGCCTGGAACTGAAATCTTCCCCAGGAACCTGATTTACCACAGTGGTCCCATCCAGTCTTTAGACTCTATTCCTGGCCTTTCCATTTATTCATCCATCCATCCATCCATATAATATGTGAGTGCCAACTCCAAGCCAAGCATGTGGCTATTGAGGGTTTTTTTTTTTGTGTGTGTGGTACACGGGCCTCTCACCATTGTGGCCTCTCCCGTTGTGGAGCACAGGCTCTGGACGCACAGGCTCAGTGGCCATGGCTCATGGGCCCAGCTGCTCTGCGGCATGTGGGATCCTCCCGGACTGGGGCACGAACCCGTGTCCCCTGCATCGGCAGGTGGACTCTCAGCCACTGCTCCACCAGGGAAGCCCCTCACTTGTTTTTAATTCCATTTAATCACTGACATAAAGACAATAGTTTATTAAATGTTTCTAATTATAAGTAGATCAAAAGGAAGTGCCCTTTGCCAGTCATAGTGGATTTAGTCCTAAATTCTTATAAGCAGTCTTTGAAGCAAAGTAATTACCCTTAAAGCACTTTGCCAATTAAACACATGTTATTCCTAAGAGATTCTTGTATGCGGTGTGTAACTGCTCATTTGTCATCTTGCCAGTGGGAGGAAATTAATCTCAACTTTGAACAGTGTATTGCTGTCTCATGCCTCCCATGGTTACAGTGCTACAGTGTCATTACAATGGAATGAAGAGGACAACATACAAGTTTCCTCGGATGATTAGGGACTCTGCATATTTCTCAGGGGTTCTGCAAAGATTTCTGTAAAATTTTCCCCCAAAACATACCTCATAAAGTTTTTGATCACAGTAAATGGGTTCTTCCACTTTCTGACTTGTTGCTCTAAAAATATTAAAGGGGGCCTCCCTGGTGGCGCAGGTGGTTGGGAGTCCGCCTGCCGATGCAGGGGATGCGGGTTCGTGCCCCGGTCTGGGAGGATCCCATGTGCCGCGGAGCGGCTGGGCCCGTGAGCCATGGCCGCTGGGCCTGCGCGTCCGGAGCCTGTGCTCCGCAACGGGAGAGGCCACAACAGTGAGAGGCCCACATACCGCAAAAAAAAAAAAAAAAATGAATAAAAAATAAAAATAAAAATAAAAATATTAAAGGAACTATGAAAGAATTCAGAAGAAAATTTTCAAGTATGCTAGGATGCAGTGTCAACTTCAGCATGATTTTCTGCAATTAAATATTTGGTTTCCCTGTGAAAAAGATTTGTATGCATTTTAGAAAACTTTATGCATCTCAGCTTAGAAAACTTGATGCAGTTCAGTCTTCTGGAATGCAGTAGTTTATCAACCATAAGCATTTGTGGTTATGAAACCAGTCACACCGTTTTTCACATTTTTCCCCACGTGGGAATCTTAGGCTCGATTTTTAATATTTTGATGTGTGGGACCTTAAAAAAAAAGACCCATCATGTAAGAATTACTTTTATTTTGCCCATAGCAGAAGCCTGGTTCTGCAATATGCATATGTACAATGACAACAATAATAGATCCATAGATTCATGAAAACTATGAAGGAGTAAGAAGTTATTTTGCTACTGGAGGAATTACACAGTGTAAAACGATCAAGAAAATAAAAAATCCTCGAGAACAGAAGAGAACATTTCACAAGTAGGTTTCTTTATAGCTGTTACCATTTTCATCCAGTTCTACATGTGGCTTTTTCCAGAATTGCACCCCGTGTCCTGTCACTTATGTGGGAGTGCATGCAGCTCAGTGGATGAGTGTACAAACTCTGCAGTCAGGCCCGTCCTCAGGCTGCTTCTGCATTGACTAGCCACGTAAGCCTCACACATTTGGGACCCCTTTAATTCTCAAGTTTTTATTAGAAACATGGTGATAATAATACCTGACTGATTTTTATTTTTATTTTTGGGTGAGGGTTACTAAGTGCCTAATTGTGGCTGGTACTTAATAAAGGTGAACTATTGATATTATTTCTTTTTTTAATAAAGCAGTAATAAAGCAGAAGTTCTAGAGTACAGTTGACCCTTGAACAACACATGTTTGAACTGCACGGGACCACATATACATGGATTTTTTTTTTCAGTAGTAAGCACTATAGTACTACACGGTCCATGGTTGGTTGAATCAGTGGATGTGGAGAAACTGCTGAAATGGAGGGCTGACTCTACATTATACTCAGATTTTTGATTGCATGGAGGGTGGGTGCCCCTGCCCCCTGCCTCTTTAGCAGGCATCACTAAGTGTATCAGTACTTGGACCCACCAATCTTCCTTCATTATTCCACCCTCCTCTTCTTACTGTATATTAAAATGCTTCCTTTCAGTGTCCAGTTTCCCGTCACCACTTTCTTTTCCTTTTGTATTTTTCCTTTTGTCTCTTCCCCATTGTGTCTCAGTTGCTTCTGTTCTTTTTCGTTTCTCTCCCTTTTCTTAAACATACAGTAAAACTAAGTCATACTTCACTATGGGTAGATAGCAAGGAACCAATCACAGCTCTCTATCTACCGTCTACAATGATAGTATATAACATTTACCTGATGCTCCTTCTGTGGCAGGCACTCTCTAGGACTTTGTGTGTATTAACTCATTTTATCTTTACAATAACTCCACGAGATAGGTGCTATTATTCTCCCTATTTTACTTATGAGGAAACTGAGGCATAAAGTAAATAATTGGCCCGTGATCACCTAGCTTAGCAGAGTCAGGATTTGAACTCAAGTAGTTCAGGTCCAGAATTTATGCTCTTTACTCTCTAGTGCCCCTCTGGAGGAATATTGGGAGTTAGGCTATTGAAATACAGTAACACTTAGACCCCTAAGATTCACCCTGCCTGGTGAGAACAGAGGCAGAGCAATTTTTCAAGTCATAGCAGGTCAAGCTCTAGGGCCTCCCCTGACTAAAAAACATGATGTTCTATCTCAAGTTTCCTCTGACTCAAGTAAAAATGAAGTGCTCTTGCTGACTGAGCTGAAAGGGTCTGGCATTTGCCTAGGATTTTTCTCTATTTCATTCTTCAATTCTAAAAGGCTCTAATCTTTGTCTTTGCTCTTCTTGTAGCCATTGTGTGAGTGTGTGCGTGAATCCTTTTTTGACAACTGGATGTTTTTGGACATCTGGGCTATGCTTCACATTATCTTCAGAAAGACATAGGCACTCTGATAATTTGTTTCTATTGAATTGGAAAGCCTTTGGGGAAGGATGTTTGAAAAAAATTTCTCTGTTTGATTTCTCAACAGAAGGAGATTAGATAGGAATTTTGAGTTAATCTTTCCCTTGGAATTTATGGAACTGTGGCGTAGTAGAAACCCTCCCAAATGTGCGAAGGATGAGGCATCGTGGCACCTTCATTCAAGAAAATACAGATTTTCCGTAATCAATAATAGAACCATAATTTTTGCCTCATTTCTTATTGCACTATGGCCAAACATGAGTTGCCCTCAGATTAATCAAGGACAAAATTTTATCATTTGCAGCTTTAGGTCCTGGTTTCTTTAGGGCTGGGACGTACACACACTTGGAATTTGCTGGCTAGAATTTTGAAACAGATGGCCACTCCCTTTAGGAAATTTGCTTGGTTGTTTGTGCTCTAGTTCTCATGGTAACCAAAGAAGGTTGTTAACATTTTTTTTCTCACAAAGTAAAACCAGCAGAGCTGTCAGAACAGGTACAGCTGTTTGATGAGGGCTTGACTTTTGTCAAATTTCCTAGTTTGTGTTACTAGATTATTAGTACACTCATACCTTGTTTTTAGTGATATAGTAGGAACAAGAACCCAGAATGAATCCTTTGTTGCATATTTCCTCTTTAATAATTTTTCATGGTTATAAAAAATAAAAAATTTCCTTGCAATATCAGATCTTTGGTAATAAAGGCCAGCATTATCGCTCACATGAAATGAATTCCTTTCAAGAAATGGGATATGCCTGGGACCATTGTAGATTACCTTCATATGTTACAGATTTATCACCTCAGAAGTTCTGAAAATATTTCATGGCATTCCATGTTCAACCAGTGGATGAGATATGGAAGCAGAGGCACTTAAAAAGGATCTGGCTAAGGTGCCAACTAAGGATTGAATGTGACCTTTTGGTAATTGTATATTGGTGTCCATTGTTATTCCTTGAAATGTGGTGAAGTTTCATCTGCCACTGAATGGGTGAGCACAGATCCTAGGAAGAGCTACTAATAGTTCTGCCTATGTAAGCACGTAAATTGTAGGATCCTGGGAATCTGCACTTAAACATGTTTAATGATTGGGTTCTAAATGAAAAGAAAAATCAAGAGTTTACCGGCATATCTCTGGATCTGTTTATATTGTCTTTCCCTGTCTGTGACTACATGGTATGTAGCCGATAAGCACAGAGACTAGGCACAATTGGAGAATCACAGCTGTTCACAGATGATGAAAATCGTGTTGCAACATAGCTAGTGCTATGGACAGTCTTAGAACAAACCGGTCATTTGGAATAAGAGAATTCCTGGAATAATCAAGCCCATTTTTGGACTGATAGTTGTTCCCATTCATGGATTATCTACCATAGACGTGTCATTTTTGTTGTTGTTCTGGATTATCTTGTAACTTGCTTTGTTGAAAGAGCTGCGTTGTAAGTTTGTGAGTGAAATCAGGTTTATTTTTGTTCCCAAATCAGATGTGTACAGATAAGGCAGACCAAAACAGCAAGAAAGAAATATGTCTGTTTTCCACGGTTGTCTAAAATATTGAAGGTGGTGTTGGATGAGTTGTTTCCAACATGACTTTGATGAGGCATGAAAAACTTATTTAGTGTGCTTTTCTTGCATCTGGGGGACATTAGCTAAAGTCTCTTTAGTGATAAGACATTCTATATAATCTCATATCACAAATTATAAGATCTATGATAGTAATGCTATAGGATCATTACCATGGAGTTGTATATCAAGTTTGATGAAATTTTTGGACTCACCTAATGATCATGATGATTGCATGGGTAGTATATATTGATAGACATTGTTATCATTTTATGTCATCTTGGGAGCTTGCTCAGTCCAAGTAGATACTTTCAAGATTGTGTTATTCTGCCTCTCTCTATCAATGATCATAAGCTTAAGCTTTGGACTCGGGCAGACTGGATTTCAATTTCTGATTCTGCCACTTAGGTATGTGATTTGGGGCAAGTATTTCTCTAAGATTCAAGTTCTCATGTGTAAAAAGTGAAAGAATTTATGCTCCTTTCAAAGGTTTTTGTGAGGATTTGGTATGTAAGCCAAGTCAAGTGTTTAGTACATTATCTGGTTGATAGCAAGCACTTGATATATCTTGGCTAAAGCTGCTATGGTGAAGAGAGTTAGAATTTAGCTCATTTGGTCTTTTCATCTTTCATCACGGAAGATGTTGCTGGCGTTAAAAGAGAAACTTGTTCAGACACTTGTTAAAGATGGTAAGGAAGACTTTATTCAAAAAGGGGACTACTGCAAGTAGGGGAGAGAGACTGAGCTTAGCTCTATAGAATGAAGACAAATGGGGATTTAAAGCCAAGGAGCAGACTCAGCGGTCAATGGATGGAAAATTACTAAAAGCAAACATCAAAGCTAGGTGGATTTTTGCTAGTCTGACTCAACAGGAATCTTGTTGAAGGCAGGACAGGGTGATAAGGGCGGGGGATGGGAAATGCGATCAAGTATCAGAAGTTGGGGGGATTTTCACTCCACTGACCCAGCAGGATTTTTGGCCAAAACTGAACTAAGTGGGCCAAGGACAGAGCCCAAGGTCAGGGTCTAGTCAAGAAGAGGTCTCCAAGGAGCCTTACTCAAGTTTGGTCAAGGAGAAAGCTTTGTCACTGGTATAAGGGATGTAAGTAATATTTAGGACATCAATACCAACAACAATTTATTCACGGCCTTATGAGCATCAGGCACTCCATAAATGGTGATTGTTTCATTTAACCTTTATGACAACCCTAAAGAATAGATACAATTAGTCTCATTTTACACAGAAAGAAATTGAGGCTCAGAATGATGAACGGATTTCAACAAGATTACCCAGGTCAACTGACAAAGCTAGACCCTAAATCCAGAGTTTTCTGACTCTACCAGCCAACACTGGGTGGGGGGGGGCACTGTTCCATCTCAGGCACGTGTGGCTGTATGGAAAGATCTAGTCTCATCTCCAGCGCTTAGCGAATATACACAGCGAATGAATGAATGAATCTCTGTGCGAATGGCAAGTTGCAGTTGTTTCCAGCAGCTTCAGAGGAATGACAAGTGCTGCAAAAATTAATTTGTGATAGTAAAGTCAAGACATAAACCACTCATCAACCTCATTACCGTAAGTGCCGTGATGGCAGGAACCACAAGGTTTTATTGGGGCATCTCCTTGAATAAGAACAATGAGAATGTGGTGAGAGAGATGAATCTGGCTGTGAGTGTGTACAAGCACTTTTGAAAAGTGGTAAATGGTTATGGTACATGTAAGGAAATCTGTCACTGAGAAAACATCTGGGTGTAATCCCTTCTGTGCTGTTCTGTAGATAAATATTTATCCTTTCACAGACATTTTCTTCCTCTTTTACAGAATTCTTTTATACCCCACAGGGGTATGGTTTTAGGAAATGTGATCTGATGCTACATTTTATGTGTAGCAAAGAACCTTAAGGATAATGTTTTAAAACAGACCTAGTATATAAATTTCAAGAGAAGACCTTTTAAGTGTTTCTTTTGGAGTTAGGGTCAAATCTCTTAAATTGAGTTTTAGTTTAATTCATTTTTAAATTTGACCTTAAGACAATACTTCTGTGAGTGATAGTTGCATTTTCCTGGGCCAAATGTACTGCATTTTAATCCAAGACTCTTCAGTGGATAATTTCTATCTTTGATATAACATAGAAACAAAGTAGTTTCTTAATTCTGTGAAAGTCACTGAAGAATGGTTTAGGGAAAGTTCAGAAATCCTCACGGGGTGCGATGTAGGTTTGTGATTACTTTAGTCCGCAAAAATTCTCCCAATATTTGCTATAGAGCCTGATTCACAGCAGATACTCAATAAATATTTGTCAGACGAATGAATGAACTTTTGCCATAGCTAAAATGTCCTTGAGCCTGGACTTAACTATGACAGGGGAACATTTTGTTTCTCCTTTGTTTGGGTTAGTTAATGGAGTCACACTGAAGATACATAAAAAGTCAATAAAACAATGAATGACTAATGTACAAACATTTATATTTAAGTGTTAGGAAATGTGGTAAGATTCGGAAAACAGTTAAGACAATGATTTGTACAGAATTGACTAGTTCAGGCAATGAACACTTCACTGATTACAGTTTAACAAGTTAAATGTCACATGTAACATACATGTATGACAGTGCTTCTGATTTTGATATTAACATACCATTAGTTATAAACATGAAATATTGCCAGTTCAATTTTGGGTTATGAAATATATAATTTGTTGGGTAAGACATTTCAAATTACAGTATATCTCAGGCAGCATGCAGGAAAAGTCATTTATTGTACATTTGTTAGGACACATCTTGCAACAAGCTTCCAGTTTTGGGTAGTTAGATCAACCATACAGAAACCATTGAAATGATGGTATGGTTGGACTCAGCAGTTGTATTTACTGACAGAGAGAGCATTTCTGGTAAAAATAAAACTCTCTGAATTCATTCATCAGGAAAATGCACAGTGATCATAAACTCAATTCTTTAAAAATTGTTTTCACAATTAATTCTCATTTATTGGTGATACAGCAGCTGCAGGAAATGTGAATTCTGAGAGCTGGTTGTACATTAACAGCAGGAATTTATTCTGTGGATTCACATGATTACAACAAAGATGCTTACCATTTGAAATCACATATTATAACAATGGTGCTATGCAAACATCACAAATATTTGGTGTTTCAGAGTCTAAACAAATATTATGCTGTGGTTATTTCACAAAGAGACTAGATTAACAGGCAGTGTAAATCACATATATCTTAAGATTTTAAAAATACATTTTATACAATAGGTTTCTAATTTCTTCACTAGCATTTAATTTTGGTGTTTTCTTTGTTTGTTTGTTTTTCATCTCATATTTAGAGTCCTTAAATAATCTATGAAGATTTGGCTTATGCCAAGAAAGTAAGATTGATGTTTCCCCACAGGAATATGGCTGAGTGTACATTGAATCACAGAGTCAATAAAGCAGCATCTAACTTATAATAGATTATTTTTCAAATTCAAATAATATCTAATTATTTTAAAAGATAGTAGTTTGAACAAAACTATAGGAATCAAAAATTTTATTTACAAAACATTTGAATATAGTTTTAAATGGCTAGTTCTTACTAACTGCACAAATTAAATATCCTCACTGTACATAGTCTGTTAACCTTCTAGGTGACATTGTTAGACCTCTGAATTAACATATGTGAGATGGTAGGTGGGAAAATTCAGGGGTATTTCCATCCGCTCAAGGTGCTTGAAAGGGAGTACTTTAATGCTTTCCATGTTGATGAGATCTACCGTTAATAGTGGTGCCTTTAATTTGAAGAGATTAGTTGAATTTCCCAAATGTAATTTAGTGCAGTATAAGAATTATAGGAAAGACTGATAAATTTACCATCGAATGTCAGACTTCTAACATTACATGGTTGATCTGAGTCATTGTATCAATATCTCTCATTTCCAAGGGGTCTGTGTATTACATTGGCTTAAAAAATATTTTCCTTGGTCCTTAGAAATACAAAATATTAATTTTCAAAAGATAGAGGATGAGAGGGTGAGCATTTCTTACAATCACATTCATGATGAAAGAAGTTAACCTACGTTTTACAGATCATTAAATGGTCTTTGGCAGAACACTCTATAAATAACTTCCCCTACTTTGAACGTCTTGTGTAGGCCATTTTCCTTTGTGATGATATCAGTTGTAAGCTCATTGTTTACAACTATAGGTTAATAGGAAAACACCACAGATACAAAAATATTTAAGTTTAGCACATATTCTTTTTGAAAGTTAAAGTGTATTGACTCATTGATACTAGAGATGCTATTTCACACAGGCATTTCTAACAGAGCTGCTTAAGATCGTAATTTTGACAATATGGTCAGTAAAGAGAGGGTCTGAATACCTTTATTTCATACCAGATATTATCACTGAAACACACTGAAAGAATCCACTGGAATCTTTTTGATTATAGTACATTGTGTTTCCCACAAAATGAGTAATATATAATGCATTTACCTTTGTGTGTGTGTGTGTGTGTGTGTGTGTGCTTAAACATGGCAAGTCTTAGAGATTACATTCATTGGCATGGAAGAATAAAACCTGAAAAATTCAGTTAAGTAGCCAAATGTATTACTGACATACCACTACTCAGGAATTTCAAAGTGCAGTGAAATTATTTAAAAATCAGCTTTAGACAGGTGACTCTCTTCAGGGTCAACTAGAGGAACATTAGCATTGCTCATTTCATTTTTCGAGGCACGAACTCCTTCTCTCCACTTTGGCCTCTCTTCTTTCCACTCTCCCCCCACCACCCCCAGCCCCGCAGCCTGTATTTGGAGGCTATTTTTGGTGGGTCCTTTAAACTGTGCATACAGGATGTGCACATGTGCACATGGGCTGGTCTTTCCTTTTCTGTCCTGTGTGGGGAATTCATGATCGCCTCTTTGGAAGAGTTTCTGGCACAGTGATCTGCCTCCCTTTTCTTTATGGATTGCCTGTGAGTTCTGTTTACTATCAAAAGTATCTACCAAGCTTCTTCAGTAGGAATGAATTGCCATCCTAACCATCAAAGGTGAGAGAGACATTCTAAATTTGTTTCCTACCTGAATTCTTCCATCTCACCTGCCCTGTGGGGAACACTCCCAGTGGGACTGAGCAGTGTTTTGTGCAGATAAATAGTGTGTACAAGATGCTAGTTCCTTCTCTTGCCCTCCTCTAGGAAGCTCAAAATATCTCCTCAGTGTGGGCTTCCTATTGTCTACAAAAATTAATAGGTGAAATCCAGGAAAGTCTCTGTTGGAATAACAGTTGTGCCAACAGTTATTTTTATGGCTTATTAGAATAATACCGAATTGCACCCCTGGCCTACAAAAATCACCGTGAATGGCACTGAAAGGCAGAAGCTGTTGGGAGATTAAAGCAACTATCTGTTACCTTGTAATGTCAGGGCCTTCTTAATGTTTCACATAAGTTAATGGGCTTTAGAACATGTAACTTTTTCTCTTAAACTTTCCAAGGGAAATCTTTAATCCAGGTTTGTTTCAAGATTTTAAGACTTGAGTCCATAACATAAACCATGGACTGTCGACAAAGCCAAGCCACCACTGTAATTTTGCCTTGTGGACTACAAAGGTCTGGAAGGGAGGTCAAGGCTCTGGATCTGAGTGAGTCCCAGTCAGTCTGATCCAGCCCCTCCCCTGCAAATGTGCATGTTCCATCGCCAAGCACCTTGACATTTGGTGATGATTCTAAGAAGTATCTTCTTACTGAGGCTTTAACTTTGAGTAAAAGACAGAATATGCAGATGGAAATGGACACAATGGTGGAGACAGAGGAAGGGGGGGCGGTGTTTTAGCTGGAGTTGTGTGGTGATCAGGTCACAGCTGGGGAAAGAGCCAATGAGAAAATGCTGTCAGAGACAGAAAACGGGACACCCAAATGCAACACAGATTTTAGAGAAGAAGGTAGAACATTATGATACATCAGTTATTCTTTTCCAGTAATTCCTGAAAAAGAGCAGTCATTCCAAGATATCTGACAAGTTTGGCTCCTTCAAAGGAAGGCCTGGGGGTACAGTTTAGCATTTTCCTTCAGACTATCATTGTTGAGGTTCCATTTTAGGCCTCCTTTCAGCTATTCTGAATTTACTTTTCTGCATCAAAAAGAGGGGTCAACCCCTAGAGGGGTGGGATAGGGAGGGTGAGAGGGAGACCCAAGAGGGAGGAGGTATGTATACATATAGCTGATTCACTCTGTTATAAAGCAGAAACTAACACACCATTGTAAAGCAATTATACTCCAATAAAGATGTTTAAAAGAAAAAAGAAAGAGGGGTCAAAATACATATGGATGTTTTAAGTAGCTGTAAATGTGTTATTTTCAGGTTAGATTTAAGGAAGCATACACACATGCATGCACACACATAGCCCACAATCTTAAATTCCCTTTCCTAAGCCATTTTTATAAGCCAAGTTACTTGCTGGCCTTCCACTCTGGTTCTGCACCAATTCAAATGAGCCTAGAAAAAAGCTCCCAGGGGTCTTGGGATTGATGTCTACATTGTCTGTGGTTTCCAGGTTTTATGAGCCATGTGAGCCTTTGACACTGTCTTCGAAAACCCAAACACACTTAGAACCACTAGTCATTTTAGCTCAGTCCACACCCATTCTTCAAACCAATAGACCATGTCATTAAATATAACTCAGTTCTGTTACATGATGGCTTAGCATTAAGGTAAATGGGCCAGAGCTGATCAATTAAGAGAAAGGTGTCCAAGGTCATTCTCTAGGCCCTGAGCAGTCAGGCAAAGCGGATTTGCTGTTGGTTTTTTAAAAGAACTAGAAGAGCTGATAAGAAATCTTTCTGATTGGAGTTCCTGCCTGAAGCTGTTACACCAGTGAAGAATGTTTGTAAGGATTAATTTTCCTTTAGATTATATTTTATGTCTGAATGGTGGACATTTCTGTCCATATATCAGAATGTACTGGGCCAAGATGGAATCTATCACTTAAGCTTTTTCCTGTGAGGAAGCAGAGTTAAACAGTGGGTGACATGAACTTTTCTTGACCACTCAGAGCACTGTTTGTAGTTCTCAAACTTGAACGTACATCAGAATCATCCCAATAGCTTGTTAAAACCCACATTGCTGGGCCCACTCCCAGAATTTCTGATTCATAGGTCTGGGTTGGGGTCTCAGGTGGGAACAGGGAATTTGTATACCCAACAAATTGCAAAGTTGCTGCTGATGCTGCCTTGTTGGGGACCAAGTGTTACGAACCACTGTAGTAGCTTATCCTAAAACACACTAGTTATTCAATCACCTTAATTGCACTCCCAGGACAAAGCTTTTCCATTTGGATGTGAAGGTCAGTGTTGGATTTTTTTCCGAGGCACTCTTATAATGTAGGCAAGGGACAGATTCAATTGGTGCTAGTTTAATTCCTGAGAAACTAGAGGTGCAGAAGTCTAAGTCCTATGTTAGCATATACAGCAAACCCAAAAGTGAAATATGACTCAAACTCGTGCTCTAACCTATGACCTTCCTCTGAAGAGAATATGCTTTTTACATTAAATTTGAGTCCCAAGAGGCTATTTGCGGAAGACTCTACAGCCTTTCTTCAGGGAGTATTATTTTAGGAATAGCATTAAGTCTCTCTTGCCACACAGGTGATAGTCTCCCTGAGACCTCAGGAGGATTAACATGATAACAGCTAAATTTGTTCATAGTTTCTTCACTGAACACAAAGGTCTGTTGACTTTTTCTAGTAAAATCCTTCGTACAGCCTACCAAATGTAAGGACCTATATAAAAGAGTAAAGAGTAAGCAAGAACAGCAAGGGCCACTCCATGAAATCCCGTTGATGAGGAATTCGGTTTGACAAGCTGTCAGCACATGTAATTAGAGTTGGCAGTTCTTTGACTGACAGGTGGACCTGGGTCGATCAAGAGGGTGGACTGGCACAAGGAGTTGAGGGAAAACAGACATGAGTTTGTCAGAAGGGGCCACTCCCTGTGCAGAAGGAAAGCTCCATTTATTTATGGGTTCTCTGCCTTAAACCAAGCACCTACTGAAGATTGACAGAGCTACCAGGATGGCTTTAAGGCAGTCACCTTTAGAAAATGCTTATGGCACAGATTTGTTTTTAAAAAAGGCAGAGAAATCTACCTTTCCAATTTAGGACTTCCTAATCAAATGTGAAATGAGGGTCAAATTCAACATGAGGGACTTAACGGAAATATAAAAATATGATGCCTACTGTAACTGAATAGCAGCTCTACAGAAAGGCATATAATGAGAGAAGGAAAAGTACTTTTTCCCCTAGTTGGAAGTTAGACAGTACTATAGTTAGGACAAAAATACTATCTTTTAATTTTCTCTCTCAATAACGAGGCTCGCAAGATCACTTCATCTGTTGCAATGCCAGAAATTTTTGTTTACCTTTCCCCCCCTGACAAATTTGGCTAATAAAACTGGAATATCTTACTGCTGTGATGTTGCCATGGTTTTGCCATTTCTGATGACATTCTAACTGGGATTCCTTCAAGAGAAAGCTTACATTGATTCCACTAAAACATTCCTTGTTTACATAAGCAGAGTTTGTCATGGTTGCTTTTTCTTTTTTTCTTTCTTTTCCCCATGGCAATGTCTACATCCTCTTGCTATATTTTCTCCAACCATGTGCAATTTCAGATTGCTAATGAGACATTTGGGCTGTGGCAAACCAGATGATTGCTAGGGATGGGATTTAAGTCTTTTTGTAAAATCTTTTTGAGGAGTCATTTTCTCCATAACAAGGGAGGCGTTTGAAAAGACAGTTGAATCTGCAGCAAATGCAATCCTTTTTTCATCTTCCTTTAGAATACTTATATCTTTTAAGATCTTTCTCCTGGTCAGTGTGCATCCTGTCTGTATTCACACACTTTAGTATAAAATTAATGCTGGCTGTCTCTTTCTCCTAAAAGGTTGTCACTAAGTATAAAAATTGAAGAATAAAAGTGGAATGATTGTAGAAAACTGTGTGAACTCAAAATTTACATTTAGAAGAATAGCAGATTCAACCTTAGGAAGTCACTGAGGTGGAATGCATTCCTATCTCATTAAATTTTCTATTGTTGGCCATCCCACAAAGGGAGAAACTTTTCACTCCAGTTAGGGAAGGGAAATTTTTTCAGCAGTGCATAAAGAATTGTTTCAAAATAAATTTTTAAATTCCTGTCAGACTTAATGTGGTTTTATCGGCTTGAGGCTTACATTGGTAATCAAGTATTATGAGGAGTGTTTTATGAGGACCAACTGGTTCCCAACATAAAGCACCTTCAACCCATACCCACTGGATTGATACCAGGATCACGCCGGGGCTGCATGTGCTCTGGAAGACCAAGTTAAAGGTGAAGCCCCTCCATTTAATGATGAGGAAATTCAAGTCCAGAGAGAGCTCAAGATTCACAATCCCCTGAAATAATTAAATTCTAATTGTCAAAAGAAGAAAGCCTTTGAGGTCTCCTCTTTGGTGGCTATTTGATGTTGAAATGAAGAGAACATTGTGTACTCAGACATGGGGATTGAGGTCTTCTCTTTTTGGCCATTAAAATGTGACAGCTGGAGTTGTAACTCACTGAAATACAGCCAGATGCCTCAAAGTCGAAAGAACATTAGGCAGAGTTAAGAAAATTCAGTGATGAACTAATATCCACACCCAATAGAAAAAAATTCAGTAATGGGAAGGCAAATTATTTTTGGAACAAGTTTATCCCAACTTGAAACGCTGAAACAAAAGACTGTATGTCAGTCTCACACAGGCTCTGGTGCATTGTAGACTCTGGAGATGTTAGTTGAGTTTGTATCCATTTATCTCGTTGGTGAAAGATAGAATGTGAAGTTAAGAAAATTAGCAGTTCTATTTCTATTAAAGGAATGTTCCTGGATGTTTTTCAGAATGGCTCCGTTTAGCAGTCTCAAATTGATAAAATGTCTCTAGACCAAAATGGAAGGTTAATTTAATTAGAGTGCCGTAGCTGGACTCTTCCTGATTAAATTCAGGGCTAGTGCTAATTTTCTTAAAATTAACTTGTCTTGAATTCTTCATACTTTCTTAGGGTGCCTAGTATAATACTCTGCACAAAGAAATGCTTGAGGTTTCTGGAATTGTATGATTGAAAAAATGAAATAGACTCTGATATTTGATTTAAAAATTGTTCCACTGCCTTGGCTCTATAGATGACTTTTTAAAGGTTTTAACTGAGTATCAAATAAGTCAATGATCTTGGAGGACAGACTTGTACATTTTGGCCCTCTTTGGTTTCTTTCTGATTCTCTTTCTTGGGTAATTTGTTAGTTGATACTTATCAAGCTCCAGTTTCCAGATCTGAATTTGAATTTGTGAGTACTGTCCAAACACTTTCTGCATTTTTCAATCCTTATTGATTTGCGAACACTAGGCAGGAAGATAAAGGGACATTTGATATCCTGTCATCAAAGTGATTTCAGACTTTTGATTAAGGGTTGGAAATATTTCCTCAAACCTTTTCTTTTTGGTGTGGTTGCAGTCACTTAAAACAAAGCCACTTAGTAAGTACAGTATTAGTTAGTATGGAGACAATTAGAATGGTCTGTGTTTTTGTACAAAACTTCTGGATCAACCAGTGAGGCACCTGTCATTTTTTTCTTTTTTCCTTTTATATCACAAGCTCTGGAATGGCTGTTTCTCCAGGGAGAATTAGGAAATAAAAGGCAGAGTCTGGAGCTGTGTCAGTATCTCCCCACTGAATAAGTGTGGGGAAATATTCCACTGGGAACCATGACAGCTAAAACCTTAGGTGGAAAAGCAGTACATTAAGAGAGGCTGTCAGAAGCCCAGCCCTCCTCTAACCCAGCAGCATGTGCTGAATCTTCTTCATTGTGTTCAAATGTTATTAAATATCTTGTCTGTTGCTTTAAAGGGACCCAAATCAATTCTGGTCTCTTCACAAAACAAACCTAGTCTTTGGGTAGAGTCATAATAATACTGCCCACGGATCTCATTTTGGTTAGTGGAAGCTTCAAGCTCTGAAGAGGTATCAATTAATTGTGAACAATGACAAAGCAACTATTATTTTCATTTTACGAATGAAATGATTTTTAGAGTTGGAGTGTCAGTGCATTGGCTGGAAAGAAAAAATGCAAGTTTAGACTCTCACCACTAGGTCCAATACTTAGTGTTTGTTGCTTTCTCAGTGTTTTAAAAAATTCGTTCCATGGCAACCAGTTTGGAAAGAGGGATTCACTCTCCAAGCAGGCAACAAGTACGTGATGGAGCTGCATGACTCTTTTTGGAAAGGTTTGAGTCAAACACAACATGCTGGCTCAGAGCAGAAAGGAATCTCTGCAGGTACTATTCACATCAAGTGAAAAAAATCCTTGCATTGTTCTAATGTTCATAGACCATATCCATCACGGGGGTGAGCAAGGTGGTGATCTGGCTCAAGGACTAGGATTGATCCCATCTATTTTGCCTACTTCCTGATGCCATCTAGTGACTAAATGGTGGTGTGATTATGATATTAATAGTGATCCGTCTCCCCTGCCTGACTGCTTGTTTGCCTCTAGATACTGTATGAACGGGATGGGGGAGGGCAGTGGTTGGGTACTGATGTTATTAAATCCCATGTCTCAATGATTAACATAAATTCTCCTGACAGCTTTGCAAAAATGCAATCTTTGCTTCAGATCTGGGGTTTAAAAGCATCTCTCTCGGTTTTGTGTTTCATATTAAACATGTGAAACAGTCACAGTTTTAAAGAGAAGCAGGTTTAGTTCCTTTTGAAAGGGAGGACAACTTTTTTTTTTTTTTTTTGGCTTTCTCTCACTGTCTGCAGTTGTTTCTGAAAGATGTGCACAGGTCAGAAGTAGGAAAAGGGGGCACTGAAGTAGAGCCACTGATGCAACTTAATGCTCACAGGTTCTTTGGGTGCATCTTGGGAAAATTCCCGATCCATTTTGTTGAGAAAGATACTCATTTGTTTTAGAAAAGTAAATCTATGCAGAATCTGTGAGAACAACCTGAGAATATCAAGAATATTTTAAGCCTCACATATACATTTACCACAGCATCCTCTGTCTCAAAGAAGATTCAGAGTGTCAAATTTCCTATCAGATTACTGATGGCAGCAAAAACCTGTGCTGAGAGTTTTAGACGGAAATATCAGACATTATTTTCTTGCAAATTGTAACAATAACAATGTAGCTAACAAAAATAACTTTACATTTTGGCATGATGCCATCCTTTGCTTAGATCCAATACCACAAAAGATTAGTTGATAAAATATCAATAAAATAAAGTCCTTGCAATATTTTCGATAGTAAGTGTCCCAAACAGAGTCCAATATGTAATGAAGCATTTGACTAAATAGGCTCCAGTGACTTGGCATGAACATCACACCCCACTCTGTACCCACTTCTCATCCTTTACCTTGGAGAAATCTCATGTACCAACTGGTTGAAAGGGCTAGTTTGCCTGTTAGTAAGATCTTGGCAGCAAAACACGAAGGATAAGACAACCGGTGTATATGAGAGTTGAGGGTGGGTTTAGTTGAGAATATCTAAGCTAAACTACAGCTAGTGGAGAATCTGCATGTCAGTAGATGATTAGGTATTTGTGGCAAAACTAGGTGGGAGTCCCATTCCTTTTGTCCCAACACGCCAAAACACATTTCTAGAAAATATCAACTAATGTATGGGGGCTGATCTGCTCAGTGCTGTGTTTCCAGGAAAATATAAACTCTCATCCTTTTAATCCCCCAGGATTTGACCTAGATGAGGATTTTTTTTTCAAGAGCTGTATTCAAACCCCCCCAAAGACAGAGGGTAATTGGAAAAGTCAGAAAGGAGCCCTAATTGATCCAAAAAACTTTCTATCAGAAATGCTTGCCAAATGAGGAAAGAAAAAATGAATTTCTTTCTTTTAAAAATCTATGTATGTTTTTAGAAGGATAGATATAATTAACAGTATTCTAAGCAGTTTTCAAACAACTTTGAATTTACATCTTTAACTAAAAAGGAAAAAAAAATTCAGGAATATGCTTCTTCCTTCCATGTCTCTCCCCCCACCCCCCTTCTCCCATTTATAAAAGAGATCTGATAAAAAGGAACACCAACCTGACATGGGCTTTTAGGGCAATCCTAGACATCTGAAAATGCCATTCGGGTTCTTTGACATACATCATCTATTTTTGTATTTATGTATCTCTATGTTCTAGGAAGAGGTGGAATAGAGGAGATTTACTTCTGAAACCGTATCTGATTCTCACAGAAATAATCTTCAAATTAGCATTTCAAATCTTTTTGCTTGTTTGTTTTTACACTGGTTGAAATGGCAACTTTCCATAAAAAGAAGGTTGAAAACAGCATTTCTATTTGCTGTTCATGAAAAGGTCAGTGTTTCACAAGCCTTTTAACTATTGATAGGTCTGTCTGAGCTTTATCATTTATTTGGGCTAGATTCAAGCTCAATATCCCATCTGATGTGTTATTATTTTAAATATTCAAATTCTTTCTGAAATGTAAATAACATCAAAATAGAATCAGCCTTTTATAAATGAAATTATCAAGTTATTATGTTGTGAAATTTAGAAACTTCATGGCTTAAAATAAGAGGATGGAAATTATTGGAGGCATTTTTATGACACATCTGTGTAAGTCCAGTGCATTACACAAAGTAACTCAGCAGTATAGAAAAGTGTGCCAAAAGCATACTTTTTTTTTTTTTTGGTTGCCAAAGCCAAAGGTTATGCATGCTTAGCTTTGACTTTCATATAAAAACTGAGAATGAGAGTGTTAATTGTACTGTTGTTTCTAAAAACTGGGAATCCATCTTCTGTAAGGATAATGGCTTTCAAATATCTTAGACAAGGGTAGCCTGGGATGAGATCTTAACAATTTTCTTTGGGCTAATTCTCTCATTTTAAAATATGTTCTTGTCAAGTACATAGATAATTCTCACCCACATCATTATTTTAGCCATGTTCTTTAATTATATGAGTATCATGAGAATGGAAAATCTTTTAAGATGTCTTCCTTGGGAAGAAATTACAAATTTTAATGTTGAGTATAAGAAGGTAGAGAATTATTTTTCTCACAACTAGACACATGGGCCATATCAGCTTTATCTTAGATACTTATATAATTTAGTCTTTTTAGGTGACATATTTTGAAAAGTGGTTATATATTTGGTATATATTTAAGAGAAACTGTTCTTTCCACTTGGAAAGAATGGAATCTTCACATTGGAGGATGGGTCACTGCAAACCTAGGATCATGTTTTTAGGAAAGATCTCCTTGGAGAATTTATCTATTGCTCTACCATGTGGCTTTAAGAGGTCTAATAACAAATGCTGTAAATTAAATGTGGGTTATTTCAACTTGGGAATGTAGGGGAAATGTCTTTGAAAATCTCTGGGCCATATCCTTCCAGGCAAATAAACAATTTCCAGTACAGAGGGCTGTATAATCATTCTAGTAAATGAATTCCCTTCTACACTACTGGATTTGGGTAGGTAGATCTCTTTGCAGTCAACAAATTAGGAGGGCTGGGCTCTGCATTAACTGTCAAAATTGACTCAGTAACATTGACGTTAGCTAATTTCTCTCTTGGTGTGTTTGGTTACTAATGTGAATTTCCCTACCATTTGCATATCATGAATGTAATAACTACAGAGAAGCATTTGATCCACTCGTATTTCTTGGAGGCATGGAAGCTATATATGATGGGTTTCTATGGTTACACACTTCACGTTTGGATATGTACGTGGGGGTCTTTATCCTCAACCCATACCTACATATATTTATAGAATAAAAGGCTAAGTAGATGGGCACTAAAACATGAAGCATGTGATCCAGAGAGGAACAAAATGAACAGTGCTGCTGCAGTGTGTAGCTGTAGGGTCTAATCCTGTCCTAAACATTTATAGAGGTACCACTGTCTGATGACTGTTTTCCAGGTGGAACGTCATTATATTTGACTTTCCGATAACAAATTAACTTTCAATAAAACATGACCAGAGGGCTTCCCTGGTGGCGCAGTGGTTGAGAGTCCGCCTGCCGATGCAAGGGACGTGGGTTCGTGCCCTGGTCCGGGAAGATCCCACATGCCACGGAGCAGCTGGGCCTGTGAGCCATGGCCGCTAAGCCTGTGCGTCCGGAGCCTGTGCTCTGCAGCGGGTGAGGCCACAGCAGTGAGAGGCCCGCGTACCGCAAACCACGCCCCCCCGCAAAAAAAAAAACATGACCAGAGCATTTTTAGTATGAGCCTTTTCTGCATTGTTGAGAGGTAATAGTAAACACTACTAAGGGTAATGAATATGATGGGAATAGCCGTGGAAGAACTACAAAGGTTGGAAAACGGGGAAAAAAAAAAAAAAGGTTAAGATTGCATATTCCCAAGGGGACACCTCTCTGGATCTTTGAAAAAAGGTTAGACTGCATGATTCTAAAGAATGTGAGCAGGTTAAGCATCTGTAAAATACTGCATTGATTACCAGGCAATTCTGGGCAAGCAATTCCTCCTGTAAAGACATGGGTCATAATTCTAACTACAAAGTTATGTTGCTTTTTTGAAGTTATAATGTTCTGTTCTACAAATCAATCAATGAAAATAATTTATACAATGACCACTGATTTAAAAGTCCCATAGGAGAGTCAATCAGAGGACCTTTGACAAAATGGAAATTGGGAGAGCCTCTGAGTGCATCTGTTTGGATATCTTGGCAGGGAAAAAGTCACAGCTAGATACTCACCCATTTCTCATTGGCTGGAATGCTGAAGCACTCTGTCCCTTGGGAGTCCCACCACTTAGTGGCTGCTCCTCCTATAGGTGAGACATTCTCTGCTTTGGGAGATGATTAACCATGGCTGGATTAAGCTCTAAAAATTAAATGTCTCTTACAATTTTTTCCCCTTCCTATGCTATCTTTGCAGGTGAAATATCATCAGGACCGACCAACACTTGACATATGTTGGGTGGAAGACAATGAATGGGGCTAGAGGTGATAAGAACACAATGGTTGGAAAGAAGAGCAGAAATGCAATCCATGACCAAAATCTGTAAGTAGATCTGAATGAAAGTTCATGAAGCCACTCATCACAGCACCTTTCCTTCTTGGTAAGATAAATATGATTTTTATATGTCTCTTCTATGTAATGTGCTTGATTATCAATTGAAATGCTCAATTCTACCAACAGCTGGAATGTCTTGGCCAAGTGCAGTGATTACTACAACAAAAGCCAAGTGCCATTTTTAGGTCACTGTAAGATCCAGTGTCGTACATGGTTGATCATGAAATGGCCAAATATTCTTGAGTTATGAAACTATACTCATGACTTGCTCTGGATATAACTGCCCACAATCAGACACAGACAGAAACCATAATCAAAGAGAAACTACACATCTTGAGCCAGGAAACACTGAAAGAAGTCTTAAAGGAGTTGATTTACATTCTCAAGAAAGTGAAGTTTTGTCACCATTAGAGAATGTAAGGGCTTCATCATCTACCAGAGGAAATGTGTTATTTTTCTGATTGCTCCCACAATGTTCTCAGATGTAAGCAGCCAAACTGGTGAATCTCACTTTGACAGATTAGGAGCAGGGGCCCTGGGCTGTGGAATCAACAATGAATCTAGCCCCCCGTGGACAAGACCATGTGTACAATGATCTTTTATTAATCATGAGACCACTGCGGGGGGAGGTATTGCATTAGGAAGTCTCATTGTGGATGAGAGCCACCTATCAGAATAGCTGCAGAGTTGAAGACAGCATGCTTTTTAAGAAAAAATTATAAGAAGAAAAAACTTAGTGTGTATGCTGTGAGCCATAAGAGCAAAGCTCCATAAAACCTTCACTGGTGGAAGGCTTGAATCAAAATCTTTGAAAGAATAAAATTAGCTTATAAGAGGTTAGAATCATTGGGCCACGGCATTTTGCTGAAGAGTTGCTCAACAGTCAAGGCTACTCTGGTCACTGAATTATTCCTTTCACTGTTAAAGAAATAGATGTTGGCTGCTCATTCTGTGTTAAACCAAAGATTGGGTCCCAGGAGACACATTAATTGTTGATCCAGGAAAATTACCTTCCCATAGGAAAGTGTTCTGTGTATGACCATATATGGATATAATATGGGAATTCTAAAGAATAATATGAAGAATTCTAAAGAAAAATTTAAAGACAATGAGATGCATAAAGTATCATTTATCTCAATATTCTGACCCTCTGCTCCTTTGGGACATTAAAAGGAAACAATGCATGACCAAAGGGTTGATATTTGCCAAGTCGAATACTGGGCATCTATTTTCTTTCTTTTGGATGAGGATACCAATTGCACAATAATACCTTTTTGGTCTTTATTTCTTCAAAACATGAAAACAAAAGATGAAGTGGATGACAATGAGAAGAGAGAAAACATTCCATACAGAATATGCTGTATTACTAGTGATTAAATCAGAAACAATTAGAAACTTTATTTGTCTGTGTCGATAGTGTGTACCATTTATAAGGAACAGCACAATTAGTGCACTTCCCCCCCAAGCTGTGCATAATACACACAAAATAATCAAACAAAATAATTTTACACGACTATAATTCCTAATACAACCCTGAACAACCAGAATCATATTTTCTCTAAAACATGAAAATTTAAAAAGCAAACAAACCAAAAAGCTTTGAAGTTGACCAATGGCAAGGATTTCTTAAAGTCCTTTGTGAAAATTTGCTATGGGATTATTAACATTCCAAATATGGCTAGAAAGGAGGGCAAAGTCTTTCTAATGTTTCAACAACTCATATCCCTTGACAATTTACTTGGTGTTCCTAGACTAGCTTTCTATTTAATAAATCTTCAAAAAAAAAAAAAAGGGTTAGAGTTTGCCCTCAAAGGAGTTAGGCCACCAGTGTGTTGGGCCATGACAGGTAGGGGTGAGGCTCCAAGAGATAGGAGAAGTTGTAGAGCTGTGGGGGGCATAGAAAAGTACTGCTGTCCAAGAAGGATAAAAATTGGGGTTAATTGGGCCTTCTCAGTGATCTGGATCACCAGCACAATTGCCTTACCTGGTTTAAAATGGGAAGATGTGCAGATCTGCAAGATTGGCTACGGATACATAGAATGCTTTTTGTACCCTATGCCTTATACTGTCTCAGTTAAAGAAAATCTTAGATATTTAGACAAGAGGGTTTCAGAATTGTGTTTTTCTCGTAAGATCAAACTGTTTCCATGTGGCTGTGTTAACCCCCTCTGGGCAGGGATCTGGGCTGTCTTGTCCATGGTTTAGTCCCCAAGAGGTAGCACAGTACCTGACATATTGAGTGGGTAACCAGCATTTAATTGTTCATTCGGTCACCCAATGTTTATTAAATGATGAATGAGCGTGATTATTACGTGGAAGAAAATACAAATTAAAATTGTTGAGAGTTAAGTATCTTTGAATCAATACAGAGGGCTTAGGGGTGTCTCCGGCCTGGGATTCTTTATGGATAGAGAAGTGTCTGAGAGGGGACCTAAGTCATTCCATTTATACCTCATTCGTGGACTCATGGCTTTGGAATGTTGGGTTTATCCACACTCTCTGATACTGTGAAACAGAAAGAGCCATTCCTTTTCCAGGGTTAAAAATCTCCCAGGGCAATGCTCCTGGGAGGCACTAATCATCCCATTTAATTGCTTCCTCCTTAGTCCTAGGTAGAGAAGATACACTTTTAAAGGCCTGTTGCTCACCATGGCTTCTTTCCTCCCCAGGAACTGCAGATACAATCAGAGGGGTCTGGACAGTGAAAGAAACAGGGCTCCAAATTGCCTTTTACATACAAAAATAAAATGAACAAACCAGCACCATCTACCATCTGTGCCAGACAGAGCAGATGTGAAATAAATACTTTGGGGGCAGGGGTGTCGTGGGAATGGAGGCTTCCAAAGCTCAGGCACATCTAATGCATCCCCTTCTCTACATGCCCTTCTCCTTGGCCTTCCTGAACCAACAGGTGAGTTTTTTTGAGGCTCTGATGTGTACCAAGTGGCTAATTTTCCATGAAGATACTTTGTAGTTTGCCTACTGTCCTCTCAATAGCTTTAACTTCCCATGTAACAGTTATTGCTTCTTAGAAATGAACATGCAGATCCATGAATAAGCCATTTTCTCCTTTTATCCCTAATCAAACTCAATAACAACACAAAAGTTACAACTCAGGTGAAAAGAAAACTCACTTATGTCTTCAATGTCCCATCAATCAACGTTGCCCAATGGGAGAACGGTATGTGCTATACTCTACTATGTACAGATACGCTTGGTTGTGTTGTATTTGTTTTTCATCCATGCACTGTGTAACAGGTATCACAACAACATTCCCAAACAGGCCCATGAAGGAGGAGCAGGTGTTCGGTCATGACTGGAACAGGAGTGTGCAGGCCATGGATGCTTTGAAAACAGAACTGACGGACGATCCCAGGCAAGAGCCACATGGGACTGGGACACACACTGATGCAAGTGGAAAAGGATGATGTGCTTTTGGAATGGGGTTATTCTTCCTGTTTGTATGAGGGGAGGGGAGCAGGAAGGTTGGGATGGGGGGCCTGGGGGGTGAGCAGGGCTGGAACACCAGAATATAAGGGCCTTGCTCATCACAGTCCAGTGCTAAAGAGATAAGAAAGGATTTTGCATGTTCCTGGGAATCTAGGCGCGATGTGCCTGTACCTGGTGAACAAGAGTGCCAGGCATCCTATCTTTCACTATCAGACTCTATCTAGGACCATGACTTTTCTGGGCTCCATTCCAGCTGCCGTGTTTCTTCTTGGAGGCAGCTTCACCTCTGCGCTCGCATCCCAGAGATGAGCATGCAATTTAGTTATATGGTGAAGACATGCTTCTTTCTTTTTCCATGCCCATTTCCTCTCTTCATCCAAAATAATGTTTTAAATGTTTGGGGGAAGGGAGAGTAATCTTAATGATTTCCATTTTTACCTGAAACCCATTTGCATTGAGATTGGTCATCACCTCCCACAAGAGAAACAAAAACCCTGATCCTCCCCAAAAACCAAAACAAAAGCCTAACATCAACTACCTCCCCAACCCCCGCCCCAAACAAGCCAAAAACAAACAGAAAACAAATCAAAGACTTAACGATTTATGAACCGGGGGAGAACACAGCCCTCAGAGGCTGAGCTGCAAAGATGGCCCTGCCTCCACGCCTGGTTCAACGTGACGATGCCCCTGGGAACAGGAGGTGATGCCTTCTCACTCCGGCCCTAGTACAGAGTCTGCTCGTGAGGCTGGATTCCATCAGCAGGTAAGTGGACATGACAAATGTCAGTTTCTTCTGTTCGTTATACATAATTTTTTATGTATATATATGTATATATATATAAATTTACTACGTCTGATTGTTCCTTTAGAAGCCTTTTATGTGGCAGTAGGCCTCCAGGGAGGAGAAGAAAATGTACAAGAGCCACAGGAGCACAAAGAGGCAGGATGTGAGGAGCTTGGCAGTCCGGGGCCCACCCAGCTCACCTCCGATTTCTGGCCTCCGCCGATACAGCAGCACCCCGACATTGATGAAAGCAAAAATGGTGAAGAGAGTGACGGAGAAAGCCAGCGTGCCGGGGGACACTTTGAACTGTTCCCCGTTGGCTGCATGGTAGATGGCAGCGATGGACCAGGCCACGCCAATTCCCAGGAAGACGTTCACTGCGTTGCTGCCTGTGACGTTACCTATGGATGCATCTGCGTACTGGTCCTGGGTGGCGGCCACTTTGCTTGCAAATGTGTCTGTGGAGGAAGAAGAAAAAGGCAATGACACTTAGCCACTTAAAGGGGTCTGTGGAGTGCAGGCAGCTTCAGCTGCGTACTCTGGAATCAAACCCTTGATGGAGACCCCGTGACCAGGACAGAGTCCCAGTCGTGTGGTCAAAACGACAGGATCCAGGTATCAGGACTTGCTGACTTATAGGTGACCTTGGTCAAGTTCTTTACCCACAGATACCATGGTTCTTTGTAACACTGAGTCTGTAGGGAGGCATGTTTCAGAGCGTTATCATGGCCTATCTACATCAGAATCAGATGGCGTCCTTCTTAAGAATGAATATTACCAGGCTTCGTCCAGCCGTGCTAGATCATAAGTGCCGGGACTCAGGAACATGGTTTTACAACATGCCAAGAGATTCTAGGTCAATGAAGTTTGAGAATGGCTGCTGAAGGGTATTACTGAAGGCTGCTGTATCATCAGCTCTAGTTCATAGATGAGAAGGTTCAGGGCTCAGGAAATATTTCCAAAGATTCAAGAGCAAGTCAGTGGTGGAAGTGAAACTAACTGACCCATGATAACAAGTGACATGTGCCTAGAGCCTTACAAATAGGAAAGCAGATTCACCTATGTTATTGTGTTGATGGTGACAACAATTCTAGGAGGAGAGGAAACTTTATAGGTGAGGGTACTGGGCTCAGAGAGGTGCAACATCACACAGCGAGAAAGAAGCCATGTTAAGGCTTGAGCTCAGGCCTCCTGCCTTCATGCAAATGCTGTTCATCGTTCCATCTCACACTTCCCTGGCCTGGCATGTTAATGGCCATCCTCAAAGCTCTCTCTCTTTTTTTTTTTTTTGCGGTACGCGGGCCTCTCACTGTTGTGGCCTCTCCCGTTGTGGAGCACAGGCTCCAGACACGCAGGCTCAGTGGCCATGGCTCACGGGCCCAGCCGCTCCACGGCATGTGGGATCTTCCCGGACCGGGGCACAAACCTGTGTACCCTGCATCGGCAGGTGGACTCTCAACCTCTGCGCCACCAGGGAAGCCCCTCAAAGCTCTTTGTTCGCCAATAATCCTGTATGCATCTTTTCTCTGAAGCTGGGAAAATCATACATTTCCTTTCTCTACAGGGAGTAGGACAAGACTGACTTACACTTGGTGAGTCGAGCACAGGGGCTTAGTGCAAACTTGAGTCAGAGGGCGTCGAATTCTGCCTGCACAACGGAATGTGTGACCCCAGGCAGATTACTTAGTTTTTCTGAGACTCAATTTCCTAATCTGTGAAATGAGAATAGTAATGCCCACTTCAGAGTGCTTTTGTTCAATTGAGCTATTCTATGTAAAATGCTAACGTTTCTTTGTACAAAGCAAGAGCAGCTCCTTTTGTTGCTTTGGGAAGACAGTGTGAACGGAGCTGCCTAGATCCATTTATTACAAGTTGACGCTGGATCTGAAATAGCTCCCTTTATTAAGATGTGAACAGGACTTGTAAGATATTCAACTTCCTTTCTATATGCTCACCTAGTTACCGGTATCAAAGTCCTTTCAGTTACCTCTGCAAAATACGTTGCACAGTCGGTTTAGAGTAGATATTAGTAACTGTCAAATTGCACTCACGTGTGCAAAGCCAGCAATGGCAGGTATGCTGTTACTACAAGGCATGATGCTCTGAGCATGCGTGTAGCTGTGTGATACCTGGATTACTCTCTCCCCTCTGTTGCTATTCGTTGCCACTTCCAATGAGGATGATACATAAAGCACGTACGTTTCTATCAGCCTGTAGATTCTTAGGCTTTTACCATGGATGCTGAGAAGCTACTGGATCTGTGGTATCACATTCTTTCTGACAGGGAACTGGTTAACCTTGAGGGCCCATCTCACTGATTCTGACCTGTCTGTGATGGAAAGCAGATTTTAGTTACTGTTTGATAAAGAGGCGGACTGCTTACTCTGTGCTACACACGTTACACGGACATTTTCATTCAACCCTCTTATCAACCTTATAGAGTAGATGCTATTATTCTGCTTTTACAATGTGGGAAACAGTGATGTTTTGACAGTATGCCTCTTGGACAGGGTGTCTGTCAACAAAGCAAGGACTCTGAAACCAAATCTGTTTGATTTCAGAGCCCATTCTCACCCTAGACCTCACCGCCCCTCCCAGGAAGGCTGAAGGTTTCCTTCCCTCTCGGTCCATTTCAGGTTACCCTGTGCCTGCCACTCAGAAACCTTGAAACAGCTCCTTCCTGTATCAGTGAGAGCCAA
Source organism: Mesoplodon densirostris (assembly GCF_025265405.1). Lineage (NCBI taxonomy): Eukaryota > Metazoa > Chordata > Mammalia > Artiodactyla > Ziphiidae > Mesoplodon > Mesoplodon densirostris. The sequence continues at coordinate 32,573,351 of NC_082674.1, forward strand.
GACTGAAGGAGGTACAGGCAGCTTGCTGACCTGTCCTGCTGGACGGGTGCTGCCTTTCTGCATTCGTGATCACACACTGCAGCCCTATCAGGACTATCACAACAGAGGCCGGTGAGTAAAAGCCCAGTGAGACAATCTTCAAGGTCTCTAGCTGTTCATTATTAAGAGTTCTTAGGACCTGACACAGCAGCAGCCTCAAAAACAATGAAGTCATTTTGCTTTGACTTTTCGAGGACAGACAGACAGCTCAGCAAGGAAAGTAAAGGAACAGAGTCTAAAGCAGGAGAAAGCCACTTACAGCTCAGCTGCTGCTGAGGATCACCTGAGATGTTATTTTGTGCTGATGTGGCTGCTGGCGGTGGCTAGTGACTGGGGGGTGCCTTCTCCCCCATGCTGTAGGGGCGGGGACCTGGCATGTTCCACAGCAGACACATGCATACCCGCCCCGGCACACAGTATGTGGCACACTAGACTTCCTGGGTGCCCCATCTCCACTCGGAAACCTTGGACTTTCTGGATGGCATCTCTGCTGCCGCCCCAGAAGGGAATGACGCACAAATTCAAAGTTTACTGGGCCCTCCTGGGTCTGCAGGGACTTCTCCCTTAAGCCATTTTTCAATAGCCTATTAATATGAATAGCGCATGTAATAATAGGTTCCTGTTTACAAATGCCTTTCTTTGGATTCTCTGAAAATTAGTTGCCAAAGTGATTAGCTCTTCACATAAATGAAACATGTTTGGGCCTCTTAATCAGGGAGGTTTTTTTTACCTGGGTTATACATCAGACCTTTGCTTTTCAATTCAAAAGCTGTGTAAAAAAAATTGTAGAAACACAAGTAAATCCAAACCATCAGCCTTAAGTGCAACAGAGACAACTCTGAATTCCAAAGGAAGTGTGATGGAATCTCCCCCAACTACCTTCTCTCACTGCTGCTTAGTGCACAGAGCAGCGGAGCACAGACTGCAGGCAAGGCCCTGCCAAGCCTGACCCTGAATGCCAAGCCCGCAGCCTGCTCATGGCTGAACAAGGCAAAAGCCACTCAAATGCCATTCCCCACAGTGAAGTCCAAACAAGGACTATTGACATGGTGTAAGCATATTCAGAACTTGGCCCGTTAAATACAAACATCTATGAATCAGATTTCCACTGTGATTGGTACAGACTAAGTTATGTTGATAATCATTTACATATGTGTGTATACCTATATCTACATATATACTTCAAGTTAGTATTCTAATAGTAATTTTTGCTTCTAACTCCCACCTTGAATTCTTATGAATTTTATTTTTATATTCTTCCTTTCTTATAAACATCTTTATTTTCAAACTTCAGTTCTATTCATTGCTCAGCCATATTATAATTTGTTTGCCATGTCTTTTATTATGTAATAAGACTCACAATAGGAATAATCTTGGCAAATAGGAATAATCTTGGCAAATATCGATGGGCTGGACACATGGACTAGTCACTATTCTGAGCCCTTTGATCAGCCCCTATAAACTTCTTGATGGAAATGCAAGCGCTAAAATTTTATTTTATTTTTTTTTGACCGCACTGTAAGGCATGCAGGACCTTAGTTCCCTGGCCAGGGATCGAACCCGCGCCCCCTTAATTGTAATACATTTTAAATTAGTCGTAGAGTTTTAGACTTTTTGTCCTGCCTCCTTGGTACCCACTAACAGGGAAGATTTGTTTGGCAGGCTGTGTGGCTGGAATTAAGCCACAGGTTACAGAGTCAGGACATAATTGTTCTCTGCATCTAACTTTGGCGGCTAAGTCATCTAGTCAATATGCAGGAATATTGACTAGATATCAACACACTCCCCTTTGCTCCAGAAATGATTTTTTAACTGAACTTAAACTTTATTGCTACATACAGACAAAGCCTCAAACATCTCTTCTGTAAAAAGGATAGTTCTTACAGCCCTGCAGGTCACAGGAAGGGTTTTCGTATTACCTAGAGTACCATCCCACGTGGTTTAACTTCGTCTTGACTCTTAGCAGGTGCTGGGGGCCAGCTGTGCAACTCTCAAGTGCTTCGCGCCCAGGAGCAGATTTTGACTGGAGCCCAGCCTGCTACGGAGGCATGGTTGCCGCTTCCCATCACCTGCGAATTACTGATGACACAGGGGACAGACCAGGCGGTTCAGAGCTTCCTGCTGCGTTAGTGGGAGAAGTCTCATCAAGGGGACCCTCTGGGCTCTTCTGTCAGTGTGTTCTTGGCAAGACACTCACTCTCTGGGGGGTTCTGCTTTCCTAACTTTACTGTTTGGGTGGTCCATAGAATACATCAAGAGACTCAATTCATATATCTGATTTTGGTGGGATTGTTCTTTTTTGCAGGCGTTTGTACATGACCACCCACCTTCCTTCAAATTGACTAATGATGACAATATCTCACTTTAAAGAATAAATGACCTAGATGAAATACTCAGTGATCTCTAGACCTGAAGATCTTGCCAGTGATGAAATTGTGGCAGTATTTATGGAGTTTAACCACAGAGCACAGGGTCATTTGACCTCTTAAAAATAGGTAAGAAATGTTGGCAAGGTTACTTACTTCAAATCACATGACCATTTATATGAGTGTAGCCATGCAATGACTGGTGGCAGTGATGACTGTTTCAGATACTGTGTATCATGTCAATCCAGTGTGCATATCACTGGCACTGGAAATACTGGCAGAGCCTAGTTAAAAAAAACAATGAAGATTTGTGGCTCCACCCTTCACCCACTTAATCAGACTCTGAGAAAAAGATACAGGAATACACATTTTAATATGTGCCTGAGGTGCCTAGCTTTTACACCAAGGTTCAAGAACCATAGCTCTCAGGCATGGAAATGGAAGCTACTACTCCCTACTCCCAGTGCCCACAGTTTGGGGGGGCCTTGCTTGCAGTAAGAGATGTTTGAGTCTCAGGGAAGCAGCTAATTGAGGAGAAGTAAGGAGCAGCTGATTCCTCTTAGAGACAGTGATGCCCTCTGATAGAGTGGTTATTTGCTCATAAAACAGCTTGGTGGAGGGGCTGGGACTGCTTGACCGTGAAGTCCCCCACTCTCAAGTTGTGCTATACTCTTAATTTTTTTTGAAAAAAAAAAAAAAAAACCCATTCCTGCATGGCAACTATAAAAGGCCAAGGAAAGAATGAAATTTACTTAAATTAGTTGAATTCTGGCTCTTTCACTTGCCAGGTAAGAAGCTTACCTACTTTAATATGGTTTTGAGGGAAATGAGTTAACATGAACAGCACTCAGAATAGGGCCTGGCCCTTAATTAGTGCTCAATATTAGAAATTTTTTTTTTTTTTTTTTTTTTGTGGTACTGTGGCCTGTCTCATGGCGGAGCATAGGCTCCGGACACGCAGGCTCAGCAGCCATGGCTCACGGGCCCTGCCGCTCCGTGGCATGTGGGAGCTTCCCAGACTGGGGCACGAACCCGTGTCCCCTGCATCAGCAGGCAGACTCTCAACCACTGCGCCACCAGGGAAGCCCTAGTAATTATTTTTATAATACAACAGAATCCATAAGTGGTATGGAATTGTGAGTTACTGTAATGATTCTAAGCTTCTGGGGAGTTATAACACCCTTTAAAGACATATTAACTTTATGGTCCTAGGTATTTAAAAATGTGGTAGAATATACAACTATTCTTAAAATCAAAGAGATTTTTATTTTGAAAATTCCATATAACCTAAGTCATAAAAAGACATTAGAGATCTGGTTCATGGCCCTAATTTTACTAGTGACTGAAAGGCAGACCTCTTTGCTTAAACAATGTATGTATTCCTCTCTATCCTTTCCTCTCTTCTATGCAGTTTTGTTTCCCTCTTTGAGAATTCGAAATTTTATTTATGTACTCATTCCCTGTCACTAAGAACCTTAAACAAGTTTTTGCTTTTGGTTGTGATTGTAAGGCCAACTGGCCCGAGGCAGGGGAATGCAATCAGATTCACAGGTTGCATCAGACCGAAACTCTCCGGACCACCCAGTTCCAGAAACTGACCTGGAGACATTCCGGACCACCCAGTTCCAGGAACTGAACTGGGGACTTTCCACCTGGCCCAGCCTTCCCACCTTTCAAGGGGCGGGACTAGTGGTCCCAAGACTGATGTAACTGGCACCAGATATTCCCACGATGCCCGAAGAGACCACCAAATAAGGAATACCCTGCGCCCTCCCAGATTCACCACACCCCTTTCCCTTCTTCCCCTATAAAATCTTGCTCAACCTTCGCCTGGGTGCAACTTCTCTGGCCCCTTTCTCTCGGACCAGTGAACCTCGCCCGGGAGCGCCCCCTAATAAAGCTCACTTGAAGCTTTCCTCTGTTTTGCGATGCCGTTTGTTAAGATCCGACCTTACAGTGATATTTATTTACCCCAGTAAATATGAAATCCACACTTTCTTACTTACATACACATACTCACTTCACTGGTTCAAATGAAAAGAAACCTTGTTTGACATCTAAGTGAAGTTTAAGAGATCAGGGAATTACTGATGTTTGACTGAATAATGACCAGTTAGGAGAGGAGTTGTAAAAACTGAAAAAGGGAAAAACACATAAAATTTCTGCCCATAAAAACTGTCCCTGAAAAAGAAATGGAGACAATGACACCTATTTTTAGAAGAGAAGAAAAGAGGTAAGTGAAAAGCTCAAGAGGACTCATGTTGGCAGGTCAGAACACCTGTTTCTACTCATTTTTATCACCAGGGTAACTTTTGAAAAATACCAAATTGTGAGGTCCACTATGAGTTTCTGCTTCCTTGGTCTGGAATGCGGTCTGAGCACTGGCATCTTTCAAAGCTCCCCAAGCAGACTGAGGTCCACTAACCAACTACTCAGAGCCCTTGCTTCACCCTCTGTGTAAGGACAATGGCACCTTCCCTGGATTAGCTAAGATAATGCATGGAATAGCTCTGACACGTAGGTCAACAAAATCAGTGTTTTGGGAACAACAGGGTGGAGACAAGATACAGAGTAGAGGACGTGAGCTCACCTCTTCTTATGAAAACACCAAAATCACAACTAACTGCTGAAAAACCATCAACAACAAAACACTGGAACTTACCAAAAAAGTTATCCTAAATCCAAAGCCAAAGAAGCCACAGTGAGCCGGTAGGAGGGGCTCAATTGTGATAAAATCAAATCCCATACCCACTGGGTGGGCAACCCATAAACTGGAAAATAATTATGTCACAGAAGTCTTCACAAGAGTGAAAGTTCTGAGCCCCATGTCAGGCTCCCAGCCTGGGGGTCTGGCAACAGGAGGTGGAGCCCCCAGAGAATCTGGCTTTGAAGGCCAGCAGGGTTTCATCACAGGAATTCCACAGGACTGGGGAAAACAGAAACTCCACTCTTGGAGGGCACACACACACAAGGTCTTGTGCACACCAGGACCCAGTGAAAAAAGCAGTGGCCTCATAAGGGCCTGGGCCAGACCTACCTGCTGGTGGTGGAGGGTCTCCTGTGGAGGCAGGGGTGCCTGTGGCTCACGGTAGGGACGAAGACACTGGCAGTGGTAGTTCTGGGGAGTACTCATTGGTGTGAGCCCTTGAGGGGGCCACCATTTTCTCACCAAGACCTGGCCCCACCCAACAGGCTGTAGGCTCCAGTGCTGGGACTCCTCAGTCCAGACACCCAACAGGGCAGGAACACAGCCCCACCCATCAGCAGACAGGCTGCTTAAAGTCTTCCTGAGCATATAGTTGCCCACTAAACTCACCGCTTGACATGGCCCTGGCCACCAGAGGGACATACCCAGTTCCACCCACCAGTGGGCAGGAACCAGTCTCTCCCACCAGGAAACGTGCACAAGCCTCTGAGACAACCTCATCCACCAGGGGCCAGACAGCAGGAACAAGAAGAACTACAATCCTGCAGCCTGTGGAACAGAAACTGCAATCACAGAAAGTGAGAAAAAATGAGACAGGAGAGGAAATGTCCCAGATGAAGGAACAAGATAAAACCCCAGAAGAACAACTAAGTGAAGGGGCAATAGGTAATCTACCCAAAAAAGAATTCAGGGCTTCCCTGGTGGCACAGTGGTTGAGAGTCCACCTGCCAATTCAGGGGACACGGGTTCATGCCCCGGTCCGGGAAGATCCCACATGCCGTGGAGTGGATGGGCCCGTGAGCCATGGACGCTGAGCCCGTGCGTCCAGAGCCTGTGCTCCACAACGGGAGAGGCCACAACAGAGAGGCCCGTGTACCGTAAAAAAAAATAAAAAATTCAGAGTAATGATAGTGATCCAAGATCTTGGAAAAAGAATGGAGGGACGGAGCAAGAAGATACAAGAAATGTTTAATCTCCAAAATATACAAGCAACTCATGCAGTTCAATATAAAAAAACCAAACAACCCAATCCAAAAATGGGCAGAAGACCTAAATAGACATTTCTCCAAAGAAGATATACAGACTGCCAACAAACACATGAAAGAATGCTCAACATCATTAATCATTAGAGAAATGCAAATCAAAACTACAATGAGATATCATCTCACACCAGTCAGAATGGCCATCAAAAAAATCTAGAAACAATAAATGCTGGAGAGGGTGTGGAGAAAAGGGAACACTCTTGCACTGTTGGGGGGAATGTAAATTGATACAGTCACTATGGAGAACAGTATGGAGGTTCCTTAAAAAACTACAAATAGAACTACCATATGACCCAGCAATCCCACTACTGGGCATATACCCTGAGAAAACCATAATTCAAAAAGAGTCATGTACCAAAATGTTCATTGCAGCTCTACAATAGCCTGGAGATGGAAACAACCTAAGTGTCCATCATCCGATGAATGGATAAAGAAGATGTGGCACATATATACAATGGAATATTACTCAGCAATAAAAAGAAACGAAATTGAGCTATTTGTAATGAGGTGGATAGACCTAGAGTCTGTCATACAGAGTGAAGTAAGTCGGAAAGAGAAAGACAAATACTGTATGCTAACACATATATATGGAATTTAGGGGAAAAAAATGTCATGAAGAACCTAGGGGTAAAACAGGAATAAAGACACAGACCTACTTGAGAATGGACTTGAGGTTATGGGGAGGGGGAAGGGTAAGCTGTGACAAAGCGAGAAAGAGGCATGGACATATATACACTACCAAATGTAAGGTAGATAGATAGTGGGAAGCAGCCGCATAGCACAGGGAGATCAGCTCGGTGCTTTGTGACCACCTAGAGGGGTGGGATAGGGAGGTTGGGAGGGAGGGAGACACAAGATGGAAGAGACATGGGAACATATGTATATGTATAACTGATTCACTTTGTTATAAAAGCAGAAACTAACACACCATTGTAAAGCAATTATACTCCAATAAAGATTTAAAAAAAAAATAAAAGGCCAGAAACTTAAAACAATCTTGTTTATATACAGATTGCTATATCAAAAACTCATGGTAACCAAACCAAAAATCTACAATAGATATACACACAAAAAAGAAAAAGGAATCCAAACACAACACTAAGTCATCAACTCACAAGAGAACAAAAGAGGAGGAAAGAAAAAAGGCCAACAATGAACCAAAAACAATTAAGAAAATGGCAATAAGAGCATACATATTGATAATTACTTAAAAGGATTAAATGCTCCAACCAAAAGACATAGACTGGCGGAATGGATACAAAAACAAGACCTGTATACAGGCTGTCTACAAGAGACCCACTTCAGATCTAGAGACACATACAGACTGAAAACAAGGGGATGGAAAAAGCTATTCCATGCAAATGGAAACCACAAGAAAGCTGGAGTAGCAATACTCATATCAGACAAAATAGACTTTAAAGAATGTTACAAGAGACAAGGAAGGACACTCCATAATGATCAAGGGATCAATCCAAGAAGAAGATATAACAATTGTAAATATACACCTCAGTAAATAAGGCAAATTCTAACAGCTGTAAAAGGGGAAATCGACAGTAACACAATAATAGTAGGGGATTTTAACACCCCACTTTCACCAACAGACATCATCCAAAATGAAAATAAATAAGGAAACACAGGACTTAACACATTAGGCCAGATGAATTTAATATTTACAGAGCATTCCATCAAAAAGTGCCAGAACACACATTCTTCTCAAGTGCACATGGAACATTCTCCAGGACTGATCACATGCTGGGCCAAAAAGCAAGCTTCAGTAAATTTAAGAAAATTGAAATCACATCAAGCATCTTTTCTGACCACAACACTTTGAGGTTAGAAATCAACTACAAGAAAAAAAAAACTGTAAAAAACACAAACACATGGAGACTAAACAATATGCTGCTAAACAACCAATGGATCACTAAAAAAAAAAAAAAAATCAAAGAGGAAATTTAAAAATACCTAGAGACAAATGAAAAGGAAAGCACAAAAATCTCAAACCTATGGGATGCAGCAAAAGCACTTCTAAGAGGGAAGTTTATAGCAATACAATCTTACCTCAGGAAACAAGAAAAACCTCAAACAACCTAAACTTATACCTAAAGAAACTAGAGAAAGAAGAACAAACAAAACCCAAAGTTTTGTTTGTAGAAGGAAAGAAATCATAAAGATCAGAAATATAGATGAAGGAAACAATAGCAAAGGTAAATGAAACTAAAAGCTGGTTCTTTGAGATTAACAAAATTGATAAACCTTTAGCCAGACCCATCAAAAAAAAGAGGGAGAGGGCTCAAATCAATAAAATTAGATATGCAAAAGAAGAAGTTACAATGGAAGCCACAGAAATACAAAGGATCATAAGAGACTACTACAAGCAACTATATGCCAATAAAATGGACAACCTAGAAGAAATGAACAAATTCTTAGAAAGGTACAGTCTTCCAAGACTGAACCCGGAAGAAATAGAAAATATGAACAGATCAATCACATGTACTGAAATTGAAACTGTGATTTGAAAACTCCCAACAAACAAATGTCCAGGACCAGATGGCTTCACAGGCAAATTTTATCAAACATTTAGAGAAGAGTTAACACATATCCTTCTGAAACTCTTCCAAAATATAGCAGAGGGAGGAACACTCCCAAACTCATTCTACGAGGCCACCATAACCCTGATACCAAAACCAGACAAAAATGTCACAAAAAAGAAAACTACAGACCAGTAACACTGAAGAACATAGATGCAAAAGTCCTCAACAAAATACTAGCAAACTGAATCCAAAAATACATTAAAAGGATCATATACCATGATCATGTGGGATTTATCCTGGGGATGCAAGGATTTTTCAATATCCACAAATTAATCAGTGTGATACACCACATCAACAAGTTTAAGAATAAAAACCATATGGTCATCTCAATAGATGCAGAAAAAGCTTTTACAAAATTCAACACCGATTTATTATAAAAACTCTCCAGAAAGTGGGCATAGAGGGAACCTACCTCAACATAATAAAGGCCATATATGTCAAACCTACAGCTAACATCATTCTCAATGGTGAAAAGCTGAGAGCATTTTCTCTAAGATCAGGAACAAGACAAGGGTGTCCACTCTCGCCTCTTTTTTCAACTTAGTTTTGGATGTCCTAGCCATGGCAATCACAGAAGAAAAATAAAAGGAATCCAAATCGGAAAAGAAGAAGTAAAACCGTCACTGTAGGCAGATGACATGATACTATACATAGAAAATCTTAAAGATGCCACCAGAAAACTACTAGAGCTCATCAATGAATTGGTAAAGTTGCAGGATACAAAATTAATACACAGAATCTGTTGCATTTCTATACACTAACAACAAAACATCAGAAGGGGAAGTTAAACAATCCCATTTACCATCACATCAAAAAGAATAAAACACCTGGAATTAACCTACCTAAGGATGCAAAAGACCAGTACTCTGAAAACTGTAAGATGCTGATGAAAGAAATCAAAGATGATACAAACACATGGAAAGATCTAGTGTGTTCTTGGATTGGAGGAATCAATATTGTGAAAATGACTGTATTACTCAAGGCAATCTGCAGATTCAATGCAAGCCCTATTAAATTACCAATGACATTTTTCACAGAACTACAGCAAAAAATCCTAAAATTTGTATTGAGACACAAAAAATCCCGAATAAGCAAAGCAATCTTGATTAAGAAAAATGAAGCTGGAGGAATCAGGCTCCCTGATTTCAGACTATACTACAAAGCTACAGTCATCAAAAGAGTACAGTACTGGCACAAAAACACAAATACAGATCAATGGAACAGGACAGAAAGCCCAGAGAGAAACCCACGCACCTATGGTCAATTAATCTATGTCAAAGAAGGTAAGACTATACAATGGAGAAAGATAGTCTCATCAATAAATGGTGCTTGGAAAACTGGACAGCTACATGTAACAGAATGAAATTAGAACATTCTTTAACACCATATACAAAAATAGACTCAAAATGGATTAAAGACCTAAATGTAAGACCCGATACTATAAAACTCCTAGAGGAAAACATAGGCAGAACACTCTGACATAAATCGCAGCAATATCTTTTTCGACTGTCTCCTAGGGTAATAGAAATAAAAATTAAAATAAACAAATGGGACCTAATTAAACTCAGAAGCTATAGCACAGCAATGGAAATCATAAACAAAATGAAAAGACAACCCACAGAATGGGAGAAAATATTTGCAAATGATGCAACCGACTAATTAATAAGGGATTAATCTCCAAAATTTACAAACAGCTCATGCATCTCAGTATCAAAAAAACAAACAACCCAATCAAAAAATGGGCAGAAGACCTAAATAGACATTTCTCCAAGGAAGACATTCAGATAGCCAAGAGGCACATGTAAAGATGCTCTACATCACTAATTATTAGAGAAATGCAAATCAAAACTACAATGAGATATCACCTCACACCAGTCAGAATGGTCATCATCAAAAAGTCTACAAATAATAAATGCTGGAGAGGGTGTAGAGAAAAGGGAACCCTCCTACACTGTTGGTGGGAATGTAAATTGGTACAACTACTATGGAGAACAGTATGGGAGGTTCCTTAAAAAACTAAAAATAGAACTACCTTATGATCCAGCAATCCCATTCATGGGCATATATCCAGAGAAAACCATGGTTTGAAAGGATACATGCATCGCAATGTTCATTGCAGCATGGTTTACAATAGCCAAGACATGGAGGCAAACTAAGTGTCCATCAACAGAGGAATGGATAAAGAAGATGTGGTACATATATACAATGGAGTATTACTCAGCCATAAAAATAATGAAATAATGCCATTTGCAGCAACATGGATGGACCTAGAGATTATCATACTAAGTGAAGTAAGTCAGACAGAGAAAGACAAATATCATATGATATCACTTCTATTTGGAATCTAAAAAAAATGATACAAACGAACTTATTTGCAAAACAGAAACAGATGGACAGAAAACAAACTTATGGTTACCAAAGGGGAAAGGTTCGGGGGGAGGGATAAATTGGAAGTATGGGATTGACACATACACACTGCTAGATAACCAACAAGAACCTACTGTATAACACAGGGAACTCTGCTCAATATTGTATAATAACCTAAATGGGAAAATAATTTGAAAAAGAATAGATACATGTATATGTATAACTGAATCACTTTGCTGTACACCTGAAACTAACACAACATTGTTAATCAACTATACTCCAATATAAAATAAAAAGTTAAAAAAAATCAACATTTTGTTATCAAATAATTTTTCATTTTGATATGTTAACTTGAATGTTTGCACTTTGCAGGGTTACCGCTGGGACTTAATTTTCCTATGATGTATCTGAAATCCTGGTATATTTCAAGTTCAAAGAAAGATTAATTCCAAATAAAATAGAAAAATAATAGGGGTTTATTTATCAGGGAACACAAAGCAGAGAAGAGAATGAGCGATAACCAGCAGTGCTATTTGACCTGCCTTCCAAACTAATTTGATACATGTTCTCAAAAAGAGTAAACACTCCACTCTTAAACATACCCATAACATATAGTCCCATAACGCGATTGTTCTTCAGAACAACGTTCATGAATGTCCAAGAGTGGATCCAAGGTTCCCCCTTCCTTGTTCAAGCTCTTAGCTTCATGGCGTTTGCTAAAATTTTCTGAAGTCCGTGATTCTAATTCTTTGATGTTAGTAAAAACACTTTGAGCCTTCCAAAGAACTCTGATGGTTTATCTGAGATGGAGCTCTTCAATTTCTCAGTCATCTGTTCCCCCCTCACTCTTGATCCTGAAAAGAACCTTAAATCAACTAGCTGGGTGTAGAGGAAAGAAGCTGTGTTCTGACCTGCTGTCTCTTGAGACCTGGATTAACACGGTTCTGGATTGGATCAGATTATGTATGCGTGGTACCCTGGGAGTCGTGTTTGTTTACTTCCCCAAATAAAAATGTTGATGCAGATTATAGTGGTGGACATTCCAATGTGTGCCTGATCAAGTAACGGGTACAAGGCTGACTGACTTTAAAGAAGTCTCCTTGCTCTGGTAAACCAGCAGCTGGATGACGACCATGGTGTCCGACAGTTCCTAGTTGGTCCATGTGAGGTAATGGTTCTGCTTAGCATGGAGATATTGGGTTGGCCAAACAGTTCGTTCCATTAGTGAATACACTGTTCAATAATATTCTTGGTGAAAATGAAAAATGTCTTTTATTTTCACTTAAAACTGAATGAACTGTTTGGCCAACCCAACATTTAGTAAGCTGAGGCCACTGTGAGTGGCCAGTTTGGTCACCTGAGTCTGTGTTACTCCGGATAATGACTACTGTTACTGAAGAATGCCAGTCCTAATAACTCTGGCCAGCATAATATATCTAGTTATGGTAGTAAGGAGCCTAAGCTTAAGTAAGACCTGGTTCTGCTCCCATTTGCCATGCACTGGCCATGTGACCCCAGTATAACCTCCCTAAGCCTCTGAAACCTCATCTGTAAAAGAGGTGAAATACAAGTCCTCATTTGTATGGCTGTTAAGATAATTAAAAGAAGTGATGCAAACAGGCTTAGTGTGGTGTCTGGAAATTAGTAGATGCACAACAAATACTACCTATTACATTTCAGAAATCTTTGTTCTGGTGATAACAAAGGAAATGATGATAATAAAATCTTTTATTATGGTTTCCTTCAGCCACGTGATTTAGGGTTAATAGGCCTTATGCAGGATTATGGGAAAATGTGGTTCTGTCTTTGATGTCCAGAAATGATAGAGGAGATAAGGACAATAGCTAACATTTATATGGTTTCCTATGGGAAGCACTATACACACATAGATTCTCATTTAATCCACAAACAGCCCTTTCATGTGGCTACTATTATCATCCCTATTTAACAGATGAGACAACTGAAGCCCAGAGTGTAAGAAATTTGACCAAAGTTACACAGTCAGTAAGAGGTGAAGCTAGGATTCAGACCAAAGGAGTGTGACTCTAGCTGGAGTGCATGTTCTTAACCACAAGTCCATGAGGTGTTGATAAGGACTAGATAACTGACATACTTTAAACTTGAAAATGGACAAAGGGTTCAAAGAAAATGTACAGAAACTTCATCACATTGAACTATGATTGTAAGTACATGGTGTTAAAATAGCTGATCATTTTGAGAGATCAATGACTGATAAAGTAATTGTTTTGACTCCTTATATCCCTGGCTCCTCCCAGAATTACATGTACCCTGTCTTTAACCCATAAAAATGGGTTTGAATGAATCTACATTAAAAAAAATAAAGCTTTTGATATTTTGAATTTTTAGCCATAATTCTCTTACTCTTATAATGAAGCTTTAATAATACCAAATCCATGAGGGTAAAAAAATCAGTAGGATGTAGTCAAGCAACATTTTCAAAAGGAAAAAAGAAAGGGCAGAATTGGGGCCAAAACAAAGAGCTGCATTAACTGTCCCTTTCCTAAGCCATGTTGGTTTGTTATTAGAAAGATACAACTGAAACTCCCTTCTTGCCTCAGAAACAGTCCAGAGCTGCCCTGCACAAAAAACTGTCCCCCATTTTGCTTCTCCCTCCTTCTCTCTCTTAACCTTCCTTGCATTTGAAGCCTGGTTCTTTCTTCTATGCTTTGTTCTATTTTGGGGAACATCCATTTCTCATCTGAATCCTCTCAAATCCTCTCCCTCCTCTTTTCTAGTCCTACTTTAGATATGGTAAAGCAAAAGGTCCCCCAAGTCTCACTAGAGCTAAATACAGCTGAGAAGGATCTGAAAGAAAAATCTGGAGAAAAATGAAAACAGAAACCCTTGCTCTCACCTCCAGGTAGCCTTAATGAGTCACAATGGAAACTCCCTGTCTGGTGGCTATATGGTGTGATTCTAAGTCTATGGATCTAGACAATACACTGAAGATACTCAACCTGTGCTTTTACCCTGTGGGTGTCTACGCAGCTTTTTATTCCACACAGAAATGCTCTTTTTGAAGAGGTTGCTTTGTGTATTATAAGCTCAGGAGAACATGAAAATTATTAAAAGTAGGCAAATGGAGGCAACTCAATAAACATAAAAGGCCAGTGGCATACAACTTCAACACAGCACTGGAGGCAGCAGGTGAGACTTGAGGGGGTTCTGGAAAGTTCTGACAATTCTCCAATTTCTGGTTCCTCCTTTCCTTGACTTGGTGTAACATTTCTCCCATTAATTCATTCCTATGAATTATATTGTGCAAAAAGACATGTCCATCAAAAGTCTTAAAAACCCAAAAAATCTTTGGTCAAGCAATTCTACTTCTGGGAATTTAGAAGTAATTTTACAAGTGTGAAAGTGTGTGTATGGGGATGGTCAGAGCACCGTTTTTATGTCAGAGAAAAATTAGCAACAACTGAATTGTCCATAATTTTGGTAAAATAAATTGCAACTTCATATAACATAATATTGTGTAATTGTTAAAATAATAACATAATGGTACACTAACTAGGAAAGAAAAATGTTCATGATGCATTGCTAAGAGAAAAAGCAGGTTATATAACTATGTCTAGTATGAGTCCATTAAAAAATGTGGGTAAATATTTGACATGTCTTTGTATACACATTTTTGCACAATTTATTTATGTATCCCAGAATTTTAAAATCTGAAAGATGGGAAATCAAGATGGAGTAAGAGGACATGGAACTCCCATCCCCCCATGAATAATTCTCACTTAAAACTAACTGGAAACTGGTAGAAGAACTCCTATACAACCAAAGCTGTAAGAAAGATACACACATAGTCAGGTAGGAAGGAAGAAAAGTGATTAGTTCAGGACCTGGGCCCCTAGAAGGGGACTCAGAGGAAAAGGGAGATTACAAGAGTGGACCTGTGGAGTGAGCAGGTCAAGCTACAGACCGGGCATCCCAGTTCTGGGGTCCTACTCAGAGGAGAGAGGCCCCCTGCCTGGCTGGAGGAACACTGGGTCAGATGGAAAGGCTGGAGAAGCCTGGATACCACTCATGAGGCGTGTGCATGTGTTGACCAGCTCGCAAGGCAGGGCAGAGAGAGGTCCACCCTAGTGGCTGCCAGGTTGCCAGTGACTGCCTCGGTCCACTTCCCAGCCTGACCTGAACAAATGCTCTGGCCCTGCTTACTCCACACCACAGTGCAGTACTGGATCTGGGGCAGCCAGGACCAGGGAAAAGACTAGACCATGGGACACAAAGGTGACCCATCCTGGGGAGGAGCCCAGGTGGGCAGCGGTAGCCAGTGTTGTTGCTTACTCAGGCAGCACACCAGGAGCCACCCAGATCACTGAGAGAGGCCCCTCTACCATGACTAATCTGCCAGTACCTGCTGAGAGTCCATGCAGGTCCTTGCCAGACTTGCAGAGTAGTTCTACAATAGGGCAGGGGTGGCGGAGGCAGGGCTCAGTGATTGGCTTTGAGAGACAAAGGGGATTCACACCCAAGGCTGCATCTGAGTGGAGTACCAGCTGCCTATACAGCCCATGCACTGAACCTCTGTCTACATACAGGTCCCACATGCTTCAGCACACCCCTCTGGGGCAAAGGCCCTGGTGCAGGGAGAGGGAAAAATAGACTCTTTAAGGGAACAGAGTCAGCTTGAGTCCGGCCCTCAGGGTTTCTGCTCTAGCAACTTGGGATCAGACCATGACCCTGACAAGGCAGTGATGGCCACTAAGCAGAGAGGAAGTCCCACTTCACACCTGGCATCAGCTCTAGCCCTCCATCTCCAGCCCTACTCCCTACCAAGGTGATAGCTGCCAACACACCCCGAGGAAAGACGTGATGAGCATGTACATCAAATCCAGCCCTCCCACCAAAGGCACTGGGCACATTTAGTCCCACATAAGAATGCCACTTCAAGACTGGAATAACTGTTTCACCTAAATTCATAGAGGCAGAGAAAGTTAAGCAAAATGAAAAGGCAGAGGAACTACTCAAAATTGAAAGAGCAAGAGCAAACCTCTGAAAAAATAATAAAACAGAAATAACTTTTCAGATAAAGAGTTCAAAACATTGGCAATAAAAATGTTAACTGAGCTACAACACCTTTGAAAAAGAAGGATAAAATAGGAGGAATCATTTTATCCAGTGTTAAGACCTACTAGATAGCTATAGTAATGAAAACAGTGTGGTATCGATGGAGAGATAGATAGATATATAGATCAATGGAACAGGTTAGAGAAACCAGAATTAGACCCATGTGAGTATACCCAACTGATTTTTGACAAAGGTTAAAAAATTCAATGGAGGAGAGATTGCTTTTTCAATAAGTGGTGCTAGAGCAAGTGGACAGGCATAGGGAAAAATAGAACCTCAACCTAAGTTTCATACTTTATACAAAAATTAACTCAAAATGGATTATAGACTTAGATAGAAAACTAAAACTTCTAGGAAAAAACTTAGGATAAATTCTTTTTTTTTTTTTTTTTCTTTTTGCGGTATGTGGGCCTCTCACTGTTGTGGCCTCTCCCGTTGCGGAGCACAGGCTCCGGATGCGCAGGCCCAGCGGCCATGGCTCACGGGCCCAGCCGCTCCGCGGCATATGGGATCCTCCCAGACCGGGGCACAAACCCGTATCCCCTGCATCGGCAGGCGGACTCTTAACCACTGCGCCACCAGGGAGGCCCTAGGATAAATTCTTAAGAGGTCTATGGCTGGTCAGTGTTCTCAGACTTTACACAAAAAGCATGATGCATAAAAGGAAAATGATAAATTGGACCTCATTAAATTAAAAACTTTTGCAATATTTTGTAATAACTACAAATGGAGTATAACCTTTAAAAATTGTGAGTCACTGTATTGTACACCTATAACTTATATAACATATAATACTGTACATCAACTATACTTCAATAAAAAAAAGAAAAAAATGGAAACTTTTGCTCTGTGAAAGACACTGTAAGAAGATGAAAAAAACAAGCAATTGACTGGGAAAATATATTTGCAAACCACATATCTGACAAAGGACTTACATCTAGAATATATAAAGAATTTTCAAAACTCAACAGTAAGAAAATAAACAATCCAATTAGAAAACAGGCAAAATACATGAACAGACATTTCACCAAAGAGGATGTACAGATGGCAAATCAGTGCATGAAAAGATGTTCAACATCATTAGCCATTACAGAAATGGAAATTAAAATCACAATGAAAGCTCACTACATACCCACCAGGACAGCTAAAATAAAAAAAAAAATAATGGTAACACTAAATGATGATGAGAATGTGGGGAAACTCAAACATTTCTAGTGGGAATGTAAAATGGTGTAACCCCTTGAAACAGTTTGTCAGTTTTTTACATAACTAACCAAGTCATACCACATGGCACTCTTGGCCATTTATTCCAGAGAAATGAAGACTTATGTTCATGCAGAGACCTGTGCACAAGTGTTCAGAGCAGCTTGATTCATAATAGCCAAAAACTGGAATCAACCAAAATTTCCTTTGGGAGTGGTTAACCAAACCGTGGCCCATCCACACAATGGGATACTGCTCAGTAATAAAAAGGAAGGAACTATTGGTATACACAGCAACCTGGATGAATCACCAAAGAGTTATGCAGAGTGGAAAAAAAGCCCATCTCAAAGATTCCTCGCTTAAATTATACAAAATTATAGATAAGGGGAATAGATTGGCAGTTGTCAGGGATGGGGGAGGGAAAGAAGTGGCTAAGGCTATAAAAGGGTAGCTCAGGGCATCCTTGTGATGGAAATGGTCTCTATCTGGACTGTGGTGGTGGTCACATAATCTGCACACGTGATAACATTTCATAGTGAGTGCATGTAAAAACGGTGAAATCTGAATAAGGTGGATGGATTGTATCACCATCAGTTTCCTGGTTGTGCTATTATACTACAGTTGTGCAAGATGTTATATTGACGGAAATTGGGTAAAGGGTATGTGAGATCTCTATGTGTTATTGCTTTCAACTGAATGTGAATCTACATTTCAAAATGAAAATTTAAAAGAAGATCTAGAGAAAGATGAAAGAAAAAAAACGTTAACTGAATTAAGGAAAATAATTGATCTAATCATTGACCATTTTAACAAGGAACTAGAAAATATAAAACAGACACAATCAGAAATGAATAATAGCTGAAACAAATACACCAGAAGGTATGCCTAGCAGACTAAGTGATACAAAAGAACACATAAGTGATCTGGAAGATAGAATTATGGAAATCATACAATCAGGACAGCAGAAAGAAAAACATTTTAAAAAATAAAAGCAATTTGAGATATCTGGCATAATGTGTTCTAACATTTGCATTATAGGGGTTCCTGAGGGAGACGAGAGAAGGTGATCAAAAATGTATTTGAGGAAAATATGGCTGAAAACCTCCCAAACCTAAAGAAGGAAACAGATACAGGAAGCGAAGAGGGTCCCAAACACGATGAACTCAAACAGCTCCACACTAAGACATATCATAATTAAAATGGCAAAAGTTAAAGAGAGAATTCAAAAGACAGCAAGAGAAAAACAAAGAATATATACAAAGGAATCCCCCGTAAGGCCATCAGCTGATTTTTCTGCAGAAACTTTGCAGGCCAGAAGAGAGTGGCATGATATATTCAAAGTGCTGAAAGGAAAAAACGTGCAACCTAGGATACTCTATCCAGCAAGACTGTCATTTAGAATAGAAGGAGAGATAAAGAAATTCTCAGACAAGCAAGAACTAGAATAATTCATCAATACTAAACCTACCATAAAAGAAATGCTGAAGGGTCTTCTCTAAATAGAAAAGAAGTAAGAACCTATAGGAAAGGGAAAATCCCACTAGGAAAGGCAAATATATAATAAGGGCTGAGGATCAACCATTTAAATAAACCAGTACCTAGATTAAAAGACAAAAAATTGTAAAAGCAACTATAACTAAAATAAACAGTCAAGTGATAAGCATGAAGATGTAAAATATGACATCAAAAACACAAAATATGGGAGGAGGGGAGTGTAGATCTCTTAGAATGTTTTTGGGCTTAAATGACTAGAAGCTTAAAACAAGTAGATATAATTACAGGTCAACATATATGAATCACATGGTAACCACAAGTCAAAAACCTACAATAGATATAACAAAAACCAAAAAGAAAGGAATACAAACATAATAAAAAAAATCAACCACAAGAAAACGAAAAGAAATGGACAGCTAAGAACTACAAAAGCAACCAGAAAACAAGTAATAAAAGGGTAATAAGGACATACCTATAAATAATTACTTTAAAAGTCAATGAACTAAATTCTCCAATCAAAAGACATAGGGTGGCTGACTGGATATAAAAAAGAGACTCACTTTAGCACTAAAGACACACAGACTGAAAGTGAGAGGATGGAAAAAGATATTTCATGCAAGCAGAAAGAACAACAAAGTGGGGGTAGCAATACTCTTATCAGACAAAATAGACTTTAAAAGAAAGGCTATAACAAAACAAAGAAAGGCATTATATAATGATAAAAGGATCAATACAAAAATAGAATATTATACTTGTTAACATATATGCACCAGATACAGGAACACCTGAATATATAAAGCAAATACTAACAGACATAAAGGGGGACATTGATAACAATACAATAATAGTAGGGGATTTTAACACCCCACTTAATGGAGAGATCTCGCAGACAAAAAAAATCAATAAGGCAGAAGTAGTCATAAGTGACACAACAGACCAGTTGGACTTAGCAGATATATACAGTACACAACATCCAAAAAAGTAGAATACACTTTCCTTTCAAGTGCACATGGATTTTTCTCCAGGATAGATCACATGCTAGGCCACAAAACGAGTCTCAAGAAGTTTATGAGAACAGAAATTATCTCAAGCTTTTTTTCCCCTTACCTCAATGGAATGAAACTAGAAATCAACTACAGAAAGAAAAAAATGGGAAAATAGCAAACACATGGAGACTAAACAACATGCTACTGAAAACCAATGGATCAATGAAGAAATCAAAGAGGAAATTGGAATTACAATATTCCATAATCTATGGGAATGCAGCAAAAGCAGTTCCAAGAGGGTAGTTTATAGCAATACAGGCCTTACTTAAGAAACAAGAAAAATCTCAACCTAACCTACCACCTTAAGGAATTAGAAAAAGAAGAACAATAAAAGCCCAAGGTCAGCAGAGGAAGGAAATAATAAATATCAGAGAAAAAATAAAATAGAGATAAATAGAAAAGATAAATAAAACCAAGAGCTGCTTTTTTGAAATGATAAAATTGATAAACCTTTAGACAGGCTCACCAGGAAGAAAAGAGAGAGGAGCCAAATAAACAAAACAAGAAAGGAAAGAGGAGAAATAACAACTGATACCACATAAGGGGGGGAAGGATAAATTGGGAGATTGGGATTGACATATATGCACTACTATATACAAAATAGATAATAAAGACCTATTGTACAGCACAGGGAACTCTACTCAATACTCTGTAATGGCCTATATGGGAAAATAATCTAAAAGAGAGTGGATATATGTATAACTGATTCACCTTGCTGTACACCTGAAACTAACACAACATTGTAAATCAACTATATTCCAATAAAAATGAAAAAAAAACTGATACCACATAGATAAAAAAAATCATGAGGATACTACGAAAAGTTATATGCCAACAAACTGAACAATCTAGAAGAAATGGACAAATTTCTAGACATATACAACTTGCCAAGACTGAATCAAGAATAAACACACAATTTGAACAGACTGATTGCTACTAGTGAAATTGAATTTTTAATAAAGAAAACTCCCAGGAAACAAAAGTCCAGGACCAGATGGCTTCACTGGGGAATTCTACCAAACATATAAAAAAGAACTAATACTTCTCAAATTATTCCAAAAAATTGAAGAGGAAAAAACACTCCCAAATCCATTCTATGAGCCCACTATTACCCTGATATCAAAACTAGACAAAGACACTACAAAAAAGAAAATTATAGTACAATATCTTTGATGAATATAGATGAAAAAATCAACAAAATATTAGCAAGCTGAATCCAACAATACATAAAAAGAATCATACATCATGATCAAGTTGGATTTATTCCAGTAAAACAAGGATGGTTCACCATTTGCAGATATGCAACATTAACAAAAGGAAGGATAAATATCACATGATCATCTCAATAGATGCCAAAAGCCCATTTGACAAAATATAACATCCATTTATGATAAAAACTCTCATCGAAGTTGGTCTAACACTCATCTCTCAACATAATAAGGGCTATTTATGACAAACCCACACCAAACATCATACTCAACAGTGAAAACCTAAAAGTCTTCCCTCTAAATTAAGGAACAAGACAAGGATGGCCACTCTCATCACTTCTGTTTAACACAGTATTCAAAGTCCTAGCCACAGCAATCAGACAAAAAGGAATAAAAGGCACCCAAATTGGAAGAAAAGAAGTAAAACTGTCACTATTTGCAGATGACATGATTCTTTATATAGAAAACCCTAAAGTCTCCACCCCAAACCTATTAGATTTAGTAAATGAATTCAGCAAAGTTGCAGAATTCAAAATTAATATACAGAACTCTGTTGCTTTTCTATACACTAATAATGAACTATCAGAAAGAGAAAGTAAAAAAAAAAATCCTGTTTAAAATTGCATCAAAAAGAATAAAATACCTAGGATAAACTTCACCAAAGAGGTGAAAGACCTATGCTCTGAAAACTATAAAACACTGATGAAGGAAACTGAAGATGATACAAAGAAATGGAAAGATCTCCCGTGTTCTTGGATTGGAAGAATTAATATTGTTAAAATGCCATAATTACCCAAAGCAATCTACAGATTTAATGTAATCACTATCAAAATACCCATGACATTTTTCACAGAACTAGAACAAATAATCCTAAAATTCACATGGATCCACTAAAGACCCTGAATTGTCCAAGCAATCTTGAGAAAAAAGAACAAAGCTGGAGCTATCATGCTCCCAGACCCCAGACTATATTACAAAGCTAGAGTAATCAAAACAGCATGGTACTGGCACCAAAACATACACATAGATCAATGGAACAGAGAGCCCAGAAATAAACCCATGCACCTATGGTCAATTAATCTATGAAAAAGGAGGCAAGAATGTACAATGGAAAAAAGACAGTCTCTTCAACAAGTGGTGCTGGGTTATCTGGACAGCTACATGTAAAAGAATGAGATTAGCACATTTCCTTACACCATGTACAAAAATAAATGGATTAAAGACCTAAATGTAAGACCTGAAAACATAAAACTCCTAGAATAAAACATAGGCAGAACACTACTTTGACATTAATCGTAGCAACGTTTTTTTGGATCTGTCTCCCAAGGCAAAGGAAATAAAAGCAAAAGTACACAAATGGGACCTAATCAAACTTAAAGCCTTTTGCACAGCAAAGGAAAAAATCAACAACATGAAAAGACAACCTATGGAATTAGCTGGAGAAAATATTTGCCAATGATATGCCCAACAAGGGGTCAATATCCAAAATATAGATTGCTCATACAACTCAATATAAAAAAAAAATCAAAAAATGGGCAGAAGAACTGAATAGACATTTTTTCCAAAGAAGACACACAGGTGGCTAACAGACACATGAAAAGATGCTCAACATCACTAATTAATAGAGAAAGGCAAATCAAAACAACAATGAGCTATCACCTCAAACCTAGCAGAATGGCTACCATTAAAAAGCCTACAAATTACAAAAAGTTGGAGAGGATATGGAGAGAAGGGAACCCTAATACACTGTTGGTGGGAATGTAAATGGATGCAGCTGCTATGGGAAACAGTATGGAGGTTCCTTAAAAAACTAAAAATAGAACTACCACATGATCCATCAATTCTACTCCTGGGTATATATCTGAAGAAAACAAAAGAATTAATTCAAAAAGATACATGTACCCCAATGTTCATAGCAGCACTATTTACAGTAGCCAAGACATAGAAGCAATCCAAGTGCCCATCAACAGATGACTGGATTAAGAAAATGGTGTATATATATATATATATATATATACACACACATACATACATACATACACATATTATATGTATATATATATATAATATGTATGTGTATATATATATACACACACACACACACATACATACACACACACACAATGGGATATTAGCCATAGAAAAGAATGAAATTCTGCCAAGTGCATAACGTGGATGGACCTAGAGGATATTATGCTTAGTGAAGTAAGTTAGAGAAAGTCAAATACTGTATGACATCATTTCTATGTGGACTCTAAAAAATAATACAAATAAATGTATATGCAAAACAGAAACAGACTCACAGATACAGAAAACAAACCAGTGGTTACCAACGGTGAGAGGAAAAGAGGAAGGGGCAAATTAGGGATATGGTATTAAGAGACACAAACTACTATGTATAAAATAAACAAAAAAATATATCATATAGCACAGGGAATTACAGCCATTATCTTGTAATAACTTTTAACAGAATATAACCTGTAAAAATACTGAATAACTATGCTGTATACCTGAAATTAATATAATATTATAAATAAGTTATATGTCAATGAAGAATAAAACAATTGGATAAGATTAAAAGAAACTGAAATAAGATTACTAAAAAATGATGGAAACAAACGTATACACATTTGTGTTCTTCATCTTCCATGAACTCTCTGTCTAAACACACCAAACCATTTAGTGCTCCCTTTCATCCCATACTCTCTGCTTCAATAATTTACATTTCATTCACTTTCTCATACCCAATCTCACATGTCCAACTTCTACTCATCCTTCAGGGCCTAAGTCAAAGTCCAGCTCTCCACAGACCTTCCCAGACACCCAGTGGAAACAAGAGCTACCTTTTCTGAGCCACCGCAGCATATATCCTAAGCTATGTCATTTCCTACTTTGTGGTACACCTTTATTTACCTCACCGAAGTGCAAGTTCATTAGAGCAGAGGCTGCTTTTATTCTCCATATGTTCAGTACTTGGTATAATATCTGGCACATGGTTGATTTTTAACAAATGACTGGGTAAAAAGGCCTTAAGCATGAAATCATTTAATCAATAGATATTATAACCCATAACACGATATGGTATCCTGTCAAATATTTGTGAAGAGATGTTTGTCCTAATCACTGGCCATATGGAGACCTAGAGACGAAGGTCCAAACTAGCTTTAGAGACTTTCTCTCATGCCTAACACATAATATTTCAATTAAATAGATCAGTTATGCTTATAAGAGGTATTCAATAAAAAAATTAAATGACATAAAATAATCTATTGTCATGAGAAAAAACATAAAACAATGTAAAGTTCAGTGCGTACAGTTGATATGTATAAATATTCATTACAATGTTAACAGTGTTTATCTCTAGGGGGCAAGGTTATGAATGGTTTACGTTTTCTTCCATTTGCTCACTGTCCTTACCAAATTTGGCAAACATGCACCCCGTTTTGTGATATAAAGAGAAAAACAGACATGGCCTTGAAAGGAAGCTTCTGACAACTGAGAGATCAACTTCATTCAATACAGTTATTTAACTGAGAAAGGAATAGAGAAACCTCAGTCAAGATGGTCTTTGGTCCCACTCTTACCACATACACCCCTGGCCCCTTCAAGAAGGGAACAGTATGTAAGGAAAAATAATTTCCCTGTGTGCAGAAATCTAATTTCAGATTCTTTGGTTGTTTGGACACTCTAAAATGACAAATGAAAAATAAATGTAATATACTCTATAAAATAAAATTTGAAAGATAGATACAAGAATGCAAATGATTGTTGGGATTGTATTTCTTTGCTTATTAATATTTCCTATTATACTTACAAAGAATGTACTTAGTCTCATCTAAATAATGGGGTCTGTCTGGGAAGGGATGGAGGGTTGATTTTTAGCCTTTTCTGGTTCTTCCAGTAGTCATGGATATGGCAGTCAAATCCTTAGATGGAAGGAAGGCATCATACATACTATACACAAAGCAGGTACATTTCACAGGGTGAGGAGGGGGAGTGGAAGAGATGAAGAGCATATTTCCTGGCCATTAGGTGCTGGCCTAGAGCCCAGAGACATGAAGGTACCCAGGACAGGCCATAAAGTGGAACAAAAACTCTAAAAAACAAATTTCACCCACTATAAAATATTCCCAGGGCCGGCTGTGAAGGGAAGAGATATGTCTCTCTTGGTTTCCTTCCAACCCCTCCTGTCAAGCAATGAAGGACTGTAGAGCAAGGCCAAAGTCCTCTTTTAATTTTGTATTTTGTGTTACAGCAACACATTTTATTTACTAACAGTTGATTTTATTGACTTCAACTCACAAAATTGCTTTGCATATTCACTGGACCTGCCAAATACTCTTTACAAGCTTGATAAGGGATTTGTGCCCTTGACATGTCTGGGAAGGGATGTCACGCCAAGTCTTTCATCATTTGTACTTAGGCTCTTACTAGAGATGTCATTTGTTATGCAAAGACCAGAGAATAAGGGGTAGGGCTCTCTCTAAGCTGCTGTGAATATGAGATGAGGCTGAGCTCTCCTGTCATGTTTTGTCCTTGTCTCTCTCCCAGGTACCAACACAGCTTAGTATTTAATAAATGTCTTTTGATAAATAGCTCTTAGTTTTACAACATCTTACAATTTCTAAAGCACGTCCACAGATGTCATACTATTTGCTCTTCCTGACAATTCTGGGGTGGGGGGTGGCTGGGAACAGTACCATCAACCCAATTTTTTCAGGTAGGGAAACTGAAGCTCCCTAGCGTGGATGGGCTGTGAGTGCAGAGGGTGAGCCTAGAACCCACATTCAGTGATGCCTGTTGCCCAGGTCTTCACGCTGCAGTCTTGTTTCTAGGATCCTTTATCATACCCTGTTCTCACCACATATTACCCTATGCTCTGAACCTAATACATCTAGATGGCTTAACTTCCAAGGCTGCTTTGGATATCAAAGAGATAATTACACAAATGTACTTTTTGAACAATGAAGCTATGCAAATTTAGTTACTGTTCTGTGTTCAATGCAAACGCTCTGCCCTCATGAAATCATTAATACCTTGGTGTGGATCATTTGTTGCCTATTCTGAAGCTATAATGAGGCAGGCTGGGACCCTTTACTGCAGTGCTTGCACCTGGACAAACGTCTCCTCAAGCAACAAAATACAAAGAAGCTAGAAGGGATTAAAAATAACTGCATGCATGTGCAGTCGATGCAAATTACGGACAAAAAGATACAAAAAGACCAAGAAAACTCAAGTGCCACTTCTGAAGAGCCCGGAGCAAAAGCAGGGTACTGTGCCTGCCCCCTGCACACAACACCACTAAAGGGGTGGGCAGAACACCTAAGCCAGCCCTCTGGCCCGACCACTGGACACACCCCTAGCCTCACCCCGTATAAGGAACAAACTTGCCCTCCTTTGGCGAGTGGGCAAGCAAGGGAACCTGTTCCTTGCTTTTGCTCCCTGCTGCTGCAGCAGGGGCCCGAATAAAGCCTTGCCTGAATTTCTTTTCTAGTCTCTGATCGATTTCTATTGATTAAGGGGGCCAAGAATCCTGGTTGGGAACAATAACCCAGAATATTTAGATGGGAGGAGAAAGGGTGTTGGGAAGAAACACTCAAGGCACTGAGGTCCTATCTGGTCAGAACAGATGGCGTGGGAGTGACAAGAGACTAGCTACCAGACAGAGAAGGAAAACACCAGGTAACTCAAAGGCATTATGTGAAGTGGGGGTCCAAGGAATGCAATACTTTTTCATAGTTTCTAAGACTAGAACTGTCCGGGTAAGTCTGCAAAGGGAACACCACAGGCTTCAGTGATTAGGTGACTTGCCAACCATCAGTGGTATAATGAGTCATACCACCCTATTAAAATACCATCCCCACATACACTCGATTCCACAATCCTGTTTTGTTTTCTTAACAATATTCATCCTCATTGCTATCTGAATTTTATCATATTTTTGTTAAGTATCTGGCTTCATGGGATTAAACATCTGTCTTCTATTTCCCTCTAACTCCACCGTGTAGAACAGGGCCTAGCACTTAGTGTGCGCTCACTAAATATTTGTAAAATAAATAAATGAAAACGAAGGCAGAATGGCTCAGAAGCCTGTGCTTTGCCACTGTATCATATTGCTCCCTTTGTTTCAATTTAAAAAAAATTTTCATGCCTAGTGACTGGTGAAGAGGGAAGACTGCTTGAATATTTGAGGATCAAAGATGCCACGTTGCCTCAGGGAGTCAGTTTGGGGGTTCCTCATTAGCTGTCGGTATCATCTGTCAGAACAGTTTTTAAATTTTGAATATTACTAGTCATTAATATCCCCCCATAGACCCAGCTCAGGTGTAGAAGTTGTAGAAGATCAGGTTTAACTCTTACTCTTAGGACAAGAACACTCGGTATAGCAGAAGTTACTGACGTCAGGTTCTTGCATGTGGTTTGCCCCCTTTCTCCCAAAATGTGAAACTCCAGAAGCTCAGAAGAAAGGGCAGGCAGTGCCTGGAACCACTTCTAATGCAGCCTCACACTGACAGCCGACACCCTCTGAACAGCTGGCCTCTCATTTGACAAATGGGTTAGTTTAGGGGCTTTGGTTTGCCATATTTCAACCATCTGAGGCATCACCATACCTAGAATCCTTCAGAGCAGGACATTTTCACAATCCTTGTGCACAATTATGATTATTTTTCTTTTGCAACTGTAACTCAGGAATGAAAAGGTATAATTAGTCCTCTGCTGGGCCCATTTGTGGACCCTAGTGGGGATCATTTTAGTTTGGGACTACAGCAAGCCCTGCTTGTTATCTCAACACATGTGTTTTTGTTTTTTTGGTTCTTTTTACAGAGGTAACCTAATAATAGCTTGAAATTTATAGAGGACCATGTCAAAAAGCCCTCTGGGCTACAGAGGGCAGGGGAGAGGAGAGGGGAGAGAAAACACCACATAATTTCCTGACTGTAAATAACTGAACCAATATAAGCTCTTTTCTCCTGGTACACAAAATATTGGATTTATAGGTGCTGAGCTAAACAAAGGTTATCAAAAATGGTCACGAAGAGAACTGGCATTTCTGGATCATGTGCCAGAAAATGTGGCTGAACCATATAAAGCATTTTATAGATTTAAATCCTTTTCTGGAATAAAGCAGAGTATAAACAGTCATCCATAGCTCATGTTTCCTTCCTGGGGAGAGGCAGGATGCAAAGTCTGTGTGCTGAGGGGCAACAGTGGCGTTCCAGCTGGCATTGGGCATAAATGCCAAGCACCATGATTTCATAGCCAGAATACACACTATCCCCAACAGATATTAAAATTCTTCTACAGTCACATGTAAGATTCGCCTTGTAAATTGCGTTAGCATCTCATTTGCCTTTTCTAAAAATACCAGTGCGCCTAAAATTTGTTTTGTTGCTCATGCGGTACCCATGACATGGAAATTAAATTATGCTTTTTTATAGCCCACAGTTTTTTAAGTTTAGTAACAATGTATCATTCTTGTGGTGGGGGGAGGTCCTGGCACATGCCTCTGTTCTATAGGCCTTGGTCTCTGTTCCTAATGGTTTCCATGGATTTGTACTGCTCCAAAGGCCAACACGGGGATACACAGGGGCCATGGATGAGAATAAACAGCTGAAGCTTGCCTCCTTAGTACTGTTATGATAAACTAACTAAAGGACTTTTAAAGTTTTTATTTTTTATTATTAAACGAGGTGTTACCCCAAGATTCATAGTGCTAATTCTAAGTACCACTGTGTGATATTTTCTCCCAGAAATCCCTAATATATGAGCCAAGGTTACTGCTGGTGGGAGGGTAATGGGACTGTTTTAAAAGGTGAGCAAATCCATATATGTGCAAAGCAATGAAGATGAAAAACATCTCACACACGTAGACTGTAAACGTCTGTAGAGATTTTGTGATGAAATAAAAATTTTTAAATCTTACAGAATCCACGGTAAATCCCTAACATCATGTAGAACAAGTATAATTACTATCACATAGAGAATCCATGACATTTTTGCATTAAAATTGGTCCTGTTAAATATTGAGAAAAGACAAATCTGTCAAGTCAAAAAGTCTATTAGCATTTATCTGGGGCTGGAGATAGAAACAGCGATTACCTATGTATGGCCATGACGGGTCTTCCTGGGGTTATGAAACATTCTAAACCTGGATCAGGTTGTAATGATTGCACAACACAGTAAATTTACTAAAAAAAAAAAAAAAAAAACCACTGAATTGTATACTTCAAATGGGTGAATTTTATGGTATGTAAATTATGTCTCAATAAAGTTGCTTAAAAATGCAGGCTGGGGCTTCCCTGGTGTCACAGTGGTTGAGAGTCCGCCTGCTGATGCAGGGGACGTGGGTTCGTGCCCCGGTCCGGGAGGATCCCACATGCTGATGAGCAGCTGGGCCCGTGAACCATGGCCGCTGAGCCTGCACGTCTGGAACCTGTGCTCCGCAATGGGAGAGGCCACAACAAGGAGAGGCCCGCATACCGCAAAAAAAAAAAAAAAAAAAAAAAAAAAATGCAGGCTGGGGCTTGAATTTAAAAGAAAAAAAAAAAACAGTGGCCCTTGAAGACTGTCATTTTCATTATCTTATTTTCAAATGTGCAAAGGGAGAAATGAACGTCATCACCTGTACACTGTTTACTGGTCACTCAGTAAAGGCCCACACTTGTTAATCCCCAGGAAGGAAAACACCTAACATGCCCTCCCTACACTTGATGCTTGCTTCCTTTGGAATACACCTTGAGATAGAAAAGAGGAAGCTTACATTTGTTTACAACCCACATCCATAATACCAAGTCTCTAAACACAAAACACACACACACACACACACACACACACACACACACACACACACACACACACACACACACACACACACACACACGCCCCTGAACAGCATGATGTTTCTGCCAGGTGTCCTTGCTTTGGCTGACCTAGAGTTTATAAAAAGGCCCAGTTAAGAGTAGCATGACATATTTTTAACTCCTCTTCCCTTACACTGTGACTGTTACGGGACTGAGTGAAGGTGGCTGGCATGCGGCTGGGACACTAATCCTAAACCTGCAAAGCTTCAGATGAGGCGTGACACATGCTGAGTACCCTGCTCCCGGACCACCTCCTGCTGGATGACAACCATGTTATCACCCGGCTTCCTCCCCAGCCTTGTGCTCAAGGCCAGGTGCCCATGCAGCGCCGCCCTTTGAGAAAAATAAAGGGGTTGTCATTGACAATGAAAAAAACTTAAAAGGATTGAATACAAACTCTTCTTTTGTTGAGTTTAAGTTTTATAGAAGGAATAAAGGATGCAAATACCATTCTGAAATGGGTCTTTTCCAGGCTGGCTTTTACTAAATGCTTTTGGGCTGGCTGCATACAGTCTATTTTTAGGTTAGGATAATAGGCATTTCTGGTGCCATTTATGGAGCAAATGTTGTGAAATCTGGTGTCTGGCTTTCCTTCATTTCGCTCTGTCCTTGTAAAGTTTTGCTTACGTAGGATCCCTTCAATTTTAATGACATCACCCATTCGTGGGAAAGTGCACTAGAAAGTACAGAGTGTTTTACCCCCCAACAGCCCCTCACTGGTGTGAGGTTAAGTTTCCATGGAAAGACATTTGAGTGATTGGGGCTGCCCAGGGCTGCTCCTCTGGCTGTGTCCCTGGGTGGCTTCGACTCCTGGCCTGACTACAGATCAGAGGGCCCGTTTACAGCAGTTCTGACCTTCCCGGGTGGCAAAGAAATGGACTGTGTATTACAGCATTTGAAAACAAAATATACCTGCCGTTTAGGGTCCTCTTGGGAGAACTGACACCATAGCCAGTGGGAAATCTTGGCTCAGAGTAAAGTAATTCTGTTTTCATTCCCATTTAAGATGATGTGAAATGTTAATCATCCAATTTAACATGTATACACACTGGAGCAGTGGCACTTCCTCTTCAACTTGCGTTGAGTTGAAATGCCAGTGCTCAGGGGTTAAAGCTCACAGAGAGTCAGTGGCACGGCAGGAGACAGGAACACATTTGGGGATGTTCACCTCACCAGAATTCTTAACATAGGATAATAAAAATAGCCTGAGAATTTTCTTGACTTTCTGTTTCTTCAATGGCTGCAATATAGCAGAGCTAAAAATACCGTGGGAAGCCTAAACCCATTTATCAGTACGTTCAAGGAGAAGGGGAAAGAGATCTAACATTTTTTATCAGGTCCACTATATGTAGGGCCTTGCACTGGATACTTTATAAAGGCATTCTCATATAGTCCTCAACTCTGAGGTGGATTTTCATGTGCCCATTATCCAGATTAAGAAACTAAGGCTAAGAGAAATTAAGCAATTTGCCTCTAGTAAGTGGGGGAGGGTGGGTTTGAACTCAGGTCTATCTGAATCTAGAATTCATGTTCTTTTATACTCTGTTGGTGCATGTTCACTAACATGGCACTAAGAGAAGATTTGCATAATTTTTCTGAGATTGAGACTGTTAACCAGTTAACCTGTGACCCCAGCAACGAGAACACCGCATCTGTTTGAAGTGGAATGGAGAGGAAGTGATTCAATCAGTCTGATTCCATCTCCAAGGTAGCTCAGATGACTGGGGGAATTCAGAGTGACTGGGTACAATATCTCCTGAGAAGAGTTTTGTTCTGGGTGGGGTGCTGCTGTGTTGCCTTCTGACCCCATCTCTTTGGTTAGGTCAGGTGCAGGCTGAGTGTGTATGTGGCTAGATGCTTTGGACGGTAACCTCTAGCGATCCTGCCCCGCTGGGCTTCTACTTCTGCTAGAACACTGGAACTTGATTTCCTAAGTTGCCCTTAAGTCTTTGCAGAACGTGACTGCTGAGAGAGCATCCCCAAAATACCCTTCCTGGGCCCCACTGACCCCAGTGCCTGGGCAGCCACATATCACAGGCAGCTTGGGTCTAGACCTGGAATGACCTAACCTCCCTTGTGGTTTCGCTTAGCAGCCCATGGCTGTGCTGACGAAGATTATCTTGGCATGCTATTTTTCACCAGCTAGGTCAGAGTTGAACATATTTAAGAGTTTCCAGTCATCTTAGTATTTCCTACATGTAAAAATTGAAACACTAAGAATCTATGGGTAGAAGATTAGGTTTTTATTCATTTCTGAAGTTTTTTGAAGCATGGACTCTATGAGGTGTTTGATGCCAAAGGGAATAATGATAGTGTCGGACCTCAAGGAGCTTGAGTATAATCCATTGTTGCACTGCTTTAAAAATGGAAAATACTAAAATTAAGGCAAAAAGGGAAATGAAGAATTTCCCCCAAATTGTAAGCTATATGGGAAAGAGTATATGCAATGCTTACTTTGAAACTAAATCCCAGGTGGAATGATAGAGTGGTTAAATACCAGATTATAAGAAAGAGATAATATGGATTCCACCATTTACCACTGATATAAACTTGGACTAAATATGGTCAAATCATTTCTCTATAAACCTTAATTTTCTCATGTAACAGGATACTGGTGCTCACTCTCCTATATGCTGTTATGTAGCCATTACACAGGGTCACCACTATATACATCCATGGATGTGGTACCCCGTACAGCTCCAGGGCATCATTTAGATGATGCTGAGCTCTTGAGATTGCAGCATACAACCTGTGCAACCATGTAAATCACTTCAGGATCCAATTAGAGATGAAGCAGCAGGACATAAGTTGTAAGTAAATGTTACTTAAGCATACTCTAGACTATCTTCGTTTTCAGAGGTATTAGAAGTCAGGAAATTGAAAACTGAAGAAAAGAAATCAATTGCTAATTTTTTGTTACAAAAACAAATATGTTTTCTAGCACAGTGCCAAACAGATAGAAAAATCTCATTTTCAGGAGATGGGTCTAAGGGACCAAAAAACCTTGGGAGGAGGGAAAATCACTTCAAATAACTTAATGATATAACCTAAACAAGATAATAATGTATAATGTATAAACGGTATTTATGCCTAGCACACAGTTGGAGCTATGTAATAAATTTTAAAAATTTCCTTCTCTGGTCATAAAACTTTTCATTCTCATTTTCTGATGGTTTCTATTCCTTTTGGCATTTTGAGAGTTGATCTCAGTGTAAATAATGATAATTACTTCTTGCATTCTATACCAACTTACAGTTTACAAAGTGCTCTGAAACCTCTATTACTTAATCTCATCAACTCTTTAAATTGCCATGGGTTATTATGGCTATTTTGCAGGCAAGAAAAGCAAGGCAGAGTCAAGAAATTAATTCCAGCAACACAGTGAAAAATGTTTAGAAGTTCTCTTTCCTGAATTCAGTTCTAAAGTTTGTTTCTATACCCTCTTGGTGCATGTTCAGCAACACTGCAATCAGAGAACAAAGTGAACAGCTAGTATGGCTGTTTTATATCATGTATTTCCTATGGTATTTAGAAGTCTGGAAGTGGTAACTTAAAAATGACATACAATTTCTCTAAAATAAGATTTTTAAAAAAGATTCCATATACAAAATAGGGAAAAACCCCTAGAATTGTCTATTTCCTTCTCCTCCATGCCTTAAAATCTCTAGGGTGAAATAATTCCTACTTGACAGAACTCAAAGCATATTCAAAACACTGGAAGCAAACAGAAGTCTGACAATGCCAATGGTTAAGGGACAGCCTAGAATACCCAATTTTTAAACTGTTCTGGTCCCAAGAGTAAACAACCAGTAAAGGGAAGATAAAGTGGGCAGTAGGCAAGCTTCAGGCACAAGCCCAAACAAGATGTATGGAGAAAGACCAAGGCAGGACTTAGGTCAAACTATTCCCAACTCATCAACATCTCAGAGTTTTCTCTGTAATTCAAGAGGAATGCTTACTTCTATTTGACTTGATTGAAAAGGAGCAAGAGATGAAAGAAAAAAAATCCATATTTGGAATATGATGTAGAAGCTTGTCTTGACTTAATACACACAAGTTTTACTCAAGTAAATGACTATGTGCTAAAAGAATGTCAATTACAGGTGGTCCCTACTACAGAAAAGGCTGGGCTACAAATGTACCTTCTTACACTTTTTTTTTCTCTTGAATTTTGAGCCTGTTTTCCCAGAGAAGCGATGTGATATAACATGGTTATGAACCTATGCCGGGCTACTGCAAAATGCCTATTTAGCACTTCATAGAGAATACCTAAAGTTTTTAACAGTACTGGCCTGAGTTCTTGGTCTTGGAAGCAGAGATTATAGGAGAGAAAAGAATGAAGAGAGAAAACACTATCTTCCTCCTCAGTTCCCACCATAGTCACAACTATGAATGAGAAAAAAAATGTTTCTGCTCTGAGACTCTCAGTGCTCTGAAGTTTAGTTTTGACCCTTCTTACTACAGTAACCTACTCAGGTATATTCTACTCATCAAAAATAAGCTACACTATAGAAACAGCTGTTCATCTCCCTTGATTCTAACTTTAATTCTTAGCTGAATCTACAAGGTGTTAGGAAGAAAGCAATCTGACAACCCAATTCATACTCATGTGTAAATGATTGTCCATTAATTTATATATACAACATACACATACACAAACACATGCACAAACATAATTGCATTACTTATGTGTTAGCTAGGCATCATTCTGGGGGCCAGGGATATAACAGTGGAAAAGGGCAAGGTTTCTGCTCCCATGAAGCTTACATTTCAGTGAGGAGGGTTGGCCAATAATAACGCTCCAAAACAAATAAACCAAAAAATCCACAAACTTATAAATACATAAAATAGGGTGATACAATACAGGAAAACTGGGTGACCACTTTGCATTGTGTGGTTAGGGAAGGTCTCTTTGAAGAGGTGACATTTAAGATGAGATATAATTGAAGACAAAGAGCCAGTCTTGTGCAAAGGAAGGGCAAGAGCACTTTGGACAGCTAGCACAGCCCTGAGGAAGGAATGAACTTGGTGCCTGAGGACAATAAAAAGGCCAGTGGGGCTGAAGAGCAGTGGGCAAGGAGGTAAACAGAACAGGAAGACAGGAAGGGGCCAAATCACATTGGTCTTTGTAAACCAGAGTTATGCTTTTGAAGTTTATCCTAAGTGAAAGACGAAGCCTTGGAAAATTGTAAGGAGAAATGTGGTCTGAGTTACATCTTAAAACAATCTCTAGTACAAGCATGGAGACAGATAGGAGGCTACTGCAGGGGTCAGAGTGAGAGAGAATGGCTGCCTAGACTAGCATGGCTGTGGTAGAGACAGCTAAGTGGGTCAGGTCAAGATATACTGTAGAGGAGAGATCTGCAGGAGTTATGAATGGATACACTGGGGATGAAGAATAAAGAATCAGGAACACCTGGGTAGATAATACTGTTTTCCTGAGAAAGGCAAGATATGGGAAGAATAGGTTTGGTTGAAGGATAAGGCAGCTGGGCAGTAGAAGTCAACAGTTCTATCTGGATATGGTAATTCTGAGCTGTGAATGACACATCCAGCATTGATATAGGAAGGCGGTTGGTATATGAATCTAGAACGCAGGGAAAAGTTGAGGCTGGGGATCTACATTGGGAACGCACTGGCATATTGATGGCGTTTAAGCCTTGGATACTGGGATGATGGCCCAGGGGGTGAGCATGGACCAAGAAGAGGGCTGGGGACCAGGCTCTGGCTCTCTCCAACACTGAGAGGTGGGAAGAGACTGTTCCTCTCTTCTCCAGACAGGTGGCTCTGTAGAAGGGCCATTCAGGCAAAGAGGCTGTTCCTCTATTACCAGTTGTGGGTGTTTAAGCTCTTATAGGCACACCTGAGGGTGGTCAGGAGTCCTTTTCCGCCAGTAGGTTATAATGAACATTTCACTACCAGTTGGTATGAAGCAGCTCTGTCTCACCTGCAAAGTCCTAAGCTCTTTTTTCCAAGAGTTTGAATATGGTAAAAAAAAAATACTATTAATGAGATACATAGGTATTTAATCCTGCCCTGAGGCAGGAGGACTAGTAGGGAAGGTTTTCAATGCCCATAAGGCCATCACAACCTAAGAATCTAAGTCTCCCCTCGAGGAGGAAGCAGTTTACCAAACACTAGCCAGGAACCCTTCTGCCTTAGGAAAACTGTCAAGACTTCAGCCTAGACAAACAGCTGGGCCCCAGGACCAATACAGATGAATGGTAGGGGTAAGTGAAGAGAATTAGTTCTTTTTTTTCTTCTGCCTATAGCTACTGGGCTTTGTCACTTGAGAACAAGAGTATCTTTTTTTCCCCCTGATAAATCAGGAGATATAATAAAGCAATGCTCTTGTTTATGGTTTCCTTTGCTGTGAAAAAGCTTTGAAGTTTCATTAGGTCCCATTTGTTTGTTTTTGGTTTTATTTCCATTTCTCTAGGAGGTGGGTCCAAAAGGATCTTGCTGTGATTTATGTCCTAGAGTGTTCTGCCTATGTTCTCCTCTAAGAGCTTGATAGTTTCTGGCCTTACATTTAGGTCTTTAATCCATTTTGAGCTTATTTTTGTGTATGGTGTTAGGGAGTGATCTAATCTCATACTTTTACATGTACCTGTCCAGTTTTCCCAGCACCACTTATTGAAGAGGCAAAGTGAGAGAGTGGCATGGACATATGCACACTACCAAATGTAAAATAGATAGCTAGTGGGAAGCAGCCACATAGCACAGGGAGATCAGCTCGGTGCTTTGTGACCACCTAGAGGGGTGGGATAGGGAGGGTGGGAGGGAGGGAGACGCAAGAGGGAAGAGATATGGGAACATATGTATATGTATAACTGATTCACTTTGTTATAAAGCAGAAACTAACACACCATTGTGAAGCAATTATACTCCAATAAAGATGTAAAAAAAATAAAAACTTTAGGCACACACACAAAAAGAGTTCATTAATACACAAGATACAGAGCCATTTTGGCAGATTGGTATATAGAAAAAGGAGCCAGTTTTGAGATACTGGTATGACGAGTTGAGAAAAAAAGAAAAACACCCCAAGACATTTTCAGGCCCAAGGATTTCATGTAGGGAAAACATTTTTAAAATCCCCTTTAAAGCAAGAGATGCATACGGTAGGATCAACTGCTGACTTTTCAGAAAGGCAGGCTAATTTTGGATAACTGTCGTGAGACCTAAGTTTGCCTTCATTACCATAATTTGCACATATTCTCCTCAAGGGTTAAACCCATGGCCAAGAGTGTGTACTAACTTGGGCACCGCTTGATAGTGATTTAAGCCTTAAGGAAAGAAGACTCCCCCAGACATTTTCCTATAGTAACCTCTGCTAGAGCCACGGCTAACGATGATGCTTAGTTCCTGTGCTTGTATACATGTTTTCTAAACAAAGCAGCTTAATATGAATATTTTAAGTTTTTCCTCTTGCTTGCTACATTTCTGGTCATTTTTGGAAAAAGTTAAAAATAAAGACCAAATATAGACCTGTTGGAACACAGCTGGGGTTGAGGGGGAATCTGCTCTCCTCTGAGGGTCAGCAGTCAACCTTCCTTTGCACAGCCCTGCTCACTAAGGCGGGGATCGAGAACACTCTCGAAATCCCTCAGCTCCTCCATTAACTCAGCTGGACCCCAAAACTGCGCTGGGCCCAGCATGATCAGCACTCCTACACAGTCGATCAGTTGTAATACACCATGCACCACGTCTCACCAGGATAAATCTGGACCCTTCATCCATCCTTCGTTTCTCAAGGGTGAGGCGTCCAAATGCATACTCGTCAGATCCTCCTCAGCCATTCAACACCATAATCACAAAAGCTGCTCTTTTATTGAATTCCATGTCCCAGATGCTTTCCTAGCTATATAATTTATAGGCATTTTCTCCAATCCTTACCCTGATTCTGCAAGTTAGTATGGTTGTCCCTATTTCATAAATGAAGAAACCGAGGCTCAGAGAAGTAATCTATCCATAGTCACTGAGATAATGAATATCTGAGAAGAACAGCCAGTGATTTCACTCAAGAGACACATGGTTTAAACTGTGCTTGCTTTCAGACTCAAAAGCCAGGTTGCCAACTATGGCAAGTGTTAGTAGAAGTCACAGCATTGTCATTAAGGCTGTGGCAAAGTCAGAAAGTGGGAGAGAAAGGGCACCATCCGCAGGGCTGTATTACCCCTCAGTTCCTGCCTTTTCCCAAGCCCACTGCAACCCTTGTCATTGACCTTCTGTTGGTAGAGATGCAAGTCTTGGTGCTCTAAGTTGAGACTACACATCTGTCAAGATGTCAACTAGTGACGGGAAGTAGGTCCAGAACTTCAGTTACAATAAGCTCTGATGTGTATCAGAATCACCTGGGAGCTCAACACACATTTCTGGGCCCTTCTTTAGACCTTCTGATTCCATAGGTTGGTTGTGGGTCTCAGGCATTTGCAGTTTTAAAAACAAACTCCCAGGTAATTTTGATGCCCATCAAAGTTTGAAAATTACTGCTCTCAATGTTATGTTCAGGAGGACGAGACCTTACTCAGAAGAGCGAGTACACATAACGAGATATACTTGCAGGCTGGAAGAAAAATTCAGCTTAGCGGGAATGCACAAAGGGATGTCCACCTGGCCTGCTCATTTTGCTCAGGATAACTTTTTCCTATTCTGATCCATGTCTATTTTTTATTTATTCCCATTAATATTTGGGTCAAGAGAATCATCAGGTCTTAAGTATTTATCTTAGTAACCCAACAAGTACAGCACTTCATCCAAACTTGACTGAATACATAGAAGACAGAAATTTTGTTCTTGAAGATAATTCTGTAGTTGTGTTTTTGAAAGTTCTAATTGTAATGGGAAGCTGACCTATCAATCTATCCACCAAATCAATCGGTTCTCTCCATGCAGGCAGGCCCTCTGGGAATGCTATCCTGTCATGATGATACTGACCAGCTTTCTAACCTTGAGAAATGCCATGACAATGTTCTGGCAGTGACATTATGCACAGCTCTGGGTTTTTGTCTTTCATAGGCCTGGTTTGTTAGCACGGCACTTGAAATTGTAGGAACAAAAGGGTCAAGAAGGCAAATGGGCTTCCACTCTTGGGGGAACCACACAGGGATGTATTCATTACCTGGCACCGAGGTTCCAAGCGCGACGAACACTACCGCGGTCACGGAATCCTTCAGACCAATGGTGCAGCCAAAGTGGGAAGCCAGGTCTCCGATGAAAGCCGTCAGTAGGCCAATCATGAGGATGGAGACGATGAAACACGCCCAGCCATTCCAGTATTCTGTAGGGGGGACGAAGGCGAAGAGAACCTTCCAGAACACAGTCAGAAAGTGCATCACGTAATCGAAGCAGGAGGGCAGCTTCTCCTCCCCACATTCATCGTCGTCATCATCTTCCCCTAGAGAGAAAGGAATGAAGAATGTTTCATCAAAATCTGTGCTATCAGGGTTTTCCTCTCTCCCACTTTCTCCTTCCTAGGCCTGTTGGCCCTCCCTTGAGAGGTGGGTGAAGCTTTGGGTTTTCCAAGAGTCAATCACAATCAACCAAATCATTATTAAGGTACTGACATGCCCCCTCGCTGTGGTTCACAGATCAATAGCAAAACCTTAAGCCCCGACCAGTTCCGGTTATATGAAATCAACACATACTTCCTACTCCCACGTCACCTCCCTTGAGTATTGTCATTTCATAGAAATGCAAAGGATTTCTCCCCAAAGGCAGGAAAGTCGTGTGCCAAGCTTGGAAAGAAGCCTCTTTTAATGAAAGATGGCTGACAGTTCTTCTACCAGGATTCTTTCCTTCCAGCTTGGAGTCTAGCTCTGGGGATTCATGGCCATATGATCCTGTATAGGACCATGTTCTAACAGGGCCCTCTGGGCCCTGCATACCCCTCCAGCTTCATCTCCTGCAACTACTTCAAACTCAAACTTCATCCCAGCCAAATGGAATTATTTGCATTTTCTAAAAAACCGTATGTAATATACTTTCTCCTACTTTTGTCCTTTAGAACTAAATGTGCTTGGCATATCCTAATCCCTCCCTCCTTATCCTTTAAAAAAAAAAAATCACTAACCCTGTGAAACTTCCCCTGACCACCACCCTCCCGCCCCTTGCCCTCCAGCCTTCTGGGAACTTCTTGGGGCTTCCATAGCGCCCCCCCACCAACACGGGTAACACTGGATCACTGTGGTCCCTGAACAGTGGCAGGAGCACAAGGGAATTTTGTAGAAATGCAAATTTCTGGTCCCGCTGCATCAGAAACTAGGGGAGTGGGGGTGAGGTGGGAGGTGTTTGCACAAGGCTTCCAGGTGATTCTCATGCATGCTCAATTTGAAAACCAGTCTCTAGATTGTGCCTGTTCACTTTCCTTCTCCATTTGACTATGAGCCTGTCAAGGGCAGGAGTTTGTTCACTTTTGTGTCCTTAGTATTTGGTCTAATCTCCAGCATGTGCATACATGTATGAATTTCCACTGACTTTATGTAACTACTTAATTACATAATACACATATGTAACTACTTAATTACATAACACACACATACAACAATGTTGCCAAGTAAATTCACAAAGCTTACTACTTAAAGGAGCCAGGAAATTAATAGTATTCTAAAACGGAAACTTCATTTACAATGTGCCTCTCACAAAACACGAGTGTCTGGATTTGTAACTTGTCATCTTACAGGACAAAAGAAGAGGCAATGGTTCGCTCTTCAGTGAGTGCACAGTCAGAATTATTATGCTCATAAACTTTGGGGATCTGCAGAGAAAGTAGCCTCGTCTTTGAGGCTCTGGAAGGTCTCCAATAAGCTCTTGGGAAGAAGCCCTCAGCAGACGGATGGAATCCCCTTTGGAAACGAAACTAGGTAGAGGACTTGACTCAGGTCAGCTGATGGAAAAGTGAGTGACACACTAGAGTGAAAGAGCCTGGTTGACCACGTTAAAGTAATTGACCAAGGAGGCCATTAGACTGGAGTGGCTCTAACACCTTAGTAACGAGTGTAAGCAAGCCGAAACCTCAGCCAGAGTCAATTCCTATAAATACATTTGTATCTGAGAAAATGAAACCGAGGAACCGTCATTCACAAACAGCCCACCTAGGCTCTCCCAAGTAAGGCAACTGCTTAAGCTAGAGCCACTCAGTTTCCTTGCTTCACTTCCGAGTCTGCTCTATACGAGGCTGTTCCCAGCTCCTAA
This sequence comes from Mesoplodon densirostris, assembly GCF_025265405.1. Lineage (NCBI taxonomy): Eukaryota > Metazoa > Chordata > Mammalia > Artiodactyla > Ziphiidae > Mesoplodon > Mesoplodon densirostris. The sequence continues at coordinate 32,614,785 of NC_082674.1, forward strand.
TGGCAGAGTGCCCCTAACCGCTTTTGGTTTGGTTCTGCCTGATGTGAATCCATGTTTGCTCAAATAAACTCTTAAAAACTTTTAGTGTGCCTCAGTTTATCATCAACCATTTCCTACAGTGCTCACGCTGTAGGGTTATTACATATTTCTAATATCACCCGTGCCTGAAAGTAGAAGATGCTTTTAAATAAAAGCACATGTTATGGACTGAATTGTAGCTCCTCCAAATTCACATGTTGAAGCCTGACCCCCAGTCAAAGAATGTGACTGGAGATAGGGCCTTCAAAAAGATACTTAAATGAAAACGGGGCTGTTAGGGTGGCCCTTTATCCAATCTGACTGGTGTCCTTATAAGGGGGAATTGGGACACAGAGAGATAGCAGGGATACATGCACATGGAGGAAAGACCACGTGAGGACACAGCAAGAAGGTGGCCCCTCCTTCCCCCAAGTCAAGGAAAGAGGTCTTGGGAGAAGCCGAACCTGCCAAAACCATGATCTTGGACTTTTATCCTCCAGAACTGAGAAAACGCATTTCTATTGTTTAAGCTACCCAGTCCGGGGTATTTTGCTATGGCAACCCTAGCAAATTAGTACAGCCCCTTTGGAAGCATCCTATGTCATAGCACTGACATACAGGAACAGCCACTCAGTGTTTCTATTACTTACTCCTTTCTTGTTTCCTTCCATTTCTTCTTTTCTCCTTCTGTTACTGAACCAGGTTCGTTTTTGCCCCAAGCACAGCAAGCCAAAACGCTGAGAGGGTTTTTCCCCAAGGCAGCCAAGCGAGGAGACAGGAGAACAAATCTCAAAGCTCCCTCTATGAAAGCAGAGGGTTCAGGGTATTTGTGGGATGACGAATAAAGAAGCTGGGTGGTCTGCGGGGTGGGGAGCATGGGGAAAGGCGATTGGAAAAAGGTGCGGTAATCTTGGTTCTGCGCAGGCGTAACTAAGCACCCACGCATGCCCAGTTGGAGGGTCAGCGGTCCCACCCAGTCTTAACCAGCTCAGTCCCAACTAGCCACAGCTGACTCCAAGTGCCTAAAACAACTTGGGCCAACATCTTATTGTTTAAGCTTCTTGGAGGACCTGCAAGTCTCAAAATGGCCTTGATTAGTGAAGGCAGGTGAAATGGATTTGACTCCCAGTTTCACTGCTTTCACCTTTCTTCCCATTTCCCTTTTACCCTCCACTTGAGCTCCAGGTGGAACTCACTGTGAGAGCTGCAATTGTCAGTCCTTATTTGAGGGGGGTAGGAAGAAGAGGACCATAGTAATTATTTCTCTACCTCCTTTTCTCCCTGCTTCCCAATCCAAAGGGGGGACTGCATGTACCCCAGGAAAGCACAGAAAAAGCACTAGACTTTCTAGTTATATTTATTTTGTATATGATCCTTCAAAATATCTATATTTGTAAATATTTTATAGTTTCATGGGTATGATTAAAACAGTTTGGAAAACACTAGATTTTAATCAATCATTCATAGAAACACAGATTATTCTGCCTCTGACTCTACAAAATTTCTTAATTTGGGGTGTCTAAGTCTCATACTGTGGAGACGAACAAGAAAACAAATAATGAAGCTTCTGAGAAGAAATGCCACTTATAAATTGAGAGTAGATGTTGTATTTGTCTTCAAGATGGAAATAATAACACCTTTCCCATGAAGGATGTGCAAGGGAATAATTAGATCATTTCTGCAAAGTGTGTGAGGATATTTCAAGGTAATGATTACCATGGTAGTTATCATTATTTTCCTCCACTTAGGATTGTTACTGTGTTTCCCCATCATTACTTAATTACTTAGTCAAGATGCTGGGTCCTAAGGTGACATTCTAGGTTTTTAAAAACAAAATCTAATATTGCCCTTTGGAATTAACGTTATGACTTGTAAGTGTACAATGCAAAATGTGTGTGTGTGTGTGTGTGTGTGTGTGTGCATGCGAGAGAGAGAGAGAGGGAGAATTTCCTTCTGTAGGCTTCCAACATTATAAGGAATATTAAACATCTTAATGCTTAAGTCTGGACTGGGAGGCCCATCTGTTTTATTGCATTTGAAAGTAGACGTGGCTTCCCATCTTTTTCCTGGGATCTCACTGCTCTTTATAAATTTTAATCTCCCACTCAGATGTTATTTAAATATTAAAAATGACCCCTGACTGCCATGTATGATGCACAATTACCTTGTCTTGGAGAAGGACAAAGAAATATTATGTTCATTCATCACCACCTGGACTATACTTAAAAGTGTGTTCCTTGCAAAAAGCAGTGGAGCATTAAAAACACACACACACACACACACACACACACACATCTGGAGCATCTTTTATGTGACGGTAGAGATGATAGTAATTTGCTGGTATGTTTGCCAGCTCAGGGTTACTGGACACTGTGTAATTCTTTCCAGTCTCTCTTCTGTATTAGCAAAGAAACAGGCAGGTTGGTGGGTTTCCTTTTATAGGATCCCAAACAAAGGATCCTCTTATCCCAGAATCCTTCTTTTCAGCTTTATGGATTTCACTAATGGGAAGATAACACACAAGCTGTATTTGATTAATCCCTCCCATGGCTTTTTAAATGGTTTCCTTGATTCATACTGGACTTCCTACATATAACTACAAAAGTAGTCTAATCATTAAAATCACAGAGAGTGGACAGGGCATCCCTTCACCTACTGATATAATAGTACTTGCCCTGGCCCTGCTCTGGAGCATGAGAACAAGGGCATTGTCAGCACAATTAATTGATCAAGAAAGGCAATCCCTGGGCTTGGCACCTGCAGAGTACACAGCAGCTAAAGTAAACCAGGTGTTAATTTGTAGAGATGCTCAGGGTTTGGCCTCAGGGAGAACTTTAAGAACTAGAAATAGAGGCTGCTGGGGTGTAATGGACATTTGGGTCTGAAGACTTAAGTCAATTTCTGGTTCTGATAGCTTGCTTGGGGGCAAGACACTTGACCTTCCTGGGCCTCAATTCCTCATCAGAAGAGTTTCCTAAATCCCACATCACAGAGCTATTGTGAGGACCAGGAGAGGAAATGTCCAAGTCCTTTGTAAAACTGCAAACCCCTTTACAGACAGATGTGCCATATACCATCATTGTTATTTGTCAGAAGAAAGGCAGTAAATCAATATGCTCTGAGTATCTTGATTGCACAGAATCTATATTCTGTTTGAATGAGCCGTTATCACTACAGCTTCCCCGAGCTGCTTGGTTTTAAGAAGAAAAAAGGAAGAAAGGAACAGAGGGAGAGAACATGATGGGGGTGTCTACTAAATGTCAGACACTGAGCTAACTTTTTTCACATACCTGATCTTATTTAATCCCTACAATAACCGCATCATTAATCCCATCATACAGATGAAGTTCAGAGATGTTAAGTGACTTTCTAAAATAATGACACAGTCAGTAAGTGGCTGAGTTGGGATTTGATCTAACAGCCCGGGGAACATTTTACTTCCCATGATGTCTTGTTGAAGCAAGTTGAGGACTACAGCATCGATCGTCACACACCGATTCAAAGTTTGAACCTGAGAATTCTTCTGATGCCCCATGCAACAGAAATGCAATGTTGCCTTTTTGTAGGACTGTAAAAATGATGTTGCATCATCAGTAATGTTTGTATTCTAATTTATTTTCTAGATATGATATGTTTTTGGCAGTCAGCCATATGCTCTTTCTCGAGTTCCTGGGGACCAACTAAACCCAGGAGACAAGACAATACAGTAAGGGAGAGCATCATGGTTATGGCTGATTTTGAATCTCTAGAGTGTGGCACATGATTTTCATTTCCAGTCGTCAAAGGCCAACCATTTGAATCAAACACCCTGCTTTGCATATAGCTCTTCACTCTAGACTTTGGGAAACTGGCCTAAATTATCACAACTCGGTAATGGAAAGCAGTTTAGAGAATCTTGTTAATCTGAGAAACTGATGTTCAATTCCTTCTAGATATTCATTTATTTATAATTAGTCCATTTTTATTTTGCAAGACTATCCTCCAACTATGAGAATAATGAGAATGATCAGAATGCTTTCCGGGAGTATGACACGATGGATTTAGGATGATATTTGTGGGAAACGACACTGCCTTCCATGTGATCTTCTAAGCCCAAGAAGTGTTACTCAGCAGCCTCATGTAATATACAAATCAATAACCATGATGGTAGACCACTACAGTGGTCTTCTTCATTCTGTAGACATTGTTTTGGGCATAATTTCTTTCTGAAATTTTATTCCTTTTTTCCCATGTGGTTGATTTGATTTTGTTTCTCTTTAGTTTCTGAGCACAAAGATTTGTTCTCTTCAAACAGATTAACAAGCTAATTTGTTACTGAATGGGCTTTCTCTTCCATAGCTATCACTCCTTTTTCTTTGCAACCCGGTACACAATAATTATAAATCAAGTTCTACTCTTCTGTTGTATATTTCCATTTCTCTTATTCAAAGGTTCTTACAAAATTACTAAATATTTTAAATGAAAGAAACTTTAGCAATCAGCTAATTTACCCCTTCTAATTTTAAGAGAACAAACTGAGAACTGATTCAACTGATGAATTTTTGTTCACCTTACAGAAAAACCCGAGCGAACTTTTTGGCCAAATACTTATTCTCTGATGCAAAGTAGATGTCAGCAACGTTTCTTCCAAGTATATTGCAAGATAATTCCTTATCAACAGAGATCTCAAAACACAATTCACTCACATTTCTAGATCTATGAGTTGCCAAAGCACAGGGAAAGAATAGAGACATTTGCTTCTATCAAATGAAACGTGTGGGGATTAGAAAAATACCTGAACTTAAAGCACTGGAAGGGTTTCGGAGCCTGCCAATGTCAGCTCCCTGTTTAATGTGACTTGCTTTAAAATCTCTTTGCCACATAGTCACCCATGGCACACTTGAGAGTCTCAGCTATTAGGGAGTTCATAGTCTCACAATGCACATTTTAACAGCTCTGGCTGTCAGCTTGGGCTGGTAGGTCCATTCATTTGTCCGGGTCCCATTCCTTAAGCCATGTGGAGTAAGTTGAATCGTGTTCCACATGACATTCCTTCAGGTACTTGAAGCTGGCTCCTCTCATTTCACCCTCAGTCCTCGCTCCAAGTTCAGTCTGGCCATGCTCCTCTGAGCAGTCTTCTTCTTCTTCTTTATAAAATTTTTATTTTCTATTGGAGTATAGTTGATTAACAATGTTGTGTTAGTTCCAGGTGTACAGCAAAGTGATTCCGTTATACACATACATGTATCTATTCTTTTTCAAATTCTTTTCCCATTGAGCTTATTACAGAATACTGAGCAGTGTTCCCTGTGTTCTGCAGTAGGTCCTTGTTGGTTACCTATTTTAAATAGAGCAGCATATACATGGAAGGGTAGGGGGAAGGGATAGATGGGGAGTTTGGGACTGACATGTACACAGCCTTCTTTTTTAGAATGCAGTGTGTGGAGCTGAATGCAACTCCAAGAGGTGCTCATTTGCCTGCATTGGGGAAGGTCTTTCACCATCCTCATTCTGGGCACTTTTGTTAATGAACACATTGGGCTGACATCACACATTGTCATACGAATAAACCAACACCAACAATCCACTCTTCCAAAGCCATTTCTAGGTCATGTCTTCCATTTTCCACACTAGCATAATTGATTTGGGGGGACACAATTGTACAATCTTTCACCTATCCTTAATAGGAAGTGATTAAAAGAAGTGATGACTTACTGTCTTTTCAGTCCATGTAAAACTTTGTCATGAGAAAACTCGAACCTTGAGAGCATACCACCTCTTTCTAAGAAGTGTCATTCTTGAAGCCTTCTTTAAAATGTATTTGGATTATGACAAAGTCTCTTGGTGTGGCTAGTTGTCCATGGGGGTGGCGGGCTGTGGGCCCTTCTGAGGGTCTCTAGTCTCACTGCCCTCGTCCCCTGCAGCCAAAGGCCTGAGAGCAAGCCTGGTCATATATCAAGAGGCCCGTCTTTACTAAGTCGTGGGGATCAGAATTAGTGTGGAGACCCCATGCCTAAAATCCACTGTGCCTAGACACCCACAGCTAGGAGTATGTCCTTTATTCTAGAGACTTGACTGATCTCTAGTTCTCATTCTATTTCCTTGGAGAGATGCATTGGATATCAACATCATGTTGTAAGAAATATGAGTTCAAGACTGCTGTAGCTTTGTGACTTGAACTTCTGGCCTGTTCTTAGATGGAGAGGACACTGTTAATCATCCCCACCATCTACTTCCAAGCCCAAGATAGCTATGGGCCATTCTGCCCCACAGGACCAGTGTTAGTTTCAGTCCATACTTGGGCGGCTAGGGACAGGTGATATGTGACAATTCTGAAAGGGACACTTGAAGGCAGCTCACTCTCTGCGCATAACTTTCAACCCTGTTGGAAACAAATGAACCCCTGGGTGAAATTTTCCACAAAGAACAGAATGCTTAATAGTTTAGGTCCTTATGGACCTTGTTAGGATGGTTAACACAGCACAAGAAATATCTAACATGACAGGAATATTTCTCAGCAAATGTAGCCACGGTCAAATGAAAAATGGACCCACTAAGGAGTTCTAGCTCCATGCAAGTTTGATTATTAGCCAAATGAATCAGTTTAAAGCTGAAACTCGACTGCTTAGCCTCTTTCTTTTTAAAGAATTCCTCTATGTGAGCTGAGGGCTCCTAAATGACTGTGGGCTGACAGAATTAGTCACATGTGGTTTTTGCCCCAAGCTTTATTTTTGCAAAATCACTCCAAGTCAGGCTGAGTCTTGAAACTCAGAGGGTCCTCTTACCCTTTATTGATTGTAGGATTGACAGAATTTCAGGCTCTTGCAATAGAGGAGCATCTTGCCTGCAGACTAGAGCACCTAAGAAATAAACCTCCAAAAAGTAGAAGTGATACTCAGCAAGTGTAGATGCCTCCTGCTAGTTTAGATGGTTTAGTTAAAGTGAGTAGTATGTGGGCACACTAGATTCCAAGACTGGACCGAGGGCTCTGATAACTCTTTGTAAACACCAGCAGCTGTGTCTGAATTAGCCTCCTGGAGTGTGGGAAGCTGAGCCTTCGAGGAACTGTTTGGGCAGCAATAACCCTGTAATTGTCAACAACAACAAAAATCAACATTATGTCCTAGGAAAATGTTGAAATTGATATAAAGGGTAGATGTGTAGCAAAGATTGCCCCACATGCAGAGGAGCACAAAGATGATCTAGATTCTTTTAAGATGCTGCTGCGATTAAACTATAAATTCAGATTCACTTACTAAGTGCCTACCTTCATGCATATGGGTCAATACACACATTCCACTTAATCTCCCAGCAACCTGGTAAAGCAGGTATTATTTTCTCCATTTTAAAGATGAAGAAACGAAGGCTCACAGCTTAAGTGACTTGCTTATGAGATTTAAACTCTTCCCATCACTTTATTGTGATTACTTGACCCATTTTTCCCAGAGAAAAAAATCTCTGTGGTTTGTCCAGCAACAATCCAATCTGATAAAAATCTAAGCTCATCTGACATTACTTTATGAAAAGTGTCATTGGGAAATAACCTACCTCCTTAAAATAAACCCCTGCATATGCTACAGTGTATAAAATATTGAATGCTCTTTCAGGGAATGAATGGATGGCCCTACTTCCTTTCTTCTTCCTCAAGAGTTTGGTTTTCTTTTACTCTTTAGGAAAATCCTCTGCTAGTGGTTTGTATCAGCCCTGGGGGGAAGTGGGATTTTCTTCATACTGTGGCAAACATCAATCTCCCTGCATAGAGAATGGAATGGACTCTAGATAGCTCTTGGGCAAAGACAACTCCCCTGCTTTGTGACGGCTTTCCTGGTCGCAGGACCACTTGAAGGGACTTTCTTCTGATCATGGGGTTTGTGAGTTGATCTGCCAGCAAACTGGTGATGAAAGTGGCGTATCTAGAAATCTCATCATGGCCTCGGTTTGCACAATACAAAGTGACTGCAATCATTCAGGGTGCACCTCATCTGCTCGTCCCTGGTCCCTTCTCTCTGTTGTGATTTTCATTGAGATGCCAGTAAACAGGGTTCTGCACTGACAGCAAAGAGGCTTTAGCGATTTCCATGTGCTTGGGCACCTCACAGATTCATCTCCTGGAAACAAAGGCTAGCCTCAACTAACTTTCTCTTGGTGCTGTTGAAAAGATAAATGAGACTTTTTTTTTTTTTTTTTTTTTTTTTGCGGTACGCAGGCCTCTCACTGTTGTGGCCTCTCCCATTGCGGAGCACAGGCTCCGGACGCGCAGGCTCAGCGGCCATGGCTCACGGGCCCAGCCGCTCCGCGGCATGTGGGATCTTCCCGGACCGGCATCGGCAGGCGGACTCTCAACCACTGCGCCACCAGGGAAGCCCGAGACTTTTTTTAAGAGAAGTGAGAATCTTATATGTAGTGAAATTGGTTTTGGACAAGAGAATTAGCTCCTTAGTGGAATTCAGATGGAGCATCCTGTTCCCTGACTGCACGTGAACACTTCCTTTAAAGGGTAGGCTGCCTAGGGTGGGTGTTGACAATCAGATTTGTCTGTTCGTCAGTGGATTTTTCATCTCTCATAAAAAAAAAAATCCTGTAATGGAACTGTTTGATGCTTTTCTTTAATATAAAGCATCCTTAAAATATCCCTTCCCCTCTCATTATCAATGTCTGTGGCCTATTTTCCTTATTTGGTTAAGGCATGGAGAAAATGCTGTTACGTCTATAGGTCTGATCTCTAAAAGTATTTCAGGTCACTGTTTTGTACCATAAGCCTAGGCTGAACCTCTAACCTGAAACAATATCCCTAGTATAATAACCAGTAAACCTCTTCTTCAAAGGGAATGCAGTGGTTAAAAGAGTAACTTTATTTGTACCATTCGTATCTGCAGTGAATATTTATTCATCATTTACGTGTCAGGTACAGTTCTAGGCATTGAAACTGCAGACAAATAAGACCCCATAAAATGTCCATTCTGGTAAGGAGAGATTGATAGTAATCAAGTAAAACGAACAAACATCATTTCAGATGTTGATCTGGGCTCTGAAGACACTGAAATCAGATAGTATAATAAAGAGTGACTGGGTTGTACAGAAACTCCTCTGAGGTGGTGACCCGTGAGCTGAGACCTTAATGCTGAGAACATCCAGACATGGAGGGAAAGCCTTCCATGCAGGGGAAAAAAACGTATGCACAAGCCCTGAGGCAAGAGCAAAGTACGAGGAATAAAAGTAATAAGCCTGTAGCCTACGGGCATTAGATTCTGGGATGCAAAAGTGTGACAAGATGGAAACAGTACCAACCTTGGAACCAGAACCTAGGGGTCCAAGTGTGAATCCCAACTTCTGTTTCCCCATCTCGTAAACAGGTTCCTGAATACCTACTGCACAGGGTTGCCGTGTGAGGCTGGTGTGAACACAAAACAACTATTCATCAAGAGCAAGGCCATTCACTTCTCTGAATGCTGCTAAACTGTTGGCCCAAGAAAACTGTGGTCTTTGCTTCACTTAATCCTGAAGCATCACGTCATCAAGAAACCCAGAGGTCCTTAGGTGACATCAGGGGACAGGCATGGAATAAGGGCAAAGGTGCTGGTTCCATAAATGCCAGCTTGGAAAGAATAATGAGAGCGGTGCTGTGTGGTGTAGCAAGTGCCCTGGATTCTGAAACAGGCTCTGTGTGACCTTGGAGGAAATTCTTTCCCTCTCTGGTCTCAGCTTCTTATTTATTAAAAAAAAAAAGCAAGGTTGGACTAGCTGATCAGTAAGCTCCTTTTCAGGTCTGCACCAGGATTCTGGCCTAAGACGCTTTCTCAGGACAGAAGAGACAACACCCAGCCAGATGTGAACAGGCACAGGCAAGGCAGGAGAGAGGCACGGGCTGTTGGGTTTTGTCAAAGCCTGTTGGTTCCGGCAAGCGGCTTTTCACTGCAGGAGTCAGAAATGACAAGGTTTTTTAATCAAGACAGCAGGCTATTAACAGCAAGAATTAATGCTGCAAGTCACTTTCACAAGGCTCCTCCACCTGTGTGTGTGTGTGTGTGTGTGTGTGTGTGTGTGTTTTGGGGGGGGGGATTGGTTATGTTTTCTCCTCCTTCCACCTCGCTGTATTATGCTGAAACATTTCCCGCACTGGAAACAGTGTACAAAGGCTCCCGCCTTGGGATGAAACCCCCCTCAATACCTCGTGCATTGATTTGGAAGCAACAACTAAAACTGTATTCACATCGCAGCAGCCGAAGCCAACAAAAGAGCTACTGGACCCAGTGACGGAGCACTGTTTGCAGAGCTGAGCTGCTGCGTCTCCTCTAAGCCACATTAGAGACGTGAGTCTAGGCTTACAAATAAGAACGCTGAATCATCCCCAAGCCTTTGGTACAGTGTTTTCCTCAAGATTTTGTAATAAGCAATTTAAGAGAAAAACAGCCCAACAAGCCAAAGTATTCTTTTCAGAAATATTAGCTAAAGCATATCCAGGGGCCAGAAAATAATTGCTTGCTTCTCCCGCCTTCTTGTTCTCTCACCGCTGTGTGGCTGACCTGCCTCTTTCTGAGACTAAGAGTTGAAGCTACCTGAGTCAACATTTTATTCTGCTACCACTGACATTTTAAAGTTGATAGATATCCTAGATTTGCTTTATCTACCTACCAATATGGCCCTAGAATATCTGCCATAAATAGTTTCTTTATGGAACTTACTGTCATCCTCTTTGTTACTCATGCCCTCTGCTTTTCCTCTTTCTCATTTTGGATCATAATAACCAGCCAAAACCCACTAAAATTCCACTAAGGAAACTGACAGAAAATGCAATTTTAAATATAGATTGGCATATCTAATTTGCATACGCAAAAATAAATGTATTATATGGGTACAATGACATGCATTTGTATATCTGTATGTTCTGTGTACATTATATATGAATTAAATGTGTCTGAAACTCTTGGAAACATGGCATATGTGTGGATGAGGGTATGTATGTGTTTATATAGATTTTTTCTAGATCAGACATGGCAGTATGATATAGGGAAAACAGGCTTTTAGTCCAGTTACATGTAGATTGGAAAACATGGATTCCCACCTAAATTCATTCACTCTTTATTCAACAAATTCTTATCACTGTCAAACACTGTCCTGGGTACTAGAGAAATAGTGGGAAATAGGACAGATTTGATGTTGTTAAAAAAAGTATTTTAATTTAGACTCTTTCTACTTCCAAGAGGACTTGAGCAGATCTGTACCTATTAATAAAGTTAAACTACTTTAAGATAAAATAGGACCAAAAAATATCTGAAGAAAGCAGAAATAAAGGACATGTAAGTTGAGTGAATATTGAATACTTGGACAAAAAAAACTGACTAAGCTTTCTGATGGTCAAAGCAAATAAGAAAACACTGAAAAAAAATTAATTTGCTGAAAAAAAACCAAAACTCCTTTTCTTTAAACTAAAGTAGGAATTTATCATGTTTTCTTTAAATATAGTGACATCTTGAATAATAACTCTAACCCTAAGGAAAGATAAAAGTACGTTTCCAATGTTATACTTTAAAGGTAAAAATTAAAATTATGATTAATTTATAATCCAGTGAGAGCAGTTTTGATAGGGGCTCTGATAAAAAGTTAAAGAAGCTTTACTTTCCTGATATCTAATTCAAAGCAAGGAAAAGAAGCTACTGAATTTAACGTGACCATTAAACAGTGTGTCTTAAGCATTAGATCTCTTAAATGAGCTTTGGCCAAGTTGGTGTAATTACCCAGTTTATCTAATATGTACTCCTTAAGGCAGATATTTCATTTGATTAAAGCCAGAGCTCTAAATTTCAAATAGCAGTGCCATTGAGAGTAAGCTGCCATTTATTGCTGAATATGAAAGGTCCTTCAGAGGACCCTTTAGTATTTCCATGTTTCAGAAACAGAGGTCATCCATTCCAATGCCCTAACCTGTTTGTGGCCCATCAAACACACATTGTATATCTGATTTAATTATTAAAGAAAAGGGCACACTGACCAGAAGTAAAGAAGGTCCATGTTAAAAATAAAACGTAAATGCCTCCCTTCCTGGAACTCCAATGCTGGTCCTCCTTGGATGATAAGACTCTCTTCCCAGGTGCCAAGGCCATATTGACTTGCTGTGTACATGCTGGTCTGTTGTTTTTTTTCTTGAAACCTTGAAAAAATGTATCCCTGACTCGTATAATGTTCTTTGTTCTGACGAGATCTAAAACTGTGCTGAAAAACATGCTTCTCAGGAGCAGTTTCTCAGAGTAATCTGGGAAGCTGTCTTGCAGGCTATAGTCTTCAGTTTGCCTCAGGTAAAACTCTTTTCTATTTTGATTATAGATTGTTTATTGATTATTTTCATTGACATAGTAGACAAGCAATAAGTGGTAACATTATTTAAGCAGACAGTGGGCCGAAATTTTATACATAGGTTTTTGACCAACTTCCTTAGAGGTAACTGTACCTCCCATTTCTCAGGAAACCTCACCTTTTTTCATGAACCTCAGTCAATCTCTATTTTTACATAAAGGATAATTAAGAATCTTTATCGTCACACAAGAAACAGGACAAAATGAAAACTCCCAAACCCTAACACACTCTTCCCTCTTTGTTTTTCTGATTTTCTCAAAGCCACACGAAGGCTGTGTCAAACCTGACCTAGCAGGATTATTTTTTTTTCAGCTGCTTAAATGGGATTTTCATATGACCCAGGGGTTTACACATTAAGTAATAAGAGTGACTCCATAGTAATGATGTTCGATAATAGATCCTAGAAAGATTCCTGCTTAGACCAGATGGCACGGCAACCCCTTGAAACTCATTTGAGGTACCGTTTTTATTATTTATTATTTAGGACTTAGGCAGTGGATCAGTCTTCAGGTTGACAGGATTGTCAAGTGAATTATTGTTCAGAGGCACCATTGAGGTGACAGTTTTTGCTATTAAATAATTCAGTTTATCTGAGAGCACTTATTACTCTACATAACATGCATGGATGGAAGACCGAAGACAGAAGCATCCCCCAAACTGAGCTAGTCTCCATACTGGAATGGTAGACTCAGGAGACCACACCCACCCCACCTGTTTATTTAGCTGGTGTTGGTGTCTCTGATTTTAATCTATTGTGAAGTGTAGTGAGGGTGGACAGGCCAGTCACGTCTAAGATCCTGGCCTCCTGTTGAATGTCTGCTCTTCTTCTGTCAAGGATTCCACAGGGATTTCTGGGCTCCAGTTACCAAGCAGGAAGAAAATTAGAAATATTCGAATCATCCTCTCACTTCATTTCTTTTTTTACAACGGAAGACTATCTTCCCATCCCTTTCCTTCTAGAAGAATAGATGTGAATTGCATGCTGCTATTGTGCTGAATATTTAATATAAGCAAGTCAGGAAAGTGGGCAGAGTGTATTTTTTTTTTTCCATTGTTCAGAATCAGGTGGTCCATGAAACATGATGCCATCGGGGCTGCTGTACAACTACAGCAGACATCCTCAGAGCTCCCAAAGTTCTGTACTGGCTGGTTTCTTAGAACTCACCTAGTCCACCCCTCTCATTTTACTGATGGTGACACTCATATTAGCAAAGATTAAATACTTTGTCAAGTTATGCAGTTGACAAGAGACAGAATCAAGACTACAAAAAGGCTTTTTTTGGGGCCACTTTTGAGTGTTCCTTCATTATGAGAAGTCCAACAGATATTATATCAGATATGCAAAATCGATGTCAAAAGTAAAAGAATTTGAGAAAAAGCCTTAATGCAGGATACTTAAAATGATCAGGTAAAAGAGAGGGCAGTGTGATAATGTTCTTGAAAGAATGTCACCAATTACTAGGTAGGAGAAGACTACAGGTGTACCTAGGGAAACAAACACTTCCCTCTGTTCTTTAGAGAATTGACTGGCACCTTCCCTGAAGGAAACAAGAGCTGGGCTTAAGGAGATTTAACAAATATTAAGGGGAAAAAAAACCCTTCATATTTCAATCTGCAGCTCAGTTATGCAAATGAATAAAGATACAGGCCATATAAGGTGCCTGTCTCTGTGCCTGTGTTTTGTGTATCTGCATGTATGCACACATATGTTTATGTATGTGTGTCTCTGTGAGTTCGTGTGTTTGAACACACACATACATGTCTGTGTGCATCTGCGTATGTATGTATACAGGTGTTCTGTGTGTGTGTGTGCACGTGTGTGTGTACTCAGGACTCAGGCACAGCGAGTGAGTGCACTTTTCACACAGAAGAGAATCCCAGGCTGATATGTACCCCAGCGCTGACATTTACCAGCTTTGGCATCTTGAGCAAGTCACATTGTTTTTCTGAACCTCACTTTCCTTATCTATCAAATGGCATGTGTAATACTACAAAACAAAAAGGTCAACCAGTGTTTTTAGTCACCTAGCCTTTTTAGTAATTAAACTGAATTGACTGCCTTTCCACAAAGTTTGGTTATATTTTATCGTAGAATATTCAAGAAGTTTGCCTCTCAAATAACCAACTGCGCTATCCCAATGCACAGACAGTCCTTGTGAAAATACGTGTTGCCTTGATCAATCCTTACAGCAACTCCATGAGTGAGGAACAGTTTTCTCCACTTTACACACGAGGGGACTGAGATTTAGAGGGGAAGGAATCTGCCTAGAGTCACCCAGGGAGTATTTGGAGGTCTGGGACACAAATCCACATCTTACTCCAAAGCCAGGCTTGTCACCACTCTGTTCTTCACCTCACCACCGCCCAAGGCTGCTGGGAAGAACAACAATGTGCTGCCTGTGGAACTGGCACTGGCATCCTGGTTCTCTTTACCCAGCTAACCTTTGCCCTCTTCCCCGAAACATCTGTTTCTCCCTCGTAGCCCAGCTGGTCCACAGTTTCTTAAAGCCAACCCTCCATTCTGCCCTAGCCGAGACACTAGAAAGATGGCGGCACTGGGGGAAATTCAAACCAGACACACAGTGAGTGCTGGCTTCCCTTGGAAATACATCGGCTGGCACACCTTAAAGCACCTGATGGTACTAGACTTGCCTTGTAAATTTCTGACAGGCATTTCACTGCTGCAGGCTACCGCTCCTGGTATTCTACCCAGGGAAAGATAGAAGGAGAACTGCCAGGACATGACTATATAATCCCTTCCTAATCCTTTGAGTCTCCTAAGTCCTTTAACTCTTCAAATATTGAACTATAAGAACTTGGTTTACAGAAACATTATGGTCATAGGAGGCCCAGGGACTGAGCTATGAAATTCAGAGAAGACAGGAGGACCAAAAGACAGCCAGGGGGTTACCTTGAAATTAGCTTAAATATAATCAGTGGGAAACAGAAGCAAAATCCTATTTATAAAATTATTACTTTTGTTTAGCAACATAGATTGTCTCAATTTTGCACAGAAAATTGCACAGGAAAAAGCCTCTCAGTAGAGCCATTTAAAAGCAATTTAACATTTTTAATAAGGCAACTCTTTCTGATTCTCAACTATTTAGCCATGAAATCTTAAAATCCAATGAAAGCCTGTTTTCAAGAAATACTGCTTTACATATTGTATTGTCTATTTAACAACCCAAGAATAGTAACATTCTTTAGAGATTTAAATTTAATCATAATGACAACAACTAAGCTTCCTAACTGCCTTTCATGTAATTTAATGGCTATAAGCTATGGGTTTGCTTTTCTGATATTTTGTCTCAAAATGGTAAAGAAGATGAATTTTACCCAGCAGCCTGCAAATTTCTGAGCCATCTTGTCTTGTTCCCAAGCAGTCACTTAGAAACATAAAACAGAATATATTGCATGATAAATAAGAACCTTCGAGAGGTTTGGCATTTCATTCATGAACCGTTCTTCAAAGGATCTGAGTGGGAGTTATTCCCCTCATGTAAGCGCTGAAACCATGGCACCAGGAGAGGTGACAAGGCCAGTGTCACTCCATGAGCCAGAGGGGAGGAGCAATTTTCCTCACTTGGAAATTTCTCTCTCTTAAGGGCAGTGGACAGCACATTGGACTAGTATTTGGTAGATCAGGGCTCTGGGCTACCTTCCAAAGGCAAGTTGCCTTGCTGAGGCTCAGATTCTTCCTCCAGAAGGTCAGGATGATCATAATACTGACCTCATGAGATTTTGAGAGGATATGATTCAACATAAGAAAGTGCTGGCCAACCAAAGTCTTCCCCTTTAAGGTAAGAAAGTCTTATAGCATCTTTAGAGTTGTTTCTCTGTATACCTATTCTAACGAGGAGCAAATACACAACTTTGTTTGCAGCATAATCACTCCTGCTGTTTAAAACCACCCTTTTCCATTGCCATAGACTGGCCATAAAATGTTTACCTTGGTCCCTGAAAGTTGCAAAAATGTGTGAATGAACCAACACAAACCACTCCATGGCTAGAAAAGCAACTTCAGCATCGACATGTCTATGGATGGTGTCTTTTTGGCTACCATCCAATGCAGCCTCTATGCACACCTCCTGTCTCCTTCCATGGCTTTGTTGTTCTCCATGACTAGTTCACCATCGTACAGACACCTTATTTGACTTCTTGCTTATTTTACTTATTTGCTGTCTCCTGCAATTAGATGGTAAGCTTCATGCAGGCTTATTTGTCTTTTTCATTCACTGTCATATCCTTCCCAGCAAGAACAATGAATGACTGACATACAGAAAAATGACTGAATGAGGTCCAGCTTGTGACCATCATACAAATACTCATATATCTGCAGTCAAAGGAAACCTGGAAACTATTAGAAATGGTCTGTTAAGGCTTATGCTGCTTTTAATGTTTCAATTCTAGTATGTCAAGGCCCATAAAATAATTGGGTTCTTTTTTAATGTTTTCTACCACTGGCCTTGTCAACAGTTTCTTATTCAAGTTACCTTTGTCCCTTTAGTTTTTATTCTCTCTACGAAGAAGGAATATAGCTCACGCCTCAGGTATTAATCTTAGATTTATAGAAAAAAATACAAGCCATAATAAGGGAGTACTATAGACTGAATATTTGTGTCCCTTCCAAATTCATATGTTGAAACCTAATTCTCAATATGATGGTATATAGAGGTGGGGCCTTTGGAAGATGATTAGATCATGAGGGCCAAGTCCTCAGCAATGGGATCAATGCCCTTATAAAAGAGACCCTGGAGAGCTCCCTCCTCCCTTCTCCTACGTGGGGGCAGAGTGAGAAGATTATGAACCAGGAAGCAGGGTCTCACCAGGTGCCAAATCTACCAGGGCCTTCGTCTTGGACTTCCAGCCTCTAGAACTGCCAGAAATAAGTTTCTGTAGTTTACAAGTCACCCAGTCTATGGTATTTTGTCATAGCAGTCCAAAAGGACTAAGACAGGGAGTCCCCACCTCCATTAGAACTTATGTATACATTTCAAATCTACTCCCCTAAGCAATTACTCATCATTCACTGTTCATAAATTTCCACTGTATACTCTATTGCAAGAAACCAACGCGTGATTATTAACAGCACTAATAATAAACAGGCACAAACATTTTTTTTATCACCCTCTGTTCCCACAGTACTTGGGAGATCTGTCAAATTATTCTGTGGCAGATTGGAAAGAGGGAGTTGTGTGAGAAGTCATGACCCAACCGCGAGTGACGCTGTTTCCGTAGTTTACAGTCTGGGAATCACTAGTTAGAAAATTCTAGTTTTATTCATTAGCTGCAAGAGTAGAAAATGAGCCTGCGAGGATCTTTAAAGATAAAGAACCAGTGGACATGAAACAGAAGAACTGAAAACCAGAAAATCCCATGAGGGTGTTGCTTTCCTGAATCGTTGAAAGGGGCTTTCCTCCGCCTTTTTACAATCACACAGAGAGTGGACAGGGTTTGGTGACACAGGAAAGGGATACTTCTTTCTGAATTTAATTTCCTCAGGTGTCTGGCTCCTTGAGTTTGTAACACTCTTCATTTTATAGGATCTTCCTAAATAAAACTCTGCACTTTGCTTGTATAGGAAGAAACAGAATGTGATTCTATTTTTACTTCCAGAGCCCGTGCAAACACTTATTTGTTAGATGTTGTTGAAGAGAGTGAAAAATGATGCAGATGACTGTGGTGAAGTGTCTTAACATCACCCTGTCCCACCTATGATTTTTTTCTTTTTGCGGTATGCGGGCCTCTCACTGCTGTGGCCTCTCCCGCTGCGGAGCACAGGCTCCGGACATGCAGGCTCAGCGGCCATGGCTCACGGGCCCAGCCACTCCGCGGCATGTGGGATCTTCCCGGACCAGGGCACGAACCCGTGTCCCCTGCATCGGCAGGCGGACTATCAACCACTGCGCCACCAGGGAAGCCCCCACCTATGATTTTGATGGTCTCTTTCTGACCTGCACTTGGTCACTTCTCCTGCTCTCAGGGAATTTTCCAGATAAAACCCTGTGATTGGCTATCCATGAGTAAGAGACACAGTAGGCTTTAAATTTATCTTGTCTATTTCCAGAGAGAAAGACGCAATGTAGACAGAGAAGGATGTCCTGTGTGAAGACATTTGCTTCATCTTAGAAAGTCTACATTCATCCCCAAACTGTGCATATACATTACAAACACATTCATTTCTCTTTTAATTTTATCATGGAGAGTCTTGGGTGCTTTGACCTAGACCAAGTGGTGATAGCAGGAAAAGTAAGCTTGGGACATTATCATTTATAATATGCAGAGAAAAGCACTCACCAGCACTGACAGTGATCGCTTCGATAAACTGCTCTCTCCAGCTGTTTGTCCCAACCACGAGGGCTAGGTTTGTCTTCTTAATAAGTTTGTCCACGGTACTCTAGAGAGATTGAAAAGAATCAGAAAATAATTGCCGGGTTGATTAAGGCCTCGGGAAATCTCAGACCTTGACGATTTTGAAACCCCAGAGTTATCTAAAGGATAGCAGATGTTCGGCTCAGAGCAACAGTATTGACATCAAACACTGCTATGATTATGCAAACAAGCATAGTCCTTTCTTGGAAACATCTTGAAATGGAAACTTCTTCACAGCGAATACAAGCCTCCTTCACTGCCTAATAGCCAAGGAAGAATAGCCTCACCGGTTACAACTGAGGATGTTGCAAAAGCCCATCCCTTCCCCTCGGACACTTCATGAACTTGCTTCTCGCCTGGCTTCATCTAGAGTATGTGTCTGCAATTGAATTAACCTATGCCCTGCTCAGCACTACCTATCGGTGGGTAACTGGAAGTGGCAGAGAGATTACGAAACTAAAACCTGTTCTTACTATACTTTTGTTGATCAATGAAATGCAGCCAGACAGCAAAGCTTCAAGACTGCTGCTGTATGATCATTAATAAATGGATTTTTCTTTGGCTACTGGTTTTGTCAGCCTGGTGGCTGATAGAGAATTCATCTCACCTGACTCCTGCTGCAAACAAGAAAAGACAAAAAAAGGTCACTTTGTATGGTTCAGGGCAAACTGCAGTGACCTTGCACTGAATTTCCCCCTGCTTTACTAGCTCTGAGCCTCTTATTTTTCTTTTTCTTTAAGACCTTGTTTAGGCACTTGCTTCTATACAATTAGCACTCTTAGCTTTCTAAATGAATGTCAGTTCATGGAACAGCAGAAGCAGCCAAGCGTTCACAAGAAAACTAAGTAAGCAGATGCACCCAAAGCGCTACCACAAATCACAGCAATTACAGTGAGAAGGGTCACTTCCGGGATGTGAAGCTGTTCTTCCCAGAGATACCACCCCGACTCATCCACAACACGCCCCACCCTTACTGCCAGAGCATCCTCGAATTCCCACTTATTGCAAAGAGTCAGAAAACACGTATTATTTGTCTTAAGTCAAAATCTGTACATGTTTAGTGCAGTGTCCCTGAATTGACTAAGGTTTGAGAGAGAGAGCGTGTGATTAGCTAACCGGGAGGAAGGAAAATGTGATCCCAGGGGCCCGTGCAGAAGGCCAAAGCTACATCAGAATGTCAAGTGTGTTAGTTCAACCGTCATTGCAACTGACTTGAAACAATGAGATGATAATAAACATGAAAGGGCCCATCTCCAACTGGCCCACTCTGTATTTTCAACATCCTCCTTTGCTAGATTGTTTGTCCTTATGGTGGTGACCTTTCGGCCTCTAGCTTTGTGTCTAGAACTGCTAGTGCCACTGATAATAGCTGTAACCATCAGGGCTCTTGGCCGCCATAGCCAGAGGCACATGACAAGCATCTGACTTTTCTCTGGACTTGGCCAATCTCATCAAGCACTCTGAGTGTCTTGGTTGATGCCAATTCAAAGTTCTGTGTAGAATGTAACAAGAAATAACCTTGACTTTTCCTAAACGTGATGGAAACTTGGGGCAGGTCTCTCCAAAGAAGCCCTCTTTACTCTAAAGCCAAGGCAGAGAATCCCACTTACTGGGGGATAAATAATTGAAGAGTGAAACTGCTCTAACAGTTAAACACAGACTCGCCTCAGAAAATCTCTCTGAAGAACAAAGTTTTAAGATAAACTAGACTTAAAATGTATATTATAAAATGTATATATGTATATATATGTATATATAATGTATATATATAAAACCTGGGGTAGATTGTAAACTTTAGTTCATGTTAAGCCTGGCAGACTATGAGATAGCCTGGGCTCTTCCCTGGACTTAATTTACATATGTGTCCTCTCTTGACCTATAGGAGGAGAGGAGTGAATAGGAGGGGACCTATAGGAGGAGAGGAGGAATTTGAAATTTGATTCTTGCACTTTGCCATGGACCCTGACCTGGAGGTTTCCTATATGTCAGTCATTAGCTCTTCACAGTGCTAGTCTGTAGCAACAGTTTTAACCTCACTCTCAGCCATGGGTGTTAGAAAAGTCCAGCCCTTGGTCACAGCGTAGTAAACAAGAACCCAGTGGGCAAAGCAGACTCGGACATTGTGAGGTATCAGCCAGATTTGGGTCTTTAGTGCAGTTCTGAGGGCTTTGAACAATTTCTTTAAAATGGCTATGGTCTAGAAAAAATTTCCTAAACAAATATTACGATATCAACATTGATGCTTGAGGGCACTTCAGAAACATGCCCCAAGGCACCCTTCAGTGTTACCAGTAACTGTCCTGATGAACTTTGAGCAGATGGGAGCAAACAGTCTATGGAAGATATTCCAGGAAGATAAGTACCCCAAACAACTGGACTTATAGAGAGAGACTTGGTTGATTTTCAAATGCTCGGGTCATTGCAGTGGTTACCAGAGAGAGCTTTGGACACAAGAAAACTTTTATGCCTAGAAGACTGTGCCCTGCCATACCCTTCCTACAGGAAGTGACCGTGATTTCTCTTCCTGGTCATGGGTGCATGGAAGGGAAGTGCTCGGGGTGGTCCCGTAAGGAAGAGGGCCTACAATCATTCCCCATGAGAGCCCTGGGAGGGGTGGGGGACAAGCGTTTATAGAAAATGCTAAGCTGTAGAATCTCTGTTGCCGCAAGTGGCATCACGCCCTCTGGTTCCAGGTGAAAAGAGGGTGCACGACGAAGAGTGAAGATGGAGACGGGAACAGATTGGTCCACAGAAACGGACAGTCTCAGATATCCGTGCCTCAGGAATCTCAGGGAACTTGTGCGTATACCAGTCAAGTGTGTGCAGCGAGCCAGGTTCTGGATGAAACACCAGGTGGGCTCTGATGGTCGGGGTCTGCCTAGAAAGCACTAGTCCCACTGTCTGCCCTGCTCTTTCTTTTTGTGGGAATGAATGAGAGGAGTTAACACATACATCCACAGTGGCCTGAAGGGGAAAGTTTAATTGCGCTTTTTATCTTTTAAATGCCACTTTAATTTGCAAAGACATCCTTCTTTCCACCTGTCGCCTCTCAGGCACCTTCATTTGTGAACTAAATTAGAAAAATACTGAACGGGCCCAGCAAAAGGCAAAGAAGCCACTACTGTGAAAACTCCAGATATGATCCTGAGGCTTTTAGGTTGGTGACCTGATTCTCCCTTTGGGAATTTTCATTCTCGTTTTCCAAACAGGAGCAGAATCTGCTTTAAAAAAAAATAAGTGGGGAAAATGCTGCTGCACTCTGGCTTGTAGTTCTGGAAAACCAGAAAGAGGCTGCTCCTTTTCATGTCCCACTACAGAACGCAGGTGCGGCTCTGCCGGGGGCTTCTAGGTGTGAGGACCACGTGAGTGAAAAGGGATGGGAGCTGGGGCAGGGGCCGAGGGAGCAGCTAAGAGTGGTCGAAAGGTCCATTTCAAAGTCCTAAGCTCACTCTAAGGCCCATCTGCTTACCTTCTGAAAAATGACTTTCCTCATCTAGAGAACTGGAAATCCAATTTTATCAGCCCAGTTATAAACTCTCCATTTACAGGCACTCTGCCTTCAGTTTGTTGATGGTGCTCAAGTGTCCTAGGACCTTAAGAAGGTGACTACATAATATACGAGAGCTTGTCAATGGCATGTTCCACAGGGAAAGCTTACCATCCTTCCTCCAAAACAAGAGCCTCATTTTCAGCAGTGTCAAGGCTTTGCTTCTACTAGATTGATTAGCTTTTTCAAACAAAGCATGGTTTCTTCCACACGTAACAGTCTCTTGGAATCCATCTTTGCCTCTTCCTTGCTATCCAAAGCCCTCCCTTTAGGGCACCTCTGACCTTGCACAGTGAATGTGTGCCACCCACCAGACCCTGGTTCTGACACTGTTTAGTTTACAGGATCTCTTGCTTCCCTACCAACTTGCGAATCCCATCTCTGCTCTAAAGGCCTCTCCATCCATGAGCCAGTCCCTGAAATTACATCTGCCTCTCGTACAGCATAGGCCGACGCTATGAACCGTCTTGGTGCAGAGATGGGCCTGGCCTCCCTGGTGGGCAATGCTGGTGCACGTACCTTGAACTCATAGGATTCTTCAATGATCACTTCCAGCCTGGTGTGCTCTCCCAGAATGGGACGCCCCATTTCCGCAATGCGCCTCTCCTCCTCCTCTTTGCTGGTCCGCGGCTGCTTGTCATCACATTCCTCTGTGGAAGGGAAGGGCGAGAGAGTGAGAATGGATTCAAATTTATTTGGAAATCCCTGGATCCTGCTACAAGGAAACCAAGAAGGAAGGAAGCCCTGATGACCCACTGAAAGTCCCTGGGGTGGTGCCGTAAGGCTGGAGGGGAGAATTGGACAGACGCTTGTTGTGCGGGGCAGTGACCACTGTGAGAGCAAGTGATCATAATATCCCACAACCTAAGCACCTGCCAAAGGGCAGATCAGGAAAAGCAACTTATAGGGCCACATCGCAGGTAAGGACTCTGTCCACATGTTGTCTGCGTTGAGGGAATCACCCAGCTGTCCCCTGGGACACTGGCTCACCTGGCTGTCTGTACACATCCTTTTAGCACATGACCAAGAGGAAACACACTTAAAGTTCCAGAGCGACTCAAGGAATATAAGACTCTGGCCTCCTCCTCTCCACTTGCTAGAGGCAAAGAAAATGCCCCAGGGCCAGAGAGATGATAGACGGGAAATGCTGATCTTAGCCTCTCACGTGCCAAGAGCCCCTGCTGCAGGTTAAGGACAAAACATCCACGAATTCCACGGTTCAGTAAGATGCCGGCGCTCCAGAGCTGCCTCTCTCTGGTGCAAAGCTGAGATGGGGTGGGAGGACCCGGACCACGTTAACGTTAAAGGAAACAGGGAGAGCGAGGGCGAGGCCTTTGGGAAGTTAATACTTACTCACCATAGGGGCATGATTATTTCCGGAACCACCATGTAGCTTACAATCCAGGAGAGGCTAGTGGGTGCTCAGAAAATGCTAAGGGACTTGAGAGTCCATTAATGAGGGGAAGCTCACAGTTGGGTCCTCTCTGTGTGAAGGTCATTAGGATACATCCCAGCCTGAAAAGGCCACGCACGTGTGAAGCACAAACACTACTCCTGTAACCACTCAGCCTCCTGTCCTGCAGGCTCAGGATGCTGGAACAAGACAGGTCACTCCCCCTCACAGTCAAGCTGAATGGACCTCATCTCCAAGGAAGTAGTCTTGGTGGTATAGAAAGACCACAGCCCTGACACCCTTGCTTCTAGAACCTTCCAGGCAAACTGCCTGCAACGGGAGTCTGTTGACTGAGGAGAGATGAGGAAGGGAGGGACTTCTAGCCCAGACTCCTTGCCTTTTGCATTTAGGCATCAGCTATTGCAGGAGTCCACATCTCCCATCCCATCCCACCCATACATGGCTTCCCTCTGCTGAGGGACCCTGCCTTGGTGGCTTTATCTGATGCTCTAGCAAATGATGCAGAAGACTAGTTCTTAGGCCAGTTGTTGATTACTGGGCCTTGGTGGCTTCATTTGATGCTCTAGCAAATGATGCAGAAGACTAGTTCCTAGGCCAGTTGTTGATTACTGGGCCTTGGCGGCTTCATTTGATGCTCTAGCAAATGATGCAGAAGACTAGTTCCTAGGCCAGTTGTTGATTACTGAGCCATGGAGCAGTTGGGCTAGAGGCACTGCTAGCATTTTACATACCAGGTGTCAAAACCAAGCAAAAGGCAAAAGCAGAAGGTAGCATATCAAAGAATTCTTTATTATGTATTCAATAGTGTCCTAAAAGTATATTTCAGAATCTGCTTTCCTATCCCCAGTAATTACAGGGCCCCAAAGAAATTAGAAGACTAAAAATAAGAGATTTTGGACTAGCCGAAATCTGCTAAGTGTTAGCAGATGCAAAAGAGAGGTGCAAGTAGATTACTTTTAATGGTAAAAGTTATAATATTTCTTACAGTAGGCTTGGGAAGTTATGACCCATGGGAAGGCAAAGGTTTTTGAGTGGTGTCCCCATGATTTTCCCTTGAAATTAAGTGTGTAGAGTCAAGGGGGTGAGCTAAGGTATGTGAAGTCCCATTTGTCCAATGTTCAAATCAATCATATTTTGATTCCCACTGCTTTCTGATCTTAAGCCCAGGAAAATGTTATTAGAGTTTTCATAGGAGCAGGTTATATTAGTGTCTTTGTTCATAAAGACTGAACATGGATATTTTGGAGACTTAGTCAAATAAGAATTATTTTTCCAGAAGAAAAACTATTACAACTTAGATTTTAATTTGAATTACAAAGCCATTTGGGGGAGAATATTTATTATGTCCCCTTTTAATAGTTTACTTATAAATGGGAAGTTGCTTTTAATGGGATTCAAGTCAATTTAGGTAAAAAAAAAATAGAGAAATTATGAAAGAAAGGTGATGCGGTGGCATTGTTGAAAGCCACATTTCACAAAATGAAAGGATTTGGAACATGGTATTAAATGAATGGACATGGTAGTAAATGAAATCAAATCACATAGTGAGTGAAAATGTTATTCCCCTTTTAATCATCCTTTAGTCCTTCTGATGAAGAAGTTTGGTGCTGTCAGGTCTGGAACTAGTTCTTGACATTAGGGTTTCTACCATTTATGAAAGAGAAAATAGTTCTCAGGCATAGAGCATTTGACTGCATTGAGCTAGAAGTAATAACATTTTTCATTCTAAAAATGTTAACCTTACTTTCTATATATGATAAATACTAGCTTTCTATTAGTGTTAGTGACTTAAAGTTTTTTTAAAAAAAACCCAAATCTAGTGAAGAACATGAGGCAAAAAATTGCATGAAGTATAATAGCATAGTTGGTATGCAGCCAAAGGCAATATTGTAAAAGAGGTATGAGAAAGAGCAAAATTTTAGGAATTAATGTCTTAACAGATTTCATACTAACCTAAGAAAAGCAGGAACCTTGTTTCTATCACTTTCTACTTTCCTGCTCCAAACTAGACTTGAATTTAATGCCACACTTTATTCCACTGTCTACCCATCTGGAAAACCTCCCCCATTTTCATCTAGCTAAATCCTACTTACCTTTCAAAACCCTACCTATTCTCGCACGAAATATCCCTCAATTGACCTATTTAGGAATGACCACTCTAACTTTAAATTAATTCTGAATATTTGTTGTGTGTACCTATTAAACATGGACACTTCTCATATACTACTTTTTAATATTTAAACTACCTTTACATACAAATATCCAGCATGTAAACCTACCAAGATAGAACAATATGTCTCATTGCTCTTCGGATTGTCCTCATATCCCTCAGAGCCTATTACTATGTATGGAAAGTAGTAGGTGCCCAATAAGTATTTGTCATGTGACTGTCCAACTCACTGTTAGACAAGCCTCTTCTTTGCTCTATGCATATAGTAAAGACCATTTGTTCATTTCACACGTCATTGCACTCCCACACTATGTCAGCACGTTGAGGCCCCTCCCACCCCACCTCGTTTTCCAGGAACTCATGGTCTAGTGGGAAGTGAGGCATATAGATGGGACAACTTCTAGTACAGCAAAGTAGGGGCTGAAGGCCCAGGGTCGGGGAGCAGCTCCCTCTGACCAAAGGAGTCAGGGAAGGCTTCAGGAAAGAGGAGATATTTGAAGTTGGCCTGGAAGCATGTATAGGAGCTTGCCCGGTGAAGGTGGTGGGAAGGCTGGCTAGGAGGTAATAGAGGAAGGAGGGGCATTCCAGGCAGAAAGAAGTCAAAGCACAAAGGCCTAGTGTCATGGTAGGGTCAGGGCTATTTTCACTTAATAAACACCGTGAACATTTAAGAGATAATTACACTTATATGTAACTGAGAGAAGATAGCTGGATAAATCCTTTTATTGCTCTATAATGATACAGATAAATTAGTATTTGTGATCCAGATTTTTGAAACTGGCAAAGAAGAGAGCTAAGCTTATTTTTTTAAAGTGTCTTCTCTTTAGGTATCTTTTATTGAATAGGGAAATCGTTTAACAGCATATATATATATATTTTTTGTTTGTTTGTTTGTTTTGTTTTGTTTTTGCGGTACGCGGGCCTCTCACTGCTGTGGCCTCTCCCGTTGCGGAGCACAGGCTCCGGACGCGCAGGCTCAGTGGCCATGGCTCACGGGCCTAGCCACTCCGCGGCATGTGGGATCTTCCCGGACCGGGGCACGAACCCATGTCCCCTGCATAGGCAGGCGGACTCTCAACCACTGCGCCACCAGGGAATCCCCAGCATATTTTTTGATCACCTATGTTTTTTTCACTTTGAGTACTGGATCAAATGCAGTTCATTTGACTGTGGCCAAGTCAGTTTCATTTCCTTATTTATGCATATGCTGTGCTTTTAGTTCTGCTTCTCAGGTAGAGGAAATTCTCTATGTAATCCTGTTTATCTGTATATGTACATATATATGTACATATTTTTAAACTCATATTTTATTGAGAAGTTGATAATAAATTATATAACATCATGGTCTTAACCAACCAACCCAACTTAAAGATCAAATGCATAATTAACGGCCATGGTTAAAATCAGTATTGACAGGACAGAAAACAATCCTGTGATGAAATCATTGGTAGGGGTCCTCCCTTCTCCTGAGTAATTGATTTTGCAAATGACACATCACAATAGCTAACAGGTACCTGGGATCTGGGAAAAGCAGAATTATGAAAAAGCTGCTGTTAATGCTTTCTGGATCAGGCCGCATTTTGAAGCCGCATCACTGTAAGAGGTGAAGGGCTGAGAACACGAATCTCTATTAGAAAACAATACAACCCACGTGGAGATCTGCACCCGAGGAGCTACTGTGGATATTCTTGAATGCATTTGCAATTTTTTGTCTCAACAAACAATGTAAAATTTGGAAATGGGTACAAGGCCAGCGGTGGGACAATTGGCTTGTGGTTATTTTAATCCTTCGCTCAGATCTGTGCTGACAAGTCTGAGAACGGAGATCTCTATTTCAGCACCTGGCTGGCCTGTTTGATTAGAACCTAAAGAGACTGGTACTTTGTTTCCATTCTGGAACGACTCTGCAGTCAGGGCTGCATGATTACTGAATGGGGGTGTGGGATGCGAGAACGAGCAAAGTCTTACTGAGGCAGGCAGAAGTGTTTCTGCAGCCATGACCAGTGATGGGCGATGGTGACAACTGAAGAGTGAGTATCCGTGTCCTTATCCAGAGACTTGGTAACTTAGGGCAAGGGGCTCACACCTGGGCTCTAATCCTACAGTCGATCTGGGATAGCTTTGTCATCCTTTAGTCACCCTGTCAATGTTCCCCTTTGGAGAAACCCCATAGATGTACTGTCATCTGTGCATATTTGGCTAACATCATGCTGCCTGGAGGAAGGAAAGGCAGACTCTGGGAAGAGAGACAGCTTGCTTTTAAAGATATTTCATGACATTTGCAAAGAAAGGCCCATGTTTAAGAAGTGAGATTTGCAAGAAATCTGCAGTATACTGAAACTTGAGAGGCTATTGGACTCAATCTTCTCTGTAGGTCCACGCTTCCCCCTCCACCATGCGTCCCGTCCTGGACCGATGTGGTGTCTTGTTGCTGACTCATCATACCCCCAACTGCAGAGAAGCCACGGCATTGTGTAGCAATGCTTTAGAGGTAATGGGGGTGAACTGTGTCACTTTAATGCCGAAAGACCGAAAGAACCCTTGAAGGCAATTAAACTGTGGTTTTCAAGGACCGTGATGAAATGAGTACCTGCGATGGTGATTATAGTAGAGGGGATCGGATGTTCTCTAGCATGAACTTTCCTGAAGACAGGTTGGCCTGGCAAAAGGACAGGCAGAAAATAAGCAGACTGGATTGCACTGGTTTGCCAGAAGAGCTTTGTGGAATTAGTAAGCTGAATGTCACTCCCAGATGCACACAGTGCAAGCAATGTTAGTTTGGGGACTGAGTGGTCAGAGGTCACTGTTATGTAGGCTGAAGAAGTGAGCAAGTAAACAAATGGGGCAGGTGTTCTAGGAGTCCAATCAGATTGTGTGAATAAAGCACACACCCCACAGTAGGGGTGCAGCCAGATTCCTGCAGGTGTCTGAGATGGAGTATCCATGCCCGTCAAGTTTCTGCTTCCAGAGGCATCACAAAACAATGAAAAGCACTCGGTGTGATGACAGGTAGCCTTGTGGTGCCAACAACATGGCCTTAAGTGGGCCATTTCTCCAGTTACCCCATGTGTGAAATGGAGATAATAGTGCCTGCTCTGTCCCTATCACAGGTTTGTGTGAGGGTCAAGCAACATAACACCAGGGAACATGCTTGTTTGTTTCCTTGGCAGTCTGAATCGGAGAAGGTTGTATACACTGGCAGGTTTTACAAGGGCTCACCATTGTCACAGTGACTGGCTGGATTACCTAGTTTAGGGTTTTCACGAAACTCCTGGTTCAACTGACTACCTGCTTTTCGCTTCTACCAAGAGATCCCAGAACTGACCTGGAATCATGAGATTGGGACTCTGCAAATTCTGCCATATGCTTTCCATCTAAACTTGGGCAAGGTGTTTCTTTTCTCTGGGATTCAGTTTTCTCAATTGTACAATGAAGGCAAACTTGAAGGGGATTTATTTCTCTAACCTATGTACTGGAGTGACTAAAGTGTGTTTAACTGTTGGAATTTTCATAGCTTGGCTTCCTTAAAAAGCCATGTGCATTATGAAGACTATCACATGATGAGCGTAATATGATTGGAAGAGTAACTTTTAAAAAGGTATACTGACTGTTACATACTTTTAATTAATTAGGGAACTTTTTAGCTGCCTGTTTGGGTACAGAAACATGTCTCTATCTTTCCAAAGTGAGCCAGAATACTTAATTTTATTAAAAATATCCAAATGAATGTACTCTAGTTTCCCCCTTTTGGGGTCCTCCTCATTTTTCATTTGACTGGAATTCATACTGATGGCATTTCAGAGACAGAGTGAGGCTTTGGATCGAAAAGGGATTAAGATGTAGGTAGGAATATACAAGTTGGGAGAAAGGAACTAAAAGTGCTGGGTTAAAATAGTCATCACACGGCCTTGGACTTAAAGTTAGAGGGCTGGGCTCTGAGCCCTGGATGGGTGACTGGAGTAGATTGATTAATATCTTTGAACATTCATTTCTTCTCCTATAAGTGAGAACAAAAGATCTTATTCCATAAGGTTGAGGATTAAATGATATAATGAATAAGAAATACTTTCCAAATTCTAATGAGCTATAATGTACAGGGCGTTATCATGTTATGTGCCTGGAGGGTCAAGGGGGAATTACATCATAGGTCCCAACAAGGGCCTTTCAATGAGGCAAAGTCTGAGAGCAACAGGTGAAGATTTGCAAATTCCAAAAGCACCTCCAGCATTTAATGTCCATCACGAATGACATCTCTGAAATAGAGGTCCTGGGTTGTGGACCAAATGACTTTTTCAGTTTCCATATATCCTGCTTCAAATTTAGATTTTTACACTTAGCTGCACAAGACTGCATAAAAGCTGCAGGCAAAGTCCAAGAGTTAGATTAATTTTCCTTTACTGCCCCTGCATCTCAAAGCCTTGACTTCAAAGCCTCAAACTGACTTCAAAGAAAAGCTCTCCAGGGCTTACAGCTGGTTTTCACTGTGTAGACCTAAATTTTAGAACTTTCCCCAGAGGCATCTATAGAGAGTGGATCCCAGGAATTCTGGCCTGGTTCCGGAGAAGAAGGATCATGTAAAGTGAGAGGAACAGGCCAATGTGGAAATTCCCAGAGGGTTCTGCAACTTTCTCTCATTTTAACTGCATCAATTTCAGGTTTTGGGAAGAGGTGGTACAACAGAAAAATTGCTATTGAAGATTAAAGTTCAAGCTATAAGAAAGAGCTTAATGAAGTACATGAAATAATAGAAAACCTTTGAAAGAAGTGATTCTGTCCTCTTGGATGCATGATGTATCCGAGACAGAAAATGTTGGACGTTACTGGTGGAGTATTCTAGAACTTGATATGAACAATTTCTGAGAAAAGAAAATTAGGGTCCCATTACCTAGTTACTAAAAAGGAAGATGCTTCAATGGAAGGAAGGCCCTAAAAGTAAAATCCTGACATATTCAATGATAAAACAGGAAGCTATGCAAACACATAAATGCGTTTTAACAAGGCATTCTACCACTAAAGGTTTTCAGTTAAGGTCTCATTATCAGGCTGCATAGGGCTGAGGGAGGTGTAGATACTATACTATTCCTCAAATGGTTGACTTTTTTTTTTTTTTTTTAATTACTTCAAGGAAGCCATGAAGACTGGCTTGCCAAATTTCTACCTTCCTCAAAGCTCACAAGGATAATTAACTTACTGGGTGATAGAATCAGAATATTTCCAAAAAGATTTCAATAAGTTAAAGTGATGGGATGAAAAAAGGAAGATTAAAGTTTTAAAAGTAAATGTAAATTCCTGCACTCGGATTCAGAAATAGCATATTCGGCAGTGCAGAATTTGGAAGACTTGACCTAGGAGAGTGTCAGGTGCATCAGGTTTAAGAAATCCTCTATGAGCACTTGTTCTATTTAACATTTTTATCCTTTTCAATTTCTATGTCTCCGAGAGTCTATGAATCATTTTGTCATTAAATGCTGTGTCTGGAGAGAAGAAGTGGAGGGTAACAGCCCATGTGAAATTGGACGCGTTCAGAAAGTTCCGCTTTGGACAGAATCGTGTTGAAACTTCTTGATCATGAGTTTACACTGATGGTGGTTTAAGTTAACACCACCCCACACCATAACATTTTCAAACTTAGAATGTTTGAAAATATTTCCTTTCTAAATATTTTGTTTAGCTATCTGGTTTCAGAAAAAAATAATTAGAATATAGACATCTGCATAATTATATTGGAAAATGCCACGGCCATTAGGATGGCCTTTAGAGACATCTTCAACCTGCAGCTTCAGACAAATCAGGCCTACCATTTGATAGGTATCTCCCTCTCTAAATCTACATAGATGATTCTGAAAGGGTGAGAAAATAGTTAGGGTCAAAAGAGAGGATGCTGTAAGGAAATATCTTTCTTCTCTATGTAAGGAAATAGCTTTAGAGTTGTGCTGGCTAAAAAATGCAATCAACAGCGGCTGGGTACCATTATGAACTTAAGGGTTTTAAACTTTTTGTTTGTTTGTTTTGCGATACGTGGGCCTCTCACTGCTGTGGTCTCTCCTGTTGGGGAGTACAGGCTCCGGACGCGCAGGCTCAGCGGCCATGGCTCACGGGCCCAGCCGCTCCGTGGCATGTGGGATCCTCCCAGACCGGGACACAAACCCGCGTCCCCTGCATCGGCAGGCGGACTCCCAACCACTGTGCCACCAGGGAAGCCCAAGGGTTTTAAACTTTTGGACTGACATTTTGAGTTTTTACAGGGCACTTTGTAATCCACTGCAAGTAGCAGACATAGTACTCCTTACCATGTTAAGAATGCTAAAACTTCGCAGATTGGGGTGGTGGGATGAGGGGAAGGCATGCTTTATCTTCTCCCAATAGGGCATTATCTATGATTAGGACCCTGAGCTTGGGCCATGGAGTGGGCTTGTATGTCAACTCTTATGTTTCCTTGAGACTAGCAATCGTTTTATTTATTCTGGTACTCTCTGGAGCATCTAGCAAGGTACACTCACATCATCAGTGCTATGTGAACATCTGTAAATTGATCAGTGTCAAAATATGACCAATTACAGGTTCTCCACACAAATTTGCTTATAAGTAAACATAGCACACACCTTGTTAATGTGTAAAATGTTAAATGTGTAAAATCAGCAAAAGCACACCGTGTGCCACAGCTAAATGTTAATGCAGGGTACATAAGATGTGGTTTTTGTTTGATATTTAAGGGTATTTGGGGGAAAATGAAGAACATTAAAAAATTGTCTTACCATACAGGTATTTTCCTTCATTACAAGGAAATAAAAATGAGAAATAATTTTTAAAAATGTAAACAACTCACGGTACAAAATAAAATTTGGTTCATTAGACTTAAAAAATTCATACCTGTTATTGTGAAGCCACCTAAAAAAGAAAAAAAGAAAGAAATGTTACAATTTATTTAATTTACACTCTAAATAACAAATACCAGTGACATCAGACCGCCTGACAGTCCATCCAAAGTACAAAAACTTGCCAAATTGTATAATATACAATTAAGAAAAAAATGAAAACATCCATTCATGACTTAATCGCTAATCATTCTTTTAAGGTTATGAGCTTTAGTGCACAAATTTAATTCTTGTGCATACCTAAGAAAGCACTGATTTTTTAAAAGGTTACACTGAACCCAAAGCGGAATGTAAACTATCCAACCTTCACAAAATTATGAGGCCAATGGCTCTAAACAACAATCTTGCTAATAAATCAACAGAAATAAAAAATAAGTCAGAAAGCTACTATAGCACCTGATAGAAATGGAAAATAACCTAGAAAAATGGAAAGGAAATGCAAGAAATGAAATGCTTACCAAGCTCATTCAATAACAGGGCTGTGAAGGAAACAGACAAAGACAAACACAGAATAAGAGACCAGATGAATAATGAAAGTAAGAGGAATATCAGCAGAAAGAAATCCAGGCAGATCTGATTACAGTGGTGGGGGGCTGCTACTAAAAAACTGGTGCACGCCAAGTAAATGTGGCATTGGGAGTATTTCCAAATGATCCCAGAACTGATTTCTGCAAACGTGTGTGACTGATTCTATATATATAAACAATTCACTTTATATATTATTTATTGACATTTAAGAAAACATTTCTACCATATGTTTACACACAGTATATATATATAGTTTGCTAAATATAGTAGAAATATTTTATGAAGTTAATCCTAAACCTTATTTGAGTGAGCCTTCCTCATGAAATAATTGCCTGGCAGTTAGTGAATTCAACACGTGGAGGTCTTAAAGCATCCAGGATCTCAGGGATTGTACCTTTCAATGAAAACAGAGAAAACATCTTAGGAAATTCCATTTTGGCTGCCCCGCCCATAAGGAGACTTTGGCCCAAGATAAAGTTCTCTCGCTGGAGGTTCTATTTGCATGATATTTTGGTCATCAGGGAATGCTTATGTTTTTTAAATCCTCAAAATCTGCGTCCCAGGAATCAGGGCTTATTTGTGTGTCCTTATCTATGACCTGCATGGTATAATCGGACAACCAGATAGCTTCTTGTGGACACATAGTTCCACAGAAACGGACAAGACAGGGAGGGAAGGCCTGAGGTCGCGGAGGTGGGGTGTGGGGCGACATACATAATTTGTCTTTCAGGTTTTGTGCTTTAAACCCAGACTACAGCTGTACCACTTTATTCTGGTGAAAGCTACCTGACTAAATGTATCAAATAAATTACTTCCAGAGTTGTAGATGGGAAAGTTACAATTACCTTTTCAGGACCAGTTTTCTCTCTCCTGGTAGTGGCATTAGAGGATACTTTATAAAACAAGTTAGTAATTTTATTTATGGTGACACAGATCCACCTGGTGGGTGTCAAAAGCAAATAGTGCTATCAAGGAATTTTAATTTGCTTTTATATGAAGGCATATTTTACCAAAATGACAATTGAAAGAGCTGTATTCAAGATGCTCTTCCTTGAGATAAAAGGCAGTCCTTTTGAGGAATGCATTCAGAAGTAAGTGCTTTTTCCTGTATGTTAATGAGGCATTTTTGATCCCATCTTTGTAAGAAATCGGCACAGTTTTCTAAAGTGTCTTTTTCTTCTGCCTGCTGTCTGTGGAGCATATTAAATAGGCTGCATTAAAGTGGGTCCCCAGTGCTCCTTTCTCCATCATTCCAAAGGCTCCTGTTACCTTTTTGAACGTGATTAAGTCAGGACAACTTTGTTTTTGTTTGTTTTCTGATGGACTCTGAGGCCAGTGAGTTCTTACAAAAGTGGGATTAGTTAAATTCCCCCAAATGTTGGGTTCGTATAGGAATTAGTCCTTTGTATTTGATTTTTTTCTTTACATGTAAAAGTTTACATTTCTTGCAAAGTGGTCACCTAATCATCTATACTGTTCTCATCAATGGTTTAAATGCAATTAATAAGAGCTATTAATAGGTACTATGCTCATTATATATATATATATATATATATATATATATATACATACATACATATATATAACTAAGTGTATACCATTGCTTTTAAAATGACCACTCTTAGAGGGCCATTATGGGATGCCCTCGGAATAATTCAGAATAAAAAAACTATTTTTAAAGCTGATATAAAATTCCTGTCCTTCCTTCTCAAATATAGGCCATATAAAATAGATATAAAATCAAAGACAGCAAAAAAACTGGCTTCTTTCTTCAAATAGTTTCTAAAAATATAAACACAAATCAACACAAAAATCTAATTATAAGGATACTGCTGTTTAAGTTTTATTTTTAGAAAAAAATTCTGTATGTTAGAAATGTGTCAATTCTATAAGAATCAAAAGATTTTGAAGCATAAGGCAGGATCGGCCTTAAGTAAGGGCTAAGTTCTTACTGAACTACCATATCCTTCCTAGTAAAGAAAATTGATATGACCATGGCTTCATACATATGGTCTCTTTTAAATATCATATCTGATGATATGAAAAATATTTTGCCAAAATGAACACTAGGATATCGATGACACTACTCTTTAAGGATCTTTGTTCTAAGATTTTTTTTTTTTTTGAAAACTGGCTTCTCTAAATTAGACTAATTATTGAATTCTTCTGAAATTTCCTATTAGTTGCCATTTGACCCATCTACCATGACTAATAGGTATTAAGTAGTCTCCATCACTAACATTTTAGGGGATATTTAATAGCTGGAACCAAATTTTAGATTGATTCCTGAATAGTGAAAAACTAAACCCAGAAACCATTCTTTTATGTCATCCCTTCTGAATTACAGAAATCTCTTCCAGTATTTCTGAAATCTGGTATCAATCAAGGTGAGCTGGCATTTCCTGAAGAAAAGGGGCATTGTTTGGAGCATTTGTGGATATGGGCAGGGAAATGAAATTGCTAAAGCTTCAAAGGAGAGGAAGTAGTACTTGGAAGCCGAGGAAGAGGAGAGAGTTAAGTGTGAGAGTAGGAGACACAGAGAGAAGAGTACAATTTCTCGCTGTTATGTCTTTATATACTCTCACACCTTTCATTCCTCTTCTTATCCATTTTGGTTCCTCAAGCACAAGGGAGAAACTGCACTCTTTCTCATATTCCTCACGGTCAAATATTCTAATGGTAATGATCTTCCTGTGGGAACACAAGACAAAGGCAAAACAAATGGTTGGAGTCACACGCTCATGCTAGGTGTTCACCAAGCAGCATGTTACTGTGATGTTATGGAAGGAGAACTGGCCACACATGGACCTCCACGAGTATGTAAAAGGGCATCCAGGTACTCTCAGCTGGCCCCGTTAAGCTTCCTCTGCCAATCCATCATTTTCATAAATTCTTCCTGCTTCAATTAGCAGTCAGGAGGTATCCCAAATTAGGAAGAGAAATCAGAAAGTCGGTTTTATGTGGGTACAGGAAGCATCAGCACCAACTTTACCAGGCTCGACTGCACTGACAATGAGTAGCTCAGACTGCCATGTGCAGAGTGGCCCAAACTGGCTGATGGAGCTCCAGGCTGGGCTCCCTGTGGCCCCAGAGGAGATCTATGCCCCGTTACATAGGTGGAGGGATGTGTGCATTGTAAGTCATGTTCTGAAGAGTGCAGGCATCCAGGGGTGGCACAGGCCAGCAGAAGCTGTTGGGCTCAGCCCTGGAGCAGTTCCCCCACCTTTCTTCTCACTCATCTCCACCAAGCGGGGCTCGCCAATCTCAAGGAGGAAGGTCTTGTTTTTCTCATACTCCTCATCATCAATTACCTTGACTGATATTGTTTTGCTGAAACAGAGAAGAATAGAAATTGACGAACAAGGGGAATAGGAAATAGGAGAGAAGGAACATAGAGAAGAGGAAAGCAAGGTTAACGAGTGGCATTTCCAGACAAATGGCAACTGAGAAACTTCTGGACCGTGAGACTGTCCTTCCAGAATGGGTGTGGGATGGGTCTGAGAGAGTGGAAAGGTCACCCAATGCACAGCTCCCCTGCCCAGGACCACAGAATTGTTTCAGCCAAAATACAGCACTCATACTACTAGGTTTATCATCATCATGGGAAGCAGAAAAACGTAGATCACAATAATAAGAAAAGAAAAATATATTTATTTAGTAAATGCCTTAACCACAAGATTGTCTGAGCTGTGCTCTGGAATTCAACCCTTTGAAATAAATCAGTAAACCACATCAAAATATGAACAGAGGTTATATCTGAGTAACAGGCATAAGGGTCATTTTTGGGGGCCTTCATTCTGCTTTACTGTATTTCCAAACATAACATTTTTACCATAAAATTTTATTAAAATAATAAATTCATAAGAGCATCACAAAATAAAATAAAAGTCTTTTATCTTACCCCACCCAATGTCCTAGACTCAAACTCTTTTTCAGGTGAGTCAGATTTTCCACCTAGATCACAAGGGGAAGTTTTTCATGTTTTGTTTGTCTTTCTAAAGATGGAAGCCTCCTAAGGTGGGGGTGGGGAGTCATGATGTTCTAGTTATTTTCTTCCCTCCCAAAGCTGACCTTCAACTGACAAAATACACTCTACCCTACTTTCAGACTCCACCCATACACCAAGGCATTTCATTAAGAATTCTTCCTGTAATCCATCCTTTAGAGCTTCTTGCCTTATCCTGTGGTTGTGATTGACAGGTAGGTAGGACAAATGCAAATATTATGCAAATCTCAACTCCCCATAAGACTTGATGACTCTGAAAAGAAATTTAATGTTACCTTCTAATTAATAAGGGCTTAATCGGGGCTTCCCTGGTGGCGCAGTGGTTGAGAGTCCGCCTGCCGATGCAGGGGACGCGGGTTTGTGCCCCGGTCCGGGAGGATCCCACATGCTGTGGAGCAGCTGGGCCCGTGAGCCATGGCCGCTGAGCCTGCGCGTCCGGAGCCTGTGCTCCGCGACGGGAGGGGCCACAACAGTGAGAGGCCCGCGTACCGCAAAAAAAAAAAAAAAAAAAAAAAAAAAAGGGCTTAATCACTTCATGTATTACAACCTATTCAGAGCCCCCAAACACTTGTTTGTCCTTGAAAATATTTTTTTTGTTCAGTACCATTGGCCAAGAACATTTCTGACTAAAGGCTTTAAAACAATGAGTTTATAAAGACACACAGTTTTAATGTCATGGACATCATTTAGTTTGGGTGGAATTTTCTAGGTCTTCTGGAAGGAAATTAGTCTATAACCTTTTTTTTTTTCAATATTGATCAAAGCCCTCAAGTTTCATTTAGACCTATGCAAGCCAAAGAGCACCAGTCTTCTTTTCTTGTATGAAGGAGAATAAAGGTAGAAGTTGCTTTTAATTCTCTGAATTTCCCAGCCCCTAATGCTAAGTGAGATCAAATGATTGTTTCTGATTCTTGGGAGCCTCATAACCTCCTCGATGCTCCTCAGCTAAAGAACATCCACCATAGTGCTCACATCCCCATTTCTCACTACTAAGGAGTTGGAGCACGTGACGGTGCCTTTCTATCTCAGCTCTATCCTCAAAGCCTTGATGAGCAGCGGTCAATGACTAAAGCAATAATCATTTTTTAAGAGCAATTAGATATTTACAAAACCACCAACAGTCTGACAAAAGTCCAACCACATGTGCATAGTGAACAGTTCCTGTCTAACTTCTAGAACTATTTTTCTGGAATTCACCTATTTACTTTATATATATATATGTATATATAAGTACCCTGGTATAGTCAGGGCAGGCTGTATATATATATATATATATATATGTGTGTGTGTGTATATATATATCCAAATAAATAAAAAAACACAAAACGTTAGAGAAAGCACAAGAAGATGTAAGAAATGATGATACGTGTGTTTTTAATTTCAGAACTGAATTTGATGTTATAAGTGAGATCAAATTTACTCTTCAAAAACCTGCCAAACGTCTACCCTCTTTGTCATCCAGCTTATGTGTTTTAGGTATTAATTTCCATCTTACTGCCTTGTAATCATAAATTATACTTGTACATCTCTGCTAAAGTCACCAGCATAATATGACCATGGATGGGAAGACATTGGTGGGCATTAGAAGGGCCCTGCTATTGTATTCTGGCCCCAGTGGCCCCAAATTCATTATCAAGGCACTTCATGGTAGGGTACATGTTGCAATGCTCTTGCATAGATTACTTAAAAACATTTGACTTATCTTTTTCCATCTTGTACTTCCAATCTATCTCACATCTCATATTTTAGTAGATTGTAGAAATAAAGAAAGCACAGTGGAGATGGTTGTAGTAGTCTTGCTAATAGGGTGAGCATTTGTTTAGGAAAGGCTCCCAGTTTCATTCCCAAAGGGCAACATGACCACTTATTCACAAATAAATAGAAAAACCCAAATAACATAGTGTTTCTTATCCTTGGTGAATTTAATCTGCTATTGCTGTGATAGGTTTATTTTCTACACTCTGAGTAGTTGATGAATGTGAGAAATATAGGGTCCCACCCAACTTGTTTGTATAATAAAATAAGCACATAAAATTTATCAGTAGAGTATCACTATTCACTGTGATCATAAGCCTTAGAAAACGTTTCAGTACTGGATGACTATGACACTGGAACTTCAACTTATGAAGGGAAAGAAAACAGTACCTCCGTAGGTACTTGGCAAAGATGCCTAAAATGAATGGGATTTGCATAATGGCATATTATTTCAAAATCATTAGTAATACAATCAGTAGTGCCCTTGACAGGAGGAGCCATTAAATTATATATTGATTTTGCTTCTCTTGCACAGTAAAGCTATTAATAGGAAACTTGATTATTAAAGGACAATTCAGTCAATTTAAAGAGGCAAGATAAAGTCAATCATTATGAATTAGCCCTCTGAATCAAGAGGCAAAAATCAGAAGGCACTGGTAATGTTCACTTTTTGCTTCAGAACAGAACTATTTCTCCCCTTAGCAAAGGTGGAGAAGGTGAAATTAACCTATATAAATGTTAAAGGATCATATCCTTGTGATGTCTTTTGCTCACTTTCCAGAGCCTAACTAATACAGGAAAGGGACTGTCATTGCTTCTTCCATCACTGGGGATGTTACAGGAGATGGCGTTTATCTGGTGAAGAACCCAGTTCTACTGGCTTGATAATCAGCAGAAGTATACCTCTCTGTTCCTCACAGTTCTGCAGTGGAAATTATATCTCAAGGACTGAAGGGATCTTAAAGGTCCTCCAGTTTGCCCCCATTGCCACACCGATTCCCACATTCACAGGGCTTTTGCACTGTCCCAAAGACTCCCTCTCTCTGAGAGCACAGATTCATGTTGTGTTGTACTTTGGTTCCATTTACCAATGGGAAGCAGTCAGATAGCTGTTGTTCTTTCTTTTTTTTCAATTGAAGTATAGTTAATTTACAATGTTGTGTTAGTTTCAAGTGTACAGCAAAGTGATTCAGTTATACATATATACATATATATATTCTTTTTCAGATCCTTATATATACGTGTGTGTGTATATACATATATATAAATGTTCTTTTTCAGATTCTTTTCCATTATAGGTTATTACAAGATATTGAGTATAGTTCCCTGTGCAATACAGTAGTGTTGATATTTCTTTAAACTAACAGGTTAACCAAAACAAGGTTGGAATAGTCAGGTAGACCCAGCCCTTCATCTAACAACAACCCCTGCACTACTATTACACTGATAAGGAACAGATAGAAAACTGTGTCATGCAATTTTCAGCTACCGTAATTATGATGAAGACGGTAAGGAGAATTTCTCACTTGATCTTTTTTACATCACTTTAAAGTTGAAGAGTATACTATAACAATTATGTTTTCTAGAAACTAGCAACGAATTACAAATCTCATGATAACATTAAAACATTAAATAATTTATCAGGATGGCCAAAATTTTTATGGATATACATTTTGGATCCACTTCTAGAAAAAAAAAGCATTTGGTTAAGAAAGATCAATTTACTTAGTGGAAAAATACAGGTTGTTCCTTTTGATTTTTTGCAGTGCCTTTCCTTTGATGATACTAAGCCCACATCTACACTTTATTTCCAAGTCTCTCTCTTATCTGATGGGTCTCAAAGGACCAAACATCTTCAAACATTCTAGAAAGGAGTTCTTATAACAGGTGGTGACTCAGGTAAACTGTGAGAAAGAAGAGAAAGACATGGTGTTACTAGTGGGAGCTGAAAAAGAAAATCTCTTCAAAATATATTCTAATCTCTCATTATTAAGCCAAAGTTGTATCAGTCTCTTTAAAGTTCAGCCTCAATTAGTCCTGTGGTTTCTTTTCCCTAAGACTGCTCTTGATATTAGGAGAAGTGAAGAAAAGAGTTGGAGGATGAAAAAGAAGAGACTCTTTCTAAATCCTCATAAAATAAAAAAGATTTTAGTGAGGATTTCACACATGTAGATGCTACAATGTCTCTCTTAAAATTTATTTTATTTTTAAGATTTAGCCTCTTTTCAGGCGTACTCAGGGGTCAATGGACTGATGGGCGTTTTGCATTTCTTAGTTCACCGACCGATCTTCATAGCAGCCCTGGAAGCGACTTCTACAACTTGTACAATTCAGAGGAAACAATGACTCAGAGAAGTGAAGTAACTTCCAAGGTCACAGAGTGAGACTCCTGTAACTGGCTCCAAAGACCAACATCTTTCAATGATGTGACCCACGCAGTCCTTATTCATTCAGCTGTGCAGTAGTTTTATGACCACGTTAAAAGATCTGAATCATTATTTTGAAGTAATATACAGGTTTATTGTTTAATCTTTATGTTAACAAAGACTACCTGGATGAGCAACGACAGATTTTCAATTCTATTTTTAAAAGGAGTGCAGCACATATTACATTCGATGACGGCTGTCATAAAAAGGTAAATCCTTGAGGCGATCAAGGTCCTGTTAGGATTAACTGAGAAGCACCATGAACACACGAGGGCTCCCCAACTCTGAGGAATACGAGCAACCGACCAGCAGCCTTGGCTTCACCTGCAGGCTTGTCAGAAACGTGGAATCTCAGGGCCCACCCCAGACCCACCAAGTTGCATCTGCATTTTATCAAGATCCCCAGATGATGCTGATGCAAGCAAAAGTTTGAGAAGCGCTGATCTAGACAGGATAAAGGGTTCTTTTATTACAGATAATAAATGAAGAGGCTGGTGGTAATTGGGCTTATGT
This sequence comes from Mesoplodon densirostris, assembly GCF_025265405.1. Taxonomy (NCBI): domain Eukaryota; kingdom Metazoa; phylum Chordata; class Mammalia; order Artiodactyla; family Ziphiidae; genus Mesoplodon; species Mesoplodon densirostris. The sequence goes on from NC_082674.1 coordinate 32,656,739, forward strand.
TTTGGAACTGTCTGCATATTTGAATCATGTGTGGAGCTTTGAAAACTCTAAATGCCTGGGCTTGGCCCACTCCAGATCAGTGAGATGAATCTCTCTGGTTCTGGGGCCTCGGCACGAATACAGTTCTAAAAAGTTTTTCAAGGGATTCTAATAATGTGGCTGGGAGCTGGCTAATGGAGAATCAGCATGTCTGGCCTGATGTTTAAAAGAATGTATTAAATAAGGAATAGGTAGCATTGTGAGGAAGTCAGGGTCAAAACTAAATTTTAGATCTAATTAGTAATCTAGGCTGAAGCATGGGAGAGACATTTAACTTTGTCCTTCACTGGTATTCTTTTCTGGATTACAGAGAACACATAAAGTTGTCGTTTTCTCCTCTCAGGAAATGCTGGTCTCCACAAGCAAACTTAATAGTTATAAATGAGAAAATACCTTTAGCCTCTGGGCAGCAGTGTGATTTCCTTCTCAGAGAGATAAGAATTCTGGTGCTAGGTTTTTAGACAACAGAAATTCTATTTGGAGAACAGAATAACTAAGGGTTTCATTTGCCACAGAAGACAGTAATTAATGTCTTATATTCTTTCTCTCAGAGAGCCTCTGAGCCATGTCAGTCAAAGGCCATGTCTGTGGAACTGGAAACTTTCCACCTGGAAGCCACCACATTCAGACTCAAGAAAGAAGTGACCCAGGACCGACCTCATCTGAAGGGAAAAGATCTGGCAATTTCTCTGATCATAGAGTGATGTCATCAGGTAAGGCAAGTTTGAACTTGAATCCCCAGTACACCTGATGTTAAAACCTTCAGGATAAACTCCTCTTACTCAAAAAGACAAATAAACCAACTTAAAATGGGCAAAGGATCTGAACAGACTTTTCTCCAAAGAAAGTAAACCAACGGCCAATAAGTACATGAGAAGATGCTCAGCATCATTTGTCATCAGGGAAATGCAAATCAAAACCACAATGAGATGCCACTTCACCCCCCCCAAGATAGCTATAATCAGAAAAACAGATAATAATATGTGTTATATGGAGAATGTAGAGGAACTGGAACTCTCTTACACTGCTGGTGGAAATGTTAAATGGTATAGAGGCTTTGGAAAAGTCTGGCAGTTCCTCAGAAGTTTAAAAATCAGGTTACCATATGACCCAGCAATTCCACTTCTAGGTGGAACTTAAGAGATTTAAAAACGTACGTCTACACAAAAACTTATACATGAATGTTTATGGCGGCATTATTAATAATAGCCAAAAGTTGGAAACAACCTAAATGTCTGTCAGCTGATGAATGGATAATCAAAATGTGATACATCCACATAATGGAATATTATTCAGCAATAAAAAGGAATGAAATTCTGATACAGGCTACTAAAAAGTAGCCTTAATGTGTCACCCCAAAACGTACTGCTTTGGTATACTGATTATTTTGAGCTGGGGGTACGTAAAAATAGCAAATGCAGGGAGACGCTGTCTCTGAACTTCTCCCATCTGCCTAAAGACAGATGTTCCAAAAGGAACTCAAATGTCATAAATTCCCTCCCTGAGAATTTCATCAACCAGGGAAAGTGACTCTTATCACAGGAGAGGAGACTAGAAGTGGACACCAGGCAAACGTCACAAACTGTCATATCTCCCATCTTTTCTTCTAAGGGTCCATTCATCTTTCCTAAAAATCATGTACTCTCCCCTAAGAAGCCAATATCCTCTCTCCCCGAGCCCTATTATGACAGTATTCAAGCTTACATTTAAGCCCCCTCAGAGAATGACTCATTTTTCCCTGGGTATCTCCCATGTACACATGTTAATAAACTTGTTTGTTTTTCTCTTGTTAATCTGTCTTTTATTACATGGTCTCAGCCAAGAACTCTAAAGAGTAGAGGGAAAATTATTTTTGCTCCCCTGCACTTTGACATGGATGAACCTTGAAAACATTATGCTAAAGTGAAAGAAGCCAGACACAGATGTTCAGACATTGTATGATTCTATTTATATGAAAAGTCCAGAATAGGCAAATCCGTAGAGACAGGAAGTAAATTAGTTGTTGCCTAGGGCTGGGGAGTAGGGAATAAATGGGGGTGACTGCTAATGGGCATGGGATTTTGTTTGGGGGTGATGAAAATATTCTAAAATCGATTATAGCAATGGTTGCACAATTCTGAGAATATAATAAAACCCACTGAATTGCATATTTTAAATGGGTGAATTCTCTGGTATGTGAATTATATCTCAATAAAGCTGTTATTACAAAACACAACAGCAACGACAAACAAACTTCAGGATAAAATCGTAGTCTAGAAAAAGCCGTTTCCTTGGGTAAGAAAAGGTTGTGAGAACGTTTGGGGGGAATTTTCAGTTAGAAGTTTCAAATTTTGTTAATACTGCCAAACAGAAAACTGGGGTGCTGCATGGCCCTGAGACAGTGAAAACCATTTGCATCAAAGCTAAGTGCCCTTGTTGTGACGGCTAGCTCCGCCACCCCTCAATCCGTCCCTCTCCCCAGGCAGAACACTCACTGCCTCCTTCAGGGTCAAGGGCTGTTGATGTCGTGCTTTGACAGGCTAAGCATTTCTGGTGGATGTTACCTCAGGCCTGGCTTCCTTGGCAGGTTTCTTTTGCCCAGAGTATAAAGTCTCATGAAAAAATCAGAAGCAGCATTTCCTTCATTGCATTCATTTAAAAGGAAAGGAAAGGACTCTAATCGTGGGTTATGCCTGCTGCCCTTGCAAAGCAAGCAGCTCCCTTCACGTCACCTAGGGCATTATCCAGCACTCTTTTCGGCATTGATTTCTCTCTACCAAAAAGGAAAGATATGCTTGCTGTGTGTTGCCTTTGTATCACTTGGCTTAAATTCCTGGCCCATTTTAAGCTTTTTTTTCCCTTCAAAAATTGACTTTGTGAGTTGCTTGGTGATTAGGGAAAGAAAGGGGTAGTCAGAGAAGACCGACACATATATTCTCAACATTTTCCATAAGTGACCCAAAACAATTCCCCCTCAATTAACATTTTAAATAGGATAAGAACAGACTGCTTTTCATATTATTTCTAATAATACTTTTACATCCTTTTCAGATTATTGGTGAGGAACTCTTGGCATGACTTCACTTGGGAGTTTGTTCAAGGTTCCACTCTAAGATGGTCATAGAAGAGGGAGTAGATCATGACTTAAATCTACTGTTTCCTTCATTGAACTGTCCAGGGCACCAAACTAGGACTCAAATTACCCTGGATTTGTATCTTGACTCTGTCACTTTCTAGCTGAGATATGTGGGCCAGTTCTGGCATCTTTCTAGACCTTAGTGTTATCATCTATGAAATGCAGATAAGGAAACTCACTTTGCAGTGACTATAATAGTCACAGTGTCGTGATGATCAGATAATGGGTGTCATCACTCATCAACTGTGGATAATAAAACTTCACACGTGATTGCAAAGATCAAATAATATAATGCATGCAAAATCATTCTGCAAAGGACTATAAGATGTTAGGAAGAGTTGTTATTAGTTGAAAAGGAGTGGTTTATAGTTTTTTTGTTTTTGTTTTTGTTTTTTTTTGGCGGTACGCAGGCCTCTCACTGTTGTGGCCTCTCCTGTTGTGGAGCACAGGCTCCGGACGCGCAGGCTCAGCGGCCATGGCTCACGGGCCCAGCCGCTCCGCAGCATGTGGGATCTTCCCGGACCGGGGCACGAACCCGTATCCCCTGCATCGGCAGGCGGACTCTCAACCACTGCACCACCAGGGAAGCCCTACTTTATAGTTTTTACTTGCTCCTTCACCCAGTCACCCAAAGGGGCAGCTGGCAGGTGAGAGGTGGAGGTCAGAAAATACTCAATGGAGTAATGGGCAATACCCTCAAATTCACTCTCAGATGTAGCTTGGGAGCACATCTCACATAATGGGCTTTCCAGGTGCAGAACTCTGAACTTAAAGATGCAAAACGCGTAAGAAGTACTGGCATATATCCGGAGAAAATTCTATCTTGAAAAGATACATGCACCCCCATATTTATAGCAGCACTATTTACAATAGCCAAGACATGGTAGCAACCTAAATGTCCACTGACAGATGAACGGATAAGGAAGATGTACATACGATGGAATATTACTCAGCCATAAAAAAGAATGAAATATTGCCATTTGCAACAACATGGGTGGACCTGGAGAATATCATACTAAGTGAAGTAAGTCAGACAGAGACAAATATCATGTGATATCACTTATATGTAGAGTGTAAGATATGATACAAATGAACTTATTTACAAAACAGAAACAGACCCACAGATATAGAAAACAAATTTATGGTTACCAAAGGGGAAAAGGGGGGAGGTATAAATTAGGAGTTTGGGATTAGAAGATTCAAACTACTATATATAAAATAAACAACAAGGTTCTACTGTGTAGCACAGGGAACTATAGTCAATATCTTGTAATACACTATAATGGAAAAGAATCTGGAAAAGAATATATATATATATATATATATATATATATATATATATATATATATATATATGAATCACTTTGCGGTATACCAGAAACGAACACAGCTTTCTAAATCAACTACAATTAAATAAAGAGAAATACTGGTTAGTGTCCCAGTCCCAGCCCTGACAGGTGTCCACTCACCACGTTAGCTGGATACACAAAGGGGACAGAAGTTGTACTTTTCCTGGAGCTCCTGGTATGAAGCAGAGCCTACAAATCCGGATGGTACTATTCTTTAATTTAAATAGACTCCGAAGATGAGAGTTGCTAAAGTAGCTGAACCAAAGTAATTCTCCAGGACGACTTGTCATCCGTGCACTGATCTGTTTGCATTATCAAGTGGTAATTGAAATCATTGCTTCAAGCAGAGCAAGGAGCAGGGACAGCTAAAATCCTGCTGTTCCCTGGGGCATAGCAGAGGGCAGTTTCACAGAGCACTGGAGTAGGGATTTTCCAGCAGAACCTTGCTCTATTTTATTTTCCTCTGCTTGCTTTTGAAACTGAATGGCAACCAATTCATTTGTTCAAATGCAAAATAGGAACAAGTGTAATTCTTTTTCGATCTCTCTCTTTTTAGCAATCACTTGTCAGCTTTAGAGCTACCTTCCCATCCCTAGAAGACATGCTGGTTGACTACTTGAAAGAGACACTGCAGAGATCCTAGAGTTATTGTTCCAATAAGTAATATGCTGGGAACTCTGGAAGCCAACACGCTCCCCAAAAGGTTCTATCCTATGATGGTATGCTAATATGGAAATCACAAGAGTAAAGTTTGCTAAGAGAATATGATATGGATGTATTTTAAAATGTCCATAATTTTGTGATGTATGAAATTTATACCTTACCATTGCTTTATTTCCCTGCAGCTAATACACTTCAGTCTTAAGAAGGCTAAATTAATAAGGATCCTGGGTTTGTTACCTACATGTGCACGCTGAGACGATTTGTCAATTTAGTGAAAAACGAAGTGGATCAAGCACTGGGCACCATGTTGAAATACATCAAAATGGATCTTAGTCTTATTGTTTAATAATACTGACATTGCTTAAGTTCCATGAAAGAGGCACTTTTAACAAAATGATGGAGGATTCTCACCAACTTTTAAACTGATTCCTTAATTTGTTAGGATTGTAATCTGAGATCTTCACTGTATTCCTTAAAGGGAACAAAAAAGGGCAAATTCTCTAGAAAAAGTTGTTTTAACAAATTTCTCAAAGTTGAGGATAATGTTAGGAGTACACTGGGGCACTGAGTATCTTTTCTACAAACTGAACACATAAACACTTTAGTTCAGTTTTAGAAACTTCTGTTAAGTGCTCAATTTGCCTCTGCCCTTTATAAGAATTTGAAATTAGATGAAATTGCTGCTGTTGAATTTCAAAGAAACAGTTGGTTTTCCATGCTTTTCAAAAGCTCTCTTCATCTTGAACATTTTCAACATTCCTGGGTTGTCATTAGACTCTCTCCAGAGATTACTTATACCTTTGGTCCTTCCTCCTTTGTCAAGATTCTTTGTTCAAAGTAAAGAGTTTCCCTGGAAAGCTATGGAAAGATTTCACTCTTAGAACATTATAGGACAGCAGCTAGAATATGCTGGAAGCATCTCTCTCCAAAAGAGGCCAGCTTTAAAAATAGAATGCCAAGAAATAAAGCTGGGCTTTCTTAAGGTTTTTAATTCATATCCTCTTTCTCTTTTCCTTCCTTCCCTCCCTTTCTCCAAAGCCACAAAATATTCAATGGCAAATCAGTCTCTCTCTGCATGCATTTGTATAAAATATTCTGAAAGACAGGATGCCAGGAATTTTCTTGAACATAACTAAAATAACTTGATAATTAATGAATTGATGCTGATTTTTATATCTCACATTTCTATTCCATGTCTAATATTTTATTGGTATTCTACATTAGATTAAGCAATCGATTCTTATGTCTTCATACTATTGTAGGGGTTCAGAATGAGCCTCCCCACTGTTGCATGAGGATTATTTTGAGCTAAAGGCAATCAAGACCCTGTGAATTCAAGAGAAACTACTGTCCCTCCGTTAACTACCTAGAAGAAATTAAATTGGCGATTTTTCCCAGAAAAAGAGTTATTACCAGAGATAAATTTTATCTAAGTGGCGTTATGTGTATGGCAGGGCAAACATCTAATTACCAAACATCTGTTCTTCTCCTAACAGTCCTATGAATGACCCTCCTGACTTTGGAAGCCCCAGGTCCTCCTCCTATTCCTTACTTCAGGATGGCATTTATCTCATTTAACCTTTCTGCTTCTGAACCTCTCATGTATACGGGATCTCTGACCCTCTCATGCATGTTGGGTTCCTGTATGTATGAAATTAAATTTGATTTTCTCCAGTTAATCTGTCTCATGTCAATTTAATTCTTGGACGAGCCAGAAGAACCTAGAAGCATAGAGGAAAATTTTTATTCTCCCTGACACTATCTATTCTATAAATATGTGTGGATTTTAGTTTTGTATTTCACAGTGGAGGCCTATGGTTTACAGAAAAAAAAAAAAATTTACTTACCCAGTGGGTATAAGGTTGGAAAGACAGATTGGGTTCAGGTTTCTTTATCCTGAAGGTGTTATGAAGAAAGCTCTCCAAGAAGTCTATTAAGCTATTCCAATGTTAATTTATTTCCATAAATAACAGAATTATTAAGACTAATCAGGTCCCTGTAACCATGACCACGGCTCTGAGTGGTTCCACAATACTGGTGGGGAAAAACGACCTCCTAAAACGTTGTCTTAGGAAAGGGACTCAGGTAGCAAAATTCTTATTCTGTCATTTACTATATGAACCTGTGTGAGTTACTTCCCCTTCCTAAGGCTCCTGCTCTGTAAACGGGTTATAAAAATGGTATTTATCTCTGACTGCTGCAAATAAATCGTGATAACACATATAAGGTGCTTAACACAGAGCCTGGCATATATTAAGTGCTAAATGAATATTAACTAGGTCTACTACGACCACGAGCAATATTGTGTTAAGAACTGAGACTCTTGGGATTGAACTGCCTGTAACTCGTGCAAATGAATTAATCTATGCCTTAGTTTCCTCAATAGTAAAAATAAAATAATTACATCTATAACATGAGGTTGTTCAGGGGATTACATGGGAAAACAGAACAGGACATGGCACACAGGAAACAATCAGTAGCGGTTATCATAATTACTGTTACAGAATGCAAGGAAGAAAGGGACTAGGAACTAAAGCATTTCAGTAAATCTAGCATCAAGGGGTAGGTTAGTAGAAATCAATACCACAGATTTTTTTTTTCTTTTTTTTTTTTTTCTTTTTTTGCGGTACGCGGGCCTCTCCCGTTGCAGAGCACAGGCTCCGGACACACAGGCTCAGTGGCCATGGCTCATGGGCCCAGCCGCTCCACGGCATGTGGGATCTTCCCGGACTGGGGCACGAACCCGTGTCCTCTGCATCGGCAGGCGGACCCTCAACCACTGCGCCACCAGGGAAGCCCCCAGATTTTTTTTAAATCAAATTTTCAGTGTATATCTTTGGCATTTGCTTTCCCTGATAACCTAGGCAAAACTTGATTCTGACCCTATTCATGTGAAACATCATAAATTGGCAGAATGAACAAGTTAGTATTAGCCAGTCTGTACTTCATGGGCTCTTTTTCACTAAATACAATTCAAATAATATAAATTGCTTTCAGATCATTTTTGTGTTATTTTTCTAAAAGTGTTTTTCCTGCTTGTTAACATCATACTTATTCACTGTTGAGAATCTGACAAATGCAGAAATGAAGGAAAAGAAATAATAACCACCCACAAGCCTGCCACTAGAGATTACCATTTAACATTTAAAAATGTTTGCTTTTAGCTTTTAAAATACACAATTGCATAATTTGGACCACGTTATGTGTGTATGTATGTGTGGGTGTGTATAAATGAAATTTGGTGTCATGATTTTTCACTTCATATTATATTTTGGACACTTCCCATGACATAAAAAAATATAAAAACTCTCCTTTAAAATGGCACAAGATGTTCTATGAAATGTCTTCACAATAATGTAATTAACTATATTTTTTACAGTTATATGTGATAATGAATTATAATAATAATGGATTGTGGGCCATTCATTTTTTCTCTCTACTGTCCCTATCTAAACAGACTGATCTATATTTTAGTAAGGGGGTGGGGAATAACTAAAACACACCAAAAATATGATGCACTTTTGGTGTTTTCTTATGGATAAGCTACCTGGGATTAGGTCTCTTAGAGCTGAATGTTTATTTTCCCTACAATCCTCTTTACATGCTTGGGCCCTAACCTGGACTCCTAACCTAGATGGTAACTGCCTTCTTCTAGTTCTTCTATTGGTCTTTATAGAAGTTCTTGTCTGAATTCTGCCCTATGGAAAATTTATACATCCATTTTTAAAAGGAGAAATTCTCTCCTTGGTCATTCCTAACCTTTTAGCCAGTTTTGTTGAAAAAATTTTCAAGTATCATCTGCCAATGTTGTTTCCCTAGAAGGCCATTCTGGCTACCTTGCTAAGCTTCCACTGATTATGTAACACATAGTTCCTCATGCTAAATCACTCACAAAAAACAATGATTAGTGTCCTTCTACTAATCACCCATTCCCAAGTCTGTCATCAAAATAGCATCAGTCATTTTCCATTCAAATTCAGCCCCTGCCCTCCCAAACGCTCTACATTCCAGTATAGAAGAGTCTATCAATCCCTGGTCATAGAAATCTGCTGGTTCATCTCTCATTATACAGATGAGCTAACTGAAACTCACTGAAATTATCCCACAACCTCAAAGCTGGTGGATGCCAGAATCAGGATTAAAACTCATCTTCAGACTCTAAATCCACGTCTGGTATTTGTTTCCTCTGCAATTACCCTAGTGTTTTTCTTCTTGGGTGTTGCTGAAATCCATTTCACCACTCTTCATAGAAAACCTTTCCTTTCCCATCTCTTTTTAATGAAGTAAAAACTGATGCTGATAACAGAAGGAGATGCATGATTTTCTTTGTTAACTCACTGCCTTTTCATCATTGTCCATCTTGCTGACGGATGCTTTATAAATTAAACAGCCCATACGATGGAAACACAGACTTGCTTTAGTGAGGATGGCCAAACAGAGTCATGACCTGGTGAGTCTTTGACATGAAAACAATCTACAACATCCACAGAAACACTAAGTAAAGAATAAATAAAAACTAACCCATAGTCTTATTTGTATCCCAAGTCTTCTGGGCACCATGTTTAGCAGTTATCCAACTTTGCATTTTTCTCTCTTTCCTTCCTTCTTCAACCAGAGCCATGGTGTGTCCCTATCAACCACTAGATAAGGAACCTGATGATCTGTTTGTACTGAGATGAGAATGGTCGATAATTGTGTGTATTTTTTCATTTACAATATACTTCTAATTTTAAAGAGACCCCATTTGCTTAATTCAAAGGGAGTAATTATGGAAGGAAATAGCTTTGCAGCCATGTGGCAAGCCTATAAGTGCTCCGACTAGTGTGCTTCTATGTGGTGAAATATTTCCTGAGTGTCTAATCACAAACAGGTAAAAATTAAAACTGATATAAACTATGAATCAAAAGTTATTACGAGCAAAATATCAAGGGCCTCAATAGGCCCCCTGCTTTCTGCTTATGCTTTTCACTCTCTGCAGGACACAATGATTCCTTGACTGTGGACTCACACTGAACTTTTCAGGGTGGCACTTATTTGGATGTTTAAATCTTTTCCAGGTATTCTATTTAGTTTAAAACCGCACAGACAGTTATATTTGGAGCTCATATTCTTAACAGAAGGGACCCAAGGCATTTTATAGGTAATTATCAAAGAGAAAATCAGCAAGAAGACAATTAAGCTTCTTATGGATACAAGCAATTTAAAGCTTAAAATCGAAATTAACCAAAAACAGAATGGAGTTTATTGGCTTTGAACTGAAAATGTGTTTTGCCTTTTTTTTCCCCTTTTATGTTTCTTGTTTGTAATGGAAGTTTTCCCCAGTTAGACTTCATAGAACCAGAGCAGGTTTACAGAATGCATATAATGACATTGTTTAACAAAACTGAACCACTAGACCAAACACAGTGAGAAAGTACTTGGTGCGCAATTCTGGGATTAACTACAGGGATCCTGATGAGCTGCATTTAAAGTGCACATTGATTTTAGGGGAAAATCTGCAAGTCAGCTTGACAATAGTTTTTGAGTTTTGATTTTGTTATGGATTGTATGTAGTTCACAGTTAGCGCTCAAAAAGCAAATCCTTGCCATTATATCAGCTTTTGACACAGACATACTCTTCTTATAGGGAAAGGTTATTGTTTTTAGGATTTGTGCTGTTTCATAAATTCTCTAGAAAGTCTGTACTTTTGTTCAGAGAATCTTGTAGGTGGCGGGGACATAAGAGATCTAGATTGGCATTTGCAACACAGATTTATAGCTTTTGGTTGTAAATATGTTATAAATATTTAAGGATATAAGTACATTTATATAAACATATAAATATGTTTATATTTATATAACATATACATATTTATATATGTTTTAGCATCATGACCTTGGTCATGTCACTTTCTCTCTCCAAATTTCAATCTCATCGAATGTAAAATGAGAATTGACATGAAAAACAAATGAAATAATGTATATGAAAAAAGTTTGTACACTTTGAGCATTTTCAAGTGCAAGGTGCTAACTTAATCTCATTTTGCAACGGAGGGAACTTAGGTCACTTGATTATAACAATCTTTCTATTTTAGCTTCCTCAGTTCCACTCTGAAATATGTATAGAATATGTATAGTATACTAATAATAATATTCCAATATTCATTTTTGGAAAATAGGAGTTTATTGTGTGAACAGAACAGCAACAATATCTGACACCTTTCCATGGATCTCCTTTCAGAGTTACATTTTATGTTTTTATAACTGAAACTTAGAATTTATAGCCACTATACTGTTGACTACCAGGATATGAAATAATACTTTATTAAATATTTATTAAGATATGTCCTATTGGATTTTAACACTTCTATTAACTTTAATCATGGAAAATTGGATTTGACTTATATTAATCATAATATATGGTTCATTTAATAATATGAAGAAATAGAGAGAAATAAGAGTGTATCTCAAGGATAGATCTATGTATCCCGAATAAATCCTACTAATTCAGTAGAAATGAGAATTACCTATCTATCTATCTATCTATCTATCTATTTTTATTATTTAGACCAGAAAACCCTTAAAAGGTTATTTATGGATTCTTCCCTCTGTATTAACTTACTGTCTTGGTGTAATATTCATTAAGTCCTGAATACTTTTTCTACTGAGTTATCTTTGAGTTTCTGGCATAATCAAAATTCACTTTATAGTTCTAACTAAATGTCTTTCATGACGTAAGACTTCCTGATACAGATATTCAAAGATTAGTGAAACTGATGGTGGAAATGAAGGGAATCCATAAAAACACAGTTCTGGGTCTTCAGAGCCCCAATAATGTAAAGTCTTTTGTCAAAGCCATCTACACCCAACAGCAACCATGTTGCCAAGTGCCAGGACACCCCTGGGTACTCTGTGTGCATTCCCCATGGCAATGAGCACTGTGCCAGGACATGGTGTTTGCTTAATAGACGTTTGTAATCAACACAGATATTCTCACTGTACATATTTGTACTTGAGTTTGTGCCGATCCATCAAGGTCTTTAGATTTCTCGGTAAAAACAGCCCACATAGTTTTTAGATGAAAAGATAGGCTTCTTAGCCTAGATTTGTCCATGAGAGTGAACAAAATGAGTGTCACGTACGTGATTCAAGCACATGACTTGCACTTTCCTAGGAAGGGCCAAGTGAACTTATCAGGCACACGTCAGATCCCCACGGCATGTTGTTCTGTCCAGCCATTCCACGAACCTTTATCTGGTATCAAACCATGTGTCAGGTCCACGTTAGGTGACAGGGATAAAAAGAGGAATATGAATTCACAGCTTAGAGGAGTGACAGGCATGTAAACCAAAGATTGCCTACCTCTCTATGTGCTAAATATAAGCATGGGCTCTGTGCTGTGGGAGCTCAGAGTGGGGGCAACTTCACAAATGGCAGGAATAATTGGACTGGGTCTTGAAGAAAGAGTAGAGTTTTGCCAGGCAGAAATGCAATGAAGCCTCAAAGACAAAAAGAGAAAAACAAATGATGCAAATCACAGAGAAATGAAAAAGCACATCAAGAAGGGTGAGGTATTGTCTGGTTCCTGTTTCCCATGTACACGTACCTGAAGGAGGGTTGATGGAAGGTGTATCAAGTAAGGGAGATTGGGGTCAGGAGAAATATTAAGTCATGTGGGCACCATTTGGTAATAAAGGGCCAATGGGCCTTCTTGATTATGGGCTGCCATGATCAATTTTGACCTTTAGGATAATCAGTCTAACTCTGGGATAAAGCTTGTGTTGTAGAAGAATAGAAAAAAGTGAAGGAGAAGGCCAGGGAAGCAGCCATGGAGAAAATGCTCTCCCCTGGACTGGCAGAGCCTAAAGTCCTTGCCAGAATATCCAGCCAGGGACCACCCCCACCGCCCGCCCCCCGCCCCCAGCAGCATGTTTTGAGAAAGTGTTTGGCTCCCAGTCTCCAGTCTAGCTCTGTCAAAGCTGAAGAAATAGAGAGAAATTGCTTTAATTTCTCATCTGCAACTACACCTTCCTGAAAACTTGTCTGGGGGGTTAGAGAAAACAAACTGAAATTCCATGAAAGGGTCACTCTGAGCTCCACCTTTTGCCTGCAATGATCAATTTCTTATAACAAGATGGAGCTTGTAAAATACAAATTCTGCTGGAGAAAACATCATCAGATTATGAAACTGACCTAGTTTTCATGAACAGAAAATCTAATTATCTACCATCAATTCAGGTTTGAGCACATATTTCATTTTATTTTTATCAACTGTGAGTGGTTTTGGCAAGCTTTATGACAAAACGATAACTAGATGTATACATGAAGTTTTTAAACAAAAGTATCAAAACCTGAAGTCTCAGGTTAATGAATTACATGGAAAATTGCTATCACATTACATTATCATATACAGTATTGGCAGGAGGATTGGTGAGAGAACACAACCAAAATGATGTAATGAAATGGAAATTTACAGGCTGGGGTATGGGAAAGGGTAAAAAGAATATCATTCTCCTGATACAGTGAGAGGTCACTGAGAAAAAGTGATTCTCAGGCTACTTAGCAGGCAGTGTGTGTGTGTATGTGTGTGTGTGTTTGTGTGTGTGTGTGTAGAGTGAAAGAGAGAGAGAAAATAGAAAGAACAAAGTGTCTTGAGATCTATGGTGAGAAATAATAATTTACTACGGGAGGCAAATGAGATGTAAAAAGATTGAAGGCATGAATAAAATGACATCTGTTCCCGGCACTTCTTTGTGTTCGGCAGATAGGAACCGTGAGGGGTTGAAAGCAAAAGAGATAACAAGGGTTCAGCTGCAACATTTGGTGTTAGGTCCGAGGGCCAGGCCTGATTCATCACAGTGGGATGCAACAGACTGGGAAGAGGATGAGACTGGAACACGATCTGCCCACCGGACTAGAGCAGGGGTTTGGGAATGAGGGAGGCTGAACAAAGCCACCAAAGGTGGAGGAGGTCCATTCCAAAGCAGCAAAAAACAGCACCTGGAAAGTATAGAAATATACAATAGATGGAAGCCAGGTAAACCACTGAATCAGATGGGCAAGAAAACATGAAGCTGAGTATTGTGGACTTGAGGATACAGCCACATCAAGAGTTCCAAGGACAAAGCGCTGCATACAGCATCATGTATCAGAACGCTGTCCTCTCCTAGGAGAGGCACCAATCCTACAAAGGAACCGATTAGAGGAATGATGTGCCTTCATTTAGGATAAACTGAAGTCATGAAATCAAGACAGGAAGGCAGAAACCAGATAGGAAATCAAACCTGACTTTCAGATCGATTTCAGAAATCTAGCAGTTTACTGTTTTTATCCTGAGTGCCTGGAAGAATACATAGGATGCATAGCAATTCCACAGTGTTTGGTAAATGACAGCCTGGACTATTGGAACTGGAGGACAGGTCAGAATCTGATGGTCAATGAGCTTATTGTGATGCTGAGGCTCAGAAGCCTACGCTAGTGCTTCTGAAATCCCTCCTCCTTAAGATCAGGGTGGATGGAGTGGGGATGAGAAAGCTGGCCGGGATCAGTCTTGGCTTGAGGAGAATAGGAGGAAAGGGATAAGGCTGACAAAGTATTCGGAGAAAAACTTGCAGCCACCATAAGGCCTTTTCCCTGGACTCTTTCTACCTGTTTCTTCCCACATATCTTCTGTATGGTTATATATTTCTTTATGATGATCTATAACTATTAGATATTTAAGTAAATGGTGTTTCCAAGGGTCTAAGCATGGGAGATGGTTAACATCGTGATGGGGAAGGTTAAGAAATGTTGTGGGGAGAAGATAATAAACTTTGGTCTAGATATATTTAATCTAAGCTGTGATGTGAAATGTCTTAAAGAATGTATGGAATATGGGTCTTCAGTGAAAATAAAGTGTCTAGATGAGGAGTCTCTATATATTTGTCATGCATATTGACATGGAAATTGAGGCCATTCATATGAGCTGCTAGACTTTCTCCAAAGGAGGGACTTTAGAAAAAAAAGGCAAGGAATGTAGAACCCAATAATGCAGTATCTCTGGTAATAGTATAAAGAAGGGGAGAGAGATGAGAGGGGGGGAGGGAGAGAGAGAGAGACCAGAGCCAGCAAGGCACCAGTGACCACAGGAAGGCTGAGAAATTGCAGGGTCCTTGAAGCTTAGGGTAGGATATCCTTTAACTTAAAGAAGGAGGCTTTAACATGCAAAATCAGAAGACCTGCAATTACAGGAAAAAAAAAAAAAAGAGTTCACGGTTTGGGTCAAGAGGATACTCTTGGAAATGAGGCCAAAAGGCCAATTTATGTAGTAATTTGAAGGGAGATAAGGCAAGAGTTTGAGGTAGCAATGTCGCTGGTGCACGCAGAGAAAGCAAATGACATGGCATATGGCAGAAGCCGTTGTGATGAATGGTGACTTTCCTAGGAAGTGGCCTGAGAAAAATTAAGCGTGGATTAAAACTTAAGAAATGGGTTCTGAGTGAAAACAAGACTCATGGCATTCTATGAAATCAGATTCTGAACCTGTGAGTCTTGAGGTTTATGGAAGGAACATAATATCAGACTAGTGGCCCCTCCGATCCAGCGGATCACCAAAATTTCCTGCTGAGCTTTAAAAACAAACATACAGATTCCTGGTTCTCACCATAGAATCAGAACCTAGGATGTATCATAGGTGAAGGCTTAGTGGGGGAACTTATAGTGAGAAAAAGCTCCCTTAATAATTCTAAGACCCTGATCCATCAATTGACCTTAGGAAAATATTTTACTAGTCTCAACAGCAAATATCATTAAGAACAGCGCCTTAAAAAATCTGTCTTCCATATACGTCTCACTTCCCACACTGAAACAGCTTATGAAATGTATGTTTTTCCAAAACACTTTCCCAGATTGATCATATATCATATTGCCTATTATTCAGGGTAAAAGCAAAAGGCGGTTCTTTGGGGCCCTTGCAGATTCTGCCCACTGTAATGTAGCAGGTACATTTTCCATCAAGTCTATTCTCAGTACATTGATTAGTGGTAAAAATTCATAAATTTAGCTCTTAGAATGACTGAGTCTGTGACATTCTGCAGAAGGGGTATTCTTCATGGTAGACTGATTTGTTCTGCAGCCTGTATAATTGTCCGTTAGAATATCTCATGGAAATGTTCTTGTATATATCACATACATCAGGGGCTGCAAAGAAAATGGAGCTTGGCATTTATTACTGTGGAATTGGACCAAGTTCATCTGGCACCACTCCAGGCAAAGGCATTCGTCCCAGTTCCTATTTGGGGGTCAAATAAAGTAATTGCCAGGGTGTTTCAATAGTGACATCCTTCCTGATAAATTTAGCATTTACTGAGGGATCCACTTTCCATGCATGTGGGTAACTGTGCTATTTTCTCTGAGCCCGGAGATTATTGGCAGAAGTGACAGCTGGTGCCTCAGGATGGAGCTATAATTTTATGGTGCAGAGTCTAAGGCTGGAACTAGAACTAGTAAACCACAAATGCCAAAGACATCATAAAGAAAAATGTTCCTTAGGAAGTACTTGCCAATTTCTGAGTAATCAATTATTCCCTTACCTACATGCTGACTTTTATGAATAAAGCAGCCCAGGAAATGCATTTTTTAATTAAGCAGACAGTTATGATAAAATGAGGTACTTTCCATCTTTAGCAAGAGACCTCTCTTTCATACCCTCCTCTGGAGTGCTTTCTGATGGATGTGGTCTTGGGTTCACTTCCGTTTTCCGAACTCTTTTATAGATAAGGTCTGTCAAGCAAAATTGAGTGTTCTTAGGATGGCAGAGAACTGAGTAGTCAGAGTGAAACTGATTGTCTCCAAGACTCTTTCCTGTTTGGAAATTTTCTCATCTTGCTACATCTTTTGTCCGCCAACTCTGTGGAACTGAGAGAGTGGTTTTATCTCTGAGATTCAAGGCCAGATCTATGACCGAAGTTCCAGGAGAGAAGGACTGCCCAAGAATGCTCCATGGGGATGGCT
The DNA here is from genome assembly GCF_025265405.1 of Mesoplodon densirostris. Classification (NCBI taxonomy): domain Eukaryota; kingdom Metazoa; phylum Chordata; class Mammalia; order Artiodactyla; family Ziphiidae; genus Mesoplodon; species Mesoplodon densirostris. The sequence goes on from NC_082674.1 coordinate 32,673,875, forward strand.
TCTGTGGAGGAAAAGCAGTGCCCTTCTCCTGCATTTTAGTTCTCTCAGTTGCCTTTAGTGCCGAACTGACCACAGGTCATAAGGACCCCCATGAATGCGCATCAGAATTGGCCAGATGGGGAGAACCTGAGGACCACACAATTTAGGTCAGCTCCAGACTTCTAGAAAGACTTGTCAACTCTAGTCAGGTCTTTGGGCAGAAGGAAATATAGGGGATCTCTGAGTCTATATCTCTGTGAAAATATAAGATGAAATTATATGACTAAAATTTATTCTACCTTAATTTTAAAAGTTGGGTATATATTAACTTCTCAAATAAATTTGTGGTAGTTTAAATGAAAGATACAAGTACAAAGGAATTATGTAAACATGGGTAAAACACAGGAGTTAGAAATAAAGGAGGAGTTAGTGGTAGGGAAGATAATGGTAGCAAAAAATCCTCTTCACTTGGGAAACAACTGGTTTTGAAATGGAGCATTAGTCCCGTGCATGCCAGGTTAATTGACTGGACGATCTTTCAGGGAATGCTACTAACCAGAGTTCTTATTTGCATTTTCTTAATCTAGAAAGATGATATATAAATATCAACATGAGATATTTATGAGCTGTCTGAAAGGCCCCAACACTTGGTATCATATCTCACTAACTCATCTAAGTTCTATAAAAGAATTCAAATATTATTAATTTCATTTGCTATGAGAAAATTATTTATTGATTTTTTAAAAAAGACTGTATTTAGTAAATCCTACCCAGAGTGTAAATACAGAATGTAACCCACAGTAAAAAAACAAAACAAAACAAAACAAAAAATCCACAGTGGTATGAAAAATAAGGAGAATAAAACCCAAAGTCAGAGACCTTGGTATTTGATCTACTCTGCAGTTGTACCCAAAGCATGTTTGGAAGCATGTTAATGAGGACACTGGCTGGATACTGTGGAGGTTCCCTCTTTAAGGCACAAACTACCCCCAAGACTGACTCTGAATTGTAGTTCCCAGGTCTTTACTATGGTGACAAAATTCACAGCAACTCAGTTGTCACTCCTTTTTACTATGGAGAAGTTGAAGGGATTTTTCTGTGCTCAAAGCTTTGAGCTTTCATAAGAATTGCAGTTTTATAGGAAGTCAATTGAAGGAAAAAAACATAAAAGGAGTTGAACTAGGATCTGTTCTAGGGCCCATAACATGATTCTGAATTGTAAGTTTCCTGATGGAAAGCATAATATTTGAAAATTCTTTGGTAGTGCACTTAATAAATACAGACATTGGCTGCTAACATAATGGAAAGTTGTTCAATTTAAAAAACCCCCAAATGAACGTGATCCCATTTTAGAGTGGAGCTAAAAATATTTCTCTGTTTTTAGTCATCAGATTTAGGGTATTTGATGGGGCTTACTCAGAATCCCAGAAAACAGAGGAATTAAATAATATAATTTGCATTATACAGCTCTCCTGCAGTGATGGAACTTTGGGAACCTTGACTGAATGACTAGTGGATCCCTGGCTTGCTTAGGAGAGAGCCTGGAGTGCAGGCGCTGTGTATTCTCCTGAAGCAGCATGCCTCTAGGCTAACACATGATATTCTTTTTTTTTTTTGATTTATTTAACTTATTCATTTATTTTTGGCTGCCTTGGGTCTTCGTTGCTGCACGTGGGCTTTCTCTAGTTGCGGCGAGCGGGGGCTACTCTTCGTTGCGGTGCGCGGGCTTCTCATTGTGGTGGCTTCTCTTGTGAAGCACGGGCTCTAGGCACGCAGGCTCAGTACTTGTGGCACACGGGCTCTAGAGCGCAGGCTCAGTAGTTGTGGCGCACAGGCTTAGTTGCTCAGCGGCATGTGGGATCTTCCCGGGCCAGGGCTTGAACCCGTGTTCCCTGCATTGGCAGGCGGATTCTTAACCACTGTGCCACCAGGGAAGCCCCACATGATATTCTTAATCCATCATGGTCAGACTACAGAGAATAGACCTCCATAAGTATAGTCTCTTATACTATATCACAGGTGATCAAAATGCAGGCAGCCAGTAGGATTTATTTTCTAAGGGATGGATACTCCTCTAGAATAATTAGACAACAAAGGAAGGCTGTAATAATTAGGCAAAATTGTTCGAGGTGCAAATCCTTCTTTGTATATCACAGGCCCTCAGAATTAGGATTCTGAGGAGGAAACAGAGCAAATTCTCCTATACCTCTCTTGCCAGGAAATTACATTCTCAAAATTCCTCTCCTCATTTAGAAAAACACAGCTATAAAAATTCAGCCCCAGAGTTTGTGCATGTTGACACACATTGCTGATTCTACAGGGTAACTGATCACCTGGAAACTGACAGGACTTAGCATGAGGCTCTTGTTCTTAGCTCCAGTCTTCACAGGGGAAGTAGGAGAGGAATAAAGCATTACTCATCAGTGACCGTATTTGGCAAAGGCAAGTCTCTCTCCCCCACTATTATCATTCATCCTGATAGAGCTGTGGCACAGACCAGATGTCATTCCAGTGTTAAAATTACATGGTTTTCATAACAAAGTCAGCTTACATCACTCTTAAATAGATCACACAAATGTTCCTCTGTATACTGTCATGGAGAGGATGAGCTAGATTTTTCCAGAGGACTTGCCAAGCACACACTATAGGAGGAGTTAAGATTTTCTCAGAACATTCCATAGCTGGCTTCCAACCTACAAATCTCCACATCTCTCTGCAGCATAAGTCATTGCAATATAAAACACCCTTTCTAGTGATTCCTTTGATTCCTAGAAGAAAGTACAGGTACTGGTTCTTGTGGTAGGTAGAAGGCCAAAGATTTCACTGGCTGGAGCTCTTTTCTTGCCTGTTTTCTTTGCCTTTCCTTCTTGGGCCCTGATGAACTTGAATTCATTTATGGTCCAGTGCTTAAGAAAAGCATGTGCACTGTCTGTCCCATTGAACCTTTGAAACTTAGAAGATAACAATTCCAAATCCAGGAGCAGAATTCATATGGACTTAGCACATGGACACCATAATTCTGGAAGCTTAGTTCCTCCTTCCTCCCTTATGTCTCCTGCACTCCCACTTGCTTTATAACCTTTGTGGCCTTGATGATAGGATTGGGACCAAGAACTGAAGGCACTAGCAAAAGTCATCCTCAGGTAAATCGACCTCATGGTCAAGTGCCAAATGAGGACATCCCTTGTTGACTGCATCACTAAAACTCTCCAAACTATCGCAATGAGCCTAAAGAAAGACAGTTTTGGAGATTTTTGCCCTTAATTGACCTCATGATTCTAACTGTCCATAATATAATTCTTTAATGAAACATTCATATTGGAAAAATCAACCCACTTAGATATTTACCTATGATTAAACCAATGATTATGAACAGGATTAGTAAAGCAAGCTAATGTATTTAGTATTATAAGGAATGCTAGCATTTCTTTTCTCACAACATTCCCTCTCATTTCATTCTCTCTCTTTTGCCTTTTAAGCAAATAAAAGAAAAGACTCAAGGTAGGGTATATTTCTAAAGCCAAAATATCAGACATATTATTCTATTCTTGAATGGAGACCACATTCCCTTAAAAAAAGCAAAAAGTTATCCATAAATAATACATTTCTCCTTCAAGATTACTACGACATGTAAGACAAATGCTGCCATTGTTTCTCATGGGTCTGATTTTTGGTGTCTTGTGACTTAGTCAAGGTCTGATAAGTCGGGGTATAATCAATGTTTCTTACTCATTCAATGCTCTTTGGCTCTATAACCAAAACAAAAATGAGTTTATAGACATTTTGTGTGGTAAATCTGAGATTATCTATTCCTCCAAATCAGAGATTTTAAGGCAGGTATCAATATCTTATTTTGGGAAGAAATGGAAATAAAGCTTGATCCATGATCAACCTCAGCAAAATCATCTCCAGTGGAGAACCACGGATCCAGATTGAAAGTACAGGCATGTTTCCACTTTCCCTGAATGACTTCATGATATTTTACTGAGCTTTGGCTCTGGAAATGTAAACTTACAGGTTCCAGAATATTCTGGTTTGAAGAAGCTTATGCTTATATGGATCATGTAAAGCAAAGGGTTATACAGTCTGGAACATGGAAAGCTGTTTGGTCATAGGAAGTGATGAACATTTTATATATAAGTGCATATGTGTGTGTGTGTGTGTCTCTGTGTGTGTGCGTGTGTGTGTGTGTGTGTGTGTATGCTCCAGACCTTTTGCTGCTGTATTATCCTTCAGAGGATGAGTTTTTAGAGATTATATCAGCACCATGCAAAGAGCAAGGGATGAACATGAATCCAATATTGTCAACTCAGTGTAGTCAGGCGAACAGGTATTTAAAGTTCACATTGGGATCTGACTGTATTCACTTTTTGATGCAATTTTCCCCACCTCAAATGTCATTCCTCACATCTTTGCATGCCCAAAGCCCACTCAATCCTTTAAGACACAGCTATAAGGCCACCTCGTCCACAAAGCCATCTATGATTTATCATCCAGAATTACTTCTTTCTTCTCTGAATTTACTATCACACTTTTCTTGTAAATTCACATGGCATATACCACTTTCTGATTTGCATGGTGATTTTGTTCCTGCCTGATCACAAGTACTGGGCTATAAATGCTTTGAGAACAAAATCTCTATCTGTTTCAACTTTGCATTTCTAAAGAGAAGGGAAAGCAATCAAGAAGTAGTTATTGAATCAGAATATATAATGATGGGGCTTCCCCGGTGGCGCAGTGATTGAGAGTCTGCCTGCTGATGCAGGGGACACGGGTTCGTGCCCCGGTCCGGGAAGATCCCACATGCTGTGGAGCAGCTGGGCCCGTGAGCCATGGCCGCTGAGCCTGCGTGTCCGGAGCCTGTGCTCCGCAACAGGAGAGGCCACAACAGTGAGAGGCCCATGTACAGCAAAAAAAAAAAAAAAAAAAAAAAAAAAAGAATATATAATGATGGCTCTCTCTCTCTCTCTCTATATATATATATATGTATACACACACACACACACACATATATATATATTGAATACATATATGTATATACACACACATATATTTTTTTCTTCTGGGCCAACACCATCCCCCCTACTCTAGAAAAGCATTTGCAGAAAGCACTGAGCCTGACAACATTCACTAGGCTTAGAAGTACTCCGGAGCTAAACTGGACACCCACGCAAGCAGGGAGAGGTTCATCTCAAGGAGTCAAAGGAATCGTGGCTCTGGACAATCAACATGTCACTTCATTAGAAAGTCACTGTTCATGAATTGCAATTACCCTTTGGTTTGAAAGCATTTATTCATGACTAAGAAACTGTCATGAATAACATGCCCAGGTAGAGTACCCTGCTGGTCCTGGAGGAAGCTGATGCCAACCAGAAAGGCATCTATGTAAGCAACTTTAGGCGTGCTTTAAGAAGTGCTCCTGTGACGAGCCAGGAGAGCTGGCATGCTAGATTAAAGAACTCAGTGACTCTACAGCCGTGCTCCGCTTGGAGCCCACTCAGACAATCACACGGGATTGCTGTGTTTGTGCCAACTGCTCACATTCCATAAAGCAAAGGGATCACTTCTGGTCACCTTCTCTCATTCTCACCAGTTGGCTTATGTTAGTGCCACTTTGCTCAGGACCCCTTAAGCACGTTTACTTGCAATTCCTTCCAAATGTCACTTATTAGAAACTCTGCATTCCTGATCCTGGAGGTAATAAACCTGGAGACACAACTTTCATTAGCAAATGGAAAGAGGCTCAAAGTCTATCCAGAGACAAACAAATTAAAGGGCATAAAAGATTGGGGTGGTTTACAGCTAAAGAACTTTATTGTAATGTACTTAGAAATGAGGCATTCTGTTCCCCCCATAACACTGCACTGCCACTGGCTCTTTCCATTCACTCGGTTTGATGGCTAGCAAAACCTAAACAGAAAATGTTCTATATTATGAGCTATTCCCAAATCACTGGACTGAAAAAATGCCATCCGTAGTATGCCTACTACTAAAACTTCCATTAGTTGCCTGAGAGAGCTGTAAGAATAGCTCAGAGGAGTCTTAGCCAAAAATACATAATTACAACACATGGAGAAAACCAATAGAATAATAAATGGAAGAAGATGAACAAACTCAGTGCTGCTAATGGGGGAGTTTCCTTTCATCTAAGTTCCTACATTCTAACAAGGTGAGGGTTAAAAACAATTTTACAAACCAAGTTTAAGAGAGGAAGGACAAAAAATGCAAAAAGATCTGTGTGTTCTTTAGATGACATTTGAAACACGCTTGCATCCTTTTAAAAGCCATTTGTTGCTGTCTATTCAGGCAGTATGCTTGAAGGTCTGTTCAGAAAACATCTTAAACTTGGGATACATTGTTCTCTTTTACGATCGGTTTAGACCACTTACTTACTTAATAAGAATTGTGGAATTATTCCAGGTGTGACATTTATAGAAAAGTCCAAGATCTGAAAATTCCTAAAAGCCTATTAGGGCATTTAAAATTGATCATTTTCCCCCCATGATCCCTTAAGAAAATCAACTACAGGTTTTCAGATTTTTCCATCCCAATTAAGGGTAACCACAATAACAACTACATACCTCAGTTTTCAGCAGAAGTGACTACACATTTTTGCCCTTAACTGAAGGGAAAACAACCATATGGACCTTGGTCTTAGCCAGCACTCCATTAGCTAATTAAATTTGCAAAGCCCAACCAGTGACAGACCATGGATTAGCCCTGTTTTAATGACTCCATCCCTTTGGCAGAGCTAATGGTGTCTTGTTTCAGAGCAGACTAGATAAGTTGCCTCATTCTGAATAGGTTAGACAGATTTGTGCAATAGAAATAGAATGTAAGCCACATATATGCATTTTTTAAAAGGTAAAAAGAAAAAGCAAAATGAATTTTAATAATACATTTTATATATCCAATATATCCAAAATATTATCTTAACATATAATCAATATACAATTTATTAATGAGATATTTTATATTCTTTTTTCCTACTAAACCTTTGAAAGCTGGGATATCTTTTACAGTTATGACATCTCTTAATGTAGATTAGCCACATTTCAATGATATAATAGCCACAGACAGCTTGTGGCTAGCGTATTGGACAGCACAGGATTGCATGGTGGCGTTTTCTACTCCATTTCTTTCCATTGTTCACAGTCATGATCTTTTTCAAGAGTTTAGTACTTCACTTTTCACACCTGGGCATTAGCTGAACATACAACCCTTTGTAATGGTGAATGAACCTAAAGATAAAAGAGTAACAGCCAGCCTACTCCCTATGAAAGGAAACAATTTCTATGAAAAAACACATAAATTTTTTAGGTCTAAAAAGTGCTAAAGGCAGAAGAAGGCCCAAATGTTTAGCCTGTTGGTCCATTTTGAGGTAAGTGATTACAGAATGTATCAAGCACCTTAAGGCATGATGTGAAAGTCTTGAGTTTGACTAAATCTCCAAAATTTTATTAACTTTCTGCTTCATTTGTGTTGTGTACAACTGCCTCACAGGTACAGTGATCATTTTCTCCTCCCTAGAGACAGGAAAACACAATTTGGTAAAGGAATGGATTGTATTTGTATGATTTGTTGGCATAATCATTGAGACACGGAAATTAAGTAGATTTAATGAAAAGGTTTCAATGGAGAAAATAAAATTATGGAAAATCAGGTTGTTTTCAGAGAGTTCACTAAATGTACGGGGGATAAATAACTAAGCTTACGCTTTACAATGATAACGGGACCAACAAAAGGACTGGGGCTATGAAGAACCAACAAGAGCCAATTAGACTGTGTTCTCCCCTGATTTCTGCAACATGAGTATAAATAAGCCTATGTTATTACAAACACCAGAGTTGTGGAAAATGATTGAATTTTAGTCATAAAATTAGGGTATCTGCCTCTTTGCTCAACATCTATCTAGAATCAAAAGATGTCACTTCATCACCTTGAGACATTTATTTTAATCTGTCCTGGATGTAATTATTCGATCAAGCTATTGTCACAAAATCCTATTAACTCAAGGAGTGATTGCATTATTCACTTCTTACTCATGCCTTGATTTCCATTGCTTATTAAATGCAAGTTTTAGTCAGCCAAAATGAAGGCTAAGCCTTAAGGGTTCTTACATCTTTTTAATTTTAGGAATTGTTTCCTATCTGATCTCATGAATATCAGTCTCAAAGTGAGAATAAGCTAATGTTGGAGGTCATCTTAATGATATATCTAGGCATCAGAAATTCAGAGAAGGCCTAAAGGTTGTCATAAAAATTAAGAATAAAACTCATCAAATGACTCAAATACTTCCTTTGTTTATCCTGAAAGGCAATCATCGAATGCATGAGCATTAGAACCAGTGGAATAAGTATTAGGGCTTGAAATAAAATGTCAGAGGCAAAAGTTGTAGAACATCCTTTTCACCCCCAGAAACCAAATGGTTGAGGCAAATTTGAAGGAAGTGGAGAATCAAGTATGTTCCTGAAACAGAACTCACAAGGAGGTGAGCACTATGTCTAACTAACTACAGTCTTGTGAAGAGCCCAGCATCAATGATTTTTTGTTTTTTCATAGATTCCTTTAAGAGGCACTACATCACTGATGCTCTTGATGGCACAAAATGTGAATTCATGTGGAAAAACATGAGCCTGAATGATTCTGAATTGCCAAGTGGTTCAGAGGAGATGAACTCTGAAGACGTTTTAACATAGCCATTTTTTTTCAAATGTATTTTTCTTATTATGTATGAAAAAGAATAAGAAAAAAATCTAATTAAGACTAAAAGTGTCTCTTTCTCTAAGCATAAAATAAAAATTTTAGGTGATAAGAAAGCACTGTGTTTTAGTTGCTTGTGGGCATTGTTCATTTGTTGCTGGTACATAAAATGTTGATAATAAGATGTACAATCAATGATGTTTGAAATTCGTGTAAAAATGATATTGACTCCTACACCCCCTTAATTTCCTAGGGCTTTTATTCCCCAAGTGACATGTTCCATCCAATGGGAGCCATCTTCAGATGGCCGGCCACTTTCCAATCACCCCTCAGAGGTGCGTGATTTCATCCTTTTATGGGAAGAATGGCCTTGGAGAGACGGGGGGGATGTTGGCTCCCTGTATGATAAGACACTGGGTGATTTGGTTTGAAACTGTCTCATTTTTCCTAGAATGACAGTATTCTCCTTTAATAAGCTCTGCAGAAACCATGATTACAGTTTCTTAAACTAAAAAAGTGATCCAAGGTAAGACAAAAGATCTCTTTTCCTTGGTTTTCTAATTTCGTTACTTGGAATGACTTTACACGCTAAACAAACTAAATTATATTTGTACACTTAACAAATCCACTTACTAAAAAGATGAACATAACATGAGATGATTGCTCGAGAAAATATGAAGCATGAAGTCCCCATATCATAGATGCCGATCCAAGTTTCTAAATCAGAATATGGGACTCATGCCAGCTGGAATGTTTGGTTTAATCATCTATAAGGCCAGCTCTAGAGAATGTGTTAAGTTGTTAAAACATAACCTCTCCCCCCACCTTTTTTTCAGCATCATTAGGGTGCTGCTCTTTGGAGTTCCCACTAGTTGCCACCTATTTTATTTAGAGGGTTTCTTAGGACATGGCCTTGGAATACATGCTAGGTCTCTTTTCAAAGTCTGCTGCAGCTCTTTGAAACTGGCCAGATGGAAGTAACCTTGAAGCTTATGAACCAGACCTCCTTCATAGCCACATGACTAGAGGGACTGCCTCTCTCCCTGTAATCCAAGCTATCCAAGAGAACTGTTATAAATATGTGTATCCACCTCCAGCCAAGGAAAGAGATGGGAGCATGAAGGAAGAAGGGAGGATCAGGAACAAAAAAGGAGAGTGGCTTGTAGAAAGAACCCATTTATGCCTCAAGACAGTGAGTATTAAAGCAAATTCATCAAGTTTTTCCTCCGAGTCTCTCACTTTCTCATTATATATGTCTTTCCCTAGTCAAGGTTCCAAAGGCTCACCTTTTCCCCCCTTTATAAAATCTTTTTGGCAAGAATAGATCTAAATCTCATTTACAGTCTCTCCTAGAAATCACTAGGCACTCATATGTCAATGGGGGTGCACTTGAAGTCAAGTGAATATTCCTGGAATGTTCATCTTTCAGGTACCACTGGGCAAGAAAGGGAGGGAACAGAGAGAGATCCTTGGCCCTTTGTATCTGAGACTGGCAGCTTGTCTGGGAATGCAACAGAACCCCCTTTTCTCTGGGCATCATTCTGGGGTTTTGGTTACTATACTTGGAAGTGAAATTATACAGAGGGCAACAGTTTTCCCTTTGGCACATCAATCAGTCAACTCTGTCTGGAAGGTCCTATAAACAGGAAAGTGGACTAATTTGGGCATCAGAGGAATCCTTGGGGCCTTCAGCCTCCTCTTCCCCAGTGGAAAGCAAAGAAGGATTGAAATGAGAAACCAGAGGGCAACGAGGGCCCCCTCTCCTCTCCTATATCCATTGAGACTAAATGTTTCTTAAAGAATTCAGAACTCTGAGCACTTAATGCATGCTGATTTTTGAAGGGAAACGAATCAGAGAATGTCAAATTTGGGAGCCCTTTGATGTTGTTCATTCTGGAGATGAATGCTTCCATGCTTCCCTCCCACACCCAAGCCACATACCATTCATTTATTCATTCATTTACCAATTCTTTACAAATACCAATTATGCGCCAGAGACTGTTCTTGGGGCTGGATTTTGATCAATGAAACAAAAGAGGAAAAGAAATCTTTGCCCTCTCCTTGAGGTGAGACAAATGTATACAATACATATAATAAATAATTAAAATATATAATGCTAGAAATGCTATGGAACAAATAAAGGAGAGCTCAGGAGATAAATAGTACTGGGGAAGGGGTGGCAGTTGTCATTTTAAATAAGATGGCAGTTGTCATTTTAAATAATAAGGCCTTATTGAGAATGTGGCATTTAAGAAAAGGCTTCAAGAACAGGGAACTATACTCAATATTTTGTAATAACCTATAGGGGAAAAGAATATGGAAAAGAATATATATATGTATAAACTGAATCACCATGCTGTACACCTGATATTAACATGAGATTGTAAATCGACTATAAGGTGGCAAAAAAAGAAAAGGTTAGCATTTAAGGGTTTAAAACATGTATCACAATATACAATATATGCTAAATGCCTCTGATAAAAAAGGCATCCAATAAACTACAGAAATAATGTTTGTCACTGCTGACTAGTTGTATGACTTTGAGAAACAAGAAACAAAGTTATATTTTCTGTTTCAATTTTCCTAACTATTCAATAAAAGTTGAAACATCAAAAAAAAAAAAAAAAGAAATGAAAAGAAAAGGCTTCAAGAGGTGAGGGAGTTCAGCATCCATATTTTGGGGGGAGGGAGAGGTGACAGTCAGTCCCGCCAGTACACAGGAGCATACCAGTCTTGTTTATGGTTTAAGGAAGTTACTGTGGATGAAGAAAAAATGATCCAGGAGGAAAGGTGAGGGGTGAAAGCAGGGTGGAGGGGAGAAGGGTCATCCATGTGGGCCATGGAGACTCTCAAAAGGACTTTGCTTCTGAGCAAAACGGGGAGAAACGTTTTTCTTTTGTTTGTTTTTTTTTCTGGCCTCACGGCACAGCATGTGGGATCCTAGTTCCCCGACCAGGGATCGAACCCATGCCCCCTTCAGTGGAAGCCCAGAGTCTTAACTACTGGACTACCAGGGAAGTCCCGGGGAGAAATGTTTTGTACAGAGAAGGAATATAATTTGACTTAAGCTTTAGAGGATCACTCTGGCTACTCTGTTGAGAATAGGTTGTAGAGATAAGGGTGGTAGCCAGGAGGCTACTGTAGCTCCAGGCAAAAGATGAGGGTGCTTCAGAACAGAATAGTAACATTTAGGAAGGCAGAGTGTATACTATAGATGCTGGCAGATGGGTGGATGTGGTGGTGGGAATCTTTGGAAAGTCTATTCTGATTGCTTCTCTCTTCTCAGGCAGCTGGGAAGCAAGATCACCAGCTGAGAGTGGGGGCAGAAGAAGGGAGGTACTGGATGTTTGAGTGGAGAAAAGGTTTCACTGAAATAGCTTAGGATGGTGGGAGTTGGAATGACTAGGGAGATACAGATAGGCTGATGGCGTCATCGAGCGCTTACTACTCAGTATTGCCTTCTTTCCCACAGGTACCAAAATCTTCCTCTACCCAGAGCTCCAAACAGCCCTACTGATTGATCTGAGTTGGCAGATGAGAGAACGTGTTTTTGCTAGCTCTGATCTAATCTCACCTACTCCTTTGGTAAACTGAGGCCAAGAACATTTCTTTTAAACTTCCATCTTTGAGGATTGTTTACCAATTACAGATTAGCTAGCACTCTAGTAAGGAAAACCATTTAGGATGCCTCTCTAAATATCATGCACCGAGAGGACTGATGACTAAGGCTCTTGGGAATGCATGCTATAGGATAAGGGTACCCAGCTGCAAGCTGAGTGTCTGAAACATGAGCTCTGTTAATGCAGCAGGAAGAAGATACCTTCTCACTCTATTTCCACTTCACTTTTACTTCTTTGCATTCCGACTCAAGGCTATATCTTTTTTCACCTACTGGCTTCACTTTGCAAAAGGTTCCAGGGAGATGAGCAGGGTTTTTCTATTGAATAAACTGGTGTGACTTTTCAACTAGACCCAAAAGAATCACAACGAATTTCAAGAAGTTGAGGAGATAATGAAGAATCTTGGTCACTACTGAATGGGTGTGTATGCCTGCTTTTGCAATTTAAAGGGAAAAAAAGAAAAATGTCCATGAAGTCGTCTTAAAAGGGCTCCTCCCATAAAATGAAAGTTGGAGAAGGGGTAAATCTGAAATGCAAATGACTTTTCTGTTTCACCAGCAATTTAGTACTGCTTAATGAATGCTGAGTAATCAAAGCATTTATTGTCATTTCTGCATCCACACTGGGAACTGGTTTCTGACCTTTAGAACACCCTACTCTTCTGAACTGCTTCTCATGAGTTCTCTCTCCACTCTCCTTCCCACTCAGTTTACTTCTTGGAAGGCTTGTTGATCTTTATCATCCTTCCTCTCTCTTACCTGACCTTAGTCTGCTCATCATTCTGTCCTCTATGTCAATTACAGTTTCTGAGAATGCATAAGTTTAGAAGGACCATTAACACTGTGAAGTCACACACAATTATAAACAGATGACCAGGGTTAGCTCACAGATGACAGAGTTCTTGTTAGATTTTATCAAGACCTTCATTTTTCAAGTGGTCTATCACCTTTGGAAAAATCAGGCCACTCTTAAGTAGACCTTTCCTTTGTCTTTCCAGTCTAGAAATAATTACTATGTCAAGTGCAATGATAAAATGAATGGCTGCCACTGACTGAGGACTTACTCTGAATCATGGCACTAGTGGGAATCTCTCTAATCATCTCACAACAACCATCCCAGCCTTGGCCCTTTTCATTTTTTTTACTGTGGATACTCATTAGATCTTCCATTCATGTAGATTGGCACCTCTAAAATAACTCCAGGTTCTTCCTATAAAAAGTTTTAATGACTTTGGGGCTTTTAAACTCAGTTTTTGATATTTGTTTGTCATTGTGAAGAGCCAGTGGGACTTATGGTTGGGCTTTTCCATAAGACAGCTAATAATGTGTACCTAAAGTTTACGACAAAGATTGGGGCCAAAGAGATAGATGGGAAAATGATCAATGCTGAGATGAAAGTTGTAGGTTTTGCAGAAGAAAAAAGAAAAAAACAGAAAAAAGAGATCCTTGGAGGCACAAGCAGTGGCTGACAGCAGCAAGCAGCACCTTGGGAGATTTTCATATTTAGGTAGTGGGAAGAGAAAGGCAAGTCATAATAAGATCCATTAGGGGGAATGGAAAGAGATAAACTGCAGACTTCTGAAAGTGGTATGGAAGTCAAAGGACTAGATCTTCAAGGGACTTCAAATGGTCAGGGCTATAGGGATCCAAAAAGAACTGCAGATATGGAACTTGGAAAAAAATCAGTCATCCTCAAAGGGTGGATTCAGCAAAGCTGTGGGTGAAAAAAACAGGTTCCAAGGGACGAATAACTCTCTTATTTCATGGGAGTAGAGAGAATCTTGGAGATGAGGAGGAGCATTAGTCTTAGAAAGGAGAGATTTTTCTGCAAGAGTGAAGTGTGGAGTGATACATGACTAAAACATGAAAGACATGAAAAAGTGACACATGAATAAAATATGGAACAGTATATAGTGCCATGATTCTATACTTAGTCAAAATTTGATGAAAAGAGTATAAAGCAGAAACAAAAGGAATTTTGAATGAATTCTTAATATATTCTTCAGTATACTGCATTTGTCTTATTTTTAAAAATCTATAAGTATTTTATATAATTTAAATAAGCAATGAAGAGGAGGAGGAAAGATCATTTCAATATGGTCCAGAGAGAGGGTAGAAGAGGGGACATAATTACTAGGCAACCTAAGGGAAGACACCAAGAGATAGTTAGTTCCTTTTTCTGGTGACTATCTTATACTTATCACCAAGTGCTAGTCAGAAGAGATGTACTATCTTGAACGCATCATGAGTACCTCAAAGAAGCAAGGAGGGCATACTAAAGAGTGAAGACTTTCTGGCTTTTTCTTTCCTCCAGGAAACACTATTTTCAAATTCTTGGGCAGAGTGGCTTGGACTCAGAGCTCCTCTTTATGCAACAGTGCTGTCTTCTTCCAGCAGCTACATGGAGAACTTAGTTGGAGACTCCTCTGGATGGACCCATACATTGGGGACCACAAAGCGTATGTATGGAGGTGGGACTGGGGGTGGGCAAGAGGGGTAAAGCTAAGTCAGGACCAAGCAGCTGACTAGAGGCTACCAAATAGAACCCTCAGGTCTGATTTGGGGAAGTGACATCAGTAGCTGCAGATCCATACAGGCCCAGAATTTAAGAACTCAATTGTGGTGTGCCAACTTTGAATCTCTATAATCTCAAGTAGATGACCAAGTTCACTCTTCCCTGTAGGCCACCCCCTTGAACTTCACAAAGGACGGCACATTTTTATTTCAGATATTCAGCCTCAAATTCCAGTTCTTGGTGGTATCCACAACCATAGATAATTTGCTGGGAAGATCACCATGTGACTCAGGGATAAAATCTACCATTAAAGGTCAAAGATATCTACTTAGAACTGCATTCCTGGCTTCCAAGCCCATCCCCTTACACACAGAGTCCACAGCAGGGAAAATAGCCTTTCCCGGGCACAATGGTTTTCATCAGCAGATGGAGTAAGCGTTTCCCAGAACTTTGGACCTGCTAGTTAGCACCGCAGTCTTTCAAAAAGGGACAAAGCCATCCCCAACAACTCAATATTGAGCTTCGTGTGCAATTTCAGCTAGTGAATGTCATGAATGACATGGATGACTCTTACCTGAAGTGCTTTGTAAGAGACAAGGCAGTTGTTCACGGATAGATGAATAACTGAGTAGGGAATAGTAGCAGTAGGGAAGCAGTGGGACACAGAGGCAACAGGGTGCTCAAGGTCCCCTCATTTCTTCACAATTTTACTTAACACCAGCCCAGCCTCTGGGAAACAATCCCAACTTCAATTTTCCCCCCTCCATCTTAAATGCTTTTCAAAAGTGATCCTTTTATTCTGTGGTTTGGGAGGAGGGCAGGATGGGGGAAAGTCCACTTTGCAGCTTTGTGAGAAGAGAAGAGAAGAGAAGAGAGCTGTGTCAACTCTCACAGGCTGCCAAGCCTTTTTTTTTTTTGGCAGAAGTGCTGGGGATATTTCACCGGGGATAATTTATCATGCTTGCTTTGGGTGTTCCAAATCTGCAAGCTGTGGCTAATTTCCAGAGATGGCAGGGCAATAAACTCCACTCTCTTAAAAGAAAAACAATAACTGCATCACCTTTCAATTAAATGGGCCATGACAAAACGAACAGGCACAGCTGATCAGAGATATTCAGAAATCCTCAGAAGGTCTGAGCGTGGCCACCAGTGGTGGGAATAACGACGGTGTGGCTCGAGAAGCCTGGATTGAGGGTCTTAGGAATGGGCCCATGCCTCTGCTTCTACATCTGCCTCTCTATACTTTTTCATGTATGAATAGGCACATGCATGCACACGTGAACCCTCACATGTTCAAGACCAAAACACACCACTGTTGGATGCTGACAGAGTTATTACGGCCTCTTTCACTATGAATCCAGTGAAGTCTTTCTCACAGTCCCTGAAGTCTGCTTTTCCCAACTCCTTTCTCACTCTCCAGGTGCCCTCACAGTGCCTCCCGATCATCCAAGGCCCAGTAGAGCAGGAACCAAACAGCACCTCCCTCCAGATCAGTGAGCCGTGCTGGGATGTGCCCTCACCCCCTCAGCTCTCCCTAAATATAACTGCCGCCCTTTATACTTTCCAGGCAAGGCGGGGTCCAGAAGTCACTTAGCAGATCATCTATTTGTACATTATGTTAACTCATATCACAGATCAGTATTTTATAGGGAATTTCCAGGCCAACGTTCAAAGGAATAACAGATGGTGGGCATTTTGAGCGGGCAGTTAGTGCATAAAAGGAGGGGCGTGTGGGCCTGAAAATCTCATCCCAAGTAGGACGCCACCTTCAGATGCTCCTACTACTTTGGTGGTCCAGGATCACACCATCTGCTTCTATGGACATCCCAAGTACCTGCTCATTACAGAACCTAGCCCAGGACCACACAATGTGCCTCTAATGTTAGGGTAGGAGCCCCAGTGATGTGAGTTTTGCAGCACAGGAGAACTCAGAGGTCAGTGAGGCATGCGTTGTTTCTCTTTCCTCTCCAATTAACACAGCGCAGGCTGCTAGCTTAGTTTTGACCTTTTGACTTTTGTTTGTACGGATTTGTTCATGATTTGACAGGATCAATACCTGTGGAGCACAGAACCAGCTTGGGCCAGTCTCTACTTTCAAATTCAGGAATGCTGTAAAGTAAGACAGGGTCTAATGAGTTTTGTAATGCACTAGACATATTTTCCTAATTTTGGGGGGGGATGGTCATCCATATGATTATGTCAATAGCTGCCCTCTCCTGCCCTGCTAAAGTGTTTATAAGGGTACAGCACACAGAACTCAATATATGTTAGTTTTCATCTTCAAGACCTATTCCAATCATATTTCACAGCCCCCAGCTCCAAACCCAAATTGAGCTCCCCTCCGATCTTTCCTAATCCTACCCAACTCCTCTGTTCTGGTCTGACACCTGACAAAGTAACCTGCACTTAGGGGGTAATGGGTGGCTGTGGGTTGACAGATAAGCCTTCCTCATGTATATTACTTGTTGACCTGAACCTCTCCTTTGGGCTTCAGTTTCTATCAGACTTTGCCTCTGTCCTGTATGATTTTTCAGATGCTTCTCTTCTCTGCCCTCAAGTTCCTTCTGTTTAGGTAATGAGAGGTCATCTTTCAGGAAGCCATCTAATGCTGCTCTTGGTGTCCTTCTGAGCTCAGGATTCTTCCTACTTTAGAGTGAACTGAAATCCCAACCTCTATTCCAGACTATGTGCCGAAGCCAGTGAAATACAACCACAAGGTAAGGTCTTGCTAAAATGATTCCACCTGTCGGTCTGTGAAATGACAAGTTTGAAGATTTTAATCACAACATTGACACACACGGTGCTAAGTTGTTACAGTTTTGTAACTTAACCAATAAGCCCGTCTAAGTTTTACCTGCATGGCAACAGAACTGGGGTTAAAAAGTGAAAAATATTGGGCTTCCCTGGTGGCGCAGTGGTTGAGAGTCCGCCTGCCGATGCAGGGGACGTGGGTTCATGCCTGGGTCCGGGAAGATCCCGCGTGCTGCCGAGCGGCTGAGCCTGTGCGTCCGGAGCCTGTGCTCCGCAACAGGAGAGGCCACAACAGTGAGAGGCCCGCGTACCACCAAAAAAAAAAAAAAAAAAAAAAAAAGTGAAAAATATTAAGTAACCATATACTTAATTTGTATTTTACCTCATAGAGAACAATGCTGTATTCTGAAATAAATCAACATGTGGTAGATAGGCTGCATGAAGGCATGCTTCACATCCAGGCCTAGAGGCCCAATATTAAGAGGAAGGGAACAACTAATTTGTCTCAGTGGTGTAGCAAAGGGATGCAGCCTTCAGAATGTCATGGGAGATTCTATTTCAACTACTTCCAGTTAACTTGAAAATCTATTTAACTCTGACATTGTTGTTAATGAAAATTGCAATTAATAACCCCTCTGGTTCTAAATTTCACTTAATCGGTATTTCTCCCTTCTGCTACCTATTAGTACGCCTGGACTACTAGGCTTACACTTAAAAAATGCCCTTTTCCCCACTGTTAGCTGTGTTTTGTTTTGGTAAACTGATTGCAAATTGTGTGTAATTACTGCATTGTGAAAAAGGGAATGGCAATAAATTAGGCAGAACATTTTTGAATAAAATATCAGCAGCTAGAAAGACTGTTTCTGAATCTCGACAAATTTGGTATGACCAAGTAGGTTAAAATTACCATGATACATTTTTATTGACTGAATTTTATGTCTATGGAGCAGAAGAGGGAAAAGAGGAAGCACACTGTAGGCCTTCACCTATGTATTTTTCTGATTTTACGATGATTACGTTTATCTAGGGCCACTAATGCTTTATAAAAGATGAACACATTCTTCTGGGAGGAAAAGCCAATGAATTTCCTTGTGTGCAGAGACTGGTAACCTTGTTTCTTCTATCTTAGGTTTCAGCGGAACACCCTCATCTTTGGATGAAAAATGCTGATCTTTGGATGAAAAATGCTGACCAGTGTGTTGTGGGAATCTTGGCTCACCCCGAGGCTAAGAGCGCAGTGTCTTGGCCACATGCCCAGCTTTTGTAGCAGGGTGTTACCCCTGAGTGCTTTTTTTAACTTCCACTAAAGTTGTGACTTAGAAAGCAAGATCTGCTAGGGCATCAGAGGAAACTGGGCTTTCCCTTTATAACTATCAAAATCAAGTCTTAATTCTACTTGGAATCCTCAACTGGTCTCCTTGGTCTGATATAATCACCATATTCATAAAAATCTTGGTGGGAGAAGTTAAGGAGAGAAGAGGGCATGTAGGCCTCCCCAGTTTGACTCAATCTATGTGCCCCTGTCCATGGGGATGCAGGAGAGGGGCTGGGTAGTGAAGGTAAATCCAGTTGTGTGTGTATCCACAGAGGAGCAATGGCAGAGAACAAGGAGAAAGGGAAAGTAAAGGGCAGCTGTCATTGACCTTGTAGGCTTGCTGCGTGGGATTAAAATGTAGAAACCAGCTGAGGCCTCCAAGGAGTGATCATGGCAACTGCCTCATCCCTTACTGTCAGCACATGGCAAAGTTTGCTGTGGAGAGGATAGCAGGGAATTCTTGCCAAACAATGCAGAATATTGGTAATGTTTTCTTCAATTTCTCATCAACCCATAAGAGATCATGAGAGACATTAGAAATTCTCTGTCCAATTCAATGTTGGTAAAGTATTCCAAAGCAGAAGAAATAGAAATGGAATTGAAATAATACACCTTGGAAGCTCCTTCAGTGATGCTTTCAGATATATAACAAAACTTGTCAACATTTTAAAATAGGCCTCAAACACCACAATTACAAGGTATTTTCCCCCCTTCAGCCTTACATTCTAATAAGCTGTTAGCCTACCTAACAAGTAAAGGTCCTTCTAAAATCACTTGAGCTTATAGCAGTGATGCTTTTATTTTGTTTTAAGTTTTAGAAATAGCCATAAAGGAGTCAAATCAGTGTCTTAATTGGCATTATAATGTCCATCAGAGAGATGTGATTATAATTCAGTCTCCCATCCATGAGATGGTTTGAAAATTGTGATTTAGCCCTCGTAGAGCTTCCTTACAATAGGATAATTTTTAACAAATCAATGTCTTTCTCTCAGAGTTTGGTTAGGCAGAATTCGACTGAAATTGCACCTAGTAAATAAGATTATTTTTATCTTGTTTGAGAGACATAGATCACTATTTCTTATGTTTCATTTTTTTCATCTCAGGCAAATAAGGCCAACCTTTCTTGGCTCTTCTTGTATCTCTGAGTCTCCAGCCTTACAGCTGGCTGGCAACGATATTGAGAAAGAATGATTGTGGCTATGACTTAATAGGTATTTCTCTGAAGAAAAAGGAGAAATAGAGACAAAGGAAGAGGAAAAAGACAAGGGAGGAGTAGGAAGGAGGGAAACAGTGGAGGGAAGAAGATGGAAGGGAAAGGGAGGTAAGAGAGAAGGGGGTTGCGAAGAAGGAGAAAAGAATTTAAGTTGTTAGAGCTTCCACGGGAGTGCCAACTCAGACAGCTGAGACACCTCTAACTTGGCTTCTTCACCTCCTTGCAAGGGAAGAACAGCACTATTTCCGAAGGAGGTCATGAGGGAGTCTGACTTAAGCTAGATGCTTTGCCATCACTGCTTGGGTGCTTGTTGGAAGGTCCCAAGCCAGGCAGCCCATTGGACACAGGTTTTCATGCATTTGGTTTGCCATAGGCTGGCCAGCTAGCCAGCTAGTCTGGGGACTGGTTTAGCCTCATAGCTCTTCTATTTTCTTTTCCTGACAAAGCAGTACTTCCATTAAGAAAAAGGCACTCAGCTATTAATTTCTGCTAACTCTGAACCTGGCCAATGAAATAGAAGCATGTGCAATTTCGTGTCTATTTTAGGGCATGGATATGGGGGAGATGAAAACTCTGCTTGGCTTAGAGCTCTGTGCATTCATCTCACTCTTCCCAGCTCTGTCTTCTTTGTTCATCCTTTTCCTGACAGGTTGCCTGATGGTTACAAGAACTGTGCAGGATTGTAACGGGCTCAGACTGGATGGAGGAGGGAAAGACCACGGGAATAGATCCCTTTCTTCTTAATAGTTTAAAAAAATAACTTTTTCTTAAGAGAATGCCTTAGTGATCTTACGTACGAGTCATTGCTATAATGCTTTATTTTCTGAGGGGGGGAAATTAAAACGCTATATACTATATAATTGTACCCCTATATTCTTTCTCTCTCTCCCGAGGTTTTGGAAATTACTGGCAGAAAAAAAAAAAGACCCATTTATACCTAGTCTCTGGTGCTTCACTGATAACTACATCACAATTTTTAATATACTAAATGTTGGCCCAGAGAGCAAGCAGCAAACAATGGGTTATAGATACAAATGATTAAATACCTGTTTGATTCACTTCAATGAAGTAAATATTTTTATCACAAGAACAGCTTTGTTTCCTAATCTGTTGGATTGTCAGTGTATTAGAAGTGAGTATATTCTAATCTATAAAGGAGAAGTGGGGAAGGATGAGCAAGACGTTTGCCCCGTCTCCATAATCATCAGAGACAAAACAGGAATGAGCCTTCACAAATCAGAATGGGTCTTGCCCAGAAATTACACAGGTAACCACCTAAGCGGTATGGGCCCAGCATAGTTTCGCCACAAATACATCCACCACAAAGATACTAAAGTGCCTAGAATTTCCACTATGTAGGGACTCAGAGGTGATATGATTTGGTAGGTAAATGATAGCTAATTGTCTAGTGAGATGGAGTCACTTTAACTGATCATGTTGCTCCTTACTCTTTTTTTTCTTAAATGTTTATTGCATCTCTGAGTTTGTGTACTGAGAATCATAACCTGCCCATTTGTATTCTTTTTTTTTTGGCTGCGTTTGGTCTTCGTTGCTGTGCGCGGGCTTGCTCTAGTTGCGGTGCATGGGCTTCGCATTGCGGTGGCTTCTCTTGCTGCAGAGCACGGGCTCTAGGCGCGCGGGCTTCAGTAGTCGTGGCACGCAGGCTCAGTAGTTGTGGCTCGCAAGCTCTAGAGCGCAGGCTCAGTAGTTGTGGCGCACAGGCTTAGTTGCTCCGTGGCATGTGGGATCTTCCCAGACCAGGGCTCGAACCCATGTACCCTTCATTGGCAGGCAGATTCTTAACCACTGCACCACCAGGGAAGTCCGCTCCTTGCTCTTTTTTTGTGTGTGTGGTACACGGGCCTCTCACCGCTGCGGCCTCTCCCGTTGCGGAGCACAGGCTCCGGACGCGCAGGCTCAGCAGCCATGGCTCACGGGCCCAGCCACTCCGCGGCATGTGGGATCTTCCTGGACCGGGGCACGAACCCGTGTCCCCTGCATTGACAGGCGGACTCTTAACCACTGCACCACCAGGGAAGTCTGCCCCTTACTCTTTTTAACTGAACAGCAAAGGTATAGGCTTAGCGGGAGACGAGGCTGTCTCTCAGAGGCTGATCGGGGTCCTTGGGGGAGGTTTGAAAGGATTGAGACTCTATGAATGAAAAAGCTTTAAGAAACAGTCAGAGAAGCCAAAGGGTTACCTTGCCTCTCCCAGATTTGCTGGGATTCAGGTCTTCCTAAAAGCCCCTGATTAACTTTACTGTTTAGAACAGGAAGATACTGAAAGCTACAACTCAATTACTTTATGAGAAAAGAAGCAGAATCGCATGAAGGTGACGAAGTCATAGCTGGAAAGGAAGACTATTTTAGGATGTGTTTGGCACTGTGCTAGGTGGTCGGAGGTTCACATACCTCATCCAATGCAGTGACTACCAGCCACGGCCATGCATCTCAATCACCCGTGCAAGTGAAAAATACATAGTCTGCCTACCGTGTTCCAGCCCACCACCCACGAGAGAATCCACTTGCTTAGGCTTTGGGTTAGTGCTAGGCAAGTGTAGTTTTTTTTAAAAACTTCACAGTGATTCTGAGTCCCTGCAGGGTTAAGAACTATTTGTTGAATTCTCACAATTCTGTAAGGCAGGGATATTATTCCATCTTCTCCAGAAGATGAAAGTGAAGTTCATATTTGACCAATTTCAGGGGACTAAAACTCGGGTCTATAATTTCCAGTTCCTTCGTTTTCCCATTTCATACAACAGCTTCCCTGGGACGCTGAAGCCTTAGGTTTTGAGGAGATAACCATGGGACTTCCAACTGTATTCCACTATGTCCTCAGGGGTTGTTCCAAGAGACACCAAGAAATATATCTGCTGACAGCAGGGTATACAGAGAGAGACCAGAAACTGGCATTGCAGTAGTTTGTTTTTTTGGTTTTTTTTTTTTGTGGTACGTGGGCCTCTCACTGTTGTGGCCTCTCCCGTTGTGGAGCGCAGGCTCCGGACGTGCAGGCTCAGTGGCCATGGCTCAAGGGCTCAGCTGCTCTGGGGCATGTGGGATCCTCCCGGACTGGGGCACGAACCCGTGTCCCCTGCATTGGCAGGCGCACTCTCAACCACTGTGCCACCAGGGAAGCCCCATTGCAGTAGTTTTAATCGTGGTTAGTTGTGTGACTCTGGGCATGCCACCATGCTAAGCCTCAGTTTCCTCATTTGTATGACAGGGCTGATAAACAATATCTCAAATTGCATTTTAATATTAAATGAGAAAAACATATAAGGGAGTTAAAATAGTGTCTGGCATTTAATAGGCACTCCACAAGTAGTAGTTCTTTTTGGCTCCCAATCATCTTCTCTTGGCCAGATACTGGCATTTGTCCCACTCTTCTCTGTTCCCTTTTTCTTTAAACAAAAGAAGGTGGTGATGGGGTAGAAGGCACTAGACATGGGATACAGTCAAAGATTATAATGAATCGTGAAGCATCTCTCTTATACCCAGTGGAACATACATAATTTCTATATAAGGGGCTCGATATAAAAGCCAGGTTGGGGCTTCCCTAGTGGCGCAGTGGTTGAGAGTCTGCCTGCCGATGCAGGGGACGTGGGTTCGTGCCCTGGTCCGGGAGGATCCCACATGCCGTGGAGCGGCTGGGCCCGTGAGCCATGGCCGCTGAGCCTGCGCATCCGGAGCCTGTGCTCTGCAATGGGAGAGGCCACAACAGTGAGAGGCCCGCGTACCACAAAAAAAAAAAGAGTCAGGTTGGAACAGGGGACTTATCTCCAAGCCGTGTTCGCCTTTGGCTATCAAGTCCTTTATTTTCCTCTTAGGAGGTGCTCTGGGGGGGGATGGCTGACGGAGACAGGGGTGGGGAGGTGAAAGCCTCTCCCAAGATGCCTCTTGGTGATACCACTCCTCAAGCATCATACTTTACCTTGGCATGGTTTGGATAAACAGATTCTTCTGGTGTAATCTTATGAGCTGCTAGATGTAGACAAGTACGGTTGCCACTTGAATGGTGAGCCTCAGTGTTAGAATTGCTCTACTTATACTCTGCTCTGCAGGCCATCCTGATGCTTTTACATAAACGGTGAGCTCCACTCGCTCAGCAAACAAATAAATAAGACAAGAAACAATGCTCTCTTCACACAGGTTTATGATGGATTCACAAGCCAGCTTCACTTCCAATTATGCTGGCTAACTTAACCCATTTTAAATTACCTGAGATGACAGCTGGTTTTATAGTTTTCCCTCGAAAAGTCAGCCCTTGATATGACAGTTACTTTACAAGCACAGCTGGGAGCCTGCTGGGTGATAGGCAGGGCAAGGGATGGCAAATTGGGCCAGTTCAACACAATTACTCAAATTTAGCCTTGCTGGGTCTATGCAGCTCTTCTGTAGTTACACAACGCTCACAGGCTCCAGAGAGGATGGAAGTTTGGAAGCATTATATACCATCTGGATTCTCTGTACTACAAATTTCTGTGATTTCAAGCGTCAGTTTTGCGGTCCATAAGAAATTGAAATGGAGGTTTGGGGAAATCACAGGCTATAGGTGGGAACCACACACCTGCTCAGGGACAGGGAAGTCCTAGAACGCCAAGGCACTTGAGAATAATGTGGTTTCTGTACACAGGCCTTGCCTCTGGATCCTTCCTCCAGAGCGGAGTCAGTTATAGACACTTAGCATTCTAGAAAGGGCCTGGCTTCTCCCACCTCACCCCCCTCCACTCTGGGGACAGAGAAGAACCAACACTGTAGGCATTAGACTGACTTGCCTTTTGTTTCCTTCTGAGATGAAGTGGAAGTATCATTGACTAATGTGTCTACATTTGAATGTCCATAAGAGTAGCAAATGCAGGTGTCCAACTGTTCACGAATGATCTAAAAGATTAGCTTGTAGCTTTTAGCATAATCCTGAAATTAGTTAACGGAACTACCACTAATGAGCATTTATTAATAGAGGCAACTGAAGTAATCCTGCTAAGGTAACGGCCAGGAGGGATAATAAAACAAGTGGACAAAACAAACCTAATTCTGTTTGGTATCATAGTAGCTCTCTTGAAAAATTTAGAGCTGGAAAACACACTAGCTGTTAGTGTGATTAGAACACAACTAAAACGGTTTAGCAACAGGGGCACTGCTTGGTGGGGCTCACCATCACGTTTTTTGTTTTGTTTTGTTTTGTTTTTGTTTTTTTGCGGTATGTGGGCCTCTCACAGCTGTGGCCTCTCCCGTTGCGGAGCACAGGCTCCGGACGCGCAGGCTCAGCGGCCATGGCTCACAGGCCCAGCTGCTCCGCGGCATGTGGGATCTTCCCGGACCGGGGCACGAACCCGCGTCCCCTGCATTGGCAGGCGGACCCTCAACCACTGCACCACCAGAGAACTCCTCACCATCAAGTTTTAAATGGGGTGGTGGATAGTTGTGCTTCAAGACCCTCTTTTTCCATAGGACCTGTCTTGACTATTTTTACTGAGTGTCAACGCTTTGATTGTTTCTCTGAACTCTTCCTACATAACAAGGTGCCCATGCTTTTTAAGACAACATTTACTTTTGCATGGCTTTTTGTTTTACGGGTGTCAGTACAGTCTCCACAGCGGTATTATTAGCAACAGAAATCAGGGACCCTATTCATAATAGGATGTCTTCCCTAACTCTCTTCCTTCTCTCCAACTGTACCTCAGGGTTGAATGACTCCCATATTCCGTGATCTCATGGAGTGTTTTGTTACCTATTTTATACCCGAATCATACCATATTCAAATAACGACTAACTCCTTTTTTTTTTTTTTTTTTTTTTTTGCTGTACGCGGGCCTCTCACTGCTGTGGCCTCTCCCGTTGCGGAGCACAGGCTCCGGACACACAGGCTCCGCGGCCATGGCTCGCGGGCCCAGCCGCTCCGTGGCATGTGGGATCTTCCGGGATCGGGGCACGAACCCGTGTCCCCTGCATCGGCAGGCGGACTCTCAACCACTGCGCCACCAGGGAAGCCCTAACGACTAACTCCTTGATGAGGTTTTTGGAATCAGTGACTGTCTTTTCTCTCTCATTTCCTACACCTAGCATCAGGCTCTGCACAATGCCTGGGCAGTGCTGAGTATTTGTGACCAGTGAAATAGTCGTGTTGTATACATTCAGTTTGTTCTTCTGTCTTAGGGTCTAGAAATGGTTATTATTCACATTTTACATACACAGAATTCAAGTCTTGCTGGTGAATAAATACCCCCAAGAGGAAATGCAATCAACATATGTGTTTAAAATTACTTTTCTCTTTCCACATGCAATCATTTATCTAATTTATGAAACCAATTTGCTGGCTGGAGAGGATTAAAGGTGGTGGCATAGGAAGATCCTGAACTCACCTCCTTCCACAGACACAACAAATTTACAACTACATATGGAACAATTCTCTTGGAGACAGTCCTGAAAACTAGATGAACTGAGCCTCTGCAGCAAAGGGTTAAAGGACAGCACTGAGACAGGTAGGAGAAGCAGAGAGATAGTCTCACCAAAGGAAAAACCACAACCTAGTTGCAGCGATCCACAATTGGGAGGGACCACAAAGGTACAGATCTTTTCCCTGAGGAGTGAGAGATTCAAGCTCCACGTTAGGCACACCAGCCCCTAGATCCTGCACAAGAGAGATGAGTCCCTAAAACACTTGGCTTTAAAAACCAGCAGGGAATACATCTAAGCAAACCTTAGAACTGCAGGAAATAGAAAACCCACTCTTAGAGGGCCTGTATTGGAGATTCACTTGACCTGCAAATCAGCACAAAAACAACAGGTTGAAAAACACATGGACCATAGGTAAAGGGGACCCACTTATTAATCTTGAAGTGTCTGCCAGAGAGGCAGGAACCAGTTGGGATGCTCCCTGGAGACTGAGGCACTGGTTGGAGCCATCTTTGTGACCTCAACCTACCTTGCTAATACTGGTGGGTGCCATTTTGAAATTCTCCTTCTAACCTGTTAGCACCAGTGGACATGCCCCACTGAGCACCCTGCCCAATCCTGAGCATCGGCTGGGCCTCAAAGCCAGCAGAGCAAGAGCCCTTCCCACCAGCACCCCGCGGCAGCCCTGCCCACGAGTGTGTTGCGGTAGCAGCCACGGCCCCGCAGCAACAAGACTGTGCATGCGTCCCTCATAAGAGATACTCCTTGAATATTTGGGCTCTGCTACCAGGAAGGATTGTGCCTCTGAGCCTCACAGGACATCTCTCTCTCAATTAAGGCCTCTCTTTAAGACTGGAAGAGATAGCTGACTTACCTAATACAGAAAACAAAGAGAATTAGTCAAAATGAGGAGATAGAAGAATATGTTCCAATCAAAAGAACAAGATAAAACCTCAGAAAAATAACTAAACAAAATGGACATAAACAATCTACCCAATAGAGTGTTAAAAGTAATAGTAATAAAGATGCTTGCTGAACTCAGAAGAATGGATGAACACAGTGACAACTTCAACAAAGAAAGGGAAAATATAAGAAAGTACCAAACAGAAGTTATAACTGAACTGAAAAACTCAAAAAAATAAGAATATGGTTCCCATATGACCCATCTATTCTTCTTATGAGTCTTTATCCAAAGAACATAAAAACACTTGTTTTAAAAGGTATACGCTCCCCTATGTTCATTGCAGCATTATTTACAATAGCCAAGATATGGTAACAACCGAAGCATCCATCAATAGAAGAATGGGTAAAGAAGATGTAGTGTATATACATAATAGAATACTACTCAGCCATAAAAAAGAATGAAATCCTGCCATCTGTGACAACATGGATGGACCTTGAAGGTATTATGCTAAGTGAAATAGTCAGATAAAGAAAGACAAATACTATATACTCATTTCTATACTATATGATTTCTATACACTATACTCATATGTGGAATCTAAAAAAACAGAACAAACAAACAAAAGAAAACAAAAACAAACTCATAGGTACAAAGATCAGATTAGCTGTTACTGGGGCGGGGGGGTGCCAGGTGAGCAAAATGGGTAAAAGGGGCCAACTATATGGTGGTGGGTAGAAACTAGACTTACATTGGTGATCACTTTGCAGTGTCTACAGATGTTGAATTATAATACTATATACCTGAAATTTATATAATTTTAAAAAATAAAAAGAAAACAACAAGAAAAACCCCGATTTGCCTTGATGACTGCCCTTAGTAAGCAAAGTTGTTGACAAAGCCCTGTTCCCTGCTGCGAAATACAGAACTTCACATAATTGTTATTCTTCACATTATTTCTCAGTGTAAAGGATACCCAAGCACTGGCATTACATATGTAATATCTTTCTTCCTTCCTGCAGTTGCTATTAGCTTTAACTATGCTGATGCACAGACCACGTATACACCAAACAAGAACCAAATATGCCTACATGAGAATTCACAGACCTAAAGCAGCAACCTGGAGTTCACTTTAACTTTTAGGCATACATGACGATGTGGAAAAGGCTGCGGAAAATGCTGTCATCTACATTGGAACGACACTGGAATGACAGCCAATTGGAGGCAGTTGCAGCTGTCTGAGAAACAAAGTTAAGGAATCTGATACCAGAAGCAAAGGCTGCAGCCCAAATCCCAGGCTGTCAAAAGCCCTGCTGTGAGGCCTGGCACAGGCAGTAGTGGACTGGCATCAGTGAGCTTCACTTAATGAGAAGACCCCTAGGTCTTCCTTGCGGGCCCATTCCATTACTGCCATATTCTAGTCCTCGTTAAAGGTTTGTGCAGCAGGAGCTTCTCACATACAGACATCTGCTGCCATCTGTATGGAAAGCACAGAGGGTGGTTAGAAGTAGTTTAAAACAAACCTGTTTTGAGGCACAAATAGTCAAGTACCTAGATTTTATCTGCAAACCATTGGGGGAGGAGTGTGTGGAATCAAGCTACCCCTATGGTTATGGACATTATATGCCAAATATTTTGGTTATGTGAAGGGTGCTCAGTTTTCAGTTCTTGCAAATAATGTGTTTTGCTAAATTGTTTCCCTTTTATTAAGCATAAGGAAGGGAAATCAATTGTTCTTTTCATGTATTCAAGCCATCATTTATTGAAAGGCTACTATGTGCCAGTCATGGTTAACTTCATAATGGTTATGCACTAAAATGTCCAGGTGCTAAAAAATTGTGTTCATTTTTGTACATAACCTAATAACCATAACCATAAAGCTGAACTTTATTATTACCTTTCATTTAGACTCTGTCCCCAAAAGCTATTTACTTGGCTGTTGTTCACAAATAAATTGGATTTGTTCCATGTGCAATTAACAGGGATAAAACTTGAGTAGAAAAGGTGCCAGAGATAGCAAATGACCTCTGACCCCACCACATTGCATGAATACTATTTTAATAATTATAAAAAAATAGAAAAATAAAAATGCCACTTCAATAGGAATTAATTTTTTTGTACATAAAGAAATTTGTATTTAAGAACACAAATCACACAACTTAGGAATTAGTTAAACAGAAAACACTTCAAAAACTCAATTGTCAGAGAAACCCCTTAATTCCTTTCAAAGCTGAATGAATGTGTCCTCGCATTAATCTCTCGTTTTTTCTATGCAGCTGCAAAACTTCATTCGTTTAGTCAATCAAGAGTTGAGATTATTTGCAAGACTCTCTATTGACAAATGTCCCCCCAAAATACTAAGAGTTCTCCCTATTTCCACAGCACTGCCCACTGTTGTTAATGTGCTTCATCTCCATGTCCTTTCCTGGGAAGATTCACTATGATCCTCTGATGACTGTACTTCTCTAAAAATGCTCTGGAAACAGGCTGGCAAGATCTGTGTTGTATGTCATACACATTATCTTTTGCTCCATTGAATTCTGTGTTTGGTTTGTGTGTGTGTGTGTGCATTTGCTTATTGAAGCAGTTATTCATGTGCAAAAGAAAAAGTATTAGGAAAAAGTATGTTGGTTGAAGCTATAAATAATGTACATCTAAGAGAGCCTAGTTACTAATGACCATGACATCAGTCCCGAAAGCTAGATAAGTTCCTGTCTTACTTGAGGGACTTGTTGCTGTTGATCTGGGAAAGATCCTAGAATCAACTAAACCAAAACTCTTATCATTTAGATTTGGAACTGAGGTCTAGAAGGATGGATTGATTCCTTACAAGTTCCAGAGCTGGCACCTGAGCTGTGGCTACACTATTTCTATAGATCCCCATTTTGGAACTTTTCCCTGGACTCCCGGCTCAAAGGCAAGCCTTTTCATCGTATTACGAGAAGGGTACTGGCTTCTCGTGAACTCCAGCCAGTTCAGAAACATCGTGGGTTCCTTTAAAGACTCAGCCTTTGCTCAGTTGGCTTTGTCTGCCCCTGTTTTTCTATAGACAAATCTTCAGCTCCAAACGAATCCTGGACACTTCTGCCTTTTTGCTGTTCTGACTTTGTACCTTTCCCACTTCTTAGAATGCTCTGACCCTCATCACTTCATTCTAATTCCATTTGTACACATTCCAGAGGCTGGCTTCTATCCTAAGAGCTCACACATTACATCTTCGGTCAACTGAGAAGCACTATTTAGATCCACAATGTAAAACAAAATAAACACTTGCCTTCACCTGTTTTATAATCTTAGTTCAACAAGTGAGACATTTATAACTTTATGTCTCAACTTTTACTTGATCACTCAAAGGATGAACATGATAGACAGGAACATGATAGACAGGAATGGCTCAGTGAATGGAAAATGTTTATGTGCTGTTCAATTTTCCATTAAAATTATAATTGAATACTGTTTAGAATGAATGATCATATATATTTAATATAAAATTGACTGCAAATTGTGTATGTAAACCATGTCCAGCTCTTTATCATATTTACTGTACTTTCATAAACAAAAAGGATGGCTCTGCTTGCTCTCCATTTAGAAGAGCCCCTCTGTCTTATTTTTCAAAGCTTAATTCACATGGGAGGGAGTTCTCCACAGCCACATATCTGCTGCCATTTATGTTGGAAGCAGAAATAGGGAGCATGGCTAGGAGCAGTTTAAAACAAATCTGTTTTGATGCATAAGTAGTCAAATGCTCAAACTGTATCATCAAACCAAGGGTGTGTGTGGAAATCAAGCTTGACCACCTCTCTCAAGCCTTGCTTGATTTTCTCAACTGGACCCACTGCTTCTCCGAACTGGACTCATTGCTGCTTGCTAAAATCTTCCTGGCCTGCTTCGTCTTAGGATACAATATAAGGAATACTCAGTGTTTCTAGAAGAGTGATAAATGCCCCTTATGCAAGAGAAGTTGGGGTTCTTGGCACAATTTTTTCCTGAACTGAAAAAGGTGGCATGAAAGATATAAAGCAAAACTGGAGTTACATTTTGATGAGTCTAATAAATGTACACATATAAGAAATGGAAAATATATATTACCCTTTTGTCATTAACATCTAACTTGGGAGCATGTACCTAATATACATCTGTAGATCTTTATAGTTGCTCAGGATTCGAAATTTTCCCATTTTATCTCCATAGGTGACACTTCGCAAGGATGGCTATCTATTTCTTTCAAAATGGCTGTATCAGCCCTCTATTTTCACCTCCTCTTTTTTTTTTTCCTCCTCAATTCAAGGTCAAACTACTTAATTCATTTCTTCCAGGACTCTCTTCGAGTTTCCCCATCCATATCATGAATCTGGCGTTCTCACTGTTCTCTTAAAAGTAATTCTTCTCCAGGGCTCCTTCCACTTATCTCCTCCCCTGAGTTTCTGGCAATTATGTTCTCTCATCTCTTTCATGTAAATCTCACTTGAAAGACAAGCTCCTCAGGTTAAGCTGCTGTGAGATGTGTGCATTTCTCATCAAGAGACAGCAACGCCTACATCAATAGCAGCCACCTTCACTATCACCTGTGAAAGCAACTTACTTTGGGAAACAATTTTCTTTTTTCAGCATTCCTGTTTGAATGTGAATCCAGCCCAGGACAGGGACACCAGAGCCAGGTCTGGCTGTCCCTGGGCTCTGGCCTGGGATACTTATAATGTGGGGGGCACTGGACTACGGACTGGAGAGGTAGACAACAGGAGTAAGATAAAAATCCTGAGATGAAGAAACTTACCATCTAATAGAATAAAGCTGTGCCCTAAGATAGAGCAGGCCAGGAAGGTGTTAGCAAGAAATGGGTCCAAAGAGTAAAGCCAAGTTTAAGAGATGTGGTAGATCATTAAAGGTCAAGGTAGACGAAGGGTCAGAATCTAATTAGGGGTTTGTGGAAGCAGAAACCAACCCTGAGGAGACCTTGGCCATGACCAAATGACTATTTTCACCTGTCTTCTTCTGAGCCCTCAATTCTGTTTAGGCTCCCATGTTATAGGAATATAACAGAAGGAAATCAGGGGCATCTAGGTAGGTGTGTCCTCTTTTGGTTGGCACATAGATGCTCTGATTACAGAGTGTGCTATTTTCAGAGAGATGGAGCATGTAAATACAGCATAGGTTACTATTTTGGGGGCTTCCAACTTTTTTTAAGGAATGACAAGGGTTACGCATTCAGGGTGATGTGCTATTTAGATGGCATCTATCTATGCAAAGAGATTGGAGATTAGGAGGTTCTGGTTAAGAGAAGGAGATTTAATCCATATCCTCAAATAGAATGGACTTGTAGAAGCAATCCTAATAACTTTCTGTTACTGTCCAACATTTTGTTTTACGTGGCAATATCTTTCAAGTAAGAGCTATGAAGTAAGTCTTTGAAATTCCTGAAGTCTGTACATTCTATGAAGTGAAGTATGAGATTCTATTATATAAAGTAACTCAAGTATTGTTCAAAGATTTGCTTTTATGAATAAGTCTTTTATGAAAATTTTTTCCTTCTGGAGGAAATTAACATATATCCTTATGTATAGAAGCTATTCTCTCCTAAGAGTAACATTGTAGGTGCTCAGATGTTATTTGCAATTAATTTACCTTTACAGTGATAATTGCAGTAACCCTTTAAATGATCACACACACACACACCCCAGAACTCCCACCTGTCACTGCTGCCATGGAAACGGTTCCAAAACATATGATACGATTCTGTTATTGAGGCCGTATCATTTCCCAAATTAATTTTAATGAAACTGTGGCAGGTAAAATAAATAAATAAATAATTTTCTGGAGGTTTCTAAATTATTTAGTGAAATTTGCAACTAAAATCTGACTAAAACCACATGGTGGTAACATTCATCTGAAAGGAAGACAACAGTCAGTAAATGTCAAGCATCCAAAAAGGAACATAAATGAGCTTTATTTAAAGATAAGTGAAGCACCCAAATGCTAGCTCTTTAAGGTTTATCTTTTTTTTTAAATTAATTTTTATTGGAGTATAGTTTTTTTTTAACATCTTTATTGGAGTATAATTGCTTTACAATGTTGTGTTAGTTTCTGCTGTATAACAAAGTGAATCAGCTATATGTATACCTATATCCCCATATCCCCTCCCTCTTGTGTCTCCCTCCCATACTCCCTATCCCACCCCTCTAGGTGGACACAAAGCAGCGAGCTGATCTTCCTGTGCTATGCGGTTGCTTCCCACTAGCTATCTATTTTACATTTTCTAGTGTATATATGTCCATGCCACTCTCTCACTTCGTCCCAGCTTACCCTTCCCCCTAAGGTTTATCTTTAACATTGCCCATTTTCAATCAATATTCCTATCGTTGGTTGAAACATATTTGAGTATTAGCTGCTTGGGTGATGCCTACTAAAATCAGTGAGTTATTGGAAGACTTTTCCTGGTTTCAGTCATCTTTGGGCTTCCTAATTGGTATGAGATAAACAGATTTAGAGCAACAGTGTTTTCAGAGCTGGTCTCTCTGGACATCTGTCTCTAAAGGACATCTATTCCAGCCACTTACTTTATAGATGAGGGAACTGAGGCCTAAAAAAGGTGAGTGACTTATCTAAGGTAATAAAAGTTCATGTGACTTCCGGGTAAGATGGCAGAAGAGTAAGACGCGGAGATCACCTTCCTCCCCACGGATACACCAGAAATACAGCTACACGTGGAACAACTCCTACAGAACACCTACTGAACGCTGGCAGAAGACCTCAGACCTCCCAAAAGGCAAGAAACCCCCCACATACCTGGGTAGGGCAAAGCGGAGAGATCCCCACACAGAGGATCAGTGCCGAGCGGCACTCACCAGCCCGAGAGGCTTGTCTGCTCGCCCACCGGGGCGCGCAGCGCTTGAAGCTGAGGCTCGGGCTGCGGTCAGAGCGCAGGGAGAGGACTAGGGCTGGCGGCGAGAACTCAGCCTGAAGGGGGCTAATGTGCTACAGCTAGCCGGGAGGGAATCCGGGAAAACTCTGGAGCTGCCGAAGAGGCAAGAGACTTTTTCTTCCCTCTTGGTTTCCTGGTGCGCGAGGAGAGGGGATTAAGAGCGCTGCTTAAAGGGGCTCCAGAGACGGGCGCGAATCGCGACTGAAAGTGCGGAGCCCAGTGACGGGCGTGGGACGCTGGGGATGCTGCTGCCGCCGCCAAGAAGCCTGTGTGCGAGCGCAGGTCACTGCCCACACCGCCCTTTCGGGAGCCTGTGCAGCCCGCCACTGCCGGGGTCCTGGGATCCAGGGGCGGCTTCCCTGGGAGAACGCATGGCGCGCCTCGGGCTGGTGCAACGTCACGCCGAACTCTGCTGCTGCAGGCTCGCCCCGCACTCCGTGCCCCTCCCTCCCGCACGGCCTGAGTGAGCCAGAGCCCCCGAAGAGGCTGCTCCTTTAACCCTGTCCTGTCTGAGCGAAGAACAGACGCCCTCCGGCGACCTACACGCAGAGGCGGGGCCAAATCCAAAGCTGAGACCCAGGAGCTGTGAGAACAAAGAAGAGAAAGGGAAACCTCTCCCAGCAGCCTCAGAAGCAGCGGATTAAAGCTCCACAATCAACTTGATGTACCCTGCATCTGTGGAATACATGAATAGACAACACATCATCCCAAATTGAGGAGCCAGGAGTCAGTGCTGTGCCTCTGAGGTGGGAGAGCCAACTTCAGGACACTGGTCCACAAGAGACCTCCCAGCTCCACATAATATCAAACGGCAAAAATCTTCCAGAGATCTCCATCTCAACACCAGCACCCAGCTTCACTCAACGACCAGCAAGCTACAGTGCTGGACACCCTAAGCCAAACAACTAGCAAGACAGGAACACAACGCCACCCATTAGCAGAGAGGTGGCCTAAACTCATAAAAAGTCCGCAGACACCCCAAAACACACCACCAGACGTGGACCTGCCCACCAGAAAGACAAGATCCAGCCTCATCCACCAGAACACAGGCACTAGTCCCCTCCACCAGGAAGCCTACACAGCCCACTAAACCAACCTCAGCCACTGGGGACAGACACCAAAAACAACAGGAACTACGAACCTGCAGCCTGCAAAAAGGAGACCCCAAACACAGTAACATAAGCAAAATGAGAAGACAGAAAAACACACAGCAGGAGAAGGAGCAAGATAAAAACCCACCAGATCTAACAAATGAAGAGGTAATAGGCAGTCTACCTGAAAAAGAATTCAGAATAATGATGGTAAAGATGATCCAAGATTCTACTTCGCAGATCCAAAATCTTGGAAATAGAATAGACAAAATGCAAGAAACAGTTAACAAGGACCTAGAAGAACTAAAGATGAATCAAGCATCGATTAAAAACACAATACATGAAATAAAAAATACTCTAGATGGGATCAATAGCAGAATAACTGAGGCAGAAGAACGGATAAGTGAGGTGGAAGATAAAATAGTGGAAATAACTGCTGCACAGCAAAATAAAGAAAAAAGAATGAAAAGAACAGAGGACAGTCTCAGAGACCTCTGGGACAACATTAAACGCACCAACATTCGAATTATAGGGGTTCCAGAAGAAGAAGAGAAAAAGAAAGGGACTGAGAAAATATTTGAAGAGATTATAGTTGAAAACTTCCCTAATATGGGAAAGGAAATAGTTAATCAAGTCCAGGGGGCACAGAGAGTCCCATACAGAATAAATCCAAGGAGAAATACGCCAAGACACATATTAATCAAACTGTCAAAAATTAAACACAAATCATATTAAAAGCAGCAAGGCAAAAACAACAAATAACACACAAGGGAATCCCCATCAGGATAACAGCTGATCTCTCAGCAGAAACTCTACAAGGCAGAAGGGAGTGGCAGGACATAATTAAAGTGATGAAGGAGAAAAACCTGCAAACAAGATTACTCTACCCAGCAAGGATCTCATTCAGACTTGATGGAGAAATTAAAACCTTTACAGACAAGCAAAAGCTGAGAGAGTTCAGCACCACCAAACCAGCTTTACAACAAATGCTAAAGGAACTTCTCTAGGCAAGAAACACAACAGAAGTAAAAGACCTACAATAACGAACCCAAAACAATTAAGAAAATGGGAACAGGAACAGACATATCAATAATTACCTTAAATGTAAATGGATTAAATGCTCCCACCAAAAGACACAGATTGGCTGAATGGATACAAAAACAAGACCCATATATATGCTGTCTACAAGAGACCCACTTCAGACCTAGAGACACATACAGACTGAAAGTAAGGGGATGGAAAAAGATATTCCATGCAAATGGAAATCAAAAGAAAGCTGGAGTAGCAATTCTCATCTCAGACAAAATAGACTTTAAAATAAAGACTACTAGAAGAGACAAAGAAGGACACTACATAATGATCAAGGGATCGATCCAAGAAGAAGATATAATAATTGTAAATATTTATGCACCCAACATAGGAGCACCTCAATACATAAGGCAAATACTAACAGCCATAAAAGGAGAAATCGACAGTAACACACTCATAGTAGGGGAGTTTAACACCCCACTTTCACCAATGGACAGATCATCCAAAATGAAAATAAATAAGGAAACACAAGCTTTAAATGATACATTAAACAAGATGGACTTAATTGATATTTATAGGACATTCCATCCAAAAACAACAGAATACACATTTTTCTCAAGTGCTCATGGAACATTCTCCAGGATAGATCATATCTTGGGTCACAAATCAAGCCTTGGTAAATTTAAGAAAATTGAAATTCTATCAAGTATCTTTTCCGACCACAATGCTATGAGACTAGATATCAATTACAGGAAAAGATCTGTAAAAAATACAAACACATGGAGGCTAAACAATACACTACTTACTAAGGAAGTGATCACTGAAGAAATCAAAGAGGAAATTAAAAAATACCTAGAAACAAATGACAATGGAGACACGACGACCCAAAACCTATGGGATGCAGCAAAAGCAGTTCTAAGAGGGAAGTTTATAGCAATACAATCCCACCTTAAGAAACAGGAAACATCTCGAATAAACAACCTAACCTTGCACCTAAAGCAATTAGAGAAAGAAGAAC
The DNA here is from genome assembly GCF_025265405.1 of Mesoplodon densirostris. Lineage (NCBI taxonomy): Eukaryota > Metazoa > Chordata > Mammalia > Artiodactyla > Ziphiidae > Mesoplodon > Mesoplodon densirostris. The sequence continues at coordinate 32,711,324 of NC_082674.1, forward strand.
AAAAACATCCCAAAGTTAGCAGAAGGAAAGAAATCATAAAAATCAGATCAGAAATAAATGAAAAAGAAATGAAGGGAACGATAGCAAAGATCAATAAAACTAAAAGCTGGTTCTTTGAGAAGATAAACAAAATTGATAAACCATTAGCCAGACTCATCAAGAAAAAAAGGGAGAAGACTCAAATCAATAGAATTAGAACTGAAAAAGGAGAAGTAACAACTGACACTGCAGAAATACAAAAGATCATGAGAGATTACTATAAGCAACTCTATGCCAATAAAATGGACAACCTGGAAGAAATGGACAAATTCTTAGAAATGCACAACCTGCCAAGACTGAATCAGGAAGAAATAGAAAATATGAACAGACCAATCACAAGCACTGAAATTGAAACTGTGATAAAAAATCTTCCAACAAACAAAAGCCCAGGACCAGATGGCTTCACAGGCGAATTCTATCAAGCATTTAGAGAAGAGCTAACACCTATCCTTCTGAAACTCTTCCAAATTATAGCAGAGGGAGGAACACTCCCAAACTCATTCTACGAGGCCACCATCACCTTGATACCAAAACCAGACAAGGATGTCACAAAGAAAGAAAACTACAGGCCAATATCACTGATGAACATAGATGCAAAAATCCTCAACAAAATACTAGCAAACAGAATCCAACAGCACATTAAAAGGATCATACACCATGATCAAGTGGGGTTTATTCCAGGAATGCAAGGATTCTTCAATATACGCAAATCAATCAACGTGATACACCATATTAACAAGTTGAAGGAGAAAAACCATATGATCATCTCAATAGATGCAGAGAAAGCTTTCGACAAAATTCAACACCGATTTATGATAAAAACCCTGCAGAAAGTAGGCATAGAGGGAACTTTCCTCAACATAATAAAGGCCATATATGACAAACCCACAGCCAGCATCGTCCTCAATGGTGAAAAACTGAAACCATTTCCACTAAGATCAGGAACAAGACAAGGTTGCCCACTCTCACCACTCTTATTCAACCTAGTTTTGGAAGTTTTAGCCACAGCAATCAGAGAAGAAAAGGAAATAAAAGGAATCCAAATGGGAAAAGAAGAAGTAAAGCTGTCACTGTTTGCAGATGATATGATACTATACATAGAGAATCCTAAAGATGCTACCAGAAAACTACTAGAGTTAATCAATGAATTTGGTAAAGTTGCAGGGTACAAAATTAATGCACAGAAATCTCTGGCATTCCTATATACTAATGATGAAAAATCTGAAAGTGAAATCAAGGAAACACTCCCATTTACCATTGCAACAAAAAGAATAAAATATCTAGGAATCAACCTACCTAAGGAGACAAAAGACCTGTATGCAGAAAATTACAAGACACTGATGAAAGAAATTAAAGATGATACAAATAGATGGAGAGATGTACCATGTTCTTGGATTGGAAGAATCAACATTGTGAAAATGACTCTACTACCCAAAGCAATCTACAGATTCAATGCAATCCCTATCAAACTACCACTGGCATTTTTCACAGAACTAGAGCAAAAAATTTCACAATTTGTATGGAAACACAAAAGACCCTGAATAGCCAAAGCAATCTTGAGAACGAAAAATGGAGCTGGAGGAATCAGGCTCCCTGACTTCAGACTATATTACAAAGCTACAGTAATCAAGACAGTATGGTACTGGCACAAAAACAGAAAGATAGATCAATGGAACAGGATAGAAAGCCCAGAGTTAAACCCACGGACATATGGTCACCTTATCTTTGATAAAGGAGGCAGGAATGTACAGTGGAGAAAGGACAGTCTCTTCAATAAGTGGTGCTGGGAACACTGGATAGGGACATGTAAAAGTATGAGATTAGATCACTCCCTAACACCATACACAAAAATAAGCTCAAAATGGATTAAAGACCTAAATGTAAGGCCAGACACTATCAAACTCCTAGAGGAAAACATAGGCAGAACACTCTATGACATAAATCACAGCAAGATCCGTTTTGACCCACCTCCTAGAGAAATGGAAATAAAGACAAAAATAAACACATGGGACCTAATGAAACTTAAAAGCTTTTGCATAGCAAAGGAAACCATAAACAAGACCAAAAGACAACCCTCAGAATGGGAGAAAATATTTGCAAATGAAGCAACTGACAAAGGATTAATCTCCAAAATTTATAAGCAGCTCATGCAGCTTAATAACAAAAAAACAAACAACCCAATCCAAAAATGGGCAGAAGACCTAAATAGACATTTCTCCACAGAAGATATACAGACTGCCAACAAACACATGAAAGGATGCTCAACATCTTTACTCATTAGAGAAATGCAAATCAAAACTACAATGAGATATCATCTCACACCAGTCAGAATGGCCATCATCAAGAAATCTAGAAACAATAAATGCTGGAGAGGGTGTGGAGAAAAGGGAACACTCTTGCTCTGCTGGTGGGAATGTGAATTGGTACAGCCACTATGGAGAACAGTATGGAGGTTCCTTAAAAAACTAAAAATAGAACTACCATATGATCCAGCAATCCCACTACTAGGCATATACCCTGAGAAAACCATAATTCAAAAAGAGACATGTACCAAAATGTTCATTGCAGCTCTATTCACAATAGCCCGGAGCTGGAAACAACCTAAGTGTCCATCATCGGATGAATGGATAAAGAAGATGTGGCAAATATATACAATGGAATATTATTCAGCCATAAAAAGAAACGAAACTGAGCTATTTGTAATGAGGTGGATAGACCTAGAGTCTGTGATACAGAGTGAAGTAAGTCAGAAAGAGAAAGACAAATACCGTATGCTAACACATATATATGGAATATAAGAAAAAAAAATGTCATGAAGAACCTAGGGGTAAAACGGGAATAAAGACACAGACCTACTAGAGAATGGACTTGAGGATATGGGGAGGGGGAAGGGTAAGCTGTGACAAAGCGAAAGAGAGGCATGGACATATATACACTACCAAACGTAGGGTAGATAGATAGTGGGAAGCAGCCGCAGAGCACAGGGAGATCAGCTCGGTGCTTTGTGACCGCCTGGAGGGGTGGGATAAGGAGGGTGGGAGGGAGAAGCAAAAGGGAGGGGATATGGAAACATATGTATATGTATAACTGATTAAATTTGTTATAAGGCAAAAAATTTTAAAAAAAATGAATAAAATATATATTAAAAAAAAAAAAGTTCATGTGGCTGGTCTACAACTCAGGTCCCTGACTTTCCTCCCCACAGGTAATCACTATGCTGCCTTGTGAATTGCAGCCTTCCCTACTACCAGTTAAAACTTTCACGCAGGCAGGAAGTCAAGTTCTGAATTTGAATATCTGAATATTTGAGTATTTTTATTGCCCATTTTTACCTTCAAATGAGTTACTCCAATTTGCTAAATGAAATAACTTTTTCACTTCTCCCTTAAAGTATGTATGTCCTCAACGAATCTATGGATTGCATGGGAATTACTACTTTGTACCTTGAAAACCGAACTAATACCTTCATGTACTAAAAGAAGGGAAAGCTTTCTTGATTTGTAATCATTGCTGCACCTCTTCTGTACTCTGAAGTCGTGCTCATCAAATGTCCCAGGCTCATAATAAAGCCAACTGTGAAAACACTTCTCACCTCCAAGTCAAGAGCCTGGGAAACACATCCATGAGGCTTAACTTAACATTAGCTATCTAATGATGGCTGGGACTCCAGTATATTATTTGGAGCGCAAAGTTATGGCAGTATACTTGGTGAAAGAAAGCCCTCATGGTCATAAATTATGACTGGGAAATGGGTACTCCCCAAGACAGAGGAGTACTTATTATGTAACTGTTGTTAAGGGTTGCCAGTGTGGCAGGCTCTGAGCCGAGTCTCCGGCAGGGCCAAGGACTCTCCAGGCTCTAGGAGGCCCCTGAGACAGTGTGTCATACAGTGATGATGGGTGGAAAATACTCTCACTGTTCAAGGTGTGATTGTTTTGGCCTCCTCTGCGTTAAGCTTTTGGCACTTGAATGGGACCCAGTGTAACACCACAGCTGGGAAATGACATTATTTGGATTGGGTAAGAGGAGTTTTTGAGTTGAACTCCACTGTAGTATTAGAGAAGGGAAAAATTCCTGCCATAGTCAGCAAATCCCAGAGGAGCTATGTCTCTGTCGTTCACATGTTTGCACATGAATGTGCAATATAAACACTTTTTTGTATAAATATACAGATACGTTAGATAGGTGAAGTTGTATAAATCTCTATTACTAGAATAATTCATTCCATAAATATTTATTGAGCACTTACTAAGTACCAGGCATGCTGTTCCAGTATGTATATGTGTATACACACATGTCACTTCTAAAATAGAGATAATGAATTCCTTCCTCGCAGGTATTAAAGAACACAGCATGAGAAAAACACACAGGGTGTAGGAGTCTGTCGTAAATATTAGTTCCCCTTACATCTCTCCTCACTGTCCCCCAGCTTTGAGATACGAACAACTTTTCGGTCCTTCCAAATTCTGCAAAACACCCTCAACAGGGTAGAGGAGGAAGGGTGTGAATGTGGTCCATTGAGGCCCAATTCAGAGCCTGTGACACCCATGCTAAACCCTCTACTTCTTTTTTTTTTTTTTTTTTTTTTTTTTTTTTTGCGGTACGCGGGCCTCTCACTGTTGTGTCCTCTCCCGTTGCGGAGCACAGGCTCCGGACGCGCAGGCTCAGCGGCCATGGCTCACGGGCCCAGCCGCTCCGCGGCATGTGGGATCTTCCCAGACTGGGGCACGAACCCGTGTCCCCTGCATCGGCAGGCGGACTCTCAACCACTGGGCCACCAGGGAAGCCCTAAACCCTCTACTTCTAACGATGGACCCCCCAGATCCTGAGAGTGACTTGTCGCCTTTCAGATCCAGTAAGGACTGAGAGTTTTTTCACCATAAACATCTGCAACTTTGTTCAAATCTTGTGAAACTAGACAGATAGCCTTAGGTACTTTTATTCTCATTATAAAATTAAGATATTTATGTTGTTGAATATTTGAGATAAAACATATACAAAATAAAGTGGAAAAGAATAATAATGTATAATTCTACAATTCAAGCGATGTTGACTCAAGAGTGTATTGTCTGTTTCCTATAGCTTGTTATTGACTTTGGGGGCAGACTCCCAAGAAATGAATATAATGTCTCAATTTTGACTGCGTATAGTGTTATATATGGCAGCAATGTCTTATGACTCCCTTAAGCAGTGAAGGAGATGTTTTGTGTAGTGTGTGTGTGTGTGTGTGTGTGTGTGTGTGTGTGTGCATGCGTGTGAGAGAGAGAGCAAGAGAGACACACACAGAGAGAGAGAGAGGAAGAATGCATATGAGATTGTTTAGGAGAAATGAATCCACTGGAATTTCACTGCAATCCAGAAATAAAAACGTCAAATATGTTTAAGTAGGCCTGCCTAGTTCTTTGTAAATATTATTTTAGAAAATAAGCTAAAACATAAGGGTAAAAAGCCTACATCTCGCTTTGCATTTGCAAATTAAGCTTATTTCATCAATGGTGAAATTGCTTTGCATAATTCGTAATCTCATTATCATCCTGGACCCTCCCTGACATGCTGCCTCTGTTTATGTAGCTTCCCCCTGTGGCATGTGCTCTAAGCAGAAAAGGGTATAATTATAAATCTCCATCCACTAACAAAAACAATGGTTGCACCCGGCAGTTCGACTCTCCCTTTGTGAAGCTCTACATAGGAAGCAGAATGGTGCAGATACCATTTTGAATGTGGAAGGCCTAAAACTATTAGGGAAACAGCTGCCACTGGGCACCTCTTTCAACATTTACTCATGGTATCATTTTATCCATCCTGTCAGGAGCCAACCAAGGACCAGAGGTTTGAAGATACTGTGCCTACAATTACTCGATAATTCCAGGAAACAGAGTGATACAACCAAAACTTGTGTTTGAAGGTTTTCCCGGCTTGCTTAGAAAAGAGAGACTAAATTTGTGCCTCTGAGCAAAGTTAGCCAGACTGAAAAGAGAAATTTGAAATGCAGAGTGTACTTTGTGCTATCCCCATTTTTATAAAACCAAAGCTAATGAGGGTCTGCTCTTTTTTTAACCATTTTTTAAATTGAAGTATAGTTAATTTACAATGTTGTCTTAGTTTCAGGTGTACAGCAAACTGATTCAGTTAAACATATATATATGTATACACATATGTATATTTATATTTTTTATATTACATTTTATAATGTAATAACATTATATGTTATTACAAGATATTGAATATAATTCCCTGTCCTTGTTGTTTATCTAGAGGCTCTGCTCTTTATTCCATGATTATTAAGAATATTTTTCTAAATCTGGGATCTTGGAGGAAATAAATAGTGTCATTATGACAAATCACTCATACTTTTCTTCACCAAACATGTATACAAGTGCCTACTGAATGTCAGTAAGAGCCAGACTAGTGACATCGAAGACTCATTTCAAAGCCCTTAACTTCTACATAAAGTAGCTGGTTGGATATTAAGGAAGCCCCTAAATCTTTAGACTAAGTCAATTCACTACTTACTGGAGTTAAGAAGGTAGAAAAATTTCTCAAGTCTAAATTCAACATTTAAAAAACCAGTGACATCATGGCTTTAGGGTCAGTTTAGCTGTTTTAGACTAAGAAATCCATTCAAAAGGGGCCTGTAGCTCATAACCTCACACTAGGAATATGAACAAAGGAAGGCAATGTTACATCAGCACCATATATTTTTTGAAAGGTATTGCATTTTTCCTTTGTGATGGACTGGCCCATGTACCTGAAAATACATTCACAGTGGAAGGCACAAATTCTGCTGCGCATTTATAGTAGAATCTATTTTTTTTCCTTACAGATAAAAAATATTCAAGTGGGGGAAGAATTCCATGTGAATGCTCTAGCGCCTCCCTCTGGTGGGTCTAAGTGCTGAATAAACAAACTTCATTTCTAAAACCTCAAGAGGGACACCTGAATCAGGAGCAGTAGAAGAAGAAAGCAGGTAGAATGGGGACAGCTTTTAGGCAGATTATGACATTTCTGAGTACTGACTGAGTGCAGAGGGTTCTAGAGTTGGAGGGCCAACTCTCCTTCAGCAGTCCCTCTTCTCTGATACGAAAAATGAACATTTGAGTAATTTAAAGGAAAGTTGTGAAAATGTAGCTGCCAGCGTTACATTCCAAGTAGATTGCTTCCTCTAAGCTTTCCTATGTAGAAAGTTTGAAGCCTTCCAGACCTCCTTACCAGGGGGTTAGAAAGTAAGCAGAAGGTCTGGGCTCTTGGATGTAGTGATGGGAGGTGGACCAGAAAAGAGTCAATGGAAATGAAAGGGGCCACAGGCTAACTGCTGTCATTTATTGAACACCTACTATGGGAGAGTCTTATTCTGAGCGTTTCACGTCTATCACCTCCTTAAATTTCCCAACAACGCTAAGGTAATGACAGCCTTTCCTGCCAACCTATGAAGCCCAGGCTGGGAGTTGTCCAGTGATTTTTCCTGTATAATCTCGCCCTAAGGGAAGACGTTACTCTGATTTTTCCACCTCATGTTTTTCCCTGGCAATTGCTGTGAGAGAATGTTGTTTTTGGAGTTGAGTAGGCAAGTGTTGTGCATGATATGAAAAACCAAAAAAAAAAAAAAAAAAACCCACCCAAAAAACTGACACAAAGTACTAGTCAATTTCAGTCTTCCTATGAATGACTGAGGTCTTTTCCTATTGCTAGGTATTTTTAAATGAACAGATTCTACCTCAATTTTCAGCTGGGCTTTTGCTTTCTGTGGAGTGCCACCCCAGGCAGCCAGTCACAAATCACTAAAGGATCAGTTACACTGTACAGCAGCCTCAGGGGGTCACTCCTGAATCCAGAGGTTTCTCACCACCAAGGAAAGAGTTGCTGGAGTCCCAGCAAAGCCTGTGGGTTTGCTTAACAAAGGGAAGGAATGTCTGGAGGATAAGACTCCCTGTAATCACCCTCTGGAAAACATCTGCTGTATATATTTGCCAAGCGATAAGGGATCTAGTAAATCCAAGACCATTTGACAATGTACTTCAAAAGTAGCTTCCTGGCTCTTGAAAGAGTTCCATAAATGGCCATGTTAAAAATAGGCAACCAATATAATCGAGCAAGCTGAAATGGACTATGATACACACCATATGTTATGGCTGTGACAAAATCAAAAGAAGAGGAATTCGGTATAAATTAAGAATCATTCCCACTCAGACTGACACAGTCTTCTGGAAATGACACATAGAAGAGGGTCAGAATTCTACCCTTTGTGCTGTTCTGTGTACAGATCTCTCTCCCTGATATGACAGCCTTCTCTCTATTTGGCGGGTCTATACCTGATCCTTCTGATACCCCTTTCCGACTCCCAACGCATATTAGGTAGTTACATTAAGTGTCTGTAAACTAAGAAATATGTTCAAAACATTTTCTCCTTGTGACAATGTTTACAATTTAAAAGGCCAAATGTCCACCTGGAAGAACAATGTGCAAATCTAGAATGGATTAATAGAATTTTCTGAGGACAGAGTGTGGGAGGACATTTGGATTGGGTAAGAGGAGTTTTTGAGTTGAACTCCACTGTAGTATTAGAGAAGGGAAACATTCCTGCCATATTCAGCAAATCCCAGAGGAGCTACGTCTCTGTCGTTCACATGTTCGCACATGAATGTGCAACATAAACACTTTTTTGTATAAATATACAGATACGTTAGATAGGTGAAGTTGTATAAATCTCTATTACTAGAATAATTCATTCCATAAATATTTATTGAGCACTTACTAAGTACCAGGCATGCTGTTCCAGTATGTATATGTGTATACACACATGTCACTTCTAAAATAGAGATAATGAATTCCTTCCTCGCAGGTATTAAAGAACACAGCATGAGAAAAACACACAGGGTGTAGGAGTCTGTCGTAAATATTAGTTCCCCTTACATCTCTCCTCACTGTCCCCCAGCTTTGAGATACGAACAACTTTTCGGTCCTTCCAAATTCTGCAAAACACCCTCAACAGGGTAGAGGAGGAAGGGTGTGAATGTGGTCCATTGAGGCCAGCATTGGAAGCAAGCATGGAAGCTGACAAGGTAAGAATTTTGCACACTCTGATTTTATGCTCTATGTACCTGTTTGCTTCTGCCTGAAAAAGAACCATTAATGTACAGAACCTACTCGAACCACCTAATTTAATAGAAGAAACCAAACCAAACCAGTCCTGTAACTGCATTAATGTTTTTATTTGGTTTCATCTTACTTATAAAGCTGACTCTTTAAAAAAAAAAAAAATCACTCCTCCCCTGTACTATTTGCTGCTATCTTGAGATGTATACTGTGATAAATGCAAACAAAAGGTTTTAAAAACATGCCAAATATCCCCAATTAGACATTATGTCCAGCTACAATGATATCATATATTATTATATAATATGTAATATATGTAATATGTAATATAATATTATATATAAAATTATATATTATGAATGCTTTATATATATTACCTTATTTTATTCCACAAAACCTATTTTATGGATGAGGAAATTGATGTTTACAGAGGTCAAGTAACTTGTCCAAGGTTATACAATTAGTAGGTTGCTCAGCTGGGATCTCTAGGTCTGTCTCAGCCTATAATTTTAATCATTATGGTATATGACCTATCTTAGACTAGTTTATAAAATAGCTATTCAATTAACCTCTTTTAAGAGTTTTTGCAGATTTTAAGTGCTTCTTTTCCTGGCTTGGCAATAACTTTTTAAGCCACACACAAGTTCAAATGAAAACAAAACAAAACAAAACAAACAAACACATTCTCCAGATAGAGGCTTTATAGTTGCACTCCTTGGTTATGGGTGGTCATACCCACACTAAAAGCACATGACATCCATCCATCCAGACCTAGCTTTAGAAACACATTCTGAAGAGGGGAAACTTGAAATATGCAGACTGTGGTCCTGACTCCACCTAAGAATGCCTGCTTGTATTGGGTTTACCCTGTAATCATGCAAATTTTGGCCAGAGTCAAATAGGGCAACAGTTTTTCCTCTTGGACTTTACTCAGTATGGTTCGTTATAAATGCTTCCAGCCAGTCGCCAAGACAGACTTGTTCACTGCAGTTATTCCTTGAGTTTCACTCAGAAGAACCTCATATAACAGCAGCATAGCCCAGATATTGGACTGGTCAATTGGCTCAAGAGTCCATCCCTCTGCACATCCCACCTTTAAGATCTGCCAGTTGAGTCTGTTATGTTTCAACACTGTCCTCCAAATAGACCTTTTATAAAAAAAAAATAGAAGTTGCTGCTTCTAGGGCTGTGCAAACACAGTCTAGTTCCCAGTGCCTGGCAAAGCTTCTACCTAACAGTTTTGCCGTTTAAAACAAACAAACAAACAAAATGAGCATTTTTCCATTATTGCCTCAGATTCTTCCATTTTTCCTACATTTCCTGAAATGTAATACCTGAATGGTGGAAAATAGTCATTTTGGTGTGAAAACATGCTGGAGTGGAAAGGCCAAACATACTTTCTATAGACTAGTGCTAGAGAAGAAGTTGGTTGTCTTCCTGGGCAGATGTGGGAATTGGTAGCTTAGAATCAACTATTAACTACGTTAAAGCTTTGAGCCTTGGTCAATTTCCAGGCATGGGGCATTGGCGTTCTGCAGCCTGGAATGGAGAGGCCCACTATCCCCAGAGAGCATGGCAGGTACAGGAAGGGAACACTGCTGAGCTGAGGCCCACTGTGGTCCTAACCAGTCAGACTCCAGATTAGAAAAAATCCAGAGAAGCCTAGTTTCACTTCACTTGCCCAGTGATTGAAAATGCTTAATCTCAGACTATGGAAGGAGCCTGACCAAAGCAACTTTAAAACACATTGAAGGTGTGTATGTGTGTATGTGTATATGTGTATTTTTTGCTCTGTGTGTGTGTGTGTGTGTAGAGATTGGTCTGAGGCATGGATTTTCCTAATGTGATTATTTAAATAAACTCTCCCATAAGCTAGAGCACCAGATGGTGCTACAAAAATGAGGGGAGGGGCCTCCCTGGTGGCGCAAGTGGTTGAGAGTCCGCCTGCCGATGCAGGGGATACGGGTTCGTGCCCCGGTCTGGGAGGATCCCATATGCCGCGGAGCGGCTGGGCCCGTGAGCCATGGCCGCTGAGCCTGCGCGTCCGGAGCCTGCGCGTCCGGAGCCTGTGCTCCGCAACGGGGGAGGCCACAACAGTGAGAGGCCCGCATACCGTAAAAAAAAAAAAAAAAAATGAGGGGAAAGAGGCTCAGAGCATATATGTCACATTAGCTGTACTGGCCTGCATTCAAATGGTAAACATTTTGATCACTCCAGTTTATAGCTCTGCTTAAAATTTTTGTTAATATGTTAATAGAAAATGCAAATTTACACATAGGATTCTAATAAAAATGCACAAATAATTGGATTTTCTAAGAGAAATGGACTTTAGGGATAATCTCCTCCAGCCCTCATTTAAAGGTGAGGTCAAGAATTAAACCAAAATGCAGAGAAGCTGAGTGACTTGCTCAAGGTCTTATAGCAAATTAATGGTAGAACTGTGATTAGAATATGGGTTCCCTGACTCCATGTCAGTGCTATTTCCACTATCATCTGTAATAGATTTTAGAAGCAAAAATAAACTTATGTCAGCTATGCTCAATTCTCAATACAATTTTGCAACAATATTTTAATAAGTATGTGTTCTCTGACCTCAAACTTGATGGAAGGTAGTAATTCTGAGTCCGTTAAAACAGACTGCTTGGGCTTCCCTGGTGGCACAGTGGTTGAGAGTCTGCCTGCCGATGCAGGGGACACGGGTTCGTGCCCCGGTCCGGGAAGATCCCACATGCCGTGGAGCGGCTGGGCCCGTGAGCCATGGCCGCTGAGCCTGCGCATCCGGAGCCTGTGCTCCGCAACGGGAGAGGACACAACAGTGAGGGGCCCGCGTACCACAAAAAAAAAACAAAAACAAAAACTAAAAAAACAGACTGCTTGATTTTTAAAAAATCTTAGCTATTATACAAAAAACATTTATAGATTTTTTTTAGACAAATCACATTCCAGGGGATAAATAAACAAAAATTTCAGTTTTGGGGGACATTAAGGCATATTAAGAGAACTGAATGTTCCAGATTGTAGATTAAAAATAAAGTACCAACTATAGGGTGCATTTGTCCATGGTCATTTGAAATTTATTTTAGAGTTTCCCTACTGAAGTCTTATTGGGGATAATAATAAAATATGTCAGTTTTTTTCTAGGTTTAATAAATCTCCTTTGATATTTAGTCTGGGCATAAATGGATTGGCGTTTGTAACCAAATTCAGCTGATGGCAGCCAGGAAGAAGATGGAACATGGGACTACTGGCTATTGAGAGAGAACTAGTTCTAATCTTTAGAACCTTAGGTAATTTCTGCTTTTGAAGGGGTTGTGTTACTAGTCTATTCATTGTAAAGTAACGTTTTGGTCATAAGCAACTTCAAAACAAACAAAAAATCTACACCCAATGGTATCTTTTACTTTGATTCCACATCACCAGGGGCAAAAGGGATTTTGTTTTTAGGACCTTTCAGGGAGATCAGGTTGACTAGCAGAGCTGAAGATGTGATCATCCTGTCAACTGCTGCAGGATTGTGTCCTTGGGTTCTGTGTCCTGCTGTGACACCTTCTAGGAAGCGAACAAAGATGAATAACAGCTTCCACAAAACTCCATTGCTCTGGAGATGGAATTAGGGCTCCTTCCAGTTTTCTTCATGATGTTATAAGCAGATGAATTTTAAAAAACGACTGTTGAAGGAGACCAAGCTAGAGCTGTTCTACCATGTTAAAAACATAAGCAGGGCAATTAGTTTGCTACTGAACCTCTCAGAGCTGCCATTAGCTCATTAGAAATGCCTCTATTATGATATCTATCAAGTGGAAAATAAGCTTATTGATCTAATAAATGTCCGTTCATTTTGAGAGTAGATTCTCAAAACCTTTTGAAATAAGTAGAACACTGGTTGTAAAAATTTGGGGTAGCTTTACTTGGGATAAATGCTAAAAAAATAAGGCAATATGTCCCATTACATCAGTGGTTTTCAAAATTCAGTCTATTAATTTGCATAATTCACCATGTTACGTAATATTTTCATAACCCTTTGTGTTTCTCAAATGGGTGGAGGCCTGGGCCTTACCCTGCCATAGTCTCTAACAAGGCGATGAGAGAGTGAGGAAGTGTTCCTCTTCCCTCTATTCCTACCCTATTGAGAAGCACTATTCTAGATGATTCCTCCAAAACTATTCAAGCTTTTTAAAACCTGGCTTAAAATTTTTTTTTTACTTAAAGTCAGTGTGAATATTACCATTGTTTTGAATACTGGCAATGTGTTCCCCATGTTGTAGGTAATAACAATTGCCAAAGGACTATTTAAATAGTAAGAGTGTTGACAAACTATAATGTATTACATGGCTCAAAATGCTTCCTGGTCTGATTACCTACCCAGACCTGCTGAAGACAAGGAAGGGTGGAGACTTCACTGAAAATGACTCACTGATGTTCAATTAGTAGATTCTGGTTGAAAAAAATGTATTTTGATAAGTAGCAATAGTTGTTTCAAAGAAAGGTGTGGAGGCTATATTAAGAAATAAACATCCAAATCTATGGATCTAGTTATCTATTCTCAAAATCTTTGTGTGTGTGTGTGTGTGTGTGTGTGTGTGTGATATGTTTTAAGTAATTCATACTAAGCCATTGTTCTATACCCTGACTTAACAACCTACAAAACAATTACTTAACTAAACTTGTTAAAGGCATATTGTGATAGATGTTAAAAATGTCAACAGAATAAAAATTGCCTGGGAATACAGTGAACTGTTTCTTAAGTATTACTTTATTATTTAAGGGGAAGAAATTTAAAAATGTGTAAGGAGACTGGGATTTTGGAATTAGGCTGAGTTAAAATTTTTGCTTTATCACTATGAGACATTAGACAATTCTTTGAGGTTCAGTTTCTTTTCTTTTCTTTTCTTTTTTTTTTTTTTGTGGTACGCGGGCCTCTCACTGTTGTGGCCTCTCCCGTTGTGGAGCACAGGCTCCGGACGCGCAGGCTCAGTGGCCATGGCTCACGGGCCCAGCTGCTCCACGGCACGTGGGATCCTCCCAGACCTGGGCACGAACCCGCGTCCCCTGCATCAGCAGGCAGACTCTCAACCACTGTGCCACCAGGGAAGCCCTAGGTTCAGTTTCTTAATCAAGAAAATGGGAACAGTATATGCATTACAAAGAGATTATAAATACTAACTAGAGAAAACAATCCAAGACTTTGGCAAATAATAGGTGCTCGACATTGCCAGTGTCATCAAAGTCAATGATTATTAATTGGCACTTGGCAACAAAAATGACCTAGACAAATTTTCAATATACACATGCCCTGGTCCCATGACAGGAGAATCTAAGTCCAGAGTGGGACTTGTGTGTTTGGAGAAAGCCCTCCAGATAATTCTGATGCACACCTCTGGTTAAGAACGAATGGTCTAATTAATTTTAATATTTCATTGGATGTACTTATGGGGTATGATTGGGTCATCACTGCAGTGTTCTGCTACTAAAGAAACTTTCTCCTAGCCAAGAGTACCAATATAGTTTAAGTCTCTTCAAGCCTCACATTTAACTTGGGGTTTGGGGAAAGACAAATGGGATGGTTTCCCAGAGTACTTCAGCACAGTATAGTATAACTTAAGTATACTTAAGTATATTTGTATGCAAAAAAGTGCCTATGCCTGTTTAGTAAGTAATTCCACTACTTGGATCACAGAACTAAGGGATTAAACGTTTGATGCTCACTCGGGCTTTTTAGTTTTCTCTGCTTCATGGTCCCTGGCCCTTCAAGCCATCATCACAAGAAGGCATCGGGCAGGAGAGTGTGTACAGATCTACAGAACCTACTGAAATTACTAGGAAGAGTTAAATATTAGCAAGAAATGGTTTTATTCAGTATTCAATCTGAAGGTTTTTTTAAAAAAGAACCTCTTAAAATATTGGATATCAGAATGGGATATTCCTAAGATACTAGAGTGTGAAAATGATTTTCTTTTTAAAATTAAAAAAAAAAAAAAAAAAAAAAAAAACCTCAGGAGAAAAAAAACTCAGTGTGTTAGGTGGATAAGCTTCAGACAAAGGGAAAACCAAACCTGCTAGTCAAGAGATACAAAAAATGTCCACAGCTACCTCATGTTGCCAAGGAGACTGTGCAAACAGACTAAAACAAAGAGAAGTGGCTGGCTGACAATAAGGCTAATGTGGAAAACCTCTTCATTGTTCTGTGGCATGCTTCTTTTCAGAGGAGCAGGAAGAGGTGGCAGGCAGAGAGGGAGAAAAACAAGAAGAGTCTTTCTTCCAAAGAGGGCCATCAGAGTCCCTGAGGGATGAACCTAGCTGACCCAGGTCAAACTGTAGTAAATCACTTGGAAATAAAGCTTGGAAGCTCTGTGCATTGTGTCATGATTCCCTTAATACTTTACCCCTTGTACTTTGATAAGCTGTGTGAGGAGGTAGACTTGGAATCTTTTCATTCAGACATTCAACCTCTGTTTATTTTGTGCTTCCCAGGCAGGAGGGAATGCCTGGAAGTTCACCAAGAGAGTAAGCAACTGAGTCTGCACGACGGGGGTCACCATTTAATGATGAAATACCCACACAGGAGGCCTCATAGGACTTACATCTCTTTACCCTTTTAGAAGAATATATAATCCAACCGTATGTCCAAATGCAATGATTTCCCCTTCATTAGCTTCATTCAATCAGCACATACAGGGTATGATAGGTAAATGCAGTATGGTTACAAGTAATCCATCCTTCAAAATGTTTATAGTGCATGGTATAGAAAAATGCTCTAAGTTTTAGTCAGGAAAATTTTGTGTTTTTGCACCACTGAATAAATATACAGTATGATTACAGATCTGTAAAACTCTTTAGCAAACAATAAATAAGTAAATAGTTAATGGCCAATAATAATGGATGTGAAAATTATGGACTATTATTTTTTTCCTTCTTTTTTCATGTCCAAATTTTCTATCATGTGTCTCTATGACTTTATTCATACAAAGAGAATTTATAGTTTATGAATGTGAATCTGGTTTCAGTTGTTGAACTTCGCAATTTATTCTTTTACAGAGTTTGAGACGAGCATGGGTAAGTTTGACAAAACCAAGATATAAAAGCAGTTCTTTCTACAGCTATAAGTTTGTTGGCAAGGTTTTTTTAAAAAGCACATGTCTTTTTCACTGTGTCTCTTCAAACCTGTCATCATAGAAGTTGCTTGTTTTGAAGTGAGATAAAGTAAGACTGCAAACCAGCCCTTATTACATTGGAAAGTTTCCACTCAATCAGAAGGCAAATGTTAGCATTGGTAGTTACACATTAAAAGAAAAAAATTTTTCCAACTGCTAAGTCATCAAGAGATTAAAAATAGAAACAAGATTGGGGTCTTAAGTCATTTCTTTACACGGTAAGGGTTAAAGCGAACACCACTTTGTAAGAAGGCAGCCCAGAGTCAGAGTTGGCATATTGAATTAATGACTTTTTTTTTCCTATCAAACTGCTCCTAACTTGAGTTGTTAAACATGTGTTGTTGTTTTTTTGCAGGCTGTTGTTATGCTGCATCAAGCAGACTCTTCAGAAAGGTCGCCAGAAAACATGAAATTAAATGCAGCCTAGAGTTACTGTCTTGAACTCTCAAAAATATCATTTTCTTTATAGAAGTGGGTTAAAAAAAATTTTTTTTTTTAAATTCCCCCCCCAGAAAATTGTGAGTTTTAACTTACAGGAGACATGCTTCAAGGTAATGCCATCCTAATACGGTCTAGTTGGTCCCTAGAACAGGTAAATTTATCAGATCCCCCCAATTCTCAGGAGACTGTGAAGTCTGCCAGCATATTTGTTTCTGTTCATTTTCACAAGATTGACAGGCTCATTATGGTAATATTGACATCTCCACTTGAGAGCTCATATTGTGCAATTGTAAATTTGCATATGTTAATGAGGAGACAATTATATCAAAGAGTGAACATTTGGACTGATGTGCAAGGCACCATTTAATTATAAGAACAGTAGGCAATTGAGCCCTGTCATTGATTCTTCCATTTTGTCTCCTTCCAACTTGTATTTCTTCCTAGATTTTCCTCCTCTGCTTTTTTTCTCCTCTTTCCTTCCTTCCCTCCCTCTCGATAAATGACAGATCTTCTTTTTTTTTCATGCTATCTCTCTATGGCTGCACTTGAAACAAGAATTCTTTCCTCCTAGTTGTTGGCTGACATCTGCAAATGTGAGAGAATTTGAACATGACAAACAACGAGGAATTCGAAATAAACTGTAATGGAACAGTGTCTCTTCTCTCCCCCTCTTCCATGGTGGAAACGATGATATCCTCACCATCTGCACCCTCGCAGGCTGTGAGTGGGCAGAAAACCAGCTGGAGATGCAGCCCATGGCAGGGATCCAGATCCTCAGCTTCTGGGAGGTCCTAGAAGCTCATGATGCCTCCCTGCTATTGGACTATCTCTTGCCATGTGCATTCAAAGGTAAAATGTAAAATATTTCTCTAAGCTATTCTGTATAGAGAGGATCTTCCACTACAAAAGGAGGCTGACGTGGAGTAGGCGATAGTGTTCTGGTCTGAGAACCTCAGCCCTTAGGGTCCTCCTTTTCCAAACAGGAAATATTAGGTCTATTGCTTTACCTCTCTGGGGTTTGGTTTTCTCATTTCTAAAGTGAGAGCTTTCAGCTTTAAAGTTCCACGATTCTGTTGGAAAATATGTGCAGAAATAAAAGAAGAATGAAAATAGTTTGAGGATGTATGTCTCCTATAATTTGGTTGACAGTCTATGTTAGGAGTGAAATATCACTGCACTACCAAAACATGTCTATGCCATACTCTTCCCTTCAATTAGCTGAGGAAACGTGATTACTCTGAGTCTGAGAGCCTGCTGCTAAAAAGACAGAGGCAATAATTCTATTGAGATTTGGTACCTTCACTGGCACCACCCTTGTGTCCATGTATCAGAACTGAAATTAGGGCCATGGTACAGTCATCCCAGTTTGCAAATTGGAAAAGCAGGGCTGACTGGCCTTGGGAACCACTCCTGGTGCTACACTGCAACTTTGAAATCCAACAGAAGCCACGGGATGGGGATCTACATGGCAATATCTGTATGAAAAGTTACCTTGTGGCCTTGTGAGAGACTTCTAAAACCACAAGATACACAACATTTTTGATTCCTAACATGAACATCAAAGTATATTGATTCCTCCTCCTCCTAATAAGTGTCTTGTCATAGCAGTCTTAAGGACACTTCAAAATTCTATGGAAGAAGACAGGAGAGATAAAGAAATATAAGATCACTTTTGGGGATGGCTGCTTGGATTCTAATGGGGTTACCCTAATACATTTGAAAACCAAGGCTCATTGGCCAAGATACACTTTCATGAATCTGAGAATGTATATTAGTTATGACATAGCCCTAAATATGTGTATATATTTATATTATAAAAATGCCAAAATGAATGTAAAAGACAATCCTATTTTTCAAATGCTTCATAATGGAAGTGATTGCCTTTACCATCTAAAGAGTTCTGTTGGATATATTTAGTATTCTTTAATCCTCTCTATTAAATTACATGTTCCCTTTGGAGCACATGTTTGCTTTATAAATGGGCTTGGTAGCTTTTTGTTTGTTTGTTTTGTTTTTGAGATTATTCAACACTTTTGGATGCTGAGGCCAGGCAGTCAGGGAAAAGCAAAACATCTGTAGAGAAGCCCAAAGGCCTATCCTCAGTTCTGAGCTGGGCTTTCCCAGGATGTTTCCCCAGAACACCCCCCAGGCCTACTGGATACAGGAGGTCAAAGGCACTTCCTGAAACCACAGGGTTTGGCATGTTGGGTACATCCCTCCAATCTGCCACCTGCTTGTAACACCACCCTCTGGCACCTTTGCCTCTCGGCAGCTGGCATGGGCGGGGGGCGGGTAATGGTGTTAGGGAGGTGGGGAGGGAATGTTTCTGCAATTGAGGACAGAGATGAGCCCATCCCAAGTCCAGAACCTCTGCAGCTCCACCTGCCAAAATATGGAGTTGAGCTCAGAAAAGAATTATATATATGTAATATACATACACTATATATGTGGATATATTAGATAGGTATATATACAAATACATGTATATACTCATAATTCTCAGCCTGAATCTTATAGTTTGCTATATATATAAACTATATACGTGTATATATATTACATATGTATGTATATAAATACATGTATATATTCATAATTCTCAGCCTAAATCTTATAGTTTGCTATAATCTTTTTAGCTATGTTTTAGCCAAAAGCATGGGGAAAATTATTTGCAGATGTCATTAGCTCATTTGAAACGAACTCCAGTGTACTTTGGAGGCTTCTTAACACACCAGCGAACTTCCATGTATTTCAGAAAACCTTTTTAGATATACCATAGGGGAGTATCTCTTAAACAAGTTCTCAACACACAGCTCCTAAACAGATGATGACATTTGACTCACTAGGTCCCTGATATTCACTTGCTGTCAGCTACTGATGGACAATTAGATTGGCCCAAATCAGGGGAAACCTAAGAAAGATAATGAAACTCCTGTAAAAAAGCAATGACAATTGTGAAAATGAGATTTTTACTACCCTTTCTGTGACCTTTTCTTCTTTTTTTTGACCCTCCTCACAGGCAGCCTAATTATGGCAGGAACATCATCAGTGAGGTCTCAGAGAAAGGAAACTGATTATAGAGATAGCCAGTATTTTCAAGAGCATATCAGATCACGGCAAAGCACATTATACCAACACTCCCCCGGTAACAATCTAGTCTTTACTGGAGTTAATTAAAGCAATTAATTACCTTGCCTTTCAAAGTAGAATGATCACACAAATAGATAATTTTCCAATCCATACCCATAAGGCAAGTGATCTCTCGGCACTTCCCTCAGTATTCCAAAGAACCTAACTGAACTAAATTATCCTTGTTCTTTGTACGACCTTTCAGAAATTCTCCATCAACTTTGTCTGCTTTGTTGTCCTATCTGGTCAGAGAGCAGAGCCACATCTCTGCGTGGACAAAAGACTCCAAGCTTAACTAAGCCTTTCGCACAGCAAAGATGGGCGATGCCCCACCTGTGGCCACAGTGACAGGAGTCCAGAGGATGGCACATTCTGACAGTCACGGCTGAGCTTTCTTCAACAACAATTTCCCCATGTGGGTGATGCTGACAATAATTACGCAAACAGAATGCCAGACAATTGTAAGAAAAGCTGTCAAACATTTTGTGTTATTATCCCCTGCACAGGCCTGTGATTTATCATCACAGAAAAAGCACATTTAAAAGAAATCTCGAAACAGTGACATTTTGTTCAAATTACAACCCCAGCTTCCCTGACTGCCTGCAGACTGACATCTCCAGCGTCAGATGTAATTAATGCTCGGCAATTTGTTCCCATCAACTGAGCAGTTCTTTGGGGTGGGCTCTAGCCACCGTTAGGAAGAGCTGATGTACAAACAGCAGGAGCAAAGGACTTCTCAGTGCATGGGATGCCAATTGCCTTCAGACCTCAAAATAAATAAAATAACCAACATCTCTATTTCCTTCTTAGATTCTTAGGGTCACATTGGTTCTAAAACTTGAAAAATGGTCTTCTGCACCAAATATGGTCTTCCTACATATCATCTCTTTGTCCCTCTTCACCCAAGACCCTGTTTGGGCTCCTGGACTTGGTCGAACTATGTTTTGAGGGTTTTGATCTTTTCAATAGAAAATCAAATTTCCTGATGATGGCTATAATTGAACCAGAAAGAAAAAGAAATGGAAACAGTTTTAATCCTTTTATAATCCAGTTTCTTTAGAGTTTGGCATAGTTCTATGGATAAATTCTTATACATTGAGAGAAATACTGCAAGGAGCCGTCCTTGCAGAGGTGTGGAGCCAATGAAACAGATGTAAGGTGCTAATATTATTTTGTAAAAAGTCTACAGACAGTCTCTAAATTAGATATCTGGGTTGCTAAGTGTTGAAATGGACCCTACAGGTAATTTAATCTACCTTTTCAGCTAATGAGGGAAACCTCGTCTATGAAATTTCTTGCTGATATTCTGAACTGGAATGCTTCCAAGGATGGGGATGAGGAGCCCTACAATCACAAACATGTGACTGCTAAAAGACCTAAGACTTAGATCTCTGCTGTCTTCAACAGCCCATCCCACTCCTTCCTCAACATTAAAATCCACTTAACAGGGAGAGCCCCTATCTTCTAAGTATTGCCTTACACTTTAAATCAGCAGTCCCCTACCTTTTTGGCACCAGGGACTGGTTTTGTGGAAGGCAATTTTTCCATGGACTGGGGTTGGGGGAGGGATGGTTTTGAGATGATTCAAGTGCATTACCTTTATTGTGCACTTTATTTCTATAACTATTACATTGTAATATATAATGAAATAATTATACAGCTCATCATAATGCAGAATCAGTGGGAGCCCTGACTTGTTTTCACTTGCCACTTACTGACAGGGTTTTGACATGAATCTGCAAGCAACTGATTTATTATGGTCTCTGTGCAGTCAAAGCTCTCTGCTGATGATAATCTGTATTTGCAGCCACTCCCCAGCACTAGTATCACCACCTCAGATCATCAGGCATTAGATTCTCATAAGGAGCACCCAACCTAGATCCCTTGCGTGTGTAGTTCACAGTAGGGTGTCTGCACTCCTATGAGAATCTAATGTCGCCGCTGATCTGACAGGAGGCGGAGCTCAGGCGGTAAGGCAAGTGATGGGGAGCGGCTGTAAATACAGATGAAGCTTTGCTCCCTGGCCCTGCTGCTCACCTCCTGCTGTGCAGCCCGGTTCCTAACAGGCCATGGACCGCTACTGTTCCGTGGCCCGGGGGTTGGGAACCCCTGCTCTAAATAATGTCTTGCTTGAATAGCCATTTCTTTCCATTGTATTGGAAGAATTCCTTCCCACTTCTTTTTTCACCTTTTTTTTTTTTTTCAATCTTTCCCCCCCAAGAGTAACTTTTCTTCTCGTGATCCTCTTTTGTTAGAGTTTGGACAGTCATTGAGTATCATCGTATCTTCATTTTATTTAGGTAGATTTTAATTTTTAGAAACGGCCAATAGTCATTTTACTGGAAATATGGCAAATCATGTAGATTAGCACACAGAGTAAATGAGCTCTAATTTCCTCTTGCCCATGTATCTTCTTTTATTAATTTTTTCACACGACATTCAATACCTCCATGATGATTGGTGGCTGCCAAGGGACCCTCTTACACTAGATTAATCCCAATTGGATGGAACTTAGGACCTTTTCCAACCATATTTCCCACCAAAATGTCTCATGTCTCATACCTAAGAAAGCTGATAGAGAACTCAATGGACTAATTTAAACCAGGATATTAACAGCTTATATTTGAACACTTTAATTTACTGAAATCCAATGAACCTTTTATACATCAACAATAACTCATTTCCTTAGCTCAAGAAAGTGAACAAAGGTTTGATTCTCTCTCTTTCTCTCTCTCATTCTTCTTTATATACAAATGTGAATTATCCCCACCACTTGCTCATCTAACTCTGAAAGTTATTTCTCAAAGGCAAACCATAAAGGAGGATCAGGCAAGGGACGTACAGAGCTCACTGAAAACCCACCTCAGCTACAGAATGAACAACTCAAAGGTCTACAGCCTGTGGAAGACAAGTCCATGGTGTCAACTTTGAAGATAAAGAACAGCTTCTTAACCAACCTCACCAAATCAATTTTTAACACTTCTGTCCCATGAGCTTCCAACCTACTTTCATAGACCTAGGCTGATCAAAACCAAAAGCATTAGCCATAAAGACCAAAATAAATGAACTTCCTTTTAGAATTCTTCTCTCTTGCCAAAGTTGATGACTGAATAAATTCAGGGACAGTCAAATTTATATCAGTTATACCAACAGTCACGACAGGTAAGGTAATATGAATTCACACTTCCAGTAAAGCAGATGTTGAAATGATAACTTTGGGATCCTTTTAACCCCAATTGTAACATGGTCTACCATGTTATTTTTCATT
Source organism: Mesoplodon densirostris (assembly GCF_025265405.1). Lineage (NCBI taxonomy): Eukaryota > Metazoa > Chordata > Mammalia > Artiodactyla > Ziphiidae > Mesoplodon > Mesoplodon densirostris. Next base: position 32,734,442 of record NC_082674.1, read on the forward strand.
TCTGAGATAAGAAGGTTTTTGTTTTTTTGTTTTTTGTTTGTTTTCATATTTCCCACATGTAAGCACAATCTCTGAAACTCAGTGGCTCATTTTACACATCTGGACCTGTTCAGGCAAGAAAGAGAGTCATACCGTTTTCTCTCCCTCATAGTCAGACCTGAGAGTGTGTGGCAAACATTTCAGAAATCAAAGTTTTTTCAAGAACTTTTCATCTTGTGTCCATCCACAAAATAAAAAGGGGGGGGGGTGGATATCTTAATGTAGCCACAGCTGGGAATACAGTTTGTTGAAGAGACAGGAAGGAAGAGAGATGAAGGACTCCTATAAACTTTTCTTTACCATCTAAATATGTAGAGTATATAAAGATTACAACAGAAACAGGTCAAAATGGCACTTGCTGTACTTTGGGAAATCTTGACTATGAGGATCTATTGCCGTAAAATGGTGGGCTGTTCTATCACACTGACTGGAAGGCCAGTCTGGGATGTGCTCACTGCATGTGTCAAGAGAAATTACCCAAAAATCTCTGTGGAGCGTCTCTTCTTTAGGAAACAGGGGAAGCCCAAGCCATCAGTATTCTGCATGTGCACTAACAGCTTGTGCTTGCAGAGGCAATAATTTTTCAGCTCCCTTCAGATTCTATGTATTGGTTATTTTCCCCTTTGGCTGAAAAGGTTTCTCCTTGGTACTAAGCAGGGGCACCGATCTAACAGAATGTATTAGAAACTGATCTACTGGTATTTCACTGGAGTTCTACTGGGGTTGAAGTGCTCAAAGAAAATGTGATAAAAGTTTTAGAGTGTTTTGGGTGACTTTAATCCCAAGGTCCCACTTGGTTGACTTGATTTCCTGCTCTCAGAGATGTAGGCAATGCTAGTTTGGGATGGGAGGTCTGGTAGACCCTGAATATGAGGCAGCTTTTACATCAGCCATTTGAGGAAGATCCCATGCTATCCTTGATGACAAGATACTATGCCTTCATTTGTGTGCGTGAATAAATTCATGTGAATGAATTATTTAAAGAGGAAAATGTGGGAGTGAGCACTGCATAGTAATTCAGCTCAGTCTTTGCACTGGGTTTTTCAATAAGTACGAACATTTTCCTCTCATGTCTTCCTGCCTAAGATGAAGAGAAAATGATGATGGGGAAGGGATACCATTGATACCAAGGGAAGTTTGGGGATAGATAAGAGAACAGTCCTTTATGACTCTTATCAGAGTTTACAATTTCAAGTTCCTTTGTGCAGTGTCTGTTTAGTGCTTTCTCCACAAATAAATTGTAAGCTCCATGAATACAGGGAATGTGGCTGCTCTGTTCCTTACTATATTGCCAATACCTACTATAGTTCTTGGCACACAGCAATAAAGGACAAATAAGTACTTTGTCTCCTTTAAACCAATGGTTCGCATTCTTCTCCAAGTGAGAAGTTGGTAAGGATTTTCTTGAGGCTTGATAATGACCAAAGCCAGTGGTGGAATGGAGATTACCTGATAAGGGTGGTCTTTGATCTATTGGGAATTCCAGTAATATCTGACTTTGATATCAAATGAGTATAATTCTATTATGTCCTAGACCATTTTGGTGTAACTGGTTTATAAACCATTTTAAGCTGTAAATAGAAAAACTGTCTTATTTTAAAGAAAAATATAATAGCATCCATTTGTTCATTCAAGAAATATTTTCTGAGCCCCTACCCTGTGCCAGGAGTGGTTCTGGATTCATGGTGAATATGGCAGATGGGTTGCTCATGGAGCTTTCACTGTAGTGATGCATCTGTGATTGGAACTGGTGGGCATAGAGGCCAAAATAGCAGTTTTAGGCCAAACTGCTCTAAACAAATGATATGAGACCAGAGAGGCTAGCTAAAATTTTGTTCATATTTAGTTTTCCTGTCACCTCACTCACCAACTAAGGTAGGATGAGATGAATCTAGAAGCACAGAATGAAGTGGGGAAAGAGGTGCCCAGGGATCATGCAGTAACATTGTTCTTAACAAATGGCCCTCCTATAATTCCCAAGAAGGTAAGATATTTAAGCAATGAAATGGCTTCATGATATGGTAATGCCAAATCCAAAGTGGTTCTACCATGTGAATATCCCTTCAATGAATGATCTGAAGTTTGAACAACCTACAGAGCAGGCTCAAAGCATAGGCTGGGGAGTTGGCTGACAAGGATAATTTAAGTCATGGCTTTACTATTTGCTGGTTGATTCATGAGAAAGTTCCTTAACCTTTCTAAGCATCAGTTTCATCTGTAGGGTGGTGATAACAATGCCTAGGTTATAAAGTTGTTGTGAATACAAAATAAAATAATACAGTGCATTGTTAGCATGGTAAGTGACACATATAAGCAGCTGAATTAGTGTTAGTTGTTATTATCTAACAGAGATAGAACACACATTTCATTAATGATCATTAATCACAACACTCAGAGAAGAACCATATAATTCATAGGTAAGAAAACTGAGGCTTAAAGGGGTAGAACATTAATACTTTCAGTGCTTCTAGGCTTCGGGGAGGATTACACTTCACCTTCTCCTTGAAGTTTGATGTGGCCACGTGACTTGCTTTGGCTAATGAAATGTACGTGAGAGAAGCATGTGTTGCTTTTGGGTGGAAGCCTTTAAAAGCCACCTTCCCTTCCCTGTGCCACCACAAACAGTGATTTCCAGGAGGATCATCCAGTATCTTGTGTCCTGAAGCGAGGACAAGGGAGAGCAGAGCCCTCTGCTACTGATGCTGGATGTACAGCATGTACAAGAAAGAAATCTTTTTTGTTTTAAGCCCCTGACATTTTTGGAGTTGTCTGTTTTTGCGGCAAAACCTGGTTTATCCTATCTTGCCCAAGATTAAAAACTATTCAGAGGTCCAGGATTCAAACTCAGGTCTTCCGATATTAAGGCCAATCCTTATTGTACTACCTTACAGATATCCTCACTGCTTCTTAGAAATAAAACACCCAGTGGATGTAAGGTCTTCAGGAGAAAACTGACTTTCCTGTTGCTCTTATCCTTGACTTGGAATAAAATTAATTTTTTTCTATGGACATAGAAAGAAAATTCTCTGAGCGAAGGTTAATGGAAGGTAACTGAAAAGTTGGAGAGAGGTACGCAGATAATAAAACTGGTTGAAAAGCTCTATTATTTTTGCAGAACACTTTATTTCCCGTAGGTTCATGACCTGAAGATTACATGGGATGAAGGGAGGCCCTTATCAAAAGCTTGCAACTTGCTAGCTACAAAATCAATTTTTAAATGATTTATGTGATGTTCTTTAGGACCGAAGGCAGTAACTCATTCTCCCTGTGGCACTCAGCTGCCACTTAGATGTTGAAAAATGATTAATTTTTATTTACAGTGTGCTTCCCCTCATATATCACTGGAAACCAGCTTTGAGAGCGTGGCATTTCTGTAACATTAAATTATTAACTGAGGGAAGTCCCAGGCAAAGAGAAAAAAATCTACTAAAGGGCTTCCCTGGTGGCGCAGTGGTTGAGAGTCCGCCTGCCCCTGTGGGGGGCGTGGGTTCGTGCTCCGGTCCGGGAAGATCCCACGTGCCGCGGAGCGGCTGGGCCCGTGAGCCACGGCCACTGAGCCTGCGCGTCCGGAGCCTGTGCTCCGCAACGGGAGAGGCCACAACAGTGAGAGGCCCGTGTACCGCAAAAAACAAACAAAAAAAAACATCTACTGAAAACCAAAGATCTCAGCATGCACTGAAATAATCATTCTGAAACTTTTTTAAGGCCAAATCTTCCCATCTATTTGGTTTAACCCATTTAACATAAACAGCCCAAATTAGCTTCCCAAGAAGAGTCATTCTTGTATCAAATCATATTACCACTAACTTTAACAATGAGAGGATAAAGAATCTAGAATTCCTATAGTTTTTGCTCCTCCAGAAGACTGAATTCAAAAAGTTTCTAGAATTTGGTGCATAAAGCTGATTTCAACTTCACTTGAAATAAGTGTGCATTTTAAAAAAATTGCTATAAGGATGCCTCTTCTGGGCCACCACAGGCAGGTATTTCTTTCTTTCAAAACTGCAGAAGAACTATATTTCCAGGCTACCTACTCTTCAGCTTGCCAGTCTGAACCCAATATTACTATTACTCAGTCTATTAGTACCTGAGGACCAACTCTACCTAGAACAAGGTTCACATTTTTTCTCATCAACCATATCACCCTAAAACTCCTAGCTCAGGGCTCACAATAATTTGATAATAAGTGGGTACTTAGCATGTCCTTTGCACCTTGTGATCTTTAGGTTTGGGGTAAAGATCCTGAAGAGCATGGAGGGGGATTAGGAACTACTCTAAGACCAGTGGAAGGAAGTTTGCCCATTGCTTCTCGACACCAGAAAGTTAGAAGGCTGTGGAGAATGGTACCTGCCATTTCATCTTCTACCATTTTCTAGGACAAAATTTCCCAAGGGAAGAGTTAGGAGAACCCAGCTTGGTCAATTACCAGCTCCATATTGCAGACCATTCATAGATTTGTATACATCTTGTACCACATCCGTCTCCACAGTTCATTGCACACTTTCTCCTCATTGGGCTAATGATATTGGTTAAGCTGCAGGTTGGTGCCTATGGCTCACCATTTCCTGCATCATTAAGTATGGCCATATCCCTCCAGCGGGTTGTGAATGAAATTAGTACTATGCTTCTCTCTCACTAACTTGAATGGTTTAAAAGCACGCTAGCTCATCAGTCAATGGCGTGAACTGGTATGACTAAGGCTAAAACATCCTGTCAGTGCAAGTTATTTATTAAGCCCCCTAGAAGTAAAAAATGTACTTTTCTTCTTCTTGAGTCCTATAGCTGTTTCTAAGAAACACCAATCCAGAGAAAGACACTAAGTTCTCAACACACTGTATTGTAATTATCTGCTTGGCCTCTCTCAGTTGTAAGTGCTGTGAAAGTGGGAAACATGTACTTGACTGTCTGTCCCAGACGCCATTGTAGTACCTGGCGTGCAAAAGGTATTCAGCAACTTTTTATTGAGTGAATGAGAAAAAATGATAGAATCAGTCATTTATTAAGCACCTACTATGGGGTAGGGGTGCTAGGCATTTCACTAATCATATTTTGAATTCTCATAACAACTCAAAAAGTAGATATTATTTTTCTCATATTATAGGAAAAGAAACAGCTTCAGTGAGTTTCAGGCATGTGTCTAGCACACAGGGGACTGTGCTGCAGCGATTCCCTCCTCTGTGACAATCAGGGCCCTTCCCTCATAGTTTCCTAAGAGTGTCCTGGGACCAGTCAGCAGGATGGCAGGAGGAGACTTGTGAATGACAGCTCACCTTTCCCACTGAGCACTTAACTCTTGGTCAATGGGATGGGAGGGAGAAGGAAAACGAAATTAGGAAATTGTTGTGGGTGTTTCACATATTTTATCACATTGAGTCTTGAAAATGAACTCATCATGCTGACATTACCAGTCTTATAATCAAATGAGTAATCAAAAGTTAGGAGATATCATATAATATCACTTATATGTGGATCTAAAATATGATACAAATGAACCTATTTACAAAACAGAAACAGACTCACAGACATAGAAAACAAACTTATGGTTACCGAAGGGGAAAGGGGGTGGGGGAAGGATAAGTTAGGAGTTTGGAGTTAGCAGATACAAACTACTATATATTAAATAGATAAACAACAAGGTCCTATGTATAGCACAGGGAACTATATTCAATATCTTGTAATAACCTATAATGGAAAAGAATATGAAAAAGAATTTATGTATATGTGTATAACTGAATCACTTTGCTGTACACCAGAAACTAACATAACTTTGTAAATTAACTATACTTCAACTAAAAAAAATTAGGAGCGGGAAATGACTTTCTCCAAACTCCAGGTCATGGTGCATATGGTGCAGGTACTACAGATGAAGGTTCCTGGGCCCTGCCCCAGACTCACTAAGGTGGAATTCCTGAAAAATGGGCCCAGGAATCTGGAATCTCCATTTTTTGCAACTCAATAAAGAGTCCTTAATACAAACTAAAGTTTGAGAAGTGCTGTACTATGTCCATCTGCCTCTAAATGCACATTCTTGGGGCAAGAAATTTTTCATGTATTTGCACAATACTAGCAGCCAGATGCTCTATAAATAGAACTGCCCCTTTAGCAAACATTAGGGTTGCATTTGCAGTTCAGAATACAGGGAATGCCTTGGTAGCCCCCATTAATGCTAATGGAAATCATGTGTCTAATTCTCTATACTCCATGCTGAAAAGTGTTCCCTTTAGAACCAGGAGAGGCTATATTTAATCAAACCATCTGGATTCCTATGCACATGTATAAGGGCAAAAAATAGGTCACAGTTGGTAAGCTACTTTCTGGAAACTATTCCATTGTATCAACAAGCTCCAAAGCCCTGAGAGGGCTCCTGCTCTCCTGCCTGCCTCAGTGGGTGACAGCCCCAGAGCCAAGAAAGGTCAGAGAGAGTGCAAACTTTAAGGAAAAAGAGTTTCAATAGCAAGAAAACAAAAGCAAATCATCCCCTAAAGATAAAAGTATGGAATAAATTTGTTACAAACTACTGACCTCTCCAAGTAACACATTTCTACTCCAAAATAACCTCACTTGCTGCTTAAGGAGAAGCATGAGATTAAGAAACACAATTTAGAGAGCATAAGAACTCCAAATATGAACTCAGGTTGTCCACAAAACTTACAGACACACAAGTTCCTGGGAAAACCACGACGATGATGGGTCTATGACCAGGAAGAGAGTCAGGGAGCCTTCACACGCCTTTGAGAACTCAATTCTATTATTGACTATTTCTATTATAGGAGAGATGTTATAGAATGGTGTGAAGAAGTTTAAAGCAAGAAGAGGATTTATTGAGCTCAGTCTGGATAAGAACTTGAGCTCTGTCAAGTCTTGGAGCAGGAAGCTATCGATTACAAGGGCCAGGAGGGCCAGTGGGTCCTGGGCTCTTATAGTTCAGTAGAGCAGAAGTCCTATGCTGCTCTCTCACCAAAATCAGCGTCCACAGGGCTGGGTTCCTTTCCGAAGCCGGTAAGGGAGAATCTGTTCTGTTGGCTTCTCCACCTTCTAGTGTCCACCCACATTCCTTAGTTCACAGCCCCTTCCTCTATCTTCAAACCCAGCAATGTTGTATCTCTCTGACTATTCTTCCATACTTACATCTGCCTCTGATTCCAGACAGCAAGGTTCTCTGCTTTTAAGGAGCCACATGATTAGACTGGACCCACTGGGAAATCTAGGATTCTTTTCCCATCTCACGGTCCTTAACTTAATCACATCTTCCAAATCCACTTTGCCAAGTAAGGTAACATATTCAGAGGTTCTGAGAATTGGGACATGGACATCTTTGTGTGTGTGTGTGTGTGTGTGTGTGTGTGTGTGTGTGTGTGTGTGTGTGTGTGTGTGTGTGTGTGTGTGTGTGTGTGTGTGTGTGTGTGTGTGTGTGTGTGTGTGTGTGTGTGTGTGGTGGGCATTATTCTGCCGACCACACAGGGTAAGAGGTGGTGAAGAGGGAGCTTCCCAGAGGTTCGAAGGGGCCCAGGTAGGAAGCTAGGAGGAGGCTATCTTTATGCACCTTCAGGTCGGTGCTATCTTTCCAGGACCTTTTAAGTAGTTCAGGCTGGTTTTCTTTTCTCTTCTTCTTCTTCTTCTTTTTTTTTTTTTTTTCTGGCTGTGCAGGATCTTAGTTCCCCGACCAGGGACTGAACCCACACCCTCGGCAGGTAAAGCACAGAGTCCTAACCACTGGACCTCCAGGCTGGTTTTCTAAAGATCCCCTTTTCTTTATCACCCTCACTGCTACCACCATCGTTCTGGCCCATGCCCTCTCACCTGGATTATATACTCATCATTCCTCACTGGTCCCCTAGAGTCCTACGTCCAAACCTGCCCTGCCCCAGGCTAATTCTCCATATAGCAGTCAGAGTGCTTTTTAAAAACACAGTCATATTATGCCACTCCCATGTTCAAAACCCTTTGATGTCTTTGTCTTACACTTAGAACAAGCCTCCCAAGCCCCTCACCATGGCTGACAGAGCCCTACCTGGCCTGGCCCAGGACTCTTCTTTGATCTGCTCTCACCCTCCTTCCCGTGGTCACTGGGCTCCAGCAACGCTGCCTCTCTGCTGTTCCTCAGTCTCCTCAGGCCAGCTCTCTCCTAGGCCTCTGCTGCACCTGGAATGTTGACTCCAGATCTTTGCATGATGTGTTCCCTCCCCCCTTTCCGGAACCAGATGAGATGTCATCTCCTCAGAGTACTTCTCTGACCAACTTCATTAAAATACCAAGCCCTTCCTTCACTCTCTATCTCCCTAACTGACGTATATATTTATTTTTCAAGTTCCTTATCACTGCTTGACGTTGTATTTCTTTTGTTGTTTTCTTTGTTGATTGTTTGTTTCTGCCACTGGAATGCAGAATTTACCTGAGGGCAGGGGATTCCCAATAAGCCAAGAACAGTGCCTTACATGTTAAATATCTGTGTATTACATAAAGATTTAATTCAACACATATTTGTTGAGCACCAATATGTAAAAGACACTGTGATACAGCAGTGAAAAAGACATACAGTCTTCCCTTTTCCCTCAAGTGTCCCACTGATTGATTGGTTTTCCTAACTTTTTAATTCCCATTTCCCTCTCACGGCTCTCCCCCGTTCTCATTCTGTCAACATATATTTATTGAGCGCCTAACCTAGATCCATAATAGGTCCCTCTCCCTGAAATAAGAACATCATGTTCGGGAGGTTTCTTTTGCTGGTGGCCATGATGAGAAGCAGATAAGGGGTAGGAAGTTTCTACGAAGATTCCCGCCTCTAATCCTACACACCTCTTCTTTTTCTCATCCGAATTCATTTGCAAAGATGAAAGCATCTTCACGTAATAACAGAAGCTCCCTAAAATAATCAAAGGATTTCGGTAATGGGGGAGTCAGGAGACATGGTCGCAGCACCAACAATGCAGAGATTGTGCCATATGGACTGGGTGAGGCCCCTGCAGACCTTGCCACATGGGTCTAGAGGTCACAGGAGCTGACGCCCCAGCCCAATTAGAATAGGCATGCAATCTGAATTCCCAGCCCAGCCTAGGTGGCGGTATACTAGGCAATGCCGGTTTAACATCTTCCACTTCTTGTTCACCATTGTATTTGCAATTCCATGTTTTACTTAGAGAACATATGCTAAACAAATGTTTCTAAATTAGCCTGAGCTAATTTCACCTTTGAGCTCACTCTGCTACCACAGCCTATGGCAAATCAGATAGAGCACTGACACATGCCCTGCATGTACTACAAGATGCGTGGTGCAGAGTTAGTTTGGGCTCTCTGTGGGAAGATGCACACACTTTAAATACTCTTAGTAATTAGGAAGTATAAAGAGATACTTCCTGTGAATGGATAAGCCAAGAAGAAGCTCCATAAGGTATACAAATCCTGGTCCTGCTCACCGATTTGTGGGGAAAAAGCTTGATGTCAGAAATTTTATTTAAAGTATAAGCCATATGGAAAGCCCCGAAGTACACTATAGGGTGTCCAAAATTAGATGTGATTTATTCACTCTAATAAGGGCTAATAAGGTCTAAGCATAACTCTATACTTTGAAAGCGAGGTTCAGTCATCAGTAATTCACTAAATAAGGTTGTTAAATGATACCACAGCATTTATAGGTCAGTCTGAACTTTCCCTCTCTCGGGTTTAATGCCTCAGGATGGGGTGAAATTCCTGACAAGTGATTCACTAAAGGGCACTTGCCCAGCAAAGAGGAGGAAGAAGAAACAGTTAATATGCCATGTTCCTCTCTCCATTTTAGCTCCATTGGGCTGTCAGTCACCTGTCTTGGCCAGAGTACGATGAGGTGGTCCTACTTCTCTGGGGGGCTCTGGGATTCCCAGGACTGCTGGGTGTTGGTATGCAGGCAGGGGGCTGTGCACTTCTCTGACGGCCCTGCCCTTTAGCTCTCCGCCCCCAGAGAAAGAAAGCATCACATCGCTGCTTTTAGGTCATTTAGTCCCAGTTGCTCATTTCCTTCACTGACTGGTTGGGGGTCAGAGGGCCACAGGGAGATGTGGATCAGTCCTTCTGAATGAAATGCACAGGGCGCTGAAGCTTTCCCAGCTGTTTGCCTCCTGGGGTGACATTCACATAATTGTCTTCAACTAAGGAAACCTTACCATCTTACCATGTTGTTAGCTCGGCCTCTGTGTATTGATTTACCCACATTTGCTCATTGTGGAAATAAACACATAATTTCTAGGATTAAAAATAAACTAGTAACAGCAAAGCTTGGCTGTCCAGCCCAATACCAAAGGGCAATGGAAATTGTGTCCCAAGACTTTTCAACCACAGCCAGGTCAAAAGTCACGGAGTGGGGAAGTCCTGAACATGAGACTGGCGGAGAGACCATTCGACTCTAATGTGGGGGGATATGAACAAGAGATGTGAAACTCTCTTGATCATTTGACATCAATGCTCAGGAACAGAAACTTTGCAAAAGATTGGGTAATGATATGTGCATACCAACAGCTTCTATTTGTGCCGTAGGAAATCCAGATATAGAAATTCTTGCTTTTTTCATTGGAAAACTAATTTCATTGCTGACAGTAAACCAAAATGCCCTATGGCCACCTAAATCATTATAAATGACTAAAAGTTATATATCCCCAGAGAAAAGAACAAATGCTTATAAAACTCAAAGTGCTTCTACTTAGAATCTGGTTGTTACAAATGGAGACTGGCTCCCAGAAGGTTCTGTAAATGGACAAGGGTTGAAGCTGTGTTGTGCCTCTCCCACTTGGTGGACAAAACAATATACCTAAGTGTTAGAGAGTGAGATCTGGAGATTGGGGGCACCGTGATCTCTTTGTCATTTTTTTCTTACAAGGCACACACTGATAGGATGTCTGGACTCATGACCAGGAGACCCTTTAATTCTCTTCTATTTATGCACATCTAGCTCTGATTCTGTAACTAACGCCTGTACAAGAAAACAGAACGCTCCACTTGACATCTGAGCTCTTAAAAATCTTGTACAATTTAATCAATATTCACTTTTTATAGCTTTTTTTCCCATTCTTCTTTTGTAATCATTTCCTCTACATTTTTTGATTTGTCTTCAAAGCCCAGATGCTTAAATATTGGTTGCGCTAGATCTTAAAGGGTTACTCCAGAGCCATGGAATTTTAAATTTGATCTCCGACTTTTAAGACGTGACAGTTTGATTATTTTACAAGGCCCAAACCCTGAATCAAGCCTGTAATTTTAAGACTCAAAACTGTTTTCCCATGGATGCAGACATTTTGAAATGTGTGGTCCTCAGCTATTTACGAGTAGTTTACAGCTGTTGTCTCTTCGTGCCCAAGGTCACGGAGAGTCCAAGAGGTGACCCTCCAGAGAATGCTATTAATTTCACTCTGATCTTAGACAGCGTTTCCTTCAACTAGCAATTTTCTGGCTCCCTTATACTACACTGTAGCCTCACGGCATTAAGGCATTCACGGGGCGCTTGGACAATGTATCAATAATACAGGTTTTTAAAACAGGCAACTTTTTCAAATGCTGGTGAAACAGAAAATGACTCCTGAATAAAAAAGCAAGTGCCAGAAACTAAGGGAAAAAAATTACTTAAACGAAGACCAGGGCTAGGTAACTTCTTTAGTATAAGAAGAAGGGATTATTATCATATCAATTTGGGGCACTGTGATATCTGAAACACAATCGAACAATTCCTAAAGTTGTAAGGAACCAAGCGATACTCTTTAGGGTAAACTAACCAACTTTTGTACACGTGACCATGATTTTGGAAGTGCTGTATCTGATTCCATGTTTGATAGGGTCTGACACCTCTCTTCCCATGTGTGCATTGGAAATCCTATTCTGGTCCTTCTTTTAAGGGAAGTCAATATATCAGCCTTGAAAATCCGATAAACTTAAAGTACACTGGCACACAAAATAAAATCTATTACCAGAGTGAAAAATTGAAATTTTCCCTGAAAATCTCTAGCCCTTGTCCTCCTATTGTTTATTTAGTCTTTGATTGCTTATTCTTCAACTTGCCTACATTAACATTTTATTCCTGAGATTTACCTATAAGATAGGGGTAATAACAATATCGTAGGATTGTTTTAAATGTTAAGCTCATTCGTATTTGTGACCGGTTAGAATTATGTCAGGCAAAGAGAAAACACTATATAAACGTTTGATTGAAAAAAACCTCTTCTAGGGCTTCCCTGGTGGCGCAGTGGTTGAGAGTCCGCCTGCCGATGCAGGGGACACGGGTTCGTGCCCCGGTCCGGGAAGATCCCACGTGCCGTGGAGCGGCTGGGCCCGTGAGCCATGGCCGCTGAGCCTGCGCGTCCGAAGCCTGTGCTCCGCAACGGGAGAGGCCACAACAGTGAGAGGCCCGTGTACCGCAAAAAAAAAAACCTCTTCCCTGCCTCTTTTCCATTCTGATAAAATAAATTCTTAATATACAAGTGCATCTGTATGTGATAGACCATATGGTATTTAAAATCATGGGACCCACTTTCTTTTTTGGTAAGAAGAAAGCATTTTGGAATTGCAAGATATGAAAAGCAGTGAGTGCCACATTGAAAAGTTAGATAACGGCAATAGAGAATGGAAAATCCCAGCCTCTTAGATACTGATTGCAGCTTTTTAGGATTATCTCTGGCCCATGTAAATTGCAAAAGCAGACATGAACTCTGACACTGTAAACCCGACTAAAATATGACTAAAATATGAATGTCGTCTATTATAAAAGAATCTAATGATGATAAAACCTGAGGAAATAAACATTAGAAAATAGCAGGTTATCTTCTCTTCCTTAAAAGTCCTGAAATTTAATTTTACCATACACAGTCACAGGATAAAACATCTGTTCTAATGGAAAAACAACAAAAATCCATTTCTGAAAAGCTCCACAGAGAATTTTTCACATGAGTAGATGGAAATATGGATTCCATTTTTAGATAACTACTCTTTCTTGATGTAAAAAAGCCAGTGGTCAAAAAACACAAATATCACATTTGTTTCAATCCTGAAACTCTGATAAGCACAAAAAGTTGCAACACCATATGCTTAATTAACTTGATGTTGATTTATGCATCCTCTCCCTTTGTAAACAGAGTGACATCCAGACACCGGGAATGCTGAAATAGAACATTTCATCCCTGCCTACCGGAGTTCACACTTTAGCCAGGAAGTCAAACACCAAGCCATCAAAATATGTGATTAGCTCTGTGATAGAAATACAGGAGCAAGTCGAGGAGAAGCAACGAATCAGATCAGCAGTATCAGGAAAGGCTTCTTAGAAGAGGTGACATCTGAATGATGTCTCTGAGGCCCTGTAAGGATAGCCAGGGAAAGGCAGGAGGAATGGTTTGTGCAAAAGCAGAGATGGGTAAAAAAGGATCTGCAGTATCTCAGACAGAATTAATCTCATATACAGCACCTTATCATGTCATCTATATTTCTGTTAGCATGAAGATTATGCATATTTTTATGGATCTGCATGGCTCTCCCGGCAGACAACCACCTAGAAGCAGGCCGATCCATCTTTGCATGTCCCATTTTGTCTTGCACTTATACTTTCCCACGTAGGTTTGACAGAATTAATTAATAAATTACAGTGAGATTTTGCAAGAGTCACCTGTGAAATATATTCTTCACCAAAACACTCACTGAAACTCTCATTCACAAGAGAAGCCCTTTGGTTTTTGCAAACATGGCCCCATTCCCAGGGACAGGGCAGGAGAAAATCTTCTCATCTTTTCAAGGCATCTGATCCCCAAGACATTTTTGTGGTCATGTGGAAAAGGGTCTGGGAAATGTGCTCTCGGATGGCATGGCTGGAATGAGGAATGGGAACTATTTTGCCTTCTACACAGTTTCTGGAAAAGGCAGTGAGAACAGCAAAAGCATCTGTGTGGGTCAGCATTCTCAGCGCCGGAGTTGAAAGGTACTATAATGCAGAAATGTCCCATACCCATTCCTACCCAGGGCCTTGCCGAGAACAGCTATGAGCAGCAAAGCAAATTCACCAGGGCGTGTGGGCTCTGTCTCAGGACCCTGTGGAGTCCCATCCAGCATTTGTGAAGGTCGCTCTGAAGACAGAGCCCCCTTCCTCGGCTCAGCCCGGGTCCTAGCCAGATCCACAGAAAAAGAGTTTCATTTCAGAGCCTGAGGGGGCTCCGCTCCCTTTTCAGCAACTTACAAAGGAAAGCTTTAAGTATATGGAGGCAGGAAGTTCTGGGAAGGTAAAGGCCCATCTTCTAAAATGGATTTCTTTCTTAAAGAAGTAGAGCAGAGAGCAGCGATTATTTCACCAGCAGTTTTCAGGGTAATAACTATAAGCCGGAATCAGCTAATGATGGTTATTAAAGGTAAACGTTCCCTGATCCTCAGGAAGTGACTCTTCATCCTGGTGCTTTTGAGGCTGTGTCTTCACTTGAATCTTGGGTGGAAGAAATCCGTCCTGGATTCATCCTAATCAAATATTCAAAACTGGTGATTCAGGAGTCTGCTTATTCTTCTAAATAAGTGTGATAACAGTGGATTAGCTCTGTCTTCTAATTCCTCCATTCAGCTCCACCGGCAGAAGAGCAGCGCTTTATGACAAGAGCTGCTGCATCAGCTGCAGCCGTCTCTCCTCCTTTTAACATCAAAATAATAAAATGCAGGGAAATGCCACTTCTCCTGTTTTTTTCTTTTCCCTTCTTCTACAACATTTATTTTCCTCACCTAATTCAGCGGCGTGCTGGGAAACTTAACTAAATCTTAAAGGAAAACATTCTGGAAAGCCTTAAGACTGGAGTTGTAGTAGGGAATAATTTCTGATCCGGGATAAGCTCCTCTAATCAGCTTTCTCATCCCAGGTACAACACAATAAAACTAACCAACATTTGGGAAAAAAAAGAACAGATGGTACAGTTACCCAAGAAAGTATCTTTAAACACCCAGCAGAGGGTAAAGACTTCTGTATCTTTACAGTAGCCAGAATATTGAGTCTCATATTGAGGGCAGGCATAATGCTTACTGAAATGCAAAGGCTGTCTCGTTTTGAAGTCTGCGTACGTACATTCATTATTGCACTCAGGCACGTACAGAGTTGGCTTATTATTATTATCCAAGATTATAAATGCAAGCTAAAAGACTCTGCTTGCAAAAGCCCTTCCTTCGCCCAACTGCAATGCCAGGTGAGATGCATCTGTCTCATTTTCACACACTTCGTTGCTCGATTTGGTCAAGTACCCAAAGGAAAACATGCCATAGCTTTTAAAGGAAGGGTGAGACCCTGTTCTTGCTGGAATTCATTGCTAGCAGTTTTTACTTTTTCATTTTTTTTCCTTTAAATTTATTTATTTATTTATTTATGGCTGCCTTGGGTCTTCGTTGCTGCGCGAGGGCTTTCTTTAGTTGCAGTGAGCGGGGGCTACTCTTCATTACGGTGTGCGGGCTGCTCACTATGGTGGTTTCTCTTGTTGCGGAGCATGGGCTCTAGGTGCGCAGGCTTCAGTAGTTGTGACACGCGGGCTCCACAGCGCAGGCTCAGTAGTTGTGACGCACGGGCTTAGTTGCTCCGTGGCATGTGGGATCTTCAGGGATTGAACCCGTGTCCCCTGCACTGGCAGGTGGATTCTTAACCACTGAGGTACCAGGGAAGTCCCACTAGTAGTTTTTAAAAGGATCATCATTGGGCTTCCCTGGTGGCGCAGTGGTTGAGAGTCAGCCTGCCGATGTAGGGGACACGGGTTCGTGCCCTGGTCTGGGAAGATCCCACATGCCGCAGGGCGGCTAGGCCCGTGAGCCATGGCCGCTGAGCCTGCGCGTCTGGAGCCTGTGCTCCGCAACGGGAGAGGCCACAACAGTGAGAGGCCTGCGTACTGCAGAAAAAAAAAAAAAAAAGAATAAAAGGATCATCATTACCCCTGTGTACAGTCCTGCCCAGGAAAAGAGAACAGCTATTAAAAGTATCCAAACACTGGCTGCAAGGGGAACTTGACCTCTGATACAGTGTATGTCCAACAGATGCAGATACACTTCCCATTAGCCCTTCCACATCTCTGATACTACCCCCCCACCCCCAGCCCCAACCACCACTAGGAATCTTGAAAACCCTAGAATTAGCCCTATTCTTTTGTCAGTACAGTGATGACCTATGCTTATACCCAGTTGGTCCTGCCTGATTAAATGTTCTTACTGGATGGATCTGATTTTCATTAATTTTCTCTCTCATTCACTTATTCTCAAAAAAGCCTTAATTCTTTATCAAGTCACTAGTTTTACTTTATCAAGCTGATTATTCTACCAGATCTCAAGAGAATCGAGGAGCTACTGAGTTTGCAACATGGTGTCAGAACAAATGGCCCACTCAGTGAAAACAAAACAAAATAAAATCCAAACATTTAAAACTCTTTTTCCTTTCTTCCCCCCACAATGGGAGGAGCAGGATGTGAAAGTGAAAATATAATGAAGTTAGTATCTCGACTGATTTCATGACTTCTCATCCAGTTATACTGGTGTCATAGTAAGAGTGAGATGCTATTATTATCTTTGATTTTTTGATAAACCTGAAACACAAGTTAAACAAATGGTAAAACATGTGGATTTCTGGCAGGCAATGACTTGTAAAGGAGAATAGCAAACAGTTATTTGGAGAGTGTTATATGGTCCAGCAGGGACCATTTTAAAGGTGTTTGTTCAGAACCTCCCTCTCAGAGACACCTACACAAGAGCCATCAGCTGCCAATGATTTGGAGGAAGATTACATCTTCCCAACACACACCTCTGTGACAGACCTTTCCAAAATCACAAAAGAAAACAAAGGCAAAGTGCAAAGAGCAAAATTGGATATCGCTTCATTTTCTCTTGCCCCCAGTCCTTGAGAACACCAAAGCACAGCTCTTTATGTGGGCTTCACTTCAGCTGTCCTTTCTGCCATACACACAGAAGAATCTGGATACCCGAGTATATCCTTAACAGTCTTCCCCACAACAGACACTGAAGATGTGATAGAGCTAGACTTTCACTGACAAGGAAGGCTTTGAAAACAGGGATCTGTGATCAGGCAGAAAGAAAATAATAGGAAAAGTCAGTGGTTTGGCATATTTATCCCCCCCACCCAACTTTTTTTTCTGAAAAGCAAAGCTGTATGGCTGTTCGCCCAGGGATTTTGGTAGAGTTGAGGAAAATCAGGTGTGTAATTGTGTACTTCTAGTGGTTTAAGAGAAGCAGTGATCTTGGCCATAATATAGAATATCTGCAAATATGAATCCCAGACCCTTGGGGGGTTAAGCTGGAAAACAAATTTCTCATCTGTATAAAGTCTTGCATGTGAATCTTGTTTCCATTTTTCCCAAAAGATTTCAATGAAAAAAATATATATGTATTTTTTGGTTAAAAATATACTTTTCTACATTTTCTTGGGTTGTTGCTTAGTCTTATACTGAATGGTTAATGAAGTTTGCTCCCTCAATCTCCTTTCCCATGAAGTTTTGCTAGTGCATGTCAGCCCTGCTGACAACTGCTCACCAACGATGTGTGCTCTATGAAGCTGAGCAGGAGAGGATGCTACCAGCAATTCTTCAGGAGCTAAAAGGGGCAGATTCCTGTACCCCTGGGAAGGAGCAAGCTTCATGTTCGTATGGGTGGTTATATGGGCAGGCTCTGGGCCCTCCTCAGTTCTCACTTTCATGCATTTTGATAGTCTAGTTTTATAACCAGAGAATGTCAGAGGTAGAAACATGATTATAAGCCTTCTAAGCCATAGAGTACAACGTTGCAAAAAATTGTCTTTGCAAAATGGTCAACCAGACCCTAGGAACAGAGAGATGGCAGAATTTTTTCCTTCAAGAGATATTTATTAAGGCTTTATCAACAACTCTGTGAATTGGGTCTTATTATCTTGATTTTACAAATGAGGAAATGGAAACTCAAGATGTTCACAACTGGTAAGAGATAAAATGAGACCTTGAACCCAGGTCTGATCCCAAAGCCTGCATTTTTTTAAATTAATTTTTATTGGAGTATAGTTGATTTACAATATTGTGTTAGTTTCAGTTGTACAACAAAGTAAATCAGTTATACATATACATATATTCACTCTTTTTTAGATTCTTTTCCCATATAGGTCATTACAGAGTACTGAGTAGAGTTCCCTGTGCAATACAGTAGGTTCTTATTAGTTATCTATTTTATATATAGTAGTGTGTATTTGTCAATCTCAATCTCCCAGTTTATCCACCCCCGCAAAGCCTGTATTTCTGATCCACTCTAATATACAACTCTGATGGCCATTCTCTTTAACTTTTCCACAACCATAGGAGGAAGGGTCTATATAATGACAGATACGTGCTTTCAGTAATACTGTGTAAAAGAATAGCTTCATCAACTGTGAGCTTGGGTTCAGGAGTCAATTTCTAGTTTTTTGTAGTTTTTTAAAAAAGGTCACAGAATATTCCATACCCACTGTCTCAAATAAAATATAATAACAATTGGTTTAAGAATTGAGCTTTGTTTTATGTCATCCCATCAGTGTTGAGTGTGATTCATCTAAACCTATGGAATGACAACAGTAGAGAAGGCCCGTGTCACAAACGGAAAGAGGGCGATCATAGTGTTTGCACATGATATAATTTGGCTTTTCTTCTGAGCCTGTATGCCAACTTAAATAATCACTCTCAGTTAAACAAAGTATAATTATTTTGCTCATACAAGGTAAGGGCACTGGCAGTGCTTTTGATTTTCCTCGTTTCTCTTCACCAAATATTCACAATGTAGTTTTCACAACAAAATAACTTGTTAATCCAATCATTTGAGACAGAAAGGAAAATCAGTCCCATTGGCCCCAGACATCAAAAAAGGATGGAATTCTTTACTTCTCATTTGGCTTTTCTTCATTTTTTTTTTTTTTTTTGCAGTACGCGGGCCTCTCACTGTTGTGGCCTTTCCCGTTGCGGAGCACAGGCTCCGGACACACAGGCTCAGCGGCCATGGCTCATGGGCCCAGCCGCTCCGCGGCATGTGGGATCTTCCCAGACCGGGGCATGAACCCGTGTCCCCTGCATCGGCAGGCAGACTCTCAACCACTGTGCCCCCAGGGAAGCCCTCTTCATGGTTTTTAATAGTGGAATATTTTGCCTGAAGTCTTTTACATAATCTTCTGACTGGAGATTAAATGCCAAAGCAATGTTTGAGACACTAGAAATACTGCAGAAAATCTCTAAGAGAAAAATGTGAGAACCAGAAATGTTGTCTAGGAAGCAGAGATTGGAAGTCTGAGCTAGTTCTCTTTGCTGTTTACTGCTCAGTACCCAGTGCCTAGAATAGTGTCTAGGCATGTAATAGACAATGGTAGCTAATAGATGTCTCTTCAACGAATGAACGGAATCTCTACTATGGTGCCTCCTGCAGCTTCTAGAGGAGGACTCTTTCGTTCCATATTTTAAACTCCATTTTATCTTCCAAGAGAAGAGACTTCATTATAGGAATAATCCTAGGTTCAAAGGGGGCATCTTCTTTTTATTTGTTTCTGATCCAAGCTTCTACGCGGTAATCTAAGCAGCAAACTCAGAGCAGGACACGAAAGATAGGTGACACCTCCTGTAGTTTGCCATTACCTCAAGTGTGTTTATTTTGAGAAGTAACCATGCTGGAAACGTGCTTATGTTAAAACTAATATATAAGCTTTCTTTAAAATGCAGTCATTGATTATAGAAGAGGGTTTTGTGACCAATAAACTCCTTGGGGATAGCTTTGATGGCCAAAAGAGGAAAGACTTGGCTACCCCTTAATTACCAGTCTATAAGATGGGAAGTGTACCTTCTAAGGCAGCTGGGCTAAGGTACCAGTCTAATGAGCTTTGTGCTAGGCAACTTATACTGGTGTCTCTGTTCCACTTATGACTGTCTTCAGAGTCCTGAGCTAAGATGGACAATTATGTTCTAACGGTGTCCGTTCAGAACCATTCTTAAAATAGCTTTCAGTTGAAACTAAACAACCATGGACCTACTGTGTGGAACTTGGAGCAACTCATGATTCCATGTGCAATGGATCATGTTATCTTCTAAGTCACATGTGTTTAATTGGTCTGACCAAAGTCATGATTGAACCAGCTGTGTACATGCATTCTTCCTTGCACTTTCAACTTAGACCCAGTGAAGTGGAAGATGGATGTGATGGTGGGCAGGATGGAATCATACCATCAGGCCATTATGGAGTCAGACTTCAAAAAAGTGACCTCCTAGGGTCCTTAAGTAATGTCTACCCTCTTCCAGAGGAGTAACAGATCATCAACTCCCCAACCCTTCCAAAACACACACACACACACACCACACACTTCCTAAAAAAAGCATTTTAAGTAATTTGGAGCTCAATAAGTGATGCTTTACTGAGCTTCCAAATAAGGTGGTCTGTCAGTAAATATTTATTAATACCACCCTGAGACAAATGTAAAGTATAACATGCAGTATTGTGGTGTCTGGTTGACTAGAAAAGACAAACACAAATGTAATAATTAAGGGGCAATACAATTCTATAGGTGCGGAATTAAGTGGTTGCTTGAGAAGTCACTGATCAAGGGTCTATAAAACACATGCATTCATTCCCAAAATGTGTTTGTAAGTTGGCAGCAGTCTATGTATGTTCTCAGAAAAATAAGGGGAGTGAGCCACTCACAAAAGCTTACGTGATCCGTAACGCCCCTGAACCAGAGACTTAGGGATATAAACTCAGGATGCTCTATTGTTCCAAGAGGAACAGTATCTGGGATGCTGGGAATATAATTGCCCAGAAGCTCCCCGCAAAGGGTAATCCTATTCCTGAGTCTCTCAGCCAACCAAGCCAAGAAAGGTTGTAAATATATGTGTGTGTGGGCATATGGGCAAGGACAAGGGGGGTCTTAGCTCCAGCTCACTAGAGCAAGATGATGGGGTCATGAAGCCTGGAGGAAGGGACAGGGGAGGATAACAGATGGAGACGTGAAGGATGGGAAACTGGAATGGGGGCTCTGCAGGGACTGATAATGAAGAACCATCCTGGCAAGTGGGAGGATGCAAGCTTGTCTCTTCTCCCCCCACCTGCTCTTCATGAACTCACCGTGGGAGTCTAAGTAAGGCACTTTCTTCCTCTATATCAAGACAGAATCGTGTATGGAGGTTCCTTAAAAAGCTACAAGAATAGAGCTATCACATGATCCAGCGATCCCACTCCTGGGCATATATCTGGACAAAACTATAATTCGAAAAGACACATGTACCCCTATGTTCATAGCAGCACTATTTACAATAGCCAAGACATGGAAACAACCTAAACACCATCGGCAGATGAATGGATAAAGAGATGTGGTATATACAATGGAATACTACTCAGCCATAAAAAAGAATGAAATACTGCCATTTACAGCAACATGGATGGACCTAGAGATTATCATACTAAGTGAAGTAAGCCAGACAGAGAAGGACAAATATGATACAATGTCACTTGTATGTGGAATCTAAAACAAAAAGAGATACAAATGAACTTATTTCCAAAACAGAAAGAGATTCACAGATGTAGGAAAAAAAACTTCTGGTTGCCAAAGGGGAAGGGTGGTAGGGGAGGGACAAATTGGCAGGCTAGGATTAACATATACACACTACTATATATAAAATAGATAACCAACAAGGACCTACTGTATAGTGCAGGGAACTATACTCAATATTTTGTAATAACCTATAAGGGAAAAGAACCTGAAAAAGAATAGATACATAACTGAATACACCTGAAACTAACATGATATTGTAAATCAACTATACTTCAAAAAATTTTTTTTAAAAAAAGACAGGATGGTGTAGTGGTAAAGAGTAAACTGCTGTTTTCTTCTTTCACTCCTGGCTAGCTCTACAAGACAGAGAGGAAGGATGGAAACAGAAGGCCCTTGCTCATCACAGATACCACTCGGCCTTGCCAAGCCCCAATCTGATCATGGTTCCTGCAGGGATTCAAGAAAGGAGAAGAGCATGCAAGAGGTTATGGAACTTTAATGGGCAGTGGTCTGAAGCAACAAGGAAAAGAGAAAGAAGTGTATTTTTGTGTGAAAGCACTTCCTGGTCTTTTGGCTTAGAAACCACTTCTGCTTTCCCCTTCCGCTGTCCTCATCCACACTGTTCCCTGCAGACGCTCTGCAAACCATAAGCAGTGTTTAAGGCAAGGTGGTCTGATCTGGAAATAAACCTACCCTGGGGCCTGGATTCATGACAGTGTCTTCATGAATTTTCATCTGCAAAACAAATACATGCACCCATGGAGAACTGTTCCTAGGGCCTCACACACGAAATGAACTTCTCATCTGCTTTGCTTTTGTTTAACAGAATCACGTTTTTGGAAAGTTAATCATCTGTCATTAAAGAATCTGAAACAAAGATAAGGATTTTTAAAAAATGGGTTTCAAAGGGAATGTACGTTCTGCTGAAGAAAAAGAGAAACTGCAGAAGTTCTATCAGGGAAGTTCTGGCTTCAGTGAGGCTCTGTAGAATGAGATGAGTTGGTCTTTTTGATACTGCTGGCCATGACTTGGCCAAAATTCCTCCCATCTCCTGCCCCCTGACTTCCACCTCTACCTCAGCTAAAACACTCAAGCTAAGGGTAACTTCCAAGTGAGCAGAGGCATATCCTCATTTTATCGCACTTCACTTTATTGTGCTTTGCAGATACTGTGGTTTTTTATTTATTTATTTATTTTACAAATTAAAGGTTTGTAGTAACCCAGTGTTGAGCAAGTCCTTCAGCTCCATTTTTCCAACAGCATTTGCTCACTTCCTGTCTCTGTGTCACATTTTGGTAATTCTCACGATATTTCAAACATTTTCATTATTATATTTGTCATGGTGATCCATGATCAATGATCTTTGATGTTACTATTGTAACTGTTTTGGGATGTCATCAACTGTGCCCATATAAGACGGCAAACTTAATTAATGAAATTGTGTGTTTTGACTGCTCCAATGACCAGCTGTGCCCCCATCTCTCTCCCACTCCTTAGGCCTCCCTATTCCCTGAGCCACAAGAATGTTGAAATTAGACCAATTAATAACACTGCAATGGCTTCTGGGTGCTCAAGTGAAAGGAAGAGTCAATCAATGAGGCTGACTTCATTGTCTCATTTTATGAAATTGCCACAGCCAACCCAGACTTCGGCAACCACCACTCTATTCATCAGCGGCCATCCACATCAAGGTAAGACCCTCCACCAACAAAAAAAGACAAGATTACAACTTGCTGAATGGTTAGCTCTTTTTAGCAATAAAGTATTTTTTAATTAAGGTGTGTACATTGTGCTTGTTAGACATAATGCTATTGCACCTATAACAGACTACAGTATAGTGTAGACATAACTTTTACATGCACTGGGAAACCAAAAAATCTGTGACTAGCTTTATTGTGACATTTGCTTTATTGCGGTGGCCTGGAACCAAACTGACAATATCTCTGAGGTGTGCCTGTATAGCCCATGTGTTGTGTTGCAGCCAGTTTATCCTGGCTGTTGGGAATCAAGTGTGCATATCTCTTCCCAACGCTATGTTCAGTGAACTCATGTTAGCAGCTTGCAATCATCCATGGTGGAAATATTAGCATCATGGGAATAGGCAAATGCTACAAATCAGGACTTTTCTTTGAGGAGGGCCAGTTTACCAGCAAAGAGTTTTTTCAGAGAAGCTCAGAAAGTATTTGACTGTTAAAATGTTTCTATTAAATAACTAGAGAATATTAACGTATGCACATTACTATATATAAAACAGATAATCAACAAGGACCTACTGCAGAGGGAACTCTACTCAATATTCTGTAACAAACTATATGGGAAAAGAATCTGAAAAAGAATGGATGTATGTATGTTAAACTGAATCACTTTGCTATACACCTGAAACAAACACGATATTGTAAGTCAACTATACTTCAATATAAAATTAAAAAATTAAATTAAAAAAAGTAAAAAAAATAAACATTATAGTTTAAGAGCTAAATTTAATGCTAAAATGCAATGATTCTTTTTTGTTTCCACTCACATGTGCTATATAATCATAAATAATAGCATTTTTTCCTTTGGGGAAAATATGAGGATGTAAGCTATGAAAGAATAAAAAAGTAGACAGATTAACCAAATCTTTATTTTCAAAGAATAATTTGCTTTGATAGAATCTGATAGAAATGTTAAATTATTTGTAATAATGTTTCTACTTAGAACATATATTAGTATGGTTTATGTTACAGTACAAAGAGCAAAATTTCCCCTTTTCCAGTTACAAACATAATTTCATACTTGGGGGTGATGAGGGAGTCCCAAATGGCCTCTAACAACTTTCTCGCCAGCTTGCTTTAGAGCCCTAAATGCCTGATTTGTAGTCTATCTTTGGCACTGAGCTACTATCTTCAGACAATCTTTTTAAGATACAAATTGGTTCCCTGGGAAGGTAACATGGAAATGAAAGATTATCATATATAGATACAGATATAAATAAAGATAAAATCAGACTAGTAAACAGATAGGATTTGAAGGAATAGAGTGAAGGACAAACCTATTTTGGTAGGTAGTTGGGCCTAGAAGAAGTCTTGAGCAAGGATTCTATTGGAGGAATAAGAGGTCTGGAATAGTGAATTTGCGGAAATATAAGGACACTTGCAGGATACAGAATTTTTGCCCATGATTTGGTCTCAAGTTTGTGAGCTGGACAGTTGGCTCCACTAAATCAAGGCCTCCATCTTCCTCACTGCTGTGCCTTGATGGTACCTGTATTATTTTAAGTTCAATAAATAGCTGTTGACATAATGAAGAATGTAGTATAAAAGGCAAAAATTTACTGTTTTTCAAAAGTTTTTCTGTGTTTTTCTCTTAGTTTAGAATGTAAGTGAGATCGCATAGTTTGGGCCAATTCTACATCTTCTATTTAATCCACATACAGCATCAATTCTCACAAAGTGTGGAGATAACATCAGATATTAAATTTATGTTCCTTTCACAACAATTACTTCATCTCCTCCTATAGATGGGAAATCCAAGCTGATAAGTTTTCAAAGAAAAAGACTGTGGCAGAATCAGGGCCAGATTTACAGTAATGAATTTCCTGCGATAACTTGCTGCTTTCTCATCCAGCTTAACTGTCCTATGAGTCTTTGTTAGATGCTCAAAAATAAAAGAAATTGTGTCTCTAATAAACAACAATGTGGGCTTCCCTGGTGGCACAGTGGTTGAGAGTCCACCTGCCGATGCAGGGGACACGGGTTCGTGCCCCGGTCCGGGAAGATCCCACATGCCGCAGAGCGGCTGGGCCCGTGAGCCGTGGCCACTGAGCCTGCGCGTCCGGAGCCTGTGCTCCACAACGGGAGAGGCCACAACAGTGAGAGGTCCGCGTACCGCAAAAAACAAAAACAAAAAACAAAAAAAACTCGAACAATGCATTTGTTGAAACCAGAAAACAAACGATATTATAGCTGCTGTAGGTAGTTTTATGTTTCAGGCATCAGGATTCAAAGGACCATGAAGATTCCATTGCATCTAATAATGAATAATTACTTTTCTCTTTTTTCACAGGTACTTTAAAGCAGTCCAACAAAACCAAAAATGTTTCAAGCAACTTGGTTAAACTCTAAGCAACTCCTCTGGCAACTCTGACATTTTCCCCATGGTTTGTGCCCATGACAGAAATGTATAAGCAATGGGCATGTTTTCTAGGCACAAAAATTCAATGCAACACACAGCAGGCAAAGTTTATGCCAGCTGAACATCTGCGTTCTTGATTATTAGAAGTGTTTTCTCAAACACACTTGCCAGCCTCCAATGTAAAGCCACAGCTGAAACAAGGGGAAGACATGTCCAAAGTATTAATCCGTGGCTTTAAGAATTTATGATTCCATGACTTTACGTCTGAGTTCCTTACTCCATTCAACAAAATCTAAAAAATGAAAACAAAGTCTGCATATTATCAGTGGGGGGATAAGTTTTGCTGCTGAAATTCTAGAAGTTACCTGGATCTCACACTGGGAGTCTCTTGATAAAACCCAGGGCTCCACTGTCACAACCTGACCCACCCCCATTTGGAAATGAGCCACTGGGGCATTTTTTCTCAAAGGAACAGGCAAATGGGAGAGACAGCTATCAATGGCATAATGGGGCTTTGCATTTTGAAAAGGCCTCGTGGTTACTCTCTCCCCCGTCACTCCAGAGCCTCACTGTCTCTATCGTCTCTGAAAGGACCACATGACCTCAAATAAAAGAACAACTTTTTTCCCATGTCCCTCAAAAAGCCCTTTGTTATTTTTATTAATGTATTTGACCCACTGGATTTTTCAGTTAATTTAAAGTTTTTATCATATTTTCATAAAACAAGCTAAAATGGATTCCCTTTCAACTTCTACTGGGAGGTTGATGTCATACTCAGTCACAACGGCACAGCGATTATTGGAAAGACACCTTTGTCTCTTTCACCACCCACCAGATCACTTTGAAATTCTTGTAAGTTACAAATCATTAAAAACACATGTACAGGAATAAAGACGCAGATGTAGAGAATGGACTTGAGGACACGGGGAGGGGGAAGGGTAAGCTGGGACGAAGTGAGAGAGTGGCATGGACATATATACACTACCAAATGTAAAATAGATGGCTGGTGGGAAGCAGCCACATAGCACAGGGAGATCAGCTCGGTGCTTTGTGTCCACCTAGAGGGGTGGGACAGGGAGGGTGGGAGGGAGACGCAAGAGGGAGATGGTATGGGGATATATGTATATGTATAGCTGATTCACTTTGTTATACAGCAGAAACTAACACACCCTTGTAAAGCAATTATACTCCAATAAAGATGTTAAAACAAACAAACAAACAAAAAAACACTTGTACGTCCAACACACATCAGAGATCTAATATAACATTAACTTGTAGTACCACATACTTAGCCATGTAATTATTTTATTTTTAGTCTTTACATGTACGTGGTGAGTTAAATATAAACTATATAAAGAGGTTTTACATGTGATACAGTGGAAGGAAAGCAAGAAAAGAAGGAGGAAAAATTAAGCGACGAGATCAACATACAGGGTTTTTTTCTTTCTAGGACATTTCTTTCTAGGACATAATCAGGGCAGTGACAAAAGAAAATAGTTCTTTTTTTTTCAAAACTTTTCTACCTATGATGTTAACACATAGCAGAGGAGTCTCCAAGTGCTTACTGCTGACAAGTCAGACTATTGACCTGTCCTTTCTCTCATTTGTATTTTCCCTGCCTCATAATGTGATAGCCTTTTTGGAGGATTTGGCAATAAAACTGCCAAACAGCCAAGGAATCTCATGTGGGGCTTTGGGCTTTTTCTCCAGTGTCTGAGCTGGACTTGGGGCCATGCTGCTGTGGAACAGCTGCTTCCAGAGACCCCACCCCGCCCCGCCCTTTGGAGATATCCCTTGTCACTTGCCACGATTTACATGATTACCCCTCATGAGGACAAATCTATCCCAGGAAAACTCATCTCAGAATATAATATGGTGTGGATTCAAGACCTAATAGAGAGAAATACACCCAGAGGAGTGATTGTGATCTTTTAAATCAATAGAATCTTGGAAGCCTTCTGTAAACTGACTTCAGAAAATAACAGTTCCCTTCTCAACATACCACTGTACTTTTCGACTTGTCTTTTGTTAAGTCATTCTGAGGAAAGGGCTGAACCTGGGGATTTTAGACCTTGAATAGTGCCAACAGGGGATAAAAGAATGTTCTGTTATCCTGTCTATTATCTTTCCAAACTCAGTAAGAAGAGCATCTATTCCTTCATCCATCTAGTGGACTTTCAGGAAGGGCAGAGAGAATAGGCATTTAGAAATTCATCCTCAACTGACTTTGATCATGTTAGAGGAGGGCTTGTGGACTTGTCCACATTCATCCTGGGTTATTCCCCCCTCGGCTTGTTCAGTGCCTTCTTTCCCTTCTTTGAGTAGATCACATTTTTTTTTCCTGCCACAAAATGTTTGCACATGCTGTTTCTTCTGTCTTGAATTCCTTTTTCTAAATCTTACTTTGTACTTCAGGTTTCTATCCAAACACTACTTCCTTAGCAAAGAATCTGCCTGACCACCTAATCTACATCAGGTACCCCCTTTCAGTCTTTTATTGAACCCTTTCATTTTTACATTATTTTTTTTTCACAATCTGCATTTACACTTTGGTTTGTCTCCTTTCTTATTTCTGTGAGTCCTACCAGCATGAGAGCCTCACAGAGGCAGGGAACATATATGTAACACGCAGTAGGAACTAAACAAATATCTGCTGTATCAAGGAATTTTTTTAAATGGTGACTGAATGGAGTCTCTGAAAAAAAACAAACAAACCTGACAGCCGTATTGAATTTTAAATAAAGTTCTACTGACGTTATTGTGTTCAATTAAATAAACTTTAAACTTGGAGTTTTTGAGTTTTATACAAATCAGTGAGAGTTTCAATCATTCATATTTTAAAACCACATTTTTCTCAATAGGAGCATATCCTCCAGGTGAAATTTAAACACTTCATGCTTCCCATAATATCAGAATCTTTTTAATATCTAGCATTATTGGGCTTTGTAAGTTCAAGAAAAATCACTGTATTGATGCTAAGTGAAAGGCAGAAAAAGCAATTCTATTAAGCTTTTGACGTAGCTTCTCTCTGGTTTCTTCAAGGCAATTGAAAAGTTCTCAACTGGGTACAATTTCTGGGTGGCTATTCCACTGCTATCCAGAGGCATACAGATGGAGTATGTTCTACAGACTTATCTATGGTATATTCATTTATATAATTTTTTGTCATAAAAAAGGTCAAAACCTTGATGTCATTTAATCAAGTTGTAAAATAAGGTATCCAGATGTTACTTTAGAGACAGTGTTGACTGGTACAGAGTTCAAGGCATTTCAATTATTATATGAAGGTTTATGTGGCAGGTTTAGTAAGTTTTGTGTATATAAAGTGTGGGGATCAATAGAATCCATGACAATCTATTTAATATTTTCAATAAAGTGTTGAATGGCAAGTGGGAAATCAACTAGAATCTGCTGCTTTCACCTCAAACTGCAACGAGGTATCTTTATGGTCAAAATTAACATGGAGATTATTTATACAAGAAGACTATTTGTGCATTCCCTTTAATCCAGCAATTTTATCTCAAAGAGCTTATTTTACAGATTTTTTCACAAGTGCATAAAAATTCTTAATGTAGCATTTTGGTTAAAAAAAACAAACCTAGAAACAACTTAAATGTCCATCAATATGGGATTTTTTTTTTTCCTGACATACATTGTTTGCTATCTGCTAGAAATTGTTCTAAGCATTTTCACACAATTACTCAGTTAATTTTCATAACAACAGCAATCTTCAATCCTTAAAGATGAGGTAAAGTAGCTTACGGGAGGCCACAGAGATATTAAGAGGACAAGCTATGGTTTGAATCCAAGGAAGAATTTTTAAAAATGAGGTAGACCTAAATTTACTGATAAAATATCCAGGAAATATTTTTAGGTTAAGAGAAGAAGCAAGTTGCATAATTACAAATACAGTTCTAATTAAACAGCACTATTTATGTATATCTACATATGCATATAAATGCCTAGAAAAGGTCTAGAAGTTTCTGTCCAAACCAATCAGTAATTATGTCTTATTTGTAAGCAGAGGTTTAAAGTGGACTTTCATCTTTTACTTTTTTTAAACTTCTGATTTAAATGGCAAAGAAAAGATATATTTCTTGGGTTACTAAAATAAAATTAAATGTAATTTAATTCCCATTACCAGCCCTGCCCTAAAAGCAACAAGTGAAAAGGTATAATGCTTAGTGGTCATATTTTTGTTTCCTAATAATGGAAAGATGTAATGAAAGAATCTAATTTTATATAGTCTAAATTCACATGTACATATACTCTGTATGTAGCAAATCTACCATTCTGAAGAGATGACTCCCATTGAGGAAAAAAAAGAACAGAAGGAATGCCAGACTATTAAGTCCAGACCTTCCCCAAATTTCTTTAGACACACAGTATTTCCAAGAAAAATGATGACTACAGTGAATTCATAAAGATAACAAAATTATTTAACAAGGAATGAACTGAAAAGGAATATACTGAATATAAAAATCATAATGGAATTTGTGACGGTTTGGTGCTTAATGCAGTCATTCTAAAAGGATTCACGTATTTTTCCAAAAATAGCTGTCTATAAATACGACTAAAGAAATGAGAAAATTCTTTGTCCTGATAATCATTTTATTGATTTAGTGTTAGGCTATGAAATTCTTCTATGTGATGAATGACGAAAGGCAGGATTAGAGACCATCAGATTTTGATCACAAGATGGAAATGTGGTGCAAGAAACGCCTGCCAGTCATGACATTATTTCATTTTTATTTATTTATTTTTTTTGTGGTACGCGGGCTTCTCACTGTTGTGGCCTCTCCCGTTGCGGAGCATAGGCTCCAGACACACAGGCTCAGCGGCCATGGCTCATGGGCCCAGCTGCTCCGTGGCATGTGGGATCTTCCCGGACTGGGGCACGAACCCGTGTCCCCTGAGAGGCAGGCGGACTCTCAACCACTGCGCCACCAGGGAAGCCCCAGTTGTGACATTATTGACAACAAATTTTGGTACATCCTCTATAGTGAGAATGTAATCAAAGATTATTAATCCTGTAAGTTAAATTCAATTTCATAAGCTCCTATGAACACAAGCACTTTACTCTTAATCCCTCCACGAACAATCGACTTTTGGAATATACTACATCTAGAGACACAGCTATCGTTAAGGCTCTAAGGCAACGTTCCTCTTTCCTGCTTCTCTAACAGCTCACTCCTGACAGCAGGAGAAGGAGGGGAGGGGAAGAGGGAGGGTGTGCCTGAGGAAAGGAGGCTGTGGGTGGTGGAGACTGAAAGACAGTCCCAGCATCCAAGCGCCATCTTGAAAGCTGAGAGTTGCCCTTACTGCTAGAAAACGTGTCACCGCTCTTGGGCTTTGGCGAGATAACCTAACAATTTACTCAGTTTTGCAAAGAAATGAGGAACAAGCCTCAATCCACTTTCCTTAATCCATTTAGCCAGATCTGATTTGCATTGTACATTAGTACTCCCTTGGTGGCAGCTGAAGAATATTAAAAGTGATTCTCAGGCTAGAAAGTGCTTCAGGTATTTTTTTCTTAACTAGGAGAGCCCAAGAATGACTAGGTCCCCAAATTTCTAGGAATAACATCTCCTTGGTGAGAGCCACCTAAAATATGCAGATGCTGCAGCCCAACTCCTAAGAACTTTTAGTTGTTTAACGGGACAGAGTGAAGATACCAGCCAAGTGATAGCAGTAAACTGATTTCTTTTTCAACAGGGTGTTATGCCTCATTTAGGAGATCTATTAAACTTCCAGTTAAAATGGGATTTTGCTACCTTCTATGACTTTTTGAAACATTTTCCTATTTTCTGCCATTAACTATATGGGTGGGATAAACTAGCTGGTGATCTCTTCAAACTCTTCATTAACTAAGGGACTTTCGGTAAGTGGACATTTAAACTTGCAACTGAATGCCAAATTATGTGTTTTCTACACATAAATGCATGCTAATGAAGAGGCACACTAGGAGTGAGACAGGCTGGGACCTGGGACCCTTTGCTGCAGGGCTGCAATGCTTGCACCTGGACACACCTCTCCTCCAGCAACAAAATACAAAGAAACCACATGGGACTAAAAATAACTGACTGCGGGCCTGCGCAGCTGAGGCAAATTCTGGACCAAAAGATACACAAATACCAAAAAACCCTGACTGCCATATCTGAAGAGCCAGCAGCAAAAAACCGGGTGTCAGGAGCAAAACCTGGGTACTGTGCATGCCCCCTGCACACAACACCACAAAGGGGTGGGCAGGACACCTAAGCCACCTAAGCTCTGGCCTGACCACTGGACACACCCCTACCCTCACCCTATATAAGCAACAAGCTCACCGCCCCCTTGGGGAGCAAGCAAGGGAACCTGTTACTTGTTTTTGCTCCCTTCTGCAGCGCAGGGGCCCCAATAAACAAACACTTGCTTGAATTTCTTGTCTGGTCTCTAGTCAATTTCTATTGATTAGGGAAGGCCAAGAACCCTCCTCAGTATGAGTAGCTACTATGTACTTAAACACCCATCATTTCTCCTGCAAATTGTGTTGAAACAAAATACTGAATATAAAAGATTTGTTATCTAATGTACAAAACTCAAACTACCGCTTTAAGGCAAGCAGAAAAAGTGAAGATTTGCCTCTCTATAGAATACTTCTAAGGAATAAGGTAAGTCACGGAGAACTGGACAAAACTGAAGTCATTTAAAGCCAAAATTTTCATTTGTAATAAATCCACCCCTTAATATGCCTTCATAGTACAATTTCCTAAATTCTACTTTGGATTCCTTTTTATTTCTCTTTTTACAAAATAAAACAAAATTAAAGACAAAACTCTGTTAAAAGTATTCAGTGGAAAAAGAAAAACAAAACAGCTAAGTCATTTTAATTAATTGTTTGTTGTCAAGCTGGTTAGCTCCAGGCAGTGTTTTATATTTATTCCTATTAATTGTCCTTATTTTATTTGTGACTCATTTTACATCCTTTGAGAACTGTTTGTTGATACCGAAACTGTCACAGAGTGCCTTTGCTCCTTCCTTTATGTCATCATCAGGTTCATTAACTATCCTGTATCTTCACCCAAATAGTTGACAAAGTGTCAGACTGATCCAAGGACTATTCTATACCACTCAACTAGAGACTCCCTTTGACCAAGCTGACATTGAGCACCACACTTTGGTGGTTGTTACTTATTAGTTGCATAATCCAGCAACTATTATGCATTCATATAAGCTTTTATGGTTTGCAGCATGCTTTCTTGTGCCCTTGCTCACATCATCCTTACAATAGTGCTGTATGTAAGTTACTACCTTTTCTTTTTTTTTTTTTTTGCGGTACGCGGGCCTCTCACTGTTGTGGCCTCTCCCGCTGCGGAGCACAGGCTCCGGACGCGCAGGCTCAGTGGCCATGGCTCACGGGCCCAGCTGCTCCGAGGCATGTGGTATCTTCCCGGACCGGTGCACGAACCCGTGTCCCCTGCATCGGCAGACGGACTCGCAACCACTGCGCCACCAGGGAAGCCCGTTACTACCTTTTTATGAGCTATTTATGCAACTATTATGCAACTCTGGTCTCATATTTCTGTCTTGCTCACATGACTATAATGAAAGATTTTCATCAAAGTCTTGTTGAAGTGAAGACACCTGATACTTGTGGTATTTTTCTGGTCTTATCACCAGGAACTATGTCAAAAGACAGAGAGATAGAAAGTGAGTTCCTTGAGGGCAGGCATTGTATCCTATCCATCCCCGAGTTTCCAGGTTCAGACCCAGTAACTGCATGATATGGCAATATATGCTCAATAATTGTTTATTGGGAGACTCACAGATGTTTGAAGAAGTTGCTTACTGGTCCTAGAGATGCCGTTTTCTTATCGTGTGACTCAGTCTCTAAGAATCTGGGTTCTACATCTGAAACAAAAAAGTGCTAAAATGTTCTAATACCTCTTTCAGGTATAAAATTCTACCTCGAGTGACCACTGCTTACCTTGTAACAAAATGGGATGATGACCCATCTCCCCTAACTCTATCTAGTTTTCTGAAAGAAGTTAATAATACGTATATTTTTGTATGTCAGTACAACCTGATGGGCTTCCCTGGTGGTGCAGTGGCTAAGAATCCGCCTGCCAATGCAGGGGACACGGGTTCGACCCCTGGTCCAGAAAGATCCCCCATGCCGTGAAGCAACTAAGCCCGTGCACCACAACTACTGAGCCTGCGCTCTGGAGCCCTCAAGCCACAACTACTGAAGCCCATGCGCCTCGAGCCCATGCTCCACAACAAAAGAAGCCACCGCAATGAGAAGCCTGCGCACCGCAACGAAGAGTAGTCCCCGCTCGCCACAACTAGAGAAAGCCTGTGCACAGCAACAAAGGCCCAATGCAGCCAAAAATAAATAAATAAAATACATCCTGAGACAAAATCGGTGTGTTGTCTCCACATTGTGTAAATCAAATATTTAATCATATTTAATTAAATATGATTATAATATTAAATTAATCATATTTAATTTAATGTTGACTCTAAAGACTCAATGTGATGCCCATCATTTGGAAGCTTGGAAAAAATAATACAGACTGGATTTTTCATCCAGCTGTTTAACATCTGTAAATATGAACTCAGAAACCCTAAAGTGCTTTATTGGAAGGGTGGTGATCTTAGCATTAGGAGACGGACAATTCCAGGGAATGAGTGAACCTTTACTGACTCATCTGCAATGGGTCCTTCCAAGAGGAGGGGCTACTATTTTAATATGGTAAACTGAAGAATTCTGTCCACAGACTAAGAGAAAGATGCATGGCTTAAGTGTGAGTTTCATACAGACTAAGAGAATTAGGAAATACCTATTCCAAAAAACCCTAGTGTCTCTGTTTACTGTGGCTAATTAGTGTGTGGGTCATAGAAATGGGGCACACACATCAAACACAAATTGGCTACTTTGTCCTGCAAATTGCTTCCACCTGCCTCCTACTGGGACTCATACTGACTTCTTGGCCATTTTCTTCCCATAAATGGATTAGGTTATAGGATAGGAAAACAGGGTATACTGTGTTTTTAGCAGCTTTAGTCTCATGCGATTTATGAATGAAATCTGCTGTGTTTATTAAAAAGAACAATTTACTAAAGCATTTTTTTGGGTGGGGATGAGAAATGGGGAATAGTGGAGGTGATAATTTTAGGGGAAAAACATACATAGACAATATTCACCAACTTTTGCTGTCCCACAAGGTGATGAATGAGTTTAATCTTTTTAGATAAGTTCCAGATAAGTCCTACCACATTTCCTCTATTTTGAAAGAATTTAAAAGGCTAAGGTTTCAACATTGTGGTCAACGTTTAGCTGGTAAGGTGGTAGTAACTTACGTACTCTAGAGCACTATTGTAAGGAAGATGTGAGAAAGGGCACAGGACAGCATGCTGAAAACCATAAAAGCTTATATGAATGTTAAATATAATTGCAGAGTACTATTATTGATGGTGAAATCAAATAGATGACTGTTTATTTAGAATTTAGAAATGTTTTTCAAGAACATTCAGAATGAATGATTTATATGTCCACAGCAACTAGTCAGTCCCTACTCTGCCCTGGACTTCATCCCTCCTGCACTCCCCACCCCTGGCCACATAGAGGGAGTTAGGAGGGTGGCAATGTGTCTGGATCCATTGGGGGCAGAGGTGTAAGCTACTCAAAGAGTAAGAAAAAACAAAGTTCCAGACTCTTAATTCTCCAGCATGATAATTACTGGAGGCATCTCTCACCAACTGACCAGGATTCAAGGCTGGAGGGCATTGCTCGACCCACCTCTCTGGGCATCAAAACCAAGTGAGACTGTTGTGCTGCCCCTACCAGCTAAGGTTTCTGTGGCTGTGTGTCACAATTTGTTTCTACATCTTCTGCCATCCGGATCCTGGGAAAGATGTCCATACTCATTATCCAGGAAAGGAGTTGATGACCTAAGTGATTTGCCTGCTCTCCACAGAGTGGGGAAAACCTATTAGAGACACTTCAAGCCACAAGATTACACTGTCAGCAGTCAGGCTCTCCTCCTTTCTTCCTCTCTCTTTCCCTCATTCTCTAGTAGAAATTGTAGATAAACTCATTCCCTGCTTGGATTGTTCATCTCGAATTCAAGAGCCCCAGAACATCTGTCAAGCCTGAAGATGGGAGAAGGGAAGGGAGATGTAGGAAGGTTACAAACTGCGGGCTCACTTCTCAGGAAGGGGCACTGCAGAAACGGTTTGGAAACATTTGGACTCACGAGGGTGATGATCCAGGGGATTTGGGGGAACCGGCCTCTTGCCCGCATCCTCCCTCACCTTCAATTCCATCACTCTCTACTGCACCTGAAAGAGCTTCCCATCTGCCTCTGCCCAAACATCCTCCCAATGGAAATGCAGTTGGGTGGAAGTGTAAGCCCTGGGCCATAGTCTACGCTCATGAGAAAAATAAACTGAGTAACTTGCCAGGGAGTAGTCCTTTCTTCATACCAATCAGTCTAGGGCAGTGGTGACAGAGTAGTGGCAAAATCCCCAGAAGAATCTCCCTGTGAGCATCCCTGAGCCTTCCTGAAGCCCTGAGCCCCATGCTCACGTAGATACCCCCATCGCAGTCCTGGCCCTTGGGAAAGGAAGTGAGTGCACAGCACCAATACCTCCAAAGGGGAAAGGCGTAATACCTTCTACTTGCTTTGGTGACAAACGAGGAAGACTAGTGTGGTTTTTAATTTCCCATGCGCCAATTAGCCTCTCAATAAGATCTAGGTCACTTAAGTTCCTCTAATATACACCAGGCATGCGTTAGGTACTACCTCATTTTATCCTCCGAGCCATCCTATAAAGTCACTATTGGTATTACATCCATTTTACACATGAGAAAACAGGCTTGGAGAGGTCACATAGCTAACAGAAGGTCACACAACTAGTAAACTGTGGAGCCAGGATTTCCAACCAGCTCTGGATGATTCCAAAGCCTTTATGTCCCACTTCTTTTTTTTTTTTTTTTTTTTTTTTTTTTGCGGTATGCGGGCCTCTCACTGTTGTGGCCTCCCCCGTTGCGGAGCACAGGCTCCGGACGCGCAGGCTCAGCGGCCATGGCTCACGGGCCCAGCCGCTCCGCAGCATATGGGATCCTCCCAGACCGGGGCACGAACCCGTATCCCCTGCATCGGCAGGCGGACTCTCAACCACTTGCGCCACGAGGGAGGCCCTGTCCCACTTCTTTAGAAAGCTGAGTGCATGAAATCTAGAATGTTCTATCCCACAGAGAAGACATTGTACATTTCCTATTTATTTCCTTGGCTGAGTCATGATAAAGCATTGCTTCAGCTCCTCAGAATAAAACTGGAACAAGATGTGTATAATAGACCAGAATCCTTCGGAGTTCCACTGTGCCCCTGTGAGCCCAGGAATTCTCTGCGGTTCAAACCTCAGACACATGCTCTGAGCTGCAGGCCCCTGAGCTTTGAGTTTTGTCGGAGCCCAACAAGTAGACCCAAGAACTAGGAAGGAGTAACCAACACGTGTCTTACACTGGTAGGTTAAGGCAACTCAGTTCCTATTCAGGAAGAATCAATATTTAATCATCCTTTCTGAGGATAGGAATTTTTCAAGGTGAAGAGAAATAGGAAAGTGTGATTGGGCCCTACAATCTTGTAGGAACAGAGTGGGGGAAGGAGGTTAAGGAATTTCATCTGGTGGGGAGTCAGAGAGTCTAGTTTTCCATCCTGCCTCTTGTACCAACTAGCTCCATGACCTTGGACAATAACAACAACAAAAATAGCGATAACAATCTTTGTTCACTGTATGCTACATTTTGAGAATTCGGCTAAGTGTTTTATATGTATT
This sequence comes from Mesoplodon densirostris, assembly GCF_025265405.1. Classification (NCBI taxonomy): domain Eukaryota; kingdom Metazoa; phylum Chordata; class Mammalia; order Artiodactyla; family Ziphiidae; genus Mesoplodon; species Mesoplodon densirostris. The sequence goes on from NC_082674.1 coordinate 32,771,901, forward strand.
ATTTCCTTTAAGATTTAGAACAACCCTCTAAACTAGGTGTTATAAGGCCCCTTCTTAGAGTTAAAGAAACTAAGGCTGGAGGAGTCGATGTAACTTGCCCAAGGCCATAAAGTTAGTTGGTGGCCAAGCTACTAGTAGAACATAAATATGAATCCAACACTCAAATTTAGGCTACTCTGCCCTTCAGAGTCTGTTCCCTTATCCATAAAATTCTGACCATGGGCCACAGGATCTGAAAAGCACTTGAATGCCTAGCTCTGGGGTCCACGGAGATCTCAACATCTAAAAAAGGCAAAAACCAATAGGGCATTTTCACATTCTCCCTCTCTTGTGGACTGTAAACACTAGCAAAATGAATTGACTCTGTATACTGTGTCTACACCCTGCCAGAATCTGATTTATTTTGGACAAGTGACTGTTTCCAGAAGTATAATTCTCAGCTGACCCTATGATGCTATGTCCCTTCAGTTTAAAAACTTTATACTATTCCAGGTTGCCCCATCCTCTCAAGAGCAGGAAAGAATCTTTCCCAAAGAGGAGGAAATTTTACTTCAAGTATCATTTCCTGCTTAACTGCAAACATATGCATCACATTCTAAGTCTAATCAGTGGCCCAAGTTCTCATGGGGCCAACACTGGGGGTTGGGGGGTGGAGAGTGGAAGGAGGAGATACTGTCTAGGTACCCACTGGTATTTTCACTACAAAATGGATACATGGGCAGAGTCCTTGGATACATGCCAAGGACAAGATGCTGCACTAACTCACTTTGCTTTTCTTGGACCATCTCGAGTTTGGGGGACCTCTAGAAGTCTGGTTGCCTGCATTCCTGTGTGCTCCTGAAGTACCAGAGGAAAAGAAAAGCACAGATGGCAAGGACTTGATGTCAAGGCCTACTCATAATCTGAAATCAAATTAGGGACACAATTCAGAAGTACAATTTGCTATAAAAACATAGAAGAATCATTGGTGGGTTCCCAGAAGATTAAGCAACTTGTCCTTCTGACAACAGGATGGGGATTCTGGGTTTTCCAGACCTCCTGTTGTTCAAGTCTGAGCTAAGTATGAGACACAGACAATTGCTGAAGCTAATCTGGGGAAGGGAGAGGAAGACTCGTTCCTCTACTAAGGGACGTGGCTCTTCACCCAGCCAAATCTGGGCAGTGGACACCTCTCGCTCATTCCCAGAGCAAGGGAAACGTTCCAGGTCATGGTTAGGCTGTCACAGGAACCTGGGACAACAAGATGTCATTTATCAAGACAGCTTGGTTAAGTCAACACCTCCTTAAAAAGGGTTCTGGTAGCTTTTGAACAAACACATGAAACAAAGACCTTTAACAGTGCTCATAAACTTGAATAATGCCACATGTTCAAACACCGTGGTAGCATTTCGACCACAGGCAAATACAGAAAGGCCGCCGCGACACGGACCCCTCAGAGATTTCCTTCCTCTAGTTCCCATTTGCCCCTTTGCTCTGATTTTTAGTCCGCTTGATCCTTTGTGAAGGAAATTAGGAGGATGTTGGAACAGCAACTTTCAATATCCAGATTCCAGACATATCAGCCTGCTACAGACAGAACTCAAATCCAAGGCATTCCTGGAATCCCCATGTTAATTACCACATTATCAAGTCCTGGAAGGACTGTGAGCTATTGTAGAAAGATTACGAGTAACTCGATTCCCCTAATGAACTCCAGCCACCCAGACAACGGAATGACAGCCCATAGCCAGCCTGGGTTGCTGCCTCTCACCCCTGCAGTCTCAGAGCCTTGGCCTCTCCCGGGTTTGGCACGTGGCCTGTCCTTTCCCACTGTCAACCCTCTTGGCGCTGCCTGGCAGCCTTCCTCTTCCATGCAGACTGCCCAGAGTCTTGTCCCACCCCTTTCCTTGACCTGGCCGCTGCCACTTATGCTACAGTGTCTGCTGGTTCATCACCGCCACTGCCTTCTATTCTGTGTGTTCTGCGTTGTTTCACCTGGGTTACCAGCTACGGTTCTGGGGTCCCCAACTCCAGCTGTTTTCTGGGCTACAGCCCTGCCCGCCTAGCCTGTGTGCTCCAGAGATGAGTCCAGGCGGGGCTGCTGTGCTGCTGCTGCCAGGTAAACTTGGACCGTTGCTTTGGAGCATCTTCAGCCTATCCGCTCCACCCATTTAACGCTAAAGACCTTGGGGTCAGTACTTCTCAACTTTCATGTGTGTATGAATCACTTGAGGGTTTTGTTAGGGATAGGGTGGGAGGGAGACGCAAGAGGGACGAGATATGGGGACATATGGATATGTATAGCTGATTCACTTTGTTATACAGCAGAAACTAACACACCATTGTAAAGCAATTATACTCCAATGAAGATGTTAAGAAAAAACAAATAAAATAAAAAGCCTTGGCAAATGCCAAAAAAAAAAAAAAAAAAAAAGAAATGCAGATTCTGCTTCAGTAGATCTGGAGTTGGGCTTGAGATTCTGCCTTTCTAACAACTTTCTAGGTGGCTGCAACTCTGTTGGTCCAGAATCACATAGGAGTAGCAAGGCTGGAAGAAAGGGGCTTTGTTCTATTCATCCTTGCATTCCTGAAATGTCAACCTTATTATCACTGCCACCACTTGGTGAGGCCCTTCTACATATGTCGCAGTGGACATACAAAGATGATCAAGACCTAGTCCCTGCCCTCAAGGCATATAGTCTGGGGCAGGGTTTCTTAACCTTTTCTTAGTCACATTTTGGGCTGATCATTTTTTGTTGTGGTAGGGCTGTCCTGTGAATTATGTCTATCAGCATCCCTGGCCTCTACCCACTAAATATCAGTAGCACCTCCCCATTTGTGGCAATAAAAATGTCTCCAGGCATTGCTAAATGTCTCCTGGGGGTCAAAACTGTCCCTTGTTGAGAATCACTGGTCTAGGAGAGAGAGACAGACATGTAAATTAAGAATTGAAATAGGGATCAAATTACAGAGCTGGGTGTACACTGTTCAGGGAAAAAGTATCACTAACATCAGAGCGTGTGATGAGCATTTGGCACATAGTAAGTGCTCAAGAAAATGTGTTAGATAAATGAATGTACTGCCAATATCCTCACATTCCCTGGTGACTAAAATAATTTACTCTTCTGACCTCATCTAGTGGAAATGATCCTTGCACATTCCAAAGATAAACATCTAACTAACTACTTCACTGACATAATGAATTTCCATGGATATATTTAGCAGGTGCATGACAGGGGAAGAAAGCAAGCTTACCTTTCAGAATAATTCAGATGGAGTACAGATTTCTAAGAAAATGAGACTCTTACAATAATAAATAACAGTTTTTTTAAATAGGAAGTTTGTACTGCTTTTTTAGCATTATATGAACCCTCGTATTAGAAAAGGACAGAAAAGAGTGTGTGGACATGTAACTCTGTAAATGAATTCAAGCAGAATGGTGCATCTTGTAGCTTGGCTCACCTTAATGTACACTCTGAAGCAGCTGCGTCTTTTCCCCTCCAAGTTTTGTGAGTATGAATGCATTTCCAAGGCCCTGTCTATTCTGAGATGCTTATGCTTCTACACAAATGCATCTGACATCTGACCACGCATAAACAGGATGGCAAGCCAGCGAGCAGATAAGCTTGGGGAACCCAAGTAAGAGGGAAGCCAGGGAAAGTCCACATTCCTGGGGTAGAGGAGATGAAGAGGAGGGCTGTAGGGTAGCATTCTTGGTGTCCGACGGTAGAGTGAAGATAAATATTGTCAGCACTTGGGCTCACGTAACAAGGTCACAATTGAAGGACTTTATATCCTGATATGAAGGCAGGAATAGAGAAGAGTATGAGTGTGAAGTGGAATAATAAATCTGTGGCAGGAGAATCCAGAGGTGCAAGGGCATTTGAGGACATGTAAAAAGAAGAATGGAGGAGAAGGGAGTGTGTAGCATGGAACATTTCTGTGCAGACTTTTAGACATCAACTTGGTAGATATTATTATCCCTTAACATTGTGCAAATGGAAGCCAAAAATAGGCCCACGGGGAAAGTTCTTGGAAATATATACCGATTGGACTGGAATACCCACGGTTGCCAAAGGAAAGTGTGACACTCGGTCCCATTGCCAAAGTCTATAAGCCTTTGCCCAAATAATGGCAAACCTTTCCTTTCTTAATTTAAGCCTCAATGTCCTTTCCTCAACAGAAGTGGAAATCAGCAGATATGAAGTTGAAGCCAGGCTCCATGGCTGGTTGGCTATGTAAAACAACATTTTGGATCCAATTTTCCTATCCAGAGAATGGGGAAGCTAATACTTTCCACGAAACTATGCTGACGGAATATTTTGATTAGTCAGAAGACAAATTTCTGATTTTTTTAAAATAAAGACTGTTCCCACATTTACTGTAGTAAAGGCTCATTTAGTCCATAAATTGAAACAATCATGACACAAATAATTCAACCAGAGAAAACCAAAACCCCTTTAATAATACTCCCTTGTTGGTTTTAATATTAGAAATTGCCTAGAGGGGTACAGTCTCTGGTTAGATTTCTTTGCATGGGAAGCCAAGACCCCTGGTTACCAGAGGTGTCTGGTTAGTAACACACTTTGTTCACATAAAGGAAACAAATCTACAAATGTCAATTTAGGAGTATGGCCCATGTTCTATTGAGTTTGTGCCTTTCAGTGGCATGGGATAACAGCAAAGGCTCTGGAACCATCCAGAAGGGAAAATGGACAGTTTGTACTGCAGTCTGGGTTGTGATAATGTAACAACCTAAGCACCAACTCTAAAGACATTAGTCAGTCCTGGGTCATTAAACCAAAAACAAAAACAAAAACAAAGAAACAATAAGAGATTCAGTAAAAGAAATAATACAAATTAAACAAGTACTATTCAACACTATTCAAGAGAGTTTCTTTTCTCAAGCCTAAGAAACCCATTTGGGTCCCATAATATGAACTACTAAAGCACGGAGTTGTTCTTTTGTGGGCACCTGCCTTTTGCTAGTTTCTGAGTAGAAACTGCTTCATGATTTGCTGTAGTAACAATAATTTTTAATAATTATTCATTATTAATAATTCTTCCTGTGGTGAAAGGAGCAAGAATCTAAGTGGAATGATAGGACTCTAACAATATGGCAGCATGGCCATTGTACAAAATCACCTAACTGGAGCCTCAATATCTGGATTCTCAATCAATCACTACCTTCCTGGATCATCCTGGACAAGTCTAGACCTCACCTGGTTTCTTCTTCTGCAAAGTGACAAGACTAAGCTAGACATCTTTCAGATCTGCCATGGAGACACAGAGAGGGTAGGGTGGAAGAGTCACATCAAAATACTTTCGATGCCACATGTGATGGAAAGTAACCAGTGACTCCTTGGTTTGAGGGAACCTGGATCATTCCTGATGAGCAACAAATAGGAAGAAACTGGGAAGTGATGCTGTAAGGCTCTGAGCCACCAGGACTTCTGGGAATCATGGCTAATATTTTAGTGCTGAACTCCACTCAGGAAGCAGAAGGAATTTCTCTGCTGGAAAAAAAAAATCAAAACGGAATAAAAACAAACCCCCAAAGGTGTGCTGGGTTAACAATTATTTCCTATAATTTCCAATAGCGGTTCAGTCCTGCTGGGGAGGAGGGAGCCAGGTAGATGCCATGGAGATCAGACACCTGGCTGATTAGCTCCACTGGGAATGCTACACAGGGCAAAGCTCTGTCATCCCATCTCTTTGAAGATGCATCTTCCCTGGAGGCCTTTAAAAATAGGACAGGCTCTCAGCAGGTAAGTTGATGGGGTATAAACCTGCCTGGGGAAGTGGATAGGAAAATATATTTCTCCAAATATTTAGGGCACTGGGTCCTGTGGACAGTTGGACTCCAAAGCTAACTGGAGATATTGAGATGATGTTTATTCAACCTAAAACTCCTACTAAACGTGGTGAAATATCAAGTTGAATCACTATTTTGGAGGAAAAAAACCCCTCTGATTGTGAAATCCAACTTGCTTTTGTTATTGTTGATTTTTCATTTTTTTAAAAGCTCAGTTTAGCTTTTGAGGGAACAGATACCAAAGTGGCAGTGTTTCAGGCAAAAATCTCACTTCTTCCCTATCTACCTTCTTAGTCAAGGTATGTTTTTAATGTGTTTTAATGACAAGACCTACATTTTCAACACAGGAATAAAGTCTGCAGATATTTGTTCCTGCTGTTCTCTGCAGTGATCAAGGGAAACTCCTCCCTAGGGAGGACTTCCGGCTCTGGGAGCACACAGATAAAAAGCACCTGTGTTTTGGGCTGTACCTACATGGTCCCGACTGTCTCCATGAAATCGGTTATTGAAATATTCCCAAATGTCTAAGCAATTCATACTGTGTAAATAAATGATTACCTGAATGTGTTACTTAGTAAACAAATATTTTTTGAGATGCAATTTACATGCCATAAAATCCACCCTATTGAAGTATATAATTCAGTGGTTTTCAGTATATTCGCAAGGTTGTGCAACCATCATCACCCTCTAATTCCAGAATAGTTTAATCACCTAAAGAAGAAACCTTGTACCAGTTACCAGTCACTCCTATTTTCCCTTTCCTCCAGCCCCTGACAATCACTAACCTACTTTCAGTCTCTATGTAATGGCCTATTCTGGATATTTCATATACATGGAATCATACACTATGTGGTCTTTTGTGGCTGGCTTGTTTCACATAGCATAATGTTTTCAAGTTCATATCATAGCATGTGTTAGCACTAATATTTTTTAAGCAATTACAAGGCAGCTAGATATTAAAGTTCTCCTTTTCTTTGAGCTGTAGGGAGTTGGAACAGACTCAACTCACCCTCATTACCAACTCTAGATGTCATGGTCCCAGGCAGCATGGTTCTAGTGCAGGCCAAGGGTAACCAGGACCAAATAAGAGTTGGGCTAACCCAATGGGACATGGCAGATTTCACAGAACATAAGCAAGAGGCAGGACATAACTGGGGAATGAGGAAAGAAAGTACAAGATAAAGGAGGCCAAGGGGCACCGTTAAGATCTGAGTACAGAGTGAGAGGCCAAATAAGAGAGAAAGAGCAGTGCGTGAGATGATGTCAGTGGTCAAGGATGTAGGCCAAGCAGCCAGGGATCTGTAGTATCTGGGTCTGTAGCAGCAGCCCTGACTTAGGGCTTGGGCTCCAGAGTTCTCTGTCACAGAGCCACAGAATATTTGCACTGGAGGAAAAGTTAGAGCTGTCTTCTCCAACTCCATCATTTTAAAATTGAACAATCTGAATCCCAGAGAGGCTAAGAGACCTCCCCAAGTTCACAAACCATAAAGACTACCTCCTCAGTCTCCTTCCTCTCAGCAGGATATATTTTCTATGATAGCTCACTGTCACTGTCCCAGCAGTTGGATTTAGTCATATGCTGGTGTCAAAATACAGCCTAGCAGGCACATATTCACACAATGTCATGCTAGGTAAGAGCCAGCTGAAGGTCTTAAGAGATTTTTACATTAGCTTCAAAAAAAGTTTGGTGTCTTTTGACCTCAACCTTACTGGTTGTCTAAACATAGGGGGTTCCTTTATATTTTAAATAAATTTCACAAATTAGGATCAATCTGTAGGTTCAGAAACTGAAAGAAATGAATGAGGTTCCCTAAGAAGTCAGTCAGTGGAAAAGGCCTAATTCTTATGGTGATTAATACAGTCATGTCCAGAATACACACATAAATATCATGTAAGGACCACTAAAGAGTGCTCAGTGTTCAACAGTATTATAAAATTAATAGTTCAAAAGCTCTGACTCCAAAAGCACTTTGCCATTTAAAATCCAGAACTACAGCTTTTTAATCAATTTCTGCTAGAATCATGCTACAGAGGAAATCTTTGTTCCTTCAGAAAAACAGAAAGGAAATTAAAAATAAATAGACTTAACAGCTTTGAGATTGGTTAAAATTATTTTGGTGCATTCACAGAATGAAGCAACTGAAGGCAATAAGATGGTGGCATAGATGTATCCTTACTGACAAAAAGAGTTTGATAACTTGTTGTTAATAGAAAAATGGTTACGTAAGAATATTTAAAGTTTGATCTCTGTATATCATACACACACACACACACACACACACACACACACACACACACACACAAAGAAGACATCTGGAAGGACATCCATAAAGTATTGAGAATTACATCCCCAAATAGTGGAATTATGAGAGGATTTGAATTTTTGTTTTGTTTTGTTTTTGTTCTCTTACCTTTATCTTCTATGTTTTTCTAAAATGAACACAGATTACTTATATAATTAAAATGCTAAAAATAGACCTTATTTTGAATATTGTGATTGCAAAACAGGTTCCTTATTATTTTTCCTACAAAAATATCTTTTAGAATCTATAACAAAAAAAAAACCAAAGTGCTTTTACCATCTTCAGAAACTCAGAAAGTGCTCAAATCTTCTGCATCAAATATGAATCAATACAAAAGGAAGCTTGTGAAAAGAAACAAATGCATGGGGTCATGACCTATCTCCTCTCTTCCCCTCTTGCTTCTAGGCCCTTCTCTCTGCAGCTCCTTTTCACTCCTTTTGATTTCTTAAATCAGGATATTCTGTCTAGGTTAAGCATAGAATTCATGGTTTAGAATTTACCTTCAGGCTTTAGGTCATCTACTTGATATCTAGAACACACAAATCACCTCCGCCTTGTTGCAAAGTTTACAGAAAGCATCACTTCAAGGGGCATATTTGCTGAGTTTGTTTCTACCCACCTTCATCTCATAGGAAAGTCCTATTAATAGGGCACTTTGAATCACTCCATTTGCTTATTCATGAGGTTGAAAGCTACAAGAATAGATCAAGTTCACTTTACAAGGGATCAGACTACCAGGATCATCATAATGAACATTAGTGACAGGCACCATTTTCACCATAGAGACAGATTCTCCTTATGTCTCCTGTAAATTTCACAAGTACTTTTAAGAATGGACTTCTAGTTCCAAAACCAGTGGACCACATTCATTGAAAAATACAAGATAGTACTGGATACCCAGCTGATCCCATGAACAGAATCGAAGCTCTTACTTTCAGATTTGGAATAATGGTTTGTTAGATACAGTGTTAGGCTTTATCACTTGTAGCAAATACAGATTAGTTTTATATCTAGTAACTTTTCACAATTATTCCCATATTCTCAAGGTCTATTGTTCCAGTTTTTGAGGTACCATTAACATATAATAAACTGAACATTTTAAAGTGCATTTTATATTTTTGATGGTACTGATTTTCTAATGTCAATTTGTATTTACTGCTAGTATATAGAAATACAATTAAAATTTTCATATTGATCTTGTACCCTGCAAACTTTTAAAATTCCTTTACTAGTTTTAGGAGTTTTACTTTTGTAGGTTCCGTTGGATTTTCAACGTAGACAATCATGTTGTCTGTGAATACAGGGTTTTCCTTCTGCCTTTCTAATCTGGATGCCTTTCTTTTCCTTCCTTTATTGCCCTGGCTAGAACTTCCAGGATAACATTAAATAAAATTAGTGAAATCAGATATTCTTGCCTTGTTCCTGATCTTAGGGAAAAAGCATTCAGTCTTTCACTGTAAAGTATGATGTTAGTTTTAAGTTTCTCATGAACTTCCTTTACTAGGTTGAAGACCTTTCCTTTAACTCCTAGTTTTTCTGAGAGTTTTTATTAGTAATGGATGTTGGATTTAGTCATTGTTTTTTTTCCACACCTATTGGGATGATCATATGATTTTTCCTTTTTGAGTTTATTAATATGATGCTCATCAGCTTAATAATATGATTCATGATTTTTGCTAATGTTAAATTCCAAAACAAACCAATTTCTGAAAAAGCAGAAGGTTGGCCAAGGTTGCTGCCTCCATGCCATTGGCTTGGCCTGAGCGAGATAAACAAATAACTGTCTCCTTTCCTAACAACGCGCCTTTGAATTTCAATTGTCTGAATCTGTTTCAACTGCCTTTCCGTCTACATTTGTGAGATGCAATTGTGTTAGTTCTGAACTAGCTTTAGAAAGGGGAAAGCGTGAATTTTAACGTAGATGTGAAGCTTTAAATGTGGCCCCAAATCATGATCTCGGACTGAAGAATTGGTCAAAATAGATAAAGACAAATAAAAATGGATTGTGTGTCTTTAATGACACTCTCTTATTCAAAATACACCTTTTGGAACATTTATCTTTTCATGAAGCTAGAGTACCAGTCATATTAGAAAACTATTTTCCAGTAACGGGGTCCCAGAGACATGAATTTATCTAAATTTCAACTTAGTTCTATGTAGCTTTTGGCACATGGTTATACTTCATTAAGAAACAAAAGTGGGGAAATACTCAAAAGCTTTTTGCAATTGAGAATGTTTGTATCAAGAAATGAACCGGAGGGCTTCCCTAGTGGCGCAGTGGTTGAGAGTCTGCCTGCCGATGCAGGGGACACGGGTTCGTGCCCCGTTCTGGGAAGATCCCACATGCCGCGGAGCGGCTGGGACCGTGAGCCATGGTCGCTGAGCCTGCACGTCCGGAGCCTGTGCTCCGCATCGGGAGAGGCCACAACAGTGAGAGGCCCGCGTACCGCAAAAAAAAAAAAAAAAAAAGAAAAGAAATGAACCTGGCATACCACCAAGACAAGTAATTGCACTGGTCTCAGGCCAATTTAAATTGTATATTAGAAACCTTCTATGTAGAAAACAGTCTATAGGTTTTGTATTCAAAAGTTTCATGGAAAAAACATCATATGAAAGTCTTTTGTTCTCTAAGCAGGATCTGAGTCTCTGTTGTCTAGACAACCTCTCTGAGTATCTAGAATTCCTTGACATGGTATGCACGATGTAAAGACAAGTGTTGGTTTGTGCTCATCATGGTCAATAAAAACATATTTGGTCTGTGAACCACGATCCATTCAGACTGGCGTGATTCTGCACTAGACTGCACTTTCTTTTGCAGCCTAAGGAGCATTAAGAGACGGAGAAGTAAGTAGACTTGCCGTTTGGGTGTTGGGGGAAAAAAAAGTAATTTACTAAAGGAACGCCACTTGAATAAGTTTAGATACTTCTGCAAAGCAATGTGTTCACTTCATTGGAAAAAACCTAGAGACATTCAAAGAGCTTAAGGGATAAGAATAATTTTTTCCTATTTTAGTGCTGTGTATGAACACAGAATTTGGTTAAACATTAATAAATAAGTTGTATAAAAAGTCTGCTTAGTTCATTATAGAAATTAAAAATAGGAGCATATTTTCTTTGTATAAGCGTGATAAAAATTTAGCTGAAATCATGAACTTTCACACCACAACAATTTTTCCATTCTCAAAGTTTGTTTCTCTTTTAAAATAGCTGTAAGCATGAATTCAAGAGCATCAGCTTGTAGAAAAAATTTCTCCACCATTTTTAATGACTAAATAGCATTTCTAAGTTGACCTATAACAAAAAGTCTGAACATAGGTCATATGGGAATTACAAAAAATAATATAATAATAATATCCATAATAATATAAACTAAAAGTTCCAGGGCTACATATATCCATTTAAATGTTCATTGATATTCAACTGCTTAATAAAAATGAAATATCTATTGATCTCAGACTGTACTTTTATAGAATTATAGAGACCAACAGTTTACCCAAGTGATTATTAATTCAGAAAAAATTGCTTTTGATAAAATTACCAATTGCACTGATATTTCCATAAACTGACTGGTTACTGGTGATGTAGATGCCAAGGTTAACTAAGTGATTACATAGATGTCAATGACATATACGGCAATCAAGAATGCTAATAATGAAATCATTACAAGGGCCAAATAAAATGATTGTGAAATCAACATACAATTACAGATTAACATGAAGAGGAGATGTAGTTTATTAAGTCAACTTATTTCACTCAGTTTTTTTTTTTTGAGGGGGAAGTATGTTTTCCTTTTAATTTGGCTCAGAATCTTTAGAACCTGAATACTTACATATACTATTCCTAAATCACTTGTGAACTTCAATGAGTTTAGTCAAAATGAACAAAAACTCAGGGTCAAGGAAAAAGTGGATGCTCCATAAACACTTTTATGCACAAACATAAAATAAATTTAGAAAACAAAAAGCTAGACTACCTTGTCAGGAATATCAAAAAGGATGAAGCTGGTGGATGTGGTTCAGTATGGTCTTCTAGGACTGGATTACAGTTTTCTCAGAATCTGTTCCCGGCATCTTCAAATATATTTATGAATGAAATGCGCTGGGTTGAGCAGGTGCGTTTGTAATGCAAGGCTAGTGTCTCTTGAGGGCCTTGGGGACTTCCATAACAGCTGAGATTTCAAAAATTACCAAATTTGAGATTATTGACTTCTGATTCCATCCTGCCCCCTCACCAGTCATGATTTGGGTATTTGAATGCAGTCTTCAGATGTTTGTAATAACTTGTGGGTTTGTTGGTTTTCATACCCTAATTCAACGAAAAACCCAGATAACTCTTCTTAAAGATAGTTAAGTGAAATATGAAACATAAAGATAACCGCTGTGCAGAAGGGTAACATAATTGGAGTGTCAAAAATGATGCTGTAATCCCAGTGACAACAACGAATTCTCAGAATACCATTTGTTGACATTTTGGAAAGTCTTTCACAAAGCGCCGATGAGATTTTCTGCTAAGTGGTTCCATCTGTTGCACACACAAGGCCTGTGTGTCAAGTCATATTCTGATGGATTGTTTGCACCTTACAATATAACCCTCAGTGATATGCACCAATGCAAAGACGTGGCAATAGGAAAGAAGGGAACGTGCCAGAGCTAGAAACAGACACGTAAATAAAGCCATCCCTATGCTTCAGGATCTCTCATTTTATTGGTCAGAGAGAGGCACATAATTGGTGCAAGTATGTGACGTTGAACTCTCAAGGGAGAGTTAGGAGAAGGCTTCACAGAGAGGGTAGCACTGAAGTGGTAACCGGAAAAATGAAAAGGGGGTTGCCAGGCAGATAATTCAGAAGTCATTGATATTTGACTTTAAGATGTGTTTGTACTACCTTTGAATAATGGTGGATCTAAAATTAGAATTTGAACACTATAACATTAATGTGTAATAGTAGTTAAGCCAGACTGCCTGGTTCTGTATACCAGTTCTTCTACTAAATTTGTAGTATGCTTTGGGGCATGTTATTCAATTTTCCTGGGCCTCAATTCCCTCATCTTCAAAATGGGGATAATAATAGTACCTAACTTATAGTGATGTTGGGAGGATGAAATAACTCATACATTTAAAGTGCTTAGTATAGTGCCTGGTACCTGGTAAGCACTGAATGAACATTAACTATTATTATTAACATTATCCTCATCTTACAGATGATAAAATAGAGCCATAGTGACCCCATTTCCTAATCTGTAAAATATAGTGGATAAAAGTATTAACTTTTGGGCTTCCCTGGTGGCACAGTGGTTGAGAATCTGCCTGCTAATGCAGGGGACACAGGTTCAAGCCCTGGTCTGGGAGGATCCCACATGCCGCGGAGCAACTGGGCCTGTGAGCCACAACTACTGAGCCTGTGCGTCTGGAGCCTGTGCTCCGCAACAAGAGAGGCCCACGCACCGCGATGAAGAGTGATCCCCGCTTGCCACAACTAGAGAAAGCCCTCGCACAGAAACAAAGACCCAACACAGCCAAAATAAATAAATTAATTAATAAACTCCTACCCCCAACATCTTAAAAAAAAAAAAAGAAAGAAAAGAGAAGGAGAAAGGAACTTAAAAAAAAAAGTATTAACTTTCAAGTGCTACTGTCAAATTAGGATTTCAACCTAGGCAATTTGAGGCTGGAGCCAGTGGGCAGGACAGCCACACTCTAACATATTCTCAACACATCTGGCTGCTCGGCATCATATGATGTGCCTGACAGCCAAGGAGCCCTGTGAACTTCAACCCAGCTTCGCCTCCCTACACAGGTGTTTTCCATGTTAGATCACTGGATTGTGAGCCAGTTTTTAAATCTTTGTTTATTAAATTCTAGGCTGCCCTTAATGGAATTACCTAATTTTATTATCATTTGAGTAGGTTTTGTGTTGCTGTGGGGTGGAGAACAAGAAATGGTGTACCAAGGCTCCACGCAAGAGAGACTTTTCTGTGCAAATCAAAACTACAGTGAGGTCCCACCTCACACCAGTCAGAATGGCCATGATTCAAAAGTCTACAAATAACAAATGCGCCAGAGGGTGTGGAGAAAAGGGAACCCTCTTGCACTGTTGACGGGAATGTAAATTGATACAGCCACTATGGAGAACAGTATGGAGGGTTCCTTAAAAAACTAAAAATAGAATTGCCATATGATCTAGCAATCCCACTCCTGGGCACATATCCGGACAAAACTATAAAGCAAAAAGATACATGCACCCCTGTGTTCATAGCAGTGCTATTTACAATAGCCAAGACATGGAAACAACCTAAATGTCCATAGACAGAGGAATGGATAAGGAAGATGTGGTGTAGATATACAATGGAATACTACTCAGCCATAAAAAAGAATGAAATAATGCCATTTACAGCAACATGGAAGGACCTAGAGATGATCATACTAAGTGAAGTAAGTCAGAGAGAGAAAGACAAATACAATATGATATCACTTGTATGCGGAATCTAAAATATGACACAAATGAACTTATCTACAAAACAGAAACAGACTCACAGACATAGAAAACAAACTTATGTTTACCAAAGGGGGAAGGGAGTGGGGGAGGGATGGATTGGGAGTTTGGGATTAGCAAATGCAAACAATACTATATATATTTAAACTGAATCACTTTGCTGTACACCAGAAACTAACAGAACATTGTAAATCAACTATACTCCAATAAAATAAAGTTTAAAAAAAAGAGAGATGTTTCTGTCCCATCAGATCAGAGATCCTACAGATAACTTCAAGAGCTCCCCTACCTTAATAGGCGTTCCTTGGGAGCTGGTCAACAGCCCTGTTGAATGAAATTGTTCTTAGCGAAGAAGTGGGAAGACAGAATCAAGTTCCTTCACAGAGTGGGAGCCTCACTCCCACTGGTGACCTGGTGGTCGTATTAGACACAAATTGCAGGGCCCCAGTTCCTGATTCAATAGGTCTGGGATGGGGTCTGGGATTCGCCTTTCTAAGGAGTTCTCCTGATAAGAATATAAGTCACAAGAGGAAGCTACTACAAAATGAGCACAACGATACATTAGGCCAATGCCAATTCCCTCCTGCAGATTTTGCCTGATAGAATTCTTACGCAACCCTCCTCACCTCTGCTTCTTCTCACATCTTTCCTGAGCATAGTTTCAGATGGGAACCTTATTTACATGCAGGGGGCCCTACACAGCTGCCATGCAAAACACCTTCCAGCCCTACTTTGTGGTTTCTCTTCATATATTACCCAGTAGTAGTCCAGCATCTCAGAGTGGCCAACATCTAATTTGTCTCATCAGGATAAGGAAAAACAACCAGGTTTCAGGGCCGTTGCTATCCCTAAAGCTCTCTAGGTCTCTCTTATCCTGTCTTATGCTGTCATTCCCTAATTTATTTATTTATTTATGCTTTCTTCTACTCAAATATAAGCTCCATGAGGGCAGAGAATTTGCTTATTTGGTTTACTGGCTTTGCAGTAAACGTTCACAATTTTTCTTAAACTGATAACACTTATTTTAGTAGTATCAGTAACACTGAACATAAATTCTTCCAGTATTAAGTTTTTCAGTTATTTAGAAGTTCAGCCTCTCTGAAGATATTTTTGGCAGAGGCTAGGTTAATTCTCCCTGACTCAAGTAGATACCACTTTCTAACTTCTCTTGTTCAATTTCTCTCTGATATTTACTCCAGGCTGGAAATAGACAGTATCCATCACTTCTCAGATTGTGAGAAGGCAGTGGTAATAAAATAAGCTACCTACACCATATTATCATATCAGTTTTATGATTCATATTTTTCTGAGTTAGGGAAAATAGCTCTTTGGGTTTAGGCAGGAGTAGAATTCTAACTCATATCAACAAATCACTGACAAACTAGACACTGATAAAAATAAAAGACTGAAAACAACTTTTATTAGTGAAAACCTACAACGACTCTACACAACTATCGGTTAATTATGGGTTGACTCAATGTCCTTTAAAACAAAAACACACACAGCTATATGCCAACAATTAAAAAACAGAATAATTAGAAAGATAGGGTACTTATCAAAAATGTTATTCTGCACTGTGCTTTTTTTAAAGATAGAAACTATTGAAAAAATGAATCATGCTCCATTTGTAATTGAATATAGAATTCCTCAAACCTTGTAAGTCTATTATTTTAAGTGTTTTTTAATTAAGAGAACTATTTATTTTTTTGGCTGCGCTGTGCAGCATGCAGGATCTTAATTCCCAACAAGGGATGGAACCTGCACCCCCTGCAGTGGAAGCACAGAGTCTTAACCACTGAACCACCAGGGAAGTCCCCTAAGAGAACTATTTTTAATCTGAAAATCATGGCAACATGTAAATAAGACAGTAAATTGTGGTGTTTCCTCAATATTTAAAAGTTGTGTTTTATCTTCATTACACTGGAAAAGTGATGCTGGCATTTGCTTCACTCCTCACCATGGTATCTGAAGTTTTTTGATGTCACTGCTCTGGATATTCAAAGCGTACTGACAGCATGGATTTTCTGGTGTGGTCAGGGCTGAGAAAAGCATGAGAGCAACAAGGGGCCAGAAGAGGGTTGAAAAAGAGGGGCTAAATATGTATCCATAGTGACGAGTGCTTTCACATGGAAAACCTAATTTCCTTTTCCTTTCTTTACATCTTAAGCAGGAAGGCCAAGTAAACTTGCTGGAACAGGGCTAAGTTTGGAAGGAAGAAAAATTCAAAATCATCAACAAGTGATTTTCAAATTCTGGGACGCATCAGAATTTCCTGGAGAAATGATTCAAAATATGATTATCTGAGCCTCATCTCCAAACTACCTAATTAAAGACTCTCACGGAGAGGTCTGTATTTTTAGAAACCCATTTCAGGTGATTCTGAAACTCGGCACAATTTGAGAACTGCTGGCTTAGACTTCACACTTACTATGCACCAAGGACTGTCCTACACTGTTCCCATGTACCATCTTAGATAATTTAATCATCTTCACTACAGTTCTACAAGGCAAGAATTATTATTATCACCATTTTGCAGAGAAGGAAACACAAACTTGCTACCTTTGCCAAGATCACATGACCCATAAGTGAAGACGCAAGAATTATCTGGCTCTGAATCTCACACCTTTAACTGCTGTACAAATGGCCTCCAACCCTGTTGGGTAAATGTAGACCATTGCTGTCTAAGTAAAACCTAAAGATATTTATGAGTCTGTCCAAAAATAATACTAATATTTTTATCAACTGAGTATAACCAATGAGGAAAAAAAAAAAATATATATATATATATAAATTTAGACATGAGCCTAACTGCTGTATTAAGTGACTTCTGTGTTCAGCATTTGGGGAGGTTATTTTTTGGAAGTTGTTCTTTTTTTTTTTTT
Source organism: Mesoplodon densirostris (assembly GCF_025265405.1). NCBI lineage: Eukaryota > Metazoa > Chordata > Mammalia > Artiodactyla > Ziphiidae > Mesoplodon > Mesoplodon densirostris. Next base: position 32,789,373 of record NC_082674.1, read on the forward strand.
TTTTTTTTTTTTTTTTTTTTGCGGTACGCGGGCCTCTCACTGCTGTGGTCTCTCCCGTTGCGGAGCACAGGCTCCGGACGCGCAGGTTCAGCGGCCATGGCTCACGGAGCCAGCCGCTCTGCGTCATGTGGGATCCTCCCAGACTGGGGCACGAACCCGTGTCCCCTGCATCGGCAGGCGGACTCTCAACCACTGCACCACCAGGGAAGCCCGGAAGTTGTTCTTTTTTATCCTCAACCTTTTATTGAGATGTCTGAATGAAAAATTGGTGCTCAGGGTAAAAAACTTCTATGGATATTATAGTTATCAGAATTTGAACAATGAATTGATAGATTTGTGACTGTTATAAAAACACCTACTGGAAAGCTCTCAGCTTCCAGGACACTGGATTTGAAAGGGTAAGACATGTATGCCCAGCTGAATACGTAATATAGGTAGACACAATGAGAAGCCCTTAAATTCCTGGCATACTCCTGTTTACAGGAGGGTATGAGAATGGCTTTATTTCACAACAGAGAGAAATCAAAGTGACAAATTATTTTACAAGATGCATGTAATTACAATAAGAATTTCCCATTTCCTAAGTGGAACAATAAGCAGGTGTTCATGAAGCCTCTGGCAGGTCATACCATTTGGAATAAGACACAAATTGCTCAACATTAACTCTATTTAATTTTGCTTTGCTTCACTCTGCTCCAAGGCGGGGGGATTAAGCGATTCACTATGCCTCTCTTCAGATCATCAGGATTTTATTCTTTAGTTCTCTGCAGCACAGACCTTTCCAGCTGCTATTCAATTAATTCTTGGAGCTTCCTTTGTTACCTGGTTGAGCCAGCTTTGGCCACATCGATCACTCTCCAGGCCATATGTTCTTTATTGGAGAGGTTCAGAACATGTTTCCAAAGGAAACAATTCAACGAGTGAAAGAAGGCATGCCTCACTAAGCAGCCCGTGCCATGGCCCCGTGTGTGAGCAGTTCTGCCTGCCATAAAGCTCCCCATGTTAGGCGGAAATCTCCTTCATTCAGCTTTCCTCCAGTAGCCCTCATTCTGCCTTTCTGGACCTAGAAGCAACTCCTCCCAAGGGCTACGCCTTTAACATCTGAAAGAAGGGATTGCGAACACCTGAATCCTAAATCTTCTACATCTTGTCCATTGTTTCTTTTAGAACACGACTTTCAGATATTTCACTGTTTTGATCATCCTTCTCGGGAGAGTTTGTCCATGTCCCGCTTAAAAAGGGGCACTAAGAACCGAACACAGTATTCCTGATGTGAGCTCAACACTGCAGTTTCCTGTGAATCTTTAACTTTCTGATTCTCTACACTCCTGCCCCCTCCAAAAATAGTGTGTTTTATCGGTATAGATTTCAAGAGTTTATGTGGTATTTTAGGTGAGCAATGGTTTTTGCATTTAATTAAAATGCCTTATTATTTCCCTATATGCTGCACTTAAAAAACATGGGAATTAAATACTATTATTTGAACACCCAGCATGTGCCATGTACTACGAGGTACATTTAACATCCATGAAGGGTTTCCCTGGTGGCGCAGTGGATAAGAATCTGCCTGCCAACGCAGGGGACACAGGTTCCATCCCTGGTCTGGGAAGATCCCACATGCCGCAGAGCAACTAAGCCCGTGTGCCACAACTACTGAGCCTGTGCTCTAGAGCCCATGAGCCACAACTACTGAGCCCACATGCCACAACTACTGAAGCCCACGTGCCTAGAGCCTGGGCTCCACAACAAGAGAAGCCACCGCAATGAGAAGCCCACGCACCGCAACAAAGAGTAGCCCCCGCTCTCCACAACTAGAGAAAGCCCACGTAGCAATGAAGACCCAACGCAGCCATAAATAAATAAATAAATAAATGGGGGAAAAATCCATGAAGACAAATGGTGCAGAACAAACAAGGGGAGTCTTAGGATCTAGGAGTAACTCTGTTATTCACCTTTGGTACATTGAGGTTTGTGACTTTTGATCAAATAGGAAGTATTCAATCAATGTTTTCCTGAATAAGTGGATGATTTCTCCATCTATTACATGCAGATTATGGTACCTCCCTTGTAAAGCTGTTGAAAGAAGGCAGAATGTAGATAAACGGCCAAGGACAGAAACGTGCATAGAGTTGGGACTTAATAAACATAGCATTTATTGTCATTATTGTCATCATTATCGTATTCTCTAAGTCACAGCCTGTACAGTTGCAGGTGTTTTTTATTTTTAACTTAAATCTCCCATCATACATTTATAGATATACACATATATATTCAGTTTTCACCAGAAAAAATTTTTGAAAAATTATTCTGTAATTCAATGCAAACTTAATAAACATCCAATGTCTTCGCCAAAATACTGATTCACATACTGGCCAGATGAAGCGGGGTCAATTTTATCCTCCAACATTACATGATTCCCCAAACCATTATGTCCCACAGCACTTCTGTAGAGAGTTGGCTGGTCTGCTTTACCTGGGACTAGGGGATAGCTTTCTGAACACATAGCCTGCTTTCTGGCCATTTCATGTGTGTTTCAAGCTATGGAGAACCCTAAACAAATCCACATGAAACTACAATTAGATGTTAAAAATGAAAAAGAATGGGATCTGCCCAAACTCAGAAATGTATTAAATAATAAGAAAATCACTTTTGGCTGAGCGATGTTACGTCTCTTTAAACTCTTAACATTTCCTCTTTGAATCACTTTGATGTGTATCTCATGGTTAAGAAGAGTGAGGAATGGCTTGATCTTAAATGGATCATGTAACATAGGAGATCATACTTACAAGAGACATTTTCTTCCATTTTCAATATTTTAAAAACTTGATCTTTTAAGAATCTCCTCAAAAGAGCATTTGATGAAATGAAAATCCATTAAAATCATGACCTCTTCTCTCCCTGTGCTCTCAGAACATTCTATCAGTCACTGCTCAGAACAAAATTAGCCTATTTGGCTGTGAGTCATCAACATCTTTTATTTCTTCATCCTAATAGCCCATCCCCCTGCACTTTCCATTGTAATCATGCAGGTGGAGGGACTGGGAGTGAGAAACAGACATGCAAACCAAAGGTGAATGGCCATAAAATCCCTGGTTTGACAGTTGGAAACCCTGAGTTATATTTGTCTCAGTCTGTTTTTCAAGGTCATACACCTACTTATGGTTCCACTGCTTCAATTTCCTCATCTACAAATTAAAGGGAATATGAAACTTTTTTCTTTTTTCCAAAAAAACAGTACATACCTCCTTCTGTCATAGAAATCCAACAGCTGGATTTTTGCCTTTCAGATAATTAACATTGCATAGAAAACATCTGTTAAGGAACGTAATATTTTTCTGCTCTTCTGGTGTATGGTTTGCACAAGTCAATTATCTAAGACATTCATGACCACTTAACATCAGTTCTGACTGGGATTCTGTTCATCAGAAAAGAAAGTGAGCCTCAAGTCTGACACACTCAAACAGGCAGTGATCTGAAAACAGACCAGAAGACTCTCATTAAGAAGTGTGGCCTATGGGTTGTTACCTTCCAAGTTATGAATCACCTGAGACACTGGTACATAAAGTATTTCCTACTCATCAATTCACAAGCATTTATTAAGTTTCTACTATCTGCTGCAACTGAGTAATCTTGTCACTCATTTGTCACCTTAGGATCTGCTGCTGAATCGCTATGAAAATGGAAAGGCTCACGCATGATGTCTGCCGCTAGAGTTGATATAATATTTATTCATAAGATTCATATATTCTTTTGTTTTTAACATCTTTATTGGAGTATAACTGTTTTACAACGGTGTGTTAGTTTCTGCTTTATAACAAAGTGAATCAGCTGTACGTATACATATGTCCCCATATCTCCTCCCTCTTGCGTCTCCCTCCCACCCTCCTTATCCCACCCCTCTAGGTGGACACAAAGCACCCAGCTGATCTCCCTGTGCTATGTGGCTTCTTCCCACTAGCTATCGGTTTTACATTTGGTAGTGTATATATGTCCATGACACTCTCTCACTTCGTCCCAGCTTACCCTTCCCCCTCCCCGTGTGATTCATATATTCTTAAGTAATAAGTCAATTTCTTTGACTTTTCTTTCTCCTGGTACACCTCACTGAGTGAGTTTAGGAAAAGACTGCATTCGTAATCATTTCAGAAGGCTGCTCTGTGGCTTTGCAGAATATAAGAGCAGAGTTTTCAAAGTACTCCTTTGTTTACTAGCTAAGCTCCTTGAATGTAAGAACTATTTTCTTTTTTTTTTTAACTTTTAAGGAACTATCCCATAGTAGGTATAAGCAATCCATAAATGTTTGTTGAAGGGAAAAGAAGCCATAATTTTCACCCATTTAAGGCCTTCACAGGTTGCCATTAAGCCAAGTTTGAACAATATTGAATGAATCAATTTAGTATGAAATAAGTAACAATGATGATTGTATAAATGCCACTTATATAATGCCTTCCATGTATCAGGCATTGTGTAATATATATATATATAATTACATTACATTAATTAATATATACTGTATAAATATATATAATTATTTAGTCCTTAGAACAACACTTTATGCCTTTAGTTTCTATAATCCATATTTAAACATTAAAAATTAAGACATTTGGCATTGTTCAGGAAGGGTCACATTCCATTTCACTGCTACTGAGACTTTAGTCCAAGAGCTTTTATAATTTAAAATTCATTTGATTAAATAACAGTTAAAATGAACTAATGATCGATAGATTCAAAGGTTATTGACTTAAGAGAAGAATATTTACAGAAATAATCTTAATTCTTTGTAAAGCAACATCACATAGACAACTATAATGCTTTCTTTTCCAATAGTTTCTAGTGTCTTTTTCATAGACAAATTACAAAGCTGATGATTATTTCTATTGAAAAGCTATAAAGATTGACATCCATAGCACAGTATCTACTTGATAATTAATCATCCTTATTTTTATCAATATTTCTTTTTCAGGATTTGAAATACAAACAGGAGGAACTTAAGACTTTAGTAGACTCATATAAGAAATTGCTGCCCTCAAAAAGCCCAAAGGTCTTACAAATAGAATAATCATTTATTTCTTCAATTATTTGAGTCGCAAATTAATTCTTTACCTGTTTTTTTTTTTTAGGTCAATTTCCTTGGCTAAAAACAATTCTGAATGATTAATCTATTTGATGTAAAACAAATCTGGATTTCCAGCTTACTTGCCTGTCAAAATCCTCTTTTTAAAATCCTGAGTTTAAAACTCTGTTACACTCATTCCACAATATTTGTAAGGCAAAATTTAAGTACCAAAAAGCAGCATAATGTAAAATTAACAGAGTGGCATAAGGGACCATATGACCAAAACATCTGCAACCTGACGATTATTTGTCTTCTTGCCCAGGTTTTGGAGAGGAAAATACAACAAAGATAAACTCTCCTACCTAAGCAACTTCCAGGAGTGTTTAATTAAACTTTAAGTGCATTGCAGGGATTTAGAAACATTCCAAAATGTTTAAGTGATCTGAAACAATATTAGAAAGTTAGCTCTCAACTTTTTTTTGGTGCTTATTTTGTTTTTGAATGAGTACGAGAAAATTATGAGAGGTGAGTCTAATTTCACAAGGTTAATTTTTTGAAAGATTAGAATAGAAAGAAGTTTGTAAAAAATATTTTGCTCATTTCCATGCATACTTAACTTATAAGTAGAGTCACCATACAATTTATACTCCAAATTGGGACACTTGGTGAATAAAAGGGGCACTATTAATAATTATAGTACATGTAAACTAAGACTGCCTTATGAAAACTGGGACATATAGTCACCCTATTTATAAATTAGCATATAAAGAAGAGACGGAGATATCTAAACAGAAATCTATAGGACTGAAATAGGACGGATTTAAAAGAATTAGTATTCTACGTCTGTGACTCTATTTCTGTTTTGTAAATATGTTCATTTGTACCATTTTTTTAGATTCCACACAAAAGTGATATCTGTCTTTCTCTGTCTGACTTACTTCACTCAATCTCTAGGTCCTATGACAATCTCTAGGTCCATCCATGTTGCTGCAATGGTTACCAGGGGGCGAAAGGGGCAGGGGGAGATAAACTGGGAGATTGGGATTGACATATACACACTACTAATATAAAATGGATAACTAGTAAGGACCTACTGTATAGCACAGGGAACTCTACTCAATACTCTGTAATGACCTATACAGGAAAAGAATCTAAAAAACAGTAGATATATGTATATGTATAACTGCTTCACTTTGCTGTACACCTGAAACTAACACAACATTGTAAATCCAACTATATTTCAATAAAAATTTTTTAAAATAATTAGTAAAGAGCATTTAACTTTTTAACAGACTCTGGATTTAAAGGAAAGAGGTGGTCTGAATTGATACTATAAGTGAGGAGGAGGAAAGGGCTTACATTTTTAAAAAGGGGGAAATGTTCAGAAAAATCAAGGAATGGGAGTTACATCTGGTTTTGAACAGACAGTGATAAAATGGGATCAAAAGTTAAGACGAGGTTATTTCAGAGGCTCTTGCTAAATCTACATAGCAGGATTATTTAAATGTCCTGTTTAAATATGACACTTAAAAAGGATCAAACCGTCAAGTTTTTTTCCCTTCTAACTCTGGAGAAGTGTTCTTTCTCTTTGTCATCACTGTAAGGGGAAACATCATAAATTCTTGTTCTAAATATGATTCAAAGTGAAGTAGTTTATTCATTTATTAAGAATATAAGGTTTCAGTCTCCACAAAGTAGCCATTCTGTTCACCGCCATCCCTCCTTCCTTTCTTTCCTTCTTACTTTCCGTCTTTCTTTCCTTCCTCCTTCCCTTCCTTCCTTCCCTGACTCACACCCCCTGTCCCTCTCTTTCTTTTAAGTAGAAACATAAACATCTCAGGTCTAAAGGTTATCAAAAACACACTACTTTGGATAACTCACAAAGGCAGTATCTTGCCAAGTTCTTGGTTTTACTGGAAATGTCACAGCACCATGTCTTGTTATAGAAGCACAATCCACAGCATCTTCTGACAGTACAGTTGTTGTCAGGTGACAGTGTTGACGCCACCTCACCTCCTGCCATGTGAGGACAGGATGGCTATACAGATGACATGGGAAAGATGTGGCCCACAGTTTGTGCCACGATCTTTAGGCCCTGCTTGTTTCCTTGCCAGGATTCTCTGCAGATCCTGATGGTGTGCTCAGCACACTCTCTTGCTCTCCTGCAATACCCCTTCTTTATTCCCAGGAAAACCCCCGCCACATCCCTTCCCACTCTTTCCTTAATAAACAATGACACAATTTATTTATTTAAAGGCCTGCTTTCTCCCTCCAGACTCTGCAGAGAATAACTACAAGTAATTCTTTTATAGAGAAAATGATTTACGTTTTCTATTTTATGACCAGATAAAAAGCAGACAGTTTTACTTGTGAGGCTCTAGGTGTGACGCTCAGAGATTTCAGGAGGACACAACTCTGCCCCTTCTGCTAAGTGCAGTGAAAAAACTTGACCTTTAGAGACAGGCCAGAGAAAATGTTTTTCAAGAGGACTGTCAAGAGCCTGGAGCCAGGGAGGAGTCCTAGTCTATCCCAGGGATGCTGCTTTTCCCTTTCAAACCAGCTGTGCAGATCAATAATTTGGCTAATGATATGCCTGAAAAAGGCATTTTTCTCTAGAAACCCATTAATCAATTTACCAGCAACACAAGCACATAAGAAGGTTGTACCTATTTACTATTACATTATTGTATGTTGTAATATATAATATATATTATACTCTAAGAATGCCATATTAAAAAATCTTGGCTCAGCCCAGGTAACTATACTTAATATTTTATAATAACCTAAAAGGGAAAAGAATCTGAAAAAAAAGAGATATATATGTATGTATAACTGAATCACTGTGCTGTACACCTGAAACTAACACAACATTGTAAATCAACTATACTTCAATTTAAAAAAATAAAAAATAAAATTACCCATGTTAGACCACTGACAATTTCATGTGATTCAACCTAATAGGTTCTTAATAAAGATGTATGGAATACATAAAAAAATAATAATAAAGTAGAAAATCTTGGCTCAATGCCTTTCAGATCCAGTCTTAAAACCCGAATCAAGAGGTTTTTGATTTGCTGTCATAAAAAATAAGCACCTCTTCACATTGATATCTCTTTAAGTTTAACTGTTCTTTATAGAAGACTTAAAATGAGTGACAAGGTATTGGGTTGGCCAAAAGGTTTGTTAGGTTTTTCCCATAAGATGGCTCTAGTAGCACTTAGTTCTCTTTAACTTCATTCAAGACAATTTTGTTAGACTGTGTGTGACAGCTGTCATATCAGCGTGCATTTAAAAAAAAGACTTATCAAAATTGGTGAATTTTTGTGTAGCTATTTTAATATTCAAGATGGAAGAAAAAAAGCAACATTTTCAGCATATTATGCTTTATTATTTCAAGAAAGGTAAAATGCAACTGAAACGCAAAAAAAGATTTGTGCAGTGTATGGACCGATACTGTGCTGTGACTGATCGAATGTGTCAAAAGTGGTTTGCGAAGTTTCATGCTGGAGATTTCTCGCTGGACGATGCTCCATGGTCGTGTAGACCAGTCGAAGTTGATAGCAATCAAATCGAGACATTCATTGAGAACAATCAACGTTATACCACTCAGGAGATAGCCGACATACTCAAAATATCCAAATCAAGTGTTGAAAATAATTTGCACCAGCTTGGTTATGTTAATCGCTTTGACATTTGGGTTCACGTAAGTAAAGCGGAGAAACCTTCTTGACAGTCTTTCCGCATGTGATTCTCTACTTAAACGTAATGAAAATGTTCTCTTTTTAAAACAAACTGTGACAGGTAATGAAAAGTGGCTACTGTACAATAATGTAGAACAAGAGATCATGGGGCAAGAGAAATGAACCACCACCAACCACACCAAAGGTTGGTCTTCATCCAAAGAAGGTGATGTTGTGTATATGGTGGGATTGGAAGGGAGTCCTCTATTATGAGCTCCTTCCGGAAAACCAAACGATTAATTCCAACAAGTACTGCTCCCAATTAGACCGACTGAAAGCAGCACTCAACAAAAAGCATCCAAAATTAGTCAACAGAAAATGCAGAGTCTTCCATCAGGATAACGTAAGACCTCCTGGTTTTTTTTGTTTGTTTGTTTGTTTGTTTGTTTGTTTTCTTTTTGCGGTATGTGGGCCTCTCACTGTTGTGGCCTCTCCCGTTGCGAAGCACAGGCTCCGGATGCGCAGGCCCAGCGGCCATGGCTCACGGGCCCAGCCGCTCCGCGGCATATGGGATCCTCCCAGACCGGGGCACAAACCCGTATCCCCTGCATCGGCAGGCGGACTCTTAACCACTGCGCCACCAGGGAGGCCCAGACCTCCTGTTTTTTGATGACCAGACAAAAACTGTTACAGCTTGGCTGGGAAGTTCTGATTCATCCTCCATATTCACCAGACATTGCACCTTCGGATTTCTGTTTATTTAGGTCTTTACAAAATTTTCTTAGGGGAAAAAATTTCAATTCCCTGGAAGATTGTAAAAGGCACCTGGGCCAGTTCTTTACTCAAAAAGATAAAAAGTTTTGGAAAGGTGGAATTATGAAGTTGCCTGAAAAATGGCAGAAGGTAGTGGAACAAAAGGGTGAATACATTGTTCAATAAAGTTCTTGGTGAAAATGAAAAATGTGTCCTTTATTTTTATTTAAAAACCAAAGGCGGGCTTCCCTGGTGGCGCAGTGGTTGAGAGTCCGCCTGCCGATGCAGGGGAAACGGGTTCGTGCCCCGGTCTGGAAGGATCCCACATGCCGCGGAGCGGCTGGGCCCGTGAGCCATGGCCGCTGGGCCTGTGCATCCGGAGCCTGTGCTCCGCAACGGGAGAGGCCACAACAGTGAGAGGCCCACATACCGCAAAAAAAAAAAAAAAAAAAAAAAAAAAAAAAAAACCAAAGGCACTTTTTGGCCAACCCAATAAAATGCACATTAATGTCTGTGCTAGGGCACCCTACTGGGCCTGCCTAATGTCAAGAAACATGGGTTGCCTTCTTCAATAGCCCAAAGGAGAAAGTCTGCAACTCTGAACCATCCAGGACGGATTCATAGGCAGATGTAACACACCCTCTGGAAGCAGTTGTCCAAGGTGTGTGGTTTTGGAATCAAGAATCATTTGTTCTATACCTTCTCCCCCAGTATCAGAAATTACCAAATCTTTATCTAGAACCAAACCCTTTAAATAACTTTCAAGCTCTGTACACACATGGTCTCATTTAATCAAACAACCAGCTGAAATAATTACTATTATTATCCCCACTTTAGAGATGAGAAAACAGCCTCAGAGGTCTTGAACTTCTAACTGGCTTCATCACAGACTTAATGATTTTATTTTTTTTTTAAATTTGCACACAGGGAACAATACCCAATATCTTATAATAATCTATAAGGGAAAAGAATCTGAAAAAGAATATGTATATGTATATAATATATATATATACATAACTGAATCACTTTGCTGTACACTTGAAACTAACACAACATTGTCAACTAACTATATTTCAATTTAAAAAATAAATTTAAAAAAATTTGCAAAGCTTATTTATCCAGTTTTCCTTTTTATACCTCAACTCAATGATCATGCAGATGGAAACTACTACCATGGGCAGATGTAAATACTTAATTGGACTTTACAAATACATATAAATATGATCTTGCTATCCAATCTAAACTTGGAATATCTGCTAGTTCTGAGGATGATTGACGAATTGAAGAATCGCAACTCTGAATTTTTGTTTCAAATACTGTCTTTACTACCCTTAGAAAATGAAAGCTGTTTATATTTCTCATACGCTTGGGGAAAAAAAAAAGAAAAGAATCATTTGTTCTGGAATTTGTAGGCAGGTCTAAGTAGCAGAGATATAGAACCAGCTCATCTTCACCAGCCTTTTCAAACTCAGAGCTAAAAGGTACCCAGAGAAGGCATCCTATAGTTTCTTGATGAGTCTACACTCTCACTTTCCCTTCTACTACCAGTATTCTATTTACCCCATTATTTTGTACTTGTCTTTGCCTGTGATGTTGAACCTCCCACTTGTGATTCCAGAGAGTAGGTCTCTTTCTTGCCAACACCAGCTCAGAATATTGACAAAATCAAAAATAGTCATGGCCTTTGAAAATACAGTGCTTCTGTTTGAAAGGCTCCCCTGAGCAGCAGGGAAGAGAAAAAAAAAGGTGAAGGAAAAGAACATCAGAGAGAAGCAGGCACACAGCTAAAAATCTTTCTTCTCTGCCCTTGGTCTTGTCTTGTCTCTTCTTATTTCTTCCACAGCCCACTCAGTTGCTTCCTCCCCTCTTCCTGGATTTTCACACTCTTAACTCTCCTCCCACTTTTCCTTTCTCTTTTAACCTTAGCACTGTCAACAGTTAAAGGACAAGATGGGCCCCTTATGAGCCGAAACAAATTCATCAATGGTGATGGTCACCACCAGGACGTATGTGAATGGATTCTGATGGCCTGGTAATGACTTGTATATTTAAAGAGGACACCTTCCAAGTTCTCTGCACAGCATTAGGTCCTTCATAGGAAACAAAACATTGCTTTTATGTAAGATGATTTCTAACAATACTACACTATTAAGGCAACTTTTAAAAGTAAAGAAACCACTTGCAGCTCTACCACTGTCTTAAAACTTACCACTTAAATCTATTCTAATATTTTCCAGATGTACATTTTATACATTTGAAACCATAGTGCACGGATACTTTTGCACCCTGCCTTTTTTTTTTTTTTTTTTTCCGGTACGCGGGCCTCTCACTGTTGTGGCCTCTCCCGTTGTGGAGCACAGGCTCCGGACGTGCAGGCTCAGTGGCCATGGCTCACGGGCCCAGCCGCTCCGCGGCATGTGGGATCTTCCCGGACCGGGGCACGAACCCACGTCCCCTGCATCAGCAGGCAGACTCTCAACCACTGCGCCACCAGGGAAGCCCTGCACCCTGCTTTTTTAAAAAATAATAATCACATTTCTAAGTTGGTAAATAGTCTTTATAGTCTTTAAAAGTTGTATGAGTCCATTGAATGAACTATTTATACAGTTCACACAAACATTCTGTAATTACAACACTAAACCTCTGAACTGTTTTGAATAGAACACTGGCAAGCATGTTTGTGCATATGACATTTTCACATTTCAGATTATTTTTATAGACTATCATCCCAGAAGAGGCATTAATGTGTCACAGGAGGTAACCATTTTATGACACCTAACACATTACCAAATTTCACATCATAGCTTTTCCTTAAAAAAAAAAAAGTTTTGAGTATCTTCATCGTGCAAAGCATTTTGCTAGATTTTGAGGCAGAAATGAATGAACTTAAAATACAGTCTTTGCCCTGAAAAATCATGCAACCTGTTTAGGGAAATAATACATACACATGTGAAAAGAGAACTATATCGACTCTGGGGTTTCAGAGAAAGAAGAACAAGATCCTATTCAGCAGCAGCGGCTGAAGAGTTAGACTCTTAACTGAGTCTCAACTGAGTTGAGATGGAAGAATATCCAGCCAGTAAATAGTATGATAAGGAAGGAAATTAAGCAATCCGTGGAATTCCCTGTGACTCAAAAGCACCATGTGAATAAATGTGACTCAGTCTGATCCACGTAGACTGTAAACTCCCCAAGGGTAGCTCCATTGCTAGTAATAGTTATTCACCCTTGTCCTTGAAACTTCCTCTTCCCTTGTTACATCTGGTGTGATGCTATAGAGGCTAACCTCCTCTGCCTCTAACCAGTCCTCTTCTTTCTTTCAAGTTCTTCTTCTAACAACCCCTTTAAATAAGGCATTTCTCCACATTCTCTTCCAGTCCTTCCACATTTTCTGCAGGTAATGTCACTTGATCTGTTATCTCTAGCCATTACTTCTTGCTACTAACTCCCCAGTCTCTATTCCCAGCTCTCAATTCTCCTTTTCGGTCTGATACATTTCCACCTGCAGCTGACAGCATTTGAAATCCAGCAAGTCCAAAACTGAACCCTTTCCGTGTTCTCCAGATCATCTGAAAGCCTCAGTTCAGAAGCACCATCATCTTTGATGCCTCTTTCATCCTCATAGTTCAGTTCAATCAAGTTTCCAAATTTGGTCCCAGCTTCACAGTGAATCCCAATTTCCTCCTATTGTAGGCCGTCGAAATCTCTCACCTAGAATATTGTGAGGACTCCTATCTGATCTGCTTGCCTCTAACCTCATCCCCTCAATCTACGCTCCACACCATTACCAGGTAGCTTCCTAAAGCACAGAGTAGATTGTATAACTTGTCTACACGAGGACTTCCAATAGATCTAGTCAGAGGCAGAGTCAAATCCAAATACATTAATGCATCTCCACAAATCCTTTATGACTTGGATGCATTATAATTCTCTAATTTCATCTCCTCACACTACACCTGTCTACAGACAGACAGAGAGACAGACAGAGAGCCACACACACACACGCGTGCACACACACACACACACACAACCTTGGACCATTTAAAATTTACTGAAAATAAACATGGACTTTAACCCAGCTGAACCTTTTCTTCTGCAGTTTCCTTTGAATTGAATACTCTCACATGCTCTGGTCTACTGAAATCTAATACAACCTTTAGGTCCAACCAAATGTCATCACTTCCAAAAAGCATTCCCAGACCTCTGTCTCCTCAACTTGAACTCCTATGTTCTAACTTCCTATGTTCTGCAGCACAGAGTAGTTCATTTACATTTCTGTCTGCATGACTAGAATGTTCCTTGTCTGAAGGTCAAGTTAAGAAATTCCATAAATTGAAGTGTGACTAATTTTTTAATCTCTCTGGCCAAAGGCTGAGCTTCCCCCTGCTACTTGATAAAAGGCTATTAGAGGATTGCCAGCTAAACCTAATTCAATAGAATTCTTACCCAATAGGTATGGAGAGAGGAGGGGAAAGAAGGAAAAAAGAGTCTGAGAAGTTACCAAAGATTTTCCTCTCCAATCAGCCCTACGATATATCTTTGATGATACATGAGATATCAAGAACTCTAATCACTTGTCATGATGGGTTCTTAAGCAAAACTGTGGCATTGCAAAGTCAAGTTCTTGTGCTAGGCTCTTTTGTCCCCAGTTCAAGGCCCTTGCTTAGGTTTTAAGTGAGAGCTGTAAGTTCAGAAGACTCCCAGGCTCTAAGTGTTCCCCAGTCCCTTGCTGTTCCATGTGATGCTGACTGGTGTCCTAGCACATTGTGGGATGCCCTGATCCCCAGATAAATCTGAGGTAGGACAGAGGCCAGAGAGAGGAAGGGAATTTGCAACCAACACTCCCGCTTTATTTATCACTTACCCTGGGAAAGTACTGAGCTAACAAAAAAGGAAAAAAGAAAGCCAAGTTATTTAAAGAGCGGGAGCTAAAACATCAGAAACATTAACGTTTCTAAATAAAAAAGGGTGTAGAGCATGAGTCTTTTTTTAAAGTCGATTTCATATCTTAAGAAAACTGGATTTTAAATGATATTTTTGAATGGACCATACAGCCCTGTTTATTAGGACTCAGGGTTATTCCCAAGACCTATTTCTGACTTCCTGAGTTCATGACATTAGATGGCACTGTATTTTTTCCATTTGCGTAGCAGAGGCAAGTTAATGATAGTATCTGCTTTTGCCTGAAGTGAGGTTGGTAAAAGAAACACATTAAAATGATGAGGATAAATGGTCGTGTCTCATCAAGACCAGTTCTCCATTATTCTTCATGCTAAATTCCCACAGTATTTTGTTTTACTTGTTCAAAAACTATACATGTTGTTGGATTACATGGATGAAAAGAATAAAACAACCAGTGAACAATAAAGGCAATCTCGAAGTCTGACTATATTTGATAAACTAAAATGAAATAGAAATCAGGAAGACATAGAGTGGCACCTGATGCTTATTCCAACCTGGTATATGCACACCAATAGCTTACAATCTGAGAAAGAGAAGACTGTAGGTACACAGAACGCCTCATACGCTTAGTCTGTCGATTCTATTTGCAAAGGTGAATGCATCAATTACTAGCTCAGGAAAGAAAAAAAAATGAAAACATATTCCCTTTTTTTGCACTGACTGCTAAATGATTGACTGATTATGATTCAGTAAACTAAGGCATTTTGAACAAACAGCAGAATTCACTAATTTAGAATCTAATGGATACATGTGCTAAATAACTATAAACCAATAACTATAGCTAAATATCTGATCCAGCATTATAAATTTATCTGCAAATAAGAACCACTTACAAAATAGAATGAATAGAACTGTCTCAAGATAATCATAAATTATTTCTTTTTCCAAGTGTTATAGAGTGCTTATTATATAGTGTGGAGCAGTACATGTGCAGAGCAGGAGCTCTGGCTTCCTAGGTCCACAGACAAGGGTTCAAATCCTGACTCTGCCAAAGCACTTAGTAGCCCTGGGATTTCAGGATATTTCTTAACCATTTCACACCCATTTCCTCTCTCAGAAAATGAGGGTGATAATATCTATGTTATGGGATTGTTGTAAGAATTAACTGAGGGGATGCCATGTATCATGCTAAGCTTAGTGTCTGACACAAGATACATTCTCAATAAATGTGCCTTCTATTATTATTAATGAGGTTAAAAAGTTGAACAGTCAAGACAGTGCTCCTAACTTCGTATTCTACAAGAAATTCATAGAATAATCTAGTTCAAACACACACACAAAATGAAAATACTTCCCCCAGTGCCCAACTGTGCCTGGTATTTCTCCGATTTGCTTCCATGGCCCATTTTGACACACAGAGTGAAGACCTCCCAGGAGAATCAGAAAATGTCCTATATATTACCGGAATTTCCATTGAATGGAACAGGCTTTGCATAGAACCTTATCGATTATTTTCCTTGGTGATGGTTTTTCTAATAGAGATTTACCAAAAGATTTCTGTAGTGACTTGGCAATACTCTAAATATTTTATTTCGAAATCCTCTTATGCTTTTCTGAAGGTCATGGGCTGGGTCTATGTAATTCTCTTTGCAGCAACACATGCAATCGGTTGCTTAGGAAATCCTTTTTGAGATGGTGAAGAGCTCTGTTTCTCATTAAGTGGCTTTGAACTTTGGCACTGCCAAGTCCTGACTCTGGATGTACCCTTCACATTACTACATAATTCAATTCAAACAGCAAAGTGATTATCCTCTCTCCCCAAGACTTGAGGAATGTGTTTCCCCTTGTGCTTTCTTATGTATCTTTATCAAGCCAGTCCATTCTAACGAAAGGATTCCACTATTTCCTAAATTCCTTATTCTGACCCTTCTCTTAACTTGATGTCTCAGTGCTGTGTTGTGACACTAGGGGGAAAAAAAGCTAGGGAGTCAAAAATGGGTTAGGAACATAATTCTCTACCACGCTGCAGAAAAGAAGGACAGGGTTGGCTTAAATCCAAAGGTCAAATATATACAGGCTTTCTTCTGGGAAAAGAATGTCAAACCTGTTTAAAAGTCTTTTGAAGTGAGTTTACACTCTCAGACTTCCAAAATTAACCATTCTGATATTTCTGTGAGCAAAGTTAGATTGATTAGCTTTCCAGGGTTATGTGTTATCAGATAAACAAAGCAATATATTTTACATAAATACTTTTGACCAAAATGGCATGGGGGAGCACAAGAAGCTGAAAAGATGCCCTCTGGGACTGCCCAAGGTTTTTCACAGACAGAGGGAGCAAATTCGCCATGTGAATGTAATTTTCAACACAATACTATGCAAGCCGGAACAAATGTACAGCCCCCTTTCCTAACTCTTCTTTTATTAATGCTTCTAAATTATGTGAGAATTTTAGGGCTTCAAATTGGATTAAAGGTTGGCTGAGTAGGATGCTAAATTGCTGGGGGAAAAAACCTTAACAAAAATTCTTGTTGTGCCCCGTAAAAAGTCTCTTTCATTTCAGAATTACTTTCCTCGGAATGTCAAGGAGAAGAATCTCAAGTCTGTTTATCTTATTCAAGACCCAGGCCTCCCACTGAGCTTTTTCTGCTTTGTGATGGGAAACATATATTTTTCTATCACCATTATTTTCTCAAGAGCGTAAAGAAGAATGAATAAAACGGTTTTGATTTTTAGGGCCTCCTTAACTTAGTCTTATTTTACCATATAATCAGTTGTCTCCTATTAGCTTGGAGTCAATAAACATCATATTATAAATACATCTATATGCAAAATCACGGATATCCCATTTTCTTGTGCCAGCGTCAGCATATACAGGGAAACACAGAATGTTAGATAGAGTGAGTTAAAAGGAGCCTTAGAGATTATCCAGCTGCCTTATTTCAGAAGTTAATAAAATGAACCTCAGAGAGGTTAGTCATTTCTCCCAAAAAAGCTTGTATCTGATCCTCCCCACACCCTTCCCCAAGTTCCAGTCCAGTGTGATACTGTGGGTGGAGGAAAGTAAAACTACCATGTACTGAATACTGTATGAGGCTTTCATGTCTTTTTCCCCATTCAGACACACTCAACAATTTAATATCATGCGTATCGTCATTTCTGTGTTATCCATAGATGTCCTAAGTGTAGTTTAAGGTCACATATCTGGGCAATGACAATACTTTTTTTATAGTCATTGTGCATATTTTTGAAATAATACTAGAAAATTAAAGTTATGAATACAATTTAGGTTATAGCAAACAACACATACGTGTAAACATTCTTAAAAGCTCATTTGATAGGTACCAGTAACAAAAGCATTATATGTGGTTCTACTAGGAGAAGAAAGGGTAACTTCTGCAATGCACTCAAAGGGCAAGAATCACTCTAAAAAAGGATGCCCTTAAAATGTCCCCAAAAACATTTTTATTCAGCCATAAATATGAATAACTGAAGTTGCAAAAACCCTATTCATATTAACTCATAGATCTCAACCTCCTGGGAGGGACCAGCTCTAGAGTTTTGTATGTAGCCATATCCTAAATCTCAAACGAGTTTCCAGCTAAGATAGGTAGGTAGGTAGATAGGTAGATAGACAGGTAGATAGGTAGATAGATAGACAGACATGTGATATAGATATATACAATATCTATATATTCATCCTCCTGCGCAGGTGGCTTTCATTCTTACTATCTTAGAAATTTAAATGTTGTAAAGACAAAATAAACAGACATATGTCCAGAAAGTTTAGCAGCATGTTCGTATATTTTTCTAATTTCCTAAAATGTCAAAGTATAAATAACCACTGAAAGAACAAATGACTACTGTATATTTGATGTCTTTCAAATGGCTTCATCTGGAAAACATACTCTCTCTGACTAAGCAAAAGTGGTTGGTCTATAACTGTATTTAAATACGCGTTATGTTGTCAAGTTAAATTTGCGAATAATACTGTCTATGAATAGGAAAATAAGATAGGAATGCCTGACAACAAACTAACTTCTTTTAAGAAATATGATAAGCATAGCTTCTTTCCCTTATTTGTATTTTTTTAAAAATCATGTGAATCATACCAAAGTATCTTTTCTCCAAACTTAGAACTGTGACAGCCCTAAAAGAACAGGAATGTCTATTTTCCATGGACCCCAGGGGCAACCCAGGAATAGCCCTTTAGTACAGACTGCACGGTTCACAGAATTTTAAGTAGTCTTAAATAAGGTGATCCTCTTCTCAATGGGAAATGAATGTGTTTTGAGGCTCTGTCTTTTTCCTGATTAGCTGGCTCTGTGTGAATCTGGGTCTTTAGGAATCTGACCTTATCGGTATAAGTGGAATGGGCCTATGGGAAAAAGTCAAGAAAGATAAATGAATGAAGTTTGGAAAACACAACTAGTTGGTATATCAGTCAAGGGGTTGAGAATGAGCGGGAAGAAAGGAAATGTTCCACAGAGAGGGTAATGTTAGAGCTATATCTCAAAAAAACTGGGATTTACAAGTCAGAGGACATAGGGCACTGCATTTCCTATGATGTCATGTCATGGTTACAAACCAAATTTCTGCCTATGGTTAAGGGCCAATGGCTAGCCTCTGAGATTCTACACTTCACTCCAATCATAAGGCAGACTTTGGTTTTCCTTGGAACCGTTTGGCTGGAACTTTAAAGACATAGGAGCATCTCAAGTACAGCAATGATCACACTGCATTGTCATTATCCGATTGCCCTGTCTCCTCTACTTGAAGGCCGGGGACATATTTATATCACACTGTACCAGTGTCTGACAAATTTATACTCTCAAATGACTAAACAAATCAATGAATGAGTAAGGATTTAACCAAGACAGCAAAGGCCTTGCAGGGGCCACTCTTGCCCTTTGCAGTGTGTAATAATGTTCACTAAAAGAAGCTCAGAATGCCCCATGTTACCCTGAGTCAGTTCTGAGTACCCCTGAGAGGTCTAAACCAGTCCAGAGGACTCCTCGGGGTTCCCGATCAATCTTAGTTAAAACTTCTCTGAAAAATAACTTCACATCCGTTAGGGAGGTTATCTAAACTGACCCTTCCACTGCGACTCCTCCAGCTACTGGTCTAGGGTCCACTTCTGGAGATGCTAGCATAGCTATGGGTTGTTAGGTTCACTTTGGTTCACCACCAAAACAGGCACAAACCTCTGCGTCCTGCCAGCATGTTTCATTTCAGGGTACGTTAGTATTTTTGTTCTTGCTTCCTTTGTAAATGAAAAAGATTTTTTTAAAAAATATGAAATCCATGGAAAGATCATAGAATTTGGTGACAGAGATCTGAGTTTGAATCTTGGCTTTGCCACTTTCTGTTGGACCATGAGTGAATTAACTCCCTGAGTCTCAGTTTGCTTACCTGAAGAAACAGGGATAATAGTACTTACTTCCTAGGGGGCAGTGGGCATCAAATATGACGTACCTGAGACGGTGCACCAAACAGGTATTCAGTACACTATTTACTATTTACTTTAAAGATGCCTAAGGAAATAAGAACATTTTTGTAATGCACAAAAGCTAACCACTTTTTCTCAAGATGGCTGGAAACAAGGCGAATGCTGCTTCTATTTAAATACAAACATGGTGATTGCGTTAGCTACTTAATTAATATACTGGGCACATTTTGCAGCTGCTGTGTAGCTTTAAAAATGCAAAATAAATTCCTTTTACTTGAAGAATAGGAGGAAAAGGAAATAAATTCACTGCGACAGAATGGTATGTTGAGATTTATACCTGAACTGCAATATTTTGTTAGGAATGGTTTTCCAGGAAAGGTTGCATCCTAATAAATAATGATATTGTTTTATAAATAGTATAATGCTGTCATGGTCAGCTGATTTACACCGAACAGTTATTTTTTTTGACGTATAGTTGATTTACAATGCTTCAGGTGTATAGCAAAGTGATTCAGTTGTGTGTGTATATATAAATATGTGCACACATATACATATATACATATATATGTACATACATACATATGCATGTACGTACGTACATATACACATATATATGTGTGTGTGTACATACATGTGTATATATATATACACACACATATATATATTCTTTTTCAGATTCTTTTCCATTACAGGTTATCACAAGATGTTGAATATAGTTCCCTGTGCTATATAGTAGGTCCTTGTTGTATATCTATTTTATATATAGTACTGTGTATATGTTAATCCCAAACTCCTAATTTATCTCCCCCACACCTTTCCCCTTTGGTAATCATAAGTTTGTTTTCTATATCCGTGAGTCCATTTCTGTTTTCTAACTAAGTTCATTTGTTTGTATCATTTTTTTAGATCCCACATATAAGTGATATCATATGATATCATATGATATATGATACTTACTTCACTTAGTATGATAATCTCTAGGTCTATCCTATTTTCTTGCCTTATGACTCTGAATTTTCTAAGCTTTAAGAAAGTACCTGACTCAAAAGACAGCCTATCAAGGAAGTCAGGTAAAAAAGCAAGAAATACAGCAAACTATTCATCTCCATCAGCCCTTCCTCAATAATGCAACAGTAGTTATTCGATCCAAATAATGGGCATTCAGTGATAATATTCAGTATGGACTAATCTCTTACTTTTCTCTTTCCCTAAATACTTTCCCCATGGTCTCCTAGACTTTTTACCCTTGGTTTCCTCAATTTATTTTTCTTGTTAGTTATATTCCTATATTCCTATTTATGCTTCTAGGAAAATATAAAATCAATCTTTCTGTGTGTGGAGAAATATACCATCCTGACGATTCCAGGAAATCTCCCTATTTCAATTATTATAAGTTTTCCAAAGTGCTGCATGACCATTAAATGCCTTGTTTCTTTTTCACCTGTCAGTTCTATCATTTAATAATCCTACATCACCTAAATTAGATCTGTCTTACTGGTATTTGGGTCAAAAAGTTACATTTTAGGATGAGCTACAGCTGGAAAGGAAGAACCCCTAAGGCTCAGAGAGGTAAAGTGACGTAGGCAGCCTCACCCAGCTCATATGAACTCAGGAAACACGCGGGTCCAGAAGCTGTGCTGTGTTTCAACTCTCTCTCTCTCTCTCTCTCTCCTGCTTCAATGAGGCTAAAACCCAGCCAATGGGTAATCTTAGTGGGCAGCATCTGGTAACTTTCCTGAAGACAGAGACATGTGAGCATTTGCAATAGAGAGGCATGGCCATTCTGCCTGTAAGGCAAATACTGACACACATAAAAGTAAATGTGGCACATACTAACCTGTACAAACAAACAAACAAACAATAGCACGTGTGTGTGTATGTGAAGGCCAGTGTTCTACAAACTGGATGATATGAAAGGAACACCAGCTATTCTGAGAACACTGAACCTGCTGATGGCAGTTTACCCTGGGATGGGATGCAACACAGGTCAAGGCTCCTGGCCCACAAAACATGGTCCTTGATTCTATTCCTGCTGTGTAAATGTCCTCATCTGGCATCAGACCCTACTGAAAGTACCCAATAAATATGTGTGAATGATTATTGAGAAGTGTAACTAACAAGACTGCAGGTGTGTTCCCAGCAATAAGTCACAATAACACGTTTCTATCACAAAAACTAGTGATGATTCTTACTTTGAAATTAGATGGTGAATGTCTTCAGTAATTAGATTTTCTGCTTGTTAAAATCTCCTAATAGGTACTGAAAGTTGTACCATACACACTAGAGGAATCCAATAAAATGCTAGATTAACTACACATAGCTGTGACTTGAAATATTTGAAAACAATATATTACACATTAGAAATATAAGGAAACATAAATATAAACATAATTGAAATGATAAACAGGAATTAGAATTTAAGTTACCGATGAATACACGATCTTCTGATAGAACTACCTGTTAAGCCACAGATGTTGAGCTTTCCTGGAAACCAGGACTGTTGGCCTCAGTTAATGGGCTGCTCTTGTACACCCAAGGCAAAGAAAATTAAATACCGCCAACACAGATCACACAAGCACAGAATCTGTCTGAAGTTCAAGAACGAAGATGATTTATATATTAGTAAACAAATGCCCACTATTTGCCTCCAGCATCTTCTTTCAGGTTTCTTTGTTTAGTTCTTAGCAAGCATGCAAATAATAGGTTCCTCATTCCCAAGATGCCATTATCTGCAGCAACTGCTGTCTTGTAGGCTGTGATGCTCATGGCAGATCAGAGTATCCTGTTTAAAGATGGTCAGTGATTAGGTAAAGGTAACGTGCATTATCTTGTTGCATTTTATCTATAGGAGAGGCAGCTGTGCTTTGAGCTTCTTGCAAGAGCTGCGGCCATCCAGTTACAGAGAAGCTGAGGGTCCTCTAAAGTCAGGCGGAGCCAAAACTCACTCCATCATTTTTTTTTTTTTTTTTTTTTTTTGCGGTATGCGGGCCTCTCACTGTTGTGGCCTCCCCCGTTGCGGAGCACAGGCTCTGGACGCGCAGGCTCCGGACGCGCAGGCTCAGTGGCCATGGCTCACGGGCCCAGCCGCTCCGCGGCATATGGGATCCTCCCAGACCGGGGCACGAACCCGTATCCCCTGCATCGGCAGGCGGACTCTCAACCACTTGCGCCACCAGGGAGGCCCCATCATTTTTATATATACTTGGTCTTGGAATTTGTTTTAGAACCATGTCCTTTACCTTTCTCACAATACCAGATCAAAAGAGAAAATAATTGAAGTACAAGGTAAATAAGTTATGCACAGGTATGAAAAACTGTCCAGTATACACTCTTAAGTGAATAATGCAGGTTATGGAATAGAATGCAATCTATGATCCCCTTTAGCCATTTTGTATGTAACCAGTGAATGTTTGGCATGTGCGTAGGGATATTTGGAAAGTACTCGATTATTAGCAATGAAATGGGTAAGGAAGTATGAGTTAGGTATTGTGGAATACTTTCAATTTCTAAGGTGTATCCAAACAGCGGTGGTTGTATAGCTAGAGAGACGGATAGATACTACTGTGTAATTCAAAAAATCATGAAGATACATCATGCAAAAAATAATCAAAATAAAATATATCCTATTTATACCTATTCTGCATACCTTCACAAATTCAGTTAAAACTACTAGGCCAAAAAAGCGGAATACATTTCATCACTTCATGATTTTTTCGAGGTTTTAATGTGCACTGTGGATACCTATTGAGAATAAATAGTCACATGAAGCAGAATAAAAATGTTCATATACAGAGAACAGAAGGTCCCAGTGCTGACTGTAGCCTGTACCCCTGTTAAATTTTGGCCAATTTGTTTTAAAGTCAAGATATTTTAGGTACTCTTTAGACATAGAAGTGGTGGTCTATGATTCTGATCCACATATACCTTTGCTATCCATAAGGACCGTGTCGGGTTCAAATGCCCTGTCCTCATTCTGCAAAGTGATTGGGCAAATTGGTCCAAAGGGCAATTGGGAGACTGGGCTTGTCAAACACAGCTCTCCATTTCCTCCTTTTTTTGCGGTACACAGGCCTCTCACTGCTGTGGCCTCTCCCGTTGCGGAGCACAGGCTCCAGACGCGCAGGCTCAGTGGCCATGGCTCATGGGCCCAGCCGCTCCGCGGCATGTGGGATCTTCCCGGACCGGGGCATGAACCCGCGTCCCCTGCATCGGCAGGCGGACTCTCAACCACTGCGCCACCAGGGAAGCCCCTCCATTTCCTCCTTGAGAAACCCAAGTTTAGGCTCAGGATTTTTGCTGTATGATCCTCTGCCCAGCACAAGGATCCCACAGTGCTCGAGGTTTTCAGAGTTTAATACCTAAGTCTGACCCAGGCTAATCCATTTCTTGCTAAATTGCAAGCTCAGTGTGAGAGCAAGGAAAATGGAATTTCCTCGTGCAAGTCAGCCTCATCGGTGTGGAGGGCAGGAGGTCTGGAGGGCAGGAGGGCAGGAGGAAGTCTGGGGGAGTTATTTCAGAGACAATGAGAGGGCAAAGCACCCTCTCCCTGCCCAAAACACACACCAGAGAGCTAGGCTTGAGTTCTTGTTCCTTTTTGCGTAAGGCTTTGATTCCTGCACAAATACAAATTCTCCTGAAAAAGTTCACAGTTTGGGCTATCGTCAGCCATCTTATAACCTACTATGGGTCATTTTATGTTTTCCATTTGGGAGAAAGCTCTTGAAGGAGCTGATGCCCAAGAGTAGAAATGAGTGGAGTCTACAGAGGAGGGCAAGTAACCTGGGCTACTTCCTTGTTTGATATGGGACTAGCTTTGCTTTGTGTGCTCTCTGGTGTTTTGTGCCTTTTTTTTTTTTTTTCACATATGAAAAAGTGAGATCAGCAATTAATTGCCTTCCCCAAAACAGGTTAATTCATCTTCAGGAAGGAGCTCAAAGAGCACTAGCAAGCACTTTTCCCTAGGATTAGCTTGATTTTCAAATGCATGTCACAAATTTGGATGGATAAATAAAGCAAAGCAAGTGGTGGCGGTCAACAGCTGCCCTCTCACCTGGCCTTAACTACCCTTCTAACTAGAACCATCGCACCACAAAAACACATTTAGATTGCTCTGGAGTCTAAATCAAGTAACTGAGATGGAAGCTCTGGGCATTTTTGTAAAACAAAAGAGAGTTCCTTCCATGGCTTTGCTGATCCTTAGCTTACCTCCTATGAATTAAGTCCTTCCTTGGCTTACCTTCTATGAATCAAGACATTTTTTTAAATAACAAAAATGCTGTAGTGTTTTCAAAATACAGAACAAATCAAATTACTGTGTCTTTCAGGTCTTATGAGATTCCAGCAAATATCAACAACCAGTTAAAACATCATGGTTTTGGACCTGGATTCTAGTCCTAGGTTTCAGCACGTATTAACATCATGTCTTTAGGAAAGTTTCCTAACTTCTCTGAGCTTCTCCTTCTTATGTGCAAAAAAAAAAAAAAAAAAAAAAAAGCTTCTTTTTCTTATGTGTACAATTAATATCACCTAGTTCTCAAGATTGTTTGTAAGACTATATAAGCGTGTGTGAATGGACTCTTTTAAACCATAAGGTTATTTTAAAAACATTATTATTAATATTGGTTTTATGCATGACTTCCATTTCTGCCACCCACAGGGCAATAGTGATAATGGGCCAAATTTCACTGCATGGACCACCGAGGAGGAGCATAATTCTCACACTTGAGGCAGATTTAGCAAATCCTTCTAAAATGATGCACCCTATCTGCTTAATGTATGGACACTGTTTATGCTATTAAGGAAAAACATTTTTAACCTTAGCAAAAGGCAAAAAGGTGGACAGCATGTCCTTTCAGTATCATATGAGGGCACAGACCTAACCAAGGGTTATTTAATTATTTAGGGAAAGAATGTTTTGCTGGTTCAGTTTGTTTGTTATTGATTCAAGGTCCAAGGCTTAGTGAAGTTTCATGTTAACATGGAGAATTTTCTCTGGTAGAAATATAAATAATTTATGTCTGATAGAAAAGATAACCCCAAAGGTTGCAATGTATTGCTCAGTAGATATGTACTAACCACTCTGTATCTCAAACAGCACTCTTAGTCTAGCATTTATTAAATGGCCTATACATACTCGGCTCTTTAAACTGGCCTTGTGATCTTACTGAATCCCTAACTAATAAATAAGTTGAATAAATTTTTGACATGTTCTTATATGTATGTAAGTCATGTTTTTAAGTTTTTTTAAACTATGCTTTAACTGTGATAAAGAAATTTTGTTGTTGTGGCAGTCCCAACATTTTTCCAGTATCCTGATATTGGAAAAGAGAGTAATAGAACATGAATGGGAAGAGAAATGGATGAATGACTAGATGGAAACAAAGAGTTTCTGGAAAATTTAAGTTAAAAATACTGTATGATATCACTTACACGTGGAATCTAAAAAATAGTACAAATGAATGTCTATGCAAAACAGGAGCAGATTCACAGATACAGAAAACAAAGTTGTGGTTACCAAAAAGGAGAGGAAGGGGGGAGGGGCAAATTAGGGGAATGGAATTAACAGATACTAACTACTATGTATAAAATAGATAAGCCACAAGGATACACTGTATAGCACAGGGAATTATAGCCATTATCTTGTAACAAACTATAATGGAGTAGAATCCGCAAAAATACTGAATCACTATGCTGTACACCTGAAACTAACACAATATTGTAAATCAACTATATTTCAATTTAACAAATGTTAAAAGTTGCTTTCTCTATGTATTTCGCCTGGGGGTCAATGTGCTGTTATATGGTTTACGGTGACAAGTAAGTTGGGGAAATTACTTAAAAAGTGGCTCCTTCTAATAACTGGAATGTACACTATTACAGTTGCACTTGATGATTCTAAATTCTCATGGAATAAACTTCAATGTGCATTACTATCCGCTTATACTTTATATCTGAGCTGATGGAAACCCAGAGAGTTTAGAGGGTAACTAAAAGATCAGTCACTTAAAATATGAACAGTATTCCGTATCCCTGACACTGTGCTAAATGTTCTCACCACTTGAAGATTTATACCTGGATGAAACATATCCACACAGAGGTCCTCACCACATACATTAAAAGATAGCAAGCCCGATTCCAGCTGTATCCTGAAATTTCTGCATAAGTTTGGACTTTCAGGACTGAAGCCTTCAAGACCTCATCTAATTATGAAGATATTGGACTAAATCAAGACTCTCTTTCTCTGTGAAATATTCAACACAAAAAAGGGAAGGCAGGGCTTTCCTGGTGGCGCAGTGGTTGTGAGTCCGCCTGCCGATGCAGGGGACACGGGTTCGTGCCCCGATCCGGGAAGATCCCACATGCCGCGGAGCGGCTGGGCCCGGGAGCCATGGCCGCTGAGCCTGCGCATCCGGAGCCTGTGCCCCGCAATGGGAGAGGCCACAGCAGTGAGAGGCCCGCAAATCCAAAAAAAAAAAAAGGGAAGGCAAAAGATATATGATTCAGGGCTTCCCTGGTGGCGCAGTGGTTGAGAGTCTGCCTGCTAATGCAGGGGACGCAGGTTCGAGCCCTGGTCTGGGAGGATCCCACATGCCGCGGAGGGACTGGGCCCGTGAGCCACGACTACTGAGCCTGCGCATCTGGAGCCTGTGCTCCGCAACAAGAGAGGCCGCAGTAGTGAGAGGCCCGCGTACCGCGATGAAGAGTGGCCCCCGCTTGCCACAGCTAGAGAAAGCCGTCGCACAGAAACGAAGACCCAACACAGCAAAAATAAATAAAATAAATTAATAAACTCCTACCCCCAACATCTTCTTTAAAAAAAAAAAAAGATATATGATTCAACGTAAAACCTGGGAAACGCCTACTTAAAAAGAGACAGAGTAATATATAATAGACTCTCTAAAGAGTTCAGCTGCAAATAAACCTTTTAAATTCTGTTCAGTGATGCATTTCCTCGATCTGTTTGGCCATAGGATAACTCCCTTCTGCCCTACCTTTTCTTATCCATCACCTATGAACATGCCTATAAACAGCACCTATGAACTTTAAACTCAAGTTTTAAGTAACAGTTTAGGAAATTCTAGAACAATCATCTCTAAGGTCACTTGAGATTCAAACTAGTATAACAACTTCATTAAAATTTATATAGCATATATATATATATATATATATAGCACTCCAGGAACTCTTCTATTCACTTAAGAAATATCAACCCATTCAGATCAGGTGAAAACACTGGTGCCTGTGACCATCAACCTGGTATGTACTAGGGCCCATAGGATTGCATACCTACATATGCAAAATTGTTCAGGTAATTATGCAGAGCTGGCTAGAGTTTAAAACAAAGGCACCGATTTCTATAAATGAAACACAAACATACCCTAAGTTCTATAGTTGTGCTTATTACTGATTAAGGGTAAAGAGGTTCACAACAGATTGAAGAAATATGTGAATGGAAAATATAGTTTGAAAACTGCTTCGGGAGTTTCCAGACCACTCTACTTGTCATTTGGAATCAAAGAAAAACTATTAAGCTTCTGCTAATGATTGGGTGAAGCTCAGAACTATTCCTTTCCATTTTTATTATGGAAATGTTGGTGACCCAAACATACAAAGCCATTCAATAATCAATTGAGGGTCAACTACATGCCAGTACCTGGGTCAGGTACAGGGATAGAGGTCCCAGGAATTTCACAATCTTATGAGGAAGACATGGTATGTACAATGTCAACCTAGTGGATCAGCCATAAGAGGGGAGAAAAGGTCCAGGGAAACTAACAGACCTAAGCCTTGGAGAAGTCATTTGGTAAGAAAGAAGGGGTCAGCGAGGGCATGATGTGAAAAACATACTCTGCTAGAGTTATTTAAAATATCGAGTTGGGGCTTCCCTGGTGGCGCAGTGGTTGAGAGTCCACCTGCCGATGCAGGGGACACGGGTTCGTGCTCCGGGCCGGGAAGATCCCACATGCCACGGAGCGGCTGGGCCCGTGAGCCGTGGCCGCTGAACCTGCGTGTCCGGAGCCTGTGCTCCGCAACGGGAGAGGCCACGGCAGTGAGAGGCCCGCGTACCGCAAAATAAATAAATAAAAATAAAAATAAAATAAAATAAAATAAAATATCGAGTTGTTGGCAGCAGAGGATCAAAATCAACTGCCTTTTCCTGGGACAATTCAAAGAGACAGTCTCTGCTTCTTTCACAAGCTGTCTGTCTGGGACTTACTGCAATATTAGTTTAAGGGGTCACGGTGTGAGTCTATGCCAATGTAGGTGAGGGAAGATGCAGTGGAGACTGAGATTCAGTGCAAACTCGTAAAGAATTTCTATCCAACCCCTCCCCTGTCCCTTAATGACAGAAGACAAAAGGGACAAGAAAGAGGGTCACCCCAGGTATGCACTACGAACATGCAGTAGTGGTTCTGTCTCTGAGAAAGTTCATCTTTGAGTAGACACCGAGACCCACTGTTTATTTTAATGTAAACTATTACAGAGAAAAACAAGTATGAGAAATGCACTCAGAAAGATCTGTGGAGAGTAAACCATCTTATGAAGCAATATTTAAAGGCTGTGAGAAAAAAAATCACTAACTTTAAGTCTCTTAGTGGCCTTAGTCTCGGCCAATCTAGCCCAATGTACATAAGTTTAGAATTTTGAGGTTGAGCCTGCTGGGAAGCGCTTGTTCAGGACTGGCCTCAGGTCATGTACCTAGCAGGACCTAGATTCCCGGACTGATGCCAAGAATTCTTGAACCTGATACTCAAAACTGAGCATTAAATGTGGTAAAAAGCATCTGAGATCTGAGAGCACATATACACGCTTCCCCAACCAATCTCTCTTGCCCCGACCAATCACCTTATGAACCAATCAGCACTGGTTAGTATAAACAAACTGTGGAAAGCTTTGGGAGTTACCTGCAGTGTTTTATTTGTTTGTCTGTTTTAGAAAAGGGGCAAGATGGTATAATCCATGGATTTTCAAATTCAGTGACTGGTTCAGTTTGAGTAGTCCAAGATTGCAATACAAGGCTTTTCTAATCCTACTGGATCCTCCAGGGTCAAGACATTCTCTTCGGGCTTCCCTGGTGGTGCAGTGGTTGAGAGTCCGCATGCCGGTGCAGGGGACACGGGTTTGTGCCCCGGTCCGGGAAGATCCCACATGCCATGGAGCGGCTGGGCCCATGAGACATGGCCGCTGAGCCTGCGAGTCCAGAGCCTGTGCTCCGTAACGGGAGAGGCCACAGCAGTGAGAGGCCCACGTACCGCAAAAAAATAAATAAATAAATAAAAGACACTCTCTTCATTGTGTGGTGGATGCTCACGTTTCAGGGTGATATGAGCGAAAAGTAGACATTTGAACCCTCCATCTCCTTTGGTCACAATCAAAGCACAGCAGAGAGCTTTCATTTTGGGTACTGCTACGCTTCACAGATCCCATACCTCTTACCACACACTTTAACAGGAATGACTACATCCCTGCCTCATCAATACAACATACATATTTTAAAATAAACATGTTGGAAAACCAGTAGAGGTGCTTCATGACTAAATTTCCATTTATCTGCAAAGGAAATTGCAGTGTGATGGGGAAGAAAACATATTTATATCTGAGCTCTGTAGGAAAGCATCCAGAAGATTCCTGGGAGCCCAAGGAGAATGTCAGGGAAAGAACTCCACAGCCAAGAACATGACAGATGATACCTTTCAGCTCTTAGATGGACAGGGCCACTGATTTATTCCCAGAGCTGTTAGTCAATGAATAGAAGAAAAATGAAGCAAAGTTGTGTCTGAGTATCCCTAACTCTGAGCCATTATGCTTTACAATGACCAGAAAATCTGCATTTTGAAAACCTCTAATTTTCCTGAAGGATCCTGATTGTACACTTCAGAACTAACGAGCTGGCTTTAAGACTCAGGAAGCCTGGCTGCGCATCTCTACATTTGGAGTTGTTTTAGTTTTCCTGTGTTGCAAACACTAAGTAATTGATGGCATGAGTAACAAGATTCTCTTTCCCAAGTTGCTCTTTTGCTAGAGTTGTGACGGGCAGTTTTTTCTTTATCACTGTAGTCTGTGTTCAAGTGGATGGGCATCGCCAGGAATTTGTTAGAAATGTAAGTTCAAGGGCTCTGCCCCAGATGAATTAGAATATCTGGGGGTGAGGCCCAGCACTCCGTGTTGTAACAGTCCCTGCCTTGAAATTACAGCACCATTCCTCCCAGGACCACCGCCTGCCATCAGAGTTATCGTGACCCTTTCTGGGAAAAAGAACAAGCCTGAGTCAATGTTTCATTCTCTTCTACCAGAGCTCTTGCTATAGTGGAAGTGACAAGTCTGGCCTTTGGAGTACAATCCCCCAAATGGAATGCAGGACACAGGAAGGCAGAGAGGGAAAAATGTCTGAGTGCCAAACAGAGAAGAATGACCTGTGGGGCTAAGTTGTTTTGTCTGCATCCTGTCTAAAGGCACCAAAATTTACAGAGGATAAACTAAGGGAAGAAAAAAAAAATCTTGGAGCTCCATGATCATTCAAGTTTGGAGTAATGGTAAATTGAGCAATAATCTGTGCATATTTCCAACCAGCATCTGTGTTTCACTAAGTTTCAGTCTGGCTTTTATTTCCCTGAGTAATCAGCCCACATACAAGCAGGTTAAGAGATGGAAAAAACACTTATTCCATTTTCTATTTCCCATGTCTCCGTTTGTACACATATCAAGGTACAGCATATGACATGAACACTTCCACAGAATCAAGGCAGTAGACAGAATTCTGGATAGAATTTGGGTAGTTTTCTGTGCCTGAGCTCAAATTCTGGCTCTGCCACTTACAGGCTCTTTGAAATGTGGCAATTAGCTTACCCTCTGTAGGACTTCCTTGTTCATTGATTTATCCATTCAACAATTATGGGGTTTTTCAGTACATTTATTTATTTTATTTTATTTATTTTTGGCTGTGTTGGGTCTTCGTTGCTACATGTGGGCTTTTCTCTAGTTGAGGTGAGCGGGGGCTACTCTTCATTGTGGTGCACAGGCTTCTCATTGTGGTAGCTTCTCTTGATGTGGAGCATGGGCTCTAGGCGTGCAGGCTTCAGTAGCTGTGGCATGTGGGCTCAGTAGTTGTGGCGCACAGGCTTAGTTGCTCCCCAGCATGTGGGATCTTCCCGGACCAGGGCTCAAACCTGTGTCCCCTGCATTGGCAGGCAGATTCTTAACCACTGCAACACCAGAGAAGTCCCAACAATTATGTTTTGAGTGCCTATTATGTACCAAAAATTGTTACAAATACCGCTTACACAGTGAACAAGAATGATACTATGATCTCATAGAACAAACTTTCCAGAGGAAGATTTAAAAATCAAATAATAAATACATATATATATATATATATATATATAAAGTAATATCAATCTTGTGAAGAAAAATAAAGCAGGGTAGTAGGAATATAAAATGGGTGATGGTGAAGGTGATATTTAAACACAATAGGTAGTAAAGGCCTTTTTGATATTTGAGCAGAGAGCTGAGTGAAATGAAGACGTGAAGCTACTTAGGGAAAAAGCTTTCCAGAGGGAATATCAAGTGCAAAAGTCCTGAGGCAGAAATGAGTGTGGAGCGGTTGGAATACCAAGAAGGCCAATATGGCCAAGATGCATAAGGGAAAAAGAGGGTAGAGCTGGATCACGTGGGGTCTGTAGCCAATAGTATGGATCTATGTGTGATAAGAACCCTAAACATAAGGTCTACCATCTTAGCAAATCTTTAAGCACACAATACAGTATTGTTAACTATAGGTACTATGTTGCACAGTAGATAACTAGGACTTAGTCACCTTGTAAAATTGAAACTTAGTAACCTTTTGCTAAGGTTACTCCTCTTTCCTCCTCCCCCTCCCCCTCCCCTACCCCCTCCCCCTCCCCCTCCCCCTCCCCTACCCCCTCCCCTCCCCCTCCCCTCCCCCTCCCCCTCCCCTACCCCCTCCCCCTCCCCCTTCCCCCACTGCCAGCCTCTGGCAACCACCATCCTACTCTCTGCTTCTATTAGTTTTACTATTTTGGATTCCTCATATATGCTGTATCATGTAGGGCTTGTCCTGTGTCTGACTTTTTTTTTTTTTTTTTTTTTTGGCGGTATGCGGGCCTCTCACTGTTGTGGCCTCTCCCGTTGCAGAGCACAGGCTCTGGACACTCAGGCTCAGCGGCCATGGCTCACGGGCCCAGCCGCTCCGCAGCATGTGGGATCTTCCCGGACCGGGGCATGAACCCGTGTCCCCTGCATCGGCAGGCAGACTCTCAACCACTGAGCCACCAGGGAAGCCCCAACTTTTTTTTTTTTTTAAGTGTGATAGGAACACACTGGAGTTGGTTACGCAGGAGAATGCTAGGATCTGACTTAGACTTTAAAGGATCATTCCAGCTGCTATGTAAGAATTCACTGTGGGGCTGAGAGAGGACGGAGTGGATCACAGGTAAGAAAGGAATCAGGTATCTGAAGAGAGATGGTGGTAGCTTGGACAAGCTGCGGAGGTGACACGAGATGGACAGACAGGACATTTTTTAGAAGGAGGAGATAATCATTTACTAATGAAAGAATCAAGGATGACTGCTAGGTTTTTGCTCTGAGCAACTCGGTAAATGATAATGATATTTATTGGAATCAGGAACCCAGAGAGAGGTGAGGGCTTGGGTGAGGAAAGGAATGTAAACCAAGAGTTGCTTTGGATGGGCTAAATTTAAGATATCTATTTCCAACCTTCAGATTTGTAGTAGACACCTCATAGAGTGGATAGGGCATGAAATGAATAAAATGGTGTGAAGCACTTAGCACAGTGTAAGGCATATAAGAAATACACAATAAATCAATGGTAAGGATAGACATAGATCTCAGTCCTTCAGGGGAAACTGAGTGTTATTTCCCCTCAGGCTGGAATAAGATGATTTAAGAATGATGTGGCCAGGGGCTTCCCTGGTGGCGCAGTGGTTGAGAGTCCGCCTGCCGATGCAGGGGACACGGGTTCGTGCCCCCGTCCGGGAAGATCCCACATGCCGCGGAGCGGCTGGGCCTGTGAGCCATGGCCGCTGAGCCTGCGTGTCCGAAGCCTGTGCTCCGCAACGGGAGAGGCCACAACACTGAGAGGCCCGCGTACCGCAAAAAAAAAAAAAAAGAATGATGTGGCCAGGTGTTGAGTTTGCAGTAAACAGAAAGCCAGTGCTACCTCAGCACTTCCTAGAGTAAAGAAAGCTACACGTAGCTTCCTCTCACGTATACCTTTAACCACGTAAAAGGCAGAAGCTGGGGCTTCCCTGGTGGCGCAGTGGTTGAGAGTCTGCCTGCTAATGCAGGGGACATGGGTTCAAGCCCTGGTCTGGGAGGATCCCACATGCTGCGGAGCGGCTGGGCCCGTGAGCCACGGCTACTGAGCCTGCGCCTCTGGAGCCTGTGCTCCGCAACATGAGAGGCCACAATAGTGAGAAGCCCGCACACCGCGATGAAGAGTGGCCCCCGCTTGCCACAACTAGAGAAAGCCCTCGCACAGAAACAAAGACCCAACACAGCAAAAATAAATAAATAAATAAACTCCTACCCCCAACATCTTCTTTAAAAAAAAAAAAGGCAGAAGCTTTCTGAGGATCTCATATACCACACTTCCTTTCACCACAGGGCCTTTGCATGTACTATCAAAGAAGTCAGCAAGGAAGAATGAGGAGAACCCAGGGTTCTGAGCCAGACAACTTCAGTTCAATGCCTAGCCTCACCTCTTGCTATAAACGTGACATCAAAGAAGTTATGTAGTTAACCTCTCTGACCCTTAGTTTCCTTATCTGTAAATGGGAATAACACACATATTGCAGAATTCTTGGGAAGTTTCAGTGAGAAAATATATGATTTTTCTTTAACGATACCAAGATTTTTTTTTAACTACGTACAACATCTATTGGCTTTAATGAAATGATCTATTGATGATTTTTAAATCAAGGAAACTAAATGCTTTCAAAATATTGTTCATTACTTTAACTTATCACTCTTGAAAAAAAGGTGAAACATTATTGGCCAAAATGAGGGATCTTCATTTAGTCACCATTTATTTATCTCTTTGGCTATTTCCTTCTTTATATTAGAAGACATAATGGAATAAATGCAGTAATTCATTGCCTATGATGTCCTTTGGATTTCAGTCAAGCACAGTAGTCTAGTTTAAAACAAAAAGTCAGTAGTGAAATCTGAGATAAGATAAAACGTCTCATGTTAGTGACAAAGGGAAAGATTTAGGAGTCAGTAGTATAGGACACTGAAAAGGAAAAATACACCATTAAGGAATTTTGTCTTTTTTAAATCACATTTAGGGATTTGTTAGTAAAGAGATTTTGGCACCTCCCTCGTCCATTATTCTTAGGGAACTAAAAGTTGCTAAGTATCTTCTATAAAGCAGAGTGCTAGGCTCTTAATATCACCTTCCTTTATCCTCAGAGCACAACTGTTTCTTACTATCATCTCCACTATACAGATTTGAAAACACGTTTAGAATTATCGAATGTGAATTCCAACACAGACATAAGTGTTTTATCCTGAATTTAAAGGAAGATTTTCTAATTCTTAAGCCCATGTATTTTCTATACTTTCACCTTCAAATCAACTACATCACTAGTAATAAAATATAGAAATGAAATAAAATGACAGCTCACAACTCATGTTTTTGTTTTTGTTTTTTGTCTAGGAATCCACATTCAAATTTACAAGCAATTTAAATTAGAATTTTTTAAATGTTTAAAAAAAATTAGCTGTGTTTGCTCTGGTGCTTATTTATTTACCAAAAGAAGAACATCAGTAATTTGGGAGTTACAGAGAAGTTGAGAAGATGTTTTCTTCTTAATTTTCTCACAGGACTGAAACATTTTCAAGAACTGGAAGACAGTATGAAGGGCAAAAATGATACTGAACATGCATGAGATTCTGGTTCAAACAGCAGTTTCCATCAGCTGGCATCTGAGGAAGAAGTCATTTAATGTCTCTGAAGGCAGGCATAACACCTCCTCTGTAAAAACAAGGGCTGGCTTAGCTAACTGTGCAGCCTCCTTCCAGTTTTGTATTTTGATCGTCCTGAGAACTGTTAGGGAAGATCCATCACTGTGATCCTAAAAGGGAAATATCAGATCTCCCATCACATCAAAGAACCTATCTAGGGCTTCCCTGGTGGCGCAGTGGTTGAGAGTCCGCCTGCCGATGCAGGAGACGAGGGATCGTGCCCCGGTCCGGGAAGATCCCACATGCCGCAGAGCGGCTGGGCCCGTGAGCCATGGCCGCTGAGCCTGCGCGTCCGGAGCCTGTGCTCCGCAACGGGAGAGGCCACAACAGTGAGAGGCCCGCGTACCAGGAAAAAAAAAAAAAAAAAAAAGAACCTATCTATTTTTTCAGACGTTTTAAGTATCAAATCAGTGCATCTAATAAAAACTTTTTTTTCCACTTGTAAAAACTTCTAACGTCGAGAAAAAAAAAAAGAATCCACCCAAGAAACACATCACACAGATAGAAGGCATTTTATGAGCATCTGCTCCATCCTGAGTGGACACTTTTACTGGAGGCATTAGGCTGAGCCACAGGCTGAGCCATAGTGGGGCTGTTCTCAGAGGTATGGAGAGACTCTTTTAGATGCTCTGCCCTTTGGGGTCTCAGGATCAGCTACTCCTGAAATGTGACCAGAAAGAGAGGGCATGGATGGTGCCATATTCTGTCCTGAGTGACTCTCAGTGGTTTCACCAGAAAGGCAAACGAAAGTGGTATCCAGTTTGTATGAGGGCACTGGGTACAATCTCCCCAGCAGTCAACAATAAATGCATCGCACTAGTGTGTGCTTTTATCTGTCAAGAATAGGCCTTTACGGGCTTCCCTGGTGGGGCAGTGGTTGGGAGTCCGCCTGCTGATGCAGGGGACACGGGTTCGTGCCCCGGTCTGGGAAGATCCCACATGCCGCGGAGCGGCTGGGCCCGTGAGCCATGGCCGCTGAGCCTGCGCGTCCGGAGCCTGTGCTCCACAACGGGAGAGGCCACAACAGTGAGAGGCCCGCGTACCACAAAAAAAAAAAAAAAAAAAAAAAAAAGAATAGGCCTTTACGTTGTTTTTACTCATTGATTTAATGGAGGCTAAAATGACTCAGAATGAGTGACTTCCCCTATTGATAAGTGACTTCTCTATGGGCCATGGACTTTTTTGAGAATCTGATGAAAGCTACAGATCGTCTTTCCGCACGGAAAGCACAAAAGTAAAAAAAAAAAAAAAAAAAAAAAAAAATTGCGAACAATTTCAAGGTCTTCATAGACTCTTTCAAGCCTGTTCTAGTTCTTCATGGACTATCAGGATAAGAATCCATTAACTAAATGAAGGAGAATTAAATGTTTATGACAATGGATATAACTCAGGCAAAATACAAATGTGGTATACACCTGTTTCACTATCAAATAGGTCCAGTCTAAAAGACTGAGGCCATGTCGTCATCATAATTACAGTCTCAGCGTTGTGTCCTGTCCATTCCCTGCTCCCATCATCTTTCAATTATGACAGCTGATGGGGGCAGGGAAAGAGAGAGACAGAGAGACATGCGGGAGGTGGGGATGAATATGATGAGTGATTTGGGAATTTCTGTTGAGAATGCTTTTTAGGAAAAAAAAAAAAGAGGAAGACAAAAGATTTTATGCTTACGATTGAAGTCAGAGAGACACAAAAACGAATCCCATTCTTTCCCCATACTAGCTAACTGACCTCACTTAAGTTCCTTTCTGAACCTCAACTGTCTCCTCCGTGAAAGGGGATAATGCGAGTCTAGCTCACAGACTTACTGTGAAGATTAAAGAGCTAACAGATGAAAAGCACATGGCACAGTGCCTGGCACGTAAGAAGTAATCATTAAGCAAGGTATTTATCAACAACAAAAAGGTATGGCCTATTTTAAGGTGGCACTTTCTGCAAATGTGGCAGCCTTCAAAAATAATTTTGAAAGCAAACCAAACTAGAAAAGAAAAACGTATCATCTTTTTACATTAGACTTATATATGATAATTCCAAAAAGGATGAGATTAATGTACGAGTCAAAAAAAGTTTGAAGCAAAGCAGAAAAAGAAATATGACATTTTCCCAGTGACACACAATTGTTTCTATTTCCTCAAGACGGGAATATTAATGGTAATATTCATATTAAAACAGAGCACCAAAATAAGGAGAAATAATCGCATCCAGAGACCATTAAATATCAGAGACTAAAAGTCTGGGCTTTTGTCTTAGACCGTGCATTTTTCTAAATTCATAGCTTAGCCGTCTTTTTTTTACTAGTTAATTTTACGGTTTTTCCTCACTAGAATGTTTGTGCTTATATATTACTTATATCATATTTGTATGAGTGTTTTAAATCCATTTCACCCAAGCAAGCCAAAATTTGTTTAAAGCTATATTATCAATATGCTATATATCTGTTCTCGATAAATATTTATGTGTTACAATGCCCCACCAAGCACTACTTCCACCCAAACAAACAAAAAGCATTTATGGGTATGGCTGAACTATTACTCTATATTTAAATTTGGCATACCATTCATTTTACGTACATAATATTATTTTAAGCATAATATATCTTATTGTACAAAACCAAAAGATGTTATAAAATATAAAGGCACAAAAACTACTCTTTCAATTAGCATAAATTACCACTTTTTGAGTACCTGTAAATGAGCCAGACACTCTGGTAGGAACTTGGTATAAATTATCTTTAATCCTAAAAATTTGCCTGTCAAGAAGATATTATTGGGCTTCCCTGGTGGCACAGTGATTAAGAATCTGCCTGCCATTGCAGGGGACGTGGGTTCGAGCCCTGGTCCGGGAAGATCCCGTATGCTGCGGAGCAACTAAGCCCGTGCACCACAACTACTGAGCCCGTGCTCTAGAGCCCATGAGCCACAACTACTGAGCCTGCGTGCCACAACTACTGAAGTCCATGTGCCTGAAGCCTGTGCTCCACAACAATACATGCCGCCGCAAAGAGAAGCCCGTGCACCACAAGGAAGAGCAGCCCCTGCTCACCACAACTAGAGAAAGCCTGCACAGCATTGAAGATCCCACACAGCTAAAAATAAATAAATAGTGTATATGTGTCAATTGCAATCTCCCTTAAAAAAATAATAAGTTCATCTATTCCAAAAAACTATAAAAAAAGAAGATATTACTGTTTTCATTTTACAGATGATGAAATTAGGGCTTCAAGGAGCATGTGACCTGTCACAGGGCCTGGGCTATTATGTGACAGAGCTGAAAAGCAAATGCAGGTCCACCTAAACTTCACAGCTCCGTCCTTATCCTATTGCCTGTAATGCAAAGGACTGCATATTCTTCTAAGGAATATTTAATACACTAAGAAAATTTGGACAATCTCAGGTAAAGCATTATAACTGGATTTTGGCTAAGAATGGGACCTCCCACTATACTTTGTATCATATTTTACAATATTTGTATATTAGCAATTTAAAACTGGGGCCACATCTTACCTACTTTATAAGGTAGAGACTGAGTCTGAATTTTATTTTCATACAGAAGAGACATCTAAACAGGCAATGAGTGAATGAGTACATACTACAGATTTGAAACATACCATGGAAATGATGTAGAGATGAGGCATTTCCCCTGACCCTCTCATCTCTGGCTTCTCACCCATGTTCCCACCACCCTGGTTAAGAGACAGTGCAAGTGATGCAGAACAGGAAGACAGTGGTTGCAATGAGAAGTTCTAAAGGAGAGAAAGATGCCATGAGTCACAGAGGCTTCTTTACAGCACTTCCCTTCCACAGTGATTCCTGGGCTGCCCATGACTTATCTTCTGAGATGTCTTCAGTGCCCTTATCTCCAATTCTGGTGTCTGTTCTTAGTGATGTATTATATCTGAGTAGACTGGTCTACTGAATAGTGCATTCAGCAGAGAGCCAGAATACCTATATTTTAGCCCACTTTCCATCCAGGACAGAGCAAGCTCTCCCAAACAACTTTCTGCATACACTAAAATCTGCCCCTTTCTTATTAACTTGAAGAAAGATGGGCGGGGTGGGAGGAAGCTTTGATGGAGACAGTGAGGAACTCTGTGTACTACAGTTAACAGGTTAGCTTGCCTGTGTGTTGGAGGTTGTGGAGATTATCCGAATGAAAGATTCAAACCGACAAATCCAAGGGACTCCCATGGGATCGTAAGGTGATGTAGAGCAAACACAAATCAAAGGGTTTTCAGAGCAGATCTCTCCCACACTATGCAAAATAGGTATATGTGTCATCATAAAGAATTCAAAAGAAGCAAAAGCCAACCTAAGAAAAACAAAAGGTTTTTAAAATAAGCTTTGCTTATGTCCATCTAACTAAGGACTATACTCAGCAATTGTGACAAGTTATTCTTTTAGAGATAAATAGATAAGTGGTTTGTATTCACCTAGTTGTTTGTTTTTGTTGTTGTTTTTTAATTTAGTCACAAAAATTCAGGGAGGAAACTTGCACTTGCATTGGAATTTGGAGCCAATGTATCCTGAGAACAATTCAATTTAAGAACACATTCAATTAGAGAATTAAAGTGGCAGAGGCTAAATTTAGCCCAGAAAATTAAGATTATTATTTCTGAAATAATATTCTCCAAAGCTAAGAATAAACCAGATGTTTACTGTGGAGTATAAGATTTCAGTGAATGTCTCAAATGCCGACCTTATGCTTTCCCATGCTGTTCCTTCCATTGGGGAACGGACCTTTCTATTCGTTATACAAAGGCTGGTGAATTCTCTTTCCATAATATTTGGGAACTCAAAGAAACTTATGAGTCATCAGAACTCAGTATCAAAAACAGGCATAGAATTTAATTTGATTATGAAGACTATAACATACAACTTTGTTCTTTAAAAATCTGGGAGCAATTTTGGCTATAGGTAAAGAGTGGCTAAAGTGACCCTTTAAGGTGACTTCTATGAGTACATAGGATTTAAGTCTCTAAGATTTGACTTAGTTCCTTTTGAAAATATGACTGATGTGGTCACATTTTAGCTCAAAAAAATTTTTTTTCCATACAATTTGACTGCTTTAAGGAGAGTGTTGCTTTAAATTAACACCAGGATTCTAAGTTATTTAAAATAGGCATTGATGTTTGTCTGTTGGATCCAGTTGAGTTAATCCCCATTCTCCAGTCATGACTATACCAAGTACCAAGTAAGAGCCTTCCAAGTCTTTGTGGCTTATCTGGTACATCTATGAGAAACTAGGGAGGGTATTAAAAGCTGGCAGGGTGTAAAGCTCATTTACGGAAAGTCCACACCCCACCTTATTTTTATTTTATTTTATTTTATTTTATTTTTTTTGCTGTACGCGGGCCTCTCACTGCTGTGGCCTCTCCCGTTGCGGAGCACAGGCTCCGGACACACAGGCTCCGCGGCCATGGCTCGCGGGCCCAGCCGCTCCGCGGCATGTGGGATCTTCCGGGATCGGGGCACGAACCCGTGTCCCCTGCATCGGCAGGCGGACTCTCAACCACTGCGCCACCAGGGAAGCCCCCCACCTTATTTTTAAGTTCTTATCTCTGGATTCCCAAAAGGGTGGAGATCTCATAGTCATGCTTCTGTGTTCACCTTCTGACTTACTCTTGCTTCAGCCATAACTTTCTATCATCAATTACAAAGTTATTAAAGAGGAGAGGGGGGCAAATCTTTTTCAGTAAAATGTTTTGGTGAGAATATTTTTAGAAAACATTCTCCTGAAAGCTCAAATCCTTCCTTCCTCAAATGTATGCTTGCTGTCATAGAGCTTTGTCTCTGTGTCTCCTTGGGGGCCAACCCTTGACAGCTAAAAAAGAGATGAAGCAAAAAATAGCAATGCTTTTCCTAGAGCCCTTCCTTGTGGCCCCATCCTTCTCCTGGTCGCTCAGCCATGAACACCTGACATCCTCTGTGATCCTCCCCTGTTCCTCATAGCCTATCCAAGTCCTATGGCTTTCTCGTTAAGGAAAATGGCCATTATTAAACAATTTCCACCCTAACCTCCCTCCTTTCATGTCCCATTTTAAATCACTAACACATGGAGTCCAACAGTCTAATATCATGAGTAAAAAAACATTCTCTGGAGCTGAGAACAGTGAGAAGAATCCCCAACTATAGTAAACGTTGGGCATGTTATCATTCTTGGCCTGAGAACTAAGAGAGAACTAAAGGAGTATAGCCCACAGATGTACCCTTCTCCCTTAAAACGGCCCACATGCCCTATTACCTCCTCTTCCAAAGTCCCCTTCTACTTCTCCCTTTAGAAACTTCTGTCCCAATGTCATCTCCCCAGTTGGTCCCTGATGGTGGTAAATGATACTATCACAGTTGCCATCTTGATGCCTGGACACCCTTTAATACAGGGAAAGCCCTCTGAAGGGAGGGAGACATCAAACTAGGAGCCACTTCCTCCTGGACCCAGAGCCTCTTTCTGACTTGGAGATGGGAAAATGAGTTAGACATTTAATAAGCATATCATTTTACTAACATGGCACATAGATAGTAAGTGGTCGAACCATTAAAAATAAGGCCAAATTGAAAACTATATACATAAGTCATGTCATTCTTTTTTTTTTTTTTTTTGCGGTATGCGGGCCTCTCACTGTTGTGGCCTCTCCCGTTGCGGAGCACAGGCTCCAGACGCACAGGCTCAGCGGCCATGGCTCACGGGCCCAGCAGCTCCGCGGCATGTGGGATCTTCCCAGACCGGGGCGCGAACCTGTGTCCCCTGCATCGGCAGGCGGACTCTCAACCACTGTGCCACCAGGGAAGCCCAGTCATGTCATTCTTGTGCAGGTGTTTTCATAAGACAGAGTCCCAGAAATGGGGTTGTTAGGTCAAAGGACAAATACATCTCTAGTTCTGTTCATTATTTCCAGATCTCCCTCCATAAGGATTACGCCACTTGGCACTCCCTCTAGGAATGTATGGGAGTGCTTGTCTTCTCCCAGCTTTGCAACCGAGTGCGATGTCAAACTGCTGAATTCTACTAGTCTAATGAATGAGAAGTAGTTTTTTGGTGCAGTTTGAATTTACATTATTATGAGTGAGATTGTCTATGTTTAAGGGCCCTTTGTCTTCTCCCTTAAATTTCTGTATTTGGCAGAAGACATTTTGCAATCCAAAGCACTGTTTCTTTACCTTCAGGTCACACCCCATGGGCAGCTCACCCATCTTCCACATGTTCTAGAATTGAGTGAGGATGGATGTGACTTGTCTGTCAAAGGAGCCAAGGGATCTAGAAGCCTTACTTCTTCTCATACTCAGCCTTTAGTTACTGGTTTGGCAGAAGCTGAATGAAGCGTGCAAAGGTGACTCTCCAGAGCACAGTAAGGAAGATTACTTACTCCGTAAATTTACATTCCGTGCTATTTGGAATCTTGCCTGCATGATTAGTCTTCTCCTTTCTCTGAAATGTAGTATTCACAGTTTTGTAAGTTGTGTGAATTTTAAGAAAGAGAGGAAGGAAGGAAGGATGAAAGGAAGGGAGGGAGGGAGGGAGGAAATATCATGTGACCCAGGTCTGATGTGGGGTACTCCACAAGGTCACGTTCAGTTCTAATCTCCTTTGACTTTATTAGGTAGGGCATGCCACAGAAGACTTCTCAGTGGCCGGCAGAGACTCCCTCGGTCCATCTCAGAAGGGTGTGAGGGTCACCACTTCCATAATGCCATGAGAAATAGCCTCAGAAAGATGGGGGCTTTTCTTTCAAATGGTATCAGAGACCCTGACAGTAATCATCATTCTTTCTCAGATGTAGAGCCACTCTGTTTTTATTGCTTGTCATGGACTTACGCATCTAGATAACAGTCTACCCTGAGGTCAGGTCACCAAGTCCATCAGAATCGAGCTTCACTTTACTTTGTGGTGCACACACACGTAACACACACCTGTCCCTGATCCAGATCAGTATTTAAATGTCAGTATAAACTCCCTGGTGGTCCCAATCATTTTGTTTCTTTGGCATTTGCTTTTCCTGGTATTTTATGCCATTTTATTACAACAGAGATTCTGATCTGCCAATGTCACTAAATTACTAAAATTTCATCAGGTTCCACAAACCTGTGAAGTGGGATTTGCTGGAAAAGCCTGATGTTCTGCTTGGCCCCTCATTCCTTCAGTCATAAACATGTGCTGAGTCTGCAATACAGCAGGCGCTCCGCTGAGGGCTGAGGTCAAAGTCATTCATGGCTGCGCACGAGCTGTTTTTTCTGAATGTTCTGCCACACTCCCCACAGATGCACTTCAGATGCCCCCTCCTCCAGGAAGCCTTACTGAGCTTCATCTCTGTCTGGATTATGTGTGCCACTGCCACCCCAAACCCCAGCTCCCAAATAGCTCCTTCTACTGTTATATACAACATTACACCTAGACCATTGCATGCCTGTCTCCACCTTTGATCTCTATCCCCTCAGCATCTATGACTACCACATAAGAAGTACTCAGATTTATGACTAACTGATCGAATCAAGGGATGAAGAAACAATTCTTGTTCTCAAATATTACATAAAATCTAGTTGAGGGTTTCCCTGGTGGAGCAGTGGTTGGGAGTCTGCCTGTCGATGCAGGGGACACGGGTTCGTGCCCCGGTCTGGGAAGATCCCGCATGCCACAGAGCGGCTGGGCCCGTGAGCCATGGCCGTTGAGCCTGCGCGTCCAGAGCCTGTGCTCTGCAACGGGAGAGGCCACAACAGTGAGAGGCCCGCGTACCAGGAAAAAAAAAAAAAAAAAAAAATCTAGTTGAGCTTTTCTAAGTTATTGATAAAACCCAGTAACACGTTTACGATGTCTTAAATACAAATTATAATATTTTTGAATTATGAAATGTTGTCCAATGTACCTTTCAAAGATAATCTGGGTAGTATTAGAATAAGTTGATGTTGGTCTCAACCTCAGTCAAGGTCCTGCACAGAGAAGGGTCAAGCCAGACTAAACCACGGCTGAGAGACACACATCACACTTTGGTCTGTTTGAATCCACCTACTCTTTGAGGCTGTTGCCTCTCCCTGCT
This sequence comes from Mesoplodon densirostris, assembly GCF_025265405.1. Taxonomy (NCBI): domain Eukaryota; kingdom Metazoa; phylum Chordata; class Mammalia; order Artiodactyla; family Ziphiidae; genus Mesoplodon; species Mesoplodon densirostris. The sequence goes on from NC_082674.1 coordinate 32,834,240, forward strand.
CTCTGCCTTCCACAAACCTTGTTAATGTGGTGACAAATCAATGTGAGAGAACAGCAGTCGTATTTCTAGCTTAATTACAGAAACCTTCTGTCTCCTTAAGCCTCAATTATTTAAAAAAATGACAGACGGTATATGCCATGTCTTCTCTGTTTCTTGTCATCAACTACCGTGTCCTACTGTAAACAAGGACACGCCACAAGTATTCAGAGTTCAATTACAACACACCAGTCAGTCTGCCAGTTATATCTGCAGAAAAATGCAGTAAAAACTTTACGGATGCAGGTATTTTGGGGCAGGCAGCTCATATGACGAAGAGTTCCTGCTTTATCCCAGCCAACAACCTGGAGAGTGTATTTTTATGATAATCACCTACCCTTGAAATGACATTCTAAAAGATATTTTAAAAAAGGATGTAAACAGCAATTTTCTGTGCTGAGTGTAGAAGCAACCTCGTCCTTACATTGATAACCAGCCTACAGAATACCAGCTACCTCACTAAATGCTAATCAAAGAGATTCAAACCCACTGCCTTATGTGACAGTCCTTTGGCGTGTATCATTCTTCTTAAGGAAAGTCCGGTGGATGCCTTCTTGCTCTCCCTTTCTCTCTCTCCTCCATCCCCTGACTTTAAGGGGACTCAAGCTGCTAGGAAGACAAATCTTTGTTTTTGAGTTGCATGGTATCTCTGTGCTGCCAGATATGTTATCCTGAAGTGTTTACATAAACGAGAATAAAAGAGAATTCATCACAAAGTTATTTTTGCTCAGTGAATGCCAAAAAATAGATGCAGTGGAAGCAAAAAAGTTGGAGCGGGTGGTTCTGGTAATGACTTAGCCTTCATCCCTGTTATGATGAGGAAACTGGAGGGAGGCTGAGGAAAGCATCCATCCATGCACTCATCCCCCCATTAACTCATTATTCATTCAGGCAAAACCCAGTGACTAGCTGAGGTTTTTACATCAGTCCTCAAATGCATGTACTTCTAAAAATTAAAGTCTAAGCAGAGGATGAAAAAAAAAAAGCCTACCACATGGTGCCTATATTTAAATACGTCCTAAAAAAATGTGGTTGCAGAAATACCTGTAGTCCCCGTGAAGCATATTTCCATAGACATCCTGATAGCTAAAGAATAGAAGTATAGTTTCAGGTACTTGGGAATAACAAAGGCAACGCATATATCAGAAATCTCCCCAAATCTGTTTTTTTTTTCTTCATTGCAGCATCAAGGAAAGAACAAGGAATTGGGAGTAAGAAAGTCCTGAGTCTAAGAATTGGCCCATCTTATTCTACTTATTCTCTTTAATTTATGGGGCTCAACTGAGGATCAAATAAATTAACTCATGCAATACCCATGTGGTTCACACATTTATTCATATATTCATTCATTCATTCAACACCCAAGTGCCGTCCTAGATGTAGTAGGAGTACACGGGTGAGAAAAACAGACAAGGCACCTACTATCATGGGGTTCTTGGTGTAGCAGGCAGCCAGATGCTGATAAAATAATCACACTAATGAATTTATAATGACAAATTAAAGTGTGTATTCCAATGGAGGGTATGCTTCTCCATGTGGACAAAGAAGCCAACACTGACAGGGCCACTGGGGCAAAATTCACTGAGGGAGACACTTTGAAGTTAAGAGATAAATGAGAGAGTACTGGGTAATGGGGTAGGGATGGATGGGATGGAACAGCATGTGTAAAAGCCTCAGAAGAGAGCACAGTGGTGGAAAAGAACCCTGAGAAGGTCAATGTGGTTATAAGCTGGGAATGGGCAGGAAAGAAGCGAGAGTGTAGCTCGAGATGGGGAGGAGGTGTCCGGCACACACACAGCTCCTTCAAAATGAAACATGCTGTCAATGCAAAGTTCACACTGAATTTCGAAGAGTTATTTAGCATGAAAATAAATGCAAAATATCTCAATAATTATGTATATTGGTTGCATGTTGAAATGATAATATTTATATATATTGAGTTAAATAAAATATATCATTAAAATTAATTTCAGGGCTTCCCTGGTGGCGCAGTGGTTGGGAGTCCGCCTGCCGATGCAGGGGACACGGGTTCCTGCCCCGGTCCGGGAGGATCCCACATGCCACGGAGCGGCTGGGCCCGTGAGCCGTGGCCACTGGGACTGCGCGTCCGGAGCCTGTGCTCCACAGCAGAAGAGGCCACAGCAGTGAGAGGCCCGCGTACCGCAAAAAAAAAAAAAAAAAAAAAAATTAATTTCAGCTGCTTTTATTTTTTTTTTAATTTTTTAAGATGATTACTAGAAGTTACATACGTGGCTCATGTTATATGGTTATTGAAAGGTGTTGGTTGTACATGCAGAGCCTTTTAATTCCACACAAGGGTTTTTACCCTGAGCACAATGGGAAGCCTTGGACAGCTTTAAGCAGAGGAATGACAGGATCATTCCAGCTTCTAGGTGGAGAACAGATCAAAAGCCAGCTAGAGGGGATATGGAAAATCAGCTATGGACTGCAACAGACCAGGCAAGATGCTTCACAGCAGCTTGGTTTCCGGTCAAGAAGTACAGAGATGAGAAGGGGAGAGGATGGAGGGATATTTAGGAGGAAAACATCAACAGGCCCCAGCAGTGAACTGCATATGGTGTTGAGATCCTCCATGGGGCGGAAATCCAGCTGGGAATACAAGATATATATGGAAATATGTGCTATAACATCCTAAGTCCCACCTTAGAGGTATGAATTCAGTGTCATGGGAGCACAAAGTGAAAAACAAGACGTGCTTGATGTACCATACAATGCTGCTGCTGTTTTTGTTTTACGATGGGTTTCATTAAAAATCGGGTTCCAACATCACGCCAAGAAATTGCATTCTGGTTAAAGCATTAAATATCTTTTACCCAGAGCTGAACTTAAATCAACAGATACATAAAGAGTATCGACCATGTGCAAGAGACTGAAAGACTGTCTCTTGAGGAGAAAAGGAAAGAGAACTCATATTTATTTAGTGCTCACTACCATGTACCTGGAGCTTTGTATGTGTAACTCATTCAATCCTTTTGAGAGCCTTATGAGGTCATATTATTACCCCATTTTAGAGGTAAGTAAAATGAGGTACAAAGAGGTTAAAAAATTGATTGACGCTCCATGAAGACGGGGGCCATTTTGATTTTTCTCCCCACTATATACCTACAGCCCAACTTTCTGCCTAGCATATACTGAAGTGCTCAGTAAACATGGGCAGAATGAAAGAATAAACGTTATACAGTTCATAAGAAGCAGAACCAAGTTTCAACCCTGTTGCATCTTGACTCAACCACATGGTATCAAGGTTGGGGCTTTTTAAAAAAACAAAGAATTAGAGATAGCTTACTTATTTATATGTGGTTAACAGGTATTTATGTAAGAGCTCTTTGTCTATGATAGATGGTCATCCCACACTTCACTGAATAAGAACATTTAACATTTCCTGAAAACATGGTATGCCAAACACTGTTCTAAGCATTTTACTTGCATTATCTTACTTATGCCTCATTCTTAGCATAAATACCTGTGAGGTAGGTATGATTATTTTTCTTATTTTATAGATTGGGAAACTGAGGCACAGTGAGGTTGTCACTTGCCCTGAGTCACACAGCTGGAAAGGCATTAACCCCAAGGAACCTAACTCAAGAGTCCATAACTCACTTTGAACCACTCTGAGTCTGAACCCACTATTCCATGGGACCCTGGTTCTTACAAAGATCTCCCTAGGATTAGTGTGCCATTGGTCCAGCACCCTTTCCCAGGGCCACACAGTGTGATGGTTTATCAGGGCACCCGCCCTGTGAATCTAAGAAATCATCCAAGGCTAGATGGTGATCAGACAACTGGAGAGTCAGAGCAAAATGAGTACAGAAAGAGCCTGTGGATCTCTTTCAATGCAAAGAGCACATTTATCCTGGGTCTAGAAATGTCCACTGGCAGGAAGCCATCATCTGTCTCAGATGACATTGGATAGAGCAGGGAAAAGAGGTAAAACAAGGGGCTTAGTAAGCTGAAAATTTCCCAACAGCAGAGACCATCTAAGCAGGGTGTTAACAGTGAATTCAAGAGACCCTTGTTTACTAATGGAGCTTAAGAGTTAAGATACTCTCTAAGCACATTGGGCATGAAGGGCTTGCTAGCAGTTCAGATAATGAACTGGATGGTTGTGACCAGCCATCCAGGCATTTTATATGTGCCGTTTACTTCAAGTGTCAAATGACAAATTGATTCTGTGATGTCTAAGAGGGCTTAGTATTCTGATCTGAAAAATCTGTTGGGCAAATATGGGCCTTATGTGATCATTTCATTTCTTTCAATGCTTTAAAATTGTCACAAACATCAGTAGAATCCCTAAAGGAATCACATTTAAAAAATAGTCTTATTATTACTTATTAACAATTTTAGAACAATATCCAGTACCTGGCAGTTTGATATAAAAGGTTCCCATCTGGTGTCCATCAAGATGGTCTGAAGTACAAACAAGACCTCATTACAAGGTGGTCTAACCTATAAGGTGCCTCATTGCCTGTACACTGGGAGCAGCATGATGCTTTTCTACTCAATGGTGTCCTCTGCACTCACTGGGAATTAGGAAAGTCAATTGAATGCCCTGTGTGCTAAGAGGCCATACGTAATACATAGGGAGGACTGCCCCTGCCCACCTGGCAACCATGAGAAGTAACCTTGCCAAGATTCCCAGCACTTGCTCTGTCAGAGAACTTATCAGACCTGACTATAATTGCTTGTCTCTAACTCCAGGAAGGCAAATCCTGCCCTCCTTTTGTATTAATTTTATTTAATTTTCATTCTTTATTACGGCATCCCTAGCATCTAGTACAACGCCTGGCATTACACATAGTGAATGAATGAATAAAACTACTTTTATATGTCTCATTAAGTGTTGTCAGTAAATTAACAGTTTTAGAAGACATTATGAAAAGAGTGTTCTAGAAGAGTATTCTTCACAAGGTCTTCTGGTGGCCTTTATAAATGTCCTAACATTCAGACAAAAATTCTTAAGACCAGAAAATGAAGGCTGGTAATAAAAACTGAGGTGAAAGACAGAGTCAGTAAAAAAAAAGAAAAAAAAAAAGTAACACTATTTATTTGCAAATGTAATAAATTAAGAAATAAAAAAGGCATTCAACAATATGTGGTCAGACATATTTCTTTTGGAGGGAAAAGATTAGGAATTGATACCCTAGGGGGTGGGGAGAGTTATTCATTCATCTGTTTTTTGATTTTTTTTTTTTTTTTTCGGTACGCGGGCCTCTCACACGGGCACGAACCCGTGTCCCCTGCATCGGCAGGCAGACTCTCAACCACTGCGCCACCAGGGAAGCCCCGATTTTTGGGGTTATTTTTACACAAAGCAAAGAGAAATAGTACATTACTTTTTACCTTGAAATTCACCTAAGATTATTTGAAACATAGCTTTTTCTTTGAAAATTGCTTCCTTCTTTTAAACACTATATACTTTTTTGTTAGCAAATATATTCAGCTTGATTTCATTCAAATTTAATGCAACAGTAACTTTACGCTACTATAAGGCATCTTCACTATCTATCTTTCTACCTTTCATCTAATAGGGAAGGAGTTGAACACCTTTGTACGGGTGTCCCGTGGGTAACTGAAACTAAACACCACGCTAATCTAAGAGGTCCCCACAGACCTCCTCACCACCCTGTACTTTCTATCTGGATGAATGGACATTTACTTAAGGTGAACACTTTGGAATCATGTTTGCTTCCAGGTCTTTCTCCCACTCCCATCCTTCATGTGCCCATATTTTGTCAGACACCAGGTTTAATCAATTTTCTTTCCCAAATATCCTTTAAATCTATGTCTACTTTTCCATTCCCATTACCACTCTCTGTAAAATTTACATAATTTTCTAAACAGGTTTCTTTTCTTCCAGCTAGCCCCTAAACCCAAAAAAGCCTCCACATTATGTCATAAATAAATGCCTGTAAAATAAATGCCGGATCATGTCACTTCCCTCTCTGTTGCTGAAGTAACAACTGCATAGAACAGCACTGTCCCAAGTTCTCCCCAGCCTGGACCCACCCACATTTCCAGGCACATCTCCTCTCCATCTTGCGATTTACCTTGAACTGGTTGCTCTCCAGACCACACCAGTCTATAAGTAAAAACAGGTCCACACCAGCAGGAACCAACCATATTTCAGTGGCTCTATTTCTATCTAATCTGAAGGAATGGCAACATCTTTCAAATTCCTCATAGCCAGGTCTTAGAGATCCCAAAGGGAAATTATTTTCTCCCCAAATGAACTATAATCCAATTTGATAATCTTTTCTCACATTCAACACCAGTTACCTCATGAAAATCATTACCTAGAAAAAAAATAATGATGAATGAATGTTTAAAGGATTGGTTCTAAATTAGCAGCAGTTCCATAGTTTTGTTTACAATGGCAGCTGTCGATTCTATAAGATCCAGTTCCTCTTTATAACAATATTTTATAACACTTTTCTTCATTATCCATTATCTTAGATAATTAAACTGACTTACATCCTTAAAGGCAAACATACACACATAATGCACAGATGATAATATAAATTTTAAATGTAAGATATTAATTTAAAATAAAATGTTATCGATTTAAATATGAAATTGTTCAATAATAGTTACACTAGGCTACATCCTCCAATAATGAATAAGTTTGGATGTAAAGGAATAATGAGAAGCGATTCCTGTCTAAAGGATACTGGAAAATGAAAAACAGATATAGAGTATAAAGATGGGTCCCAGAAAAAGAAAAGGAAAAACAAAAACCAGTATTAGGACAAGATATAAATAATCTTAATTTAAAGTAGGAATAATTTATCCAAGACAAATTACCAACCATCAAAGTGAAGAAAGGATTTATCATTGTGCTGCCAATTATTTTTCATATATAGGGTAGCAAAAAACAAAATAGTTTTTAATGCTTTGCTTAATATTTAATTATTAATAATATGCTGTTAATAAAATTACATATTTGCATGTGACAGGTATAACTGCAGATCAATATGGATATAGTATCTTGATGACTCAAACAAGACGACTACTGTTGCCCTGGGATGCAATTTTCCAAAACTGTGAGCAATTCTTGGTAAAGTTCTAAACCAGGTGAAGTACAATCTTCCCTTTATTTGCAGGCCAGCTGCATCCCTCAAACATGATCAGATAATTATGAACTGAATTTTCACTCATGTGGATTTCTGGGAGACACTCAGAGAGACACGAACACAAGGAGATTTTTTTGTCATTTGAGACTCTGCTGTGCAATGCAGTTTATCCGGCACCCTAGTCCCCCACGTTCACTAAGCTCTAGTTCTGTTGCCTCCTCGTCACCAGGACAGCAATAACAAAGCCCCATCAATTATCCCAAAGCGTCCCCAGAACCTCAACCCCCAGGAGGTACTGCTTTCATTCAGGATTACTGGTTTAGGATTTTTCTGTGTTAATCTGTACACCTGATCTAGGGGAATGAAAGAGCGTTGACTGGTAAAGGTTGGTATTAGATGAATGTTACAATCATTCTCCACTTAAATAAAACTCAGAGACACAAAACCAGACTTTCAGTCAATGAGATAAGCCATACATTCAACATGCTTTCTTTTTTGAATTTCAAGTTAAACCTTATTGCCAAAAGAATAATAAACAACTGATAATATAAGCTGTCTCCTTGCCCTTTTGCCGCCCAACTTTAGACCCACTGAAATAATAACGATGAAGATGATGAAGATGAAGATAGCACCTAACATTCACTTAAGCGTTTATTTTGTGCCACCACTAAACGGAGTGCTTTCAAAGCACATAAGCTACATAACAGTCCTCCGAGCTCCTCTTTGCAGTCCTCGTGAAGATGAGCGATGATCCACGAGAAATAACCTGGCAATCATCTGACACATGGTAAATGACTGCAAAACAAAAGCCTATTACCATTAAATCCCAAGCCACCCAGAGGCAATTACTCAAAAAAGCTTGTTTTACCATCGTGTCAGTTGTTCAGTAGTTATTTAGTTATATCATGAACAATACATTTCTTAAATAACCATGGAAACAAGCCCGTCAGATCAAGAGACCTCCTTTAGATCTGCACCTCTTTGGCAGGTAATAATACATGTGCTTGGCTTCATTATTGATAACCGGTTGGGTTGAGGATTATGCCTAGTTAGGCAAATGAAGCTTTGGGTTTGGGCCCTGAGTTGTAACATTCATTTCTTTAAGGCTGATTGATTCTGGACAGCCACGTTATTTGCCTTTTCAGTAGGACAAGAATTTTCCTAGGGAGATTTGCTCTGGTAGCATTTATATGTGTGCCTGTGAGTTTGGGGTAAAAATGTGAGCACAATATAAGTGGTTTAAAAGATAACTAATTAAAACTACCCTGGGGCCTCCCTGGTGGCGCAGTGGTTGAGAGTCCGCCTGCCGATGCAGGGGATACGGGTTCGTGCCCCGGTCTGGGAGGATCCCATATGCCGCGGAGCGGCTGGGCCCGTGAGCCATGGCCGCTGGGCCTGCGCGTCCGGAGCCTGTGCTCCGCAACGGGAGAGGCCACAACAGTGAGAGGCCCACATACCGCAAAAAGAAAAAAAAAAAAAAAACTACCCTGGAGTTTCTCACCTTGTTACCTCTATAGCACTAAAGATAGTTTTTATAAAGGCAATGGGTGAGGATAAGAAGGTAAAAAAAAAGGTGGAAATTTTTATCCTTTTAAATATTTTTTTTATTGAGAGAAGAAAGGGAACAGGTTCAGGGTGCGTATAGATAACAGATGGGAGAAGAAAAGGGAGATTTTAAGTTTATGGCTGCAGTACATGTCTCTTTAATCAAGAGATCAAGGGTCTTGAGTTATTTATTGTATTGCATGCATGTATTCTTTTAGCCCTAAAACCACTCTGGGATTGATCCATACTAAGCCATGTTCTCAATGAGTTATTTATGGTACTCTACCATTTTCTGAGTGTATTTAACTGCTTTACCTTATTTGAACCTCAGAAAACCACAGCGTAGGCAGGGAAGGTATTAAACTCAAATTTACATGTGACTAAACCAAAAACATGAAAATGGGACAAGAATTCAGACTTTCCACTACCCAAGCTGGTGGCCCTTTTATCTGCTATATATTGTTGTATCATATTTTGATACTTAGCTTAATATCAGTTTGCTTCAGGGTTATGTTGTTATAAATTCAAACGTCTAAATAAACTGCAGAAAATAAAATCGATAATGTATGTGTTCACAGTTTTCTAAATACTTGGCATCCACACATGAGAGATGATTAACTGCCCATTTCACTTTTCACCTAGATATAGATAGCCAAATAATATTTTTCCACTCTGGGACTCAATCACACCATTCAAGAACCCCTACGGTAGGGAGACTCGGAGTCCCCTTTGGAAGATATCTTTGGGAATACTCCTTCTTACGCAGAGAGCATAAGTCAGGTTTCCTGTTTATCCAATGACCTGTCCATACCTACATTTATACACATAAACATGTCACTCATTTGCCTTGCATTTGAGAGTCTAAAAATTGCTCTACAATATTTTTTTTAAAATAGATTTGGGAGTCAGAAAACCAGGGCTTCATTCTTTCTCAGTACATTACAAGCTCCCTGAAAACTGTAATGGATATGCCTCTTTTACCCCTGAATTCTCAATTTGTCATATGAGGGTAATAAGAGTACCTGCCCCATAAGGACACTGTTAAACGGACTAATGAACATACATACTTCGAGCAACTTATAGTAAGTGCTCAATAAATGTTAGCTTTTAGTTTTATTATTATTACAGTTGCCAGTGCTTCTTAAAATAGGTCTGGCACACAGTAGTCATAAAATAAATGTTTATGTGGTGCATGTAAAATGAGTTGCAGTTTTGCCAATATGTGATCTGGGGGGAAGTTACTTCATCAGAAAAATAAGAATATAAAACCCACAATAATGAAAACGGCCTCACAAGGCTGTTATGAAGATCAAATGGAATAATACACATCAGAAAGGCTTTATAAAGTGTGGAATAAATGTTAATTGCCGTGTTTATTCTCTAATTTCATCCTCACAATGACACTGTTCTGCAGATGTGATTATCTTCATTTTATACATGAGGCGACAGGCTTAAAGAGGATTATGTAACTTGCTCAAGGTCATTTAGATGGCATGTAGGAACACTCAAACCAAAAAATTAGGTCTTTTTTGGTCCCTCCAATGCCAGTATCCTTTTCACTATTCATAGCTGCTCCATACAGAACTATGATCTCTCTAGAACATTATTTCTGTGTGTTGCTATGCTTGTTTTTTTTATAAATGGCACTTGACAATGTTGATGAAAATGTAGTTTATATTTTAGAGAGATTTTGTCATTACAAAGGAATTAAAAGAAAAAAAAACAGTGCATGGCAGCAATCCAATGACAATAATTAACAAGTTTAATCAATCTAAAATCCTCTTAAAAGGACTTCATCTGTCAGTTTTAGGTTATTCACATTAAAGTTAAATATCTTAAAATTACACTGGAGATTTGGCATCTGATTTTCAAGGGTTTGAAGGTGGTCAGAAAAGAGAGATGAATTACTGTAGTTCTGGGTGATTTCATAGGAATTTTTCACAAAACCAAACTGGTAGAATTGTAAGACCTCTCTGGAGAGCCCAGCCCCTGCCAGTGTGTTGGTCCCCAAAGACAAGCTTTCACATATAAAAGCTCATACCAACTCTTGCTGAATCAAGCAGATGATGCCACATAGAATGAACAGTCCCAGCTCTGTCACCTGTGCTGGCCTCTGAGGTGCCACTTCTGGCTTCCTTGTTCCTCCTCCTGGTCTCTACCTCCAGTTACTTCCTGGACCTCAAATGTTAAGTCTAATGTTCAGAATCTCCTTCGGCCTGTGTCTCCCAGCCAACCTGGAGTTTCCTGACATTGACCTTGGCTTACCTTCTCTGACACTACACTATAACTACTCTAACATCCAACTCTGATCTTTGCTTTGCCCTCTGCATTCATGGTACCCACGTGTCCCCTTTTCCCTTACTGACTTACCTCCAAATTATGGCTACTGGCCAGAGCAGTCCAGCCCCATTTCTGCCCCTGCTCTGCTGATTTCTGATAAATGTTAGTAAATTGCTTCTTCCAATGGAAACACAATTTACCAAACTGTGCAGTAAGTCTTCTCCTTATCCTGTTGAAAACCACCCACCCAGTCTCAAGTAACGCAAATGGACATGTGTGATCCGTCTGTGCCATTCTGCCATAATTGTTCACCATCTCATCTAGATGCCTCTAGACTTTCCATGATATCTAAACATGCGGGTCCGAACTGGAATTGAATACTTGAGCTGTGATCTACCCAATACTGAGTGTAGGAAGACGATGAAATCTAAAGGATCTGGACGCATTGCTTCTGCTAAGATGCAGTCTAGGGTTACACCAGCTTTGTTCACAGACACATTACACCACTGACTCACATGAAGCTTGAAGGCAACAAAAGCCTCCATATCTTGTTTACGGGAACTAGTGCCAGGCCAGGTTTCCCACTTCCTTATTATGCACTTGGTACTTTTTCAAAACCAAAATTCAGATCGTTGTATTTATCCCAATTTCTTCCTATAATCTAATATTAACTATTACTTATTAATATACTAGACATTATCTGAATATAACCTAATTAATATTAATGTTCTGACATTGAATTTTATTGTGAAGAAGTGGGATTTGCTAGGTCCAGGATAATCCTCTTCCGTTTTTATTTTTTATTTTTATTTTTATTTTTTTTTTGCGGTAGGCGGGCCTCTCACCGCTGCGCCTTTCCCGTTGCGGAGCACAGGCTCCGGACGCCCAGGCCCAGCGGCCATGGCTCACGGGCCCAGCTGCTCCACGGCATGTGGGATCTTCCTGGACCGGGGCACGAACCCGTGTCCCCTGCATCGGCAGGCGGACTCTGAACCACTGCACCACCAGGAAAGCCCCCTCTTCCGTTTTTATTAAAATTAGAACCATTTTCTGTTATTACTGTTCTTACCACCCTCACATTCTCGTCGTCTAAGATGGGTTGTTATGGCTGTATCTGCAACTCCACGATGCTCACGGAACAAGCACCTACATGACAACCATTAGCTGAGGACATAAATTATTAAGTGGGGAGCAAAAGCACGTGCAGACTCTCTTGATTATTAATGTGCATGAGCTTCAACAGATCCACTTTAAGAAAAACTGGATAGTTTTAACAATGCTAAGTTTAGAGCTTTTTCTTGTTTTCAGCCATCAGTTGTCTTGGGATGTTTCATTCTATTCCAGTCAAACCTCAGTTGTTAAAGTAATGCTTATTGGGTCATGGATTGGCCAGCCCCATAGCCCCTGTCCTTCTATCTATGGCTTGTCAGCCATTTCAGTACATGTCAACACCAATACCACAGAATATGCCAGAAACAAAATTCTGGCAAGTCTACCTGGATTCTCTTTAGCAGCTTTTATAAATGTCTTTCCAGTTAAACTGTTGAGCCATTGGCTGAGCCAATTTGGGGAATCAGCTGTGGGTTAAGCCTGGCAGCTGAACGTCATGAGAAGGGATTTTACTTTACCACTACTGGGGTAGAAAGGAAATGAGGCAAAACACTGATTAGAAACATCGAAGAAATAATTCAAAATTTCCCCTCTGGTTTGTATCTTTGCAATATTTACATCTTTAAGGATAAAGATCTATGAAATAAAGACCACAAAGAGGTAAAGAAGTTGAGATAACCATTAAACTTTGTGGGATGCCTGGTGGTCTTAGAAAACATGAGCGATATGGCATTCTAATAACTACACATTTATAAATTCTGGATGTAAATCCTGGGCAACAGACTCTACAGAAATATAATACACATTAAAATTAAGAAAAAGGATTTCTTTCCTCTGTGCTTGTCACTGAGTCACTGCATGAACAGGAGTGGTAAGTCTTTCAGAGTTTCTTCTAGAACCATAGCATAGGTTGGTGAGTTCTTAGGGCTTAGACATTTTTCTATAAGTTAAACAGAGGACGGGACATCAGATCCCTAGGAAATCAATTTGCATTTCCAACCTTCCCTCCAGGACACCCTCTCCCCTAGCTTCTTCTATCGAAAAGCCTCTCAAATGTCTCTTCTCTCCTCCCCCTCATTTCACCTCAAACTTGTGTGTAGGCTTCACTGGCCTCCTGTTGTTTTTAAAGTGATTTTGCTTATTCCTGTGTACTTAACAGTCTAAATTACTCCTGAGTCGACCATGATCTCCTGAAAATTTTACGTCTTAGATACCTTATTCTTAACAGACTGACTTGAGCTTCTTGCTAGAAGTGTGTTTAATAATGAATTACAAAATATGCTAAATTTACAAAGTACACTAAACCTATAAATATATTACAGTGGGAGCAAAGAAAGTCTTTACTATATTCTTGGGTCAGTATCTCAAGAAATTAATACCAACTTTAGTGTTTTACAATTTACAAAGCACTTTCACACCTGTCTCTTTATTTTAATTATGACAACCTCATTATTATTATTATTATTATTATTATTATTATTATTATCTTGCGGTATGTGGGCCTCCCATTCCTGTGGCCTCTCGCGTTGCGGAGCACAGGCTCAGCACCCATGGCTCACAGGCCCAGCCGCTCCGCGGCATGTGGGATCCTCCCAGACCAGGGCACGAACCCATGTCCCCTGCATTGGCAGGCAGACTCTCAACCACTGCGCCACCAGGGAAGCCCTGACAACCTCATTATTAACAGTTTTATTAAGACTGTACTACTATTATCATCTCTGCTTTACAAATAAAGAAACTGAAGGTCCAAGAAGTTAAGAAACTTGGGAGATTGAGGAATGTAACCCTAACGCTCATGATTCTAAATTCAGTGCATTAGTGTTTTTCTTTACTTAGTCATATGGAACCACCCCCTTAGATTTCCACAGCAATAAGGACCACCTAAATACCAGTTTCTGACTTGGGAGAGCTAAGACTCTCTGTCTTGCCTTTGCTCCCTTCAAGTTTCAGAAAAGTTTGTTTTAAGGGGGTAATAACTAGAAAGGATCTCTTTTTTGCAAAATTGTGCCCAAGGTTCAAGGATTTCTAAGTATGATACTAGTGGCCTCTGGCCCCACTTCTGGAATGGTTCCAGTTTACATCATTTCAGGTTCTTGACCCAAGAACTTGGATTTCAAGCACAGACTGTGTCTTCTTTCCAAGGGATCAGCTTTTGATAAAATGGATGAAAACTTCTCAAACTAAATTTCTACCCTGTTGTCTTTCATACTAGCATCATCACGACAGAAATAAGGAGGGATTTGGGGAGGAAAAATAAGAGAAAAAAGGGCAAAGTCCCAGGGCAGCCCTGTCAACTATCATAGACCTGACTGGGAAAGTCATGGATAGTTTTCGATGATTCTGAACATGAGTCTGATGTCTGGCAAACACTGACTTCAATTTTAACAAGCCTCAGGTTCCCAATTCTTAAAGAAAAAAAAAAAGGAGAATAATATATTTTACCTCTTAGGATTTTTGTGAGAACTGACTGAGATCGTGAAAGTAAAGCAAAATGTGCAGAACTTGCACATAGTAAATGCTCAATAAGTCCTAGTTCTTTTTGTTATTATGAGATTTTATCTGTTTCTGAAGATAGAACAAACAGAGACAAATATATTTCAAGAGGGAACGTATAAGAATTAAAGGTTAAATTGTATTTCTTTGGGATGGGGTGTGTAAAATTGTCTCCATGCAGAGCTGACCCTGTTCTGTGAAAATGCTGTCTCTGGCATGCAGTTTCTGAGCATGTGACATCGTTGGTTCCTCTGTTGCCATAGCAGCAGCCCTGCAGCCAGACAACATAGTTTTACAACAGAATGAGGTCCAGAGTCGGTCTCCCAGGCAAGCACTGAGAACCAAAAGCAGGGTTATATTCATACGTGAAATCGGGATGCAGTGTCTTAGCCATTTCTTAGTTTATAAGCATTGTTTATTCTCTTCAGAGCAAATTCAATGCTCTTCCAAGCCATGGATGGCTGCAAAAGTCAAGTAATTTTTTACAAAGAAGAAAATTACGATAAGCCCCTCCTAATGCAGGAAGGATTAGAGAGCTTGCTACCAGCAATCAAGAAATATTTACAATAATCACATTCACTCCAGACTGTCATCTATGAATCTAAACAGAAAACTTTAATCCTACAGACTGTAAGCTGATGCCATGGCTATATATGGTCACAGAACTCCTAAGGGAAGAAAAAGGAAAAGAAGGAGGAAAACACCGCAGATGCCATGTCTTTTATAATTTGTGTGTATGTTCTAGCACCTGGATCTGTTAACCTTGGCAAAATTTACAAGTAAGATTCATTAATCAGCTTTATTCAAGTACATGTAACACATTCCATTTTAAGAAGCCACAAACTCCCGTCCCTTTGGGAAATCTCACTGTTTACCACGCTGCATTTTCTTCACAGATAAAACTGCTAGGACAAACATCAAAGACAGCTGGATTCTGTATTCTGTGGGCTTGACCGCCCCAGAGAGGGCAAGACATATTAATTTTTCTTGGGGTCAACTTTTAAGACATTTCTTTTTTTTTTTCCCCCTCCTTTCTCTCTACCTCTTTTTTGCCTTTAGGTTAGAAAAAATACTTCGTGAAAGCATTCAAATATTCTTAGAAATGGCAAAATTTCCCACATTCTTTCTGGGTTGAAGACACTTCCACAAAGAGTCTGGGTTCTAGGGACTCTTGCTGAAGATACTTCCTCTCTTGCAGTTAACAAGCCATTGTGTATAGGGTATTTCATTGTTTCATCATTTCCCCAGTTTAACAATGGAAAGTCATTATCTCCGGCTTTGATCTTAACATAGGAAGGGAAAGCAAATTGCCTCACCTACTAGTGAATGGAAGGGAAATCCCAGGTGGTTTATAGGGCGAGGTGTCCAGGGCATACAAAGGAGAAAGGATGCTAAAGGGAAAAAAGGAATTCTTACAAAATACCAGCATCAACCTTATGGTTTCCACTGAAACCCAACCAACTTGGAAAAAAATTAAACTTTGTCATCAACTTTAAACTGAGGAAGGAATCCCAGAAATGTCGAAATGTTTGTCGTCATCGTCATTATTACATTTTCTGGTTTGAAGGATGTCTCTTTAAAAAGCTGTTACTATTAGATTTGTGTTGTTACAATATTAAGAGTGGGTTTATAAAAGGGTGACTGTCAATTGAGAAATTACAGTGCATGTGACTCTGTACCTTTACTAATATACAAAGCCCATAGGTCTTCTTTGTGGGTCAATCTCAGCAAAAGCGTGACTCTCCAAAAATAGATAATCACAATTGTGATTAAATCTCCCAGGCTCAAAATTCACTGTCAATTTAAATAACACCCTAAATAAGCAATAATAAAGTTATAGTCAACCTGCTTTTCCTCCCACTAAAATGACCCCAAGACTGATTTACAGTTTCAGGAGAACACTAAGATCTCTTGAGTGCCTATCTTAAGGTAATCATTTTGCAGGTTGTTTTACACCTGCTACACTATTCAGCTCACCCAACAACTCACTGGAATAGGCATTAATATATCTAATTTACAGATAAGTAAACAAATGCTCAGAGAACTTGAGTCACAACCAAAATTGCACAGTAAGAGCTGGAACCCAGCATTCTTACTTTTCCTGCCTACAAACAAACAAACCAGTAGGTAAACAAAACAGGGTAAGGATCAACGTGAAGTGGCTTGGGTATTGGATTTTATTGTATGTATCCCCACCCTCCATTCCCCCATTCTTTGCTATCTGTGCACTACATTTTTTAACAGCATCCCTCAAGCAGTAGGTTTAGGTATTCTTCATACATCTTCAAATGAGTATGGATCAGATGAATAGGAAAGCAGCTTGACAGAGTAACTAAATTTATGTCATCTTCCCAAGAAATCTCAGAGAGAGGTATTGGTCTGTTTACAGATATGCTCCTTGCCTGATCCAGTGTGAAACACAAGGTGCAGTGAAGTAAAAGTCTGGACTTCTCTACTGTTGGGGCACCCACAAATTCATGGAGGATTCAAAAGAAACATCCAGAAGTAATATTAAGCTACAGAAAGAGCTCTATTAAATGCTCCAAATGATATAGACACTGAGGAGAGGGAAGTTACTTTGGATTCAGGTGGATAAGAAAACTCTAAAGAACAGAATGAATGAATGTAGAGAATTTAGATACAGAAAAGGTTTAACCCTATTTTGCAGTGTGTCTGTGTGTATGTGAATAATTTAGAATTATAAACTGTAAGTTTTGCACAAGGGAGACTAGATCACAGCCAGGGAGATTATTTGGACCATGAATAGGCTTGTAGAAGGCGTGTAGAGGGGAGAACTGGGCAAAGAAATCATGTAGAAAGTTATTACCCAAATCCAGCCTTGCTGGTGATAAGGTGTACCAATGTGTTAGTAGAAAGAACAAGGACAATCAGCTTCCCAGCCTGACGCACACACAGGATCCTTGCAGATACCCACTACTTCACGTAGTGATAATAAAGCAGTACCAAATGGTTTGTGAATGACCAAAGATGACATACATTTAAAGAGGTACTTTGTTTTTTGGAGTTGAGGCACTGAAAATATAGACTATCCATTATCTTTTGAAAAGGAGCCCCCTGCATTCTCATCTTTCTTATTTACCAGATCAAGCTTCATCAGTACAAGGGAGAAAGGTAATTCCAGAGCAAAAAACCTTCCATGAAAAGCACTCTACCTCTGGCTGTTTGATAATGAATTTAATCATTCCAGAGAACAGCCCTGTCATTATGGATTAATCACCAAACACTCTGTTTTGGTAAGTTAATTGATGCTATGTTTGCAGCTGATGGCGGTCACAAGACACACTTGATATTTTAAAGAAATGTGGAGATCGAAGGAATGATCAATCAGTTAATTAGCAACCACAAAACACAGCAAACAAACAAACAGAAAAGAAACGCTGAGTTACAAAACAGCAAATATTACTCAGGTATCAGTACTTTTGGTTTTGATGACTTCAAGACAGGACTGACCCAAAATACTGGTAATATTTCTCTTCTTGTTGGTCTGTTTGGTTTCTTTTTCAACTCAAGAAGGGAATTTTAAGACGATGGAGTCCAGAGCAGAGGGGATTTTTCTAACTAACAGACTTCCAATATATCCATTTTGCAAAGTGCAGCTTATTTTTAAAAGATATCTTAATTGGATAGCTTTATATCCAATTAAGAAGAATTTTTATATGTTCCACTTTCAACATGGCATCAAATACTATAGCATCTTCATTAAACTTTCATGTATAACATATGACTCCAGGATCATTACCACAGATAGAATTAACAAAATTAGTTAAGAGATTTCTAGTCAATTATTCTCTTAAAAGGTGCTAGAGATTTTATTTAGATAAGGAGAGATCCATCCCTCAAGAAACTGAAGCAACTGAAAGATTCAGCAACTCTATGAAGCCAAGCATTAAGGTTTGTAGGTTGACTCCTTCAGCAAGATATTTAGAACTCAGAATAAAGAGGTATACTTTCCAACTTAAGAGTGTCTCCAGAGTACATTTTTTCTGACATCATTATCATGCTATTTTCTTTTATAAATTTATTTATTTATTTGTTTTTATTTTTAGCTGTGTTGGGTCTTCATTGCTGCGCATGGGCTTTCTCTAGTTGAGGCGACCGGGGGCTACTCTTCGTTGTGGTGCGCAGGCTTCTCACTGTGGTGGCTTCTCTTGTTGTGGAGCACAGGCTCTAGGCGTGCGGGCTTCAGTAGTTGTGGCTCGCGGGCTCTAGAGCGCAGGCTCAGTAGTTGTGGCGCACGGGCTTAGTTGCTCCATGGCACATGGGATCCTCCCGGGCCAGGGCTCGAACCCGTGTCCCCAGCATTGGCAGGTGGATTCTTAACCACTGAGCCACCAGGGAAGACCCCTATCATGCTATTTTTAAGTTTCACTAATTGTTACACAAATTTGTGATTTAACTGTTAACCTAGACTTCGAGTATTCCCTGGCAACCTCAACTGTGTAACGATGTACGGTGTAGGCACCCTAATGATTTCTTACTTATGTGATCTGACCTAAGCCAATTTGCTTCTCAGTATTTTGGTAAATGTTCATGGTCACCTGGGATTAGAGGTAGATGGTAGCTATGGTCTCTTCTCTTACAATTTCACTACTAAGTGGCCTTCTCCATGAAAGCAAATCTAGGCCAAACTCTGCTAAAACTTCCACATTTATTTATAAGCAAGCACAAAAATAGGCATCATAAACCCAGGGAAGTCCCATTCTGTTGACACTCTCACACGTGCCGTACAAGAAATGTTCATGCTGAGGCAGATGAAAGCATCTGAGAGCAGGACCAGGCAACCATTCAGTCGAATTGGCAGCAGAGCCCCCATGAAACAGTTGCCATCAGCCCAATGATGCTCTGACCCTGAATACTAACTGCTTCAAAGGTGTTGGACATCTGGGCTAAGAGTTTCTATACATCCTTAATTCAGGCGCAGTGGGACCTACAGAATCTCTCTAGGCAGCCAAAAAGTTTGAACACTTCTCATTTCCAAAATGGAAACTTATCTCTTATATCTCATAATTACCAAACTCTCTATTATGGTATGATTGGCAGATTTCTAAAATGACCGCCAGTGACCCATGACCATGGATAATCCCCTTCTCTTGAGCATGGGAAGTACCTGTAACTTTCTTCTAACCAATAGAATATGGCAACGGTGATGGGATAGCACTCCCAAGATTAGACTGTATTATATACCAAAAGTGCAGAGTGTGTGCAGATGTATTTAAAGTCCCCAATCGTTTGACTTTGAGTTAATAAAAAGAGAGTTTTTCCTGGGTGATCCTCATCTAATTAGGTCAGCCTTTTAGAAGAGGGTCCAGGTCATCACTGAAAAAAGATACTCAAAGGGATTCTCCTGTGGGCTTCAACAAGCAAGCCACCATGAAGTACAACCACGTGAACTCTGACAAGGCCCCATGCATCAGAAAAGATCCCTGTCTTAACCAACACCTTGACTGCAGGCTTGTGAGACCCAGAGCCAAAGGCGCAGTTAAACTCTGCATGGGCTTGTAACCCGTGGAAAGTGCAAGGTGTTAAATGCATATTGTTTGAAGCCACCATGTTTCCAGTAATTTGTTATGCGGTAATAGAAAACTAATACATATGGATCGTGATAAAGGTATTTGTAGTGCTTTAAGCACCACCTCTGGAATAGGTGTTTCAGATGCTAACTAACAGCCCTGGAGGACAGCTCAGAATGAATCAACGCACACATGCATCACATTGTTTATTCATAGGCATATTTGAATAACTTTCCACGTAGACAATAAAATACTCTGTTCCATATATTTGGTCTCTGGGCTACAGGTACCGCATTATAGTGTAGGAGCTGGAGGCATCCCCAGATAGGTTTGGTCCTCTCCCAGCCTTTCTAAACAGCTCTACTACTGTTCTCTCCCTATTACAGAAAACAAAGGAGAGCCCCAGAAATTTGCAGCCACTTTCTCAAGGCTGCTTGCTTGAAGACCAAGACTGAAGCTTCAAGACTTGAAAATCTCACAGCCAAGTGAAAACTTTTTTATCCCACCCAGCTGTAACCCTTCTCATTGCCTTATAATTCCCAGCTTAAGCTTGCCTTCAATTCACAGGCTTTATAGAAAATTATCCGGTATTCCTAGGCATCACTTATTCGTTCATCAAACATTTATTAAGCACTTCCTGTGTGTCGGGCATTGTTCAAGGAGCTGGTGATAAAGGAGTGAACAGAACAAACAAACGTCCCTGTCTTCCCAGGGCTTAAATTCTGGTGAAAGGGCAATAGCAAATAAACACAACAATCAAATATATAATATAGTATATTTGATGTTGATAAGTGCAAAGGAGAAAAGTAGCACAGAGACAGAGGAGGGAGATGGAATTTTCTATAGAGTCTCAGGGAAGACCTCTTGGAGAAAGTGACATTTGAGTAATGGCGGAGAGGATATTTAGAAGAATAGCACTCCAGGCAGAAGGAAGCATGCAAAGGCTCTGTTTGAGTGGAGACCTTGAAGTAGGAGACCTAGAAAAACTGCAGGAGGCCTGGGTGGCCGAAGCAGGGTGAGCCATGGGGAGAATGAGCCTGAGAGGCGGCGGGAGACCAGGTTTGGAGGAGCTTTTACTCTGAATGAGGTAGGAAGCTAGGAGAGGGTTTTGAGCAGAAGATTGTCAGGAAGACGCCTTTCTTGGGACTTTTCAATTGGAACCAAGTCCAAGTGTTCATATATCTGGAAGTGGCTTCTACCCATCCTGTGGAAGAAGAGGTAGAGTCTTGTTGGCAGAGAAAGAGGAATGAATCAAGTACGTGGAAAACAGCGGAAGTCAGAGGGTAGGAAAGAACTCAGCCTGGCGTCCCTTTCATGCTCCTGTTCTTGTTAAACTCTTCTGCTGGCCCAGCTCCCTCACTGCCCTCTTTAAAGTGGCCTTGCCTCTCACGTCACAGAGAGGAGCTCAAAGGTCACCTCCTTGGAGAGGCCTTCCATGACCACGTTTTCTAGAACAGCAGTCTCCCACGCTCGACCCCCTCATCCATAGCATCTACCACCACTTTACGTTACATCATGTATTTGCTTGTTTAGTCTGTCCCCTGGATCAGCATGTACCCTCCAATGTGGGCAGGCTCTCTGCCCATCTTTTTCCCTGTTCTACCTCTGCTCGTTTCTAGAATGGCAGCTGCTTCAGAATAGAAGCTGTTTTAATACTTCTTGGAGTAAATGAAAAAATGCAAAAACTGAAATTCCCCATTGTTATTTACTCCCATATCAGTGGTTCCTCTGCTAGAGGGGCTTGTTAAAACATGGGTGGCTGGACCCTCTCTCCAGAATTTCTGATTCAGGTTTGAGCGCCAGGACAGAGAGAACTGTTCTAGATCTAGTTAGCTTCTGTGAGTAGCAACAAGTATCAGCTTGTAGAGATGACTTGAATTGTCTCTTTAAAAGTCGATTGGAGTTCTCAGGCTACATTTAAGATAAATCCCATAACCACCGTAAAAGTGGAAGAGCTCACTCAAATATTTTGCCAATATGGAGCTATTAAGATAGAGCTCTAGTAGATCTAACACTGCTGAAGATGGGCATGTGACTAAAGCATTTACAAAATAAATAAATAAATAAAGCACTTCCGATCTAGTTTGCGTGACTTGATACCACACACCAGCACTTCGTGAAACTATAATTGCATCATAATATCCACAGTGAGTGTCATGCAAAATTGCATCTTAATACTTTTAACTTGCTGTTGCATCTCAACAGCAATACTAAGAGGTAAGCCGGACAGATATTCTTGTACTCATTTTCCACATAACAGAGCTGAGGCTTGGAGAGGTTAACCGCCCCCAGACCATGCTGAGAGGCAGTAGGATTAGACTCAAATATATGTCAAGGATGCCAGGTCCTTGCCTCCACAGTCTAGTGACAAAACAACTTAAAAAAGAATAAATCAGGGCCTCCCTGGTGGCGCAGTGGTTGAGAGTCCGCCTGCCGATGCAGGGGATACGGGTTCGTGCCCCGGTCTGGGAGGATCCCATATGCCGCGGAGCGGCTGGGCCCGTGAGCCATGGCCGCTGGGCCTGCGCGTCCGGAGCCTGTGCTCCGCAACGGGAGAGGCCACAACAGTGAGAGGCCCGCATACCGCAAAAAAAAAAAAAAAAAAGAATAAATCAATCACAGGCATTGCCATGCAATGCCCTGAATGTGGGCATTATTCAATTTCTTCATGATATTTTGGCGTCTTCACAAAGAAAACTCACAAGGGAAAAAAAAAAGTATCTGTGTCATCCCACTTTTTTTTTTAACCAAGCACTATAAGACAGATGTTTAGATAATTCTTTGATTTGTTCGTCGAAGTTTGACTGAAATCATCACTAATTTCTCTGCACAAGTGGGCTCTGCCAGCTGCTCTCGAAGCATGCTTCATTGTCCTAATAAAGCAAAAGAAAGTAACTCTTGGCAAGTGATGGGTGCCTTAATTATTTTATTGCTACAGTTTTTTAGGATTTCAGTGATTGTGCTTAAAGGAATTTCCTGAGTAATGAGGGTCCACACTGGATCTGAGTAGGTTCTTCACAACTTTAGGAAAGCAGAAATTACTGACTACTCTGGCAATGGCCAGATTTGGCCTTTCTACTAAAATAAGGGTTACCAGGTGTCCTACTTCTTTAGGGAATGTGCTACTTTTTAACAAATCACCCTGCGTATCTGACCCAAATTAGGGCAGTAAAAATGTCTCTTTTTCTGTGACATGCCAGATTCTTTTCCTCCCTCAGCTTTGACTCGCGGAGTTGCCACACCTTTCAGTGGCTGAGTTTGAAGCTTTTCCCAGGTTGAAGAAACCCAGACTCTGTGGGTCCCATATTCTCTATGCTTCCTATAAGAGAATACGACCACAGAGGGAAAATTTTCCACCAAGCAGGCTAGCCAAGTTCTCTAGGTTGTAGATCCCCGTCAGTCTCTGTGGTTGCCCCAGACATCAGAGTCAGGGCTTGGCTGTGCTCGGCAATAACACCAGCTCTGCCTGAAATGGTTCACTGTACGATGAATGCTCAAAGGTCACCTCCTCCAGGGAGCCCTTCACAATCCATCACACCCTCCACCCACCACACACACACCTGGCTGGAACTCTCCTTTCCATTTCGCCATCCTTCCATAATACTCCTCTTATACTTCTCTTCAAATGATTATAACAGGCTGCCTAGTATTTTAGAAGCTCCAGTGAGACAAATTTCATGGCTGCTTCCCATAGCTCCACGAGCTTGTGAACCCTCAACCGATATTTCTAGAATAGATTTCTCCCTCTTCAGTTTAGCAAAATCCAATGCACTTTATCATATTCAGGTCAAATGGGCTCTACTGTACCCCATTCTTCCCGTCTCCATTCAGTTAGTCTAACCTTCCTTCCCAATCTCAGATACTCACACATTCGTCTATGTAACACTATATTGTAATTATTTATTTACACATCTGTCTGCTTCACTAGAGTGAATCCATTAAGAGAAGCTAACTCCAATGGCCTTCCACAGAGCCTAGTGCATCGTAGGGACTCAGCAAGACTTGACAGTAGAAGCTCTCCTAACCAATCTCTACCTAATGATGAACTTAGAATGAACTTGATGATGAACTTTCTGCTCTCCATGGCACATGAAATACCTGCCCCTAGTAGATTATTCTCAGGTATACTTGGACAGTGGAAGTGCAGTTACCAAGAGTCAGTTTGTTTATTCCCAAACCTGTTTATGCCACTTTTGTTACTGTAATTATATAATCTGATTAGATATTATATGAACTAATGAAATATGGCTGTTAAAGAGACAGTTATTCCTATGAAAATCAAGTAGAATACTCTGCAAATACTCAACTAAGACTAGTGGTTGTTGCTGCTGCTGTTTTTAATTGTTTAATTTGATGTGGGCAAGACAGCTGTAAAAGATTGGGCAAAAAATCTGGATGAACTCTGCAATTAGACTGCCTTGTAACTATTAACTGCAACTGAAAATTGTACATTATGGGTGCGGTTTAAGCAAATAAAACACAGAATTATGAGCAGTGGATTTTTACTTAAAGAAAAACTACTAATTCTGTTAAAATATTAGTGAGTGAAAGTACATTTATATGTTTTAGTTGAAATACAATGTCTATTCATTTTAAGTTTACTTGTAATTCCTGCTTTAATTTACATTATGATTAACTACCAGGCAGAGAATGAGAGGGATTCTATTGTAATTATTTGATGTCCTTCTTTTTTTTTTTTTTTTTTTTCTTTTTGCGGTATGCGGGCCTCTCACTGTTGTGGCCTCTCCCGTTGCGGAGCACAGGCTCCGGATGCGCAGGCCCAGCGGCCATGGCTCACGGGCCCAGCCGCTCCGCGGCATATGGGATCCTCCAGGCCGGGGCACGAACCCGTATCCCCTGCATCGGCAGGCGGACTCTCAACCACTGCGCCACCAGGGAGGCCCTGATGTCCTTCTTGATTGACTCATTCATTTGTTCATTTGAATATCTGATGAATACTACACTTTATTTGCTTTTATATTATCTAATGCACCATCTATCTGTATTATGGCTATAAGCTTGTTGACATATGAGTGTGGGATACAGTGCTTAGCAAATTAGAAGTACCTAATAGTTGCATAATTAATTAATGGAGACCTGTTATTCCTCACTTGGACTCTATTTTTTTAAATGTGCCTCTTCTGACACATCTTCTTACTCAAAAAAAAAAATGGAGTTGATAAATTGCATAGGAGTAAAAGTAGGAAGAAACAAGCTTTTCATGTACTGGCTGGTATTTAAAATTAAATGTTTTTTTCCACATTTTTGCAAAGCTAATTGAAACCACATACACAACTTTGTAGCCAATCTACCTAAGAGGAGTTGATTGTTCCTCTTTGGTTGTACCTGACTTTCACTGCTATTTATCTGCATAAAGGGGCACTATAGAATGTAGAGCTATATTTTCGTAGTACAATTGGTTGGGCTGATGATGCTGAACTCAACTGTACCCGCAGGAGATTAGCTTAGGGTACTTAAGAATTAGTTGAGGGCTTCCCTGGTGGCGCAGTGGTTGAGAGTCTGCCTGCCGATGCAGGGGACAGGGGTTCGTGCCCCAGACCGGGAAGGTCCCACATGCCGCAGAGCGGCTGGCCCCGTGAGCCATGGCCGCTGAGCCTGCGCGTCCGGAGCCTGTGCTCCACAACGGGAGAGGCCACAACAGTGAGAGGCCCGTGTACCGCAAAAAAAAAAAAAAAAAGGAAAAGAAAAAGAAAAAAGAATTAGTTGAGACTGATGGGCCACTAACTAGCAGAGTCTCTCCCACTTATTAATCAATTCAGCCACATTGACGTATGTGTACAGATGAAGGCACAATCCTGGGAAGTATCTCAGACTGACATCTTTAAATTGTGACTGAAAACTACATGACCCCTTTTCAAAACAATTACTGTGAAATATGTTCCCTTTTAGGCCAGATAAATAAACATTTATGTTATTGATGAGTAGAGCCACTTGGAAATAGGGGTTGCTATTATAGACATTGATTAGAATGCTACATCTGAGAGTGTAATTAAATTCATAAAAGTGCTTCAACTTGAATTGCTATAAAATAGTCATTTGGAGATGTTTCAAGGATCATTTTAATATATGTATGTGTCCCTAGTAGACATAACATACATTTGTTACATAATGTTCTTCAGCTGTACACTTCACAGACGATGATTTTTGTCTCAGCGGTATCTTAACTCCCATTCCACAGTACTCATACATAATTGGTGATAGAGAAAATGCTGAAAAACATCTCTTTCAATACTGACTTCAAGTTTCTAGACAACAAGAAAGGTCTATTTAAAACTTTTAGGCTCACTTACTGATGAGAGTGGGCAAAACAAAACAACCTGTACATCTAAGCAACATTCTATAGTATCAGTAGTTCATGTTGCCTTGGCAAATGTTTTTGTTAAACCCATGGCTTTCTGACAATTTTTGTTGAACATTTTCCATTTTTTTTTTTTTTTTTTTTTTTTTGTGGTACGCGGGCTTCTCACTGCTGTGGCCTCTCCCGTTGCGGAGCACAAGCTCCAGATGCGCAGGCTCAGCGGCCATGGCGCACGGACCCAGCCGCTCCGCGGCATGTGGGATCTTCCCAAACCGGGGCACGAACCCGTGTCCCCTGCATCGGCAGGCGGACTCTCAACCACTGCGCCACCAGGGAAGCCCGAACATTTTCCATTTTAAAATTTCTTGTTTTATTCAGAAGCTAGGGCCAAATCAAATGAAAACTCAAAGTGAGTTTTCCTATATATATACTAGGTACTTTGTTAAATAGATGCGTGTGCGTGTGCGTGTGCGTGTGTGTGTGTGTAAATAATGCTTCCAATGATGGCCTGAAGCTTTACCTAAAATATTCCTATTTCATATTTGATCCTGTTGATAGGCTTATTCAACAGAGACCATATTGACAATTTGTGGAGATCAATAATTGGCTAGCGTAGTGAGCATTTTTTTCCCCTTTATGTCTTAGCTGCCCAAGAGAGTGATCTGACTTCCCTATCCCCAATCCCCTGGTGAATGCCCTGTGTACTAAGAGGGTGAGCTGAACACCCAATTCTTAAACCCTTTGGTGGCAATCTTAAGCCACGAATTCACAATACTTCCTGCTTACAATCTAACCTATGCTTCCAGAGTTTTCTCATAATATAACGATAATCTAAAAATCTTTATCATTAAGTGTAAGTTTTAGCAAATGAAAGTGCTATAGTATGGTTTGGACTAAATGTGGTTACAACAATCTCTGTGTTAGTTACCAAAAATCCTAAGCCTACCACTTAGACTATTTTTATCTTACTTAAAAAAACTTACTGCCCCATGCCATCCAACTGAAGAAGCAGCCCAAACTCTCCCAGTGTTATTCCTTTCCTAACCCCAATGTCATTTGGTGGGTCTCATAACTAGCTATAGGGCAGCAAAGGAGTTTAAATTATGAGAAATTATTTTCACATAAATTTGTATTATAGAAACTTAAAGAGCTTATACATATAGAAAAGTATAATGAAGAAAATTACTATAATAATCCAGCACAGATGATAATGCTTATTTTCTTCCAATTTATAGACACATACACACAATTTGGTATTCTACCATTTAACAACATGTCATGAACATTTTCCCCTCATCATTCAAAATTCCTCAAAATTATCCTTTTCAATGGCAACATAACTATGCAGATATACCATAATTTATTGTTGGGCAATAGAATGAAAGAGACATCTCCCTAGAAGATCTGGATTATATGGCCTAGTTATTATAGTAAAGTTAAAGTATTAATAGAAAGTAGAATATTTTTAAGATGCTTTTTAAGTGACAGATTCAGCTTTCTTTTCCTGTCCTCTTCACTGGCATTCCTTAAAGGGAAGCTTCTGTTCAGCTTGCAACTATCTCTTGGCTTAGAATCATATAATTATTCACCACTTTTTTTTTTTAAGTTTTCAGTTGTGAACAAGGTGTTATCTTAAGTGGGGTTGATTCACCTCAGCTCTAAAACTGATGGCAATTTCTCACATACTTCCTGCTAATTATTCTAAATAGTTATAGGAACATAATTATGATCCCAGTAGTTCTCTGAGTGTGGTCTCTGAACCAGCTATCTCAGTTACCTAAGAATTTGCTAGAATGCCAACTCTTGGGTGCCATTCCAGATTTACTAAATCATAAACCCTGGGGATTAGACTCAGCAATTTGTGTCTGAATAAATCTCCAGGTGACCTTGATGCTTACTCAAGCATGATCCTATAGCTAGACCATGCTGTTGAGGTAAGCCACTGCACATAAGCATAAGCCCACCTAGGCAAACACCAGTTCTTTCAAAAATCTGATGCATAATACCCATCCCAGTAACATTTTAATGTCACTGGCCTGCGTCTATCTAATCTGAACCCTTTGGTGTGATCACTCCAAATGAGCTTCATAAGAGAATGTGAAGTAAAGTTCATCAAAGATCTCTAACCAATTTGGTGGAAGTTTTATCTTACCCTAGCATGTCTATTTTCTGATAGGAAGCAGCCTGAAGGGGCAAACAGTAAATAAAGAAGCCACCGATGGCTCTTTGTGGATTTATCCTGAGGAAGCTCTAGCATGCTGTGGAGCTACTTCTGGATGTATCACTGACAAGACAGACCAGTATTTTGGAGGCTGTATATACTTGCTTTTGATTTTTTCTAACTTGAAAAATGTGACTCTCAAAAAGTGCTCCTCTGCTAATCCTTCCTGCCATATGTTCTATTCTCCTCTAAAATATACGTACATGTATTATATATTTAAAATATAATCCATATATAATTTTATATTTAAATAACTCCATTTTAGGGGAAAGGCTAAGGCTGCTTTGAGAAAAAGTAATTTATTATTCAGAATAGGAAGGAGATGCTAGTGTGACATTAAGGATTTGAATAAATAGGAAGATGAATCCTTTCAAAAAAGCAGAGTATCAAACTAGAAATATCTTCTGTAAGCTCTGACGTCCTATTTTAAGAAAATCCAATTGTTCTGGCTAATGGTAAACCAGAAGCTTACAGCCTCATTTCTCTCTCCTTGTTCAGTGTGGGGCAGTCATAGAGCCAGAAGGAATTTGACACTAACCATAAAAACTTCTGTAAATCTCCCAAGATTCATGAGAGCATTAGGGCTTTCATGCTCTTTCTTTCTCAAAGCCTTTACTTCAAAGTCTTCTGGGACTAGAAGAGCCCTTGGCAATCATCCAGTCTCCATACTGTAGAACTCTCAGTCCCAGACCCTAGAATTACTGAACCTTATAGGAAAGTTAGGGGGGCACTGAAACCAAATGTTCTCACTTGTCAGCCCATACAATGAAGTCAGGTAGACAAAAAGGTTTATCCATATCACACAGTGATAAAGAGCCACGGATCCACTTTTTCAGGCAGAGCCCTCAGCCCCATGTCACTGGCCCCCATCACTACCAATATCACCCTAGTGACGAAATGACCTTTACCACTGGGATGTTTTTACACAGAACTAAACTTGATCCAAGATCAAGTTCAACATCATTTCTTCTCATTCAGTCCTCAAGTGGAGACGCTGATGATCAAAAAGTATTAGAGGGGGAGATAAGAGAATGAACGAAGAGGACAAGGGAAATAACATGGTTATGATTAACAAATCAAAGAACGGCTTCTGGCATTAATGTTTACAAATATTGGGACAGATTATACTATTCGTCTCTGGGTTCACTTACTTTTACCCTACATGGAGTTAAATACTTACTGTTTGTGCCTTTTGAGAACCCTAAAGATTATCGTGTACTAGTAAATGCGTACACTTTTGGTGGCATGAGTCAGTAGATAAAACAAGGGTAGGAAAAATGCATTGTCAGATCAGTGCCAGTACTGACTGACTTTTATTGGTCTTTCTTTATCCCAGATATATAAACTCACTCAGATTTTTTTTAAATGTAAACTCTTTTATAGAACAAAATGTCAAGAACAAAGTCACAACATCCAAAACATAAATGTTAGCATTACCTCTAGTCTTTCTGAAAATTCAAGAAGTGTGATAATGAGAACACACGTCTCACCTCACAGCTCTGTATTATTTTGTTAAGGGAAAAAAACCCAACAACCATCCAAATACATTCTACTGCACTTTGGGGCCATTTAGCAAAGGATGTATACCAAGAAACCTACCAATCTTTGCTTGTGGTCACTTTATCTGGCATTATAATACAAAAAAATCTCACAAACAAAGTTTATGAGATGACAATTACAGGATCAAAGGAAGGATTTCTATGCTCCAAATGTTTATCTGTCCTCTTACAGCTCAGTAGTTTTTCAGTACATAAAAATAATTTGCACTCCCATTTGCTGTAATATTATTACATTCTTTTCCTATTTCCATTGTGAAGCCTTAATTCTGAAAAAAAAATATATATACATACAAACTCTAATTCATATAAGCTCTTTCCAATTTCATATAAACCCATATAAAGATGCTCACAGCAAACACAAGGAAGGGATAACTGTGTAAATGTAAAGGGAGAAAAAGTTGGAATATTATCCTTGTGTTCTTTGATTTGTCAAAATTCACCTTGTAACATAATTGGATACCACAGCTGGAAGAATCAGTGATTTTAGTTATATAAGAATCTCTGTCACCAGATAAAGAACTAATGTAACCCAAGTGGGCTAAATTGCCCAATCAACCAAAAAACTGAAAAGGACAGCATTCATACCTATGCATATTACCTTTAGCATGGCAGTAGGTTACTCAGATATCACAAGCCCTGAGAACACAACTACGTTACTTTAAACTAGTGGTTCTAAACCAGTGGTCATTTGCCCTCTCCGTGACATGTGGCAATGTCTAGAGACATTTTTAGTTGTCAAAATTTAGGGGATGCTACTGGCATCTAGTGAGAAGGGCCCAGGGCTGCTGCTGAATATTCCAGAATGCACAGGACAGCTCCCACAGCAAAGAATTATCTGGACCAAAACGTCAACAGTGCTCAGCTGAGAAACCCTGCCCTAAACATTAAGAACTAGACACCCAATACAGTTGCAATGTCGTGCAAATCCCTACTTTCTAAGTGGGGACAGGGTGGGTAAGGACTGCTATTCTAGGCAGAGTAATTTGTTCCAGTTTAAGTGTTTATGCCCACTAAACTAGTAAGATGTCTGCCTTCTCTAATGGGGATTTATCAGGGAAGTGAAATTTAACTCTTATATTTAAAATTTGGTGTTTGCTCTTGGTGCTTTTTGCGATTTTCTGCAAGAGATAATTTTAACAAAGCAAATGACAGATTTAACTTTACCATCAAGTTTCTGCTACACTCTTTGATAAGATTATACAGAGCATATTAGGAATGTCTAATACATACTTATCAGTTGTGAAAAAGATAAAAGTCCGTGAACCAATTTCTGCTCTCTTCTTTTCTAGAGAACTGTGATTGCATTTTTCCTCTTTCTCTAACATGTATAGGGTACCTGTTGCCATAGCAATCACTGATTTAGCACATGTTTTTTCCTCCTTCTTTTAAAATATTAGTTTCCATTCCTGCCAAGAAGGAGCATATTAATCTACCCATTATGCTAGCTTAGGGAAGCTGAAAGCCATACAAGTTGCCATTTACACAAAGATTCCCAGAAAGTCAATTGTTGGTACCTTTTGTGCCAAGAACTCTATCCCAGTCCCAGAGAGGAAATGGGACACTGAAATAAAAGATTCTGGAGCTAAGGAGGTAGGGTCTCTCTTCTTTTCCACAAAGTTTCCCAGCAGGGTGTGAAACCTCAAACTCCTAAATATCATGTCTACCTAAACTAAGTAACTCTGTTACTGGATATAGCTTTAAAAACCACTGATATCCAGAAAACAGGCACTAACTAGACAAAACTTTTTAAAACAAAAATTTACCTTAATCTACTGACCTCTAAGGATAGGACCAAAACAATAACAACAATAAAAACAAGAAAGAAAATCCTTTGAGGGGACTAATACAAAAAGTAGGAAAGTCTCGCTGAAGAAACCAGAATCAACTGTTCAATTCTTGATAAAATAAAAAGTCCGGCTTGAGACTCCTGACTGATTAAATTCTTTCTAGGATTAGGTAACTCAGATCTTGATCTGATCTAGCCTTGCTATTCAGACCTCGAAATGCCTATAAACATACCTCTCCAGAACTGTGTCCAGGCCTATCTTAGGACAAGGGTCTGAGTTAACCTGGATTTTTATAACTGACATTCCAAGCTGGGAAGACCAGATTCTTCCCAATTTCTCAAATCAAATCCACTGGCTTTCCTGCCTGTGGTATTCCATAAATCTGTCCAACCACTAACGGGAAATGCCACATACTTGGGTGACTTTAGGCTCCCTAAAGTTTCTGACCTACTTACTGCTTTAAGAGAAGAAAGACAGTGGTGGGAAGAAAAACAAAAGGAGAGCTGAAGGACTTTCAATTTTTAGAAATATCTGACTATCAGAGTGTTGGAAACTCAAAATTAAGACATGGGAAAGAAAAGATTAGAGATGTGAAGTTAAAGCTGTTCCTTATCCAAAGCTTTACAGAATTGTCTCACAGCTACATAGGAGCCTCACAGCTACATAGGAGCCTCAAAGCACGAAAGGCCTGCTGTAAAGAAGAGAGGACCATTTGTTTTCACCAACAGCATCATGGAGAATGAACACACATCGTCTTTTAAACAGACCCTTAAATCTATCCTTGAAACTAACTTTTAAAAACTTAAGATTCAGCATATTTACTATTATTTTCCACTAGAAAAAAAAAAAAAAAGACCTGGCCATGCACTTCCTTTTAACATCATGGAAGTGGGCAAGGGTTTAAACAGAAGAAAGATATTACTTCCTGAAACCTTGGATGTTTTGCTAAAAACACTCAAAGGAATGCATCTCTGTTAGAAAAACAAAAACATTTGATAAAATGTTTTTAAAGCTATTGGTCTCTAAAGGAAAACGTGAGAAGTATGTAATTGGGAGCAAATATGCACTGGATTGCACTAAGTAAGACCATTCTTCTGCTTTAGATCCACAGTTCACTGACAGAAAGTGTTTGTTAATTAGGCAGCAATTTAAAAGGTATCACCTTTCTTCTAGATGACAATTGTTCACTCAGTCATGAATTGCGAAGGTTACATGAATCTATGGATGGTTTGTAAACCACTTAGAGCCCAGATTTCAATTCTGTTGCCAGTAATAATAATAATACCAGCATTTTATTCTAGTGTCTAATGCAAACTTAAGATCATTAGAAAACCATGACAGAAATTTGAAAGCAACAGATTTCAAAACAAGACTGCAACAAAGAATAACACACAATGCAATACCTTTTCAATTACCTACACAACCTGGAAAAAATAGTTGACAACGAAAAAGTGTGATGAGAAATATCTGATTAACTCATTAATATTTTCTGGAACCTGATGTTTCACTAAGAAGAGAAAAAGGTAACTGGTGGAAAAAATTTTATCTCTGTTAAGCATATGCTTTTAGCCACCATCATCTCTAGAAACTAGGTAGAACACAAGAAGAGAAATAGTAGGTGGTTGTGTTGATGACAACTAATCCAGTGACGATGACTTGACTTTCTAGGTCAGTCCTCCAGCTACTGTACAGAGACTTAACTCTCAGGATGGTGCTGAGAAGGTGTACTTTCTCGGCCTGAATAAGATTTGACAGGTTCTAAGCAGGAAGAACTGCATTTGCATCTGCGATTTCTATGGCCCTGGGAAAGTAATGTCTTAGTGCTGCTTCCGTAACTGAAACATGGTGATGAGCATCTCTTAGGACTCCCTTGTAGGGACTAGACCAGTGAATTTTATTAAACAGAAAAAAACAGAACTGTTGTTTTACAGATTAAATAAAAATAAGTATGTCATGCTTAAAGCAATTCCTGGTACAGAGTAGGTATCCAATAATGTGTCTGATCTTTTCCCTTT
The DNA here is from genome assembly GCF_025265405.1 of Mesoplodon densirostris. Lineage (NCBI taxonomy): Eukaryota > Metazoa > Chordata > Mammalia > Artiodactyla > Ziphiidae > Mesoplodon > Mesoplodon densirostris. The sequence continues at coordinate 32,868,227 of NC_082674.1, forward strand.
GTCTCTTTCAGGGCTATACTTCCATGTTCAGTACTTGTGGTGTAAACAGCTTATAAGCTAATGTGACCATTTGATGGTCTAGTTTATGACTGCCAGGTCAGTTCTCTCAGTTGATACAAATGAGTATTATGGACAATAAAGTTCAGGATCGGTTCCAACAAGAATTAATTGCCTTGTCTTATTCCATAGTCAAAGGTCACCTCAATCGAGTTTTCCATTGCTTTCAATGAAGACAAGGAAACGAACTGTTACAAATCTGCTCTCACTGGTGGAAAATCGATGCAAAATCACCCACAGATTGTAGGCATGAGCACCCCCTGTGCACACGAAAGTTTCCTTGTTGTCATTATTATATACCTGGATACATTTGCAGAGCCTGGCTATTCGAGATGGGCCTTCTCCACACTGGCTGCCCATTAGAATCATTTATATAGCTTCATAAAAATGTCAGTGTTCAGGCCTCACCCTGAGAAAAGCAGAACAAAGCTTTCTGAAATGGAAAGGGTTCTCACCAGGAGGACCACCCTCTGAATCCATAGAAATAGAGATCAAGGGTCAAAGGAAAATATTCTCTTTCTCCCCTGAGAATCACCAGCATTTGCATGGATCTCTAAGGCTGGCTACATGACCCAGAGCACTTTCTTAAAGTGGGACACAGTGTGCTCTGAATCCAGACCTGACAATGAATTTATCATGGTTGGGTAGCTGCTGCCTTATGGAGAATGGCCCATGGGACACTAAACTTACACATTCAACAGCTGAACCAACGGATGCTTCAACTGCCAGGGACATAACAGAATGGGGAGACCCTCCGTTCATCTTCCATGGGTGCCAGCTTGGCAAAACAGCATTTTTTCCCTGCAGTCATTCAAAGAAAATAATCTAGCAACTCCCATAGCCTGTTAGCTCTTAAAATACTAGGAGGCATTTTTTCTTTACCAGCTTATGTTCAATGCAAACTAGATTCCAGCCTCAAGAAAAGCACAAAGCATGCCTCCTTCTAGCCTTGATCTGATTTTTCAATTCTTCTGACTGATCTGGTCTCCAACTCGCTGGCTTTCCAGAGAAGTCTATCAGCACTAGTACGCTCTCATGATTGACTGTTGATGACTCACCGTCCTAGGCTTAGGAAGAAGCAATGGATTTCAATGTTTACAGAGACTGTCACTGCAGCTTATCGAGAAACAGGCCAATATATATTACTGTCATATCCAAATGCTTTGAAAGAAAGAATCATTGCTGTTCACTGAATTTTTTTTTTTTTTTTTTTGCGGTACGCGGGCCTCTCACTGTTGCGGCCTCCCCCATTGCGGAGCACAGGCTCCGGACACGCAGGCTCAGCGGCCATGGCTCACGGGCCCAGCCGCTTCGCGGCATGTGGGATCTTCCCGGACTGGGGCACGAACCTGTGTCCCCTGCATCGGCAGGCAGACTCCCAACCACTATGCCACCAGGGAAGCCCTGAAATTTTATATATATACTATATGATATACACATAATCCTATTTATATAATATCCTATATTATATATATATCCTATATATATATATATATTTCCTATTTGTTCACTATTTTGGGGGAAGAGAAAATGAGCTAGAAGAAGCCCAGTCTTAGCTTCTTGACCTGTTACCATTTAAAACTGACATTTTTCAAATTACTGTTCCTAATCACTTAAGCTACTAATTTATTCTGTTTTCTTTTTTGAAAAATGTTGCACATTTATCCACGGTGCAGGTCTGGGGTGAGGTGGGAATGTGTTCAAATGGGTCCTGCTTTAGTTGTGGTGACACAGGATGCAGGGCTGGAAGCTTGCAGGTCCTTTTTTTACTGTGGTGTTGAAGCAGGACAATAAAGTCCACTAGAAGTGTAAATATATACACATATATATTTATATAAATACATAAAACAAACATATACATACACACATACATATGGCAAAATATACTATACACAAAAATACTGTTTATATTTGGCAAAAGACTTCAAAAACTGACTTTTGAAAATGCAACAAGGCATGTGGAGGTATGAACAGCTGGAAAGCCCCAGCGGACAGAGAACCTCTCAGAGATTCGTCCACTGGGATCAGCTACTATTTAGAAAGTCCACTTATATTTGCTAATATGTCCAATGCATATAAAAGAGGAAAGAACAGGCAAGGCAGCTGAAGTGTTACTTCACTCCCTTTCACGGGGTTAGGCCAGAACTGCAGAAGGGCTGAAGGTCCCCTACCAGCTTGAGGTCCCAGCACTGGAAGGCAAGCTGTAGCCAGCAAGTCGCCTTGGGGAAACCAAAGGTGAGATTGGCTGACATGACTTTTGTGAGGCCCTGTCTGCCTCTGTTTCCACACACACACACACACACACACACACACACACACACCCGCCCCCGGGGTCAAGGCCACCGGGGAACAATGTGAGCAGCACATGCCAGGCAGGCTGTGATCACTGGGACCCTGCCCAGGTCAAGGCCACACTAGCATGATTTCTGCAGAACCTCTGGAGGGGAAGTCGGCTGAAGGAATTTTACTCAGGTCTGAAACGGCCCAGTCTCTAGAGGTCTGGATCCAAAAAGACTCCAGTTTTTTGTCTGATTCTCACCAGAATGAAAAATCATTTAAATCCTCCCTAGGGGCCTTAAATTGTTGTTTCCAAAAATGCTATGCTGTGGGAAACACGAATATTAAATAAATAGCCCCTCTCGCTTTTACCAAGGACATTTGAAAAGAAAAAATAAATCACCGATGAAGAATTGGGATGCTGTTTTAAGTTGCTGAAAGTGACAAAATGAAAACCACCATTTTTCTACATTCCGTAGCCAATTAACAACCTTTCTCACTAGTCACTACATTCCATTCCCTTTAACAAATAGGTACCTTAAGTTGAAGGAGAACACAGTCAGAGGCTGAAGGCAGATCCTAGAACTGAAAGATGAGGGTGGATAATTGAGGGGCAGATTCATCCAGCGGAGACAAAGAAAAGCAATCAGACTGGGCTATCTGAGAACTCACCAAGGGAGCTAGAAGCCAGGCAAAATGTCCTTGGCAAGATCGCAAATTTTTCCTTGAAAATCGAACCATACATTTACTAGGTTCTTCTTTTCCAATCTTTTGTTTTCTCTTCGCCTCTGAGTAACAGCTGTTTGTGAAACTTTCATGGGTCAGATGGGGCGGAAAGGGGAGAAGGAGAGGCAGCATGGGGGAGGGAGGGGGAGGGCGCCCCTGCCGGCAAACAGCGGGGGCTGAACTGCCTCCTCCAGGGTGAGGGTGAAGTGGGAGGGCCAGGGCAGCCTGGGAGAGAGAGGTGCCAGTTCTCTGGCAACAAGGGGGCAGGGGAGGGCTCTTCTCAGAAAACTGGGAGAGATTCCCATGGTGATGTCAGAAACAGAGCACCTGCCTTCTAAGGCCTTTGCCAACTGGCAGAGGGGGCATGGCCCACGGTGCCAATTCTCTCTGTAAGAAGGAAAGGCAGGAAATGGGCAGGGAGCATTCAACTCAGTGGGAAAAGCCACCTCTGAATGACACGAGAGAGCGGAGAGCCGGGGCAGAACAGGGCATCGTGGTCCCCTCGGTGAGGGAGACGTCCATATTTTATATCTGCATGGCGTTTTACGTTGACCAAACACAGCCTCCATCACACTGAAGCCTCACAGTGATTTGTGAGGCGGGCACAATTATAGCTATTTTCCAGATGAAGAAATTATCACCCAGAAATAAGTGATAGCCTTGATTGCCAGCTTTCTAATGTTCTTTCTACGACATGTAAGCAGCTTCTCTGGGGCACGTCTGCACGGAATGAGTAGAGTTAGAAGGGCTTTGTAAACAGTCACGTATTCGTACGATGCTATAATTATTATCAGCATTGTTACTGGCCGGTTCATACCTAGAGACAGTTGTTCTTTCTGTGGGTAGAAGGGAAGAAGACAAACTCTGAAGCTTAGAAGGAAAAATAAGGTATCTTCCCAAATACTATGACATCAAAGGCCTAACTCATCCACTGGCCACTGAGAGAGCCTCCTTTAACCTCTAAACCAATGACCTCACCACCCCCACCTGCAAAAAAAAGCTACATCTTGACCTGTCCTAACTTCTAAATCATCTTGATTGGCTATCTCCTCAAATTTGACTTCCACGTATTGTCAGCCCTCTTTATGAGCACCACAGATAAATGAAAACTCTGCAGCAACAGGAAATATATGGGGATACAGTACCAAATCTGAGTTTCTTTGGTGACTTCAAATACAGTATGGACTTTGGTATGTGTTGGAATATCTGTTTCAATAAAAACTATTTCGCTGGTTTTGGGGTCCTCATTTAACTTTATACTGCCCCAGGGCACTCTGAGTTTGCTGTTGAATCAGGCCCTCGCTGGGCTTCTGGGTTCAGGCAGACTTTGCCACTTTGCAGTGACTGCAGGCAATATGGCATCACCCACAGGCTGCTGGACAAGAAGGACAGAGACCCAAATCTCAAGTCTGTTTCAGTCTCCATCTCCTAGTGACATGTCAGAAAACCCTAATAGGGGCTATCTTTGAGTGCCTTTCATTGTGCTTTGATCTTTATACAGGGTATTTTTAATCCTCACAGTAACAGGCAAGGTAGATCCATTTTTTTGTACAGATGAGAAACTAAAGCCCAACAAAGTTAGATAACTTGACCAAGGTCACTAAATCAGCACACAAGGAAGCCATCCTTTCCTGTATCTAGAACTGCAAAACTTTCATCTTTCTCCACTCTACCAAAAAGGCATTTTTCCCTCATTTACTTTACAAACTTCAAAGATGATGAATGGTATCTTTGGAAGGTTGCCTTTAATATAAGTTTGTGTTATTAGAGTTCTACACACATACCTACCTGCTAATTTGCTTTCTTTCCCTATGAGCCCATGGCTTGGTCCTAAAGGCTCAATTCCACGTATAGCCCTCCAGCCGGGAAGCAGAGTCCACATTCCACCCACCGAAGAACCACACTTTTGTAACAACAGATTCCTCATCACTCCAAAAACCAAAACGATAGCTTAAAACTATCCTACTTTAAACTACATATACCTGATGACTAATAATTATATTTATCTCGAGTCTATATTTCTTAATGAAATTTAGCAATAAAAATGCTGTTCGTAATTGTATTCAATGCATGTAGTTGTACTTAATGCAGAATTTCAGGTTAGGATTCTTACAAATTTGAATGTAATCACAAAATAAGATGTCTAATTTTTGTATTTTTCTGGTTTTAAATGTGTATTTCCAATTGTGGAATCAATCACCTTCCGGTCGCCTGGCTTTGAATTGCCTTGCCCTCCATTCCAGTGGTCCTCGCTCTAATCTATTCTATTGCAGGCACAAACATCCTTCAGGAACTGCTTGGAATCCAAAGTCTTAATCCTAAAATCCCCCTTTCAAACTTCAGTCTCCTTTCTGGCCATTCTTTTTTTTTTTTCAGTATGCGGGCCTCTCACTGTTGTGGCCTCTCCCGTTGCGGAGCACAGGCTCTGGATGCGCAGGCTCAGTGGCCATGGCTCACGGGCCTAGCCTCTCCGTGGCATGTGGGATCTTCCCGGACCGGGGCACGAACCCATGTCCCCTGCATTGGCAGGCGGACTCTCAACCACTACACCACCAGGGAAGGGAAGCCCTCTCGCCATTCTTTATCTATCTTACTTACTGACTTCCAGTTGCCAATCTATAGATTCTTAGCTCACAAAGTCTCTCAGGCATATTCCTTCTTTCCACTCCACCTTCCTTTTATGTCCAAGTCTGTTTCTTTTTTTTTTTTTTTTAACTTTACTTAAGTACAGTTGATTTCCACTGTTGTGTATTCTTTTCCATATGATTGGTCACAGAATATTGAATTTAGTTCCTGTGCTATACAGTATGACCTTGTCGTTTATCCATCCTGTATATCATAGTTTGCCTCTGCTAATCTCAAACTCCCGTGTTCAAGTTCTTATCTAGTTTTCACCCAACTCAACTAACAAACATATGCTCAAGTTCCATCAGACTAACTTTCATAGAACATGAATACAATTTTAAACTACTCAAAGAGCTCAGCCACTTGCCCTCTGAATATTAAAATGTCTACTTAACTTGGCATTCAAGGCCTTTGAAAAGTTTAACCCAACTAAAATTTTCAAGTGTTATCGTCCAAATAACACTTATTTTCAGGATCCTATACCTTAGATAAAGTACAGTGGCGTTATTCTTTAGTTTTCCTGTCTCTATGTCTTTGCTCATGCTATTTCTGGCTCCTGAACAGCTTTGCCCAACCTAGATTGTTAGAATGTTACCCATGTCTTTCAAGGTCTAAGTCTCCATATTACCTGCTTTTCTTCTATGGTATCTTCATCATGATTCTTTGTATTACAGATATTTATATACATTTCTTCTCCCATACTAAATTTAACGTTGTATTCATTTTAATGTCTACTAAAACTTCTTGCACAGTATAAAAATTTAGTTTTGAATAAGTGGGCTAGTAAAAAAAATTGAGTTCTTAATACCTATATCCTTGTATGTTAAATGAAAAATATTCCCTAAAGCCAAAGCAGATTCTACTTACAATTAGTGTTACGTTTTTACTAACTGAATTCTATATCCCACTTTTATGTAAAACTAACCTTTATCTATTTCTATATATCAATATAACATTTTGTGTGTGTGATTGTGGGGCTGTTTAATTCATTAAAATGAGTGAAATTTTTCAAGTTTTCTTTGTTGAGTTTATGAGTCATTTTTAAACACTAGTCAGTTCTTATTGAAAAATTGTATGCAGTCAGGTTTAACTAACTCTGAATTTAAACTAACTTAACCTATAGATTTTTATTGATTAAAACATAGGTGCTAAACAGAACCTCAAGTTTCACTTTGACTTTCATCACAACCCAGATTAGTATTCATTTTTCCCTTAGTTATGGCCACCATCTATCCAGTGCTCAAGATAAACTGTCTTCACCACATCACCCAGCAGAACTTCCATCCCGTCTTTTCTACCACAGGAAAGTGGGGGCAAAAAGCTTGCAAGTATTGTTCTGGAGTCACTGTTCAGCTAGTCACCTTGACTCTGCCATCATTACTTGTTCCTTTAACTTTGTGCTCAAGTATATTGCCTCTCTCAGATTAAAGCCTCTCTCAGATTAAAGCCTTTACTATTAGCTGCTGACACAACTGTACCATTTGATTTTTATTTGTGACTTTTTGCTCCAGATCTAAGTCACAGTTCACAGAATTAAAGCCGTGAATTCCTCCTCTAATTGAGAATTTGTGCCTTTCATAAATGGCCCTCCAATGTATAAGGTATAGGTTCTATCCACAGGACACATCAATAGCACCATATGAAATCATTTTTGAACTTAAAGTTAGATTTAAATTAGTGTTTCAAGTTAATCTTCACTGAATAGGAAATATTAAAAACGAGGCAGGTGTGAAAAATACAGAGCAACTGGCATTATTCAGTACAGCATGCTAATTCCCTTTATTCAAAAGTAAACATTTTGCAAAGCAAAAAATTCTCCTATTAAACTCAAGCATTAAGAAGAAAGTAGACACTTAATTACTCAAGGAGGAAATGCATTTGCTCCAGGATTAGCAGGTTAGCAGTGTGTAAACAGCCGAGGGAGCTTTCTCAATGGCTCCCCTTCCAAAGAGCCCCAGCGGCCACCACTGCCTGATTCCCCTCAAGCCACAGAAGCCAACACCTGTGTCCATTAGCTGCAGTTTCCCATACTGAGAAAGACATTATTGTTCACCAAGGGAGTGTTTGGGGTTTTGTCCTCACTTTCCCTACAGGAGGAAATTCAGTAGAACCCTCTAAATGGCTGAAACAGTCAAGACATTGACCATCTGACTCCTAGGTTTTCTAGGCAATCTTCTCAGGAATCTGGAAAACCTTCCTCTCTGTTATTCCTCTGTTCATACAGTTAGCTCGCAGTTCGACATTAGCTTCAGACTAGTAAGAGAACATTGTGCAAGATTCAAAAAGCACAGATCCTATTCCTAGAAAGCACTCTGGCATCCGAAACAAATGTGTAACTAATAATGAATAATAATAGCATTGTCTTTGAAGGCAAGAGCGCGAAAATACATCGATGAAGTAAAAATAAACCCCTAAAAAAATAAACAAACTCCTGACAGGGCCATATGTGCCCTGAAGAAAATAAGTAGAAAGCGTTTGTTGCTTTTGATTATTAAGTGGCACTATTTCATTTGATTGTTTTAAAAATGTTACTTTTCATAAATGTAAGATGATCATGGATTTACAGATCCACTGGTAACTCATACAGCATATTAACCTGAGACAAACAAGATAAAGGAAATCCATGAATTTTCACATATTTCTCTACAGCCCCCTCAGTTGTCAATCATTAGTGGAAGAAATGCTTCTCTATACATATCTGACAAAAATCCTTTTTCTGTTTTTGTCCTTATGTGTGTACACCTATGATCACCAAACTTGCACCATTTTTAGTCCTTTGCAAACACCAAGATCACTTCTACACTCCATTTGTAATGTATTGCTTATGCTGATTCTTCGGGAATACATTTTTTTTTTTTGCAACAACTATCAAATTTGTAAAATTCAACATCCCAGGAGTTTGTGCATGTTGAGGAAACAAATCCAAGAAAGACGTAACTAAATTAATTAATCATGATTCCTTCACTGGTCATCAATGCCCCAGATTCATTCAAAGATAGAATATGGACTCTAAGGACCATTGGTCTGACTTAGAGTGATGTTTGCATTTTCATGATCAGAAAGCAGAACTAAAGCATTTCAACAGTTCAAGCTGGCATGGGTACACTGCTTCCTAGTTTGAAATGCATAATTAACCAGAAAGCTAGTTGTTGAACAGCTAAACAGATTGTCCCAAAATGACCTCACTGCTGTTCAAACGGACACTGAAAGGTAAGGTGCCATGGTGGCTTTTTGTTTTATAGACAAGCTACATGCAAGCAATTGACAAAGACTGATTTTTTTTCTTTTTTTCAAAGCCTATGAAAGCTTATGGGTAACAGCAATTATTTACATCTGTCAAATACTTCTATCCAGAAGTGGATTTATAATCCCTTGAAAATTCTGTAATTTACTGAACCACTGAGCAAGCCCATGCTACTCCCCCTCCCCAGACCCACAGAATGTAACACATTTCAATGGAGAATTGGAGTCAATGATGTAAAGGAGGGAGTCCTGATAAGCAGAAGGGGGAAAATGCTAGGAAAGCATGCTTCCCAATTTCCATAAGAAATACCCTTGTTTCTTAAATAAGCAAATACCAATTATTGGACAGAATAGCCACATTTCAGAGCATAAATGCATCCCATTTTTGTTGCTGAGTGAAGATGTCAGGGCAGAATTAGTGGCTTAGCGTTAGGATGGGCTGTATACCTACATTTGCTGAAGCAATTACTGCAAGAAAAAAATAAATATGGGAAACATTTATGGATCAAAGCCAAGGAATGTCTTAAATATAGATTGCTTAAGAAAAGTACATAGATGTTTCCATATCTTGTAAATGATAGTTTTCAAGAGGTTGTCTTTAAAATAAAATGGATGGGGACACTTGGCCCCTTTTCCAGGATATCCTACAAACAAGAATTCTTGGGAGACGTGCCCCAATTCATCTTTCAATTTCCAACAAAGAGAAGGGATTTCACTGTTTTACATTTGCACTACAGTGCTCACATGATGGTTTCTGGTTAGTTTGGTCACGTTTCATTTTCAGAAATGTTAGAGTGGGAAGGATGAAGTAATTCTTCAACCCTTAATCTTTGACAATTTTAACAAAATACAGTGTTTATACTTGTGCTAACAGGTGTTTTATTTTTTCCTCGTCCATTTTTTTTCTACTCTGGTCAATCCATGCAACACACTAACTGTGAATTATTTTGACTGCATTAATAAGTTTTGACCTGAAATCTAATTTAAATTGCCATAAATTTGCCTTGTTCCTTGAAAATTATTAGCATGAGTTTGAAAAATCTGTTAGCTGAGTCCTCAGTGACTATCAGAATCTTGACAAAATCATCTCATGCAATACATCATACATCGCTGTATGCTACATATTTATCATCCTGTTTCTTTTTTTTTTTTTTTTTTTTTTTGCAGTACGCAGGCCTCTCACTGTTGCGGCCTCTCCCATTGCGGAGCACAGGCTCCGGACGCGCAGGCTCAAAGGCCATGGCTCACGGGCCCAGCCGCTCCACAGCATGTGGGATCTTCCCGGACCGGGGCACGAACCCGTGTCCCCTGCATCGGCAGGAGGACTCTCAACCACTGCGCCACCAGGGAAGCCCTATCATCCTCTTTCTATAGTGCAGAGCTTCTCAATGTTTTCCTCTCATGGGAAAAAAACAACTAATATTGGATTCATTTGTTATCAGTCATCTCTACAAAATATGCACGAACACAAATACACATACACACAGAAGCTCATTTCTTCAAAAAATTTATACAAATAAGCCAAAGAGTATGCTAAATATGATCTCAGGAAACATTTAGAGCATGCTCTCTTTGATATGCAAGATGAAAAAAACAGAAGATATATCTGCTCTTGGAGTTTTGTGCATTCCTGGACTTTCTAATTCTTTGTGAATGCACAGTGATTTTGGCAAGATGTCAGAATGTTCCCCAGCAATTTTCAATATAACATTCAATATATAAATGCCAAACTGGGAAGTTTAGAAATTCTAATTGGGTTGTAGGGCTACCGATGTCTGCAGCTTTTCACTACCAGACAGGTGGGGTGGGAAAGGATGTCAACACCTGAGCTGTGATGAGGGCTGAGTGTGGAGGGAATGGTAGGAAGCCAGAGGTGAAATCAGCCTGGTGGAGCCGAGGGAAAGCCAAGGGCCTTTCCTGCCCAGCACGGCTGCGTGTGCGGTGCTAAGGGCCTGGCCACGAAGACAGGGCCGGTGTGGTTATAGGTTTCCATCAAACCCACAATCTAACCACTGCAGCTGATCCCGTTGGTTCCAAGCCAAAGCATGTTGTGGGTCACTTCTCTGATGCTCAGAGGCGTCCACAGAAGGACCTAATGTCCCACATTCACTGCTTGGGGCTTAAACTTAGGTAAGTTACCATATGCTATGTACTCCCCATATCTATGGCACATGCTGACTGTATAGACATGAACAGGAACAAAACAATCCGTCTCTGGGCTGTGTTCTCCCATCTCTCCCCACAGTTTTCTTCCTTCATGATTGCAATGCCAACAGCGGACGGAGGATGAGGCTTAGCGGGTCCTGGGCCCAGTTGTGCCCCTTCCGACCTGCACGAGCTCAGTAAGTCACTTACTAGATTGCTCCTGGACTGTTTCCTTATCTATGAAAGGAGATGTTTAACTAGATGCTATCTAGGGCTCCTTTCACTTCTCAATGTCATGGTTTCTTCTTTCTTGGTAGTTTGCTCTCTCCCTGCCTTTGGCCTGTGTCCATTTCTCCATTTCCATTTCCCAAGTTTTGAGTCCTTCACCTCAGTGAAGCTCCTCCTCCCACCTTCATGGGTCCCCTGCCTGGGAAAACATCATCAATCTGGAAATGGAGCTCCCACAGCTCTCAGCATATAGGGTTCCATTGCTCAACCTGCATAGACCATCAGCCTCTGTCAACAAAGACCTTTTCTCTCTTATTTATCCTATCTTCCCAACTTTGTGACACTTAACACTGCATTTGGTAAGTATCTTTTGAATAACTGACTTTTCTAACCTTCTTGGAAGGTCTCCTTAGACAAAGAGAATGGTCACGAAGAGTCGCTCTTTGCTTTTCTGGCCAACTCTCTTCACAAAGAGCCGGCCTGGTGTTCTGTCTCTTCTGAGGTGACTTTTCTGAGCTGTGGGTCTTCACTGGTGCTTATAATTCCTGGCCCATTTGCATTTATTTACTCACAAGTACAGGCAAATAACTGTATTGGGCACCAAGGACTATATTCCATAAGTAACAAAGGCAGAGATATATTCTCTCCATAAGAGTTTAATCATCTTCTATCATACTAGTCTGTGAGTTTGGCTATCGAAAGGGATATGTTTTCTTTGTCCCTCTCAACTTCCTTCTTTATCTCTTTCCTCCCCACCATCCAACAACTCCTGACATAGCTGGAGGCATCAAATATCCTTCAGTACATGTTGACTGAAAGTTTGGGGTTGAACCAGATCATGTCCAATCTACACTCATTCCCTCAAGTCTTCATTTTATGTTGCTCTCTGTTAGATAGGCAAGGATTCAGATGCCCCTCCCGGCCTTACTTTATCCGTATTTTCTTTTAGACAGTGGCTATCTTCATTGCTGTGGCACATCTCTGCTGAGTCACACAAACAGAGGTCCATTTGGAAATACAAAGTGGAGAGATTGTCTCTTGTTTTATTTTCTATATGTCCCTCCTGAAAGCACGTGGAGTTTGGGCACTTTGGACTTTCCCTTCATGCAAAGGACACAATAAAACATAATTCAACTGCCTGAATCTGGGCTAAAAGAGACAGCACTTAGCATTGGGAAACAAGGTAGTGACAAGTAGGTGGCCCAACTGGGAACAGAAAGCGCAGTGACAGAGCTGCTAACTAACAAACTGATGCACACTAAGCATGCCTTTGTGCTCACAAGAGTGGTAAGACAGCACTAAAGCCCCATATTTTGGAGAGGCTCTAAACTTCATGAGCTTGATCAGGGTTTAGCAATATAAATTATTTGTCCCTTGGGCTTGACCAATTCTGCTATGCTGAAAGATACAGCATTGGAGAAAATCTGAGCTACGGTATTCAGTTAAAAGACATTAATATAGGAAAATAATTTACAGCCTTAGGAAGCCTTAAAAAAAAACACAAATTTTCCTTGGTCACTTAACTGCAACTCACAGGAATGAAATATGTTAAAATTATATAACATGCTGTAAATCAGAGTAAGTGATTATACTTAAACATAACTTTTGATATGATTGCAAAATACCAATTCAAGAAAAGCCTGCAAAATTCTTCCTATTTTTGAGACCATGAGCCAAGAATGCAAGGTACTTTCCTCAGAGAGAACAAATCTTCCTGAAACAGTCACACTGGTTCAGCTTCTGGTCCTCATTTGAAATGGCCTATTAGTTGAATGAAATACCACCTTTAAGCACTCAATCATATTTTTTTTAATAGGGGTGTATTCTGTTTTTTTTTTTTCTTTTGGGAAAATAATTCTGCAGATTCAGGTTTCAGAAATACACTTGGAGACAACGGAGAAATCAGGGGTTTTTACCTGCTTCGTAGCCAAAAGATAATGGAGTCTTAGGCTCTTTGTCAAGAATTCCTGCTTCAAAATTGTCCAAAGCAAGCTGCTGGCCCGAAATGAATTTGAACCCCTGCAAAGTGTTTTAAATTCACAAACCTTCAGAAACGCACACATAAACAATACCACATCAGAGCTTCAGTTTCTCAAGAGTGGGTATGTGGTCATCAATTTAGAATACACTAATTCTTACAGTATAAACTCCAACCATCATCTAGCTTGCTGAATAGAAAAGAGTTTGAGGCATGGCAAATAATGAGGCTGGAGAGTGGAAAGAGGAGAAATAAAATACTCAGGTTTTTGGAAGTAATTACAATTGAATCATCTTGCACAGAACACTGGAAATTATGCAACCCAGTGCCATACCGTCCAAAGGTTGGCAGTATCATTCTAAAGGGCAGGAGTGGTAGTGAGAATGTAGTCATATGCATATGGACCCCTTGTTCCTACTTTGCCTATCAACCAACCAATGAAGCTGCTAATTTATTCATTAGCTGTTAGTCCCTATTCCCAACCCTTCACCACCAAAAATGGGGTGCTGTGAGCAATGTAAAAATAGCCCCGTGAATAGAAGCAACCATGGACTAAAAGTGAGAAGAATAAAAAGGAGGACAACGAAAGAAAAGAAAAAGAAGAGGGGAGGCAACCTCCAGAAGCAAGTCTATAAAATACAAACTTTCTCGTTTAACTTTTCAATACATTATGGGGCTTTCCCATGCATGTCTCTTTTCACTAAAGCTTCAGGCAATAAATCTTAGATATGGTTTGTTAGATTATTATAGTACCCCTCTAAGGGCACTGAAACGATGTAATGAGAAATCAGAACATCAGAACACTAACTTATCCCATTTTTCAGGAATTCCAGCAAAACCTTTCAATTTGACTTGTTACTGGCCAAATAAGGATGAAACCAACATAGCATCCTAGGGATAACACTGAAGGCAATTTTAATTGGTTTGCTTTAAAAGCTATCTACATGGTGACTAATAAAAGAGGCTTATATAGTCTATCAGTAGTTGAAGATTTATGAGCATTACAGGAAGGATGAAAACTTAGCAGATATCTATTTGCAGAAATAGTGGTGAAAAATAGAATTGTGAGATTTTCCTACCATATAAATACAGTCATCATCATAATTCTAACATGCCATTTTTACACGTCCTCTCACTCTTTGAAATCCCCTATAAATTATCTTTAATATTTGACCATAACAATATTATCAATACTATTTTATTAACAAAACATTTTTACATATCTCATGATACTGATCACAGCACTTCAAGAAATATTTTCTTTTAGAAAAAGAAACTGAGTCTTAAGAACATATAACTAAATTAGCTATGTCCACAAAGGCAGCAAATGAGATTCAAACTGAGGTTTTTGACCCCAGGAACAGTGGCCATTCTGTAATATTGCAACACAGCTGCAAGCTTAATAAATTATTTTGAAAAGTAATTATTTTTTTAGATTGTATTTGATTTTGGAACCAGACTAAAGTTATTTGGCACTGAGACTTTTTTTTTTTTTTTTTTTCTTTTTTTTTGCGGTACACGGGCCTCTCACTGTTGTGGCCTCTCCCGTTGCGGAGCACAGGCTCCGGACGTGCAGGCTCAGTGGCCATGGCTCACCGGCCCAGCCGCTCCGCGGCATGTGGGATCCTCCCGGACCGGGGCACGGACCCGTGTCCCCTGCATCGGCAGACGGACTCCCAACCACTGCGCCACCAGGGAAGCCCGGCACTAAGACTTTTAAATAATGTGAATGATCAGAAAGATAACGCCGTAAGAAACTTTTTAAGACAGATGTTATCTATGGCTCTGAAGATAATTTCAAAAGAGGAATACAAGAAGGACTTTGAAGAATAATGGTATTTTGGAATCCGGGAACACTTCAAAGGTGACCAATTTAATGTATGAGAACGGCTGGCACAGTATTTTGCACATAGTAGACAATAAATATTAGCAAAAAATTTTTAAGGGAAGCACTTCTATATATAAGTACAGATAAGATTTTCTAATAAATAATCAACCTCATCAGAAAATTATGCACAGATATTAGATATGTAAATTGGTACAGAGTCTCCTAAAATAACTTGGTAAAATTACTAAGAGCCTTAATATGACTATATATTTTGATCTATTTCTTCTAATTTAAGGATTAAACTTAAAGAATTAAGTGTCCACCAAGATTTTTTTCCCAAACTATTCACTATGGCATTCATTGTTTATATGTAAACACTTGTAAAAAAAAAAAAAACCAATATCAAAACAAAATCCAATAATAGGGGCCTCACTAAGTAAATTGTATTTATATAATAGAATAGTATTCAGCTATTAAGACTTTATTTTAAAGAATTGTATTTATATAAGGAATATTTTAAACATATACCTACAAGGCAAAAGAGAGTAAAACAAAGATTACATATACTAACAGGTAAAAAGTAATTATCTCTGGTTTGCGAGGTTACTTACAATTTTCTCCTTATCTTTTGAAAATATTTTATATTGGGTACATGATTTTTTTTTTTTACAGACACCTAAGTTATTTTAAAGTCAGTATCTTAATAATGGTCAACGTGGATTGAGTTTTTACCATGTGGCAGACATGGTTCTCACCTTTTTTACATATATTATCTCATTTACTTCTCATAAAAATCTTTGATGTGGAGCTATTTATCCTGTTTAATAGGAGAGAAAACTGGGGCAGGGAGACAGTAAACAACCAGCCCAACATTACCTTCCAAATAAACATCTGAGCTAGGACATGAAACAAATCATCTGACTCCAGACTCACGCTCTTCAGGACCATGCTCTGCTATTCATACTATACAGGTGGCTTAGGGATGTGTCAGAACATATTAACGTCATGGAGAAAGCAATCTCCTACAACTAGGACTCTCATCTATGAAGGTGAATAACCCTGTGGGTGAGATGGCTTGTGATTCTGGTGGTATACGAAGTGTATTTAACTTACCCTATATATAACTAGTTTTCACGAATGTGTTACTTCTGAAAATGCAAAGGCTGTTTAACATAGAGGGGCAGTACATTATTTCCATCCATTTACAGTATATAAGGCACTGGACTAAAGTCTGAGAAAAATTATCTGGTTATAGCGCTCATTGCTACAAATTTAACACTGCCTTGGAGGGGGTGTGCACCCTTAATTGAAGCTATTTCTTGACTATAGGAAGGGAGCACTACTTTAACAGCTAGGATATTCAGACTGTTTCCTTGCTAAAAATATGCTTCTTAGGCACTATTGCCTGCATAGATCAAAGACAGCACAGGTAATCTTATTGATTTCAAAAATTCCTGTTAAATTCACTGACAAATATAATGTCCACAAAACCACAGCTGCTAAAACTGCAAAGATGTAAGTCAGTCACAATAATAAAAATATAGATTATGATAATATCAACTAGAAAGACATAAACACAATTTTACTATAGATGAAAACTCTTGAAAACTTCTGCTGTTATTGATTCCATTTAAGTACCCCCTGAAAAGTTAGAGTCTAATTTAGAGGGTGTTTTTTTTCTGGCTATCATTTTTGATCTTTAAAATTATCTATTTTAAGAATCTTTACAAACAGATCCCTTTTTTTTTCCTTAATAAAGAAAAAGTCTGGAAGAATTCAGATGTTACTAGCATTGATTTACTTTACACCTTCTCTCTAAATACCATGTGAGTTTCATATCACATGGAAACACTCATGTCATAGCTTTTTTGAGGTTTTATTACATATAATATTACTGCACAGCATGATAAACCTAAATCAACATCCTTTAAGTAGGAACTCAAAGGTATACAAAGGTGTAATGTGTGCCAAGAAGTTTTATTCCAATTTTCTTTGTTTATAAGGCAGATATTTACTAATCCCTGGGTACGTAGGTAAGAGCGTAATAGATGTAAATAAAAGAAGATGCATATGTTCTCATGAACGATAAGCTGACCCGTTGCAGGCACCTGGTGAAGTGTTTCACTAGGTAGTACCTGAATTATACAGATTGATTTGCCACCTAACAGCTGCTCAGAAAATTCCTTTCTTGAGTCTCATATTTTATACCAATTGAAAAAGGAAATATATAAGAAGTATGCAAGAGAAATAACCTAATGTTTAAATTGTAAGAACAATTTAGAAACAGAAAACTAAAACCTTGATTTCCCTAATGTAAAAATATTGCTCATGCCCGTCAAGTAGTTTATAAAATGGAACACAAATCAAAGTGACTACAGAGCTACTAATGACCAAAACTGCATTCTTTGCTGCCTTTTATTTTAGGTGTTGATTTTGTTAAAAAACAATATCCAATATTGAGACCAAAACTCTGGGAACTGTTGAGGTTCTAGCCACTGAGACAGGTAGACTGTGGGGAAGTAAACATCTGTACATGTCTGCATCTATATATAGAGTTCTACATGAGATGTAGCAACCAGGTGGGTTTTAATGTGATGGTGTGACTGATGTGTACCTAGCACACTGGGACCACTGCATGATGTTACCTGTATATTCTGCTGAGTAACATGGGTGTGGTGAATTAAAACTCTCAGATTTATTTTTTCCTAAAGGATATTTCCAGGTCTAATAATTCTGATTCTGTATTTGCCTGATTGACTTTTCCTTGGGCTAAATTCTCTATTGTTCTTGCCTTGACTGATCTATAATTACCTATCACTTCATTCATTTAAATACTGAATTCTTCCAATATTTTTCTCTTCCATCCACTCTTACGCTTAAATAAGGTCTTGTTTTAGTCTCTTGGAAGTTTATTCACTGTTCAGGTAATTTTGCAATACCTTTTCCCTTTCTTATAAACCAATAAATAGGCCTCATTTGTCACAACTTTATGATGAGTCAACATATGGACTATAGAAAACAGAGAGTTAACTTGACTGGAATGAATTAGCTTATGCCTAGAGATCAATATATTTCTCTTTCTACTCCTACATGGCCATCCTGAAAAGAACACTATAGGTTAAAAAAAGAAGAAAATGATTTATAATAAGACAGCAGGAATCAATGCAAGAAAGCCCTTTGCAGATGGTAACATTGGGGAAGAAAGACACAGATGGATCTGTGTCATCTGGATACCAAAGAGCATGGACCATCTGGCTCAGATAGTTGTTGTAGGAGGGAATGGAAGAGTATGTAAGGACAGGGCCCAGAGGAGTGTCCATGGAATGCATGAAGAATGATGGGGATAGCCTAAAGAAGCTCACCAAGCATTTCTCTAGGCTTGGCCAATCAAGTCTAAGGACATATAAGGTAAGACATGGTCACAGAGTCTCGGGAGGGTGTAATGCTGCTGAATAATTACATTTTAAAGCTGAAAGGGACTTCAGAGATTCTTTTTTTTTTTCTTAAATAAAGACATAATTGGTAACTTTTTGAGTGCTCCAGAGAACACTATACTTACAATCCCACAGATCTGCTTCTACAATTTCCCTGAAGATGGAGAAGAAAAAATCAATTGTTTAATCCATACAAAAAATAAAAAGGAAACCTGTCAATGTGGTTTGACTAGCAAACCACCGGAGTTGTGGTCTGGGCATAATGGATTCCCTCTTCCATTGCCTCTAATCTAATTAATCCTTCATATCTGTCTGCATTCCAGCAGATGTGTTTACCAGCCAAGTTGCATTAGATGATTTTTGAATAGCTTCATTGGAAAAAAAAATGGATAGGATGTGGGTAAGTGAAGCAGACAGAAACATCAAAGTCTTTCATTTCTGATGACTACTGTTCTCATTACAACCATCTTTAGTAGAAACACAATCTCTACTTTTCTGAAACAGCACACACATAGAGAGTGGTTAAAATTAGGGTAACTATGCCATACTTCCTAATTATTACAACTGTATAATTATTAATAATGCCCCCCTTTACTAGAAAAAGTGCTCCGATATGGACAATAAATTACACAGTTACCCTAATACGCAGTGACAGGAATGTCGATTTAAATAAGACATCGTACCATTTTAACAGATCAATCCAGTGGATGTATATGATTTTGCAAATTCAGAACTTATCAAGACTCCCTAAGAAAGGATTTAAGCTTCACTTATTTGGTTTTTATGTTACTTGTTGTCTTTCAATGTGTATCTTTTTTGTAAATGACTACGCCAAGAAAACTAAGGCACAGAGTGATTAAAAAACAAAAAGAACTACAAATCAAGTTTCCTCATACTTGGCTGTAAATCTTATTCAGTGTTACGTGATTTTTTTAAATGTCTTCTCTCAAAAGGACAGCAACCATTTCTTTTGAAATGGAAGAAAATGTATATGTCATTTACTGCAACTCTGATTTTACAGAAAACTGAGTTTACAAAAAACTGAAGCTCAGAGAAATGAAATGACTTGCCCAAAGTTGCTGGTCTGGTTAGTGGTAGAGCTGGTTCTGAGGACTCGGATTCACACATGTGAACATGTGTTTCCTTCTGCATTCCATTTTGTCTCCTGAATTTTACTCTTTATTTATTTTATTACTTAGATCCTCCTAGCAGGGAGAAAAGTCATCAAAATATAGCTTTCCCCTAAGCATTACATTTTCCAGTAGGGAAAGGTATCAACAGATCAAAAGGATGAAGGACCCAGAATACATATTTTAGTTTGCCAACTTTTCTCTCAGTGGGCAAAGTAAGGTTGTTTCCATAAATCAGCTTTTTTTTTTTTTTTTTTTTTTTTTTTTGGCGGTACGCAGGCCTCTCACTGTTGTGGCCTCTCCCGTTGTGGAGCACAGGCTCCGGATGCACAGGCTCAGTGGCCATGGCTCACGGGTCCAGCCGCTCCACGGCATGTGGGATCTTCCCGGACCAGGGCACGAACCCGTGTCCCCTGCATCGGCAGGCGGACTCTCAACCACTGCGCCACCAGGGAAGCCCCATAAATCAACATTTTAAACTGTCTTATACTATTGATATTTGACAACTTCTTAAAATAATGCAAAGAAGATCCTCCCTGTTCTGCATCTTGTCACTGACTTCAATGCAACAGACTTTAACAGGAAAGAAGAATAGGAACTTTGGGAGGACTATCCAAAGAGACATCACTGGGGATTGGGAGCTAAACTAAGAAAAACATAATCAAGTTTTATTTCTTAATATTCAGTCTAATACAAAGTCTCATTGGCTTTAAAGCAAGTGTTAGGATTAGTTCTGCCAAAAATTTAAAGGTAAAAGTTTTAAAAAACGTGTTTAGAGCCATGTATTTAAAACAAAAATAGTGAAAAAGCCATCCTTAAAGTGCTTTTATTTCCTTCCTGACACAGATTTAAATACTGTGTTAGATACTGAGTTGAATTAGAATGTGCATTTGAATTCAGAGTAATATGTTTGCTCACTGAATTTATCATATCAATAAATTCTTCTTATATGAAGATTTAGTATATATATTACAATAAATTCTTCTTGCATATATTGGATACCCCCATCTGTCTAACACGTATACAGATTTAGACAAATCATGCTTATTTAGGGATTATTTTCCATCATGGAATCAGTCAATATTCTGTGAATATCCTGTATGGTCGCAATTGTGAAAAAACTGATTATCATTTTCAGATAGTTCAGATGAGATTTCACCATACTTTTCACAATTACCAAGAGGATTCAACTCTTTGTAACCAATATGTTTGGGGATTATTATTTTTAAAAGAAGAAGAAAAAGACAGGAAAGAAGAAAAATTCATCTAGTACAACTGCAGACCAAGCGTTACTGAACTCCCAAGGCACTCTGTCTCTATCATCATGATTATATCACTATGTTAGAATTATTGTTAGAATTATTGTGTTATAATTGTTGTTCTCTTTTCTATTAAAATTTAAACTTGGAAAAAAGGGACTCTCGTCTTCAAGTCTCTAGATTAAGCACAAAAGCCACAGTTAAGAAGTTAATACATTTCTGCTGAATTAACTGGTTGATTAACACACGGATGGATGCAAGAAACAGAATTGGTAAGGAATAAAGATAAGTTTAGACAATGTGGACAAAAGCAGCATGCCAGGCGTGATGAGGATCCATGGGTAAGTTGCTAATGTAACCAGTTTCTTTTAAGGCAGCATCATTAATATTGACGTAAAAGGAATCACCCAAGTCCAAGGACCTGTGTATTTTGGGGTAAGACTAAGAATACTATCCTGGCATTGTCACGTGAGGAATTTCATTTCACAGCAATCATAATAGAAGTGGACATTCCACTACTTCAATATAGCATATTATTATTCTTATCATTTCAATCATAATCTGCCACCCAACTCTAACTCCTAGTAACTCGACTGATCTCACAAAAACTTCTCAGGCATATTTACATCATCATCCTAGATACTCCTGAGGCAAGGAGATGCAGAGCACAAAGAATCAAACTGAAAAAAAAGAAAAAAAGAATCAAAATGCAACACTTTTCCCCTCCTTGGCCAAACAATTTAATCGAAGTGGAATCTTGCTAAAACACTCTTCAAAAGGATAATAAAAGAAATAATTGCCATGAAAACTTAGTGGGAATGAGAGTGGGTACCCAGCTTCTCCAGAGTTTGACTTGATGATAGCATATGAAAGAGATGTAGGGTAAGTACTAGACCCAACAACCAACCACTTGGTGTAAGGTCAAGAACGCCAAATGAGGTGTCAATATACTACTTGGTTTCCAGTTTGGGCTCTGCTATTTATTACAATTCATCTCATTCTCTGAACTTACATTTTCTCATGTGTAAAAGTTTTGTTGCTTCCCCCTTTCTTTCTGCTATCTTTTCAAAATGATTTGTTGAGCTCCTACTATGTATCCATCACTGTGGAACTCTCTGTGCCCTAAAATAAATGCACTAATGCCTCAAAGGACTGGTGTGAAGATGAAATAGATACACAGGAACCTTGTAAATAGCACAGTGTTACATAAAAGGAAAAAGTGTGATCTCTGACCCCCTCCTGTGTTCTCTACTAGCCCTAGTTCTCTGGTCTCCATATTTTATCTTGCTTCCCTCCCGCCCTCCACCAAAATTATGATTTCACTGACAGGGTGTATACTCTGGGCTGCATCTTATACTTTTTTTTTTTTTTTTTTTTTTTTTTGCGGTACGCAGGCCTCTCACTGCTGTGGCCTCTCCCGCCACGGAGCACAGGCTCCGGACGTGCAGGCCCAGCGGCCATGGCTCACAGGCCCAGCCGCTCCGCGGCATGCGGGATCCTCCCGGACCGGGGCACGAACCCGCGTCCCCCACATCGGCAGACAGACTCCCAACCACTGCGCCACCGGGGAAGCCCTGCATCTTACACTTTTGATCATTTTCTGTAGCTATCATTTTTACTAGGCTTGTAGAGACAACTAACTGCCTTGAGCTCCCCTCCCCATGTGCACACACACAAGGTACACACACATGCACCACACACACAGTCACAAAACTCCGTAGTGTGTGTGTCTTAAGAAAAGGAAGAGAAGAAATCCCTCTGCCTAATTCCCAGCAAGCCTATCTTGGAATTCCATAAATAACCAGCTGGAAAGTAACTGAAGGCTACAAGGATAGCACCTAACATTTACTGAGTCCTCACTATACTGCATGTACGGGCTAGCTGGATTTAATCCTTTGAAATAGGTTCTATTATCCTCATTCTATAGATGATGAAACTGAAACACAGAGAGGTTGAAAATTTATGGATCTATGCAGTTGATGAGTGACAGAGCAAGGATTTAAGCCCCGGCCAGTGTGGCCCACAATCACTGTTCTCACTCATTATTCTACCGCAGATGATGGTTCTGGGTAGCTGCGACAACTGTCACAAAGACCATCCACTAAGGAAAGTGCTAAGACCGTCACTTCTGAAGACTGTCATTTTGTGTCCATAATGAATACCTACCATTCACTCTCATTCTGTGTGCAAGTTAGGGAAGCAGCAAATTTTAAATGAACATAGCAGAGTTAGGCACACTGACAGCCTAACTGTAAAAAAAGGGAATATATATATATGTGTGTGTGTGTGTGTGTGTATATTATATATATATTACAAGGACTCAAAACTCAGTAGACTTAAAGACTGGAAAACTTTACTGTAAGACCAAAGACCCAGATCCACCTCAAAATATCCCAAGGACTTCCTGTGTGAGAACTGATTATTAAATTAACAACCAAATAAAAACACATCCGTTTAAGAGCATATAGTTCACAATGGCTATGGAAGTCATGGGCTATCAGGAAAGATGTTCCTTTCCTAAAAGAATTCAAACTATACAATATGCCTCAGTTATTCAAACAACTAATTGGTGCAGGATATTTTAAGCCCAGATATTGTCAGATAAATGAAGGCTTAATATTACTATTTTATTATTTCTGCTTTTATATTTATAGCTATACTTGTGTTTATATTTATTGTATTAGTATTATATTATATTAATACTCTTAATATTCTACCATCCTATTAGACTTTGTGTAGGTCAGATGAATCACTTCCTATAACACATCGACTTAAACCATGCCAGAACTCACCCATATAGAGTTCTTTTTCCTTATTCACAACTCAAAAAGGACCCCTGCAGTTTACTTTCTTGCCCTGGTAATCTGCCCATCCTCCTTCAACAGCCGCGTCGAGATACTCTGCGATGCTGAGCTACCTGAGTCTGGGACCCTGGAGGCATTAAGCCCCAGCTGATTGAATTCCTGGCTAGGTGGCTCCAATGTCTGTATTAGCCTTGTTGTTTATGTTCAATAAATTCATACCATTTAGAGGAAAGACTCAGACATGAGTAACATCCGCTTCCCCTCGTAATGCACAGGATTAGGAAACAAAGTGGAAACAGGCAGCTGCTCAGGTTCAAAGCCAATGTTGCCACCTTTCCCTACTTCACATCCCTCTGAGTTCACTATGGCTATGAACAATGAACCAGAGTTGAACTGTTCCCAGTCTCTACTCTTCTGGTCTCTATCTGAGAGGGCAGCCAGATGGTGACGGGAGCCGTCTGGGGGAGCGGAACGGGGAGGCAGAGGGCACAGCGTGGCTCTCTTCTGGGGAAGAGCAGGCACACCGCGTGGTTGCTTCTGCCAGCAGCTTTGCTGACAGCTCAGCGTCCTTCCTTCTCAGCCTAAAGAGCAGCGACAAAAGCCCCGTCAAAAGGCACTGTGAGGGCTTCCCTGGTGGCGCAGTCGTTGAGAGTCCGCCTGCCGACGCAGGGGACACGGGTTCGTGCCCCGTTCTGGGAAGATCCCACATGCCGCAGAGCGGCTGGGTCCGTGAGCCGTGGCCGCTGAGCCTGCGCGTCCGGAGCCTGTGCTCTGCAACGGGAGAGGCCACAACAGTGAGAGGCCCGCGTACCGGAAAAAAAAAAAAAAAAAAAAAAAAAGGCACTGTGAGGATGGGGCCAAGGAAGCCAGGATGGCACGGAGAGGCGTTGGGCTGTGCTACAGCCACGTCGCTGTAGGACTGGGTATCTGTACAGCTACCGCCTCAAGTAGAGCGTGAGGTTCTCCATGGCAGGGGCCATGTCCTAGTCACCAGTCTTGTCCCAGCATCTTACAAGGGACTTGACACAGGAGGGTATTCATAAAACATTTGCTGAAGGCACGTACCAGTGGAGTGGGTACCAGCCCTACGGGATCCCACCAGCTTCCTCTGGCTCAAGCATATGTACATTTGACTCCAAGGACAAAGTGGCTGTCTATTTTTAATAAAGCAGCAGTTTGAGTGAATCCCACGTCTCTTTTCTTACTCTTAGACTGCCGTTCGTTTGTTTGCCTGAGCAAGAATCTGAACTAGTTCCAGGCTTCGCTTCGTTTTAGTAACAGCCGAAATCTAATCATGGCTGTACACTCTCTGCCTCTGTCTCTTGTCCCCCTGCCTGCCTTCCTCCTTCCCTCTTCCCTCTTTCTCTGTCCACTCCCACCCTTTTCCTACTCTCCCTGCCTCCACCTCTCTCTCTTTCTCCCTCGCCTCTCTATTCTCTCCCCTTCTCTTTTACAAATTAAACAGAATAGCTCCTTTTAAACACAGTGTCAAGTTAAGATTGCAACGTTTAACGTGCTAGGATGAAAGCTGTCCTTTGGGAATTGTTTTTGTTTTATTGTGCCCTAAAAATTAAACTCTATGTTAATAGGACTTAGACTTGCTTTCCCACCCTTATCTTGGTAAATAATAAATGTGTGTGTGTGTGAGAGAGAGGAAAGTTCTCTGTTGAAAGGGAAGAGTTGGGGGCTTCTGTTAAATGTTACAATTAGTTATATTTATAAACATATCGACAGTGAATTTACTCCAAACAGACCAATAATTCACCTGCAAAAGTTTAAAAAATAAAATAAAACTTTCCTTGAAAGCAAATGAGTTACAGACACACCTGAATACTGAGTTTGTATAAAGTGTATACAGGTTGTCTTTGGACAGTCATCTGACTTTAGTTCGAAGTGGTTTTGTTGTTGTTGTTGTTCTTGTGCCCTAGAAAGAATGTAGGTCAAAAGCAAGAGTGACTTGGAATTGGACTTCTGAAAAAGCTGCTGAAAATTCCATTTGCTGTGGGTAGGTTTGTATCCTTTGAACTGCCATGGGGGTCCCTTCCTCTAGGAGAACCTCCTAACCAAGAATTCTTACTGTTAATGACCTCCAGGGTCAGAGGTTATAACTTCGTAAACTTAGTAGCAGTGCTGACACAAGGTAACAAGCATCCTCTGGTACCTGGGTCGTCACTACTGTACACTGTCTTGTAATATACAAAAAGGAAAGACCAAGAAACGACTCTTTTAAGAATGGAGAAATGCTGCATTCACTGTTCAGCCATATAAAGAAGTTAAACATTACAGAGCCAGTGCAGGCAATGACAGAAAGCTATTAATAGAGTTTCTTTACTCTTTAGGAAAAGAGGATATAAATACTGTGAGAGAGAAGAGAATAGACAATAATTTGGGCAGGTCAGGTACATGGAGGGATTTAGAGTTTTTCTTGCTTCTCAAACTCAGTTCATCATGGCTCTTCTAGGCTGATGGAGTGTCGGGGGCAATGCTGTTCAAGAACTCCAGAAAAGATACATGACTGTTCCAGTTTCTCATCTTTGGAGCTGCATGACCCCAT
Source organism: Mesoplodon densirostris (assembly GCF_025265405.1). Taxonomy (NCBI): domain Eukaryota; kingdom Metazoa; phylum Chordata; class Mammalia; order Artiodactyla; family Ziphiidae; genus Mesoplodon; species Mesoplodon densirostris. Next base: position 32,894,515 of record NC_082674.1, read on the forward strand.
GTAGTCAGGGTCACAGCACCATGACCTGCTTGCTTGTCCCCATGTCACCTATGAAAGCCACTTGAGGGGAGGGGAGAACAGCCCAGAGGAGGCAATGTAGACTTTACAGTCAGGCGGTCCTACTGCTAAGTTCTAGATCTTCCCCTATTAGCTGTGTGACCCAAAGAAAGTTAGTTACTCTCTAAGCCTCAATTTCTTCATCTGAAAAATAGCACCTAACTAGCACAGTTGTGAGGATTAAATCAAATGAATATCGTAAGGAAAACAGCATGAAACCTGGCTCTCAATACGTCTTAGTACCATCTCTGCCACCGTCGCTTCACACATTACCATCACATCCAAAACCACCACCTCCAACACCACCATCATCACCACCTGTACCACTACCACCACCATATCCAAAACCACAACCTCTAATACCACCACCACAACCACCAGTATCATTATCGTCACCACCATCCCCACCACTACCACCATCATCACCACCTACACCATTACCATCACCATCACCACCATCATATCCAAAACCACAACCTCCAATACCACCACCACCACCACCAGTATCATTATCGTCACCACCACCACCATCACCTACACACACCACTACCACCACCATCACCACCAGCTCCAGTATCACTGCCATTATCACCGCAATTACCAACACCGTCACCACCTTTACCACCATCATCCTCATTTTACAGGTGAGGAAACTGACTCAGAGCTTAAGTAATTTGCTGAAAGTTACAAAGCTAGTAGGGGACCAAGGTAGAGCTCCAGTCCTGGGTATGGAAGCTGAGTTGAGAGCTCCTCCTAAGTCCACCTTTTATCTCAGAAAGTCTAACATGGAAAAGCCGGGTGGTCTTGGTTTCAAGGGTCACCCCAGGGCTTCAAGGGTACCCAGCACTCAGGATCTCTCTTACCTAAGCTTAAAAAATTGTATCTAGAAATAAAATATTCCAGGTTTGTCATTAATATCTGAATTCCCAGGCACCGTGAAATTTCCCTGATTTCTGCTTCTGGTTGTTTTTGTCCCTTGCCTGCATATCTTCAACTGTCACAGAGAACACAATGCCTATTCCCCTATCTGACCCTATAGAGACACTGTAAGAGGGAAAGAAAATGTCATGTAGAGCACTGAGTCCTGGGGAGAAAGGCAGGAAATGAAAAGGCATTGTTTATTTCACCTGGCTCTACAACAAGACGGCTGTATAGGCCTGTAAAAAGAATGAGCTCTGGATGGCTCAATCTTTGGCAAACAGATCTGCTATTACGTAGGCAGTCTGTCAAGCCAGGAGAGGAAGCAAAGGAGGAGATTTCCTTTAATTCTGCCCATATTGTTTACCACTTGTTTTCCCTTCCAGGACTTTCTGGACTTCCCCACTCCCAGGACAGAAAGTGCAAGGCATTGTGGGAAGCCGGCAGCAAAACCCCACTAGCTGCTGGTTGGTTCCATTGATACCTTCCACAGGACTCCCCTCAGCTCGCTCACCCAAGCCAGTGATAAAGATCTCTAGTGTCACGGACCCACCTTGCATTTGGCTGTCCTTTCCTTCTTTCCTGCCACCTGGCCCAGAGCCACTTCTATTCTACTGTTGCAAGGATAACCCCTAAGAGTTGCATGGCATTTACCATGTAACAGGGGCCTAACAGCTTTCCTATCCCAAAGAATGAATCTCCAGTGAGCAGATTTCAGTAACCATGACAGAACATGACCAAGATACTTTATAGGAAAACCTCTATGGTTCTCAAGATATTGTAACCCATTGGCATTTTTCTACACCTCAGCTAACAAGGACAGAACAGCCTAACAACAAATAAAACCCCATTACAGGTGTTATACCCTCAAGGTGGCTCCATTCAAAAGAATTAAGCACGCTTAAATCTCCTTCCATGGGTTACCAGTGTCCTCAGGAAGGAAAACCAAAGAAAATCTCTTCCCACTTCACAATTTTTTTTATTTTTTTTTATTTTTTATTTTTTTCGGTGCGTGGGCCTCTCACTGTCGTGGCCTCTCCCGTTGCGGAGCACAGGCTCCGGATGCGCAGGCTCAGCGGCCATGGCTCACGGGCCCAGCCGCTCCGTGGCATGTGAGATCTTCCTGGACCGGGGCATGAACCCGTGTCCCCCGCATCAGCAGGCGGACTCTCAACCATTGCGCCACCAGGGAAGCCCTCACTTCACAATTTGATGTGACATCTGCTTGGGTTCTACCAAGATGATGGTTGTACCCTGGTATTGCCGAGAAGATGGAGGGAGTGGGGGGGCAGAGCGGGTTAAGGGCTGCTGCAGTGGCTATAGGAGTAAAGGAAGTCAAAAGCATTTCTAGAGACCAAGGACTAATTCACTAAGTGCAAAAGAAAATACTGGCAACATTTTACTAGAAATCTTGTGAAGTTTGCTTAGAAACTCTAAGACGCAATGAGATATAGAGGGGCAAGCACATAAGCTTTTTTTAAAAAGTAGAACAGGTATTTTTTCATTTAACAATTTTTAATTTTTACGTTACTGTAGTAAAAAACATTTGACGAGATCTACCTTCTTAACAGATTTTTAAGAGTACAGCACAATATTGTTAACTACAGGTACAATGCTGTACAGCAGACTTCTAGAACGTACTCGTTTTGCACTACTGAAACTTTATACCCGTTGGTTAACAACTCCCTGTTTTCCCTTCCCTTTCCTCTGGCAACCACAATTCTTCTCTTTGCTTCTCTGAGTGATACCTCCTATCTATTTTAGATATCTCATATAAGTAGAATCATGCAGTATTGGTCTTCTGTGATTGGCTTAAAGGGATATATACTCAGATTAAGTTAAATGCCCTCATAATGACTTAAAATCCCATTAAATGAAATAATACCATTTGCAGCAACATGGATGGACCTAGAGATTATGATACTAAATGAAGTTAAGTCAGAGAAAGACAAATACCATATAATATCACATGTGCAATCTAAAATATGACACAAATGAACTTATCTACAAAACAAAAACAGATTCACAGACATAGCCAACAGACTCGTGGTTGCCAAGGGGGAGGCAGTTGTTGGGGAGGGATGGAGGGGGAGTTTGGGGTTAGCAGACGCAAACCAGTATATACAGAATGGATAAGCAACAAGGTCCTACTGTGTAGCACAGGGAATTATATTCAATATCCTGGGCTAAACCATAATGGAAAAGAATATAAACAAGAATGTATATATATATATATGCATAACTGAATCACTTTGCTATACAGCAGAAATCAACACAACATTGTAAATCAACTAGACTTCAATTAAAAAAATAAAATCCCACTAAAGAGAACGAATGGTCACTGAGTCTTTCATTGAGAACCATCTTATTTATTGAAAATGTCCACACACTCAGGTTTACCAAGTTATGATTCCATCTTAAAATGCACATCACATTTTTCTATCCAATTATGCTTCCAGCAAATGCAAATATTTTGCCCTAAATTAAGGCTTCTCCTACAACTTATACCTTATCTTTGTAATGATGTTTGTACTTAACAAAATATGTTATCTCATTATCTCCCATTTTAAGAGTATTTGGAGGATATTTATTCTGTTTCTTTCATAATGATTAGCCCAGCGCTGAATGCAAATCAGGAGCTTAATAAGTATGCACAGATTGATTGTTATATAAATTCTTCTCTAACCCTGAACCAGAGAAACAAACAGCCCCCTATGTGATAGCTTTGAATGATGACTCAGAAAAGAATCCATACTTTAAACACTTCAGTGTGTCTAAACTATGACATCTCCTCATTTGCTAAGATAAAACTTCTTTACATAACTATATCATAACCCCAAACTCTAATCAGTGTGGGAAAATGAGATTACAACAGTAAACATAGCAATCTGATTGACATGGTAAACAACCCTTCTGCACATATCAATTTAGGCTCCCGGCAGCAGTGAATTAGAACTTGTAATTTTTTTTGGCTCTTACCCTGTCTTATTTTTTATAATAGCTTATGCATTCATGAAAACATATACATTTATAAAAACATTTCTTGTAGTTATAGTTTAGATTTTCAGATGATACTACATGTGGTTTGCTTCTAAGAAGAGAGAAATATTCCAGACTGAAAAGATAATCCACCAAAGCAGAAGTCCATTAAAACCCTAAAATTATTCCATCTAAATTTCTTACATTACACAGGAAAACTTTATGTCAATGTAAAATATCATGCTTCCATCATTTTAATAGGCTAAACGTTGCAGATAAAATTCTTCTGCCACAAAGTAAATCTTGAATATGTTGGATTCTAGGTAATATGTGCTAACAGTCTTTCTTGTCTAATACTACATTCTCTAGTTTTTTTTCATCATTTCGGATTCCTCCAAACACACATTATTATTCTTGTGCGGATCATTTCAAATTTTCGTAATATTTTTTTCATTTTTTTAATAGCTGATTGCCTTCTCATATTACATATTTGTTCTACTCTCAGAATTGAATTGCTATCTCATATAGCTAGGTCTTTACTCCTTGGGATTCTATAGAGCAAGAAAAGAATACTAGTAATATAAATAGCAAAAACAAAGTACTTATTTTCTGTGGAATATAATAATGATGATTCCATAAAACCTATATAATACTAAAAATTTCTTTTTTATGTATTTTTCCAAAAAAGTGATGTAAATATTTTGCATCCAAAAGCTATATTTGTTGAGATGTCTTGCATATTGTATGTGCTAGAGTTAATGGAGTTACAATCAAACTTGAAAATGTAATAGTCTTTAAAGCTAAATTAATTCTGGGCAGATCCATTGCTTATCAAATTATGGCTAGAAACTCCCAGTAAAATGATTTGCTAAGCAAGATGCTATGTAAATTTTCCAACCTACATTCTTTGTTTTCCAACTTTGAATTTTAAATGTATAAGAGTAAATGCTCATGATCTTTTGAGTAATCTTCCCAAAATGACATTATTGCTGGGCTATAACTAAGTAATTACATTTGATTGGTATCTACTCTAGTTAATTAACCTTAACATTTTCCAGAACAGTCAAGCTAACGTTAGACCTTGAAAAACCAAACAATATTTTGTAATAATTATTACCACTAAACTAGCATCATTAAAGAACAAACATTAGTAGCACTTCAAATCTGTGGATGTCACCTACCAAACCACAAATCAAATTAGCATATTCTTTGTTTATTTTTTATTAGCTGTTAACATTAGTCAGAATTCCCTGTTGAAAGTCAAGATCAGCTAGCATGGGTTTAGTATTTGTCACCCATTGAGTTTATACGAAAGCATGTGCTAACTGTTAATTATATCTATTTAATGAGTTTTTGCACTGTAATTTTCAAGTGTTTTGCCGAGAATATATTTTATTAGAGACTACAAACACCACTTACCACTTACAGGTATTTTCCTCAAATATGGATTTTGATCTTAAAAGAGGTCATGTTGAAATAATTCAACTCATTTACATAAAAATATGAATGAATAGGTACAGACATGTTTATTTTATAAACTTAAGAGACTTCTTCTACACTAAATATGAGGTCAAAGATTAGGAATCTATCTTGTTCTTAAAACCTATGAATCAGTAAAACTGGCTGCCTCTTGATCTCCATCCCTTATCAGACTGGACCCTATTTCTACCTTGGTTAATGGCTTCTTAAAATTAGATATACTTTAAATCCAGGCTTTTCCAGGAATCTTTTTATGATGCTCTGGAAAGAATCATAAATTCTGGGTTCATGCACATCATTAAACAAACAAACAAAATTTTTTTTTAAGTATCTAATAAAGCTCAGTGGCGTCAATAGTCCCATCTATGTATTTTAGGTTTTTGAGAAAGTCATCTCTCAAGAGTAACTAATTGGATGAAATATAAATTCATTTTTAAAGATAAATTGAGTTGTGTCTACATAGTTCAACTAGACTGCATGATGACAAACTCTCTTTCACTTGGATCTGACTGTGTGGACCTGGCATTGGAAACTACCAGAGGAAAAATGATCCATAACAAGAGTAAGGGATCTTGATAATATTATGTTTTTCTAAAAACATTCTGTCTGAATCCTTGGTGCCTAGCCTAAGGCTAAGTCCCAGGCACTGCAATAAATTTATTCAAGCAATAGACTGATTAACCATCTACAAACCTCGTCAGTAGTAAAACTCTATAGCATTAAGATAAACACTCCTTAAAATTAAAACTCTAGAAAGAAGAGGAAAATGTAGGGCTGTAATTTCATTTCACTTATAAATAAAATGTTTTGCCATTGCTAAAATTTCATATTTCAACTTAGCAAATAAAACATAGGAAGAAAACTAGGAGCTGGCCATTGATCTAGAATATGACTAAGAACACATATACAGAGATGCTGATAATTCCACCAATTCTTACCAGCTTTCACAAGGTATCTAAAATTCTAAAGCTGAAATCTGGCAATATTCCTTCCTTAGCAAGAATGAAATCAATTTAATGGCACAGGCTGAATGTTTGAAATGGGCTTGACAGAATAAATTATACCATCAAATCACTGTCTCTTTTTTTCCTTCTTCATCTTCTACTACACTGTGCCCAATAAAAGATATTTATTTATGCTTTGGTAGAAGTCCTGGATGGGAAAGTCTGCCTCTCGAACAAGTAGAGAGCCAGTATTCTCAGAAGAAAGCAAGATCACATTTTCTTGAGAAAACACCCTAAGTAAAATGAGTAAATAAAACAAAGCACTAACTGGGTCCTATTTAAGAGCTACCCTTGTGAGTTCATTTAATAACATGCAATATTCCTTTAACAACATTCAATATCACTTGTAATCCATGTAAAAGTATATCAAATACAAGAGGGTTCAATAATTGAAATGATTATAAAATGGAATGAGCAAGAATTCCTAGCAAAGGAATAAAGTTTATGTGCTAATGTGGGCAGGACCACATTCAACACAGGCCTTTGGGAAACTCCTTCCTTGGGCGTGCAGTATATTCATTTGCTATTACATTACTATCTTTCAGTAAAATATTTGTCCCAACAGAACACATCTCGCTAAGTGGAACACTAACAACATAAGAGCCAATGTAAAATAGATATTCAACAAAAGCTCTCCCCACATACACATCGAAGATGGCTATCATCTCTCTTTGCTTGATTTCACTGTGATATCACACTAACTGTCCATCTCTATACAACAACGTCAAAGAGGTGAAAGATATTGGAAGGCTCTTTCAGAAAAATCTGTTTCCTCTGCCCATCCGCTCCCTTTGTTTTTGTTTTCCCTTCACTTATTGTAGAAGAAATTTCATCTTGGAGAGAATGCACCAGCCATTAGATATATCACATGACATTTACACAACAGTTAACTATTTTGAGAACAAACTATATTTTATATTGTCTCTCCTGAAATTCCTAAGTTGCCAATGATTCCACCAACATGATTATTCACTGGAATGTCCTTTTTTTGCACTGCAGATATTATAAATAGTTTCCTTTCGTCCTTCCAGTTTGGGTACTGCTCATCGAGTCACATTTTCTGGTTTGCTTTTGGTGAGCGCAATGCCCCTGGCCCTCGGCAAGGAGGGAGGAAAAGCTCTCTAAACAGCAGCTGTCTTTGGAATAATTATCGCACAACCAGCCATTCTGTGTTACAGTGTTGGCAAATGTCACTGTAAAGTGCCAGTAGGAAAAGTAAATTGTTCCCCACTTTTTTTCTCTGACCTGCTCCCTGTCAACTCGGATGCTTGGACAGAATCCTACTTCCCTCCCCATCCCTATACCAGTACGGTAAAAGGGTTTGTTTAATCATGTAAAGTAAAATCAGACTGGAACTAAATAAGAGCTAAATGACTTTCCCCATTGGCATAAAACTGAAAAGGCAGGATTGGCCATTAAGTCATAATTAAGCATTAGCATTTAAGCAGAAACATTATATAATCACAAAAACAGTGTCAGATAAAAGCAGCAGAAATCATTTCAGCCAGCCCTGGTAGCCAGGCAATTCTTTTCAGGGATGTTTCTTTTTTGGGCTTTCCCAATTTGTACTCAGTAATGAAATTAGGACATAATGTTATGTTTTCAATGTTCCCTTTCTGTGTGTATATTACATGATCAAGATAGAATACAAATGTTTCAACCCATCATAAGTGCTTGGATAAATTCTGTCAGAAGACTCATTCTATAAGTCTACTTGAAAACTATAAATGTACTTAAAAACTGTAAAAGTACAAAAGTAAAAATAAAATCATATTAGGATCTCTGGGTATACAGTATATTGATCAGCGGTACAGGAACTAGAAGCTAGGATATTTCGATATTTTGAAAGTCGTCTTGTATAGTAACTATTCCATTCTTTCTTCGCCATTTAGTTTTTTAAAAAACACGCACACATTCGCACATCCACGAACGCAACTCAACCACACATATAGGTAAAAAAAAAAGAACTTACACAATTTCATCGTTCTGGAACTCGAGCTCTCCGCACGTGTCCTCAAAGTCCTCCCCTCCGCCCCTGGCTGTCCCTTCAATGGTTTTATAGGGAACGATAACATTTCCGCGTGCTCCAGATGTCCTCAATACTTTCACCTCCATGATGCCAATGCTCTCACTCACGTGAGTCACAGGTTCCTCAAAAGTAAAGATGCCTGCGTGGTCATCATCAAAAATAGTCACGGTGGCAGTGGAGGGAGATCCCAGGCAAGCGAGTGTAGAGACATGATTGGCTTCCAGGATGCCATCTTCCGAGGCTTCGGAAGATACTTTGACGTTGCTGAGATGCACAAGGAAATTCTCATCTTCCTCAAAGATGTCATCATCGATGATGCCAACTCTGATTTCCTTCTGAGTCTCACCAGGCTTAAAGACCACAGTTCCTTCAGTAAATTCATAATCAGACCCGGCATTGGCTGTGCCATCCTCTGTTCTGAAGTCAACAAACACAGTGTTGGTCAAATCACCACCTCTGCGGATAATGGTCAGGGCTACCGTACCACAGTTCTCCAGACACTGATATGTTCCTTGTTCAAAGAAGATCTTACTGACAGGGTCATTTTCAGCCACTTCCGTGTTGACCTCGTGCATGCTGACGGCCTTCCTGGCTTGGTCAGCTGCATGCCTCTTTAAAATGTTGCCCGCTCCGGTCATCAGGCGGGTAGCCTGAATTCGGTAAAATGCTCGACTTTTTTGCTGCTGACTTAAGACTTGGTAGTTGGCTAATTCTATTAATTGCTCTATTTCCTTCTCCGGATGCTTCTGCTTGAGTTCCTTCAGAATCCTAGCCATTTCTCGCCTGGCTTCTTCATCATCTTGGTCCCTCTCATCGACTTCCAGAACTAGAGCACCATCTAAGAAACTGTCAACGTGGGAATTGACCACTTTCCCATCCATCTCAATTTCTGTCTTGGAAGATGGCCTGTCTCCTTCATGTTCAATAATCATTCCCCTCTGCTTGCCAGCCCGGTACCTCTTGTAGACATACTTGTAAAACAGAAGCCTCCTATCTGCCACCCAAGCGAACACAACACAGATGGGAAAGAAGAAGAAAGTAAGCAAACCTTCCCAGACCTCCACGACCCCAGGAGAGATGACAGACAAAATGATGTAAAGCCAGGTATAGGCAAAGATGCTCCAGGCTGCTGTCACAAAGAACACACGCAAATGCTTAATCTTCCTCGTCTCCCCATCTGGGACGACGTAAACACAAAGCGCAATAATGATGAACATGTTGAAAGCGGCACTGCCCACAATGGTGCTAGGACCGAGGTCTCCTGCAGTGAAGTTATGGCCACACACCTCAATTACTGAAAGGAGAATCTCTGGAGCTGAAGATCCCAGGGCCATCAAGGTCAGGTTGGACACCGTCTCATTCCAGATCCTCACAGTTGTCTTGGTGGTCTCTCCATTGGGTTTCTTTATGGTGATTTCTTTTTCTTGAGACGTGATGACTTCTATAGAGGACATGAATCGGTCGGCAATGATAGAGACTCCGAGAAACATGTAGACCATGGCCACAAAATACACAGTCGCTCTAGCAATTTTGTCCCCAAAGGAAGGGTCTTGGGGCTCCCAAATGGGTAAAATCACCCCTTTCTTACAGTAATAGGAGCCAGTACACTCGCTGGTTTCATTGCCTTCTCCTTCCATTTCTGTCTCAGCGCTTATATGATCCACGTGGGAAAACAAGAGAGCCACCATGACTAACACATGAAATCCCATCGAAAAGGTGGGTGAGAGACTGAATCGCAGCATGTTGGACAATGGCAGAGTTCCAACTGTCCCAACCTACTGGGAAAAATAAGATAGGGGGAGGGTGGGGGGAAAAATCACATCATTAGATCCAGATCCAAAGCATGACTAATTACTTATTTTTATTACTTTTACTAATGATTTGTTTATAATTGACTATCACAACATCTATGGAGGATCATGATTCTAAGAACCCATCTGTGATGAAGCAATCCTTGGTAACGTTTACAGCCCAATCTCTCCACTTGAGGATTTTCTACATGTAGTCCCCATTCACTGAGCACTGTACACAGCTGACTTACTGGAATGAAATGTTCAATTATATCCTTGCCTTGTTGAATACACATGCATGCATGCTAACAGCCAATGAGAAAAAACAAAAAATTTTGACACATTGAATAATGTTCTCCTTGTTGCTAAGGCAGATTTCCTTTTAAACTGTGGTTAGTACAATCACCTTCCAGAAACTGTTTCATCATCAAAATCACCTCGTTAAGAGTGATGCTATGAAATTTAGACTCAAAAAATCCTACCAACGCAAGGCTTGGTGATGATCTTAAATTCTAGAGCACAACTTTTCACTGCATTTCATGAAATCATGTCCTATGGCTCTTGGCAGCACAGAGAAATCTTCAAGCTTGCTTGCAGTCAAAGCTCAATGGTATTTGTACTTGAGGGTAAAAAAATCTGCTATAAGGCAATATTTCCACACATCAAGTACAGTTTTTAAAAGCACGTTTTGACGAGAGCACAATTCCTCCTAATTTTCAGCAAGCCCAGGTCTCCTGTTGCATTAGCAGCCGGGCATCTGGTTCTTCAAGCACTGCTCTTCATATCTGTGTACAGATCTCGCTCTAGAATCTGCAGGATGCCCACAACAGGAAAGGGAGATAAGCAGGTCCAGGTGTAGGAGTGTGTAAGTAAGACTCTTGCCTGGCAGGCTGTGAAATCAGCGTTACCAGCCATAAAACGTTCCTTCTCTGTGTCGATGTCAGACTTACCATGGTCATTCTAAAATACATATTAGTTCCATCGAGGATTCAAGTGACCCAAAAATGCAAGGGCAATAATTCCATCTACATCAGCTCATGTGACAAAATGACAGTGACCACAACGTATACATGCGAGGAAGGGCAGTAGGCAATTAGGGATATGGCAACAGCATCACTGGCGGGCGAATTCAGGTGCATGGTGGCTCCATCCACCACTCTGTCTTGCTTACCAAGCTGTGTGCCTCTCAGTGACCTTGTGTCACCTCTGATTCCAGGGCTCTGGTGAAGGTGGTAGGGGCAGGCGCTGAAGCAAAGAAGGGTCTGCTCCAAGTCAGGGTAGGTCTGTTCTGGAAAGCCAGTTATGGTTATGACATCGGATAACATGGGGCTAAGAAGGGTCCTGAGTCAGAGCTCAGCCCTGTGGCCTGCCACAGAGTTAAAAGTGGAGCTGAGTCAGACCCCCTCATAGCCTCAGGCTGTCTGACAGTCACACCCTCATTCACCTAGACTCTCTGGCCTATGTGTGAGGCTGATGGCTTATACTGAAAACTGCACCTGGGCCCAGGAGAACCTCCACCCTGGCCCAGCCCATGCTGGCACACCCTCCGCAAGCCCACCATCACCTAAAGTCCTTGTTTTTAGCTCATCAATGTTGGGAGATAAGCTTTGACCTTTTTCCCATGCTAAAGAAGACACAGCAGAGGGTTGCAGTGGTGGAATTCCATTCTAAGTAAAAGGTCGAAAACTAGAAGAAGCGTATTTTCAAAATCTGCAAAAGTTCATGGTCAGTGTGTCTACTTGTTCAGTCATTACTGGGCTTGAGTGGGTTATAGGATTTCTCCTTAAAACAAGGTAACATTGAACCATCCTGTAAGAGCAGTGGCAGACCCAGTTCTAACTCCCTTATGCCTCAATTTATTCCCCATATTTATGAGAGCCACCCAGACAAATTTTAGAAGGGTATGCTAGGCTCTCTTCTAGGTCCTGAGAATTCATCAATGAATTTTTTTTTAAAGTCTCCATCTTTGTGGACCTTATATTCTAATGGGGAGGAAACAAACAAATAAATGTAAATGTCAGATGGTAAAAAGTGCTATAGTGGTGGGGGGTAGGGAGCAATTTCAATAGGACAGGAAGTCTATGAGTGTCAGTGTGTGTGTGTCAGTGTGTGTGTCAGTGTGTGCACACACATGGCATGCATGATTCTATAATGGATGGTTTAAAGAAGGCCTCTCTGATAAGGTGACATTTGAGCAAAGTCCTGAAGGGAGAAAGGGGTCAAGCTTTGTGGATAGTTGCAGGAAGAGAATTCCAAGATAAGCGCAAAGACCGAGATGAGAATTGTGCTTTGCACAGTCTGGGAACCACGAAGAGACCAACGTGCTGAGAGGGCACGTTTGTTTTTGCTGCTGTTGTTGTTTCCCAGCTACCAACGAAACACATCCTGCCGGGGCTCTCTAAGAGGAGTTTCCCAGAATGCAACTCTGAGCGATCAAATCACATAGCTGGAGGATGTGCGTGCTTTCTCGTGAACGTGGGGGCTCCTCCAGGAGCAGCCTGGGGTCCCAATGCTTGTTTGTTGCCTCGCTTTCAAATGGAATTTGAATTTTAAATAAAAAAATGTTGGCATGATAAATATATCAATAAAAGTTTTACGAAGTTTAAAAGAAAAATTAATTAATTGTGAGTGAGTGAAGGGAGCAGGGCTCAAGAGCCTGGAACACAGTGGGGATGGATTACGAGGGGCACTGATGAGATTATAAGATGCTGGCTTTGACTGTGAGGGAGATGGGAATCACAGGGAGGTTCCGATCAGAAGTGTGATGTGAGCTGACTTTCCTTTTAAAGTGATCTCTCTGCTCATTCAGTGAAGAATAGACTATAGGGGTAAGAGTAGAAACAAGGAAGCCAGGATTTGCCTATTATAAAAAAGAAAATCTGATTTATAAATGACCCCCAATGCCTGGTAGGTATATAAAATGATACGGTAAAGATCTAAAGTTTAAAAAGGAGGAAGAAGCATTTGCAGTGACCCTTTTGGAAGATTTGCAACTTAAAACGTCTTGGTAACCTGTCAGGATCAGAAAGGTTAAGTATCTGCTCAGGGGGAGTAGGACAGACACAGAGAGCCAACACTGGACAGAGACTCGAAGCTGCGCCTGTCTCCAGAACTGATAGAATTAACCACTCCCTTCAAATCACTGCCAAGTCTCATCATTCCATTCCTCACGTTTCAGCCAAAACAAACTTCCTAAAGTGCAGATCAGACTCTCTCACTCCCCTTAAAACTCTTCATGGGCTGCCTATTGCCCTGAAGACAAACCCAAATCCCCTCAATAGGGTGTTTATACCTTTTAGGATCTGGCCTCTGAGCTCCAGAATATGGGAATTCTCTCCACTCCCTGAACATGACAACACTTTCTTACCTCCAGGTCTTTGCACATTGTGTTTTCTGTACCCTGAACTATTTTCCTTCTTAGAGGGAAGTTTCGAAATGGCACAACAGCAAATCAGAGTTGATTGCCTGAGGCCGAAATACCAGGCTCCATTCTTAAACACCGTCCCAGACACCATGCTAAATTCTTTACAGGGGTCATTATATCTAATACTTCTAAGAACCAGCATTGCCCTGTTACACAACTCCTAATGTTGCCATTTCCACTAGAGTCTGTGTGAATAGCACCCCTGGACTTGTGCAGTGCACACTGCCCTAACAATAGCCCTATATGATAGATATTATAAGCCCATTTTGTAGGTGGGAAGACTGAGGCTCACACAGGTTAAGTTCTTGCTGAAAGTCAGACAGATAGTAACTAAGATTCAAAGCCTGGTCTGTCTCTGAGGTGATATAATTCACTGCTCCATTCTACCATCCCTGAGAGTATGTAAAATAATCATTGAGAATGATTGGATTTGGGCTTGGACTAGCCCATTGGAAAACCTCCTGGCTCCCAAGAGGAGGACCTAGGTAGCAAAAGTCCCATGGAAGGATTACAACAAGCCTGGTTTTATGTTGTGGATTAGAGGCTTAGACAAGTATCCATAGCTCTGAGGTAACCTGTGGGCTGGGATGTTCCTAGAGACAGCTGACGCCCACTTTCCCGCCTTTTAGCAATTACCTGGCAACCTCTCCTGCAAGTACTCTCAGGGCAATCTCTTAGGTCTGCCGAGAAGAAGACCTGCCCCACCCACATCTCCCAATATGTTCTCAACCAAAAGGGTACCAATGTCTAAGGTGGATTGAGCAGTAAAAATCCATCATCACTATCAGAGAAAAAGGAACGGGGCTTCTGAGGTTAACTCAAAAATGTCATAATTATATTCAAAAGGTGGCAGTGGTCTAATTTGTGAAGTCAGTGGACAAAAAACACTGCTATAACTTATTAGCCATGAAGCAACTGGAAAGAACTCTCTGGACTTCAGTTTCTTTCTTTATTAAATTAACGCCAAATCTAAATGCTTGTGAGGATAGGGGGTAGGTGTCATCTAAATGAGAGTTCTTTCTTCATTTTTTGTCTCCATTCTTTTAGGGTCTTGCCTCTGTCGTCAGATTCAAAGTGATCTCTACCTGACTCTCCCCACTGTCTCCTCAAATATATATTTTCATGAAAATTAAGCAGGAAATAGAGGCCACTGATATGTTGGTCTGCTGCCTGGCCTTCTTATCTTCTGCCCTGATCTACTGAACTCTCTAACGTGGGGTAGGCTGATCTTCATGGTGGTTTCAGATCAACTCTTTTTTTTTTTCCTTTGGGATACGCGGGCCTCTCACTGCTGTGGCCTCTCCCATTGCGGAGCACAGGCTCCAGACGTGCAGGCCCAGCGGCCATGGCTCACGGGCCCAGCCGCTCCGCAGCATGTGGGATCCTCCCAGACCGGGCACGAACCCGTGTCCCCTGCATCGGCAGGTGGACTCCCAACAACTCGCCTCCAGGGAAGCCCCTCAGATCAACTCTTAACATCCACAGCTAGTTCTTACTTAGGAATATCCATTACATCATCCAAATGAGCCTTCAGTACAGTAGCAAGAATACTCACATTATCTTCTGCTCACTATTTATTTAATTATTTATTTGTAAATTTATTTGTTTTTATTTTTGGCTGTATTGGGTCTTCATTGCTGTGCACGGGCTTTCTCTGTCTGTAGTGAGTGGGGGCTACTCTTTGTTGCAGCGCTCGGGCTTCTCTCATTGTCATGGCTTCTCTTGTTGCAGAGCACGGGCTCTAGAGCGCAGGCTCAGTGGTTGTGGCACACAGGCTTAGGTGCTCCACAGCATGTGGGATCTTCCCAGGCCAGGGATCGAACCCATATGCCCTGCATTGGCAGGCAGATTCTTAACCACTGCACCACCAGGGAAGCCGTCACTATTTATTTTAAAACAAACCAAACAGCCCCAGAACCTAGAGATGGCAGACCTGAATGGAACTGACAAAGGAGGGTGAACAGGTATCAAATTGAGTGAGCCCAGCCACCTATGTTGAAGGGAGAGGTCACAAAAATGGATGTATGTACTTGCAAGACAGATCTTTATCAAACTGCCACAGTGGAGGTCCAACGAGTAGTTAGGCAGCGCAGCAGTGAAGAACTATGGCTGTTTTGACTACAAGGAGAACTGACTCAGACAGAAGGAATACCTCTGGCATTCTCACCAGTCCTATGCTTGGGGCAGCCTAATCTCATTCTGCTGACTGGCAGCTGGGGTTATTCCAAGGAACTCCCTGACTCTCCATCAGGACCTGGAATCCCCTTCTATGTGATTCTTGCTGACTGAAAGCCTCAAAGCTAAACAATGAATCTGTTTCTAAGGCAACAGTAAAGCAACCATAAATTCTTATCCACTGTGGATGCAAGCACTTCCAAATGCTTCTAGACAAAGACATGATGCCAGAGGATGACTTGTCTTATCTGATCATCCACTGAGGGTGCCAATTACTGTTCTGGCCCCCAACCTCAGGCCATCAGGCCGTGACCACACTTCAGAAAGGAGCTCGTTCAGTTTCCACAGTGACTCTCTGCTATTACTTTTTTTTTTTTCCAAAGAGAGTTTCTTCTTTGCTGCCTGATAAATGAGGACAGGTCCTCTAGGAGACAAGCCGTGAGACATCACATAAGGGGCTCAAGCCCTCTTGCCTAAGCTTACAAGACTGGAGTCAGGACCCTGTCCCATCTCAGAAAACACCCACCTCATTCATCAAAGGTAGCAACTGGGGCGACAGGCAACGTGGCCAAAAAAAGAAAGATGGATTTAGCATTTCGGATAATGAAGATGTTATTGAAAATTCATGAGACCCTTTTTCTGTACTTTGTTTTTCAATATAGAACTTATTATTTTTTTATTGAAGTATAGTTGATTTACAATGTTGTGTTAATTTCTGCTGTACAGGGAAGTGACTCACTTATACACAGATATGCACTCTTTTTTATATTCTTTTCCATTATGGCTTACCCCAGGATACTGAATATAGTTTCCTGTGCTATATGGTAGGACCTTGTTGTTTATGCATTCTATATGTAATAGTTTGCATCTACTAACCCCAAGCTTCCAGTCCATCCCTTCCCCACCCTCCACACCCTTGGCAACCACAAGTCTGTTCTCTATGCCTGTGAGTCTTAGAACTTATTACTTTTTATACACTATATAATTTATTTAATGGTTCTGCTTATTGTGTCTCTCTCTCTCTCTTTCTCTCTCTGCTTCTCTCTTTCTCTTTCTCTCTAACAGATGTCAACTCTGTAAGAGTAGGGATTTCTGTCTCTTTTGTTCACCCAGTTCCTAGAGCAGAGCCTGCTATATGGAAGATGCACAGCACCTGCTTTTATTAAATGAATAAAATATTTCTCAGTGGGTCATGTGCTGATTCACCAAATCTCTGACGTGGAATCAGAATCCGAGGGCTGAACCCAGGCATATGCATTTAGAAATGTTCCCTATGTAAAAGGGATGCCCCTAAAATGAGCAGAGGCCAGTATCAGACTGAAAAGCCAATGTCAGTCTTGGGTAGAGGAGAGGAATTGTGATTCAGTCATTCACAGAGAACCTCAGGCTAGAAAACCTGATCTCCAGCATCAAGAGAGGGGCTGGGATCCCAACATTTTCCCCAGCACCTGGTAGTTGGTCCTCCTATACCAGCTCTGGCTTGCTGATTTCTTCTGGAATGCCAGGATCACCTGCTCTGTTGAGAGGGTCCTAATATTTTGCACATCCTCAAGGGAGCATATCTTCTTCTCCTTTTAGGACACTAAAAAGACATCTAGTCAAACACCAACCCCTAGTCACCTCTATTACAGAGGCCCCATAAAAGGGAAAGAGCACGAAGAATTTAAATATATTACCTCTGCATTCTGACATGGATATATGGGTAGAAGGAAGAAAGCTGGAGAATAGAGTCTTCCAATGGTCAATAAGTAAGGAAGAATTTGAAGGGGAGATACTCTGCTAATCTTGGTCTCCATGTAGAGTCAGCCAGGACTATCCTCAGATTTGTTCTGCCAGGACCAAGGGCAGTGGAAGGGCCCCACTCGGGGGCCTTTATGACAATCATGACTGCCACCATTGACTGAGCACTTGCTTTGTCCCAGCTGCTATATTGATTACTCTGCACTCACTAGCTTTTCTGACAATATTGCAAGGAGGTATTATCATTCCCATTTTACAAGCGAGAAAAATAAATGGTTCATCAAAGTAAACTGGGCTGAAATCATACAAATTTAAGTGACAGATAGGATTTAAATCCAGGCATTTTGCATGATAACCAGAATGCTTTCCAAAATGGCAGGACCTTTTCGTTTGTTTGTTTTCACTACACAGGTTAACAATACTGTTCTGTCTTAGCAACTTACTTAGGTACTTAGTGTGGAAGAACCTTCCCACGCTACCCCTCCTTCCCACCTGAATAAATGTGTGTCATTTGTATCATCGCATTCAC
Source organism: Mesoplodon densirostris (assembly GCF_025265405.1). Taxonomy (NCBI): domain Eukaryota; kingdom Metazoa; phylum Chordata; class Mammalia; order Artiodactyla; family Ziphiidae; genus Mesoplodon; species Mesoplodon densirostris. Next base: position 32,912,639 of record NC_082674.1, read on the forward strand.
ATTTCCCTCTCCTGTCTCATGCCTGCCCACCCCCCAAGAAAGGCTTTTGTAAGCACTCCTATTCATCACATAGCAAGGGAAAGATGATCCATTTGGGGGATCATCAGCTAAAATCTGAGGTCTGAAATCCCTCCAAAGTCATGTAATAATCTCAAGGTTTTCCCATTCAGTCAGGAGAAAAGAAAATAGAGAATGAAATCCTAGCCATGAACAAGCAAAACTAAAATAAAAGAGGGCAATGCAGAAAGCTGGGGAGAATGATATTGAATTTTAGCCTACAAGTAAGTTAATACTTGGCCCTAAAAACAATAAATCAATATTTTTTCGAGGATCTCAGTGCAGCCCACGAATTTACTGTCTTGGGGTCAAGACATTAATTTTTAACTGTTAAGTAATCCAAATAAAAGGGAAAACAACACATTCATTCATGGGTTTGTCTGCCAAGTTTTTCTTAGCCACTCGTATGTGCCAGATACCATGTTTCAAAGATGAATAAGATAATATCCCCAAAGGAGCTCACATTCTAGTGGGGCCTTAGAAGAGTCAAGGAGTGAGTCCCCTTTCTAGAAGACATAACTCTTTCATTACTAGGGAATCACAGAAGAGGAGAGACTTTCCAGGGATTCAGACAGTGAGACCATGACTACACCTGGATGCTCTCAAAGTGGACCACCTAGTTCCCAGGTTAACATATCTGGGGTCTTGGGGTCATAAAACTGGGCTTCTAGAAACCTCCAACTGCTCAGCATACAGTCCTGCAATCAAAAGATTTCAAATGTAGTGAATTCCCGGAGGAGGGCCTTGGATCGTCTTTTCTGTACTCTGAATCTTTCAGGGGCCTTGTGTTGGACAATAGTAACTATTTCAGGTAATAATTTGGTCACAATCCACCCTGAAGAGAAAGAGCAGCATTTCTTTGATGTTCAACCTTACACACTGAAAAAAAAAAAAAAATGAGGTCATATGCATGCATTTATTTCTGGGTCACCAAAAACGATTTCCTACCTAAAAATATTTTCCACACTAGCTTGTTGACATTTCGCCTTCAGACCTTTGTTTCAGTGAAGTATAGCCCTCCTGGCATTTCTAGTTCTAAGAGAGTGCATCATTCATTCATTTGTTCCTCAAGCACTTATTGAGGGCTTCTACGTGCAAAGCACCAGACCAAACACCGTGGGAAGTACAAAGATGATTGACTCATGGTCCCTGTTCCTGATGAATTTATAGTCTTCCAGTAATAGTTACTCAAATGACCATGAATAGGAGAAAGAATATGAAAATTCCATAAAAGGAGGGGACTAGAAGGATGACAGAAGTCGGAAAGAGTGAGGACATTCCAGAAGGAAGCAATGATATGACAAAAGGCATAGAACAAGCTTTTTCAACTTCAGGTCACTTAAGGATCATCTGGAAAATTTACTGAAGTGCAGATAACTGGGCCCTATCATCAGATACACAGTAGCTCTAAGGAGGAACCCCCAAATTTGAATTTTTCCGGAGCACCCTAGGTGACTCTGATATGGATGGTCTTGGCATTGGCACGTAGGGTAGAAAGGCAGAACTGGGTAGGAGGAAAAAACTGGCATAAAGGGCATTGGGCATGTTTAGCAAACAAAGACTGGAGAGCAAAGGACTTAAATAAGGTCCTTGATGGAAGGCAGTACCTAAAAATTAGAAGATAGCGTTTGTTGTAATATCAGTAAGTTGTTGATATGAAATAGTGTATCAGATGGGCCCTCATTGTCACAGATTGGGACTCCAGACAGCATCAAAATGTGAAGCCCCTTGGTGACTGTCTGTGTGAGGTAAGAGAGAAGAGGGTAGAGAAAAATGGACCCTAACAGGAGATCAACAGGGCCCCCCAAAGAGGAGATTAAATCATTGGGAGTAACTTACACGTACTTCGTAATGTTGCCAAGGGTTTGTTCTGCTTTCCTTAAGGAGAAACAGGTAAGGATGGCTAGGACTCTACATAGACACAGGACAAAGAACCAGATCCACGGAAGTCTTCAGAGACCTGCTAATCAGGTTCTATCCACAAGCCCTGAACAGAGGTCAACAATACACAGCAACAAAAACCCCAAACTGGAAGGCTTAGGTGGTGAGGAAAGCTGTGCTCTTTAAATGAGAGGCTTTGTATGGAGCCTCACCAACTCCCCGGTTCCTTCAACTCAAGGGTAAATCTTTGCAGTCCCTCTTCTGGCTTTCTAGTCTGCCTCTTGGGACTGGGGATGTTTAACACAGACTCCAGTTTCAAGCTATGTGATAGGAACATGCAGATGCCTTTTTTAAAAAAATCTTTTTTAATAAGGAAAATACTGGTTATGTGAGCAGAGGCTGGTGAATTTCATCAGCTTTCTCCCTGAGTCATTAAGCTTCATCTTCGAGTAGACTGCTGTTCCAGGGATAGGACCCTATCAACTTGAAGTTTGTAGGTCTTTTAAATTTTCCTGCATACTCACAAAGCATAATCCTTTAAAGAATAAGATGCTCTTGAGGAGAACAGAAGTAGGAAGTAAAAAGAAATTAAAAAAAAAAAAAACCTCAAGTTGATAGATACTCACATAATGGTGACCCTTCATCAATATTCTAAAGTTCCTGACAATATACACAGTGACATGGGTCTAAAACTCGGTGTGTATGTATATACAAAAAATCCATTTTTTTAATGGAAGCAGCTTAAAAAGGAACTAACCAAATTTTTATTTAGAGAAATAAATTGAGTAGCTTTTTGGGAGGGAACATATGAACTTTTTACACAAAACCCTGAACACAGTTTACGAAACATACAGTTTCTCTACTAGGTAAGGTATCTAGTGAACATGTCCTTTAAACCAATCCCATACACCTGTATTTGAAGAATCGTTTAAATACTGGCTTATGGCTTATGGTTTTAATGTTGGTAACTATGCCACAACTATTATGTTATTGTCTTTTTGTGATAGATGAGGATTAGATAGGAGCTTTTGAAAAAGAGAAAAAATTTAGTGGAGAAAGAAATACTCATCATTTAATCATTTCATTAACAAGTGAAAATAGTAACCTGCTTATTAAGTCCTTGCTTAAGCAAGGACTGTTTTCACCAGGATCAGTGACTAATGAGAGAACATGCATTCCTTCTTTCATTCAGCAAACACTGAATGTCTATTATGCATCTGGCAAGGTATGGGGGACTAGAACCATGAACTAAACAAGACACAATCTCTCTCTTCCCTGAATTTATTATCTAGATGGGAAGACAGATGATAGATGTTAATTAATTAATTAATTAATTAATTAATTAATTTTTGCGGTACGTGGGCCTCTCACTGTTGTGGCCTCTCCCGTTGCGGAGCACAGGCTCCGGACGTGCAGGCTCAGAGGCCATGGTTCACGGGCCCAGCCGCTCCGCGGCACGCGGGATCCTCCCGGACCGGGGCACGAACCCCCGTCCCCTGCATCGGCAGGCAGACTCTCAACCACCGCGCCACCAGGGAAGCCCCGATAGATGTTAATTTAAATTGTTACAGAAAGAAGCATTTATTAATTGATAAATGCTATGAAGGAAAAACACAAGAGTCAGTAATGGAGGACCTGACCTACCAGGGTATTAGGGAAGACTCTGCTGATGAAATAACATGAGTCAAAACTTTTTAAAAGACACTCAGCAGGAAGCCAGGCTAAAGGTTGCTGGAGTGCAAGGCCTTAGGTTAACACTTATGCAATTACCCTTCTCTGTAATGGGATTACTCACAGACCTACCTTCTTAGATATGCTGGGTGTTGAGATCATGTTTAGAAAATACTAAAAACAGCTTCTGTCATTTACATGAGAGTTTTCCCCTCTGAAGTCATAGTCATACAGTTGAAATTAATTGCATTCTACCATGTTGCTGGGGGCAATATGGTAGATGGAAGGGTCGTTGGTCTAGGAGCCAAAAGAAATGAGTGCGGGTCGTGGCTTTCACTGGCCAGTCATGTGGCCTTGGACAAGTCATTTTCCCTTTCTCAGCCTGATCTGTAAAATTGAGGAATTTGGCTAACAACCCAAAGCTATGATATTCTAATCCCTCACTTGGGCATTCAAGGTCATCATCCATAATATGTTGCCTGTCTACCTCCCCAGGCTGACTGTTTCTGGTAGACAACTGAGCTACTAAATAAAAATTACCCAAATATGCACCCTGTTTTTCTTTCTCATGCTTTTCTACCCATCCTCCATGACCCACCTCGAATGTCCAATTCCCCTTCATTAAAATGCTTTTAGTGCTAGGAAGGCCCCTAAAAGTCATCTAACGTTGCCCCTTCCCCCTTTTCCCCCACATGAAAACTCAGGCTATCATAACTTAAAAGACTTTTTCAAAGCCATGCATCTCAGAAGTGACAGAGCCAGGCTCTAAGACAACGTGTCTGAGTTTCTAGGCCAGATCTCTTCCCACGACACCAACCCCTATGGCTGGGTTTCCTGCAGCCCCCTAAGATGGCCTGTGTGTATCTCTTACAATCTGTGTCTCAAGGGAGGCTCAAGAGGGAGGGGATATGGGGACATGTGTAGGCATATGACTGATTCACTTTGTTGTGCAACAGAAACTAACATGGTATCGTGAAGCAATTATACTCCAATAAAGATCTATTAAAAAAAAAAAGAGTTGGCAAACTATGGCCAACAGGTCATATTTCGCCCACCACCTGTTTTTATAATGGCTATTTAATTTTTTTTTACATTTTGAAATGATTGAAAAAAATTTAAAAAACCAATATTTCATGACATGAAAATTATATGATGTTCAAATTTCAGTGTAAGTAAACAATGTTTTACAGAACACAGCATGTTCACGCATTTAAGTATCGTCAATGGCTTTCATGCTACAACAGCAGTGTTGAGTAGCTGTGACAGGCTCTGTGGTCTACAAAGCCAAAAATATTTACTATGCGGCCTTTAAAAAACAGCTTGTGACCTTTGGTGTAGTCATTATGTATGCCCTTATTTTCGAGCTCTCCATGGCGACCTTCACAATTAGCATGTCCACATAAAGGTGCGCAGGTAGAAACAGTGCTCTCTCACTGGTCATCTCTCAAGTAGTAAGGACCAATCCTCACTGAGCACTCATGTGCCAGAAGCAGTTCCAAATGTTTTACAAGTATTAATGTATTATTCCTCACAAAAACCCCATAAGGCTCTTTACTACTATCACTCCCATTTAATAGATGAAGAAAATGAGGCACAGAAAAGTTAAGGATCTTGCACAATGTTAAATATGCCATTTGTTGAATTCAAACAAATATTAAAACTAACATGATATGCCTGCTGACCTCAGAGAACTTTGGTCTGAGTACCATAGGGAACTTCATTGCATTTGTCAATATCCTCGAAATAGAAGCAAAGTCATAGTTTTCTTTCCACCCGAGGAAATCATTGCTAGACATCCACGGATTCCTGAGGCCAGAAAACACAGGCACATTTCTAGAGGGCTTCTATATTATCCAAGAAAAAAGGGAGATGTAACTTTGGTGAAATGAATTCAGAGTCATAGATCTAGATTCAATTATGTCCCATTTCACTCTTATTGAGTCATTTAATTTCTTATGGCCTCCATTTGCTTATTTGTTAATAAAAAAACTAGATGATCTCTGATGTGTCTTCCAGTGCTAGCTATGGGTCTAAAAAGCACGAGCACTGATAAGGAGAAGTTCTGAAAAAGGGTCAGGGGCAGCTGCATGGCCAGGAGAAGAAAGTGAGAAGTTAAGGGGAGGGGGGGAAGAGTCACCAACTGTGGCCAACATCAACTCACAAATTTCAGCTCCAGGGGGCTCACATCCCCCAACATTTGAAAGGCAGATGGTTTTGGAAGTGACGACCTACAACTTCTGAGGGACATGTGACAGATGACTGAGCCCCTCCCCAAGCTCTATCCTTTTGCCCCTGGCTGATCCCACTCACTTTGGGGGCACTACCATGGTGCAGAGAGGAAGTGGAGGTTGGCGTGTAGAGTAAGCAGACCCATTCTCTAAACCTGCTGCAACTGGGTGCTATATATTGAACAGAGCAGAGCCAAAGGGGGCCCTGGGTCCTGTGCTTTAGGGGGAAGTGGAAGTGAGGAACTGGAGAAGCTCAAGGGAGAAAGCATCAGAGCCATTCGGTGCTCAAGAAAGAAAGAAAAACCACCTGTGATGGCCCAGAAAACATAACCGTCAAATTTAAGGTCTGTTCCTTGCTTCACCACTCAGACTGATACAGCTTCTCTCCTCCAAGGCATGCTGGAAATTCATCAATTTCGGGTTCCCGTGTAAAATACATGTGAGCAATGATTTATGCTAGCATCTGTTTCAGATCCACAGTTCCCATGGCATGGTCCTAACCGGGACATGCAGCTAGCTTGAAGTCTGGAAATGGCCCTAACCTTGCTCTGGGGTGGTCCTTGTCATAAATTAGCTGGGGCTGGTTTACATGTTTTAAAAATAGCGAGGCTTTATTTATTTGCAAAGTCCTTCCACTCTTTGGGAACCAACTAAAATGCTTCCTCCTCCTCCATGAAGCCTTTTCCAACGTTCTCTTCTTCCTCTCAACTCTAAAGCACTGGGCTCATTAGATAGCTGCAGCCATCTACCTCACTCAGCCCAGTGTTTAGGTGTTCTAGACCGTACATCCCTAAGAACAGGGAACACAGCGCAAAGAGCATGTTTTGCGCATGGCTTTGAAACAGCCTCAAAAACGGGTACCGTCACCTATTCACTCTTGGTGTTATTTAACTGAGCCATAGTCGTCATCTTTAAGTCAAGATCAGGATGCTTTCTTGCAACGGTGTTAAGTGAGAAAACATGTACAAAGTGCTTAGACTGATGTCTGGAACATAACGGGTATTCAACAAACATCACATAACTCCTCTTAGCATCTGCATTCTCTGAAAAGCCCAGCGCAGTGCCTTGCATACACTGAGTGCTCAATAAATATCACAGTTGGGTTGAAGAAAATTGCTGAATCACTCTCTTGTCTGTTTGACTTCATTTCACATTAGATTCAACCAGGAAATTACTAAATTATTCTGACTTCACATGCAATGACATCTACAGAGTGACAACTTTTTCTGTCTTTTCTAAAAAATTAAGATGGGGCTTCCCTGGTGGCACAGTGGTTGAGAATCTGCCTGTCAATGCAGGGGACACGGGTTCGTGCCCCGGTCCGGGAAGATCCCACATGCCGCGGAGCAACTGGGCCCATGAGCCACAACTACTGAGCCTGCGCGTCTGGAGCCTGTGCTCCACAACGGGAGAGGCCGCGACAGTGAGAGGCCCACATACCGCGATGAATAGTGGCCCCCGCTCGCCGCACCTAGAGAAAGCCCTCGCACAGAAACGAAGACCCAACACAGCCAAAAATAAATAAATAAATAAAAAATGTAAAGTGACATGTCATTTAAAAATAAATAAATAAATAAATAAAATAAAAAATTAAGATGGACTCTAATATTTACATTTATGTTTCTATGTCTATTACATATGCAAAAAAACATTTGTCTGAACGAGTATCACACTAGTGTTCGAGGTTACTGGTATGAATATTCCAAAATGATACAGGAGAAGCCATTCAAGACTTAAAGCATATGATTTCACACTACGGGACATATTTCACCCATTTCTCAGAAGAGTAAATTTTCAAGAAAGCTCAAATTTTTGTTACCTTTGCTGACCCAGAAGTAAAATTTCAGGGTGACAGTTTATCTTTGCCTCTGTCTGGCTACTCTCTACCTCTCCCCCCCACCCCACTTCAGCAGCCCGGTTCCCGGGGTACTTCCCCATCAGAATGGCCCTCTGGGGGCACTAACTGGACAGCAACCCATTTCAAACTTCTTTCACTTCCTCTGCATCATCCTGTGTTCCAGCCCTCAGGACTTTTCTGCCAGCTGATCTGCTAAACCAATCCAAGTTAGTAAATGAACAGATTCGAATGGTTTGCCTAGTCTCCTCATCTGTATTCTCAACTGCTTGTGAGGAAATCATGCCAGGAAGAGTAGTCTACCCTAGGAGTCTCCAGTTCAGAAAGTGAGCTGCTTGATTTACAAACCCTATTGAGAACCTAATCACTGATTAGTTGTTTTCAAAATATGTGTTGTATAATATATCTTTTGTGAAGCGTGTGTGTGTGGCGTGTATGTGTGTGCGCGCGCGCGTACGCATATGCCCTTTGGCCTGCGTGGGCCTGTGTGTGTGTGTGTGTGTGCGTGCGTGTGAGAGGCTGAGGAGGGAGAGAGGGAGGCAGGAAGAGAGAGAAAGAGAGAGAGGACAGATGCAGACACATTCACGCACAGGTATCTTTTGGAAGAGAAAAAAAAGAGAACTGAAAATAATCCCACTGCACTTAATGAGGCCCCACTGGACTAACCCTCAGTCTAAATCAGAGTCTCAGAGGCAAGACTCTGAAAGCTCACTTTCCCAGAACCCAGTCCATCTCAGTGGGTCAGGCAGCACCTGACATTTACTTCCACTGAATCTCAAGGACATCTCCAGGGGATAGACCTCCCTTTGTTCAGAGAGAAAACTGGAAGCAGCGAGTTCAGCAACCTACTGCCTTCATTAGCACCAATTAACACTGAAAATTAGAACCTAAGGGATAGGCAGCTGAGGGAATGGATTCTGAAATCTAGGGAAAGTCAGGGAGAACATCTGCCACAAGAGGGAGCAGAAGAATTGGATCAGATGGGAGACCGTTTGGCAGAGGTTATGACGAGAGGTCTGACCATGAGGTATGGATGATATTGGAAGACGTTTTGACGAGACATTTATCCCTTAGAGGAAAAAAAAAAAAAAAAAAGAGGATGGAAGGATCTGGAGATGGAGATCTCAGCACCCTGATTCCTAAGTTGTTAGCAAATGTAAAGCAACAATTGAATTTTTAGAGAAAAGCAACATACATACATACAGCAAAAATATCAAGCATGCAAGATACGTGCTCTACCATCCTCTTTTAATTGTGTAGTTCTTCTTCCAGATTTAATTTCTATTTCAATTTAGATCTGGTTTATTTCCATGCTGATTTTGCAGACTGCTTGCTTTTTACCTACATGCTTTTCTTGCTCTACCTGAAGTCATCACGGAGAGAGGGCCTGTTACTGAATTGCAACATGAAAATCAGCTGGTGCAGTCCTAAAATGCACTTACTTTGAGAAAAACCCATCCATGAGCTAAATGCATGCTTTGTACTTGCTTTAAAGGGGGAATGCAACTTCCTTGGATCTACAGAGCTTTTCTCACCATTTATTTTGTCAAAGAAACAGATTAAGTACTTACAGGGAAGGAACTATGCGTTTACTTTGCAAGATAAATAAAAGTCTATTTTTGTCTGATAAAAAACATGTTAAATATAGCTTGCTAACAAAATGCTGAAGCTCTCCTGGAATATTTTATTTTCAACACATAGTAAGTTTGAAAGAGCAATTAATGTAATTCCTGCAGATAGTCCTGTAGGTGTTACTGACTATACTTCACCTTCTTTTTGCAATTTCACCTTCCTTTTGTAATTTCATTTGGAGTTAAAGCACTGATAGGGCTATGCATTTTTCTTCCCTTTCATGGTCAACAAAAGGGTTATCTAGTACTTAATCCAAAATGATACTGTAGAAACCATTAAATAGTAATGATAAAGTAAATAGAAAGATAGACAGTAGGTAGACAGGTACACAGGTACACAGATAGATCGATATAAAGCACAGCCTTCATATTCTTTTAATTTGTTACACTCCTCTTCCAGGCCTGCTAAGCTTTTAAGACAGAGTAAAGGAAGTCTGATTGCCATGGACATTTACATTCTTTGCTGTCTTTGCACAGCTCAGTAGTGAACAACAGTTTACCTCTGTCCAGTTTTTTTTTTCCCCTAGGAATTAATCATGCCATATTTAATAAAAGCCAGTTTAGGGGGGGACATTAAGGCTCCTTTTTTAGTAGGTGGAAGAAATCATAGCTAAAGAGCCCTCAGATCCAAATGGAATCCTTCAAGCAGGCAGAGTCCCTAAAATGAAAACCATTTAAGAAAACACATACTGCTTCTGATGAAATAAGTGGATCTTTCCCCACCTTCTCACTCTCAAGGCCCCAAAGATGGAGCGAGCTAGCTCTCTCTTCCGTCCTCCTTTTTTTCACGTGAGACTAACCTCACAATTAAGCAAGTTTAGCAAACCCACAGAGGTAAATTCAAGCAACACAGGATTTGAAAGAGGAGCCTCAAAGCAATCATTCCTATTCCGGCTTTGTTTTCTTTTCTGAAATGAATGAAACATCTAAATACATTTTCCTCCCTCTTTTCCTGACTTGCTGCACAAGTAGCTCTGAGAAAGAGAAAACGTGTGAGTGAGTGAGAGAGAGAGTGTGTGTGTGTGTGTATGTTGGGGAGTGTGGGTGGGAGGTATGCTTTCAGAATCCCCTCCTGGTTGCTCCCCATTTCCCTTAGGAAATCTTCACACAGATGCTAGACTGTGGATGTTCAGTTGCTCCTGTTTGGAGAGACCCAAGCTGTGCCTTTCACCAGATCTGATCAGACTCTCCACCTACTCTACTAGCTCCTCCATGATAGGGATGCCTGTACTGTCTTTACATCCGTCATTTTTTAAAAAGATTCTTCCACTTCACCTCCTACTGATATCCTTTTTTTTTTTCTTTCTTTTTTTAGTCTTTACACCTCCAGCAGGACAAAGTTTGTATTGTTATATTCACAACCACTAGTGGCTGACTAGCAGTAGACAGCACCAGCAAGGGAGCCAGGCAAAGAGGGGTTAAACAAATACCTAGTGCAAAGCAGGACTTTCTTTCCAGCGACTGCGGACACCACGCACATTGCTTTCTTCACAAAATTCTTTGTTAAATTTGATCACTCTGCTCCCAACCCAACCATTGCCACTTTGTCTGGAGAGGGAAATACGAATTGCCAGCCCAAGCCATTCATCAGTCAACACAATTCATAAGGGAAGGGGGATTTGAAAAACCACGGAGGCACACATACTATATTTTTAAAAGCATCGCCTGGGTGGATTTGGTTTCTGTAGCCTGCCGTCCACCCGTAAGACCTCCCTCTTCTTCATTAAGGAGGATCCAAGAAGGATATCCTCACGTCTCAGAACACAGACCATTTCCCCAAGAGCCAGCGAAGCTCCAGAGGCAGACAATGCAGCGGCAAAGTTCCCTTCGAATGTCCTGGGGAAAGATGCCTCGGCGCGCAGGATCCCCAACGCACACTCGGGCTGCGTGCCCAGAGACTGGGACCCTGCAGCCCACTCCCCCGCCGCTTCTCTCCCTTGCCTGTCCCCCCGCCCCGGCCACACCTCCCTCCTCTCCGCAGTCGATGCTGAAGGAGCACCCAGGGCTGGCCGGAAAAGAGGAGACTCGCGAGTGTGGCCTTGGGGAAGACCCCAGGGATTACCGGGAGGAGGGGTGACCGCGGAGCAGAGCCCAGTAGATGGGGACGCCTGGATCCCCAGCAGCGCTGCATTCCGGGTGGACTTCGCTCTTCGCGCCCTGAATCCTTAAGCCCGGCGCGGTGCAGGGTGCAGCATCTCTCCTCAGCAGCCCTTTCTTGCTCCGGCAGCCGGCACTGGCAGGCGGGCACCCTCAACGCCCAGACGCACCAGCCAGAGCAATTTCACTCCCCGAGAAGCGCGGACACCCCCACAAAATGGGTGGGGACACACACACATACACACGCAATTTAGGAGCTGGTCCTTTGCCAAAGCGGAGGGAAGTGTAGCCTTCTGAACAAATGGAAAACAGTTGGCGGTATCTGACCAAATCCTTTCTGCTGCCCTTCCGAAGATCCTACCTGGTTTGGGGGAGTGCGGCTGGATCCTTCCCCCGTTCCTCCACGCTAGTAGGAAAGACGGCGCACTCCCTCCTTTTAAATAGCTCCCGAGCTGGGAAAGGTCGCTCCCATCTTCGGGGGGAAGCACAAAGCGGGCGGCGGCGGGCAAGCTCCCGTGCAGCGCCGGCGCGAGCAGGAGCGTCGGCGGCGGCAGGCAGCCGGTGCGCGCGGGCGGGAGGCAGCGCGGAGGCCGGGAGGCTGGGAGGGCCGGGGCCCGGGCGGCGCGCGCGCTCCGCACCCCTCCCTCCCTCCCGCGCACACTCGCCCGCCAGCCCGCCGCCCGCAGCCTCGCACTAGCTCTCACGCGCGCTCCGCCCCGCCGCCGCCGGCGCCCCGGCCCCCCGCGCGCCCCCACCCCGGCGGCCTCGGCCACCGCGGGCGAGTGGAGCCGGCGCGTTTCTGGAGCTCCGGACGGGCGGGGAGCAATTCCAGCCTCCCAGCCTCGGCCGCGGAGAAGGGTTTTCGACGTCCTCCCGGCTCTCGGCCCCGCAGTGCGTCCCGGCCGCACGCTAGCGCTTTCCCCGGCGCCCAAGCCCATGGAGTACACGCGCAGACCGACGCTGCAACTTTTCTTTGCCACCTTCCTCCCCTCACCCACAGACAGAACCGCCACACCGGCTCGCCCACCCGTTTCTCACCTCTGAAATTGTTCAGCCAGATATATCTTTCTTCCTCCACTTTCAATCCCCCCGCTAAAGGAAGCTTTCTTTTAGCAGAGGGATCCGGGGATGTATCAATGATTTTCTCTGAAATCCTCACTCCGTGTTTTTCCTACTTATCAGACCTGCACAGCAATACGCTGGCTAGGAGCTGCTGACACAAGCAGATAAGGATTGCGGGGGGGTGGGGGTGGGGGGGGATTGTTAATTCCCCAGCCAAGAACTCCAAAAGATTCTCCCTTTTGGTATTTCCCTCAAAGATTGCAGCTCACTTGGGAATAAAGACCAAGAGGCTGCTTAATGTGAAAGCCCTGCAGCTTTTAAAACTACAGAGAAGAGTAAAAGCTGAGCATTAAGGTTAAGTTGGGAAAGATCTAATGCAGCAATCGACGAACCATTCATTGCCCTTTCCAAGAGAAGCATTATCATTGCCAATACATCACTTCGCCATAATTAATAAAGGAGCATTGCACCAGGCCCTTGCTCTCCTGACAGCTCATTCATCCTTACAAATCCTTAATGACTTGGCAGGATGAAAGGCTAGACCTGCTGTGGAGTTCACAGTCCTGACTGCACATCAGACACACCTGGGAAGCTAGTTAAAAATGCGGATTGTAGCGTCCTACCTTGAGACTCTGACGTAGCTCTCAAGGTGGACTCCAAGTTTGTATTTTTAAAGTACGAGTTGATGTTCGCCCCTGGTGTGGTTTGCTAAAGTGTGGGGCATCAGGGGCAGCTACGTGGAGGGTGAGAGTGGGAGGGAGACCAAAGTACTAGACAGAAAGTTGTTTCTTAATAGAGTTTTCCCCCGTACTTACAGCGCAGCTCTGGGCAGCCAGGCCACAGGAAAAGAGAGATTCGGACTCCAGGAATCCCACTGTTTGACTATGAGGCAAAGAGCAGGGGGGTGGGAAAAGTAGCCCTCCTCTGCCTCTTTCCCAGTGGCTCTCAACCTCCGACTGCACCTCAGAATCTTCTGGGGAGCTTTTAAAAAATCCCAGCGCTTAGGCCACACCCCAGACAGAGTAGCTTGGAATCTCTGGGGGTGGGACCTGGGCATCAGTAATTATTTTTAAGTTTCCCTGGTTGGTGCCTATGTGTAACCAAAGCTGAGAACCATGTTCTTGGCCAATGCTCCTCAAACATGAATGCATATATGAATCACCTGGAGATTGCAGTTTCTTATGCAGTAGATGTGAAACAGGCCTGTTATCCGCCTTTCTAGCAAACTCACAAGTGATGGTGATGCTTTCTGAATGAGAACTGCTCTTTAATGAGCAGGGGCTTGGTACTTCATCTCAGTGGTTGTGGACACTCAGCTTGACGGAGGAAACTCTTCTTGTCTTGTATATTCCCAGGAATCATTCTTCCCTAAGAATATTTTCCTTTCCTCTGCAATGAATTAAACTTTCTTGGAAGCCACTCTCCACGCAAACTTTTTGTTAGACTGCACTGACTAATGGGTGTGAACAGAATGACATGAGGGGAGATGCAGGTCACCACCTCTCTGTTAGCGTATGTCCTCAGCCAAAAATTACGTAGGGTCCTGACTTCAAGAGAGTGTGAGAGGCAGACATTTGGCTCACACTCAAGGAAAGGGGCTTGGAGAGACAAGTGGCTGCTTTGTAAATGACATTGAGAAAAGCATATAACTAAAGACTCCACCCATAGGAAATAGGACAAAGCTAACTGAAGGGATTGAATGGAAGAGCTAAATGAAAATGTGAGTGGACTACATCTCATTGGAACGGATTTTGTAGAAAGGGTGAGGCCTGTTATTGCTATTATGGACCACTCAGTGAAAGCACAGATTTTCTTGAAAGTGTAAGCATGCTTGTGACATGGAGTGATAAAAGCCCTGTTCTTAAATGTCTATATTCCAGTGGTGCCCAAAATCCATCTTGTCGGCAGCTGAGAAGGCATTAAGATGACATCTTGGTTCTCTTTATTCCTCTTTTTTTTTTTCCAATTTAGACTGATATATAGGTTAATTTGGATATTTGAGGACAACAAACTACATGAAGTAGTTTTCTCTATTACCTAGAATAATTAAAAGGTAGCCTAGTACCTAGTGATTTGGCACCATTTTTGATTTGGCTCAATTTCTGACCCCCTAATTTTTTTTTCCTTTCATTTCTCATTAAAGGCATTTTTATAAGGGTTCCAGGGCCCCGAGGGAAATCAAACCCTTTGCTCCCTCCTAAATGTCATACATGACTGGATTCTTATTACAAGAATTATCAAAGGCTACATCACCGGCACAAAGCTCTAGGTAAGGAAACAGATTGCTACAGGCTCTGACTTTGGGAAGAAAAAATATTGTATGTAGGAAGGTGGTGATTTACATTCCAATGGCAACACTATTTCCTCATTTATTCTTGCATATTGATTGCCATTCTTTCCTTTGGACTTAAGAATCAGTTATGGGCCTCCACTGTTATCTAGACAAAGCAGTTGGCATGACCATTTTGCAGACTCCACAGGGATGTCACTAAGAGTTGATATATTCTAAAGGTGCTTCAGATTTTCATGAACTATTTTCCTGGAAACCTTCAGGGGATCCTTTTAGCAAACTCATTTTCAAACCAAATGAAAATATTGTGAATTAGGCCAGTCTACAGAAAAATTAGACATGTGATCGGGGGTACCCCAAATCTTCCTTTTTTTTTTGAATCTATTTTACCTTATCTTTAATTCCCTATCCATCCTTAGATTAAACAATCACCTGTATTTTCTTTCAGCTTATTTATCTATTTATTTATTACTTTTGAATCTTTAATCCATTTAGAATTTGGTATGTGTTTTTGTTTTTTTTTTTTAATTTACTTATTTATATTTATTTATTTATTTTTTGGCTGTGTTGGGTCTTCGTTTCTGTGCGAGGGCTTTCTCTAGTTGTGACGAGTGGGGGCCACCCTTCATCGTGGTGCGCGGGCCTCTCACCATCGCGGCCCCTCCCGCTGTGGAGCACAGGCTCCAGCAGTTGTGGCTCACGGGCCCAGTTGCTGCGCGGCATGTAGGATCCTCCCAGCCCAGGGCTCGAACCCGTGTCCCCTGCATTGGCAGGCAGACTCCCAACCCCTGCG
The DNA here is from genome assembly GCF_025265405.1 of Mesoplodon densirostris. Taxonomy (NCBI): domain Eukaryota; kingdom Metazoa; phylum Chordata; class Mammalia; order Artiodactyla; family Ziphiidae; genus Mesoplodon; species Mesoplodon densirostris. The sequence continues at coordinate 32,928,204 of NC_082674.1, forward strand.
CCACCAGGGAAGACCCCTACTTTTAATACTTAATATTGTATTAAAACAGTCAACACTTTTTCATCATGGGGAAAACAAGTACTTCATTGTAATTCCTTTCACTTTTACAGTACTTTGAATTACTTAGGTCAGAGGTACCATCGTTGTTTGTTTTTTCATTTCTTGGAGCTCCTTCAGTGTGTTAATATAGCTCTAGTTTATTCCCACCTCATTTCCTACTCTGCCCGTCTTCACCACTCACCTACCTTTTCCTTCATGGGTTCAGTCTGACACTGATTTCTACATAAGAAGAAAGCATTATAGCATCTGCAGCCTGGCCAGCAAGAGAGTGGAGCTTAGCATTAGCTATTTTCCCATACCCAGGAACCTCAGGGGAACCGCTGGACCAGGTTTTGACTGCTGCTTATTGGATCCTGGGTTTGCTTCAAGCGTGACTGTGGGAATTCTTGGTGACTTCTAAGTGCTACCTTTCCTCCTCCCTGGGGTCTTGCTCCTGAAATTAAATTTTTGCTTCTCTGTTTTGTTTTGACCAGTTGAACCCCATGTAGGGAGTGGCCCTGCTCTTGGGTGGAATCAGCCTTCCCGGTAGACTCAAAGTTATAACCCATCCTTCCTCAGTGCTCTGTCACTGTAAAGTCACCCACTTCCTCTGAATTTGTCACAGTCTTTGGACACCAGAGGTCTTCACTTCTGCATTTGAGGAACTTACAGTCAACAGTTGGGCTTGTGCAAAATCCTGACACTTTCATTTTCCATTTCTGCCCCTTAGAACATTGAGGACATTAGTTTGTACCCCAAAACCTTATCAATGGTGAAGTTACCAGTCAGTAACTCAATGGCAGAATCATTATCTAGATCAACTAGTGGGTCAGAAAAGAACAGAGACTGGCTAAGAATTAAGGCTTTGGAGTCATACTATCTGGGTTTGAATCTCACCTCTGGCTGTATGACCTTGGGAAGTTTTTTAACCTTTGTGTGTCACAATACCTTTGTCTGGAAAACCTAGATCACAAATCGCCTTCAAGAAATTATGAAAAGTATAAAATGTATATAATGTGCTTGACGTAGTTCCTGATCATAGTAATTACTCAATGTTGTTATTATTGGTAAATTTCCATAAAAATGATACCCACAAAGTAAAAAATACTCTGTAATTGGGTTCAACATAATCAGGCCATGTCATTACTAATAATGATTATGCTAAGGTTTTTGTTATGCAGAATTCTATACAATGAGTAATCCAGGAAAGTGGATGCCCCTACAGTACGAGAGTACTTTCCCTCTCTGTAATGAAAGAAGCTGCTTGTGCACTTTCTGATTTTGTAAGTACAGAGTGTGCTTACGTGATCAATAAAGGGGGTACCGCATTCTTGCTGGATCACAGTATTTCTTTTCCTATATGTTCCTCTTTTCCTATGATCCCCTCTCTATTATAATCTGAGGGTTTAATTTCCAATAGAGCCATTTTAAACAAATTCCACTCCGAGGAAGATTTTGTTTGTCACATTAGTTTTCTTAACAGGGGACCTTATCTAGAGGACAGAAACTTTTTTACTAAGTTTGCACAAACTCAACATTGATTCAAGGACTCCCTCAATAGTGATTCAAGACGAAGTCCCTGGGGTCCTCTGTACCAGGAAGTTGTTCCCTACAATCCAGTGCTGAAGCAACATCCCTGAGAGATTGTACTTTAGGTTTTTCAGTAAATCTCTTTTCTTTGGCATTGTCTATGATATATAGCTCTCTCACTACATCTTCAGTTGCTGGTCACTGATTAGAATCTTCTGAGAACTGCCAGTGTTTTAGTGGTGACCACAGTACCTGGACAGTCGCCCTTGAAAATGGTCATAACCAAGATACCTAAGGGGAAAATGGACTGAATTTATGGATGTCTTAATCCATGGTTTTAATGCTGCTGATTCTGCTACCACTGGAAGTGTCTGGAAGTAATGAAGCTATATGCTCTTGTTTCTTTAAAAATTCAGAATCTTACATAGCGTGACCTAAAGAATCCGTAGCAATTACGAGTAAGAAAAGTTCAGAAACTACATACTATTTTCCCTTTCTTTTAAAATGTTATCCTGTCCCACAAAAGTCTTAGCCATCTTTGGATTTGTTTAAGAATTTCTGAGTGTAGACCCAAAATAATGTTAGTTGTGTAGATATTAAAATTATTTATTAAAATTGTTTGACATCTACAACCGAAATTTTAGATAAGAAATCCTTATGAGCTAAGGAGGGAATTATGATTACCTTCATTTTACAAGTTGAGAAAGTACAAAGAGATTTGCCCAATACTAGCTGTACATACATATCAGTTGTGTTGTTTCAAAATAATACTGAAGCCCAGGTCTACTCTTGGAGATTTTGTTCCCACTGGTCTGAAGTGGAGTATGGGTACTGGCATTTTTTTAAGTTCCCTGGTTGGTTCTAGGTTCAGCCAGAGCCGAGAACCATGGGCCTAGGATCAAAGAGCTAATTAGTGGTAAAGCCAAGTGAAAAAAGTCCCCTTACATCTGCCATAATGCTGTTTCTATTCTGCTGCTGCATCGAACATTGGTATTTAACAGAATATAAAAATGGGGATGCCTCTTGGAAATTTAAGGAAACTTAGAAATGTTTAAGGATGGCTCTATTGGAAATTAAGTCTCTAAGAGACACAGGTGGGTATTGTAATTGACCTGACAAAGATAGATGAGCAGATTGGAACAGATGATCAAGAAAGCCAAGTCCAAGACTGCAAGGCCTCTGTCTCTCTTTTTGAACTGTCAGACCCCAGCATCTAGAGCAGTTTTTGGTTCATAGTAGATGAATTAATAAAACACATACTGTCCCCTATAGGGGGACTGGCCTATGTGGACAAAAGATGGGTTTGGGTTATAGGGTAAACACTTTGGCCCCTGTCCAGTGCAAATTGCAACTTAATAGCTATCATCTCCTCCTAGCTGCAGTGCAGGCTGTAGTTAGCAACTGACATGGTCACCATATCCACACCCACAGTCCTGCCTGGCCACCTGCTCTGTGATGACAGATTGTCTGTGACATTGCAGGAGACCAGACTACAAGAGATGGCAATCTGACCAAGCCTCAGGCTTGCGCCTGTAAGCTGACCCCTTGCCAGTTATCTCAGCAATTAATTACTTATAAGCTCTTGTTTGACCCAGTTTGTAAGCATGTCAGAGAATTCCTTATTTCCTGTTATCTCTAGGCATGTATTGTGTAGATATTGACTTATATTTTCTTTTTCAAAAATCAGGGAATCAGTGAAGTTGCTGAGAGGTTCAAAATCAGTCATTAAGCAACTCTAATTAAAAGCAAAAAGCTGGGGAGAGCAGTGACAAAACACAGTTGAAAAGAGTCGTATTAATTCATATTTTTTGTCCATTCCTTCATGGATTCCTTCAGAAAATATGTATGAGGATCTACTCTGGGCCAGGCACTGTCCCAGATACTTGATACAATAGTGAAAACGTCAGTAAAAGTTCCCACCCTCCCAGGACTTACATTCCATTAGAAAAGCAGGCTGTAAGCAAAATAAACAGATCAACACATAGAGTTATCAGATGGAGACATTGCCCTGAAAGAAATGAAGCAGGGAAAGCAAGATAGAGACCCAGGGGGTGGGTGGGGGTGGGGTGGGGGGTGGGAAGCACTAGTTTAGGTGGTCAGTTTTGCAGAGATCTGAGTTAAGATTGCTCATTAACAATACAATTCCTTTTTTGAGAGTCCCAGACTGATGAAATGATAGAGCACAGTGTTTTGTTTGATCAGTTGTTCCTGCCCTGAGTTGAGGTTCCTTTAGGAATTCCCACCTCAGAGCCCCCAGACTTTGTCAGGGCTAGCTGCAGAGACCTAGTCACACAGCTTGCACCTCTGCAGTCAAGAGCATGTATATGTGATATAGACCCAAGGGTTGTTCCAAAAGGCAAGACGGCTCCCAGAAGCTGCACATACAATGGTTGCATTCCTTCCAAGGCAGAGTTGCTACAAGAATTCTGAGCTCCCCTTTGTTTTAATTTAAAGAATAGCATATAATGACTACATCTGGATGGCAAACATTACACAAGTGAGTTCTCATGGGTAAATCTCTTGCCACAAAATTAACAGATCTGGTGAGGAGGGAGGGAAGTCACTTATGTGTAACTTTCCGGACGCACAGGCTCAGCGGCCATGGCTCACGTGCCTAGCCGCTCCACGGCATATGGGATCTTCCCGGACCGGGGCACAAACCCATGTCCCCTGCATCGGCAGGCAGACTCTCAACCACTGCGCCACCAGGGAAGCCCACTTATGTGTAGCTTAATGATGGTTATGGTGCTTCTTTCCATGAGTTTGCACATCTCCTTTTTTCCTTCTTCCTACATTCTTATCTGACATTACACAGTACACATAGCATGCACACACACACCACTCATACCCACACTCTTACACAAACACACACTGACATCCATGAATCTTAACTGTGGCCAAATATCTAATCATTGGAAAAAATCACCGTTTGCGAATAACACACGGAAATAGTAGCCAACATTTCATTTTTTCTACTTTTATTTAGCATGAATGGTCTTTTATCTGCCAGATCTTATATACTTGGTTTCAAGTCTACTTAAAAACTCACAGACTAAAGCAGATTATGACCCATGCATTGCTCTCTTTTGAGATGAACAATGATAGATGTGAAGCCTAAACATGATACTTGAAATAGGCACTTTTTGTCTTCCTGTTTCTTTTGTCAAAAAAAAAAAAATTCTAAATGTGCATATTGCTCAAGGAAAGGCAGATTTTAGACAGAAAATTATTAATGACAGCAAATGCCTACCTAACTCATACTAAATGATCAATAAGTATGTGTTGGGCTTCCCTGGTGGTGCAGTGGTTGAGAGTCTGACTGCCGATGCAGGGGACACAGGTTTGTGCCCCGGTCCGGGAAGATCCCACATGCCGCGGAGCAGCTGGGCCCATGAGCCATGGCCGCTGAGCCTGCGCGTCTGGAGCCTGTGCTCCGCAACGGGAGAGGCCACAAAAGTGAGAGGCCCGCGTACCGCCAAAAAAAAAAAAAAGTATGTGTTGAATAAATGATGCAAATTCGTGGAGCATACCTTATTATAGGACAGTCATTTAAAGAAAATTTCATAGAAGATTTACTGGCTGAATTTTTAAATAATTCAGGCAAAATTTAGCAAGTGACTACTCCATTCACCACCATGAACCAAGTCCTGTGGTGACTAAAAATGTCTTAGACACCACCCATGACCTCTAGGAATTTACTAGCTAGAATTCGACTCTGGAGATTTTTGAGCACGTGAGCCCTATAGCTAGACACACGCTTTATGAAGAGGCATCTTGAGTACATGACATGTAAGAGTGGGCGTGGTCAGGAACAAAGAGACCAGCAAGGAGTTGGTCACAGTCACCCCACAGAAGGCCAGGTGAGAGAACTCTAAACAACGACTGGAGAAGAAAGGGAAGAAAATACTAACTTTTGCTTTGGCTCAATTCTTGGCAGAGTCTTTTTTTTTTTTTATGTATGATCTCAATTTTGTTTCACTGATGTCTTAAATATTAATACACTGAGCACAGGAAAAAAAAAGCTCAGAAAAGCATATATCAAAATGTTAACAATAATTATCACTAGGTACTGGGCTTCCAGGAGAATTTTATTTTCTTTGTGTGTCTGTGTGCTTCCCAAATTTTCCACAATTACTTTTGTAATTGAAAGCAAAAGTATGCCAACTGGACAAATGAAAAAGGAGAGAAAAGGACACTCACGTTGGTTGCTGATCCTAATGTGAGAATGCCCACAAGTCTATTTCCAAATGACATAGTAAATATAATCCTCCTTGAGAATCAAATTATAAAAGTCAGGCTAGCATTTGGGAAAATAAAGACCAACTCAGAAGACAGAGCAGCGGCGTGTTCCCTGAAGAATTAGAAGAGGCAGATCCTCATTTCAGACGATTCCCAAGTCCAGAGTGGGTTCACCACATCAGTGTGTGCCCAGCAGAAAGGAAAAGACCGGGGAAGCCTCACACACCACTCAAGAGGGCCCATCAGAAAGGACAGGCTCAGAAAGGAAAGACTCTTTTTTTTTTTTTTTTTTTCCGGCACTCGGGCCCCTCACTGTTGTGGCCTCTCCCGTTGCGGAGCACAGGCTCTGGACGCGCAGGCCCAGCGGCCATGGCTCACGGGCCCAGCCGCTGTGCGGCACGTGGGATCTTCCCAGACCGGAGCACGAACCCGTGTCGCCTGCATCAGCAGGCGGACTCTCAACCACTGCGCCACCAGGGAAGCCCCAGGAAAGACTCTTGAATCAAGCAGCACTCTTCCTGGCACTCAGGGCTCCCCACCCCCATATCTCTCTTAAGCTAAATTCTCACCCACCCAGCCCAGTATTTAAAAAAAAAATACACTGGGTTTTCATTTTCAGAGGACTCATTATGGATGGTTTCCATTGGAACACATCTGACTTCTAGAAGGTTGTGAGTCTTCTGGGAAGAAACACTCCTTAAAGAGTAGCCTGCTCAAACGGGTAGGGGGAACATTTCATCACTGAGAAGCTGTACAGGGATGAGAAAGAGCAGAAGACTCTTAGTTGGTTTTAGAATTGTGTTTAAGTTCTCTACAGACTATGCACCCCTTTATTCTTTGCACCTTAAGTTGACTCTTCCCACTGCCTAGTCCCCTGGACATGTGGCTGCCTTTTAAAATAGGTTGTAGAAAGCTGAGAATATCTGATCGTCTTTCTAAGACACATAGAGCTGAACTGTAACCAGGGAGCAAGTGAAAGATTCTCTCTCCTACATGTACCCCACCCTCCTCTCCACGAAAAAATCTCCAGACATTTGAATCCACGGTGTGGGAAAGCCAAAGGGAGCCTTTTGATGAAGTAGGGACTTTATAAAGAGCCTCTTGCTTCCCCTAACTACAGCTGCTTTTAATATTATTTTAGAAATATACAGAATCAGTGAAGGGAATTGGAATGGAATCGTTACATTTAATCAATTTTTTGTCTTTTGATTTTATATATATATTCTAAAGAACATTGTTTTGCTCAAAGCGTCTTATTTGTTGGCTAACAAATATCAATAGAAAGATAAAATCATTGGTTTGATTTTTTGTATGTATTTCTGATATCTCTTGTGACACACCCTTGATCTGACACAAACTAGAAAATTGTATCTATGTCATTCTGAGAAATCTAGTGTTAATTTAACACTAACACTACTTATTGTAAGATTTATTTTTTTAAGTGGAAAGCATACGCTAGGCTTTTTTATCTTTATCTCCTTGTTTTAAGGTGAAATGTTTTTATTTTGTTAAAAAAATTTAAAACATTTAATTAATTAAAATTAAATAATTTTAAATAAATTTATTTAAATAAATCAAATAAAATGTTATTTATATGTAAATTGTGATGTTAGAAAAATACCTAATGAATTTCCTGACAAGTTTGGAACCTTCTTTCCTTCTTCTGTGAGAGGCAGTGTCTTATGATCAGAGCAGATATGAACTTGAATTTTATGGAAGTGGGCTTGAGTTTTTGTACTTACCTGCTAGCTATACAATCAATAGATAAAATTTGTTTATTCATTCACTCACTTATTTGAGTATTTTAAAGTTCCTATTAAGCGGGGTACTGAATTAGACATAAAGGGGTCATCAGGGCACACATGAACAAATGGGACTTTCATCTTGGGGGGAAAAAAAGAGATATTTACAAAATTACGCAATTTTCTAACAGAGGGAACTGACCTTTTTTTTTAGGAGAGTCTGTTCAGCTCTAAAATATGGCCAGGAGCTGGCTAGGAGCAGAGATGGGTAAATTCAGTTTAGTCCTGGACAGAAGAAGCTTCAGGTGCAAAGGCCCTGTGGTGAGAAGGAGCAGTCTAGGTACTCTAAGTAGGTCAGAGGGTGTAAAACCCAGAAAGTGAGGAAGAGAGGGGTGTTAGCAGGGGCTAGAGGGTAGGCAGGGCCATGCAGTGCTATAGGGTTTGGTATTTGGTCTCACTCTTAAGATCAAGATAACTCATCTGTGCATTCTGAGGACTTGCCTTAGTTTCTTACGGGACATTTAGCCTTGCAATTACTAACTTCTCCTCACTTTCCGACTCTCCTTGCTCACACATGGTTTACCAGAATTCCTTCCACGTTTGGTATTAAGGGAGAGACTTAATTTGTTAAGTCATGTATTCCTGACATGATTTTATTTATCACCATTGTGCCTTATCAGGGTTCTCCTACATGATTATCAGTAATCACTACAATGTCCAAAATTCTCTACCAGTTGGCTGTTCAGATTATTCAGTGGAATCCTGATCTTTTTATGCCCACATATCTTCCAGATATATTCTTCTAAATTACTCTTATGTAGTTATGGATAAGAAGAAATATCGATAGCCAAAGTGAATAGATATGCACTGGCTCAATTCTGGAAGGAGACAATGCATTTCATAACTTTGAAACACTCCTACATTTTCACCTGTTTGCTTGCAGTGAACATTTCTACATTGTGGTATACAGACAAACTGGTGCTTATGCCCAGTAAGCTACCCATTCTGTAATGAGTTGTAAGACAGTATTCAGCTAGTTTCTCCTTTTTGAGGTCAAGAGAGGAGGCTCCCAAAAGAATTGCTTTAAAAATTGTAAAAAAAAGCAAGACCGGCATCTGATTTCCTAATCTTAGCCTTCCGTTTACTTCTGAAGCATATACGCCTTGAGCGGGGGAAAGAGCACTGGGTAGAAATGGGATGGAGTGGTCTCATAAGTGGGACTTTAGTGGGGAAAGGAGATAGGGACAGTAGACCTCCCAAGGACTCAGAACAGGAGATGGATTTTGTGTGAAGCCGTCATTGTGGGGGTAGGGGGGGAATCAACCTAAAATAATAGTCCTCCAGTCACACAGAAGTTCCTCAAAGTTTGGAGTAAAGGGTTCTACCCCAGGAGGACAGTGGCAGACTCCACCTAAAGATTCTGAGCATGTAACCAACAAGATGGCTCAGCGGTATGAAGGAGCTGCAACCCTGCCACAAGAGGCGTTACCTCCACTCCTGCCTGCCAAATAACAGCAAGAGTATAAAGGAAGGAGGGCGAGGAGAAGGTAGACCATATCCCCTTCCTCTCCAAGTCTCTCAAACAGTGGTTCTCAGCTAAGGTGTTATTGCTACTTGGGGGAAATTTGGAAATTCATTGGGATGCCTTGTCACAATAATATGGACATCGCAGTGGACATTTATGGGCTGGACCAAGGATGCAACATTATCTTGCAATGTGTGAGATGGCCCCATACGATGAATATTTGTCTTTCATTCCACATACTTTTCAAATGTTCTACAGGACACTATTATCCAAGCCTAGCGCCTTACTCAGGTTTTTACATACGAACCAAGTATTTTTTGCATGTTTTAACATATGTTGATTGTTCCAGGAATGTAACTACTGTATATTAAGAAAAGATTATACTTTGTTTCATTTGGAATTTAACAAGAGCTAGTCACCATTTTGGAAATCACTTCACTGATGCCAGTTACTTAATAATCAGCCTTTGCAGCTGTTGCCCTTAGGAGAGGGGGCGTTACTTAATGGGACAGGTATCAGCTGTTCCATTGTATATTCTAGGGTGAAAACTGAGTTCATAAATTGAACAACTTATTGATTTATTAGACAATATTGGCAGATATTAGAGTTATAGTATGCAGAACTTGAAAAAAAATTATTCAGGAAATAGGTTATATTATCAATTTTATTTCAGTATGTTGGAAAAGTTGTTACAATGTATTTTTATAAAAGGGGAAAGATGGGTCTGAAGGAATTGATAACCTCTCCAAGTTTGTTACTCTCTAAGACTTACAAATGCAGCCTGCTGTGCCAAGGGCAAGAGTTGGGAGAGAAATTTAAATCAATTATGATTATCAGATTGAAATTTAAAAATAAAAGAGAATGAGTCAATTACAAGAGGCTCTTTCAATAACTAAAACTGAAAATTTGCTGGACTGATATGCCCTTCAGGAAGCCACTGTAGGGAAGAGCTTCCCCAGAGCCCCACTGGAGGCTCTCCTTGGAAAATGACTCAAGGGTCTTTTCTGCAGCTATTACATCCAATTGGATGGTCGTCTACCTGCCACATAATTGAAGAGGGGAAAGAATATGTAGTTCCAGTTCTGCTACTAACTAGTTGCTGGTAAACTCACTACCACTGTAACCGAGCAGGACCCTATGAGGCCTTCCCAGAATAGACACCCGCCGCCATGTCCTCCACCTGCCTTTTGTCTGTAAGAAAACCTTAGTCAAAGAATAAGTTTAATCAGAGAAGTGAGAAAATACAGGAAGAAAGGAAAACAGTCAAGTAAGAGAAAAGAAAAATACTTTAACCATTAAAGTCAAGGACCTCTAGTTCTTCCTCAAGGGCTCTAGATGCTACTCTGAGCCACATCCTTTAAGCTGTTTTGCAGATACTGAAACCCTCACCAGGTAGAAGAAGTTAACTGGATGCTGCCCATGAGCATGGACACCCCGGACCGGTTGGAACCAGAAGGCTGATGATGCTGACTCCCACTGACCTCACCACCAGCCAATCAGAAAAATGTCCACGAGCTGATCACGCTCTGCTCCTTGAACACTATAAAGCTCCTCACTACCCCCTCCAGGGTGGGAGACACAGTTCTGAGGGCATTTGCCTGCTGCAGCCCCCTTTGCCTGGCAATGCAATACAGTATTCTTTTCTATTTCACCCAAAACTCTGTCTCTGCGTTTCTATTGGCACCTATGAACAGAGGCCAAGTTTCGTCAATACCACGCTGAGCCTTCCTTCCCTTGCAAATGGAGGACGCCTAGAACTTTTCCGTTCTTTCAATATTACTGTGAGAATAATTTTGTACAATAAGTATAAAAGGTTCTGTAATAAAAAGAAATACGATTCTGTACCTTCTTGCATTCCATGGGACTGAGACCCATGCGGAGCATGTAGGACTATCTAATAGTTCATGAGAGTGGCTGCATGTATCCTCCTCACCCTCCCCGCCCCACCCCAAGGAGCACAGATGCTGAAAGTTTTGACTTGGTCTCCATATCTCCAATGGTTTATGCTTAATTTCTCCATTCACATGTATTATGTACCTGAAAAAAAAAACTATTTATGATTACTTAACATTATTAACTTATTTCTAAATGGCCCAAGAGAGCATTAAATATAATAGTGTCTAGGTATTGAGATTAATCATAGATTTTATAAGAATTGGTGGCCGAAAAACAAAATATGCAGAGAAAGAAAGAAGCAGGCTAAGTGTTTTAAAAGGTGAATTAATTTGAGAGTGAAATCCCACCTGGTGCACACCAGGAGGGAAGCTAATTAAATCCTCTGAAAGGAGAGTGGATCCCCATGGCTGGCTGGAGGCTGAGCTGATTAGAACACAATGTTTATCCTGTCCCTTAAGGTATCTATCTGACCCTCAGGAGGGTCAATTTCAAATTTTCAGCTTTTTCAATTGTTCATCTTCAATTTTCACCTGTTCAAAGACTCCACTGTTAACCCCAAGCTGCCCATCTTGAAAACATCTCCTTCTGTATAAGCTGAGATTGTGGTGGGGATTGAAGGAAACTCAGTCTCAGTGCTAAAGGAACAACTCAGTATGAAAGGGTTTGCCCTATAGAGCATCACCCTATAGATCACACGGTAGCACCACCCTCCTAAACAAGGGGTGATGGTGCTATTAAGTACTATTAGGTATGACCGGAGGGAGGACAAATGTCTAAATTGTTTCATTCACTTTTCTAAAATATCTTTCTCCTCTTAATTAAAAACATTGCTGGCTGCTGTCTTTGTTTCTATTTTCTCCTATAGAATGATGATTCGCTACCATTTTGCTCTTTTGAGGCAATTTCTGCCTTAACTAAAAAAAGAGACGTATAATATCTCTTTGCATTTGACATTCACATAAGTAACTTCTGTCCTTGTTATTCCCTTCAGGATGCTGTCCACTTTAATTAAATCCTGATTAATTTTCATTTTTTTCTCCAGAGAAAACAACAGTGGTTTTCTGTGGATTCACTAGTATCTATGTTCACTATCGTTATCTGTTATACTAAATGATATTGAATTTTTATGGCTCTTACCTTTGTAATCTTCACAAAGTAATTTTTGATAACAAAATTTGAATACTTTTTCATATGTGACTTATGATTGTGCAAAAATTAATTACTCTTAAGTATGGGTATAACTATAAGCAAATTGCTTCAGCTTCCTCGATCTCAGGGTGATTATCTGTAAAATGGGGATGTGGAACAGATTTCTGTCTCTTCCCCCAATTAAAACATTGAGATTCCATGATATAAAGTCTCAGTACTTACTCATGGTTTCAAAGTCCACTTCCCATTATTTGATCTACATTGTGTCTAAGGGAGGTGATATGTAATTATTAACTTTTCCCTCCATGATTGGGAATTCTCTTAATTGTGTTCAAAATATAGTCATTCATTTTCCTTGGAAAGATAACTTTGAGATAACGCTAACTTTAGTGGCACTTTTAAAAAAATAAGTGGTTTTTTTTTTTACTATTTACTATTATTGCTTTTTATAGAAATAGGCTTTAATTAATTTAATTAAAGCTCCATACTTTATAGAAACTAAAAAAATTTCCATTTATGTTTAAATCTAAACAGTTTTTCTAGAAGGCAATCTGACAAACTTTTATTTTTATTGTGCATCCCCTTAAATCTACTTTGAGTAACTTATCCTAAGAAAATAATTGAAGAGTATGTAAAAATATAAATGCACAGAAATTCAACACAGCACTGTTTATAGTAGGAAAAACTTATTGCAAACAATCTAAATGTCTAACAATAGGCTGTCTAACACATGATGATCACCATGACAGCCATTAAAAATGGAATTACAGCTCTATGTTGACATAAACAGAATGATCTGTATATCAATACAGAATATAGATCTTTATTGACATGAGCACATATTGTGTTAAAAACACATTACAAATCATTATGTATAGTTGGATGTTTTATTTGTAAAAAGAATAATTTTATATGAATAGATACAGGTATGTTGACATATACATAGAGAAATTCTGAAAGACTATCCTTTCACATGTTACTTATATTTATTGATTTCTGGTAGCATTTGAGTAATTGAGCAATTTTCTCTCTCTGCTTTACTTACTTTCATTAATACATGAATTAGTTTCACAATTAACTATGAATAAAAGTATTTATTCATATCAACAATAAACACTTCTTTAATAGAAAAAACCCAATAAATCATTTATCAATTTGTAAATAAAGAAGATTCCTGGTCATTGTCATTTATGTCTAACAGGTACCACCGTTTCTTCTACACTTAAATCTCATAGTGCAGATTATAAACAGATAAGTGGTTTTTATGTACTATGATTTCTACTAAGCCAACTTTTGAAATTTTATGTCTAGATTTGATGCTTCTTATCACCTGTGAAATTGCTGATTTTCTACTGAACCCGGTTGAAGGCAGCTTGACACTGAAGGTTCAGTTGCTCAAACAGAAACCTTTCCACTGCTAATGTTCTGTGGTACATGGGGCCTCTATATGTACATGCTATTTCATCTTTAGAACCACTCTCTGGTACAAGTATTGATAACCTTATTTTATAGATGAGAGAGAAAATCCCATTTTCACACAGCTACTAAAATCCTAAACTGGGACTTGGACCCAGGAATTTTTACTCAAGTCCATTTTTTGCCTGCCTGACCACTGCATTCCCACGTCAGTCTCATTCATTTCTTTCCTACCTTGAAGGCCTTATCCAACAAGTCTTAACCACACAGAGAATATCTTACTTAATTCTCTGCCACCGCATTTCTGGGACAGATTACCTTATTCATCGATGTCTAAACTCTCATGGCACCAGCACAATTTCAGCTCCTGTGAAATAAGGACAGACTACTTCCCCGATCACCCTATGTACTGAGATGGTAATAAATTGTGAGCTAAGCACACTGAATTGCTATTTCTGCCTAAAAATAATGTTTCTCCATCAGTTATACAGAGGAAGCACACCCTTCATTAAAATAAAAAGTTACTGACCTCAGACATCTCTCTGGAAATACCCTATTCATATACCCCAAGGCAATAAAGTTGACAGGAAATCCGGAATGATTTCAGCAATTGCAATGAGTTAAAACAGGTTTTTTTAAAAAATTATAAATAGAGACAATATCAGATAACTGTGGCAAGATAGGGCAAGATTCATTTCTAAATGAAACTTAAGACAAAACCTTAATATACACTTTTCTATATCATGCTGGCAAATCTTAAAAAATGAAGAAATTTTAGAAGATGTTTATCCAGCTATGATGCATCATCTAATAGATGAAAAGGGTAGAGCATAAAGTCCATAGGAGAGAACACTCTTCTGTCTCGGGAAAGGAATGGCCTGACTGTGAACAAACTTGACCTATATCTAAACCAGAGGGATTATGAACACAGGCATAAAAGCAAAGTCATCAAGGTGGTATGAAAAGCCAAGTGCTGTCAATGGTGACATTCTGACTTGCATATGTTAAAGACATGCCCATTTCACATGACAACCCTGCAGTAAACTTAACTTACATGTTGTGTAATAAAATACATAAGACATAGGGCTTCCCTGGTGACACAGTGGATAAGAATCTGCCTGCCAGTGCAGGGGACACAGGTTCGATCCGTGGTCTGGGAAGATCCCACATGCCGCGTAACAACTAAGCCCGTGCGCCACAACTACTGAGCCCGCATGCCACAACTACTGAAGCCCGCCGCCTAGAGCCCGTGCTCCACAGCAAGAGAAGCCACTGCAATGAGAAGCCCGTGCACGGCATCAAAGAGTAGCCTTCACTCACCGCAGCTAGAGAAAGCCCGCGTGCAGCAATGAAGACCCAACACAGCCACAAATAAATAAAATAAGAATAAAAATAAATTTTAAAAAAACATAAAATATTAAAGTGGAAGATCTGGATTCAAGCCTGACAACATGCATCACCCCAAATAATCTTTAATCTCTGTGTGCTTCATAAAATCGTTCCTTTTAGAAAATAGAAATGGAGCATTCCATCCCACCTACCCCATGGAGTTGGTGAGATTATATGAAAACACACGTGAGAAAGTATTTGGTGAAACATAAAGCACTATACTAATATAAGGCTGAGTTTTTAGAATTATTTGTCAATTACACTCAACACTTTTCTAGGCTGTTTCAAAGATGTATAGTCCTCCAAAACATATTTTTTAAAGTGCCTACTACATACCAGTCCTATTCTAAGGGCTGCAGGTATAGCAGTAAACACCATAAAAGTTTCTGCCCTTCTGGAACATAATCAGTGGAGATTACAATTGTAGACTATTAGAATCGTGAGAGATATTGACTCATTCAACTCCACAGATGTTTCTGAGCACCTGCCATTGTGTCACGCATGGTGATGGAATAGAAATATACATACCTGTTGTTGTGGAGCTGGTGATTTAGAAGGCAGCCTGGAGCCTGCCAAGTTTAAGGTGAGCTTAACACAGCATAATACAGCTAAGGTAATGCATACAGGAGACCATAGTTGAGATCTGGGAGTCAGGAAGGCATTCTGAAAGGAGTACCACTCACACCAGAAGACAGAACACAGAATGGAGGTAGCGGGTAAATTTCCCATTCTATTCTGCATTTTAGAGTATAGTGGTCTGGGCTGAGTATACCCAAGGGAGAGACACGGACGATCTAGAAATCATAGCACATGGCAAATGATGGAAGAACTGAAGATATTTAGCCTGGAATATTGAAGACTAAAACATAATAAATACTTAAGTGTAAATAAGTTACATTTATTTGGTATCATTCTAGTTAGCAAATTTCAAACAATGGCCAATTATAAACCTTCCCCAAATCTCACTTCCACCTCTTCTATTTCTTCTGTGAATATCCTTCCCTCACTATTTAACTGACATCCCCTCACCTCCATTCCAACATCCCTTATCCCTCTTCCTTGCTTTATTTTTCTCCACAGCACATAACACCTTCTGACACATATATCTTTTACTTATTTTGTTATGTATTAGTCTGCCTTGTCTCAAAATAATATGTCATGTGAAGGCAGGGGTTTTATATGTTTTGCTCATTGCTATATTTCAAGTTCATAGAAGAATGTCTGGTCCACCAATACTTGTTGGATAAATAAAGGAGTATTGTTCAGAATATGAAGTGGGTTGCCTCACAGAGCAGTTTATTTCCATTATAGACAATCAAAGTATAATGGATGTGTTTACTATTATATTAATGCAATGGATAAAGAGTTGAATTAGATGGTCCTATGATTTTTTTCTGATAGAGAGATATAGACTTTTCCTTTTATACATCCATTGGTGGGGAACTTATTACCTCAAACAAGATGGGTGGACATCTTTCATCTTTTCTCTTTTCTTCTGACATTGGACCAAATTCTGCCATTCTAAAAGCTCTATTCAGTGATCCTAATTCTAATTTGAATTGATATTCAGTATAGATATACATGTAAACTGATTTAGGATTGAAAACATGCCAACATAGAACTTTCACAAATTATAATCCTAGAGCTAATATAAAAATAATTCACATTATCTAGGACATTCCATTTAAGATTATTTCCACTGCTGTCCTTTCTTCAGTGCAAATGATGAGGCTGGCTCTCTCAGTAGACTGTCTTCCTACAAGGCTGGTTTTCACGGAGTCCCATCATGCTATGTCAGGACAATTGTCCTCTAGCCGTATGATTTTAAATATAGCCTCCTGGCTTGGGAAGCTGAGTTGTCAGGAGATGATATATTAAGACTAACAGTATGTCTTTTCTATAATTACTGATCTTCATAAGGTGCAGTCTCATTTCTCCTTTGGGACATGTATTTAACATGCACAATGCAGCCTTATCACATGGTTACTAGGTAGAGCACCGGAAGGGGCCATTTATCAATACTTTTAGATGAAAATGTGTATGATTGCTTAGAAAATGATACTATCTCTGATACTATCTCCATGGTAAGAGTAAATTTATCTTTCAATTTCTAATTACTTTGAAATCCCAATACTTCCTAAGTTTTTAATGTCAGCTTCCTTTTATCCTCCACAGTTCGTGATAATATTGTATTATTCTCAGAAATGATTATAATGGTAGCTAACATTTCTATATTAACTATAATAGTAGCTAACATTTATTAAATGTGCCTAGCCCTGTTCTGGATACTCTACAAATATGAACTTATTTAATCTGCTTACCAGCCCTTTGGTTTAGGAACTAATATTATCCATATTGTGGAGTTAAAGAAACTGAAGCATGGAAGGGTTGAATAAATCTAGGTTGTTTGGTTTGGGAATCTGAGCTCATGGCCACAATGCTAGACCTGAAAGCTCTCCACGAGTTACCATTTGGATTTGTGTTTGTAAAGCTTTAGTTATCTGTAAGTGCAAATAAGCTGAAACAATTGTCTGAGTATACACTAAACACATTTGTGGAAAGAGAAAGACATAATGGATGCCAAAGTGTGTGTGTGTGTGTGTGTATACATATATAAATCATGTATATATGATTTCTTGGAGACCTGAAAAATAAATTTAACTAAAGTGATCGGGGCTATTTATTTTACTATATACTCATTGTCATAAATTTAATTTATAAAATACTTAGGAACCTATCTGATGATAGTTTAGTGTCTTAGAGTGGCAGTAACTATGTGGTTCCCCATTATACTCTTAAAAATCAGTGAGTATCCAAAAGAGCTTTTGCTTATGTGGGTTCTACCTATACATATTTATTGTATTAGAAATGAAAACTAAGACTTTATTAATATTTAGTTATTCATTCAATAAAAATAACATACCCATTACATATGAACATAAATAACATTTATACCAAAATAACTACATTTTCCAAAATAAAAATTTTTAGCAAGAAGAATGATCTTGTTTTCCATATGTGCAAATATTTCTAAAGTTTGGGTTCAGAGAGACAGCTGGATTTTCATATTTGCTTTTCCACTTAGCCTGTTGCAATATCACATACCCTGTAGCCTCTAGAAAACTACAGTGTACACTTATGGGAAAATGAGAATGAAAAGGCAAATACCATCTTCATATTATTATGACAATAGCACTGACCTAATGGACCCCCTGAAATAGTCTCTGAGATGATCAGGGGTCCCTAGATCACTCTTTGAGAACTGCTGTCTTAGAATGACTGACTGGGAGAAAACCAAAAGAAAACTTAGGGCTTCCTTGAGATGATTCCATAAACCGTAGGTTCTCCTAAAAGTTCTGTTTCCCACCAAAATGTAACATTCTATGATGCTTAAGAATTTTTAAAGGGTTTTGGGGGAAATTATCTTGTCTGAGTAATTTTCTTTCTTTTCTTTTTTTTTTTTTTTTTTTTGCGGTACACGGGCCTCTCACTGTTGTGGCCTCTCCCGTTGCGGAGCACAGGCTCCGGACGCGCAGGCTCAGCGGACATGGCTCACGGGGCCAGCCGCTCCGTGGCATGTGGGATCTTCCTGGACGGGGGCACGAACCCGTGTTCCCCGCATTGGCAGGCAGACTCTCAACCACTGCACCATCAGGGAAGCCCTAAGTAATTTTCTATTCAAAATATAGTTAACAACTTTAACATATTCCCAGATTTGTCTTATCTCTAAGAGCTCTTGTTTTGTTTCAAAGCATGGAAACAAATAAGTAATGAGAAATTAACAACATTATTTACAAGTCAATTAAAGCATTTTGAGGTTCGTCGTGGAAAATTTTGATTTTTTTATGAAAGCGTAAAATTCTCCGTCAGGAATCATGAGTTTTTCCTATTCACGTATTCCTCATATCACCCCATTTATAACAATCTATCTTCACTGGTCTTCCTCAAAGGGGACCCTATAGAGGCTCTGGACCTGAGGCCTAAAGCTGAATGCTGTCTCAGTGTCCCAGGACTACCTGGCACTTTTGTCCAAACTCCTTTGCCTGACTGCATTTGCCAAGAGGCTGAATTGTTGATAGCTACTGGAGCCAGTTCATTCGTTCAGGGACATAGAAATAAAGTCTTACCCTTATGAAGCTTGCCTTCAGCTGGGAAAGACTGAAAATAAACAAAGATGTAATCTAATGTTGGGTAGTAATAAGGCCTATAAACAGTTATGCATGTTATGGGCTAGAGAATGGCAAAGAAGGGGTTTAGGTAAGGTGGTCAGGGAAGGGCCCCCTCAGCAGGCAATCTGAATAAAGTGACAGAGAAGGCTATTTCTAGGGCAAAAGCAGTCCTGGCAGAGGTCACAGAAAATGTGAATTCCCTGAGGTCAGAAGAAACTTAGCTTGTTGGCATTTGAGAAAACAGCAGGAGCCACTGTGGCTGGAACGAGAAGAACAAGCCCTAGAGACAGAAAAAGTGACATGAAGGCCACGAGAAGCTGTTATAATTTATTCTAGCAGTGCCAGAAGTTACAGGAAGGTTTTGGGTAGAAGAATCTCTCTGAGTACACCAGCGGGAATCAGCCTGGGGGCACGATGGAAGCAGGGAGACAGTGAGGAGAGGCTTGCTGGTGGCTTTCACTAGGATGTTAGCAGTGGGCGGGGACTGGTCCAGTTTGGGAACTATTTGGATGGTAGAGACAAGGCGATGAGCTGATGGATCAAAAGTGGGATGGATATATGAACAAGAAAGTAGACAAGGGTGAGTGGAGTTTTCTACTGAGCAAGTGGGTGAACGTAGTTGCTGTTTGGGGCTAGAAATAAAAAGTCTTGTTTTGAAAGTATTAAGTTTGAGATGCCTAGTAGATATCCAAGTAGGGATGTTGACTTCTCAGTTGAGTATATGAGTCTAGATCAGTACTGTGGCCTGAGATTGAAAATTTGAGTATTATTGGAATATTGAGTCTATATGATCACTAAATCCATGGGACTGGGTGGAATCCAATGAGTGAGATAAGAAAGAAGAGGAGAAGGGGTTTGAGGACTGAGCCCAGAGCACTCCTACATTAAAAGACTGAGAAAAAGAGGACCTAGGAAGGACACTATTGATAGAACAAATGGCCATTGACTTAGAAGGACATCAAGGAGAATGTGATGTCCTGAGAGCCAAGATGCAAAAGTTTAGGAAAGCAGGCAGCGGGCACACTAGATGGTAGGTCCTCTGCCTGCTCTGGATTCTACTCCTAAGGCTTCACTTTGAGTTATTCTGCCTTTTTTTTTTTTTTTTTTTTTTTTGCGGTATGCAGGCCTCTCACTGTTGTGGCCTTTCCCGTTGCGGAGCACAGGCTCTGGATGCTCAGGCTCAGCGGCCATGGCTCACGGGCCCAGCCGCTCCGCGGCACGTGGGATCCTCCCAGACTGGGGCACGAACCCGTGTCCCCTGCATCGGCAGGAGGACTCTCAACCACTGCGCCACCAGGGAAGCCCTATTCTGCCTTTATTTAGGTCTTATCCGCTTCCTAGACTGTCCCTACCCTGTGCCACAGCAGGCTTCAGATGTCATAGACCAGGATCCTTGTCCCGTAACCGCTCAAAGCTCATCCCTCCTGACAGTTCACAGAGAAATCTGCTAATGAACAAGCACCATATTTATCAACTCAAAACAAATTGGTTTGCTGTATTCAACCCCAAAACCCACAAAAAACAAGATAGTTGCCCAGTAGTTGTCTTCCGGGAACATTATATTCACTGAATATTTTTCATATTTATAGGAAAATAATTGGCATTCATAATGATGTCCCTAAATTAATATGTGGTCCCCAAAACCTTCTGAATCATTAATAAAAAAAAACTAATTACACTGAGCATCTTTTAGGGTCAAGCATAATACCTCATGTTCTAGTTCTTCTAGAATTAGAAATTAACATGCAGTCACATTGCTAAACTCTACTAGTCTTAATAATTTATTGAATAAAAAATGATATTTTCTAAGCCCAGCTAATAAAAGACTTTGCTGGAAATTGAATCAGCAGAAAGGAGAGGTAGGAAATATTGGTGATGAGGGCTGTCTGTTACTGTGGATTGTCAGTGCCAATAAAAGAGCATGGATGAGGCTTCGGATCATAGTATATGCAGGGAAATGAAGTGAGGGCTGGTGTGGGTAATGCATGTTTTAAGGCAGGAGTTGTCAGGTGAAGAAAAGCAGACGTTAAGAGGAGGTGAGGCATAAAATGATGTGGGGAGTACATTGTGGTTCAGGCCCAATTCACATGGGTCAGCCCTGAGGCCTCAGTTCCTGGTGGGAAACTAATGACAGAAAATAAAAATGACAGCATAAGGAATGGTTCTGAGGTTCTGATATCAGACTCAGAAAAAGTCGCTGTCACACCCTGGGAATGCTTTACCACCCCTGCTGTTGTATACTCCAGGTGTACAGAACAACCTCCAGGCAAACTGGGAAAATGGTGAGGTCCCTAAGAGCTGGAACTTGCCTGAAACACTGCAGATCTAGTGGAGACCCAGGCATCTGGCTCTAAACAAGAAAGGGGAGAAGGTAAGGGAAAGTGAGTTCTCAACTTTCATGGGAATGCTGCTTTCATTCACTTTTTAAATCCAATCATTTAACCAGTGAACATTTACTGCAGTCCTACTAGCTGGGTCTGTGGAGAGAAGCAGAGGTGAATAAGTAAAAATCTTTGCCTTCCAGAAGTTTCCAGCTTGACATGCGGGGAAGACAGAGGGACAAGCAAGCAAATACAGAATAGAGGTATGATTGGGGTGTTAGGCCATGTAGAGAGAAGAGGGGGCTGGCTTTGCACAGAGAGGAAGGAAATGAAGAGGAGAATATCAAATAGGGCTTTCAAGAGAAGCTGATGGCTACCTTGAGTCTTAAAGGACCACTAGAGGTTTTCTAGGAAGACTTGCCAGAGGAGTGACATGCAAAACCACAGTGGCATGAGACATCAACTTGCTTCCTGTGATGTACAAAGACATTTCGTCTGTTTAGAATGCTTAATGCGTATGGAAAAATGATGAGAAATAAAGACTGAGAAATATAGGGTTGTAGAGGCCATCCCAGTCCAAATTTGAGATTTTAACTGAGGAATAAAAAAAAAAAAGTCAAAAGGATTTAGACTGTCACTAATTGATTGTGGCAATTTAGGTAGCTGGGACTTTGGTTCTTAGATCCCTAGTATGAATTCTGAGGCTTGAACATAATACCTTAACTCTTGGAGAGATTTTCATCTGCACACAATTTAGCTGGTAACAGGGTCATCCCATGAGCTACCATAGCAACTTTCAGAGCTCAGATGTGGAGTGAAGGAAACCTCTTTACCATCCTTACACTACACAATTCAATCATTCTTTTAATGAAGTTTATTGATTAACTCCTATAGACTAAGGGCTTTAATGTCTTTTTCAAACTTATGAATGAACCTCCAAAAAGTGGGACACACACTTGGATGCTGGCACGTCCACTGTGAACTTCTGTCCTGATGGTATGACCATGTCAAGAAAAGTAGAGTATCTCATGGGAAATGTACACTTCTGTACTCTCCAGGGAAGGTAACTGGGATAGAGGATATGCAACGTTCTCTTGATTTCTGAGCATCCAGGTATAGTGATCAGCCATTTCGGGTTTTCTAATATAATCATCTTTCCAAAGTCTATCTTGTTCACTTGTTCACTCCTTTCCTTAGAGCACCAAGCCTAATGCCTACTGCAGAATAAGTACATGTTAAATTTTGAAGGGGTGAGTGAACCAGTATATCAATGAATAAAGGTTATCAGACTAATTTCTCTGATATTTTGGTCTGGATAATATGGTTATAATTAATCTATGGGTACATTTTACCTATAGCCAACATAATATTGGCAATAACTGTGTCATGCATTATTTGTAACATTCAATGTTAAAAACACACATAATGTAATTCTCTGAAAATGAGAATAGAGAGTTCATTAAATAAATATGTGAATTTCTTGGGCAACATGATCTTTTTTCATTTATTTATTTATTTTTAGTTTTTTAGTTTATTTTTCTAGGCCGAACTACAATGGAGTCTGAAGAAAATGTAAGGTTTCTATGACCTTAAAAGACAGAAGAGCTTATGATATAGTCCTAGGCTGAGAGCTGAGGTTATATAGTTTCCTAGTCTTAGAACCCTCTGAAAACATGCAAGTAAATCAATCCAATCCACTTTGCTTCAGGTTATTTATCTGTAAAATGATCCACCTGCTCCTCTCCCCCAGCCCCCCTCCCTGTTTCTTTGTCCCACATTATTAAAAAGAGGATAACTTTTTGCCACTTAAACAGTACTTTAGAAATGATCCCTCAGCTTTTTAGGCACCACCCAAATGCAAAAGACTCATGACCTTCTGCTGAAGGAAGAAAAGGGGTCAGGTGGCTTGGAAAGTTTTCCTTCCTCTGGCTGAAGATGAACTTTACTGCATTTTTCTCTGCTCTGTACACTTAAGCCACATGAGTAATTTGCCCTTGAGTTGAACTGCTGAATTTCATTACAGATGTGTGTGTGTGCGCCTATGTGCATGTGTGTGCGTGTGCGTGTGCATGTGTGTGTGTGTGTTGAGGGGGCGATTTGGTCAATGTGGGAACTGTATGCAAAGACATTGGTTAATAAAATTTCAAGGGGCCCCAGAAAATGCTTAGTACTGGGTTGTCCATCCCTGAGTTAGAGTAGCTTGACATGGCATAATGATTTTCCAGAGTAGTTGTGACTCAAAACTTTTCAGGAGCTATTTGGACGGCAGCTCAGGGAAAGACCAAATTATCACAATATATTAAGAGCTTCTCAGAAAAAGATGCTATATTAATACATGGCAGTGTTATTATTCCAGTCTTCCTTCTCGGCCACATATTTTGGCATCAAGTTGTGAAAAGCCAGTGATACAGTTTCTGGAGAGTTGTTTCACACTTTTTTTTCTTGTTTATTAATTTTGTTTGAGTGGTACTTTCTTCATTCTGCCTTTTCATATTCAGCTATGTCTTGGTTGGAGATGATAGAAACACTTTCCCCCTCCCAGTTTTTTAATCTCTACACACACACACACACACTATTACCATTTTGCTGAAAAACAAAACAGGCCACCTGTTTAAAGCAGTTCTACCTGTCACTGTGAGGACAATTGTTATTTGAGCCATAATCATCAGGGTACTGGGCTAAACCAAGTGTCTTTCATGCCCTGTTTACATATTGCTGAGGCCAACTAAACTCACTATGACCTTTACAGAGACTAAACCATCCTGACAAATTGTAATAGCCAGTCATCTTTGTAACGGCAAATGCAAACATTAAAAAAAAAAGAAAGAAATACTATTTAAAGCAACGTGAGTTAGTCAAATGTACTATTTATTAAAAAGTCTATGGGGTTTTTTTGGGTGGTGAAAAGCTCAGGTAGTTTGTTTTTTTCCTTGACAAATTCTCCTGTACATTTAGTGTGCATTTCTCTTTCTCTCCTGAAAAAAATGAGTCTCTGATGGGTTTCAAAGTATCTCAGAGAGAGTAGAATTTCAATATGATTTTTATACTTTGATGGACTTTTAAAATGTATTTTTACTGAAGTGTAGTTGATTTACAATGTTGTGTTAATTTTTGCTGTACAGCAAAGTGATTCAGCTATAATATAAAATACATTCTTTTTTAATATTTTTTTCCGTTATGGTCTATCATAGGATATTGGAATATAGTCCCCTGTGCTATACAGTAGGACCTTGTTGTTTATCCATTCTATATGTAATAGCTTACATCTGCTAATCCCAAACCTCCAATCCATTTCTCCCCTACCGGCCCTCCCCCTTGGCAACCACAAGTCTGTTCTTTGATGGATTTTCTGAAAGGAAATTTATACCATTTTCCCTGGATATTGCATTTCATTATCGACCAAATAATTTTAAACCTCAGGAAAACTTTCAGTCTTCATTAATTCAGAGCATGCAAGCATTCAAACGTGTTATTGTTGAATAAACATTTAAAGTATCTTTGAATCCTTAGGCTCCTTTTTGGTAGAAATTCAATTCTAAATTGGCATCTTTTAAAAATAAGTGTTCAGGGCTTCCCTGGTGGCGCAGTGGTTGAGAGTCCGCCTGCCGATGTAGGGGACACGGGTTCGTGCCCCGGTCTGGGAGTATCCCACATGCCGCGGAGCGGCTGGGCCCGTGAGCCATGGCTGCTGAGCCTGCGCGTCTGGAGCCTGTGCTCCACAATGGGAGAGGCCACAACAGTGAGAGGCCCTCATACCACACACACACACAAAAAAGTGTTCCATAATTTGTATTTTTGTATGTAATTTTAACTCATAAATTTAAAATTACTTTTCTTGTCTAATTATTTTATGTTTACAGCCCATGGTCACAATGAATTCATTGTCCCACTAGAACCTGAACACCAAATTCTTAATATGCTATTTATCTTCCGATCACGAACTTTCTCAGGCTTAGGGAATTCATAAATGTTCTCACAAACTCATAAAGATCTTCCTCTTGGTCACTTGGCTGGATATCATTTTTTTCCTCAATGTAGTCTGATCTAGAGATAACAGTGATGAGTACTTCATACGTTCTACAGATGAGGACACACAGACGTTCCTCGTCTTGGTTAGAAAGAGAAAATATTCCAGGGGTAATAAGTAGGGTTTTCATGTTATCTTTTATAACACTAGTTTTATTTGTATTTGGGGGAAATCACTGCTAAAATATTAACAATAAATGATTGCGTCCATCTCGGTTTTGATCACAGGGTGCTTTGACATCCTAACACTTCTGCTTTTGGGGAAAACATTTTAAAAATCATTGATATTGAGAGAGAAACACAGACCTATTACACTTCCCTTCATTGTTTATCTCCTCAGAGTGGTCCATTTCGTAGCTGTGCAACTGCTAAGCCCCAGTCCCCACCCATGTGCTGGTAATTAATGCCCTGGTCGATTTCTTCCTGACGCCACGATCTGTTGATGTAGCTATGAAAATGGACTGAGAGCCTGTGATAAGGTTTCCACAGAGACTTGATTTTACTGAGAAATGGGGGAAAAACGGGACAAGGCCAGAATACAAGAACAGAATCCTTTTCTTGTTGTTTGTTCAAATTGCGATTCTGATTTTCTCTGGTGCCAGGAGACAGACCACAACATCTCCTCTTTAGAACCAAAGCAAAAACCTCATGAAACCTTGAAAGAAGAAGCCAAAAGTTGCTCTCTTCCCCAAATGAATGGCTTTTTGCCACCAAAGGTTAGGCTGCCCTAACCTTGCTTAGACGAAAGAGGTTGAGTGTATTAGTTGAATCCTAACCAACGACCCTTGTTAGGGCGAAGGGGTTTCAGGCACATAAATATTCAAGTTGTGTTGGTGCGCTGACCGCTCTTAAAATACCTCTTTTCCCAGGTCGTATCTCATCAGGAATGAATGAACTCAGAGATGTGCTCAGAGATGAAGACCTGGATGCTATGTGGCACACGTGACCAGCACCCACTGTCTAATCTTACATTTTAAAGAAATCTGTCTGTGTCTATAACTGCACCAATGTTTAAACACAAGGGTGTAAAAATGCAAAAATCACAACCATAACCTTTTAACTATACTGACATCCTTTAATGTGGGAAGAGGAGAGAGGAGTACATTTTTTGCCCATAGATAAAACTATGTGAAAAAAAAAAAAAGCAGGACATCACTCATAGAGTTGTTTTCTAAAAGGAAGCAAACGTTCCCCTGTGTGTGTGTATGTATGTTGTGTGTTTGTGTCTGTGTGTTTGCATACGTGCACAGGCACTTAGTATTATAAAGAACATGAGTTAACATGGGGAGGAACAAGGGATATAAAAAAGAGCAATTAATTGGTTCTGTGGCATATCATATCATATCTTTTCAAGGTTTAAGCTCTGAATGTCACCTCACATGCAAATGAGTGCCATGTGTATGTGTAAGCACCACAGTTTTCAGGGAGGTTGTCAAAACAGGCAATGAATTCAACCATACCTAGATTTAAATCCCTGCCACATGTTGGCTGTGTGATTTTACCCAAGATTACTTAATCTGCTTGCGCTTTAGTTTTCTCATTCATAAAATAGGAATGCCACCTCTCTTGCTGGATTGTTGTAAAAATTCAAGAAGATAACATTTGTAGAGCATCTAGCACTGTGTCTTTAAAAGAGTAGCAGTCAATAATTCTTAGATTCCTCTTGTCTGTCTGTAAAAAAACAACATAGCTTAATTTGAGCTAATAAAATCTCATACTGTAGAGAATTATCATAATCTTTACCCCTGGGCTCATGGGTAGGGGAGGGAATGGAATATTTATTCTTGAAAATACACAGATGGAAAACAAATGGTTCAGAAGTCTTAACCTTTTCAGACAAGTTGCTTTTGCATACTGAAAAGCAGGTTCCCAATTCTTCCTGTCTCTACTCCTGTCTGACTCTCAAAATTCAGAGAATTCCTTGACTGGGGCAAATCCTGACCAAGGGGGTCAGGTTTCTGATTCTTCCACAGCCTTTGGTTTGGCAATTTCAGAATCAGGGTTGTGTAGTTTCAAATAAGAATTTCAGAGTTGGAAAAGCTATTGAAATAGAGTGTTTCAAATTTTAAGGCACATTAGAATCACTTGAAAAATGGAGATTTGTAGGACTCATCCCCAAAGATTCTCTTTTTGAAGGTGTATGTTCCAAGTTCCTGAATTTTTTAAACAAGGTCCCAGTTGTCTCTGATTCAGTTGGCTCGCACCCACATGGAGGGTGGTCTGAGGGTTGTGTAATCCAAGGTTTCACTCAGTGCAGGGTCATTTGTGGCTCCCAATTCAATGCAAAACTGCCAGGGGAGCCTTCAAGTTTTGTAGGGACAGAAACTTACACAGTTTGGCTGCCTGCTTTAAAAAAAAACAACAAAAAAGATCTTACTTTTGTAAATTTTGCCAAAGCATATAATCATGTGAACATATTGCCAGGACTTCTCCCAGGGCCTGGGAGGGGACCCCTGGATAGGAGGGCCTCTGGACATAAGCTTCCTTAGTTTCATCATCCACTTCCGAGTACCACCATGACAATCCATCCTCGTGATTGTCTGTTTTACACAATCAGAAAACTGAGGAACAGCGACATTAAGTAACTTGCTGTGGTCTCACAGTAAGTGGCAGAACTGGGATTTGAATCCAGGCAGCTTGTCTCCAGAGCCTTTGGTCTTTTTGCCATGACAACATAATGCCTCTTATAGATACTTCCTGTTTTCTGAAAGCCATAGAGGCAATGCTTCTTATTTCTGTTACAGGAGCCACAGTTACACTCTGGATGAAATAAAGTGCTGATGACAATAGGTGAAAATATACAATGATTAGTCAAATATTTATGCATAATTAGTGACTATGAAATTACTCTATTGACATATATCTTTATATTTTAAAATCTAAATTTAAAATACACCATCACTCAAAATATATATTGAGAAATTTATATATGATAAATAATTGATGGAGACTTTGAGTGATTAAAAGTATAAGAATTTACATCTCTGACTCCCAGAAGCTTATTAATTTCATAAACCAAGGGTGTGTATAAAGGGGGAGGGTGTGTAAGATAGTCTTAAATTTATAAGGAGCCTGAGAAATTATGTGGGAAGCTTCAGCATTCAGAGAGGAGAGAAAGCAGAATCCTAACCTCCACAAAAGAGTAGCCACATTGAACAAAAACCAAACAAAACAAAAGAAAACAAAACTGACAGACTGCTAATATTCTAGCCCAATATTCTGTTAGTAACAGACCCCTCAACGTTAACTGCTTTATAAAGTCTACTTTGCTGTCAAGTGTGGCCACAAGACCGAGTTCTGCCTGATGAGATGGAAACAGACGTGTCATGTGACAACTTCCGGAAAACCTCTCAAAAGACAGCTGACATGTTCCCTTTGTTTCTTTCTCTTCCCCTTTCTCCTTTCTGCTGGTTTGAATGCAGACTGATGGCTGGAATTTGAGCAGCTATGGTGATTCATGAGACAGCACACTAGGGTTGGCAAAGCATCAAGCTAGGAGTCCTAGTGATCGTTATATCAGCCCTGAACTGCTTATTTTCAGATTATGTTCATCAGAGAGAGACAGACCACTCTCTTATGTAAGAAATGTTTACGGTTTCTGTCCTTTGCAGCTGAACTTAATGGTAACTGATAGAAACTTTTATTATGAATGCTGACCCCAGCCACTGTTCTACTAAAAAGATTTCATTGTATAAGGCAGATATAACTGTAGCTAACATTATATGACTACACTTTAAAAATGTATTATTTTTATGCATCCAAATAAAATTAGCACTCACAAGCTGTCACTTTGGGAGGAAATATTATTATTCCAATTGGACTGCTACCAGTCAAATCAGTGTTAGAGATTTTCCTTTGGAACTGCATTTAAATGATTTCCATAGTCACCTTATTCTAAATTAGATCCCTGTGGTAGACATTCCTTGGGTTATTTTTGCTTCTAAGTATTTGATATTCTTACTTTCTTTTTTGAAAATTCTCTATCTTATGAGTTTGGGTAACTCCCTCTGCCCTCTCCAGTCTTCTGTCAGGATTTGTTTTCCCCTGAATCACTTTTTTTCTCACTAGATTACCTATTTATTATAAAGGGCTATTAAAGGATACGAATCAACAGCTAGATGAAGAGATACACGGAGTGAAGGAATTCTGTCTTCCTGTAGTGTGGGGTCTGGCACGGAGAAATGTGCAAGTGTTCTGGTTCCCCAACAGGGAAGCTCTCCTGAATAAAGCGCTCCTTGCATCACTTATTAACATTACCCCATATCTTCCTCTAGAAGGGAAGCTCCATGAAGGGAGGGACGATATCTTATTGTCTTGCTCAACCCCAGGGCCTAGTGCATAACTGAGCCTGTCAGATCGTAGGTGTTCAGCAATTATCATTCAGTCAATAAATGTTAAGTCAGAACTTGCTTTTCACCATAGATGTTGAAGAGTCTAGGTACTTGCTTCACTGGCCCCTGGGCACCTAGAATATGGACACATAACCTGCCATCAGCCAAAGGCACCTGGCTCTGCCTCTCACTGGAGAGGAACAATGGAGCATCCATTCGGGAGTAGTGCGAGCAGCGGCAACATCCAATTTCTAGGTATAGCAGTGCTTACAGTGGCCTTTGGAAGGACTAGCATTATCCAATATGGGAGAAGGAGTGGCGATGCAAGCTTGGCATCCAGGAAGGTTTGTGATAAAGTAGCATGGGTTGGAGTATGGCTGCCCACACTCCAAGCCTCCTTCTCCACTCTTCCCAGGGATGCCATGAGCTTCCCCGTATCCTTACAATGAATTATTTTTGGGTGACCTTATCATAGAGGCCCTCCCTGATGAT
Source organism: Mesoplodon densirostris (assembly GCF_025265405.1). Lineage (NCBI taxonomy): Eukaryota > Metazoa > Chordata > Mammalia > Artiodactyla > Ziphiidae > Mesoplodon > Mesoplodon densirostris. The sequence goes on from NC_082674.1 coordinate 32,958,468, forward strand.
TCTACATAAACAGCACCCTCTAACATTGCCTGTCCTCATCACTCAAACCTAGTGAGAAAAGGCTTGAGAGTTTGAAATGTGCCTTCCGGAATTTGGAGAACATAATGTGTGACATACATTCAAAAAGTCAAAGGTGGGCTTCCCTGGTGGCGCAGTGGTTGAGAGTCCGCCTGCCGATGCAGGGGACACGGGTTCGTGCCCCGGTCCGGGAAGATTCCACATGCTGCGGAGCGGCTGGGCCCGTGAGCCATGGCCGCTGAACCTGTGCGTCTAGAGTCCGTGCTCCGCAACGGGAGAGTCCACAACAGTGAGAGGCCCACGTACGGCAAAAAAAAAAAAAATAAGTCAAAGGTGAGAGTCAGTTACTGTCATGTAAGTTAGCAGGGCAGAGGGAGAGAGGGCTGAGGTCTGCCTTTGGGACTTAAGTGAACAACCACAGGCAACATTCAAAGGATGTGTTAAGTGCTTCTCACGGACTAGATGTGGGCCACTAACCCAAGAGAGCCAGAGTGGGGTCACGTTAGCCTCTATATATTAGGGCCACCCCACCTGGTGTGTGATGGAACCTGAGGGGAAGGACACAGGGGAAGACGGAAGGGCAAGCCCGAGAAAAACACAATGAACTGCTTGCATGTTGGGGTTATCATTCAGTGTATCCCCTGCTGGGATCTCTTAAGAATCCAAGACAATTCTCGAGAGAGTCAGACACCTGCCAGATTATGAGAAGTCATCCTATTAAAGGACTCGAACGTAACTCTGATTGGGTTAGCAAGAATAGAGGAGGGGGAGTGGAGAAGCCAGCGGGCAAGGAGAGGGCAGCCATCTTCCTCCCCTCTCTCCCAGCCTTCTCTCTGCAAGTCATCAGCCTGCAGCCATTCTCAACAGGGCCCAGGGAAAAGGGCTCAACCTTACATCAGATGAAACGGATGGAACCAGGCATCCTGCTTTCTGAACTGGGACTATGTTAATGTCCTGAAGGGATTGCAGAACTTCTACTAACAATTGCCTTTTACCACTTACTGCCCAGGTTTGTATCTAGGTTTAAAAGAACAGGGAGGAAAAACAAGGCTGCTTTTATGATCATTCCTTGTTAGTCTTGTTTGTTCAAATGGTCAGTTACTTTTAAATATCAGGGGATGGTAAGCAAACAATGCAGCAGGTGATACTTCTTCCTCACCTTGGTCATCTTCCCCTCTTTATCTCAGGGATCATTGTTGTCATTTTGCTCTGATTTCTCCCATCAAATGAAAACACAAATGGGAAAAGAATTTGAAAAAGAATAGATACATGTCTATGTATAACCGAATCACTTTGCTGTACACCTGAAACTAACACAACATTGTAAATCAACCATACTCCAATATAAAATAAAAATTAAAAGAAACCACACAGTAAACAAACATTTTTAAAATTGAATACTTTTAACTGTGTTATTAGTGGCTAAAACTGTTGCTCTTTCTGGAATAATTACCACTTCAAAGAGATCCCCTGGAAAGCAATATTGATAAAAAGTAATCCATCAATGTTGAAATTTTAACAAAGGAGAGAAGGCATTCTATATATGGTACCTTTCCACCATACCTGGTAGAAAATTTAATATATGATCTGAGCATATCAGGCATTTAGTTATTTGTTGAATGAATAAATGATAAATAAATTGCTCGTCTACAAATGGCCCGGTTGGTAGATGCAATGCAAATGCAAACTTCTGAGATGCGAAGGAAATTGGTGGAGAGTATGAAGCAAATCACTTTTACAGGGTAAGTGGTGTGGAAGGAAGGAGCAGATGTTTGATTCTAGGGGCAAAATCAACAAATTCATGCTTGGAGAACCAATACTAATCATGAGAAATCAGCCAGCCAACATTGTAAAGCGGTTGCTTTGGGGGGATTAATAATTAAACTAACAAAGCACTATCTTTCAGAAAAGAGAAAATCTGTTTATTCTAAATAAATTAATTCAAGTATTAGAGAAAGATCAATTTCTCAATAATTATTTATTGAAAGCCCATGAAGTGATTAATACCATGGAGAATGACATGGAATCTAAAAATCCCTTGGTACTGTATTGATTACTTGTAATTTTAATGTCAATGATTCACAAACATTTTCCATATTTCTCCTAATCAATTGCATTTTTGGCTGTCTCATAGGTATCATAGCATTAGAGATGGAAGGGATCTTTAAGAATGTTTCACTAATACTCAGCCCAAATTTTCCAAAATGTAATTCTTTATATGCTGGACATGTATCCTTACCGTAAGCCACATGCTTGATAATTTCTTTATTGGAAAATAGGTTACACTTGGTGGTGACCTAGTATAAATAGAAAATGACTGTTGCAAATATTATTTACATAGTTCATGTGTCTTCACATGGTATTATATACTTTTTTATTGTCTATATTTCTGCATTTTCACTTTGTTGGTACAGAACTGTTATATTCATTCTATAAGTGCCTTAAAGTTTGGTGGCTATTTTCTCTTCACTCAGCTCAATGTCATTTCCTGAAGAAAAATTTCCCTGACCATCCAGAGGTAGGGACCCCTGCTACATACCCTATACTTCTAGAAATATACTTACTATAACTATATATATTACTATATAACTATAATGAGTGAAAATTATAAAATTTGTGTTTAATATCTAGCTCTGCACTGCAGTGTAAGCTCATCAAGAGCAGAGAATATTCACTCTGGTGTTCCCAGCATCAAGTATAGCAGGTACACAAAGTAGGTATACCTAGGATGTTGCCTGGCGCATATGAGATGCCCAATAAATGACTGCATGAATGATTGCAACAAATAATAATTGAGAACATATTTTGTTATTCCCTTAACTGTGCAAATTATAAAATAGCCATAGTTCGATTTGGGGCCATTTTTCTTGGCCAACCTACTCTTCTATCTCATCTGAGAGTGCCAATTTCATACTTCAAGCCCCTTAAGAATAAGTTTCCTTTATTCATTCAATAAGTATTTGTTTTCATCTATGTGTGAAGCTGAACTTATCTTCTGAATTTTACATTCCTTTGTTAACTTGCTACCTGCCATCTAATCAAATAATTCTAAATTGACTTGGAAGTGCCCTTAAAGACTATATTGTACAAAATATTTTATGATAAAGCATTTTCTTTAGTAACACATCTCAGAATTAGTTGTCTGACACTCTTTGAACACTTTTAATCACCCTAAAGCAACTCACTTCTTTACAAGGAAGCCCAGTGGTTTGCTGTACCTATTAAATTACTGGAAACTTCCTTGTGCTGACCTGGGCCCTTCCATACTATAAAGTCTCCTCTGGCTGCTGGTGTTGTACTCTAAACAAAACCCTCAACTTTTGTAAGATGGACCTTTCTGTAACAGCAGAAAGCTCTTATGCCTTCTCAAATAAATTTAAACATTCATGGCTTCTTCACCAGTTCATCACTGAAGTTCTGATCAGATGTTTTGCCTTACTTATCATTTATATTTTATCAACTCTTTAAAAATGTGGTGGCCAAAGCAAGTACAGTATTCCCCAGATGGCAAACTTATTGCTTTGAAAAGTGGGAATGTTGCCACGTATGAACTTCATAAGGATCCCAAGATTCAATATTAACTGACTGGCAGTTTGTCCTAAGATAACAGGGCATGATAAATGCACTATTTCCATTAGACTGTGCCCAGTGCCTTAGAAAACATGAAGAGCCCAATAATTGGCAGAGGCAGTTATATTTTATCATTTCATTTCCCTTCACAAATGTCAATGGTAATGAACAAATCAAACGTTGCTTTGGTTTCATCTAATTGTCTGCTTAACCTTCTCCACCTTGACAGGCTGGCAATACAAAAGAATACAGTTGTTTATGCTATGGATTCTTAAACAAATGGTCAACAAATTTATTCAAACAATGCCTTCCAGAAAAATAGAGTCATGATACAAGAGAAATAATATAGATGGCAAAAAAGAGTATTTCTATCTTCTACTTCAGTGTGAGTATCAAATATGGTAGAAGTTATCTCAGCATGTCCCTGGATCTGGATTCTTAATCAGGTAATCTCCCATGAAACATAATTCTACCACGAGACAATAAGATAAATCTGTCTCTAACAAATAATTCTATGTTTGACTTTTTAAAATTATCACAGTTTTGGAAAACACAGACGATAACATATCAATGCATAAAAAATATAAAGAATATGTAGAAAATGGGAATTATGTCCAAGAACACCATATGAATGAGGGTTGCTGTTGGTATCATTCTAGTCTATTGTACGTAAAACCTTCAATGGAAGTTGCATAAATCATTTTTGAGAAGAAGGTGGTATAAATTTTAAAAAGTACTGTTGAAATATTCACTTTCTTTTTTCAACTATTCACTCAACAGCATGTTTTGTGTGTAGGAAATATACAAAGCTATTGAGTTGTCAATGGTGAAAAATCCCGTGCTGTCATGCTTCCTTGAGGAGGTGGCATTAGAGACAAAATATGTAAGATGTAGGGATCCATACTACTAAATACTGATTTACACTACTCAGACTCTCTCCTTAATATCTGACAATTTTCAACACTTTAGGTCCATGATGTACATTTTCTCTAAATATCCCAGAAATTACTTTAGCTACAGAAAATGGCTGTTTGAGAGAAATTTTTCACATTTCTGTCTCCCTTTTTTTAATCCTCCAATTAAGATAGAGTCTAAGGGCCTCCCTGGTGGCGCAGTGGTTGAGAGTCCGCCTGCCGATGCAGGGGATACGGGTTCGTGCCCCGGTCTGGGAGGATCCCATGTGCCGCGGAGCGGCTGGGCCCGTGAGCCATGGCCGCTGGGCCTGCGCATCCGGAGCCTGTGCTCCGCAACGGGAGAGGCCACAACAGTGGGAGGCCCGCATACCGCAAAAAGGAAAAAAAAAAAAAAAAAAAGATAGAGTCTAGTTTGGATTTCCTTTCTAAAACTAATGTCCCAGAGCTCTTAATAACCTTTTATTTTGCTTGAATAAAGCAGCATATAAACCTTTACTATTCCTGCAGTTTGGGAGAAGATAACTGGATATATTGATACAGTAGACAGAGGAAAAAAAAAAACAGTTAATTCCTATTTACTACTCAAAACAGAGAACCAGAGTTTCAATTGAGATACTACCTTAAAAAGAAGGAAAACTGTCAACTCTCATTACTCGGGTGGGGTGTTTACTCTGAATCTGAGGGAGTGAAAGAAGCCCTTTGCAGTGCCTGCTGACTCAGACCAGTTTTCCCACTGCTGCTAAAAAGGCAGGGTTGCCTAATTGAGAAAGCTTAATGGTCAGCCATGGCATTGAAGCAGACACTGGTGCTTAACCACTTTTTCATGCTCCAGTAAGTAAACTTTTAATGGACAGATAACACCATCTTAATCTCTGATACTACTTCATGGAAAAACGATACAACCAGTCCCAAGGAAGGAGACATTTAAAATAACAATGATAATAAGTGAGGTTAAAAAGTTTAAAGCCAGCTGACTGCGTATCTGGCTTTGAGTTTAGCATTAATTTACAGGTAGGAATGAGTCTTTGAATAAACTTTTATCCTTTCAGAAGCAAGAGCTATTAAAGAGGTGGATAGACAGAAATGAAAGGTCTTTATATGTGTGAAATACACAAGATTAGATGAAATGCCAGACTAGCCTTTGCTGTTACCACCAGGGGGACACCTTCTGTGGACAGAGACGTAAAGAAAGTGAAGGCTTTTTAAATCCATATTCCTCCTCTCTCATCTCCCCCAAGCACACCGAGAAAGCTGGTTAAAGACTGTAAATGACAGGGAATTGCCATGAGACAGAATTAAGGAGATTCGGGTCATCGAAATGCTCTTAGGATTGACACTTGCCATCTCATTTCATAAATGTGCAGGCAAATTCTCTTGAAACAGAATTCACAAACTGCTCACTCTCAAGTAGTTTCTTTTTATTTTTTTCTTGAGAGCCTGCTCAGCACGTGGAAAGAATGAGCATGTCCCCTTTTAACGGTCAAAAGGGAAGTCTCATCTGACAGTGTACTTTTGAACAAAACCAACTTTTTTTTTTTTTTAAGTAAAGTGACCAAAGGCTGGCTGGGGGTGGGGGAGTGTGAAGGGGGAAGAGGAAAAGCAAAGCAAAGATTTTTGCACTAAGCCGTTCATTTCCTCATTCACATTTTGTCTTCCTCTCCTACCCCAAATCATCTTTACTCGTAAAGGTTACTTAAGTTCACAGGGGGTCTTTCCTGGTGTCATTTTAGTATCAGATAGCATTTGATTTCTTTACTCAAATGAGATTTGTCAGGACTGTATTAGAATTAGATACTCTGTGAAGATATTAGAATTCTTAATATCTTCACAGAGTATCTCCTTATTGTAACATTTCAGTGAAAGCGGAGAGAGGATACACAGTGCTCTGTGACTGAGCCTTCCATCTGCATGGGGGTAGATTGCAGTGCTGTAGGAGACGGTGGCTCTGTGACAGAGGAAAGAATCTTGGGTTTGAAAGGAGAAGATCCATGTTAGATAATCATAATTATAGTAACAGTAATACTCTAACGAGGATAATTGTCATTGATTGGGTGCTTACTCTGCATCAGGAACAACATTAAGTGTTTTGCAAACATCTGTAGCTGCTGCATCAACCTAGGAGGTTATCAGGATCCCTGTTTCACAGATAGGACACTGAGGCTTAGAAAACTAAAGAGACCAGCCTATGGGGACACATTGCTGGTAATTTACAACAGACACTGAGTTAGAAATCAGGTCTATCTGCTCAGTTTCACCATCTGTAAAACAAAAGTATAATGTACCTCAAATTTTGCTGTGCATAAATAGGATTACATGAGCCTTGTAAACCAAAAATAAATATAGATGCAAAAGTATTTGTGTTGGGACTTCCCTGGCGGTCCAGTGGTTATGACCCCATACGTCAAATCCAGGAGGCGTGGGTTCGATCTCTGGTCGGGGACTAAGATCCCACATGCTACGGTGGCGTGGCCAAAAAAACAAAGAAAACAAAAGTATTTGTGTTAAGGTCAGCATGACATATAGACCAGGTGCCAAATGGGAAACGGAGACCTCATAAGGTGGGTTACAGGGCCGAGGAAAGTAGGGACAACTTGCCTTCCCAAGGTTATGGTTCTATGCCTTTTCATGAACCTAAAAGTCTTTTCTCACTTTTCATACATTGTGTAAGATGCCAGAGCAACCTTTTCTACTCTGGTGGGAAGAGGACTGTGGCATATTGTTGGAAGGGGGATTGGGGAAGAGATTCAGTTTCACTGTGGGATTGGAACACTTTGGTTGAAGAAGGAGAGGGGCTAGAAGAAAGCTAGAGGGCAGAAGAATAGACAGACTCAGTTCTCTTTCTTGAGACAGATGCAGTACTTAATTCTTAGGCTTCTGCTTTAACAAGGGTCATTAAGTGGCTTCCTGACAACTTTCCATGTGGTTGGTCTCTGGTTCGGGAAAGGATCAGAACGTTGGTTGGCAAGATCCTTTCATAGGAACAACCCCCAAACTTGAGCCAACAAAACATTTTTCTAAATTACCAAGAAGCCAATACGGTATCACCTTATTACAAAGGCGGTCCTCAGATTTTACAGCCCAATGTGAAGCTAGGAAACTCACTCATCTTCACACGATGGCCATTTCTTCAAACATTTTTAAAAATTAATTTATAGTGGCAAAATACACATAACATAAAACTTCCTATCTTAACCATTTTTGATGCATCGTTAGTTCATTAGGTATTAAGGATATTCATATTATTGTGCAAACATCACCATCATCCATCTCCAGAACTCATTTGCAACAGCATGGATGAAACTGGAGGACATTATGCTAAGTGAAATAAGCCAGACACAGACAGACAAATACTGTATGATCTCAGTTATGTGTAGAATCTAAAAAAACCAAAACCAAAACCAAGCAAAACAAAAACATCAAACTCGTAGGAAAAAAGATCAGACTGATGATTACCAGAAGCAGAGGAAGCCAGGAGGGGGAATTGGAGGAAGGCAGTCAAAAGGTACTACAAACTTCCAGCTTTAAGGTAAATAAACACCAGGGATGTAATGTATAACATGATGACTGTAGCTAACACTGATATATGATATATAGGAACGTTACTAAGGCAATAAATCCTAAGAGTTCTCATTACACAGAGAAAAATTTTTTCTTTTTTCTTTTCTTCTTTCCTTTCTTTTTGTTGTATCTATACGAGATGATGGAATGTAGCTGAACCTATTGTGATACTCATTTCACAATATGTATATATCAAACCATCATGATGTACGCCTTGAACTTATATAGTCATGTATGCCAACTATTTCTCAATAAAACTGAAACAAAACAAAGAAAAGCTGAATTCACAGTAACAGGTCTGAGAGTTACCAGAAGTCTGAGAGAGGGGCAAATATGGAGATTTAAAAAAATAATAAAGAAAAAAGAAAGTAGAATGGTGGCTATCAGGGGCTGGGGAAAAGGGGATGTGATGATATGCTTCTAACATTTTACATTGTGCCATTAAACCTGTGTTAAAAACAAACACAAAAATCTGTTTCTTCCTCTCCTATCAAGACACATTCATGAGAGCTTTGATGACATTAAATATGTATAAGTTTTTCTTTCACCAAGAAACTAGTGAAAGTGTGTGGATATTTTACTCATATCCAAGGAAAATGTGCAACATTTTAACATCATAAATCACTTGGAATGTTTATTATGTATGAGGGCAGATGCAATGTACTTGACTTTGAAATATGTGGCTCATTGGAAAGCATGCAGAGATGGGTTTCTTGTTATTGTTTTAACCTTCAATTATCGATTTGGATTCTAAATAGAAACTTCAGTATTTCAGAAGGTAATAAACACAGAATAATTTTTGTTGTGTAGTTTTCAGATCTTCATTTACTCTTTTCATATCCTCTGTTTGTTTTTCTGAAACTTCCACTCATACATGGAATACATAAACTGTGCTTCTTTTTATAAACACAAATATATTAGTTTATTCAAGACTGATTAGAACTTCCTAGATACCTAGCATTCCAATAACTGTTGAGGAAACAAAGATGAGTATCTTTTAAGTATTTAATGAAACTTCAATAAATGAAAAATGCTGTGTATATGCTGAAAGTGTGAAATTGCATATAACATGATAATATTTTGAGATGATTTGCGGGGAATGGGAAGAATCATGGATTCACAACTATCTATTCATATAACCAGGGATGTCCAAGAATAAAGCTTGAAATGAAAGACTTGTAAGTTTAGCAAAGATATTGAACACAAGGTATTAGTAATATCAGTGAAAAGAAGCAAAAATTACTGTATAAAGCACAGTAGAGCTTTATGATGACTGACATCTAGTTGGAACATATGAACACAGCTGCTGATCGCATTATAGAGAAACATCTGTTATACTAGATTCAAAATAAGAATATTTACAAGTCAGGAACAAAGGGGAATCGATAAGCAATCTTTTCTCATATCTGAACTTGAAAACACTGCCATTCACTATACTTCCTACCAAATTTATATTTCTTTAATATAAGAATGTGAAAATAAAAAGCTGCATGATAAAATATAGAATTTATATTCTGCATTTGTAAAGTCCAAAGACAAACTAACACAAGAGAGGTTCTCTCCATATCAAAAAGGCTAATACATAACATCTGTGCTTCTCCTGTACATAAAATTCAACCGTTGTGAGGGACCTTTGGTGATCATCCAATTCAAGCTCTTATTTCATGGTAGAAGAAGCTTAGATCCAGAAAATGAAAATAAATTTATCAAGATCACAGAACTGGTGAGTTGGAGAACCTAGCCTAGACCCCAGTTCTTCCGCCATCATCATCCAGTGACTTTTCCCATGTTATTTATGCCAGTGGACAGGCATTGGGACCTATATACTGCATCTGTAATGGGGTTTCCTTCTTTATTTTCTTTCTCCCAACTTTTTTTTTTTAATTGATACTTTTTCCCTTTTTGCAGCTTTGAGAAACGTGAGGTCAGACTCAATCTACCCAAATGTGCCTTCTCCCTTCTGCAGGCCTCTGCAATCACTACAATCAAATATTTGAATCATTTGGCCCAAGTTCTAATAACACAGAAACCTGACAGGTCTGCTGTCCCACTGCCTTTTGATGATACACCCATTTTCCTTGTTATTTCTTTTAGGTACCTGGGTATTTTTTTCCTCAATCCAATAGCTCTTTTGAAAAATGTTTTTACTACATACACTAAAAATAAACCCCAGGTTCCAAAGAGGAAACACAAGTGTGAGAAATTGTTTTGAGATTAAATACATTATAAATATGTAAAGCCAAATGGGACCTAGAGGTTATTTAGTTTCATCTTTCCTTTGGCTGATGTTCAAGAAAGTTCATGTCACGCATTCATGAATGTAATTTGTGTCAGCCATTGGCAGAGCTGGGATCAGCGGCAAGAATTTTTGTCTTTCTGTCTGATGATTTTTGTTGTATTGTCTATGGAAAATGCAGAGGGAAATACACGGGGAAACAATGAAAGGGAACTATTTGTCATATATCATGGTTTTATGTTTTCTCACCCGTCGTCTCATTTGGCCATCCCTCCCGCACCAAAACCAGTGAAGCCTATATTACTATTTTTCATTTACAAATGAAGAACTGAAGCTAACACTTGAGTGAGAAGTCATACTGCTGGGAGACGAATTTGATACTAGATTTGTCTGTTTACCTTTAACATAAGCACCATGTTAAATAAAGTGAAGATAAAGTTGAAAAGCTATATATCAGTTGATACACAATTTTATGATTGTTCATAGGCACAATCTCTTTAATGGTCACGAAATAAATAATGCCATTTTGCATGGTGATTATCTGAGTCATAAGACATGGTGGATAAAGCATATATTTTAGTGTCAGGCAGACATATGTTCAAATTCTGGCTTGTCTGCCTAGATAGAATGTAGTAGCTCAACAAACGAGAGTCATAATAATAATTTTTGTAATTATTCTCTTTGTGTCTGAAAGTAAATTGTCTTCTGAGGAACAACACAGCCTACATTAAAATTTAGGAGAAAAGAGAAGGGTCCAAGTCCAGTACAAATTCTTAAAGCATGTTTTTATTTCTTTTCCAATTATGCTTCCTTATTTTTCATCAGATGACAATGACTAGGACAATTTATGTAAAATTGATAAGCAATATCAAGAACAAAGAGTGGGCCTAGGAACAAATCACAGATGTATCAGCAGAAAAAAAACCCAACATGTACAACGAGAGCCTTGTTACAAGTCTATGACTCCATTGTTTCATGTAATTTTGACCATGAACTTTACAGCAAGAAGGGATTCCAGTGGTTACCAAGTCCAGCTACCTCATGCCATAGAGGAAACAGAGGTCTGGAGAAGATTAGTGACTTGCTAATTATTCGCTTTGTGACAAAATTGGAATTTGGAGCCAGGACATAGAATTCTGAACGTAATAGTTTTCCTTTTAATCTCCAAGCCTTGAAACTGGTGCCTGTTTATAAAGACTTACCTCCTTTGTTGTTAGGGTTAACCTTTGTCATAATGGACTGTCAGTGATTCTTCAGTTGTTAGGTGTCAGAAATTATTTGGTCCTCAAAGAGTATCATTTTATCTTTTTTTTTTTTTTAAATAAAGCAATCCCACTCAGGGGTACATTTGAAGAATTCTGGGGAAAACTCTTCTAACAATTATGAGGCACTCACTGCTTACTCATTATCATTTTTTTCCTCATTGGCAGGAAACACTTTAACTCTAATAAATGGAAAAAATACAAAACCTAAGTCAAATTTTAGATTCTATCTAATTTTTTAGATGTTATCTAAATGGGATACCACATTGCTCTAAATAAACAGATGATGTGACTAGAAATGCTTGGTATTTCCCATGTGCACATTGGTAAACTGAGGCAAGTTTCCAGATCCAAATGGAGGTATTACCCAAGCTGTGTTTGGTTTTGTCTGATTAAAACTCATTTTTCAAAATATTACCCCAAAGGATTTCAGAACTGTCTGAACACAGAAAATACTGCTCATGACAAGTATTTCAAAATGTGGATGAAGATCTGGATAACCCTGCTAAAAATGCTAATGGAAGCTTTTCTTTACCACCATGTGTTGTTTTTGCCCTTTATAACCGGATAAACCAGTGCTTGATTTTTGAAAAGTTATTCTCAGAATATTTTTGAATATTGGAAGACAAAATTATTAAAAGGAAAATATTCATCTAAAAGAGAGAGATTTCAATCACCCTCTCTTCCATGTAAGTCCTCTCATGTTGAGACTGGTAAGGTTGATAGCTTTTGAGATTCGTGAGTTTGGGCAGCCTTACAATAAACAGACTGTATATTCTGGACTTAACCACCCAAGTCCACACATCATATGAATGAGTAATGCTACAAAAATATGTTTATAAGTTAGTCAAGTGGACCTTAGAATGTAAATAACAAATAAGATTTTTAAAATTAGCTCAACAGGTTGGAGCTAAATGAGGAATAGACCTCCTGCTAGGGGCGTGAGGAAGACAAGAGACAAACATAACTCCTTAGCATACATTTTCTTCTAGTTCTTCATCCAATGAGAATGATTTTGACTTATTCACTTCATTATTCAATAAACATTTATGGACTACACCCATCGTATGTCAGATACTGTGCATTCATATGTAAAGTCCTTCATGTGTAAAGATGAGTAAGATAAGTCTGTGTCCCCAAGTTGCTTGGAGTCAAATGAGGAGGCAGAAAAATACACCTTGACAATACTAAGTATTATCACGAGACATATGCAGAGTGCAGCAGGAACACAAAGGGAGGATACAAATCAGAATTGGATAATGGGGAGGGAAGCATCATAGAGAGAATGGTTCTTGTATTGAGTCTTAAAGCAAGTGCAGGGTTTGTTAAGTGAAAAGAGGGGGAAAAAAAACTGAAGAAAGACGGCAATGAACATGTGAGAAAATGGAGATCTGAGCCACTCTTGACTATTTCAGTGAAACGTAAGTAGTCTGGTGAAGCCAGGACAAAGAACATTTATTGGGAGATAGAGAGGGCCAAGCTTAGGAATGTATGCAGGGCTACAATTTCAAAGGTCTTTGGTCCCAAGCTAATGAATTTGGATTTTATCCTGGAAGTTACAGGGATTCATTAAAAGGTTTTACATATGTGTATGCCAGATCAAGATTGTGTTTAACAAGATCACTCTGGCAACCAAGTGGAGGATAGTTGGGAGTGGCCAGGATGGGGGAAGGGCATCTCTTAGTGTGCTGTTGCAATAACTCATGTAATAAGCTATAAAAGGCAGTAATGGATATGAGAGACTTCAGGGGGTATGAACTAAAAGATTCAGGGACTGATTTGTTGTGGTGGGGAGACAGCAAGTCAAAGAAAGGAGTCTAAGCTGACTTCTTGGTTTAAGGTTAATCAAAGTGTTGTATAAACCAGAAACACTGGTGAGGTGGGTAGTAGCAAGATGAGTTTAATTTGAAACATATTAGGTTTAAGTAAGGGGATCTGTGGAAATAGGTTGAATAGACAGTTGAATGTATGGATGGGAGGGTGGACAGTAAATATTAGTAACGGCAAACTAGAGTCAAAGATAAAAGTGATGGTAAAATAGTAGCTGGTTCCTCTAAATTTGTTCAGATACTTTGCATAAGTAAATTACATTCCAATGTATGAAACCTTTTTATAAGAGAACATTGAATCAGTCAGTACTCTTTGAGGAACTCTGGAGATTGGAAAAGGAGCCATGAAAGTACAAATAAGCAAACAGAGTTTCAATGTTCAAAGTCAAGTCAGACTAACCTCATGACAGTGAGGGATCTTAAACTAACTGAAGAGAAAAATGCTGTTGGTACATGATTTCTGACCTTCATCAGGATGTTTTGCATAACTACACAGAACCACTTTGGACCAAATGGAAGAATATGGACTGCCTGATAATGTGTTTAGGTGGAGTCCTTACTAAATAACGGTGCTCAAAGATTGCTGACGCAGGCTGCATGGAAAGTGACTGATGTGTTGCATGGCACTGTCCTTGCCTTTGGCTAAATACTTTGTCAGAGTATAGGATAAAGATATAAAAGCCATTCTCACTACATTTGCAATAGATGTCAAAGTTGAAAAATGAAAACAGACTGGATGGCATTCAGGATCCACAGACATCTTAATAGATGCAATTTAAAAAGAGTGGGTCTCAATGTCCTGCACCCGGAGCCCTCAAAATCACCTGCAAGTACTTTTGGACTGAGCTGTGGCTCTCAACTCCATCAACACATCAAATAAATAAATAAATAAATGGAAAAACGCATTCGAAGATGAGTTTTCAGGCATTAAATTAAGTAGGAATTCACACACATGTCATAAGGGGACCCACTAAGAAATTGGAGCCATAAAGTTTGAGACAAATATAATAACTGCTGGTCTTCAGAGACTTCAAGTGATGTCAGTTGGAATAGGAATCATGTTCTATGTGATCATAAGAACTAGAACTAGATAAAAAAGTTATCTTTCTCCATTAATTTCTATGAAGAACTGGCCCATAGTAGAGTGAAGAATAGCGTTGGCTCTGGAACCAGATTTGTCCAGCTCTATTTATTATTTGTGTGACCTTAGGCAGGTTTACTTAGTCCTTCCCTATATCATTTTCCTCACCTGAAAATGAGGATAATAAGAGGATCCAGCTTATAAGGTTATTGTCAGGATTTAATGAGTTAATGTATGTAAAAGCACTGAGGAAAGTGCCTGATGCGTAGAAATTGCTTTATGTGTTAGCTACTATTGTTGGTAGTAGTTACAGGCGCATAGAGGGTAACCATCCCCTCACCCTGCCCTTAAGTAGAAGAAGAGATGTAGAGAGGCACTCTTTGAGCACCTTTTAAGAATTTCCGGATCATTTGTAAGCCAGTGTCTAGAAGTTGGTGACAGTTCCCAAGCATTCTGATTGCTGACTCACCCACATAACTCCCGTCAGAGTGTATGGGAAGAAGCTGCAAGCAATAGCTGCCACCGTAGGACCCAGGACAACTTTCTGCTTGGGTACCTGGCAAGGTTAGGTACTTCTTTCATTTCTGAACTCATCTTCTTGCTTTCATACCTTACATATTTAGTTTTCCACACGTGTTCCTGGTCTCTGTGTCAATGGCAATTCAGAATCTGTTTTTCTGGTCCTCTGTCCTTGACTCTGATCCCAAGTCCTTACTAGAGAAGGAAAGGGCACCAAGAACCTTTTACTTTTAAAAATTCCCAGGCATAAACTTAAGTCCGTAGAACCACAAGCACACAGCAAATATTAGGTTTTCATGGAAAATGAAAAACAGGCTTCTTTGCATCTACTGGGGTTAAGAACAACCCTGCTATTTTGGTAGCTGCTAAATCAGCGTGACACTGCTTTTGAATTGCAGTTTGGAGCTCCACACACCACTGAGTTATCTACCCAGTAATCGAACTAAAATCCCTGGGTCCGATCTTAGAACCATATCCATCCATCGTCTACTCCACGCTATCCCTGAACCATACCTTTCTCCTGCACTGCTATTCCCCATACTGAGTTCCATAGAAGGCTGGTGTCACAAGATATTATCTGCTTGAAAAGATAAAATCTATAGACATATAACTGAGAAGCACTGCATATGATCAACAGTGCTTAGGTATTCCCAAAGCAAATTAGCTTCTTAAAAGAACTCCTTTAGTAAGAACCAGTTTACCTGGGTTTAACCCAGTAGTCCCTAGTTTATTCTCTCATGGAATTACTTTTAGTTTATAGCCCATTAATACTCAGTTCACTAGTATTTGGTGAAAGAGTTTGGTAGCTACTAATTTTGGCTGATTTTCTTTGAACACCTACTCAGTACTAATTTATTGTTGAAAACAGCCCTTTAATTAGGGCGAGCATATGTCCCAGTTTGCCTGGGACATTCCCAGTTCACTGCTGTTGATCCAGTGTGATTATAATTCTTCCCCCATTTACTCTCAAAAATGTTCTGATTCTGATGACCAATTATGTAGACACTCGACCTGTAAGGTGTCTATTATTATCATCTGCTTGCTTGCTTTATTTATTTATTTACTGCCTTTCTACAATGTATCCTCCCTACTGCAGCTGGAATTAAGTGTTAAAAATGTAAGTTAGTTCATTTCATGTCTCAGTTCATAATCCTTCAGTAGATTCCTAGCACTCTTGGAATTAAAGTCCCCTAACCGAGTCTTCCAAGTCTATGGGCTTCAAAGACCTAATGAATTAGCTGCTACCTATATCTCTGATGTCATTTTTATCACTCTCCTACATTTTTTTTTTTGCGGAACGCGGGCCTCTCACTGTTGTGGCCTCTCCCGTTGTGGAGCACAGGCTCTGGATGCGCAGGCTCAGCGGCCATGGCTAACGGGCCCAGCCACTCCGCGGCATGTGGGATCATCCCATGTGTGGATCATCCCGGACCGGGGCACGAACCCGTGTCCCCTGCATCGGCAGGCAGACTCTCAACCACTGCGCCACCAGGGAAGCCCTCTCCTACTTTTTATAGAGCCTCACTAGGCTTCTTATTGTTCCTAGAACAGATCACATATGCTCCTACCTCAATGCCTTTATACTTGCTAGTTTTTCCCTCTGTCTGGAAATCTCCCCAGTTATTCACCTGACTTGTTTCCTCACTGCATTTAGCTTTCTGCTCAAATTTCATTTCCTTTGACCCCCACTATCTAAAAGCACTTTCCCCCCTCTTTCTCTGTCTCCTTATCCTGCTGTGCTTTTTGTTTGTGTTTATATTGTCTGAGTTATAACTCTAATACTGCAGTTACATTAGCACTCCAGTACCTCCATTGGAGTGTGTATATCCTCTTTGTATACCATTTCTATAATGTTCAGTTCTTCAACATATTAGCAAAACAGTCAAAAATAAATGCTCACCCTTGCTCACTTTAGAACACTGACATTTTAAAATAATTTGCCAATTTCATTAATCTCCCTCAGTTCTAGGTATTTTGATTGGCACGTGCTCTCTTTCGACTGGCATGCAGTGTTCTGAAACATATGGATTAAATCTACCTTTCTCGTTTCCTTGTTTTTCAAAATTGATCTGTAATCGAACCAGAAACACTTAAAAGCAGAGACTTTCTAGACACCACACAGTACAGACTCCTAGGAAGACAGGGAAACACACTGAGGAGGGGAATGTTCCTTCAAGTCCTTCAACAGGTATAGGGACACCTGTCACCTTTTGGTTTGTTCCTTATCAAGCCCTTTGGGAGTTGCCTGTTGCCCACCTGGCAGGGATTTCAATAGTGTTGCCCCATCTCATCTCTTACACAGGTGGGACCTGAGCAAAGTTTAATAAGAATATATCATCCCCCTGTGGATGCAGTGAGAGGCCCAAGTTTCAGATAGTGTTATAACCTTGGGATCATAGTATCAAAGGAACTCTTTCTTTGTATCTTCTCACTCGGCTTTACTCTCCATCCTAAATCAAGCTCCTACCATGAAGCAGCAAAGATTGGGTTCATGATCTCTAGACATCATCCTAATACTGGCCATTTCAGAAGAATTAAAATCCTTCCCTTTCCCAGCATACATATCAATTCCCCAATAGGATTCTGGTAGGTTCCATTTAGTTCATCCTAAGCCAATGCATATAAATACAAAGGCAAACAGACAAGGTAGATATAACCCTAGAGATGAATGCTATACTATAGTCATTTAAAAACTTTCTTTAGAGCAATTCTTACTCATCACCCCATGGTTTATCTTCCCAATATATCCTCCCTTTCATCACAGCACACATTTGATCCACTGAAGAAGGCATAAACATTTTAGCTTGGTTTCTACCTTCCCTCTCAGCTTTATGTTGCTTTTTGACTTGTCCTGGATTAATGTTTTGTTATCAATCTCTGGAATGGTTCTCTTCTTTAACTTTACATCCTGCACCTTTATTAATGAATTCTTTGAGAGAAAGGACTGTGTCTGAGTCATCATTTTATACACAAAAGCACAGCGTTTGGAAAGAGTAGATGCTCAGTAAATGCTTACTGAATGAATAACAATAGTAGCTACCATTTACTGAGTAATTATTATGTGCTAGGAACTAAACATATTACATGCTTTATCTCATTGGTTCTTACAAGAAGAACGAAGTAATCATTTAAAAATATTTTTTTGGTATCTCCTTAGCGCAGGTGTGATTTGTTAGAGTATTTGAATACTTTTACATGATTTTCAATAATAAATACATTACTTCAAGTAAGTAAAGAATATTCATTTAGCCACTCAGTTATTCATCAGACATTAATTGCCTACTTTGTGTCAGGAAATGGTAGTGGAGATACAAAATTAAGAGGTATCACAAATCTGGTCACAGTCCTGGCTCGACCTTTCTGTACTCCCACCCCCTCACCTCCCATTCCCCTGCCACTGCCTTCAGAACAAAGTTCCACCTTCTTAACAAGATAAGGGAGTGTTTTTTTTTTTTTTTTTTTTTTTCCTGCCATCGCATTTCCAGGCTCACCTCTGGCTAATCCACACCTCAAATCTCAGCAATAGCAAAACACTGATAGAGATCAGTCTAGTGATAACCTTTGAGGGGAAAAATGTCTGGAAAGCGTTATCAGGGGACCTTCTGAGGTGCTGATAATGGTTCTGTGTCTTGATCTAGGTGCTGAATACACGGACATGTGAGTGAATTCTATTTATGAAAATACGTTGAACTGCACAGCCACGTGTTTCTGTGGGTATACTATACTTCAGTAAAGAGTCAAAAACAAGTTAACCCAACCAAAAAGCCACCTCTTGCAATGCTGAACTATTTGTTGTTTCTCATCCCTAATGTGGCATATTTTCCTCTTTCCTCCAGACTTTCGCATATGCTGCAGCCTCCCTGGGTCACCACCGGCCTGTGCTATTAACTTTTTCCCATAGTTCTCTATGAAACTGCTTTGCAACAGCCTGTTCCTGTGATTCTCTGTCCCACCAGACTAAGTTCTTCAGTGCTGTGTCTCCTGGTATTTAATGTAGCTCCAGGAACTCAATGAGTTTAGTATAGCGACAGAACCACATAATTTTACTGGTGCGAAATGCTGGGAGAGCTCAATTCTAAGTGCTCTGGGAACACAATAAAAAAAAGCACACAGGCATACAAATACACAAGTACACAAACATATCTTCTACAGTAGGCTGAATCCAAAGAGAACATATGGGGCTTCCCTGGTGGCGCAGTGGTTGAGAGTCCGCCTGCTGATGCAGGGGACACGGGTTCGTGCCCCGGTCTGGGAAGATCCCACATGCCGCGGAGTGGCTGGGCCCATGAGCCATGGCCGCTGAGCCTGCGCATCCAGAGCCTGTGCTCCACAACGGGAGAGGCCACAACAGTGAGAGGCCCGCGTACCACACAAAAAAAAGAGAACATATGATTTGTGCCTTTATCACCTCCCCAAAACAACAAAAACAATACTCAAAAGACTTTTCTATATTTTTAGAATAGCTATGCATGTATATGGATGAAGCTGTGCAAGTTGGAACTTAAATTCTGTTAGCTAGGCATCCTTCTACTCTTTTTGCATAGAGACCCATTAAATAGCTTGTCCTTTGTGTTAAAACCATAGGCCTGGGTTTAATCAATTCTTTCAGAGTTAACTATTGATATTTCCAGGGGATTTTTCCATGATTGGATGACAGCTATATTTCATCCTATGTATTAACTCTTGTCAGTTAGTGGTGAGTGCCTGCAACAGTCCACTGAGAATGACTGAGACGAATCTAGGCTGAGTCAGTGACGATGACATGATTGATGTTTGCCACGGATGCTGTGAGGTCAAGGAGGGCAGTGAATGTGCTACCTCTCATCTGGATTCTAAATCATCATTTAGCATAACAACAAGGTCATGCCCAGATTATCTTTCTGCAGGATTTCTCAGAGCTAGTGACATGTTAGCGTGTCCTCTGAATATCTGAGATGGAGATTCATTTTATACAATATATCACAGATGCTGTTTTTGGATAATGGAACCTTTGATTTCACCAAAGATATTGAAGAACAATTCCTTCTCAGATCCCATTTTGGAAGATGTGGTTTGGAAGGTCACAACCTTGCTGAACTTTTGGAGATCTGGTTCTCAAACTAGTCGATGAATATTTATTAGGTGTTCCCTTGAAAAATAGATAAAATTATCCAGTAAATTGGGCATATTTTGTTTTAGCTAGACCCAAGTGGATTATTGAAAAATGAAAAAAATGAAAAACAAATATGAAAAAAAAGAGCTTTGGGACATATATTCTCTAAATTATTTATTTAGTCTGTGTTCCCCAAAAGATCATGGGCCTAAACTGTGGCTTTGGGACACACATACTGAACAAAAGCTAAGTATATAAGTGTTACTTCAATTTTGTTTCCTTATAACGAAATTTTGGGTGTCTGGTATTTAGCATACTGTGTTTTTGTTTTAGTTTTTCAGTGCTTTGAATTGCTTAGGAAATTATGTGCTTTAAGTTAATTATAATGGCTGTTTGTTGATAGTGTTGTTGATCGTTGATAGTTTAAAAAGTGTAACCTATTAGGGACTATAGATTTATGGGAACTGCAGAAACCCCATTTTTTGTTTAAGTCGCTAATCTTTTGATTTTCTTTCCCTATCTCTTACATGAATCAAAGTAGATATTTATCTTTTTTAGGCAAAAGAATATTTAAATTAATAGCAGCAGAATCATCTCTGGGGAAACAATATAACAAATGATCTTGAATGTGTAACAGAGTAAAAATAGAGTGGTAGAAGGTGGATTTGACCTCTATTCCTATGCACTTGCCTGATAAAAAGTAAAAAGAGGTAATCTTTCATTACATTCTCTCTGCAAAAAAATAAGTGAATAACTTCTTTATAATTTGTATTGCCATAGCTAAAATACATTTCATTATAATTTTCATAAAACGAATACACAACTCTACAATACTGGTGAAATTTTTATGTTGAATTCCTGAAGGTCCGATGCTCATAAGCATAATCTAAAATGTAAGTTGAATGCCAGGTAGAGCTCTTGTTCTTCATTTAAAAGTATGAATTGGAATTTAAATGCAGTTTAATATGTCTGTGAGATGTGTCCCTGAATACAATACTAACTTTCATTTAAAAGATTTTTATCTCATTTTATCATTTTTTTTTTTTTTTTTGCGGTACATGGCCTCTCACTGTTGCGGCCTCTCCCGTTGCGGAGCACAGGCTCCGGACGTGCAGGCTCAGCGGCCCACCCGCTCCACGACATGTGGGATCTTCCCAGACCGGGGCACGAACCCATCGGCAGGTGGACTCTCAACCACTGTGCCACCAGGGAAGCCCTTTTTTATACAAATCATCTTTGCTACATAACAGTGAAGACTGGGGGAAGGATGTAAACATTTTGACACACATTTATGGAAAAGTAGGTAATATGATAGGGAGGGAAAGAAAATGGAGTACAGTCCATTCTCTTTAAAATAATAGTTTAACCTCTATTTCTGAAAAGTGTCCAGTCAACAATTTATAAATGTTAGTTTATAAAGAGTAATCAATACCATTTCTTATATAGTTGGTACTCAGAAACATTGTTTCAAATGATTAGTTTACTCATTAAACAGATTAAGTGGACAATAATCTGAGAATAACATGGTTTGCTCTCACTTCTTGTCAGACGTTATGCTGAATACTTTTAGTACATTAATTTTTTCATACATTAATCTATTTGTTTCTATTTTTAAAAGGCCAAGAAAGAGTTGCGGGACAGGAAAACACAGAGGCTAAGAAGGGGCTTCAAACCCTGTCTCTTCTGTTTACTTCTTGTGTGACCTTGGGCATATTACCAACATTTCTTTGCATAACTATTCACAGAGTGGTTGCTAATCTTTAGGGTAATTGTTAGAATGTATGAATTAATATATGTGACTTGCTTAGAAGTGCGCTTGGAAAATAGTGGAGTACAACACATGTCAAGATAGTTATTAGGTAACTTGACCAACATGACAATAAGAAGTGTAGTTTTTTATGGATTTTATGGATTTGTCTGAATCTAGAACTCAGGGTTTTAACCAAAAAAAAGAATTGTTATTTCTTAATATTTTATCCATATGGGTAAAGCAGTGGTAAAATTAGTTAAGATTTGGAAATAGTTTTTAAAATTATATTTCCTTGAATGAAATTCAACAACAGCTTATGAAGGATAATAGCATAATAACAGCATAATAGATAATAGTATATATGTCATTTTACATACGATTGCATCTTATCTCTCAGAGGGCAAGCTGCTGGAGAAACTAAAGAACTAGAGTTATTATTACTATTATATATTATTATTAATTGGAATATAATACATTACTATGAATAGGGTAAATATTCAATGGATTCTTCTATCTCTACCTAAAACAGAGGTTGTTTAGAAAAATGATTTAAGAAATACCTTTTTAACCAGTGCCCTTCTCCTCTATTAAGATATGACTTAATTTTTGAAAGTTTTTTTATATTCATGAGGGAATATATATCTGTACATATTTATTTTTGATATCTTAAATGATAGTTTCCAGACTCACCATGGTATGATTTGGAGTAAGAGGGGAATTCAATTTCATAATCAATCAGTTCAAGAGTATTTAATCAATATCTGCCAAATGTTCAAAGTTAATGGTGGGTTAATTCTAGAAACTGACTTGAAAGGAATTTAAGAATTCATCTATACTATACTCAAAAAGAGATACATCTCTTTTTGAGATGTGATCACTCTTCTGTTTAATATTTCTAGTGACAGGGAAGTTAGTCTCAAGAAAAATCCATTTGATTTTAACATTGCTTACAAAGATGGTACCACCATTTACAGGCCATTAAGCTAAACTCTTTATTTGAACTTTGCCAATTTATCCCTTCAATATGGTCATTGCTGTCCATAATTTGCAGAGAAGAGAAATAGAGGCTTAAAAAGATGATGTTACCTGTCCAAAGTCACATGGCCATTAATACATTGAAGAGCCAGACCTGAAACTCAGGCTGTCAGACTCCAATCACCCTCAGCAGTCATAACTCTAATCACTGCTCTACCCACTTTCTCGAAGAGTCCTCTTTACCCTGAGCTGGAATCTAGAGGAGTTATTTATTTTATCTCTACTTGCATTCAACCCACAATCATTTCTGCAGGCCTCAGAGAGCCCAGCCTTCAGTTCCTACTTAAATGAAAGGAGTCTTTTGTAGCCCTTCATTGCCTCTTGGTATTGTGGCTAGTGTTAGTTTCTTATTCATATGTATTGATATGTGATAAATTAATATATCTTCTGAGTAAAATCACACACCCTCTCTCCAAAGTTCTTGACATTTAGAAAGGCAAAAGGCAAAAAAGAGAATGATTTGCCTAATCCTTAGAAAACTGTTGCTATCCAAACTTAATATGCCCTTTCAAGATGACTATTTGATAATTTGCTAAAACAATATGAAATTTCATTTAGCAGCTATAGTTAAGAACCATAATGTCACATATACATATATATATATTTACCTTTCAATAATTGTGGTCAGCATTCACATAGGTTTCAGCCTAGGGAGTATGAGAGATATCAAATAGATCTATATCAATACTTTATTGTAGAGAAAACTTCTTTTTAAATACGTTGAAACTTTTAAATAGGGATGCCCTGTCAGCGAAGATTACATCAATCAAACTTCCAGAAAAGTCATCTTTCTTGGAAAAATTACATTTTTTTATCTTCATCTGTGGTTCTGTTAAACACCACCCCCTCCCATGAAATAAACTGGACTGGTTATCATTTTTTTACTGCAAAAAGAAAGGGCTTCTCAATGTTGGTTGCACATTAGGATTTCATGGGATAGATTAAAAAAATAAACTACCTTTGCCTGGACCCCATGAGCATATTTAGTTGATCAGGGGCGCAGTGGACATCACCCCCACCAAGTGATTTTAAAGTGTTGAGAACCATGGATCATCTCATGGGAAGAAGTTGATGAAATAGGAAAGGCCATTTTCTCCTCAGCTAAGTGCCATGGGAATTTGTTCCCCTTTCATTACTTTATATACCTGAAAACAACTTTAACAATTCTCTGCCATGGAGTTTTCTTCTAATATCTCACCAGGACAATTGAAAGGGAAGTGTAATTTTAAGTAATTGAAAGAGGAGCCATATGGGCAGATGGGTTCTGATCAGGTGACCTGGATCCCTTCACTTTCCATGGATTGACCTTGGAGAAACTATACAGCCTCTCAGGCCTTCTAACTCCTCACCAGGACCATCTACTAGTCTCATGCTTAACGTCATTTTAAAAAATCTTGTAATCTTCAGTGGTTTGTCTGGGACCACTCAATTTTTAATCACTGGAGAAAAATATATTTTATTTGAAGTTTGCAAGGGAATTTTTTTTTAGAGTAACCATTGTTATCATTTCCTTGAAACTTAATGACCTTTCCTCTGGATCACAATTTTCCATGCCTTTGGAAAAGCATCCAAATTCTCCCCCAACAGTTTCAGGGATATTTTTTATACAAATTCTTACTTTCATACAAATTCTCCCCCAACATTTTCAGGGATATTGTTTGCCATCAAAGCCCCTAAAAAGTCTGTTCCCCCTACTCATTGCAGCACCATCAACCAGGCCCAGGAACTATCCAACCTGGCCCTTCACAGACAGAATCCTCATATCTGTGCTCTATGCTCTTAGGACAAATTTCAACCTTCCTGTTATCCTTGGCCACTGTAAATTTGTTCCTGCATCAGCTAACTATAGCATAGAGCATTCATGTCATTTTTTTTCCCACAAAAGACTGTCAACACTTCCAATTCTCTTCTCAAAATACGATCTCAAGATTTTCTAACACACACAGTCATCACCGAATGCTTAAGAAGTCATAAGTCATTAGTAGTTGATGGTCAATTTTTTTTCCATAGATGACGTACTATATATATAAAATAGCAATAAGTCATTCTTTATTACTTATATTACACTTCTTAAATTTGTTTGCTAAAAAAAACAGGAACAGACATTTCTCACGAGAAGTGCACCCTTGAAATGTACTTGGCAATAAGCAAATGAGAAAACAGTAGATGATGTCATATACGTATTGCATCTTATCACAAATACTAGTGACATAATTTCGAATAACCTTTTAAATATTGAAAATTGACAAAACTCCTGCTGTGCTGGAGCAGTTCCTTTTGGAAAGCCGGCTGGTATGTAGTGTTTAAGTATTTTAAAACCATCCTTTTGTAGGCCTGTTCCACTTTAGCTAAAGTTATGACAGCTTAGTTAGCTCTGTTAGTTTAAAAAAAGAAGGCATAGTTTATTCTCTCTCCCTCTCTCTCTCTCCTGCAGATACAGAATATTAGTATTGGCTTGGCCAAAAAGTTTGCTCGTAACAGCTTACGGAAAAACCCGAACGAACTTTTTGGCCAAGCAATATTTTTAAATGAAGTAAAATAGCCTACTTTAGAGATGTGGAAAGGGTTAGTTTGAATGTGTTGTTAATTTAACATGCTGTCAGTTTAAATAGACTAGACATGAACAGGAGTAATTTGATGAAAATTTATAATAATAATATTTTAGTGATGATATTCTTACTGAAATAGAACCATGTTTTCTCTTTCCCCGCCACTTTTTTTTGGTATTAGAGAACATCCACAACTTGAAAGAAACCACTACATAACTAAAGTCACTTCACCTGTATCCTTTTCCCAGCTATCTAATTTATCCAAAGAACATCCCCTTGGTCAGTATTACAAGCTGTTTTATTATTTTTTTACACTTGTTTATTAATCATTTTCCATGTCATGTTTTGTCATCAGAGAAGGAAAATATTATATTCAAATTTTCTTTCTTTTTTTTCTCACATTCTATCTTAAGATTTAAAAACTTAAGAGTTGGTTCAAATCTTCCTTGAAATATAGACATAATATTCTCAGCAAGAGAAAATTTGAATTTAAATTCCATTATCTTGTGTAAAAATTCTTTTAGTTCAACCTTGAAAACACACATTTTATAGATAAGACCTGCAATTTTCCCCCCTGACTTTTGTGTTTTGCAGAGGTTCACAGATTTTGCTAACAATTTTAAAAGAACTACTTAATGATCTAATGATTACAAGTTGGTAATTAACCGGAATAGCATTTCAACATGTAACTGATATGCTTTGGCTGGGTTAATGGAAACTAGAGTCATAGCGATTCTGATATTGTTTTGTCTTCATAGTCATGATTTTACTTTGGACCCCAAGACATCTAGCTTTTGCGATTCTGCCACTATCTACCGTTCCCCGAACGTTACCGATGGCAAAACTATAGTCATAGAGCTTTCCCCTCAAGCTCCATAGTTTTCAGTCATTAGCCAAAAAGAAAGAAAACGTCGAAGGTACTGAGAAAAGTCTAGTGCTTAAAGCTGGTTTCAGCAATTTCAACTTGCGCAAGACCCCAATGTTTGTGAAAACAACCCAAGAATCTTTGAACAGGATGTAATCAACCTCCGATCTGCTGAGAAACACTGCAAAACTGACTTCAGCTGCCAAAAATAATAACGTCGTTTACAAGCAGCTCTTCCTAGGTCTAAGGAAGAACTAGCCACACATGTGAAGTTTATGCTGGATTTGGACGCATAAGCAACGGAAAGGGCAAATCCTCCCTCCCTCCCCTAAAATGCACTGCATCAGAACCCACGAGAAGCCGGGACCCATTTCAAAGGTGCTGGCAATATCGAGGGAGATTCATATCCCCAGAAATCCGAACAGTAAGTGACCCCGGACAAAGGGATTCTATTTGGGAGCAATTCCATGCTGCCACTTTCCCTCTGTAACCAAGCTGCCCTGTCTTGCGAAGGCAGAGCTGTTAAATACCTCTTAGTCACCAGTCCCAACCCAAATCTTTCTTTTTTTTTTTTTCCAAAATATTATCTGGCAGCTTCCCTTAAGGGACATCAAGAGCTTGGGAGGGAATATTCACGAATGATCTTTTAGATAACGTTTCATCACAAAAGCCCTGCACCTACCTCTGTGGAGCCGGTTCTGATCAGTCCGCATGGGCTGGATGTGAAAAAAGACCCGGGGTGATGGTTTCTCCAAATTTACCAGAAAGAAAGGACCTGGGATGCTTGTCCTTTAAGTGTCTCTAAACATGGTTTGCATAGCTGGATCTCTGCTTATCTGTGCCTTTCGGCTTTCGCTTCCATACATGGATCTGTTCCCAACAGTAACTCCAAGCTGTCGAAAAGAAGCTATCTGGCAGTACTCCGCTTCATCCAACACATGGCTGATAAAAATACACATATAGAGATCCTTCCAGCCAGGCCCGTTTTCCACCCCACCATCCTGCCACTATGCCTTTTCGCAAATACACGTTCAGATTAGCATTTTTGCTCTCCAGACATTTAGAGAACAACCAGTTTTCACCTGATTCCCACATAGAGCTTTTAGGAGATGGGTTTCCTGAGCTCTGTGAAAACAGATATGATTACAGTTCCTTACTAGGGTTTTCATCCTTAAAGATTTTCGTGATAAGATATATATGTGAGACCTGAAAAATATTAGGGAATGAATGAATGAATGGCTGAACAATGGATAACATTGTATAGGGATGAATAAATACACAAGGTATTTCTTTAACTGGGAATAGTTGTTAATACTCTGGATTGTTTGTCTTAAAGGATAAGGCAATAGCACCTGGTCAAAGTAATCAAAATCTCTAAGAGAGGAGGAAGGGCCAGGTTCTTATTTGAACAGCTTCTCACTTAGGATAATTGGGACAGTTCCTACTAAGCGACCATCTAGCATATGGTTTGAGATTCAGGAAATTTTTTTCTTTAATGTTAAGGAATGTAAACCTGATGGAATACTAATTACTACATTTGTTAACTGTCAGTGGTACTTTAACTGACACATAACTGTGACTTACATTTTAAGTGGTAAGATGGGTGTGGAGGGGGATAGATCCCACTCTGTCTAGTAGAGAGGTGAGACGTACTCCCCTAGGAAGTCCCAGTTCTTTTGAAATCTAGCTTTTCCAGTTTTAAAGTTCTCTCTCTCTCTCTCTTTTTTTCAATTTGTTGTTACTTGTGTAATAAGGGGTCAAAATATGGAGAGAGAGAGAGAGAGACCTTTCAAATAACATTTCCCACTGGTTAACTTTTTCAAAGTCATGTTAAAACTCTTGTGGAATCTCTTGTTAGAAAAAAAGAAGAAAAAAGAAATTTGAGGCGTACAGGCAAAATTCATTTTGGTATATTGAAATGGAGCTAATTTGCTTAAAATATTCCAGAGGAAAAAGGGAGGGATGGACAAAACAAGGTTAACAAAATGATCATTTTTGCAGGTAGTCTATAGGTACACCTATCAACCTGTGAATAGAGAGGTCATTATAGTATCTTCTCTACTTTGTGTAGGTTTTAACATTTCTATAGAAGAAAAAAGAGAGAAGGATACAAAACAGATATATATATGACAAGTTAGAACACTCCTAGGTTTTAGTAATCTCTGTGCAACAGCACTAAGGCCAGAACAATAGGAGGCAACATTGATTTTATTAAAAATATTCTGTGATTCCAACCTCTCCCTCCCTCCCTCCCAGCAATTTATATATATGCAAATACTATATTTATGTATTTATATAAATATTTATATATTTATATATTTATATATACATTTTATGTATAATATATTATACATTATCTGCATAATAATCTATTCCCTTTATATTATTATATATTCTATATAATAATAATAATTTATTTCTAGTGAAAATTGAGATATGATATTTAAAAACTGACTAAACGTAGCTCAGTGATGGGCTTGGTAGAAGGTGACCTTACCCAGGAGTCATTCCATACCCTCCCTTCCTTGCCTTTTTCTACTATAGAAGTGCAAAAGCAAAACTCTTTTCTCTCCTTGTCCCTTGCAGCTAGGGATGACCATGTAACACCATTCTGGCCAAGAAGGTGTAAACAGGAGGCCCCTAGGTGTGTCTTCAGGAAAGCTTTTATTTACTTGTTGAAAAGGGACAGGTTCAGATTTTACCCGTCTTGCCCTTTTACCCCTTCTACCTAATTCCTTCTGAGAGAGCAAACTCAAAGCCTGAAATTGTAGCTGCTGTTTGATGACCAGGAGGGGACAAGCAGGAGGACAAAGGCCTGCAAAGCAAGGAAGGTAGACCAGACAGACGAAAGAATTTCAGTTCTTGTCAGCAGTCTTGAGTTGCTGTAGTGATCTTGATCTGCCCACCTTGGACTTCTTGTCAGGACAGAAAAATAAAACCATAATGAATACAAAAGAGTGGATTCTGGATGATGAATTCAGGATGTGAATGAAAAGACCATGCTCTGGTCCTCGCTCTGTTACTTACGAGCTGCTTGACATTGGTCACATCACAGTTCTGTTTCTTCATCTGCTAGTTCCTCAAGTGAACCCTTGACCTTCTTACCCTAGAATTATCCTATGAATTAATGTGTGTGGGATAGCTTCCCACACTGGAAGGGATGATATGAATGTAAGGCATTGTTAGGTTAATTTGCAGGGCGGTTGATAACATTAGGACCCACAGTGACTACGTGTAACAGGGTGCAGGACTCTCCTTTCTGTTCAAAGAATTTGCAGATACTTTGACTGGCTTAACTTAAAACCTCCGGAATTCTTAGGAACATCCAAGGTATGAGAAGCTTGTATATTCCAAAATGTGTTTGCCCATTTTACGTTGGCCAAACTGAGTTGGCATGTTCTCAGTGAGGTTGGCTGTGGAAGTGGGCCAGCTTCCTGCCTTAGCTTGGATAATCAGTACTCTAGGCTGGAGAGATCTTTCTCAACTCTGGAGGATGCCTTGGGGTGTGTGTATAAGGAAAAGATCTCTTGTTAAGGAGGTTCAAGGCCTATCATGCTTCCAATGAAAGAGGCTATATTAGTCTCTGTGAAACTTGTAAATGAGAAAGTCAGGATTTAATGTATTGACATCAATTTGTCTAATGCCATGGTGAAGGATATAACATAGTGCATCTGGGCACACTCTTTCACTATGGGGTACTTTACACAAGATGTTCCTTTCATTGGAAAGTTCTGCACCTTTCCCCAAAAGTATGTACACATGCATACACTCCACCTTTGTCTGCCAGAAGAGCATGCCCTCAGGCTTTTAAGATTCAGCTCAGTGTCTCTTCCTTTCTGAAGTCTTTCCAGACCTCACTGCCAGGTATTCTAAAGCACATATGGCATATTGTAGGTTTTTCCAACCTCTCCGCCCTTGGCTATTAGACTGTGAACTCCTGGAGGACAGGGAAATCATGTTGCTGTCATTAGGGAATGCAAATCGAAACCACAAAGAGATACCACTCCACAAACACTAGGATAGCTAGAACAAAAAATTCAGATAGCAAAAAAGATAACATGCATGGGGAGAAATTGAACCCTCATACACTGCTGGTGAGAATATAAAATGGCGCAACTGCTTCAGAACACAATCTGGCAGTTCCTCAAATGATGAAACATAGAATTACCATGTAACCCAGCAATTCCCTTCCTGAGTATATACCCAAGAGGAATGAAAACAAATGTCAATACAAAAACTTGTACACAAATATTTACAGCAGCATCATTCATTATAGCCAAAAGGTGTAAACCATTGAGATGTTCGTTAACAGATGAATGAAAAAACAGCATAGGGTATATCTATACAATGGAATATTATTCAGCCAGAAAGAGGAATGGAGTATTGATTCATGCTACAAATGGATGAACTCTGGAAATACGCTAGATGAAAGAAGCCAGTCAAAAGCAAAATGTTGCTTTTGTATTCCCAATGCACATCACAGTGTCTATCATATAGTAACCTTCACAAGCTTGTTGAAGAACTAAAGGCATTGATAAATGAGTGAAAAATGGGTAAATGCCAGTTAACTCTCAATGAGTGACCATTAGCCTGGCAGCCCTCCCAGCTGTGTAAGGTATAAAAATCTCAAATAGCCCACTGTCCATCTGGATAGAGACTGTCAATTCAAAGGAGACAGAAAAACAGAACGTCCAAAAATATCAACATTGTTTTGATTTACCTGGGCAGATTACCTGACGCTTCCAGTTACCTAAAGCAGCAGGCCATGGTGTTAGCACAGATCATTTAGAGTGGATGTCCGACACAAATTATTAGTATTAAAGAGGGAGCTGAGGATTGTAATTTTTAAAAAGATCACAGATATTCAATTTTTGGTGATTAAAATATTTTTTTTGTCTAAGCATATGCAGGGAATCTTTTACTAAAGATTTTTAAGGCACACAGCAAGTTTTCAAGGCAAATTAATAGCAAAAAAACCCATTCTATCTTTCAACACTAGCAATGAGAAAAAGAGCTTAAGTACAGTTCTTACTTACCCTTGAAGAACCAGCTCAAATGTCATTTCTTCTAAATAAATTTTCTTGACTTGTTCCCAGCATCACCACTGACATAGTAATTAAACACTGTCTGTTAGCACAGTGTCTGAACTTCTTCTTTAAAACACCTTTATTGAGATATAACTCACATGGCAGACCATTCACTGAGCTAAAGTGTACATACAATTCAATGGTTTTTAGTATATTCGCAGATATGTGCAACCATCACCACAATCAATATTAGAACATTTTCATTTCATTCCTATCCTTCCATCCTCCCCAGCTCTAAGGAACCAGTAATCAACTTTCTGTCTCTATGGATCTCCCTATTCTGGACTTTTATATGAATGGAATCATATAATATGTGGTCTCTTGTGACTGGCTTCTTTCATCTTCTTTCTTGAAGATATGCCTATTTAGATTTTTTGCCCATTTTTTCCTTGGGTTATTTGTCCTTTTATTACTCAGTTGTAAATGTCCTTTATACATTCTAGATACAATTCACTTAGCAGATATATGATTTGGAAATACTTTCTTACATTCTGTGTATTGTTTTTTCATTTTCTTGATGGCACTCTTTGAAGTACAAGTTTTAAATATTGATCAAATCCAATTTATTTATTTTTTCTTTTGTTGTTCATACTTTTGCTATCATAGCTAAGAATCCTTTGCTAAGTCTGAAGTCATGAAGATTTGTCCCTATGCTTTCTTCTAAGAGTTTTAAAGCTTTAGTTCTTACATTTAGGTATTCCATCTATTCTGAACTAACTTTTCTTTATGAAATGCACTTCATTCTTTTGTGACTTGATATCCATTTGTCCCAGCACTATTTGTTGAAAAGACTGTTCCTTCTCATTGAATAGTCTTGGTAACCTTGTTGATTATCAGTTGACCTTAGATGTATAGGATTATTTCTGGAGTCTCAATTTATTCCTGTTAAGCTATATGTCTATCCTTTGCCAGTAACACACTGTCTTCATTACATTATTTTGTAGTAAGTTTTGAAATTAGGATGTGTGAATTCTCCTATTTGTTCTTCTTTTTTCCAGAATTATTTGGCTATTCTGGTTCCTTTCAATTCAGTATGAATTTCAGAATCATGTTGTCAATTTTTATAATGAAGTCAGCTGAAATTCTGATAGGAATTATGTTGAATCTGTAGATCAGTTTAGGGAGTAATGCCATCTTCACAGTATTCAATCTTCTGATACATAAACATGGGATGCTTTCCATTTATTTGGATCGTCTTTAATTTCTTTCAAAAATGTTTTGTAGTTTTCAGAGTACGTTTTGCACTTTTTGACAAATTTATTTCTAATTATGGTATTCTTTTGATGCTATTGTGGATGGAATTGTCTTCTTACTTTCATTTTTAGACTGAAAATGAAGTCACCTGGGTATTTGTTTTCTTTATGGGTAGTTTTTTGAAAAGTAATTCAATCTCTACACTTGTTATAATTTTACTCAGATTGTCTATTTCTTCCTAAATTAGTTTAGGTAGTTTGTGTCTTTCGAGGAATTTGTCATTTCATCTAAGTTGTCAATTTGTTGGTATGCAATTATTCACAATATTTCTTTTAATCATTTTTTATTTCTGTAAGATTGGTAATAATGTCCCCTCTTAATGTCTTGAGGCTCTTTTTTTCTTGGTCAAGCTAGCTAAATGTTTGCCGATTTATGTTTACAATCGTTGTATCTTTCTGATGAATTGGCTTCTTTCCATTATAAAATGTCCCTTTTTATCTCTAGTAACATTTTCTATTTTAATATCTATTTTGTCTAACTTAATATTTCCTATGGTTGTTATTTGCATGATCTATCATTTTTCTATCCTTTAACTTTCAATCCATTTGTGTCTTTGAATCTAAAGTGTATCTTCTATAGACATGTCACTGGATCATATTTTTCATTTGCTTGTTTTTAATCCAGTCTGACAATCTCTGCCTTTTGATTGGATTGTTTAACCTACTCATATTTAATATTATTGATATAGTTGAATATACATGTTTCATTGTACTTTTTATTTTCTATATTCTCATGTCTTTTTTTGTTCCTCTATTCCTATTTTACTGATTTCTTATTAACTAAGTGAATATTTTCTAATGTAACATGTTAATTCCTTTAATGATTTTTTACAATGTTTTTGAATTATTATTTAGTGGTTGCTCTAGAGTTACTATATACATATTAACTTATCAGAATCAGT
This sequence comes from Mesoplodon densirostris, assembly GCF_025265405.1. Lineage (NCBI taxonomy): Eukaryota > Metazoa > Chordata > Mammalia > Artiodactyla > Ziphiidae > Mesoplodon > Mesoplodon densirostris. The sequence goes on from NC_082674.1 coordinate 32,991,988, forward strand.
TTCAGATTTAAACTAGCTTAATTACAGAAATACAGAGAAATACTACTCCTATATAGCTCATTCCTTTTCCTCCTTTTTGTAATAATTTTGTTATATGTATTATAACTACTAATGTTCTAAAACCAACAGTACATTGTTACACCTATTACTTTACCACTTATAGTCACTTTATTAGCCCAATACATCTTTGCTCCCACTGCCTCCTTTGTGCTATTTTTGGCAAATATATTACAGATTTATTACATTTTTATATGTTATAGGTCTAACAAGACTATACTAAGGCCAATTTACTAAGGCCAGTTGGGGGCCAGAGGATCTTTTTAACCTGGAAAGTGAGCAATCTGAGGGCAGGAGTGAGCTTGTTGTTGTTATTTATAGAGATTTGTAGCTTAGTAAATGTTTTGGCTACTTTACTATTGACCATCACTTTTTCTCTTTCACCTAATGGAGAAATTGACCACTAACTTTGTAAGGCTGTAGTTTTCATTATGTATTATAAGTGTGTGATTAATGGAAAGAGATAGCTCTATTGGCAAAGCTGTATGAGTCCAATATAGTCCCATGGCTAGTAATTTTCTGACCTGGCTCAGTCTCTTAAAACTCCAAGCATAGGGTAGGGAGCTGGCTTTCCCTGTCCTTTCTATGTAAGGTGAACATCAGCATTTATGGAGATAAACTTCCAAACTCCCTGTTTGATTCTTCTTCTGACTTTCCTTCTTGTCAGCCAATGTGTTTTCTGTCATTTCCTTCTCCTCCAGACTGACTGGATGACTTTCAATCCTATCTTTCTCTCTGCTGTGGTGTCTCCACAGATTCCTAGCTGTTTAAACAACCCCTTTGTTTCGCAGGGCTGCACAAATTACCTCATCTAATTATTGCACTTATAGACAGCCCAAGGGCAGGAATACTTGCAAACAGTCATTAAAGACATGAGGTTTGGAGCTAGGAACAGGGCAAAAACTGGCAAATGAAGTATTACATCATGAGGCATACATTAGTATAAGATGTCTAAAAGGTAGCCTCTTACATAATAGGTGAGGTTGTGATCTGGTCTTCCATGACTATCTGCCTTGGTTCTAACAAAATATCACATCATCAATGTTTGTACTCATTTTTACTAAAACAGGTTATATTTTATTATCTCAGAAGCATACTAGCTAATGGAACTCTGAAGTAACTTTCTTCTACTCTACAATGAAGCACTGAAATGTCTGGAAGGAAGTGAAACTATTAAATTCTGGTGGCATTCCCAGATGAAAGCGTCACAAATCCAAACACTGCGTGACTCAGTCCACCCACTGGTGTGGCTTTTATCTCTGGTCCTCAGCAGGAATCAGGTCTGTACCCCAGCAAGCAGGCTGCAGACTGCCTGGCCTACAGGCATTCTGCCTAGGCTTTCTTAAAACTGCAGACCCACTTTGATTTTTATATCTTTTTATTGAACTGAAATCACCAATAGATGACAAAATGTCTATCTAACACTGGGCATTATTTCTGCCTGTAGCTCATCCTTTTATTTAGATTCAGCATCTTGGTTACTGATACATAGGTGAACAAAAACTGGGATCTTGCTATATTCCTTAAGACTTGTTTTAGTTCAGGCTGCATCAGCAGAATACCATGGACTGGGTGACTTACACAGCAAACATTAGTGGAAGTGCAGGAGTTCTGGAGTCTGGAAGGTTGAGATCAGGATGCCAGCATGATTGGGTTCTTGGTGAAACTCCTCTTCCTAGTTTACAGATGGGCACCTTCCTGCTGTGTCCTCACATGATGGAGAGTGAGAGCTTTGGTCTCTTCAGCCTCTTATAAGGGTACCGATCCCATCATGGGGACTTCATCCTCATGACCTCCTCTAAACTTAATTACCTCCTAAAGCTTTCATCACATTCAAATACTATTGGGGATTAGGGCTTCAACATATGGATTTTGGGCAGACACAGACATTCACTCAATAACAGGACTTGATTTTTTTTTTTTTTTTTTTTGCCGTACGCGGGCCTCTCACTGTTGCGGCCTCTCCCGTTGTGGAGCACAGGCTCTGGACGCGCAAGATCAGCGGCCATGGCTCACGGGCCCAGCCGCTCCGCGGCATGGGGGATCTTCCCGGATCGGGGCACGAACCCGTGTCCCCTGCATCGGCAGGCGGACTCTCAACCACTGCGCCACCAGGTAAGCCCAGGACTTGATTATTGTTACTTGTTATTCTTCACTTCTCTTTTGTGGAGGAGCTGCCACTGTGCCTTGTTATTTTAATTATATGCGCATCAGCCCTGTACTATAAATATCTCCCATTCTATGGGTTGCCTTTTCACTCTATTAATGACATCATTCTGATTTTCCTTTGGTTCTTTGAATAGCTGGCTTCTGTAAATCTTGTGGGTCTCACCTCAGATATAAAGTCCTCAGCAAGATCTTCTTTAATCACATTCTTTAGAATTACATCAATGAAACATTTTAAGCAGAGGCACATCGTGATCGGATTTACATTTTTAGAAGATCAATCATGCTGTTGTGTAGATGATAGATATGAGAGACCAGTTAACATGCTCTTGAGAAATTCCTGAGTACATCTTGGTTGCCCTCGGTTTAAGACGGTGGCAGCAGAGGGGAAAGTAGTAGATGAAGCCTGAGATATATTTAACAATGAAATCTGGGATTTGGTGAATTGAATGTGAGAGACTGAGAGAGACAGTGGTAGCATGTTTGCCTCTCAGATTTCTGGCTTAAGTATTTGGGTGGATGAGGGCACCATTTACAGCCAAATTCTTATCTTGCCCCTCCCTGTTCAACATTTTTCAATACTTCCCCAAACCCTTCAGGATAAAGTGTAAATATCTTAAATTAGTTTTCAAAATGTTTCAATAGTTACTTGTTCGCATCTTATTCTCATCTCTGGTCACTCACCCACCAAGGTTCTTTCATTTATTCACTGCAAATGACATGGTGTGCATATGCATTCTGGCCAGTTAGAAAACCTTGGTTTTCCTCACACTTCTTATGCTATTTCCCCCCATGTCTTTTCTTTTTGCCTAGACTATCCTTCATTCTTTATTTAGCTAACTCTCTTTGAATTTAAAGCCTCAGATCAACTGTTCCCTCCTCTGGGAAGAAGATGTTTCCTGTATAGTTTTGGTAGTGGCATACTTTGACATTCCACTCTATAATTGTAGGGTAATTACTGTTTTATTGGTTTGCTTTTCAATTAGGCTTCAAGTTTCATAAAGTCAGACAATAGATTTCATTTGTACTTGTATCATTAAGACTTAGCATACAATAGGTGTTCAGTACAATATATAACTGAATAAATGACTAAATGGACAGATGAATAAATTATTCTTGATTCGAAGGATAGAGAAAGATTTCATGGAATAATTGCCTGGAATTTTGCCTTTGAAATAGGCTCTTCACTCTTAAGCAGGGATAGGATTGAGATAGGCATAAATCCTGGCACAGATCAAGTACCAAGTATATGTGTCCTGAGTTCCTGAGTGAATAAATGGTAAGTGACAAGGCAGGGATTCCAGGCAGACAGAAGGGTTGGAGTAGTAGTAACATGGTACCGGATGTGTTTGGCTAACTGTGAGGGGTCCACTTTTTTGGCTGATTCTCGGGGTGATTGAAGGGGATAGTGGAAACCCAAAGGGCCTCAAGTGGCAGGCACAGCATTTTGGTTTGGGGTCTGTTAAGTGGAGGAGTTATGGCACTGTCGAAATTGCTGAAGTTGGGATTAACATATACACATTACCATGTATAAAATAGATAACCCACAAAGACCTATTGTATAGTATAGGGAACTCTACTCAATATATTTTTTGTTTGTTTGTTTGTTTTTTTATTTTATTAGAGTATAGTTGATTTACAATGTTGTGTTAGTTTCAGGTATACAGCAAAGTGATTCAGTTATACGTCTACATACATTTATTCTTTTTCAGATTCTTTCCTCATATAGGTTATCACAGAATATTGAGTAGAGCTCCCTGTGCTATACAGTAGGTCCTTGTTGGTTGTCTATCTTATATATAGTAGTATGTAATACTCAATATTTTGTAATAACCTATAAGGGAAGAGAATCTGAAGAATATAGACATATATATGGGTATATATATGTATATATATAAAACTGAATTGCAGTGCTGTACACCTGAATCAACACAATATTGTAAATCAATTATACTTCATTAAAAATTTTTATTGAAAAATTAAAAATTTAAAACATAAAAAAGGAATGATATTACCAACACCAAAAAATAATTGCTGTTTTTTATAAGACTTCATTTTCCTACTTGATAAGATTTGATGATAAGAGAATACTAGAACAGTCATAGAAGTAAATGTTTACAGAGACAGGTTGGTGTATTCTCATTTGGCCCCCTATGGAAGAAAATACTTAATGCCTTCTTTGTTCCTAAAGGGACACCTTACATTCTAAGTCAACTATTGAATTTAATATGTTAGAGGAGAAGAAGGAAAAGACAGAGAGGTGTAGTATGTGTGATCACTGGTCAGAATGAAGTGCTGGGGCTTCAGCTAGTTTGAAAATTGATCTGCCATGCTAATATGATTGCTGGCATTTTAAATTCTGCCCAGAGCACTGGAAAACAGAATCATTGTACTTAACATAATAGATTGCCTCTAAGAGATCTCTTAAATAATTCTAATAATCCTATATAACAGGTATATTTAATTCATTTGCTGTCTTTATTGTTAAAATATTTGATTATTTGTGTTATACATCCTTGTATTTCAGATTATGCGATCTGGTGCTTTGACGTCATTATTGGAAGTTTGGCTCTAACTGAACTGGCCGTATCCAGGAAGATGATCTTGGGTAAATCCATCTCATTGTTGCTCTCTTCGAAGGGCTTGATTCTCCTATTCTGTGCCATTTGTAAATGACAGGCTCTCTTGCCTCCTCTTCTTTCCAAACTCATGTCCCATGACCTGCAAGAAACGTTTTGTTATTATTATTTGCAAGGAGATTGTTCAAGCTTCTACTTAGGAGACCTCGAACAAAAGAATAGAAAGCCTGAAGTGGTCTCAAATTCCTTCTGGGCACCAAGGCCTCCAGCCCATCCTAGGTGCCCAATGATACTCTGCCTTTATGTGACATACGAGAACCTCACTCCAGCGTGGGGGCAGAACATTATACTTATTACAGAATTTAGTTCTGTGCCTCACTAAAAAAATAAGCAAGACAAAACAGTATTCAATTATTTTTGCTTTCTATTGGGACTATAGATTCTCCTTTTTAAGTGGATTTGAATATTCCTAACTTCAGAATCTGAGCCTATTATGCACTTTGTAATCTATTTATAATGCCTAACATAGTGTTCTATTCTGAAATAAATGAATTCCTAAGGGAATAAATAACTTCCCAAGGAAATATTACTTCCTTTAATTCATTCAGATTTTGCTCTTATCCAGATTATTTGTCACCAGACCCTGACTATAAAAAAAATCAGTGCTTAAAAAGCTTTACTAATTATAATAGTGCATCATTTAAAGTCTATTTTAACTTCCTATACAGACAGCCTCTTAAGCACGATTATGTCCATGGGATTATCACTATAGAACAGGCAGAGACACTAATGTTAAAATAAAGCACAATGAAGAAGTAGTTTTGTTTGTTTGTTTGTTTTTTTTGTTTTTTTTTTTTTGCGGTATGCGGGCCTCTCACTGTTGCGGCCTCCCCCGTTGCGGAGCACAGGCTCCGGACGCGCAGGCCCAGCGGCCATGGCTCACGGGCCCAGCCGCTCCGCGGCATATGGGATCCTCCCAGACCGGGGCACGAACCCGTATCCCCTGCATCGGCAGGCGGACTCTCAACCACTTGCGCCACCAGGGAGGCCCTTGTTTGTTGTTTTTTTGACATAAGTTTTGTTGTTATATTAGGCAGAGCTTGAAGAGATGAACTGAAATAAGAGTAAGCAATTTCAAGGCATTTTGACTACAATTGTTGGACAACTGAGTGGAGAGAAAACACTGGAATGCCTTATTACCATTCTCTCTCAACAGCCTAGTTGGACCCCAGGGAATATTTTTTCAGGGGGAGGGTGATTTAAAGGCAGTGAAGAATGAGCAGGCTAGTTGAGATCAAGCTAGCTGGGATCAGATTGAGTAGGGCCAGTAAGGTTGGTACTAACTTGGGGGAATTGAGTGGGGACGATGAGGCTGAAAATGTAGGAAAACATTTCTCCAAACACACCTGGCCATTGGTCCTAAAGAAAAATCAAGAGACTTTAAAAATATTGCAGGTTACTAAACATTTCTTAGCAACTAACCATGTCTGGAGGCTCATTACACCCGTCTAAGCCCATCAATTATTATATATGTCATCTAAGCTATTCATTTACACAGGAAAAATGCAATGGCAAGTGTTTAGAAAAATGCACAGATGTTACATGAAGATGTACGTTTTTCCCAACCAGAGGTTATATTATTTAAGATACGTTAGAACTATCTACAAGCTACTTTAATGAGATGGCGTTCTGAATGAAACAAGTTCAGTAAATCACTCAGCTTTTCTTCAGTCTTTTTCTCCTGCATGTAAAATTTTAACCACGGTGGAGGGAGAAAATCTCTGGTCCAAAAAACAACAAATTTCTCATCCTCAGGTACAGGTAAGTGGAAACTACAGCTCTTCAATGACAGCATTAGTCATTGTGATTTTAAAAAACTTGTTACAGAGTCAAATAACATGGTAAGTGTCATAAAATGCTTCAGCATATTCCTGTGCTTGTGCATTTGCTCTAAGGACATAAAGAGGCAAATCTTAAAGCAATGTGTTCTGGTCAAGAAACAGCTGGCGATGGCAGCAACCTGATATGGAGCCATCAAGAACTGAAGGTTTATTTTGAATGAGAGTTGTTGTCCACCTGTGAGACTGAGTGAAGGCCGCTGAGACTAAGTGCAAACAGAAGCAATAGTGAGTCCAGGTATGAAGTTATTGGGAATCTATCTTGTGTTCCATCTTTTTCTGCTGCCGTGTTCACACTGCATCCATAGACTGCAATTCTGTCTGTGGAGGAGGAATAACGTTCTTCAGTTTATTCTTATTCTTAATGACAACTTCTGAGCTGTCATGATTTGGAATTATAATGATAAAAATGGCTCCTTCAGATAAAAGAAGCAATATATTCCAAAGTCGAATTATGTATTGGACAAGTAAGAATGCCTCATCATTTGTCTTTAATATGCTTTGCCTCTACAGTTTGCCATCAGTTTTTATATTAGTTGTTCTCCCTTTTCTGTAGTTGTATAACTTTGAGCCAAGCCATTTCATCCTTCCTGGTCCCTACCAAGGTTACAATTGTATTGCTATAGACCGTAGGAACTGCTCAATTAATTATTTGTTGTTGAACAACCTAAAATTGCAACATTTTATATTTGGACACCACTTTAAGAATTTGCAAGTACTTTAGCATACCTTATTTAATTAAACTTCACCGTGACACAGAGATAATATTGTCCAAAATATGTGTTTTTTAAGCCTCATTATTTTATAGTCATACTCCATGTATCATACACACATATCACAGACACAGAGAAAGACAGACACATACCAATGTAAGCAATATTCCCCAAACTTATGCTTTGTGCTTTGTTTTAGGATTTCCTTATCAATAAGTTAAAAAGAAATAGAAACCCTCCTCCTAGTTATATTACAAAAAAAGACCATTTAATGATTCAGAAATCTTTCCCCTTTCCTTTTTTGGGGGGTTCCTATAATTATGTAAGGCACTGATTGGGCCAGTTACCACATGGAATATGAATATGAATAAGATGAAATTCTTCACTTCAGTGAGATTAAAAGTCATTTGCTTTCTTCACCCAATCCTTCCCAACCAGCACTCTCACTAGACAATTTCAGTTGAAAAAAAGGCACTTATTTTAGAACCTGGGGAGGCAAGCTGGAGCCTGGGCAGACTTTACACTTGTTGGAACTGTTCTGACAATGTTTAGATGTACAACACTCTTTTTCATCTGTTTGCCTTTATAATGCAAAGGATAGAGGCAAATGATTCAGAGCACAATCAGTGGGTCCAGAGTATTGAAATACTCCTCTTAATGACAATACCAACTTACTTTATTTGTTCATGGATCACTTGAAAAATGAGAAAGAACAGCAGGCCTTCAAGAGATAACCTAGAGAGCTGGCTCCCAATGCTTTCATTACCAAGAGAGGGTGTTAAAATGCATAGAAATGTTAAATCTCTACTAAAAAAAATCAATGAATGATACATCTAGTTGCAGTTCATTTGACCTTGATTTAAAAATCACTTGCAATCTTAAAAAAGAATGGTTCTGAAGTATAAAAAGTATTTGAGTTTCACCTGCTGAATGTTAATGCATTTGAAATATCAGAGGGGAAGCTGTCAAAAGGAAGAATATCTGTATCACCGCCCACATTCTCTCAAACAAAAAATTATAATGTAGTTGTATGGAAGTACATTCTGTGTAACACACATTTTGTTAAAATGTGTGTGTGTGATCCTATAGGCTTAAAAAGCATCAGGTCTGACCATGAGACAAAATAATAATACCACTAGTTGGTATTCATACAGCATTTTTCTGTTGAGGACCCTAAAGCGTTTTATGGGCATAACTCCATCTTCTTGTATTGTTATTTGGAATCTTAGCCAGAATGCTTTAGCAGATCTAGCAAGCCTCCCTGTAGATGAAGTTTTTAGGGATTTAATTTCTTGTTGCAAACCTGGGAGACAAGAGGGTAATGATCGCTAAACCTAGGCAACTCGTGCACCTGGGTAATGTCCCCGCGGAGTGTTGCTACACATGGTATGTAGGACATCATTTAAGCCCCAGTCCCAGCAATGCTACGTTCCATTTAATACTCTGCCAAGTAACAAATTAAAAGGCACAACTTTAACTCAATCACTTTTTGAAAGGTCTTTACTTCAAACTGTCTTTAGTCAAAAGTGATGATTTATTCCAAAAATGAAAATCTGACGAAGAGGCTATATAAGACTTTCTAGTGTTACAGAAACAGTCTATAAAATTATTTTTCTAGTTAAAGCATTTATATTTCACATCAAGATTGCTAAGATACCATATTAAAGGTTAAGATACCATATTAAAGAACCCCTGGGTCCTTATGATATGCGGATTTATCCAAGATAAAGCATATCGTTGCCATGGAGATCAGTAAATAGTCTTGATCTGGAATACTAGTTCCCACTGCCAAGACATGGGTAGAAGAAGGTGGTTCCCACAGACTCTGTTTTCTCTAGACTAAAAATACAGTAAGATTTCTATTAAAGGTCAATTAAAAAATTTCTTGGTGGTTTAGCCTAAAGGAAACATACCCTGTCATTTTCAGAACGATTATAAGCAGTGAGCTCATGATCCACTATTTTGAGATTATATGTGTATGCAATATTAATTATGCTCACTCTATGTCATATCAAAGGTGGTGTAGCAACTGCAGCTTTTTTTAGTGCTGTTTCATATGGTCTTAAAAAAATAAATAGTTTATAGAGATACATACATTACAGACATAAGTTACTTCCTTTTAAGGTTGCCAGTATAAGCTTAGCACATTGAAGTTAACTCTTTAAAAAAGTTGGTTGGTTTGCAAAATATTGCTCCAGATGGTGTGATGAACATGAATTCTATTAATATTGTTTTTATGCCCTCTAGTCAAGAAAGCTAAAGCCTTGCAATTTTTCCTGAAGTTTATTATTAAATATGTCAACATAAATTTAATTAACATATATATATATATATATATGAGGCTATAGAATTTGCAAATTGATTTTACCACCAATCATTTTGCCTGATGTACTTCACAATCCTGTGAGATAGGCAGGGCTGGTAATTAGTTACTAGCCTCTTTTCATATGGTGAGATTTAGGATTAAAAAGATTAAAACATTTGCCTAAAGCTACATAGAAAGATTGAGCACCAGATCCGAAAAATGAAAACTGCTCTCACTGCTCTACTGTAGTATTATGAAAACAACATACATCCTCTTATGCAATCACTCCTATAAGCTCTATCATTACATCATCAAGATTTATGAATTTAATTCTGTGACAATTAACACTAAATTCTCATCAAAATACCGAAAATTTGGTTGAACTAAATAACAGTGAAGTATAGTTATCCATTGATTGGGGCTGGGTATTGTACATGGTCCTATAAATTAGGCTATGTATTGTAAGAAAATTTGACTCACATTGAAAAGAACTAATTTTCAGTTTCATTTTAAACTCTTCCCAAATCAAGTTTTATTTTTCTACTCAGAAGGTGAATCTCCTTTTTCGTCCCTTTTTTTTTTTTTTACCCCAATGACCTCTTGTGGCCTGTCAGCCCTAGTAAGTTTCTCATTGTATAACTTAACTTGTCTTGGGGTGTTACTTTGATGGAGGGCAAGATAGCACAGCCAGGTTTAAAATATTATTGTTATTAATCCTCATGTTGTCTTCCTTTAAGGTATGTTCTTTTTTTTTTTTTTTTTGTGGTACGCGGGCCTCTCACTGTTGTGGCCTCTCCCGTTGCGGAGCACAGGCTCCGGACGCGCAGGCTCAGCGGCCATGGCTCACGGGCCCAGGCGATCCACGGCATGTGGAATCTTCGCGGACCGGGGCACAGAACCTGTGTTCCCTGCATTGGCAGGCGGACTCTCAACCGCTGCGCCACCAGGGAAGCCCAGGTATGTTCTTTATATAGAGTATTTGTTCGGCTGTTTCCAGTTTTAAATGAGTGTAATGCATCAAGGGATCCACGCTAACTAAAGAACTGAAGTATATGCATATTGATGGGCTCTGCTTGTAGTTCTAAAGTCCGTGCTTTCCTCTGCTGAAACATCACTTTTTTCATGCAGGCTCATCCCTCCCTGAACACAATTTATAAAAGCTGTAACTCGACTTGATAAGGAACTCATTTTTCTCACCTGCCCCCCAGGAGAGACATCTGCTGGTTCCTGCTACCCAGGTCCCCAGAGTTAAATGTTTCATGTCTCTAACGGCTTCCTTATCACCTTACCCTTCATTCCTACGAGCCACCCCCATGACTTTCCACAATTTTAATTCTCTCCTTAAATTATAGAGTTCGCTTCTTATGTTTGCAACCAGAGAATACTGCTTGCTACAGAAGAGTAAAAATAAAGTGTTTTAATTAGTGCTTTCTCCCCATTTGAGCAGTACTGTAAAATAACCCAATATTTTTGTCATCAAGCATTATTTATTACAGCAATATTATACTTTTCCTAAATTTCTAACATTCATTTACTGAGATATTGTACCTTTTGCTTGACTCTCACAATGTTTTTCATCCCCTGTTTTAGGGGGAGGGGGCCCAAATGAAATGTACCTGTTTACCAAAGCGCCCTAAAATATTGTTTGAAGCTGTGGGTCCCAAACTGTATCAGACTCAGCTGGGTTTCAGACTCACTCATTTGGATAGTGCACCACTTAACAGTCTCATTTAGGAGACAGAAACTGAAGTTCTGGTTGCCTAGGTAATTCTCTAGGTCAAGGACAAAATTGTGTCTCCTTTTCACCAGTCTAGGAATCTGTTTGCTCTGCTAATTGAACTACTCCAATCACATCAATACTGTCGCTGACCTGCAGTGAGGCAGGTAAGAAATCCGTTCCACGGTGGCGGATGAGCCTCCTGCGTGCCGCCCACGTCTTTTTTTTTTTTTTTTTTTTTTTTTTTTTTTTGCGTTACGCGGGCCTCTCACTGTTGTGGCCTCTCCCGTTGCGGAGCACAGGCTCCGGATGCGCAGGCCCAGCAGCCATGGCTCACGGGCCCAGCCGCTCCGCGGAATGTGGTATCCTCCCGGACCGGGGCGCAAACCCGTGTCCCCTGCACCAGAAGGCGGACTCTCAACCACTGCGCCACTAGGGAAGCCCCGCCCACAAGTCTTAGCATAACAGATACTACTTGGCAAAGGTAAATGTACCAAAGTGAAAGCCATTTTCTTGGTGAGTTCATTTATTCCTCACAGAGCATTAGTATTTCCCCCTCAAAGATCATCCTTACGTGACTGTGAAGAGATGCCTTCCAAACTCTTGAAATCACGAGGAGTAAAGACTAGTGGGGGAAGTGTGACAATGGGTGGCTCTCACCCCCACTGCCCCTAGTGGTTAAAGCTCAGTTGATCTCTTGTCTTTCCCAATTTTGTATATTTACAAAAAACCCAGTTTCCGGGAAGCCTATGTTCAGTTCAGGGACAGAAAATAAACACAAGCATCATCATATCCACTCTTCATCCCTTCTCCTTCTTAACATGTTAAAGGAGGAATGATGAGAACTTCGAGAAAACAGTTAAGTTGAAAACTTATTTTCTCGAATCCAGTCTGCTTCTCCTCCTGTGTCCCTATGTCAGCCATGATCACAACCATTTGCACAATGACCCAGGTTGGGAACCAAGCTTTCCAGCTGGTTTCTGTGCCTCCTGTCTCCTCTCTACATTGCATCCAATGTGATATATATTTTTTCAATGGACATTTAGGTTACTTCTATGTCCTGGCTATTGTAAATTGTGCTGCTATGAACATTAGGGTTCATGTATCTTTTTGAATTAGAGTTTTCATATTTTCCAGATATATGCCCAGGAGTGGGATTTCTGGTTCATATGGCAACTCTATGTTTAGTTTTTTGAAGAACCTCCATACTGTTCTCCATAGTGGCTGCACCAATCTACATTCCCACCAACAGTGTAGGACGGTTCCCTTTTCTCCACACCTTCTCCAGCATTTATTATTTGTAGACTTTTTGATGATGGCCATTCTGACTGGTGTGAGGTGATACCTCATTGTAGTTTTGATTTGCATTTCTCTAATAATTAGTGATGTTGAGCATGTTTTCATGTGCCTGTTGGCCATCTGTATGTCTTCTTTGGAGGAATGTCTATTTAGGTCTTCTGCCCATTTTCTGATTTTTTTTTTTTTTGACACTGAGCTGTATAAATTGTTTGTATATTTTGGAAATTGCCCTTGTCAGTCGCATTATTTACAAATATTTTCTCCCATTCCATAGGTTGTCTTTTCATTTTGTTTATGGTTTCCTTTTCTGTGCAAAAGCTTTTAGGTTTAATTAGGTCCCATTTATTTATTTTTGTTTTTATTTCCATTATTCTAGGAGACAGATCCAAAAAAATATTGCTGCAGTTTATGTCAAAGAGTGTCCTGCCTATGTTTTCCTCTAGGAGTTTTATAGTATCTGGTCTTACATTTAGGTCTTTAATCCATTTTGAGTTTATTTTTGTATATGGTGTTAGAGAATGTTCTAATTTCATTCTTTTACATGTAGCTGTCCAGTTTTCCCAGCACCACTTTTCTCCTTTGTACAATATGATCTTTACTAAGTTCGGATCTGATTTTATCACTCTGCTGATATAAATCTTTCTGTGGCTTCTCAGTGCTTTGTGGTTACTCTCAAATTCCCCAGCTTGCTATACAAGTTCCTTCCTGATTTGACACTTGCCTGCTTCTTTCAGCTCATCTTCCAGCCCTGTCTCCCAAGCACCTTTTGCTCCAGTCGTATTAAACTATTTGCCTCTGTGCTCAAGGATTTCACAGAGATAGATGTCATTCTCTCTACTTAAAAACTTTCTTGATATTTTTTTCTCTACCCATTAGATTTTCATTCTTCAAGACCAAGTTTTTGAAAAGGAACCCGTCTGATCTCTTAATGATAAAGACATGTTTTCCTGTGTCTCCAAATCATCCTCAGCAGCCATTTTAGCACCTGTCACATAAGATTACATTGCTGCTTTATGGCTCTGTCTTCCACTAGATGTAAAACTCTAGAAGGGGAAACAGTATTTCCCTTTGTCTTTATATGCCCCAGCACCTAGTCGTGTGCATGGAATGTAGAAAGCGATCAAATTTGCTTTTGGAATTAAGGAAGAAATTTGAATGAGTCAATAAAACAAGTAGGTAGATGATGTAGACAAACATCTGAAGTCAGCCAGGAAGGCAGACTTGCAAAGTACGCTTTCCCACAAACAGTTCCTCATGGCTAACTATCTCCTTGTGCAATCTCACCTCCAATCTTTCCATCTTGCTGAAACCACGTTTTTCAGGCCCAGCCTGCCCACTCTCCCTAGGACTCTAGGTGATACTCACTTCCCTCTGTAATAAGCATCTATTGGGTATCATGTACTCTTGCTTAACCAAGCTGTTTCATTTCCCTGAACCAATTAGCTCCAAATTTCCACCTCTTCTGATATGTTTTTCTCAATTAATTAGAAAAAGAAGTAAATTCCCATGAGTATTCCTGTATCTAAACATGGAACTTATCAACCACTTTAACCTGAACTCTGGACAGCTGCATTGCTTTGTTAGGCTACAGTATATAAAGGAAAGGATGAGAGCTGCATATCATATCCAGAGACCAGAGTGTGAACCTCAGTCTTCTCATTTTTATCTGCGTCATGTACGTAGAGTGTGTTACCTTTCTCTTTAAGCCTCAGGCTCTTTCAGCAATGTTGGGGATTACAATATCTTCCATAAGCAGTTTTGATAGTATTAAAGGATGAGATCTGCAAGGCCTTTCATCCCGGCCTAACACATAGTAGTTTCTCTGTAGATCAATAGTAATTATGTATATTAATATGAAGAATCTTTCCACTGGTATCTGATATACTGAATTTCATTTGGTTTCACACTCCTAGGTCATTAAATATTTTAAATCAAATTAAATAGAGTATGTGAGACAAGAGGATCTGAGTCCTAAATAGTAAAAAGATTTTATTTCAGTTATAGTAACATTACATACATTGATGTGTGAATATTGAGGTCACTTGATTTCTTTTTTTTTTGGGGGGGGGTAGCACTGTTTTTGCGGAGCACAGGCTCCGGTCGCGCAGGCTCAGTGGCCATGGCTCATGGGCACAGCCGCTCCGCGGCATGTGGGATCTTCCCAGACTGGGGCACGAACCCGAGTCCCCTGCATTGACAGGCGGACTCTCAATCACTGCGCCACCAGGGAAGCCCCCACTTGATTTCTTGATTGGAAAGTTTTTTATCATTACCCTTCAAATGTAGATGTGGACATAAATGTGAAAGACAGAAAAAGATCCAGGTCTGCATGTTTTCCTACACTGTCCTTCCCTTTGCCCATTTACTTCATCCTTTCTTGCCATTATTTCCATGGTTCTGTGATCTCCTGTTTGAGTACTCAGTGTTCTTATTTTTGCTCATATCTGGCCCAGTTCATTATTTAGAGGGCTTTATTTAACTCACTTCTCTGGCTTACTAAATTCAATCTCCCACGGTTTTCTTTTTCTTTTTTTTCTTTCTTTCTTTTTTTTGGGCGGGGGGGATACACGGGACTCTCACTGTTGCAGCCTCTCCCGCTGTGGAGCACAGGCTCCGGACGCGCAGGCTCAGTGGCCATGGCTCACGAGCCCAGCCGCTCCGCGGCACGTGGGACCCTCCGGGACCGGGGCACGAACCCGCGTTCCCTGCATCAGCAGGTGGACCCCCAACCACTGCACCACCAGGGAAGCCCACCCCACGGTTTTCTTAAAGACTTGTGTAAACCTTTTCTTCCTGTGCTGACGATTCTCCATGTGCCTCCTTAGATCCATTCTTTCCTTTCTATATCCTGCTCCGTAGCCTGGGAGATCAACCTCAAGAATAGAATCACCTGGATTTTCTTGCCCTCTGGCTTTCAAATGCGCCCAGTCAATGAGAGGCACTGGAAAGATCCTGAAGCCTGGGAGAAGAGGTGTGTTAGATTCCTCCTGCCACATCAGCTCACTCCTTGACTGGCCAGAGTCCTGGCAGGGGCTGCTCTTGTTCTGGCCCCAGCTTCTGTTGGACAGACCCACATCCATAGCTCCATCTCTGTGAGGCTTCATTAACACTTTTGTTTCCCTTATTATTTTATGTGTAGGTGTGAAAGAGCCTTCCTGATATCAGAGTTCCTGGGCAACTCATGTATTCTTTTTGGTTCCTGAACCCTGCTCCAACATCTATAAAAATCCCTTCATGAAATCCTTTTCAGTTAAATCTTTCCTGCTGGGATCTGATTCAATTTCAGTATATCATCAGTGCCAGGAAAAAGATATTTGCTTGCTGGGATTTGGCTCCAAGGGCTCACAGTGGGTGAGATTACTTGTTAAGTGATGAGGTTGAGGTCTATGGTAGTTAAATTACTTGCCCAAGATCACACGGCTGGTCAATGCATAGTCAGTCCTTTCAAATATTTATTGAAACCTAGAATTAGTCAGGCAGTGGAGATAAAGATAAAACATAGCCCCTGCCCTTAATGACTTGCATTTTAGTAGAGGAGAGAGATATATAACCCAATATTTAAAATATAGCAAGAATAAATGCCCAGTGCTAAGATAACTGGAGTAGGAAAACCCAACTTAATCTAGGCTTGGCAGTTGAAACAAAAAGATGAGATGGGGGAGAAAGATGGTTATTTGAGTAGCGTGTAAAGCATGCCTTCAATCTGTCTTCTCTCACCATTTTTCTTGCTGCAGCTCTGCTGATTAGAGCCTAGTCCAAGCCCCAATTTTTTTCTCCTGGAGCACGGTAACAGCCTTCTGTAAAGTAGTATATAATCCCTACTGCCCGTCCTTACGCTGTGGTCCATTCCTTACACTGTGGTCAACATAAGTTTTCAAAATGCAAATCTGAGACAATTCTCTGCTTAAAAGTGTGCAATAACTCTCAATTTTCCTTAGGATAAAGAAAAGGCTTAATAAGGGCTTACATTGACTGGTTTCTGCCCCTGTCACTGACTTTGTTTCTGACTACTCATCTCTTCTCTCTCTCTCTCTTTTTTTTTTTTAAATAAATTTATTTACTTATTTTTGGCTGTGTCGGGTCTTCATTGCTTCGCGCTGGGTTTCTCTATTTGTGGTGAGCAGAGGCTACTCTTCATTGCGGTGTGTGGGCTTCTCATGGCGGTGGCTTCTCTTGTTGCAGAGCACCGGCTCTAGGCTGCGGGCTTCAGTGGTTGCCGCACGCGGTCTCAGTAGTTGTGGCTCGCGGGCTCTAGAGTGCAGACTGAGTAGTTGTAGCGCACAGGGCTTAGTTGCTCTGTGGCATGTGGGATCTTCTCAGACCAGGGATCGAACCCGTGTCCCATGCATTGGCAGGTGGATTCTCAACCACTGCACCACCAGGGAAGCCCCTCTTTTTGTTTTAACCTATCCAGCCTTCTTTTAGTTCCTTGAAAATATTATTCTCCTCCATCCCACGACTTTTGTGCATTCTGTTCCCTGTCTTTAAAGGCTCCTCTGAACTTCCTGCTATTTATCTGGTAATTTCGATCCAACCTTCAAACATTAGCTGGAAAATCACTTCTTTGAGGAAGATACCTCGGAAAATTCCCAGGCCACACGAGGCCCCCATTATATGCTTTCCTAACACCATACAAGTTATTTTTTGCAGCATTTATCCCAAGTCTAATGAAATTAAATGCAGTCAATTTTATATTTTTCACTCCTTGAGAACGGGTATGATTTCCATTTCTTCACCACCTTATCCCCCGCATTAGATCAAATGCTATAATGATGGTAAAACCTCAGTAATTTTTGAATGACTGTGTGAATGATTATGAAGAAAACCTGGACTCTGAGAAAGTGTTGTACATTAGGGAAACGTGCATGTAATTTGGAGTGATGAAACATGAGGCTGGAGAAGACTACAAAAGCCAAATCTTGAAGGGCCTTAAATGCATAATAAGTTTGGACTTACTGTTAAGTGTGAAAAGCGGCCACTTTTTTTTTTTCTTTTTTTTTTAAGCTTGGAATCTTTCAGGTTTGTTGCCTGGCTGAAGAAGGGATTGTCATAGAGAGAAGCCGGAGTGAAGCAGACTAATTAAGGGGCAAATGCATTCATCTGGCAGAGGAAAATTAAGCGCAGTTATTTTTCAAATTTGCTGCATATCTTCATCACCTGGATAGCTAATAAATCCCACAGAGGCCCAGACTCCTTGAAGTGGGATAGGGCATAAGCCTTTGTATTACAAATTTCCCCAGGGGATTCTGATACCCATACATTTCTTTTTTTCCAGTCGATTAGTTTACTATTGCTTTTCTTTATAAGGATGGAAAAAGTCACACAGATGTCAATAAGCATTTTGGACTTCCCAGGGCTGTCTTCCTTCCTTTTGTTTCTGGTACTGTATTGTCGGTCATCATTGGTCATATGTTTTCAGCAGCTGGGGATCAAGTGTTGATTTTTCTCTCCCAAAATAATTTAGCCTTTTCAAAGAAGTTTTCTGTTGTAGCCTTTCTGATTAGCCTTGTCCCTATTTCTTCTTAGAAGCCCTTGATTTCTCCATAAAGAAAACTTAAACGTGTCATCAAACATGTATCCTTACAAAAAGTAGACTCTATTTTGCAAAAGAACTTCTAGCAAGCTTAGTGGAGGTATGTGTTACCTTTCTCTGATTCTTTTACCCTACTGTATCACTGTCTTCTCTAATTCCTTTATCTCAGGCTAATCTCTGGCCTCAGCCTGTCTGCACTGAGTGTCTCACTGTGCCACCTTGGGTTTTCTACTCCCACAGAGCTGTGTCTGAGGTGCTGGTGCTTTGAGAGTCCAGGTACCTCATGGAGAGAGGTAGAGAGGGAAGGGGCATAAACATATCCATTTGCATTGTCAAAAAAAAAAATGCCCTTCTAAATAGGGCCTCCTATGTGCTCACTAGACCACTTTGTGGCCTGGCTGGGGCAGGAACTACCATCTCCATGGTAAAGACACCAGGACTCATAAGGGTTAAATGACTGCTTAAGGTCATGCAGTTTGGGAGCATTCCAAGTTAGTTTTTGTCTGTATCTTCTGAATGCAGCTTCAGGATTCTTTCCACTACTTCATGCCTACATCTCTATTTTGGGAATACTCTCAGTAGTGCTTGAACATGTCTTTGGGAAATCCTGTCATTCACTTAAGCACTTTGTGAGGTGCTTTGATTATGGAAAAAAAAAAAAGAATCTTAAAGCTTTGCTATGATGACAACTAAGAATGTTAACAGCCTATTAAAATAAGACATAAGGATTTAGGAAGATATGTATAATCACACTGAATGTCCTCAAAAGCACAGTGATTAATACCGCTGGGTTTCCCCCATAGAAGACATGACGAGAATAGTAGCAGGAGACAGCTCATTCTGTTTCTGGGATAGGTAAGTTTTCTTCCACAAATGCAGGATAAAAGGATGATATTGTCACTGATTTTCATTCCATACAAACAGCATAGTACCAATTGTGGAGTACAAGATACTAAAATGCCTTTGAGAAGAGCAATAAAAGAGGTATGATATTGGACTTTGGATCAATGACTGAATGACTTTGGATTCAGGGTGACTTGAGCTCCTTGTAGGGCTGTGGCTAAAATTAAATGAAATAAGAAAAAAAAGTTGTTACACAGTGCCTTGAACGTGTGTTAAATACAATTTAGTAAATTGCTTTATGCTGTCAGATAAATGAGATTGTTGACCTGAAACATACTGCCATATATTTCTCCAGAACAGATGGGTTTATTTGGGATCAGCAGAGAATTGCAGTTTGGGGTCTGCAACTATGGCCGTCCCCTCAGGGCAAGAGAAGGAGAACACTTTTATAGAGAGGAAAAGGAAGTTGGGTGGGCTCTGGTAAACAAGGGGTCCATGGCTTTTCATTGATAGAATCCTTCCCAGGAAAGAAGAGAAGTCTTCTTCCTGTTGGGATCTGCTATCATCACGGGGTGTGAGAGCTCTCCCTCTGGTCTCACAACTCTACTCAATTGAGGTTTATTAATGTTTTATATTTCCCCCCTTTGATCAAGATTTTTTCTTTGAAGGTGTCTCTAATCAAGAGTCAGGTTTTTCTAGTTTCAGCATCTTTTTGTCTCTCAATGTCAAGAAAGGCATTTCCTGGGTGTAGTGCCTCAGAAAGTGCACAAATTGGAAACCTGTTAAAGTCACAATCTAGTAACAAAGAGGGAGAACTTTAAGGCACTTTTTTATCTAATGTCCATATGTTATCAAGATCATAAGACATTGGAGATCATCTGAAGCATTATGTCATCTTCAAAAGTTTGGTGACAAACTTCCAACAGGCCTGTGTCTGAATATTTTTCCAAATCTGTTTCAGTTTCAGGAAAATTGTGCGTTCAAGTCACCAGATGATGTGCAGGCCCAGACAGGGTTTGGCGCTTTCTTTAAGTGTGTCACGTGAATCCAAGAGTTTATTCCTTGGAATTTGGCAACAAAGGGCTTGGTTAGCAATACTTGATAGGAGCCTTTTCAGTGAAGTTACAGAGAGTTCTTCTGGAAGTATCTTTTCCAATGGATGACATTCTTATCTAGTGATTTTCATCCAATGCTGGGCCTTGACTTTGCTAACAAGCACATGAACTAGCTGATATAAATTAGAGAATCTACACTGATAAGTTTGAAGGACTATATTAAATTCCTCAGAAAATCTGTGAGGATCTTCAGTTACTTTGGGAAAATCTTTGACTATGGATCACAGTTCAACTTTAGTTTAGGGAGACTATGAAATTAGGGTTTAGCCTCTATATCCTCAGATGCCTTAATTTTAAAGAGACAGGTTCTGAAAAATTCAGAGGAAAGGAGAGTGGGGAAGAGTTTCAGAGAAAAGGGAAAGTTTGGTGGGAGAATTAGTATGGGGGGGTTGAGGGTATAGTGGAAGATTAGGCTGCTTAGAAGGGAAGGAAGAAGATGGCACAGGAGGTGGGGCCTGAAACAAAGAACCCAAGAAAGGACAGCCTGAGGCTTTGAGAACCATTTTATCTTTATTTAAGTGTTTGTTTGCTTCAGTTAATCTTAACATCTTGTTTTGTAGAGAGGCAATTTTAGACTCCTGAAAACACCGGGAAGCCTCAAGGTACAAATGGAAATAAGCATTCTACTCAGGTCTGGAAATTTTTGTGATATTGTAGTCCAATTTGGTTTTAAGGAAATTAAGTTTGAGGATTTCAAAAGTTCCCCATAATGGCCATTGATATGTTAAATTGCTTTAGGTCAGGCCCATCCGTTTAGTTAAAAATGTGCATGAGGAAGGACCTTAGTTTTTAAACATAAGATCAGCTGGAATCCTTGTAGGGGGGATGCCCTCAAAACACTTAGCGATCCCATTTCCTAGAGCATTTTCCTCCAGAAGAAAGAAAAATTTTCAAACGGCTTAGACAGCTTACAGCACAAATGGCTCAATTCAAACAGTTTGCAAGACAATTCCAACCAATTCAAAGGAAACAGTTTGGTCCCAGAGGAGCCAGGCAAAGGGCTTTTCAGCCTGTTTCCAAAAAATAGCTCTTCCAAAGGAATAGGCCTAAGGCTGTAAACCTGGTAGAGTATCATTTGAAGCCAGCCCCTTCCAAAGGAATTGGGCCAAAGGCAATTTCAGCCAGCATCAGATGAAAATTTGATCTCAAGATAAGATTAGATAAAAAAATGAGTATTTGCATACAGAACATGGCCTTAACCAGAAAGATGAAAATTTTATATAGATCCTGAATAAAGCCTGGAGAACTTCAAATGCAAAGAGGACAAAGACATACTTCAAAGCCAGTGTTAGCAAGAAAAGCAGTGAATGACAATGGGCTCAACTGTGGGTACCACACCTGTTTGCTCACCAGCCCCAGAACCATTGGGAGTCTTCTCTGGTCCCTCTATTGGCCACCGAAATGTTGACCTGAAACAAATAGACTGCAAGGTATTTCCCCAGCAAAGATGGGTTTATTTGGGATCAGCAGAGAATTGCAATTTGGGGTCTGCAACCATGGCAAGGGAAGGAGGACAGTTTTACAGAGAAGAAAAGGAAGTGGACAGGGCTCTAGTAAACAGTCAGTCCATGGTCTTTCATTGGCTGAGTCCTTGCTGGGAAAGAAGAGGAGACTTTCTTCTTCCTGTTGGGCTTTGCTTTCATCACAGGGAGTGTGAGCTCCCCCTCATGGTCTCTCAATTCTATTTAATTGAAGTTTCTGTTTATTAATTTTTTACAAGATCAAAGCATTCAGAAAATGCTCCTGGATTTGGGGGGGAAATAAAAAAATAGTTCACAACAGTCAAAATTAGTTATTTTAACCAATAATAAGCTGGCAACACATCTGAAAACTTTTCTTTATAAATTTTCTTTTGTAAAAGTGATCCTAAGCCACAGATTGCATTTATAATCATCTAGGGGGTAAAACAAACAAACAAAATATACCCCAAATATCAAGGCTTACTTCAGACCAATTAAATCTGAATTTCTGGGGAGAGTCAAGATATATATATATATATATATATATATATATATATATATATATATGCTCCCCAGGTGATTCTAACATGTGAGCACAGGTGAGAAACATGGGTTTGTAACATCAATGGTCTTGGGTAACTTAATCACAGAGACTTTCTTTCAATGACCATGATTTATGTGTGTCTATTTCAGGGTCAATGATAAAGCCCATTGGTTTGTGCCCTCCTTTCTTCTCATGATGGTTCTATTCATAATCCCTCAGTTTCCTGAAGAGGATCTGGCAGACACATCAGCCTGCAGTGTCTCTTGAAATGTTAAGTGACGTGTAAAACTAATTTGAGAGCTGGTCCAGAGCTGAAGCCTTGCAGCTGGAGGAAAGAAACAAATGCAGAGGCTTCTTAGTGCTTGATTACAAGTTGCTGTGACTGTTTCTTACTTTTCCTTATCTCCCTGGTTACTTTCCTTTCCCATTTTTCCATTACTTATCTATTAATTTGTGTTTCTCAGTTTCTTGTTCATTTTTCTTTATCTTTTCTTTCACTTTCTCTTCTCAGAGAAAGCATACTTGCTTGAGGATAAGAAAACTAAGCTGACATATATCCAGCTGTAATGCCAGCAAGTTCTACCAGCTCCACTTTGATTTTTGATTCCATAACAGTTTTGGAGTGGCTTAGATTTTTTTTGATTCCTAGATTAACACAGTACAACTTAGCTTTTGTATTAATGGTGTGTCCCAGGAATACTTATCAAATGTTAATTGGTTAAATTTTAATGGTTATCCAATGGTTATGTGTTGGTGTACAATTGTTCAAAGTAATCTCTTAATATCATTTTTACTTCTGTAGAATCACTAGTAATGTCCTCATCTTCATTTCTCATTTAATAATATTTCTCCTTTTTCTTTTTCTTAGTTCATCTAGCTAAATATTTGTCAATTTTGTTGGTCTTCTCAAAGAATCAACTTTTTTTTTTTTTTTTTTTGTGGTATGCGGGCCTCTCACTGCTGTGGCCTCTCCCGCTGCAGAGCACAGGCTCTGGACACGGCAGGCCCAGCGGCCATGGCCCACAGGCCCAGCCGCTCCGTGGCATGTGGGATCCTCCTGGACCGGGGCATGAACCTGTGTCCCCTGCATCAGCAGGCGGACTCCCAACCACTGTGCCACCAGGGAAGCCCCAAGAATCAACTTTTGATTTCAATAATTTCCTCTATTATTTTCTGTTCTCTACTTTGTTTATCTCCACTCTAACTTTCATTATATCCTTCCTTCTGCTAGCTTGGGGTTTAGTTTGTTCTTTTTTATGTGGTTCCTTAAGTTGTAAAATTAAGTTGTTGATTTGAGATTTTCCTTGTTTTTATTTTTTAATGTAAGCATTTATAGCTATAAATTTCTGCCTTAAGCACTGCTTTTGCTACATTCTATAAATTTTGGCAAATTGTGTTTTAATTTTCATCTAAGTATTTCCTAATTCCACTTGTAAGTTTTTCTTTGATCCATTGGTTGTTTAATAATGTGTTGTTGAATTTCAAAAAAATTGTGAAACTTCCAGTTTTACCTCTCTTACTGATTTCTGTCTTCCACTGTGGTCAGAAAAGATACTTTGTATGAAATCTATCTTTCATATCTATTGAGACCCTAATTTTTAATGTATTAGTCTCATAAATCATGTTGAAAACAAAAATGCAGTTACAAACTCCACTTGTTACAAACTCCACAGTCGTTACAATAATGCAAGCTGTTATACTTGCCCTTATATTGTCCTTTATTGCGATCTTTATTTTGCCTTATAGTTTTCAGTTACTATCTAGTATCCTGTCTTATCACCCTGCAAGTGCTCCCTTGATCATTTCTTGCTAGGTGGGTCTAGTGGTAACAGACTCCCTCAACTTTTCTTTTTTTTTTTTTTTTTTTTTTTTTTTTTTTTTTTTTTTTTTTGCGGTATGCGGGCCTCTCACTGTTGTGGCCTCCCCCGTTGCGGAGCACAGGCTCCGGACGCGCAGGCTCCGGACGCGCAGGCTCAGCGGCCATGGCTCACGGGCCTAGCCGCTCCGCGGCATATGGGATCCTCCCAGACCGGGGCACGAACCCGTATCCCCTGCATCGGCAGGCGGACTCTCAACCACTTGCGCCACCAGGGAGGCCCCCTCAACTTTTCTTTATCTGGGAATATCTTAATAGCTCCCTCATTTTTGAAGGATAATTTTGCCAGATATAGGATTCTTGGTTGACAGTTGTTTTCTTTTAGCATTTTGAATATATTGGCCCACTGTCTTGTGGCCTCCCAAGTTTCTGATCAGAAATACGTTGATAATCTTATTGAAGATACATTGTATATGATGAATTGCCTCTCTCTTGTGTTTTTTAAATTCCCTTTGTCTTTGTCTTTCTGAAGTTTGATTATAATGTGTCTCAGTATGGACCTCTTTGAATTCATCTTCCTTGAAATTTGTTAAGGTTCTTGGATGTTTATATTCGTGTGTTTCATCAAATTTTAGAAGTTTTTTTTAGTCATTGTTTCTTCATATATTCTCTCTGCCCTATGTCTTTCTCTTTTCCACCTGGAACTCCCACAATATGTATGTTGGTCCACTTGATGGTTTGCCATAGGTCCGTTAGGCTTTGTTCATGTTTCTTCAATCTTTTTTCTTTCTCTTCCTCAGACTTGGTAATTTCCAATGTCCTATCTTTAAGTACTCTGATTCTTCCATTTACTGAAATCTGCCTTTGAATTCTTCTAGTGAAATTATCATTTTGGTTAGTGTACTTTTCAGTTCCAGAATTTATTTTTGGTTTCTTTTAAGGTTTTCTATCTGTTTATTTTTATTTATTTTTTTTTTTCTTTTTGCGGTATGCGGGCCTCTCACTGTTGTGGCCTCTCCCGTTGCGGAGCACAGGCTCCGGATGTGCAGGCCCAGCGGCCATGGCTCACGGGCCCAGCCGCTCCGCGGCATATGGGACCCTCCCAGACCGGGGCACGAACCCGTATCCCCTGCATCGGCAGGCGGACTCTCAACCACTGCGCCACCAGGGAGGCCCACTATCTGTTTATTGATACTTCCATTTTATTCACAAATCATTTTCTTGACTTTCTCCACATCTTCTTTAGTTCTTTGAGCATTTTATGATAGCTGTTTTAAAATCTTTATCTACTATATCTGCCATCAGGTCTTTTTCATTGACCATTGCTGTTGATTTATATATTTTTTTTCCTTGAAAGGGCCATGTCTCAGGTCTTTCTGAGCCTTTACTGTGCATGTGCAGTCACTTTCTAATTTTCCCCATACATGTAATTGTTTTAGATGTCCTAGTCTTTAATGTATGGCTCCCAAAAAGGGAAAAAGAGAAGAATGAAATGGGGGGAGGGCAGTTGGCCTTTAAATCCCCTGGAAAATCACTTCAGCTAGAGGGAGAAGGCTTGGCAAAAATGGGAGGAAGTGCAACAAAAATAGCTGCCATCTCTCTGTCTGCATCTGTATGATCAGGAGCAGCAAACAGCAGTCAGAACACAGATCCCCCAATATTTGGAGGAGAGGGTCCATTTTGCCCACCCTGGTTCCCACAAGCTGTGTGCAAGCTGCTCTAGGAACATGTGCATGGCTGCCTGCTGTGTAGCTGGGAGTGGGAGATGGGTAGCTGCTACTGTACGAAGAGCTGAAATAGACTGAAATTAACCACAATTTACTGTCCATGCCTTCTCCTGGGTATTGCAAACCTTCAATAGACTTGAATTTCAAAGACCAGAATTTCAAAACCGTCACGCCCAACAGATTCTGCTAGGGCAATTGCTGTCTAGGTGGAGAGACAGATTCCTGGTACTTCCTATTCTGCCATTCTTCCTAGAATCTCATGAATGGCTAATTTTTAGTCATTTCAATGAGAACCATTTCCTATTAATTAATTTAGCTTTCTAAAACGTTATTAATCTGGAATCCCAAGGAAGAAAACTTTCAAGAGAGATTTCTGATCATCATAAAAGTCTTTGTTCAACCTCCATTTTCCAAAAGTAAGGTACATATTGGAGTACAAATTTCAAAATAGACTTTTAGCCTTTTCCCTGTAATCCAATATGTTCAAATTTCAATACTCATATGCAAGCACTATGCACTAGAGATGATCAAAAATAGAGTTAAACCACATTTACTTCCTTAATGTTTATATTTATGTCAATACCAGTGTCTATGCAGTCCAGTTTTTCTTCTCTTTACCTCAAAAATAAAACTCAAGATAAATTCCAGACACCTCTTTGCTCTTCCAGCTCATATTGGGGCTGTAGGGGAGAGGGGAAAAAATTTCTATTTCAATAGAGATTTTCACTAACTATGCAACATCATTTTTCAAACCACATTGACTGAAGCATCTATGCACTTAATACTTCATTTATTCATCTGTAGTCTGAGTTCTTGTTACCACTAACAAGTTCTCAAGTTCTCAAGAAGTTCTGAAGTTCTCAAGAGCAAGTTTTCAAGTTCTTCAGCACAGTCTAGTGAGTCTAATCTCTGTTGAGATAAACTTTAATCAAATTACTGATTTAGCTGTCATGTAAAAGTTAACCTGTTAGTTGCTGGGGATACAACAGTAAGTCATAGATTTGCTTCTTAAGAATCTCTCAGGGCTTCCCTGGTGGCGCAGTGGTTGAGAGTCCGCCTGCCGATGCAGGGGACATGGGTTCGTGCCCCGGTCCAGGAAGATCCCACATGCCGCGGAGCGGCTGGGCCCATGAGCCATGGCTGCGGAGCCTGCGCGTCCGGAGCCTGTGCTCCGCAACGGGAGAGGCCACAACAGTGAGAGGCCCGCATACAGCAAAAAAAAAAAAAAAAAAAAGAATCTCTCAGACTATTGGGTGGAAGATGTTGGATCATAGGAAGAAGACATACATGATCAATTATATTAAAGCACAGTAAGCGCAATAGTAGAGAGCACAGAAGGGGAAAAAAAGAATAAGTGCTGCTTGGAGGAGTCATAAAAGGACATTACAGGGATGATACCTGGTCCTCAGCCTTGAAAGATAATTAGGAGTTAACTACACAGAGAATATAGGGACAGTAAAATAAATGGACAGCATATGCAATGAATGACACATTGGTATATTCAAAGATGTGAAATTCAGAATGGCTCGATCAGGGTGTTTATAGAGAAAAGGAGTGGGGGATAGATTTTGAAAAGTTTGCTAAAAGCCAGATTTGCAGGGTTTTATACTCTGAACCAAAGACATTAGACTTGATACCATAGGCAATAGAGCAGAAAAAAAAAAAGAATTTTAAATCAGAGAGTGATTCGTGGATATTTGTTTATCAGAAAGTTATTTTTAACAGTACACAGAGGATTAATTAGGAGCTGGTAACAGGCCCAAGAAAGAAATGTCCCCAGCCTTGGAGAGAAGATGGAGAAGAGGATTAATGCTTGGGAGATTTCCATGAAATATAATTGACAGAACTTGCCGTTAGTTGATCTTAAATTGTGAAAGAGTTTGCTCAGGAGAAAGTTAACTTTGAAGTACCTGAGGTCACTGGAGGTAACTAACTGGTCACTATAAATTCAGTCATGGTATTTGAGAGAGAGTTGAAATAATGTGGATGTATGAGCTAAAGCAGAGTGTGGTTCAAATGGAAAGATAAGTTAGCCAAGGGCAAAACTCCAGACATTAGCCAGGTATTATCTTTTTTTTTTTTTTTTTTTTTTTTTTGCGGTACGTGGGCCTCTCACTGCCGTGGCCTCTCCCGTTGCGGAGCACAGGCTCCGGACGCGCAGGCTCAGCTCACGGGCCCAGCCCAGGGCACGAACCCACGTCCCCTGCATCGGCAGGTGGACTCTCAACCACTGCGCCACCAGGGAAGCCCACATTATGCTTTTTTATTTTTAAAAAGATTAATGTATTAGAGCAGCAGCAATATGTTTCTTAATAATAATAAAAATTGCTTAATCATTTAAAAGTATTCACCAGAAGAGAGGTACAATGATAGAGTCCTATAAAGTAAGAACAATTCATAATCTCATATTGCAGGTGAGGTATATGAAGCTTAGAGAATTTAATAACTGGGATTCAAATTCAGGTTCCAAAGCTCTAGATCCCACACTCTAAACCAGTGGTTTTAAAGCATTACTGATACCTAGATCCACCTTCAGAGATTTTCACTTAATTGCCTCAAATAGAGCTCAGGCATTGGTCCTAAAAGCTCCCCTGGCAATTCTGACTGCAGCCAGAGATACAACCCAGGGCTTTAAACCTTATCACTTCACTGCCTCCTTTTTGGAAGATGCCACCACATTGCCCTATCTCAATGGCTCCCCCAGAGTTCAACGTAGTCAGTGCCCGGTGGAGTTGTGTAGCGTGTCTCAACGCAAACCCACTCTCTGAAAAAACCTTCAAATCCAAGAGTTTTAATAAGTATAATTAATTGGAACTACTTTTACTTAAAGGCAATTGGAGTTGGGATAGTTTTTCTACCTCTTTTATGATTATGTGATAGTTTTTAAGAACTTAAGAGACCCTACATACTTAGCAAGAATTACTAGTATCAAAAGGAAAAGAATTACTACTATCGATTTGCTTATTTGATTGATTATAATCCATCAGTAGGATCACAGATCCAGAAATAGGCACAAAAATTTTTGAAATGGAGAGCAATGCCATGGTGTTACTATGCAGAGTGATGTTGTTGGGCAAAGTAGGAATGATGTAGCCTTCAAAGGGGGAGCGTTAGAACAAACTGTCATTCTCAATTCTTACAGATTTCTTACTCCTTTTGTGATTTTTTTTTTTTTTTTTTTTTGCGGTACGCGGGCCTCGCACCGCCGCGGCCCCTCCCGCTGCGGAGCACAGGCTGCGGACGCGCAGGCCCAGCGGCCATGGCTCACGGGCCCAGCCTCTCTGCAGCACGTGGGATCCTCCTGGACCGGGGCATTAACCCGCGTCCCCCGCATCGGCAGGCGGACTCCCAACCACTGTGCCACTAGGGAAGCCCTTCTTACTCGTTTTGAAAATCCTTAGCTTCATTTACTCCTGTGAGGACTTCACAGAGCTCCTGACCAACTAGAAGTGGTCTAGGGATCTACTGGAAAACAGCAACGACAAAATCAAGGGAAAGGCAGGATAGAGGTAGCCTGAGAGTCTAGACGGAATAATCCTGTTGTAATCCTGGGAAGGTGTGATGTCATCCTCCGACACCATCCCGGACATTCCTGAATGGAGACAGTGGGAACAGAACCAGAGCAATACAAACGTTAGCTCTTATGGAAAGAGAATGGGCACTGGAGACAGACAGTCCAGTCTAGCCTGATACTTTACTAGCTGTGTGACCTTGGGTAAAATAATTAACCTCTCTGAATTTCAATTTGCTCTTCTATAAAAGGAGGTGGTAATACTTCCCTCCCAGGCTTTATGTGAACTCCTAAATGTGAAAAGTACCCAGCTCAAACCTCTTGACTGATTTCTCCTTCACATTGGCCTCAGGTGAAGCACAGTGGTAGCCAAAGCAGAAAGTGCAAGGTAACGGCAGCCACGGTGGTGCTGATTCAAAGAGAAGGTGAACATGAGGTGGGCCGGACACGGAGCACAGTTGTGGGATTTGAAACCTCCGTTATGGCCACAGTCACACCCAATCAATTCCATTTATTTGCAAAAAAATGGAGCCACCATTGTAATGCTGCAGCCTCTTACCCATCCGGGAATAATTCAGCTTGCCCTGCTTTTGGCAGCATCAGCTGGATACTCTGTAGGGTCTCCTCAGAAAGAGCACAGGCTATAGTCATTTCATTTTCTAATGCTGCTGTCTGTTTTCATTTAATTAAGAAGGCTGACCTTTAGAGAGTTTTTTTTTTTTTTCTCTTCCCTTTGCTTAGCTTACTCATGATCCTAATGGAAGCTGAAAATCTGATGGTAAAAAGGGCCGAATTTTCACTGATAAGGCTAACACATTGTTCCTATCCTTACAAAGAAATAACACGGGCATAATTATAGATGCATAAGCCAAAATCCCTTTCAGATAACCCTAACCTCAAGTAGATGAGTAGGTGGGAAATGTAGGAAATGAGAGATAAGCCCAAGAGGAATGTATATCAAAAACAGTATCCCATATTCCAGAGAACAAAGGCACTGAGAACACATATCCTTGTAATTAGCCTTTATCCAAAGCTAATTACAGTCAGATTCTTACTCAATCCTTTAAAGCTCTGGATATAGAGAAGGAGCTACTTAAAACATCTATTGTGTACAGCACTTGCTGTGCTCCTTAGGTAGAATGGCCACATGAACCAGTGAGAAAGGGCATAAGGGCCTGTTAGGGCCAATGCCATAGGACGGGGGCACTGCATGTGCTGCCTTTGCCGGTGGTTGGTGATGTGCTCGGTGAGATTAGCAAGCAGGTGGGGACCCTCAAGCACTGGGTGGAGCTGTAAGAATAATCTGGCATTTGCTCCACCCTGGATTTATCCAGGAATTCTCATGAGCCAGTCTCTGCTTAGGAAAGTCCACGAGCATCCACTCAGCTGCTAAGTGTAAGATCCACTGCAACTGTGTTTGTATTCTTTGCTCTCGGTGCCCTTTTCACTTTCTATTAGGTAATACATTTCCTCAGGTCTTCACAGAGACCGTTCACCAGATGGAATGAGATTTTGTGACTGAAATAGAGCTGACTCTCAATCACGTCCTGTTTGATGAATAAATATGGGCACCATTGTCATTACCAGAGTAACACCGCCCTGATGACAGCTCTTTCGGGTGATGATGAACTTAAGTCCCTGGAGTTTAACAAGGACCCTCTTCCGAGTTTCATACAATTGGTAAGCAAGTCTTCTTTTTTTTTTTTTTTCATTTAAAAAATGTTCATTTTCCTATTGTTTATTGCTAGGGCCTACATATACAATTGCTTTTTATGTATTGGTCTTTTATTCTGTGATACTGCTAATTTTTTTTTATATTTTTTTGCTTTATAACAAATTAAATCAGTTATACATATACATATGTTCCCATATCCCCTCCCTTTTGCGTCTCCCTCCCACCCTCCCTATCCCACCCCTCCAGGCGGTCACAAAGCACAGAGCTGATCTCCCTGTGCTATGCGGCTGCTTCCCACTAGCTATCTACCTTACGTTTGGTAGTGTATATATGTCCATGCCGCTCTTTCACTTTGTCACAGCTTACCCTTCCCCCTCCCCATATCCTCAAGTCCATTCTCTAGTAGATCTGTGTCTTTATTCCTGTCTTACCACAATGTTCTTCATGACATTTTTTTTTCTTAAATTCCATATATATGTGTCAGCATACAGTATTTGTCTTTCTCTTTCTGACTTACTTCACTGTGTATGACAGACTCTAGGTCCATCCACCTCATTACAAATAGCTCAATTTCATTTCTTTTTATGGTGGAGTAATATTCCATTGTATATATGTGCCACATCTTCTTTATCCATTCATCCGATGATGGACACTTAGGTTGTTTCCATCTCCGGGCTATTGTAAATAGGGCTGCTATGAACATTTTGGTACATGTCTCTTTTTGAATTATGGTTTTCTCAGGGTATATGCCCAGTAGTGGGATTGCTGGGTCATATGGTAGTTCTATTTTTAGTTTTTTAAGGAACCTCCATACCGTTCTCCATAGCGGCTGTACCAATTCACATTCCCACCAGCAGTGCAAGAGTGTTCCCTTTTTTCCACACCCTCTCCAGCATTTATTGTTTGTAGATTTTTTGATGATGGCCATTCTGACTGGTGTGAGATGATATCTCATTGTAGTTTTGATTTGCATTTCTCTAATGAGCAAAGATGTTGAGCATCCTTTCATGTGTTTGTTGGCAGTCTGTATATCTTCTGTGGAGAAATGTCTATTTAGGTCTTCTGCCCATTTTTGGATTGGGTTGTTTGTTTTTTTGTTATTGAGCTGCATGAGCTGCTTATAAATTTTGGAGATTAATCCTTTGTCAGTTGCTTCATTTGCAAATATTTTCTCCCATTCTGAGGGTTGTCTTTTGGTCTTGTTTATGGTTTCCTTTGCTGTGCAAAAGCTTTTAAGTTTCATTAGGTCCCATGTGTTTATTTTTGTCTTTATTTCCATTTCTCTAGGAGGTGGGTCAAAAAGGATCTTGCTGTGATTTATGTCATAGAGGGTTCTGCCTATGTTTTCCTCTAAGAGTTTGATAGTTTCTGGCCTTACATTTAGGTCTTTAATCCATTTTGAGCTTATTTTTGTGTATGGTGTTAGGGAGTGATCTAATCTCATACTTTTACATGTCCCTATCCAGTTTTCCCAGCACCACTTATTGAAGAGACTGTCCTTTCTCCACTGTACATTCTTGCCTCCTTTATCAAAGATAAGGTGACCATATGTCCGTGGGTTTATCTCTGGGCTTTCTATCCTGTTCCATTGATCTATCTTTCTGTTTTTGTGCCAGTACCATACTGTCTTGATTACTGTAGCTTTGTAGTATAGTCTGAAGTCAGGGAGCCTGATTCCTCCAGCTCCATTTTTCGTTCTCAAGATTGCTTTGGCTATTCGGGGTCTTTTGTGTTTCCATACAAATTGTGAAATTTTTTGCTCTAGTTCTGTGAAAAATGCCAGTGGTAGTTTGATAGGGATTGCATTGAATCTGTAGATTGCTTTGGGTAGTAGAGTCATTTTCACAATGTTGATTCTTCCAATCCAAGAGCATGGTACATCTCTCCATCTATTTGTATCATCTGTAATTTCTTTCGTCAGTGTCTTATAATTTTCTGCATACAGGTCTTTTGTCTCCTTAGGTAGGTTTATTCCTAGATATTTTATTTTTTGTTGCGATGGTAAATGGGAGTGTTTCCTTGATTTCACTTTCAGATTTTTCATCATTAGTATATAGGAATGCCAGAGATTTCTGTGCATTAATTTTGTATCCTGCTACTTTACCAAATTCATTGATTAGCTCTAGTAGTTTTCTGGTAGCATCTTTAGGATTCTCTATGTATAGTATCATGTCATCTGCAAACAGTGACAGCTTTACTTCTTCTTTTCCAATTTGGATTCTTTTTATTTCCTTTTCTTCTCTGATTGCTGTGGCTAAAACTTCCAAAACTATGTTGAATAAGAGTGGTGAGAGTGGGCAACCTTGTCTTGTTCCTGATCTTAGTGGAAATGGTTTCAGTTTTTCACCATTGAAGACGATGCTGGCTGTGGGTTTGTCATATATGGCCTTTATTATGTTGAGGAAAGTTCCCTCTATGCCTACTTTCTGCAGGGTTTTTATCATAAATGGGTGTTGAATTTTGTCAAAAGCTTTCTCTGCATCTATTGAGATGATCATATGGTTTTTCTCCTTCAATTTGTTAATATGGTGTATCACGTTGATTGATTTGCGTATATTGAAGAATCCTTGCATTCCTGGAATAAACCCCACTTGATCATGGTGTATGATCCTTTTAATGTGCTGTTGGATTCTGTTTGCTAGTATTTTGTTGAGGATTTTTGCATCTATGTTCATCAGTGATATTGGCCCGTAGTTTTCTTTCTTTGTGACATCCTTGTCTGGTTTTGGTATCAAGGTGATGGTGGTCTCGTAGAATGAGTTTGGGAGTGTTCCCCCCTCTGCTATATTTTGGAAGAGTTTGAGAAGGATAGGTGTTAGCTCTTCTCTAAATGCTTGATAGAATTCACCTGTGAAGCCATCTGGTCCTGGGCTTTTGTTTGTTGGAAGATTTTTTATCACAGTTTCAATTTCAGTGCTTGTGATTGGTCTGTTCATATTTTCTATTTCTTCCTGATTCAGTCTTGGCAGGTTGTGCATTTCTAAGAATGTGTCCATTTCTTCCAGGTTGTCCATTGTATTGGCATAGAGTTGCTTGTAGTAATCTCTCATGATCTTTTGTATTTCTGCAGTGTCAGTTGTTACTTCTCCTTTTTCAGTTCTAATTCTATTGATTTGAGTCTTCTCCCTTTTTTTCTTGGTGGGTCTGGCTAATGGTTTATCAATTTTGTTTATCTTCTCAAAGAACCAGCTTTTAGTTTTATTGATCTTTGCTATCGTTTCCTTCATTTCTTTTTCATTTATTTCTGATCTGATTTTTATGATTTCTTTCCTTCTGCTAACTTTGGGATGTTTTTGTTCTTCTTTCTCTAATTGCTTTAGGTGCAAGGTTAGGTTGTTTATTCAAGATGTTTCCTGTTTCTTAAGGTGGGATTGTATTGCTATAAACTTCCCTCTTAGAAATGCTTTTGCTGCATCCCATAGGTTTTGGGCCGTCGTGTCTCCATTGTCATTTGTTTCTAGGTATTTTTTAATTTCCTCTTTGATTTCTTCAGTGATCACTTCGTTATTAAGTAGTGTATTGTTTAGCCTCCATGTGTTTGTATTTTTTACAGCTCTTTTCCTGTAATTGATATCTAGTCTCATAGCATTGTGGTCAGAAAAGATACTTGATACAATTTCAATTTTCTTAAATTTACCAAGGCTTGATTTGTGACCCAAGATATGATCTATCCTGGAGAATGTTCCATGAGCACTTGAGAAAAATGTGTATTCTGTTGTTTTTGGATGGAATGTCCTATAAATATCAATTAAGTCCATCTTGTTTAATG
Source organism: Mesoplodon densirostris (assembly GCF_025265405.1). NCBI lineage: Eukaryota > Metazoa > Chordata > Mammalia > Artiodactyla > Ziphiidae > Mesoplodon > Mesoplodon densirostris. The sequence goes on from NC_082674.1 coordinate 33,026,715, forward strand.
TATCATTTAAAGCTTGTGTTTCCTTATTTATTTTCATTTTGGACGATCTGTCCATTGGTGAAAGTGGGGTGTTAAAGTCCCCTACTATGATTGTGTTACTGTCGATTTCTCCTTTTATGGCTGTTAGTATTTGCCTTATGTATTGAGGTGCTCCTATGTTGGGTGCATAAATATTTACAATTGTTATATCTTCTTCTTGGATCGATCCTTTAATAATTATGTAGTGTCCTTCTTTGTCTCTTCTAGTAGTCTTTATTTTAAAGTCTATTTTGTCTGATATGAGAATTGCTACTCCAGCTTTCTTTTGGTTTCCATTTGCATGGAATATCTTTTTCCATCCCCTTACTTTCAGTCTGTATGTGTCTCTAGGTCTGAAGTGGGTCTCTTGTAGACAGCATATATATGGGTCTTGTTTTTGTATCCATTCAGCCAATCTGTGTCTTTTGGTGGGAGCATTTAGTCCATTTACATTTAAGGTAATTATCGATATGTATGTTCCTATTCCCATTTTCTTAATTGTTTTGGGTTCTTTATTGTAGGTCTTTTCCTTCTGTTGTGTTTCTTGCCTAGAGAAGTTCCTTTAGCATTTGTTGTAAAGCTGGTTTGGTGGTGCTGAACTCTCTCAGCTTTTGCTTGTCTGTAAAGGTTTTAATTTCTCCATCAAATCTTAATGAGATCCTTGCTGGGTAGAGTAATCTTGGTTGCAGGTTTTTCTCCTTCATCACTTTAAGTATGTCCTGCCACTCCCTTCTGGCTTGTAGAGTTTCTGCTGAGAGATCAGCTGTTATCCTGATGGGGATTCCCTTGTGTGTTATTTGTTGTTTTTGCCTTGCTGCTTTTAATATGATTTCTTTGTGTTTAATTTTTGACAGTTTGATTAATATGTGTCTTGGCGTATTTCTCCTTGGATTTATTCTGTATGGGACTCTCTGTGCCTCCTGGACTTGATTAACTATTTCCTTTCCCATATTAGGGAAGTTTTCAACTATAATTTCTTCAAATATTTTCTCAGTCCCTTTCTTTTTCTCTTCTTCTTCTGGAACCCCTATAATTCAAATGTTGGTGCGTTTAATGTTGTTCCAGAGGTCTCTGAGACTGTCCTCTGTTCTTTTCATTCTTTTTTCTTTATTTTGCTCTGCAGCAGTTATTTCCACTATTTTATCTTCCACCTCACTTATCCGTTCTTCTGCCTCAGTTATTCTGCTACTGATCCCATCTAGAGTATTTTTCATTTCATTTATTGTGTTTTTAATCGATGCTTGATTCATCTTTAGTTCTTCTAAATCCTTGTTAACTGTTTCTTGCATTTTGTCTATTCTATTTCCAAGATTTTGGATCTGGGAAATAGAATCTTGGATCATCTTTACCATCATTATTCTGAATCCTTTTTCAGGTAGACTGCCTATTACCTCTTCATTTGTTAGGTCTGGTGGGTTTTTATCTTGCTCCTTCTCCTGCTGTGTGTTTTTCTGTCTTCTCATTTTGCTTATGTTACTGTGTTTGGGGTCTCCTTTTTGCAGGCTGCAGGTTCGTAGTTCCCATTGTTTTTGGTGTCTGTCCCCAGTGGCTAAGGTTGGTTTAGTGGGTTGTGTAGGCTTCCTGGTGGAGGGGACTAGTGCCTGTGTTCTGATGGATGAGGCTGGATCTTGTCTTTCTGGTGGGCAGGTCCACGTCTGGTGGTGTGTTTTGGGGTGTCTGCAGACTTTTTATGATTTTAGGCCACCTCTATGCTAATGGGTGGCGTTGTGTTCCTGTCTTGCTAGTTGTTTGGCATAGGGTGTCCAGCACTGTAGCTTGCTGGTCGTTGAGTGAAGCTGGGTGCTAGTGTTGAGATGGAGATCTCTGGAAGATTTTCGCCGTTTGATATTATGTGGAGCTGGGAGGTCTCTTGTGGACCAGTGTCCTGAAGTTGGCTCTCCCACCTCAGAGGCACAGCACTGACTCCTGGCTCCTCAATTTGGGATGATTTGTTGTCTATTCATGTATTCCACAGATGCAGGGTACATCAAGTTGATTGTGGAGCTTTAATCCGCTGCTTCTGAGGCTGCTGGGAGAGGTTTCCCTTTCTCTTCTTTGTTCTCACAGCTCCTGGGTCTCAGCTTTGGATTTGGCCCCGCCTCTGCGTGTAGGTCGCCGGAGGGCGTCTGTTCTTCGCTCAGACAGGACAGGGTTAAAGGAGCAGCCTCTTCGGGGACTCTGGCTCACTCAGGCCGGGCGGGAGGGAGGGGCACAGAGTGCGGAGCGAGCCTGCAGCGGCAGAGTTCCGCGTGACGTTGCACCAGCCCGAGGCGCGCTGTGCGTTCTCCCAGGGTAGCCGCCCCTGGATCCCGGGACCCCGGCTGTGGCGGGCTGCACAGGCTCCCGGAAGGGCGGTGTGGACAGTGACCTGCGCTCGCACACAGGCTTCTTGGCGGCGGCAGCAGCAGCCCCAGCGTCCCACGCCCGTCACTGGGCTCCGCGCTTTCAGTCGCGACTCGCGCCCGTCTGTGGAGCCCCTTTAAGCAGCGCTCTTAATCCCCTCTCCTCGCGCACCAGGAAACCAAGAGGGAAGAAAAAGTCTCTTGCCTCTTCGGCAGCTCCAGAGTTTTCCCGGACTCCCTGCCGGCTAGCTGTGGCACACTAGCCCCCCTCAGGCTGAGTTCTCGCCGCCAGCCCCAGTCCTCTCCCTGAGCTCCGACCGAAGCCCGAGCCTCAGCTTCCAGCGCCGCCCGCCCTGGCGGGCGAGCAGACAAGCCTCCCGGGCTGGCGAGCGCCGCTCGGCACCGATCCTCTGTGCGGGAATCTCTCCGCTTTGCCCTACCCAGGTATGTGGGGAGTTTCTTGCCTTTTGGGAGGTCTGGGGTCTTCTGCCAGCATTCAGTAGGTGTTCTGTAGGAGTTGTTTCACGTGTAGCTGTATTTCTGGTGTATCCGTGGGGAGGAAGGTCAGCAAGTCTTCTTTAATTAGCTATCATTGGTTTATGAACAGATGAAACAATACGATAGGGCTTCCCTGGTGGCGCAGTGGTTGGGAGTCCGCCTGCCGATGCAGGGGACACAGGTTCATGCCCCGGTCCGGGAAGATCCCACATGCCGCGGAGCGTCTGGTCCCGTGACCAATGGACGCTGAGCCTGCGCGTCCGGAGCCTGCGCTCCACAACGGGAGAGGCCACAACAGTGAGAGGCCCGCATACTGCAAAACAAAACACAATACGATAACTGTTGGAACTACACCTTTGGTCCCGAGAAATTCTGGTTTGTGTCTCCCCAGCCGTGAGCACTTTTACTCCAGTACCCCAACAGTAACGAGTGAGTATTAGGGGCAGAGTTGGAGTATTTGATTCCCTTCTTTTGTAAAATATCATTACATATGAAATGGAGCAAGGAGAAAAATAAACAAAATGTAATGGGACCTTTGAATAAATCTATGTAAATCCTAAATCACAGGATTATACCCCCTAGTTTTCTCCAACAGTGTTAGAAGTAGTGAATTAACATGATTCTTTCCAAGTATATTTCCACTGAGTGAAAAGAGAGACTGTTTCTCATGTTGCTAATCTAATAGCCTTGCCTCAGGTGTTGGCGTCACTTTAAATGAAGAAAAGGTCAGAGAACTATGAGGCAATAAGCAGTGCTACACTTAACAACCTCTCTTTCTACTTTCCCAGCAGCCTTCCTGCCCTTGGGTATTTTCAATCCATTATAAATGATTTCATTGGACGTCACATAACTTGCCACATATATGAATGAACTCAAGGAAAGAAGTGCCATAAACAAAATTGTTTTTGTGCACCTATTGGTATCTACTGCTACACACACAGACACACACACACACACGCTCTCATTTTAATAATGAGAAATCAAAGTCATTTTCAACTTTCAGCTCTAGTATATAATAGATTCCTTCTCAGCTCAGCTCATTATAACATTTAAGTGAAATTTTAGGCCAAGCAGCATATTAGTCCTTTAACAGCAGCGATATTGAAGTGTCTGACTATTTTTATTGGAGCTGGTGTGGCATTTAAATGTATTCTTGTGCATGATTTTAACAGTAATCACATAGATCATAGTAGAAATAAAGTCCACCCACAAAGAAGGTACTAGATGAAGGGAGCTGCAGATCCTTTATAAACGGCTGTTGGGAGAATCCTATAAAGGCTCTATCTTCTATTTTTAGGATGACAGATATTTGCTGATGGAAAGGTTTCTCTTCTTTTTTACCTATCATTTTTTTCCCAGATATTAACAACATCTGCAGTATTTTCTCCAGCTGATGTTATGATCCACATGGCAGACTTAACACAATGCCTGTCAGTTGCCTATATCTCCCCCGAGGAAAGCAGTTTGCACACACCTCCTTATGTGTCATCTTTGCTCTTATTTCTTTTTCCAGATAACAGATCTGTGAAGCTCAATGATGCTGGAAGCTATCACTGCTGTCCTGAACTAGTGTTACTGGACCCCTCCCCAGGGAACCAGCTGCATCTATTTAAAATACACTTTTAGGTGAGTCTCAACTTTGCTGAATAGAAGTGTTCTTAGTAGAAAGCATCAGTGTCTTAACAAAAGAATATTGGCCTTGAATGTACAGAACAAACATCAAGGTGTGTGCAGCATGATAAATGAGGGTCAGGATGATCCAATATGGAGATGCAGTAACGTTCTTTTCTTCAGCAGCTTACTGTTGCCAGACTAGTAATAGCCAGGGGAGAGGGCAAATGCTGAAGAGGCTCTATGTTCCTTCCTTGGTAATGGCTGCATGTGACCTTGAGTGTGTGTAGATGGGCAAATGGCTGTAAGTCTGAGTCCAAAATAAATTTTCCTTGATTAATATTTTAATTAGAAATCTAAATTATTCATTTATAAAGATAACTATTCCATTTCCAATCTCCCTTCTTTTCTCTGTTCCTTCTTGCTTTAAAAAAAGGAGAGAAACTGTGGCTTTATCTCTTAATCTAATTCATAGCTGCTCCTCTTGGCAGACAGAGAGAGAGAAAGGGAGTCCAGTGACAGAATGTCCAAATGTGACAATATGATACCAACATACAGTGCAGTGACAAGGAGAGTGAAAGAGAGCGTGGTGCTCAAAGGGAGATATAACCAAGGAGGATAATAGGATGGAACAGAACAGAAAAGATGGCACAGGTTTTATTTTTTCCAACAAGAATATATCACATGGTTGGCTGGTGCTGTCTTTAATGTTGTCATACAAACGGCTGTAAAACCCACTCGTGGTTCTTACAAAGGCAAGAAGTCTTTGTTGCCAGAGGACCCTGCTGGTATTTCTGTTGCACCTCTTAGGTGTTACTGTACGTTGTGTGTGGTTGCCCATATTCCCCAGGAAACCACTGGAGCAAATGGTTTTTGGCTTAGGCATCTCTGTTTACCCAGAGCCAGCAGAGAGCCTGACACATAATAATCACCTAACAAATGTTTATTAAATTGTTCGTTTGAAAATTGGTTCAAAATGAGTTGTTCTTCTAGGACTCTATTGGTAAGAGAGCATTGATCAAGACCCCAAGATTCCAAAGCCTGGGGCTATCCCCAAAGGGGGTCTTGCATTTGATAAGAATATTTTCTGTAAGACTGGGCAAGGGGTGTAAAAGAAAATGTATTTGCTATTCAATGTCAGGAAATAGAAACAAAGCATCCAAGAGGAAGCACAGAATTCATACAGAAAGAGAGAGAAGAAGAGGGCATGGAGGAGAGTAGAAAAGTCCACTTGTACAGATGTTTGGGGAAAGGCAGGTGCAGGAAGACAGTAATAGGAAGGAAGATCCTGGGAGACTCATACAAGACTCCTAAGTGAGAGGGTAACTTGGGGTGTACAGATGTGTAGCCATCAATTTCAGAGGCCATACACATCCATCTACATGGTCATGGCACATTTGTTGTAGAAATTGCTCAAAAGCTCATATATAAAACTGACATGTTGAAGTAGATGCCTACTGTTTGTATAATCTATGTTTGGTTGTAAATAGGAGGAAAGTAGTTAGAGGTGGCCATAAAGAGGGTGTTGGGAGAGGGAAATTGAACTTGGATCCATTCACTTCATAATGCAGGGACATATCTTTAACCACTTCAAATTTTTCTCCCAATCTTGCCAGTGTCTATATATTTGCTTCTATGTATATTCAGTTATAGTCTTTAAACCATTTTTCTATTTTATCTCCTTTGCCAAATTAAAAATAAAAAACTTCTTCCTCTCATTTTCTGAAATACAGTTTTGAATCAATATAAAACTATAAAAATCTTTGCCTGGTTTTTCTTGTACAAATATTTTAATTTTGCTAACTTTTATAGTTTTATATCCTTGCTTTTCAGAAGTCCCATTGTCTTCATTATATAACACTAAAATCCTTTCCTTACCTTCCTTTTTATAATAAAATTATAAAGCTTTTGCTATGGTTCAGAAAATCACATCTCCACTAAAAGCACTCTGAACCGTATTATCTCTTTATCACGAATTTACCTTTTTAACCATATAGACCAGTGAGATACCAAATGTCAAAATAAATTCTTCCTTTTCTCAAGAGAAGTTAATAACCTGTGCTCCTAGAATGCAGTCAACATGGTAAAAGAATGCTAATACAGCATACCTCATTTTATTGCACTTCATGAGTACTGCTTTTTTATAATAAATACTGGTTTTTACAATTTGTATGTTTGTGGCAACCCTGCAATGAGTGAGTCTGTCGGCGCCATTCTCCCAATAGCATTTGCTCACTTTGCGTCTCTGTGTCACATTTTGGTAATTCTAGCAATATTGCACACTTTTTCATTATTATTATATTTGTTACAGTTATCAGTGATCTCATGTTACACTACCACTCACTGAAGTCTCAGATGATGGTTGGCATTTTTAGAAATAGAGTATTTTTTAATTAAGGTATGTCCTTTGAAAAATAGACATAATGCTAGTGCAAAGTTAATAGACTATGGTATAGTCTAAACATAAATTTTATATATACTGGGAAATCAAAAAGTTAGTGTGAGTTGCTTGATTACGATATTTGCTTTATTGCGGTAGTCTGGAACCAAATCCATGATATCTCTGAGGTATGCCCATGTAGTATTATGGACTGATTTTAGACCAAATACAGTTAAGTTCTGAGGAGGAACAAGTAATCCATAAGCACACAGTAATTACAACACTAATTATTTTACTTACTTTGATTTTTATCCTTCTTTAGCTCAGCTAGTTGTGTACATAGAGAGTCTTATAGACTTATAGATAGACCTTATCTTAAGGTCTTATTTATGCTTATCTTACAGAGCATAGATAGTACCATGAGGACAAAAACAGTCAAAGGAATTTTGGCATCCTCTGTGAATTTGCCTGACATTGCAGTAACCTAAGTAATCACTTTCTGGATCAAAATTCAATGTGATTTCTTCTAGTGTTAAAGCCTCAAATTTGTTCTTAACTCCGTTCCTTTCATTGGGTTGTTCATTATCAGTTGGCTTCTGATCGAAAAGAAAGACTTGGAAAATATTAAGAAAGAATTGATTTTCTCCAATTAATTTGTGCTCTGTCTAGTTTTAGGTTTTAGGATAAAAAGTTTGAAAATTATTTCATATTTCATTAGTATTATTTTTCAAAATGAATCAGAAAACTATTCTATTTTGACTTAGGGCAGATTTTAAACTTTTCAACAATAGAATTTAGCCTCAGAAGTAATATTTTGAACGAATGATTATTGACCCTAATTTTTCTAATACATAATATTACATATTTTAAACATTTTAAAAAGCACAACCCACTTCAGGATTTTGTTTTCACTTTTTAAAAAATAATAATACAATTTCCTTAAATAACTGTTCTTCTTTTGATATGGCCTTTATTTTTTTATTTTTTATACAGCAGGCTCTTATTAGTTATCTATTTTATACATATTAGTGTATATATGTCAATCACAATCTCCCAATTCATACCACCACAACCGTCCCCCCACCCACTTTCCCCCCTTGGTGTCCATACGTTTGTTCTCTACATCTGTGTCTCTATTTCTGTCTTGCAAACCGGTTCATCTGTACCACTTTTCTAGATTCCACATATATGCATTAATATACGATATTTGTTTCTCCCTCTCTGACTGACTTCACTCTGTATGACTGTCTCTAGGTCCATCCACGTCTCTACTAGTGACCCAATTTCGTTTCTTTTTATGGCTGAGTAATATTCCATTGTATATATTGGTACAGTCTATTTGACACAAATCTTTCCTTTCTTCGCTTATCCTCATTTGTGAAATAATCATTAGTAATGCCATTAGTATTTTTAATTCATTTTATGTGAAAGCAACCAGAGATTCTCATAGGATCCACAGCTATTACATTCTGTGAACAGAAATGAATGAAAGGATCAAAATGCATGTATTCAATATTTTAAAAATTGTTGAGAGCATCTCTCTGACTGTCACCATCTCTAATGAGTGTCTAAATGGCAATAAGATTAGAGTGTCATTGTAGCCAGCTCTTTGGGTGTGCCTTTTCTACATCTTGAGTTATTTAGAACAAAGTTCTATGCTAATTTCTCATGCTTATTTGAACAATATCCAGGTACGTAGAAATAATATTTAATTTCTTTTAACTTCCAGATTTTAGTGTTGAGAAGCCTACACCTAATCTAATTGTAGCATCAAAAACAACTCAAGCACTTTTTGTGTTAAATTTGAATATGGAAAAAGAAAGTGATGGAAAAAAGAACCACTGTAAATAGTTTAAACCCCAGGAAAAAATATCAGAAGTAGTTCTCTTTTGATGTCTCAACAAGTTTTTTTCTAGTTTAGTATTTTAGTTTTCACAAAGATCTCTCATATATTTGCTGTTGCTGGGCACTCATTTTGTTACTGTGCTGATATTCACTCTAGTGTAAAGACCAAATGTCACAATCTTGCAATAGATGGATACATTCTACAACTATAATTTGAGAAATAAGCAATTAATAATGGGTTTTATTAATACAATACAGGTGTACTAAGCTCTGACTATACTTATGGATCTATATTAGGTATCATAAGAAATATAAAGGGTATGGCCAATGGCCTTTGTCTGAAGAAGCTGTTCGCTTTGAGAAGAGAAAGTGTATTAATATGGAATGTAACATAGGCAATGTCAATAGTAATAAGGCAGCCCAGTGTTTAGATGCAGAGTAGGCACGACCTATGTTGTGTCTGACTAGGCAAGGCAAGCAGTGGGACCTGAATTGCATGTGTAAGAAGAAATAAGCTTTCTACAGATGGGGAGTGGGATGGAGGGCATTTTAGGCTGGAAGTATAGTATGAATCAGGGCAGAGTGATAGGAATGTAGGTGACAGGTTTACAAGGCTGTTTGCATTAGTACCCTTGGAGCAGAGGATGTAAGTACATGTATAGACCTATGTGTAGAGGAAGACGGGCGTGTAGTGGAACACTGGAAAGAGTCGGTGGATGTTTATGGAAGCTAGGAGGGTCAGTTGGATCTTGAACTTTATTCTGAACCTTATTCTATAAATAGTTCTAAGCCTCTAAAGATTTCTGAGCTAAACAGTTGCCTTATATGAAACAGTTTTTTGTAATATTAATCTGACAATATTTCACAGATTGCTTTGGAAAAGGAAGAAAAGAGAGCTCAGTGAGGAAAGTATTCAATAATCCAGGCACAAAAGATACAGACCAAATATAGCATGGTGGAGTGGAAAAGATAAAAATTCTAAATGGTGGTTTTAGATTTTTCAGTTCAAGGCAAAGCAGAGAGAGCTATCTTATGAAATTTGTCTGCTGTCTTTCTGCCAGCCTGCCTGTTTATATTCTGACCTGATATTCTGATAGAGGATGTATTTTGAGATTGTCCTCTATGTCTTTCATCCTTGTTACAAAGGACTGGTCCAGTGACTATTGTGATCCCTGTAAAACTCAGCCAATCTGAGGACAAAGAATCTCGCTCGGATGAAAAAAAATAGAACTGTCTATCTGGATGTTGCAAAATATTCCATTTTTAGTAATTTTTAAACCTATTGAACCACACATATTATAATCTACCTCTGAACGTTTGTGAAATTCAAGAGCTCTGAAGTGTTCAATCCCGGATTTACCCTATTTTATGGGTGACTTTGGACAAGTCATTTAACCTCTGGGTTTTCTCATTTCCAAAACTGGCATGATAACAGTAACCTAGGAAAACTGAATGCAATAGCATATAGAATACTTCACACTGAGCCACACGTATATTAAGTACTCAATAATTGTTAGCAATTATTAACTTTCAGAAAAGTATTATTTTTGCTTTTATGTCAAATAATTTTGCTTTTCATGTGACACCAAATATCATAGTTTCCCTTATTTGTGGTTTTGCTTTCTGGGGTTTCAGTTACCTGTGATCAACTGCAGTCTGAAAATACTAAATGGAAAATTCCAGAAATTATTCACAAGTTTTAAATTGCCCACAGTTCTAGGTAGGGTGATGCACTCTCTCACCGTATGGCTTCATCCTGCCTGGGACATGAATCATCCATTTTTCCAACATATCCCTGCCCATTAGCCACTTAGTAGCCACCCTGGTTATCTGGTTATCAGAACGACTGTCATGGTATCACAGTACTTGAGTTCAAGTCACCCTTATTTTACTTAACAGTGTCCCCAGAGCACAGGAGTTGTGAAGCTGGCAACTCATATATCCCAAAGAGAAGCCATAAGTGCTTCCTTTATGTGAAAATGTGCAAGTTCTCAACTTGAATAAGGAAAGAAGAAAAATCGTGTGATGAGGTTGCTAAAACCTATGATAAGAACGAATCTTCTATCTGTGTTAAATTGTGAAGAAGGGAAAATAAATTTGTGGTAGTTTTGCTGTCACCCACCTCTTAAGCTGCAAAAGTTATGGCCACAGTGCATGATAAGTGCTTAGTTAAGAGGGAAAAGGCATTAAATTTGTACAATAAAATATTTTGTGTGTGTGAGAGAGAGATCCACATAACTTTTATCGCTATTGTTATAGTATATTGTTATAATAGTTCTATTTTATTATTCATTATTGTTGTTAATCTCTCACTGTGACTAATTTATTAAGTTTAACTTTATCACAGGTATGTATATATAGGAAAAAATATAGTATATATAGGGTTCGGTACTATCCACTCTTTCAGACATCCACTGAGGGTCTTGGGATGTATCCCGAGCAGATAAGGGAACGCCTGTATAGTTCATGATGAATATGTAATTGTTGATAACCATATTGAGTTTCAGTCTCCAAATTATTTTTTAATTCATTATTTCAGTTACTTCAGTAGCAATAACTTCTCAATATCACTTTATTTTGATGTAATCTTGATACAATATGTACTAATGTTAATTGATTCAAATTAACAACAGTATATGGAGATACTATTTGGTTCTGTTCATGAAACATTCATTGAAACCTATGTACTGTGTTAAATATATATGTCATGGTCCTTGACCTCAAGGAGATTGTAGGCAATAGACACATATGTAAATAATGGTTACAGTATAGTGTCATACTAAATATAGGCATAAGGAACAGGATTAGCCCAGTTCATTATCTTGGAACAAAAATGACTTAGCAAAAGAGTGACATGCAAGTTATGCTTTTTAGCTATTAATCTATTGAATGCCAGGATTATAATTGTTTTATAGGGTATTGTGGGGTAGAAGTTGGAGAGGAAGTGCATTTGTAAAGCATGGTTATCCAGGAAAAGGGATGCATTCATAGTGCTTTATTTCCAAAGTGCTAAAGCAAAAATCTATAGCTAGGACAATAAGAAGAATAAGGCTTCAGGTCAAAAGGCAAGATCTAGACCAGTGCTGTCCAATAGAAATAAGATGTTAACTACATATGTAACTAAAATTTCCAATAGCTAGATTAAAAAATATAAAGAAATAGGCAAAATTAATTTTATAACATATTTTATTTAAGCCAATACGTCTAAAATATTACCATTATATACATGAATTACAAGTAATTCATGTAAGTAATGAGATCTTTCGTCTTTGTAAAAATATGAAGTTTCCAAAATCCATATGTATGTCACATTTACAGCACATCTCAAATTGAACCACTCACATTTCAAGTACTTAAGAGCCACATGAGGTTAATGGCCACTATGTTGAAGAGTACAGGACAGATTCAGACCATGAAGAGCTTGAGCACCCTATGGAAGAATTTAGACTATTGACCTTTGATAATATGTAAAGTCTACTCATCTGATGAATGTCAGAATTATATTTTCTCTAAGATATTGAGGATGTTGATGGCTAGCAAAAATATGTGGACAGGAGACATGGAGATATTTATATTCTGCTGTTGATCAATCAACTCTAGTCAGGAAGGAAAAGAAGACAAAGTCATACTTAAGGGCAAGAGATTTTTTACCCCAGCTCCCCATAGAGGACACAGCAAGCTTGGCTGGACCCCATGGAGATGGAGAATACCATTACCAAAACCAAGGCATCCTGAATAGAAGTAAAGCAACCTCAAAGGTCAGTTTAGGTACTTCCACATCAGTGCTCGAACTTAGATCTCACTATTCCACAATGAGAAGAGGGATAAGCGTGTATACTGACAAGGAGTGTTGAAGGAAAGGATCATGCGAGAGAGAGTCAGTATTTGTGGGGAGGAGTGAGCTGTTTTCAGATTATTGTCAGGTTCCTAGTCTTGGGAGAAAACATCTTTAGTGAGAAAGATTAATGTCTTAAGTGAGAAAGATACTAGAGTCCCCCTGATATCTTACCATTTAACCCATATGCCCCAGACCATTCAACTCTTCACTCTTAATGTGTGGAGAGAAGAGTAGTTCAGAGAACCACACCATGTATCTGTCAACTTGTTATCTGACATGATGGCTTCAAGCTTAGCACAATGGCCAATAAACTGTCGTTAGTTAGACAGTGTGAAGAATAGTGCCTTTGCTCACAGAGATGGGATGATTTGACCCGTTCTTGGGAAAGAAGCCATGAGACCTCCACGAAGGGTATTTCAACTCTACCAAGAGGCCAATATAAGTTTCTAGACACATTTCTGCATTTTCAAAATATTTGGGGTTAAGTATTTCTTGGTTTCGAAGGGTGAGAGAAGAATTATGATTATTTATTTTGCTTCACCAAATGTTGTAGCATACTGGTTATGAACTGGGAAGGTCATACATCCTGTTTGGCATATAATATTTTGTTTTAGTTCATTCCAAGTGTCCCTCCCCACGCCCCACCCCTGCTCCAGTATTCTATTTAGTTTTTTGTGTATCACATTAAAAAAGTAGTAAGTTATTATTAATAGTTTCATTAAAATAAGTCAGAATGAATGTATTATTCTTTGACTTTGTACTTCTAGCTTCGGTCGTGGTCCCATCAAATGGTGATTGATATGTATGTATAGTAAATAGAATTTTTAGCTTTAAAGGTCATGAAATCTTAAAGAAGACCAATAATAACCCTCTCTCCTGCCCCAAACCTTTACAGAATTAATCAAACATATCTCTTTGAGGTATTAGCCAGCAGGTACTTGCTGATAAACCGAAGTGTGTGTTGATAGGAAAAGCTAGGGAGCGGTATATCTTTCTGGTTTCATTTGATAATGGAAAAAAGTACTCAACTCTGTGGCTTCTGCCAACCACTTTGTGCTAAAGCCAGTTGTGCTGTGGTCTGTGTCATTGGCCTCAAGATGCACGAGGTCTCCAGGTAACTAGTTAGTACGGTCAGTAAAAAATAGAGGAAACTATAGGCTACTTGTATGTGAAATAGGTACAGGAAATAGAGGCTAAGTAGTTCATTATAGAGTTTACAGAGAGCAGTCTGAACTATCTTATAGTAGTTTTGTAATGTAAATCTACATTGTTTGTTTCTTGTCTTTTTGAAAGATACTATTAAAGCAGCAGTAATGAAAATTCTGGAAAAATAAAAAAATAAGTTCTACATTTGCATTTCTTAAAAAGGTTGATTAAAGCTAAATTGCAGAAATAATTTGTCAACATTTACCATTCTTCATGAGGGTTGTGGTGATGTCACTGGACACATGACAAACAAGAAACAAATCTGCTGAATAAGCAGCTACATCTACTTCAAAAGTTAATAATTGTTTTAAGAAGACTTACCAAGACAATAATTTTACACATGGAGCTGCAGAAAGTGCATTTCATATCACAGTATCATTTTTTATTTAGATCAAAGAATTATTTTTATAAATGTCACTGATAGTTGATTTCAAGTTTTCTTGTGCATGTTTGAAAAGTGCTAGCATATTAGTTCCATCAGCAGAAAAATTCAGCAGTGTTAAACGATGTCAGTATTATATCAGTATCATCTGATTTCAAAGAGAAAATAAATTAATTCCAAAAATAATTCAATTTTTAATCCAATTCATAGAATCCAAGTGGTGCTTTAAAACTTCATTTAATAAAAGGTGAAATATTTGACCATTATGTAGGTACTATTGCTAATTTTTGAAAATGAAAATTCTAAACTTTGGTTGTATTTGTTTTGAAATTTTGGAAATCTTTAACTAAAGGATTCAATGACTAGAGTGCCAAAAATGTTCAACTCCTGAAGCTTTAGTGAATTGAAGTTATTGAGAATAAGGCAAACAAAAACATAATGAAATATATACCTACAAAAACCAGGAAAAGGGGCCTCCCTGGTGGCGCAGTGGTTGAGAGTCCGCCTGCCGATGCAGGGGACACGGGTTCGTGCCCCGATCCCGGAGGATCCCACATGCCGCGGAGCGGCTGGGCCCGCGAGCCATGGCCGCGGGGCCTGTGTGTCCGGAGCCTGTGCTCCGCAACGGGAGAGGCCACAGCAGTGAGAGGCCCGCGTACAGCAAAAAAAAAAAAAAAACCAGGAAAAGTGGAATCAATTAAACATAGAGAGCAGAGTATAAGATTTAATACTAAAATTACATAATTGTGCTCTGTGATATATCTTGACTTTGGGAAAAAACGTATGAATAGAGCTCATAGTTTTAATTGGATTCATGTCTATTCTGAGAAGGCCTTTGATTTATGGCAACTAAGTTTTGCTAAATGTTCAAATGAATCATAAATAAAAATCATTTAATGAGTTTTGATTTGTAAACATTTTTCAAAAATATTCTGAATGAAGGTAAAATGATAGACACAATATATGAGATAAAATTTTTATGCATTTTAATTAAAATTTGAATTGAGGATATTCTTTCTGCATAATTTGCTCTGAGCTTACCAATTGTCTCAGCACCTGTAGTGAGTGGATTTACAAGTAAAACTCTTATGCTCTATGGAGTTGAGTCAATTGAAGATGTCAACAGACAATTTCAAACTCATTAACCATAAAATGAGTCATTGAGAAAGCTTTTACCAATTTTATGAAAAATTAAAAATAGTAAAACAATATTAAAAATACATTCTTTAGAAAAAATTCCAATGTTACAGTGTAAGAAATATACAGCCAAGAAATTGACTCAGCAGCACTGTGACTCAGTGCCAAGATTAATTATTCTGCTTATATATTTAAAAAATATTTTGTTTAATATAAATAGCATTGTTATAATATATGCTATTTATATTAATATTTATAACATTTTATGTTATGTTATTTTCATTTTTAGAGTTTTATCTATGAAAATTGTCGAATACATCATTTTATGTCTATGAACATAACAAAACTATTTTTCTATCAAAAATATATGAACTACTGAACAACTTTTATTACTTTTAGTGCATCCTTTCACTTTCAAAATTGTACAGATTCTGGTTTGAAAGACAAGAGAAATCTCTAGAGCCCAGCTTCCTGACCCTAATATCCTGCTCTGCCTCTTCCTACCTTTGAGAATTTCAATAGTTAAACTATTTAAAGTGACTCAGTTTCGTTATTTATAAAAATGGAGATAGAGCAATGCAAATCTCTTAGGGTCACGAGGATTCAATGAGCAACTAATTGAATGCTTGTTATCATCATCACTATCATCATCATTGTCTTCTAAAATTTTTATGAAGGTGGCATAATTTTATAACCTACTTAATGTTAATGAAAACCAATAAAGTGTCCAAGGTGTATTGCAAAAAGAGAGAGAGAAAGGAAAAGAATGTTAAGTAAAGAGAAACAAAGTTATAAAACAAATTTGGAAAAAAATCATTTGGCATTTTTTATAACAGGTTAGTGTTTTTCAGAAATATTAGTGCTTTTTATTTAAAATGTGTAAATAGGGTTATTTTTCTCCATATGTGCAAGATGAATGTTTTTATCTCAAAATAATAACTATGATAGATACATCCAATGCTATAAGATAATTCAAATACTCAAATAACTACTTGAAAGTATTATTTATTAAAAAAGAAAAAAATAGCAAATCACATATGGTATTTCATAGTTTTTGCCTAAAAAAAGGATTGCTTGAGTAATAGAGGCTTTGGGAATAGTTACTATTCCTGGTAAGAGGCATAAGATTATGGAAGTTATATTTCTTCTTTGTACATGTAACAGTTAGATAAAAGAATGTTTGCAGTAGAAAGGAATACTTTGCAAAATTGTTCCTTGTGTAGATGTCTCAATTCAAAGTAAATTTCTTTTCACTTGGAGTTTCTATTTCTCTTTCTCTGTTACTAAATAAAATGGTATTTGCATTTTACAACTGTAATTAAAATTTAGTAGTTTTATATTTTATTTTACAAATCTAACATTTACATGAGCTAAATTTTAAATTGAGGTCTTAAAAAATCTTTAAATAATTAGTGTTCAAAGCAAAAGTTAAACAGAATTACTATTAATTAGAATGCTTATTTATCTATTCCTTTATGGACAGATACAAATTTGGATCTTAGCCATTAATTTTTATACAGAAGAGGCAGTTTTAGAGAAACACAGTACAAATTATTTATAAATCTATAGTAAAATATAGCTTTCCCTGCTAGAACTGCCAGATTGTTGTTGTTGTTGTTGTGTGTGTGTGTGTGCGTGCGCACGCACGCGTGTGTGTGTAGGACACCCTGCTAAATTTGAATGTTAGAAAAACAACTTGTAATTCTTTGTATAATTATGTTCCAAGTATTGCATGGGATATACTCATTATAAAAAATTATCTACCTGGAATTTAAATTTAACTGGCTTTCTTGTACTTTGTCTGGCAACCCTACTTTCTTCATCCTATGTATGTATATATAAATGTATTTATTCAGATACTTTGGATTTCTTACCTGGAAATCTTTTTTTTCAATTGAAGTATAATTGATTTACAGTGTTGTGTTAGTTTCAGGTATACAGCAAAGTGATTCACTTATATGTACATATACATAGGAATTTGGTGGTATCCTTGATGTCTTTATTCTTCCTCATTCTATATCTAATCTTTTTTTTAATATACTAAAATATTGTTTATTTTAGATATATGGAGGCATTTTTTAATTGAAGCATAGTTAATTTACAATGTTGTGTTAGTTTCAATTGTACAGGAAAATGAAATCCCTAAATCCCTAATTTATCCCTTGCCCCGCTTTATTCTTTGGTAACCATAAGTTTGTTTTCTATGTTTGTGAATCTATTACATTTCTGTTTTGTAAATAAGTTAATTTGTATCACTTCTTTAGATTCCACATATAAGTGATATCATATGATATTTGTCTTTCTCTTTCTGACTTACTTCACTTAGTATGATCATCTCTAGGTCCATCCATGTTGCTGCAAATGGCATTATTTCATTCTGTTTTATGGCTGAATAATATTCCATTGTATTTATATACAGGGCATCTCCTTTATCCATTCACCTGTCGATGAGCATTTAGATAGTTTCCATGTCTTGGCTACTGTGAATAGTGCTGCTATGAACATAGGGGTGCATGTATCTTTTTGAATTATACTTTTGTCCAGATATATGCCCAGGAGTGGGATTTCTGGATCATATGGCAACTCTATTTTTAGATTTTTGAGGAACCTCCATACTGTTCTTCATAGTGGCTGCACCAATTTACCTTCCCACCAAAAGTGTAGGAGGTTCTCTTTTCTCCACACTCTCTCCAGCATTTATTATTTGTAGACATTTTGAGGATAGCCATTCTGACCAGTGTGAGGTGATACCTCATTGTAGTTTTGATTGGCATTTCTCTAATAATGAGTGATGCTGAGTGTCTTCTCACGTGCCTGTTGTTCATCTGTATGTCTTCTTTGGAGAAATATCTATTTAGGTTTTCTGCCCATTTTTTGATTGAGTTGTTTGTTTGTTTGTTTGATATTGAGCTGTAAAAGCTGTTTGTATATTTTGGAAATTAATCCCATGCTGGTTGCATTGTTTGCAATTATTTTCTCCCAGTCAATAGGCTGTTTTTTCATTTGTTTATGGTTTTCTTTACTGTGCAAGAGCTTTTAATTAGGACCCATTTGTTTATTTTTGTTTCTATTTCTATTATTCTAGGAGACAGATCCAAAAATGTATTGCTGTGATTTATGACAAAGAGTGCCCTAAGTTTTCCTCTAGGAGTTTTAGAGTATTCAGTCTTACATTTAGGCCTTTAATCCATAGTGAATTTATTTTTGTGTACGGTGTTAGGAAATGTTCTAATTTCATATTTTTACATGTCACTGTCCAGCACCACTTATTGAAAAGACTGTCTTTTCTCCATTGTATAATCTTGCCTCCTTTGTCATAGATTAATTGATCATAAGTGTGTGGATTAATTTCTGGGCTTTCTATCCTGTTCCATTGATCTATGTATCTGTTTTTTGTGCCAGTACCATACGGTTTTGATTACTGTAACTTTGTGGTATAGTTGGAAGTCAGGGAGCATGATTCCTCCAGCTCAGTTTTGCTTTCTTCAGATTTGTTTTGGTTATTTGAGGTCTTTCGTGTTTCCATACAAATTTTAAAATTATTTGTTCTAGTTCTGTGAAAAATGCCATTGGTAATTTGATAGGGATTGCATTGCATCTATAGATTGCCTTGGGTATTTTGAGTCTTCCAATCCAAGAACACTGTATATGTTTCCATCTGTCTGTGTTGTCTTCAATTTCTTTCATCAGTGTCTTACAGTATTCATAGTATAGGTCTTTTGCCTCCTTAGATAGGTTTATTCCAAGAAATTTTATTCTTTTTGATATGATGGTAAATAGGATTGTTTCCTTAATTTCTCTTTCTGATATTTAGTTGTTAGTGTATAGAAAAAATCTTTTGATATAATGTAATATCCTCCACGTACATACCACCAAGGTTACTTTAACCCAGTATTTAATACTTGTAAAAAAAAAAAAAAAGGAGTGGATGGGTGAGAGAGATTAAGAAAGACAGAGCTATTGATGGACTACAAAATCTGTTCAGCTGTAATTTTAAAACAATTTGGATAGTTTAGATTAATAAGCTTACAAATTTCCTCTATGGAAGAAAATAGACACATTATTACATTGAGAACATAAAAGCAAAGAAAGCCTCTATAAGCTAATGCTGAATTGTAATTCTTTGGAACTTGATAGAATATTCTTTTAACAAAATGGAAGTGTGAAAATGTATACATTTCTATTTATAAGAAATAATGCTAGAATACATTAAAGTGAAGAAAATCATAGAGGGATGTTTTTACCATCCTTTCTCAATTCCCTCACAATTAAGCTCTTTTATACTTTCAATTGATGAGTACACAGTATGTTTATATAATAGTAAATTTAATTGCTAACTGAAATTTAGATGCCATCTATAAAAACAAATTAGAACAGTTTTCAAATGAGCAGCTGATTGAGTATTAATTTCAAATAAAGGTTAATTCAAGATTCACACATTTCTCCAACATAGTAATATTTGTAAGCATAAAAATATAGCCTCCAAAATTATGAAAAGAAAATTTTTTTTTACCTCTTGAACTTGGTATGATTATCCACCTAACAAAAGAGAATCAATTTTAAATAAAATTGAAAAAGACTTGTGTTGCTTTATTTTGATTTCTTTTATGTAAATTTTGTAACTTTCTTTTATCAGTACTATAATTTTAGAAAATTAAAACATATTAAAATATACTACATTTCTAGTAACAGTAATCATCAAATATAACTCAAAAGGTTTGAAAGGATATGTGTTCGATATATATGAGGACTGTCAGAGCATTTTCACAATTACAAAAGAAGACAAGAATAATAAATATACTTTATTATAATACAAAAAGCACAATAACAATACTGGAGACATCAGTAGGTATGATAAGTTATTGCAATAAGTCATAAGTTCTTATAGCTTAAAAAATTCAGTAGATATTTGGATGGTTGCTAGTTTTGTTTGGTCGAACTTCATAGAGTATTCTATAATTCTACAATTCATCTGAGAGAACTAACGGGTGAAAACAAAAAAAAACCTTTTTGAAAAAAATGTTTAACGAGATAAAGCTGACCTTATTACATATTACAACAAAATGAATGTTCAGTTAATCAAAACAATATTGCAAGAGTTGACTCTATGTTAACATTTCATCCAAAAAAAATGTGAAAAAGAATGTGGAATTGGAATAAATAATTGATTATTTTAGGGAAAAACTTTGGATAACTACTGTTCATTCACTGTACATAACAAAATAAAAGTCAGAGTTATAAAGTCCTAATTTTTAAGAAAAATAACAATCTAGAAGAAAATGGAAGTAATGATCTTACATTAAGGAAAGTTTCTCAGTTAATGAATATCAAAGGAAAAATGCATAGAGTTTATTATCTAACAAAATTACACTACATAAAATATACACAAAATATGATATACATAAAATATAATACAAAAATAAATAGCATACCCAAAAATAATATACATAAACTAAATATATACATGAATATGAAAATAAGAATACATATCAATGATTAATAAAATAATAAAATAAAAAAATCTAAAATAAAAATAGTAATGTAATAAATCATAATGCACAAAATATAATCTATGGTACACATAAAACATTTGCATAGCTAAAACAATTGAACACAGAGACAATGTTTACAATAACTTTGGTGGAGATTCAACTCCCTTAAAAACAGCCTTCAGGACTGAGATGAAAATCATCAAGAATCTTAGATAAAACTTGGCAAAAGATGGAAATAGACACTTCATATGGAAAAACAAACATGTAATATGTTCAATATAACATGTAACCAAAAATTAGAATTAAAACAGCAAAGCACCCTCCTCCCACTGTATTTTGCTCATAAAATTAATAAATATAAGCCTAGGATTGTTGACAGTGGAGTAAAAGCGATAATCTTTCATGTTACTTGTGGGATTTTAAGTTGGTTTAAACTTTCTGGAAAGAAAGTTGATCATTTTATTGAGTCTTTTAAATATTCATACATTTTGAGTAAGTTCATTTCTTCTAGGAATTTATTCTAAAGAAATCATCAATCAGATATGCCGATATATATTTACATGACATAGATTTTCATGACAGTTTTAAAAATAATGTCCAAAATTGGAAATGACCCCACTCCCCAATAAAAGGGAAATGATAAAATAAATATCAAAATATTTATGTAATATATTTTGAAGCAACTAAAAGAGTGCTTTCAAAATTATTTAATAATATGGAGAAAAGCTCATGTTGTAATTAGCAGTCAAAACAACAATTCATCCCGTCTCTTAAATTGTTAACGTCAGGTCCAGCCCTCCAATAAGAATTAGAACTCCATGCTTTGTTATATTTTTCCTATTGCTTCATATCTGCAACAAAAGGTATCCATTACAGCTTTGGAAAGACAAGCAGTTACCAAATGAAAAACCTGGAATTCATGTTTTGAGGACTATGAAATGAGAAACTTGTGGAATACTATCAGTGACCTCAAAATTAAAATGAAAATAAACAACCTTTATGTGTTGTCAAACAAAATTTGCAGGTAATTTTGCAATTAATAAAGGCAAGAGGGAGATTGCTAAGGATTACAGTTTGAAGTCTTCACATATATCTGATTCACTTAAAAATATTCTATGGAAGAAAAAAAGACTTTTTCTCAAACACTTTCTCTAGAAAGCCTAAGTGTTTATAGATAGCTGCTGGTCTGGATTGTATTGTTATTCTTGTGGGTCTCCCTCCTGCTGATTGATGATGCATGTGCACTTAGCAAGTTGGCAGATTTCCCTTTAATTTTAAGGGGACGACCCAGCATCCCCAAATAGACTGATTTTATACTTAAATACTGAAATAATTGTTCTGGGAATGAGGTAGAGTCTCTTAAGTTTCCTTATATTCCACTACTTTATTTGCTAAGAAGATTATGAAAACTCTGCCAATACAATTTGGTAAGAAGCTAATTAACTATGAATGAGGATCATTGATTGAGATATTGTTATGTAAGCAAATAGAACAATGCCAGGTGACATCGTTTATTATACAATGTATGCCTCAATTAAAATTTCATGTGATATAGTGCATGCAGATTTTCTAGAATACACAGGAATATTTTAGAAATTAAAGCCTTTATATAGTGTGCTAGTAAACTGAGAACAGCAAATCAATAGGATATTCAAGCCAAGCAAGAGAGTTTCAGAGAAGGACAAAGTATTAACCTTAAACGTGAATGCATTTCCATTTATAAATTTAGCTTAAATCAATTTGTGTCTAATTTCCCTGTAATTATATCCTGGTATTTAAAAATCATAAATACATTTTTAAACCCTTTTATTGACATTGTAATGATCCAAATTTAATTCAGAGTGGCCTTGGTTATGTTCTTAGTTAGATGATATCAAATAAGAACATGATGACTACAACTTGTTCAGACTGCAGGTGTATCAGCAATGAAAACTGCTTGTAAAATTTTCAGATCCTTGGATCCACATTTTCATGTTTGGTTTTCCAAAGGCATCCCTTCAGTTCTTTTTGCCTTGAGATATGATTCATGTACCATAGCATTTGTATCTTTTTAGTGTTTTTAGTGTATCCACGATGTTGGGTAGCATCACCACTGTTTAATTTCAGAATATTGTCACCATCCCCCAAAGAAAGCCCACACCCATTAACAATCACTCCCATTACCCCTCTCCCCAACCCCTGGCGACCACTAATTGACATTCTGTCTCTATAGATTTTCCAATTCTGGACATCTTATACAAATGTCATATAATATGTGGCCTTTTCTGTTTGGCTTTTTCAATTTAGCATAATGTGTTCAAGGTCATCCATGTTGTAGCATAAATCAGTACTTTATTTCTTTTTATGGCTGAATAATATTTTATTATAGAGATTTATTTACATTTTGTTTAGCCATTCATCAGTTGATGAACACTTGGGCGGTTTACGCTTTCTGACCATTATGAATAGTGCTACAATGAACATTTGTATACAAGTTTTCTTTTTTCTTTTTTTTTTTTTTAAAGAAGACGTTGGGGGTAGGAGTTTATTAATTAATTCATTCATTTTTGCTGTGTTGGGTCTTCGTTTCTGTGCGAGGGCTTTCTCTAGTTGTGGCGAGCGGGGGCCACTCTTCATCGCGGTGCGTGGGCCTCTCACTGTCGCAGCCTCTCTTGTTGCGGAGCACAGGCTCCAGACGCACAGGCTCAGTAGTTGTGGCTCACGGGCCTAGCCGCTCCGCGGCATGTAGGATCCTCCCAGACCAGGGATCGAACCCGTGTCCCCTGCATTGGCAGGCAGATTCTCAACCACTGCGCCACCAGGGAAGCCCCTGTATACAAGTTTTTATGTGGGCATATATTTTCAATTCTCTTGGATATTTATCTAGGAGTGGCATTCCTGGGTCATGGGGTAATTCTACATTTAACCTTTGTGGGATTCCCAAAGAATTTCCTAAAGCACTGCATTCTTTTACATCTCACCAGGCGAGGTATGAGGGTTCCAACTTTTCCACATACTAACACTAGTTATTGCTTTTCTTTCTAATTATATCAATCCTATTCTTCATTTTTTTTTTTTTTTCACAGTATGCGGGCCTCTCACTGCTGTGGCCTCTCCCCTTGCGGAGCACAGGCTCCGGATGTGCAGGCTCAGCAGCCATGGCTCACGGGCCCAGCCGCTCCGTGGCATGTGGGATCTTCCCGGACCGGGGCACGAACCCGTGTCCCCTGCATCGGCAGGCGGACTCTCAACCACTGCGCCACCAGGGAAGCCCCTATTCTTCATTCTTAAATAAAAAATCCAATGAATCTATTAGAGTATCCTTTTCCATAATGAGGCTGACTATCCTAGAAAACTCTTAATGATTATAGCTTTTTCCTCAGCTATTGTTTTCATCATTTTGAGCAATGGAAATTGCACAACCATATTATATTTATATTTGAATTATTAGTTTTGTACATTTATTTAACTAATACATTTATTAAAAGATGATACCTACTTGTGTATAACACATGAAAAACCTATCATTCTTAAAAGACTGTTGAATTCCAGAGCCTAGGTGTTAATTCCAGTTTTGCAGTTGGTTACTTAGGTGACCTTTGACAAGTGAAATAAATTATTCTTTGCTTCATTTTTGATATCTGTGAAATGGAGAAAATGCTACACACTTGAAGTGAAATAGTGGAAATTTCATGAGTACATTGGTTTCCTAATGATGCTGTTACAAATGAACACAAATTTGATAGCTTAAACAATGCGCATGTATTATCTTACAGTTCTAAAGGGGGTATTTTGACATAAATCTCACTGGGCTAAAATCAAGATGTTGGCAGAGCTGCATTCCCTTCTGTAGGTCTGTTTGCTTGACATTTCCAGTTTCTAAAAGCTGCTCCATTCCTTGACTCATGGTCTCCTCTGTTTGCCTTCAAAGCCAACAAGGGCAGGTAGATGCCTTATACTTTTATCTGTCTGACCAACCAGAGAAGGTTCTCCACTTGTAAGTATGCAGGATTAGAATGGACCCATCCAGATAACCCAGGATAATCTCTCCATCTCAAGGTCCTTAATTTAACCACATCTGCAAAATCATTTTTTCCATATAAGGCAACAAGTTCACAGGTTCTAGGGATTATGGAATGGACATCTTTGTAGGATCATTATTTTGCCTATCACAATGAGATAATATGTGACTCATGACATATCTGGCACACAATTAATGCTGGATAAATATTATTTTCCCTTTTTATTGTTTAAAATAGGTACTGAATGATAAAATGACAATGGACAACAATTCAGCTGTGCCAAGGAGATAGATGACCAAATCTGAGAAAACTATACATAAAAACTTAAAATACAAACACTATTATTCTTCCAGAATAATTCCTTCTGTGGCATATTAGTACAGCTATGTAACCTTCTATCTGCCAGATAAGCATCTTGGCATTAAGCAATTGAAGTATACTCACTGCCAGCCATAAACATCTCATATTTCCTTTGGCCTAGCAGCCAAGACATCTCAGTGCCATTTGGATAAATTTTGTTTTTGCAATCTGATCATCATAGTCCTTTACCTGAAAACAAAGAGACACCAGAGACAGTGATAGAGGAAGAGAATATTGTCACTATTCTGAGAAGTAGACTCTTAGCTCTGTTCTCTATGATGAATGAGATTTTTCCTTCATTTATTAACATCAGTATCTATAACTTCTGAGTCTCTGGTGCTTGATGTGTACCGTAGCTTTCAGGATAGTGGACACAATAGTGTTTAGGGAGCAAAGACATTATCCACATAGTTGCTAACTTCCCTATTATGAAGTATGAAGTCATTTCTAATTTCTCTCTTGCATCTCTGCTACCCCCCCCCCCACACATCAATACTTTCTTCCAAATAGCTGGTGCAATGGCAAGAAATTTATTACTTGACAACTTTTGTGATTAAAAGATAATTGAATGGCAGTAAGGTATTAAATGTTAATTATCTTAAAAACAGCAATCATTATCATCACCACCATTGGAAATAAGTCTCTGTTAATAAATTAAAATAAATGTTTTGCTTAACAGGAAAATAAAATGTGGTCTCATTGGTGGAGACCAGAGCCAAAGAAAATCACTTTATTAATAACATTGGAAATGTCAATTTCTCCCTTAGGATTATCTTTTCTCTTCTGTAACCACAGTGACATTTTGCCTAAGGGAATTAAATCTGAAATTAGGACTAGTCATTTTGTTTCTCTGATCAAAAAAGGCAATTACAGATTTTCTGAATTAAAAATAATTCTTGATTTTTTTAAAAGCAATTCTTGCCCTAGGTGAGCTAGGATTTCAGTCTAATGCCACCCAAATTTCAGTAAAATAATTGCATTGTCAAAAATGACTACAAAAGAAATGATGTTTCCCCTATTTTGTGGACATTTTTCTGTCTCTAAAAACTTGGTCAATATTTGCCAATTTAAAAATACGGCCCTCCCTCTGTATGCTGCGGGGAATTGATTCCAACAGCCCATACCACTTCCTCCCCCACAAACGCAGGTAGCAAAATCTGTGGATGCTCAAGTCCCTCATATAAAATGTGTCATACAGTCAGCCCTCCATATCTGCGGGTTAGATATGTTCCTGAGAAGATCAAAACAGATAAGCATGGAGTTTCTGTATCTCTTAGACTTAGAGTTGGGCACATAGACTCTTTCTAGGTGGGGCTTAGGAAGAGAATTGTGTATTTACCTTGCACACCTGACAGTACAAGGACCAGGCTTGTTTTATTTAGTGGGAAAAGAGTGTGTAGCGAGGGGTGAATTGACCTGGAAGAATTGATAGCATCAGTTCAAGTACTGTTTGCCTCTGAAATCGTTGCTGCTGTTGACATCTCTCCTTTGTTGTCAGTCTCTAAAATAAATTAAAGATTTTGTTCCCTTGAGAAAAGAAAGCTGTAATTCATGCTTCATGTAAGTCAGCAAAAAAGTTTCTGCCAAAGGCTGAGTATCTGAAATATCGCAGTAAAAAGACCTAAATCAATAAAGAAGAAAAAGTTAAAAACAACTATATAATAATAATAAAAGAAAAATTTAAATATATCTGGCAATGCCATATTTTACTGTAAGAGTCAAGTTAAACGTTGAAACAGAGCTTATAAGAGAGGTATGTTCTATGGTACCCATTAATTTTTTCAGTTGATTATTTACAAGATACTTTTAATAAGAGATATGGGTAAAATCAGAGAAAAGGAAGCAAATAAAAATTACCTACACTTCTAGTATTAGTACAAATTATCGTTTGTATTTTGGCATATTTACCTTGTTCATTTTTTTGCAAATTATTATAATTTTGTTTGTAAATTTTCCTTTTACTATGATTTCAAATGTGCGGAATATTTCCTGATATTTTAAACCAGATTTAGCAAGTGTTAAATTTTGCCTCACTTGCTGTATCATCTTCTCTTTTCACACGTTTGCACATGTACACGCACACACACATCTATCTATTTATGCATAATTATCTGCAGCCACATTCCTATGTAAGCATATTTTTTTCTCAATCATTTGAGAGCCAGTGGGAGGTATCATATCTCTACCCCTAAATACCTATAAAATAAAAAACTGAGCATTGTTACAATACATTATCTAATCTACAGTACATATTTAAATGTTGCCAATTGTCCCAGAAATGTATTTTACAGTTTTCCTTCCCTCAGCAAGGCATATAAACTAGATCACATCTTGCATGTATTGTACTTATCATGTCTAGGTCATCTCCATTAATCTGCAGAACATCCTCAGCATTTCTGTCTTTCTTGACTTTGACATTTTTAAGAGAACAGGTAATAATAATAATAATAATAATATAAATATAGAATGTTCTGCACTTTGAGTGTTTCTGGTGTTTCCTCATGATTTGATTTGGGTTTTGCATTATTGTTTTGCAAGAATACCACAAAAATGATGCTGTGCCCTTCTCACTTCTCATACCAGGAGGCACATGATGTCAGTTTGTTCCAGTATTGATAACATGAACTTTGGTCATGTGATTAGGTGGTGTTTGCAAGGATTCTCTTCTATAAATTATCTTCCCATTTACAATGAATCTATAACTTGTGCGTAGGCACCTGAAGACTGTAAATATCCTAATCCTCATCAACCTCACACTTTAAATTTAGCAAACATTGATGATGATTTCTAACCCTATCATTTCTTCTATATTTATTAGTTGGCATTCTATTGATAGAGGTTTCTTATCTCCCCCGTCTATTATTGATTAGTTTATTCATGTATATTCATATAGATTCATGGGTTTCTATTTTATTCAGTTACTTATTATTACTGTATTTTTGTTTGTTTTTTTGCGGTACGCGGGCCTCTCACTGTTGTGGCCTCTCCCGTTGCAGAGCACAGGCTCCGGACACGCAGGCTCAGCGGCCATGGCTCACGGGCCCAGCCGCTCCGCGGCATGTGGGATCTTCCCGGACCGGGGCACAAACCCGTGTCCCCTGCATCAGCAGGTGGACTCTCAACCACTGCGCCACCAGGGAAGCCCTGTTACTGTATTATTGTGGTTATGCTCAAGTTGCCTTAGATTTGGCCAGTGGGAACTTTTACAATCTTTTTGCTCACCTCCATGATTTATTGAGCGTTCCTTTAATTTGTGGTGAAAATGTTCTAGACCCATGTTGGATTTTCTCTGCCCCAGATCTTTAGTATTAGTATTGGTATTAGTATTTGGTATTAGTATTTACTTCAATGAGTCCTGTTTCCTTTTACTAGAGAATGACATTTGAAACTAAGTTCTGGGGAATAAATGTATTCATTGTTACTGTTGTGTCATTTCCTCTAGGCCCACTCAGCAGACAGAGCTAGAAAATATATGCATATACACACACACACACCCCTATACATTTACAGGTGTACATATCTATTCCTCTATTTATCTGTGTAATAACTGAGTTCATATTAATTCTAGTGCAACACCACAGGGGACATTCTAGTTTTCTCCCTTTCCATATTTGTAACTCCTACTGCCAATAGTGAGAAAACTGGCTCTTGTTTTCATATATATGTATTTCTTCAATCCCAGAATCCAGAGAAAGTTGTTTCAAGGTTGTTGCAGTTATTTTTATTAACAGAAAACCAACCAATCAATAAAATAAATCAGTTGAGTGTGAGTATGTGTATACATACCATCACATTCACCCTTTTAAAGTATACAATTCAGTGTTTTTTAATATATTCAGTATATATATAGTATATAAATTTTTGTAACCACTATCACTATCTAATCCCAGAACATTTTCATCAACCTCCCTCCAAAAAATTCCCATACTCCTTAGCAAGTGTTCCCCATTACCCTTCTCCTAGTCCCTGGACAACATTAGTCTGCAGGTAAATAATAGTTCCATAATACACTAGGGGCAGCTCCAGTTACTGCAGAAAGAATGAAATGGAAGAAAGAATGCTATTTATGCTCTTGAAAATGCAGAGGCTTCTTGAAGAGCCCATGAGAGAGGAATGGGATCTAGCTAGGTCACATGTTTCAACTGCATCCCAAACAGCTCCTGTGAAAGAATCTAATAAAAGTGAGTTTTCTAGTTAAAAAAAATAAAAAATAAAAAAGACAAAGACGCTAAGCTTCCTTAGGGGCAGGTTTCACGAGCTGAAGTAATTCCATAGTAAAGGTAGTCACTGTGAAGCAGAAACAAAAAACATACACTTTAGGTTTGGATGAGTGCAGCTCCGAGGTAGTGAATTTCTGAATGTTTTAGGAAGACAGCAATGTCTCAAATACTATTTCCTAAAATAGGAGACAGGATGTCTCTAGGGATTCAGGTATGATGAATGCATAGTGCCAGGACTGCCCTGATGGATTTGGATTTCACTGAGTGACCATTTTAATGGTTAAATCTAAAGCAAAATTGGAACAAAGATGTTGGGGATATTCAATGGGAAGCACACTTCTTCCCCACACCTGATATTTCCTTCCAGATGGAGAAAGTTCCACTAGGTTGAAATCCCTGTGCACCCTTCATCCCTGCATTTAATCATCCCAGGGACAAAAGAATACATTAATTGGTGAATTTTGGACTAGGGAACTGGCATACATGTTTCTTTGCTCCCTGGGAGCAGTCTTGTCCATAAAACAAGAACTCTGCTTTTCTCTTTCATGCTGTGAGTGTTTCAGAGACAATTTCTGTCTTATGTAGCGCTCTGTACTAGGTCTGTGCTGGTTGTGACTTGTCTAATTCTGAGAGTCAATATTTGGAGTACGTTTCCTTA
Organism: Mesoplodon densirostris; assembly: GCF_025265405.1. Lineage (NCBI taxonomy): Eukaryota > Metazoa > Chordata > Mammalia > Artiodactyla > Ziphiidae > Mesoplodon > Mesoplodon densirostris. The sequence continues at coordinate 33,056,703 of NC_082674.1, forward strand.
AAGATATAAGCCACATTCTTCACATTTAATTATTCTTAGCTGGTTCTTTTTTTCTCATTTCTCAATTGGTTCAGTTCTTTTGTAGAGATGAGATTTTGTTATTGGACCCCCTAAATCCTGTTTTCACTTGCTAACAACCCAATGCTGCATTCTCTGAAGCTTAGGTTACTGTGATATCTCTAACCTAATCTTATTTACTTCTTATATTTTAGAATTATGCCGAGGATTCTTATCCCATTATTTATTAAGGCGACTGTATGTCTCTATGTTAATGATATAAAATACTTTATCATTGTAATGCTTTTGGTGCAGTGCTAAAAATCTGCAGTGTGACATTGTTGAAACTGAAATTCCCACCTGGTTTATGTTGTTGTTTGGCTGTGTGTGAAAATAGAAATATTATAATATTAAAAAAATGTTTATTTCTTCTTTATACAACTACCATTAAATTTCTTTGGTTTTGGGCCTCCCTGGTGGCGCAGTGGTTAAGAGTCCGCCTGCCGATGCAGGGGATACGGGTTCGTGCCCCGGTCTGGGAGGATCCCATATGCCGCGGAGCGGCTGGGCCCGTGAGCCATGGCCGCTGGGCCTGCGCATCCGGAGCCTGTGCTCCGCAACGGGAGAGGCCACAACAGTGAGAGGCCCGCATACCGCAAAAAGAAAAAAAAAAAAAAAAAAAAAAAATTTCTTTGGTTTTCATTTCACTTATATTTCATCCTAAGTTATGAAACATGCTTATGTGGGGCTTTCATTCAATACACTAAAATCTTGTCTTGTGCTATATAATTTAAATCTAATTATATCCATGCATTTAAAACATTAATCACAGAAAGTTATCAGTGTAATATATTCTGCTCAAACTTCTGACTTATTTCTTTATTCTCTGCCCATGTCTCTGCTTTCATTTACTAATTATTTTCTAAAAATGGGGAAATGGTAGTGGTAGGCAGAGACACACAAAGATAGGGCTCCCTTTGCTTTTTATCAGTTTTATGGATTATATTCTAAAAACTGAATACTGAATATATTCTCAGGATAGACCATCAGTGTATGATTTTGATAAAATACCATTGTGTATAAAGCAAGATACACAAAATATTCAGCAATAAAAATAATGAGACTATTTCTTATTTTGAGAGAAATTTTAAAAGTTCTTGAGACCCCTGCAAGTCAATATACAGGAAGAGGCAAACTCATCCATGTAGATAAAATAGGCAAAATCATTTTGGAAAGCAATTTGGAGGCCTATATTAAGATCCTTAAAAATATGCACATACTTTGTTCATTTCTGGAACATTATGCTAAATAAAGTACGTTTAATTTTTTAAAGAAGACTTTATGCACAAAGATTTTTATAATAAAGAAATGTAGAACACCTGAGCTTTTTAACAAAAATAATGGTAAAATAAAGCATGATGTATAAACATAAGAGAATATATTAGCTATTGAATTATGTTAATGAGTCCAGTTTAATATGCAGGATACATAAGTAATAATAATAAAAGGAAATTATATATTCACTATGATGACAACAATATAAAACTGAAAAAAATCCAAATCTATGAAATATAGAAATATTTAGAAGGAAATAAGACAAAATATTTATAGTGGCTATCTTAGAAATGTTGAATAAATATAATATTTTTCTTGAATTTTTAATTTTTCAATCACAATTTCAATGACTGTGGACTGTCATGTGAATAACATTCATAATAAAACCATTTTTATTTTAAAATTTAATGTACAAATAATAGTAAATATACAGATATCAAAATGACTATGTATGTAATTTCTTGGATTGAGTTAATCCATGAAGCCTCACAATGGAATTAAATTTAACTTAAATTTTGGAAGTGGAGAGAGATACAGAGGGCTAAAAAAATAAAATTAAGTTCTTATTTGATGCTTGTTTAGTAGGTGTTGCTCATAGAAGCATGAGGGAAACAGTATAGATTCACTAGCTTCACTCTTCCATGTGGATTTTTTAAAAATTACCTCTGCAACTCAGGAATCTTTCTAGTTGTAACTATAAGTTTTTATTTGCCTCTGTAAAATCTTGCTTATACCCTTTACATGTATTTTTTTCTCTTGCTTTGTATGCCATCTTTTCTGTTAAATTCATTTTTCCCTTGAGGATTTGATTAGTCAGCCCCTTAGAGAAAGAATTGAAATAGTAAATAAAGGCATCTTGAGATCTGAAAGGGGGTGGTTTACATTAATAAGAATTCTCTTTCCTACCATATGTGGAGGTGAGAATAATATTCTTAAGTGCTACAACTTCTAAAGCACTGCCTAACACAAATAATAAATACAAATATTACAATAGTGTATGAACTATCGAAGAAGGTACTCTATATTCTCAAACTCTAGAGGTAATCTTTACATGATATTGTAATCCTATATGATAAAGTGTGTATGTATGCACATGCTATATATGATACATATCATTATATTTAATTTATAATATCAATATTATTACAGCATACATACTCTTCTCTAAAACATATTTTGTTAAATATTTCATGTTTTTTTCCTCAAGTCAGAGTACATAGGGCATCTTCATCCTCCTTAAAAATTATATTGTGTACTATTATGAGAACGAGCCATAATTAGTTTTCTTTAATTTTTATTGATGATCATTTAGATCATTTGTCAATTACTGCTTCTTATCTATTATAATCTTGCAATCACTGTCCTTGTATATATGCCTTTGCTCTGATTATATTTTCAAAGGAGGAGCATTAAATATAATTGGGATGTGGTTATTATTGAGTTAAGCTTGTGTTATACAAGTAAAGGGTAGGCAATATATCCAGTGACAGTAGAGATAGGGCAATACAAATTGGTCTGTCTTTAGAATTGCCCTTACAGGAATTAGATTTTAAGGGAATGGTCCAATCAGAGAACTAAGAAATATCACTGTGATCATCAATCAAGAGAATAATGATCATGATTATGATGATAAATTTTATTAAAAGCTTATGATGTGCCAGTGAATAAGTTAAACCATCTTACATAATTCCTCCAAAAACCCTATTAAGAAAATAATACTATTATGCCCATTTTGCAAATGAAGAAATTAAGGTAAATTAATTCGACATAGGTCACATAGTGGAATCTATTTTCATAGCAAGAATTCAGTTTCATCATATATAATCCCATGAACAAGCATACCAGTAAAAGTAGAGAGAACAATGAATAGAAATATCTGCACCCCAAGTCCTTGTTGAGGTTGACCTCTAGCTATTGAAATGACTCTGGTTACAACCGTAATGAGTGACAGTGTGAGAAATAAAAAAAACTCCAGGCATTGGGTCAGGGCCACTCCGTCTTTTCACCTCCACAAACTCCTAATTCAAGGTGATATTTTGCTGTTTAAATGAGCTTAAGTATATTCAAGTACTTTGTAGTCCATAAAATGAGGAAGTGAGAAAATGATAAGAGAGTGTGATGATTATGTGTTAATTATTATGAGTTTCATTTATTTCAGTTAGAAAATCATAAATGTCCAAGAAGATAAAAGACAGTTGAGCCAATTAATTATATCAAAGTTTTCCATGATAAAGTCTCTTACTTATATCTGAGTACATAAAGGCTGAAACAGAAAGGAAGTGGGAGAAAACCTATAGAGGAACTGAATCACTACTCTTTCTTTAATTTCTTTAATTTTGCTACTATCCAATGATGGCTTCTTTAGATTAGATCACATATTATGTCGGCCACTTGAACAATTTTGCAGTGGACCAATAGTGACTGAAATCAGTTTTAAAAAGCAAAATTCATGTATTATAAACTTCCAGGACAACCATTTAGATATTAAATCAAAACATTTGCTTCACTGTTGGTTTCATTCTTCTCTCTTACCTTCCACAGTGGTAGGGTCAAGTTTAGCTGATTTTTTACCTCGAAAGTCTCACTTAAATCTGTCCCTTCTTTTCTACCATGATTAAGAATTCCAGGGGCTTCCCTGGAAGCCCTGGCGCAGTGGTTAAGAGTCTGCCTGGCAATGCAGGGGACACGGGTTCGATCCCTGGTCCGGGAAGATCACACATGCCACGGAGCAACTAAGCCTGCGAGCCGCAACTACTGAGTCTGCGTGCTGCAACTACTGAAGCCCGCACACCTAGAGTCTGCACTCCGCAACAAGAGAAGCCACCACAATGAGAAGCCCACGTACTGCAACAAAGAGTAGCTCCCGCTCACTGCAACTAGAGAAAGCCCGCGTGCACCAGAATTCCACATTGATGACAGAAGATGAAAAGTATTCTCCCACTCTGGGGTGGGACCCAAGGAAACCAGATAATTGACAATGAGGTAGAAATGAGGCAAAGGACTTGTTTCCTAATTAAGGAACATGAGGGTTGAAGTTGGTAGAGAGGGATTTGAGGGAAGATCAGAAAGAAGCTTCCCTGATCAACATCCCAGACCCCCCCCCCCCATAGTTCCCAGGTAAGGAAGTGGCAAAGATCCAAAAAGTGGAAGGCATGAACTTCTATGAAGTTAACATATTTCAGATTCTCAATACTCGTTGCTCATTACAATTAATATTATCTTTATATGACTCTTTATAAGGATACATCTGGTTTAAAGGCCCTCAGAAGAGAATTTGTCTTGGGGTGTGGGCAGAAGGGATATGGGTGTGGCTATAGAACAGCAACATGAAAAAAACAAGGGAATTCCCTTGCTGTCCAGTGGTTGGAACTCTGCGCTCCTGCTATGGGGGTCACAGGCTTGATCCCTGGTTGGGGAACTGGGATCCCATGTACCGTGAGGCATGGCCAAAATCTAAAAACACAGCACCACAAGTGATCCTTGTGGTGATATAAATTGTCTGCATGTTGACGGTATCGTGTCAATGTCTTGGTTGTGATATTTAACTGTTGTTTTGCAAGATATTGTCAATGGGGAAACAAAGTATCTACCTGTTTTCTTACAACTGCATGTGAATCTATAACTCTCAAAATATTCAAAAAAAAAAAGAAGAGAGTTTGCCTTGGAATGTGAAGCTCTCTGTCTCCACATATATCTATATATTCATCTCTATATCTATATCTATCTATGTATCTATCTAAGTATCTGTGTATGTATGTATCTAGTTATTTTTTGTTGGTTTTCTTATTTTATTTATTTATTTATTTTTTCTAAGTTTAATTTTATTTTTTTCTCCTTTATAACAAATTTAATCAGTTATACATATACATATGTTCCCATATCCCCTCCCTTTTGCGTCTCCCTCCCACCCTCCCTATCCCACCCCTCCAGGCGGTCACAAAGCATTGAGCTGATCTCCCTGTGCTATGCAGCTGCTTCCCACTAGCTATCTACCTTATGTTTGGTACTGTATATATGTCCATGTCTCTCTTTCGCTTTGTCACAGTTTACCCTTCCCCCTCCCCATATCCTCAAGTCCATTCTCTAGTAGGTCTGTGTCTTTATTCCTGTCTTACCCCTATGTTCTTCATGAGATTTTTTCCCCTTAAATTCCATATATATGTGTCAGCATACAGTATTTGTCTTTCTCTTTCTGACTTACTTCACTCTGTATGACAGACTCTAGGTCCATCCACCTCATTACAAATAGCTCAATTTCGTTTCTTTTTATGGCTGAGTAATATTCCATTGTATATATGTGCCACATCTTCTTTATCCGTTCATCCGATGATGGACACTTAGGTTGTTTCCATCTCCGGGCTATTGTAAATAGGGCTGCTATGAACATTTGGGTACATGACTCTTTTTGAATTATGGTTTTCTCAGGGTATATGCCCAGTAGTGGGGTTGCTGGGTCATATGGTAGTTCTATTTCTAGTTTTTTAAGGAACCTCCATACTGTTCTCCATAGTGGCTGTACCAATTCACATTCCCACCAGCAGTGCAAGAGTGTTCCCTTTTCTCCACACCCTCTCCAGCATTTATTGTTTCTAGATTTTTTGATGATGGCCATTCTGGCTGGTGTGAGATGATATCTCATTGTAGTTTTGATTTGCATTTCTCTAATGAGTAAAGATGTTGAGCATCCTTTCATGTGTTTGTTGGCAATCTGTATATCTTCTGTGGAGAAATGTCTATTTAGGTCTTCTGCCCATTTTTGGATTGGGTTGTTTGTTTTTTTGTTATTGAGCTGCATGAGCTGCTTATAAATTTTGGAGATTAATCCTTTGTCAGTTGCTTCATTTGCAAATATTTTCTCCCATTCTGAGGGTTGTCTTTTGGTCTTGTTTATGGTTTCCTTTGCTGTGCAAAAGCTTTTAAGTTTCATTAGGTCCCATGTGTTTATTTTTGTCTTTATTTCCATTTCTCTAGGAGGTGGGTCAAAAAGGATCTTGCTGTGATTTATGTCATAGAGTGTTCTGCCTATGTTTTCCTCTAAGAGTTTGATAGTGTCTGGCCTTACATTTAAGTCTTTAATCCATTTTGAGCTTATTTTTGTGTATGGTGTTAGGGAGTGATCTAATCTCATACTTTTACATGTCCCTGTCCAGTTTTCCCAGCACCACTTATTGAAGAGACTGTCCTTTCTCCACTGTACATTCCTGCCTCCTTTATCAAAGATAAGTTGGCCATATGTGTGTGGGTTTATCTCTGAGCTTTCTATCCTGTTCCATTGACCTATCTGTTTTTGTGCCAGTACCATACTGTCTTGATTACTGTAGCTTTGTAGTATAGTCTGAAGTCAGGGAACCTGATTCCTCCAGCTCCATTTTTCGTTCTCAAGATTGCTTTGGCTATTCGGGGTCTTTTGTGTTTCCATACAAATTGTGAAATTTTTTGTTCTAGTTCTGTGAAAAATACCAGTGGTAGTTTGATAGGGATTGCATTGAATCTGTAGATTGCTTTGGGTAGTAGAGTCATTTTCACAATGTTGATTCTTCTAATCCAAGAACATGGTACATCTCTCCATCTATTTGTATCATCTTTAATTCCTTTCATCAGTGTCTTCTAATTTTCTGCATACAGGTTTTGGTCTCCTTAGGTAGGTTTATTCCTAGATATATATATATATATTTTTTTGCGGTACGCGGGCCTCTCACCGCTGTGGCCTCTCCCGTTGTGGAGCACAGGCTCTGGACGCACAGGCTCAGCAGCCATGGCTCACGGGCCCAGGTGCTCCACAGCATGTGGGATCTTCCCAGACCGGGGCACGAACCCGTGTCCCCTGCATCGGCAGGCGGACTCTCAACCACTGCGCCACCAGGGAAGCCCTATTCCTAGATATTTTATTCTTTTTGTTGCAATGGTAAATGGGAGTGTTTCCTTGATTTCACTTTCAGATTTTTCATCATTAGTATATAGGAATGCCAGAGATTTCTGTGCATTAATTTTGTATCCTGCTACTTTACCAAATTCATTGATTACTTCTAGTAGTTTTCTGGTAGCATCTTTAGGATTATCTATGTATAGTATCATGTCATCTGCAAACAGTGACAGCTTTACTTCTTCTTTTCTGATTTGGATTCCTTTTATTTCCTTTTCTTCTCTGATTGCTGTGGCTAAAACTTCCAAAACTATGTTGAATAAGAGTGGTGAGAGTGGGCAACCTTGTCTTGTTCCTGATCTTAGTGGAAATGGTTTCAGTTTTTCACCATTGAAGATGATGCTGGCTGTGGGTTTGTCATATATGGCCTTTATTATGTTGAGGAAAGTTCCCTCTATGCCTACTTTCTGCAGGGTTTTTATCATAAATGGGTGTTGAATTTTGTCAAAAGCTTTCTCTGCATCTATTGAGATGATCATATGGTTTTTCTCCTTCAATTTGTTAATATGGTGTATCACGTTGATTGATTTGCATATATTGAAGAATCCTTGCATTCCTGGAATAAACCCCACTTGATCATGGTGTATGATCCTTTTAATGTGCTGTTGGATTCTGTTTGCTAGTATTTTGTTGAGGATTTTTGCATCTATGTTCATCAGTGATATTGGCCTGTAGTTTTCTTTCTTTGTGACATCCTTGTCTGGTTTTGGTATCAAGGTGATGGTGGCCTCGTAGAATGAGTTTGGGAGTGTTCCTCCCTCTGCTATATTTTGGAAGAGTTTGAGAAGGATAGGTGTTAGCTCTTCTCTAAATGTTTGATAGAATTCGCCTGTGAAGCCATCTGGTCCTGGGCTTTTGTTTGTTGGAAGATTTTTTGTCACAGTTTCAATTTCAGTGCTTGTGATTGGTCTGTTCATATTTTCTATTTCTTCCTGATTCAGTCTTGGCAGGTTGTGCATTTCTAAGAATTTGTCCGTTTCTTCCAGGTTGTCCATTTTATTGGCATAGAGTTGCTTGTAGTAATCTCTCATGATCTTTTGTATTTCTGCAGTGTCAGTTGTTACTTCTCCTTTTTCATTTCTAATTCTGTTGATTTGAGTCTTCTCCCTTTTTTTCTTGATGAGTCTGGCTAATGGTTTATCAATTTTGTTTATCTTCTCAAAGAACCAGCTTTTAGTTTTATTGATCTTTGCTATCGTTTCCTTCATTTCTTTTTCATTTATTTCTGATCTGATTTTTATGATTTCTTTCCTTCTGCTAATTTTGGGATGTTTTTGTTCTTCTTTCTCTAATTGCTTTAGGTGCAAGTTTAGGTTGATTACTCGAGATGTTTCCTGTTTCTTAAGGTAGGATTTTATTGCTATAAACTTCCCTCTTAGAACTGCTTTTGCTGCATCCCATAGGTTTTGGGTCATCGTGTCTCCATTGTCATTTGCTTCTAGGTATTTTTTAATTTCCTCTTTGATTTCTTCAGTGATCACTTCCTTATTGAGTAGTGTATTGTTTAGCCTCCATGTGTTTGTATTTTTTACAGATCTTTTCCTGTAATTGATATCTAGTCTCACAGCATTGTGGTCGGAAAAGATACTTGATACAATTTCAATTTTCTTAAATTTACCAAGGCTTGATTTGTGACCCAAGATATGATCTATCCTGGAGAATGTTCCATGAGCACTTGAGAAAAATGTGTATTCTGTTGTTTTTGGATGGAATGTCCTATAAATATCAACTAAGTCCATCTTGTTTAATGTATCATTTAAAGCTTGTGTTTCCTTATTTATTTTCATTTTGGATGATCTGTCCATTGGTGAAAGTGGGGTGTTAAAGTCCCCTACTATGATTGTGTTACTGTCGATTTCTCCTTTTATGACTGTTAGTATTTGCCTTATGTATTGAGGTGCTCCTATGTTGGGTGCATAAATATTTACAATTGTTATATCTTCTTCTTGGATCGATCCCTTGATCATTATGTAGTGTCCTTCTTTGTCCCTTCTAGTAGTCTTTATTTTAAAGTCTATTTTGTCTGATATGAGAATTGCTACTCCAGCTTTCTTTTGGTTTCCATTTGCATGGAATATCTTTTTCCATCCCCTTACTTTCAGTCTGTATGTGTCTCTAGGTCTGAAGTGGGTCTCTTGTAGACAGCATATATATGGGTCTTGTTTTTGTATCCATTCAGCCAATCTGTGTCTTTTGGTGGGAGCATTTAGTCCATTTATATTTAAGGTAATTATTGATATGTATGTTCCTATTCCCATTTTCTTAATTGTTTTGGGTTTGTTATTGTAGGTCTTTTCCTTCTGCTGTGTTTCTTGCCTAGAGAAGTTCCTTTAGCATTTGTTGTAAAGCTGGTTTGGTGGTGCTGAACTCTCTCAGCTTTTGCTTGTCTGTAAAGGTTTTAATTTCTCCATCAAATCTGAATGAGATCCTTGCTGGGTAGAGTAATCTTGGTTGCAGGTTTTTCTCTTTCAACACTTTAATTATGTCCTGCCACTCCCTTCTGGCTTGTAGAGTTTCTGCTGAGAGATCAGCTGTTATCCTGATGGGGATTCTCTTGTGTGTTATTTGTTGTTTTTCCTTTGCTGCTTTTAATATAATTTCTTTATGTTTAATTTTTGACAGTTTGATTAATATGTGTCTTGGCATATTTCTCCTTGGATTTATTCTGTATGGGACTCTCTGTGCCTCCTGGACTTGATTAACTATTTCCTTTCCCATATTAGGGAAGTTTTCAACTATAATCTCTTCAAATATTTTCTCAGTCCCTTTCTTTTTCTCTTCTTCTTCTGGAACCCCTATAATTTGAATGTTGGTGCATTTAATGTTGTCCCAGAGGTCTCTGAGACTGTCCTCTGTTCTTTTCATTCTTTTTTCTTTATTGTGCTCTGCAGTAGTTATTTCCACTATTTTATCTTCCACCTCACTTATCCGTTCTTCTGCCTCAGTTATTCTGCTATTGATCCCATCTAGAGTATTTTTCATTTCATTTATTGTGTTTTTAATCGATGCTTGATTCATCTTTAGTTCTTCTAGGTCCTTGTTAACTGTTTCTTGCATTTTGTCTATTCTATTTCCAAGATTTTGGATCTGGGAAATAGAATCTTGGATCATCTTTACTATCATTATTCTGAATTCTTTTTCGGATAGACTGCCTAGTACCTCTTCATTTGTTAGGTCTGGTGGGTTTTTATCTTGCTCCTTCTCCTGCTGTGTGTTTTTCTGTCTTCTCATTTTGCTTATGTTACTGTGTTTGGGGTCTCCTTTTTGCAGGCTGCAGGTTCGTAGTTCCCGTTGTTTTTGGTGTCTGTCCCCAGTGGCTAAGGTTGGTTTAGTGGGTTGTGTAGGCTTCCTGGTGGAGGGGACTAGTGCCTGTGTTCTGGTGGATGAGGCTGGATCTTGTCTTTCTGGTGGGCAGGTCCACGTCTGGTGGTGTGTTTTGGGGTGTCTGCGGACTTTTTATGATTTGAGGCAGCCCCTCTGCTAATGGGTGGCGTTGTGTTCCTGTCTTGCTAGTTGTTTGGCATAGGGTGTCCAGCACTGTAGCTTGCTGGTTGTTGAGTGAAGCTGGGTGCTGGTGTTGAGATGGAGACCTCTGGAAGATTTTCGCCGTTTGATATTATGTGGAGCTGGGAGGTCTCTTGTGGACCAGTGTCCTGAAGTTGGCTCTCCCACCTCAGAGGCACAGCACTGACTCCTGGCTCCTCAATTTGGGATGATTTGTTGTCTATTCATGTATTCCACAGATGCAGGGTACTTCAAGTTGATTGTGGAGCTTTAATCCGCTGCTTCTGAGGCTGCTGGGAGAGATTTCCCTTTCTCTTCTTTGTTCTCACAGCTCCTGGGTCTCAGCTTTGGATTTGGCCCCGCCTCTGCGTGTAGGTCGCCGGAGGGCGTCTGTTCTTCGCTCAGACAGGACAGGGTTAAAGGAGCAGCCGCTTCGGGGACTCTGGCTCACTCAGGCCGGAGGGGAGGGAGGGGCACGGAGTGCGGGGCGAGCCTGCGGCGGCAGAGGCCGGCGTGACGTTGCGTGCGCTGTGCGTTCTCTCAGGGAAGCCTTCCCTGGATCCCGGGACCCCGGCAATGACGGGCTGCAGAGGCTCCCGGAAGGGCGGTGTGGACAGTGACCTTCGCTCACACACAGGCCTCTTGGCGGCGGCAGCAGCAGCCCCAGCGTTCCACGCCCGTCTCTGGGGTCCGCGCTTTTAGCCCGGCTCGCGCCCGTCTCTGGAGCTCCTTTAAGCAGCGCTCTTAATCCCCTCTCCTCGCACAGCAGGAAACCAAGAGGGAAGAAAAAGTCTCTTGCCTCTTCGGCTGCTCCAGAGTTTTCCCGGACTCCCTCCCGGCTGCTGTGGCGCATTAGCCCCCTTGAGGCTGAGTTCTCGCCGTCAGCCCCAGTCCTCTCCCTGCGCTCTGACCGAAGCCCGAGCCTCAGCTTCCAGCGCCGCCCGCCCCACAGGCAAGCAGACAAGCCTCTCGGGCTGGTGAGTGCCGGTCGGCACCGATCCTCTGTGCGGGAATCTCTCCGCTTTGCCCTACCCAGGTACGTGGGGAGTTTCTTGCCTTTTGTGAGGTCTGAGGTCTTCTGCCAGCGTTCAGTAGGTGTTCTGTAGGAGTTGTTCCACGTGTAGCTGTATTTCTGGTGTATCTGTGGGGAGGAAGGTGATCTCCGCGTCTTACTCTTCCGCCATCTTCCCCGGAGCCCCTATTTATTTTTTTGATGCTGCTTTTATAGTGATAAATATGTTGCTACTTTGAGCTGCAATATTTTTAAAGCTAACGAATAAGGGGTAACATCAAAAGAACTAATGAGAGCAAAGTAAGTAATCACCCTTATTCTTTGGCTTATTTCCCTAGTCTTAGCACAGAAAGCAAGCCCTTTAAAGGATAAGTAAAAACATTATGAGTAGAGGAAACTTTCCATAGACTCTCTCCTAATTGGCCACATTTTATCTGTTGGCTATTTATATTTCTACCCTATTTCTACCCACTGTAGCATCAGGAAACTGAAGCTTGGGGAAAACCAATGCTTTAGAAATGCATTTGGGGCGCACTCAAACTTGATTTTATACATGGAAATGTTTGCCGATTTATCAGATAAGGGCAAGTTAATATCACTACCAAAATGATAAAAACTGCAACCTCCAACAACTGATACTGTATATTTTCCACTTTTATAAAAATATAGTTTTATCTAAAAATATTTAGTTGTGTCTGGAAGAGATCATTGGGAATGACTCCTTAACTGGATTTTTCTCTGGTTGGAGAAGTAAGCTTTTCCAAAGTGTGTGGACCTTCTTTGAGCTGCCATGGCTACGTCTGACATTCCTTTTTGTGTGCCTGTCAAGTTTTCTTCAAGGAGCTTAGGAGTGCTTGCTGGGAGAATATACATGGGAGTGGCGGCAAAGAAAAGACATAAAGAGAGGGAAATAGGGGAAGGTGGAGAAGGAAGAAAAATCTGTGTCTTAAACATTCTCACAACTATTTCATTGGAATTACTTTTCAGATGAAAATTTGTTATTGAAATACAGAACCATCTCAATTATCTTTGGTTTTAGTGTTTTTGGTTAATTTAAATTATCCTGGAAAGAATTTTAAACTTTAAGAATACCACTGATTATTTAAAATATCTTTTTCTTTAGATATACAAAAGTAGCAGTTAAATATCCTAATTGTTCAGGTTGAGTCTGTGAATCCCACTGACTCTATTTCCCTGTTTAGTATACTCCTAAAGGTATTTGGTACAAGCATCTGCTCTGTCTTTCTACCCCTTTCATTGCCCAAGAAGGATACTCGTTTCCACCCTATTTTTCTCTTTGCACTGTCATTAGACCTTGACTGGAGTTCTAGCAGGGCATGACCAAGGTTAGGAGATGCTTAGACAGCACCACAGCAGCAGCTCTATGCATACCAGGCAATCCACCGAGAGATAACACCTCTTTCATCTAGGAACATAAGGACTTGATAAGACTGTCAACTAGAGAGTGTGATACAAGGTATAGGGCATTCCAATTCCACAAGAAAAGTAATGTGATTTACCATGAGGTAATAAAGTAGGTCCATGGTAATCTTTTGACTCTATCTCTTTACTATAATATCTATTAGGTATCTGTTACTAGACCAAATGAGAATAGAAAAGATGTAATTCTATGCTATCACTGTAAGCTGTCTTGTATATTAAAAATGAAGATAGAGCTCAAAAAAGAAGAGCCACAGCTCTGTTCATAGACCTTACTTGTAGACACTCCTCTATTTGTGCTCCCTAGAAAACAGAAGGTCATGTGATTGAAAGAATTAAAAAAGAGAGTGAGAGACATTAAGGAAGATAATAAACTCAGGGACAAAGGACAGAGAAACATGGAAGGGTAATTTCTGATAATTACTTAATTTTATACTGAGTAGAAATAAAGGGATTTTACTGAAAGATATTTTTAACTCATGTCTTACTCTTAGAGCTCTGAGAATTTCATTTTCTTTGACTTGGAAAAAGACCCATTAGTTAATTTGGGGCATAGTAAGGAGAAGAATTCTCTAAAAAATAGTTCTGCATATATACCTATTGAATAGCCAAAATTTGGAATACTGACAACACCAAATACTAGCAAGGAAGTGGAGCAAAAGGAACTCCTGTTCATTGCTGGGGGAAATGCAAAATGGTGCAGCCACTTTGGAAGACAGTTTGGTGGTTTCTCACAAATTTGAATATACTCTTACCATAAAATTTAAGAATGATATTCCTTGATATTTACCTGAAGGAGGTAAAAACTTATGTCCACACAAACACATGTATATGGATGTTAATAGCAGCTTTATTCATAATTACTAAAACTTAAAATCAACCATTAGTCCTTCGGTAGGTGAATGGATACATAAACTGTAGTACATCTAGATAATGGACTACTATTCCATACTAAAAAGAAATGAACTATCAAGCCATGAGAAGATGTGGAGGCATTTTAACCTCATATTACTAAGCAAAAAGACAACATACTCTATGATACCAACTATATGACACTCTGGAAAAGACAAAACTATGGAGACATTAAACTGATCTCTTGGTCTCCAGGGGTGAGGGTGGGGAGAAAGGATGAATAAGGAAAAACCCAGAACATTTTTAGGGCAATGTAAATGCTTTGTATAATATTAAAATTATGGCTATATATCATCATACACTTGTCCAAATCTATAGAATGTACCACAGCAAGAGTGAATCAGAATGTAAACTATGGACCTTGGGTGATTGTGATATGTCAATACAGCTTCATATTTGGTAGTGGTGCAGCCTAGTGCTAATAATCAGGAGACTATGCAGGTATGGAGTCCGGGGGTATACGGAAAACCTCTGTATCTATCATTTAATTTTGTTGTGAATTTACACTGTTCTAAAAAATAAAGTCTTAAGAAAATAGGCCTATGTATATATACCTTTGATACAAGAGTAGTCTTTTTTCTTTTTTTTTTGCCGTACGCGGGCCTCTCACTGTTGTGGCCTCTCCCGTTGCAGAGCACAGGCTCCAGACGCGCAGGCTCAGTGGCCATGGCTCACGGGCCTAGCCGCTCCGCGGCATGTGGGATCCTCCCAGACCGGGGCATGAACCCGTGTCCCCTGCATTGGCAGGTGGACTCTCAACCACTGCGCCACCAGGGAAGCCCCAAGAGGGTACTTTTTTGATGTGAGGGAGGCAGGCAGGGAAGAGAAAGAAAAAAGGGAGAAGAATGGTCAGTGTGTATTTCCATTGAAATATACATAAAATTTGCTCTGATAGACACCAGTCCTTAAACATGTGGATTTTTGATAATGATGTAAATTCTGGTTAAGGCCCTTGACCAGTCAGTCAGGTATATGTTCTCTACATATTCAAGTAGTATATATTCTACTTAAAAGAAGCCAGTTTTGAACTTCCTCTCATTTTCTCCATTGGGCCTTTCATGTCACCATGAAAATAACAGAAACCATCCATGGCACCTACCTGTCAGGGATGAATGCTCATGTCTGAGTTCAGGGCATGACTGCACTATGAAAGGTCTGTTATTTTATAAAAGTGCCTAATGAAACTTGTTTCCAAGGGTAGTGTCCTTAACTGTAGAATCAATTAAGTTTAGAGTGAATCAAAGACATTCGCTTGACATCTGAGCATATACAGTTTGTAACAGGAAACATGTTAACTATGAATTTTAATATATTTCAAAGTGGCCTAATTTGAAATTGTACTTTGTTCTTCAAACATTAAAAAATTTGGAGGTGAATGAATGGTCTTGACAGACGGGTGGCATCTTTAGGGAGTATGCAGTGGATGCTTGTCAGCAATACCCATAGAGGGGTTGGCATTTTAAGTTTAGCTGTCTGGCATAAAGCATACTATGACAAAAGGGATGCATTGATTCGGTGACCACATGCTGGATCTCATCAACTTCCCCCTAAATCCTGTGATTAATGCAGAGACCACAACCCTATTGCCATTAGTAAAAGATTCTCTGACTGATTATTTGGGATTTTTTCCACTTTTAGTAAGTTTTTTAATCACCATTAATGCCACAACAATTATGGGGTCTGCTTGAGGGTAGAAATGCCTATTTGTTACTAAATATGTTGAAGGCTATTATGGAGATGAATAAGAAAAGAAAAAGCCTCCATAGTTTGAGAGTAGCTGATGTTTCACCCAGTTGCCTACGAAAAATGGCAGGTTTTCCCTTCGGAGAGAATTTCACTTTTATTTAGGAAATCACCTTTTTTGAGTATGAAAAGTTTGCGCCTTAGGGCACTGTGCAGAGAGGGGGAAAAAAAGAGGAAGGATACGAAAACAAAACACCTTACTCTGCAAGAACGAAAAATAATAGCTCATAATAGCTTGCAGGTTTTGGCTGGTAGGCCAAAGGCAAGAGGAAAGAGGAGGATTGGATGGAGGTGTAAATCAGTAATTTTCAAATTAACTGCACATAAGAATCAACAAGGGGAAATTTAAAAAACTACTTATTTCTTGGGATTGACATGTATACACTGATGTGTATTAAATGGATGACTAATAAGAACCTGCTGTATAAAAAGATAAATAAAATTTAAAAATTCAAAAAAATAAAAAATAAAAATAAAAACTACTTATTTCTTAGTTTCACTCTGTAAAGATTCTAATTTGCTTGGTCTGGGTGGGGCCCAGAAAACAACATTTTAATAAAATCTCTCCGGCATTTCTAATTCTCATCCAAGGAAGAGATTCGCTGGGGAGAAATTGACCATGCCTGAATGGAGTATATGGGGGAAGATGAACAGTAAGGAATCCCCAAAACTGGTAAGAGCAAAGGAGCTTTAAAATAAGAGCTGGATAATACTTAATCTTAAAATTATTTGCTGTTCTATCTGTTCTGTCCTTCTGTGCTGATGTTCTGTCTTTGGTGAGCTGTGTTACATGCAGCAATCTTATATTGATGGGGCTTTGGGGAATGGGAGTGAGGGTACAGTCCTGGTTAGAATTGGTGCCAGAAAAAGAATGGCCACTGTAAGAGTTGAAACAAGAGGTCCAGAGCGATCAACCATGGAACAAGAGATAATCGGAAGAATATAAGGTGCTTGGTGTGCCTCAGAAATGCTTTTAGGGCTCTGGGCTTTCCACCATATATGGCATGAGTTCTTGGGATTCATTATTTGGAAATAATTATCTCAAAGGTGGGAGGACTTGGAGTTAATCTCTTGATAATATCAAGAGTCAATATGAGTTTAATAAATTTTTTACATGCTTGTTAGATGAGATTAGCAGCAACCTTGAGGAATCCTTATTTGAATCCAGATTTTTAAAAGCTATGTGATCTTGAGTACGTTAATTCTACTCATTTCTTGCATATGTAACATGGGGATAAACAGTGCATTTTTTAGGGTTAGACATAATGTCTGCAGGACAATTTGGGCCAGCAATTTTCCTGTTAGAAATTTATCTTGAGGAAATAAGCATACAGGTATGCAAAGGTATATGTATAATAATAACCTTCTTGATGCATTTTTGGACAGCAACAAATTAGAAGTATTTTACATGTTCGACGATAGGAGATAAGTTAAACAAATTGTAGTGTAATCACACGAAGAAATGCTCTATATTTATTATGAGTGACTATACATGTCAATATTTAGTGACAAGACTTCCATATTGTTTTTCATATTATTGTTACATGACAAAGAAGTTTATGAAATTGTCCAATCTCTTTTTTGTATTTGTGTATGTATGTGTACATGTGTGCATGTATATATGCATGTATGTAGAAGAATGTCTGGTAGGGTATATACAGCAATGGAAAATAATTATTTTGTTAGTTTTATATCATCTTTCTTTTAAAAATTTAATAAGTTATTTCAGGCAGCAGAACAATAACCCTGCCACAAATCCATTCACAAACAATTGTAACACAGTAGATATGGCAGTGTGTTTTTTGAAATGTGATTGTGGAAGATTTGGGTATCTCTAAAGTGATGAAATTCTGATGGGCTTATTTTCTTACTTCTTTTTTCTATATGGTCTTATTTTTTATTTTTTTTTATTTTTATTTTTTTTATTTTTTATTTTTTTTTTTTTGCGGTATGCGGGCCTCTCACTGTTGTGGCCTCCCCCGTTGCGGAGCACAGGCTCCGGACGCGCAGGCTCCGGACGCGCAGGCCCAGCGGCCATGGCTCACGGGCCCAGCCGCTCCGCGGCATATGGGATCCTCCCAGACCGGGGCACGAACCCGTATCCCCTGCATCGGCAGGCGGACTCTCAACCACTTGCGCCACCAGGGAGGCCCTGGTCTTATTTTTTAAATGAACATGACTATGTATTAATTTTATAATAAGAAATAACAAAATTCTTTTTATTTTGAAAAAACAAAGATATACATTCAGTACCTGGCAAGATACTAGAACTCTCAATGTATATTTGTTATAATTATCATGAGTAACTAGTAAAAGTGAGGTAATTTGGTATCCTATCAGTTGTCGGAAGTCATAAGGTTGACTTAGCTCATGGATTTTAAAGGTGTGCTAGCAAACGTGTATTATCCCTAGAAAATTTAAATAGATCCTACTTGAGTAGTAGAAATATGTATTTGCATTTCATTTGGTCTAGAAAAATCATATGGGAATGTTATTTTCACTGGACTGAAAGCTGTATTGTTAAAATGCTTTCCAAAACATCCTAAAATTTTCCTATAAATAATATATTTTTATGATGAATCATAATGATCTAATTTTCCGAATGCATTGTTAAGGGCTGGTGTCGTGGTCACAATGCTCTCAGTCATTCAATAATTCACCATTGCAGGTACTACATACACTGTCTGTAGGGCTTGTATGCTCTTTTTAGGTTTGAGTTTCTAATGTACTCACTGAAGAACCAGCCTAAAAATAGCAAACGGAGCCTCTCTGTGCTTATCAGATGGCTGCAAATCCTTTGGAAAATGCATGGGAGAGAGAGCTGCCAGGTATATTGTCTCTCTTAACTAGGGTTAAGGCTAAGACCGAGAGGCATGAATCTCAGAGAAAGGAGCTGGCTGCTTCCTCATCCAGAAAGCGTTCCCTTCTGACAACTGGATTCGAAGTGGAGGCTCTGCAATCATTGTCCACTTTTTCCCAAACAGCCTCTCTGGGCAGAAGGCCCACTGCCTGATTAATCTTGCTTTCCTCAAAACAGTAGGGAATCGGGCTTCCCTGGTGGCGCAGTGGTTGAGAGTCCGCCTGCCGATGCAGGGGACACGGGTTCGTGCCCCGGTCCGCGAAGATCCCATATGCCGCGGAGCGGCTGCGCCCGTGAGCCATGGCCGCTGAGCCCGCGCGTCCGGAGCCTGTGCTCTGCAACGGGAGAGGCCACAACAGTGAGAGGCCCGTGTACTGCAAAAAAACAAAACAAAACAAAACAAAAACAGTAGGGAATCAGCAAAACACTCAATGTGGAATCCGTGTCTGAACTCACATGCTATTTGGGGCTCAGAGAGCAGGTACACTGGGACCTCTGTGTGGGAGCATTTGTTCTGAAGAGGATGATGTATTGATTTTGCATTTTAGAGTTTCTCTTGCTTTGGAAGCTGACTGAGGTAATTTAAAGGGTATCAATTAAGGATCTTCACATCTGACTGCAAATAATTATCATCTGGGAATCCTTTAAAAAATACAGATTTAAGCTGCTGATTTTCCTACCTCAGAGAAGCCTTCCTGAGTCAGAATCCTTTGGGGTAGGGCCCAGAAATAATTATTTTTAATAAAATATTCCACTGATTTTGATGTATAGTCAGGTTTGAAAATCATTTCTTAATCTATCTGAGATAAGTAAAAAATCTGTAGAAGAATAACATAACAAGCTGAGGGCAGAGAGGAAACTGAGAAAGAAAAGGTGTGAGGAGGAGAATGAGAAAAATCATTGCTAAAAACTAATAATGGGGAAAAGAGTGAGAGATATAAACTTCAAACGGAAGGAAATATTAAGCACTGCAGCAGGCAGCTGCCAACTGCGATTTGTACTGGTCTAGAAGAAAAGAGCCAGGAAGGAACCAGGAGAACAATGTTTCCTAATCCGCAGGGGCTGCAATTACTCTTGCATTCATCATTTGTACACTAAAAGTAAATTAATTGTAATAAGACATTTTCACTGAACAAATGTTTTCTGCTTGGAAAATAGTGCTTCGGGTTGCCTCTCCTTTGATGCTCCAGCAGGAGAGCTGAATGTTATCTTGGGAGAATGTTCTATTCTACCGATGTTATCATTTAATTATACCTCCATCACACCCAACCTTCTAGGCGTTAAATGAAATACTTCCTAAAAAATGTATGCCTTCAATAGGAACATGTAAAATAGGAAAGTAGAAATGTTTCAAATCCGTATGACTCAAAGTATCATCTTATGTCATGGGGCCCCCATGGGTGGTAGCAAAAGTCATCATTTTGACTTCTATTGAACAAAATCTAATTCAGTCTGAAAATACTGGGGAATGGAAAAAAATGTCTATTATTAGTTTTAATGTGGAAAATATTTAATAAATGGAAGTGCTCTTAGGTTAAATGTCAAAATGAGAAAAAATATAAGCTAAGCTAAAATTGCTTTTATAAATGACTAGATAATTCACATGTAAGAAATATATTGACTTTCAAGACTTCCAAGGCTTTACTTGGACTTTCAATCATTCATTTCTGCAGCTCCTACATCAAAACTCTACCGTGAGCTCTAGTGGTGTCTTTGCAAAGAAATCTGTGCTCCTCTCATCCTAAAAAACAAGACCTTCCACCCTCTGAGTCTCATGGTCTCTAGGGCAAGAAAATACTATAGACTTCTTTTCATTTGCAAAATGGGCAAAATAGTAGTATCTACTATGTGAGAAATGAGTGAATTAATATGCAGAGTTTGGGAAAATGACACATTGTAAACATTGTACAAGTGTTTGCTGTGACTCATAAAGGCTAAGATTCTCCTATGGATTTTTAAGCTCCATGAACAATTTCCCCTCCATTTTCCCATATTTGTTCCTATAACATTCACTGCCTTGTAGCAACACAATTTAAGTGACATAATACTTTGTTTAGTAATAGTTAAAGAGTTGTGTGTCAGGGGTAGTTCCAGAGATCAGTAGTCTCTTATTCTTAATGTCCCTTGGTGCATTTATGTCAAAAAAATTCAAACAGAAATCCTGTCACAGCCTTTAGTTTGAAAGGAGATTGAAGATAACAATGGAAAGCCAATGGAAGGAAAAAATGATTTGAGAGGGACGCAAAGAAAACGTGTCCCTGCTGCAGAATGGCTACCCTCTGATGAGACTGAGACATCGTAGATGGGACAGAGAGGGAGGGACTTCTCATTTACATCAGAGAGAGACAGGTACAGCCACCAAACTGCTCTCCTCTCATAAGTTGTAGAACTTTTTTTAAATCTTTCTCCATCCCTCACCTATGTCTTTGTCCTTTTTACTGCTCTCTACAAAATTCCCCCAATAATACCCCCTTTCACAATATTACTTTACTACCTAAAGTTCCCAGAGACTTCTCCCTTAAACTGTTGATGTGTCCTCTAGCCATCCCACCCCCATCTCCCTGCCACAATTAGCTGAACTTGCTGTGTTGTGACACCAGAAACAGAGAATGCAATATATTCATCTTAAACTATGGTCAGAATATCGAAGATTATGCATCCCAAATATAATGAACACCATGTTTCCTGACACCAACTGTGTACAAATAATGTATGCCTAGCACCTCTGTTTTTTTAAGTTAATACGCTACAATTGATATTCTGCCTCTATTGCTATGCTTTCCCTCCCCACTGCCTTGTAAAATTTGTTAGTTTTATTTTTATCATTTTAAATGTCAGTTGTCTTCACAAAACAACCTCCTTTATATTTAATGGCATCAATTAGAAAAAGAAATTTAAGTCATACATATACATCACAAAGACAGATAGAGTGAAAGGGAGATAACATAAAATTTTAAAAGAGTGAGTGCAACTGAAATGAAAGCTTACTACATTTTCTAAAACAGAATGAGTGCTTTTTTCCATCAAGAAAAATGATAGTACTGATATATAAGACTTTTATTTCAATATCAATAATTTTTCCCAAGAGAACAAAGTCACTACCTGAATTCTAAGACAGGGAAACACCTTCCAGATATTTCCTGAAAAAAAAAAATTAGAAAACTCAGATGACCTCGAGTATGGTGATGCCTTTTTAGGTGAAACCCCAAAGGGATGATCCATGAAAGAAGTAACTGATCTGCTGGACTTCATTAAAATATAAAACTTCTGCTCTGTGAAAGACAGAATTCAAGAGAATTAGAAGACAAGCTACAGACCTGTAGAAAATCTTTACAAAAGATTTAAAAAATCTGAGATAGTACTGTTATCCAAACATACAAAGAACTCTTAAAACTCAAAATTCAGAAAACAACCTGATTTAAAAATGGGCCAAAGACCTTAGTAGACACCTCACCAAATAAAATATGCAAACGAACATACAAAGAATGCTCCAAGTCATACGTCATCAGGGAAATGCAAAGTAAAACCACTGCATATCTACTACAGTGGCCCAGATTTGGAACACTGACAACACCAAATGCTGACAAGGATGTGAAGTATCAGGAACTCTCATTCATTGCTTGTGAGAATGTAAAATGGTACAGCCACTTTGAAAAACAGTGTGGCAGTTTCTTAAGAAACTAAACATACTCTTACCACATGATCCAGCAATCATTCTTCTTGGTATTTACCCAAAGGAGTTGAAAACTATGTCCACACAAAAACCTGCATGCAAAAAATTACAGAGCTTTATTAGTAATTGCCAAAAACTTGGAAGAAACCAAGATGGCTTTCAGGGTGTGAATGGATAAAATGTGGTACATTCAGACAATGGAATATCATTCAGTGCTAAAAAGAAGGGACCTATCAAGCCATGAAAAGACATAAAGGAAACTTAAATTTATAATATTAAATGAAAGAAGTCAATCTGAAGAGGCTGCATACTTTATGTTTCCAACTCTATGACATTTTGGAAAAGGTAAAACTATTAAGACATGAAAAGATTAGGAGTTTCCAGGGGTTGGGGCGGGGGAAGAGATAAATGGGTGGAGCACAGAGGTTTT
Organism: Mesoplodon densirostris; assembly: GCF_025265405.1. Classification (NCBI taxonomy): domain Eukaryota; kingdom Metazoa; phylum Chordata; class Mammalia; order Artiodactyla; family Ziphiidae; genus Mesoplodon; species Mesoplodon densirostris. The sequence goes on from NC_082674.1 coordinate 33,079,532, forward strand.
TGAGGGCAGTGAAAATACTCTGGATGATACCATAATGATGGATAAATGTCATTACATGTTATGCCAAATCCACAGAAGGTACAATACAACACCAAGAGTGAACTGTAGTGTAAACTATGGATTTGGGGTGATTATGATGTGTCAGTGTAGGTTGATCAATTGAAAATTCCCACTTTGGAGGGGAATGTTGATAGTGGGGAGGCTGTACATGTGTGGGGATAGGAGATATATCAGACATCTCTATACCTTCTGCTCAATTTTGCTATGAACCCGAAACTGCTCTAGAAGAATTATCTTGATAAAAAATAAAATAAATAAAATTAAAGAATTTCTCTTCAGAGCACAAATGAAAGAAGACTAGATGTCATGTGAGGAAGAATCAACCAGAGCCCTCTGTTCAATCTACCTGGGCATCAATGCCAGATCCCATTTACGATGTATGTTTTGGTAGCACCCTCTTTTTTTTTTTTTTTTTTTTTTTTTTTGCAGTACGCGGGCCTCTCGCTGTTGTGGCCTCTCCCATTGCGGAGCACAGGCTCCGGACGCGTTGGCCCAGCGGCCATGGCTCACAGGCCCAGCCGCTCCGCGGCATGTGGGATCTTCCCGGACCAGGGCATGAACCTGCGTCCCCTGCATTGGCAGGTGGACTCTCAACTACTGAGCCACCAGGGAAGCCCGGTAGCACCCTCTTGATTCTCCAGTTTGGCCACTGAGTCCTATCATTTTGGAGCTATTTGCATATCATTTTCTTCCCATCTGTATATTATTGAATACTTCCAACTGATCAAAAATTTTTTTTTCCTTGAATTCAATAAGGAGTGACAGTCCTTCTCCTGTTCTGTTAGTGAAAATAACAGGAAACAATATGGGGTAGAGGAAAGAAGAGACCATTCCCAATGGAAATTATAATGGACCAAGAATCTGGAGCTGAAATTTAATTTTGATGATGCAAAAATCCATTTTTGTGCAGTGTCCAAACAGCCTATTAAAAGAGGGATTATGCAGTCAATCACTGATTATTTGGTCTACACACATTTAACCTTGATATCTAGGCTGTCCTGTTTGTGGCATTTAATAAATCTGTGTGTTTTTCTGATTATATATTTAAGGTAGATTTATGTATAAAGCTGTTGTTGAATCCTTTGTCTTGTATATTGTCTAAGATCTATTGTATAAATAACCACATAATTAATTGTGGTTAAACCATTTATTCATTCAAACAACTATTATTTCAGAGCCTTAGTGGTAGAAATTAGCTAGCAAAAGATGCAGAATCCTTCTCCTAATCAATCTTACAATCAAGTAAGAAAGACAGATAACAAACCAGTGAACAAACAAATAATAGTAGTAAAAATGTTTATCTCACTTGATACCCCGTCAAACTTCTCTTTTATAAGGGCAATAAGAGTTACATGGCTTAATATATTTCCATGTTTGCTTTGGCAGATTAGAAAGTCAGAATGAACTTTCAAGAAGAGGAATGATGTAAGGAGAAAGGATAGGAAATAAACAACCTGAGTTTGACTCTCGTTCCTTCAGCTTTTACTTGTGAAAACTTTCTTGTGTGAAACCGCATTTCCGAGCCTCTGCTTTCTCATTTCAAAATGGAATTCACTAACACCTGGACTTCTTATCTCATTGTTTTCAGAAACCAATGGTACCATGTACATAAGGGTAACACAAGTAATTTATAAATAAAAGACATTAAGGAATCATTCTTAAATTAACAAAATAAATTGCATTAGATTTTTTTTTCTCCTTTAAAGCTATGACTGACACTTTCCTATATATATAAGAGCAAATATATTTTATACATTTTGTTAAAGTTTCACTAAATCTTTTTGAAATGGAATATTAAATTCTAGGATTAGGAAAAAAAACCCTTAAATTTTATCAAGTCCAACTACCACTTGATGTTTAAAATCTCATCTATAACTTCCACATAATATGTGAGTTTAATTATGCCAAAGTTTCAATTCCTCTAGTGATGGGGGATTTAGAACTTACTGAAACAGTTCATTCTGACTGTTAAAAACTATGTCAGAAATGTCTTCCTAATTTGGAACTGGAATGTCTCCTGGTAGCTTCTGCCAAATGTTCTTAAATTACAAAGACACTGGGTATGTAAGTGCAGGTTGTGCACTGTACAAGCACACTGATTGATGAGGCATTGTTCTGATTGTAAACGTTGCGCAGTTGTCTGTTTATTAAGATATTTCTTTCTGACCAATGGAAGTAAATTAAGGAGGAAATGCTATTTAAAAATTCTTGCAAAGGTACCTTTGGGTTAACAGCAGCCCTGTTTTATCATTTGTAGTCAGATAGATAAAAGCCCATCCCTCCTCCCATGGTGACCTTTTGGATATTTATTTTGGTCAGTATAGTTCCAAGAGCCTGTAGACTCCCTCTCTGTGAGGGACTCAGGTTTTTGATTTCTAAATCACAAGTTGCCCACCTTGATAAATATAAAAATAAATGTAACAATTGTGAAAAGCATCTAACTACTTATAATAACATGTAAAACATCATGCCATATTTTCCCTAATGTGGAGTTGCAGTGGGATTGTAACGTGCCGCAGTATTTTGAAGAATCGATTATCAACAATACACATTAAAATGTAAAGATTTCTTATGAAATTTCTGATGTTACCCAAATAACATGTAAAGGCACTTTTTATAACACTCTCATGTTATCCCCTATAGTATCATAGGAGCTTCCATTGTCTGTTAAGAATAGATTCAAAGTATCACCTGCTCAAAGATATTCTTATCCAGTGTGTGCATATCAATAACATTCAGTGTTATTGAGCTAAATTTATATTGTTAAACAAGTGATTCTGATGTTAAAATAGAATCTATATCTTGTTTTTGAATCTCATACATCTGGTTTTAAAGAGACAATGAATATTGTTGAGCAATTAAATTTTATCTTAAACTTACAGCTTAAAGGGAAGGGGGTGGGATTAGAATAAAGGTATGATCATTAACAAACATTTTATTACACACTGCCTTTCCATTTTTAGCTAAATGGGTCTCAATTCTTGTATCTCCTATCTAGTAATTTCTGTCTGGATTTTTTTTTTTTCCTAGAGCAGGACTTACCACCTGTAAAACCATTATATATTTCTTAAATAAGAAAAAATGATGCAATTTTCATTGCAGAAGTTAAGCTAGTTCCAAAGCATTTGAATTTAAAAAGTGCGAGTTTACCTCCTTGCCAGGCCAGCCATCCAATTTCCCAGGGCCAATCACAAACCTTAATTTTTTTGTTTATCTCTTAAGCCATTTTTTTGTGCCTGTACAAGAACTGTTTAGACACATTAATATTTAAAAAATACAAATGGAGTTCCTTCATTTATTCAACAAACATAGAGTCTACTTTTTTTTGGCAGTGTTCATTCTTGCACTTGTGGGTAGACAGATAATAAAGCAAAAGAAGAAAATAACAGATAAATATATAAGGCCAATAAGGAAAATAAAACAGGGCAGCCTGACAGTGATGGATGGGATGATGTTTCATTAGATTGGTGGACAGGGAAATCCTCCCTGAGGGGTGGCGTGGGGACAGAGTATTCCAGGACAATGAAATGAACTGAGGCAAAAACAAGATTAGCACCATCAAGGGACAAAATCAAGTTCCCAAGGAATGAATCAGAATAAGGGCAGAGAAAGGGGTAGAAATAATGTGAGAGAAGTAGTAAGTATCTGTAGTGTCTTCTAGGCTGTGATGGGGAGCCTGGATTTTATTTTTAAGTGTGATGTGAAGTTGCTGGAGGGTTTTAAGGAGGTAAATTACATGATTTTATTTTTATTTAAAAATTATCACTCTGGCCACAATGTGGAGGGGAGATTATACAGACATATCTTAGAGATACTGGGATTTCAGGTCCAGAGCCCTGTAGTAAAGTGAATATCACAATAAAGTGAATCACATGAATTTTTTGGTTTCTTGGTGCATATAAAAGTTATATTTAACTATACTGTAGTCTATTAAGTGTATAATAGCATTATATCTAAAAAGTACATATTTTTATTAAATTAAAAAATACTTTACGGCTAAAAAATGTAACCGTCATCTGAATCTTCAGTGAGTCATAATCCTTTTGCTGATGGAGAGTCTTGCCTTGATGCTGATGCTGCTGACTGATCAGAGTGGTGGTTGCTGAAAGCTGGGGTGAACGTGGCAATTTCTTAAAATAAGACAACAGTGGGGCTTCCCTGGTGGTGCAGTGGTTGAGAGTCCGCCTGCCAATGCAGGGGAGACGGGTTCGTGCCCCGGTCTGGGAAGATCCCACATGCCGCGGAGCAGCTGGGCCCGTGAGCCATGGCCACTGAGCCTGTGCGTCCGGAGCCTGTGCTCCACAATGGGAGAGCCCACAACAGTGAAAGGCCCGCGTACCGCAAAAAAAAAAAAAAAAAAAAAAATGACAACAGTGAAGTTTGCTACATCGATTGACTCTTCCTTTCATGAACAAGTTCTCTGTAGCGTGCGATGCGTGTGATAGCATTTTACTCACAGTAGGACTTCTTACAAAATTGGAGTCAATCCTCTCAAACCCTGCTGATGCTTTATGAACTGAATTTATGTAATATTCTAAATCTTTTCTTGTCATCTCATCAATCTTCACATCATCTTCACCAGGAGTAGCTTCCATCTCAAGAAACCACTTTCTTTGCTCATCCATAAGAAGCAACTCCTCATCCATTCAAGTTTTATCATGAGATTGCAGCAATTCAATCACATCTTCAGACTTCACTTTTAATGCTAGTTCCCTTGCTATTTCCACCGCATCTGCAGTTACTTCCTCCACTGAAGTCTTGAGCCCCTCAAAGTTATCCAGAAAGGTTGGAATCCACTTCTTCCAAACGCCTGCTAATGTTGATATTTTGATCTCTTCCTATGAATCACAAATGTCCTTAATAGCATCTGAACTTTTTACAGAAGATTTTCAACTTACTTTGCCCAGATCCAAAAGAGGAATCGCTATCTATAGCCTTATTAAATTTGTCCCTTAAATAATAAGACTTGAAAATTGAAATTACTCCTTGATCCATGGACTGCAGAATGGAGGTTGTGTTAGCAGGCATGAAAACAACATGAATCTTGTTGTATTTCTCCATCAGAACTCTTGGGTGACCAGGTGCATTGTCAATGAGCAGTCATATTTTTAAAGGAATCTTTTTTTCTGAGCAGTAGGTCTCAACAGTGGGCTTAACATATTTAGTAAACCATTTTGTAAATAGATGTGCTGTCATCTAGACTTTGCTGTTCTGTTTATAGAGAACAGACAGAGTAAATTTAGTATAATTCTTAAGGGCCCTAGGACTTTCAGAATGGTAAATTAACATTGGCTTCAACTTAAAGTCACCAGCCTCATTAGCCCCTAACAAGAGAGTTGGCCTGTCCTTTGATACTTTGAAGCCAGGCATTGACTTCTCTCTAGCTGTGAAAGTCCTACGTGGCATCTTCTTCCAATAGAAGGCTGTTTCGTCTACATTGAATATCTGTTGCTTAGTGTAGCCACCTTCATTAATTGTCTTAGCCAGATTTTCTGAATAACTTGCTGCAGCCTCTGTATCAGCATTTGCTGCTTCACCTTGCACTTTGGTGTTATAGAGACGGCTTCTTTCCCTAAACCTCATGACCCAGCTTCTGATAGTTTCAGACTTTTCTTCTGTAGCTTCCTCACCTCTCTCATCCTTTATAATAATGAAGAGCATTAGAGCCTTGCTGTGGATTAGGCGTTAATTTAAGGGAATGCTGTGGCTGGTTTGATCTTCTAGCCGGGCCACTAAAACTTCTGCCATATAAGCAACATGGCTGCTTCTTGTTCTTATCACTTGTTTATTCCAATGGAGTAGTACTATAATTTCCTTCAAAAACTTTTCTGTTGCATTCCAAACTTGGCTAACTGTTTGGGCAAAAGGCCTAGCTTTCAGTCTATCTCAGCTTTCCACATGTCGCCCTCACTAAATTCAATCATTTCTAGCTTTAGATATAAAGTGAGAGACATGCAATTCTTCCTTTCACTTGAATATTTAGAGGCCATAGTAGGATTATTAATCAGCCTAATTTCAATACTGTTGTATCTCAGGGACTAAGGAAGCCCAAGGAGAAAGAGAAATGGGGGAACAGTCAGAACACACATAAAATTTATCAAATTCACCCATCTAATATGGGTGCCATTCACAGTGTCTCAAAAAAATTATAATGGTAACATCAAAGATCACCATGACACATAAAATAATAGTGAAAAAGTTTGACATATTGTGAGAATTACAAAATTGTGACATAAAGTCAGCAAGTGCTGTTGGTTAAAAGGCACTGATAGACTTGCTCAATGGAGGGTTGCCATAAACCTTTCATTTGTGAAAAACGTAACATCTGCAAAGTGCAATAAATCGAAGTGCAATAAAATGAGATATGCAAGCAGATGGAGGTAGAAGTCGATGGGAGTTTATTGTGTTCACAGGATGGTGGTAGTGCTGGGACTGAATAATAGAGGGTGGAGGTAAGGACATCAATTAGGAGGGAATGTAGGGCATCTGGAACAGAGTGGCAGCTGTCTAGATAGAACTGAACAGAATTGGTATATGTTTTAGGAAAACAGTCAGCATAGGGGTGTGGTGAGATGAGGGGATGAGTAGAACACTTTAAGATAAATCCTAGGATATTGGCTTGGGCAAGTGAGTAAATGGTGATGCACTTTATAGGAAGGGAAAAGATTAGGATGAAGGCACAGTTTGGCATGTTCAATTGAAGCTGCCTCTTAGAAATGCAAGTGAATATGTCAAGTGGGTAGTTGACTATTAAAAAAAAAACTGGCGTTCAGGGAAATTCAGAGAATGGGTTAGAGGCATAACTTGGATAGTCATCACCATGGATGGTAGTTAAAATCAAGTGAGTGGCTAAGGGATCCTAGCATATATTTTAATTTTAAAGAATTTATTCTTTACATTTTAAAATTTTGAATTATTTTCACTTATAAAAAAGACATATATATATATATACATACATGGTAATGCAAGTGCTTTTCTAGGAGTACAGATGCACATAGAGTAAAAAGTAAGCCCCTCGGGCTTCCCTGGTGGTGCAGTGGTTGAGAGTCCGCCTGCCAATGCAGGGGACACGGGTTCATGCCCCGGTCCGGGAATATCCCACATGCCGCGGAGCGGCTGGGCCCGTGAGCCATGGCTGCTGAGCCTGCGCATCTGGAGCCTGTGCTCCGCGATGGGAGAGGCCAAAACAGTGAAAGGCCCCCATAACACAAAAAAAATCAACACAAAAGTAAGCCCCTCTGCTTATCCTGTCCCCTAGATACTCGCTTCCTCTCAGGAGAAGCAATGTGGGCTCCAGTTGTTTTACACAAATGGGAGTTTATTAAATAGGTTCTTCTATACCTTGTTTATGTCACTGGGCATTAGATGTTGAAAAAATTTCTGTGTTCCACTCTATGGTGTACCATAACTTATTTGACTAGTCTGTTGAAGCACATTTGGCTTCTTTTTATTCTTTTGTTATTCTTTCCTATTTCCTGCATTATCTGCTTGTTTACTTTCTGTTTATCTCTAGCTACTACTCCATTTTTTGGTTCCATTTTACAGAAAATTCCTTGGAAGTGCTGATCATAATCACTAAAATCCTTTCTTTCCCATTCTCTGTCTCGTTACATGTAAAAGGTGTTTATTGTCCATTTCTGTAATGATTGTCTTACTACCTTTAATTCTTTCCTGATCTCTACCACTTCAGTTGCCTTTTATTTGTTATGTTCCTTTCCTCCTGTTTGCTTTACATCAACTCTGTATACACCCCTTTTGTAATCTTTCATGAACGTTCTTTGTGTGTGAATGGAGACCATAGTTTTCTGGTCTTCCCTTTGTACAAGTAATGGGTAGAGGCAATAGCTTCCAAATGGGAATGGTCTCTCAAAATATTTTCTAAATAAATATGCTGTGTCTCCTGTTCTAGAGGCAACACAATCCTGAGTCTTTTCTCTAGAGGGAGCAGGTACTGTGGAGCCAGTTCAGCGTGTTTCTAGCATACCTCTCCGGTTATATCTGCCTAGTCCAATTTTGCAAGGTAATTTTCCCTTCCTGTCCTGCCTCATTTGCAGTTTATTTCTCATGTTGGGAGTCATGTTTGGAGACATAAATGGGGTACTCTTGGCATCACTTCTTTCTCAGCTTCTGCTCTGATGCTCTGTGCTCTAGAACCAAATTCCCAAATTCTTCTTCCTCTGGCCAACCCACACGCCCAGCTCTCATCATTCTAAGAGATGTATCATTGGTCTCTCAGGATGGCGTCATTATTTTGAGAGAAATAAAGAACACTGTTTGAGATGTGGAGACATGTTTTAGACATTTGGTGTCCTTCCTGGATTTGGATGAATTTTGGCAGATAATATTCTTGTCTTAGCTGTTTCTTGTTTTGTTTTTTAAAGGGATTTTCAAAGTTATTTTTGTTTCTTAGGTTAATATTGGTTATTTTCATGAAAGAAAAGGAGGAAAAAAAACCTTATTTTTTCTCTTCAGACGTTTGTGGGTCTTCAGCAATCCAATAATTCTTCAGTAATCTAGGTATTCTTTCTCAAGAAATGAGCTTATTTCTTACTAAGCAGAGGAAACTGATTTCAATTTCCTAATCTCCTACTTATAAAGTTATCCACACTTTTCTCTTCCTGTACAGAGGCTGTGCTAGCATGTATATGCATAAGTTCATTTAATTGCTACCTCCTGTGGGTAGGGATTATTATTACTATTTTAAAGATGAAGAAACTGAGGCTCAGATAAATTAAGAGTTCTGAAGTTGCACAGATATGGAGCAGTAATTGAGCCTAGTTCATGATGGAGCAGTAGATGGAGCCCAGATCTGATTCTTAAATACTATGACCTATGCATCATAAAGATCATATAAATAAAGTATTAGATTTTATTGATATTTTATTGTTCAGTTGATTATTATACAAATAACTTTTTACTTACTAGGACCTATCTTTGGAAGGTATTCCTATAATGTGGTTATTAAGAAGAATGTAGGTTCTAATACCTATTATATCTACTAACTTATTTGCTTGCGTGTAGAGTGATTTGAGGGCTGAATAACATAAAGTTGTGAAGGTACCTAGTTATAGGTTGTGTGGATGAAAATTATGGTAGGTGTTCAGTAAGTGCTCATTAGCCCCTCTTGTCAAAATCACGCCCCAAACAATTGATCAAGCAAAAAGTATCTATTGACCGATTCAGGGTACCAGTTAACACTCCTTGATTGCAGTAACAGCGTGGCCATCCAACCAGTTTCGCAAGAGGGGACATTTAAGATTATCATGGTACTTTCAAATCTTCTCTTTACTTTCTTATACCTCTGCAATACAATCCAAAGTTTACCATGTCTAGAGATGGTTTCGTGGGTGTATAATTATCCCCAAACTCATTAAATTGTGTACATTGTATATGTACAGCTTTTTACATGTGAGTCATACCTCAATAAAGCAGTTTAAAATTTTTGTCATGAGAAAAAAAAGACCCACGTAAAACAAAGATCACCATATCATGCATGGAGGACAGGGATTATACCTGAGTTTTGAAAATCAGCATGGTGTCATGGACATATTAGGAACCTTGGGGTTAGATACAGGTAGGTTTGAATTCCACCTTTGGCATTTATTAGTTGGTTGGGAAAAAATTTCACTTCTCTGAGCTCATTGTAAAGAGAAAAAAACTCACCAGATTGATATGAGAATTAAACTGTATAAGATGAGGAAAGGTATGTGCACAAAGTGGGCATTCAAACCAGTTTCCACTTATTGTCTCACCACTCATATTGTATCTTTTGCCATCCAGGCTAACAGCTGTAAAACAAATTTGAACACCCAATAAGCTTTTATAATATTTGAGATTTTATTACAATGAAATAATATAACAGGGCATCCTTAAAGACACGTAATATGATACAAGAAACAGTTTATAAAAAATTACACTGAAGGCTATGCATTGTGCAAAGAGATTCTGAAAACATTTTGATAAAATTGCAACAGCAAGGAGACCTTGGTAGGAACACATTCAGATACTAAAATATTTCACACATATGTATAATAATTGAGCAAGTAATTCAACTGAATTGTCCAATGAGAGATTTCTCAATGCAGAAGAGGAAAAGCAGAGAGCATTAGGAGTTTTTTTTCAGGAAAATAGGAAATTTACTTAAAGCCTTTCAAAGGGCAAATCTGAGAGTCCTCATCAAGGAAAGCTACTTCACTGCTTGAGGATTTGTTATAAGACCAGTCAAGGAGAAATGAAAGAAAATGTTAATATATGTGGTCTTGAAGGAAAATCTGTGAGATAAAGAAAATTTCAATTTTTAATTTAATATTTAAGTGTAAGTTCTGTCATATTCATAACCCTAACATGATAGAAATAAGTATGTCTCAGCTAGCAAAGAATGCTTCCATTTGTGCTTTTGCATTTTTTTTTTTTTTTTCTTTTTGCGGTATGTGGGCCTCTCACTGTTGTGGCCTCTCCCATTGCGGAGCACAGGCTCCGGACGCGCAGGCCCAGCGGCCACGGCTCACGGGCCCAGCCGCTCTGCGGCATATGGGATCCTCCCAGACCGGGGCACGAACCCGTATCCCCTGCATCGGCAGGCGGACTCTTAACCACTGCGCCACCAGGGAGGCCCTGTGCTTTTGCATTTTTATGTAGGTCAGAACAGGAATGCTTGGGCATGGAGTGACAGCATTTAGTTAGCAGGGGTGTCTGAGTTTTCTCAATTGGACATTGGAGGAAATGTTCCATTGGGCTGTTGAGTCAGCTTATCCCAATTCTGTACTTGCAAGCCCTTGCTCCACAAGCCCTTGCTTTCAATATCACAATGATTCATGTAAAATATCCCTCAATATCATGACCACATCTCTTGCTGTCATTGTTTGTCCCTGGGTCCCATGTCATTTCCTACTAGACTCTTTCTTGCATGACATGTCTTCAGGTCCTCTCAAGCTCAGTTGTTCTCCTGGTGTGCTCAGCTCCATTGGCCTCTGATAATTCATCTGCACAGCTTCTGTTCCAAAGTTCCCTCCTAACCAAAGTCTCTCTCAGCCATCATGGACCCCCAGAACTTTCTCTGAGTACCTTATATGTTAGTGGGGGGGAAACTTTAATATCTGTCTGTGATCTGGAAAGGGGTTTAGAATTAGTGAAAAGAGCCCTGGGCTTGGAAACAACATCTGTCTTTTTTTTTTTTTTTTTTTTTTTTTTTTTTTTTTTTTTTTGCGGTATGCGGGCCTCTCACTGTTGTGGCCTCCCCCGTTGCGGAGCACAGGCTCCGGACGCGCAGGCTCAGCGGCCATGGCTCACGGGCCCAGCCGCTCCGCGGCATATGGGATCCTCCCAGACCGGGGCACGAACCCGCATCCCCTGCATCGGCAGGCGGACTCCCAACCACCTGCGCCACCAGGGAGGCCAACATCTGTCTTTAAATCCCCACTCAGCCTCTTGTTGCTATGTGGCCTTGGGCAAAATAACCTCTTTAAACTTGTTCCCTCATCTGTGGATGCTTACGAGATGCTTACGAGAACTAAATAAAATAAAATATATGAAAGCATTGTGTTGTGATACATGGTGTGATATAGAAGTCAGTTTTCAGGGTATCATCAACACAGTTCTTGCAGCAGCAGAAGTGATGGACACCATCCAATCACTGAATATCTCCTTCGGAAACTTATTCCTTCTGTTTACAATTCAGCCACCTCTACACAGGAGGTGTGCTTCCTGCTTGCAGAGTAGCACATTTTCTCTTCTTCAGGGATTTTAAGTGCACTCAGAGGTACTGACTATCTGCAGATAATGGGGCTGAAATTTCACTTGAGCTCTGGGGTCTTGGTTTCTTAATGAAAATAAGACCAAAGGACTCTTTTAAATAAATAACTCCTTCTAGGTCAAGGGCTGGCAAAGCATTCAAATACACCTTGATTCATGTCTCTTTAAGCACTGAATGTTAACAGATCAAATATGGTTGCAAATGCCAGGTACACCTTCCAATCCTCCCTCATCCCCCAACACACACACCTGATAGCAAACGAGACTACATGTCCTGCATTAAAATTTCCAAACTCTGAAAAGCAAAGCCATCTGGCAAAGCCTAGATGCTGTGCTGTAGCGATGCCATGGACCCACTGGTATCTGAATATGAAAATGGTATTTTTTAGAAAACAAAAACTCCTTTTTACCTTTCTCTCTTCACTTTCTCCTTCCCTCACATCCCCCGACATTCTGAAGTGCAAGCAACCAAGCAGGGTCTTGTTTCTATTATTTTAGCGGTTAATCCAGAAACAACTTAGAAGTGATAGAAACAGAAGTGATGTGATTCTTCTAATCCCAGCATCTGGTGTCATTCGCTTCTCAAGTCCTGTGGTCCCTGGTGCCATGGAATGACCAGCAGTCTCCTAGGTTTGTTTATTTACTCACCGACATCTCTGAGCTTTTGCTGTTCCTTTGTATTAAATACTCTTCTATTCTTGGTCAACTGAGCAAATCCATAATTGTGGATCAAGTCCAAGGCAAACAATACTTCTGGGGTGCTTTCCCCACTTGACTGCTTGTCATGTGGTCTTGTTTTTACATGCCATCATGATTTCTACTCCAGATCTCTTTGGACAGTCCTTAGTAGATTGTACTCTAATTTATTAGCAGCTTACCATCTCATTGCTTTTCTTTATTGAGACACAGTGTGACTTTATTTATCTTGATATCCCTAGTCTGTACCACAGTGCCTAGAAAGAGTGAATGCTTAATAAAGCTAATTTAGGTACTAAGTAAAGAATGGCTTCTGGTTTTATAAAAAGTAATTAATTAGCTTCATTTTATGCACACATTTTATTCTCAGTGAGTAATAAAAATTAAGGAGATAGGGAACTGAGACTTCCGATTAATTCCTTTTTAAGGCTTCTAAGAAAAATATTAAAGCCTCGGAACAGACTTTACCTATTTCACTTACATTCAGTTCTATGTGCCAAATATAAAAATACGTGACTCTGAGGTCAGGCATTTGAGTACTAAAATTTAGTATACTGAATAAAGCAAGAGGAATAAAAGAGAAATAATTTGATTGTTGAAAAATAATTGTATTAAAATCTGCAGCAAATGCTCTTTTAGTAGAAGATTCCTAAATCCCCCCAATGCTAGTATTACTCAAGATAAAATCTATCCAATCAAACAAGTTGTTTTTTAAGGAAAATAATTCCATGCTCTTAAAAAATACCTGATTAGTTGCTTTATTTCTGGAATTATTTATTTTTTGGCAAAAAGTTCTTCTGTAAACGACTTTGTAGCAATCCCTATCAGTATTTGATGGGTATATTGTTTAATTTACTTTTATTTTATGATTTTTCTATGAAGAGATTAGACACAGGTATACAATTTGATATATACATATATAGTTCTTTATTTTAAAAAGCACTCATTCACACAAAACAACTTTTCTAATTTTTAAAATTGTACTAACACAAGGGGGCTTTGTAAAGCAATGGTTATAAATGTTGAGGATGGAAGCTGATAAAATTTGGGTTGAATTCCAGCTCCATTCCTTGCTAGCTGGTGACCCTGGATGGCTCAACAAAAGTGTCTGGATCTCCATTTCGTATCTGTGAAATGGGGATGTTTATACCTACTTAGCAGAGTAGCTTTAAGGCTCAGCATAAGTTAATGCATTCACAGCTGTTAGCATGGTCTTCACCATCATCAATACTCTGGAATATAAGCTCCAAAAGGGTAGAAACTGTACCTGGTTTGTTCACTGCTTGCATGCCCAGTGACTTTTCATTTGGTCTCACGCATAGCAGCCTATCAATGTTTCTGTTGAATGAAGGAATGAGAAACAGAATATGAATACTGTCCTAATTATGTCACTGACAAAAATCATATTAGTTAAATTATTGGTGCCTATCCTTACAATTGGAATAGTTAGGAGTGATAAGTATTTCATTTGGTCATCTCTGTGTAAACACTGTAATCAGCATCTTCTCTGAAAGAAATGATTGAGCCCATTTTAAATTCCTGTGAAAAGTTAATTCTCAAATTTACACTCAGTAGAAAGTTGTATTTAATTACATTCTTTTTATTCTTTCATAGAATATCATTTCATAAGTTTTGCCAATGAAAATATGAATGTACTACACTAGCATCTGATGAACATCTGATCAACTGGTACACTACAACAAGAGATGGATGTGCTAGTGGAGACTGTGCTTATCCAAAACAAATCTAAGCCAAATAAAGCAATACACAAAAAAGTAGAAAACATTCATGGCTTCTTTCATTTACCGATACACCCATTTACCCATCCATCCATCCATCCATCCATCCATCCATCCATCCATTTAACCATCCATCAGGAGACGTTTACTGAGCATTGGCTATGTTTCAGGTATTATGTTGGGCTTCTAGGGATACAATAATGAATTTAGGCACAGCTTCTATGGGCAATTAGGTCACATTGTTGCAGGAAAGAAAGGTACATCGACCAGTGTTTAGAATACTATGATGTAAGTAGCAAGAAAGAGTGGTACACAGAGCACTGTGAGAATACATGGATATACATAAAAAGGCCTTAGTGTTCTTAGCCTTGTAGCGGAGGTGGCTGTGGTCCTGAGGCAAGGTTATTGAACTGGTAGTCAGAGAGGACTTTATCAAGAAGGTGAGGCTGCTGGGAGGCTAAAAATGAAAAGGATTTGCCAAATGAAGACACAGTTCAGTAAATATGTCAATCACCTAGGAAGTTGTGAGGAATTCAATTGGTTGGTATAAGCAATAAATCATACACAGAAAATATTTATAACATGTATGTATATTTTAAATAGTAGTACCAACACAAACATCCATGTACCCATGTACACAACTTAAGAACCAAAATATTACTAACTTAAACTCTCTGATTCTCTCCCCAGTTTCGTCCCCTTTTTTCCGTCCCCCTCAGAGCATATATTGTATCGTTAGCCCCTTGTTTTTCTTGTTTTCACCAAATGTGTATCCATCTAAAATAAGTTTTTTATCATGACACTTTTTAAACTTGGTGTATATACAGAACCATATAGTATGGAATGTCTAGAAGTTGCTATTTTGCTCAACATTTAATTTATTAGATTCAGCCATGTTGACTAGGGTAGACAGTTCATTCAGTTTTACTGTTATATAATTTCTGTGCATAAATATGTAATCATTTTTACATGTATTCTTCTGTTAATGGGCCTTTGAGTCGTTTGCCTTTTTTTTTTACTACTATGAACAATGCTACCTATGCACAATTTTGTTTTGGGGGGCTGTGGTGGGAGGTGTCTCCTGAAGAAAGTATGTGAGAGTTTCTCTGGGTTGTAAACATACTGATTACTACTAATGATTATGGTTTTATTCCTTTGTCACTTTGTGTACTCTACATTTTTCTTGAAATATGTTTCTCCTGCTATTAACATATGATCATAAAGGTTATCAGTTTTCATTATCTTTTAATCTCTGCTGTTTCTGTGGTTATATCCCTTTTGATACCTAGCATTCTTAGCTTATTAATTTTCAGCTTTTTCTCTTTTTTAATAGAATCTGTATTATGAAGTCTTTAAAGCTTTTCTCTCTGGGCAGCTCTAGATGCATATCATAAGTTTTGAGATATAATATTTTATTATTAATCATTATAAAATTTGGCCTATCAAAGTTTTTTTTTTTTTTCTTTTGCGGTACGCGGGCCTCTCACTGTTGTGGCCTCTCCCGTTGCGGAGCACAGGCTCCGGACGCTCAGGCTCAGCGGCCATGGCTCACAGGCCCAGCCGCTCCGCGGCATGTGGGAACTTCCTGGACCGGGGCACGAACCCGTGTCCCCTGAATTGGCAGGCGGACTCTCAACCACTGCACCACCAGGGAAGCCCCAACACTTAATTTTAATTTTTCAATGTTTACGATAAAAATTTTACATGCATACAAAACAATATTTAATATCTAAAGTAGCAATGGTGCTCTACCAGAATTTTGATAAATAAATTTACTTGTCTATTAATCATTACATGTCTTCAGCATGGCTCTAACATGTCAATTTTTCCAGGTTTGTTGTTTCATTCTTTTAACAAAGATTTCAAATAGATGAAATCCACTGTGTTCTGTGAGTTGGTCCTAAATGTTAAAAAAAACAAAAGCGAGGCAGTGTTGAACCCAGAGCAGAATAATAATGGGCTGCTTCTGAAACCATTTTTTCCAAATAAACACTTATTTAGGAGTTCAAATATAAAACAAATAAAAGTGTAGCTGCTCTGTTTGAAGCAGTTCCCCTGCAGTGCTGGAGCTCCAGAGAATATTATTTAAAAAATCACTCTGCATAACTCCTACCATGAAAGTGTCTAATGTAGCAAAAGTTTTATTTTCTCCTGATTTGCCTACCCTTTGACTAATTTCTATTAATTGGGGAATAGAAGGAATGTTTCAAAATTTTCACCTGAAGGATGGCTGTTTAAAGCTTATATTTTCTTTCTAGAAATGGAAATTACATATTTTTAATAAACAGAACTATCCTCAGAAATAGCAGTTCATCAAGAAGGAAAGAAAAAAATGGGAAGGAATAGTAAGCTAAAGATGGAACACTTGAAAGGAGAAAAAAGACTCTACTGCTTATCTATTGTAGAACTGTGAAACAGGAGAGCAAATCTGATTGCCATTTATACCTACTGGAAAAATGAACAATCTGGGTTTTTGAAATTATTTTCTGAGGTGCATTACTAGGCTTTCAAAATCCTCTGTCATACTGAGAGACACATCTAATGCATCTCTTCAGTCTTATTTCTCTAATAAAGGGATTATGCTCCAGTAAAGTAAATTGATGATTTTCCAATCCACCTTTGATCAGTTGACCTTGAACACCTGAAATCTCTTTTTTTTTTTTTTTTTTGCGGTACGCGGGCCTCTCACTGTTGTGGCCTCTCCCGTTGCAGAGCACAGGCTCCAGATGCGCAGGCCCAGCGGCCATGGCTCACGGGCCCAGCCGCTCCGCGGCATGTGGGATCCTCCCAGACTGGGGCACGCACCCGTGTTCCTGCATCGGCAGGCAGACTCTCAACCACTGCGCCACCAGGGAAGCCCTGAGATGTCTTTTTCTCTCTCCATTCAAATTATTTCTACCCTTCAGGAGCTTGCCCAAGTCCCACTTTCTCCATACAAATTTTGCCTTCTTTGAATTCTCATAACATTTCCAGTTTGAATGACAAAGGAGAATATTTAATAATAGACTGTCTTGTAGGGATTGCTACTGCTTTCTTCACAGCAGATAGTGCTTTTCACAGAGATGATGACTGCCAAAATTTAACTCTATGGCTTTGGGGAAATTTTCTGAAAAATTTGACCTCAGTTTATGCATCTGTCAAATGGGTTGGAAAACAACCTTTATTTTTTCATTCTCCTCTGAGACTATAAGACTCTTTTTGCTTGTTTGTGTGTGTGTGTGTGTGTTTGTGTATAATATATATATGTATATATATATTATATATATATAGAGAGAGAGGTATATAGTTGATGTACAATATTATATAAGTTTCAGGTGTACAACATAGTGATGCACAATTTTTAAAGGTTATATTCCATTTATGGTATTATAAAATATTGGCTATATTCCTTGTGCTCTATAATATATCCTTGTAGCTTATTTATTTTATACATAGTAGTTTGTACCTCTTAACCCCCTATCCCTATCTTCCCCCTTCCCCTCCCCTCTTCCCACTGGTAACCTCTAGTTTGAGTGAGTTTCTGTTTTGTTATATGTATTTATTTGCTTTATATTTTAGACTTCACATATAAATGATACCATACAACATTTGGCTTTCTCTCTCTGACTTTTTACTGGGTTGAAAATCTTTGAGATATGTTATTATAATGTACTTTTTAAGATTCCCTTGCATTCCATCCCTCTCTCCCACTTTTAGAACAAAGCAGAGCACATACAAATATCAAATAAAACTAATTGACATTGGCATTACATTGGTTGGAATAAAATGGTTTCATCTGTGTAATGTACTTATTTCACACGAACACATACATGTAAACACTTTTACTCAGTAAGAGAAGATCAAGCCCTACTGTACGGAAGGTAAAGATTTTAGATTCCAGATCTATTTAGTTAAAGAATTGTCTTTGCTAAATTAAAAAATACTGATTATATATATATATATATATATATATATATATATATATATATATATATATATTTTCCCTCCTGTAACAGTCTAATTAGAAACTTTAGGTAACTCTTTAAGTAGCTGGAATAAGTGGAATAATAATGGAATGAATGGATGGATGAATACAGACCAGTAAATCCTCATCTAGAACACTTGACATCCCAGAGGTTTAGAACAATCCCTTCAGTGATTTCAGACTGAAATCATAGTTTCTGAAGGACCTTGAGAAAGCGTCTAATATGATATATTAATATATTAATAGGTTGTATAAATGCGATAAAAATTAGAAGACCTTATAGTGTGTTCTTTCTCTAAATTTTCCTGGCAGGGAATGTGAATGCTACATAGAGCATTTTTCTTCCCTGGAAAATAGAATAATGTATAGACTAAAATAACATTTTCAACTTCTAGAATAACATCCCTCAGTTATGATGAATGAATTAATTTAGGCTTTCCACATTTTAGTTTATTTTAATTAGAATGAGATTTATTTGGACATGTCACTCTAAAGTAATGAGAAATTTACCTAATATGAGGAATTTCTCTAATACAGCTTTAATCTCCTGATGAAATGGGAAATATATAGCCACTGAAATGTCAAAGTTATTTATAGCTGCCTCTTAGAACACTGGATTCTTGCTTACAGAGTGGCTAATAGTGGGGATCGAGATTTTATATGGTGTAGTGACTGCTCTAATTGTGTAACTTGGGGAAAGTTGTTTAATCTTTCTGTGCCTCAGTAATCTCTTTTTCATAGTGTTTTAATGGGGATAAAAGTGAGATAACCGACGTAAATTGCTTTTCACAGAGCTGGGCACATAATAAGAACCAATAAATTATACACATACACATTTTACTTTATATATACATATATATAGAGTGTTTATAAAAAGTTGAACATTTTCAAAAAATATGTTACTCAGTAATGCAGTTATTTAAGAATACATAATCATGTGGCTAAAACCAATTTTAACTACACTACCACCGTTATTTCCATAATCTTATAAATATGTGCCCCTTAAATTGTTGTTACAAAGGCTGCATCAATCCTATGGCTTCTAACCATGAGAGAGAGAGAGGTGACAAGAAATCACATAATGTCATGTCTGGGATCTGGGTGGCCACTGTTCCCAAGGCAGGGTAATGTGTTTAATGTTTAGAATAGATTGCTGCACAGTACAGCAGTGTGGAAGACATTCATTTGGGAAGGAACTGTGTCATAGGAATAAAGTCTCTTTCTACTAAAATATGAAACTATCAGAGACCTAACAGTAGAGTGGAATGGTATCACTACACCATTAGGTCTAAATATATTATCATTGTCGCTACGTCCTTCAAAATTAAAAAAAAAATGGAGTAATGAATTAAGTGCAAAAAAAGATATTCGATGTTGCAAATCCCTTATGTGTTTTGTAGTCACAGAACCCAATTTGATAAATGCTATCACAAGGACAGAGATGATTAGAATTCTAAGGACATCCCTTGAGTTTGGTGCCTACTACATGTGCATGTATAATATGAATTCTGAATAATACATTTTGAAAGTAATTTATACATATATAATGATAGCCATTTAGTTCAGACTAAATAATTACCTATTATTCAAGGAGCATATTTTTGAGATTTTCCCTTCTGTCTTTGAAACACTAATGAGAAGAAATAGAATCCATATAATCTGGTGAAGGTGTCTGGGTCAAATTCTAAATTCTGGACCTAGCCCTTGATAGTTGGGCAGGAATTCAGAAAGAAAGCCTACACTGGTTAATAGGTGAATAGTTCTCTTTAGGAGTCACAAATGAATTTGATATAGTGATGCTATGTCATCACCTTAAGGAAGGTGGCAAACAAGGGAGGGGTCATGTTTGAGGTGAGGCATTTTGGATAAAGAAAGTGTAAACTGAACTGGAAAGTCTGAAGATTCAAGGAGCAGTTGACCACTTAGAAGAAGGGCCAGGGGATTGGGGGGAAGTACACAAATGAGAACCACAGCTGGGAAATAGCATATTTTCCTTCCTGTCTCATACAATCTGTTTAGAATCTAGTGAATATGTAGCAAATAGCAGCTACAGTTATTATTCCTGGTTCAAAAAGATGCTATCTCTCTTCCTTCTTCGGCTTTGGTTGAAGAGCAAAAAATTATATTGAAACCCTAGTTCTATTTTGATACCCAACAATTAAACCTACCTCACTTTTTTTTTCTCCCCAAATTGATTAGCTTGTATTTTTTTACTACCCTCCACAGGTCCCAGTTTCCTAGTCACAATTCAGATTTCATATTGTTATTTTCACAGATTATTAGTAAAAATGAACTAAAGTGGGGCTTTGATCTTGCCTGAAGGGCTCTGTGAACAATAGAATTTATTCTCTTCCTTTGTTTAGAATCCCTCAGCCCAGCTGCTTCAACTCTAGTCATTTCTTACTGTAAACCTGAGGCCAATTTGCTGTCACTCTCTGAGTTGTACAATAATCCTTCATGCTTACAAAAATGTAGATATTGCTTGTTCTTCTCACCAATTACAACATTCATTATCGTATCCAAATAGCGATCAGAATTTCAGGCTTAGTTTGTTTTCAATCCATGTGTTAACAATTTCTGTAACTGCCTCTCTGTATTTGAGAGGTTTTGTACTTAATTTTGTTAGAATTTTCACATTTTTCCTTCCAGAATTTCTGAGAGTTCTTGGTAGGCTGCTGCTTCATTTTCCTCTGAATTCACATGATAGGTTGTCATTAGCTACAGAGGGCGTATAATTCTATTAAGTGTTTAGTATTCATTACACTCTTAGTCTCAGCAGTTGTGGACTCTTCTCTAGTTTCTGTTCCACATTGTAGGACTATCAGATAAGTTCAGACTAAGGGATTTCCTCCAGACTCCATTCCTCCAAAAGTATTTCTCTCAATCCGTTTTCATTACTCATTTATCCTTTGTTACAGGTGGCTGAATAATTCTCTTTTCAGCCATGGTTTAAGTAGACTTAAATAATTGTCTACCCTATCACATTTAAGCTCTATCTTGTCCAGACAATGATATCATCAGACACCCACTAAGGCTTAAAACATCAATAACATTTGCTGCTCTTCCACAAAGGCCACTTTCTGACTAGAAAGGCAGCCCCAAAATTAAGAAGAAAAGGTAAGGAAAACATTCTCTTCCAAGCTTCCTCCCACCCTCCCCTCCAGGTACAGTGAGTATATACGTCTTAGGGTTGCCATATTTATACCCATCAGTACCTGTTTTATGAAGACCATAGAGGTTTGAACACATCAAAAAAGAGGTTAATTTTTGTATCA
The DNA here is from genome assembly GCF_025265405.1 of Mesoplodon densirostris. Taxonomy (NCBI): domain Eukaryota; kingdom Metazoa; phylum Chordata; class Mammalia; order Artiodactyla; family Ziphiidae; genus Mesoplodon; species Mesoplodon densirostris. Next base: position 33,101,017 of record NC_082674.1, read on the forward strand.
GTTACCACAGGAGTATGAGGAAACCAGTGGAGAACTGTAAGCATAGAGGCCTGTCAATGTGATGCTTGGGACTTGATCTGGTACAAGCTAACTGGAGTCTGCCCAGTGGAAGTGGCTGCTTAGAAGGAGGAAACCACGAGGTAAACAATAGACTGGAAATGAGCGAAAGACACAATGCAAAGCAGATCTTCTAGGTTTATGCCACCCTCTGTGTGTCTTTAGCCTTGGCTATCCTTCAGCTTTCAGCAAATTCTTTGAATGACCCCCTTACACCAATAAAGTTTCAGTTTGAATATATATGTATTCCTAAACTTGGACTAACACGTTTAAATTAAAGAAGAGGAATTGGAGGTCTGTGAGACAGAGCCAGTAGGAATGAGTGAGCATTCACCAGGAGATGGTGAATTTCCAGAAGTAAACTGGTGTTGGGATATGTAACTTTCCATGTCTACACAGCAATTTGCTTCTAATGTGCACTTTGGAAGTTCTGGGGCTCGTTTTTACTACGGAAAGAACTTTAATTTGTAGAAAGACAAACTTTTTTTTTAAATGAAGAAGACACTAGGGTAGGGAGACTGAGATGAAGCAGGGTGAAATTGTAGCAGACAGATGAATCCTTTCAGTGAGGAATGCTATCTCAAAGTAAAACTTTCAGAGAACACTCTGTTTGCCAGCCTACTTAGGCAAATCTGAAAAAAAAATCAATAAGCAAAAGACCAAAGACTGTTTTGCAGCACACACACATTATTTTCACATCTTTTATGTAGCTTCGTCTCTTCTTAATAGCCCTGAAGTTCTATTAATCAATTATTTTAACACCAGACTAGATATAATTGCTAATTTTTTGTTAAACTGATCTGAAACCATACTCTAAAACACTCTTAAACAAATATATGAAATCATCATAGCCTACTGGTTAAAAATGCTGACCCTGGGCTTCCCTGATAGCGCAGTGGTTGAGAGTCCGCCTGCCAATGCAGGGGACACGGGTTCGTGGCCCGGTCCGGGAGGATCCCACATGCCGCGGAGCAGCTGGGCCCGTGAGCCATGGCCGCTGAACCTGTGTGTCCGGAGCCTGTGCTCTGCAACGGGAGAGGCCACAACAGTGAGAGGCCCGCGTACCTCAGGGAAAAAAAAAAAAATTGCTGGCCCTGATGTTAATCCTCCATCTGCCCCTCTCCCTGACCCATTTCCACTGTTTAATCACTGTTCTTTGGTGCAAGTTATTTAAACCTCTGTGTTATGCTTTCCTCTAGAGCTTATTTCACACATTAATACAAGTAAATGGGTTAGAAATATGCCAGGTATATGGTAAGTGCTCAATAAACATTGGCTGATATCATTTTAATAGCAGTTTAATTTCATATCATTATTTTCCCTCATATATGTGACTTCATTGTGGCTCATCAGTAAAACTATATGCATAAATAATTGTCAAATGAAACACTTAAAACAGTCTATTCTCAAATCCTTCTTTAATATAAGGACATGCATTTAAATTTCAATGTATTGTGTGTTATTCCATGTGAAAGAGGGTATATGGGGTTATTTGAAAAAAATATAGCCCTCTGAGACTATATGTAGTTAGATGTCCCTTAGACATCTCAGTGATGTGATGTCTACTTTTGGAGTAGTTGAAAGTGAGGTACAGCAAGATGCTGCTTATTCAGAGAGATATATACTAGAATGTAAGTTCCATGAAATAGGGATTCTTGTCTGTTTTTTTCACTGTCCTACACCAATACCTAGAAAAGTGCCTGGTACATAAAGGGTGATCACTAAATATGTGTTATATAAAAAAATGCAATATCTTTAGGACCATGTACTGAAAAGACCATCAGTGATTTCAAATAAGAGCAATAAATCAGTCTTACAGGCAGATGCTTTGGCTCTTTTTGAAATCTGTTTCTCAAAGGGGCAACTCTCAATATAGCACATTCTAGGTGGAGCTGCAGTGGGTGGCCATTAATAAGACAATAGTGAAGTAGTGATTTTCCCAAAAGACAGTATTTATAGATCGTATAAGGATCGTATAAGGAGTCTTTAGAAGTGCTTGCATTTTTTAGCACAGTCATCAGGAAAGGCAGAAAGAAATCCTTAAATTCTAAGAAATAGTATAATAAAAGCAAGGTAATATAGATATTTTGAGGTAGGAAAATGTGAGTACCAAATAGAAAAGTCTTTATGCCAAAAAAAGAAAGAACAATAAAAATGGGGTGAATATCTTAGTTATGATTTTTTATGTTGAATTTTTTTATGTTGAATGACTGTCTTCTTTAAACTTTTCTCCTCATGAAAATGGCTCAATACTATAGAAAAATAAAACTTCAGGAAAATAAGAACTTTAGAAAACTTCCTTTGTGCTATTTTTAGGTATTCAAAGAGAAGCATAAACAACTTTGGACAGGAAATTTTCATTAATTTTTATGCATTTATAATTACTAATATTTTCTCAGTGTCATCTTTTACTTTGTTCTTTCTTTCATGACCTCATCTGCAAAGCAACAAATATACTTTAACAGAAAAAAACAAAAAAACAAAAACAAAAGTTTCTGAGAAGAACCCCCCAGATCGATTAAATATCACAGAAACTCAGAGAAATATATAGTAATAATATATTTGCTATTTATCAAATTAACAAATTTGAGGAAATACCATTTAATGTTGATGAGGGATGGTAATACAGAGGCATTTATAAATCTTCTGTAGGAGTGAAAACTGATATATCAAGATGAGGATATGTATGAAATGTCTGAAAAACAATGCTTCTTTTCATCTAGAAAATTCCTTTTTATTTATCCATATACTAAGGAAATAATCAGAGTCATGTCAAAGTTTTTGCACAGAGATGATCATGATAACTTTATATGGGTGAATATTTCAATATAATCTAAAAGGTAATGATTAAATAGTATATTCATTAATATTTATTGTCATATTTTCTTCTAGGAAGGATTTAAAGCAAATAATGATTAAATTAAATGTAGCTCATACACATGGTAGATACAGTGTATCTTGAAATGATACTAAAATGTATGTGCATTGATATTGGAAAATGCTTTTATTGTTAACTGAAAACTTTAGGAATCATAGTTCATTGTATTATTAATTACAAAAAATGGATAGAAGGAAATAATAGATGAAAAACAGATTTCAGAATGTTGAAAACTATTGCTTTGGGTAAAGGAATGAGGAAAATACCTCTAGAGAACGCTCCCTGCAGCAGTAGCATGGAGGGACAACAAATGGGCACAAGAAAACTATTTGTGGGATGGAAATATTCATTGTCTTGAATTGTGATTATATTTTAGGGGTGTATACACAGTAAAAACATTAAATTAATGTTTTAAATATGAGACATTTATTGAAACTCAATTATATTTCAATAAATGTGTTAACATTTTTAAAAAGTAGCCATAATATTCTTGGAGAAGAACAAAGTGAGTGGGTTTGTTCTATGCAGACTTTTTATAATGCTACTCTAAATAAGATAGTGTGATATACATGTAAAGATAGACAAATAAAGCAGTAGAATAAAATAGAGATTACAGCAAAAGACCCAAGCATATGTGGAGTGTTAATTTATAAAAAGAGTGCTACTCCAGAGCTGGGAAAGGAAAATATTTTTCAATAAATCATGCTGGTGCATTTTATATCCATAAAAATAAAAATGAAATATAGCTCCTACTTCATGTCATACACAAAACTATCTTTTATGTAAAACATAAATCAAAATACAAAAAGCAAAACAATAAAAACTCTGGAGCACAGTGAAAGAAAATATCTTAATGATCTCAGATGAGTAAAATATATCTCAAACAAAGCAAGAACTCTAATCAGGAGATTAAGGTGAATAAATTTGAATACATTAAGATTGTTCATCAAAAGACTCCATTAAGATAGTGGAAAGGCAAGCTGTAGTCTTGGTGAAGAAATTTTCAACTCAGATAACATGGCTATATCCAAAATCAGTAAGAAAAAAACAGACAAGTAAGCAGAAAATGAGACAATGACTTGAAGAGGCCTAGGAATATTGAAAATAGCCATAAATCCATGAAAAAGTGGTTAAGCTCATTGGTAATCAGGAAAATGGAAAATAAGACCAAAATAACATTCTACAGCATACCCTCTTGGATGACTAAAATTTCAGTCTGACACATAATGGGAACTCTCATGTACTGCTGGTGAGGGTGTAAATTGGTACTATTACTTTGGTAAACTATTTGGCATTATTCGCTAAAGTTGATCACGTACAAACTATAACCTAGCAATTATATATATATATGTATTAGCAACTATATATATATATATATATATATATATAATATAGAAAAACATGTCTTAGTATAAATATCTATGTGCTCTAGCAGTTATGTGCTCAAATCAGCGAGTACTAGCCCAGAGAGCCAGCTGTTAAATTTTCAGAAACTTTGTGATTTGACTTTTAGACCAGTGGTAGCTTGAAACTGGTCATTGTCATAGTATTTATATTAGAATTTTGTTCAATGTCATATAGTGTGGCTCTTCCCCCACCACCCCAAGAACCAGTATATAATATGTGTACAAAGACATGTAAAGCAATGCTTATAGTAGTGTTATTTGCAATAACCTCAAACTGGTAACAACCCTAATGTCTTTCTAAGGCAGAAATGATACGTAAGTTGTGGTATGTCTATACACTAGAATACTTATGGCAATAAAAATAAATGAACTACAGCTATGTACAGCCATAATAATGATTATAATTTTAAAAAGTGCTAATAATATGAGGTATTTAATGTATACCAGACCATCTCTCTCTTTTTAAAATATATATGTGTGTTTGTATCCTTAGAAAAAATAATGTGAATACATATAAAATGCTATCTTTGTGTGATAGCATTATAGGTTATTAATTCCTTTATACTTTCTTTCTTTTATACTGATAAAATATTGCTTTATAATCAAGCAAAAACAATAGAATTAACTTTATTTTCAAAATAAAATATAGGATGGTAGTCATGATAGTGGAGATATAATGTTTTTAATTGTTCTGGTGATATTGATATAGAGGTGTCTTACAAGATATGTGACTGTGTAGATATTATTTAACTGTACTGATCTTTGTTTCTTTCAACTTTAAAATTGGAATAAGGATATTGCATACTTCATAGGGTATTTGTGAAGATAAAAATAAGATAATGTGCCTTGCATAGTTACCAGCACAGAGTAGGAGTACAATATGTTTTATCTAGTGTATTAATGTCTGCTTACTTCCAGCTCTATTAAGCAGTCCTTAATCTATTAGAAGATCCTTTAAAATCATTTATTTGGATTGTGATAAAGATGGAACACCTTTATAATTAATAATATACCATTGTTATTTAGCTTATGGACACAAGTGATGAAGCTTCAGTAGTAGGATTTGGGAGTTACCAAAGGAGGAAGGTTTAATTGATCAGTACCTGAGGATTTAGTTAACCGGTACCTGAGTTTATTCAGAGAATTTTTACCATTTTATGTGTGTGCTCGATTTATATACCTGCTTTTAAGTCCTTGAAATGTGAAGGCATCATATTCACTGACACTTATATACAACTCCTGGAAGACTGACACATTTCTTTATCAGCTCTGCCACAGTTGCTAACTCTCTCCTTTTTCTCTACTCTCTATAGCTTTCTATTTTGTCCAGACACACCCTGTTCAGTCAGTTTAGTCAAAGAGATAGTTACCCATCACTGTGTGTGCAATTTAAGTTTTGTAAATGTAGGCTCTGACTCATAAAATGTCACAGACTTGCTTTAACTGAGAGAGTGCATTTCACTTTGATTCAATCAATGAGTTGCTAATTAAACCTCCTTGATCTTTGTCATAGAAACATCCCACCAGGGTGCATAAATGTTTTAATTATTTTGAAGGCATTAATTTTTTTAGTATTATATATAGCACTCTGCTAAACACATTAGTGTTTCTTGTAAGGCTGGTTTAGAGGTGCTGAACTCTTTTAGCTTTTGCTTGTCTGTATAACTCTATCTCTCCTTCAAATCTGAATGATAGCCTTGCCAGATAGAGTATTCTCAGTTGGAGGGTTTTTTTCCTTTCATCAGTTTAAATATATCATGCCACTCTTTTCTTGCGTGCCGAGTTTCTGCTGAAAATGAGCTGATAGTCTTAGGGAAGTTCCCTTTTTATCTATAGGTAGGTATCTAGTTCCTTTTCTCTTGCTGCTTTTAAGATTCTCTCTTTAGCTTTATTTTCAGTCATTTTAATTATTTTGATGTGGACCTCTTTAGGTTCATCTTATTTGGAACTCTCTGTGCTTCTGGGAGCTGGATGTCTGTTTACTTTCCCAGATTAGGGAAGTTTTCAGCTATTATTTCTTCAAATAAGTTCTCTGTCCCTTTCTCTCTTCTTTTCCTTCTGGGACACCTATAATGCAGGTGTTAGTATGCTTGATGTTGTCCCAAAAGTCTCAAGGTATCCTAATTTTTTGTTTTTGTATTCTTTTTTTTTTTTTCCTGTTCAGCTTGGGTGATTTCCACTACTCTATTTTCCAGTTCACTGATCCACTCCTCTGTGACATATAATCTACTGTTGATTCTTTCTAGTATATTTTTTATTTCAATTATTGTATTCTTCAGCTCTGTTTGATTCTTCTTTATATTTTCTAACTCTGTTATTTTCGTTGTGGTTATCCATTTGTCTTCTGTCTTTTGTAGAGCATCTTAATGATCATTACCTTGAACTCTTCATCAGGTAGATTGCTTATCTCCACTTCTTTAGTTCTGGGGTTTTGTCCTGTTCCTTCATTTGGAATATATTCCTCTGTCTCCTCATTTTGACTGATTCTTTATGTTTACTTCTATATGTCAGGTAGGTCGGTTACATTTCCCAATCTTGTAGAAATGACCTCATATAGGAGATGTCCTATGGGGCCCAGCAGCGCACTCCCCTCTGTTCGCCAGAGCTATATCCTCTAGGGTGATCCCTCTGTGGGCTGTGTGGGCCCTTCTGTTGCAGTGGGGTTGACTACTGTCAGCACACTGTAGGCAGGTCTGGCCCCTGGCCTAGTTGGCTGCCAGGCCCTGCCTCATGTGGTGGCTGCTGGCCTGCTGGTGGGTGGGTCCTGGCATGGCTGACTATTGGTCCCAGGGATCCCAGGTCTGGTACTGGGCCACTGGTGGGTGGAGCCAGGATCAGGGGTGGCTGGCTGTGGAGCCTCAGGGGCCTGAGGCTGGTGCCAGCCTGCTGGTGGGCAAGTAAGTCCCTGGCACTAATGGGCTAGAGGGAGGATTCCAAAATGCCACTTGCTAGCACCACTGTCCTTGTGGTAGAATGAGCTCCCCCAAATGGCTGCCACCAGCATCCTTGTCCCCAGGTGGCCTCTCTGGGAGACTCTCTAAGATCAGCAAGTTGGTCTGACCCAGCTCCCTTCAAATTACTGCCTCTGTACTGGGTCTCAGAGCTTGTGAGAGTTTGCGCATGTCTTTTAAGAGAAGAATCTCTGTTTCCTATAGCCCTCTGTCTTTCCCATATGCAAGCCTGCTGGCCTTCAAAGCCAGATGTTCTGGGGACTTTTCTTCCCAGTGTAGGACCCCAAGGCTGGGGAGCATGATGTGGGGCTTGAACTCCTTGCTCCTTGGGGAGAACCTCGCAATTGTGATTATCCTCCCATTTGTGGGTCACCTACCTATGGGTATGAATCTTGACTCTATTGTGTCTCTGCTCCTCCTTCGTGTTTTGTTGTGTTTCTTTCTTTATATCTTTAGTTTTGGAAAATCTTTCTAGTCTTCAGGTCATTCACATAAATAGCTGCTCTGTAAATAGTTGTAATTTTGGTGTGCCCATGGGAGGAGGTGAGCTCAGGGTCTTCCTGTGCTGCCATCTTGACCACACTTGCATTGTTTTTAATGCAAGGAATTAGTACAATTTAATAGCTATAAGGCTTCCCTCAGATTCTGGACTATATGTTCAAATACCAACTTTACATCTTATAAGCAGAGTGACTTTGGTAAAGTTACTTTACATCTTTGTGCCTCAGTTTTGACATTCCATATATTAACATTGTCTCCCTCCAACTCAAGAATAATCATATGCAACCTCTGTGTTTTTCTTTCTTTTCATTTTAGTTTTGCTATATATTATGTACCTTAATTGTTGAATTTATATGCTTTTAAAATTTATATAAATAGTATAATGCTCTATGTAATCATCTATATCTTTCTTTTTACATCCAATGATATGTTTCTAACATTCAATAATTTGATGTTTGTAGCAGACCATTCATTTTCACTATTATATAGTATTCCCTCATCTGACTATACCAAAACACATCTATCTATACTTATATGTATGGTCATTTTGAGTTTTTATAATTTGAGGTCCAGCAATGCCATGAATATTTTTTACGAGTCTCTTGAGACACATGCTCAAGAGTTTTCTAAGTTACTTATCTAGAAATAGCTTCTGAGTCCTGAATTTGCACATACATAACTCCACCAGATAATACTAAATTGTTTTCCAAGGTACTGCATTACTTTACTCTCCCACCAGCTAACATGTGGCATTATCAGAACTTCCTATTTTTTTAAAAAAAAACTGGTGGGTATAAAATGTCATTTTATTATGACTAAAATTTGCATTTCTTGGATTACAAATAAGGCAGAACATTTTTTTTTTCATTTTTGCATTGCCCCTCCAAATTTCCTTTTCTGTGAAATATCCATTATGTGAAATCAGGGTTACATTTCTATTCAAAGTCTTTGCTGTTCTTTTAGATTATATTAATATGTTCTAATTTTAAAAGATCCCAAATTGAAAATTTCTGAATAACAAAGCAAAAAATTACACAAAATTTGAATGTATTATGGTATTTTCATTATTGAAGGACTTTTACCATTGCATATTAATAATTTTAAGCAGAATATCTAAACTTTTAATTATACTGTTGAGGTAGGAATACCTTATAGTAAGTTCATTATTTGTGGATGAACTTCTTGAGGAATCAACTATGAATCTCTACAGAGACTGAAATATAGCAACAGCTCATTGTAAACATTTTAAATTAATCAACTGACTGTTAATGTAAAGCATGAAGAGCTGTGAAAGAATAAACATAAATGAAGTTAAAGTTAAACATTCTTCAGTTATATCCATCAGTGGGACAGTGTTTATCAATTTATATAAACATCATGTTTAGAGGAAAGAGCTAATATTATATGATATATGATACCCTGATGAAATATGCCTGTCTAGATATTTGGATGTGTCATTTAACAGTGCATAAAACACACTAGCTTTTCTGTGGTTTCCCATATGCCCATTGTAGAATATTTTCTATGCTGATAATAGGTAAGAACTTGACTTTAAAAAGCAGTTTTTTTTGTGTGTGTGTTGTCAAGGTACTTTCCTGGGCAGTGAGTTAATGAAGTGGGCTTAGAATTACTAGGGAAGATATGGGGAAAGACACTTTTACTCACTTGGACAGTAAAATCACTCTATCGAGAGATAGAATAATGTTAGAATATCAAGATTCGTAAGAATAATGTTAGAATATCAAAATTCATATCCGCAGGACATCTGATTCACATATCCTCAGTTTTTCTTCTATGTGGCATGAATCAATGCAAAATAGTATTCAGTTATATTAAAGCTCATCTTTAAAACTTTCATATTTAAGCTCATTTTTAAAACTTTTATATTTAAGCAGTCTACTATTGCTTCTTCATCATTTGATGTGTCAGGACTCAGAAAAGAGATCTAAGCAATATCCCATTGTACAAAGATTATAGTCATAAATTGCAATTTTTCATACATACAACTGTTGAAACAGTTTCTCCCCAGTACATTTTACTTCTAGCTTGACAATGACAGTTGCGTTTGAGGAGTTAGCAGAAAACAAGGGTTGAATTACCACTTATACCACTAAAAATCTTTAAGGCATTTGATGAATAATTTTTTATATCCTTGTTTTAGTTTCGACAAATGTACTATGGAAATAATATTAGTCATCTCATAATTTCCTTTCTGAGATCTTTGGAGGATACACATACTTTAAAAAATATATTTCTTTTTTTTTACATCTTTATTGGAGTCTAATTGCTTTAAAATGTTGTGTTAGTTTCTGCTGTATAACAAAGTGAATCAGCTATATGTATACATATAGCCTCATATTCCCTTCCTCTTGCATCCCCCTCCCACCCTCCCTATCCCACCCCTCTAGGTGGTCACAAAGCACCGAGCTGGTCTCACTGTGCTATGTGGCTGCTTCCCACTAGCTATCTATTTTACATTTGGTAGTGTATATATGTCAATGCCACTCTCTCACTTCGTCCCAGCTTACCCTTCCCACTCCCCGTGTCCTCAAGTCCATCATCTACATCTGCGTCTTTATTCCTGTCCTGCTCCAAGGTTCTTCAGAACCTTTTTTTTTTTTTTAGATTCCATATATATGTGTTAGAATATGGTATTTGTTTTTCTCTTTCTGTCTTACTTCACTCTGTATGACACACTCTAGGTTCATCCACCATACTACAAATAACTCAGTTTCATTTCTTTTTATTGCTGAGTAATTTTCCACTGTATATGTGTGCCACATCTTCTTTATCCATTCATGTGTTGATGGACACTTAGGTTGCTTCCATGTCCTGACTATTGTAAATAGAGCTGCAATGAATATTGTGGTCCATGTCTCTTTTTGAATTATGGTTTTCTCAGGGTATATGCCCAGTAGTGGGATTGCTGGGTCATATGGTAGTTCTATTTTTAGTTTTTTAAGGAACCTCCATACTGTTCTCCGTAGTGGCTGTATGAATTTACATTCCCACCAACAGTGCAAGAGGGTTCCCTTTTCTCCATACCCTCTCCAGCATTTATTGTTTGTAGATTTTTTGATGATGGCCATTCTGACTAGTGTGAGGTGATACCTCATTTTGGTTTTGATTTGCATTTCTCTGATGATTAGTGATGTTGAGCATCCTTTCATGTGTTTGTTGGCAATCTGTATATCTTCTTTGGAGAAATGTCTATTTAGGTCTTCTGCCCATTTTTGGATTGGGTTGTTTGTTTTTTTGATACTGAGCTGCATGAGCTGCTTGTATATTTTGGAGATCAATCCTTTGTCAGTTGCTTCGATTGCAAGTATTTTCTCCCATTCTGAGGGCTGTCTTTTCATCTTGTTTATGGTTTTCCTTGCTGTGCAAAAGCTTTGAAGTTTCATTAGGTCCTATTCATTTATTTTTGTTTTTATTTCCATTACTCTAGGAGGTGGGTCAAAAAGGATCTTGCTGTGATTTATGTCATAGAGTGTTCTGCCTATGTTTTCCTCTAAGAGTTTTATGGTGTCTGGTCTTAAATTTAGGTCTTTAATCCATTTTGAGTTTATTTTTGTATATGGTGTTAGGAAGTTTTCTAATTTCATTCTTTTACATGTAGCTGTAGGAAGTTTTCTAATTTCATTCTTTTACAGTTTTCCCAGCACCATTTATAGAAGAGGCTGTCTTTTCTCCATTGTATATTCTTGTCTCCTTTGTCAAAGATAAGGTGACCATATGTGTGTGGGTTTACCTCTGGGCTTTCCATCCTGTTCCATTGACCTATATTTCTGTTTTTGTGTCAATACCATACGATCTTGATTACTGTAAGTTTGTAGTGTAGTCTGAAGTCAGGGAGCCTGATTCCTCCAGCTCCATTTTCCTTTCTCAAGATTGCTTTGGCTATTCGGGGTCTTTTGTGTTTCCATACAAATTGAAATTTTTTGTTCTAGTTCTGTGAAAAATGCCAGTGGTAGTGTGATAGGGATTGCATTGAATCTGTAGATTGCTTTGGGTAGTAAAGTCATTTTCACAATGTTGATTCTTCCAATCCAAGAACATGGTATATCTCTCCATCTGTTTGTATCATCTTTAATTTCTTTTATCAGTGTCTTATAATTTTATGCATACAGGTCTTTTGTCTCCTTAGGTAGGTTTATTCGTAGACATTTTATTCTTTTTGTTGCAATGGTAAATGGGAGTGTTTTCTCAATTTCACTTTCAGATTTTTCATCATTAGTGTATAGGAATGCAAGAGATTTTTGTGCATTAATTTTGTCAACTGCTACTTTACCAAATTCATTGATTAGTTCTAGTAGTTTTCTGGTAGCATCTTTAGGACTCTCTATGTATATTATCCTGTCATCTGCAAACAGTGACAGTTTTACCTTTTCCTTTCTAATTTGGATTCCTTTTATTTCTTTTTCTTCTCTTTTTAAGCATCTAGAAGTAAGGTATATGATGTTCAATTTAAGTTCACATAGTAAGTCGTAGTAAGAGCTACAACAAACTGCAGGTGGCTTTTCAATTTGCTCTCATTTCTCAAAAAAGTTTAAATTGGTGACAAAGAATTTCTTGGCAACTTATAAAAGGAAAACTAATCTTGATGTTTTGCTTCTTGAAGGTAATAGTCAATAATAAAATCCAGCTGACAACCAAGCTTTTCTATCATGATTTAACTGCCAGAAAAGAGCTTAAGTGAGTTTTTGTTCTGGTTCTTTTAGACCAGGTGAATTTGCTTATGGGTCTGTGGAAACCTTTTTGAATATAGCCTGTTGCTGGAAGCTCAAAATTATTTAGTGCTGACTGTAATTGCATCTTGGAGGAGGTAACTGACAGCATGTTGATTTGTTTTGCCAAAAATGAAGCTTTTAGGTTTCCTGAGAACACATTTTAAAATACTGGTGTTTACTTGAAGATTATCTAGCCTGCCAAAGAATTCCTTTTTTTAAATAAGAAAATATATTTACAATTCGGAGGCATTGAATTTTCTTTTAAAAAATTTCCAATAACTTGGAAGATAGAAAAACTAGAAGGAAAATGGTTTAATGTAGTTACAAAACAGTTTGGTTAATCCTAAGATGTTAATTTTCCTTTAGCATCATTTATGACAATTTATTTTGCAAACAAAAATTGCAAAGCCATCAGAATATTCAGATCTATGCAAATATAAAATGATGGCAACATTTTATTTTTGGCATATTATGTCCAGTATTCTTTCCTGTGTAATGGTAAAAACCATAATCATGTTTTTCTGGTGACTGATATGTTTTTTGTTTTTGTATCAGGAGAGCTACCAATGTCTTATGTTAACTGTGTCCTGGTTATAATTTGCATTGTATACCCATGTAGGAAAAAAATAGCATAATCTTTTAGATTATATAGCGATTTGTTTATTGTATTTAATTTTTATTAACAAGGTCGATTATTCCCTAGGAACTGGTAAGAAAATGAGTCATCTGTCATCATCACTTTCATTGAAATGAGTGTATTTTCATTTTGAATCCATTTATTCAATACAGCTATGAATCATTCCTGGTAATTTTTTGGTAGGTAAGAAGTCATAGAGATAAGTTATGCTTGGAGGCATAATTTTTCCATAAAACCGTGTTTAGACCTGGAAGCTAATCCTTAGACATGTACAGACTACATTTCTGTACTTTAGATTCATATCAGATCATGACATTTATTTTATTTTACTATATTGGCTCTTTCCACTATCTCAAAATTATATATGACTTATGTCTAAAATCACTACCAGAAGTAAGTAAAAAACTTATTAGTGCATTATTAAAATCTAAAGACTATTTCTTATTTTATGTCCTAACTTTAGACTGTTCCTATTTTGTCATTAAAGATTTCTTCAACATATGCCCATTTTTCTCCTTCTCCAAAAGCCCTAATATTAGAATTATTTTGTAGCCCCAGTTCCTCTCCATGGTTCTTACATGTTCTTTCAGGTTTTATCTCTCTTTTTGTTCAAGGTTCTAAGTGACTTCCTCAGAACTTCCTTCTAATTCTCTCTTCAGTTGAGCTCGGTCTATTATTGAATTTACAAGTGTTTTATTTCAATTTTTATATTTTGTATCCACAGTTTCTATTTGGATCTTATACATTGCTAATTGGTCCTATTCCACCTTTTCTTGTGTTTGTACCATAACTTCATTTGTTTTTGGGTGAATGTCACTCCTTCACTTAACTCTTATAACATCTAAAAGAGACTAAAAGTCTTTCTTCCCCCGCCCCCAGATTGCTCCATAAATGTGCTTTAAATCTGGAGTGACTAAATGTGACATTTTTGTGTTTATTTTATTTGTATACCCCTTTCAATTTGTGAATTGTGCAAAATAGTTCATACAGATAATTGATTGCATTAAAATGAAATATGCAGTTTAAAGAACATTTTTAAAGTAAATGCCCATGAAAACAATCAAGAAATGGTAATAGAACTTTAATCTCTCTTCCATTAACTCAGAGTGGAAAAGAAATTTCTGCAAAGCATGTGTAACTATAGAAATACTCATATGAATTTGGGATTATTTTGGAAGCTTGATACAGAATAAACTTTTGAAAATATTTTGCGTACACTTCAGAAAAATGGTACAGAGTTCTAGATATGTTTTTAAAGTAAATCTTAATAATCTTTTTAAGTGTCACCATCTCTTTCTTTTCTCTCTCATTCTCTCTCCCTCCTGCTGGTTTTCATCTAAGTTAGTGGTGGGTTCTTTAGAATGAATATTTGTAGACTTAAAGGTTTAGGCAAAATTATTTATTCAACAGATTGTAATCATAGTTTGAAAACAAGTGTATAGTAAGAAGGATATGAGATAAGTTATAAAGAACTTGTTGGACATCCTTCACAGATAATACAAGGAAATTATCTGGAATGATCTCTGATTTTTGCCTCTGACAGTAGGTTCAGGACTGCAATCAGTTGAACTTGCTCATGTCCCAGAATTCCATGACCAGTTGAGGGGGTTGCCGACTATATATTTATACAGACCTGAGCTGGGAGCAGGGTAGGTGTGCTGTATTTAGCTCAGCCACAAACATGTAAAACGCCTTACTTTGCATATTTGCACTATCATATCCTTTATCTTACTGATGATTAATATGAAAACTGCTCCAAGACCTTGGATTACTTTCTAAAAGAATTCACTCTACTTGGCTCCCTTCTCATTATTTTAGAAATCAATTTGTTTATGTTTTTCTAGAGCTTCAGTTTGAAGACTGTGGCCTGAATGCAATTCCATTGATGAGAGTACAAAGAGAGGAACTGGATATCTTGGCGAGGGCTCTGGGCAGTTGTGGTTAGTGGGCTTGGTCTTTGCTTTTTCCTTCTGAAATTCTTCTTAAAAACTTGCACTAGTGTTCAGTAGACCTATTTGTTGTGTTTGTATGGGTATCCCCAAGACTTCTGTATTTCTTTCCAATTCAGAGTGGAATGCTTGGAATTTTGTCCAGACAGATAATCAGCTTCAGATGTTGAATGTTCTTATTCTACCTGCCCCTCACCCAGCAGCTCTTCCCAGTTAGGTGAGGGAAATGATAGGTAAATACATGGATTTTGGCTATGGCACTGTTCTTCTGCGGTGGAGAACAATTTCCCTTGGCCTTGGCCGTGCTAATAGTTCTCCACCCACCTCACAATCCTTCAGAGGATGTGATCTTATTCATCAGATACTTCCCTCCCCCTGCCTTTCTTTTTGCTAGATTTTTTTTCTTTTTTGTCACTGGGGATAATTATTTCTGGGCAATTAGGATTAATAGTTTTCCTCCCTCTATCTTGCTTCTCACTCTGGAAAAAGCCAGTGGCGAACCATGGCAATTTTCTGGCTCTAAGTTGTGAAGTCGATCCAGGACTGCTTCTTCACGAAAGGAATTATCTGCATATTTTCTCTGAGCTTTCTACATACCCTGCCATTGAGCTGGTCTCCAAATTGGGGAATTGTGAATGAGCTTTTTAAATATATGTACACTTATCTTCACCTCACCATGCATTCTTTTGGAGAAGAGGTATGGGGAAAGGGCAGTAAACTCTGGACTCTTCTGTCCTTATTCCCTCCTTATAGACATTTTTCAAAGATTATAGTATGGAAATACTTTTTTTTTTTTTTTTTTTTTGCAGTACGCGGGCCTCTCACTGTTGTGGCCTGTCACTGTTGTGGCCTCTCCAGTTGCGGAGCACAGGCTCCGGACACGCAGGCTCAGCGGCCATGGCTCACGGGCCCAGCCGCTCCGCGGCATGTGGGATCTTCCCGGACTGGGGCACGAACCCGCGTCCCCTGCATCGGCAGGCGGACTCTCAACCACTGCGCCACCAGGGAAGCCCCTGGAAATACTTTTTCTTTTGTCAACTGCTAGTTCATAGTAACTGTAATTTTACATTAAAAATGTTTTGAGGGAGAGTCTGTGATTTAGCTTTACTTGATTGCATGAATTATCAGTATGTTGAGTGAACTTTTTAAATATCTACTTTTGTGGAGTTCAGTATAAATGTCACAGTACCCAGTCATCCAAATTTCAGAAAGGATGTGGTAATCAGACATCTGAGAATGACTTCAATAGCCCTTGCCCTTGTATAATTCCCTCATCTAAGATATGATGTGATATGGCTATATATGTTACATGGCCAGAGAAACTTTGCAGATGTAATTAAAGTTACTAATAAGTTGATTCCATTTCCTTAAGATAGGGGGGTTAGGAGGACCTTCAAGATGGCGGAGGAGTAAGCCATGGAGATCATCTTCTTCCCCACAAATACATAAAAAATACATCTACATGTGGAACAACTCCTTCAGAACACCCACTGAACGCTGGCAGAAGACCTCAGACCTCCCAAAAGGCAAGAAACTCCCTACCTACCTGGGTAGCGCAAAAGAAAAAAGAATAAACAGAGACAAAAGATAGGGACGGGACCTGCACCAGTGGGAGGGAGCTGTGAAGGAGGAAAGGTTTCCACACACTAGAAGCCCCTTCGCGGGCGGAGACTGCGGGTGGCGGAGGGGGAAGCTTCGGAGCCTCGGAGGAGAGCGCAGCAACAGGGGTGCGGAGGGCAAAGCGGAGAGATTCCCGCACAGAGGATCGGTGCCGACTGGCACTTACCAGTCCGAGAAGCTTGTCTGCTCACCCACCGGGGCGGGCGGGGCTGGGAGCTGAGGCTCGGGCTTCGGTCGGATCGCAGGGAGAGTACTGGCAGTGTGAACACAGCCTGAAGGGGCTAGTGCACCACGGCTAGCCGGGAGGGAGTCCGGGAAAACGTCTGGAGCTGCCGAAGAGGCAAGAGACCATTGTTTTGGGGTGCACGAGGAGAGGGGATTCAGAGCACCGCTTAAACGAGCTCCAGAGACGGGCACGAGCCGCGGCTATCAACACGGACCCCAGACACGCGCATGAAACACTAAGGCTGCTGCTGCCGCCACCAAGAAGCCTGTGTGCGAGCACAGGTCACTATCCACACCTCCCCTCCCGGGAGCCTGTGCAGCCCGCCACTGCCAGGGTCCCGTGTCCAGGGACAACTTCCCCGGGAGAACGCACAGCACGCCTCAGGCTGGTGCAACATCACGCCGGCCTCTGCCGCCGCAGGCTCGCCCCGCATCCCTCCCCCTCCCTTCCCTTGGCCTGAGTGAGCCAGAGCCCCCTAATCAGCTGCTCCTTTAACCCCGTCCTGTCTGAGCGAAGAACAGACGCCCTCAGGTGACCTACACGCAGAGGCGGGGCCAAATCCAAAGCTGAACCCCAGGAGCTGTGGGAACAAAGAAGAGAAAGGGGAATCTCTCCCAGCAGCTTCAGGAGCAGCGGATTAAATCCCCATAATCAAGGACATGGAAGCAACCTAAGTGTCCATCAACACATGAATGGATAAAGAAGATGTAGCACATATATACAATGGAATATTACTCAGCCATAAATAGAAACAAAATTGAGTTATTTGTAGTGAGGTGGATGGACCTAGAGTCTGTCATACAGAGTGAAGTAAGTCGGAAAGAGACAAACAAATACCGTATGCTAACACATATATATGGAAACTAAAAAAAAAAATGGTTCTGAAGAACCTTGGGGCAGGACAGGAATAAAGACGCAGATGTAGAGAATGGACTTGAGGACACTGGGAGGGGGAAGGGTAAGCTGGGATGAAGTGAGTGAGTGGCATGGACATATATACACTACCAAATGTAAAATAGATAGCTAGTGGGAAGCAGCCACATAGAACAGAGAGATCAGCTTGGTGCTTTGTGACCACCTAGAGGGGTGGGATAGGGAGGGTGGGAGGGAGACACAAGAGGGAGGAGATATGGGGATATATTTATACATATAGCTGATTCA
Source organism: Mesoplodon densirostris (assembly GCF_025265405.1). Lineage (NCBI taxonomy): Eukaryota > Metazoa > Chordata > Mammalia > Artiodactyla > Ziphiidae > Mesoplodon > Mesoplodon densirostris. The sequence goes on from NC_082674.1 coordinate 33,119,133, forward strand.
CATTGTTATACAGCAGAAACTAACACAACAATGTAAAGCAATTATACTCCAAAAAAGATGTTAAAAAATAAAAAAGATAGGTTATCTGGGTGGGCCAGGCCCAATGAGGTGAACCCCTTTACAAACAGAAAGTTTTCTATGGCTGGCGACAGAAGAGGAAGTCAGGGAGATGTAAGTCATGTAGAGGACTTGATGGGCCATTACTGATTGGAAGATGGAGGGGTCCAAGTGAGAAGGGATGCAGCTGGAATCCAGGAGCCAAAAATGGTCCCTAGCTGACAGCCAGCAGGATGAAGGGACTTCAAATCTACAGATACAGGAACTGGATTTTTCCAAGAATCTGAATGAGCCTGGAAATGGATGCTTCCCCAGAGCTCCCACATAAGAGCCCAGTTTGGCCAAAACTTTGATTTCAGCCTTGTGAGACTCTAAGCATGGAACCCAGTTGAGCCCACCCAGACTTCTGACCTACAGGATTGTGAGTGAATAAATGGGTTTTGTTTTAAGCCACTAAGTTTGTGGCAATTTGTTCTGCAACTGTGGAATATGAATTCAAGGCACATTCAAAACAGTCTGCAGGGAAATGTGGAAGGCATATACCTATCCTTGTAGAAATATTTTAATGTTCAAAAGATGCTATGTATCAGATTTAAGAACCCATTCCCTTTTCCATGTTATCACATTTGCTTCTACTCTTTCCTAAATTCCAACCCTCTTTTTTTTTTTTTTTTTTTTTTGCGGTACGCGGGCCTCTCACTGTTGTGGCCTCTCCCATTGCGGAGCGCAGGCTCCGGACGCGCAGGCTCAGCGGCCATGGCTCACGGGCCCAGCCGCTCCGCGGCATGTGGGATCCTCCCAGACCGGGGCACGAACCCGTGTCCCCTGCATCGGCAGGCGGACTCTCAACCACTGCGCCACCAGGGAAACCCCCAACCCTCTTTTTGATTCTATTAAGAACTCCTCTCCTACTTGGCTCTAACTGTCTCCTGGCCTAATCCACCAATCTCAATTTCCATCAACCCTCTGGTGAGATTTGTAGCTCACTAGGATCTGGTCCCATCTTTTCTCCTCCCTTTTTTGGCCTACCCAGCCATCTGTCTCACTTTTGTTGTTGTTGTTTTGTTTTTGTTTTTTTCTGTGCCATAGCTCTGTTGAATAAAAGGGAGTGCTAAGTTAATTTTGTTCCTTTTCCATAAGTTTCATTCCATTTTGAAATAATTAATCTTATACTCTGACAGTATATACAGAACAACTGTGGATATTTAAAGAAAATTGCCATGAAGCCTGGCATGCATTACTTTTACAAACAAGGAAGAAATGTTTAGTTTAAAATTAATGTCTCAGTGATAGATATGTATAGTTAAGTTTATTCAATAAGAAAATATTCCAAATACTTCAAAAATTTCAAATAGGTATTTAGGTTGCTCCATGAAACACACATCCTTATCATTCTTTATGTCTGTGCTATTTATTTCCATAGTTTTTCTTTTTTAATTGATGTAGATATCATACTCTGAAAATGTTTCTGGGTAGGAAAGAAATTGTAATTAAAATAAAGCAAAGGAAACACTAATTTACCGCATACTTGATACCTTGCTTTCTCTTTCCTCCAGTACAACCCAAAATACTTTAAATAGGGTGTACAAAGGTATAAAGATCACAAATAAACATACGGGAAGGGAAGAAAGATGTTACAAAGAGAAAATATTTTTATTTAATACCAAAAATTTGTTTTACCAAGTTTGTAGGATTTATTCTTAAAGGAAAAAATAAAATGTCTAATAAATAATCAGGCATATGGGAAAAAGTGAGGTTTCTGGTAGTCAACTAATTTTTGAAATCAATTTGTATAAACAAAGGCTATTTCATGAATCTTTGATTCTTTAAAATTGATTCTATCTGATTCACACTCAGATGTGGAAACATGGCTCATTTAAAGTAGCATAATTGTATGTTACAAAAATGATATTCATTTATTCTCTGTTTTCCATGATTATAATACTTACTATTGAAGTCACAGGATATTACAGATTATGTGAGGCCCTATGAGAAATATTTTATAGGAATGCATACTAACATTCTTGCTTCTCCCCACTATGTCCTGTACTATCCCAATACCAATATGTGATAAAAATTCAGAAAGACAGACTGTGTTGACAGAATAGTACTTGGGAAGGAAATTTAGACATATGAAGTACAATTTGTTTGGAACAAAGACATTTTGCAAAGTAATTTTAGTTTGTATCAAAAATTAGAGAAATTGGCACACTCCTCTGAAAGACTTCTGTCTTAGAACCATTGATTATGGAAGTTGGGTACCTTAAAAATCATTAAGATATCACCTCCTGTATGCAGTGCAATCTAAATTACACACAGCAGACTTCCCACAGAGTAAATCCTTAAATCCAAAGTAATGTATCTTATCAACATTACTTCCTAGTACCCTTTAAAAGTCTTTTTCAAAATCTTTTAAAGTCTAGGCACTCTTTCTTTAGCCAGGGTACACTGGAGAGGAAAATACAGTGTGGTTACACCTGGATCAAAATGGAGCAGAAGCCATTTAGGAATCTACAAAAAATAAATTATGTATTGATGTTAACACCTTCATTTATTTAGCCTCCATCAGGCATCCAGATTACATGGGTAGTTCTGTCATCAGGAATTCATGAATATAGTATAACTGGAAAGTATATGTCTTATTTTCCTCTTAGATTAAAACATCATGAGAACAAAGGTCAGTTGATTCAGACTTGTCCAGATACAAAGCTCAACAGGAGTGTTCAGTGTATATGTGTGTGTGTGTTTTATTCTGTGCTACATTTTTTTTTTTTTTTTTTTTTTTTTTTTTGCTGTACGTGGGCCTCTCACTGCTGTGGCCTCTCCCGTTGCGGAGCACAGGCTCCGGACACACAGGCTCCGCGGCCATGGCTCGCGGGCCCAGCCGCTCCGCGGCATGTGGGATCTTCCGGGATCGGGGCACGAACCCGTGTCCCCTGCATCGGCAGGCGGACTCTCAACCACTGCGCCACCCGGGAAGCCCTGTGCTACATTTTTAATTTTTTGCTTATAAGTTGTTATTCACCATCAATTATAACGTTCTAAAGGGTAGAGGGCATATTTCTATAATTCTCTTAGTAAAGTGTCATGATGAAATGAAAGACCATTAAGTGATTTTCTTATTTGCTTTTATTTATGTATTGTTTTTAGTAGTTTTACGCATTTTAGAAGCAGAAAAACTATCAACTAATGAAGTTTCACTATTTTTTGTCTTTGGATAACAGTCAAGCTTTTACATAGATAATAGTCTATCTAATTAAATTTACTGAGGATCTCACATTTCCAGAACAAATGTGTAGTAACATTTCTATCATTTTACTTGCATCTCTTCTGTGGTTACCTCTGATGGCTATAGACATAGGAATAGTTTCCTCAGCTAAGGTCTGATTTATTTCTCCTAATATACTTCTCTTTTAACTAAAAGTGCATAAAAGTAAATAGAATATGTTTGCTGTTCTTGAAAACTGCATAGACCAGTGGGGAAAGACAAACAAGTTAATGTAATAGTAAGCAAAATGAGCATTTAACATGTGGGCCTTTAATCTTAATGCACTGTGACTAAATTTAAGCCACATAGGTATTGGAAAAAAGAGCTAATTTTCTACATGAATATATATCATTCCACTTATTTAAAAATTCCATATTGTTATTCTTTCATCAAGGTCCCTTTCCTTGATAAAATTGGGATTATTTATCTTTATTTCTTTTAGAACTGGCATTCACTTTTAATGTGCATCAAAATTTTTAGTGAAAATATTATATTTCTCAGAAAGATCAAAGCATTTAATGATAAATTCCTAACATAAGCTCATTTATTTTAAGTGTGGAGGCATTCTTCAAATTAATAATTAAGTCAAAATATTATAGCAGAACAAAGTTCATATAAGATAGTGGATCTCATTTGGATGGTGTTTTAATATCCATCATATTACTTTGATATTTAAGCAGACTTCTTGGCGAAATTTAATGCAGTTTATTGGTGATTAGGTTGATGTTGAGGAAATAAATGCTTATTTTCTCTTTCATTCTCTCTTTCCCCTTATTTCTCTCTCTTTCCCTCTAACGACCAGTTTTTTAATTCCAGGTAAATCTTTTAGCTCTTTGTAACTCCTTCATATATCTCAGACACCCTATTTTTCTTTTAACATAACTATATAAATTAGCCCCTTTCTCTTTCTCCACTGTAAGAGAGATTTCTAGCACCAGAAATAAGAGGGAAATAAAACTTGGCTGGAAGAACTGGATTTAAATCACACCTTGGTCACTCCTTTCCTCTGTGAGAAGGGTGAAGTGAACTGTTTTAAGAGTCTGGACTCTCTGGCCAGACTGCCTGGATTTTAATTCCAGCCCTGTAGTCTAACTAGCTGACTGACCTTGAGTAAATATTACCTCTATGTGCCTCAGCTGCTCCATCAGTAAAATAATTATAAAAGTTCATACCAACTAGAGTTTTTATGTGGATTAAATAAATACATACATACAAATTGCTTAGAATAATACCTAGTATAGAGTAAAAACACTAGACGTATTTGCTAGTATTGTTAGGCTATTATTATTTGATCTTTGGTAAGTCATTCAATTTTTATATCTCTAAAATGACATATTTTGCTACCTACATTGGAAGGTAACAATTCAATAAATTTTTATTGAAGATAAAGCCAAACTCCTGACTGAAGGTATAAATGTGGTCTAAACTGTAGACTACTGATATTTTAGTAGTATTCCCTGTATAGTAAACTTATCACTTAGTGCCTTTCACCATCAGACTCCTTAGGCAACAGAATGCACCTTTTTAAAGGTATATATATATTTTTTGTTTGTTTGTTTGTTTGTTTTGCGGTACACGGGCCTCTCACTGCTGTGGCCTCTCCCATTGCGGAGCACAGGCTCCGGACGCGCAGGCCCAGTGGCCATGGCCCACGGGCCCAGCCGCTCCACGGCATGTGGGATCCCCCCAGACTGGGGCACGAACCCGTATCCCCTGCACCAGCAGGCGGACTCCCAACCACTGCACCACCAGGGAAGCCCTAAAGGTATATTTTATTCAAAGTGAAGATGAGGTTGCTGGACTAAGTTCTCATTGTTTTCCAAACCGAATTCAGCCAACGTTGCTGAATCTCCAACTTATCTCTCTGAGAGCTGAGGTACTGAAAGGAGAGACTTCTATCTTGGGGAGGATTGGTTATAGGCCTAGCTCTGCTCCCCAGTTGCTACATGCTAAGTTGTCTGGCATAATGAAGGTGATGATACTGAAGTTTGTGATCTAGGCTTCCAAGAAACTACACTGGTTAACAATTGTTCACTCAACAAACCATGTTCCAATACATCTTCTAGGCCCTAGGCATAGAGCAGAAAAATCAGAACTTATATTTTAACTTGGGAAGGCATCTAATAAACAAAAATGAATTACATAACTAGTGTAACAAATGGTGAAAATTCAGGGGAGGAGAGAAAGCAGTACCTGGGATTGGGGGCTGTAAATTTATAAATCTAGTGTTGGGAAAACCACTCTAACTTTTGAGCAGAGACCTTTGAAGTTAAAAATAGAGTTGCACTTTACTAAGGAATGGACAGTTTCAAGAAATGCATCATGTGGGGTGAAAAAACAAGAATTTGGTTAAGTTTGAAATATCTATTAGACATCTGTGTGAAGATGTTCTGTATGCTACTAAGTATCTGAATATGGAGAACTGGGGGACAATCCTGGCTGGATATATACACATAATAGTTTATCAACATACAACTAATATTTAAAGTCATGAGACTAGGTGTGATTATATAGGGAGGGAATGAAGTTAAAGAAGAATATCGAAGAGGAAATAAATGAATATAAAATAAAAATGTTTATTTTCCTTATTCTTAATTGATTTAATAGGACTATTTTTTCAAAATAACAATAGCCACAATGCTTTTGATTATGTATGCTTAAGTATATTATATATTTATGCTTAAATATAAGTGAAATAAATGACAGCAATAATACAAAGGACATAAAATAATTAGGGTTATTTTGTTATTATAAAATACTCATGCTACCTATTGAAGTAGGATACTGTTATTTGGAAGTTGACTTGGATTAGTTGCAAATGTATATTACCAAACTCTAGGGCAACTACTAAAAATTGTTTTAAGTATAATTAATATGCTAAGAAAGGAGAGAAAATGGAATTATATAAAATGTTCAATTAAAAACACAAAAGGAAGAAAAAGAGTGGAAGACAAAACTGGGAAAAAGGAACAAGTTCAACAAATAAAAAATAACAAATATGGTAAATATTAATCCAACTATATTGATAATCATTTTAAAATCAGTAGTCAAGGGACTTCTCTGGTGGCACAGTGGTTAAGAATCTGCCTGCCAATGCAGGGGACACAGGTTCGAGGCCTGGTCTGGGAAGATCCCACATGCTGCTGAGCAACTAAGCCCGTGAGCCACAACTTACTGAACCCACGTGCCAGAACTACTGAAGCCCACGCCTAGAGTGTGTGCTCCGTAACAAGAGAAGCCACTCCATGAGAAGCCCCCACTCACTGCAAATAGAGAAAGCCAGTGCACAGAAACAAAGACCCAGTGCAGCCAAAAATAAAGAAATTTATTTTAAAAAATGAAAAATAAACCAGTGGTCTAAGTATGTCAATCAAAAGACAGAGATTATCAGAGTGGATCAAAAACCACACCCAACTATTTGTTGTCTACAAGAAACCCACTTTAAATATAAAGACACATATAGAGTAAAAGTAAAAGAATGGAGAAAGCTCTACTATGCTAACTTTAATGAATAGGAAGCAGGAATAGCTATATTAATTTCAGACAGAGTAGACTTCAGAACAAGGAAAGTTATCAGGGAGAAAGGGGGGTGTAACATAACAATAAAACTGTCAATTCTCCAAGAAGACATAACAATTATTAACATGTATAAACCCAACAAGAGTATCAAACTACATAAGGCAAAAATTGGTAGAACTTCAAGGAGAAATAGATACATCCACTATCATAGTTGGAGACTTCAACACCCCTCTATCACAAATGGACAAATGGATCCAGTAGGCAGAAAATCAGTCTTTTCAAGAAATGGTGCTGGAACAACTGGATAGCTACAAACACACACACACATACACACACACAGTCACATACCTTACATCCTTCACAAAAGTTAACTCAAAATGGAATATAGATCTAAGTGTAAAACACAAAACTACAAAATTCCTTGAAGATAATATAAGAGAAAACTTATATGATCTTAGATATAGTGATGACTAAGATTCGACACCAAAGACCTGATCCATGAAATAAATAATTGATTATCTGGACTTCATTAAAATTAAAAATTTGTGCTCTGCAATAGACAATGCTAAGAGAATGAACAGATGCACAGACTTGGAGAAAACCATTGGAGAAGACACATCTGATAGAGGACTTTCATCCAAAATATACAAAATACTTAACACGTAACCATAAGAAAACAAACAACCCAATTTAAAAATAGATCAAAAACCTGAATGAACACCTCACCGAAGAAGATATACGGATGGCAAATAAGCATATGAAAAGATGCTCCCCATCATATGTCATCAGGGAAATGCAAATTAAAAGAACAATGAGATACCACTACATACCTATTAGAATGGCCATAATTAAGAACAGCACCAAATGCTGGAAAGGATGTGAGGCAACATCAACTCTCATTCATTGCTGGTGGGAATGCAAAATGATACAACCATATTGGAAGACAGTTTGACAGTTTCCTACAAACCTAAACATACTCTTACCATGCCATTCAGCAGTTGCACTCTTTAGTGTTTACCCAAAAGAGCAAGTGAGTTGAAAACTTATGTCTACACAAACACCTGCACACAGATATTTATAGCAGGTTATTCATAACTGCCAAAACTGGCTGACAAAGATGTTCTTCAGTAGGTGAATGGTTAAATAAATGGTGGCACATCCAGATAATGGAATATTGGTCAGTCCTGAAAAGAGATGAGTTATCAAGCCATGAAAAGACACAGAAAAATCATAAATGCATATTAGTAAATAAAAGAAGCCAATCTGAAAAGGCTAAATACTGTGTGATCCTAACTATATGGCATTCTGGAAAAGGCAAACTGTGGAAATAGTAAAAATATCAGTGGTTGTTATGGTTTAGTGGATAAGGAGGCATAAATGCACAAAGCACAGAGGATTTTTAGGGCAGTGAGACTACTATGTATGATAGTAAAATGGTAGATACATGTCACTATATATTTGACCAAAGCCAGAGTGTACAGCACCAAGAGTGAAACCCATTGCAAACTATGGACTGTGGGTGATCATGATGTATCAATGTAGGTTCATTAATTGTAACAATGTACCATTCCAGTGGGAGATATTCATAACTGGGGAGGATATGTTATGTGTGAGATCAGGAGGCTAATGGGATATCTTTGTACCTTCCACTCAATTTTGCTGTGAACATAAAAGTACTCTAAAAATGAAAATCTATTTAAAAAACAAACATGCTAGATGGCCAGATACTTAGAGTCAAGGCATAGGGTATTCAAGTGATAGAATATATATGAAACACTCAGAGTTTTGTGAAAAGTCCAATGGATTTTTATCAACCTCTTATAGTCATCCTTTTTTTTAATATTGAAAGCTTCATATTTTTGTATGGACAACATAAAATGTTACTGACATAGACATTAATGAATCACATCTTTAACAGAATTCAACAAATGCTCAAAAAAAAAAAAAGAAAAGAAAAAACAAACAACTGTACACCTCGAGGAACTAGAAAAAGAAGAACAAACTAAGCCCAAAGTTAGTAAAAGAAAGAATAAAGATCAGAATGTAAATAAATGAAATAGAAACTACAATGACAATAAAGAGCAATGAAACTGAGTTGATTTTTTAAAAAAATGAATGAAATGGACAAACCATTAGCTAGACTTACCAAGAAAAAAGAGAAGGCTCAAATACATTTATAAATGAAAGAAGATACATTACAACTGATACCACAGAAATATAAAGGGTCATAAGAGACTATATGGCAACAAATTGGAAAATATACAAGAAATGGATAAATTCCTAAAAACATACAACCATACCAAGACTGAATCATGAAGAAATAGAAAATCTGAACAGATCAATTACTAGTAAGAAGACTGAATCAGTAATCAAAAACTCTTAACAAAGAAAATACTAGGAACAGATGGCTTCATTGGTGAATTCTACCAAACTTTAAAGAACTAATACCAATTCTTCTCAAACTCTTTAAAAAAAAGAAATGGAAACACTTTAAAATTCATTTTACAAGGTCAGCATTACCCTGATACCAAAGCTAGACTAGGGCACTGTAAGAACAGAAAATTACAGGTCAATATTCCTGATAAATATAGATGCAAAAATCCTCAACAAAATATTAGCAAACAGAATTGAACAATACATTAAAAGAATCATACACCATGATCAAGTGGAATTTATTCTAGAGATTCAAGAATGGTTCAACATGTGCAAATCAATATAAATACGTTACATTGACAAAATAAAGGATAAAGATCATATGATTATCTCAATAGATGTAGAAAAATCATTTGACAGAATTTAACATCCATTTATAATTTTAAAAAAAACCTCTCAACAAAGTGTATAGAGCAAGTGTAACTGTCTTTCTTGCTTGCAGGAGCCCTTAGACATCATATGAACTGCTTCAGAACTGTACATTGAGTTCATCTCTTTGGTGTGTTTAAGGAATAAAATCTTGCCCTGTTGCCAGTGACCAGTCCCTGCTCCTGAAAATCACTCTGCTGGCTTCCTGCTAAAACTCAGTTCAAAATTCCAGCATTCTTTTGGAGTTTACTAAAATAAAAACTCTCCCTGTATCTTGATTTTTGTACATTCCCACATCTTTTGACAAGTCACTTTATCATTCAGTGGCTGACAGATCATCGTGTTTAATACTCTTCACTAGACCTACTTTATCGTAATTAGGCCACCTCTGTGATAAGACCCAAAGCAGGTGTCCAGCATCTGTAACTAGGAGGATGTCATCTAGAAAAGAAAGGAAACATTTCTTTTCACGGATTTTCTAATGTTGGTTATTTTCTTCATTTTGGCTACTAACCTCTTCAGTGAGGTGATACTGAAGCAAGTACAATTAACTTGAAATCTTTATTTTGCTCTTGTATGGTTCTCCTCTGAACTAAATTTTTTTTCAGACACGTTTATCTTACAATCTCTGTACTTTATGAGTCCATGATTTTGACAAGTGAGAGACAAAAAACCCACGAACAAAATAAATTGCCTTAATGTATTATCAGGTTTCACCATAAGTGCCAAAAAATACAGGAAGTTTTGAAGTTTTGGAGGTTTTTTTTTGTCTTAAGATTTTAATCATGGATTTTACCTTGAGGGTAAGTGATTTTGATGGGAATCTACTTTTTCCTACATCTATTTTTTTTTCAAATCCTGTGGATTCAGTAATTACCTTTTGAAGATAGAAGGTAGTTTCAGGTATTATTTTTAAGCCACTTTTGCTCTATTTTGTATATAATGCTTTAATTTTAAAAATTCTTCAAAATATCAAAACCCTGGCCTAGTTCATGCACATTTTCTGACTCAGAAAGCCTTGCCCTGTGACAATAATAACCTGCACTGTTAAAAGGACTTGCAGCAGACTTAAAAAACACTGCCATACGGTTAACTTGACCTGGTTTTATTTGATTTCAGGTTTCCCGAAGTAATACAATACATGTTTTGCTATGAGTCAGAAAGAATCAAGGTTTATTCCTGATTTGGGTCCAGGTCATGCAGGAATCTTAAAGAGGCAAAAGATAGATAGATGAGCTGCATTCTAGAAGACCATAATAAAATCTTTGGGTGCTAGTGTCATAATTTTACATTTTTTATTTGTCTAATTTGTTATAGTTTTCAAAAGTATCTGCTCTTGAGTTGAGATGATGCAGCCCCTTCTCCCACTCTTCCAATGTTCATTAGAAATAATTTACAAATACAATATGCATCTGTAAATTACCTATATAACCAATTAAATAAATGATAAATGCATATGATGAAATATGCTATAATTATTAAAATGACTATATATTTGGATTAGGAGTATAGATAATTTTTATTTTCTTCATTGTAAATTTTTATAGTTCCCAAATTATCAACAATTAGCATGTATTATTTTTGTAATCAGAAAGAAATGATGTTTTGAAACAAACTTCATTCTAAATATAGGACTTAATTTCTTTTCAAATAGTCATATTTTCAAATGATAAGGGAATATTTGAGAAAATAATATGCAATTAATAAATTAAAACTAGTTTATTTGGCTTATATTTTATTAGGGAGCCAGATTCAAAAAATTTGCTATTAGGTATACATTTATTCGGATTACTTCTTTCTTACAGTGATCATCACCAATATTTTACACAGAAAATTGAATAAATACGTTTCAAAAGCAAATTATTGTCAAAAATTATCATAAAGCAAGCAACACATTTGTAACAGAATCAATCTTGTCATCACTTGTTTAAAATTCATGTGTCTTCATTGGTTAGAAAATAACATTCAAACAAACACTTTTTTATGCTATTTGCTATCTGGATCTAAAATTTCCCCAGCACATCATCCCAAATGGTCTCCTAGCACTGCCTTTCAATCCCATCACTTTTCCCAGAAATTTACAAGCCCAGAATCATAATCCAATAAATTAGATATTAATAATACAGAATATACCATTTCTTGCCTTCTCACCTCTTCTTAAAATACCAGCACTCCCCTCCTCTTTCCTCATTCTGATATGATGACTTCTCTTATTTCATTGAGCAAATAGAAGCTATCAGAACAGATTTAAAAAAAATATTTCCAGGGCTTCCCTGGTGGCACAGTGGTTGAGAGTCCACCTGCTGATGCAGGGACACGGGTTCGTGCCCCGGTCCGGGAAGATCCCACATGCCGCAGAGCGGCTGGGCCGGTGAGCCATGGCCGCTGAGCCTGTGTGTCTGGAGCCTGTGCTCCGCAACGGGAGAGGCCACAACAGTGAGAGGCCCGTGTACCACAAAAAAAACTTTCCATTACCAAATCCTCTTAAGATCTGCACTGGTATCCTCCACTTTCCTCCGGTAGTAAAGGGTAAGCTCTCGTTGCTCCTTTCTACTTTCCACTTTTTTTATTGGATCCCATCTCTTTTTGGATACACAAACTTTTCTCCTGCAATTATCCACTCCCTTTACATATACGTCAGGGATCTTTCCCTCTTTATAGAATTGTTTTCATTGGAAACAAATAAGAATGTCTCTTATTTTTATGAGACTCTCTGGAGGGCAAATCTCTCTCCAGTTACTGTCCCATTTCTCTTGCCAAGGGGAAAAATAAATTGTTTAGGTAACTCGAGTAGAGGTTAAAGGCTTTATTCACCTGGTGCATATCAAGGGCCACCTGAAGACCAGGTAACTTGTTGAGTCAAAGCGGGATTTTATAGGGAGAGGAGCAGAAAGGAAGACTTGTGGTTTCACTCACATAGCAGTTTTCACCTCTGTCTCTTGTGAAACTCGCTGTTGGGTCGGTTGAAGATTGTTCCAGTTTTCCATTCCTTCTACTTGGTATTCTTGGCACAATGACATCCCAATAACTGTCAGAACAGTTTTTATCAAGAGCTGTTCGGTAAGCCTGTGGTTTGTTGGTTAGACAAGGTTCAAGGGTGGGAGATTTATTAAAAAAAAAAAAAAGGAGGAAAAAGAAAAAGAAAATGGAACCAAAGCTATGGTTGAAGCAAGGGAAACTGGGGTATCTGTATCACATCTGTTTTAATCCTTTGCACTCTGCTTTCCTTTTATAGGAAAATTCCATGAAATTGCTTTTCATACCCTTTATTGTCTTTAATGCCCTACTTCCCATTCTCTCTAATCAAGCTTTCTTCCCCAACTAATCAAGCTTTCTTCCCTATACTCCAATGAAAACCCTCTTGTCACATGTTTTCAATCATGGCTATTTTATCAAATCCAATCTTAAACACCCAGTTCTCATCTTACTCAAAATCTCATCATTTGATGTTGTGCAATTTCTGCCTTGTTAATAGATTAAGATCCCTCTGGAAGATAATCTTAGTTAAAATTATATACACAGTCCACCCAAATAAATCTTTAGGTCACCAATGACCTCATCAATGCTAAATCCAATGGTAAATTCCCAGTCCTACCTCACTTGATATATTTGACTCAGTTGTCTTTCTTGAACACTTTCTTCACCTGTCTTGTGGGATTCCTCCCTGTCATGGTTTTCCTGGAGATTTTCTGAACTAACTAACTGGCCATTTCTTCTCAGTCTCTTTTTAGTACCTCTGCTTTTTCCCCTAGACTTTGTATGTTATGGAGCCCCAAGTCTCACACTTTCTCCTTTTCCTGTTTGCTTTTCCTCACTTCCTAGATGATTTTATTTGGTACTGCTCATTTTAAATGAAAGCCTATGGGCTGATGATTCACTGTCAAAGTTATATCTCTAGGCCCACAGTTTACCTTGAAATTCAGTCTCAAGATTTTCTGTTTCACCTTTGAAGGTAAGGGCTTTGATTGTCTGGTTCACAGCTCTGTTATTAATGTCTGGAATAGTGTCTGACATATGGTAGATGTTCCATACAGTTTTGTTGAATCAATGACTGAATAAATTTTCTGTTATTCCTACAGCACACAACTTGTTATCTATTTATAACAGTTTCATTTTGAAGCATCCTCTTATCCCTGGGATGGTAAGTTTTCTCTTTTTTTTGATTTTCTTTCTTTTTTTTTTTAATAACATAATACTTCATTTATTTATTGCATAAGTTTGGCAAACATCACAAAACTTCAGCAACATTTTAAACATGTAAAAAAGTCAAATGCTGGGCTTCCCTGGTGGCGCAGTGGTTGAGAGTCCGCCTGCTGATGCAGGAGACACGGGTTCGTGCCCTGGTCCGGGAGGATCCCACATGCTGCAGTGTGGCTGGGCCCATGAGCCATGGCCTCTGAGCCTGCGTGTCCAGAGCCTGTTCTCCGCAGCAGGAGAGGCCACAACAGTGAGAGGCCCGTGTACCACAAAAAAAAGAAAAAAAAAAAAAAAGTCAAATGCTGAACAGTACTGGAAATCTAATTACATAATTAGTAATAATGAGTACACAGGTAGGGTTCTGCAAAGCTAGCAAAATACCAAGGATGGCTTGGCTTCTGAACATATACCACAAAAACACACACAAAAGCAATATAATTTATCTTTACAAAAATTACAGCCAAGCAATAAAAAAGGATGTTAATAACGAAGATAGTAACATGTATGTTCACTATGTATATCTTATACATTGAAATGCTACACCTTGTACCCTGAAATGCCATGTGTAGAGAGCCAGACAGAGTAAATTTAGGCTTATCACTGAGGTTAAGAATTATCTGAGAATTTAATGCTTGTATGTAACATACTCAATTAAAACTTGCTGTATACCAGTTCCTAGATCACAACAATGCATTTCACTATATATCTGAGAAGTTGAGACTTCTTTGTTGGCAGTGTAAAATTTTTGACCAGTATCAAAGTTCTTGTAAAACACACATTGAAGGCATTTTCTAGTGTATGCAATGTTTGGGGGCATTAAAGAATGTGGGAGAAATTCTTAGATTTCACACTAAGTTTCTGCTGAGCTTTGTCAAACCAAACAGCTCAACTATAAGACAAGAAAAATTAACCCCCTATAACAGATTAGTGGGTCTTACCAAATAAAGATAAGAATTCAACCTTAGGAAAAAACTCCCTACATAAGCAGATCTGAAACAGTGGACACTAAAATGAACATCTAAAAATTACCTAACATCTTGATATTCAGTCATTGGTTCAGAAGCCTGACAATTTTTTGGTATATTTTATCTAATTAATGTTTTTTTGTTGTTGTTGTTGTTTTTTAACATCTTTATTGGAGTATAATTGCTCCACAATGGTGTGTTAGTTTCTGCTTTATAACAAAGTGAATCAGCTATACATATACATATATCCCCATATCTCCTCCCTCTTGCATCTCCCTCCCACCCTCCGTATCCCACCCCTCTAGGTGGTCACAAAGCACCGAGTTGATCTCCCTGTGCTATGTGGTTTCTTCCCACTAAATATCTACTTTACATTTGGTAGTGTATATATGTCCATGCCACTCTCTCACTTTGTGGGATGGTAATTTTTAACTATTTCTTTCTGAGAAGTCTTCTAGATCTTTCCCAAGAATGGGTCAATTTTTAATCGATCATTCCTCTGTCATTCTACAGCACTTTGCACATATCCACAATGTCATTATTAAATTGGAGAGCTTTATAGTAGTCACTGGTGTATGGATTGGTACATCCTATTAGGATGTGAATTATTTGAGGACTGGAATCATGTTTCATGTACCTTTTTGTCTCCAACACCTAACACCATGCTTGGCATATTATAGATGCAATGACATTTTCATTGAAAATTGGAACCATTTTCTTCAGTTTGCATAATCAGAACTTAAATCTGTTTCAAAACTTCATAAAGCTTCTCTTTTTTCTGGTTTATAAGTGCAGTGATCTAGCTTTCTTGAGATTCCATGACCAATTCTTTGAAAATTTATTTTATAATAAAAATGTTCATTCCATCATCCTATTGGCCAAAAGTGTCCCATTATAGCCATTTATATCTACTAGTAAAAGAAGAATAATCACTCTGCCTTGGGTTCAATCCTGATTTACAGGCTTTTTTAGGTAGAAATAACAATAGCAATCAAAATACAATGCAAATGTGAGTTTGGAGGTTTGGGACTTTGTAAATATTTACAAATTAAAATTAATTTCTTTTCAGTATTGTGTATTATTTTCCACCATCAACTCAATGTTATTTACATGTCTGTACATGTATACATGCATGCATAAATATATTCACACATACCTATGATGGAAGAGTGAGAGATAAAATTAGAAAGAATTACATCAAAATAATAGTTGTTCTCTCTGGGAGATTTTTATTTATATATTTTTTTCTGTATTTATTTTTTCTATCTTTTATGTATTTTCAAAATTAGTCCAATCATCTTATGTGTTTTGTCACAAAAATATATTAGTCTAAAACAAAAGAGGAGCTACATAATTCTCAAATCTTTAAATCAAACAATAAAATTAGTTTTTAATTTAATATAAAACTTGCATTTTTATTTAGGAATTTTTCTCTTGTTTCTCAAGAGTGACAAAACTAATAGAATATAACAGTAGAAGGAGTGGTGAACAGAAAATTCACTGACTCTGAAAACCCTGATCTTGGTTCTCACTTTCATAAATTATGTAACATTTAGAAGGGACTTCACCTTTCTGGCCATCAGTTCCTCTGTCTCTGAACCTAAAGGGCTGGGGCAGATGACCTCTAAAAATCCTCCTCTGGACTCATAAGTTCATTATGAAAATACTATTCTAAGAACTATTTTGTACCATGTTGCTTAATTTACATGAAAAAGAGATTAATTTCATTTATTTCTGGGTGCTCTTTGAAATAATGTTCTCAAAGTGTCTGAAATTCAGAAAATATCTAGTTCTACAAACCGCAGTGTGATAAACATGGCAGAGTTCAACATCAATCTTGACTCTTCTATTGGGAATTTCTCATTTCAGTTTCTTGTGGGAACCAACACTTACCGGCATATTTTTTACATACACACACACACACACACACACACACACACACACACACACGTACATATATGTAAAACCATATATGCTTCCATGATTCTGAGCCTTCCTAGGTGCAAGCTACAATTAGAATGTGTGTGGGAGGACATCCAGTTTTGGACATCATAAGTGTAATGTCAAACACTTCCTTTAAAAGAGAGAAAGAAAAGGATCCGAAAACATTTCTGTAAAATGGGCTTCCTTGGCTATGTAGAAGTTGCACATGTGCCAAACTGTGTGTGAGTAAGTTAAGACAGGATCCAATTGATAAGTGCTCATCTCATAGCCCCAGGCACGTGGTTAAGAAGCAGCTGGAGAAATTGTAAGAATGCCTGAGGAAAATTAAAGCTCCTTGCCATCTGATACCTTGGGCTCCTGCAGTGCATGGGAGAGACGTACGGTAATGAATGTATGTGCCAGGAATACTCTGTAATAACAACGTTTTATCATGGGCTAAATTCAGCTATTTTTTTTTACTAAAATTACTACTTTGATTTGTTCTTGGGAGATTTCCTTCCCAATTGTCTCCCTCTCTGGGGACTGACCTTTTGTGAGAAGCAGGGAGGGTAAAGTCCTTGAGAAAGCGAGGAAACTGAAAACAATAGGGCTGAGATACAGCACAGGGTGGAAAGCAAGGAGGATGCTAAGTGCCTCTGGAAGGCTGGGAAAGTGGGTTGCTGCCCACCCACTGCCTCCAGAAAGGCATCAGCTAAAACCAGGGCTGAGCCTTAATAACAGCTGTAATAATAATAATATTTTAAAAACATATTTCTCTAAAGAACTCAAAGCCCTTCCCACTCACAATCTTACTGTGCCTGCAGAGGCCCAGCTACTCGACCCCAGTTAGGCAGGGAGCATAACAAAGAGAATCAAGAGTTGTGGCTTTTGAGGACCATTGTTCTTTCTTGCTGTAGCATCTAGAGCCCAGGAAAGCAGGAAGTATAGAAGCTTCAATACCTTCTACCTCATGATTATTATTTCCTTGTAACCCTCAGGAACAAAAACATACATTAAAAAAAAATCACATACCTTTTCTAATATTTTGTAACTTTGCAAGAATATTTTTGTCATTTTTCAGCCTGTTTCTCCTCTTCTCAATGTAACTTCTCTTTTCCTGGGTGTCCATCATTGCCTTCTTAATAGCCTCAGGTACACAAGCTACGCCCTATAGGCTCATTATTTAAAAATCACTCAGGTTTTTAACTTAAGTTAAATTTCTTGATTCTCATATATTCTATACCATACTAACTACTTTTCAAGCATGATAGAATCAAAGAAAAAAATTAATCTTAAAAATTTCATAATAATCATGAGCAGTACCACTAATACAGGTGTAAACATGACTTCTGGATTCTTCTTCAATATTCATATAATCTTTAAAAATAAAGTAATATAATTGATATCCATCCTCTGATAGTCATTAACATGCTGTTATATTTCTTCAAAACATACAACTGTGAAATATTCAACTAACTCTGCTTATTTTCTGCTACTGAAGTGTTCTTTTCTCTCCCATTTGCCCACCTTGACAGTGTAGAATTCAAGACTACCAAAGATAAGATATGAGTTTAGTGGCTCATTTTCCAAATTTTCCAAATATGCAGCAAGGCATGAGTACATTCAATAAGGAATGTTGGCTAATAGATAATGAGTGTAAGATGATTAGCTTCTTTTTTAAGTTTAGCATGTGTATACATCTTTAAAGGGAAGATGCTCTCAATGGGTAGTTTGGAAAAGAAATCATGACAACTATGGGACATATCCTGATGGCTTCTTTTGTTCTGAGCTTGGAGGTACAATATTGGAGAACACATAGAATTAAACAAAGTTTGAAACTTTGCCCACTCACAAAGAGCTCATGCCTGTTACCTATTTTCAAATTATGTATACTGGCTATAAATGTGATTTATTTATATTTAGCTAAATAAAAGAAACAAGGACATGTTATTTTGGAAATAGAAGAGGTTTTGAAGAGCTCGTCAAATGGCTTAATTTTATGGAAATTTAAATGTCGTGCACAGAAAATTACTCTTCTGATAGAAATGTCAGTCTCACCACATGCCCAACTTCTCTACCCCCACTATGTTCTGTGGTTCACGCAGCCACAGGAATGTTGGTGTGAAAATATATAGTTATGTAACATATGTTGTACTGAGCCATATTGGGGAATTTTATAACACAATATTTATTTATTTCTGAACATTTTCTGGGATACTTTTCAGAAGTAACTGCTAGAACCAAAGTTGTCCTTGTCCTTAGACAGACCTTGTCTGGTGTTCAGTAAATAATCATCTAAATGTGAGCATGATTTTTTATTCTAATACCCATTTCCTTGAATCAATCTGGATGGAAAAAGAAAGTGAACAAAATTGTTCCAATATGTTATAAACACTCTCATCTTCATGTGGAAATTCATATTTAAAAACCCTGGAGCCATATTTTTGGCAAAAAAAAAAAAAGAAAGAGCAGATGTATCACAATTCTCTCATCTTGATAATGATATTAGAAAATATAAGTAGCTTATTTTTTAAAACTAGAGCATCACATCATGATTCTTTAATTAGGATTAACAAAATATATTTTCAGAGTTCATAAAAAATGTGATTATTTTTCCTCCTGAAAATAATAGGCAGTAGTCAATGCGATTTTCCAGACAAGATGACAATAATTTCTTGGCTTTCATCACATTAGTACCTCTGTGTCAATAATAACAGCATGTTTCCAAGCACTTTTCACAGAAGGACTTTTCCAAAATACTTGGTATGCTAGTAACTTAAGAGAACACCTGTATTACCTCTTCTTCCTTGTCCCCTCCTCCATCCCCCTTTTTCTGCCCCTTGACACACAGAAAGAAGGACTTTTCACCAATATCTTTATTCTTTCTGTTTCTCTCTGTCTCTCTTCCTGTCTTTGTCTCTCTGCCCAACCCCATATATATATAGACTATATGAAAATAGATATATAATTCTTTTTTTTTTTTTTTTTTTTGCGGTATGCGGGCCTCTCACTGTTGTGGCCTCTCCCGCTGCGGAGCACAGGCTCCGGACGCGCAGGCCCAGCAGCCATGGCTCACGGGCCCAGTCGCTCCACGGCATGTGGGATCCTCCCGGACCGGGGCACGAACCTGTGTCCCCTGCATCGGCAGGTGGACTCTCAACCACTGCGCCACCAGGGAAGCCCTATAATTCTTTTTTTTTTTTTTTTTTTTTTTGCGGTATGCGGGCCTCTCACTGTTGTGGCCTCCCCCGTTGCGGAGCACAGGCTCCGGACGCGCAGGCTCCGGACGCGCAGGCTCAGCGGCCATGGCTCACGGGCCCAGCCGCTCCGCGGCATATGGGATCCTCCCAGACCGGGGCACGAACCCGTATCTCCTGCATCGGCAGGCGGACTCTCAACCACTTGCGCCACCAGGGAGGCCCCCTATAATTCTTTTAATTATAATTTACACGTATTACCATGCAGCATATTGTATTATTTAACTATTTATAATAATTAAAATCATTGTAATTTTCTTGTCCAAGATGAATCATCTTTTTAGAAGTAAGTTGCCATGGCAGTTTTGAAAGAGTATGATTTATTCTATTGAAACACCTAATTCTCATGCTTTCACAGTTGGTGGTTTGCAGGCAAAGCAGGTAAAATTTCAAAATTGAATTATGCGTCTTGCATGGGAGACAGCTTTTAGCTAAGACCAAGCTATGACCTGAAACTCAATGGCACAGTCTATGCTGTTTGTTGATTTAAATATGTATTTTTATGCTGTGTGTTATTTCTAGGCTAGAATCACCTTCAAATATTTGTATATGAAAATAATCTTAGGAAACACTTTGAGAGAAATCCAAAGAAAGCGTAGAATTAGATCACCAAATCTCTCATATACATCCCAGATTGGACCAAATATTAATAATTTAACTGCAGACTGTATATACTGACTTCTCCAGTTAGCTACTAATTTTTTAAAAATTTGGACTCTTCCAAGTATGAGAATAATTTTTATATGACAAAGAAAAATTTCAAAGGTCTAAGAAGTTTTTATCCCATTCATTAAAACCCACCATAAACATCTATTGAATACTGTTTAAAATGGAAAATTATCAGTTTAATCTTATTTCTTAAAACAGTTTTCTCTAGTAGTGACTTTATTTATTAATAATATTAAAAGGGGAAGGTATAAAATAAAATTAAGTGAAGTTGTACTAGATAGCAACTAATTCCTTGACAGCTGAATGCATGCCCTCCTTCTGACTTCCCCGTGTAGGACTGAATTTTAATAACTGCAAAAATTAAGCAAGAAAAATAACTACAGTAAAGAGTAGAAGAGCTAACCTGACTTAACTGTGAGGCAAACTTTACAATGTGCATTGAGTAGCAAATGCAACTGTCATAGTGCAAATTTATATTTTATCATAAATCTGAATTTTATGAATATCTATTTTGAGTAGAGTATTCTCGCTTACATATTTTATAATTAACTTCAGACTTAAGATGACAGTTTGAACACAAACATTTATTCCCTCTAGGATATTCCCTCTAGAATCCCACTCAAAATGTCAGGGGAAGAATTTTTTGCAAAATGAGCAAATATTCCAAGACAGAATGAGAGGGGTTATTAGAATCACAAATTTCAGAAGCTAATAAGCAGGTGGCCAAAAGGGTCTTAACTCAAACCTGATCTCTAAGCCATGGGAGAAAGCCAAGAAGGGACCAATTAAATACTAGCTAACAACCCAAACACACAAAAGATGATAGCACTTGTAACATTGGAAGTGGCAATAAAACTAGGACTAAAAAGAAAAGGATTGATCAAAGATGTCTTAAGATGAAATTAAGAAATGTTCAGATCCTCTTCCATCCTGGTGTGAAACCACACCAGCAGAATACTGAAGATATAGCTTCTGGAAAATGTGAAGAGAACATCTGCTCTTGCGAATAGCAATGCGGCCGAGAATAGAGACACATTCTGAAAACTGGGGAATCAACTGAATTCTGAGATCCCCTGCTTTCGTTTCCAGTTATTAAGGGCTCAATTGTGTCTCCACACCACCAAATTCATATGTTGAAATCGTAACCCCCAGTATCTCAGAATATGACTGTATTTGGAAATAGGACCTTTAAAGAGCTGATTAAGTCAAAATGGGGCCTTCGTGGTGGGGGCCTAATCCAGTCTGGCTGGTGACCTTATAAGAAGAGGAACCTTGGACGTACAGAGAGGGACCAGAGATGCACACACACAGTGGGGAAGATCATATGAAGACACAAGGAAGGCAGTCTTGAGCAAGGTAAGAAGAGAGCCCTCAGGGGAAAACAAATTTGCTGACACCTTGATCTTGAACTGCTAGTCTCTGGAACTGTGAGAAATAAATTCCTGCTGCTTAAGCCACCCAGTCTCTGGTATTTTGTTATGGCAACTCTAGGAAGCCATTATATCAGTGAGCTTCAAGAATACTGGCAAATTCTGGGCAAAAAATTGAAAGAACCTTCTATGGAAACAATGTTGATTGCTACAACTTCTTAATTCCAATTAAAAAATCAGACAAGGAGTGATATATTTGTCAAAACTTGGATGATATACTTCAGTATTTTCAAAAAGGTAGGTATATAATAAATATATTTGATTCAGTAGGATTAGAAAATTACAATTTTAATCAAATTACTAATTATTTTATGATTTTCTAAACTACTTTTTATTGAAGTATAGTTGACTTACAATATTATAGTAGTTTCAGGTATATGATATAATGATTCAACATTTCCATAGATTATTCTCCATTTAAAGTTATTACAAAATAATGGCTATTTCCCTGTGTTGTACAATATATCCTTGTTGCTGATTTATTTTATTTACTTATTTTTTAACATCTTTACTGGAGTATAATTGCTTTACATTGATGTGTTAGTTTCTGCTGTATAAAAAAGTGAATCAGCAATATATATATATATATATATATATATATATACACATACCCCTATATCCCCTCCCTCTTGCGTCTCCCTTCCACCCTCCCTATCCCACTCCCCTAGGTGGTCACAAAGCACACAGCTGTTCTCCCTGTGCAATGGGACAGCTTCCCACTAACTATCTATTTTACATTTGGTAGTGTATATATGCCACTCTCTCAGTTCGTCCCAGCTTACCCTTCCCCCTCCTTGTGTCCTCAAGTCCATTCTCTATGTCTGCATCTTTATTCCTGTCCTGCACCTAGGTTCTTCAGAACCTTTTTTTTTCTTTTTAGATTCCATATATATGTGTTAGTATCCGTTATTTCTTCTTCTCTTTCTGACTTACGTCACTCTGTATGACAGACTCTAGGTCCGTCCACCTCACTACAAATAACTCAATTTCATTTCTATTTATGGCTGAGTAATATTCCATTGTATATATGTGCCACATCTTCTTTATCCATTCATATGTTGATGGACACTTAGGTTGCTTCCATGTCCTGGCTATTGTAAATAGAGCTGCAATGAACATTGTGGTACATGTCTCTTTTTGAATTATGGTTTTCTCAAGGTATGTGGCCAGTAGTGGGATTGCTGGGTTATATGGCAGTTCTATTTTTAATTTTTTAAGGAACTTCCATACTGTTCTCCATAGTGGCTGTATCAATTTACATTCCCACCAACAGTGCAAGAGGGTTCCCTTTTCTCCACACCCTCTCCAGCATTTATTGTTTGTAGATTTTTTGATGATGGCATTCTGATCGGTGTGAGGTGATAGCTCATTGTAGTTTTGATTTGCATTTCTCTAATGATTAGTGATGTTGAGCATCCTTTCATGTGTTTGTTGGCAATCTGTATATCTTCTTTGGAGAAATGTCTATTTAGGTCTTCTGCCTAGTTTAGGATTGGGTTATTTGTTTTTTTGATATTGAGCTGTATGAGCTGCTTGTATATTTTGGAGATTAATCCTTTATCAGTTGCTTCATTTGCAAATATTTTCTCCCATTCTGAGGGTTGTCTTTTCATCTTGTTTATGGTTTTCCTTGCTGTGCAAAAGCTTTGAAGTTTCATTAGGTCCTATTCATTTATTTTTGTTTTTATTTCCATTAATCCAGGAGGTGGGTCAAAAAGGATCTTGCTGTATTTTATGTCATAGTGTTCTGCCTCTGTTTTCCTCTAAGAGTTTTATACTGTCTGGCCTTATATTTACATCTTTAATCCATTTTGAGTTTATTTTTGTGTATGGTGTTAGGGAGTGTTCTAACTTCATTCTTTTACATGTAGCTGTCCAGTTTTCCCAGCACCACTTATTGAAGAGGCTGTCTTTTCTCCATTGTATACTCTTGCCTCCTTTATCAAAGATAAGGTGACCATATGTACATGGGTTTATCTCTGGGCTTTCTATCCTGTTCCATTGATCTATATATCTGTTTTTGTGTCAGTACAATACTGTCTTGATTACTGCACCTTTGTAGTATAGTCTAAAGTCAGGTAGTGTGATTCCTCCAGCTCCATTTTTCTTTCTCAAGATTGCTTTGGCTATTCAGGGTCTTTTGTGTTTCCATACAAATTGTAAAATTTTTTGTTCTAGTTCTGTGTAAAATGCCATTGGTAGTTTGACAGGTATTGCATTGAATCTGTAGATTGCTTTGGGTAGTTTAGTCATTTTCACAATGTTGATTCTTCCAATCCAAGAACATGGTGTATCTCTCCATCTGTTTGTATCATCTTTAATTTCTTTCATCAGTGTCTTACAGTTTTCTGCAAACAGGTCTTTTGTCTTCATATGTAGGTTTATTCATAGGTATTTTATTCTTTTTGTTGCAGTGGTAAATGGGAGTGTTTCTTTAATTTCTCTTTCAGATTTTTCATCATTAGTGTATAGGAATACGAGAGATTTCTGTGCATTACTTTTGTATCCTGCTACCTTACCAAATTCATTGATTAACTCTAGTAGTTTTCTGGTAGCCGCTTTAGGATTCTCTATGTATATTATCATGTGACAGTTTTACATCTTTTCCGATTTGGCTTCCTTTTATTTCTTTTTCTTCTCTGATTGCTGTGGCTAAATCTTCCAAAACTATGTTGAATAATAGTAGTGAGACTGGGCAACCTTG
Source organism: Mesoplodon densirostris (assembly GCF_025265405.1). NCBI lineage: Eukaryota > Metazoa > Chordata > Mammalia > Artiodactyla > Ziphiidae > Mesoplodon > Mesoplodon densirostris. The sequence continues at coordinate 33,143,924 of NC_082674.1, forward strand.
TCTTCTTCCTGATCTTAGTGGAAATGGTTTCAGTTTTTCACCATTGAGAATGATGTTGGCTGTGAGTTTGTCATATATGGCCTTTATTATGTTGAGGTAAATTTCCTCTATCCCTACTTTCTGGAGAGTTTTTATCATAAATGGGTGTTGAATTTTGTCGAAAGGTTTTTCTACATCTATGAGATTATCATATGGTTTTTATCGTTCTATGTGTTAATATGGTGTATCACATTGATTGATTTGCGTGTATTGAAGAATCCTTGCATTCCCGGGATAAACCCCACTTGATCATAGTGTATGATCTGTTTAATGTGCTGTTGGATTCTGTTAGCTAGTTTTTGTTGAGGATTTTTGGATCTGTGTTCATCAGTGATACTGGCCTGTAGTTTTCTTTCTTTGTGGCATCTTTGTCTGGTTTTGGCATCAGGATGATGGTGACCTCATAGAATGAGTTTGGGAGTGTTCCTCCCCCTGTTATATTTTGGAAAAGTTTGAGAAAGACAGGTGTTAGCTCTTCGCTAAATGTTTGATGGAATTTGCCTGTGAAGCCATCTGGTCCTAGGCTTCTGTTCGTTGGAAGATTTTTTATCACAGTTTCAATTTCAGTGCTTGTGATTGGTCTGTTTATATTTTCTGTTTCTTCCTTGTTCAGTCTCTGAAGGTTGTGCTTTTCTAAGAATTTGTCCATTTCTTCCATGTTGTTCATTTTATTAGCATATAGTTGCTTGTAGCAATCTCTCATGATCCTTTGTATTTCTGCAGTGTCAGTTGTTACTTCTCCTTTTTCACTTCTAATTGTGTTGACTTGAGTCTTCTCTGTTTTTTTCTTGATGTGTCTGCCTAAAGGTTTATCATTTTGTTTGCCTTCTCAAAGAATTAGCTTTTAGTTTTATTGATCTTTACTATCATTTCCTTGATTTCTTTTTCATTTTTTTTTTTGCCCTGATCTGTATGATTTCTTTCCTTCTGCTAACTTTAGGGTTTTTTTCTTCTTCTTTCTCTAATTGCTTGAGGTGTAAGGTTAGGTTGTTTATTTGAGGTTTTTCTTGTTTGTTGAGGTAGGATTGTATTGCTGTAAACTCCCCTCTTAGAACTGCTTTTGCTGCATCCCATAGGTTTTGGGTCATCGTGTTTTGATTGTCATTTGTTTCTAGGTATTTTTTGATTTCCTCTTTGATTTCTTTAGTGACCTCTTGGTTATTTAGTAGCATATTGTTTAGCCTCCATGTGTTTGTATTTTTACAGTTTTTTCCTTGTAATTGATATCTAGTCTCATAGCATTGTGGTCAGAAAGGATATTTGATAGTTTCAATTTTCTTAAATTTACCAAGGCTTGATTTGTGACCCAGGATATGATCTGTCCTGGAGAATATTCCATGACCACTTGAGAAGAAAGTGTATTCTGTTGTTTTTGGATGGAATGTCCTATAAATATCATTTAAGTACATTTTGTTTACTGTTTCATTTAAAGCTTGTGTTTATTTATTTATTTTCATTTCGGTTGATCTGTCCATTGGTGAAAGTGGAGTGTTAAAGTCCCCTACTATGACTGTGTTACTGTCGATTTCCCCTTTTATGGCTGTTAGCATTTGTCTTGTGTATTGAGGTGCTCCTATGTTGGGTGCATAAATATTTACAATTGTTATATCTTCTTCTTGGATTGATCCCTTGATCATTATGTAGTGTCCTTCTTTGTCTCTTGTAATAGTCTGTATTTTAAAGTCTATTTTTTCTGATATGAGAACTACTGCTCCAGCTTTGTTTTGATTTCCATTTGCATAGAATATCTTTTTCCATCCCCTCACTTTCAGTTTGTATGTGTCCCTAGGTCTGAAGTGGGTCTCTTGTAAAGACAGCATGTATACGGGTCTTGTTTTTGTATCCATTCAGCCAGTCTATGTCTTTTGGTTGGAGCATTTAATCCATTTACATTTAAGGTAATTGTTGATATGTATATTCCTATTACCATTGTCTTAATTGTTTTGGGTTTGTTATTATAGGTCTTTTCCTTCTCTTGTGTTTCATGCCTAGAGAGGTTCCTTTAGCATTCGTTGTAAAGGTGGTTTGGTGGTGCTGAATTCTCTTAGTTGTTGCTTTCCTCTCAAGGTTTTAGTTTCTCCATCGAATCTGAATGAGATCCTTGCTGAGTAGAGTAATCTTGGTTGTAGGTTTTTCCCTTTCATCATTTTCAATATGCCCTGCCACTCCCTTCTGGCTTGCAGAGTTTCTGCTGAAAGATCAGCTGTTAATCTTACGGGGATACTCTTGTATGTTATTTGTTGCTTTTCCCTTGCTGCTTTTAATATATTTTCTTTGTATTTAATTTTTGATAGTTTGATTAATATGTGTCTTGGCATATTTCTCCTTTCATTTATCCTGTATGGGACTCTCTGCACTTCCTGGACTTGATTGAGTATTTCCTTTCCCATATTAAGGAGTTTTTTAACTATAATCTCTTCAAATATTTTCTCAGGCCCTTTCTTTTTCTCTTCTTCTTCTGGGACCCTTATAATTCGAATGTTGTTGCATTTATTGTTGTCCCAAATGTCTATGAGACCATCCTCAATTCTTTTCATTGTTTTTTCTTTATTCTGCTCTATTTTATCTTCCAGGTCACTTATCTGTTCTTCTGCCTCAGTTATTCTGCTATTGATTCCTTCTAGAGAATTTTAGTTTCATTTATTGTGTTGTTCATCACTGTTTGTTTGCTCTTTAGTTCTTCTAGGTCCCTGTTAAATGTTTCTTTTTTTTTTTTTCTCCATTCTATTTCCAAGATTTTGGATCATCTTTACTAACATTATTCTGAATTCTTTTTCAGGTAGACTGTCTATTTCCTCTTCATTTGTTTGGTCTGGTGGTTTTTACCTTGCTACTTTATCTGCTGTGTATTTCTGTCTTCTCATTTTGCTTAACTTACTGTGTCTGGGGTCTCCTTTTTTGCAGGCTACACGCTCGTAGTTCCCATTGTTCTTTGTTTCTGCCCTCAGTGAGTAAGGTTGGTTCAGTCAGCTGTGTAGGCTTCCTGGTGGAATGGACTGGTGCCTGTGTTCTGGTGGTTGAGGTTGGATCTTGTCTTTCTGGTGGGCAGGACCATGTCTGTTGGTGTGTTTTAGGGTGTCTATGAACTTATTATGATTTTAGGCATCCTCTCTGCTTTTGGGTGGGGTTGTGTTCCTGTCTTGCTAGTTGTTTGGCATGGGGTGTCCAATACTGGAGCTTACTGGTCCTTGAGTGGGGCTGGGTCTTAACGTTGAGATGGAGATCTCACGGAGAGCTCTCACTGATTGATATTACGTGGGCCCAGAGGTCTCTGGTGGTCCAATGTCCTGAACTCGGCTCTCTCACCTCAGAGGCTCAGAGGCTCAGAGCCAGAGCATCAGTACACTGTCATCCACATGGCTCAGAGAAAAGGGAGAAAAGAAAGAAAGAAAGAAAGAAAGAAAGAAAGAAAGAAAGAAAGAAAGAAAAGAAAAAAAATAAAGTTATTAAAATAAAAATTTAAAAAGTATATTATTCAAATAGAAAAAATTTTAAAAGGCATCAAAAATAAAAACAGGGCTTCCCTGGTGGTGCAGTGGTTGGGAGTCCACCTGCCGATGCAGGGGACAGGGGTTCGTGTCCCGGTCCAGGAAGATCCCGCATGCTGCTGAGAAGCTGGGCGCATGAGCCATGGCCGATGAACCTGTGTGTCTGGAGCCTGTGCTCCGCAATGGGAGAGGCCACAACAGTGAGAGACCCGTGTACCACAAAAAAAAAAAAAAGAGAAGAGAGCAACAAAACCAATAAACAAATCCACCAATGATAACAAGCCCTAAAAACTAAGCTAAGATAAACATAAAAATCAGAAACTAGTCAGTCACATATAGCAAACCCCAAGTCTATAGTTGCTCCCAAAGTCCACTGCCTCAATTTTTGGATGATTCATTGTCTATTCTGGTATTCCACAGATGCAGGGTACATCAAGTTGGTTCTTGGGATTTAATCCGCTGCTCCTGAGGCTGCTGGGAGAAATTTCCCTTTCTCTTCTTTGTTCACAGAGCTCCTGGTGATCAGCTTTGGATTTGGCCCCGCCTCTGCAAGTAGGTCACCCTCTGGCTTCTGTTCTTCGCCCAGACAGAAGGGGGTTAAAGGAGAGGCTAATTAGGGGGCTCTGGCTCACTCAGGCCGGGGGGAGGGAGGGGTACAGATGCAGGGTGAACTTGCGGCAGCAGAGGCCGGCGTGACATTGCACCAGCCTGAGGCATGCCATGCATTCTCCTGGGGAAGTTGTCCCTGGATCATGGGTCACTGGCACTGGCGGGCTGCACAGGCTCCCTGGAAGAGAGGTGTGGATAGTGACCTGTGCTTGCACACAGGCTTCTTGGTGACGGCAGCAGCAGCCTTAGCATTTCATGCCCATATCTGGTGTCCGTGCTGATAGCTGCAGCTCACACCCATCTCTGGAGCTCGTTTAGGTGGTACTCTGGTTCTCCTCTCTTCACGCACCCTGTAACAATGGTCTCTCGCCTCTTAGGCAGTTCCAGGCTTTCTCCTGGAGTCCCTCCCAGCCAGCTGTGGCACACTAGCCCCCTTCAGGCTGTGTTCACGCAGCCAACTCCAGTCCTCTCCCTGGGATTTGACCTCCGGAGCCCGAGCCTCAGCTCCCAGCCCCCACCCGCCCCAGCAGGGGAGAAGACAAGCCTCTCAGGCTGGTGACTGCTGGCCGGCACAGATCCTCTGTGCAGGAATTTCTCTGCTTTGCCCCCTGCAGCCCTGTTGCTGCGCTCTCCTCTGTTGCTCCGAAGCTTCCCCGCTGCCCACACCCCATTTCCACCAGTGAAGGGGTTTCCTAGTGTGTGGAAACTTTTCCTCCTTCACAGCTCTCTTCCAGAGGTGCAGGTCCCATTCCTATTCTCTTGTCTCTGTTTTTTCTTTTTTCTTTTGCCCTACCCAGGTACGTGGGGATTTTCTTGTCTCTTGGGAAGTCTGAGGTCTTCTGCCAGCTTTCAGTAGGTGTTCTGTAGGAGTTGTTCCACATGTAGATGTAGTTTTGATGTATTTGTGGGGAGGAAGGTGATCTCCACATCTACTCCTCTGCCATCTTGAAGGTCCTCTGCTTATTTATTTTATACATAGTAGTTTGTATTTCTTAAATCCCTACTCCTATAGTTCCCTCCCACCCTTCCCTCTCCAGTGGTAACCACTAGTTTGTTCTCTTTATATGTGAGTCTGTTTATTTTGTTACATTCATTCATTTGTTTTATTGTTTAGATTCCACATATAAATGGTAACATAGAGTATTTGTCATTCTCTGTCTGACTTCTTCACTAAGCATAATACCCTCTAGGTCCATCCACATTGTTGAAAATGGCAGACTTTCATTCTTTTTATGGCTGAGTAATATTCCATTGTATGTGTATACCACATCTTTTTAATCCATCATCTCTTGTTGGACATTTAGATAGCTTCCATGTCTTGCCTATTGTAAATAATGCTGCTATGAACATTAGGGTGCATATATCTTTTCGAATTAGTGTTTTCATTTTTTTAGGATGTATTCCCAGGAGTGGAATTGCTGGATCATATGGTAGTTCTAGTTTTAGTTTTTTTGAGGAACCTCCATACTGTTTTCCATAGTGGCTACACAAACTTACATTCCCACCAACAGTGTACTAGGTTTCCCTTTTCTCCACATCCTTTCCCACACTTGTTATTTGTGGTCTTTGTGATGATAACCATTCTGACAGGTGTGAGGTGATAGCTCATTGTGGTTTTTTCATTGTGGTGCTGTCACTATTTTCATATGACATGATACTATAAATAGAAAATCCTAAAGTCTTCACCAAAAAAACTATTAGAACTAATAAGTGAATTCAGTAAAGTTGCAGGATACAAGATTAATATACAAAAACCTGTTGCTTTTCTAGACACTAATAATGAACTATCAGAGAAAACAAGAAAACGATCTTATTTAAAATCACATCAAATGGAATAAAATACCTAGGAATGAACATAACCAAGGAGGTGAAAGACCTATAATCTGAAAACTATACAACGTTGATGAAGGAAATTGAAGATGATACATAGAAATTGAAAGATATTCCATGCTTGTGGATCGGAAAAATTAATATTTTTAAAATGTCCATACTACCCAAAGCAGTCTACAGATTTAATGTAATCCTTTATCAAAATACCCATGATGTTTTTCAGATAACTGTAGCAAATAATTCTAAAATTTATATGGAACCACAAAGGACCCTGAATTGTCAAAGCAATCTTGAGAAAAAGGAACAAAGCTGGAGGTATCAGGCTCCCTAACTTCAAGTTATACTACAAAACTACAGTAATCAAGACAACATTTTACTGGCACAAAAACAGACACATAGGTTAATGGAACAGAATAGAGAGCCCAGAAATAAACCCAAGCACTTATGGTCAATTAATCTAAGACCAAGGAGGCAAGAATATACAATGGAAAGAAGTATCTTCAATAAGTGGTGATGGGAAAACTGAACAGCTACATGTAAAAGAATGAAATTATAATATTTCCTCACACCATATACAAAAATAAACTAAAAATGGATTAAAGACTTAAATGTAAGACCTGAAACCATAAAACTCCTAGAAAAGAACATAGGCAGAACACTCTTTGACACAAATTGTAGAAATACATTTTTAGATCTGTCCCCAAAGGCAAAAGAAACAAAAATAAAAATAAATAAATGGAACATAAATAACCTAAAAGCTTTTGCACAACAAAGGAAACCATCGACAAAATGAAAAGACAACTTACTGAATGGGAGAAAATATTTGTAAATGAGATGATTGATAAGGGGTTAATATCCAAAATATATAAACAGCTTAATATAAAAAGCAAACAACCCGATTAGAAAAATTGTCAGAATACCTTAATAGACATTTTTCCAAAGAAGAGATACAGATGACCAACAGGCACATGAAAATATGCTCAACATGGCTAACCATCAAAGACATTTTCTAAACATTTTTGTGTTGCATGTAAAATTTCTTGTGAAATTCTTACATTATACCCATTTAAACATTTCATTACATTATTTTGTTGTGTGTTTTAGAAATCAAATTTTAAAATATATAAGAACTTTAAGAATTACATCTGTCTTTGATGATCTGTCAAGTATCAGATGGTATGATTAGCAATATTATTAAGGGAAGTATTTATAGATCACATTTTAAACGATCTAAACCAAAATGCAACTAATGGGTCATCTAGCCTAACTTTGTCAATTTAACAATAAGATAACTATGATCAAGAAAAACATGCAGGGCTTCCCTGTTGGCACAGTGGTTGAGAGTCCGCCTGCCGATACAGGGGACACAGGTTCGTGCCCCGGTCCGGGAAGATCCCACATGCCGCGGAGTGGCTAGGTCCGTGAGCCATGGCCACTGAGCCTGCGCGTCTGGAGCCTGTGCTCCGCAACGGGAGAGGCCCGCAAACCGCAAAAAAAAAAAAAAAAAAAAAAAAAAAAAAAAGAGAAGCAGGCAGAAAGTGAAAATGAAATACATATGTTATCAAAATATCTCTTTGCCTTTCTCCATATTGGGTCTAATGCAGATTTCACACATTTGCATGATTTTTGGTTTTAAAGATTTATGAATTCATCAGAAAATGTTAAAAATGTTAAAAATATAAACATACAAATATGTTAATGTTGAATAGTAATTCTCTGTACCTTAGCACACAAATTTTCACCATTTTAACCTTCTTATGTTAATCTTCCAGAAATGTATAGATGTTTGTGTCTCTACATATGTTGCATATTGCTCTATTACAGTTTTTTACTTAGTGTCATCTTCATTAAAATGCAATTACCTGAATGGTTATCTTATTATATATACTATAGTGAACACTTAATCAGAATAGATATCCAGTCTTATTCATAATTGTTCTCTTAACAGTTCTAGTAAGCTTTCACAAATTAGTTATAAGGTAGATTACATAAAATTAAGAAGTAAACTGATGAGATTACTGAAGAGACCTTATGAACCAGATGAATGAATTCAAAGCAACTGGGTGGGGTAGTTGTAACTGTTAAATCAGGGCAGTAGGATTCAATGTATCTTCAAGTGGCCAGACAAATGTCAATTTTCATTGTCTGAGAGAAGTGGATGCCCGAGAGATGCATCACCAGCAGGACCTTGGAGAGCTCTATGGTTTGCAGTCCATTTGCTCCAGGCTGCAGCTGGGTTGATTTCATCCTTGTGGAGTTAGACTCAATAGGTTTAAATGTATTCCAACCAATTATTGGTATTATTGGGCCTATTGAAACAGGTTACAAATCCAGGAGTCTTAAACTTTATGGGTTTCTCCAGAAATCACTCATTTTTGGAGAACTTAAATATAGTATAAGTTTAGGAAGGTGGGGGGAGGTACTCATAATCAAGTAAACCTATTTAAAGCCTTAAGACTGTGTGTGTGTGTGTGTGTGTGTGTGTGTGTGTGTATAAAGTTTTATTTAAATAGAAAAATAAAATAGCAAATAATACACTAAATAGCAACTTATATATCTAAAGATTAAAAATGAGAGTAATATAAACTTTATTTTTCTCCTTGCTTCCTAGAGATGTTTGAGTGTCCCTTCTTTTGAGATCAAAGGAGAAAATTTAAATTCTTTCTGTACTGTTGGAAAAGTAACTATTTTATGAATGTTCAAATAATCATATGAAGGCTCCTAATTTTCTTTCATAAAGAAAATACATTACCAAATTTGTTACAACTAGAAGAATCCTTATCCTACCCTCTTTGGTTTTCAGGAGTGTGAGAACAGTAAGATCAAGGCAAAAAAAAAAAAAAAAAAAAGCTGACTTCCCTTCTTAAAGGCAGCATTCATAATCTGATGCTATATTTTTATAGAGAGGAGCTGATATGCTTTTTTCCTAAAATATGACATTCAAAAATAGAATATAAAGATTATGTCTGTATGAATGCTAATATCCCAGTCATTGTGCTAAGCACTTTCAGTGATGCTTTCTGCATTGCAAATTTTAGCATAACTTCCTTTTCATTTCATATAAATCTAGATGTAAAAACAAACACCAAAAACAGAAATTGGGGGAATTCATTTTTGCAACTAGATTTTGGTAATAATTTGATAAGTTACAACACAGGTCTAAAATCTACTGACTAGATATACATACAAGTTCTGCCTTATTACAGATAGAAATATGTACTCATTACCAATTGACCTATAGGTAATATGCAAGTACCTATTGAAGACATTTTAGTTATTGGGTGCAGTAGAATAAAATACAGCCAGGTTTAAATTTTTATTCCTTATTATCTTGGACAATTTTGTTAATTTCTCAGCCTAATTTTGGTCATCCATAAAATGAGGATACGTATACCCAACTTATACAGTTATAATGAAGATTAAAAGAGAAGGTGTAAGTGAAAGGATGCAGCCCATAGTAGAGTCTCATCACTCATAAGTTAGATTCCTCCACACACTCTCTCATTCTCCCTTGTGATACATATCAGAAGAAACTGTAGTAGTTTGCAATTCCCTCTAAGATAACTCAGGTTACTGGGTTACTAGCCTTAGAGAATGCAAATGAGTCCTTTCTGGGCACAGGGTTGAGTGGGCCTACAAAATGCTGTGTAGTGGTGTGTAGTGGATAAAATGTGTCCTCCATTTCCCTCTGTATTCCACAGTTCTGTGCCCTCACAGAAGCACAACCTCTCCTCTCCTCAGGCACCCACTGGTGAGCCCTCTTCTCCATCCCACCTTGATCCACATGGGTGTATTATTGCAAAGTGGTGAGAATAAGATGTCTCTAATTGTCTACCATATTGACATGCTAGTAGGGAGCAAGTTGTCATGTTAGTCCATCTTCAACTGATTCCTGTTATTCCCAGTGGACCTCAGTTTCCTCATTATTGGAAAAAATGAATACATAGTTGGGGGAGTAGAGGCATGGTTACATTCCATTTCATTACCTTAGTGGGGAAATAGGCAGAAAGCAAATATGATTAAAAGGATTGGAGAGCAATGTGGAGAATTGATAATGATACATTAGCTGATAATATCAACTAATACAACATGCTATGATTTCTTTAATGTCTGTATTCTTCACTAGATCATAACCTTTCAGGAGCAGGATTTGTGTCTGTTTTACTCACAATCTTACTTTTCTACATGGACAGATAGGCATAAAATAAACATTCATGAAATGAATACATGTGCTTATGGATACATTATATTGGGGGTAAATATGTATAACTAGTAAAATGATATGCAAAAGAAAAACAGTGTGGGGTAATGAGTGTTTTGATCTTATAGCCAAATTTAAAGTGCTGTATTTTTAAAAAATATTTTAAAAGATTATAAGAAAATATAGGATGAAATCTAAAATCTATTCCAGCTCTAAATACTAGGTTGAGAAATTTTGGAGGGTAGAGGTCTCTTTCTGTCACCTTTTGTAAATCAACTATACTTCAATAAAATAAATTAAAAGAAAAAGAAAAAAGTCACATTGCTGGGAATCACTCAAAGAACTTGCCTTTATAAAGAAAAAAAATCGTTTGCCGCACCATTGCCAAAACCATACTCCAAGAACCGTGATGTGAGATCCATCTCGCAACCCTTAGACTGTGCTTCCCCCACCATTGTTTCCATTATAAATTTCCAGTTTTAATTTGTCTTCTTACATCAACATCTTCGAAATCTCAGCCTTGCTATTACTTGCCATTAAGCTTGTGCTGATGCAATCTGCCTGTTCTTTTATGTGGCAACAAAATCACCTCATTTCAATTGCTATTAATCCATTTTAAAAGCTGAGGAGTGCCAAGGAGAATACTTTTATTTGTCTCATTCAGTATGTTTTTGAGCCCAGGAATTTCTTGAATGTTTCTACGGCAACATATTGCCAAAAAAGGAAAGAAACATTGATGTAAGCCTGGCCTCATGCCATTGAGTTACTGGCCCTGTTAAGATTGTTAATTATTTGAAATTAAGTTCAAGTTCACAAAGACTTTATCATTCTTCCTTTTAGAAAACCTCTTCACAAGTAAAGACTCACGAAGATAAGAAAATTAAATTTTATTAAGAAAGTTAGTTTGTGAACTTGTCAGATTGATTCTTAAAAATATGATAGCCAAATAGCTCATCTTTTCTATAGGTGTCTTTGAGTCAAAAATCATTTTTTTTGACTTGTTAATCTTTTCAGTGCATTCAAAATCAAAGGTGTTTGAAATCTTTACAATCAGTAACCATTTATTTTAAGTAAATAGTATTTAAAAAGTAAGATCATCTGAAAATAAGATATCAATAGAAATGATTAAAATTAAAATGTATCTGATTTAGAACTAAAATAAAGTATGTTGATTTAGGGTTGTATCAAATAATTACATATTATCTTAAGTATTATGGTTATAGGTTTAGGAGTGAAGTTATTCTGGAAAACTTTTACATAAAATGTGAGCATTTTTAACTTAAATGATCAATATATGACAGTTATGACAAGGGCTTGTTTGTGTGACTATGCCTACATTGGTGAGCTTGTCATGTGTTTTACTCTATTTTGCATTAAATGTGTACATTCTTTCCTGTGTGAGAAGTTTGTCTTCTATTAAGTAATTTTCCCCTTCACTTTTTTAAAATACAGAAGACAGTATAAAAAACAAAATAGTTTTCTTAAATATACTGTAGTAGAGAGAAACATAGCAGATCTATGTAGTCTGATGTGGAAAATATGTAATTAACAAAATAAAAGTTCACTCTGACTCTTCTCAATTTAGAGGAAGTATATTGGTGAAGAAATTCAGTTATTTATGAGAACATCTTAGAAATTAATAAATGCAGCTTATGCCATGTCTGTTTCCTTACTGTATATAGAATTATAAAAACAAGTTCAAAGGAAAAAATAATGTCTTTTTATTTTTATTAATAGGTCACTGTGGAGTAAACCAGACTTAAGAAGATCTATAAAATCTTTTTAAATTTTATTTTTATTTATTATTTATGCATTAAAATTTTTTTATTGTTATAATTAACATATAGTATTATATGTTTCAGGTTACAACACAGTGATTTTATATTTTTATTCATTATGAAATGATCACCACAATAAGTCCAGTTACCATCTGTCACCATGTAAAATTGTTACAGTATCATTGACTATATTCCCTATGTGTACATTACATCCCCATGACTTATTTATTTTGAAACTGGAAGTTTGTGCCTCTTAATCCCCTTCACCTATTTTGTTGGTCCCCCCACCCTCCTCCTTTCTGGCAACCACCAGCATGTTTTCTGTATCTATGAATATGTTTCTGGTTTTTCTTGCTGTTTTTTTTTTTTTTTTAAGATTCCACATATAAATTAAATCATACAGTGATTTTTTTTTTCCTCTGTCTGAGAACCCTTGAACACTCTTGGTGTGAATGTAAATTGGTGCAGCCACCATGGAACACAGTACAGAGTTTCCCCCAGAAACTAAAAATAAAACTACCATATGATCTAGCAGTTCCACTTCTGGGTATTTATCCAAAGAAACTGAAAACACTAAATCAAAAACATATGTATGTTATGTTCATAGCAGCACTATTTACAATAGCCAAGATATGGAAGCAACCTAAGTGCCTGTCAATAGATGAATGGATAAAGAAGATGTGGTATATCTACACACTAATGCAATACTACTCAGCCATAATAAAGAATAAAAACTTCCATTTGCAGCAACATGGATGGACCTGGAGGGTATTATGCTACATGAAATAAATCAAACAATATTTTCTTATTTCTAATCGTTGCCTGTTCTTTTCCACTTAGAGAAGACCCTTTAACATTCCTTTTATGGCTAATTTAGTGGTGATGAACTCCTTTAGCTTTGCTTGTCTGGGAAACACTTTATCTCTCCTATCTCTTCTGAATGATAACCTTGCTAGACAGAGTATTCTAGGTTGTCAGTATTTTTCCTTTCAGCACTTTAAATATATCCTGCCACTCCCTTCTGGCCTGTAAAGTTTCTGCTAAAAAATCTAATAATAGTCTTGTGGAGTTCCCTTTATATGTGATTAGTTGTTTTTCTCTTGCTGCCTTTAAGATTCTCTATCTTTAACTTTTGCCCTATTGATTATAATGTCTTGGTGTGGCTCTCTTTAGGTTCATCTTGTTTGAGACTCTCTGTGTTTTCTGTGCCTGAATGAGTTTCCTTCCCCAGGTTAGGGAAGTTTTCTTTAAATAAGTTTTCTATCCCTTTATCTCTCTTTTCTCCTGGCCCCCTTTAATGAGAATATTAGTATGCTTGATGTTTCCTAGAGATCCCTTGAAGTTTTCTTATTTGAAAACAATTCTTTCTTCTTTTTGGTGTTCTGATTGGGTGATTTCTACTATTCTTTCTTCTAGATTCCTTATCCATTCTTCTGTTATCATCTAGCCTGCTGTTGATTCCCTCTATTATATATATATATATATATATATATATATTTTAATTTCATTCATTATATTCTTAAGCTCTGATTGGTTCTTATATTTTCCAAGTCTTTGTTGAAGCTCTCACTGAGTTCCTTCCTTTTTCTCCAGAGTTCAGTGATCATCTGTATGACCACTTCTTTGAACTTTTTATTAGCTAAATTATTTTTCTCCCTGTTTCATTAGGGATTTTTTAATTTTGATCTTCCATTTGGAACAATTCCTGTCTCATTTTGTTTGACTTTCGGTTTCTGTTTCTATAAATCAGGTGAAACCGCTACCTCTCTTGGTCTTGAAGGAGTGGCTTTGTGAAGATTGCTTGCACCTGGCGGCCTTGGCGGGCTGGCCGGAGCATGTGTGAGCTAGAAGCAGTCCCTGGAGAGTATTACACCTGAAGCCACTTTGGTTGGGCAGCTGGAGGTGGGGCAGGCACAAGTCAGGCGAGTCCTGGGGAGGCTCAAACAACGCCCGCTTGCTGCTGCGTTCAACCCCGAGAGTTCCAGCAGTTCCCTGACAGTTTGCGGAAGCAATAAGGTTAGTAAATGAATTTCCTTCCAGTATGATGTAGATGCCCTTTAAAGTGCTGTTGTTTTCGATGTATCCCAGCATGGGTGAGTCTGTGCTCGGGCCTCTCAGCAATATCCCTCTGTACTGCAGGTCGCTGCAACAAGGATACGTGGATACCGTTTCTCTGTCTTTCCTACCTGTTTCTATGTGGTCCTTCTCTGCGCAGTGGCTGTTCAATCAGCCCTCAGGTCTTCTTCAGGAAGAATTGCTCTATTTGTAGGTGTAGATTCAGTGTGTTCAGGGGAGGTGAGCTCGGGGTCTTCCCTCACCACCATCTTGGATCATTGTTTCTACAAAATCTTTATTGCTTAAATGCCAAACTCTAAGGGGACAAAATTTTGTAAAGCCTCTAGTTTTTAAATTACACCCCTTCCATATGAAAATATTGACATAAAATCTTTCAATCAGTACCATATTGCTGCAGCAAAGTATTATTTTTCCAAATGACCATAGCTAGAACTAGAGTTCCTATAAATTATTGTTAACTGAGAATTTATTTATAATAAGAACTTGTTAGTATTACATTAAAACAAAATAAGAATGCAAAATTTATATTTTTTTATCACATTGATTGAATGGGTGGGGATATATTACTTCTTCACTATAAACTTCATATTTAAATGTTATCCCCAAAGTAGATTTTTAATCTATGGTGTCTAATCCATTTTAAGCCATGTTTTAAGATACATCTGGATATAAGAATGAGAGCTTATAAGTTCTACCTTTTTCCTGTGATCCATATGAAATATTCAAATATCCCATTAAAGGGAACTTAAGGGCAAGTGGGGCAGCATGATGGTGTAGGTAAAGGTGGGATAAATAGAGGAGAAACAAAGAAAATGGAAACAGAAATCTCAGAGTGAGATGGAAATATTTTATTCAAAAGCCCTTTCAATAATGACTGCAGTGGATTGTATGGCAGAAGCTCCATCTCATGGATCACATCCAAAAATGAAGTTTTCTCTTGGCCTCTTCCTTGTGCATAGAGGAGCATTTGAGTGTTTTCTTTGTTGTGACCTCTTGCCCTCAGAGGAAGCTGGTGTCATCTTGGCAACAATCCCATGTTATTTTGCTAGCCAGGTCCTCCAGAACTAAAGTGATGAATTACAAAACCCCTTTATTCTTCTACAGACAACAATAACAGATGAAATGTGTTAGGCAACAGAAAGGCTGAAGTTTCTAGGAGGTCACATATATCAGATATATTATTTCCTTAACAAGTTTAGTGAAATAAATTTGAATTTTGATATATACCAGGATGAACACAGAGAACAACACTTCGTTATCAGATGATTTAATGAGAATTGGAGATGATCCTCCACAGAAAATTGATTATAGCTAGGATAATTCTAGGAAGCAGACTTTTGAAATATCAGGTTTTGTTTGTTACCTTAAAAATTCTCTTACACTGTTCCTTAAAAATAGATGGGGACAAAATTCTACCGTGTAGCTTTTAAATATTTTCGTCTGCAGAGGCTCTTATTTTATGGCCAAAAGATAGCTGTGCAGTAGACATCTCTATTTATTGAGGGTGAATCTCTGGCCTGAGGATGTCTTATAAAGTTTGCAAGCAGCAAGCAAAGTGGGAGCTTGGACAAGGACGACTGATTTTTAGCTGTGTGTGTGTGTGTGTGTGTGCGCGCGCACATGTGTGTGCATGTGTATGTGTGTGTGTCCTAACACTTGAAGTTTTATTCCTATTCGAGCTATGTTGTTCAGATTAATCACGTTGACAAAACTGTTGCAGTTGCAATTTGGAGGATTCCTCACTATTATTTACGTATTTTGTTTGTTTTAGTTCATGGTTCAGGTTTTATCCTACATCCAGGGAACACAGTGAACCTGTAGTTTTTTGGGGTTTTTGTTTACATCTTTATTGGAGTATAATTGCTTTACAATGGTGTGTTAGTTTCTGCTTTATAACAAAGTGAATCAGTTATACATAGACATATGTCCCCATATCTTTGGTCTTTATGGTGGCTGTCATTTTTGTCTTCCTGATCTATAATTCCTGATCTAGAAATGAGTTACTCTTATCAAATAGCGCCTTGCAGAAGGAGTACAACTATGTTCAGCAATAAAGCTAAACCTGGGTAGTTCTCCTGCCTGACTTTAGTTCTGTACTTATGCTTTCTTCCAAAGTGATAGGTCAGTAAGGTTAGGGGTGGTCAGTGAAGCAGGAGAAAAGCAGAGGAAGAAGAGAAATACTGTACAGTGTTTCAGAGCATATGGAGGAGGGGACATCCAAATATATAACCTATATATTTCCGTGGTAGTTTAAAGTATTATGCAAGAGTATAGTTAATTTAAATTATTTGTGTATAAAATTGGTAAAATGCTGATGCTATTTACGTGTATAGAATAAGAACCCTCCATCTGAAAGGTTTTATGTCAAAATGTATCAGGTCAGGCAGTAATAAATAACACTGAGGTGAGACACAGGAATTGAAAAGTTAACAAACACAGGGACTTAATGAAGGGAACTATGCTTCAAGAACTGGGTGTCTGTGAGTATTCTTATATGTTCTATTAGTTTCCAGAAGTTGGAGTAGAAAACAAACACAGCATTAAGAGGTGCCTGAACTGAGAACACATGGAAAATGCACATGGATTTACTGAGTTCAATTACTATCAAAACCTTCCTGTGTAGTGAGGTCAATTCACCCTGCTAGGTTTCTCTGGCATTAGGTTATAAATTGTATAATAAAATTTCATGGTATGATTGAGTTTAACTTAAGAAAATTTGATATATTCTGGCAACTTCTATATATGGGATTTTGCTGATTTCAGATACAAATGCAAATTAATATTCCCAGCTACATATTAGAAAATACTTATTAAATGTCTGTATTCTATTTTTCCTCAACACATAGCCAGTAATAGCCAGGCTTTCCTGTAAATTTAATTGACAGTCTACTTCAGAAATCTATCGAGTTTCTTGAAAGCAGGGACTTTATGTTTTTTGGATTATATTTCTGGCATCAAATGCAAACCTGAATTTCAAGTACAGAAATAATATGTTTTCATACAAATGTGTCTTGTATTCTAATCTTCTGTGTATCTAGGAATAAGCACTGAATTTTCAAGCATTAATCTACATTATCTAATATTGTACATCAACTATACCTCAAAAAAATAAACTATAAATGTACATTTATTGTCAGAAATGTAAACAAAGTAGAATTATTTTGATTAGTAGTTAGTAATTTTTTTTTTCTGTAAAAGGCTAGATAGTAAATATTAGAGGTTCTTTGGCTGTAAAATCTCTGTTGTAACTACTCAACCTGCAGTTGTAGTGCAAAAGCAGCTGCAGAAAATACCTAAACAAATGGGTATGACTGCATTCTCATAAAACTCTATTGACAAAAACAGGTGGCAGAGTGGACTTGGCCAATGGTTTACCTACTCCTGGTTTGTTTATATCATTAACAATATTCATTTCCCATCCTTTTCAATCTCACTCCTTGCCTGAGTGATAACCACTGCTAAAAATTTCCTATATATACCTTCAAATAGGTTTCCATGCATGTAGACATATAAAACTCCTTTACACAAATAGAAACATGTTAAGTGACATGCCTGTTCACTTGATCTTTTTCACTTACTATTGGAGATCTTGCCATACTTATATGGGTAGATCTACATAGTTCTTTTAACTGGTGCCTATTATTTTACTGTATATATGCTCTACAAGTTATTCTAAGTCATCCCCCTGATGATAGAATTTTAGATTCTTTTAGTTTTTGATATGTCAAGTAATGCTAAGAATGTATATTCTCATTCACAGAATTATACCTTGATCAGTTACTATCGCTGCATGACAAAAATCACCCCAGTGGCTAGTGGCTTAAAAACAACAACAATCATTTTGTTATCTCTCAGGTTTCCTGTGGGTCAGGAATTTGGGAAGGACTTTGGTGGGCAATTCTAGCTCAAGGTCTCTCTTGCAGCTGCAGTCAGTTAGTGGCTGGAACTAGAACAGAAAAGGTATAGAGCAGTTGGGGGACTAGCCGGGCAAGACTTTGTCATATTTTCTCAGGGCTTCTGCATGTGGTCACTCCATGTGGACTAGTTTGACTTCCTTATAGCATGGTGCTCCAGGGTGGTCAAATTGCTTTACACGACAGTTAATGGCTCTGAGAGCTAGGACTTCAGTAAGCAAGGTGCATGTCATAGCACTTTTGTGATCTATCTTCACAATTCACATAATGTTACTTCTTTTGTACACTAATAGTCACAGAAGTGGGCTCAGTTTCATACATTTCTTCTATGAAGCTTGTCTTTTAATTGCCAGGGTTTTATTAAATGTTTACTTGAATATAAACTTTTTTCAAAAAATGGAAATATAGTTGATTTAAAATATTGTGTTTTTTTAATTTTTAATTTTTGTTGTTGTTGTGTTAGTTTTAATTCATGCACTTTGGAGTTTCTACTGAGATTGCCAAATTAACATTTGTTTTGCACTTTGAGTCTTTTCATCAGTGAACATAGTGAATCTCTCCATTTATTTAAATTCAGTAAAGTTGTATGATACGCTTTGTATCATATGGTCATGCACATACTTTGTTAGATTTGTTTTTAATTGCTTATGATTGATTGCTAATATAAGATGTACTTCAAAAAAACATTTCTCATATCTGTTTCCAGAAGACTTGTTGAAATTTTGTATTATTTATAATAATATAATAATCCTAATATAATGAGAGAGGCTGTGTAGCATAAGACAAGAACATGGATTTTAGAATCTGATTGCCCAGGTTCATATCTAGGCTTCTCCACATACTAGCTTTTCATCTTTATCCCACTACAAAACGTCTCTCTTCATAGGAGTACTCGTTTATACATTGGGTAAGAGAAAGTACCTCATAAAATGGTCCTGAGGATTAAACAAATTAAAAGATGTAAAATAAATTGAATAATACCTGGCATAATAGTAATGCTATGCAAATTTTAAGTAGCACTGTTATATTTCTATTCATCAACTTTTAAATTATTTTTTTCCTTAGATAAACTACCACTAATTCATAAAATAATTTAAGCTTTTCCTCTTTCTATCCAGTCTTTATAACTTCTGTCATTTTCCTTTTTTTATAGTGCTTTTTCACTATGAGGTAGAAGGCTTCCTTTTCCAATTCCTTGGTTTAAAGGGGATACTTCTAATATTATACTATTAAGGGTGATATCTGCTGTAGCTTTTGAAAGATAACCTTCACCATGTTAAAAAAGTTGACTTTTACTCCTATGTTTCCAAGTTATTTTAAAATTAATAATATATGTGGAATTTTATCCAATTTTGTCATTGTGTATTGAACTTTATCAAATCATTACTGGGCTGATCATATGATATTACTCCTTTATTACAATGGGGAATGACATAATATATTTATGTATGTTGAATCACACTTGCTTTTCTAGTATGGACCCAACTTATTTACATTCTAATTTTTAGAGTGTTATTATAATTTGCTAACATTTCATTGAATTTTTTGTACTGATCTTCAAGGGTGAGATCTCATGTCTATAATATTCCTTTCCCATGCTGTTCTTGTCTGACTCAAGCATATGTTAGCTTTTTAAAACAACATAATCTTTGATATTATAGTCTCTGCAAACATGCAAACTTGTAGGATGGAATAAAAGTGACAGTAAAGAGAAACTTTTAAAAGTGCATACTAGAAATAAAATAAATTTAATGAGTTAAGCTGCCATCACAAGAAAAAAAATTTAAAAGACCAATATTTTAATTCCAAAGAATGTCCAATAAAGGAATTAATAAGAAAATGAGCAGATAAGCAGAAACTAATAAATCAGAACTCTAAGAAGCAATAGTTTGGTTCAAGAAAATGAAATATTTATCCGTTGAGAAGTATAAGTGAATAGACACACCTCTAGCCCATTAATAATATAATAAGAAAGGAATTAGACACAGTTTAGCAGTCTTAGAAATGAACAATGGAACACAACTATATCTAAAACAAAGATTTTTTTAAGTAATGAGAAATGTGGGAACAGTTTTATGCAAATATGTTTGAAAACTGGATGAAATCAAGAAATTTCTATACAAAAATATAGGCATAAAACTGAAGGAGACTTAGAAAACACAAATAGTCCTACAGTCATTAAAATCATGGAGTCACAGGTATACACCTACACACACAGACACCCAGACACACACACATCATACACACACACACAAAATTTAGAGTTGTTGAGAATCTAATACTGATGATTTTTGTTTCCACTAGTGTTAGCTTATATATTTTGTTTCATTGCATATTTAAAATTTTTGTATTGTGGGCTCATTATTTTTCATTGGATACTTCCTGTGCCACCGACGTTGAGAGTCTCTTCTTCCAGACTAATTTTATATTTGCTTTGTTAGATGCACCAAAGAAATTATGAATCCCAAAGCAACTCATTGCTCTTAACTTCTCCTGGTGGGATTTCCCAAGCCATGTGAATAGTATACATTTGAATTGGAAATCTAAGTGAGGCCAGTTCTATGTATAAAACCTTTCAGAAATGACTTTTGTATTTTAAGTTGCAGAGTTAAAGTATAAATAAGCAGTAAACATATTACGATGTGCCAGTGGATTGCTATTTCTTTATCTCATTATTTCTGGATTATTCAAGTGGTATAAATTCACTCTTTAGACCAAGGGTATGTTGAATGGAGCTAGCTCACACTGGCTTGTGAGAGCTGATTGTCTACATCTCTCCCCAACTCCACGTTCATGACATCACCTTGGTACCTTGAAATCAGCAACAGTGGAATTACTTACACCACAGAAGTTAGTAGATGCTAAAATTCAAGGACCCCCGCCCCATTTTCCCCCATGTATTCTGTTTCTAACCCAGGAAATCACAGCTTCAACCCAATGTGAAGGCTGATGCAAAACTATGAATTGTCTAGGAATTTTTTTTTTTCTTACCCAGAGTCCAACCAGGAGCAGACTAACTGCCTTATTATCACTCCATGAATATGAGTGGATTTCTCTTGTCCACACTTTCATTTAAGTTGCAGCCTTTGAATGTCCAGGCTTCATGAGAAGTTACCACTCCTTGACTCTGGTCAACACAAAGCCTCCTCTTTTCTCCCTGTGTAATTATTAAAACTCAATCCTCTTGATCACTCCTCTGTAATAACTACCCTCAGGACAGCCAAGGCATCCACTTCAGCTAATTGCTCTGCCTTTCAACTTCCTCTTTGACTTTGACCCCTGGGGATTCCCTTTTTCAATTTAACTATGCATTTAAAAATCAATATTAATATACTTCTTACAGTTTCATAGCCAGAATATTTTCATTTTATCTGTTTATGCCATAAAAAATAGCCTTCATCCATCTTTAAATTATAAGTTTTGACAAGGTTACAGAAAAGCGCAGAAAATTAAAAGCAATATAATAAATGAAACTATATTGTAATTTTTATTTTGAAGTGAGAAGTTCCTGTACTGTGTTACATGTTGGTTACCCAAAAGCTGTTGCGAATTTATTTAACTATGAAAACTATAAAATTAGGCAGTTTTGAGATGCATTTGTCAAGCCTGTGACTTCTTTTTTAATCCAGCTCTTCCTTTAATTAATTAATTAATTAATTAATTATATTGAAATAGATTTCACATACAATATTAAGTTAGTTTCAGGTGTACTACATAGTTATTTATATTAGGCTTGTGGCTTTTTGATTTATTAAATTTCACAAATTGAGAGTTTATAAATTTTTGTTTTGTACATATGAAACCTGTATATAATGATCATAGCAAACATAATATCTTGCAATTATTTTCAGTGTTCATGGTGTTATAAGCAAGTTTCCACTCATGGATTTGTAATGCTTAATTGGAAGGTTATACTCTGATTTTATTTCACTATTTCAATACTGTTAGATATTAAATTGCTTCCAATTTTTAAGTATCATACAAAAACTTAACCAAAATAAACTTATGCCTATGAACTCCATATCTGGATAATTGCTTAAGATACTTCTTTAGAAGTGATTCTTATATTGGTTTATTAATATGATAGTGGAAGCCTCTCTGGCTTCCTGTAATTGCTTAAGATACTTCTTTAGAAGTGATTCTCATATTGGTTTATTAATATGATAGTGGAAGCCTCTCTGGCTTCCTGTAAGTGGAAGCCTCTCTGGCTTCCTGTACAACTAGAGAAAAAAAAATCAAATTACTTTATTATTCAAAGTTACTGGGACTTCCTCCTTCTTTTAGAAGAGAAAAGCCTGTTGAGTCCCTGTGGGCAGAAAGTTCACATAAGAGCAACTTCCTTTTATTTTCCAATCCAACCCTATATTCTTCTGTCTTGGTAAAAATAAACTCTACCATTTGTGCAGAGCATTTCCTTCCATTCTTAGGATAGCCTGGCCAAAACAAATTGAAATAATTGAAGCTGAGAATACAAAGAGTGCTTCCTAGAGGAAGGCAATTGGATTTGAAAGAGGATCAAAAAACCATTTCCTGAGAAGATTGGAAAGACTGATCATTTTCAGCCTAAAAGAGAGTAAGAGAGAGTTTTTAGCCCTTTTTGTTTGTTTTTCAAGTAGATGTACTGTCAGGTGTGAGAGTCCTATTCAGAAAGAATACTTCCACTGAAACATGATTTCAGAAAAATGACATTTTAGGCTCCTTGAACTGTATGGTTTCATAAATATGGAAGGTGCAAGGATCCACTGATTCCATTGCAGTTATCAAACCATGAGGTACCACCTGGTTGACAACGATCACAGAAGTTCTCAGTATTTCCCAGAAAATTTCTGGGAAATTTTATAATCAGCCATGGTCACAGTGGCCCACAGTGTCTATCTCTGTGCCTCCCAGGCATTTCTACCAGGGAATAGAAAGTGACTGGAGACTACAGGTAATCCTCCCAGGTCCTCTCCCTCACCCCTGCTAATTCATTCATTCTCCAGCTAGGCCCAGCTCATGGACAGAAATCAATTAATACCCTCTGAGGTTTTATCCCATTACAACCCCTTTTCTTGCCTAGTCCCCTTGAAAAAACATACAACCTTGGGCTTTCCTGGTGGCACAGTGGTTGAGAGTCCGCCTGCTGATGCAGGGGACGCGGGTTCGTGCCCCGGTCTGGGAGGATCCCACATGCTGCAGAGCAGCTGGACCCGTGAGCCATGGCCGCTGAGCCTGCGTGTCCGGAGCCTGTGCTCCGCAACGGGAGAGGCCACAACAGTGAGAGGCCCGCGTACCGCAAAAAAAAAAAAAAAAAAAAAAAAAAAAAAAAAAAAAATATATATATATATATATATATATACACACACACACACACACACACAACCTAAACACTGAGAATTATGTTTTGCTTGTTGGACTTTCTTAGGACTTAAGCCCAGGAGGCAGCCTCTCAGGTAGCTCTGAGGGACTGTTCCTAAGAGGTAAGGGAGGAGCCGGGATATATAGGGGTTTTTGCAACAAAGACCAGGTAGTCAGAACATCAAAAGGTTATGGTTAATTAAAGAAAACCAGGTATCTCAAGTTAATGAGTTTAGCACTTTTCTATGTATGGGAAGATGCAAGTCTGGGCTCATTGAAATCATTCCTTGGATGTGCACCTTAGCTATCTAGGGCCAGTGTCATGTGCTTTCCCACCTGAGACCCCTCAGGGGTGGTGGTGGCTGCAGTGGCTGAGGGCTTGGCAACAGACAGCCTGTTTGTCTCCATCCTGAATTTCCTCAGGGCTCACTGTCAGGGGCCACTAGAGTGGCTAAGTGGCTTAGTGGCTTGATGGTTGCAGTGCCCTTTGTTTGTGGACAAGGCAGCCAATATTTTTCATTCACACCCTGTTGATTATAAAATTTCCCAGAAATTTTTTAGGAAATATTGAGAATTTATGTGCTCCATGAGTAGCTGTGTGAAGCTTAGTAATGCTGATTTGAACAGGATGGAAAAAATGTCTCTTAATCCGCTTGTATCTCGGGCTATCTTTTTGCACTCTTGTATCTAAATGATTTAGAGACACTAAATGAGTTCAATTTTATTTTCCTTTCCTGGAAGTGCCACTAATCACTCTCTGGGCTGGGAAAGGTGCTCTCCAAGTTACTTCAGGTTGAGAGATTGGCAAAGGACTTGAGGGTCTTATTAAAATGAAGAATTTGATGTAGTAGGAGTGAGGGGAGGGGGGGATTCTGAGATTTTGTATTTCTAATATGCCACCAGGTAATACAGATCATATGTGCTCCAAGGACCATGCTTTTGAGGGAAAAGGCTGCTGTATGTCTGTCAGTTGCCAAATATAGGGATGTTTAGTGAACTCTTCCCAGAAATGTAAGCTATGATAGGACTGTTATAAGGGTTTGTTCCCCAGATGTGAAGAAAACATTGAATCTGACTTTTCTGCTGTGGTCAATGCTTGATAGAGTTATAGGCATTAGAGTATGTGTGTTTAAGCCAAGATCAAAAGTTTCATGAAAACAGTCTGTCACCTTGAGATTCAACCCTCTCTATATATTCAATATATCTGTTAAATGTTCAATTTATTTAATAAGGTGAACGAGGGATTGATTAGTCATGGTGATTAGTTGGATATTACCAAAGTACCAAAAGGTAACTGTTTATTCTTGTTATAGAAACGTTTCAAAAAATTAAATAATTCATTGTTGAGCAACTACTCTGGACTATACATTATGCTGAGGTATTAGAGAAAGGTAAATACCCTAAAGTCTTCAGAGAAACAGGACTCATGCACAAGTAGTCTATCAGTTATCTGTTGCTGTGTAACAAGACACCCCAACAGCTCAGGGGCTTAGAACAATAAACATTTATTTAGCTCATAACTCAGTGGTCGATAGTTTAGACTGGGCTCAGTTGAGCAATTCTGGTCCCAGCTGCTCTGCATGCATCTGGGCAAGTCTGCCACATGGCTCTGCTTTTGGAGATTGGCTGGATATCACCTGGAGCAATGGGAACAGCTGAACTGTGTCTCACACAGTCTGGTAGGATAACCTTGGCCTGTTCACATGGCACCTCAGTAGGGAGAGTGGAAGCATGAAGGCCTCTTGAAGCCCGAGTTCAAAAATGGCCCATTGCTCCACTTGTCATATTCTTGTGGCCAAAACAAGTCACAGAGCCAGTCCAATTCAGGTTATAGAAAAATTAGACTCCACTTTTTGATAAGAGGAGCTGTGGGGTTATATTGCCAATGCGAGCATATACAGGAAAATGAATGATTACAGCCATTTGTGCAAACAATCTACCACAATTACATTTTAGACAAAAATTGTTGCATGCCCTGGAAGACTTGCCATATCTCTTCTTGATATATTTCTGAGATATGCAGAAATTAAGGGAACAATTGTTCAGCCTGTAAATTGGGGGAACAATTTTCTTTATAAATTCACTATGGGAAAGATGATAAAAAAACTGTATCACGAGGCTAGCAAAAACAACTAGCTAGACCAATTTGGATTCGCTTTTCTGAATATTACGTGTGACAAAACGATTCTTGGGTAAAAATGAAGATCAGCTAGCTCTCTTATCTGTCAAGAGAACTCATCATGAGAATGTATACAATTTTAATACTAGCTCATTTAATACTGTTATTCAAATTCCTGTTTCACTAACACACAGTGAACTCAATTTTTAAAAATTGTTGATAAATAACTCTTATTTATTTATTTTTTGTTGTTAAATAAGGTGAGTCTTGAATGAAGGATTGGCTAGTGGTTATAAATACAACCAAGGAAGGATATTGTCTCCAGTTTCTATAATTCAGAAATGAAAAGAGTATAAAATGTATGAAACAGAAAAAATTTATACATTTTTGAAGAATGCAACAAATTTCATTAAGCTTCTTTATGATAAGATTGAATTAGAAAGACATCCCTGGATTTGCTGTTATCTAACTTAATTATATAAACTTATTTAGAATATTTTATTTGGAAAAGAAGACTATTGAAAGAGAAATCCTTTTCTTAGAATGGCTGGGGCACGCATGAAACTAACAGCACAGATCAGTAATTTTTTGAGGCATTAAAACATATTTAATTGATAATATGAAAAATACTAGGAAGTATATGTGCTTACCCAGTGGGCCCAATATTAGTATTATAGTGCTACAGTTTTAATTCCCAGGGGAAAAATAAACCACATTGTTCCATTGTGTTTGTATATGTATATAAATACATATATTTTGTATATAAATATATGTATTTAAATACATATATGTATATAAATACATATATTTTGACCTTGCCTTTTTCTAGACCCTAGAGACACCATTATCTGTTTAACTACATTAACAATAGTTTCCTGAAATTGATGAATATAAATTTTTATGTGTCTGTTTAAAATGGCATCAGTTATAGAATCTGCAACTTACAGTGGTTCCAGTCTCATATCAGTGCTGACAGATCTTGGTGGAGAGTAATTAGAGATGTTGGTCTCCACAGTCTGTGAATTCACAAACTCTGGAGTTGCTATTCATCTCTTATAGAAGCCTCTCAAGGGCATCCACCTGCAAAACACAGGCCTTAATATCTTCTGTTTACATTACATTTGTTAGTCCTTTTCATTTTGTAGCTGTTAAGCCAGCAAATTAATATTTAAACATATAAGCTTCAAAACTTGTTTGAAAAGCCCATGTTGGTGAATTGATGTATAGTCTGTGCTTCTTTTCCATATCTTCTGTGGTTCCTCCAGAAATTATCTGAAGTCAAGCAATGTGCTTCAGTAAATTTACACACTGTCTAAGCACAGCCCCTATAAATCCTGAAAATCAAGTGATTCTTTCAGATCATGAAAAACTTGAGAAATAACAAAATAAGTCACATACAGAGATTTGGTAGCTTGCTTACATAGTACCACCACTCTCAATTTTCAAGAGTTTCAACTTCTTGGTTAACCTAATATTTTTTTTTTTTTTTGAAACTTACAAAACCATTTTCTACTTAGCCATCCTTATTTTGTCTTCATAAGAATATACTCCTTTGACTTGGGTGATTGGATCAGCAGAAAGAGGCAATTGGCATAGATAGACTCAACTGTATCAAAATGAAATCATTCTAACCTTAGGGTGCCAATCAACTTTCGAATGCCCTTGGATTAACACGAATAAAACGCTGCTGTTCCAAACTGCCAAAGGTTGTTAAAATGGAACAAGAGCTATCAAATTAAGGCCAGGATCATTTTTTTTCATACTCTGATTACCTGGCTTAAATGTTTAAAATTCAGAACTCACTTCTTTTTTTTTTTTTGCGGTACGTGGGCCTCTCACTGTTGTGGCCTCTCCCGTTGCGGAGCACAGGCTCCAGATGCGCAGGTTCAGTGGCCATGGCTCACGGGCCCAGCAGCTCCACGGCAGGTGGGATCTTCCCGGACCGGGGCACGAACCCGTGTCCCCTGCATCGGCAGGGGGACTCTCAACCACTGCGCCACCAGGGAAGCCCCAGAACTCACTTCTTTTATGAAAGAGCTGGATTCCAGAAAAGGTTTTGAAAACCACATATCTCTTCAATCATTCTTGTTTTTTATTTGACTGTATTTTAAAATATATCTATCCAAGCAATGCATCATAATGGAAAAAGCAAGGGCTTAGGAATAAACAAGATGATTTCAAGCCCTATCTTGGCCTGGAACCTTAGACAACTTTGTACCTCAGTTTTCTTACTTTAAAATAGAATAGTATCTATCTTGTGAGGTTAATGTCACATTTAAAAATGATAATGTATGTAAAGCACCCTGGACAGAAGTTAAGGCATAACAAATGATAACCAAATTTACTGTTTCATCTATATGTGTATGTATGTGTGTTCTCCATCAACAATTTATTGAGTTTAAGAGTTTCTGAGGCTGCTTCTACTATTTCAAGTGTCAATATTTTTCTTCTTGTCAGGGAATAGCATGCACTTTGAATAAATCATATTTATTTCCATCTTTCTTTTATCAGGAAGTTTTATGAAGTGCCTAACTAACTAGAATTAAGATGCTGTATTAGGCACTAGTACATGAAAAGCTGCTCGACATCATTAGTCATTAGGGAAGTGCAAGTGAAACCACATTGAGATATCACCTCATGCCTGTTAGAATGATCATCATCAAAAAGACAAGAGACTACAAATGCTGGAGAGGGTGTGGAGAAAAGCGAACCCTCATGCACTGTTGGTGGGAATGTACATTGGTACAGCCACTATGGAGAACAGTATGGAGGTTCCTCAAAAATTTAAAAATAGAACTACATACGATCCAGCACTTCCACTTCTGGGAATATACACAAAGAAAAAAAAAAACACTAAATCAAAAAGATATCTGCACTCCCATGTTTATAGCAGCATTATTTACAATAGCCAAGACATGGAAACAAGCTAAGTGTCTGTCAATGGTTAAATGGATAAAGAAGATGTGGCATGGTTCAGCCTTAAAAACAGTGGAATCCTGCCATTTGTGACAACATGGATGGTCTTTGAGGGCATTATGCTAAGTGGAATAAGTCAGACAAAGAAAGACAAATACTGCATGATCTCACTTATATGTGGACTCTAAACAAACAAAACCACCAAACTCATAGCAAAAAGAGATCATATTTATGGTTACCAGAGGCAGAGAGTAGGAGGAACATAATTCCGAAGGTACGGAACCAAGGTTAGAGATAAATATCGACTAGCTCTCTTGGTCTCAGAATGAGTCAGGGCCAGTTTGTCTCTTTCTCTCCGGACATCTCATAAATGCCATGTCAGTGAATCCCGTTGGCCCACGGAAAGGCAGAAGGACAGAGATTCTGAAAGGTGTCCAGGAATGTGTGTGTAGAGGAATCAAAACAAAATGCATTTGTTCACCTCAATGCTTTTGTTTCGCTTCTTAGAAGTGAATGCTGTGATATTTTGCCAGTTTCAAATACCTCCCGTCAGACTTCAGGGTAAAGCAGAAAGACATTTTTTTTTTTACCAGAAACAGTAATGTTATGTGAAAACCACTTAGCTGTTCCACGTGTGCTTAAAGAACTTAATAAATGTCATTCTTTGTGCATGAAAATTCAGAAGGTCGTGGAGGATAGGGTGAGAACACCGTAGGTACACAGTACTCTCATCTGCTGCAGAGGGGCCCAACCTGCCTTTTCCCTGAAACAATGGGAGGCCTTCAGAACTACTGATGCTGGGGCCTCACACCCGGATAGGTTCAGTGAATTTTAACCCCACACATCAATGGTAAGTCCAGCCAGGGTTGAGAGCCATTCCAGCATTCCAAATCCTCTCGTTTTCCTATTTAGAAAACTTAGCATTAGAGGCTGTAAGAGATATGCTCACACTGCTGATCAATACAAAAAGCTAGGCCTAGGGCTTCCCTGGTGGCGCAGTGGTTGAGAGTCTGCCTGCCGATGCAGAGGACACGGGTTCGTGCCCCAGTCTGGGAAGATCCCACATGCAGCGGAGTGGCTGGGCCCGTGAGCCATGGCCGCTGAGCCTGCGCGTCCGGAGCCTGTGCTCTGCAACGGGAGAGGCCACAACAGTGAGAGGCCCATGTACTGCAAAAAAAAAAAAAAAAAAAAAAAAAAAAGCTAGGCCTAGAACACAGCTCTCCAGAATACCAGTGTGCTTTCTCCAAAGTTTGTTGTTTCCTCATACATCATGGAATTGGGGGATTTATCATCTATTTACTTCTAACATTAAATTATGAACTGAGGCAGTCAGCAAATTTTTATGTGTCATCCACTAGTCCAAGTAAAAGGAATATAGCAGAAAACAAAAGCTCTATACTCAGTGAGCTAACCCTTGATGATGGAAAGGAAGAAAAGGACACCTACAATGAACATAAATAAAAAAGTGAGGAAATGACTCGAGCAATATGGGGTGTAGGGGTGGTGAATATGAGCAGCTGTATTAGATGCTTGATACTTGTAGACACTGAGAACACAGAGCTTCAAAATAACTCCCCAGTGCAATATAACTGGACTTGAAGGTTGAATAAAGACTGCCAGGAAATAAACATGGATGGGAATTTCAAGCTGAAGTTTCAGTTTATGCAAAGGAATGGATTTGTGAGAGGAAATGGTACCTTCAGAGGATTACAAATCAGTTCAATTGTGTTGGAACAAAAATTGAATGAGGTTAGAAAAAAACAGACTTCAGTCAGATAATGAAGGGCAATATATGCCTTGCAAGTGTATTGGTTGCTTTACTCCTATGGGAGTGTTTCTCAAACTGTAGTATGTGTTATGTTACTACCTGGAGAACTTATATAACTGAAGATTCCTGGCCTGTCTCCAGTATTTCTGATCCAGTGATTTTGATGCTGATGGCCTGCTCTACTTTGAGAAATACTTCTCTGGATGATGGCACAGCATTAAAGAAATTTAATGTGGGAAACGTGAATAGATTTTCATATTGTTAACAGTTAACATGAGAAAAGCATAGGAGATATATTGGGGGCAAAATGATATATTTGCTAGGGAAGTTATGACAGTACTATAAGAGCGAGATAATGAAGGCCTTTACTAGGGCAGCAGTGGAAATGAATAGAAAGTAGGAAATGGGCATTTAAAATATGTAAGAGCTGGAATTGACAAGTGACAGGACTTAGGAGCAGAGTTAATATAAGTAAGGAAGAGGGTAGAATACACAGTTGCTTGCAGGCATTTCATTTGAGTAATTGGATGGAAGGTATTATTAGCAAAAAGATGAGTTCAGACTTGGCATGTTTATTTATTTTTTATTTTTTATTTTTGCGGTACGCGGGCCTCTCACTGTTGTGGCCTCTCCCGTTGCAGAGCACAGGCTCTGGATGCACAGGCTCATCGGCCATGGCTCACGGGCCCTACCGCTTCGCGGCATGTGGGATCTTCCCGGACTGGGGCACGAACCCGTGTCCCCTGCATCGGCAGGCGGACTCTCAACCACTGCGCCATCAGGGAAGCCTGGCATGTTTATTTCTAAATGAGGTTCAGCCTCATCTCAGGGGTCAGTTGTACATACCAATCTGCATCTCAGGAGATAAAATGCTCAAAGACATTGACTTGAAAATTGTCAATATATATGTAACCATTAAATTTCATAAAGAAGGTCAGGAAGAAATGACGAGAGAAGCAGAAATTATAGAAATTGAGAGAGGAGAGAATTTCAAGAAACAAATGCTTAATAGTGATAAATACCCAAAGAGGCTGAGTAAAATATTTTGAAATTGCAATTTTAAAGCCGTTGGTGAACTTAGAGAAGTAAGAGTGATAACCTAAATTTTATGAATTGTCACTGAAAGGAAGATTAGCGATGGGGGCAAGCACATACAATGTATGTTTATCTCAGAATGAGGGTTCTTCATACACACCCACCCATCCACCCCCACACATACACCCCTTTCTGTTGCCTATTATAAAAATCGTTCTTTTTTGTATATGCTTAGCAAATTGAAGTATGAAGAATGCAAGAAGAATGAAGAAAATTCAAATGATGGCACTAAGCCTCATAAGCCAGTAGAATAATAAATATTTGTGTAAGAAATTAATGGACTCACAAAAGTAGCTTAATGTACTTTAAAAGAAAGGCAAAAACTAATCTGAAAGTTTATTTTCAATATTCACATATCCAGCTTTTATTCTTGATAAAATAAAGATTTAAAAAATCATGTCGGGACTTCCCGGGTGGCGCAGTGGTTGAGAGTCTGCCTGCCGATGCAGGGGACATGGGTTCGTGCCCCAGTCCGGGAGGATCCCACATGCCGCGGAGCGGCTGGGCCCGTGAACCATGGCCACTGAGCCTGCGCGTCCGGAGCCTGTGCTCCGCAACGGGAGAGGCCACAGCAGTGAGAGGCCTGCGTACTGCAAAAAAAAAAAAAAAAAAAAAAAAAAAAAATCATGGCAATTTCAGTTATATAAGTAGACCTCTGCCACAATATTTTTTGTAAAACCATCAGATAGTTTTAGAAGAGGGAAAATAATATAGAGTTATATATTACAAATATTTCAGGAAAAACAAACATAAATATTCAGAATGTCTTCAGAAAGTCTCCATAAAATTTAGCATCACAAACATTTTTACATCTTAACTAGTTCACTATCATGTGCATCAGCAAGCCTTACTTTTCTATCTGGATTCTTTCAGTTTCCGCTTGAGGATGGGAACAAATCTACTTAGGTATTTTCTAACATCTCCCTATATTTTAATAATAGATTATATCCTAAAAAGACTTAGGGATATGCAGTGCAATAGAAATATAATGTGAACCACGGGTTTAATTTTAAATTTCCTAGGAGACATGCTAAGAAGGCAAAAACACATAAAAACCAGGCAAAACTCATTTTAATAATATATTTTGTCTATCATGATATAGCCGATATTATTATTTCAATATGTAATCAATATAAAAATTATTAATAAGATAGTTTACATTCAATTTTGCCTAAATCTTCAAAATTTAATGTGTATTTTACTCTTCCTGCATATCTTAATTCAGATTATCCACATTTCAATGACTTAGTGGACACCTATGGCTAATGGTTGCCATATTGGATAGTTTACATTCGAGACTATTCACTGTGTAGACTGTGTCTCTTACGTATAACCCAAACAGAACCTTATAATCATGCTTCATTTTCACCCAAGTTACAATGTTTCTTTCTGTTATTTTACTGTAAGATACTCCAGCATGAGTAGCTGACTCGAGAAGATAAATCCTCAATAATTAATTATTTCAAAAAGAGTTACTTAGCACCTGTAACTCTTGTCTTGTTAAGGGTTTGGAACATAGGGGTAAACAAGATAGCTGTGCCTACAAAGGCACACTCATTCTAGCAAAACCTAGGTACAATACTTGACTTGAATGGAGGAAATTGAAAATGGTACCTAGTAGTCATTGCTTCCAAAATGACACATTGGCAGTTTAGGCTCAAGCACTTTGGATATTCAGCAAAGAAAAGGCTTAAACTTGGGAAACATTAGAATAATGTTTGTGAAGATGACAGACCTTGAACTAGGCTTCAAAGTCTGGGTGATGTATGATTCGGTAGAAAATGGAAAACCTAGACTCAGGGAGCAAAACTAATTAAATCATGGAAATGAGAATGAGTATAGCAGGGAAGAGGAACAGGAAAGCAAGTAGCTGCCTGGAGAGGAGGGTTAATGAAAGGAAAACAAGATATAACAAATGATTGGGGCTTGGACAAAGTAGGCATTTTTCCTTGCCTTGAATGGAAACCTATTGTAATACTGTTCATAAAAGACTGCTTAGAAGATTATAATTTAGAAATTTTCATGCACCGTTGCCTTGAATAAACCCTTGATGGAAAAAAATCTCCCGCCAAAGGCAATATACTCTAAAACAAATAAATATCTTTCAGAGCTTCTTGAGTATGGCATGAGGCATCTCCATATTTATCCCAACTCCTTTGGTTTCATATTGTACAGAAGGTAACCCAGAGATGTTAGCGTAATCTTCACTAGCATCAACTCTCTAGAGGGTAATTTTTTACTTTATACCAAATATGAAGTACCACACCAACAATTTCTAAAAAATTGTTCTTAAGTTTTAAATATATCCACTTCTAGGATTTTATGAGAAGGAAATAACCAGAGAGGTCCACACTGAAGTAAGTACAGGGACATACAGCATTTATAGCAATAACAATTTGAGAAACCTGATGTCCAACATTTAGTCATTAATTAAATATATTTGGTCCACTAATACTATGTGATATTATGAAAATAAACATGTTTTCAAAGATTAGTGGATTATATTGGGAAATACTCATGATGTAATTATTAACTTTTTATTGAAATGTAGGCATATAAAATTATACAAACCTTTAAGGACACAAATGGATGAATTTTTTTACAACATTATAAAGCCCATATAACCAGTGCTCAAATCAATCAATAAAATAATACCAGAAGTTCCTCTAGTGTTCCCTTTACCCTCACTTCTAGCAGCCTAAAATAATTTTTCTTCTTTTTCAAGTTTTTCTAACTGAAATCTTGTATTCCTTTGTTTTTATTTGGCAGATTTAATCCATGCTGTTGCATGTGGTTTAATTTCTTAATCATCATTGGTGTATAGCATTCCATTATATGAATATACAAAACTTTATTTACCCATTCTACTGTTGAAAGAATTTTGGGATGTTTTCAGTTTGAACTATTATAAACAGTGCTTTTAGGAACTTCTTTTTCATAATTCTCATGAGCTATGTATACATTTCCATCGGGCATATGAGCAGGAATAAAATTGCTAGGTCATAATGCCATGAATAGGATGAACTTTCATATCTATTGACAACAGTTTTTCAAAGTGATTGTACAAGTTTTATTTCTACGCACAGTATATGAGAGTCCTTGGTTGCTCCACATCCTTGGTATATATTTGATCTTATCTGAAATTTTCAAGTAAGCGATTTTGGTGGATAGGAACAACTTTGCATTTTGTTTTTATTTTGAATTTCTCCTAATGTCTAATGAATTTGATAAAATTTTTATAACTTTATTACTCATTGTGAAATCAGCCATGTGAAATTCCTGTTCAAGTCCTTTGCCCATTTTTTATTTAAAGATCTGCTTTTTTTCTTATTGATTTATATTTTCTGAATATTAACCTTTTATTGATATATACCTTACAATTTTTTCCTTCTAGAGCTTGTTTTTCACTTTAATGGTATTCTTTTGCATCAGTTGCACAGGTTTGGGTAATTGAAAGTACTTAAAAGACTCCTCAGGCTTTTACTCATATGAGGATTTAATAAAGATAGAAGTTATGGTTGAGTAGGATAAAGAAAGCACAGGGAACACTGACATCCCAGGAGACTTCCAGATGCAGCTCTTCAGGGTCCTTTCTGAGTCACACAGTATATAGATTGTCTTCAGATCACGTGCCACGTTCCATACTCACTCAGAGCTATAAATACAGCATCGATCAAAGCAAACAAATTCCTTACCTTCATGGAGCTTATTTTTATTTCAGTTAGTGAGAGAGAGAAACAAATGAATAAACAAATAAATATACAAACTATCAGATAGTGATATGTACACTGGGCAAAAATAGTGTAAGCTATGTGAATAGGGCATGTTTGCTACAGTAGGAAGGGGAGGAAGAAATAAAAGTTCCTTGAGAACATGATGTTTGAGTAGAGACCTTAAGAAAATGACAAAACAAGCAATGGAAGTGTTTCCAGGCTGAATAAGTAGAAAGCGAAAATATTCATGCAGGAGTTACATATGGACTTTTTGAAGATAAGCAAGTGTGGTTGAAAAGAATGAGCTGGGTATGGTGAGGAGAATCATAAGAGATTAGTTTGGAGGGACACCAAAATCTAGTAAGATATAGTAATCATAGCAATAGCTAATTGAGATGGAAAAAATCATTGTAGTGTATTAAACAAAAGAGTGATATGATCAGAGTATGCTTCGAAAGCTTACTCTGGCTGCTGTTTTGAGAATAAATTTTAGGAGGGCAATGGGGGAAGCAAGGTGTTTGCCTAGGATGCTACACTGATAACCTAGGAGAGACAGTATCATGGTTTAGATGAGAGAGGGATTGTACAGATATATTTGGAGGTTGAACATTTATGGTTTGATGATGACGTGGAATCATGTAAAGGAGTAGTTAGTGATGTCTTCTAGGTTGTGTTCTATTCCACTGGTTTCTGGAAGAATGGAGTTTCCATTTCCTGGAATGGAAAATACTGTGGAATGAAGATGTTTTAGGAAGATGGGCTGATGGGTGGAAATTAATTAAAGGGGAAGAAAAGTCCCACCACTTTAGTTACCAGGTAGGCTGTACATTTAAAAGTGTTAAAGGTGACCTGGATTATCTTTATAAGAACCAAAGTTCAGGAAATTTCCTGGGAATAATTGATATCAAAGAATTTAGTGTCACTTAGAAGGATAATATTTTTTAGTTTTTTCCTTTAAAATTTCCTCTTGTATAGGAAGTCCCTGAGGTATTTTAAAATGATTTTGTAATTATCAACTTTTTTTCTCTTTGAAATGCAGTTACTCTGGCTTGTATCCATTTTAGTGTCTTGCACATTTCTGTTAAATATATGGAAATTTTCTCACCTGTCATGTCTTATAATTTATAATAATATTTCATGAAAATACAGGTGCTTCTTCCTTTTTCATTTCTTTTCTTTCATGTGTACCATATTTTATTTGTAGAGTTTTTTTTTTAGTTTTGCTACATTTAGAACTTGGATGAAAACATATTTACAGGATGATATGATAAATACATGTGTTAATGGCTCTGATCTCTAAAATTTTTAATACGTATCTGGTAGAAATGAAGTCACTCATCCACATGGTGTTAACTACCATTCACTTGACGAATGGTTAATCATAATTGTAGGTGGAGTACCAAAAAGGAAATAAGTGAATAAAGTTGTAATTATAACAAGACAGTAACTCAAAAGTGATTCTGTTATCTGTAAGTGCCAACAGAGTTGCTGACTAAAGTAATTATCTATCCTATATTAACATTTCTTATAGTTATTGTACACTTTTAAAGATATAGCATTCCCTAAACTTTACTGAGATTATGGATTAAATCAATTCAAAAAGTGGAACATATCTAGTTTACAGGACAATTCCAGTAACTAAAAATTTGGGGTCATAGCTACAGAAACTAAAATCTTTCATTTATTTTTCCTTTACATTTATTCATCTATCCATGCAACCATGAATTTCATAAAATTAAAGGGAATCCAATCTATGCCGGGCACTGTTCTGGGTCTTGGGAGTACAAATAGTAATGAAACAGACAAATATTCATAACTGTATGAAACTTTCATTCTGGGGAAAGGGGTATAGAACTAAAATGGTCAAATAAATAAGTTAAAATACAGTGTCATATATGATAAGTGCTATGTCAAGGGAAGGAAAGAGAAGTAGGAATTGCCATAATTAGGCACAGATGGGTGTTATCTCCAATTTGCTTGCAAACAAATGAGGCATAGATTTCTGGAAATGAAAGATAACTTGAAATTAGTCCTGATGGTCTCAGGTGGAGAGAGGAGGCAAGGCTGTAAGTTCTGTGGAAAAGGAAACATCTTGTCAGGAACCTGCAGAATTCTGAGGGTCTCCTCTTCTCTCTTGCCAGAGATACCGAGGCCAGAAAGGTGTCTTCCTACTCAGAGCTTGCAGAGTTTCTCAGCTCAATCTTGACTCCTGTGAGGGGAAATAGGGGGAAGAACAATATATTTTCCAACATCCAGACTGTTCTCACTTCATTTATATAATCCTTCTTTTCTATTCATGTTTTCCCTTCTATGTGTGCATTAGAGCATAAGAGTTCATCTTTGCCCTGTTTTCTTCTCAAATCATAGAGTGCACGAGGAATATGAGCTTTCAATTCTTTAGGTAAAATATATTAGGTACAATCAAAATCCTTAGATTAAAATCTCTATAGAGGAAATTTATCCCTGTCACTGGAGGAAGAAGAAGAATCCTAAGAGGTAAATCGAATAAGGAAGCATATAGAAAACCACCTATGGTATTTACACAAAGGTGTATTGTAGTTTAAAAAGAGACTATGGTGGTCATATATGTACAAAATATTTCCCTCTCTCCACTTTCCAGATTTATGGTGCATGTGCCAGTTTTCTATTGCTGCATAGCAAATACTCCTAAAAATTAGTGGAGTAAACCAACAACGATTTTATTATGTTCTCTATCACATGGATCAGACGTTAAGGAAGGGCACAGTAGGGATGGCTCATTTTTGCTCTACAGTGACTGGTGCCCCCTCAGCTGTTGTGGCTTCAATGGCTGCATATAAGTGGATGACTTCACCAGAGCCATATGGCTGGGGCCTCAGATAGGGGTGTTGAATGGGTTCTTCAGTTCTTTTCCACATTTTGCCTAATGACCAGGCACCTCTCTCTATACATCCTCTCCATGTGTCCTTCGTGGGCTTCCTCATATCACAGCAGTGCCAGGGTAGTCAGAAATGTTGCATAGGAACTGGCTTCTCCCAGAGTGAGCCTTCCAAGAGTAGGAAACTGCCAATCTCTTAAAGGCCGGGCCTGGAGATCAGTACAGGGTCATTTCCTTACATTCTATATTTGTAAAAGTAGTCACAAAACCTACTCAGATTCAAAGAAAAGGGTCACAGAACTAACTTCTCATGGAAAGGAGAGTCAAAGAATTTGTGGCCCTATCAGGATTACAATTTTTGACTTCCTGAGAATTGAGTGGGTTCTTGTGACTAATTCTAGTCAATGAGTTGTGGACAGGTTGGCCTGTGTCACTTCCAGACTAGGGCATTCATCCCCTTTTCTAGACTCTTCAAACGTCTCTTTCCCTTAGACATAGAACCTGATAACGTTTGAGAGATTAAACTGAGTCAAAAAAGAAGAGGCATGGAGTAGAGGCCTCAGTCAACCTATAATGGACATGTGGTGTAGGTGGGAAATATACCTTGATTTAAGGTACTAAGATTTGGGAGTCATTTATAAGTATACAGTGACCTACTCCATCCTGACTGATATGCAGCCTGTGTCCACTTTCTTTATTACCCTCCCTGACTACTAAGATAGGCCAACTTATTACCATGTGGAAGTTCTAATAGTTCTTACATGTGGGAGCAGATTTCTTCAAAGAAAATTATTACTGCCTCTTAGACATGTCACATATGGCACAAAAACCGGAGAACAATTCAAATACTTATTCCACCCTCTCGTTCTTGAAGCTAAGCAGAGAAAAAAATGTTTTAGCCAGTATTTAATGTTCCCTGAATAGACAAAACAGCTCAAGCAGAATTTATCTTTATTATATTTTACTTGTTCTCTTGCCACTGTCATATTCCTATCAGTGTCTGATAATTCCTTTCCTTCTCATTTTCTTTCCCATTTATTTCATCGGCTTACATTTGCTTAGTGCAGGAATCAATTTCTCATGATTTCTATTTCAGGATAGCTTCATGTACTTTTGGGAACTATAAATGACAAGGAAGTTTCTTCAGTTTTACATTTAAAAGTCATTTGGTTAATTAAAAAGACTATGCTTTTCTTTTAAAATGTATTTTATTTTATTTATTTATTTTTGGCTGTGTTGAGTCTTCATTGCTGCATGCAGGCTTTCTCTAGTTGCGGTGAGCAGCGGCTACTCTTCATTGCAGTGGCTTCTCTAGTTGTGGAGCACAGGCTCTAGGCACATGTGCTTCAGTAGTTGTGGCATGCGGGCTCAGTAGTTGTGGCTTGCAGGCTCTAGAGCACAGTCTCAGTAGTTGTGGCGTATGGGCTTAGTTGTTCTGCAGCATGTGGGATCTTCCCAGATCAGGGCTCGAACCCATGTCCCCTGCATTGGCAGGCGGATTCTTAACCACTGCACCACCAGGGAAGTCCAAGACTATGTTTTTCAAAGCCACTTTTTATGATGTAAGTATTTAATTTCAGAGTAGAGAAGTGTACGGTGGTCATTTTCTGTGTATTTTTTCAGCTGGCCTTAAATCAATCCTGGAACAGGATTGATTTAAATTGTATCTTCTGTTTTTTAGGTTGAAAGGGCACCCACTAGATGGCAACAATCATTGGATTTGATTTTTTTTTTTTTCAAATCAGGGCTTCAAATCCTGAACAAGGTACAACATGTCCCCAGCAAATGTTCTGTGTTCATGTCGCAAATGGGGAAACGTTCAGGATGAGTTTTATCAGGTCAGCCAAGCATGGTTAGAAAAGAAACCTTGAATTACAAGAAAATAGAATGTCAAAATTAGAACTTACAAATGTCAAATCTCCACTCAAATCACACTTCCCTACTTCTCCTCAATAATGATCATCTGAAAACTGCTTGAACTCTCATGTGACAGGAAGATCAAAGAACAAAAATTGTAGCTCATTTCCTGTATGAATAGCTCTAAGTATGAGAACGTACCTCTTTCATTGCCATGGAATTTGTATCACTCTCACCATGTAATTGTGCACATGACTTCCAATCCTTAAGGGATACAGGACAACTATGTCTCTCTCACATGTTAAGATCTGAAATGACCACTGCCTTGTCTACGTGGTCCCTAATTATGACACTCATATAGAAGAGTACTGAATATCTCTAAAGTGACCATACATGCAACTACTACACAAATCAAGAAATTCAGTTCCGTCAGCACCCAGATGTGTATATGTTCCTTCCAATGACATTCCATCCCTCTTTAGTAGAGGTAGTTACTATTCTGAACAGGTATACACGAAGTTTCTTATCTTTCTTTTCTTTTTTTATAAATTGAGGTATAGTAGATTTACAGTATTATATTAGTTTCATGTGTACAGCATAGTGATTCAAAATTTTTGTAGATAATACTCCATTTATATTATTACACAATATCGGCTATATTCCCTGTGCTGTAGAATATATCCTGTTGCTTATTTATTTTATACATAGATCTTGTGTCTCTTAAGTCTGTACCCTTGTCTTTCCCCTCCTCACTTTTTGTCCTCACTGGTAATCACTAGTTTCTTCTCTGTGTCTGTGAGCCTGCTTCTGTTTTGTTATATACACTCATTTGTTTTATTTTTTAGTTTCCACATATAAGTGATAACATAGAGTATTTGTCTTTCTCTCTCTGACTTATTTTACTAGGCTTAATACCTACATTGTTGCAAATGGCAGAATTTCATTCATTTTATGGTTAATACTCCATTTCGTGTGTGTGTGTGTGTGTGTGTGTGTGTCACATCTTCTTTATCCATTCACCTGTTGATGGACACTTAGGTTGCTTCCATATCTTGGCTATTGTAAATAATGCTGCTATGAACATTGGCATGTGCATGTGTCTTTTAAAATTAGTGTTTTCATTTTCTTTGGATATATACCCAACAGTGGAATTGCTGGATCATGTGGTAGTTCTATTTTTAGTTTTTTGAGGAACCTCCATATTGTTTTCCATAGTGGCTGCACCAATTTTTGATCTCACAAACACGATACTACGATTCCCTTTTCTCCACTGCTTTGCCAGCATTTGCTATTTGTAGACTTTTTGATGATGGTCATTTTGACAGGTGTGAGGTGATATCTCATGGTTATGATTTGTAGTTCTCTGATGATTAGCCCTGTTGAGCATTTTTTGTGTGTGTGCCTATTGTCCATCTATATATCTTCTTTGGAAAAATGTCTGTTTAAGGCTTCTGGCCATTTTTTAAAGTTAGGTTGTTTTTTGGATATTGAGTTGTATGCACTATTTATAATTTTTGGATATTAACTTCTGATCAGACAGTCATTTCATTTGCAAATATTTTCTCCCATTCAGTATGTAGTCTTTTCATTTTGTCAGTGTTTTCCTTTGCTGTGCAAAAGCTTTTAAGTCCCATTTGCTTATTTTTGCTTTTTTAATTTTGCCTTAGGAGACAGCTCCAAAATATATACACATATTTAAGATTTAAGTCAAAGAATGTTCTGCTTATGTTTTCTTCTATGAGATATAGGGTTTCAGGTCTTACATTTAGATCTTTAATCCATTTTTTTAGTTTATTTTTGTATATGGTGTGAGGAAATGTTCTAATCTCATTTTTTTTTTTACATGTAGCTGTCCAGTTTTCCCAGCATGACTTAGTGAAGAGCTTGTCTTTGCCCTGTTGTATATTCTTACCTACTTGGTCATAGAATAATTGACGATGAGTGTTTGGGTTTATTTCTGGGCTCTCTATTCTGTTCAGTTGATCTATGTGTCTGTTTTTTGTGCCAGTACCATGCTGTTTTGATTACTGTAGATTTGTAATATAGTCTGAAGTCAGAGTGTATGAAACCTTCAGCTTTGATCTTTTTTCTCAAGATTTCTTTGGCAATTTGGGTTCTATTGTTGTTCTGTATAAGTTTTAAGATGATTTATTCTAGTTCTTGGGTATTTTGATAAGGACTGCATTAAATCTGTAGATTGCTTTGGGTAGTATGGACATTTTAACAATATTAACTCTTCTAATCCAAGAACAAGAGCTATCTTTCCATTTCTTTGTATCATTTTAAAATTCCTTCATCAGTGTTTTATAGTTTTTGGAGTATAGGTCTTTTACATCCTTGGTTAAATTTATTTCAAAGTATTTTATTCTATTTGATTCAACTGTAAATGAGATTGTTTTCTAATTTCTCTTTCTGATAGTTCATTATTACTGTATATAAAAGCAACAGATTTCTGTATATTAATCTTGTATCCTGCAACCTTACTATTCATTTATTAGTCCTAATAGTTTTTTCGTACAGACTTTAGGGTTTTCTATATTTAATATAATGTCATCTGCAAATGTTGACAGTTTTACATTTTTCCTTCCAGTTTGGATGACTTTTACTTCTTTTTCTTGTCTGACTTCTGTGGCTAGGACTTCCAATACTATGTTAAATAGACATGGCAAGAGTGGACATCCTTGTCTTGTTCCTAATTGTAGAGGAAAACTTTCAGCTTTTCAATATTGAGTATGATGTTAGCTGTAGATTTGTCATAAATGGCCTTTATTATGTTGAGATATGTTCCCTCTATCCAAACTTTGATGAGAGTTTTTATCATAAATGGATGTGGAATTTTTGTCAAATGCTTTTTCTGACCTATTGAGATGATCCTGTGATTTTTATCCTTCTTTTTGTAAATATGATATACCACATTGATTGATTTGAAAAACTTTAACCATTGTTGCATCCCTGGAATAAATCCCACTTGATCATGTTGTATGATCCTTTTTCTATACTGTTGAATTTGATTTGCTAATATTTTGTTCAGGATTTTTTCATCTTTATTCATCAGAGATATTGGCCTTTAATTTTCTTTATTTGTAGTGTCTTTGTCTGGTTTTGGTATCAGCATAATGGTGGCCTTGTAGAGTAAATTTGGGAGTGTTCCATTTTCTCCAATTTTTTGGAATAGTTTGAGAAGGATAGGTATTAGCTAGCTCTTTATATGTTTGGTAGATTCCCCTGTGAAGCCATCTGCTCTTGGACTTTTGTTTGCTGGGAGTTTTTAAATTACAGATTCAATTTCAGTGTCAGTGATCTGTCCAGATTTTCTATTTCCTCCTGATTCTGTCTTGGAAGGTCATATGTTTCTAGAAATGTGCCCAGTTTTTTAGGTTTTCCAATGTGTTGGCATATAACTTTTCATAGTACTCTTACGACTTTTTGTATCTCTGTGCTATTTGTTGTCATTTCTTATCTTTCATTTCTTATTTTGTTTATTTGGGTAATTTCTATTTTCTTCTT
The DNA here is from genome assembly GCF_025265405.1 of Mesoplodon densirostris. Classification (NCBI taxonomy): domain Eukaryota; kingdom Metazoa; phylum Chordata; class Mammalia; order Artiodactyla; family Ziphiidae; genus Mesoplodon; species Mesoplodon densirostris. Next base: position 33,187,028 of record NC_082674.1, read on the forward strand.
GATGAGCCTGGCTAAAGACATCAATCTTGTTTATCTTTTCAAAGAACCAGCTCTTGGTTTCATTGATCTTTTATATTTTTTTGGGGGGGGTCTCTATTTCTTCTCTGATCTTTATTATTTCCTTTCTTCTGCTGACTTTGGGATTTGTTTGTTGTTCTTCTTCTAATTCATTTAGATGGAAGTTTAGGTTGTTTATTTGAGATTTTTATTGTTTCTCTAGGTAGGTTTGTATCACTATAAACTATCCTCTTAGAACTACTTTTGCTGCATCCAATAGATTTTGGAAAGTTGCATTTCCATTTTCATTTGTCTAAAGGTATTTTCTGATTTCCTATTTGATTTTTTAATTGACCCATTGTTTTTTTTAGTAACACCTGTTTAGTGTCCACCTGTTTGTATTTTTCCCATTTTTCTTCCTGTAACTGATTTCTAAATTCAAAGTGTTGTTGTCAGAAGAAAGTGTTTGATATAATTTCTATCATTTTAAATTTGTTGAGACTTGTTTTTCAGCCTAGCATGTGATCTAATCTGTAATATTCCATATGCACTTGAAAAGAGTGTGTATTTTACTCTTTTAGGATGGAATGTCCTGTAGTTACTTCTTAAATCTAACTGATCTGTTGTGTCATTTAAGACCATTGTTTTCCTTATTGATTTTCTGTTTGGGTGATCTGTCCATTGATATAAGTGGGGGTATTAAAGTCCCTTACTCTTATTGTATTGTTGTCAATTTCTCCCTTTATGTCTGCTTTATATATTTAGTTGCTCCTGTATTGGGTGCATATAACATAAGTGTAATATCCTCTTACTGTATTGATCCCTTTATCATTATATAATGTCCTACTTTGTCTTTCATTATAGACTTTTAAAGTCTCTTTTGTGTGACATGAATACTGTCACCCAGCTTTCTTGCCATTTCCATTTGCATGAAGTATCTTTTTCCATCCTTTTGTTTTCAGTCTGTGTGTGTCTTTAGTTCCAGTGAGTCTCTTATAAGCAGCATATAGATGAGCCTTTTTTTTCTTTAATCCAATAAGCCATCCTAAATCTTTTGACTGGAGCCTTTAGTCCATTGACTTTTAAAGTATTGATAGGTATATACTTATGGCTATTTTATTACTTGTTTTCCATTTGTTTTTTTGTGGATCTTCTTTTAGTTTCTTCCCTGTGGTGTGATGATTTGTGTGTGTGTGTGTGTGTGTGTGTGTGTGTGATATGTTTGTGTTTCTGTCTTTATGTTTTGTGTATCTATTGTAGTTTTTTGATTTGTGGTTATCATGTGGTTCATACATGTTGAACTATAACTATATCCACTTGTTTTTTAAAAGGTAGTCTTTTAGGTTCAAACACATTCTAAAAGATCTACATTTTTTGTTCCCTTTCCCCACATTTTGTGTTTTGTTTTTTTTTTTTTTTTTTTTTTTTGCTGTACGCGGGCCTCTCACTTCTGTGGCCTCTCCCGTTGCGGAGCACAGGCTCCGGACACACAGGCTCCGCGGCCATGGCTCGCGGGCCCAGCCGCTCCGCGGCATGTGGGATCCTCCGGGATCGGGGCACGAACCCGTGTCCCCTGCATCGGCAGGCGGACTCTCAACCACTGCGCCACCAGGGAGGCCCACATTTTGTGTTTTTGATGTCATATTTTATGTCTTCATGTTTATCCCTTTGCTGGTTACTGTAGTCATTGTTGATTTTACACTTTTCTTTCAATCTTCATACTAGCTTATTTAAGTGGTCGATCCTTTGCCTTTATTATACATTTGCCTTTATTAATGGGATTTTTCCTTTCCTATAGATTCTTTAACATTTCTTTTAGGATAGGTTTAGTATTTATGACCTCTTCTAGTTTTTGATTGTCTGAGAAGTTCTTTATCTCTCTTTCTAATCTAAATGATAATTTTGCTGGTTAGAATATCCTAGGTTGCAGTTTTTTCCCCTCTTAGCACTTTTAATATATTATGTCATTCCATTCTGGCCTGCAAATTTTCTGCAGAAAAATCAGCTGATAGCCTTATGGGGATCCCCTCTTATATGAATAATGACTCTATTTTTCTCTTACTGTCTTTGGAATTTTTTCTTTATCTTTAATTTTTTGCCATTTTAGTTACAATATATTTTGTTATGGGTCTGTTTAGGTTCATCTTGTTTGAGACCCTTTGTGCTTCCTGTACCTGGATATCTCTTTCCTTCTTCAGACTTGGGAAGTTTTCAGTCATTATTTTATTAAATACATTTTCTTTTTTTAAAATTGAAGTATAGTTGAGTTACAATATTGTATTAGTTTCAGATGTATAGCATAGTGATTCAGTATTTTTGCAGATTATTCTCCATTATAGGTTATTAAAAGATAATGGGTATTCTTTGACCCCCTTCTCTCTCTTCTCCTTCTGGGACCTATAATGTGAATGTTGTTATGCTTGATGTTATCCCAAAGATCCCTTAAACTGTTTTCATTTTTCATTGTTTTTCTTTTTGCTGTTCTGATTGGGCAATTTCCATTATTCTATCTTTCAGATCACTTATGTGTTCTGTATCATATAATCTGCTATCCATTACTTCTGGTGTGTTTTTCATTTTGTTTATTGTATTCTTCAGTCTGACTGGTTCTTTTTTGTATTTTCTAGTTCCTTGTCAAAATTCTCACTATTTTCATCCATTCTTTTCCCTAATTTAGTTACAAATCTTATTACTAATGCTTTGAATCTTTTATCTAGTAAATTGTTTATTTCTGTTTCATTAGTTGTCTTTATAGGGGTTTTCTCTTGCTCTTTCAATTGAGACAAATTCCTCTGTCTTCTCATTTTCCTTATCTTTTTCTGCCTCTATGAAATTAGGTGAAAGTTACCTATGGAGGTATTGAAAGGGTATCCTTATGTGGGAGTATTGGTATACAGTCTGAGTGTGCCCAGTGGCTTTGGTGGGAGAGCTGGATTTGACATGAATACAAGTCATGTCTTTTCTCAAAGTGGCCTGACAGCTATCACCTTGGTAGGAGGTGGGGCTGGTGTAGGAGGGGCTAGGTTTAGAACTAGGTGTGAAGTGGGGCTTCACCTCTGCTCAGTGACTATAATTGCCCTATTAGGTGAGAGGTCAGGTCTAGAGCAGAAGCTCTGAGGGTTGGGCCCAGGCTGACTCAGTTCCCTTTAAATGTGTGCTTATCCCCTCCCAGCACTGGCACCCTCAGTCCCAGAGGTGAGCAGTGCTGGAACAAGAGGGGTGGTGTGGGTATTTGGTGAGGGGTGGGATGCAGGGTGTGGTATTCTTGCCGCTGTCAGAGATCATACTGCCTCTGATGTGCTGCCTCTGCAGTTGGAAGTAATGGCTGCCCCCTCCCTGCTCAGATTCCACTTAGGGTTTGAACCTCCTCAGTCTCTCACAGTTGAGCTTTTTCATTGATCATGGCCACCCATGCTATGGTAGGGAGTTGTTACATGAGGCAAACAATGCTCAGACTTTTTTCAGCTCAGGCTGGGGTGAGGGCTAGGGCAGTTGCAGGAAACAGGTCAGACAACTGCAGGGTTTCAATCCGCCCTTTCAGCCCTGCTTTGGGAGCAAGCAAGTGTTTGCATGTTACTTACGGGCAGAGTCCAGGCTTCCCACAGCCCCCCTGTTAGTCCCACTAGCCTTCTAACCAGCCAAGTGGTCTTGTCTTCCCTTTGTCAGACCCCAGGGTTGGGGCATCCACTATGTGGCTTGAACCACTCACTCCTCAGGGTGGGATTCCACTAGTGTAATCTCCCTTTTCCTCTGAGTTCCCTGCCAGGGGAACAGGTCCTAACCTGATCACTTATCTTATCCTCCTACCCAATTCCATGTGTGTCTTTCTTCAAGCCTTGGTTGTACAGGAGTCTTTCTGCTAGTGTCCAGTTAGTTTTCCATGAGAATTGTTTCACATGTAGTTTTATTTTTGATGTGTTCATGTGGGTGAGGTGAGTTCTATATCCTACTCCACCATCTTGATTTGAGTCCCTTGGCCTGGTATTTTTAAGAAACTGCAAACACAGGAGAAGCTTTTCTGTTTTATTTCTTAGATTCCACATATAAGTGATAATATATAGTATTTGTCTTTCTCTGTCTGACTTATTTCACTAAGCATAATACCTTCCAGGTCCATCCATGTTATTGAAAAGGGAAAAATTTCATTCTTTTTAATAGCTGATTAGTATTCCGGTGTATGTATGTGTGTATATATATGTGTATGTATGTATATATGTATGTGTGTATACACACACACACACACACACACACACGTACCACACTTTCTTTTTCCATTCACCTGTTAATAGACATTTAGGGTAAAAAATGATATGTCCTAGTTTTATCTGTTTTGAACTTTATTTAAATGGAACAATACTATTTGTTTAATTTTGTGGCTTGCTTTTTGTACTTAGCTTTACAGTTGTTAAGACTTGAGTAGTAGTAGTTTGTTCATTTTTGGTCCTTTATTGTATGCTTTTGTATAAATATACCACAATTTATTTGGTATTTTCCCTAAATCCAGTAAATGTCATAGTATGTGTGTCCTGAACATGTGGGTGTATTTGTTTCTGTAGGATGTATACACAGAAGTGAAAATTTTCCATGACAGGATATACACATCTTAAATTTTACTAGAAACTGCGGAAATGTTCTCTAAAGTAATTATTCCAATCTACACTCCAAACAACAGTGCACAAAAATTCCTTTTGCTCCATATCCTCCCAAAATTTGTACTATCAGATTTAAAATCTTTGCCCAGTATGGTGAGTGTGATTATAATTTGCATGTCTCTGGTGATTACTGAAGTTGAGCATATTTTCCTATGATTATTGACTGAATTTTCTTTTCTGTAATATGCCTTATCTTTTCTTCTATATGACAGCATTTTAAAATGAGGACAAATTTCACATTTCTGCTAGTTTTCTCTTCTTTCATTTTTGTAAAATAATATAGATTCTTGGATTACTTTTTCTATATGTACTTTAGACTGGCCCTTTATTATTATAATACAACATGAGAATGAATCATAGTATTCTTTAAGTGATCTGAATGGTGCAGAATAAATTAGAGCTCTAGTCCCCTTCATTTGAAGATGATACTTAGATTTGCATTAGCAATTTCAGTGGCTTTGTTAGCAGGCCATAATTTATCCCACATTATTGAAAGGCAGTGTTCTGTTGAGCTTGGTGGCATTTTTATAGAGTGACCTAAACAGGTAGGTTAATTTCTTCTATTCACCAACGTCAATTAATAGTTCTTATAACCTACCTACACTTTGAGCACAGTTGCCTTTCCCTTTTATTGGAGAAATATATTAGGGTGAATTATTTTTCTCCTTGGTCAAGAAGAGGAGTCGGGTAGGAAAAACAATTTTATGTATAAAAGTTGAGCAAATTCTAATAGGAAGGTAAAATTTTCATAGAATGATGTGTCATATGCCAAAAATACCAGCATTTTATATAGAAGTGATTATATTAAGAACATAGTGTTTTGGTTTTCATTGAATATGTAACAAAACCATTGAGCAAACATGTTTCATGGGATATAATTATAAGCAACTTAATTTTCAATTCCCATTCTTACTTCATGTTCACTCTCTAGGGTTAGTATCTCTCCCACCTCTCTCTGTCCCAACCTAGCCTTGCCAACAGCGGGAAAGGGGTACAGTGGCAGATTCTCTCTTTCCCCACCTTGTGATTTGAGTCTTTTCCTGCATCTTCCCAATTGTGGTTTCTGGCCCTTCTAAGGTAAAATAGTGAGAGAAAATGAGAGAAGAAAATGGGCAGGGCAAGTTCTTACTTGACATATTATTTTGAATGATTGTAATGCTCTCTGAGCTTTGAAAATATTTCAAGCTGACACAACCTTGTGCAACACTTTCATATGTTCTTAGAAGAGATCTCTATTGCCTGACATCCCAATCCTGCAGTTCCCTTGATGCAGATAAGCTCCCACTGGTTGGCTGCTTAGTGGTGCACTTCCACACAGACCATCTTTCTGTTGGGTCTCAGTTGACCCTCGGGCAAAATTCCTTTAAGGAGTTTCCAGCTGGATTTTTCTTTTATGAATGCAATCTACCTCTGGAATACTCATCTTTAGCTCTTTCGTCAGGACTGCAGGTACCAAATTGGTACTTCCCTCTGAGATGGAACTATAACTCAACCAACCTCTTAACCTTTAAGTTTCCAGAGCATAAATTAGACCACTGCATGTGTCAGTCAAACTCTCCAAGTTTCCTGTGGAGCCCTTTTTCTCTAGTCTTGAGGTGAAGCATAGGTATCCTTTCCTTCTTCCACTCTGGAATGGGACTTACAGCACACCAACTCTCTTTGCTCAGAAATTCTTTGTTATCTATTAGATTTCTAACTTTGTTTATACCCTTAACATGGGGGGGCGAGGAAAGATTCTGCTTTGGAGTGTAGTATATAATATTTTATAATTTAAACCAAAAATAAGACTAAAATAATTTTTTTGAAACAGAAATAAAAACACATTGCAGAGGACTGGGGCTGGCGGCAGGAAGAGAGCCTGAAGGGGTTAGTGCACCACGGCTAGCCCGGAGGGAGTCCGGGGAAAGGGTCTGGAGCTGCTGAAGAGGCAAGAGACTTTTTTCACTTTTGTTTCCTGGTGTGCGAGGAGAGGGCATTAAGAGGGCTGCTTAGGGAAGCGCTGGAGACAGGCGCGAGCGGCGGGTAAGGCGTGGACCTCAGAGACGGGCGTGGGCCGCCGCCGCCCGCCGCCCGCCGCCACCGCCCGCCGCCCGCCGCCGCCCGCCGCCGCCGCCGCCCCCCGCCGCCCGCCGCCCGCCGCCGCCGCGGCCCGCCGCCGCCGCCACCGCAGCCCGCCACCGCCGCCGCCTGCCGCCGCCCGCCGCCGCCGCAGCCGCGGGGCCTGTGTGCGAGCGCGGGTCACCGTCCGCCCCGCCTTCCTGGGGACCTGTGCACCCCACCACTGCCGGGGTCCCGAGACCCGGGGACGGCTTTCCCGGGAAAGCGCACGGAGCGCCACGGGCTGCTGCAACGTCACACCAGCCTCTGCCGCCGCAGGCCCGCCCCACACTGCGCGCCCCTCCCTCCCCTCTGCCTGAGTGAGCCAGAGCCCCCGAATCAGCGGCTCCTTTAAACCCGTCCTGTCTGAGCGAAGAACGGACGCCCTCCGGCGACCTACGCACAGAGACGGGGCCAGGTCCAAGGCTGAGACCCGGGAGCTGTGAGAGCAGAGTCAGGGAAATCTCTCTGTGCAGCCTCGGAGGCAGCGGATTAAAGCTCCACGGTCCATTTGATGTGCCCTGCATCTGTGGAGTGCATGAATGGACAGCGAATCATCCCAAATTGAGGAAGTGGACTTTGAGGACAAGATTTAAGACTTTCTCCCCTTTTCCTCTTTTTACAACGAATTATTCCAAAGTAAGGAGGTGGACTTAGAGAGCAAGATTTCAGACTTCTTGCCCTTTTCCTCTTTTTACAACGAATTATCCCAAATTGAGGAGGTGGACTTGGAGAGCAAGATTTTTGATTTTTTCCCCTGCTCTCTTTTTGTGAATGTGTATGTGTAATCTTCTGTGTAAGATTCTCTCTGTATAGCTTTGCTTCCACCATATGTCCCAGGGTTCTATCGGTCCTTTTTTTTTTTTTTTTTTCAATAATTACTTTCTAATTTTAATAACGCTACTATATTTCATACTTTATTCTATTTTACTTTACCTGCTCTTTCTTTTTTTCCTACCTTCCCTTCCTCCCTCCCTCCCTCCGCTCTTCCTTTCCTTCTTTCTTTTTCTTTCCTCCCTCCCTCCCACCCTTCTTCTTTCCACTTTCTTTTTCTTTCCTCCCTCCCTCCCTCCCTCCTGTCTTTCTTTCTTCCTTTCCTTCCTCCCTCCCTCCCTCCCTTCTTCCATTCACTCTTCCTTTTGCTTTCATTGCTCCCTCCCTCCCTCCTTTCTTTCCTTCTTTCTTTCCATCCTTCCTCACTCCCTCCCTCCTTTCTTTCTTTCTTCCTTCCTTCCTTCCTTTCTTCCCTTCTTCCTTTCTTTCCCTCTCTCTTTCTTTCTTCTACTAATTCTTTCTTTCTGCTTTTTCTCCCTGTTATTCTGAGCCGGGTGGATGAAAGGCTCTTGGTGCTGCAGCCAGGAGCCAGTGCTGTGCCTCTGAAGTGGGAGAGCCAACTTCAGGACACGGGTCCACAAGAGACCTCCCAGCTCCACATAATATCAAGCAGCGAAAATCTCCCAGAGATCTCCATCCCAACACCAGCACCCAGCTTCAGTCAACGACCAGCAAGCTACAGTGCTGGTCACCCTATGCCAAGCAACTAGCAAGGCAGGAACACAACCCCACCCATTAGCAGAGAAGCTACCTAAAAACATAATAAGGCCATAGGCACCCCAAAACACACCACCAGACGTGGACCTGTCCACCAGAAAGACAAGATCGAGCCTCAACCACCAGAACACAGGCATTAGTCCCCCCCACCAGGAAGCCTACACAACCTACTGAAACAACCTTAGCCACTGGGGTCAGACACGAAAAACAACGGGAACTACGAATCTGCAGCCTGCAAAAAGGAGACCCCAAACACAGTAACATAAGCAAAATGAGAAGACAGAAAAACACACAGCAGGTGAAGGAGCAAGATAAAAACCTACCAGACCTAACAAATGAAGAGGTAATAGGCAGTCTACCTGAAAAAGAATTCAGAATAATGATGGTAAAGATGATCCAAAATCTTGGAAATAGAATAGACAAAATGCAAGAAACAGTTAACAAGGACCTAGAAGAACTAAAGATGAATCAAGCATCAATTAAAAACACAATAAATGAAATGAAAAATACTCTAGATGGGATCAATAGCAGAATAACTGAGGCAGAAGAATGGATAAGTGAGGTGGAAGATAAAATAGTGGAAATAACTGATGCAGAGCAAAATAAAGAAAAAAGAATGAAAAGAACAGAGGACAGTCTCAGAGACCTCTGGGACAACATTAAACGCACCAACATTCGAATTATAGGGGTTCCAGAAGAAGAAGAGAAAAAGAAAGGGACTGAGAAAATATTTGAAGAGATTACAGTTGAAAACTTCCCCAATATGGGAAAGGAAATAGTTAATCAAGTCCAGGAGGCACAGAGAGTCCCATACAGAATAAATCCAAGGAGAAATACACCAAGACACATATTAATCAAACTGTCAAAAATTAAACACAAAGAAATCATATTAAAAGCAGCAAGGGAAAAACAACAAATAACACACAAGGGAATCCCCATCAGGTTAACAGCTGAACTCTCAGCAGAAACTCTACAAGCCAGAAGGGAGTGGCAGGACATAATTAAAGTGATGAAGGAGAGAAACCTGCAGCCAAGATTACTCTACCCAGCAAGGATCTCATTCAGATTTGATGGAGAAATTAAAACCTTTACAGACAAGCAAAAGCTGAGAGAGTTCAGCACCACCAAACCAGCTTTACAACAAATGCTAAAGGAACTTCTCTAGGCAAGAAACACAACAGAAGGAATATACCTACAATAACGAACCCAAAGCAATTAAGGAAATGGGAATAGGAACATACATATCAATAATTACCTTAAATGTAAATGGACTAAATGCTCCCACCAAAAGACACAGAGTGGCTGAATGGATACAAAAACAAGACCCATATATATGCTGTCTACAAGAGACCCACTTCAGACCTAAAGACACATACAGATTGAAAGTAAGGGGATGGAAAAAGATATTCCATGCAAATGGAAATCAAAAGAAAGCTGGAGTAGCAATTCTTATATCAGACAAAATAGACTTTAAAATAAAGACTATTAGAAGAGACAAAGAAGGACACTACATAATGATCAAGGGATCGATCCAAGAAGAAGATATAACAATTGTAAATATTTATGCACCCAACATAGGAGCACCTCAATACATAAGGCAAATACTAACAGCCATAAAAGGGGAAATCGACAGTAACACAATCATAGTAGGGGACTTTAACACCCCACTTTCACCAATGGACAGATCGTCCAAAATGAAAATAAATAAGGAAACACAAGCTTTAAATGATACATTAAACAAGATGGACTTAGTTGATATTTATAGGACATTTCATCCAAAAGAACAGAATACACATTTTTCTCAAGTGCTCATGGAACATTCTCCAGGATAGATCATATCTTGGGTCACAAATCAAGCCTTGGTAAATTTAAGAAAATTGAAATTGTATCAAGTATCTTTTCCGACCACAATGCTATGAGACTAGACATCAATTACAGGAAAAGATCTGTAAAAAATACAAACACATGGAGGCTAAACAATACACTACTCATTAGCGAAGTGATCACTGAAGAAATCAAAGAGGAAATTAAAAAATACCTAGAAACAAATGACAATGGAGACACGACAACCCAAAACCTATGGGATGCAGCAAAAGCAGTTCTAAGGGGGAAGTTTATAGCAATACAATCCCACCTTAAGAAACAGGAAACATTTCGAGTAAACAACCTGACCCTGCACCTAAAGCAATTAGAGAAAGAAGAACAAAAAACCCCCAAAGCTAGCAGAAGGAAAGAAATCATAAAGATCAGATCAGAAATAAATGAAAAAGAAATGAAGGAAACGATAGCAAAGATCAACCAAACTAAAAGCTGGTTCTTTGAGAAGATAAACAAAATTGACAAACCATTAGCCAGACTCATCAAGAAAAGAAGGGAGAAGACTCAAATCAATAGAATTAGAAATGAAAAAGGAGAAGTAACAACTGACACTGCAGAAATACAAAAGATCATGAGAGATTACTACAAGCAACTCTATGCCAATAAAATGGACAACCTGGAAGAAATGGACAAATTCTTAGAAATGCACAACCTGCCAAGACTGACTCAGGAAGAAATAGAAAATATGAATAGACCAATCACAAGCACTGAAATTGAAACTGTGATTAAAAATCTTCCATCAAACAAAAGCCCAGGACCAGATGGCTTCACAGGCGAATTCTATCAAACATTTATAGAAGAGCTAACACCCATCCTTCTCAAACTCTTCCAAACAATTTCAGAGGAAGGAACACTCCCAAACTCATTCTACGAGGCCACCATCACCTTGATACCAAAACCAGGCAAGGATGTCACAAAGAAAGAAAACTACAGGGCCTCCCTGGTGGCGCAAGTGGTTGAGAGTCCGCCTGCCGATGCAGGGGATACGGGTTCGTGCCCCGGTCTGGGAGGATCCCATATGCCGCGGAGCGGCTGGGCCCGTGAGCCATGGCCGCTGAGCCTGCGCGTCCGGAGCCTGCGCGTCCGGAGCCTGCGCTCCGCAACGGGGGAGGCCACAACAGTGAGAGGCCCGCATACCACAAAAAAAAAAAAAAAAAAAAAAAAAAAAAGAAAGAAAACTACAGGCCAATATCACTGATGAACATAGATGCAAAAATCCTCAACAAAATACTAGCAAACAGAATCCAACAGCACATTAAAAGGATCATACACCATGATCAAGTGGGGTTTATTCCAGGAATGCAAGGATTCTTCAATATATGCAAATCAATCAATGTGATACACCATATTAACAAGTTGAAGGAGAAAAACCATATGATCATCTCAATAGATGCAGAGAAAGCTTTCGACAAAATTCAACACCCATTTATGATAAAAACCCTGCAGAAAGTAGGCATAGAGGGATCTTTCCTCAACTTAATAAAGGCCATATATGACAAACCCACAGCCAACATTGTCCTCAATGGTGAAAAACTGAAACCATTTCCACTAAGATCAGGAACAAGACAAGGCTGCCCACTCTCACCACTCTTATTCAACCTAGTTTTGGAAGTTTTAGCCACAGCAATCAGAGAAGAAAAGGAAATAAAAGGAATCCAAATCGGAAAAGAAGAAGTAAAGCTGTCACTGTTTGCAGATGACATGATACTATACATAGAGAATCCTAAAGATGCTACCGAAAAACTACTAGAGCTAATCAATGAATTTGGTAAAGTAGCAGGTTACAAAATTAATGTACAGAAATCTCTGGCATTCCTGTACACTAATGATGAAAAATCTGAAAATGAAATCAAGAAAACACTCCCATTTACCATTGCAACAAAAAGAATAAAATATCTAGGAATAAACCTACCTAAGGAGACAAAAGACCTGTATGCAGAAAATTATAAGACACTGACGAAAGAAATTACAGATGATACAAATAGATGGAGAGATATACCATGCTCCTGGATTGGAAGAATCAATATTGTGAAAATGACTCTACTACCCAAAGCAATCTACAGATTCAATGCAATCCCTATCAAACTACCACTGGCATTTTTCACAGAACTAGAACAAAAAATTTCAAAATTTGTTTGGAAAAACAAAAGACCCCGAATAGCCAAAGCAATCTTGAGAACGAAAAAAGGAGCTGGAGGAATCAGGCTCCCTGACTTCAGACTATACTACAAAGCTACAGTAATTAAGACAGTGTGGTACTGGCATAAAAACAGAAAGATAGATCAGTGGATCAGGATAGAAAGCCCAGAGATAAACCCACGCACATATGGCCAACTTATCTTTGATAAAGGAGGCAGGAATGTACAGTGGAGAAAGGACAGCCTCTTCAATAAGTGGTGCTGGGAAAACTGGACAGGGACATGTAAAAGTATGAGCTTAGATCATTCCCTAACACCATACACAAAAATAAGCTCAAAATGGATTAAAGACTTAAATGTAAGGCCAGAAACTATCAAACTCTTAGAGGAAAACATAGGTAGAACACTGTATGACATAAATCACAGCAAGGTCCTTTTGGACCCACCTCCTAGAGAAATGGAAATAAAAACAAAGATAAACACATGGGACCTAATGAAACTTCAAAGCTTTTGCACAGCAAAGGAAACCATAAACCAGACGAAAAGACAACCCTCAGAATGGGAGAAAATATTTGCAAATGAAGCAACTGACAAAGGATTAATCTCCAAAATTTATAAACAGCTCATGCAGCTCAATAGCAAAAAAACAAACAACCCAATCCAAAAATGGGCAGAAGACTTAAATAGGCATTTCTCCAAAGAAGATATACAGACTGCCAACAAACACATGAAAGAATGCTCAACATCATTAATCATTAGAGAAATGCAAATCAAAACTACAATGAGATATCATCTCACACCAGTCAGAATGGCCATCATCAAGAAATCTAGAAACAATAAATGCTGGAGAGGGTGTGGAGAAAAGGGAACACTCTTGCACTGCTGGTGGGAATGTGAATTGGTACAGCCACTATGGAGAACAGTATGGAGGTTCCTTAAAAAACTAAAAATAGAACTACCATATGATCCAGCAATCCCACTACTAGGCATATACCCTGAGAAAACCATAATTCAAAAAGAGACATGTACCAAAATGTTCATTGCAGCTCTATTCACAATAGCCCGGAGCTGGAAACAACCCAAGTGTCCATCATCGGATGAATGGATAAAGAAGATGTGGCACATATATACAATGGAATATTACTCAGCCATAAAAAGAAACGAAACTGAGCTATTTGTAATGAGGTGGATAGACCTAGAGTCTGTCATACAGAGTGAAGTAAGTCAGAAAGAGAAAGACAAATACCGTATGCTAACACGTATATATGGAATATAAGAAAAAAAATGTCATGAAGAACCTAGGGGTAAAACGGGAATAAAGACACAGACCTACTTGAGAATGGACTTGAGGATATGGGGAGGGGGAAGGGTAAGCTGTGACAAAGCGAAAGAGAGGCATGGACATATATACACTACCAAACGTAGGGTACATAGATAGTGGGAAGCAGCCGCAGAGCACAGGGAGATCAGCTCGGTGCTTTGTGACCGCCTGGAGGGGAGGGATGGGGAGGGTGGGAGGGAGGGAGATGCATGAGGGAGGGGATGTGGGAACAGATGTATATGTATGACTGATTCACTTTGTTATAAAGCAGAAACTAATAAAAAAAATAGAAAAAAAAACCACATTGCATACTTTGTTCTTTTTAGTCAACTAATATTTACTGAATGTCTATTATGTCAGGCACTGTTTTAGGAGCTGGAATCACACTTGGAAATAAAACAAAAAAAAATCCTTGCCATTGTAGAGCTTATATTCTAGTTAGGATAGAGAAATAACAATGTAAACAAATAACATATATAGCATGTTAGATGATGTTAAATGCTAAGACAAGAAAACTCTAATGAGAAAAATAAGGAAGGGGAAACAGTCAGTGAGAGTGTTGTCATCTTAGATAGAGTGACCAGGCAAGATCTCAGAAGAGGCTGGTTTGAACAAAGACCTGCAGAAGATGAAGAAGTAAACCGTGCAGTTGCTATGTGAAGAGGATTCCAGGTAAAGTGGTCATATTAGGCCATGGTCCTGAAGTGGGAGCACAACTGGTTTGTATGAGGAAATCAAGGAGGCTGATATGGTTGAAGCGAGTGATCCAAGAGAAAAGTAGTAGAAGATGTGGTCATAGAGGAAAACAGTGGGAAGGGCTAGATTGTTTAGGGCCTGTAAACCACTGAGAAAACACTGGCTTTTGCCTCAAGTACAACTTGGAATCATTGGAGTGTTTTGAGCAGAAGGAAGACATCATCTAAGTTATATTTTAGTAGGATTATTCTGCTTCCATGTACAGAGTAGAATATGGAGTGGGGGCAATGGCAGAAGCCAGAGACCATTTAGGGGACTACTGCAATCATCCAGGCAAGAAATGATGGTGTCTTGAAAAGAGTCAATAGTGGGGAAGCTGGTAAGAGGTAGACAGAATTTAGATACATTTTAAGAAGAGCTGACAGGAATTCAGGATTAATTGGATAAGGGTTTGAAAAATAGAGATGAGTTAAGGATGAGTACAGGATTTGGCCTGAGAAATTGGAGGGGAAGTCTTGTCATTTACTGAGATAAAGCAGATTGAGAAAGAAACACGTTTGGAGGGGAAGACTAGAGGTTCTGTTTTACACATATTAAGTTTGAGATGTTATTAGAAATATCAAGGAAGCATTTGGTTACAAAGTCTGAGATTTAAGGGAGACTTCCGGGCTGGAGATATAAATGATATCCCTATTAGAGTAGAATAGCCTGGAGGCTGGTAATGGGTCATAAGTTTCTCCTAAAGGAAGATACTGAATTCTGAAATATGAAAATACCTTAGAATTTTTAAGAGCTGGGACTAAAATCTTCCACTCTGTTGGTGCTCATTTAATATCGGTCATCGAGGATGATGAGGATACCTGTTGTCCTGATGTCTCAGCCTTCCAGTGGTCATCTCTTGTAAAATCCCTGAACTGAGTATGAAAGTCTAGCTGAATGGAGGTACAGTAGATAACCTCAAATAGAGACTGCTGTGGCCAACTCACCTTTAACCATGGAGTCAGGGGAGTCAGTGCTTCTAACCTGGGGTCATAAGACATCCTGTGATGCTCACTGCTGCTGATTGCCTTTCCAAGGTGGATAGTGTTACTTAGTGTCCATCAACAATCAATGAATAAAGTGTGCTTTCTAGCTAAGTCCTCAAGGCAGATCTTTGTTTCTGCCATTTTTGTTTCTGAGTCAAACTCCTTTTTTCCTGGCCTTAGCCATTAGCTTCAGCAGCTTAAGAAGTGACTTTGAGAAGACTTCTGTAGATTTAAGCATGTGGCTGAGAAACTCTGAAGCCAGACTGCTGTGCATACAAGCTAACCCTGTTGCTTACAAACAGTGTGAATTTCCATAGGTCAATTATCCTCTATGGGACTCAATTTCCTTATCTGTACAATGGAGCTAATCGTAGTAACCACCTCATATGCTTGCTGTAAAGATTACATTAGGTAATTTACAAAAATCTTTAACCTGGAACAGAGTAAGTTGGAAATAAACATAGGCCACTACCTGCCTGCTACTTGAAGTATGTCATTATTCAGCAAACTGTTGTGGAAGGGATGAAGAGGAAAATCCTCTCTACTATGTCCCATCTAGTTCTTCCTTGATAACCTTAAAGAAGGACTTATTCAAAGGGCCATGTATGATCTTCTCATGGTGCTGGTCAAGAAAACTCCCAGTTGACTGTGACTCTCCATTTGGAATTGGCTTGCAGGGAATAAAGATGCTGTAGGACACTTCTTTATTGTGTCACATCCCTGTAAGTCTCAAGGACTTCATAGACCCTGTAATGCTATCCCTCCAAGGTAGTTTTGGATGAATGAAGAGACACAGAAAAGATATATAAAGTTGGAGCCTGGGGAGAGTGAAAATTCCCAGGAAGCTTCTCAAGCACTACTCTCAAACTAAATTGAACCTTCTTGTTTGAAATTAAGTTTTCTGAAGTGGTGGGCATTGGCCAGGATAAAGGCCTATGAGGTTCAAGATGAAGTGCCACCAGGAAAACAACAACAACAACAACACACAAAACTCAGTAACCTCATGTCTGAAATTGTTAGTTCAGTTTTGTTATTATTTATTTTTGAAATTCAGTTCAGGTATGGCATTTCTAGAAGTGAAAGATTGATCCAGGATTGACTTAAGCTATATTTTCATTGAATAAGAAATATTTCAATTGCATATTAAATTGGTTTAGTTTCCTTGTTTTTAAATTATTCTTTAATTTATTTAGTTTATTTGGAACATGTAATTTGATAGACCATACATTCAGAATTATCCTAAAGAGAAGTTGCCCTTATTAAGTATTTTTAGTTATCAAATCGCTTAGGTTTTCTAACTGTAGGAAGTTTATATCTGGCGACAATAAGAAACAGATCAGATGTAATATATCCCTTTTTAAAATACAAGTATAGATGACATACAATATTATACTCATTTCAGGTGTGCAGCACAGTGATTCAACATTTATATACATTACAAATTGATCACCATGATGAGTCAGTAACCATCTGACACCATAAAAAGTAATTGCAACATTATTGGCTATATTGACATAGGGATGCTGTACAATCCCATTAATTATTTATTTTATAACTGGAAGTTCACTACATCCCTTTTAAATTGAGGATGCAGAGTTCCATTGCCAATACTATTTCTAAAATCACACCACATTTTTTATTTTAAAAAGGAGTGTACATATACACAGGCACAAACACACCTACACACAATTTCTCCTTTTATTGAAACATACATTCATGCACATATATGTGGACAGTGAGCAATAGTATTTGGCCTCTGCTGGATTGTTCTAGCACTTTCTGAAGAAGAAATTAGTCCCAGAGCAGTGGTGTAAAACATACCACTTATTCTAAATGTCATTTTGGCCACCAGTATTTCTTCATTTTTTTTTCTGCATGGTAATTGCTATTCTAGTCCACATAAATCATGACTATTAATAAATCCAAAACAAACAATGGAGCTGGTCTTCTCCTCAGGCAACTTGTACTCTCTCATGGAAAGCCAGTGCTGTCAGTAATCAAAATACAAATTGTTCCCTCAGGAGAAGGATGATGACAGGAAGAAACAGCATACACAGAAAATTATATGCCTGAGAAAGCAGAACTACACTAACAAGTACCTAAGAGAAGCACAAATCTGTTTACACATTTCACACATCAATAGATGTGAAGTAGTTATATCTTGTGGAGTCCTAGAATTTCAGAGTTCAAAGGAATATTAGAGGTCTTTCAGGCCACAGACAAGAAAACTGAAAAGATAAATGATTTTCACAATTCCTCAGAACTAGTTTCCAGCTAAACAGAGAGTTAGATGTTCTGTTTCTGTTCCTCCAAGTCAATTTTTTCAATGGTAATATTCTAAATAGTCTTCTCTCTCAAACTTCCAAATTCTAGGGTCAAGGGCAAAATCATTTGGGCAAATGTACAATGACATGTATACGCCATTATAGTATCATACGGAGCAGTTTCACTGCCCGAAAAATCCTCTATGTTCTGCCCATTCATCCATCCCTCCCCCCTAAACCCTGGCAACCATTGATTTTTTTTTTTACTATTGCTATAGTTTTACTTTTTCCAGAATGTCACACCATTGGATTCATACAGTAAGTGGACTTTTTCAGATTGGCTTTTTTCGCTTAGTAATATGAATTTAAGGTTTTTTAAGTGTCTTTTCATGGTTTGATGACTTATTCCTTTTTAGCACAAAATAATATTTCACTGTGTGGATGAACCACAGATTATGTATCTATTCACCTCCTGAAGAACATCTTGGTTCTTCCATATTTTGATAATTATGAATAAGGCTGCTACAAACATATGTGTGCAGTAGTTTGTGTAGACGTAAGTTTTAGCTCCAAGGAGCATAATTGCTAGTTCATAAGGTAAGAGTATTCTTAGTTTTATAAGAAATTGCCAAACTGTCCTTCAAAGTGGCTGCACAATCTTGCATTTCCACCAGCAATGAATGAGAGTTCTGTTGTTCCACATCCTTACCAGTATTTGGTGGTATTAGTGTGCTGGATATTGGCCATCCTATTAGGCGTGTAGTGGTATCTCATCGCTATTTTAATTTGCATTTCCCTGATGACATGTGATGTAAAGTATCATTTCATGTGTTTTCTGTTTTTCTTTTTGCCACGTGTATACCTTCTCTAGTGAAATTTCTGTTAAGGTCTTTGGCCCATTTTTCAGTGGTGTTTTTAATTTCTTACAGTTGAATTTTAAGAGTTCTTTGTTTATTGGGGTAACACACCTTAACCAGTTGAGCCATTTACAAAGATATTATCCAAGTCTGTGGATTGTCCTCTTATTCTCTTAACATTATCTTTTGCAGAGAAGAAGTTTTTACTTTTAATGAAGTTCACTTTATCAAATATTTCTTTTATGGATATTGCTTTTGGTATAGTACTTAAGAAGCCATTTTCATACCCAAGGTTATCTAGGTTTTCTGTGTCATTACTGTTAAGGAGTTTTATAATTTTGCATTTTACATTTAGATCTATTATCCATTTTGGGTTAATTTTAGTGAAGGGAGTAAGGTCTGTGTCTACATTCATTTTTTTTGCATGTGGTTGTCTAGTTATACCAGCACCATTTCTTGTAAAGACTATCTTTGCTCCATTGTTCGGAGCAAACACTTTATTCCAAGGTATTGCCTTTGTTCCTTTTTCAAAGGTCAGTTGATATATTTATATGGGTCTATTTCTGGGCTCTCCATTTTGTTTACCTAACCTATTTGTCTATTCTTTCACCAATACCACATTGTCTTGATAACTGTAGCTTTATAATGAGCCTTGCATTGAAGTCATGTAGACAGTCCTCCAACTTTGTTCTTCTCCTTCAGTATTGCATAAGCTATTCTGGGTCTTTGGTCTTTTCACATAAATGTTAGAATCAGTTTGTCAGTATCTACTTGCTGAAATTTTCTTTGGAATTGCATTGAATCTATAGATCAAATTGGAAAGAACAGACATCTTGATAACATTGAATCTTTTTATCTGTGAACATTGAATATTTCTCCATTTATTTAGTTCTTTGATTTCATTCAACAGAGTTTTGTAATTTTCCTTAAATAAATCTTATACCTATTTTGTTAGATTTATACCTAAGTATTTAATTTTGGGGGTGCTAATAAAATGGTATTGCATTTTTAATTTAAACTCCTACTTGTTCATTGCTGGTATATAGGAAAGCAATTGACTTTTGTATATTAACCTTGTATCCTGCAACCTTACTATAATTCTTCATTAGTTTCAGGAATTTTTTTGTTGATTCTTTCGGTTTTTCTGCATCATGTCATTTGCAAACAAAGCTTTATTTCTTCCTTCCTAATCTGGGAATGGGTGTTAAAATACTTCCTAACTCATTCTATGAGGACAGCATTATCCCAGTTTGAATCATGAACATAGATTAAAAAATCCTGAACAAAATGTTAGTAAACTGAGTCCAACAGTGTATAAAAGAATATACATTGCCACAAGTTAATAGCTGTCTCCTACTGTTCTTTTAACATTAATGGCAAAGAATGGTGAATGGAGGTCTTCCTCAGCCCTGGCACTCATGACATTTTTTTGGCTACTCACAGGTAGTACGAAATTTTATACTCAAATAGAATTTCTAAGCACAATCTAAATTCAATAAACATCTACATCACTTGTTAAAATACATGTTTTAGCCCTCACCACATACCTTCTAAGTAGGCCTGAGTATGCTTATGAAACTTCCCTGGTGATGATTATATACACTCAGCAGTTGAAAACTACTATATTAGTAGAAAACTCTGCTGCTTCCATAACTTTCTAGGCCAAATAAATTAAAAATAATACTTTGAGAATTTTGTTGAGCAAGAACCAGTAGCAGTGGAACACCTCTGTGTTTTGTCCATAACTTTTCAGGTAAAGGCAAATTTTGGTATGAAGTTTTTAGAGGAATTTTTCTCTTTGTCTCTTTTTTAGTATGAATTCATTTTTAGTGTAAACTCTTACCAAAACAAGGATAAGGGCACAGTGTTGGGGTCACGGTTTTCTCAGTTTCCTTAGCAATTCCTTAGAAAGAACAGATACAATTACCTTTTCAGGTTACTATGAGCTATAGAGACACAGCAAACAGAGAAAATAAGCTTCATGTTGACTAGCAGTTCTTGATAGCAAGTTGAACACCATTTCACAACTTGATGTCTTCCTTAAATTTTAGGTCACTACACAAGCCCATAGAAGCTAAGTTACTTTTAAATTCCAAATAAGATTATTGCACAATCAAGCATTTCTTGATCTTCACAATTCTATATGATATACCCTATTTAGAGTTCTCAAAATGTAGGGAGAATCAAAAAATTAGTTTTTGTCATTGTTAGGTTGCCCATAGTGTTTTTTTGTTGAGCTAAATTGAGTATAAAAACATCTGTTAAGGGATACCATATTGGAAAAAAACAGTAGTTTGTCTAAAAGAAATTCAATTAATGTGTTATTTTTCTTCAGTTGTTTGTTAGAACTCACTGATTTATTATATATTTTTTTGAGTCTCATACTTTTCTATCTTAGGTAGAGAGAGAAAATGATGGATCAAGTGTAAAAAAAGATGAATATTTAAATTTTAAATACTTATATTTAAATTTAAATTAATTAAAATTAAAATTTAGTACCTCACTAGTTACTTTTTAAGTGCTCAAAAACCACATGGGGCTTGTGTCTAACATTTTGGACAGCACAGATTCAGAATATTTCTGTCATTGCAGAAAGTTCTATTGGATAATATTTCTCTAGATTCTTATTTCTTTTAGACATAGGAGTCTAACTGGCATTCCAATAATGTTCCAGAGTTTCAAAGAAAGAAATGATATATTCTGTGTGTTTTGTTTTAGAAGTTAAAGAAACAGAGAACACATTTTAAAACATTTATTCCAATTTAAAATATATTGAAAGTTAGGGAATTTAAAGTGGTTAGTTAGGATTTATCTACCTGAGTAATTTGTGATGTGGATACTGGGCTGTTAAGTAATACTGTTTTATATATTCTTTTTTTTTTTTTTTTTTTAATTTATTTTTTTTGGTGGTACGCGGGCCTCTCACTGTTGTGGCCTCTCCCGTTGCAGAGCACAGGCTCCAGACGCGCAGGCTCAGCAGCCATGGCTCACGGGCCCAGCCGCTCCACAGCATGTGGGATCTTCCCAGACCGGGGCACGAACTCGTGTCCCCTGCATCGGCAGGCAGACTCCCAACCACTGCGCCACCAGGGAAGCCCTGTTTTATATATTCTTAAATGACTTAAGATTTTGAAGTTTTATGATATAGTGAAAATATGAAGATTGTGTCGTAGGAAGGTGGTATAAAAAATAAAAACAGGCTACCTGATTATAGGGTCCATAATCTCACCCACTATGTTATGAGTGAATGAAAAATATCTGTAAGATGTCTATTTTCCATTCTAACTAATGAGGGAGATGACAATATAAACAAAATATTTGTTGTGCTGGGTTAGGACTGTTGAATGTCATCTTCTTCCAGTTTCACATGTAAGTGAAATAACAGAAGCACATTGTAAATGTACTATTATGGGGTAGTGGTAGGCTTGTCAGATAAAATACAGGATGCCTACCTGTGTACGTTGGAATTTTAGATAAGCAACAGATAGTTTTTTAGTATGTCCCAAATATTGCATAGGAAATGCTTATACGAAAAATAATTATTTGTTGTTTATCTAAAATTCAAATTTAACTTGAAATCCTGCATTTTGTTTGCTAAATGTGGCGACCCCAGGTAGAAGAGTTCAAAAGAATTATGATTCGCCAACCAACCGTCTTTCTCACTCTGTGTGCTTTGAGCAGTTTAATTGTCCTGTAGGGAAAAGGTATAGTAGGCTACTTACTGGTCATGGATAACCAAGGAACCATTGAGCCAAGATCATTGAGAGTGTTTTTAGCATTCTTTTCAGAGGGTTTATATCTGAACCAATACATAAAAATATTTGATAACTGTTATATATACATATAATGTAGCCATAATAAAGTTTACTGTTATAACATGACAGTTTGGCCCAACATGTATTGAATAATTTTGTCTCTTGCTCAGCCTCCACTATTCTGAATACCCAATCTGCAGCCTCTGAGTACGGTGCTTCCTTAGGCACATCTGGCACAGTGTGCCCTTGAGAATCACCGTGATACTGGTACTGTTGTTCATACCAGCCCCCTTTGCCTTTTCCAATCCAGGGAATAGATGCTTGGTGGTGAGCTGATTCCCCTCTTCCTATTCTTTAACAGGGGACAACACTGCCAAAACGAAGCTAAGTCAGGCTGGAAATAAATGTGGCTTGAGATAACTTGCCTTTAAAGATGCGGCTGTCGGCTCTCTTTCTCCTCTGTTATTTCATCTTGGGAAAAGAGTATTTCAGTAAAAATGGTAGATGGGTATCTACCAAATTGAGAGAGTCTTCTGTGTTCCAGAATAAAGCGTGGATTTTCCTCTCCCTTTAACAGTGATACCCGGTGATAATCATGCACACTCCCTATTCTCCTTTAACCTGGTTGATGTGTAGGAGTTAAATGATCTTGTTATTCTTGCAGATGTGGCAAAGGACCCCAAACAGCAAGAAATTCAGTTAAGTTCAGATCCCTGGGTGTTGGTGGTTGGTTTTGAAACATAAAAGTTGAAAAGATTCATAAAGAGATGATCAGAGATATACCTTATGGATAGTCTATTTCTAGTAGCAAATAGCTTTATTCTGCTTCTCTTTGAATGTTTCCTTCAACTCCCTCTCATCTTCCCTACTTGCCTATCATATCATGTGGGTGTCTAGAACAATAGCAGACTATGTAAGGCTATATACAGAGTGAAAAAAACCTTCTGAACTCTCTAAGTCTGTGTTAAAAATGTATACCTTTCTTAAGTATTTAAGGGACTATATTGTGGATCTCCATGTGATGCAAGATTGATAAAAATCTCTGAAGTTACTGGAAGCCAGGACAGTATATATATATTTAACATATCCAAGACCTCAATAAGTCCTTGAAATGAAAACCTTGCAAATGACTTAAATAGGAAAATCTACAGTCTCTCTTCTCCCCTAATCATATATAGGCACTGCCAACACACACACACACACACACACACACACAAGGGTATTTTTATTGACTGTGAACATAATGAGCGTGGTAATGGTCCACTGTTCATTATTGCACAGCAGCCGGGAACATGCAATGCTAACAAAGATTTTGATCAAAGCTTTAAGGCTCATAACACTGGAAAATCCAACAGTAAAATCAAGCGCTCAAATTTTGTCAGCTTCACAAGAAATACACAAAAGGCACTCTGTTTGGGGATACAGGGGAGAAACATAATAATACAAACAGAGAGAAGCTGCTTATCCAAAAAAGTGAACTGGCTGAAAAATTTTTCATTGTAGGCTTTGTGATAAATTCTGAATGACCAATCTTTCTAAGAATGTTCTTACTGTGAGCCCCAAGAAATCACCATGGACCTCTGTGGTTGGGATTGACTTTAGCAGCATATAATGTGAAACCCAAATTAAAGAGGCTTTAAAATTATAGAAGCTTAAGTTTGTCTCACTGAAATAGGGAAGATAAGGATTCCAGGTTGGTATGGCTGCTTCACTGACATTAGGAAATACTGTCTCCTTTTTATCTTTCTATTCTACCTTACCTGGCACATGTTTTCCATTTTTGAAGTTGCTTCGTGCTGCAAGAGGGCTATTGTAGTTCCAGACAATACATCTGTGTTCCAGGAAGGAAGAATGAGGAAGCCAGGGAAGCTGAAGGGGAAAATGTCCCTCTTTAAAAAAATTCCCTGATATCCTATCTGATGATTTCTACTATATTTCACTGGATGCAAAGAAGACTGGGAAATGTAATATTTTATGCAGTTATTTTGTTGCACTGGTTAAAATCAGGTTCCCTTAGTAAGGAGAAGTAGTGAACAACTAGCAGCATCTGCCTTTCCATCAGTTTACTGCTGTTGTAATAATTATTTTAAAAAATCTTTATTTGGTATTTTTCCAGTCCCTAACTCTCAGTAGATCTTAGGAGGTAGTCATCAAAACAGAACTTAAACGTAGCAATGGGTAACCCCAACATAGCACTCTATGTGCTAGGCTAATGTTCTAAATGCTTTACATATATAATATTGAAAAAAACTGATGAGAAATGGACTATTATCATCATCCTTTTAACAGATAAGGAAACTAAGGTACAGAGAGGTTTAGTAACTTGCCCAATGACACACAACTAATGAATGTAGATTTGAATGCAGATCATCAAAGCATGCTTGTCAGCAGTCTGCTATACTTTCATTCAAGGTTCAGAAAAAAAATTTGATTTCACATTTTTAAATTTTATTACTGCTACTTAAACTTAAGCATCTCAAAGACCCTGAAATAAAGTACAATATTTTGGTTATATTTTTCATATGCAAAGGTAGAACAGAGGATATGTGAAGGGAAGTTACTGGAAAGTTCTAACCAGAGGGTGACATAATTGGAATAATGTTTAAGAACACAACAGAGGATAAACATTTGTTTTCCAGGACAGGGAGAAAAGATGAGTGAGTTTAAGATCTTGGGATTCCATTTCTCCTGAAAAATTACCTATTTTCAGACCCCCACCTTTGTCTCTCTTTTATGTTAATTGGTTACTTGAATTGTTTGGTCTTTTGAATGGCTGTAGAACTGATCAATACTTTTGCTTCTTGAAGATATCTTTCCCTCACCATGGATCATTACCCTTAAGCATAGACCCTTTTCTCTTGGATAAGTCATCTGTGTTTATTCCATCTCTATTCTGTCTTCAGATATTTTGGTTATAATAAGCAGATCTCTTTTTTTTTTAATTTAGGTAGAGTTCGTATTGTGTTTCCAAGTAATTTATTTGTTTTTACCATCTTAATTTGGGAATTCTGTTCCTGTTACATTTGGAGATCCTTAGGAGAGAAACATCTGCCCTCAATGGCACACACTGCCGGGCTGTTTTGCATAGATGCAGAACACCTAACATCAATACTCAGTCATTTAAGACTGCAGCAGTGCCAATACCCATGTTTACACATACCATAGTGTAGAATGCTTGTTTCTGTCATCCGTGAGCAGATGCCAATTTATTAGGACATCTTCTGATGTTTGGCCACTAAATATTAGCAATACTGTACTGAAAGAGAACATTGGTAAGAAAACAGTGAAATTTACTCTCTTCATTAACAGTCATCAGAGGGTAGGTCTGAACAGAATTGGAAGAGTTATGAGCAGTGAATTGCAGCTCAAAAATAATAATCAAACCATCAGGCAATTTTATTTGGTACCCCAGCATCTACTTTAGAAATTCTTGTCTCTGCTTTTAATTTCTGTCTTGATACTAAAAAGTTTTCTATTTCTTGTCACCTAAAGAAAGTGACAAACTTATTTGCACTAGGGTTTTTGGTACTCATTATTTTTATAAAACAATTTGCTTTTAAAAAGATGAATTGGAGAGAAAAGGCAATGATTAAATGAAATTACATGTTTAACTTCAAGCATGAGAAATGATGTGGAGATGAGAGACCCTTCCAGTGTCTCAGTCATGCTATTCTCCATAAAGCTAGCCCTGATCATAAGGATTATGTTGCTATATCCTGGAAAATGAACAGGTCAAGGCTGGAGCTTAGAGATATGGCATTAGGGGCTCAGAGTTAGGAGATAAATATTTCAAAATACTTAGAAAACTCATTCAGAAAAAAGCTTATTTTCAATAAGAAATAGGTTGTCAAAGATCAAAAGAAAAAAAGGGCAAAACAAGGGGACTATTTACAATTCCGTCTGTTTTTCACTCCTACATCTCTATGAAATAGTTGTATATACTCTCGAAGGATGCAGTAAAACTTTCAAAAGTAGAATTTGCAAAACTTGTATATTTTCTGAGCTTATGTTCAGTATCATACAGATGAGCATGATTCTAAAAGCTTAAAATCCTATTCTGTATATTTCAAGAATCTCACATCAGCTCTTCTATTTGACTTGTTTCCTATAAGGAGGGTATATTTAGTTTTTTAAACTTAAATTATTAGGAGATAATTTTATTGTAAGATATTATTACACACATTATGGTATTGCACAAGATGATTGGAAACACACTGACATTATCTTCCTCTGTGGACTGATTAGGATATTAAAATATGGTAAAAGTGAACAAATAACCACTGTGATCTTTGCAACTTAAAATGATTAAGTATTATAGAAATTTTTAACCCTAAAGTTAAGAGTCTTTTTGTGCATAGAGAAACCATTTAAGTGGAAGCATGCTGTTCTCTATTTTTGGTTAATGCTTTTAAATTACTGTACTCTACTATGCATCATAGCTTGAATCAACAGTTCCAGTTGTAGTTTCCTGATTCTTGCATGCAGCTATGGTCCTGTGATCCTGGAACCAGAAGAAGGGATGGCAGTGTCCAGAATCCAGCAAAGGCAAAATTTCCCTTAGTGATCCACTTCTGAAGTGCTATTGTAGGGGTCATTTTGAAGACCCTGGAACTTGCTCCTCTAAGGCCTTCCAATAATTTTGTAAATACTCATTCCCCCATTTCAAATATTCTTTTCTTAAAATTGCTAGAGGAGGGCTTCCCTGATGGTGCAGTGGTTGAGAGTCTGCCTGCCGATGCAGGGGACACGGGTTCGTGCCCCGGTCCGGGAGGATCCCACATGCTGCGGAGCGGCTGGGCCCGTGAGCCGTGGCCGCTGAGCCTGCGTGTCCGGAGCCTGTGCTCCTCAGTGGGAGAGGCCACAGCAGTGAGAGGCCCACGTACCGCAACAACAACAACAACAACAACAAAATTGCTAGAGGATTTGTTATCTGAAACCAAGCCTTTATTTTTTAACCAATTTTTATTATAGTTAATTTACAATGCTGTGTTAGTTTCAGGTATAGAGCAAAGTGATTCCGTTTTTCAGATTCATTTCCGTTATAGGTTATTATAAGATATTGAGTGTCATTCCCTGTGCTATACAGTAGGTCCTTGTTTATCTGTTTTATATGTAGTAATATATACATTAATCCCAAACTCCTAATTTATCTGACTGAAACCAAATATTTATTGATAAAGTATTTGGTACCAAAAGTAGCTGCAGGCAACAGATTCTTAAGGATGGGAAATTGATTAGTTCTCTGCCATCACTGATTTAAAAGCAGAAAATATCTCTTTTTCTAGTACAGAATGGCATATTCATAGCATGATGCCCACTGTGAAAAGCATTACTAAAAGTTTCACCGATGAATGTACAACTCTTCCAGATTAAGTGATAGCATCCATAGTACACTGTAACAACCACACCAAATTAGAAGCCTCTGAGACAGGCTGTTTCTAATAATACCGAATAATAGAAAAATAAAAATAATAGAACCAGGGCTTTAAATTCTTGGCATAAGGCACAGTTAGAGAAACAGGAAATGTCTATGATTCCTGTAAGTTAATTTCTTTCCTGAATTAGCTGGAGGGCTAAAGTTAACAATGATCAAACAAAATCTGATCCTATCTTGCAAAATAGACTAAACCTACAGACTCCATAGGTCCCTTATGTGAACATTCATTGATTAAAAAAAAGAGCCCCCCAAAATAGAATTTGATATTTGAAAGATTTTATAGGTGTAAGTATTCTAAATGCCCAAGCCCCAAAGAGCCTCCCAGGCAAGCCAAAACCTCCCCCTCATCTCTTGAATAGTCGCCTGCTTTATTGGAGAGCTGACATGACCTCACAGGTCACCTTGGAAGGGAATAACAAGTATATTCTTGCTCTACCACTACTATCTAATTTCCTCCAGAGCTACATTTACTATCAGATCCCAGCATGCCACACTGGCCAATTATAATGACAAACCAAGGAGAAGAAAACTTACATGCCAAAATAATTTCAAGATAATGGTAGATTGTATTTTTGTTTAAAATATTTTCTGTGTTCTCCCCCTATGGCAAATTAACACATCCCTATCTGATTGACTTCAGGCTTGGCCATGAGGCTTTTACTGTGGCAAATGGAATGTGAGTAGGAATGGTGAGTGCAAATTTCTGAGAAGTGTTCAGAGCCGTTGTGTGGTCTGCCAGCATGTGTCTTTTGCTGCCACAAAACCAACAATTTCCAGAAAGGCCCTAATGTTTCAGCTTGGGCTCTAGGATGCAGACAACATAAAACAGACTGTGCCCAACCCACAAATGAGGCATAACATGAGAAATATTTTGTGTGTGTGTGTTTTGCCTTTGCTGGAATCTGAAAATTGTCATCCCGACTTTTGGTTTGGGAATCATAATACCTTAGCTGCATGCAAGAATCCGGAAACCACTGCTGAAACTGCTGGTTCAAGCTTGGTTCTAGAACAAGGAAAGAGTGTCTCTTTCCACCTTTTACTCCGTTTAATGAGGTTATAGATATAAGTCCTGTATGTGTCAATCTGATTCGTGAGCTCAAAAATGAATCTGTAACCCTGTGACAAAGTCTGAGAAATCTTATACTTTGAGTTCTAATAAAGGAAGGAGTTTAAGGATAAATGTTGGAAAAAATAATAAATACAAATAAGAAAATAATAAGTATAAGTAATTAATAAGATATATCATAATATATAAATATTTAGTATTTTTAAAAGCCTGTCTTCAGTATGTGTAGCATTGTTCTATTGTGTTTTCTGTTGTTTCTATTGAGACGTCTGTTTTCAACTTACTGTTTTCCTTAATAGATAAAAAAAATAAAGCACAATAGATGATTTTTACAAAAAAAAAATTTGGTCTGTAGTTGCATTTAATGTCTTCTTGTTGCGCTGCAGCTTTTCTGTATCATTTCTAGGTGTGGCTTAATTTTTATCTACTCTTTTTAAGATTCATTATGATTCCTGAATATAAGGATTTATGTACTTCAATAATTCTTAGAAATTCTCATTGTTATATTTTCTCTCTTCTAGTCATTCTGGTATGTCCTTCTGGGATGTCTATTATATGTGTATACTCACATATATATGTACATACAAATATATAAACATATAGAAAACCTTCTTATAACGTTTCTGTCTTTTGACCTTGTTACTATATTACAGTCTCTACATAATTTTCTCATATATGTGTAATCCAGATAACCAATAATACAGCAATATTTAAGTTGCTGGATAATTTATCCACTGGCTTATTTTATTTCAGTGGCTATATTACTTACAACTTGAAGTTCTGTTTTGGTCTTTTGCTAAACTGGCAGGTATTTTTCCATAGCATCATACTACTGCCTCTTTTAAGCGATGCAATTCTTTATTCTCTGCTGGTTCTCGTATCTGAAATTCTTTAGAGAGTGCAGTAGGTTGAATGATAGACTCTCGAGAAGATATATTCTTATCCCCAGAACCTGCCAATGTTACCTTATTTGGAAACAGGGTCTTTACAGATGTAATTAAATTAAGGATGTGAAGATGAGATCATTCTGGATTATCTGAGTGGGCCCTAAACCTAATGACCAATGTCCTTATATATATGAGACACAGAGAGGAGGAGATGACAGAGGCAGAGATTGGAGCAATGCAGCTACATGCTAAGACATGCCCACAGCTACCAGTAGCTGGAAAAGGCAAGGAACACAATCTTCTCCAGAGCCTCTGAGGGGAGTTCAGCCCTGCTAGCCCTTAGACTTCATATGTCTGGCCTTGTGAGAATCAAGTTTCTATTGTTTTAAGCCATCAACTTTATGATAATTTATTAGGGCAGCCCTTGGAAATGAATACAGAACAAAACCTTGCTCTCCTTGTCTTGGCTACTCTCCCTCAGGGTTGATTAGTTCCTCATTCACTTAGTACTTTCAGATTGTGAAGTCTTGTTTGATGTTTTTTGCACACTGGTTTAAGGACATGTCACTCTTAAAAGGTTATACATTTAATTATTCCAGAAGACTGAGGAGTGTCACTGGTCTGGACCAACTTTTTAGTTTTTTATGTTAATTTTTAAGATGTTGGAGGCTCCTAATAGATCCAGATAGTAAAAATGTCACCCTCCCACCCTAGACTGTGGGTAGACAGGGCAGTTGATTGTGAATTCCCTGAGAACATTTATTCCTGTCCTGGCCAACCCTCCAGCATTAGTTAATTTTGTTTTAGTTCACCCTTTCTTGAGAATGTAATACTCTCATTTTGTGTTCACTCTTCAATTTTAATCTCTGATAATTCTTTAATTTTATGCAAGAGCAATTATGGCTTTTAAAGGACTTAAAAGTGTTTATTCCAGTATTTATTTCTAAGTAATTTGTGGCATGAAGTATAACAGGACATGTGATTGGCTTAAGTTTGTAACAGAGGCCCAAACGTTGTACAGTGCATTCCAAATAAATATTAAATCATTAAATAAGTTTGTAGCAGAGACCCATAATAAAATTGCAACTTCCTGATTATATGAGGGAAAATGGCTGAAGGGTTTATGAGATTTCTCTATATTAATTTATGCAACTGTATGTAAATCTATAATTATCTCAAAACATTTACAAAATAAAAATAAAATTGGTTAATCCACATTCGAGTTTATTTCTTTTTTACATGGGAGAATAGCTAAGTCCATGTGAAACAGCTTAGGGTTTTATATTATTTAGGACTTGAGCTGTTTTCAGCTTTCTGCTCTATAATTTTTTATATTACAACCCTTGGCTTCAAGTCCCAAATTGTACTTCAGTTAAGATACTGATGTTCCCAGAGCAGATTGGAGGTAGAGAGAAAAAAGGACACACTTTTCCTTTCCAGGATACACCCCCCAAATTGCATATATTATTCTCTCTCACCTTTTATGTCAGAGATTTGTTGTATGACCATACTTTTCAGCAGTTGCCTGAGAATTGTAGCCTTTACTCTGGGTGACCAATTACCTATATTAAAATCAGGAGTTCTGGTTTTATGAGAGAAGGGAGTTACCTAGAGGTCTCTGCCGTTGTCCACATATTATCTAATACAAAAATCTCTGTTAGTATTTTTTTGCTATAGAAGGTAACAGAGAAGGAATATGATCAAGCTATATATATGTATTTGCTAATTCAAAAACTAGAATTCTGGGGCTTCCCTGGTGGCGCAGTGGTTGAGAGTCCGCCTGCCGATGCAGGGGACACGGGTTCGTGCCCCGGTCTGGGAAGATCCCACATGCCGCGGAGCGGCTGGGCCCATGAGCCATGGCCGCTGAGCCTGCGTGTCTGGAGCCTGTGCTCCGCAACGGGAGAGGCCACAACAGTGAGAGGCCCGCGTACCACCAAAAAAAACCCCCCAAAACAAAAAAAACCAACTAGAATTCTATCATATAATTCAAGATTCTGAAAGAATATCTGTAAAATAAAATTACACCTTTGGCAGGTTATTAAGCATTAAGCTAGCATCTGCAGAATTTCTAATCATATTTATAATTCATTATTATTATTATTATTTTTAGGATGGGCCTTGGGAATGGGCAAAAACTAATGTGATTGTATAGTTAGGAATGAAATTTCTGCAATGTATTTTTTAATAAAGTATTAAATCAGCCAGAGAATTTTTTTTTAAGTTTTTAGTTAAAGAGCTTTGCATGAATGCTTCAGGAAATCATATGATCAAAATACTTGAAAGCTTCAAAATACTAAATTGTATGTATAGCACTGTTCTTTGAAAATCGAGGTTTGTTTTGAAAAGAAAGAAACCTTTCTTCATGGAACCTTAGCAATCCATGCTATCATTCACTATGGCAACAGAAAAGGAAACAATAGTGGACAGTAAAATTTGGCATCCAGGCGGCAGTGAAGAGGTAGTGGGAGCATTTTCTTTCTCTGTCAGAGTAGTTCTCTCCCAAAAGCTAATTCAGTGATTGTTCCAGCTCAAATGAATTTGTTAGGTATGTTTTTTAAAAATTGGAGTGTGTTGGCCTAACACTTAGCAGTTTCTCAAGAGAAACTCATTAGTCACTGGAGCCATTGTTTAGTCTAGCCCTGCCTTAAACATGACTTCAGTTCAAGCAAATATCATCCCATCATCGCAAATAAGACTATATGTTTTCTCATTGGTGGGTGGGAAGTAGTAGCGTGCACAGATCTCTCTCTTCATTAGCTAATTTTTTTTTTTTTTTTTTTTTTTTTTTTTTTTTTTTTTCTGTATGCGGGCCTCTCACTGTTGTGGCCTCTCCCGTTGCGGAGCACAGGCTCCGGATGCGCAGGCCCAGCGGCCATGGCTCACGGGCCCAGCCGCTCCGCGGCACATGGGATCCTCCCAGACCGGGGCACGAACCCGTATCCCCTGCATCGGCAGGCGGACTCTCAATCACCGCGCCACCAGGGAGGCCCTAGCTAATTTTTTATATTATTTGAAGACTTGTCCAGGAATGAATATGCTTTGTTATTGGCAATATTCTGTTTAAAAGGATGCCTTATTAAGTATATCCTACACATTAAATTCATTGAAGTGACAAAATATGCATAAAAACATGATGCCTTAAGGGCAGAAAAAATTCAGCAATGCATTCTCAGACTGATCATTTTTTAATCATTTATTTACACAATGTGATTAAAGTGCTATTTTATTTGATCAGTTTAAGCCTCAGTGACAATTTGGTGCATGAAATACATTCCCTATTCAGTAGTCTAAATTATCTTCTCTTTAGACTTCTGGAAGATTGTACACTTAATTCTATCACTTGTAAAAATAAGAATTGGAACTGATTAGACTTTCCTCTAGGGATATTCCTAGGTATGATGTTTCCAAATTGACAAAGTTCTGTAATTTCCTCTGAAATATAGCTTTTTTATAAAATACTGTTGGGCTAGTTTCTTAAGAAAAACAATTTACAATTATAGTAGTGCTTTGTATTTTGCAATACAAGTTCACATGTATTATTTATAGTTAAAAATAACAAAAATCTGAAGGTTTTACTGAAATTATAATAAGTTTTATACCTTAGGACATATACAGTGAAGTGTAAATGGGTAAATGAAAATCATGTATGTAATATTTCTCAAATGGTACATAAAATTCTATCTTATATTTAGGTATATCATATATATATGCAATGGAGAATGATAAAACAATTGTGACAAAGTGTGAAAAATCTGGGTAAAGGGTATATAAGAGGTTTTGTGCTTTTTTACTATTCTGCAACTTTTCTGTAAGTTTGAATTACTTTAAATCAAATTAACAAAAAAGAACTGACGAGGATAAGATGTATTTGATTCAGCCCCCCGTTTACAGGTGAGCAAACTGAGGAACAGGTCAGGAAAGTCATGTATTAAAGTTATAGGGGCCTTCAGTGATAGAGCTAGGAATGAAATATAGGTGTTCTGATTTCCATAAAGGGCTCTTGCACGACTCCAAGCTTTATTTACACAATAACTAGGAGAGTAAGGTAGCACAGGTACTATTATTTCCATTTACAGATAATCCATTTACAGATAAAAAACAGACTAAAAGGGGTTAAATTAATCTTCTTAGGTCACATAATTAGTAGGAGAGCAGAAATTCTCACTTGTATTATTATTATTATTATTTTTGTGGTACGCGGGCCTTTCACTGTTGTGGCCTCTCCCGTTGTGGAGCACAGGCTCCGGACGCGCAGGCTCAGTGGCTATGGCTCACGGGCCCAGCCGCTCCGCGTCATGTGGGATCTTCCTGGCCCGGGGCACAAACCCGTGTCCCCTGCATCGGCAGGCAGACTCTCAACCACTGTGCCACCAGGGAAGCCCCACACTTGTATTTTGATTCCAAATTTTGTATTCTTTCCATTATGCAATGGGTCAATGTATGCGTATATAAGAGAACATGCTTCTGCTTAAAATCAGGAAAAAAATGCACAGTTAAAGAAAAGAAACGCGGGCTTCCCTCGTGGTGCAGTGGTTGAGAGTCCGCCTGCCAGTGCAGGGGACACGTGTTCGTGCCCTGGTCTGGGAAGATCCCACATGCCGCGGAGCAGCTGGGCCCATGAGCCATGGCCGCTGAGCCTGCGTGTCCGGAGCCTGTGCTCTGCCACGGGAGAGGCCACAACAGTGAGAGGCCCGTGTACCGCAAAAAAGAAAAGAAATGCTTTTTCCTTCAGAATGTATCAATATATAAAGATATAATAGAACACATTATCATAATATTCCTGGAGGCTAATCAGCAGTGGAATTAAGGTCAGGTATTATTTGTGTGTTGTATTATATTCCTCACATATTAGGAAATAATACCGTTCATGGTATGAATGAAAATTCACTGCCTATTGACATTGAAAGTAAAGTAACAACAATTACAATGAAGCCAACCAATTGTAAATTCTGTTTTAATTTATTTGAATTAATTCTACTGCAATATTTAATTTGTTTTGACTTATCTGACTCAGAGGGAAAACTCAAAGAACCATAACAAAAACTTCATTTTGTGGATAGGATTTTCTCATTGCTCTGCGTTTAAGGAGAATGATCTTTGTTATTTTTATTTCATGTTGGGAGTGTAGTCATCATTCTAGAATTAAATCCTATTAGGTGCAATTTGTATTTCTCTGTTTTAGCACAAGTTTCCCCGTCGTTGTATTTTCAAGGTGTTCTCTTCACCCTGAATTTTGCTACATTGAGTCAAACACAACCTATTTATGATCTTTAAGGACATTTGTACTTGAATTTGCTATATTTATCATATTATGTAAGCTCAATACATGTTTATGAAATTAAAAACATTATAAATGTATATGGTATATATGCATATCATATATATGTTACATACATTCACATATGAATATATATGTGAGAACATTGGGGAATTCAGGGTAAGGTAGCAATCGTACTAAAAGTTCACTGAAATAATCAACATTTTTTTAAAGGGAAAATTTTACATTAGTCCTGGAAACTAGTCCAAAATAGAGAGGATTCTTTTAAGTATGAATTCAACCAGTTTAAAAAGGTGTCTAAGACTAACTGACAAATCTGCCCCCTCTGAAAAACAAGGCTTTTCAGAAAGTGGATGAAATTCACTCAGAATCCCATGATTGCTCCCTAGTTTGCAGTGGTTAAAATAGGGGGATATTTACAATATTTTTATCTTATCAAAAATTTTTTAAAAGATTGGATCAAAATGGCCATATTACTAAGGAGTGAATATGGACTCATATTACTGAAGATCCCGAAATTATTTCTCTTTAAAATAAAAAAGTCCAGAAGTAAGAAGTCAAGGGCTTGGCATGAAGGCTCTGTGGTTTCAGTGAAGACCATGTTTAGTTCCTTCTGCTCTGTCATCCTAGATGTGTGCAATATCATCTCATGGCCACTGGAGCTTCAGGCATCCATTTGCTTTGTGGACCAATACAAAGAGGAAACACAGACAAAGACAAGGTGGCCCTTCTCTATGGGTCAATTCCTTGTAACCAGGCATCCTGAAAGTATGTATAACATTTTCTCATACATTCCATTGGCTAGAACTCAGCCAATTGGCCACACCTACCATTAAGAGAAGCTAGAAAATGACGTCATTTATTCATGTGCATTTTACTCTGTGAAAATTTTGGTTTTGTTACTAAGAAGGCAAATTTCTTAATTATTTTTTTGGGTCAGATCCATAAAACTGGTTTACCTAATACTTGTTTCAGTTGTCTTTTAGCAAGATTTTATTGTTAGTAAAAGCAAGAAAAGTTAAAGCAAAAACTAAATTTCTAAGACTCCCTAAAACCAGAGTTCTGGTCATGATTTAGGTTTGTCAGTCAGTTCACTTCCACAAGATGTTAGTTTAGGGCTGAATTACACAGGGACAGAGAAAGAATTGCGGTCTCTATTTTGCTGGTAAATCTAACCTAAGATGATACAATTCTGTACCCAGCACTGGATTCCACAACTTTCTGAGCATGGTGACACACCAGCTTCACTGGCAGCTCAATCCTGTGGTATCATTTCTGGAAGCTTATTCTAGTGTCAGTTTCTGCATTCCTCTAAATAAGTCTTTGTTCAAACACCTAAAAAATCCCAGTGTGATTAAAGAGCTACAGTAGGTTCTGTTGTCTATATTTAAAAACTCATATCAATAAACACAAGATATGATAAATACATGTTATTTAATTAAATTAATAAACTCACCAGGTTACAAAAAAATTGAGGAATTTCTGAAAGATACAAGTCTGAAAGCTTCAACTTCTGAAAGATACAAGACTGAAAGCTTCAATATAAATTAGCTTAAACTTTTAATAAAAACAGTTTAAATGATGGTAGTTAAAATATTTTAAATCGATTGCTATAGAAATAAAAAATGCAATTTTGAAAATGTTAATGTATCCAAAATGGAAAAAATATTTTTTAAAAGGAAATAAATTATTCTAGACAATAACATTGTAATGAAGCAGGAAAAACACAAAGTTTATGTTCCATGACTAGAAAACATAGGCTCTTGACATACAGAAAACAAAATCCAATTTACGCTCTCTGTAAGAGATACACTTAATGGAAAATAAGTAAGAAAATATGAAAAAATGATGTACAATGACATATTTGGTGAATTGTAACAAGAAGGGGGCAAGTAGGGTTGTGCTTCTACCTAATATGTAGAAAACTGGAATGAGCATCATTCTCATAACAACTATAATAATAATAATAACAATAAGGCAGAAAAATTAACAAATCATAATTTTCTTGAGCCCATTAGATAACTGAAATTGCTTGGAAACCACCAAGTAGGATGCAATCCAAGGGGAGACAGGCCCCTTTGAGGAGACAGGACACAAGCAGTCACGCAAAGGGTGCAGAACACAGGAGGGAAAGGCACTAGGCACTGTATAAATGGGTAAGAAGAACTCAAATACAAATTTTAAACAAATTCTTAAAGGTTGAGTATGGACTATCACGAGAGTGTAGAATATTTGGGAGTGGCAAAAGGGGGATTTACACCAAATGCAAGAAGAAGAAAGGAGATAAAGTAAAATTGAAAATCAAAAATTACTAAAATTTAAAACAGAAAACAATAGACAAAAATAATGAAACTGAAAGTTGATTCCTTAAAAAGATTGACAGAATTAATGAACTTCTAGCCTATTGATCATGAAAAAAGGAGAAAAGACAAAAATTACAAACATTAGGAGTGAAAGAGGTGACAAAACTATAGCCATTGGAGACATTACAAGAAAATAAGGCAATACTACAAATAACTCTCTGCCCATAGATTTGACAACTTTGTAAAATGATCAAATTCTTTGAAAGATACCAGTTTCCAAAACCTCACTCAAGAAAAACAGATAATCTGAATAGTTTATTCCTATTAAGGAAATTGAACTCATAGTTTAAATCATTGTAACAAAATTCAGATCCATGTGGCTTCTCTGGGGAATTCTACTAAACACTTAAGGAAGAAATAATATCAGTTCTCCACAATCTCTTCTGGAATATAGAAGAGGAGTGAACATATCTAAACTAATTTTAAGGAAGAAAGACTACCTGATTCTGATATCAGAATAGATACTACAAGAAAAGAAAACACAGACTAATATTACTCATAATCATAAATGCAAAAATTCTTTAAGTTATATGTATCATCAGATGGGGTATATCCCAGAAATGCAAAGGTGATTCAACAAATTGATCAGCATAATCAACAGACTAAAAAAGAAAAGCAATTGACAAAATTCATCATCAGTTTATGACACAAAGTTTCAGGAAACTAGGAATAGAACGATACTTCCTTAATCCGACAAATAGCATCTGTAAAAGGTCTACAGCTTACAAAATACTTAATGATGAAGGGCAGAAAGCGTTCCTTTTAAGAAAGGAAGCAAGGCAAAGACCTCTACTCCTACTCAGTATCACTCTGGAGGACCTACCCAGTCATACTGGATTAAGGCTTACCTTAGTCAATTCATTTTATCTTAATTAACTTCTTAAAGGCCCTAAGTCCAAATACAGTCACATTGTGAGGTTAGGGCTTCAATATATGAATTTTAAGGGGACACATTTCAGTCCATAACACTATTAAATGCTTATATTATAAAAAAATAAGGTTTTAAATCAATGACCAAAATTTCATGTTAGAAAACTAGTAAAACAAAAGAAAATAAAGCCCCAAGAAAATATGATATAACAAAGATAAGTGTAGGAATTAATGACATAGAAAAGAAAATAATAAAGTCAACAAAATAGTTTTTTTTGTATAGTTCAATAATATTAATGAATCTCTTGCTCACCTCACCAAGAAAATACAAACAAAAAGGACATAAATTACTTATATCAGGAATTGTCAATATCAGGATAAAATGGACAAATTTAAGGCAATACACAAACTACTAAAGCTCATTCAATAATACATACATACATATGTGCATACAACCTGAATAGTCCTACATTTACTAAACATTTACTAAATTTGATCTAGAATTCCTAGATCAAAACCTTCCCACAGAGAAGGTTTAGCCTCAAATGGCTTCAACAGATGAATTTCCCCAAACATTTAAGGAAGAAAGTATTGAAATTCTGTAGAAAATCTTCCATAAAATATAAGAGCAGGGAATACTTTCAAAGTCATTTCAGGAAGCTAGAATTACCCTGATAGCAAAACCAGAAAAACACATTAGAGAAATTTCCAGACCAGTATCACCCATGAATATAGATGCAAATATCTAGCAAAATATTTCCAAATGGAATATAGCAATATATAAAAAGTATATATTATGAACAAGAGCGCTTTATCCCAAGAAAGCAAGTATGGTTTGGCATTCAAGATCAATTAGTGTAATTCATTATGTTAAGAGATGAGAAAAGAAAACTGGTATGATTTTCACAATATATTCATAAAAAATTCAACGAATTTAATAGCCTTCCTTGATATACACTCTCAACAATTTCAGAATAGAATAAAATGATAAAATGCACCTACAAAAACTGGTTAGCATCGTATTTAATATTGACATCTGAAGTCTCCCTGCCAAAGCTTGTGAGCAGGGCAAGAATATTTATTTTTACTACTTATATTTCATAGTATACTACAGATCCTAGTCAGAATAAAATGGCAAGAAAAGAAATAGAGGTCAAATAAAACTTTTTCATTCACAAAACTCCTGTTTAAAAAAAAACCAAATCTATGGAAAAACTACTGAAAGAAATAAGTGTGTTTAGCAAGGTCACATGATATAAAGCCAATATAAAAACATCAATTTTATTTATTGCTAGCAATAAAAATTGGAAATTGATATGATGTAAAAATGGCAAACATAAAAATCTTGATAAACTGGGCTTCTTCAAAATTAAAAAAATGTTTCCACTTTAAAAGACACTGTTAACAAAATGAAAAGACAAGCCAAAATCTGGGGGAAAATATTTATAAAACACATATTTTATTCCAAACATATGAAAAAAACAAATACAGTTCAATACTAGGATTAATGACTTGATTAAAAAATGGGGAAAAATTTGAAGAGATAGTTCATCAAGAAAGAGATATGGATGTTAAATAAACTTATTAAAAGATGCTCAATGGCATTAGTTGTTAGGAAAACACAAATTAAAAACACGAATGAGATACCACTATACTCTTATTAGAGTGTCTAAAATTAACAAAAAA
This sequence comes from Mesoplodon densirostris, assembly GCF_025265405.1. Lineage (NCBI taxonomy): Eukaryota > Metazoa > Chordata > Mammalia > Artiodactyla > Ziphiidae > Mesoplodon > Mesoplodon densirostris. Next base: position 33,226,849 of record NC_082674.1, read on the forward strand.
CCCCGACATTATCAAGTAAATAACTAGGTGACTTGAAATCTCATACTTTCAGAAAAGAAGAAATGTAGAACAGAGCCTAAGAATTTCTCATAAAGCTAGAGTTGAAATTACTAGATGGTCCAGCATTCCACTCCTAGGTATTTACCAGGAGAAAACAAGACATATGGTTACATAAAGACTTGTGTACAAATATTTATGGCACTTTCAAAAATAATGGCCAAAAACTGGAAATAATACAAATGTCCATCAATTTGTTAAACAGAATGCAATATATTGTTAAAATGGAATACCATTCAGCAATAAAAAGGCATGATGTGCTGATACATGCAAAAACATCAATGAATTTCAAAACTTTTTGCTAAATGAAAGAAGACAGACACCAAAGACTTTATGATTCTATATCAGGGTTCATAAAGTCATAATCAAGAGAAAGCAAATCACTATTTTCTAGGGACCATGGGTTTGGGGGAGAGGACTGACTGCTAAGAGGCAAGAGGGTACTTGTGGTGAAGGAAATTTTCTGAATCTAGATTGTAACGGCAGTCATGTAACTATATACATTAGTCAAAACTCATTGACTCATGTGCCCAAAATTGGTGAAATTGATTTTTTGTAAAATGTACCTCAATGAATTGATTAAAAAATAAATATTTAAAAATGCATAAAATAAAAATAATAATTGTGTTAGACATAGTATGGAGAAAATTTTTTTGTAAACAAATGTTTTTTACTGTGCTAAAATATACATAACATAAAGTGTACCATCTTAACCATTTTTAAGTGTACAGTTCAGTGGTATTATATATACATTCATTCACATTATTGTGCAGCCATCACCACCATCCAACCCCATAACTTTTTCATCTTGTAAAACTGAAACTCTATACTTGTAAATAATAACTCCCCATTCTCCCCTCCCACTCACCCCTGGCAACCACCATTCTAATTTCTGTCTCTATGATTTTGACTACTCTAATAAGTACCTCATATAAGTGGAATCATACGGTATTTGTCTTTTTGTTACTGGCTTATTCCATTTAGCATAATGTCCTTAAGGTTCATCCATGTTGCAGCATACGTCAGAATTGCCTTCCTGTTTGTGGGTGAAAAATATTCGTTAGATGTATATACCACATTTTGCTTATCCATTTATTCATCAGTGAACATTTGGATTGCTTCCATGTTTTAGCTATTGTGAATAATGCTGCTATGAACATGGGTGTACGACTATCTCTTTGAAACCCTGCTTTCAATTGTTTTGGATATATACACAGAAGTGGAATTGCTGGATCATATGGTAATTCTATTTTTAATTTTTTGAAGAACCATATTTTCCACAGCAGCCATACCATTTTATATTCCCACTAACAGAGCACAAGGGCTCCAATTTCTAGTATGGAGAAAATTTTACCTACCTTATTGGGTTTGTGTTTTTATAAGCACCGAATAAGATTATGTATGTAAAACCCTTAAAACATTGCCTAAAAACCAGTAAGTACTCATTTAACGCTGGCATTGAATACTATTAATGTTAAAACTATGAAAAAAACGCAAAACCTCTTTCATGATATACTTCAAAGGACTGAGAAAGACATTGGAAGATTCAAATAGTTTAAATGTTGTTATTACTCCTATGCATATTTTAATTTAAGACAGTACAGCAGCATTAGGCAGTATTCACGTCATCTCGAGGAGGAGTCTTACCTTGGAAATCTGGCCTTCTAATGTGAGAGCAGGATTTCTGAACTGGAGCACGCTGAGCCACGATGCTTAGAAACTGTAAGAGATTTGAGAACCTGAAAAAGGTCTGCTTTTATTGTAGGTTTTGCAAAAAAAAAAAAAAAAAAAAGGAAGAAGAAGAAGAAAAAGAAAAAAAAAAAATTGGACCAATGGCCTGAATGGTGCAGACCTCCTAAAAAGGTTGTTTACAAATGGAAAAAAAATTCAAACACACCAGGATGCTCCTATCTCAGAGTATTTGTGCTGGCTGTTTCCTGTACCTGGAATACTTTCCTCCCATATATTGGAGGGTGGGTCCTTCACTCCCCTCCTTCAAGTCTTTACTTAAACACCACTTCAGTGAGGCACACCCTGACCATCATATGTAAAACTGTGACTCCCACTCTAGCCAGGTACCCCCGTTGTGCTTTGTTCCATAAGCACTTAACACCTCCTAATGTACTATGTAATGTAATTACTTATTATATTTATGATCTTTTGTTTCCTTTGCTAGAATTAAACCTCCATCAGAGCAGGGAATTTGTCTTTAATCAATTTTTTTTTCCATTCCTATATCACCAGTCCCTGGCATTTTGTACATATTTGGCAAAAGTATGATGAAAGAAAAGGGGAAATGAATGAAAAGTATGGTAAATATTAAACATTGAAGAGCAAGAAAGAAGAAAATAAATTTGCACTTTGAGAAAAGAAGGCACATATCTCTAGTCAAACAGACTTCATCATATGCCTGAGAAAGGAGAATACTGATACTTTTCTGTTACCCTTCCTTTTACAAGGTCTGAGCCTCGGGTTAGATCCCTGGGCTTGAGAGCTCTATTCCTTCCCCCTTTTCTCTTTTTAAATGGTTAGTTTAATTTACTCAGGTTATAGAAGGAAATGTAATGACTATTCTTCAAAGTTGACTGAACATTAAAGTAGTAAAGCTGCTAGGAGAAAAGAAAGATATAACTTGAACTGGCAGTAATTAAATTGGAATGACCTCTCTCAGTCTAGAGAAGGGCATTTTGAATCAGATGATCAAGAGACAACATTTCCTTGTCATTCCAATGTTGCTGTTTATTTAAATGTATGCATTACACTGAAGTACAAGGAGTTAGACCGATTTGATTTATTCTCATCAGTAGTTCAAGATTCAAATTAGAGACAGCAGCTTTCAATACCCATCTAAATGTCCCTGCAATACTGATCACCTAATTTTACTGAATTTATTGCCATCCCAGGCCAGTGTTTTGCTTGCAAAGTAGAGTTTAGGATCATGTAAGAGCAAAGGGCCGGGATCATTGTTTGGATTCTATTGATGAGTATAACAGACAGGAAATCTGCCATGGAGATAATATCTGTATGCTACCTTTTGTCATCTTTTTTCCAAGAAGACTCAGGGAGAAGTTGCTTTGAGAATTTGACATAATGTTTATCAAAGGATTTTTGAAAGAAGAAAGTTATGGATGAATAAGATAATTAAGCATAGACTGATGAGAAAAATGAGAGTTTCCAAATCCATCCAGTAACTTTATTATGTTTTCTTCTTTCTCTGAGCTCCTGGGAATAAATGAATATATATATTTGTAAATGTACATCTAATAACTGATAATATTTAATGCTGGGATATATTTAATACTGATGACGATCTTCTGATGACTAAATACCTTATTTCCTAAGTATTACACAAAAAGAATAATTCATAATTTAACTTTTTGCCAACTAGATGAATTTTTGAACATTTCAAATATGCTTTTTAAAAAAATTATATTAAAAAATTTTAAGTAGGCTGATAGATAAATATCAATCAAGCCATATGCCCATTTGTAGTTTTTAATTCATAGTAATTATTAGGTAAGCGTGCCTATTTTTATCAGACATCCAAAATTACTTATAATTTTGTAATTCTATATTTGTAATTCTCACATCTATGGAGATTTTACTAAATTATGGTTATTAATTCAAATGAACCCTCTGAAAAATATTTCAATCAAAATGTCTCTCACTAACAGCCTGCATTGGTTTTCTCCTCTGAATATATATTTTTTCTTCTAAATCTCTTTATTTATATAAAATGCAAATTTTTTTCATCAATGCAAAGATGCAATTGAATGAATTCTTTTGCTATTTGATTGGCTATAGTGTGCTTTTCTTCCAGAAAATGATTGAACTATTTTTGTCAAAAGATTCAGCATTGCATTTGGTTCAAGCACATGTATATAGCCACTTGTTCACTCACTTAGCCAAAATAAATTGCATCAGTAAATTCAGAAATCTAATGACAGATTTTTTAAAGAATCTTGATGGTACTATTTGCCAATCTGGTCAATGATTTTGGCCATTAGGACAGTCAACATCCCTATTTCCATGGCCACATTTTATATAATTTGTCATATATGTTTCCAAGAAAGTTTAATTGGAGGTATGGACTCTGAATAATAATGTCTCGTATTAATTACTTGATATTTTAAAAGTGATTTCAAAACTTTCAGAACAATTTCATACTATTAAGGAAGCCATAATTGAATCAGATCAAAACTGGAAGCACAGTGCTATTAAACACCAAAACACACAGAGATGATTATTTGTTTTATCCCATGTTTGGGGTAATATCAAGAAGTTAGTAATTAAAAGATAATAATTCTTTAACATAGCCTTATTTCTTTTTTGGATATCTCAGATTTTTTAAACTCTTTTATTTCACAAGCATTGCTTTGTTTAAATTTTAATGGTTATCACTTTTTTTCATCATTGCCTCAGTTATGGAAGTAGGTATGGGTAGATTTATCTAGAATAATAATGATAAAATGGTCAAAATGTGGAAAGTTGATTTTAAGAGAAAAGTTAATGAATTATCACTACAGGGAAGATGGCAGAGTAGGAAGACCCTGAACTCACATCCTTCCATGGCACAACAAGATTACAACATTTTTCAGAACAACTATAGATGAGAATGACCTGAAGACTAGCAGAAAAGATCTTCTACAACTAAAGATATGGAGAAAGAACCACAACAAATTGGGTAGGAAGGGTGGAGATACAGCATAATAAAGACCCACACCCCAGGTGGATGACCTACACCCCAGGCAGGTGACCCACAAATGGGAGGATAATCACAATTGCTGAGGTTCTCCCCAAGGAGCGAAGGGTTCTAAGTCCCACATTGGGCTCCCCAGCCCAGGAATCCTGCACTAGGAAGAACCCCCAGAGTGTTTGGCTTTGAAGACCAACAGTGCTTGATTTCGGGAGAGCCAGAGGGCTGTAGGAAACGGAGATGCCTCTCTTAAAGGGCACACACAAAACCTCACACACTCCAGGACCCAGGGCAGACATTTTTCCAAAGAGGAAATGCAGATGGCCAACAGGCATATGAAAAGATGCTCAACATTGCTAATCATCAGGGAAGTGCAAATCAAAACCACAATGAAATATCACCTCACACCTGTTGGAATGGCTATCATCAAAAAGAACACAAATAACAAATGTTGGTGAGGAAGTGGAGTAAAGGGAACCCTTGTACACTGTCAGTGGGAATGTAAATTGGTGCAGCCACTGTGGAAAACTATATGGAGGTTTCTCAAAAAACTAAAAATGGAACTGCCATATGACCCAGCAATTCTACTCCTGAGTATACATCAAAAAAAAAAAAAGCTACTAAATTGTAAAGATACATGTATCCCAATGTTCATAGCACCATTATTTACAATTGCCAAGATATGGAGCAACCTAAGTGTCTATCAACAGATGAATTGATAAAGAAGATGTGATACACACACACACACAACACACACAATGGAATACTATTCAGCCATAAAAAATGAATTTTGCCATTTGCAGCAACATGGATGGACTTGGAGGGCATTATGCTAAGTGAAATAAGTCACAAAGAGAAAGAAAAATACAGTGCAATATCATTTGTGGAATCTAAAAAATGCAACAAACTGGTGAATATAACAAAAAAGAAGCAGACTCATAGAGATAGAGAACAAACTAGTGGTTGTCAGAGAGAGGAAGGAGGGGCCATTTAGGGGTGGGGGAGTGAGAGGTGCAGACTACTGGGTGTAAGATAGGCTGAAGGATGTATTGTACAATGTGGGGAATATAGCCAATATTTTGTAATAACCGTAAATGGAAAGTAACCTTAAAATTATATTAATAATAATAATAATGAAGTGAAAAAAAAAAGAGCCTGGGTCAGACCAATTTGCTGATCTTGCAAAGCCTCCCAAAGAGGCAGGAGGCAGTGGGGGCTCAGCTTGGGAACATAGACACAGGCGGCAGGCATTTGGGGGAGCTTGTTCTACCACGTGGACACTGGTGCAGGCAAGCGCCATTTTGGAATCCTCCCTTTAGCTTAATAACACGTGGACCTGGCTCCACCCATCAGCAGGCATTAGCCCAGTTAGAATGTTAGAAGGCCCAACCTTCTACCCAGTCCAAATTAGGACTAAAATTACTTATAGCCAAGTCTTCACATCCATGAGAATTTGTCTCAGATATTCCTTTTCATGCCAGTTCTTTGTTCAAAGCCTTCTCTAGACTTTTATTATATCTGTTTACAAAGTCTTGCAAAGATGTGCATGGAAATTGGTGTATTATGGTGCTTGCTTAAATACTCCAGTTTTTTACTCCTTATTTGATCAGCATAGATTCATAAGCAGATTTTTCCTGTGATGTAGACTTGTACTATAAAGTCGTGAGTACGTAATCTTTTTTTCCACATAGCTTACCACACAGTCAGTAGATATGGTAGTTCTTCAGGCTAAAGTGATCATGCTTTCTTTAGATACTAGGTACGCTGATAAATTATGTCTCATAAGCACAGGTTAAGCTAATCAATTACTGTCCTGCTGTGTCTCTATAAACACATTACATTGCCTCTTTATACCTTTGCCAGAAAAAAAGAAAATAATATCTACCAACTTCCCTCCTCAAGGGTATTGCAGGAGTTAATAAGTATGCAGAATTTTCAAGGAAAGAGATAGTGCTTAGAGCTCTGTGGAGAAAACACTTGTATATAAATGCAATATATCATTATTACGGGATCTCCTAGCAGCCTAATGAAATGAACCCAATGCACTCTAGGAACACATTTTTTACTTGGGCCCCATCCAACTCACCAAACACAATTAGTACGTGAAACTTTTGTCATAACCATAAACTAAAACAACCTGGAACTCTGTATGATGTAAGCCATTCTGGATTCTGTCCAGTTAAATATTGAAAGTACTATGAGCTCTTCATTATAATTTGATTCTATGAGAATGCTTTAAGCACGGGTTTCCAAAGTGTTATTTAGGGCTCCTAAAGGAAAGCAGCATTTGACAACCCAAAATATGCCTTTTGAGCATACAGATTATTTTAGGCTGATTAGTTTTAAGAAACAGTAGACATGGGAAATGCTCTGAAAGCTGAATAGAAGGTACCCTTTTGCAAGAGACATTTACATTTATCAGGGAGGTCTCCATTTATAAGTGTGTCTCCCTCTCTGTACCAGGAAGAGCAGGATGACTTTAAATCTCTACAAACTGTTACCAGTGGAGAAAGCAATGGACAGAAATCTGCATAACCACCTTACCTTCGTTCACTGGCCTTTTGCTCATAGCCTGCTCCCTCTCCCCCAACATCTTCTTTTGTCTTTAGTTGGAGATGGTATTTAAAATGGTGGCTTGGACCATTCTGGGCAGTTACTCAGTTTTCTTGGGTTTCTCCCATGTATACAGGAGGTATATTTGTTATTAAACTTCCATTTTTCTCCTGTTAATCTGTCTTTTGTTACAGGGGGATCTCAGCCAAGAACTGAGAAGAGTGGAGGGGAAATTATTTTTCCTCCCCCACACTCCAAACACAAAGAGTTTTGTTTGTATTTCTGCTTGGTTTTGGCAATTTTTTTCTTTTTCTAAAACAAATTCAAGTTGGATTTTTTGAAGTGTTTAACACATATTTTACCAATGACGGGATCCAAGTTTCACAAATTTTCTCTTTCCCTTCTAAAAATGTTACCCCCTCTGCAATCTGATTTCTCTCCTTCCTTTTAATTTCAAACTTGTGAAAGAGTAGTTTTCATCTGTCACTTTCATTTCCTTTCCTCCCACTTTCAGCTTAAAAAGAGAAATACTCTTGCTTTGCCCTCTCCAATATACTGATTCAATTTTATGGAAGGTTACCAATAATGTTATAGATAAACCCAGAAGTTTTAAAATTCTTATTAGAGTATAGTTGATTTACAACGTTGTATTAGTTTCTGCTGTACAGCAAAGTGAATCAGTTATACATATACATATATCCATTCTTTTTTAGATTCTTTTCCCATATAGGTCATTACAGAGTATTGAGTAGAGTTCCCTGTACTATATAGTAGGTCCTTATTAGTTATCTATTTTATATATAGTAGTGTATATGTGTTTCTTATTTGTTTGTTTAATGTCCTTACTCTCCTTCCTATGTCTTGGTTGCATTTTATGAAGTGAATTCAGGTATGCTTCTTGATAACATTCCCTTTCTTTATGTTCTATTATACTTTACTCATTTCCACTTAGTTCTCATGCTTTCTCTCTAACTTTCTTATTTTTTGTTGAGTATTATCATTTTGAGTAATACCTTTCCAGAAAGCCTAAACTTCTACCCTGTCCAAGTTAGGTCTAAAATTACATAGAGACCATGTCTTTACATCCATAAGGATTTGCCTTAAATATTCTTATTATGCCGATTTCCTTCCTTGTACTTTTTTATATCTTTCCACTTTACAAAGTCTAGCTGAGTACAGTGTATTGTAGGCATTCAGTAGATGTTGTACAGATCAACATGTGTCTGATTCCTAAGCATTTATTTCCATTTTTCTGTGTTGCTTATCGTGTTTGGTATCTTAGTATCATGATACACCTGAGGACTGCATCCTAAACCTCTTTTAAATATTTTTCTTTTCTCCAATTAAGTGGGAGTCTGGCTCAGGGGTGAGATAGCTGGCCACAGATTCTTCTGCACCAAGCGTGTCATTGTGTCAAGCCACCTCTGCAACTGCTCCTTGCTCTCTCCTGCCCTCTGGTGGCTGTATGCTGTACACCCCTTCCTACAGTGGTATAAATAAGAAAATAGCCTAGATGAAGACCTAAAATGTTCTGTTCCCACAGGCTGGATTAGTGTGGGCTGAGCTAAGTAGTAAGAAGAACTGGTGTGGCCTATCATGGGAAGATTAGATCCAGATCATTAGGAGCTTGGAGCCCCATGAGTGTTCCTTTCCTTGCCATTCAAGGCAAGCTGCCTACAAGCAACACCACCTACCCCCATCACCCCCTGGTCTTTCAACAGATAACGCAATTCTGTGTGTTTCAAGATTTCAATATCTCTAATCCAAAATATCCCTTGTGAGCAAAGTCTCTTTTCAATTGCTTAGCACATTTACAGTACCCATTAAAAGTAGGAGGAGTTTCCTCTACACTTGCAAGGTTCAGGATGTCATGGGTAGGAAGGAAAGCTCATGGAACTAGTATTTATATGGGGCTGAGCAGAACCATCTCAAAAATCCCCTAAACTGCTATATTTATAAAAAATTCTTATTGGTCATAAGATACAGTCTCAATTAAAAGTGATACAGTTTTAAGCTATGTGTCATGGAAAGATTAACCACCCAACCCCTTCTTTTCCAGCTCACATACATGCCAAATAAAGGACATACATTAAAGTCTGAAGTTTCATTCCTAAGTGAAAAAATGGAGACAACAGTATCACTCCTCCATCACTGTTATTTTAGGACTAACGATAACTTTGCTTGGTTTGTACACTGTGTAGTTTTATGCACACAGAAGGGATTAATGATGTGATCATCTACTACAATATATTATAAGCATTCAGGCAATTATACATCTCCTTAAACTTGTAGTCATGAGGAGCATGACACAGTGAGAGGTAGTAACACTCTCAGGTTATTTGACTTATTGTGTTGTAAGAACTCTTTATATATTGTATAAATGAATCTTTATATAACATATATATTTATATATATGTTATATAAAGTAAACAAAAAGGTCAGCCACAGAATAGAAAAAAATATGTAGTTGACCATTGAACAACATGGGTTTGAGCTGCACAGGTCTGCTTACATGCGGACTTTTTTCAATAAATGCTACTATAGAATAACACTAACCATGGTTGGTTGAATCCAGGGATGTGGAACCTCAGATACAGAAGACTGACTGTAAAATTATTTACAGGTTTTCAGTTGTTCAGGGGAGTTACTCAGTTTTCTTGGGTTTCTCGCATGTATACAGGAGGTATATATGTTATTAAACTTCTGTTTTTCTCCTGTTAATCTGTCTTTTGTTACAGGGGGATCTCAGCCAAGAACCTAGAAGAGTAGAGAGGAAATTATTTTTCCTCCCCACACTCCAAACACAAAGAGTTTTGTTTGTGTTTCTGCTTGGTTTTGACAATTATTATTTTTTTTGAAAACAAATTCAAGTTGGATTTTTTGAAGTGTTTAACACACATTTTACCAATGATGGGATTCAAGTTTCATAAATTTTCTCTTTCCCTTCTAAACAGGTTACCCCCTAATGGTGCCCCTAACCCCTGTGTTATTCAAGGCTCAAATATATACTTACATATATATACATATATATATATACACACACATGCATACACACACACACACACACACACACACACACACACATATATACACATACATATAATATAAGCAGTTGGAAGTGTGAAGCTTGCCCTTTCTTCCCACCAAAGCAAGTGGTAAGTTGAAGAGAACCAGAGATTCTGTGTCTGGAATACATATACTTAGAGTAAGAAAGCTTAGTGAATAGGTTGAGAAAAAATCTGAAAGTAAAGATCTTTTAGCCTTGTCAACTCTCTGGCCCACTGGGAAGAGATTATCATTCCGAATGTCATGTGCCAATATGGAGACGATGGTGAAGCAGCTGAGAGGGTTTAGCTGAGCCTGGGCTGGGATTTCTAAGCTGACATTTGCAGCCATGTGTCTAGGCAGGGACCCAGAAATTCCTATATTCTCAAGGAGAGAATGCAAAAAAAGTAGCTGTATGTCTGGTTACTACTATGGGGGCAAAGTATCTTGGTCATTATGGGCTACTGCAGACTACTTTGGAGACCAAACTGGCGTGTCAGTCTTCGTTCAGGGAGATACAGAGCTCCTTAGGCTCCGGTGGGAATAAATCAGCAGCCCGGGAGAGCTATAGCGTTGTGACTAGGTGAGGAGGACATAATTCATTCCCGTACACTAAAAGGATGCTTACGAATAGGAACAGACTCACCCAACCTCAGGGATACCGGCTCCCACATAGCCAGAGGAGAGCAGCCCCATGGCCAGCATGAAACAGCGCAAAACACCAGCCCCAGTCTCGTGGTGAGCCCTATGCCATGGGAACCGTAAGCCTTCTTTTATTCCAAGATGCCATTTTAGGAGGGAAGAGAGATGGAATAAACAGCCTTAACAGAACTTGGAATTTTAAACTGTCTATATACTTTCAGAATAGGAATTGTTTGAACCAAAAGAAACTTAAAAATGAGAAAGTGAGATATCCTGGCTGAAATATCTAAAATTTCATTTATTCCTATTTCCAGTGAGTTATAGAAGTGAAGTAGATATACACTCTCTCCACATTGAAGGAGTAACTTAAATTCTTAACCCTGCTATGTAGGTAGTAAAGTAGAATTCAACCTAGTTCTGTTCTATCACCTCTGCACTGAAACAATTTATATATGGTTGGCCTTAAGGTATAATTGAAGGTCAGTAGAATATTACAGGTTATTATAATTCAGATAAAGCATAAATTAAATGTTATTATCAATAACATAGCAACTACATACATTAAAAGTCTGCTACAACACAGGAAATGTATGTGTGTGTGTGTGTATGCATTTGTATATACATATATGTAAGGTGATCTAGGCCTAACAAATTGCTTGAGGGTTGAGGGACATCTTTTTTGTTCAGTAACCAGGCTATGTCACCTGGAGTGGGAAAAATTAAATCGTGGAGAGGACTTTCACAAATTTTCAGTAAGAACTATACAAAACTTGATGTTTCCTGGAACAAACTAGTTTCTGGCTAAAATTCAATCTCTCTTTTCTTTCAGTGTGTCCCAAATGGTCCCACAGATCTCCTTTCTGGGAAATAGACCTATAGGGAGCCATGTTAGGAAGTAGTATTCTGTGTTCGGTTTCTGATTTACTAAGATGTTCTGGGGAACCGCTTAACTTCGAACAGCTGCAAATTCCTGGTGTGAAAAGTTAACCTCTTTTAGGTGGTTGAAAATAACTGGTGGAAATAATCCAAAAGTATTTTGGTAAATCAACAGGAGCTTTAGGTAATATTACAAATATGAGTAAAGAGATCGTGTGTGTGTGTGTGTGTGTGTGTGCGTGCGCGTGTGCACGTGTGTGTTTAAACAAAATCTATTTGGGACAACAGCAAACTACAGTGGGGAAAAATTGGTTTTGGAACATAAAAGTCTCTCAGTCATCACAGGGAGCAAATTCTAAATATATGTCACATGGAATATGTATGTGGCCAATGTACCCTGGAAATTCTTTAGCTCTCTGGAAGGAAATAACCATCTTGGGTGTCTTTTATAGTTCTTTAGGGCAACTGTGGTTCTTTTCAGATTGATAATAAGGTGCGTGATCTGCATGGTTGAGTTTGCTGAGTTGTGAGGGAAACCTGCTAATTGGAAAAGGTGCCGAAGTCAGAAACAGTCTTGATCCTGGCATGTGAGCTATTATATCAGAGCAGTCTCAATATGCAAACTTTGGGAGGAAGATAAAAGCTTAAACAGTAGGTGATGGGAAGGTGTCTCTTTGTGAAAACAATCTGGAGAGGGAGCAAAACATTTTCTCTAAATCATTTTCTCTAAATCAGTTAAGAGAACAGATGCTACTGAACTAAGATTTCATGTACCAATAATAACTATCCATTCTTTTTGCCAGCTTATCCCATCACTAAAGCACAAGGCTCTACCTCAACGTATTACCATAATCTAGTGGAATCAAGCAAGGAATCATCTATCTTATTTTTCATTTTTTAAAATTCATTTTATTTTATTGAAGTATAGTTGCTTTACAGTGCTGTGTTAGTTTCTGGTGTACAGCAAAGTGGTTCAGTTATACACACATATAATAGTTTGCACCTGCTAATCCCAAGCTCCCAGTCCATCCCTTTACTCCCGCCCCGACCCCGGCCACCACAAGTCTGTTCTCTATGTCTGTGAGTTTATTTCTGTCTTGTGGATAAGTTCATTTGTGTCATGCTTTAGATTCCACATATAAGTGATATCATATGGTATTTGTCTTTCTCCTTCTGACTTACTTCACTTAGTATGATAATCTCTAGGTCCATCCATAGTGCTGCAAATGGCATTATTTCATTCTTTCTTATGGCTGAATAGTATTACACTGTATATATATAACACATCTTCTCCATTCATCTGTCAATGGGCATTTAGGTTGTTTCCATGTTTTGGCCATTGTAAATAGTGCTGCTATGAATGTAGTGGTGCACGTATCTTTTCAAATTGTAGTTTTGTCTGGATATACGCCTGTGGGATTGCAGGACCATATGGCAGTTCTATTTTTAGTTTTAAAAGGAAGCTCCATACTGTTTTTTGAAGTGGCTACGCCAATTTACAAGGAATCATCTATTGTAAAAGGACAGGGGGCATCAAGCCAGTTATTGCTACCATATGGAAGAATCCATGAGATAACTGTTTTTTAAATATCAGCTATTAATTTTGCCATCATATATACAAACCTAATTACCAAACATCTTTAATTCTACATTTCTTTCTTGATAGATTTTATAGTCTTTGTTATTTTGTTTTCAAACAATAAGATTTAAAATGTCATTTCTGTCTTTCTCACTTTCACCTCCCATCAAGGTGTTTCTCTGTTCTCACCCACATACTTGATTGTATTTTAGAATGTAAAGTAAAACAGCTTTTAAAATGATAAGGCTTTCATAAAGTACAAATTGGTAGTGGAAAAACAAGAAGAGAATATATTAAAAAAACCCTCAGATTGTGGCTGAATTTCCAAGGAGCTGTGGGGGACTGAAGACATGGGAGTGATAGTTTTTAAAGTGATTAAATGCTATGAATGTTCTTGTAAATTTCACATAATAAATGATATAATTGTATAAATGTATGTTCTGCAGCAGGATATTCTTTCAGTTTGCTGACCTTTTGAAGAAGTGTGAACAGGATCACGTGTCATTCATCTTACATGATTTATATACACTTTCTCTAGCTCCTTGAATTATAAAACTTATTGGGGCAAAAGTGACCCTTGAATTTTCAATTTTCCTGAAACGTTTACAATACAATTTGTTTTGTTTTAGTGAAATATATCTAAATACGTGCAATATGTTCCCCAAAGAGTTAAGAATACCTGTTATATTCAGTGTATGATATGCCCTTATTTCTATATTCAAGAATATATGACCTCTTTACTTCTCCATTATTTCAAGTACAAAACTCATCTCCAGTTGGCAGTTTTGGAAAAACTTGGAGTCTTAATATTTCCAAACTAGAGTTAATTTTAACAAACCCATATATTTCACATATGTATAATAGGGCAACGATGGAATCCAGTAGAAACTGAACCTTCTTTAAAGCACAGACTGAATAGAGAAGTGGGAGGCTTATTGTCACAGTTCAATGCAGTTTAAATACTGCAAAATTAAGTAAAATTGCAATTAAACAAGAAGCAGAAAGTCAGCCAAGCATTCCTTTAATCCTTAAGCCTCTCACTGAATATGTAACAGTTAACATAAATCTGAGCACTGCAGATACATAGGTATAGAATAGACTCTAGCAGAGAAAAAAATTAAGGCAGTTTTCGTTTTCGCATAAGTGGGAGGTCTGAAAAGCCTTAGTCGACCAGCATTATCATTGTAATTTATTTTCTCAAAACTTCTTCCCCCTCTTTTGGGTCTTATTAATAATTGTGCTTAACAGAATCCAGCAGCACATTAAAAGTATCATACGGCATGATCAAGTGGGTTGTCCCAGGAATGCAAGGATTCTTCAATATACACAAATCAAACAATGTGATACACCATATTAACAAATTGAAGGGGAAAAACAATATGATCATCTCAATAGATGCAGAAAAAGCTTTTGACAAAATTCAACACCCATTCATGGTAAGAACACTCCAGAAAGTAGGCATAGAGGGAACTTACGTCAACATAATAAAGGCCATATATGACAAACCCACAGTCAACATCATTCTCAATGGTGAAAAACTGAAACCATTTCCTCTAAGATAAGGTTGCCCACTCTCACCACTATTATTCAACATAGTTTTGGAAGATTTAGCCACAGCAATCAGAGAAAACAAAAGAAATAAAAGGAATCCAAATCAGATAAGAAGAAGTAAAACTGTCACTGTTTGCAGATGACATGATACTATACATAGAGAATCCTAAAGATGCTACCAGAAAACTACTAGAGTTAATCAATGAATTTGGTAAGGTAGCAGGATACAAAAATAATGCACAGAACTGTCTTGCATTCTGGTATTCTAATGATGAAATACCTTGAAGAGAAATTAAGGAAACACTCCCATTCACCACTGCAACAAAAAGAATAAAATACCTAGGAACAAACCTACCAAAGGAGACAAAAACCTGTATGCAGAAAACTGTAAGACACTGATGAAAGAAATAAAGATGATACAAACAGATGGAGAGATATACCATGTTCTTGTATTGGAAGAATCAACATTGTGAAAATGACTATACTACCCAAAGCAATCTACACATTCAGTGCAATCCTTATCAAACTACCACTGGCATTTTTCACAGAACTAGAACAAAAAATTTCACAATTTGTATGGAAACACAAAAGACCCCGAATAGCCAAAGCAATCTTGAGAACGCAAAACGGAGCTGGAGGAATCAGGCTCCCTGACTTCAGACTATACTACAAAGCAACAGTAATCAAGACAGTATGGTACTGGCACAAAAACAGAAAGATAGATCAATGGAACAGGATGGAAAGCCCAGAGATAAACCCACGCACATATGGTCACCTTATCTTTCATAAAGGAGGCAAGAATATACAGTAGAGAAAAGACAGCCTCTTCAATAACTGGTGCTGGGAAAACAGGACAGCTACATGTAAAAGAATGAAATTAGAACACTACCTAACACCATACACAAAAATAAACTCAAAATGGATTACAGACCTAAATGTAAGGCCAGACACTATCAAACTCTTAGAGGAAAACATAGGCAGAACACTCTATGACATAAATCACAGCAAGATCCTTTTTGACCCACCTCCTAGAGAAATGGAAATAAAAACAAAAATAAACAACTGGGACCTAATGAAACTTAAAGCTTTTGCACAGCAAAGGAAACCATAAACAAGACAAAAAGACAACCCTCAGAATGGGAGAAAATATTTGCAAATGAAGCAACTGACAAAGGATTAATCTCCAAAATTTACAAGCAGCTCATGCAGCTCAATATCAAAAAAACAAACAACCCAATCCAAAAATAGGCAGAAGATCTAAATAGACATTTTTCCAAAGAAGAGATACAGATTGCCAACAAACACATGAAAGGATGCTCAACATCACTAATCATTAGAGAAATGCAAATCAAAACTACAATGTGGTATCACCTCACACTGGTCAGAATGGCCATCATCAAAAAATCTACAAAACATAAATGCTGGAGAGTGTGTGGAGAAAAGGGAACCCTCTTGCACTGTTGGTGGGAATGTAAATTGATACAGCTACTATGGAGAACAGTATGGAGGTTCCTTAAAAAACTAAAAAAGAACAACCATATGACCCAGCACTCCCACTACTGGGCATATACCCTGAGAAAACCATAATTCAAAAAGAGTCATGTACCACGATGTTCATTGCAACTCTGTTTACAATAGCCAGGACATGGAAGCAACCTAAGTGTCCATCAACAGATGAATGGATAAAGAAGATGTGGCACATATATACAATGGAATATTAAAAGAAATATTTTGTTAGCCATAAAAAGAAATGAAATTGAGTTACTTGTAGTGAGGTGGATGGACCTAGAGACTGTCATACAGAGTGAAGTAAGTCAGAAAGAGAAAAACAAATGCCATATGCTAACACATATATATGGAATCTATATATATATTAAAAAATGGTTCTAAGAACCTAGCGACAGGATAGGAATAAAGACGCAGATGTAGAGAATGGACTTGAGGCCATGGGGAGGGGGAACGGTAAGCTGGGATGAAGTGAGAGAGTGGCATGGACATATATACACTACCAAATGTAAAATAGATAGCTAGTGGAAAGCAGCCACATAGCACAGGGAGATCAGCTTGGTGCTTTGTGACCACCTAGAGGGGTAGGGTAGGGAGGGTGGGAGGGAGACGCAAGAGGGAGGAGATATGGAGACATATGTATATGTATAGCTGATTCACTTTGTTATAAAGAAGAAACTGGCACACCATTGTGAAGCAGTTATACTCCAGTAAAGACGTTAAAAAAATATTTTGTTGAGATATGGTTGATTTACAATGTTTTGTTAATTTCTGTACAGCAGGGTCATTCAATTATATATATATATATATATATATATATATATATATATATATATATATATATATATTCTTTTTCATATTCTTTTCCATTAAACCCTGTTTCATTTTTAAATCATACGTGTTAGCATGTAATAATTCTTAAAAATATTTAATATTTAATAATCATCTGTTTATTTTATGCCCTCAAGTTATGCGTAGAGTTCAAAGTACCAAATTTTTGTTACTACTCTTACTTCCGTTATGTAGCCACAATATATTTAATTGTGTTTGCAGGTAAGAAAAACATTTAAAAGAAAATACATGAGTAATCAAAATAAAAATAATTGTGCTTCATTGGTTTTGCTGATACTACTATCTATTATTATCTGCTTGTATATGTGTGGTGCAGGTCTCTGTGACTAAAGCAAATGTCAAAACAGAGAGAGAAAGGGAGAAAGAGAGATAATGCTAATTGGCAGCATTAGAGGAGAGAATGAAGACTCATAAGTGTGTGTGTGTGTGTGTGTGTGTGTGTGTGTATAAGAATATAAGTCATCAAAGATGGTCACATGTGCCTGAGGGTGATCAAATATGACTGTTGCACAAGTAGGAAAACTGAGCCAAATCAGGATTCTGTGGGGTATGTTAACGAGTGAATGAGAATACGGAAATGGGAAAACAGGGAAACAAGAAAGATACAACTTACTCCTTGATAGACACAAAACAAAATAAAGATAAAAAAAATGAATATGGTGAGTTTTAATCATGATTATTTAACAATTAGGACTAATACTTTAATGGAATACTATGTTTCCATAGTACACAGTTTGAAAACTTCTTAGTAAATATCTAGACTTAGAAATAAAAACTGGGCATTTCCAAGGGAGGATTCCATGTGCTAAAGAAAATACTGACACTACAGAACTTGAATGCCTTGTGTATGAGACCTGGTTACCCATTTATTGATGAGAATAAACAATTATTGTGTTAATAAGTAGATATTGGTAATATACTTGGCCAATAAATATACATTAGCACTATAAATTATATATTGATGGGAACAAATAAATACTGTGTCAATAATTTTGTATATAGGTGTCAAAATTATATATACATAATATTATATATTCCGCTCAGTCTGTATGGGCAACTATTCAATGCATGTATTTAGATTGAATGAGTAAATATTAACTTAAATAATAAAACTGGGAAACTAATCAGCTCTAATTTTAATTGCTATTTATGTCAGTATCTTGGAGCTTAACATATGCAGAGAATTTTTTCCTAGATAATATTTTTGCTTTAATTTATCTTTATTTCTTTATCCGTTTCTCTCATGACCAACTGAAAAGACATCCTCTTGTGAGTGAGTCGCTAGAGCGAGGCAGTGGATGGAGACTGAAAGAAACATTAGGGAGTGGAATTCACAGTCTTGGCATCATCAGGGATTAGTCAAGTCATTATCGTGTGACCAAAGTATGTGTCACATAAGAAATTTTCTCTGGTTTAGAAATCTTAAACCAAGGGGCTGCTGTATAGGGTTGTCATGTCAAAATTATTACTTAGTAGTTATAAGACTGGTTTTAGACACTTAATAAACTGAAAGAATTTAGGTTATAATTTAAAAAAATCTACCCAGAATGCAGTAGTGTGTTTTTGGTATCATGTCCGGTTTAGTTACTTTGTAGGAATTGATTTACCTCTGTGAACTTTCAGGGGAAAGAAATGTTGCTAGACAGAAACCATACATTGCAAATGTCATCTGGTCAGTTTGTTGTTTAATAAGTTGACTGCTTGTAAGTCACCTGAGTTTGCATATCTGCCTTTATCGTGGAGTGTCCTAGAATTCTAGCATATTAGATCAACTGAAAGATGTACACAGTAAATTTTATGTTATGTAATTATCTAAAAGAATTCCCCAAATCATTGTGTTTGAAATTAGCTATGAAACTTAAAGTGCCTTTACACAAAATAAATGAAATAAAGATTTTCATAACACTTGCTTGAAAACAGGGCAGCTTTCAGAGAAAGGGAAGGTTTAGTTAGTACATTTAAAAGATCTGACTGCAAGAGCCCCTGCAGGTCATTTAACCCAGCCTCCTCCCTGGCAGAGGTAGGATCACAATCTAGAAACAGTGACCTGGAGGGGAAAAAAACTCCTTTTTCAGCCTCAATTTTTTTCATTTGTAAAATGAGAATCAAAACAGCCCCTTCCTTACAAGGTTGTTGGGTTTACAACACAACTTGGTCACTTGGGAATCTTATGTCATGAGCAACCTAATACAAAATTTTCACAGACTGGTTTTCACTTGTTTTGATGTCAACAATAGATTATTTTTAATATTTCTAACCCTCCTCCAACACACATACCAAAATGTAAAATTCCCTCACCTCTTCCAGAAAATTTGGACAAGCCCTGACACCTTCTCTGCCTCAGAATTGGAAGAATCCATTTGACTTGGATGTTAATTGTTGATTTGTGAATTGAAAATCTACCTACATACCATAGAATAGTGCTTGGGTCTGAACTGTAATTGAACATAATTTTTTTGAGAAAATTGTGCCAAACATCAAAAGCTCCAAATTTATTTATTGTTAAATCCCTTTGCTCTCTTCTCAGAAGGCATTAACATTATTCTCCTCAGCACTCATTTCTGCTGTTGACATTTCTTGTTGAAATTCCAAACCTACCGGGTCACCTTGAGAACAGTTCACCAGCAGAGACTTTTTTCCCCAAAGAAATTTATCCCATGGTGACAGCAAAATGCCACTATTCTCAAAGCCAGATTCTTTAAACAAAACAAAGCAAACTTTGTGATTTTCTTCTCTTACTGTGAGTCTGATGGACTTGGTCTCCAGATACCAAACTGTTTTCCTCTTCTTTTCAGCCTCTTTTTATTACATTGCACATGTCACTAAATTCGCTACTGTGAAAGATGGACAGGAGTCATGCATTTCCCAAGAGAATTTTCAAGCAGCCACGAAACTTTAGGCAAAAGAATATTTTCTTGATTCATCATCTAGTTCTGAATCATAAGTCAAATGTAGGCACTGAGTGGATATACCCGGCAACCAAAACAACCAGAAAATAATGTGATATGGATGACATGGAGGGAACGGGAAGCAGTGCTTTATTTATGGTCTTTGACTCAAGAACAGATGATAACTACAACCTGCTGAATGTTTCCATTCATTCCTTCTCTTTCTGCTTTTCTTTTCTTGCCCTTGTCTTCTCCACCAAGTAGAGTATTTTTTTAATTTTTTAAACACTTTTTTATTATGGAAAATTTCAAACACACACAAAAGTAGAAGGAGTAGTGTAATGAATCCCCATGAATCCATCAATTAGCTTCAAGAATTATCAACACATGGCCAGTTTCATTGATATCGCTCTCTTCTCCCCTCTCCATTTTTTTATACAGTAGGTCCTTGTTCATTATTTATTTTAAATATAGCAGTGTGTACATGTCAATCCCAAACTCCCTAACTATCTGTCCCCCGCACTCTTCCTCCCTGGTAACCATAAATTCATTCTCTAAGTCTGTGAGTCTGTTTCTGTTTTGTAAATAAATTCATTTGTATCATTTTTTTTAGATTCCACATATAAGCAATATACAATATTTCTCTTTCTCTGACTTACTTCATTTAGTATGAGAGTAGATAGAAAGACTTTTTCAGTGAATGACGTTCATAAATGTGAAAGCTACAAAAGCCTTCCCTCTCTCATGTATTCTGTATTCTTTATGTCTAGTTCCAGTCCAGACCACTACTGAACCAGATGATATACACATGGAATGTTTAAGAGCTGTACATTTCACAGTGGGCATGATGTGTATAGGGGAGAAGGCAGGGACTCTAGCACGTTACACGTCCTTGCATGAATAATTTTACTCTAAGGTTTGAGGAGAAATAAGACATTACTTTTAGATAATAAGAAAATACAACTTATGAAGTAACCTAAAATCCTGGTGACTTTTTAAGACAAAGTTCTTGACATTTTATGCTCATAGAGATCTGATAACAGTCAATACTAGATATTGTTAAAAGTTAGGTCTCTGATGTCAGACATATCGTCGTCTCCTGCTTTATAGTTGCTTCATTTAGGGCAAGTCACTGAGTCTCTCCAGGCTTCTTTTTCTTCCCTATGTGCAAGATGCAAAAAAAAGTAATACTCACTTCCTAAAAGTTTTATTTAGATTAAATGAGATAAAGTCTTGCCTACAGTAAGTGCATGATAAAATTTAACTAATGCTATCATTTTCCCTCAGACTTCTGTCTTTATGTTATTACTCTTCTCTAACCTTTAGATTGCTTTTGTTTAGGTGGCTAAGTTAAAGAAACTTTTCATTGGTTGGCTTTTTGAAAAATATGGAACTTAGGTCTAAGGTTCAAAAAGCCAGTGAGAATGTTAACCTTATCTATTAAACCTGACCATCATTTACTCCTAGGTACTGAATATAAAAGATGGGGAGAGTATGATACAAACAAACAAAACAGAGAATACTTGACAACATGATTTAGGTATAATTTGTATATGTCTTTTTAGAGAAACTGTACATTTATTAATATAGCTTAATATTACTTTTTGCATGAGTTGAAATTTTATAAAATGTATATAAGGCAAGTATTCATTTATTATATTTTTATTTGAAATTTCCAGTTCTGGTGCAAAGGAACCATTCCCATAAGGCAGGGTCCCAGGTGAAACAAAAACAAGAAAGCAAAACCCAGGGCTGAGTCACACAGGCCTGCACTGAAATCTAGCTCTCTTCATTAGACTAGTTATGTAACCCTTGGACAGCTTACAAATGTTGTTTCTGTTTCCTCATATTTGAAACAGGGTTCACCACTTCTGCCTCAAAGAGTGATTTTGTGGATTCGGTGCAATGTTATAGGCAAAGTGTATGTATATATTTATTCAGCAACGGCTTTCTGAACATATACACCGTACCAGGTGCTACTCAAAGTGAGAATAAAGTCTGCATAAGATAGATACGTTTCCACCCTCAAACTTACTTCTATTGGGGAAGGCCTATGAATTGGAAATGAGCATTGGAGGTGACATACAGGGATCCATAGACTCTTTTATCACAGGGTGCAGGGAGCTCAGAAATCTGCCCTGAGTGAGGGGGATTTGAGTTGGGATCCAAGCCAGAAACCATGTCATTTTGCCTCCCCGTACTCAAAAAAAGATATTTTGAATGTCAGAGAGAAAGGAATGAATAAATAAGTTAACAAATGAGTGTGTAGATGTTAACTGGGAAAAGAAGGAGACTGGGGAAAAGAGGATGCCCCAGGCCAAAAGAAAAGCATTTATAAATGATCATGGGATATATAAGGTGCTCAATAAATGGTAGCTATGACTACAAAGAAGTATTTTCCCAGAAGTAAAATTTTGGCCCAACTTGCCCACTTGAGATCTTAGTATTTGTAAGGAAGAGAGGGTAGGGTTTTGTGCCACTTATTGAGATAGAGATTCTCAGGGAGGAATGGATGTAGATTTCCTATCCTGCTAAATTACATATAAGAGTTCCTTGAGATAAGTGCTTGTCCTGGTTTCCACCTGCTCTGCCAGCCCTTTGGGTAGGAGCTCGCAAGGGTTAGCAAATGGATCCTGCTAGGCAAATCTTTTTATACTATGATGCTTTATAGAATGTGCAGTGGCTAACCTATGTCAGGTTGGCTTGAAATAAAGATTTCAAAAAATATTTTATATTTTAACAGTAATAACTAGTAATAACAATACATTTGATATATAGCACTATTTTCTTTTTTTCTTCAGGTTATGTTCACCTTTTTTTTTAAACATCTTTATTGGAGTATAATTGCTTTACAATGTTGTGTTAGTTTCTGCTGTGTAACAAAGTGAATCAGCTATATGTATACATATATCCCCATATCTCCTCCCTCTTGCGTCTCCCTTCCACCCTCCCTATCCCACCCGTCTAGGTGGTCACAAAGCACCAAGCTGATCTCCCTGTGCTATGTGGCTGCTTCCCACTAGCTAGCTATTTTACATTTGGTAGTGTATATATGTCCATGCCACTCTCTCACTTCATCCCAGCTTACCCTTACCCATCCTCGTGTCCTCAAGTCCTCAAGTCCATTCTCTACATCTGTGTCTTTATTCCTGTCCTGCCCCTAGGTTCTTAGAACCTTTTTTTTTTTTTTTAGATTCGATATATATGTGTTAGCATATGGCATTTGTTTTTCTCTTTCTGACTTACTTCACTCTGTATGACAGACTCTAGGTCCATCCACCTCACTACAAATAACTCAATTTCGTTTCTTTTTATGGCTGAGTAATATTCCATTGTATATATGTGCCACATTTTCTTTATCCATTCATCTGTTGATGGACACTTAGGTTGCTTCCATGTCCTGGCTATTGTAAATAGTGTAGCACTATTTTCTTAAAGTGATATCTCATATTCATTATTTTAACTATCTTGACAATTTCTCATATCTTCTATACCTTCATTTTTAGGTGAGGTAGCTGAGGCGCAGGCTTTGAACCCTCTGCTCCCTGGATTTTAACATCGAATATAAACAAAACATTTTTTAAAGAACTAATGGGAGAGGAGCTTTGCATTCATTCTCTCTCTCACTCTTTCTCTCTCTCTGTCTTCCCCCCTCCCCTCCACTTTTGCTTTCTCTCTTTTTCTCTTGTGTATATGTGTATGGTGAGAGTGAATGAAACACATTGCCAGGCTAGGCTATTACCACCACCATTACAAATAGGAAGAACTTACACTGGTAATGAAATAGTTTTCAAATTACTTTCAGATGCCTTATCATGTCTGATGCATCCAGTAACGTTAAGTATCTCATGTCCCATCTAGAGTCAAACAACAGAAGAGAAGTAGGTCCAGGACTGGAATCAAGATCTATATGTGTCTTTGGAAGCGACCATGGAAGATTTTTAGTTCGTTATTTTATAAAACACACAAGCAAGGACACAAAGTAACTTAAAGTGGGAAATGCTGTAAAGCAGACACTGTTTCCTAATGTTCCAGGAGGAGATAACCCTCTCCCCACAGTGGGCTATGGTACATGTGTGTGGTTCTAGTGGTGGCCAAGATTGACTGCCTGGGATGGGGGTAGAAATAAAACCAGAGAACAGTTTCAAAGGTGATTTTTACTACCTTAAATTTAAATCATGCCTGGTTTAATACTGTTACATTTTAAGTTGTTTCAAAAATCTAAACTAAGTGCAATCTCTTGTACCTTGTTAATATTTTCTTATCTGTTTATAGGCTTATTGGAAATGCCTGGAACTGTTGTTGATGCCTGATAAATTCTTAAATTAAGGGAACTATGAAGTCAAGGTCTATTAAAATACTGTAAGGAAACCCTTGTGCCTGAGAAATTTACATTCCAATGTGCTGATCACATTCCTTTTCTTAATGAAGGAACTTTTCCACTCAAGAGTTCCCATAAGAACAGCACTATAAACTTAATTTTTTCTGATAGGCAAGAACTTAAAGTGTTACCTCTTGAAGCTGGTGGGCTGTAAAATATATCAATTGATATCTACATATCATAGAGTCCATTCTTTATTATCCTTTCTAATGGAGAGTAGAAGAGACAATTCAAAACTGAGGATATTAAAAGCATATATATTTGATGTTAAAGCAGTTTGAATGAGGCTACCAAATTCAGGAATCCTGAATCAAATCATGAGAACTCACTGTAAAGGTCTGGTTCTTTAGAATATAACTTTATCCTGTTCTTGTTTGTTTTTTTAAACTTAGGATAAAATTATTTATTCTTTCACAGCACTATAAGAAGGAAAAGAAATTAATGATCTCTTTTCCTTTCCCTTTCTCTTTTTAGGTACTTGCTCACATTATCTTTGGGGCTAAAAGATAATTGCTCTAACCTAAAATGCATCTGTCTCAACAGTTATGGGAGCAAATAAAGCATTTCCTTATGCCAGGGCATCCATCTTCTACTTGACACTTTAATGAGATGTTTAATTTTATGATGCTTTACAATTGTAGAACATTTTAGCATGTATGATCTCAGATAATCCTCAAAGCAATATAAGAATAGCATGGGCAAATCTTGTTTGGTGGTTGTTTTTTTTTTGTTTTTCACTTGAAACATTGAGACTCTGACAGAAACGAGCCATGGTTGCACTCACCCAGCTAGAGGAATACAGAGGATCTAACTTCTAGTTTACTGCTTTTTCTACCATTTTGTGTTTCTTTCATCTTTATTGTTAGATCTTTGTCTAATATCTGAAATCTGTCTCATTCAAGACATTTTCCAGTCTAGTAAAAATCTATAATTTTACCTTTATTTTTTAAAAATTCTTTTGAAACATACAATTCAGCCAAAAAGGAGTCTACCATCCCACAAACATCCTCTGCCTCTCCCTGTGATTACCTGCACTTGGGATGTCTTCCTTCAGTTCCCAGACCCAGCCAGCTCTCCCTTTTCGTTCCAAGCTCAGCTATTACCAGGACCCTAACCTGTGGCCACAGGGCCTTCATAAATACATCTCAGCAACAGATTTCTCTTTTCTCTGAACTTCCATTTTGCCCTCTTTGTACTGATCATTCCTCATTTGGTCGATACTTTCTTTTAAATTTCTTGTTGTGTAATGACTTGTGATGGTATTTATTTGTGTATTTGTGTCCAAACATAGTTAACTCCTCCACCCCAAGTATTGTACCTTTCTTTAATGACAAGTATGTGTTAGACCATTCCTTTTCACATGGTGATTTTCCCATGGTATCTGATTCTTAATATATATCTGAAGAGTGAATGGAAATGTCGACAAAATAGGCAAATGAAACTCAAAAGCAAGATTTGTTGTAGATAATGTAATTCCATTCTGATATTCCTGATTTACTAGCACATTATGCAGTAGCTAGGTCAATATATACAATTGTTCTGATTCATAGGTACTTTGGAAAATCTATTTAATATATTTCATAGTAGGTGCTTTTAATAAGCACCTACCTAAATATCATTACCTAAGATACATAAGTATCTTTACCAAAAATCTTTTTTTCATAAAAATTACCTGTTAAGCATTAGTCATTGTGGTAGACAAAATAATACTGTCCCCACAAAAGATGTTCACATGCTAATCCTCAGAATCAGTGAATATGTTAACTTCCATGGTAAAAAGAACATTGATGATCCATTTAAATTAAGGATCTTCAAATGGGGAGATTATCCTGGATTATTCAAGTGATCCTAATGAAATCACAGATGTTACAAGAGGGAGACAAGAGGGTCAAAATTAGAAAAAGGGGATGACCATGGAACCAGAGTAATGTGCTTTGAATGTTTTGAAGATAACAGAAAGGACCACTAGCCAACTAATGCAGGTAACCTTCCAAAACTAGAAATGGCAGGAAATTGATTGTACCCTAAAGTCTCCAGAAGGAATGCAGCCATTCTAATACCTTGATTTTAGAATCCTAAATTCTAGAACTGTAAGAGAATAGCTGCATTGTCTTAAACTGCTGTGTTTGTAGAAATTTGTTAGAGCAGCAATAGAAAACCAATGCAAACATAATGAAGGTATTCCTTTTAAATTAAAGTCAAATTGAAACTTAAATTATTTACATAGAGGTTTTTTTTACTCCATAGTATTGAGTTTTTATTCTGTGGGTCACTGACATTGAAACCCTGATGTTCTGAGCATGAGCTAACCTCTGCAAAATTGTTCCTTTATGTTGTTCCTTTATGTACAAAAGCATGTGGAACTTAAAATACTTAGAGATTTCAAGATTAAATTCAATGTCACTGAGTAAGGCTCATAACTAAATTGTAATTTGGATTCCCTTGGTTCACATTTATCTTATCAGCTTAGTGAAACACAAGGTAATTCTCTTTGTTACTGATTAAATGTACAGTGATTAGGTGCTCATGGACTGAGAGGCAGCTATATTTGTTATTTTCCATTGGTTTCTTTCCCCATAGCTATTATTATTAGGTG
The DNA here is from genome assembly GCF_025265405.1 of Mesoplodon densirostris. NCBI lineage: Eukaryota > Metazoa > Chordata > Mammalia > Artiodactyla > Ziphiidae > Mesoplodon > Mesoplodon densirostris. The sequence continues at coordinate 33,254,071 of NC_082674.1, forward strand.
AGTTCTGTTAGAACTGATGAGAAAATGCCTAATTAATGACTGACCTTCCATTTTCCTTGTATGATTTCATGGTTATCAAATTTGCTCAGGGAATAGACATAGTGATGAAATCCCAAACAAAACAAAGCTAATTAAACACAATCGACAGTGGAGCCTCCACTGAAAAATGTATCCTTATAACTTGAACAAGCTCCCCTCTCTTCCCAAAGAAACCATACTCTAATCTGTGGTCATCTTGTCTGCTGAAAACTCAGCCCCTCTCAGTTGAATTAAATAAATTTGTACTTTAAAACAAAGATATTTGGGATATTTTAGGGATATAATTCAGCCAAAAAGAAATGGAATTGTAGATTTGAATATACTGACATGATATGGATACATTTTTTTATAGACGGTTAAGATTGCAAAGCAATCTGTAGAGCAGCATCTCCTAATCTTTCTAGTTTAAAGACTCCTTTACATGGAGGACACCAAAGGTATTTTGTTTATGTAGATTATATCTATTCATAGTTATTAGAAATTTAAAAACTGAGCCATATTTGATATATTTATTTATTGAATCATTTAAAATGCAATAGAGGAGCCATTGCAAATTTATATTTATAACATATTCTATAAAAATAATTTTACTTTTCAAAGAATTTAGTTTAGTGAAAATAGTGGCATTGTTTTTGCACTTTGCAAATCTCTTTAATGTCTTACTTAATAGAGGGCAGCTGGAGTCTCATATCTGCTTCTGCCTTCTGGCCTCAGAAACTTCACTTTACATTTGTGAGAAAATGAGAATGAAGTAAGAAAATAATGTATTAGTATCCTGATGAAAATAGTTTTGACATCATGAACTCCACTAGAGGATCTGGGAGCGCTTTAGAGGTCCCTGGACCATGCTTTGAGAACTGTATGCTGTATGTGTCTGCATATTTATTTCTATATCTATCTATCTATCTATCTATCTATCCATGCTTTATTTCCTTAGAGAAAGTTTTGGAAGAATTTTGAGTCCTTAAAATATTATATTTACTACTATCACAGTATAGTTACAGAATTATTCATAGTTAATATTTTGAGTGTTTACTCTGCTTCAGACACTGGGATAAACACTTAAAATTATTATATTGTTCAATCTTCACAAAAACCCAATGAAGTATACAATTTCATTCCGGGTGAGGAACACATCTTACAGTAAGTAAACAAATAAAAATAATAAGTACCTTTGCCATTTAGCAACTGGTAGATTCAGGATTTCACTTTAGCACATCTCACTCTGGAACCTATGTTACGTGTTGTAATTTAAAAGTCTAAGAGAAATATTAGTTAACAGAGCATTAAAATGAGTGTGTGTGTGTGTGTGTTCTTGCATACTGGTCAGTCTGTCTTTTTGCAAATATAAGCCTTTTGAGAGCAGGAAAATGTCCAATACTTGATGATATTCCAAATTATAAGCAAGTCCATTTTAGTGATTTTGTAATAGGTTGCCTTTTTTGTTGGTATGGAAACATTTTTTCCATTGACACCATGAGTGGGAAATCTTTATATTTTAAGAGCATAAAAATATGAGTCAAGTATTTATTTACTTTTTTTGAAGAGTTTTTAAACTCTTGGAACACCAACAGATACCTTTTCTTATGATTCACTGTAAAATAAGTTATTTGAGTCTGTCTTTCCAACAAGAGTACTGACTTGGGCATATTTATTACATTTCTTATTTTTAAAATTTTTTCCCCAGGAAATTGATCAAATTAGTAGTCAACTCTTTAGTCATTTAGATTAAGTATTTTTAGACTTTTGAGTTCACCCATATAAACTATCAAATAAGGATGGCAGTGATTAGATTTTACAATTAACATTAAAAAACAAATTTGACTTTAAATTGGTTCTAAGTCTCCGGTCTAAATCAGCAGTTCATGTACCACCAATAAGTGATATATATGTCAGATGAATATATGCATTTTTCTGGGCAATAAGATATATAAATCTGATGAATTTTACAAAGAAACCAGTGACCCAAAAAAGTTAAAAATAATTCCCTTTGTCAAAATTCTATGCATCATGAAAAGTAATATATCTAAATTACTTTTAATAGTGTACTTTCACTTAATTTATGACATTATCAGAGCTAAAATATTTGCTTGAAGTAAAAAAAATACTTTTCAGAATAATTACATATATTTATTATTTTTTTAACATATATTTATAATAGTTAATCTCTCCATAAATATACAGAATCATTTATTACAGTAGGTTTTTTTATCAAATTTTTTAAAAATCCAGTGAAAGTAATAAAAGAATAATCTAAACAGCTAATTAAAAAACACTTTGAATTGACAGCTAAGAATATCAGAATAATTGAGATAAATTTCTATTTTAATTTGAAATAATTTATATTTCCCCCATACAATAAAATTCTGAAATGCTACACTCAGAGAATCAATATTTTATAATTCTTTGCTTTGACTAGGATCCATCATGAATAACATTATTTTTAAAGGTTGTTGTAAATCCTCTCACTCTGTTGCTAGAAAGAATTATTAATTTTATGTTGATAAATGTTCTAATATAATTTTGAAAGAAAATGATCTGTTAAGGTATTTATGGAAACACATTGTCCTTGTCATAGATTAATTAACCATAGGTGCATGGGTTTATTTCTGGGCTTTCTATCCTGTTCCATTGATCTATATTTCTATTTTTGTGCCAGTACCATAATGTTTTGATGACTCTAGCTTTGTAGTATAGTCTGAAGTCAGGGAGCATGATTCCTCCAGCTCCATTTTTCCTTCTCAAGATTGCTTTGGCTATTCGGGGTCTTTTGTGTCTCCATACAAATTTTAAGATTTTTTTGTTCTAGTTCTGTGAAAAATGCCATTGGTAATTTGATAGGGATTGCATTGAATCTGTAGATTGCCTTGGGTAGTAGTGTCATCTTGACAACAGATGGAGAGATATACCATGTTCTTTCAATACAAGAACACTGTATATCTCTCCATCTGTTTGTATCATCTTTAATTTCTTTCATCAGTGTCTTATAGTTTTCTACATACAGGTCTTTTGTCTCCTTAGGTAGGTTTATTCCTAGGTATTTTATTCTTTTTGTTGCAATGGTAAATGGGAGTGTTTCCTTAATTTTTCTTTCCGATTTTTCATCATTAGTGTATAGGAATGCCAGAGATTTCTGTGCATTAATTTTGTATCTTGCTACTTTACCACATTCATTGATTAGCTCTAGTAGTTTTCTGGTAACATCTTTAGGATTCTCTATGTATTGTATCATGTCATCTGCAAACATTGACAGTTTTATTTCTTCTTTTCCAATTTGGATTCCTTTTATTTCTTTTTCTTCTCTGTTTGCCATAGCTAGGACTTCCAAAACTATGTTGAATAAAAATATCGAGAGTGATGAGGAATTATGAGAGAGGAGTGTACCTGCTAATAGATCCAGGCTTATGAAACTCAATGTTTGCCAACTCAAAAGGAAGAGAGAACCTCTTTCATCCAGATTCTATATATAAGGCTTCGTGATAGGCATTCAGAAGTCTTATGGCCGTTGCTGGAAGCTTATGATAGCCAGAGGGATAACATGACTGGCAGCCCATCAAATCTACATAGGTTGTAGGAGGCCATGCTGGTCTGGCATACAAAACAGATTCTACCACAACCACCTTATATTGAAACTGTGCCTTGCTCACAGGCAAGCCCTACCTTGTTCAGGCTTTCTTGTAGCTTCTTAGACATTAGCAACATATTCTTTCCCACACACTGTTTTTCCTTGATTTGTATAAAGCCAATTGTGTAATGTTGAAAAGGCTTTTCTAACTGGCTCTCCACACAGTCTGTACTTTCATTATAAACTTCTTTCTCCCCCTTCAAGTGCTTTTTCTACATATGGTCAGAAACAAACAAAAACAAAATACAAACAAACAAACAAAAACCATAAATGAAAATCCATTTCTTTTTTTCTAAGTTTACTGCAATTTGCCATGATTCTGTAGGGATTACTCTCAGGAGTGTTTGAAAAGTTAAAAGGGATGGATTCCACAAACTATTTCCAAAGTGATAAGTGAGGGTTGGGGTAGAAATCTGAAAATGATACTCTCACTTGGGTAAAAATCTTTCTGAGGAAGGTCAGCTACTATTCTGTATGTGGTATAATGGAGAGTTTCATAATTTTATATCTATTTCCAGGGTTAGCAGAATAGAGGCTATTCAGTGGACGTACAGACAATATAGATATGTAGAATTATTTCCCCTGTTTTCCTATCATTAATTAGTAAACAGACACACACACACAAACATATATATATATATATATATATGAATGAATGTTAGTTAGAAAAAAGTTGGTAATATATTTACATACAATTCTCACCATGTAGGAATATATGTATTAGAGTTCTCCAAAAGAGCAGAACCAATAGAATGTACGAGGAATTGGCTCACACAATTATGGATGTTGGCAAGTCCCAACACGTACAGAGTGAGTTGGCAAGCTGGAGACCCAGGAGAACTGATGATATAGTTCCAGTTCAAAGGCCAGCAGGCTCGAGGCCTAGGAAGAACTGATACTTCAGCTTGACTCTGAAGGCAGGAAAAAGTTGATGTCCCAGTTTGAAGGTCATCAGGCAAAAATAATTTTGTTACTTGGGGGAGGATCAGCATTTTGGTTCTATTCAGGCCTTCAGTTTATTGGATGATGCCCACAAACATTATGGAGAGCAAGGTGCTTTATTCAGTCTATTGATTTAAATTTTCATCTCATCCAAAATTGCTCTCACAGAAACACCCAGAATAATATTTGACCAAATATCTGGGTGCCTCACAGCCCAGTTAAATTGACACATAAGATTAACCATTACAGTATACATGCTCAGGGTCTCTGGTTTGTTTTCTATGAAGTGCAGGTGATTTCTCACTTTCAACATTCTGAGTTTTCCAAATAGAGTTTGCCAGAAAATTTGGAAATGTAATGCTAAAAAGTATTAAATGTTTTCTGAGAAGTCAATAACTTAGAATATTCCAAAGGCTCATCTGTTGCAAATTCCTTGTATTCATAAACCCAGAAGGCTCACCCAAAAAATTAAGTAAATTTTCTGTTTACTTAAATAGAAAATAGTTGTCCTTGTAACTCATGTCATTAACAAAAACTTTAGTCTTAAAAACATTACACACTAGCCTACAGCTTTGAGATCCCTTTGCCAATCAGAAGCTTGATATCTATGGTAGAGCTGGGTCCTGTGTTCCTCACAACTCAATATAACCTCTTTCCTCTTTAGTAAGAAAAATACAAAATTCAGGGTCATGAGAGAAACAGAAGAACATGCACAGATTCTCTGAGAGGTGTAGCCTTTCTAAACACAGATGCTTGGTTACTTCTTTTCATTTATCATGTCATCATGTATCTTAGAGGCAGAATCTCCCCCAAATCAGTGTGGATGTGTGTGTGGTGTGTGTGCATGTGTGTGTGCACATGAGCACCTGTATTGCAACTCATCATCACATTCAGCACAGTCTATGGGAAAGAATTCTCACCTTGGAGTCAGAAGACCTGTGACTAAGTTGAGGCTCTTCAAGTGGAGCTGCTTAGAAAATTAGGCATAAGGTATTACTATAATGCCTTTTGTAAAATTTATTTATTTATTTATTTATATTAGTAGTTATTTTTTATTGAAATATAGTTAATTTACAATGTTGTGTTAGTTTCAAGTGTACAGCTAGGTGATTCAGTTATACATATATATATATTGTTTTTCAGATTATTTTCCAATATAGGTTATTACAAGATATTGAGTATAGTTCCCTATGCTATACAGTAGGTCCTTGTTGTTTATTTTATATATAGTAGTGTGTATCTTTTAATCCTAAACTCCTAATTTATCTCCCCCCTCCACTGTTATCCCCTTACAATGCCTTTAAAAAACAATGGTTTTCCTGTATTACTCTCTCTCAAGTAAATTTTAATAAGAAGAAATAAAGGAAGGTTTTAAAATTGTTCCACTTGAAGATAAATTGGAATAATTTCTTTTATTGCAGCCAATGAGCTTATTATGATTTTGTATTGCTCTTAAATGATTTATCCAAGGTATTGCTTTGTTGCAATGCACTGCAATTTAAATAATTATTTTTCATTGATATTCACCAGTTTCTATTCAAAGGTAATGTATGACTTTAATTGGATAGCGTCAATTTACCATACTGTTATAAACTTATTGCAGGAGTCTCCAGAGCCAAGTTTTTATTCCTAAATAAAACATGTTTTTTTTTTTTTTAATTCATTGTTCTGGTCTACAAGTTCACTTAAATTTTTTCCAAGGGATTTGAGTCCTCTTTTTCCTTATCTCCAAAAGAATTGTTTTATATATAGCATTTTATAGTTGTAAAATGTTTCATCTGTATGAATTCTCATAAATTATGAGCCATCAGAAATGAAGGATTCTAGCACAGGGAACTACATTCAACATACTGTGATAAACCATAATGGAAAAGAATATGAAAAAGAATGTATATGTATGTACAACTTAACCACTTTGCTGTACAGCAGAAATTAACACATTATAAATCAGCTATCCTTGAATAAAATAAATTTTAAAGAATGAAGGATTCAAAATATGTGATTTGTAGAAGATAAAAGTATGTGAATCAGAGCACAGATATCAATCTATACTGGACTCCTCAGAGCTGCCCACCCTCAACGTCTGTGAACAGACGTGCAGCTTCTTCCCATAAGCATTACAGTAAGCGCTGTTATGCTGTAATCCATATCTTTAATCTAATAATCTTACAAATGATTTGCCCTCACTTTTGTTGCTTTCTTTTTTAAATAATTTTTTGGAAACATCTAGTTATTTTTATTTTATTTTATTTATTTATTTTGGCTACGCTGAGTCTACATTGCTGCGCGCGGGCTTTCTCTAGTTGCGTCAAGGGAGGGATACTCTTCGTTGCGGTGCACGGGCTTCTCATTGCGGTGGCTTCTCTTGTTGTGCAGCACAGGCTTTAGGCGCGCGGGCGTGCGGGCTCAGTAGTTGTGGCACACGGACTTAGTTGCTCTGTGGCCTGTGGGATCTTCCCAGACCAGGGATTGAACCTGTGTCTCCTGCATTGGCAGGCGGATTCTTAACCACTGCGCCACCAGGGAAGCCCCACTTTTGTTGCTTTGAGCTGAATATGCACTATCCTTCAAACTCTATTTCCCAAAACATATCACTAAATAAAAGGTCAGCCTGGCCTGAGTTATGTGAGCTGTTAATCTGTTTGCCACTTCATAATTATCAGGTAAAATTATCACATAATGGCAATTGACTGACTTTTCAGAAACAAATTCATGGGGAAAGTGTAACAGGAATGGAAGGTTTAAATATTTGTCGTAGAATAAAGATTTAAAATGACTTGGACAAAGGTATCTTTTAACTGAAATGGAGAAGAGAGAATTGATTAATTGGAACCTCAGGTGAAAACCTGGGTGTTGGCTGCTTTTGAAACACATTTTCTGTTACTATGAGTTAAGACCCCAAGGTGGCACTCTAAGTTGAGTAGTAACAAAGGGTGATAAGTCAGACTGGGGCTTTGTGGGATAGATAGCTCCTTTAAAAGCATGTAGGTCTCTGGTCTATTTGCTTTCATATATTACAACAAAAGCCAGAGCCGTTGGCATATTGTAGTCTTTGAGACTAGGACATAGCCTTGGAATTTTTGTCTGCTGATGCTCAGCCTTGGTGTAGCTGCACTGCCAAGTCTAGGGTCCCTTTGATCTCCACTATGTTTGATGATGTAAAAATGAAGGGTAGGTGGTTAGTTAAGGATAGCTATGCTTTACTCTAGGTTGAGCCCGCAACATCTCCTTAATGAGGAGTCATCACACTTTTTAAGGTGGAGAAGGCTTGACAAAGGTGCTTTGGAGCTGGCCTCGCTATTCCTGGGCCTCAATCTTGTTTCTGCTACGTCTGCTTCCTCCTTGTCTCTGCTGCTACTAGCCAGCAAGGACAGAGATCTGGCTTTCCAAACCCTGAATATGTATAAATGATCACATACCCGTTCTCAGCCAACTTGGATTACAGATTATATTTAGAAAAGTGTTCTTCCAGAAAAGCAAGTTTTTCTTCCCTCTCTGATCTCAGAATGGTAAGCTTTAGTGCAAGAATTCTTTCTAGCAGCACTTCCTCAAGGCTGTGAGTAGCCAACACAGTCTAGCCTACTGAAAATTTCCTGCCAAATATCTTAATTCTGTAGTCTTGTAGTGTATGTTCTGCTAATCAGGGAATAATAAACTACTGTTTGAGAAAAAGTAATTAACTTAATAGTAAAGATTGTCAGTGTTTTAATGCAGTATGCTCACTTTACTGTTTCCTCCTAACTGCGACCCATTTCACATTCCAGACCTGTTACATGTAACACTCCTCTTTCTTAAATCAAATTCTGTTATCAGCTAAGACATTTTCATTTATAATTAAAAGAAGACTCATCTCCATTCTTTAAAATAGTGACAGGAATTAGTTTTTTCATTAACTTAAAAGCTCAAGTTTCAAGGTAACGATTTGATCACGGTCCTGAACTCTATTCCCTCTTTTTTAAAGGTTGAAAAGTTTATTATTTACATGTATCAAGAATGTGAGACTAAAAATTGGGGATGAGGCACAGTCAGGAAGATGATTCCAGTTCAGTCAGTCAAATTCTCTGCTCTCCTCTCTGTGTTTCCCTCATGATAGCAAAATGGCTGCAGTTCCAGGCTTCACACTCATATTGTATCCCACATTGTTGAACAAGAGAGAGAGAGGCAAAGGGAGAGGAAAAGAGGGAGAGAGTGGGGAGAGAGAGCACGAGAGAGCAAGAGCCAGAGCCAGAGAAAGAGAGAGAGAATCTGTCTCCCAGAATGGAAACAAGAATGGAATGGCTCATGTTATATGTTTACCTCTGAACATATCGGTCTCCCCTTAACTTGGGTCACATTGCTCCTTGCCTTCAACTTCCCTGGAATGGCATGGATAAATGGCATGACACAACAGATGTTTGTGTCAATGTATGGACGTCTACTTCATTTGTGGAGACAAAAAGACAGTGATTTGTGTGATAAGTGTCTGCACATCATGTTGTATGAGAACTGGGTGGATATTAAGGAGATAATGAGTCTACAGACTGGAATAGAGACTCTGTCCATGGCTTACAAATATCATCTATGAAAATTGATCAGGTCATTTGACTGAATATAAGCACAATATGGGACAACTATAGGATGAAATTACAATAAAAGTTAACATAATCTTAGGCTGTGTTTGTAAAGTATATATTGAAAACAGAAAAAGTACTAGCCTTACTTTTACTTTAGGCTGGGTAGACTCAACTTGGAATGCAATTTTTAGACATAACTGCCACAATTTTAAAGTGACATGATAGGGATTGTGAAGAAGGGCATGTGGATATTAAAAAATGTCATCTAAGTATGATGACCAGAAAGTCATTTTTTATCATTTGCTGCATAAGTTTATTCATAGCCATCCAGTTTCTATGAGTAAGTGTAGGCTTCAGACGTACACATATAACATATGTATATATATAATTTTACTTTATATTTATGTAATTTTACTTTAATTTACTTGTGAAAATAAATGTTTGAAAAGAAATGTATGAAAACTTTCTCACCACAGAAATTCTAATAATATTAAACTATATTAAGTACATTAAGTGCTCTTTGAATAGCTCTCCTAACACTAATCATTTGTTTCTCCCCTGAAATAACCCCCAATTCCTATTTGGGTGTATATCCTTCCCTCAGTGATTTACTAGTTTTGCCAAAAGTTTACATGAATGCTTTAATATTTAAATACATATTTTTACTCAACATTTTTTTTTTTTTTTTTTTTTTTTTTTTTTTTTTTTGCTGTACGCGGGCCTCTCACTGCTGTGGCCTCTCCCGTTGCGGAGCACAGGCTCCGGACACACAGGCTCCGCGGCCATGGCTCGCGGGCCCAGCCGCTCTGCGGCATGTGGGATCTTCCGGGATCGGGGCACGAACCCGTGTCCCCTGCATCGGCAGGCGGACTCTCAACCACTGCGCCACCAGGGAAGCCCCAACATTATTTTTGAGATTTAGTAACATTAATACAAGTAGCTTTAGTCCATCTATTAAAATATTGTAGCATAGTCAGGTGTGTGATTACATCCACAATATACATTTTTTCTCATTCTCAATGGATGTGTAGGTTATTTATAAATTTTACTTATTCAAACAATTCAGTTTAGTTGATATTGTAAAATTGCTCTCAAAGTTGGAAGACCAGTTTAGATTCATACCAGCAAGAAGAGAGTTACTATATACTCACTTATATTAACAAGTTTGTTGCAAATTTATGGATAGAATTTTAATTAATTACATTTTATGGTGCTTTTTACTAGTGAAATTGAGCATCTGCTCTTGGCCATGTGAATTTCTTCCCCATGAATTCAAAACTTTTGCTTGTTTCTGCTATTGGTTGTTTTAAATTATTCTTACTTGATTTCTATAAGTTTATTCTTACTTGACTTCTATAAGTTATTTGTATTTGCTGGCTGCTAATCTTTCATAGTTTGCATGTATTAGAAATAATTTTTATCAAAATTCTGGCTTTTCCTTTATATTCCTTTATGAAATATTTTCTTGTGAAGTTGTTATTCATCTCACTGAATTACAATTTACTAAACTTTCCCTTGATGGTTATGTCTCTTGCTCCTGTGTGATATACTCCAGCCAGCAAGGTGTGAGTGTGTGTGTGTGTGTGTGTGTGTGTGTGTGTGTGTGTGTTTTCTTTACCTACTGCTTTCAATGCCTTTGCCTCTTTCCCCTTTCTTATGACAACACCCAAGGCCATAATTACATCAAGTACATTTCATTTTCATATTATTGTTACTTTGTCTGGTGCCCCCTCTCATAAATGGACTTCCTGAAAGTAACTATAACATTTAGCCATATTAAAACTTACTGATGTCTACAGGCAGAAAATAGAGGCTCACCAGTTACCTGGCCAATATTAAGAGCTTCCCTGATATATTCTTGGTTGGCAGAAAAAGAGATTGAAGTTGTTGATTTTGCTTCCTACAGCCGCATAAAGTCTAGGTAGTGAATAACTCATGGTTGGCACTTAATCTTTTGGCAACTCATCAGGGGTGAAGAAAATGATCCGTAAGTTCTATTGACAGAAGACCACTCAAACAGCAGGAAGACTTAGGCAGGAAAGAATGAATGAGGAAACTGATGATATTTAAGCTTGAGAAAATAGAAGCCTTGGAGGGCAGTGGGGCATGATAGTTATCTTAAAGTAATTGAAGCGCTGTCTTGTGAAAGGTGGATAAGACTTTCTCTGTGTTTCCTTAGCAACTTAATGAATGAATCAATGGGTAGAATTGGTGTTCCAATACACATAAGAAAAAAACATCATGACATAAAACCTGAATGAATATGGATGATTTCAAAAGCATCACTGGAAATGTTGAATCAAAAGCTAGATGACCTTTTCCTCTGGAGGATTATAGATTTTAGATGAAGAGTTGTGTTATTTTCCACTTTGGGATTACAGAAAAATGAAAAGAGTTACAGTGTTCAACAATTAAATGGACTACCTAGGGAAATAAAGAACTTCTCATATTTCAGGTAAGAAAAACAAATGACTGAGAGGTGCAATAGAGGTTCCTCTAGCTTAGAGAATATTTTGATAAATATAAAATTGATTTTTTTTCAAATTCTACTTATATGATCCCTATTAAACCACTAAGGAAAAAATTATTCAGAAATGGGTAGGATGAAGTGTAAATAAATGCATGTGAACAACTTTAAATGACTGTAAGACAATGATGCCTGTACTAGATTGAGCTTAGATTATATATTATATTAAATGCAATTTTATTCTTAAGGAATGACTGGGAGAGGTGTGAGCCATAGATATATTCTTATCATGTAAGATTGGCTCCTTGAATTCTTCTAGATTCCCTCCATCATAGCTTTTAATAGTACTGTAAATTTACATTGTTTATTTTTAGTATTTTTAGATTAAGCTAGCTAAATCAATAATGCTTTCTGCCACTTAAAGATTTCAGTTCAGAGTACTTATACTGTTTCTTCCCCAAAGAACTAAATTTTTCATATTCCACTTTTATACTAAATTAATTTAGGTATGACCCAAATGCATAACTTAGGCCAAAAACAAATATCTAATTTGTTTTCTCACCTCAAGGTGCAGCCCTATGACTAGACAAACAATGTAGTAGAACTTCTTACTGTGGTGGAAATGTTCTATACCTGTGCTATCCAATGTGGTAGCATTTCTCTAATGAACCCTTGAAATGTGGCTAGTGTTACTGAAAAACTGAATTTTTAATAGTATTTAATTTTTTTAAATTTATATCTAAATTATATTAATTTATATCTAAATGTCTAATGGCTACCATGTTGACAAGGCAAGCCTAATCAGATTTTCCATAGTTCTCTTCAGAGATAACCCTCAACTTTTGCAGGCATATTTAAGACTTAACCATAATCTCAGTGTTTCTACTTGAGCTTCCTAATGCTCCAAATCAACTGGAATATGAAGGCAGAGTGGGAAGTGAAATTTGCAAGTTTTCATCATCTTCTATATTTCAGTGAGAAAGTCTTATTGAGACTTTACAGTGTGATAGATACCATCTAGGCCCTAAGTTTACAGCATCTAGTGGCAAATTTACTTCCACATAACTAGATATATTCAGTTTTGTCTAGTTGTTTCTTGGGTATATAATGAAGTAATTCTTGGTATGATCTCTGAACATTTCTTCAAATTAATTTTATTACTCTATGAATGGGACAAGTATTATTGTCTTCTGAAGAAAATAAAACAGGTGACATCTTTTAATGAGAGAATTAGAGTTGTTTTAGTGTTTCTATCACTCTGCTTGGTGCAGGAGGTGTAAGGATAAATAACATTTAGTCCTTACGATTCTTAAGGGCAAGGACCTTGAAGTTTTCATTAGTTTATCAGAGTGTCTGGAAAACAGAGGGAGCTTAATAAATATGTTAAGTGGATGTGTAGTTTTTTACTTCAAAGAAGTTACAGTCCGGTGTAAAAGACACATATTTAAACCATAATAATGTGCACTGGGAAAGGCACACATAGTCTAGAAGGATCCATACATTGTGTTATCCATTGAAACTTATGTATTCATTAGGGATTGGTCTTGGGAAATCTTAGCATTAGATACAATTTCCTCAACCACCATTTTTTTTTTAACTTAACTATGCCACTTCCACCTCTTAATTCTTTTTTACTGAATCCTTAATATGATAAGGGTTTTAGGCATTCTAATGTCTCATTGTGCAGCTCTTCACAACCTGCCTCTCTAATATGTCAAAATAGATGTTCTTAACCCAATTTCTTCAGTGCCTTGACCTTATTAAGTAGTTAAAAAGAAATCTGCTCTAACTAATGAACCTTATAGTAGTAATGCATTAATCCTCTCAGGAATATTTACATTACATTCATTTGGTCATCAAAATCTTATTTATCCAAAAGAATGCATTGCAGATATTGTTGACATTTTTGAAGGGAAACATTTGAAGGCTTTCCCGGTGCTCCTCAGATCTCAGGAATAGGCAATTGCTTATCTTGCTTTGATTGAGGGCAGCTCTGGGGAGATACTGGGAAAATTTGTGTTTTCTTTTAGCTCTAATCCACGACATAAGGCTATTAACTATTTTTTGTACTTCAATCTCTCACTCTAAAATGAGAACCTTATCTAAATTTAATTTCCCAGGGCATGGTGCAGATTAATTAGATGATGTACAGTGAACTATTCCTTCAGAAGTTTATCTTTTGTAAAGGTCCATATGGGAAATCCTCACTATTCTACTGCCAGCTATTCAATGCATAACCCGATGAATGTAATCTTTCTCTGTTAAGACCTTGAAGATTTGTCTCTGATGGGTTTGATCAAGGACTTAATCAAACAATACTTGCTGATCTCTTCTTGTTAAATTGATGTAGTCTTTGAGAATTTATCTTCACCTCCTCGTAGCCTCATTAGAACTTCTGAATTTATGAGTATCTCCAAAATGTATTCCCAAAGAAGACAGAAGTTTTCCTCGGTATCTAAATTCTCTGGGTATTTGGATATTATCTTTAACTCACTCAAAGTTTTCTCTAACACTGCGCTAATTTCCTAATGCTTTTTTTTCTTGTTCAATCTATTTGGAATGCCCTATTCCTTGTAGTCAATCTCCCAAAAGTACTTATCTCTCAATACCTACCTTAAAGTACTTTCTTTTATGAAATATAGTTATTTATTAATAACATAAGATCTTATTTCTAATTTTACCTACCCTGTGATTTATCTATTGATATATAAATTGATTACTGTATGCATTCTGTCACATACTCATCTGGCATAATTTATTATTTTGAGGCACTTAAATAAAATTACATATGATGGAAATAAGCTCCTCTTTTCTTCCTTTCCCCTCTTTCTTCTTCCTTTTTTCATATATCCTTCTCTTTTTACTCCTCCTCCTTCTTCTATCACACTCTCTCTTCCCCTTTCACAAGTTCTCTCAAGGGCATTTCTTGATTGTCAGATAAACAGACAATTTTGTTATTTTCTGCTTTCAGATTGTTCCTCCATTCTCAGGCCCAAACTGAGAATATTATAGGTTTCTGTATTACTTCTTGACTCTGCAGCATGGTCGTGATTACCATGACCATAATTTCTTAAACCGTCTTTTTTTTTAAGTCACAAATCTTATACCTTTAAAAAAGCTAGGGAAAACAGGATGAAGGTCTCAGCTACATTTTATCTACCAGAAAACAAGTCAGTCCCTCTCCTATGGAGAAAGAACAACTGCATGATAGTTATGCAGTGGTCGCCTTAGGCTGCTTAATTCCCATCTAAGAGAAACAGCTCAGTGTCAAGGATGGTCACTTCTTGCAATCTGGTACATTTAGAAGAATGTATAGGGATGCTTGGAACTCATAACAGACTTACTCCCACGGAGAATTCTGCTACAGAGATTATATATTTACTTAACAGCATACAAATTGTAAGAGTAAGAGACAGATTTGAGCCTAGGACTATTTAATTTCATAGTTTCCATGATATACTGATGGGTCTTCAATCCTAGACCTACTGTGCCAAAATCTCCAAGAAATGAGGTCTTGCTACTGGATATTTTTCATTATTTTAAGCATAGAAATCTATTTGGGAGGAATCTCCCCTTGAATAAATTCTGGTGGGATACAGGATCCAAGGGGATTGCATATTCCCAATTCACTCCCCCCAAATAATTGGAAACAGATAAATTACCTAGGCATTGCTAATCGAATCTCTGCCCGGAACTAAAAGAGTGAAAATACTGAAACTAGAAGAGTGATGCAAAAATTAAGGAAGGATTAAAAAGTTATTCATTGCAGTGTTGGTGGCATTTTAAGTCCAGCAACAGTTATGGAATTAAAAGTCCAGGGATGGCAGTGGGTGTTCAGATGTGGAATCCTAAACAGATGTGTTGACCCCAAGCATGGACACTGTACCATAGCCTCCCTTTTTATTCCTGATCCTGATTCTCCAATCTGCACATAAGTTTTATGAGCTACTTGATATTCTTCCAATACATAATCATTCTACTTAAGCCATAATTGCATTTTGTTCCTTACAACCAAGACCAATCCTGAATCACCTGATTATTTTCCTAATAGGCTAGATTTGAATACAAACTATGGATCTTGTGACAATATTTTCCTGAAACAAACAAAAAGATAAGACTATGGAGTCTAAGAAACTTCTTCTTAAATTTAATTTATTTGTGTAGCAAAGCTTTCTAAAGACAAAAATATTCACCACATTTAATCATATATTTGGCTGATTTTGTTAAAAGAGTGAAATAAGTACTATTTAGACAATTAAGGACATGTGATTTCTATGTAGTCTGTATGGAAACCATGGGGCAGAATGGTCAGAGACAGCATTGTGACCTTAAACTGATACTTTACAGGTAAGTAGAATTGACTAGGCTGTGAAGACAGGATAATTCCTTCCATATGTATCAACAAAAGCCCAAAATATGACTAGGACTCTGCTGGCTATGGTGAGGAGTTAATGTCTCCCCAATGCTGAAGCCATCTTTAAGTGAAGAGATCATTGCTCATTTGAAATATATATTTTTCAAAAATAGAAGATAGTTTGAATTCATACTTGAATTAGGAAGAATATAAGAGAATGTGACTTTATTCTAAGCAAATAATAGTTTGAATTCATACTTGAATTAGGAAGAATATAAGAGAATGTGACTTTATTCTAAGCAAATAGAGCTAATAAATGCTGCCCTTACAAAATACTTACCTTGACAGGTTTTACATGAGGAAAACACAAATTCCTTTGCAAACATAATCTTAATAAACTCCTTTTGGAATTTTCTCCTGAGCATGTGCAAGAATATCACTTAATGGTGGTCTGTTTTTTTTTTTAAACAGCTCTAATTATCTGTATTCAGATTTGGAGAATCTGAGGAGGGGGAGTTCCGAGGCTTGTACATGTCTTTAAGATACAAAACATAGAATGCTCATAATATAATAAAGATTTTGTGTGTCTTTCAAAGTGATTCACAAAGCAAATCTCAAAGATTCATCATAAAACTTTTCATAGTAATAGCTATATACTTGAAGATAGAAAGTTAGATAGACTTATAGCTTGTGCAAAATGTACTAATGATTTGGGCATTGGATGCATGAATTCTGCTATGAAAGTTTTGAAAAACAAGCTCCGGGTCACCATTTTACAATAAACTTCAGGTTGGCAGGTCATGATAACTAAGTATATACAGAAGAATCCTACATTCTTTTATTAAATTTGGACCTGAATTCTTTTGTTATTTGAAGAAGTCAATTAGAGTCAGAACTTATGATAAACACTTAAACATTATGCTTGCACATAAAACATTTAAATATATACTGTTTTTTCTTGGAGTATAGATATAGTGATTGACTCCTTCACCAGACTTCTATTTTTGTTCATTCAAATTCGACTTCATTTTTTAAAATCAACTTAACTTGTCAAGTGTTGTATTAGAGTTCTCCAGAGAAAGAAACAATAGGAGATAGGTATAGATATAGACATAGATATATATAAAATATACACATGTATATATAGGTATATATGTATACCTATATATACACACAAACACATGCATATATATATATATATATATATATATATATATATATATATATATATATATATATATAATAGGAATTGGCTCACACGACTGTGGAGGCTGAGAAGTCTCACAGTCTGCTGTCTGCAAGCTGGAGAACCAGGGAAGTTATGATTATAATTCAGTCTGAGTCCAAAGGCTAGAGAACCAGGAGCACTGATGTCTGAGGACTGGAGAAGATGGATGTCCCATCTCAAGCAATAAGAACAAATTCATCCTTCCTCTGCCTTTTTGTTCTATTCAAGTCCTCAGGGGATTGGATGATGACCACCGACGCTGGGGAGAACAATCTTCTTTATTCAGTCTACCGATACAAATACTAAACTTTTCTGGAGACACCTTCATAGTTGCACCCAGAAATAATGTTTTACCACCTATCTGGGTATTCCCTAGCCTAGTCAAGTTGGTACATAAAATTAACCATCACAAGTGTTAGCAAAACATATAACTTGTTTACATAGAAACGACAATTCCACTGGTTTGTATGATGCTTAACTTAATGATATAAGTAAGGGAGCAAATAAAATGGAATATATAGGTTTAAGAATAAATACAACTATTATAAAGCATTCAGCTAAACTGATGGGAATAGTAAAGTAGTGTGTCCTTAGCTTAGCAGCTACAAGGGATAAGGTATATTATGAATAGCTGCCAGAATGCTTTATGAAATAGGTAATCCACTGAATGAGAAAAATGGAGTTTAGTTTAATAGAGCTTCTCCTGCATCAAAGTCACTAATTAGAATAATGCCATATCAACAGATGGGACAACTTCTGATTTGAGTAGCCCCTCTACTATTAAGACACTAAATTTGAGTTTTCATTTTCTTCAGCTTTTGAAGATTATTTACAATAAATTGGGCAAGCTGTCTTCTGTCATTGATTGGTGATTCTTCAGACAAAATATAAGAAATTATTTAACATTAACCTGTCCATACCTCAGCTGCCTCACCTGTGAACTGGAATTAATACTAATCCTTGCTTCATAGGTTGCTAGGAGGGTTGTAAATGAATTAATATATAAAATACCTAGAGCAATGCCTGATGCGTAATGAGTGCCAGGGCTGCCTGGTGGCATCCTTTGGTTTTGTGCAGTGCACAGCCTGTGTAGCTGTATGCAACAGCCTTGGAAAGTGCTATTATTCCAGTTTTTATCAATGCAGAAACTAGAATGAAAGAGTTTAAGTAACTTGCTCACAGTCACATAGTCAATAAATGGGAGATTCTATTCTGACTTATAAGCATAATGCTCTCTTATCTGCCTTTGGGGATGGTGGTGCCATGGAGACACGAAGGTCACCATAATTTTGCACTTGCTACCTTTTATCTGTTGGCATTAAAGGAAATTCTGATGACCAGACTCATGTTAAATGTCTGCCTGTGCCTTCCTCAAAGAAAGGGTAGGATTGTTTACTTTGCCACTCATGCAGAGCATACTGAGAACTGAGGACAATTTTCAGAGCATACGTAAACATACTCAACTGCAGGTATATTTACTGTGAAAAGTGCAAACCATTGTGGGGAGTATTCAATACTATAAACGGATATTCTATATTCTACTTATACGTGGTTGAAAACCATTTTGCAAGTTTTACCAATTCAGGTATAGTTTTAGAATTCAAAGGAGAGAACATTTTCTTAACAGTTTTTGTTAGCTCACCTGTGTTTAAATAACTCTACTCTTTAAAATGTCATTGTCCTTTCAGGACAGTGTTATGATCCCTTTTCTGAATTCTTTGAATTGGATACTAATGAGAAATTTCTTTTCCTAATCTCTAGTGGTTTAATGCTTCCTATTTTTAAAATCTTTTTTGTCTTATGTTTTTCACAAACTTTAGCCTTTTGTGCTTTTCTCTTTTTTCTGATTTAACTAAAGTAGAAACTCAAATTCATTCATTTCATTTTCCTATTATGTACACAAGTCTTTAGTATAAATCACCCTCACTTCAAACACATAATCCCTCATTAAATAAAACATTTTCTTAATCTCATAAATTCAGTCTGCTGGTCTAGTATTCTTCCCCTCACAATAGCTTCTATGTATGCCAGTACTCAATTTATCCTTTGTTCATGTGATGCCATGGTCATATTTAAATACTTTTATTTTTCTACTATTTTAGGTCCCTTTCTTAAGTTCCTGTGTTCACAATAGGAGTCAAATAAGTGGGTGATCTTCTAATTATTTTTCTTCTGGGCTTCCTCTCCTGAAGAGATCCTAATGAACAGTGGACTTTTCTCCATCAGCAAATAGAAACAAGAAAGAGGCAGAACAAATTTCTTGGTTTATCCAATTACTGGATGGTTCTAGAGACCAGGCCATACCAATGCATTCACAATATCACTATGGAGATTCATAAAAGGAAATGGTTTTAAAAGAAAGTTGCAATATCTTGTCTAAGGGAATGAAATCTTCAGAGAATGATACTTGTAAATTAGCAACAGAACCTAGATTGGTGACCTGAGACCTTTAATTCCTCATTCATTAGGCTGTGCTAAAATAAGTCTCTGGCAAGTCAGACTTAATTACACGAGGAATCCCTTAACACATTGACATTTTATTACTCTAAGTGATTAGAACTTCCTGAGAGAGGCAGTATCTTAAAGGGAATGTCACAGCTTCTGTAGATGGCTTCTCCAAAGAGACAGTCTTCCAGATTCCCATAACCACTCCTGCTCTCTGCCCTTTCAGTTTTGGAGGTTACCAGTCCTGGGAAAGGCACTATCCTTTGTGGCTTCCCTACATCATGCCCAAATTTTAATAAATAGGCCCTTCTCTAAACTCTTCTTCAAATTATACAAGTCAAGTGTATTATTCCTGTTGAGACCTTGACTAATGAGACTGATTTTAGAATATGGCTCGCCTGAAATTCTGGCTTCGGGATTTTCTAGTTGGTAACCTTGAGCAAGTTACTTAGCCTCTTTCAGTCTCAAATACCTCATCTATAAAGGAAAATAGTAAAACTTACCTCACTAGGAAGGAATGAGAATTAAATAAGATTATATAGGTAAAGTGTTAGCCATATTGCTTGATGCATAGTTAAGTACTTACCATTCCATTTCATTTCTTGCCTCTCTTTCCCACCCATTTATATGGTTGGTATCCATGAAGAATTGATGGGCCAGGGAAGATTTTGTCAAGGAAAGGAAAGTTTCAAAGACCTTTTTTATCCCCACCATTACAATTATGACTATTATTAATTCTTTGTTTTTACTCCAACCCAATCATTTTATTACTTTTACACTCAATCTTTAGGTCTAAAATTATGTCTTTGTGTGGCCATGTGTGTATGTGCACAACAGAAAGAGAGAATATGAGTGTGTATATTTCAGTGTGTGTATTAGCTTTTTAAATTACGAAAAGAAAGCAGCCTTTTCTAACAGTTCAAACAAAAAGAAGAATGAGAGTGAAAAGCAAGAGCTTCTCTTTGCTCCAAATCATTCCACTTTTCTCCCTGTAGGTCACTGTTGTTAAATTTTGGTGTATGTGCACACACAAACACAGACACACTCATGTTTACAAAAATAAACCCTATATTCTTGTGTTGTTTCAGTGTGGAGGAGTACACAAATGAGATCCTACCACATAGATTGCCATGTCTTCCTTTTTTCACTGGCTAATTTTTTTTTTCATTTCCTAAAACTTAAAGAAATGTTATTTTTTATAGTTACATTACATTTTTATTGTTACATTAGTCCAGAATATTGATGTTTTTCTCTATATGCACATTTCTCCAGTTTTTCAATGATTAAGAGTGGTGTGTGCAAATGTGTAGTTTTCTGCAGTGTACATTACTAGAAGTAGAATTCTTGGGTAAAAGGACATGTATATTTTAATTTTTGATTGACACTTCTAAATTCTCTCTTTAAAACTCTCTCAAATTGTACTTCTAGCTTTAGTGTAGGAAGGTGCTAATGTTCCCCTACTTTTTTTGAATTGTAAATATAATCAGTATTTTAATTTGTATCTATCTGAGTGAACAGTAGTATTAACCCACTTTGAAACTTTAAAGTGATTTCCTAAATGCAATTCCATAACCTTTACTATTTTTCCTTATGTTTAGAGAAGGAGTGATGTAGTAAAAAATGCAACAGATTAGGAGTCTCTGTGCTGATACATAATAGGTCTTGGAAAATATTTCTTAAATAAATGAAATATGATGGGCTTTATTGCAAACAACTAAGAGTTTGTTATTAACCTTTAATTGGCATGACCTTGATAAATTATTCACTGTCTGTGTGTATATATTTTAAAATGAAATAATAATTCATATTATGATTTTAAAATACATGATTTGTAGTAAAACTCTTTGTTCATAAACAATATTTCATAAATCCCTAGTATGAAAAAAGTAAATAATGAAGTTACCTAATTGGATCAAATGAGTGTGGGTGGGTAGCAAGTGGAAAACATCAGAGCTCTCTCTGCAGCTGCCTTTTTTCACCCCTGAAACAGTCTCTAAGGCATCTCTGTACAAACCTCTAAGCTCCTAAGAGCCTATTTTGAAAAGACCTTTTATAAATCAGTGATCTCTAAAGCCAGTGCTAGAGGTGATTTATTAGTGTTTGGAAACAAAATATCAGAACTTCCATTTATATTGAACAGCATTAATATGATTTCAATTTTTGCATGTTTTATAATGCACATAAAAGTATAGTGTACAGGTATGTAACATATAAACAAATTTATATATATATTGGGGTATGTAACTATATTAAGCCAATTCTAGGTCTAAAGGTTAAGAATCTATGTATTTGAACACTATATCTCCTTTTTTTTTTTTTTTTTTTTTTGCGGTACGCAGGCCTCTCACTGCTGTGGCCTCCCCCGTTGCGGAGCACAGGCTCCGGACGCGCAGGCTCAGCGGCCATGGCTCACGGGCCCAGCCGCTCCGCGGCACATGGGATCCTCCCAGACCGGGGCACGAACCCGCATCCCCTGCATCGGCAGGCGGACTCCCAACCACCTGCGCCACCAGGGAGGCCCTATATCTCCATTTTTGAGTTAAGTACTATGAAATTAAAGAAACAAAATATCTAACATATATTCTCTGCAGTTGAAGACCCCCCTATATAATTTGGAAGATAACTTTGCCTAGCTGCAAACAGAGACCCCAGGGTATATAAGTCAACAGAATGATACAGATGTAAGTGTTCAAGGCTGTTCAACAGATGGAGACCAGTACAGGCCAAAATGTTGTGGGAGATAAAAGAGGACTTGGTGCTTGATGTAAGTCCTAAACGATCAAGAAAATTCAAGAAGCAAAAGACTAGGAATGGTAAAGGAGCTCTCAGGAGTAGAAGCATGGAGGCAGAGCTACAGCTGAAAAAGCCAGAGAACAGAGTGTTTAACATGATTTATCTTCAAAGTAAGGACAGATATACCAAAGAGCAGAGTATAAAGCCAGTGACTCAGCTTTACTTCCTTAAAATCCCTTCACTTAAAAAATTCACTTCATTTATAATCCCAATCTCAGTTGTATGGAAGGAAACCTACAGTTTCCTTGAATTCATGTTGTCATTTATCTCCTAAGAAAGATATTTAAGGACACGGGCTATAATCACTTTCTCCTCCTGGAGGTGTTGATTTATAGGATCTAATTGCAGAACTACACTAAAGAAGAGAGGTAAACTATTTAAGTGGGTAATGCCTTCTTCTCTTTATAAAACTAACAGGCTCCTCTGATTAGGAAAGAAAGATGTCTGATGGGGTCCTCTGAGTTGTCTGGTCTCATAATTATTAGAATTGAGATTAACCAATTCTTTAGTTCTTAGTCTTTTTGTTTTTGCAAATGAAGAGATTGAAATTGAGGCACAGTTATGTATAAACATATCAAAGTCAGGTACCAAGTCAGTGACAGGTTGGGAGCTGAGATCCAAATCTTTGCCCTACTAGCCAGTGCTCTTAATATATTACTGTAAATGACAGTCAAACTGTACATAATGTTATGCTAGATTTTGAGTGGAAAATGGAGGAAAAAGTATAAGGCACAATAAGACATGGAAATAACATCATGTAAAAAATATACACAATACTAAATATTCTACTGGGGTTTCTTCTCCCATCTTGGCTTCATTGAATGAAATAGCATTTCTACATTTTTGTGCTGGAAAATCTCTTCTCTCCTAAGCCAGGTTCTCAGAGCTACTCTCTTTATCTCAATGTCAGTTCTTCTACACCACTCCCCTACCCTACAAGTGGATTATATGGAATTTATGTTGCCAGTACACCTACTTTCTCTTTTAATTAATGACTACATTCATGAAAATTGGCTGGCTTTCTTATGGTTCTAGCATTGACTGAACACACATTTAAAAGCTATACTATGACATAGCTTAAAGAGATTCCTGTTTACAAGTCAATAAAGCACCTACTGCATTATTTTCTGTTTTTTACATATAAAAGTAATTTTTAACCATTAGTGTTTTCTCTTAGTCAGTCACCAGCAGCTGTTTTGACTTTTGGTTAGTGGTTACATACCTGGCTCCATATCACTCTTCACTCCCTCTTTCAATATCCTGGGGAGTTTCATCTCCACTATCTAGGTCTAGTAATGGCCTTTGGGAGGTGAATTGGCCTGCACTATTGTTCCTTGAAATGATTGTTTGGCTAGTATTTATGCTTGTTGTAAATTATAAATGCATCCACACCCTTAGACCATGGGAACAAAGTTATACAAAAATGCCAACATTTCTGTTTTTGTGCCAGTACCATAGTGTCTTGATTACTGTAGCTTTGTGTAATAGTCTGAAGTTGAGGAGCCTGATTCCTCCAACTCCATTTTTCCTTCTCAAGATTGCTTTGGCTATTTGGAGCCTTTTGTGTTTCCATATGAATTGCTCAATTTTTTGTTCTAATTCTGTGAAGAATGCCATTGGTAGTTTGATAGCGATTGCACTGAATCTGTAGATTGCTTTGGGCAGTATAGTCATTTCCACAATACTGATTCTTCCAACCCAAGAACATGGTATATTTCTCCATCTGTTTATGTCATCTTTAATTTGTTTCACCAATGTTTTATAGTTTTCTAGTACAAGTCTTTTGCCTCCTTAGGCAGATTTATTCCTAGGTATTTTATTCTTTTTGTTGCAATAGTAAATGAGGGTGTTTCCTTAATTTCCCTTTCTGATTTTTCATTGTTGGTGTATAGGAATGCCAGAGATTTCTGTGTATTAACTATGTATCCTGCAACCTTACCAAATTCATTGATTAGTTCTAGTAGTTTTCTGATGGCATCTTTAGGATTTTCTATGTATAGTATCATGTCATCGGCAAACAGTGACAGTTTTACTTCTTCTTTTTCCAATTTGGATTCCTTTTATTTCTATTTCTTCTCTGATTGCTGTGGCTAGGACTTCCCAAACTATGTTGAATAAGAGTGGTGAGAGTGGACATCCTTGTATTATTCCTGATCTTAGTGGAAATACTTTCAGTTTTTCACCATTGAGTACGATGCTTGCTGTGGGTTTGTCATATATGGCCTTTATTATGTTGAGGTAGGTTCCCTCTATGCCACTTGCTGGAGAATTTTTGTCATAAAATGATGTTGAATTTTGTCAAAAGCTTTTTCTTCATCTATTGAGATGATCATATGGTTTTTATTCCTTAATTTGTTAATGTGGTGTATCACATTGATTGGTTTGCATATATTGAAGAATCCTTGCATCCCTGGGATAAATCCCACTGGATCATGGTATATTACCCTTTTAATGTGCTGTTGGATTCTGTCTGCAAGTATTTTGTTCAGGATTTTTGCATGTATGTTCATCAGTGATATTGGTCTATAATTTTATTTTTTTGTGATATCTTTTTCTGGTTTTGGTATCAGGGTGACGGTGGCTTCATAGAATGAATTTGGGAGTATTTCTCCCTCTGCAATTTTTTGAAGAGTTTGAGAAGGATTGGTGTTAGCTCTTCTCTAAATGTTTGATAGAATTTACTTGTGAGGCCATCTGGTCCTGGAATTTGTTTGGTGGAAGATTTTTAATCACAGTCTCAATTTCATTACTTGTGATAGGTTTGTTTATATTCTCTAATTCTTCCTGGTTCAGTCTTGGAAAATTGTACCTTTCCAAGAATTTGTCCATTTCTTCGTGGTTGTCCATTTTATTGGCATATAGTTGTTTGTAGTATTCTCTTATAATCCTTTGTATTTCTGTGGTGTCAGTTGTAATTTCTCCTTTTTCATTTCTAATTTTATTTATTTGCATCTTCTCCCTTTTTTTCTTGATGAGTCTGGCTAAAGGTTTATCAATTTATCAGTGGTACAGGATAGAATGCCAGAGATAAGCCCATACACATATGGGCACCTAATTTATGACTAAGGAGGCAAGAACATATAATGGAGAAAAGACACCCTCTTCAATAAGTGGTGCTGGGAAAACTGGACAGCTACATGTAAAAGAATGAAATTAGAACACTACCTAACACCATACACAAAAATAAACTCAAAATGGATAAAGACTTAAAAGTAAGACCAGATACTATAAAGCTTTATCTTAGAGGAAAACATAGGAAAAACACTCTTTGACATAAACCACAGCAAGATCTTTTTTGACTTACCTCCTAGAGTAACGGAAATAAAAACAAAAATAAACAATGGGACTTAATTAAACTTAAAAGCTTTTGCACAGTAAAGGAAACCATATACAAGACAAAAAGACAACCCTCAGAATGGGAGAAAATATTTGCAAATGAAACAACAGACAAATGATTAATCTTCAAAATATACAAACAGCTCAAAATATACAAACAGCTCAATACCAAAAAAACAATCAGGTAAAAAATGGGTGGAAGACCTAAATAGACATTTCCCCAAGAAGTCATACAGATGTCGAAGAGGCACATGAAAGGATGCTCAACATCACTAATTATTAGAGAAATGCAAATCAAAACTACAATGAGGTATCACCTCACGCCAGTCAGAATGGCCATTATCAAAAAATCTAGAAATGATAAATGCTGGAAAGGGTGTGGTGAAAAGGGAACCCTCCTGCCCTGTTGGTGGGAATGTAAATTGATACAGCCACTATGGAAAACAATATGGAGGTTCCTTAAGAAACTAAAAATAAAGCTACCGTATGACCCAGCAATCCCACTACTGGGCATGTACCCTGAGAAAACCATAATTCAAAAAGAGTCATGCACCACAATGTTCATTGCAACTCTAGTTACAATAGCCAGGACATGGTAGCAACCTAAATGTCCATCAGCAGATGAATGGATATAGAAGATGTGGCAGATATATACAATGGAATATTGCTCAGCCATAAAGAGAAACGAAACTGAGTTATTTGTAGTGAGGTGGATGGACCTAGAGCCTGTCATACAGAGTGAAGTAAGTCAGAAAGAGAAAAACAAATACCGTATGATAATGTATATATATGGAATCTAAAAAAAAAAAGGTACTGATGAACTTAGTTGCAGGGCAGGAATAAAGACATAGACATACAGAATGGACTTGACACGGGGTGGGAGGGCAAACTGGGGCGAAGTAAGAGTAGCATCGACATATATACACTACTGAATGTAAAATAGGTGGCTGGTGGGAAGCAGCAGCATAGCACAGGGAGATGAGCTCCGTGCTTTGCGATGACCTAGAGGGGTGAGATAGGGAGGGTGGGAGGGAGGCTCAAGAGGGAGGGGATATGGGGACATGTGTGTGCATATGGCTGATTCGCTTTGTTGTGCAACAGAAACTAACACAGTATTATGAAGCAGTTATACTCCAATAAAGATCTATTTTAAAAAATGCCAATGTTTTATACCACATTCAACTGCCGAAATCTCCCTGATAACCTAAAAATCAGAGGCATTCAGAAAACAAACCTAAGTTTCCTAACCATCAAGAATCTAGATTTAATGTTATAAGGCAAGACTAACAAACACAGTAGTTCAGAGTATCACCAAGGGGCAACTCATATTTTGCAGGAAGGTTGAATAGAATAAAATATATGTTTGCTTCTTTTAATTTAAATTTTGCCTTTGATTTGAAATGAGAAGATATCATTTTCTATCTCTGCACAGCTGAATGACTTTCCATTTGTCTGTCTGTCTTATCTCTGAATAAACATTGAGGGCTTATTTGCCACCAATTTACCCCATTCCAAATATAATTACACTGTTAGAGCTTACTAATTTTTGTCTTACGAAAGTGACAGATACTTGAGGCCAGGTTGATTCCTGAAGACATTCTAGTTTAAGTGATTCACTCTACCTGGGCACCATTTTTAGAAACTTGGTTATTACCAGTTCCAATGCAGTAGCACAACAAATATTTACTCTGATTGTTGAATTAGGCTACCTCATTCAGGAAGCTCACTGTACTAATATAATACAACTTGAGAGTTCATAGTGACAACTGATTTTATCCAAGAAGACTAAACCCTACATTATGGCATTTATGAAGTTCATGAAACCAAACAGTAATGTATATGTGCTGGAAGTGTAAGGAAACTACACCTGTAAACACAAATACCCATGTGGGAGGAAAGAATTTTCATTAAGGACATTCGTGGGCCAGATACTGAAATAGGCACTCTCCTCACAAAATTGTCACATTTACCAATGCCATATATATATGTGTGTGTGTGTGTATGTATGTATACACATATATGCATATATAATATTATAACAAATTATTTTTCTGAAGGTTTTTGGTAAATATTAGAGCAGTAAAATAATTGCCCCCCACCTTATCTTTTCTATGGAAGAAAAGAGGCTTTCATTTCACTTACCCAGAAAGGGACTCACTCCACTTCAGTAACTACCCCCACCCCTAAGCATTTATTAGTAAAATAGGAAGCTCTGGCATCCATAGAACTATATGACTCAGAGGTGGGGATACTGCATTGGAATGTGGGCAGTAATCTTGTTGGACTCCTGATGTATGACTAGATATGAAAAGCAAGAAGCCCTTGGGCTTTCCACCACCAAACACTGAGCAGGTTAAGAAGACCACTTTCTAAGCATTTACATAGAATGATTCTCCTTATAAACATACAGATGTGATATAATTTTACTCTTTACAAAACAAAGGATTCTAAAAAGTTATTAACTCATGATGCACAAATGTTGTGTAGACTGGCAATGCAAACAGTTTTCAGATTGTTGAATCTGCCTTCTTTCGATCTTGTCAGCATACCTCTGTACCTGTGTTGGAGAAGTCTCAAATTGAGGTCCTTCGGGAAAGGAAGGCTAGGGAGAGCACTCCCTTTCACTCTAGTGGGAATGAGACCTTATTTTAACAGACCTGTTTTCAGTCAGTAAAAGCCAGGAGAGGGGATGAGCAAATGGGTTGTATTCTCCAAAACTCAGTTGTGAAAACTTAGGAAGGGAGAGGACAGTGTCTATTTTCTCCTTGCCTAGTGTCTCTCTTTGTTGCTGGGTTTTTTGTGTTTTTTTGTGTTTTTTTTTAATTATATTATTTGACATTTGTCTAGGCATTTTCTTGAATTGGTTTTGATTACTAATTACAGAGACTATTCAGTTGTTTAAAATAGTCTTAAAGAGGGCCTCCCTGGTGGCGCAAGTGGTTGAGAGTCCGCCTGCCGATGCAGGGGATACGGGTTCGTGCCCCGGTCTGGGAGGATCCCATATGCCGCGGAGCGGCTGGGCCCGTGGGCCATGGCCGCTGAGCCTGCGCATCCGGAGCCTGTGCTCCGCAGCGGGGGAGGCCACGGCGGTGAGAGGCCCGCATACCGCAAAAAAAAAAAAAAAAAAAAAAAAAAAATAGTCTTAAAGATATACACCTTCCTCGTTTCTGTTGCTCTGCTGTGTATCCATTTCTCTACTGAATTATCAATAACACTTTGGGGATTAGGACATAGTGATTTTTCCAGTGATAATATATGCTGGTCATGTAGTCCACAAATATGTCTCATGCTACCACTGAGTAATAACCTTGCTCTGGTGGAAAATGTTTTATAGCCAGCCGTACCTCTGGGGGAAAGAGAATAGCTAGTTGAATTGAATGTTGCCTGAAAAAGTTCCACTCTTTCTCATAAGAACTGTTCAGACTCCTTGTGCCACACTTTTGAATTGTGCCTCTCCTACTCTTCCCCTACCCCAGTGTCCTAGTCTCCTCCCTCTCCTATCCATTGATCTCTGTTTTAACCTTGTATTGCTGCTTTTAAAGGATGTTACTGTTTATCTGCTTTTTGCCACTTAAATTGTGCTGCACTGGAAACCGAGGCTCTTCAGTCATTAAGCTGCCATGATCTTGATGTACTGCTGAAATGTCAGTGCTTTATTGAACACCTACTGAACATAGTTTGGACATTTTTGACATATTCTGAATATCTAAACATAAACAGATTTGTGATAGATATATTTATCTTGCATGCTTAATCTATACTACATGGATACAATACCAAATACATAATCCATGAAAGAAATAATTAATAAGCTGGACTTCACTAAAATTTAAAAATCTGCTCTGTGAAGGACAATGTCAAGAGAATTATAAGAAGCCACAGACTGGGAGAAAATATTTGCAGAAGACACAACTAATAAAGGACTGTTATCCAAAATATACAAAGAACTCTTAAAACTCAACAATAAGAAAGCAAACAACACAATTTAAAAATGGGTCAAAGACTGTAACAGACACCTCATGAAAGAAGATATACAAGTGTTTTACATCATATGTCATCATGGAAATGCAAATTAAAACAAGAAGATACCATTACACATGTGTTAAATGGCAAAATCTGGAACACTGACAACACCAAAAGCTGGTGAGAAAGTGGAGCAATAGGAACACTTGTTCATTGCTGGTGGTTATGCAAATAGTACAGCTACTTTGCAAGACTGGTGAATGGTTTCTTACAAAACTAAACATATTCTTACCATTAAATCCATCAGTGGTGTTCCTTGGTATTTACCCAAAGAAATTGTTTATATTCACACTAAAACTTGCACATAAATAATTGTCAAAACTTGAGGACCAACCAAGATACTCTTCAGTAGTTTGAAGATACCCTTCGGTGAATGGATAAATAAACTGTGGAGCATCCAGACAATGTAATATTACTCAGTGCTAAAAGTAATTGAGCTCTCAAGCCATGAAAAGTCATGGTGGAAGCTTAAATGCATATTATTAAGTGAAAAGGCCAATCTGAAAAGGCTACATCTATTATTTCAACTCTATGACATTCTGGAAAAGGCAAAACTATGAAGACAATAAAAAGATCAGTGGTTGCCAGAGGTTGAGAGAGGAGGAGAGATGAATAGGCAGAGCACAGAGGACTTTTAGGGCAGTGAAAATACTCCCTATGATTTAATGATGATGGCTATATATCATTATACATTTGTCAAATGTCATAGAATGTATAACACCAAGAGTGAACCCTAAGGTGTACTGTGAACTCTGGGTGAATATGACTTAATGTAGGTTCATCCTTGGTACCAAATGTATCGTTCTGATGGGTGGTGTTGATAGTTGGGGAGGTTCTGCATGTAGAGGGGCAAGGGTTATAAGGGAAATCTCTGTACCTTCCCCTCAATATTTTTGTGAGCCTAAAACCGATCTAAAAAGTGTCTTTAAAAAGTCTAAAAAATTAACCTCAGCAGAGAAATAGAAAGTCTCAGAAAAGAAGTTATAAAGAACACAATGGCACATTTAGAAGTAAAAAATACAAGAATAGAAATAAAAACTCAAGGGAGGCACTCAACAGCATGTTGGAAAAGACAGAAGAGTCAATAAATATAAAACAATAGAAATAAAACTTAAAGATAAAACAATAGAAATCACCCAATCTGAACAACAGAGAGATATAGATTGAAGAAATTAAACAATTTCAGGGACATGTAGGACTATAACAAAAATATTGCTTTTGAGTCAGCAAAATCCTAGAAGGAGAGTAGTCGAAGGATGGGATTCACAAAGTATTGGAAGAAGTAATGGCTGAAAATTACTTAACTATGGCAAAAACCCCAAACCTATGGATTAACAAAGCTAAGCAAACCCCAAACAAAGTAAACTCAAAGATATCCACACTAAGACACATCCTAGTCAAACTTTTGAAGACTAAACACAAAGAAAGTTTTGAAAAAGCTAGAGAGAAATGACCCATTCCTGGAGGGGAAAAGCGATTGGAATAACAGCCAATTTCTAAGAAGAAACAATAGTGACCAGAAGGAAGTGGTGCAATATTTTTCTGCTGAAAAAAATAAAATATCCGCCAACCTAGAATTCTGTATTAGAATTATTGGAAAATTCTATATCATTCAGAAATACACACATCCCACCAATGTCAAATTTCTGCTTTTGTTATTGTATTATATTTAATTAACTAAGATATAAGAACCGGGGGAAACTGGGTGAAGGTGACATGAGATCTATCCATAGCCTCTTTGTAAACTCCTGTGAATCTATATATATTTCAAAATAAAAAAGTTTTTTTTAAGTTTAATAAATTAGATTCAGTTGCAAATTTAGTTTCAGAAGCACTGACACAGTGTAACTGGTTGGCAGAAGTCCAATTCCAAATCCACAAGTCTTATGTGCTTTCTTGAGCCCCCTCAGTCATATTCCTAAGGAAAAATAAAGTGTTTTGCACTTTACCATTAAGAAGTGTTAGACGTGTTTGGACCCCCAGACATTCATTTTCAAAAATTTTATGTAATTCCTCAGAACCTAGCATGTCAGAGGCAGAATTCTCCACAGAATCATGTTTTTACTTTGCTTTTTGTCTTAAAGATCTTTCTGTTTCCCTGTCTCCTCTCTCTCTCTCTCTCTCTCTCTCTCTCTCTCTCTCTCTCTCTCTCTCTCTCTATATATATATATATATATATATATATATATATATATGTATATGTATATATGTCTATGTCTATATAAAGCGACATAAAATATATATTTACAATATATTTTTAAGTACATATTTAGAAAGCAAGTGCTAATCTTTACACAACCATTTTCATTATATTTTTAAGAAAGTTTAGCTTTGAAGTAGCCTAGCTATTCCCAACCTGATAATTTTAGAGAATGTTAATACTTAGTATGAGTTTAGCACTCTAAATGGGTAAGTTTCTTTTAAATAATGCATTACTTAATACTGCCCATGGACAGGTTTGATATATCACAGCCAGTTTGCAGCAAACTTATGGCTGAAATGCTGTGCAGCTACAGTGGCCTCTCTCTCCACAGGCCACAAGACCTTTTCAAATTTGAAAAATGTACACAAATATAACTCTTCTGTGAATCTGCACTTGCCAAGGACTACTTGATAAACTGCTGGAATCATCATAGTCCAATATTCTCTTTGAAAATGGCTGGTTGATTATGGAATTCCACTATCAACATTTATAATTTCAATTTTCACAATAAATACAGTGGCCTATGAAATCCTGTAAATCTTTTTCAATATCTCACAGTTTGAAACCCCTCAAGCACTCCCCCTGATGCTGGCCAATCTCAGTGTCCAACTTTTTAATCCAAGGATTTTAAAGATATCTCTATAAATATTTGCTAAAAATAAATTTGTGTCAGTCAAAAATTCTTTATTCAAGGATTATTTTTAAAAATCCAGTAGGCTCCCATAAACTATTTACTGTTGACTTCCAACTGATGACTAGAATATATAGCATTCTCCCAAATAGATGTACAATTTTTTTTCTCCATTTTATTAAATCAGAATGTAATCAGAATTATATACTGTTCCATCATGCTCTGCCAACAGTAGAAACAAAGGCACTAATGTCTGCATTAGGTAAAATCGCATAAATTAAGGTGGAGGAGGCAAGTACACTTCATTCATGTCCCTGAGATTCTTGATTCAGTTACAGATTTATAAGGCAATTAGGTCTTCATTACAATGATTCACCAAGTACTCCAGCATTTGAGGTTAGAAAGCACATCCAATGTCAGAAAAGCATTTCTTTACATTTGCCATCTTCCCAACTGAGATTTTTAATACTGAGGGAACCCCTTCCCATTAAAAGCTCTTTTGTGATTCCACTTTGAACTCTTGCCTCTGGGTTTTCTCCGGATGCACATTCTCTCCAAGAGATGCTTTAAAAATCTTTTGTTGGTGCCTTGGGAACTGCCTGTCAATAAAAAGTGGAGGCTGCTCTGTTTTGGACTGGCTTTACATTCAAATTTTGTCCCCAGAGAAGGTCCTCTTATGAAACATTATCAAAGATGGCAAGAAACCAATGACGTATTGACATCATATTTGAAAAAAACGTGGTGACCTCTCTGGTAAATCAATTGAGTTTTTATTTTAAAAGCACAAAATAATGCTTTCCAGTACAAAATTGATTAGCTTAATTACTAAATGCTAAGATAAGAAGAGACTAAAACCACAGAGAGAGCATTCAAATTTACATTTGCTCAGAGGGGAGAAGGAGAAAAAGGAGCTATACTATGGTTAAGAAGCTTTGGAGTTAGATGCAGACAGTGATAGATACTATGCTTAGAGGAAAAGGAGTATCAAATTATTTCTTTATCAAATGAGTTTTTTTGATCAATGGCATGCTGTACGAAAGAGCAAGTTTTGCAAACCAGCACATATTTTTAAAAAAATATAAAACCACTGATATACAAATCCTGAATCAATTCATGATGTATGTGTGGTACATATGTGAATAAAAGTAATCAATGGCATTTTATTCTTTCTATTATAGAAAAATTCATTCAACCTAAAAATATCACTTTGTTAATAAGACTGGAAAATTTGTTTTGGGTGCTTCATTTGTGGAATGTTATCCTTATGCACAGCAAAGAAAGGAGATTATATACAATTAGAAGAGGTGACACTTTGTGTGCTAATTTACACACTGCTTTATTCACAGAGAATGGTTTGTTATATTCTCTGTGAATAAGTAATTAATAAATAATTAAATTAAATATTTAAGTAATTAAATATTATTTAATTAAATTAAAAATAATTAAATTTAAAAAAGTGAAAATACTGAGCATGATCAAAGCTGAGCCACTGTGTAAATATGCATTCTACATTCTGGGCAAAGAAATGTATAATGAATGTATGGTAGGCCGACCTGTGGACCCCAGAGATGTCCATGCCCTAATCCTTGAAACCTGCAAATATGTTTCCTTACATGGCAAAGGGGATTCTGTGGATGTGATTGAATTAATGAGCTTGAGGTGGAGAGATTACCCAGGTGAGTCCAATGAAATCACAAGCGTGCTTATAAGAGGAAGGCAGGAGTGGTGAAAGTCAGAGAAGAAGTGACAATGATTAAGAGTTTAGAGTGATGTCATTGCTGGAAGGGTCCATGAGCCAAGGAATGTAGGTGGCCTCTTGAAGCTGGAAAAGACAAGGAATGAATTCTTCTCTAGAGCCTCCAGGAGGAATGTGTCCCTGAAGACATGTTGATTTTAGCTCCATAAAACTCTTTTCAAACTTCTGACCCCCAGAACTGTAAGGTAATAAATATGCATTAAGTTACCAAATTTGCACTAATTTGTTACAGGAGAAATAGGATACTAATACAGAATGTAAGACAGTTTCTATGCTGGCTACTGAAGGGAAGCCAGCTTATTTAACCTTTGGAAATGATGATAGCGTTGAAATCTATGTATGTAACCCTGACACTGCCAGT
This sequence comes from Mesoplodon densirostris, assembly GCF_025265405.1. Classification (NCBI taxonomy): domain Eukaryota; kingdom Metazoa; phylum Chordata; class Mammalia; order Artiodactyla; family Ziphiidae; genus Mesoplodon; species Mesoplodon densirostris. The sequence goes on from NC_082674.1 coordinate 33,288,827, forward strand.
GAAAATCGTTTCTGAGTGCCCAAATGACATATTTTAGCAATCTAGTTTGAAAAGCTCAAGCTTATCTCTTCAAGTCTGAAATATCAAGTTTTAAATGTTGAAATAATAGGACATTATGACTTCTTAAGACAAAATTCTAGTGAAAATAGCATAATCAGGGAACTTAACTCCTTTTTAATATTTGGTCTTTGTTTTCATTCATTGGAGAAAGAAATCAACAACATATTCAGGACACATTTAAAAATCACATCCAAACGTAGTGACAGAGTTGAAATATTGTGCAAAGCCAAATGGCAAACAAAGGATGGACTGGGAAACAATTTGACACTACTTCCCAAGTTACAGTATTGCAACATCTAACTTTTATATGTGAAATGCATTACTGAATGTAGTCTTTTCTTAATAATAGCTGTATTATATCTGGGTGCCTGTTTCATATAAACAAATACAAAACTCTCTGTCAGAATGTTATGGGATACTTCCAGGCAAGCCTTTACACTTACACTGAGGTTTTTCTCTCTCAGTGGAAACATTTAGGATTAATACTCAAACTGTTGCATTAATTCATATTTTAGTCAATATAAGTTGAGTTAAATTCAACAATACATATTAAAAATCAAACAACAGAATTTAAAGTGCGAAACACAAATCTTGCCCCTACCCTTCCAGAGTCACAATTCATATCCTAAACAGGCAATAACTTTTAACTCTTTTAGTTTACAGAATTGTTTTTCATTTTCTAAATAACATGCTTATAGTACTTTAAAAATGTTTTTTTCAATTGTAGATGTTATCAACTGACTTCCTAAACAGAAGATGAGAATTTAGCCCTCACATGTAAATGCCCTCACTTTTTCCTTTCCTCTACCCCCTAATGTAGTTATTTTACTCTCTTTGTTTAAATAAATGTTCATGGTTTAGATTATTATTATTAAAAGCTAACTAGTTTTTACAACTAAGATATTATACTAAATTCCTCTTTGTGCAACTCTATTTTTCTATTCTAGTTAATAATGTCCTCATTTTTGTTTATCTTCCTTTCCTATGCAATTATCAATCATTACTTCCCAAACTCTTTGCTTCAAATGTGCTTTAATATATTAAAAAACATACAAACACAATATACAAAAATTACTCAAACTGGATCAAAAATTAAATGTAAGAGATAAAACTGCCAAACTCTTAGAATAACACAAGGGTAAATCTTCATTTACCTTGGATGTGGCAATGGTTCCTTAGCTATGACCCAAAAGTGTAAGTGACAAAAGAGAAATAAATAAATTGGAGCTCATCAGTATTAGAAAGTTTTGTACTTCAAAGGACACTGTCAAGAAAGGAAAAAATCAACCCAAGGAATGAGAGAAAATATTTCCAAATCACATATCTGAAAATGGAGTTGTTTCTAGAATACAGAAAGAAAATCTTACAACTCAATAATAAAAAGACAAATAATAATTTTTTTTTAAAAATGGGCAAAGGATTTGAACAGACTGTTCTCAAAAGGAGATACATAAATTGGCAACAAGCACATAAAATGATGTGCAACAGCATTAGTTTTCAGAGAAATGCAAAGTTAAACCACACTAGCATATTACATTATACTCTCTAGGATGGCTATCATCAAATGACAGATGATAACAAATGTTGGTGAGGGTGTGGAAAAGTTGGACCCCTCATTTGCTGCTGGTGGAAATATAAAATGGTACAGTCACATTGGAAAACAGATTATAGTTCCCCCAAAGTTAATCACATTACCATTTGACCCAACAATTCCACTCCTAGGTATATATCCAAGAGAAATGACAAGATATGTATACAAAATTTTCTACAGATATGTTTATAGCAGTGTTATTAATAATAGCCAAGAGGTGGAAACAATCCGAATGTCCATTAACTGATAACTGGATAAACCAAATGTGGTATATCCATACAATAGGATATTATTCAGCCATGAAAAGAATGAAATTCTGATACACACTATAACATGGATGAACCTTAAGAACATGCTGAGTGAAAGAAACCAATCACAAAAGATCACTTACCATATGATTTAGTTTGTCTAAAATGTTCAGAATAGTCAAATCTATGGAGACGGTAAATAGATTTTAGTTGCCTGGGGTTAAAATGGGTGTGGGAATTGAGGGATGATGGCTTTAAGAGTTTCTTTTTGGGGAGATGAAAATGTTCTAAAATTGATGCCAGCGATGGTTGCACAAATCTATGAATACATTCAAAAAAGTGAATTTAATATTTAATGATATGAATGTGTGAATTGTATGGTGTATATATTATATATCAATAAAGCTGTTACCAAAAAATACATTAGAAACATAATTTCTGGAGTCTTCTGTCTTCCAGTCTGCATGGAAGCTCTCTAGCCCAACACTGAGCTATCATTCTGGAACTTCACTATCTCCCTGGGCATTTCCTTCTTTTCTCTCTTTCACAGCTTCTCCTAGTTCTTGGACCCCAGCTCTTCCTCTGTTGGCATTTCCTCCCTAGTGTGGTGGAGCATAGACTCTGGTAGATTGCTAGGGATGGGTTCATGGCAGGTACATTTAAAAACAAGTGTGTAACTCATAAAATGTTCATTTTATCCTGATACCCTAATGGACAGTTTGGCTGTAAATAATATTCTAGATTTGGTGCCATATTCATTCAAAATTTTGAGACCATTATTCCATTGTATTTCCGTTTTCAATGATATAGCTGAAAATTCCAATTTTGGCTTTTGATTCTTTGTAGAACATATTTTTTTCCTTCTCTGGTAGTGTTTAGAATCTTCTCTTTATTCTCGGTATTGAAAACTATTATGATGTTGGTGTGTGTGTGTATGTTTTATCATTCAATATTCTGATTGTTCTGGCCCTTGGTTAGTCCTTTCTATACAAAAACAAATGTCTTTCAATTCTGGGAAATATGCTGGTAATTTTTCTTTGATGTTTGTTCTCGATAATGACCTATCATTGTTAGTTAGGACAATATAATTTAGTAGAAGTGAACTGTGAGAAGGAAAATTTTACTGGAACCTGAACTATACTTCAAAGTATCTCTTAAAAAGCTACAAATAGATTCCTTGGTAAAACCATCAATATAATAATTTCATCCCTTTCTTCAATGTGAAAAAGAACATTATTTTCAGAAATGTCATCATCTTTCTAAAATATTAGCTAAAATCAATGGTCTCTAGCTATTCTGAAAGAACATTAACTGGCCTGTGGATGTTACAAGTTTGAGATGCATGGCCATAACCCGTGTTTCACTTTTCCCAGGGATTACAATGACCTTTAAATGAAAGGCATGGTATTGTTTTGCCTCTGACTTGTGGTAAGTCCGCATTTTTTTTTTGTTTTGTTTTGTTTTGTTTTGTTTTTGCGGTACATGGGCCTCTCATTCTTGTGGCCTCTCCCATTGTGGAGCACAGGCTCTGGATGCGCAGGCTCAGCGGCCATGGCTCACGGGCCCAGCCGCTCCACGGCATGTGGGATCTTCCCGGACTGGGGCACGAACCCGTGTCCCCTACATCGGCAGGCGGACTCTCAACCACTGCGCCACCAGGGAAGCCCCAAGTCTGCATTTTAATAGCAGGTTTTTCTCACTGAGAATATTCCCAGCAGCTAAAATTAACATATGTGATGGACCTAACCTCAGATGTAAATTAAATTATTATATGATTCCTAATGTGACCAGCAAGTACATGTCATAAACTTACCAAATCTCAACAAAGAATTCTAGAAAGGCCCATAGCTGAGTCCTATATTTTGTGCTGCTTATGCAGAGGATTAAGCCCTCCTTCTGTGAGTAGCATTTGATAATGGTTCACCTGCTTGGTTGACATTCTATTAAACCACAAAATTTCCCTCACTTCTTTTCTCATTGATCTCACTCATATTCTGTACATGAAAGAAAATATTCAAATCTTGTTCACCTAAATACTCTAAAATTCAACTAATGTAGGAACTCCAAAAAGCCCAAAGGGAATTCGAGATTCAGAAATTATTCTGTTTATTTTGTCATCATTGACACATATACCAGATCCTTCAGGCCAAATTTTAGCCTTCTGAGAGACTCTTTCTGCAACAACATCTCAGAAAACTCAGAGTCCTACTATTGATTTGATTGGCTCCTACTTGAGCCCCATATTTGGAGTAAAGATGGGAGAGCAGAAAGAGATCAAGTTGCTGCTGTATGTGTCTGGTTTTCCCACAAAGAGTAAGTCATATGGAAAATTTTAACATTTTAGAGTAATAATTATTTTAGTGGAATGATTTTTTCCACTTTTATTGAAAAATAATTGACACATCACTGTATCAGTTTAATGCATTCAGCATGATTATTTGGTTTACATATATTGTAAAATGATGATCACAATGATTTCAAGTAAAATCCATCTTCCAATATAGATACAATAAAAAGACAAAAAAGGGTAAAAAATTCTCTTTGTGATGGGAACCTTTAGGAATTCCTCTCATTACAATCTTCCTATATATCATACAGCACTGTCAGCTATAATCGTCATGTTGTACATTACATCCCCAGTGCTTATTTATCTCGTAACTGGAAGTTTGTATCTTTGACTACCTTTCTCCAATGGAATAAATTTAACCTCAATTCCGGACCAAGTTGGAGCACCAGTTGCAAATTTAACAAATTATATTGTAACATCAGAAAAAATATATATAGGGCATTGTGTTTTCCCCTGAAAGTGGTTATTTCTGGTCTAGTTTTCTTGAAAGCCACACAGTGGGTTTCTGGTTCTATTTTCTCTTGTGGAGTGGATCCTATACAACCAATTAGAGATTAATGGAACCCTTGCTGTTTTAGGGCACTGACTAATGAATTCATGTTTCTGACTCTGTTTAACCATAGGGCAGGCTGCAGTGCTTTGAGGATATGATGAAGTAGGATATCTTTTGTTGCTAAATGCTGATGAGAATTCTCCAGCTTTTGTAGCCCCTGAAAGTTTTGGCAGCAGAAATGCTTGAGATATGTAGCTTTCACACAAGTCCTTGCTGCCAGACTGGACTGAGGTGGGTTCCTCCTGGATGGCAAACACAACATTTCATTGAATTATCGGAATCAATAATTAACAGTCTGGTGAATGCATATTCTCTTTAGGGGTATTTTGTTTCTATTGCTTCAGGTAACAATTGGCCGTCAAGACTGAGACAACAAAAAAGTGACAAAGATATGCAGTGATTTGTCTTTCTCCCAAGGCTTTGGCAGAAATACAACGGTGAAGGAGGCTTGTCTCTTACTATTCCCTTCATCCCCTCTGACAAGGTGGCTAAAGGAAATGGAAGTATGAGAGTAAAGAGCCCTTAAAGGCAAATAGATCAGAGTTCATATTTTCGGGCTTGAGCCACTTAGCTTCTCTGGGCCTGTTAACTCAGTTACAAAGTTGAGATATCAATTAATATAAAATTGCTATTAGAGCATCATGAGATAATGCAAGGCAAGAGATACTTAGAAGGTACTCAATGAATAGTGGACTTTCAAAGGCAAGGAGGCAGGATGATGGCGTACAAAGGACACTGTACCAGGAGTCAGAGGAAGTTCTGACTCATTCTGACTCATTGCACTTGGAGTCAGAGAATGCCCACCTTTGGCATTGACCAGTTCTGATACTGTATAAAGATCTCTTTACATCTCTGGTCTTTCTTTCTCTTCTAATGAAGGAATTTAGGTGGCAAGGAAGAGAGACTAATCTAAATTAGTTCAAGCCAAATGGGATAATTATTATGCTTCTCTCTCTGAAACATGATAGGTACTATTACAATCTCAAATCGATAGCACATTACAGAAGAGGCTACAGTTCACATGGCTCACAGTCATAAACAGAAACTCTTATAGTCATCCCAGGGCAAGAAATATAATATAGCCAATTTGTACATGGGGCTGGAACTAGAAAGTAAGAAAATGGTAATTTCTCAGTACCTTAGATGTTATGCAATCTCTCTCGCCTCCATTTCTCTTTATACTTTTGCTGTATTTGTCTCCCCATTTCCCTTTCTAGACTACTTTTCTCTGTTTACACATAGTTGGCATGGCCATTCCCTTACAACCCTTGCTGTTCCATTACAAGGACAGGATTTCAAATGTACTCCCTGCACAGACTGACAACAGTGCTGATGTCTCTTGATCAAATTACTGGAGGAGAAAGAATGTTTTATTCTACCCTATTGACTGGTTTCCCTTAAGTCAGCCATCCATATTCAATCTAATCAGCTGTTGACACAATGGAGTTGCCAAGAGGTGATTTGTAGTGTGGTGGCTTGGCCTGTAGGTTGTGTGCTGTATTAAAGGCTTAATAAACAGTACATCATAAAAGCGTCTTGACAATACTATGAGGTGGTTGGTATTATGTCAGGTTCACAACAAAGGAAACTAAGGGGTAGGAGATTTAAATAAACATTTTCATGTCATGTAGTTTAAGTGATATGTCCATAATTTGAACCCAAGCTTGGTTAATCTCCAAGTCCATGCCCTTAACCAATATTCTTTCACCAGTGAATAATCCTTTACCCAACTCAGACCCTCTTTTTAAGTGGCTGTCTCAGTGCTATAGTAGTGGTAGCCTCTGTCTGTCACGTTTATAGGTGGTGGACTCTCTCCCCCAAAGATTCCCTTTCAGTTGGGACACATACCATTTGAGACATGAGGGAGGGATATGCTGAATGGTAAATGAATATGGGTAAATGGAGTGCCCTCCATCCCTTTGCAAGACACTGTGTGTGGTCATGTGACCGAGCACACTCTATCTTTGCTATTCTGTGATAGTCCTTAAATTCCAGCTCTATTAACATGGATCCTGTACTTAAACCTCTCTTCCTGCATCCATAATTACCCTTTGTTATAATATTGCTGAATATTGACCTTCTCTTCATGATTCCCTCCAGTTCTTGGAAGGCAGCTCATTGTTACTGAAATGGTGCTGGTCCCTGAAAGCACCTCCTGCTCTCTCCACTGTCAGCAGCATCTGTAGCAAGAACCAACCTCGCCCCAATTCCTCGGCTGTTGCCAAGCCTGTCAAGCCCGCTCTGGGTCTGAACTTTTCAGGATACTAATTCCTATCTTTGAGTCATCAAGCAAAACAGCGTTGTTTACCGAGTATTCCTGAGTAGTATCTGTACAGTAAACATTCTGTAGTTTGCACTGTCTGCAGGTTTTAACCTTGTTAGTCAGAGCTCACTGCCTCTGGAGTCATAGGAGGCTTATAAACAGCACTTACATTGTAAGTCATTTCTTTTAACTTCTATAATGTGTATTGAGCTAGTCTCACTTGCCGTATTTCTTTGGTTTCATAAATGTCATATAAGATTCATTTGATCTGTGCTATTGGATTGCTTCATTATTAACTCTTCATAGTCATCTGCATCATGGAAAAGGGTACCAGGACAAAAAAGCAGACGCAAGGCCCTTCTGTGCAACATAAGAAGAGATGCCTTCAACAGGCTGTTGAGTGCATCTGTGGTATTTAAATCTCAATGACAGGTACTACTACAAGTTAAAAGTGCCTTCTTATGGTTTTCAAAATATAACAAATGCCCCTGTGCATATGAATTCCAGAAATAAGGTGGCTAATAAACAGTAGTGCTCCAAACGTACTTTATATACACAATTTGCTTTAAGTATCAGGGTGAATGTCATATTCAGATGCCCATCAGTATCAGTTGAAGCAATGGGTTTCTACTGCCCACTCTTATCCTGAATTCTGAGTTTATTATCAGAGGTTTCAGTGGATGTAAACAGGCTGGAAGTGAGCAGTAATAGTTACTTCAAACCATTTCTTTCATTTAGGCATTTTGCAAATATTTTTGAGCAACTGCTATGTGTCAGGCATTTTTCTGGATGCTGGTTGAGACAGGGTGGAACAATGCATGATTGTCACCTTCATGAAACTTACATTCTGATAAACAACAGTTATTACAGAACTGAATTGTGCAGTATTGGTTAAATTTTAAAAAAGTGGGAAAGAGCAGGCCAAGAGAAGAGAGAAGAATAAGGAAAAGGAAAAGTGCAGTGCCATTAACATCAGTTTATTAGTTCAGAGTACTTTATATGAAGGGATCAAGGAGTTCGGGGGGGAAGTGGGTGAAATAAAGCTAAGTAGGTGCAACAGTTCTATTATTGAGAACCTTGAGCTCTCAGATTTGACTTTTATTCTAAAGGCCAGAGTGAAACACAGAACGGGAACTCAGTACTACCATTGTATATTGCCTCTATTCTTAATTACAGGAAACATTAAATATCATCTGAACGTTATTGAAAATGAAAATTTAATATTTTACCATCCAAATCTTAGCCCCTGAATTCTAAGAAGACTTGCTTGAGGGACATACAAGATTTCTAATAAATGAAATTATTGCTGGAGAGAATACAGTCAGAACAACACTTGTTCTTGCAATTGCATAATTTTTAGAGTTATGTACAGGAGTCTGAATGGAGGAGAGGAGAATTTCAAACCCAAATTAACCCAAAGTTGGAGTGTTAGTTGACAGTACAATGAAAAATACTAATTGGCGAGTGAGTGAAGAGCAATGGCAAGGGAGTTATCAAACTGGATGGATGCCTATGGGTTGGTTCTTAGATAGGGATAAAGTGATATCAGAAAAAAAGTCATGAATTGGGGAAAATTCAGTTGTCAAAGTGTTCATTGCTTCAGTGAGGTCAAAGGATAAATGTATTGTCAATAATAATGTATTGTCAATAATAAAGTAATAACATTTGAATAACATGAAGTTTCTATCAGACAGTTGTATATTAGTGTTTTGATCTGATATGTCAATGATTATTCATACTGATGAGTGATTTGACAAGGGAAATCATTGGTATTGAGGAATTTTAGTGATTTGGTTGTTGTATGAATGGGTGACACAGATATATACGAGTCTATTGGGAGAATGAGGGATGGAACATCATGATCGGCCTGGTGCCAATATTATCAATATATATGAAGATGTAGATGACCAAAAAAAAGTTTGGGTATATATAGGGGTCATGAGTTCTCAAGAAGATGTCATTATTGAGTTCCAAGGTATAATTGGTTGAAAGTGAGACAAGAGTTGTACTTGCTGAATCTGATTTCTTTACACTGTAGTACATAGGAAATGAGAAAATTAGTAATGAGCTATGAAATGAGACAAGAGAGGAACATAATTCCTTCCTTTGGGGATCTCACATTATGATGAAGGATAAAGATGAATGATCAAATAAATTACTTAAAAAAGTATAAACAGAGTGCAGTGGGGATGCACAATAGGATTGTTTAGATCCACTGCCTTTATGAATATATAACAGTCCAGATATTTGATTACTCTGAATAATTTTTGGTGAATTTAGAATTCCATACAATCCAGATCTCACCTTTTGTTAGGAAACAGGAAGAATGTGCATCTACATAAACAAAAGACAAACCCCAGATGTGAAATATGATAAATTCCTAATTAACATATTTCAAAGTATGCCATCTTTTATCCTGTGTTTTTGTTCTTGAGATGATTTCCCTTTTGCACAAACTTTCATAACCTGAATAATAACCAGATATAAGTAGAGAAGAATATGATTAGGCTGTGAAGAGCAAACATTTCAGTTACTCTTTTGATAAAAGAATCCAGACCAGAGAGGGAAAATGGAAAAATTAGTAGGAACATGATTATTTGAGGGAAACGTGGTTGAAATACATCATTGTATTCAAAGATTAGTGACACTGTGAATAAATAATAAGTGACATTCAAAGCTAGAAGTTGATGTTTACATAGTGAAATGCTAAATATTATGACTTAGAGATGCAAGTGTTCTGTGTTATGGTAAACCATGTAGGGGAAAATGGATTTTTGAAATAAATTAGAAATGAAATACCCTGGGTTTGAATTTGAAGAGCAAAAAGACCAGAGCATTATAAGGGTCCTACGTGAATATGGGAGAGGAAGTTGGAATGAGGAGTAGAGGGAAAACAGTCAATAAAGCATCAATTTCTCAGTGACCATGAGATGCATAGCAAGAGTATATTGAACACAGTACCAAGGGATTGGTTCATGGCCAGTATACAGACATACAACTGACTTTTTAATGTTTTCTTGAAACTTGTGATGTTGTGCCTATTAGTTCTGGGAGTTAGTTTGGTAGGTTCCTTGAGAATTTCTATTTAAACAAACATGTCATCTGCAAGTGAGAACAATTTTATTCCTTCTTTTCTTGCTGTATGTCTTCTATTTCTGGTTTCCTGCTTTACTACACTGGCTCAAGATTCCAGCAATATTTTGAATAAGAGTGGTGAGAGCAGACATCCTTGCTTGTTTCTGATTATAGGGAGAAAAGCAATGAGTTTTTCACTATAAAGTATGTCAATTATAGAGTATTTTGTAGATAATTTTTTTCAAGTTAAGAAAGTTCTCTCCCATCGTATTTTTTTCTGAAATTTATTATCATTAATATGTATTGATTTGCCAAATTTTTTCTCCATTAATTGATATGATTATGTGATTTCTTAAGCCTGTTAATATAATAAATTAAACCCACCTTGTATCTTTGAAATAAATTCCACTTGGTCATGGAGTATAATCTTTTTTAAAATATATTGCTAAATTCTATTTGCTAACATTTTGTTAAGGAATTTTATATCTATATTCATGAATGATATTGGTCTATAGTTTTAATTTTCTTTTCTAGTACTGTCTTGGTATGGTTTTGGTATCAAGATAATACTAGCTTAGTGAAATAAATTGTGTTGTGTTCCCTCCATTTTGTTTTTTAAAGAAATTATGTGTAATTGTTATTTCATCTTTAAATATTTTATAGAATATCCATTGAAATCATCTCATCCTGGAGATTTCTTTTGGGGAGTATCTTGAGTTACTTTAAAAGAAGAACAGTTTTTTTATATTTGCATTGTGAGATGATAATTGAGTCTAACTTCTACTTATAAAATCTTTCAACCAGGATTTTCCTTTCCAAGCTGACTCCTTGTTCCTAAGACATGGTGTATCTGCAATTACTGAACATTTCTGACATTCCATGGCAAAAATGTCTTCATACTTATTGGCTTCTCCCACTGTAACATTCAGATTCAGCTTTCTCTTGCCTGATCAGTAGTTATCACTTATTCACCTGTTTTATTTACATGGCAGAATCTTCTAAGTGTCTCATATATCTGCTATTGTCTCTTCCCTTTCTTATATTTTCTACCTTTTAAAAAATTTAGTATTTATTTTTTAGAGAAGTTTTAGGCTCACAACCAAACTGAGGACAAAGTATAGTGTTTCCGTATATGCTTTAACTCTACACATGCATAGCTTCCCCCGTTATCAAGAAATCCCTGATTTGTTATTGTGACCCATATTACTACATCATCATCATCACACACAGTTCATAGTTTACATTAGGGTTCAGTCTTGATATTGTACATTGTATGGATTTTGAAAAACATACAAAAACATTTATCTACCATTATAGTATCATACAGAATAGTTTCATTGCCCAAAAAGTTCCTCCATACTCTGTTTATCTTCCCTTCCTGCAATCACTGGCACCCACTGATTTTTTTATTCTCTCCATGGTTTTCCCAGAATGTCATATAGTTGGAATCATATAGTGTGTAGACTTTTCATGTTGGCTTTTACTTAGGAATATGCATTTAAATTCCCTTCAGGTTTTTTTCATGTCTTGATAGCTCATTTATTTTTAGCATTGAATAAAATTCCATTTTCTGGATGTACACAGTTTTTTTATCTACTCACCTACAGGGTATCTTAATAACTTTCAAGTTTTAGCAATTCTGAATAGAGCTATTATGAACATTGATGTGCAGGGTTTTGTGTGGATATGAGTTTTCAACTCATCTGGGTAAATACCAAGGAGCACAATTGCTGGAACGTATGGTAATCAGCTGCTTAGCTTGTCAAGAAAATGCCAAACTGTCTTCCAAAGTGGCTGTATCATTTTGCATTCCCACCAGCAATGAATGGGAGTTCCTGTTGCTCTACATCCTTGCCAGCGTTTGATGTTGTCAGTGTTTTGGATTTTTGCCATTCTAATAGGCACATGGTGGCGTGTCATTGTTGTTTTAATTTGCAATTGCCTATTGACATATGATGTTGAGCATCTTTTCATATGCTTATTTGCCATCTGTTTATCTTCTTTGGTGAGCCATCTGTTCAGATATTTTGCCCATTTTTTTTTTAAGATTTTATGAGCATGTCTTTTAATTCATTAATTTACTTATTTATTTATTTTTGGGTGTGTTGGGTCTTCATTTCTGTGCAAGGGCTTTCTCTGGTTTTGGCGAGTGGGGGCCACTCTTCATCGCGGTGTGAGGGCCTCTCACTGTCACAGCTTCTCTTGTTGCGGAGCACAGGCTCCAGATGCGCAGGCTCAGTAGTTGTGGCTCACGGGCCTAGTTGCTCTGTGGCATGTGGGATCTTCCCGGACCATGGCTCGAACCCGTGTCCCATGCATTGGCAGGCAGATTCTCAAACACTGCGCTACCAGGGAAGCCCCTAGGATGGTATTTTTTTTTTTAATGGAGATAAGAACTCCTCTTTCTTCTTAACACCTTATAATGGCTTTTCATTGCACTTTTAAATTTAACTTCTAACCTTGGTCTGAAAGACCCTTCATTGCCCCTGTCAACTTTTCCAAATTTATCTCCTGCCTTCTCAATGGGCTCCAACAATTTTAGTCTTCTTTCTGTTTCTTATTTCTTCTGTATGAATGTCTAACTTGGGAGCTTTCACTTGTTATTTTCACCCCCTAAACTATTTTCTCCTGATCTTTACTTGTCTAGCTCCTTCTTGTCATTCAGGTATCAGTTCAAGTGCGACCTTTTCCTTGACCACTCAGTGTAAATTACTCTACCATCTGTAATTCCTTCTCTGTTGTACCTCCTGTTTTATGTAATTTGTGGCATTTACCTCTATCTAAAATTATCGTTCTTATTTATCTTTTATTTATTTTTGTAGCCCTCCCTCTAGGAAACACATTCACATATACACAAACACACGCATATGTGCATACATAGATCATAAGTTCAGCCAGAGCGGGGAAAGTTCTTTCTTGTTGACTGTTAATTCTATCACCTAGAAAACTTTCCAACCAAATAGGGGCTTAGTAAGTAGTAATGGAATGGGTGAATAAATGATTCTTACAATGATGGTCATAGGTTACAATATTATGGCTATTTTACATGTGCAGAAACTTACACTCAAAATTATTTACAAATATTCAACTAGTAAATGGGCAAGCTCAAAATAGATCCATAACCCTCCTTTTTGCTCTACACTATGCTGGCTGTGTGTGTGTGTGTGTACTATTGTTATTGTTGTTGCTTTTAATTGCTGTAAATATTTATCCTGTATTCATTGGGGTATTCTTAGGAATTCCTAGGGTATAAAATCTGTTGACCCTATAGAGAACTTGGCATAATTTGTTGTAAATCATCTCAAGAGATGTTATAAGCATTGTGACCAATTACCTCTATTCCTCATTCTCCTAACACTATTCTAGAAGTTCCCATATTCCTTCAGTTGAGGAAATGATATCAAAGTCCCTTGTTAAAATACAACTATATAAATTGAGATGAATGAGACCAAAAGTTGACAAATAGTCCTATGTCTTTGTGAAGTCAAAGCCTTTCTGGGCCTTTGTTTCCCCATATTTTAAATAAAGAAATTGACCTAGATGATCTTACCTAGATGATCTTCCATTCCTGATCACCCTGAGAATTCTATAATTCTCACTTTATTAGCACCCCTTCAGGAGTTGTTCTTTTTTTTTTTTTTTTTTTTTTTTTTTTTGAGGTACGCGGGCCTCTCACTGTTGTGGCCTCTCCTGTTGCGGAGCACAGGCTCCGGACGCTCAGGCTCAGCGGCCATGGCTCACAGGCCCAGCCACTCCGCGGCATGTGGGATCTTCCCGGACCGGGGCACGAACCCGTGTCCCCTGCATCGGCAGGCGGACTCTCAACCACTGCGCCACCAGGGAAGCCCCAGGAGTTGTTCTTAATCAACTGAGTGTCAGGACTGCTCCCTTCCTACACCCGTTGTTATATCTTGAGAATTCTTTGGACATATTCTAATTTGTCCTTCTCCCTTCCCTCTATTTAAAACTACTGTTCCCAACATTAGTGAGAAATTAAATATCAGCTAAGTTAACCATGTATCAGGAAACAGGATGCTGAGGACATGACACATAGGAGAAGTAAGAGTTTTCTGATCTGAATACATGTAGAAAAGTGCCAGAGCAGGAGCTTATACTTAAAAAAAAAAGAAAAAAAGAGGAAAACAAACAATATAGGTTTTAGGAGAGATGTAAAACAAGAAGCTTTAAATAGCTGAAGGTTAGGAATGGGAGAATAGTAATAGATCGTAATCTGGGGATAGCAAAGGACCAGTAAACGGTGGATCTAAAATTAGAGGAGGTGAATTCAGTGTGAGATGAAAGGACAGCACTACATATGGTTAATTTTCCTTACTTAGCTCAGCATAGCATGTTGTTCAGTTCAGGCACTTACTTTCCCCACCATTCCTCAGTCTTCTGAATTTTCTGTTTCTCTCTTAATTGTGTTAATAATTGAGGAAAATTCTGCCCCTTAATGAATACACAGGTCTCTCTTCTGTTTTCTTTAGTGTGTGCTTCCATGCTGAGTGAAATAGCAAACTACTGAAATTCCTGGTAACTTCTACCACTATCAGTGAAAACCTCCTGCTCAGTTTCAAGGCTGGTTGTCCAATCAGGGTATTTTTAAAAAAGGTTTATAATGATGATTTAACATTTAATCTGTTAAAAATGTAATCAAACATATAATTTGAATTATTACTAAAGAGAATCTCCAGCCACTAGAATGTTTGCATTATAAACCTGTTTGATTCAAGATACATGGGAAATTCTTTGGATAGCAATTTTTAAGGCATTCTTCTTCGCCAGTTTTGTACTGACATTTCATCAGGATTCCCAGATCCCTGCATAAACTAGCTCTTTACCTTTATCTGGAGCTAACTTTAAGGCTCATCCTTACTCCATCTTAACTGCAAACACTGGGGTCAACTTTACCCTTTGTTGACCCTAGTTGAAGGGCAAGTGGCTTAACATTAAAGCATCCTTGTTCCTAGGATAGCTGTATTGAGGTAACTATGCCTTTGCTCTATTTATGCATCTAGGGCTTAACCTAGTATTCCATTTCAAGTATTGGGAACCCTGTTTCATTGACTTGAGTCTCAGTTTGTTCCTGAGAAATATGTTTATCTTCTGCAACATTCAGACCCTCCCATGAACATTCTCAATTTCCAAAATATTTAAATTCTTCTGAGCCCTAGTCCCGAAAGTGGGCACCCTGCTTCTTACTACAATTCTGTCATGCCAACCATCTACATCCTGTCTGGATCTGTACATACAGCCTGTTCTATTGTAATTCTTCAGCAAGTGAATTTGACACAGATTCATTATGTTTTACCAGAGCTTTCTGATGTTGCATTCTTCAGCTATTGCTGCCCTAATGTTGTGTGATAAACTATCTCAAAATTCAGTGGCTTATTACAACAAGTAGTTATTTCTCAGTGACAGGTTTGCTAGAGGCTGTGATCCTGGGGAGCATGTCTGGGACTGACTGGGCTTGGCTCAGGCTGTGGTTTGGGCTCAGGTCTTCACATTTCTCTGCATTCTGTGTTTCTCTCATCCAAATGGCAGAAGCATAAGAGGGTCTAGTGAAAACATACGATGTTTCTTAAGGTTTTATCTTGGAAATAACTCATTGTCATTTCATCCCATATTCTTTTGTCCAAACAAGACTAATAGCCAATTCTAATATCTAAGAGGCAGAAAAGTATACTCTGTTCAAAGTGAACCATAACAATGAAGGTAGGAAATAAAGAATTGGGAACAAATTCAATCTACTGAAGATTCCCACCATTTAATTAGCTTGACTTGATGGAAATTGTCACTGTGCATTTCAAAGGCTATACTCACTTATTTATTCATTTATTTATCTATCTACTAAATATTTATTGAATATCAGGCTCAGGGTTTTCATTAGTGAAAAAGAAATTAGCTCTGTTCTCATGAAATTCAAAATACCCTGGGAAAGCCAAAGAGGTGAACAGACCATTAGGGTGTCATATATGCTAAAATATAATGGTACACATAAGGTGCTCTGAACTCTTATCCCAGTCTAGATGGTTGCAGAAAACTCTCTAGATGAATATTTTTCTCACTAATAGGCACCTGTCACAATTTTTATCCCTTTTGGGCATATTAAATCCCTGTTTTCTACTTTCCTACTTAAATCTGTCCCTCACTATTGACTGAGCTCTCATCCTATTTTCAAAGAAACTATGTTTATTTTTATTTGTAGAAATAATATCAAATTTTGTGGAGATAACATATCCTTTGAGGGTAATTTTTGCAATGAATAATAAGATGGCAATAAATTGAATATTACTCATACCTTGTAAAATATACATTTTCTAGAAACGCTTCTATTTAAGAATAGTTTTTTTCTGTCCACCTTACAGGTATTGTTTTAGAATATAAAATATATTAAAACTATTCATATTATGAAAATAATAGATCATTACCAGGTACATTGTATTTGGATATCTTTTACATGCTGTGATAATCACATATCTTTCTTTAAAAATTTATATATATATGTATATGTATAAAATATCACTTAACAACTTTTGAAATAGACTTGCTGCTATTATCAATGAGGTATCCCTAAAATTTCATTAGAATTACCTTCTGCCCATAGATGACTAAGTTCACAGGAGACTCAAGCAGGAATAGATGGCAAAAACACTCAGAATTCTTGACATTCCAATTCACATTCCACTTGAGAGAGACCTCATTCTGACCACAGCTCTACAACTCATCAGTTGAACAACCTTGAACAAGTGACTTAAACTCTCTAAATCTCTATTTTCTCATTTATAAAACGCAATAAAAGTTATAATAACACAACAACATTCATCATTTTAAACAATTACAGTGATATTTTAAGCAGATCTCTTCACCAGTCTTCACCTACTGGAATGTAGCCAGTTCCTGACACTCAGATCCCCTCTTTCCTCCACCATATCATGTTATGATAGCTCTGGTTCCCAAACTCCTGAGTGAGTCAAAGAAGACAGTGTCCACTTAGTTTGAATTATCTTGGGAAAAATTACTGCTCTCATAATGCCCATTGAGATTATGTAAGCAGGCAGTGCCTTAAGTGAGTTCTCTGCTATAAGCCTTGACAAGGCTTATATAGTCTATACCCTTGCTCAAACTGGATGACTAGTTCAGCTCCCTGCCATCACCCATGACAGCCACATCGCATTTCAAGCAGTGAAGTATTATTCAGGGACATAATTCTGGAAATGTGACTAACTCTGAGTTCCAGTGTTTACTTTTGATCTCATTCATTGATCCCAAGAACTCTATATCAATCACCATTAGAGGGCCCTTATCTGACTCTAGGTATACATAAACTTTGAACATCAGGCGTAAAACTCAGAATCACAAGAGTTGTCTCTCATATATATAAATGAAAGGCCTAATTTTCATTCTACTTATACACTCAGGAATCAGAGATCAAGTCAAGAATATATAAGTGAATACAAAAGGGAAAAAACGAATTAACCAAAACCTAAATGTTGCCTTCTTAAGTGCAGATAAGAGCAAAGTAGATTTGGAATATAGGAAACTAAAAGTCATAAAATTCATTTGTCCCAATTAATACTAAAAGAGTTTTTAAATATTTTATGATTTCCTCATGCTCATTTAACCAGACTTACAACTCTCTTACATTTACACTCAAGCTTATTTTTAACTTTTACTTTACTAAGATACTTTATGGATATGTTTTGTAATAAAGTGTCTTAAAATAGTGCCTCTTGTTAAAAGTTGTTATTAAAAAGCCAAATAAAAGTAATGTGCTTATCTTTCTGCAAAGGTCACACTATTTTTCAAGCTTGCATTCATTTTTAAAATCTATTTGTTTCAATTTTCTCTCTCTCTCACACTTTTTCTAAGTGAAGAATATAGTTCTAAGAATATAGTTCTAAGAATATAGTTCTTAGAATAGTGCCTGGCAAATAGTAGGTGCCAAAATGTTAATTGAATGAGTTCTGTGTATCACTTAAATTTGTCTTCTGAGACAACAGAGGAAGGAAGTTAGATAATATTAATGCTGCTAATCCTTTATAGAGATTCACACACATAAAGTATCGTAAAAAGTGATGTCATTATCACGATCATTTATAAGAATTGGGGAACTGAATTCCTGTCTTGCGTAAGTGCAAAGAACCAAAAGGTGAACCTATGTTGTATGTCTCTCAATAATAAAAACTATCATTTATTAGGAAGTTATTATATTCCAATAATTGTGTCAGTGCTTCACAATAATTATCTTATTAAATCCACATGACTACCTTATTATACAGAGAGAGAATTTAAGGTTTATGTAAGTTAAGTGATATGTCCCAAGTTATACATGTCCTATGTATAGGGACTAAATTTCTAACACAGGTCTTTTCAGAATTCACAGCACTGTCTCTCCTTCTGGTGTCTTCACAGTAGTGGATATGAAGGGAATGGAGTGCAGTTTGAGGGAGTTTTTTCAAATCTAGCTATTCTGATGAAAAAGAATGTAGAGATTTTCTTTTAGAAACATATGAGTAAGGGGGTAACTTTTCTGGAAATATATATTCACTGAGCTATTCCTTAATTTTTATTTTCATGACCACGAAGAAAATTAAATTTTTTTCCCACTCCGTCTTTAAAAGTTTGTCCTTGACTCAACCCATATCTCTCCTTACTTGGACTTGTCTGAAAAGTTTAGTTTTTTCCTTACTTCCTGACTTCCTCAGGGTTCCTTAACTCCTTGAAAATGTCATTGCCTTTAAGAAATGATTCCCAAATTTTTATCTCTTTCTAACTAGTATGCTTCTCTCTAATATATCTAGTACTCTGATTCCAGTTTAGTCTTCTGAAAGCACTACTCCTGTAGTGCTTTTTCTGTTTATAAATAATTATCTCCATATTAGTTCTATTTGTTCATGAAACAAAAATCATGGGTTTTTTTTATCCTGATAATTAAGCACAGGTTGAAGTGTTTCCATAATTCTTATTACCCCTTATTCTGGGCTGTACATTTTGGCCTTTTTCCTTTCCTTAAATACTCACAGTCTTTTCCCACTTATGTATTTAATGTTTTACACCATCTTTGTGCCTTGAAGGCCCTACTTTATCAATAGCAGCTTCACTTATATTCAAGAGTAGTCAAATGCTACTTTCCTAGATATCTCACTGAACTGGGCATTGTTTCATAATAATAAGATAGTATAGGTTCTTTGAATAGCAGGACACAACACAAAGATACTGAGATAGATGAAAGTCAGAACTCTTTGTCACTTCCAGCTCCAAATGAGTGAAGGCTGTTAGGGGGTTGCATCCAGGAACAGGGTAACAGCAAGCTGGTGGTAGCTTAAATTAAGTATGGCAAGAGAGGTGGGCTTACCTAAATTTTGAAATCTCCTTGTGGATAGGCTAATTTGAATAATTTCATGGGCTCCAGGGCATAGGGACTTTCCCTAATTGTCTGTTTCTAGCCCTGGGGTGATTTGAGCAGTTTCACAGTGGCCTCAGAGTGAGAAAGCCTGATAAGGGAAATTTAGGGTATGGATTTAATCAGCTGCTCAAGAAAGAGAACTGATCTACTACTACTCAGGGCCTCAAAACTGGATCAAGACAGCACTGAAAGCAACAATAACAAATGTATTACAGGTATATTTCTGAGGCAATCTGTGTCTGGCAATGAGTTTTGCAATGTTCTTTGAGTACCAAAGGAATGTAATATCACATCTTAATTTTATTTACTGTTACCAGGTGGCATATTCTTCTGTCCTCCTATACCTAGAAATATCTAGAATACTGGAGAAAGATTTTTTCTGCACTCTGCTAGTACTGGCTCTGACACCATGGTTCAGAAACTTATCTAGACTACTTTCAAGGAGAGGGCCATGAGTGACAGGAGAAATGCAGGAGCTCTCCTCCAATTTCCCCAGCACAGGAGAAAATTTTACTCTTTTTCTGTAGGTCACCATAGTAAGTTTCTCTTTTATCTGTTTTTCCGCTCTTGGCTACTGTCATTTCTTCTGCTCACTAAATCCTCCTGGGCCTCTTTGTTCCTCAGCATATCAAAGACTTGTTTTTTAAATATACTCTTAAATAAGGATCTTATGCAAACAAAAGAAGGAGGAAGGATATTTAGAAGCTTAGAAAGGGAGAAAGAGTCCAGTGTCAAAGGATTATTTATTCAGGTTCCTGGGCAATTTGGAAGGTTTGATAATATGTTCATTCTGGCTGGATTTTGTAAATGATCGAAGTTCCACTATGCCAGGTTACTAGTACTGCTACCAAAGTGACAGTTCTAAGAGTAAACAATTTGATTTGATTCCGAACCTTCCAAATATTTAAAATTTATTTTTGACAGAAAGTAACTTTCATTTTTAAATTTAACTTTTGAGGATATGTTAATACATGCTGAAAGGTTGTGGGTTTGTTATATAATGGAATACTATCTGATGAAAAGGTTTCCATCAGACTTAATAAAAAATTTTAAATTAGTTATTTTGTAAAATAAAAGCCAAATCTTGCTCAATTCTGCAGTTCTATGGAGCCAGTATTTTTATGCTCTTTTTCCCTTCACATCACTTTTAAGCATTCCAAGGGCTACCAGATACTCTTTAATGAATTTCAACTCAGAATTTCCCCACCAACATCCAAAAAGAGTTTTCAAAATTGTTTTTCCTGCTTGCCACTAAATTCAGAATCAATAGGAACAGTATGAACATTTTTCTGGCATCGACTTGCTCTTATTACTTAATAATCTGAGAGGTCAAATTTATAACCTACTACAAACAGGTAAATTGAAGAGAAGAGCATCTGGTAAATCAAGAGAGATATAGTGGAAACTCACTATTAACTAGTTTTACCAAACAGATTCGCTCTCCACTTCCTCCACACTGACTGTTGCAAACAGTACGGGGGCAGTACCAAGCTAACAAGCCACCGTCAATCCACATTATTCGCCAGGGGAAAGTTAAGTGCTTAACATATGACAGCCGGATTGGTTTCAAACATTTTTAGGTAAGTTGTATCAGTTACTATAAATACAAATGTTAATAAGATAGAAAATAAACTAATGAAATAGTGCAAGAAAAGTTTTTCCTTGAAAGTGATGTTGAACATGGGAGAAACTTGATAAATGTGAACTAGTTAAAATAAAATTAATATTATAAAAATTACTGCCAAATTAGGTAGAGAGAGACAACTGAAAAAATATGGGGAGAAATTGTAAAAATCTAGAAGGATTCTGTACTCAGATTGCTTAAAAAATGCCTTTAACTTTTCCCTCCACTTCAAAGAAACTAAGACTAGAAATCATAGATAATACATCACAGGTTTCTGAAAGAAGATGATGTGGGACTCTATGTAGAGGACTTACATACAAAATGACCTCAACTGAATTGGCAAGTGATTATATATTTATATAATTTTCATAAAATAAAATATTAATGTGGCATTATGTATGTTTCATTGTATGGATTTAAATATATACTTATGTGTTATATACTTTTGTTTTATTATAATATCCCACTTTAGTTGATTATTTGTTCTATTTTCAGAGCGACTATTGGCTATGAATAGGTTAGATAACAACAGTAAAATGTATTTTTTTATTGAGCACATACTCTGTGATATACAAGATCCCAATTTACATGTATTAACTCATTTCATTCTTACAGCAACCCTGTTATTGCCACCTTTTACAGATGAGGATGCTGAGGCATAGAGTATTTAAGCAATTGACTCAGTGCTTTGTGGTTATCAAACAGTCGAGCTCAGATCCAAACAAGGGCAGTCTGGCCCCAGAGTCTATAAACTGAATCCGTGTGTATAGTATATGTTTTTCTATATAAAGATATTGATAAATACTTGTCCTTTTTAGGTGGACCAAATGGATGGTTAAGCATGAAAAATTGAATCTGTATTTACTAAGTTATCCCAGTGTTGCCCACTAAAACTCAGCCCTACAAATAAATTTGCACCCATGTTCATTTGCAAAGGATAGTTTATCTCTCTAAAAGAAAAAAAAATTCTTAGCCTATTTTGACAAATATCTCATTCCTAACCTCAAATTCCTCACCACGAGACATTTTTCTAATACCTCTTCTGAAGAGTTGAAAGGTGTCTGGCATATCTGGTCTCTCCTTTTTCTCCATAAAACTCAACTGCATTTGCAGCATAATATCAACTCATCTTTCCAGCTCAATGATCCACACACTGGCCAAGAGTAGAAATGGAACAAAAGTGCCTTGAGCCAAAATACACCAATTTAGCTCTGTCTGCTGCCTCTGTTATGTATCCTCAGTCCAGGTGTTCAGGATGCCATTGAGGCCACCAGCCCACTGTCATGACTGTCGTAAATTAACCAGAATTAGAAGAAAAGATAGTTTTCATTTTCTCTTTCTAAAATCCAAAATTATTCATTTAAAACCCCTGCAGGTAGACTTTGTACATAACACTCTATATTTAACTCCATTATATTCAAAATATCTACTGACAAGTTCCCTGTCTTTGTCACAGTCAGCTCTAAGAAAGGGTTTTCTACAAAACTGTAAATTTATTTTGATTATGACCACAGGGGAAATGTCCAGGCGATTCTCATTATTCAAGCAAAGTGATGGGTACATTAACGAGTACTACATTTGAAAATATTTGTTTTAATAATCCAAAGTATAGATTTAAGTAGCTATAGGAAAGTAATTATTCTTTATTAGCTACAGGTGTCCTATAACTTGATACACCAAACTGGGCAACCCAAGAAAAAAGGGAGTCATTCCATTAGTGATTGATGTGATCATGATGAACCTCCCTCTACTAATGCCCGCTGAAAACATGAATGTAATCTGTTGGGGAGTGTGTTTCTATAAGAAAATTACATGAATAATATCAGGCTCCTTTGATTGCATTCTTCTATGTATTCACTTTTTTCCATTCTAAAATTAATGACTATTTGCTCTGTTGAGCTTATTTGAGAAAAAAATAAAAATGACTAATATTGACTAGAATTTTTTCTCCAATATAAGTGTAATTTAAAATCAGCTTTCAAACTGCTCATCCAAAGAAATAACTATTGCTGGTAATTTCAGACTGTGAAACTTTTAATTTCATAAGGATGAAATTTGCTATGCACTTTTATATGTACATTTGCTTGTGAATGAGTTTGTGTACAAAATACACATGTACATATCATCAAACACACACCATGTATAATCATTCTTTTTCCACTTGTTGAAGAAATTACATTTAACTTTTTCTAGAAATTGTGAATTTTCCAAATTTGCTTTAAAGTCTTGTTTTAAAATAAACTCTGAGTGCTCTGGTTCCACCTTGCCTTTCCTGCTGAATACAACTATAAAATATGGGTAGTATGAATAGAGCAGCTATTTGAACTCTACCAAGTAAATCATAGAAAACAGATAGAAGAAAAAAACCTAAATTTCAAATTCTATGACCTAAGAATCCCTTTAGTTCTGGCTTGAAAAACAGGAACACCTAATTCTCAAAGGAAGTGTGAAAATCACATCTTTTCTTCCTTTTGTCTGTTCTATCATGCCCCAGCCCTCAAGCAATCCCATGGTGGTGATGACAGACAGTGGGAAAATGCTGACGAAAAGGAACCTTTCTCTGTGTTCAAGGAAGGTCTGATTACAAAAGTGTTGGGTGAACCCCATTGCTTTTTTCTCTCTGTGTCTCCCTACTGCTTGACCGCAGACACTGGCACAGTTGTGGAAGTTCATAGCAGAGTGGGATAACTAAAACCCGAGATTATTTTATTACCAGTGAACCAAAAGAGATCTTCAGGGAACTTGAAAGTACTGGGAAAATCATGGAGAGGATGCAGCTCAATAAAGCAACTCCATAAAATTTTCTTTTTAACTCCTGAGCATCCCCGACTTCCTCATGCATGAATCTGATCCTATTCTGCATATCAAAGGCATTGTGAACTGAATGAACCACCTATCAGCTATTCTCCATTGGATGTAAACAAGACCCAGGTTCTCCTAACTTGGTATTTAAAATTTCCAGGGACAATTCAAAGTTATTTTACAAGCAAAAAAAAAAAAAAAAAAAAGGAAAAACTTAACTTTATGAGAAAAGCCAATTAATAGACTAACACCAAGGTGGCATAGATATTGGAATTTTCTGACAAAGACTTAAAGCAAGTATTATAAAAATGCTTCAGCAAGCAATTGTGAATACCTGTTGAACCAATGGATGAATAAAAAATCTCATCAAAGAAATAGAAGATAGAAGGACCAAATAGAAATTTTAGAACCAAAAATCACAAGGACCAAAATAAAAATTCATAGGATGGTCCTTCAGTAGGTGAATGGATAAATAAACTGTGTGTGGTACAACCAGACAATAAAATATTATTCAATGCTAAAAAGAAATGAGCTACCAGCTATGACAAGATATGGAGAAACCTAAAATGAATATCACTAAATGAAAGAAACCAATCTACATACTGTATGATTCCAACTATATGTTCTGGAAAAAGCAAAATTATGGAGACAATAAAAAGATTAGTGGTTGCCAGGGGTTGGGATGGAGCACAGGATTTTTAGGGCAGTGCAAATACTCTGTACGATACTATAATGATGTGTACATGTCATTGTACATTTGTCCAAACCATAGGATATACAACACCAAGAGTGAACCCTAATGTAAACTATGGATCTTGGGTAACTATGATGTGTCAATGTAGGCTCATCAATTGTAACAAATATACCACTTCCGTGAGCGATGTTGATAATGGGGAAAGCTATACATGTGTGAGACCAGGCAATATATGGGAAATCACTGTACCCTCCTCTCAGTCTAAAAATGCTCTAAAAAAAGTACTTAAAAAATTCCATAGGATGGGTAATATCAGAAGAGAGATGATAGAACAAAAGATCCAATGAACTCAGATGTAAAGAACAAACGATTGGTTACCAGCGGGGAGAGGGAGGAGGGTGCAAAATAGGGGGGATTAGGAAATACAAACTACTGTGTATAAAATAGATAAGCAACAAGGATATATTGTACAGCGCAGGGAAATATAGCCATTGTTTTGTTATAAATTTAAATGGAATATAACCTACAAAAATATTGAATCACTATGTCATACATCTGAAACTAATATAATATTGTAAATCAACCACTCTTCAATTAAAAAAATTTCAGTGAACTTGAAGATATACCTATAGATGGAAATATCCAATCTACAAAACAGGGGAAAAAAAAGAAAAAGAATTCTGATGTTCTACCGTTTAATTGACTTGAAAAATGTAGTCTAGATTCCTTCTCATTCCACCATACCAATTTAAGGATCTGGGAAGTTTATATTATACCTATAAAATTAGGAAATGACCTCAAATTTTGCTTTTTTGCTTAGTGGTACATGATGGTTAAGCCACCTGGCTTTATCTTTCTCTGCCCTAATGACCTCTCCAGACATTATCCGCATCCCCGCCGGCCTGTTACCCAGGGATGACATCATCCACATGCCATGTTGCTGATGGTGTATAAACATCTAAGATCACTGTCACTTAAATTAGGCCCCTTACCTTATGTTCATGTCTCTAGCTCTCAAACTCATAGCTTTAATAGCTGTTTTTAGATCACTAGGTTTTGGGGTAGTATTAATGATCCTCTTTGATGTATTGCTTTCTGTGTCTCATTCAACTTCCAGCTCTACACACTCACTTGCTGTCTCAGAAGATAGAGTCCTTCTTACACTCTGGCTCCACAATCCCACAGACTGAATTCTGATTTACCAGCCAAATGTAAGTGTTCAATCATGAGTTACAATCAATTTCCTGAAGCCAAGTCTCAGAAAGGTCTATCCACTCAAAATCTTACCTAGGCTGTGATAGCCTAGAATTTTGCCTATTCTGCTGTGCAAGGAGTTTTGAAGAAATTTGATATAGGAATTTTTTCTTTTCTTAATTTGTGACTTTAGAAATTAGTCTTCTAACATAATAGTGTTTTATTTCTAACTGATAGGTATCATACTTCAGCTCAAATCCCCGTAGAATGACAAAATAGTAGTGTGATATTTTAAGGAGATAAACTTTCCTACACAATTTATTTTGTTACTCTCTTTTTAAGCTTTAAAACTCCTTTTAAACTCTCAAGAAAGCATTTCCCATTGAACCTCTCAATACTTTGGCCTTGCATTTTAGGTATATCTTCTCTGATTTCCTCTTATTTTTTAGTCAAGAGACTTCCAGAGACTTTTCTAGTGAACCTTTATATGATGATAACCTGAAATTGCCCAGAAACAGCATGTCACATAAGCATAATTTCTTATTGTTTTCTGGTCATTTCTATTCTCTGTGTTTTTTGTTAGAAAAGAATAGTCCTGATAAAACCTGAAATTCTGTGCATACCCCATAAGAAGTAATTAAGATTAGCATGGCTAGAGCACTGAAATGATACTTGAAGAGGGTTTTTTTTTTTTTGGTTTGTTTCTTTGTTTTTGTTTTTTAAGCAGCCTTCCAGCTGCAAAACACATACAAAATCCATGCAGTTCTCTGGCTACACTTACCTACCTCTGTAAATAATGCAACAGAGTATAGCAGTAGTGGTTTGGTAGAAAGTGCTGTAATTGCAAGAATCTGCAGTCCTTTACTAGGTTCTGCAGTGCATTCAGTAAGTCTAGTTACACTAGGATGAATAATGGTACAAACACTTGCAAGGCCATAGTCTTATTTTATACAAGGATTAGGCTTGAATTTTGATTTTGTGCTTATTCTGTTAGGGAAAAAAAGTTATATGGGTTATTTAAGTGAGAGTAGTATCGACATATATACACTACCAGATGTAAAATAGATAGCTAGTGGGAAGCAGCAACATAGCACAGGGAGATCAGCTTGGTGCTTTGCGATGACCTAGAGGGGTGGGATAGGGAAGGTGGGAGGGAGGCTCAAGAGGAAGGGGATACAGGGACATATGTATGCATATGGCTGATTCACTTTGTTATACAACAGAAACTAACACAGCATTGTAAAGCAATTATATTCCAGTAAAGATGTATAAAAAAGAACAATGATAACAACAACATCCCATCTTTATAACAGCTCCAAAATTGCTTTTCTTGAATACAGTGTTATACTATCAATGTTAGTTCTTTATTATAGTGTTTCTTGAACTGTGTTCTTCAGACCAGATGGTCAGAATCATCTGGACGAAACCCCAAATCTACTGAACCACAATTTTTGTGGGTGAGGCTCATGAACTTACACATTTTACATCCTCCCAAGATGATCCTATGCCACTAGTTAGACAGTCCTTATCCCTGGGTAAGGGAAAGATTGTGTTTTGGGACAATAAAAATGATGACACAATATCAACAGTGTTCTATAAGGTCAGAAGGATAAGAATAACCATCAAAGACCAAAAAGGAATAAGTGACCTAAAATCAGTAAATATTTCACTTTCAGTGTTAAAAATCACGTATTAGAGCCAAAAGGGACCTTAGATATGCAGTCTAAACCTTACAACATATGACTGAGGAAACTGATAGCAGCAGCTATTGTCTAGTGAGTGCTTACTATGTGCTAGGCATTGTGCTAAGCACTGTATAGGGAATATTTGATTTAATCTTTGTTGTTCAGAGAGTTGAAGATTTAAGATTATCAAGTATGTTATCGGCAAAGATGGGGTCAGACTCTGGATTTGGTTAAGAGTCACATTCTTATTTTACCTCACAGCTTTTTATCTTCTTCCTGGGGGGAAGGTGGATACCAATCAATTATATATGCCCCTTGAAATGAGTTTCAAGTATAGTACTTACATCACAAGTCACACTTTCACAAAATGTTTGCAACCTACTTACATTTCATTTTTCCCTAAAGAAGAAAGAAATAGAATTCTCTAAAATGTCATACTTTGACCTTATTCAAAGTCCAAGCACAAAGTATACTGTGTGTGTTAAAATGACTAAGAAAACATCCAGATGTAAAGTTTTATGTGAAGAGTGCCAAGAATATTGGAGTTATTTTCCTTCTTAATGATTTACTCTTAATTTTGTAATGAAGAATTATACATCGTGATCTTTAAGCAGTAATTTAATTGTACATTCTGTGCTGTGTAGGATTCTGGAGCAGCAATTTGCTTGCTCATTATCTCTAGGGATCTGTTTGCATGTGGGCTGTGTGCATATGTTTCATCCAGTCATTTGTCAAGCATCCTTATATTTTCTATTTCCTACAATCCTTGTCATTTATTTAAGTGTGCATGAATTTTTAAGATCACAAAGCTGCATCTTCCCTTATATTCTCTTGTGACAGACTGGACACAAGGAGGAAATAGTTCTGTCTTAGATCCCCATCCATTTCAGCAAAATGGCCCAATATTTTATCATGGCTGAACTGTCATGTGCTAGTCCTGGATTACTTTTTCAGCTGCATTTCATATCACTTTCTCTGTTCTTCATATATTGCAACAATACTTGATATGCCATGAGCGTATAACACTGTCTCATTCACCCATGTATGTGTACATATCGTTTTATGCCTTAAGCTCTCATTTTCTTACCTGTCTGAAGAATTCCAACAGGATCCAATCTAAATGTTAACTTTTCTGCAACAAACTCTAACTCAGCCTCAACCTCCCAGCAGGATTAATTACTTCCTTCTCTGCATTATCTCTGGATTTTGTACTTGCCTCTCTCTATTGCTGCATTTTCCACTCTACATTTTAGATTTTAGTTGCTTGTTTGTCTTCCTGATTTCTTGCTTAATTCTGAATTGCTTGAAGAAAATCTCCTTTATTTCTCCAGAACCCAGAATACCTGGCAGAGCAAATGATTGTTGAATAAAAGAGATTTATTTTCCCATTTATTTTATGTTCTTAAAGAGTCTTTTTTTTTTTTTTTTTTTTTTGGCCACACCCTACCGCTTGTGGGATCTTAGTTCCCCAACCAGGGATCAAACCCAGGCCCTTGGCATTGAAAGCTTGGAGTCTTAACCACTGGACTGCCAGGGAATTCCCAAGACTCATACCATTTCAGTGCCATTTTCTTTATAAAGAAAATCTAACTGAGAAAACAGCATTTAGTAGGCATTAGCATATTGATTACTAGACTGAACATTAATGATTAGGCCAACTTGTCAATACAATGAGATCTATTATTTCCATAGGGTTTCACAGTTTCTGAAGAATTTTTTATACATGAACTTAACTTTGATACTACCGAGATAGATATTCATTACTTATTGCTGCTGGGGCACTGGAGATCCCACAATTGTCAGTGGCTTACCCATTATGGCTAGTTTGTTTCCTTCTTTGTATTTAATGTCAAATTTCATGTTCATTCCAGTTGCAAAGAGAGGAGTTATGAATGAATATCTTAGTGAGTCCACTTCAAGGAAAATGGATAATTTATTACTTTTTTCAGAAGTCTTCAGATTGAAAATTGATTTTATTTTCTCAAAGATTATTTAGCATAAATAACTCATTTTTTCAAATTGAATGGGAGCTCACAAGCATTTATTTTTTCAAATGTATGCCATATCTCAGATGTTGAGATATATGGCATGCAATAAGTATTCCCCAATGTTTTTGCAAAATTTTGAAAGACTTGTGGGAGAGAAGGATTTGCAACTGTTAAAAAAAATAACAATCATTTTCTTTTTTCTTTTTTGCTTTGGATGAAGAAAAGAACAGAGAGGTGTGGGGATACATCTGATTTTTTTCAATAGATCCTTAATGCTTATATATAATCACATGCATGCCATTTATAATTGATTAAAAATGATAGAAATGTAAATAAATCTGGTTTAAACGTTGGAATTTCAATTAATAGATAACTAGTCATTTTAGAAGTATGTTATTGCAGCTCAACATTGTCCTCTGGTGATTTCAACAAGAAAACAAGGAAACTGAAGCATATTTCCTACCATGTATTCGCTCTACATATCGGTTCAACCAAAATAAGTCTTATTTAATTACACACAGTTTTGCAGTCCAGAGATGCTATTTTTTCTCTACTCTCTTTTCATATCTTTCCATAAATATTCTCTGAATTTAAAGTGCCTGACTATTTTTTAAGAGCATTGAACCACTTGCCCACACTGCAACCCTATACACCATTATCAAAGACTCTGTCCAGAGCTGCATTTTCTAATAGTCACTGAAGTAGACTATTAATGGCTTATGCTCCATTGTCCCATTTTTTGTGTTCATTTTCTTCCTAGTGTCACCAGTTATTTCTTTGTGAGACTGCAGGTGACACAGTCACTTTGCAGGTGACTTTCATTCTTTTCCACTTCGACCCATGACCCTTGCCCTGTGTGAGCGAACACTGTTTTCTCCTGTGAAGTTCCTGCCAACCCTTTCCCTTTTCTCCATTTCCAAAGTGTGGACACAAACAACTGATACCAAACAATAAATAAATAAATAAATAAATAAATAAATAAATAAATAAATAAATAAATAAAACAGGGCATCACTAAAATTTAAGTAATAATGAAAGGAGAATGTAACTCAAGCAATAACAGAGCTATTCTACTCTCCCTTGCTAAACTGGCTCCTTGCCTAGGTCCTCAGCTGTGTCCTTCCTGCCTTCCCTCTATTCCCCAGCATTAGAACCACTTACCGCCATCCACAATTCAAAGTATGACCTTCCACAGCTCCTGCCCACAAAGAGAGAGGATATTTTCCAGCAATGTATCTAAATTTCTGTTTCCTGGGTTCTCGTGGTCTTTCTTTGGTTTAACCTCTCACAAGGATGACTGAGACCAGGAATATCCATCATACTCCTTGGAAAACCCAACCCCACCGCAGAGGTTTAGCATGATCTTATGGCCTGGAAGTGATAGTTAGAAAGTATTATAATGTTGAAAATTTGCAAAAGCCTGAGTAATTTTATTTCATTCATGTTCATCTTCAGACATCTATCTATGATTATATCTATGTATTATATTAAACAGATATTCATTTTAATTGTCTCCGATGTACAAAGCACATTTGTACTAGAGGAGCCATGCATCCCTATGCAAACCTTTAACACTTCTCAACTACTTGCTGGATTATATTGACTGCTTAGCTTGACATTCAGAACCTCTTATATTCTGTCCCAACCTACATTTCATGCTTATTGTTCCTGTGCACATCTATGTTCCATTCAATCTGGTCAGTTGAATAAGCCATCTTTACATTTCTTTCCCCCATAGTTGTTTTAAAACAACGACTTTCCCATAGAAACAAGTTTTCATCCAAGGACAAATTTTTAAAAATCCTCTTCATAATTCAATGATTAAAAAGGCATCATGGGGGCCTCCCTGGTGGCGCAAGTGGTTAAGAGTCCGCCTGCCGATGCAGGGGATACGGGTTTGTGCCCCGGTCTGGGAGGATCCCATATGCCGCGGAGCGGCTGGGCCCGTGAGCCATGGCCGCTGGGCCTGCGCATCCGGAGCCTGTGCTCCGCAACGGGAGAGGCCACAACAGTGAGAGGCCCACATACCGCAAAAAAGAAAAAAAAAAAAAAAAAAAAAAGGCATCATGGAACTCAAACTAGATGAACCAGCTTTTGGTACTAACCTGATTTCCCTATGATTTTTTTTTATTTTAGTGCATTAGAAATTGTTTTAAGTTTTATAGTTACAAAAAAATCAAGTGTTAGTTAAAGGATCTGTACAGACCAATAGGAATCTGATTTTTTAGGTTAGATGGGCTTCTGAGAGTGAAATTCTGTAATGATATAATAGCATCACCTGACCTACAAAATAACCAAGGCGGGCACTGGGGGAGAATCAAAGTCTGCTCTTCTCAGTTAACCAAAGGGAGAACGACTACTGTTTCTTTTGTCTGTTCAGAAGAAAACAAGAGGTTCTCCTCTCAGTGATCAAACACATGAGTCACAAAGGTAATAATACACTGAAGAGGTTTAAAAAAACACAATTTAGGAAAGATTCCTAAAAGTGGTCTCTGAACTAAATGAACAGCAACTCTTCATTTAGGAACTAAAACATCAAAATTAAAAAGCAACAACCTCCTTTATCTTAGTGGCAAATGAATCTCATTTCAATACTTTTTGTTTTCAATGTGGTTTGTTTTTAAAAAGTTGGTGTGTATATATACAAATGACCAAGCAGCTTAGTGAGTTAACAAAGTGTCAGCTCCAGGGATTAAAAAAAAAAAAGGGTCCCACAGAAGACAATATATTACTTATATAAAAGGCAGGGCTATGTTGTTCACTTGCTTTAGATCTTCTTTTATTTTTATGCCTCAAATAGGCATAACGAAATTACCCACAATGCAGTATCTATGTGATGACTATATATCCAGTTACTTCTGAAAAGCCTTTCATGTAAGCAGAAGACTAATCATTTCATGAGTTTGGAGATTCACTAAGCAAAACTAAACTCAGTCAAATCATGCTGTGTTAAGGAAAGGTGAGACAATTTACCAAAATAACGCAAGAGGGGAAGGGAGCAATGAGAAAAGGAAAAAGAAGAGTGAAGATCAAGTGAACTAACACTGCCACTAAAATAAAAAACTGTCTTCCAAAAGTACAAATGAGTCTCTCCTGGGAAAAAGAAATGTCATAATGAGAACTCTCTGCAAGTGTTTGAGTCATATTGCAGGTTGGACTGTAACTGAGAATAGATTTATATAGTTTCCATGTATTTTATGGTTTCATCTGCTGAAGGTGCTTTCATTCTTAACACCCTCTCTGTTCCCCAATGATACTGAGGCTACCATATACATTGTTTACATTTTAACAGAGGGCTGTCTTTATAAATCATCTTCTCTGGTTAAAATGAATAAGAAAATAAATATTCAATATTTATGTAAAGAAAGTCCATAGTCCTTGAAGGTTTAAGTAACTAAAACAGTGATATTGCCATTAATATAGCTTCAAAGAAATAAACAAACATGGATGTAGCCCAAAGGCTGGACCACGTTCTGACTCCCCAAATGCAGGTCCATGAGATAACAACTGAAGACAAAATGGTGACCCAGTTTCAAGCATCACAGGACTGGTGCAGAGCCCCCTTGAGAGAAGAAAGTAGGTTCAAGTATGTCTTTCTCTTCACTAGGCAAGAAGAGGCACATTAGGAGGAGAAATGCCTATTTTGATAGCTAAGAAAACTGGAGATCCTTAGCACCCCCTGCCAATGGAAATTGAAGGATAGTGGATTCTGGCTGATTCATAGAATAAAGGAACTCCACATTTTGGAAATAACTGAGAACAGTGATAATGTAATTTTATTTTAATTTCTCCACTACACCTAACAGAGTTTTGCTTATAAGAAATCAAATATATATATATATATATATATATATATATAAAATTAAAGAAAAAATTTTAAAAAAGGGCTTCCCTGGTGGCGCAGTGGTTGAGAGTCCGCCTGCCGATGCAGGGGACACGGGTTCGTGCCTCCATCCAGAAAGGTCTGGGAAGATCCCACATGCCGTGGAGCGGCTGGACCCGTGAGCCATGGCCGCTGAGCCTGCGCGTCTGGAGCCTGTGCTCCACAACGGGAGAGGCCACAACAGTGAGAGACCCGCGTACCACAAAAAAAAAAAAATCAATAAATATGTGCTGATGGAAAGTTTGTGCTAGTGCTACTGTGGTCACTAAGCTTGAGTTGTAACAGTTCATTTATGCACAAGTTCACTCCTACTTGCTGCCATTGATTTGCCAGCTCTTCTTTACTGCCTCAGCTGGCATCTCCTCCTCCAACTTTCATTGCTCATTTTCCCTTCCTTACTTTTCACTTTTGATACTTCAATTAATCATGCCAGTTAATCAGTCTGACCCAGAATCTACTATCAGGAAGTTATACTAGCTGAATAATTGGCAGATTTTACTTTGGCAGTGTGTCCCTGTGTATTGGGAGACTGAATCTACAACTGGACAATGACCAGTTCATATCCGAAAATAGAACTCTGACCCACAACCTCTGTAGCAACCAGCCTGGGAAGTCAAACCACAGTCACCACAGCAATCATCCAGGAATGGTTAGGACCTCATCAGTAACTATCAGCTTCCCTAATTTTTGCCCCATCCCCTTTGTATAACTTAGGGTCAACCAGAGAAAGCCCACTGTCTCCCCACCAATCACAGAGGATAGCTCACTTCTCTTAGCCTGACTCTAGTTTCCTCATGCCAGCAACCTCCACTTAGAGCATTAAAGGCTTCCCCTTTTTACACTATAAAGCTTTCTTACTACCTTTGAGTCTTTCGTACCTACCTTTGAGTCTCTGCCCAATGCAAGCTATGGTGTCCGACTCCCTTGCTACAGCAAGCTATAATGAATAGTTTCTGCTTGTTCTCTTTGCGCGATCTTCATTTATTTGCACAAAATTACCTCTCCCGGTAATTATATTGTAAACTTCTAATTTATAATTTATAAAAGCATGTTTTGCTTCTGTTTGAAATGTAAGTCAAACATAGCCAAACAGTGGGGAAAAAATTGTTTGGATTCTTGAGAGATGCTTGAGACCGATGATGGTGCAGCTCTAATTTGTACAGACAATTTACCAGGATTGGCTGACAGGAGAAAGCTTTGAATCTTTTTAAACTTATGATGGTATTTGGCAACTACCCAAGCTCTGGTTTACTGAAAGAACTCTCTGCTAAATAGCTACTCTTCATCTCTTGCCTGTCTACCATAAATGGAAGACAGTTACTTTTCTTTTTCCTACCTCTGCCCCAAGAATTCAAAATGTGCACAAATTTCCTTCTAGGATTATATTATCTTATATTTAAGGGTATATCTGTGAATTATTTTTCTCTTGTGTAATATTTTAGGATGTAGCCATGGATGAAACTGAGGTTCAAAGAATTTAAATGATTTAATCAAAAGCCAGAGTTGGTAGGTACCAGATTCATGGGTGAATCCATCTGGCTCTGACTTTCCAGACTATTTGCTTTCTTCCAAATAACATCACTCCTTCTATTTACCTCTCATATTTGGGTAATTATCACTCCGTTGTGTCCACTATTTGAAGGATGCAGAATAAAGATGTTAAATATAGGTTTAATGGATAACAAAAAAACCACAGTTTTTGTTTTGCTTTATTTTTAGATTAAAAATCTTCAAAGACAGGAACATCTTCTTACTTTATAAGTCCCTAGAAAAATTCATAGTCTGTGCCTTATCTTTGTGATGTAATTGCCAGTCTAGCATTTTAATACAATTGAAATCAAGGTGGAGTATTGCAGTTTACAACAAGTTGCCTAAGACTGTATATCCAAAGTGCATGTCTTAATAAGATACCTCAGTGATTGTGAGGTTATTGGCATATTCCATTCATTTTTATTTTAGAATGAATTAGAAAAATCTAGTTAATATTATACCATTGATTATTGTCATGAATCACTAATCAAAAGTCTGGGTGTGGCAGGATACTGTCAACATAGCTAGAAATACGAACGACTACTCTTCCATGAAAATTTGAGAAAATTAAAAAAAAATGATTGACTAAAAAGTACAATATTTTAATCTATGATACTTAAAATGAAGAAGGAAAGTGGATATGCACAAAGAAAAATTTTAAAGGTAAAACAAATAAGTCATAGAAAACAACTGGGTGGTGTTGGTTGTTTTTTTCCACTGAGAATATGAAATAAAATTTAAATTGCAGAGCTGATTATTTATTAATGCACACAGAAGACCTTAACTTGTTTACTTGCTCAACATATGTAATAGCTAGATTTGGCATTGTTGAGTGTCAAGTGCACTTGATTCTTAGATTGGCTTCATCAACACAAAAGACTTAAATCTGATTACACGTCACACCTCAGTTTGACTGACAGACATTTTACAAATAGTTTTATGTATTTCAACCTGTTCCAAAGCAGGGTAAAATGTGTTTAATAATATCAGCATTGTTGGTACCAGTTGGTCTATAATCTTTCTTAAGAATAGGATGGGGCTTCCCTGGTGGCGCAGTGGTTGGGAGTCCGCCTGCCGATGCAGGGGACTCGGGTTCGTGCCCCGGTCTGGGAGGATCCTGCGTGCCGCGGAGCGGCTGGGCCTGTGAGCCATGGCCGCTGAGCCTGCGTGTCCGGAGCCTGTGCTCCGCAACGGGAGAGGCCACAACAGTGAGAGGCCCGCGTACCGAAAAAAAAAAAAAAAAAAATAGGATGTGTATAAGGTTATACTGTCAAATACTAGTAATCACCAAAAAAAAATTAGAAAACTCTATTTTAATTAATTCATTATGCCTTACCTAATCCCTGGAAGCATTACTGAGAGTACATAATAACAGTCTTAAATTTATATAAAGCTTTATCCCATTACACATTTATAACCACATTATTTCGTTTTATCCTCTAAAGATTCAGTAAAATATATACAAAAGTATTACTATCTGTTTTGTTAATGGATCAAGGAAAAGAGTCTAAGAGAAAAGCAGTGGCTGGTAAGGTTACACAGTCAATGACAGAATCAGATTAGGACTTCTGTATCTTCAAAGGCCTTGCCTCTAAAGCCCACTGAGTTAGATGTGAACACTCTGAAATATTCAATATAGCATTAATTTAAAATCCATGTTTTTGTATACAAAACCAGTGAATGGTTTTAATCTTTATAAGTATTACTAATGATTATAATCAATATGATTGTATTTATAATACACTATACCAATGTTTTCCAAACTTTTTTGGAGAAAAGAATCACCTGCAGGCTTATTTCAAAATGACAAAAAAAAAAAAAAAAAAAGAAAATCAGACCCAACCCAGAATTACTGAATGAAAATATCCAACAATGAGGTTTAGTGATCTATATACAAATAAATTCCACAAGGGATACTTAACTCCAAGGATATTGGGAAACAATGATCTAAATTAATTACAAAATAACCTAGTAGATGCAGTAAAAACACTGTTTTTTAATATATTTTTTCAGATTATTTTCCATTATAGGTTATTATAAGATATTGAATATAGTTCCTTGTGCCATACAGTAAATCTTTGTCATTTATCTATTTTATGTATAGTAGTTTATATCTGTCAATCTCATAAACCTAATTTATCCCTCCCCCTCCCTTTCCCTTTTGATAAGCATAAGTTTGTTTTCTATGTCTTCTGAGTGTTTCTATTTGGTGTATAGATTCATTTGTATTATTTCTTAGATTCCACATACAAGTGATATAGTATAATATTTGTCTTTATCTGACTTACTTCACTTATGATGATACTCTCTAGTTACATCCTTGTTGCTGCAAATGGCAATAGTTTACCCTTTTTATGGTTGAGTAATATTCCACTGTATATATATAAAACATCTTCTTAAACCAATCATCTGTTGATGGACACTTGGGTTGTTTTCACATCTTGTCTATTGTAAATACTGTTGTTATGAACATTGGGGTGCATGTATCTTTTCAAATTAGAGTTTTGGTCTTTTCCAGATATATGCCCAGGAGTGGGATTGCTGAGTCATATGGTAGCTCTATTTTTAGTTTTTTAAAGAACCTCCATACTGTTTTCCATAGTGGCTGCACCAATTTACATTCCCACCAACAGTGTAGGAGAGTTCCCTTTTCTTCACACCCTCTCCAGCATTTATTATTTGTAAACTTTGATGATGGCCATTTTGACCAGTGTGAAGTGATACCTCATTGTGGTTTTGATTCATATTTCTCTAATAGTGATGTTGAGCATCTTTTTACATGCCTTTTGGCAATCTGTACGTCTTCTTTGGAGAAAGTCCATTTAGGACTTTTATCAGTTTTTTGATTGGGTTGTTTGTTTGTTTTATTTTTGAAATTGAGTTGTATAAGCTGTTTGTATATTTTGGATATTTAACCTTTTGTAGGTCACATCATTTACAAATATTTTCTCCCATTCTGTAGATTTTCTTTTTGTTTTATTGACAGTTTCATTAAGTTTGGTTAGGTTTCATTTGTTTATTTTTGCTTTTATTTCTTTTGCATGGGAGACTGATTTAAGACAATATTGATACGATTTGTGTCAGAGAATGTTTTGCCTATGTTCTCTTGTAGGAGTTTTATGGTGTCCTGTCTTATATTTAAGTCTCTAAGCCATTTTGAATTTATTTTTGTATATGGTGTGAGGGAGTGTTCTAATTTTATTAATGTACGTGTAGCTGTCCAGCTTTTCCAACACCACTTGTTGAAGAGACTGTCTTTTCTCTATTCTTGCTTTGTTTGTCAAAGATTAATTGACCATACATGCATGGGTTTATTTCTGGGTTTTCTATTCTGTTCCATTGGTCTATATGTCTGTTTTTGTATCAGTGCCATGCTCTTTTGATTACTGTAGCTTTGTAGTATAGTCTGAAATCTGTAAGGGTTATGCCTACAGCTTTTTTCTTTATCCTCAGGATTGCTTTGGCAATTCTGAGTCTTCCGTGTTTCCATATAAATTTTTGTATTATTTGTACTACTTCTGTGAAAAATGTCATGGGTATTTTGATAGGGATCACATTAAATCTGTGGATTGCTTTGGGTACCATAGCCATTGTAGCAATATTAATTGTTCCAATCCAAGAGCATGAGATATCTTCCCATTTCTTTGAATCATCTTTAATTTCCTTAATGATGTTTTATAGTTTTCAGAGTATAGGTCTTTAACCTTTTTGGTTTATTCTTAGGTATCTTTTTGATGTGATTTTAAAATGGGATTTTTTTTTTTTTACTTTTTATGATATTTCATTATTAGTGAAAAGAAATGCAATAGATTTCTGTATGTTAATCTTGTATCCTGATACCTTGCAGAATTCATTTATTAGCTCTAATAGTTTTTATGTGGAGTCTTTAGGGTTCTTTATACAGAGTCATCTGAAAATAGTGAAGTTTTACCTCTTCTGTTACAATTGGTATAACTTTCATTTATTCTTCTTGTCTGATTGCTGTGGCTAAGACTTCCAATACTATGTTGAATAATAGTGGTGAGAGTGGTCCTCCTTGTCTTGTTCCATAATTTAGTGAGAAGGCTTTCAGCTTTTCACAGTTGAGTATTATGTTGGATGTGAGTTTGCCATAAATGGCTTTTATTATGTTGAAATATGTTCCCTCTCTACCCACTTCAGTGAGAGTTTTTATCATAAATGGATGTTGAATTTTATCAAATGCATCTATTAAGATGATCATGTGGTTTTTGTCTTTTCTTTAGTTAATGTGGTATATAACATTGATTGACTTGCATATGCTGAACCATCCCTGTGACTCTGGAATGAATCCAACTTGATCATGGTGTACGATCCTTTTTATGTGTTGTTGGATTCAGTTTGCTAATATTTTGTTGAGGATTTTTACATCTATATTCATCAAAGATATTGGCCTGTAACATTCTTTTTTTATAGTATCTTTGTCTGGTTTTGGTATCAGGGTGATGGTGGCTTCATAGAATGAAGTTGTGAGCGTTGCCTCCTCTTCTATCTTTTGGAATAGTTTGAGAAGGATAGGTTTAAGTTCTTCTTTGTGTATCTGGTAGAATTCCCCAGTGAAGCCATCTATCTGGTCCTGGACTTTTGTTTGCAGGGAGATTTTTTTATTACTGATTCTGTTTCACTTCTAGTGATCAGTCTGTTCGAATTATCTGTTTCTTCTTGACTCAGTTTGGCAGGATGCATGTCTCTAGAAACTTGTCCATTTCTTCTAAGTTCTCCAATTTGTTGGCATATAACTGTTTATAGTATTATTTTATGATTTTTTGTATTTCTGCCATTGTTATTTCTCCTCCTTCATCTCTTATTTTGTTTATTTGATTCCTTTCACTTTTCTTCTTGGTGAGCCTGCATAGAAGTTTGTCAATTTTCAAAATCAGCTCTTGGCTTTATTGATCTTTTCTATTTTTTATCTCTATTTTATTTATTTCCTCTCTCATCTTTATTATTTCCTTCCTTCTGCTGACTTTGGGTTTTGTTTGTTCTTTTTCTAATTCTTTTAGGTGGTAAGTGAGTTTGTTTATTTGAGATTTTTCTTGTTTCTTGAGGAAGGCCTCTACTACTATGAACTTCACTCTTAGAATTGCTTTTATGGATACCATAGATTTTGTAAGGTTGTGTTTTTATTTTTGTTTGTCTCAAGGTATTTTCTGATTTCCTCTTTGATTTCATCATTGATCCACTGATTTTTTAGCATCATATCGTTTAGTCTCCATGTGTTTGTCCTTTTAATGTTTTTCTTTCTGTGGTTAATTTCTAATTTCATGCCATTGTGGTCAGAAAAGATGCTTGAAATAATTTCTATCCTCTTAAACTTGAATAGGATTGTTTTGTGACCTAGTATGTGCTCTATCCTATAGAACATTCTATGTGCACTTGAAAAGAATGCATCTTCTGGTTTTCTTTGGATGTAGTGTCCTGTAAATATGAATTAAGTACAACTGGCCTACTGTGTCATTTAGGACCTCTGTTGTGTTACTGATTTTCTATCTTGATTATCTGTCCATTTTTGTCAGTGGGGAGTTAGTCTTTTACTATTATTGTATTACTGTATTATTGTCCATTTCTCCTGTTATGTCTGTTAGCATTTGCTTTATATATTTAGGTGATCCTATATTGGATGCCTATATGTTAACAAGTGTACTAGCCTCTTCTTGTATTGAATACTTTTTCATTATATAATGTCCTTCTTTGCCTTTCTTTATGGACTTTGTTTTAAAGTCTGTTTTGTCTGATATGAGTATTGCTACGTGCACTTTCTTGTTGCTTCCATTTGCATGAAATATCTTTTTCCATCCCCTTACTTTCCATCCATGTGTCTTTCACCCTGAAGTGAGTCTTTTGTAGGCAGTATATTGTAAGCTCTTGGGTTGGTTTTGTTTTGTTTTAAATCCATTCTGCCACTCTATGTCTTTTGATTGGAGCATTTAGTCCATTGACATTTAAAGAAATTATTGATATGTATGTACGTATTGCCTTTTTAAAACCTTGTTTTCTGGTTGATTTTGTAGTTCTTCTTTGTTCATTTCTTCTTTTTCCTTTACCTATTGTGGTTTGATGCTTTTCTTTTTTTATTTAGATTTCACATCCATTTTTATTAATTAATTACTTTGAGCATCATAATTTATTTAGCCATTCAGGGATTGGGTCCTGTCCCATTCTCAGAAAGAATCTTTTCACTTCTTTCTTCTTTTTTTTGAATTTTATTTTATTTATTTTTTATACAGCAGTTTCTTATTAGTTATCTACTTTATACATATTAGTGTATATATGTCAATCCAAATCTCCCAATTAATCCCACCACCAAAACCCCACCTCCCTTTGGTGTCCATACGTTTCTTCTCTATATCTCTGTCTCTATTTCTGCCCTGCAAACCGGTTGATCTGTACCATTTTTCTAGGTTTCACATACATGCATTAATGTACAATATTTGTTTTTCTCGTTCTGACTTACTTCACTCTGTATGACAGTCTCTAAATCCATCCACATCTCTACAAATGACTCAATTTCGTTCCTTTTTATGGATGGCTAATATTCCATTGTATATATATATACCACATCTTCTTT
Source organism: Mesoplodon densirostris (assembly GCF_025265405.1). Lineage (NCBI taxonomy): Eukaryota > Metazoa > Chordata > Mammalia > Artiodactyla > Ziphiidae > Mesoplodon > Mesoplodon densirostris. The sequence goes on from NC_082674.1 coordinate 33,330,359, forward strand.
ATCCATTTGTCTGTCGATGGGCATTTAGGTTGCTTCCATAACCTGGCTATTGTAAATAGTGCTGCAATGAACATTGAGGTGCATGTGTCTTTTTGAATTATGGTTTTATCTGGGTATATGCCCAGTAGTGGGATTGCTGGGTCATATGGTAATTCTATTTTTAGTTTTTTAAGGAACCTGCATACTGCTCTCCATAGTGGCTGTATCAATTTACATTCCCACCTACAGTGAAAGAGGGTTCCCTTTTCTCCACACCCTATCCAGCATTTATTGTTTATAGATTTTTAATGATGACCATTCTGACTCGTGTGAGGTGATACCTAATTGTAGTTTTCATGTGCATTTCTCTAATGATTAGTGATGTTGAACATCCTTTCATGTGTTTGTTGGCAATCTGTATATCTTTGGAGAAATGTCTATTTAGGTCTTCAGCCCATTTTTGGATTGGGTTGTTTGATTTTTGATATTGAGCTGCATAAGCTGCTTGTGAATTTTGGAGATTAATCCACTGTCAGTTGCTTCATTTGCAATTATTTTCTGCCATTCTGAGGGTTGTCTTTTCATCTTGTTTATGTTATCCTTTGCTGTGCAAAAGCTTTTAAGTTTCATTAGGCGCCATTTTTTATTTTTGTTTTTATGTCCATTTCTCTAGGAGGTGAGTCAAAAAGGATTTTGCTATGATTTATGTCATAGAGTGTTCTGCTTCTGTTTTCCTCTAAGAGTTTTATAGTGTCTAGCCTTACATTTAGGTCTGTAATCCATTTTGAGTTTATTTTTGTGTATGGTGTTAGGAAGTGTTCTAATTTCAGTCGTTTACATGTAGCTGTCAGGTTTTCTCAGCACAACTTATTGAAGAGGCTGACTTTTCTCCATTGTATATCCTTGCCTCCTTTGTTATAGATTAGTTGACCATATGTGCGTGGGTTTATCTCTGGGCTTTCTTTCCTGTTCCATTGATCTGTATTTCTGGTTTTGTGCCAGTACCATACTGTTTTGATTATTGTAGCTTTGTATTATAGTCTGAACTCAGGGAGCCTCATTCCTCCAGCTCCATTTTTCTTTCTCAAGATTTGCTTTGGCTATTCAGGATTTTTTGTGTTTCCATACAAATTGTGAAATTTTTTGTTCTAGTTCTGTGAAAAATGCCATTGATATTCTGATTGCATTGTATCTGTAGATTGCTTTGGGTAGTATAGTCTTTTTCACAATGTTGATTCTTCCACTCCAAGAACATGGTATATCTCTCCATCTGTTTGTGTCATCTTTAATTTCTTTCATCAGTGTCTTATAGTTTTCTGCATACAGTTCTTTTGTCTCCTTAGGTAGGTTTATTCCTAGGTATTTTATTCTTTTTGTTGCAACAGTAAATGGGAGTGTTTCCTTAATTTCTCTTTCAGATTTTTCATTGTTAGTGTATAGGAATACAAAAGATTTCTGTGCATTAATTTTGTGTCCTGCTACTTTACCAAATTCATCGATTAGCTCTAGTAGCTTCCTGGTAGCATCTTTAGGATTCTCTATGTATAGTATCATGTCCTCTGCAATGAGTGACAGTTGTACTCCTTTTTTTCCAGTTTGTATTCCTTTTATTTCTTTTTCTTCTCTGATTGCTGTAGTGAATACTTCCAAAACTGTGTTGAATAATAGTGGTGAGAGTGGGCACCTTGTCTTGTTCCTGATCATAGAAGAAATAGTTTCAGTTTTTCACCATTAAGAATGATGTTGGCTGTGGGTTTGTCATATATGGCCTTTATTATGTTGAGGTAGTTTCCCTCTATGCCCACTTTCTGGAGAGTTTTTATCATAAATTGCTATTGAATTTTGTCAAAAACTTTGTCTGCATCTAATGAGATAATTGTATGGTTTTTATCCTTCAATTTATTCATATGGTGTAACACATTGATTAATTTGCATCTGTTGAAGAATCCTTGCATTTCTGGGATAAACCCCACTTGATCATGGTGTATGATCCTTTTAATGTGCTGTTGGATTCTGTTTGCTAGTATTTGGCTGAGGATTTTTGCATCTATTGTCATCAGTGATATTGGCCTATAGTTTTCTTTTTTTGTGACATCTTTGTCTGGTTTTGGTATCAGGGTGATAGTGGACTCGTAGAATGTGTTTGGGTGTGTTCCTCCCTCTGCTATATTTTGGAAGAGTTTGAGAAGGATAGGTGTTAGCTCTTCTCTAAATGTTTGATAGAATTCACCTGTGAAGCCATCTGGTCCTGGGCTTTTGTTTGTTGGAAGAATTTTAATCACAGTCTCAATTTCAGTGCTTGTGATTGGTCTATTTATATTTTCTATTTGTTCCAGGTTCAGTCTTGGAAAGGTTGTACTTTTCTAAGAATTTGTCTACTTCTTCCAGGTTGCCCATTTTATTGGCATATAGTTTCTTATAGTAGTCTCTCATGCTTCTTTGTATTTCTGCAGTGTCCATTGTTACATGTCATTTTTCATTTCTAATTCTGTTGATTTGAGTCTTTTCCCATTTTTTCTTGCTGAGTCTGGCTAATGGTTTATCAATGTTGTTTATCTTCTTAAAGAACAAGCTTTTAGTTTTATTGATCTTTGCTATTGTTTCCTTTATTTCTTTTTCATTTATTCTTTTTTTTAAAAAACACCTCTATTGGAGTATAATTGCTTTACAATGTTGTGCCAGATTCTGCTGTACACAAAGTGAATCAGCTATATGTATACATATACCCCCATATCCACTCCCTCTTGCCACTGCCTCCCAACCTCCCTATCCCACCACTCTAGGTGGTCACAAAGCACTGAGCTGATCTTCCTGTGCAATGCAGCTGCTTCCCACTAGGTATGTATTTTACATTTGGTAGTATATATATGTCAATGCTACTCTCTCACTTCATTTATTTCTGATCTGATCTTTATGATTTCTTTCCTCTCTAACTTTGTTTTGTTGTTGTTGTTGTTGTGCTTATTTCTCTAATTGCTTTAGGTTTAAGTTTTGGTTGTTTATTTGAGGTTTTTCTTGTTTCTTGAGGTGGGATTGTATTGCTATCAACTTCCCTCTTAGAACTGCTTTTTCTGCCTCCCATAGGTTTTGGGTTGTCGTGTGTTCATTGTCATTTGTTTTTAGGTATTTTTTGATTTCCTCTTTGATTTCTTCTGTGATCTCTTGGTTATTTAGTAGCATATTGTTTAGCTTCCATGTGTTTGTATTTTTTACAGCTTTTTTTCCCTGTAATTGATATCTGGCCTCCTAGCATTGTGGTCGGAAAAGATACTTGATACAATTTCAATTTTCTTAAATTTACCAAGGTTTGATTTGTTACCCAAGTTATGATCTATCCTGGAAAATGTTCCATGTGCACTTGAGAAGAAAGTGTATTCTTTTGTTTTTGGACGGAATATCCTATAAATATCAATTAAGTCCGTCTGGTCTAATGTGTCATTTAAATCTTGTGTTCCCTTATTTATTTTCATTTTGGTTGATCTAAATGTGTCATTTAAAGCTTGTGTTTCCTTATTTATTTTAATTTTGGTTGATCTGTCCATTGGTTAAAGTGGGGTGTTAAAGTCCCCTACTATGATTGTGTTACTGTCAATTTCCCCTTTTATGGCTGTTAGCATTTGCCTTATGTATTGAGGTGCTCCTATTTTGGGTGCATAGATATTTACAGTTGTCATATCTTCTTCTTGGATTGATCCCTTGATATTATGTAGTGTCCTTCTTTGTCTTTTATAATAGTCTTTATTTTAAAATCTATTTTGTCTGATATGAGAATTGCTACTCCAGCTTTCTTTTGATTTCCATTTGCATGGAATATCTTTTTTCCATCCCCTTACTTTCAGTCTGTATGTGTCCCTAGGTTTGAAGTGGGTCTCTTGTAGATAGTATATATACGGGTCTCATTTTTGTATCCATTCAGCCAGTTTGTGTCTTTTTGTTGGAGCATTTAATCCATTTACATTTAAGGTAATTATTGATATATATGTTCCTATTACCATTTTCTTAATTGTTTTGGGTTTGTTTTTATAGGTCTTTTCCTTCTCTTGTGTTTCCCATCTAGAGAAGTTCCTTCAGCATTTGTTGTAAAGCTGGTTTGGTGGTGCTGAATTCTCTTAACTTTTGCTTGCCTGTAAAAGTTTCAATTTCTCCATTGAACTGAATGAGATCCTTGCTGGGTACAGTAATCTTGCTTGTAGGTTTTTCCTTTTCATCACTTTAAATAAGTCCTGCCACTCCCTTGTGACTTGCAGAGTTTCTGCTGAAAAATCAGTTGTTAACCTTATGGGGGTTTCCTTGTATGTTATTTGTTGTTTTTCCCTTACTGCTTTTAATATTTGTTCTTTGTATTTAATTTTTGATAGTTTGATTAATGTGTGTCTTTGTGTGTTTCTCCTTTGGGTTATCCTGTATCAGATTCTCTGCACTTCCTGGTCTTGATTAACTATTTCCTTTCCCATTGTAGGGAAGTTTTCAACTATAATCTCTTCAAATATTTTCTCAGACCCTTTCTTTTTCTCTTCTTCTTCTGTTACCCCTATAATTCGAATGTTGATTCATTTAATGTTGTCCCAGAGGTCTCTGAGACTGTCCTCAATTCTTTTCATTCTTTTTCTTTATTCTGCTCTGAAGCAGTTATTTCCACTGTTCTATCTTCCAGGTCACTTATCTGTTCTTCTGCCTCATTTATTCTGATATTGATTCCTGTTAGAGTATTTTTAATTTCATTTATTGTGTTGTTCATCATTGTTTGTTTGCTCTTTAGTTCTTCTCAGTCCTTGTTAAACATTTGTTGTATTTTCTCTATTCTATTTCTGAGATTTTGGATCATTTTTACTATTATTACTCTGAATTCTTTTTCAGGTAGACAGCCTATTTCCTCTTTTTTTGTTTGGTCTGGTGGGTTTTTACCTTGCCCCTTCATTTGCTGCATATTTCTCTGTCTTCTCACTTTGTTTACCTTATTGTATTTGGGGTCTCCTTTTCACAAAATAGCATCTTAAAGCAACAAACATTATTTTTCTTACAGAGGTTGTGAGGGTCAGGAATCTTAGAATGGTTTAGTTGGGTGATTCTGAATCAGGGTTTCCTATGAAGTTGCCTTCAAACTGTCTCTGAAGACTTGAATGTGGTTGGAAAATGCCCTTCAACACTAATTCTTGTGGTTGTTGGTAGGAGGCTTCAGTTTATCTCTCTCCTCTTGCATTTTACTCTAAGCAGCAAGAGAAACCAGGCAACACTTTCAACACTTCGCTTGGAAATCTCAGCTAGATTACCAAGTTACTATAGGCAATGCTGATGCTAATAATGTCTGCCACTGCAGATCAAGGAATCCCTTTCCTCAAGTTTCCAATAACATTTTACTTCCTTCCTACAAGCCCTTTCTGGGAGCCTTGTTAAAGACCACATGGTTTTAAGGCTTCAGTTAACAGCTTCTTCAAGGGTGGCATTTGAGTAGTGATCTAAAGGGAGTAAGGGAGTGAATTACACAGCTATCCAGGGGAAGAACATTCCAATTAGAGGAAGCAGAGTGCATAGATGCACTGGAGTAGAGGTGCTCGATATGGTTAAGAAAGAGCACAAAGGCAAGTATGGCTTAAGCAAAATGAATGAAGGAGAAAGTAGTATGAGCAGGAGGAAAGAGTTATAGCAAGTAGTAAGATCAGTTACAGGCTTACAGGCTGCTGTAAAGACTTCTTGCTAGTTGAGGTGGGGAGGTAATGGAGGAAATGCAATCTGGCTTAAATTATAAAAGAATCACCCTGGCTGCTATATGGCGTATCACTCCATGTGAGGTGTGTGTGTGTGTGTGTGTGTGTGGTTGCGGTATAAAAGTGGGCCAGTTATGAAATATTATAATCTAGTGCAAGATGATGGTGCCCTAAGCTTGGCTCATAACAGGGGACTTAGCAAGAGAAATTGCTGAATTTTTAATATTTCTAAAGGAGTATCTTGAAGCTTCTCTTCTTGTGCATCCATATTACATACTACTGGGGAGTTGATGACAAATCATAATTTTATAACTCTCAAGACTTGAGATCTTTAGCATTTGATTGTAAAACCAAAGGTATGTATTTGTAGAATATCAGATTGTAACCCTGTTAAATAGATCATTGGACCGTTCTATTTTATAGCTAAAGTTTGAGGTTAAAGTATAAGTCAATAAAAAGCACATGTGCATTGTACAGATGAGGCACCTTCAAACTCAAGTTTGGAAATTGAAAATTCTGTTGAATATTCCTTTATTCAGATTTTTACAAATGAACTTGTTCTAATGTATGTGTGTATATATATATATATATATATATATATATATGAAAACCTAAAGGTTTTGACCTAAAGGAAAGTTTGGCAGATGAAAAGGGAAGATGACACTTGATAACTAATGGAATAGTAAAAGCCAAGTGCCTTGATGTCTGTGTTTATCAGATAAGGGATAACTAATAACTGAAATCGCACATCAGTAGTCAACCTCCAATTGTTGTTAATGCATAGATTACCTTATAGGGCGAAAAAGTTGTGAAAAGTGAAGTATTCTACCTAGGAAAGCTGCTGGTTTGGAAATAATACTTAAAAGACAAATTCAAAGTAGTTAGTACTATAGCTTCTATCCCTTTTATCAGTATTGTATTGAACGTCCAACAGAAATGCTTTAAATTTTATTGTAAAGTAAAAGTGCATAGAACAGGTCCCAGTTATGGAGAAGCCCCAATTTTTCCAGGTATGGTCCAGGACTACTGGCCCTCATTTGACCCTCAAGTCTATTCTGCATCTATTTATACCCTAACCCTTGTGTAAGAAGAGACTCTGTTAATCTCTGAAGATTTTTCCTTGGCACCCGGAGTCATCCTTCACCTATGAGTAGTCCTGTCATATGCTTATTTTGGATACTGTTCTGATGTCTAGTACTACAATTTATCTCCGTTTTCCATGATGCACTAGCAGCCATGTTGTTAGATTACTTATTAGATAATCATTAAGTTTTCAAGGAAACTTTTCATCTGAAGTTGTAAATGATATTTGAGGGGTATTGGAGGCAATTCTTGGAATGGAGTAGGACTTCATAAAGTGTTTCTTTAATGATGGGCATCATCTTTTTATAGAATACATCTGTGTTATAAATCTTGCTCCAATGACCAAAGTATTCTTGACGTTTATTCTTTTAACAAAACCAGCATTGTTGTTGTTATATGTGCTTGAAGAATGGCTAGATGCTACACATGTTTAATGGAGGCTTAAGATTATTTTTGAAACAGGAGTTCAGGGCAGTTTTATCTTCCCCTATTGTAATACTTTAGTCCCTTGTTGCTAACTTCACCCTCATACTTAGGGATAGACTTTTAATGGGATCTTTTAGGTGGTTTGATACTGCCAGTGGAAGGTTCAGATTCACATTTAATTGATATTAATAATAATTGAATTAATACTGTTTACTGGACACTGTGCTAGGTACTTTCACAGGTTATGTAATTTAGTCCACAAGCAGGCATGATTTAGTCCTATTAAAGGAAAACTAAAACCTGGAGAGGTAAAATAACTTGCTTGAAGCACCACAAACTCTGTTTAGACTTAGGTTTTTATTCTCAGTCCAGTATTCTCTGCCATCCACTAAGGCTCACTTATTCTTCTGCAAGGAGGATTCATGTCCTTAGCCACTAGTCTTAAACATCTGTGACAGTTATCATCAGAGATGACCTGCTAATCCTATTGTGTTCTGGGTTATTATTTCTAGAATGCCGTTTTAGTCTGAGGATTAAGGGTGTAAAAGTAAGCACGCAGATACATACCACAGTTAATGATTCAAAATCTTCAACATTTTTACAGACAGAGCTTCATTTTTAAATGATAAATTTTTGTTTCAGTTTCTCAGGGGTTTGAACAAAAGCCAAGATTGGAACTTGGTTTTCTCAAATTGAACTAGATTAAATTATGTCTTGTCTTCATTCTGTCATGCAATGGCCTGGAATTATAAATAGTACTAATATGATTGCCCTGGTTCACTTTAATATACACATGACTACGAAAGCCTACCTAAATTAATTAAACAAGTTTTAATTTGATTTTTAACCTTTTAAGCAGACCAAAATAAGAGAGAAGATCTAATTTGGAAAATAGAGATGCCCAGGTTGCCAAATCAAATTTAATCCACATAACAAGTCAGATATTGACTGGAGACACATTTCTATGGACCAATTTATGCCCTTAAGAGAGATAGAAAATGTTAACCCTGTACCTTAGAGGGGTGGAATTGGGAAATGTTTATGGATAGACCAAGGAACCGGGGTTCACCATCAGTGGATAATTCATCTGCTCCAGGATGTGCACTTATTTTCTATGAAAAGCCTCTACTTTTCTTTATTTTCCTTTATATGTCTTTCTCAGCACCATACTTGGTAGAAAGATTTTATTGGAGGTAGTGCTGAAGGCAGAGTTGGAACTTGACAAATTGTTTTGATTTACTTAAAAAGGAAGTATGTGGTCTGTTAATAAAAGAGTTAGTGATGATGATGATCGTGATAGTGCCAACATTTGTTGAATGTTTGCTGTCTGCCAGACCCTATTCTAAGTTCTTTAAATGTAGTAACTTATTTAGTACTTATTACAGCCACACGAGATGGGTTACTATTATCACCTCTATTTTAATAATGAGGAAACCAAGGGACACTTTTCCCCAATCAATTGAACCCAATTAATGGTAGAGGCATTCTTTTCTTGCTTGTTTGTTTGTTATCATTCAGTAGATCCATGTATTCAGTAAATGTCCACTGAGAGTTGATTCTAGAAGTACCATGGTGAACATGACATATATCTTTATGTCAAAGGGCTTAACATTAAACAGGAAGCAAATACAAGAAGTTATAAGTTCTACCTATGGACAAACTGCAGTGTCCATATGAGGGACTCATGGGTCTTAACATTCCTGTAGAGGAGGATAAATGTGTATTAATTAAAAAAAACATTATATGGCAGGTAGTAATGTGTTATGCAGGAAACCAAAGTAGATAAGGGGAATAATGAGTTCCTAAGTGGGTAATGGTGGTGCAATTTTAAATGGGAAGGCCAGGGATGAGACAACGTCCTGGAAGGAAAAACATTTGAATAAAGACTAGATACTAATGAGGGAGGGAGGCATTCAAATATCTGGAGAAATGCTAGTCATAACAAAAAAGAAAGAAAGAACAAATGCAAAGGCCCCGAAGCAGAATAATTCCTGATATGTTGGTGAAACATCAAGGAGGCTAGTATGGTTGGAGAGATGTAGGTGAGGAAGAGAGTAATAGGAGGTGAGATCAGATCAGCCATGGCAGTAGCAGATCCTGGTAAGGATTTGCAAACTATTGTGAGTTTTTCTTTTCTTTTCTTCCCTTTTCTACTGTTTCTTTACTTTTGCTCAAAAGTGAGTTGAAAAATCATTAGAAGGCTGTGAGAAGAGAGTAAAAGAATTTGTGTTCTAGTTTTAAAGTAAATTTTATCTACTGCGTTGAGTACAGATTTCAGAGAGGTAAGGAAGTTGGAATACCAGTTAGATCAAAAGTTAGGTTGATGAGATACAGAAGGATTAATGACTTCAAGAGTGACAAAATGAAAATAAAGCCCAAGGATCAGTCAAATTTACACATTAGTAACAAGGTGATTAAATATAACTGCAAACAATCAATATAGTAGAAAATACCTTATCTTGCCCTATGCTTGGGCATTTCTATGGCCAACAAACTCAGTGAATGTTAATTAGGATAAGGTCATTCATTTCTTGGCCTCCTGCATTCGATAAATTTGGTTAATACCATTGGCACAAGCTGTATCCTATCTGAGGTAGCAACCTCTCAAAAATGTGTTAATGATTAGATATTCATGGGAAAAAATGAGCTTTGGCCCTTATCCATGCTTTACATCAAGATTAACTGGAAATTCATCAAAGATACAAATGTCAAGTTAAAACAGTATGACATCTAGAAGAAAACACTGGAGAAAAATCTTCTCAACCTAGAGGTAAGTAAAAATTTCTCTGATAAAACTCAAAAAACAAAACCATTAAAAATGAATGAATTGGACTTTTTCAAAATGAAAAAGACTTGCTCTTCAAAAGACAGCTTTATAAAATGAAAAGACAGAAATACTGGTAGAATATATGTGTATTCTCCAAGCATTTTATATATGTATATATGTGCATATATTATATATATATATATATAATACATACACACACATACACACAATGCTTTTCAAAAGACAGCATTAAAAAAAAGGAAAAGATAGCAATACTGAAAGAAAATATATATGTATATAAAATATATATATTTCTTTCCAGATCTCTCTCTCATATATATTGATATACTGATAAATATATATCAACTTAAATATATAATATAAATTTTTATAATTTATAAAATATAAAATATCAATATACATCAGGATATCTATATCTGTATTTCTCTCTCATATATATTTATAGATGTACTGATAGATATACTGATATATTGATAAATATATATATCAATATAATTTTATATAGAATTTATATATACATTTATACATATATACATTTATACATTATACATTTATATATGTATACATATATACATTTATATAGAATAGGTAAGAATTCTTAAAACCAGTTAAAAAACCCAACAACCTAATACAAAGTAAGAAAAATGTTTGAACAGAGACTTCTTCAAAGAAGATATACAAGTGACTAATAAGCACATAAAAAGATGTGTAACAACATTAGTTGCCTGAAAAATAAAAATAAAAATTATGAGATATTACTATGTATCAATAGATCATGCAACTATTAGGAGGGTGGGAATTTTTTAAAACAGACAGCACCAATTGTTAGCAATGATGTGGATCAACTGACACTCTCATACTTTGCTGATGGAATGTAAAATAAGATACCCACTTTGGAAAACAGTCTTGAAGCTTTTTTAAATAAATTTAAACAGAACCTTACTATTCTCAAGAATAATGAAATTATGTGTCCATTCAATGATTTGGTACATGAATATTCATTGCAGCTTTATTCATTATAACTAAAAACTGCAAATAATCCAAATATTCATCAACAGCTGAATAGATCAGTTATGATAGATTCATACAATGAAATACATTTCAGTCATAAATAGATACAAACTAGTAATACACACAACTATATGGATGAATTGCCAAAACATTGTGCTGCGTGAAAGAATCCAAACACAAAGGATAATATGCTGTGAGATTCAATGAAGATGACTCTCTAAAAGAGACAATTTTAATCTATACTGATAGAGAGCAGATTAGGATTTACCTGGGTTGTGATATGTGGGAAGGGATTGTTTAGGAAAGACACAGAAAGGTTGCCAGGTAGAGCAAAATAAATACATACATACATACATACATTCATACAAGATATCCAGTTAAATTTGAATTTCAGATAAAAATGATTTTTTAAAACTTTGTCTCAAATATTGCACACTAGAGATACTTAGTACTGACTGATAAGGGAAATAGTATATGTTCCAAAACATAACACACGTAAGGAGAAATATATACACTTAAATGCTTATATTGGAACTTATATTAGCAAAAATAGCGTGAATATTAATAAGCAAAGCAATGTATTAGAATAAGAAAAAATGTAATAAACAAAATTAAGCAAAAAGTAATATTTATAAAACTGTTAATTAAGGATACAGAAAAATATGATAACACCATCAAACTCAACAAAATTTAAAACTTTTCATAAGGTGAATTAAGGGAAAAAGAGGTGACACAAATGACTATTATCAAGATTGAAAAGGGGATAGCTGTACCAATAAAGCAGATATTAAAAACAAATAAAACATATAAACCTTTATTCCAGGAATATTCAAACTTAGGTGAAATAAGCAAATAACTAAAAATTAAAAATCATCAGAGTTACTCAAACAGAATTAGAAGTTCTGAATTATCCTGTAATCTTAAACTCAGTAGTTTAAAAATATCCTACTGAAAATAATAGATGTTACTAATGAGTTCTACCAGAGTCAAGGAAGAGCTAAATCCTATCTTATCCAAGATTTTTCACAGACTGAAGTGAGAAAACTCCCAAATCATTTGATGCAGTTAGCATAGCGCTGATTGCAAAACCTAAGAAGTATGATAAAAGAGTATTTACGATATATTACATAGTAACATCATTTCAAATAAACTAAAACATTACCAAAATAATTCAGGAATATATAAAATCATATTATAACCAATTGAACTTATTTTGAGTATAGAGGATCAGAAAACGAATGAATGTAATTTACCACATTAACAGAAATAAATAAATAAATGATTGACTATATCATCATGATAGATGCAAACTAGGAATTGAAAGAAATTTCCTTAATTGATAAGACTATCAAGGAAAAATATACAACAAATATTATATTTTATGGTGAAACTAATATATTCCCTATAAATCAATGTGCCTACTATTACCATTTGTATTCACATTATTTCTGGATTTTCCTGTGGTTCTCATACTGTAATAAGCATATAAATCATCTAGGGATCTTGTTAAATGCACATTCTGATTCAGTTCATCCAGCTGGGTTATATATATATAAATTTTTTTTTCAGAACCTTTTCCATTATAGCTTATTACAAGTTACTGAATATAGTTCCCTGTGCTTTACAGTATGTCCTTATTGTTTATTTTATATATAGTAGTGTGTATCTATTAATCCCAAGTTCCTAATTTATCCCTTCCCTATTTCCTCTTGGTTAACCATAAGTTGGTATTCTATGCCTGTGAGTCTATTTCTGTTTTGTAAATAAGTTCCTTTGTATCATTTGTTTAAATTTCACATGTAAGTGATATCACATGATATTTGTCCTTCTCTGACCTTCTTCACTTAGTGTGATAATCTCTAGGTCTATCCATGTTGCTGCAAAATAGCATTATTTCATTCTTTTTTTATGGCTGAGTAATATTTATATATGTATATAATCTTCTTTATCCATTTATCTGTTGATGGACGTTTAGGTGGCTTCCATGTCTTGACTATTGTAAATTGTGCTGCTATGAACATTGGAATGCACATATCTTTTCAAATGAGAGTTTTCATCTTTTCTGGATATATGCCCAGGAGTGGGATTGCTGAATCATATGGTAACTCTATTTTTAGTTTTTTAAGGAACCTCCATACTGTTTTCCATGGTGGCTACACCAATTTACATTCCCACCAACAGTGTAGGAGGGTTCCCTTTTCTCCACACCCTCTCCAGCTATTTTTTTTTGAAAAAGTGTTTTCTTTAAAATAGAAATTGATAGGCTGATTCTAAAATGAATAGAGTAAGGAAAGGGGCTAAAAACAGATAAGACAAACTTGAAGAAAGAAAACAAGGTGAAGAGGTTTGTTCAAACAATATCAACTTTTATAAAACTAGAATAACCAAGGCAGTATTGGTTCATGGATAGACTAATAGAAAAATGGGAAAAAATAGGGAACATGGAACTAGACACACATACATTCTTGAAAAGCTAGTATGTTATGGGCATTGTTCTGTATATCAAAGGTAATCAATGAACTATTTGATAAATTGTGTTGGGGAAAATGTTTGTATATATATATGTATATACACACACACATATACAATACATATATAATATATACATTATATATAATGTTCATATATTGGTAAAAAAAAAAACTTCCTGAGCAATTAAAGGTTAATTTGAAAGGCAGAATACAAAACTATTGAGACAATATAAAAAAAAACTTTTATGATCTCAGAATGGCTATACATTTTTAGGATGGTAAATAAAGAAAATATTTTGCTAAAAACAAGATTTTAAAGTTTTAAAATCTTAAATTAGAAAATTAGAGTATATAAGTCTTAATTAGGGGAAGATGTTTGCACCACAAATAATAGCAAAGGCTCAGTACTTAGAATACCCAAAACTCAGAGTGACCAATGAGAAAAGAAAAACAACCCAACAGAAAAAAATTCAGGAACAAAAACCCTACAGAGGAAAAAACTATTATATAAATCAACATATGAATCTCATTATTAATTGGCACATAGAAATTATAAATATAGGGAGAAAAAATTATGACCACCTACTTGGTGAAAGTTAAATTATCTGACTCAAATGTTGGTTAGGATACTGAAAGTTTTACAACTACTTATACAATATTAATGGGAGTAGTTTATGATTATACTCTACTTCGGAAATCATGTTAGTAAACAATTTAGAATTGTGTTGTAAAGCTGAAGATAAACAACCTTGATTGCCCCAAAATTTCACTCTTCTTTCTTACATACCCTGGAAAAGCTCGTATATATGTGCACTGGGTCAAATAAATAGAATGTTCACAACAGTGTGGGTTTGAACAGCGGAAAATTGAGTCAACCCAAATTTTTTTTTTTAATTTGTATTTTGGCTGTGTTGGGTGTTTGTTGGTGCGTGCCTGCTTTTCTCTAGTTGCAGCAAGCGGAGGCTACTCTTCATTGCAGTGCACGGGCTTCTCATTGCAGTAGCTTCCCTTTGTTGCAGAGCACAGGCTCTAGGCACTCAGGCTTCAGTAGTTGTGGATCACGGGCTCTATAGAGCAGGCTCAGTAGCTGTGGCACACAAGCTTAGTTGCTCTGTGGCATGTGGGAATCTTCCTGGACCAGGGCTGGAGCCCATGTCCCCTGCATTGGCAGGTGGATTTTTAACCACTGCGCCACCAGAGAAGTCCCTCAACCCAAATGTTTTTAATAGTAAAATGTACAAATGAATTGTAGAATATTCAGGTAAGGTAACCCTATAAAACAGTTAATGAATATTAGCTTCAATTATCAATCTGGATGAATGTCAAAAATGTAATGTAGGGCCTCCCTGGTGGCGCAGTGGTTGAGAGTCCGCCTGCCGATGCAGGGGATACGGGTTCGTGCCCCGGTCTGGGAGGATCCCATATGCCGCGGAGCGGCTGGGCCCGTGAGCCATGGCCGCTGGGCCTGCGCATCCAGAGCCTGTGCTCCGCAACGGGAGAGGCCACAACAGTGAGAGGCCCGCATACCGCAAAAAGAAAAAAAAAAAAATGTTATGTAAAATAAAATGTACATTCATAAAAGAACACGTAGTTTTTTACATTAAGTTAAAAACAAGCAAAAATGGATTTTACATGCTTAGGATATACATAAATGTAAGGCAAATGTATAAAGACACGTAAAGATGTGGCACATACTGAGGTCTTTGAAGGAAACTTATTATGCTAGTTTTTGTTAGCTGAATGTTGGATACAAAGATGTTTGTAAATTATTCTTTATCTTGCATATATACATTATATATACACACATATACATATATGCATGTAAATTATTATTTAAATGTATCATATATTTCTATAAATTCATGTTTTAAAAAGATCAAAATATTTCAAGGCCATTTTTCTTTACAGGAAAGCAATTGAATAACAACATTCTTTACCATGTACTTCCATCTGACATAAATACAGAAATTCTTAGTTTTCTTTGTTTCTCTTCCACTGAGGTTCAACCTAATGTGTGCAAATTTCATTACTTTTCTGTGCTTGTACTTTTCTTTTGCAAAGTGTAATGCATATTTTTCATTCACTTTGGAGGAATACCATAGGGCCCAAGAAGTAACCACTTTTCAAACAAAGCTAACGAATTCTTATTTATTCACTTTAGGATTCCAATTACCCTGGGAAAATTCTCAGATTGCTTATAACCCTTTACAATGGTTTTTCAAGGAAACACATCTTTCCATTTTTTGAGCATTCACTACCATCATTTAATAACGTCTGGTATGCACTTTAGTATTTCAAAGTTATTCCATATTTGTGATTCAATTTTACCCTCGTCACACCCTCATGAAACAGTGAGGAATTGTTCATACCATTTTACAGACAGTAAAGGCCACAATGCTAGAAACATCCAAAGTTAGTTAATCATTTAATGCCAATTCATTATTTTCTATATCATACTATATACTGTAATTCAGTTTCTAAATGTCTTGAAAATATTCAACCAAATTTTTCTTTTATTTAAAAAAATTTTTTTTGCGGTACACGGGCCTCTCACTGTTGTGGCCTCTCCCGTTGTGGAGCACAGGCTCCAGACACGCAGGCTCAGTGGCCATGGCTTACGGGCCTAGCCGCTCTGTGGCATGTGGGATCTTCCCAGATCGGGGTACGAACCCGTATCCCTACATCAGCAGGCGGACTCTCAACCACTGCGCCACCAGGGAAGCCCTAAAATATTTTTAAAAGAGTAACAACTTTCTAATTATTGACATTGTCAATTATTTGTCTGTTTTTTTTTTTTTTTTTTTTTTTTTGCGGTATGCGGGCCTCTCACTGTTGTGGCCTCTCCCATTGCGGAGCACAGGCTCCGGATGCGCAGGCCCAGCGGCCATGGCTCACGGGCCCAGCCACTCCGCGGCATATGGGATCCTCCCAGACCGGGGCACGAACCCGTATCCCCTGCATTGGCAGGCGGACTCTCAACCACTGCGCCACCAGGGAGGCCCTATTTGTCTGTTTTTAAAAAAAAATTTTTAAGGATACTTAAACTCTTTCGATAAGAGAAATAGTATCTCTCATTTTGTATATAGATACTTGAGATCTACAAAGATCAAAATTTGCTTAAGGTCACTAAATATAATGAGAGATCCTAAAAAAGTCATTGCATTTCTGTTATTTTACTTTTTAAAAGTTAGTTTTCTAGGGAGTAAAGTCATTGAGTAGTTTAGGGATTTGGAAATGGTGTAAAAACTTATTGTGAAACTTCATTTATAGAATCCCCTTAATTAGCAGCTTAAAGAGATAGTGCTGTTTCTATATTCCTGTATATTTAGCCCCTAAGCAAGAATAGTTCCAGACTTATGCTTTTTTTAACCCCTATCCTGATACAATTAATTAATAAGACATTTATACTCTTCAAACTCTCTAAAATCTGTCTTCCATCTCCATTTGCCTTTTCAAGATCTCATTATATTTTCCTCTTAGGGTTCTCCAGAGAAACAGAACCAACAGAATACGTGTAGAGATATATATATGTATCTCCAAAGTCCAAAATGTGATGGGGTAGTCCAGCAGGCTGGAGACTTATAGAAGAGTTGCCATCTGCTGGCAAAATTACTTCTTTCTTGGGCACCATTTGTTCTATTAAGGCCTTCAGCTGATTAGATGAGGCCCAGCCACATTACGGAGGGTAATCTGCTTTACTCGAAATCCTTTTATTTAAATCTTAATTTCATCAAAAAAAATCTTCACAAAAATATCCAGACTAGGGCTTCCCTGGTGGTGCAGTGGTTGAGAGTCCGCCTGCCGATGCAGGGGACACGGGTTCGTGCCCTGGTCCAGGAGGATCCCACATGCCGCGGAGCGTCTGGGCCCGTGAGCCATGGCCGCTAAGCCTGTGCGTCCGGAGCCTGCGCTCTGCAAGGGGAGAGGCCACAACAGTGAGAGGCCCGTGTAACGCAAAAAAAAAAAAAAATCCAGAATAATGTTAGACCAAATATTTGAGTCTTGTGGCTCAGCTAAATTGACACAGAAAATTAACCATCAAAATTTTGATGGCTCTAGTCTCCAAATCACCCCCTAAATATTCCCCATACTTACAGTATAATTCATTTCAAATGCATAATTTACATTTTTATTAATCCATCTAAAATGTAAATTTGATGATCCACTTTTGACAATTGATATAGACTGAATTTTGGTATCCCCCTAAAACTGGGGTGTTGAAATCCTAACCCCCATTGTGATAGTATTAGGAGGACTTTTGGGAGGTACTTGGTCATGTGTGTAGATCCCTTACGAGTGGGATTAGTGCTCTTATAAAAGAGCATACAGAGAACTCCCTTGCTCCTTCCACCATGTAGGAACACAGTGAGAAGATGGCTGTGTATGAATCAGGAAGTTATCTTGCAATTCCCAGCCTCCAGAATTTTGAGAAATAAATTTATGTTGTTTTTAAGCCATGCAGTCATATATAGTATTCTGTTACTACAGTCCCAAAGGACTAAGACAGTAATATTTCACTAATACAGTTAGAAAAACTCTTCAACTTATTTTTTAAGATGATTGAAGACACTGAAGGAATAACAAGATAGATTGGTAATCTTAGGAAGATTGTGAGGAGTGTGGAGCTCTATCTACAGTTTTAAGTCTGGCATTTGGAACATTTGTTTTTTCATTGTGGGGGAGGCCAAACTCAGAGGTAGAGGCTAAGAGGTAGAGAGGCTGAGTAGTCTTTTGCCAACACTCAAGGGTTAAGAAGAGAAGCAACACTATCCAGATTATGCCAAAAAGTGGGAGCACACAAGTAAATCCCTCACTTTGTGTTTGAACTGTGAAAAGCTATACATTAGGGATATTGGTGAATTGGATGTAGGTCATTGCAAGAACTGTAGCTCAACTGGTGTCATCTCAAACCCTGAAAATCTGTCTGATCTGGAAGGGGTGGTGTCTGGCACTTCCTTCCAAAAGCAATCATAATCCTCTATAGAGGAAGATAACATCATTTTAGACCTCAAATATTTTTCCAATTAAACTTGTGGTTACTAGAGGTGAGGTAAAGATGGGGGAGGGGAAATTGGAGGAGGGTGTTCAAAACTTACAAACTTTTAGTTATAAGATAAATAAGTACTAGGGATATAATGTACAACATGATGACTATAGCTGACACTGCTGTATGATATATAAGAAAGTTGTTGAGAGTAAATCCTAAAGTTTCCCATCACAAAGAGAATTCTTTACCCTTTTTTTTCTTTCTTTTCTTTTTATTCTATCTATATGAGAAGATGAATGTTATCTGAATCTATTGTGTTAATAATTTCATAATATATATAAGTCAAACCATCATGTTGTGCACCTTATATAGTGATATGTCAATGATTTCTCAGTAAAATTGGAAAAATTATTTTTACACAAAATATTTGTAATGATAAAAATACTATCATAAGCAACCAAAAACAAGAGAACAATATAACATGGATACTAACCAGCATAAACTATAAACTATAGAAACAGAACTACAGAGCATCTGAAATTACCTAAAATAGACTATAAAATAGCAGTATTTACTATGTTCCAGAAGATAAAAATACATGGTTAAAAATTTAGAAGATAACTGAATAATGTAAAAAATAACTCAATGGAAATTCTAGAGCTGACAAATATAAAAATCAAATTTAACAATATAATGGATGAGTTCAGAAGTAATTAGATTTCTAATTGATGAGGGGAGAGTTAGTACTATAAGACTGGTCAGAAGAAAAAAATTTAGCACAGAGAGGCAAAAGATTAAAAATCAGAAGAGAAATTAAGAAACAAATATGGTGAGACAAGTGATAGGCTCTAACATAAATTTAATCAGTGTGCCAGATAATGGGGCAGAAGTTTTACTTAAAGAAATAAGGATTTACAATTTAAATGTTATTGAAAAACATCAATCTGTAGATTTGACAAACCCTAAGAACCTAAGCAGAATAAATAACGTTAAGTCCACACCTAGGTCAAACACAGTGAAAGTGCTGAAAAGCAAGCCCAAAGAGAAAAACCTTAAAAATATTCAGCGAGATTATCTTTAAAGCTAACAAATAAACAAAAAAACAGGCAACAAATAGACCAACAGCTGACTTTTCAACAGAAACAAGGGAGGTGGATACAAGTCCCTTATCAGTTTTGGGGTTTTTTTTGTAGATATTTCTTCCCACTCAGTGGTTGTTTTTTCACTTTCTTAATGATGTCTTTTGAAGCACAGAATGTTTTAATTATAATTAAATCCAATTTACTTATTTTTTCCTTTATTGTTTTTGTTTGGGTGTTATATCTAATAAGGCTGTGCATATGTGTGTGTACATTTTTATGTGTACATATGTGTATATATGTGCATACACCTTAATATATGAATATTAAGATCTAAAATATTGTTTTAAAAATCAACAGGATTACCTACATTTCTTAGCCTTATTGTTAAATAACCTTTATTTCTCAACATGTTAATTTTTTTTCCTGTAATCATATAAAAAGGTATGTTTTCTACTGGTTATTCTTCATCCTGATTTCCAATTCCATTGACCCTTTAAAAATCACCAAGGAGCCAAAAAGTTGGCTTGTCACTTTATAGATAAGAAATATAAGAAGTTTTGCCAAAAGCAGAATCAACATCTCCTCATGCTTTAAGTCCAGATCCTCAATTCTGTTATCAACCTCATGCAAGATATTGAACAATAATCAGCTGTTTGTCAGATCATTTTTTTGTCAGATGTATTTATTGGCATCTTATTTCTTGCTTAGGCAATTGAAACGTTATGGTGAAACAGAGTCCTCGAATTAGAATCATAGCTGGATGAAAGTTGGGTGATGGTGGAAATATGAAACTGGAGAAGTCCAGAGTTCCCAGAACAGAACAAGGAGAAATATGACTTGGGTTGGTTGTTGTTGTCAGGAAGTAGGAAACCTGTCCACTCTACTATACTCTGTCATGTCCTGCAACTTTTGCTCCCACTACTTCCATGATCATCTGTTGTCTTGTTCTCATTCACAAGGAGAGAGGGTCATAGTAAGAGAATTCAGAATGCTTGCCCAGTAGAAATGATGAAAGCAGATCTAAACTTGTTACAGTGCTTTGAGTACTGCTCAGTACTTTTATTCTGTGGATCATGCATTACCTATTGAGAGGTTATACTTTTTTTTCTTTTTGAATAGAAGATGTTCAAGTAATTACTCAGAGGACTAGATCTTCCTGTGATTCAAAGAGATATTTAGCTCTGTAATTTACAGTACTCAGAGCAAATTGGCCAATTCATATTCCCAAAGTAGGAAACAATAGAATTCACAGCTCAGATTTTTTTCCTGCTTCCTAATTTATTGAATGGAAAACTAAGTCCTATATGCTAGAAATGATTTGCTAGAAATACTGTGAAGAACACTCATTAAACTATTGACTTCAACTTGTAGCTTTGGGGTAAATGATCCTATAGACTATTAAAGAATTAGTATTTATAACAGTGTTGATGTTTTGTACATTTTGGAGTTGCAGTCCAAATGATCATTTATTAAAAATGTATAATAGAATCTGGAAAGGATTATGAAAAGTATTAAGTTTCATGACAAAATGATTTTAACTCAGATAATAATTTTAAATGAGATTTTTCATCTTATATTTTTTGTTTGTTTGCCTAAGCCAAGGTAATATGAGATTCTAACAAAATTTAGGAGGTAAGCAATCTGTTTATATAGTTAAAAAGAAAGAACAGGTTAAAATCTGTACATGAAGAGTACAAAGGAAAGGTTTGCAATCTTTCTACATTATGTTTATCTGCAATCAAGTAGCCCAGACAAAAGCAGCATTTAGGAATAGAAATCCCTTAGAAGAATCTTAAAAGTGTAGAGAAGAAGGGCTTTTGGTTGTTATTATGGTTGGCAAAATCAATTTTAGTTTCAAAAACAAAAAAAGAACTTGACCAATAAGTGTAGGAATCTACACTTCAATGATTAGAAAGGGAATGGAACAAAAACTCACTCACTGTATACTTCTTATGTAATAGGCACTTTAAGATAAAGTTTTCATCATAATGCTCAAAATTAATAATTCTGTGAGGTATTACATTCCTCATTTTCCAGACAGATATAATAAGAGACTAAGTCATTTTCCCAAGTTAAATTAAGAAGTGAGTAATGGGAATAGATTCTGAATCGTGTTCTGTTTAAAAATCATGACCTTAATAATCACTGTAGGAAATTTCTCTGAAGTTGAATATTATTTCCCTGTAGCTTCCTTTGTCCCCTAGGAATCTTCAATTTGTCTCAATTTAAAAAATATTTTTAGTCCAATGACAATTTTCAGACATCATAGTTTTTGCTAACATGGATTTGGGAACAGAGGGCAAAATACCAGAATGTGATTAAGTAGACACAGTCACTGAACGTCAAACCAAAATCACCCAACCAATCTTATCTAAACTTCCCATCAATTATCTATTTTCCAAAAGCATAGTGAAGTTGCAGGGTTTTAAATTGTTATTTTAATATACATTGAAAAATTTTCAAACGTTGAAAATGGAATTTTAATACCACAGATATACTGTGTATCTTTTAATGTATAATATGTATATTAGTGCTTTACACCTGAAAAAGTAAGATTTTGGGGGCCCCTAAGAACCAATATTTGTTTCTCTATGGGTGTTATGGTCTCCATTGAGATTATATAACCTGTATTATGGCTGAATAAGTTCTAGAGATCTAATATACAGCATGGTGAGTATACTTAACAATACTATATTGTATGCTGGAAATTTGCTATAGAGTAGATCTCCTGGGCTCTCACTACACCCACACAAAACCATGGTAACTGTGTGAGAAGATGGATATGTTAATTAGCTTGGCTGTGGCAATCATTTCACCCTATCTATATAGATAGAGAGAGAGAGATTTATCAAACATCATGTATATTTTAAATGTAGACAATTTTTATTTTGAAAAATGAACATGCCTTAAGAAAAATTCTACTTTGTTGATTTCCATTGAGGCTCCTTATCAAACAAATGGTATTACTTTCTGTTCCAAATCACAACAGATTTGTGAGGATATACTTTTCAATGTATTACAGTCAGGACGTTCAACATTTCTTTCCAGGAATTTCCAAGTGACTCTTCCAAGAATGGAACTAAGAGTGAAGTTTGGAAAATATTAATTTTCTATTGAAATGACTAAAACCTCAATTTACTTTTCTGAAACTGGGGCTAAAATGCATACTTTTAAAATTATAAAGATGAAACCAGATATTTGCGAGAGCAATTAGCCCCAAAGATGGCACTTCATACATTCCTCATAATCCTTTTTTATTTCACTTAAATTTTTGATTTTATTTACTTTAGGCTCTAGGAAAAGTAGCTATGTACATGGACCTATTCTCAATACTGCCCGAAGGATTATATTTTAAAAATAATTCAGTGTCAGTGTTCAAAGCACTCTCAACTAGGACATTGCCATTAATTGTATCTGATTAATGAGATAGTAGATATACTATTAAGAGTGTGGCTTAACATGAACTGCTATTACATGGGGTTGGCTTTTTATTGAAACTAACAAGAGTCGAATCTTGACTCTTTTAAATAGGCTCAGGTATCTTAGCAAGCAGATAATAATGCCTTCTGAGTGAAGGAGTAAAAGGGAAGCAACTTCTGGCTAAAAATATGCTTTGCTCCCCACCCATTCATTTCTGTGTCCAGTATTGACTAGGAAAACTATTTGGGTCTTAAAAAATTTTGGCCTTTAAGATTTCCCAATTAAAATACAGCTTCCTCAAAAAAGGACAACTACCTTAAGTCTTAATTATCTGAGACTATACTAAGAGATTTTTAACCGAGAACTATAAAATATGTATCCAAGAATGATAGAGACAATACATGTTATGCAGAATCTTTTAGTCACATAGACACATGCACATATACACAAACATACATGCTGGCTAGAATACTGATAGACTAATAGAAGTGAACCTGTTATGTGTTGTATATATATATACACTATATAAGAAGGATACACCTTTCATTGAATTTTAATCAACTGTGTGCATTTTCAGTGCACTCAAGCACTTTTTAAAACAAATTTTTATAAGGCAATTTAAACTATCTTTGAGGATAAACCACCTGCACTGCATGTCAGAGAAAAATGAATAACAAATCACTTGCATATATATTTGATTTATTTCCAGCTAGAGAGAGAATATCTCCAAGGGGGAACAAAAGTAGGAGCAGAGAAAGAAGCTCTGACCATCTTGAATAATTTTCATCTCTTTTTAGTATGTGAAAATTTTCTTTAATGAATCAGCAGTGGTGTGTGCATTTTAATCCTGTTTATATACTTAAGCTATAATATCCACACTTTCTTGCTCCAAATCAACTCCTACTTTGTCAGAGAGGTGGATAGATGTGAGGGTAATTTCCACACTAACTTGATCCTGGCATGATTTTTATGCCTCATTTGTTCTGAATTGAATATTCTGAACATTTTCTGAGGTACCCACTATGTTTCAATATGTAGATTTAGGTCTTCTTTTATTTTTGCCAAATTTTTATTGATTATAGTTTTAAATATCTTTCTGTTCCATTAGTTTGTTTTTCTTCTTCAGGCCATACAGTTTTACTTATGGTGGACCATCTTTGCCTGCCTCTCATTTCAACCTCTCTTTGTTTCTTTCTCTTTTATTTTGCTGTTTCAAAAGTATTATAATGTACAGTCTCTTAGTACATATGAGTATTTCTATGGTAACTGCTAGGACAATTTTAAATTGAGCTATAATAATTTTTGATTTCCATACCTATTGCTAATTTGCAATAGAAAATGAGTATCCCAATTCATACTACACAGACCACAAAAAAAAAAATGATTGTGTTCCCTTACTCTAGATCACACTTGCTATCAAACATTTTTCCTCCTGAACTGAGGAGTATATTGTGATTCTTGGTATTTTAATTAGTTTGCATTACCTTAATTACCAGAGATATTGATTGGTTTATCATGTTTATTGGCTGTATCTCTTTGTAAATTATTGTTCATTTGCCCATTTTTTTATTATGACTTTTTTTCTTATAGATTTATAGAGGATCTTTAGTATTGTTGACATCAATCATTTCTTTTACATATTGAATACAGTCTGTTACACATATCTATATATAGCTATATACATACTTTTTAAATTTTAAAGTTTGTCTTTTGTGTCATATACATTTTTAAAATGTGGTATAACTATATTTGTTCATTCCCTTTTTAATGGCCTTTTATTTTACCATTGAGAATTCCTCAATTCCTAGCCTAAATTATAAATACATTTTCCTCTATCTTCTGCGAGTATTTCATATTCTTTTTTTTTAGATATCTATCATATCAGCAATTTAAGTTTGTGAATTTGTGAGAAATAAGGAACTAATCTTTTTTTTCTTCAAATGAATTGGAAAAATTAAATAAAATTTTTAATGGGGAGAACATTCTTCCAATCCAAGAAAGTCTTTTTCTATGGAAGTCTTCTTTATTTATCAGGTAAATAAAATATGAAAACATTCATCATCTATTGAAATATATTTTGTATAATTGTGGATTTTATAAAATGGATATAATATGCTGAATTTAAATTGAATACAAGCTTAATATAAACTTATATGTAATTGTGTCTGCTAATTTTATTATCCAGTCTTAGGTGGAATTTACAGGGCTTTAGTGCTCAGGTCATGAGAATTAAGAATTCAATTACACTTAGCAGTGACACAACACTAGGAGTTTGTGTTGATTTGTAGTGACCATATACTTGTGGTTAACATTGTACACTGGAGAAGAATGTACATAATGACATATTATATATGAATAAGGGAAGATATGAGGCCTTTGGCCTGAAGAAATCTTAGAGGATTCATGGTAGTTATCTTCAAATAGCTGAAATAATATCATGTGTAAAGAGAATTGGCCAATGAATAAAATCTAGAGAGAAGCAACATTTAATTTAATGAAATAGAAAGCTCTTTATTACAAACACTAAGAATTGAGTAGGTGGTCTTGTGAGGATGGTAGCTTCTGATCACTGAAGGAATCCTAACAGAAGCCAGGTAGCTGTATTTCAGACCATACAAAAGGGACTGGCATTGGATAATCAGTTGAAGGTTGGACTAACATATATTTTATTTCTAAGATACTATTATTTAGTGTTGTGCCATATCACTTGGAACTTTTGTAGACTCATGAAAACTAAATGATGGAAATACTAACTGAATAATTTTCTAATGAAGATGAAAGTTTCATTAGAAATATAATGAAAAGTTTAAAGTGAATGATTGAGAAAAAATAAGGGTAGTGTTTTGTAATTTCTGTTGATTGCCATAAACATACTTCCTAACATAGACAAGTGAGGAAAAGCAAAGTAGAAGGTGTGAAATCCAGGAGGCTAATAGCAGTGAGGAGGAGGGAAAGAAATGTTGACATTTCTGGAGTCTAAAATATTCTGTGTACTCACAACTCCTCTAACCAGTGTTTGCTGTTAACCTGTATGTTGGGTTCAATACATCTAAGTCACTCACTTCTATGCGTTGTTTTAGTCACTTTGATCTTTGCTTGCAAGTGTTCTTTAATTTCTCTCAACACAAATGTAGACCCATTAAACAAAGCATTATTAAGCAAAACATCCTTTAGGCTACATCACATCAATTGTCTTTCTAACTTATATGCAAATAGAAAAGAGTTGTGTATTTCTCTAAGAGGTTTGGACAAATATAGGAACTGGAATTTCAATCTGATAGTGGACTCTGTCTGAGAAAGTATATTAATCACCTGAAATAGTGCACCTTATACTAATTTACTTCATGACCCTGGTATTTGAATTTGTAGAATATATCATTATAATGGGAATTAATAAAATTTATGTAGGGTTAACTATGAAGCATATCAATTATTTGCATTTATAACATGATAAGGTAGAAGCAGTATTAGGTAACTGGGGTTGAGGCAAAGAAGAATAAAGCCAAAACCCTTCCATGAAGACTAGGCATAGTAGGTAAACATGGGCAAGGGCTAGGGCAAGGAAGGGGCCACAGACGTACTGCAATGAGTCCACATGGCTAATATGTTTTTAATTAAGGTATACTTGATTTACAATATTATACTTGTCTCAAGTGTACAACACAGTGATTTCAAAATTTTTTACAGATTATATTCCATTTATAGTTACTGTAAAATATTGGCTATATTCCATGTGCTATACAATATATTCTTGTAGCTTATTTATTTTATACATAGTAGTTTGTACCTCTTAATCCCCTACCCCATCTTGACCCTCCCCCTTCCCTCTACCCACTGATAACCACTAGTCCTCTATATCTATGAGTCAGTTTCTTTTTTGTTATGGTCATTCATTTGATTAATTTTTTAGATTCTACATATAAATGATAACATACAGTATCTGTATTTCTCTGTCTGACTTATTTTCCTAAGCATAATACCCTCCAAGTCCATCCATGTTGCTGCAAATGGCTGAGTAGTATTCCACTGTACATATATATCACATCTTCTTTATCCATTCATATGCTGATGAACACTTAGATTGCTTCTATATCTTGGCTATTGTAAATAATGCTGCTGTGATTATTGGGGTGAATATGTCTTTTCAAGTTAGTGTTTTCGTTTTCTTTGGATATATACCCAGGAGTGGAATTGCTGGATTGTAAGGTAGTTCTATTTTTAGTTTTTTGAGGAACCTTCATAATATTTTCCAGTGACTGCACCAATTTACATTACCACCAACAATATACAAGGGTTCCCTTTTCTCCACATCCTTGCCAACATTTGTTATTTGTAGATGTTTTGATGATGGCCATTCTGAACAAGTGTGAGTTGCATTTCTCTGATAATTAAAAATGCTGAGTATCTTTTCATGTGCCTGATGGCCAGCTATATGTCTTCTTTGGAAAAATGTCTGTTCAGGTCTTTTGCCCTTTTTTAATCTAGTTGTTTGGGGGTTTTTTGATATTGAGTTGTATGAGCTGTTTATATATTTTGGATATTAACCCCTTATAGGTCATATCATTTGCAAATATTTTTACCCATTCAGTAGGTTGTCTTTTTTGTTTCATTGATGGTTTCCTTTACTGTGTAAAAGCTTTTAGGTTATTTAGGTCCCATTTGTTTATTTTTGCTTTTGTTTACTTTTCTTTAGGAGACAGAGCAAAAAAAATATTGCTACAATTTATGTCAAAGAATATTCTGCCTATGTTTTCTTCTAGGAGTTTTATGTTTTCTGGTCTTAAATTTAGGTCCCTAATACATTTTGAATTTATTTTTGTACATGGTATGAGAAAATATTCTAATTTCATTCTTTTATATGTAGCTGTCCAGTTTTCACATCTAGTGCCTGCCCACTGGTGGGTGGAGCAGGTCCTGGGGCTACTACTGGCCCAGTGGCAGACAGAGCCAGGTCTTATCTTTGGCTGCAGGGCCCTGGGGGTCCCAGGTCTAGTGCCTGTGCAATGGTGTGTATGGCTGTGTCCTGAGCCATGTCCTGGGGCAGCTATGGGGTCAGGGGTCTTAGGACAGCCTGTCTGCTGGTGAGTGAGGCTGTGTCCCTGCTCAGTTAGTTGCTTGGCCTGAGGCATCCCAGTATTAGTGTCTACAGGCTGTTGGGCCAGGGCAGGTTTGGGTTCTGAGTCTGATAAGCTCCAGGGAGGATTCCACAATAGTGCTTTCTTGCACCAGTATCCACATGCTATAACAAGCTCTCCCAAATTACTGCCACCTGTGTCTATGTCCCCACGGGGAGCTCCAGTTGCCTCCTGCCTCTCTGGGAGATTCTCCAAGATCAGCAGGTAGGTCTGACCCAAGCTCTTTTCAAATTTCTGCTTCTGTTCTGGGTCCCAGAGAATGTGAGATTTTGTGTGTATCCTTTAAGAGTGGAGTCTATATTCCCCCAGCTCTCTGGGTCTCTTAAAAGTAAGCCCCGCTGGCCTTCAAAGCCAAACATTCTGGGGGCTTGTTTTCTCAGCACAAGGTCCCCAGGTTGGGAAGACCAATGTGAGGCCCAGATCCCTCACTCCCTGGGGAGAACCTCTGCAACTGTAATTATTCTCTTGTTTGTGGGTCACCAACGTGGGAGAGTGGGTCTTGGCTATACCGTGACTTCGTCCCTCCTACCTTTGTGGTTCCTTCTTTATATCTTTAGTTGTAGAAGATCTTTTCTGGTAGCTTCCAATCTTTTTCATTAATAGTTGTATTGTAAATAGTTGTAATTTTGGTGTGCTGATGAGAGGAGGTCAATGAAATTTCCTTATGAAGAAACAGGAAAAGAGGGAGTTCATTCACTTGCCAGGGACAGAAACCACTCTCTTAATTTCCTTTATCTTTCCTCATGTAATTCAGCCGTCCTAAGTTAGGGCACAGAAAAACAGAAAGAAATATGCAGGACACACCAAAAAAACTGTGCTAAGTTCTTCATTAAGCATCCCAAAAGGTCAAATAATGGCAGGGGGCATATTGACATTTTTGCAAATGATTATATGAGAGACACACAAAGAAAAAGCCACTTAGTCTTGCTTAAAATGAAAGGTGATGAAATATCGCCACACGCATTTCCTGAACAGCATCTACTTGAAATATTCCTTCCTGTCTCTTTCTCTCCCTACCTCCCTCCATTCCTCCCTCCTTTTCTATTTTCCATTCTATATACTCTCTTTTATTTATTTTCATAATTTTCTCCCTGCTGATTTACTTTGATATAAACTATAGTTAATATTAAAAAATAAACATATTGGGCTTCCCTGGTGGCGCAGTGGCTGAGAGTCCGCCTGCCGATGCAGGGGATACGGGTTCGTGCCCCGGTCTGGGAAGATCCCACATGCCGCGGAGCGGCTGGGCCCGTGAGCCATGGCCGCTGAGCCTGTGCTTCCGGAGCCTGTGCTCCGCAACGGGGGAGGCCACAACAGTGAGAGGCCCGCGTACCACAAAAAAAATAAATAAATAAAATAAAAAATAAATAAACATATTGAAATACAAATTGTGGACTCTGATTCATACTATAGATAGAGCCCTTTTCTAGAAGTGACAATTATGCCCCCTCCTTCCTGAACCACTGTGGTTATTGGGGCATTATACTGGTTGAAGGGCAATGTGCTGAATGATAAAATAATCTCTGGGCATATCTTTTAGTTGAATGCCCAGCATGGTGCTCCTAGCACTGAATGTTTTAATTGGCTATTTTCTCCCTCTGGAACCCAGAATAAAAGCAGTAATCTTATTTTCCAGACACTGTTAGCACTGTTTGGCATTTTCCTAACAAAGCCACAATGCTCCTGGCCTTTCATCATAGCTTTCCAGTAGTTTCTCCAAACCATTCTACTCTAATTACTGTAGCCTGGAAACATCACCTCCCACCCCCTGCAGGTTTTGCTGAACAATCAGCAATTTGCTGAGAGGAATGATGACCATGTTATATTTCTTAGACTTTCATGTAACCAGGCTTCTTTTAAATCAATTCAGCTCTATGTCCAGTCTTTGAAGGATGGTAGTGAGGTTGCTATTTCCAATTCTCAAGAGAGTAATCATTAGCAATAGACAGAAATGCTTCCTATGAAGAATTAATTATCATGTCTGTTAACCTGTGGATCAGAACTGAATAAGAAGCTGGGTGAGAAAAGGCCACACAAGATAGATGTCATCTCCCCAAAGTCAGCCTGTTGAAATATGATTTCATGAGCATGGGTTTTCCTTAGTTCTGTTTTAGTCTTTATTGAAGTGAAAAAGAAATGCCTCCAGAAACTGAAGTATCTTTCATTGACAGCACTGCCTACAAGTCAAGACACTATTTTTTTAAAATTAATCATCCATCTTTTCCTCAACAAATGAGTAGAAAGAGGCTTCTTCTTCTTGAGATTTAAAAAGGTTTAAACCTCAAACAACAGTGTTCAGTCTAAATGAATCATAGAGAAATAGGTATTTTTTAAGGAGAGACTTTATTATTATTATTATTATTTTTGCAGTATGTGGGCCTCCCACTGTTGTGGCCTCTCCCATTGCGGAGCACAGGCTCCGGACGCACAGGCCCAGCGGCCATGGCTCACGGGCCCAGCCACTCTGCGGCATGTGGGATCTTCCCAGACCGGGGCACGAACCCGTTTCCCCTGCATCGGCAGGCGGACTCTCAACCACTGCGCCACCAGAGACATTATTAATAGTGCCCTCAATAAATAAAAGGAGTGGAGAACATGTAGACGTTTGAGTTGGACATATACAAAGTGATGCATTAGAGGAGAACTCTACATTGCATACTCAGAAGAGGAGGAAGGAAAAGCTACATAAGAAAGGGTGAGAGATGGGAGTGAGTTTACTTCAACACTAACAAAAGGCCAACAATTAACACTGGCAGGGAAATGGACCAAAAGTGCTATCACATATAATTAATATTCTCCTGAAAACATGTGTTTGAAGAGAAGGGGAAAAATTCTAATTTGGTAATCATCATTCCATTAGCAATATCTCATTTGTTCTTCAAAGGAACTCTTGATGATACATTATTTGCATTTCACAAACTGAGTATTAGAAAGATTAAGATGGTCCCCCAAATCACATAGCCAGAGGGTGAAGGAGTGAGATTTGTTGAGCTCTGAACCCTTTGCTCTCTCTACTATAGCACACTGTCTCAAACTAAGAAGTAGTTATATGTAGAGACAAAAAGATCTTTAAATATTACCATATAGCTTCTTTAAGCATAGACATATAATCCTCGTTGTCTAATCATTCATTTAACATATGTTTACTGTTTATTAACATATATAATGTCCCTTGGGATATAATAATAAAATGTGAACAAAACACAGTATTTGAGAAACTCAGAGTATAGAAGGAAAACAGACAATAAACAAATAGTTACTATTGTGAAGAATTTTCTGAGAGAATATTACTTAATGCTATAGAAGTGCATAATGCCCCATCTAATTTATAGGATTCTATAACATGGGAACAGGAGGGGGAGATGGCAGAGGCTACTCCTCTCACAGCTTTTGTGTGTTATTTTAATTTCCTAATTAATTAGACATAAATTAGGAAAAGAGGAGATGAAACTATCACTTTTGGCACTTGAAATTATTATAAAACTGAAACTCAACATAGACCCTATTGAAAACCACACAAACAATATGAAAATGCAATAAGGTAATAGGGTATAGAAATCAATATACAGAAATCAACACTGTTTACGTATATAAACAGAAACCGCTTAGATGGTATATGGTAAAAGAAAAATGCTCCCATTTACAATAGCAACAGAACAAGAAAACCATAAGACCCATATGGAGAAATGTTTAATATATCCCTGAAAAACAAAAAAAGGAAAGCTGAAACAAATGCAAACATAAATTACGTCCTGATAGGAAGGCTTAAAAAATAAAGATGCTAATATTCTCTTTGCTAGTTTATAGTTTTAACAAATAATCAAGGTGCTTCTTTTTTTTTTTTTTTTTTTTTTTTTCAGTACGCGGGCCTCTCACTGTTGTGGCCTCTCCCGTTGTGGAGCACAAGCTCCAGATGCGCAGGCCCAGCAACCATGGCTCACGGGCCCAGCCGCTCCGCAGCATGTGGGATCCTCCCGGACCGGGGCACGAACCCGTGTCCCCTGCATTGGCAGGTGGACTCTCAACCACTGCGCCACCAAGGAAGCCCTCAAGGTGCTTCTAAAAATCAAATGGGAAGATAACAGAAATAGAAAGGAAATTCTGAAAATGAAGATCAGAGAAATGGGCTTAGTCCTACCATTTATTAAAATAATTCTAAATTGTAAATAAAGAACACATGGCCATGTCTCATGAACAGACATGAATAGAATATAATGCCAGAATTAGACCCAAGTACATTTAGGAATCTAAGTTGTGAAAGGCAGCATATGTAATAAATGAAGAAAAGATAGATAATTTAATAAATGATTTTGGACAACTGGATAGTCATCTAGATATAGTTGGATTTATACCTTCCATCCTTCACCAGATGGATTTCTAGTGGATTAAGGATGCAAATGTAAAAACAAGGTAAAAAATAAAATCATAAAACAAGACCATAAGATAATACATTCCCTGGATCAAGAATAATATTTCTGGGCTTCCCTGGTGGTGCAGTGGTTGAGAGTCCGCCTGCCGATGCAGGGGACACGGGTTCGTGCCCCGGTCCGGGAAGATCCCACATGCCATGGAGCGGCTGGGCCCGTGAGCCATGGCCTCTGAGCCTGCGCATCTGGAGCCTGTGCTCCGCAACGGGAGAGGCCACAGCAGTGAGAGGCCCGCATACCGCAAAAAAACAAACAAAAAACAAAAAACAAAAAAAGAATAATATTTCTAACTTTGACTGAAAATTCAGGAGCCATTAAAATGGATACATTCAAGTAATTTTTAAAAGTCTGCATGCCTTAAAAAAAAACAAATGGAAGAAAATCATAACACCTCAAAAATAACATGAGTAAAGGAAGATATAAATTGGCATAATATATTTTGAATCCATACCTTTGAAGGGATAATTTTCCATAGACAGATAAGTAGATAGACAATCTAGAAGATCTTAAGAAAAAGAACAGAATCACAATAGAAAAATAGGCAAAGAATATAAACAGAGTTCAGTCAAAAAAGGAAATACAAATAGATCTTAAAAATAACCCAGGTAATAGCAATTTCATCCTTCCAGTTGTTCCAAGCTAGAAAACTTGGAATAATAGTTTACTTCTTTATTTCCGTTATACTACATATCCAATTTTTCAGGAAATCTTGTGTGCTATATCTTGAAAATATATCCAGAATCTGACAACCCAGTTCTATTACTGCAACCCTGGACCAAGCTGCCATCATCTCTTGATAGGATTGTTACGTTAGCCTTGTAACTGGTCTTTCTGCTTCCACCCTTGCTCTGTATGGTTTAGTCTTAATAGCTGCTACAGTGATCCTTTTAAAATATATTTCAGCTCATGTCCTTTTTCTCGACTTCTTCAGTGGCTTTTCATTTTATCTAAAATGAAAGCCAAGTCTTTTGCATTGTCTCCCAAGCCCTTTGCATTCTGGCTTCTCCTTTTCTAACAATTTCCACCACTCTTCCCCTCTCTGGTTCTGCTTCAGTCACAGTCACCTTGTAATTCCCCCACAATGCCAGATATTCTCCCACCTTGAGATTTTGCACTGGCTGTTCCCTCTACCTGGAACTCATTTTTCCAATATATCTCCCCTCATCTTCAAGTTTTTTCCCAAATGTAACTCTGTCAACGAAGCTTATCTTGACTCTCATTTTCCCTTCACCTTATTCTGTTTTTATTGCTTTGTAACAATTATCACCATCTAATACTATACGAGATAATTTACTATACATATATGATTATATATATAATCATTTACATTTTTTTGTTCTATTCAGTTCACTTTTATATTCCCATCACCTAGACTAAAGCTGGTACATAGTAGGGATTCAGTAAGCTTTTGTTCAATGAATAAATTTAATTCTACTCCTAATCTTATAGAGAAAGGTAAATTAAAATTCCAATGAGATGCCATTTTCATGGAACAAGTTGGCAAAAATCAGAAGTTGATAACACAGTCTGGAAAATCATACTTTCATAAATTACTGGTGGAAGTGTAAAATGGTACAAACCATATGGAGGGAAATTTGGCAATATCTGCTACAATACACTGGTATATGTTTTTTGGCATAGCAAGTCCATTAGTATTTTCACAAGGATGAAATGACATATATTCAGGTTATTCACTGTCATGTTGTTGTTAAAGAATAGAAAAAACTAAATATTAATAAAGAACTGGTTGAACAAATTATAGTACATTAATACATTGGATTGCTATATGGCTTAAAAAAATAATGACTAGTTCTCTATGCACTGATATGGAAAATTTTAAATGATCTCTTCAAATTTTAAAGAAGGTACAGAGCAGTGTGTACAATAATCTAAATTTTGTATAAGG
Source organism: Mesoplodon densirostris (assembly GCF_025265405.1). NCBI lineage: Eukaryota > Metazoa > Chordata > Mammalia > Artiodactyla > Ziphiidae > Mesoplodon > Mesoplodon densirostris. The sequence continues at coordinate 33,364,779 of NC_082674.1, forward strand.
GAAACTAAGCAAATATATATTAACATTTGTTTGTATCTGTCTATCAACTATGGAAGGATACAGAAGAAATTAATTGGTGTTTTTAGGATGGAGTTTGTTCAAAAAGAAAAAGTGGAGGGGCTTCCCTGGTGGTCCAGTGGATAAGACTCTGCACTCCCAATGCAGGGGGCCCAGGTTTGATCCCTGGTCAGGGAACTAGATCCCACATGCCGCAACTAAGAAGTCCACATGCTGCAACTAAAGAGCATTCATGCCACAACAAAGATCCCACATGGCACAACTAAGACACAGTGCAGCCAAAGTAAATATAAATAAATAAATATTTTTTAAAGTAAAGACAAAGTGAAGCAAGAGATATTTCTCTACATACGTTCATTTCTTTTTAAGATTTTTCAGTCATGTTATAGATGATATATTGGTATATTTAAAATATTGAATATAGAAACTAAAATTACTGCAAGATAGTATACACTATCAGAGGTATAGATAAAAGGACTGACTTTTTTTAACATCTTTATTGGAGTATAATTGCTTTACAATGGTGTGTTAGTTTCTGCTGTATAACAAAGTGAATCAGCTATACATATACATATATCCCCATATCCCCTCCCTCTTGCATCTCCTTCCTACCTTCCCTATCCCACCCCTCTAGGTGGTCACAAAACACCGAGCTGATCTCCCTGTGCTATGTGGCTGCTTCCCACTAGCTATCTATTTTACTTTTGGTAGTATATATAAGTCCATGTCACTCTCTCACTTTGTCCCAGCTTACCCTTCCCCCTCCCCATGTCCTCAAGTCCATTCTCTGCGTCTGCGTCTTTATTCCTGTCCTGCCCCTAGGTTCAACAGAACCTTTTTTTTTTTTTTAGATTCCTTTTTATTCACGGTCTAAAGAGTAATAGAGGGGCAGAAGTCTTCTTTAGAACTTAGAAATTTGTTAAACTTTTGAGAATAGATTGAAGAAAATCAATATGTAAATGAATGAAATCAACCATATGGAAAAGCACCCACCTAATAAATGATTTCTTAGAAACAGGTGGTCTTAAATCAAGAGATGTGGGTGTAGTTTCTATCTGATTATGACTACACTAAGCATGTTTAAATTGTGACTAAGACAATGCTGTTAATAAATTAAAAGGAAAAGGATATTTACAGAAGGTAGATGGCTGACTAGAAACATGGAAATACCAGAGTCAGAAAGAGAAGCTGACACTTCATCCATTCCTCAGTGTCCCATGGTGGGGATCCTCTGAACAATGGTCCTTAGCTTATGGTCTGCTCAGTGTATGCACTCACTCACTGTACAGATGAATGCCCAGACTACTAAAGCCTTATGTCAAAATCCATTACAAATGTCTCACTCCATTGCCCTACTTTAATTACAAACAACTTTCTAGTTATTATCAGATGCAACTGAGAATGCATAAAAAGGTAAAGTTAATTTGAACATTCCATTCTACTTGATGATTATATTTTTCAGTGGAAATTAGTACATGTACATTTTGTTCTTTTGAGATTTTGGTTAATATAAGTCTATCTCCCTGACTTTGATTATCTTAGGGATACTAACAAATGCTGCAAGCCCATGAAACTGAAGGCTAGGTGCAGAATTCATTTCATATCACCAAGGTGTTGCCAGAAGGACTTGTCTGGATGACCAGCCACTGACATTACTGATGTCACCTTGTAGCATTATGCCCCTCCTACTACAATAATTTAAAAAAGGTAATTGGAGAGAGGAGCACAGGATGGAAAGAATGAGGTAACTGAGTTAACTCTCTGTGTGTCCCAGTTTTTAAAATGCGATTAGGATGAAAATGTGAAAAATTTACTTGTTCCCTAAAATAACTAGCGTTCAAGGTATAACTCAGAAAAAGAGAAGAGATTATCTCCCATTCCATTAATACAGAACAGTCATAAAATGCACTGTTAAATAAACTACTAAGTACAGCACTCTTCATTAAAAAAAAAACTTAAAAAGTTGAATTTCTTCCTTCTCAGTTACCATGCAAATACAAATTGATAAAGAGACTCCATGTCTCTTTCTGTTAATGACCACTCAAACAAAGAGAATATTTCATTAGAAAAAAAACCAACACTTCACACAGTATGACATTTTTCAAAATATGGGTGTAGTGACTAATACGTTTCTTTAAGTATGGGATTATGGAGGTGGAAAACTTATAAGAACACAGTTCTAGAAGCTCCTAGTCCCTAGTTATCCAAACAATTTTCTTTAGGGGTTTTTATTTAATTTCTGTTAAACTATTTCCACTTAAACTTTTTCCCATGAGGGAATTTTTCTTCTTTGCCTCAGATGATAAGTTTTTAACAAATCAAGTGTTTATTGAATACTAAAGCATAGGGTAGGGTAAGAAACTGAGGAGACCTCTGTTCTAAGTCCTGCCTGTCCCTTAAAGCTACTTGTCCTTCTGGACCATTTGATCTCTCCTTCCGCCCAAACTATAACTTATTGACTACTGCATAGCTTTTGCTTTCTTTCTTTCCATCATTCTAATGCTATTTACTTATTATTGCAGACAAAAAATACTACCTTACATAATTATGTAGAGAATTAAATGAAGTAACAGTTGTAAATATATAAGGAGGTGCTCTGTTTTTATTTTCTATACCAGGCACTACGCTAAGCACTTCACAAATATTACCTCCTCCAGTGCTCAAAATCACCTATTGCATTCCCATATCGATTCTAATTGATTGAAGTCCTATAGGTTGATGATGTCCTCTTTGGAAAAAGCCAAGGAGGTTTATGAATACACTGGTCATATGCTTTGGGTTTTTCAGAGTAGTTCTCCCAATTACAAATATATTAACAAGAGTTTATTAGGTATTCTGAAATTTACTGAATTAACTATGCAAATAATAATACATTACTATTAATTAATTATGCAATTTTAGGCCCAGTCCACATGTATATAAAATTTGTAGATTTCAACTTTGGTACGTTACTTGCAAATTGGCTTTTCCCTTTTGGGGACTTAGATGCTCACTTTGCCATGGGGATGGGGAATTATTAGAATATCTGAAGTTTGTGGTGTATACTTTGAAAATTTCATGTATACTTTGAAAATTTTTATCAATATTTATTATAATTTTGACACTTTGAAAATGAAAAAAAAAGTTTTCTTAATACAGGCTACAAGAATGCAAAGCTCTACAAAATCATCTTGACTGGTAGACCATAGGCTTAAAAACACTGACACAATTAAGGAGCTCTTGCAGAGCAGTAGAGGCAGACACAGGGGATCAGGATTCAACTAGCCAGTTCTGTTTAATTTGCCTTTTTCCTAGTCACATTTAGTTCCATCTTGGCCACTTTTTCCTTGAAAAATCGTTTTCCCTCTTTGAAATATGAAATTTAGAAGACTATTTTAGACTTGAGTACTGACGATTTAGAGAATGGTTTAACTGGTTAGGGGTTTCTCTCACTGATGGAAAAGTTGTAGATAGAGTTAGGCTGGATAAAAAAGATAATTCATGTACAGTAAATAGCTGCAAAGAATGTGACCATAAGTCATAGGAGAAACGTGGAGGCATTGTGTTCCAACATATTTTTGGCTTTAATAATTAGGTCTTTTGAATAGAAAATTGCTGCAGAGGAAAGCCAGATTGTAGGACAAAGTCAGTGGTTAATGGTAAGAGCTGGCAGAGATCACTTAAGTGTGAACTCACTCTTCCAAGACTGAAAGAAAGAATTAAAGGCAAAAAACAGAGAGAGAAATGTGTTGAAGTAGGAGACAGAGACAATGGAAAATGTAAGTTCTATGTGCAGTAGCATTAAAAAAAGGAAGAGGTAAACTCAACTTTAGAGGCTGAAAGATGAATTAAAAATGGTTGTGGAAATAATAAAAGTGAGTGGAATTTTTTTTCAAAATGGAAATGCAATCTTTTGCTTTATTCAAATATATAAAACCACCATGACAAAAATTGAATTTGACCCAGGAAATCTCAATGAATTAAAAGGAACCTAAGTCCTGTGGTCATAAAGAGAGTTCATGTGAGAGTTGATTTTTTTAGTTTGAATCTTAAGTACTATGCTCCTGCTATCACTTCCTCCTACCAATTCTTATCCCCATATTTGAGACTTCCTGTAGGCTTTAACAACACTTTTTCATGCTGGTACCTTTTCAGCAATAGGTGACCAGGTTCTTCCACGAGTGTCAATGAATAAATAACCCCAGTTCCTGAAGTATAATTTAAAATGTGGAGATATGCTTCTAGGGCTTCCTAATTTGCTGAATAATTTATGGGTAGCATTTGCAGGTGCCACACCTCATTATCTCTATTCTAGTGATGTCTTCCCAGAGTTCCTACAAATCTGCAGAACACAGGTAAAAGTCAGTCAATCACTCTGAACACACACACTACAGTTATATTTAAATATCTGGATTATTTTTTCAGAAGATTTAGTGAATTATGTCTACCTCCCCTTCCCCTACCCCCTAAAAAAAGCAAGCCATTTGTTTCATTAACTATTAGAAAGTAATTTCCCCAGTAAATTAAAAAGCCAATTTTACTAAGCATTAAATTATTGTCTGTATTTAGGTTTATTTTGGGAATTGTTAATTTCTTCCACTATCATTTAGTATATTCCTTCTTCAATACTCAGTTGTTTTAATTATAGGAATTTATACTGTATTTAACATGACAAGGCAATTTCTCCCTCATTATTCCTCTTCTCAGAGTTTTCCTGGCTATTGGAACATATTTATATTTTCACATAAACTTTAAAAGGATTTTGCAAATTAACAAATAAATAATATTTCCCCAAATAATATTTAATTGAGATGTCATCAGATTTATAGATTTCCATATGGATAATATGTTTACAATTTTTGCCTCTCTTAAATTAGTTTAAATGACACCCAGTAAAGTTTTGTAGAATTTTTATAAGTTCTATTCATTTCTTGGGAAGATATAGGTATTTATATTTCTTAGGTTACTATTTTAAGAGAGAGAAATTAATTTATTATATTTCCCCACTGGTATTATTTATAATATTAAAAACCATAGTACTCTGTAGATTCATTTAGTAACTGGCTAAATTACCATTTTTGTGTATGGTATAAGATACAGGTCCTATTTCATTCTTTTGCATGTGGATATCCAGTTTTCTGAAGCTCATTTACTGAAGAGACTGTCATTTCCCCATTCTGTATTCTTGTTAAACATTAGTTGGTCATATATGTGTGGGTTTATTTCTGGGCTATCTATTCTGCTCCATTGGTCTATGTTTCTATTTTTATGCAGTACTGTACTGATTTGGGTACTTTTCCTTTGTAATATAATTTGAAATCAGGAAGTATGGTGCCTCCAGCTTTGTTCTTCTTTCTCAGGATTGCTTCAGCAATTTGGAGACTTTTGTTGTTCCACATGAATTTTAGGATTCTTTTTTATATTTCTGTGAAAAATGCCATTGGAATTTTGATAGGGATCACATTGAATATGTAGATATCTTTGAGTAGTATGGACATCTGAACAATATTAATTCTTCTTATCATTGAACACAGGATATCTTTTCATTTGTTTGTTTTTCTTCATATTCTTTCATCAATATCTTATAGTTTTCAGTGTGCAGATCTTTCGCTAGCAATATTTGCTAAAATTCTTCCTAAGATTTTATCCTTCATGATGCTATTGTAAATGGGATTGTTTTCTTAATTTCCTTTTTGGATGTTCATTGCTTTGTAAGCTGATGTATCTTGAAACTCTATTTAATACTCTGTAATGGCCTATATGGGAAAAGAATTTTAAAAATGAGTGGATATATGTATATGTATAACTGATTCACTTTGCTGTACACCTGAAACTAACACAACATTATAAATCAACTATACGCCAATAAAAAATTTTAAAAAAAGAAAATGTAATTTATCAGTTCTGACAGGTTTTTTTGGAGTATTTAGGGTGTTCTATATGTAAGAGCATGTCGTCTGCAAAGAGAGATAATTTAACATCTTCCTTTTGATTTGGATGACTTTTATTCTTTTTCTTGCCTAATTGCTCTGGCTGGAAACCCCAGTACTATGTTGAATAGAAGTAGTGAGGGTGGGCATCCTTGTCTTTTTCCTAATCTTAGAGGAAAAGCTTTTGGCTTTTCACCATTGAATATAACATTAGCTGTAGGCTTATCACATGTGGCCTTTATTATACCTTCTATACCTAACATGTTGAGAGGTTTTTTTTAATCATGAAAGTGTTGAATTTTGTCAAAAAAAGGTTTTTTTGCATCTATTGAGTTGATCATATGATTTTATCCTTCAGGCTATTAATATGGTATATCACATTTATTGATTTGTGTTTGTTGAACCAACTTGTATTCCAGGACATGCTTGTTATTAGTGTATGATCCTTCTAATGTGCTGTTGACTTCTGTTTGCTAGTATTTTGTTGAGGATTTTTGCATCTATGTTCATCAGGTATATTGGCTTGTAATTTTCTTTTCTTGCAGTGTGCATGTCTGGCTTTGGTATCAGGATAATGCTGGTTTCATAAAACTAGTTTGGAAGTATTCAGTTTTTTGGTAGCTTTTGGGAGGATTGGTATTAATTCTTATTTAAGTGTTTGGCAGAATTCACCAATGAAATCATCTGGTCCTTAGGTTTTCTTTTGAGGGAATTACTGACTCTGTCTCTATACTCATTATTTGTTTTTTCAAAATTTCTATTCATTTTTCAGTCTTGGCATGTTATATGTTTCTAGGAATTTATTCATTTTTTTCTAGGTCATCCAATTTGTTTGCATTTGCAGGCATACATTAGAGATATTGTGGGTTTAGTTCCAGACCATCACTGTAAAGCAAATATCACAATAAAGCAAGTCACATGATTTTTTTCCCTAGACATATGCAAGTTATGTTTACACCATACCATAGTCTATTATGAACAATAGCATTATTTCTAAAAAGGCAATGTGCATACCTTAATTAAAAAATTTATTTCTAAAAAATGCTAAGCATCCTCTGAACCCTTAATGAGTTATGATCTTTTTGCAGTAGTAACATCAAAGATTACTGATCATCATAACAAATATAATAATAATGAAAAAAGTTTGAAATGTGAGAATTACCAAAATGTGACAAAAATGCATGAAGTGAGCAAATGTTGGAATAATGGCACTGATAGACTTGCTTGACATAGTGTTGCCTTAAAGCTTCAATTTGTAAAAAACACAGTATCTGTGAAGCACAATAAAGCAAAGCACAAAAAAACAAGATATGCCTGTAATTGTTCATAGTAGTCTTTTATGGTCCTTGGTATATCTGTGGTATCAGTTGTAATGTCTCCTCTCTCATTTCTGATTTTATTTATTTGAGTTCTCTCTCTTTTTTAAAAATTTAAGTTAGCTTCCAATTTTGTTTGTCATTTCAAAAAACTTAGTTTCATAGATCTTTTACATTTCTTTTCTGTTCTCTATTTCATTTTTTCTGCTATATGATTTGAAAGATGTTTAGGTAACTATTTCAATTTTTGTAATGTTTACCTTATAATTATATCTTCTTGTTGTATATTTAAACCTCTATTGAATTTACATTTTATTTTATATTGAAGTTATACTGAAGTTGTATTCAAATTTCCTGTCCATTTGATCTTCATTTTCTTGATGTGTTGTCCATGTAGACCAAAGAGAGACAAGTGATGGTTAATCCAAAATCTCTCTAACATTTAAGTTACTTTTACCTCTAATTCATAATTACTAACTGTTAAAATTAACACTAAGTAAACAAAACTCTCATTTAAAATGAATAGAAATGAACATTCCTTAGTTAGTCCATTTTCACAGCAATTTTAATGGTATCTCAAAGGATAGATCATATTATTTGGAATTTCTTCTCCACTTTTGAAGAGTTGATAAGCTGATATTTAATTGAATCTTACTCAAAACTAAAATGAAGTTATCTTTATCATTTCCACAGTTGTTCTTATTCAGGATTTGTTACTTAGACATTGAACTGGTTTTGCACAGACAGAAAATATGTTTTATTAAATCTTCTTGATTAATAGCAACTTTTAACATGTTTAAGGAAAGACATGAATCTCTTTCCCCATATAATATACATCATATGAGAGCTACCAACTATTACAGAGGTTCAAAACAGGGTGAGGACTGTGGACTGAGAAAAGTTAATAAGGATATAATTTTGAAGTGCCTTCTAAAATATGGGTAGACATTTGAGTTAGTACCTCTATAAGGAGCTGCTAATGAAATGTTATAATGGCTCATGTGTGTACCCATAAAACTGTAGAGGCAGAAGTATCCACTACAAAAAAAGATAAAAATGATAGAGTATCTGACTATATCAAAGATATTTTTGTCTATAAGTTACATGAAATAAAATTGGAGACCCTCAGTTTTATCCTAAAATCAGCTTGGAACCATTGAAAGTGTCATGCAGAAAAATACGTCTTGAGGGAAAAACAAACAAAAGCAAATGATAGAAAAGAAATTTGTTAATTTTTTTATTGGAGTATAATTGCTTTACAGTGGTGTGTTAGTTTCTGCTTTATAACAAAGTGAATCAGCTATACATTTACATATATCCCCATATCCCCTCCCTCTTGCATCTCCTTCCTACCTTCCCTATCCCACCCCTCTAGGTAGTCACAAAACACCGAGCTGATCTCCCTGTGCTATGTGGCTGCTTCCCACTAGCTATCTATTTTACTTTTGGTAGTATATATAAGTCCATGTCACTCTCTCACTTTGTCCCAGCTTACCCTTCCCCCTCCCCATGTCCTCAAGTCCATTCTCTACATCTGTGTCTTTATTCCTGTCCTGCCCCTAGGTTCTTCATAACCTTTTTTTTTTTTTTTTTAGATTCTGTATATATGTGTTAGCATACGGTATTTGTTTTTCTCTTTCTGACTTACTTCACTCTGTATGACAGACTCTATGTCCATCCATCTCACTACAAATAACTCAATTTCGTTTCTTTTATGGCCGAGTAATATTCCATTGTATATACGTGCCACATCTTCTTTATGCATTCATCTGTCGACGGACACTTAGGTTGCTTCCATGTCCTGGCTATTGTAAAGAACCCTAGTAAGGAAACGCTATTTTCCTATCAGAGAAGAAGAATCTACCTTAAATGAATGACAATTTTTATTAAAATCAAATCTGTTATACAGAAAGGAAAAGAAACCCTAAGTAATGCTATTTGAGTTATAGAAGAAGTACTGTCATTTATGCTCCCCAGTGATCTCCAGGTAAAAACGTTAGTAAGAATGATGACAATTACCATAACTGATGTTCATGCCAAAATGAAACCAGTTGCAAAACTTCTTTCCAAAGGAGGGTCTGTTGCTTAGTGTTTGGTCCCCTAGTACATTTGTCCTTTGAGAACCATGGCTGAAGTGATACTTTCAGCCTGATTACATCTTACCATGCTATTTAAACAAAATATAGTTCAATGTGCGAATAAGTTAGTTACTTTAGTTTTGAGCCCTCTCTTCAAAATAGCAACATATAATATGACAGGCAAATCTGTTTATACTTCCATTTTTTCCTTAAGTATTTCTTCTTCTGAAGTAAAGATGTTTAAGTGATCATTTTAAACAATCACCAGATAAGAATATACCATGAGGACATTTTTCCCAAATCATAAACATTGCCTTTCAGAGTTTAGTATCTCTTGGTACTATTGCTTTAAAATTGTGATCGGAAAATCCTCAAGTGATTTTAATGTAGTCTGTCACAGCTGCTTTTGAGTAAGGCTGAGGGAATTGTGAGTGAGAGGGGAGACCCCCCATTTTTCTCTGTGTATTTTTTGACTAGAAAAGCTAAGACACTTTACATTGGTTCTTTACCTACAATTTCTTTTGAAGAAACAGTACTCCTGCCTTAAAAAGGAAAAATATATTACTTTTTCTGGTTTACAAAGGTTTTTTTTTTCTTTCTTTCCTTTCTTTTTTTGAACTAATGAGCTGGAGCCAATGACCTAGTATACTTTATTGAAATAACTCATTTAATTTCATGTATTCTCTGGAGAGTCAGTAAAAACTTGGGACTGACATGTTTCTTTTCTTACTATTCTTTTCCACAATATTATGACGTTCATCTTCTCCAGACCTATCACCACTACTTACAGACAAGAACATCCTTTTTCAGGGAGAAAGGGCAGGCAGGATAAAAAAAAAGGTGTTTGATCTGAAGAGAACTTCACTGTGGCTAGCAGTAACTCCAATTTAATAGTCTCGCTTTTGCTATTAGAATTAAGGAAAGGGCCTTTACATCTACAGTCCTTGTTCTAGTGATGGAAATGGCAGTGCCTCCAAGAGGTAAAGATAATTCTCAAGTGAAATTAGGTAGAGGGTGTAGGATGTGTAGGTGGCCAAAAGAAACAAGAAGAAAAATTACATGATTCAAAGAATAGACCCTTAAGGAACAAAATGTGAACTCAAGAAGAGAGTCAGTGAGAAGATAGAGTTTTATGAGCATTTAGCAAAAGAGGAAGTTGGCAGCTTGGTAAAAGATGGTTCCAATAACGGAGAGTCCTGCCATGTGGGGATAGAGGAGGCAGTATCTAAGGCTTCTTATCAAAGTGTTACAGTTCCAATACAATTTGATTTGTATGCTTGGCAAGACATTCAGGACTCTTAAAATTTGAAAAGAAGAACAATGAATGCCATCCAAAACTTCTGTTCAGATTTTTTTTTAAGTTTACTTGATCTGTGAAGAAAAATGCAATACACAGAAGTCAATTTTTTAATATTTGGCAACTGTTCTTCTCTCAAGTAATAACTTTGAAGAAAACATAATTCTGCAATAAGCCTAATGTGCCAGAACAAAGCAGAGATAGCCTTTGAAATTGAGTTTAGGGATCCAGAGAGGATGTTCAGCTTTAGAAGAACATAAACCATGCAAAATAGACCTATACTTGCCTTTCCAGAATAGATGCGATTTTATCTGCCCATCTGAGAAGCTTCCAGATTCTCTTTTCAGCTGACCCCAGCATTTCTGTACTGGTTTGTATGGTCTATGTGCATGTACACACACAAACATACACCCATAAATGCATCATGTTGTAAAACAATAGTCTGGATCCTTTCCAAAAGCCAGTGGAAACCTGTATGCATTGCCGATAATGTACAGGTTATTGTTACCGACCAAATCGATATCTCCTAGGATAGTTAGAACCAGTTTTGTATTCTTCTATTTTAAAAATGATCCCAGGTCACCCTTCATATACTAATCTTCCCCTAGAAAATCTTTCTCTTCTTCCACATTCTTCTCTATCCTACCCAGTAGAATTTCCCGAAATTTCTGTATTCTGTAGAAACACATTCACACAGAAACAGACATTTCCCTTGAGTTCCCATGGTGAAAACCATGGTGCTCTGCACATGTCTGGCACAACATCAAAGTTTTTGACTGACAGGCTGGCACTCCAAGCTAGCTGTGCTTCCCAGGCTGTGCTGAACAGAGCAGAAGCAGGGATATGAAACTGATACTGTAGAATTATTTTGCCGAGGATGACTGTAGTGCCATGGGATGATGCATATTGCACTTGAACTGGCTAAAGCACACCTCTGAAAGCGGTTTTCTGCAATATTTTCGTTGTTGTTTTTGTTACTGCTGGGAGTGGGAAGGGAATGAAGATGGAGGAATACATCTTGTAAAAATATTCTGGGAATTCAGAATTTCTCTGTGGGTTCGGCCCTTAGGCATATAATTTTTCCTCAAAAGGATAGTTCAAAATGTAACATTTTTATTTTATCTTTCAGCGTCAAGAAGTCCTCTGAGCTAACAAACACAAAAATCTCTTCAAATTGCATCTAATGTGTCAAACTATTTCATGACTCACTTTAGGTTGGAGAAATCACAATTAAAGGCTTAAGTCCTGGGTAAAAAATGGAATTGTAGCTATAGAAAATAATAATTCTTAATGATAGCTTTTTTGGTGTTTGTCTTTTAAAGCATGTAACAGTTTCAATCATCTAGGAAACTTAAATGTCAGTAAAGTTCTTGACCTTACATGGAAATCATTTTGCTAATATCTGTAGACCCACAGAGCTGCTTCGGAGGCACAAGTGGTCTTTTTAATAAATCAGTATCTAGGGAGTATTATTATTTTCCTAAATTTAGCTATATGGTCTTTCTTTTGGGGACCAAGAAGTTAGCTAAATATATAAATACATGAATAAAAATCTATTAGGTATGTATCCTTCAGAGAAGGTAATGTGAACAGTTTAAAGAACACAGATACCATAATTCTTAAAGTCAGCCATTGGCATAAAGAGAAGAACGGGGGGGTAAAATGCTAGTGTTCCTTCTTTTGTCATAAGAAATGGACACTTACAGACTCAAAAGATAATATCTATTTGTGTATAGTCTTAGTATTATAGATACATATTTTTGCCAGTCCAGGTTCCCATAGAGACTACAAAAAGATCTCCAGATACTCTGTGCTCTCAAGATTACAGCTCTCCTGGATTACACTGACATGCTAAAACATTTTACTTAAAATAGAACTGCTCTGTCAACGTGGCTGGGTCAGACAGGGTTTTCAGCCTAAGCAACGTGCTCTACTAGAACCAGCTTTCACCTAAGAACAAGTAGGGTCTGCTATCACTTTTCAGGTTGAATTTTAGGTTGAGGTTCTTTTCCTCCAAGGAAGTATCCATCCGGAACATTTCAGTCATTCATGATGGATACTCTAATAAAGTGGGTTCTCAAAGAGGAAGAAATCTGGATTCCTTTTTCTCAAGATGCTCCTTGGCCCCTATGCATACCCTTTCATCTATCCCCCAACTATCACCTCTATATACCCAGGAAATTTCAAAATAAAAGTTATGGGTAGTCTCAAAAGTTACTGTTTAGTAAATGCTATCCATTTGCATTACTAATTGGGGCCATTCAAATCATTATTTTCCTAATAATGAAAATCTGCTCTAGGTTTGTATCTATACCATATAGTCATAAAAGGGCTGGCATATATTTTTCTTAATTCCTCCTTAAAGGAGATTTGCTTTTTGAGCTGAAACTTTCTTCTCTGAACATACTAAGGAAAGAGACTATGTTTTATTCATTTGGTATTTACATTTCCCCTCCCAGTCTAGCATACCATGCGGAAAGCACTGATTGAATGTTAAACTGAATTAAATTCCTATAATTTATCCTATTTCTACTTACACAAAATGTGTCTCTCTGGTGTTTCTATTCTTCTCATTGGAGATACACAAAATAAATGTAATAACTTTTGAACATGAAAATTCTTTAAATATTTGATGGCAGCTATTTTGCCCTTACCCTTTTGGTATTCTTTACTCCAGACTAAACATCTCCAATTCCTTTAACTGTTTTCATATGTTAGGGAATCAACAACACTCACCACCTCACTATGTGGTCTTAGATCAGAGATTCTTAAGTTGAAGTACACAGATATCTAGGGAATTCATACATGGGTTTCAAGGAATGCTGCAAACCTTCTGATATTGTAAATAAAATTTTGTGTGTAGATATTAAGCACATTTTTCTCGGGGAGATATCTACATAGCTTCTTGTAGATTCCCAGTGAAAGACTATCTGTGATCTCCCAAAGATTAAACATCACTGATGGAAAAGTTATCCAGTTTGTTGTTGTTGATCTTAAAATGTGGTTCCCAAACTTGTACATAAATTTCTTGGTACAACCAGAGAAAGCACAGAGGAGCTGGTATTTCTCTTCCTCAAGACACAATTTTTTAATTAATGCAACTCAAGCTTCCTTGAGCATTTACCTGTCATCTGATATTCTTAGTTAACACTAAATCTATTTGTAAATATTTGTAAATAAAACTACTGAGTCTTCTACCACACACACACACACACACACACACACACACACACACACATTCGCCATCAAGCTGGTTTCCACTACTACTTTTATTTATTTATTTTTTATATAGCAAGTTCTTATTAGTTATCCATTTTATACATATTAGTGTATATATGTCAATCCCATACTACTTTTATATATCTTTTAGTGTGTAATTCATAGTTCTACATTTATATTACCTGTCAAACTTTATCATGTTGACTTGGCTCGTCATAGTCAGAGTCATTTTCTTACATCTTATTTCTTATATTAATTAACCTTTCTGGTTTCTAGTCATTCACAAATTTGATTACCATGCCTTCTCTCTCATCTTCCAGGTTGTTGATCAAACCATTGACGGCTGTATATCAGTCCATAAAAAGCCCCCCTACACATTGCCTGTGAATCCATTAATCTACACTCTTTGGAGGTTTACCATTCAGGTACACTGTTGTGTCATACAATACATAGCTCCCCAATGTTTTAGATGAGATACCATGAAAGATTTTGATAATGTCTAAACTAAATTAAGGGTTTACTTTATCAACAATGTGCAATTTGCTAATTCTGTCACCACAGAAAATAAGGTTAGTTGGGACAAAACTATACTTAACACAGTATAATCAGATGGTATTGTTACTGACTACTCCTTTTCTAAATTATGGTCGGCAAGTCCAGCATATCAACAGTTTGAAATAATCATTAAAAGGGGATTATCAATGCATAACACCACACTATTCCATAACAATTTCATGATTTCACTATTTTAGAATAGTGTAAGGTTTAGGAATTTTTATTTTTAAAAATGGATTATCTTCAAAATTTTGTTTTTAAAGCAACAAATTTGTTCTACATTATAGAAACAAGCATTTTAGAAGAATGAGAAAAATTGACCCACTTTGTTACAATAAAAGATTGTTGTCATTTTTTCAAAGGCAGAGTGAAGATTATTTATAACAAAATACTATAATCTCTATATATAATCTGTATATATATAATCTGCAACATATAATCTGTTTATAAATATAGGGATATTGAATTATTTATACAAAATTAAGCATCATGATTTTATATTTTCTCAAAAATAAATTTTTTCCTTATTTGAATCATGTACAATGAAAATTAAAAATGTTGTAGAAGGAAGAAGCACTTACAGATTATTGACCAAATCAAATATTTTAATTTGTTAATTTATTTCAATATCACAGATGGTAAAAAAGATAATATTTATAATACTTCAATAATAATCATATGTATAAATTACAGATGTCTTATTAATTTTAACAGTATATAATTTATGATATACTGATTTACTGTGTGAACAACTGACATCTATAAATGTCAATAATTTTCTTAGAACTAAAAATGGTAAGTTAAGAGAGAGTAGTTTGAATTTTGGAGTGTGGTGCAAGTGAAATAAGAGTGAGTAAATAATTCAATAAATAAGAGAAAATATGAAGCAAAATGGAACACATAATTGGACAATGTCTATTACTTCTTTAAAAGTTAATATCTTGCAGTGAGAAAAATTTTCCCCATTTTAGAAATATAAAAGCCTACAAAAAAACCTTAAGGAATAAAATAAAATTATTTTTGAATATATGTTTTCTATCAAAGTTTTTAAGATTGTAAAACATGTTTATTATCAAAGCACATTTAATTGCTGCAGAAAAGAAAACATGAACTACCTCAGGAATGACCTTGATCTTGAATAATATATAAATTTATTTGCTGAAATGCAAACCATAGCTCAGAGTGAAAGGACTGTCATCCAGGTCTCTTGCGAAGGAAAGAGCTGGAGTTACTAAGATAACAGGAAATAAACCATGATAAGTTAATTACATAGAATATGCTTCACATATTTATAGTCTGGAAAATTACTTGAGCTGTTTGGAAAAGCTAAACCACGTTTTTAGATCAAATGATGTATAAATATCTATCGAGCAAAAGGAAATTTTGAACCTGAATTTGTTATGAGTTCTTACATGCATCAGTTAACATAACACTAGTAACATCCTTCTCAAATCAGGTCCATCAATATGTGACCGCCTGCTTGTATGTTCCCAAACACTTATTTCCTTTCACCTGAAGAATGGCTAAAATATCTCTGTTAAGATCAAATTCCCTTCCTCTTCCTACTCTTTTGCTCACAGAGTTGCTTCATGTTTATCAGTCATTGAGTCCTGCCATTCTATTAAGGGAGTGGCTCTCTGTGGCTTTTGAATTCTGAGCTCAGTGTTTTATTTACTTATGATAATTAAAATGTAGGGAAGAAAGAAAAACATGTCATCCTACTGCATAAAAGATAGAGAGCTTCCCCTTTTGGTTTCACAACTGTTTCTTCTCCAATGGAGATGAGAGGTAGCAATAGAGACTATGGTGGGCATCCTTGAATAACCCATGTAGTGAGAAATAAGAACCTTGGACTGTCCATTACCAGTAACATGCTTGTATATAGAATTCATGGTACACCTAGTCAGTGGCATACTACTTAGAAATAAAGAATGGATGGCTGTTACACTCAACAGCATAGATAAATATCACATATACAAGAATAAGGAAAAGAAGATAGGCACACAAAATATATACTGTATGATTTTTGCTATATGAAGTTTAAGAACTGGCAAAACTAACCTATTGTGATAAGTTAGAGAGAATGGTGGTTACCTGAGGTGTGCACTGTATTCACTGAGATGGGGCATGAGGGAAACTTTTGAAATGTCTTATGTCTTGACCTGGCTGGTGATTACCTGGTTGCACAGATACATGTAGAAGCTCCTTGAGCCACACTGTACTATATGATACTGTAATAAAACATTTTTAAAAAGCCATATTTAAATGTGGGCAGTCAGGTGTAAATCAGCTTCTATTGTATGTGGATATATATGACATTAAGTTTCTCTGTTTTGTTTTGTTTTTTAGCTGCTCTAGTTACTTAAACTACTACCTAAGATATTTTAAATCTTATTTCTGGTTCTTCACTTATAGCCCAACTATAATATCATTTTTCATTCCACTTTTAATTGAAACCACCTCTTGATATTTTGTAACTCAATTTAAATATCTTTTGTGAAATGGGTATGTCTTAATTTACATTTAACTAAAAGTCTACATTTTTGTATTTATAATAAATTTTATGAAGATTCTGTGTTAAGACTTCAGAAACCGGGTTCAGAAAAAGAATCTTACAAGCCCTTTATTTACAAACTCAATTAATTTTGATAGGATACAAAAGACTGTTACCTGGCTTTTGAGTTTTAGAAGCCATTGTCCTTTTTCATGATTGGGAAAATCGTGACCAAGAACTGAGAAACATTGTATAGTACATCTTATATAATAACAGTAGGCAAGAAATTAATAGAAACATATTTGTTACATAAGTATAATTTTTACAATATTGTATTTACAATCTTATTTATGGTAAATACATTTTTTGGCTAGGTATCTTCATACATGTGCCATATATCACCAAGACAGCAAGGAGATTCAAATTGCTGATGAAGAACCCTGTAATCTATAATCTCTCTCTCTCTCATCCCGTTACTTTTAGCTTTCACAGAAGGAGAAAGAAAATATAGAAGGAAGACATCATCCAACAGTACACTGACATTATTGGAAGATCATGTAGACATTTTATTTTAAAAAGTCGTATTTGGTCCTTGGTTTTGCTTTTCCAGAAAAAGGAATCATTCTTTTTTCCTTCTGAAATTTATGTTTCCAAGAAACTGTAGCATTTCCTGAAATTAAACCAAAATCTAATCAAGGCATAATTTTCATATACCACATGACACACGTGTGTGTATTTGGTGATGCCTATCTCCCCCAAATGACATAGAATTACTATATGTGATGATCAGTCATGCTCACATAAAAAAGAAACCTCTGCCTGGAAAAGTGCATTCTACCTTCCTAAAAATAATTGCCTAAGAAGCACATTCCTTCTAATGTTTAAAATCTTGTGGGAATATAATCAAACTTCAAATTTCTTGTGCAGTGAAATTTACGGTCTAATAGGGGAAGTGGGGAATTGGAAGGATGGTTTTTTTGGTGTGAGAACACACATGCATTCCTATCATAGAAGTGGGAAAAGGAATTTTGTGTATTTGTGAATAAAGAAGTCCTATATTACTGATTAAAATATAAAAGTATGGGAGAATTTTTATTTTAATGATGTAACTTAATATAGATTACAGATTACTAAAATTTTCCTTCATGATTGCAAGGTTTCAGAATATATGCAAAGGATCCAATGTGTATTAACCTTTAGGTCAGAATGATCATGTAAATTTCCCTGTGATAAATATAGTCTTGGAATATAATGATATGAAATTTTCATTTTCCACAATTAGGCTCATGGAAACTAAAATCTTTGTGGGATGCCCAATTATTCTACTGTTAGAGGATGAAGAAGATATAAACATCTAAAGACTAAGGTCGGTAAACAGAATTTTATAGAAATGTTTATGATCACTTTTGAAGTTTGTCCCATTTATTCAGAATGTTGAAGAATGCATTAATGAGCCATGGATTCTGAACCATCTTCATCCATTACAATATTTAGCCTGAAAATATTACAACATAAGTGAAAGAGACTTTTCTAGAGAATATTGGAAAACATTTTAAATATGATATTTTTAGTTAAGTAGAATTAATAGCCCTCAAAATAATAGATATTTGCATCTATATTGAAAAATTATCTAGATATTTAGATTCTCTTAACTTTTATTTTTCTAGATCTCCATTTACTGATCTTTTAAAAACTTTTTACCCCAGGAAGACTTTTAAAACATGTAAGCATTCCACCAGTCTTAACAGAGCTACTCCCAGAGTTATTAGCATCTTTTGATTAGATATTCATGCATTTGAACAGAAGTAGGGATAGTTAGATAGAGAAAGCTATTGTCACTGACTTTTCTCCCACTTTTTAAGAATTTAGAATCAGCATTTTATTTATTTTGTTTTTTTTTCTTTTTTCTTTTCCCCCACTTTTAACTCAAAATTTTTAGTTTGCTTTAGCTTGGAGAGGAATATCAGGACTTAAATGACGTTGAACAAATCTCTCATCTGAATAAAGCTAAATGACTACTGGCTTTTTTTTTTTTTAATTCACAATCACTATGCCAATATCAGTAAAGAGTTGCCTTTCAAATCGTTTCTCACTGGGCAACTTCTGAAACCACAGAAGACAGTGAAATAGATTAAATGTCTCTAAAGTCATTTGCCTTCAAATGTTAAAAATAAAGATTTAAAAAGCCAATCTACAATACTGTTTTTCTTCCTGAAATTTAATTGCAGCTTTTGTGAGTATTTTTCTCACTCTTCTTTATTGTAAAATGGACGTGTCAACTGAAAAAAAATGCACAACCTAAAGTTGAGAATTATGTTTTTTTAGGAGGACCTTCTGAGGACATCAAACCCAGGAGACAGCCTCTCAGATTGCCCTGAGGGCCTGCTCCAAAGAGGTAAGGGGGGAGCTGGGATATATAGGAGTTTTTGCAACAAAGACCATGTAGTCGGTACATCAAAAGGTTACTGTTAGTTAAAGAAAATCAGGTATCCCAAGTTAAGGAATTTAGAGCTTTTCTAAGTATGGGAAGATTCAAGTCTGGGCTCATTGAAATCATTCCTTTGATATGCACGTGAGGTATGTAGGGTCAGTATCCTGGTTTTTTTTCCATCCTGAGTCCCCTTTGGGTGCACCTTTGGTGGTGGGTGCAGTGGCTGAGGGCTTGATGGTGGGCATCCTGTTTCCATCCTGAGTTGCCTCAGAGCTCACTGTTGGGGGCAGCTGTAGGGTGATGGGTTGATGACTGCAACATCCTTTGTTAACTAATATGGCAGGCAACATTTTTCATTCACAGACTGTTTTTACTTTAGCTGTTAAATTAGTTTTTTTTTTCTTTTCTTTATTTTCCCCCAGCTAGCCTAACTACTTCACCTGAAAAAACTGTTTCTATGGGAAAATGCTTTCCATCTCCCAAATAGCCAACCTATAAACAAATGTGTGCCTCACAAACTAGTTTTAAGTGCGGGAACTTATTATATCAAAATGTCTGTCTTTTAGTGACATGGTGGTGTCATTAATAACAGTAATAACAAGTTCTGAATGCTAATTTCCATTGCTAGTAGATTTAATCACAGGTGTTAGAAGGCACCATAGAATCCATTCTCATAGTTACGAGCACTTAAAAACATATTTCTAGGTCCATTTTTCTCTAAAAAATACTTCCACTAAACCCAGTATATAAATATATAATAGCAGTATTTTATGTTGAATGAGGATGAGGGTGAGAGATCGGTAGGTAGACCTCTGCTCAATCACTCTCCATTGTGATCCCTAGAGACCTCTGAGGTCTATCCATGGAAGCTTTGGATGAAAATGTCAGAGCTAGTCTATCCATTTCATTTAAAGATATAAAACAGATTCAGAAAGGGGAAATAACTTGCAGAAGTCAACACATGAGTCAGTGCAAATAAAGAAATGAGTCTGGCCTCCTGAATCATTAAGCTATCTTGCCTTAGATAGTGTTGGCTTATATACTCTTTAAACAGTCAAGTCATAAAATGAAGCTCAAATGTGGTTTATTTATATCTAGTATGTTAGCCATTTTCATATTCTCTTTCTGCAAAATTGGTAAAAATTAACCTTAAGCAGATTTCAATGTGTAAAACTAACTGACCACACTAAAGGTATTATTGAATAGTTCCAGTTTAAGTCCTATTTTTTTTTTTTTTTTTTTTGGTGGTACGCGGGCCTCTCACTGCTGTGGCCTCTCCCGTTGTGGAGCACAGGCTCTGGACGCACAGGCTCAGCGGCCACGGCTCACGGGCCCAGCCGCTCCACGGCCTGTGGGGTCCTCCCGGACCGGGGCACGAACCCGTGTCCCCTACATCGGCAGGCAGACTCTCAACCACTGAGCCACCAGGGAAGCCCTCCAGTTTAAGTCCTAAATAACTTTCTTTGATTAGTTTTCCCACAAAAATAACCTGCTCTTCACTAAACCAATCATCATAAGGATTCACTTTGGAACACTTCCCTTCTAAGAACAAGGAAACACCATCTTTATGTTGCCCATAGAACAGAAGTAGTGCAAGGTTGCAAGGCCCATTCAGTTGGTTGTTGGTTGGGAGCAAAAGGGAATCAAGAGCGGGGAGAGCTTCTAGTTATGTATGTTTTCCACTTTAAAAAAATGGCTTTCTCCACAATGAGATACCACCTTACACCTGTCAGAATGGCTATCAAAAAGACAACAAATGATAAGTTGACAAGTATGTGGAGACAAGGGAACCCTCATGCACTGTTGGTGGAAATGTAAATTGGTGCAGCCACTATGGAAGACAGTATGGAGGGTCTTCAAAAAATTAAAAATAAAACTTCCATATGATCCAGCCATTGCACTTCTGGGTATTTCTTCAAAGAAAACAAAAACACTAACTCTAAAAGGTATATGTACTCCAGTGTTCATTGCAGCGTTATTACAATAGCCAAGATATGGAAGCAACCTAAGTGCCTGTTGATAGATGAATGGATAAAGAAGATGTGGTATATCTACACAATGACATATTACTCAGACATAAGAAAGAATGATATATTGCCATTTGCAACAACATGGATGGATTTAGAGGGCATTAGGCTAAGTGAAATAAGTCAGACAGAGTAAAAGTATCATGTGATCTCACTTATATGTGGAATCTAAAAACAAACAAACAAATAAAACAAAGCCAGAGTCATGGATACAGAGAACAAATCGAACAGGTGGTTACCAGAAGGAAGGGGAATAGGAGGTTGTAGGCAAAATAAGTGATTAAGAGCAACAAAGCTCCAGTTATATAATAAATAAGTCATGGAGGATGTAATATACAGCATAAGGAATATGGTCAATAATATTGTAATAACTTTGTATGGGGATAGATAGTTACTAGGCTTATCATGGTGGTCATTTCATAACGTATACAAATGTCAGATCATTATGTAGTACACCTGAAATTAACACAGCATTTTATGTCAATGATTTTTCAATTAAAAAAAAAAGGCTTTCTTTCTCTAATAGACATTCTTGTTTTGTTGTTTTTCCTGTTTTTCAAAGTTGGACAAATTCCCAGCTGGCTTGTTTGCTTCCACTGGAGGCATGAGCTATATCTTTCAGGTTTGTTGAAATGGAGAGGCATGGAAAAAATCATCAGGAAATGCCTTTATACTGGTATACCATTAACTATAACAAATGGACCAATGGAATGTTCTCAATCTTCAGTTTTCTCATTATATACCCCAGTTGCTAACAAAAACTTTTTAACTCAACCAACAGGGAAATTATCAGAAATATCTTTTAAAAATCCGGTTTTCACAAAAAGTATATTGAGGCTGCCAGCTCTTCAAAACACATACCATACTTATCAGTCTGTGAATACTTAGTATATGTGAATTGCTTTTGTTCTAATACATTTGATAAGTTGTGATTACAAACAGAATGAGTTTTCTCAGTGTCTGAAGTCATAGTTATTTATCAAGGCAAGCCAATCCAATAAACCCTGCTTAGTTTATAATATCACTAAAATTTTAAATATTTATAATAAACAACAGAGGGAATATTATGACTTCAAAAATAATACTTCTAAACTAACTTTTAATAAAATACTATTTTTAACAGAAGTATTATTATGAGTTATAGAGTTATGACAAAATTATCAACATTTTCAAAGATCTTGTTACATATTTCTCAAACGTGAGTAATTAAAAATTCCTTTTAAGGTAAATAAGTTTTAGCTATTCTCATTATAATAATATTTAACCTATACACATATAAACTATGTGTATATGACATACAGCTCTTATACATCTTATACATCTATAAGAAATAGTACAAAACCAAAAAATAAAATTAAATTAAAACTTTAACAACAATTCTTTTCTCCCACTAAATGAATACAGCAAGCATTTTTGAGTTAAGATGTTAAGAGCATACCTGTTTTGTGGAGATCTAACGATTTACTTTTCCCTTTCTGAGCTCTGTGAATTTTTGGTTTGTTGACATAAATTAATATGCATTTAATGGGAATGCATAATTCATACATAAAATTTGCACTGCTTCTTTTCTGATCATAGCGTAATGATTAAAATACCATGGTACTACCACGTAGCATCAAAGGTTTATATACACAAATGAACATGTGTTTGAACAAAACCCATCAATATGTAGTAAGAAAGTTGTCATCTGCGAAAAATGTTTAAATTAGTATTTTTAATTAGTCTCCATAACACAAAAGTGCATGTGAAGCAGTAAGTGCTAATGTAGAAACTGCAGCAAGTTACCCAGAAAATCTAGCTAAGATAATTAATGAAAATGGCTACACAAAATAACATTTTCATTGCAGACAAAATAGCCTTATCCTTGAAGGGGATGCCACCTGGGGCTTTCATAGCTAGAGAGCAGAAGTCAACGCCTGGCTTCAAAGCTTCAAAGAACAGACTGACTCTCTTGTTAGAGGCTAACGCAGCTGGTGACTTTAAGTTAAGCCAGTGTTCATTTGCCGTTCTGAAAATCCTAGGGCCTTTAAGAGTTATGCTTAATTTGCTCTGCCTGTGCTTTATCAACCATCCAAGACCAAGTGGGCTGTTGAGACCTACTGCTCAGAAAAAAATATTCCTTTCAAAATATTACTGTTGATTGAGAATGCAACCAGTCACTCAAGAGCTCTGATGAAGATGTACAATGAGTTTCATGTTGTTTCCATGCCTGCTAACACAACATCCATTCTGCAGCTCATGGTTCAAGGGGTAATTTCGACTTTCGAGTCTTATTATTTAAGGAAGATATTGGGTAAGGCTACAGCTGCCATAGATAATGATTCCTCTGATGGATCTGGGAAAAGTAAATTGAAAACCTTCTGGAACGAATTCATCATTTTAGATGCTATTAAGAACATCTGTGATTCAGGGGAAGAGGTCAAAATATCAACACTAGCAGGAGTTGGGAAGAAGCGGATTCCAACCCTCCTGGATGATTTTGAGGGGTTCAAGACTTCAGTGGAGGAAGTAACTGGGGATGTGGTGGAAATAGCAAGAGAACTAGCATTAGAAGTGGAGCCTGGAGATGTAACTGAATCGCTGCAATCTCATGATAAAACCTTAAGGGATGACGAGTTACCTCTTATGGATGAGCAAAGAAAGTGATTTCTTGAGACGGAATCTGCTCCTAGTGAAGATGCTGTGAAGACTGTTGAAATGACAGGGATTTAGAATATGACATAAACTTAGTTGAACAAGCAGCAGCAGGGTTTGACAAGATTGACTCCAATTTTGAAAGAAGTTCACTATGGGTAAATAACTATCAAACGGCATTAAATGATCCAGAGAAATCGTTTGTGAAAGGAAAAGTCAATCGATGTGGCAAACTTTATTGGGTTGTCTTGTTTTAAGAAACTGTCACAGGGCTTCCCTGGTGGCGCAGTGGTTGAGAGTCCGCCTGCCGGTGCAGGGGACGCGGGTTTGTGCCCCGGTCCGGGAGGATCCCACATGCCGCGGAGCGGCTGGGCCCGTGAGCCATGGCTGCTGGGCCTGCACGTCCGGAGCCTGTGCTCCGCAGCAGGAGAGGCCACAACAGTGAGAGGCCCGCGTATCGCAAAAAAAAAAAAAAAGAAAGAAACTGTCACAGCCACCCCAGCCCTCAGCAGCCACCACCCTGATCAGTCAGCAGCCGTCAACATTGAAGCAAAACCCTCCCCCAGCAAAAAGATTACAACTCACTGAAGGCTCAGATGAAGGTTAGTATTTTTGAGCAATGTTTTTTATTTAAGGCATGCACACTGGTTTCTTTTTTAGACATAATGCTATTGCATACTTAAGATAGTAGTATGCACAGGGAAACCAAAAAACTTGTGTGATTCACGTTATTGAGATATTCCCTTTATGGCAGTGGTTTGGAACCAAACCTGCCACATTTCTGAAGTATGCCTGCACTTTATTTATTGGTAAAAACTTATCAAGGGTAGTTTGAACAGTGTTTGCTTTGTTCTTTTTAATTTAAAAAAAAATTTTATGTCATCAAAAAACTTTTAAAATTGAAATATAGTTGAAAAAACATTGTGTTAGTTTCAGATATATAACATAGTGATTTAACATATAAATATTTTATACAATGGTCACCATGTGAAGTCTAGTAGCCATCTGTCTCCATATAAAGTAATTAGAGTATTATTGATCATATTCCTTATGCTGTATATTACATCCCTATGACATTACTTTTATAACTGGAAGTTTGTACCTCTTAATTCCATTCACCTATTTCTCCCACCATCCCCACTCTCCTCCCCTCTGGCAGCTAGTTGTGTGTTCTCTGTATCTATGATTCTGGGGTTTTTTTTGTATGTTTGATTTCTTTATTTTTTAGATTCCATGTATAAGTAAGATCATGTGTTAACCATCTTTTTTTTAATCTGACTTTTTTCACTTAGCATAATCCCCTCTAGACCCATCCATGTTGTCACAATGGCAAGATTTCATTATTTTTTATAGCTGTGTAATATTCCATTGATTACATATCACATCTTCTTTATCCATTCATTTATTGATGTCCACTTAGGTTGCTTCCATGTCTTGACTATTATAAATAATGCTACAATAAACATAGGGTGCATATATCTTTTCAAATTGGTGTTTTTGTTTTCTTTAGGTAAATACCCAAAAGTGAAATTGCTGGATTCAATGGTAGTTCTATATTTAATTTTTTGAGGACCCTTTATACTGTTTTCCACAGTGGCTGCACCAATTTATAATCCCACTAACAGTGCACAATTCTTCACATCTTTGCCAGTACTTGTTATTTGTTGCATTTTTGACAACAGCCATTCTGACAGGTGTGAGATGGTCTCTCATCTTGGTTTTGATTAGCATCTCTCTGATGATTAGAAATAAATATTGTGCGCCTTTTCATGTGTCTGTAGGCCATGAATAAAAGAGATAGTGGGTATTGTTGTTCTGTTCCTGATCTAGAGGAAATGCTTTGAGCTTTTTACCTTAGTTTTAAATTTTAATTTTTTTTATTATTGAAGTATAATTGATTTACAATATTGGTTTCAGGTATACAGCATAGTGATTCAGTGTTTTTACAGTTTATACTCCCTTAAACATTATTACAAGATAATGGCTATAATTCCCTGTGCTGCACAATATATCCTTGTTGCTTATCTATTTTACATATAGTAGTTTGTACCTCTTAATCCCCTACCCCTATCGTACTGCTCCCTCCTTTCCTCTCCCCACTGGCAACCACTAGTTTGTTTTCTGTATCTGTGACTCTGTATCTGTTTTGCTATACACATTCATTTATTTTTTAGGCTCCACATATAAATGATATCATACAGTGTTTGTCTTTGCCTGACTTATTTCTCTAAGCATATTATTTTCTAGGTCCATCCACATTACTGCAAATAGCAGAATTCATTCTTTTTTATGGCTGAGTGATATTCATATATATATATATATATATATATATATATATATATATATATATACACATACCACTTTATCCATTCCTTTATTGATGGACACTTGGGTTGCTTCCATATCTTGGCTATTGTAAATAGTGCTGCTATGAACATTGGGGTGCATGTATCTTTTCAAATTATTGTTTTTTATTTTTTCCAGATATATAACCAGGAGTGCAATTGCTGGGAAATATGGTAGTTCTGTTTTTAGTTTCTGAAAAGCCTCCATATTGTTTTCCACAGTGGCTGCACCAATTTACATTCCCACCAACAGTATATAAGGGTTCCCTTTTCTCCACACCCTCTCCAACATTTGTTATTTGTAGATGCTTTGATGATAGCCATTCTGACATGTATGAGATGATATTTCATTCTTAGTTTGATGTGCATTTCTCTAATAATCAGCCAGGTTGAGCATCCTTCCATGTGCCTGTTGACCATCTGTATGTTTTATTTGGAAAAACGTCTATTCAGGTCTTCTGCCCATTTTTTATTGTTTTTGTGTGTGTGTGTATGTGTGATATTGAGTTGTATGAGCTGTTTATGTATTTTGGATATTAACCCCTTGTTGGTCATTGGTAATATCATTTGCAAATATTTTCTCTCATTCTGTAGTTTGTCTTTTCATTTTGTTGATGGTTTCCTCTGCTGTGCAGAAGCATTTAGACTTAATTAGGTCCCATTTATTTATTTTTGCTTTTATTTCTCTTGCCTTAGGAGGCAAATTCAAAAATTATTGCTACAATTTACGTCAAAGAGTTTTCTGCCTATGTGTTCTTCTAGGAGTTTTATGGTTTCAGGCCTTACATTTAGATCTTTAATCTATTTTGAGTTTATTTTTTTATATGGTATGAGAAACTGTTCTAATCTCATTGTTTTACATGTAGCTGTCCAGTTTTCTTAGCACAACTTATTGAAGAGACTTTTTTTTCCTCCATTATGTATTCTTGCCTTCTTTGTCATAGATTAATTGACCATAGGTGCATGGGTTTATTTCTGGACTCTCTGTTCTGTTCCACTGATCTATGTATCTGTTTTTGTGCCAGTACCAGTTTTGATTACTGTAGCTTTGTAATATGGGTCTGAAGTCTGAGAGCATGCTACCTCCAGCTTTGTTCTTTTTTCTCAAGAATTGCTTTGGCAATTCAATGTCTTTTGTGTTTCCATATGGATTTTAAGATTATTTGTTCTGGTTCTGTGAAAAGTATCATGGGTATTTTGATAGGAATTGCATTAAATCTGTAGATTGCTTTGGGTAGTATGAATATTTTAACAATATTCTTCCAATCCAAGAGCATGAGGTATTGTTCCATTTCTTTGTATTATGCAATTTCCTTTATCAATGTTTTGTAGTTTTCAGAATATAGGTCCTTCACCTCCTTCGTTAAGTTTATTAGTAGGCATTTTATTCTTTTTGATGCAATTTTAAATGGGATTTATTTTAACTTTCTGATAGTTCATGATTTCTACATAGAAAAACAACAGATTTCTGAGAGTTTTTATCATGAATGGGTGTTGAATTTTGTCAAATCCTTCTTCTGCATCTATTGAGATGACTGTGTGATTTTTATCCTTCATTGTGTTAATGTGATATTACCTCTGCCCATTTTTAAATAGTTTTTTTGGAGGGGATATTGAGTATTATATATTTTGCATATAAACATCATTGAATATATCTTCTCTCATTCTGTTTTTGCCGTTTCATTTTGCTGACAGTTCCCTTCACTGTGGAGAACTTTTTCATTTGATATAATCTTATTTGTTTATTTTTGCTTTTGTTGCCCTTGACTGAAGAGACAGATCAAAAAAATTATTGCTAAGACTGATGTCAGAGTGTACTGCCTCTGTGTTCTTCTACAAGTTTTATGGTTTTAGGTAGCACATTTAAGTCTTCAATTCGTTTTGAGTTTATTTTATATATAGTGTGAGAAAGTAGATCAGTTTGATTCTATGGAGCTGACTACTCTGGGTGCACTTGTAGGCAGGGCTGGCTCCCCCACCAGCTGGCTGCGCGTTCTGGCCAAATGCTTGCTTTGTTTTTCTCATTGTATAACTTAAAATATGAAGCAAGAATGTTTTCTATATGCCTTAGTAAATTGTCATAAATTCTTTCTAAGTTTAGATTAGCTTCCAGCATTTAGTCTGTGCTTTCAGTGTTTTGAAATATCCTTGAGAGTTCCTTATTGTGGAGTATTTTACTGGTATCACTTTTGCTGGGATATGCTGTTAGTTCGTGACCTAACAGATGAGCAGTGACCACTCATGGACAGACTTTGAAAGAAGTAACATGATTGGTCATTGATCATGATACACTTCTGTTATTTGTGCAGTGATTTGTGTGCCAAAGAACTAGTAGTAATATTTGTACTTTATCCATTTATTCACAGTTAATATATAGTAATTAAAAGTTGAACTGTGTTACTGGGGAGTGGTGTTATTTAATTAAATCATGGTAACTAAAAGTCATGAATACTGAAACTACACAAAATAAGGACTGCCTCTATGTGTGTATTAAATTTTTATATAGTTATGTGATAACCAAAATTAAGACTTGGATTATCTTGGCATATGGTAAACAATTCAGTACTGGACAGTTGCCTCACTTAAAAAATATATGTCCAGTCTGTATTAAGGTAAATGTTTGTTAATTTGAGTTAGTTTACATTTTTCTACTTTAAGGTCAAATAAGTTGTCTTCAGTATATTCTTGGAATATATGATATTTGAGAGAAAATAAAATTGAGGTTGTCTTCTATGAATTTAAATAAAAACTCTTCAACTCAAGTTTAAAAAATAAACAAGACATTAAAACACAGAATAAAGTACTTACTTTGCAATTAATTTAATTCACAGCCAGGCTCACAGCAGTATTTTACAGCCCATTTTAGTTTTAATCCTCCTGGAAATAGTCACAGAAAAATTGTGATGTCTTAGTTTTCATGAAGCCAGTGAATAGGTGAGTGCTACTATGAAGGGATGATCAAGAACAATTACATTTGCTTTAAAAAATATTTGTTGTGTTCTAATTTTCAGCTCAAATCTATTTTCTCTTCATATTTTTACAACAAGGTGAATGTAAAATTACATATTTTATATTACTTACCAGATATGGAACTATAAAATAAATAATATAATAAGCAATTTACACTAATTCAGGGTTAAAGCTTTTTTTTTCTAGGTAGAATAACTTTCCAAAATATTCCTTCTTTTTGTTTCTTACTGCATCAGATGGGAAATGGAAGTCATACTAATTTAATTCCCAAATTCATAATTTGGCAAGAATAGCAAACAAGTTAACAAATATCCAAAATTTTCATTTTGAATGGCAGCAATCTATAAATTCCCCCCAAATAAAAATTTCTTTTTTCAGTGGACAGTTTTAACGTAGCATGGATTTTCTTTTCTTTTTATGTGTAACACAGAATTCTGTAAAACTTGAAGGTGGTGAGTGGATAAAGCAGAAAGCCCCAGGGCAAAACAAGAAAGCACTCACTTTCTGACTGAGTGTTCCTATGAAATTTTCTACTTTTAATTCAGTGTGTGAGTCTATCTGGGGGACTTGTCTTCAAGGCAAGTTTATACCATTTTATTTTGAGAGTTTACACTTGATGGTACTCAAGAGCAGGGAAATGGAGAAGTTCACCCAAAACCGTAATAAGTTTCTCATTCTGAAATTTAGGAATTACATATTTTCCCAACCTCTGACCTTCTAGTCAGTAGTGATCCACAATGAAACTTTTTGAATGAAAAATTCTACTTCTGTAATTAAAAAGCAACAAACATTAAGCCCTACCTTTTAAAATTAAAATCACTTCTAACTTCACTCCACATTAGGGAGCAAAATTCTTTATGAAATAGACTTTCAACTCTCTACACGTAATTTTATCTCCTGGTATTCAAATTCTAGCCCTCACAGTATAGGATCCTTTTAAAAAATAATAGAATGTATTTTCCAATTTCTGCCTATGAGAGACAGCCCCTTCCCCTCATTTAATTCTGCTTAAAATGGAAACCATAACAAAGACAAGATACAAACCCTCAATATTATTGAGATGTAATCCTTTCATTTAACTGTATTTAAAACCAGATTCCAACTATTTCTACTTTTAATATAGGCACTCTGCTTCACAAAGAATCATAGTAGAAAGTGGACAGTTACATTTTTAAGCATGGCAATCCTTGACTTAAGATAGTACATAAATTTCCCAGAGGAAAAATATCCTTAATTAGCAGAATTAAAAAATAATATAATATAATAAGCAATTGTTCTTGAAACATCTTTGTTTCAAAGATGTTCTTGAAACATCTTTGCTTTATATTATTTTCAAATGCTACAGACACATTTTAGCTCCTATTCTTCTTAACCTTTAGCTACTTTTAACCTTTAAAGTGGTGCCTTGACTTCAGGCTGGCATTTGTAATTTTTAAAATCTTCACTATAAGTTCAGGTTTCCTTTTCTTGTCCTCAAGGAATCGTCTGTGTTTCCAGAATAACAAAGCTTAACAAACTCTGGGGGGAAGGGGACTCTAAAATATCTAAACCTTGCTGTGTTTCAAACGTTGAACTGGAAGAGGTAATAGAGTATAATCATTAAGCATGTGAACTCTGCAACCAAAGTACGTGGATATAAATTCCAAAGCCACCGTTTAGTATCTGTGAGACCATAGACAGTTATTTACCCTATCAATGCCTCAATCCTTTCATCTGTTAAATGTAGATGATAGAAGTATCTAGCACATGGAGTTTAAAAGAGGTGACATGAAATTGTTCCTCACACATTATGCTCAACACCTGCTAGTGACAATGATGATGATGAAGAAATACTTTACATCTCTGTTTTGTTTTTAAATCTTCTTTCGGAGAGTCCATGCTTTTAGGTTTCATCACCCTCGACCAGTTGCTTGTAAAACATATGCTTGATAATAAACATGGCTCTCTCCAGAATTCTAGACGTTTTCTATGAAAAAAGATATAGTTGGAAGGAATTTAAGAAGTATTAGAAAGCATCTTCCAATACTTGAAGAGACTTAAGATTTCTATGAAGCACCATCTACTATAATTATTTTTGTGACTTGAATGTGACAATTCTGTTAAAAATAGTAGAAATTATGTTAAAGTTTAAAATATTTTCTTATTTTCTGTGAGATGGAGTCTCAGGAAAGAGCCCTCTCATTTCAAATAATCACTTCATGTTGGTCATTCCAAATTCCCTGTAAGAACATACAAGGAACACTTTTTAAAAAATGCATTGTGTACTGATTGCAACAGAATATGTTTTTCATTGAGAAACAGAATTCAGCATTTCACCCAATGATTTTTCATTATTATGTAGTAAAAGGTGCTGTCATGTAGAACTCTAAAAGATAATGCATTGCATCATTTACCAAAAAAAGCAGAAGAGAAAGGCACAATCACATCAAGTAACAATTGCACTTTTCTTTTCATAAACTATGCTAATGAAGTACTGTATTACAGTATTTCCATTCCATTAAAATGAGCATATAAAAAGTACCCTTCTTTTCAAATTCGTATTGGTAGAACGAGAAATCACATCAGAAGGCTAAAGATAAAATAGAGCATTTTAAAGGAAGAAATAATGTCATTTTGTCTGGACTTCTATTTTTTTATGTGAATTAAAATTTTAAATCATCCAACATTTGATATTTAGAGAGGGTAGTTAGTACAGAATAATGAGAATTAGTCACTGTGCATATATTTGTCTAAATGTGTAATTTTCCAAAACAATATTTCAGATATATCTTTCAGCTGAATTTTTAATATCAGTTTGGTTGGCTTTCCTGTTGGTTGTAAAATACTTCATAATGGACTCATGCGGTTTCTGATAAAATATCACTCCATTATATTATAACTATTTAGTTGGCATCTGACAGGTGATAAACAATTTATTAGGCTTCAAGAAATTTAAAAAATGAGTGAAACATGTGATACCCTCTCAAAGAGCTCAATCTTTTGCATGTGTAGTTTTATTAAAACAAGAAATTTGAAAATTTGCTATTGGGGTTAATTTTAAAGTAGTAATCTTTTCCCTAATTATAGCACCTGTTGTAATTAGTTCCACCTGTCTGACTCCCGGCAGAAACATCATTGTGTAGTCATCTTGGAAGTAAAACTGTTCTTCACCTTGGGCTGTCCAGACACACTCAGATATTGATCAAGACAGCATTTTATATTCCTCTTGATGACCTCAAGATTTTTACATCTATACTCACCACAAAACCTTTCATTCCCTTTTCCAGCAATATTTTATATAAAGAAATCAATAAATAAGATATATGTTATAAAAATATGACAAGTTAAAATTGTCTTTGGTTTAGGATAAAATCATAAAGCCAGCAACCAAGGTCATGCTAACAATTGGACTAGTGACAGAGCTTGTACAAAGATCAGACAAGAAGTTTTTCAAATAGTCACTTGAATATTCTTATATTATGGTTTATATTATATAAATAATGTAAAAAATAATCTTTATGAACATTCTCAGAGGAAATGTTTGCTTTTTTGTAGAATTACAGGTTATTCAAACTCACAACAGCTTTTGTTCAGATGATTTTTCCTTCCAGTTTTATTGAGATATGATTAACATGCAGCACTAAGTTGAAGGTTTACATCATATTGATTTGACTTACATATATCATGAAATAATTACCACAGTAAGTTTAGTGAACAACTATCATCATCTTATGTATAGACACAAAATTAAAGGGAAACATTTTTTTTCTTGTGATGAGAACTCTGAGGATTTGCTCTCCTAACAGCTTTCATTACACATATGGCAGTATTAATTAGATTAATCATGTTGTACCTTATATCCCTACTACTTATTTATCCTCTACTGGAAGTTTGTACCTTTTGACTGCCTTCATCCAATTCCCCCTGTCCTCGCTCTCCACCTCTGGTAAGCACAAATCTGATCTCTTTTCCTGTGAGTGTGAAGTATAATTGACCTACAACACTATGTTAGTGCCTGGTGCACAGCATAATGTTTTGATATTTCTATACATTTCAAAATGATCACCACAATAAGTCTAGTTACCATATGTCATCATACAAAGATATCACATAGTTATTGACCGTATTCCCTGCACTGTACATTTCATATTCATGACTCATTTATTTTGCAACTGGAAGTTTGTATCTCTTAATTCAAAGTCACAACAGCTTTTGCTCACATAATTTTTTAAAAAGAAAAATTAATTCACTTTTATGGAAATAAAGAAGAGTCAGGAAGACTCACATTTTTAAAAAATCGATGTATAGTTGATTTACAGTGTTTGTTAGTTTCTGCTGTACAGCAAAGTAATTCAGTTATACATATGTATACTTTTTTTTAATATTCTTTTCTGTTATGGTTTATCTCGGGATTTTGAATATAGTTCCCTGTGCTATACAGTAGAACCATGTTGTTTATCCATCCTATATATAATAGTTTGCATCTGCTAACCCCAAACTTCCAGTTCATCCCTCCCCCAGCCCCTTCCTCCTTGGCAACCACAAGTCTGTTCTCTGTGTCTGTGAGGAAGACTCACATTTTGACATCCAAAAATCCTTATTAGTTTAC
Source organism: Mesoplodon densirostris (assembly GCF_025265405.1). Classification (NCBI taxonomy): domain Eukaryota; kingdom Metazoa; phylum Chordata; class Mammalia; order Artiodactyla; family Ziphiidae; genus Mesoplodon; species Mesoplodon densirostris. Next base: position 33,398,660 of record NC_082674.1, read on the forward strand.
TAAGGGCTAACAGTTCCTTTAACAAATGTGTTACATAAGAACTAGTCTATAGTAAATATGGTCAAAAGCTAAAACTAAATGCAGTTCAGTGGAAAATGATGAAAATTAATTTGTATAATTCTATACTATATTTCTGGCCTGTTTTCTTTTTCTTTCTCATACTTTTCAATATTCATTCTATGTAGGTACCTGTAGTTAAAAAAAAGTACATCATTCTCAAATTATGTTAAATAGAGTAATTCAAATAAATACAAACAAAAATTAGACATTGATTCATTTACCTCTTTTCACATGGGTGTTAGAAGAGAGAAGAAGTCATCTCTCTTTTCAATTCTCCATGAATAGGAAGTCAAACTAGAGAGGAAAACATTAAGTAAATGCTGATATTCTTAAGACAGTGGTCTTCCTTCCTTCTGTGCTTTCAAGTTCTGCTCTAAAGGAAATTTACTAGTTTCACCTCAAAGCCAGTCATTCCATATACTCTCCCTAAAGGTGTATTCTTTTTTATTTACAACAATTTTAATCACTTCTCCCCTTTCTTAAGAAAATATACATGGAAAAATTAATCCCTATGTGACAGCAATTTTTTCTATAAATATATATGTATAAGTATAGTCAAAAATCTCCCAAACAAAATATTTTCCCGGAATTTTTTCTTGCTTGGTATCATTTCGGTATGTAATAATTTAGTTCTTTTACAGCAGAAAACATGAAAACATTCTCAATATACTAAAACCTGAATTCATTATTTCTGAGATGATTTTATTTGAATAGCTCACCTTTATTTTTCTAGTCATTTTTTAAAAACACTGAAATTAATATTTTTTTCCCAAAATAAAATAATATACTCTGACTTCTCAGAGCAGGAAATACTTTCCTTTTGTATTTCTGTTGTTCTTCAATCATGGCAAAACTATAAATCTCAAAATATAATAGCAGTGACAATAATAATTAGAGAGATTTTCTTAGAACCTATCAACTCTATAGAATGATTTATGGGTATGCTTTTATAGGAACTTACTAGTGGTTTTCTACTGATTGGTTTATGATTGTAGAAGACCTACACCTAGGACCTAAAATTTAGAAGATCAAAATTTTAAGCCTTATGTGTAGATGAATTTATCAATATTGTGCTCACCAAGTAAACTTTTGTTTTTATTTCCATGGATATTTAATTTATAAAAAATACAAATATCCAAAGCGTTTTTCATTTACAGTATTTTTACAAATGGAAAAATATCTATGTCTATATCCATAACCATATCTTCCAGGAATCATTTCAGATAAATAAAAGGAAAGTTTTACTTAAAAGCATAAAATAAAGAACAGAAATCCTATCAGTATTACACACACAAATTTCCTATATTAATCTCAAAAAGTTTAGAACTAAAATATGCTCATTCTTATTGCTATCCTTGTCACTGTTTTCCATATATTCTCTCCCTAATTAATAGTATGGTCTTAAAAGGTAGCAATAAAAATGAAGTGTATGTATGTGGTTATTCCCTGCTCTGAAAAGCTTCCTTTAAAATTATTTGTCTCAATACGGTTCAAGAAATTTGTCTTGCCATCTAATACATTACTAAAATGTAAATACTAGTACTTGTTCATCTAAAAATCAATATTTAGCTGTTAAAGTTTCTGCCATTTCTTTTAAGTTTGATTTTTCTTCCGTGCTTCAGTAATCCTGAATGTCTCATTTTAGATGGTGGTGGCAATATATCAGTTTCTTCAAATAGCTGTTGATGTCCGGAAGGTGAGGAACATGACCAAATATCCAAACACCCAGTGGTTAAAAAAAAATCATTAAATTATAAGTTTGCTCTTTCAAAAATGCCATAAAATATATTAAAATAAAATAACTTAAAGATATTTGGTGGCATAATCCGTTCTACTTTTGGCCTTTTCTCTGAGAAGAAAGCTTTGTCCTGTTGCTTAAATAGTGATGAGATTCAGAGCAACAGGACAAAGCAAAATGTACCACTTTGGCATATTGATTATCTTGAGTAAATTTACTTAAGAAACAGCTGATTCAAGAAAGACACTGTGACCCTCATTTGTCCCCCTGAAAGCAGGAAATAAAACTCCCATATGAAAAGTACCTTCCCTGTACCAGGAAGTAGAGAGACATGTTTATCACCACAGATAGGGAATTCAAGGCCAAGAATAGTCTATAAACAAACCTTGTAACTTCTTTACTAATTTACTACCCTATACCCAAAATCCTTTGTCTTGTCAATTCTTTACAAGTTTATTATTTGTTTGTAAAATGGTATAAAAGCTGCCTGCTTTGTTCACTTCCTTAAGTCTCATATTTCTATGTGCTCCTGTATATACAAATTAAATTTTTCTCCTGTTAATCTGTCTTATGTCAATTGAATTATTAGACCAGCCAAAGAAACTAGAAGGGAAGAAAGGAAAAGTTTCCTCCCCTACAACAGCATCTCAGAGTTGACCCCATTTCAAAAGATAGAGTTGTAACTGGAACACTAGGTCTTATTTATCTACTTAAAGTATTTTCTTTCGTGCTCTCAGTTTTTCCACTGTAATGAAAATGCTGGGTGTTTTGTTGATTATTTCCCCCCAAGGTCAGTAGATTTAGAGTCGGGCGGTAACCACAACCATAGCAGTGCATAATTTGAGATTATGCAGTTTTACCAGGACATAAACCAAGTCTTTGGAAATCCTCCTGGCTCATTTAGCTGACCTCATCTGAAAATTAAAATAAAGCCCTTTAGTAACAGCCATATGTTTGTGAATGTCTTCCTGAGAACATGTTTTTTTAGGAGAACTATTATTCAAGAATGAAGTGGGCTCTTCTCATTTTTTATGTACAGTAAAATGCTTTTCCACATTTGGACAAAATTTTGAAGAGTCGATTTGCATAAAAACAAAGGATGTCTGAAGTCTCAATGTCATAAAGCGATGTCAACCAAGAAATTACATTTCCCATTTTATTTTTCTAATAATAACTATATTTTTTGAGAATTAGCCTGCTTCAGTTAGAAAAGAGAAAGAGAATGTGAGAAAATTAATGATATTCACAAAAGTTGAAAACAAATCAGAAAAGGGATTCATTAAAATAATGTCTATATATATTTATCAATCTTTCTATTAAGCTATATATATTAATTATTTAAAATAATTTTTTAAAAAGCACTGGCTTGAGAATAAAAAAAAAACCTAAAGTTCTTCATTAATCTAAAAACCATGTTTTTCACAAAGAGCAATTAAATCTGTGGATTTCATTTTTTTTTTAAGGACAATAGGGATACAGTATGAACCCCAATAGAAGTATTCAAAGAGAACTTCCACACACACTCCTAAGATCACATCTACCACCTACCTATATCTCTGTTATTAGGTACAAAATATTCATATTTCTATATACTACATTTCGTCCTCTCTTGTCTACTCAATTTCTCCTCTCTCTGCTACATTATCAATTTTTTATCTTTGCTGGATTATTTCAATTGTGATAAAAATCTGATATAACAGGCCATACTAATATATGTATTTATACACACATTCTTCTCCAGTTAATGCCCCATTTGTTTGCATCTTTATACAGTAAAACTCCTTGAAAATAGTGCCTCCATTTATTATCTCCCATTTACTCTTCAAGCCAGTATAATTAGACCTTCTTCCATACCATTCCAGCAGCTATGTTAAGGTCAATAGTGACCAGCACATTGTTAAATCCAATGGTTTTAGTTCTCGAGACAGTTGATCACTTATTCTATCATCAGTTCTTTTTTTCACTTGGCTTTCAAGACATCAGTCTCTCTTGATTCTCCTCCTACCTCCATTGCTGCTACTTCTTTTGATTTTTTTTCCTTTTCCCTCTAACCTGTTGAAAAGCCTCAGGATTAAGTTCTCGGACTTCTCTTCTTTGACTATGCTTACTCCATAGGAGACCCCATTTAAATCTTAAGTAGTAAATGTTATTTATATTCTTAGGAGTCTCCATTTAATATCTCTAAATCTGACTATTCCTCTGAATTCTAGACCCTTATATACAACAATTTAGCCAACATCTACAGTAGATGTCTAATACTCATCTCAAACTTAACATCTTTATTACTTAGCTCACTCAAATCCTCTCCTCCTCATCAACTCTATTTCATTTGGAGTATTCTGTGTTTCCTCTGTTTCCTTCATACACCACATCCAATCTATCAGTAAATTCTTTTGGCTTAAGTTTCAAAATGTATCTGAAATTTTACTACTGTCAGAATTTCCACTGCTACCATCAAGTTCCAAGCCATCACTGTGTCTTATCTGGATTATTGCAATAGTTTATAACTGGAATTCCCATTTTTGCCTCTGCTCCCTACTCTGCCCCCATAATGACTCTTTCAGAATGTCACTAAAATTGTGTCACTCATAAAAATCCTTTAATGAATTCCCTTCTCACAGTAAATAGCAAAATTCAAACAACGTCTTACAAGATCCTACATGTTCTGGCCTCCCCAAGCTACCACCCTAATACTCATCTGCTATCACGCTCCCCTCTTCCAAACTTCACTCTGTCACACACTCCAGGTATACTTGGAGGGCTAAAACACTCTGAGCACATTTTTGGCTAAATCATGTACACTGGCTCTTCCCTTTGCCTGAAATGTTGGCTTTCAGATAAGCTTGTAGCTCACTTCCTCACACCTTTCAGGTCTCTGCTCAGGTCTCACCTTTCAGGTGATCCTCTGGATCACCTGTCTTACTAGTCAGTTGTGGTCTTGTTGCTTCTTTTCATATCCAGAGTTACACTATTACAATCATTTGATCTTATATAGAACTATGTATTTGGTTAATTGTTTCCAGTCACTTAGTCATCATTATTTTTATCATAGGTTCAGTCACACAAAGAAACAGCAATCTTGTAAAATTGGCAGGATTTAAATAATATAGCTAGTAGCATTAATAAGGTCATAAGTAAGAATTTAAGCCAAGAACTTTCATTAGGTGTGGTCCAGTATATCCTCAATGGTCTGACCCAGTCTATTCCATACCAATAACTATCTTTAAGGAGAACTACATAGTGGCATGGTTGATAAGGCACCCAGCCCAATTTCCTAGTATTAATTAAGCTGATAACCCTTAGTATGATTTAACTGTTGCCAACATGTTAAACTTAAATGAACAAAAGCTGGTGTTAGCCATAAAAATCCATTCTGTAACTGAGGGAGGGTCCCTTCTAATAATTGGGAAGTAATATTCTTTAACTGAAATTTAGCTCATTGCTCTGATTGAGCTTGAGTGACCTTTAAAGAAAATTCATATTTATGGCCATGTTTAGAGCAAGTATGATTAACTGGCTAAGTGAAAGGATCCCATCTAGTAATATCAATTGTGGACAAAACAGAACTACAACATCTTTCTTCTAAAGTAAATTTTCTAAGGGCCATCTTATCAGAGCCTTGGAGAAGAGAAATTTTCCAAGGTAAACCAATATTACTGGACATAGGTAATTGACCACAAACCCAACAATTTTATTGATTTTTAAAATTTGCATAGGTATATGCCCATGATAGAAACACATTTGATTCATGTGCAAAAGTCTAAGAAATCAAGAAGACATTATGAATAATCATATGTATCAGGTCTGGCATCTTGGGATAGCTGTCTACTTTTGATATCATCTTCTGCTCCTGGCATGAGTGTTGTTTCTTTTCTGTTAGAGCATTGTTTTAGGTGAGTTTGAAGTCAGTGGTCCACTCTATAGACGAGTCTGGTGCAGGGGGGCTTTTTAAGTGGAAATATGAATCCAAGAGTCAAGTCCCTTCTGTTTTGCTGGGCATGAGCTAGCTAAGAGAAGCTGATAAGGGTCCTTTCATCTAGGTCGGAGACAGTCCTTTAAACTATGCGTTTCCCATTGTACATAATCTCCTGGTTGTAGGTCACAAGACATCTAACCTTCATCTAAAGATAGATTACTGTGAGAAGCTTCAGAAATGAAATTAGATGTCCTTTTAATAATTCAGTTAAACCTTACAATGTTGCAACATAGTAGCAAGGAGACATCTAGGAAGTGAGTCTTAGGCAGTAAATATAAAACTTCAAAGATAATTAACAACACTAGAACTTAATATCCACTGAAACATTTTTTTCTCTCTAAAAGTACCCTCATTTCTACCAAATATTGCCAAATCAAGACTGATTTTTTACAAAATAAATCTGGTTTAAGTAAACTTGACTCAATTATTTACATAAGTGCAATTGATCACATAGGCTCTTTTAAATTGATTTTGCTGGACCTTTTCATAAGGAATCTAAGATTGAACTTTTAAAAGGCCTCCCAAGACCAGGAAAAGCCTACCAAGGATTTGTCATTGGATTCTGCCTACAATATCTGTAGACTTGGGTGGATTTTGCTTTTCTAGAGGTTCCCCAAATATCTTGAGATTTCTGAACCTGCCAGGAAGTGGCCTTCCTTATTCACCTGATAAAGTTACTGGAAGCCATATAAGCAAATTACCAGGTTATTTTTCCAAGGGACTTTATGGCTCCATAAAGTCCACCTTAGTACTTTAAAGCTATCTGGTCATATCTGATTTTTGCATATTCTCAAATATGACATATTCTCAAGTATGACATTCCAGTCAAAGCCAAGGTAATATAACCAGTGTTTTCAAGTATGTCCCGTTATAAGGAGAACAGATTCTTATTGAACTGATGCAAACAACTATATTGCCATGAAAATAAGAATACTCACTAAGAGTTTTCAAATTCTGGAGGAATCAGATAGAAAGATAAATGTTTCAATTCTGTTTAGAAAGGTATAATTTGCCAAATTGGTATAAGTCATTAATAGCTTAAGCTTTGTTTTCTTATACTTGGAAAACAAAGATTAAAAGCCATCTCGGGAATTGGAGATGGTCTATATAAGAGTAAGATAAAAGTTCCTGAGAGCCTTGGTAGAAAATTTATATCACAAAGGCACAGGGAGAGAAATGCAAACTCCTCCTAGAAGGACTTGGTTCTCTTAGGGTCCGAATTTTGAAGAGATGTTTATCAAGCCAGTTTTCTCTAATTGTGTATGCAGAAAAACAGCTTTGGAATGTCCAAAAGAGCCTCATCTTGGCCATTTTTAGGGTGAGATTTCCTTAGTCCCCAATTAAGTAAGTACTTGCAAGTTCTGTATGTACATAAACCCATTTTGGGTATTTGATAGAGGTTATCTGGTGCCCCTTACCTAATCACCCAGTTCAAACCTCCTCATATCATTCAGCTGAGCAAAATATTCCCAGTGTCTCTCAACCAGGCTCTTCCGCAGTGTCTCTCAATAGAGCACTTTCTCAATATCTCTCAACTGAGTAGTCTGGTATATTTTTTCATCCACCACCAAATAAAACTCAGGATCATCAACCAAGACAGGACATCCAAAACAAGGAGAGACTCACCCAAATTTGTCTGAACTTACTGAGGAGGTGAACAGACACAAGGGGCCCTTACTAGCACCAAGGCTCCAGATCCTCATAGAGTTCAGAAGAAAGAGAAGTCTGCTCTGGGTCCCTTTGTGGTCACCAAAATCATCAACTGAAAACAACAACAGCACAATGTAAGAGCAGTGAGTTTCAGTTTTATTCAGAACTTTACTGAGGACTATACCCCAGGAGACAGTCTCTCAGATAGTTCTGAGAAACTGCTCCAAAGAGCAGGGAAATACATTTGGCTGGGGAATACATTACTACTAATCACAAAGGACAGATAACTCAAGTTAATAATTTTAGTGCTTTATTATGTATGAGAAGATGCAAGAATGTGGGGTCATTGAAGTTCTTGCAACAATCTAGGGGCCTATATATTCAAAATCACAGAATGCTTCATCCCATTTTTCTCCATCTTGAATTTCTCTTAGGGTGTACAGTAAGTGGGCAACTGCAGTGGGTTGCAACTTAATCCTTGTAGAACTAGAATGATGGGCAACATTCTTTGTTTACAACCCAAAGTGCAGTCGATAGTACTTCCCTTTAGATTTTCCAGCAGAGTGCTACAGCCAGCATGTACTGGCCCACAAAAACTGTCAAATTTTGTGAGCAAGTTGTTTAACACAGACATTATTTAAAATGAAATCATATAAATGTACAATTAAATCAGTTATATTAAAAGCAAAGATAATAAACACTCAAAACATATCACTTCCTAATTGTTTTGCTACACTTTATCATTATCTATGCTCTTGAAATGATTTATGTTGTTGTATCATGTAACAGTGTGGTGGAAACACAGTTGATCCTTGAATAACATGGGTTTGAACTGAGTAGGTTCCCTTATATGTGGATATTTTTCAATAAATACATACTGCGGTGCTACAAAATCTACAGATTGTTAAATGCTTGAATCCTTTGGATGCAGAACCAAGGATACAGAGGGCTGACTATAAAGTTCTATGTGGATTTTGTACTGCGCAGAGGGTTGGCACCCCTAACTTCCATGTTGTTCAAGGATCAACTGTACTATAAAATGGTACACAACTGTGTATATCTTCCCAACTTCTCATTCACTGACATTACATTGGTAACTAGAAATTGTCCAAGGTAGAAGTACTTACACCATAGAAATCAGTGAAGGGATCAAAATTTGCCACCCCCAAATGTGTCTCTGGCATGAGGATTAATGTAGGCTGATAATTTTTAAGAAACAGAAGACTCCGGAAGTCTTTCTTTTTACCTCTCCATTAGCTGCCTGAAGAATTTAGATAGAGGGCCTGTCCCTGTAATAGAGCTATCACCAGAGATCTCCACAAAGAAGATGAGCTAGGTTTGGTGGGGGAAACTAGACAGGGCCTAGAGATCAGAGTCCATACTATGTCCCATTGTCTCTGCATGGCCCAACAAACATTTGTTTACCAAAAAATTTTTTTCCATGTCAATTACCTTCCTCCCCTTTGACGTCCCAAACCACTATCCCCAACATCTTCTTTTGTCTTCAGCTGAAAATGGTATTTAAAGTAAAGGTTCTAGGCATTTTGGCAAGTTGCTCAGGTTTTATGGGGTTTTCTCATGTTATTAAACTTTTGTATGATTTTTTCCTTTTCATCTGTTTCATGTCAATTTGATTCTTAGACTATCCAGAAGAAGCCAGAAGCGTAGAGGAAAATATCTTCCTCCCCCACATCAGCAAATGGTACAAATCAGTGATTTTTTTGTTTTGTTTTGCTTTCTGCTTGTTAAACATTTACCAACACATCACAGCCAGAAGTTCCTGAAGGTAAATATATATGCCTATATAAATATATACATAAACATATTTTAGACTTTAATTTGTAGAGCAGTTTTAGGTTCACAGAAAAATTGAGATAAAAGTACAGAGGTTTTTCCATACATTCCCTATCCCCCACATATGCATAGCCTCCCCCTTTATCAACATCCTGACCATAGTGGTACCATTTGTTACAACTGATAAACCTATATCAACACATCATTATCACACTAAGTCCATCTTTACATTAGGATTCACTCTTGGTATTGTATATTATATGGGTGTGGACAAATGTATAAAAACATGTATTCCCCATTATAGTACCATAGAGAATAATTTCACCATCATAAAAATCCTCTGTGCTCCACCTATTCAGTTCTTCCTTCTCCTTAACTCCTGGCAACCATTGATCTTTTTATTGCCTCCATGCCTTTGCTTTACCAGAATGTCATATAATTGGAATTAAACAGTATGTAGCCTTTTCAGACTGACTTCTTTCTCTTAGTAATATGCATTTAAGTTTCTTCTATGTCTTTACATAGCTTGATAATGTATCTCTTTTTAGTGCTGAATATTCCTTTGTCTGGTTATACTATACTTTATCCATTCACATACTGAAGGATATCTTGGTTGCTTCCAAGTTTGGACAATTATGAGTAAAGCTGCCATAAATATCTATGTGCAGGTGTTTGTGTAGACATAAGCTTTCAACTCATTTTCTTCTTTGGGTAAATAACAAGGATTGGAATTGCTGGATGGCATGGTAAGAGTATATTTAGTTTTTAAGAAACTGCCAAACTGTCTTCCAATGTGGCTGTACCGTTTTGCATTCCCACCAGCAATGAATGAGAATTCCTGTTGCTCCACTTCCTCATCAGCATTTGATGTTGTCAGTGTTTTAAATTTTGTTCATTCTAAATGGTTTGTAGTGGTCTCATTATTGTTTTAATTTACATTTCCTTGATAACATATGATGTGGAACATCTTTTTATGTACTTATTTGCCATCTGTATATTCTCTTTGGTGGAGTGTTTGTTAAGGTTTTGGGCCCATTTTTAATCAGGTTGTTTATATTCTTATCTTTGAGTTTTAAGAGATCTTTGTGTATTTTAGATAGCAGTCCTCTGTTACAAGTGTCTTTTATAAATATTTTCTCTCATATACATTTTCTTCTTAAGGTAAAGGTACACCAAAGACCTGCACAGATTTTAAACCATCTATTTAAAAGTTAAAAACAACTCAGCAAAAGAACTGGGAGGCATTGTTAACAGCAGCATGTGGGGAAAAGGTCCAAAATCATTATTATGTAGGGGCCTTGTTTCAGTGGGAGAGAGAAGAGAAATGGTGGCAAAATGCAGAGTATTTAGGTTTCATACATCCATTTGATTAGATGCAGCTTAAGGAAATGAAAGGTCCTTGAATTCATATAGTCTAAATCTACTTCCCTTCAGTTGAAATCCTTTAATTTTAAATGTAATTGACCAAAGTTAAACTGCACTTGTAAAACACATGACTTGGAAGAAGATTAAATTTTACATGTGTGTAATCAGTTCCAGCATGCTATCAGAGGACGGTAGGAATTAAAATTCTGAAGAATAATCATTTCAGAATAGCATGAATAACTATATAAAATAATCAGCAGTATATATTCCCCACATTACAGCTTCAAGCAAGATTATTTTTTAAATTTTATAATGTGCTTCTTTTTCTTTTTTTTTTTTTTGGTGGTACGCGGGCCTCTCACTGTTGTGGCCTCTCCCGTTGCGGAGCACAGGATCCGGATGCGCAGGCCCAGTGGCCATGGCTCACGGGCCCAGCCGCTCCACGGCATGTGGGATCCTCCCGGACCGGGGCACGAACCCGTGTCCCCTGCATCGGCAGGCAGACTCTCAACCACTGCGCCACCAGGGAAGCCCTGTGCTTCTTTATAAGCCTCCAGGTGCATCTACCCAAATTAACATTCTCGCAAAGGTAACTTTTTCCACATGAAATTATTTTGAATCAATGGCATATGACTTTTTCTAGGGAGGACATCTTCAGACTACAGGGAGTATAAGCCATATTCTAAACACATAAACATACAAAACTCTTTTATGGATGCTAGAAACTTCACTGAGTATAAAAAGAGATGCAGTTATTGTATTGTAGAAGAGAAAAAGTAATTTTCCCTCTACCCATCTGAGTTCTTAGCTGAGAGCCCTGTAATAAAAGACATATTATATTAACAAGAGAAAAATAAACAAGTTTGTTAACACATTTACCTCATGTATATATGGGAAAAACCCAAGGAAAAATGAGTCACTCCCTGAGGTGGCTTGGAATTCAGGTTTAAATACTATGATAATAGAGAGAGGGGGAGAGAGGCTGAAGGTCTCTGAGGATAGTAAATGACTTTTAGGGAAGATGAATGGGCCCTTAGAAGAACAGATGAGAGGTATGATAGTGTGGGAAAGGAAAAATAATTCTCCCTCTACCCTCTTAGGTTCTTGGCTGAATCACTGCTGTAATAAAAAGCAAAACAAAACAAAAACACAAAAAACATATTAACAGGAGAGAAACAAGCAAAAGCTTAATAACATCTATACCTCCTGTATACATGGGAACTACCCAGGAAAACTGAGAATGGACCAGGCCATTACCTTAAGCACCATCTTTAGCCAAGGACAAAAGAAAGATGTGAAGGTTGAGGAGCCATTTATGGGAGGTTACAGGGAAAGCATGGTCAAAAAGGGTATGGTTGTTATGCAGATTTGTCAGTGCTTTCTCCACTGAAAGTTTCTAGAGATTTGGTCATCCCTCTCTTCCTCATACAGGGAGTGAGATACGTTCATAAATGGACATTTCCCTTGTAAACATAAATGTCTCTTTCAAAAGGTTAACTTCTATTTGGTTTTCAGAACTTCTCCTGTGTCTACTGTCTAAAATAATAATAATAATAATCAGCCTAAAATAATTCTTATGCTAAAGAAGCATATTTTGGGGTGACAAAATCTGCTTCCTGTCAAAAGTTTGTGACAAGTTTGTCTGGGTGGGGGTATTTAGTTCTAGTCTCCCCTGCTGTGAAAAGAGTCAATCTTCCCTGGTTGATGAAACTCTCAGGGAGAAGATCTATGACAACTGAGTTCCTTTTGGAGGGTCTGTTTTTAGGAAGCTTAAGAGGAGTTCAAAGAAACCTCTCCTGGTTTTCCAGCATCAACTGTTTTTCAAGTGTCTACAGCTCAAATTAATCAGTATACCAAAATGGAATGTTTTGGGGCAGCATGTCCTGAACTCCTACAGTCATACTTTGAGATGGCATATTCTGCTACTCTTCAATATCATTAGTATACTCATTTATCACCCCCAAATCAATTGTCCAATCTCTGCTCTTCACTTTTTGAAACAGGAAGACTTCCAGGTATGCTTATCCAAGTGTTCCAAGTGGAGGGAAAGAAAAAAAAAACCTTTAATTTTACAGATAATATATATTTTTTAAACCTGAAAAGATTAAGAAAAAAAATTATTTGCGTTTCTGTATCAAATTGTTGGTAATTCAGACTTTCAATACTAAGGGTCCAAACTTACAGTTTTATTTTTCTTTTTAATACATGTGGTCAGCACTGTGTGAAAAGCAAAAAAGCACATTTATCCTGGAAATGGTAAAAGCAAGTGAATAAAATTAAATGTCTAGGACGATCCTGTTGACTAAAAAAAAATTCACATCCTAAAACTTGAGAGTTATGTTTTATTCAGCAGAAAGTTTTAGGACTTCAAGCCCAGGAGGCAGCATCTCAATTAACCCTGAGACATCTGCTCTGAGGAGGTGAGAGTAGAGCTAGGATATATAGAAGTTTTGCAACAAAGGGCAGGTAGTAGGAACAAAAAATTACTGTGAATTAAAGAAAACTAGAAATCTCAAGTTAAGGAATTTGGTGCTTTTCTATGTATGGGAAAATGCAAGAGTCTGGGTTCACTGAAATCATTCCTTTGATATGCACCTCAGTGATCTGGGACCAGTATCCTGTGTTTCACATCCTGAGTTTCCTCAGGGCTCACCAGCTCACCATTCAAGGTAGCTGCAATCACTGATGACAGTGACATCCTTTGTTTACTGCTATGGCAGGCAATATTCCATCTCTCAATACAAAGAAACATTTTCTTAAAATTTTATAAAATCATAGGTATATACAGTTTAATATATTATATCACCTTCTCTTTATTAATTTTGGTGTATGGGTCACTTTTGGATAGGAAACCATTTAAAAGTTCTGTAAAGTAAAAACCTACTTAAAAACACTGCATTGATATCTATCCTCAGAAAATATTCTGAATAAAATTACTCATGTAATGTACCTTAAAGAGAACACAAACCTTTCCTTCAGAAAGTAAAGTTTTCCTGGTTATAATCCGTGATGTGTAAATTTAGCAGACCAACAGCCTAGCTACCCACATGGTGCCCCCAATCTCTGAGCTCCTTCCTTCTCCCCAAGCCCCACTCCTCCACACGCATACACACTAGATCAAAAACACGCATCCACTAGCTGAAGTCTCCAATTCTAAAGTCTTTAACTACTTGGCAGAGATAATTTAATTAATGAGATAGTGCAGTGTGAATAAATTATACATTTTCTCCTTAGAAGAGGCATTGATCAAGAATGATGACAAGCACTAAGCCACCACACAAAAGTAAAATGGTTCAAAAAGGGGAATTGGATGGTGACAAAGATAAACCCCTTATTTCTCAGTTTTAAGAAAGATCAAGGGTGCCTTCAAGCCATTTCTTCTAAAGATCCCAATTTGTTTTGGAATTCGTTCTTTGAAGAGTGATCCAAATTTTGAGTACCTGCTATGTGCCGGGCTTGATCTTTTATGTGTTTTGATCTAATTTACATAAGTCTTTAGGCTATAAGAGGTGTACTTATACAAATGAGCAAAATGAAAGCTCCAAAAGGTCCAGTAATTTATTTTCAGTTATTCTTTTAGAAAGTTGTAATATTATAATCAAAACTAGGTTTACCTTATCAAAAAAACTTTACTCTTTATATACTATCTATAATTCCTCAAACAAGTGGCATAAATATGAATTATATTGAGGAACAAAAGATCAGTTTCACTATCACTTCTGACACATTCTGGCAATAAGCTTAAAGAACATACTGTGGAATAGATTTACAAGACCTCAGCAGAGTTGTGCTGAATTTGTCTATCTGGATTTCCTACAGTCTAAGTAGACTTGAAGCCATATTAATACCATACCTTTGGTTTAGGCATTTGTTCCTTCTCCCAGGAAGTGGTAGCTTATGGATGTGCTCTACTGTTCATTGGACATGAAGCCAGCACACTGTGGATTCCTCCTTCTCCAAGCCTAGGCAATCATTTATACCATAGAACTTATGACTACAATTATCTCTTATTCTAAAAAATCAACTACAGGATTCATGAATTATGTATGGTTCAGGTGGGGTGTAGTAATGAATGCATAATTACCAAACATTCATGGGGTTGTTCATATACATATGACTTTTCAAATCCAAGTAGTATTAACCACATCATAAATAAATTGAATCATATAAGTGTTAAAAGCTTTAAAAAGTACTTCCATAGACATGTTATTTCTAAATGTCATTTGTTGGAATAGATCTAGTTTTCATTCCATTTCATGAATTTCCAAGTTACATAAAATGTAGATTTTTAACAGCTGTGATAGGTTGGTGTTCCCATTACTGCCATTAGTGCTTTTCATTAATGATCTGTTAGAAATTCCACTTGGCCTTTACAAAATCTAGGCATTATAAAAAAGGAAAAAAAAGTATGGTCTTTGTGACCACCTAGAGGGGTGGGAGGGAGGGAGACGCAAGAGGGAAGAGATATGGGAACATATGTATATGTATAACTGATTCACTTTGTTATAAAGCAGAAACTAACATGCCATTGTAAAGCAATTATACTCCAATAAAGATGTTAAAAAGAGATAAAAAATGTATGGTAAACCACAGGTGAGCAAAATGTAATTTAACAGTGTATGTTCAGCTTTTATGTTCTTTGTAAGGCAGAATTTATTTCAGTAATTATCCCAATTTTCTAGGAGCCCTGGTCTGTGGGCTATTTCTGCTTTCACAACTGGCTTTTCTTTGGGTGTTCTTAGAACCCCAGCTGTAAAATATCAATAATCTGCCCCCTTCTTCAAAGTGCTGTTGCCTGGATACAGCAGTTTATGTCTATAAGCATCATATGTTCTTTAGGATATTCCCTTTAAAAATAAAAACAAAAGCCTGGATTCCATTCTGCCTCTGAAAAAAATGTCAGAAAGATACTTGCTTTTGAGGGTGAGCATCATTCAGAGGTTTTAATCCATTACTCAATCAACTCCATTTAAAAATAGTCGTAAAACTTGAAAATTATAATGCTACACTTCAGTCAAGTAATTTTGCAGGAGAATCATCTACTTCTACATTTACTGCTTCATTCACTGTCACCCTCTCCCCAAAGACTCTCAACTTTATCTCACCCAACAAGCATACCACATTCCTCCAAGGATTGCTGTCTTTAATCTGCCATAGAGCCTTTCCATGTTTGCTGCTAACAATGCCTTAGCACTTGGCTTTGCATAGATTTGCTCTAGTTACATATTGTGTTTGGTAGTTTCCTTCTTGTTCTCTTGTGTGAGTTATCCAGTCTCCAATGTTACACTCTAAATTCCATTATGACAAAGACTAAATGTTTTAAAATATAGCTTTTATTATTATTTAGGTATAGCAAGGCCAACAGATCAGGAGATGACTGTCATTATAAAAGGAGTTTGTTATACTTACAGATCCCAAGAGAAAAGAGCACGCCACACCATGGGGGGCCACACAAGGAAGCACTAGGGTCAGTCAGGAGGCAGAGGGAGCAGAGGTAAATAAGGGCAAGAGCTTCTGTTGTGGTTTCCATGAGAAAGAATGGACAAGCCAGGGAAAACAGGCTGTAAGTAAGTAAACAACAATTGACTAGTTTGAATACTTTCAGTGGGTTTTTAGGCATAGCAGCTATTTCTGGTTGTCTGGTAGTTGGCTCTGGGATGATTAGGACAGAGGAATAGTGACCCAGGATGTGAGGGTGTAAGGGAGATGGTTAGGGCTATGGGTTCTGGTTTGGTTGGTTTGCATATAAAAAGTGTGAGAAAGCTGTTTGCTAGGAATTAGCTAACCCTGGGATAAGAAATCTCTCTAGGGTCACCAAGATCCCAAGATGTCAAAGCACCAGAAAATACTATATTTTAACTCTTGATAATACTATACAAAACAGTAAATAAAGTGACACTTGCAACAACACAATTAACTGTCTATGAGGGAATTACACTCTGAATATTTTTTTTCAGTCTGTCTGGGATAGTTAGGGGATAGCCTCACCAATATATATCTATAAAATCAACCAAAGCACTTCTACCCGATAGTGATGTCTTATGGTATTGAGCATAATATTTCTTTTTTAATAATTATTAAGTAAATATGAATTATTTCAATTCAATCAGCATGTAATACAATGCCTGCATGTGTCGAACATGTTCTGTAACTACAGGACACCATGATTAAGAGAGTGGCTATTTCAGAAACTGCAGGAAACTACTATCACATATTTACCTAAGAGCTTATTGTTTGAACCTAGAAGCAATGCTAGAGCTTTGAATATCACATATTAGCTTTCCACATGAAATGGGGTGAATTCCAATACACACAGGAGTCAGAAAACCATCTATTGTTATTTGCCTACCAAAGATTGACTGAGTAGCCAGAATTCCAGATATTTGGCTAGAGCCTGACAATGATGTACTTTAACCTTGGATCCTGAAAAACTGAGATGGTTAAAAACATCCTCCCACCCTTTATGTTCCAGGGAACAGCTTACTGCAAACGATCGCCTTTCCCCACAAGGCTTAGGTAAGACTCAGGATGCTCCCTTATTTACTGATGACAAGGCCAGATATAAACCTTTCAAATTCCATTCTTTGCCTTGTAAAAGTTTAGCTGAACTATTTGTCCCTACTGATCAATGTTGGCAAAACGGTTGTGAATTTGACTTGCCCCAAACTTTATTAAGCTTTTCTTCTGTACACGGTATCTGAACTTGGAGACCCACACAACCTAGGCAGCATCAGAATGAGCAATAGCCCCTCCTTAACCATCCCCTGAAAAATCACCAACCAAAACCAAAGACATTCCCTGATCTCGACTGCCTGATTCCTGTTTTTTCTAGCCTCGTTTACTTCTTCTCATATAAGAAAATATACCTGACCTTTGAGATACTTGACATTCCCATGGCCAGAACACTTGCCCTATTGCAATTGTCTCTCTCTATTACAATAGTCTTTTTGAATAAAGTCTCCTTACATAAGTCTGGATTTGCTTTTTTGACATGTTTATGTCACAAAACTCTGATGATAATCTAAGATTAAAAACAAAAACCCAAATTGCAGTCAGTCTTTGAAATATGCTATTTTGGATATAGCCATGTATATCCAAAGACAAATGATATTTTCTTTAAGTTCCTGTTACTCACCCTAGTAAATTTGAAGTTAAGAACTAAATGCACTTTCTTAAGAAGCCGTATTTCAGAGGAAAATACACCTTTTTTCATCAATTTACTGAAATTACTTCTTACCTTACATAAATCTAAGTAGGTTTTAGCCTTAGATTATATATTTGAATTTATCTCTTATTGTATGTAATCTCAGAGTAGGTATATTGTTTCAGTTTCTAAACCTCTTAAAGAGAATACAGGACATCAAACAAATTGGAAGTTTTTAAGTGAAAAACTTGAAGGTTTTAGTATGAATATTAATTAATGTAAATTACATTTGACATAAAATGAGTCTATATATAATCCCATTGAACTTATTAAATTGACCTGAATATTGGTATGTCTTGCAAGCAGCTTACATACGGTACAAATTAAACCTTTGTTTGTTCATGAAAAAGCAATAACATTAAATAAATATGATCGCTTTAATCTTTGTTGGAAGGAAGAATGATAATATTTATGGAGCATCTACAAAGTTCCAGACACTGTTTTGACGATTCTTACATACATAACTTTATTTAATTTTCTCAATCTTATGAGGTAGTAGTATAATGCCCCAAATTACTAGAACACAGAGACTAAGATTTTGAAACTAGACTTTCCAACTGGAAACCAGCAGAGACAGATTATGAACACAAGACTTCTGCTATCGTGTCTAGAACTTTTGCCACAGCTTATCTCTTCACCTTCTTGGATGAAAACTGACAAAATTTTCCAGTGTCTTATGACCAGAAAAGCTAATATTTTACTTACTCAAAAATGGATTTTATGGCAGAAACTCTGCAGATGAGAGGGTACTACAGTCAACAATTAAAATTGGTTTTTTGTTTACTTAAATGATTGTGGTGAGCACAGATATTCTGTAATGAAAGTTACCTCAAATAGTTAAGTAATGTAAAGAAGAATGACTCTCCAAATCAAACAGAAATTATTACTGGGACCTTCTTGCTTGTCACTTATTTGGTTCAAGATTCCAAATCACCTTCATGACGTACCCTCTGACTCGAGAGGAATATATGACCTTTATGGATTATAAAGAAAGTTTTATCTGCTTGATTACCATGAAAGCTGTTCTTTTATTTCAAACAAAATTTTCCCTATGACAAAGTTAATCATTTATAAAAATTATTTTACAAAAATTGCCTTTTATAAAATAGTAGTCATAAGGATACTAATGTAAATCTTAAGAGAGTGTAAAAAACTCTCAGATGAACTTTGATAAGACCTGAAGATACCTGATGCTCAAACATATATTTATCTATGTTAAAATGTATTAGTGGTAAGCATTTGAAATCTTTCCTCAACGTCCTCACAATATGATGTTTCCTTCCTCACTCCTAAACCTGTTTTCTGGTAAGGACTCAGTCTATTGCAAAAAATTGTAGTACTTAAAGATCTTATTAAGAAATTATGAGTAGTAAATGCGGAGTACTGGTTGATGGGGGTAAAGAGGAATGAAAAAAATGTGTTATTGAGGGGAGAGGAAAGAATTAATGGCTTATAGATTAGTCTTTTGGGAATATCAAACTCAAATGGGAAGGTTAGGAAAACATGGTCAGTCTACTCTTCTTCTTAGCTTCAGAAATATGGTCCTTTTTCAGTTAGATAGCTATACTATGAGTTGGCTCTTAGAAAATAATGAATTATTGAACTATAACATGTATAACTTACTTGCAAAATTATATTGTCATTCTGCTTTCAATAAAATAAAATATCAAGGATACAACATTCATGATTTTTAAAATCAGTGTATATCTCATTGCTTACTTTTTCAAATCATAATCGACTCAAGCACCTTCAAGGTCAGTGTTAAATTTGAAAATTATCTTGTCCATTATTCTAAAAAGTGTTATTTTCCCCTCCCTTATCTGTCCTCAAAACAAATCGCCAACAGGCAAACCAAGATCAAAGATTGAAACCTTTAATAGGTACAAAACTATGTTTCTTCATCTACATATTGATGTTTTTGTACATTTAGTTATCCATTCTGTGAGAATAATTCTTACCTTCCCCATGATACCAATGATACCTCTTACCGAAACTAAGATTCTTTTTGTTTTGTTTTGTGTATTCCATCTTACTTTTTTCTTATAGTTAGGTCCTGCTATTTTTCTGAAACAAAATTATATAAGTATCAAAATAAAATATACAAATCTATGTGGATGAATTTTTCTCTAACAAGGCTGTTATGGTTTTCAAAAATTCAAATTCACTAAATTTTCTACTTTCCAGTATAATTGAATAGAAGCTATACCAGTTAATCAAATATTTTGGATAACAAATAAGACTATAAAGCACACATAAATCATAATTTTGTTTCTTATTCACTTACTTTAGGACAATTCAGGTCTTTCTGGTCTTCATTCCATTATGCTAATTAACATAGAGCTAAGAGCATTCAACCCAAGGGAGAAAGCCTATTTAGATAACAGCTGTGTTTCCTCCACACTATACTATGTTTTTGTATATAAGGAAAGGGGTACATTTCTGTTCAAACCTTTTGCCCATTGTTAAAGTTGGGTTACCTTTTTAAAAATTGTTTTGTAGGAGTTTTTAATATTCTAAATTCATGTCCTACATCACAAATGTATTACAAACATGATTATTACTTGCCTTTTAATTATCGTAGCAGTTTCACCTGATGACAATTTATTTTACTTTTTTACATTTAGGTCTATATTCTACCTGTAATTGACTTTTGTATATAGTTTGAAGTAAGGAATTAAGAATCTTTTTTATTTTTTTACCTATGAATATACAGCTGACCACTATCATTATAAAAACCAAAACAAAAGCACCAAAAGAAACTTTTCTCTACTTCATCCCAATGGTATCATTGTCATAAATCAAATGATTACTTATTCCTGGGCTTCCTGTTCAGTTCTTTTGGCCTATTTGTCTCTCTTCAAAGCCAGTAGCACCTGGTTATTAATTACTATGGTGTTATATATTTTTATATAAGTAAAACTCCTTCCAATTGTTCTTACCCTTCAACATTATGTTGACTGGTTTTGAACCTTCCTATTTTCATATATAAATTCAATCCTACAAAAGTAATACTGGGATTGGATTAAACTGCACTGGAGAAGAATTTGGGGAAAACTTACTTCTTTATAATATTTAGTTTTCCAATTCATTAACAAAATACAATCTTTTAGTTATTCAGATCTTTCCTAGATTCTTGTAAAATACTTTGTAATTTTCTCAGTAGTTGTAAAAGCATCTTTAATATATTCATTGGTATTTGATATTTCAGGTAAATAGTATCACTTTACACTTTACTTTCTGGTTATTTGTTGCTATATATGGAATTATTAGAATTCTATGGAATATCAAAATTATTTAGATGTATATATATTTATGTGTATCTATACATATACATTTGCATAATCAGTGATACTAAAAATTACTCTTAATTCTAAGCATTTATCAATGGATAGTTTTTGGGTTTTTTCTATATATCCATTATGTTATTTATAATAATTATTATTATTTATAATAATTAACAGTTTTATTTCTTATTTTTCACTCCCTAATGCATTTTGTTGTTTTTTCTTATTCTTTTCTTATTCTTATTTTTCTTATTTTGACAGACTTATTGTTTAAAATCAGTTACATTTATAAACATTTGGTATCTGTAACAGTAAGAATTAAAATATTCAACTTGTTTGTGCTCCAAAATGTGCATTGTATGTGTATATTGGCCCTAATATTCTTAGCCTGATTCATATCTGAGCTGTTAAGCACATATTGATGGTGGTGATGACAAGGTACAAACAACAGTAATGATTATAGTTTATCACACTCTTTATAAGGGAAAATAAAAAGTCAATAAAATACACTCAATTAGGCATTTAAAACATGCCTCCAAAAAGATTTTCATAATGTTTCTAATCAAATGAAATTCCCTTAACTTATTTGTTGTTTAATTACAATACCCGGCAAACAGAAAACAACAACAACAATAGAACACATTTTATTATTATGGGACACAGAGAGAAAAGCTTTCTTTTTTTTTTTTTTTTTCTTTTTTTTTTTTTTTTCTTTTTGCGGTATGCGGACCTCTCACTGTTGTGGCCTCTCCCGTCGCGGAGCACAGGCTCCGGATGCGCAGGCCCAGCGGCCATGGCTCACGGGCCCAGCCACTCCGCGGCATGTGGGATCCTCCCAGACCGGGGCACGAACCCGTATCCCCTGCATCGGCAGGCGGACTCTCAACCACTGCGCCACCAGGGAGGCCCGAGAAAAGCTTTCTTAATACACGTTTATTATTTATGTTTTACAAATTTACAGAGCTTACCAAGTCTCAGTTATAGTAGAAAGTGAAACTTTAGCTGTCATGATCACCCCTATGTTCTTAGACTCTTGCCTGATAGAATTTCTGCTTAAAAAATGTTTAAGGAATGACTATCTGACTGAATATATAAAAGTGCTTTTGAAATACTGTTGCTGGAAGTTAAAACTGATCTTGAAAATTTTCACATTAAAGTAGCATGTTAGTCATTTATTTTATACATATTGATGACACACCCACTATATGCATGGGATTAGGGTGGACATAGTCAGGAATATAAGTGAGAAAGATAAGGTAGTATGATTTTATTTATTTTTAAAAATAAATCCTTTTATTTACGTGGCTATAAAATAATGCATGTAGATTAATAAAAAATTTGAGACTATAAAGGCAAAATATAAAGAAGATATTTCAGTCCTATACTGAGTTAAAGTCACTGTCAATATTTTGATGTAGTCCTTTTTTTTTTTAAAGTATTATTCTATGCACCCTACTTTGTATACCACAGTCTAGGTCCTTGCTATTTATTAATTAATTTTTTAATTTTTGCTGTGTTGCATCTTCGTTTCTGTGCGAGGGCTTTCTCTAGTTGTGGCAAGCGGGGGGCACTCTTCATCGTGGTGTGCGGGCCTCTCACTATGGCGGCCTCTCCTGTTGCGGAGCACAGGCTCCAGACGTGCAGGCTCAGTAGCCATGGCCCACGGGCCCAGCCGCTCCATGCCATGTGGGATCCTCCCAGACCAGGGCTCGAACCTGTGTCCCCTGCATTAGCAGGCAGACTCCCAACCACTGCGCCACCAGGGAAACCCTGATGTACTCCTCTTAATATTCAACATATGTATGTGTGAGTGATTCTACATTATGAAGAATTAGTCTTGTTACAAAACATTGTTTTGCTTGTTTTGGCAACTTATTGTGTTTTAAGTATTTTCTCATGTTACTTAAAGTTTTGGGGTACATGTAATTTTAATGGGTGCACAGAAGCTTGTCATAATTATTCATTTATTCATTGATTCCCTTATTTTTTCACTAAACAAATATTCATCAAGACCCTACAAGGTACCAAACACTATTCTAAGTAAGCGAAACAAAGATCTTGCTTTTTTAAATTTAATTTAATTTAATTTTTTTTTATTGGAGTATAATTGCTTTACAATGTTGTGTTAGTTTCTGATGTACAATGAAGTGAATCAGCTATATGTATACCTATATCTCCTCCCTCTTGGACCTCCCTCCCACCACCCCCATCCCACCCATCCAGGTTGTCACAGAGCACTGAGCTGAGCTTCCAGTGCTTTATAGCATGTTCCTGCTAGCTATCTATTTTACACATGGTAGTGTATATATGTCAATCCTAATCTCCCAATTTGTCCCGCCCTCCCCTTCCCACCCCGTGTCCACATGTCCGTTCTCTATGTCTGTGTCTCTATTCCTGCCCTGCAAATAGGTTCATTTGTACCATTTTTGTAGAGTCCACATATATGCATTGATATACTATATTTGTTTTTCTCTTTTTGGCTTACTTCACTCTGTATGATGTATATTTTACTGAAAATCCACAGACGATAAACAAATATGCAGATATATATGTGTTAGGTGGCAGGGCAGTGGAACAGGGTATGTAGGAAGAGGAAGAGAAGATTGGAGCGGTGGCTGTCTTCTATGGGGTGGTCAGGGAAAGAGTCTGTGATAGGGTGGCATTTGAGTAGGGAACTGAGTAAGTCAAGGGGCTACTCATGAGTATCTGAAGGAAATGCCTGTTAGGTAGAAGAGTTACTACAAATGCTGAGGCAGGACCTTTCTTGAAGTGTTTGTGGGATGAGGACAGCCAGTTGAGAGTGGAGAAGAGAAAGCCAGAACAAGAGAGTGATGGGTGATGTAAGGCTACAGAGGCCATGTAAAGATGTTGCCTTTTATCTTTCTCCAAGGATAGTCATTTGGAGGGTTTTGAGCAGAGTGGTGATGTGACATTACTTTGTGAAGTGACACCATACTCTGGCTGTTCTGCGGAGTGCAGACCATAGGGAGGCAAGAGGACTGCAACATTCTGGTAAAAAACAATGATAGCTTGAACCAGTGTGCAAATTCTGCATGTAATGTCTTTGTAGAACTGACAGGATTTTGTGATTGGTCAATGTAGCGTGTGGATACAAGAGAGCGATAACGCATGATGTTGAAGATTTTGGCGTGAGCAGATGAGACTAGGGAGTTGCCTAGGATGAAGAAAGAACAGGTTTAAGGGAAATTAGCAGTTCAGTGTTGAACTTGTTAAATTTTAGTGAGTACTTGAGATTCAAATGGAAATGTCAAGAATTTGAGGATTTGGGTCTCATTGAAGTCATGTGAGTCAGAGACAAAACTTTTGGGAGTTTACATTGAATTGATGGTGTTCTAAAAACTTGATATTAGAGATGATTCAAAGGACTGTATGAAGGGACAGAGGAGTTCCAAGGCCCAAGGTCTGCAACACCAACACATTGAGTTCAGGAACATAAGGAGGAGCGAGTGCAGAGACCAAAAATAAGAGGCTGGAATATTCAGAGGAAAACTGAAGATAAAGTGATGTCCTAAAGGAAGAAAAATAAGGAAGGGTTTTAAAAAAGCATGAACGGATCAAGAGTTTCAAATTCGGCTGTCAGATCAGCTAAGATGAGGGTCAAAAAATTACCATAGTATTGACAACAGGAGGGCGTTAGTGATAGTGAGAAGGGTTTTGGTAGAATGGCAGGTGAAAATCTGGTTGGAATGTGTTTAAAATAAAGTGGTAGGGGAGAAATTGAAAAAAGAAAATATAGATTGATTATTTGAGAAAATTTTTTGGAAAGGGAATTGGACAGATTGTGTATTATCTGTTGGGAAAAGTGGGGATTGTTTAAAAACAGGATATATGAAAGCTATACCAGCTGTGGATGTTGTTTTTATTCAAGAGAGCAAAGGCTTTTGGAGACAAATGCTATAAACTTACACAATGTCTTATTTGTCAGAGTGTGTTTTAAGGCCACTCCTACCAGCAATGGAGGCTGAGAGAATGACTGTTTATCTGGGAACACTGCTTCTCTGAATACAATTCAGATTCTATTAACAAGGAAGAAAGGGTGAATATATATTGGGAGGAAACTAATAGTGTCTCTTATTAACCCCTATGAAGGGCCAGATACTGTGCTTGATCATGTGCAGTTTTCTTTTTAAATATCATTGTCATTGATACTAAATAGAGGTGGACTTTATATTCATCTTGTCCCTTCACCCAGTTCACTCTGGGTGCATGACCACTTTCAAGGTCTAACTTGAAGGTGAATTTAGTTTGAATTTGCAGACACTAGAGCCATGTGAAAGCACTTATGGGCATCAATGGCTTCTGATTGCCACTGCTCTTAAGGAAACCTAGGCCCTTCTAATTGCTTTGCCTCAACTCCACTGGCCCATGAAAAGTTGCTAGAACTCAGGTTGCCAATGATTTCTCCAAGTCCTAAGTATATCATTTATGATTCACTGTAATGTTGTTTAAACATATGCTGAATTGCATAGCTCTAAAGGGTGTCTCAAGGACAGAGACATGCCCTAAAACCCTAGCTAACAGGATGTGAGATAGATGGCAACTCTGTAAGCCCAGATCCCTAATTACCTATAAAATTTCATCCAGGATAGGTGATTCCATCCCTTAAGTTATAGAAACCACATACTTAGGTTATGTTTCACAGGGGCAAAATGGTGGGGGGAAAGGATTTTCATAGTGTGATTCTACACAAAGAGGAAATCATTTTACTGAACATTTGCCTATGTATAGTATGTAAACTTACTCTGAGCAAACAATAAATAAGATACTGTTAAAGAGGAATTTGCTAAAGATAGATGCATTATTACTCATGTTTCCCAATTTATATACATCGTTTCTGAGAATGTGTGGCATTTTTAGTGAGCAGGAGAGGCTGATGTGTTCAAATGCTCTTGAAAAGATAGAAATGTTTTCCTGAAAGTGACTCACTGCTTCAGTGACTGTTTTCCCACTCAGTCTCAGAATATTTCTACATACAATCTCCCTCTGAGGAGTAAAGGAAGTCTTCAGCCTTGTGCAGGGCTTGCTCTGGGATTTCATTTTCTCTATTTCAACCAAATTTTGTAGACTGCCTACATTGTTTTATAGTTATAATAAACTGGGAATACAAAAGTGAAAAAGACAGCTGCTCTGCCTAAAAGAGCTTAGATTTTGAAGGCCATGACAAAATAAGAAGATGTATGCTGAGGGTAAAATCTATGGAGAGGTCTCTTGGTAACAACTTAGGTAGTCAGTGGATAGGTAATATAGGAAGTAGTGTGTGGGTTAAAAAAAAAAGTGGCAATTAGGACCTTACCATAAACCACAAACACATAATACCATTTTTCTCCCTCTTTGTTCCACTATCTATTCCAATATAAATTTATAGTTTTAAGGCTTAGCTCAAGAGCCAAATAACACATCTATGAAACTATTCTCTAACTGTAAGAATTATTTTTCATCCTTTAAACTTTATTATTTTCTTGTGATATAGGCTTCCACTGGAGTTAGACCTGTCTTATATGTTTGGTACCCCATGGTGCCTTAGCACAGGTATCCAGGATCAATGATCTTTCACAGATCCCTTCTGCTCTCATCTCCCACCTTCCATTCTCCAGACTACTTGACAGTCCCTCCCAGTTGTTTATGTGGGCTGCATGTTGTGCTTTGTTAACTCTCCTTCTCTATATCCCCTTCCAAGGCTGCTACTTTTGTTTCTGTTGACTAGAATTCCAGTGATGTGCATATTTTGACTTGCTGAAATCCTATGCAGTTCTGAAATCAATTACTTCAATCTAAGAATGCCAATACTAAAAAATACCTACATTATAATAGGCAGAGCTCTTTTCTCTAGCTCTATGGTTATTCTGCAGCTAAGAGTTAACAATGCAATAACAAAGACTTGTTTGGAGACACTCCAAATTTGAAGCTATGTTTGGATTTTAAACTCTGTTTATGACATGTTTTACATTTAGTATTTATGATGAGAATTGATAGCCTTGATGTCTCTGATGCTTTCCATGAAGAATTGATTTTGACATGTTGATTGCCTCTCTAGATCTGAAACTGTGGATTTTACTCTGGATGACTTCACAGGTCATGAATCTCTTGATAACTTTTTTTTTTTTTTTTTTTTTTTTTGCGGTATGCGGGCCTCTCACTGTTGTGGCCTCTCCCGTTGCGGAGCACAGGCTCCAGACACGCAGGCTCAGTGGCCATGGCTCACGGGCTTAGCCGCTCCGTGGCATGTGGGATCTTCCCGGACCAGGGCACGAACCCGTGTCCCCTGCATCGGCAGGTGGACTCTCAACCACTGCGCCACCAGGGGAGCCCTCTTGATAACTTTGATATTGCAAATGTGGAATTTGTGTCATACAGGGAGAATTCTCAAAATGCTTACAAGCTTCAGATAAATCAGTAAATCTTTGGGGAAAGAATTGAGTCCACTATGTGTGCAATGTGTTTAGAAAATAAATCATGTGAGTATGTGTTAGTAAATATTTGTGTGTATGAACATATATGCTTATATATGTATGTCTATGTACATACATACGTGTACGTATGTGTATGTATATGTTAGTATATGTGTAAATTTTGGTGCTTCTGTATCAGTTGAAGTCAAGTAATTTTGACAGACTTTACTGGGTCATTCTTATTCCCTAAGAAGTTCATTATCTTCAGAAGAATAGATGGGAAGTTATGTAATAATGGTTAAATATTAAAATATTCTTCCACAATTTCTCCTGGAATGTGGAAACATCAATAGACATCTTCTGTTCTCTCATGTAGCTAGGTGGCCCATTCCATTTCTACTAGGATTTCCTTCCTGGAATTGCAACTCCCTAAGATCAACTCCCTAATTACCTACAAACTTTGATCTAGGTTCATCCTGCCTAAATCCAAAGTCCTAGCACTCTGACATCTGAGGCTGGATAATTTTTTGTTGTGCACGCCATGTGGTGGGGGAGTTCCCATGCATTTGAGGATGTTTAGGAGAATTCCTGACTGTTACCAACTGGATGTTCGTAGCACCACACTCTCAATCTGTGACAATCCAAAATGCATCTAGACATTGCCACACGTCCGCTAGGGGGCAAAATCACCCTGGTTCTATTCTTGCCGTGAACGATCAGACTTGTGCTTGGTCAGGTTTATACTGTTAACTATAAAAAGACCCTGGGCAATTCATCGAAACTCCTAATTGTTTATGTTCTTATCTTTAAAAATAAGCATGTTATTCTACTGCCTACATCTTAATGTGGAAGTGAGAATTTAAAATATATGCCATAATAGAGATGGAGGTAGCTATAAAAAAATCTTACTCATGGTTTTATTTTTTTCTTTCTTTCCCTCACAAAAACAGATACTTACAAGAGACATTAAATCCTATTTAAAACATAACCCAAGGGGCTAATTTTGCCTGAAATATATGTGTAATTGGAATGTTGTTTATTTGAGTCTTTTAGCCTCATGATGCTAAGGAAGCTGCCATAACATTGCTGGTGTCCTGCTTTTATGGAATGGATACCCACAGCACAGCATCCAACCCTGCAGCTGCCCTCATTTCACAGAAGGCAAAGGCAAAGCAGCACATGTCCTGAGGTTTCTCAGGCAACACATGGAAACCACAACAAGTGTAACAGGGAAGCATCCCAAGTTGCCAGCCCATCATGTAGGATACTGAGATCCCCACACACTTTCCTTCACCTCTGATTCCAGCATGCTTAGCAGCCACCAAATTAAGATAACAAATCAATTTCAAGCTACAAATGCTCTTGGTAAATAGAACAAACTGCTGCCAGTTGACTGGCTTGATGACACACCACAACATGACAGGCATGGAAATTTCACCATCACTAAGACAGGACAGAGTTCATCCAATTGAAATGCTGGGGAGATCTAACCTCAACTGTGGAAAATTTCTCTGCTTCTTGTTCTCATAGCTGTGTTGACCAGCATGCCCTAGTCCCAAAGGTAAACAAACCAACAAAATAAAACCTTCAAGTCTTTCCACAAAACCCTTTAAGTTTCTACAAGTTTTTTTCTGAAGAAAATGATTAAATCATTCCAAGTTTAAACGAATATTCTTCATTATTAAGTCCCACTGTCTCCTGAATTCCTTATGATATCATCACCACATCATCCTGGTTGTTCCTGTAAGAAATCCAGGCGTGTTCCTCAACCCATCACTTTCTCTCATTCCTCTCATCAATCAGCCCAACATCCATCAAGGACTTCTTATTCCAGTATTTAAATATCTACTAAATTTGCCCCCTTCCCTGCATGTCACTGCCGTTTCACTCCCCATTACTCATTACTTTCACTTGGATTATTACAATATTACCCTAATTGATCACTCAGTCTACACCGAGAACCAATCTATTCTCTAAATACAGATGTGATTCACTTTCTGTAATGCAAATCTGATAACATATCCACACGCTCAAGACACTTCTCAAGTGAGACAGCTGAAAGAGTCAGGGTTCCCTTTCTCCTCATACCTAATATAATACCACGTATAAGGTGCAAGCTCAAGAAATAGCTGCTGAATGAAAGTGCTTTTGGAACATTCTCCACATATGATTGCATTCCAGCAGAGGGCAGATTCTCACCCAGAAACTTCTCCCAAATGAGCACAGGCTATTTGAGTTTGAATGCTGCCTCTGCTTACTTAGTCTATTATTCAAATGAGACATAAGAAAGGAAGGAATTGATGACAAGGGACATTACAGTTCATACCTGAGTATGTTATAGACAACTGAGGC
Organism: Mesoplodon densirostris; assembly: GCF_025265405.1. NCBI lineage: Eukaryota > Metazoa > Chordata > Mammalia > Artiodactyla > Ziphiidae > Mesoplodon > Mesoplodon densirostris. Next base: position 33,428,493 of record NC_082674.1, read on the forward strand.
TTTCTCTGTTTCTTTGAAATGACAAGAAACATAGATTCAAATTGAATTTTCATTCTGTGGTTTTGTCCGGTGTAGTGGAGAGAGGAGAGTATTGGAATCGAGAAAACTGGGTCCTGAGTCCCAGAGTCCTGTTCAAGTCATTTGTCATCTGCATTTAGTACCTTCATCTGTAAAATTAGAAAGATGAACCCTATTTATGTTACTAAGGGAAACACTGATATACAAAAAAACAACCACTCAAATGTGCACATCCATCATTACAAGTGCACATCCATCAACTTTTCATATAATTCTGATTATTCTTCTTGAAATGTACCCATGGACCCTGACAGGTTTGATAGTGACAATTTGACCCTATGTCTCAGGTTAAGAACTTTTTCTTTATAATTTACACCATAATTTCCCATTCGGTATATCATTTAATCCTCTGAAAAATCCTATAGTGTTGTATATTTTTATTCTCTCTAATTGAAAAAGAATTTAAACTTAATTGCTATATTTGTTTTACTCATCTTCTATTCTTTAAAAAAGAAAGATGGTTAGAAACAAACTATATGGGAAAAACATTTTTATCCCCACAAACACATCTGAAAAATATTAGGATTGAAAAATGGCTTACCATGAACAGAAAAAAAATGATTTTCCTGATTTTTACTGACACAGTTACCTCAAATTACCATTGCATTGAAGAAAGTCTTTGTGGAATCAGTGAGTATATTTAAACAGAACAGAGAAGTCTCAGTCCAGAGTTAAATGCAGAATGTGCAGCGTCTGTAATGGGGTGTGCAAATCATACCAGCACTAATGTTTAATCCTAAGAGTAGAAAAATCTTTCAAATCAGTTCTCTAAAGCTCAATACACTTTTACATTTCAACTGACTGTTCTGACATTAGATCTCTTGTATTCTAAGTAGCAGGGCGTGTAATGAGGGACTATCAGAATAACTACTACCTTTCCTTGAAAATACGGTTAGTATTCTAGGATCATGCTTTATTTTAGGAATCATGAACCTAAACTGACTGGGGTCAGTAATTCCATTACATGACTTTTTTTTTTTTTTTTTTTTTTTTTTCGGTACACGGGCCTCTCAATGTTGTGGCCTCTCCCATTGCTGAGCACAGGCTCCGGACGCACAGGCTCAGCGGCCATGGCTCACGGGCCCAGCCGCTCAGCAGCATGTGGGATCTTCCTGGACCGGGGCACGATCCCGTGTCCCCTACATCGGCAGGCGGACTCTCAACCACTGTGCCACCAGGGAAGCCCCATTACATGACTTTTTAAGAGAGCAGCACAGTGCCTACTCAAAAGCATTATGTTAAACTTCCCTCACTATTTGAGCATATATTCCAGCTTGTTTTTGGATATCTTTGTTGCTCTATATTTGCACGCACTATATGTATTGTTTTTCTGCATATGCTCATTTATTGGGGATGAGTATTAAAGAGTTGAAAGTCAGGTAGCTGAGATCTAGAGTCATTCTGAATTTAGGAAGGAAAATGTTATTTGATGACTTGTACTTTTTGCCTGTCTTTATTTTTTCTTATTTAAGAAATGGGAATAACATTAATCTACCCTCTAAAACTGTTTAAAGCGTTAGCTAGCAGGAAAGAATTTAAAGTATTTCATAAATTGTTAAATACCATAGATATCCAAGGTAGTTGTTTTTATTATCATTTTGTTACAAAGAGAGTAAGGCATATCTTATTTTTTTTTCTTTTTTGCGGTATGCGGGCCTCTCACTGTTGTGGCCTCCCCCGTTGCGGAGCACAGGCTCCGGACGCACAGGCTCAGCGGCCATGGCTCACGGGCCCAGCCGCTCCGCGGCATATGGGATCCTCCCAGACCGGGGCACGAACCCGTATCCCCTGCATCGGCAGGCGGACTCTCAACCACTTGCGCCACCAGGGAGGCCCGGCATATCTTATTTTATTGTGCTTTGCCTTGTTCCACTTCACAGATATTGCATTTTTCATAGATTGAAGGTTTGTGGCAAGCCTGCATGAAGCAAGTCTATGGGCACCATTTTTCCAACAGAATTTGCTCACTTCACAATTTTCTCTGTGTCAAATTTTGGTAATTCTTGCAATATTTCAAACATTTTAATTACTATTATATTTTTTATGGTGATCTGTGATCAGTGATCTTTGAGGTTACTATTGGAATGGTCCTAGTAAGTCATGAGCAGTACCCATTATATGACAGCAAACTTAATCGATAAATGTATGCGTTCTGACTGCTTTGCCAACTGGCAACTCCCCCATCTCTCTCCCTCTCCCAGGGCCTCCCTACTCCCTGAGACACAGCAATACTGAAATTAGGCAATTAATAATCCTACAATGGCCTCTAAGTTTTCAAGTGAAAGGAAGACTTGAATATATCTCATTTGAAATCATAAGCTAGAAATGATTAAGCTTAGATATGTCAAAAGTTCGGCCTCTTGTACCAGTTAGCCAAGTTGTGAATGCAAGGAAAGATTCTTAAAGGAAATTAAAAGTGTTACCCTAGCGAACACCTGAATGATAAAGAAATGCAACAGTCTTATTGCTGATATGGAGAAAGTTTTAGTCGTGTGGACAGAAGATCAAACAAACCAGCCACAACATTCCCTTAAGCCAAAGCCTAATCCAGAGGAAGGCTCTAACTCTCTTCAATTCTGTGAAGACTGAGAGAGGTGAAAAAGCTGCAGAATAAAACATCTGAAGCTAGCAGAGGCTGGTCCATGAGTTTTAAGGAAAGAAGCCATCTCCATAACATAAGAGTGCAGGGTGAAGCAGCAAGTGCTGATGTAGAGGCTATAGCAAGCTATTCAGAAGATTTAGCTAGGATCATTAATGAAGGAGGCTACACTAAACAACAGATTTTCGATGCAGGAGGGACAGCCTTCTATTGGAAGAAGATGCCACCTAGGACTCATAGCTAGAGAGGTGAAGTCAATGCCTGGTTTCACAGCTTCAAAGGACAGGCTGACTCCCTTTTTAGGGGCTAATGCAACTGGTGATTTTAAGTCGAAGTCAATGCTCATTTACCATTCCAAAAAACTCTAGGGCACTTAAGAATTACATTCACTTTACTCTTCCTGTATAAAGTAGATTATATCAATGCGACAGCAAAGCCTTGGTGAAGCACATCTGATCACAACATGATTGACTGAATCTTTAAGCACACGGTTAAGATCTACTGCTCAGAAAAAATATTCCTTTCAAAATGCTCAACTGACAATACACCTGGTCATCCAAAAGCTCTGATGGAGATGTACAATAAGATTAGTGTTGTTTCCATGCCTGCTAACCCAACATCCATTCTGCCGCCCATGAATCAAGAAGTAATTTCAACTTTCAAGCCTTTTTATTTAAGGAAGATATTTTGTAAGGCCACAGCTGCCATAGGTAATAATTCCTCTTATGAATCTGGGCAAAGTAAATTGAAAACCTTCTGGAAAGAAGTCACCATTCTAGATGCCATTAAGAACATTTGTGATTCATGGGGAGAGGTCAAAATATCAACATTAGCAGGAGTTTGGAAGAAATGGATCCCAACCCTCCTGGATGACTTTGAGAGGATCAAGACTTCAGTGGAGGAAGTAACTTCAGATATGGTGGAAAGAGCAAGAGAACCAGAATTAGAAGTGGAGCCTGAAAAATGACAGAATTGCTGCAGTCTCATGAGAAAACTTTAACTGATAGGGATATCTTCTTATGGATGAGTAAAGAATGATTACTTGAGATGGCATCTACTCCTGGTGAAGATGCTGTGAAGACTGTTGAAATGACAACAAGGATTTAGAATATGACATAAACTTAGTTGATCAAGAAATAGCAGGGTTTGAGAAGATTGAGTCTAATTTTGAAAAAAGATTTATTGTGGGTAAAATGCTATCAAACAGCATTGGAGGCTACAGAAAAATTGTGGAAGGAAGAGTTAATCAATGCGAGAAAATTTATTGTCAAAGCAAGTCCCTCTACAAGCAAACATATGAAAGGCTTATTGAAGGCTCAGATGATGGTTAGCATTTTTCAGGAATAAAGAATTTTCTATTCAATAATTAAGATATGGACATTGGTTTTTTAGGCATAACGCTATTACACACTTAAGAGACTACTATAGTATAAACATTACTTTTACATGCAATGAGAAACCACAAAATCCATGTGACTCACACTATTGCAGTGTTGGTTTTATTGCAGTGGTCTGGAGCCCAACCCACAGTATCTCCAAGGTATGCCTGTAGAGCTAAGACAGAACTGAAAAAAGCTTCTTAGATGAGCAGATAGGGGGGTCTAGAGGAATCTGTAAGCTATTTGCTTGTGATTAGATAAAGACACCTCTGTGTGATTCAGTTACTATAACAAGAGAATTCCAGGGAGGTCTTAAACTAAACTGGACAAGGCTTGACACTACATCTTGATACTGCCTTGTGTCTATCAGGGCCCCCCTGCATACACTGTCTATCCTGAAATCTTCTCACTTTTTTGACATTTAAAACAGTTAATCTACAATGGTTTGGTTCTTAGTGATACATAGCTGGGGGAAAGCCCAGAAAAAATAAAGAAAAGGTGAGGGCTGTTTTCCTAAAGTTGTCTTCACAGAGGGAATTTTCCTAAGGCCACAGTCAAGGAATGTTAGAAATGTGGTATGCAATTTACCACTCTCCCATCCTGAGCCCATTTAATGACACTTTCTTGAAGCCCAACCAAAGATTTTGACTCCTTCTTATCATTGTAATCCAGGCAGCCACCATGAAGCAATTGGGAATTGGCATGTAAACAGAAACCCATTTGCCATTCCTGTCTTAGGCTCAAGGTAAAAGCTACCACCTGGGCCTGGTATGGCTTCACAAGGCAGTCATAGCTTTTTTCATTAGATGAGAAATACTATCATCATCTCTACCTCTTGAATTAAATATATATGATAAAGTATTTCAATTCAACCTCTGATCACTAACTTTGGGTAAGAACTTCTTTGAATGATTATTTACTATACACCACTGATTGGAGAATTCAAATGGAATAGATTGCAATTATCATTCTTGTATATTGGTCTTTAGAATGTTTTTTGTTTTAGTTCTTTACAAATATGCATGCACATCAGACCTCTCTCCTGGGTGGAAATCATTGTGTGTTTCATTTTTCCTTTATAACATAACATTCTCATTGTCTTAATATTTTGACCTCTTTGAAACAGTCTGACAAGGATCACTGGAGATGAGCAAGACAAACTAGAGACAATTCTGTTACAGAAGCACAGTCACGTAGAGTTTAGTAGTTGAACAAATTCAGGATGTGGTCTGTGGTAGTCATAGCTGTAAAGAACAGGTAATGTGCACAGCATATTAGCAGAGCTTTAGAGTCAGAAGCTGAGTACTCAAGTTCTGTTCTACCAATTACTAATTTTTCCGTCTTGGAGAAATCCTTCAACTTCTTTCTAGTTTTAATTTCGTAACAGTAAAACAAACAGGTTAATACTTCAGAGGGATATGAACAATCAAATGAGAAAAGAACTGTAGATGATTTGTAAACCACAAAACATAATAAAGATATCACATAAGTTTCTGTTCCACCACCCAGATGAATGTGGATGATATATAAGAACATTTAAGGATATAAAATAGACTAAGGTCAAAATTAGCAGGTGACTGGCCTTAAGCCATGACAGCATATACAGTTGCCTAAGTCAAATGTTTGTGGTAAATCAGAACATTTGGCATTTTATCGGATTAGTCTTTGTTGGCATTTTCTCTTTTATTAAAAAAGAGATATATAATTTACATGTCATGAAATCATTGATTTTAGTTTCAATTCTGTGAGTTTTGATAACTGTATACACCTCGGTCCACCACCCAAAATGAGAGAATGTTCCCACTACTCTTGAATGTTCCTTTCTGTATTATATACTCACTTTAGCAGAAGCAATAATTTCTAATTTTTATCACTATAGATTTTGGGTTTTTCCTGTATTTTGGATTTTATAGTACTCTTTTGTCTCTAGCCTCTTTTATTCAGCAAAAAGTTCTGGAGAGTCACCTGTGCTGAGGATATTCGTAATTTGTATATTTTTTTAAATTGCTGAGTAGTATACCATTGTAAGAATATGTCAAAAATGTTATCTCCCTTTTTTCTGTTGAATGATACTTGGCTTGTTTCCAGTTTTTGGCTTGATGAATGAGTTTGCTATAAACATTCCTGAACAAGTCTTTTTGTGAACATATGTTTTCATTTCTCTTGAGAGTGGGACCTCTCTTAGTAATGTGGTTCCCCTGAGTGTGTAATTTATTTGGGAGTGGAATTGCTGAGTCATAGATTAGATGCTGACATGAGTGTAAAATGGTACATCTTTGTTGAAAACTTATCAGTATTTTATAAAAGTAAATGTATGTCTAACTTATCTAACATCTACTCTATCTATGCTAGACTCTAAATAAAATTTCCAAATTATCCTTTCAAATGTTTGTACAAATTTTCCCCTTTCACCAGCAATGCATGATGATTCCAGTCACTCTGTATATCCTAACCCACTGTGCTTTTTATTTCCTCCATACTAGTTTCATGTATTAGTATTTCATTCTTTTTAATTGCTGAGTGGTATTTTATTTTACAAATAACTGAATTTGTTTCTCCATTTCTCTTGGTGATAGACATGTGGATGGGCCCCAGAGTTTTTCTGTTGTAGATAAAGCTGTTACAGACCCTAGAACACAAGTCTTTTTAATAGACTAATATTTTCATTTCTTTATAAATATTGGATTTCAGTGAATAATTTAGATCAGGTTTCAGCAAACTGCTACTTCCTGTGGACCAAATCTGGCCCACCACCTGTCTTTGTAAATACAGTTTTACTAACACAAGGTCATGTTCATATATTTTCTATGGCTGCTTTTGTGCTGCAATGGACAAATTGAGTGTTTGTAGTAGAAATCATCTGACCTACAAAGTTTAAACCATTTACTATTTGACTATTTACAAAAAAAGTTTGCCAACTCTTAGTTTAGATATACATTTATCTTTATAAGAAACTGCTACAATTCACCAAAGCAGTTATGCAATTTTATTTATTTTTTTAAATTTATTTATTTTTAACTTTATTAATTTTTTTCCTTATACATTTATTTATTTAGTTATGGCTGCATTGGGTCTTCGTTGCTGCACACAGGCTTTTCTCTAGTTGTGGCGAGCAGGGGCTACACTTTCTTGCGGTGTGTGGGCTTCTCACTGTGGTGGCTTCTCTTGTTGTGGAGCATGGGCTCTAGGCATGTGGGCTTCAGTAGTTGTGGCACAAGGGCTCAGTAGTTGTGGCTCACAGGCTGTAGAGCGCAGGCTTAGTAGTTGTGGCGCACAGGCTTAGTTGCTCCGTGGCCTGTGGGATCTTCCCAGACCAGGGCTTGAACCCGTGTCCTCTGCATTGGCAGGCAGATTCTTAACCACTGCGCCACCAGGGAAGCCCAGTTATGCAATTTTAAATTCACACCAACATTGTATAACAATTTCAGTTGCTCCACATCCTTGCTATCCTTCGATATTGTTCTTTTTTATTTTACACATTCTAAATTGCTGAAATGACCTTACACTGTGGGTTTTAACTTACATTTTTCTGAAGACCAAAAATTCTGATCACCTTGTCATGGAATCTTATTGATCATCCATGTGTCCTCTCTTGTGAAATGTCTGTTAAAACTTTTTGTGAGTTTTAAAATTACATTGTCGATTTTTTCTTGTTCATTTGTAGGAGTTTTTTTATGTACTCAAGATACAAGTCCTTTTTATATGTATTTCAATTTTATCCCAGTTGATGGCTTTCCTTGACATTTTCTTAAAGGTATCTTTTGATAAACGGGAAATTTACAGTTTTATGAGGTCCAATTTGTCACTATTCATTTGTGATTAGTGCTCATCATGTCTTGTCTGAAAAAAATCTTTGCCTACCCCAAGGTAACAGAAATATTCTACTAAATTTTCTTACAAATTTAGGAATATGCCCCACTCCATATTACTTGTGTCCGGAGTTGGGTAGGAGGCAAAGTTCACTTTCTTTCCATGTGGATATCCAGATGTTAAGGCATCATTTGTAAAAATATTTTCTTTCCCCACTAAATAGATATGAAACCTTGTCCAAGAATCAGTTGATCACATATGTTTGAGTTAAATCCTGGATTCTGTATTCCACTTATCTATTTCTCTATCCTTATACCAATACCATGTTATCTTTACCATTATAGATTTGTAAGACCTTCAAATCTGTTAGTGTAAATCCTCCAGCTTTTAAAAATCTTTTTATAATGTTTTAGTTTTCTAGGCTTTTGCATTTTAGTTCAAATTTTAGAATAAAATTGTGTTAATATCTTTAAAAGAATATCTGAGATTTTGATTGAGACTGCATTGAATCCATATATCAACTTGGGGACAGTGGAAATCTCAACAATATTGGGGATTTTTTTGTTGTTGTTTTTAACAGATCTTTATTGGAGCATAATTCCTTCACAATACTGTGTTAGTTTCTGTTGTACACCAAAGTGAATCAGCCATATGCATACATATGTCCCCATTTGCCCTCCCTCTTGAGCCTCCCTCCCATCCTCCCTATCCCACCCCTCTAGGTCATTGCAAAGCACAAAGCTGATCTTCCTGTGCTATGCTGCTGCTTCCACTAGCTAACTGTTTTATATTCGGTAGCGTATACATGTCAATGCTACTCTCACTTCGCCCCAGTTTCCCCCTCCCACCCTGTGTCCTCAAGTCCATTCTCTATGTCTACATCTTTATTCCTGCCCTGCAACTAGGTTCATCAGTACAATATTTTTTTTAGATTCCATATATATGCATTAGCATATGGTATTTGATTTTCTCTTTCTGACTTACTTCACTCTGTGTGACAGACTCTAGGTCCATCCACCTTGCTACAAATAACTCAGTTTTGTTTCTTTTTATGGCTGAGTAATATTCCATTGTATATATGGGCCACATCTTCTTTTCCATTCATCTGTCGATGGACACTTAGGTTGGTTCCATGTCCTAGCTATTGTAGATAGTGCAGCAGTGAACATTGTGGTACATGTCTCTTTTTTTTAAACAAATTTATTTATTTTATTTATTTATTTTTGGCTGCGTTGGGTCTTTGTTGCTGCATGTGGGCTTTTTCTAGTTGTGGCGAGCGGGGGCTACTCTTTGTTGTGGTGCGCGGGCTTCTCCTTGCAGTGGCTTCTTTTGTTGCGGAACACGGGCTCTAGGCGTGAGGGCTTCAGTAGTTGTGGCATGAGGACTCAGTAGTTGTGGCTCGTGAGCTCTAGAGCACAGGCTCAGTAGTTGTGGTGCACAGGCTTATTTCCTCCATAGCATGTGGGATCTTCCCGGACCAGGACTCAAACCCATGTCCCCTGCATTGGGAGGCATATTCTTAACCACTGCATCACCAGGGAAGTCGCAGATGTCTCTTTTTGAATTATGGTTTTCTCAGGGTATATGCCCAGTAGTGGGATAGCTGGGCCATATGGTAGTTCTATTTTTAGTTTTTTAAGGAACTTCTATACTGTTTTCCATTGTGGTTGTATCAGTTTACACTCCCACCAACAGTGCAGGAGGCTTCACTTTTTACCACACCATTTCCAGCATTTATTGTTTATAGATTTTTTGATAATGGCCATTCTGACCGGCGTGAGGTGATAGCTCATTGTAGTTTTGATTTGCATTTCTCTAATAATTAGGGTGTTGAGCATCCTTTCATGTGCCTCTTGGCCATCTGTATGTCTTCCTTGGCGAAATGTCAATTTAGGTCTTCTGCCCACTTTTTAAGTGGATTGTTTGTTTTTTGATATTGAGCTGCATGAGCTGTTTGTATATTTTGGAGACTAATCCTTTGTTGTTTCATTTGCAAATATTTTCTCCCATTCTGAGGGTTGTCTTTTTGTCTTGTTTGTGGTTTGCTTTGCTGTGCAAAAGCTTTTAAGTTTAATTAAGTCCCATTTGTTTATTTTTGTTTTTATTTCCATTACTCTAGGAGGTGGGTCAAAAAAGATCTGGCTGTGGTTTATGTCAAAGAGTGTTTTTCCTATGTTTTCCTCTAAGAGTTTTATAGTATCTGATCTTACATTTAGGTCTTTAATCCATTTGGAGTTTATTTTTGTGTATGATGCTAGGTAGTGTTCTAATTTCATTCTTTTATATGTAGCTGTCCAGTTTTCCCAGCACCACTTATTGAAGAGGCTGCCATTTCTCCAGTGTACGTTCTTGCCTCCTTTGTTGTAAATTAGGTGCCCATATGTACGTGGGTTTATCTCTGGGCATTCTGTCTGGTACCGTTGATCTATATTTCTGTTTTGGTGCCAGTACCATATTGTCTTAATTACTGTAACTTCGTAGTATATCTGAAGTCAGGGAGACTGATTCCTCCAGGTCCATTTTTCTTTTTCAAGATTGCTTTGGCTATTTGGAGTCTTTTGTGTTTACATACAAATTGTGAAATTTTTTATTCTAGTCGTGTAAAAAATGCCATTGGTAGTTTGATAGGGATTGCACTGAATCTGTAGATTGCTTTGGGTAGTATAGTCATTTTCACAATATTGATTTTTCCCATCCAAGAACATGGTATATTTCTCCATCTGTTTGTGTCATCTTTGACTTCTTTCATCAGTGTTTTATAGTTTTGTGAGTACAAGTCTTTCGCCTCCTTAAGCAGGTTTATTCGTAGGAACTTTTTTTCTTTTTGTTGCGATGGTAAATGGAATTGTTTCCTTAATTTCTCTTTCTGATTTTTCATTGTTGGTATATAGGAATGTCAGAGATTTCTGTGCATTAATTTTGTATCCTGCAACCTTACCAAATTCACTGATCAGTTCTAGTAGTTTTCTGATGGCATCTTTAGGATTTTCTATGTATAATATCATGTCATCAGCAAACAGTGACAGTGGTACTTCTTCTTTTCCAATTTGTATTCCTTTTATTTCGTTTTCTTCTCTGACTGCCATGGCTAGGACATCCAAAACTGTTAAATAAGAGTGGCGAGTGTGGACATCCTTGTCTTGTTCCTGATCTTAGTGGAAATGCTTTCAGTTTTTCACCATTGAATATGATACTTGTTGTGGATTTGTCATATATGGCCTTTATTATGTTGAAGTAGGTTCCCTCTTTGCCTACTTTCTGGAGAGTTTTTTGTCATAAATTAGTGTTGAATTTTGTCAAAAGCTTTTTCTGAATCTATTGAGATGATCATATGGTTTTTATTCCTTAATTTGTTAATGTGGTATATCACATTGATTGATTTGTGTATATTGAAGAATCCTTGCATCCTGGGATAAATCCCATTTGATAATGGTGTACGATCCTTTTAACAAGTTCTTGGATTCTGTTTGCTAGTATTTTGTTCAGGTTTTTTGCATCTATGTTCATCAGTGATATTGGTCTACAATTTTCTTCTTTTCTGACATCTTTTTCTGGTTTTGGTATCAGGGTGATGGTGGCTTTGTAGAATGAATTTGGGAATGTTTCTCCCTCTGCACATTTTTGGAAGAGTTTGAGAAGGATTGGTGTTAGCTCTTCTCTAAATGTTTGATAGAATTCACCTTGTGAAGCCATCTGGTCCTGGGCTTTTGTTTGTTGGAAGATTTTAAATTACGGTTTCAATTTCATTACTTGTGATAGGTTTGTTTATATTTTCTAATTCTTCCTGGTTCAGTTTTGGAAAATTGTACCTTTCCAATAATTTGTCCATTTCTTCATGGTTGTCCATTTTATTGGCATATAGTTGTTTGTAGTAGTCTCTTATAATCCTTTGTATTCCTGTGGTGTCTGTTGTATCTTCTCCTTTTTCATTTCTAATTTTATTGATTTGTATCCTCTCCCTTTTTTCTTGATGAGACTGATGAAGGGTTTATCAATTTTGTTTATCTTCTCAAAGAATCAGCTCTTAGTTTTATTGATCTTTGCTATTGTTTTCTTCATTTCTATTTCATTTATTTCTGCTCTGTTCTTTATGATTTCTTTCCTTCTAATGACTTTGGGTTTTCTTTGTTCTTCTTTCTCTAGTTGTTTTAAGTGTAGGGTTCAATTGGTTATTTGAGATTTTTCTTATTTCTTGAGGTGAGATTGAATTGCTATAAGCTTACGTCTTAGAAATGCTTTTGCTGCATCCCATAGGTTTTGGATTGTCGTGTTTTCATTGTCATTTGTTTCTATGTATTTTTTAAATTTCTTCTTTGATTTCTTCAGCAATCTCTTGGCTATTTAGTAGCACACTGTTTAGCCTCCATGTATTTGTGTTTTTTATGGGTTTTTTTCCTGTAATTGATTTCCAATCTCATAGCGTTGTGATCAGAAAAGATGCTTCATACGATTTCAATTTTCTTGAATTCTCCAAGGTTTGATTTGTGAGCCAAGATGTGATCTATCCTGGAGAATGTTCCATGTGCACTTGAGAAGAAATTGTATTCTGCCACTTTTGGGTGGAATGTTCTATAAATATCAATTAAATCTATCTGTTCTATTGTGTCATTTAAACCTTGTGTTTCCTTATTTTTTGTTTGGATGATCTGTCCTTTGATGTAAGTGGGGTGTTAAAGTCCCCTACTATTATTGTGTTACTGTCAATTTCTCCTTTCATGGTTGTTAGCATTTGCCTTATGTATTGAGGTACTCCTATGTTGGTTGCATAAACATTTATATTTGTTATATCTTCTTCTTGAATTGATCCTTTGATCATTATGTAGTGTCACCTCTTATCTCCTATAACAGTCTTTATTTTAAACTCTATTTTATCTGATATGAGTATTGTTACACCAGCTTTCTTTTAATTTCCATTTGCATGGAATATCTTTTTCCATCCCTTCACTTTCAATCTGTATGTGTCCCTAGGTCTGAAGTGGGTCTCTTGTAGATCACATATATATGGGTCTTGTTTTTCTATCCATTTAGCCAGTCTGTGTCCTTTGGTTGGGCATTTAACCCATTTACATTCAAGGTTATTATTGATATGTATGTTCCTATTACCATTTTCTTAATTGTTTTAGGTTTGTTTTTGTGTATCTTTTTCTTCTCTTGTGTTTCCCACTTAGAGAAGTTTCTTTAGCATTTGTTGTAAAGCTGGTTTAGAGGTACTAAATTCTCTTAGTTTTTGCTTGTCTGAAAAGCGTTTGATTTCTCCATCAAATCTGAATTAGATCCTTGCTGGGTAGAGTAATCTTGGTTGTAGGTTTTTGTCTTTCATCACTTTAAGTATATCCTGCCACTCCCTTCTGGTCTGCAGAGTTTCTGCTGAAAAATTGGCTGATAACCTTATGGGGATTCCTTTGTATGTTATTTTTTGTTTTTCCCTTGCTGCTTTTAATAATTTTTCTTTGAATTTAATTTTTGTTAGTTTGATTAATATGTGTCTTGGTATGTTCTTCCTAGGGTTTATCCTGTACAGGACTCTCTGTGCTTCCTGGACTTGGGTGACAATTTCCTTTCCCATGTTAGGGAAGTTTTCGACTATAATCTCTTCAAATATTTTCTCAGACCCTTTCTTTTTCTCTTCTTATTCTGGGAGCCCTATAATTCAAATGTTGGTTCATTTAGTATTGTCCCAGAAGTCTCTGAGATTGTCTTCAATTCTTTCATTCTTTTTTCTTTACTCTGCTTCTCAGCAGTTATTTCCACCATTTTGTCTTCTAACTCACTTATTCATTCTTCTGCCTTAGTTATTCCATTATTGATTCCTTCTAGTCGATTTATCTTTTCAGTTATTGTGTTGTTCATCTGTGTTTGTTCTTTAGTTCTTCTAGATCTTGGTTAAACATTTCTTGTATTTTCTCAATCCATGCCTCCATTCTATTTCTGATATTCTGGATCATTTTTACTATCATTACTCTGAATTCTTTTTCAGGTAGATTGACAGTTTGCTTTCATTTATTTGGTCTTGTAGGTTTTTACCTTGCTCCTTCATCTGTGATATATTTTTTTGCCATCTAATTTTTTTTTTTAATGTGTGGGATTGTGTTTCTATCTTACTGGCTGTTTCACCTGAGGCTTGCAACACTGTAGTTTATAGGCTGTTGGGTAGAGCTGGGTCTTGGTGCTGAGATAAAGACCTAAATGAGACCACACTCCGATGAATATTCCCTTGGGTCTGAGTTTCTCTGTTAGTCCAGTGGTTCTGACACAGAGCTCCCACCGCAGGAGCTTTGGCCCAACCCCTGGCTCATGAACCAAGATCCTGCAAGCTGTGTGGGGTGGCAAAAAAAAAAAAAGGGGGAGAGAACAAAAACAAAGTAAAAAATAAAATTAGACGAAGAAACTAATAATATAGATGAAACAACAGTACCACAATAGTAAAAAAGAGGAGGAGGGAAAAGAAAAAAAAAAAGAAAGAAGACAAAAGCGGGGAAAGGCCTTGGCTCTGGAGGGCGGAGCCTAAGCAAGGGTAAGCTTTGGGTGGTGGACGGGGCCTATGCTTAGGACCCACAGGGCTGGAAAGGCCCTGGGGGCTGTGGGAGGTGGGGCTTTGGCTCAACAGAACAGAAGGGCCCCAGGCATGCCCCCCACCCCTGGTCTCATAGCATGGGGGACCTCACCTGGGAGGCTAGCAGGCTTCCTGGGCTCAAGTGGGCAGGGCAAGCGCCCTCCTCTCCTTTCCTGCTCCTCTGGTTCCTGAGGCCCCTCCTGCCTGCCTCTCCTTTTCTCCCCTGGGCCTCCTTCCTATGCCCCCAGGGCCAATGTGGTGGGGGAGCGGGGCCTTGGAGGGCAGGGGACCAGCCTGGGAGCTCAGCAGCCTCCCTGGGCCCAAGTAGGTAGGGCAAACACCCTCCACTCCTCTCCCACTCCTCCCAGATGGCTCCTCCCACCTGCCTCTCCTGATCTCCCCAGCTTCAGGGGCACCGATCCTGTCTGGCCTCCATTTCTCCTCCCCCTTCAGTCCCCCCATTTCCTACTGGTTCACTTGGGGGTTCCTCCCATCTCCTTGGGCATCAGGGTTCCCCACCAGTGGCCAGAAGTTGCCCTAGTTGAGGGGAGATGCTGACTTGTCATCTTTCCACACTGCCATCTTGACTCCACCCTAATATTGGGTTTTAATAATCCATATACAATTCATAATCCATATAGTAAGTCTACTTCATCTCAGCATATTTCCCTATTTTCTGTATTCCTATATTCTATTTCTGTTAGATATTTTGCATATATTTCATATTTTATATCTAGGCATTTGATGTTTTAGATGATTTCTGATTATTTACTTCTGATATATAGAAATATGATTAGTTTTATATCCAGTGGCCTGTGTTGTGTTGGTAGATGTCTAATAACCAGCGTTGGAGTGAAAAAGACCTCAAGTTTGCAGTGTTTGCTGATTTTCATGGTATAAATACCATGGCAGATTTCAAGCTACCAGTGTACATCACTGAACAATGAATTAGGATAACATGTGCAGTAGCATGTCATTCTATGGTATTTCCATCATACACATACAGTAGATGTAAATATCCTCAAACCATAGATAGTGTTAAAATGTATTAGAATATATTAGGAGGTGATCATTTCTGGGTGTACCTTTGATTTTAATAGAACTTATTTCATTATAAGTTTAATTTTTATTAATTTCTGTGCTTTACAACCTGCACATAAAATTCTTGAAAATTAAAAAAAAAATCAGCTCTTGTGAGCCAGTATCTCCCAGGTGCAGCAAGTTACTGCCTTTGACTTTTGTAATTCTGCTACTAGTTCTATCATTAGTTATGCTTTTTTTTGTTAGTAGTTTTTAGGATTCATAGTGTTCTACATAACAATCAGGTTACCTGTGAATAAAAACATGTTACTTCTTCCTTTGTATATAGATTTTATGCCTTTCATTGCTTCTTCCCAGTTAGGACTTCCAGTAAAATTTTAATTTTAATTAGATCCACCTCTGCTTTATTGCCTGCTGTCCAACTGAAGGGTACATGGGTGATCTCTTTGCTCTCTGATTGCAATGCCAGTTTTCTGCCCCTTAGTAGATCCCTTTCTTCCCTCGTTCCCCAATCCCAGCCTTTGGGTGTTTGCTGAAGTGCATTTGACGTAAGCCTGGGTTGCCTTGGCAGCTTTCTGTCAGTGCCCGAAATCCACTCCCAGTGTTTGGCATGTCAGCCTTCTACTTGATGAATTTTTAGAGTTCCGCAGAGAGAATTATGTCAGCTATATCTGTCCTTCCCAAAGCCACCAGGAGGAAATTATCTATTGTCTTGCCCTAACTCCACCTTAAGCAATGTCAGTGTCTTGCAATTAATGATGGTCTCAAGAACCTCAGCGGGGCTTTCTCTCAGCTCTCTTGACCTAATCCCATCTTTAGGCACTCTACCCTGTTGCACTCTTGGAAGGCCCAGGGGAAAGAATTGGCAAATGGATGCAAATTTGCACTGTGCTTAGGGCTCCTCAGGATTCTAATCCATCATGCATGTCCACACATGGCCATTAAAAGTTTGACTGATTCTTCCTTACAGCCATCTGTAGTGGATTTCTCCTTTTCTCACAATTCTGCATAGAGAAAAGCAGACTTGGACTTCTTCTTTCTTAGGAAATGCTCATTATTTTCTGTAATTTAGTTCATTTAGTTTTCTTTGTTTCCTCAGCTCTCTGCTCAACTTAAAAATGCCACGAGTTTTTGGCTTATCTGTCTTACTCTCATTGTTATGCTGGGTGCAATAAGAGTCCTGTGACTTTTTATATCCTAGCTGATAAGGAGTCTTCATTTGTTCATTCAGATTTTGAGCAAGTCAA
The DNA here is from genome assembly GCF_025265405.1 of Mesoplodon densirostris. Classification (NCBI taxonomy): domain Eukaryota; kingdom Metazoa; phylum Chordata; class Mammalia; order Artiodactyla; family Ziphiidae; genus Mesoplodon; species Mesoplodon densirostris. Next base: position 33,445,200 of record NC_082674.1, read on the forward strand.
AAAGTCTTTATAAAGGTTCTTACCATTACTTATGAGTTTTTAAGAAATTGGAAGCAAGAAAATTGGAAGTTAATTAAAAGTACACCATTTGTTAGTCTCTGTATGCTATATCAAGCTATATACAGTTAATAAGGTTATCCCAATCTCGATCCAGATCTAAAATTTACTGAGCTCTACTGGCTTTAGAGGCAACATTAAATTCAATTGTAACACACAACCATGAGTTTTGTACTTTGTTGTAACTGAGGAAATTGAGACTCAGTGAGGTTGTGGGACCAAGGTCACACAATCAACAACAGAGCCAGAATTCAACTTCAGTTTGTCTAATCTGAGATCCTCCACTTAACCACTATACTCTTCTACTTCTAAATCTACCCAGATTTCTGAATGATGAATAAGTTGTAAGTTACCAAGCTCATGAATCACTGCATCATTGTTGCCTCAACAGGTTGACATAAGCCTATGTGCAAACATAATGTGTCAGATTTGCCAAAATTTACTTTTAAGAAGAAGAGAATTCTCCACCTGTGAGGCAGACCTATCGTTAACAATTGAAAGAAAAAAATTTGCATGTCTGTAATTATTAGTATGGTTGATTAATTTTCTTCTTCAGATGTGTGTTTCTGAGCTGGATAGGTATTTATCTCAGAAGGCCTCCTGTGCAAGCCTGTATCCTTGGTCACCAATCCCCATTTAACTTTAAAGCTATTGTTAAGAGAGGTCTGGAGTGCTCAATTTCTGATTCATTTTGGGAGAACAGCTGGATTCAACAACTTGAGGCTATTTTTTTTCTTCCTGAATGACTTCTGTAATTATTGCTGTGTACTGTGGACTTGGAAAGTGTCTTTTTACTCAGAATTATAGGAGAATTTGCACAAGGTCACCACAAACCTAATTGAAGGAGTAATTACTAACTTCATTTTCTCCTTTCGTCCAGATTCCTTAAGAAAATGTGTTCAAATGAATAACGTGATTGGGTTTACCAGAATCAGTCCCATTTCTCAGCCCTATCTTATGTTCCGATTTTATACACTGTGAATTATTTTAAATCTCACATGTAGGCAACAGTTATAAGAAAAGGAAATATGAAATGTTTAATTGATGAGGCTTCATTCCCATCCTAATGCTCAGAAACAGTTAAGATATTTTAACTAAAAAATGTCCTTTCTGTACAAAAAAGTCCTTTCTGTATTAGGGCCATGCATTCAAATATGAAAAGAACTGGTTGATGTGAAAATATTTGGCTGTTGTGTCACTACTGTAAATCTCTCACTTTGTAGACCCAAACATTATTAAGGTGTGCCCCTCAAATTTACTGTTATACTTTGGAGTATGAAATATCCTTCTGAGCCTCAGTGCTTCTCCCCAACTTAGTACCAGGATGCACAGCTCAGAAAAACTAAACGTTCCTGCTCCACTACCCTATATGTGTTTCTGAAAATCCTCAGTTCAGAAAAGTCAGAGATTGTGAGGGAAGATAGGATTGAGGAAAACCATTCAAAACCTATGAACTTTGTAACCAGAACATTGACAAAAATTAGATTAACCTTTAAAAGTCCTAACACGTAATGTGCTAATTTTTTTTATATCTCAATTTAGACTTTTCTTAAGACAACACAAAGTGAAATAGCTGCCTATAGTCCCCTTTAGGAAACAGGTGAAACAGTTTCCTTCTCCTAGCTTAGCCATGTCAGGCCTGAGTGGCAGAGATGCTCCTTGAGACAGGAACATTTCTATGAGGACTCTTTTTGGAATAATATTTCAAAAAGAACAGAGTTTGAAGAGCAACAGCTACTAGATGTACTCATCTATGTAGAAACCTTAGTCGTTCTTTTGTTTTTATGTTTTTTGAGTCAAGACGCATTTGAGCAGAGAGACAGTGATGATGAATTACTTTTAGGAAAAGGGTAAAAGAGCAAATAAATGGGCATCTGGGACAATCACTTATAAATAAGGGCACCCTTTTTGCATTCAAACACTTTAGTAGTAAAAAATATCAGCAAGTTATTTCACCTTTTTTGAGGGATTTACATATATGAGGCAGGAATAAGGGCGGGAATTAGATACTTTTGAGGTTTTGATTGTGATTTCCTGCTCCGTTTATTTGTTGAATTGTACACAATTCTCACCTTGTAAAATTTAAATTAATGCTTATGAAAATAATCAGGATGTTTTCATTTTCTCATTCAGCTTGTTTAGTGTATATAAAAAGAAGATGGGGGTGATGATGTTTTAATTTATGCTGACTTTCATCACTCTCTCTAGAGCTACATAAAGTAGAAATATCCTGGCCTATAGAGGGAATATCTGTCAAGTGGAGCACACTTCCTTGTTCTTCAGTGAGGGGTTTAATGGAGTAAATCTGGTAGATCCTGACAAGAGAACATGAAGACAGCTGTCCTGTGGGACACATGAAGGAAGACAGAATAAGGCTCACACTGCAGAACAGGAGAGAGATGGTGTATAGGGTTGGTGAAGAGGGATGGTGTACAGGTTTGCAGAAGTGCTGAGCAGTGTGAATTCAGCCATGAGGTTTCTACCTGCTCTGAGAAAGGGCATGGAAATGAACAATGCTACCAACAGTGGGACAGAGTCGGCTACGTGGCTCCAGTGGTGGTGGTTGGCGGTGAGCAAGCCAGGCCCGCTGAGTATATACTGGGATTTGAGAGGCAGCAAATACCAAACATAAGAAATGTAAGAAATGGTGAATATGGTGAAGTAAAGTAATTGAAAGAATTCAACCCTTCATTCACTTATGAACAGCCTATCACCATAACCAATGCTGAGGTCAGCTGCTTATCCCCATCAGGCACACAAAATAGGCTACCCATTGGCCCCATGACAATTTAGAGCCTTGGTCATATAAAGAACCTCTGCTTTGGTGCTCTTCACCTCAGGGTCAAGTGAGTTAGCTGCCATTCACTTAAAGACCTGCTGCCAAGTCACTGGTATCTGAGCAATTGTCCCTTTTGACAGAGAACTGATACCTCTGATCTCAGATCCAACCTCTCTTTCCAGTCCCTAAAGACCTGGGTTGCCATATGGCCCAGGTTTTGCATTGTTCTTCTGCAAGCCCACCTTTCTCATCTGAGACCTTGGAGTCTGCCACTCCTAGGTGCTAAACTTTGCATGCCCACCCACGACCACATAGTTTTTCTAAAGGCAATGCCATTCCACTCTTCTTTCTCCAGCAAGTTGTATGAGTTCACCTTTCAGCATCAGGAACAAGCACCAGTAAACCCTCTGGTCTCTCATCAAACCACTAACCCCAGCCCCCAACCATTCTGTTTCACATTCCTGCTTCTGCCTTTGACAGTTATTTGGAGGTAAACTCTTCCTAGACTCCTGTAGCCAAGACATCAGGACTTATAGGTTAGAATATGCCAATGTTACTTCTGGAATGATTATTTATCTGAGAAATTGAGCAGATAGAAAGTTTCCCAACTGATAATCCACCTATATATTTTTACCTGTGATAAAAATAATGATAATAATAATAGTGAGAGTATTATTTTGTATCAGTCACTCTTTGACCCTTTACATATATTGAACAATTTAATCTGCACAGGAACCCTGAGAAAGCTGATGCATAGGGTGGTTAAATATGTTGTCTAAAGTTGCATAGTTAGTAATTAGCAGAAAAAGAATTCAAACCCAAGTTTCCTAACTAAGAGCTTATGGTCCTAACCACCACATTAATATAGGAATCTGGTGAGAAAACCATCCATTGATTAAAAGAAAAGAAATTGTAGGAAGAAGCACAACTTGTAGGTGGATGTATAAGTGACTTACATATCAATCCTTAGAAACATAAAACTCACATTTAAGGGAAAACACAACTAGAAACTCAAATATTTGATTTGGAGTATTAAATAAAGTAACAAAAATCCAGTGACACTATGTTGATCTTGAGGTTCTGATTCCACTAAAAATGAAAATTAGAAAACTGTGAACAAATATTTCTCCTTAAGTGAAAATAAGAACAGTCTGAGGAAATTTTACAGTCTGATAAGTTCATATAAATCATGGGCAATACAATGCTAAATATACATGTTTCCCCCATGCAATTCAAAGATATGTCTGTATGTGTACAATATTAATGACATATTAGATACTTCCTACTCTCTAAAAGCTGACAACTTAATTTTCTAAGATCTCAAATAATTTTGGACTATGAATTTAACTCAAGTTTTAGACTTGTAGACAAGATTAAGCTTATAGACCAGATTATAAATCAGATCAGTAGATTATAGATTAGATTATATAATCACATTATAGGTCAGTGGATTGTTGTTTCTGCTCAGTTATTGACTGAGAATGAGAATCAGAGTATGTAAGATAATTGCATGACCATCTTTCTGTTGCTGAGAAGGACCAGAGAAAGCTTCCTCTTGGACTGTGTGAAACCACATATAAATCCTAGCAAATAATATAGTGCTGTGTGACCTGCTGATGTACACTAAATTCTTGTTCTATTCACTGAATTTAATAACCTGTAAATAAGCTACTGCTTCATGGCCTTTAACAGCATTTCCATTTTTGAACCAGGTGGGTTGTATACATTTGCAGATTTCAAATCAACACTTGGAAATATGTCAAACTGAGAAAGACAAACACTGTATGATTTCACTCATATGTGGAATATAAAAAACAAGCAAACAAACAAAAAACCCCAAAATAAATGAACAAACCAAACCAAACAAACATGCAGGTACAGAGAACAGAATAGTGGCTATCAGACAAGGGAGGAGAGTGAAATGGGTAAAGGGGATCGACTGTGTGGTGATGGGTGGAAAAAAATTTTGGTGGTGATCACTCTGTAGTGTATACAGAAGTAGAAATGTAATGTACACATGAAGCTTAATAGTATGAAGCAATGTTATCTCAAACAAAAAATAAATTTAAAAAAGCAACACGGATAACAACTTATAAAAAGACACTACATAACTAGAGAATTTAATAAGACCAATGTTTTAGCTTTTTTGGTTTATATATGAATTTTTATTTCATTTAGTTTTAAGTCTTTGTGTAGAATCTTGTACTAAGATTCCCATTCTTCTCCAGCCAATTAGTCTCCTTAATTACAGCCACTGACAAGAGACTGGCCCTGTAAATATACCTCCATTCTACAGGATATATCTATGTAATCACACACAGTGGAGACTGAGGAAATGAGACCCATCATGTGACCACAGAAACTAGAAGAAATGCACAGTCTAAACCTTGTTTAATTTGCTTATTAGTTATAACAGATGGTTTTTTAAAAAGTAGTTGTCTTATTGATAGTGATCATTTAAATCCATGATGTATAAATCATTCCTACTACTTATGGTGTTGGAAGCTATAAATCCTAGACCACTTACAAAAATCAGTTTTGAAATGCTTCACTCCATTTTCCTGGAACTAATCACAGGATTATATTGAGCTTATAAAGTCTGGCTATGAATGCACCTAGAACATTCTAGGAGTATCTCCAATATAGAAGTTAGTGATTTCACTACCATTGCAATCAACTGTTTTACAGTAGCACAATGTGCAAAGAAATAGGTTATCTTAATAAAAAAATTCTTCCAAGTTCCCTCCATTAAAAAAACTTTCATCCTGAAATGGGAAAAAGTGAGGCAGGTGTATCTACAGCGCAGTATTTACTAAAGAATCAAGTAACAAAACAGACACCCATACAATACGGAACTTAGTCAAATGCCAAAAGTATGCTGCATTGATTTTAATTTCAAATGATCTTGAATTTGTGTTTTTAAATAAGATTTTTAATTTACAGCATCATTCTCATTCTCTAAAAAAAATTTACAGGAGAGGTAGATTTCATTTTTTTATTTCTTAAATTAGAGAATTGCAGAAGGGTTCATTCTCCTTAGATGTGTACCATTTCTAATGCTAGAGATAATATATATTTGTATTCCCTTCAGGAAATTTTGTCAACAATTTTAGAACATACCTTCTCTAATAAAGCTTTGTGGAATGCTGTGAACAAAAGAGCCAACATAGCCAACAGTAGGAAAATAACATTTTAAAGTAGAAAACTCAAAAGTTGAAAAATTCAGATTTAAAGAACTTTTATGTATATAACTATTCCCAAACCTTTATCCAGCCTGAGTTTTCTGAGGATCCTAAGTCCCCTTCATCAATAATGTGCTTCAAAACAGTGTCTTTGTAGGAAAAGCACGCCACTTTAGAGGAGCAAAGAGAGGTCGAACAAGGTTCATAGCTTTAAATGTAAAGTGAGCGCTGTATGAGTTTCTTCCTCTTAAAATAACATTGCTTATTATTGAAGTCAATACTTTAACAATATTTGCGGAGCAGTTTAAACATTTTAGGGCATATATACAATCTCTGATGTAAGCATGGAAACTACGTTATCTCCATTTAATTACACAAGAAAAATTAGAATGAAATTTAATGATTTTTCTCAACTAGTTTTGCAAATTCGGTCTTGAATTCAAGGTTTTCTGTGTTCTTCTATTTTTCCTTCTTCTTTTGGTAACCAGAGTATTTTTGAGGTGTTTCTGCCCCAAATACCACTTGTCTTTTTTTTTTTACAAAAGATTTTGGTGTATAATTAGGTCAAAGAGCTAATGAAGCTTCCCTGGAAGATTTTTCATTCAGAAAATGAAATGTAGAATGCTCTCTGGAGCTGTGAATGACCAAAGGAGGGTGGCTATATTCAAGACAGCAGTTTAACCTTCATTGTTAGGAAACCTAGGCTAAGCGATCCCAGTTCAAAGATTCTTCAGTTATCCAGAGACTAGATTGTTTTCCAAAGCTTAATTGATAGGTCTTAAAAGGGCTTTTTGACATAGAATGTCCACATTGCTAGAGACATCATATAAATATAGGAAAATTTACACTTGTCTAAACAGCTAAATAAAGAAGGGTAAATGAGGAAGAGGCCTATGGATCTTAATAATAATACCTTGTCAGAATGGCCATCATCAAAAAATCTACAAACAATAAATGCTGGAGAGGGTGTGGAGAAAAGGGAACCCTCTTGCACTGTTGGTGGGAACATAAATTGATACAACCACTATGGAGAACAGTATGGAGGTTCCTTAAAAAACTAAAAATAGAACTACCATAGGACCCAGCAATCCAACTACTGGGCATATACCCTGAGAAAACCATAATTCAAAAATAGTCATGTACCACAATGTTCATTGCAGCTCTATTTACAATAGCCAGGACATGGAAGCAACCTAAGTGTCCACTGACAGATGAATGGTTAAAGAAGATGTCTTTATCCATTCATATGTACAATGGAATATTACTCAGCCATAAAAAGAAACGAAATTGAGTTATTTGTAGTGAGGTGGATGGACCTACAGTGTGTCATACAGAGTGAAGTAAGTCAGGAAGAGAAAAACAAATACCGTATGCTAACACATATATATATGAAATCTAAAAAAAAAATGGTTATGAAGAACCTAGGGACAGGACGGGAATAAAGTTGCAGTCCTACTAGAGAATGGACCTGAGGACACAGGGAGGGGGAAGGGTAAGTTGGGACAAAGTGAGAGAGTGGTATGGACATATATACACTACCAAATATAAAATTGATAGCTAGTGGGAAGCAGCCACATAGCACAGGGAGATCAGCTCGCTGCTTTGTGACCACCTAGAGGGGTGAGATAGGGAGGGTGGAAGGGAGGGAGATGCAAGAGGGAAGAGATATGGGGATATATGTATATGTATAGCTGATTCACTTTGTTATAAAGCAGAAACTAACACACCATTGTAAAGCAATTATACTCCAATAAAGATGTTTAAAAATAAATAAATAAATAAATAAAATAGCTGTGTGCATGCAAAAAATAATAGTAATAATACCTTGGTAGAGAGGAGAGGTGTTGTTCAAATAAATGGCTAAAAACCACTCCTCCACGTGTAAACCATTGCCAGAGCTTGTTAGGGCCTTTCTCTTACAATCTATTCTGCATAGCATACCTAGAATAATGTCCCTAAGTGCCACATTGCTTGAGTACCTCTTTTCTTTGTAAACAGTCAACAGAAGAGAGGCAGCATAGCAAAGGGAAAATATATGGGTTTATATTTAAGGCAAACAATCCCAAGACTAGCTGTTTATTTACTAACTGATCTTGTAAAATTATTTAATGAATTTTCCTTGTATAAACTGAAACTTCCTAAATGTGTCTTGTATTCTACTATCTCAGTATTTTGTGGATACATTCCTCTTTCTCAAATGCTCACTCCTTTATTTGTACTTACCTAAAACCACCCAGTCTTCAAGACTCAACTCAGTTTACTTCCCTGGATCAAGTAAGATAAAAAATGTTTCTTCCTATCCTGGTTTTCAATACTTCTAAATTTGGTCCTGTCATATGACATTTATCAGAAAAAAATATTACTTAAGATATACATATATGTCTTCTAGTGAAATATCGTAAACACAGTAGGAACTCAGTAATGCTATAACAGCTACCACTGTTCAAGGGGGTCAATGATTGTCTTAGAAATATTAATAATTGGTTGACAAAAAGATCAACTGAGGACAAATTTGATTGTAAACCTAAAAGAAAATCTTATACGGAAATATAAGAACCCTTTCCTAGTCAATATTTTTATTGCCTTGAAAAAGGACATCAATGTAATGTTCTTTAAATCTACCAATAACATCAAATGGGAAATAACATACATTACATTGGAAGGCAAAATCAGCATGCTCTTCAATGCCAAGACTTTCATACTCACATGCAAATCCAATCTGACTAATTTTATTCAGAATATTTCCCACAAAACCACTCAACTCTTGATATAGTTGCAAGTATTTTATTGCAGCTATAATCAATTCTTAGAACACTGACAAATTATTTTTAAAAATATAGAAGGGGAAAGCCAACAAAAGTCATTTTTTAATAACATTTTTTCCCTCAGTGTAAAATCCCTTGCATTTGTTTCCTTAAAATAGTTATGTGACTCTTCATTGTTTCCACTAAGTGAAAGCCTGCAAGATTTTCTCCTCTCTTCTTCCCTGCTTCTCTACTCTCCCCCCCATCCCTTCATCACCTCTCTTCTTCTCTCTTACACACACACACACACACACACACACACACACACACACACACACACACACATATCTCAATCAGTAGAGCAAACCAGAAGAGAAGTTAAGACAGGAGGGTAGTCTCCTCTTGCCCTAAAATCACAACACTTACTTAGATGGCAATACTCTGATTTCCTAGAAGGCTGCCCTACTGTTACATTTTTGCTTTTTAAATAAAAGTTGTAAATAGCACAAATATCACTGGCTGGGTTATCTAGTACTTAAACCTTCTCCAACTAGATTTTTGTGGTGTCTTTCCTTCGACTTCTGTCTGTTCACTTTGCCTTTTATTATTTTGCTCCTCAGAATCATCAAACTCAGTGTGACAGATCCTTTAAAATTACAACCAACTTACAGGAAAATATTAAAAGAAAAGTATATTACACATATATTTGATTTATAGAAAAATGTATACATAAGGTATTTTGTGTTTTTAAAATATAATTTATTTCCTGCCAGTTTTCAAAGAATGATCATTTGAGAGGGCAAAGAAAATCAACAAAAACAAGTGAAGGAAATGGTGTAAATTAAACTATGATAAGGAAAATTTGAAGTCATATAGGATTAATTCTTTTTATTTTATACTAAAGGTAAAAATACTCAAATTATTGAATAAAAGCAGAAAGAAGAAAAATATACCTATTATCCCATGATTCAAGTATAACCCCTGTCAATATTTTGCTGATTCCTTCTAATTCTTTTCTTTTTTGAAATTTAAGTATAGTTGATTTGCAGTATTGTGTTAGTTGCAGGTATACAGCAAAGTGATTCAGTTATTTTTTTCAGATTATATTTAAGTATAGGTTATTACAAGATATTGAATATAATTCCCTGTGCTCTACAGTAAATCTGTGTTGCTTATCTATTTTATGCATAGGAGTTTGTATCTATTAATCTCATGCTCCTAATTTGTCCCTCCTTCTCTCCTTCTTCCCTTTGGTAAGCATAAGTTTGTTTTCTATGTCTGTTTCTGTTTTATATATAGATTCATTAGTATTCTTTTTAGATTCCACATATAATTGATATCACATAACATTTGTCTTTCTCTGACTTACTTCACTAAGTATAGTATTCTCTAGGTCCACCCATGTTGCTGCAAATTTAATATTTTATTCTTTTTATGGTTGAATAATATTCCATTATATACATATACCACTTATTCTCAAGCCAATTGTCTGTTGATGGGCACTTTCTTCCTTTCCATTAGTTGTCTTTTCATTTTGTAGATGATTTCCTTTGCTGTGCAGAAATTTTTGCTGTGCAAAAATTTTACTGGGACCTTTAGGTCCCATTTATTTTTGCTTCTATTTCTTTTGCCTTGGGAGACTGATCTAAGAAAATATTGCCATGATTTATGTCCAAGAATGTTATGCCTATTTCCTCTTCTAGGAGTTTTATGGTGTTAGGTCTTAAATTTAAGTCTTTAAAACATTTTGAGTTTATTTTTGTATACAGTGTGAGAGAGTGTTCTAATTTCTTTGATTTACATGTGGCTGTCCAGCTTTCCCAACAACATATGTTGAAGAGACTGCCTTTTCTCCATTGTTTATTCTTACTTCCTTTGTCATAGATTAATTGCATGGGTTTATTTCTGGGCTCTCTATTCTGTTCCATTGCTCTATATGTCTGTTTTTGTGCCAATACCATGCTGTTTTGATTACTGTAGCTTTGTAGTATTGTCTGAAGACTGGAAGCATTGTGCCCTCAGCTTTGCTCCTTTTCCTCAGGATTGCTTTTGTAATTCTGGGCCTTTCATTGTTCAATATAAACTTTAGAATTATTTGTTCTAGTTCTGTGAAAAATGTCATGGGGATTTTGATAGGGATTGTATTAAATCTGTAGATTTCTTTGGATAGTATGGACATTTTAATATTAATCCTTCCAATCCAAGAGCATGGGATATCTTTCCATTTCTTTGAATCATTTTCAATATCCTTTATCAACGTTTTATAGGTTTCAGCATATAGGTATTTCACCTATTTGATTAAGTTTATTCCTAGGTATGTTTTGGACACAATTTTAAACAAGATTTTAAAAAATTTTTCTCTTTCTGTTCCTTCATTATTAGTATAAAGAAATGGAACAGACTTATGTATATTAATCTTTCATCCTGCTACTTTGCTGAATTAATTTATTACTTCTAACAGTTTTTGTGTGGACACTTTAGGATTCTCTATATAGAGTATCATGTTATCTGCAAAGAGTGACAGTTTTACACCTCTTCCCTTCCAATTTGGATACCTTTTATTTTATTTTTTATTTTTTACTTTTTTGGCTGCTTGCTGGGGCTAGGACTTCCAATACTAATTTAATAGAAGTGGTGAGACTGGGCATCCTTGTCTTTTTCCTGGATTTAGCATGAAGACTTCTAGCTTTTCACCATCGTGTATTATATTGGCTGTTGGTTTGTAATAAATGGTTCTTATTATGTTGGAATACATTCCCTCTGTCCCAACTTTGATGAGAGTTTTTCTCATAAATGAGTGTTGAATTTTGTCAAATGCTTTTTCTGCTTCTCTGAGACGATCATGTGTTTTGTGTCTTTCCTTTTGTTAATGTGGTGTATCACATTGCTTGATTTGCATATGTTGAACCATCCTTGCAACCCTGGAATGAATTCAACTGCATCATGGTGTATGATCCTTTTTACTAATAAACAAAATATTTTGTTGAGAATTTTTGCATCTATATTCATCAAAAATATTGGCCTATAATTCTCTTTTTTTGTAGTGTCTTTGGTTTTGGTATGAGGGTGATGGTGGCTTCATAGGATGAATTTGGGAGTGTTCCCTTCTCTTCCATTTTATGAAATAGTTTCAGAAGAATAGGTATAAGTTCTTCTTTGTATGTTTTGTAGAATTTTCCGGTGAAGTCTTCTGGTCCTGGGCTTTTGTTTGCCAGGAGGTTTCTTGGTTTTTTGTTTTGTTTTGTTTTTCTGTAGTTGTTGTTGTTGTTTTACAGACTCTATTTCACTTTTAGTGATCAGTCTGTTCCAATTGTCTGTTTCTTCTTGACTCAGTTTTGGCAGGCTCTGTGTTTCTAGAAACTTGTTCATTTCTTCTAGATTGCCCACATTTTTTTGGCATTTAACTGTTCATAGTATTCTCTTATGATTTTTTTGTACTTCTGCCATACTTGTTGTTATTTCTCCTATTTCATTTCTCATTTTATTTATTTGGGTCCTCTCTATTTTCTTCTTGGTGAGCCTGGCTAAAGGTTTGTCAATTTTGTTTGTCTTTTCAAAAAACCAGCTCTTGGTTTCATTGATCTTTTCCATTATTTTTTAATCTCTATTCATTTCCTCTCTCATCTTTATTATTTCCTTCCTTCTGCTGACTTTGTGTTTTGTTTGTTCTTTTTCTAATTCTTTTAGGTGGTAGTTGAGGTTGTTTATTTGAGATTTTTCTTGTTTCTTGAGGAAGGCCTCTACTACTATGAACTTCCCTTGTAGAATTGCTTTTACTGCATCCCATAGATTCTGTAATGTGTTTGCATTTTCATCTGTCTCAGAGTAATTTCTAATTTCTTCTTTGATTTCATTGTTGACCCATTTTTTTAGTAGCATGTTGTTTAGGCTCCATGTGTTCATTCTTTTCCAATTTTTCTTTTTGTGGCTGAATTTCAGTTTCATATAATTGTGGTTAGAAAAGATGCTTGAAATCATTTCTATCATCTTAAATTTGTGGAGGTTTGTTTTGTTACCTAGTATGTGGTCTATCCTAGAGAATATTTCATGAACACTTGAAAGGAATTTGTATTCTGCTTTTTTTGCATGTAGTGTCCTGTAGATATCAATTAAGTCTAACTGGTCTGTTGTGTATTTTAGGACATCTGTTGCCTTATTGATTTACTGTCTTGATGATCTGGACATTGATATCAGTGGGGTATTAAAATCTTCTACTATTTTTGTATTATTTTTAATTTCTCCCTTTTTGTTTATTAGTATTTGTTTTATATATCTAGGTGCTCCTATATTGAATATGTATATGTTAATAAGTGTAGTATCCTCTTCTTGTATTGATCCCTTTATCATTATATAATGCCCTTCTTTGTCTTTCTTTAGGACTTTGTCTTAAAGTCTATTTTGTCTGATATTAGCATTATTGCTCACACTTTCTTCTCATTTGCCTTAGCATGAAATATCATTTTTCATCTCATTACGTTCAGTCTGTGTGTGTCTTTCACCCTGACGTGAGTCTCTTGTAGGTAGCATATTTTGGGTTCTTGATTTTTTATCCAATCTGTCAATCCATGTCTTTTGATCAGAGCATTTAGTCCATTGACATTTAAAGTAATCATTGATGTGTATGTACTTATCTCCATTTTAATCCTTGTTTTCCAGTTTTTCCTTTTTGTAGTTCTTCTTTATTCATTTCTTTTTTTTTCCTTTTTTGCTTTGATGATTTTCTTTTGTAATATGTTTTTGTTTTTTGTATTTTGTTAATCTTATGTATGTTTTCGATTTGTGGTTACCATGGAGTTCAAGTATGTTGATCCATAACTGTATCTACTTGCTGATAGCCATTCAAATTCAAACACATTCTAAAAGATCTACATTTTATACTCCCCTCCCACACATTTTGTAATTTTGATGTCCTATTTTATATCTTCATGCTTATCCTTTTACTGTTAATTGTGGTTATAATTGCTTTTTATATTTTTTTAGTGTTTTTTAATCTATATACTTGCTTATTTAAGTGATCTTCAATCATTATATATTTTCCATTCTTATTGTGAGTTTCCCTTTCCTATAGATTCTTGCTTCTTTTCTATTCAGAGAAGACCCCTCAATATTTCTTTTAAGGTCAGTTTAATATTGCAGAATTCTTTTAGTCTTTTGCTTATCTGAGAAATTCTTGATCTCTCCTTCTATTCTAACTGATAATCTTACTGAGTAGAGTATCCTAGTTTGCTGGGGTTCCCTTTCAGGACTTTCAATACATCATGCCACTTCCTTCTGGCCTGCAAAGTTCCTGCAGAGAAATCAGCTGATAGCCTTATGTGGGTTCCCTTGTAATTGACTTTGTTTTTCTCTTGCTGCCTTTAGAAACCTCTCTTTATCTGTAACTTTTGCCATTTAAATTATTATATGTCTTGGTGTGGGTTTGTTTGGGTTCATCTTCTTTGGGACTCTTCTTTCTTGAACTCGGGGTCTAGTACACTGGTGAGGTCTGTTTTATTGTTTGTTCTTTCAGGTGTTTCTCTTGTTCTTTTAGTTGGAAATAGTTCCTCTGCTTTTTCATTTTACTTAAATTTTTCTGTCTGTATCAGTTTAGGAGAAACAATTATCTTCTCTGGTCTTGAAAGGGTGTTTTTATGTGGGAGTTTCCTTGTGTAGACTGTGTGTTTCCAATGTTTTTGGTGAGAGGGCTGGTTTTGTTATGGACGCCAGCCATGTCTTTCCTCAGGGTGTGCTGCATGTTATCCCTTTAATATGAGGTGTGGTTTGTGTTGTGGTATCTGGAGCCTGTGCTGGATGTGACATGGGGCTTCCTTTCTGCTCCATGCTGTCATTGCCCTGTCAGGGGTGGGATCTGCTCCCCATTAGTTGGAGTAGAAGTCCCGAGGGTTAGGTTTGATCTGGCTCCATTTTCCTCAAGTGCATTCTCTTCCCCAAAGGAGGTGAGCATTAAAACAAGTCGCCTGTGCTACAGAGGACCTGTGTGCCACATGTGTAGCATCTGCAGTTCTGCTCAGAAGTGTCCCCTTCTCTGATATGTTCATCCTAGATCTAGTGCAAGTCTGTTGTGTGGAGTAGGCTAGGGCTGAGGGTACGGGTGCTGTGGCTGCAGGAATTGAGGTGGTATGCTATCACCAGAGATCTGTGGTATTTCTGTGGCACTTCTGTGGCAGACTTGTCCCAGGACCTGTCTGCCCCAGATCTAGCACCAAGCTGTGGTGTGAAGTGGGTGAAACTAGGGTACTCCCACTGGTAGATGAACTGCTGCATGCTCCTAAGCATGCAGACAAGGGTTGTTACTGCCCCACCTGGACCATACTATGGCCCTCCAGCTCCTGGTTGTCTGCATAGCTCTAGGAGTCCACTCCCAGGGCCTGTCTTCCAGAGATTCAGGGCTTAGCCATTGCACACTATTGTGATGCTGCCCCATGTGTGCTCTAACAGTGTCCTCTACAGCTCTGCCCAGATCATACCCCAAATGTCCTAGTCTCTCTCTGTATAGCTTGTCCAAGTATCTGCCCAGATCACATGCTAAGCTGTGGAGTGGAGTGAGAAGGGCCTCGGTGTTCTCCTCTTCTCAGAGAGAAGAGGTGTGAGGTGGCAGCCCCCAGTGAAGGGCTTTCTCCGCTCTGAATGTCAGCAAGCCAGCACGTGCACACTCCTCAGGATTAGAGTCTAGGCTTCTCCAGTCCTTCTATCAGAAAGTGGGTTTCCCATCAGGCAACAGGGGGCTGTCTTCTCTGCACAGGACCACAGGACTGCGATATCCAGATTGTGGTTTGACTTGCTCACTCCCCCGGTTAAGGATCTGCCCATGTGGACCTCCTCCTCCTTACAGATACCTCTGAGGGGTGCAGGTACCAACCCAATGCCTTTTATTCCCTCCTACCTGGTTAACTGGAGGTCTTTCTTGCAGCTTGGGTTTTATAAGAGTTCTTTTCAGTTTCCAGTTAGTTTTCATGAGAATTGTTCCACATGTAAATATATTTTTGATGTGATTGTGGGGGGAGGTTAGTGTCATGTCTTCCTACCCCACCATCTTCCTCATCTCTTAATTCTTTTCTAAGTATCTTTTTTTAGGTTATAATTATGTTGTATATATAATCGCACATTATTTTTTTCACATAACATTGTCATATGAATTTTAAAAACAAAAGCTTACAAACAACCCAAAATAACTGTTACTGCAGTCAAGCGTTTTGCTTAGTTATGAGTTTTTTTATAAGAAAAAAACATAGGAAAACCAAACAAACAAACAAAAGCAACCTGGTGTGCTCTGTTTTTGTCTTTGCCTGATAAGAGAAACCTTATGATGTCAACAGGACTAGTAAAGTCTTCCTAGTACTAATTTCTAATGGAAAGTCATATGGTGTATTATATGAGGCTAAATACGAGAATAGAATGAGTAGTCTTGCCAATTTCTGTGTTGTACCAATTTCTCATGAAATAAAATAAAAGAAAGAACTACATTGCTTACTCTGGCTACAGTCCAAATATTGAGTAGATTAAATCACCTTCCTTTTAAGATAAGCTATCACTGTTGCAGTGGTGTTTTCACTATGAATGGGAGCATAGGTAGCTATACAGGAGTCTAACTGACCATGAGTCTCCTGGCGGATTGTCATTGCCACAGGGAAGAATGCCAATGCCAGTCTTCACCTTTACACCACTGCGTATAGGACCACCAATAAATATAGAAAACCTAGGAAGCTAATCAAGCTGCAAATAACTAATAATAATGCTGTCTATTTGAGAAGCATTTCTAAGGTCTTGTATTCTTTCTTGTCAAGACATTCAGAAGTGACTAGAGGGATACAGAGCAATAGGCAAAGATAGTGACAATGAGACTCTGGGGAACTGAAAAAAGACCCAACTAAAAGGAACTTTTTTCCCTACCTTGACTTCCTTTCATGGTATCTCAGTCTACCACTACAAAATGCTTTTTTGGATTTATTTAAGAAGATACACACAGTGTATATCTTTGGCAGGAGTGTCAATCCTTCTATCTATTTTCTAGATTCCATTCCCCTTGGTCTCATCAAAAGTAACATGTCTCTCTGTTGTATCTCTATGTCTCTCAGTGCTCTATCCTTTGTCTTCAAGCAAGCCCATTTTCTTTCACTATTTAAATCTTTTAGAACTAATGATATCTAATGATTATGTACTTTATCCTTGTAACAATATTGAGTTATGACTACCCTTGATTTTCAGATAGGAAACTATAGCCCAAACAAGCTAATTCAATGGCCAAAGTTATGGCTACTAAATAGTAGAATCAAGGTTCAATCTTCATACCTGTTTAACTCCATTCCCATTTCTTTGTATAGCATCAACAGATGCTTTTTTCCCCATTATTCTACTTGTTGTCCATTCTTTTTCCTTTCCTTCAGTGCTTTCATTTTAACACTGAATTTTTTTTCTCTCTCTCTACCTTTCCTATCCCCCTTGAACTCCCTGCGGTTTGCCATCTGAGCAATCATCAGGCCAAAACTACTCTTTTGTAGGTTGATGAAGTTAATTTAGTGGCTTTCTTGTAATCCTTAGTTCTTCCCAGTGTTCTCACAAATGCAGTGTTGAACACCCAGTCCTTAAAATCTGTATTGCCCTTATTAACATGACATTGCTATTTCCTTTTTTCATTCTTCCCAAAACTAAAATTAGTTTTTTAAACCACCTTTCTTAGCTTTTGCTACAATGTATTATTGGTTAAGGAATTATCTAAAACAGAATCAGATTCAAATATCAATTCTACCATGTATTGTCTGTGTGATCTTGTCCAAGTTCCCTAATATCGCTCAACCTTAGCTGCCATCATCTACGAAAGGTAGCTTAGAGAGAGGAAAATCGCTCATAAAGCACACAGTATGCAATGGATACTCAAGACATGTTTGTCCACAAACCTAAAGTTAACATAATAAAGCACTTCAAATGAATTAACTGTTGCTTACATTATGGAGATGTGTACCATATCACTTTGGGGGGTGCCTAAAAGGCAGGCAGCCTGCCATGGAATAGTTCTGCTTGGCCTACAGCACCATGGACTTGTCACATAGAAACTAAAATTACAACAACAATAAAATTAAAAAGAAGGAACATCAAATAAACAGAATATGACCCACATATTCTGTTTATATAATACTTGTTGATCAGCCCCATTAAATTAAGAGATAATAATAATATATCATGGCACTAAAGAACTGTAAACTTGAAATAGGGAACCAAGTATGAAAGAGAACATCCAACCCAAAATTCCCATTAGGTGTTAAGGTAATGAAGTCAATGGATGTGCACATTAGAGAGAATTCAGTTGTGAAGCTCATCATTGGAAGTAACCATATTAGGAATGTCTTCCAGATTAACTATTATGGTAGGTAGAATAATGCCTCCCCCCATCACCACTAAAGATGCCCATGTTCTAATCCCTGGAATTCTTGAATATGCTATATTACATGTCAAGTAAAAATTATATTTTCAGATGGAATTTCAATCGATAAAATCAGCTGACCTTGACATGGGGAGATTATAAGGGGTTATCTGGGTGGGCCCACTCTAATCACAAGGACCCTTAATAAGTGAAAGAGGGGAGCAAAATAGTGTCAGACTCAGAGATATTGGAAATGCTGGCTTTGAAGATAGAGGAAGCTGCTAAGAGCCAAGGAATGCATGCACCTCTAGAATCCGGAAAATGTAAGGAAATGGATTTTTCCCTAGAACCTCTAGAGAAGAACATAGCCTTGCACACCTCTGATTTTACCCACAAATACTTATTTTGGAAATTCAAACTCCAGAACTGTAAGAAAATATTCTTATTGTTTAAAGTTCTAAGTTTATCATAACTTTTTTATGGCAGCAATAATAATACAACTGTTATACTATTATTTGAAGTTTCCCTTGTGGTAACTCTCAAGGTAAAATAAATAAACAGAAACTAATGGTGGTTGAGTTTTCCCCAGGGAATAATGATGATCCCTTGGGAGTGCCACCCCTCCAAAAAATAAACACACAAAAAAAATCTTCTTAAAATTGCAGATTTTTCTAGGAGCTAGAATCAAATTTGAGTGGATATGTTTTTGAGAAAAGAATTTTCTTTAAGGAATAACGACACACACATATAATTGTAAATAGGTCCTGATGCTCATGGGATGTTTTAGACAATAATACCTCCTGAAGGCTGAAAACAGCAGAAAATTCATGCCTCTTTAACTTTGTTCTTTATTGTCAACCTACATCCCAATGAATGAAAATCCTAGGGAAAAAGTATCTTCATAAAAAATAATACATCATGCTAATTTCTTATAACTTTTGACAATATCTGTGTTTTATGATACCAAGCCAATAAATAAAAACAAAAAATATAAATTGATTATACACAATGATAGCAGTCAGAATATTTGTAAAAAAAAAAAATCGTTTACCACACTTGATAACTTAGCCATATCTTTAAGCCTGGATTTTCTTCAACTCAGATCACTTGGAAATAAAGGACAGCATAGAATTCCTTAAAGTGGAATCTAGCTGTGTATCTGTCATAAGGAGATGATATAAGACTGAGTCACTTAATTTAAATGTCTCTAATGGAATAAACTGGAGTCTTAATTAGGTCTTAATTAGATCACCCCTTAGCTGAAGGTTGTGATAAACAACTATTCAAGTGGTGCTTCCTTAGCCGGAGCACAAATTGCTATGATTATGAATTAGTTTCATTTTGTGCTTCCAGGAAGCTACATCACTTTGAGGTGGAATCTCCTATGAGATTCAAAGTCTAGGTGAGAAAAGTATGATTTATACACCCAAACATCCATCTTTGGGAATAGTCTCCAAAATAAAATGTTATTCTTTTTGTAGTTAGAGCTGCTATAAACAATTAACTAGGAGGCCACATGAGAACATTAGAAAAAGAAATGTGTGTGCCATCTGAACATCTGGGTTTGTTTTCTCTCCTGGCTTGAGGAAAACTCCATGTTAAAACCTCAAGAAATATTTTACTATCATTCTTCATCCAATCTCAATTAAATAGGACGTGTTTTTATACCTTTGGTGGTTTTGAGGTTTTGGCATGGCTTACTCATTTGGGGTTGGATCCTTTTGTATCATTACAGCTGTTTTCAATATTGACATTGAAAACTAGAGGAAATGTATTAACTTTACTACATTACTGAGTGCTGTTGATGCTTTACTTTTTCTAGCACTTGTTTTAAGTGACCTGCTGTAGATTAATCCAAAATAATTCTTTTGATATATTGAGTTTCTTATCAAGATAGATACATTATGAGTTGCCTGTGCATCAAGTAGTCCCTTTACTCATGCAAAAGTGCATTTTAATCTTCAGCAAAAGATGAGTAACTTTGGTCATGACAGTCTTTAAAGAATTAGAATGACAAATTTTAGTAGGTCTTTCAAAAATGATAATGATAATATATACATTATCAAACTAGCCAGTTCTAATCTCTCATAACTCTCCCAATCCCACTGATAACAAAGAACATTTTTTAATTAGTAGTTAATCATCATGACAACTAGTCAAATTTACCAATTTCAAGAAATTTAGACTATTTTCAAACCTAAGCTATGATATCCCACATTAGAATTTAAGGAAAGTCCAAGGAATAGTGCTAGCAGTGATGGCAGTAATACCTGAATAAAGTGATTAAATTTTTATTAAAATTTCAAAGCACCTCTATGCTGCTGCTTATTTTGTCATCTGTGAAGCAGGCTGTGTAGGATTATTAAACATTTTGGAAAACAAGAGAAGTGAGGTCCAAGGAAATTAAATATCTTGTGTGAGATGACACTTTCATGAAGTGGAAAATCTAGGTTTCTTGGACTTAGCCCTACAGTCTTTACTGTCAGCAGTTTTCTTTACTAGTTTCCCTTATGACTAGAAGAATGATCTGGACACCTTTCTACTAAATCTCTCTAGAAAATATATTAACGAATTTGTGGGAAAAAAACTCTGAACACAGTGTTATTCAGGGACTCAATTAGAGTGTGATATTTTGCAGCTTCTGTCATCTAAAGAACAAAACTATACTTGGCAAAAAGGACCAAATCTTAGGTGTTAATCATTATAAAAAACTTGTCTTGAGTTTGGTTCTGCTAGTCTATGCATACCTAATCTAAGAAACATGACAAAATTATTGATGGGATAATAGGGGCAGTTGCTTAGGGGCAAGAAATGTCCTGGGGACTTAGTGTTTCCAATTTCACCAGGACTCTTATTTCTTCATGACAAATTCTTTACTTAACCTATCTCTAACTACTAACTTATTTAGTCTATAAATAGCAATGATACTATGGAATAATTTTTTAATGCTAGTAAAAATTCTGCAATTACAAATTTTAGTAAAAGGCCAAAATGTTATTTTTAAAAAGTGTTATTTAAAAATGTTTTAAAAACGCATAGTACCTTAAATATCTTGTTCACTGAATTTCTAGCCAAAATTAAGATTAAATTTATTCAATAATCTCTCAAATGATATCAGTGTGTCCAATGATTGTGTCCAAGTTGTCTCCTTATTTGAACAATGATAACATGAATATTAATGTAACATAATGTAAAATGGAAGTTATAGTTGAAGTACCATGACAGTATATACCATGTTCCAAAGAGGGGTTCAAGTGCATGATTCCAGAAGTGTCTATCAACCATGACTTTTAAACCTTTCATCCCCACTGGGGAGATAAGAGGGCTTGAGCTGGTTAGAGATGGTGATAAAATTTTGGTAGAGAAATATTAGCATGTTGCTTAAAACAACATCTATAGATAAGGGTTATAGGAGGTCCTGTCTCTCACCCCGAGCATAAGGACAGGGACTTTAATTGGGAACTCTCAGAACATCCTGTATGGTTCCATTTATTCTGTGGGACACCATGGATTGGTGTCTGACATACACCAAAGAAATCTGAAGGTGTTCTGAGTGATAAACCAGTTGCTTTGATGGTGGTGAAAAGGAACTGTTGTTATTGTCTAAGAATTGGCCTGAACTCACAAATCTTTTCAGGTTTTCAGGGTAATGAAAGCATGAGAATTTTCTTTGGTATATATGCATAAAAAAAGAAAAGAAAACCAGCATTGGGCATTTTTAAACATAATTCAAGTTCTCAGCAGAAAGAAGCTGGACATAATAACAGATGCCTAGGATGTGAGAAAGAAATCACAAGGGAAAAGTTAGAATGGAGATGATTCACCAGTGCTTAGGAAACCTCAGTTGAGTGATCAAAGTGATGGGAGTTTTTTAGAAAGAGTCATGTTCAGAGGGTGGTAGGTCTCCACAATGACACCAGTCGTTAGAAACTTTCCTGCTTCTATTTCCTCCCACTACTCCAATCATAAAGGGGGACTGAAAACTAAAATTAACAAGACAGGAAAGGAAGAATAAAAGTATTTGGTAGAGATGGGATAAGGAACTACATACCCCTTTTCCCATCTTCTAGATTCTCATTTATAGTAAACAAGTCAGGGAATTAATTTTAACTTGAAAGCAAGATGGAAGCTATCACTATCACTTAGGCCTAAACAATTGGTTTCTAAACTGAGATGTTGCTGTGTGGATTGAAGAGACTGGAGAATCATTTTTGCTACTTATAATTAACCAGAAGAGACATTGGGGCCTGCCACAGAGTAAATTTAAAGGAACTGTAAGAGGCATGTTGCTCTCTGGGGAGAGTCCATTGAGTCCTGTAGTAGGCTGTTGTAAAACCAGAAATAATAATCACTAAGAACATGGCAAATTTATTTGAATGGTCTACAGTGTAATTCATGATTTTTGACTTTCCTTCTAACTCTAAACTTCCAACTTACGTTTTCAGACTCAGAACATCTTTCTTTTGATATCTATAATCTACTTCTGTTCTCAAGTTCCCATTCTGTTCCTAAAAATATAAAGCAATAGGTTCTGTTTTTCCTAACAGCCTGAGAACATTTTGAACTGTGTTATGGAAAAATAGAAATCTACACAGCTTTTAAGCTATAGTATTAAATACATGCATTTCCCTCTCTCTCTCTCTCTCTTTTTTTTTTTTTGGTACGCAGGCCTCTCACTGTTGTGGCCTCTCCCGTTGTGGAGCACAGGCTCTGGACGTGCAGGCTCAGTGGCCATGGCTCACAGGCCCAGCCGCTCCACGGCATGTGGGATCTTCCCGGACCGGGGCACGAACCCGTGTCCCGTGCATTGGCAGGCGGACTCTCAACCACTGCACCACCACATTTCCCTCTCTTTTATGAAAGAGCAGGTAGTGATAGAACAACGTGTAGGGAATTAATAATAGAATGGTAGCTGAATTAGTTTAGACATGTTCCTCTTTGGCTGTGATTTCAAGCTAATGATGAAAGAGTAGCAGTAGTATGCAGTAATGGCCTCTTCCACCATTGCTTTTCAAAACTGCACTCAATAAACCACAGCCTGCCAATACTACTTTAATAATCAGCTGTATAGTGAAGAGCAATATAGAAGCACTTCCATATTTTATAGTAACTAAGAATCACTCCTATCTATAATTACAGCCAATACTTGGACAAAAAGAGAAAGACTTAATTTTCTTAGTGTCTTCATGCATGGAAAAACAATCAAGTTTTCCCTTTTTTTTAAATTGCATTGACTGGCCCTAGCTGGGTTTACTTTTCCAAATTGTAAGCAAGCCAGGCAATTGCACTGTTAAAATAAAGTCTTTAAACATCTAGCTGTTATTTTATTTTCTGTAATCCTAATGGCCGTGATAAGAATCTTCCCAAGTCACATTTATCTTTTGCTCTTACTCCCTCAAGGGCTAGGCCAACTCTCTATTCACTGAACTTAAATCTTGATTAAGTTTTAGCTGGAAGGTAATAAAGCCAAAAACTGGAATATGGAATAGTCCGTTATTGATGGAATCTTGCCTTAAGAAACAGTGGGGGAAGCAATAATAAATGTTCTCTTGTTAAAAATTGTGCTAAGCTAATGGGTCTGACTTTGTTGAGTTACTGATGAAATGCAAGAGAGTTTGACACAGCATGTTCACAAAGTGAACAAGAGTGTAGAAAGGATGGAGGGGGTGAGGTCTCAAAAGATTTTATTTTCAGGCCTTGTAAATTAATCTTACTGAATGATACATAGCTACTCCAAACTTGGCATTGATGTCTAGTTCACGTTGTGTCTAGTGTATGACAATGCTGAGTTGTCTTGACTATTTTATTATACAACCTCAAACAGAAGAAGATACCATATTTTGGTATAAGTGATAAAATAAATTCTTTTTCATAGACATTAATTATTGTATCAGGAACTTTTAGGGATTTCTATTCACTAGTAATACCTATTTTCTTGTATTTTATGATCATATTATGTTGACTTTTCCATCATGTTCTCTACAATGTTAAAAGAGGCTTGTTTAAATCTCCCACTGTATTTGTAGAGTTCATTATTTCTTCTCATAGATCTATCATTTTTTGCTTTCTGCATTTTATTAGGTATATACAAATTTTTAATGGTTATATGTCCCTGGTGAATCTTTACCATTTGGAATTCCTCTTCTTACCTCTAGTATCTTTTCTGCACTAAAGCTTAGTTCATGAGATGTTGACATGGCTGCACAGCCTTTCTTTTGGATATAGTTTGTCAAGTACTTATTTTTCCCTCAACTTTCTTCTATTAGTTTTGTATCAGTATGTTTATGTGTGCCTCTTGTAGACAACTCACAGTTAAGTTTTTGAAACTTTAAGTGCAGTTTGAAAATATTTATATTTAAATGGAATATTTAGTACAGTTACATTTTATGCAATTATTAAAATATTTGGATTTATGTTTACCATATTATTTTATTCTATGTAACATCCCTCCTGTTTCTTTTACTCTCCTTTCTTGGTTTGTCTCAGATTGTGTAGATATTTTTATCATTGCATTTTCCCCTTAATGACTGAAATCTATTAACACAATTTATGTATGAAGAAACTGAGTCATAGGAAAGGTTACCTTTAGGAAATTTCACTCAAGATTTGAAAACCTGTTGAGTACCTCCAGAGAACAATCTTTTATCCATGATGCTACTAATTCAGAAACCAAACTGAGATTATCATTAATCCCACCATATTGGAACATTGTTATAACCATAGACCTAGTATCTTTAAACTGAATTCTTTCACTTAAATTCTCTCTTTTATTGTTTCTGTTCTGTGATTTGAAACCCCAGACTTCCAATTCAGCATTAAGATTGAGGCAAGAAAATATTGTCTAGGGATAGGTTGTATATAGTCAACTCCATGAATTCCAAGATGATCCTTGCAGAGTCACATTTTCAAGAAACACATTTGGAAAGCCACAGTAGTGAAAAAAACTATCTTTCCATCTCTCCATGAGCTTAAAACAACACAAATATTAAGTATTATTAATTCCCAACAAATATATGTTTGGCTCTGTGAATAAGACCAAACAGATTAAGAATCAGAAAGTTGTTTACATGTTGCCATGTATCTCTGAAATAAGATTTTTTTTTTTTTTTTTTTTTTTTGCGATACGCGGGCCTCTCACTGTTGTGGCCTCTCCCATTGTGGAGCACAGGCTCCGGACACGCAGGCTCAGCGGCCATGGCTCACGGGCTCAGTCGCTCCACAGCATGTGGGATCTTCCCGGACCGGGGCACGAACCCGTGTCCCCTGCATTGGCAGGCGGACTCTTAACCACTGCGCCACCAGGGAAGCCCTGGAATAAGATATTTTTAAAGACAAACTTAAGGATTCTCTCAGTTTCCCAGTTTTATTAAACATTCTCAGCTGAGTTTCTTAATTTGGGTGTATTTGTGAATAGTGATAAGAGGGGGATTAGAGGCTAGCAAGCAACATCAAAGAAAATGGTCATGTAGTCTCCTATTTGGTAGCCATAAATAGTTGATAATAAAAATGCTTTAATTTCATGAAGTTCATATTTTATTATCATTCCTCCTGAATTTAAAACAAATCATCTAGGTATAATGCAGTATCAGAATAATTTGGCTGAATTGCCTTTCTAGTATTTATGGTTCACATTTTATTGGACTTTTCTCTTTGGTGAGGTTAATTTTCCTTAACTTTTCAAGTTATTATTTATGAAGAGCAATAAAATTTACTTTAGAGAGTGTAGTTTCCCAAACAGAATTGTAAACAGAGCATTGAGGAAACTCTCAAATAAAAGAATGACAGGCATTCACAGTAATTTGTACATAAAGTCAAATGTAATTTATTCAACTAATCTAAAAAGTGCATGCATGCATACACATGCATGTGTGTGCATATGTGTGTGTGTTTGTGTGTGTGTGTGTAGTTGCTGTTTTTTCTCAGTAGGGAACTTTAAATAGAAGTAAATTCAATCTTTAAATAGGGATAAATTTAAAGCTTAATGTAGACCAAATAAAAGTATTGAAGAGAGAAACTTCCAAAGTAAACTATCATTCAAATTACTGTTTTTGTGGAAAACATTTGCAATATGACAAAACTCTTTAGCATCTTTGAATTCCTTCCTGGGAGTTATGATTCTTATAAAGTCAAATTGGGTTGGACCTTTGACGCAACAAGTACCAACATTATTCCATTGGTTCAATTATGTCAGAAGACATTTTTCTGGTATCTGGCTTTGTGGTGCTTATTATAAAATCTGGGAGTAATTCCAATGCAATTAAATGAGCTCTCAGGAAGACGAAGGAAGGAGAATGGACATGGTAGGGCCTATAAATACATAATAAAAAGTGATTCTGACTTCAAATCTTATATATCAAAGTGAGAAATAATTTATTGCTTAAGCTGTTTGTATTTCTCAAAGTGTTTCTAGAAATACCATTTTGGGTACTGCTAAAAATTAATTTACAAAGAATGAAAGAATCTTAACTTCAACAATTTATAATCACATATTATTTTTGACCATGTATAATATCATGCATATTGACCACCCATTCTTTTTGTCAGGCCAAGTTCTTTTTTTAAAAAATTATTTTATTAAAGTATAGTTGATTTGCAAAGTTGTATTGATTTCTACTGTACAGCAACGTGACTCAGTTATACATATATATATATGCATTCTTTTTCATATTCTTTTCCATTATGGTTTATCACAGGATATTGAATATAGTTCCCTGTGCTATACAGTAGGACCTTGTTGTTTATCCATTCTATATATAATATTATAGTTAGCATCTGCTAATCCCAAATTTCCAATCCATCCATCATACAACCTCTCCCCCTTAACAACCACAAGTCTGTTCTCTATGTCTGTGAGTTTGTTTCTATTTTGTAGATAAGTTCATTTGTGTCATATTTTAGATTCTACATGTAAGTGATATCATAAGGTATTTGTCTTTCTCTTTCTGACTTACTTCACTTAGTATGATATTCTCTAGATCCATCCATGTTGCTTCAAGTCAGGCCAAGTTCTTATTAACATTTGTTTATTTTTTTAAAAAAGCAAGCTCTCCCTCAAATTAGAAAGATATTCCACTACATAGACTATTAAAAATCCTGGAAAGTAGAGATTTGTCTTTCTTGATATCAACAGTAGTGCCTAGAGGATCACTTATAACCTAACAGGCAAGCTATGATCCAGAAACATTAGTTTAACTGAATATAAAGAGCCACAGATTCCAAGTGAAAGTTTCAAAAAATGGGCTCAAATTGATGTGAGTGGTTATATCCAGATTTTGACCAGGAATTCTATATTTCTAGCCTGGATTGCTCAGGTTGGGTAATACAACTCTGTGATTCCAGAGTACTCTGGATGACTTCCTTTCATAGCCTTCTTCACACTGTAACCCATTGCTTCTGTACTTGTCTATCTCACAAGTACAGACTACAATCTCCTTAATTGCAGAGCCTTTATCTTGTTTACAATGTGTCCCCTCTAACTTTTACAGTATTGCAACATAGCAGAAACTCAGGATTTGTTAAATAAATGAATTGTACATTTCTAAAACCAATAAGGAAGTTAGGAAATTTCTATGAAGGGCATTGGCTCATTCAGCTGAGTTTTTGGTCTTGCTACACCAATAATCCTGTGCAATGGGAATAACTGCTCCAAACAATGAACCTAAAGTTCTGTAAGATTCTGAGGTATTGCAAGGACAATTGTATAAAATAAAATACTTAAAGTAAATATCTAGTACAATATCTGGGATATGATAGTTGTAGATGACATGAATACAAGCACCCTATATATGCACTTTGTACATATGTGGAAATAAATTATATAACTGAGTAGCTCCTTTGCAAATTATATTCATCTACAAAGTGGTCATGATACTGACATAACTACATATAAATAAAAATTATCAAAACAATATTGACCTTAAAAATTTGTAAAGAGACACTTGGCAAAGTAAAATAAGACATATATTGTTATGTATATCTATATAGAGAGATTTACAGTGATTCAAAAAAAACTACTAAAAAGATATGTCATAATATGTTTATTACTTAACTGCCTATTGCTCTGTATTGTATGATACTTAGTAATTTTCACTTAAAAAAAAGAAATTTGACATTTCTTGTGATTTTTTTCCTCTTCTTAAATAAACATTCACCTTTATACCTAACAAAAACCCAAAAAAACTAGTAAAAGTTTGAGACATACCATCTTCTTTGAACTTATAGTTATGCAAAAGGAGAAGTATGTCTTTTTTTGAACGTGTTTATAATCTTATGAACCTTATCTAAAACCAGTAAACAAGAGCTAAATGTTACGTGCTGATTGTAAATATCAAAGGCATTCTGAAAAGGAAATATAGATGTGGTTTAGAGGATGTAGGATCCATGAAGGAAACAGAGTTTGATTTAGGTATCAAATAAAGGATAGGATTCAGATATCCCAAAATAAGTTGGATGAATTCCTTAATGGGGAGAAAGGTTGAACTCAGACACGGACCTGAGAATTGATATGTCACATGCTAAAGACAAAAGCTGTGGATATGTAAAAATTTAAATGTAGCTGTGGGAGGGTGCAGAGGTGGGGGATTTTATGAAGTTTAGATAAGATATGAATCACAGTGTTATTCTAAGATCTTTAAGAACTAGGTAACCTGAGGAAACTAGCTTGTCTTAGGATGGTTGTTCTGGAAATGGTCAGTAGGATATTTGTGGAGAGGATGAAACTGTCAGAGAGATGAGACTGCTGCCTCCAACTTCAGTATTAAAGTCCTGGGGCAGGATGACAGGGTAAGAGTCAAACTGAGCTAAAGTTTTAATGGAATAAATAAAAACACTTAATATGAATATCCAAGATGAAAACTAGGGATGAGAAAGAATTCTTCAAGGTCTTAGGAAGATTGATGAAATGGCTAATATCACAATACAAAAATCATTAGCTACAAAGACAGAGATTTCTGGAAGGCAAACAGTTGTTTCAGTTTAGCCTCTTTTTATTTCAGCCTATATCAAATGGATTATTTTTTATTATGTATATGCTTCATTTCCAAATACTATGTCCCAATCAGGAAGAAGAAATACAGAGAGGGGCCTAGGTCAGAACCTTGACCTCAGTTTTCAAGTACTTTAATATGTTCCAGATTCACGACATTAAGTATATAATTTCCAGTCCCACAAAGAAATTCCTTAAAGTAAGGAACAACAAAACTGTCAGATTTAAAGAGCCATTCATATGGATAATCAGATTATATTTTTTCAGAGTATAATTTCTACATCAAATGATAATGGCCAGATGAGAAGAATTTGATAAGCTTCTCAGAAGAATGAAATGAAAAAAGCAAATGGCTATGTATGAATATTGAGCTATTTACCCAGAAACAAAGACAAATGAAGTTAAAATGACCAGTGCTTTTCTATACTAATATCAGTTCCAGTGAGGATGAGGTGGGGCTTGCAGGAAGAAAAAGAAATAAACTGTGACATGCAAATTTGACCCATGCTTAAAAAACACCTTAAAACTGATTTTGACATTGATTTTATACAAAAAAATCCCAATATTTGTAGGATAAAGTAAGCAGTAAAGGATCATGAGTCCGAATTCTGGTTCTGTAAGTTACTAGTTCTGTGACTCTGAGCAATTTACATAGTCTCTCCAACATCTGTTTTCCCCTATATGAAATTAGCATAATAAATTTACTTTCCTGATATGCATGTAATAAATATGAAAGAAGTTCCTCTGTAGAATTCTTTTGATACAAAGGGCTTGACACTAATACATGCTCAATTTTGAAACATTTTTAAAACAGGGAACTAGCTTTTTCAAATTTTTCAAATGGAGAATGATTTTTTCCTTTGATAATTTAAACTCTTTGTGTTTTATTTTGTTTTATTTTACTTTTTATTAACAGCTTTTATCAGGATATGATTGACATACAATAAATAGCACATATTCAAAGTGTACAATTTGATCATATTTGAACTGTGTATAAATCTATAAAACCATTTCCATAATTAAGATATTGAATATATCCATTAACTCCAAGAATCTCCATCTGCTCTTTTTTAATCCATCCTTCCCTCCCATGTACTCCCCTCCAATCCCTAGGCAATTGTTGAATTTCTGTTACTATAGATTTGTTTGCATTGTCTAGAATTATTTTACAAAGGGAATCATGCAGTATGTATACTTTTCACATAATTCAAAAAATATTGTAATTCTCCAAGCATAGCACAATACATTTGTAACAGTTACTACCACTTTCCTATTATAAACCTTTGTGCTATTTTTTTATTTAATGTTTTATTTCTATGTATATTCTAAACCCCACAATATAATTTTTGCTTTAAACATATTTTAAAGAGGTTTTAAAAGATAAAAAAATCTTTTACAAGTACCCACATATTTACCATTTCCATTGTTCTTCATTCCTTTATAAAAGTTCATATTTCTATCTAGTATCATTTTCTTCTTCATGAAAGACTTCCTCTAAAATTCTTTGTACAACAGGTGTGCGATGATAAATTCTTTTAGCTTTTGCATGTCTGAAAAAAATTTTATATTTGTTTTTAAAAGATTATTTTTTTATTTTTTTAATTTATTTTATTATTTTTTAATTGGGGTATAGTTGTTTTACAATAGAATGTCATACAGAGTGAAGTAAGTCAGAAAGAGGAGAACAACTATTGTATATTAATGCATATATGTGGAATCTAGAAAAATGATACAGATGAACTGGTTTGCAAGGCAAAAATAGAGACACAGATGTAGAGAACAAACGTATGGACGCCAAATGGGGAAAGGGGGGGGTGGTGGGATGAGATTGGGATTGACATATATACACTAATATGTATAAAATAGATAACTAATGAGAACCTGCTGTGTAGCACAGGGAACTCTGCTTCACTTTGCTTGTTACAGAATTCTAAGAGATTTTCTTCTTACATTTAAGTATGTTGCTCCACTGTCATTGGTCTTGCATTGTTTAAAAAAGAAGTCTGCTGTCATCGTTTTCTTTATTCCTCTGTATATATTATGTCTTCTCTGGTTGTTTTAAGATGTTCTGTTTATTATTAGTGTAAGCAACTTGATTTTGATGTGCTTTAGCAGAATTTTATTCATGTTTCTTGTACTTAATATTTGTCAATTTTCTTGGATCTGTGAATTCATAGTTTTCATTAAATTTGGAAGATTTTTAAGCCTTATTTTTTCAAATATTATTTTCTGTTCTAAACTTCAGAGACTCCACTTACATGTTTATTTGGCCACTTGAAGTTGTCCCACAGCTCAGTGCTGCTTTGTGTTATTATTATTATTTATCATAGTTGTTATTATTTAGTGTTTGTGTTTCATTTGGTATAATTTCTTCTGCTATGCCTTTAAATTTACTAATCATTTTTCTATAGTGTCTAATTGTCTGTAAATTCCAACTAGCATTTTTCATATTAAATGTCAGATTTTTTTAGTATTTATATATTCAATTTGGGTCTTTATTATATTTTACATCTGTCTCCTTTACTGGCTCATGCTGTTCTCTACCTTCTTGAACAAATATGTCCTTGTATTCTAAAATTATCATCTATCTCTTATTTGAATCTGTTTCTATTGACTGACTTATTTTTCAACATGGCTTGTATATTATTCTTTTTTTTTTTTTTTTTTTTTTGCTGAACGCAGGCCTCTCACTGTTGAGGCCTCTCCCGTTGCGGAGCACAGGCTCCAGATGCGCAGGCTCAGCGGCCATGGCTCACGGGCCCAGCCGCTCTGTGGCACGTGGGATCTTCCCGGGCCAGGGCACGAACCCATGTCCCCTGCATCGGCAGGCAGACTCTCAACCACTGCGCCACCAGGGAAGCCCTGTATATTATTCTTTACATGCCTGATAATTTTTGTTTGGTTGCCAGGTATTGTTAGTTTTATTTTGTTCGATGCTGGATATTTTTGAATTCTTTAAAATTTCTTTGTATTGTTTCTGAAGTACAGTTAAGTTATGTAGAAATGGTCTTAACCTTTGGAGGCTTGCTTTTAACTTGTATTAGGCAGGGCCACAGCAACTTTTCATCTATGGTTAATTTTGACCCGTTGCTGAGGCAATACCATTCCTTTGATTTTTCTATTGTATTTTTGTAATGGATATATTTCCCAAAATTGATCATAAATTTTAAACGTACAAAAAAATTACAAATAGTTCACAGTGAATATCCATGTGTTTACTATCTATATTGTATGATTATCATTTACTATACCTCCATTATAACATATATTAAATTTATTCATCCCTCTCAGTCCACCTGCAGTCTATTTTATCTCACATTAACCCAGCAACTCCTGCTTTTTTGATTAACTTTCATATAGTATTTTCCCATATTTTTGCTCTTTCTTTTATTTTTTTCTTACTTCCTGATGACTCAAGACTTTTTTTTCCCATGTTATTTAGGTTTAGACAACTTTCTTTAGCCATTCTTTTGGGAGAGAGCTGATGGTGAAGAAGTTTTATTTATTTTTTTTTCAGTTGATAATATCTTGATTTTTCTCTTTATTCCTGAAGGGTGTTTTCTCTGGATATAGAATTTTGATTCAACAGTTCTCTTCCTTCAACACTTGAAAATTTTGATGCTACTTCCTTTTGGCCTCCATGGTTTATTATGAAAACTCTACTGACATTTGGATTGTTTTTCCCTTACAGGTAAGATCTTATTTCTCACTCACTGCTTTTTTATCACTAATTTTTGTAAGTTTGACAGTGACGGATCATGATTTGCATTTTCTTTGTTTTTTTGTTTATCTTGTTTGGGGCTTGCACAGCTTTTAAAAATCTGTGGGTTTAAGTATTTTGCCAAGTTTGAGAAAATTTTAAACATTAATTTTTTGAATAGTTTTTCATTTCAGTCCTCTTTCTTCTCTCTTGGAATTCTAGTGATGCAAATGCTAAATCTTTTGTTATGGTACCACAGGTCCCTGAGGTTCTGTTATATTTTTCTCAGTTATTTTCCTCTCTGTTGCTCAGATTGAATAATATCTATTGTCCTGTATTCAACTTTCCAGATTGTTTTCTCTGTTCCTTCCATTCTAATGTTGAGCACAGGGTTGCTTTTTTGATGATGTAATTTTATTTCTAAAATTTCCATTTGGTCCTTTTTTGTGTATTTTACTTATTTTCTAAGAATTTCTATTTCTTTGCTAAGACTTTTTTTTTCATTTGTTTCAAGTGTGTTCATAATTGCTCATTGAACCAATTTTATAATGGCCATTTTAAAACCATTTTCCAAAATATCTAACATCTGTATAACTTCTTTGATTACCTTTTCTCATTCAAGTTTAGATTTTTCTGGTTCTTGGTATGAAAAGTGATTTTCAAATAAAACCTAGACATTTGGGGTATTGTTTTATGAGACTCTGGATCATAGTTAAATATTTTCT
Organism: Mesoplodon densirostris; assembly: GCF_025265405.1. Taxonomy (NCBI): domain Eukaryota; kingdom Metazoa; phylum Chordata; class Mammalia; order Artiodactyla; family Ziphiidae; genus Mesoplodon; species Mesoplodon densirostris. The sequence goes on from NC_082674.1 coordinate 33,478,729, forward strand.
TGTGATGTCATTCCTCTGACACCACTCTAGTAAGGAAAGGGAGATGGCCTCTCATTTCTGTGAGATAGAAAAAGTAATGGAAATACAGGTTCCCTATGTGGACTCCATGGACACCTGGAACCCATACACACATGGCTTATATTGACACTGTGAGGAGGTAGCCTCATTAGATCTGGGTGGTTGTAAAAGTTCTTAATCTCCAGTAGACCTTCTTTTGTACCACTCCAAGGAGGGAGCAGGATGCCTCATTACTACCATGTAAGGGGAAAATCTAGGCTCCACATATGTTATCCATGGACACCACAGAAGAGAAGCCTTGTTTACCACCTGGTGGAGGACAAACACCCCAGCTCCTATTCAGCCTTCTCTCTACCCAGTAGAATGTTGCAGCACCTTGATATTGCCTGATGTATGATCAGGCCTCTCAAAATGGTGGTTCTCCTACCCTTTGTACATCCCTCACTTAACCAGTCCCTGCTTCACTTGTACCCTACCACATGACTGCTTACTCAGTAACTACCTACATGTTTCCCCCCCTGCCCCAGGTGGTGACTGTTCTAATCCTTAGACCAGAACAGCCCACCATGCTAGGTTATCAAAGGGAAACATCTGTCTCCATGATGATCATTAACCCAAGGAGCTATGAGGGACATGCTCCTCTGCTGGTATCCCTGGTAACTGATGAGCCAACCTGATGTCAATTGCACCCTCCTCACCCCCCAGCAGTGCAGATTACTGCCATGTTCAGCCTGCCATCTGCTGTACATGGTGGAGTGTTGCTCCAGGACCTTTTGCTTCTGACTTGCAAGATTCCCTAACCAATAAATCATGGATGTCTCTGTCACTGTCTCTAGCTAAATACAGGATATTTTTTGATCTGTCTCCTTAGACAAGATCAACAAAACCAAAAATAAAGAAATGAGATCTAAGTAAATGTAAAAGATTTTGCACAGCAAAGGAAACCACTGACAAAAAGAAAATACAACTTAGTGAATGGTAGGAAATGTTTGCAAATTATATATCTGATAAGGGGTTATCATACAACTCAATATTTTAAAGTAACCAAATTAAGAACAGACAGAAGACCTGAATAGACATATTTCCAAAGAAGACATACAGATGGCCATAGGCACATGAAAAGATATTAAAATCACTGATCATTAGGAAAATGCAAATCAAAACCACAATGAGATAATACCTCACACCTGTCAGAATGGCTATCATCAAAAAGACAACAAACAATAAATGTTGATGAGGATGTGAAGAAAATGGAAGCCTAGTACACTGTTGGTGGAAGTGTAAATTGGTGCAGCCACTATGAAAAACAGTATGGAGATTCTTCAAAAAACTAAAAATAGAACTACCATATGATCCAGCAATTCCACTCTTGGATATATACCCAAAGAAAGCCAAAACACTAAGCTGAAAAGATATATGCACCCCAATGTTCATAGCAGCATTATTTAATAGCCAAGATGTGAAAGCAACCTAAGTGTCCAACAACAGATAAATGGTTGAAGAAGATGTAGTATATAGATATACAATGGAATATTACTTAGCCGTAAAAAAGAATAAAATTTTTCCATTTGCAAGAACATGGATGGACCTGGAGGATATCATGCTTAGTGAACTAAGTCAGACAGAGAAAGACAAATACTGTATGCTTTCCCTTATATGTGGAAATTAAAAAATAAAACAAACAAATGAATATAACAAAAGACAGACTCATAGATACAGAGAACAAACTAATGGTTATCAGTGTGGATAGGGGTGGGGTGAGAGACAATACAGGGGAAGGGGCTTAAGAGCTACAAACTACTGGTATAAAATTAATAAGATATAAAGATGTAATGTACAGCCCAGGGAATATAACCAATATTTTATAACTTAAAATGGAGTATAACCTATAAAAATATTAAATCACTATGCTGTACACCTGAAACTAATATAACTTTGTAAATCAACTATACTTCAATAAAAAAGTGAACATATTCTAAAAATCTCATCATATAGTGCTGGGAGAGAATAAAGAGGAAATTGGACATCTTACTTGAGAAATTACAAGTGTCTTGGTGAAGCAGTTGGTTTCTTTTCAAGTAATAGTAGAAAAATATATTTTGGATACTGAAAATAGGAAAAAGGAGGAAAATTAAAAGCAGCACAGACTGATGACGATTCTTATTTGTCTCCATTACCACTCTTGGAAAGCCACCACGTAGCCATATATTGTTACCAATAGCCTTAGCTCTAACTTACTGATAGATAATCTTCATAGAATAGACTAAAGGAAGAATTTGGAGCTTAGTTTCTTCGATGAAAAACATATATCCTAAAATGCCTTAATGAGGCTAGGGTTTTCTTGTTCTGGAGTTTTTTGTTTTGTTTATTTTGTTTTGTGCTCAGATATGGAGAATTGTTCTGACATGAAGGAAATGAATAAAGTTTGACTGTCATATCCAAAACAAAAAAACAAACAGAAAACCAAAAACCAAATTCAAGACAAATATATTGTCTTTCCAAGAACAAACAAAAAAACAAATGGAGAGACATCAGAAAGGATGTTCTTTTTAGAGTTAATCCTAAGGAAAACCTGAGCTTATTTGAAGAAGCAGAAAAAAATGGGAAGCCTCATGTTGGGAATTGAATGGGGCAGCGGAGGAGAGAGCAATCCCCCCCTAAAAGAGTCTACAAAGCTCTTAGGTGCTGTGGAGTTTGCTGTCATGCAGATGAGCACTTTGTTTTTAAATTTATGATTCTATTCTGGGATATAGGGCATCCAATAGCTCAAGAATTGAAATTTATTGCTAAGTGAAGATGTGCCTTGTATTTGTTATATTGTCTTCTACTGTGACAAAGGAAGAATTGCTCACCTTTTATGGGGGCATTATTTGTTAAAAGCCCTTGAGTCTCATTAGAAGTTACCATAGGAATTGTTACCGACTGAGCTATAGGAATTAATGGCCCTCCAAATGGTCAAAAATTTCATCCCTTTACTAACACAGAGTAATATAAAGCAATGACAAATTCCAGTGGAGTGAAGACCATATTGTACAGACTACTAAGTTTTGTTGGCATGCTGAAATGTTATGAATTACTGTAGTAATAGAAGCCAAGGTGACATGGTACATCACATATTTTAAAATGTTACACATTTTAATTTGGGGCAAAGGTTCATGCAGTCTCTGTTTCTTCATTCTTTTTTTTCCCCTTGAAAACAGACCCTCTCTCAGTAGCTGAAGAATGCCAATTTAAAGATGTCAATAATATTGTATATTATGTTAATTAACATTCTTTATAAAATATCTCAATTTAACAGAGCTGGAGTATACATTAAAGAGTCATAAAATAATAGAAGGCTGTGAGTATGATTGTCATGTGAATATAAGTACTACACAAACACACACATAAAACTGAACATACATGTGGATATGCTAATGTATTACATGTGTGTTCCAAGTGATAAAACAGTGGCTATTATGTCAGTTATCTTTGGATGTATAACAAACCATGATGAAACTTAATGCTTTTTAAAAAGTTATTAGTTCTTAAGATTGTATGGGTCAGCTGGATTGTTTATTTGGTCTGTGCCTGCTTCTCTGATATTTATGGTTGATAGAAGTTTCAGCTGAGGTTGGGTGGCTTAGAATGGTCTCACACATCTGTTGTTGGCAGCGTGGTTAATCTAGGGAGTTGCAGCTGTAATGGCTCTCTTCTGCTCCAAATGATCTCTTATCCTCCAGTATGTTGTCCTTCTTCACATGGTAGTCTCTGAACCAAAAGAGCAACAAGAAAGGATAAGCTCCAATTCTAAAGAACATTTGAAGCTTCTGCTTATATCTCATTTGTCAGTGTGCTGTTATCAGAGCAAATCACATGGCCAAGCCTTGAGTCAAGGGCTGGACAAAGAGATTCCACATTTTGATGGTGGGAAAGTTGCCAAATACTGTGATGATTATTGCAATCTACCACAGCTGTGGACGTTGAGTGCCCATTCATTTTTCTGTAGATTCATAACCCTGCTCTCCTTGCATATGAATACAAACATATCATGAAAAGAACATGTTTTGTTTGTTTCCACTTTGGAAAGGGATTATGCCTTATTCATCGTTGTTGTCTTGGCACAAGATCCAATGTTTGGAACTTGATTGTTACTTCATGGGCACTTGTTGAATAATTAAATATATAAGCAGATGAAGATATATAAGAACATAAATTAACTGCTTTATCTAACTATAACAAAATTATGGTAGAGTATTTAAAAAGATGTGACATGTCTCAGATACTTGATGTCAAGTTTATAGCATTTACCTTACTTTCAAAAGTACCAAATAAGTTTATGATAGTCTATCTCAGGAAACAGCAAACATGTGGCTGGCTGCCTGTTTTTGTGAAGAAGGTTTTATTGGAACACAGACACACCTATTCATTTATGTATTCTCTATGACTGCTTTTGTGCTACAATGGTAGATTTGAGTAGTTGGTGGCAGAGACTGTATGCCAGCAAAGTAAAAAATATTCAATATCTGACCTATGTATTATTAAATGATTCCCCCCAGATGGAGTCAAGACCAGACAAATAAGTGACAGGTAGTATGCTAGCAGTTTTCCATTCTACAAAAGACATCCTCTGGATATATACCCTGAAATTGGATTACTGGATCATGTTGTAGTTCTATTTTTAACTTCTTGAGGAGCCTCCATACTACTTTCCATAGTAGCTGTACTAGTTTACTTTCCCACCAACAAGGGTTCCCTTTTCTCCACCTTTTTGCCAGCTTTTGTTATCTCTTGTCTTTTTGATGGTAGACATCCTAACAATATGATGTGATATTGCACTGGTGTTGGGTATATGTACAAATGAAATGAAACCATTATCTTGAAGAGATATCTGTATACTCACATGTAAAATGGTGGTTGCCATGAGGTGGGGGGGAAAGGCAGAGGCTGGTAACTTATAACTTTCAGTTATAAAATGAATAGGTCTGAGGATTTAATGTTTAACATTGTGACTACAGTTGGTTGATAATACTGTATTATATAATTGAAATTTCCTGAGAGTAGAACTTAAGTGTTTCTCACACACGCATTCAGAAAAAGTAAATATGTGAGATGATGGATGTGTTAATTAAATTCAGGGGGAACCCTTTTACAATGTGTATGTATATCAAATCATCACCATGTACGCTTTAAATATCTTACAATTTTGTCATCTAGACCTCCATAAAACTGGGGGAAAAAAGACATCCTCTTTAATTGAGTGGGGATTTCTAAAAGAAATACAGATGAAGTGATAGGAATAGAAGAGGATAGTTACCTATAAAAGCAGATCAAGTCTTTCAATCAAGAGTTAGAGGTATTACATCCTAACAACAAACCAAAACACTATGATCAATAGTGTTTACCCAAGTATTGAGTGTCCAGCTCTCAGTGTTGGCAAATGTGTTTCCACAATCTTTCCTAAGTCTCTTGTCATTTTAAGTGAGGAGGGGAGGATGCCTGTTAGGATTTATTGTCTTTTCAATATGTGTGAGGATTGATCCTCCTATGAGTAATTTTTAGTGAATTTTAGTAATTTTCAATAGAAGCCCCCTATCTCAGCCTGACCACCTCATTTGAAAAAATGAAAACTTAATTCTCCTCAAAAGAGATGGAAGGAAAAAGAGAAAAGAGATAGATTAAACAGAAAACCAGAAAAAAATAGGGATAAACAAATAGATAATCAGAGTGTCAAAATAGCATTAAATAATCCATGCAGCCTTATAGTATTCCTGTGTTAATTTTATAGCTACTTAGAAGTAAGTGTAGGATAGTTGAAGACACATGAAAGTGAGATGCTTATAAAGATCGAATTTTCTGTTGAGTATAATTGTTTCATTAAAATTGATGAAATGGGGTGACTTCCCTGGTGGTCCAGTGACCAAGACTCCACGCTCCCAATGCAGGGGGCCCGGGTTTGATCCCTGTTCAGGGAACTAGATCCTGCATGCCACAACTAAGAGTCCACATGCTGCAACTAAAGATCCTGCACGCTGCAATGAAGATTCCGCATGCTGCAACTAAGACCTGATGCAGCCAAATAAATAAATAAAATTGATGAAATGGAAAAATTGCTTTAATTGTAGCTTTTTTTTTTTTTGCGGTACGCGGGCCTCTCACTGTTGTGGCCTCTCCCGTTGCAGAGCACAGGCTCCAGATGCGCAGGCTCAGAGGCCATGGCTCACGGGCCCAGCCGCTCCACGACATGTGGGATCTTCCTGGACCAGGGCACGAACCCGCATCGGCAGGCGGACTCTCAACCACTGCGCCACTAGGGAAGCCCGATTTAATTGTAGCTTTGAATAATAAATTATTAGATAACACACATCAGCTATGGCATACAGAGTTATTAATTGGAAGCTATGGATTTTTATATGGATATATAGCAGGCAAACTTACCTTTCCCTAGTTTGATTATTGTGACTTTTTTTTTTTTTTTTTTTTTTTTTCGGTATGCGGGCCTCTCACTGTTGTGGCCTCCCCCGTTGCGGAGCACAGGCTCCGGACGCGCAGGCTCCGGACGCGCAGGCCCAGCGGCCATGGCTCACGGGCCCAGCCGCTCCGCGGCACACGGGATCCTCCCAGACCGGGGCACGAACCCGCATCCCCTGCATCGGCAGGCGGACTCTCAACCACTTGCGCCACCAGGGAGGCCCTATTGTGATGTTTTTAATAATATATATCCATTGGATCAAGCAAGGTAAAAGAATAAAAGGATCCAATACTTTGTAAATGTAAAATAGGCATGTTATTTGTTGTATTCCATTTTTATTATTATAATTCCACTAGCAAATTTTAAAGTGTCATTTAATTAATGTTTATTAGGTTCCAGGCATAAATGTTTAATATTGTAAGTGCATTAATGTATTAAACTACAGAACAACTCTAAAAAGAATGATACTATTCCTGTTTTATGGATAAGAAATAGAAGCATAGAGAGATAATTGACCCACCCTCGCTCACACAGCTATTAGAAGGAAATTAGTCCAGCTCTTTTTGAGTCCAGTTCACTCCATGTATATTTAACATCTTTTATTTAAAAGAATATTGTTTTACTTTGTCCTGAAGTCATTCCTTAGATATAGAAAGATTAGTCCTATAACAGTAGGCATAAACATTATCTTATTTCTCAACTGTTCTTTCTGTTTGTTTTATGTTTCCCCAACCAGCTGACAAGCTCAGTATCTTTCGATTCCTTATTTCCTTTGTTCCCATGAGTCCCCTAATACTACCTAACCCCAGTGCCACTAGCTTTGGACATATAATTGGTGTTCAAATAATATTTTTTAATTAATTGGTAAAAGTAGATATTGTTATACAGAGTTAAAAGGCATTAAATTGGTTTCCTTGTATCCACATTGTTAGTATCCAAAGTAGTATTACAGTCCATATCCTAAACCCTATTTGTCTTTCTGCTAGGCAAAGTTGAAAGGGATATTTCAGCTAGTATATCCCTCTACAATTTTACTTAGCAGAACATTTACTTTACATTTGGCACCATTCCCTTCTTATTGCATTTTTGACTCTATTCTCTTCTCCAGTGAGAATCATATTTATATAACATCGATTTTATATTCATATTATTTCCAGGTAAATGTTAATTATGACCTCATATGCAGCTCTAAATTCATTCATAATTTTCATCTCTAACACATCTATCTACCTTTGCTGGATTTACCTTGCCTATCACCCCTTGTACCCAGCATCATTGACCTAACCATACCTACCACCCCAATTCATTTCTCTCAATCTTAGTCATTCTCCCACTCCTGCAGTCAATTTAGAGCATAAGATTTACTTAATTTCTGCCTTAATTCTATTCATTCTTTTTTCTTTATTATGTTCTGCAGCAGTGATTTCCACCAATCTGTCTTCCAGCCCATTTATTCGTTCTTCTGCCTCACTTATTATGCTATGCTATTGATTCCTTCTAGTGTGTTTTTCATTTTGGTTATTGTATTGTTCATTTCTGTTTGTTCCTTAAATCTTCTACCTCTTTTTTAAACGTTTCTTGTATCTTCTCAGTCTGTGCCTCCATTCTTTTTCCAAGATCTTGGATCACCTTTACTATCATTACTCTGAAATTTTTTCTAGGCAGATTACCTATCTTCACTTCACTTAGTTGTTCTTCTGGGGTATTACCTTGTTCCTTTGTCTGGAACATATTTCTCTGCCATTTCATTTTGTCTAACTTTCTGTGTTTGTGGTCTTCATTCCTCAGGCTGTAGGACTGTAGTTCCTCTTGATTCTGGTGTCTACCCCCTGGTGGGTGAAGTTGGTCCAGGGGCTTGTGCAGGCTTCCTGGTGGGATGGACATGATTTTTTTTTTTTTTTTTGGCCATGCCGTGCAGCTTGTGGGATCTTAGTTCCCCTACCAGAGATTGAACCCAGGCCCTCAGCAGTGAGAACATAGAGTCCTAACCCCTAGACTGCCACTGGTGGGTGGCAGCTCTTTTTCCTCTGTTAGCAGGACCATGTCAGTGGGGTGTGTTTAGAGATGGCTGTGGGCTCAGGACAACTTTAGGCAGCCTGTCTGCTGATGGGTGGGGTTGTGTTCCCACCCTGTTGGTTGTTTGGCCTGAAGCATCCCAGCACTGGAGCCTGCTGTTGGGCGGGGCCGGGTCTTGGTGCCAAAATGTCAACCTCTGGGAGAGCTCACACCAATGAATCTTCCCTGGGGCCTCTATCAACAGTGTCCTTGCCCCCACAGTGAGCCACAGATGACCCTGTCTACCCAGGAGACCTCCAAGACCCACAGGTGGGTCTGGCCCAAGCTCCTATGGAGTCTCTGCTTTGTCCTGAGTTCCAGTGCATGTGAAACCTTGTGTGTGCCCTCCAAGAGTGGAGTCTCTGTTTCCCCAAGGCCTGTGCAGCTCCTGTACTCAAGCCCTGCTGTCCTTCAAAGCCAAAAGCTCTGGAGGCCCCTCCCCCCATTGCCAAACACCCAGGCTGGGGAGCCTGATATGGGGCTCAGAAGTCTCACTCCTCTGGGAGAATCTCTGTGATATAATTATTTTCCAGTTTGTGTGTCATCTATCCTGTGTGTATGGAATTTGATTATATTGTGAAAGTGCCCCTCCTACCATCTTGCTGTGGCTTCTTCATCTTTGGATGTAGAATATCTTTTTTGGTAAGTTCCAGTCTTTTTTGTTGACGGTTGACCAGCAGTTAGTTGTGCCTTTGGTTTCCCTTAATCCTCGAATCAAAAAATCTCAAATCAAGAAAATAAATTACTTCAAAATCTCAATAGATTTGCTATCATATATGAAATCTGATTTCTCTGTTTTCCCATCATTTTCCTTTTTTAAAATCCAGATATATGAAAGCTTGATTTTGTGATTTTTGTGGCTGTTGTTTCTGTATTCACTGTTAGGAGTTTCTATTTTCCCAGCAGGTTGCTCAGTGAATACTCAGAGTGTGTCATACATGCAGAATATCCTGCCACTTTTGCAACCTGATGGGATTGAGACTTCTTACACCACTTCTTCAGCTTTGCTAGAGAGTGAGGTTGTTTATTATGTCCTGATAACAAAACTTCTCACATTTACTGTTGCTAAGAGCTGCTCTGTGAATGGAGCAAAGGGAGGGGCATGAAATGGAAATTCTTATAAAATCAAGCCATTTTCCCAATCTAAAAACAAATTGCACTCGTTTAATGGGCCTTATGAGAGCCCAAAGAAATACTAGTGTACTGCATTTGTTTGCCTGAAGTATAGAACCACTTTAAAATTTAAATAGATAACATACCCTGAAGGTCTTCTGTGTATGATACAAATCATGTAACTTATAGAACATCTGTCAAGATGGAAAGTTTGTTCTAGTTTTGCTATCTTTTACAAGTTAGCATGTGAAGCTAGTACCACTACCAAGGTCAACAGCTGAATTCGAATTTTCTCTGAAGCACTTACTTCACAATAGTTAAACTTAAGAGGAGTAGTTTGATGGCTCAGGGTCAAGACAATGGAAGGAGATTGATAAAACAGTGTTAGAGCTCTCTGCTCCAAAGAAGTCTTTCTTAATATGTGTTATAATAAATGGTGCAGATAATAATATAAAGCTGTAATTATCAAAGATTCAGGTGATATAAAGTTTCAGGATATGTTAACTTGGTAACTCTAGATAGCTTATTTATGTTGCATATCTCTATGTACACCTATCAGGTTGACATCTGATCCTATGCCCTCTGCCACTTTAGCAAATGACATATTAGCACTACTCAGTTGACTCTATACTTAAGTCATACTCCTTAATGTCTTGTGTTAATGCTCAACTGAAAAGCTGCCTTAAAGTTATTTTCATATGTGTCAGGGTCATAATGCACTTTATTACATTACATTATCAAGCATAAACTTTAGCTACTATTTCAGGGAAATTGATAAAATAGAAAATAGGTTAGAATTAATCTAATTAATCTGATATTCTAGGATGATTCCAACTATAAAATAAAAAGTCTATTTTAAAGAACTTATTAGGTATTGGAGCAGAAGTGAGAAGAACTACAATCCTGCAGCCTGTGGAACAAAAACCACATTCACAGAAAGATGACAAGATGAAAAGGCAGAGGACTATCTACCAGATGAAGGAACACGATACAACCCCAGAAAAATGACTAAATGAAGTGGACATAGGCAACCTTCCAGAAAAAGAATTCAGAATAATGATAGTGAAGATGATGCAGGACCTTGGAAAAAGAATGGAGGCAAAGACTGAGAAGGTACAAGAAACGTTTTAAAAAGACCTAGAGGAATTAAAGAACAAACAAACAGAGATGAACAATACAATAACTGAAATGAAAAATACATTAGAAGGAATCAATAGCAGAATAACTGAGGCAGAAAAACAGATAAGTGACCTGGAAGACAGAATGGTGGAATTCACTGCTGCAGAACAGAATAAATAAAAAAGAATGAAAAGGAATGAAGACAGCCTAAGAGACCTCTAGGACAACATTAAATACAACATTTGCATTATAGGGGTCTCAGAAGGAGAAGAGAGAGAGAAAGGCCCAAGAAAATATTTGAAGAGATTATAGTCAGAAAATTCCCTAACATGGGAAAGGAAATAGCCACCCAAGTCCAGGAAGTGCAGAGAGTCCCATAGAGGATAAACCCAAGGAGAAACATGCCAAGACACATAGTAATCAAATTGGCAAAAATTAAAGACAAAGAAAAATTATTGAAAGCAGCAAGGGCAAAACAACAAATAACATAGAAGGGAATTCCCATAATGTTAACAGCTGATTTCTCAGCAGAAACTCTACAAGCAGAAGGGAATGGCATGACGTATTTAAAGTGATGAAAGGGAAGAACCTACAACCAAGATTACTCTACCCAGCAAGGATCTCATTCAGATTCGATGGAGAAATCAAAAGCTTTACAGACAAGCAAAAGCTAAAAGAATTCAACACCACCAAACCAGCTCTACAACAAATTCTAAAGGAACTTCTCTAAGTGGGAAACACAAGAGAAGAAAAGGACCTACAAAAACAAACCCAAAACAATTAAGAAAATGGTCATAGGAACATACATATCGATAATTACCTTAAACGTAAATGGATTAAAAGCTCCAACCAAAAGACACAGGCTGGCTGAATGGATACAAAAAGAAGACCCATATATATGCTGTCTACAAGAGACCCACTTCAGACCTAGGGACACATACAGACTGAAAGTGAGGGGATGGAAAAAGATATTCCATGAAAATGGAAATCAAAAGAAAGCTGGAGTAGCAATACTCATATCAGATAAAATAGACTTTAAAATAAAGAATGGGGCTTCCCAGGTGGCGCAGTGGTTGAGAGTCTGCCTGCCGATGCAGGGGACACGGGTTCGTGCCCCGGTCCAGGAAGATCCCACATGCCATGGAGCAGCTGGGCCCGTGAGCCATGACCGCTGAGCCTGCGTGTCCGGAGCCTGTGCTCCACAACGGGAGAGGCCACGACAGTGAGAGGCCCGTGTATCGCAAAAAAAATAATAATAAATAAATAAATAAATAATAAAAAAAGTAAAGAATGGTACAAGAGACAAGGAAGGACATTACATAATGATCAAGGGATCAATCCAAGAAGAAGATATAACAATTATAAATACATATGCACCCACCATAGGAGCACCCCAATACATAAGGCAACTGCTAACAGCTATAAGACAAGAAATCGACAGTAACACAGTAATAGTGGGGAACTTTAACACCTCACTTACACCAATGGACAGATCACCTGAACAAAAAATTAAAAAGGAAACACAAACTTTAAATGACATAATACACCAGATAGCTTTAATTGATATTTATAGGACATTCCATCCAAAAACAGCAGATTACACTTTCTTCTCAAGTGCGCACGAAACATCCTCCAGGATAGATCACATCTTGGGTCACAAATCAAGCCTCAGTAAATTAAGGAAAATTGAAATCACATCAAGCATCTTTTCTGACCATAGCACTATGAGATTAGAAATGAATTACAGGGAAAAAATGTAAAAAACACAAACGCATGGAGGATAAACAATATGTTACTAAATGACCAAGAGATCACTGAAGAAATCAAAGAGGAAATCAAAAAATACCTATGACAATGAAAACACAATGATCCAAAACCTATGGGATGCAGCAAAACAGTTCTAAGAGGGAAGTTTATAGCAATATGAGCCTACCTCAAGAAACAACAAACATCTCAAATAAACATTCTAACTTTACACTTATAGGAACTAGAGAAAGAAGAACAAACAAAACCTAAAGTTACTAGAAGGAAAGAAACCATAAAGATCAGAACAGAAATAAATGAAATAGAAACAAAGAAAACAATTGCAAAGATCAATAAAACTAAAAGCTGGTTCTTTGAGAAGATAAATAAAATTGATAAACCATTAGCCAGACTCATCAAGAAAAAGAGGGAGAGGACTCAAATCAATAAAATTAGAAATGAAAAAGGAGAACTTACAACAGACACCGCAGAAATACAAAGCATCCTAAGAGACAACTACAAGCAACTCTATGCCAATAAAATGGACACTGGAGGAAATGGACAAATTCTTAGAAAGGTATAACCTTCCAAGACTGAACCAGGAAGAAATAGAAAATATGAACAGGCCAATCACAAGTAATGAAATTGAAACTGTGATTAAAAATCTTCCAACAAACAAAAGTCCAGGACCAGATGGCTTCACAGGTGAATTCTAACAAACATTTAGAGAAGAGTTAACACCCATCCTTCTCAAACTTTTCCAAAAAATTGCAGAGGAAGGAACACTCCAAAACTCATTCTATGAAGCCACCATCACCCTGATACCAAAACCAGACAAAGATACTACAGAAAAAGAAAGTTACAGACCACTATCACTGATGAATATAGTTGCAAAAATCCTCAACAAAATACTAGCAAACAGAATCCAACAACACATTAAAAGGATCATACACCATGATCAAGTGGGATTTATCCCAGGGATGCAAGGATTCTTCAATATACGCAAATCAATCAATGTGTAAACCATATTAACAAATTGAAGGAAAAACCATATGATCATCTCAATAGGTGCAGAAAAAGCTTCTGACAAAATTCAACACCCATTTATGATAAAAACTCTCCAGAAAGTGGGCATAGAGGGAACCTACCTCAACATAATAAAGGCCATATATGACAAACCCACAGAAAATAAATAAATAAAGAACTTATTAGATGTTGTGTTTTACCCCTGTGTCATTTAATACAAGGGTACAAGTAATTTGAGGATTAGTGACACTACCTATGGCTGCGTGTTGGTTCATTCCCTTTAAGTATTCCTAAGGGTTCATGGAACTGAACTTTTCTAGTGCTCCAGCACATGTTAGTATTTTCCTCTTGCACAAATAAAGTTAGCCAAACATTAAAGAAATTATTCTTTCTCAAACATCTCATGTATAGCTAAAAATAAAGATACATCCTCTAGGCTAACAGCATTTATTAAACTGAATTAGGTTTGATGAGGTAATTCAGCAATGACCTTGACAATATTCATAAAAAATAAAGCAACTAGAATTTCAGAGAGTTACTATGTACCAGATAATATACTAGATGTTATGTAAAACTTATTTCTAATTCTCACAACCTCCCCCCGCCCCCCAGCTTAGAATTATTATGCTCATTAGCTACTGTTTAGCTAAGGACTGAAAAATAAAGTAGTGGATTGACTTGACCAGAGTTATGAAGCTAACTTATGTAGCTGCTATATTCAAACCCAATGTTTCTGTCATCAAATCCCACCTCCTTACCACTATAAACATTCACTGAGAATCTGCCAAAAGCAAGAGAGTTGTAGGTGCTCCCAGAAATCAAATATGCCCTCAAATATTTATAAAGTAGGAGAAATAATAGGGAAAACCCCCCAAAGTGCTATATTCCAGAAAAGAATATGATACTGTTCAAAAGTGAAATATAATCAAATGAATCTGATATTGAAAGGAAACAAAAGGTGTTGTCCTTATTCTTGGAAGAACTCTTGGGAAAGCATGGCTCCAGGACTGCTCACCATAGGCCATGAATATGGCAAAGAGTGGATATAGACTGATATTCTGTTGTTGCAAAAAGTATATTCAATATGCATTACTTCAGAGGTCTCTCAACATTTGTGATTGCTCATTGAGTATCTGTTAACCATCAAAAATCTCTCACCAAAAAAATTCCTAGGTGATGTTCAAGTAGCTCAGTAGGAAGACACACACTGAGTAACAATGAATACATGGAAATGATCTGACCAATAATAAGTAATCCTCCAGAAAAGTGTTTATTTTTATATGGCTTTTTTCTGCTTATTCTTGATCTCTAAGAAGAACCCAACAAGTTGATGCTGTTAAGCTGAGAAGTTGGGTTTCAGGACCTCTCCCATTGCAAAAACTTATCTGTTTTTGTTAGTTTTCTAAACTTGGATTTTGTGTAAGAGTTTAGGTTGGAACAAAATGTGAACTACATACTTAGATTACTTTTCCAGGGTGTAAGTGTTCAGAGACTTTTCCATTTGGGGTTTTTTAAAGTTCTCCTCAACTAATAATCACTAGAAGTAGATGACAATGATTAGTTTCACAATATTGCTTTCCAAGGTCTCAGTGAATCAACAAAGGAATGTCTGACAACAATTTTCTGTCCCTTACGGCTTCTATTGGCATCATCCCGAGCTACCTGCTGGGTGTGATCTGTCATCACTATACATTGCTTTTTGTTGGACCCATTTCCAGAAGTCTGTTTCTTATAAATCCCCTTCAAGACAGGCACTCCTTCAAACTAAAGCATATCAGATTTGGTGATTTTTCCAAAAGTCTCAGGAAACTAAGGCAAAGCTCATTCTGACATCAAGGTACATGCACTGTTAATTGAATTTCTGTCCCAACAGACCAGGTTTCTTATTGATATAAATTAGAATCACAAGAATTCAAAGCCTGTGACAACCCCAAAATGATTTTTTATTCTTTAATAAATTAAGCTTTTGATAGATACATATTCTGTAAGAAAGGGGAAAAATCATTCTATTTTTCTATCAATATTTTTATATAATACATTTAAAAGATAGTGCATTATATATGTAGAAATAAAAGGTAGATTTCTGAAAATAACTTGATGAATAGTCTTTTTTGTTTGTTTGTACATACACCAGCAAAATAATATAAAAGAATTATTTTTCCCTCTCAAGAGGAAAAAAAAAATGTCTTGGGTCTGGTTTTTTACCATAGGATAAAATATTTGAAGAATTTCTTGAAAACCTGGGTTTGTGAAAGATACACTGTTCAAAACGAGTAGGGAAATAAACACTGCTTCTATCAGACCAAAAAGGGAGTAGTAAGATGGGAAAGGAATTTATATCACCAGGCTCACTAAGTACTAGTCAATATAAGATAGAACTATAGGTATGAGGGTTCCTTTGGCCTATTCCTCAGGGAAAAATGAGTGACTTGTAGAGATCATCTCTGTATCCCATCTGGGGCAATACTGTCTCACAGATGGCAGGGTACTAGCATTTATTACTGAACTTGTGGAGTTTACAGAAGTCCACAAATTGGTACCAGCAGTTCGATCTTCTCAAATTAGACTCAACATCTCTGAAGCTACTTTCTAGTTCCCTAATATTATAAGACAGGTCTTGATCTCTAGTGAATAATATTCCACCCTAGACAGCAAAGAAGCTCAGAAATCATCAGCACTTTCATCAGGTGATACTATGTCATCTGGGTGGATATGGTTCCTCTTAGGAAAGACTATTTAGTTCTTTCTGGGCTTGTTGAAAGCTAGATCCTCAGGCTTCAAAAGTCCCTTCTTCATCTACCTAGTAGCATCCTTCTTGCTCTCCACTGGTACATAATAAATGGGGTCCTATGGATCTAGTTGATGTGTTATGGGTGAGAGCTTTTTACTTCAACACTGTATTCAGGCCAAAAAAATGAGTGGTAAATGACAAGAAAAATGTGAAAGTCTTTATTCCATTGGTTCTTTTCCCATCCCCATGTGGCCTTTAACATCTGTATCACAGTTACTCTTATGCATGATTTCAAAAAGAATATACACTCCTATTTAAAGAAATACCTCTAAAGAATATAAAGGAGTGCTTAATAAAACTTCTATTATTAGTTATACATTTAAAGAGCTATGTTTATGAAGATTAGAACAAAAGATGTTAAGTAAATAAATCATATTTGATACAAACTTTAGTTTCGTTAAGAGGATTTCTTTTCCTTGGCATAAATGAACAATAAGATATGGTTTAGAGAAGTGGAATTTTTAGTTTGATGTAGGAAATCACTCAAAATATTAAATTGATATTAATGATTAAGAAAAAATGAGTGCTGTATAGCTATTATTACAATTCTTACATTCTTGTGGCTGAAATAATTTAAATATTTGTCAAAAATGTATAGCATTGCATAATTGTATTTTAAAGTATGAATCAGTTCTGTATCTTCATTGTGATTGTGGTTACATGAATCTACATGTGTGATATAATTTCATAATACACATACACACACAAATGCATGTGAAACTGGTGGAATCTGAACAAGTTCTGTGCATTGTTGTGCCAAAGTCTTTTTCTAGGTTTCAATATTGTTCTTTAGTTATGCAAGTTGATATCATTGGAAAAGTGGGTAAAGCATACAAAGGACCTGCTTATAAATTTTGACCAACTTCTATTGAATATATAATTATTTCAAAATAAAGAGTAAAAAAGAAAAAAAATAGGAGAAACGAATAATGTTAAGAAAGTGAAAAAGTAAGCCACAGACTGGATAAAAATATGTATAATATATATTTCTGACAAAAGGACTTGTATCCAGAATATATATAAAGAATACAACAAAAAAAAGCAGCTCTCTTTGTTTAAAAAGAGTGCTTAAGGGGCTTCCCTGGTGGCGCAGTGGTTGAGAGTCCGCCTGCCGATGCAGGGGACACGGGTTCGTGCCCTGGTCTGGGAAGATCCCACATGCCGCGGAGTGGCTGGGCCCGTGAGCCATGGCTACTGAACCTGAGCATCCAGAGCCTGTGCTCCGCAACGGGAGAGGCCACAACAGTGAGAAGCCCACGTACAGAAAAAAGAAAAAAAAAAAAAAAAGAGTGCTTAAAGTCTTGAAGAGAATCCTTACAAAAAATGGTATTTGAGAGAACTATTACCACATAAATAGATGATCAAAATCATTAGTCACTAGGGTAGTTCAAAATCAGACCACAAAGAAATGACACTACCCACTCACCAAAATGGCCAAAATTAAAAGACTAATAATGCCAATTTGATATGGCCACAGTGGTAGAGTAGGAAGACCATGAGCTCACCTCCATACATGGGCACACCAAAATTACAAATATTTACAGAGTAATTATCAATGTGAACAACTGAAGACTAGCAAAAAAGATTTTTCAAAACCAAAGCTGTAAAGAAGGAACGACAGTGAGATGGGCAGGAGGGGCAAAATATTGAAGAGGAATGAATGCTTCTAAATTCACTTTATGAGGCCAACATCACTCTGATATCCAATTCTGAAAGACACCACACACACACAAAATAATTATAGACCTATATCATTAATGAATATAGAAAGAAAAATCTTCAACAAAATATTAACAAACTGAATTCAACAATGCATTAAAAACATCATACACTACGATCAAGTGGGATTTAGTCCAGCAATGGGAAGATGATTCCATATTTACAAATCAATCAATGTAATATACCACATTAACCAACTGAAGAATACAAAATACATAATCATCTCAACAAATGCATAAAAAGCTTTTGACAAAATTCAACATCAATTCATGATAAAACCCTCAACAAAGTATGTATAGAGGGACCACACCTTAACATAAAAAAGGCCATATATGACAAACCTACCATCAACATCATATTCAGTGGTGAAAAGCTGAAAGCATTTCCTCTAAGATCAGCCAAAAGACAAGGATTCCCACTCCCACCACTTTTATTCAACATAGTATTAGAAGTCCTAGACGTAGCCACCAGACAAGAAAAAGAATAAAAGGAATCCAAATCAGAAAGGAAGAAGTAAAACTGTTACTGTTTCAGATGACATGATACTATACATAGAAAACGCTAAGCATTTCACACACACACACACACAAAAACTGTTAGAACTAATAATTCAATAAATTTGCAGGATACAAAATCAATATACAGAAATCTTTTGTGTTTCCACACACTACAAACTAACAGGAAGGGATATTAAGAAAACAATCCCATTTACAATTTCATCAAAAAGAATAAAATACCTAGGAGTAAATCTAATCAAGGAGGTAAAAGACCTGTAATCAGAAACCTATAAGTTGTTGATGAAAGAGACTGAAGACAACAAAAACAAATGGAAAGATATACTGTGCTCATTGATTAGAAGAATTAATAATGTTAAAATGACCATACTGCCCAAGGCAATCTATAGATTCAATGCAAAACTTATCAAAATACCAGTGCCATATTTCAGAAATAGAACAAATAATTCTAAAATGTGTATGGAAACACAAAAACCCTGAATAACAAAAACAATCTTGAGGACGAAGAACAAAGCTGTAGGTATCACACTCCCTAATTTCAAACTATACTATAAAGTTATTGTAATCAAAACAGTATGGTATTGGCACAAAAACAGACATGTAGATCAAAAGAACAGAATAGAAAGCCCAGTAATAAACCCATTTACAAATGGTTAATTAATCTACAACAAAGAAGGCAAAAATGTACCAGAGGGAAAAGACAGTGTCTTCAATAAGTGGTGCTGGGAAAACTGGACAGCTACATGTAAAAGAATGAAATTAGAACATTTTCTCACACCATATACAAAAATAAACTCAAAATGGATTAAATACCTAAATTTAAGTCTGGAAACCATAAAACTAGAAGAAAATATAGGCAATGCACTCTTTGATATAAGTCTTAGCAATGTTTGGCATGGGGGCAGGGGGTGTCTGTCTCCTCATGCTAGGGAAACAAAATAAAAAGTAACATCTAATTAAATTTAGGAGCTTTTGTACAGTGAAGGAAACCTTCAATAAAATTGAAAAGAGAACCTACTGAATGGGAGAAAATGTTTGCAGGTAATATTATTGATAAGGGGTTAATATCCAAAATATATAAACAGCTCCTACAGCTCAATTAAAAAACTGATTAAAAATGACATAAAATCTGAATAGACACTTTTCCAAAGAAGACATACAGATGGCCAATAGTCACATGAAAATATGCTCAACATCACTAATCATCAGGGAAATGCAAACCAAAATCATAAGGAGATATTACCTCATACCTGTCAGAATCGCTATCATCAAAAAAAAAACAACAAATAATAAATATTGAAGTGATTGTGGAGAAAAAGGGAACCCTAGTACACTGTTGGTGGGAATGTAAATTGGTAAATGGAAAACAGTATGGTGGTTCCTCAAAAAACTAAAAATAGAACGACCATAGGATCCGGCAATTCCACTCTTGAATATATATCAAATAAATGAAAATACGAATTTGAAGATATATATTCATCTCCATGTTAATTGCAGGAATATCTACAATGGCCAAGATATAAAAGCAACCTAAGTGTAGTAAAGATAGATGTAAAGATAAAGAAGATGTGGTATAAATATGCAATGCAATATCACTCAACCATAAAAAAATAATGAAATCTTGCCATTTGCAACAACAGAGCTGCACCTGGAGAGTATTATGCCAAGTAAAAAAAGTCAAAGAGAAATACTGCATGATTTCACTTATATGTGGAAGGTAAAAAACAAAACTAACAAACATAACACAACATAAGGAGACTCATAAATACCCAAGAACAAAATGGTTGTTACCAAAGGGGAGGAGTTTTGGGGGATGAGTGAATTAGGAAGGGAGATTAAGAGGTGGAAACTTACAGTTATAAAATAAATAAGCTATGGGATCTAATGTACAGCCTAGGGAATATAGACAATAATATTGTAATAACTTTGGTGACACATGGTAACTAGACTTATTTGGGTGATCATTTTGTAATGTTTAAAAATATCAAACCACTATGTTGTACACCTGAAATTAATATAATATTGAAAATAATTATACTTCAATATGAAAATTAAAAAATAAAAAATTAAACAAATTTTAAAAGACATAAATTTAAAGACTTATGTTGGTAAGAATCTAGAGCCACCTGAATTCTATTACATTACTGACAGAAATAGATAATATAAACCACTTAGAGAAATCATTTGGAAATTTCTAATAAACTTAAACATGCAACTTCCCTATCACCCATCAATCCCATTCTGTGAGTACACCCACATCTGTGAGGGATACATCCTAAGTCCCCCAGTGGAGACATAAAACTGTGGATAGTACCAAATCCTATATATATATATTTTTTCCTATACATACACACCTATGATAAAGATTAAACATTAGGCACAGTAAGAGATTAGAAATAATAACTAATAATAAAATAGAGCAATTATAACAATATACTGTAATAAAAGCTATGTAAATATGGTCTCTCTCTCAAAATATCTTACAAATTTAATGCCTTTTCCACCTTAACTGAGTAGTTGTCACACACTGTGACCATAACTTTTGCAGTTTGAGGTGCAAGAGCAAAAGTAACATGAATTTCTTTTTCCTTCTTCACAATTTCACATGGATAGGAAATTTGTTCTTACCATAGATTTTTAGCAAATTCAGCATACCGTATTTTTTTTTAATTATTAAGACAACATTTTTCACTTAGAGAGACGGGGCAATTTATGGCTTCTCTTTGACGTACCCAAATTGCCAGCATCACTACTCTTGAACTTTAGGCCATAATTAAGTAAAATAAGAGTTACTTGAACACAAGCACTGCCACAGCAAGACAGTTGATCTGAAAATCAAGATGGCTAACTAACTGACTAATGGGTGGGATATGCTGGACAAAGAGATGATTCATGTCACAGGCCAGAGGAAGAAGGTTGTCATGAGACTTCATCACACTGCTAAGAACGGAGGGAAATTTCAAACATATGAATTGTTTACCTCTGGAATTTCCCATTTAATATTTTCTCAGCTAGATTGACCGTGGGTAACTGAAACCTGGGAAATCAAAACCATGGATAAGCGGGGACTACGATAGTTATATGAAAAGTATTTCTGCACAGGAAATTACAAAAATTCTTGTGGCACAAAAACAAAGACAAATAAATGGAATTATAAACCATGTTCATGATGGGAAAATTCACTAGGGTAATAGTATTAATTCCCTCAAATTTATCTACAGATGCAGTTAAAGCCCAATCAGAATACTAAGAGTTTTTCTTTTGTGAAAGTTAGCAATGTAATTCTGAGAATATACAAGTATAAACTTTGAAAGATAGACAAATAGAACAGAATAAAGATCAGAAACAGACCTACATATAAATGATCACCTGATTAATGGCAATGGTGCTATTATACAATACAATGAAAGAAAGGAGGCTCTACCTAATAAAAGATGCTGACTCAATTGAATATTCATATTGGGGGCAAAATTTTGATCCAACCCACATACCATTCAAAAATTCTCTAATGGATGAAAGAGTTGGGTAGGTTAAGACAAATTTCCTTGCTTTTCTTCATACTCTCCCAATCTATCTCTGTTTCCATCCAAATTTCAATTTGTTCCTGAATCTTAGTTCTATGTGTCAGCTACAATCCTATTTGTGTCTATAACACTCAACATTCTCCCTTTGTTTCTCTTTTTGTTGGTTATTGGCTCCATCTAAAGGACTTCAGATTTCTGTTACTAGTATTCCTTATCCTGTATTTACTTGGAACTCATATTCCTGGCCTTCCACAAGCAGCCTTTATTAACAATAGATACATTTTAAAAAATAGAATGAGTACAAGCCATTCCCTTTGACCTCACCTACCCTATGAAGGCAGATTGAAATTTAGAACCTGAACTAAATAGTTATTTTGTACAGTTTGTAATAAACATAATATCATAATTAAGATGATACCCAGTAAATTAGTCTAAGAGTCATAAGGGGGAAAGAGTAAAGAAATGTATGCAGATAATTAATAACGTGGAGAAGGCAGTTAATTCTGTTGTCATAACATTTTAAGACATAAAGAAATTGATAATACCTGACAGAATAATATAAGACACTGGAATTTTTTGTCTTATGTCATAAATGCTATAATTTTAAAAGCCTAGAGCTGTTTGCAAGGCTTTCTTTTAAAGATAGGACCGAAACTAATCTTCCAAGATTGAGTGGGATTTGAACATGTGAAATGCAGGGTAAACAAAACTAAGAAAGCAGCATGAGTAAAGCCTTTTGGGATTGAGTTTATTTTATGATGTTTTCATGTCTATTGTAAACACATCTAATATTTCTAATATTTTTATAAGTATCGCCTTTATATGTTACTTTGATATAGTTTTATATCAGATTAAGAGAAATGATGACTATTAACAATCTTCCCTTCAAATGCTAATTCCAGTAGGTCAAATTCAGAGTAAAGAAACTCTTTTAGAAAGCAAAACTCATATTTCAAGGAAGGTCCTATGTATTCTAGACCCCTCCCTTTTTTTAAACAGTTATTTCTACAACTTGAATTCTGTCTGATACTTCTACCTTCTGGCTTGAGTGTACTTTGGTTTATTACACAGAAAAAGAGAGTTAAAATGGAAACAGGAAGGAGATTTCATGCTTCTTTCAAGATGAACTAGTAGGAATCAGATTTATAATCCCACCTGAAACAATCAGAAAAACAAAAAGAACAAAATATGTGGAAATTGGTTTGCAGGCACAGCACATCAGGCAACAAAGGATACTGATCCCCGAGAAATGGGTAACAAACAAGATGAACGCTATGATTGCCACAGGTTGATGCATTCATGCCTTGGAAATGACAATCTGAGGGGACTAAGGTGGAAAAGTTCTCAGGATTTTGCAGAATGACCTGAAAATTTGCAGAGGGTCTTCAGCTCTGTAAAGCTCATTCCTCCCTGGTACTCTGTCCTGAGAACTTTAGTCATTGGCTCAATCCCAATATATCATACAGGAATTGATAGCTGTAAAAAACATGCAACACAAATCAAAAAAGATAATTTTTTTAAAAGACATCAATTAATGTTCTCTTTCCTGATTTGATGCTGGTTAATGCACAGTTAAACTGAACATACTTTAACTTAATTATAATTCATTGATTTAATTTTACTTAAAATGTAAATTCATTAAGCTATACTCTTTTGATATGTTTATTTTCTGAATGTATACTATTTTTCAATAAAAATCTTTTAAAAAATAGATACCACTATACCATTATAGCAATAAAAAGTAAATACTAAAAAACACTTGGGAAAATTCTTAAAAAGGCATGCAAAACCTATATCGAAAAAATAAAACTTTACTAAAATTTGATAAAGAAGATATATAAATGGAAAGAGAGCCTTTGTTCATCAATAAGATTATAGTTGTAAAAATAGCAATACTCCCTTAAATGCTATCGATTCAATGGTACTGCAAATAAAAATATATTACCAGGGCCTCCCTGGTGGCGCAGTGGTTGAGAGTCTGCCTGCCGATGCAGGGGATACGGGTTCGTGCCCCGGTCTGGGAGGATCCCATATGCCACGGAGCGGCTGGGCCCGTGAGCCATGGTCGCTGGGCCTGCGCATCCGGAGCCTGTGCTCCGCAACGGGAGAGGCCACAACAGTGAGAGGCCCACATAACGCAAAAAGGAAAAAAAAAATATATATATATATATTACCAGAGTTTTCATGAAACATGACATTGAAATTTCATTTCAAAAATTTTTTGAAAACCTCATTTATTTATTTATTTATTTGCTGCACTGGGTCTTCATTGCTGCACCTGGGCTTCCTCTCGTTGTGGCAAGTGGGGGCTACTCTTCATTGCAGTGCACAGGCTTCTCATTGCGGTGGCTTCTCTTGTTGTGGAGCATGAGCTGTAGGTGCCTGGGCTTCAGTAGTTGTGGCATGTGAGTTCAGTAGTTATGGCTCGCAGGCTCTAGACTGCAGGCTCAGTAGTTGTGGCACATGGGCTTAGTTGCTCCATGGCATGTGGGATCTTCCCGGACCAGGGATTGAACCCATGTTCCCTGCATTGGGGAATGACTATATGTGATGAAGTAGAGGTCAAAATTAAAGATATTTTCTAATGTAATTAGGAGGGTGTGAAATAGGTAATGCAGATGTGGGAGGGATAAGGACATTCAGATGCAATTCTGGTCACTTTGATTTAGAAGAGTTTACTCTGTATACCTGATAATAAAAGGTAGTGATAATAAGAGATAATTTGAATTCAAGCCTAGAATTTCTTGGGAGGACAAGTCTGGTGATTTAGATATGGGAATTGTACATGCTAATTAATAGGAGAGATGACCTAAGGAGAGAATGAATTAATTTTACTCAGTGAAAGAATTACATTTCTAACAATCAGAGCTGTCAGATACTGATGTGCCTTGTCTTGAATGGTACTGAGATTTCAGTTAATTGTTGTATTAATAGTTATCTGACATGAATATTTTAGGAATTCCCTAGATTGAGTCAGATGTTCATCACTTTGTGAATCTTAGGGTTAATGCTAAGAATTTATGGCTTATGATTTTTGCTATTTACCTTTGTTATTCTAAGTCCTACCACATGTTTATAGACATATGTACAAATATAATTATATTACACAAGTAAATGTATAAATAAAAGTTTTCATATAAGTTATACTGTTTGCCAGAGAATGAATATCATTTGTATTTGAGGAGGTCACTCTCCTCATTGGGCAGAAGTTAGTTTTTTAGTGTTAACATATTTGGATGAGATACCATACAATGAAATTGAAATAAGGGCCAAAGTTAAGTCAAGATATGGCTTTGATTCATACACATAGCAATTGACCTAATATTTGCTTAGCTGGGTACTTAAAAGTAGAGACAATCTGATATAAAAATGAATAATTTTATTATAAAAGAATACACAATTAAAAGTGAATGCTTTACTATTTCTCCAAAGAATACTTTTACCTTTGATGAGGAATCTGATCCAGTTATGTATGGTAACTTCTAAGGCTCTAATTGGTGCTGTCATTTTCAGATACTGTGTTATTTACTTCTTCCTCTTTCTCCTCTCATCTCCTTGCCTTTTCCTTCTACTTGTTTCTTTTTGCTTTTCTTCTCCCTCTTCATCTACCCTTTCTTCCATTTAAAAAGGAGGTATAACTTTTCTGGAGTACTACAGGACTGAAAAGATGCACTTTCCAGGATCTTTATTGGGATTTTTACATTAATAGTAAAATAATTAAGCTAAATACCTCTTGTTTATGGTTCCAAAATTGTTTCATGCCTGTACTTTCTTTACAAAATACCACATTCTTCTTTTTTTTAATTCAACTTATTTAAACTTAAAAAAAATTCCCCCTTTAAGAAAAAAAAAATGTCATGAAGAACCTAGCGGTAAAACAGGAATAAAGACACAGACCTACTTGAGAATGGACTTGAGGATATGGGGAGGGGGGAGGGTAAACTGTGACAAAGCGAGAGAGAGGCATGGACATATATACAGTACCAAACGTAAGGTAGATAGATGGTGGGAAGCAGCCGCATAGCACAGGGAGATCAGCTCGGTGCTTTGTGACTGCCTGGAGGGGTGGGATAGGGAGGGTGGGAGGGAGGGAGATGCAAGAGGGAAGGGATGTGGGATCAGATGTATATGTATGACTGATTCACTTTGTTATAAAGCAGAAACTAATAATAATAAAAAAAAAATTCCCCCATTTCTCCCACCTCCATCTTCTGTCTCTGGCAACCACCAATCTGATCTTTGTATCTATGACCTTGTTTGTATTTATTTATAATAATATATATTATTATATGTTACTATACATTATATGTGTGTTATAGGTTAATATTTATTTAGATTCAACATATAAGAGAGGTTATAAAATGTTTGTCTTTCTCTGGCTGGTTAATTCCACTTAGCATAATGCCTTCAAGATCTGTCCATGTTGCCACAGTAGCAAGATTTCATTCTTTTTTATAGCTGAGTAATATTCCATTGTATCCACCTTCTTTATCTATTCATCTGTCCATGGGCACTTAGGTTGCTTCCATTATCTTGCCTATTATAAATAATGCTGCAAGGAACACAGGGGTGCATATATCTTTTTTGAATTAGTATTATTGTTTTTTTTCAGTTAGTACCCAGAAGAATTGCTGGATGATATGGTAGTTCTGTTTTTAATTTTCTGATGAATTTCCATACTGTTTTCTATAAAGGATGCACTGATTTGCATCCCTACCAACAGTGCACAAGTGTTCCTTTTTCTCCATATCCTCACCAACTTGTTATTTCTGGTCTCTTTGATGATAGCCATTCTAACAGATGTGAGGTTGTATCCCATTGTGGTTTTGATTTGCATTTCCCTGATGTTAATCATGTAGAGCAACATAGTCTTCTTTATTGTACTTTTTTAATACTTAACAATATACCCTGGAAACCTTTCCCTTTTAGCTCCAAGAGCATCCTTTCTGTTTTGTGGTTATTAGTTCACTAATTTAGATAGTTCATTATTAATGCACAGTTTGTTTTATCAGTAGTATGGTAAACTTTCTAGAAGATCATTAAAATGACTTCACTCTGTATGGTTACTTTATATACAATGTACAAAGTAAAATAATAAACAGAAAAAAGAAAAAATTGCCAGATGTATGAAAAGACAGGAAAATGTGATTAGTAAGAAAGAGAAAAGGGAAAAAAAAACACATATGGAGTTAGCATATAGGGATTTAAAAATAACCATGATTACTGTATATTAAGAAAATGGAAGAAAATATAGACAAACATATGAAAAAGGTGGCCAACATCTACAGAAAATTGAAATCTATAAAAAAGAATCCAATGGGCACTCTAGAATTTTAAAATAAAATATCTAATGTTAATAACTTATTGATAGATTTAATATACAGTACTGGACACAGAAGAAGAAAAGTAGTAAACCTGAAGACATATCAATAGAAAATGATCAGACTACAGCACAGAGGGAAACAAAGAATGAAAAGTATAGAACAAAAGAAATACGTGGATCAAATGGTCAAACATATACCCAATTAGATTTTCTGAAAGAGAAAAAATATAATTGGAGTGAAGCAATATTTTAAGACATAAAAGTAAAGATTTTTCCAAAAAATGATGAAAATTTTTAACTCATAGATTCACAAAGGTCTGCCCACCCTGAGCAGGATCAATATCAAGAAAAACTACACCAGAGCTCACAGTAGTAAACATTTCAAAACTAAATCAAATAGAAAATCTTAAAAGCAGCCACAGAAAATGCTTAGTAACTTTAAAGGAAAAAAAAATAAAATGTATATCTTGTTTCTTAGTTAAACTTATAGAACCCAGAAGACAATGGAATGATACATTTAATGTGCTGCTGAAAAGTCAAATAAATAAACAGAGGACTTCAAACTAGAATTTTATACCCAGAAACAATATCTTCCTAAAATGAAATCAAGATAAAGATGTTTCTAGACAAGCAAAAGCTGACAGAAACCATTGCTAAAATAAGACACACTAAAAGAAAAACAAATTATTGTAAGTATGGAATTGCATGAAAGAATGAAGATTATCAGAATTGTAAACATGTGAGAAAATTTTAAAATGATATTGATCCTTTAAAATAACAATTATGTTGTGTAACATGTATAACATGTACAGAAGTAAAATGTTTGATAACATTACACCAAGACAAGAGGAGAGCAAATGCAAGTCAGGATATATATTAAACTGAGAATAATGAAAATATCACTACTTGTGAGATGTAGCTAATCTTAAGACTTTAAATGTATATGTTTAGAGTGAAATGTTTATCTCTACATGTACATATTTAAAAAAACAACAACACTTGAGACCATGAATCTATTCTTAGTTTAACAAGAAGCTAAAAAATTGAACAAGAAAGTAAACCCACAGGAAGTAAAAAGAAAAAAATAATAATACAGAAAAATAGCAGAAATCAGTGAAATGACATGCATACCTACAAATACAAAATCAACAAATACAAAATGACTTCTTCAAGACCAGTGTCAGAATTGGAAGAGAGACACCTCTAAATTTTGGTACTGTACAACACAACACCTTTCTGTGATGATAAATTCTTTCAATATCTGTGATGTCTTATAAGATAGCTTCTAGTCATATGTGGTTATTGAACATTTTAAATATGGTTAGTGGAACTGAGAAACTAATATTTTACATTTTTTACTTCATTTCATATTTATTAATAAATATATTACGAAAATTTTATATTCACATATTTGGCAAACTTTATAAAACATTTAATAAACTTAGTTTAGAATAGTTTTTGATTTACAGAAAAGTTACAAAGGTAGTCGTGTCTATATCCAGTTTCCCCTATTATTAACACCTTATGTATTTTACATTTGTTACATTTGTCACAACTATTAACTGATATTGATACATTATTTTTATTCTTATTAAGCACATACTTGATTTAGGTTCCTTAGTTTTTACCTAATGTCCTTTTATCCCCCAAAATACCATACAGGATACCACATTACATTTAGTCATCATGTTTCCTTAGGCTCCTCTTAATTGTTATAGTTTCTCAGACTTTCTTTGTTTTTGATGACCTTGACATTTTTAAGGAAAACTGGTCAGGCATTTTATAGAATGTTTTATAACTTGGAGTTGTTTGATGTTTTTTTAGTAGTTAGACAAGGGTTATGGGTTTTGGAGAGGAAGATCCAATGGTAAAGTACAATTCTCATTACATCATATCAAGGGTACATTCCATCAACTTATTGCTGTTGATGTTAATCTTGATCACCTGGTTGAGATAGTATTTGGTTTTCTCCACTGTAATATAGAGAAATATTCTTAAAGAACAAAAAGTTACATAGCCAGTTCAGATCCACAGACAATTATTTCATCATTGAGAATTGAGGTATTCCCATCTACATTGGTTTGAACTATTATTTGTAGCTTAATTCTACCAGATCTATTTTAACTGTTTTTCTTAATCATATGACATAAATTCTCAGGGGAAATGTGGGCAACAGGGTTTATCATTAAGTCTGAAAATTATAGCTGCTCTTTAAAAACAATCTTATGTTTTAATCTTGAACTTTTTACTGACAGTACTTTCTCATTTTACAATCATAATATATATAACCACTGTATTATATCTCATTTTACAGTGGAGATATATATATATAATATATATATATGAATGATTCAAATGTTTTAGGAAAAACCACCTGTTTAGAAAATTGTCTCAGCCAAAGAAAAAGTTGGTTATAGTGTATATTGCTAACTCATGAAAATAATAAAAATATTTTTAGGTAATCAGATTAAATAGGAAAGCTTAATAGTGCTTCTCTCAAAGCATTCTCATTAAAAAATGCTTAATTACTATTTTGTGTTATATTATTTTCTAGAGGAAAAGAGAACTTATCAGACTTCATACCATGTGAGTTTTCAAAATCATGTCTGTTTTATGTTCACAAATTTGCTACTCACTTGCTTAATACTTAAACAGAGAAAGGAGACAATATTTGGATTGAACAGAGAGAAACTAGGTACAATTACTATAATGTGCCATAATGGAGAAACTAGGTAATTATTATAATACCTTAAAGAGATAATTGGAAAAACATCAGATTCTATTTTGAGGTCTGATGAAAACACCTAAGATATACTTTTTATCTTTCCCGTATTGAATCCTGGGTTTAAGAAGCTCAAAATCCTTTTTACTCCTTGTTAATGGAAGGCAATAAATGGACTTACAGTATAGGGAATGAAAGAGTGCAGGAGATAAAATAAGGGGAAAAAATCGAATCTACATAGTGTCCCTTAATATAATTACCTCAGCATATATGTGAGTTTCCAGATTTATTTTGTCCCTGTCCCCCCTTTTTTCATGTTATAGGTTGGTGTCAGTATGTGAAAAATAGTTTTTAAATGCATGTATAGAAAGTGTGATCAGAATTGTGCAAGACAAATTTACCAAATTGGAGAAAGCTTGAAGCAGCAGAACCCTGAGAGCTAATGTAAAGCATTGCTATATTAATGCTGTTTCTATGTGAAGGGCCACCAACAGGCAACAGCTTGGCTTAAGAAATCAGGAAGGTCTATAATTAAACCAAAGCAAACTTCAAGTATTCTATTCTGGGGTCTAACTTTTCAAAATACCATATTTTCTGCTTAAACCATCAAGATTTTGGCTGAATTTAGTAAGAGACCATTTTGCCAGAATCTCTTCCCACACACTGCACTTCTTCTCAGAGGAGAATAGTATTTTCATGGGATTTATGGTTCCTCTCTAGCATAAAGCTCCCTACCCTGAATATGGTAAAACTATTTGAAGTGAAATTAAATATGCTTAATTCTCTCATATCAGGAAAGGACTTAACTCTCTTTCCAATTACCTCTACTCCACAAAATCACTCACTGTCTTAAATGTGTCCTATTTCATGAATTATTACATAAAATTAAAAAGGCCTGGGACTCAAAACTGTTCTATGACAATAGATTTCCAGGGTTATTATAAAATATAACTAACTTTAAATTTAATATACATATAAATGACTACTTTTATCCAGGCACTGTGGAGCTACAAAGTAAACAAACAAACAAGATAGAGAGCCTACCCTAAAGAACTCAGCAGTTGGTTAGGTACTAAAGCTACCTACTGGAATTCTGGAATTAGATTAGGTGTCATTGAAATCTACTCCTTTAACAGATATTTACTGAGTGCTTAGGAAATTTCTATGTGAGGGGGGTCCACTAAATATTCTCTGCCTCATGATTGTAAATTCTGGAGGGATAACGTAGACAATAAAGATATTAACAATATAACAGAGAGAAATAATAAACAGGAAAGAATATAGAATTTAGGGTTGGGGCTTTCCAACTTTATGAGGGGTGACCAAGGATGGTCTCGCTGATCAGTTTGCATCTAAGTAGTGTCCTGAGGAAGGTGAAGGAGTGAAACATGGGTGGATATCTTAGAACAAAGCATTCCAGAGAAACAGAGAGTAAGTGGAAAGGCTCTGAGATGGGAGCACAGGGAGATCAGCTCAGTGCTTTGCAATGACCTAGAGGGGTGGGATAGAGAGGATGGCAGGGAGGCTCAAGAGAGAGGAGATATGGGCACATGTATGCATATGGCTGAATCGCTTTGTTGTGCAACAGAAACTAACACAGTATTGTGAAGCAATTATACTCCAATAAAGATCTATTTTTTAAAAAAAAGAACAAAATAAGAACATGCGAGAGAAAAAATGTTCATCTTTTATTTTATGTTCATAAATTTTGAGATACACATTGATTTCACTGGAAATTCTTATAAATAACAGCAGCAGAGATAGTTACTAAAGGTCAGTTATTCCAAACACTAGAAGCTTCTCAGGTTTCTATAATATCTAATATATCTCCAGTTGGGAAAGTAATTGGGAAAAATATCAACAGCAACAATAGTAAGTTTCTTTATAAATTCAGTTACAACGGAAGTGATTAACAATATCTCATCTATGGGTGACAGGCAAAATAATTATGCCCCTGCCGAAGAGGTTCATGTCAGAAACACCAGGACCTGTGAACATGGCAAAAGGGAATTAAATAGAAAGATGAAATGAAGGTTGCTAATCTGATGACCTTCAGATGGGGAAATTATCCTGGATAATCCAGGTGGAACCAATGTAATCACATGAGTCCTTAAAATGGAGAACCTTTTGCAGCTGGGGTGAGGGAAGGAGTCTTACAGTGGAAGAAAGGTCAGAAAGACGCCATGTTGCTAGCTCCTGGACGAAAGGGGCCACCACGGAAGAAATGCATGTGGCTTCTAAAAGCTAGAAAAAAGTAAGGAATGGATTTTCCCATGGAGCCTCCAGAGGACCTGTGTCAGACTCTCACCTACAGAACAGTAAGAAAACAAATCTTTGTGTTTTTTTTAATCCACAAATTACCACCAAGTTCATGGTAGTGTTTGTTACATCAGCAATGTAGAAAACAAATATACCATGACTCATGACTTTCCATAGTTACCTGCACCAGGTCTCCTGAACATTGGTGTCTGTGCTGATACAATGTTTACATCTCTAGCTAGGTAGAGGTAAGCTCGGTAGTAAAATAATGTGGCAGCAAAAACTCCTAATCACTTTATAGGAAAAGTTAAAAAACATATGAGAAGAAACCTATTAATTTTGAAAGAGGTGGGAACATGGACAAAATTATTCTTGAGACCAAAAATGAAATGGTAATTATGTGATTGATAGAGGTGTTAGCTAAGGTATGTTGGTAATTATTTTGCAATATGTAAGTGTATCAAATCAACACGTTTTACACCTTAAATTTACACAATGTTATTATGTCAGTTTAAATAAACCTGGGAAAAAAGGGGACCCTTTTTTGTTTCTATGGTTTGTAGTATTTTGTATCATTTAATTTTTCTTATCAGTCAGGTAAAGAGATTTACAGCATAGTGCCTGAACATTTAAAAAAAGCATTTTTAGGTCCAAATGATTTGCCTCAGTGTCCCTTTAACTAAATGTGATTTCTTTTTAAAGACTCATAATTCTGATTCTGTGTTTTTCTCAGGAGGCTTTTGTTAATTACTGTTTCCACATTTCATAAAGCATTTCATATTGGATGTAGTTCATCAGAGATGCACAATATATATTATTTGTCTCTTCTAATTATTTTTCTTTTACTTTTTTCTTCCTTTTTTTTTTTTTTTTTTTACTCTAGTATTTGGGTATTCTTTAAGTCTTAAGTCTGGTCCTTGGCTTTTTATCATCTGCATATACTGTTTGTGATTTTATCCACTATGGATAAATATTAAATTTATACATGTAATCTAACCATTATCTTAATATCATACTTCTTACATAATTTTTTTAAAAAATCAAAGCAAAGCCCACATTTACTCAGTATTTATTATGTGCCAAATACTGATAATAATACTTAAAATGTCTGCTTGTATTTTCCATAATCACCTCAAATCATTATGTTTCCTTCTAAACCAGCTTTTCCTCTTGGTTTCTAATTTCTCTTAAAAACAGACATTTTCCCAAAAATATCTCAAAAGAAATATGGTATAATCTTGAAATCATCTTTTACAGACTTGACTTTAAATCAGTCACTATGTTTTCTTAACTGTTACTTAATAATGACTTATTAATTGCCATGTTGTCTCCCGAGCCCATATTTAGCTTCTTAGCTCTTCCATCACACATGTACCCAATCCCCAGTATTAAATTCCCTCAATTAGAAATATCTGAAGTGTTTTGTCACTCTCAGGAGACAAATGGGTTGTGTTGGAACAGAAAAATGAGGCAGCATCTTCCTCATTAATTTTCCCATTGGTTTTTTTCTATAATTCAGTCTTTAAACAATGTTTATCCACAAACACCTTATTTTCACAAAATAGGAATATGTTTTCATTTTCTCATTATAAAACTAATGTGAGCGCAAATTTTCCAAACAATACATAAAGTAGAAAGTGAAAATAACAATAATTCAGCAAAGAGTAACTAGATATCTAAGGCTAAGTCTGACAGAGACAAACACAGGGCTAATGATTGGAGACCTTCAGGAAAGGATGGCATAAAAGTGGGCACCTCAATGGATGAGGGAGGACCTCAAAGGAAGCCTTCTTATCTCACAATTGTCTTCAGTATGTGTCCTCTTTGGGCTGCTGAAAAGAATGTCCCCTGATTATATGCTGTGGCCTCTCTGCTCTTTTTCCTTTACTCAGAAAAAAAACTGCCATCACAGGACATACATCAAAGTTCTGTGATGGACTTGCACTACGTGACTGACCCTTTGTGATTACCACAAAGGAAACAGATTTAAAATATCAGTATCTCTAAGTATCTTTTACTGTGAAAAAACTTCTTCTATGCAACATGTAAATAATTATGTATTTTCCCAAATAATGTCCTTAATTTCCTACAAAGAATGAGCAACATCAGCAAAATGGTTTTATCACTCTCAGGAAAGATAAAACAAAAACTTTCATCTGCTAGAAAATTGGATGTTTGCCAAGCACTATAACAAGCAGAATGTAATTGATTTGTAATCCCCTCCACCTGCCATTTTAATGCATTGCTTGATAGTTGTGCTCAACAGTTGGTCCCCATTTCTATCGAACACATGACAGATAAACATCATTAGTGTTCTGTTTGAAGTAATCCTTATACATTTAAAATTATTCTACTCACTTATTTTTATTTCTTAGTGCAGCTTGTATACTGTAATGACTAAAAACTTGAAAATTTAAAAACTAAACTGTCAAAAATCATGATACTCTCCCTCTTCCCCCCTTTTCTCTTTCTTTGACAAGAAAGAACCTTGTTTCCATTAGGCTTTCTTCTCTAACAGGACATTGGCATAGATACGATACCTCAGATTGTAAAAGCTAATGATTTTAAACAACGTTTTAAGTCTTTAAACCATCCCTCTGCTTTGTGGAGACCAGAGGCCATGGGAGGGACTGAGATGGGCATGTAATGGATGCAGTGCTTTGGGGCTGAGCTCTGGACATAGAACCAAGAGACCTGGATGGTGTCCAAAATTCAACAGTTCTTGTTCTCTTAATTTATAAAAGTCATTTAAAAGTGTTTGGTCTCACTTCCTCCTCTTAAATGACTGTGATAACATATCCTATCTGACCCACGAATAGGAAGTATTACTTGAACCAAAAAGACTAGTAGCTAGTAGCTAAGAACAAAAGTGTAGGCTAAGTCCAAGAAAAGGAAGAAAAATCTTTGTAAATGTCAAAGAACCATACCAATATAAACAATACTGTGAGGATGCTACAGTACTATAACAGCACATTAGCCAAAGATGATTGAGTTGAGATACCACAGGGAGAGGATATAGCTGCTCAGACCTTCAAAATTGCTACCGTTTTCGGGCTTCCCTGGTGGCGCAGTGGTTGGGAGTCCGCCTACCGATGCCAGGGACATGGGTTCGTGCCCCGGTCTGGGAAGATCCCACATGCTGCAGAGCGGCTGGACCCGTGAGCCATGGGCGCTGAGCCTGCGCCTCCGGAGCCTGTGCTCTGCAATGGGAGAGGCCGCAGCAGTGAGAGGCCCGCGTACTGCAAAAAAAAAAAAAAAAAAAAAAAAAAAAAAAAAAAGCTACTGTTTTCAAGTCTCCTCCTTAGACCTTCAAAATGCTACTGTTTTCAAGTCCCCTGCTTTGTCACTGACCGAAATATGAATATATACCTTCTAGTGAAGTGTAATGTTACTTGTTTTCTGAAAGTTATGTAACTGTGACAAGAGAAGTTTATTGTTAGCCTGACTCAGAGACAGGTGAGACAGAAGGATCTTATTCTCTCAGTTATAAACAACACAAAGCCCTTTGTGATATGTCCCCTTTTCCCTTTCTAGTCACCGTCTAATTTCTCATTCCTTTTCCCCTAGTCCAGACATACTGCACTTCACCTTCCTCAAATATTCCAGACATCTTTTGCTTCTGGGTCTCTTATATGGTCTTTTTTTCTGTCTGGAGTGTGCTTTCCACTTTCCCATTTTGCCTGCTAATGGTGACTCAAACTTCACATCCCAGTTTGGTCATTGCTTCCCCTAGGAAGCCATGTACTGGATGCTGAGTTAGATGATGATTCTGCTATGTGCGACTGAGCACCTTCTGCTTTTACTATCA
Source organism: Mesoplodon densirostris (assembly GCF_025265405.1). NCBI lineage: Eukaryota > Metazoa > Chordata > Mammalia > Artiodactyla > Ziphiidae > Mesoplodon > Mesoplodon densirostris. The sequence continues at coordinate 33,514,915 of NC_082674.1, forward strand.
CAGAACGTATAACATTTATTATAATTACTGGATTAAAGTTCTCTTACCTCCTCCAATAGAATTTAAGTTCCTTGAAGGCGAGGTTTATGTCTGGGTTAGCACAGGGTTGCCATTGTGTTTCCAGCCAGAGCATAGTTCTTGGTACATGGAAGATATTTGACAAACACTTGCTGAATGCGTGATTGAAGGGAGAATTGAATGATTGACTGCCTCTACATTCTGTTTATGTGGTCTTCATAGTTCAGTTCTGTGTTCCAAGAGACTGCAGAGACCCGCTCCTTTGTTAACAAGACCACCTGCTGCCTATAATTGCCTCTACTTACTGCCATGTGAAGTGGGTCCTGAAGGCATGCTTCAGCTATAACTCAGTTCTGTATGAGAAACTGCGAAAAAAGTAGCTGTAGCTAAACCAATAGACAGTGTCATAAGCTAAGTAGAGTGAAGAAATAGATGGGTATGAGGAATAAGTGTATATTTCCATATGTCATAAGATAGGAGAAACGAAAGGAATTCAGGAGGCTGTTTAGGGGCCAGTAGACTCAACAGATTATCACTCAGTATAAACAGAGGAATATCATATCTTCAAGTAAGAGGGTTCTTTTTGTTTATCTTTGTTTGTGGTTCAAAGCAAAACAATTTTTCTGTGGGGACCAGAGAAATTACTTGTCCATTCCTTGTGCTAAGTTGTGTCCTCTAGAATCAGAGCCTGATGTGAGAATTCTTATGCAAGTGATTTAGTGAAGGAGTGCACTCAGGTGAAACCTGCAAGGGAGTAAGATAAACAAGACACAAGGAATCTGGGCAAACATGAGGGCTCAGCTGAATCCTAGAGTCATTCTGACCCCAGGTGAGATCTGGAGCATAAATAGTAATGCAAAGCCCCATGTGTATAAGGAGCTGACCTTTCGTACTCCAGTATCAGTCAGTCATGAGCTGTAGACTACACTTTGTGGAGACAGTGTTATTTTCCAGGTATATCAGGCCAGGTGGCAATTCTTAGGAGACAGGTAAATCTGAGTTGTTGCAGTCAGTACTCAACTGCAGCTGGGACATAAGTGAACCAGCCAGGGAAGGGGAACTGGGCAGGGCACCAAGCATATGTACACTTTACAACCCCAGAAACAGAAGTGTTTCTGGGTTATGGCAACATAATCCAGAAAATGATCTAAACCTTCTTATATCAATGTAATACCTGAATGGGGTCTATTCTTTTGACAATGCCATTTCTTATGTTTGAAACTAAAATGGAGTCAAACTAATATAATGTTACTTGAAGAAAAAGTGTACTTTTTGCCATCTCTAGATTCCCACTCAAATTGAGTTCTATGAAAGTGACCTCTATAGAATTTGTCTTGAACTCCTCCAAAAAGAGTATGAGGAAGAAAGTTCAATCTATAACAAGTGAGATTAAGTCTAGACATTTGAAGTGTTTATATTAAACTCAAGGGCTTGCTCACTCTGATAAGAATTATTGTGGGGTTACTTTTATTGGAGGTTTTTGAAAATAGGAAATATCAACACTTTTAAGATTTCTAGCTTAATTACCTTTTAATTCCATTCTCTATTTATGTCTCTGTGGATGAAAATGTAAAGTAATTAAATCTGAGCCTCCCATCAGGCCTATGTGTATTTAACTGTCTCCTAAAGAAAGCATAATATAGTAGAATAAGCACTGAATCAGAGACCCAGATTATGGCTCTCTACTAAATTAATTGGCCTTTTAACAGAAACTTAACCTCTCTAAAATCAGTTTTCTTCCAATGTAAGGTGATGAAGATGAACAATACAATCTCTCTGGTTCTTTCAATAGTCTATGCTTTTATTTATTTGGTAAAAATGAAATATTTATGCGTGCACTGGAGTTGGTTGCTTCTAATGTAACACAGACAATTTTTTCAGGTAATGAATGTATTATCAATATTTAGTGAATAACTCATCCTTTTCTCACTCATTTGAAATGCCATAATAATTATAAGATGGATATTTATAATTTTTTCAGTTTCTGGCTCTTTTATTATTTGTCATTTAATCCATTCATTTATTGACAAACTATTTTTCAACTACCTACTATATGTCAGTCACTGTACTAAGTACAAATTTATCTGTCAATTATTATAGTAGTGTCAGTGTTTTAATTATTTCATAGCACATTTACATGGAAAAATAAACACTCCTTAATTATATTTCATTTTCAGTATTTTACGGGCTAATGTCATTTATTTATTACTCCAAATGAGGAGTCGTTTTGTCAGTTTTCAAAATCTCATTTGGAATTTTATTTGGACTTCAAACCAGCTTCTTAATTTCCTAGAAGATTCCAACAGATTACTAGCCCTCATTCCTTCAAAGTAGGGACTGTGGGTATTTTAGAATATATTTTCAGTTTCTGCTTATATTAGGAAGGTGTATATTATATTTTGGATTCCTTTTCCTAATATTTTCAAAATTGTATGGTGTCTAGCTACATGACAATGGAATGAGGTTGTAAAATTCCTGAGTTTCAGTTTAAAATAGGTCTCATTCTTTGCGATTGGTTCATTTGTTTTCATTTCAATGTGATTGAGTAGGTTTAGGTAAATACATATTTACTTGACCATCTTTCCTGGGAGTTCATTTACACTCTGCAAAAGGTATGCATAGCAAAGGCTCTTGTATTGATAGTTTATCAAAAAATCCTTCTTTTCCCTTCTTCTTGGGTCCAATCTAGACTGCCTTTCCCAGCCTCCCTTGAAGCTAAAGAACTAAGTCAGGACAGTGGTATGTGAACTGAACTTATATATGCAATTTTTAGGGTGCTGCTTTTAAGAAAGTATCACCCACTTCCTACCTCTTCTCCATTCTGCTGCCTCCCAGGATATAATGCTCTAGAAACTGAAGAAGCTGCACTATGAAAGGAACATTGAATCACCACTAGAAGACCCACTATCTATTCTTTCATGGGAAGAAAATAAATTCCTACAGTGTGTGAGTCATTGTGTATCAGGCTATTTTTCTTCAATCACAAAGCAGCCTCCATTAATAATACCACTTTCTAATCCTCCTACCTTGTTTAACTCAAGGCACCATGGCTTCTATTACCATAAAATTTAGTTTAAAAAATTATAGGTGAAATACCATTCAAAACTCCATGAACAGTGTTCTTTCCATACTGAGAATTAGAATATAATATAGTGTCTTAGACTAGGTTTCCTGGAGTCAGACTCTGAGATGGGGAGTTGTGTGCAGAAGGTTTATTGGGAGATAATACCTGTAAGGAACTGAGAAAGGTAGGGTTGGGTATGGAGAGAAGCTGACCCACAAGGTGGCTGCAACTGAAGGCTTAGTCCAGGTCCTATAAGAGCCTGTGGAGCTGGGATGGCCTTTGGTGTTGTCTCAGATTGAGGCATGGGAGATAGGCCTTTGTATTTCCACATGAGCCATTGGCCATGAGCAGCCCCCTAGGAAGCGTCCTACCACTTGAAAATTGGATTGTGGGGAGGGACACACTATCCAGTACATACAGGCATGTAGATAATAACTTATTGCATGATTCTTTTTAAGAATTCAACTCTAGCAATTTAATAAAAAGTAATGAATTAGTACCTGAGTAACTAAAACATTCCTGTTGGAAGGGATTTGATTACACTGATGTTCTCCAATGTGGGGTGTATGCACTGTAGGACATGGGCAATATCCACTGGTCATTTATAGAGAAAATATGAGTGTGTGTGCATAAAATACTTTCATACAAGCACACCTCATTTTATTGTGCTTTGCTTTATTGTGCTTTGCAGATACTGTGTTTTTAAAATAATTGAAGGTTTGTGGCAACCCTGTGAAGAGCAAGTCTATCGGTACTGTTTTTCCAGCAGCATTTGCTCACTTGGTGTCTGTGACATTTTGGTAATTCTCGCAATTTTTCAAACTTTTTCATTATTATGTATACATATTAGGTTAGTAATTAATAAAAACTATTAAAAACAGTTAACATAAAACAGTACATGTATTTCATTTATAAATATTTGATTTCTAATATTTCATATAGAGTCTGTTTCATATAGACTCTAAGATGAAACCAATCAACATTATTGTTTTACGTAACATCAGGCAAAAAAAATATGCTGTTGGAAAAATTCTAAGATCTATGCTTTTTAAAATGAGTCCAGAATGACACATACATTGATCACAATAGATGTTTGTTGCTTTGGAATTTCTTTAACCTAATCTAAGGTATTCATATATTTTTTTGGCTGTCATCGGTTGCATTACTTGGTGTTTGATACATTTAAAAAAATAAGAACAGTTTTATTTACTTGGGAACATGTTTCTTCCTTAGGATATGTAATATATTTTGTTGCTTTGCAACAAATATGGAATTGAAGTCACTTTTCTAAACACAAATGTTTGCTTCACTTATATTGGATTTGTGCTCTGCCACCCTGCTTTCATGCCTTGCTGAATACATAATGTCTTTTTCTTTCAATATCCAATCACAAGATAATCATTTTGAAGACTTCTAAGTGACAATTAAATTCAATATGCACAGAACCATCAAGGCACATAACTTGAAATCATTAAACTATGAGTAGGTGTCTGACTGTAAATGTGAAATGCATCATGATTTGGGAAATATTAAAAATTTTTTAAAGTGCATTTTAGAATTGATGAAATATAGTATATTACTATTGTATGTTAGTGTTTTATCAACTATATATATGTTCATAATGGATACACACATTAAAAGATTTTTGAAGAACTCTGGCTTGTATTGCCAGGGGATTATTTTACGAGAAGTTTTAATAAATGGTTTTGTTAAATGGCATATTTCTCTAGTTCATGTAAAGTCTTTTAAAAATAAGAACCCAAATATGGTATAAAATAATGCAGAACTAACAAAGGTCCCAGAATTTATTAAATGCCATTTCTCCAGAGAATTCTGTAGATCTTCTTGAGTTGGAATCACTCTGACACACCATCTCATTATCACTAGGGTTCATCAGCTTCTCTGCCCAATGTCTAACAAAATTTTCAGTTCAAAACCTATCCATTGCCTACTCTCCTACTTGTTGTGTTTTTTGGTTTTTTTGTCCCTCATAGATTCTTGAAATCAAATTACAGATAAATATCAAACTACATTGCCAGTCTTAAAATATCACAATTATATAAGACTTAGAAACTAATGGCCAAACCTCATTTGTGTTAATTGATTGACATATATTTCATTTTACTTGAATTATTTTTTTTTTCATTTTTCACTGGCTTAACTTTTTAAAAAATACAAAAATCAAAAGAAAAATTTAAAGAAACATGTATAAATAAGAGGAAATTATTAGGTTTCAATATTTGTAAACTCATGAAACAAAAAATAACTTTTTTGATTTAAAAAAAGTGTCCTGCAAAACAACTTTCCTACTTTGCTTATTGTTAAATATGTTAAATAAAGGTACAAACTGTCAGTAACAGAAATTAGAGAAGATCTAAGTTATTCTCTAACTCAAAATTCACTCAAACAAAATATTTTACATAACAATTAAGCAGGGAAGTTTTTTCCTCAGAATATTTATTTTATTTTATTTTATTTTATTTATTTATTTTTTTTTTCTTTTTGCGGTATGTGGGCCTCTCACTGTTGTGGCCTCTCCCGTTGCGGAGCACAGGCTCCGGATGCGCAGGCCCAGCGGCCATGGCTCACGGGCCCAGCCGCTCCGCGGCATATGGGATCCTCCCAGACCGGGGCACGAACCCGTATCCCCTGCATCGGCAGGCGGACTCTTAACCACTTGCGCCACCAGGGAGGCCCCCTCAGAATATTTAAATTGGTTCCAAAGGATGTTAGAAACTCTCTTCCATCATACTCTCACCCTGACAATGAAATAAACAACACTGCTTTTCAGCCTGACTGGCACCTTCAAGCACTGGGCTCAGAAATTGTAATCAAAAACTATTTAAAAGACTCATTTCACAGCTTACTCTTGGGAAGAAGCACATCTTGTTCCAATTCCATTCCTAAAAATGCCTCCACACTATCACTGAAAACTGTTCAAAGGTCATGATTGAAGTAAGTACTTACCTTGTTTGGTATGCGGCTCACGCTACCAAGTAATCACGATATTCCTAAATTGTTTCACCAACCTCATTTCCCAGAGACAAGCTCATGTCTGTACTCCAGAGCAGATTTTAAACTATCTCTTTGAAAAGTTCTCCCAATATTAAAACAGTAATAAATACAGACTCTCAACTTGAGTACATGGCTTGGCAATCTAATCTTCCAGCTGCACGGTTATTAATCTCATCCCACACATGCCACCAGCTGTTTTGATGCTGTCAATAATAATATAATGATTTTAAACATGGTGTGAAGTAAAAGCATACCCAGAGGTAGACAGAAACCTCCAAAGAAGTAAAGTGGAGCTAGATTGATTTTTTAAAGAAGAAAATCATAACAAACAGAAAAGACAAAAGCAGAAGCATTAAAAAATGTTTTACTACAATTCTAAGAATCTGTAAACAGAGGCAAATATCACACATGTAAAAGTGCAAAGACTTGATTGCACAAAATGTTCATGTCTTAAGCTTTTCCCTTTTTTTTAAATTGAGGTATAACTGGCAAATGAAATTGTAGTGAAATGTACACCATGATATGATGCACATATACATTGTGAAAAGATTCCAGCCATTGAGTTAACACATCCATCACCTCACATATTTACTTTTTTTTTTTTTTTGGTGAGAACATTTAAGTTCTTCTCTCTTAGCAAATTTCAATTACACGATATAGTATTATTAACTATAGTCACTATGCTATACATTAGATCCTCAGACCTTATTCATCTTACAACAGAAAGTTTACACCCTACTGCCAGCCTCTCCCTATTTCTCCTCTCCCCCCGTCCCCAGTCCCTGGCAACTACCATCCAACTCTCTGTTTCTAAGAATTTGACTATCCTTCCCCACCTATAAGTGATACCAGGCAGTATTTGTCTTTCTCTGCCTGGCTTATTTCACTTAGCATGATACCCTCCAGGCTCATTCATGTTGTCACAAATGGCAGGATTTCCTTTTTTTTAAGGCCGAATAATATTCAATTAACATTACATCTATCCTTTCATCTACAGCAGTATGTAGGTTGGTTCCAGGCCTTGGCTATTGTGAATAATGCAGCTATGAACGTGGGAGTACAAATTTTTCTTTGAGATAGTGATTTCTTTTCCTTTGAGTATATACTCAGAGGTGAGATTGCTGGATCATATGATAGTTCTATTTAATTTCTTGAGGAATCTCTATATTATTTTCAATAATGGCTCTACCAGTTTACATTCCCACCAGCAGTATACAAGGGCTCCCTTTTTTTATATCCTAACCAGCATTTATCTCTCGTCTTTTTTGATAATAGACATCCTAAAGGCATGAGGTAATAACATATTGTGGTTTTCATTTGTATTTCCCTGATAATTAGTGATGTTGAGTACCTTCTATTTTTAAACTTATTAAGATATAATTGACACATAACATTGTGTTAAGTTTAAGTTGTACAATGTATTGATTTGATATGTTTATATTTTGCAGTATGATTATTATTGTAGTGTTAGCTAACACCTCTATTATGTCACATAATTATCATTTCTTTTTTATGGTGGGAACAATTAATATTCTTTTAGCAACTGTACCCTCAAACAACATCTTCCCCATTCCCCCCAACCCTCAGCCCCTGGTAACCATCACTCTACTCTCTGATTTTATGGGTTTGGCTTTTTAGATTACACATATAAGTGGTATCATACACTATTTGTCTTTCTCTGTCTGACTTATCTCACTTAACATAATGTCCTCAGGTTCCATCCATGTTGTCACCAGTGGCAGAATTTCCTTCTTTCTCATGGCTGAGTAATATTCCAGTGTGTGTGTGTGTGTGTGTGTGTGTGTGTGTGTGTGTGTGTGTGTGAGTGATATGACATCTTTATTCATCTGTTGATGAACATTTAAGTTGTTTCCATATCTTGGCTACTGTGAATAATAATACTGCAATGCAGTAAACATGGGAGTACACATATCTCTTTGATATCCTGTTTACATTTCCTTTGGATAAATGTCCAGGAGAAGAATTTCTAGATCAAATGGTAGTTCTATTTTTAATGTTTTGAGAAACCTCCATACTGTTTTCCATAATGGCTGAACCAATTTGCAATCCCAACAACAGTGTAAAAATGTTCCCTTTTCTCCACATCCATGCTAACACTTATTATCTCTTGCCTTCTTGATAATAGCCATTCTAATGAGTGTGAGGTGATACCTCATTGTGGTTTTGATTTGCATTTCCCTGATGATTAGTGATGGTGATCACCTTGTCATGTACCTGTTGGTCACTTGTATGTCTTTTTTGGAAAAATGTTTATTTAGATACTTCACCCACTTTTTAATTGGGCTATTGTTTTTTGCTGTTGAGTGTGAGTTTCCTGTATATTTTGGATACAAACTCCTTATGACATAAATATTTTGCAAATATTTTCTCCCATTCCATAAGATGCCTGTTCATTTTATTGATGGTTCCTTTTGCTGTGCAGATGCTTTTTAGTTTGATGTAGTCCCATTTGTTGATTTTTGGTTTTGTTGCCCTTGCTTTCAGTGTCAAATCCAAATTATCACTGCCAAGACCAATGTCAAGGAGCTTACAGCCTATGTTTTCTTATAGAGGGTTTATGGTTTTAGGCATTATGTTCAAGTCTTTAATACATTTTTGTTGAAATTTGTATACAGAGTAAAATAGGGGCCCAATTTCATTTTTTGCATGTGGATATCCAGTTTCCCGACAACGTTTATTGAAGAGGCTATCCTTTTCCTATTGTATATGCTTGGCTACTTTGTCAAAAATCAATTGACATATATGTTTTTGTTGCTATAGCTTTGTAACATATTTTGAAATCAGGAAGTATGATGTCTCCAGCTTTGTTCTTCTTTCTCAATATCATTTTGCCTCTTCAGAGTCTTCTGTGATTCCATACAAAGTTTAGGATTGATTTTTCTGTGAAAAATGCCGTTGGAACTTTCGATATGGATTACGTTAAATCTGTAGACAGCTTTAGGTAGTATGGACATTTTAATAATATTAGTTCTTCCAGTTCATGGACACAGAATATTTTCCTATTTATTTGTGTGTTCTTCATTTTCTTTTATCAAAGACATATATTTTATTGTACAGATCTTTCATCTCTGTGGTTAAATTTATTCCTAAGTAGTTTCTTCTTTTTTGATGAAATTATAAATGAGATTTTTTTCTTAATTTCTCTTTCAGATAGTTTATTGTTGTTGTATAGAAACACAACTGAGATTGGTATATTAATTTTGTATTCTGCACTTTACTGAATTCATTTATTAGTTCTAACAGGATTTTGGTGGGACCTTTAGGTTTTTTAATATATGATATGTCATCTGCAAACAGATAAAAGCTAACTTCTTTTTTTCCAACTTGGATGCCTTTTATTTCTTTTTCTTGACTAATTTCTTCCAGTGAAGTGTTGAATAAATGAGGTGAGAGCCTGGGCATCTGCATGTTGTTCCTGAACTTGGAGGAAAACTTTTAGCTTTTCATCATTGAGTATGATGTTAGCTATAGCTTATCATATACAGCCTTAATTATGTTGATGGAAATTCCTTTTATACCCAATCTGTTGAGAGGTTTCCTTTTAATGAAAAAAATGTTGAATTTTCTCAAAAGCTTTTTCTACACCTATTGAAATAATCATATGATTTTTATGTTTCATCTTGTTAATGTGGTGTACTACATTTATTAATTTATGTATGTTGAACTATCCTTGCATCCCAGAAATAAATCCCACTTGGTCATGACATATGATCCTTTTAATTTACTGAATATGGTTTGCTAATATTTTGCTGAGAACTTTTGTATCTATATTCATTATGGATATTGGCCTGTATTTTTTCTTTTCTTGTAGTGTCCTTGTCTGGCTTTAGTATCAGGGTAATCTTGGCTTTGTAAAATGAGTTTGCAAGTATTTCCTCATCTTTTATTTTTGGGTAGAGTTTAAGAAGGATTTGTATTAATTCTTCTTTAAATCTTTGGTTAATTAATCAATAAAGCCATCAGATCCTGGACTTTTATTTGTTAGGAAGTTTTTGATCACTGATTCAATCCCCTTACTCAATATTGGTATATTCAAGTTATCTATTTCTTCATAACAGTCTTAATAGCTAGTATGTTTCTAGAGACTTATCTATTTCTTCTACATTTCCAATTTGTTAGCATATAATTGTTCCTTGTAGTCTCTTATAATCTTTCTAATTCTGTGTTATCAGTTGTAATGTATCCTTTTTCACTTCTGATTTTTTTTGTCTTCTCTTTTTTTCTTAGTCTAATTAAAGAATTGTCAATTTTGTTTATCTTTTTTAAAAACCAGCTCTTTGTTTCATTGTTCTTTTCAATTGTCTTTGTAGTGTCTTTCATTTATTTCCATTCTGATCTATGGTATTTTCTTCCTTCTACCACCTTTGGGCTTAGTTTGCTCTTTTTTTTTTTTTTTTTCCTCCAGCTTCTTGAGATGTAAAGTTAGGTTGTTTATTTAAGATATTCCTTTTTTCCTCACATACGCATTTTTCACTATAAAATTCCCTCCTAGAACTGGTTTTGCTGCATCCCATGAGTTTTGGTATGTTGTGTTTCCATTTTCATTTGTCTCAAGATTTTTTTAATTTCCCTTTTTATTCCTTCTTTGACCCACTGGTTGTTTAGAAGCATGTTGTTTAATCTCCATGTTTGTAAATTTTTTTAAGTTATTTTAATAATTGATATTTATTTCATACTGTGTGGTTGGAAAAAGATGCTTGATCTGATTTTAATAACCTTAGCTTTACTAAGACTTTTGTGTGGCCTAACATATGATCTATCCTGTAGAGTGTTTCATGTGTGCTTTAGAAGAATGTGTATTCTAATGCTGTTGAATGGATTGTTCTGTGTATGTCTGTTAGGTTCATCTGGTCTAACATGTGGTTTAAGTCCAATGTTTCCTGATTCATTTTCTGTCTGATTAATCTATCCATTGTTGAAAGTGGGTCATTGAATTAGTCTGCTATTATTGTACTATTTTCTATTTCTTCCTTCTGAACTCTTAACATTTGCTTTATATTGTTGAGTGTGTAAATACTTACATATTACATCCCCTTGATGAACTGACCTTTTTATTATTATATCATGACCTGCTTTGTCTCTTGTTATTTTTTGACTTAAATCCTATTTTTCCTGATGTAAATATTATTAACCTTGATTTCTTTTGGTTTCAGTTTGCATGGAGTATCTTTTTTCCAGCGTTTACTTTCAGTCTATGTGTATTCTTAAAGCTGAAGTGAGTCTCTTGTAGGCAGCACATAGTTGGATCTGTTTTTTTTTTTTAATCCATTCAGCCATGCTATGTTTTGGTTTTTTATATATAGAATTTAGTCCATTTACATTTAAAGGAATAATAAGTATGAATTTACTATTGCCATCTTGTTAATTGTATTCTGAATGTTTTGTAATTTCTTTGTTACTTTCTTCCTCTCTTACTTTGTGATTTGATAATATTCTGTAGTGGCATGCTTTGATTCTTTTCTCTTTATCTTTTGTGAATCTATGATAGGTTTTTTGCTTTGTGGTTATCATGATTAGATAAAACTTCTTAATTATAATAGTCTATTTTTAGGACATAAATGTGGGTCTTTTTAGATTCATTGGCTTTGGTACTCTTTGAGCTTCCTGGATCTGGATGTCTGTTTCTTCATGCAGTTTAAAGAACTTGCCAGCCATTATTTCTTTTTTTAGGCTCCCTGACCTTTTCTCTCTCTTCTCCTTCTAGGACCTCATTTAGGGTCTGCTGATGGTTTCCCCAAATCCCTCATGCTCTTTTCACTCTTTTACCTTCTTTTTTCTTTTTGGTCCTCTGATTGGATGAATTCCACTGCCTTATCTTTGAATTTGCCAATCTTTTCCTCTGCTTGATCTAGTCTGCTGTTGACCCATTCTGTAGTCTTCAGCTCTATAGATTCCTTTTTGGTGTTTTTTAAAAAATATTTTGTATCTCTTTGTTGAAATTCTCACTTTGTTTATGCATTACTCTCCTGACATTGGTGAGCCTCTTTGTGACCATTATTTTGAACTGTCTATCAGGTAAGTCACTTATTTGTGTTTCATTAAGATCAGTTTCAATAGATCTGCCTTTTTCTTTTCTTTGGAACATATTGAACATATTTATTTATTTTTTTAATTCTATCTAAAAAGGGGGCAGCTGGTGCATGGCCCTAATAAAGGATTAGCTGTATCAGTACTCTAGTCACTTTCTTTACTGCAGGCCAATGACTCCTGTGACTATCAACAAACAAAACTCAGTAGATTGATTGGAACTGAAATTTTCTTATTATCATTTCTTAAAAATTTAACAATTAAAATTTTAAAAATGGGTAGGATTACAGGAGGCTCTCTATGGGTTTATTGTGGGTAAATATAACAACTGAAAAAGGTGTTAATAGATTCATCCTACCCTAACTGACCTAAAAGATATATTAAAATAACCATTTCTTCTTTGGGCCCATTATGTCATTTATAGTATCAAAACATATAATGATATATATATCAGTACATATATATTCATATAAGTATATATTTTGCTGTTTCTCATTCATGTTTGATGATTTGTGGGGTTTTTCCTTATATTCTTGAACATTGTAAAGTCTGGCTTTCAGTAGTGTATGTAGTATCATAAAAAGAATTTCTCATAAATGTTTAAGCTATTACTTTGCAGATGGGGAAGTATTGCGTGTCAATGAATTTGAATTAAGCTAGTCTAAGACATAGTAAAGTAACACTGTTATTTTCTGATGGTAACCTACCTACAGGTTTCTATATTCTTCTAGTCTTATTATTCCCTAGGTGTTAGCAATTTGAGTAAAAATCCACTAGGAAATGCCATAGTCATTTTCCTATTAACAGGATGATTTTTTTTTTGTTTATCTTTGCATGTCACACTTGGCTTCCAGCTGTTTAGTTGTTCAAAATAGAGTTTAGTTCAAAAATAATCTGTACTTACAAATAAGAAACACTCTTTTGGTGATAAATGTGCCCATATATTTATACAGTTATTAAAATAGTTTATATTGGATGTAACCAAACTGATGGTAGGGAGATGTAAACATGACAATTGTATTCCCTATGTTCTCTATTGAAAACTGATTTTAGGCCAAAAGACCCTAATTGTTTTGATAGGGGTGGCTTCTCTTCCTTTCATTTTTGACTTGAGAACATTCAGAGTGGAAGAGATTGGCAGGGAAATAAACTAAAGCTCAAGGCTCTGACTGATGTGGGGAAAGAGTGCTTTTCATTTTCTATTGGTATATTGAGGTCAGCTGGTTAGGGAATAAATTATATCATCAGGATACAAGAGTACTTCATGGAATCCAAGGAAAGAAAGAACAGTTGAGTTCATGAGGAACAAAAATCAGGATCTAGAAATATGTCAGGAAATAAGAGTGTTCTCTATTTCTAGAGTTCATGGTTTGTTAGCCATGTTGCTTTTTGTACATGTTCCTTTTCTCATAGTAATTCTATGTATTTGTAAGAACTGGTCTCCAGTTCAAATAATCAGCACAACCTAATTAACATCTCTGAATGCCAAAATTCAAATTTAATAGAAGGATGATCTGGTAGGGTTGGGTTGGGTTACACTGGCCATTTTGTCAAATCAATTAGGACTGAGAGGAAATGTTCATGTAATTCATGTCCAAGGGCTGATGTGGAGTGTAGTTCTCAGAGAAGTGATAGTTGCCTGTTGGGTATGAATCCAACCAAATAGTATAAAAATATAAAATATCAATAATAATATTGTAAATAATTATAAAAAGGAATGTAATATTATTTGTGCATCATTATTATGTTCTAGTTAAAATGTTTAGCTATTCACATTTGTCATAATAAAAAATTTACTGCCCATTTCAGTTGGGCTTTTAATTCCACCACTTCACCAAAACTTCAAAGTGCCAATGTCCTACCTTCTGTTACATCTGATGGTCAATTTTCTGTCGTCATGTTATCTATCAGTAGTGCTTAACACAGTTGATTATTCTATCTTCCTTAATTCTCTTTCTTTATGTGGCTTGCAGAATACCACAAAACTAATGATTTTCCTCCTAACTTGTGCATTGCTGTTTTCTCACTTTCTATTGCTACTTTTTCTTCTTCCTAACATCTTAATGTTGAAGTGCCCTAAGACACAGTTCATAGTTCACTTTTTCATCTACCCTCACTCCCTTGTTGATTTTTTTCTAGTCTCACAGCTCTACAATATTATCTTCCCTATATGCTGATAACTCCAATTTTTTATGGCCAGTTCTGACTGTTATCTCAACCAACAGGCTTATATACCTACTTGGAGTTTTAATGATCTCAAAATCAATAAGCCCGACACCAATCTACTGATCTATTCCTTTAAAACTATTCTGCCTGAAGCCTTCTCCACCTCTAGTTATTCAGGCAAAAGAAAACAAACCAAACAAAAAAATGTGTAATTCTTGAAATTCAGAAAAATATTGTTCAATAATATAGACTAAATAAAAACATTTTCAGATCAATAAAAAATAATGAAGTGTTGCAGATTGAAGGGAAATTATACCAGGTGGAAAATGGGAATTTCAGGAAGAAATATGAAGCATTGGGAGTGAAAGTGTATCAGTGAATGTAAAAGACAATTTTTATATTATTTTTAAAATACACATTATTGTTTAATGCAAAAAATCATAATATTGTATTATAAGCTTTCAGGTTATGTAGATGTAACACACAACAACTATTGCACAAAGGACTAGGTGTGTAAGTAGGCATATATGGTTGCAAGCTTTCTATATTTTATGTGAAGTGATAAACCATTAATACTGAGTTGACTGAAAAGTTAATGATTGTATTCTGATTTGTTAAGGATGTATGTTCTAATCTCTAGAGTAACCAGTAAAAATAATGCAATCAGGCATAGCTAAAAAGTCAATATATAATTAAAATTGAATTATAAAAAATATTCAGTTAATTTATAAAAGGAAAGAAATAACAGCAGAAGAAAGAAACAGGGGATGAACAATGTTAAATCCAACTGAATTAATTTAATGGAAACAGTCCAAGTAAAAGGCAGAGATTTCAGATTGAATTAAATAAAAGCAAAATCCAATTATATACTGCCTTAAGAGATACATATGTATATATACATATGTATATATATGCATATACACAGCCAGGAGGTTCAAAGTATTGAAAGAGAAAAAATTACCATGCAAACTATAAGCATAAAAGGCTACAATGGAAATTTTCATATCATATACAGAGGAACAAAATATAAAAGCAGGCAAAGAAAAAAGTCATGTTATGTACAGAGTAATAACATTAAAAATGTCTGCAACCTTCTCATCAGAACCTATGCAAGATTAAAAGTAAAAGGATAGGAAAAGATATATAATGAAAACACTAAGCCTAAAAGGTTGAGGTGGCTATATTCAGGTGTTGAAGGAAAAAACAAGGCAGTCAATCTAGAATTCTATATCCAGCAACAATGTGAAAAAAAAAAACTATTAGATAAAGAGAAGCTGAAATAATTTGTGGCCAGCAGACCTGCACTCCAAGGAATGTAAAAAGAAGTTTATCAGGAGGAAGAAAAATAATATGATAAAGAAACTTGGATCTATACAACGGAATGAAGAACTCTAGAAATGGTTAATATGCATGTGAATACAAAGGACTTATTTTCTCATTCTTTAATGTCATTAATTTCTTTAAAAGACAATCTACTCTTTAAGTAAAAACAATAACAATCTATTGAAGCATTTATAGCATATATCAAGGAAAATGAATGAAAAAATAGTGCAGAGAACAGGAAGGGCATATTATAGTATGTTGTCAGTTATTACCTTGTATGTAAAATAAAATGATAACATTTGAAAGTAGTCTTTTATGAATTAAAGTTACATATTGTAAACCGTAAAGTGACCATGAAAAAATAAAACAAAGTATAAGTAAGTAGTCAAGAGTGTGGATAAAATAGACTACTAAAAATACTTGATTTAGGCACTGCTCCAGCAATAAAGGATTAATTGCCTTTGCCCATAACCCAGTAGAAGGACAGTCAAAAACTATGAAACACCTGTTTTCACACATTGGTCAATAGGCAAGACTTTTATCAGTGAGAGAAGGAAATCAACAGAGAGAACCCTACAATTCCCCTAGCTGGCATCCAAAGAAGCACTTTCTAGGCTGGAGTGCAGCAAGTGGGTAAACAAATAGAACACAGTTGTTATGGTGAACTTCCAGAAATGGATGTTCAGGGAATCTGAGGTGATTCCAGGCTTGAATTTTCAGGGCAAAATATGGGAAAGGAGAGAGCTACACAGAGAGCTTCAAAGATATGTAAAGTAGGGAAGATCTCTCATATTTTGACTGAGTTCTGATCTTCACCAAAGGCTATGAAGTTGGGGAAAGAATGATAAGAAAGAGCTATCATTAATGATTCCAAGAGCTCATGATGTTTGGGGAATATTTGCATTCCCACCAGCAAGAACAGAGAGAACTTGTAACACATGAGCAATCAGTCGAGTGTTAAGTAAGATATTACCTCACTAGCGGAATTAAAGGAAGCTTAGGCCAAAGACTACTCTGGATCTGAGCTAAGAAGTCTCAAAAGAAAGATTTAAAAGATTCAAACTGATTCTAAATAACTTTACTCCATGTCATAACAAAGTCCTACTGAACAATGACAGCCTCACAAACAGATCAGATAGAGGAGAATCTAGTTCCTGGAACCACCAGTCAGCACTGAATGCCAGACTTGTGAGTGAGGACATGTTGGACTTTCCAGACCCAGCCATGTTCCCAAATGAATGCAGCCACATGAGTGACCCTAGAAATCACCACACGGAGTAGTAGAGCCATCAGTTACATTCTGGCAGCCCATAGAATCGTGAGAACTAGCCACTGTTCTTCTAAACCACTGGATTTTGGGGTAGTCAGTTATGCAGAAATAGATAACTGAAAGAGAGGGTATGTGCTCTTTTCTGACGTGGCCAAGGAGGAGGATGAAACATAAAGAATCTTCCAGAAGATAAAAATGAGGACCATAGAAAACAATGTACTAAGGAGCTATTCCCAGGAAGCAGAACTAGGACTTATTCAAGGAACAGTCTGTATTTACAGGATAAGGGTCCTAGTAACATTTTCCCACTAGGATTCCCCCTTTTTTATGGAAGTATTTACTGGATTTATCCTGTCCCTTTGGCACAGTTTAGTGTTGCATGTGTAGGAAGCAGATACTTTTTCATTTTAGTAGATAGGTCTGTGGGTCATGAGGAACTACATCTGACCTTCAAGCCTGATGCTTTGTTTGGCTAAGACTTTGGGGAAGGGACTGGGGATTCTTGGAATGATAGTGAGCTTTCTTTCTGCAAATGAGAGAGATATGAAATTTTTGAATAAGGGAGGAGATTAGGGTAGATGTGGAATATTTCTCAGTATATATTCAACTCTTATGCACCCCCCCCACGTTCCATGGCAAGAGTATATTACCCTAACCCACTGATATTACCCTAGACCAAAGGACATGATTTATCCAGAGGACCAAAGTCAGCAGGGACACTGGTTAAGTACCGAGTCCAGGCCTTAAGAGACATCACATAGTTTGGCTTGACCCTCTAGGGGCTGCAGATCTCTGCCATGAAAAAAGTGTGGCTCAGGTACCTATTGCCACTTCAGCCTTGGCTCCAGCATGAACCAAGAGAAACAAAGTCCCCAAATCTGTAGATACAGAGGCTGAGCTAGTGCCACGCTAACTGACATGCCGACAGTGAAAAATAGTTGCTTTTGATTGAGTGTCACTGAGATTTTGTGGTTCTTTGTCATGCAGCATTATTGCAGCAATATTCAACTAATACAGTCTATTTTTTTGTACCTCCTCCCTCAGATAGATACAGGAATTCAGCTAAGATATTTTTCCTACAGAAGCTCATGTAAATTGTATATGGTGAGAATAACAAGAGAAAAAATAGACAAAGACTCAACCTGTATGTGGGACAAACTTAGAAACTAAATTTATACATGGTCCCTGGCCCTTTGCATTCATGATCAAATGTATTACTATATGAAGTGTAGATGTGTCTGTTCTATAATAATCACTTGTTTGCAATGAGTTTGGAAAACTTCATGGTAGGAGTGAGTTTAAGAAAGGCCTTGAAGGATAGGAGAGTTCTGAGCAGATTCTGGGAAATGCGATGTGCTAGAATAAATTACACATTCTCTGTTAGTATTCTAACATACTGCAATTTGCTGTTATTTCAATGCTTTTTGAGGTTAATCAGGGAGCTTCTTGCAAGGTGAGTTTTGTAAACTGATGCAGTGAATCCAGGAATGTAGCTGCTGTGATAATGTCTGATATGTATTTAGGCACCAACTTCACTTTACAATAATGCTGCCCTATATTAGTTTGATTCCAAAGTTTGTGAATTTTGAAACCTCTCCTGAGACATCATTAGAAAGGAGGAATATATAGAATATAGACACATAGTCTAAGAAGATGGCAGAACGATGAAGCTTAAGTCTGAGAGAGTTATTAATTTGAACTCCATGGGCTGACAGCAAACCTCGAAGATTGCAGAAAAAAATATTTGCTGGTATAAATCTCATTAAATCTAGCGGTTTATGACCTTTTACTTTCTAATTCTGTACTTTAATGCTTTATCTCCAGTGATGGGTTTTTTTTCAACATTTGTTCAGTAGACATTGTATGCCCAGACTTTGAGGAGGCATAGTAAATAGGGAAAAGAGAAGAAGTAAGATGATAGAGTTTCCCTGCGCCAGTGTCTGTCCTTAAAAACTGTACAGTCTAGTTTCTGAGATCACTCAGGATAAGAAGTATTATTTTCCTCCTTTACAAGCTCTCTGATAGCTCATCTGAGCTTGAATGCAAATAGTTTTTATTTGTTTGTTTGTTTTTTAAAAAGAAGGCTTCATTAAGCCCAAGGGACTATTACTTTGTACATGGTTATGTCCCTAGACTGGATGGACCATGATTGATGCCCTCTATTTCATTTCATTATTATTCACTGTGGTACTGGTGCAGCTGTTAAGAGTGAAAGTCTGGAAAAAAAGATCCAAGAATCTTATACACTCGAATGCATTAGAAATAGTTAACCCCTTTTCCCTTTCCTCTTGTTCAGAGTTGGCACAAGATTTTAATTTTGAAGCTATTTCAAGAGGGGTTAAAAAAAAAGCATAACACATACACACAAAATCAGTAAAACTCAAATAAAAAAATAGACTCAACACTAATAATGTATATTCAGTAATAGTTTTGTAGACAATTTGTAACTAGAAGTGATGTAAATTGGGCTCAGCCCATTTCTTCATTTCTGCAGCCCAGATCTTTCTCCTTACTAATGGAATATGTAGTTATGGTACTCAACACCCCTTCATTTCAAGATAGAAATAAAAGAGTTGCAGATTTCTCCCATCCACCATGAAGAACAGAAGAAACACTTATTGTTTGAATTTCCTTGATTTCTTTTTTGCATGTCACACACTGCTTAATTATGTATTGCTTCTGTCTCATAAGTAATCATTTCAAATGACACAGTGGCCCATGTTAAGGAAATGATTCATCTTCCTTATGTATTTGAAACTATGGTTTGCAGCGCTATTTTAGGCACTACATTATAATTCTGTTATGCAAAACATCTTTGGAGGCTAAAATTAATGTCAATAAGAAGCTTATGCAACAGGAAAAATGAACACAAGGCAAAGAAAAGCAAAAATAACTCCCTCCTTCCTGACTCTTCTGCAGTCAATGAGACTGCACATTTAACATCGTTTTATACTCCCAGACACATCAAGGCCTTTTGTGCATCAAAGAAAAGAGAGGGGGTAAAAAAAAACCCTCAATGTGCCAGAGAAATCTCTTGCATCCTGTTTTTCCTTCCCTGCCTCCTTCTACAAAATCTCTTTGTGTAACGTAGGGATTGTATATCTTTAGCAAGATAAAAAAAGAAAATTTTCATGCCAATTTAAAAAATACTAATTTTGACATTCATAGTCTCTGGGTCAACAAGAAGAAAATGTGAAAGTTTAATCTCAGAAAATTTTAGACCATTGAATAAAGAGTGATGACATATACTTAGTGAGTTAATGAGTTAATTATCTTCACAGAGTCCAAAAGAGATAGAAAGTTGATGGAGGTCCAGAAACTGAAAAGGAAGCTGTGCTAATTAGCATAATAATTTATATTTCTTATACAAATAAACTATTTTTCCAAGTAGTAATCTCATATCTAAGTAACAGCTATACACGCAAAGATGATTTCTACCCTGCAGCATACATAAAAAATTGAGTTTCTCTAATTCTGTCATCTTATTCTGTATTTAATGAAGATGACAACAGCACTTAGAGCATAGCTGAACAATATTTTTAGTCCTATGATTTTTAGGTACCAGTTGGGACTTGGGAGATACTGACAAAGGTTAAAAAGAAATATCCTGTAGGAACAGCAGGGAAGAAAATCATACATATTGTATAAATTCTAGGCGTAAAGAAAGAAGGAAAAAACATGGTATGGCCTCAAATACTTTTCTGAACAAGAGAAATCACAATATAATTCTTCACTTTTTTTTTTTTAAAGAAGATGTTGGGGGTAAGAGTTTATTTTTTTTTTATTTTTGCTGTGTTGGGTCTTCGTTTCTGTGTGAGGGCTTTCTCTAGTTGTGGCAAGTGGGGGCCACTCTTCATCGCGGTGCGTGGGCCTCTCACTATCACGGCCTCTCTTGTTGCAGAGCACAGGCTCCAGACGTGCAGGCTCAGTAATTGTGACTCACAGGCCCAGCCGCCCCACAGCATGTGGGATCCTCCCAGACCAGGGCTCGAACCCGTGTCCCCTGCATTAGCAGGCAGATTCTCAACCACTGCGCCACCAGGGAAGCCCTAATTCTTCACTTTTTAAAAACAAAACTCATAGTTTTATAGGTGAGATCATTATAAGGTTTTATATCAAGATGATAAATGCAAAAATATTTAACTATTAAGGAACCCCTATGAAAAGGGAGATTTAGGCAGAAGAAGAAAGAATAAGTAGCAGAAAAGAGGAAGTGAGAAGCTAGATAAATAGAAAAGTGGTAACAGAACCAATAGGAAGCCAATTTTACAGCCCCTAGAATTTTCAAAGTATTGGAGGAGGGTATATCCTCTTCTCATGTTTATTCTCTCACAATTTTTCAAACTCAATCTCTGATAGTAACAGGGTTTTTTTGTTTGTTTGTTATTTGGTCCCCGTCAGTGCCTTAACATTATACCTGACACATTTGCATGAGGTTGCCCTACCAACAAGATTTCCTCTGCTAACCACCTTTCCTCTGTGCAGTTCAAAGCACATTACAGGGGCTTCCCTGGTGGCGCAGTGGTTGAGAGTCTGCCTGCCGATGCAGGGGGCACAGGTTCTTGTCCCGGTCTGGGAGGATCCCACATGCTGCGGAGTGGCTGGGCCTGTGAGCCATGGCCGCTGAGCCTGTGCGTCCGGAGGCTGTGCATCCGGAGCCTGTGCTCTGCAATGGGAGAGGCCACAACAGTGAGAGGCCCGCGTACAGCAAAAATAAATAAATAAATAAATAAATAAGCACATTACAGACAATGTTTTCCTAATAAAATCAAAATATAAAGGGTTAACAGAAAATACTAAACCCCTATATGAAAAATAATGATATTCATGATATCCTAAGAATTATAAAATTCTTGTTTTCATAAAAACTTTTATCTTTATTTATCATAAAGACATAATAAAGTATCCAAAGTTGGATAACACTACTATTTCACAGTTGAGTAAAATAAGGCTTAGACAGGTTAATGACTTGACCACTTAAACAGATAATAAAGCCAGTTCTGATTCCAAGCGTTGTCTAATTCCATTAAGCATCAATTGCTTTGTAACTAATTATCCCCAGGTGGCTTAAAGCAGCACCAAACGTTTATTATCTCAAACAGTTTCTGGGGGTTTCTAAATTTCCAATTTGTGTGGTCCTGCTTCAGAGTCTCCCATGAGTTCCCAATCTTGACATTGGCAGTAACTGCAGTTGTCTGAAGGCTTAACTAGTGCTGCAGAATCTACTGTCTAGATGTCTCACTCACGTGGCTGTCAAGTTGGTGCTGGCTCTTGGCTGGAGGCCTCAGTCACTTACCATGTGAACTACTACATAGGGCTACTCAATTGTCTTCACAATGTGGCAATTGGCTTCTTTCAGAGGAGTGCTCCAAGGACAAAAGCCACATGCTTTTTCTGGCCTAGTCTCAGTCATTTTTGCAATATCCTATTCATCACATAGATCAGTCCTATGTAATATAGTGGGGAGAGGGTGGTAAAAAGAGTATAAATAATAGGAGGATGTGATCATTGGCAGCCATCTTGAAGACTGGCTACCGCCCTAGCTATACCTTAAAGTTTACTTTATGAATCTGTTCCATCCTTTCTTACTTCCATTTCTTGGGTTTTTTAAAATTATTATTAAGCTATATAACTATTTGGGTGGTAATTTAATATACTTGTTTTGCTTCTTTACCATTTGTCTTATATAGACAAACCAGATCATAAGCTCCCTGAAGACAAGAACTGGAACTTCCACCTTTTAACTGTTTATGATTCCTGTTATAATATTTTGGGTATAATGGGTTCTCCATTGATCCTGAGTAAATGAACAACTAAATGAGTGAATAAATGATAAAATGAAGATATCTAAGTCATCAGATGTGTTTGAATTGGGTTTAAAATTATAGAGTTTCAGAAATTTAAGTCAAGAGTGCCAGAATTTATTGCCAGGAGGAAGGTCCCAGAGCAGATCTGATTTGCCTACCCCAGTACAAGCAGTTGCTTTACACTTTCTTTTATATTCACTAGTCTTCCTATTTCAGATAATTTTAGTACTTTCTACATGAAAATCATATTTAAAAAATGACACAATAACATAGTAGAACTAAAATATCCCAGGGAAAAATAACCAGAAAATGTTCATTGTCTATGGATTAGAAACTTCTTGAAACAATAAGGGAAACATAATGGCTTAAATAATTCATTCTCATAGAAAAATTAAACTGAATTCAGGTAGTTTAAAATGCTTTATAAGATTGTACATTATAGTGAGAATTAACTGCTAGAAGGAAGTTGAGACATTTTTTTCTTTCTTAGAAATAGACAAAATGACCCTTTCCACTACTTCCATATGTTCATGTTTCAAAACAGGGAAACATTTTCTGCAAAATAGACTCTTCTTACTCCCTAAGAAACTAAGATTAGTTTTGATGAAGAAAAGGCAAATAGAAGTGCAGAGAAACAGAAAAATAGAAATTTTTAAAATTAAGTAAACCAAAAATATTTTTAAATTACCAGTAATGCCTTTAAGTAGACTATCCACAAAAGTCTTCTTTGTCCCTCTACAACTGACACTCTTGCTGTCACTGCTCTAAGCACAAACTTAAAATTTGGAGATCACCACAATAATCACATACCAATTCTACTTATCACCTACCCGGCTCCATATATCATATTTATTTTGTTTAAAGGTAGCTTTATTGAAATATAACTGACTTATAGTAAATGCACATGTTTAAAGTGTACTTTGATATATGGATATACCTATGAAACTATCACAGGAAAGAAAATATAATGAACATATCCAAACTCCCCAAAATGCCTCTGTGCCACTTGTTAATCTCACCTTCATGTCCTTTCCACCCTTCTCACTGCCTGAACCTCAGACAACCACTGTTTTGCTTTCTGTTACTATAAATTAGTTTTCACTTTTTAGAATTTTGCATAGGTGAAAGGAATCATATAGTATATACTATTTGGGGGTGTCTGGTTTCATAATGTAATATGATTGTTATAATAGCTATTATATATTGCTAGTATATATTATAATTTGAGATTCACTCATGTTGCATGTTTCAAAAATGTATCCACTTTTTTTGCAAAGGAGTACTTCATTGTATCGATATACCATAATTCAATTATCATTCACCTGTTGCTATTTGGGTTGTTTCTGGTTGCTGGTTATTACAAATCTGCTATGAACATTGAACATATGCTTCCATTTATCTTGGGTAAATACCTAGGAGTGGAATGGCTGAGTCTATTGGCAAGTAGATGTTTAATATTTTAAGAACTGCTACATTGTTTTCCAAAGTGATTGTGCCATGTTACACTCCCACTAATAGTGTTTCAGAGTTCCAGTTCCTCCAAATCCTCACCAACACTTACTAAGGTCAGTCTTTATAAAATTTTGGCTATTCTATTAGGTGGGTAGCAGTGTGTCATTATACTTTTAATTTGCATTTCCCTAGTGACTAATGATATTGAACATCTTTCCATGTGCTTATTTGCTTTCCAAATATGTTCCCGAAGAAGTATCACTTCAGATCTTTTGGCCCAATTTTATTTATTTTTATTATTGAATTTTAAGTATTTTTAAAATTAGAACAAGTTATTTTCAGATATATGATTTGCTAGTATTTTCCCCCAGTATGTGGCTTGTCTTTTCATTCTCTCACTTGTGTCTTTCAAAGAGCAGGAACGTTAAATTTTGATGTCCAATCTAAAATTTTGTTCTTTTATGGATCATGCTTTTAAAGTTATCCCTAATACAATCTTTCCCTAATACAAGGTGACAAAGAAAGATACTTTTGTGGATTGTAGAACTCCAAGTGGACAAGTTTTTTATACTGTTAACACTTTAAACCATGACTTTCATCTTTCACTTCTCTGGATGATTTTAAGATTTGCTCTTTACTATTGATTTTAGGCAATTTGATTATGATGTGTCTTAGTGTAGTTTTCCTCATATTTCTAGGTCTTGAGCTTTTTAGATCTGTGGGTTTATAGTTTTTATTATATTTGGAAAGATTGTGGCTATTAAATCTTTAAACTTTTTTCTGTCTCTACTTCACCTATTCCTCTCCTTCAGGGCCTCCAAGTACATCTTCATTAGCCTGCTTCAGTTTTAACATTTTAATAATTCTTATCTATATATAACTTTTCTGTATGGAATGAGAAAAACACTACTTCTATTACATGCATGTGTAGCTGCTTGAAATTTTTCACAGCTCACTGGTGATATGTTCCTTTGCTTCTTTTTTAAATCTTTTTTTTCTCTCTGTCTTTCATTTGGTTTATTTCTATTGCTATGCATTCAAGTCCACTAATTTTCTACTGCAATATCTAATTTTCCATTTATCACATCAAGTATTCTTTAATCTCACCTATTATAGTTCTCACTTCTAGAAGTTTGATTTATGTTTTAAAATATTCCACTTTTCTACTTAACCTTTGAACAAATAGAAGAGTTATAATAACTATTCTAAAGCATTTGTTTGTTAATTCTACCATCTTTTATAGATCTGAGTTGATTGTGTTTTTTCTTTGCATTGTCAGTCATCGTTTCCTCCTTCTTTGCATATCTGGCAATTTTTATTTGATGCCAGAGACAGTACATATTACCTTGTGAATTCTGGATAGTTTTGTATTCATGTAAATATTTTGAACTTTGTTTTGGGACTCAGTTAAGTTGCTTGGAAAGAGTATGATCCATTTGAATCTTGTTTTTAAGTTTTTTAGGTGAGACCAGAGCTGTCTTATTCTAGGACAGAGTTGTGCAACTTTGACATCATTGATATTTAGGGCTAGGTAATTCCTTGTTGTGGGATGCTGTCCTGTGCTTATAAGATATTTAATGGTATCCCTGGACTTTACCTATCTAATGCCAGAGTGCCCTCTACCTCTACCTTGACAACTAAAAATTTCTCTGGACATTTCCAAATGTCCCCTGGGGGTGAAAATCATCTCTGTTTGAGAAACACTGGTCTAGAGCTAAATACTACCCATTCCTGAAGCAAGACCTTTTGAGGACTCTGCATGAGCTCCATGAGTTATGAGGTTTTCTCTTCTGGCTGATGGGAGCAGGCACTGTTCTCAGCTTTATGGAGTATCAGACACTCGTCTCCCTAATCTTTTCTATGTTCTTTCCTTGACTTGGGAAGTTTCTTCATTTTCATGTGCAGATCAGCCCTCTGCTAAATACTTGAGGGGGGCCTCCACAGATCTCTAGTGTTCTTTCTTTGTGTAGCTCTCTCTTCTCTGATATTTCTGTCTGCAAATTCTAGCTACATTTGTCTCCTTTTATTCTCAGTTCTCTTTTCAACTCATAGTGTCTGATGGCTACCTTTTCCTTGTACTTTAACTCACAACCTCTCTCAAAGCAGAAAACTCATGTCTTTGTCTCACCTTATTTGTTTCCCACCTTCTATCTAGAATCACTATACTTAATTATCTAATGTCCAGTGTCTCATTTTATATATTTTGTCATGATTTTTGGTTATTTCAGGCAAGAAAATTAATATGATTCCTATTACTCCATCTTGCTTTGAAATGGTTGTCTCTCATGCATATTCTTTAGCCATGTCTATTTTATCTATTTTTTCCCATTTCTTCCTTTTGATTCATCCATCTTTTTTTGCCTCTGTTCTTCATTATCAACTGGGGTTTACATGACAAACCACTAGATAATATCTGGAGTTTCAGAAATATTTATTTGATAGTTATTATTTTATAGCTTTTGTTAAAGTCATGAGACTGGATAAGATTGCCTACTTAAAAATTAAAGATAGAGAAGATGATATAGAATTTATTCCTGACTGTGTGATGTTTGAATGAATATGTTTTATATGAATGATTTCACATATATTTTCATTCAAGATGACTGGAGTTGTATATGTTTATCTCCTTTTTAAGCCTGAATAAGCTTCGAGTACTGGGATTATGGCTTCTTCCCCATCTGTCCTCCCAGTATAAAGTATGTAGTTAGTGAGGACATTGATGAGGAGTGGTGAATGTAGCATAAAAAATAGAGGGCGGGGTGAAAAGTTGAAAGATACTGCCCCACCTTGTCCTTATTATTTTATTCTGCATTCAGTTTGAATGACTGCAATCCTAGTCAACCAGAATAAATAGATAATTATTTGCTTTATCTTTACCAAAAAGCGAAGTTTAATTCCCAATTAACAAAATAAAGATCTAGATGGACTTTTTAGTTGGTTATATATCTTCAAAACATTAAGGCTTCAACGTGTATTAGTTTACTATATGCAGGACACATGCTTATTTGTGTACAGTGCCATGAAACAATTCACTTGAACTTTATGGAATGTGGTCATCTGAATGGTTTATGGTTATTAGAATTATATAGTAATCTGAAAAGAAATCTACTTGATCTTCTAATGGATCTTTTGTAGTGGCAAAACCAAAGGTGCACATTAATATAGGAAGTCATTTTTAAATTTAATTGTTTTTAAAATTCCAGTCTTGCCTAGATAGAGGTCCTAATCTGTTTGGTGAATGCTTTGATAATTCTGTGAAGAGACTAAGAAACAGAGTCAGCTGGAACCTTGGATTATGAGAACCTGGTGAAGTTCCTCTGCATTAAAATGATAAGAGATGCCTTTCTGTTAGAAAAGAGAAGGGAGAGGCTAGCAGACAGGAACAGGTGGGACTGGGGTTAAGGAGTTGGGAAATACAAAGAAGGAGTTTTGAGAAGAAAAATATTCCATGAGTGTCTATTAAATCATTTGCTGTTTAGTGTGAGATATAACTACCCCTTTTTGTTCTGTGAAACACTTAGTAAAGTCAACATTACTCACTAGAGATTTGGGGAGAAAATTTTCTTTCCTTAGGATATGATGAAGTTTAGCGTCTAGGTTAAGGGTTGGGATGAGACAAACCCAAAAGCTCGCCAAAGGGACACAGCCTTTACAGGACAAGTATAGTTTTACAGAAACACAGAAGACTTAGGTACTCTATACACCACTAGGAATTTGGGGGTAAGTTACTAATTAACCAAAATTTTGTGTGGCTTTTTCATATGGGTACAGAACATCTCCAATGCTATATTCTACAGAGCATTACAAATTAACACAGATCACTTTGCTAGTCTATATTATTATTTCAACCAGCAAAGTCGATTTAGGCAAAAACTTTTTCATTACTTTATCTCCTAGGACTATTTTGAAGATTGTATTTGTAAAGTCATTTAGAAATGTTTCTAGAAACAAATTCTTGGGAGATTTATCTGACAACTTCACTTCGGTGTTTTAGATTGTTCTGATTTTTAGTGAAGCTGATGAAACCTAATGTTTCTATAAGTTGACAGAGTTCAAAAAGATAGAGGTTGTTCTGCAAAGAACAGAGAAAAGGTGATAGAAAAGCTAATAGAAAGTGAGATTGTTTCTTAGAGGTGGACTCCCAGTTGATAAAACTGGAATGGACTGTGAAGTTTTCATAGGCTTTTCAGATGAATGGCAAACATTTCAATGCGTTCAAATAAAGGGGGATGAAAGGCAACTTCCTATAAGAATTTTTAAACAAAAGTAAAATGGCATAATGCATTTAATTCCTAATTGTTGCTGCATTTGGTTTAGGCTTAAGAAATACATGGTAATTTTCTATGCTGTTTGATGACTTACTGATAAATATGATACTTATAAACAAAGTGGAAAATTATCTCTAGAGTAAAGAATGGCTTAGAGAAACTCTTTCAACATTTATATTTGTATTATAATCAACACAACAGTGCTATTATATCAAAAATAGAAATTGTTTTAATTGGATTTCAATTTTATTTTATTTTAAAAACTATTAATAACTAAATAGCATGTGCTCTATCCCCACAAGTCATTTTATCTGAAAATGTTAGCATTTTTTTCTTTCAACTATTTTTGATGGACTCAGATTTTATTTTAGGCCAAAGAATGGACAGGCTAGCTAATGTCTTGATGACTGGGATATAAATTTTTCAGTAGCACATATTTTGAGTGTAGAGTGAAATTGACAATAGTCAATTGACAATAGTGGGAGATGGAAGCATCACCTAATTTTGAGTTAAACATGACTCTTAAAATTGAGATATCAACAGGTAGCACTGCATCTAGCTCTTGGAATTATTTCTACTGTATAGTTGCTAATCTCCATCAGTTGCACCTTACCCCAACTCTGCTGATGAGGCCCAGCAACTTTTATCTTGAAAAACCAAACTATTGGCTTAAAGTGACAAAAGACTATTTTTATTGTAAGTAATATCTAATCTGATTAGTTCATTTTTGCAAAGGTATTTCCTATAAGTTATCTCATATTTATTTATTTTTCCTAACTAGAGATGAGGAAGCTAAAGATCATGAAGGCCAAGTGGCTTGCCCTAGATCACAAAACTACCAAGTAGGTAGCCATTTAAGTCAGCCATTTAAGAAAGCACAACTCCAAGTTCAGTGTTCATTTCATCATGTTGAACTGGACATACTGAACAAGACAATGGTGTGGAATATGAGGCACTGGGAAGCCCACAGTTAAAACATTTATGCATTATTTGGGGCCACCTCCAAGTACACATCTCTAACCTCAAGGTGTTGAAAGATTAGTGTAGGAATGGGTGCATACAACATCTATGCTAAAAGATCATTGGAATAAGTGCCATATCTTATCATAAAATGACATAACAATTATTTAAAAGTTCTGAGACAAAAGGAGGGGGAACGAAACTTCCTACGATTATCTGGGACCATTGTAAGGTGAATAGATATTTTAATAGGATAGAATGTATGGAAAGGCCATTCTTGGCTTCTAGTCATCACATGAGAGATGATAAGTTCTTGAATGATAATTTGTGGCAATGGTAATGAAAAGAGGGGAAGTACCATGTGGAGACACATTGTGGAGCCAGTAGTGGCAGAAATAATGCCCCTCTCAAAAATCGTCTTTATTAGTTTTCTATTGCTGTGTGACAAATTGCCACAAATTTCACAACTTAAAACAATACCCACTTATTAGTTCACAGTTCTGTAGGTGAGAAGTACAGGTATGGCTTATCTGGGTCCTCTGCTCAGAATCTACAAGGCTAATATCAAGATCATGACTAGGGTGTCTTCCCATCTGATTCTTAGAGTGCTTGTGGGAGAATTTAGTTTCTTGACATTTCGATTTCCTTGCTCCAGTCAGCTAAAGGCTGCTCTCAGCTCCTAGAGGTTGCCAATATTCCTTGTTGCATGGCCCCAACCATCTCCAAACCCAGCAGTGAAGAACACACAACTCACTCATACTAAATCTCTCTCATTTTGAATCTTTATTTCAAGAACTGGTCATTCCTTTTATGGACACACCTGATTAGGATAATCTCCCTATTTTAAGGTCAGGTGATTTGCTACCTTATTACAACCATAAAATCCCTCATACCAGCACTTAGATTTGTGTTTGATTGATTAACTGAGAGAATGTGTGTATATACCAGGGGCAGCAATCTTGGTCCATCTTAGAATTCAATCTACCACTAGCCTGCTGAAGAAGGGAGAAGAAAAAATTTTAAATAACTTCAAAGTTTTTAGAAGCTTTACCTTCCAGAGAAGGTAATGGTCCCTTTAATTAAGTTAGCAAGTACAGAATTTGGAGCTGATTGAGATCAAGGTACTGAGCTTAATTTAAATCACTTTGAATTTGAGGTCCCAGTAAGATAGGCTATTTAGTGGTCAGTTGTAAGGTTCAGTCTGGAATCTAGGAGGTAGGTGATGGATATTTGTGAATCATTAGAATTTTAAGATTTTAACTTTTTTGTGAATGAGTTTAGCTAAAGAGAGAAGAGTTAATAAGAAGAATTTCAAATTGTTTAGAATTTAGAAGAATTGTTTCATTACTAGTTTAAATATATAGAGAAAAGAAGGAAAAAGAAACAGAGAAGATGGTAACATTGAGCTACATGAAGAATCTTAGTTTATTCATAGTGTATGAGCTGCCTGAGAGCAAGAAGAATATCTTGAGTTTATAAAGTGGACAAAATATGAAATTCAGAGATGGTTAGGAGATCAATGGTCCCGTTAAGACTGAAGATCTAGTGACTCATCGATAAGTTATTAAAGCAGTGGTTCATCCACCCAGGTAGGGTTGCCAAATAAAATACAGAACATCTAGTTAAATTTGAGTATCAGATAAGCAATAAATAACTGTTAAAGCATAAGTATGTCCCATGAAATACGTGACATATTTATGCTAAAAAATATTTGTTTTTTATCTGAAATTCAAAGTTAACTGGATTTCCCGTGTATTTATTTGCTAAACCTGACAGCCCTACATGAGGGTACGTTTGGCAATTTTGGTCACTGCAAGAAGGGATGCTATTGGCATCTAGTGGGTATGGTCAGGGATGCTGCTAAACAGTGCACAAGACAGCTCCCCCCACCACAGAAGAAAGACAGCCTCAAAATATAAATAGTGATGAGCTTGAGGAATCTGGGTTTAAGGTAACTTTTGCAGAAATGCTCTCCCTAAAGAAAGCTTTCCTCTTCATGCATATCTTCATTATATCCATTTTTATATTTTACCCTAACCAGCGTTCTAGAATGGGTTCTCCTATATATACCCTACAAAATCGTGTTCTCCTTGACAGTGTGCACTTATCAGAGTTGCAATAAAATACTTACTTGTTCAAGGACAACTTCTCCCACGAGATTAGAAGCCCCATCAATGATGTAATCCTAGTTCTGAATCCAGTGCTATGGCACAAAATAGAAGTGCAATAAATATTTATTGAATGAGTGAATGAGCAAAATGGCTTTAAACTTACCTCGGATGATGAGAGTGAATGAGAGTGAGAGAAATACAATGAACCAGGTGCCAAAGTTCCTATGAGATATAGAGCAATGGTTTGGAAGAGGTCAAGCAATGATGATATCGACAAGGAAAAAGTACAGTAACTAGATTTAATGTTTCAGTGAAGGGGCTCCAACATCCTGGAAGGAAACTTAGCATTAGAAAGTTTATAAAAATAGTCACGAATGTAATTCTAAAAATTTAGTGAGATCTTGTTAGTTAGCTCAAGTTAATGGAAAAGAGTTGTAATGCTTCAGACTAATTTTCCATCTTCAAAGTACATTACAGAATTTTCAAATGTAATAGAACACAATACTTAGGGACTGTTTTTAAAAAAATGATTTTGTTGGGTCAACGGCTGAAGGACCAAGCTCCCTGAAATGTTGCTTCAAATAGCACCTTTCACACTGCAGTTCATCCTAACAACTATTTATCCCTTTAATGCGTTTGTTACTCTAAATATTTTTTTCCAAAACTCTGAGTTGGTTTTGATGCTTCTATTTATTGCTGAAAGGATCATTTCTCAGATATTCATAGGGATGTATTGGCTTTTCTCATTATCAGAAGGCACCGTTAAAAGAGAAATTTTAATCTCTGCCATCTATTTTTGTAAATTTGCATAATGAATAAATCAGTCACTTAAATAGCACTTATTAAATAACCAGAAGTTTCTGCCTTTCTCTGTAGCACTAGCATGGTATATATATTAATTCAGATAGAGTAATACAGTTAAGAAATATTTATTGAGTACCATAGGCTCTGTCTTGCCGAGGAGCGAAGAGGGATAAAATGATAAGCAAAAATGTATATAGTCCCTAACTTCATGAGGTTTGCTATCAAGCAGGGGCGCCATTTATTAAACAAATTATTAATAAATAATGTAGTTATCATAAACTGTACATATTATGAACACATTCTGAATATGCCTAATAACACATATGCTAGGAACACCGTGATAGTTATCTATGTGGCATAATAAATTACTCCAAAAGTTATCAGCTTAAAACACAAGTATTTATTATCTTACAGTGAAATTTGAGAATGGCCCAGCTGGTTGGTACTGGATCAGGTTGTCTCATGAGACCGCAGACAATATGTTGACGAGGGATGTTGTCATGGGAGGTTCTGGGACTGAAGGATCCACTTTAAAGATGGATTACTCACACAGCTACCGGCAAGAGGCCTCAGGTCCTTACCACACTGGCTTCTCCATAAGGCTGCTTGAATAGTCTCATGATATGGCAGCTGGCTTCCCTTAGAATGAATGATCCAAGAGAGAGAGCAGTAAGGGAAGCCACAATACCTTTTTATGATCTAGTCTCATAAGTTATTCATCACTCATAATGTCACTTCCACCACATTCTATTTGTGAGAAATGAGTCACTAGGTATAGCCCACATTCAAGAGGGAAGGAGTATAATTAGGCTCCGCCTTTTGAAAAGAGTATTGCATAATTTGTGGATATAGTTTAACATCACTATATTTATCTTTTCTAATCTGGGGCATTAAAAAACCCTTTCCTGATAACATGACATTATGCCAAGAATGGAAGGATGAACAGATTTATGACATAATAAGTAAAGAGTGAAAGATCAGAACAGCTCCAGACACAGGGAACATACACAAATGTCCTAAAGCAGGAGAGATCACATAAAAGAAAATAAAAGAAGGCTGGTGTGGCTATGGAGACAATAGTGGAAGGGGAGTTATGAATTGACGCTGGGAGGGGTAGAGGGAAAAACTAGGCTATACAGAGCCTGTAGCTCAGGTTACAAAATTTATACTTCATCCTAAGGCAATGGGAAGCCTTTGAAGGGTTTCAGGAAGAAGAGGGACATCCTAAGGCAACATTTTACAAACAAAATGCAGTATACTCTGTTCCATGGAGAGTGGACTAAAGGGGAACGAGAACAGATGTAGGGAAAGAAGTTAAAAGGTTGTTGCTGGTGCTTTGTGACTTGAACCAGGTGATGACAGTTGTAGAAAGAGGAGAACTTATTTTAAATATATTTGGGGGCTTCCCTGGTGGCGCAGTGGTTGAGAGTCTGCCTGCCAATGCAGGGGACACAGGTTCATGCCCCGGTCTGGAAAGATCCCACATGCCGCAGAGCGGCTGGGCCCGTGAGCCATGGCCGCTGAGCCTGCACGTCCGGAGCCTGTGCTCCGCAATGGGAGAGGCCACAACAGTGAGAGGCCTGCGTACTGGAAAAAAAAAAATATATATATATATATATATATATATATATTTATTTGGAAGGTAGGCTAGGTAGGACTTAGTATCTAATTGGGTGTGGTAGGAAAGCAAGAGGATGTGGCTGAGAAGATTCCTAAGTTTCTGGCTTAGGCAATGGGTGGGTGGTGATCAAACCATTTATTGGGGTGGCCAAAAAGTTCATTTGGGTTTTTCAATAAGATTTATGGGGGACAGTGTTCAAGGGGCTTCCCTGTAAGGAGAAGATGGACTTGGGGAATTTCTCTGTGACTCTAATCTAGAGTGTAGGAGCTTTGTTAGATGTGAGTCTTGTTAGACTCAGGTTAGATTCTGGCTAGTTATGGAAGGCAGTCCATGGTAGTAAGTGAGATCATTTTAGGAATCACCTAAACCCTGGTCTGAGACTTGATTGTGCAACTTGTCATTAGAGCAACCTTGGATGAACTAACCAATTTCTCTGAATCTCACTTTTTCCTTTCCTAATGTAGGAAAAATTACCTCATTGGGTCTCTGCTATTCTGTGGTCTGCACTTTCTGCCTTTTTCAGGATCTTTTTCTTCTCTTTCTCCACTATTCTGTTACTGTGGATATGTTGATACTCTTAGGAAGGCTGAGAAATATTTGATTGAACTGCATATGCTAACTCATGTAGGTGATCCACATGGGACATCATCACTGACTAGGAGACCAAGAAGAGTATAAACTGACACATGAATATTTAGGGATCAGCCAGTTGGCAAACAATCTGAACAAAGGCTGGAGGACAAAAGCCCAATATAAGCGGACAGGAAGCCCAAAAGTCCAATGAAAGGGAGTGCAGGGGTTTTCCTGAAGACTCAAAGGAACTGTGAATCCGTGTGTTCGAAATGTGTCTATAACCCAGAAGATATATCAGGTCATAAAGATTAAAAATTTTATCCAGTCAGAAAGTATGATTGTTCACTCTGATTGTGGGGTAACTAAATCAACACAATGTCATTATCACAGGGGTTTGCAAGCCATGTTCTAGAGTGAGACCACCGGGTGCAGATACCATCGTGGACACTTAGAACCTGCATGTAATTGGGAAATGACTTCCACCGCCTGTCTCAGTTTTCTTATCTGTAAAATGTGGATAATTATAATACTTTCTCAAAGGAGTCTTCTGAGGATAAAATTAAATGACACATGTCTTAGCCTAGTGCTTGGTTTAGCAAATGATCAGTGGGTACTTTTGCTATCTATTGTGATTATTATCTTCAACAACAACATGCAGATGCCTACACTAATGTACTGGCATGTTGCACAGCAAATATTCTCTCACTTTAGCCTCATCTTTGGAGCAGAGCACACTTCCTTATTCCATTGACTTTGGCTTGACTGTGTTGTTTGCTATGATTATAGTCATCTGAATGGCTTGATGTGAACAGAGTTTCAATCAGGGTGGCTCTTTTTCTAGATTTGCCTTGAGAAGAACATGCCCTAGGTAGTGCTGGTTCAAGGAGCCTATGAAGGCGTGTAAAATGGATTTGAACCCAACCCAAAAACCTCAACTAAGTCCAGCCAGTTCATAGCCTAAATCATAGTTGCCCAAGCTGCTCCCCACACACTAGTTGAGGGGAAGAATGCTTATATTTTAAGCCACTGAATTTGTAATAGTTTCATTATACAGTATTATTATAACAATACCTGACTTGCCTTTTGCACAACAATGATACATCATTAGAAAAGCAAGCATCAGGTATGCACTGCCCATTTACCTGAACAGTCTGAATCAAAGCCACAAGCCAAGGCCAGACTAGATGAGCCAAATTAATTGTTATCTGAGTTTGGGGGTATTTCTTTATTGTTACAATAGACGACTGATACACTTATTCTATGCCAGGCATAGGAAAGAAAACAAGTCAGTTTTGCTGTGGTGTTTCCATGCTAGTGAATATTTATAAATAGTTCTAAATGCAGGCCAAATGCCCTTACTCCTGGCCATAATGTTTTACACAGAATGATACAGTTAACTTTTCCTTATCTTCCACCAAACTGTGAAGCTAAATTGTAACCTCCTAACCCTGAGAAAAATTCAACCCTAAACTATATTACAAGGGAAAGCTATAGAATCTCCCCCTTGAAGAATCTGAAACATAGCATAGCCAGATTTTTGGTTAGAATATGTGGATATCTGCCTGCCTGAGGGCAGGGGCATGGACCAGAAAACTGAGATTGCTCTGCTTTTATAGTTTTATTATTTTAATGATCTTACTTAGCCAATTTGAATTTCAAGGTAGCTAGGCACTTTCTAAATATTTTATGAAGGTAAAAGCTTTATTCTCTTTTTCATCCTGGTCTAAGTAAATGAGGTCGGTAGCTTAGAAGAATTTGTTCATAAGAGTTTGAAAATGTAGTGAAAAGCTTGATGAAACAGCTAGTGCTGTGTACACAGTTTTATAGTAACTGTGCACTTTCAGGTTCTAATCAATCAGTTATACCTGAATGATAATTTGGTACACAGACACATTTGTCCTTACTTCGTTCTTTAGTTCCACTTTATTGCAACTCTTAAAGAACTTTGAAATATGAAAGCTCAAGCTGGAAATCACAGTCATGATTTTTATTTTTGCACTGGTAGTTTACAACCTAGGACCTCTTTTCCTAAGTACTATTTTTGGAAGTACTAACGTTTCCCCCACTATCGAATCTATGCAACATAGTTTACATATAGAGAAAATTTTAATATGGAAGATCACTTTAGAAATTTTAAAGATGAATTTTAATAGTTAAAGATTGTATAGTCATCATTTCAAGTGAATTGAATAATCGTCTTTAAATTCTCTAAGGTTTTAGGTATTTCAAGGCTATGAAAAACTTAGGTTTCCTACAATATTGGATTAGAAAAGGTTTTGCAAATTAAAGTGTCTCTAATTACCATGAACCAAATGACAAGTCCTAAGGTTAATTCATAAATCTAAGTAAAAATAAGTGAGAATGGGAGAAGAATTACAGTGTGTCTCAACTAAAGGAATCCACATTCAAAATTTTTAAAACTGGTGTGCAAGGAATTTCTGTTTCCTAAGCTATAGGAAACCACAAAGGGTGTTGCTCCTACCTCAATAATGAGAAAAAGCCTAGTAAACTTTTTTCCCAGTCATCACTTGGAAACCATCATCAGACAAGTGAGGCTGCAAAGCAACCTCAAAGTAAATTCTAAAGTGGGCAAGCCCCTGTAAAGAGACATGGACGCTGTAGCACAGACCTGCAGTAGAACACAGGAAAAAGAGGCTCTGTCCCTAATCGGTTAAATTTTAACAAAGCCCCAAAGGCCAATCATGGACTAGATGTCAGTCAAAACTAGCTGGAGACCACAGATACAAGGGGAGCTCACACTCACTTGTGAGTGCTTATGGTAAGCTCC
The DNA here is from genome assembly GCF_025265405.1 of Mesoplodon densirostris. Taxonomy (NCBI): domain Eukaryota; kingdom Metazoa; phylum Chordata; class Mammalia; order Artiodactyla; family Ziphiidae; genus Mesoplodon; species Mesoplodon densirostris. The sequence continues at coordinate 33,552,203 of NC_082674.1, forward strand.
TTTCCATAAGCCTTTGTCAGGAGCTGAAGGGAAAGACGGAGGAGAGGGCAGGAAGTGAGTGAGAGCCTCTTTCAGTGGTGCAGCTTGTGGCTGCTGGAGGTTGACAGCAAGACACGCCTGCTTTTTCAAATTCTTTTCTCCTAAGAAGCAAAAGCTGCTATGATAGTAGGAATGCATCCTCTTTCCCATGGGCACAAAGCATCCCAGAGACATTTTCTCCTACTAAAGTTTGGGAGAGGTGAGAAGAAAATGTTTGTACCACTGGAGGGAGGATACATAATAATACTTAATAACATAATACTTAGTAACACTTAATTATAATAATACTTAATACTTATTAAGTATTATTATGCTTAATTATTAATTAATAGTTAATAATACTTAATAACATAATAGTACTTAATAACATATCATATAAGAAGAAACCTTAGGCCCAAGAAACTGCCTTGGGACTAAGATCCTATAATGACACAATGGAAAGTTCAGATACTACTTGGGGTGGACTAGAAACTCCCACCCAAGACCAATCACAGACAAGGCAGCATTTGTCTGCCAAGGGTAAGAGGGGCAGGAAGATGGAGAAAGACTCCCCACTAAGACTTAGGCATATAGGCAACCCTTAGACTTAGGTGGGACTAGAACTACGAAAAACCCACACTCACGACATGAGCCTAGGACAAGGTACAAGCAACAGCAGACTACCTCTGGGGAAAGAAAAAAGGCATGGAGAGAGGTTCTCCTGGGGTGCAGGAATGAAGGGACAGCTGAAAAAGAAGAAAACCCTCCAACAACTGAGCCTCAGCTCTAACCACAGGGCAATGGCAGTCAACTGCTAGAGGAATTTGAGGTCTGTGGTGCGCTGCTGGTAACCATAGCAACAACGAAACCAAATGTCCTTCTTGACTAGATTGACTCAATCCCAGACACTGATGGCCTGACAAAAGAAGACACATGCCCATTTCCAGGTAAAAATACAATTTACCTCAGTCCCTCCTGTTTTATAGAAGACATCTGACATTCCAGAAATTACAGGCCACATAAAAAAGGAAGGAAAAAGCAACCCCCTGTCAAGTGAAAAGCAGTCAACAGAACCAGACTCAGAGATGACCCAGATGTTGGAATTATAAACAGGAACTATGCAATAATTATGATTAGTTTGCTAAAGGATCTAGTTGTAAAGTACACTAGTAAATGGAAGATTTAAGCAGAGGGATGGAAACTCTGACAGATAAAAGGAAATGCTAGCCTATCAGACATAAAAATCACAATTTTAGACACAAAAGATTCCTCTGATAGGCTCGTTAGTAGACTTGACACAGCCAAGCAAAGAAGCAGTGAATTTGAAGAAAAGTAAATAGAAACTGAAGCAGAAAGAATAAAATAATAATAATTTTAACAAGAATGAGCTTGGAGGTAAATTTTTCCCAAGAGCCTCCAGACCAGGACTCATCCTGACCACCATCTTGACTTCATTCTTCTAATAGCCTGAGCAGAAAACCCCATTCATCTTCCCTTTCCATAGCCCTCTTTACCAAGGCATTTATTATTTTCCTCTCAACCAGGATCTCCCAGTTAATACTCTAGTCAGACCAGTATCCCTCAATGTATAATATCTATTTTACAGCTCTCCCTTCTTTTATCTGGACCTTCAGATATGGCATGGAAACAATACGTAATAAAAAATAATGTACAGGGGCTTCCCTGGTGGCGCAGTGGTTAAGAATCTGCCTGCCAATGCAGGGGACACAGGTTCGAGCCCTGGTCTGGGAAGATCCCACATGCTGTGGAGCAACTAAGCCCGTGAGCCACAACTACTGAGCCTGCCCTCTAGAGCCCTCAAGCCACAACTACTGAACCCATGCACCACAACTACTGAAGCCTGTGTGCCTAGAGCCTGTGCTCGGCAACAAGAGAAGCCACCACAATGAGAAGCCCGCACACCGCAACGAAGAGTAGGCCCCACCCGCCGCAACTAGAGAAAGCCTGCGTGCAGCAACGAAGACCCAACACAACCAAAAATAAATAAATAAAAATTAAAAAATAAATTAAAAAATAATAATATACACTATTAAGAAATATTTTTAAAATAATCTTAATTTTTTTAGGTCTGTTAAATTTTTAAATGACAGGGGATCATAGGGTAAAGACCCTTTTTTGGGAAGGGTGTTCAGAGAGGCTTCCTTCTTAAGATCTTAATAACATATCATATAAGAAGAAACCTAAGTATGTCAAATGCTGTGACTTCTTCTAATAGGCATGTGAGTACACATTTACACACACACCTCTCAGCCTTGTTGTCCCCGGTTGAATGCAGTTAGGCAAGATACCACGTTGCACAGAAGCCTTCATGGCTTCCCAATCTAAATTAAACACTTTCTTCAAGGGATATAATTAGTCTTATTGAGGCCACATTCTCTATTTGGGGTGAAAATATTTTTTGCAATTCCTTGAGGTTTAAATAAGTATGCTTTTATATATTAACTCAGTCAAAACTAGCATCTTTAAGCAGGCCTCCTCTTTAGCTGACACAAAATCTGACTGGTAAACACAGAAAATGATCACAGCAGCAGGAAGCCTTTGAACTATTTAATGAAAATCACAGGTTGGTGTTTTTGGAAGACTGGAAGGAATCTATTCAGTTTTCTCTCTACTTACGCTCTTGTTACTGCTGTTAGCATTGTCATAGAGAGCAATCCTCAATGATTATTTATCACATTTCTGAGCAGTCAGGAGACAAGTAGAAAACTTTAAATATTTTGAAAATGGGTTAAGGCATTAGTGATAGAACCTGAAAGGAATCCCGTGTCTTTTTATTAATCTTTGAAGAAGTATCACTTAGCAATACTTTAAGACCAGTTTCTGTTCTTAAAACATGTAAAAGATATATATTTTTTTGTCTCAGATATTGTGTCCATGTTAAATGTCTTGCTTTTACCCCTTTAGCTGTGATGATAATTTAACCAAAATAGTAATTTTCAAAAAGAAACATAAATGGTCTAACTTGATGAGATAAGTATTTTAATTCACACATATTCCTTTCTAGTTATTTTCCCAAAGCTTATATATAAACTTAGTTTTAATTATAGTAAGTGTATGATTTTGCTGTTTTTTATTACTTAATCCATTTTTCATATCTCCATGGCCATTATAATATTCACTCTAGTGACTTCTTTGTTTACTTTTTTCACCACTATAGATAACCGTAAACATTTTGGAATTTTCAAATCTATTGAATTATTATATGAGAAGATGGTGGGGGGGAAAGGAGTTAGCTTGGGGAGAGGAATAAATAGCTGCTTGGGTCATGTTGATTTTGAATTAGATATCCAGTGGGAAGTTCCAAGTGGGATATTAAATATTTAGGTCTGAAACTCAGGGAGAAATTTGGGCTGGGACATGAGAAAGAATGGGATTATTTACTAACCAGACTTAGAAAAGGTAGTGAGGTTGCTGTTCACAGGATGAAATAGAGTGCCTGAGGCACACTGTAGAGTAGTGAGTAGTTAAGAATCCAGACTCTTACCTACCGTCTCCATTCAAATTCTGACTTTGCCACTTACTCATGGTGAGCTATTTCCTAATCTATAAAGTTGTGGAAGTTGTAAATTGAAAGTTGTAACTATTCAATACCTTATAGGATTGTTGTAAAAATTAACTAAAAGAATCCTCTAAAGCTTATATTGTGAAGTCTGACTCATTATAACCCTTTAATATATTTCTCTCATTACTACTGTTGCTACTCCATGTACATGGACAACTTAACATGGCTGAAGAATAAAACCCAAATGTGCTGACTCACCTGAACTTTAATTTCATGATCCCTAGCTTAAATGAGCCCTTGGTGCCCATTATATTCAGCTAGTTCATTCACTGTGTCAGTCTCTTAGATCACTATTTTATAAGTTAGAAAATGCATTTCATTTGCTTTTTGCACGGTGAGATAATGGGCCCGGGTGATGGACTCCCTTGGTTATTTGTGGTTCCCTCCCCACCTCTCTAGATGACTGTTTCCCAACAACTGTCTCAAAATCTAAAATCTCCACTCTTCCTGCCCCTTCTTTGCTTCTAGATGCCTGTACCTTGCTGTCTCCAATTTCTCTCCTCTTGAACCCATTTCAATCTGGATTTTGCCTTCTCCACTCCGTTAAAATTGCTCTTGTAGAGCTCACCAATGATTTCCACTTTGTTCAACTCAGTGAGCAACTATTAGACCTTGTTTTACTTTAACCTTCAGCATGGTTTGACATAGTTGTTGATATCTTGATTTCTAGACACAGTCTCTTTCAGTTCTTCTTTACTTAACTGATATTTCCTTTCCAGTCTCTTTCCATATCTTTTCCTTCATCACCTTGCTGACTTTTAAATACTGATATGCCCTTGGCTTAGCCCTCACACTTTTTATATTCTCTAGATATACTTGTTACCTTGGTAATTTTATAACATTCCATGATGTTAATACTATATATACTCTGAAGACTCCCAAATTTATATCTCTATTTACAGCTCTATTATGCGTTTGTAATAAAAATTCATCAAATCACCATATGCAGAGTTTTATGTAATAGCTAACTTTTGGCCAGATTTGCAGAGTGAACCCATTCTCTGATGACATAAGCACTTTTGTTCATGATCAGTCATGAAGGTTAATTCTCTACTGCAAAGAAGGTTGGTTTGTAATAGCTGAAAAGTTATCACTAAAATGTTCATTTTTCCAAACAAGATTCCCAATACATAATTAGAAATATTTATGCCTGGGAATAAAACTGGCAAAAATGGCTATGAATTCCATTCATTTAAAGGTATAGTGCTGTTACTTATTCACTTCCTTCTCCACCACTATAATATTGTGCACCCCCAAGACACACACACACACACACACACACACATGCACACGCACATAAGTGCCTGCTGGGTCTATGAAATTGTGGGGAATAGGCAGAGTAACAGGACATGTTTGTTTGTTTGCACTAATCCCAATTATGGTGGATGGTGGAGCTGGGATTCTTTTCTGGTTGTGACATAGTTCGGGATGGTGGTGGGGCCATGGCTCAGTCTTCAGGAATCCAATGTAAACTTATATGATCAGCTTATCCTGCGCCATCTCTGTCAGGCATACTGTTTCCCCCTGCACCTCACGTTGCCAAAACCATCCCTGTCTACTTCTGTGTTTTTGCCATTTGACTAATTTTCACACTCCTGCCATCCCTTCCCTAGGACATCCTTCTCTTGTCTTTTCATATTCTTTAAGGTGTGGATTCTTTAAGGTGTGGATTCTTTAAGGTGTGGATTTCATATTCTTTAAGGTGTGGACTGACCTGTGAAGATTTCCTAGCCTTGGACTGTCAAAGATTTTCTCTCTTTTCCCAGAAAAGTGTTGCACTAAGGTGCCCATAGCTCAGAATGTATTTCAAGTGAACTGAAAAATGTCCCCATATGATAGTGACTAAGACCACATTTTGTCTTCTGAATTCTTCACAGTAAATTTTTGAGTAAATGATTGATTTACTAACTGAAGATGGAATCTAATATTTACAAGTTTATCCTGTTTTAGTGTTCTGAAACTACTGATTTTACTGGATGTTTTGTAACTAGCTTTTCAAAAAGGTATTTCCCTATCTTATTTTGAGTCTGCTAATTTCTTTTTATAACTCATTACTTATTTTCACACTTGGCATTACAACTCTAGATTTAGCAGAGGAAAATTTGTTTCTTAAAGTATGTCTATCATCATAATTTAGTCTAATAATTTATACATATAACTGATATTATTTAAGTGGGCTGATTAACATAAAGCTAATTCAATATTCACATAGACTATTATGCTATGGCAGAAAACTACTTGGACAGATTGTAATATAGTAAAGTCCTAAAAGTGTCATCTCTGCCTAAAGTCAGCATTTTGAAATGATCTACAATTGTGACTTCTGCAAGGATTTTCCAGAGGCATACTTTCAGATTTGCATATAATTTGTGTGTTTTCAGTGACATTGAAATCCAGCCTTAGGCACTATCCTCGATAAAGTTTTATCACTGCTCTTCCCAAAGTTATTTTTTTATTTCTTTTCTTTTTCAAATATATTCAAAGTAAATGATCTAAATACACTAAGCAGTGATTCTCAAGGTTACTAGATTACTATCTACACCAGTTGAGACACCATCAATAGCAGTGATTACTATCACATTGATTGAGAAGAGAGCGAGAGGGAGCAGAAGAGAGAGATTCTGAGACTCTTAAAAGCATGTAAAGTCAGAGTTAACTCTGGTCAGAGTATTCGGGGTCTATAATATCTAATTGCTTCTTCAGTTTCTTTGGTTCAATCTGTGAATATCTGGTAGTTTGACCTAATTAATGGAATATCAGTATGGATAGTTGGATACCAATTATAATCTTCCTATGGTTATATTATGAGTTATACTGAAGTATAAAATCTTGGGCTCTGGTCCTTGGTTTTATCATTTGTACTCCCCTACACTCTTAATGTAGTGCCTGGATTGCACTTGATCACTATTGCTGAGTGTATGAATGAATAAGAGTCTCATCTGGAGGATGACTGATTTTGTGAATGAAGCAATATGACATCCCAGAAGAAGTCTGGATTTTGGACTCAGATATCCTAGCTTCAAATACCAACTCTGCCACTTAATAGCTATTGCATTAAGCAAGTTATTTTAGTTTGAGGCTCATTTCATATCTCACGCAAACTTTCCTGAGGGAGGAAAAAGTAGTTATATATTGCCATCTATTTCTTCTTTCTTTGCATTCACTTGTCTGCTAACTACTATCCTGTTCTTCTGCAGGATAATGTAATATCTTTTGTAAGATGGGTCTGCTGTTTTTTCATGCCCCTAGGGAAAGATGAAGCTTCCATCTCACACTTATTAAACACTTTCGCCTTGGAAAGGTGTCATTATTCCTACTCCATCCCCATCACTAGATAGCTCAGTGAAAAGAAAAGCCATTGAAGTAAAAAATTTCAAAAAGAGTCTTGCAATGTGATTCAAACAATATTGGTTCTAGGAAGGGGAACAGGTAAACTGTGCCTGGTAAATGATGCCCACCTAATCATTTTCTGGCTAAAATAAATAGCTTTCAGAACCAAAGTCTGTGCTTATTGAAGGAGGAGAAGAAGAAGAAGGAGGAGGAGAAGCAGGTGAAGAAGAAGAAAAAGAGGAAGTTTATTCTAGTGATACTCTTTTATTTTATTTTTTATTTTTATTTTTCATGGTACACGGGCCCCTCACCGTTGTGGCCTCTCCTGTTGCGGAGCACAGGCTCCAGACGCGCAGGCTCAGCGGCCATGGCTCACGGGCCCAGCCGCTCCGTGGCATGTGGGATCTTCCCGGACCAGGGCATGAACCCGTGTCCCCTGCATCAGCAGGCAGACTCTCAACCACTGTGCCACCAGGGAAGCCCGAGTGATACTCTTTTAAATAATTAGTTTGCTAAGCTGTAAAATTTGGAGTCCTTTTTTTTTTTTTAAATAATGGTCCAAAGTGTTTGAGGCAATGATTAAAACCGTGGCTGCACTAATGAAAGCAGGGCTGGAGGATTGGAGTGCTGAGAGACCTGTGAAGAGAAGAGAGAAGAGAAAGCCAAAATTGCTATTCTCCTCCTACGTGAGATTGTTTTCTTTTTTTTTTTTACTGGTCTTCTTTGCTTATATATGACATTTATTTTACATGCCTCTGTTTATCTCAAAGATGGAAACTTTGGGGCTTCCATGGTGGCGCAGTGGTTGAGAGTCCGCCTGCCGATGCAGGGGACACGGGTTCGTGCCCCGATCCTGGAAGATCCCACATGCCGCGGAGCGGCTGGGCCCGCGAGCCATGGCCGCGGAGCCTGTGTGTCCGGAGCCTGTGCTCCGCAACGGGAGAGGCCACAGCAGTGAGAGGCCCGCGTACAGCAAAAAATAAAAAATAAAAAATAAAAAAAAAATAAAAAAAAAAAGATGGAAACTTTGAGGGTATTTGAGGCCCTAAGTCTCCTATTCCCCAGGTGGCCCAAACTCAGGGGCTGAACTGAAAAAAAACCTGACCTCTTCCTTAAGTCAGTTAACCCCTCTGGACTGTAGATGAAAAATCCAGCTACGACAACCATCCAACTGTAGGGATTAGTGACATGGAGCTGGCAAAGCTTCCTTTTGAACCCTTTGAAATTAACATGTAGTTATAAGGTATTTGAAACTGACAGAAGTGCTATATTTTGCTCTAAGAATTTGAAGTTTTTCCTGAAGCCAGTGATGGGACACATTTCTTATAGCAATGTTTGTGATTCAAATTCAGAGGTATGAATTTCTTTCTGATTCCTAATACATAATGTGCAGATGGGGGAGTATAAAGAGATGCTTAAGGTGTTTTTTCTTCCCTCCGTAAAGTTATATTTGTTTACTATCTATGCTTCGATCATGTATTAATATTTAGTAAGATACCATTTCACTGGAGGAGGATAAAACATCCTTGTAGATATTTAACTTGGTAATTTCAAAGGAAATGTAACTGAGCACGGCTGAGTAATTAACTGACCACACTGATCTAAAACTGTAGCTCAAGTCAAAATAAAAATGCTGGCCCCAGGCATTTATCCTTAGGCCTATGTTTTGAAGAGAAAATGCTTCCAAGGTTTCATGTGCTTCCCTTTCTTCTTAAAGTATTAAATGGGTTAGGCTTCAAAACTCATTTTATTTCCTTTCATCCTCTGTTCCCTCTGACCCTTACTCATTTTTTTACATTTTGTCTCAGCTGACTCACTTCTAGGCCAGTCATGAACCAGGGCTGGCAAATCCTAACTTGGTGCAAAGCTCCAAGTGTTGACAACATGATTGAGACTAGTGACTATTGCAGATATATCTTAAAAATCTATCATATATGTTGTATAAATGGTGTTTGATGTCCTTCACTGAATATGAGTAACAATAGCATTTGGCTTAGTGAAGACAATGGTAAATCTCCCCAGGACTGTGACATTTTTGTGAAGCAGCCTGGAAACAGCTACACATTCATCATGTCAAACCAGTCACCATTTACCTTTTATCTTCTTTACATTGCTCTTTTTAATTTAAAGCTGATTCCTTTAAGCAGCCTTGTAAAAAAGGGAAAAAAGTGTTACCTCATTTAATTTAGTGTTTTATCTGACATTTTCCAGTAGACAGAAACCCTAACATATTTGAGACTTAGGAGATAAGCAGTGAAATTCCTCATGGCTAAGAACAGAAAATTGTGCCATATAAATCTCATTTTCAATAAGTAAAAGATTTTATACCAAATTTAACCTCAATAATAAAAATATAAAAGAACATCCATATTTTTCATCTTTCTGGAAGGTTAATTTTCATTGCTAAATGAAATGGAAATTTCTGGCATCACAGAAATGAATGAGAATAATGAGCATCACCCCATATGTTGTTGGATGCCATAAATTAAAGAAGGCATTTTAGGGAAATTTCTACTCCTATTGATTTTGATGATGGTTCTGTTGGTAGCGGTTAAGGAGGTAGTATCCATTGCCATTCATGGTTGCATTTCAGCACCAGATAGAAAGCTTTTGAAATTCTTTGTAGCTCAACAGAAGACAGGTTTTTGAAACGCCATAGATTTTAATGAATATCATCATACAAAATTCAAGCTTTTGTCTCTACATTAAAACTACATATAAGAAAAAAAAACTACATATAAGGATTAAAAGCAGTTGTTGCATTAAAAGCAGTTGTTGCAATAAGTTTTTCATGAAACAGTGTAGAAAACATGAGTAGATGGTGATAGGCATTGCTTAGTCTGAGACTGCAGATTTCATGTGAATGGATACTATGCCCAGTGTGGCAACAATGGGAGCAGTGTAAGTCCAGTACAAGAGAATGGATATGCTTGTCCAGGAAAAATGGAGAAAAACATAGATTCTACTTACAAATATTTTAAGATAACTCTAAACCACTTAAAATGCAGGGGTTTCTTTGAAAACAAATGATCATACTATTTGTTAGTGGAGTTCTGGAATCTACCAGAGTCAATGAGGGGGGAAAAAAGCACTAGGATAGTAGCCTTCGTGCTTTAGCAAAGAAGGTTACTGATGTTAGAAAAGTTGTGTACTTGAAGTCCCTAGGCAAGTGTCGATACCCCTTAATTGTTAAAATTTCGACAAAAGATTGATTTCTATGGTAATTTAAAAATTCATAACTTGTTCTTATTGTTGGCAATTTGAATATGATAAAAATTTTTCCTTTTATTTGCCCTAAGATTTCCCATAAACTAATTAAAATGTCAAGAATAGTTACTCAAGAATATAACCCCTTATATAAGGCTTTATTTTCCTTAAGATCTTCAGAAATTTGAATTTTTAGTCCTAAATGCTATAAGATAAGCCTCAAACCAACACATTCTATGATCCTGTTAGTGGCACATAATGTAAGAGAAAAAGAAAAACAAAAACAAAAAACAGGGACATCTTTCTACTTGGTACAGAAACGTATTTGTTGCCATCCCATCATTAAATAGTTGTGGTATGTGCTGGTATGACACCTAGGGAGGCTCCCATTTTAGATGTTTGTTTAAGCTCTTGACATTTTCTGCCAAGGAATTGATATCACCAATTATATTTTTTTGGTAGGCATGTAGAGATGTAATTGTTTCTTCCACTTAAACATAAAAGATATGCATATTAGAAAATGCACTCCTTTTTAAGCTGTTGTTTAGAGAAGGTAACTTTGAAATCTAAGTGTATTAGCTGTCAAGAGTTGGGCTTCTTTTTTTTTTTTTTTTTTTTTTTGCGGTATGCGGGCCTCTCACTGTTGTGGCCTCCCCCGTTGCGGAGCACAGGCTCCGGACGCGCAGGCTCCGGACGCGCAGGCTCAGCGGCCATGGCTCACGGGCCCAGCCGCTCCGCGGCATATGGGATCCTCCCAGACCGGGGCACGAACCCGTATCCCCTGCATCGGCAGGCGGACTCCCAACCACTTGCGCCACCAGGGAGGCCCAAGAGTTGGGCTTCTTTACACATCTCTATTGACTTTTACTTGACACCGGAAATGGTGGGTAGTCTTTTGGTGCTTCTCTGTACAGTTTTCTTGCACATAAAATGAAGAGAACGGCTGCCACCCACTCATTCCAAATTGGAATGATTCATAAGAATCACACATGTAAAGATCTTGCACAATGCAGGAAAGTGTTAGCTCAGCTGAAGCTATTATGGGAATGAAGGTTAATGCTCATGTGTATCTCCATAATAGCCACCTGCTCTATTTGCATATGTATTAATTTCTCTATCACTTGATATCACTTCCTACTCTTGCAAGAAAAACCACACATTTCCTGAAACATCTTAAGGTAAAGGTATTTTGTGAGTAGACTGTTTTATAATAAGAACTAGATAAGTATATAAATATTAATCCAGATCTTTATAAGAAAGACTGCTCAGAGAAAATATTAATGACAGTTTTCCTTACTAAGAATTATGATATCATTGAAGAGTGAGACTTCTACATTTTCTAAGTACATGTTTCTGGGCATTTTTGTTTGTTTGTTTGTTTATCAGGAGACACTATTGGATGTCTCTTTTTGTAGCACAAAATTTGATTTTATTTTCAATAGTAGCGATTTTGAGCCAGAAAGAAATCACTATATCCTGGGGAATGGTTTGCAAATCCATTATCTCTGTTGGTCTTTCTTCGTATAGAAACACATGGAATTGCCTTGGATCAATGGACATTTTTTTCCTATTGGCTTAAAAATCCTTGGCCAATTCTAATGAAGCCTGAGGGGATAGAGACCCAAGGAGAAGCCTGTACTTAATTAAAATATACCCAAAGGAAAGGCATACTTTCCTTGTTCCAGGAGTTTTCTGAAGGATGAGGATTCAACTTTAAAGATAACAGCAAAAAAAATGACATGAAGCAAGACAATGAATTGGCAACTATGACAATCAAAGGGATTGGATTTGTTTTTTGCCTCACGGCACCGTCCATTTTTATTTTTAAAAAGTCATTTATATAAACTGATATATTTTCAGTATAGAAAAATTGGAAAAAACACATAAAAAGGAAAGATAAAAATTAAGATTCCTCATAACCCCACTTAAGGATAATCACTCTTAATATTTTGGTGGTTATATTTCTAGTCTTTGATATTTGTGTCTATATTATACACATTCACAGAATTAATGCAGTACATATGACTATATTTTCAATTTTTTATAATTGCTTTTTATGACTACCTCTTGCTAGTTTTGTATTTTAGTATCTTGGTAAACATCATTTTTAATGGATGTATTTTTCTATATCATATGGATGAGATGGCTCCTCAACTTTGAACAATACTTATTATCTCAAATCCTTGAACGCCAGCTTCCAGGCTGAACAAATCTGGTTGTCAGCTTGGAGTGCTACCAAATTCTTTCAGCCTGAACCATAATGAATATAGTCTTCTGCTGACATTGATATATTGTGTGTTTTTGGAAAAATCACTCAGAGGCCTCTGTTTCAGTTACCTCACCCATAAAACAAGGAATATGTTTCCCATTTGACATCACAGACATATTTTGTGAGTAAAATGAGATGTAAGACATTCTGTAAAAAATGATAAAGGACCAGAAAAATGCAAAATAATTTTGTTTTTGATGCTGAGTTGTGATGAATTTAAATTGACGTGTGTCTCTTTCCCTGAGATATATCTAAGGTTTACTATATAAACTGAGTACATGGATTATTTTGTTGTAACTGCTTGATCTAGCCAGCACCATGGATAGGTCCATCAGAAGTCTGTAGTATTAAATTAAAAGGTAAATAGGAATTAAATCCAAAGGGATTATACATTCAGGTTTCTTTTCAACTTTAGGTTAAGCCCATTTAGGGAAAATACCCAAACATATGGACATGAAAATCACAAATTTATAAACATGCAACTTACAGACTAGCAACTGCATGATATAAGGATGATTCTCCCCAGTACAAAATTAATACTTTGCATAAATTAAGATGTTACATCATTACTTTTAAATAATAATATATAATAGACACAGATATTGTGACAGATATTTTAATTGCCTGCCCATGAGCCATTTATCCTTTTACTTGTCAATTCTGTTTGTAGCAACAAGGTTTTCAGTCCCAAATGATGAATCACGATTTGCCTAAGTCAATAATGTTATTCTATTCTGCTGTGCTAGATACATACTTTTCTAGCTTCCTTTAGAGCTGAATTTTGGAAAGAAGAGCTACACCTTTGTTGACATTTTTAAGCCTATATCCAGGCTTTTTGTCGTTTTAAAATTTTAATATTTTCTTTGTTTAATGCTTTGTTCATCTGGTATTATGCTTTTTATTGTTGAAGAGATTCTTAAGTTATATGCAATATAAATGCCATGGACTACATCTCAAAAGGAATTGTATCTTCTTTATTTTTAAATTCTCAGCACCTAAAATAATGTTTCCCACATGGTTGATACTAATAAATGTATGGTGAATAAAATCATACAAAATACATTCAGAGACACATAGTTATGTGTATTTGAGGCCTAACAACATGTGGAGAAATTTACTTAAAGTATATTATAAACACTGTGAAGGTGGGGATTTTATTTTATTCACCAGTCTTTTCTGAGCTCTGGGCATAATATTTGGCTATAGTAGGTCCTCATTAAATATATTTTAATTAATGAATTAAGTAATGAATAAAACATTATATAATTACCACAATAACCCTACAAAGCATATCTGGTGAGTTTTAATACATAAATACATACTCACTATTTACAACTGAAGAAACTGATGCTCAAAATGACTAAATTATTCACTCAAGTTCACATTGCTGGTAAATGTTAGAACAGGAGCTGAAAATCCAGATCTTCCCATACTGTTGCTAATACTCTTTGCACATTGCCATGGTACCATCTTGTTCATTTAAAAGTATGATTGAATACATAAAAATTTGTTCTTTGGCCAAAGTGTTTCTATAAAACAAGGTATAGAAATTAAAATATTTTAAATTTAGGACTTTCAGGTACCACTTTCAGGCTTGGCAACTACCAAAAACCATAACAATAACAATCTCTTCTCTTTGTTTTCTCTTTTGGAGTGATGAAGCCCCACCCAGAATTCCCCAGTAAGCTTCCCCTCAAGTCTCATTGGCCAGGTTACCATCACATGCCTGTTTCTAAACTAATCTCTGACCATGGGAATGAGATTATTGTTTAGAGTGAAATGATGTTGGAGAATTGATCATAGTGAGTAGTATTTAGGGGCAATGCATTATTATAACACCATGAGCTAATATCATATTATATAAGGTTACTTGGGGAAAGGCAAATATGTATGTCTTTCTCTTAAAAAAAAAAAAACTATTGTGATTTTGGATACTGAGGCAAATTAAACAAACCTGACTATGAAAGTAAAATAAAGAGTCTAACTTCATTTTTTTTATGTTTAACTTCTGGTAGCTTTTAGCATTACCTCTCCCTTTTCCATCTCTGCCTTGTGCCCTGAATATGGGCAAGCTGTTAAGAACGCCTGGGTGCTTTCTCCTTTGGTGCCAATGGGAAGTTCAAACCATGCACACCCCTGCCCACCAGCAGAAACCCTCATCTCGACCCTACCCCATTACCATAATAAAAACCTCCAGCCAGAAACCTTTCCCGGCTATCTTACCATTTAGGGAGATATGCCCTTGTCTCCCTAGAAAGTCTTATTATGTAAATAATAACTTTTCATACCATATTGGTGTGTGTGTGTGGTATCAGTGATAACATCCAATCTAAAAATTGGATGGGGATCTATCCTGTGTTTACAGGGTGATCACAGTACAAAGAATGATAACTATTAGAGATTTATGTAGTGTAAACACTTAAGGCTTAATTTTTCCTTTGCTGGCAAATTGATCAACCTTATTAATAAACTATTAACCTATTATTTATTCTGTGTGTTTTGAGTTGTACTCTGAAGTCCAAATTACCTGCTTTTCCACCCTACAACGTTCTAAACCTACTGTGGTGATTAAAACTGCTCCTATAGTAACTCCTGAGTGTTAAGCTTTGGTCTCCGCTTTCAATGCTTTTGCAGATCACTCCAGGATAGCCTATATTTTCAGACCCTACTGCCTCTTTCTTAGTGAGTTTTTCAAATATTTTTCACTTGATAGAATAGGCCTAAGGTATGTATAGTTTCCTCTTTGATAGACTGGAAATGGTGTGAAAGACACAAAGAGAAAGAAATGGAGGAGAAAAAAAGAGAGAGCAACTCTGACTTAAAATGAGAAACCCAAATACTTTAGACACTCTGAAAAAACAAGGGTCATAAGTGATCCTCAAACTAGGTATAGTGTTTAAGCTTCTTGGATACTAATCTTCTAAAATATCCTTTTAATTATTTTGTTGCTACGTTCAAAAAAGTCTGATCATTGTATTTTCTGCAACAATGAATCTAACCTCCTCCAACAGGCATTCATTTCCCTTTTTCTGACCATTTTCTAAATTAAACACACTCACTTCTCAATATTTGTCAACTCCTTTACTCTCTACTGTAACTCTGTTTCTTTAGTCTTTAAATTCTCCAGCAATTGACTCATTTTATTCTTTCTGCTGGGAAAGCTTCCTCTTTTTACTTCAAACCACCTTAATCTTACTCATTTTTCAAGACTCAGTCAAGCCATCCCTTCATTTAAAATTGATTGAGGGGCTTCCCTGGTGGCGCAGTGGTTGAGAGTCCGCCTGCCGATGCAGGGGACATGGGTTCGTGCCCCGGTCCGGGAAGATCCCACATGCCGCGGAGCGGCTAGGCCCGTGAGCCATGGCCGCTGAGCCTGTGCGTCAGGAGCCTGTGCTCTGCAATGGGAGAGGCCACAACAGTGAGAGGCCCGTGTACCACAGAAAAAAAAAAAAAAAAAAAAAAAAAAAAAAAAAAAAAAATTGATTGACTCCGTATTTTCCTAAAACCTTGTTCTCAGTGTTGGCAGTATAAAATAGTGGTACAGGCATAATGTCTGTCCTCAATGAGCTTAGTGTTTAATGAAAACAGAACCAAATTAACCAGCAAATGTATGAGCATTGATTCCTTGAATCATAAATTGCTCTGGAAACACATTGGAAGGGCACATCAGTGAGTCCTTAAATACTCCAGCCATCACGATCCTTTCAGTCTTCTCACACGTCCATAACCCTTTCCTTGCACCACACAGTTTAGCACTTTAATGAACATGCTTTTGTGTTTTTCAATGTTGTTTCAGAAATTGAAGGTGAAGAAACTTTTATTCACTAGACTTCTCCTGGGGAAGAAAGCTGCATTTCTTTCATGGAAATATTTTGATAAGGAACTTGGGGTAGAGGTTGAAATTTGATGACACATGTCTGGCTGAATTGCTCTAAATGAGAAAATAAGAATTCATATTGTTCCTGAAAAAATCAGGAGCTGGGGGAGGGGGAGAAAAGAAGAGACAGAGACAACCGAGGAATCAGAGACAGTGGGAATTCATACAAGGTATATTGTGTACCCTCACTCTCACTCTTGAATCTTCAGCAATGTAGCTAGCCTACCAAAATCTGTGATGAATACAAGTGCTGTGTGTGTATGTGTGTGTGTTAAAGAGAGAGAGGAGATATGCTTTTTTTCTGACATAGGTCAAAATAGAGCTAACATTTGGTAAATGAAGGAGTCTGATAGGAAACGTATTAGTGTTAGTACCCTAACTAGGTTATAAGCTGTCTTAAGTCGGGGCTGTGATTCACTTTTCTGTACATCATGTGAAGCAAAGAAGGCATCTAATGTTTTATTTTCATTTTTAACGAATTCTATAATTTCTGACAAATCAAAATTCATGTTTGGAGCTGCAGTTGGATGTGGTGGCAGGTAACAGAGACAGAAGGGGACGACATTTTTGGAAGTGAACGCATA
The DNA here is from genome assembly GCF_025265405.1 of Mesoplodon densirostris. NCBI lineage: Eukaryota > Metazoa > Chordata > Mammalia > Artiodactyla > Ziphiidae > Mesoplodon > Mesoplodon densirostris. The sequence goes on from NC_082674.1 coordinate 33,569,071, forward strand.
TGCATTAAACAAACAGCCAGCTATGAATGTTGCTTCTCACTGAGGGTTTCTACAGAATCAGGAACACAGTTTTTCTGCCTTTCTGATATTCTGAGTGACGTTCAGCTCCAGACATGCCCAGTGTGATTAAACAACATGAGTAACAGCATGCCTCAGGAGAACAGTGTGCGGTGGTCTGTGCCGCGTGGTTGGAGGCATTGGCTCCATGCCACCTGTCAAAATGCATAACCTTTCGGACTGGAAAGGTCACAGCCGTTTCCTGTGTGGATACAGCAAAGCTTCTAAATGAATACTTGACCAGAATATGTCCTTGGTCAATATACACCAGGGGGAAAAAGAACCCTGTGCTATAATGGGATCTACTTCCAAAGGCTTGGAGGGGAAATGGTTGATCAACTCTGACAAAATTGTAATTCAAAAGAGTAGCTGTCTTGCTACTCATCATATTAACAATCACTGCTGATAGCTTTGTGATTGTATTCCAAAAGACCTCCAAATCACTTTTTTTTTTTTTGGCACAGGGTCTTTCTATGACATTTCTCATTGAAACCTCATGGGTTTCAACCCCCTCAGGTTGTCCAATTTCTATGATAACAAACATAATTCAAGCTTCAACTATGGTGGAATTATACCAGTCTGATTTCAGACTCTCTATGAACTGGAGATTCCATGGTTGTCTACAAACTTTGGAATTAGTGTCTCTGGAGGCTCCAGCCTGGTATCTGCATTTATAAATACACCAGAGGTGATTTTAATGAGGGTTAGTCTCGGATCCTTGTTCAAAGCAGGTAGTATGGTCCCTACCACCCCAAATTATTGAATTTCAAAATCTTGAGCAGGACCCTAAAATCTCCATTTTTAACAAGGATTCCTGGAGATTCTATAAACCATCCTTGAAATTAACCAAGTGAAATATGTAAAACATACCGAATTATTCCTATCTGTTTTACATAATAATGATCAAATAGCTTAATATTTTCATTGATGGTACTAGTTTTTTGACACTAGTTGGATAAAACCTCTGAGTCTCAGTTTCACACATTTAGACATAGTGAAAACCAAACAGAAAATGACAGAAATTAAACTAACTGTAAAACTTCCTGTTTTACAAGCTCATCAGGGGAATTAGTAGAATATTTGCAAACAATGAGAAGCATAGATTGAGACAAGTTAAGAAATTAACTAGGATACTATTTGCTATACTTTAATAAGAAAAAATGAATAAACTATATCACTCTAAATAAAATGGTCATTAAGGCCCTTTTTATTCCAGGAAATAACACATCTTTCTCAGATGACAGATCATCCTAGCTCCACCTCAGTGAGGATTTGGGGAATAGCTGAGAAAACATCTCTGAACCTGTGAAATGTTACACAACACTCTCCAGAGGATCTCATGTTTTAGGGCTCTGATTCTAAAGAAGGTTTAGGAATGCTGCTGACATAGTAGAAAATTCCATCAAATAACATTAGAAAACATGAGGAATATTAATTAGTCATTTAAGAGAAAGAGATACAAACTTTAAGAAATTCTTTATAGAGTCTGGAATTCTATAATTGAAAATGATTCAATAGTTCCTATGGGAGAAAGATGTCTATTGAGAGGAAGTAGAAATAGACAGTCATTTATTCAACTCTACTTCCCAGTAGCAGCACTTGAGCATGTGTTTTTTGGGGCAGCCGATGTTTACGTCTATCCTATTAGTTGTATGGTGACCAGTCATCTCAGTTTGCCTGGTATTAAGGGGTTTTGTGGGACACAGAACTATCAACTAAAACATGTCAAGTCTCAGGCAAACTGCGCAGAGTTGTTCACCCAACCAGAGTTGGTTGCCTCCACACCCTCCACCCCACATCCTGGGTGGAGAGTGACTGGCCTCGTCCCAGTTTCCTCATCACAGGGATTGGTTCTGTCAGGGATGTAATCTTCATAGGTTTAATGTGCGAAGTCAAGGACTTTTGCCTGATAGTTTGAATAAGAGAAGCTCTCCTTTTCAGGATGGTCTTGTGTTCATATAAATATAAACCAGAACTGCAACAATCACCTTTACAAGGAGGATAGGATTCAACTGACACATGGAGGAGTGTAGACCTAAAAACAGAGGAACCAGAATCTTGGTGATAATGGAGCCGTCTGTGGCCAACATTGTCTAAAACCTCCCCCACCCCAGGACTATTTTATATAGTCCAATAAATTCTACCACCTTTCTGCCTTATAATTTCATAATGCACATACAAAGTTTAAAGAGTATGGAATAAATTAACACCCAAGTTCTCTCCATGCAGCTTAAGAAATGGAGTATTATTTATACCTCATTAATCACTGTGTTCCCCTCCCAATTACTTCGCTATCCCATTCTCCAGGAGTGACTATACTCCTGATTATTGTGTTATCATTCCCATACCTTTCTTTATGGTTATATCACATATGTATTCATTCATAAGCCATTAATATTTTAGTTTTACATATTTTGCCCTTAATAAACTAGAGTTGTGTGGTGGTATTCTTATGTAACCTACTTTGGGAGATTCATTTACATTACAGCATGCAGTTATAGTTTATTTGCCTATTAAATGCCTTTTTTCTTTTATCTTTTTTTTTTAGTTCCTACTTTTCTGTGTACTTATGCTTTAAACGCATCTGAGGTAAACAGCAGTGTCTGAATTTTTGTTTCTTATTTTTAATAGACTTTGTTTTCAAAGCATTTTTGGTTTACAACATAATTGGGTAAAAAGTACAGAAGGTTTCCAAATACCCCTTGCCCCCATACACATAACTAACTTCCTCACTATTGACATTACACCACAGTGATACTTTGGTGTTGTATAGTCTATGAGTTTTGACAAATGTATAATACCATATATCCACCATTGTAGTATGATACAGAATAGTTTCAATGTCCTAAAAATCCTCTGTGCTTTGCCAATTCATCCCTTCCTCCCCTTGCCCTCAGTCACTAGCAACCAATAATCTTGTCTCCATAGTTCTGCGTTTTCCAGAATGTCATATAACTGGAATCATACAGAGTTTTCAGATTGGCTTCCTTTCACTTAGTGATATGCATTTAAGTTTCCTACATGTCTTTTCATGGCTTGATAGCTCATTTCTTTGTAGCATTGAATAATATTCCATTCCCTAGATATACCACAGTTTATCCACTGAAGGGCGTTCATCTACTAAAGGACATCTTAATTGCTTCCGAGTTATGACAGTTATGAATAAAGCTGCTACAAACATCTGTGTGCAGGTATTTTTGTGGTCATAAGTTTCTAACTCCTGTGGGTAAATACCAAGGAGTACATTTGCTGGGTTGTATGGTAATAGTATGTTTAGTTTTTCAGGAAACCACCAAAGTATCTTCCAGCATGGCTGTACCATTTTGCATTTCCACCAGCAATGAATGGGAGTTCTTGTTGTTCTATGTCCTCAGGAGCATTTGGTGTTGCCAGTGTTCCAGATTTTGGCCATTCTAATAGGTGTGTGGTGGTATCTCCTTGTTGTTTTAATTTGCATTTCCCTGGTGACATATGATGTGAAATATCTTTACATATGGCTGTTTTTCACCTGTGTAGCTTCTTTGGTGAGGTGTCCAGGTCTTTTGCCAATTTATTTCTTCCAGTTTTATTGTGATATAATTGACATACAGCACCGTATAAGTTTAAGGTGTACATCATAATAATTTGACTTACATACATTAGTAAATGATTATTATAGTAAGTTTAGTGAACATCCATCATCTCATGTGAATACAAATTAAAGAAATAGAAAAAAGTTTTTTTCCTTATGTGATAACTCTTAGGAATTACTCTCTTAACATAAACTTTCATATATAATATACATCAGTGTTAACTGTATTTACTATGTTCTACTTTATATTCCTAGTACTTACTTATCTTATAAATGGAAGTTTGTACCTTTTTTTTTTTGGAAAAAAAATTTTTTTTATTAGTTTCTGCTTTATAACAAAGTGAATCAGTCATACATATACATCTGTTCCCACATCCCTTCCCTCTTGCGTCTCCCTCCCTCCTGGAAGTTTGTACCTTTTGACTGCCTTATCCCAATTCCTCCTCCCTCCCCCACCTCTGATAACCACAAATTTGATCTCTTTTTCTATAAGTCTGTTAGTTTGTTTTTGAAGTACAATTAGCCTACCACACTATGCTAATTCCTGATACACAACACAGGGATTCTGTATTTCTATACATTTCAAAATGATCACCACAATAACCTCTTTTTTAATTGCATTGTTCATTTTCTTATTACTGAGTTTTAAGAGTTCTTTGTATATTTTGAATAGCAGTCCTTATCAGCTGTTCCTTTTGCAAATATTTTCTCCCAGGCTGTGGTTTGTCTTCTCACTCACTTGACATTGTCTTTCACAGAGCAGAGGTTTAAATTTTAATAGAGTACAGTTTAGCAATTATTTCTTTCATGGATCATGCCTTTGGTGTTACATCTAAAAACTCATTGCCATATCTAAGGTCATCTAGATTTTCTCCTATTATATTTTCTAGGAGTTTCATAGTTTTACATTTTACATTTAGTCAGTGATCATTTTGAATTATCTTTTGTGAAGGGTGTAAGGTCTGTGTATTGATTTTTTTTATATGTAGATGTCCATTTGTCCCAGTATAATTTGTTGAAAAGCTATCTATTTTTCATGGCAATGCCCTTGATCCTTTGTCAAAAAAACAGTTGAGTATATTTATAGGGGTCTCTTTCTGGGCTCTCTATTCTTCCATTGATTTATTTGTCTATTCCTTCTCCAGTATCACACTGTCTTGATTACTATAGCTTTAAACTAAGTCTTGAAGTCAAGCAATGTGAGTTCACCAACTTTGTTCTTCTCTATCAATAATGAATTGATTATTCTGAGCCTTTACATTCATATAAACATCAATCAGTTTATAAACATCCAGTATTTCTTTTTACTATTATAATAGTCCTTGTCTTTTATCTGGAAATTTTAGTCTGTTTATTGTACTTTGATTAATAATATGTTTGTATTTTACTACTATAATATTTTGTAGACACTTTAGTTTACATTTAGTGTTTTAAAAAATCCATCTAGGTCCTAAACTTAAGCAATTGGAAAGGATGTGATTTATGGCATATTGTAAAATTTGATATTTAAAATGAAAACAATTAGCACATATCATTCCTTTATATATTTCCAATGGTATATTACTACAATAGCAATTTGCTACTAACTATAAACAACTTAAAAAGAACAAATTATCTTCTTTGCTATAATAAATTTTACATTGCTCCCTTTAATCAAAAGTTTGTATTTTCACTCTACTTCAATAGAATTTTATAGCAATGTAATATAATTTTATGCTTGAAAGTATTTTAGTAATCACCCTATCATTCTTCTCTACAAATAAAACTGTGTGTATAATTGAAAATTTTAATTTTTCCTATGACCACATGGATTTATGTGCTAATTTTTCTTCTTAATTGAACTCCCATTCCAAATATAATTAACATAAAAACATCAAGGCAGAGGGCAGACAACAGAAACAAGAAAAACTACAATCCTGCAGCCTGTGGAAAGAAAACCACATTCACAGAAAGATAGATAAGATGAAAAGGCAGAGGACTATGTACCAGATGAAGGAACAAGATAAAACCCCAGAGAAACAACTAAATGAAGTGGAAATAGGCAACCTTCCAGAAAAAGAATTTAAAGTAATGATAGTGAAGATGATCCAGGACCTTGGCAAAAGATGGAGGCAAAGATTGAGTGGATGCAAGAAATGTTTAACAAAGACCTAGGAGATTTAAAGAAAAAACACCTAGAAAAATTAAAGAACAAGCAGAGATGAACAATACAATAATTGAAATGAAAAATACACTAGAAGGAATCAATAGCAGAATAACTGAGGCAGAAGAATGCGTAAGTGACCTGGAAGACAGAATGGTGGAATTCACTGCCATGGAACAGAATAAAGAAAAAAGAATGAAAAGAAATGAAGACAGCCTAAGAGACCTCTTGCACAACATTAAATGCACCAACATTCACATTATACGGGTCCCAGAAGTAGAAGAGAAAGGACCTGAGAAAATATTTGAAGAAATTATACTTGAAAACTTCTCTAACATGGGAAGGGAAATAGCCACCCAAGTCCAGGAAGTGCAGAGAGTCCCAGGCAGGATAAACCCAAGGAAAAAAATGCCAAGACACATAGTAATCAAATTGACAAAAATTAAAGACAAAGAAAAATTATTAAAAGCAACAAGGGAAAAACAACAAATAACATACAAGGGAACTCCCATAAGGTTAACAGCTGATTTCTCAGCAGAAATTCTACAAGCCAGAAGGGACTGGCACGATATATTTAAAGTGATGAAAGGGAAGAAACTACAACCAAAATTATTCTACCCACCAAGGACCTCATTCAGATTCAGCAGAGAAATCAAAAGCTTAAAAGACAAGCAAAAGCTAAGAGAATTCAGCACCACCAAATCATCTCTACAACAAATGCTAAGGGAACTTCTCTAAGTGGGAAACACAAGAGAAGAAAAAAGGACCTACAAAAACAAACCCAAAACAATTAAGAAAATGGTAATAGGAATAGGCATATTGATAATTACCTTAAGTGTGGATGGATTAAGTGCTCCAAAGAAGAGACACAGGCTCACTGAACAGATACAAAAACAAGACCCATGTATACGCTGTCTACAAGAGACCCACTTCAGACCTAGGGACATATACAGACTCAAAGTGAAGGGTTGGAAAAGATATTCCATGCAAATGGAAATCAAAACAAAGCTGTAGTACCAATACTCACATCGGATAAAATAGACTTTAAAATAAAGACTGTTACAAGAGACAAGGAAGGACACTACATAATAAGCAAGGGCTCAATCCAAGAAGAAGATATAACAATTATAAATATATATGCATGCAACATAGGAGCACCTCAATACATAAAGCAAATGCTAACAGCTATAAAAGAGGAAATTGACAGTAACACAATAATAATGGGGGACTTTAACACCTCACTTACACCAATGGACAGATCATCCAGACAGAAAATTAGTAAGGAAAGAGAAGCTTTAAATGACACAATAGACCAGATTGATTTCATTGATACTTATAGGATATTTCATCTGAAAGCAGAAGAATACACTTTCTTCTCAAGTGCACATGGAACATTCTCCAGGATAGATCACATCTTGGGTCACAAATCAAGCCTCAGTGAATTTAAGAAAATAGAAATCGTATCAAGCATCTTTTTAAACCACAACTCTATGAGATTAGAAATCAATTACAGGGAGAAAAAACATAAAAACACAAAACATGGAGGTTAAACAATACGTTACTAAATAAGCAAGAGATCACTGAAGAAATCAAAGAGGAAATCAAAAAATACCTAGCATAAATGACAGTGAAAACACGACAATCCAAAACTTATGGGATGCAGCAAAAGCAGTTCTAAGAAGGAAGTTTATAGCAATACAAGCCTACATCAAGAAACAAGAAAAATCTCAAATAAACAATCTAACCTTACACCAAAAGGAGCTAGAGAAAGAAGAACAAAAAAACCCCAAAGTTAGTGTTAGGAAAGAAATCATAAAGATCAGAGCAGAAATAAATGAAATAGAAACAAAGAAAACAATTGCAAAGATCAATAAAACTAAAAGCTGGTTCTTTGAGAAGATAAACAAAATTGGTAAACCATTAGCCAGACTCATCAAGGAAAAGAGGGAGAGGACTCAAATCATTAAAATTAGAAATGAAAAAAGGAGAAGCTACAACAGACACCGCAGAAATACAGAGCATCCTAAGAGACTACTACAAGCAACTCTATGCCAATAAAATGGACACTGGAAGAAATGGACAAATTCTTAGAAGGTATAACCTTCCAAGACTGAACCAGGAAGAAATAGAAAATATGAACAGACCAATCACAAGTAACGAAATTGAAACTGTGATTAAAAATCTTCCAGCAAACAAAAGTCCAGGACCAGATGTCTTCACAGGTGAATTCTATCAAACATTTAGAGAAGAGCTAACACCGATCCTTCTCAAACTCCTCCAAAAAAACTGCAGAGAAAGGAACACTCCCAAACTCTGCTACAAGGCCACCATCACCCTGATACCAAAACTAGACAAAGATACTACAAAAAAAGAATATTACAGACCAATATCACTGATGAATATAGATGCAAAAATCCTCAACAAAATACTAGCAAACAAAATCCAACAACACATTAAGAGGAACATACACCATGATCAAGTGGGATTTATCTCAGGGATGCAAGGATTCTTCAATATATGCAAATCAATCAATGTGGTACACCATATTAAAAAGTTGAAGAATAAAAACCATATGATCACCTCAATAGGTGCAGAAAAAGCTTCTGACAAAATTCAACACTGATTTATGATAAAAACTCTCCAGAAAGTGGGCATAGAGGGAACCTACCTCAACATAATAAGGGTCATATATGACAAACTCACAGCAAACATCATTCTCAATGGTGAAAAACTGAAAGCATTTCCTCTAAGATCAGGAACAAGACAAAGATGTCCACTCTTGCCACTCTTATTCAACATAGTTTTGGAAGTCCTAGCCATGGCAATCAGAGCAGAAAAAGAAATAAAAGGAACACATATTAGAAAGAAGAAGTAAAACTGTCACTGTTTGCAGATTACATGATACTATACATAGAGAATCCTAAAGATGCCACCAGAAAGCTACTAGAGCTAATCAATGAATTTGGTAAAGTTGCAGGATACAAAACTAATGCACAGTAATCTCTGGCATTCCTATACACTAACAACAAATGATCAGAAAGAGAAATTAAGGAAACAATCCTATTCACCATTGAAACAAATAGAATAAAATGCCTAGGAATATACCTACCTAAGGAGGTAAAAGACCTGTACTCATTAAACTATAAGACACTGATGAAATAAATCAAAGATAACACAAACAGATGGAGAGATACACAATGTTCTTAGATTGGAAGAATCAACATTGTGAAAATGACTATACTACCCAAGGCAATCTACAGATTCATGCAATCCCTATCAAACTACCAATGGCATTTTTTGAAGAACTAGAACAAAATATATTAAAATTTGTGTGGAGACACAAAAGGCCCCAAATAGCCAAAGCAATCTTGAGGGAAAAAATTGGAGCTGGGTTACCTGGTGGTGCAGTGGTTGAGAGTCCGCCTGCCAATGCAGGGGACACAGGTTCGTGCCCCAGTCCAGGAAGATCCCACATGCCGTGGAGCGGCTGGGCCCTTGAGCCATGGCCACTGAGCCTGCACGTCCGGAGCCTGTGCTCCGCAATGGGAGAGGCCACAACAGTGAGAGGCCCACGTACCGCAAAAAAAAAATTAAAAAAAAAAATAACATATATGCATATTTTATGTATAATATTAACAACTATCAATATTAATGACAAGGTAAGGAAATATCCTTAAATAAAATACAAGAAATATGGATTCTACATTGTGCAGGGTTTGTATATTCTATCTCTCTACCACACCAGCCTCTTCTGTTAATCATGTGGTTCTGAAGACCAGAGTTGAAGATAAGCAAGGAGGTTCAGTAGATGGAAGGTACTTTGAGCCTAAAGATACCTGCTCTATTAGAGAGAGAGTCAGGGGCAAGTATTCATGGTTGAAACTTGCTGATATCCTTCTGAGATGAGAATCTGTGGTTTTTATCTGTGGTTTGGGAGAGGACACGTAAGACCAGAGTAGGTGTCACCTATGGATACCTGCTTACACAGGTACCAACTGGAGATGACATGATATATTCCTTATGAATAGGTAAGGTTTACTTGTTCCTTCCATCCTCTTTTCTATGATCAGCACATGTCTATATGTGCTGTACTAACTTTATGTCTAATACATCTCAGCAGTTACTTGATTCTGTGCTTAATTTTGTCTATTATTTTTATTTGTTACGCTTTTTACAACAGAAATGAATATTTTTAAATAATTCAGCAAACACAGATTTCATACTTCTCTGCTTCTTTGCCTCTTTCTTCCTTCCTCTGCACTATCCTTGACTTACTTCACAATAGTGAAGTATACTAAATATCTCATGGACCACCCTTCTTCATATTGAGACTTGTGCAGTGGTATGAAATTCTCTGTATTCATTTGGACACAAGCACTTTTTCCACATCCTTCTCTGAAGGAAGAAAGAGGTGGACGAAAGTACTTCCAGACTTCTTGTTACCCGAGAAGAAATTAAACTCTATATGTGCGGGGCCCTATGCATCACTTTTTCTGTTACACATAGCTGGAATTTTCCTAACCAAATCAGGAGGTCACATGGAAATCATATTAACCGCATTGCCTCATGTCCACTTGTGAGTGAACCTGCATTCAATAAGCAGCATGTCTGGCAACTAAAATATGATGAGGAGCAACTGCAATCTTCATTACAGTCCTTCTAGAAACTTCCATTTAGCATAGAGCAAAACTTCTCAAAGCCTTGTTTCCTACCCAGCTTCTCAGTCTCACACATAATGTGAAAATGTTTCTAAGGATCTCACCATTTTATCACAGAATTTCCCAATGATTACTCTCACATAACTCACATGGACTCTCAATTTCTCCCTGTATGACTCTATTTCATTCCTTTACTCTACCTCAGCACTAAATATGAGCTTTTACTAATGAAAATGTCTCACTGCTCCAGTGCTGTTCCTACCATTGCCCCAGTTCTCCTTGCAAGAAAATAATTGGGAACCAGTGGCTGAAAGTATGATTCTTAATACTCCAGGTTATAGGAAGGGGAAAAGTTGAGCAGGCAAAAATGGAGTTAAGAGGGCAGGACATTTAGGGAAATTGTGACAACACACACATGACTAATTTTTATCTCTTCCCAATTGTATTATCTCTCATTAGATACTACTATCATCTCCTTGGATGACTGTGTGATGTTTATATAGCATGATTTGAGGGACTACTGTAGGTTCTATGTGCCCGAATCATTATTTTACTCCTCCATCCAACCTGTAATTGCCACTATTAATCATTATTTGAGTAAAAGCAATGTCTCATGATAAAATGAGCACAAGTTAGAGACTTAGAACCTCTCTTTGTCTCTGCAAACTTATCTACAAAATGGACGTGATAATTCATCTTCTGCTTGTCAAATGGGCTGCCCTATGACAGTCTATTAATCTTCTATTTATTTGACAGCTATTTATTGAGTATTCACTGTGTTACAGGCCCTAGGACTATAGCAAAAATGGAGTCCCATGGAGCTTAAGAACTAGCTTTGAGAACATAATGAAATTATAGAGGGATACCTCTTGAAGAGTGTCATGGTATTTGCAGACATGAGAATCGGGGAGGTGGGATGGCAGAAGACATGTAAAATTAATGGAAGAAAAGCTGAAGGTTTAGGATGGTTGGGCAAGTGTGTGTGTGTGTGCACGCGCGCGTGTGTGCAGGGGCGGTCATAAAATATGGGTGACTGGAGGAACTTTTAACATAAGCTTCACCTGTTCTATTCAGTCCATGGCTAATCTTGACCTTCTGTAAATCAATGACCTGGTACAAATTATAGTATCAACTACAATTCCATTTCATATTACTTGTTATCAGAAAGACTTGTAAAACTACTGATGTGTGTGCAATTCCTGTACAACTTTAACAACCTTTAAGGGTCACAGCTATCATTAGATAGGACATTTCCTGGGGGAGGAAGAACATTTGCATCATAATAGCCTGCCTCCATGCCTTTGCTTCTGTTAGTCTGATTCTGTCTCCCTCTCTCCATCTGTCAAGTCTTTGATAAAACCTTTCTTGATTCCTTCGAGAAAAAGTGGGCTTATCCTCTTGAAGCTCCTATAGAATTGTCTGTGCTTCTCTCAGACCCTTACCACAGACACTCGTGTATTATTATTATCTATGTCACCCTAAGACACTCGTGTATTATTATTATCTGTGTCACCCTGAGGACTGCTCTATGTGTAAACTACCATAAACATTTAGCAATCCATAAAATATATACTGCATAGGAATTAGATTTTTCATAATGGTCCCATAATGCGTTGCTTGCCTATTTTGTAAATAGAGCCTTTACATTTGACTCTAAATTTTCAGGTTCCTGCTTTAGAAATGCTTTTACTTTAAAACAAAGCTCTTTTTGTCTGAGAATAGGAAAGACAATAGCAGATAAATATAAAGAAGATAGATTTTTTTTTCCCTAAGAAAACTTTCATTTTATATGTTACCTCTGGAAGTTCAAACGCCTCTACTCTTGACTGTTCTATTTGGCCTATTGCTGAGACCCCAAATTATAGATGTCCTGAACTATCATCTTCTCTATGAAAAGGAAGCTGATTCTCTCTAAAGACCTGGGAGGCTAAAATCCTGAGTTGGGTGAATGACAGTAAAAGGCCAGTTTGCCCTTTGCGGCAAGGTGGCAAAGAGACCTAAGAGATAACCACAGAGAAATTTTTTGAAATCATCAGAAATTATAATGGCAGGGAGGGTTTCAGGAGGTGAGATGTTCTCAGTGAGTTTATGTTTGACAAATGATGCTCTTCAGCCTAAGCCTATTTTATATAACACATGTTTCTGACAGTTATTGCAGGGATACTATTTTGATTTAACAAATACATGGCTTCTAATGTTTTTGCATTTATCACTTGCCTCTCATAACACATTTTTTCACTTAGAAGTACCACATTCTGGTAAGTAGACAGAAAATACATGATTAGATCCAGAAACACAAAATACAGTCCAGTGAATTACTGCTTATCACACAGATGTTCAGAGTACATGATTTGGGCACATTAAGTCTCAAACAGGAGCAAAACAACAGGCTGAAGGGGTGTGGAAGATTTGGGGGGAAAAAAGAAACATTACAAAAATAAAATTACAAAAACAAAGGAGAACTAAGGGTGAAATAGAGCTACGAAGCTAACAGTGGTGCTGGAGGTTTTTTGGTAAAGGTCATTACAAAGGTTCTTTGTCCCTGAATCTCAAGGATGAAATAAAGCATGTGTACTCAAGTAACAGAGCAAGTCACATAGAAGGAGAAATCAAGGTGGTCTCAGACTTCTTCCCAATAATCCACAATTCCAGAAATACAGGGTGGCCCAAGCAGGTCATATTTTCTCAGCTGTCCTTCATCTCTAAAGGAAACAGAAAGACATTAAGTAAAGCAGAACTGTGAGAAGACAATATAAGCTATTCTTAAAGCCAATAAAACTATTACATAACAAAATGGAACATAAAAAAAACCCTGAATCTATATAAAATGCTCAGGAATAGAGAAATTCTTTAGGAAAGGGTAGGGCTGAGTGTTTAATCCATCTAAATGTAGAACAAATTTTTAAGGACTCCAATATTTTCATGTTAATTTCATATGACTCTAGATTGATACTTAGAAAATAATATGTCTATGGTGAAGAAACTATCTGAAATTCACCCAAAATTTTAGTTTCACTTCAGTTTTCTTCTTCACCTAAATAAAGAGTAATAATCAAATATCTCTTTTAAAAATAATGTTATCATCTGAACCTGCTTTCCTGCTTTTTTTCCCCTTCTTTCTCTTATTTTCATCTTTGTCCTTGGCATCTCAGCATGTCTGGGACCATGTACACCAAATGTGAACAGCACTTCCTTCAGGGTGGTATGGTAATGGTTCATTTTTCTGTTGACTTGGCCTGTGTGGTTGATTTTTTAATATTAAGCACATACCAATTTTTTTACAAGTTGTTTTTGTAAAGGAGAAATTACTCATATGCTATTTTCATGTTGAAAGTATATGAGTAAAATCTAAGGAAAGGATTTTTTACAAAAGCTATTCAGTACAGGTTGGGAAACCAGTCAGTGTTATGATTGAAGCTTATACTTTCCTTGAGTTTTTAAAAAAGATCTTTTGGTAAATCCTCCACCTTGTTGATATCACATGTCTATGCGGTAAATGGTTGTTTTGCAAAAATCCTGTAGGCATCTTGGACTCCCTCTTGCTTTGTGACAGCCTAAATGCAAAGGAGGATTGAATCACAAATGGAGCCAGAGAGGCGTTCTCCACCTGCCACATTACTGATTTTTAAAATATCAACTTGACTTTCATATGTAAAATAATAGATAAGCGATACATTTCTATTTTCTTCAGTACAGAAAAATGTTTACTGTCTTAGAAATTGGTTTTTTAAAAACTTTTGTGATATTACAAACTCAAACTTTTAAGTTTTAATTTCTATAAGGAAACACTACAAGTAAAAACCTAGTCCCTTCCTGGTCTTTGTTGGTTTATTTAGCATTTTTAGTTCCCTAGGGGCAGGGGCAGGGCCAGTTTCCTAAGGTGTAGGGAGAGTAAGAACTGGAGGGAGACTGTATGCCACCATCACCATATTCCTAAAACACCTGATCACTCGAGGCCCTGTATTGATAACAGCATCTTACACTTATATGATGCCAGATACTGGTAAGATCTTTACAGATAATAACATACCTAATCATTACAGCCATCCCTATAGGTTGATTTACACAGATGAACAAACCCTGAGGTTTAAGTAACCTGCCTAATGTCATGAAGCTAGTAAATGTCAGAGCTGTGACATGAACCCAGGGAATTTGTCTCTAGAATTTGCTCATACTGCTCACCTGATACCCCAAAAGATAATTTACCTAGGTAACTAATAGCCATATCCCTGGTTTCAAAATGGGTGGAATGGCCCTTTGAGTAGCATTTCCATGAAGAATATTAGGATATTCTCCCTAAGACTAATATTAGGAACATCCTTTAAAACTGAGATTGTTTCAAAAAGAGAAAGTACTCACTGATTGGTGGCATATACCATCATACTTAGTGTGTTTATTCTTTAGGGAGTATTTTTGGGGGAGTACACTTGTGTGTGTGGTGGGAGGATGATTTGCAATTAAATAAGTATGAGAAGAGAGAGAGAGGCAGATGCTCCTGCTGGCTGCTCCTCTGGGCCATATTGACAGTGTCATTAATACCCTCACGGTCATGAAGATAGATATTCTTATGTCTTCATAGGAGGCAAGGAGGTGAGCAGATAAGGGGAAGAACATAAATCTAATGTATAAAAATATTAGCAACTAGCGCTATGTCAGTGTGAATCAAGAAATAATAGTCTCTGTAAAGAACAGGCCATGGATATTTGTTTTTACTGCACAGCACTTAGGATTATTATGAGGCATTGCAACGTATGCTTCTATTGCCAACAGCATGTGTAAAATCGACAGTTTTACAGCGAGGATTGTGAGCAGCTTTAAAAATATTATTTTCCTTTAGGTAGAAGTTAATTCTGATTTCCATCAACCCATGAAACAGGGTTTAGGGTTCAGTCAAAAGAGTCAGAAGCAATAGTCTGGAATCCCACCTTGGTTGCTGAATCTTTAAGGACATGCAAGTATCAGACTATGTTTTCTTTTAGCCCAAGTCCCTCTCTGACAGTGAGATAAGAACTTAGAGAGAAATTACTCTTTCAGTCTTTTAGGGGGACCCTTTCTTTCATTACTAAAGCCATGAAGGTTTAAATATAACATTTCTACTGGTTCCCATTGCACAGCACACACACCAAAAGCATTTTACAGCGGGCACTCTGGAGGCCGGAGGAAATGCAAAGTGATACAGTTCAGTTTCTGGCAGAAAAAAAAAAAAAACTGTTCTTGAGGCCAACAGAATACGTGTGTTATGTGTCTCCTTCGATGCGGTCATCAATAATATGTTTCATATATGCGACACCTTCTCAGATAGAAAAGCTTTTTGAAAAAGTTTGAGTTATACATCTATGTGTGTACTCTAGCTTATTTGAGATAATACAAGAAAATAATCTGTAAGACATCTATGAAAAATTGAAGGATATGGAGAGTAATAAGATGTGTTTGTTTGTATGTTAGATAAGTGTTACTTTTGTCATCTAAAAAAATAGAGTCAGATGAAAATTGCAAAAAAAAAATCAGCACTAGACTTTATCAAAGAGGTAATGGAATATAGAGGAAAAAGAGGAAACTATACAGCATTACATTAAATAAGAGTTTATTTATATTCATTTGAAACATGGATATTGAGCTCCTACCATTTACTAGGTATATTTTAGATGCTTGAAATATAGTGGGTTAAAACAGATAAAAATGTCTTTGTGGAGTTTGAATTTTAGCAAGAGGAGACAGTAAATAATAATAACAATAATAAAATAATATAGAACATTAGGAGATGATAAGTCATATGGCAAAAATAGAGCAAGACAAGTGCATATGGAAAAATTATGAAATTATGGCCCTAGATGCTGAATCTGGATTATATGAAGCAGTAGAATTTAATTTTTTTTAACAGAATGATGAGGAGGTTAGCCAGTCAATAATAGTTCAAGGAAAATTATTGATACCTGTAATGGTAAGTTTTATGTATCAACTTGACTGGGCTAAGGGATGCCCAGACAGCTAGTTGAACATTTTTGGGGGGTTTGCCTGTGAGGGTGTCTCTGGAAGAGATTAGCATTTGAATCAGCAGACTGAGTAAAGAGGGTCATCTCCACCAATGTGCATGGGTATTATCCAACCCAATGAGGGCTCAAATAGAACAAAAAAGGTGAAGAAAGGGTGAATTCACTCTCTCCACTTAGCTGAGACATCTATCTTCTCCTGCCCACAGGAACTGGTGCTTCTGGTTCTCAACTCTTCAGACTCGGACTGAATTACATCACTGGCTTTCCTAGTTCTCAGGCTTGAAGACAGTAGATCATGGGACTTCTTGACCTGCATAATTGTGAGTCAATTCTTATAATGAATCTCTTCTTTTATAGTTACAGCTATATCTATCTATGTATCGATCTATGAAGGAGGAGGCATAAAATAATAGAGACGTTTGGTTAGGTACAAGATATTGACTTCCTAGACACTATTATATCTAATAGAAGGTATGCCGTTTTCCTGGGTAGGGATGTAATATACAGTCTGTTACAATTCACCAACTTTCTCTATATAGTACCTACTTTTGCTCATTTTCATGGTAATAAATCATAATATTAAAAAATATCTCATTTGTGACTATGAAGTCCAGGGAAAAAAACTGGATCAAGGAGCAGAAGTGGTTCCTCTAATACTTTTTCCAATAAAGATTGTACTTTCAGAAGGGAAAGTTCTGTGGAAAGGCAATAACTGAATATCAGCATTTCATAATTTGCAGTCATGGTTTATGGTATGACTCATGTGATTTTGATTTGCATTTCCCTGGTGATGGGTGAGGTTGAGTACCTTTTCATGCTCCTGTTAGCCATTTGAATATCTTCTTTGAAAAATGTCTATTTTCTCATTTTAAAATTTGGATTATATGTTGGGGTTTTTTTGCTGTTGAATTATATGCATTTCTTATACATTTTGGATATTAATACATTATCAGATATGTGATTTGCAGATATTTTCTCCTATTCAGTAAGTTTTCATTTTGTTGATGGTTCCCTTTGCTTTGCAGAAGCTTTTTGGTTTGATGTAGTCCTACTTGTTTATTTTTACTTTTGTTGCTTGTGCTTTTGGAGGCATATCCATAAAATCGTTGCCAAAACAAATGGAAAAAAATTTCCCTATATTTTATTCTAGGACTTTTATGGTTTCAGGTTTTACATAAGTATTCAATCCATTTCAAGTTAATTTTCGTGAGTGGGGTAAGACTGGGGTCCAGTTTCATCCTTTTGCATGTGAATATCCAGTTTTCCAAGCACCATTTATTGAAGAAACTAACTTTTCTTGGCTCCCTTTTCAAATATTATTTGGTTTATTAGGGTTTATTTTGGAGCTCCTTATTCTGTTCCACTGGTCTATGTGTCTATTTTTATGCCACTACCATACTGTTTTTTTTTTATTGAAGTATGGTTGATTTACAATATTGTGTTAGTTTACAATGTACAGCAAAGTGATTCAATTATATATTTTTTCAGATTATATTCCATTATAGGTTATTACAAGATATTGAATATAACTCCTTGTGCTATATGGTAAATCCTTATTGCTTACCTATTTTATGTATAAGTATTTTAAATCTGTTATTCCATATACCTAATTTGTCTCTCCTTACCTCCCTCTTCACTTTGGTAACCATAAGTTTGTTTTCTATGTCTGTGAGTCTGTTTAGGTTTTGTATATACGTTCGTTGTAATATTACTTAGATTCCACATGTAAGTGATATCATATTTGTCTTTCTCTGTCTGACTTACTTCACTGAATATAATATTCTCTAGATCCATCCATGTTGCTGCAAATAGCAGTATTTCATTCTTTTTTATTTCTGAATAATGTTCCTTTGTGTGTGTGTATGTGTGTGTGTGTATATATATACACACACACCAGATCTTCTTAAGCCAATTATCTGTTAACGAGCACTTGGTTGTTTCCATCTCTGGGCTGTTGTAAATCATGCTGCTATGAACATTGGGGTGCATGTATCTTTTCAAATTAGAGTTCTCATTTTTTTCTCAGTTATATATCCAGGAATGGGATTGGAGGATCATATAGTAGCTGTAGTTTTAGTCTTTTAAGGAATCTCCATACTGTTCTCCATAGTGGCTGCACCAATTTACCTTCCCACCAACAGTGTACAGTGTTCCCTTTTTCCCACACCCTCTCCA
This sequence comes from Mesoplodon densirostris, assembly GCF_025265405.1. Taxonomy (NCBI): domain Eukaryota; kingdom Metazoa; phylum Chordata; class Mammalia; order Artiodactyla; family Ziphiidae; genus Mesoplodon; species Mesoplodon densirostris. Next base: position 33,587,668 of record NC_082674.1, read on the forward strand.
GCATTTAATATCGAAGACCTTTTTTTTTTTTTTTTTTCTTTTTTCTTTTTGCGGTATGCGGGCCTCTCACTGTTGTGGCCTCTCCCGTTGCGGAGCACAGGCTCCGGATGCGCAGGCCCAGCGGCCATGGCTCACGGGCCCAGCCGCTCCGCGGCATATGGGATCCTCCCAGACCGGGGCACGAACCCGTATCCCCTGCATCGGCAGGCGGACTCTCAACCACTGCGCCACCAGGGAGGCCCTCGAAGACCTTTTGATGATGGCCATCCTGACTGGTTTGAAGTGATACCTCATTGTAGTTTTGATTTGCATTTCTCTAATTAGCAATGTTGAGTATCTTTTCATGTGCCTGTTGGCCATCAGTATGTCTTCTTTGGAAAAATGTCTATTTAGGTCTTCTGCCCACTTTTTGATTGTGTTGTTTGTTTCTTCAATATTGCATTGTATGAGCTATTGGTATATTTTGGATATTACCCGCTTGTTGGTCACAACATTTGCAAATATTTTCTCCCATTTTGTAGGTCATCTTTTTTATTTGTTGATGGTTTCCTTTGCTGTACAAAAGCTTTTAAGTTTAATTAGGTCCCATTTTTAAATTTTTGCTCTTATTTCTATTGTCTTGGGAGACTGATCTAAGAAAATGTTGTAACAATTTATGTTTTGCTGAGAATGTTTTGCCTGTGTTTTTCTCTGGGAGTTTTATGGTGTTGTATGTAGGCCTTTAAGCTATTTTGAGTTAATTTCTGTATATGGTTTGAGGGAATGTTCTAACTTCATTGATTTAAATGTAGCTGTCCAGCTTTTACCAGCACCACTTGTTGAAGAGACTGTCTTTTCTCCATTGTATATTCTTGCTTCCTTTGTTGAAGATTAATTGACTGTACGTATGTGGGTTTAGTTCTGGGCTCTCTATTCTGTTCCATTTATCCATATGTCTGTTTTTTGAGCCAATACCATGCTTTTATGATTACTGTAGCTTTGTTGTATTGTCTGAAGTTTATAAGGGTTATGCTTCCAGCTTTGTTCTTTTTCCTCAGGATTGCTTTGGCAATTCTGGGTCTTTTGTGGTTCCATAGAAATTTTAAGATTATTTGATCTAGCTCTGTGAAGAATGTCATGGGTATTTTGATAGGGATTGCACTAAATCTATAGATTGCCTCGAGTAGTATGGAAATTTTAACAATATTAATTCTTCCAATTCAAGAACATGAGATATCTTTCCATTTCTTTTAATCATCTTCAATTTCCTTTTTCAATGTTTTATAGTTTTCAGCATACACGTTTTTTACCTCCTTGGTTATGCTTATTCCTAGGTATTTTATTTTTCTGATGTGATTCTTAAAGAGGATTTTTTTTAACTTTCTCTTTCTGATATTTCATTATTAGTATAAAGAATTGCAAAAGATTTCTGTATATTAATCTTATACCCTGATACCTTGTAAATTAATTTATTAGTTCTAATAGTTTTTGTGTGAAGACTTTGGAGTACTCTATATTATAGAGTATCATGTCATCTGAAAATAGTGAGTTTTACCTCTTTCCTCCCAATTTGAATACACTTTATTTCTTTTCTTGTCTGATCCCGTGGCTACTACTTTCAATACTGTGTCAAATAGAAGTGGTGAGAGTGTGCATCCTTGTCTTATTCCTGAATTTAGCAGGAAAACATTCAGCTTTTCACCACTGAGTGCTAAGTTGGCTGTGGATTTGTCATAAATGGCACTTATTATGTTGAGATATGTTCCCTCTATACCCCCTTTGGTGAGAGTTTTTATCAAGAATTGATGTTGAATTTTGTCAAATTCTTTTTCTGCATCTAGTGAGATGATCATTTGGCTTCTGTCTTTCCTATTGTTAGTGTGGTGTATCACATTGATTGATTTGCATATGTTGAACCATCCTTGCAACCGTAGATAAGTCCATCTTGATCATGTTGTATGATCCTTTTTATGTATTGTTGGATTTGGTTTGCTAATATTTTGTTGAGGATTTTTACATCTATATTCACCAAATATATTAGCCTATAATTTTCTTTTTTTGTAATGTCTGTCTGGTTTTTGTATAAGGGTGATGGTGGCTTATTAGAATGAATTTGGGAGTGTTCCCTCCTCTTAATTTTTGGAAATAGTTTGGGAATAATAGGTATAAGTTCTTCTTTGTATAGTTGGTAGAATTCCACAATGAAGCCTTCTGGTCTTGGACTTCTGTTTGCAGGGAGTTTTTTAAATTACAGATACTATTTCACTTCTAGTAACCAGTCTGTTCAAATTATCTGTTTCTTCTTTTTAAAAAAAATTTAAATTGAAGTATAGTGGATTTGCAATGTTGTATTAGCTTCAGGTGTACAGCAAAGTGATTCAGATGCGCACACATGTGCACACACACACACACACAGATTCAGATTCTTTTCCATTATAGGCTATTACAAAATATTAAATATACTTCCCATTATAGGCTATTACAAAATATTAAATATATAAAATATATTACAAAGTATTAAATATACTTAAACAATACACTAGTATTTATTTATACTTTTGTATCCTGCAACTTTATCAGATTCATTGATTAGCTCTAGTAGTTTTCTGGTGTCATCTTTAGGATTCTCTATGTATAGTATCACATCATCTGCAAACAGTGACAGTTTACTTCTTCTTTTCCAATTTATCTTTCTTTTTCGTCTCTGATTGCCATGGCTAGGGACTTCCAAAACTATGTTGAATAATAGTGGTGAGAGTGGACATCCTTGTCTTGTTCCTGATCTTAGAGGAAATGTTTTCAGTTTTTCACCATTGAGAATGATGTTTGCTGTGGGTTTGTCATATATGGTCTTTATGATGTTGAGGTAAGTCCCCTCTGTGCCCACTTTCTGGAGAGTTTTTTTTAATCATAAATGGGTGTTGAATTTTGTCAAAAGCTTTTTCTGCATCTATTGAGATGATCATATGGTTTTTATTCTTCAACTTGTTAATATGGTGTGTCACATTGATTAATTTACATATATTGAAGAATCCTTGCATCCCTGGGATAAATCCCACTTGATCATGGTGTATGAGCCTTTTAGTGTGTTGATGGATTGTGTTTGCTAGTATTTTGTTGAGGATTTTTGCATTTATATTCATCGGTGATATTGGTCTGTAATCTTTTTTTGTAGTATCTTTGTCTGGTTTTGATATCAGGGTAATGGGGACCTCATAGAATGAGTTTGGGAGTGTTCCTTCCTCTGCAATTTTTTGGAGGAGTTTGAGAAGGATGGGTGTTAGCTCTTCTCTAAATGTTTGATAGAATACACCTGTGAAGACATCTGGTCCTGGACTTTTGTTTGTTGGAAGATGTTTAATCACAGTTTCAATTTCATTACTTGTGATTGGTCTGTTCATATTTTCTATTTCTTCCTGGTTCAGTCTTGGAAGGTTATACCTTTCTAAGAATTTGTCCATTTCTTCCAGGTTGTCCATTTTATTGGCAAAGGGTTGCTTGCAGTTGTCTCTTAGGATGCTTTGTATTTCTGCAGTGTCTGTTGTAACTTCTCTTTCATTTCTAATTTTATTGATTTGAGTTCTCTCCCTCTTTATCTTGATGAGTCTGGCTAATGGTTTATCAATTTTGTTATCTTCTCAAGGAACCAGCTTTTAGTTTTATTGATCTTTGCTATTGTTTTCTTTGTTTCTATTTCATTTATTTCTGTTCTGATCTTTGTGATTTCTTTCTTTCTACTAACGTTGGGTTTTGTTTGTTCTTCTTTCTCTAGCTCCTTTAGGTGTAAGGTTAGATTGTTTATTTGAATTTTTCCTTGTTTCTTGAGGTAGGCTTTTATTGCTATAAACTTCCCTCCTAAAACTGCTTTTGCTGCATCCCATTGGTTTTGGATCATCGTATTTTCATAGTCATTTGTCTCTAGGTATTTTTTGATTTCCTCCTTGATTTCTTCAGTGATCTCTTGGTTACTTAGTAACGTATTGTTTAGCTTCCATGTGTATGTGCTTTTTACGTTTTTTTCCCCAGTAATTGATTTCTAATCTCATAGCATTGTGGTCAGAAAAGATGCTTGATATGATTTCAATTTTCTTAAATTTACTGAGTCTTGTTTTGTGACCCAGGATGTGATCTACCCTGGAGAATGTTCTGTGCGCACTTGAGAAGAAAGTGTAATCTGCTGTTTTTGAATGGAATGTCCTTAAATATCAATTAAATCTATCTGGTCAATTATGTCATTTAAAGCTTGTGTTTCCTTAGTAAGTTTCTGTTTGGATGATCTGTCCATTGGTGTAAGTGAGGTGTTAAAGTCCCCTACTATTATAGTATTACTGTTAATTTCCTCTTTTATAGCTGTTAACAGTTGCCTTATATGTTGAGGTGCTCCTATGTTGGGAGCATATATGTTTATAATTGTTATATCTTCTTCTTGGATTGATCCCTTGATCATTATGTAATGTCCTTCCTTGTCTCTTGTACCATTCTTTATTTTGAAGTCATTTTATTTGATATGAGTATTGCTACTCCAGCTTTCTTTTGATTTTCATTTGCATAGAATATCTTTTTCCATCGCCTCACTTTCAGTCTGTATATGTCCCTAGGTCTGAAGTGGGTCTCTTGTAGACAGCATATATATAGGTATTATTTTTGTATCCATTCAGTGAGCCTGTGTATTTTTGTTGGAGCATTTAATCCATTCATATTTAAGGTAATTATCGATATGTATGTTCCTGTTACCATTTTCTTAATTGCTTTGGGGTTTTTTTTGTTTTGTTTTGTTTTTGGTTTTTTTGTGGTATGCAGGCCTCTCACTGTTGTGGCCTCTCCTGTTGTGGAGCACAGGCTCTGGATGTGCAGGCTCAGCGGCCATGGCTCATGGGCCCAGCCGCCCCGTGCCATGTGGGATCTTCCCGGACCAGGGCGCGAACCTGTGTCCCCTGCATCAGCAGGCGGACTCTCAACCACTGCGCCACCAGGGAAGCCCTTGGGTTTGTTTTTGTAGGTCCTTTTCTTCTCTTGTGTTTCCTGCTTAGAGAAGTTCCTTTAGCATTTGTTGTAGAGCTGGTTTGGTGGTGCTGAATTTTGCTTGTCTGTAAAGCTTTTGATTTCTCCATGGAATCTGAATGAGATCCTTGCCAGGTAGAGTAATCTTGGTTGTAGATTCTTCCCTTTCATCACTTAAAATATATTGTGCCACTCCCTTCTGGCTTGTAGAGTTTCTGCTGAGAAATCAGCTCTTAACCTTATGGGAGTTCCCTTGTATGTTATTTGTTGTTTTTCCCTTGCTGCTTTCAATAATTTTTCTTTGTCTTTAATTTTTGCCAATTTGATTACTATGTGTCTCGGTGTGTTTCTCCTCGGGTTTGTCCTGTATGGGACTCTCTGCACTTCCTGGACTTGGGTGGGTATTTCCTTTCCCATATTAGGGAAGTTTTTGACTATAATCTCTTTAAATATTTTCTCAGGTCCTGTCTCTTCTCCTTCTGGGACCACTATAATGCAAATGTTGTTGCATTTAATGTTGTCCCAGAGGTCTCTTAGGCTGTCTTCATTGCTTTTCATTCTTTTTTCTTTATTCTGTTCTGCAGCAGTGAATTCCACCATTCTCTCTTCCAGGTCACTTATCCGTTCTTCTGCCTCAGTTTTTCTGCTATTGATTCCTTCTAGTGTATTTTTCATTTGTTATTGTATTGCTCATCTCTGTTTGTTTGTTCTTTAATTCTTCTAGGTCTTTGTTAAACATTTCTTGCATCTTCTCAATCTTTGCCTCCATTCTTTTTCCAAGGTCCTGGATCATCTTCACTATCATTATTCTGAATTCTTTTTCTGGAAGGTCACCTATCTCCACTTCATTTAGTTGTCTTTCTGGGGTTTTATCTTGTTCCTTCATGTGGTACATAGCCCTCTGCTTTTTCTTCTTGCCTATGTTTCTGTGAATGTGGTTTTTGTTCCACAGGCTGCAGGATTGTAGTTCTTCTTGCTTCTGCTATGTGCCCTCTGTTGGATGAGGGTATCTAAGAGGCTTGAGCAAGTTTACTGATGGGAGGGACTGGTGGTGGGTAGAGCTGGCGGTTGCTCTGCTGGGCAGAGCTCAGTTGATAGTTTTATTTCTTTTCAGATATGCTATTGTTAGTGTATAGAAATGCAACTCGTTTCTCTTTGTTTTTTATATCCTCCAACTTTAGTGAACTCATTGATTAATTCCATCTGGTTTTTGGTGTAGTCTTTAGGGTTTTCTGCATATAAGATCATATATCTTATATGAAAACAGAGAAAATTTTATTTCTTCTTTCCAGTTTAGATGATGTTTTATTTTTTTTTTTTTTACTAGCCTTATTGCTCTGTCTAGGACTTCCAGTAATATATTGAATAGGCGTGGTAAGAGTGGATGCCCTTGTCTTGTTGCTGATCTTAGAGTAAAAGCTTTCAAACTTTTACCATTAAGATGCTACCTGGGGGCTTGTCATATATGGCCTTTATTTTTAAAATTATTTCATTGAGATACATTACTTTCATACCCAGTTTTTGGAAGTTTTATCATGAATGACTGTTGAATGTTGTTAAATTCTTTTTCTTCCCCTATTGAGATGATTATATAACTTTTCTCTTTCATTCTATTGATCTAGTGTGTCACATTTATTAATTTGTGTATGTTGAACCATTGTTGCATCCAAGAGTTGAATTCCACATGATCATAATGTATGATCCTTTTAAAATGCTATTGAATTCAATTTGCTAATATTTTATTGAGAATTTTCTCATCTGTATTAATCAGCAATATTGACCTGTAGTTTTCTATTCTTTTTTTTTTTTTGCGGTATGTGGGCCTCTCACTGTTGTGGCCTCTCCTGTTGCGGAGCACAGGCACTGGACGCTCAGGCCCAGCGGCCATGGCTCACGGGCCCAGCTGCTCTGCGGCATGTGGGATCTTCCTGGACCGGGGCACGAGCCCATGTCCCCTGCATTGGCAGGCGGACTCTCAACCACTGTGCCACCAGGGAAGCCCTGTAGTTTTCTATTCTTATAGTATCCTTATTTGGCTTTGGTATCAAGATAATACTGGCCTCATAAAATGAGTTTGTAAGTGTTTCCTCCTTTTTTACTCTTTTTTTTTTTGTCAGACTTTGTGTTTTATTTCAACAGACATCCCTGATTTAAAACACTAAGGTGGAGGGGAGGGGGTTCAACATTTCATCACACCCAATAGTGAGCAAAACTTCCATCCAAGAACTCAGAGCCCCTTTGAGGCCTCACTTGTATCTTTATTAGCTCCAAGACAGAAAGGAGCTGAATCTTCTAACTTTTGTTAAGAAAAATCTATCAAACATATTCATTCTTTTAGAGGTGAGAGTAAGATCTTTAGGGAACGAGATCCTGGGCTTAGAGCAGCTGGGGTACCAGAGGTGAAGCTGAGGACTGGGCCAGCTGGGCTGCAGGAGATCCTAAAAGTAATATTTGAATCTGCATTTGGCTTGGGTCACTAGTGGCTGAGATTATTCTTGGACCAGGTGCTCTCCAGTTCCAGTTCCCAGCTCCTTAGCCTGATGAATCAGATATGTGACCAGGTCTTCCTACTGCTGCTGGCCTATTGGCTGTTCACCTTTCTTTCTGAAATACTGCATGTTTTTTGGGTTTTTTATTTTTCGTCTTTGTTTGTGGTACTTGTATTTTTACTTCAGTATCTTTGGAATTTTCTGAAATAAAGTTTTTCTTTATAAAGCTTCCTCCTCCCTACCCTACCCCCAGTTGCTGGACATACACTGAGCCTGGGGCAGGAGCAGAAATGGGAGCTGTTGGACATCATCTGGGAGGGAGAGCACAGTGAGGTGGTGTGGAAGGACCATCTCCCTCTGTAGGCTTCCAATTGATCAGGCTGGCAGGACTGGGTGGTCCTTCCTGGTTTTCAAAGATGGGAGGGACTGTCTACTGCATCCCATCAGGTACCCAACAACCAGGAAGCAGAACCAGGACAAATGAAGGTCAGTTTAGTGTTCATATCCTGGGTGATGTGATCAGAGTGTAGCCACCCCTCTTACCCTTCTAATGTAGCCTCTTCATCTCTGTAGTCTGAGGTGGGGTGTTTTAGCCTCACCCCTGGATTCTGGTATTTTCACAATGGTGTCTTGCCTATGGATGTTTGTTAGTTGGCTTCTTTTAAGAGGGAATGAAGTTCAGGAACTACCTTGTCACTATCATGATGACTCCAGTATTAGTACTGTTATTCAGAGACCATAGTTTCTATTTTGTGGTATGAGTAGATATGTTGATATCTTTGAAAGTAAAATTTACATCATGAGATAAATTAGACTCAATTGTCAGATTAATGAGGCTAAGTAAAATCTGTAATAATGAATTCAGAATAAATTAATCAGTAAGAACTCTTGATGTATTTTATCTTTAAAAATACAGATGTTTTACTTTTGACCACTAAAAAGGCATGGAAATAATATTAAATCCAGTAGTAAATGAGCACAGCCATTGTCTAGTGTGAGGGGACTAACACTGGATGGAGATCAAATGTGATAAATATATGTTGAGGCATCTTGCATTGATCATTGATGACAATATAACTCGAACTGAGGATTATGATGAACTGAAGACTTTGTAACTGAGGTTCAATAAACAAAAAAGATGAGGTTCAATAAACAAACAAGATGAAATAAAGCAAAAATAAAAACACCGACTGCTTACTCCAGGGCTAGTACTTCCACTTCATTTCTGCTAGCATCTCATTTATGTATTAGGTGGTGACCTCTTGACATCATCAAATGTGGTCCTAGGTAGCACTTTATCTAGAGTTGGTCAAGTACCTCAATTCTGGGAATAAGTCCTTTGAGGGAGAAGCTGGTTCAGACAAATTTATTCTTATTTGGTATAAAGCTACAGTAGTTACAGGAAGAAGCACTTGTTCTGGGTTACACCTTGCTTCATTATTTTGAATGAAATTGTGTGGGGATGTGATGATAGGAGTGGCTTCCATCATTTTGGAACATTGAAAAGAAGATCTGGGAAACTGTAGTGATGCCAGTCTTAAATCCTTGCTGCTGGCTTAACAACTGACTACAAGAACTAACCTCTCCTATACTTGTTAAGTGAGAAAAAGAAAAAATGAAGTCTCTAGTCCAGGCTGCTATTGCTTGATTATTGTCTCACTTGAAGACAAAGCCTTTCCTAACTGATACATTAGAAATTGTATAAAATCTCTATGTTAAAAAGAAACAATGCCTATTGGTTATCAATGCTACCATAATCACCAACACTAGGAGTGAGTATTTAATTCTTTCCATTTGTTTATTTTTTTTAGTATTGCTGTGGTGTTGGTCTTTCCTGAATGCTTAACTCTGTTGCTCTGTTGTAGGAACTGTAAGGTCATTAGGTGAGGATGGGGGTGGGAGGATGTTTTGTCCCAATCAACTATTTTGTCCCCAACACCAACCAAGTTAACACTTTGTTTTTACATTAACCTTGTTCCTATTTGAGCATTTTTTCCTCCAACTCAGTAAGTGCTATGCTTGCATTAGAGAAAGAAGAACAGAACCTTCGTTAAAAATAATATAATATATTGACTATTGTACTGGACTTTTGGAAACATTTGTCTTTAAACAGTGTTTGAGTAAGTTCCTCAGCGATGTGCAAAACATTTCAGGGAAAAAAGTTAACCTTAATTTTGGCTAATTAAGGCCACTTGGTAGAGTCTAAGAGTTAATTTGCTAAGTGGTAACCTGGAGGCATCAGAGAAGTAATTTTCCTCATAAATTGCCTGAATTCCTCTCAAAAGAGTATTCAGCCTCTCTAAAGTAAACTAATAGCTCTTAACCTCTTATGGGGTCATCTTTCAGATCTCTTTAAAATGTGAGCATCTTCTCAGAAATAATCATATGCATATTTATAAAAATATTGTGTAAAATTTCAGGGAGGTACACAAGTTCACTGCAGTGTTTCACAGACTCTGTATCTTCCCATTTTTCTTGCCTCTATCTTACATAGTAGTCCAAGTGCCTACTCAATGATTGTAATACATCCTGAACTTTTGTGACCTCCCCTACTTTTGCCATGATCTTTCAGTAATTACAGATGCCGGGGTTATTATTCTGATGAACCAAGAGCACTTGGTAAATGCTCTATTGGTTGTGCATGATTCAGATAAGCTACAATAGACTCCCTGCAGCAGCAAATCTATGGCTATGGTTTCAGATTGGCAATAAGACTCATGAGACATATATAAAAAGGCAATACTATCTAATAATACAGTAATCTAATACTATAGTTAATTAGCTTTTTAGAAGGATACAAAGCAGGAAATATAGGAAGTACAATATCTTCAACTCATTAGGAAGCCTGAGTGGTACTCAAAAATGCAGCAACTTTTGTCTCCTTACCTGTATGGGGCACGTATGGTTGCCACAGTTGAGGAACAAACAATGTGAGGATCACCTTGACCTACGGGAGGGCATACCCCTCTCCCCACCAATTTTATATACCACTGTTGTCGAAGCCTTGCATCCCAACCCACATCTCTCCCAACCCAGTGCAGTACCACATCACAAAGGAGGCATAAACAACATTCTTCATTTGTCTTCACTACTATTTCCAAAGAAAACTTTTCAAGCAGCACTGCATCAGCCTAGCCCCAATGTTAACCCTTTATTTACACTGCTCTTTGTCCTCTAAGAAACTCTAATGTTAGATTGGAATGCTGGTATGAATTAGTACCACAGTGCCAGGCAGGCCTAATTTCACAGGAGTTTACAATGTAATGTGGATTATGAGATAACAATAAATTATAATAAAATACAGAATGCAATCAGTAATAGATGTCTAAATCAAATGCATCAATTTGATTCTGTTAAGGTTGAAGAGACATCATTAAACCTTCACAGAGAAGACAGCATTTAAATGAGGCTCAGAAAAGAGGTTAAGTTTGTCTTATTTTTATACAATGAACAAATGTTTTGAGGAGGTATAACTTCCTTTAAAAAAGATGGTCTTTCATTTATTAATATAGAAATAAATCAGCCCCACAAAATTCTCTCAAAGTATGTCTAATCTCTGGAGCAAGTATTAAATTTTAAAGTGTCTTCAGTATGTCCCAGGTATGACATTGAAGTAGGTTCAGTTTTGCATGGGAACACTAAAAGGAAAATTACATTCCTCATGGACTTAATGTATATCAGGCACTGTGCTAAATGATTTATAAGTGCTGTCTTAATTATCTCCAGCTTCATAACAATTCTGTGAGGCTGATATTCTGCCCATGCAAGATGGAGAACCTAAGACTCAGGGCCATTAAATAATCTGCCCAAGTGCTCACATCTGGTAACCAGTGGCTCCAGGGTGTTAACCAAGGTCTAACTGAATTCAATTCAAAGGATTTTTTCCCAAGTATATTATGATGCTCTGGTGCCACACTGTTAAAGTTGCCTACACAAGTTGCCTACACAAATTAGAGACTGTTCAGAACAGGATAAGCATATGTTGGAGAATGAGGACAACATGTAAGAAAGAATATTGAAAGAACTAGGGATTATTAGGGGAGAGTTGCCAGATATGAATAATACTCAGACTCACTTTAGGTTCTGAGCCAACTGAGATGAAACTCAAGGATTTGGATGAAGGATGGAATACATCCAATATCAGCTTTGTTATCCAAAGCACACAGCTTACTGTTCACACTGAATGTGAAAATCTGGCTTGGACCTAATGGTGAAGAGAGGCTTTCCACACTCTTATTTATGAGTTGAACTCCCTTGCCCATCCAGTTTCAGGCCAAGCAGTTGAATAACCACTATTTCCTATAGTTAGGAGGACTGGGGAGGTCTTTAGTGGTGAGCTTACCACGTAGACAGAATTGAGGAGAATATCTGCCATTTATAGGCATTCTTGTCATCTGAGAGAGAAACTGCTGAGAGGCCAAGACAGACATGGAATATTAACTCTGACCATTAGAGAGGGATGCATATTAGGCCTTTGCCTGTATTAATCACTTTCTCCAGGTGGAAGAGAGAAAAGGGTGTGGGTGGATGGTGTGAATAGAGAGGGAACCTGACATCGTGTTTCTCATACTCATCACTGCTGAAAAAAGAAATAAAATTACTCTTATGTAACCTCATGGGTGAAGAAATGTTCCTCTTTCTCCATCCCTGCAACACACAGACCCTAGAAAGAAAAGACAGAAATGGGGGCGGAGGCGGGTAAATGGCAGCTGCTTTCAATTATTTAAAAGGTCCTAATATGGTAAAAGGCCTCATTCAGAAGACAAATGTTGATCAGTTGGCAAGCCACAGTTCTGCTTATTGTAAGAAAGACCTTGTCATGAATTAGAGCTAGCCATTAGTAGAATGAGCTGCTTCAGTGTTGCATTAGCAAAGACTTATGCCAAAATTTCTCATAATTAATGTTCCAATGACCAGCAAACTCAGGAAAAATTCTTCTAATGAAAACCTTGCATCCTTACTTACTTTTAATTCTTGAGGGTCTTGACTCTTCCTGCTTCTTAAATACTTGGATAGCTTTTCATCTTTTTAAAAGTCAGTAGAGCCATTTATCAGAAGCATTAAAGTAGACACTGGATGACCATTTTTTCTCTCTCAGTTACGAAAACAGAGCACACAGTTTTCCAACATTGCAACAGGGAGACTAAGCTATTTATTGAGGAAGTTTAGTTGGGGAACAGGGCTGCAAGTGAAGAAGAGTCATGTTACTCTAGGGATTATATAAAATCAGTTGTAGTTTATTAAAAAAGCTCATCACTTTTTAGTATTAAAACTTTAAATATCAGCAAAATATTACTTGCAAAATACCTTATCATTTCTATTGTGAATTAAGAAGATATTGTAGCATGATGACTTCCAATACTTTTTTTCTTTTGGAGTATTTTCATTTATTTATTTAACAAATAGATATTTTTATTCACTGAGGTAGTATTTACATACAGTAAAATTCACCATTCTTATGTGATGTGTGTATGATGAGTGTAATCATCACTACAATCAAGATATAGAACATTCTCTCAACCCCCAAAAGTCCCTTTCTGCTTCCTTGTGGTCAAACCTCTCTCCCCACCCCCTCCTCTTGTAATCACTGATCTAATTTTGACTTTTCAAGAATGTTATATAAATGGAGTTGTACAGTCAGTGACTTTTCTAGTCTCGCTTCTTTCATTTAGCATGATGCTTTTGAGATTCAACCGTGTTGTTGCATGTATCTGCTCATTCCTTTTTATTGCTGAGTAGTATTCTATTATGTGGATATGCCACAATCTGTTTGTTCATTCTACAGTTGGTATATATGTAATGGTTTTCCAATTGAGCAGAAAGAGACTATATTAATCATGAGACTTTTGGCTTAGAGTAACAGGAAGTTCAAATTGACTTAAACAATAGAAAATATATTTTCTCATGAAACAGCAAGTCCAGACATAGGGTGGTTCCAGATTTTGATTCAGTGAATCAACAATGTCATAACAGTCTCAGGTTCTTCTCTTCTTTTCTGTTTTTTCCATCTTGTGTTCAACTCTATCACTGGGTTGGTTCTTCCCCTGGCTTCCAGATGACTGAAGCAGGTCCACATGACTTATGCATTTGTAACATGCAGGAGAAGAGACCACTTCTTTGCAAAAGCACCTCATTCCCCAGAACACACACACAGATTTCTCTTCATGTTTTATTGGCCAATAGGAATCATGTCAGGGGCCACTTCAGGAAGAAGGAAATCTGAGTGAATAAAGATCCAGACCTTTTTCCGTTTTGTATATTATTTTATCCAGATTAAGTATCTGTTCTCCATATTCTATATATCCTGATTGAAAAAATATTCATGAAGCTTATTGATGAAAAGAAAAATTTGAGGGCCATTTATACATAGTACATGTGAGGAAATAGCTTGTGCTTTTATGAGCTAATCTGATTCCATTACTAAAACTAATTTTCTTTCAAAAATGTTAATTATCTGGTATCATCTGAAGCATATGCATCACTGAAAATAAAATCCAAGAGAAAAACCTGAATTGTCACTTTCTCTTTTTATTTCATTTAATCTAGAGTTGTTTATAATTCTTTGAAAAATTTCACATTGGTAAAAAAATATATATTCAAGATATTGATGCACTGAGTTAAATTCTCACTATAAAATAAAATTGTGAATAGTGCTATTAGAATTTTAGTTTATAAATATAATTATTTGCATTTTTTCCTGAGTAGTTGTATTTTTTATTTCTCAATTTCCTTTAAATCTACTTAAATATATTAAATTGGTATATATTATAATCAGGCCTCATATTTACCAACAATTTTTATCTAAGCAGATAAACACACACACACACACATATACCATGGATTACATGTACATATCACAATTGAAATTCTATTCCCTCAAGTAAAAAGGCTGTACTTTTAAAGATGATATATGTCAAAATAGTATAATAGGGTTTTATTTCTTCAGATCTTTGGTTCAAGTATATGATAAAATATTTTGGGATTATTTTTGTTCTCCTGTGGAAAAGTATGCTGGATTAACTGCAAACAGATGGTTTGTGGATGTTTTGTAGTTTTACTTCTATTTCCCATTTTTATTATTGGAGCTATGTCCAAAAGGTGAAAGTTCAATGGATTTTTACAATAACTTTAAGAAACCCAGGAAAAATATATAGTACAATTTAAAATTAAAAGTTATTAATATCTGCCTATGTTTCATAATTCTATGCCTTTTAATATGTTGTTTTGATCTATCTTTTCCTCTACTGTAAGCTCACTGCGGGTAGGGGCTGCCTTGCTGTACACATACTGCCTAGCACAATGCCTTACTGATAATATCAGCATCACCATAATAGCTACAATTTATGAAACACATTTTTCTTTTAAAGGAATGATGTGACCCACTGTTGGGTTTTTTTTTTTTTTTTTAATTTATTTATGGCTGTGTTGGGTCTTCGTTTCTGTGTGAGGGCTTTCTCTAGTTTTGGCAAGCAGGGGCCACTCTTCATCACGGTGCATGGGCCTCTCACTATTGCGGCCTCTCTTGTTGTGGAGCACAGGCTCCAGATGCGCAGGCTCAGTACTTGTGGCTCACAGGCCCAGCTGCTCCACAGCATGTGGGATCCTCCCAGACCAGGGCTCGAACCCGTGTCCCCTGCATTGGCAGGCAGACTCTCAACCACTGCACCACCAGGGAAGCCTGAAACGCATTTTTAATAGCAAGCATTTGTAAAATAAAACAAGGCTTTTCGTGCCAGGGCTTTTCAAAATTATCTCATCCTTACAGTACCATCACTATTATTCTTTTTCAATTTTATTGAGCTATAATTGACATATAACTTTGTGTAGATTTAAGGTGGCTTCATGACAATCAGGATGCAAGCTCTGTCAATCTTATTGCTTCCCCATCCTCAACTTCTATTACATAATCTAAGAAGTCTGCTGAGTCTCAGGCCATAATGACTGCAGTCCAGCCATCAGGGAGGAGAAAGGATGACAAGGATGACAGAGGCTTGTCTACTCCTACAGTGGTGATTTCTGGACACTTTCAGATACATCTATTTGCATTCTATTGATCAGTGCTTTGACACATAGCCAAGCCTAGTGTCAAAAGAGTCTGGAAAATGTATTCTTCATTCCAGGTAGGCCATGTGCCCAGCTAAAAATTAGGTGTTATATTGGTAAGGAAATCAGGGAACCCAGATAATAGTGAACAAATGAAAGTTTATACCACAGACAGGAAAGATACTAAATGCTATCTCCATAGAGGTGTGTAGCCTTTGTTTTGTTGATGTTTCTTTTCGTTGCTATTTTCCTTTTCTTGTTCTTGCTCTTCCTCTTTTCCTTCCCCTCCTCCTCTTCCATGCTCTTCTTGTTTTTCTTTTTAATGGGAACAATATGGACATATTTAAAGGCTCATGAGAAGCATCTAGCAAGTAGACAGCCATCTAAAACTCTACAGGAGGTTGAGCCCCTGTACTTGATGTAGAATGGCATCACCTTGTGTCCTTAAATTCTAGTTTATATTTGAAATGAATCCTGAAAATGAAGTCTGTTCTTGTGCTACTTCACTGGCAAGTACTCTCTACCAAAGTGCTCATAGATGAGAACTTTATTTTGCTTATTATTCCATGCCCAGTTTGATTTGCTCCAATTTTAATAAAGAGAAAACTCTCAAATTTTTATTGCTAGTTTTAATGCGCTTCACCAGTGTACAATGTTTTCTTCTAATCACTATTTAGGAAAGATACCTGTCAAGGCAGTCAGACTACTACTGAGTGCTATCCTGTTCTGGCTCTGAAAATATGTCTCAGAAAGTATTATGTAATATTATAAATAATTAATAATTGCTATAGGAGGGAAGATCCCTCGCCATTTCCATTTTCATAAAATGATGCCAAAGTTTGGGTCTTTGATTTAAGCATGGAAACTATACACATAAACTGAAAGTACTGTATGCCTAGGTTGGCACCTAATAGCTGCTTTAGAACTGGTATAAACTAGCAGAATCTGTTTTACTAATGTCATAATCCAGAATTTCTGCACCAAGCCTAGAGGTTCAGATATGGAACCCAGAAACCCAAACAGCCTAAAGTACCACCCTCTGGAGGCCAAGAATGCTACTGGCTAATTTGCAAAGAAGTTAAGGTTCACATTCATAACCTCTCCACCTAAAATACTCTAGGGATAGTGATGACACCTCCATTCAGGTAGGGAGAACATTTGCCAAAATGTTAGCAAAGTGGGCTAAGTTTGGGAACAGATGTTCTGGTGCTTTGGGGACTTGAGAAGTTAGGCACTAATAGTTGCATGCCAGGCAAAAATGCTTTGCTTGGTATAAAATAACAGAAAGTTAGGAGTGGGTTGTGTTGGGTCACTTACTCAGCATGAAGAAATGTGCTAGGTTAGTGGAACAGACTCATTAGATGCCCCTGGATTCCTCTTATCATTCAAGCTGTTTAAGACATGCCAATATTACATCCTGGGGAGGGGCATGGGTTTTTTGAAATACAACTCCCAATTTAATAGCTAAATAAGGAAGGTGAGTAATATGTAAAGATTACTGTTAATAAAGTAAAGATGTAGCACTCACAGTGGCAAGGAAACTGGATAGACGCACAATAGACAGAGTCACTCAGCCTTCAATAACTCTCTAGTCTTAGAATTTGGGAGAATTGCTATTATTGCTCCAAATCCACAAAAATCAAGTCAGAGTATGTTGAAATGAGGAAGAGGTGGCTCCTGGACCTCTCAACCCTGAGTCTGTTCCTCCTGGTGATAGGCTTTCTAATTGCATAACCTCATAATCCTAAACCTTGGCTAATGACCTGGGAAACCATAAGTATGCCTTCCTGAAAGTCACTGCCATTGGGTGAAAGCTGACTACTAAAACTTGAAGAGATCTTCACCAGTGTCAGAATGAACATCTGCAACTTTAAGTCCTGGGCAACACAAGATAAAACATGTACACTGATTCCTGCAAACTCAAGGGTCACATTGGAATTTTATTATTTGGTTACTCTACAGTGGCTAGGAGAGTGGAGAGGGTTAGAAGAGATGGAGTTGTAATGAATATCACCTGTTCATATGTGCTTTTTTGGAAAACTTACTGTCACAAGCATAAAGGAGTAACAATTATTGAGATGAGATTAGTGAGAAGTTGTTTGGAAATTGGGGATTGTCACCATGTCGCTGACCAGAAGTGGATTCTGATAGACTACTGTCTGGCTTAATACACTAAAACTCAGGTTGGCTTGATGATGCATTAAGAAAAATTGAATGTTGCAATATATGTTCATGATGCCATAATTTACATATATGGCAATGGAGGGGACTTTTGAGTATTGATGGGTTTTGCTGTAAGGAAACATAAAAAGCAGAAGCCACAAGTACTCACTTACCTAATCACATGGCTTCCTTACTCTGTTCAGGCTGCCTTGATCATCAACCTACAGGCACATCTCCAAGAACAAATGAAGTCACATGATCACCCTCACAGTACAGCAACTCCTCATTTTTTATTCTTAATCTCCAGTATAACCCTTACCCTGCTGCTTTGCGTGTTTGACAGTAAAACCTAAGAAACAGTAACACTAGCTGAATTTCAGCCTAATAGTATTTGAGGATAACATAGGCCAATGTAGAAGCAATGACTTATGGATGTTCTTCATGACCAAATCAGGAAAATAACATATGTTATCCAAAATTATAGATGCTCCATAGAGCAAGAGTAACAAGATTTTTATTTCTTGACATTTTTGTATGATAATATTCTTTGTAATATATGAAGGGGTCTAACAAAATTGGATGACTTCTTCAATGGTGTCAGTTTGCCTGGAGTAGATGAAAATCAAAAAGTGGTTGTCCTAAAATAAATTGCACCCCATTTCATGATGCAGATAAATGTCATAAAAGAAACCTCAGCAATCAGTGGTTCCAGAGCAGATAATATCTGAGATGATGTTGCTTGAGCTTGAGCTTTCTTCTACTTCAAGCCGGGTTCTACTCCAAGCTTAACAATTTTAATGATACCTGGCCTCACCAATGTTCCATGATAATGATTTTCTTAGTTTTCTTCACCAGGTGATAAGCAAATTTGTAGGATTTTTCATGATGAGTCTTTGATGGGAAATCCAAATTTTCAAGTCAAAACTTAAGTAAAATCTCCACACTTATTTTGGAAATGGGCAAAGGTGCCTTTTAGCTTTGATAGCTACTAGTTTAAATTGGCAAGAATTTGCCACAGGAAAAAAATCCTGGAGTCTTTATATCCTATCACATTTAGTAGTGAATGGAAAACCAGTTGGCATAAAAATTTTTATCATATTTTCCTGCACATTTTCATTGTATGCTAAATTCAATGTAAAAAGAGGATATACAAAATCATGATGGCAGGACTTAGCATTTTTTACTGCTTCATAGGCTTTTTATTTTTATTTAAAAAAATATTTTGTGGAGGTATAATTGACATACACACTGAACATATATAAAGTGTAAAATTTGATACAATGCATATATACATGAAACCATCACCAACATTAAGAAAATGACTTTGCTGTACCATGTATTGTTATTATTGTAGTCTCAACTTGCATCTTTTCCCATGAGAAATCTAAAGTCATGCTTACATCTGTTCCTTTTACATTACATAGCATGTCCTTTTGTTTGTTAGGGTTTTTTTGGTTGGCTTTAAGGTTTTCTCTTTCTCCACAGGTTTTAAGCAGCTTGTGATGTGCCTTGGAATAGTTCTTTTCATATTTCTTATCTTGGAGCTTGTTAAGTTTCCTGGATCTGTGGGTTTCCATTTTTTCAACAAAGTGAAAAATTGTGACCATTGTTTCTTCAAATATTTGTCTACTGCCCCCTCCCCTTCTCTTCTTCAGGGACTCCATTACATGTATATTAACAACTTAAGCTTTAACATTTTAATGTATACCTTTCTATAGTACATTATTCTGTGAGAAATCATATGAATACTACCTGTCTGTTCAATTAGTCTTATGCCATCCTACATGCATTCAAAGTAAATTTTGATTTAATATGTTTGCAAAATCAATATCCAAAAGTACAGGCTAAAAACAAAATAAAACAAATATTTATTTTATTTTTCATTAAATCCAATACATTATTCTTACAAAATTATTTTAATCATGTGATTGAAAATCCATCAAATTATAGCATTGGAATATTACACCCTAAATGTGAACCCTGGGATTATAGCCATTTTTGTGCTTTTCCATACTGTTCAAAAATACTAAACTGACAATATTTTTGTGTTCATAAAATGTTATTTAAAAAGTGGTGTTTTGGGGCTTCCCTGGTGGCTCAGTGGTTGAGAGTCCGTCTGCCGATGCAGGGGACACGGGTTCGTGCCCCGGTCTGGGAAGATCCCACATGCGCGGAGTGGCTAGGCCCGTGAGCTATGGCCGCTGAGCCTGCACGTCCGGAGCCTGTGCTCCACAACAGGAGAGGCCACAACAGTGAGAGGCCCGTGTACTGCAAAAAAAAAAAAAAAAAAAAAAAAGAATAAAAAGTGGTGTTTTTATACTTGAAAATATTACCAACTAATGATATAGAAGTGGCCAACATTAGAAGATATAAAAATATGCATCATTTTGACCTTTTAACCTCTGAAATTGGGGGAGGTATGTGAACATTGTGACACAGTCATGTGAAAATATTTGACATCATTTGGCAAGATAAAAAAGAGCATCAAAACATTTTAGATATGTAGATCATATAGGGATACATTAGGATATAAGAGGTTTTAAATTATGTATTGTTTCCATTGGACCCCTATAACCTGAATATTTAGTACTTTATAGTAGAACAAGTAGTAAACTAAACTGGATGACCTGAGCTCCATTTCCAAACCCCTTCTAACTATTTCAGTCACTCTGAAGCTAAAATACCAATTTTCCATCCTTCCTTGATACAATGAAACTTCAAGGCTGGTCAGCCAGTGCCACCTCTTCTCCTCATTCCTTCTTTCTGTCTGAAAGAGGCTCTCAATTCATGATAGTGAAGTGGCTATTAGTAAGCATTGTGAAAAAGAAAGATAGAAGGAGCTTCTTTCTGCAGCTGTTGTTAAGCTGCTATAGGAGCCATTCCTGGTACTTCTTGGTACATCAGTTAAACAGACTCTTGTGAAACTCAGTACAGGTTTTCTTTTACTTGAGGCCAAGTACATTCCTAGCTGACAGAAGTAGTATTGATAATACCTGCTTTTGCATTAGCTCTTATTATGGGTTGGATTTCATAAAGGCCTTTACATCTGCTTGAGAAAAACAACATGTGCTTGGTGACTTAACTTTGGTTTGGCCTACTGTATGGGGCCACGAATGCACCCTTTATTTTCTCTCTCTTCAGTAGCACACAGAGAAAGCTTATAATGAAGCAGGCGTATGCTACACAAAAGTCACTTTTGTCCTCACTCTACACTAAAAAAGCTTCACTAGACACTAGGGAGAATTACTGCTTGTTGAAATAAGCTCCAGTTTTTCATATGCACTCTGCGTCCTATACATGTGATAACTGATAGATGTGTGACTATTAAGTGATGAAACTGGAGATGATTTCTAGCTCTGGAGAGTCAGTGTCCCCAGATTCCTATGATCTAAGTTCTTAGATGGTAAGACTTAAGCCTCTCTCACGTTCACAGTCCCAGCTGCTTCTGGCTTGTGATGGATAACCAAGTACTTGATAAGCAGTCTCTGCCATCAGTGTGCCTTGTCACCTAAATCTGATTGTTTCAGCTGCATTTTGTAGAGCCCTGTGTTTATTTCCTGAAAATGTCTTGGGGGCTGGGCTGCCTCCTCAGACCTGTAGAGCTAAGGAGACCTAAAACTTTCTTCAGCGTTGCTACTCTTTAAAAAATCTAATTCGTGTGCTAAATTTCTTTGTTAATATTTTACAGAAAAAAAAGTATTTCATAATCCAAATTTTTTTAAAAAAATTAAAAATTGAATTAAGCACATAGGATAATGTGCCTAGAAAGACACATTAACTTAACTTGCTTTCCTTTCTAGCATCAACTCATCATGCTATTTGCATTGTACTTGCATGCTTTAACATCAAACTTGTCATTTTCTGAATTTCATGGCTTAGGGACCTAAATCCTTCCAATTTTATGTTAAGGCAATAGTCCATTCTCTGTAACGCTTGAAGTCAATGCATGTTAGAGATTCATTTTATTCACCATTTATATATATATATATATATATATATATATATATATATATATATATTTCTCCCCTCATATTTTACATGGTGTCTCCCAACAAAACTTAGAATTCATTATTTACTTATTCTGCTTATTCTTATACCTTTGCTGAGCCTAAGTTAGTCTAAATTACTGGGGATACGAGTGGATGTTTTTGGTGAGTTCACCATCCAATGAGGAAAAAAGACAGAAAATCTATTAGATCAGAAATTCTGAGTGGTAGGATCCAGCAATTTACATACATATTTTAAAAGCTTTCCAAGTGATGCTGATAAACACAAGGTTTAAAAATCATAGGTAGCCTACATTTACAATCAGTCAAAATCTGCAAGTAATCTTACAGGGTGCTTCTTATAGACAGGTAGAATTCCTGCCATATTTTATTGCTTTGTTTTTCACTCCATCCCTACCACCATCTTTTAGAATGTGAAAGAGTCTTAGCTAGCCTTTCTACTCAGAGTTCACATTTTAAGATGGGAAAGTTGATGAACAGAGAGGTATAGAGTGATATGACCAAGATGGTCACTCTGGTATTATTACACAGTTCCTCTAACTCCAAATGTAATCCTCTTGTCTCTCCATGCTGGACAAACTATTATTACTACCTTGTATGAAAGAAAAAGAATTTCCTTTGGTAAAATGTTTTCCATTACACACATACACCTTAATAGAAATCATAAATGCCTTCAATCCTAGTAATTTTCTTTCACACTTAGCCCCTTATTTCCCATTTCCTTTCATGGGCAATGTCTCAAGATGCAGTTATCATACTGTCATAATATTTTCAATATCACATCCTGGCATCATTAATTTTCCCTATCACACCAGCTACTCAAGGATATATTTCAAAATACTATTTTCAGTTGAGACTGTCCTCTAGGACAGCTGTCAGAATATTTTCTGGGTTAGGGGTCAAGAGCAAACTAGTAAGGTGCCATTAAGAACAGCCTAGTGATGGATATATTTATGGCATTGATTGTGGTGATGGTTTCATGGGTGTATACTTATCCCCGAGCTCGTCAAGTTGTATACAATAATATATACAGATTTTTGTATGTCAATCATGCCTCAATAATACTTTGTTTCTCTTCAGATCAAATAGATCTTTTACCTTTTACTAAAAAAAAAAAATCATACCTCAATAGAGTGTTCTTTATTTAAAAAGGAATAAAGTACATGACAAGCTCATAGAAGTTATGTCTTATGAGCTAGTGACTTTTTTTTTTTTTTTTTTTTTTTTTTTGCGGTATGCGGGCCTCTCACTGCTGTGGCCTCCCCCGTTGCGGAGCACAGGCTCCGGACGCGCAGGCTCCGGACGCGCAGGCTCAGCGGCCAGGGCTCACGGGCCCAGCCGCTCCGCGGCATATGGGATCCTCCCAGACCGGGGCACGAACCCGTATCCCCTGCATCGGCAGGCGGACTCTCAACCACTTGCGCCACCAGGGAGGCCCGAGCTAGTGACTTTTAACTTTTGTGCCAAGGCATAAATATCATAAAGTATTATTAATAATCACACTATTAGGGCTTCCCTGGTGGCGCAGTGGTTGAGAGTCCGCCTGCCAATATAGGGGACACGGGTTCTTGCCCCGGTCTGGGAAGATCCCACATGCCGCGGAGCAGCTGGGCCCGTGAGCCATGGCCACTGAGCCTGCACGTCCGGAGCCTGTGCTCCACAACGGGAGAGGCCACAACAGTGAGAGGCCCGCGTACCGCAAAAAAAAAAAAAAAAAAAAAAAAACCCACACTACTAAATATAAAACGTGAGAAAATATAAAAATTAAAGCTTTAAAAAATTATTCCTATAAATCTTCTAATTGTCCCAGTTGTTGTAACAATACCAACAATCACAATCTGTGGAGTACTTTTTGATTTACATAGTACATTTATTTAGTCCCTCATTTGATTGTCACAAAACCTTTACAAGGGAGCAAATATGTTCAGAAGAAAAAGTGACTCATGCAAAGGCACATTGCTAATAAATTCTCAAGCAGCGATTCAATCCCAGATTTTTGGTTGGCACACTTAAGGATCTCATGTACATTATAGGACTCCTGAGGCAATTCGAGTGCATTTTCATAGTGAATGTAATAGTGGTTGGTGTTCTTTAGAGACAAATGCATGGCAATGCAAGTGGGTAAAGCTTTGTTTCATAAAATATGGAATTCACTTTAAACTACTAAAGTTACATAAAACTACTAAATGATCACGCAAACTAATCATTGTGTGTTGACAGATTTTTTATTATTACCACAGGAATGGTGCTGGCATCATATTTGTAATAATTTCAAATGCATTAATTTTGTGTTCATGTTAAGTTATTACTAAAGATATATGGATATTGAATCATATTTCATTGATTTCCATATTTCCCTGCAGATAAGGGTATAATTGCATTAATCCTTTATGGTTTTCTTTTGCAGATGATATACCAATTCACTTAGAAACATCCATACATTTCTAATATCTAGGCATACCATAACAACGCTATTTTATAGCAGCTACAGTTCCACATAAATCCAAGATAGCATTCCCAATCTAAAATAGCACAGGAAAAAGTAAAAAGAGATGGACCTGGCTTGGAGGAAATCTGTCTGCCTATCTATCTATCTATCTATCATAAAGCATCTGCATACCTAGCTACCTACCTGTTTTTGATATGGAACCTTTCAAAATGAAATCTTACATGCAACCCCAAATTGTCTCACTGGCTCAGTTTCCCTTTCTCTTTCCAAAGATTCATTAGTATCCCTTATCCTTCTCTAGGCTATCTATTCTTCCCAATCCAACTCTTCAGGGTAATATTATTTTACAAAATATAATTTGGAAAAAAAAAAGCTGGATCAGATGATCTCTGTTTTCCTTATACTCTAATGCTCCATTATTGAATAAAATGAGGGGACCCTCAAATGACTATAAATTTAAGATCTTTCTCTCTCTCCATCCCTCCCTCTGAAATCACTCTGGAGGTTTTCCTAGTAGATGCTTTAAGGTAAATTCTAACTGTATTTGTTTATAAATGGGTAACCAATGCAATTCTTTTAATAATTTTATTATATAAATTTGTGGGTTCTTGCATCAACGCCATCCTGTTAAATACATTCAAATATCTTATTTGAGTAAATTATACATTGATTTCTACTTTTCTTTCTAAAATATCTTCACTGTTCTTTCACATACACACAATCACATAAAATTCAACACAATTTACAATCTTCCATATAAATTTTAACATGAGTTTGTAATTTTCTATTATGTATCTATTGCACTTTTGATTGTGGTTTCATTATGTTTATAAATTTAATGGAGGAAAACTGATATTTTCACTAAATAGGATTATAGCATATTTTAGCATTAATTGTATCTTCTTTTATTTTCTTCACTAATGTTTCATGATTTCATTCATATGGTATGTGTATATTTCTTATTTAATGTTTTCCTAGTTATATTTTAATATAAGGTTTTCCCTTTTTTTTGTAATGGGATGCTTTCTTTCATTATATTTTAATAATTGATAAATGCTGGTATACAGACAAGCTGCTTTTTAAGATGTTGAACTTAAAACTGTAAACTATTACTGGTTTTAAATACACTTCTGATTACTTTCTTGGTAACCAAACAAGAAAGTGATGGACTTATCTTTCCTTTCAAATACTTACACCTGCTGGAATATAAAATGGTACTTTGGGCAAAAGAGTTCACAGATTCT
This sequence comes from Mesoplodon densirostris, assembly GCF_025265405.1. Taxonomy (NCBI): domain Eukaryota; kingdom Metazoa; phylum Chordata; class Mammalia; order Artiodactyla; family Ziphiidae; genus Mesoplodon; species Mesoplodon densirostris. Next base: position 33,613,043 of record NC_082674.1, read on the forward strand.
CATTAAAGTTAAAACTACACCTAACATTTGACCTAGTAATGTCATTTCTAAGTATTAATACAAGAGAAATAAAAACATATATCTACAAAAAGAACTGTACCTGAATTTTCATAGCAGCTTTATTCACAATAGCTAAAAATTAGAATCAACACAAGTTTTCATCAAGAGGAAAACTGATAAATGAATGTGGTTAATTCTACAATGGAATTTAGCACAACAATACAAAGGAAGGAAATAGAATATTAATTGATTTCACAGAGAAGTCAAGTTAAAAGAAGCCTTTTGTTCTAAGGATAGCTTTGTATGATGAATATTTAGATTATTTATTTTCATTCTTATCTGATTTTATTAAATATATTTAAGGGTATGATTTCACCACTAACTTCTGTAGCTGCATCTGCATCCCAGAGATTTTGACATGTACTTTTGTTTATATTCAGGTCTACATATTTTGTTAATTCCAGTTATTTCTTCTTTAACCCTTCATTTTAAAACAGAAGAGGAAAAGTGGAAGGCATGTAGCAGTCAGAGGACCATATGAGTTCTGAAATTCTCCTGGGTAGATGTTGTCAGGTCGTCCTGCTCCAGGATAGGTCTTGACTAGGCCCAGCTTTGTTCCCGCAGAGTGGTACCCAAGTCCATCACTCTTGGCAGCTCTTGACTCCACCTTAGGGATGTACTTCCTTTTCAATTACCCTCCTTGGCCATATCTGCAGAGTTAGAGTTTGAGAGTGTGCCCTTCTTGGTAGCCAAGGAGATTTTCCAACCTGGTCCTTCCCTTTACATAGTTGGAGACCAGATATATTTTTGCATCTCAAATATTTTAATATTTTAGACCTAGTTGGCATTGTTTTTGCTAGTACACATCTTTTTTCAAAGACGGATCAATTCCTTTGGCAAAAGCCACAGTCACGATCCTTTCTGAGATAGAACTCTCTCTCTGTTTAATTTCAGGTAATTTGGATGCAAGTGTCATTGTAACAAGGCATTTAATCTTCTTAGAGCCATTTAGGTCTAGAAGAAAGGTCTACTAGATACCATCTAAATATTTTCAAGTGTTAACAAATGACAAAATGGGATTGAAGCCTCACTCTTTGGTCTTTACCTGGATCCCATTTCTTACTGGTTGCATGCTGTGTTTGAACTTTTCCCTGCAGCTGCATTTAAATGGCTCACCTTTGATTTGGAGAGAAACTCCAACTCTGAAATTTATCTTTAATTTCCTTCTAAATTATCTTGTAAACCAGCCAGTCTTGTTCTAAGCTCATCGTTATCTTGCATCCCTGTATCAACTGCGACAGCAGGAGCCAGCTCATACTTCACACTCAGCATTCTCTTTCAAAATCTTATCATCCAGTTTCACCAATTTATTAGGTAAATTTCCTGTTCTCAGGATATTTTAGGCAACACTTTTACCAAGTGTTTCACCACTATACGAGTCAATGTTTTCCAGCCTTCTGTGTTTCCTCATATGTGGCTCAACTGTGCAAACATTTCAAGCCTCTGTTCACATCCTGTGTGCTAACACCCTGCTAGCCTAAGTAAGTCATATGGCCAAGCCCTGAGTCAATGTGATGGGAAGTATAGTCTTCCCATGAAGATGGTGGTCATGGACCATGAATGTTTTCTGAACCACAATCTTTATCTACCATACTACTACTCAACTAGTATCATAACACATTTTTAAAGTAGCCTGTCTTCGGAAAAGGTAATTAGAGAGAATGTTTGAAACTCATCCTTTGGATTTTCAAATAGGCATTTATAAACATTGGCAGGGATTTTGCCATTTTATTTGTGCCACATAAATAGTTTAAATTATACTGTGATCATGGACTCTTCTTTGAAATGATATTCACATACATAGGGAGTGGTTGAAGCCTCTTACTATTCCTATTACCCTATCACAGAAAATTTGTAACCAATTCCCACTATGCATAGTGAACACAGACTATAAAGAAAAAGTTTCTGTCTGCAAAAGTTTATTACTTCTCAACCCCCTTGATATTTTCTAGCATCTTCCACAGAAAAAGAAGAAGTACATTCTGTTAACAGAGGCATTGCACATATGAACATAATCCTAATGGTTTAACCATTTTATAGCAAAGGAAATTCTGAGAAACATACTTTACAGAAATACTTTTCCCTTCATAAAGCATTTAGTTTGGTCATGAAAAAAACTGTCTAAAGATGACTTAAATATTTTTATTTTCTGTTTTGTTTGCTTTTCATGAATCACAATTGTAGAAAGGGGATTTATGGGCTGGTCCAGAAAAAAGATATGACAATGATAGTCAGTAGCACACCCAGCTTTGTCTGCAAAGCCATGATAGGTTTGCATGTGGGAGAAGTCCCTCACAGAATAAGTCTGTCCAGAGGCTATGGCTCAGGGGTCTCCTACTCAGAAGGGGAGGGAGATAAGACAACTCCAAGGGGAGAAGGGAAACTGAGAGGCGGCTTAGACCTGTAGGTAAAGTTGCTTAGCCTCCTAAGGGGAGTGTTTGGTCAGAGAACTGAAAAGCAGGGAGCTTATAACTTCAAGGCCCCATTTTATCAATAGATAACAGCTGTTGGGTGAGGTTTCACAGGGTATTCAAAGCAGGAAGGCTAGACATAGCCAAACATTTGCTTGTTTGGTCTATTTCAAAAATAATTACATGTGCAAAAATTTGAGTCTAGCGCTGGCAGACTTTTGAGCTGGAAGATCTCAGTCTGCAAGGAAGAAATAATGTAGGGGCCAATACACAGAGGCCATTTTTGGCTCATTTATGTAACAATGACTCAATAGAAAAAAGAGCAGGTTAGGGTACATGGAAACTTGGCGGCAACTTGAGCTCCGATACAAAGTTTTAATGGACTTTGGTTAAGTATATCATTTAATATCTCTGAATCTTTTCAGAGATAGGTTTTAATACCTTTTCAGAGATCTCTGCACCTTTTCAGAGAAGAGGAAGATTTTCCTCTCCTCTAGAATAAAGAGATTAGATTAGATGAGGGGTCCACAAATAACTTGCAGGCTGAATCTGGCCCACCACCTGGTTTTGTAAATATGTTACTGGGACACAGCCGCATTTGTGTGTTCATGTATTACCCATGGCTGCTTTCCTTCTGCAAGGGCATAACTGAGTAGCTGTGAAAGTGACCACATGGCCCATGAGCCTAAAGTATTTAGTACTTGGCCTTTTACAGAAAGGTTTGCTGACCCCTGGACTAGCCTATAACATGGGATTCCTTCAGCTTAAACATTTTTTGACTTAAAAAATATTCGAAGTCCAGCTCTTATCATCTTAGAGTTCCTGCTTCTTATTTTTACTTACCTTTTGCACCATCACTCACTACTTCAACTGAAGAGACTATTTGTAAGGTTCATATCAAATGTCACAAACATCATCTCTCCTACAGCTAAAATGATGTTGCCAGTCTCCCTGAATAAGTCAGTAGCTATTTCATTTTCATGTCTAACCTGAAATGAAAATGGAAAGCGAAGGCAAAAAGAGTGGAGGGACATGAAAAATATAATATCTAATTGAAATAACATGAGTATTTTATGTTAAAAGAAATGTAATTACCTAATTGGATTTCAGCCAGTGGCCTGCCTTCCCTCTGTCTCGGTTGAATGACCCAGGTCATTCCATCTCATCAGGGGTTCAAGTCTACATTTTCACATCTCATCTGGCAAAGGCCAAAAATTAGTCAGAAGCAACCCATTCATTTTAGGCACTTACATTTTTATTTGACAAATACTGCTATTAATTATTAAGTCAGGATTTCAACCAGCCACCACTCGTTATTAGAGAAGCTCAAATTGTCAGAAGTCAAACTGAAACCTCTCAGAAATCATTTTGTCCTCTTCCTTAATAAAAGTCAAGATTATTTTGCTATACGATGAATAAAATTTTATACAGATCTTCATTATATTGCCAACTCAAGAATAGTAAAACACATTATATAATTGTACATCCTATATACTTTTAAAATAATTTAAAGCATAATGAGAACGCTCACCTAAAAAGGATATGTGTTCTTCCCAGAATGTTTTTGTCATGTATATTTAAAATAATTCCTTCATGAAGACTGTTGAGTGTGACTGAAGTCACAATTTATGTAAGTTTATTTCTACTATGCATACTATGGTGAAGGACCAGTGGATGTAGTAAAAAGATAACGATCATGGAGTTTCATTGATTTTTAAATAGAAATTGAAAGATGGAAATTGAAATATTTGAAATGTACTTTCTATTTACATGAAAAATGCAGTGTGTTATCTGACCAGGTTTTCTAAGTTTAATACGTATTCTGTTTGCTGTCTAAGCAAATTCATAATGAACCACATCTAGATCTAACTAATATATGCTGAATCATTACCATCTTTCAAGCACTGCTACTGGTACTTTTACAATTATTTCCTTATTTAATATGGACTATAGCCCTGTGAACGAGGTTCTTTTTGTTGTGGTTTGACTTTGTCTTGTTTGTTTCCATTATATAGTTGAGGATAATGAAGCTCAGAAAGGGAAAGTGTATGCTAAAAACAGAACAAAAAAATCAGAGCCAGGGCTTTCCTGGTGGCTCAGTGGTTGAGAGTCCGCCTGCTGATGCAGGGGACACGGGTTTGTGCCCCAGTCCAGGAAGATCCCACATGCCACGGAGCAGCTGGGCCTGTGAGCCATGGCCGCTGAGCCTGCGCATCCGGAGCCTGTGCTCCACAACGGGAGAGGCCACAACAGTGAGAGGCCCGCATACCGCAAAAAAAAAAAAAAAAAAAAAAAAAAAAATCAGAGCCAGGTTTCACACCCAACGCTTTGGATGTCTAAATGGAATAAGGACAAAAATATTTTCTCTCCCACCAACCTAAGCTCATGCTGATTCTGCCCTGGTTTGCTGACAACTACATTCATAAGATGGATGAAATCCTGTTTAAAAATGACAATTAAAACAAAATCCTTTATAGTGCTTTTTGAGAACTTTCTTATGACAAATATCAAGCATCAACAAAAAGCAACAATTCTAGAATGGGGGCAGAGAAAGAAAAGATAAAAGCTTATAAGTAAATATTAATAGTGAAGTCAAATTGTTGTTGTGGTGGTGATGTTTAAATCGGACATTTTTCAAATGTGCATTTCCTTTGTTCCTTCGCTGCTGCCATAGCTATAGCACCGTATTTTTTCTCAGTCTGATTCCTACTGTATTTAGGAACAACCCCAGCAGAGTGCCTACTTGGACCCCACTGGATGCATGGCAATGCTGCGTAAGTGACAGAGAGGGAGCAGCATGCGGTACCGATACACCCAGGGATTAGGAGGACATGATGGGCCTTGTGGCAGCCACCAGGTCAGGTGGTCATGCTTCCTTAGACACAGTAGATCAGCTGCCCTCACACTGCAGGTTTGTTGATACTGTGGAAGTCATCCCGGCCTGTCTCCAAAACAGCATGATTTTTTTTTTTTTTTTTTTTTTTTTTTTTGCGGTACGCAGGCCTCTCACTGTTGTGGCCTCTCCCGTTGCGGAGCACAGGCTCCGGACATGCAGGCTCAGCGGCCCAGCCACTCCGCGGCATGTGGGATCCTCCCTGACCGGGGCACAAACCCGTGTCCCCTGCATTGGCAGGTGGACTCTCAACCACTGCGCCACCAGGGAAGCCCCAAAACAGCATGATTTTGACAAGGTTTTTAGTTCTTCCTGCTGAATAGAGCACATTCAACACCTTGTCAGCTTGCAGCAGCGGTTTAAAGAACACTTAGCCCAGCTTCCTTTACGTAAAGCTGTTGGCAGGTAGTAAACAGCTATGTGGCACACCTGTATATGTGCTGAAAATGGCTCATGTTTTCAGGCATACATCAAATTCCAGAAATTATAAATTCCATGCACTATAAAGCAAATGCCTATCAGGTATAGAACGTCTTCACACAGAAATCCATTAGAGAAGGGGAGTCGGGTTTTCTAATATCTAACTTAGTCTCTGCTGAGTACATTTTACTAAGAAGGGGTTGAAAAGTTTTAACAAGTTCAATAGTATGCTCAATATTTCTGTGGCCAAAAAAATTGTTTTGAAAAAATGTCTGTACCTATATCCTGGTGACACCCACTCCCTTTCCTAAAGAATTATTCTTTTTAAGATGGCATTATTTTCTTCTTTGATTAGAAATCCTCTCTCAACCATTAACTGCTTACTATGTGATTGCTAGGTAACAAGTTTGTGATAAGTGCTTTAAAAACATTATACCTAAGTCTGTTTTGATACCCCAGCAATTATTTATATACTTGTTACTACTGAGCATCTTCTGAACATTTTCTGTATTAGGGGAATTTAGTACATTAGGGGTCCGGTCTGCTCAAGCTAGAAGACCGAGTTTCTTTTCCTAACTTCCTTCAGTTTTTTATATATATATGTGTGTGTGTATATGTGTGTGTGTGTGTATTTATTTATGGCTGTGTTGGGTCTTTGTTGCTGCATGCGGGCTTTCTCTATTTGCGGAGAGCGGGGGCTACTCTTCATTGAGGTGCGTGGGCTTCTCATTGCAGTGGCTTCTCTTGTTGGGGAGCATGGGCTCTAGGTGCGCAGGCTTCAGTAGTTGTGGCTCGTGGGCTCTAGAGCAAGGCTCAGTAGTTGTGGTGCATGGGCTTAGCTGCTCTGCAGCATGTGGGATCTTCCCGGACCAGGGCTCGAACCCATGTCCCCTGCATTGGCAGGTGGATTCTAAACCACTGCGCCACCAGGGAAGTCCTGCAACTTCCTTCAATTTTGAACCAGACAGATGACCAAGCCTTTGTCAGCCAAACACACATGAGAGCCTGATTCAGGAGAGAATGATATGAGGAAGAGAATGCTGGGCAGAATTTACTGGGGAAGATCTTTAGTTGTGATGGAGGGATATTTGTTTAGAACTTCCACTGGAGTATGCTGAAGTGTAATACAGCTGTTGGAATCTTAATTTCATTCCTCTCATTCTAAGTCTTTGTCCTCTGTAGATTCTTAGTGAGCTTCCTGTACCTGTTAATATTTGCTTTTGTAGGTATGGGGCATAAGATAGCTGGACTAGGTGCTCTGGCAAAACGGTCAATAATAAATAACCAAACTTTCAAACATTACCTTCCAATTCTTGTTTTGGTATCTCATGTAAATCTTAGTAGAGAGAAGTATCACAGATATATCCCCTTAGATGCCAAAATTAATTTAATCTATTCTCTTTCTCTTTAATTTTTGTAACTATTTATGACATATTGGTGTATCTATCTTATTGCCCCCAAGATTATAAGTAACTGAATGTATGATTGTATGAAAATAAGTTTGTATCTTTCATGGCTGTTTATTGGGTACCTTTCATATGGTGGGTACACAATAAATGTTGAATAAACAGCTAAATGCTCTTACCCAAAACTGGTGATATAAAGCAAATTCTACGTATTAAGCTTTTGATGGCAAAGTAGCATAATGTTTGTCATGAGTAGAAAATGTAACCTTAGAACATAATGGATTAAAGGTAACTTGAGGGACAGAGTAGAAAGGTTAGATGAAAAGAAGGAAGGATCATGGTAAGACAGAGGAAAAATAAAGAGAATTTTATTTATGATCTACAAATTTTTCTTTAGTTCTGGACAAAGGGAAAGAAATAATTTTCATAAATGATTAAAAACTAAACATTGTCATTTCAATCAATTCTGTGAAAACATATGTAGTTGTAAATTAAATAATAATTGGAATGTTGTCATTATGTTTATCATATAGTGTGGGAAATGCAATACAAAGGATAAGTAATAAGTTGAACTGTCAGCATGATAAAACATTATTAATGTCACATTTACACTGGACTCCTATTTATTGGGGTGATGGAAAGCTAATAAAGTTGGTCTTCAGGCAATAGGCATAAATAACTCCAAATCACACAATTTCAAAGTTGGGGAAGGAGAATCTGATTTAAAAACCAAGAATGAGGGGCTTCCCTGGTGGCGCAGTGGTTGAGAGTCCGCCTGCCGATGCAGGGGACACAGGTTCGTGCCCCGGTCCAGGAAGATCCCACATGCTGCGGAGCGGCTGGGCCTGTGAGCCATGGCCACTGAGCCTGTGTGTCCGGAGCCTGTGCTCCGCCATGGGAGAGGCCACAAAAAAAAAAAAAAAAAAAACAAGAATGAGATGTATCATTTTGAACAACTAAAATCACAATGTCTTAGGCTTGTTTGGGGCAGTGCTCTCATTTAGTTACCCCTTTCCATACTGAACTTTTTTTTTTTTTTTTTTTGCGGTATGCGGGCCTCTCACTGTTGTGGCCTCCCCCGTTGCGGAGCACAGGCTCCGGACGCGCAGGCTCCGGACGCGCAGGCTCAGCGGCCATGGCTCACGGGCCCAGCCGCTCCGCGGCATATGGGATCCTCCCAGACCGGGGCACGAACCCGTATCCCCTGCATCGGCAGGCGGACTCTCAACCACTTGCGCCACCAGGGAGGCCCTCCATACTGAACTTTTGCAGTGAAGTCAACTTCACTTCCTGTCAATGTGTTACCAATTCAATTTTCAGAGTCTGCATGTGTCCACACACTTCTACCTACCCTAAGAAAAAATAAGAGTTCTTCAAATATGAAAAAAGAATTGGGTCAAAAAGCTTTTCTGTTAAAGCTGCATTATTCTCCCACAGCAGGTGAAAGGTAAGCAAGGTACTGTGAAGTGCAAAATTTATATTGAAGTCAATATATTGAAGATACAGGATCAAATAGTTTTAGAGGTCAAAGGGACTTTATAAGCCATCTTCACCAACTTTCTACCCTCTTCGAAATCTTTTCAGCAGTATCTCTGGCAGATGGCCCTCTAACTTCTGCTTAAATACACTGTAGTAGTGGGGACTCTATTTCCTCCTGAAGTATCCATTTATTTACCTAAAATAAGTAATGATTGTTTTGTATCCTACAGGCACACTGCTAGGAAGAGATACGCTAGATATTATATACTAGATTTTGCAGGGGCATGTCTTTAGAATGTTCTTCCCAGTTTACAGTGAGCTAAAATTCATCTCACTTTAATTCCTATTAATGGACACATATTTATTTAATATTAGTAAATAATTAAACTGTCTGTTGATCTTGAGCTTCATGATCCAAACAACTAAATTTAATTAATAAGTAGAGATTGATTCATACTCCATTTAATTATACTTTTTTGACAGAATAGTTTTCTTTATTAAAATATCAAGGTTTACTAACTTAAAGAAAACACTACATTTAAAAGAGGATATCTGTTCAGATTCATACTAAAAGAAAAAGCATCTAAGTACAGTTATCTTCTCATTCATCACTGTTTTTAACAATCTGCTCTAACTGCCAATCTTATTTCAAGAGGAGCATATTTCATTCTATATTTTAACCAAAATATAACACTTTCTTAACTTTGTCTTTTTTTTGTATTTTTAAAATTTTTTATTAGAGTATAGTTGCTTTACAATGTTGTATGAGTTTCAGGTGTACAGCAAAGTGAATCAGTTATACATATACCCACTCTTTTTTAGATTCTTTTCCCATGTAGGTCATTACAGAGTATTAAGTAGAGTTCCCTGTGCTATAGAGTAGGTCCCTATTAGTTATCTATTTTATATATAGTAGTGTGTATATGTCAATCCCAATCACCCAGTTTATCCTTACCCCCTTTCCCCCTGGTAACCATAGGTTTATTTTCTACATCTGTGACTCTATTTCTGTTTTGTAAATAAGTTCATTTGTACCATTTTTTTAGTTTCCACATATAAGCAATATCATATGATATTTGTCTTTCTCAGTCTGACATACTTCATTCAGTATGACAATCTCTAGGTCCATTCATGTTGCTGCAAATGGCATTATTTCGTTCTTTGAATTAAATATACATAATGGGATTTAAAGCCCACTTGGCTTTAATCTTTTTGAAAATTATGCCACTGTCAGAAGTTTATAAAGAAGTTGTGGTCAATCCTATATGCACAACTGGATCATGTGGAGAGATTTAGTAACTACTGAGACTCTCTCACCACTACCCATTCCAATTTAATTGGATTTTGGTAGAACCCGGGCATTGATAGGTTTCTAATCTTTCCAGGGAATTCTAATACGTAGCCAGATTTCAGAACCACTGTTTAAAGAAAAGCTTGAAATCACTTAATGAGTCCTTCTTATGTGATAATCAGATACAAGCCTTGCTTCCTTTTCCAAGTCCATTTTCTCATGCCTCTTTCCTCATATGTGTCAGTAGCATGAAAATGATAAGAAAGCAAACAACCAAATAAAAAATGGGTCAAACACTTGCACAGATACTTCACAAAGAAGGTATATGAATGACCAATGAACACCTGAGAGATGCTTAACATCATCAGTCATCAGGGACATGCAATTAAAACCACTAACACCCATTAGAATGGTTAAATTAAAAAAAATAACATGATATTATCAAGTATGGGAGAGAATGTGGGGCAACTTGAATGCTCATACATTGTTGATAGGATTGCAAAATGGTACAGCCAATTTGGGAAATTTAAACAGTATATTATGTCACTTATCATATGATTTAGCAATCCTGTTCTTGTGTAAGATCATATAGACAAAATAAAATGAAATGAAAACATGTGCATACAACTTATACATGAATATTTATAGCAGTATTATTAATCATAATCAAAATGTGTAAACAGTCCAAGTTGTCCATCAAATGGTGAATGGATAAACAAATTATCTTTTAACCATGCTGTGAAATACCAGTCAGCAATAAAAAGAACAACACCATGGATGTAACTAAAAAATTTTTTTGCTAAGTGAAAGAATTCAAAAACAAAAGACAGCTACCATATGATTCTCTTTATATGGACTTCTGTAAAAGGCAAATAATGACAGAAAACAGATCCGTGGTTGCCTGGAGACAAGGATAAGGGTTCACTTCAAATGGTCACAAGGGGGCCTTTAAGGGTGGTGGAACAGTTCTGTATTTTTATTGTAATGGAAGATATACAACCTTATACAATTAGAAAATTTATCAAACTGTACTCCTAAAACAGTGAATTTTGTTGTGTATAAATTATAGCCATTAACTATTAAGAAATAAGTCATAGAATTAGGCATTCTCATATGCTGTAGATGGAATGGTAAATTGGTACAACATTTTTTGGGGGCAACTATGACAATTAAAGTAAACATTTTCTTTGATATGTAGTTCCACACATATATTTATTCTATAGAAATCTTCACTTGTCCATAAAGATATAAATGGAAGATTGTTCACTGAAACATTGTTTTTAACATCAAATAATACTCAACAGGGGCTTGTTTAAATCAATTATAGTATATCCATACAATGGAAAATCATGCAGCTCTTATAAAATGTAACATATCTGCATGGAAATTTTCTAACATTTTAAAAATCAAAAGTATTAAGGCACAGAAAAATGTGGATAGCATACTAATGTGTATATAAAAACTCTTACCTTTTACATGCATAAAATGTCTCAAAGGATACTAGGTCAAAGGGAAAATGACACCAAATTATACATAAACACACATGCATATTTACATATGATGAAACTCTAAAATATATCTTTAAATTTTTCTAAGAGAAGGTAATTGTTTAAGGCAAAAAAAAATATTATATGTGGCAGCATTTGTAGAATACTCAGAAGATATGTAACGAGAGCACATAGGACAGGAGAGTGTTTAATAGAATTACACTCTTGTAAATTTCATGTATTGTTTGAATGTAGATTGTGTTAAGTTAAAGATACATATTGTAATCAAATAAAATACAAAGAGGTATATCTCAAAACTCAACAGAGGAAATACAAATCAAATACTAGAAAAAATATTATTTACCAAAAAAAAGACAGAAAACTGAGGAATAAAGAATATATCAATTTTGGAACAAATATCAAACTTACAATAAATGGAAAAGGAATAAACACTTAAATTAAAAGGTCTTGATTATAAGACTAAATAAAAAAAAGCAAGACCTGTCTATATGATGCCTCAAAGGAATATGATATAAAACAGACTGCTTTAAAATAAAATGATGGGGAAATGTATACCTTGAGGACACTAAGCATAAGAAAGAAGAGGTGGGTATATTAACATCAGACAAACTGTGCTGTACTTCATCACCAAAATTATTTCCAAAGATATATCTGTATGAACATAATAACAGAATTTCAAAATATAAAAACAAAACTGACAAATTGAAAGAAAACATAGACAAATCTACAAGGAACTTTAGAAATTTGAATACTACCCTATCGATAACTGATAGGAATCATAAAAGTCAGTATATAGAATGCTTGATAACACTATTAAGAAATTGGCTTATTTGACTTGGATGGACTACTACATCTTACAATTATAGAATATACATTATTTTCAAGTGCAAATGAAACATTCACCAAGGTGGACAAAATTCTGGGCCATAAAAACTCAATAAACATCAAAGTATCAAAATAATACAAAGTATATTATCTGATCAGAGCAATATTAATTTAGAAGTCTGTAGAACAAAGAAATAATTAGCAAGAAAACACAAATTGCCAGTATCTAGAATTTTAAAAATTGCACATCATTACAGAGCCTTTATATTAAAGGGGTAATATATATATTAAAGGGGTAATAAAAAGTAAACAATTTAATGCCAAAAATTAGAAAAGATAGATAAAATATTTGAAAGTACAATTTCAGGACTAATAGTTTCTCTCTAAAGTAATACTTGTGAAAGTTTAATGTGTTCAGATATCACTAGGGGGGGATCATTATAAAATGCAGATTCTGATTCAAAGTTCTGGGGTAAAAACTGAGGTTGTGCATTTCTAACAGACTCCCAAGTGACGCTGCTGCTAAGAAAAAATATGTGTTGCTTAGGGAATACTCACTATGCTATTAAAATGCTTCAGTATACTGAATGGATTTACAATGATAGAGGACAGGTGTATTTTGATCTGGAATCCAGGGAAGGAGAGCCAAATAAACGAGATGTTGACTTACGTAAGATATTTCATAGGGATTTGTGAATGGCTGCCAGGTTGGAGTGGACACCATGGTGCAGGGAGAATCTACACATACCTGGAGTGGTGCAAAAAAATACCTTTACTTCACAAACATCAGGGCCTATGCCTCTTTTTATCTGTACCTTTTATTTATTGTGCCTATTATTTATTTGTGCCTTTTATAATGGACAGAAATTTTCATATTAAAAGATCAAAAATTGTTAAGTTAATTAAATATCACAGTAAAAAGGGCCCTTGATTTGCAGATAAAAACAAGTTTAAATATTTTTCTTGATATAATGATCTTTCTAGCCTAGATGGCTTAAATGAAGAACTTAATTAGACTGCTTTAAAAGGAAGATTACTAGTGTTCAAAAATAGTTAATCTTCAGAATTAAAAATAAGACACTTTTCTCATTTAACAGTTGGCTGCACAGTCACTACAAGGGTATTTTGCCTCCTATTAACACTGTATGTCTTCAAAGCTCAGCAAAACATTTTAAAGTGTATGTGCCAAATTATTTTCTTGTTGACTTATATTTTAATTTCAGTAATACTTTCCATTCTGATTGATCTTAAATAAGCACTGACTTCTAATTTACGAGTATATTGCTGAAAACAGACGTTTAGTAAGAAGAAAATAGCAGAAAAACAGCAAATTATGTCATAGAAAAAAATAAGCTAGCTACTTGACTTTTGAACTATGTTAATTTCTTGGATAGTAGCTTTGGTTCAGAGCCTGGTCCCAGGTCTTCAGTTGCAGAAAATTACCTTTGTGAAGCAGACCCCAAATCGATCAGGCTGTCATTTTTAAAGGAGATGGGTGTACAAGGCAGTATGTAAATACACAATGATGGCAGATGTTCATTCTACCTGACATATTTCACTCTTTTTATAATTTATAAATTTTTATTAAAAATAGTACATATTTAAGGCATACAATATAATTTGACATACATGTAAATACTGAAATGATTACTACAGTCACACTAATTAACATGTCATCTTACCTAGTTACCATTTTTTCCATAATGAGTACATCTTAAATCTAATCTCTTAGCATACTTACAGTATTCAATATAGTACTATTAACTATAGTCATCAGGCCTATACATTAGAGCACCAGACTTATTTACCCTAAGTAACTATAACTTTGTACCCTTTGACCAGCATTTCCCCCACCCTACCAGCTCTTGCTCTCTGCTTCGAAAAGTTCTATTTTTTTTTTTAGATTCCACATATAAGTGAAATCATACAATGTCTGTCTTTCCCTGTCTGGCTTATTTCATTAACATAATGTCCTCCAGATTCATTCATTGTTGCAAATGACAGGATTTTCTTCTTTCTCATGGCAGAAACATATTCCATTCTCTCTATATATACAGAATAGAATTTTATATGTATAATATATATTCTATTATATTTTAAAATATTCTAATATATATTAGAATATATATATATACACACACACACATATATATATAATTTCTTCTCATCTTCTTTATCTATTCATCCATCGACAGACACTTGGGTTGGTTCTAGACCTTGGCATTGTGAATAACGCTGAGTGCAGATATCTCTTTGAGATCCTGATTTCATTTTCTTTGGGTATACACCCAGAAGTGGGATTGCTGGATCATGTGGCAGTTCTATTTTTAACTTTTTTTGTGGAACCTCCATAATTTTTTCCATAGTGACTACACCAGTTTACATTCCCACCAACAGTGAACAAGCGTTCCCTTTTCCCTGCATCCTTGCCAACAATTGTTACTGCTTCTCTTTTGATAATAGTCATCCTAACAGGTATGATGTCATAGTTCATTGTGGTTTTCATTTGCTTCTCCCTATGATTAGTGATGTTGAGCATCTTTTCATATATCTATGGTCATTTGTATGTCTTATTTTAAGAGATGTCTTCTTTTAAGAGATGTCTATGCAGGTCCTTTGCCCATTTCTTAAATCAGGTTATTTGTTTTCTTGCTATTGAGTTGTTTGAGTTCCTTTTATGTTTTGGATATTAAAGCCTTATCAGATATATGGTTTGCAAATATTTTCTCCCATTTTGTAGGTTGTCTCTTCACTCTGTTCACTGGTTTCTTTGCTATGCAGAATTTTTTTAGTTTAATACAACCCTATTTGTCTGTTTTTGCTTTTTTGCCTATGCTTTGGAAGGTCATATCCAAAAAACTAATTGCGAAGACCAATGTCATGAAGCTTTCCCTCTGTTTTCTTCTAATAGTTTTATGGTTTCAGGTCTTACATTTAAATCTTTAATCCATTTTGAGTTGATTTTTTCATATATGGTGAGATAAGGGTCCAATTTCATTATTCTGCATAAGGAAAACTAATTTTCCCAACACCATTTATTAAAGAGACTGGCCTTTCCCATTGTGTGTTCTTGACAATTTTGTTAAAAATATATTGACCATAAATGTGGGTAATTTACTTCTGGGCTCTCTATTCTTTTCTATTGGTCTATATATCTGTTTGTATGCTGGTATCATGATGTTTTGATTACTACAGTTTCGTAGCATATTTAAAATCAGATAGTATGATGCCTCCAACCGTGTTCTTTTTGCTCAAGATAATTTTGGCTATTCAAATCTTTTGTATTCCATATGAATTTTAGGATTGTTTTTTTCTATTTCTGTGAAGTAGCCATTGGTAGTTTGATATGGATTGTGCTGAATCTGTAGATTGCTTTGGGCAGTATGGACATTTTAACAATATTAATTCTTCCAATCCATGAACAAGTGGTATAATTCTACTTATTTCAATTTCTCACGTTAATGTTTTATGGTTTTCAGTGTATAGATCTTTCACTGATAAGAGTAAGCATTCTTGTCCTGTTCCTGAAATTAGAGAAAAAGCTTTTAGCTTTTCACCATTGAGTATGATGTTAGCTGTGGGCTTGTCATATATGGCCTTTGTTATATGTTGAGGTACATCCCTTCTAAACCCAATTTGTTGAGAATTTTTATCATGATGTTGAATTTGCCAAATGCTTTTTCTGTATCTATTGAGATGATAGATGATCACATGATTTTTATCTTTAACTCTTAATCTGGTATACCAGATATATTGATTTGTGTGTGTTGAATCTTCCTGGTATCACAGGGATATTACCCTTTTAATGTGCTGTTGAATTCAGTTTGCTAGTATTTTGTTGTACATTTTTACATCTATGTTCACCAGGGATATTACCCTGTAGTTTTCTTCTTTGTAATGTCCTTGTCTGGCTTTGGTATCAGGATAATGCTACCCTCGTTAAAATGTATTTGGAAGTGTTTCCTCCTCTTCTATTTTTTGGAAGAGCTTGAGAAGGACTGATATTAATTCTTCTTTCAATGTTTGGTAGAATTCTCCAGTGAAGCCATCTGGTCTTAGGCTTTTATTTGTTGGGAGTTTTTTGTTTTGTTTTTTAAAATTGTTATATTTTTATTATTTATTTTTTCCAGTTTTATTGAGATATAATTGACATAAAGCACTGTATGAGTTTCATGTGCACAGCATAAAGGTTTGACTTACATATATTGTGAAATGATTGCCACAATAGTTTAGTTAACATCCATCTTACCATACAGTACAATAAAAATAAACAGAAAAAAAAGAAAAACAACTTCTCTACTTGTGATGACAACTCTTAGGATTTACTCTCTGAACAGCTTTCCTATATATCATACAGCAGTGGTACCTATAGCCATCATGTTGTACATCACATCCCTAGGACTTATGTATCTTATAACTGGAAGTTTGTACCTCAACTACCTTCATCAAATTCTCCCTCTCCCTAACTCCTGGCGCTAGTAACCACAAATCTAATCTCTTTTTCTGAGTTTGGGGTGTTTTTGTTTTTGTTTTTGTTTTTTAGATTCCACATATAAATGAGATCATATGGTATTTGTCTTTCTTTGTATGATTTATTTCACTTAGCATAATGCCTAAAGTCCCATCCATTTTGTCACAAATGGCAAGATTTCCTCATTTTTTATGGCTGAATAATATTCCATTGTGTGTGTTTGTGTGTGTGTGTGTGTGTGTACATGTATATATGGCACAACTTCTTTATCTGTTAATCTTCAGTGGACACTCAGGTTGTTACTATATCTTGGCTATTGTAAATAATGGTGCTATGAACATGGGGGTGCAGATAGCTTACCGAGTTAGTGTTTTTATTTTATTTGGATATATTCCCAGAAGTGAAATTGCTTGATCATATGGTAGTTCTATGTTTAACTTTTTGAGGGTCCTCCGTTCTGTTTTCCATGGTGGCTGCACCAATTTACAATCCCACCAATGGTGCACAAGGGTTCTCTTATATCCACACTACCGTATGTTATCTCTTACAGTTTTGATGATGGCCATTCTAACAGACATGAAGTGATATCTCATTGTGGTTTTGATATGCATTTTTCTAATGCTCAAGTAGATGTTGAGCATCTATTTATGTACCTGTTGACTACTGTTGAGATTTTTGGTTACTGATTCAATCTCTTTACTTGATATTGGCCTGTTCAGATTTTCTAATTCTTCATAATTAAATCTTGGTAGCTTGTGTGGTTCTAGAAACTTACCCATTTCTTCCTGATTATTCAATTTGTTGGCATATGAATGTGCATATTAGTCTCTTATGATCCTTTGTATTTCTGTGGCATCAATTGTGATATCTCCTTCTCATTTCCGATTTGAGTCTTCTCTTTTCTTAGTCAAGCTAAAGGTTTGTCAACCTCATCTTTTCAAAAAGCCAATTCTTAGTTTTAATGATCTTTTCTATTGTTTTTCTAGTCCCTATTTTATTGATTTCTGCTCTAATCTTTATTATTTACTTCCTTCTGCTAACTTTAGGTTTACTGGGACAGGCTGGACCTTGGGTCTACTGAAGCCTGGTGCTACAGGGACTGGTCTGGCACTGGCGTGGGCCTGGAGCCTAGAGCCATGAGCCAGTCTGGCAACTGGCGTGGGCTTGAAGCCTGGGACCGAGGCTTCTGGCCTGGAGTCTGAGTCTGTGAGTGCTGGCCTGGTGCCACAGGTTTGGGTCTGGAGCCCGGGTTCATGGGCGCCAGTGTGGTACCTGGATTCACAGGTGCCAGCTTGAATCCTGGGGAAAAGAAGACCAGTTTTGTGCTGGGGTGTACCCAGAGCCTGCGTTTGCAGGGGCTGGCCTGTAGGCTGGGGTCACAACTGCCAGTTTGGAGTGTGGGGTCAGTCAGGAGCCTGAGTTCATAGGTGCCTGAGGCCACAGTGGCTGGCCTGGTACTGCGGTTCATAGTGAGGTCAGGTGCTCAGTTCACTCTCCTTCCCCCACTGGGAAGTGTCTCTCTCTGAGGAGCTGGGCTGCCTAGGCTCGGGGGAGGGATGAGGTGGGTAATATAAAACTTCCTGTCTATAGTCATCAATGCATTGTTCTTATTTCTGCGCTCCACCCAGATGTATCATCTTTCACCTGGAATCTTTACCTCTTGTGAAGGTATTCTCATGTGTGGATGGTCATTCAAATTGATGTTTCTGTGAGGGCACAAGCACTAGAAACTTCTATCTCACCATCTTGCTGATGTCACTCCATTTCTTCCTTCTCATATTTCACTCTCTTATGCGACGCATGACTTTCCTGCAATCATGATTTCTAAGAAGCTGAATTCAAAGCTTGAAGATTGTTTACTGGTTCAAATTAGGGCAGAGAGCACTGGGCTGAGGGTATGTTATTTAGGCCTTGGAAATGGGGATGTTCCTGTGTAGTAGTTAGAGAGCTTGTATTGTCCTGATCCAGTATCTCTACCTATAGACTCTGCTAGATAAATGCTCAGAATACCCTAAGAAAACCTTGCAAAAACAAAATCATACACAAAAATGTTGACTTTCAAAATCTACTAAGTAATAAAACTGGTAAACCTCTTTTCCTATAATTTTGGAATAATTAAATGTGGGGTAATTTCCATTGAGCTATACTATGAAAATATCCTTT
The DNA here is from genome assembly GCF_025265405.1 of Mesoplodon densirostris. Classification (NCBI taxonomy): domain Eukaryota; kingdom Metazoa; phylum Chordata; class Mammalia; order Artiodactyla; family Ziphiidae; genus Mesoplodon; species Mesoplodon densirostris. The sequence goes on from NC_082674.1 coordinate 33,631,970, forward strand.
AGTTTATAATTCTTATTTTCCCTCTACTTTCTGGAAGGTAATTGCTGAACTTCCCCTATCATGTTTTTTTTATGTTTCATCGCAAGGATATTTTGGCACACGTGCAAAAATGAATAAAGCATAAAGCCTAAATGTTAAAAAATAAGCTTTTGTAATGCATTAAGCACACACACATATAAATATACATTGTGTGTATATATATGTGTGTATATATATATATATATATATATGTATGTATATATTTGTGCTACTCACACAAACATGTAAGCTGCCATTACCAATACTGACAATTTAAGCGATAAAGAGAGGGTGTGATCCTAATCATCCAGTGATTGAAGATTTAGGTCTAGGGAAACATCTGTTTACTGGAAATTGTTTAATCAATTAAAATAATGAAAAATAATAATTTTTTTACTAACAGCTTTTGCACTTTTTGCAATTATATGAATTAAAATGTTTCCAAATATCTGCAGAAGTTCTCACAATTTCTCACTAAGAGCACCTTTTTCACCCACTGCAATTCTAAACAAAAAAATACATGCAGACAGTGCATTCTAATGGAGATTTTTCTCAAATGGACGTTGATCTATACTATTTAAAAATATAATGGAAATTTGCCCTACTTTTGCATATTGTGGCAATCGCATGTTTAATCAATCACTACATACCAAATTATCTACTCCTCTAAATCCTGAGAATTTCTTTTTTCCCCTCCATTGCACTAAGATAGGCAATATTAATACAGTGGGGAAAAATTTTTATAATGAAGAAAGGTTTTGAAAGCCAGCTCTTACAATTTTAATTTTTCTGATTACATGTGACATATACAAAAGAAAATATGTTACACATGTTAAATATAATCAGTCAACACACATTTACTGAGCAATTATTGATGCCAAATAGACATCTCAAACCAAATACATCCAACTAAATTCCTGGTCCTCCTGCACAAACTTGCTCCACTATAGCTCAGTTAGGGGTAACTCCATCCTTCCCATTGGACAGGCCCCAAACTTTGGAGTTATTCTTGATTTTTGTTTCTTTCAAAAACTCCTGTTGTCTCTACTTTCAAAATATGCTCAAAACCCTATCACTTCCCACCACCTCCACTGCTTGTCAAAACCATCATCATTTCTAGATTGTGTTCCTGCTCCTATTCCTTGTTCCTTCTACAGTCTAATCTCAACCTAGCAGCCAGCGTTACCTTTTAAATATAAATCAGATCATGCCACCTCTGGGTTCAGAACTGTCCAAGGGCTCCCCATCTTATGAAAGTCAGGTCACCATCTTCACAATGAAGTACAAGGCCCATCACTGGCTCCCTGCTACTTCTCTGACCTCTTCAGTTCTAGTCTCTCTGGTTCCTTCCTGGTCAGTTGGACAGTCACAACATTGGAAGTATCACTGGTTCTTCCTGCTTCCAGGAAAACCCTTTCTCCATATCTCTGTATGGCTCACCCCCACATCCTTCTAATCTTTGCTCAAATGTAACCTTCACAGAGAGGCCTACACTGACCACTCTATTGAAAAATGCAAACCCAACCCTGGCACTTCTGATCACTATTCCTGTTGTATTCATCACTAATAAACTTCTAAAATACTGGTCATTATTTCTCCTCTTACTAGAAAATCCAACAAGGAAGGGATTTGTTTATTTCTTTAGGCCAAGTACCTTGAAGAGTAGCTTATACACAATGAAATTTTGTTGACTGAATGAATGAATATATGTTATTTACTACATTAAGTGCCCAGGGAGCTAAGAATGAACAGGACACATATGCCTCCTGCTTTGGGGAGCTTATAGGCTATTACACTAGTCTAAGCATTTTGAGTTTGAAGAGATATTTAAAGTGCATGTAGTCCAACTTCAACTTTTTATAGATAAAGAAGCAGAGGTTCAGTGATGCTCTTCAATAATCATTGAAGGACCAGAGTTCAATTATCTGACTCATGAAGTCTTATCACTACACGCTATGCTTAAAAATTTTTACTTCTCACAGTTTGTGCTCAAGGTACAATAGGGTCTATAAAAAGTAAATATAAGATGAGAAAAGTTAACACACAACATTATAAATTGTATTATTAGTGCTGTAGGAGTGGTATGAACAAACAATCCTCAAGTAGTGCAGAATTGTAAGAAAGCTCTGTCATAAAATTATTAAGACAAACTTCAAGTTGAAAGATGAATAAAATAATAGTAATAATGAAAGTAGATATAATGTAACTGATGGTGTGGAGGCAGCGTAAGTATAGCTTGGGGAGAGAATGAGAGTGATAAGCTCCCTTGAGTTAACTTAAATCTTTAGGCCTTAGTGAATTGAAATCCTGCTAGGGAGTAGACATAGAAGATGTGGTCACAAATGAACTCAAGGCCTCATAACAGAAATCAGATGAGAAAAGGTTCTTTTAATTTTCAAGAAGATAAAAATAGCGGATGACAGAAATGAAGAAATATATTGAAGAACTAGCTAAACAAATTTTATGAGTAAGTAGTGGCAAAATTGGCAATTACCAAGAGTTATCATAGGCTCACCTAACAACAAGACTTGCTAGAACGGCTTGATATTTTATCTTAACATTGGTATGGGTATGCCCATGTTTGTTGCGCGTGTGTATTTGTGCGTGCATGTTTGTGTGCATTTAAGCAGGGTGTACAAGAAAATGCCTCTTGATACCCTGCGATTATCTATGGGGTTAAATAATTACCACATTTTACTGCTCCGTGGCTGGTTGAATATTTATGTGCCAATTATTCATTAATGAATAGATTTCAACCTAGAATGAAGTCTTTGTTGCATCATGTTCTCGACCTTGTCTTTGTTTTTCCCTAACATTTGTATCAATGATTGAATATAGGGAAAAGTAAAGCACAGTTATGACTTTTTTGGGCTATCTAATATACAGGATGACAGAATCAAGTTTCTAAAAATATTGAGCAGAAATAGTAATCATAATCCTAATTACTACATTTTGGAGTAACTACTTTGTACTGACTAGGCCGCTTTATACACTGCATCTCATTTGGTAATAACTACCCAAAATAGACATTATTATTCTTGATTTTTTAAAAGGCATATAAAAATTAAATGGCATAACCAGTGGCAGAAGAAAAATTTTATCCCAGCTCTGTCTTACTCAGTAGCTCATGTTACACCTATGCCATGCTAATGTTTATAAAATTTATGAATAGGAAATTAAGTAGAGACAAATGCAAATTCATACATTTAGATACAAAGAGCCATTTTTCTACACATGGAAAGGGATAACTTGAAGTTTTCTAATCAGCTGCTAATAAAGATAATACAATCATAAATCTTAGACTTCATTGCAAGTACTAGACCAAAGAGATAATAATTTCATTTATTCCTCTTTAGTCAGATTACATCAGGACTACTGTGCCTAGTTTGTTACGTGGCCCCAAAGACTTACATTGACAAACTCGGGAGACTCTGATGGACCCTGAGTAATTAAGACAGTAAGACCTTGAGCGCTCTCCTTGCTTACCTACATACTGTTCTTCCTAAAATGAGTTGTTATAGGATATGTCCCAAATTTCTGTTTGGAAAATACATATAACAATACCCTACTTGGTCCTACACATTAATACCTCCAAATTGAGATAGTTAGGGAAGTATATAAGATTTGAACTCATGCAAGATTCCTGGATGGTTAGGAACACTGAATGACTCTTAAGAGCCACATGAAGTACTTTGGGATAAAGCAAAATAACAATACAAACCAAACATCATAGGACTATCACACAAAGAACATTTAATTCCTCAAAATTTTTAATAGAGAGAAGCATAATTAGGGTTTTCTAACTATATGAAAATATTATGATATATTTATAAGCATATATATTTATGCACACTAGAGATTTGCTTTTTTGCTAAGTTCTACTACTGCTAAGGGTTCCATGAAGCATTTTGTAGTCATCAAGCAAGAGTGGGATGATAATATAAAGCACTATAGCAGTTGAAGCATATCATGCAGAGGTAACTTGACCAACCTACATGAAAAATTACACGGCTCTTCATCACACTGTTAGACTTTCAGACAGTTCATTTAGCCTTTGACTTGTTGAGTACATGAACTTCAATTTGAGCTTTCAAACCAGTTCCAACTGATTTGACAGAAGCATAGGTGACTTCTGGTTTCAATTTAAAGACTATGATCAAAGAAATGGTGAATAAGAGTTTTCAATTTTTCTATTTGTAGCACTGGTTTTCTTGAGTGACTTCAGCTATGATCTAATGCATTAATTGTTCTTTGAGGGAGCATAGGTAAGACTAATGTAATAGAAACACCTATGGCTGGAATACAAAGAAGGTTCTCTGTGTAATCTCAGAAATTTTCATCAACTAAGAGGGAATGAAGCAATGAAAATTGATGTCCCATGATTTTGCTGATTTTGCTTCCACTGAGTGAATTTAGAAACTCTACCAATTGGAAAAATTATTATTTTTAATCTGTTTCAATTTTGTTACTCAAATATGCTAGCAAAGGTCATAAAGGGGAAAGTTTTCACAAATACTGCAAGGACTATCAAGATTACTTTATTTGAATCACATTAATGCTTTGTGGTAAGGACCATAAAGTATTTTTCATTTAGTTGATAATGAACATATCTCAGATCTACATCAGGTAAAATTGCATCAGGTGATACTTTAGAAGCTACAAGTTAGAAATGTGTTCACTGAAGAGAAACACTTCATTAAAAAAAATCATCTTCCCAATATCCCTTCTCCATATACATAACAAAGAAATTAATAATATTGTTAATAGAAGGAACAAACTGAGCTATATTCATTAGCTTATCATTCTAAGGTCATTTAGATTTTTGGAATTAGAATATCAAGCCTTTGCACTCTAAGATAAGCACAAATTTAGTGTGAGGCTTTCTAGCAGTTTGATTGATGTGCTTATTAAAATCTTTATATTATTCAGTTGACTGGCTGAGGAATTTACTGCTAACTAAAAATATATTAAAGTTTTATCATTGATGACTTTATGCATCTTCTACCTAGCTACTATAGAGGTCGTGAAGACCAATTATATTATAAGAAAAAAGAAAACAAAAATAATAAAAATTTCCATAATTTTAAAAGGAAATCTAGCCTGAACCAATTGAGATTTTTCAAACTTATTTATGAACAGAAGTCCAAATTAATCAAAAGCATTGGATCTTTTGCTTAAGTCTCTGCTTAAATTATAGACTTTGCTATATAAGGCAGAGAAAAGTAATATAAATGTGGATATGGGAATGGGTCAATAGCCCCTGAACAGAGTCTTATGGGAAATGATATTCTAAGTCAGAAAACAAGTTATCATCTAGGAATATGCATTCAGATTCATGCAAAAAGGCAAATTTTAATTTATTTTCTACAAACAGGAGAGTGTCATGACGAGATTTTTCATGGCGAAGGATGAAGTGGAAGGGCAGGAAATCATTTGATGCCTCTTTTTAGTGTCCTGGCAGGACATGATGAGGATCTAAACTAAATAAAGCGAGTGTGGGGAAGAGGTGGAAAGGATAATTGGGGTCATGTGAAGAAAAGAGGACTTACAGGTTTTGGTGGTTGAATATAGAAAAAAAAGAGTGAAAAAAGTGTCATACTAGAATTCTGGACTGGAGGTAGTGACTTTAATGTCGTTTAATGATAAAATCTATGGACAGAAAGTAAGGGCAACTTTGTTCTAACTCTGGTTTATAATCAATTTTGTGTTTTCTTAGAAAGTTATTTAACTTCTCTTATTTTTTTTAATTTGTAGGATGGGTTATACAAAACATATTCTATCAACTCAGATTGATAATAAAAATAAATGAAATATTAGGTGTAAAAATTTGCATAAGAAAATAATTGCCAAATGCTGCATGTTTTACTTTTATTCCTTCTTACTCTCACTACTAATACTTTCAAATAAAACACTCATCGCTTTTTGCATGGACAACTTCAGTAGTTTTCTAGCTTGTCTACTACCCTTCATTTTAACTTCTCAATTCACAATACATCACACTGAGAGAGACTCTTCCAAAAGAACAGTTCTGAGTATATCACTTCTATTGGTTGCAAATGATTTACAGAAGTTTAAACATGATATAGACTGTCACTTTATTATACTTCTACAGACCTCTTTCTTCCTTTAAATACCTCATTCTTAAAAAAAAGGTGGGGGGAGGCATGTCTTTTACTTTACAGACAAAATGGATGTAATCTGCATGAGACCCTGTAACTTGCTTGCCCCATCTCTCCCCTAAAAGTACATGAATTGCACTCTTATTTCAGAGTCAGTCATGTGTCTTTTTCTCTTCAAAGCGCTAACTCCATGTATGTACTCAATCATCCCTCTCAATTTCCCCAGGTCCTTGATTCAAAAGTTACCTTTAATCTTGTGTCTTCATTCTTTCCTTTTCTAATATGATTCCATTCTGTCTGTATGTTGTTCAAACTGCCTTCATCCTTAAAAACCTTACTGCAACCTTACCTTGCACTCAAAACATCACCATCTGTTATTCTTTTCCTTCACAGATACATTGTTTAAGCTAAGCCTCTAATTATTTTCCACTTCTTTAGCTCCTTCTATTCTTTAACTCATTTCAGTTTAGATTTTTTATTCATTTTGAAATCAACCTTGATAAGATCACCAGTGAACTAAAAATCATTAACCCAATGGCTCATTTCACTGCTCACTAAATAGACCCTCTTGAGCATCTAACACTGCTGATCTCATTCTTTAGGCTCTTTACTCCTTTGATTTGCAGGAAACTAATATTTTCTTGTTTTTCTTCTATTTTGGCTTAATTACAGGTGTCAATTTCTTTGTCATTCCCTTAAATGTTGTTATTTTCATGGAGCGCTCAATTACCGATTCTTCTCTTCTTCTACATATGTTTCCTTACTTTAAATGTATACTCTTCATTTTCACCCAAGCATTCATTTCTAACAAGTATCTTTTTCATGAAGATGCATCTCTACTGACTTTTCATACCACAATCTGCCTGATTCCACGCTATGTATCTCAGGGTCTTACTAGAACTCTTCCAGTAGGTGTCCCTTCCTTCTTCGTCTTCCTGCTGAGATATCCTGATATTATACTTTTTATGTTCTTTTTGTAGTATATTGCTTTCTATTTTGCTTTATCTGTTAGGATCTGGCATGTATGCTACCTGAGGGCAATGTTCTTGTTTTATCCACATGGCTCCCTCAGTGCTTTTAATAATCTTTTGTATAGTACTTTCTCAATAACCACTTGTTGAATGCATGGAAACGAATATTATAATTGAAAAAGATCTTATAGATCATTAGGTTCCATTTTTAGTATCAATGACAAATGGTCAGTCTGGGAGGTTTATAACTTTAGCCTTGTCCTGTACTAAGAAGAGCCTCATTTTAGATTCTAAACAGTTAATGGAGTGGCTTTGATAATATACTGAGCTTACTAAACTAGAGGGGAGGTACAGGAGACAAATGTCACTTGCAAATTTAGTTTCTGAAATATTTTATTGCTGCACATAAATGCAACAGCTTCCATAAAAGTTCTCTGATCAGGTGAAGCGAGGTGCCACCAAACCCAAACTGCTCCTTTTCAACTGCAGAAATAGTGAACACAATAGATAATGCATGGCGTAAGTACTGGTGAATCCCTTTAGACACAGAGATTTTACAACATATTTGATCACGCTCATTTATGGTTTTCTGATACATATGTATCAGGGGAAAATGGACATAACCATGGCTGACATGTTGCTGGGAAGTGCTCTTTAATTTCAACAGCAGGAGGAAGGCAATGCAATATGAATGAAAGAAAAGAAACAGGAGGCCCTTTCAGGCTTCCTCAGTAATCCTGTGATAATATCAGTTCCTACAGACAAATATTTAGGAAATACATAGAAAAAAATGAGATCTACTTTCCTAATTTACAGGCTATATGAAAAAATAAGAATGATATTATAGAAATTTATTTCAGAATAACAAGGAATAAATGGATATAACTGCATATCAATGACTACTGACACTATAGTTTTATTTTCCAGCTTTATTTAGGTATAATTGACCAATAAAAAATTGTATATATTTAAGATCTACCATTGATAATTTGATATATGTATACACTGTGGAATGATTACCACAATCAAGCAAATTAATATATCCATCACCTCACATAGTTACCTTTGTATGTGTGTGTGTGGTGAGAACACTTAAGAGCTACTCTCTTAGCAAATTTCAAGTATTTGGTACAGTAGTAGATCACCAGAATTATTAATCTTATAACTGTAAGTTTGTAGCCTTTGACCAATATCTCCCTGTTTCCCCCATTCCCCAGTCCTTGATTCCACTATTCTACTCTCTGCTTCAGTGAGTTCTACTTTTTTAGATTTCACATACAAGTGAGAAGATACTGTATTTGTCTTCTTCTGGGTTATTTCCCTTAGAATCATGCACTCCAAATTCATTCGTGTTGTTGCAAATGGCAGGCTGTTCTTCTTTTTTAAGGCTGAATAATATTCCACTATATATACATACAACTTTTCTTCATCCATTAATCCACTGACAGACACTTAAGTTGTTTCTATATTGTGATTATGAATAATGCTGCAATGAATGTGATACAGCATATATTTCTTCAAGATAGTGATTTCATTTCCTTTGGAGATATGCCCAGAGGTGGAAATACTGGTAGTTCCATTTTTAAATTTTTGAGGAACTTACATACTGTTTTTCATAATAACTATATCAATTAACATTCCCAACTAACAGTGTACAAGGGTTCTTTTCTCCACCCATTCACCAACACTTGTTATCTTTTTTGTGTAATTAGTGTTAGCAATATGAGTTCAGGAAGAAGACTCGGAAGAATGAAGGGTCAAAAGCACAACAAAATTAAGATACAGAAAAGACGGTTACAAGCACAGGTCATGACAGGTAAATTAAAATGAAGAGGCTGAACAAAATAGAATCATTTCCCACCTCTGTAGAATGAATCATGTGAGTTGAGAATATGCAAAGACCTTACTCAAAGAACAGAAGATATTTCCCCAGAAATTCCAACTGGGCTGAGATTGGTTGATTCAGTCATTCAGCAGACATTTATTAAGAATCTTCTGTGTGCTCGGCACTGTTTGGCATGCTCAGTGAAAATAAAAAAGATCTGTGATCTATAACATACTCTAATGGGGGAAAATAAACAATAAGCAACAAGCATGATAATAAATTAATAAATTATATGATATGTTAGAAGATGAGAAGTGTTAAGGGAAAAGAAAGCAGAATTTCTGTGTCATATTAAATACAGTGGTCAGAACAGACTCACTGGAGGAGGTGAGGTTTGAGCAAAGACTTGAAGGAAGTGAGTTAGTGAGATAAGCTGTTAAGTTGCCAGTCAGGATGTGTGTTCAAACCCTTGTAAGAAACTCAGGCTTTAAACCTGGTGAAAAGAGCGCTGCCCTTGAAAATGAGCAGACCTGATTTCAGGTATTTATTCTTCTATTTACATGTGTAGTCATGTAGCTCAAAATCACTTAAATTCTATGATTCTCAATTTTATCATCTGTAAAATGAATTCTGCAATATTAATGTTAGTACAGGAAAAAATAAAGAACTTCACTGTTAATAAACTTTTTTTAGAATAGATTTACATTTTAGAGAAAAGTTGCAAAGATAGTACAGAGAGTTCCCATAGATTCTATACCCAGTTTCCACTATCATTAACATCTTACATTAATATGGTATATTTATCACAATTAATTAACCAATATTGATGCATTATTATTAACCAAAGTCTGTCCTTTATTCAGCTTTCCTTAGTTTTTACCCAACGTCCTCTTTCTGTCATAGGACCCCAGTCAAGATACCACATTACATTTAGTCTCATGTCCTCTGAGGCTCTTCCTGACTGTGGCAGTTTTTCAGATTTTTCTTGTTTTTATGACCTGGACAGTTTTGAGGAGTAATATTCAGGTACTTTGAAGAATGTCCCTCCACTGGGAATTGTCTGATGTTTTAGACTGAGGTTATGGATTTTGGGGAAGAAGACCACAGAGGTAAAGTGCCGTTCTTATCACATCATGTAAAAAGTACATAATATCAACATGACTTATGACTGTTAATATAAACATTGAAGTAGTATCTCTCAGCTTTCTCAAAAGGCTTCACACTTAAAAGTAGGTTTCTTAAAAAGTAGTAAACTAAAATCTGGACCCATGTCATTTGATGACACTTGTTGAGTTTATTGCCTAGGCCAGGACAGCTATTGATATATCCATTAAATGTATATTGTAGAATCTATTTAGTGCTCCATTGTCCACAAAGCAACACATCTCTACTGTAAGAGAAAGTAATTACTGAGTTATTTTCTCTAAAATAGATTCTGTGGGAAGAACAAGAGTCTTACCATATACTTCCTTATTACTATATATAAGCCTTTGGTCCTTCAATTCTATTTTAAAACAAGGGGTAAAAAACATGTCTCTAAAAGACTTGCAGCATATCAAATGTGTATGTTGCTTTGGAATGTAATTGTACTTCTGTCCAGCAACTTCTGTTTGGGAATTGGAAATACATTTCCCAGTGACAAGAGCATATTTCAACTGAGGCAGCAAGTTGGTTATAAGGCCCTAGGTTGTGCTTCAGAAAATGAAAAGCAAACCAATCAAACAAGGATAGGCAGGTCTTGCAGGCTAACCAAAGCCTTCATCACTTTCTAATTTTGCTTTCATGATTCCCACAGAGTAAATTATATTGCTCAGAGTGAAATGAGACCCTGTATGTTCACTCCATTATTCTTCTTATATGTTTCAAAAGATGCCAGACCCAGAGCAAGACTAAATTTTAGAGCCACACTGTCAATACCCGGGACAAAGATGTTTGCATTAGGCATTGCTTTTTTTAAAATTTAATTTTATTTATTTTTTTATACAGCAGTTTCTTATTAGTTATCCATTTTATGCATATTCGTGTATATATGTCAAACCCAATCTCCCAATTCATCACACCACCACCACCACCCTCGGCCACTTTCCCCCCTTGGTGTCCATACGTTTGTTCTCTACATCTGTGTCTCAATTTCTGCCCTGCAAACCAGTTCATCTGTACCATTTTTCTAGATTCCACATATATGCGTTAATATACGATATTTGTTTTTCTTTCTGACTTACTTCACTCTGTATGTCTAGATCCATCCACGTCTCTACAAATGACCCAATTTCGTTCCTTTTTATGGCTGAGTAATATTCCATTGTATATATGTACCACATCTTCTTTATCCATTCTTCTGTCGATGGGCATTTAGGTTGCTTCCATGTACTGGCTATTGTAAATGGTGCTGCAATGAACATTGGGGTGCATGTGTCTTTTTGAATTATGGTTTTCTCTGGGTATATGCCTAGTAGTGGGATTGCTGGGTCATATGGTAATTCTATTTTTCAGTTTTTAAGGAACCTCCATACTGTTCTCCACAGTGGCTGTATCAATTTACATTCCCACCAACAGTGCAAGAGGGTTCCCTTTTCTCCACACCCTCTCCAGTATTTGTTGTTTGTAGATTTTCTGATGCCCATTCTAACTGGTGTGAGGTGATACCTCATTGTAGTTTTGATTTGCATTTCTCTAATAATTAATGATGTTGAGCAGCTTTTCATGTGCTTCTTGGCCATCTCTATGTCTTCTTTGGAGAAATGTCTATTTAGGTCTTCTGCCCATTTCTGGATTGGGTTGTTTGTTTTTTTAGTATTGAGCTGCATGAGCTGTTTATATATTTTGGAGATTAATCCTTTGTCCGATGATTCCTTTGCAAATACTTTCTCCCATTCTGAGGGTTGTCTTTTCGTCTTGTTTATGGTTTCCTTTGCTGTGCAAAGGTTTGAAATTTCATTAGGTCCCATTTGTTTATTTTTGTTTTTATTTCCATTACTCTAGGAGGTGGATCAAAAAAGATCTTGCTGGGATTTATGTCAGAGAGTGTTCTTCCTAAGAGTTTTATAGTGTCCGGTCTTACATTTAGGTCTCTAACCCATTTTGAGTTTATTTTTGTGTATGGTGTTACAGAGTGTTCTCATTTCATTCTTTTACATGTAGCTGTCCAGTTTTCCTAGCACCACTTATTGAAGAGACTGTCTTTTCTCCATTGTATATCCTTGCCTCCTTTGTCATAGATTAGTTGACCTAGGCATTGCTATTTTTTGAAAGTAATTCATTTCAATCAAAATCACTCTTGGGAGGGCACAGAGTGGCAGCTGGGGGTGGTTCATTACCGGGTATTTGGTTCATGATTTTGATCTGTAAAAGTGCAGCAAGCAGCTGATGTAGCCATTGCTCTACTGTAGGAGGTCAGCTCTCCCTCCAGGGAGAAGTCTGATCCTTGTCCGGAAAAGCCCATTCCTCTTTGGATTTTCCTCTTCTGCTTCTGGTGCCCGAGGTCCCGTTTGTCCTACACTCTCCCTGTTACTCCAGAACTTTGATTCATGATATGTAACCCCCAAAGAGTCATGTAATTTGACATAACTTTGAAAAGTAAAACGTATTCTCTATCCAAAGAGATACATTTCTTATCAAAGAAATTCTGATGTTGTGCTGCATCTCTTAAATCTGTTTTATTATTTTAGTTTTATATTTAACCACCCTTTTCCTTTCTTCATAACTCAGAGTCAACATCATTATAAGCTCTGATTATAGCATATTGGCTAGAAAGAAGGAAAAAGGAGTAATTAATGATTGGAGGAAAATATTTTCCTTTAATATTCCTTTTTAAAATAGTGCAAGGGGTGTCTTTAAGTACCATGGAAGTTTACGTATACTTTTATTCTATTTTATATTAGAGTGTAGTTGATTAACAATGTTGTGTTAGTTTCGGGTATACAGCAAAGTGATTCAGTTATACATGTATCTATTCTTTTGCAAATTCTTTTCCCACTTAGGTTATTACAGAATATTGAGCAGAGTTCCCTGTGTTATACAGTAGGTCCTTGTTGGTCATCTTTTTTAAATACAGCAGTGTGGGATTGACATGTACATATACATTTATGTATAACTCCTGCCATCCATTCCCAATCTTCCCAAATCCATGTTCTTTATGCCCACATTATTTATTATTTAATTTCATCAACTCCTATATGTCTCGCCCTGTGATACTTCATTTAATTTATTTATTTAACCTCTCTGAAATATCCTTTTTTTAATATATAAATTTATTTGTTTATTTTTGGCTGCATTGGGTCTTCGTTGCTGTGTACAGGCTTCTCATTGCAGTGGCTTCTCTTTTTGTGGAGCACAGGCTCTAGGCACGCAGGCTTCAGTAGTTGTGGTGCACGGGCTTAGTTGCTCTGCGGCGTGTGGGATCTTCTCAGACCAGGGCTCGAACCCTTGTCCCCTGCACTGGCAGGCGGATTCTTAACCACTGCACCACCAGGGAAGCCCTGAAATATCCTTTCTTAAAATAAGGGATAAATTGTATAAATTATGGCAGATTCCCCAGGAACAAGTAGTTGAATCAATTTGTTGGTAAACAGCCATACTACTGATATACTGGGAGTAGAATACTAAAAACAGGTTAGCAGAGGTGTATGTTGTACCTACACATGACTTACAACAAAGTCAATCTGACATATGTTTAACAATATTTTTATTATTGTATTGCATGATGATAATTAAGCATAAATGAGAAATATGATAGTTACTCTAATGTCTGTATTTATCATTGCTGAACCAAAGCATGTTTTTCTCACCTCTGTATGCTTTTCAGTATTTATAAATGACATGCACTAAAATGTGACTTCCCCAAAGGCAACTCACATCCACTTCACAGTGTGTCCTTAGGTCTCAGCACAATGTCCACTTTATGATAATTTCACAATAAATGTTGAATGAGTAAATCTATCCATACATTGAAGTTGACAGTTGTCCATGAAAACATATATAAGCCTCATTTCAGATTGACTTATGTCCAATCGAGATGATCACAAAAATCCACACGATTCTGGACATATTTTTGTGTCCCTTATTTGTGTCTGGCATTGGGTTATACTCAGGTCTACAGAGATGAGAAGCCACAGTCCATGCTCTCCAGGAGCTAACAGTCAGGTGGACAAGGCAAGAAACAATGTGAAATGGCTGGATCATAAATTGCCTATGGGAGAATTAAGAAGCTGGAAAATCAGGCTTAGAAATCTGACTTAGAAGCAAAGGGTGGTATCTCAAATGATTTTTAAGTAGCAAGTGACACTCATTAAAAAGTAAGTGGGGGCTTCCCTGGTGGCGCAGTGGTTGAGAGTCCGCCTGCCGATGCAGGGGACACGGGTTCGTGCCCCGATCCCGGAAGATCCCACATGCCGCGGAGCGGCTGGGCCCGCGAGCCATGGCCGCGGAGCCTGTGTGTCCGGAGCCTGTGCTCCGCAACGGGAGAGGCCACAGCAGTGAGAGGCCCGCGTACAGCAAAAAAAAAAAAAAAAAAAAAAAAAAAAAAAGTAAGTGGTCTAACACTCCAAAAGCCGTGATTATTTGTACCTGTAACTCTAGCTCAGGGCCAAGAATTCCTGTAGCTGCCTTTCTAGCTTCTGATTTAGTGGTTCTCAACCTCATCTGCTTATGAAAACCACCTGAAAAGCATATAAAGAATTAAAGTGTGAGCTTCAATATTCATTCTGATTTATTGGTAAAACTCGGGGCTCAAGCATCATTTTTTAAAAAGAAGCACCCCCCCCCCAGGCAATTCTAATGTTCAATCATGGTTGAAAATCATGATTCTATTTGTTTTCTTCCTTCTACTACTTGGATGAACTAGGCATCAGAAATTCAGACAGGAGGCTATAAATGGATGACTAATACTGGGAGCTATGGTATTACTGTGATGCTGCAAGAAATCATGTGAGTTTGTAGCTCACCCTGTGTGCTGACTTGAGACAAGTTAGTGATGTTCTATTCCCCTCACCAACTTAGAATCTCTGGGTAAAGACCCTCTAGCAGTGCCAGGCAAACCAGGTCCAAATCTTACATTGATCTCTGATCTGATTTTGGAGATGGGGGAGGAAGGGAAAAGAGGAGAGAGAAAATATAAGGCCCTTAGGGATAGGGGAAGTGAAAGTAAAGGTGGGGAATGGGATGGAGAGACACAGAAGTAAAAATAACTTGAAATTACAAATCCTTTCTCATTCCTCATTTTGCCATCATACTTACATGGATCCCAGAGGAGTGGAACAAAAATGCCTTCTCCCCAAATCTGGAAAAAATGATCTAATGTGCAAAGGATCTAATGTGCAAAGGATAGGTCTTTCCATGCAAAAGAGATATGCATAGATTATATTATTTACCTTGATTAAAGATTTATGTTGTTCATAAAGTCTCAAGAAAACAAGTTACTCAATGTCTGTTTCCATATGTCCCAGTTGCATTTCTCTCTCTCACACACACACACACATTCCTCAATACAAACACACCAACAGGTGCCAGAGCATTATGCCATGGCCTTGAGGCCGCAGGCACTCACCTTCACGGTCCTCCTCAACACTCAGGTTCTAACATTGTTGTTTTCCTCACAGTTTTATTCCTTGAGTTGGGGCCTTTATTGACAAGTAGGTATAATATTTTCTTAAGTCTCAACTGGGTAACACCAACAGATAATTTTTGACTTGCAGACCAGAACAAAGGTGATAGTGGGATTTACCCTAAAAAGCTTTGTAATAAATTCTCTAAACATACTGAAGACAGGCACCCCATCTCTTGTATAATTTAAATTTATATTTAGATCTAGAAACATAAAACTCTAGTTGCTTAAACTGAGAGAAGTTTAATTTCTTAAGTAACAAGATGTTTGGAGTTGAGCTCCAGGATGACTGCAACTGCCCATGAGCTGGTTTCTTATTTTCTATTCTGCCATTTTTTTTAAGCACGTGGGCTTTGTTCTGATGATCCTGCAGGCATTGTCTACTTCCCTGGAACCAGTAGGCAAAGTTAAAGGAGAAAGAAAATTCCATGCCAGCTGAACTCAGTCCTTTTATAAAGGTTTTTCAGAAAGCCCACCAGAAATTTTCCTTAACGTTTCATTGTCCATATCTTGATCATTTGGTCACCACTACCTGCAAGGAAGACCAGTATGGACTAAGTTGGCAAGCCTAATCTATCACCCAGTTTCTCTCTTCCATTCAACTTCACCCCAACTTTCTTTGTTCCTAAACTCTAATATCTGGAGTGAAATGAATAAGACCAATTAAAACTTCAAAGCTGGAACTCACTCATTGTTAAGATTGTTGGCATTCACATCAGATACCAAAGGTTTTATGGTGGAGCTGGGTAAGCATGAAGGATCACCTTAGACACAGAACAGAAGAAATAACGTTTTCCTCAAAAAAGTGCTGAAAGAATACTTCAGAACTTAGGCTTTTTAAATAATTGAGTAGTTATTTTGACTTTAGCTTACTCAGGTCTTGCTGAGAATTGTGTCACTAGGCACTCTTTCAGACAAAATAGGAAAAAACAAAAAAAAACCCCAAATACCTGTGATTTTCTCTTCAAACTATTTTAGGAGCTAGGCAGCAATTAGTGTTGCCATATTAATATGGGAAGACATTTTTGTGGCAGCATTGCTTTTCTTGTTATTAACTACCAGTACTACATACTAGTGGGAGAGCATTGATATTAAGATTAATGAAGTGGTTACTTCATCCAAGAAGAGCAGGCAGGGGTATTATTTCTGGATGTTCAGTGAATACATTTATTAATGATAATTAGAAGTATTTAGGCTAGTAAGTGTGTCCATGTTATGTCTAAATAATATATACTCATCTTAAAACTCATTAAGTTTTCTTATAAATGTTGGAGTTTCCATTGGGAGTAGCAGTTTCCAACCTAATTACTTGTTTTTGAGTTTTTCTTGGCACACAAACACATCCATATAAACACACACACATACACACACACTCAAAGGCTCATAATTATTCCAGAGAGTAGCTAAATTTACTTTCCTGGTTCTCTGATTAAGAAGAATAGAACTTTTATTTCACCTTGGTGTTAACTACAGATAAAGAATTTGAAATACTTAAAAGAAAAACATAATTACTGTACTATGTAATTCATACAAATTAAATTGTATTAATTCATAATGAATGGTTCTAGGAATCCTTAGGAAACATATTTAAACTTTGCTTATTGGTTCTAATTTGAATATAGCAACATTTTGATGAGTATTCAGATCTTGGTCAAGTATTGTGGAATATCTTTATCAAAAGAGTTTCAGTAATTTGTCACCTTGTATTTTGTAATATGACCTTCACATTTAAAGCAGTCATGATATTGCTGACAAAGATCTGTGCTATGTTATAATTTTATTGTCAGAAGAAATTACACATGAGTTGCTTATACACTCTGAGGCAAGATATTCCCTGCTTGAGGGTCAAAGCTTTGATTATGATCACATTACTGTTAGTTTGCAGATACATTCACTTTTTGGTTTTGAAAAAAATAGTATTTTGTCAGGAGCACAAATCTGCATTCTGTCCATACCTAATTGTCTACTGCTCTTACAGAATTAACTTCTGCAGTGAGTCACCAAACAAATGATTAGAACTGTTTTTCAGAAAATGGTTTTGCCACTGATTTTGCTATTGGTAATAGTCCATCACCAATCAATACTTAGAATGTCCGTGAAGATTTTTTTCTTGGATCTATTCTTCTATAACACAAATAGTTATCAATATATAATCTGACCAATATATAATCTGACTTAGACAAAAAGCAGATCCCCTCTTCTAAGATAAATTGATCTTCAACAAGGGTACAAGACCATTCACTGGAAGGAATAGTCTTTTCAACAAATGGGGCCAGAACAAATGGATATCTAGATGCGAAAGAATGAAGTTCACACCATATATAAATATTAACTTAAAATGGATCAAAGACCTAAATTTAAGAGCTAAAACTATAAACATGATTTTTGCAAATCATATACCTGGTAATGGATTAATACCCAGAATATATAAAGAACTCCTGCAACTCCACAACAACAAAAAAACATAAACCCAATTAAATGATAGGCTAAGGACTTGAATAGACATTTCTCCAAAGATATACAAATGATTAATAAGGACATGAAAAGATGCTCAGTAGCACTAGGGAAATACAAATTTAAACTATACTGAGATACCACTTCACATCTATTAGAATGGCTATTATAAAAAATAGAAAATAACAAATGTTGGTGAGGATATGGGGAAATTGGAACCCTTGTGCACTTCTGGCAGGAATGTAACATATCATAGACACTGTGGAAAAGTTTGGTGATTCCTCAAAAAGCTAAGCAGAATTATCATATCCAGCAATAAATATATCCAGAACATCTGTTTGTGTCCCTGTTTTCAGTAACAGGTATGCCAATGTTTACTGCTGGATCATTCACAATAGCCAAAAGGTAGAAACAACTCAAATGTCTATCAACAGGGCTTCCCTGGTGGTGCAGTGGTTGAGAATCTGCCTGCTAATGCAGGGAACACGGGTTCGAGCCCTGGTCTGGGAAGATCCCACATGCTGCAGAGCAACTAGGCCCGTGAGCCACAACTACTGAGCCTGCATGTCTGGAGCCTGTGCTCCAAGAGAGGCCGCGATAGTGAGAGGCCTGTGCACCGCAATGAAGAGTGGCCCCCACTTGCCACAACTAGAGAAAGCCCTCGCACAGAAACGAAGACCCAACACAGCAAAAATAAATTTAAAAAAATGTCTATCAACAGAAAAATGGATAAACAAAATATGATGTAGCCATACAATGGAATAATATTTGGCCATAAAAAGGAACGAAGTACTGCTAAATGTTTGTTACAGCTTGGTGAACCTTGACAACATTGTGACAAATGAAAGAAACTAATCATACGAGTCCACATACTATACGATCCCACTCATATGAAAGTTCAGAATAGGGAAATCTATAGAGACAGAAAGTGGGTTGTTGATTAAGCCTGGGGGAGGGGGAGGAGAGGTGATGAGAAGCAACAGCTAAAGGGCATGAGCTTTCTTTTTCAGGTGATGAAATGTTCTAAAATTGACAGTGATGATAATTGCACATCTTTCCATCAGGTTTGGGAGTAGCGCCTATGTGAAGGTCTGGAAACTTAAAATTTTAAACCTTAAAGCTTATCTGACACCAACATACCAATATGCAATAGTTTAGAAGAAACAGGAAACTAAAACCTAAAAAATAATTTCCATTTAGACAAGGGAGGACTGGGAAATAAACAGCATTAGTGAATTTCTAGAACATACCAAATCCTGAGGGACAAGATGAGGGAGAACTTCATGGTCTGGGATAAAAGGAAGTTCCTTGGGAACCAATCTGAGAGTCCTGGTTCTGCTGTGGGGAAAAAATATATCTTGTTATCTTCAATGTATCTACAGATACAGTGGCATCATAGAACATATCTACTCTTACAGCCCACTTCCCCCTCGTGTTGGTTTGGGTGTTTCAGAAATGTTTCAAAAATTGAGAAGTCACAGCTTTTGCAGGCCAAGTTAGGAGTTTCTTTGGGAAAACAGTAGGGTTCCCATCATGCAGTGGTTAGGAAAATAGAGTCTTGAAACCAGAACTTCCATATATCAAATCATGGCTCTGCCTCTTACTAGCTCTGTGATCTCAGTTTACTTCTCTGTAAAATGAGTAACAATCACAGCCATCACAAGGGGTTACGGATAATATATGATAAGCAATCAGAACAATTCCTTAATTATAATGAGTGCTACATGAACTTTGTTATGATTCTCATTTTAGTTACTTTACAACTATCATCATCATTATTAATAACATGGGTAAATGACCACAAACAATAATTATTTAGACATGTTCTTTGACATATTTGCCTTTTACACGTTGGCTTTTTTTTCTGTTCATTCCTTTATCCTTTCACACAATAGTCATGGCCTTACATAACTTTGAAATGGGCTTAGCTGAGTGAGAAACATCTGATGGTGTGTTCACCGCAACTGACTGACCCAGAATGCTTAGAGATGTGTGCTTAAGAAAGACTTGGTACCACAATCTGATCTCCTACTCAGACCTCCATTCACAAATGCTGATCACAGAGTTAAAGAAGCAGTTGTTCTCTTTAACCTTGCAATGGTCCAAATTATGAAACTTTCAGTCAATTTAAACAGCAGGCTAAGAGCATCTCCTTTAACAAAGCAGCATTTCCTCCTGTCTCTGCTTTGAAAATTGGATAGTTCTATTCTTTTTCATCCTTCTCTTCCAGAACTTGGCTCAATATATACATAAATAAATAGGATTTTACCATGTTTTTTTTTCTCCACCATTTGCCCCAACACTACATAAAACACACAATGTATGCCACACAACAAAACCTGGTGATCATGTGATTTACTGTTTTACCACCACATAATAAGAGTTATTAGCTTTCCATCCCACAAATTCAGATATAGCAATTCAGGAGAATAACCTCATCTAGGACTCAAAAATAGATAGTGGAAGCAAAGCAAAGGACAAAATCATTTGAAAAGACAGGATAATAAGTGGATCATTTACATATATGTTGACATAACCCAGAACTATAGATTCCTAGAAAATTACTAGACCCCAAGTACAAAAAGAGAGTGCTGGAGGCTATAACTTTACATAGTATCACATGGCAGCATAAATGACCCATCCAGCCATCAAACCAAATGTGTACCTCTACGATTCTTTTTCAAGCAATCTTATTGGATCAAATGCTTCCCAAGATCTAGGTTCATCTGGCCTTTATTACTGATCACAATTTTCTTCCCTCCCCCCTTTCTTGACTTCCTTCCTTTCCTCCTTCTTTTCCTTCCTTACCTCTTACCATCCCTCCCTCTCCTTCCTCCCATTTTTTATTTTTATTTCTTTTTCTCTACATTTTAAGGGGGCTCCAAGTATAAGGACTTAAACTAAATTAATTCCTATGAGCTTTTTCTGAACGAGTTTTAAGTTGCCATCTTAGTTATTATTTTCCTTAGTTTTCTCAATTTCCCTTAGTACCTTAGTCAAACCAGAGTTTATATTTAAATATTCCCTAGAGTTTATAATACCCAGGTCCAACATATGTTTAAATTTGACTGTGTTCTACTTATTTTTATATTTGTTCATTTCTTTTATATATTTATTAGGTTATTTTACAAATCCTTCCTGAAAGAATTTAAAAGGAAATCTAAAACTCAGCAAAGAAAACATTGAACAAATATAGGAAAAGGTGGAGGAAGTAAAACAATAAAAGAATATGTTATAGACCTGGAAAGAAGGATACATTTATTGCATTAATTTAGACAACAAATATTTATAGACTATCTACACTGGAGATACAGCAGGAACAAACCAAAATAAATACTTATTTCATGGAATTTACATTATGGGAGGGGGAGACCTGATAATATAAGGCAGTAATAAGTGCAATGAATAAAGCAGGATAATGTAAAAATTGACAAAGGGAGGCACTATTTTAGATAAGAGTACTCAGAGAACACCCTTCTATTGGAAAGACATTTGAGAAGAGACATGAATGAAATGAGAGAAGAGCCCATCTTCTGAGAAAACAGCATTCCAAGCAGAAGGAGCAGCATGTGTAAAGGGCTTGAGATGGGACCACATTCCAGTGTTTCCCTGAACAGCCAGTGTGATTGGATTTTAAAATAAAATTAGAGAAATAGGTAAGGTCTAATTCACCATGTGAAGATGTTCAATTTCATTGCAAGAGCAATGGGAAGCCAAAAAGTTTTAAACTATGGGAGAGACAGGATATTATTTAGGTTTTTCAGAGTTCATTCTGGATTCTGTGTGAATATGAACAGTATTAGATGAGACATAGAGAAGGAACGTATGGATACCAAGGGGGAAAAGGGGGGGATGAACTGGGAGATTGGGATTGACATACATATACTACTATGTATAAAATAGATAACTAATGAGAACCTACTGTATAGCACAGGGAACTCTACTCAATGCTCTGTAGTGACCCTAAATGGGAAGGAAATCCAAAAATGAGGGGATATATGTATAAGTAAAGCTGATTCACTTTGCTGTACAGTAGAAACTACACAATATTGTAAAGCAACTATACTCCAATAAAAAAAAAGAAATTATAGTTATTGGGTTCTTACAATGTACAGGGAAGTTTTAGCCTCCATTATGGTTATGTGAGTTTCCCCTATTACAGATAAAAAATAGAGACTAATAATAATTTAAATACATAAATAAAGGTCTACAACTGGTAAAAAAAAAAATCGGTATTAGACGGATGAATTTGAAATGCATAGCAGCCAACATTAAAAAGGGAAATCAGACCCAATTTTGCATTTAATATTGACCAAAAGATAAAAATAGACCAAAAGCTCAAGAGAAAAATAATGTTTCCTGTGGCTGTCAAAGGACAGTCATATTCCAAGGGTCTATATTACATAAGGAACCACCTCTTTAAACCACAGCCATACCAATACTATCTAAATATCACTGTGAGCCCATTTTATCTAGGCCTTAAGCTGTTAGAAGACACAATATTAAAACTCTTTATCCCTGCCCCCAAGTTTTTTCACTTTACCAAAGAATTAGAGATATGTGATTTTTTAAGTGAATATTTCGTAGGAGAAACAGAAGATTTTAGATCACACACAACATGCACTAAATATCATGAATACACATTGACTAGTCCCTTTCCAAATCTTCCCTAATATACCACCACTAAGAGAGCTCTCCTTGTATACTGTTCTCTAAAAAAACAAACATCATTGTCTCCTGTTGCCCCAGCTCCCATTATCAGTTACCTGATACTTTACATTTCTAACAGATTTAATTATGCAGAACAATTGAACTTGTTCTGGTGTCTTCAAATTGAACAGCCACTCATGGGAACATTGTCAACAAAAGACCTTTCAGATATTGAGATGCACTCTTTAGAAGGCAGTCTAGTGATTTAAAGCATGTATTCCTGATTCAGATTTCATGGGTTCAAATGAAAGGTTTACTACTTTTGTGCTATGTGTATGTAGACAAGTTACTTTCCCTCTCTCTATCGGAATTTCTTTACTTTTAAAATGAGGATCACAATAGACATAATCTTAGAAGTGTTACAAGATATAATTATAACAATACTTATAAAATACTTGGCACAGTACCTGGCATATAATAATGTGATGAATAAATATTAGCTATATTCATTACTATTTTAAAAAATAATTTAGTTTTTTTAAATAACTGTTATTTGTTTATATGTATAAAATTGAGAAGTTTCTCTTGAAGGGATGTCAGAATGAAAACTGCTCGTATCATAAAAGATTTTCTTTTTGATACTTTGTCAAGATTCGGTTGCATATTTACCATAAGGACCAATAGAAGACCCAAAGCTATTCTGATAAGTTGATTTGCTCTTAGGCCTCTCTTCTGTATAAGAAGGCTATTTGAAATAAAGATATGCTACAGAATGCAGGGCTAAAGGTAGTAAGCCATTCCATTCCATAAACTTTCTTTGGCAAAGGATTCCTAAGAAGTAGACTTGGAGTCATAAAATTAAATTCAAATCCCAGCTCTGTCATCTACTATGCAACCTTAGTCATGCTACTTAATCTTTAAGGGCCCTCAGTTTCATCATTTCTAAGACATGGTTACCAAGAATAAATATCTTCCAAAAAATAGCGTTCAATAAATATTTTCTAAATTAAATTGAATGTCAGCTTTTAACTAATTACCCATGCAGAGTTTTCCAGAGTCTTGAAAAGCAATATAAATTTCCTCTTAAAATGATTTTCCCTTACAAGTTGAAAACAGTTTCTAAAATAAGGGCTTTAATCAATTTGATTTAAAAATCCTGGATGGCAAGAAGGTGTCATAAACTGAAATACTGTAGGTTGGATTCACCTTTAGAAGGAAAAACTTCCAAAGAGCAACAGTTACCCAGAGAGTTTTTGAAATCTCTTTCCTGAGAGGTGTTTTAACCTTGAGATGACTTTGGCATTATCATCTTTGAAGTAGAATTTTTTTCAAGATAGCTTTCTTATTTTCTGTTCTCTCACACTATATCCCAGTGGAATTACTTCAAACATAAGGCCATCATTAAATTTGTGTGTTAGCTATTGCCACAAAAAACGTAGCACGACAAACACATAATGCTCAATAAGCATCTATTTAGCTTGTTCATCTGCAGATAAGCTGACCTAGACTCAGGTGTACTGGAAAGGCTCTGCTCCAAGAGTCTCTCATCCTCCATGAACCAACAGAGAAATCTGTTCTCCTGGTCATGGCAGAAGTGCAAGAAAGTGAGCGCAAACCAGCAAGCTCTATTAAAGCCTGGGCTAGAAACTGGAACACTACCATTATCATTTCCACTTTATCCTATTGTTCAGAGTGAGTCACTTGGCCCAACCCAAAAGTCAGGGGTCATGAAAATATGCTCTGCATATTTTAGTAGGAGAAATTACAAAGCCACATAGCCAAGAGAGTACATAAAGGAAGGGTGAAGAATTGCAAAAGTGCAATCATTCTTTCAAAGTATTCAAATAGGTTTCTTAGTATATGAGAAATTTTCTCTACCTTCCACTCAGCATTTTCACCTTCCTCCCCAGGACTTTTCTCTGGGGTGGTGTGAAGTGGAGAGGGCTATTTGGTGAAAAGGTATAACTCTAAAGAAAACATAACTTTCACTAGTATAATTTAACTATTTAATGAAATTTTTGCCCATCTGTCACTACAAAATTTTTCAATATAAAAGTAACAGTAGTTCCACGTAGAAAGACAGAAAAGAAAAAATATATAAGGACACAGATAGAGAAGATTTTGAGCCTCTTCTATTCTTCATTTCTTCCTCTAGACCCAAGTAGGCTATTTCCAGATTTTGCAAACAGACCATATGTTCCCAATTCCTTAATATTAAAAGCTGTCTCATCTTGCTTTAAGATGATATTTATAGTTCCCTCCATTCTATATGTGAGTAGTTAAGCATTTATCCATGATCATTAGCATTTGTTAAAATATTTCTACTAGATTTTGCAAACAGACCATATGTTCCCAATTCCTTAATATTAAAAGCTGTCTCATCTTGCTTTAAGATGATATTTATAGTTCCCTCCATTCTATATGTGAGTAGTTAAGCATTTATCCATGATCATTAGCATTTGTTAAAATATTTCTACTAGATTTCATATAGCAAATTCTATTTGTGAGTTATTGCTCCAAGCTGCCATGTGTCAGAACTGGGAATTTGCATGGAGGGTGGGGAGGGCAGGAGGGGGGATTCTTCAGTAATACTGTCTCCTATTTAATGTGGCTCTTCATTAAATAATAGTAACATTACTTAGATTTTTCAGAATGTGACCATGAGCATGAGAGGAAGAGAGGAGAACTATTTTATACACAAGTAGCATAGAAAGGCTCAGTAGCTAAGAGGTGGAATGTTCTGGTGGAATGTTAAGCTAGATTCTTGAACTCAAAGCAACTCTTCTGTAGTCAGCATTGTGTAGCTACTGGAATTAGACTCAGCAAACTATAGTGTTCCTTTGTAAAGGAACATTGCAAAAAATGTAAAGGAGCAATAGCAAAAACTAGAAGAAAATAGGAAGCCAGGAGGAAGGAAGAATGAACTTTCCCCTTCCTGGCAGCTTTATGTTCACTGGGCCAATAGAACAGCCATGCATTTTGGATATGAATTTGCTTTCCCTGCCAATGTTACGATCTGTGAATTTATGGAATGCCTTATTCTATGCATATTCCACAAAATGTTTCTCATTACTGAGAACTTGATTTTACTGCAAAAGAGGTTTCAGCAATGGTCATGCCCATAGAATCATTGGTCTTATCATATAACCCATCATCCTGAAGGAGCTGGCCTGACAGAACAGTAAAAAAAAAAAAAAAAAAAAAATAGCGTAATAGAGATTCAGTTATGGTGCTAGTTGTGAAATAAATGCCATGAAATATTGGAGTACTATCTTACAGAATACAGATTATAATTAAATCAGCAACCTATACATAGTGTTGTTTCTTCCATTCTATAGTACATAGGTATAGGAATCAAGAAAAAGTGAGTGTTTCTCATTGCTATTACACCTAATAATGCATTCAGATAATTTTTTTCTGGACTGTTTGGGGTCTTAAATATCAGGAGAGAAAGGGTTTTATCAGGAGACATAATAATACCTCTATTGATTTCAAAGTTGAGACTGTCACCTGGACACTTTGGGCTCTGTATCACTGGAACAATAGGTGAAGACTGAGATACTGGGGATAACTGTTCCTGATTATTGAGGGTAAAAATGGATTTTTGCTATCCAATGACTTTGTTTGAAATACTAGGGATTCTTTCAGATGCTTATTATTTCCATATCAAATGGTAAAAATTAATGGAAAATCACTGGGAAAAAAGGCCACTGAGGATTCCAAATCTTCAGTTAATCACCAGGCAAAGAATTACAACAATGTATGGTGCTGCCTTGACAGAAAATGGAATGGCCAGTGAAATTAGAAAGGTATAAGTATCAACTACAACTTCATGGCCATTTACAGTAAAAAGGATTGTAGCAGCTACATATACCATCTTCTTTGCTTGTTACATACATAGCTAATTATTTTTTTTTGGTGTGGTACACGGGCCTCTCACTGTTGTGGCCTCTCCCGTCGTGGAGCACAGGCTCCGGAGGCGCAGGCTCAGCAGCCATGGCTCATGGGCCCAGCCGCTCTGCGGCATGTGGGATCTTCCCGGACCGGGGCACGAACCCGTGTCCCCTGCATCGGCAGGCAGACTCTCAACCACTGCGCCACCAGGGAAGCCCTACATAGCTAATTTATATACAGTAACTAATTTATATTTGTTTATATTAACTAATTCCCTTTTTACTCCCTCTTTTCTCTTATTATTGTGTATAAGGATTGTTGGGAGTTAACACTTATTCTTAAAGTTAAATATTTTCTTTAAAATTTATTCTTTAGCTTCTTTTTTATCCAAGTAGAACTGTGACGGAATAAGAGGAGTACTATCATTGCCCAGAGAGAGAGACAGAGATGGTTGGAATGTTGTGTCTAACCTTTTTGGGGATGAGGGTGAGTGCATCTTTGTACAAAGGACAGTTGATTCTTGTTAGAGCCTAAAGTTGTTCAAATGAGTAAATGAACTGAATAAGTAAAGGGGTGAGCTGTATCTGTATCTAATCTTCTATCCTGTACTTTGTGATGTTGGGCTGGGACCCTGTGATGTACTAGAGCCAATACATACCAGAACACAAGAGCCAACTGTTAAATTTTCAGGAATTTTGACAGCTGGTTGTTAAATAGCCATTATTTAAAAATTAAATTACATAAACAAAATTAAATTATACTAAATAAAAGAAAATGAGGGACTTCCCTGGCGGTTCAGTGGTTAAGGCATTGCGCTTCCACTGCAGGGGGTGTGGGTTTGACCCTGGTCACGAACTAAGATCCCACATGCCACATGGTGTGGACAAAAAAAAAGAAAAAGAAAATGAATACTCCAAACAGCTCACTTCATAATTACCTTACTACATTTTACTACTATCTACTTTGAGAGTATTTTGATCTATTGTATCAGTATTATATCTGAATAGTATCTTCATACTGTCACATCATGTTTAATATTTTGCAATCAAATATGGTGGAAGCATTTTTACCATAAATATAGACAAGCTCTACAAATTTGGGCTTTCTCTTTTCTCCCAGAATCTAGTTGTTAAACATCTATCAAGATGTCACTGGTTAGGACTTTGTAAATTACATTTTTCATTTGTCAGTTAACCATCTTAATAGGTTCTACCAACAGATGGCACCAGCAGGGGGAGATTAAAAGTCAGGAGGAGGAAAGAAGGAATTCCTTCCTGTTTGGTCAATATTTTGTTGTCAACACAGTGCCAATAAAAGCACTGCCCAATTCCCATTCAACATTTCACCTTTGATCCAATCATTCAAGAAGAGACCCAGCTTAGTTTTGACAGCTCTTACCTTAACTGAATTCTATTCAATCATAAATTATACATTCATTATTCATTATACTATATTTGATATATGATATTAATAGAAGTTACATGCTAAACATACTCAGCCATAAATTTCCCAACTGTTGGTCCTCTCTTTCCCCTTCCTTCTGTTCCTGAGACTACATCTCAAAACACATAGAATTATCCTATCTGGAGGTAATCACAAATAGTGTTATCTCTTCACCTGTTTATTACTGTCCTCATATTTCAAATAGAGCTTATGGATACCTCTCCTTCATTTACTTGAAACAATATTTGAAAAAGTAATTATAGAAGTTTATCAACATCAAGGGATTTATGTAAATGTTTATAACCATTTTTCCATTAGTGAATACTTAAAATTACTGATAACTGGATCACACACCCACACAGTGACATAATCACATCATTTTTATTGTGAAGTACAATACTGAAAGTTGGGCCAGATAGTTTTTTTTTTTTTCTTTTTCACTAAAATTTATACCTAGTTAGGAAAGATATTTTTATGAGTTCCTACACTATGACCTCATTTATTTGTTGAACAACAATGCAAAGTTAACAAAGAACATTCATTTTTTTTGGTCACGTGAAATGCCACGGTCATATAATACTGATTTAGAATTTTTCCTACTATAATGTCATTCAGTAACAGCATGTTTGTGTATATACAGCCAATAAGTGTAAGTAGACTTTTCTTTTTTCATATTGCTAACATTTATTACATTTATTGATTAGCTATTCAGTTAGAAGCACTAACTGAAGTTGCTAAACTTCCATATTTTAAAAATGACTAATGTTAAATGTAATATAAATGAATTTCATGTTTTTAAAAGGACTACTGTTAAATATAATATAAACATATTCTTTACAAATATAAAGAAATGCCAGCTTTCAGCAATACCCTGGACTTGTAAACACATGATGTAATTCACTCTTGTTTTCCTTATACCCCACTTTGAAATACTTTTTTCATGTTCTCAAATATAGAGCTTTATTAATATAATGGAAGACTCGTTAATATTAGGATAATTAGCATCCGTTCCTCTACCTTCAAAAGGATCTGGAACAAAATCACTCCATATACACAACACTAATATAACAAGGCACTGAGATTCTAACTCCCAAAGAAAAGAATGGCTTGTTACATGTGGTTCATGTAGATCAGGACAGAGCTGGTTAAATACCTATAACTGATTTAAAAGGAGACTATAAAATTAAGAAGTTTTAATAATGCCTTCTTAAGTATTATGTTAAGAGTCATAAGGGCTGTCTGGGAAATAGAATAAAACTGAGCTAATTAAATAATCTTATGACCCGGTCTATTTGTATTTAGTCAAGATATCCAGAAATACCCCATGCATATCAAGTTAACTTGGTCATACTTAATGTCCATCAGTAAAATTATTTATTCCTAGGAGTTTTTTTTTCTTAAAGATATAAGGAAAAACTAGTATATTGTGAAGTTATAGGTCTTTGTGTTTTTTCCTTGATGTTTTTAATATAAAAAACTATCCTAGAATTCAGAAAATAGCTTGATTTACTATTACTGGTATTTTAATCATGGACACTCTTTGCTTATTACATGAATCTTTAAAGGGAAATTATATTTTAAGGTAAATTATATCTTTAAGGTAAATTATATATTCTATACTATGCAAATTACCATTTGCATGGTAAAATTCACCTCTTTTTTGCTCTGCAAATTTCAACAAACATTTGTGGCTGGATAACACTACATTCAAGATACTATGCTTCATCAAGCCCCCAAAATTCCCTCATGTCTCTATAAAGACAATCTCTGCACACATACACAATCCCTCCTTGCCACCCAGCTTCAGTCAATGTTTAATCATCAATCTGTCCCCATAGTTTTTATTATTTCAGAATGTCACATAAATGGGATAATATATTATGCAAACATTTGAGTCTGGCTTCTTTAACTTAATGTATTTAAGATTCATTCATATTGTTGCATGTATTAATAGTTCATTTCCTTAAACTGATGAACAATAAATAGTTTACCACGTGGATATACCATAGTTTACTTACTCATTCACCAGTTGAAGGACATTTGGATTCTTCCCAGTTTTGGGTGAGGATGCATCAAGCATCTCTAAATGTCTGTGTATAGAATGTTTTGTGTGAACTTAAGTGTTCATTTCAGTTGGGACAGTACTTTGAAGTAGAATTGCTGGTTGTATGGTGATTGTCATTTTAACTTTATAAGAAATTATAAAGTAGCTGTGGAATATTATGCAGCCACTGAAATATTGACATATAACTATTGACATGAAGAGATGATCACAGAATGTTTTTAATGGAACATTTTTGGACATAATTGTAGATCTGTATGCAGTTGTAATAGATATTATAGAGAGAGCCCATGTACCCTTTACCTAATTTCTACCAATGGTAACATCCTACAAAACTGTAATCCTATGTATTATCCAGAATATTGACATTGACATAGTCAAGATGCCTATCACCACAAGAATCCCTGCTGTTGCCCTTTTATAGCCACACCCCACTCCTCCTCCCACTCTGAATCCCTGGCAACTACTAATCCATACTTAATCTATATAATTTTGTCATTTCAAGATTACTATATAAATGGAATCACATAGTATGTAATATTTGGGATTTTATTTTTTTTTACTCAGCATAATTCTTTTGGGTTCATCCAAGATGGTATGCATATTAATAGTAAATTTTTTAGTAAAATATCAAGTTATAAAATGCTATGCATAAATTACTCCCATTTTCTATAAACTATAGATTTCTCTACCCAAAAATGTGTTATAGAGAAAAATGATAATAGTACATAGGAGTAATGACAGCAAATAGGAATGTTTGTATTGTTTTCATTGTACTTCTCATATTTATGACTATGTGCAAGACTCAATGAGAAAATATATAACTATAAAAAGGCAGACAAGGGGAGTTTCAAGGGAGATGTTTAGCTCCATGTGGTTACTGGATGTTTAACACAGTGGGTTTCATGGTTTTCATTTTCAGATAAAAAGAAAATACATTAGTTCTTTTGAAGTAGAAGACATCTCTATGTCATTAAATTCTGAAACGAATATGTCATGTGAATTCTTATATAGGGGAAGCTAAGCTATCAAAATGTACAATGTGTTTAGCAGAGATTTAGCAAAGGATGCAAAATGTTCCTGACATGTTCTTTTTTCAACCCTCTATGAGATCCAAGGAACTAACATTAAACTATAAACGAGTGCTGTCTTAGCTAGATTCTTATATCTATCTTCTCCCAACTATTACTTGTCTTTTGGACATTTTCCTACTCTGGCCCTTTATTAATAGGAAAGGACAAAAGAAAGTGAGTAGTCTAGTCCAAATTTGAAAAATAGGCCAACAGATCTGATCAAAGCGTTTCTATAAAGCAGGCTGACTGACAGTATCAAACTTTAATGAAACTTATGACTTGTCCTTCTCCTAATTTGACCTGATAATTGAAATGAATTACTTAAAATCTGTTTAACACTATGTTTCTATTTCTTAAATATAATATTAGAAAATATTATTGTGATATCCTATTCTGCTTAGAAATGTTTTTCTTTAAGAAAAATAAGAATCCTGGAATTTCTTGCTGATAGTGATCACATTTTTCTGGGAAATTATAAAAATAATTTTAAGACCACATATTCTTTTTTAGTAATAATTCACTACTATCACAACAGTAGACATCATGACTGTGCCAGCTGCATTGTCAACAAGCAAGAAAGCTACCAGATGCCCCTTATGGCATCTGAGTGTTAAGGTCTCAGCTCTTAGTAATTGTCTAAGGAATGAAGCAATGCTAGGGCTGGATTTATAAAGACTAAATATCTAAAGTAGCTTCCATTATAATAACAGAGAGCTGTCTAGTTATTAAGTTTTCAGATTAGCATTCCTAATAAGGGATTATAGGGCAATGTTAAGGAAAAAAAAGTTATATTTGAAAATGTCATCAAAGAGAATTAAAAACATTTTCAGTGAATAATTGCTAAGTAGACTGTGAGCTATGCAGGCTCTGTAGCACTGTATAATTAGCTAACTCTATTAGCCACCGAACATCTAAATGCAAAAGAATACATTAGCTACCAAAACAAGAGGGTGGAAAGTTGGTGAATGCCTCACATGCACGATTATATGATGCATGAGGGAAGGGATGTGGGAACAGATGTATATGTATGACTGATTCACTTTGTTATAAAGCAGAAACTAATAAAAAAATTGTTTTTTATAAATGCCACACATAGATGTAAAGGTATTGTTCCCCGATATGGGCTTACACTAGGTTATATGTTCTGTTCATTCCTAAACTTTGTGTTTAAGACAGCGTTGCTTAGGTAGAAATCAAGAACTAGGAACTATGCCCAATACCGAAGAATACTTTCTCAGATTTAAACCATGTCTCTCCCAGCTACAACATAAACCACTACTAACCAAAAATTATAAGGCAAATCTTGTGTTCTAAAAGAAAAATTTTAGTCACAATAACTTTCATGCACAATATAAACAGATAGTTCAAGCACAGCTCTTACTAAGCTGAGTTTGTACCCAACCTGCTATAGCATGACATTTCCACATACTTCCTCCCTTCATCTGCTGAGGAAGCTGTACCTGTCTCATTCCAGTTCTAAGGTTTATTCACAGAGCACCTTTGACTTGCTCATGGTAGATGGTTCAACCTTAATCTTGACTTCCTCTCCCCATTCCAAGATGAGCAAAATAAAAAGGAAAAGTTGAACAGTGTCCCCCCTAAAATTCATGTCCATTGGTGCATTGGAATGTGATTTTATTTGGAAATAGGATTTTTGCAAATGTAGTTAGTTAAATTAAGATGAGGTCATGGTGGATTAGGGTGAGTCCTAAACCTAATGACTGATGTCCTTAAAAGAAGAGGAGAGGACACACAGAAAGACACAAAGGGAAGAAGGCCAGGTGACTATGGAGGCAGAGATTAGAGGGGTGCAGCTACAAGCTACAGAACACCAAAAATTGCTGGCAGTCACAAAAAGCTAGGAGAAAGGTATGGAACAGATTCTCCTTCAGTGCCTCTAGAAGGAACCAACCTTACCCACACCTTCATTTTGGACTTTGGGCCTCCTGAACTGTGAGAGACTAAATGTCCGTTGTTTTAAGCTACCAGTTTGTGATAATTTGTTATGCCAGCCCTAGGAAATAATACGGAAGGTAAAAGAATTGATTTGAGAATAAAATTGAGTTGGTCAAATAGTCACAGCTTTCTTTGTTCACTTAATTTCCATATTGTGACACCACCTAGCTTTTACTTCGTAAGGCCCTTTTACTGTCATTCCATCTTTTAATTATCCAAAGTCCTCCTCTGTACCTTAACAGTGGGTATGTATAGCTCCTAAATTCACACTTTCTCTTTCCCTCACTGTATGAGAACTTCTATTCCTTCAGTGCAGAACATGCATACCCTCTCTAAATTATATTTATATTTTACCTATGACAAAAGAAAAAATAGTATAACTTCTAGGGGATACACATACCACTTTTCTCTATAAAAAAGCTGAATAATACTACATACGTAGCTTTATAATCAAGGTTTAAATTAAACCATATAAAATGAACATTCTGTCATTTGATAAATACTGAAAATATGGTCTGTAATGGCCACATGATATTTCATCCTGTAGATGCACCACAGTTTAACTATTCAGTTATCATGGTAATATTAGGTAGGTATCATTTTGCCCAATGTAAATGATGAAGTAATGACCAACTTCACACGTTAATCTTCAACCCCATATCTCATGTTTTCCATAGTATACAATCCTAAAAGTTTCATTTCTGATTCCAAGGGTATGAACAATTTTAAGGCACTTGATCTGTGCTGCCAAACTTTATTCGAGAAATGTTGCACCAAGTAGACTCCCCACTGACAGTTATCTATGCCTCCTTATCAGTGAATGCAATTTAATGATATACATTAATATACAAATGATATTTTACTGGTGTTGACAATTCAGTTTTTTCTCTTTTCTTGATCAATATGGCTAGAAGTCTGTCAATTTTAATAATCTTTAAAAAATTTTTTTTGACTTTGTTGACTTTCTTTGTCTTTTCCATTTTCTCTATCATTGACTTCTACTCTAATTTGTGTTATTTCTTTTATCTACTTACTTGGCTTTAATATGCTCTTCTTTTTTATTTCTTAAGGCA
Organism: Mesoplodon densirostris; assembly: GCF_025265405.1. Taxonomy (NCBI): domain Eukaryota; kingdom Metazoa; phylum Chordata; class Mammalia; order Artiodactyla; family Ziphiidae; genus Mesoplodon; species Mesoplodon densirostris. The sequence continues at coordinate 33,666,109 of NC_082674.1, forward strand.
GAAAGTTATGTCACTGAAGTATAAAAATCATTCCTAATATATGCATTTAAAGGTATATATTTTCCTCTAAGCACCGTTTTAACTGCATCCACAAAGTTTGGTGTGTCTTACTTTGATTATAATTCAGATTAACATATTTTCTAAATCCCCTTGTAATTTCTTTTTGACCCAGGGATTATTTAGAAGTATGTTGTCTAATTCCCAGATATTTGAGGATTTTCTAGGCATCTCATTTTTCTTTAGTCTAACAATTCTGCTAATGGTTGGAGAATATAATCTTCATGATTCTGACCCTTTGAAATTTCTTGAGATTTATTTTGTTGTCCAGCATATATTCTATCTTGATAAATGTTTTATGGCAATGATCTCTATTTGTCATGGTTATGGTAAGAAGGAAACCATTTATCTGTTGTAACTAGCATAGAACCTTCTAGTTCCCATCCTTAGTTTTGTTTAATTAATAATTTACAATGAAATTCAGAAAAATCCATGCAGTGATTCTGCTATAAAGTCTTAACAGATTCAGAATATTTTCTGTATCCTAAATGAACATTTTACATAGTATAAGAAGACAGAACAAAATTTGATATTTAAAATAGGAGTTTTTGTTTTTCAAAAAAATTGTAGTTTGGCTAATACACCTCATAGTAAGACCCTGTATCTTGGAGTCTTTTTCAAGATGCTTCTGAATCTTTCTTATGACTGAATAGTATTCCATGCTATTTGTGACTACATGGATGGATCTTGAGGGTATTATTCTAAGTAAAATAAGTCCAACAAAGAAAGACAAATACCATCTAATTTCACTCATTTGTGAACTATAAAAACAAACAAAATAAATACACAACCAAACCAAACAAACACTAGATACTGAGAATAGAGTAATGCTTGTAAGAGGGGAATGGGCAGAGGGGAGGGGGGAAAGGCAAAATGGGTAAAGGGCACATGGTGTCAGATGGAAACTAAATTTTTGGTACTAAGCACGCTGTAGTGCATACAGAAGCAGAAATATAATGTTGTACACATGAAGCATAATGTTATATAAGCCAGTGTTACCTCAATAAAAAGAAATTTTTAAAAATATATACATATGAATTTTTTATTGCAAGTTTCTAATTGGCTTAGTTGCCCAAAATAAAGTAGCTCAGAGTAATTTGGTATTATAAGTATGAGATAGTTCTTTGAAATCATGTTTGTATCAGGAAAAATTACTTGTGAATTACTTCCACACTAGCTCAATTTTTATTACTGTTACTATTTAGTATTTGGACCTGATAGATTTTTACTGAAATTGATGGATATCAAATTGGCCTTTTTTTCCTTTCACACACTCTGCCAGTATGTAAAATACTTCTGTAGTAGGCTGAGTTTTTTCATAGTCAGTATTTTATTTCATAAGAAGTAATACATATATATTCTATATATTCTCTATCTATATCTTCTATATATTCTAATATATATTGAATATATATATTTCAGAGAGAAAACTAGTTAATGACAATAACATAAACATAGTGACAATAAATATAAACTGTTCTTAGAATATCAAATTATATAGATGTGGTTGGTGTATAAGGCAACTAATTGCATATTGAATGGCAGACAGACTGGATAGAAGTCTTTACAGCATATTTACCAGATGACGACACACCTGAACAAAAAAAGATTACCTGTATCAATTTTACAGAATCCATCCTGTCTGATAAAAAGGATTAAGAAATATAGTTCTACCTGGGGATTCCAGTTATGGGAATACTATCTCTGTAAGCCACCGAACAAAACTCTGTGGCAGAACAAGTGTTAATTATTCACAGCATATAGATGTTCTTCCTTCATAAAATTTAAGGAAATTGCTCTATTCTATTTTTGCTCAGAAGTTCTTGTAGGGAATACAATTTGTTCTTAACTTCAAATTCATTTCTCCTAATTACCCTCAAAGGAAATCTATGTCACTATTTTATTTTTATAGTTGGTGGGAAAAGAATTGACCAGATTAACTGACTTGAGAGTCCAACAATAGTTCCAGTGAGAACGCTGAATGGGAGAAAAAGGAGCAGTCATCCAGGGTGCCAGCCTTTGAAGAGTGCTAAACGGGAAGCTCAGGGAGGAGCTGAGCGAGAACCATGCAAAGGTTTTCAGTTCAGTCCCTGCATGACTCTATTTACTTTGCTTCCTTCTATTCCTACAACCTGTACCTTAACTTCGGCTAGTGAGTCCCAAATCCACTTGGGAAAGTCAAAGACGATTGAACAAAGAAATCTAGAAAAGTGACTCAACATATGTTCATTACTTTGCCAGGAGCATGTCTTCATGTAGAAGAGAGAGAAAAATAAAGTAATGAAGAAGTTACCTGGACCTTGAGATCAACTACTCTCCCAGCAGCTCAAATCTTAGTTCTTCTATTTATAGGTAGATACTACAAACAATATTTCATCCTTATCTCTAAAATAATACCTACTTTAAAGGCTTTGTATGTGATATTAATAATAATTTAAGTAAATCTTCTTACACATTTCATGGAACAAAATAAATATCAATAGTATTTTCTATTATTTTGGCTATTAGGGCTGCCTATCATCGCCACATACATATAAGATGCCTCGCATCTGAAACACTAACTTCCTGCCGTCATTATCAGTATACCAAACAAGGAAGATGCAAGCTTTTGCATACCATTCTATTTTTCAACACTGCAATTTCTCCCAGGACTTCAGTGACAACAGGAGTAATACTCAGAGAATGCAATCTAACCCATCCAACACTGCCACCAACCACACAAAAACCTATCTGAGCCTGGCTTTATGCTTTGGATCACCTGTGACAAAGAGTAACCACAATGTATGACTATCAGTTTGCATAGAGTAATTCTGTTCATTCATTCACTGGGTGATGTCACCAGTGTTCATTGCATTTCTGTGGCTGTTGTGTCCTAATTCCACAGTGTTTCTAGTTAGTGGGGAATGGCAGCTCTAACTCAATCAAATGTGTACTCAGATGCACCTGTAAGATTCAGGCTGTCAATGCTGCTCTCAAAAATATGTATAATTGCCACAGCATAATGTTAGGATTTTCTTATTTGGGGAACATCTACGACAGTTTGGGCTTTTTATTCTTTCCCACATGCTCTCTGATTTCACTGTGAACATTTGTGATGAATGACAAGAATGAAAAAGTGCCCATTTAATGTCCTCACAACTGCCTTTCATATGCAGAACTGCATTACTAGATAATAAGTGACATCCTTTGACATACTGGTGTTTGTTTTCATTTCATACACAGAATGAGAAACAGATGACATAAAATATTTTTAAAAAACTGAGGCATGGGAACAGATGTCAGCAAATGGCCTTCAGTACTGTGAATCCTAAACCAATTTCTCATTCAAATTGTACCTTCTTTATAGACTTCACCATCCAGGAAAATGACCTGCAAATGTCCAAGTCAGCACATTTCTCTCAGGGGCATCTCATTTACATCCTTTTAATTGGCTCTTGGGTACATTTTGGTACTTGTGACAGTTTATTCCTTGTTTTAATTATTTTCTATTAGAGCATTCTGATGTAATGTGCTTTGGGCTGTTTATATGTTGCAAGATGTTCATTTGCAACATAATTGAGCTCATATTTTTTTACATCCCCTGAGTGAAGGTTAGACTTTGAAGTTTGGAGAATTATAGCACTTCTACTGATTGCCTCACAAATTGAATATATATACAATTGTGTATAATTCAAAGTATGGCAATAAAAATTGTATAAATATTTCACAGGACATGTGAAGTGAAATCTATTATTTCCTCCTAAACATACTCATACTGGATGTCTACTATGGTGAATCTCTCTCATTCATAACGGAAGAGAAGAGAAGAAAATCACAAAGGAATTAATTGGAAAGATGGGCCCTGGAAAGCTGAGAATAAGTACTGACTGTACAATTTCTAGCTTATGGTTCAGGGCAAGTTCTTAATCTCCTAAACCTAAGTTACCTCATATGTATGATAGACATGATAACACAGGATCATTTTGAGAAGAAAAAGAATTTGTGTATATGAAATTCTTTTATATTTTAAAACATCATTCATGTGTAATCATTTATTGGACATCTTCAAAGATTGTATCCAAATGTGGGATGTCAAAAAGGATCCAAAAATCTTCTGGTAGCCTTTGCCTGATGTTTATGTAAAAGTGCACTTGAAAATGTCCTCTATAGAAGTACCTTTCAAGTTTTTATGCACATGCAGATAACCTCCAGATTCTGGTTCAGTGGGTCAAGGATGGGTCCTATGATTCAACACAGCTCAAAATATGAGCCAGGATCTGTGCCTGCCTTTGAACCCTTGTCTCTGGTCCATAGCAATGAGATAAGGAGCTTGTACCAGAAGATGAATCAACACGATGATTCCTTAATAAAGAAAGTCTAGTTATGGAAAAATGTCAGCTGTACAAAACAGAGTACTTGGTGATGCAGATAATTTCCATCTGGCCAAAACTCCTTATCTCAGTGAGAACTGGGAAACAATCAGTTCTGTCAGGCACTTTGAGTAGCACTGTTTAGACTGATACGGGGGAAAGCATTTAAAATGTCACTTTATTTTTCGTTTGTTGTAAAATCAGTGTCAATCTGAAGTCTCTCAAGCAATGGTGCTTTGGGAAAAAGCGCTATTATATAATGATTAATCAGCAAAATGTTGGACTCTAAGAGCTCTGAGTCAAAATTCCTGTTCTGCCACTTATTAGCAGTATGATTAGGCAAATTTTTAACTTCTCTAAACCTCATTTTTCTCAGCTGCAAAATGAAAATAATGATACTTATCTTCATAGATACCTTTCTCATTAATTTACCCTTTCAACAAATATGCATTGCATTCTAAATAATGGGGTTAGTAGAAGTGAATAAGACAAAGTTCCTATTAGAAGCAGGACTGTGGTCATGATCAAATGAGAAAATAAATATGAAAGAACTTGGCAGTAACCATTCTTTTCCCATCTCCATTTTTCTCTCTCTCTAAACATACACCCAAACTCCTAATTAAATATGGACATGGTGAATTATGCTTGATCTTCAATGCTATTATGAAAACAAAATCTGAGATAATGAAACAACATCTAATAGGCAGTATTAAAGGCATATTCTTTGAGGGCAAGCTGAGCAGAGTCTAAAGCCTAGGTTTAACAGACTCTAAACTATGAAATATTGGGTATGTTACTTAACCTCCCTAACTTAAATTTCCTCCTCTCAACACAAGGATGATAAGTTATATTTCATAGTACTGTTCAGAAATAACTGATATGTAAAGACCTTGGTGCACAGAAAGCACTCAAAAACTTGTAGCTCTTTACTTACTAAGGGCCCAATTCTGGATTAGACTACTTAGAGAAATTTGGCATGGATTGTTGTAACCTTGATAGTTTGCTCCCCAAGGAAAAGGACTGTACATGATTTCCAATATATTTCTAATGCACATTTTAGATGATGACACTAATATTTATTCAACATTTGTTTAAAGAAAAGAAGGGAGAGATCAGAGGAAGATAGAAGGAAGGGAGAAAAAGAAAATTGCAGGATGACAGAGGCCTCAGTTCATGGATGCGATCACATAATGCCATCAATGTGATCAGATTGACATCAGGTCATTGTACTAATGTTACCACAGTCAACACAACATGTATCTCCCTTTCCACTAGCCTAGCCTAACATGGGGAATGATTGATAGACCAGTAGTATGTGTGTATCTAGGTGCATGGATTGTTTTATCATTAGTATCATTTTTCTGTCATTCATCCTATGGGCAAATGAGGATTGAAGTTAATATCACTTTAAGTCTGTGACCCACATAGTACCTAAATGCCAGCACTTGACAGTGATTTCCTAAAAACATAGCCTTCATATACATCCAAAAAAAAATTCCTTCTCTTAAGGTTATGACTTTGTTCTTCCTTGTAATATGAGACCCCTGAAAAAAAAAATTTAAAGCTATCTAGTGCTACTCTGTATGTTAAGGAATTGTAAAGACACTAAATAATCCAGGGAATAGTTTACAATTTCTTTCTTAAAAACATCTGAGCTTAAAAAAATCAAAACTTCTCTCATTGTCCCACTTTGATGTGTACTCATACAGAGAAGAGTTTTTCTTACGTCCAAACAACATAGCCATGCCTTAAAGTAAGATAAGCCTGTTTCCTATTATTTGTTCTGGTCTTCTATAGGCACAGAAAGCAGGTAAGCCTCCTCTTTTTTAGGGCCAGTCAGAGCTGAATTGTAAAGTGTTATTAGAATGTCCTCCATATCACTGTCTTTACCCACTTTTCACTTCCATTTAGGGGTCTATCGCTCTCAGGACCTCTGAGGAGGCCCCCTGGTGGTGGTAGTATCTTCCTACCCCAAGCACTTATACACATTCTGTCACCTGGCCCCTCCCTCCCATGAAGAAATGCAATGCACTCTAGGAAAACTTCCCCTTTAAATCTGTCCTACTTCCCTTTATTTCACTTCTCCAAATATTAACAAATAAATTAGGAAGTGCCAAAGCTCTATGAAATAAAGCCATTTATATTTTAAGCAAATTATTTTGAAATCTTCAGAATCTTAGAGATTTTACTACGATGATCATTACTGCCAAACACACAACCAGCCCTTTTTGCTAGCTGGTTTCAAAATTATACTAAAGACAGAATGTGGTAAACTCCATAACAGAAATCTAAACATAATACTATGGACATTGAACAGGGAGAGGAAAAGGTTATTCCTGGCTATGAAAAGTCACAGAAGAATTCTTAGAAGAGTTAATATATGCAGAGGACATTAAAGAGTGATTAGGATTCCTACAGATTGAGACAATCAAGAGGTTATTGTTCCATGTACCTACGGCTAACTAATCTATGACAAAGGAGGTAAGAATATACAATGGAGAAAAGACAGTCTCTTCAATAAGTGGTGCTGGGAAAACTGGACAGTTACATGTAAAAGAATGAGATTCAAACACTTCCTCACACCATATGTAAAACTAAACTCAAAATGGATTACAGATGTAAATGTAAGACCTGAAACCAAAAAACTCCTAGAAGAGAACATAGGCAGAACACTGTTGGACATAAATCGAAGCAATATTTTTTGGAACCATCTCCTAAGGCAAAAGAAATAAAAGCAAAAATAAACAAATGGGACCCAATTAATCTTAAAAGCTTTTACAAAGAAAGGAAACCATTGACAAAATGAAAAGACAACCTATGGAATGGGATAAAATATTTGCAAATAATATGACCAACAAGGAATTAGTATCAAAATATATAAACAGCACATATAACTCAATATAAAAAAAACCCAATCAGAAAATGGGCAGAAAACCTGAACAGACATTTTTCCAAAGAAGACATACAGGTGGTCAACAGGCACATGAAAAGATGCTCAGCATCACTAATTATTAGAGAAATGCAAATCAAAACAGTAATGAGGTATCACCTCACACCTGTCAGAATGGCTCTCATCAAAAAGTCTACAAATAACAAATGTTGGCAAGGATGTGGAGAAAACGGAACACTGGTACACTGTTGGTGGGAATATAAATTGGTCCAGCCACTATGAAAAACAGTATGGAGGTTCCTCAAAAAACTAAAAACAGAACTACCATATGATCCAGCAATTCTACTACTCAGTATACATCTGGAAAGAAATAAAAACACTATTCTGAAAAGATACATGCACTCCTATGTTCACAGCAGCACTATTTACAATAGCCAAGATATGGAAGCAATCAAAGTGTCCATCAACAGACAAATGGATAAAGAAGATGTGATATAATATATCACAATGTAATATATATATTCCATTGGAATGGATATATATATTATACACAATGGAATATTACTCAACCATCAAAAGAGTGAAATTCTGCTGTTTTCAGCAAGGTTGATGGACCTAGAGAATACTATGCTTAGTGAAATAAGTCAGATAGAGAAAGATAAGTACTGTATGATATCACTTATATGTAGAGTCTAAAAAAATAATACAAATGAATGTATATAGCAAAACAGAAACAGACTCATACATAAAGAAAACAAATTAGTGGTTACCATATTGGAGAAAGAAGGGGGGGCAAGTTTGGGGTATGAGACTAAGAGATTCAAACTACTATGTATAAAATAGATAAGCAACAAGGATATTTTGTATGGCATAAGGAATTATAGCCATTATCTTGTAATAACTTTTTACAGAGTATAATCTGTAAAAATGCCAAATCACTAGGCTGTATGGCCGAAACTAATGTAAAATTATAAATCAACAGCTATACTTCAATACAAAAAGAGGTCATTGTTATATCACTTTTCCTCAATATGATGCAGTATTGCATTTAAAGTTTATGCAGTTTGACTTGTGATGATTAAGAACCCATGTAAATATATATTGCCACCATATAGCTCCTCAAAGTAAGAAGTGCAATGTATTTTGTAAATTCATTATGAAAATGATTGAAACAAAATCTAAACCTTTCAAGAAGCTCAGCTTATTATGTAATAGTCTCAGATAAGGAGAAAGGGAAAAAAAGCAGTGAGGAGGAAGATTAAAAATTACTCAAATCACTGAACACCAATGAAAAAATTGAGAAAGTATAGTTTAGCACACTTCTTATTTATAAAATCAGATATATTTAGAAGAAGATGGGGGATACACAGTGGATGCTATTGCTGTGAGCACTGATTTTCTCTGTCTCCTATCCACTGCAGGCAAAATTATAGCTCTTGGAAATCTGATTGTCCTCTGCTAAACACTATAATTTCTATTATAATTGGCCAATAAATAACAACATAAATTAATTGTTCTATTTAAATACTAATGAGATTCATTTCCATTGAGCTTTGGCATATTTCACATAGGCATTAATGTGTCTCAAATCAAGGAAATAAAGTAAACTACAGCAACCTTATGGACATTTTTAGCTTGTAGAGCACATCTTTGCAGTGATACTTAAATAAGCCTGCTTTATATGGAAATTTGGGTGTGTTCAAGCTACTGAGTATATTTTTATTCAGTAAGGTTTTTTTTATAGTTCAATTGCTCCTTAGTCTGTGATCAATGTCATGCTTATTTTCATATGTAGTTAGAAAACTAACATTTACATAGAATAAGAAAAAAGAAGAGCAGCAGTAAAAAAAGATTTTTAAAAGCTAACAATGAAGTCATCAGTACAGAATTACTTTAAGCTCCTCTATCACGGAGGGGGACAGAAAATTATTCGACAATCATATATATGACTAAGAAAATAAAAACAGTACTGCTAATGCCAAACATTGTGATTCTGGTAAACCTTGGAGTTTGCACACAGAATATGAGTATAATCTGGCTACTTTACACTTATTTCTATTATAATTTTTGCAGACTTTCTAAAAAACTTCAGAAAATGAGAAACTCATCACCACATGAATTTTGATTTATAGCTCCATTTGAAAAAGAACGGTCAGGGGCTTCCCTGGTGGCACAGTGGTTAAGAATCCACCTGCCAATGCAGGGGACATGGGTTCGAGGCCTGGTCCGGGAAGATCCCACATGCCGCGGAGCAACTAAGCCCATGCACCACAACTACTGAGCCTGCACTCTACAGCCTGTGAGTCACAACTATGGAGCCCGTGTGCCACAACTACCGAAGCCCATGCACCCTAGGGCCTGTGCTCTGCAACAAGAGAAGCCACCACAATGAGAAGCCCGTGCACTGCAATGAAAGGAGCCCCTGCTCACTGCAAACAGAGAAAGCCTTGCACAGCAATGAAGAACCACAGCAGCCAAAAGTAAATAAATAAATTTATTTAAAAAAAATAAATGTTTACTGGTATTTCCATTGGCTGCAAATACAACAGAAGTGCAACCAGAGGCCAAAAATGTATGTTTTCAAGGTCAAACACTAAGTCAGGGGCTACTGAAGCAAGATAAAATTTATTTTTATCTAAGTAACCTACTACAGTTTAGTCATCGAGTTATTAGAAAGGCACTTATGATAATAGCCATGAAAGACTCAGATCTTATATTTGTAGAGAATGTTGGTGCTCTCTATTAGTGCAAACCCTTCCGTTATACGATTCCTTTCTTTTGAATAGCTGTTAAATTGTTAGTCAATTTGGCTTGAACAATTCCAGTGAAAGGAAACTCAGGGAACTCATAAATCACCAAGAGCAAATTTCTACCTATTAATCCTGATTTTTTCTAGGGCAGGAGGGGGAAGCAAGCAAACAAAAAGGAAAAGCTTATTACTTCTAGATAACAGGTCTTCAATTATGTAAAGACGCCTTGATAAGATCTTAGAGAATGATACTTATGGAGTCAACCTAACATTTGTTGAGATTATATATTCAGGTCCTACTGAAGCGTTTATTAAGATCGGCAATGAAAAAGTTTGTGGTTAATGAGATTGATTCCAGGCCTTCACACAATCAATCTATTTAATAAACACTATCCATATACCAGGTATTGCTTAAGACGTGAGCACCTGGAGTAAATGAAATGTGCTCTTTGCCCTTATGAAGCTTTTGGAAGGAAAGGCAGATTTTTTTTTTTTTTTTTTTTTTTTTTGGTGGTACGCAGGCCTCTCACTGTTGTGGCCTCTCCCGTTGCAGAGCACAGGCTCCTGACACGCAGGCTCAGCGGCCATGGCTCACGGGCCCAGCCGCTCCGCAGCATGTGGGATCTTCCCGGACCAGGGCACGAACCCATGTCCCCTGCATCGGCAGGCGGACTCCCAACCACTGCGCCACCAGAGAAGCCCACATATTTGATAATTGAATGAATGAGTGAATTAATTTTTTTTTTAAATCATGTTCCCCACCACATAGTGAAGTATATATTTATATGAATTTCCCACAAGAGATAACTGAAGGAGACAAGACTGGAGACAGGGAAACCCAGCTGTTGCAGAAAGATGAGATGATTATGGCCTACATTAGTGGAACGGCAGCAGGGGTGGGAGATAAAAACAGTAGAACACAATGAAAAGATGAATGCTGAGAGAGTGAGACAAAGGAGGAAATAATGCCACCAAACTTCTCAAAAACTGCATGGATGTTAGTACTGTCCCTGAGACAGAAGGACTATATGTAGGGGAAAGACGGAAACTTTGTTTTTAGACCTATTAATTTTGCAATATCTTGAAATATCCAAATAAATATATTATTTGATTATACGGTCCAAAGTTCAGAAAAGAAATTTATACTTTAAAAATCATCACCAAGAGCCCTGAACCAAGATGGCAGAGTAGAAGGACATGCTCTCACTCCCTCTTGTGAGAACACCAGAATCACAGCTAGCTGCTGGTCAATCATTGACAGTAGGACACTGGAACTCACCAAAAAAGATACCCCACATCCAAAGACAAAGGAGAAGCCACAATGAGACAGTATGAGGGGTGCAATCACAGTAAAAGCAAATCCCGTAACTGCTGGATGGGTGACCCACAGACTGGAGAACACTTATACCACAGAAGTCCACCCACTGGAGTGAAGGTTCTGAGCCCCATGTCAGGCTTCCCAACCTGGGGATCTGGCAACGGGAGGAGGAATTCCTAGAGAATCAGACTTTGAAGGCTAGTGGGATTTGATTGCAGAACTTCGACAGGACTGGGGGAAGCAGAGACTCCACTCTTGGAGGGCACATACAAGGTAGTGTATGCATCGGGACCCAGGGGAAGGAGCAGTGACCCCAGGGGAGACTGAACCAGACCTACATTCTAGTGTTGGAGGGTCTCCTGCATAGGCGGGGGTGGCTGTGGCTCACCGTGGGGACAATGACACTGGCAGCAAAAGTTCCGGGAAGTATTTCTTGACGTGAGCCCTCCCAGAGTCCACCACTAGCCCCACCAAAGAGCCAAGGTAGGCTCCACTATTGGGTTGCCTCAGGACAAACAACCAACAGGGAGGGAACCCAGCCCCACCCATAAGCAGTCAACCGGATTACAGTTTTACTGAGCTCTACCCACAAGAGCAACAGTCAGCTCTACCCACCACCAGTCCCTCCCATCAGGAAACTTGCACAAGCCTCTTAGATAGCTGCATCCACCAGAGGGTAGACAGCAGAAGCAAGAACTACAATCCTGCAGCCTGTGGAACGAAAACCACATTCACAGAAAGATAAACAAGATGAAAAGACAGAGGGCTATGTACCAGATGAAGGAACAAGATAAAACCCCAGAAAAACAACTAAATGAAGTGGAGATAGGCAACCTTCCACAAAAAGAATTCAGAATAATGATAGTGAAGATGATCCAGGACCTCAGAAAAAGAATGGAGGCAAAGATTGAGAAGATGCAAGAAATGTTTAACAAAGACCTAGAAGAATTAAAGAACAAACAAACAGAGATGAACAATACAATAACTGAAATGAAAAATACACTACAAGGAATCAATAGCAGAATAACTGAGGCAGAAGAATGGATAAGTGACCTGGAAGACAGAATGGTGGAATTTACTGCTGCAGAACACAATAAAGAAAAAAGAATGAAAAGAAATAAAGACAGCCTAAGAGACCTCTGGGACAACATTAAGCGCAACAACATTCGCATTATAGGGGTCCCAGAAGGAGAACAGAGAGAGAAAGGACCAGAGAAAATATTTGAAGAGATTATAGTCGAAAACTTCCCTAACATGGGAAAGGAAATAGCCACCCAAGTCCAGGAAGCACAGAGAGTCCCAAACAGGATAAACCCAAGGAGAAACACATGGAGACACATTGTCTTTAATTTTTGCCAATTTGAGTACTAAGAAAAATTATAGAAAGCAGCAAGGGAAAAATCACAAATAATATACAAGGGAACTCCCATAAGGTTAACAGCTGATTTCTCAGCAGAAACTCTACAAGCCAGAAGGGAGTGGCATGATATACTTAAAGGGATGAAGGGAAGAACCTACAACAAAAGATTACTCTACCTGGCAAGGATCTCATTCAGATTCGATGGAGAAATCAAAAGCTTTACAGACAAGCAAAAGCTAAGAGAATTCAGCACCACCAAACCAGCTCTACACAAATGCTAAAGGAACTTCTCTAAGTGGGAAACACAAGAGAAGAAAAGGACCTAAAAAAACAAAATCAAAACAATTAAGAGGGGCTTCCCTGGTGGCGCAGTGGTTGGGAGTCCGCCTGCCGATGCAGGGGACACGGGTTCATGCCCCGGTCCCGGAGGATCCCACATGCCGCGGAGCGGCTGGGCCCGCGAGCCATGGCCGCGGGGCCTGTGTGTCCGGAGCCTGTGCTCCGCAACGGGAGAGGCCACAGCAGTGAGAGGCCCGCGTACAGCAAAAAAAAAAAAAAAAAACAATTAAGAAAATGATCATAGGAACATACATATCAATAATTACCTTAAACGTGAATGGATTAAATGCTCCAACCAAAAGACACAGACTGGCTGAATGGATACAAAAACAAGACCCATATATATGCTGTCTACAAGAGACCCACTTCAGACCTAGGGACACATACAGACTGAAAGTGAGGGGATGGAAAAAGATATTCCATGCAAATGGAAATCAAAAGAAAGCTGGAGTAGCAATATTCATATCAGATAAAATAGACTTTAAAATGAAGATGGTACAAGAGACAAGGAAGGACACTACATAATGATCAAGGGATCAATCCAAGAAGAAGATATAACAATTATATAGGCACCAAACATAGGAACACCTCAATACATAAGGCAATTGAAACAGCTCTAAAAGAGGAAATTTACAGTAACACAATCATAGTGGGGGACTTTAACACCTCACTTACACCAATGCACAGATCATCCAAAAGGAAAATAAATAAGGAAACAGAAGCTTTAAATGACACAATGGACCAGATAGATTTAATTGATATTTATAGGACATTCCATCCAAAAATAGCAGATTACACTTTCTTCTCAAATGCATATGGAAAATTCTCCAGGAAAGATCACATCTTGGGTCACAAATCAAGCCTCAGTAAATTTGAAATTGAAAATTGAAATCATATCAAGCATCTTTTGTGATCATAATGCTATGAGATTAGAAATGAATTACAGGGGAAAAAAAAGTAAAAAGCAGGAACACATGGAGGTTAAACAATACATTACTAAATAACCAAGAGATCACTGAAGAAATCAAAGAGGAAATCAAAGAATACTTAGAGACATATGACAATGAAAACACGATGATCCAAAACCTATGGGATGCAGCAAAAGAAGTTCTAGAAGGAAGTTTATAGCTATACAAGCCTAGCTCAAGAAACAAGAAAAATCTCAAACAATCTAATCTTACACCTGAAGGAACTAGAGAAAGAAGAACAAACAAAACCCAAAGTTAGCAGAAGGAAAGAAATCATAAAGATTAGAGCAGAAATAAATGAAACAGAAACAAAGAAAACAATAGCAAACATCAATAAAACTAAAAGCTGGTTCTTTGAGAAGATAAACAAAATTGATAAACCATTAGCCAGACTCATCAAGAAAAAGAGGGAGAGGACTCAAATCAATAAAATTAGAAATGAAAGAGGAGAAGTTACAACAGACACTGCAGAAATACAAAGCATCCTAAGAGACAACTACAAGCAACCCTTTGCCAATAAAATGGACAACCTGGAAGAAATGGGCAAATTCTTAGAAAGGTATAACTTCCCAAGACTGAACCAGGAAGATAGAAATTATGAACAGACTAATCACAAGTCATGAAATTGAAACTGTGATTAAAAATCTTCCAAGAAACAAAAGTCCAGGACCAGATGGCTTCACAGGTGAATTCTATCAAACATTTAGAGAAGAGCTAACACCCATCCTTCTCAAACTCTTCCAAAAAACTGTGGAGGAAGGAACACTCCCAAACTCATTCTATGAGGCCACCATCAACCTGATACCAAAACCAGACAAAGATACTACAAAAAAAGGAAATTACAGACCAATAACACTGATGAATATAGATGCAAAAATCCTCAACAAAACACTAGCAGATAGTATCCAACAACACATTAAAAGGATCATACACCATGATCAAGTGGGATTTATCCCAGTGATGCAAGGATTCTTCAATACACGCAAATCAATCAATGTGATATATATTAATAAATTGAATAATAAAAAACATAGGATCATCTCGACAGATGTAGAAAAAGCTTTTGACAAAATTCAACACTCATTTATGATTCAAACTCTCTGTAAAGTGGGTATAGAGGGAACCTACCTCAATATAATAAAGGCAATATACGACAGACGCACAGCAAACATCATTCTCAATGGTGAAAAACTGAAAGCATTTCCTCTAAGATCAGGAACAAGACAAGGATATCCACTCTCACCACTATTATTCAACATGGTTTTGGAAGTCCTAGCCACGGCAATCAGAGAATAAAAAGAAATAAAAGGAATATAAATTGGAAAAGAAGAAGAAAAACTGTCGCTGTTTGCAGATGACATGATACTATACATAGAGATTCCTAAAGATGCCACCAGAAAACTACTAGAGCTAATCAATGAATTTGGTAATGTTGCAGGATATAAAATTAATGCACAGAAATCTCTTGCATTCCTATATACTAATGAGGAAAAATCTGAAAGAGAAATTAAGGAAACACTCCCATTTACCACTGCAACAAAAAGAATAAAATACCTAGGAATAAACTTACCTAGGGAGATAAAAGACCTGTATGCAGAAAACTATAAGACACTGATGAAAAAAATTAAAGATGATACCAACAGATGGAGAGATATACCATGTTCTTGGATTGGAAGAATCGATATTGTGAAAATGTCTATACTACCCAAAGCAATCTACAGATTCAGTGCAATCCCTATCAAATTACCAATGGACTTTTTTTACAGAACTAGAACAAAAAATCTTAAAATTTGTATGGAGACACAAAAGACCCCGAATAGACAATGCAGTCCTGCGGGAAAAAAATGGAGCTGGAGGAATCAGACTCCCTTACTTCACACTATACTACAAAGCTACAGTACTCAAGACAATATGGTACTGGTGCAAAAACAGAAACATAGATCAATGGAACAAGATGGAAAGCCCAGAGATAAACCCACGCAACTATACTCAACTAATCTATGACAAAGGAGGCAAGGATATACAATGGAGAAAAGACAGTCTCTTCCATAAGTGGTGCTGGGAAAACTGGACAGCTACATGTAAAAGAATGAAATTAGAACACTCCCTAACACCATACACAAAAATAAACTCAAAATGGATGACAGACCTAAATGTAAGACCAGACAGTATAAAACTCTTAGAGGAAAACAAAGGAAGAACATTCTTTGACATAAATCACAGCAAGATCTTTTTTGATCCACCTCATAGAGTAATGGAAATAAAAACAAAAATAAACAAATGGGACCTAATGAAACTTAAAAGCTTTTGCACAGCAAAGGAAACCATAAACAAGATGAAAAGACAACCCTCAGAATGGGAGTAAATATTTGCAAATGAATCAATGGACACAGGATTAATCTCCAAAATATATAAACAGCTCATGCAGCTCAATATGAAAAAAAAAACCCAATCCCAAAATGGGAAGAAGACCTAAATAGATATTTCTCCAAAGAAGACATACAGATGGCCAAGAAGGACATTAAAAGCTGCTCAACATCACTAATTATTAGAGAAATGCAAATCAAAACTACAATGAGGTACCACCTCACACCAGTTAGAATGTGCGTCATCAGAAAATCTACAAACAACAAATGCTGGAGAGGGTGTGGAGAAAAGGGAACCCTCTTGCACTGTTGGTGGGAATGTAAATTGATATAGCCACTATGGAGAACAGTATGGAGGTTCCTTAGAAAACTAAATATAAAATTACCATATGATCCAGCAATCCCACTACTGGGCATATACCCTGAGAAAACCATAATTCAAAAAGACACATGCACCCCAATGTTCACTGCAGCACTATTTACAGTAGCCAGGTCATGGAAGCAAGCTAAATGCCTATCGACAGATGAATGGATAAAGAGGATGTGGTACATATATACAAGGGAATACTACTCAGCCATATAAAGGAATGAAATTGGGTCATTTGTTGAGACATTGATGGATCTAGCGACTGTCATACAGAGTGAAGTTAAGTCAGAAAGAGAAAAACAAATATTGTATATTAACGCATATATGTGGAACCTAGAAAAATGGTATAGATGAACTGGTTTGCAGGGCAGAAATTGAGACACAGATGTAGAGAACAAACGTATGGACACCAAGGGGGGAAAGCAGAGGGTGGTGGTGGTGGTGTGATGAATTGGGCGATTCGGATTGACATATATACACTGATGTGTATAAAATTGATGACTAATAAGAACCTGCTGTATAAAAAAATGAAATTAAATTAAAAAATTTAAAAAATAATCACCATGTAAATGACAATGAAGTTATGAGTGGATGAGATCAGCAATCCAGTGAAAGAAGAAGGATCAATAAAAAATCTTAAGTTATACCAACATGTAAGAGTTGTCAAGAGGAGGAACTAGCTGTTGAGGCTTAAAAAAAGAGCTGTCAGAAGTTATAAGAGAATTGGAAGATTATCATATCAAGAAAAAGAAAAAGAAAAAAGGTATTTCAAGGAGGCAGTGAATGACAATGTCCAGTGTTGCTGAGAGGTTAGTTAAAATATATATTGAAAGACTGAGAGCTATCCAGAACAGTGGCATGCCAATGTTTGGTGCTCTGTTTAATGGAAGTTTCAGTGTAGTGGTCAGGTCAGAAATGAGACTGGAATAGAACAAAGTCAGAGGTGAGTAAGTGGAGGCAACCACTACCATTGTATTTCAAAAAGTTTCACTGTTATGGAGATGGAAAAGAGAGGGTGGGTAGCTTTGAAACCACAGTAGGGGGTAAGGGTAGGGAGAGGGATGGACAATTAAATTTTAGATATTAAAAATTTTGGTAAATGTGGCTTCTAAGACTTTGTCTAACCTGTAATAAGTGTATAAAATCAGTAAAGCCTTGTTTCATTAATAAAAATTTCTTTCTAGATTTGCAGCTTCAATTCCAGGATGTAGTGAGCTAGAAGAGGAATCCCTAACACTTTACAATAAAAAAGAGTTAGAATATCTTCAAATTCGTGACTTTTTTTTTCAAATTAACCATTCTGAGTTCATTGTAGATTCACATGTGGTTGTAACACATAATACCGAGATCCCTAATATCATGTACCAAGTTTTGCCCAATGATACAAATATTACCTACTGTACCTACTCCTCATGTGCCAAGGTTTCTACTTTTTTCATTTCCTTTCTGTTTAGAAGACTTCTTTTAGTCGTTTTATAGGTTGTCTGCTGGAAACAAATTCTCTTAATTTTCCTCCACCTAATAATGCTTTGATATCCCTTTTATGCCTGAGGGTATTTTCGATGTGCATAGGATTCTGGGTTGCCAATTCATTTATTTCAGCACTTGAAAACATTATGTCAGTTCATTCTGACCTCCACAGTTTCTGATAATAAATCCTCTGTAACTTGAATGATTTTTCCCCTATATGTAAAGTGTCCTTTTTATCTGGCTGCTTTCATGATTTTTATTGTCTGTTTTAATCAAAAGTTAATTATGTTCTGTTTGCATGTATATTTCTTTGCGTTTATCCTGTTTTACATTCACTCAGCTTCTTGAATATATAGACATATCTCTTACCAAATTTGGGGATTTTTCAGCCATTATTCATTCCAGTATTTTTCATCTCTGCCCTTTTTTCCCTCTTTTAGGGGTCTGATGACATGCATGTTAGATCATCTGTAGGGTTTCACAGGACCCTGAAGCTCTATTTATGTGTTTCAACCTATTTTCTATAATTGTTCAGATTAGGTAAAAAAGGGCAATACAAAAGTAAATTAGAAAGGCTAAATATGAATAATAAAAACTTTCAATTTACCCAGAATTAAGGAAAGAGAAAGAAAGAACAAGGAACAAATGAAAAACAGCCAACAAGGTGGCAGAGCTGATTCAACCATATAAATATTTATATTAAATTTGAATTGAGTAAACAGACCAATTAAAAGAGGTTATCAGGGCCTCCCTGGTGGCGCAAGTGGTTGAGAGTCCGCCTGCCGATGCAGGGGATACGGGTTCGTGCCCCGGTCTGGGAGGATCCCATATGCCGCGGAGCGGCTGGGCCCGTGAGCCATGGCCGCTGAGCCTGCGCGTCCGGAGCCTGCGCGTCCGGAGCCTGTGCTCCGCAACGGGGGAGGCCACAACAGTGAGAGGCCCGCATACCGCAAAAAAAAAAAAAAAAAAAAAAAAAAAAAAATAAAAAATAAAAGAGGTTATCAGGTTGCAGGTAAAAGTAAGATCCAACTATATGCTCTCTCCAAGAAACAAGCTTTATATGTTAAAAAAAAACAGGTAAGTAAAAAGTAAAATAATGCACAATAATATACTATGTAAGTATTAATGGAAAGACAGCTGGAGAAGCAGTATTAATAAGAGACAAAATAGACCTAAGAAGAAGGTATGTTATCAAGGATAAAGAGGGACATTACAAAACAATAAAGGGATCAATTATTTAAAAAGACATGACTCCTACATGTGTACACACCTAATAATGGAGCTTCAAATACCTGAGGCAAAATATGATAGAACTGAAATGAGAAACAGAGTAATCCACAATTACAGTTATAAACAAGACACCTCTCCCAGTAATTATTACAAGTAGACAGAAAATAAATAAGAACACAGAAGATGCATGGGATGAAGGGACAAGATGGTGTAGTAAAAAGATCCTGAGCGCCCCTCCTCTCATCAACACACCAAAATCACAACTATTTGCAGAACAGCCATCAATGGAAAAAGACCAGAATCTACCTGTAGATTCTGTAGAATCTACAGATCTGTAGAAAGATCTTCTACAACTAAATGCATAAGGAAGGAACCACAATAAGATGGGCAGGAAGGGCAGATTCACAATAGAGTCAAGTCCCATACCTACAGGTGGATGACTCACAAACTGGAGAATAATTACATTGCAGAGGTTCTCCCAAAGGAGTGAGAGGTATAAGCCCTATGTCAGGCTCCCCAGTCAAGGGGTCCTGCACCAAGAACATGAGCCCCCCTAGAGCATTTGACTTTGAAGGTCATTGAGGCTTAATTTTGGGATTCTCAGAGGGCTGGGGGAAATTGAAACTTCTTAAAGGGTGCACACAAAACCTCACATGCTCTGGGACCCAGGGCAAAGGCAATAACTTGATAGACGCTTGTGTCAGACCTACCTGCTTGTTCTTGGAGAGTCTCCAAGAGAGGAAGGAGGCAACTACAGCTCACCTCAAGGACAGAGAGACTTGCAGCAGTTGTTTTGGGGCACTCCTTCTACCATATGGACACTGGTGCTAGCAAGCACCACTGTAGAATCCTTCCTCTAGCTCTTTAGCCACAGGACCCAGCCCTCCTCTGGTCCAACAGACTGTAGGTGCCAGCACTGGGATGCCTCAGGCCAAAGAACTAAATGGGCTGGGACACAGCCTCACCAATCAGCAGACAGGCTGCCTTAAGATCCCACATGTAGACACAGCCCTGCCCACCAGAAAGCCCAGGACCCATCTCCACCAACTGGTGGGCAGGTACCAGTCCCAGAATCCCCTGGGCTCTGACCCTGCCCTACAGGGAGCCTGCTGTAGACTCTGGACCAGCCTCACCCACCAGGGGACAGACAACAAATGTAAGAAAACCACAATCCTGCAGCCAGTGGACCTGGCCTGCCCACCAGCAGGCCAGGCCCTGCCCTGGGACCAGCTGGACCCTGGCTCTGCCCACTAGGAGGCCAACACAAGAACTGGGACACCCTTTACCCCATAACCAAGGGTGTCAGGAACTGGCCCCCTCCACCAGCAATTCAACACCAGCTTTAGTACCCCTGAGTCCTGCAACCAGAGTCCAGGACCCAGCTCTGCCTGCCAGTAGGCTGGCACTAACCCCAGGACCTAGATTCACCCACCAGTAGGTGAGCAACAGCTCCAGAGTCTTTGGGTCCCTGACTCTGCTGACCAGTGAGCCAGCTCTAGCCCTGGGGTCCCCTGGGGTTCCACAGTCAGCTGACTAATGATCCAGTCCCACCAACCAGTGGCTGGTAGCCACTGCACAAGGCAGGGTCTGGCAATTAACCAGACTGGGGACCAACCAAGCCTACAAGACTGCCCACATAGTTAGCCTGCCACAACAGAAGTACTCACAAAGCCCTCATAGCAGGGACGACTAGAGCATGTAGCATGAATGACAGGAGCGGAGTGCACTGCTGGGATGCACAGCATGTCTCCTACAAAAGGCCACTTCTCCTAGGTCAGGAAATGTAACCAACCACCCAGATACATAAAAATAAAAACAGCATCTTAGGCAAAATGAAGTGACAGAGAAACATGTTCCAGATGAAGGAACAAGATAAAACCTCAGAAAAAGAACTAAGTGAAGTATAGATAGGTAATCTACTCAAGAAAGAGTTCAGGGTAGTGATCATAAAGATGATCAAAGAACTCAGGAGAATAATCGATACATGGGGTAAGAAATCAGAATTTTTTAACAAAGAGTTAGAAAATATAAAAAACAACCAAGCAGATGAATAATACAAAAACTGCAATGAAAAATGCTCTAGAAAGACTCAACAGTAGACTAACCATACAAAGGAACGAATCAGCAAGCTGGAAGACAAAGTAGCGGAAATCACTGATTCTGAACAGAAAAAGTAATGAAAAGAAATGAGGACAGTTTAAGAAACCTCTGGGACAAGATGAAGTGCACTAATATTCGCATTATAGGGGTCCCGGGAGGAGAAAAGAGAGAGAGAGAAGGCCTAAGAACACATCTGAAGATATAAAAGCTGAAAACTTCCCTAACCTGGCAAAGGAAACAGACATCCAAGGCCAGTAAGTGCAGAGAGTCCCATACAGGATTAACCCAAGGAGGAACACACCAAGACATACTGTAACTAAAGTGACAAAAATTAAAGATAAAGAGAGAATAATAAAAGAAGCAAGGGAAAAGGAACAAATAACATACAGTTTACAGCGATACAAGCTTACCTCAGGAAATAAGAAAAATCTCAAATAAACAACCTAACCTTATGCCTAAAGCAACTGGAGAAAGAAGAACAAACAGAACCCAAAGTTAGTAGAAGGAAAGAAATCAAAAAGATTAAAGCAGAAATAAATGAAAGAGATACAAGAAAAAAAAAACAATAGAAAAGATCAATAAAACTACAAGCTGGTTCCTTGAAAAGATAAACAAAATTGATAAACCTTTAGCCAGACTCATCAAGAAAAAAAGGGAGAGAGCTCAAATCAATAAAATTAGAAATGAAAAAGGAGAAGTTACAATGAACACCACAGAAATACAAAGGATCATAAGAGACTACTGCAAGCAACAATAAAATGGACAACTTAGAAGAAATAGACAAATTCTTAGAAAGGTACAATCTCCCAAGACAGAACCAGGAAGAAACAGAAAATATGAACAGACTAATTACCAGTACTGAAATTGAACCAGTAATTTTAAAACTCCCAACAAACAAAAGTCCAGAACCAGATGGCTTCACAGGTGAATTCTACCAAATACTTAGAAGACTTAACACCCATACTTCTGAAACTATTCCAAAAAATTGCAAAGGAAGGAACACTTCCATACTCATTTTATGAGGCCAGCATCACTCTGGTACCAAAACCAGACAAAGATATCACAAAAAAAGAAAATTATGGGCCAATATCACTGATGAACATAGATGCAAAAATCCTCAACAAAATATTAGCAAACTGAATCCAGCTATACATGTAAAGGATCATACACCATAATCAAGTGAGATATATTCCAGGGATACAAGGACCATTCAATATCCTCAAGTCAATCAATGTGACACATCACATTAACAAATTAAAGAAAAAACCCATTTGATCATCTCACAGATGCAGGAAAATCTTTATTTTACAAACTTCAACATCCAGTTATGATAAAAACTCTATAGAAAGTGCGCATAGAGAGAGCATACTTTAGCATAATAAAGGCCATATATGACAAAACCACAGATAACATTATCATACTCGATGAAAATCTGAAAGCATTTCTTGTAAGATCAGGAACAAGACAAGGATACCCATTCTTGCCACTTTTATTCAACATAGTAATGGAAGTCCTAGCCACAGTAATCAGACAAGAAAAAGAAATAAAAGGAATCCAAATTGGAAAGGAAGAAGTAAAACTGTCATTGTTTGCAGATGACATGATACTATACATAGAAAATCTGATAAAACTCTTAGAGGAAAACATAGGCAGGACACTCTTTGACATAAATCACATCAATATCTTTTTGGATCCAACTCCTAGAGTAATGGAAGTAAAAATATAATAAACAAATGGGACTTAATTAAACTTAAAAGCTTTTGCACAGCAAAGGAAAGCATAAACAAAAAGACAACCTAAAGAATGGGAGAAAATACTTGCAAACAATGCAACTGACAAGGGATTAATCTCCAAAATATACAAACAGCCCAGACAGCTCAATATCAAAAAAAACAAACAATCCAATCCAAAAATGGGTAGAAGATCTAAATAGATATTTCTCTAGGGAAGACATACAGATGGCCAAAAGGCACATGAAAAGATGCTCAATGTCACTAATTATTAGAGAAAAGCAAATCAAAACTACAAGGAGGTATCACCTCACACCAGTCAGAATGGCCATCATCAAAATGTTGGTGAGGATGTGGAGAAAAGGCAACCCTTGTATACTGTTGGTGGGAATGTAATTTGGTGCAGTCACTATGGAAAACAGTATGCGGATTGTTCAAAAAACTAAAAATAAAACTACTATATGACCCAGCGATTCCACTCCTGGAAATATATCAGAAGAAAATGAAAACACTAATTAGAAAAGATACATACACCCCATATTCATAGCACCATTATCTGCAATTGCCAAGATATGAAAGCAACCTAAGTGTCCATCAACAGATGGATGGATAAAGAAAATGTGGTATATACATACAATGGAACATTACTCAGCCATAAATAATAATGTCATTTTGCAAATTGGGCCAATATGTATGGACTGGGAGGGTATTATGTTAAGTGAAATAAGTCAGACAGAGAAAAGCAAATATTGTACAATACCACAAACACATGGAATCTAAAAAATAAAACAAACTAGTGAATATAACAAAAAAGAAACAGATTCATAGATATAGAGAAAAAACTAGTAGTTACCAGTAGGGAGAGAGATGGGGGGAGGTGCAAAATAGGGGGAAGGGATTAAGAAGTACAAACTACTATATATAAAATATATAAACTACAGGGATATATTGTACAGCACAGGGAATATAGCCTATATTTTATAATAACTATAAATGGAATATAACCTTTCATCATTGTGAAACACTATGTTGTACATCAACTATACCTCAATTTTTAAAAAAATTTAAAAAGAATACAGAAGACCTGAACATTATCAATCAATTGGACCTAACTGATATTTATAGAGAATTTTACCCAACAGCAATAGAATGTCTCTACAGACCCCTTAGCCATTAAAGAAATAATGACAACAGTACAAACAATACAGTGCCCAAATATTCCACAACTTAGAACAAATGGAACAATTCCTTGACAGATATAAACTACCCAATGTCTATCACTGACTTAGAAATAGATAACTTGAATAGTCCTATATCTATTAGAGAAATTAAATTCAAATTTAAAAACTTTCCAAATAAAACACATATACACATACACACACAGAACTCCAGGTCAACATGGTTTTACTGATGAATTCTGTCAAACGTTTAATTAAGAATTATCATTTCTACACAACTTATTGCATAAAATACAAAGGTAGAGAATACTGTCTAATTCAATTTATGAAGATGCATTTACCCTAAAATTAAAACTCAGAAAAATATAAGAAAATTACAGACCAATATATTTCATGAATATAGCCTCAAAAAATCCTCAACAATATATTGATAAATTGGATCCAGCAATATATACAAAGGTAATGCATCGCTATCAAGTGGGATTTACTCCAGGAATGCAAGGTTGGAGTAGCATTTAAAATCAATTGATACAATTTATTATACTGAAAGAGTAAAGGAGAAAATACACATGACCATCTCAAAAGAAAAACCAAAACAAAATTTTTTGATGAAATTTAACATCCATTCATGATAAAAGCTCTCTTAAAACTAAAATCAGAAAGGAATATTTAAAAAATCTTTAATGGGTATCTCAAAAATCCCACAGCCAGAACCATATGTAATGGTAAAAGACTACTTTCCTATCAATTTTAGAAATAAGGCAAAGATGCCTCTGTCATGATTTCTAATCAACATTATACTATTACAACTTCACAGCTAGTACAACAAAGCAAGAAAAGGTAATAGGCATATAGATCAAAATGAAGATATAAAACTATTTCTGTTTGCAGACAACATGGTTGTCTATATAAATAATCCCAAACAATTTACAATATAGCTCCTAGAACTGAAAACTGAGTTTATTAATGAGCACAACTTACATGCTGATCTTGTATTGTAAGTATTATGAGAGAGAGAAAGAGAGAAATAGAGAAAGAGGAAGAGAAAAAGAAGGGAGGAGACAGGGTCATGCACAGTGCTAGCATGAAGTAAATCCTAATGGCCAAAGAATAAGTTCAACTATATAAAGAAATAACTGAATGAGTAAATTAACATGGGAGAAGGGATCATTCTTTCTTACAGAAAAAAAGTCTAAATAAATAAACATTGCCCTGAAGTTTTTCTTCCTCCCTAGTAGAAAGTAGGTAAACTCTCCTCTTCAGTTCCTATACTTAAAGATTCTGTTGGTTGTTGATGACACAATTATATTTTCATAATCTTATAAATTGAAGCTTGACAATGCATTGTAAATATTTTCGGAAGGAAAGTTAAAACTGCCTCCCTTACTTATAAAAATTTTTATTTCTAATATTGTTCACACACCTGCTACTGCAAAATCCCTTGAGAGAAAAAAAAAGTATTCCACATTTTGGATCTAGAAATGTGACAGTGGAGCAAAGCAACTGGCCTTCAAGATAATGTAATCATCTCTCAATTTCTATTTGCTTTTCTGCTCTCATTACTGTCTCTACAATTTCAGCATCTACCCTAGAGTAGAATGATGGGAGGATCTTTCAACAGGTAGCATCCAAGTGTATATGTCCTCTCAAAGCACTTGAATTTGGTCACTTCTTCAAATGGTTTCTGGAAACACAAAATTTTCTCTGTAAGGAACTATTTCTTATAAGTCCTGCTATGTCAATATTGCTGTCTGCAAAGCACATTATTAAGGCTTGCTTTGATTCAAGCAGACTTTTAACTTATAGTAGTAGCAGTACATAAACATCATATACAAACACACAACAAACTGGTCCCCAAATTTTTTTATGTCATATAGTTTGTTCCTGGCTGAAGAAGAATGATAAAAAGGGACCCACGATCTTTCTGCTTGTGGTTTGTAATTCCATTCCGTTGCATGGCGCTATCATTACTTTCTGAACACACAACTTTAGGATGGGAATAAAACATCATATGCTTGTAATCATTCACAATCTTCACCATTTTTATTCAATTGTCAATGAAATTGCATAACACTTTTAAAATTTTCCCTTCTATAAATATTTCTTCAGGTAAATTCACTACGTTGCTAGTTGTTTGAGACCAAGAACTCTCTCAGCAAACCAGTCAAGCAGAAGCAAGATTTAATTCATCATTACCCACAGAGCTGTCAGATTTAAAGATGATTTCTTATTACTTTAATATGCTCAACTGTACAATGTACACAAAACAAACAGCTAAATTACTAATATCACCAATCTTCAGGTGTACAGCAGAATATAATTCAGGAAGAAGTTTTTCAGTAGATTCTAGATGGAACATTGTACCTAGAATTTATACCGTAAGCAGATCTCAAAAATCCTTCATGTTTATTAAAAGTGGTTGTTGGCTATAGAGATTATTTCAACATGTTTTATTTAAAGTTTAGTCACTGTACATGTAAAACTATAAGGAATTATCTTCTGAAAGCAATCTCGTAAAGTCTATTGTCTTGAAGTTTGATTGATGAGAACAAAATTGTTTTGAATACCTAATTTTCCTACAACTATTTTTCTTCACTCTTTAAATTCCTTATCATTCTTGGATCAAAGATAACTAAACATGAAAATTTTCACTAAATGTTATTTTGGAGGGCTTTTTTTCGCCTTATGAAATTTTGAGCTAGATTATAGTGCTTTAAGTTATCTTTAAATGATAGGAAAATTCCAAATGAATATTTTCCTGCTGGAAACACTCATGGTATAATTGGAAAAGAAAAATACAAATTAAATACAGTATATACAAATTATTTTTAATTTTATTAGTTATAAAACTGAAACCAAGTCTCCTAAAACTGAGTTCTCTGCCAAGTTTACGATTAACCTCTCTATCCAAAACTTGACTCCCTTTCATGTTCCATACCTGTCCCTCCTCAAGATCGAGAAGTATCAAAGAAAAGGGGGTATTATAACCAAGCAGGACCCTATGGGGTCTTCCAGGGATAGACCCCCTCTGCCATGTCCTCCACTTGCCTCTTGTTCGTAGAAAAGCTTTAGTTTCCCAGGCCTTCTGAGTCTCAAATTATTGGCTGAAGAGTTAATGATTAGGAAATATGAAATAGCTGTTGGGCCTGGAAACTGGTAATAATTTAGACTATAAACCAGCCACATAGCAGTCATCAAACTCCCAGCTCCCTGAAAGATAAAGGCCTGACACACATTCCTAAGTTGTTATTATAGGAAGCACACCCCCACCAGATGAAAACTGCTGACTGCCAGCAAATAGACCCCAGACCAGTTGAAACCAGAAGGTTGATAAGGCTCAAAATTTCACCTTGATGCCAACCAATCTGAGAATTCTACACAAGCTGATCACACACGCTGCAGGCCCCTCCCTCACACTGCCTTTAAAACCTTTGTCTCCTAACTGCCAACTTGGAGATGGTCTTAGGACATTTGTCCACCATCATCCCAGGTTCCTAGACTCCTGAGCAAAGCAACTTTTCCTTTTCCACCAACACTTGTTTCTTGAGTATTGGCCATCAAGCAGCTGAACTTGGGTTTGGTACCAGCCTTGTCCAGTTACAAAACACAATTCTGTAAGATCAAAAATAGGATATAATATAAACTCTAGCATTCTGCTTTGAATTTTATAATATTATCAACTTTTTTGGTTTGAAAGCTATGTATGCTTTGAGATGTTATCTAGCTAGCAATCTTCTACTGATAAGAGTGTGCAAAACCCCTAATAATTGTTTTTGTGCACAAACTTAATCACTTTCATCATTAATCATTTTATTATTGCAATAATAAACATACTCTTACACTTCAACTGACATTAAATTTCAGCATAAAGAGCATATAAGGAAATTTTCAGCTTAAGTTACTTATACTTGAAAGTAGGTATTCAGATATAAAACTTATATCTTACTTTCTTTCAGTTGCTCATTTTACTAATATATAATAATTAAATAACACAGTAGCACTGTATTATTTTTCATATGCTGATTGTGATATGTACAACAGGGGTAAGCAAACAATGGCTCATGGGCCAAATCTGGCTCATCTTTGGTCTTGGATTTCCCATCAGCTAAGAATTGCTTTTAAAGTTTTAATTATTTACATTTCAAATGGTTATACAAGCATAACCATAATGCATGAACACAGTATATATGAATATTTCATAAATTTTAGTGTGTGTGTGTGTGTGTGTATATATATATACACACGCACATATATATTACATTTTCCAAAAAGCTTATCTCTAAGTATCATTGTTGATGCTTTTAAAAATATTCAAAAATATTAATCACCAATTGTTGGATGCAAATATATACAGAAATACAGTTGATTTTTTGTGTATTGAACTAGTATTGTAATACATTGAAAAACTCAATTATTGGTTCTACTAGCTTTTTTGTATATAAGATAGACAATCATTTTGTCCTTGAATAATAACAATTTCCCTTTGTCCCAAGACATGAAACTCTGGAAATTATATCAAGAAAGAAGAAAAGAAAATCTCCCCAATGACTCAGGAATAGGGAACAATATCTTACTTCTCCAATTTTCCTTTATTTCAACTGGCTAGCCCCATTCCTCCAAGAATCAGGCCTCACCTTAGCTCAATGGTATATCATAAATTAAATTTTTTTGAAAGGGTTAACAGAGATCAATTGATATAACCCATGTGAAAGTATTTTTAATGCATAATACAAGTTACCTATTAATATTACGTAGGATTGAGATTTCCTGTAATTATTCTGTTTAGTCAGTGTCTTATTATTTTCACATTTTTCTTAACTTGCAAATTTAGTATATTTTCTTTATCTAGAAGCTTTATGAATCATGTCTCACATCATGACCTTTGAAAGCTTACTTATAAAAATGTACCATGCCATTTCATGATTTTTATTTCTTTGAGAAAAAGAGAAAATTTTTAAATGAGTTAAAAGTTTAAAATCATGTTCCACTTTCATGTGAAGTATGTATTTTCAACAAGAAAAATGGAGCTGTTGAATTGAAAGAGCAAATCTTCAAAAGTTTTAGTTCTTAAAATTGTCTAACCTGGCCTCTTGATCACTAAATGCAAACAACCTAAGGAAACTCCCAAGAGATAGTAAATCACATGGATCTTTTCCCTTGCTCAGGCAAGTTTCATACACCTCATGACAGGCTTCAGGTAAGCAATGCACAATGTCTCTCACCAACCAAGGCTGCCTCTTTAGTTTAATTTCCAGCTCCCAAACAGAAAGGCAAAAAGTCTTTAAAGAAATAAAGATAATGGATGGAAGGAGAAAAAGAACAGGGAGAGAGTAAGACCAGAGAAATTGAGTTTTATAGTTAATTTGCATGTGGTTGCATCTATACATTTACTAGTTTTGCCTCTTTCAGAGCTTCATTTTCGTAAAGGCGGGCAGCACGTCTGCCTATAATGAGCATGGCTTTTTTGGTTTTTGCAAAATAATAATTGGTGTGAGAGAGAGAGGTTTATCACAACTTTTCAGCAAAATACATTCCTTCTGTAAACAACACTGATTTCAGTGTGATAGTACAATATGTGGTGCCTTCAAGGAAACTCAGTTTATATAGTCATTAAAAGATATACAAAGCCCCCTCTTCACATGGCTTTAATAATTTATACCAGTCTTTGGTAACTTAAGTGGATGTTTTTGTTTTCAGCTGTGATGAAGCAGTTATAGTCATAGTTAATGAATGAATGAACAATCCCTATGGAGTTGATGGGCTGGATGCCTTTCCCTTTGCTGATTGAATTAATTTACGATTCCAGGCCTCCTGTGCCCACTCACCACGACCCTACAAGCACTTTTTAAAGCAATTATGCCTCCATGCAAAGCCCTTACTGAAACAAACTTTGATGATAAAAATAATAATTTCCTTCAGTTCAGTATCCTGAGTTGTTTCAATGTTTAGCAAACAACTCTCCAGAGCCACTTTCACTCTCTAATTTGTTTTGTTTCATTCGTATTGGAAAGCACAGGACAGAGGTGTTCTGAGAGTTTGTTCTGAGGCTTCTAAGTAATATCTCCTTTTGATGGGATTGATTTTGAAACCCTTCCATGTCACTAGGAAGGCCTTTACTTCATTCACTTGGAACTGTTTCTAATATGGCCTTAAAAATAATTCTCTAAATTTTCCACAGGAGGCAAACAAATATAAATTCTCCAAATATTATTTTTTCCATTTTTGGTAGAGAAAAACTGGCTCTCTATTCAACTCCTCTTTCTTGTTAGAGTTTTTTTTTATTGTCAACAAAACCATAATTGCTATACAAGTCTATAATTTTAAAAGAAAATTTACAAATCCACTTTGTATAGAAAGCTTCCAAAGTGGGGAAAAAAATGTCTCAACTTTGTTAAGTAGCCAACAGAATGTAGTTAAAATTTGAGAAAACACTTTAGGAAGATTTATTTTTTTCAGAAATTGTTATATTTGAAAAACTGGAATACATAGCCTAATTAATGTTTAATGCTGGCAGACAAATGCTAAGGGGAAAGCAGCCAAGTTTCAATGTCTACTCCCTTAAAAAGAAATAGAAACTTCATAATCAATCGACAGAAAGCATTTATTGTACCATCTCCTACATGTCCATCGTTAGTCTATGTGTTGTGGGGAATACAATAGAATGAGAAAACAGAAGCTTCGCCTCATCATAAGACAACATCAAATGATTCACAGAGCTAGCTTATTTTTACTCCAGTGTCTATCAACCTCGACTTACTCTGAACCTAAGATTTTATTAAGAGGTACTCCAATGAAAAATAGAATTTAAACTGACCCATAAAGAATGACTAGGGTCTGAATAAATGAGTGGGGATATTAGAAGAGCATTCAGGAGGGGAGAACCAGAGGCTTACTTTTAGGGCCATTATTTCAGTCTGATTAGAGTTCTGCAAGCTTATCATACAGTAATGGGAAGTTAGGTTGTGTCCGCTATGTCGAATCCAGAAGACATGTAGAAATGCTGTGCTAAGATTCAGAGAGTTACTAAATTTTTTCAACAGGGAAGTGGGGCAATAAAATTGGTGTTTACAACTATTGCAAGAAAGAATTATTGTAAACAGAAAACAAATGAAAAAACTGTGTAGCAGTCCAGGCATGAGGGGATATAAGCATAACTAGGGCTTAGGCTTCAAGAACAAAGAAAAAGGGATAGAAATGGATGACATTTTGAAGAAGGAGATCATTGATGACCCACTGGATATGGGAAATTAAATAAAAGAATTACTACAAAGTGATTTCAAAGAATTCAGCCTAGATAGGAGGAAAGTGTAGGGTTTTTTTGGCAGAATCAGGAAAATTTGGATGAAAAGTTGTTTTAACAAAGGTATGTGTACAAGAGAGAGAAATGTAGCTGAGGTGGTAGAGGGAGAGGATGGATAATATGATGGGTTTTCATTTGTAACATTGATTTAGGGGTGATGGGAAGACATTCAAAGGACGACTTCTAAGTGACAGTTGGAAAAGATACAAGAGTGAAAAACAATGAACTATTCTAGGAAGTCTGAAGCCAACCAGCTGCCATTCAGTGGGTTTTCCTAAAAGGAACAATATCCTTTTTCTTCACCTACTTGATGCTTTATCAATTATTCTCACCTCTACGATTTCTTCCATGCCTACAGCAAGGGGTTGGTGACTAGATCACAGATAAGTAAATTCACTTCATAAATTGTAAAGTGCTATACAAACCTATATGTCATCATTATATCCTATGTTATCGTTATATTTTTATTTTTTAAAGCCATTATATCCATGCTTCTTAAGTGTGAGCTACACAAAAGTGACCTCCTTACAAAGAGTTTTGAAAAGGAGAAGAGAGGTGTAACTCTTTAGTGGAAAGTTGACTAAAACTACCTCTGCCAGGTGATCAAGGTTAACATCAATAGTGATGTCATGTTGACATTATGTAATCTTGATATGATGAAATGAAAATGGCACTTTACCTCTGTTGTCTTCCTCCAAAAAACTCAACCTCAGTCTAATAAAAAAAAATCAGACAATTTCTAATTGAGGGACATTCTACAAAATACTTGAGCAGTACTCTTCAACAGTGGCAAGGTCATCAAAAATGAGGAAATGAGACATTTTCACAGTAAAAAAAGAGCCTAAGGCATCTTGAATGCTGAATGCACTGTGGTATCTTAGGATCCAGGAGCAGAAAAAAGGCGGGGAGCACGAAGTTGAAAAAAAAAAAAAAAAAAAAAGGAAATCTGACTCCTGAAGTATGAAGTTTAGTTAAAAACAATGTTTCAACATCAATTCATTAATTGTGACAAACATCTGGTACCAATGTAAGATGTTAATAATAGGGGAAACTGGAAGTGGGGTACATGTGAGTTCTCTATACTATTTTTGTAAGTTTTCTGAAATCTAGAAGTATTCTAAACTAAAAAGTTTAGCTAAAATTTTTTTTAAAAAATAAGGAAACAGCATAATGCAGGCCAAAGCAGGAGTAGAAGGAAAGAGCGCATTCACTAAGTCATGAAATTTAACACTTTCTTAAAACTTTAGTATAAACTTCCTAACTCAAAAAACCTGTTCAAAGGTAAACTTCTTGAGCAGAACATAAATGCTTGGGATTTAAAGACAAACAAGTTAAATATTCTGGAAATATACTTTGGAAAAATGAAACATAGTTTCTTAAATATTCTAAAGTAGTTGTTCTAATATGACATCTGTTCTAGAATTTGGTTGTCTGACTTTCTAGATATTTATTAAAATAATATTTACATTTGAAGTGCCATTATGAAATTATTCTCCTATAGTGTTTTTGAAATGGGATAGAAAATACATTTTTCAAACCTAATACTTAAATACATAATTAAAGTTTTACTATTTTATACCTCCCTGTTAGATTCAAGACAATCTACTTTGCTTATTTATTACTCAGAATCGCTTTTATTTTTAGTTAACAAAAATGATCTATCGAAGAATAATCTCTAGGAATTACTCTCAAATAGTTAAATAGTCCCTCTAGAAATTACTCTTTGTCCTCCAATTACTATTTTATTCTTTTATTTTCAACTTAGAATATTTAAGACTCATTAATGATAACTAATCTTTCTCTTGAAATTTCCAGTCTGAATTTTAGATACTGAAGTCTCAAGGTCTGGCTAAGAAAATGGAAATAACTGCACAACTTGGATGGGTATATTTTTAGCCTGTTGAAGTCTGCAACTAGGGCTGGGTGCCTGCAAATTAGGTGTCTGTGGCTCCAACCCCAAACCACTATAAGTAGGAGGTTTCATTAAGTTTGAAATGAAAATTAAGCCATATGCAAAGTTTTCATAACAAACAGAACAGAGCTATGACTGTTTGCTGAGTACGAAGGTTAAGGGTGAGGAGCCATGGCAAATGAGATGTTACTAAGAGTAAAACCCTCTACCGCAGCTCATCGGCAACACTTTGTTTCCAAATCCCCAACCCCTAGCTCAGTGTATTCTCTTTCAATAGTGTCTACAAATGTACTGGAAGATGGTATGCCATGATAGACTGAACAAGAGATTCAGCATGCATGTTGGCATTAAAAGATTTGGAGAAGTCTTTTAGTTAAAAAAGTAACCTTGTTTAAAATTGAATTTTCCAAGATTATTGATATCGTGCAACATCTTTTTTTTTAAGGATAAAATAAGTTTTTATTTATAGTCTTATAGTAAAGGGGAAGCCTTAACTTGCAAGACAATTCTTCAGCAGTATGTACAACATACTTTTTATCTCCATGGAATGGAATCAAACACGGACTGAGACTATAGAGTATACACTAGAAATCAGCAAATGCCAGGAACAGAGTAGGAAAAAGACAAAGAAATGAGGCCTAAACACACAAAACCCTTCACTGGGATCTGCGGACCGCAGCCAGAACCAGGGCTGGATCACATAATGAGGACAGGTTCCAGGACAGCTGGAAGGGGAGGGGGATGAGGGTGGGGAGGGGTCTGCACTGGGGTGTGGGTTTAGTATGAGGTGAACCGCTCTTGGTATTTACATAGAAAATCAGTTGGCTCTATTTCTTAGAAATACACACAGAAAGAAAGGAAGATTTGATCATTACTATTGATATCGTGCAACATCTTTTTTGAAGTGCTACCTTTTTCCACTTTGAAGAACACCACTGGAGAAAAATCTGTCCTCCATTGTTAGAATCATGGAAAGGACCCAGCTAATGAAAATCGTTGCCATGACGACAGAATAATCCAATCTTGCCCTCTTTCAAAACATCCCCCATACCTCTGACTTCCCATGGCTACAACATTTCAAATTGGCTAAATGGGAGTTTGAATTTTTAAGCATGAATGGATACCTGAAAAGGATTGGGTATTATGTTCCATGAGAGGGGAAGGGTGTCAAACACTAAGTCAGTGGGAAAATAATAAATTTTAAAAATCTATGACATACAAAATTATTTTACACTCGTTTTTTTGTAGGGTTTTTGTTTGTTTTACTTCCCTGTATGGAGATCACTGTGACTGAAAGTTAATAAAGTCAGCAACCGTTCTTGAAAGAAATTTCAGGAATGCCACATTTTTATGCAATCCAGGAATCTAACATGTTTAATAAAACATGGAAGCTATGACCCAGTAGTGGGTAGCAACAAACATTATTTAAAAATAAGTAGAATGTGATAAAACAGAACAGGCTAGAAAATATTACGTATATCATTGCATTAAATAATGGTTTAAGTACATCCATTACAATGCATACACACGTTATCATGTCTTAGTGTTAAAGTTCTTATTATAAGTTTAGAAAAATGCTTGTAAAACATTGATCTAGAATATGATTCAGACATGAAATATTTTTGCACAGCTAAAAATACTATTTAAAAAAAAAGCATTGGACTTTTTTTTTTGTGGAGGAGAATACTACCCTATGGACTAAGAAAGAGAATGTGAAGATTAATGTATATTTAACAATATTACATCTGGCTGGGTTGTCCATTCTTTACATCACATACTACAAAAACAGGAATTGCAGGGATAGTAAGTAGAGCAAGTTCAACAGTGTGTAAGAGAAAGCAATAGACCAGAGAACATAGACAGCAGTAGGGAGTATCCTGAACACCAAAATCTGCACCTGGAGATAGGCGAGCTAGAAGGAATGTCTTAGTGAGAACAGAAGTTGGACTGAAGCAGGGAATTCAGAAAGTGTCAGGAGAGGATCTTGTTTTCATTGTTTGGACAAGTTCAAGCACAAAATTCAAGACTAATGACTAAGATCTGGACTTAAGGAGAAATTCTATGGGAAGAGGGCACTGAAGTAACAAAAAACAAAGGGAATCATGCACCATGTCAATGTGATTCCAAATATGAATAGATGTTAGGCAAGCAAAAATTGCCAGGAGAATAGGAGGGACTTTTAAAGAGAATTCAAATGAAAAGCATGAAAACCAAGTGAATTAAACCAAGTATTAGGTTGGTGTCATTCAGCCGCTAGAAAGAATGGGTCCAGAGGAAGTCAGGAAACAAGTTATATCTGAAAGTAAACAGGGACAGCAATACACATTTATTCATTCCTTAATTCTATTCATATGTTCATGAATTCATTTGTTAATATGCTGATTAACTCACCAACTAAAAAATGTTTATGAAATCTCTAGTGTGTGCCAGGCACAAGTTCAAGATTTGTAGCACCAAAACTTCCGTTCCTTAGAGCAAGTGTCAAATCAGTGTAGGTTTTAGGACAAATCCTAGCATTGCTGCATATAAGATTAAAAGCAAAAAAGAGTGAGATGTTCCTTGATGTAGGCATATGGACATCAAAGAAAGGATACAACCAATAGCTTGAGGTTGAGGTAGAAAACAAAAGATGTAAAGAACAGATAAGTAACTAAAGTAAGGATAACACTTGGGGCTCATTTACAGTAGAACCAAATAGTCCTGTACACCTTAGCATGGCTCAGTTCAAACAATGATATCCATAAAGATAACTCTGATTCATTAAATAAATGTTTATAAGAATAACTGGCATTTCTTAACCATGCATAATGCATATTATATCCATTATCTTATTTAGTCCTTATTGTCAACTTACAATTCCCATTTTATAACTTGGATCATCTCGCTTACAAAAAACAAAGAAACTGATGTTTGGAGATGTTAAGTAACTTACCCATGACTACCTTACTGAATAGAGGGAGTTGGTATTTGAACCTAAGTTTGTGTGACCAAAATTTGGTTGCTTAACTGCCTATCTTATTTTAACATGATCAATATTTAAGGCAGAAAAGTTATATACTTTAGTATATAAATATGTAAATATACTAAAGTATATTTAGTATTTATGGCTTATAGTCCATAAAGAGGTTTGAATATATAAAACAGAAAGTAATTTTAGAGAGTAATTAAAATTCAAAATTAGTGGTGCCACAGGAACTGAAAGAGAGCAATCACTGTATGTTGCAAAAATCGGAAGAAAAATATGGAAAATTTTGGACTTGACCCAGGTTTTGAGGACATGTACATATGTATGAATGGAGAGGAAGGACAGCATATTCATACTGAGGCAAATGTGGAGGTGATGTGGAAGTCAAGAAGCAAGAGCAAAGACTCACAGGTGATGATAAGCATCCTTCGAGGGAAGACCAGGAAGAAGCAGCCCATCTAGTGTGAATAGATGCTACCAGAGAAAAGTGAACCAGGAATTGGAAGAAGTAAAGAGGGCCATATCACAGACCCCATGAAACTAGACCAAGAAGCTTAGCTATCAGTTTATAGATAATGGAAGATGAATGAAATCTTACAGAGAGTGTTTTCATGCTCAACTATTTCTGAGCCTTCACAAGTCTCTCCAAACTCAAACAGTTGTATTATTATTTTTCCTTGTTGTTATTAAGGGGTACTAAATTTAACTTCTCAATGATTAAAAAATAATCCCCTGTATATAATGACAGAGATGCAAATAAAATTTACTTTCAGTTGTTCATAGAATCTGTTGACAAGAGGTCGGATGAGCAAAATAGAAATCATCCAGATCCAATGTCTTGCTCCCTTTTCTAATGCAATTTTCCAGAAAAGTGGATTTTGGAATCCCATGAAAATTTTAGATTTGCTGATCTCAATTCATAACAGCTGCTCAGTTTCCATGTGTTTCCTTAAATCCAGATCCAGCATTCTGATACAATTGATATGTTCTACTTTAATAGATATATGTTTTATGTAAATGTTGATACCTCAGATATCTGAAGTAATCTGTCAGCCTCTGAGGTCAATAATTATTACCTAAACTACTCAAAGATAATTTTAAGGGACTTTAATATCAGGTTACCGTAATTCTGTTATGGTTTTGTTAAAAGAAAATTCAGATTAGGAATATTCCCTCTCTGAGGACCATTTACTCGGGGACAGTTGCCTGAATTAAAAGAAGAAAAAAACCTAGTAACATTTACTTTGTATTTTTACAATACAATAATATTTTGTAGCAAACATTGATATAAGTGTAGGGGAAATTTCATTTATATCTCTGACCAAAGAAACAGCATTATACATCTCTCAATCAAGAGCTCTGTACTGTTATCACTATTCTTAAGTCAAAAGCTAGTTAAAAGCAAACATTTTATTTAATATTATTATTCCAAAATTTCACAAGATTTATAACTACATAGAAGGATCATTCATTCACTTCATAAAAAAATATTTAGAAGGCACCTATTGTAAGCCTGACACTGTCCTAGACCCTTGGGATACAATTATGAACCAAAAAAAGAAAGACGTTTATCAATCTAACAAATATACGTCACTTCAAAATTGTGCCAATTTAAATTTGACTTTTTTGAAAACACTAGAAATTTGATAAATTCCTGGCTGGACACTAAACAAGAAAAATCAAGAAAAAAGATAAAACATAAATTAGCACTAATAAGAATGAAAGACATTAAAAATATAAAATGAAATATAATGAACTTTATGCCAATATGTTCAACAATTTAGATGAAATGGACAAATTCTTAAAAAATAACTAACCAAGCTACCACACAATGAAATACAAGATATGAATAACCTTATATCAATTAAAGAAATTTTATTTGTGGAGTAATTGTCCCACAAACAACATTCTAGTCCCATATGATTTTGCTGGTGAATTCTATCACATCTTAAGAAACAAATAACATTAAACTTACTCAAAGTCTTTCAGAAAATAGAGGAAAAGGAACACTTTGTAACTTGTTTTATTGAGGTCAGAGCTAACAAAATTAAGATTATAAACCAATATATTTTGTGAACATAGACACAAAAATTATTTTTAAACTATTATAAACTTGACTGCAGTAACTTATAAAAAGGATCACACATCATAAACCAGTGGTGTTTTTTCCCCAGAAATTCAAGGTTTAACAATCAGAAAACACTGTACTTCACCATATTAGCAGATTAAAGGAGATAACCATGTAATCATCTCAATAGATTCAGAAAAAGCAGTTGACGAAATTTAACACCTATTCATAAGTAATATTCTGTGTAAATTGGGAAAATCAATTTGATAAAGGGCATCTATGAAAAACTATAGCTAATATCACATTTAATGTGAAATATTAAAACACCCTCCCATAGGGAACAAGGAAAAGATGTTTACTCCTTCTCTATTCATAATTGTGCTGGAGGTCCTAGTCACTTAAATAGGATAATAAAAAGAAATTAAAAACAGATTTTTCTAATGAAAAAATATCTCTACTTGCAGATAACATGAATGTTTATCTAGACAATACTAAGGAATCTACCAAAGTGCTGCTAGAATTGTGGCAAAGTGTGTTTACAAAAATAGTCACTGCAAAAGTTCTGGTACCATATCCTCTTACAGAATCTTGTTACTCCCCCCTGAGAGTCTTTGCCCCTTTCCTCGAAATTGGACAATTTTGTGACTGACTTGAAAAATTAAATGCAGAGGAAGTGATGTGTGACTACTGTGTGACTACCAAAATTGAGTCATAGTAAGTAGTGCATCTTCCACCTGGTGCATACTCTCTCTCTCCCTCCCATTCTTCTCCCCTCCCCCTTTCCTCCCTTCTTCTCTTCAGAGTTTTGCCCTTAGGACCTCACCATAATGTGAAGAAGTCAGGCAGCAATATGAAAAGGCCATGTCTAAATCAAAATACTATCAGGCATTTCTACAATACAATATCACCTCATACCAGTCAGAATGGCCATCATCAAAAAATCTACAAACAATAAATGCTAGAGAGGGTATGGAGAAAAGAGAACCCTCGTGTCCATCAACAGAGGAATGGATAAAGCAGATGTGGTACATATATACAATGGAATATTACTCATTCATAAAAAGAACAAAATAATGCCATTTGCAGCAACATGGATGGACCTAGAGATTGTCACGCTGAGTGAAGTAAGTCAGACACAGAAAGACAAACCTATGACATGGCTTAGAGTCACGGATGTAGAAAACAAACTTATGGTTACTGGGGTATGGGGGGGAGGGATAAACTGGGAGATTGGGATTGACATATACACACTACTATATATAAAATAGATAACTAATAAGAACCTGCTGTATAGCACAGGGAACTCTACTCAATATGCTATAATGGCCTGTATGGGAAAAGAATCTAAAAAAAAAAGAGAGTGGGTATATATATAACTGATTCACGTTGCTGTATACCTGAAACTAACACAACTTTGTAAATCAACTATACTCCAATAAAAATTCAAAAAAAATACTATCAGGCATTTTTGTAGGAATTGATAGTCGGATTCTAGAATTTATATGGCAATACAAATGACATAGAATAACAAAATCTATCTTGGAAAAAAAAAAGAACCAAGTTGGAGGACTTACAATAAATAGTAACAAGACTTACTGTAAAACTATAGAAATCAAGACCAAAAGTAGATCCATGTGGTCACTTAATGTCTGACACAAGTGCCAAAGCAATCCAATGGGGGAGGAGAAAGACTTTTCAACAAGTGGTGTTGAACAACTGAAAATCCATATGGAAAAAAGCGGAGCCTCAACCCCTGCCTCACAACATATAAATATTAATTTGAAGTGGTACAGAGACCTAAACATAAAAGGTAACACTCAACAGCTTTTAGAAGAATACTTATAAAAGAATGTATTCACTACTTAGAGGTAGGTTAATGTTTTTTAGGCATATCACAGAAAACAACCAAAAAAGAAAAAAAAGTGATTAATTAGACTTCATCAAAATTAAAACTTCTCCTCAAAAGCCAGAAATGAAAGCATATGTCCACAAGAAAGCACTGTATAAGAATGTTCAGAGCTGTTTTATTCATAATATTCCCAAATTGGAAACAGCCCAAAAGTCTTTCATCAGAAAATGGCTAAAGAGATTGCTATATATTCATACAATGATCATTAGCTGGCAATTAAAAGGAACAAACTATTAATACATATAACATGAATAAATCTCAAAATCAATTTGCTAAACGAAAAAAAGGCTTATACAAAACAGTTTATACTATATGAGTCAATTTATATAAAAGTTCTAAAATAGGTAAATTAATCTATACCAGAAAGAAATGAGAGCAGGGTTTGCCTTGGGAGTGGTGGGGACAGGGATAGCCTAGGAAAAGGCATGGGGTGGGTACTGTTTGGGGTGATGATAATATATATCATGATATAAGAGTTTGAGTTTCATAAATGAATACACTTTTTAAGACTTATTGAATAGTATAACTGTGTTTTTTATGTTTCATCATGTGTATTACACTTAAAATATACAAATATATATTTGTTTTAATACACACACACACTCAGACACATGCAAACATCAAACTCTAGTTAATGATATACATGCTGAAATTATTTAGGGATTGAGTGTCCTGACATCTGCAACTAATTTCAAATTGCTTTAAAAAAAAACATGGATTGATGAATAAATAGAGGAATGGATAGATGGATTGATATGTGAAAAAGCTAATAGAGCAAAATATTAATTGTAGAATCTTGGTTTTGAGCATGTGTGTTCACTGTATAATTCTTTCCACTTTTATGTAGGTTTAAAATTTTTCATAATAAAATTTGGGGAGAGATTACAATTGTAGAAAGAAAGATATAATGAGGTATGAAGACTTTTATAATGAGACTTGACAGAGTCAGGTAGTGAAGTTTTCCTTCCTTTTTATTTTTTGAGTAGTCTGCTGAGGGCTATATAGAGAATAGTTTCTAGAAGTGGTTCTGCTTTAACAACATTCAAATATGCTTACATCCTAGGGCCTTTCTACTGTTTGTGAAGCATTATCTCTATGAATTTCCAGTCAGTTCTACTCACTTCCCAGGTATCAGTTTAGATACTGTGCTCTTGGAGCAGCCCTCTACACCAGGTTAGGAATCCTGTTCCTCTCTCAGCATTCACCATCATTTGCCTTGTGTCCTTGTTCAGTGCCTTCCTTCCTCAATAGCTATTAAGAGGTATAAGAGCCATGAGTATGTATGTCTTGTTCATCACTGTATTCCCAGTTCATACAGCAGGGCTTGGTACAGAGCAGGCATTAAACATATATTAAATGGATGAATTGTGTTGTGTTAAATATTAAAATCAAATACTGGAGCAAACAGAAAAGTGGACACTATTTACACCAAAGTTTTCATTTCATCTCAGGAAATTCCTGGGCTGCTTAGGATAAGATCATCCAACCTAATTGAAATCCTGGTTCTATAAAATTATCAGAAGACTTTTATGAGAGATTTTTTCCCAACAAAGAAAAGTTAGATGCTCAAATGGGTAATATCCAACTTAAAAAAAAAAATCCAGGACTGGTCATTGTTCTCAACTCACTTCTTATTCTTTTACTCTTTTCCCAGTTTCTTTTTTTGACTTCTCTACCTTATATCGAGGCACGATCACTTTTGGACACAAAGTTCAACATGATGTTAATATAATTCTTTCTGGGGGAAGAAAAATGGCCCACAGGGAATAAACAAGTAAATAACAATCACAATGTAGTAGCTTTTAATCTTTTACTATCAGTAAAGAAAAGAAAACAAGCAAAACCAAAAAACCAACAACTCAGCACACAGGCACAGCACACAGGATAGAAAAAGAAACTGTTATTATTTTGCACCCTTTATACCATAGTCACAGCATGGGTTTGAGAAAGACAACTGCAGGATGTCTACCTTGGGAAACTCAAGAAAAGAAATGCCTTGCAAAGAGGCGAGACAGTTGTTGCAAAACCAAATAAACTCTTTGCTGCAGTCATCACATAGAAAGATTGATGTTGGAAGCAGACATATGGCTCACAGGGGAGGAGTAATGAGATAGAGGCACATGCTGCTGAAGCAGGTGATTTACTGATTAGATTTCAGTGATGTGGTTCATACAATGTTTAGATGGAAATTATCTTAAAGTATACAAAAGAAACAAAACATAGGAGCAGGGGAAATGATTTAGAGCCATAGTCATAATGAAATGGGGCTGAAGTAAGGTTTTTTATAAGACTTCTGTTGGCAAATAAAAGCAATTTGTCATGTGCTATCAAAATCTTAACAGGATTGAGTAGAGCAATCCAAGAGCCAGAAATACAGACGATATGATTATCACTTCATCATATGTTGTTTTCATATATTGATACTTTCATAAAGGTGGACGTAATTATTCATATATAATCTCTTTTATTCTCTATCACAATTATAACTGTATCCTAGAAAATAGGGTTGAGACAGTCTAAATGACTTGCTCAAGGATACAAACCTGCAACCAGGAGAACTGGGGTTCAAAGTTATGGTGTCCACTTACAAAGAAATGTCCTAATCCCCTGCACTGTGCTTCATCTAGTTCCATAGCACTGAAAAGTCATATGCAACTTAGGACATGCTTTATAAGGAAATGAAATCAGTGCATTTAAGTGTTTTATAACATGTGCTTACTTCTCCACATTACATGGAGCTTTGGGTGATGGTCTTGACCATCAAAAAAGCACTTGTTCTGGGCTAGTTACTTGGGATGAGACCTCGTATTGCACTTTGAACTTAAAAAATATTACACTTAAGGAGTCTTGCCTCCTCTGACCCATTTTTTTGATGTTCCCATGATGAAATGCTACATAACCACTATAGTTATTATCATTTTAAACTGGACCATTGACACTG
The DNA here is from genome assembly GCF_025265405.1 of Mesoplodon densirostris. Lineage (NCBI taxonomy): Eukaryota > Metazoa > Chordata > Mammalia > Artiodactyla > Ziphiidae > Mesoplodon > Mesoplodon densirostris. Next base: position 33,709,675 of record NC_082674.1, read on the forward strand.
GCTCTTAAAACATTGAGATACAATGGGAATGTTCGAGGTTTGAAGAAGGAAGTGGTAACACTGTCAAGTTATTCCTGGATAACCCTTCAAATTTGTAAACGTCAAGGCATTTAGAAAGCATATGGACAAACATTATTCCTAGGGAATTGCTTTAGAATAACATGGGTGGCTGAAATACATTTATAGCTGATTGAAATAATTCACTCAGTTTCTGTCTGTTGTGACATAAATAAAACACTACAATCAAGTGTTCTGAATTACACTGATTATTCCATGTGTTATGGTTTGTCAATGGATTTGAAATTTTACTTCTACCAAAGAGTAAACATTTATTATGCAAAGTAAAATTAATAAATTTTTTAGCAATAAAATTGTTTAAAGTACTTCCTTGGTTGAAGAATTAATTTATACAACATCAAGGATTAGTGAAAGAAAATCATTCCATGGGCAGTTTGCTTACATGTGTACTTTGATCAAAGGTTTTTGCTGGACATCATTAATTTTAAGTGAGGTAGCAACATGCCTAACTTAAAAACAGTGGCGAAGTAAAGACTAGCTTTACCTGCTGGCCTGCTAGCTCCTAACAGGGACAAACACTTGTAATAATAATAGTTTATTACTACTAGCTAATAACAGTGCCAACTATGTACCATGAGCTATCTCACTTTTCATGTGTTATTTCATTTGAAAAATAAAAGAGACGTTATAGTGGCATCCAGGATGAGTTCAACAGGAAAAGGGCTCTGAAGGCAGAAAGCTGCATAACAGAGTTCAGTCTTTTTTTTTTTTTTTTTTTTTTGCGGTATGCGGGCCTCTCACTGTTGTGGCCTCCCCCGTTGCGGAGCACAGGCTCCGGACGCGCAGGCTCCGGACGCGCAGGCTCAGCGGCCATGGCTCACGGGCCCAGCCGCTCCGCGGCATATGGGATCCTCCCAGACCGGGGCACGAACCCGTATCCCCTGCATCGGCAGGCGGACTCTCAACCACTTGCGCCACCAGGGAGGCCCCAGAGTTCAGTCTTTAAGCCATCTGTCTGAGCAGCTAGGGGTGGAGAAAATGGAGAAAGGACTCCTTGAGAGTGGTCTCAAGTACAGCTCAGGGAAAGATCTCTGGCCCCTGCTGGGTAGGGAAATCATGAAGTTAAGTACTTCTTGTTCCAAGGTGAACTTGAGACCCAGAAAATAAGGAACACACTAAAAATCAGGTTGTTTAGAAATAACAAGTTCTCTACTCAGATCAATATTGAGAAAAAGTTGTTGGTGGATTTGAAGGAAGCTTTGTAAACAAATTTGAATTTTACAAGAACTGATGAACTGATACTACATCAAGGTGGAGCAATAGTTAATGAAGGAAAGCGACCCAGAAAAAGTTACTTGGGCTTTAAATGTGTGATTGGGTTGATCTTTCTTCTCCTAGGGATAAGGAAAGTTATTTGTACCCTTATTCTAACTTCAAAAGGAATTTACCTTCTCCACAAATCCTATGATCCCAACACTTCAAAAATCACTATCCCTCTGAGCTGCTGAAAAGGTCTTCCTTCTTGTTTGGATCCCATATATGAGTGATATTTACCTTAGTTACCATATTCATCTAATTTCTTAAAGACTTATAGGCACTGTACTAGATGCTAGGAAAACAAGTTTACTTGGCAAATCAGCTTCTAAATAAGGTTCTTCCAGCTCTTTTCCTATTTTCTGTGATATTAGTTATTGGTCCACATCAGTAAGAGCTTTCCTAAATGGAAAAGATAAATAGAACAGACCTTGTGGTAGTAAATCCTTTCACAAAGCTCCAAACATGCAGACATTTAGTAAGCTAAATGCCTTTTTTATGAGACTATTTCAAATCAAGGTCAAACCAGTTGTCCTTGAGCTAAGGGAAGCAGTTGCCCAAACTGACTGACTTTGAGAAAATATGTTTCCATTAGTGTATGTATTTCTTGGCAACCATTTATAGAGAAGATACTATGTTCAAGGCATCAGGAAACTGCTGAGATTAGAGGTGAAAACATAGATAGGATATGGACCCCTCTCTCAAGAGGACACAGCATATGCTTCTAAATGATTGTGATACAAAGTAGAAAGTGGCAAGTGTTTTGAGAGATGAAAATATGCAGGATTAACCTGAGTGTATACACACAAAATTTCAATGTATGTATTTCTACTCGAGTATTCTTTCTCTTTTGTTTGTAACTATGTTAAGTCAGCATTCCTCTGTAAATTACTGTTCTCATTTCAGTAATGGGTTTTAATTCCATCTGACACCTCAAAGGTGATGTAGAGACAGTAGAATATAAATGTATATGCTGAGTAGGCACAGATGGAATATGAAGAGGGGATTTGGCAGGGTCTAAAATGCAAGCAGCTGCTGATGGGAGACAGGGAAAGAGACAGTTTGGTTCAGCAAACTGAGCAGCTCTTAGAACTGAGGTCTGACTGAGTGGTCTTACACACTATAGTAGCATCTGCCATTAAAAACCTCCAAGTTTTAGAGTTCTCATTAAATCAGAGCAGGATGGTTTTGACTATAAGATATTCAGGTTCTTACTCAGTTCTAGGCTCTCAAATTCCACTAGACAAGTGAACTCCATGCACCATGAGGCTGAGTCGCCACTGTGCACCACTGGCACAGGGCTTGGGCTCAGCAGTTGCTCAGAAAACATTGATTCAGTGCATGAATAAGTAATTACTTGGGGGTGGAATTCTAATAATGTCCACCACCTTCTCTCCTTTCTTCTCACCTCCTCCTCTAGGGTGTCCTACCATCCTGATTTGCCCACGACTTTCCCAGTTTTAGCCTTCAAGCCCCACTTCCTGTGAAACCTTCAGTCTTAGGCAAACCAGGATGGTTGGTCAAACTTCCTTCTGCCCACTTTACCTATCTATGCTTCAGATATGTCCATGGCATCTGTGGACCTTACTTAAATCCATTAGAGATATTTAGGACTAAAGACAGTGTTTTAAAGGGTACCTAAAAGTTTGTGAATTTGTTCCTTTGGCTTGTTTATTTCTCCCTGGAATAAGTGAGACAATGTTAAGACATAGATTTTTAACGTCTTTCTCTATTCATATGTGAGTGGATGATCTGCAAATAAACAAGCTCTTCTATTTGCCAAAAGCCATCATCCGCCTGAGTACGTTATGATGTGATAAAAACACAGAACAGGGCTTCCCTGGTGGCACAGTGGTTGAGAGTCTGCCTGCCAATGCAGGGGACGTGGGTGCGTGCCCAGGTCTGGGAGGATCCCACATGCCGCGGAGCAGCTGGGCCCGTGAGCCATGGCCGCTGAGACTGCGCGTCTGGAGCCTGTGCTCCACAACGGGAGAGGCCACAACAGTGAGAGGCCCGCGTACTGCAAGAAAGAAAACGAACAAACAAACAAACAAAAAACACAGAACGTAAGGCTTCAAGTAATTCTTGGAATATCTCACTTGGATTCCAAGCCAAACAGGTGTCATACAGAAAGTCCAAACTGACAGTGAACTGAGACAATCTGGTCACTGCCAGACCAAAGATACTAGGACAGCAGAGAAAACCAAGCTGGCAATGGAAGACCAAAGCCACAAGAGAAATCCAAATATGCACAGAAATCCAAGGAACCATTCTTTAAAAAAAAAAAAAAAAAATTCCCACATGTATCCTGACCTTTAGCTGAACTAGGAATGATTAGAGCCATTCCCCAGTGACTACAAAAGAAATGTCATGCCAGTGCCACCCTCCCAGCTCTGAAAGATGCAAGATGGCATTGCCATCAACTTCCAGACTTTACTCAGAGCTACATGCATTCCAGTGGAACATGAAGTAGTACTTTAGATGGAAGACTAGATTTTAAATAAATCCAGATTTCATGCCTTTCTATAGTATCAAGAATGCCCAGTTATTTACTTGAACATGGAATGTGTGTACAGGGAAAGGAAATACCATTGCACTTTTAAGTACTGTATTATAAGCGAATAATGAATGTCAAATAAAACTGTATTAAAATTTTTAAAAAAAATCAGGGATCTTCACTCTATTTCACTCTGCTACAGGCAGAGGAATTTTACCACTTGGTATTGATGTCTAGCTGAATTAGAAAGAAGCATTTCTCCTTATAGCACTAGTGGGATATTTCATTTATCTGTGATCAACTAGAGAAATTCTGCGATTATTGTAATCCCAGTTTTAAAAAATAAGCATTTTCAGTATAATGTGGTAACTATACTTTTAGCAAAGCAAGTCCAATGAAAGAAATATACAACTACAGTATTTCAGTGCTGGTGGGAAAACTACTTGTTGGATTTAATAAGAGACAGTACGTCTCTCTGCATATGTATGTACTTTAAAGGATCTTCTACCCTAATTTTTCATGAGACGCATATCCACCATAATTTGCTTTTCTGTCTTATTGAGGGATTTACTCACTTATTCATTCAAAAATATATGTTGGGTGCCAGGCACTTAGATACTGGGAATAGAGCAAGAAACCAAACAGACAAAGTTCCTATTACCATGGAATTTACATACTAGAGTCAGGAGAAAGACAATAAGCAAATAAGTAAAATAAGTGGCCAGTCAGAAAGTTACAAATACTTTGGAAAAAAATAAAACAGGTGAGTCTGGATAGGAAAGCAATTGTGAGTTCTCTAGGGCTGGTTTTGAGCCACACTTGAGAAGAGGCCTTTCATCTTTCAGAAGCTCCCATACTTCTACTCCTTTATGTGTTACATGAGAGTTTAAGTGACTAGGTTTCGGTTTTTACTTAGATATTGAACAAAGCAAGAGATACTACTGGAAGGATTTTAATAAAAGAGAAGCAAGGTTAATTATCAAAGTGGTAGATATTCTTTCAAAATCCCAGCCAGGTAGTTCCTTATCCAGCCACAGTGTAGCAGAAAGGGCATGGAATTTGGGATCAAGCTAAACTGGTCTTGAATTTTGATTCAGCCACATCAGCTCTATGTGACCTTAGGAGCATTATTTTAATCACCCTGGGCTTTACTTTCTTTTTTTGTGCTATGGATATAATAGTTGATTCCATGTTTAAAGGGGCTATTACTGTGAATATTAAACATGATAATTAATGACAAGCATCTGGCACTCAGTGGATGCTCTTCATGCTACAGTCATTGTGATACATCGATCTCCCCTTCCATCTTCTGAAATGGACTAACCAAGACTGAGATATGAAAAGGAATCATGATCAAGGTTAATAACTAGCTCAATTAACTGCAACAGAACTGAAGGTCTCAGAAAAATGGGGTGCCTCCACATATTTCTGGATATAGGACAAAATCAGAGGTAATTGTCTAAAACTATGTCTTTGGAGGAGCTTCAAGATGGTGGAAGAGTAAGACACGGAGATCACCTTCCTCCCCACAAATACATCAAAAATACATCTACATGTGGAACAACTTCTACAGAACACCTACTGAACACTGGCAGAATACCTCAGACATCCCAAAGGCAAGAAACTCCCCACGTACCTGGGTAGGGCAAAAGAAAAAACAGAGACAAAAGAATAGGGATGGGACCCTCACCACTGGGAGGGAGCCATGAAGGAGGAAAGGTTTCCACACACTAGGAGCCCCTTCGCGGGCGGAGACTGCGGGTGGTGGAGCGGGGGAGCTTCGGGGCCGCGGAGGAGAGCACAGCAACAGGGGTGCGGAGGGCAAAGCGGAGAGATTTCCGCACAGAGGATCCGTGCCGACCGGCACTCACCAGCCCGAGAGGCTTGTCTGCTCACCCGCCGGGGCGGGCGGGGCTGGGAGCTGAGGCTCGGGCTTCAGTCAGAGCGCAGGGAGAGGACTGGGGTTGGCGGCGTGAACACAGCCTGAAGGGGGCTAGTGCACCACGGCTAGCCGGGAGGGAGTCCGGGGAAAAGTCTGGACCTGCCGAAGAGGCAAGAGACTTTTTCTTTCCTCTTTGTTCCTTGGTGCACAAGGAGAGGGGATTAAGAGCGCTGCTTAAAGGAGCTCCAGAGAGGGGCGCGAGCCACGGCTAACAGCGCGGACCCCAGAGACGGGCATGAGACGCTAAGGCTGCTGCTGCTGCCACCAAGAAGCCTGTGTGCAAGCACAGGTCACCTTCCACACCGCCCCTCCCGGGAGCCTGTGCAGCCCGCCACTGCCGGGGTCCCGGGATCCAGGGACAACTTCCCCGGGAGAACGCATGGCGCACCTTGGGCTGGTGCAACGTCACGCTGGCCTCTACCACCGCAGGCTCACCCCGCATCCGTACCCCTCCCTCCCTCCGGGCTGAGTGAGCCAGAGCCCCCGAATCAGCTGCTCCTTTAACCCCTTCCTGTCTGAGCGAAGAACAGACGCCCTCAGGCGACCTACACGCAGAGGCGGGGCCAAATCCAAAGCTGAACCTCCAGAGCAGTACAAACAAAGAAGAGAAAGGGAAATTTCTTCTCAAGTGCACATGGAACATTCTCCACGATAGATCATATCTTGGGGCACAAGTGAAGCCTTGGTAAATTTAAGAAAATTGAAATCGTATCCAGTATGTTTTCTGACCACAATGGTATGAGACTACATATCAATTACAGAAAAAAAAAATCAGTAAAAAATACAAACACATGGAGGGTAAACAATACACTACTTAATAACCAAGAGATCACTGAAGAAATCAAAGAGGAAATAAAAAAATACCTAGAAACAACTGGCAATGAAACACAACGACCCAAAACCTAGGGGATGGAGCAAAAGCAGTTCTAAGAGGGAAGTTTATAGCAATAAAATCCTACCTTAAAAAACAAGACACATCTCAAATAAACAACCTAAACTTGCACATAAAGCAATTAGAGAAAGAAGAACAAAAAAAACCCCAAAGTTAGCGATGGAAAGAAATCATAAAGATCAGATCAGAAAAAAATGAAAAAGGAATGAAGGAAATGATAGCAAAGATCAATAAAACTAAAAGCTGGTTCTTTGAGAAGATAAACAAAATTGATAAGCCATTAGCCAGACTCATCAAGCAAAAAAGGGAGAAGACTCAAATCAATAGAATTAGAAATGAAAAACGGGAAGTAACAACTGAAACTGCAGAAATATAAAGGATCATGAGAGATTACTACAAGCAACTCTATGCCAATAAAATGGACAACCTGGAAGAAATGGACAAATTTTTAGAAATGCACAACCTTCCGAGACTGAACCAGGAAGAAACAGAAAATATGAACAGACCAATCACAAGCACTGAAATTGAAACTGTGATTAAAAACCTTCCAAAAAAAAAAAAAAAGCCCAGGACCAGATGGCTTCACAGGCGAATTCTATCAAACATTTAGAGAAGAGCTAACACCTATCCTTCTCAAACTCTTCCAAAATATAGCAGAGGGAGGAACATTCCCAAACTCATTCTACGAGGCCACCATCACCCTGATACCAAAACCAGACAAAGATACTACAAAAAAAGAAAACTACAGACCAATATCACTGATGAACATAGATGCAAAAATCCTCAACAAAATACTAGCAAACAAAATCCAACAACACATTAAAAGGATCATACACCATGATCAAGTGGGGTTTATCCCAGGAATGCAAGGATTCTTCAATGTATGGAAATCAATCAATGTGATACACCATATTAACAAATTGAAGGCGAAAAACCATATGATCATCTCAATAGATTCAGAGAAAGCTTTTGACAAAATTCAACATTTATGATAAAAACCCTCCAGAAAGTAGGCATAGAGAGAACTTACCTCAACATAATAAAGGCCATATATGAAAAACCCACAGCCAACATTGTCCTCAATGGTGAAAATCTGAAACCATTTCCACTAAGATCAGGAACAAGACAAGGTAGTCCACTCACCACTATTATTCAACATAGTTTTGGAAGTTTTAACCACAGCAATCAGAGAAGAAAAAGAAATAAAAGGAATCCAAATCAGAAAGAAATAAAGCTGTCACTGTTTGCATATGACATGATAGTATACCTAGAGAATCCTAAAGATGGTACCAGAAAACTACTAGAGCTAATCAATGAATTTGGTAAAGTAGCAGGATACAAAATTAATGCACAGAAATCTCTTGCATTCCTATACACTAATAACTAAAAATCTGAAAGTGAAATTAAAAAAACACTTGCATTTACCATTGCAACAGAAAGAATAAAATACCTAGGAATAAACTTATCTAAAAAGAAAAAAAGACCTGTATTAGCAAATTATACAATACTGATGAAAGAAATTAAAGATGATACAAATACATGGAGAGATATACCATGTTCTAGGATTGGAAGAATCAACATCGTGAAAGTGACTATACTACCCAAAGCAATCTACAGATTCAATGCAATCCCTATCACACTGCCACTGGCATTTTTCACAGAACTGGAACAAAAAATTTCACAATTTGTATGGAAACACAAGAGACCACGAAAAGCCAAAGCAATCTTGAGAAAGAAAAATGGAGCTGGAAGAATCAGGCTCCCGGACTTCACACTATACTACAAAGCTACAGTAATCAAGACAGTATGGTACTGGCACAAAAACAGAAATATAGATCAATGGAACAGGATAGAAAGCCCAGAGATATACCCACACACATATGGTCACCTTATCTTTGATAAAGGAGGCAAGAGTATACAATGGAGAAAAGACAGCCTCTTCAGTAAGTGGTGCTGGGCAAACTGGACAGCTACATATAAAACATTGAAATTAGAACACTCCCTAACACCAAACACAAAAATAAAGTCAAAATGGATTAAAGACCTAAATGTAAGGCCAGACACTATCAAACTCTTAGAGGAAAACATAGGCAGAACACTCTATGACATAAATCACAGCAAGATCCTTTTTGACCCACCTCCTAGAGAAATGGAAATAAAAACAAAAATAAACAAATGGGACCTAATGAAACTTAAAAGCTTTACCACAGCACAGGAAAACAAAAAGAAGACAAAAAGACAACCCTCAGAATGGGAGAAAATATTTGCAAATGAAGCAACTGACAAAGGATTAGTCTCCAAAATTTACAAGCAGCTCATGCAGTTCAATATCAAAAAAACAAACAACCCAGTCCAAAAATGGGCAGAAGACCTAAATATACATTTCTCTGAAGAAGATATACAGATTGCCAAAAAACACATGAAAGAATGCTCAACATCATTAATCATTAGAGACATGCAAATCAAAACTACAATGCGATATCATCTCACACTGGTCAGAATGGCCATCATCAAAAAATCTACAAACAATAAATGCTGGAGAGGGTGTAGAGAAAAGGGAACCCTCTTGCACTGTTGGTGGGAATGTAAATTGATACAGCCACTATGGAGAACAGTATGCAGGTTCCTTAAAAAACTACAAATAGACCTACCATATGACCCAGCAATCCCACTACCGGGCATATACCCTGAGAAAACCATAATTCAAAAAGAGTCATGTACCAAAATCTTCATTGCAGCTCTATTTACAATAGCCAGGACATGGTAGCAACTTAAGTGTCCATCAACAGATGAATGGATAAAGAAGATGTGGCACATATATACAATGGAATATTACTCAGCCAGAAAAAGAAACGAAATTGAGTTATTTGTAGTGAGTTGGATGGACCTAGCGTCTGTCATACAGAGTGAAGTAAGTCAGAAAGAGAAAAACAAATACCATATGCTAACACATATATGGAATCTGAAAAAAAAAAGTCATGAAGAATCTAAGGGCAAGACGGGAATAAACATGCAGACCTAGTAGCGAATGGACTTGAGGACACAGGGAGGGGGAAGGGTAAGCCGGGGCAAAGTGAGAGAGTGGTAGTGTATATATGTCCATATATACTACCAAATGTAAAACTGATAGCTAGTGGGAAGCAGTCGCATAGCACAGGGAGATCAGCTCAGTGCTTTGTGACCAGCTAGAAGGGTGGGATAGGGAGGGTGGGAGGGAGGGAGATGCAAGAGGGAAGAGATATGGGGATATATGTATATATATAACTGATTCACTTCGTTATAAAGCAGAAACTAACACACCATTGTAAAGCAATTTTACTCCAATAAAAACGTTAAAAATAAATAAATAAATAAATAAAACTATGTTTTCTATGCATTCTTGAAGAGCAAACACAAGTAAGTTATGGTATTATTGGGGCTAATTCCTCCATAACTTACCTCATACTTTGTAGTCTGTGCAGTGCTGAGAAACTGCAAACTGAGAAGTACATGGGTATTCATAACCCAGATCTGCTGTGGGCTCGAAGAGGATGTCTTCCAACCTGAAAGATGTAAAGAGATATTTCCATTAAGTCTTTTTTTTTTTTTTTTTTCTGGCCACGCTATGTGGCATGCAGGATTTTAGTTCCCCAATGAGGGATTGAACCCGTGCCTCCTGCAGTGGAAGCTAGGAGTCTTAACCACTGGACTGACAGGAAAGTTTCTCCATTAAGTCTTTATTTCTAAAGTAGGAACATACAATGGGCTTCCCTGGTGGCGCAGTGGTTGAGAGTCCGCCTGCCGATGCAGGGGACACGGGTTCGTGCCCCGATCCCGGAAGATCCCACATGCCGCGGAGCGGCTGGGCCCGCGAGCCATGGCCGCGGAGCCTGTGTGTCCGGAGCCTGTGCTCCGCAACGGGAGAGGCCACAGCAGTGAGAGGCCCGCGTACAGCAAAAAAAAAAAAAATAAAAAAAAAAAATAATAAAGTAGGAACATACAAGAAACAGGAAAATTGAGTTTCAGTGACTATAAAAAGGAGAATTTTGATTATTTTCTTTTAATGAAAAACTAATATGTTTCTCATTTCTTATCTTTTTAGGAAACTTTGTTTTTTTAATTAGTTATTTAAATGCACTCAAATATTCAAACATTGTAGTGACTCCAGGCCAAAGCTGTGATGAAAAGAATCATGGCTTCAGTTAAATTACTGAACTAAGGAGCACGAAGCCAAGTCCTCACAAGGGTCCTGCCTGCCTTCTCCTTGCATGGGGGAAGGGCAGGAAGTGGTAGTGTATTTGCAAAAGAGAAAATGAAAATGCTTTTGGAAACACAGAAAACATGCAAGCCCTAATTAGAAAAGGACTGCATGTGGACAGGTAGGATGACTGACGGTCCAGGTTTGCCCAGGACTGAAAGATTTCCTGAGATGTAGGACGTTCTGTGCTAAAATCAGATAGTCTCAGGCAAACTGAGGTGACTGGTCACACTGTGATGGATTTCAGTGATCATGTCTGGAGGGTGGGGATGTGACAGTGTGGGAGCAGCAGGGCTGGTAGATACAAAAATACAGGCCTTGGTTTGAGTATCACTGGGTGGGAATTTACTTTTTCATGGTTTTCTTGAGTATAGCATTTTGGGTTTTTTATTGAGATATAATTAACATACCATAAAACTCACTATTTAAAGCACACAATTGAGTGGGTTTTAGTAACTCATGGATTATGCAACTATCACCCCTAATTCTGGAACTTTTTCATCACCCCCCCAAATAAACTCTGTGTCCATTATCAGTCACCTCCCATTCCCCACTCCCCTCATCCCCTAGCATTTTAACAGAAGGTGATTAGAATTTTCCCGTTTAGGAGGAAAGGGTGAGTAATAAGACATATACAGAACCCAGAATATATTGGGGCTTAAGTTACCTTTTAGTGTATCTGATACAGCCACAGAGTGAAAGGGAAAAATCAACCCAAATCCTTTAAGGAGCAATTTCTTTACCCTCAGATTCCCCAAACCCACTGCTGCTTAGGATGTAACCTGATGGGAACACTGATGTTAGGAAAAGCTTGAGAAAAGTAAACTTGTGGTTATGTAATCAATTTTATTAGCTCTCCTTTAGAAGATCTCAGTATTTTCCACGAGTTTACCATCATTCTCTATCTCATTTCATTTCCTTAGAAATAACTTGAAATTAGAAAGCAGATGATTAGGTTGGGCACAGCCTTATTTTATGTGGCCTCTTTTATAATTAATTAATTAAGGAGTATGCATTTTATTCACCTTTTTCATCAGAAGTGATTAGTCATCATTTAAAAATAATAAATGGGAATATTTTACTCTAAAGAAAAGTTATCAGGAAATTTTTTAATTAGTTGTCTTTTCCCCCACATCAATGTCTGATATCTATTTGTTCATGGCTTGGAAAAGCAGAAGTTTAAATTTGAATCTGCCTTAACCAAATTTCGCTAAATATTACCAAACCCTTGCCCCTGGCCATGTTTGCTTGCTGTTCCACAGTGATAGATGGAAAGTTCCTAACCATCTGGACTCTGGTAGTCATACAGAAACATAAACAGTAGAAATGTATCAAGGAACATATTGGACAGTTTAACTGCTTATCATCAACTGTTGGCTTAAAAAAAAAGACGCTATGGTCCAGACCTTAACTTGGGAGTTTGTTACCTTGATCACAAGATGGTACTGTCAACCACCACTGGCAGAAACCAGTTGTTAATTACAGCCAGTAGGAATAAATTTTCACTGAGCCTTTCTTGTGCTAGATCCTGCTTGTGACTCATAACACATGTGTGAAAGATATCTGACCCATGTTGGTTGGAAGAGCTAAGGCATTTAGACTATACGTGTGTTGAATATGTGATCTCATCCACATTAGAACCAGGTTCTAAAGAAATGAGCTAACCAGGTACAGACTAAACTGGCAAGAAACAAAAGGTATGCCTTGGTTTGGGAGAGGAGTTTTCACCCAGGGATTCACAAACCTCTCAATGATTTTGGTCTACTGACAGGCTTTAGAAGATCTGTGAACATCCTAAAGTAGTATATAAAACATTGTACTTTTTTTAAAGAAAGGAGCCATAGACTCTTATCAAATTCTCAAAATGGTCCACTACTCAAAACAGATTAAAAAGTGATTACTCTTGAAGAGTATAATTAACATAGTTGATTCTATTTTCTACTATATGATCTGACTCCATAAATAAGGCTTTATATTTTGCCTGCTCAGAATTATGTCCCAAGTCTGATTCAGTGACAAGTAAATTTCTGTGTTTATATATTTATATATGAATGTATACTTCCCTCTTATTGTACACACTGTATCAGCCATAATTTGGTCAGAGAAGCAGACAACCTGTGAGTGATTTGGAATAAGGGATTTATTATGGGGATTAGATTTTTATGCAATTGTGGAAACAGGGGGAGAAGTCTAAGTAAAGCTACTGCTTTTGTGTCTGGTGTTGAGCCTGAAGTTGCCAAGCTGGCAGATGTGAAGAAAAGCATAACAGAGCTATAATCAACTAGAATCGACATTTATCTCAAGTTGCCTTCACCCTTGATAACGCAGGTCACTTGCAGGTGAAGCTGTGATCCCTCACCACATAACTGTTCAAAAATTACATAGAAGTTGAAGAAGGAAGTTAATCAGGAGATCCAGCACTTTGGACAACGTGCAGGAGAAGATGTTGTGGGAGCTGCAGGAAGTGAGCCAATGGATCAGCAACAATCGTACAACCTATGGCAGCTCCTGGCACCCTACACTGATGTTTAGAATGTATGACTAACTGCTGTTTCACATCTACCCTCCAAACACATGAATTTTGTGTGTGTGTGTGTGTGGACAATCCTAATCCAATGAGAAGGAAAGTCTAGAAAAGTTCATTCCAACTTGGTTTTGTTGACTCAACCCAATGCCAACAGACACACAGTACTTGACTGAATACAAACATGGGGAAAAATACTTTTACTTGTCAATGCCATAAAATGAAGGTGATAGTCTATTCCTAATCTATTCTGTTCAGTTATTGTAACCCATGAGTTGCTCACATTGGTGGATGTATTTATTTGAACTTTTAAAAACTGTAACCAATGTTCCATGAAGCAAAGGCCACTGTGGAACCCTCCAACCACAGCATATAAATATGGAAGAATGAGACAGAAGTAGTATCTAAGATTAATAAGTGATTAATATCTATGATAAACAAAGCTATCCAGGATATCAACAAAGGAGAATATTAAACATACTAGAAAAATGGTAGAGAATGTTACATGGCAATCCACAGAAAGAAAAAGCATAATGGTTAATATCTGAGTTTGAAGGACTACTCAAATACATTGATCATCAGAGAAATGTAAATTAAAACAGTAAGATACAGGACTTCCCTGGTGGCACAGTGCAGGGGACATGGGTTCAAGCCCTGTTCTGGGAAGATCCCACATGACGCAGAGCAACTAAGCCCGTGCGCCACAGCTACTGAGCCTGCGCTCTAGAGCCCGTGAGCCACAACTACTGAGCCCGTGTGCCACAACTACTGAGCCCACGTGTCTAGAGCCTGTGCTCCACAACAAGAGAAGCCACCGCAATGAGAAGCACACGCACTGCAACAAACAGTAGTCCCCACTCGCTGCAACTAGAGAAAGCCTGCGGGCAGCAACAAAGACCCAACACAGCCAAAAATAAAATTAATTAATTAATTATTTTTAAAAAGTAAGATACTACCTTTACCTCAGGGATTAGTGAATACTGGAATGCCATATGTTGGTGAGGACATCAAGCAGGCGCACTCCTGCACTACTGGTAGGGGGTGGACAGGGATAGACACACTGCAAAGCTCCCTAGTGCCTACTTGAGTCAAGATTGATGACCCAGCAATGTTATTCCAGGATTTATGTTAAAAAAGAAATGCTCAGAAAAATCCATGATCACTAGATTATCAAGGGTATTCACTGTTGTGTTTACTCAGGTAGATAGTTGAAGGCAACATATGAGCCCATATCTAGGTAAATAAATAAGAAAAATATAGTGGACATATACTGTAGAATGCTATCCAGCAGTTAGAAGCAAACAAGTAAATGTATTTTCTGTAACATGGATAGGTATTAAAAAGCCAGTGTTAAATGAAAAAAAAAGTAAAAATATAATATTTACACATAAATTATAATCTTATAGGTAAAAACATAGCAAAATGTAATGATAATTTTAAAAAGAACCATAAAAGTCAAAAGTGCAAATCAAACACATTAGAGTCACAGGCTGTAGGGGGAGGAAAATGGGAGTGAGGAATGAAAATAATAGTGAATCAACCAATAAATAAGGGATGGGCTTTGCACAGAAAGGTAATAACAGTGTGCTGTGAAATAACTTAACTCTCTGTCCTTATAGATTGGAAATAAACATACATTCATAGCAAACAAAATTTGGCATAAATGTTTTTTAGAGTATCTAGGCATATAGAGAACTTTATCTGCTACAACTATTTCTGCAAGCTCTGGTAAGTCCTTTACCACACCACACAACTCACGAAATTTTCTGGTTTCATGGTTACTCAGCCTCAAACACAAACTGAGTTTTAAGATAACAGAGAGATTCTGGTTAGATTCCAAAACAGGCATGTTGGAAAATAAAGTATATATTTTCAATTTTAAAAAGAAAAGACAAGTTAGTTAAATTAGAATTGGTATAGAAAAATACTAATGGTTTATAATTTTAATTTTAACATCTTGTGGTATGTAATTTTAAAATCATGACATAAAACTATAGGTAAGAAACCCCTAGCAAAGAGAAAATAGGGTAGACAGCAAAGGTGAGAAGAATGGGAACACCCTCGAAATCATTCCTTGGAAAACTGATAGAGTTCTTCTGTTGAGTAGACTGAATACAATGACATTTTTCATTTCCTACAGGACAACACCATTCTGAGGTATCTGAGCTCCTTCACAGGGTAGAGTTACTACAGGATCTTGTATCTTATGACATAGCTGGCCCTCTATAGCTCTTTATTGTACTGAAAATATTTTAATGGGAAAGGGGGATAATTGGGTAAAATTTTAGATGATACATTTATGACATTTATTGTTTGAATGACATTGTGTTAAGACAGACCTTATTCATATACTAACTTATCAAATGTTAATTGAACATTTACAAAATGTCACATATCCAACTAGACCCCAGATTTTATTAAAAAATTGACATGGTGCCTGTGGTCATTAGAACAATGGCCTCCTCTCCCCACCCCCCTTGGATGTTAGCAGTGCTGATAAATCTGCCCATTCTGGAAAAGGAACAGTGACAAATAGACAAGCACAATCAAATTATTAAGGAAGAGGCATTCCTTCATTGAAGCTGACAAAGTATCATATATGTTATTATGAAGTCTCAAATAATGGCTACCATAAATATGTAAAAGATTTTGCTGAATTGCAATTTTAAATATATTTTTGAAATACATTGTTAATTTTTAGTATGGTCAATCTAAAAACCATGTAATCCATCTTCTGTCATAACACCATCACTTTTCAGTGAATCTATGCAGAGATATGAGTGAACAATTCCCTGCTGCGCTCATGCCATATTGGGAACCAAGGCAGCCCCATTGTATAGATTCCCAAAGGGAAAAGCTCTGTAAATTAAAACTATATTGTATGGGCTTTCTTCCCAAACAATGGTGAAATTAAGTTAAAGAGCCTATTTTGATAGGATTTAAAAGTAAAATCACATTGTATTTTGTAGCAATCAAATACATAATTTAAAAAGCTCATTTAAAGGGCTTCTTACTATTCAACACAGCACAGATAGTGTCTTGAGGATGATTAAGCAGCTTTATCACTACATCTCTGGAACTATCACAACATTTCCCACTACTTCAGATTTCAGTGGAGAATTTTTCTCTGGTGAAATCCTAATATAGCTTATGTATTTCTTCAGAGTTTAAAGCCCCCCACTACCCCACCAGGGTAATTTGAATCACAGGTAATTGTACCATATGTTAAGTGAATATATTATTTGAAGATAAATGACAAATGTTATTGAAATCAAAATATCCTGTTTTTAGCATATTCTATAAAATACTAAGTGGTACTAGACTATAGTGATCCATAATGATCAAGAGATTTGTAATTATCTTAGTTATCTCAAACATAGGTTTGAAAGTATTAAAATAATATACTGATAATATCTTTGCATGGTAACATAAGCTCATCCAACAATAAGCTTAATCAGGAAAACTTCACTTCTTTATATTATTTGTGTATTTATTCTACTCTTCCAGACTAAATAAAAACTATTTTCTTTTTAAGAATTCCGGTACTCCCAGCCTCATTCTACAAGGCCACCATCACCCTGATACTAAAACCAGACAAAGATATCACAAAAAGAGAAAATTACAGGCCAATAACACTGATGAATATAGACACAAAAATCCACAAAAAAATATTAGCAAACAGAATCCAATAACACATTGAAAGGACCATACACCATGATCCAGTGGGATTTATCCCAGGGATGCAAGGATTCTTCAATATATGCAAATCAATCAATGTGATACACCACGTTAACAAACTGGACGATAAAAACCATATGATCAGGCTTCCCTGGTGGCGCAGTGGTTGAGAGTCTGCCTGCCGATGCAGGGGACACGGGTTCGTGCCCCGGTCTGGGAAGATCCCATGTGCCGCGGAGCGGCTGGGCCCGTGAGCCATGGCCGCTAAGCCTGCGCATCCGGAGCCTGTGCTCCGCAACGGGAGAAGCCACAACAGTGAGAGGCCCGCGTACCGCAAAAAACCACAAACAAACAAACAAAAAAACAACCATATGATCATCTCAATATATGCAGAAAAAGTTTGACAAAATTCAACACCCATTTATGATAAAAAGTCTCCAGAAAGTGGGCATAGAGGGAATCTACCTCAACACAATAAAGGCCATATATGACAAACCCACAGCAAACATCATTCTCAATGGCAAAAAACTGAAAGCATTTCCTCTAAGATCAGGAACAAGACAAGGATGTCCTCTCTCACCACTTTTATTCACATAGTTTTGGAAGTTCTAGCCATGGCAATCAGAGAAGAAAAAGAAATAAAAGGAGTCCAAATTGGAAAGGAAGAAAATAAAACTGTCACTGTTTGCAGATGAGATGATACCATACATAGAAAATCCTAAAGATGCCACTAGAAAACTACTAGAGCTAATCAATGAATTTGGTAAAGTTTCAGGATACAAAATTAATACAAAGAAATATCTTTCATTCCTATACACTAACAGCAAAAGATCAGAAAGAGATATTAAAGAAACTATCCCATTTACCATTGCACCAAGAGAATAAAACACCCAGGAATAAACCTACCTAAGGAGGCAAAAGACCTGTAGTCAGAACACTATAAGACACTGATGAAAGAAATCAAAGATGACACAAACAGATAGAGAGATATACCATGTTCTTGGATTGGAAGAATCAACATTGTGAAAATGACATTACTACCCAGAGCAATCTACAGATTCAATGCAATCCCTATCAAATTACCAAAGGCATTTTTCACAGAATTAGAACAAAAAATTCTACAATCTGTATGGAAACTCAAAAGACCCTGAATAGCCAAAGCAATCTTGAGAAAGAAAAATGGAACTGGAGGAATCAGGCTCCCAGACTTCACACTATACTACAAATCTACAGTAATCAAGGCAGTATGGTACTGGCACAAAAACAGAAATATAGATCAATGGAACAGGATAGGAAGCCCAGAGATAAACCCACGCACATATGGTCACCTTATCTTTGATAAAGTAGGCAAGAGTATACAATGGAGAAAAGACAGTCTCTTCAATAAGTGGTGCTGGGCAAACTGGAAAGCTACATGTAAAACACTGAAATTAGAATACTCCCTAACACCATACACAAAAATAAACTCAAAATGGATTAAAGGTCTAAATGTAAGGCCAGGCACTATCAAACTCTTAGAGTAAAACATAGGCAGAACACTCTATGACATAAATCACAGCAAGATCCTTTTTGACCCACCTCCTAGAGAAATGGAAATAAAAACAAAAATAAACAAATGGGACCTAATGAAACTTAAAAGCTTTACCACAGCACAGGAAAACACAAAGAAGACAAAAAGACAACCCTCAGAATGGGAGAAAATATTTGCAAATGAAGCAACTGACAAAGGATTAATCTCCAAAATTTACAAGCAGCTCATGCAGTTCAATATCAAAAAAACAAACAACCCAGTCCAAAAATGGGCAGAAGACCTAAATATACATTTCTCTGAAGAAGATATACAGATTGCCAAAAAACACATGAAAGAATGCTCAACATCACTAATCATTAGAGAAATGCAAATGAAAACTACAATGAGGTATCACCTCACAGCAGTCAGAATGGCCATCATCAAAAAATCTACAAACAATAAATCCTGGAGAGGGTGTGGAGAAAAGGGAACCCTCTTGCACTGTTGGTGAGGATGTAAATTGATACAGCCACTATGGAGAACAGTATGCAGGTTCCTTACAAAACTAAAAATAGAACTACCATACGACCCAGCAATCCCACTACTGGGCATATACCCTGAGAAAACCATAATTCAAAAAGAGTCATGTACCACAATGTTCATTGCAGCTCTATTTACAATAGCCAGGACATGGAAGCAACCTAAGTGTCCAACAGAAGAATGGATAAAGAAGATGTGGCACATATATACAATGGAATATTACTCAGCCATAAAAAGAAACGAAATTGAGTTATTTGTAGTGAGGTGGATGGACTTACAGTCTGTCATACAGAGTGAAGTAAATCAGATAGAGAAAAACAAATATCATATAATATCACTTATATGTGGAATCTAGAAAAATGATACAGATGAATTTATTTGCAAAGCAGAAACACATACACAGACATAGAGAATGGAGATATGGATACTGGGGGAGGATGGAATGGGGGGTGGGATGAATTGGGAGAATGGGATTGACATATATACACTACTATATAGAATAGATAACTAATGACAATCTACTGTGTAGCACAGGGAACTCTACTCAATGCTCTGTGGTGAACTAAATGGAAAGGAAATCCAAAAAGAGGGGATATACATAGTCATATAGTTGATCCACTTTGCTGTACAGCAGAAACTAAAACAACACTGTAAAACAACTATACTCCAATACAAATTAATTTTTTAAAAAATCCAGTACTTCTGGTATATTTCCCAACTATTTATAAAAGGCACAACTACAATCAGCTTGTAAGAATATCACTTAGTTGTATTACATAGATGGTTTGGTAATTAATCATTCATTAAATAAAATATGGTCTTTTAACAATTCCCAAAGGCCTAATATGAAGCAAACATTTTTTAAGTTAAAAAAAGTAATTTTCCCTTTATTTTAGAGTGTTCCAGGAAAGCTTTTTCAGTTGAAAACTGAACTGTGTAATAACACAATATCAAAAAGAACATTGCCACAGTGGGCTATTGATTTCTATTAAAAGACTTCTTAAGATGTCTTCCCAGAGGACCTTGTCTTCTACAACTGTATAATTTCAGCCTCCAATATGTCCTTTCAGTAGGGACAATAATGACCATTGCGGTTTTATTGATACTCTGGTAATTATTCTTCCCTTGAAGATTTTTTATTCACCTGAGTCTTAAGAGACCTAATGGTTTGGACAACAGTTTGGAGGACCAGGAGTTCTGTTGTTGTTGCTACCATTTTGGGTTTTTTAAAAAGAGTTTTGCATTAATTAGAATTAGTTGCATTAGTCAGAATTTCCAATCTTTATGTAGAGGAATATCTTTATGCTGCTGTACTTGGATTTGTCTTTAATTTTCAAAGTCAACAGATAAAGTCTCTCTCTGCTGGCCTGAAAATTGAGTACCAATAACATCAGACATAGATATATCCTTTGTGTGTGGCTAGCTGGCATCACTTACTAACAATAAAGAGTATAATATTACATTATAGATGAATCTAGTAAAGTCATTTTACTTTACAGGTTAACATGTTCATATAAATGAGAAAAATATAAGGAGAAATATTTTATGTAAATCTTGAAAGTAAACTTTTTCAGAACAACTAAACCATTTGGTCGTACCCTCTGCTCCACAATGATGACTCTCAAAGACATCTGAAGCTTTATAAATAATAAATATTGAAGTTATCAAATAACATCCAGGACTTTCTGAAACTAAATAAATTTCCTACTGTCACACACAATCAAAGTTCCTTAAACTCTCATGTTTTCATGCATTCATTGCATTCCACTGTATTAATAATTATTTTTATAGCAATTTTATAGCTATGTTGTATTTGGCTTGAAGTGTCCAGAATTTTACAGGAATAAGAAATATTTCAAAATTAAAAGGTCAGCTTCTATAACTCTAAAAGGTTTTAAATCTTGACATACAGGATCTCTTCTAATGTCAAAATGTTACTTACAACATTCCACATTGACACAGGATATTCCTTCATAGAATTCCCTTCATGAATTGACTAACGTAATTGTCACTTAAGTGAACACCATTCTTCAGGTAGTTTTCTCATATTTGATTTTCCCTCAGTATCAATGTTAACATTAAAGTCTTCCTTTTAGAATTTCCCAAAGTTTGAAGCTTAAAAAGTAGGCATGAATTCAATGGAGAGAAAGAAGTGGCAGCATATCTCTACCAAGACACTAGCTCTCAAATGCAGTGTTGCAGCATCATGGTTCTGGCATATACCGTAAGGAATTTTATTAGCAATAAAGTACTGAAAAGATGCCGGTCCTTCCGGTTGACACAGTTTCTTCATTTACAGCGGCTTTCTACCCTGTGACATTTAAAGAAATCTTGAGAATTGCTCAGGACCTCTACTATCATGTGGAATATCAGTAATATAGAGTCACCTAGGAATAGGTTTTGGAATCAGCTCAAAAGGTGAAAATCATAGTCAGAATGAGCCTTCACAATCATTTAAGCAAGCATCTTGTGGGAGATACATATTTCTAATTAACTCTGACAAGCCATGTTTTCTCCTGCACTGGATCACAGAGGTTTTTTCTTCAAATGAATGGTAGATGAGGTGGTTGGCTTGCATTTAGAATCTGTCTGATATTTTAAAAAACTATGTATTTTGAAGAACTAGAGCCACTCTTCAGCCTGACAAGATGTTGATACTTCCAGAGGCAAAACTGAGACTAACAGGAGGAAAGCTAGACTTCCCATCCCACAGTCATCCCCAGGGCACACTCTGTTTAAGCATAACTGTTGGCTGAATCTACTAGTGTATTTAATTTATTACTCTTCCCTTTGTGTTTCTGTCCCTTGAGTTAATTTCACTTAAGTAAATGCCTTGTGATGCAACTGCATTTCTGATTGTCAATATATATCATTTTATGCCCCATATTCAAGACACAAGAGGCAACTCCTCTTTTGCTTTTACCAAGATCTCCTTTGAAAACAATATGTATAAGGCATTTGCCTGAAGATTGAGTGTACTCTTTTTTTTTTTTTTTTTTTTTTTTTGGTACGCGGGCCTCTCACTGTTGTGGCCTCTCCCGTTGCGGAGCACAGGCTCTGGACGTGCAGGCTCAGCGGCCATGGCTCACGGGCCCAGCCGCTCCGCAGCATGTGGGATCTTCCCGGACTGGGGCACGAACCCGTATTCCCTGCATTGGCAGGAGGACTCTCAACCACTGCGCCACCAGGGAAGCCCTGAGTGTACTCTTTAGAGATCCTCAGAAGGTGAACACTGTCAAGGCAGATCACTGTATACACCTTGAACTATGGTGGCACCAGGTATTTTAAGTCAGTGAGGATAAGTTCAATTTGCATTTACAAGTAACACATTTCACTTTTCATGGCACAGAGTAATCTTTCTGTGAAAATTATGTCTGTATCTCTGTCTTTTCTCTCTCTATCTCTAATCATCTCTTCAGTTAGAAAAAAAAGGAAAAGTATATAATTAGGTTTAGGAAGCATTCCCCAGATATAGCTGTCACAGAAATGTTACAGCTACTTTGCAATATTTGTAATACTCATGGCTCAGAATTGCAACAAACTTCTTTTTCCTACTTTATTTTTTTTAACATTTTCACTTTCCAAAGTTCTCAAGACCAAGGCCATTGGCCCTGCCTCTACATTATAATGTGAATGCACTATCCATTGCCTTTGCCAGTCAAGGGGTACCTTTCTTTCCAAACAACATCCTGCACTTGATTGTCTGTATTTACTTCCAGAGATAAAGAATATTGTCTAAATTGATGTCCATAATGACTAAAAAGTTAAATGAAGTAAAAACTCTACAAGTAACAAATGCTGGAGAGGATGTGGAAAAAAGGGAATCCTCCTACACTGTTGGTGGGAACGTAAGCTGACACAGCCACTATGGAAAACAGTTTGGAGGTTCCTCAGAAATCTAAAAATAGAATTACCATATAATCCAGCAATCCCACTCCTGGGTATATATCTGGACAAAATTCTAATTCAAAAAGATACATGCACCCCTATGTTCATAGCAGCACTATTCACAATAGCCAAGACATGGAAACAACCTAAATGTCCATTGACAGATGAATGGATAAAGAAGATGTGGTATGTATATACAATGGAATACTACTCAGCCAAAAAAAGAATGAAATAATGCCATCTGCAGAGACATGAATACCACTAGAGATTATTACACTAAGTGAAGTAAGTCAGAAAGAGAAAGACAAATACCATATGATATTACTTATATGTGGAATCTAAAATATGACACAAATGAACCTATTGACGAAACAGACTCAAGGACATAGAGAACAGACTTGTGGTTGCCAAGGGGAGAGGGTTGGGGAAGGGATGGAGTGGGAAGTTGGGGTTAGCAGAAGTAAGCTATTATATATAGAATGGATAAACAACAAGGTCCTACTGTATAGCACAGAGAAATATATTCGATACCCTATGATAAACCATAAAAAAGATGTATATATACATGTATAACTGAATCACTTTGCTGTACAGCAGAAATTAACACAACATTGTAAAGCAACTATACTTCAATTTAAAAAAAGTGAAGTGAAGAATGAATGAATTTCTTTCCTTATGGGACATAGTAAGAGCATCAGCAAGAAGGAAGAACTTCGGTGCCCAGCAGCCCAAAAGGGACTGTGGAAGATGGAATGGATATTAAGAGCTTAGGACACAAAGTAAGGTAGAGATAATATAGCCAAGTACTTCTTTCATAAAGTGAAATGATAATTTCTACACAGAAACCCTTTGTCCTCCCTGAACACTGCATTTCAGGAATGCTTCATTAAAAAGTTGTTTTTAGGGCTTCCCTGGTGGCGCAGTGGTTGAAAGTCCGCCTGCCGATGCAGGGGACACGGGTTCGTGCCCCGGTCTGGGAAGATCCCACATGCCGCGGAGTGGCTGGGCCCGTGAGCCATGGCCGCTGAGCCTGCACGTCTGGAGCCTGTGCTCCGCAACGGGAGAGGCCTGCATACCCCCCCCCCCAAAAAAAAGTTGTTTTTACCAGAAATTGGCACACTGGGAACTGATTATTACAGTGGAACATATTTGTCTTTGGTAAAAGTAATTCCCTTACAAAAGTAATGGGGTAATTTGAATTGATAGGGAAGTATTTTTCTTTTCAATTAAAATTAACTTTTTTTAATGCAGGGGTTAAAGCCTGTTTTTTTCCTTATTGACTTCCTGTATTTTGAAACATATGAGCTGAAAATGTAAAGCTGTTGGTAACTAAGGGTAAAGAACAAGTAAATGTAATCAAAGACTATCTAGGACTGTTTTAATAAATTAGAACTAATATTTTTTACAGAAAATATTGTGCCTTCTGAAAGTGCACACATCATACCTCATATGTTGGAAGAGCCTCGACTCTGTGAGAATCGTACATTTACAGCCACAAAGATTAAATCCTGTCCTTTACAAACTTTAGTTCTGATTTCAATGTTCTCTATACTTATTTCCATATATAACAAAGATGATTACACGTCAGTGATAATTAAGAAAGACAAAAGCTGAGTTTAAGTTTAAGAAATAAGTGCTGTACTTGCTACTGCTTGGAAATATTAAAACGTAAACCTCTATTCTTAGTGTTGTGAAAACCACAATTCATATTACTGCAGATTAACATCTCAAATCTATTTCTGTTTCAGATATATATATATATATATATACATATATTCACATATATGTACACACACACACACACACACACACACACACACATATATCAAAAGACTACCGTGGAGCTTAAACTTTTGTCCCTCTACAGTCTTCAGAATTGAAATCATACAGGAGTTAGTGAAAGCATATTTCTGGATCAATTCACCAACACCATTTCTTTATAGCAGTAATGCTATAAGCATTTAAAATGCTGACAGAATTCTAAGAAAATCTCCAAATCAGATTAAGTTGGGTCATGCTATCAGTGAAGAGTAAACAAAATTCTTAAGCCCTAAAGTTAGAGAATCTTTTCTTTGAGATCTAATAATTTAGAAACCTTTCAATCTAGAGTTTTGCAGGCTGTGGACTTGTTTCCTGCCTGTTTTAAAAAAAATGTTTTTGTTCAAAAACATCTGACTTTTCAGTGTCATTTCTGACAACACATATTTTGTTTTTGTTTTGGGTTTTGGGTCTGTTTTTGTTTGTTTCTCCTGTGACTGGTTTCCAAATCCTTATACTCTTGACTATTGTCACATATTTCTTTACAACAGAAGAGGTAAAAACACCCAACATCACAGTTACTGGAATCTTTGCTTTATTTCTGAAGTCAGCTAATACATCCTTTATCTCAACTGTGTCAATCTGTCAGCTGGTGCAGTAAATTCCTCTAGGGCCTCCCTAAGGTACATGGATTCCTGAGTAAGCTTGACAATTTCAAGACTCTTAAAAGCAATTATTCTAATGTATTCTATGAAGATCTCTTGTCACAGACACTGACAAGGTTGAGTAATGTACAATAACTATGTTATGTTTGTTAGTATTGTACAAAATTCACATCAGGCAAGCATATTTCTTTGAGTTATTTCATACAAAACTTTTGACTTTATAGGTCAACTACTGTTTGCCTTTTCAGGAAATTTGCTGTTTGAATTGTCCCATCTATGGTCAAAGGGTTTTGAGCAACATTAAGTTTAATGTAGTCATGTCTCAAACCTCATCATATTGACAATTCTAGGCAAAGTTTTACTACCTTTCTTTGTGCCTGTTTCTCTGAATAAAAATTAGAATATTATTTGGTTGTAAAAATCCCTTTAAAGTTTGGTAATTCATACCATAAGGACACTGACACTAAATATAATAAACAGAACTGCATGTGCTTTTAAGAATTATTCATAATTAATTTTGTTCTTTTCTGTTCAGTGTTTCTCATCTTATTCCACAATTACAAAAACAATATTCTGGATGGGTTTGCTTTTGTTTGTAATGATTTTAAAATAATTTATTAGTATTTGGTGAAAAGAGCAGTTTCTGGTATATTATAAAAAAAAGGAATCCTCAAGATGGGCTTTAGTAGTATCATTACAATATTTCAGGAGGAAAAGAAAACCTTATGACCTAAATGCCTGAAACGTGCTTTTAATGTGAAATAAGGTGGATAATTAGTGCAAATGATAAGGGATGCCACTTCTCTTAGGAAAAAGACACCTTCCTTTCAGAGAGTGAGGTATTTTTTTTACACTGTTTATATTCATATACTAGATAAGGACAACATTTTTTATCACAGGTGTGTGTGTGAATTTGCATAAATTGTGGGATGAAATACCAAAATCATTTTTTGATTAAGTGAAAAGTAGAACATACTGGAATTGATGTTGAGTATATAATTATCATGTTTACCATATTTTTGGTGACATGAAGCAAACAGCTGTTTAGACCTACATCTGTTTCAAATAACAAAAAACAGTGTTGTTGCTCAAAATATTTTTTAGGAGCACACCAAATTCTGAAGAATGTAACTGTTTCTTAGATTTCTCAATGCAGCCATCTATCTCACGTGTTATGATCGGCCATTCTGACTTAAAACAAACAAACAAACAAAAAACTTTAAAATCTAACATATCTTTGTCTTTCTCAGGACTGACCTACTTCCACTAGGAAAAAACTCTGTCTTCATGCTTTCCCAAGCATGATAACTAATGACACGTGTAGTTATTGTTATTTTTGTTACTATTATTACTTCATCTTCTAGGAAAAGAAAAATTCATTACATTTCCAATTGCTTTATTTTCATCATTAGGATAATTCCAAACCTCGTTTTATGATTCTTTGCTTTAAATGTCAATTAGAAACTTGACTATGGTTGCTACATGAATAAGATTATTGTGAATTCTAATTCTAATCACATTCATGACCAACGTCATTTCAGGGTTAGTTGTCATCTCCATTGTCCTAGGAAAGGTTTTACTAATTAACCATAGATAGACTTGGCCTCCTTTTCATTCTCAAGAGGCTTCTTGGAGGCATGCACCTTTGCAATTTTCTTTATCTTTCAGAGTAACTGGAGATTGTGTCAACTTTATTCAAGAAAATACACGAAAGTTAATAGAATTGTAAACTCAGTTTACAAATGAAATGTAACCCATCACTATAACAAGAAACTTATTTTGAACCTCTTTTTTTTTTAAGTTTTCCAAAATTCTTTATAGATATCAAGCTTTCCTAATTTGTATACTTTTAGGAACCAGAGAAGCCATAAGCCAGTCCTTGGACAAAAACTTCACCTTTACATAAAAGTAAAAATAATCAGACATACTTCTCTATTCACTGGATAATTTTTTCATATTTGCATATTCTCTTTTCAAATCAAATTCTTCCTAATTTTCCAAATATTGTGATGAATTGCAACTCTTCAAATTAATAAAAGCATCTATATGTATCTGTTAGGTCACACCATCTACTCTATCTGTAGCTTAGGGGTTAGGGGTATGGAACAAGATCCCTCCCTTACATTCCCTTTTGAAAAATATTAATTTAATGTTTATAAATTTGATATAACTGTATAAAGAGCTTACAAAATGAGAATCATATCATTATTGCTAAATGTTGGTTAAATTCAAATTAATAGTTATAAAACAGGTGGAAGGGAAAAAGGTTAACACTACAATGGACAGCTCTGTACCCACAACACTGCTTTAAATGGAGGGTATTGCCTTCACCTATGAAAAATTCTAAATGTAGTTGGATTCAATTTGCCAATATTTTATTTAGAATTTTTCTCATCTATATTCAGTGTGTTTGATCGGTAATTTTCATTCTTCTTCTGTCTTTGATAGATTTTTGTGCCTAAGTTTTGCTAGCATTATAAAATGTGTTGAGTAGTATTTTTTGCTATTCTTTGGAATATTTTGTGAATGACTGAAGTTGTTTGTTCCTTGAATGATTGGAGAACTTGCATATAAAGCTATCTGTATGCAAAGTTATGTTTGTAGGGTGGTATTTAACTACTGATACAATTCTATCTTTGATTTGGGATTATTTGGATTTTCTTTTATCTTAACTCAGTTTTGATGAACTATATTTTTCTAGGGACTTGCCATTTCATCTAAAGCTTTCAAATATGTTGGCATAAAGTCCTTAATACTATGCTTATTATCCTTTTTCTAATTTTTACATCACCTCTAGTTATGTCTACTTTTTGACTTCTAACATTTTATTGACCTCTTTTTTGTAATCAATGTTGCTAAGATAGACAGACAGATAGATAGATAGATAGATGATTGATGACATAGATCTAAATATATATCTATCCTAGATTATCCAGCAAGGTCTCGGGTCTAATCACATGAGCTCTTACAAGTGAAAGAGAGAGGCAGAAGAGGTGGCAGAGTGATGCAACTTGAGAAGACTCACTGATACCCTAACTGTAGCTCAGTGAGACCATACCACACTTCTGACTTACAGAACTGTAAAATAATAAATTTGTGTTGTTCTTAGCTAAGTTTGGGCAATTCATAATGGCAGCAATACAAAACTAATATAGCCTATAAATTCCTTTCTAAGTATCACACATTTTTTTAAACATTTTGTCTTTTGTTGCTGTTTACAGAATTTAAAACTTTTATTTCTGATTTCTTGTTTATGTAGACATTACTTAGTTTTTCTAATTCCCAAACATATCAGTTGTACTCTAGTCATCCTTTTGATTGAATTCTTACATTGTGGTCAGAGATTTCTAGTGTGAATGATATAATTTTTCATGTGCGTATACAATCATTTAAAAAATATCCTCTCTGTGTTTCAAAATAATATATAATCTTGACTTGTTGAGTACAGTATTCTACAGCCCCTATTAGATGAAGTTAATTAACCAGGCTGTCTTCTCCATCCTAATTATTTTTGGCAGTTTGATCTATAAATAAAAGGTTTATTAAGGTTTATAATAAAAGGTTTCTTAAGATCCCACTATATGGTAGATATGTTTCTCTCTGTAGTTCTACCATCATTTTTTAAATTTATATATTTTTAAATTATTATATTTCTTGGATTCAAATTTAAGGTATTATACTTTCTTGGTAAATTGAAATTAAGTAGCAACACTTTTCTCTAGAATGGTTTTTCACTTACAGTCCACTTTGTTTAAGATTAAACTTCTATAAAACTTTCTCTTGTATATGTTTCATCTGATACAAACTTTCTATTCTTTTTTACTCAATCTCTTTATCCTAACGTTTTAGGTATGCTACTTATGAATACTGATTGTCTGGAATCTGTATTTTTACCACATTTGACATTTTTGTCTTTACTACATTTAGTCCATTTATATTTATTTTAATTTCTGATATATTTTCACTTTTCTATGATATTATTTTGTTTTCTCAAGGTTCCCTCTAGCTTCATGAAGTAAGATTTCCCACTAGACGCCCCACTCCTAGCTCCACATCCCTTAATTCACACAAATTGAATCTCAAGGGTTTCACAAATGCTCTTCAAATGAAAGCAGGTTGTAGCACTGAGATCATCTCTCTGTTCCCTTCTTCATTCAATTATTTAGCCTCTGATTGTTTGTACACACTTACCTGCTCTTGATTCATTTAAAAATGTGTTAACCCAACATTTTGTTGTTTTCATTGGGAGAATCAGTCTGCGTATATATCTTGCCTTACTGCTAAGCAAGAGACATCACTATGAATTTTTTAGCTATGTAAACTCAGAGATTGTCAATGTGGGAAATAAAATACTATCATCATTATAGCCAAGTAACCTTTATACCTGCTCCTTAAAAAATTGGATGACTTTGTCAACCAGTCCACCACTGTAAATATTACTAGTCTGGTGTAAATGAGCATGTTTTTGTCTTTGGGAGAGAATTTCTTCCAACAACCACAGAAGGTCAAAATCTGTAACTTCTCAAAATTGCAAACTTTCTCACTTAACACAGAAAACATTCCCTGTAATAATACATGGCATGTTGTAGGAGATCAACAAATGTTTATTAAATAAATTAATTAATGAAAATTACATTATGCCCTTACTGACATAATAAGATGACTACTTTCCGTTAAGCAATTTTCCCATGTACTTTTCTAATTCCTTTTTAAATCTAGCCTTAGTCTTTGTGTTCTTAATAATACTCAATAAGAAATTGTTTTCCTCCCTAAAAGGTTATTTTGGCCTAAAAATTTAATGTAGTCATATATGTGAGATTTCATTGAATAGAAAAATAAAGAATGAGTTTCAGGTCAGTGGACTAAGACTGTGGTATTTCAAAACTGATAAACACCCTAATTGGTGCAGGATATTTGTTTGCAGTGTCTTAGAGCAGAGTAAAAAATTTCACTGATCAACAGCCTACTTCTCAAATACCAACATTTCGAATATTACAACAGCATTTGTTTGTTTCATCCCTGATAGTTCTTTTTGTCAAATCATTTTCACATTTGTCATTCATCATTACTCCCAAATGTAAAGCACTTTTCCTCTATAGTGATTAGTTTGGTAATTTCAAGACTACAGGAAGAACCAGGGTGACTTTAATTACTTTAATTAGTATGGTCACAGATTAAGTCTTGTGATGTCATCACCATATATGCTGTACTATTTTACAAGTTCTAAAATAAGCTATTTAGGTTAATGTTGACAGTATTATTCTATACTTAGTATAAACTGCTCTCAAACATTCTCTAGTTATGAGATTTCTGGAGCAATATATTCTTGCTAAAAAGAGCAATGTCCTTGTATAAGGTTAGTAAAAACATTCCAAGTCTGTGTCAGGCAGGATTCTTTCCTTGTACACTATTCCCAATTGTCTCATTTTGCTTTGTGCAAAATGTAATAAGGAAAGATATTCCTTAAGTAGAACACTTGGTGATACTGAGGTTTTCAAAACTTTCCTTCAGTACTTGAATTGCGTAAAATCTAAGAAGACATATGACTTGCTATATCTGTTCATCGGCATATTTCATGTTATATATCATACTGATTTTCCTACTCTAAAATAGGATTAAGAAATTCTTAAGAACACCTCATTTTTCAAAGATAATTATTGATACTGTATATCCTATCAGTTGTAGAATTGCCCTAGTTTATGCCTTTACTTGTGTGCAAACCTTTCATTGTGCCCGGTGAGTCATTTAACTTTGTCAACACTACTATTCCTGCTGGTTATTAACAGCAATGTGGTGGAATGTGTATGTTCATTGAGTTCTTGATTTTCAGGAGTTATCTCATGGAGTACTCCCAAGTGTTATTATTATCCTTTTTTTTCCCCACATCTAAATAACAGAACCAAGATTCAAAACCACTTTTCTTAGACTCCAGAGCCAGAGTTACTAACTACAATACAACCACTTACTGTTTGTTATATAGCATTAATTTAGGGTTTTAATAAAATTTTACACAAATGACCAATTTCATCGATAGTATTATACCAACCATTTAAACCTTTTATAAGGCCTAAAAAGGAGAGAATTGTTATCCAGACTTCGCAAATTAAAGTATTAGCAATAAAAGAAGGTCAAAATCACATAGGTGGGGGACATGAGGGTCCAGCCCCTAATAATCTTAGACCTCAGATCTTGTCTGTGCTGAGGGTGAACTAGAAATCTCTAAACACTGTTCTAGCAATGTAATGTATGCTTCCAGGTTTAGATCACTTCAATAAAGATTAAAATATGCCAACAATTAAAATATGCCATAAATAAGAGTTTATGGGTTTTCAATTGCCATTGCATTGTAGGAAAGTTTGTTTCACTTTTCATTTTTCCTTTGTTTCAGTTATAATGATTCTTTAGATCACACCCATTGCTAAATTCCAACTTTTTGACCATACTGAAATAATTAAACAATTATATTTGGATTACAAAAGACTAGATATAAATTACAGCAAAAGAAGGCACTATTACAAATATTGCATATGCCCTTTAAAACAGATACAACTATTCAGTTCTGCTTCTATTTCAGCTTTTAGCTTGAATTTGTGTCTATAAAATTATATAATCCATACTGTTTAATTCTTTAAAACATGAATTGAGGCTTTAGTGCCTTTCCAATCAAGACAAAAGAATTTGGGCTTAACACTTATAAAAACCTATACTGTACTTCCCAATGTTATACGTTAGGCATAACAGATATTCTCCTATGTTAAGCCATCAAGTTTATGACAGTGTGTTACAGAATACCCCAGGAAATTGATAGTTTGACAAAGCATATTTCCTTTTCCCCACATTTGTAGTTCTATGTATTTCCCCCAAAATGCAAACAAATAAGAAGTAAAACACAAAACTAATAACTCTGCCATAAGTTCAACACAGCATGCTGGATTGGATCCTGGAACTAAGAAGGGCATTACTGGAAAACATGAAAAAAATCCAAATGAAATCTATAGTTTAGTCAACAGTAGCATACCAGTGTTAATTTTTAGTTTTGACAAATGCAGCATAGTTATGTATGATGTTTAACATTTGTGGAAACTGGGTGAAGAATATACAGAAAATCTCTGTACAATGTTTGCAACTTTTCTATAAATCTGAAATTATTCTAAAATTAAAAAAAAATAAAAAAATAACTTGTGCACACTAAGAACCAAGATAGAAGCTTATCTACTTCAATGTTCATCAGACAAAAATTATTTTCAGCTTTCCTATGAATCAATCACTCTAAGTTTGAGGAAAAAATCCTAAGGTTGTGTAGGATTTAGAAAACACAGGTATATCCAAACCATACAATCAAGAATCATAAGAATAGCATACTGACAGGTTGAAAATAGCACCAGCTTCTCCATAGTGTCCCAGAAAGTGGCATTGGGTATTAACTTCACACCTAGCTAAAGATAGCTAGACTATCTTTCTTAGGAAACCAACTGACTTATTTTGGTATAGCAACCCATTTATTTAAAATAAAAATAAAACCTCAGGATTAAAGTTAGGAAAATCATGACATTATCAATAATCTCACATTTATTGAGAATTTCTCATTTACCTTAATATACATAGATGGAGTGCCACATTTAATCCCCCCAATGCTGCTTGTCACCATTTACCCCTTAGAAACTGAGACTCAGGGAGGTTTAGTAAGTGTCTAAATTATCTACTTAGTGAGTGACAGAGCCAGGATATGAACTTGAAACTTTCTAATCCACTAAAACCTACCTATTTTACTTCATAGAATAGAAGTAGATCAAAGATGATCTAGTTACTTTGCCATATCTACAGGCAGAACTTTTCTCCTCTATGCTTTGGCCATAGCGACTTTAACTTGCTAACATGCAAACTTTGGCTAACTGCAATATAAAAAAGTCCAGTGTACATTCATCTTGGCAAAAGAAAGTGACCCAAGTGTGCTAATCTCCTTTTGCTCCTCCCAAACTATTGTCCGCCTATCTTCACACTATTTTATGTCTCAAGAAGCTGACCTCCACAGACTTTATCCCCAGGTTTCTGATTGGTTTCAGCCAATGGAATGTATAAACAGAGATTGGAAGACAAAGATTGGATTATATTTCCTCTCTACTCCCTCTCTGTCAGGCTACTATTCTGGTCTGACTAGTCTGAACAGTATCTTTGGTCACTACCCCTATAGGGTAGCCCCTCTTCTACAAGCAGAGCTTTTACCAAATTTTGGTAACAGCTTCTTCCTCTGCAAATAGCTACTTCATTAAATTATTTTCAGTGTCCTTTGTTTATTGTGCTATCTGCTGCATGAGGAGACCATGGCTAAATTAGCCAACATAAGGTTAACAGATAATAACCCTTTGCTTTTATCCAGTGTTAAGCTCTCTGCATTTTAAAATTGTACACTTTTTTAATAAGAGGACCTCTTTATATTGCCTATGCAGTTAAACGCCAAATTAAAATAAGTTCCTCTTCTTTTAATTTTTTTTTCTCATTTAAGCATAATTTTAATAAATTTAATTTCATACCTTTGGGATATCAATGTGTTTTTGTAAATAATGTTCATCTGCAATATCTTCATTTAACACTGCAAGAATTATAATTATGTTTGACAACTCATGTGTACTTTACCTTGACATTGATTACTGCCATTTCTGATCTGAGCAAAAAGTTTCCCTAAATATGAATTGAATGAATATTATTTTCAATTTTCTAGGTTCCCCAACACAAAAGAAACATTTTAATAATCACTTCAGAAAAAAAAAAAAAAAAAACGATTGATATCCACTTCAGGTAAGAATTGAATAAAATCCTGCCAGAATAATTCTCCCTCATAAAACAACTATAAAATGTGGACATAAAACCAAAATCAGCAACCTGAAGAAACTGTGTTTGGGAGGAACATTGTATAAAGTGGATTCTCATTTTCATGGCTTTTAACCTGAGGCCAACTGCAGTAGGTACAACATGCAAGCAGGCAAGTGTGCTAATGAGAAAACTGCTGTCAGAGAAATCACAGTCACAGAGGAGAATGGAGGAAGCAAAGAAAAATAAGAAACAGAGAAGGCCTTCCCAAATTCTGTATACCCACAACTCTGACAGGTCCTGGAACCACTCATGTGAGAAACAGATTAAAAGCAGCTCAGCTAAAGATCGAAAACCTAAACTTACACTGGAACTGCTGCACCCAAAACAGTTCATGTCCAAATAAGTTAACTGACTGCTAAACAAAAGAAATAATACTCCCTTGAAATAAATAACAGAATCCACATCCTCTACAAATTAATCTTCTCAATGTCCAGAATATGATACAAAATTACCGAACAGACAAATGATGAGGAAAATAAAACACATTCTAAAGAGTAATTATCTGAAAAAATGATATGAGACCAACCTGAAGATGAATCAGATATTCGAACTAGGAGACAAGGATTTTAAACTGGCTTTGAAACTATACTCATTTAAATATATATAAATAAATAAATGTATACTTTCGAAGAACGAAAAGACAGAAAATCTCCACAGAAAAAAATGATAACAAGAATGGAACTCTAGAATGAAAAATGCAATACCTGCAATTAAAAATTTCTTAGATGGCCTGAACAATTTAATGTAAATTACAGAGGAACCAGTAAGTTAGCTTGAATACAGAACAGTAGAAATCATTCAGTATGAAAAATATGGAGAAAAAGACAGAAAACTGTGAACAGAACCTCAGAGCCTAGAAGATAATACCAAACAGTCCAACATATGTGTAATGGGTGCCCTAGAAGATGAAGGAAGAGAATGGGGCAAAAAAATATGTATTTCATAAAATTATACCAATTATTTCCTAAATTTGACGAAAGATAAAATTTTAGATATGGATTCTCATCAAACATCATGACAATAGATAAATAAATAAACCATACTGAGCCACATTGTGGTCAAACTATTGAACATGAAAGATAAAGAACGAAGTTTAAAAGCAGCAATAAACACCCACACGTGCGCGCACAAGTGCGCACACCCCCGCATTACATACTGGCAAAAAGAGGTTTGATCAAAGGTCAAATACTCATCAGAAACTTGGAGGCCAGCAGAGAGTGTGAAACATCTTCAAAATTCTGAAAGAATGTTTTAAAATTCACTGTTGGATGTTGCTGTTTGGCTTTGTAACATCTTTGAAGCCTTAAAAGAATTTTTTTTTAAAAAAATCAATGCTGGATGTTGCCGTTTGACTACTGGAATAGAAACACGCCATCTGCATGTCAGCTCTCTATCTCTATGCATAAAAAAGCATGTATACAATACACAGGGACATTTTAGTAAAAGACTGAATCACTGATACATTAGGAAATTTAGTCAGTATTCTTCATGCATCCTTTGTTAGATGACAGAGGTATAACAGCTGTAGGCAAGCTTGCATAATCTTAGAGTTTTTTCCATTATTTTCTCCTCACTCTTGCTTTCTCCCAGCCTCAGGAAAGCCATTTTGGTCTGAATGAATATAAGAAATTATATAGCTGCTCCCAGAGTTACTGTCTTTAAAACCTGTATCTCTGTATATGTAATACCTTATTTTACCCCCAGGATAAAAGTTTCATGTATCAGTACCAGAGGGAGGAAGTTTGAGAACATAAAATGCTCTTTTCTTGAGGCACTGAAATCACTGCACAGAGGCCATTGTATTTTCCACATATATAAAAAAAATACTGTGTTCAAAAACAGCAAAAGAATGATGCAATACTGAAATATTAGAATGTGTTTTAAAGAGCACATTTAACTAGTATTGTCTATCATTAATCCAGTTAACTAATAGTTTAGTGTCTTACATACACTTACACACACATGCACACACACCCTTATACATACACATATGTCCTAGAAGTGTCATCAGTTGAGTATCATGCAAATCAAACAAATACATATTCTGGAGGAAAAATTATGTTTGACTGTCAGGTGCTGCCAGTATCTATAAAATAGTTGCATAATGGCCTTTAACTTATGGCAGACATAATGCTAAGTAGCCACTTGAATGCTTAAGCTCATTTTGATTTGTCTGTTTCCAAACACCCACAAGGGCAGAACTGTGAGAAGCAGCCAAGGAGAGCAGAATGCCTTTGTCAAAAGGGGACAGAGTGTTTTCCATGGAGATAAATCCGGAGACAGAATAGATCAGTATAGAACATTCCCTTCTGATAGTCCTTTTTATTTTCTTTCTGCTGATTTGCAAAGGCTCTCTACTTTATGGTTAGAATGATTTCTAAGGTCTCTTCAGCTACAAAGAGAAACAAAAAACAAAGAAGTTTTCTCTTTGTTCCTTGTAGATGTTTTATTGTTAAACAGGATGCAGGCTACAGGTAACCATCAGTTTCCAGATTTTCTTAAGAAATTCTTGGGTTGTTGTTAGATATTCTTACTTTCTTAGTGTTTCAGAAATGTCATTCTGACGTCATTTAGAATGGCTAAGGAATGTCCTCCTTTGGTGAAGGGATTCTAAAAACATTGTTTCCTAAAAGAGTCAATTTCACCAAATATTAAGAACTAAAGAGAATGTATACTTACATTGGCCAAAGGCTCAGGCAAACGTTTTTAGCCCTTGACATTACTGTTTGACTTCTGGGACAGAGCCACACTGCCTGGATTTCACCTCTCTCCACCTCAAACTCACCCTTAGATGTAGCTATATATATTTCATGTCAGTCCTCACCTAACAATAAATAGTACATAAAGCAGCACAGAAATATCCACAAGAGTTGAATATTCAGGAATATCAGACTGGAATGTAGGACCTGGAAAATCAGTAATCACATTTCAAATTAGCAGCACCTAAAAATCAATTCTGGAAACATGCTTTTCTTTTCTTCTTACAGTTTATAGCCCATATACATTTTATATCATTTGCTGTGTTGGCTTTTGTGGTGGGTCCTTGGAACTTTGAATTTATCAAAAGTGTAGCTTATCAAAAATGTGGTATTATTATGTTTTTATATATTAATTATGATGACAACATGTGCTGGTATAGTTTAAAAATAAGAATTATTAACAAAAGGGCTTTACAGTTTATGAATAAAAGATCTTCACATCTTCTGCTCAATCTTTGTAAAAGCCCTATGAAGTATACAAGGCAGATACTATTACCCCCATCTCATTGATGAGAAATCTAAGACTCAAAGAAGTATTTACTAGCTCAAGTTCTCTAACCTAATAGGAAGTGTAATCAGAAGTAAAACTCATCTAGTTCTTCTGATTCAAATTCCAGGTCATGTTAGGAAAAATTGGGCTCTAAAGTTGGATAGATTTTGCTGGAAACCTAAATCTACTATGTACTATTTGAGAATATATCTACTATTTATTATTTGAGAGAAAGCTCTGTGATTTCTCTCTGAAGCTCAGATTTATCACCTATAAATTAAGGATTAAAAAAGTTTTCCTTACAGAATTGTTGAGAGAAGTCAATGAGAATTCAATAAGCAAATGGAACATGAAATATTTCCTCAATGAGCATGGCTATATCACTGAACCCACTGTTGTCATCATGTAGCCATCATCATCATGATCACCATCATCATCAAAATACACTGACCTCACTAGTAACCATACTTTTCATTCTTTCATTTCAATACATTCCAAAGTCATTTCTGATCACTTATAATATTCCAGAAAAATGTGCTAGAAGCTGAGAACAGAGAGGTATACAAGATCAAAGGCTGCCCATCAAGAAGCTGACTGCACTGAGGAATAAGAAAGTGAATATATAACCAAATCCAAGCATATAAAGGTCAAAGGAGAGAGAAAGAACAGTTAGTTCATCCACAAGCTTGGGGGCAAGAAGCAGTGTAGCTCAGGAGAAGAGAATGTTAGGGTAAATCTTTTCAGAAGCAATGTCCTGGCTTAGTAAACCTTAGAATAAGTAAGAGTACACTATACAAATAAAAAGGAAAAGGAATTTCACAAAGGAATTAACAGGTCCATAGGCCCCAAAGCAAGGGACAGCCTGATGCCATCCAAGTAGTACTTCAAAGTAACTGAAAAAACTCAGGGAGAGGAAGGGATCTGATATGACCTGAGAGAGTTTGAACTTTATCTTGAAGATAGTGTGGAGATATTGAAGGAGTTTTTAACAAAAGGATGTCAAGATCATATTCACGCTGAAGAGACATGATCCTGAAAGCAGTGTTGAGAATGGCTTGGAGGAGAGCATCAGCATAAAAAAGACAGCAGGAAGAACGCCAGTCAGAGCATGCAATAAGAATGAAATTGGGGGATTCCCTGGCAATCCAGTGGTTAGGATTCGGCATTTTCATTGCTGTGGGCCCGGGATTCGATCCGTGGTCAGGGAACTAAGATACCACAAGCCATGTGGCGTGGGCAAAAAAATTAAAAATTAAAAAAGAGAATGAGATTGATTATAGAATACTATTGAAATATATACATTCATATATCCAAGGGTGTTCCAGTAAATGTTTAGCAACTGGATCTCCTAAAAAGAAAAAAATAGCCCCAATTTGTAGCCTTTGTTGATTTCCATTTTATAAATATTCCCACTATGACCAGTTACAAATTACCAACATGTATTTGAATGCAGAGGTGGGAAAATATGAGCAGTAGCACATACACATACACACAAAAATTTCACTTTCTTAGTGGTGTCATTTGCAGCACAAAAACTTTTAATTTAAATTAAGTCCCACTAATCTATTCCTTCTTTTGTTGCTTGTGCTTTGGTGTCATATGTAAGAAATCGCAGCCCAATACAATGTCATTAAGATTTAAGCTTATGTTTTGTTCTCATAGTTTTATCATTTTAGCTCTTATATTCAGGTCTTTGACCCATTTCAAGTGAATTTTTACATATGGTTGGAGGTAAGGCTCCAAATTCATTCTTTTGCATATGGATACCCAATTTTCCTAGCAGCCTTTTTAAAAGAGGGGTTGGGTTTTGGGTTTGGTTACTGTTTTGTAAATATAGGAGAGACCTGGATCATACCTTTATGCTGAGGAGAAAAAAATCCTATGGAGAGCAAGAGGTTAAGAATGCATCATGATTAATAAAAAGTTTCAGAACTGAGAACACAGTGATGGAATGAGCCACAAACAAAAACACCTCTTCCACAGAAATGGAAGAAAGATGGGCTGAGAGGAAAGCAAGAAGCAGAAAGGGCGTAATTAATTGTTTAGTAGGTGAGAGTCATAAAGTTAGGCAAATTCCTACTTGATGATCTTTATGTATTCTAGGAGGCTAGATTGTCTAAACCTAAGCCAACGTTTTAAATAGCAAAGTTTTGTAATGACTATTGGGAGGATCATTAGAGAACTTCCTGGGAATTCATATTGATCATGAGGCAGATTTCCGACAACATGAAGTTGTAAACTAGGTATGTATAAGGCATCCATAAGCACAGTTTTATTTGTTTGTATCTAAGGACTCAGTAGTATAAGCATATATGTAGGACATGGATATTTGTGTTTTAAATTTGCTTAGGGTTTTTTGTCATTTTTTTACTCTAAGTGTCCTTTTGTTTTTCCAGCTTTGTTGAGACATATGATATTAAGTCTAAGGTGTACAGTACTTTTATTTGATACATGTATTTTTTTAACATCTTTATTGGAGTATAATTGCTTTTCAATGGTGTGTTAGTTTCTGCTGTATAACAAAGTGAATCAGCTATATGTATACATATATCCTCATTCCTCCTCCCTCTCGCGTCTCCCTCCCACCCTCCCTATCCCACCCCTCTAGGTGGACACAGAGCACAGAGCTGATCTCCCTGTGCTATGTGGCTGCTTCCCACTAGCTATCTATTTTACATTTGGTAGTATATATAAGTCCATGCCACATGCACACGCGCACACACGCACACACACACACACACACACCCCACATCTTCTTTACCCATTCATCTGTTGATGGACACTTAAGGTTGTTTCCATATCTTGGCTATTATGAATAGTGCTGCAATGAACCTCTGTAAATGAGTGCAGATATCTCTTGGAGATCATGTTTTCATTTCCTTTGGAAATATACCCAGAAGTGGGATTTCTGGATCATATAGGAATTCTATTTTTAATTTTTTGAGGAACTTCCAACTGTTTTCCATAGTTAATTGGCTGTACCAATTTACACCCCCCTAACACTGCAGAAGGGTTCCCTTTTCTCAACATTCTTGCCAACACTTATTATCTTTTGTCCTTTTAATGTTAGCTATACTAACATATGTGAGGCAATATCTCTTTATGGCTTTGATCAGCATTTCCCTGATGATTAGTGATGTTAAGCACCTTTTAATGTAACTGTTGGATATCTGTACATGTTCTTTGGAAAAATATTTATTCAGTTCCTTTGCCCATTATTAATTGAGGTTTTGTTTTTTGGGGGGAGGGGATTCTTGTATTGAGTTGTATGAGTTCTTTATATATTTTGGATGTTAACTCCCTGTCAGATACATCATTTGCAGATATTTTCTCCCACTCCATAGGTTGCCTTTTCATTTGGTTGATTGTTTCTTTTGCTGTGGAAAAGCTTTTTTGTTTGATGTAGTCCCACTTATTAATTTTTGCTTTTATTGCTGGTGCTTTTGGTGTCATAGCCAAAAACATCATTGCTAAGACTAATGTCAAGGAGCTTTTTCATAAGTTTTCTCCTAAAAGTTTTATGGTTTTATGGTTTCAGGTCTTATATTTAATTCTTTAATCTGTTTTGAGTTTTCAAACTCAAAATTATTGTTGATATAAGATTGGTGTACAATTTTGTTCTTCTTCTTGTGGTTATCTAATTTTCCCAACACCATTTTTGAAGAGACTGTTTTCCCCATTAGGTTCTCTTGGCTCCCATGTCAAATATTAACTGACCGTATATGCAAAGGATTATTTGAGTTCTTAGTTCTGTTATATTCATCTATGTGTTTATATAAATGCCAGTATTATACTGTTTTGACTGCTATAAGTTTGTAGTATAGTTTGAAATCAGGAAATTGATGCTTCTGGCTTTGTTCTTCTTTTTCTTGATTGTTTTGATTATTTAAGGTCTTTTGAGGTTCCATATAAATTTTAGAATTATTTGTTCTCTTTCTATAAAAAATGCCATTGAAATTTTAATAGGGATTGCACTGATTATGTAGGTGGCTTTGAGTAATATGAACATTTTAACACTATTAATTCTTCCAATCCATGAACATGAAATACCTTTCCATTTGTTTGTGTTTTCTTCAATTTCTTTCATCAAAGTTTTGTAGTTTTCAATGTAGAGAATTTTCATCTCCCTGGTTAAATTTATTCCTAAGTATTTTATTGCTTTTGATGCCATTGTAAATAGGATTGTTTTCTTTAGTCCTTTTTCAGATATTTCATTGTTAGTGTGTAGAAATGCAACCGATTTCTGTATGTTGATTTTGTATACTGCAACTTTATTGAATTCAATTATTAGTTCTAACAGATTTTTGGTGGAGTGTTTAGGATTTTCTACATACAAGATCATATGCAAACAAAGACAATTTTACTTCTTCCTTTCAAATTTTGAGGTCTTTTATTTCTTTTTCTTGCCTAATTACTCTGGCTAGGACTTCCAGTATTACATTGATTAGGAGTGATGAGAGTGAGTACCCCTGTCTTGTTCCTAATCTTAAATGAAAAGCTTTTAAAAGCTCACCATTGAGTAAATGTCAGTTGTGCATTTGTCATATATGGCTTTTGTTATGCTGAAATGTGTTCCCTTTATACTCAGTTTGTTGAACGAACACTTTTATCATAAAAATGTTGTATTTTATCAAATGCTTTTTTTGCATTTATTGAGATGATCATACCATTTTCATCTTTCATTCTATTAATGAGGAATATCACATTTATGGATTTGCATATGTTATACCATCCTTGCATCAGAGCAATAAATCCAACTTGGTCATGGTGTATTGCTCCTTTTAATGTTATGTTGAATTCAGTTTGCTAAAGTTTTATTGAGAATATTTGCAAACTATATTCATCAGGGGCTTGGTCTGTATTTTCCTTTCTTGTAGTGTTCTTATCTGACTTTGGTATCAGGGTAATGATGGCCTCATAAAATAAGTTTGAGAGAGTTTCCTCCTCTTCAATTTTTTTGGAAGAGTTTGAGGAGGACTGACATTCATTCTTTAAATATTTTGTAGAATTCACCAATAAAACATCTGGTCCTGTGTTTTCCTTTGTTGGTAGATTTTTAATTACTGATTCAATCTCCTTACTTGTTATTGGTCTGTTCAAAATTTTCTCTTTCTTCCTGGTTTAGTCTTGGTAGGCTGTATGTTTCTAGGAATTTGTCCATTTATTCTAGGTTATCCAATTTGTTGGTGTATAATTGTTCACAGTAGTCTCTTATAGTCCTTTGTATCTTTGTAGTATCAGTTGCAATGTCTCTTTCATTTCTGACTTTATTTACTTTGGTCTTCTCTTTTAGTCAGTCAAGTAAAGGTTTGTCGATTTTGTTTATGTTTTCAAAAACTCAGCTTTTGTTTTTGTTTTGATCTTTTCTGTTGCTTTTCTGATCTCTATTCCACTTATGTTCTGACCTTTGATATTTCCTTCCTTCTGCTAATTTTGGGCTTAGGTTGCTCTTTTTCAAGTTCCTTGAGGTGTAAAGTTAGGTTGTTTATTTGAGATCTTTCTTGTTTCTTAATATAGGCTATTTGTCACTATAAACTTCCTTCTTAGAACTGCTTTTGCGGAATCCTATAGGTTATGG
Organism: Mesoplodon densirostris; assembly: GCF_025265405.1. Taxonomy (NCBI): domain Eukaryota; kingdom Metazoa; phylum Chordata; class Mammalia; order Artiodactyla; family Ziphiidae; genus Mesoplodon; species Mesoplodon densirostris. Next base: position 33,752,836 of record NC_082674.1, read on the forward strand.
TATGTTGTGTTTCCACTTTCATTTGTTTCAAGATTTTTTTTCTCATTTGATTTCTTCTTTGACCCATTTGTTGTTCAAAAACTCCCCTCTTTTATGTTTTTGATGTCACAATTTTAAGCCTTTTTGTATTGTGTGTTCATTAACAAATTAGTATAGCTATAGTTTTTTAATACTCTTGTTCTTCAGCCTTTATACTAAAGTGATTAACAGTACACCATATTGCAGTATTAGAGTATTCTGAATTTAACTATATACTTGCCTTTTTCAGAATATTGTATATTTTAATATGTTTTCATGTTATTAATTAGCATACTTTCATCTCAGCCTGAAGAACCCCTTTCAACATTTCTTGTAAGGTAGGTTTAGTGGTGATGAATTCTCTCAACTTTTATTGGTCTGGGGAAGTCTTTATCTTTCCTTTATTTCTGAAGGACAGCTTTGCCAGATAAGGTAGTCTTGGTTGGCAGGTTTTTTCTTTCAGCACTTTGAATATATCATCCTACTCTCTCCTGGCCTGTAAGATTTCTGCTGAGAAATCTGCTGATAGCCTTATGGGGGCTTTCTTTTAATTTACACACTTTTATTCTCCTGCTGCTAGGATTCTCTTTGTTTTTAATTTTTGACAGTTCCATTATAATGTGTCATGGAGAGGATCTCTTTAAACTGATTTTGTTTGGTGACCTATGAGCTCCATGAACTTGAATATCTAAATCACTTGCCAGATTTGGGAAGTTCTCAGCCAATATTTGTATCAATATGCTTTCTCACCCCTTCTCTCCCTCTTCTTTTTCTGAAACTTAATTAGCAAATTCATCCTTTTGATGGTACCTCAAGACCACATAGGCTTTCTTCACTCTTTTCTATTCTTTTTATCTTTGTTCTCCTCTGACCAAGATATTTTCAAAGTTCCTGTCTTTAATCTCACTGAATCTTTCTTTTGCTTGATTGAGTTTGCTGCTGATGCTATCTACTGCATTTTTTTCATTTCATTCATTGTATTCTCCAGCTCCAGAATCTGTCTGGTTATTTTTTATTATTTCTGTCTCTTTGTTAAACTTCTCATTTTGGTCATGTATTGTTTTCCTTACTTAATTTAATTTTCTTTCTGTGTTTTCTTGTAGCTCATTGAGTTTCCTTAAAACAGCTTTTTTTGAATTCTTTATCTGGTAAATCAGAGATCTCCATGTGTTTGGGCTCAGTGACCAGAAGATTATTGTGATCCTTTAGTGTTGTCATGTGTCCTTAATTTTTCATGTTTCTTGGAGTTTTGTGTTGATGTCTTTGCATTTGAAGTAACAGTCAGCTCCTACAGTCTCAACAACTGCCCACTCCAATGCATCCAAACTCATAATTTTTACTCCAGTTGGAGTGCTGGAATATCTCCTCTTGAAACCTGGATTACCACAAAGGCCCTCTCATCTGTGAGAGACTTGCTAAGTTATTGTTCTCCAAGGGCTCCCAGACCTTGGCCAAAAGAGGCTGAAGCCAGTTCATGTGCCACCTGCAGGGTCCACAGCCAGGACTGAGGTCTATCTGCCTATTACCCATGGCACAGATAGGCAAGACTCCTCCAAGGTCCCTTGCGGTATGGTGCTGAGTCCCACAGCCTTCTCAAAGGTGTTCTTCATGGATGGATGCCATTTTTCTGTTATTGAGGGTGGGTACAAAAATAAGGGATGCCTTGTTGGTTATCCATTTCAATTGGCTATACTCCAATGTAAAGTAAAAAGTTTAAAAAAAAATAAGGGATGGCTTATGTTGCTAAGATGCTGATATCACTTCACTAATAGTCTTGATTAACTAAAATAGTTACAGGGTCCTCCTCAGTATATGCAGAATGACTCAGTATTCATATTATAGCAGTGGCTCTCAAAGTGCAGCCCCTGGAGCAGCATCAACAAGCACTGGAACTTGATAGAAATGGAAACGTTCAGGCCCAACCCCAGAACTACTCAATCAGAAACTTTGGGAGTGGGGCCCAGCACTCTGTTTTCACACACCCTCCACTTGATTCCAGAACATGGATAGTTTGATTGAAACAAAGTTGGGTTCTCTGGGCACTAATATTGAAAGGGGAGAAGGAAGTTAAGGATACAGGAAATTGGACAATTAAGATGATACATCCTGAGTGTCTTGGCTGGAAAGTGAAGAGCAAAAGGATTATAATAGTGGGAGAAACTAAAGGAGAACGGGAGCCAACAGGAGATTAAAAACACAGATCTACTGGGAGTAAAGGGGTGAGACACCATTCACCAGTCTCCACATTTCAAAGTCCAAGCCCACCTTCCTCCTGGTGTCTAAGTCTCAGCATCAAGGCTTTAGTTAGAAAGAACTGTTGAGATTATTTTGTAACATCAAATTTCTATCAGTGGGACTACCAGCAAAAAGGTCATCCATAATTTCATTCTGCCCACCCTTCCCTTTGCTTCCGCCAGATATAAAGTGATATGAACATCAGATTTCAGACACAGTAGATTTACTTGTTAAGGGTATCGATAATTTCACTTTTATCTAAATTCTAACCATTGCTTACAATTAACCAATAGCTGTTTGCTAAGTAATATTTAATAAGACCATTTACGACAGTCATAATGATAAACTAAACTTCCCATGGTATTATATCAAATGAGGCACTGCTCCTCATCAAATGATGATTAAACAGTAGGTCAAAGGAGACTATATCACTGTTTTATTTTCTTCAGTTCTACTCAAAGAGACATGAATTTCAATGTCATTATTTCATACAATTTGTTTCATCAGAAGATATCCATAAGTGGGACTGAGCAGTCATTTGATTTCTAAACAATTTAAACCGATTTATTGTTTGATCCAGGGGCCCCAACAAGTCAGTCTTCTAGCTGAAGGATAAAGGAAACAATAAGATCTTTGTAGCCTAATTTCACCTGAGAGAAAATAATTTAAAATAAGTTTGTAACAATGTTCACAACTTATAAGAAACTACACTAGAATAGTATACTACTATGGTTAAATGTATTTTTAAGTTATTTTTCACAAACAGGTAACACTAAAGATGCTAGACATAGTTTAGTGGCATAAAATGTAAGTTTTGTTCTATTCAAATGTTTTTCACATTTCAAGGTCCATTGTAATATAAGCCCTAAGTCAGAAATTGGGCCATCTACTGTTTCTGAAAAGACCTAGTCAAAGTAAAAGAAATGTTATCTGCAGTCCAATAAGGAAAAGCAAGCCATTTATCTAAACTCTGTCTGGTTGATAAAAACAGAATTCAAAATGTCAAAATATATCCACCAGGCAAGACATTTTTAAGTGAGCTAATGACCAAATATTGGGGCTTTGCACTTTATTTATATGAACTACTCCTGGAAGGAATAACATCTCATCAGGGAATGGATAGTAGTGATTATGAAAAATTTCAGTTTAGATTACTGACTTGACTGAGTCTGGTATGACCTGGCACAAAGCCATCCTTAGGAGTGAGCAGTGCAGAAACACCAACCCATATATCATAGACATTTATTTTAGAGAAGAGCACATTTGTCACATTTTAGGAAATGCAGCCCTAAACTATGATTTATTTTGTTCATCACTTCGGAATCTTAAATCTTTGCTGTATTTTTGCTAATCAAACCTGAACTCAGTGAGGTAAAAACTGTTTCTTCTCCCTTTCATTCCTTTCAAACAAGATCTGACTCTTCCTTTCCTATCCTTAAAAACGTTGCCAAGAAAATTATCCAAAGCTTTAAAATAAGACAGAAAGATAGACAGCATATCCCTTCAATGTTATACAGAAGCAAAAGCCACCCAGGTATTATGCAGGAGTATGATCTTTGTTCATTTCACTGTTTACGATTGATTAAGTTCCAAGACATAGTGAAATTATAGTTTTATAGAAGAGCAATATAAATAATTCCTCTCTACTAAAATATATAATCTGAATATTGAAATAAAACACTGAAATATTGAAATATTGTGTCAACCCACTTATTCTGTTTTCAATTGCTCAGACAGATAAAGGGCAGACTTGACTGAGTATATCTGTAACCAGGGTGGAGGTGCCAGTCTCTCCTTTCACTGACTACCCAATCTTGAAAAATGATTCTTGTAGAACCCTCTTCTTTTGGTTTGTGTAGTAGTCAGAATCTTGCCTCCTCCAAAAATGTCCACATCCTAATCCCAAGAACCTGTGAATATGTTACATTAAATGGCAAAGGGGAATTAATGTTACTAATCAGCTGACCTTAAAATAAGGCGATTACCCTGGATTACCTAGATAAACATAATATAATCACCAGGGTCCATGAAAATAGAAGAGAGACGCACAAGAGTCAGAGTGCTGTGATGTGAGATGGTCTCAACCCACGTTAACTGGCTTTGAGAATGAGGAAGGGGACCATGAACAGTGGAATGTAGGCAGCCTCTAGCAACTGGAAAAGGCAAAGGGATGGATTCTTTCTAGAGCCTCCAGAAAGGAACGTAGCCCACCTTAATCTTAGCCAGTGAGGCCCATTTTGGACTTCTGAACCATAGAACTATAAGACAATAACTCTGTGTTGTTTTAGGCCGCAAGTTTGTGATAATTTTTTATGGCAGTGGTAGAAAACTAATATAGCTTTAAGTAGGTTTGAAGAACTCTCTCTTCATTCTTCCTTCCTATCCCCAGAGTCTGACTATACATAGATTCTCAAATTCCTAATCTTTGGCTTACATAGTCAGTTGGAGAGAAGGAACTGATGCTTGTAGTATCTTCCCATCTCCAGAAATGTGACAGAGATCTGTCAAGATTCTTCATCTCTCTTATGAATGTGGTACCTGCTGTTTCAGCTTTGATAATTTAATTGCAATCTCAAGATGACAGGAAAAGATTTATGTAGCTAGACGAAATATGAGAGAAAGAGGAATTTGGTCTGAAAAACTGTTGCTAAAGTGTCATTTAGCTATCAACTGCTCATCTGGGGTACTTGATTAAAATATGGATTAATAAACTTTGTTCTAAACCTACCTAATCAATATCTCTGGGGATGAAGGCCCATAGCATTACATCTTCTGACACACACTAAAACTTGATAAGCTCTGTCATGCAGGAATACATGTTTTTACTTCACTTCTATTATAGAAGCCTTAACCCCAACAAGAAAAGCAAAGTTTTTGTTTTTAGAGGTCAAATGTATCTGCTGCCTAACTTGAAAGACAGAACAAAGACCTGAGACCGAGAAGGGATAACTGATTTGACTAAAGACACATTTTGACTGAGAAATAGGGGCTGGATAATAGAGCCTGTGCCTTCTACTCCCAAACCATTAACTTTTTTTTTTTTTTTTTGAAGTCATCTCTCTTGAAAACAGGAGGAGGGAACAGTGCCTTTTAGAAGCAAACACATTTATTGTAGGTTTGTTTCACCTCCACAGTAGCTCCTTTTTCATTGTTAACTATTGGTGTTTCAATAAATGACAGCAAACCATTCTGTGCCATTATTCCCATACCAACTGTGAGATTTCTAAGTGCTTGTTCCTCAACATTTCCTCACCAATCACATGTACTCTCTTCTCTCGTTGGGTCTGATGCTTTGTTCCTGGATTAATGGGGAGCAGGCTGAATTATCCTCCACTTAGGATACTTGGTAATATTCAACTAACCTCAGATTTCTGTTTCTGCATGGCGAGTGTTCTACATGTCAATATTCACCACTGATGTTACTGTTAAAAGAAGTTAAAAGGTTAGCTTTGATCCTAGAAGCCTGTCATTAAAACTCCTGCCAACTGGCAAAAACTTGAAAGGTTTGCTTTTTAGCATTGAGCACTAGGAAAGTTTAGTCAATTAGACTTGGCTTGATTTTCTTCCTCAGGATGAGTTTTCTTCTTTGAAAGACTCCCCAGAAGAATAAATTAATAAGATGTCAAGAAAAGGAAAATTCAAATCCGAAGGGAAAATGGACAAAGGTATCATTATACATGAAAGGGACATCAGGCCCCTGCCTTAGCTTTGCAGCTCAGCAATCAGACACCAAGCCTGACTTTTCCAATAAGAGCAATGTCTCTGGCACTTAAACAGACCTAACTGCTAAAGCCATTCAACCCGCTTCCTTCCTCTTTGCCCTTTTTCCTCGCATGTGGTGTGCAAACCAAACGCAGGTTTTATTTCCATTAACTTTAATATTCATTGAGGAGAACAACATCCCAGTATGCCTCCCCATGGTACCGACCCTCAAAAATCAAACACCCATTTCAGTTGCCAGTGGCTCTTGTGACTCTGTATTAATCCTGAACACAGTTGAGATTTGCAGGAAACATCTAGCCTTGGTTTAGGGATCTTTATGTTTTAGGGCAGTTTGGATAAATCTCTTTTTATGATTTTGTGTTGTAGAAACTGGAAACCTTTCTCAGTTGTATAAAATAAACAAAAAATCAGTGAATTAGAAAACTGAATATTAATTACACATGTTATATGTTTTATGTAAGTTTATATGTAATATGTTATAATCATAAATTGCACATGTTATGATAATATTGTGACTGGGTCTGAACATGGTTCTTTTTTTCTTCCAGTTTACTCTGACACGGTTATTTTGGTGAATTCTCAAAATAAATCTAAAGAGTATTCAAAATATAATGCCTTCTCCTCAAAATGCTTCCTGTGCACATTAGTTAAATCACTCTTCTTCATCTAATCTGTTACCAATTCCTCTTGTTCCAACCTTTTAAGATGTCTCAAATTTGCTCCCTTTCTCTTAGGTTTTTGTTACATACCCACACACTAACAAATATACCTGACAAATATACAAATATACCTTGTAGTAGCCATCTCCTGGTTTATCTCTTTTATTTTGACTCTGTCTTCATCTCCACATCACTGCCAGATGAATTTAGTTAAGATACTAGATAAAAACAAGTGTCCTTCCTCTGTCAATGCCACACCAGAATGCAAGATCTGACATCACCTGACCCCATTGTAGCTGAACTTTTCTTCTATCTCATTCTACTGGCACTCAGACCTTTCATATATCCTTCCCTTTGTGTCTTGGTTCAAGCTCTTCACTGAAAATCATGCAGGTTCTTATCTATTGAACAAGCCATCATTAGTCATAAAGTTCATGAGATTCTATGAAACTTTTAAAAAACATTTCTTATCTACTTCTATTATGAAATCCAACTCTAGTCATAATAAATAAGTCCACTAATATTGTATTTTCTTCTATTTGTTGTCTCATTTATATTTGTTGGACCCTAATTACTAAGATTTTGGAGATTTTAAGTACAAGAACCTTACTTGGGAACTTCATGCTTTCAGTCACTGGATTTATCATTCCATTTTAAACAAATGAAAACACTGGGAAAAAATATTGGAAAGAATGATTCTCAGGCATTGGACAAAAAACAGCACAAAATCATGATCCCTGAGGAAAACGGAAAAAAATGAGGTGTACCCTAAGACTGTTGCAACTTACTGCCTAGAGAAAGTTTGTGGGCTACAGGGTAGGGAGGGGGAAGCCACACTAAACTGGGCAGTTTCCCTGAGCTGAGGGGACAGAGTAGAGAATTTGGAGAGGCCAAGGCAGCTAGCTAGCATCAATAGAATAAAGTATCAAATAGAAGTAAGCTGCATGGAAAAGCTCTTGTGGTCTTCAGAAAGTTCTTTTCAGGTCTTCACCTGAGTACTGATCAGTCCATGTTTATGAAGAAACTACTAAAGACAAGAGAAACAACGACCACATAAGAAAACGGAGAACACAGCCTGGGAAAGCAATTCAAAATGCATCATAGATCTCCATGTAAGAGCTAAAACTGTAAAACTTCTAGGAGAAAACTTCAGTAGAAGACCTCAGTGATCTTGGTTTAGGCAGAAATTTAAATAAAACACAGAAACTGCAAACTAGAAGGGGACAAGATCAACAAATTGGACTTCATCAAATTTATGGATCTCTACACTTCAAAAGACACTGTTCCAAAATGAAAAGATACACATGCTGGAAGAATACAGTTGGAAGACATATATTTGATGAAAAGCTTGTACCCAAAATATATAAAGAATTTTTTAACTCAATAACAACCAAACTTAAAAAAAAAAAACCAAAGCAAAAATATTTGAAAAGACACTTCACTAAAGAAGAAACATGAAAGGGAAATTAGTACATAGAATGATTCTTACATAATTTGTCATTAAGGAAATACAAATTAAAACCACAATGAGGTACCACTACACAAGCACTAGAAGGACTAAAATTAAAAAGACTGACCATGCCAAGTATAGATGAAAATACGGAGCTACTTTAACTTACATACATTCTGTGGGAATGTACAATGATAAAAACAACTTTGAAAAATGGTTTATATTCTGTGGGAATGTACAATGATAAAAACAACTTTTAAAAATGGTTTGGCAGTTTCTTAAAATTATAAACATGCACCTAAACATGATCTAGCCATTCCATTCCTAGATATTTAGCAAAGAGAAATAAAAACCTATCTGTTCCCCCTGCCCCCAAATATCCCTAAATGTTTACAGCAGCTGGATATACAAACATCAACAACTTGAAATAACCCAAATGTTCATCAATGGGTCATTGGTTAAACAAACTGTGATCCATCCTTACAAGGGAATAGTACTAAGCAATAAAAAAGAATGGCTGGCACATGCCAAACATGCTAAGCTGAAACCAAAGGCTGCCGACTCCTGTTTTTCCTCTCTTTACATGCTTTCCTCTTCTTACATATGTTGGTACTTTTGTTGTTCCAGAGATCTCTGAGGTTCTTACCTTCAATTTGTTTTATCCATGTTCTTCACAGTATAAAATTCCTATTGATAAATCCTCAAGTTCACTGATTTTTTCTCCTACCATTTCATATCGGCTATTGAGCTCATATAGTGATCTTTTTCATATGATGACTATACTTTATAACACTAGAATTTCTTTTTTAGTTTCAGTTTATTAATATTCACTCTCTGTTGAGTCCTTATTATGTGTTCTTTAAAGTCTATAAACAAGGTTTTCTTTAATTCTTTGAACATATTCTTAAGAGGTGCTTTGAAATTTTTCTATTGTAAATCCAACATCTGAGCCCACTTAAAGTCAGTATCTATTGTCTTCTTTTTTTCCTGATTATGTTACACTCTCCTGATTCTTTACATGTTTTATATTTTGTCATTGTTCTTGTTGTTATTAAAATGAAACATTTTAGACAATATATTTTAACTGCTCTGGACTTTTAGTTTTCCCCTGAGGGCTTTTGTTGCTGTTGCTTTTTACAAATTTATTTAACATGCCTGGACATAATCTACAGAATCTGTCACCCTCTTGACATGTGGCTGCTGATAACTGTTATCATTTTTTTTAAATTCTTGTTTTTATTTTTTTAGCTTAACTTGCTAAGGGTAGTGGTCAGTCGATGATTGGTATGAGGTTGTGCTCAAAAACTTTGATCTAGTAAGGCTTCCATGCTTGGCTGGTGAAATTATGTGTGGGGTGAGAAATAGGTTCAAAGTTCAGGCAGTTTTCAAGCTTGACTCAGCTTTTACTTTCTGCTGGTTTACTCGGACCTCCCCTACATGTGCACACAAGCTTCCCATCATTCAGGGCAGTGTGACGAACCTGGACCATCTCAGATCTCCACTATGTGTACAGTGTCCAAGGAAGTGAGGGATATGTGAAAAAGTTGTCTAGCCTCTCTATATCTCTCCCATTTTTAAGATTTGTTAGATTTCTGGCTAGTCTGCCAGATCCAGGCTTATCACAAAGGACTACAATCTAAGGCTAGCAAAAGGGCAGTCTTCTCCATTCATTTTTCCACAGTTTGCTACTTTTGCTGACACTGTCACTAGGTGTGTTTTTTAACCTCAATTCCACATCAAGTCAGCCCCCTCCAGCAGCAATTCTGCTGGTTTTCACGTCCAGCCCTAACCTGGTAGCAACACCACGTTGTTAAGGTGGGGGAGGGAATGGAAGAAGGATGCATTTAGTGCTTGCTTCTCATTGGTCCATGGTAATTCCAGCTAGGTGTTACTTTCCCCATGCTTCTTGGGTACACATGTATGCATGCTAGTGTGCTCAATGGGCAAAAAATGAGAAATATGTCTCACAAGACATAACACCCAAGGAAGGTGTTAATGCACCTGTATTAAGCTGAGCCAAACCTGTGCAAAACTGGTCACCACAACAATGACTAGAGTAAGAGGTAGAACCTGAAAGATTTGAAATGTTGACCAAGAGGATTCTGATACAAAGACATCATGAAAACTTGAATAAAGTAATATAACTTATTCTTGGATAGGAATACTATCATTAAGATGTTGGTTTTTTCCAAATGAATCCATAAATTCAAATAAAATTTCATAAGACCTCACAGCATGTTTTGCTGAATTGACAAGCTGATTTTTTCAAAATTTATAAGTAAGAAAAAAATCACCAAAGAAAATCAGAATTCTCCTGAAGAAAAACCACAAATTGGGGATACTACTGTATAGGAATAAAGAATAACAAAAAGCCACTGAGGAACTGGTGCAAAGTTAGATGAATAATAGAACAAAATAAACAGCCCCAAAGCAGACCCATGTGTATAAAAGTTATACTATAATTTACTTGCATCAGAATGGGCATAGATTGCAGATCAACTGGGAAAACATGGTGTTTTCAATAAATGGTTGCTGGGACAATAGGTTTTTCATACATTACATGCCATAATGTAATGAGATATTATTTCACAGCATAAACAAATTCCAACTGGATGAGAAACTCAAATATTAAAAAAAACTAAAGCTCAGTTATAAGTCATTATAAGAAAATATATGGTTGGCAGTGATATAAGGATAGATTACACTGGATTAAAAAACAAACAATAACATACACCATAAATGAAGTACACACACACATATATATACATTCAATTACATTAAAATTAAGGAGTTCTGCTCATTAAAAGACTGTAAAAAATGTGAAAATTCAAGCAACTAACAGGATGAACCTTAAAAAACATATAAACTACCAAAGGACTAGGATACTGAATTCTTACATAATTCCCACAATTCAATAAGAAAAGGACAAACAACCCAATAGAAAAATTGTCAAAAGAAATGAATGAAGCAGAAATGATCCATTATATTGATTTAATCCACTAATAGATTTTGATTTAGAGTTTGGAAAATACTACTCTAGGCCAAATGACTCAGATTGGAAGAATTAGTGTCAGTAGAAATATATTGTTTCTTTATACTGTGTATTGTTCACTTGCAATGCCAGAATATATACAGCATTTCAAAAATAAGTTCATTTTCTTTCCTTTTAAGTTTCAAAAGTCACAAAATTGATTACTGTGTATCTTAAAAAGCAAACAATACAAAATATATAATAAAATATTCGATCCTTGCTTTGTTCTTCCCTGACTTCACCACCTCTTCAGAAGTAGCTTTGTATATCTTGGTGTGTGTGTGTCTGTGTGTTGTATGTGTGCGTGTGTGTGTGTGTGTTTCTTAAATCTTTTTCTATGCATTTACAAACATGTATATGTAGGATGTTAGAAGAATTGCTATTATATTATGATGAATGTGTTACCTTCTTTTTTCACTTAATGACATATCATAGATATCTTTCCACATTAGTAATTTACTATCTAAGGTGTTTTGAGAGTCTTGGTTTTATATCTTACAAGAAAGTGTCAGCACAAGATTTACCTAATTGCATCACTTTTCAAGAAGAGAGTCTTTATTTGTAGTTACATTTCAAATCTTTAGGCAAATCTATCTAGCACCTTTCTCAGGAATAGTTTGATGCACACGGTCAATTCAGTTCTGCAATACCCTAGAAAGCAAGTTTTTCCAAAGCTGGGAAATTCTCAAATGGTACTTTCATACAAAAAGGGCATTTTCTAGAGGTGTATTTAATTTTATTTTTAATAGTTATTCAAATTAAATTCACATATACATAATTCCTCATAGAGGTGATAAAAAAAATACATTGCCTAGAGTTAGGATATGTGAATCAGGAGCTAAAGCAATGTGTGAAAACACACTACAGAGGATGCTTGATGGGTATCTGCATTACTGACAACTACGCTGAATTATTAACTTGAAATATACACTTACTCAATTTTGCCTTCCCATGAATAAAGAACCATATTTTTATACGTAAGTGTGAAAACAAACGGAAGCAAATTGTGCTTATTTCCATAACTTACTTTCTCTTGAGAAGAATAATAATGAAAGAACAAACCTTTCCCATTTCACCATGAGTACAGCTCTTGTTGTTGGGCTTATTAGAGTAAATGCATGGCCCATCTTTTCCTATAGATTTAAATATTTCACTTTTTACAACTTTCTGAAAAACAGCGATCTAATCTATCTATGCTGACTGTAACTCTGCCTCTTGACACTTTCCGCAACATCAAAATTCAGCTGATACAATAATGAAAGGAATTTAGACCTGGATAGGGGTAAAGAATTACAAATGTCTAGCATGAGAGCTGCAACTGCCTCTCCTCTTCCTTTCCCTTGGCAGCTGAGTGCAGATATGGCTTCAATTCCTCCTCAACACAGCATTTCAGGGCCCTGTACTAATCCATCAGAAGAGACATGCAAGATAAATTCTATGGCTATCCCTGAAGCTCTGCTGTCATTGTAACTTAGGGCAACTAACTTTTTTACGTCTCATTTTTTTCAGAAAACAATGTAGCTAATTACATCTCTCTCCCAGGATTATTGGGAAGATGACATGAAATAAATGGCAAGGAACAGCCCAATTTCATACGCAATAGTTGATAAACGTTTGCTGAATGAATTCATAAAAACATGGATGAATGGAACTTGAGTTTTAAAAAAAAACTTTTAAAATTTTAACTTAAAACTTGAGAATATAGTAATCTTAGGATTTCTCCCTCATTTTTTATTTTTAACTGTGGTAAAATAAACGTAACATAAAATTTACCATGTTCACCATTTTTAACTGTACAGCTCAGTAGAGTTAAGTATATTCCCATTGTTGTGCAATAAATATTTAGGACTTTTTCAACTTGCAAAACTGAAGCTCTATACTCTTTAAACAATAAATCCCCACTAGCCCCTCCTCCCAGCTCCTGGCCACCACCATTCTACTTTCTGTTTCTATGAATTTGACTCTACTACAGACCTCATATAATCAGAATTATGCAGTTTTGTCTTTTTGTGGCTGGCTTGTTTTACTTTACATAATGTCCTCAAGGTTCATTCGTCCATGCTGTGTCAACATTTCCTTCCTTTGTAAAGCTGAATAATATTCTATTGTATGTATACAGCATATTTTGTTTATTCATTCATCAGTTGATGGACACTGCATTGCTTCCACTTCTTGGCTATTGTGAATAATGCTATGAATATACATGAATAAATATCTCTTTGAGATCCTGTTTTCAGTTTTTTAGGATATATACCCAGAAGTGGAATTACTGAATCATATGGTAATTCATTTTTAACTTTTGAGGAACTGTCATACTGTTTTCTATAGTGGCTGAATTATTTTACATTCCCACCAACAGTGCACAAGGGCTTCAATTTTTCCACGTCCTCAACATTTGTTTTTGTTTCTTTTTTATAGTAGCTATCCTAATCCTAATAGGTGTGAGATGATATTTCATTATGGTTTTGATTTGATACTGAGCATCTTTTTATATGCATGTGGGTCATTCATATATCCTTTTTACAGAAATGTCTGTTCATGTCCTTTGCCCATTTAAAAAATATTTCAAGTTTTATAAATTTTTAAGGTTAAATTTTCTTTTAAATTTTTTAAATTAAAGACTTTTTAAAGCAGTTTTAGGTTCACAGCAAAATTAAGAGTTTTTACCTATACCCCCTGCCCCAGTACATGCATAGCTTCCCCACTTATCAATATTCCCCACAAGAGTGGTACATTTGTTAGAGCTGATGAACCTACACTGACATATCCTTATCACTCGAAGTCCATAATTTACCTTAGGGTACACTCTTGGTGTTGTACATTCTATGAGTTTGGAAAAATGTATACTGACATGTATCCATCAATATGGTATCATAGGGTATTTTCACTACCCTAACATCCTCTGTGCTCTGCCTATTCATCCCTCCACATGCGCCCCAATCCTTGGCAACTACTGATATTTTTACTGTCTCCATAGTTTTTCTTTTCCCAGAATGTCATACAGTTGGAATTGTACAGTATGTAGCTTTTTCAGACTGGCTTCTTTCACATAGTAATATGCATTTAAGGTTCCTCTACTCTATGTCTTTTCAAGCCATAATAGCTAATTTCTTTTAGCACTGAATAATACCCCATTGTCTGGATGTCCCAGAGTTTATTTTCCATTTACCTACCAAATGACATCTTAGCTGCTTCCAAGTTTTGGCAATTGTGAATAAAGATTCTATAAATACCCATGTGCAGGTTTTTGTGAGGATACAGTTTTCAATTTTTAGGTAAATACCAAAGAGCATGACTGCTAGATCATATGCTAAGAGTATATTTAGGTTTATAGGAAACTTCCAAAGTATCTTCCAAAGTGGCTGCACCATTTTGCATTCTCACCAGCAATGAATGGGAGTTTCTGTTGTTCCACATCCTTATCGAAATTTGGTGTTGACAGTGTTCTGGATTTTGGCCCTTCTAATAGGATTGTAGTGTTATCTCGTTATTTTAATTTGCATTTCCCTAATGACATATGATGTGGAACATCTTTTCATGTGCTTATTTGCCATCTGTATATCTTCTTTGGTGAAAAGTCCATCAAGGTTTTTGGCCCATTTTTTAATCAGGTTGTTTTCTTAATGTTGAGTTTAACAATTCTTTGTATATTTTAGATAACAGCCCTTATCAGATATCTTTTATAAATATTTTTTCCCAGTCTGTAGTTTGTCTTCTTATTCTCTTAGTATTGTCTTTCATAGAACAGGATTTTTTAATTTTAATGACATCCAGCTTATCCATTATTTCTTTCATGGATCATGCTTTTGGTGTTCTGTCTAAAAGGCCATCCCCATACCCAAGGTCATCTAGATCTTCTCCCTATGTTATCTTCTAGGAGTTTTATAGGGTTGTATTTTACATTTAGGTTTGTAATCTAGGATTTCACTTTGTATCATAAATTTAAAAAGCAAAAACAAAAAGAAAGCAAAGGATATTTGTTCCTCAACTTAGCCAGGAAATTAGCTGAGTTTTTTTGGAAATTCTAAAGGTAACAAAATATGCATTTAAATTTTTGTATGACCTTTTTCAGAACTTCAGATATCATAAATAAAGTATAGCTCTTCAGAAGATTTGTCCCTTTTTATCAGGCCTCTGGTTTTTTTCTTATTCCTGTATCTCAGGACTCTACAATGTGACACACTGATATAATTAAAAGCTAAATGCAGCTTTTCAAAAAAGTGGAGTAGAGAAATGTAGACATTCTAGAGGTGTTGTCAGTTCAGAAAAACCAGTTAGCCGAGGTTGAGGGGGAAGATGGCGGAAGAGTAAAATGCGAAGATCACCTTCCTCCCCACAGATACATCAGAAATACATCTACACATGGAACAACTCCTACAGAACACCTACTGAACGCTGGCAGAAGACCTCAACCTCCCAAAAGGCAAGAAACTCCCCACGTACCTGGGTAGGGCAAAAGAAAAAAGAATAAACAGAGACAAAAGAATAGGGACGGGATCTGCACCAGTGGGAGGGAGCCGTGAAGAAGGAAAGGCTTCCACACACTAGAAGCCCCTTCGCAGGCGGAGACTGCGGGTGGCGGAGGGGGGAAGCTTTGGCGCCGCGGAGGAGAGCGCGCGCGGTAACAGGGGTGCAGAAGGCAAAGTGGAGAGATTCCCGCACAGAGGATCGGTGCCGACCAGCACTCACCAGCCCGAGAGGCTTGTCTGCTCACCCGCTGGGGCGGGCGGGGGCTGTGAGCTGAGGCTCGGGATTCGGTCTGGAGCGCAAGGAGAGGACTGGAGGCGTGAACACTGCCTGCAGGGGGTTAGTGCACCACGACTAGCCGGGAGGGAGTCCGGGAAAACGTCTGGAGCTGCCGAAGAGACAAGAGGCTTTTTCTTCCCTCTTTGTTCCCTGGTGCGCGAGGAGAGGGGATTAAGAGTGCTGCTTAAAGGAGCTCCAAAGACGGGCGCGAGCCACGGCTAAAACCGTGGACCCCAGAGACAGGCATGAGACACTAAGGCTGCTGCTGCCGCCACCAAGAAGCCTGTGTGCGAGCACAGGTCACTCGCCACACCTCCCTTCCAGGGAGCCTATGCAGCCCGCCACTGCCAGGGTCCCGTGATCCAGGGACGACTTACCCAGGGGGAACGCACGGCGCGCCTTGGGCTAGTGCAACATCACGCTGGCCTCTGCTGCCGCAGGCTCACCCCACATCCGTACCCCTCCCTCCGCGCGGCCTGAGTGAGCCAGAGCCCCCGAATCAGCGGCTCCTTTAACCCCGTCCTGTCTCAGCGAAGAACAGACACCCTCAGGCGACCTATACGCAGAGGCGGGGCCAAATCCAAAGCTGAACCCCGGGAGCTGTGCGAACAAAGAAGAGAAAGGGAAATCTCTCCCAGCACCTTCAGGAGCAGCAGATTAAATCTCCACAATCAACTTGATACCCTGCATCTGTGGAATACCTGAATAGACAACGAATCATCCCAAATTGAGGAGGTGGACTTTGAGAGAAAGATGTATTATTTTTTCCCGTTGTCCTCTTTTTGTGAGTGTGTATGTGTATGCTTCTGTGTGAGATTATATAGCTTTGCTTTCACCATTTGTCCTAGGGTTCTGTCCGTTTTTGGTTTTTTTCTTTTTTAAAAAATTATTTTCTTAATAATTTTTTATTTTAATAACTTTATTTTATTTTATCATACTTTATTTTATTTTATCCTCTTTCTTTCTTTCTTTCTATTTCTTTCTTTCTACTTTTTCTCTGTTTTATTCTGAGCAGTGTGGTTGAAACGCTCTTGGTGCTGCAGCCAGGAGTCAGTGCTGTGCCGCTGAGGTGGGAGAGCCAACTTCAGGACCCTGGTCCACAAGAGACCTCCCAGCTCCACGTACTATCAAATGGCAAAAATCTCCCAGAGATCTCCATCTCAACACCAACACCCAGCTTCACTCAACGACCAGCAAGCTACAGTGCTGGACACCCTATGCCTAACAACTACCAAGACAGGAACACAATCCCACCCATTAGCAGAGAGGCTGCCTAAAATCATAATACGGCCACAGACACCCCAAAACACACCACCAGACATGGACCTGCCCACCAGAAAGACAAGATCCAGCCTCATCCACCAGAACACAGGCACTAGTCCCCTCAACCAGGAAACCTACACAAACCACTGAAACAACCTTAGCCACTGGGGACAGACACCAAAAACAACAGGAACTACGAACCTGCAGCCTGCAAAAAGGAGACACCAAACACAGTAAGATAAGCAAAATGAGAAGACAGAAAAACACACAGCAGATGAAGGAGCAAGATAAAAACCCACCAGACCTAACAAATGAAGAGGAAATAGGCAGTCTACCTGAAAAAGAATTCAGAATAATGATAGTAAAGATGACCCAAAATCTTGGAAACAGAATAGACAAAATGCAAGAAACATTTAACAAGGACCAAGAAGAACTAAAGAGAAAAGAAGCAATGATGAACAACACAATAAATGAAATTAAAAATACTCTATAGGGATCAGTAGCAGAATAACTGAGGCAAAAGAACGGATAAGTGACCTGGAAGATAAAACAGTGGAAATAACTACTGCAGAGCAGAATAAAGAAAAAAGAATGAAAAGGACTGAGGACAGTCTCAGAGACCTCTGGGACAACATTAAACGCACCAACATTCGAATAATAGGGGTCCCAGAAGAAGAAGAGAAAAAGAAAGGGACTGAGAAAATATTTGAAGAGATTATAGTTGAAAACTTCCCTAACAGGGGAAAGGAAATAGTTAACCAATTCCAGGAAGCACAGAGTCCCATACAGGATAAATCCAAGGAGAAACACACCAAGACACATATTAATCAAACTGTCAAATACAAAGAAAACATACTAAAAGTAGCAAGGGAAAAGCAACAAATAACACATAAGGGAATCCCCATAAGGTTAACAGCTGATCTTTCAGCAGAAACTCGGCAAGCCAGAAATGACTGGCAGGACATATTTAAAGTGATGAAGGAGAAAAACCTACAACCAAGATTACCCAGCAAGGATCTCATTCAGATTTGATGGAGAAATTAAAACCTTTACAGACAAGCAAAAGCTGAGAGAGCTCAGCACCACCAAACCAGCTTTACAACAAATGCTAAAGGAACTTCTCTAGGCAAGAAACACAAGAGAAAGAAAATACCTACAATAACAAACCTAAAACATTTAAGAATATAGGAATAGGAACATACATATCAATAATTACCTTAAATGTAAATGGATTAAATGCTCCCAGCAAAAGACACAGACTGGCTGAATGGATACAAAAACTAGACCCATATATATGTTGTCTACAAGAAACCCACTTCAGACCTAGGGACACATACAGACTGAAAGTGAGGAGATGGAAAAAGATATTCCATGCAAATGGAAATCAAAAGAAAGATGGAGTAGCAATTCTCATATCAGACAAAACAGACTTTAAAATAAAGACTATTAGAAGAGACAAAGAAGGACACTACATAATGATGAAGGGATCTATCCAAGAAGAAGATATAACAATTGTAAATATTTATGCACCCAACATAGGAGCACCTCAATACATAAGGCAAATACTAACAGCCATACAAGGGGAAATCGACAGTAACACATTCAGAGTGGGGGACTTTAACACCCCACTTTCACCAATGGACAGATCATCCAACAAAAAAATAAATAAGGAAACACAAGCTTTAAATGATACATTAAACAAGATGGACTTAATTGATATTTATAGGACATTCCATCCAAAAACAACAGAATACACATTTTTCTCAAGTGCTCATGGAACATTCTCCAGGATAGATCATATCTTGGGTCACAAACCAAGCCTTGGGAAATTTAAGAAAATTGAAATTGTATCAAGTATCTTTTCCACCACAATGCTATGAGACTAGATATCAATTACAGGAAAAGCCCTGTAAAAAATACAACACATGGAGGCTAAACGATACACTACTTAATAACGAAGTGATCACTGAAGAAATCAAAGAGGAAATCAAAAAATACCTAGTAACAAATGACAATGGAGACACGACAACCCAAAACCTATGGGATGCAGCAAAAGCAGTTCTAAGAGGGAAGTTTATAGCAATACAATCCCACCTTAAGAAACAGGAAACATCTAGAATAAACAACCTAACCTTGCACCTAAAGTAATCAGAGAAAGAAAAACAAAAAAAAACCCCAAAGTTAGCAGAAGGAAAGAAATCATAAAGATCACATCAGAAATAAATGAAAAAGAAATGAAGGAAACGATAGCAAAGATCAATAAAACTAAAAGCTGTTTCTTTGAGAAGATAAACAAAATTGATAAGCCAGTAGCCAGACTCATCAAGAAAAAAAGGGAGAACACTCAAATCAATAGAATTAGAAATGAAAAAGGACAAGTATCAACTGACACTGTAGAAAACAAAAGATCATGAGAGATTACTACAAGCAACTCTATGCCAATAAAATGGACAACCTGGAAGAAATGGATAAATTCTTAGAAATGCACAACATGCCAAGACTGAATCAGAAAGAAACAGAAAATATGAACAGACCAATCACAAGCACTGAAATTGAAACTGTGATTAAAAATCTTCCAACAAACAAAATCCCAGAACCAGATGGCTTCACAGGCGAACTCTATCATTTAGAGAAGAGCTAAGACCTATCCTTCTCAAACTCTTCCAAAATATAGCAGAGGGAGGAACACTCCCAAACTCTTTCTATGAGGCCACAATATCACCCTGATAACAAAACCAGACAAGGATGTCACAAAGAAAGAAAACTACAGGCCAATATCACTGATGAATATAGATGCAAAAATCCTCAACAAAATACTAGCAAACAGAATCCAACAGCACATTAAAAGGATCATACACCATGATCAAGTGGGGTTTATTCCAGGAATGCAAGGATTCTTCAATACATGCAAATCAATGAACATGATACACCATATTAACAAACTGAAGGAGAAAACCCGTATGATCATCTCAATAGATGCAGAGAAAGCTTTCGACAAAATTCAACACCCATTTATGATAAAAAAAAAAACCCTGCTGAAAGTAGGTATAGAGGGAACTTACCTCAACATAATAAAGGCCATATATGACAAACCCACAGCCAACATCGTCCTCAATGGTGAAAAACTGAAACCATTTCCACTAAGATCAGGAACAAGACAAGGTTGCCCACTCTCACCACTCTTATTCAACATAGTTTTGAAAGTTTTACCCACAGCAATCAGAGAAGAAAAGGAAATGAAAGGAATCCAAATCGGAAAAGAAGTTAAGCTGTCACTGTTTGCAGATGACATGATACTATACATAGAGAGTCCTAAAGATACTACCAGAAAACTACTAGAGCAAATCAATTAGTTTGGTAAAGTAGCAGGATACAAAATTAATGCACAGAAATCTCTTCCATTCCTATACACTAATGATGAAAACTCTGAAAGTGAAATTAAGAACACACTCCTATTTACCACTGCAACAAAAAGAATAAAATATTTAGGAATAAACCTAAGGTGACGAAAGACCTGTAGGCAGAAAATTATAAGACACTGATGAAAGAAATTAAAGATGATACAAAAAGATGGAGAGATATACCATGTTCCTGGATTGGAAGAATCAACATTGTGAAAATGACTCTACTACCCAAAGCAATCTACAGATTCAATACAATCCCTATCAAACTACCAATGGCATTTTTCACGGAACTAGAACAAAAAATTTCACAATTTGTATGGAAACACAAAAGACCCAGAATAGCCAAAGCAATCTTGAGAACAAAAAACGGAGCTGGAGGAATCAGGCTCCCTGACTTCAGACTATACTACAAAGCTACAGTAATCAAGACAGTGTGGTACTGGCACAAAAACAGAAAGATAGATCAATGGAACAGGATAGGAAGCCCAGAGATAAACCCACGCACATATGGTCACCTTATCTTTGATAAAGGAGGCAGGAATGTACAGTGCAGAAAGGACAGTCTCTTCAATAAGTGGTGCTGGGAAAACTGGACAGGTACATGTAAAAGTATGAGATTAGAACACTCCCTAACACCATACACAAAAATAAGCTCAAAATGGATTAAAGACCTAAATGTAAGGCCAGAAACTATCAAACTCTTAGAGGAAAACATAGGCAGAACACTCTATGACATAAATCACAGCAAGATCCTTTTTGACTCACCTCAAAATGGAAATAAAAACAAAAATAAACAAATGGGACCTAATGAAACTTAAAAGCTTTTGCACAGCCAAGGAAACCATAAACAAGAACAAAAGACAACCCTCAGAAAGGGAGAAAATATTTGCAAATGAAGCAACTGACAAAGGATTAATCTCCAAAATTCACAAGCAGCTCATGCAGCTCAATAACAAAAAAACAAACAACCCAATCCAAAAATGGGCAGAAGACCTAAATAGACATTTCTCCAAAGAAGATATACAGATTTACAACAAACACATGAAAGAATGCTGAACATCATTAATCATTAGAGAAATGCAAATCAAAACTACAATGAGATATCTCACACCGGTCAGAATGGCCATCATCAAAAAATCTAGAAACAATAAATGCTGGAGAGGGTGTGGAGAAAAGGGAACACTCTTGAACTGCTGGTGGGAATGTGAGTTGGTACAGCCACTATGGAGAACAACATGGAGGTTCCTTAAAAAACTACAAATAGAACTACCATATGACCCAGCAATCCCACTACTGGGCATATACCCTGAGAAAACCAGAATTCAAAAAGAGTCATGTACCAAAATGTTCACTGCAGCTCTATTTACAATAGCCAGGAGATGGAAGCAACCTAAGTGTCCATCATCGGATGAATGGATAAAGAAGATGTGGCACATATATACAATGGAATATTACTCATCCAGAAAAGGAAACAAAATTGAGTTATTTGTAGTGAGGTGGATGGACCCAGAATCTGTCATACAGAGTGAAGTAAGTCAGAAAGAGAAAGACAAATACCGTATGCTAACACATATATATGGAATCTAAGAAAAAAAAAAAAGTCATTGGGCCTCCCTGGTGGCGCAAGTGGTTGAGAGTCCGCCTGCCGATGCAGGGGATACGGGTTCGTGCCCCGGTCTGGGAGGATCCCATATGCCGCGGAGCGGCTGGGCCCGTGAGCCATGGCCGCTGAGCCTGCACGTCCGGAGCCTGCGCGTCCGGAGCCTGTGCTCCGCAACGGGGGAGGCCACAACAGTGAGAGGCCCGCATACCGCAAAAAAAAAAAAAAAAAAAAAGTCATTAAGAACCTAGTGGTAAGACGGGAATAAAGACATAGACCTACTAGAGAATGGACTTGAGGATATGGGGAGCGGGAAGGGTAAGCTGTGACAAAGTGAGAGAGTGGCATGGACATATATACACTACGAAACATAAAATAGATAGCTAGTGGGAAGTAGCCACAGAGCACAGGGAGATCAGCTCGGTGCTCTGTGACCACCTAGAGGGGTGGGATAGGGAGGGTGCGAGGGAGGGAGCCACAAGAGGGAAGAGATATGGGAACATATGTATATGTATAACTGATTCACTTTGTTATAAAGCAGAAACTAACACACCATTGTAAAGCAATTGTACTCCAATAAAGATGTAAAAAAAAAAAAAAGTAAAACCAGTTAGCCTTGGAAGAAGAATGATGTGAAAATATTTAAATCTTAAAACAGAAGAAAAGAAAAACAAGGTAACCTCTTCAATGATGAAAATGTAAAAGCCAAAGTTCTCCGATGAAGAACACAGTAAAAGTAAAATATTTATCTGTGTTACTATGATGAACTCTGATTTTGTTACTGAATGTTGGAGTTGATTTCCCTTTGTGCTTTTTCATTATATATTAACATTATTTTCTAGGCATTATTTATGACCAGGACCTATCTTCATATCACATTTGTGATTAATTGAAGTATCATGGAGGAAGGATACAATAGATCATGACAATTTAACATTATGCTAAGTATCACATTACCATGGCTGAAAGAATCATTCCAAGGGTCACTTCCCCAGATGTGTTCTTATTTGATTTGTAAAATAAGTTTTCCAGTTACAAGAAACTTTGGAAGGGACAAAGAACAGGCCAGTACTTAGCTTTATCATATTTCACCTCCCAGCCAAACCTAATTATTTTATTCTCTTACAAAAATATAAATGAGGGCCTCCCTGGTGGCGCAAGTGGTTGAGAGTCCGCCTGCCGATGCAGGGGATACGGGTTCGTGCCCCGGTCTGGGAGGATCCCATATGCCGCGGAGCGGCTGGGCCCGTGAGCCATGGCCGCTGGGCCTGCGCGTCCAGAGCCTGTGCTCCGCAACGGGAGAGGCCACAACAGTGAGAGGCCCGCGTACCGGAAAAAGAAAAAAAAAAAAAAATATATATATATATATATAAATGAAAAGCCTCTGTTTAGTGCTACCACTGCCAACAGTGTCTGCGCCTTAATAGATACGAAGTGCAAGAACTACAAGAAGGACAAAATGTGAGCACTAGAACTGCAAAAAGGCAGCATAGAGCTCTGGAACGATCATGGTCTTCACAACCTGAAATCATACATATAATATGAATCCCTCATACCTAACTTCATCCAAGGTATAAGATGGAATATATAATGAAACAAGCTGATTTTCCTCTTAGCCTGGAAACTTGAAAAAAACAGAGTAGAGAACAGATAAATGCTAAGATTTGGGGCACTTTTCTAAATATCCAATCTCCCAGGGCTCCCAACTACTATGGTTTGCATGACCCTAAGATATTAGCACAAGCGGATACAGTACATTGGAATTGGGGCAAAGGACAGAATAACCTTCGCAGAGAAACATTCTCTAGTGACATCCCAAGAGGCAAGAAGCCAACAGAATCAGTAAAGATAAGTGGGTGTCCCAAATTTATCATCTGATTTTTAAGGGGGATTATAAATCAGAGCCATTAAATAAGGCACAGTCCTAGTTAGCCATCTCATGGATAGGAGGAGGGGCATTGATAACTGCCATTTTTAAAAATTATCTGAGTTGATTACATTAATCTATTCTATCCCCTGACCCTCACAGTAAAGGCTGGTCCCATCCAATTCTTCCTCCTTATTCCAACTCCATACTAAGGACTGGTGAAGACAGCTCTTGCTCGGCCAAGCATCAGCTTCAGTAGAAGGTGAGGGCTGGCGGAGAAGTGGGAGATTTGGGGGCAGGAGTGGGGGGCAGGGAGGAGTGGAAGGGAGACTGGGGGAAGGAAATGAGAGAAAGATTGGGAAGGGTCAGGTGTTAGAAAAAAATCTTTAAAAGCCTGTTTTCAAGACGTCTTCTACCCTAACCTGACCACTAGCTGGATAAAAGCGAATACAACATGTTTCCTTTTTCTTCCATATTTTGTTTACTGTTTTATAGTTTTGTAAGTACTTTAACAGGTCGTGGGTGGATAGAATCAGGGTGCAGAAGATTAACAATATCATTATTCCAAGGCTCAGCCCCCTCCAGCTAGAATGATGGAAATTTAGTCCCCATTTGAGTTTCTCCTTCAGCTTTAAATAGATATTTCATAACCAGCTGGTATTCTTTCATGCTGCAGGGTTACCAACTCCTCATCCCACCCATGCCTCAGGCTGCCTAGACACTCTGCAGATGGCACCGCTTGGCTGGATACTGAAACTCAGCAGCCAGGAGAAGTCACGTGCCTATCTTGCAGTCCATGTTTGAAAACATGTCCTTTCTTTTTCCTTACCTGATAGAGGAAACACTTTCCAGGGTTCAAGCGTGGCTGTCAGCCATAGCGTGGTTGGTGCCTCTTTTCAATTTCTGGCATCCCACCACACTCAAGACAGTGCTCAAACATGCTACTCCCTGTCTCTAACATGGAGAGTCCTAGAGCCCAAGGTGGCCACTCCTGGGAGCCTTGTTCTCGCCTGGAAGCTGATCTTCTCCCTTTACCTTCCAGTCTTTGAGTTCCACTAGCAATCTCAACTTCATTTTTCTGAAATTCTTGTTGCTATTATTATTTGAGATTAGGGTCATCCCTTGGGCAGATCCGTAGAACTTCATTTGATCTTCTTAGGAAGTTTGTGGAATAACCAAGCTACGAGTATTAATATCCTTCTATACATTTGAAAACTGAAGCATCAAAAGACCAAGTGACCAAGAGAAAAAGCACACTGAGTGGTTTACAAACTGAGACAGCAAATGAAAAGATGAGTAAATAAATGAATGACTTGCTCAAGTGACATAACTAGATCTCAGATTTCCTAGCTCTTAGCTTAATCACCTCCATTTGATAAACAGAATTAAAATTTCCTCTTCATCAAATGTGAGCTGCATATGATATCTCAAGGGACTGTGCAAGTGAGAGAAAAAGAATCTGTATAGCACTATTAAATTAATGAAATCTTTTATCATTATGTCCCCTATTTCCTTTTATTGTTATATAGCACCTACTGGGCAGGTATTAGCTCCATTTTAGGACAAGAAACTGAGGCCCAGAGAGGGTAAGTAGGTTACCTCAGTGAACACAGCTAATTGGTGGTAAAGCTGAGATTTGAACACAGACCTGATTCTAGGTTTTTTGGTTTTTCAGTAAATGAAAACAAAGCTCAGGCCTTCCTGACTTACCTCCAAAACAGAGCACGTGTCTGTAGCTAATGCAGATTTGAAATGCTGCAAATGACTTTGAATCCCTTGGAAAATTAGACATACATACTTTTTCCACAACAGTCATATTGCTTCCCCTGTGGTCTTCTGTGCTCCCACCTTACAGGCATTGTTGCTGGATAAGCCAGTTCAAAGAAGTTATCATCAAAACGTAAAATCTAATGGCTAGCAAGACTCCAAATCTCCCTGGGATATAGATTCTGTCACATTATCGAAGTCGGCTGGAAACGTGACACTGATGACCAGTAGGAACTTTATAGCTCCCATCCCCCTTTGCTGCCATTAAAAATGTAAAATCTCTCATGTGCCCCAAAGTTCCTCTACTTGGTCTATGTTGCTGAAGCTGTATATTTAGTATCTTTCTGGAAGCAGGAAAGATCCTGGCAAAGAAAGTGGGCCCGTTAGTCTTACACAGGGAGCACTTATTCCAGGACAGGGAAGCCACCCCTAAATCTCCCCACCCTTATTCTACCCCCGTGCCACCCTCCAGCATGCATTCACCTGCAAAGTCCAAACACACTGGCTGCAGATGGATCAATAATCACACCACCAGGAAGGTAAGAGGATGAGCAAGCCTCCCATGAAACAGAGAGAAATTAGACTGGAATATAGTATTGTGTAGGCTAAAACTGAGAAAAATCCAAGGTATTGGAAATAAATGACACCATGGAAAGAAATTACCACAACTCACTAAAACACAGCTGGGAATTTAATTGTCAATGAAAACTAAGTCAGTTTATATTCCCAACCATCATTATAAGCACTAGAGAAGAAAT
Source organism: Mesoplodon densirostris (assembly GCF_025265405.1). Taxonomy (NCBI): domain Eukaryota; kingdom Metazoa; phylum Chordata; class Mammalia; order Artiodactyla; family Ziphiidae; genus Mesoplodon; species Mesoplodon densirostris. The sequence goes on from NC_082674.1 coordinate 33,779,357, forward strand.
AGCTGTAGGAGGTGAGAGGTAGGACCAAAAAAAAAAGAAAAAAATAGCTCTGTCCTTTGCTCCTTTTTTCAAGCTCCCTGGTGGCCCAGTAAGAGTCTATTTAAACTTGAGCACTCAGTTCAACTTTCATCTCCTGCATGAAGGCTTCTCATTCCTCCAAGAAGTATTTGTTTGCTATCATTCTCCCCCAATAAGGATGTGATTATGTATATGTATATTATGTATATCTCTTTGTTGCTTTATCGTCTATACTTAGTAACATGCCAGGCATACAGTAGGAACTCAATAATTATAACTGAATTAATTAAATCATCATCTAGTCTCCTCTTTATGTTCCCAGTATATTTAATCGGTATCAGAGCAGGCCTTTTCTCATATTTTGGCTCTGGATTTTGCTCTTTCCCCCTTATTGGACTGCCACCTTTTTGAGAGGTAAGAGGAATCAGGATCTACTCGTTTAGGTAGCTCAATTTTTTTTTTTTTTTTTTGCTGTACGCAGGCCTCTCACTGTTGTGGCCTCTCCCGTTGCGGAGCACAGGCTCCGGACGCACAGGCTCAGCGGCCATGGCTCATGGGCTTAGTTGCTCTGCAGCACGTGTGATCTTCCCGGACCGGGGCACGAACCTGCATCCCCTGCATCAGCAGGCAGACTCTCAACCACTGCGCCACCAGGGAAGCCCCTAGGTAGCCCAATATTTATCACAGCACTTTTATGGGAAACCAATTCTACAGTTGTTTCTTGGATGGAATAGAAATAAATATCCTTTAAAGTAATATGCAATTCTAACATTTCTATTATATTAAGAAAACAAGTTTTTATAAAACATGGTGCTTGAGAAGTGTGTAATCAAGTAGAATACCGATTAAATGATTAGAGACACTACGCAAGGCAGGGCATTGAACTGTAATTAGGCACTCATTATTTTGTACCCTGACATATTTAAACAAAGTCAGTGGGAAATAAGACTCAGGCAGGTAACTCTTTTAAATAAATTGAACACAGTATGTGTTCCTAAGAAGGAAATTTCTGATACGGAGTCTATTTCTTTATACCTCATTCACTGCGCTCCCCAATCTCTGGTCTGATTAAAAGTCCAGGTACACTTTTATTTGAAATTAGCTCTTAAGTCAACAGGAAATTGTTTTACTACTGCAAAGGCCACCTGGCAAGCAGTCATCCAAATTAAGAAGCATGAGCTGTAACTCACAGCTAAAAGCAGTTAGCTGCATTGCCTCTGAAAAGGGAGCCCAATGATCAGCAAGATTTAAAGCAGTGGAAGGTTTCAAGCCATCAGCAATTTCATATGCTTCTCTACACCCAACCTGCTGGGTTGGTGTTTTCCTAACTGTCCCGAGAAATATACTATTAAGCCAGGTCCCCCAGTGATAAATCTTCCCAAAGACCTTGGGGTGTCAGAACACTGGAAGAAAAGTGATGCACGTAATTAAAAAGAGGTTTACTGTGGCCAACAGTCCCAAGGATTGATGTGGTACCTGTTCTCAGAAGAACAGAAGAATCCCCTCTAGGGCACTGATGTTGGCAGTCAAACCCAAATTCACAAATGAACCTTGCACTCAGAACCCATGTACAACTGAGACGCACATGATGACTGTGGAATGTGTAATTTTGCAAGGACAGGGATAGGAAAGGCTTCATGAGCGTGTGGCCTGCGTTTTGTACAGGGTGCCACCCTTGGTTTAAAGCTCTACTATTGCTATCTTGAAGATCTTAATACATTTTGAACAAGAGATCCCACAAATTATGTTGCTGATCCTAGACAGGGAAAAGGATAAACCATTAACGACTTTTTCGAAGACTGTGTAAGCCCCTTATTGTCTGGTCAGAGGATTAAAGTTCCTGATGGCAAATAATTAGGACACCAGAACACTGAGCTGAACTTAGAAAGGAAATTCATCACAGTTAAGATCTGGATCGGCTGCAGGGGACTTTCACACACTCTGCTCCTAAGAGCACTGCTTTATCAGGTCGGCTACTGCTGCAACCTTGAGACTGTTGCTTTTGGTCACAAAGGTTGGTTAGTTCATCATCACTCTCAGAAGAGTTCAAGCAAAATTGTAAAACAGTGTATGTTTGGACCCCCACTTTCTCTATGCCCTGCTATCTCACTACTGCTGCTAAATCCCCATTCTCCCTCCTTATCCACTTGCCCCATGGATCCACTGTTCTCATCTTTCTGCATCTAACCACCTAGGTCAAAATGTGCTTTCTGTAAAACATCTGATAAATTATTTCATACAGAACTGATAAATAAGTGAGGTTATACAGCCAAAGTACATAGAAAAATGTCTGACATAGTCAGCATTTAATACATATGAGCTGTTATTTTTATTGTCACTAGTATTACTAAAATGTTAATCCTCTGAGGGACGCACATATTTCTTAAAGTGTAGTGAGTATGAGGTAATTGAAGATGTTAGAACTCAGGCAGGCCTTGGTTTAGCTCATGTATCAGCTAATTCATGTCTAAGCCTCAGTTTCTTTAACTATACAAAAGAGGATAACGCCAACCTTGTGAAATTTTCATGAAGTTTAAATGAAGACTATAAAGAAAGTGAGTAGCATAATATCTGACTCATGGGAGGTGCTCAACTCAGGTGAATTTACATGCAGAATTGCTACTGTCTACAAGAGTATTAGCATTTTTACAGGGGTCAGAATTATAAACTCTGGGAAGATATGATCCTGGTGGTAGAGAAACCACTGAAACATTCCCCACCCCCCCATTCAAACTTAAACTTCTGACTATACTCGTCATTTAGATCTCAGCTTGGCTGTCACTTCCTCTAGGAAGTCTTTGGTGCTAGGTTTCCATAGAGCCCTGTCCCCCCCTCCTGTCATTCATTTGTCTAAAACCCCTGCTTGATAGTAAGCTCCTTGAAGCTGGGAAATGTATCTTCCTATGTGGTCTCTGTAGCTACGGCAATGTTTTCCATCTCATGTGCTCTTCCAGAACCTTATCACTCCCTCAGCAAGAAGTGGAGTCTTAGTCCCCTCCTATCCTTAAACCTGGGTGGACATCTGTGACTGCCTCAACTTATGGAGTAGCATGGAAAATAAATCTACATGACTTCTGAGGTTAGGTCATTAAAGGTGGTATAGCTTCCACCTGACTCACTCTCTTAAAATCATTTCCCTAGAAGCTCACCCACCATGGTGGGACGAAGACCAAGCCACATGGAGAGGCACACAAGGAGGGGAATCTGAGGTCCCAGCCTGCCAACAACCATCGTCGACTTTCCAGTCAAGTGAGTGAGCCATCTTGAAAGTAAATACTCCAGCCCTGAATCAAGCCACCTCAGCTGGTGGAATGTGAACAGATGTGCCTTTTCTACTGATTCCAGTCCAAATTGCAGATTCATGAACGATATAAATGATGTTATTTTAACCCACTGTTTTGTGTGATTTGTTCAATAGCGATAATTAGAACAAATTTTGTTCAGTTTCTTGAATAGTTAAATTTTCACTACCTAACCTAACAGAGGCAGGAAATAGATGACAGATGAGAGGAAAGGAGTGGAGGAGAAAGGGAAGAAAGGCAAGAGGCAGAAAGTAAGACAGGAAGAGAGGGAGGGAGAGAGGGAGAAAGGAAGGGAAGAAGGAATATCTTCCATAACCCTTTTTCATTTAATGTATTCATTGTTATACCCAAAGTATGTCAAGAACTATAGATATAGATTTTTTATCCAATAGCTAAGAGTTTAGTATATAATGCTGTTTAAGTTTTAAAGGAAGAAAAGTAACCCTGAAAGCCAGCACTGTTGAGGAAATTGACTCCCAAGTCAAAGACATACAAGGGAAAGAGATACTCCAAGTCAGCATATCAGTGGCTGATGGACCACTTCCTATCTGGAGTTCTTTCTACTGTATCTGTCTCTAACTAGGTACAGTTTTTTGTTTTATCTTGGTCTACACATCATGAGTGTTCAAAATACCACCCGAATAGCAAGAGCGAGGATCTAGGGCAAAAGTAGCAGAGTTTAGGGAAAGAGCAAAGGCAGTGTCAGAGAATTTCATTGCACCTGCAGGTAGCTTCTGGATCCCAGTTGCCCTGTCAACCCCAGAAATATCAAACATCAAGTAGCAACAAATATAATCGCCAATGTGCTTTGCATCCCCACTCCCTCCCCTGCCTTTTTGATGATATCAGAGATATTAGGTCTGATAAGGAAGTATTAACCGTCAAGCAACCATGAATTTCTGTGAAGGGTTTCATATATTTGATAATGGGACCTTTTCCCCAGGAATGTGTTTAGAGTTCCCACCTGCTTCTTTTAAATCCCTTATACGTCATGCTCCTTACAGGCAAAGATAGAGAGTCCACTGTAATTTTTATGTTGTTTTTGTTTTTCTCAGAGTTCTGATTTGTTTTTAGGTGATATGTGCTGGTATTTAGCACTCATGCACCTAAACTCTTTAGGTACCTGAGAAATTTAATTAGAAGTGAGTGGATTAAATGAACTGTCTCCTAAACTGTGTGCTCTGGATGTTCCTTGAAGGCCTGGAACATTCTTATTCAGCTTTATATCTCTGTAACCTTTGCACCTTGTGGACACTTCATAAAAGTTTATTGAATTATTGAAAATAGGACATCCAGAATGGTAGCATCAGCAATCATCAAAGACAAGAAGTATTAATTTTTTAAAAATTTTGTAAAGTTTGTCCATATGAAATGAGGAGTTACATATTTCTCTAAAATTTTACGGTTTAATGAAAGACCATGTTTTCCAGAGAGAACTCAGTTTCTACACTGTCAGGGCTAATGCTACATAGTAGTCAACGAGGTATTGGTGAGTCTAGCACGAATTTAAGTATAGGAACCTATCCCCTGTTTCTTGCCCATCCAAGTCTTATCATTGCAGTAGCAGGATATCAAAGCGCAGGGATTACTGTCATTTGCAGTCTTTTAGTCAGTTTTTAAAACATCTGAGTATTTTAGTCTGTATTTTCACACTAAAAATTAACATATAAGAAAAATATTCTGAGGATAATTTTACTTGCTTTTTTGAATTTTAAGAAAACTACATACAAACATAGACACAAATATAAAAGTTAAATATGAATATATATGTTTTGTATATATACATATAAACATGATTATATGTATATAACATATGCATATGATCATTGGGGGGGAAGGGAACAGAATATATAATTTCTCATTAAAACACTGACAAACCTATGCCTCTAGACCTGTCAGTTCTAGACACACTGCTACTTCTCCTTGGAGCTATTCCAACCACTTGGCTAGTTATGTATTTTAAAGGTAGTCTCAGACTTACCCTTGTTTCACACTGGGGCATAATTTCAGACTGACTTTCATGATAAATACAATGAATATCAAAACATGCCACTCTGCTTACCTACTCAACAAGTGAAATTTTCTTCTATGTTGAACCCGTTCTCCATAACCTGCTTAGCATAGCTATTTGTATAAACATTTTGGTGGCTCCTTTTTCTTAATAAGAAGTTTCATTTCATAGAGGATCTAATACAGAATATTTAGGAAATACTAAATTAGAAATTACAAAGAGGCTATGCACTTAAATATACACTGTTAAGCCAGAATACAGGATGTTAAGCCAGAGGAAGTCAGTTTGCCACAGAGAGTGATCAAGTAGAAGGAAATTTAAACAATTCCATGGGGTTTTTTGTTTGTTTGATTTTGATCTGGGGAGAGAGCATCAGGAATCAATCAACTGTGGAAAGACTACTTGGAGACCTGACACAAGAGAAATGCTCCTGAAGTACTCCTTGAAGATATGCCATCAACAGACACAATATTCTTAGAACATTCTTCAAGAGCCTCATAGAATTGCCCTTAGTGTTGACTATTATTAGTTTAACTGCCCCCATCCCGGCCAAATCTCAGATACCACTTGGATAAAGCAGAAATTTAAATGACAGTTTGTAGATTGTGGTGAAAAGAAATCAGATGCCTGGTTCTTCCTTGAATTTATTAGCATTATCACATGTGTGAGTTAATCATAAAATTCTGGGAAACATTTTATATCCTGAACCTTTCCCAGTACTATAGATCAATGCCACTGGATCCTTTCCAGTAGTGGAACATCACAATGTGGTGGATCAGGACTAAGGAGCTGTCTCCAAGAGGCTCGCAATAGCCACTGGTTTGCATCTTTCATAGCAGGAATTGCATTAGTAATTCATCAAAATCATCCTCTCCTAAGATCCTTGGGCAATAAAAAGTATTGGTACAAATAAGATATAGGGTCAAGTTGTGTAATGTTTTAACACAAATGTAGTTTTATTTTATTAAAGATTTATGCTAGTAACTGAGCTAAGAATTTATATACTCAGATAAAATAAGATAAAGGGGAAAATTCAAAATTGTAAGACATGTATTCAAGGAATTTTATACAAAGTACTGACTCCAAACAATATTCCCAAATTTAACTCTATAAAAAATGCTAAATTATCTATCTTGTCAGTAAAACTAATATTACTGAGGTTACACTTTGGAATGATATTACCACTGTTGTCTTAATTAAAGAAACAACATACAGACATACATCCATTACTATATTCATGTGGCCAGTTTCTTGAGCTGTCTACACAGAGTATAACATGATATAGTTTTATGCCTCACCAATCAATCAGTAATGATACGTGGAATCACATTTTCACATCACTTGATGAAAAACTGATCAAATTTAATAATTTCAACATTTTTTATTTTAAAATTTAGTCTAGTTTAAAACTTTAATTTTAAACTCAATGTAAATCACATTTCTTCCTCTGCATTATACGTTCAGGCTTGATCTGGAACTCTCGACAGTTTATTGTGAACAATGGTAGGAAATACCAGATACAGGTCAAGTGTACAATTTGATAAGTTTTGACACATGTATACACCCAGGAAATCACCACCCCAATCAAGGGTGGTACTCAGAGTGTGTGACATTTTATGCATGCCCTTTAAGAGGACAGCCTCTGTTTCCCACAGCCCTCCAGCTGTCCTGAAGACAAGCCCCATTTGCCTTCAAAGGCCTATGTTCTGGGCACTCATCTTCCTGTTGCAGAACTCCCAGGCTAAAGAGCCTGATGTGGGGCTCAGACCCCCCTGCACCTTGGGGAGAATGTTTGCAATGGTAATTATCCTCCTTTTGTGAGTCACCTACCCGGGGTTATGGGTGTTGACTGTATCATGTCTCTGTCCTTCTTACCAATCTTGTTTGGGTTCCTCTTTATAGCTTTAGTTATAGAAAATCTTTTCTGCTAGTCTTTGGGTTGTTCTCCTAGATAGTTGCTTTGTAAACAGTTATTTTAAATAGATAGTAACTTTGGTGTGCCTGGGGGAGGAAGTGAGCTTAAGGTCTTCCTACTTTACCATCTTGGCCACAACTCTTTCAACTCTCATTTTTTGCCACTGGCTATCTTGACACCAATACCACACTATCTTGATGACTATAGTTCTTAAGTTTCGCAGTCAAGTAGTGTAAGTCCTATAAGGCATCTCTCTCCATCTATTTAGTCTTTAATTTCTCTCACCTAAAATAAGTATTTTATCATCTTTGCTTCTATTATAAACAGTTTTTTATCTCATTTCTGACAATTTTTCCTAGCAAATAGAAATAGAATTGATATTTGTACATTAATCTCAGATCTAGCAGCCATGCTAAATCACTTATTAGTTCTAGTAGTTTTGTAGTAAATTCCTTAGGTTCTATTTCTTTGGAGAAATCTGACTAATGTAGCTACAGAAGGCAACATGAAGACATCATACAACAAAATGGGCAGGTAGGCCAAATGACCAGGTCCCTAACTTTATCACTCCATAGCAATGCTTCTCAGTTGTGATGATGTTGTCTCCCCAAAGGACATTTGGCAATATCTGAAGACATTTTTGGTTGTCATCACCAGGAGTGCTACTGTCATAGAGTGGGTAGAAGACATGGATGATACTAAACTTCCTACAGTGCATAGGACAGCTCCCCTACAACAAAGAATTATCCAGCCTGAGGTGTTAATAATGCTGAGATTTAGAAACGCTGACCTAAACTGAAGTCCACCACTTGACAAGCTCTGTTCGTACATGGAGCATTTAATCAGTTATCAATGCTTCTGCCTTAATTATGAATAAACCACCAAGGGTACTAGTCATTTGAGGAAAGTTTTCAACATCAAAGAGGTTTAAATCAACAAATAAAAATAGTACAAGAAGCAAATAAGACTTCAAAAAGTACAATTAATATGCTAAGGGTCATAATGTATGGCACTGCCTGTAGTAAGAACAGTATTTTATTTAAAAGAGGTCAGTCAGAACTATAAAGACATCTTGGGAGCTAAGAGTGGAGAAAAGTCAACCAAAGAAGCCAAATATGAGGAAAATAAAAAACTTCCAGACAGGAAAATAAAAGGCAAAAAATATGTACAACAAAAGAAAAAATACAAGAATATTAGAACATTTCAGAGAGTCACCAAGAATAAACAAGATTGTACACAGAGGATTGGAAATGTAGAGAACCAGGGTAAAGGTTTAAAAGAGGTTACCTTTAAATGGATAAAGCCTTCTCAACAGCAAACATAAACTCTCAAAGTCTATGAAAATGCTTTCAGATTTGAATAAAACACTCTTTATTCAATTTGGAATTAAATCCAGGCAACCATCAACTGGTGTGAGATTAGGATACTGTTATTTTCAGATCAATCAAGTTTTCTGTACCCTTTCTCAGTAATCTACTGAAGGATGTGCTTCACCAAAGCAAAGGAGAAAGATTATCATGTGAGATCCATATGCAGAGCCTACCTAGCAAGCAGACAGCTCAGATTGAGGTAGGAAGATGGAGTCTTCCAAAAGGATGTCTCCAGAAAAAAATTTTTTTGAACTAATTTATTACTTACATGACTGTGTAGAAAATAATATTGCTGGAGATATTAGGAAGAATTAGTGATAAGGAAATAGAATAAGAAGCAATCTTATTATACAAAACAATTATTTCAGGAAAAACAGAAAATTGTTCAAGAAATAAATATTGTCATAGTGCATCATTTGGCTTAGGACTGAACAGACTGTTAATATTCTTTAAATCAAATTACTGAAAACTGATATAAATAGTATGATATAAAAATATTGGAAAAGTGAAATAAACTAATGTAGTGAAGTGGGATAGAAAAATAGCATCATGTGTTCAATATTAGGAACTAAATAATGTCTAATTTGATAAATCAAGACATAATGGGATAAATATAAAATCTAGACATGATTAACAGATTCAGAAATAGATTTAATTATCTATTAATTGATTTAGATGTAATTCTGCAATTACCAGGGGCTTAAACAAGTGGGGTTTTGTGTTTTGCTCACATAACAAGAAATTCAGAGGCAGTCAGTCCAGCCCTGGACAGTGGCTCACAAACGTCAGGGCCAATATTTCTCTGATCCTCTAGCCTTTCTCTCAGGTCAATCACAAAACAGTTACTGCAATTTTACCCATCACGTCTGCATGCCAGGCTGGAGGAAGGGCAAAAAGCAAAAGAATGCATAGAAGACAATTTTAAAACTAACTGTTCTGACAACGAGATGGCCATTATTTTTTGCAAGAAATGGCCATAATTTTTTAGCTGGATATAGTGTCAACTTTAACAAAGTTGAGATTTCATTAGTAAAAAAAAAAAAAAAAAAAGTGAAGGAGAATGGATATTGTATAGGCAGCTTGCAGTCTCTGCCACAAGAGGTAAATACCAAGATAAGAATGGTTAAAATATAGTTGAGGGCTTCCCTGGTGGTGCAGTGGTTGAGAGTCTGCCTGCTAATGCAGGGGACACGGGTTCAAGCCCTGGTCTGGGAAGATCCCACATGCCACGGAGCGGCTGGGCCCGTGAGCCACAACTACTGAGCCTGCGCGTCTGGAGCCTGTGCTCCGCAACAAGAGGGGCCGCGATAGTGAGAGGCCCACGCACCGCGATGAAGAGTGGCCCCCGCTTGCCACACTAGAGAAAGCCCTCGCGCAGAAACGAAGACCCAATACAGCAAAAATAAATAAATTAAATTAATAAACTCCTACCCCCAACATCTTCTTTAAAAAAAAAAAATATATATATATATATATATATATATATATATATATATATATATAGTTGAAAGTCATTTGGAACTGGGTCTCAGGAGTGGTAAGACGATAATAGCAGATGCATTTTTGTTGTAATCTTTATAATCTGCCTGTACTTTTAAACTACAAACAATACAAACATGTACTGTTATGAAAAAAATTAAAGAATAGAATGTGCTTACTATAAAAAAGAATGAATTGATGCCAAGTAAAGGATGAATAACATCACACCATGGTATATAAAATAAAAGCCCACAAATCTCCAAATGGAAAAAAGGGATGAGAGAATTGAGTGAATATCAAACACGTAGGTCTGACCATAAAAGAATATGAAACATGGCAGTTGATATCATATCCTCATTTCAAATAGCAACTTGATTTCCACAAAACATAATCTAGTATGTTATATAATATTTCTAGATTGGGTGTCACAGGTTTGTAATTTTGTTAGTACTTAAATTATACATTTTATTTGGTTTTAAGTGGAATGAAAACCATAAACATAAGGAATTTATATGTAGCTTTATCTTTGTGCATCTGTAATATTATCAAAATAATTTAAGTCAACACTGGAGTACCATAAGTTAAAATTTCCTTAAAAAGAAATCTGTATATTATTTCAGTGAGAATTATTGTCCTACAATTATTTACTTTATGGAAGGCAGTTCTTCTCACTTAATTCAACATATTATTTCCACCCATGTTGTTCTATGTTCTAATCACTGTTTCTTATATTTAAAGATGGATAGGATGAGAGAAGCATAGCCAAAGATAGATCTAGGTATATAAATTTTGTTGTCATCTTGCACAAACTGCTACCTGCATTTAGATTTCCTCATCTAGAAACTGGGCCTAACTCTGTTCACCTTAAATATCTCTGAAGATTTAAACACTAACCTCAGTACCTTGCACGAAACAGAGACTAAGTAAGTTTTTGCTCAAAAAAGATACAATTATTAACATTACATATAGTTAAACATGAAAAGCCTAATAAGAAATCCATCTATGAAGATGAAAAGTTTATAACCCTTTCGTCAACATGAAAATACGGTGGACAAGCCTCTTAGAAAGCTTTATCCACCAGAGAGCAGACAGCAGAAGGAAGAAGAACTACAATCCTGCAGCCTGTGGAACAAAAGCCACAATCACAGAAACATAGGCAAGAAGAAAAGGCAGAGGGCTATGTACCAGATGAAGGAACAAGATAAAACCCCAGAAAAACAACTAAATAAAGTGGAGATAGGTAACCTTCCACAAAAAGAATTCAGAATAATCATACTGATGATGATCCAGGACCTCAGAAAAAGAATGGAGGCAAAGATCGAGAAGATGCAAGAAATGTTTAACAAATATCTAGAAGAATTAAAGAACAAACAAACAGAGACGAACAACACAATAACTGAAATGAAAAAAACACTAGAAGGAATCAATAGCAGAATAACTGAGGCAGAAGAACAGATAAGTGACCTGGAAGACAGAATGGTGGAATTCACTGCTGCAGAATAGAATAAAGAAAAAAGAATGAAAAGAAATGAAGACAGCCTAAGAGACTTCTGGGACAACATTAAACGCAACAACATTCGCATTACAGGGGTCCCAGAAGGAGAGTAGAGAGAGAAAGGACCTGAGAAAATATTTGAAGAGCTTATAGTCAAAAACTTCCTAACATGGGAAAGGAAATAACCACCCAAGTCCAGGAAGCACAGAGAGTCCCATACAGGATAAACCCAAGGAGAAACACGCCGAGACACATAGTAATCAAATTGACAAAAATTAAAGACAAAGAAAAATTATTGAAAGCAGCAAGGGAAAAATGACAAATAACATACAAGGGAACTCCCATAAGGTAAACAGCTGATTTCTCAGAAACTCTACAAGCAGAAACTCTACAAGCCAGAAGGGAGTGGCATGATATACTTAAAGTGATGAAAGGGAAGAATCTACAACCAAGATTACTCTACCTGGCAAGGATCTCATTCAGATTCGATGGAGAAATCAAAAGCTTTACAGAAAAGCAAAAGCTAAGAGAATTCAGCACCACCAAACCAGCTCTACAACAAATGCTAATGGAACTTCTCTAAGTGGGAAACACAAGAGAAGAAAAGTACCTACAAAAACAAACCCAAAACAATTAAGAAAATGGTAATAGGAATATACATATCGATAATCGCCTTAAACATGAATGGATTAAATGCTCCAACCAAAAGACACAGGCTAGCTGAATGGATACAAAAACAAGACCCATATATATGCTGTCTACAAGAGACCTACTTCAGACCTAGGGACACATTCAAACTGAAAGTGAGGGGATGGAAAAAGATATTCCATGGAAATCAAAAGAAAGCTGGAGTAGCAATACTCATATCAGATAAAATAGACTTTAAAAAAAAGAATGTTACAAGAGACAAGGAAGGAAACTACATAATGATCAAGGGATCAATCCAAGAAGAAGATACAACAATTATAAAAACATATGCACCCAACATAGGAGCACCTCAATACATAAGGCAACTGCTAACACCTCTAAAAGAGGAAATCAACAGTAACACAATAATAGTGTGGGACTTTAACACCTCACTTATACGCCAATGGACAGATCATCCGAACAGAAAATTAATAAGGAAACACAAGCTTTAAAATACACAATAGACCAGATAGATTTAATTGATATTTATAGAACATTCTATCGAAAAACCGCACATTACACTTTCTTCTCAAGTGAGCACAGAACATTCTCCAGGATAGATCACATCTTGTGTCACAAATCCCTCAGTAAATTTAAGAAAATTGAAATCAATTTTATCAAGCATCTTTTCTGACCACAATGCTATGAGATGAGAAATCAATTACTGGGGAAAAAACTTAAAAAGCACAAATGTAAAAAGCACAAACATAAAAAGCACATGGAGGCTAAACAATATGTTACTAAATAACCAAGAGATCACTGAAGAAATCAAAGAGGAAATCAAAAAATACCTAGAGACAAATGACAATGAAAACACGACGATCCAAAACCTATGGGATGCAGCAAAAGCAGTTCTAAGAGAGAAGTGTATAGTTATACAAGCCTACCTCAAGAAACAAGAAACATCTCAAATAAAAAATCTAACATTACACCTAAAGGAACTAGAGAAAGAAGAACAAACAAAACCCAAAGTTAGCAGAAGGAAAGAAATCATAAATATCAGAGCAGAAATAAATGAAATAGAAACAAAGAAAACAATTGCAAAGTTCAATAAAACTAAAAGCTGGTTCTTTGAGAAGATAAAATTGATAAACCATTAGCCAGACTCATCAAGAAAAAGAGGGAGAGGACTCAAATCAATTAGAAATGAAAAAGGAGAAATCACAACTGACACTGCAGAAATACAAAGGATTATAAGAGATTACTAAAAACAACTATATGCCAATAAAATGGACAACCTGGAAAAATGGACAAATTGTTAGAAAGGTGTAACCTTCCAAGACTGAACCAGGAATAAATAGAAAATATGAACAGACAAATCACAAGTAATGAAATTGAAACTGTGACTAAAAATCTTCCAACAAACAAAAGTCCAGGACCAGATGGCTTCACAGGTGAATCCTATCATTTAGAGAAGAGCTAATACCCATCCTTCCCAAGCTCTTCCAAAAAATTGCAGAGGAAGGAACACTCCCAAACTCATTCTATGAGGCCACCATCATGCTGATACCAAAACCACACAAAGATACTACAAAAAAAGAAAATTACAGACCAATATCACTGATGAATATAGATGCAAAAATCCTCAACAAAATACTTGCAAAGAGAATCCAACAACCCATTAAAAATATCATACACCATGATCAAGTGGGATTTATCCCAGGGATACAAGGATTCTTCAATATACACAAATCAATCAATGTGATACACCATATTAGCAAGTTGAAGAATAAAAACCATAGGATCATCTCAATAGATGCAGGAAAAGCTTTTGACAAAATTCAACACCTATTTATGATAAAGACTCTCCAGAAATGGGCATAGAGGGAAACTTCCTCAACATAATAAAGGCAATACATGACAAACCCACAGCAAACATCATTCTCAATGATGTAAAAAACTGAAAGCATTTCCTCTAAGATCAGGAGCAAGACAAGGATGTCCACTATCGCCACTATTATTCAACATAGTTTGGAAGTCCGAGCTAAGGCAATCAAAGAGGAAAAAGAAATAAAAGGAAATTGGAAAACAAGAAGTAAAACTGTCACTGTTTGCAGATGACATGATACTATATATACATAGAGAATCCTAAAGATGCCACTAAAAAACCACCTAGAGCTAACCCATGAATTTCATAAAGTTGCAGGATACAAAATTAATGCATAGAAATCTCTTGCATTCCTATACACTAATGATGAAAAATCTGAAAGAGAAATTAAGGAAACACTCCCATTTACCATTGCAACAAAAAGAATAAAATACCTAGGAATAAACCTACCTAGGGAGATAAAAGACCTGTATGCAGAAAATTATAAGACACTGATGAAAGAAATTAAAGATGATACCAACAAATGGAGATACATTCCATGTTCTTGGATTGGAAGAATCAATATTGTGAAAATTATTATACTACCAAAAGCAATCTACAGATTCAATGCAACTGCTATCAAATTAGCAATGGCATTTTTTACAGAACTAGAACAAAAAATCTTAAAATTTGTATGGAGACACAAAAGACCCCGAATAGCCAAAGCAGTCTTGAGGGAAAAAAACGGAGCTGGAGGAATCAGACTCCCTGACTTCAGACTGTACTACAAGGCTACAGTAACAAGACAATATGGTACTGGCACAAAAACAGAAATATAGATCAATGAAACAGGGTAGAAAGCCCAGAGATTAAACTGACACACCTATGGTCAACTCATCTATGACAAAGGAGGCAAGGATATACAATGGAGAAAAGACAGTCTCTTCAATAAGTGGTGTGGGAAAACTGGACAGCTACATGTAAAAGAATGAAATTAGAACACTCCCTAACACCATACACAAAAATAAACTCAAAATGGGTTAGAGACCAAAATGTAAGACTGGACACTATAAAACTATTAAAGGAAGACATAGGAAGAACACTCTCTGACATAAATCACAGCAAGATCTTTTTTGATCCATCTCCTAGAGTAATGGAAATTTAAAAAAAATAAACAAATGGGACCTAACAAAACTTAAAAGCTTTTGCAAAGCAAAGGAAACCATAAACAAGACCAGAAGACAACCCTCAGAATGGGAGAAAATATTTGCAAATGAATCAACGGCCGAGGGACTAATCTCCAAAATATATAAACAGCTCATGCAGCTCAATATTAAAAAACCAAACAACCCAAGCCAAAACTGGGTAGAAGACCTAAATAGACATTTCTCCAAAGAGGACATACAGATGGCCAAGATGCATATGAAAAGCTGCTCAACATCACTAATTATTAGAGAAATGCAAATCAAAAGTACAATTAGGTATCACCTCACATCAGTTAGAATGGGCATTATCAGAAAATCTACAAACAACAAATGCTGGAGAGAGTGTGGAGAAAAGGGAACCCTCTTGCACTATTTGTGGGAATGTAAATTGATACAGCCACTGTGGAGACAGTATGGAGGTTCCTTAAAAAACTAAAAATAGAATTACCATATGACCCAGCAATCCCACTACGGGGCATGTACCCAGAGAAAACCATAATTCAAAAAGAGTCATGTACCACAATGTTCATTGCAGCTCTATTTACAATAGCCAGGACATGGAAGCAACCTAAATGCCCATCGACAGACGAATGGATAAAGAAGATGTGGTACATATATGCAATGGAATATTACTCAGCCATAAAAAGGAATGAAATTGAGTCATTTGTAGAGCCACGGATGGATCTAGAGACTGTCATACAGAGTGAAGTCAGTCAGAAAGAGAAAAACAAATACCGTATGCTAACACATATATGTGGAACCCAGAAAAATGATACAGATGAACCAGTTTGCAGGGCAGAAATAGAGACACAGATGTAGAGAACAAACGTATGGACACCAAGGGGGGAAAGTAGTGGGGGCTGGAGGGGTGGTGGGATGAATTGGGAGACTGGAATTGACATGTATACACTGATGTGTATAAAATTGATGACTAGTAAGAATCTGCTGTATAAAAAAATAGATAAAATAAAATTCAAAAAACCCATGAAAATAGGGTGTTCTCCAATACATTTACATCTCTTCTTTCCATCTCAGGGGGAATCAATGTCAATTTGAACTAGCTACTTGTAGTTTTCCTTTCCAATAGTTCTTGGGTATATTAGATTATGATTCTTCTCATTTTGCTCTGTTGTATAAAAATCAATAGCAACATATTTCCAATATTACATATTAAATTGGAAACATACTAAATATGAGACATCAAAGATGACCAAGAAACCTGCTGTTCTGAAATCATATTATCTTCTGTTTTATGTAGATCCTACAAAAATGCCATGGATGACATGCCACAAAGACAAATAAAAGGTGGGAAGCAGCAGGAGAGAAAAGCTAAGACAAAGTCTGAACTATTCTTCCTAGGAAGCAGAACATAGAAGTTTAATGCACATTTCTCTAGCTAATTCTGACCATCACTATCATCACAGAATCATCAGTTACCTTCAATATTATCATCCAGTATCCCTGCATTGCATTTTTACAGTTTAATTTCTATAATGTGTGCAAAGCTTTTCCACATACATAAACTGTCCTTCAGTTTATAGAAAACTGCACAATTAATAGGGTACAGGTCCAGAGTTCAAACCCACTCTTCCTCTTCACAGCAACCTAGCATAGCCCCGAAGCAAAAGAGGGTGGGAAGTCACTGCACCTATGGGCTGATGAGGTCAAACTGCATGCAGCAGGTGAAACCAGACATGGACAAAAGCATAGGAAAGTGAGTCCAGCAAAGAATAAAAAGCTACCAGTATCTCCCATCAGATGGATTCCTAGATTATAGGCATTCCTTATGCTTTTAAAAGAAAAAAACTAAAAATCAAACTTTATTTATTGAGCTTGGTATGTTTAGATGAGCAGTGAATGGTTTCAAATTTGTAAGTCACCTTGCTCAGACAGCAACAGAGAAAACTAGAGTCAAGCTAGGAAAAAGGATCTGATGCTGTCTTGAAAGCACAGAAGAAATAAGACTATGTGCCTTAAAGGAATAGAAATCTGAGGTCACGGGGAAGTGTGGAAGTGTTGCAGCCTGCTGTGGGAGCGTGTTTGCTTACTGACAAGAGAGTAATAGTAGATTTACTAAGAGAGATTAATAGACAAAAAGTAATAGATCACAGTTTTAAAACAACTAAGGACCCTCAGAAAGACTATCTGGGTGTTTCCAATGTATTCTTGATGTCAAACCTTGCCAAGTACAGTTTCTTTCTTCTTTGGAATAAACCAATATACAAAACGGTGTTAAACACATTTAAAATATAATTCCATAAATAAAACTTGCATTTGTATTCAAAGCCTGACTCAGCTATTACAAAGTGAAGCCACACCTGCTGGATTCCCGATTAATCATTTGGAAACACCACTCACCATAAGGGAAGCCTGTCACTTCTTCAGACAAAATATGATGGGAAAAACTACATGTTAATGAGACATTGCTAATTGGATTTATAGTATAGCTCATGTGCCAGTTATCAATATATTGCTTCTCAGCTTCAAATGCACACTTCACTATATGCTCTGTGATAAATAAGAGAATTACTGGAAGCCTTTTCCTTTAAAGCAAGCGCAATGACAAGCCACTCAGTAGAGGGCATTCAAAAGACATCACCAGAGGAAGAGACTTTCTGAAATTTCCTGCAAGGGCCAGGGGGTCAGACTTGTGAGTGTGAAAACATCCTGTGGAGCCTGACCCGGCCACTGGTCTAGCATGGTCCCTCCGTGAACTTGCATCCTATGAAAAACAATAATCTTTCCTCAGTCCTATAGGCACAGAAACACCAACCTGCCCCTCCTCCCCGACACACACTCATGAAAGCCTTGGCTCTGAAGGCCTCCTGCATTAGAGGCACTGGGACTCCCCCACCATGTGGTCTGCCAGCAACCACCTATGTCCTGGAGGGTCACACACCAAGTAGTCCTTCAAGCTCCTACACCCATGCAAGCCTGCATGCCCTAATGGCCTTCTGCTTTGGCTGGCACAAGACTTGCTGCACATCCACATTATCAGTTGCTGACCACCTGCCCACAGGCCTGCTTTCCTGGCCCACTGTTTGCCCAGGAACTTCAGACCAGCCCAGGCCTGCCCAAACCAATAAGCACCTTTGCTATCAAGTGGGCTGAACTCCACCTCCTCTAACAAGATCTGAACCTCTTCCAAATTTATCCTTCTTTGGTTATTCTCCCCAGGGTAACATATAGAGTTTCTTTACATCACATGTAAATATGTAATTCTTCATATTAACTACACACGTTTAACTTATGACTGGTCTCTGTCTCCTGACTGGACCCAGACTACTGCAGTTTGAAAAACAGAAAACAAAACCTAAAATAAGGAAATATGCATTAATTTATTAAGTACTATATGCCAGGTGATGTTAGACAATTTAAATATTTTATATCATTCAATCCTCAGAAGAATTTAACAGGGTTAAATATTTGAAGTTCAGGGAGATTAAATAACTTGTCCAGATTTATATAGCTTAGGAAGAGACAGAAACATCTCAAACCCTTGTCCATCTGAATACAAGTAGTTTTAACTTATGAACTTAAATATTTATGAAGTTATACATTTATATTTATGAAGTTGTATACCTACCTATCTAAATAAGGTCTGCACTGCAGAGAATGAATTGTGTTGAAAGAAGAGAAAGTCTGGGAGTAAAATTAGCAAGTCTTGGTGGTTTATTAGGTGGAGTAGTAAGATACTGACATGGTATGGGAAATGGAATTGATTATAAATACTCCTTACAACTTGGATGACTTTGGACTCTCATTGGAATCACTGCCGGATTTCTCAGCAAAGGCATGACAAAAAAAAAAAAAGCAGGATTTAGAGCGAATTAGTCATGAAATTATGGAAATGGCACATGGATTTGTAGTGGGAGAGTCAGAATTAGAGAATATTTCTGGAATGTTTGTTGCAGAAATCTGGATAGGAACTGCTGAGGGTCCAACATAGAGTAGTAGCAATGGAGATCTAGGGAATGCATGGGATAGATTCATCTCAAAGGAAACATCGTGAGGACTGGGCATCAGATTGAGAGAAAGGGATGAACAAAAGACAAATCTGAATGTTGGGAATATTTTATAAAAGAATCTCTTCACAAAGAACATGAGATTCCTGGAAAGATCATGAAACAATCATTTCCTTATCGTGGGAAGAATAAATGGTTAACAATAAAGTCTTATTAACTATTCATAAGCCAGATATACCAAGGTAAAAGAAAATTGCTGTTTGATAGCTATGTGTCCAATGTTTCTTCTATGAGCAAGACAGTAAAAGGGCTGGGAAGATTTTCCTCTCCTTAGCACAGTTGCAGATGAGTGGTCTACACAGAGACCTGTCTACAAGGCTCCAGCAAACCTCTGGTAATATTCCCCCATTGCCTGGAGATGGATGTCAGCTCCAGAACACAGAACTGTTCAGACAAGTGAAGAATTCTGTGTAGTACTTCTGTGTAACTTGGCAGTGCACTTTATTGAGAGCTGAGAGAGAGGACAGCCCTTTGATCTGCCTCTTCTCTTGGTATTCTTCAGTGTTTGTTTGCCATCATAAATATCAAAGTATTACCTTGCCCAGAGAGAAGGGACAACCTCAAATTTGGTCATTCCTACAACAAGAACCCAGTGCCACAGAAAATAACAGAAGAGAGGAGACAACTTGGCTGACAGACCTGCTCAATTTGGGATGTGCTAAGCATACTAGGATTTTAGAGAAAATAATCAGTAGGCAGAGAGAAAAATAGAACTCGGGCTCAAGTGAGAGGCTGAGGGACCATCTATAGAGAAATGACTGTATTATACAGAAGTCTACACATGCAAGGGAATATGTAGTTGTTTAAGTGTAAGTCCCTCATCCTATAAAGACAACTGAACCACTAAGAAGCAGTTGTTATCTGTTACTTTGATACTTTTTCAAAGTGAAATGGGGCTCTCCAGAGAAACAGAACAGAACCAATAGGAAATATAAATAACTTATACACACACACACACACATACACAAAGATCTCCATTAGATCATATAATATTATACATATCAGAAAGAGATTTATTCTAAGAAATTGGTTCACTGGTTATGAAGGCTGACAAGTCTCAAGTTGCAGACAGCAAGCTGGAAACCCAAGAAAACTGATGGTGTAGTTCCAGCTCAGGTCCAAAGGCCTGAGACCCAGGAGAGCCAATGGTGTAGCTCTAGTCCTAAGGCCAACAGGCTCAAGACCCAGGAAGAGCCTATTTTTCAATTAGACTACAAAAGTAGGGAAAAAACCTCCAATGTCCAAGCTTAAGGCAGTCAGACAGGAAGAGTTCCCTTTTACTGTCAGGAGAATCATCAGCCTTCAACTGATTGAATGGGGCCCACCCACATTGAGGTGGGCAATCTGTTTTACTTAGTCTAACAACTTAAATGTTAATTTCACCCCAAAACACCCTCACAGACACCTTCAGAACAATTTTTGACCAACTATCTGGGCACCCTGTGGCCCAGTCAAGTTAACACATAAAATTAACCATGACACAAAATAACAGATAATTAGTGGCAGATCTGAGAACAGAATTTAAGCCTTCAGGTTCAGTTCCAAAACGTACATTTGCTCTGCTCTTCAAAATAAGAGGTGGTAGGTCATTTGTCTGGTTGGTTTTCGATAAAAATGTTACTTAGTCTTGAATAGGTTATATATGTACATGGTAGAAAATTCAAAAGGCACTGAATAGCGCACAGTGAAAAAGAAGCCTCCATTCACCTTTGAACCCAGCCATCCAGTTCCCTTCTACAGACACAATCACCATTATAAGTTTCTTGTGTATCCTACTGGAAAGAACCTAAGCATATTAAATAGCATATAAAATATTTCTTTTTGTACAAACAGCAGCATATCTTATATGTCATTCTGCCATATGTTTTTGTTTTAGACTTTTTTCAAACTCAACAAAATACCCTGGAGATTTTCCCTTAATGGTACACATAAAGTTATTAGCATTCATTGTATGCTGATGGAGCTATTTATTTAACTAATGTCCTGCTACAAAGAATATTACTATATATAATTTTTGACATGACAGCATATCTATAATACCTATTATATAAATAGGATACATATTAAATATATAACATAGAAGTGGAATTACTAGATTGAATTATATTTCTTTTTGTGAGACATAATGTCTAATTGCTTTCAATAGTAGTTGTACCAATTTACTTTTCCATAAACAATGGGAAGCATCTGTTTTCCCAAACCTTTGCCATCATAGTTTGTAATCAGGCATTCTTCGCTACTCTAATAAATTCTTAATGTTATCGTTGTCATTTTGATTTATATTTATCTTATTCAGAACTTGAATGTTACTTCAAATGTTTTAAAGACATTTTTATTTCCTCTGCTATGAATTATGTAAACACATCACTTGTCCATTTTTTCTTAAACATTTATAGTAGTTCTCTATGAGTGAAGGAAATTAACTTTTGGATGTACAAAGAAATAAATGCATTATCAAATTCTAGTATCTCTTTTAACTCAGTATTTCTAGACTTCAAAGTGGTAACACTAGAAGCAGAGTTTGGTAGTTTTTGCTCTGCAGAGAAGGAACCAAAGTGCAGTTCTGAGCACAGGGGGAATTCGGTGGGAGTCAGGAATTAATCCATTGGCCACATTTCCAGGAAACCAATACTGTACAGGGACTCAGCCCATTCCTCTCCTGTCACCAGAACTCTCTTATCTAGGAAATTCTGTCAAGAAAATTCTGCTTGCTTGGCTCCTACCCGTCACCTGGTTAAGGAACACCCCTCCCTAAGGTGAGGACTTAGGGTATCCACATTATAGTGAAATTGCTAAGGGCACAGGCTCTGTAGCCAGGTTGTTTGAGAAACCCAGGGAGACAATACCTAATCCCAGCCATCATGGTTGCTATCTCTGGTGCTAAGTCAAGTTGCTGTTATGCACATTCTCAAAGGTTGAAATAAGAATGGCACTTAACCTCTGTGGCATTCTTCCCCAAAATCCATAAACCCAACCTAATGAGACAAATCCCAATTGAGAGACATTCTAAAAAACACCCAGCCACTACTCTTCAAAAGTGTCTAGGTCTTGAGAAACAGGAAAGACTGAGAAACTTGCACAGATCGGCAGGGCCTAAGGAGACATGACAACTAAATGCAATGTGGAATCTGGACAGCATTCTGGAAAAGAAAAAGGACATGCACCTTAAGGTTCATAGCAGCACTATTTACAATAGCCAAGACATGGAAGCAAACTAAATGTCCATCAACAGATGAATGGGTAAACAAGATGGGGTATATTTATATGATGGAATATTAGGCGTAAAACAGAATGAAATAATGCCATTTGCATCAACATGGATGGACCTAGAGATTATCATACAAAGTGAAGTAAGCCAGAAAGAAAAAGACAGGTATCATATTACAACACATATATGTGGAATCTAAAATTAAAAAAAAAGATACAAATGAACTTACTTACAAAACATAAACAGACTCACAGACACAGAAAACAAATCTATGGTTACCAAAGGGGAAGAGGGAGGATAAATTAGGGGTTTGGGATTAACAGATACACACTACAATTTATATAATAGATAACCAACAAGGACCTACTGTATAGTACACAGACTATACTCAGTATTTTCTAATAACCTGTAAGGGAAAAGAATCTGAAAAAGAATACATATATAACTGAAACACTGAGCTGTACACCTGAAATTAACACATCATTGTAAATCAACTATACTTCAATTAAAAAAAGAAACAAGAAAAAGGACAGTAGCAGAAAATCTGGTGAAATCAGAATAAAATCTATAGTTTACATTTAAAAAGGAACAAAATCACTTGTGTATCCTTCTAGACACTTTTTGATTCATACTGCTTTTTAAGGTGCTTTTTCATTAATATATAGATATCTATGTCAATAAATAATCACCTCCATTATTTTAATATTTGAGTAGAATTTCATTTTCTGTACTATAATATTTTTTAACATCTATTTTGGAGTATAATTGCTTTACAATGGTATTAGTTTCTGCTTTATAACAAAGTGAATCAGCTATACATATACATATATCCCCATATCTCCTCCCTCTTGTATCTCCCTCCCACCCTCCCTATCCCACGCCTCTAGGTGGTCACAAAGCACGGAGCTGATCTCCCAGTGCTATACAACTGCTTCCCCCAGCTATCTATCTTACATTTGGTAGTGTATATATGTCCATGTCACTCTCTCACTTCATCCCAGCTTACCCTCCCCTCCTCATGTCCTCAAGTCCATTCTCTACATCTGCATCTTTATTCCTGTCCTGCCCCTAGGTTCTTCACAAGGATTTTTTTTTTGTTCTTTTCAGATTCCATATATATGTGTTAGCATATGGTATTTGTTTTTCTCTTTCTGACTTACTTTACTCTGTATGACAGACTCTAGGTCCATCCACCTCATTACAAATAACTCAATTTCGTTTCTTTTTATGGCTGAGTAATATTCCATTGTATATAAGTGCCACATCTTTATCCATTCATCTGTTGATGGACACTTAGGTTGCTTCCATGTTCTGGCTATTGTAAATAGAGCTGCAATGAACATAATGTTACATGACTCTTTTTGAATTATGGTTTTCTCAGGGTATATGTCCAGTAGTGGGATTGCTGGGTCGTATGGTAGTTCTATTTTTAGTTTTTTAAGGAACCTCATACTGTTCTGCATAGTGGCTATATAAATTTACATTCCCACCAACAGTGTATGAGGGTTCCCTTTTCTCCACACCCTCTCCACCATTTGTCTGTAGATTTTTTGATGATGGCCATTCTGACTGGAGTGAGGTGATACCTCATTGTAGTTTTGATTTGCATTTTTCTAACGATTAGTGATGTTGAGAATTCTTTCATGTGTTTGTGGGCAATCTGTATATCTTCTTTGGAGAAATGTCTATTTAGGTCTTCTGCCTATTTTTGGATTGGGTTGTTTGTTTTTTTGATATTGAGCTGCATGAGCTGCTTGTAAATTCGGGGGATTAATCCTTTGTCAGTTGCTTCATTTGCAAATATTTTCTCCCATTCTGAGGGCTGTCTTTTCGCCTTGTTTATGTTTTCCTTTGCTGTACAAAAGCTTTGAAGTTTCATTAGGTCCCATTTGTTTTTTGTTTGTTTTTATTTCCATTTCTCTAGGAGGTGGGTCAAGAAGGATCTTGCTGTGATTTATGTCATAGAGTGTTCTGCCTATGTTTTCCTCTAAGAGTTTGATAGTGTCTGGCCTTACATTTTGGTCTTTAATTCATTTTGAGTTTATTTTTGTGTATGGTGTTAGGGAGTGTTCTAATTTCATTCTCTAAAATGTAGCTGTCCAGTTTTCCCAGCACCACTTACTGAAGAGGCTGTCTTTTCTACATTGTATATTTTTGCCTCCTTTATCAAAAATAAGGTAACCATGTGTGCATGGGTTTATCTCTGGGCTTTCTATACTGTTCCATTGATCTATATTTGTTTTTGTGTCAGTACCATACTGTCCTAATTACTGTAGCTTTGTAGTTTATTCTGAAGTCTGAGAGCCTGATTCCCCCAGCTCCTTTTTCTTTCTCAAGATTACATTGGTTATTCGGGGTCTTTTGCGTTTCCATATAAATTGTGAAATTTTTTGTTCTACTTCTGTGAAAAATGCCATTGGTAGTTTGATAGGGAATGCACTGCATCCGTAGATTGCTTTGGGTAGTATAGTTATTTTCACAATGTTGATTCTTTCAATCCAAGATCATGGTATGTCTCTCCATCTGTTTGTATCATCTTTAATTTCTTTCATCAGTGTCTTATAGTTTTGTGCATACAGGTCTTTTGTCTCCTTAGGTAGGTTTATTCCTAGCTATTTGATTCTTTTTGTTGCCATGGTACATGAGAGTGTTTCCTTAACTTCTCTTTCAGATTTTTCATCATTAGTGTATAGGAATGCAAGAGATTTCTGTGCAGTAATTTTGTATCCTGCTACTTTACCAAATTCATTGATTAGCTCTAGTAGTTTTCTGGTGGCAGCTTTAGTATTCTCTATGTATACTACCATGTCACGGGCAAACAGTGACAGCTTTACTCCTTTTCAGAGTTGGATTCCTCTTATTTCTTTTTCTTCTCTGATTGTTGTGGCTAAAACTTTCAAAACTATGTTTAATAATAGTGGTGAGTGGACTACCTTGTCTTGTTCCTGATCTTAGTGGAAATGGTTTCAGTTTTTCACCACTGAGAATGATGTTGGCTGTGGGTTTGTCAAATATGGCCTTTATTATGTTGAGGTAAGCTCCCTCTATGCCTACTTTCTAGAAAGTCTTTATCATAAATGGGTGTAGAATTTTGTCAAAAGCTTTTTCTGCATCTATTGAGATGATCATATGGTTTTTCTCCTTCAATTTGTTAACATGGTTTATCACATTGATTGATTTGCGTTTATTGAAGAATCCTTGCATTCCTGGGACAAGCCCTACTTGATCATGGTGTATGATCCTTTTAATGTGCTGTTGGATTCTGTTTGCTAGTATTTTGTTGAGGATTTTTGCATCTATGTTCATCAGTGATATTAGCTTGCAGTTTTCTTTTTTTGTGACATCTATGTCTGGTTTTGTTATCAGGGTGATATTGTGGCCTCATAGAATGAGTTTGGGAGTGTTCCTCCCTCTGCTATATTTTGGAAGAGTTTGAGAAGGATAGGTGTTAGAGCTTCTCCAAATGTTTGATTGAATTTGCCTGTGAAGTCATTTGTTTGTTGGAAGATTTTTATTCACAGTCTTAATTTCAGTGCTTGGGATTGGTCTGTTTATATTTTCTATTTCTTTCTGATTGAGTCTCGGAAGGTTATGCTTTTCTAAGAATTTGTCCATTTCTTCCTGGTTGTCCATTTTATTGGCATAGAGTTGCTTTTAGTAATCTCTCATGATCCTTTGTATTTACGCAGTGTCAGTTGTTACTTCTCCTTTTTCATTTCTAATTCTATTGGTTTGAGTCTTCTCTCTTTTTTGCTTGATGAGTCTGGCTAACGGTTTATCAATTTTGTTTATCTTCTCAAAGAACCAGTTTTAATTTTATTGATCTTTGCTATTGTTTCCTTCACTTCTTTTTCATTTATTTCTGATCTGATCTTTATGATTTCTTTCCTTCTGCTAACTTTGGGGTGTTTTGTTCTTCTTTCTCTAATTGCTTTAGTTGTAAGGTTAGGTTGTTTATTTGAGATGTTTCTTGTTTCTTGAGGTAGGGTTGTATTGCTATAAACCTCCCTCTCTGAACTGCTTTGGCTGCATTCCATAGGTTTAGGGTCGTCGTGTTTTCACTGTCATTTGTTTCTAGGTATTTTTTGATTTCCTCTTTGATTTCTTCAGTGATCTATTGGTTATTTAGTAGTGTATTGTTTAGCCCTCATGTGTTTGTATTTTTTTCAGATTGTTTCCTGTAATTGATATCTAGTCTCATAGCGCTGTGGTTGCAAAAGATACTTTGTACGATTCAATTTTCTGAAATTTACCAAGGCTTAATTTGTGACTGAAGATATGACCTATCCTGTAAAATGTTCCATAAGCACTTGAGAACAAAGTGTATTCTGTTGTTTTTTGATGGAATGTCCTATAAATATCAATTAAATCCATCTTGTTTAATGTATCATTTAAAGCTTGTTTCCTTATTTATTTTTATTTTGGATGATCTGTCCCTTGGTGAAAGTGGGGTGTGAAAGTCCTCTACTATGATTGTGTTACTGTCGATTTCCCCCTTTTGGCTGTTAGAATTTGCCTTATGTATTGAGGTGCTCCTATGTTGGGTGTATAAATATTTACAATTGTTATATCTTCTTCTTGGATTGATCTCTTGATCATTATGTAGTGTCCTTCTTTGTCTTTTGTAATAGTCTTTATTTTAAAATCAATTTTGTCTGATATGAGAATTGCTACTCCAGCTTTCGAGTTCCATTTGCATGGAATATCTTTTTCCATCCCCTCACTTTCAGTCTGTACATGTCCCTAGGTCTGAAGTGGGTCTCTTGTAGATCGCATATATATGGGTCTTGTTTTTGTATTCATTCAACCAGTCTATGTCTTTTGTTAGGAGCATTTAATCCATTTACATTTAAGGTAATCATCAATATGTATGTTCCTATATGCATAATATTATATCAGAATTTATTTAGTCAATCTCTACCACAAGACAAGCTCTTTGTATTTTTCAGTAATAAAAAGAATAATATAATGAAAATCCTTGTGATGAAATCTTGTTGCAAATCCTTATTTCTTCAGGATAAATTCCTAAATTCCTCTAAGGGGTCTTTCTGAGTCTGAGATTAGGCACATTTCTGAAGCTTTTGCTAGGTACTGCCAAATTACCATTTAGATTGGTTTGAGAGTGCCCATTTCCCTCAACAACAATCAGTAGCATTTTTATTTTTGCCTTTACCAAAATAGTAGTCTTTTAAAAAAGCCTTTAATTTTTATTTATGTGATTATTAATGAGATAGTAAACTGCTTTGTGATGATGCCAATGACTTCCCTAAAACTTCATTTTTCTTATTCAGCTATTGTTCTCTCTTCTGAATATTTTCCATTTCTTGCTTTCAAAGTTATTGTAACTTTAGAGTCAGTGTCTATGAAAGGTTCCCTCAAAGAAATCCCTGCTATGTCTCTAAAAATATCAAGAGGCACATTCCTAAGTTTCCTTAAATAATGATGTCAGATATTGTATAGAAAACTCTGACAAGAAGCTTCTAACTTAGCAAAGAATGTACATCTGCAATCCAACCTCATTTATCACTGAGCACTTGGAAGCACAGGGCACTTATTTTTAAAGATAAATCAAGACTCTTTTTTGTGAGTGAAAAAAACAGGTTTACAGATGGAATTGTAAATGTTTGGGGGAAAAGATATATTTAGGCTGAGAGGTCACCTCTGGTGGGCATATTTGCCCTCTCAAACAGCTCCTCATGTTGAGGTAGGTGTGAGTTGCTTATTAACTGAATATAACAATACTTAAAGGCACGAATGTTAGCTAAACCTTTAATTTTGGACCCTAGTAGACTGGTTGTGAGCCTCATACCATCTATTTTGCTAAGCCCAGGAATGCTGTAGAACAAACCAAGCTTCTTGAATCACTTCCATTCCCATCACTGGTAAAAAGCCCAGTGTTAGATGGTTAGATATGGATGACCTGGCCCAAATAATGTGCAAACACTTTATCTGAGGTTTAGATCCAGTACTTTATTTTAATGTTAATCAGCTGTATACCATATCTCCCTTTTCTTATTGTTCTTCTAAAACTTCCTATTAGAAATAACTTGTATCCCCAACTATATGTAAAAAGCAACCTTATATTGAGGGAATGCCATTCAGAAACTTTCCTTCTCATTTCTCTGGCCTCAAACAAGAGTGAGACACATTCTAAAGAATGCAATGAACACAAACTATTTTATACATGTAATAATAAAAGTTGATTCAATGATGGTTTACACTTACTTTGCAAAGAGCTGTGGTCATATAATTGTGTATAAATAGAATGTTAATGAGCTTCATTCCTAAAGAAGTGCTGCAGCTACTGCTTAGAATAGAATCCAGGAGGACCTTTGGGTTCAACATCCAGTAAGACTCAGATTGAAGCCAAGATTCATTTCAGCAAAGCCAGTAGGAAGTGGTGGCTAGGAAGGAAATTGATCCCGTTGCTAATCTTCAACTCTTTCAATGCCACCTCCAATCAGCAATGAAATCTAAATTGATAATACAGCTTAAGAGGGTGTTCCCTAAACATGCTTAACCAGATTGTCACTCTGAAGCCCCTCCTATTTAGAAGTTGTAGAGCTTCCTTTGATCACAGCCAAAGGCAATCCAGTGGGTATCCCTCAGGGACTCTCTGAGAAGCCAAGGAACATCTTGACAACTGTTACTTATACAACATGCTTAAACAACATTGGGAATTTGCATGTTTCCCATAATTCACCAGATCAGGACTCTAACTGCCATGATCACAGCTCTCCAGGAAGCCTTTGAAATTAATGGAGACTTATCAACTGTTCTCAAGGACCAAAAACTCAAGTCTACAATTAGAATGATTGAAAGGCATCATCTGATGCATATGCCCCGCCCCCAATTTAACTAGAGATTTCTCAGAACATTTTCAGAATTTTCTAGGGTTCCTTAGCACAAGACATAAGGTCAGAAGAATTTATTTATGTGACATGGCCCCCAAACTAGCTGAGCGATCCAGAGACTATCAATACCTCATCCAAAAAAAAAGGAAAGGAAAGGAAAAAAAGAAAAGAAAAAGCTGAGCTTGATCACTTCTAAGTTCGTTTTGACTCTATATTTCTGTGAATCTACAAATCTATAAATCACTTAACTTTAATGTCAGCTTTTGCTTCTGAGAAGAAAAACAGAAGGATCCAGCCCTTGCTAAATTCAGGGGTTTGAGTTGTAATTATTAATTTAGAGTTGTAATTATTAATTAATTAATTGTCCTCTCCTAGGACAATTGCAAGATGTGAAGATTGATTTCTTCATCAAAGAAAACAGAGCTTACACAACCCCAGGGCTTACACAATAAAGGAGGCTAACTTTCCTTGAAAAATGAGAAAGTTTATTTCCAAAGGTCCCCCAGTTTCTAGTGGACCTGTGAATTAAAATACTGGGGTTTTTTTGGTTGCTTTATGTGGCATGTTGGGGTAATAACATGTAGAATGATCCTAATGTGACCAAATAGAAAATTTGGTTCAACATTTCAAGCTATCATGGGTCAAAGTATTTGAACAATAGTGGATTGAAATAGTCCAAAGAACAATCTCTTTTGTTATCTGAAAGAAATATTTATAGAAGGACTTTTTTTATGAAGAAAGACACCATGTAAGATTAACCATTTCATCACTAATATTTTACCACTGAGTCCTCAAAGATTCAGTGTCTCCACGGTTATTTTTCTTCATCCAGCTCACAAAGTTTCTTTTTAATTAAAGTGATCCTATCAAATAGTAAAAATGTACTTATCATTGCAATGTGATTGTTCATTGGAAGAGTTCAGTATTGAGAAAAATGACAACTAGTAAGCCAACTTTGTGAGCTTCTCAATCACCGAGCTGAACCAAGAACACTAAAGCTTGTATATGGTTATAGCTCTTCCTGAGTATTAAGTTAAACCACATGAAATTGTCAATACACATCCATCTTTGAAATATAAATTTTTATCCATTATCATAATTTATATTTCTCTTCATGGAGAAAAAAAATAAAGTCAACTATGAAATTTCTGAACAGCAAATACACACACAGCTAAGCTAGCATATAATCTAGTAGATAAACTTGCAGAATCATAACATATTCCACTACAAACTTATTTTTAAAAACAAACAAAATCTACCTTTTTAGGACCATCAGAACCAAACTAAGGAGCACAAATGGCAAACAGTTTAAGACAAGAAAGTCCCACAAAATTGTGCAACCGCTGTTGATCTGCTCTGGGTGTGCAGTAGCTTTTTTTTTTTTTTTTTTTTTGCAGTAGCCTTTTATAAAGGTTTTCTCTTCCATAATTTTACACACAGTAGGTATAGCCAAAACTGTGTTCAGCCTCAAGTATCTTTTTCCCTAATCAATCACATTCATGGTGAAAATTCACATATCTTATTGGACAATTCTTTGCAATTTATTTATATTATCACCAAGCAGGTGGCAAACTAATATGCCTTGCATATATAAGTAAAATACCAACAAAATAATGTGACCACGCTATTACCGGAAGCTTTAAAACCAGTTTAAACCAAATCTCTCAACCAGTTAGATGTTAGAGTATGACTTTTCAATGCATTAGGATGCAATGATTAATTATTTCATTCTATATGGAACACTTTTACCTCCTAGCTGCCTATTTCTATAAAATGAATTTCCCAGATATACAATTCTGTACATTACAAAATTATTTTCTATTACAAGATACTTACTTTCTGAGTTAATTCTAATAATGACCTTAAAAGAACCACAAATATTTTTTATCTGCTTTTTGACTGTATTTTTTTTGATTTTATTGTTTTACTGTCCCTAGTGCACCATTTCCTTTTTCTCATTGCAATTTCTGTTGAATTCACTTTAAAGTCTGCATGCTTAGAATTTAAATGTCACTAAGAGAATTATAATAGTACCTAACATTTATGAATAGTTTTCTCCACACTAGAACTGTGTTAATGACAAAAACATATTATTTCAACTAAGCAAATGCTGGGTTCATGCTTTATATTTTCTCATATAATAGCAAAGTTTAATTTAAACTCATTTGACTGGAGAATCAAGTCAAACTCACATTATAAAAACATCCTAAGCACAAGTATACCCTACGCTTCTCAGTCATTTAAGTTTTTATTAGAATTGTACTAAGTCTGTATATTGCTTTGGAAATAACACTTTTGTAATATGAACTTTCTCCAAGCAAGCCCACTAAATTTATTTATTTATTCATAAAATGTTTTGTAACTTCCTTCTCACACATTTCTTGTAATGTCTACCTGGGTGTCTTATACTTACTGCTATGGCTAAATGTAATGGATTCACCTATCATATTTTCTAAATATATTATTATTATTAAAACATTACAGGGCCTCCCTGGTGGCGCAAGTGGTTGAGAGTCCGCCTGCCGATGCAGGGGATACGGGTTTGTGCCCCGGTCTGGGAGGATCCCATATGCCGCGGAGCGGCTGGGCCCGTGAGCCATGGCCGCTGAGCCTGCGCGTCCGGAGCCTGCGCGTCCAGAGCCTGTGCTCCGCAACGGGGGAGGCCACAACAGTGAGAGGCCCGCATACCGCAAAAAAAAAACAAAACAAAACAAAAACAAAACAAACAAAAAAAAATTACAGTTTTTGAACTCCGCACACTATACTAAGGACCTTGAAATAATTATCTCATTTTGCCTTACAAAAACCAAATGTGGGATGTATTATTATTAGCCTTGCTTAACAACTAAAGAAACCAAAACTTAGAAAATTCAAATAACTTTAGAAGGTCATAAAACTAAGACTGGAAGATTCAGTCTCTGGATACTCTTAATTTTAGCTTAAATTTTCTTAAATTTCTCAAATTTTCCTAAATTTAGCTTAGCAATGTCAAAAAATAATGATTCAACAAGTAAGTTTGTAAAAGTCAATCATTTGAGGAGCCTTATATCTGTGTCAAAATCTAGGTATATTCTATATTTGAGGAAGTAGACTTTGCTTTCACATCAGTCATTTTACTTTAGCCACATGGACAAGGCAGATACCCAGTAATACAGACATATCATAAAGTTTACGGTCTGAAGAAGCTGAAACATTTTCAAGTATTATTTATATCATCAAGAACTAGGATTTTCTTCTAAAACTGTGTCTTTTTTTTAACATAAAATTTAATAGGGGAAAGCCATGACACCACTCACAGTTGGTAGCACACAATGGATGTTCAATGAATATTTGTGGACTGTATCTCTATATTTAACAAATTTAATTACAAAAAAGCCACTAACCATATAAGGCATTTTTGTGATTTAGTTAAGTTTGTATTGGAGAGAAATATGCTTTTCCAAAATATATTTTAGCTTCCTTTGGTTGTGGGGGAAGAGGGAGATGAAATAAAAGACTGGTGAGGAGAGGATATAAGTGAACCAGGGTAAGAGGTCAAGGGAGGAACAGGTATGTTTAAATGTAATGAAGAGGATTCCAGGGCAGGATGATGGGGTCAGGAAAGAAATGAGGATGGGAAGAAGAGGCAGGAGGGTCTTAAAAAGTTAGAAAAAGAACAAGATAAACTAAAATAGACAAGGAAGAGAAAATGGAACCATTTCCCCATATATAGCTCTAGGTGCTTACTGCTAGAACAAAGCAAATTATTCAATTATGCATATTTATTTTCTATCCAGCCATTGCACTAAATCTCATATTAATTTTTTAAATAGACTTTTTAAAGAGCAGTTTTAGGTTCACAGCAAAATTGAGTGGAAGGTAGAGAGATTTCTCATATGCCCTCTCCTCCCATATATGCACAGCCTCCCACTATCAAATTTCCTCCCCAGAGTGATACATTTGTTACTACTGATGAACCTACATTGACACATCATTATCACCCGTATTTCATAATTTATCTTAGGGTTCACTCTTGGTATCATACATTCTAAGTGTTTGGACAAGTGTATCCATCATTATAGTATCATACGGAGTATTTTCACTGCCCTAAAAATCCTCTGTGCTCTGCCTATTTATCCCTCCCTTCCTCCAACCTCTGGCAACCACTGATCCTTTTACTGCCTCCATACTTTTGTCTCTCCAAAATGTCATGCAGTTCGAATTTTGCAGTATACTGCCTTCTTGGATTGGCTTCTTTCACCTAGTAACATGCATTTAAAGTTCCTCCAAGTCTTTTCATAGCTTGGTAGCTCATTTCTATGAGCGCTGAATAATATTCTATTGCCTTAACGTACCAAAATTTATTTATCCGTTCACCTACCGAAGGAAATCTTGGTTGTTCCCAACTTTTGGCAGTTACAAATAGAGCTGTTATAAACATCCATGTGCAGGTTTTTGTATGGACATAAGTTTTCAACTCATTTGGGTAAATACCAAGGAACACAACTGCTGTATATACGGTAAAAGTGTGTTTAGTTTTATAAAAATAACCACCAATTTGCATTCCCCCCAGCAATGAATAAGAGTTCCTGCTATGCCACATCCTTGCCAGCACCTGGGGTCAGTTTTCCAGATTTTGGCCACTCTCATAGGTGTGCAGTGAACTTCATTGTTATTTTAATTTGCAATTCTGTAATGACACAAAATTCAGCATCTTATCACATGCCATCTATATATCTTCTTTGATGAGGAGTCCTTTCAGATCCTTTGTGTGACTTCATTTTCAAAGAAAAATTCTGTAGTTCTTCAAACTCTGTGACTTTACTGAAACTTAGAGAACTTGACTGTAAAGAAAGCAATCTTTATTGTCATTGGCTCAATTTCTGTTTGGACTCTGAATTTCTGCACATTCTGGAATTCAACAGTGTTCCAGATTTTTGTTGTGATTACCAGTTTAGTAAGTACATATGGCTTATCAGAGTAGTATAAAAGCATCATCTTGCAAACAACAAGAGACCTAATGATTTTAGTCACCCGGAATCTTATCATTCCAGTATTTTGAGTTTAAGAAAGCATCTCAGCAAACAGTCACTCCCTTGTTACATATGCACAATTTTCTATTAGGTTAACCTCCACATTTTGGCTAAATTTGTTCCAAATAACCCATAAACTGACAGTGATAAATAAATAAATAAATAGGAAGGAAGGAAGGAAGAAGAGGAAGAGGAAGGATATTCACATCTGTGATCCCTGTTTCTACTGCATTTTACCAAAAGCATATTTCACGACAAGACCTTTTCAGATGAATACTGCAGCAAAAGCAGAGCCTACCACCCTTTCTACTCTAGCTTGAATAACTCTTGGAATACTTTTAGCCTTCCTTATTTGTTGGTTTTGTTTTGTATTGCTACCACACTACACATTATAGTTAAAAAATAGATTTTTTAAGTACCAAGAAAATTCCATGTATAAATTGCCCATGATTAGCACATTGAGTCTATATAATTCCCATTTCTGCCTTGTTGGTGTCCTTCAATAATGCATCACACTCCCGTGCGTACTCCCGCAGCACGGCCCCTTAACCTCCTCAAAGTAGGTGAGGTGGACACGCGACCCGGGACTTGCTAGCCAAAGTGAAGAAGATTCCCCTGGTTCTGACAGTGTTTCTTCAACACACTTTCCAGGGGGGTCAAGGAGAGGCCCTGCAGCCTGGGGGCTGTGCCTCTGGGAAGGATAGTTCCGTCTTCTCCACTCCAATATGAGACCCAGTTGCTGGAAGCTTCCAGGGGACACCATCACAGTTACTGTTCTCCCGAGCACACTGAGGTTGCTCCATTTCCGCCTTCAGGTGCCTCTCTTCCTCAGGTGTGTCTTCGTCCTTTTACAGAGGATAACTGCAAGCAGGTGTCTGCATCTTTTATGTGGAAGAGCAGAGTGCAGAAACTTGCAAACGAGGAGAAGGAGCCAAGTGGTTGACAGAGTTTTGGTGCTCCGGCTGGGTGTCAGGCCTGTGCCTCTGAGGTGGGAGAGTCGAGTTCAGGACATTGGTCCACCAGACGCCTCCCGGCTCCATGTAATACCAAACAGCAAAAGCTCTCCCAGAGATCTCCATCTCAACACCAAGACCTAGCTTCACTCAACGACCAGCAAAATACAGTGCTGGACACCCTATGCCAAACAACTAGCAAGACAGGAATACAACCACACCCATTAGCAAAGAGGCTGCCTAAATTCATAATAAGGTCACAGACACCCCCAAAACACACCACCGGACATGGTCCTGCCCACCAGAAAGAAAAGATCCAGCTTCATCCACCAAAACACAGGCACTAGTCCCCTCCAACAGGAAGCCTACACAACCCACTGAACTAACCTTGGCCACTGGGTACACACACCAAAAACCACAGGACTACAAACCTGCAGACTGTGAAATGGAGACCCCAAACACAGTAAGTTAAGCAAAATGGGAAGACTGAGAAACACAAAGCAGATGAAGGAGCAAGGTAAAAACACACCAGACCAAATAAATAAAGAGGAAATAGGCAGTCTACCTGAAAAAAAAGTTCACAGGAATGATAGTAAAGATGATCCAAAATCCTGGAAATAGAATGGAGAAAATACAAGAAACGTCTAACAAGGACCTACTAAAGAGCAAACAAACAATGATGAACTACACAATAAATGAAGTCAACAATTCTCTAGAAGGGATCAATAGCAGAATAACTGAGGGAGAAGAATATATAAGTGACCTGGAAGATAAAATAGTGGAAATAATTACTTCAGACCAGAATAAAGAAAAAAGAATGAAAAGAACTGAGGACAGTCTCAGAGAACTCTGAGACAACATTAAACACACCAACATTCAAATTATAGGGGTCCCAGAAGAATAAGAGAAAAAAAAAGGGACTGAAAAAATATGTGAAGAGATTATAGTTGAAAACTTCACCAATGTGGGAAAGGAAATAGTCAATGAAGTGCAAGAAGTACAGCGAGTCCCATATAGGATAAATCCAAGGAGAAATATGCCAAGACACATATTAATCAAACTATCAAAAATTAAATACAAAGAAAAAATATTAAAAGCAGCAAGGCAAAAACAACAAACAACATACAAGGGAATCCCCATAACGTTAACAGCTGATCATTCAGCAGAAACTCTGTAATCCAGAAGGGAGTGGCAAGACATATTTAAAGTGATGAAGTAGAAGAACCTACAACCAAGATTATTCTACCCAGCAAGGATCTCATTCAGATTCAATGGAGAAAATAAACCTTTACAGACAAGCAAAAGCTAAGAGATTTCAGCGTCACCAAACTAGCTTTACAACAAATACTAAAGGAATTTCTCAAGGCAGGAAACACAGGAGAAGGAAAAGAAAATAGATCTACAAAAACAAACTCAAAACAATTAAGAAAATGGTAATAGGAGCATACATGTCGATAATTCCCTTAAATGTAAATGGATTAAATGCTCCCACTAAAAGACATACACTGGCTGAATAGATACAAAAACAAGACATGTATATATGTAGTCTGCAAGAGACCCACTTCACACCTAGGGACACATACAGACTGAAAGCGAGGGGATGGAAAAAGATATTCCATGCAAATGGAAATCAAAAGAAAACTGGAGTAGCAATCTCTTATCAGACAAAATAGACTTTAAAACAAAGACTATTACAAGAGACAAAAGAGGACACTACATAATGATCAAAGGATCACTCCAAGAAAAAGATATAACAATTGTAAATATTTATGCACCCAACATAGGAGCACCGCAATACATAAGGTAAATGCTAACAGCCATAAAAGGGGAAATCAACTGTAAAACAATCATAGTAGGGGACGTTAACACCCCACTCTCACCAAGGGACAGATCATCCAAAATGAAAATAAATAAGGAAACACAAGCTTTAAATGATACATTAAAGAAGATGGACTTAATTGATATTTATAGGACATTCCATCCAAAAACAACAGAATACACTTTCTTCTCAAGTGCTCATGGAACATTTTCCAGGATAGATCATATCCTGGGTGAAAAATCAAGCCTTAGTAAATTTAAGAAAATTTAAATCATATCAAGTATCTTTTCCGACCACAATGCTGAGACTACATATCAATTACAGGAAACAATCTGTAAAAACTACAAACAAATGGAGGTTAAACAATACACTATTTAATAACCAAGAGACCACTGAAGAAATCAAAGAGGAAACCAAAAAAGGCCTTCCAAAAAATGAAAACGAAAACACAACGACCCAAAACCTATGGGATGCAGCAAAAGCACTTCTAAGAGGGAAGTTTACAGCAATACAACCCTACCTCAAGAAACAAGAAACATCTCAAATAAACAACCTAATCTTACACCTAAAGCAATTAGAGAAAGAAAAACAAAAAAAAAAACCCGAAGTTAGCAGAAGGAAAGAAATTATAAAGACCAGATCAGTAATAAATGAAAAAGAAATGAAGGAAACTATAGTAAAGATCAATAAAACTAAAAGCTGGTTCTTTGAGAAGATAAACAAAATTGATAAACCATTAGCCAGACTCATCAAGAAAAAAAGGGAGAAGACTCAAATCAATAGGACTAGAAATGAAAAAGGGGAACTAACAACTGACACTGCAGAAATACAAAGGATCGTGAGAGATTACTACAAGAAACTATATGCCAACAAACTGGACAACGTGGAAGAAAAGGAGAAATTCTTAGAAAAGCACAACCTTATGAGACTGAACCAGGAAGAAATAGACAATATAAATAGACCAATCACAACACTGAAATTGAGACAGTGAATAAAAGTCTTCCAACAAAGAAAAGCCGAGGACCAGATGGCTTCACAGGCAAATTCTATCAAACATTTAGAGAAAAGCTAACACCTTTCCTCAAACTCTTCAAAAATATAGCAGAGGGAGGAATACTCCCTAAATCATTGTACGAGGCCACCATCACCCTGATACCAAAACAAGACAAAGATGCCACAAAGAAAGAAAACTACAGACCAATATCACTGATTAACATAGATGCAAAAATCCTCAACAAAATACTAGCAAACAGAATCCAACAGCACATTAAAAGGATCATACACCATGATCAAGTGGGGTTTATCCCAGGAATGCAAGGATTCTTCAGTATACGCAGATCAGGCCATGTGACAAACCATATTAACAACCTGAAGGAGAAAAACCATATGATCATCTCAATAGATGCAGAAAAAGCTTTCGACAAAATTCAACACCCATTTATGATAAAAACCCTCCAGAAAGTAGGCATAGAGGGAACTTACCTCAACATAATAAAGGCCATACGTGACAAACCCACAGCCAAAATCATTCTCTATGGTGAAAATCTGAAACCATTTCCACTAAGATCAGGAACAAGAAAAGGTTGTTCACTGTCACCACTGTTACTCAACATAGTTTTGGAAGTTTTAGCCACAGCAATCAGAGGAGAAAAAGTAAAAAAAAAAGAAATCCAAATTGGAAAAGAAGAAGTAAAGCTGTCACTGACTGTAGATAACATGATACTATACATCGAAAATACTAAAGATGCCATCAGAAAACTACTAGAGATAATCAATGAATTCGGAAAAGTAGCAGGATACATAATTAATGCACAGAAATCTATTGTATTCCTATATACTAATGATGAAAAATATGAAAGAGATATATAGGAAACACTCCCATTTACCATTGCAACAAAAAGAATCAAACACCTAGGAATAAACCTACCTAAAGAGACAAAAGACCTGTATGCAGAAAACTATAAGAAACTGATGAAAGAAATGAAAGATGATGCAAACAGGTGAAGAGATATACCATGTTCTTGGATTGGAAGAATCAACATTTTGAAAATGACTATACTCCCCAAAGCAATCTACAGATTCAATGCAATCCCTATCAAACTACCAATGGCATTGTTCACAAAACTGGAACAAAAATTTCACAATTTATATGGAAACACAGAAGACCCCAAATAGCCAAAGCAGTCTTGAGGGAAAAAAATGGAGCTGGAGGAATCAGACTCACTGACTTCAGACTATACTACAAAGCTACCATAATCAAAACAATATGGTACTGGCACAAAAACAGAGACATAGATCAATGGCAAACAGATAGAAAGCCCAGAGATAAACCCACAGACCCATGGTCAAGTAATCTATGACAAAGGAGGCAAGGATATACAATGGAGAAAAGACAGTCTCTTCAAAGTGGTGCTGGGAAAAATGGACAGCTACTTATAAAAGAATGAAATTAGAACACTCCCTAACACCACACACAAAAATGAACTCAAAATGGATTAGAGACTAAGTGTGAGACCAGACACTATAAAACTCTTAGAGGAAAACATAGGAAGAACACTCTTTGACATAAATCACAGCAAGATCTTTTTTGATATACCTCCTAGAGTAATGGAAATAAAAACAAAAATAAACAAATGGGACCTAATGAAACTTAAAAGCTTTTGCACAGCAAAGGAAACCATAAACAAGATGAAAAGACAACCCTCAGAATAGGAGAAAATATTTGCAAACAAATCAACTGAAAAGGATTAATCTCCAAAGTATATAAACAGCTCATGCAGCTCAATATTAAAAAACAACCCAATCCAAAAATGGGCAGAAGACCTAAATAGACATTCCTCCATAGAAGACATACAGATGGCCAAGAAGCACATTAAAAGCTGCTCAACATCACTAATTATTAGAGAAATGAAAATCAAAACTACAGTGAGGCACCACCTCAAACCAGTTAGAATGGTTGTCATCAGAAAATCTACAAACAAAAAATGCTGGAGAAGGTGTGGAGAAAAGGAAACCCTCTCGCACTGTTGGTGGAAATGTAAATTGATACAGCCACTATGGAGAACAGTATGGAGGGTCCTTAAAAAACTAAAAATAGAACTACCATACCACCCAGCAATCCCACTACTGGGCATATACCCTGAGAACACCATAACTGAAAGAGTCATGTACTACAAGGTTCACTGCAGCTCTACTTACAATAGCCAGGACATGGAAGCAACCTAAGTGTCCATCAACAGATGAATGGATAAAGAAGATATGGCACATATATACAATGGAATATTACTCAGCCATAAAAAGAAACGAAATTGAGCTATTTGTAATGAGGTGGATGGACCTAGAGTCTGTCATACTGAGTGAAGTAAGTCAGAAAGAGAAAGACAAGTACTGTATGCTGACACATATATATGGAATTTAAGGAAAAAAAATGTCATGAAGAACATAAGGGTAAGACAGGAATAAAGACACAGACCTACTAGAGAATGGACTTGAGGATATGGGGAGGGGGAAGGGTAAGCTGTGACAAAGCGAAAGAGAGACATGGACATATATACAGTACCAAACGTAAGGTAGATAGCTAGTGGGAAGCAGCCACATAGCACAGGGAGATCAGCTCGGTGCTTTGTGACCGCCTGGAGGGGTGGGAGGGAGACGCAAAAGGGAGGGGATATGGGAACATATGTATATGTATAACTGATTAAATTTGTTATAAAGCAGAAAAAAAATAAAATTAAACTTAAAAAAAAAAGAAAAGAAGATGTGGCAAATGTATACAATGGAGTATTAGCCATAAAAAGAAATGAAATTGAGTTATTTGTAGTGAGGTGGATGGACCTAGAGTCTGTCCTACAGAGTGAGGTAAGTCAGAAAAAGAAAAGCAAATACTGTATGCTAACACATATATATGGAATCTAAAGAAAAAAGAAAAAAAAGGTCATAAAGAACCTAGGGGCAGGATGGAAATAAAGATGCAGACCTACTACAGAATGGAATTGAGGACATGGGGAGGGGGAAGTGTAAGCTGGGAGAAAGTGAGAGAGTGGCATGGATATATATACACTACCAAATGTAAAATCGATAGGTAGTGGGAAGCAGCCACATAGCACAGGGAGATCAGCTCGGTGCTTTGTGACCACCTAGAGGGGTGGGATA
This sequence comes from Mesoplodon densirostris, assembly GCF_025265405.1. Lineage (NCBI taxonomy): Eukaryota > Metazoa > Chordata > Mammalia > Artiodactyla > Ziphiidae > Mesoplodon > Mesoplodon densirostris. Next base: position 33,820,669 of record NC_082674.1, read on the forward strand.
GGGAGGGTGGGAGAGATGGAGATGCAAGAGGGAAGAGATATGGGGATATATATATATGTATAGCTGATTCACTTTGTTATAAAGCAGAAACCAACACACCACTGTAAAGCAATTATCCACCAATAAAGATGTTATATAAGAAAAAAAAAAGAGTCATGTACCACAATGTTCATTGCAGCTCTATTTACAATAGCCATGACATGGAAGCAACCTAAGTGTCCACTGACAGATGAATGGATAAAGGAGATGTGGTACATATATACAATGGAATATTACTCAGCCATAAAAAGAAATGAAATTGAGTTATTTGTTTGTAGTGAGGTGGATGAACCTAGAGTCTGTCATACAGAGTGAAGTAAGTCAGAAAGAGAAAAACAAATACCGTATGCTAACACATATATATGGAATCTGAAAAAAAATGGTTCTGAAGAACCTAGGGGTAGGACAGGAATAAAGATGCAGATGTAGAGAATGGACTTGAGGACATGGGGTGGGGTGGGGAGGGGAAGCTGGGACAAAGTGAGAGAGTGGTATGGACTTATATATACAACCAAATGTAAAACAGGTAGCTAGTGGGAAGCAGCCACATAGCATAGGGAGATAAGCTCAGTGCTTTGTGACCACCTAGAGGGGTGGGATAGGGAGGGTGGGAGGGAGATGCAAGAGGGAGGAGATATGGGGATACATGTATATATATAGCTGATTCACTTTGTTATAAAGCAGAAACTAACACACCATTGTAAAGCAATTATACTCCAATAAAGATGTTAAAAAATAATAACAGTAATGCATCACACACACAAACAAATGGGCTGCAGAACAATCATTAGGTAAATAATCATCCCACATATTGGTGAGTTGCCCAGGCCTTCAGCAGCAATATATACATTTTGTAGGCCTGGAAACTACAAGCTTTTCCTTTCCTTCCATTATATATAATACAAAGGAGCTTATTTTAATCATTCAGAAGAATAATGTTGTTCTCCCTTGGAAGCTTTGTTCTAATTTATAGCATAAGCTAGCCTTTTTTTCAGAATAAAATGACTGCTTTTTTAAATGGCACCTCTTAAAAGTTCTTCTCTCAGCAGGTCACTGATGGTGGGAAAATATCCCTCTGTTCATATCAAGGTTTGAAAAAACAAAGTTGTTTGAAATACAGTTTCTCTTAAACCTCTTTTCGCCCAAGAAGGGCATATGGAGAAGTAGCTCTCCACACTGTTCCCACTGCTTATATAGTTAATACACCACAGATTTGTATTAGTTAAGGGCCAGGATATAAGAAATGCCAACAAAAACAATAATGGGATAATGGAAGGTTATAATTGGAATAAAGACAAGAAACTATTGAGTAGTGGTAACTACAGAAGAGAAGAGGAAATGGGTGGAGTAGAATGGGAGAAAAGGTGATGAGGCTTATGATATGTCTATAGTAAGTCTGGGAGAAAATTCTTAAGTATTACACTACTTTGCCACAAAGAAATGAGAAGCAAAACATTATTTTTTCTACTCGAAGCTTCTATAGTCTTAAAACCTTGATTTCCTGCTCTTACCAAATGAATCTTTAGTTGAATCTTATGTTATCTTTGCCTGATTGATCATCTAAGCAGCAAGAAACCTATGAATTTTTTTGCCTATAGGTCACTTTTTTAAAAAGGAAAAGAATGCCAAGATGTTCTTTAAATTTCTGATTAGACACAAGGAAATAGGAAAGAGATAGAATTGAGAATAGGAAACTCTGCAGGGCAAGACATATTTTTCTTTCCCTATTATCTGTAAGCTAGCTATTGACCTGTGTTATCATAGAATTTTAAAGAGTTTATAATATCAATTTGCCCTTAAATTCTCAAAAACAAGAACCAGGATCTCACAGTCTACAGAAAAGCTTTTGACTGACTTATGACAGATTTCTTCTGCTCAAGACGAAGAGGAGGGCTACCCTGGTGGCGCAGTGGTTGAGAGTCTGCCTGCCAATGCAGGGGACACGGGTTTGAGCCCTGGTCTGGGAGGATCCCACATGCCGCAGAGCGGCTGGGCCCGTGAGCCTACTGAGCCTGCGTGTCTGGAGCCTGTGCTCCGCAACAAGGGAGGCCGCGATGGTGAGAGGCCTGCGCACCGCGATGAAGGGTGGCCCCCACTTGCCACGGCTGGGGGGAGCCCTCGCACAGAGACGAAGACCCAACACAGCAAAAATAAATAAATAAAGGATTTCATTAAAAAAAAAAAAAAGACGAAGAGGAAACTAGGTTAGTTTAAACATCAAGGTGCTTAACTATGTCATAGATTTACTTCATTATACCCTCACTCTAAAATGTGTGCATCATTTAAATAAAGTGATCTTTAATATTCTATGTTTCCACCTGGCTGCTTTATAAAGACCTACACTTAGATTGAAAAGAATTTAATTGGAGAGAAATTTAAGGGTAGTGTGAATAAAGTAGTAAGCAATAAAGGAAGCCAAAACCTTAGACTTAAATAGCATATAAAGAAGATATAGGCAGGTACCATATCTATAGGGGATGAATGAGAAGTCAGAGATCAATAATATGGATCAAACCAGTGGCAACAAGCCTGCAATCTGTAGTAAGAAGGTATTAAACTAAAATGACTAAAATCAGAATTAGGTTGTGGATGTGGATACAAGGTCCAAGTCAGAAATACAGGTTTCAGAAACAGAAGACATCAATGAATCCACCAAGAGACAATCCATTCAGGCCTCAAAGCAAAACTAGTCATGATATTGTCTGCTGACATCAGGAATATCCTAGGCTTTCTAAGTGGGTTGGGTCATTCTGAAGGTTAATTATGGAATCAGTTGCTTTTCCAAGTCCTGACAAGGTCAAGAAATATCATGACTCTGCTCCATGCTTAATCAATTTTAAGTTCTACCCTGAATAGATACAGAAAGCTTTTCTGAAGGAAGTTCACAGGTTAGGCTATCCCAGGAAAAGTCTCAGAACCTACATTCCCACTGAAGTAAGGCTCTTTGAGTCAGAACTCAAAACTTTTTACATGTGGTTCCTGGCCCCGGAAATAGTTTCAAGGTCCTAAGTGGTATTCATATACACATCATTTCTTCTTTAGAAACAGGATCCACCAGATGGGTCCAGTCACTCTCTTACTCCAATAGTGTTATAGGCACAAAAGTTGTCATGAAGGTAGCCAGGGTCCTGTGCACCTCCAGCTTCTATTTCACAGTCCAGCCTAAACAGGCGAGCCCCCTACCTCCTTTACTTTACTGTGGTGCTCCATGCCAAAGGTTCCACTTCTGCCCTAGACCAAAGCAGACATGAATTGATTGATGTTCAAGGCAGCTGTATTGTCAGCCTCTTTCCCCAGTCTCTACCCCAAGCTTAGAGTCAGTACCTGAATGATAGAGTTAAGAAAAAGAAGAATAGTGAGTAACTTGAAGCTTTCCCTTTAAGAACAAGTACCCGGCAAGGATGTCCCCGCTCACCACTCTTTCTGATACAGTGCTAAAAGTTCTTGATAATGCAATAGGCAGGAAAGGGAAATAAAAGATATCTAGATTGAGAAGGAAGATATAAAACTGCCTTCATTCACAGATGATATGATCAACTATGTAGGATATTTTTTAAAAATCAACAAAAGAACTCCTGAAACTAATAAGTGATGGCAAGGTTGCATGACACAAGGTTAACATACAAAAGTCAATAGTCTTTCTATACACCAACAATGAACAAGTGGAATTTGAAATTAAAAGCACAATACTATTTATATTAACACCCCCCTCAAAAAATAAAATACTTAGGCACAAATCTAACAAAATATGAGCAACATCTATATGAGGAAAACCATAAAACTCTGATGAACAAAATCAAACAAGAACTAATTAAGAGGATAGTTTATGTTCATGGATAAGAAGACTCAATATTGTCAAGATATTAGTACTTCCCAATCGGATTACAATCAAAATTCCAGCAAGTTATTTGTCGATATCAACAAACTAATTCTAAAGTTCATATGGAGAGGCAAAAGACCCAGAACAGCCAACACAATAGTGAAGGAGAAGAGTAAAATTGGAGGACTGAAGCTACCCAATTTCAATACTTACTATAAAGCTACAGTAATTATGACAGTGTGCCATTAGGAAAGGAACAGACAAGTAGATCAGTAGAACAGAATATAGTACACAGTAACAGACCCCCATAAATACCACCAACTGATCTTTGACAAAGGGGCAAAGTTAATACAATGTAGCAAAGATAGTCTCTTCAACAAATGGTTCAGAAACCTTGACACTCACATGCAAAAAAATAGATCCAGACACAGATCTTACACCTTTCACAAAAATTAACTCAAAATGGATCATGGACCTAAATATAAAATGCAAAATTATAAAACTGCTACAAGATAACATAGGAGAGAACCTAGATGATTTGGGTATTGTGATAGCTTTTTAGATACAACACCAAAGGAATGATCCATGAAAGAAATAATGAATCAGCAGGACTTCATTAAAATTTAAAACTTCTTCTCTGTAAAAAAAAAAATACATATATATATCAAGAGAATTAGAAGACAAGTCACAAACTGGCAGAAATATTTGTAAAAGACACATCTGATAAAGGACTGCTATCCAAAATATACAAAGAACTCTTAAAACTCAACATTAAGAAAACAAACAACTTGATTTAAAAATGGGCCAAAGACCTTACCAGACACCTCACCAAAGAAGATATACAGATGGAAAATAAACATATGAAAAAATCCTGTAAATCATATGTCATTAGGGAATTGCAAATTAAAACAGCAGTGAGATACCACTATACACTTATTAGAATGGCCAAAACCCAGAACACTGACAACATCAAATGCTGGTGAGGACTTAGAGCAACGTGAACTCTAATACACTGCTGGTGGGAATACAAAGTAGTACACTTTGGAAGACACTAGTAGTTTCTTACAAATCTAAACATACTCTTATCAATATGTACCAATAATCACGCTCCTTGCTATTTAACCAATGGAGTTGAAAAGTTATGTCCACACAAACACCTGCATTTATGTTTACAGTAGCTTTATTTATAACTGCCAAAAGTTGGAAACAACCAAGACATCTTCAGTAAGTGAATGGATAAGTAAACTATGGTAGTTCAGACAATGGAATATTATTCAATGCTAAAAGAAATGAGCTACCAACCAATGAAAGGACATAGAGGAACCTTAAATGCATATTACTAAGTGAAAGCCACCAATCTGAGAAGTCTATATACTATAGGATTCAAACTATATTACATTCTGGGAAAGGCAAAACTATGGAAACAGTAAAAAGATCAGCAGTTGCCAAGGACTGGGGATGTGTGGAGGTATGGATAGGCAGAGCACAGAGGATATTTAGGGTCGTGTATATACTCTGCATGATACCATAATGTTGGATACAAGTCATTATACATTTGTCTGAACCCAGCAAATGTACAAAACCAAGAGTGAACCCTTAAGTAAACTATGGGCTTTGAGTGATTATACTGTGTCAAGATAGGATCATTCCTGGTTAAAAAAAAAAAAAAAAAAGTACCATTCTGGTATGTTATGTTGAAAATGGGGGAGGCTATGCATATGCATGTGTGGGGAATTTGGGTATAAGCCAATCTTTGTATTTCTCCTCAATTTTACTATAAACTTAAAATTGCTCTGAAAAATAAAGATTTAAAAATAAACCTGGAAAAAACACAGAACTAAGAAACAGAAGCACAGAATTTCAGAGAAGGCATTCGACTAGCATCCAGAGAAAACTGGAAGAGGCATGGCTTGTATTCACATATACAAGAACAGGTTTGTGTCCAGAGCGTGAGAAGATCAGCTTGGAAGGCAATTTTGACAAGGAAATGAGGAGCTATACTTTTTTCATTTCTTATAATGGATTAGATCTGCATTACAGTGCCAGTAGTGTTCTACCATTGTTCCTGAGATCAAGGTTGTTGCTTTTAGACATCCTTCTTGATATTCATGGCTAAGTGCTAATAGACGTGTTAAGAAAATGTGGAAGCAACAAACTATGTACCCTTTACTCTATTTAAATCTATCCACGGGCACTCTAAACATTTGAATCACATGTCATATTGAGGACTATCTTCCCTAAGTTAAGCACCAGTTCCTTTAACTACTTGATATTATTTTAAATCCCTTCATTTTCTTGATCAACTCTTCCTTTTTAATCATAATTTGACTTCCTTTTCCCAGCGGTAAATTCTTCAAGGCCTTCTGGCTGTCGAGGGGAATCTGAAGATGGGAATTTGGGAGGGGAAAGGGGGCCAAAGACTCAGAGACTGAATTGTTCTGCCCTGGTATGGCTCTGTCCTTCAGGCCTTGAAGGATATGTTTATGATATTAGGTTCCACTTCTATTCTTACCCCTCTTCCTCTAAAATGCTTCTAACATTTTGCTATTCTTCCTAGTCTCACAGATACACAAGATCTATAATGACACCAACCACACTATAGGAGATGCCACTGGTTTTCTTGGGCTGGTTTTTAATTTAATTATAGCTTTAATGCAATAATTGCTGCTTGTCTCCTCCCTCCATTCTGATATTGATTTTGTGAAATTTGTGAACAAATTTCTCAGAGGAAATTCATTTTTAACGACATTAAAAATAATTTAAGGAAATTCAAACCAATATCTATCAAAATTAAAACTACATACAATCTTTTCCAGAAATTTCACTTCTAGGAAATTATTCTTGAACTATTTTCACATGTGTGAAGTGATATAATACAAAGATACTCATTGAAGCTTTAGTTTCAATAATGAAAGGAAAATGCAGAAATCTAAATGTTGATCAATCATTTGCTGACATTAAATAACTTCTCTGCTCCTCAACATGTATATGCATGTGTGTGTATTTGCATATGTATACATTACATATATGTGTATATATATATAATATATATATGGATATACAAGTAGAAACCTTGCAGAGCTGTGACGACCAAATAAAATACTGAATGCCGAGTGCCAAGTACCTGGTACAGCATATCTGGGTCAGAGCAAATGCTCAATAAATTATGTTACTATCATGATTTAAATTCTAGCTCTTTCACTAGATTTAGAATCACTCATTGCATCAGTCTTGCTAAAGAATGTTTCTAAAGTTATGTAAAATAGGTAAGTATGATGGTGAAAATTATACCAGCTAAAAAAAAAAAAGCTATTGGCAGTCTAGTTAGGTATTTCATTCACCTGCAGCACTACTTTTAGTAGTTAGTAAGTTCATCACACTTGGATATATAGTCTGGAGGAGTTCCTTTTCCCTACTTATTCTGAGCATTCTTAAAGGAAATTGGAGACTCAAGAAGGAGCAAAGGGACTTACCTGTGATCACTGTTAAGTGTTAATTATTTTTCTCTCCCTGTTTTTGATGATGGTGGTAGCTATGAACAAACTCTACAGTTTATCTGAGATGCGTTTAGTGATCCAATTGGTAACATTAAAACTCATTATGTCTAAAAATTGTGCTGGATATTAGGGGGTTATAAATATAAAACCAGTAGGGACTCTGGCCTCAAGGAGCTTATAATTCACCACAGAGGATATATTATGAACATAAATATAATACAGAGAGTATGGATGAAATGAGAGTAAGAAAATAATCTACTCAGATTATACAGCAGCAGTATTCACAATAGCCAAAAGGTGGAAACAACTCAAATGTTCATCAACAAATGAATGAGTAAACAAAATGTTGTATATACATATACAATAGAATAGTATTCAGTCTTAAAAAGGAATGAATTCTGACACATGCAACAACATGGATGAACAGTGAAGAAATTATGTTAAGTGAAATAAACCAACCATAAAAGGACAAGTACTGTATGATTCACTTTTATGAGGTACCAAGAGTAGTCAAATTCATAGAGACTGAAAGTAGAATGGTGATTTCCAGGGGTCGGGGCAAGGAGGTATGGAGAGTTCATGTCTAATGAGTACAGAGTTCAATATGGGATGATGAAAAGTTTCTGGATATGGATGGTGATGATGATTGTACAACACTGAATGAACTCAATGCCACTGAATTGTAGACATTAAAATGTTGAATTTTATGCTATGTATACTTTACAGTAATAAAAAAGAAAATAAATAACAGGCAGTTTGATACAAATTTAAATTTTGATCTATTCAATATATTTCCTAGAAAAAGAGGGATAATCTTGACCTAACCGAGGTGCTTTGTATCCAGAGACATCCTGAAAATGCACAGAAGAAAAATAATTGTATCTGTATGCTACAGACCAGAATGCTATTAAATATTAATAGGATAAAAGTGGTATGAAAATAAAACTATATGTAATCCTTGCATGCACATAAAGAAGAGTATCAAAAAATGATTACTTGTTGAGACAAAAAATGGCTGGACTTTCTTATATGATAGAAGTTATGTTTCAGGGAGACTATTCTCTACTGACTCCACCAAGCACATTAATTTTGTTTGCTCTTTGATATGTCTTAATAGCAGTAAGTCTTTAAGATAATTCTTTTTAACAAGCTTTTATATTTGAAAGCTATGTTCCAATGAAACTAGTCATTTCCTTCAACTATATGTGTGAATGTAATCATTGGTGCCTTTTAAATATAGTTTAAGTAGAACATTTGACTCATTCAGGGAACCGAGTTTCCGGAAGGGAGCACTGTCTTTCCATAACTTAATCACAGGGTATTTATAGCAGTTTGAAAGCTGGTACTGTTTCCAGTGAAGTGAATGAAGTTTAATAAATGGCAGACTATTGGTTTCTCATTCTGGATGCCCTTGCTATTTGTACATGAGACAATGAATCATACTGCTTAAAAAAGCTAACAGTGTATTTATGTATAGGAATAGCATCTAAGGTTCTGCTTATATACTGACAGTCTTGTGTTGATGGTAATAAAGCCTACTATTATCTTGCCAGCATATCTAATGCTGGAGAGTCCTTCTGGTTTAAGAAAGAGACTTTTAAAAATACTAACTGCTCTCAGCAGCATCTAGTACAACCTGTGAGGGGCTGTCAGTTTTTCTGATGCATTTATAACTGTCCCTTGAAAGTGAATCCAGAATGTTCAACGTGTTAGTGAAATTTATCAATGCAACAATTATTTAAGAACACTATTATGATGTATGGAGCTCTGACAATATGCTCTTCGAGATGGTGCATAACTCCATGGCCAGCTAAGCATAAGCAAGAATTTGTTTCTTCCTTCAGAAGCTCAAAAAGCTATGTTCAAAGGTATTATTAAATAACCATTAGACATATGCAAATTAAGATACATTTTCCTTTTTTTTCTGTTACTGTTTCCCTTTCCCACTGTCTCCCCTGGTTATGCAGATTAATTTTCCTTTTGGAATATAGTTAATACCCTAAAGTGCACACAGTAGCCCTCCTTATCCACGGCAAACACGTTCCTAAGACTCCCAGCAAGTGCCTGAAACCATGGATGGTACTGCGCCCTATATATACCATGTTTTTTCCTATACTAACAGGCAGGATGGAGATGGCACGAATGCACTGGACCAAGGGATGATTCACATCCCACGCGAGAAGGAATGGGGCAGTGGGAGATTTCATCATGCTACTCAGAACAACAAACAATTTAAAACCTGTGAATTGTTCATGTCTGGTATTTTCCATTTAATATTTTCAGACTGCAGTTGACTACAGGTAATTGAAACTGGAAAAGGAGAAGCTGCAAATAAGGAGAGGATACTCTACTGAGTGTGTAAGGCTTTCTGCCTGAAAAGAGAAAAAAAGCAGGTCCTATGTTCCTACTGCCCTGAGGAAACTTCGGCAATGTTGACAGTAATCAACACTTCCTTGAATTGGTCTCTGAATTTATTAGACACCCCTCCTGATTTATGATCATGGGCAATGAGTGAAGTTAAAATAAATTAAAGTATCTAGAGATGTATTTCCATATATCTCTGATAACTAAACTCAATTACAAAGTGTGCCTAAAAGGAGGGATTCAAATAAGATTTTCTTTCTATCAAATGAGATGATGATCTATGAATCCATACATACAGTGCACTCATCATTAAAAGAAACTACTTAATATACTGAGGGTAGGAAAGGCATCCAGAGAGATTATATATGTATTTAGATGTGTCCAATCCAGTCTTAGAAGTAGCCCTATATAGCATTATTCACCAGCAGAACAATATTTCATAGTTTAGGAGGACAATTTTATGCAGTTATTAGTTTCTGCATATTACATTCATATATTGCCTTAGTGACATACTCTACTGCATTCCTCTAAGTGATATCAAGGGGCTATTATATCCAAAGAGCTATCCTTACTGTGTTTATTCAATTATCCATATTTCTTCATCATTTTTACATTTATCCTTAAAAACTCCTTGTAACTTGCCTTACTCTTATTCCATCATCAAATGCCTTCAGATATTAGAAATAACATTTAAAATGATCATATTATATTTATGAATCTGAATAAAAATGTATCCCAATTGTGTGAACAAAATTCCATCACTTTTTTGTTTTTAAGAAATAGTCTCCTTGACTGAAGAATATCTGGACGTATTAGGAACGTGAGCTGTCTGGAAGAAACAGACAATGCAGGTAGGTTTGATTTCTCTCAGGGAGTTAGAAAACCTCTCTTCAATGAAGGAGGATAAAGCTATAATGATTCTTCACAAGGAAGCCTGATCATGAGCAACTAAATGAGCCACTTTTTATGGCCGTTAATGATTCCGGCAGAAATGAAAAAAAAAGATTCACTGGTTACTTGCTCCTGTGAGTCAAACATAAAAACACAACATAGTGAAGCATATTGTTTACCTGAATTTTAGAGGAAACACTGAAGATGTTTTCCAAAGTAAATAAATTGATCACTGTTCTAAATCCAATAACTAGTCTTCTTTTGTTTTTGTCTCCTGGTCTACTTTCCTTATATAGTAGCTATGTAGCCCAGATTTTTTAATATATATACAATATATTTTTACAGTACTCACAAGGTATCTGCACAAAAGAGACTGAGTTGATATCTATACATGGAAAGCTAATGGGACCCTGTGAACCTGGATATTGACACATTCACCCTCTGCCATCAATCTAGAACACTGCATAATAAACATTATCATCACAACTGTGCAATACACGAGAATTAATCATGACTAAAAATATGACAGAACCCCCGTTTAGTGTACTGTTATTTGTAATTGTCCATAACAATAGTTACAACAAACTTTGGCAATAATAGTACATACAAAAGTTGGAAATGTACTACTGTTTTTAATGAGTAATAGAGTCTTCCATGAAGATGATGAGAATGGTAAACACATCCTTTTCTTCCTAAATTGTGTTTGCTTAGAAAGGCCAGGTCTAATGGAACCATGTAAGCCTTCATTTGTTGAAAACAGGAATGTGAACTCTGGCCTACAAAAACTGTGAGACATCAGGAATACACCTATTGGAATAAACAAATACAGCAGAAACCCATGACAATGAATTTATATAAGTATTCCTTTATCTGAAAATTAGGGCTTTTTTTTAAAAGGGGGATATGGGGACAATTTTTCAGATAGAAAAAATAATTGTATAGTTTACCTGCTATCTTAAAGGATTCTTCTAATTTTCATGTTAAAGCCATTATTTATTAAGAATGATGATAGAATCTAACTAAACTTCTGAATACTCTTTCAGTCTCTGAGACTGCATGAGTCAGGATTTTTTATGCACCATTGCCTGCTTCAGAAATTCTTAACAGGCCACTCAAGAAAGATAAAACGCCATAGGTTGTATATACAATACATGAGTATGACCATAAAGTAGTTCATCTCTTACAGGCTCACTGAGTTTGCAAGTCATCTGTGAATGAAAAAATTCTTAACTTTTCCAGTCATAAAGCTGTGATTAGCTCAACTGTTCTGCTATAAAAGAACCAAATGATTCCATTAATGGATTTTATGAATAAGAAGCTCAGGGCTTTATATTTTTCCTCATACTCCTCACCTTGTATTCTAAAACTGTACTTATATACAGAAAGCCAAGTTTCATACAGTGATAAGGTGTAAAATAAAATGTATGAGTTTAATTTTTATGTTTAATCAAAGGAAAATATCAAATAATTGATATTTTAAAGTACACTATAATTGTAACTACATACAAAATAAGGAGGAAGAAAGTTCTTAATCAACACATCAAAAGGTTAAGTAATCTAGAAGATTCACTGAATCCTATCTTGAGGCATAAATTTCAATGAGGTTCTCCAATCTGCTCTTTCAGTTGGTAGTTGAGAGCCTAGATAACTTCCACTCCTCTCCTACCCTACCTGTGTTACAAAAGAAAATGGGAGTGCTAAATGAAGTTTTATTATTATATGAATTCTTGCTCCAATTGCTCTACTACCATGACTTTTATTCCTTTTACTTATTAATCTCATAGAAAAATCCCACAGAATAATTTAAGAAACCTCAGTTTTAAAAAAATCATCAAAATTCTGAAAATAGACCCATTGGAGTCTCTGTGTCATGAATAGTTAGTTGTTAGGGACTCTTGTATGATTTAAAGGATTTTAATCAATTGATTGGTGATTCACTTTATTTTTTACTCTCATTTCTCCTTAAACAGAGAGGATATTTCAATTCTCTCCCAATATTTAACAGTCAACTACTTGAAATGACCAGGATGTTTTCTTTTAAGAACACAAAAAGCAGATCTTTGAAAATTCTTAGTTTAAATGGGTGACTTATCTGATCTGATATTACCTGGATTGTATTAATAATGTTTCCTTGTAAGACAGAAAACCCCTAATCATTCTAAACTCAAGGCTCATGAACCTTTCCAACATTGTGGCAAATCTTCTAGGAGGCATTAATTACACACAACCAGAAAGTTTCACCCCGTCACTATGGCAAGAGGATTTTAATAAGTATAGTTACACCTATCATGCTTGGTATCATTTATATTTCAAACCAAATAATACTATCAAAACAACTCCATTTGTGGAGGAAAGGTTTAGTTTAGTCTTACTTATCCAGCAATATGATGGATTAAAAATTAAATATATATGAAAACAGATAACCAGGAATAAGAGTTAGAAGAAACTACCAACAAGAGATTTAGATGGCCAAAGAGTTCAGATGTTTCAATGATCAGATATAGAATATAAGAAAAAAATGGATAAAATATATAAAGAAATAAAATATGAATAAAATAAACAAGCCACTAAAAAATTTGAAATACCAAAAATATATGAAAAGGAGAATTTTACAACTGAAAAGTAGAATTCTTGAAATTAAAAAAAAACCTGAATGAACAGGTTATGCAATAGATTAGACAGTTCAAGAGAGACTATTGAACACTGTGCTAAACCTGTATTATTATCCAGAATACAGCACAGGGAGAAAAGAAAATGGAAGAGATCAAAGAGAAAATAAGAGACATGGAGGATAAAATAAGAAGATATAACATATGTTTAATCCTAGTCCCATCAGAAAAAAAAATGGAGAGAAGATATTCAAAGACATAATAGTTGGCAATTGTCTAGAACTGATAAAAGCTGGATTCACAAATAAAGGAAGTACAATGTATAAGAAGACAGGCAAAAAGTTTGCTTTTTGCAAAAACCCTCCATCTAGATATATTGTGGTAAAATTATAAATTACCAAAGAAAACAACAAAATATTAAAAGAAAATAGAAAGTACAGTTGTCCCTAAGTATCCATGGAGGATTGGTTTCAGGACACGTCCCACCCCAAGGATACCAAAATCTGGATGCTCAAGTCACTTATATAAAATGATGTTGTATTTACATATATCCTACACAAATCCTCCCCTGTATTTTAAATCATCTCTAAATTACTTATAATACTAAATATAAGGTAAATAATACATAAATAGTTGTAAATACAATGTAAATGCTATGTAAACATTTGCTATCACATGGCAAATTCAAGTTTTGCTTTTGGGAACTTTCTGAAATTTTTTAATACTTTCAATTTGGTTGAATCTGCAGATGCAGAACCCATGGATACAAAGGGCCAGCTGTAAAGACAGATCTCCGAAACAGTTAAAAAAAAAAAAAAAAAAGAATAACAGCAGACTTTTCAAAAGTAACAATGAAGAATGAAATCAGTGATGTTATCTTCAATGGGCTGATGTTATTTACAAAATAAATGCATAAATTAAAGACACAAAAAGGTTAGAAGTAAAAGATGGAAGTATATATTAATAAATTCTAACTAAAACAAAGTTAAGACAGCTATATTAATATAACATTAGAACTTAGGACCAGTGTGTTATTATACAATGAAAAGTTTTATTTGATCAGAGAAATATAATTCTAAACTTGTATGCACTAAATAATAGCCTTGAAACATAAAGAAAAAATTAATAGAATTTAGAAGAACACTGCAAATAAATTTGCTATTATAGTAGGAGATTTTGTCCTCCTGATGCATAAAATAGACAAAAAATTAAGGCCATAAAATAATTGGATAACCAAATTTTCAAATTTTACTTATAAGGCTAATATATGACTCTGCTCTCAACAGACAGAGAATATACAATCTTCTCAAGAGTATGTGAAATAGATATTTTTAATTGACCATACATTAAGCCAATAAAGCAAATCTCAACAAAATATGAAGACTCAATATCATATGACCATGTTCTTTAACACAATGTCATTTCATTAGGAGTCAATATTAAGATTATTAGAAGTTTTCACACATCAGGACATATAAACACACACAATCTAAATAACATATGGGGAAAAGTAAACCTCAAAAGAAATTTTAAATATTTGGAACTGACTGATAATGAAAGCACAAAACTTTGGGAAGATGCCATGAAAAAGTATTTAGACAGAAAATATTATCCTCAAATAATTATATTAGAAAATAAGAGATTAAAAATTAGTAAGCAGGGCTTCCCTAGTGGCGCAGTGGTTGAGAGTCCGCCTGCTGATGCAGGAGACACGGGTTCGTGCCCCGGTCCAGGAAGATCCCACATGCCGCGGAGCAGCTGGGCCCGTGAGCCATGGCCGCTGAGCCTGCACGTCCGGAGCCTGTGCTCCGCAATGGGAGAGGCCACAACAGTGAGAGGCCCATGTACCGCAAAAAAAAAAAAAAAAATTAGTAAGCAAAAGCATCCAGATTAAAAAATTAGAAAAATAACAAAATAAACCAAATAAACATTTTAAAAGAAATGTTTCTTCTATTTCTTTAATTTTGTATCCATATGAGAAGACGAATACATATCTACAAGGCATTCCATCCAAAAACAACAGAATACACATTCTTTTTAAGTGCACATGGAACATTTTCCAGGATAGATCATATGCTAAGCCACAAAAAAAAAGTCTCAATACATTTAAGAGGATAGAAATTATATTAAGATTTTTTTCCAACTACAGGGAGAAAAATGGGAAAAATACAAACATGTGGAAACTATACAATATGCTACAAAAAAACAAACAAACAAAAAGGGTCAATGAAGAAATCAAAGAGGATATCAGAAAATACCTTGAGACAAATGAAAATAAAGACACAACTTCTCAAAATCTATGGGATGAAGCAAAAGAAGTTCTCAGAAGGAAGTTTATAGCGATACAGGCCTACCTCAAGAAACAAGAAAAAGCTCAAACAAGCAACCTAAATGTAAAGAAAAATAAACAAAGCCCAAAGTCAGATGGAAGTAAATAATAACGGTCACAGAGGAAATAAATAGAGAGAGAGAGAGAAAAAAAAAAAAGAAAATATCAATGAAACTAAGAGCTGGTTTTTTGAAAAGATAAACAAAATTGATAAGCTTTAGCCAGGCTCACTGAGAAAAAAAAGAGAGAGGACCCAAATAAACAAAATAAGAAATGAAAGAGAATAAATTACAACTGATATTACAGAGATATAAAAAAATCATGAGAGACTACTATGAACAGTTATGTGCCAACAAATTGGACAACCTAGAAGAAATGGATAAATTTCTGTAAACATACAATCTTCCAATGCTGAATCAGGAAAAAATAGACAATCTGGCCAAATTGATCACTAATTGTAAAATTGAGTTAGTAATCAAACAACACTCCCAGCAAACAAAAGCCCAGGACTGGACAGCTTCACAGGGGAATTATACCAAACATATGAAGAAAAGCTTAATACCTACCCTTCTCAAACTATTCAAGAGAATTGAAGAGAAGGGAACTCCCACATTCATTCTATGAGGCCATTATTATGATGATACCAAAACCAGACAAAGGCACAACAAGAAAAGAAAATTACAGGCCAATAGCTATGCAAAAATCCTCAAGAAAACATTAGCAAACCAAATTCAACAATATATAAAAAGGATCATACACCATGATCAAGTAGGATTTATTCCAGGGATGCAAAGATAGTTCAATATTCACAAGTCAATATATGTTATACATTGCATTAACAAATTGAAGCATTAAAATCACAGGATCATCTCAATAGACAGAGAAAAAGCATTTGACAAAATTCAATATCCATTCTAAAAGAAGATGTGATATATATCTATACATTGGAATATTGCTCAGCAATAAAAAATAAAAGATTCTGCAATTTGCAACAATGTGTATAAAGTTAGAGAGTATTATGTTTAGTAAAATAGGTCAGACAAAGAAATACACATACTGTATGTTATCACTTATATGTGTAATCTAAAAAATTTTAAAAAGTGTATATAACAAAACAGAAACAGATTCACAGATATAGAAAACAAACTAGTGGACACCAGCGGGGAAAGGGAAGGAGGGAGGGGAAAGATTGAGTGTGAGGTTAAGAGGTACAAACAACTATGTATAAAATACATAAGCAACAAGGATACATTCTACAGCACAGGGAAATATAGTTATTATTTTGCAATAACTTTAAATGGAGTATATAAAAATGTTGAATCACTGTGTTATACAACTGAAACTAATGATGTAAATCAACTATACTTCAATATTTAAAAATTCAACATCCATTCATGATAAAAAACTCTCAAAGTTAATACAGAGGAAACATATCTCAACATAATAAAGGCCATTTATGACAAACCCACAGCTAACATTATACTCAATGGTGAAAAGCTAGAAGCTTTTCCTCTAAAATCAGAAACAAGACAAGGATGCCCACTCTTGCCACTACTATTTAATATAGTATTGGAAATCCTAGCCACAGCAATCAGACCAAAAAAAAAAAAAAAAAAAAAAAGAAAGAAAAGGCATCCAAATTCAAAGGGAAGAAGTAAAACTGTTCTATTTGCAGATGACATAATACTAGATACAGAAAACCTTAACGTCTCCACCAAAAAACTATTAGAATAAATGAATTCAGTAAAATCTGTAGGATACAAGATTAACATAGAGAAGTCCATTGCTTTTCAATACACTAGCAATGAACTATCAGAAAGAAAAGCAAGAAAACAATAACATTTAAAATCACATCGAAAAGAATAAAATACCCAGGAATAAGCTTAACCAAGGAGGTAAAAGACCTATACTCTGAAAATTACAAAAAACGGATGAAAAATATTGAAGATGATATGAATAAATGGAAAGATATACCATGTTCATGGATTGAAAGAATATTGTCAAAATGTCCATACTATCCAAAGAAATCTAAGATTTAATGCAATTTCTATCAAAATACCCATGGCATTTTTCACAGAACTAGAACAAATAAATCTAAAATTTATATGGAATCACAAAGTCCCCAAATAGCCAAAGAAATCTGGAGACAAAAGAACAAAGCTGAAGGTGTCATGCTCCTAGACTCCTGTCTATACTACAAAGCTACAGTAATCAAAACGGTATGGTACTGGCACAAAAAACAGACACATAGACCAATGGAACAGAATAGAGAGCCCAGAAATAAAGCCACTCTCATATAGTCAATTAATATGCAACAGAGACAAGAATATACAGTGGGAAAAAGATAGTCTCTTTAATAGTAGTGCTGGGAAAACTAAACAGCTACACGTAAAAGAATAAAATTAGAACATTTTCTCACACCATATACGAAAGTAAACTCAAAATGGATTGAAGACATAAATATAAGACCTTAAACCATAAAACTCCTAGAAGAAACCATAGGCAGAATACGCTTTGACATAAACAGTAGCGATATTTTTTGGATCTGTTCCTAAGGCAAAGGAAAAACAACCAAAATTAAACAAACAGAACCTAATTAAACTACAAAGCTTTGCACAGCAAAGGAAACCACTGACAAAATGAAGAGACAACCTACTGAATGGGAGAAAATATTTGCAAATGATATGTCTGATAAGATGTTAATATTCAAAATATATAAACAGCTCATACAACTCAATATCAATAAAACTAACAACCTGGTTAAAAGATGGGCAGAAGACCTGAATAGACATTTTTTTCAAAAAAGACATACAGATTGACAACAGGCACATGAAAAGATGCTCAACATCACTAATAATCAGAGAAATACTAATCAAAACCAAAATAAGATATTATCTCACACTTTTCAGAATGGCCAGCATCAAAAAGACTGCAAAATAACAAATGCTGGTGAGGATGTGGAGAAAAGGGAACCCTAGTACACTGTTGGTGGGAATGTAAATTGGTGCAGCCACTATGCAAAACAATATGGAGGCTTTTCAAACAACTAAAAAGAGAACTACCATATGATTCAGCAATTCCACTCCTGGGAATATATCAGAAGAAAATGAAAACATTAATTTGAAAAGATACATGCACCCCAATGTATATAGCAGCATTGTTTACAATAGCCAAGATATGGAAGCAACCTAAGTGTCCATCAAGAGAGGAATGGATAAAGAAGATGTGGGATATATCAATATATACAATGGAATATTACTCAGCCATTAAACAGAATGAAATGTTCCTATTTGCAACAACATGGATGGACCTGGAAGGTACTATACTTAGTGAAATAAGTCAGATAGAGAAAGATAAATACTCTATGTTATCAGTTATATGTGGAATCTAAAAATAAAACACAGGAATACAGTATAACAAAACAGAAAGAGGCTTACAGATAGAGAGCAAACTCGTGGTTACCAGGGAGAGGAAAGAGGGGCAAGACATTGGTAGGGGATTAGAGGTAGAAACTACTATGTATAAAGTAAATAAGCTACAAGGATATACTGTATAGCACAGGAAATATAGCCAATATTTTGTAATAACTTTAAATGGAGTATAATCTATAAAAATATAGAGTAACTATGTTGTACACTTGAAACTAGTATATTAAAAATCAACCATACTTCAGTTAAAAATGTTTCATGATAAAGAATAAAAAAAATTATGATTAACTTAATGCCAATAAATCTGAAGAAACTTTGGATGAAATTTAAGAATCTCTAAAAATAAAATGTATCAAAATCAACCTAATGTATATAAGGAGCCTCAATGGTCCTATAATCATAAAAAATAAATTTAATTTGTAATTAAAAATATTTTCACAAGGAACATCTCGCATATGGATAATTATAAAGATTAGTTCTACTATGTTTTCTAGATCATAGGAAAGAAAGATTTTTTTAAAAACCTATGATAAGTCTAGTAAAACTAATGAAAACTGAAAAGAGATGCATGGGAAAGGTAGCTATAGTCCAATCTTGTAAAGAAATACAAATACAAATAGATGCAAATATCCTAAATATATTGGCCAAGGTGAGTAGAATGAAATTAAAAATAATTCATATTTGTGTTGGCATTCCTTTCTAAATCTAAAAAGGGTACCTGCACATTGGAAATAATTAAAATTGAGTACATTTGGGAGAGGGAATTGTGTGTTAAGGGAATAAGGCAACCTCAATTTTTCCTTTTGCAATTTTCTGTGTAGTCATTTTCTAGCCTTATATATGTATTACTTTTTTTCTTTTTTTTAATATAAGAGGTTATCTGGCTTGAGATATCAGGGCCATTTTTCATTTCATTTTGCTTTCTCCTTAGTCTCTCTATGCTAAAATCAATAAATATTTTAAAATATTATTTACAATTTCATGGCATTAAATTGAAAAAATTTAGATGAGATGGATGATAAATTTAGAAAATAAAATTAGCTCAAGAAACAACTAGAATAGGCTAGTAACTACAGAAGAAATTGAAGAATTACATGCAAAAATGGTGCCAGGACAATTTCATCAGTAAACTTTTATCAAACTTCAAGAAATAGGTAATTTCTGTCTTTTATAACCTGTGCCAGATCATAGGAAAAGATTAAAGCTCTCCAAATTACTTACAAAATTGGTATTAGCTGAATACTAAAGTTTGATAATTGCATAATAATACAGTGGAAGAAAATTTCATACTAATTTCATCTTCAAGCATAGATATATTAGCAATGCCTATTGAAATAATTCAGGCCAAGATGACAGTGGGTTGGACTAAAGTGACAGTGCAAGAGATAGTGAGAAACGATTGGATTATCATTTCTTTTAGTAGAACAAACAAAATTTGTTGATGGAGTGGATATGAGAGAAAGAGGGAGAGTAAAATCAAGAGTAACTTGAAAGTTTTTGGTCTAAGCAACAGGAAAAAATTACATTTCATTTATTGAAGCTGAGAAGATCATAGAAGGAGCTAGTTTTCAGGGTGGGTATGTGGGTAGGAAACATGTGCTGAACCTACTAAATTTGGGACACATACTGTACATCCAAGTGCAGCGGCCAAGAAGTCAGTCAGAATAATAAGTCTTGAGTTCAAGAGACTTTCCAACATGTAGATGAATTTGTTCACTGAATGAATGAATTTGGGGGTCAACTCTAAAGGCTATTTAAAGCCCAGAGATGTGACACCACTATTGTTATGACTTCATTAAATTAACATTTAAGGGGAGCAAAGGGTGCTGTATGGTGAGCTGCAGTTCAACAACAGACCACAGGAGAAATTGAAATAGAGAAGTTTATTACTCACAGGTCCTGGAGGAAGTACACAGCACACCTCAATGGACCACACTACAGAGTGCAGACAGAGAGGATGATAGGACTTAGGGCACATGCCTTTATTACAGTTTGTGGGTGGAGTGTTTTGGGGTTCCTATACTATAGGTCAATTCAAACCAAAAGAGCAGGATTCTGGTAAGCTGCACAGGGGTCTTATCTAAGGGGTACACAAGGGGAAAACCTTGGGATTCCAGAGAAATTGCTGTTTGCCACCAGGGCTATTGTGAAACTCACAACAGGAACTTACATTTACTTGCGACTCTGTGGGCTGTTATCTAGGGCAGGCAATTGTATGAAGGGCTAGTGTCAGGTCAAGGTTCCTGCAGGCCACCTGGCCAAAGAAAATGGGTGCCAAGACAGCAACACCACGGAGTCACTAGGCTAAGCCCTTGACGATTACCAATGAATGAAGTGTAACTGGGCAGAAAGGAAGTTCTGGGTTAGTGAGAAGGAATCAGGAAAAAAGACTGAGAAGAGGCAGTTAGGGTAAAGTTAGGAGGAAAACAGGAGAGAGTAACGGCCTGGAAGTCAAGAGAAAAAAGTGCTTCAAGTAAACTACCATATCAAAAGTGTCTAGTAAGTCAAATAAGATGAGGGATGAGAGAGAACCAGCAATTGAATTGAAGTGTGTGAAAGTCACTGTAGATGTTGATAAAAATCTGTTTCAGGCAAGTTTTGAGGATAAAGTCCTGATATAAGTGAGGTCAAGAGAAAAGCATATGTGGGGAAGTGGAAGCAAAAATAAGGATTGTGCCTAGAGAAAGAGTGAGGGTCAAAGAAAGCTACGGTGGCGGTGCTGGTAGTGGTGACTGCTGCTGCGGCTGTTGTTAAAACAGGAGAAAAAACAGTGTGTTTTAATGAGAATGATCCAGAAGACGGGGAAGAAAACCAATTTTCATAATAGAAAGAAGACAAAAGCAATATAAATATCTTTCTTCTAACAGTAACAGAGGCTCCAGCTACATGGTTTTTCTTACTGGCTTTTTATTCCTAATTGCAGTCATAAAAATCTGTAGGAGGTTTGACTATCCTTTGGAACTTTCTGTAAATGCCCTAGATGGCTTTGATTGCCTTTGCTGCTCTGGTAGCATGAGTTTCATAATCCTACACTTTCTGGTTGAGCATTGCCCAGAGGACCCCATCCCAATTCTAAAACCCCTTTGTCCCTATGGTTGTTTCAGTGTCTCACTGAAATAGTCTGTCTTCCCAGGCTGGACCCCTGATTTTCCCAGTGAAATGTCAATATCCAACACACATACACACCCAATCCCTTTAATGACCCAATTTACCCCTTAAAAGTAGCTCACACTGTTATGGCTTTCTTAGGGCACTGTACTTGAACTATATTATTGCACTGCGTATTATTGCATTGCACCAGCACCAGAAGGAAGTTCAAACTCCCTTTACATAGAATGCAGGTGCCACATATTTCATAGCTCCATGCACTGCTCAAAGTCTCTTGACATTATTTTTGCCTGAAAAGGGTATTTGAAATCATCATTCTTACTATTATGCACATTACTATTACAGGTATTCTTACCATTACATACTATTATTTTCTTGTTTATATTTTCTAAGAGCTGAAACTAGCAGTACTAACAAATGTTCCTGAAATGAAAAACTGTTTTCATGTGTTAGCTACCTCTGCCATTTCAAGAAAATCTTTACTCAAAAATTTGGAAGAGAAGGTGCTGCAAATGTTAGATTTTAACCTACTCGTTTGCACCATAAAAATATTACTCTACATCTTTACAATGAGTTCTCATCTTCTAAATCACTATAATTGTCTTCCATGCCAATATAATCCTGTCAGTTATTCTTAGAAGAAGCACGTAATTTATCAATATGATTAAAGGCAACGCACTAAAGAAAGTGCACTCAACTGTTCCTCAAAGGCCAATCTCCAGATTGGGAATCTATTCACCACTGGTCAAGCTTTAACATTAGAAGTTAATGGTCATATGCTTCCTGTGAAGCTACTGCTACAACCAGATTCAGTCTGACTCAGACAAAAGTCAAACATAGAACACCAAGGAGAATAAGAAGTCTTGGATCAGATGAATGGATTCAAGGGAGAATAAAAAGCCAGGTTTGGGGTGAAGGAGACAGAAACCAGGAATCATGTCCAGGAAACAAATCAGCTCCACGTCATGCTGCTAAACAAGCCAGGAATATCAACAGTCAGACTCTCACTGACTCATTTAAAAAAATCATTTGTTCATTCAGCATTTATTGATTCATTCATTCAACAAGGTGTCAGGCACTACGTGCTAAGTCACAAAGTTAAACAAAATAGTCAGAATGTCTGTTCTCAGATAGCTTATCGTCCAGTAGAGGAAATGGAAAACAAAAAAATTTTAAATCACATAAACATAAAACATAATAGCACATTGAAATTAATCCTAGGGAAAAAAATAAAGCCAGATATGGTGATAGAGGGTGAAAGAGGTGCTATTTTGGATAAGAGAATTAGGAGAGGCTTATTTGAAAAGTGTTGCCTTAAGAGACCTGAATTACATGAGATAGTAAGCATGCAAGTACCTGGGGAAAATCTTTCAAGCTGAGGAAACAGCAATAGAAAAGACCTTGAGATAAGGACATGCTTGACTTGTTCAAGGAATAGAAAAAAGGCCAATGAGGAAGTAGGAGAGTAAACAAGAAGAGTGATGGGCTGAGAACAGAAAGACAGCCAGGAGCCAAATCATACAAGGTTTTGTAGACTGTGGCAAAGAGTTTGGATTTTATTTTCAATTTGGTGGAGCATGGTAGTGCCATACAGACAGACCACCAACCAATGGCAAAAGCTGAAGGACAAACATAGAGGGTTTTTTTTTTTTGCTGTACGCGGGCCTCTCACTGTTGTGGCCTCTCCCATTGCGGAGCACAGGCTCTGGATACGCAAGCTCAGCGGCCATGGCTCACGGGCCCAGCCGCTCCGCGGAATGTGGGATCTTCCCAGACCGGGGCACGAACCCATATCCCCTGCATTGGCAGGCGGACTCTCTACCATTGCGTCACCAGGGAAGCCCTGGGATCATTCACTTTTAAACACATATATGTGTTTAAAAAAAAAAAAAAACCAAAACAGGACATGATATCTATCCTTTTAAATTTTTACTGTATAATACAGTATTGTTAACTATATGCACACTATTTCACAAAAGATCTCTAGAAATTTTTCATCTTGCATGACAAACTCTCTACTTGAACAGCAACTCTCCATGTCTGCTCCTTCCCTCCCCTTGAGCTCCTGGCAACCACCATTCTACTTTCTGCTTCTGGTGGATCAAGTTTGCTGTTGAACTCTTCTAATGAATGTTTCAATTTATTTATTCTATTTTTCAGTTGCAAAATTTGTTTGATTTCCTATTGTTTATCTCTGTAATATTCTCATTTTGTTCATAGATTGTATTCCTAAACTCATTGATCATCTTTATGATCGTTAACTTGAATGCTTTGTCAGTTAATCCATATAATTCCTTTCTTTAAGGGTCAGTTTCTGGAGATTTATTTGGTTCCTTTGATTGAGCCATGTTTCCTTGTTTCTTTGTATGCCTTGTAGCTTTTTGTTGAGATACCTGCATTTGAAAAAATAGCCACCTCTTCTTATCTTTAAAGACTGACTTCATACAGGGAAAACCTTCACCAATTAGCCCAGCTAGACATTCTGGGGGCCTTTCAAATCTTTTCCCAGGCTGCATCTTCTCTGGGCTTGTGCTTGTAAATTCCAAATTAGAGGAATTTGCTGGTTTTATTTTCAGTAGCTTGTCATCTCTTGCTCCCTCTGCAGTACTGCAAGTTTCTGGAGCTGTCACCCATCACCCAGCTCTCTTCTGTTTTCAGCAGCCCAGACTTCTAGAGGATGACTGATCTCATCAACACTCTGAGTCAAAAGAGACAGAAACCAGTACCTCAAACAGCTCCCCAAAAAGTCACCGGACAAAGGTTCCAACTCTTTCCCTCCCCAGGGAGAATCCAGGAGTTGGGTGTTTTTCCCCCACTCATTCTGTGCTTAGCTGGGGGGAGGGAGTATAACTAGTGCTCCAAACTATCTTCTTTATTTTCAGGGGCTCCCAACCTGACATCTTTTCCTGTCTGTCAGCACGTTGATTCAGGCAAGACAGAAACCAGTCCCTCAGGCAGCTTCCAAAGAAGTCTAAATGTTGAAAGTATGGCCCAGTCTTGTCTTTCCCTCCCCAGGGAGAACCGAGGGCCTGGGAGTCTTCTCCTGATTGGGCTGCACTGAGCCAGTGGGAGGAGCTATGGGGAGTAAGTGCAGCTGGTTTTGTAATCGGGTGCAGGACTCTCAACTGTTTTCAGGATTTCTCACAATGGAAACTAGACTGTGTACTTTTTTTGAGTCAGTGTCTCCGTGGGTAGGGGGAAGGAGTGTCTGGGCCTTTGTATTCCACCATCTTACTGACATCACTCCCTAGGCTCACTTTTTAACTTTCAAAACAGCTAAGGATCATACTCTCCCCTACAAGCCTGTTAACACATTTAAAGCAACCCTCATTACCCAGCTCAGAGCCCAGCACATGGCACATGCACATTAAGTATTTATTTAACTAAAGTATAAGGTTGTAGAAAACATTGGCAGGATTTGAACTTACGGGCTGTGGCATTGTCACCCTTTCATAAATGGCTTTCCTGTGGTTCTCTACTCAAACTTTCAAGAGTGCCTAAGAATTTAACTAGTAACTATGACAGAGAGAATTCAGGTTCAGGGTAGCAGTGGAGTATATAAGAAAGAGCAAAGAAGACTTGGTGTCGAAGATCTGAGTTTGAATAAAAGTCCTTCAAATCTTCCTAGTTACTTTCAGCCCTAGATGGTCTTCAGATTCACCTGGGGAGCCTTGGAAACATAGATTCCCAATACTCACCCCATTGAATCAAAGCTTCCAGGAATGAAGCACAGGCAGATACCATTTACACAGATTCACAAGGTTGAAACACGCAGTTCTCGCTATTTCTTAAAAGGCATGCCCCAACCTTTCAGAACCATAACAAGCTCAACCATCTGTAAAATGGGCTATGGGTTCCTCCAACGCTGACCTCACAGGGATACTGTTAGGGTCTATTCACAGTGGGAACACATGTGAAATCAATGTAAACAGTAAACCATGGTAATAATGTAAGATAACTTTACATATCAGGTTAATTTGAACACCAAACAAGCGTTTAAAGGAAACAAAAACACATCAATCCCTATAGACATGTTCTATATAAAGAATCATATTATTCTCTTTCTAAAGTTATAATATTATACCTCCCTTATTATAGTTGTGTTTCTGTGAAGTGGTTTCTAAATCAGATTTTATTTTAAGTACATTAAGGGAACTAGCTATTTAAAGTAACTCCCTGTTGAACACTTTATGAAGAATACGTCTAAAATGCAAATAGACAATCACTAACTAATTGTTATTTAAAGCCTGGGTTTTGTATATGATGTTATCTGCAAGTGGGACACAGCTGTACTGCTGTCAGCAACATCTGGTACTTTCCCTGGAAACCGCTCATGCCTTTCCTGGGTTAGCCTCATGACAGCAATACCACCGGCCTCAAAGGAAGCACGAGAGACCTTAAGGCCCTTTCTCTCACCCACTAATTGCTGAGAAACAAACACAAGTGTTACCTTTTAGGTTCCAACCATAGCTGGACTCCCCTGTTTCCCACAGTAAAGCCTTAGATCAAGCAGAGGACTTCCCACAAAAACCACTCTTAGTGATATATACCCCATATCCCTGACGCTCGGGGCTGATTTATTACACTCCTAAAGACCACACTTCCTCTCAAATAGTTCAAAAATCTCACATGAGGATTTTCTTTAAAAATTCCCTCCATTACTTGGCTTCAACTAGGCGGATGATATTTCAGGTGTTAAAAAGAAAAGGCTTCCATACAATTTGGTTTCTGAGAAACTCAAGGGAAAAATGAGTTTCTTCACAATGAATTTCCTTTCAAAAGAAGAAACTTGTGGCAGTTCAAGCTTAATATTCAGGGCTTCCCTGGTGGCACAGTAGTTAAGAATCCGCCTGCCAATGCAGGGGACACGGGTTTGAGCCCTGGTCCAGGAAGATCCCACATGCCGCAGAGCAACTAAGCCTGCGAGCCACAACTACTGAAGCCCACGAACCACAACTACTGAAGCCCATGCGCCTAGAGCCCATGCTCCGCAACAAGAGAAGCCACCGCAATGAGAAGCCCACGCACTGCAACGAAGAGTAGTCCCCACTCACCGCAACTAGAGAAAGCCCGCACGCAGCAATGAAGACCCAACGCAGCCAAAAATAAATAAATAAAATAAATAAATTTTTTTAAAAAAGAAAGATTAATATTCAAGTCACTTCCCCTTTGAATCAACTCTGTTTCAGAAATCACTTTTGCTAAGGCCCAGTCTACGATTGTGTTGATTGACTGCCAGTGTGAATGTTAGCCATGAAAGGGGTTGGAAGGGTAAAGGAGAGGTGATTGGAGTTCTTCAAGCATGGGATTTCTAGAACTTTTCATTTAACAGATAAGAACTGCCCAAAGAGAATCTTCTGAAAGGTTTGAGTGTTTTTGACTGGGAACTTACAAGGTTAACCACGGGACTTGGTGAGATCTTTCATCATTCATCCAGATGTATTTTATGATTAATCTGGCAGAACAAACCTCAAAGCACTGGTAAGTAAGGAAAAGAAAGATCTCTCAAACCACAAATTAAGAACTTGAGAGTTATAAGGACTTAGGCAAGGCTAGTAATTCAAAATGAAGAATACTGTGATCAAGAGCATGGATTCTGGAGCCAGACTGGGTGCCAAGGGCAATACAAACACTTACTAGCTGTGTAAGTTTAAACAATTAGCCTTTGTAGACCTCACTTTTCTTATCCGTAAACAGAGATGACAGTAGTATCTACCTACAATATAGGGGTTGTTATAAAGGTAGATAAGTTAATATGTGCAAAGTTCTTAGGACAGTGCCTGCGATATAGTAAATACTATATAAGGTTCTTAAAGTAAAAATTAAAAACAATGTAGATTAGGTTAAAAAAATATCTGGTACTGAAAGGAAACTTAGAGATGAGAAAGTAAGGTATACAGAGGTTGCAAAAACCACACTATGTGGTCCATCAGTGAGACACACTTAATAGCTCTGACATCTCCATTGTGCTACCAGCTTATTGATGACTAAGATAGTCACTGAGATGGTTACTGCCAAACCAGAATGATATTAACACTGAGCTTTGTATTAGAGATGTGAGAAAAAAATGAACAGTAAGAAACACTTTTAACTGTTTTGCAAGTGGAAAAGCACCAAACAGAGTTTCAGAGCATATTCTCATTTCCCAGAAGTAAATGTCAGCTTTTAATCACACTTTCTGGGGCTGGTGTCTATAGTGAGATGTAGACTATAGCCAGAGGGCCTGTTGAAATAGAGGTTTTTAATAACAGAGAAAATGAAGCAGTCTGAAAATTGCATTAGGCTTTAGAAATGTGTGTAGACTGGTTTATTAAAGAGGTCTCTAAATAAGAAGTGAACACTCAAGCACTTGATTGCTACTCACATCATGTGGGGCCTTGGGAAATTTATAGAATCTATCTACATGTCATGTTCCTCGCAGATGAGAGAGAGAAGTCTTGTTGCATCCCTAATGATGGTTATGTTGATGATGAATGAAGGGTAAAGCCCTTCCCAATTTAAAAAAAAATTTTGGATGAAACACAGGCCACTAATAATGGAACACTTTACAAGTGATAATATCAGATTTATCTCCTTTAGCACAGGAATTGTCCCACGTGGATATAAATCAGAGTGAAAATATCAGTTCTAGAACTTAATATTAGTGTGTGAGTGATTTAGCAATCTGATGAGCCCCAGCTTAGCAAAGGACCAGAATGAAGGTTTACCTAGCTCTCCCATGGCACCATACAAAGGGTAGGCTTAGAGCCCTTTGTGAAATTCTGTGATATTCTGAGAGTTTATATGTACCAATAAGGAAACCATGGCTCAAGAAAAAAATTACAGAATGGGTCAAAATCTGACACTTTTTTGGGTCCACTGGAGATTGACTTAGCTCTTTAGTCATTTCAACAGACCCCAAGGAGAGACAAAAAGAAAACAAATGATTACTGCAACAGGTGTCAATCGACCCCAAGTGTAGGATACCACATGCTTTGTTAATTAAGGAAATATACCTTTTCCAACATGGATTTAAACAGTATTTTTTAAAATTAAATGTATCCTATGCTCTAAGTTTTCCAACAGGTCAATCCATTAAAGAATATTCAAGCCCACAGCTCCCACTGGTGGAAATACTGAAGAGCAAAGTCAAGTTGAAGGGCTTATGAGACCAGACAATGAAAAGAATTGCTGCCTGCTCGGCTGAAGTCCATACCATTTCCCAAGCCTTCAGGACATTGTAAGGGACGGAGAAAGGACAAGGGTACAAATGGATACAAAGGAGTAAGGTATCTTTTTGTTTAGGATGAGAGATGTCAGAGAGATTCTTGGGAAGCATGATGTAAAATTCAGATCAAGAGAGTGAGGTTAGGGGCTTCCCTGGTGGTGCAGTGGTTGAGAGTCCGCCTGCCGATGCAGGGGACATGGGTTCATGCCCCAGTCTGGGAAGATCCCACATGCCGCGGAGCGGCTGGGCCCGTGAGCCATGGCCGCTGAGCCTGCGTGTCCGGAGCCTGTGCTCTGCAACGGGAGAGGCCACAACAGTGAGAGGCCCACGTACCGCAAAAAAAAAAAAAAAAAAAAAAAAGAGAGTGAGGTTAACACTGGACAGAAGGGTCCACTTTCATTGTGAAGGTGCAGTCATTAAGTACCTTTCTATGGCTATTCAAGGAAATATTTCAATTTTGCTAGAACTTTTAACCTTTTCCCTCCCAGTTGGCATTCCTTTCTGAAAGTACCCTAACCCTCTAATGAAGATCCTTCATCAGTTTTGCATGCTAATTTAGAGGAAATTGATGGTATAACATGGCAAAGAGGAAAGAGAACAATATGCTCCCTTCTGTTTTCCCAGATTCAGTGGAGACAAAGTGTCAGCATTTTTGAATGAACTTAGATTCATATTTCTAGGTGACTGTCAGCAGACCTAGAAGCCACATTGTCATAATGGCTTTGGGACTCTATGTTATAGACGACAGGGCAAATGCTACTGAACTTGAATTATCTTTGCAGGTTACAGAAGGTGGTATCCTGCAGGAAGAGAGAAAGAGATTGGAGAACTTCTGGTTTACAGTGAGAATCTGCTCTGCTGACTTGAAGAAGGTCACCTCATTTTGGGTTAACAAATAGCCTGGTACTTTTTATTTAGAAAGCATTCATGATAACCCAAGCAAAAGTATGTAAGGACTTTGGGAAAAGGAATCAGAAAGAAGGGGGGAGGAATCTGAGACCCAGCAGGAAGAAGTATGAGGAGGATGCACTCTGGGTAAAAAAGCCTTTTTACTCAAAGTGCAGTCCCTGGACAAGCAGCATCAGCCGAACCACAGGCCCCACCCTAGACCTAGTGATCAGAATCTTCATTGCAACAAGAGCTCCATAGGTTTCATGTGCATATTTCAATTTGAGAAGCTTCAGTGTAGAGGGCAGCCCTGGGAGAGCAAGGAAGACTCAAATGGGGCTTAGAATCACTAATGATATCCTGGGTGGGTTAGAGAGTCACCCAGAAGGTAAGATACCACAATGGACAGACAGTCATATCAGATCTGATTGGCAATGACATCATGGCCGCAAGGATGAATTTACAGCAGCGGTGGAGGATGGAGGAAGTACTCCCTCCTCTGGGTCCAGCCCTCTACAGGAGCTGGTCACAGCTACTACTACAGTTACCAGAATATCAAGCATGGAGAATGGGGTTAAAGAAAAGGCTCTAGTCCCTTTAAGGAACAGGAGTGCCTTTAAGGAACAGAAAGTCATCCAAGGCAGAAGCAGACTCATCACTAGCACATCAATACCTCAGTCTCCTCACAGCAGAACTACTGCAAATCCCACCAGCCATGGAATGAGGTTCCTGTGAGGATGTACAGGCATTCAGGTAGTGGAATTTGAGTTTTCATACTCATGTGTTTTCGTTTGTCCCTATAGTCTGGTGGGGCTTTGGGGATATTTTATGACACAACAAAGTCCCAAGTTTGCTGAAGATCAACTGCTTTTGCCTGGAACCCAATTCTAAGAGTATTTTTCATAAAGCTTTTAAAGGTTAGGAATATAAGCACTTTAATTAAATCTGTAAATTCAAAGCCACAGTATTTTCAGAAAAGGCATTTTACATAAAAGGATATTTATGTCTTAAATAACTCAGATTAACTGGTTTTCATCAAATTTGCACCAGTCCTGTCAGCCCCCTGCAGTCCTCAGCCCCCTCTAACTGAAACCACTGCTCTAGTTCGTGAGGTCACCCAACCAGGGCAGGGAATACATGGACCTGTCTGAGGAGCCTCTCAGAGAACATTCCTGCCAAGTGCCTGGGAGAAGTCTCTCACAGCATGTACATAGTCTGTGCTCACCAGGCACTGCCATTCACCCACCAGGCCTCAGCACGGCATCCAGTATATATGGGGGCATCTGCCATGCCCCACCAGGCATCAAGCTCTCCTCTTATGTTCTGCATTGTTCATCAGGGGATTATCACTTTGCCCAGGGTGTCGTGTCCTGCGATGCATGAACCAGAAAACACACAGGATACTCAAGACAGGATGATCATCTTTCAGTCCTGATTGTGCCCAAACTAGGATGTACTATATTTGAAGCAGAACCAGAGAGAAAGAGATGCAGACTTAATCCAACGCAACCCTTGTGGAACTAGAGGCAGCTCTCTCTAGTGTTCTCTTTCTTACCTTGGATACCTGTACACAAAATTTCTATCACCAAAAAAAAAAACACTCTCCTACTAATCTTACCAACTAAGATGGGCTTTCTTTTTTTTTTTAATTTTTTTAAAATGGTGTTTTCATTACCTTTATTATTTATTTATTTATTTTGCGGTACGCAGGCCTCTCACTGCTGTGGGCTCTCCCGTTGCGGAGCACAGGCTCCGGACACGCAGGCTCAGCGGCCATGGCTCACAGGCCCAGCCGCTCCGCGGCATGTGGGATCTTCCTGGACTGGGGCATGAACCCGCGTCCCCTGCATTGGCAGGCGGACTCTCAACCACTGCGCCACCAGGGAAGCTTTCTTTTTTAAATTGTACTTGCCTTGGCACATAAAATGGTATGTGACTTATCACACTTGATTGTCAAAGTGCCCAAGAGAAATACTACAGCATTCTCCTCACATAGCTCACTGCTCTGTTGTCAGCCAACCAAGAAAGAAACTCTTACACAGCTTGATTTAAGTGACAACACAGAGCAGCCACCTTCTGTGGTATATGTATGTTAAGCCTGTTAATCTTTAGCCTTTTTTTTAGTTTAACATCTGTGTTCTTCATGATGGAAAGTAATAAATATCTGCAGGTAGAAGAAAAGGTAAATCAAGGATGTGGTTTTGGAATTAAATAGTAAAAACTCAGGACTTCCTTCAGTAAAGAAGTCAGTGTTTTCTGGCAAGGGTGAATTAAAAGCATCATTTATGGAGAGTTGGATTTTGGAGGGTTTTTTTTTTTAATATGAAGTGAGCTGCAGGCTAAGAGATAATTAAGTGATTAAGCAGTTTTTAAATTTTTTTTTCCTTCAAGGAACATTCTGGTGCTCTCCTTGATTTAACAAAAAAAGGTCCCAAATTCTGCAACAGAGAATGATCCCCTTTGCAGAGAAAACAGATTTGATATGTCACACGTATTACAGAAGAGCTGGAGGTGTGGAAAGGTGCAAGAGGAGTGGTGGAGTGGGAAAGGGCAGGGACAGTGGAGTCCAGGAGAGAAAGGTTGAAAATAAATTCTCCAAGCATTTGAAAGAAAAGGAGCTAATCCTAAGCCTGTAGAAGATACAAGGGTTTAAATTTTAAGACTGTAAGCTATAAAGCGCTGATGTTATGTGTCTTCAGAAGTTTTATGGAGACTCAGTCATGGGAATGACGGCTTAGCACATAGTTGGTGCAAAAATTATAACTGTCCAAAGGATGAATTGAGGTGAAAATGCACCAGGTCAGTAGATCCTTTGCCCTCTGAGAGCCACAAGATATAGCTCTTGCAAGGCCAAGTTAATAGCTGCTCTCTTTCCTTTCTGTTATTTTTCTATTGAACAGAAGTGAAATTTTTCAGTTTAAAGCCCAGACTGCATTAAACCAATTAATTTATTTGTAGATGTTTATATTATACAAATAATTACAGAGGTTTTAATGGCAAAGGCATTAGATCTCTCAAAATGCAATGTCCTCTCCTTTGTCCTGGCCATCTTTAGATTCGGAGCCACTTTTTAAAATCAGCCATATCAAAATTATCACAATTACCACTGGATACAAAGGAGTCAGGGGGATTTCCCTGGTGGTCCAGTGGTTAAGCCTCTGCACTCCCAATGCAGGGGGCCGGGGTTCGATCCCTGGTCAGGGAACTAGATCCCGCATGCATGCCGTAACTAAGAGTTCACACACCACAACTAAGAAGTCCACATGCCTCAACTAAGACCTGGCACAGCCTAAATAAATAAATTAAAAAAAAAAAAGAAGGCAGAGAATCAGTCTGATACAGATATGAAATATACCTGAAAAAATAAGTAGCACGAGCCACAGTCACTGCCTATGCAATTTGGTTTTATTTTTTACGGGACTCAGCTGAAAAGGACACTGTTTTTGAGTATTCAAGTATAGTTTTCCTTACCTCAGTGAGATAAGCTAGCTGACCTGAGGGTAGAAATGAATGCAGCCATTTGAAACCCCACTTCACTCAGCTACATAATGCATGGGCTTCTTAGGACTCCAAGCATTTAAAACACTAGAAAAGTTGATTTAAGCATCATAGAGAAAAACGTTTGTTCTTCCTCATTGCATACCCAGGAAAAGAAATTCTGCAACCACCATTGTGAATCAATTACCATAAAGAATAGAGTTATCACCAGCCTGTTCACAGATTCAGCAAATAAAAATTTGCAAGCTTGCTGTTTAACCTTGTCGCCAACATGTTTCTCTGACTAAAGTAGACATTTAATAATCAAGGGCGTCTTTCACTTCTAGTGGGGTATTGAATTCTGTGGATGCAGACGATAGCCATCTCGAAAACCTTTGATTCTTACATGGCTTTTCGATTACAGAAACAAAGACTCCCCTAGGCTATTTGGCCTGAGCCAGTAAAATAAGTTTTCAATGTGATTTACTAGGCTGTATGGGACCACAGGAAGTTAGATTAAATATAAGATGATGGCAGTAGAGCTGTCCACAGTGGTCCTATTGGCCTAACTGTCCTCTTTGCTACCAATGAAGAACTACTCTGTTCTACCTGATACGTGCATTCTGCATCTTTCCCTTAACTTCAGGAGTTATCTATTCCCATCCTCCCACATATTTTCTTTGCAGGATTGAGATGCCCCATTGCTTCCTGCTTTGGAGGCTGCTTCCTCTGCTCTCCCCCAAATTCCACTGTCATCCATAAAACTATCCTTAGGCATTCTAACCACCATTGCTATTTTTACAAGTAAATGAAATATGTTTATATCTATATTGAACCATGATATAGCTATATTATTTATTACATAGCTATAGATGAAAATATGTTTTGATTTTTTATCTCTTGGCTTTTCTGTTTATCTAAATATTTACCTATCTGTCCACCCATCTTTATAATCTAAGGGAAAAGCCCCCTCTAAGATTCTCTGCATCTCTGAATCCAGCATTCTACACACAGAGACTACTCAACAAGCCATGTGTGCCACGTTCAAAGAGTGGCACTCCATAGAGGGGTAACAGAAAACAGTGTCATTCTTTCTCCCAGCTTCCCAGCTCTGTGGAGCTAATTCTTCCTTACTCTTAAGATTACATTGAGGGCAGATCTCATGACTTTTCTGGTCAGTCTCAGGAAATGAAATTTTCTGAGAACCTTGTCAATCAGAGTGAATCTCACATGAGAACAATGACCTTTCACTAACAAAACTCTAAATGTCACTTCAAGTAAAACTGTATCCCTTCTACAGCTTGTTTCTGCTCCACAGTGTTGCCTGCAGTGAGAAAAGAGGTCTGTTTCTCCACATCCCCACCTACTCTTTGACTCCTGTCCTACCCCACCCCTACCTAAGCTGCATTCTGACTCCTCTGGGATGAAGGGGTATGGAGAAGGGAACGGAGGTAATGGGCAGGAAATGGCTTATTCTCCTGTTATTCTCCTGTTATGATTTGGACATGGTCAGCTACTAACTAGCTACACGAATTGGGCAATTTATTTAACTTTGATGTGCTTTAATTTCCCCATGCAGTGAGAACTAAGTAACTTAAGGTACTATGATAGACAGTGACAGCAGGGGATCACTTCTTAGATATAACTGTCATCAAGGTTTTCTGAGGAGAGAACCAATATCTGAACGATAATAATACCTTAACATCTATGTGATGTATATGATGCACCATTCTGACTGCTTTACATGTAATTACCCATGTAAACCCCACGACAACCCTATAAGGGAAGCACTGTTATTATCCCTATTTACAGTTGTGGGAACTGAGACACAGCAAAGTTATGAATCTTGTGCCCTAAGTCATGATACGTTAATGGATAAAATTGAGATTTAGAGGCATGTTCATGGAAGATTTCATGTTCTTAATTACTATCCAATACTACCTTTGACTGGAGAGAAACCAGCCACATAAAGCTGTTGGGAAGACTTTTCCTTGTAGTAAGTGCAAAGGCATTAGACAAAAATAAGCATGCCTTACTATGGCAACAGACATGCTTCTTTGAAAGATTCTTACCCTTCCATCCCTAAATAACCTCCCAGTCTTGCTGTGACAAGCATGTGACAGGCCTAGGCAATTGTTCTTCTATGATCAAACTCCAGGTCTCTATTAGATCTTAGCCTAGATAAACTATTGACTCTTGTAATGGAATACAATCCTCTTTTTCTCCAAGGATTTTCTAAGAACTCACCTTCCCCAGGAACCAGTAACAGCAAAGAGCTAGGAACGGTGTCCATGTGAAAGCTCCTCTGCCAGGCCCCAAAGCCCCATGTCAAGGAACTTTATGTGTAGAGATGGCCCTATTTATCTTTAGCCTGGGCCAAGATGACAGGCCTGAGTCTGGTCCTAGCATTTCCTAAAAAAGCCTAAATCATCCCTCTCTAATGCAGGTTACAGAATTAACAGAAGTGGCTTGCTTTGATTTATATGGCAGTAGCTGCTGCAATCATTGAAAAGTAGTAAACAAAAGCAAAGAGGTAGGAGCAAGGTAGGAAGGGAATGATGGATTTGGGATTGATTCTCTAATGACTATGTCAAAGGAGACCAGAGGATGAATGGCCAGGTTACTCAGCATATTGAAGGCTGCTATTTATTGGTAGTTTAATAGTTCAGGGTGTTCTATAATGAATTCTATGGCCTCGGAACTTCAAGAAAACACACATCAAATTTTCAAGGTATTTTCCTTAGGATATTATTTTCCCCTTCTAGGATATTTTATCAGTTAGGATTCAGTTTTAGAAAAAGGGAAATATCTCTAGTTATTCTAAGAGTAAAGAGATTCAGTACAGAGAACTCAGTGTGCTTATGCTCCAACGCTGACACCCAGAACACCCCCAGAACTGGCCCAACAAGGAAATAGCTATCTGTGATTGCCAGAGAAGTACAGAGTTTTTGTGTCATTGCACCAACTGCTGTTTCCAGCATCATACCGCCGAGGTCATAACCTGGATGTCCAGGTGTTGTTGCCAGAACTGCTGACTTCAATGCCATGCCACTTATGCTAGAGCAGTGCCAGCAAAATGGATCCCTGCATACCACCGCCTCTCCCTCCATTTAATTCAGTTCTGATTTCATAATTCCATGTATGCATCTCATTGGCAGAACCTAAATCACATCCAAAATCTGAGCCACAGTGACATCCGAGAAATGATGGTTTTAGCTCTCCAACGTGTACTATGGAAGGGAATACTAGAAAGAGTTGGAATAGATGCTGAATGACCCAGGCTATCATCTCTTCCACAGGTTTGTTCATCTGCTCTTCAAGAAGAATAGTGTTTTTTAAATGGTCATCTTTTTTTTTTTAACAGCTTGATCAGTAGATGTAATAACCCTTTGCTCTACTAACAAATTTATCTAAGAAATAATGTCTGCCCAAATCAGATACAGGTATCTCCCACGGAATGCACATGTTCCTCAAAACACCTGTGTCAGTACATTTTTGTGGATTAAATACTACATCCTCATCGATTTATAGCCTTTTTTAAGATGACACTTTTTAATTGATATTCAAGTTTTAGTGGCCCTTATTTAAATTTTTGATTACCATCTTCAAGCAATTAGTGATTTGTTAGTAAACAATTTAAAAGACTAGGTTGGGGTGGGGGTGGGTAAAAGGAAACTAGAAAAGTGTAAAATAGCATACTACATACATTCTTTTAAATGTTTTCCACTTTTTTAAATCTAAGATACCCTGAAATTCACTCCAGATCAGTGTATAGGAATCTCCCATGTTATTTTGTAAAGCTGTCGAATACTCCATGTTGCAAATGGTGTATTTGTCTTAGACAAATTTAGATATTCTTTGTAAACCAATCTGAAAATATTTTCCTTTTAATTGGTGAGGTTTATCCCAGTTAGAATTAATGATATAACTAAAATATTTAGTCTCTACCCCATATTATTTTGTATTGTATTTAATGTACTTCTGCTAATATATTTTTAGGTATTCTATTCCCTTTGTCTTAAGCATTTTTTTTTTTTTTTTCCTTTTTGCATTATGTGGGCCTCTCACTGTTGTGGCCTCTCCCGTTGCGGAGCACAGGCTCCGGATGCGCAGGCCCAGCGGCCATGGCTCACGGGCCCAGCCGCTCCGCGGCATATGGGATCCTCCCAGACCGGGGCACGAACCCGTATCCCCTGCATCGGCAGGCGGACTCTCAACCACTGCGCCACCAGGGAGGCCCAAGCATTTATTTTTTATATTTAGAAAATGTGATATTGTCGTTTTAATGGTGATCTTTATACTAATACCTTTTGTCATGTTCCTAAGCCCAATTTCCCTTACTTAACCTTCGACTATAGCTTTAATTCTTCCTATTACCTATATGGTAGCTAATGAGCTTATTCTACTTTCCCCTTCCTGTCTCACTTATCGTCGCCCTTTTTTTTTAGTTGTGTTGTTTCTATTTTATGAGAACATATAACATTCACATACTGCCTCCCTGCTTGCTTTGGTCTTAGATCTACAATTAAACATATTAAATACTCAACACCATGCCTTTGACTGAGCTATCCCCAATCATCTCTTGATTTAATGAAGCTTATCCTCTAGGAGGTTCCACAGGAAGGTTTCTAAGTTCAGTATTTCTTGAATTCTTCATGCTTAGAATTGTTTTTCTACAGCCTTGATACTTAAAGAATAACTTCAATGGACATCAAACCCTTAGTTTATGTTTTCTTTCCTTGGGTTTTGTGACAATGCTGTTTCACTGTTGCTTTATGCTGTGTTCCTGTCAAAATTCCAAAACTAGCCTGATTTCCTTTGTTTTGTAAATGACTTGGTCTTTTTGCCTATCTCAAGAATTTTCCTTAAGTCTAAAAGTTTTACTAGGATATGTCTCAGAGGTAACATTTACGGTCAGTTTTCCAGGTACACAGTAGGCCCTTCCAACATGTAAATGTAAGTATATTTTTAAATTTCCACAATTGTTTTTATTGAATTACAGTTTTAAATATTACTTCTATCATTTTCTTCGTACTTCCTTGGAGAGCACGATCCCTTGTATGTTGGCCTCTCTTTGCCTGTCTTCTATATCTACTCTTTTCTCATCCATTTACTTGTTAAATTTGGTTTTCCTACTCTTGGCTCTTTCCATGCCTCCCCTTCACGGTTTTCAGTCCATCTACCTATTCTCCCTTGAGTAAGCTGTAATTTCATCTTCATCTCTGAAAGGATTATAAAAAAATTTTTTCTCACCTGTTTCCCCTGAGTTTATTTGATCAACATGTTCTCACATCTTCCACTCTTTTCTTTTCTGTTCTTTTTATGCTGTTGTTCTTCTCCATTCTAGGTTTTTGCATTTCTGATTCAAAGTGTTCTTTCATGTGTGAAAATACTTGTTTAATGATATTTAATGAATGCTGAAATGTATTTCAGTTGCCTCCTGCTTCATAGTTGTTTTCTAGTGGTGTGGGAGGTGAGAAATGTTTTTACAGTGTGAAAAACTTTGATTTTTCACTTCTAATTTCCCTTTTCAAGTAGCTTTGTGTGGGTGTTACCTGACATTTTCTGTTCAATTTTAAATGTTTTGAATTTTCCTGAATCATAAATAACAGGTGTTTCTCCATGGGAAGAGACTGAGGTGAAGGTTTTAGGTGGATTAATGGTTCTTAGTTGGTATAGAAAAGCTGAGCTTCTTTAATAGATGTACCTTTGGGGATGTCTGCTATTTCTTGGGACTTAATCATACTCTTTTATGTAAGGCACTTAATTTTTATATCTTGCTTGTTCCCTTAATTCCCTTTACCAATCAGCCTTCAAAGAAAACCTCCTTCGTTCCAAACTGCATCCTGGTACCCCAGAACTGGTGCCTTCTCAAGTTGGTCGCTTCTGGTCTCATAAACTTTCAAGCCTCTTCCATTTCATTCCCCAGTAGCTGGCACTCTCCTACACCAGGGTTCACATTGATTCTCAGTATTTACACTGAGAGTGGGATCCTTTGTTCAGAGGGTGATTTCATCTGTGCTTCACTCCTGCTAATACCCTCTCCCCTCTCCTGTGCCTGTACAGTCTCTACTTGACTCTGTCCTGGATTGGGATCCAGAGATGACCCTGATGGTTTTGGATATGTATTTTCCCACTTACAAGTTCAAGTAAGTTTGTAGTATTCTCTGTCTCTTAGTTATGCTTTAGGTGTGAATTAGGGGTGCGTTTTTCTCTTCTTTTTGTTAAACTTAATATTTTCAGAAGATACAGGAGGAAGTTCAGATTTAGGTAGTTACCATAATCCGATAGGAACCTGGAATTCACATTTGATATTTTTAAAGCTATTTAAATGGCATCATTCTCTAATTATGTAGTCCTAATATGCAGAAAAGTCCATGTATTTTTGTCCACTAATTGGTATTCAGGAAACTTGGTAAACTGTTATTGTAATAATTAATATATAGATTTTAGAAGATTTTTTAATACACACAATCACACCATCTGTGAGTAATGACAACTTTGTATCTTCCTTTCCTTTCCAATCCTTTTATCTTTTGTATCTTTTCTTCTTGCTGCCTAAGGCTTTCAATAAACTGCTGAAGAGAACTTTTGATCAATGGCCTCTTTTCTTACACCTAGCAATGAAGAGAAAACTCTCAATGTGTCACTGTTAAGTAGGATGTCTGTCCTTCATGTTTTTATCTAGGGTATTTTTAGTGTAATAGGATAGTGTGTAATTCTTAGTGAAATATATCCTCTTTTCCCAGAGATAATCATTAAAGCTCACAGCTAAGGATGAAAGATTCCAAGTACCACCAGCTGTTGGGGCTATCCACCTCCTGCAGGGCTCACTGAGCACAACTCTAACAATTGAAAGTGAGCATTATCAAGTCATGTGGTATAAATATAAAACAACTTTATTTTTGCCAATAATTGTAACCAACATGCTGTCTTGAGTTCCCCTTTTCTCTGGGCAATGAATTTCATTACGACATATTAATCTCTTCTTCAAAAACTTTAACATGCACTAGTTAAGGCAGTTCCATTTTCATTTTTAAGACTCTATTCTGCTCATTAAAATATTTAATCTCACAATTAGAGAAAATTCTTTAAACACACAATAGGTGAGAATGTCCTTGCACGAGCACTATTCCTAGTCTTTGGTTCCCGACCCTTTCACATTTAGGTTATCGTTGATACTACTGGAGAAAGAAGGGAGAAGGAAAACAAATACTTTGCTATGTGCTGCCAATGGCAAGATCACTCCTCTTTTCTTGTTTTGAGCACCCCCAAGTGTTTGCATCAAGCAGCATTCTTCTGGCACACGAGCATCCGCTCCTTACTGTAGCAGTCCCCAGCAAACTGGCAACCCCAATCCCACATACCCATCACAGCCCTCAACTCTGGAGCCTAATGGCATAGATAAGTCCATTCCCCCTAACTCTGGGGGCTGAGAACTTGAGGAACCATGCCAGCATGCCAACTCTCTGATTCAGCATTATCAGGACAGATGAGCAAGCTTAGCTGCTTGGCAGACATCCTGCAGGACACTGGAGGTCATTTTCCCCTCTAGCAGAGTTGCCCCAACTCTGTGATTCCTTTCCCTTGCCTTGAGAGACAGCAACCAGTTGGATACCCTTCTCACCTCCCACAGAAAGGAGAATGAAGGTGATACCTTCTCTACATGAAAAATCACTCTGCAAAAGGCATAACCAGCTCACTTCCAGCCTCTGTCTTACATGAATTCAAAGAGGCGGAGCCAGGTTGAGAGGGCCTACCTCTGATGAAAAGGCACTCCTTAGCCATCCCTGTAGGGAAGTGGACAGCCCAACAGCTGATGGGCACCCTAAACTTAAAATGTGGAGTAGGGAAACTCTTTTGTTCTCGCCGCAGGCTTTAGTTCTCAATTTCTGAAAAACAGATGCTCTTACTTGGCACCTCCTAACTTTATCATCTTAAGGCAGGTTTTTTTTAATCTTTAACTTAATGGACTCTGTCTCTGTCCCAGGCTTACTTCAAACCATGAAAATGATAGATGCCACTGACCTGATCTTTTTTTTCATATCCACTTGACCATCTGACCAAAATCTGTAGTACAGAAAAACCATGCATCAAATATATGTTAATGTTGAAATAAGCGAAACAAAAACCAGAGTTGTCACCATGAGGGCACGTTTATAAATAATGGCACCATGCCTGGTTCTCCATATGTAAGATGAAGCAGCTAAGCTGAAGCAATCACTCAGCTATTTTAGGGCTGGCATACACAATTTGGAGAAAGTGAAAGCTTTTGGACCATCCACTTAAAGCAACCTATAACATCCATATTTATTATGCTGTGACTTCATTCTAATTTATTAATACTTTATTAATGCAACCTAAGAGAGCAACAACAAAATTTATGAGAAGATACATCCCCTGAGGA
This sequence comes from Mesoplodon densirostris, assembly GCF_025265405.1. NCBI lineage: Eukaryota > Metazoa > Chordata > Mammalia > Artiodactyla > Ziphiidae > Mesoplodon > Mesoplodon densirostris. Next base: position 33,862,733 of record NC_082674.1, read on the forward strand.
CAGGAACCAATTCTCTTTCTTTCTTCCACCTTCTTTCCATATTTTCTACCTTCCTTGCTCCCTTTATTATTTATCATTTCTTCCTTTCTTCTTTTGTTTCTCTCTACTATCGTCAGTGTATGGCACAGGCCTACCTAGCCCATCATAAGTCCTCAGTACATGTCTGTCACATTACACAAAAATGAAATGTTCTATTTTATTTATTAGAAATAAATATGGTACGGTAGGCACCGTGGACATTGAACTGTCCTCAACTTCCTAATAACTGTCTGGGTGGTTGCACCGAAATCTACAGCAGCCACTTCCTAAAGCTGTGCTATCTTTGTGCACTGTTAATCTGGCTTCCTGATTGACAGTTTGCTTCATTCTGCCACCACAATCTCTTATCAACAATCTCTCATCAGTTCTATAGGCATATTGGAAGGAAATAAATCTGCCTCACAATACACAATATCGTATTTCTCCCTTTCCTACTTTTTCATCTTTCTTCTCTCACAGCCAAAGAACTGGGCCTCTAAAGCACTCTCAACACCCGCAGTCCTCCAAAGTCCTCTCAGCCCCTGCAGTCCTCCAATTCTGTTACTTCCCCAGATGCAATTCCATTTCATAATCACATAACGCGTATCACATCTCTGTCTGGGGTTTACTGCAATCCTCTCTCTCCAATTTCCACACACACATCATGAGTTCCTTACTGCTACCACTGCTGAACCTACAGCACTCCATCTATTGAGTTATTTTGTGGGTTTAGGGCATTGTGGATTTTGAAGGAAGTAGTACCCAAGGCACAAATTGGTCAAGAAGCAGAAAGTCTGTTGTAAAAATAAGATCAATCATGTTTCTGAAAATTCTCCATGAAGAATGACTCTCTGGTCCTTGAGGACGAAAAAGAAACTGAGATCCAATTTTGCAGGAATTAGGAAAGAAAGTGACAACCAAACAACAAATATACTCAATACCAGAGACAAAGCAAAAGGAGAGGAGGGACTGATTGGGACTGAAACCTAGAAACAAAAAAAAAAATTGTGAAGAAAATAGGAAGTGATTGAAAATAGAAGATTCTTGACCAACTGGGGTGTAGAATAGGACTGAATGAGAAAAAACGGAAGATGAACAAGAGAATGGGGAGGGGGAAGGAGGCTCGGGAATTGAGACACAACACCTCAGTCTCCCAGGTGAGTCATTATGCAATGACTTCTATCTAATGTCGCTGAGCTCTGCCATCTCATCCTGACTCTGTAACACCCCCATATCAATATATAACACCCCCATATCCCCTCTTCCACCTGGAGACCCTTGATGCCATTCTGTCCTGGTCTGACCTTTGTTGTGGCCTTAGAAAGCATCTTTGTAATGGCAAACTGGGATAATAGCTGCATTTTGTGGTCATGAAATTGATTCATCTCACTAGTATTTATCAAATACGTGTGCTCTGCTGACTGCATCCTGGACCACTCACGGGACCTAAGAAAATCAAAAGCAAAAAAATAAAAAATAAAAATAAAGTTTTATACACATTAAAGCTCAATCTTTAAAAAATTAAAACTGGTGCTTAGAAAAGCTGAAAAGTGTTTGTACTTTGCTATTGATGTTCTGTGTGCCAAGCCTAATTTTTTTTTTCATGGAAATTCATGGTATAATTACAAACAACTGTCACTTGTCATTATAACTAATAGCTTCCATTGATGGTTAGTTGCCATTGTGTTTCCTTAGTTCCAAAGTTTTGAAAAAAGAAAGAGTAAAAAAAAAGGAAATGGCTAAAACTCCATAAAAGTAACATTTGGTTTTAAAGTTATAAAATTGTTGACTCAAGATATTTTTAGTAAAATTAGTTCCATCAGTGTAAACCCAAATTCTGGCACATAAGCAGATGTGTGTGGCTATGCTCCAAATAATTGAAGAAAAAATTATTTCCATACCTGAACAGCCAAGCTACTCATAACTCCCTACTTCTCTTTTCATTTTCATCTTGACCGAGGTTGAGGTTTGCACTTCAACTCTCGTTTATTATCTCATTTTTCTTATGAACTCCAAACAAGAAGTAAATTATTGTAAAAATACCTAATTTGAAATTTGATGAAATTGACTTGAGGATGTAGGTTTCTTTCTTAATATTAATAGGGTTCTTAAACCTATTTTTTAAGATGCCATGAAAAATAGAAACCATTTACTGAGTTTACAAATCAGAAGCATAATGCATGATTTTTATCTTCAGAGAGCTTTAAAGTAGTTGGAAATACCAGACAAGCACATGTGATAAACCAGTTATATTGTTAACAATGAATTGTATGGTAGAGTATGTGTACATTTTATATGTTCACAGAAATAAAGATAGTTAAGGTTTGTAGTAATGTTGGAAGCATTCATGTAGGTATAGAACTTAAACTGAATCTCAAAAGGTATAGAATTTGTTCTGGGTACGTAGAACTAGGTATATCTTATGTTTTACCAGAAAGGAAGAAAAGAAAAAAATTAGATTCCCTTGATAAGAGAAAGAAATAATATAAAGATGATTTGCGTCATTACTGAACAAAGCTAGGAGCCACAACAGTTGGGATACATTAGGATACTATTTTCTTCCCTCTATTTGATCTTCAGTGACTTAATCACAAAGGTTCTGTGAAACCACCTGCACAACCTCACTCTCCACTAGTTAAGAGAGAACTGGTGAGAAAGAAAGATTGCCTATAAAGTTCTTAAAGAAAATGGCCTAATGCAGGGATACTGTGCCAGTCAAAAAATTTCAGAAACCTCAAAAGATTACAGAGCTCTAATTCCCAAGAAGTTACCTTCATTTCCTCTGCACATCTTGCCCTTAAATTTTCTTTACACCATGTTGTATAGTCATTCCAAAGAAATCTGCCTGATTTGGCCCAATTCTGAAAGAAAGCCCCCATCACTTCAGCTAAGTGGAAAACTGAGGCGATTAAGAGGATAATTCAGTTGCGATTGTGAGGTGGTAAGTCACTCCAGGCAAGTCTGGGCAGTGACGGGAAAGAAGTAGGCAGAAGTGTTCACTCTCTCCAAAGGAGATAATCAAGCTGGTAGAACAAAATAAATTGCTTTCAATAAACATTATGGCCTTATTATCTTTTAATTTCATGCAGAAGGTATTCTTATTCTGTACTTAATCCTGTTATAAGTGCCTACACCAGAGCTCCCAATCAAATCTTTATTCTCACATGCACAGAAGGAAGAGAAAAAGAAAACACAATCTGTCTTAGTTACTAATCAATATAAGAATGGTCTAACAGAGAACAAAACCCTTGGGAAACCTTTTTAGAAACAGCCTCAACACGTCTAAGAACTTCACATAAGGCAATTCTTTGTAATTCTTTAGACAAATGTGAACTACCCAAAAGCGTGAAGGTGGGAGAGATAGAGACAGACAAAGTTTAGGACAAAAGATGTTAAGGAAAGAAAAAGAGAGACCCTCTGCCTATTGAAAACATTCTCTAACCCCTTGCAACAATACATATTACCTTCCCTTCTATCCTAGAGGAGGAAGGCTGTCCCTCCCACCTGTGCCCTCACCTCATCCTACTCACCTCCTCAGGGCAGCATCCCATCAAATTCCTCCTCTCTCTCCCTTTTACTGGCCCTTTCCAATCAACATACAAATGGTGGCAAACAACTCTAAGTGTTCATTTGCTTAATAAACTTGTTTATTGAAATAGGATATACATAGGGAAAAGAGCAAACACCATAAAAGAAGAATTTTCAGAGTAAATGCACCTCTGTAAATTCCATCCATATCAACAAGTAGAATGTTACCAGCACCCTAGAAACCTCTATTGTTCCCCCACCAGGGAATTCCCTCTCCCAAGGATAACCACTATCCTGACCTCTGACACCATTGGTTAATTTTGCCTATTTGACAGTTTTCTCTAAATTGAATTAATCCATATTTTCTCTCGTGTCTGGCTTCTTGGACCAATATTATGTTTGTGAAAAATATCCATGTTATGTCATGCATGTAGCTTTGTCCATTAATTCTCATTGCTGTATAGTATGCTACTGTATGAATAATCTACAAATTAATCCACGGGTGATAGAGATTTAATGTGTTTCCAGTGTGGACCTTCTATTAAATAGGAATTGTAAAATAGGGCTACCAAGAACATTCTTAGCTGAACATATGTACCCATTTTGGGGGTGTATACCTGAGAGTAGCATTTCTGTATCATAGAGTGTGCATATATTCAGCTTTAGTAGATACTGTCAGTTTTCCAAAGTAAATGGATCTAGTTACTCTCCCAGCAGCAATATATGAGAGATCCAGTTGTTCCATATCCTCTCCAAAACTTGGTATTTTCAATTTTGTTGGTAGTGGTGGTTATTCCGGCACAGGTGTAAAGATATCTAATTGTGGTTTTAATTTACATTTACCTGATGAGTAATGACATTGACCAACTTTTCCCAGGTTAATTGGCCATTCAGATAGCAAGGATCCGTTCAAGTGCTTTGTCCATGTTTCTATTTGGGGTGTCTATTTCCTGTTTCTCTTTATGTATTGTGGATATGTTTCTCCTGATCTCTCTCTCTCTGTCCCTCTCATATATATATATATATACACATATATATGCATATATATACTTACATAATATATATTTTATATGTAAAGTCTTATATATTCTTACATAGTTTATAATATATACATTAATACATAATATATGCATACATAGTATATATTATACCTATATGAAAGATCTATGCTGTAACTTGTCTTTAAATACTCTAAATAGTGTCCTTTGGTAAACAGAAGTGTTCCACTTTAATGGGGTCCAATTTACCAGATTTTTCCTTCATGTTTAGTGATTTTGTGTTCTGTTTAAGACCTTTTTTTTTAACCTACTGTAATGTCAAGAAAATATTGCTCTGCTTTATTCTAGAAACTTTGGTTTAATGTAAGTGCCTTAAATCTCCCTCTGGCTATAATTCCCACTCCTTTCCTTCATAGTATCTTCACAAAATACTTGTCTATATTTCCCATCTTCTTTTCTTCAGAAATAATCTGACTTCTGACTGCCCCTGCCCATCCTCACTACTCCAATGAAGGTATTTTCTCCGTGCTAATCCATATCTCCCTAACTGCCAAAGGGAAATGTTTCCATTCCTGTCTTAGTCACTTGACTGTAGCATTTGATGCTGTTGACTAAGCCCTTCTTTTTAAAGTTTCTCCTTAAAAATTCCAGGATTCCAATTCATCCATATTTTACAACTACCTCAGTTCATTCCTTCTCAGTCTTCTTCATGGGCTCCTTCTCCTCTAATTATGTTTTAAACATAAAACTGCAACATGCACGAAATTCTACTATGTACCAGACACCATGCTAAATCTTGGAAATATGGTGGTGAGCAAAAACACATGGTTCCTGATGTCATGGAGCTTAGTATCTGGTGGTAGACACACACATTAATCAAATAATTACCATGATGAATATTTAATTACAAACCAGGATCGGGGCTCTGAAGGAAATAAAGGTTTATAGAAGGGCTCAGGAAACTGTGGCCTGTGGGCTAAATATGGCCCACTGACTGTATCTGTAAATAAAGTTATATTGAAATACAGGCATGTCTCTCCATTTACGTATTGTGTATGGTTGCTTTCACACCAGAGCAACAGAGTTGAGTAGCTGTGATAGAGACCATATGGCATGTAAAGCCTAAAATACTTATTATCTGGCCTTTTTCAGAAAAACGTTTACCACTCTTGGTCTATAATAAGAAACATAACCCCGACTGGGCATATGCTGGCCAGGAAAGGCCTTCTTTCCTAGGGCACTGGCTCTCGGGTCTCAGGAATAGTAGGTATTTACTAGGCAAAGAGAGAAAGGTAAAGCTCTAAACCTAGAAACACCATATGCGAAGGTCCTATATGGAAAGGAACATGGCACATTACAAGGAAATGAGAGAAACATGAGGCTGGAGAGACAGCCGGGGACAAGACCAAGCAGCATCTTGTAATTCACATTAACAATGCTTTAGATTTTTTCTAATGGAATGTCATTAAGTACTTTTTAAGTAGAGCTGGGTAGGGAGGTTTTTGTCATGACTGTTTTTCTCCATTTCTTGGCTCTGGCTTCTTTGGTGTTGGTTTTGTTCTCACGCTATTCAAGGTAGCCCCCGACAACTCCTAGATCAAGAACTCCTAGATCAACATCCTCCAGATTCAAGTCCAGAAGAAAAGAGAGATTCCTCTCACCACCACCACCAATAGTTCAAATATGTCCTGTTTCTGCCTGTTTGCAGTCACATTCCCATCAATGAGCCAATTACTGAGGCCAGAGGAATGGAATTAGCCAATTGACTTATGCCCACTTACATGGCCACCGCTAGAGCTGATCACAGGACCAGCCTCAAGCATTTGCAATAAAAGTTAGATAGATGTAGCAAGCCAAAGGAAATACAGGGTACTTTTTCAAGGAGTAAGATGAATAAATGCTGCATGGCAAAACCAAAATATTCTCAACACAAGACACAGATGGGGATAATTTCTCCTCTTCCTGGGTGGGCTTTCTAAGAACATCTCATTCATACCTCTGTTTTCAACTACCACCTTTATAATAATCTATTTGTAAATATCTGTCTGTTTGTAGCCCTAAATCTTTTCCTGGTCTCCAGATCTGTTAATCCTGGTCTCCACTTGGATATGCTACAGGTTTAGTTTAGTGAGAAAAAACAATTCATTATCTACCCATCAGACCTACTCCTCCTTCTGTGCTGTCTTGCCCAGATCAGAATCTAAAGAATTATTCTACAATCCTTCCTGAATCTTATCAAACTGTCTAATCAGTCACCAAGTGATGACATATCTCCCTCACTCGCTATTTAAAATTCTTCAAAGGATTCTTGCCACCTCCACAATAAAGTCCAACCATCCTATGAAGACAGTCAAGATGCTTCCCAATGTCCCTGCTACCCCTGAAAAAACACTCTACTCCTCAGTCTTTCACTCCTCCATCCTTTTGCCCATACTTTTCCCTCTTTCTAAACTGCCTGTTCTTCTTTCTTCCTTCTTCACATGGCCAACCCTTGCTGGTTATTCAAGAATAAGCTTAATCCTCACTTTCCTTAGGAAACTCACAGAATCACTGTGAGTCTAGTACTCTTCCTCTGTGCCCTCATAATACCCATGGCGCCCCCATGTCTCAAAACCTATCATGCTGCCACAGTTTATTCCTCTGTCTCTCAGAGTCTGCAAGCTCTCTGAAGGATAGGGATGTGTCTTATCTTTCTATGACCTAGTAAGTGTTTCGCACATACTAAACACTCAAACACTGGTAGAAGAATTCTACTCAGGTCAACTGGGGAAAGAAATTACACTTTTTGAAGAGAATTTCATTGATGGAAATAAAAAATAAAACATGGAAACTATATGGTAGTGATAGGGCAAGTTAATCTAAGTAAATAGTTCCTTAACATTTTTTAAAATCCTTTTTTGACCCTCTCTTCACCCCTCACCTCTTTTCTAGCATACGGTGTACATTCCCAGAGATGCAGAGAACAACTTAATGCTAAAGGAGTGTCTACTCTGATTTCCATAAAATGCCTCATTTAGTGCCCTGTACCCCAGAGGCACCAATTATTTAGTAATTAGTGATCACAATTTTCAGGCAGACATAGGATGCTAAAACTTATGGTAAGCATGCTCTAACATTTACTGTTGTAGTAATATAAGTAAATAACAGAAAGCAATTTATAGAACCACCCCCAGGTTTAAGAAAATTTCAATGGAGGTGGTTCCTGGAATTCCTTTGGTTTCAGGACTTTTAGGAGCTAATTTCCGCTCATAACAAACACTTTTTTCTTATATTTTTTATTTTTTTCTATTTATGTTTCTTCTACAATTTAAATACAATTTCCTTTTGAATATTATCTTTATTCAAGTATTGTATACCTTTATAAATTTAATTTTTCTAGTATGTACCAGGCATACTTTCCCCTGCAGATACAATGGAGAACAAAATCAACCCAAGCTCTGCTCTTATAGTGCTTATGGTTTAAGGGGAAAACAAAGTCATTACACGAATAATCACACACACACACAAACTGAAAAACAGAACACTGTGACATGTTTTGAAAAAATTACAGGTATCTACAGCAAGCATCTGAGTTAATACAGGATGTAACTGAAGGCTCCCTAAAGAAAAGATGCTGGGACCAGGATCTGAAAATGAAGGCAGTTGATTAGCTGAAGGGAAATGAGACCAAGAGAAAGCAGAGAACATTTCAAGCAGGAAAATGTCACGTGCAAAGGCTTTGAGACAGGAAGGAGCATGGTATATTCAGAGGACTACATAAAAATAAAATTAATCCTAAATTCCCACTAAGTACAGTTTTTCAAAGATGGAAAGCAACAGGATTTAGAAGAGACACTGAATTGGAAATATATAAATATGAACTGAATCTTGGTTCTTCCTCTCAATTTGTTGGATGACTCTTAAAAAGCACAGCCTTTGCGTACCTGCCTTTCCAAACGTGTAAAGTGGATTAAACTAAGTTTTTCACCGTAATTCTCAGAGTATATTGCAATTCAAAAATTAATGGGAAACTATCCTGGACCAATGTCAAGTATTATTATTGACTATATTTTGTCCTCATGGATTTTTTTTTAACTAAAAGTAACTTCGCAAAACTTTAGCTTTCCTATAACGTTCCTCATACCAGCAAATAAAGATTCATAAACCAATATTAAAGATCTAGGGGATCTTTTACCTGACAGCCAATGTTTTCCTAATTTTTTTATTATTTTTTTTTACTTTTTTAACATTTTTATTGGAGTATAATTGCTTAACAATGGTGTGTTAGTTTCTGCTTTATAACAAAGTGAGTCAGTTATACATATACATGTATCCCCATATCTCTTCCCTCTACTGTCTCCCTCCCTCCCACCCTCCCTATCCCACCCTTCTAGCTGGTCACAAAGCACCAAGCTGATCTCCCTGTGCTATGCGACTGCTTCCCACTGGCTACCTATTTTACATTTGGTAGTGTATATATGTCCATATATACACTACCACTCTCTCACATTGTCCCAGCTTACCCTTCCCCCTCCCCGTGTCCTCAAGTCCATTCTCTAGTAGGTCTGCATCTTTATTCCCATCTTGCTCCTAGGTTCTTCATCAGCAATTTTTTTTTTTAGATCCCATTTATATGTGTTAGCATACAGTATTTGTTTTTCTCTTTCTGACTTACTTCACTCTGTGTGACAACTCTAGGTCCATCCACCTCACTACAAATAACTCAATTTTGTTTCCTTTTGTGGCTGAGTAATATTCCATTGTATATATGTGCCCATCTTCTTTATCCATTCATCTGTCAGTGGACACTTAGGTTGCTTCCATGTCCTGGCAATTGTAAATAGAGCTGCAATGAACACTGTGGTACATGACTCTTTGTGAATTATGGTTTTCGCAGGGTATATACCCAGTAGTGGGATTGCTGGGTCATATGGTAGTTCTGTTTTTAGTTTTGGGGGGTTTTGTTGTGTTTTTGTTGTTGTTGTTGTTGTTTTTGGCTGTGTTGTGTTCATTTTACATGTACCTGTCCAGTTTTCCCAGCACCAATTATTGAAGAGGCTGTCTTTTCTCCATTGTATATTCTTGCCTCCTTTATCAAAGATAAGGTGACCATATGTGTGTGGGTTTATCTCTGGGCTTCCTACCCTGTTCCATTGATCTATATTTCTGTTTTTGTGCCAGTACCACACTGTCTTGATTACTGTAGCTTTGTAGTACAGTTTGTAGTCTGGGAGCCTGATTCCTCCAGCTCCATTTATATTTCTCAAGATTGCTTTCGCTATTCGGGGTCTTTTGGGTTTCCATAAAAATTGTGAAATTTTTTGTTCTAGTTCTGTGAAAAATGCCATTGGTAGTTTGATAGGGATTGCACTGAATCTGTAGATTGCTTTGGGTAGTAGAGTCATTTTCACAATGTTGATTCTTCCAATCCAAGAACATGGTATAGCTCTCCATCTATTTGTATCATCTTTAATTTCTTTCATCAGTGTCTTATAATTTTCTGCATACAGGTCTTTTGTCTCCTTAGGTAGGTTTATTCCTAGGTATTTTATTCTTTTTGTTGCAGTGGTAAATGGGAATGTTTTCTTAATTTCACTTTCAGATTTTTCATCATTAGTGTACAGGAATGCAAGAGACTTCTGTGCATTAATTTTGTATCCTGCCTGATTTTATTTTAAATGGCCAATTGCTAACCATGTGACATGAGTAATCAACAATAGAACATAAGCATGAGTCCTGAAAAACTTAATCTGTTTCTTAGTGATTGAAATTGTAATTTGCTGAGAAACAAGGCTGAATAGTGGATACACACTGAATTGTGATTTGCAGGCTTTGCCATTGAAGGAAACAGAAAATCAATTCACTTAGGTGAAATTTAAACGTAGAAAATCAGGCTTGGGAGGGGGAAAGTACAGTGAGTTTACCTCCAGGCAACTATAACTGGAAACCAATGGAGACCCAAATAGAGTTTTCCAGGATAAAGTTAGAGAAGTAGCATTAGAGCTGCTTGAGAAGGCTGGACTGGAGTTAAAAGGTAGGAGTCATCAGTCCCTAGGTTGAAGTTATAACTTCAGGAGTGAAGGTATTGTCCATTCACTCATTTCAGATGAGTATCCAAGTAAGTTCTAATTACTCCTAGTCCACTTTGAGTTACAATTTGTGCAGGTGGAAAAATAAAATTAATTAAATGCACTTCAAAACTGAATACCTAAATTAAACTCTTAAAAGAGCCAAAGGAATAAATGTTAAAATGGATAAAATACTTTTGAAGGCATTAGAGTGTTTCCGGTTTGGGTGAGGCTTTGTTTCGTGTAAGTATATGCCGTGCTGGTGGCAGCTGTCACTCTACAGTACACCGGGTGGGGATGTTATAGCAATGGGTGTAAGTTATGCTGTTACATCACTGCGGTAATGTCTATAGCCTTACAACCCGCACGACATTTCTGGGTAAAGGAAGTGAGAAAAAGTGGTCTCAACGGCAAATACGAGCCACAAGCACTTAAAAAAGTTTCGGGTTAGGGAAGCCACTACCCTAGACTTGCTTATTCTAGGCTTCTTGAATATATAACAAAATTTGTAGACTCTTTGATACTGCTTCTAATTCTAAGTAGCCTCTTCTGAATGCATATTTTACTTGCTTAAATATAGGCACATTTACAGAATAGTCCACAGACTGGCACAACTAGTTTCAGTGTGTAATTTCACTAATATTTCCTGAATTCATTTTATGTACGATGGACTGCTCCAGGTGTTGGGAACCAAAGCTAATTTCATGGCAGCCAAGGTCCTTGCCTCCATGCAGAATGTATTCTATGGAATTAGTTTTGTTTGTGAGGAAACTGAGTTTTAATATTCGGTATCTGAGGAGCATTTATCTGAAACTTCAGAGTTGTTTAAAAGTACAATTTCTTTAAAAAATTTAATTATGTATTGATAATGATTATGTAGAACAATCAAGAAATGTTAAAATACTTTGCTCTTTAAGAGCTTTAGGGAAAAAAGGTATCTATTACTTTTATTTGGGGAATAACTGAAAACATAAGATTTTAGGGACATATGGAAAGTTTTGCCCCAATTTTATAGTTTGAGTATTAACACTTATTTACTATTCTACTCATTGAAATTTATGTTGCATATTAATTATAGATGATTACAGAAGAAGCTTGAAAAACTATTTAATTATAATTTATGGGAACTAGTTTTCTGTATGGTATTAGCCTGTGGTACACCAACACAGTGTTGAAGGAAGGTGTTTTTTTAGCCTCTGAACAAAGAAAGAAACATCAGAGTGGAGATCTAAATATGAACAGCATGATTGGAGAATTAACGTTAGGTGCATTTGCTAACTAGTTGATTAAATTTTAATGTGTTTTATTGTGAGTGGGAAGTAATATAATATGAATATTAATAAAAACCATTTATGTTCCTTCTTGCTTAAGAGCTTTGCTCTTGTTAAATGTGTAAAACGTAATGTGTAACTATAGAAACCTGCCATTTCCATTATTGGAATTTTTCTCATAAAGAGCAAAACTCATTAAACTTTTATTCTCTGTAAAGTTTCTGAAAGCCTAGCAGAGAAACCAAATCTTGCCCTCATAAAATTTGTTTTGCCAGGAAAGAACATATTTAAAGTGGTAGGAAATTGGGGAAAGAGGGTAAGGTAGGCACATCAGTTTGGAAATCTGAAATATTTGTGTAAATATTTATATAAATGTTTTGGTCCAAGGAGTCTCAGTGCATTGTCCCAATGCTGAGGTTGCCAGCTCACACTACAGCTGGTGGTGGCTAAAATCAAGTGTTAGGGACTATAGCAGAGTTGTCACCAAGAAAAATTAGCCAAACCCAGGCTCAGAATCTAAACACAAACTTAATAAAGCTCAGGAGTCTGTTTTAATTGGAAATACAATCCAAACTGAAACAGGAAAATGTGATCCACAGTATGCAAGGCATCTCTCTGCAGCATCCTCACCAACACTCTAATGGTTCCCATAAAATTCTAAATTCATTTTTAATACTTACTTCTCCTGTGTATACATTTGACTACAGCCATGTTACCAATACTGAATAATAACAATAATAATGATGTAATGTCCAGAAGTAGAAAAAATTCATGCACTAAACGTATGTGTGTGTATGTCTCCTAATCCATCAGAATGAAAAAGCCATTACAAACCAACTGTAAAACTATTTTCAAACTGGCTAAAGCCTATCTTGCTCAAAAGGAGCAAGAAAACATTTTCATGAAGTAAACCAAAGAGATTCCAGGCCTGGGGGCTCTGTGCAAGCTCTCTATGTATGGAAAGATTATTTAATAATCCCCCAAAGTCAAGTGAGACTGCCTTTATTTGACACCAAGACTGTGAGGCATTTGTGTGGACTAAGTAGTAGGACATGGGGGAAAGGCAGAAATTTAAAACTGTCAGTTTGCTTGTAAATTCCCTGACACGCTGGACAAAAATAGACAGCATGAACCACTTGCACCATGATACTGTGGACATGCCCTCATCCTAAAGCCAATTCTCTTCTCTTATTTTATTACATTAAACATTTTGCCAAGTAATTAAATTCTCCCATTATCTCATTCCTTGTATGCATTAAACAATGTGTCATTTGTTTTGGAATTATGCAATGACCCATGCCCCTTTATTCTCCTCAAAAATGACATTTGCCATAAAAAAGAACAAAATAATGCCATTTGCAGCAACATGGATGGACCTAGAGATTGTCATACTGAGTGAAGTAAGTCAGACAGAGAAAGACAAATATCGTATGATGTCACTTATATGTGGAATCTAAAAAAAAAAATGGTACAAATGAACTTATTTACAAAATAGAAATTGAGTCACAGATGTAGAAAACAAACTTATGGTTGCCGGGGCTGGGGGGGAAGTGGGGTGGGGGGCTGGAGGGAGAGATAAATTGGGAGACTGGGATTGACATATACATACTACTATATATAAAATAGATAACTAATAAGGACCTACTGTACAGCACAGGGAACTCTACTCAATACTCGGTAATGGCCTATATGGGAAAATAATCTAAAAAAGAGTGGATATATGTATATGTATAACTGATACATGTTGCTGTACAGCAGAAACTAACACAACATTGTAAGTCTACTATACTGCAATAAATTTTTTTTTTAAAATGACTATATTTGGCTATTTCCCCTTTTGTCCATAAGAATATGAAAACCCTAAAGCATTTTTTAAGTAATAAAAGGAGATGAACAGCAATTTCATATCATTAAAAGATCCAAAATATTTTCGTTAAAGCAGACATGCTGTCTTGGGTGTTTACCCAGTTGGACTATTTTATTACTTTGCTACAGTTTGTCTAAGGAGTAAATAGTTTAAAAGTTTTGGTGGTGAAACAGATTCCCCCCCCTCAAATTCACTGAGGAAGCCCTTTATTAAGAACACTGGAAGTGCCATGTTGTACTACACATTTAAGTACCAAGAAGTAAAACAACTTCTCTGCAACATCAAGCTTTCCCCCTGTCCCGGTTAGTGTGATCTCCAAGCTTCACACTGCAAATCAAAGCCACTCAAGTATGTTGCAGTAGCCCCCTGAGAAATGTCTTTTTGCCGCCATCTTAAAAGGGAACAAGAAAGGATTTGTCCTAACTTATTCCATCAGTGGCTCGCAAAGCACAATTTATACTTTCTCTCTAGAGAGATCTCAAATCACTGGATTCTCTGCTTCTCAGCAGTTCCGCTGCAAAGTTTATCAAGGTAGCAAAGTGAAATGAACAGTTATCTGTGGAAACCAAACCTCTGTGCTCTTTCCCTAATATCTCAGATAGAAGAAGGATTATCTCTAAGTGCTTTGTCAGTTAAGGGAACACCAAAGAATGTTCTTATTAAAATTTCATTGAGGCGTTCTCCAAAGTTTCCAGAATGACATTTTCTAAATCTTATTTCAACAGAATTCTTTTTTTTAATCCACTTTATTGCTTTCAATATAATCTGGAAATATTTTCACCAAATATTTGGATCATGAAGTATTTGGGGGGGGAGGAGAAGAGTGCAAAATGCCCAATAATATTTTATATGATATCAGCCTAGTATAGACTCTCAGATGGAACTCATCTGACCCCAGAACAAGGAGCCCCATAATAGAAGTGGAATGGAGAGATAAGACTTTTTTTTCCAAGATCATATTTAGAGCATGACTTCAGGAAAACAGATCTCTACCCCTTCTTCCTGGCCACCCCATTTCCCCCTGTGTGCCAGGCAGGCTGCACACAGGGTCAGTAATGGGATAGGAGGGCCTTTGTATTTACCCCTCAATATTGTTTAGAGCGTGATAATTAAAGAAAGATTGGTTTACATTCCTGAAGCAATCCTAGGGAGGGGAATTTTCAAACCCTGGAAATACATATTTAAATATTCTGAACTTAATCACACTGGGATTAATGTTGGCAGCAGATAAAATCAGTCCATACCACTTTCCTTGGAGGGAATGAAAATATTGGCATCGCTAGTCAAACTAATATATCTTTGGGCCTGAGTCACTGATTTACTTGAAGTCTGGAATATTTACATTGGGTGTATGAACAATATAAATGAAAAAGGGGTTGCACGTAGGGGCCAACAAACATCAATAATTTAATTACTTTCCTCCACGGCAGATAGAGAGAAATAACTTATGGGGCCACTGGGAACATTAAAGTAAGCTTTTCTCTCTTGGCTAATAAATCTGATGAAAATACCTCACCTTTGCCAGGGCAATATTCCTAGAAAAGCTTTCCTAAGCCCAGGTAAGTTTAGCACTCCTTCAAATTTTGTGGTCTAATTATGTGCAAAGACTCCTCTATAATTCTATAATTCTCCAGTGAGGGACAGGGAAAAATACTTTTCTTTGGTCTGTAAAGAATGGAGGTTTAACCCAATGCAGGGGTCAGTCATGGAGGGTAATCTCCCAGCTCTTCCACTTAGCTATTTGTACACCACTATACAAAGTTTCTAATACCATCTCTGTCCTTGGGAACAGCTAAATGACTTTTCAAAGACCATAAACACCAGTTGGGGAAATTTGTATTCAGAGGAGTAAAAAAAAAAAAAAAAAAAGGAAATGGATTTGAGAGTCATAATAACATCTGCTAGGTTTGGAAAATATGATTTTCCCCAAGTCATTTTATGTAATTCACATCCAAGCTTAGAATAATGTTCCAATTTATTAGGCTGTGTTGTGGTTCCAGCTATATTTTATTTTTAAACTGTAACCAGTTTTACATATAATTTTACTAATCTGTACAGAATTTTCTATCTATTTTAATAAAAATTAAATAAATTTACTTTGGCACTTTTCAATGGAAAAAAAAATTATGAATAAGTTCTAATTGTGAAAGAGCAAATAGCTATTAAATAGCACATGGTTAAAATAGGATTGGGGATATCATGTGAGTTTGGAGCTGAATACTGAAGATCAGGTCTTGTGTTTCGAACACAAAAATACCCAAGAACCTTAGACCATCACCAAAACTATACGCCACATACATGTACTGGGGATAAATGGTTAATGAATGGTCTGCTCACATGGTTTCTGCCCTCCCAAACTGACCAGATGATAATGGAATAAATTTTACTTTTCAAGCTGTTCTGGGACCATGGAAAGAGGACATGGTGTGGAAACCACATTGCTGGGTTCCAGTTCCAGCTCACCCATCTAAGTGACCTTGGACAAGTGCAGGTCTCTCTGAGCCCTTCAGTTTCCTTACCTGTGAAATGTGAGTGGTAATATCTGAGTTGTTGGGAGAACCAAGTATATAAGCTATCATTAAGCTGCAGCCTATCGAAAGCAGTAAATCAATCATTCACTATTCAAGCAGACACTCAGAGACAAGAAATAAGCATTGATCCAAAATATTAACAGATGTACAAGAACATTTCACAATATAAGAAGCCATACTTAGTAGAAAATCAATTACAGCTCCCTTCCTTCTTTCTCTTCCTTTAGATATTTTTGCCTAATCTACTGTCTGCATTGATACCAATGTCAGAGCTTTCAAAAATATGAAGAACTCTCAAAACTCAATGGTAAGGAAACAATCAACCCAATCTTTAAAAAAAAGCTTAAACAGACACTCACCTGAAAAGATATAGATGGATGGCAAATAAACACAAGAAAATCTGTTCAACATCACTAACGATTAGAAAAATGCAACCTAGAATCAAAATATATCTACAAGAATGGCTAATTTTTTATTGAACTATTAAGTTTTGGGAGAATGCAGAGCAACTACACTTATACACTGCTGGTAAGAATGCAAAATAGGAAAGCTATTCTGAAAAAAAAGGTTAGGCAGTTTCTTATAATTTTTTTATGAAGTTGTATATATACTTATATATACTTATATATACTTACAAGCAATCCTACTCTCTGATTTACTCTAGAGAAATGAAAACTCACATTCACAGAAAAATCTATACACGAGAATGTGTATAGTAGCTCCATTCATAATCACCAAAACTGAAAACATCCCAAATATCCTTCAGTACGTAGTAGATTCATAAACAGTGGTACATCCATAAAGTAGAATACTACTCAGCAATAACAAGAAACAAACTATTGACACACACCACAAAAGCATTATGCTGAGTGAAATAAGCCAGTACCTACAAGTTATGTGCTCTATAATTCCATTTATATTACATTTTCAAAAAGGAAGAAAAAAAGACTATAGTTATTGGAAACACATCAGTGGTTGTCAGGGGTTAGGTGTGGGTAACACTTTGACTCTAAGAGGGTAGCACAAGGGAGTTTTGGGGTGACAAAACTGTTCTGTAGCCTAATTGTGGTGAGTTACATTAATCTATACACGCGTTAAGATGAACAGAACTGTACACAAGAAAATCCAATTATACGGTAGGAAATTTTTTAAAAATAAAATGTTAAAAGTATATTGTATAGGATGAATGGATAAAGAAGATGTGGCACATATATACAATGGAATATTACTCAGCCATAAAAAGAAACGAAACTGAGCTATTTGTAATGAGGTGGATAGACCTAGAGTCTGTCATACAGAGTGAAGTAAGTCAGAAAGAGAAAGACAAATACTGTATGCTAACACATATATATGGAATTTAAGAAAAAAAATGTCATGAAGAACATAGGGGTAAGACAGGAATAAAGACACAGACCTACTAGAGAATGGACTTGAGGATATGGGGAGGGGGAAGGGTAAGCTGTGACAAAGTGAAAGAGCGGCATGGACATACATACACTACCAAACGTAAGGTAGATAGCTAGTGGGAAGCAGCCGCATAGCACAGGGAGATCAGCTCGGTGCTTTGTGCACGCCTGGAGGGGTGGGATAGGGAGGGTGGGAGGGAGACGCAAAAGGGAGGGGATATGGAAACATATGTATATGTATAACTGATTAAATTTGTTATAAAGCAAAAAAAAAAGTATATTGTATAGCATTCTACTATTCAAGAAATTTTAAGATTTTTCATTTTATAAAAAATAAAATTAAGACTTCAAGGCGACCTTTCTTCCTTCATCTTCTATCATCTTCCCTCAGCATATAATCATCAGCAGGCAGTTAATAAATATTTGTGGGATTTAAGTCTCAGATCTTAGGTTACATAATAGTAAAATATATCTAACCTGAAAATCCAAATAGATATCTTGTCTATACAATTCTAATTATTCAAACACTTGCAAACATCTGGATGGACATTTTTTTTCACTCCCTCTAAATATTTGGCACTTTACCAACTTTGAAGTCTTTGCATATTTCCAATTCCTAAAGGAAAAATAGTTTTTCATGTCAAATAAATGATTGCATTTATGCCTTTTGGTGTCAGCAAATTTGGTCAATATTTTCAGTTCAATTTTCATGGATCATTTATCATTATATTTGAATATTCAGCTCCAGAAAAGTCACACTATTACTAACTTATATTGATAACATTGCGTCTCAATTTTTCTCTCCCTTTCTCTCCCTCTCTCCCACCCCACATACACCCACACATACACCCTAAGCTCGAACTATTGAAATCTCATTTAGGCTAACATTTGAAGGGATGCCTAACCTGGTCCTCCTCTTCTGTGTGAACTGTCACCAGCACCCATA
Source organism: Mesoplodon densirostris (assembly GCF_025265405.1). Taxonomy (NCBI): domain Eukaryota; kingdom Metazoa; phylum Chordata; class Mammalia; order Artiodactyla; family Ziphiidae; genus Mesoplodon; species Mesoplodon densirostris. The sequence continues at coordinate 33,881,345 of NC_082674.1, forward strand.
GGTTTCAGTTCTAGCAGATAGCCACCTTTATATCCTGTGAGTGACTTTTCAAGGGTCTTTTAAAAAGTTATAACTAAGATGCTATGTATAGATTGGACCCATGAGTGACTACCAAAGAATGCTGAAGAGAAAAACGGACAACTGCACAGAAGTTGAGTACTCTATAAATTCAATATAACACATACACAATCATCTTGCTAAGAGCAGAACTATATTTTAAAATTATGTTGATTGGCTCAGTAATCAATGAACTGGTAAGGGGAAACCTTGAAGTATAACGGGGTCCAGCAGAGACATATAAGGTATGAGAAAGTAGGACATTTTCCCTACTGAAATCACACTCACCCACACATAACTTTGTTCTTGAGATGTTATTCGAGAGACTGGGCAGATAGCCTGACTCCAAAATACCCATCCCATCAACTTTCCAAGACTTAAAATTCTACCAATTCCTTGTCCCTTTTAGTCTAGAGAAAAATAACTACATAAAAAAGGCATGGGCTTTGACTGCAATGCTTAAGTTAGGACATACAAACATTCAGAAGTCTGAAATAATTTATGAACAAATAAATATAAGATTCTATAGGAAAAGATCCATAGCAGTAGGAAATCAGAGAGAAGAGATGAGTGGAAGAATATTAAAAGGCTTTTTGGAGGAACTTAGACTGAGCTCTGATAACTACCATTCAGAGAAGAAAAGGGAGTTCCTCCTAAGTTGGAAAGATAGATCAAATGGAAGATGCTCACAGGTCTGAGAGCAGAATTGTGAAGAGAAGCACATAACCCAGAAGAAGAGCCAGGACATTGTTTTAGACAAATGACTAAATTATCCTTGTTCCCTTTACCCAAAGTACTGGAATACGATGTTAAATACAAAAGTACATTACCAATGTAGCGTAAACGGATGCCTCACATGAGTATTAAAACTAAGACTAAATGGCTGTTTTCTGAAATACAGTCTGAATACCATTAAATGGACTAGAGGACATAATTTTTCCTCAAGCCCTAGGATCCTGGAAGGATTGCTGTGCTATCTAATGTACATATTATTGGATAGAACACACACAGAATAAAAGACGAGAAAAGACAGAACACTTATTAAAAAAAACAAAAAAGAAAAAATATATGTTGCCTGCCTGCTCTAAGCAATAGTAATTTTAAATATATACTCATGATATCTGGAGCAAGGGAAATTTTTATAGCAGAACAAACTGGGAAAATTCCCAAGAGGCTCAATCTGGTACGTTTTTTGTTTCAAGGACAGTATGTTTCAGACACTTCAAGGAGAAAGGTCAGGTGTGTACATTAGGTTAGGAAGAGGGAAAACCTGTTTTCCTTCTCATCTTGCCCCTTTCTTGAATAGCATTAGAGAAAAGGGACTGAAAATATTTCTTAAAAAATTTTTAAGTAAAACTCTGTATTGTAATGATGGGCTATACTCAAAACAAATATTGGGTTAAAGCCTGGTATTCCTAATGAACCTATTAACCTTTAAAGAAAAACACTTTCCTCTAGTCAATCTTTTGTCATCTACCAACCTACTTGGACTTGCCATCAAAGAACTCAGAAGCAAAGTCACATACCATCTTGCCTTGCCAGAAAGATAATTAAGATATTTGCTAGACAAGGAAAATGAGGAGAATAAACTAAGTTTCTAGAAGAAGTTCAAAAATCCCTAAGAAATAAGCTTTATTAAACCATTATGTTATAGAACAATTGAATATTAGATGAGTACAAATTAAACACTCATATTTGCAGTTATCTAAAACATTTATACCCCTTGAAAAGTCAATAAAGAAGATACAAAGAGAAGTAGCACTATGTAATAGTTATCTACTGCCGTGTAACAAATAACCCCCCAACATTTAGTGACTTAAAACAACATTTATTATCTCACAGGATAAGAAATGAGTCAGAAATCCAGGTGCCACTTAAGTAGATTCTTTGTTTCAGTGTCACAGGCTGCAATCAAGGTTTTCCTTGGGGTTTGACTGGGAAAGGTTTCATTTCCAAGCTCACTTACATGGTTGTTGGCAGGAATTACTCCCTCACAGCCCTCAGTCTCTTGCTTTGTGAGTCTTTTCATAAAGCAGCTCACACATGGCAGCTTGCTTCATTAATGCAAGTGAGTGAGAAGATCCAGAGAAAGAGTGCAAACAAGACAGAAGTGCCAGGCTTTTATAACCTAATTCCCAGAGCCACATCCCATCACTTTTGCCAGATGCTATGCATCAGAAGTGAGTTGCTAGGTACAGTCTGCTCACAAAGAAAGGGTGGTTCACAAGGGCATGAATAACAGGAGGAAGAGACCATTGGGAGCTATTTTTGAAACTGTCTACAACACAGAATTTGTAAACAAATTTGGCCAAAACCTGAGGACTAAGAGGCACTAAATGCATAGTCCACATATGAAGAGGAGCACCAAAGGTCAGAGTCAGAAAGTTTCCCTGGGATCACAAGACCACAGAAATGGTTTTACTACCACAGGCATCTATTCCTACCCACCTCCCCAGCCTCTAAGAAAGGAGGCTGAGGAGGGGTGGCAACAGGAGGAAGAGGCTACTCTTCCTACCTCCTATCCTCATCTGCAGACAGCTCTACAAGCCAGGTAGGAGGGAAGATGCCAAGGGAATCACCATAGAGATTGGGGATGCCTTCAAGAAAGGGGGACCACCATTCAATTCAGTAGTGGAATTATGGCCAAGAAAGGGGAGTTGCTGACCTACCCCTGTGCCTATGGAAGAGAAGAGGAAGCTGGAGGGAGATGACAGGCAGAGGGTGTGGGGTGTCCCACAGGTGAGCAATCTTCACTTCTACTCTTGGGGTGCTCAAGGTGGGTACATTTCCCATACATCAAATGGACATGATGGATGGTAGCTGGGCTGTAGCCATTTTGCTAGTACAACCATAAAAAATGTCAATGCTTGATGAAAACACACCACACACAAATACACACACGTGTGTGCACATACACATATACACACAGGTGCAAGAGGATGTGGGGTGCATATCAGTGGCATCAATTTAAAGCAAAAAAATGGGTAGAAGTGATGAAGTTGGAGTCATAGCTGACAAGGTAGGAAGCTGTGCAGCGAGAAGGCCCCAAAGCTCCTCCAAGCCCCTGACCCACCTCACACATTTATATGCACACAGGGCAGCCAACATTTGGACACCTGCCATGCAGAGGGCATAGATGACTAATATTTGTTAACCAGAGAAGCAGCAGTAACTCAAAGGAAGGAGACTACCATAGTGATCTCTTGTGTAAAGACACTTTCTCCTTCCTTCCCATCCTAACACTCTGGGGCCTGGTATGTGGAAAAGGAAAGAGGTAGAACTTTCAATGAGATTTAAACTGGATAAAGCCTTTAGATACTTAATATGACTAGGAAATTACACAATCTGACCAAGTTCTGTTGAGAAACAGGAAAGGGAAAGTCAGAAGACCATAGCTGAAAATGATAGGAAACAAATAAGAAGAATAAAAATAAGAATGGTTTCATGTTTGTAATGGCAAAGAATTGATACTATTCAATGAATCATTGATTCCAGTTCTTTAGTTGAACATTATTTTACCACAAATAATAACCAAGAGCATTATAATTATAATACAATACAAAAGACCCTAGTCTCTTTTTTTGGATACTGTTTTCTTCAGGATTACTCTACAATTTTTCTCTTCGTATCTTAACAACTGGAATGAAGAATCAGGTGGATCAGGTGGAGGGAACAGACAATTTACTCTCTCTTTGTGCTTCCTATTTACATAATCCTATGCCTAAAGACAAATTCTTTTATTTCAAAACTATTTAAAACCATGCAAAATAGAATTTGTCATCAACACCTACTTTGTGCCTAGTACTGCGCTAAGTACCATGGGTATATAAAAAGTAAAAGTAAACACAGAAAATAGTGAACAAAGCAAAACAAAAGATAATGTAATTCAATGCTAAGAATAAGAAAAGAGTTCATTGGGGTCATGCATTTAGGCATGCTTCACAGAGAAAATTAAGACTTGCTAGATAGTTAATATTATCTTTAAGTTTATTAAGTACATATACCTTGACCAATTATTTACAGAGCTAACCTTGGTATATTATATAGTTCTGCTGTTTCTATTTTCCCAGACCCCTAACATCCCTATAAATCATTTAAAATGCAACAAAATGGAGACTTAGCTTGCACAACTGGGTGAAAATTTTATGAGGTCATTTCTACTGAAGTAAATCAGTTGGAACTCTAAGCCATGGCATTTAATTACTTTATTTTACTAGCTAAATCCAACCAAGGAAAACATTTTATTATGCAGTTTATTTCACATCTATAAGGCTCTATATACTGAAAGAAATATGTAACTGATAAAATGGGAGCAGTTATGGCTCTAGAACTAAAAGTATCCTTATTACTTAAATGTATCAAGACAGATTACTATTGACTAATAATTTAGAATACTAAAATGTCCTTGAGTGGATATGTCAGTTCAGTACATCCTGACTTCTTGCAAGTTGTTTATTGCTTGTGACATATAAATCCTCATGAACTGGTTCTTTTCTATTTATTATGGGGAAAGAGTCTTACTAAAATGTCTTTAATCAAACAATGCATAATATTGTTCTGTGTGTTTTAAAAATTTACACAGATATGAATAAACTATAAGTATCCTTTTGCAACTTGCTTTTCACTCCACAACATGATGTTGGGATACACACCAACTTCTGGGGAAGAAGAGAGAAAAAGAAGGAAGAGGGATGGTGCTTTAGCTGTATTTGTAATTTGTATTTCTTTGAGATGTGGGGGGTGGGGAAGAAAGAGGAGGAGGAGAAGGGGCAAGGGAGGAGGGGGAGGACAGAGGAAGACAGAGGGCAGAGGTCTGAAGCAAATATGATACGGTTAAATATTTCTTCAAATAGAGATGGGGATATGTAAATATCGGTTATATATTTTCACACTGTACTGTAAGTTTGATCATTTCTTACCAGTTTTTAAATTTTATTATCTTTTAAACAAAGTCATGTCACATGTCACAGAACAATGTTTTAAGCATGCCCCATATTAACAAATAATGTTCTAACTAGAAGTTCTAGACCACTGGTTAAAACGGGTCTCCTAAAGCTTTGTAGTAGTCAAACTCTATTTGTCTGAGAACTTATCAAGTTCAAGATATATAAACTTGAAGACAATAAAACTCTACCCTTTAAAAAGTGCTTCTGGAGATCTGCTCTTTGACAGACTTTGCTGGACCACGGTGAATTAGAATGTTCCAATCTTTTCATAATATTTCATTTGATGGTCCCTATAGAAATAAAATCCATGAAGCAGCATACTGAAAGACAAGCTTTCTAAAGTGAAATATGCCTCAGGGTTAAAGGTTTGAGATATTTTCTAAGACTTCTTACAAAGATGATAACCAATAATTAGTATTGTCTGTTACTGAAAGATTACACATGTAGGTATATCCAAATGGATTAAAAGACAAGAATTGGATCACTGTCATGGGAACCAAGGAAAGTGTAGCTAGCCATCGCTCCAATCACTGAGAACAAAAGTAACACGGAAGGGCAGGGCTCACCTTTCCTATAGATTCAAGAGCTGCCAGAGCTTCTGGAGCCCACAAACCTACACTAGCACAAACCACATCTACTCAACAGCCTTACTTCAGATGCCATGCATTACATTCTGTATTCTTAGATATTAAAGACACGTAAATGCTCAATTTGTTGACACTCTTGTTTTGAGTTCATTATTGTTCTATAAATATCCCCCTGCCTTCTCTGTGACATTCACGGGCTCTTCTGAATATCTGATGCCAATTTCCAATCTAACTTCAGGGCAGTAGTCATAGGAAGCAATTATAGTATTCTGTCATTTGTAAAGTGTAATATTCCACAGGCAGCAGAAGAAAGTCTGATATGGAGTCAGGGTCTACTTTCCTTTCTTTCTCTCTACCACCATCACATACAGATGTATCAGAACTTCTGTAGACTTTGGCTGGTAGATACAGAATGGATAAACAACAGGGTCCTACTGTATAGCACAGAGAACTATATTCAACATCCTGTGATAAACCATAATGGAAAAGAATATGAAAAAGAATGTACATATATGTATAACTGAGTCACTCTGCTATACAGCAGTAATGAACACAACAACGTAATTCAACTATATTTCAATAAAAAACAAATTAAAAAAAAGAATTTCTATAGAGTCTGGAATAACTCAAGGGAATAACAACTTGAGACTAGCCTGAACATTATATGTTAAACGTGACTTTCCTCATAGTTTGTCATCTGGTGGGAGGTAAAGAGAAGGATCCAAGGAATTAAAGCTTCTCAGGGAACCGCTTTATGGACAGTACCTCTTGCCTCATGTGAGCTCTTTCCTCTCAATCCTCCCCTTAAACTGCCTCAATCTTCCCACCTTCCTCAGGAGAATTTCCATCCTTTCTAAGAATTCTGCCCTGTATCCAAAGACATTGATTTCATTACAAGATCCATCTCTCCTTCTTCCAGAAGTACATTTCCAGAGTAGAAGGAGGTGTTTCAACTGGCTATCAGCAATGTCTGTTAACAAACACCCAGGATCTGGGGACAGTACACCTTTAAAATCATACACACACACACACACACACACACACACACACACACAGAGTTGATGAGCATTCATTCTGAATGTCAATACTGTCTAAACTCATAAAGAGGATGAAAGATATTTCTATAACTATCTCGTCATTTGTTATATTCCTGTCCCTCAAAATAGCCAGTATTCTGCTGCTTCTTCATCATTCAAACTGTGTCTAAGTAAGGAAGCCGCTCTTACCAAGCCACATGCCTGTGAACAACTGCTCCCTTAAGGACACAAAGAGAAGCTTGAGGAGTATTCAGAAATGCTTAATGAAGTGTACTGCTACTAACAAGTTGCACTAATTAGCTGTGGTCATTTACACACAGCCAGGGCAGTAGAGGCTTGCAGATAGGATGAGCGCTATGCAAAGCTGAAGCTGAAGAAATTGCAATTTATCTTCTGGACTATCACCTTCTACCCATCTTCCTCCACACCCAAATACATGCATACACACCTAGGACTATTATTCTGCTCAGATACTCCCTCCGTGCACTAAATTCCAGCTGCTTCCCCCCAATTCTATGCCTCCTCCCTCACTGACTTTCATCTTAGGTTACCCGTATGAAATTGCTCTCTGCTTACCACTTCCAGGAAAAGATGTAATAAATGTGTTTTCATGTAAGGGTTATAACTACTTGAAGCTTAATTTTTTATCTCTTCCCAGGATCATTAACTCAAAGCCATGCAATATTAATGATAGATTAATATTAATGTCACTGGTAATTTCATGTACCAGTGATATGCTGATGGGAAAGAAGTAGTGGTACCCCAAATTCTCACTAAATAGAGGATACCTGCTCATTCCCAGTAGGTAACTAATCCTGTCTGGTTCTCTAGGGTTGCAAATTATTTTCATAAGACATGACTTAGCAACTCGAATAAAGGTTAACATCTGAAAATGTACAAAACTACTCTTGAAGATTTATGTACATTTGTTGTCTATACATTCTCAATTGCCATTTACTTTTTAATCCAGTGCAGTTTGGAGCTTTTACAATCATTACTCTACTAAAACTATTCTCACCAAAATTACCAATGTCTTCATTGCTAAATAAGTGGAGAATTTTCTGACTTCAGATTAGCTTCTCTTGACCCTTTTGACCATTTCTTCCTTCTTAAAACTCTTCTTTTGTATCTGTGGCTCTCTTCATGTTCCTCCTACTTCTCTGTTCCATCCATCTCAGTATCCTTGTGGAATCTTCTCCTCTACCCTTCCCTTTGAATGTCAGAGTTGTCCACGGTTCTCTCTCTAGCTCTCATTTTACTCTAAAACTTTTGCTAGTATGACCTTACCCATTTTTAACCATATATACATATATGTATAGTATATATGCTTGTATGTATGTATATATACACATACATATGTATAAATATGCCAATAATTCTCAAATACATATCTCCAGCCTAGATCTCAATCTCCACATATTTCTAACATTCTACTTAATGTTTCCACTAGAATATTCCACAGAGACCTCAAACTCAGCACACACAGAATTCATTATTTTTTTCCAACAAAACCAGCCACTTCTTGGGATCCCAACTGCAATGAATGGAATTTCCACTCACCCAACTGCCCAAGCCAAAAACTTAAGTCTCATGACATTTTCCTTTCCATTAGCCTCCTAATCTAATCAAGCACCAAGCCCTGTTGACTTTAGCTCCTTAGTATCTTTCCAAGAATCCTCTCATTACCAGCCCCAATGCCACTTCTATCACATCATTAATCTCTCTTCTGGATAACTTTGTGAGGCAGATGCATATCATAAAGTTTGAAAGCATGGATGCTGGAGCCAGATTGACTGCATTCAAATCCCAGCTCTGCCTCTTACCACTGTACTACCTTGGAAAACTATTAATCTCTCTACTCTATTACAAAGCAAAGATGAGAGGAAAAAAACCCACAACTCACCTCATAATATTGCTGTGAGGATTAAATAAATTAACATATGTAAAGTGCTTTGGGAGAGTGCCTGGCACATAGTGAGCGCTCATTAAGTGTGAGCTATTATTAGCAAGACAACAGCCACCTGACTGGTTTCCCTTCCTCTAGCCTCACTGCTTTTCAATCTGTTCCCCAGTTGGCGTTCAGTGTCAACTTTCTAAAATGAAAATCAGAACGTGTCATCCCTGGCTTTAAATATTCAGTGTCTCCATCACTCATACACCATCCCTAAACTCTTCCAGACTGATATTTCCCCTATGAGTTCCAACAACACCTCTGTATACCCATATTATAGCACTTAGAAGATGGAATTTTATTTGCCTGCTCATTTATTTATCTGTCTTATAAAACTATAAGCAACTCAAGAGTTTCTTTTAATTATTGAGTCCACTTATCTACATTGCCAAGCACACAATAGGTATTCAATACATAGTCAATGAATGAATGAATTACCTGCTATGAATTCTGATTAAAAGAAAAATAAGAAAAACTTGCATTCTTCTGTGTATATTCAATCAATTGAAACCCAGAAACTCTGGGAAACAAATATTTTTCTGCATTAAAATTACCCATTTTATTGCATCAGCATTTTCTCTGCTGATTTACTACTGCGTGGGTAGTATTTGCAAAAGTTCCATTATCTCTTACATATTGTCTCAGGAATTCAAAATTAGAGTTATAACTTTTCTGGATTTTTCAATTAAAAATATTGCTTTTCTCTTGTTATTAAATTGATTTGAGATTCCCTGTTCAATGTGGAGCTAAAGAGGAAGAACTCTTGATGTAGACTTTAGAGTTTAAAGATCCCATCTTTTCCCTCCAACAAAAGTAATACCCAAATAAATTAAAAAGAATATGACTTAGGATGCTGGCCAAGATGGTAGGTTAAGAGGACCCTGAGCTCACCTCCCACTATGGGCAAACCAAACTACAACTATTTACAGAGCAGCTATCTATGAGAAATATGAGAAATACCTGAAGAATAGCGGAAAAGATTTCCCACACTAAAGATATAAAGAAATAACCCCAAGAAGATGGGCAGAAGGGGCACAGATACAGTACAGTCAAGACACACACCTCCAGTAGGTGACCCACAAATGGGAATATAATCACAATTGCAGAGGTTCTCCCCAAGGAGTGAGGGGTCCAAGCCATACATCTAGCTCCCCAGACTAGGGGAGCTGCCAGAGCCCCCAGAACATCTGGCTTTGAAGTCCAGTGAGGCTTGCAAATGGGAGAGGCAGAGGGATGTAAGAAACAGACTTCGCTCTTAAAGGGCACATGCAAAATCTCACATGCTCCAAGACCCAGTGCAGAGGCAGTAATTTGACAAAAGCCTCGGAACTTCCCTGGTGGTGCAGTGGTTAAGAATCCGCCTGCCAATGCCGGGGACACAGGTTAGAGCCCTGGTCCGGGAAGATCCCCCATGCCGCGGAGCAACTAAGCCCATGCCCCACAAATACTGATCCTGTGCACTAGAGCCCGCAAACCACAACTACTGAGCCCACGCACAACTACTGAAGCCCACGTGCTCTAGGGCCCACGTGCTGCAACTACTGAATCCCACATGCCTAGAGCCCGTGCTCAACAAGAGAAGCCACCACAATGAGAAGCCTGAGCACCACAACGAAGAGTAGCCGCCACTCAACACAACTAGAGAAAGCCTGCTGGCGGCAACGAAGACCCAACTCACCCAAAAAATTAAATTAAAAAAAAAAAGCCTGGGTCAGACCCACTTGCTGATCTTACAGAGCCTCCAGGAGAGGCAAGAGGTGACTAGGACTCCCCCTGGGGACACAGACACTGGTGGCAGCCATTTGGGGGAGCTTGTTTTACCACAGGACAATGGTGCTGGCAAACAAAAGTTTGGAATCCTCCCTCTAGTCTATTAGCAGAGAGGGGCTTACCCACCCACCAGCCACTTGGCAACAGTCCCAAGACCCCTGAAAGCTAAGGAGCCAGCCACATATGAATCCAGCCCCACCTACCAGAAGATGAAGATGAACCCAGAAATATGAGTAGGAATTTGCCTGGTAAAGAGCGGGAAGATGGATTTACACATGTGTGAGGAACTAGCAGAAATCTTATAAAGCTAGAGCAGAAAGAGCAAGGTAAAATAACAGATGAGGCAGGAGACGAAGTCAGCCACAAAAAGCATTTGAGCATTATGGAAAAGGCAATGAAAAGTCACTGGAAGGTGATCTGCAAAGGAAATCATCCAATAACTACAGTATGGAGACTAGATCAAAGAGAGAAAAGAGTAGAAGCAGAAGATGAATTTGGAAGGAAACTATTTCAGTACTCCAGATATGAGATGCTAGCATGGAGATGGTGGGATGCAGAGAAGAGAACATATTTGAGGCACATTTATGAGAGAGGATCCACAGGACTTAGTGAGGTACTGGAGATGGGTGGGTGAGAGAAAGGGAGAAGCCAAGGGTGATACTCAGGAGTCAGCATAAAGAGAGCAATAGGGGAACCACACACTGAACCTCTGCCATCAGCATATGATGGAAAATTACAAATAAAAATATTAAATGTGCTAATGTTTAGCAGCTAATACCACCAATCAATCAAATGATTTATGAGAACAGATGAATACATTTATAATGAAAATATTAACATTTGAGATGTAATATTAACATTCTAATGTAGAATATTAAAAGATAAGGACAGAGGAACATCTGCTCAAATTTTGAATATATGCACACAGAAGTATCTTGACATGCACAGAAGGTAGCACAGAAAACTAAAGCAGACATCCAGGAATTTAAATACAGAATGGGAATAAGAGTCAGTACTAAGGAGTCTTATAGAAGCATCTCTTTTAGTTAACCATGTTTTTAAACTTGGAGGAGTGCGGGTGTTAGAATAAGTGGGCAAGGATCAGGAACTCACCAGAAGAGAATCAAGGAACCACTCCCTTAAAATTCTGAAAACAAGGAATTTGTATCAGTGACAGTATCGAAATGAGTACACTAAAGAAGCTACCTTTTAAAGGAAATGAATTCAGGGCAGGAAGAATGTCCATTTTTGTTCCTCTAATCATCTATTACCTGTGAGAATATGATTTTCTGGAATTTGAAACAGAGGCTATAAATGCCTTCACAGTAACTTTTACTTACTACAATGTCAACTACTTTAAATCATTTTAAATATACTATTGAACGCAATTAAGAGTATATTCATCTTCGGAATAAAAATATCTTAAAGATTCTATAGAGGCAAAATGGAAGTAGAAAAGAAGAGATCTATTATTTTGTGTATGGGATAAAATATGGTCTTACATACCTTTTTTTTTTTTTTTTTTTTTTTGCTGTACGCGGGCCTCTCACTGCTGTGGCCTCTCCCGTTGTGGAGCACAGGCTCCGGACACACAGGCTCCGCGGCCATGGCTCGCGGGCCCAGCCGCTCCGCGGCATGTGGGATCTTCCGGGATCGGGGCACGAACCCGTGTCCCCTGCATCGGCAGGCGGACTCTCAACCACTGCGCCACCAGGGAAGCCCCTACATACCTTTTTGATAGATTTACTATTCCTATGATTCTCATCTATATCTTTATCACCTATATTTTGGAGATCACTGTCTACTAAAAAATTACATTCATTACATATTAATTTATTCCTTTCCCTATCTTTATTCATCAAAAGCCTTTGTGGCTGCCAATCAGAACCACCAATGAGCACGAATAATCACCCCGAATTAATGTAACTCCATACAAAAGTAAAGAACCGGCTTGGCATTTTAGTCAGTTTGTGCAAGTTTACACATCTTCAATTTCCATTAGGCTTTCTAAAATACTGAAAGTAGCTTACAAATCCCCATTACTAACTTTCAGGACCCCAGTTGGGACAATGCCGCCATAAGGTTGGTATAGCCATAATCCAAGTGTGTTACTGTGCACTGGCTTGTAAGTGGTGATAAACTTCCCCAGGAGACAATGGGGAAAAGAGTTTCTCTGCAGTTTCGCAAAATCTTATGACAGTCTGCAAGGACTACAGAGAAAATCTGCATTATAACACACTAGGGTATCCCTAGGTGATATGAGTTAAAATTCTTTAATCAGTCATTTGAATAGTCACCACACAGAAAAAAGTAGCACTTTCTTGAGAAATTAATGCTATTGTTCCATTATTCCAACAATCTAAAAGATGAAAGACTGGCATTTAAAAAAACTGCATTCATTTGCAAAATATTTTCTTCAATGGTTCTGTCATTATCAAGATGGAAGGGTAGAATGGTTTGAAAATCTTGTTTGAAGTTTGTCTGACAATGATCTTGATGATTCAGAGAAATAGAAGCAAAGCTAGCTGAAGTATTCAGAAGGTTGCCTGGATCTGCCATTACACATTTTTCTCTTTCACTCTATAAATTAAGTGGTTCCTCATCCAGGATAAATATATGGCACCATGATATGGAATGAGGAATCAGAATACTTGTTTCAAGTCCAAGTTCTACTGTCAAATAGCTGTGTCACCTTAAACAAGTCACATAAAGTCCATTGGCCTTAGTTTCCTCATCCATTAAATGTAAGATTAACTCATCTCTAAATTCCTTTTAATTCTAAAGTACTAACTATGCTTATTTTAATAGGGAAAAAAAGTATTCAGTTTTAGCGATCAAGTATATTTAAAAGCAAACCAAATCCTAAATGTCAACTGAGGAACTGAAGTATTATGTTTTCCCATCACTCACTGCTTTCTAACCAAGCCTATATTTCTAACTCAAGAATTATATTCCATGAAGTCACTGGGTGTTTTGCTGATAAAAAGAGTAATGACAAATATTTCAGGTGTGAAATTCAGTTAAACAATTGCATTTCCACTTGGAATACACATACTTCACAACTTCAGAACCCATTATAACTTGTACCTACTACATGTTTACTCTGTCAATTATAACCTTTTGAAAATTTAACTTTAAAATTTTACTGTCGATAAAACTATAGTTGAACCTAGATAATAAAGCACTTAAAAAGATTATTCTTGAAAAAAGTACTTGGTACCCTAAAATAAAGGTGACTATAGTTGTAAAGCCAATGCCCGCTCTAGGCCTGTTCATATTATAATCATAGTCTCTCTTGTCTCTATCTATCTCTCTAAACTGATACAGAGCAATTATCTCAGGTGACTAAAGGTGACTGGGCATTGCTTCTTACTCTGATGTCCCAAGGTTAACTATTATGATCTTCCCCAGCAGGCTTGAGTGTCCTCATTGGCTAGCCAAGCTTGGAGATGAGCAGCTACTTTCACAGGAACCAGGTCCTGGATGAGAAAAAGTCTGGATTCCTAGTGAGAGCCTACTTCCTGTTAAAGTCCATAATTTTATTTAGAATTTTCTCTCACTGTGACCTCAGGTACCTAGATCTTGCCTGAGTTTTAACTGCCTGGATCCAAGACTTATTTTTATACCCTTGTTTCTTAAATTAGTGTGCTAACCACTTCTGTGTACAAGGGTTAAACCAAAAAAAGTATGTATAACCATAGGATAAATAATGATGCAAATTCCTAGAGAATCAAGCCTTGTCTTGATAGCAATAGAAAAATGTTTTTATTTAAACAAATGTGGACATACTATGAAGTATAGCATACAGCAAAATATAAATGATTTTTAAAAATTAAACTTGAGATTTCAAAGTATTTCATTTTTGTATCAAGCAAGATTCTCTGATTGTGTTTATTGATTCACCTCACCTATTAGGGATATTTCAGGAGAATATTTTTGGGGGTGGGCAATGACTTACTATATTAACAACTCCTTCTCCCATGCTTTTACAATTCTTTGGGGACATTACTCACATTGCATTTCAATTATCTGATTGCATGCCAAGCTCCTTTACTTTGCTGGCTAAACAAAGATAAAGTCAAAATCCCTGACAGCAAATTCCCCTAGTGACAAAATGAATTGCTGTTATTTACAAAATGGGACTCAATCTAAGCTAATGTAAGTGCCATCTTGACTAAATCAGCTCACTTTGACATTATGTAGGATTATGAAATATAATTTACATATATTTCAAAAGACTGCAGTGTCATCTTTTTAATGATCTGGTCCTATCAGGCAATATATTAAAATTTCTTTAAATAATGTGATCTTAGTGCTGACATTATGGAATTTAAAGATTTTTAAAAATAGAAAATTATTTCAGAAAAGCAAGCACAAATGTAAAAGCAAAATTTTTTAGTCAAGCACATGCAGTTGATGATTATCAAGTTCACAAAAACTGCTGACATGTTTTCTAGTTTAAATCACTACACTGGGACAAAATATTGAAATTCTTTAGTGAGAATCAATATAAAGTAAAATATTAGTTTGCACTGTACCATTAGGAGAAAAGAAAAAAAGAAATTTCCATTTTCAAAGTGAAACTTAAAGAATGTGAACCACAGCATACGAATCACAGCTTGTTTTCATAGTAGAAAAGAAGTAGAATGCAGATATTCTACCTTTTCAATTGACTCTTTGCAGATAGACATAATCAATCCCTTGGTTATAGAAAGGACTGTCCCATAAAGAGGCTCTGATCTGCTGCTCTGATCTGTCTTTCTACTTAGTGCATAACTCTGGGAAATGCAATTTGGTATAATAAAAAAGCTTCCTGAGAATAGCCACCACTGGGTACTAAAACATATAACTAAATGGCTTCTCCAAACCACAGGGTTTCAGGTCTGATCTGGATACAGAGAGATGGCCTGGGCTATGTGGGGTCTCAAGTCCAACCAAGAGCTATGATTTAGTCATGTTTCACTTTCAAATTTATTATCATTTTCTTAAACTTAACATATATTCTTAGCCCACAAGAGTGGGTAGCTGGTCAAATGCTCACAAGTTGTTTCCATAATATCTCTCTTATAACAATGATGCTTTGGCAAAAGTGATCAATGGGTGTTTGTTGTACAAATATTATGGATCACACACTGATTACTATTGAACTATTTACTTTCCTGTATTCAGATTTCTTCAAGGTCCAAACAAACTATATTTAGTTCATGGAGAAATAACTAATAAATGCTTATTTTCATGGCTACTTTTGGGGATTCCAGGAATCTCATTTGACGTTTGTTACTTCAAAAGCGACTTTAATGATGCCAAATTTATTCTGTGCGTGTGTCAAAGTAAAAGCTAACAATTAAATAAGCCAGATTATTCTGACTTGTGGAGCTGCAACAGGTCCAATACCGACTCTAAATGTCACATTCAAGAGAAATGAATTCAGGTTATTGAAGCTCAGAATCCCCAAAAGGTGAAAACTTACATCAATAGAAATTCTTTCCACACCTATACAGAAAAGGCACAACTGGTGTATCAAGTTCATCACTTTGCCATTATGCATTAGGAGCATTCAATTCCCCTACAAAGAACACAGTGAAAACCTCATCGACTTATTCACCAGCCTCATTGGGACACAGGGAGGTGGAAGTGAAGCCAGAAAGGGAAGGTAAAAACATTCTCATGGAACAAAAGTGCTAGACAGAGAGCACGTGATTCTTTTCACACAGAGCTTCCCAACTGCTAAAATGTCCAGTTCCCTCTTTCTAGCGGGTCCTATTTAAAACAGAAACCCAGTGTTACTAAAGCAGAAAAAAATGGAAGTCAAACTGGCACCTGCAAGAAAGTTTTGAAAGTAAAATGCTAAGAACATCTGGAGCCAGTTAAAATATATATATATGGAAGCATAAAATGCCAACAGCAATTGGCATAAAGTATACCGAGCTTGGAATACCTTTGTATGAAGTTTAAAGCTAAAAATGTACTCTTGATAAGTTTCCATAGATATACTAAGTCACTCAATAAGAAGTTTATCAAAGAGTCTACAAGGAGTACTCCATAAAAGATAAAGAGTGTGGGTGTTTTCTTTTTTTCAAGCGTCTTCATTATTTGAAGTAAATTTATAATGCTAGATGTCTCCCATTGTATCCCTTCAGAAAACAGTGATGCTGGAAACAGCTTACATCGCTAATGTTATAAAGTAGAGGAGAAGCAGGCTGCTTCACCTCACAATGCAAGTTGTGAGTAAACTCATATTAGTTAAGGCAAAGTTAGCAAGAATAATTATCAGGATTCCTACAACCTACAAACCAGGCCATTTTGAATAATCCTATCTTCCAATCCAGTTGGTTTATTAAAAATTCATTTTTCCCCTTGTCAGGTCTTTCATATTTTGGCAAGTGTTGGTTTTTTCCTCTCATTATGTAGGTGATGGCCACAGTTTTATAAGCAGTGCACAGCTGCCTCATTATTCTGTTCACTAATGCAAAAAGATCTGTGGGGGCTTCCCTGGTGGCGCAATGGTTGAGAGCCTGCCTGCCAATGCAGGGGACACGGGTTCGTGCCCCGGTCTGGGAAGATCCCACATGCCGCGGAGCGGCTGGGCCCATGAGCCATGGCCGCTAAGCCTGTGCGTCCGGAGCCTGTGGTCCGCAACGGGAGAGGCCACGACAGTGAGAGGCCCGCATACCATAAAAACAAAACAAAACAAAGCAAAAAGATCTGTGGACCATACGTCCGTGCCTGGGTGCCAAAGGTGCATGCTGGTCCTCAGAACAAGCCTAGTAAAACTAAGTTTAAGGAATCGAATCCTCCAACAAGACACTCCCCGAGTCATGGTGGGCAGACCCAGTGTAAAACACAAGTTGGTGGTAGATTGGGCTAGAAAAGAAGATAGCTGCAAATAGAACTTTAAAAGGTAAAAAATATGTATATCAAAATGATAAATTATAGAAATAAGTAAGATGTAGAAAATGCATAACACTGTCTTTGATCTAAACGTAGAGTTTCTGCCAGTGAATAAAGTGAAACATTGATCCATCCTAGGTACTCAGCCTTTACCCCTTAGCAAGACCCCTTCCTCACTTGAGTATGTATTCATGTGTTGAGAGGTGCCTGAGTTCATGGTGAAGATTTCTTAATATGGAAGTCAAAACAGACATATGCCTCATAAGCAAGCAGATTTATTTTACCTTTGGATTTTTGCCAACTGAGGCCTTTAGAATTAAAATGAATATGATTTCCATAGGACAGCTGCAAATCTGTCTAGCAAGTAGAACAAGAGCAAGAAACGGGGGAGGAGAGGCAATCAAGCATTATTTCTAAGCTGAGCCTTGAAAATCCATAACCTGACCAAAAAGGCAGCAAGACCAGCTATGTAATTTGTGGGACCCAGTACAAAATAAGAATGCTGAGCCCCTTACTCCAAACTTAAGAAATCATGACAGGAAGAGCAGAGCATTGAAGCTAGTGCGGGGCCCTTCTAAGTGCAGGACTCCATGAGTGCCCTAGGAGAGGGCATCCTGGGTGGACAAATGGTATATGTAAAGGCTCAGAATGCAGAAGGAGTGAATGGCAGGAAAGAAGCAGCCCAGTAGTAGGGAAGAACTCCAGTCTCGTCGAGGATGGCAGAGAGTAGCGAGATTCCAAAGGAGATGAAGCACACAAGCAGGCTGGCCTGCCGTAACACCATAGTTGTCAAAAGTAAACAATGAGACAGTGGATCAGAGAAAGACAGTTTGTAACTCACGGCACAGCAGACAAGCAGCAGTATCAGCATGGTAGCACCATCTCCCTTGTCCTCAAATCCCACAGAGCGATGTGAAGTCCTAGATTGCAGCTACACTTGCAGTGGGTTGCCCAGCAGTTGAGGAACTCAGGGCTAAGGGCTCAGCAACTTTTATAGCAAGCAGTAAACAAGCCAGTCCCCCTCCCCCGAGCAGAGCAGTCACATGACAGTCATGGCATTGGGATTGCCTTAATTGCTTACCCAACCAGCTACAGAAATGGCTCAGGATTCGAGTACGTTAGGCCTTGTATTTTCACATATCCGGGGGTCCTTGGTGGACTGCCTCTCCGAACAAACAAGAGAAATGCATGTGCCCTTGAAGCAGGATCTCTGTTGTAGGTTGTGTCTGCTAAGATATGCATAAGTCCTAACCTTCGGTACCTGTGAATGTGACTTTATTTGAAAACAGGATCTTTGCAGATGTAATCAAGTTAAGATGAGGTCATACTGAATTAGGGTGAACCATAATCCAATGACCGGTATCCTTGTCTGAAGAGAGGGACAGAAACACACCACATGATGATAAAGGCAGAGACTGGAGTGATGTATCTACAAACCAACAGTACCAATGATTGTCAGCAAATGCCAAAGCTAAGAGAAAAGCAAGAAACAGAATCTCCCTGGATTAGTCTGCTTGGGCTGCCGTAACAAAATACCATAGACTGGATGGCTTAAACAACAGAATTTTTTCTCACAGTTCTGGAGGCTGGGAAATCTAACATCTCTCTCTCTCTTCCTCTTCTTATAAGGCCATCAGTTCTACGGGATTGGGGCTCCACCCTGATGACTTCCTTTAACCTTAATTTCCTTCCAAAGACCCTATATATGCATATAGTCACAATGGGGATTAGGGCTTCAATATATGAATTAGGGGGCAGGGTATACAATGCAATCCATTGCACTCTCTCAGTGCCTCCAAAAGGACCCAACCATGCTAATACCTTGATTTCAGACTTCTAGAATCCAGAACTGTAAGGCAATAAATTTCTGATGTTTTAAGCCATGCTGTTTGTGACACTTTGTTACAGCAGCCCTAGGAAATAAATACCATTTCCTTTGGTATGCTCAGAAGAAGATAGTAATTATACCTCTAGTATATTGAGGCAGAGAATCGATATCAAGCTGTATAACTATGAATTCCTTACAGACCTAACCTGGTTGTTTATTATAATTCTGTTTGCATATTTACTTTGGGACACCCTTGCCTTAAATGGAAGTGTCCTTGACCCTATGGACTGAATGTTTGAAGAGAAATTTGGAGCTGTTGCCAAGATCTCTTCATACCCAAATGACAGGAGGATGAGAACAACTTAGCAACCTTGACCAGTTAGGCATACTCCCCCTAAGGCAAATGAAACTCACCAGATGTAAGTCCCTCTCTGAAATAAAATAATTAACAGGCACCAAGGATCAGAACACTAAACTACAGTTTGAGTACACACTTCAAGCAGCAAGCTTGTCTATCCTACATTTTCCTTTTGGTAAACTGCCATTCCCACTGACAGCCTCAGTTAATAGGATTGGACCCTGACGCCATGTTTCTATCACGTTCTACCAACCCTGACCACACTAGATGAAGCTAAGGCTCAGACCTCTGGTCTGTGGGCCGAGACTTATTCTCTCTTCTCAGGGTTTCAAACTAAGACATATAAATTGGAAAGCAGTTGGAAATAGCCTCTGGATCTAGATGTTCTCATAAACTTAGAAGCTGGGGCAACCATGCTCAGACAATGTATACTGATGACCAACAAGACTACATCTGTAGCAAAGGACAGCCTATGAAAGTAAAGTGGGTAAGGGAGGAGTTTCTTGGTTTTTGTTGGCACTTCTGCTCTTGGGTCTGATTTTTGTTGATGCTCAGTGGTACACTGTGATTTTGTTCCTCTGAAATATCCCTCTTTCTTCATAATAAAACACCCTTACACTATTTTAATGGAATTTCTATTTCTTCTAAGTAAATATCTTATTTCCTTGATAGAGAAGATATACTTCCCCAGTACATCTCAAGAGTGTCTGGAAAGATTTCATTTTTAAGGAAATGGTTCCTCAGAAGGGGCACTACTATAAATAACATTCTAGTGGGTAGGGAGGAGAGAGCCACTCTGAGCTGGCCAACAGTAGAGGGAATAGGGCACCAGGAGAGCCACTGCCAAAGGAAACAGGCTCCACTTGGCTGCCTAGCCCTATGAGAACTACAGCCAATGAGAGACGCTGTGAGCCATACTGATCTAGTACAGCCAAGAACTTATCACTAGGTACATCATATGATTTGCAACTTTTCTATCTCAGGGTGAGGTGTTGTGGGAGAATGGGGACATCTCCCTTTTCAATTTAAGAGCAGAAGTTAAGAGATTATTGTTCTTTTGTTACCTTTCTCATTGAGGAGGGAGAAATAACACTGGCCTTCTAGGAAAACGATGCAGTTTAAGGATGAGAAAACTTTGAGTCAGAACTTAAGCCACTGGCCAAGATTCAGTTCCTGTATGCAACGGACTATAGACTGGACTGAATTTATGAGGTCCTTGATTTCTCCTTAAGTGAAAATTAAGAACTAATGCATTAATTCACACATGTGATTGCTCCATTACAGACATGCAAGGTGACTGTACTATTGAACAGGCATCAAGGTCACCACGTTGAACAGGGTATTATCAGGACGTAAGTCAGATACGAAGATTAAGGGAACGTTCTAGTATTAGAACTTGAAAGATGGAATAGGCTACAAGTAGAAACCCAAGACTCAAAAATTCCTAATTATACTGTCTACTGAAGTGAGGACAATTTGAAATAATTTGTACTCTATCAGGATTTTCACTTTTTTAGCAGGAATCCATTCATTTTCTTGATGCGTGTTCCACAAATTGATATTGACGTTTTCTTTGAAATCTGAGCCCTGGGCTGGGATCAGTTCAAAGGGCATGAAACCTGTCTGCTATGTCACTCTCTCAGCAGGGAGCAATCCTTACTTTCTGCCATTGTTTGCTAGAAAAAGAATAATAAACCCTGTACTAGAGTCTACGTTAGTTATTCACGTAAGAGATTTGCTGAACACAACATAAAGTTTGTTTTTCAAGGAGTATCTGCCAGAGATGTTAGGAAATAAATATACATGAACAGTTTTCCACAATGCCAGCCATGCACTAAATCTAAAAATCAAATGGTTCTATGAATCTTTCAAGCCTTTGCAGTCTAAAAGCTCCAAATGAAACAAATAATTTTTCCCATCAAGTATGTAATCATCAACTACATGCAATTAATAGTATTATTTGAAATTATCTTGCAGTGGCTCCACCTTGTGACAAGGGCACTCATTTTTGAGATGCTTCATCAGGACGGGGGAAAGTAAAGAAGTAAAGAAATGTTGACTTGTCTCCGTACCGTGGCCTTTTTTTCTTCAAATCAAAGCCATCATCCAAATAACCAAACTAAACAGTGCATTTTAAGAAGAAAAGGAGGCTTTGGGAGTAACCTATAAGCTTCATATTAAGTATTCACTTTATAAACTTAAAGATAAAAATGGAAGTACAAAAAAAATGATTCTTTTGGGATAAAAAAGATGAATTACAGATAGTAAAAATAGAATATCTAGTCTTTTACTTTTTTCCTAATGCATCAAATTAATGCATCTTTCAATTTAATTAAGTCTGTGAGTTCCTTTTTTTAACTATTGTTCTGAAAACATAAATCCTGCTGAAATGGAATAAGAGTAGGTTAGAAAATCTCAGTTGCTCAATGGTGGAGAAAAAAATGGCAACAGGATACAAATGACACTCAACAGTCCTTAATTCTTTTTTTTTTTTACATCTTTATTGGAGTATAATTGCTTTAAAATGGTGTGTTAGTTTCTGCTGTATAACCAACTGAATCAGCTATACATAAACATTTATCCCCATTTCTCCTCCCTCGTGTCTCCCTCCCACCCTCCCTATCCCACCCCTCTAGGTGGACACAAAGCACGGAGCTGACCTCCCTGTGCCATGCGGCTGCTTCCCACTAGCTATCTAATTTTACATTTGGTAGTGTATATATGTCCATGCCACTCTCTCACTTTGGCCCAGCTTACCCTTCTCCCTCCCTGTGTCCTCAAGTCCATTCTCTACGTCTGTGTCTTTATTCCTGTCCTGCCCCTAGGTTCTTCAGAACCATGTTTTTTAGATTCCATATATATATGTGTTAGCATACAGTATTTGTTTTTCTCTTTCTGACTTACTTCACTCTGTATGACAGTCTCTAGGTCCATCCACGTCACCACAAATAACTCAATTTCATTTCTTTTTATAGCTGAGTAATATTCCATTGTATATATGTGCCACATCTTCTTTATCCATTCATCTGTCAGTGGACACTTAGGTTGCTTCCATGTCCTGGCTATTGTAAATAGAGCTGCAATGAACATTGTGGTACATGACTCTTTGTGAATTATGGTTTTCTCAGGGTATATGCCCAGTAGTGGGATTGCTGGGTCATATGGTAGTTCTATTATTAGGTTTTTAAGGAACCTCCATACTGTTCTCTATAGTAGCTGTATCAATTTACATTCCCACCAACAGTGCCAGAGGGTTCCCTTTTCTCCACACCTTCTCCAGCATTCATTGTTTGTAGATTTTTTGATGATGGCCATTCTGACTGGTGTGAGGTGATAACCTCATTGTAGTTTTGATTTGCATTTCTCTAATGATTAGTGATGTTGAGCATCCTTCCATATTTGTCAGCAATCTCTATATCTTCTTTGGAGGAATGTCTAATTTAGGGCTTCTGCCCATTTTTGAGCAATCCTTAACTCTTAATGTAGGGTAACATTTGAAGATTAATCCCCAAATAGCTTTGAGAATCACTAAACCTAAATATATTGGAATGACAGCACCCGATCTTAAGTTAAATTTTAATAAGACAGGAAAAAAGGATTGATGTTTACTTCATACAGTGCACACAAAACTCATAACATGTAGGTATGCAAAATTAAAACATCCCTGAGGAACTGTCCCTCATATTTTAGTTTAGATTTCAGTGGTCTTGACATGCTTGTATATCAGTCACAAGTAAATGTTATGCTCCCTCAAATGCTCATTCCAGATTCTTCGCCTATTTTAAGAAGCCAATTTTTAAAAAAATACAGTCTCATTTTTGTTAAATTAAACCCTCTAAAAAGGAATGGCAAGTCTCTATACATCTGCCATCTTCTTTATTCTCTGTGAGGTCTATAGAATAAAGTTAATTCCATTTCCACAGTGAGTAAACATCAAATGAGATGGTCTTTTGTTCCCTTTTAGTAACAAATTTTAATATTTCCTGCAGGCGTTTATCAGGAAAGTGCCTCTGTTAGGTCATTTCTGCCAAGTCAGAAGTAAAGAGACTGGCTAGGAAGGCTGAGATCAAGAGGTCTATTGCAGTGGTATTTCCACTGGGGACACAGCAGCCATCTTCCTACTCCCTTCATTGATGCGCCTCAAGGCTTAGTGACAGCAATCTTGGGAACAAGGTTCTTAATTTCTTTCACCCGTTTGCAGAATTAATCATCATGCCAGAAACTTTTGCCCAGTATAGTTATTTTGACTGAAGTAGTCTATGCCTTACCAAGGGTATATTACTACTTACATCTAGGCAGCTCTGGTTCACTCAATAGATTTTGAACCCACCTTCAAAAATAGTTCTTGTTGACATAATTTGATGATTTGGAAAATTATTTATTAGGTCCCAATTATCTTTAAAAAGAACTAGGGCCTCCCTGGTGGCGCAGTGGTTAAGAGTCCGCCTGCCGATGCAGGGGATACGGGTTCGTGCCCCGGTCTGGGAGGATCCCATATGCCGCGGAGCGGCTGGGCCCGTGAGCCATGGCCACTGGGCCTGCGCATCCGGAGCCTGTGCTCCGCAACGGGAGAGGACACAACAGTGAGAGGCCCGCATACCGCAAAAAAAATAAAAAATAAAAAAATAAAAAAATAAATAAAAAGAACTGTGAGTCTTAAAATTAATAAAATATTTGGGGTCTCTAATTTGAGTTCATTTGCCTGGGATTTTCTGGGAGCCAGGTCTGGACCAACATGGTATAAATACCAAAAGTAGGATCTAAACTACTCAGAAATTGAGTGTAAACATACACAATCTCATTTTGCATCATTGGCCAGTGTTCCTATTCAGGGAAAGGGAAATAAACTTGAAACCTTTTGATTATACAATTTGTAGATTGTTCCAATTCACAAGTCATTAATAACTGAGGAAAGACCATGCACTGCATATCTATGAATATAATGGTAATCAGTTCAAATCTCATTTTTGTCTGTTTTCCATTTCTCAATTCATTTATTATGTAAATATGTACTAAGTTCCTGACTACGGGCCAGGCACTGATGTAGGCAATAGAGATGCAGCAGCAAATAACACACACAAGTCCCCTACAGTCATGAAACTTACATCCTGCAGGAGGGATGCTGATAAAAAACAAGTTAAAGACTAAGCGATATAATTTTAGAAAATGTTCGATGCTGTGAAGAAAATAAAACACAGGATGTGCTAGAGAGTTAAGAGGTGAGTGTAGCTTCGCTTGGGGGTCAGAAACAGCTCTCAAGGGAAATGACATTGAACTGAGATTGAATAACACGAAGTAAGTGCTCATGGATTCAGTGTTCTGGGCAGAGAGAACAGGAAGTGCCATCCTAGGGTAGAATGAATTTGGCACATTCAAGGAACAAAAAGAACCTCTGAATGACTAGATCTAGTGAGAAGGGGTGGGGAAGAATGGCTGGAGATGAAATCAGAAAAATAAGCAGGAACAGATTAGGTAGGGTCTTGTAAGCCATTGTAAGGAGTTGGATATTATTCTAAATACAATGAAAAGCTACTGGAGGAATCTAATTAAGGGAATTATACGATGTGATTTACATTTTTAAATTTCCTTCCAGCTTCTGTCACTAGAGAAGTGGTTCACACCAAGTTTTCTATTCCAGTGGGCTGAGAGCTCAGGGGAACTGGGACTTCTCTGGACTGAGGTGACCTAAGGCTCCCTCACTCTCCCTGTACTGTTTAAGGATACTTCATTCAGTACCTATACATCATGGCTGAGGCTAGCTACAGCCTACTCTCCAGGCATGAGGAGAGGCCTCCGGTCATTATTCCTGCCACTTTAAGCCATGTCATTTCATGAAGTAAAGTACCAACAGTACAAGGAAACCCACCCATTGGACAGTGTAGCTGGACTACGCTGAAGTTTGACTGTAATAGACAACTATAAAATGCAGAAGAAACCCAGTCTGCAAAGAGCAGAGAGATAATCAATCCTGGTTTGCAGCATTCCGTGATTGCACCAAGAATTCGCAAGTCTATTTGTACTGAATGTAAATGTGAAACTTTATGGATCATTGCCTAGCAAAGGGGAAAAGTGCTTTGTCACATACAATATTTCTGATTGTTGTTTGTTTGGAACATGAAGTGATTGATATTTCCTAATGCCTATTGTTTAAAAGGCACACTTTTATGGGCTGTAGTCCTGTAAATGATCTTTCTTAATGGTCATGAGTTCTCAACAAGCTGAAGCAGACAAGGAAAAACAAACCCCCAAGGTGAAATAAGCCTATAGAGGCCAACCTCAGAAGAGGAAAAGGAAAATAGTAATGATTACATGTCAGGCACTTCTTAGAGCTATGTCATTTCATTCATATAAAAAACCCTATCAGTGAAGGATACTCTCCCATTATTAGAGGTAGAGAAACTAAGGCCAAGAGATGTTACAGAACTTGATCAGTACCATAAAAAGAGTCAGCATCAGAGCTGCGTCTGTAGTCACAGCTAGACCTGAATACAGAGCCTGAGTTCTTTCCATAGCATCAAGCACAGTCAACGCCAAAAGTAAAGAAACTAGATGTTACATTCTGAGGGAGTGAAGCAGATGAATCTCTGAAGAACCCACGTACCAAATGAGCCCACGCGCTCCTCCAAGCGACCTCCCATTTCCAACATGGCTGATCTTCGCTGCTACCAAGCTTGCAGGACAGAACTACTGTGAAGGAGGCAACTTATGCAGGGTACCTCCCTCAGCCCCCTTTTTGGATCTTTCTCCTACCCAGCGATACCTTCATGTTTCCTTTGTTTTCATGTTTTCTTGGCCCACACAATTACTAGCCACTGCTCTCAAATTCTTCATTCATGTTACAATGGAAATGACTCACAACAAGCAGACAAATCTAAAAGATTTACGAGGATGAACGATTTAAAGTATTAAAGTTAATCTCTGTATATTTTCAGAAATCAGTCAGTAGGTAGGGGTAACCTGCAGAGAACCAGGACCTGTCTCGGGTCCTGAAATCAACCTGCACAGAGGGGACCTCTGGCATGCCTAAAGTAGACTCTGGTCCAGTAATTGCCCCATCAAAGCTTATCTGCCTATCTCCTACTTCTCTCCGCTCGAGCCAGCCCTTCCAAACATCAGCTGTCCTTTTCTATCCTGTAATTTGGCTACCGCCATGCATCCCAACCAAAATTCTCTCCTTCCTCTTCTTCACCCAAACCCTATTCATCCTCACAGCTCTTGTGCAGGACCAGCATCTTTTTAAGTAATAAACTTAATTATTACATACATGTTCAGTATTAAGACTCAAAATTCAGAAACATGCAAAGAAAATTTTTAGATCAATGTGATTCTATCACTGAGGTAACCATTTCTAATAAGCTTTACCTGTCCTTAAGCCTTTGCTGATCATTCCAGCTCTCTCAATCAATCTCTCCCTTTCTTCTCCTTTTCTCTCTCTCTCTCTCCCCCTCCCTCCCTCCTCTCTCTCCTTCCATCTCTCTCCTTTGAACTCCTTCAGTTTACTGACTATAACAAGCAGTTTCTCATATATCTATTCAGTTACTCTTTTAACAAATGTTTATGAAGCCCACCTATTTTATATCAGACATCATGTTAGACTCCAGGGTGGTAAACAGGACAGATATGGTTTCTACCTGCATAAAATTTACAGTCTATTGCTTATAATTATGACTTACTACTTAATATATCTAACTTACTGATTTAACAATCTGTGCATCTTGTAAGTGTATATTGTCTCCCAAGTGAACTGAAACTCCTTAGGGTCAGAAAGCTCATAATGTCATTATGATCAAACATATAGCCAGTTGTATTTATTACCATGCCCAAAGGATACAAAAAGGCATAAAAGTGCACTTTTCTTCGTATCAAAAACAGCTTCAATTACATGGGACAAAAGCCCTACTAATGAATGCATTGTTGATTTATGAACCTTCTGTTAAATTCTATTTCATTCCATACTAGATCATATTAATTAAAATACATAACAAAGGAAGATTTTACCTTGAGGCTTACAATTTATAGGCTGATTAGGCAGAAATGAAGTCAACTCCGTATTAACATGGTTGCTAAGCGGGGTAAAATAAAAAACTATTATCTGATCAGACACAATAAAAAGATGGGAAATTACAGTAAAACTAGGTGGCATGTGTTTAGAGTGTGTAACATAATAACTGACTTGAACAGTATCTGGCACAGAATGGATGCTCTAAAATACTTGCTGGATGAATAGATGATGAAGGAGCACTGAACTGTGGGCTAGGTGACTGGGTTCTAATTCTGGTCTTGCCTCTTCAGATAAATCCCTTTACCTTCATGGGCCTTAATTTCACATACAGAGAGGGGCTTGGATTATTCACATGCAATTCTTGAATAGTAAGTGCATAGCAACCACCACAAGTAATATATTTGTTGTGACATATTTTGCTAAACTCCTCCTAACAACCAAACACAGATAAATACATATTCTTTATGTGAATAGACAATTCTTAATTGCAATGGTATATACAAATCAATTGTATGTATAGAACACACATTATGATGAACAAAGTAGAGCATCTTTGGGGGTATTAATAGCACCACTTTCCACTCTCAAAATTATCCTGATTCATTTAATAAATTATATTGAGATTCTATTATATAAGACCACATGATGATTTACATATCAGCACATTGGCCAATTAGCCCCACATAAGCTCTGGCAAAAATAATTAAACTACCAGTGATTTCAGAACTATTTGTGTAATGTCATCAGAATCTTATTTGTATAATTATGCTAATAATTATGTACATTTTTCCAGTTCTAATAACTTCTTTCCCTATATCCTGTATACACATTTAACTACCTTTTGACAGAATCCATTATATTATGTTTACTGCAATTGGTTTCTTTGGCAATTTTCGGGGGTGTAGGTATAAGCTAAAATAAGAAACAATCTCTCAAGCGGTTTGGACTTCCAATTAGCAAAAGGATAAAATGTTGAAATTAGGATCATTTCTCAGGAGATGGTGCCCTTCTTTGTTAACCAGCATAGACCTAGAATTTTTTAATGCATATACTCCACTGTGGCTTTGGAAATATTTAGATACTATTTCCTGTATTTTAAGTTCTATATCTAAAATCTTCATAAATGTTTCTAGACAAATAGTAATAGATATTCATGCCAATGGTACATGGGATGAAATCCACCACCATCCCACCAGGCTAAACTGATCTGTTTCTGGTTTTGTTTGTTTGTTTTTGATATCATGGTTAGTTCATGAGCAGTCAATTAGTACACCTGTGCTATCAATCAGATCAAACCAATGGTCAGGCAAATTATCTAGAAACAATGGATTATACAACAAAGAAAGTGTAGACTCAACTCAGATACTATAGAAATAGGTCAAAAACATCCACAACAAGATACATACTATTAAAAATAACTGTTCAATGAAAACAATTTTTATTTCCCTGTTGGCCTTTCAATAGGAATCATTTGTATTCATTCTCTGTTGGAATTTCCAGAACTGCTCTTTCATTTCCAACCCATTCTTTATCAGTAGCCATACTTTAGTTTTAGACACCAAACTGCATCTGGTGCTCTTAACCATAGTTTGTCTGGCTGCTTAATGTGCTTGCAGAACTGCTATCCTGGGCCACCCCTGAAAAAGCATAAACTGCTAGGGTATCACATGGGAAACCACAGCTAAGTTGTTAAATGGCTAAACGGCAAAAGATGGCTAGATGGCAAAACAAATGACCTTGTCACTGAATAAGTAAACAATCTATTTGTTTGACCAAAAGAAAAACCAGTCACACCAACTTGTGGTTGCATGATAGAAAAAATAAATAAATTTAACCTTGTCCTTTGCAGCAGGTTCTGATGATTAGGAAGCTGTCGCAAAGGACTCAATTATCAGACTCCAGGAGAACTCATTTTCAAATACTACCTGGAAGGTTAGAAGCTGATGCTTACAATTAATAGACTAGCCCTTCTAATTTTCAGTTGAAAATTAATACTAAGTTTGCCATAACACATATGACAGGGTCATGCATATAGTAGATGCTCAACTGGATGTTAACTGAGGACCAAAATTAGTCTGGATAGAAACTATCCAGATAGATAGTAAAGAGTGCCTGCTATCGCCATTTTCCTCCATTTCACAAAATATTAAGTACCTAGTTTGCTTAGCAGAAGCTTGCTACATTACTCTCTCTCTGTGAAATTGCAGCCGAAATAAAATATCCCAGATAAATGTTTCTTGTGTGTCTGTTATTCTTAAGCCTTTCTACAATGTCACATTTAAACAAGACTGTTAGGTCATGCACACCTGTTTGAGTCACAAGGTACTACAGAGTTCCAGATTATACCAGGAAAGGACAAAAACAGTATTAAGTGAATGTCATAGAATGGGGAATTCTACATAACCACAAATTCTAATTAACAAAATGTCATCTATATTTATACTTATACACATAAGTGCATTTATATATGTATATACATATATATGCAGTTTACACTTGAATTTAACACTAAACATATATTGAACACGGACAATTTTTCTTTGACTATAAAACATGTCAAAATCTTCCAAAATCTTGAGATTATCATTTTGAAGATCAGTTTTTTTATTAATTGTGAAAGATTAATAGATTCACAGGAATGAAGAAGTTAACAGCTAATGGGAAAGCTGGATATAGTTTTTACTATAAGTGGTACTATAGCAACCATTGGAGGAGTCTAATGGGTACAGGGTTTTTTGATAGGTTAATGAAAACGTTTCAGAATTAAGATTGTGGTGACAGTTGAACAATCTTGTGATGTACTAAAAACCACCAACTGTATACTTCAAATGGATGGATTTTATAGTATGTGAATTAGGGTTCAATAAGTAATCAGTCATTCTTCTCCCTAACAATCTGACCTATTTAACATGTTATAAAGGCAATACAATTAATGCAATGTTCTGATTATATAATCATATACAAGTTTTAAAACTTCCTTCAGGGTTAATAGCAAGGAAGCCAGTAACAGGTAGTTTAATCTTATTTATGGAGGTGGGCAAGGGAAATAGGGTTCCCATCAAGTTCAGGGACTAACTTCTTGGAGTTGGATACCTGTAGGAGGTCTCAGCTGAAGAATATATCTAAAGTCACCATCACTTTAAATATTCTAACAAAGTTCACTATGAAACTTCAGCAAAAGTACAGTAAGACTACAGGAAACTACTCAAAAAGTAGGCCTTCAAGAACGAAAAACAGATAAAATACTTTATATTACGGTAGCTGCAGAAGTAAATATTTTTTTTGCTAATTTCAAAAATCTGACAGTCTTTGTAAGGCAAATCCATTTGGAAAGGTGGCTCCATTGGATTTCCTTGAAGATAGTTGACCCCGTATATGACTATCTCTAAATTATTTAGGAATGGAGGTTAAGCAAGTATTACCAATTACTTTATACCAATTTATCTGCCAATATATTGACAGATATTCCCTCCTCATCTTCATAACAGTAGGACTTGGACCAATTAAACTGATGTTGTCTAGATATTTATTCATTTAGCTTTGCTTAATTTACTTAGAGTGGAGATATCATTAAAAATTACGAGACACCTATGTTCTCTAAAAATCAAAGCATTTAAACTCTCTATATAGTTTTCCATTTGCTCTATTTATCAGAATACTATGATTCTCCCTATGGACATTTGAATGACACATATAATAATAACCACAATGATGCAGAATGCTCTAGGAAAATAGCTTCTTTATTAATTATGCTTTCCTGGATAATTTAGAATATTTTAATTCTCAAACCTTACAGTAAACATCTCTTTTTCAAAATCTATTTCTGGGGGCTTCCCTGGTGGCACAGTGGTTAAGAATCCGCCTGCCAATGCAGGGGAATGGGTTTGAGCCCTGGTCCAGGAAGATCCCACATGCCGCTGAGCAACTAAGCCCATGCGCCACAACTACTGAGCCTGTGCTCTAGAGCCCGTGCTCTGCAACAAGAAAAGCCACCGCAATGAGAAGCCTGCGCACCACAACGAACAGTAGCCCCCGCTCACCACAAGTAGAGAAAGCCCGTGCGCAAGGAAGACCCAATGCAGTCAAAAATAAATAAATAAAAATTTATAAAATAAAAAAAATGTATCTCTGCACTTGCCTTCCTTAAGACAGAGTGAACATAATTGAATTAGTTCTTTCATAATTAGAGATAATCGTAAGTCTACACTGCATTAGAAATTGAGGTGAATTATAATAAATTCAGAATAATTTTGGAAGATTTTTTTAAATAAAGCCCAACTGCTTTCTTGATTTCTTATTATTTTTACCTATTTTTAAATGTTATATGCAAAGAAATTTTTTAAAAACTAAATTATAAGGCGTTATAAGTCATAGAAGAAGAAATTGGTTATAAAAGAGTAAGTATTTTACTTAAGTGTGTTCTAGTTAATAAAAGTTGAATCACAGACTAGAAAAGAACTATTAATAGAAATTTTTTCTTTCCCCTAACTTAATTCAGTGGTTCTCAATCTTGAATGCACAGGAGAATCACCTGGGGAATTTTTTTTTTTTAATGATTGACCCCTCACCCATAGGTTGTGTTTCAGATGATCTGGTGAGGTATCTACTTATTGATAATTTTTTAAAGTTCCCCAGGCAACTCTGCTGATCAACCAGAATTGAGAACTACCATTCCTAAGTCTTACTCCATACAGCTCAAACTTTAGCCACTCCTTTAAGCTTCTCTTAAAGTTTAGTTCTGCTTAAGGTAATGTTTTTGTCATGCAAACTACCTGTATATATAACCACCTGTATATGTAACCTGTGTAGATGACCACCTGTATCTTGCCTGTTACCACTTCTTGATCTAACTGGTATTCCAGTTACTTATGAACATGGATGCATCACTTACTTGACTACATCTGCGCCCTTGGAGCTGACATGTGTTTGCACATATTAAGTCCCCAATATCTATTTACTGTATGAATGAATGAATGAAAATAAATGCATATGCTTTCCCACATTCCCCATATTTGTTCTCATGTCCTATCCCACTCCCTTATTGACCTCCTGCCACCTTGTTGCCCCCTCCCCACACAACTACAGTCAGCTCAGGGTCCCAGTCATTTTATGCAGCTATTAAACTTAAAATACACAGAGAAGATAAGATTTGGGGAAGATAAAGAGAACTAACAGACCATAATCAGCAAAATTAGAACTGTAAAGATCTAAAACTTACCTTTGGTTGACTAAGACTGCCAGTTTCCTGGGGTTTTTTCCATGCTTATATGTTTTGTCCTTGAATAAAAAAGGGGTCACTCACCATTTTATTGTCTTCCACTTTGCACAGTGTGCACTGTTCTGATCCACGGTCTATTTAACGTCTATGTCTTATTCTATGTAATGCTGTGACACCACATGGCAGCTAAACTCTAGGTGTCATGTTGTTACAGTTTTGAAAATGCCACCTTCAATTCTAGACAAGTGAATGTTTCAAACTGCAACTACTCAGAGTAATGGTAAACTTCCTTTTATGGTGACAGATGATTTCTTACCTGTCTAAATTCAGATATTCTTGATTTGTCATTAGGTAAAATAAATGTATACCTTTTGCCTCTCTTATGGATTAATTAAGTTGGGTGATTTTTTAAAAACCCTGTAAGAATAAAGAGGGCCATGTCTTGAAACATTCAAAGAAGCCAATTTAAAGAAAAAACTATCAGATAATTAGAACACTGTAGAAAGAATGAAGAGTCACCTATTGTTGAGTCACCTACTCTCTGATCACCGTTTATCACCCATCTCCCTCTTCTCTCCTTTAATGTTTGTTTTCCCAAAAACTACTCTCAGTACTCTTCTATTCACATTCTATAGACTCTCCCTTAAAGGTATCAACTCCTTTTTTCCCCAGTGATAAACTTCCCCAAATATGTATCTAATCATTAGCTCCTGATAGATAATTCAACTAACTTTTGGACACCTCTAACTAGATGTCAAACATGACATGATCAGATATAAACCTGTCATTTCATCCCACCCAAACTGCTTTCCCTCTAGCCCCTCTCTCAGTGAACAGCAAGCTGTCTGTCCACGTAGAGCTTGAGGAAGGAACCTGAGGGTCACCACACAGGACTCCATCTCCCCACTAACCTCCCTCCATCGGTCACTATATCTTGGCAATAAATTCTCTCCTTAGTATCCCTAAAGTCTAACTGTTTCTCCCATCCTTCTTATGGCTACCATCATCACTTCTCTCCTAGATTACATTAACTATTGTATTATCTACTAAGAAAAAGATCTGACCACATCACTTCCTACTTAAAATCCCTCCCAGGCCAACGATATTTTTTTAAACAAGTATGCAAACAGAATATGGCATACAAATATCTAGGCAGTCTGGCTCTTATCTCTCTCCTTGTCACAGTCATCTCAAGCATTAATTGCCCTCTCAGGAAGTTTCCTCTGACCCCCCAATCTGGATGAAGGACGCTGCTTGGGCTCCTAGAAAATGTTGTGCTTAGAGAATCAGAGCACTCAGAGCATGAATTAGCAAGTACTATACAATTAACAGTTTACTTGACTATCCTGCCCTCTGAAAAGGCAGGGTAGTCAAGTAAGGGCAGGGGCTGTATCCTCATTACATTTTAAATTTCCAGAAGTTAATATAATAACTGGCAGAGGGTAGGCAACTAAGAAATGTTCGGTAAACAAATGGAATAAATGTTTGGTGAATAAATAAAAATGAAATGACATTTTTCTTATATAAAAAAAATAGGTGTTGGGAGGTGAAAGGAAAATGTAGTAGGAAAAGAGAAAGACTCCTAAAATGAAAAGAGGAGATGTACTAAGGGCCTAGGACAAGCCCAACCTTCTCTTCCAGCCTACAAATGGCTTAAATTGCCACAGTGGCAACTAACAGGCAGCCTTTCTATGCATACTCTATTTTGGCCTTGCTCCTAAATCTCAGATAGTTGATCACAGCACAGAATTCTCTCTAGATTCTGAGCTGGTGGCAGAATGAATTGGGAGGAGCATGAAATCTTATTTATTCTCCTTCAACACTAAGAATTGTTTCCCTTATGCTAAAGAAGAGAAAGCCATTCTGCAGTTCTACTCTTCATAAACACGTGCCTTAGAGACTTGCTGAACGCAGCAAAAATAAAACATCCCTTTTTCACTGGATTTCTCCAGAGAAGAAAGAAAGTAAAATTTCAAAAGAATTTTTAATAGTTGCCGAAAGCTTTGGCTTAAAAAAACAAAGTATCAGAAAGTATGCATGAAATTAAATATAGTCCAAAAGCCTAAGATTAAAAAGTTGTCAGAGGTACCCTTTTCATTGGCATGTAAGTGATCAAGTGTGACATATGTGAACTTGGAGCCTAGAGACCTTGATCTCAAGTCTTTGCCTTGGGCAACTCATTCAAACTCTCCTCGCCCCAGCCTCCGCATTGTAAAATAGGGCTATCTACCCAGCCTGCCTCACAAAATTATTTTAAGAATCAAATTCATGCATTCGAACATTTATTTTAACAAATATCTTTTGAATGTCAATGTTCTGGGCATCAGTGATACAGCTATACAGAAAGCAAAGTCCCAGTCCTCTTAGAGTTTACATTCTAGTGAGAAAGACAAACAGAAATCAAATAAGTAGATGGATGTATAACTTCAAGGACAAATGAGTGCTCACAAGAAAAGTCAACCAGGGTAAAGGGACAGAGAATGGCAGGGCGGTCCTATATTCATTGGGGATTGGGGGGAGGCAGGTTCTCTCTGAGGAACTGATTTCTGAGAGGAGATCTGAGTGCAGTGAGAGAGTAAACTGTGTCATCACCTGCAAGAACATTCCAGGCAGAAGAACTGCAAGGGAAAGGCCCCAAGGTGGGCACATGCTTAGTAAATACTTTCCAGGAACAGCAAGGAAGCCAGAGCTATTGCAGCCAAATTACTTAAAGGAAGAGAAGGAGGAAGTGAGGCTGGAGCCAGACGTGGGGTATGTGTGAAAGTATTTTGTAAACTATTACTGATAGCAAAATTCTAGGGCTGAGTCAGCCCAGATGGCATGGGAGACTGGCATCACTCGTCACGAGTCCCCATCATTCATGGGACTCTAAGATAGTGTCACTCATTGTACTGGTATGGATTACATCATCAGATGAGCTAATTTTACGCACACATGAGCACGCGCACACACACGAGTTTGTCTCTATTCTGTGTTCTGTGACTGAAGTCTTAAATTTCTTATTTTCTGTAGACAGTAACAGTAAAGCGGTGAAAGCAAATAGTACCACAGAGACCTCCAGAGTCTCAGCTTTTGTTGATTTTAAAGCAACAGCCAGGCCTTTGTTATAACTGAAGCCCAACCTAGGTTTTACCACTAGAGAACATTGAAAACTTAGAGAGGAATCATAAAAAAAATGACAGACATCATCAAACGACTGGGATAGGAAACCAAAAGAAACAAATAAACGAGCTAGGACAGTTATGGAGAATATAAAGAAAAACCACAAAGAAAAAGAAGGCACAGCAATTTTTATTTGTTAAATGACAGCTGGGGTTGGACCACTCCAGGAGACAATTGATGATATGACCAGATCCCTAGAGAATATTTGGTTTTATGGGGGTAATGAGTGTCTCAAGAATATTCAGCCCGCAGGAAGCTTAAAAAATAACAGGAACTTCAATATAGGAGAATCCACAGCTACAGTTTTAAAATTCCTTCTCCCTGCCCCTCTCCTCTGCTACTTGCACCTGCCCCTCTCACAGACTCATTTCCACCTCCAACCTGCCCCTTCTACATCCCTCTTCTCATCTCTCTACACTCTTCCCTCTGCAGACATTT
Organism: Mesoplodon densirostris; assembly: GCF_025265405.1. NCBI lineage: Eukaryota > Metazoa > Chordata > Mammalia > Artiodactyla > Ziphiidae > Mesoplodon > Mesoplodon densirostris. Next base: position 33,917,590 of record NC_082674.1, read on the forward strand.
CTCCCAATGCCTGCTCTCTCTCCTGTGTTTAATGCCTACATGTTTTTTGATAGACATCCCCCCATCTGTGTTTCTGTGCTAGTTTCTCAATGTATCAATGAACAAGCCAATCTTCTTCCTTCTCCCCTAAATCAGTTTTCCTTTACGACTCCACGATTTCTCTTCTGAGCACCAAAATTCTTGGTTACTCAGGCTCAAATCCTCAAAGCTATCTTTAATGCCTCCTCTCTCGTATCTTCCCAAGTTCAATCAATGATTAAGCCCCATTAAGTCCCCTTGAATGGCACTTGTTCCCTTTTCCTCTCCCCTTCTACAGCCTAGACAACTGTAGTTGTTTCTTGGCATGCCTCTCCCTCTAGGCTCTCTCCCTTCAAATATATTTAATAAAATGCTACCAGGGGATTTTCCAAAGTAAACCTCTAATCAGGCCACTGCCCTCCTTAAAAATTCTTTGAAGGCTCTCCATAGCTCAAAAAATAAAAGCCACACTCCTGTGCTGGGTATTCAAAGTTCTTCATGGTGGGATCCAAGCCTATCCTGCCAGCCTTTTTTTTTTTTTTTTTTTTGCGGTACGCAGGCCTCTCACTGTTGTGGCCTCTCCCATTGCGGAGCACAGGCTCTGGACGCACGGGCTTAGCAGCCATGGCTCACGGGCCCAGCACCTCTGCGGCATGTGGGATCTTCCCGAACCGGGACACGAACCCGTGTCCCCTGCATTGGCAGGCGGACTCTCAACCACTGCGCCACCAGGGAAGCCCCTGCCAGCCTTTTTAATCTCCTGTTCCTTGACCCCTGCCACACATTCACTCCAGCCTGAGAAATGGTCCACTGTCCTCTGAACAGATCACAGTACTTCCCTGCTGCTCTTCACTTGTGCCATATCCTACACCCAGATTTCCCTCCATAGCCACCTTTTAATATCCTATTTCTATATTAAAGACCAATTCAAAATACCACCTCTGGAAAGGATTTCCCCAAACAGATGTGATTTCTCTGGCCTCTGACCCCCAGTGGTACACTAACCATGCATGCATCTGGTCACCCCTCCAGCCAGTATGTAGTGAGCACCTCACATACATTTTACTTCACGTCAAGGTGATGCTCCTCTCTGACCCTTCACTTCCCACCTTCCTCACACCCTATTAAATTGTAAGCTCACTGAAGACATTTTTTTTTTTTTTTTTTTGCGGTACGTGGGCCTCTCACTGCTGTGGCCTCTCCCATTGCAGAGCACAGGCTCCGGACGCGCAGGCTCAGTGGCCATGGTTCATGGGCCCAGCCGCTCCGCGGCATGTGGGATCTTCCCGGACCGGGGCACGAACCCGTGTCCCCTGCATCAGCAGGCGGACTCTCAACCACTGCACCACCAGGGAAGCCCTGAAGACATATTTTTTCAGCTTTATGTCATTTTTAGAATGACATAGAACCTACCACAATGACATCTACAAGACTAAATACATATCATCTGAATAGAGAAATGCTTGATTCTTGTACCCTGAGAGGCATTAACTTGGCTTTAAGAGAGAAATGGAGAGCAGCTGTCTCATACCTCTCCCTCATCCAGCTTAGAATTCTTCCTCAAAATCACATGTCCTATACAAGGACTGTGGTCTCCCTTGCCTTTGTTCCCTCCACTGGCAACCACTGGAGGGTAGTTAGGCAAGAGGCAGGGGTCTGTAGAGCTCTTGCATTCTGTCTGCAGGTCTTGTCTTAGAACCAAACCAAGGGGACGCAAAACACGCTCCAGTCACCTAGTAAACTTAGAAGTGACAAGACAAACGGAAAGAAAATCTTTTGACTTTGAGCTTATTAGAAGTGGAGGTTATCCACTGCAGGGTCCATGAGGCCCCAGGGATGCCACGGCTGGGAATCCAAGTCCTGGCTCTATTTAACTCCTGACTCCTGACCTCAGACACACAAAACTTGTGAAGACAAAAAGAAAGAGCACTGAGAGATAAAGACAATGAAAAAATAAAAAGATGTCCAAAAAATGTTCACTGTGGGGTCAGGAAGTTGTATGATTATTTTGAGAAAATATCCAATTGTTCCATCAGTGAGTCTAAAAACTACCTCAGTCAAGTGTCCAAGGGTGTTAGAGCTACAAAAATATCAAAAGGGAAACTTGCAAAGGAATTTGGACAAAGTTAGAAATCAGAACCTGCATTAGTGTGCAGAGTGATCATACATCATTCTAATACCTTACTAACAGAATTCTGCAAAAAAAAATTCAAATTTGAACCATTCCTGGTCTCCAGATTTATAAACATTTGATCTTGAAGAATACACAAATGCCTTTCCTCTACAGTTCAACATGTTCCAAATATGCTGCATTGACAGTTCCCGGTATAATGGAAGGTTATTTCTGTTTTTGTGATTATTCCCTGACTCTAGGTAAGAACTAAGAGTTAAGTGGAAAGACATATCCATTTAGAATTTCATGTGCATTCTGCTGATGTCAGTAGATTGGTATTAATTATACTGGAAAAGAATATTTGATGTATTTGAAAAAATTCAGTCATGTGGAACAGTACACAGCCACAAGTTTTAGGTATGAATTCTGAATTTTAATTCAGAAAGCCTGATACTCATATACCCCTAACTGTGTACACTTTCTGACCTTCAGATGAATCATCGGTAATGTTTTACATTTATACCATAAAGCACTAGAACAAGAGACTAGTGTACACTTGCTTGCCTGAGGCCTGCATCATTCTCCAGTGCTTTATGGAAAAAATTGTTTCAATTTTTGAGCTGCAGTCGAAATGGTATGACCAAAAGCTATGGGTCATTTTCTTTATATTAGAGAAGATCTAGATTGATCATCTTTTTGTGTACAGTATATATCAGAGTGGCAGGGAATGTTTTTCCCTTGTATAAAACTTCCCCCAATAAACACCCCCAGCAGTATATATATTTTTTTAACACCTAACCCAAAGCAACTCACACAGATAATTTCTTACAGAGTCTAACAAGCCATAAAGTTCAAAGTGTTCCAAGGCTCTTCACAACTGTAGTCCAAAACTACAATTCACATTGCACACTTGAACATGCACACAGGTGCACATGCACACACGGGCACCCACACACACACATCATTAAATACTCTTTCAGCTACCTTGCCAATGGATTTCATGGGTAACTTCTAAGAACCAAGAGAGAGAGGTGGAGGCAGGATAAATCTGCGGTTGTTAAATGAGAAGGAAAGGAGCTTCAGAGAGAATGTTCTAGAACAGCAATGACTTGGGAACTAAAGAGGTTATCCAAGACAGGGGGAACCAGGTGAAAAACCATGTCCAAGAAAGAAAGATTTTTGCCTGGGTAGGTTAAACAAATCTGAGAGGGTAAATAGAAGGCTCAGGCTGGAGTTCCCTGAAGCACCAATATATGAAGCAGGACCACCGCCTGCAGAAGTTTGGGCTTTGCCTGTTAGTAAGGAGGGCACTCTTATGGCCATGAAATCTATCCATGCACAAGATTTTTATTACCACAGCCTAAATGTCCACTCTGAAGGAAATGGTTAAGAAAACTGTCACACATTCAAAGGACTATTTTGCAGTTACTAAACACAATGGTAATAAAAAGCTTCTGAGGGAATTCCCTGGTGGTCCCATGGTTAGAACTCAATGCTTTCACTGCCAAGGGCCCGGGTTCAGCCCCTCGTCAGGGAACTATGATCCCACAAGCCACATGGTGCAGCCAACAACAACAAAAAAAAAAAAAGGAAAAAGAACCCTGCAGATGGTCCAGTCCAACCGTGCCATTAAAAAAAAAAAAAAAAAGCTTCTGATTACATAGGGCAAAGCATATGCTTTAATAATAAACAGAAAAAAATCAGGATAGTAAACTGGACAGAATGTAACTCTGCTAAAAACTCTGCATTAAAAAGAGGGCTGACAGCACTATTCACAACAGCCAAGACATGGAAGCAAGCTAAATGTCCATCGACAGATGAATGGATAAAGATGTGGGATAGATAGAGAGAGAGAATGGAATTTCACTCAGCCATACAAAAGAATGAAATAATGCCATTTGCAGCAACAAATGCATTATTGGATGGGCCAAGAGATTATCATACTAAGTGAAGCAAGTCAGATAGAGAAAGACAAATATCATATGAGGTACCTTACATGTGGAACCTAAAAGATAGAAATGAACTTATTTCTAAAGCAGAAATAGACTCACAGACATAGAAAACAAACTTATGGTTACCAAAGGGAAAAGGGAGGGGGAGGGAGTGATAAATTAAGAGTTTGGGATTAACAGATACACACTACTGTATATAAAATAGATAAACAACAAGGACCTACTGTATAGCACAGGGAACTATAGTCAATATCTTATAATAACTTATAATGGAAAAGAATCTGAAAAAGAATACACATTATATATATATATATATATATATATATCTGAATCACTTTGCTGTACACCTGAAAATAATACATTGTAAATCAACTACAATAAAAAAATAAAGATAAAAAATAAAGAGAAGGCTGACAGATACCAAAATTGCAATTAAGAGGTTATGAATGGTTATAAAGTTTGTGTGTTTTTGTTTTACTGTTGTTTCATTTTCTGCATCTATGCATTTTCCTAATTTTTGTCTCACTATACATGAATTATTTTAATAAAAGAAAAAGTAAAAATAAGCCTTGTTTATTTTATAGGTTATAACACCCAGAATTGTTTTGTCACACAAAGAGCTCAGAAGTGGGAGTCGGAAGACAGAGCTTGAGTGCAAGACTGTAGCTGTCTAATGGTGTGGATTTAAGCAAGTCACCTAACCTCTGTAATAAGACCATTGTCTACTGACCTAATGAACGTGTACTCTAGTCTCTTTCCCGAGTGCTTTGCTCATGTTATCTCATTGAATACTCCCATCAATAAAGTAGATAGGCCTTGTTCTGCCATTATATAGATGAGAAAACTGAGACTTAAGGAAATGAAAGAATCGACCAAGATTACCGAGACAGCAAATGGTAGGACTAGGACAGTAACTCAGAACTAACACTGTGTTTCCTGACCCTTTCACCTGTAAAATAAGCTGTACTTCTCAAACTTTTCTACTTATGAGTGCCCATCAAAGCAGGACTCTGCATTCCTTTTGCTCACTGATGTATCTCAAGCACTTAGACCAGTGCTTAGCACATAGTAGGTATTCAGCAACTATTTGTTGAATAAAAGTTCCAGCAGAGGAAATTGAACTCATGGCTTTGAGAGTTCTGGAAATATCTCTCAAAAGGCACCTTCTGCAAGCTGAAATTTCTTTGGAGTCTCATATTTTAACTTAAAATGTGATGTGGACTTTGTATTCTACTTTGTAATATTATATATGTGGATTAATAATTATATCAAAATATGTGGCTTAATCTGAAAATCATTTTTCAAACTATCCAACTCAAGTAACTTTAATCTCCTTTCCCTCACCAAATAAGTGATACTGGTGCTCCTGGAAGATTTGACATATTTATTCTCAGATTTCTTGTGTGCCTGGCACACGTTACACATCACCATGGGAACACACACTCGGGCTATGGAGCATGTATCTAAGTGGCCTCAAATGTTCTCACCAGCTCAAGGATGCTTTTGGAACAGAGTGCAATCCACCAGATAAAACTGAACTAGTGACACATGCAGTGGAACCTCTCTGTTCTGGACATAAGCTTTTATGTCTTTCATCTAAGACTGCATTAGGTTTTTTGACAGCTGAAATAAATTAGCTCATTTTCAGTCTGTAATGAACTAAAAGTCCTAGATCTTTCTTATAGGAACTACTGTAAACCAGATTACGCCTCATCTTATACTGGTGTATTTTTATTTTTTGAACCTGTGTGCAAGATTTTACATTTCCTCCCTAATAAAATCAGTCAGGAGATTCAGGTCATCATTCCAGTCCGTTGAGAGCTTTACTGAACCCAGCTGTGTCATCTTTCCTAGGAGCCATCTGATGGAAATTTTTCAGAAATGCCTTCCATGCCTTCATTCAAAACATTTATAAAAACAAAGAACAAAAAAACAACAGTGCAGGACAGAGCTTCAGGGTCTGCCACCAGACACCTTCATCTAGGTCAAAGATATTCATGACTGAGAGGAAACGCTTGCCTTAGTAAAAGGACATATCAAAATCCCTGTGTGGCCATGAGATATTTTTATATTTTTTCAAAATAAAAGGAATTAGCTTTAAAGGACTAGACGTGCTGACCTAGGATGACAAAGAATAATTCACCAACATGCTAGGTACTGTTGATCAATTACTTGTGAATTTGTCCATCTGTACTTTCATCCATTTTTGTCTACAGGATATAAAAAAAAAAAGCTGACTGCATAAGCTTCTAAATCAAGACCTCTGATGAACCACTCTAATAGTTGTTTTTTTTTTAAATAAGGCTAATTTGGCACTGTTTAGTTTAATTGCTTTTCCTCTGAGAGTCCAAAAACAATAGGAAATTTTTTCCTGGAAATTAACATCCATTTGACTGGTATAAAGATTCTGGAATTTTCCTTCTATCCATCACTTTTAAGATTACTTTTATCTGTCTGTAGCAGATGTTAACAGAACCCCACTCATTACCCCTTCAGTCTTCTCTGAAGGTCACCGCATACTTCCTTCATATCTGCCAGAGGGCATTTTTTGCCAAAGAAGCCTGCTAGACCCCAGAGCAGAGTAGAATTTGCCAGAGGGCTAACGCCCCAGAGCATCCTAATGAGGGATAAAGTTTGGCGGATAAAAACCCCAGAGGAATTCCCTCAGTAAGACAACTGAGACATGTCCTGCAGTCTCTCAGGACATAAAATGAGATGAGCTTAATTTCCAACAGGAATAATTCACTAATCAATGCACCTTTGCTGGCTTTCCTCCCCACTTCGGCTCACTTTCCCACTCCCATTCTGTGCTTCCTGGGATCACTTCCCCAAAACCGACTTGCATCCATATCCTTATCTCTGGGAGAGAATCAAAACTAAGACACTATTTCCAGTCTCCCCACATGGCTCCATTTGTGTGATTTTTCTAAAATTACTGAAAACATTTGCCCAATTATATCAAACGTTGTTTCACTACCTATAGATGCAATGAATTTGTGTGTACAGACTGGAAATCATTGGAAAAAACCTATGTATAGGTCCTTTCTTACCACTGCTCCACCTCTCTTGTGCTTCACTGGCCCTTAGTCAGGTTTATTCTAAATTTTACAACATAAAAATCCTTCTTCTTGCTGGAGAAGAAGAAAACAAAATAAAAGTTAAGAAGTATTGTCTTTTTTCCTCTCTCAAGAGACCTGGAGGTCATACTGCAAGTCTTCAAATGAACATGAGTTTAAAAACATACACATAGGGCTAAGACTAAGAAATACCCAAATATTCCATTGAAAAATTAAATAACCATTTATAAGATACTTAGTTAACATCTATCCATAAGATAACTAAGAGACCAAGCAGTTTGGCAAGTAGAAATATTGTGTTTTTAACATTCAAGGGTCTAAATTCTATACTAGGGTTCTACTATTCTTTCAACAAACACTTCTTAAGTCCCCAGTATGTGCCAGGCCCTGTGCTAAAAAAATGGAGAGCTACATCTGAGAATAAGATATGCCCCCTGATTCTAAGGAACTTACATTTGAGTGGACAGTTTTGGGGGTAAGTATGGGCAGGAGCAATCCGTCTGGCCACTTCACATCACTCCTCTAGAGCCATTCAAGTAGGATCTTGAATTCCTATATGCACCATATTCCACGGGAAGTAAATTATTCTCATACTAAACTGATACTTCATTCATATCCTAAAGCTTCTGAATCCTTTTACTAAACTGGCATATTCTTCCTCCTGCACTTTTTTTTACCCCAATGATGAGAACACAGAATATTCCCCACAGCTCCCAGAATTCTTTGTCATGTTCTACTCCCTCTTAATTCTCTTCCACTGGGATGTTTCATTTGGCTGAAGGTGAATGGCACCTTATTAAAGGCTCACAAGAAGATTACACTGTAGGCAGAGGCACTGAGGAGAATATGCTGAGTCTGCATAAAATGATTGGTCCTCATGGGAAGCCTGCCAGATTACCACATTATGCCAAAAGTAAACACCTTGTGGTCAAGAACATCAGCCTTAGGAAACAGAACACCAAGGCCGCATTCTCTGAAACTGCCGCAAAGCAGATCTATGTGCCTGGCACTAAACCACATTAAACCTTGCTAAGAAACCCAGTTCCCACAACAGAGTTTCATGTGGTAGCTCTGAAAACAGATTTAGGAATATGTCACTTCAGATATTGCTTGTCTCTGCAAGAAGCCTTTTCAGGCTACACACAAAAAAGTTCCCTATAGACATATTACATGTGATTTTGTACTCCATTTACAACCACCTTTTTCAGGAAATGCGCTGTTTACATGACTCATTCTTTTTTTTAAACTAGCATAGCAATCCCTTTTAGAAAGCTCAGCTATTAAAATATCTGAGTTTAAAAGCAGAAAACCCACTTCCTATTATGTGTCTTTCATTAGAGTGAATCAGATATATCATTGGTGTCGAAGTAGAATTGTTGAACACATTCGTTCTGGAAGAAAAACACTCCAGGAAACACAGTAAAGGGCTTCCAAGCCCTTGCTATGGAAAAAGAAAATTCTTACTAATGTCTCATTTCTCCTCCTCCAAGTAAATAAGCCTGTGATATCCACTGTCTGATGATAAACTATGGAGACAGACAGACTTTGCTTTTCTGCTCCTTTACTACGTTTGTGGCCTTAAGAGAATCTTTCTGAGGCTCAGTTTTGTTTTTTTTTTCCAAAACGAACTCATTAAGGATATAAAGGGTTGCTATATTTACAGTGCCTGGCATAGAGCTGGTATCCAGGAGAGAATGTGGTGGTAACAGGGTAATAACTGCAACAGCAGCAGCTGTCCCCCAAGAGAACTTGCAACCCAGGCCACTGCTCTGGTGCTCTTACAGGTTGTATTCCCTGGTTCTGGGAGTCCACAGGTTTGGGAGATTTCCTATTAACTTTCCCTCCTAAATGTACCTTGGATGACTGAAGCTTTCGTGCACACACAGTGACTCAGGGTCAAGCACAATACCAGCTGAATCCAGTTTGGGAGGCTGTAATCCCAATGACTCCAAGCATGCCTACATGGAATTTATTATTCAGAGGTTTTTCTCCCCTTATGATAGAGGGTAAAGGTAAGAGATCCCTGTCCATCCCAAAAAGGCCTCTTTGGGGGATGAACCTGGCCAGCAAATTTTATGTACATCAACCCTTAAAGTATATTATTTTTAATTATTACTTATTTATTTCTTATTAAAGGGAGAGTTGTTTTGAACATTAGCTCATCTGATATGGGTATTCTCTAACAATATTAAAGGCTAAAGAATAAAAATCTGTCCTGTCCAACATACAGAATGTATGATACACAGGTTAATGTCAAGATATGTGACACGTCTAGACTAAGTACTCAGTGTTTGCCAGACTGTTTTACTTGTCAACTATATTACTGTATAGTAAAATATATTGTCACAAAGCTTTTCTTTGAAAGGGCATTTCTTCTGTTGGTTGCCTGCTTTTGCTGTAAGACTAATTAGCCACGACAATTAGCAGAGGTGCAAGTTCTAAAAGAAATAGGATTAACTGAAATGAAACCATGCTATAGGCAAGTCATTGTAAAAAAAAAAAAAAATGAAGCACAAGATATTACACAGGCAAAATGCTGTACTTCCTCAGGCTCATGGCCACCAAATACATCCTTTTTGACACTTCTCATAATGATAAATATTTCATGGGCTTGGTTTTTTTTTTCAGAAAGCTTGTATTTAATGGCATTTTAATACAGAAGACAATCCAAATTTATAAATTGTATATATTTCAAAGAAAACACTCAGACAAAATAAAATAACTCAGTCAAAAAAAATCGCAGTATGTAAAATTGAAAATTTACAACAAGAATATCAATACGGAACCCGATTTTTAGATCATTTGGGTATTACTATACCACCTTTAAAGCAAATCAGAATCCTTCATTGATAGTTCAAAAATATAAACTATAAATATATAGCAGAAGCATTCCCACACACTGGTTTCCATAACCTTGTCTATGCAGAAATGCTCCACTAGATACATAAAGTACTTGTTGGAAGAAGTAACCGTTTGTCATTTGGTGGCACCTTGGACCTCTGCCATTTTTAAAGGGCTTTCATTGTTTAATTATTATATGGTGTGGGCACTCACTGGGACCAACAGTTTCCTTAGATTATGGATTTTTTTTTCTGATCAATGAACACATTGTTTTTAAAGGGAATAAGCAGCAAAGATGAGGTTTCGCTTGCTGCGAGCATCATGATCACCACCGTGAAAATAAGTTTATTCTTTTTAGTCAAGAATTGGAATGAGTTCATTATGATCTTGGGATAGAATGTCACATCTCATAGATGGGATTAAGCCAGAGACAGACATTAGTGCTCGAGGTAGGGCTATTTTACCAATTTTCCACAACTCACCTTGGTATTTTATGCTCACAATAAGTGTTTTCCTTTTAGTTAAAGAAATCCCTTATTCTGGGCTCTGTGGGGTTTTTATAAAAGCCACATAAAAGTAAGAAATTTAGTTTTGCTATTTGCCCCTGAAGCAGGACAGATGTTTAAGAGGTTACAGTTAACATCAGTATGTGCCAATCCTATTTTTCCTGAAGGGAAAAAAAAAGCTAATGATGTTCTTGCAGCTACAAACGTCTCCTCACCTGAGAAGGCCATTTTAAGAAGAATTACTTGTTATTCAAAGTGAATACAGAATTAATGCAGAACAGTCTAAAATGCTTCTTGGCATATTATTCTAATGATGGGGAAATCTGAGGAAATTTACTGAGAAGCATTCATTCCAGGGATTCCAATGATCAGTTTTACTGAGTCACTAATGGCCCTAATTATTCAATATACACAGTCGCTATCCTCCATCCCCATTTCTATTGGGAATAATCTGTCACCAATTTGGTAGTTTCATTATTTTAATATGTCTTAAAAATAGGAACATTTCTAGAAACCACTACATTTCAGAGAAACTTGTGTCCATTTCCACAAGATAGTTTTGAAGAAAGAAAAAAAAAAGAATTTAGGGAATAGGCATAAATTCAAGAACACCAGTGCCTTGCTTTCATTATCTGCATGTTTGAAAAATCTTAATAATACCCTGAAAGACTTAGAGAGTGTTTTGTTTTTTGTTTGGATGGTTGGCTGAGATAGCCTGAGTCCATGAAGTGAAGAAGACTGTCAAATCATGGTCCTGGTCATCAAGAGACAAGGAGTGTGTCATTAACTGCATGGATGACCTGCACCAACATTTAATCCCTCAGAACCTCAGTGTCTGCCATGACAAAGTGATACTGTGGAACTAAATGATTCCTAACGTCAGTCTTTGAATTTATAGCTGGTAAATATTAGAAGAACTCTTCAGAAATTTCTTAATATGAAACTAATTTTTCTATGAATATTTTTAAAGACGATTAAGGTAAAAAGATAGCCATGTATTTGAATGTATACTGAAGACAAGTTCAGAAAGATACAAAACAAACAGTCCATGTTAAATAGGAAGTAGTAGTGCCTGTGTCTAGGGAAGGGAGAGGTACTTTGTCTCTTTATATTCTTCTGAAATGTAAGAATGTTGACATCATGAACAGGCAACTTTTGAGATTAAAATAACCTTCATTAAATAAAATATACAGGAAAACTGCAGTGCAAATATTACATTTAATGCTTTTTTCAACAATTAGTATTTTTGAATTTCAAATATACAATTATTATTCCATGGCTGTAGTGATACTGTTTTGTTTTGTTTTGACAAAAGATTTAGGTTTAAGGTTGTCTTAATCCTAATGTTCTCTCCCTTTGTCTGCTTATCCAGTTTCTACTTCCAAGTCCTGCTCACATATCACCTTCTCCTCCTTTGGCTTTTCATAAGCAACTCCACTCCAGCACTTGCACAGTAATATTATCATGCTCATATGTCCCTCTCTCTCTCCCTAGACCCAAAGACAGACCATGCCTTACTCTTCTGTACTTCCTCCCAAATTCTTACCATAGTGCCTGGCATGGGGAGGTGGCTCTGTTTATTTTATCCCTGGAACACATTGTGATGGAATTTGACACCTTATAATCTTTGTTTGATTTTTATACCATTGAAATTACAAAGAGAACGAAAAAGAAAATCTTATTGCATACTGTAAACATATGCAACTATGGAAAGCAAGAATTTGAGCTAAAAGTCAGAGGAAGTATGTTAACCGGATAAGACCTAGTTCTTCAGGGCTGGTTTCCTTGGGCTTACTCCGCAGACTAAAATTCAGTTTCCAAGGAATTCTATCATCTAAATATTTTAAAAAAATTTTTCTAATCCAATGTTTTCAACTAATGGGCATGAAATTTAACAAAAGATGGTGAAAGGTTCTGGTTTAATTTAACAGTGTCTGACCCATTGGTTAGAACCTGGCTGTAGACCTCAAAGCCCTACCTGTTCATTTTCATTTTCCTAAGCAGTTTCCAACATCATGCTTTCTCTCCTTCAAATCCATCCCAAATGCTTGAAAGCAAGGAGGGGGAACAAACCATGGGACACCTCTACCAGGTAACCTAACTCCCAGGTAACAATCCTTTCTATCTTCATCTTCTGCATCTGCCTCCCCTACTCTCAGGGCACAAAAGATTTGAGAAAAGGAAAACCTTTCTGATAAAAATGTTGAGAACCCTTCTCTGAAAAGCCAATCTAAGAACCATATTTGCACTTTCAAAGGGTATTCTTCTGAAAACATTCTGCAACACTGTATCAGGTCCGTAGGTTCCAGAAATGACCCTGATAAGAAAAATCTTCTTTCCTGTTCCTACTCAATTAGCACGAAGTTTAGCACTAATAAGTCTCCAGGCCAGGCTCACTTAGGATAGGCTCCCACTAGGCCAGAGGTGCATTGAGGCAGCTGAGCTCAGTCAAAAACTGGTTAAATATTAAAGGTTTATCTTAGACACGGGTGCCATGAACTCGTTTTTGCTGTCTTCACTGTACTCTTGTCCTTATGAGTCTCACAGTAAGGTCTTTATGAGGTAGAAATCAAATTCATGGTTGGTCAAGGGTCAAGATCCCCTGGGTTCTGGCTTTATCAGGAACTTGGAACCAACCCCAAGATTAGTTCTGCTCCAGGGTATGCAGTCCTCTTTCCATGCCTTTCTTGGCGTTTGAATCACCAATATTCAATTTGGTGTATACCACTGTCCTGATCTTTTTGGACCACAGCCACCCACAACTCTTGTTATAGGAGAAATATTAACAAATCTTCATTAAGTATTGTTGTCTAGTCTAGATTTAAAAGGAAAATATTCTTTTCCATACATTTTCTTTTCAATACCTCTCACATTATACAGGTAGTCATAAACTCTACCTATATGTGGTCCTAAGCCTTTATGTTTCAGGAGAAATGTTGTAACCTTAACCATGACCCAACACACAAACACACACACACAGCTCACCATCACCATGACCATCACTACCACTGGGTCAAGTATACAACATGGGAAATGAAATACCAAATTCTGTGACTCACAAGACAGCTAAGAAACAGACTGGAAAGAAACTCATTTAGCAGAATAATCCACAATGAACAAAACATCATAAAATGTTTGAATAGGATTTCAACACCATAAAATGAACAATGATACTTAATTTTGTTTTGGCTACTTTCATTTGTTCTGTCTTAAAAAGTCTATGGTGTTTTTAAGAGTCAGGGGAAAAAGCTACAAGTATTATACCGTCCCACATACACCCCCAATCAAATAGAACCAAACTTCTCGCTAGCACTCTTCTCTCTGTCTTTCCCATCATTTCCCCACCCCAAAGTCATATTCTCAAGGGACTTCTCAGGAAGCCTGTAACAGTCTTAAAAAATAATGGCATGCATCTATGTGAAGGGAATCATGCCTACCTAAAGACAGGTTGTTTTGATGCCCTGAAAAAAGCATGCATTTTGTAGTGAAGGCAGACCTAGGGTTAGCTCCTGGCTCCAGCTATGAAAATGTAGGCTTATTACCTCTCTAGACCTCAGTTACTGTATCAGCAAGATATGGAAATTTGATCCCATCTGAGTGTTGTACTGACTATAAGTAATACATGTGGAAGAGCTAGCACATAACCGTTTGATAAATGCTCCGCATATGAATTCATAGTTCTTAATCAAATTGAGCAGTTCCTGGACATTTTAATTATATAATACTCAGTATCATTCAAATATGTTATATAAGTGCTTTCGTTAAGTAGGTCTCCTAAGATGGCTAAATGAAACATCAACAACTCTGCCCCTTTTCTGGTTAATTTTCAATGATTTACCCTTTTGATTTTGGTTAGCAACTCATAGTTATTTGCCTTCTAAAATCACCCGAGGAAACAAGATTTGTTTGTACATAGTTCAAAACATAATCAAGATTCTGATAATCTGCTATGCTGGCAACCCCAAGAGAACAGAAGAAAGGTGATGAATAAGGCATCTTTTCCCTGTTTGATCACATTTTCAGCAAAACAGCAAAATTCAGTACTGCTTAGCAGCTTACAATATTTAAGTTTATATTTGTAATAGAAACAGGAAACTACTTCCAAAACCTCTATTTTTTCTTTGTTGAAACAAAGTCTGCAATTCTAACCAGCTACATGTAAATAACATTTAGGCAAGCAACAGTGAAGAATATATAAAATAATAAGTGATTGAGATCATTGTTGCAGTGGGCGGGGTATAAGAAAAATACTTCTCAAATGTTATAATGGTCCTCTCCTCGAATCCCCCATTCCATTGATAAACCTCTTATAGGCCAGTTATAAAAATACTAGACAGATACAAGCCTGGTTAAAATAACAGCCTTCAAGGGATGGACATTATCTGCTTTTACCACCTGAATAATAATTGCAATAGAATTGCTGACCTAGAAATTAGAGTGAACTTTGATGACCCTCCAAGCTAGCCACTCACTCCATACAGAAATTTCTCCTGTCACATACCCAAACCACTCCAAGAGGGCACCATATTAACCTCCTTCCAGGCAACACATCCCATCCTGCTACAGTTCTGAAGCTCAGGTCAAGCTCAGGAAAACGAGTCCCTGAAAATGCTATAACTAGAGAGCTACTTTACTTCACAGGCAGGGTCTTGAGATGGGCCTGCCTGAAGACATACAGGAAAAAAGCAGACTTCTGGAGCTCTAATGATTCACAGTTAGGTGCCTATTGGTAAGGCCTAACATCAACAACAATTCTACCATAAAGAGATAGTGGTTCCTCTGAAAATTCTCATTCTCAGCAGACAATGATGCCAAGGGGTAAGGAAGGTGAGAACTTCCATCAGATCTAAGGGTTCTAAAGGGTGGTTTAGCCCAGTGTTTGTGCCTGAACCTCAAAGGAAAAGAGAGATCCCTGCCCCCTTTCTTTTATCCTGCTTAGTCTAGTTGATATCCAATTACAGAGTTGGCACCTGAAGTTTGTGAAGCCCAATGCTAAACCAACAGCAAGTGTGAGACCTGAAGCAAGGCAGGCCTCCCCTGCACCACCACTTTACCCTTCGTGGAGGGAAGACCTATTCAGGTGACTTCTGTTTCACCAACAGAGGACAAACTGGGGAAACCTGTGCAATGGAACTGGCTTTATTGCCTGCTGGCTTAATAATTAAGAAGACTGGATGTTAACTAGACGCATTGTGGTGATCCTTTTGCAGCATACACAAATATCAAATCATTACATTGTATACCTGAAAACAATATAATGTTTCACCTCAATCACACCTCAAAAAATGGCTTAACCTTAAACTTCTCACATGAATTTTCTAATGGAAATTGACCTCCAACATCTGAACCAGCAAGAAAATGAGGCTTTACCAACCAGTTACAGCACCCATGTCTTATTCACCTTTGTACCATCAATGTCCAGAGCAGTATCTAGCACACAGCAGGTACTTGGAAAACATTAGCTGACTTAAGTGAAGGATTCAAATGTGTTCAAGGACTAACCTTCAAAGGCATTTCTTCACGTTGGGCATTATCAGAATCACAGGATTTTCTATGCAGTTTTTCCACATCTGCAGTAAGGTTTCCATACCCAGTGATTTGCAGAAGGCAGGTCTGAAGAGATTCCCAACCTAAGGTGTTCAAAAATAGAAGACACACACATGAGGGAAAACAAAACTTACTCTTTGGTATTAGTTCACTTGATGTACATGCAATAGAACTTCTCATACTTATATAATACTTAGGAAATTATTCAAACAGGACTTAATAGAGGCACAATTTCTTACTGAAGCTCCGCTGGATAATTGTGGAACTGGGCTAAAATTTACCTCTCATTCTGGCTTTTTCTTAAGCCAAGTTGCAACAATACGGCTTTAAAAACCAGGGAGCTCTTTATGCAGGTGACTCAAAAGTAAGATGTAGAAAATATAGGGAATAATAGGTTCTTAGAGACCATTTAGCCTCCTCCCTAAGTGGGTTTATCAGAAACACCTCAGAAGGGTATGTGTGTGAGAGAGAGATGGAAAGAAATAGTCCTCAGAAGCATAGAAGTAAGAAAATTTTCTAAACAAGACAAAAAAAGAAGATTGGAGACTCTGTTATTAACCAGTGTATATCCAACATACATATAAGGATATATAGCTACATCATTGATTAGGTGAGGGAAAAGAGTTGTTGGTGAAAATGAAGAGAGGAATTCCTAATGCCAACCTTATTGCTTTGACTTGAAGAAACATTGTGTGAAGGAGCTTTACATAATTCTTTTAGTAGATTTTGTGGTTTCCCACTGTTGCTTTCATATGGATGGTTTCAGAGAGTAAGTTTCACACAGGTGGATTCCAGCTTGTCTGGGGCAAAAACTCTGCCCCTCAGATCTTACTGACCTAAATACAGTCCATTTGCAAAACCTGGCACACAGTAGCTGCTCAACAATTGTAGAAACGTCTGGCTGAATGAAATAACATTTCTCTTCTCTAGACATACATAGGGAAGCTTTTTCTCATTACTTCTCAGTTGTTCTCCTAGACTTTTCTTTCTTGGGTGTTTTCACCATAGTAACTTGTTTTCACTTTAGTGTTCTTCTGCACACCTGAAGGCTCTTGTCCTTCAGATCATGTCATCATGAATCATGATAAAGAATATACACTTTAGAAAGAAGGAATCCAACTCCTTTTTCTTTTTATAACCTATTAGTTTTCCCTTAAAAGATAATAAAGTTTGCAGAGAGGAAACTGGCAAAAGCCTCTTTCCTCATTCCAACCATGCAGTTCCTGAGGTTTTCACATTTTTACATGATTCTACCTGCCATGGCTGATTGTTCTAATAGTAAGTGCTGAATTCCACCTGGTCCAATCAGAACGTGTCCCCTTAGAGTTTGAATTCTAAAAGTAGAGACAGTTTTTGTTTAATGCCAAACCTACAAGATGTGGACATAGATGTTCCACAGGACCAAGTTTCCATCCACAGGATGACCTGGTCTGAAAGAATAAAGCCAACACACAAAGAGGCAGATTATGGAAATGCTAAGAAAGAGAATCCTGAAGGCATTCAAATCATTGGCTACCATCCTGTCTATGGTCCAGGTAAAACCCTGACATTCCTGTGGTTGGTTTATTTCATTCATTCAATAAATATTCAGTAAGCACCTACTATATGCCAAGTGCTTTGCTAGGCACTGGAGATGCAATAGTGATCAAGACAGATAATGGTCTCTGCCCTGGCAGGGCTGGTGAACCATTAAATCCACATTCCCCCCACAATGATCACACATTTTTACTTATATTAGTATGAATGATATCCAAAAGAGTGCTAACTTCAGCTATATTATGAATTAAACTCCTATGGATTTGTCTGTGAAGTTAAATATAACAATTTTTATGCAAAATCTATTTTCCAAACAACTAGGTAACCAACATATTTTGGATCTTGATTTACGCCTGAGTTGCTTAAAATTTCCCTGAAAACTAGAAAATCCTCTTATGACTTACTTAACACCTGAGAAATCTCAAGCTTTCATTAACTCTTAAAAAACATTCTGAATTTAAGTACAATATGATGCAACACAGTTTTGCTTCAGGCAATATTATTTTATTTCCTTACACCAACTATTCAGGAAACTGATATAGAATTTTACCTCTTTTTCCCCAACCTAGGTTCTTTTAAATAAAACATAAAACTCTATGACTGTAGGTAGTGTTAGACCACATCTCCAAGGCCTTCCTAGTTCTAACATTTGAAAATGATAATAATGATAATGACTTTTTTTTTTTTTTTTTTTTTGCAGTACGCAGGCCTCTCACTGTTGTGGCCTCTCCCATTGCGGAGCAAAGGCTCCGGACGCGCAGGCTCAGCGGCCATGGCTCACGGGCCCAGCCGCTCCGTGGCATGTGGGATCTTCCCAGACCGGGGCACGAACCCATGTCCCCTGCATCAGCAGGCGGACTCTCAACCACTGCGCTACCAGGGAAGCCCTGACATCTATTTTTAATGTACCATAATGTTAGGTAAAGAAAACTAGTTCATCTTCTAAAATGTGATCTTTCCAAACTCAGATATGAGGAGGTAACCTGCCAGCTTAGGGTCTAGCAAGAGGAATGCAGATGATGTGGAGAAAAAAAAAAACATCCTTTTGTCAGGACACTGTTCTGGGATGGCCCCACGACCTGCCTCTACCCTTCACGCCCACGCTTCACAAAGCATGGCTGGGAAGAGTTCACAGGGGAGGTCCCCATGCTGAGCCCACCCTGGGACAAGCAGCCCCTCACAGCCAACAAGCAGGTGTCCTTCCAGCATTTCAATTTTGTGGTCAGGGTCGGCTAGCCCCCTCCCCTGCCCCAACCGAGCTCTGCCCCATCCATACACACAGAATAAATTAATTAACTAATTAATTAAATAGGGCTTCTCACCAGCTGAGATCCATCACACATGGATCCTAAGGGATGAAGGATAACCAAACACTTACCCACATTCTTTACATTCACTGCATTTCTCTGCTGTGTGATTTCTAGTGGGCATAATATGGTTAGAATTCCTTCCAGTGGCTTTTCCACATTGATTATATTCATGGGGTTTCTCTCCAGGTCGAGTTAATGCCTGTTGATTAAGGAGTCAGTGATAAAGCAAGAAAACCTTTAGTTCTTTGCAAGACAGGGATTCTCCCCCATAGAAGGTCTGCACCTTTTCCTGCCAGTAGATGGTTTGCCCCAAATTTAATCTGCTTTACAGTGGTCTCTTTGGTTTTAAGTTGAGACTTCTGGTCTGCACGGGTGTCTTGGAGAAGTTTTCTCCCCTGTATCCTCAGCTCTTCCTGCTCTGCCTGGGTGAGCAGTTTGAGTTTATGGAGATACCCCCCTGAGACCAGGTCCCGAAAGTTCTCCAGCATCATGTCTGTACGGGATTTTCTGAGCAGCGTTCAGCAATGCCCCCTCCTCATGGAGAAGTCCACAGCCACTTCCTCGAAGGTCACCGAGTCCTTTGACCAGGTTTTCAGCAGCCCTGGAGCCATCCCTTCCTCCTCCAAGTTCCCCTCCTAGAGACAAGTGGCGTCTTGAGCAGGCACGGTGGTGAAAAGTTGAAAAAGTCTCCTTTGAAATCGGAAAAGAGACAAGGACGGCAGCTGTCACCACTTTACATGATGATGGTACTGGAGGTGGCCAGCCCGGGCAGAAAAGCAGGAGCAGCTCCTTGGTACCAAGGCAGATAATGAGGAAAAGCGTGGTGGCTTCACAAGGATGAACGCAGCATTCTGGCAATTCACACTTCGGTCTGGGGGCTTGTAAGAAGTGGAAGGCCCCCAGGGCAGGCCTACGAGCGCCTGAGGCAGTGGGGGCAGCCTAGTCCTATTACCTTTTGTCTTTGCTACTTGGCTGAGACTCCTTGAGGACAAGAACTGAGCTTAATTAATCTTGAATTACCGTTTGTTGGGCTGCACCCCGCAGGCTTGCAAGTTGTCCAGCTTCCAGACTGAAGAAAGAGCTTGGAGACAGCGACAGAGACACCAACGGTTTATCGGACAGAGTGATCTTACACAAAGGACCCTGGAGCAACAGCCTGCTGTGTGAAGTAAACAATAGGCAAGACATGGCGGCCGTCCTCCCTACACGGGGGAGGAGGCTACCATTTATAGGGGGGAATTGACGTCAGGTGTGCTCATCAGTTACCAGGGACTAATTAAGCCCTATAATTAAGAGAATAGGATAGTCATGTGAGTGAAGCAGGGACTGGTCGAGCAGGGGATTTAGAGAGCAAGAAAACATCCATCTTGAATAGCCTAACCATACACCAATGTCTAATCCAATGTCAGGTACCCTGGCACCCCCTAAACAGGAGAAAAAAACCTGTGGAATTCCTGGTGGTTCCAAGAATAATAATATCTGACTGACTTATGCTATTTTTTTTTTTTTTGCGGTACGCGGGCCTCTCACTGTTGTGGCCTCTCCCGTTGCGGAGCACAGGCTCCGGACGCGCAGGCTCAGCGGCCATGGCTCACGGGCCCAGCCGCTCCGCGGCATGTGGGATCTTCCCGGACCGGCATCGGCAGGCGGACTCTCAACCACTGCGCCACTAGGGAAGCCCCTGACTTATGCTATTCTTGATGAAAGCAGGAGATAAAGTAAGACTCAACCAATCAAGCCATTAGGTAGGCTTGGAGTATGACAGGCTATCTCCACAGTCCCAGCTGGAAATAGAGCCATTACTCTGTCTGACCTAGACTATAACTATGAAACCTAGAAGGAACCTCCATAATCCTCAAAGAGGTAGCATCTTATAGAGATTAAAAATATATACTGTGTAGTCAGTTCAACTCCAAATCCCAGCACTACCGTGGAATATCACCATAACCTTGGGGAAATCATTTAACTTCTCCAAGCCTCAGTTCCCTCACCTATACAATGGCAGTAATATTGGTGAAGACTAATGCAATAATATACGTAGAGTGTTTAACATATTGACTAACGGTTGGCAAGTGCTTAATAAATATTAACTATCATCAGTATCATCAAAGTCATCATTACTAACATCATCATCATCATCCTCACCCAGGACACTCTCTCATTTTACAAATGAATAAATTAAGTTTTAGAGCAGCTTTTCTTAGCATTGGTACCAATAAATTACAATCATTTAGAACATGCAGCATAAGTAATTTATTTTTTAATGGTATTAGGTTGATGTCTAACCATTTTTATGTACGTCCATAAACATTTTCATATGATTCAATCTAATACTAGTTTTAAGATGATTTACTTTCAAAATATAAATTAGGGTGATTAAGGATTAAATCTATACTAATATTATTCTTTCATTCTTATATTTTGTATGCTTGTGGTTCTTTACCCAGTGGCCCAGGCAGTGGTATCTGTAAAGCTCCCCAGGTGATTCAAAGGTGGAGATTTCTTACACTTCCCTATGTTTAAGAGAATCACTGCTTTCTGCTTTCTCACCTTGGAGAGAAATGAAGACAGTCAAACAGCCCTCCAGCAAACATCACTGGTTTAACACAGTGGTTCTCAACTTTGGTACTGATTAGAATTACCTGGGGAGGACTTAAACTCTAGACCCCAACAGAGACCATGTAAATTATATCGATAATAAGGCATTAAGTTTGTCAAGGATCTCACTTCTAAAACAAAAAAAAAAAAGCATTATTCACAATAGCCAAGATATGAGACCATTTTTTTTCTTTTTGACACAGACAGTAAGGTGAGGTACTACTGTTTCGACTTTACTAGTAAGTTTAAATCATGATCTCTGTACATCCAGAAAGGTATTTTAACATATCTTTGAACGTGCTGTGGACAGATGGATGGAGCATGTTCAAAATAGTTGCAAGGGAGCCCTTATGCAACTACTTAGGAGAAATCATTTTTTTCTCCTATGTACAAGTAGGGGTTCCTTATTAAAGGGCTATATAACATAAGGACCTATCTCTTAAGTATCAGATGACAATGACCTCTGCAAGGAGGCAGAGGAAATATAACCCTATTATATTGATATGATTATGTGCATATTGTCCTTTAAAATTCTGTTTTACCCATCATCCATTTTAGCATCTAGTTAAACTAAATGATCACTCCTGAGTCCTGGATAAACCTCATTATTTCACTATTACACAGCAGTTTCAAATTCTGGTGTGCTTGTTTGTTTTTTTCTTGTTTGTTTGCTTGCTTAAATTGGGCTTCATTAAGAAAAATGTGCATATGAAATCATTTTTAAAGTTTTCCAGAGGTCTTCTTTATCATAATCAATGTTTACACTTCTTGAGAGCTAACCAAGCCTTCATGAACTCTTCACATGAGAGCTGACTTCTGATACTGACAAGAGTGTAAACCACCATGAAGATAAGGCTCTTATGACAGGCAGTTTTCTGTTTTCTTGCTGTAAGACAACACTTTTCTCCATTTGTTTTTATACTACTAAATTTCTCCTAATATAATATCGGGGAAGAAGAAGAGTTGGGGGAGGGAGAAGGCAGTAGATTCTGGCCTAGACAGCATTTTTTTTTTTTTTTTTTTTTTTTGCGGTATGCGGGCCTCTCACTGTTGTGGCCACTCCCGTTGCAGAGCACAGGCTCCGTATGCGCAGGCTCAGCGGCCATGGCTCACGGGCCCAGCCGCTCCGCGGCATGTGGGATCTTCCCAGACCGGGGCACGAACCCGTATCCCCTGCATCGGCAGGCGGACTCTCAACCACTGCGCCACCAGGGAAGCCCATAGACAGCATTTTTAGACAGCAGCAATTAATCTTCATAGTTCTCATCCCACACTCTGATTCAGATAGAATATTGCTCTTAGACTTGTTATTGATCCAACAGGCATTCAATTTTAACTTTGGAATGAAGAAAACAGACATAACTTATTTTTCTGTTAGCCTAAGTGATACTTAGTAATTGTTTGAGTGAGACATTTATTTTCAAGAGTCTCTGTGATATTAATCATTTGACCAAAAGTTCTTAGGCACTAGGAAGTAATCTGTAACTTTTTTTTGCAGGGAAAGGAATGTGACCAAAGTAGATCTCCCCATTTCTGAGTAGGGCAAGTATGCATACTCTATTTTATTTACTCATTTTAAAAGGTAACCTGTTTTATTACCTTTCCTTGGCTTGAGAGTTAGGAATCAATAGGCATGTGATTGGGAAAACATTAGTGATATAGGGACTGGAACTGAAATGACTGCAATCAGGCAATCCAAAAATAATCAAACTAATGTCTTGGTTCTTTCATTCAAATGCAATCTTTACTCACTGCTTTATGATTA
The DNA here is from genome assembly GCF_025265405.1 of Mesoplodon densirostris. Lineage (NCBI taxonomy): Eukaryota > Metazoa > Chordata > Mammalia > Artiodactyla > Ziphiidae > Mesoplodon > Mesoplodon densirostris. The sequence goes on from NC_082674.1 coordinate 33,940,853, forward strand.
AAATGTTCCTTTGAAACTAAATTAATTTTTCTCCTCTTCACAAGATGACCAATGATTAGGATTTTATTTGTAGTCTGCCCAAATTATCCATTTACATACCACTGACCACCCTCTGCAACAGTGACACTTTTATTGCTGAAGCTCAATGTCCTGTTAAGAAATGAGTGAAATATTATGTGTATATAAATCGGTAAATAAAAGAAACAAGTGACTTGATGGAATAATCTAAAACAAACAATTTTTTAAAAGATGAAGCAGAAAGATAAAGCATCCCTTTCTGACTCCTGTTTACTGAAACCAACTCCCACCCACCAAACAGTACAGAGTTCATAAAAACCTTTCACATTTGCCTTTTTTTCCCCAAATTTGTCCAAGTTAGTTTCCACTTCACTGTTCTACTACTTCTTACGCTAAGCTTTCCTAGCACCTCAGTTCCCCTGCAGCCCCCAACCCCTATACACACTCCTACATACCACCCCCTTTCTGACTCCATACCTCAGGCCTAATTTTCCACCCAGCCTTTCATCAACTATCTACTTGAGACTCATTGCTGGACTCTTACAGGACACAAGTTCCATCTGTTCTGGGGACCTGAGTGTTGCCACAAATAAGAGTGTTTTCCCCACTCCAGGGGAAACACAGGCTGAATTGTCCCACCCCACTCACTCAGGTTAAGGGGTGTTGACAGTTGGTTATTTGAGTTTATAAAAAGCATAATTGCAGAAATCAGGATGACACAAGAAAGAAGAAATATGAGCTTAGGAAAGGAACAAATCAATTATTAACACATATATTTAGGGCTGATAAACCCATCATGGCAGGTCTAAGTTTGACTGCAAACAAAAATGAGATGAAGATGCAGAGGCTCATGGATGTTTTACTGTTTGTTTTTTTTAAAACATTTTCTGAATCTGTATTACATTTGGAAAAAGAGAAATTATCTTATTAATATATCTGATTTTTTATTCAATACCTTCCAGATCCTCCCCAAGCAAAATTATCTAAGGACTCTGAAAGTTCTACTTCTCTTTGTTCAATCTTATTTACATTATTTTATATCATATTATTTATACTGATTATTGAATAAGCGCAAAAGAATACTTATAACATATGCAGAATACATATGAATGCTCAGGCTGCTACCTGCCCCTAGCTTAAAATATAAAGCATGGCCAGTCATTTTGATGCTCCTGTGTGCTTTCATGTGATCTCCTGCCTGGTGTGTGGCTCACAGCCTTGCTCCCAAGAATTTTGTGTCTATTAATCCCATACTTCTCTTTGTAGCAAAACAATGTAGTATTTAGTTTGCATTATTTGAACCTTATACAAATGGCATAATTCTTCTGAAAAGTGCCGATTTACTTTAAAATAATGATTCATACTGGTTGACTAATGCAGCTGAAATTCATTAATTATCAGTTCTGCATTTTGTTCTACCACAGAAAACACCGTCAGTTCAGGTGGACATTTGAGTTGCTTAAATTTTTTGCAATTACAGGGCGTCCCTGGTGGCGCAGTGGTTGAGAGTCTACCTATCGATGCAGGGGACGCGGGTTCGTGCCCCGGTCCAGGAGGATCCCACATGCCGCCGAGTGGCTGGGCCCGTGAGCCATGGCCACTGGGCCTGCGCGTCCGGGGCCTGTGCTCCGCAGCGGGAGAGGCCACAACAGTGAGAGGCTCGCGTACCACAAAAAAAAAAAAAAAAAAAATACAAACATCCTTGGTTCACATGTCCAAGAGTTTCTCTTAGGCATGTGCCTAGAAGTGAAAGTTCTGGGTCGTGTAGTTAGCACAAGTCTTTAAGTTTACAAGATAACATTGAGTGGTTTTTCTTTTTTTTTTTTTTTTTTTTTTTGCGGTATGCGGGCCTCTCACTGTTGTGGCCTCCCCCGTTGCGGAGCACAGGCTCCGGACGCGCAGGCTCCGGACGCGCAGGCTCAGCGGCCATGGCTCACGGGCCCAGCCGCTCCACGGCATATGGGATCCTCCCAGACCGGGGCACGAACCCGTATCCCCTGCATCGGCAGGCGGACTCTCAACCACTTGCGCCACCAGGGAGGCCCTGAGTGGTTTTTCAAAGAGGTTTTATCAACATATTCAGTCTTTCAATTACTGAAAAATGTGTTAAAATATATGATAGTGAACCTGACAACTTCTACTTGTAGTTTTGTCATGTGTGTGTGTGTGCGTCTTTATTAAATTCATAGAAGTTTTGAACTCTTACAACTTGCTAGTGACTTCAAACTTCATCAAGTACTAATTTTTTATGTCTCTCGTAGTGCATTATTTGAACTTTGTGTCTTAAAGTTTACTTGCTGTGCTATTAAGATAGCTTCTTTATCATTCTGTTTGTTGGTATTAACCTCCTGTATCACGTTTTCAACCTTTTACTTCCAACATTTCATGCCCTTATGTGTATCTTGAAAACAGCCTGTATTTTTTTATGTAATCTGAAATATTTGCTTTTTAACTGGAAATTTTAATTAATGTACAATTACTGTCATTTCCTCCTTTCCAATCCTATTCCTTTAAATTATTTTTTAATTATTTTAATATGCTATTTATTTCTGTCTTCCCTCCTCTTTTTCTCTTGCTCAGTTTTGCCAAATGCTTTTCTTATCTTTAATTCAATTCTTTGTTGACTATCTTTACTGTCTTTGTTTTTGATTTTTTTTTTTGCTGTCATCTTCATTATTTCCTTCCTCCTACTTTCTTTAGATTAATGTTGTTATGCTTTTGTTAATATCTTAAGTTGTATACTTAGTCCACTAATTTTCAACTTTTATTTTTCTCTAACATAAGCATTTAAGGTTAAAGTTTTTCTCAAAACATTACTTTTATTGCCTTCCACAAGTTTTATAAAGTATTATTTTCTTTCATTCCTTAGTATTTATCTCTAATATCCATTATGATTTTCCTTATTTTATGAGTAATTTAGAAATTTCTTTTGATTTCCAAATATTAAGAAAATTTTTATTTATCCTTCTGTGTTTAAGCTCTGACTTAATTACATTGTGGTCTGAGGTTTTGGCCAGAACAATAACTTTGAAATTTGATGGAAATTTGCTTCATTGCCCAGTACATAATCAATTTTTATAAATGCCCCATTTATAAAAGCTTGAAAAGAATGTATATTCTTTAATGTTGGATACAGAGTTCTGTATATGTCCATTAAATCAAGTTTGCACCCGTCTATTCTAATCTTATAAAAAGTTCACTTATTTTTTTTTCTATTTTCCTATCAATAATGGGCAATGGTATGAAATTTCTCACTGATGGTGCTGGGTTTGAGTTCACATATATTTTCAGGCTGTTTTATCAGTTGTACATTTATTTAGAATTGTTGCGTTTTCCTAGTGAAAGCAAACTTTTCTCATTGCGTTGTGACCTTCTGTATACGTTAGGCTTTTTTGCCTTAAAATTCTTTTTTTTTTTTCTGGTATTAATATAGCCACACCAGATTTCTTTCATTAGTAATTGCCCGATAAAACTTCCTCTACCCTTTCACTTTCAACCTTTATGTGTCCTTACACTTTAGATGTGTTTTTTATAAATAACATTTATCTGAATGATTTATTTCTTTGCAATCTCTGTCATTCAACTGGTGAGTTAATTTCACTTACATTTATTATAATTATTGACCTATTTGAACTTCTTCCTACTGTATTTTCTATTTTTTATTAGTCTCACTTGTCGCCATTCTTTTTTCCTGTCATCTTGCTTTTTTGAGTTTTTAGTTTCTTTTTTTCTTTAATGCACTTTTTTCTCAGATACTCTTTCTGTCCTTTTAGTGATTACCCTTAACATTTTAACTTGCTTGCTTAACAAAGTCTGACATTAAACTACAACTGAACAAGAAAAGGGCTTTAAAACACATTAGCATCAATCATCTCCTTTCCCAATTTATATACTATTAGACACTACTGTCATTATTTTATTCAGACAATGTTTGTTTGAATTGTTCAACAATTTTTTTCTTCTATTTCTGTGATCATTTTTGCCTTTTCTTGAAAATAGTCTTTAGATTTTGGAGGTTTTATGAGAATAAATTTTCTAACAGTAGGCATCCTCTTTTTTTTAATCGTCAAATGTCTTTTTTAGAATATATATTTTATATCATTTTTCACTGTAAAAATATTTACATCATTTTTAGTTTCTTTCAGCAGAAGTAGTATTGAGGATAGCTGGTCCTTAATCCCTGCCAGAAATAGAAAAACGAGTCATAGAAATCTTTAAATATTCATAAAACGGGACCTAAAAAAATAAATTGGAAAACATAGACTTCTTTTATATAGTAATAATTGCCATCTTTCATGTAAAAAGATGATCCACCATTAGTAGAATTCGTGTTTTAAATTAGGATGATTTGTACAGCTCTAGCCCCATTACATACCCTGTTTCAGATATGGCTGCTGGCACACATTCCTGAGTTGGCAGAGGAAAATTATACCCATGGCCTTGAAACAGAGCCCAGGTAATTGGCCCCATATGATCACTGAAACCATGGCCTTGGCTTCCTCAGCAGCACATACTGACCAACTGTGCCAACCAACTAAGTTGATCACTCTGATGAGTTATTCACACTGAAGGAAAAAGGCTAATTTTAAATTTTAACTTCAACTATAGTAATAATGCATATGTAGAAATATAGCAATAAATGTAGATAGAGAGGGACTAAATCATAAAACTACCATTTCTATCATCAGTGTAATAACTGACCCAGACAAAGATCATCATTAGATGCCAAAACCACTGGGTGAAAAGTTTGGGAGTAACAAGATATTCACACAACCTTCCAAATTATTCTACAGATTACGTATTAAATACAAGATTACTAACCAGGAGGAAATATTTTTAAAGTTCAGGATGTAGGACATTCTACAAGACAATAGGTTTATGCTTTTCAAAAAATACAATGTCATTAAAAACAAACAAGAAAAAGGCAAGCAGAGTGTTCTGGATTAAGAGACTGAAGTGACATAACAACCAAATGTAATATAAGAACTTTGATTGGATCCTGACTTTTTTTTTTTTTTTTTTTTTTTTTTTACGCGGGCCTCTCACTGTTGTGGCCTCTCCCGTTGTGGAGCACAGGCTCTGGACGCACAGGCTCAGCGGCCATGGCTCACGGGCCCAGCTGCTCCGCGGCACATGGGATCTTCCCGGACCAGGGCACAAACCCGTGTCCCCTGCATCGGCAGGCGGACTCTCAACCACTGCGCCACCAGGGAAGCCCTTGACTTTTTAAAAGTAGCTTTAAAAGACATTTTCCCAGTTGAACATGGATAGCACACTATGTAATATATTGAATGTCAATTTTAGGTGTGAGATTGACATTGTAGTTATGTAGGAGAATGTTCTTATTCTTAGGATTTACAAGCAGAAGTAGTTAAGGGTGAAGTGTAGTGATGGTTGCAAATTAGAATAAGAAAGAGATATAGAGATGGATAGGTAGATAGATGATTAACTGATGAATGGATGGATGGAGGGATGGGGTGGGAGGGCGGGGGGAAGCAAATGCAGTAAATGTCTACAACTGAATGAAGGATATATGTGTCCATTTTCTTTAGTCTTAAAATTTTTCAAAATAAAAAGCTGGGGGAAAAAATGTAGAAGATGACCCATTCTCTTCCTTTACTTCACTATATAAGAAATCTAATCCTGAAATGTAGCCTAAAAGATTTAGGTGGAATACATTGCATAGTGAAGGCTGATACACACTGAAACAAATGCTTGAACAAGTTGTGGCATCTCCTTGTGGGAGATCTTAAAACTTTAGTGTGTGATTGTCAGGCATGATGATGTTATTGTAACCACTCAAGCTAAATGTCTAGCTGAAGATAGCTGAAAGCTAACACCTAAATATCCTCCCCAGCTTAGGAATTTCTCATCATTAATTTACTTCAAGGACAAAGAAGATGTGGCACATATATACAATGGAATATTACTCAGCCATAAAAAAGGAATGAAATTGGGTCATTTGTAAAGACGTGGATGGACCTAGAGACTGTCATACAGAGTGAAGTAAGTCAGAAAGGGAAAAACAAATATTGTATATTAACGCATACATGTGGAACCTAAAAAAATGGTACAGATGAACCGGTTTGCAGGGAAGAAATAGAGACACAGTAGAGAACAAACGTTTGGACACCAAGGGGGGAAAGTGGTGTTGGGGGGTGTGGTGGTATGATCAACTGGGAGTTTGGGATTGACATGTATACACTAATATGTATGAAATAGATAACTAATAAGAACCTGCTGTATATAAAATAAAATAAAATTCAAAAATTCAAAAAAAAATTAATTCAAGGACACTTACTATCTTATAATTAGCTGAGAATTCAAAAGAATAATACAGCAAATTAATGTATTATTGAGGGTCTGTGAAACTATATTCAGGTTTCAAAATGTGGTTTAGAACACTGATGCAATAGACTCCTGATAATTAAATTGTGTTAATATTAAATATCTCTCAGAGTAGTTCAAGTTAGAAGCCAATTGTAGTACCAATGGATTAGGGAAATAATATTTTCCCCAAACCAAAAATCAATTTCTGGCCAGTCTGGATTGTTGAATAATTTCATGCTAAAGACATTGTTAGCTAAGAAAGTGTGTTTTAGTATACACTTTATGCCTTCTTGGAAGAACTTGAGAATTTTAAGGTTGATTACAAGGTTAATTTTTACCCAATATATAGGCAATATGTTAGGGACCATAAAAGCTATCAGGGCAAATAAAGATTTTACAAATATACAATATTGTGAAAGATATTGAGCTGCATGAGCTGTTTGTATATTTTGGAGATTAATCCTTTGTCCATTGTTTCATTTGCAAATACTTTCTCCCATTCTGAGGGTTGTCTTTTTGTCTTGTTTATGGTTTCCTTTGCTGTGAAAAAGCTTTTAAGTTTAATTAGGTCCCATTTGTTTTTATTTTCATTACTCTAGGAGGTGGGTCAAAAAATATCTTGCTGTGGTTTAGGTCAAAGAGTGTTTTTCCTATGTTTTCCTCTAAGAGTTTTATAGTGTCTGGTCTTACATTTAGGTCTTTAATCCATTTTGAGTTTATTTTTGTGTATGGTGTTAGGGAGTGTTCTAATTTCATTCTTTTACATGTAGCTGTCCAGTTTTCCCAGCACCACTTATTGAAGAGGCTGTCTTTTCTCCATTTTATGTTCTTGCCTCCTTCATCATAAATTAGGTGGCCATATGTGCATGGGTTTATCTCTAGGCTTTCTATCCTGTACAATTGATCTATATTTCTGTTTTTGGGCTAGTACCATACTGTCTTGATTAGTGTAGCTTTGTAGTACAGTTTGAAGTCCGGGAGCCTGATTCCTCCAGCTCCGTTTTTCTTTCTCAAGATTGCTTTGGCAATTTGGGGTCTTTTATGTTTCCATATGAATTGTAAAATTTTTTGTTCTATTTCTGTGAAGAATGCCGCTGGTAATTTGATAGGGATTGCACTGAATCTGTAGATTGCTTTGGGTAGTATAGTCATTTTCGCAATGTTGATTCTTCCCATCCAAGAACATGGTATGTTTCTCCATCTGTTTATATCATCTTTGATTTCTTTCATCAGTGTTTTATAGTTTTCTGAGTACAAGTCTTTCGCCTCCTTAGGTAGGTTTGTTCCTAAGTATTTTATTCTTTTTGTTTGTTGCCATTATCAAAAAATCTAGAAACAATAAATGCTGGAAAGGGTGTGGTGAAAAGGGAACCCTCCGGCACTGTTGGTGGGAACGTAAATTGAAACAACCACTATGGAGAACAGTATGGAGGTTCCTTAAAAAACTAAAAATAGAACTACCATATGACCCAGCAATCCCACTACTGGGCATATACCCTGAGAAAACCATAATTCAAAAGAGACATGTACCAAAATGTTCATTGCAGCGCTATTTACAATAGCTAGGACATGGAAGCAATCTAAATGTCCACCGACAGATGAATGGATAAAGCAGATGTGGCACATATATACAATGGAATATTACTCAGCCATTAAAAGAAATGAAATTGAGTTATTTGTAGTGAGGTGGATGGACCTAGAGTCTGTCATACGGAGTGAAGTAAGTCAGAAAGAGAAAAATACCATATGCTAACTCATATATATGGAATCTAAAAAAAAAAAAAAAAAAGTACTGATGAACCTAGTGACAGGGCAGGAATAAAGAAGGAGACATAGAGAATGGACTTGAGGATACGGGGGTGAGGGGGAAGCTGGGGCAAAGTGAGAGTAGCATCGACATATACACACTACCAAATGTAAAACAGTTACCTATTGGGAAGCAGCCGCATAGCACAGGGAGATCAGCTCAGTGCTCTGTGACGACCTAGAGGGGTGGGATAGGGAGGGTGGGAGGGAGGATCAAGAGGGAGGGAATATGTGGATGTATGTATGCATATGGCTGATTCACTCTGTTGTGCGACAGAGGCTAGTGCAGTATTGTGAAGCAGTTGTACTCCAATAAAGATATATTAAATAAATTAATTAATTAAACACATAGCCAACCAGTCTGAAAAAAGGCAAAAAAGTATTGTGAAAGAATGAGGTGGTTACAAGGGAAATTATGAAATGTAATGCAAATTTAAATGTGTCCATTTCTCATTTTGTAAATTCTTTCTCATTTTCATTAAATATAAACATAAAGTAAGTCATTCCTTTAACCATCAAAAAAAAAAAAAACAGAAAAAAAAGCTGTAGTGATTAAGACAGCTGATGCTTTAAACAATCTACAAAAAAATGTACCATTCAGGTATAACACTTGAAAATATAAAACCTTAAACAAGTAATCTTGCCTAAACATTGAATTAGTTACATAATAAAGAAAAAACAATTATTTCACCAAGTGATAATTTATTTGTAACACTTCTTAAATGGTCTGTGGAGACCTTTACTCAAGGCTCAAAAAGAACACTTTATTCATCAAATGCCTAAATTACCTAAGGAACTTTTGATTTTGTTAAATATTTATAGCATTGAAGATTTGTTTTGTTAATTAACACTTTTATCATCAAGAACTTCTTCCTTCTGTTTATGCAAGTTATCCCTTGTTATGTTTAATACAATTTTTCTTGTTTAAACTGGAGTCAAAGTATGTACTGATATAGTACAGGCATACCAATAAACTCCAAGTTATTTCAGCTTGCTCTAAAAGGACTCATCTTGCATACTGTTTTCTTGCTTCTCTATGTCTTTCTTGCAATGGAATGACTGGCAGAGCTGGAAAGAACCTTTAGATTATATAGTTCAGTGGTTTTCAATATGAGCTCTGAGAAGTCTTCATGATTTTCATAGACATATATCTTCTCTGTCTCCCATCCAGCAAGCCAGAAAGCTTCCCATTTATGAAAACTTGAGGTCTACATTTGAGGCTCATGTACTTGGTTATTCCATTTTATGTAGTTCTTAATCTTTTCTATATTTTTTCCCACTGTGGACCATTAATGCCATAGTTTCTGAAAAAGCCATCAAATTTATAGACTGTAAAATTTGACATATGGATAGTCCCCCCAAATTTATAGTTTTCAAATGACATGCCAACCAAAAAGTAATTACAGTAAAATTTATTTGTAATTTATGTCCCAGATGTTGCAGTTTGGTTATTTAGAATGCCTTGGGTAAAAAGAACAAGATTAAAAGGAAAGATTATCAAAAAAGAAAATTATAGCTCTGTTGCTTATAAGAAAGATTACACAGGAGTAATAACTCATTTTTAAAACATAAAATTTTCTAATTGTTTTTATTTTATTTTAATTAATTTTGAACAAATAGTACAATCACAAAGTTCAAAAATCAAAAAAGTATGAAAATGTCCACAGTGACAGCCGCTCTCCCAGCCTGGCCCTCTGTCTATCCAGCCCCTTCCACAACTTCAAACAGGGTAACTCCCATTATTGCATTTGTGTTTGTGTGTCCTTCCAAAAAATATTAATATACACAAAAACTAAATACCAATATGTATTTATCTATCCCCTTCCATTTTGCACGCATGTAAATATTCTATACTTGCTGGTCAGAAACGTGGTTTGTTTGGGGTTTTTGCTTAATATACCTTGAACTATTTATTGAACCTGTCACCTGGTGTGTCCTAGACACCCTTACAGGAAGCTATAAGTGAACTACGCAAATATTCTACTTCTAATTTTCATTACAGTATTCTTCTAGAAATTGTCATAAACTAAGTCATCATTGATAGGACCACATTTCTCCATATGAACAACACTGTAATTGGGGGACTGCATCCCTGACCAAGGACCAACATCAAATAAATTATAGCTATGATCAAAATATATAATTAGGTCATATTATTAAGTCAAAGATAGAAAGAGAATTTTAAATTAGTGTTAGTAAATACTTCCCCCAAATCATAAATTATATGCATATAAATACAAATTTCCAAATGATTATATAAGTAAGCCTCAGTGCATGTAAACAGCTGTATATATACTTTAACCATAAATTTTACCTATCTAAAAATATGCTCATGACAAACACATTTGATGATATTTTTCTTGTCTTCTTAGATTTTTAAGGGTGATGTGTTTTGGGAGGCATGATTTTGATGACCAAATCCTCCTTTTCATAAAGTCACATTTTTTTTTCCCTTGGTAATGTCTTGTAACATGCAGAAGAATTCAAATGGTATCATTTCACTGTTACCATTCTTTTCAAAAATAATCACTGAAGCATATACATATTTGAAGTCTTTTCAATAAGGCCTTTAGTTTACAAGTTTATAGGAACTCCCTCAAACTGATCCTTTTGTTCTTCTTTTCCTTTGTCTTTATCCCCTATATAATACCAATGAGAGCTTTAATGGGAAAATGGAGTCCTATGAAAGTCTCCTGGGCAGAGGATGTGAAAGGAGTGGGGCCTTTGCCAAGATCACCTGCTTTTTTTTTTTTTTTTTTTTTTTGCGTTACGCGGGCCTCTCACTGTTGTGGCCTCTCCCTTTGCGGAGCACAGGCTCCGGACGCGCAGGCTTAGTGGCCATGGCTCATGGGCCCAGCCGCTCCGCGGCATGTGGGATCCTCCTGGACCGGGGCACAAACCCGTGTCCCCTGCATCAGCAGGCAGACTCTCAACCACTGTGCCACCAGGGAAGCCCTTTCCATTTTTTTAAACTGCATGAATCACTGTGTAGCATCTTGACCTCGGAGGAAACTCTCAAGTAAATGGACAAATACGGATGAGTCATAAATGAAAGACTTTGGCAAAAGAAAATCAGTGAAGTTGTAATTAGCAGGAATTGCTTGTTTTAAATCTGATTCTTGGCCACAAGTTTCTGATAGTTTTACTTTTGTCATTTCTGTTAAAAAAATACAGTCTCTTATCTAAAGACATGGCAACATTAATTTTCACTCAAGAATAGCCATTTTTAATGGAAGTATAGTTGATTTGCAATGTTGTATTAGTTTCTGGTGTACAACAAAGTGATTCAGTCATACATATATATATATATATATATATATATATATATATATATATATATATATATTCTTTTTCTGTTCTTTTCCATTATGGTTTACTACTGGATATTGAACACAGTTCCCTGTGGTACACAATAGGACCTTTATCTATTTTATACATTGTGGTTTGTATCTGCTAATCCCAAACTCCTAATTTATCCCACCTCCACCCCCTTTCCCCTTTGGTAACCTTAAGTTTGTTTTCTATGTCTGTGAGTCTGTTTCTGTCTCATAAATAAGTTCATTTGTGTCATATTTTAGATTCCACATATAAGTGATATCATATGGTATTTGTCTTTGACTTACTTCACTTAGTATGATATTCTCTAGGTCTATCCATGTTGCTGCAAATGGCATTATTTCAAGAATAACCATCTTGATTTAATGATTTTAAATGTGGCATGAAGTGATTGTTAGTGCTGTGTAGATGTTCCCCACAACAAGGGTCTTAAGAAAATGTTCTCATTTGATGTACTCCCATACGCCTTTCCTCTCCTCTTACCCATCAGCTTGCAGACCCTGCTTTACAAAAGTCTCAGTATATTCACACTTTTTCTGGCCCCCCCACCGCTCTTTATCTAGGACCACCCTCCCCCTGAATGTTAAGAGGCTCCAAAACAGCCAACCTATTTCCCAATATCCAATCATAACCACCCTTCTCCTGAAAAAGCTCATGATTTGCGAGTGGTGAGTACTGACTGGAGAACTCAGAGCCGTCAAGAATGTCGAAGGTGGAGCAAGTGGATGAATCAAAAGGAAGAATGTCAATAGGATTTATACCTGTATGATTCCTACAATTACATGCTACCAGTGGTTGTAAAACACACCAGTGAATTTGGTTGCAAGTTGAGTTCCTGACACAAAAGTTGAATGGGTGCTGATGGCCGTAACAGTGGCGGTAAACTTGAGTTCCTGGCACTTTATCCTCATTGGGACAGTGGCACAAAGGTAGTCTCTTCATGGTGCCAGTTCTGAAGATAAGTACTGAGTGTTGTTCCTAGATATATAGCCTTGCATCTGATTCTCAAACCCTCTCAAAGATTCTCTGTAATACTATTCTATACATCGGTGGTTTTGGTAAACTATCCAAGATGGATTCTGTTGTTTGCAACTAAAACCTCTGACTAATGAATTCTACTTCACAGGGTTGTGAAACTCAAATGAGACGTAACAGATCATTAATTAACGTTGGTTGATATTATGATAAACTTTTAAACCTGTGTTCAAAACAAAGGATAATATTTAGTTGTACTAAGCACAGTTGACTCTATTTTACTTTGATAGCTTCTTTGAACAGCACCTTCTATATAAGTTATGGGCATTTGAGAAGAGTGAACAGTAGCTAGATATATATTACATTATTGATTTTACTATAAAGATTCTAACCTAAAAGATATTTAAAACCCTTCGCTAAAGCAAATTCCTAATCAAAGTAATTTTCATCCTGGATTTATTAGTACTCAGCAATCCTTGCAGTGCTACCCAGCTGAGTCTCTGAGCCACAAGACACTGAGGACCTTAAGGGCAGACACCATGTATCACTCATTATTGTACCAACACTGGGCCTGAAATAGAGTAGATAATAAATGTTCATTCAAATAAGCCAAATTATAACCAGAAGGCCAGTAACTTGAACGTGGTATCAATTTCATTCTCTTTGAGCAGGGGCATTCCATGTATGTGTTAAAAAGCTCCCACCAGTCAGTTGGTGTTTCACTTTCCTTGTAGACATTTTAAAAATTCCAAATTAATGAGTAACCTCTCTAATTGTATATAATATAAAAACCCTGGACATGATAGCTCTATTATTTTACTGAAAAGAAAAATTTCTTTTAAGCCAGACAATACCTAAATTAACCCTCTCCCTTAGGGCTAAATAAGAGGTAATTATACATGTGTAAAACATGCAGCAACTAAAGAACAAAATCTTTATGTGTGGACCATTATTGTTAGCATCTACCTGGACATACCATCAAGAAGGCAGAAATGTCCTTGCAATCATTACTGAAAAATCAAGTTTATTTCTCCTGGGTTAATAGGGATGATTCAAGTGACAAGCCTAACAAACTAGAAGGAGAGAGAGGAATCCTGACTCATCTGTGACATGACCATCCCTTAGATAATAATTCTTGTTCCAAAGGACCTCTGTGCAAATTTACAGAAGTGCATTTCGATACAATTCTGACTAGATGCACCATGCTGATCTCAACCATAAAACCAGCAAGTCATTGAGTTGGGATATATTATGATTCTCTCTTCTCCAATGCCCCCAATTAGTCATAGAAACTGATCCAAAAGTAAAGGGCCATCCTACATAGATCTTGGTTAAGTACCTTATTTTAAAGATTGTTTGATCTGATCATGAAGAAGAAAGCTTAACTTTATCTCAAACTTCTATCTTCAGAATTTTTTTCCAAGAGAATTACAGTTCTTAGCATACATCCAGGATATGTAAACACTTGCTATCTTTAACATCTCAAATAACAGGAGGCTTCTGGTGCTTACTTCCATTAGGCATCCAGCAGGATGCAGAATATTTCTGACTAAACTCCTCGGAGAATGGAATACTTTATATTTAAAAATAACGATTTGGATTTTTTTTTCCCTTGGAAGAGATAAAGTCTAAAAGGAGAGGTTTTTTTTGAAATAAATAAAATCATATAAGTGAATACAGATCAGGTCCCAAATGAGACATTACCAACTGCTATAGACAATGAGTCCTCCCAAAATTCACATGTTGAAACCTAATCTTCACTGTGATGGTATTTGGAGGTGGGGCCTTTGGGAGGTGATTAGGTCATGAAGGCAGAGCCCGCATGAATGGGATTAGTGCTCTTATGGAAGAGGCCCCAGAGTGTTCCCTCACTCCTTCTTTCTTCCATGTGAGGCCGCAGGGAGAAGATGATCGTCTATGAAGCAGAAAGCAGGCCCTTATCAGACTTCGAATCTGCCAGCACCTTGAGGTTGAACTTCCAAAATCCAGAACTGGTAGACGTAGTTTTTTTTGTTTTTTGTTTTGTTTTGCGGTACGTGGGCCTCTCACTGTTGTGGCCTCTCCCGTTACGGAGCACAGGCTCCGGACACACAGGCTCAGTGGCCATGGCTCAAGGGCCCAGGCGCTCCGCGGCATGTGGGATTTTCCCGTACCGGGGCACGAACCTGTGTCCCCTGCGTCGGCAGGCAGACTCTCAACCACTGCACCACCAGGGAAGCCCTGTTTTTGTTTTTGTTTTTAACATCTTTATTGGAGTATAATTGCTTTACAATGGTGTGTTAGTTTCTGCTGTATAACAAAGTGAATCAGTTATACATGTACATACATCCCCATAACCCCTCCCTCTTGAGCCTCCCTCCCACCCTCCCTATCCCACCCTTCTAGGTGGTCACAAAGCACCAAGCTGATCTCCCTGTGCTATGCGGCTGCTTCCCACTAGCTATCTGTTTTACATTTGGTAGTGTATATATGTCAATGCTACTTTCTCACTTCGTCCCAGCTTACCTTTCCCCCTCCCCGTGTCCTCAAGTCCATTCTCTACGTCTGTGTCTTTATTCCTGGCCTGTCCCTAGGTTCATCAGAACGATTTTTTTTTTTTAGATTCCATATATAAGACATAGATTTTTATTGTTTATAAGCTACCCGGTCTATGGTATTCTATTATAGCAGCCCACACTGACTAAGATACTGGTCTAGTATCTTTTCCCTATAAACTCAAAGTTTTTTGGACAAATAAAGGGATATGTAACTGTAACACAGTTGAGAGTTGAACTAAAGGCTTGGGTGAGAACTCCCTCCTTAATATGCTACTAAAAATTGATTGGAATTGGCAGGCTTCTTTTTAAAACCAGAACCAATCCCAGGGAAGGCTCAAAACCATTAAACATTCACAGTACAGCGCAAATTACTGTACTGCCTTTACTCTAAAAATGCTAATATTTTTTCATATTTTGAACTTTTAAAATCAGGGCACATTTATAGTTTGTATGTACTTTTAATAAGTAGTGGTTTTTTCCTCCAACAACAATGCTTCAACTGCCTCCCCACCAGGTAAAGAGAACTGAGCACCAAACTCTTCCCATTGCTCATAACCGAAGCATAGGTCTGGTGCATTTGACTGGTGAATCCCAGGTGTATCCTAGGTACCAGGAAGGCTGCTGGGGATTTTGGTTCTGACTTCTGGACTAGTAAGACTAGCCTCATAACCTGAGGATTTTTGCAAATATAGAAAGACTAAACAGAAGATGATGGGTAAGCACAAATATGACAAATGTCCAGTAACTAGTAACAGGGCAGGACTCACTGTACACTCATCGTTCAGAGAGATTATGTGAAGTAACTAAGATCACAGCCAGGGTATGGCAGACTTCCCAGGACATTCCTTTCCTGATTGAACATCAAAACATCCCAAATGAATTCTTCTAAAGTGAACATCCACACACTCGATAGCCAAATGTTAACACTTACAGGCAAAACTGATTTCAGATCCAGTAACTGTGCTCTAACCCAAAGGCAGAGAAAACTGTCTGTGTCTGAGGATGTCACCCCGATTACACGTGACACCACTGCAACATCTCAACCTCTCCCGAAGCCTGCAAGACAGAGGTCTAAGGTGTTGGATAAAAGAAGGATTTTGAACTATAGTCCATTGGATGTTTCTGATAGCTTGTGGCATATTTGATAATTGTGGACACTCAGAACCTCAGTATTAGTGTGTATGGGAATTGTATGTGCTCTACTTAAAACGTGAATTGCAAATGGGCAGGAATCCCATGTTCACCCCATTCCAACAGGCACGGGCTATATAATTCTTCCTTGGCAGAGAAGAAAAAAATAAAGCCTCTTTCAGCTGTCACTTATTCTACTTTCCATCCCTTTTTCCTTGTGTCCCAGTTTGCAGGTCTGTTTTTGCAGAACCATTTTTAAAACTGACAACAACAACAAAGCATGCCAATGACTGATATGCCAAGAGAGGATTTCCATACTGCTGCAGGTTTTGTTTGTGCCCTGACACATACAGGCACCTCTTGTGCATGAGCATTGAATCATAAGATCTCAGAGGTAGAACAGCCCTCCAAACAATAGAAGTCAGCTACACTCTGTCAGATAAGTAAGGTTGAGAAAATATGAAAGTAGATTTGGAGTCCCTTCTGTTCATCAAATATGGCTACAATTGTTCTCTAAATGACTTAAATGGCAAATGTATTTTTCATCCACAGCAGGGGCCTGGAGTATAAATTATGAGTTAATTTTTTTTAAATCTCTCTCTAATAAATATCGCTAAAACTAAAAAAGGGTACTTTCAGTCATGTAGTAATTAAGGAGGCACAGGGACTTTAAAGGGCTTTGATGCTGAGATTCTAAATGCAGACATACGGGTATCTAAGTCAAATCCATCTTAATAACACAGTGAAGAGGACTGGTCCATATTATGCAGAATGGCTGTTTTGTTCATCTCTCCTGGCTATGCGTCAATGCAGTACAATTATAATGAAACTAAACTGGAGTCTAGAAATAATTTTTAGATAACTATCCATGACTATCAGTGTCAAATCTCCTGCAAAAGTTACTCCTTGTTGTTCCAGCAGGTACATCTAAAAGTATAAAAACTGTGGAGTGAGCAAGCACTAAAGATGCTAAAAAAGAAAAGCATTCAGACATCACTCTATGTTTTATCTTGAAAAGTCTATTTCCTTTTTGCCCTCCACTTCTGTCATTTCTTTAATCTACCCTAGATTTTTTATTTCATTATAGGCCCCCACGCTGAAGAATAACAGTGGCAATGATTTATTGAAAAATTTATGAAGTTCAAAAGTGAAGTAAAACAGTAGATAAGAAGGGAAAGTACTATCTCTATTCTACCTATAGGTAATTTGATTTAACTTCTGTTTTGTTTTTTGTTTTTTTCTAGCAGAAATGGTACTAGATGCCTGGGCACAGTCCATAAAATGTCTTTAAAATTTGTGAGTAGAATCATCTGCAATACATGCAGCCTTTCCATGAGTCCTGAAGTTTGAGGTAACACAAACTGATCTTTTGCTATGACCACCTTCTTTAAATTCACTGGCAAAGGAGTGAATTGTAAATGTCTTGAGGTTAAGGAAGGCTTTTTATTATCATTATTTTTCTTTTGGTTAAAAAAAAATCCCATACTTCACAAAGAACTCGGGATGGGGACTTGAGCTGGAGAAAGAACATAGATTATGACCATTATCACTTGCTGATTAAAATGGAATAACACTGAGAGCTAAGCCAAAGAAGCAAAGAACTCCCAACCACCATTGTTTTTTTTTCCTACAGCATTTCTAATGTTCTTACATTTCATTTTCATGTCCTTATTTTACCTTTTGGTCATTAAAAATATTGGGCTAAACCCCACTGGTAAACCACAGTCTAGGCTTTGTGCCACTGAAAGATTTAATAGAAAGAAAATATCTTACTCATAGTAGAAAAGAAAATAGTCTTTACCCTTATTTATTCTATGGAAATACTATTAGTAAGTTGTAAAGATTTTACAACCAATGAAGAACAAATAACTGCACTAGATGAAATTCAGAACACAAATAGTGGAAGAATATACAACCAAGGAATTAACAGTAGTTACCTCTGGGTGGAGACAATAGGTATTTTTACTTTTTATTAGTAGAAATTTCTCATTTTTCAACAAAAGGCATATATTGCTTATGTAAAAAGAATAAACAATAAAAGTCACATTTAATTTTAAAAACACACAGCCAGACCTTAGTCCACAACAGAACAGAATAGGGGTCCCTATTCTTTTACTCAATCCTATGGTTTTACAGGATGATCAGGATTTAGGAGAAATTTCACAAATATAAAAGATCAGCTGGAAGTAACTTCAGTGCAGTGGTTAAAGGCATGGGTTTTGAGGTCAGATAGACTTATTTTGGAACTGTACCTCTGCTTCTTACTCTGTGTTTAATTAGGTTTCCTAAGCTCTCTCAACTTTGGTCTTCTGCATTGTACAAAGGAACTAATGATACCTACATACAGTTCAAGGTTGCTGTGAGGATTAACTGAGGAAATATAGAACAAGGACTAAAACATAATGCAGGCTTAATAAATAATAAAAAAAAAATGTAATAATGATAGCAATAACAACCATAACATTCTCTAAAATGTATAGTCCATACTGTGTATCAGGCCCTATTCTAAGTGCATTCACAGTTTACCTCATGGAATCATAACAACTTTATATGAAGTAAGTCATTCTATTTTCCCATTTTATACTTGAGGGAACCAAGATGCACAGAGACCCAAAGTCCCACGTTCATACCACCATGTTGCACAGTGTCTCTTAAGAGTATCTTTTTTGGTAGTGAATAATAATAATTTGTATTTATTGAGGTAGTCATAGGAATCATTTTGGATAATGTGTATAGTATTTTAGAAGCTCAGAAGTTTAGAAATCTTCTGACTCTAAACTTTATGTTAATTGAAACATACCTCAAAGACTATCAGTGATTAGGGATAATAAAAAGAGAAGTTAATTGGAAAGTCTGAATTTGTGATCGATCCCCTGGAGCATATGTTGGCTTTTCATCTGAGAGCATTTGGGAGTGGGGTTTGTCCTAATTAAGGAAACTAAGCATCTCAGGAGCTATTCCATGGCCCCTCCCTGTGGCATGGCAAGAGAGCAGCATTATTTTAGCCTTAGTCCCTAAAGAAGTTTCTTTTTTCTTTTCAGAGTCCCAGAATGCTTCAACAGAATAAATAGCGGTTCCTCTTACAAGAGACATAGTGAGAAAGATCGATAATACGCCTTCCAGAAAAATCTGTTTTTCTTGAGGATAAATGAGTATTCTGTTTTCTTTAGAATTTTCACTTTCCCTTTTCTAAGAATAAATAACCCCTCACATAATATTCTAAATCATGATCCTCGAGCTTTCTCCCTCAAATTCTTGTGAAATATTAAAGAAAACAATCCTATCATATACAAAAAATTTAAGTGAGATAGCTTTTACTGTGAATACACAGAACTAGATTATTTTTCTTGGATTGTATAAGGACTACTGTTATCCTTCATATCAAGTGGGTGCATTTATCTGTTGCTTCTCCCTAAGACGCAGAGCCGAATTTCAAGTTTTCTGGAAATATATATAATTTACTTACGAGGGCCTCAGGACAAATTGTATCCACATCTGAGAGCAGTATAATATTGATGATCACTTATGGCAAGAGGTTCTTTTATAAATTGCAAAACATTAATGCTTTGTTTTCATTTACTCCTCTCTCTTGGCATCTAGATGGTGATTGAACTCATAAGCTATTCTACCCTCTGGGCAAGCTTCATGCTGATTTATAAGGTGTGGAACTTTTCGTCAGTTCTGTTCTTTAGGATGTTATTAATCAAAATTTAGAAGGAGATGGCTTAGACTAAGGCCAGAACTCCTAGACTCTAGTTGTAACTCTGCCACTATCAAGGTTATTAGCCTTGGATGAGTTTACATCTCTGGGCCTCAGGTTTTTCAACTGCAAAATAAAAAACAAACAGATGATTTTCCATGGGCCATTTCCAGTTCTAAAATTCTATGGTTTTTAAGAGATGTTTACTTTTAAGTCTTTCAGTTCATAAAATGAGACAATTGGAAAGCGATCCTGACTCACCAAAGGCATGTAAACATTAAATTTTAACTATTCAGAACACAATAGTCACACATTATCAGTAATGATTATTTGCTTTTATGCATATTTCCCTAAACGTATTGCCTAGAAAAATATTGATTATCTATATAATTGCCTGAGGGCAATATGTTATTCAGATGGACACACATCAAACATTCTATTTATGGTGCATAAATTGTAAAAGGAAACCACTTCTTAGCCTCTGCCTTTACCAACCTTTCATTTTTAATTAATCAAGTGGTCATTCATTCAGTAAACATTCAATAAGCATTTCTTGAGCATTTATGTGTCATGTGATGTATAGCAGACATTTTTCTATTTACATTATCTACTTAATGTGCCCAGAAATTCTGAGGGGTAGAAAACTGAGTATCCGATAAGTTAAGTCTGGTTCAAAGATGAAGAGCTGATAAATGGTAGGGCCAGAATCTGGACCCAAATTTGTTGGACGTGCGCTGAATATTCTTGTTTGCCCTCCAGACCCATTCTCTATTCTTTCCACCCTGCCCCCATCCAGGAGGCTGACCTGTGTGATTACATCAGTGTGCCAACAGGGAAGCTGGAAAGACATAGTAGGGAAAGAAGGGAGTGAGGAAAGATGAGGTCTCTATGTCCTTGCCTCCTTCCCTTCCGGTTCACGTGGGGCTGGCTGTGTCCCTTCCCCACACAATTCTTCCTTCCAGGGTATGATCATACTCCTTATCCTACTGGGTCTAGTCATGGTAACAGATCCAAGGTACTGCACTTCACTTATGCTCCCCTATGTTCTGCCCTTGCCTTGGGAAATTGTCCCTTTTTAAACCCTTCTCAGATCATTCTAACTTGAAGGTACTATCTCTTTTTTGCTGGGATGCTGACTAACACAGTTACCAAATCTCTTTTTACCATGCCATGCCATTTCACACGTTAGGATGTAACAACCGCATGAGTTAATCAAGGATTTGAGACCACATAGCCTCCAATAGTGGCAAGAAGAGCTAGGATTTGAAAGACACTTACTGTTGTTCTGTTTCTGTATTTCTCTTATCAATTCACACTTTAAATGAAATCAGCAAAGATATAGGACTCAAGGATGACTGATATTCTGGTTTTGCCTCAACATGTTTTGTGTCAGAACAATGCAAACAAACAAATCTAATCCACAGTAGGACTGAATAACAGAACCACTATGAGCTCCAGCCATTAAAGGAAAATATTCTTGACAAGCTATCCTTTCAACTGCCCACACTTCAAGACAGGGTATAGAGTTAAGTTTGAAAGAGAATTACAATACAGGAGGGATTATGTGACATCACAAAAGAAGCACACTTACTCAATTTATGTTGCCTGGAGGTTGACATTAACTCTATAATTTTTTTGTCTCAGAATCTCCTCAATCTGAAAAAAACGTAGGGGGAAGAATTTCTACTGATTCTACCAAACAGGCAGAATTCAAGGACTATCGGTGTGCTTACATCCTAGCTGAGGAAGATACCTACACACCAACCTCCTTGTTTGAGTCAATTAGGAAATGAGCCAGGAAGTGCTAGAATTTCTTGGCCTGAAGGAAACAAGTGCTGATTAATTTAAATGTTGGTGCAGGAATGGAAAAGACATGCTTAAGCACTGAAAAAGTACATCCCTAGCTTGTGCATCCCTAGCTTGTGAGCCTTTGTTCTGGGATTTTAAGTCTTGGTTACTAGGACTCTGTGGAACCACTGAAATGTTTGAAAAAGCGTGTGACTAGAGAGAGACTCTGTGGCATTAACCAGAGCCTCAAAGAGGCCTAAGAACCAAAGTTAATAGGGGAAAATGGGCCATACATCTACTTCATTGGCTAGATCAAGGAATACAGATTAGTAGACAGGATTACTTAGATATTACTCTGATTCCATCTACTCATCAGGCAACCCTCTAATTTTTGCTTTAATTTCCCACATAGAGGTTTGGAAAGATACATACTTTAACATCAATTATTGCTTTGGCTAAAAATCTCTCACGGATCTGAAATAAATCCTTTAGGTCCTTTTTCTCAAAGCTTGAATTTCCCTGAGTAAGTTATTAATTGAATTTCCAGACCCACTGGACTGAAGGAGTGAACCCAGGAACAATAACAACAACAAAATGAACCTCTGATGTTTTTGAGACCTGTTCTGACCACCAACCGTGACCCTACAACCACAGAGCCTCTCACCACCACAGAATGAACCTGAAGTTTTAATATGTCAACAATGAATCTCAAAGAAGCTCACATATTCTGTCTGGTACATTTTTCCTTATATATTTATTACCGTTTTCTCACCAGGGAACCAGCAACGAGAGATTCAATGACTATAAACTTTTATTCACTTGAAAAACAGAGGTCCTGAGGATAAATTAAAGAATAACGTTTGTTTAGAACGAACAAGGTACTAACTGCTCCTTTCTATCTAGATCAGTGGACTTCATTTTTTGTGCTATGTGGTAGGATGTAATGATATATTTGGTCAGCTTTGTCCCCAAAGAGGTATTGATGTGATTTTTACGAGGTTATATTCTTCTATTATTAGGTTCATGTAAAAGAATTCTCTCTTCAAAGGAAACATTCTAGAAAGAAATCCATTACAATGCTGTGATTAATGTCCTTCACCAAATGCAGGAAAGAGAGTTAAGGTTGTAACTCCAAGTCTCTTTCGCATGCTGGAAAAGATTTTCTATCTCTAGTTCCTATCACAAGTTGCTCAGGAGAGCTGCATTTTAGCACCATTAATACCCAAAAAGGGTACTCTTTCCACAGTCCCCTCTATAGGCCCCAAACTCTCTCAAACTCATCACCCATGACTTCCAAGGCATTAGTCACTTATCGATCTTTATCATCTTTGAGCTGCCTCTACCAAACACTTCCATCTCCTCAGTCACTGTTTAACTGCTAAAATTATCCTCTCTCGGCTCTTCATCTCTCTCTGCTCCTTCTCTCTCATCCTCATTACTGACTACTCAGTACTTCAGCCCTCCTCTTCAATGTTGTGTTCTCCAATCGTCCACCCTGGATAATTTTCTCACAGAGAAATCTCATTCAGCACTTCTATGTGGCAACACATCAGTATCTTCACATCAGGCCACTCAGCTGAATACCTAGATCCAGTGCACCTAAATACCAGCCAGTCACCCCTGTGCAGTTACTTCAGACTTACCTGCCCAAGATGGAATTCATCCTCCTCCTCCCTTTCCCCCTGGTCAAACTTGTTCCTTCTTCCATAATCCTTCTTTAGCTTAATAGTGACACCACCTACCCAGGCATTCAAATCAGAGGTGACTAACTCTCTCTGAGACCTTTATGCAAGTAATAATATTTGAGCTTCCTCCATGAACAAACAGAAATGTACCAGTTTGAAAAGAGTGTGAAAGAATTCCAAGAATGAAACAAGATTTTCAAAAAGTCATTGAGTTGGGCATTTTTCTTTATGTATTCTTTAATATAAAGTTCATTTAAGAAATAAAGGGCAAAGGTGGGGGGAAAGTCACTGAGTCATGAAACAGCATGATGTGCTGTTTAGAGGCTGATAAGAAACCATATTTGGCTGGATTATAGAGAATACAGTAGAAGTTGGCAGGAGATGAAATAGAAGTAAATTGGGATCAGATTGTAAAGGATCTTGTGTATCAAGCTAAGGCTCTGTATTTTATTCTATAAGCAATAGGAGGTCTCCTCTGATCCTCAGAGAACTATCTTTTTTAGCAACACCTTGTAGCTTTCACGTTGCCTCTGGTGGCTTCCGAATTTTCATCAGATCTGTCCTGAGCCATTCTTGGGAAACTTATAACTCTCAAAGAATCATTCAGTATTTGTTACTCAAGGTTCATGGGAGCTACAATAGCATAGTACCTTATAATCTTATAATCTTCTAAATAAGAACACTGTAGTGAACATTTATTGTGTTCGATAACTATCAACCATTTCCCCATCTTTTGGAAACACAGACTCAGTTTTCCTTTGAGGATCATCTCTCTTCCACTGAAGTCTCTGTGCTTCAAGTGGAGGTGACTCTTTGTCCAGCTTCTGCACCCTTCCCCTCCACCAAATGGGCCATTGCATCACTCTAGCCACAGTAACTCTTCACGGATACACATGACTCAACTAAAACAAATGATAGTCCAGATATTTTGTTTGAACTATTTTGGGAGATACTATCTTTTCTATTGAATTTGGGCTTGGGAAGATGTTAAGAGTAGAGCCAACTGGAAACCAGCTTACCCCCACCAAGAACCTAAGGATGAAGTCAACATGGAATTTTTAAAAAAGCAAGAGATTTTCATAGCTGCGTGTTGAGTGCTGAGGGAGATACACTGTAGTAAATGCATGACCCCTACCTTCAATAAGCTTGAAATATATCTGAGAAAACAATAAGTATAAGAATAATACTCAAGTGAAAGAAAGAAACTGGAAAACTACCGTCTCCTATTTACACTACAAGGAGTCAAGAAAGTAAGACCAGAGTGTTTGTCTCTTTTCTACTGAGACAAGCAGGAGAGCCTGCCAAGCTGCCCAAACTGGAGAAAGGGAGTTTGAAGGAGCATAAATTAGGCATTTAGGCTTTCATTTGTCTCTCAGTGTTTTTACTTATCTCTCCCCATCAGCTCACCTTCTTAAATATTAACGGGTAAAAACATTCTTACCCTTCACCCTGCCCTGGCCTTACTGTGAATTGTCTTATAACCATGTTTTTCTGTAGAAAAGGAGAAATGTTGGCATACTAATTTTAAAACAGATTGACAGGCAACAGAAAGTTAGACGGAGAAATGCTCACATGATCAGAGTGCTATCCAGGGATGGCGATGGAAGAAAGATGCTTAAGAAAACTGAAAAAGCAGGAGACAGGCTGACTGGGCGAGATTGAAGAATAGAGATAGACCTTAAGGGAACTGGAGCAGACCAGACTGAAAAACACCAGAACATAAAATTATCCAGGCATACAGAGAGCACCTAGAGGAGAGATATTATTTATATTTTTTTAATAATGCTGAGTGGAATCTAAACAAGGGGGAGAAATATAAAGTGGAAGTTCCAAAGAGAATTGTTTCGAACTGAACCTAAGTGTAGACCTGAGACCAAAGCACAGAGCTGAAGATCAGAGGACCGTAACTGCCTCCTTCTGTAAAAGCCCCAGCCCTGTTTCTATCTGGCTCGGGCTGTATCTAGTAATGAGGCCATCTGCTCATAATGCTTGCTCCATGTGTGGCTTATGCCCAAAAATCTATGCGCCTTCCAGCAAAGTCATTTTTACACTGTACTTGACAGACAGAGCATGTGTTTGTGTTAAAAACACTGCAGGAAATGGGTACTGGGAGGATTCAGAAAAGCCTTGACCTTGGAAGAAGACAGCCATGAACTCTAAGGAGGTGATATTAAAAAGCCAGGGGCAGTGGAATGTGGAAGAATCTACTAGAAGCAATTCTTTAGACCCATATCACGCCATGGTAGGCAAGAACATCTGTTTGGAGTTGCTTTGGGGAAGACAAAGCACGATGGCCTCATTCTTTGCTTTTTAAATAACTTTATTTTCTTCAGTATTTAGCTAAAACAAGTACATCAAAAATGACTTTTGAATATCGTAGTGGGAACACCATTGCCAAATGGATAAAGCCCAAATTACTTAACATGATCCTTTATAACCTGACCCCAACTTACTTTGCCATCAACACTATCTCGGGCCATTTATTCCCATACATACACAAACTTTTAACAATCCACAAATGTGGCATACCCTTTAATGACTCCACACCATTGGAAGTGTAGTTTGTGCTGCCCAAATAAAATTTTCACTCTTTCCAAAATGAATCAAGGAAAAGTAAATTTGCCCAAGATCAGACAAATGTTGAGTGTTTGACATGATAATAAGACACTAGAGATGACCAAAAAAAAAAAAAAAATCAAAAGAAATAGTTATAAAGTTTGAATGGAAATGCTTAGGCAGGAGATCATATGCCATGGTTCCTACATAGTATTTCCTATGTCGAGAGAACTGAACTTTGGCATGATGATATCAGCCTATATGAAGAGATATTTTAAGAAATACCCCAATGGAATGTGTCCTTCATCATGTTTAGTCTGAGCATCTTACAAAGGACATTATCTGTCACATTAGTCAAGGTTCTACTGACAGGGATCCTTCACAGAAAGTTCTTTCTGGTGTTCAGCATCAGAAACACTTGCTCTTCACCTGGAAAGCTGAATTGATTTTGCCCTACAGAAACTGAGGCCCTCGTGAGTAGCAAAAGTTAGATCTCTGCATTAACAACTAGAAAGATTAGAAGCAAATTTGGGGCCCATCCTCTGTGAGTATAAGGGACTCTATGGCAGGAATCAACAAACTTTTTATAAAGGTCCAGACAGTAAATATTTCCATCTCTGCAGGCCATACTGACTGTATCATAACTAGTCAACTCTGCCATTGTAGTGTGAAACCAGCCATAGACAATGAACAAAGGAGTAGGTGTGACTGTATTCCAATAAAACTTTATTTACAAAAACAGGCATTGGGCTGAGTTTAGCCCCCTGGCTGTAGTCTGATGACCCTGCTCTATGGCATGTTTTTGTAACAAAGTCTTAATCATGATTCTGTTTAATTCCTTTAACTCACTTTTCTCCTTGTTCTTTCTTACTCTCTTATATTTATGTTATATGGCTATGGTTATGTAATTGTGCTGCCTTTCTGGTATTTTCTGAAACCAAATGAGTAATAAATACTTAAATAAAAATTTTAAAATTAACTGGTTATAGGCTTGCTTTGTGGTTATATTCAAGTAAGAAAGGACATTTGCCAAAGTTAATAGGGCAATGAAGCATGTCAGATGGAATGAGTTATATTAAGAAATCAAAAAATTAGACAGTAAGATTTTATTTTTAATTTTTTCCTCTGGGTATACCTCTAAGGAAAAAAGGCAGAGAAGGAGGTCAAAAGGAGGTCATGACTAGGTAAGAAAGTAGGGAAATTTGGTCTACTGGAGGTTGACAGTAGACCATTTTTCTTCTGAGCCCTTATTTCTCAGGTAGTGATATTTATAGCTTTCTGACTTTTACCAGAGTTTTTTTATATTTCATGAAATCCACTTATAATCATGCTGTGTTCCACATGTTTACTCCCACTGTGTTACTGTTCACACGTCTCTGTCCTAAACCCCTTAAAATTGATTCACTTAATACATATTAAATATTAATAAACACTAATATTATTATATACCAGGTGCTATTCCAGAACCATGCATATAACTGTAAAGAAAAGAGACAAGGTCCCTACCCTTATGGCATTTGTTTCCAAACAGAGAGAAACAATGAAGAAATAAACAAATAAATAAATCTGGTGGGGAAATGGGGTATTGAGTGATAAGAAAGCAAGAGGAAAGAGAGTGACTGAACTGCTATTTTATATTGGGGTAGATACCTGAATGAAGTATTGGAGCAAGCCAAGCAGGTACCTGAGGGAAGAGAATCCTAAGGGAGGGAACAGAAAGTGCAAAGTTGAAAGGGTCTGAGGTAGAAGGAAACCAGAGTGGCTGGAGTAGAGTGAGCAAGCGGCAGAGTAGTATGCAGTGAAGTCAGAGAGGGAATACAGGATTAGGTTTCACAGGGGCTCAAAAGCCCGTTAGGAATTTGGGTTTTAGTCTGTGGGTTATGGAAAAACCAGTGGAAGTTTTTGACCAGAGGAATAATATGATCTGATTTATATTTCAGAGGGAGTAAAACCAAGCAGGACCTTGTGGGGCTCCTTGGCATGGGAAGCCTCCATGACCTTCCCTGAGTCCCAAAGGGCAGATTCAAACAGTTGTTAAACAGGGAAGGGAGAGGACACAGAGACAGAGGAGGAGCAGCCAAGAAACAATAGTGCAGCCTTGGGGCAGGGTCCTGGTTCTGCCTTAAGGTACACACATAACAATATCTTTGAGCTCTTTATAGAGATGTCAGCATTCTTCATTCCAGAGAAGACCACCTGAGGCCAGATTAAAGGAACCAGAGAAGCACATCAAGATATTACCTGAGACTAGATTAAAGGACCCTGTGCACACCCTGATCTTATCAGCAACCCCACCCTTGAACCATTGCTATAAAAACTTCTCAGTGATTCCTCCCAGGTCAGGACACACAGTATTTCAGGGCATGAGCCCACTGGGTCCCCCTTTGCCTAGCAAAGCAATAAAGCTATTCTTTTCTACTTCACCCAAAACTCTGTCTCCAAGATTCGATTCGGCACCTGTGCACAGAGGCCGAGCTTTCAGCATCAGGCTTTTGGCATGAGTGCTATGTAGAGAGTATATAGTAGGGCCAAAGGTGAAGACAGAAAGACTGATTAAGAGACTTGAAGTTATCCAGGCAAAAGAGAATGGTGCCTGAATCAGAGTGACAGTAGAAGAGGTCATTTTTATTTATCTGAAAGAAGTGCTCTGACAGAGTTTGCTGACTCACTGAATGTGGGCATATGCAAAAAAGAAAGGAGTAAAAAATGACTGAGGTTTTTGATCAGGGAAAATGGGGGAATGAATTTTCCACTTATTGAGATACAGAATACTAGGAAGTAATAGGGTTGGGAAGAAAACTCATGTATCTATTTTAAACTTATTAAGTGTGAGGTGGCTAATCAGACATACAAGTAGGGATGTTTGCTATATAGTTGGTTATCTGAGTCCAGGGTTCAGAGGAAGGGTATGCACTAGAAATATAAATTTGGGCATGGTCAACATATAGATGATATTCAAAGCCATAGGCTGGGGGAGATCATCATGGGAGTGAGTGCAATTAGAGAAATATAGTTAGGGTGTAGTCTGAAAACTAAACTGTGGGGTCCTCCAAATTTAAGAAGCTTGAGATGAATATGAGGAATTTAATTAGGAAGAATAAAAGACAGTAACCAGTGAAGTAGGAGGAAAATGGGGAAGAGTAGACTTCTAGAAATCTAATGTAAAAAATGTTCCAAAAAATGAAGGCATAATCACCTGTGTCAAGTGAAGCTGATAAGTCAAGGAAGATAAGAACTGAGAGGTGACCTTTGATTTTGGCAATATAAAGCCCACTGATCTATTTCATTAGAGTGGTGAGGGATAAAAGCTTGTTTGAAGTCGATTCAAGGATGGGAAAAGATAAATTGGAGATAATGGGCATGGAAAATTTTTCTTGAAGTTCTGCTTCTCAAAAGGGAAGCAGAGAAATAGACAGTAGCTAGAAGGGGACAAAATCCATAGAACTCAATATAAAGACAGGTTATATACAGTAAATACAAAGGTAGGTCATGTAGGAAAAACTGTTTGCCATCCTTTGTGCTCAACCTCCCCTTTTTTAGTTCTTTTCTCTCTCTCTTTCTCTCCATGATACAAATCCTACCCTCTTCGAAACCTGCCTGGATATCCAGGGTCCTGAACAGCCTCTCTATGCTTTGCTGTATCAAAGCTCTCAGGAATAGAAAGATGAATCCATTCTACTAAGTGGCATGGGTCTTAATAGGACTACACGTGTCTGCACTGGCAGATGCTTTGTATTTCTTACACTATCAGTAATCCTCAACTAAAATGATGGATTCAAAATAGATGATATCTAAACTCATCACAGGTCTGCCACCATCTCTACCTTCCCCTTCAACCCCACTGTAAAATGCTATGATACAACGAATGAAATCACTAATTTGGAAACCAGACAAAAGATGAAAAGGCATTTTGGATCCCAGATATGCTTTTCTTATACTATTGTAACATGTGTGGGTTTATTCTGAAAAGTGCATCAGTATTAGAAGCAACCAAGGTGTCCTTCAGTGAATGGATGAATAAATGATGGTGCACCCAAACCATGGAATATTAGTCAGCACTCAAAATAAAGGTGCTTTTACGCCATGCAAAGACATGGAGGAACTTTAAATGCATATTATTAAGGGAAACAAGTCAATCTGAAAAGGCCATATACTATATGATTCCAACAATGTGACATTCTGAAAAAGGCAAAATTATGGAGACAATAAAAAGATCAGTAGTTTCCAGGAGTGAGATCGAGGGAGAGAGCAACAGGCAGAGCACAGAGGATTTCTGAGACAGTGAAAATACTCTGTATGACATTATTATAATGGATATGTCATTATACATGTGTCCAAACCCACAGAATGTACAACACCAAAAGTGAACCCTAAGGTAAACTGTGGTCACTGTAGGTTTATCTTTGGTAAAAATGTACCACTCTGGCAAGTGATATTGATAATGGGGGAGGCTATGCGTGGGTGGGGGCAGGGGACATATGAGAAATCCCTGGACCCACCTCTCAATTTCGTTCTAAACCTAAAACTGCTGTTAAAAAAAAAAAAAGTCTTTAAAAAATAAAAGGACATCAATAATGAGTGACCCAAGAGAATTGATGTTGACTTTAACTTTTTAACTTCACGTGTATTTTTCTACTAAATGTTTCTGGCTTTTTTTATATGTAGCCATTGTGCTAAGCACTGTGGGGAGAACAGAGGAGAAAACAAAGAATGAATGAGACAACTGTGTCTAAATTTAAAAGAGATTATTCTACTCTCCTTTATCCATGATTTTAGTTAATTTTAGAACTTTAGATATTCCTAGATCATAACTGTTTGCATCAACTAAGTGTCTTTAACACAGGCCACTTTACTAATCCTCTGAATTTGGAAAAACATAGGGAAATTCTCCACAGCTACTTTTGTATTGGTATAGGCATGGTAACAAAGAATAGGTCTTCAGAGGTAAAGCTGAAATATTTTTTAACTACTGCTATTCTACCTGAATTTGTGGTAATATTTGAACTTGTATAGTGGTGTTTAAACATCAAATCTAATAAAAGCTAATAATTCAGAGGAAAATAAAGTGGACTACGCCTCTGTAATAGCTGTCAATTGACAAAAGGCAGGTTTTCCTATGGTCATATTAGCACCTTAAAATGAAGCAAAATGCTGAAAGTACACTACACTATACTAACATCAAAACATGCCACTGTTTAGGGCTTCCCTGGTGGCGCAGTGGTTGAGAGTCCGCCTGCTGATGCAGGGGACACGGGTTCGTGCCGCAGTCGGGGAAGATCCCACATGCCGCGGAGCAGCTGGGCCCGTGAGCCATGGTCGCTGAGCCTGCGCGTCCGGAGCCTGTGCTCCGCAACGGGAGAGGCCACAACAGTGAGAGGCCCGCATACCGAAAAAAAAAAAAAAAAAAAAAAAAAAAAGCCACAGTTTATATTTTTAAGTAGCAAGCATTCTATAATACAAAAAAAAAAAAACCAAAAAGCCGAGCAGAGTCATTTGCAACTTTTTAACGTGAGCTTTTATTACCTTCTACTGCTGATTATGGTACTATCTCTATTATATTTTTATGCTGATTATGGTACTATCTCTATTATATTTTTATATTTGAAAATCAAGACACTTTATATGCCTGATTTGAATGAGGTAAATGAAATGCAAGCTCACCCAAGGCCCGCTTCCCCAGTCAGAACTGGAGTGCTCCAGTGTAGATTAAAATGTGAGAAAAAATGGTAAATGAAAAACTCTTGATGAAGTAAAATTTAATCACAGTTATATAGCAAAGGCCTACTTCAAATAGGAGTGTATGTCTTAACTATTTTTAAAAATTAATAGGATACACAGAAAAAAGAAGCATTGAGTAAGCTCTGCTTAACTTTGTGTCTGAACATATTTGCCCTTTCAGAGAAAGACTGGAAATAAAAATGGGAATGCTAATACAAAATATTTCATAAGAGACAAAATTATTTCAAAGTAGACAGTTTAAGAACTCCCTCACTCTCAATCAGCCAGTATTTACTGAGTGATTAGGAACTCAGGCCTCCTAGGAGACCCCTGAGAGCATAAGGAAGAATCCTACCTTCAAGGACCTTACAGTCTAATCCAGATGACAAGTTTCCTATCCAGTGTGCTACTTCCAAATAATAGACATTGTGATGAAATGACATTCATTACATCACTTTTTCGCTCGGCATCTTTCAGCAACTATTTTCTATCACACCAAATCCAGATGTATTTTCTGGTCTATTTAAGATCTTACTGTTCTCCTACATTTACCTCACAACCCTGATTGATGTTAGTGCTACTTTCTTCATTAAGCAAATCTTTTTAGTTCTACATGCACGCACACACACACATGATGCTTGCCCCCTGACCCCCTGACTGTCTTGGGTGGAGGATGCTGAGCAGTGGGGATGGTAAGAGATCTGTAGGTATGAGTGAGGTCTGAGAAACAACCACCCCAATGTAGCTGACAGAAAACAAGGACCAGACCCCTAAGCGATGACTAGCAACAGAGAACGGGAAGACTGGAACAGGTAGCCTTAGAAGGGATAAAGCCTGTTAAGGTGTCCACTTCAAGCTCATGCTAGGAAAGGAGCCATGAAGATTACCTATTTTCAATGGGGAACACTGCCTCTCCCACTGCCATCCCTCTAGACTCCTAGTTCTCATTTCCCTGCCTTTGCACGTGATGTCCAGAACTCACCACCTCCAGGAAACTCCCCAACTCCACTCTGATGTTCCACTATGTCCCTTGTACTTATATCTATTTCAAGTTGTACATGTCTGCCTGACGATGAGACCGTAGGCAATCGGAGGGCAATACACTTACCCTACATAAAATTTTCACATTTGCTCCAACATATAGGAACAGATGGTGCTGAAAGAATGCCTGTTGAATGTATGAATTACAGACATGTTAGCCCCCAACACCGATGTTATAGTTGTTAAGAATGTGAATTGCATGGATAATAGTTATTTACTTTACCTTTTTTTTTTTTTTTGCGGTACGCGGGCCTCTCACTGCCGTGGCCTCTCCCGCTGCAGAGCACAGCCTCCGGACGCGCAATGTCCAATGGCTCACGGGCCCAGCCACTCCACGGCATGTGGGATCTTCCCGGATCGGGGCACAAACCCGTGTCCCCTGCATCGGCAGGCGGACTCTCAACCACTGTGCCCAGGGAAGCCCTACTTTACCTCTTTTGAAGGTGAGATATGTATTTCATTTTCTTACAGCATAACATCATTGATGTTTTATAAAGTTGAATGAAGTTCCTCCTTGTTGTGCAGCCCCTTAATGCATATTAGAGTGAAGAGCATTAGTCACTTTCCCTGGCCAGTAGTATTAAATAAAAGGGCTGAACAATTCATATTTTGTGAGTAACTGCTTCTCGGCTATTTGTCCGGTTTCATCATGGTGATGGTAATTTATAATGTGAGAAAGTTCTTTACAAGGCACTTTGAAAGAGAAAAACTCTTTCCTGGTCTTACATATTGTACATGTCCTGATTTTACATGCATTGTAAGATACTAATAGCACATTCAAATACAGCTTTCAAGGAATTTTTCCTTAATGAAATTTTAATTTGTTAATTCCAAATCCACATGAATTGGGTGATTTTATTGGTAATAAAAGCATGGGTTGAATTGTGAATTTATTTGGAAATCTCATTCTTCATAGTCAGATTATATTTGTCTTCAAATTTCCTAAAATCATCCACTCTACCATGGATATGTAAAATGCTGTACAAACAATCCCTTGTCATTTTCAAAGCCAGTCACGGCACTGTCCTCCAAGAGAAAAAAAAAAAAAGTAAACTTAGGTTAAGATACTTTATGCCATTCAGAAGTAAAAGAATGTTAATTTCAAAATATCCCACAGTGCAGATTTTTTATTAGGTCAGGTACATGTTTTTACCTATAAATCATCCTAAAGTAATAAGCTTTTACTGCACAGTTAAATGTCATTTCAATTTAAGTTTTTCGGTTTTTTTGTTGTTTGTTTGTTTTTGGTTTCCTACTTTACTTTCAGTAGGTGCATTATTTCCAGTGGCTTTTTCAAAATCCAGTTCTTTGCTACCAAAGTTGTAGTCTCTAAGTCCTTTAGAAATCTCCTAATTGTTTACTCTTCAATGCATTTTTTGTATAGAAATAGGCAAACTTTCATTTTTCTCCCATCTTTACCTCATGTAGCTAGAAATTAAGTGATAATGATGATGGCCATTTTGCTTTTGCTTTCTCTTTTCCATTTGAAACCCCAAAATAGATGAGTTTTAATTTTATATTTTTCCTAATCTGGACAAGTTCAAAAAACATCATTTTTTTCCCACTATTTTTATTATATGGTACTGCCACCTATGGGTCCTACTCATAGAATAATTTTAGTTTGGGGTTTAAAAAAAAAAGGATTTGGAACCTAAAAGACCATCTAGTCCTCATCTTTCATTTATGGATTAGAAATTTAAAACCCTACGTGGCTAAATAACTACAATATAGGAACATGGCTAGTTGCTAATAAAGGGTGAATTATCACCTGTACTTAATATTTTATACCTATACAAGTGATTTTAAATTTATATTGTTTTGCCTCTTGTACAACTTGAACAAGCAAAAATACTTCTCAGTCCTAACATTTGAAGATGGATTGTTTTTATAAGTGAGGTAAATACAAGCTATTTTAAATATATAAACATCTAACCACCTAACCATTCTTATTTTAATTAATTTGTGTATTTGTTTTGAGGATTTTTTTTTAAAGAACAAGGCAAAACCTCTGTATTTAAGGAAGTTTTAAAATTCACTATGTTAAGGAGATATTTGCATACAAAATTTAGGTGTTATTTAGAGGTCTAAGGAATAAGATTCAATGTAATTTTAAATTTCTTTAGTAATCGCCAAACACAAGGGGATTGAGGGAACAAAAACAAAAGTGGTATTTTTATTTCTGACAGTAACTGCACGAATATTTTGAAAGTTTAATAACAAGAAAATCCAGTGGGAAATTCACGAATTTTATATTTCTTCCAAAAAAGTTCAAAGTTAATAAAACACATTGGAGTATAATGATTTTTTAATCTTTGTTTTTTTGGTGTTCAATTTAACACGCCAACATTTTATTAATAATTTTTGCAACAATACACATAAATGAGATTGGTCTCCAGTTTTCTTTTTATTCAGGCTTGAAAAGTTTTGGAGTCAAGGTTATGCTTAAAATGAACTGGGAAACTTTTATCTTTTTCTATGCTGCACACAGTTTAAATTGGAAGTGTACATAATGTTACTCCAAAGCCTGCCCTCATTTTAGGTCATCATGCTGGTTTTTCCTTCACTGGCTTCTCAGGATTTCTGGAAATTGTTACTATACCCTGAATATGTTTCAGGTTCTATGCAAGATGTTTTTGTTTTGTTTTGTTATACAGCTTTACTAAAGTATAATTGATACACAAAATGCTACATGTATTTAATGTATACAATTTGATAAGTTTAGACATATGCATATACCCATGATATCACCATTATAAAATTAATAAACATATCCGTCACCTCAAAAATTTTATTTGCATCCCTTTGGGTTTTTTCATTTTGTTTTCATTATTTTCTTTTTTCTATAGTAAGAACACTTAGCATTAGAACTACCCTCTTAACAAATTTTTAAGTGCACATTCACTTCTTTTTCAGACATCAAAACCATTTTAGTATTTCCCAATTGTATTAACGTAGTGTGATGACTCTGAGATATTAGCATTTCTAAAAATTATATCATTTAATCACTATTTATAGCAAACACTAGAAGTTAAAGTGTATATCTTTTTTTTTTTTTTTTTTTTTTTTTTGGCGGTACACGGGCCTCTCACTGCTGTGGCCTCTCCCGTTGCGGAGCACAGGCTCCGGACGCACAGGCTCAGCGGCCATGGCTCACGGGCCCAGCCGCTCCACGGCATGTGGGATCTTCCTGGACCAGGGCACAAACTTGTGTCCCCTGCATCAACAGGCGGACTCTCAACCACTGCGCCACCAGGGAAGCCCCTAAAGTGTATATCTTAAAAACTGAAATTGAGAGTGGATCAGCCCTCACTCTCCCACCTACCTACTGATCCTCCCTGACCTATTTTTGAATAACTCTCTGAGTTCACTGTGAAACAAGACAATAATGTGGTAGGTAACTTTGCCTTCTACAGAGATTCACAGTTATTTTAATGATCTTTTGCAGGATGCAGAGATAATTTATTTCAAGAAATTTCTTTGCTGTATAGGCTAAGCCTAAACACCCAAAAGAGAAATTAACTTGCACAAAGAATGCATTTTACCCCACTGCCCCAAAAAAGGATTATAATGAATGTCCATTGTAAATAGGAAAATAAATCATTGCTCAATTATCCCTGTGTAAAACGTGCTTGTTCTCATTTAAAATTACTTTATAAACAAGGTAGGAAATAATGTAAAACGGTTTCAAATGTAACCATATTCTGTGAGCACTTAATAAAGGTTTAATGACAAAAATAATTATAATTAACATTTACAGTACTAGAGAGTCAGTCTGCCTCCTCAGTTCAAGCTCTTAAATTATTAATTTTATTAATTTATTAATTTATTAATTTACTATATACAGAGTTCTGAGCTAGATGCTACAGGAATTACAATGAGTAATATCCACTTGTGGTCCCTCCCAAAACAGTAGTCTAATTGAAGGAATAATTTTAGAAATCACTGGAACACAAAGCAAATCTCTACTAGAGAGATGCAAACCAAGTGCTACTGAACAAAGTTCTTAGAAGGAATGTTCTGGTTGAGATTGAACTTTAAAAGTACATGTAGCAAAGGTGGCGGAAGAGTAAGACGTGGAGATCACCTTCCTCCCCACATATACATCAGAAATACATCTACACATGGAACAGCTCCTATAGAACACCTACTGAATGCTGACAGAAGACCTCAGACCCCCCAAAGGGCAAGAAACTCCCCACGTAGCTGGGAAGGGTAAAAGAAAAAAGAAAAAACAGAGACAAAAGAATAGGGATGGGACCTGCTCCAGTGGGAGGGAACCATGAAGGAGGAAAGGTTTCCACACACTAGAAGCTCCTTCGCAGGCGGAGACTGCGGGTGGTGGAGGGGGGGAGCTACGGAGCCATGGAGAACAGCGAAGCAACAGGGGTGCGGAGGGCAAAGTGGAGAGATTCCCACACAGAGGATCGGTGCCGACCAGCACTCACCAGGCCGAGAGGCTTGTCTGCTCACCCGCCGGGGCGGGCGGGGCCTGGGAGCTGAGGCTCGAGCTTCAGTCTGAGCGCAAGGAGAGGACTGGGGTTGGGGGCGTGAACACAGCCTGAAGGGGTTAGTGCACCACAGCTAGCCGAGAGGGAGCCCGGGAAAAAGTCTGGAGCTGCCGAAGAGGCAAGAGACTTTTTCTTCCCTCTTTGTTCCCTGGTGCACGAGGAGAGGGGATTAAGAGCGCTGCTTAAAGGAGCTCCAGAGATGGGCCCGAGCCGCAGCTATCAGCGTGGACCCCCGAGACGGGCATGAGACGCTAAGGCTGCTGCTGCCGCCACCAAGAAGCCTGTGTGCGAGCACAGGTCACTATCCCCACCTCCCCTCCCGGGAGCCTGTGCAGCCCGCCACTGCCAGGGTCCTGTGATCCAGGGACAACTTCCCCGGGACGGTGCGCCTCGGGCTGGTGCAACGTCATGCCAGCCTCTGCCACCGCAGTCTCGCCCCGCATCTATATCCCTTCCTTCCCCTGGCCTGAGTGAGCCAGAGCCCCCGAATCAGCTGCTCCTTTAACCCCGTCCTGTGTGAGTGGGAACAGACGCCCTCAGGTGACTTACATGCAGAGGCAGGGCCAAGTCCAAAGCTGAACCCCGGGAGCTGTGTGAACAAAGGAGAGAAAGGGAAATCTCTACCAGCAGTCTCAGGAGCAGCAGATTAAATCTCCACAATCAACTTGATGTACCCTGCATCTGTGGAATACCTGAATAGACAACGAACCGTCCCAAGTTGAGGAGGTGGATTTGGGAGCAACGATATATTTTTTTTCCCTTTTTCTCTTTTTGTGAGTGTGTATGTGTATGTTTTTGTGTGTGATTTTGTCTGTATAGCTTTGTTTTTACCAGCTGTCCGAGGGTTCTGTCTGTCCGTTTTTTTTGTTGTTGATTTTTGTTTTTCTTTTAGTATAGTGTTTAGCACTTGTTAGCATTGGTGGATTTGTTTTTTGGCTTGGATGCTCTATTCTTTCTTTCTTTTTTAAAAAAAAAATTTTAATAAATATTTTTTATTTTTTATTATAATTATTTTATTTTATCTTCTTCTTTCTTACTTTCTTTTTTTTTCTCCCTTTTATTCTGAGCCATATGGAGGACAGGCTCTTGGTACTCCAGCCAGGTGTAAGGGCTGTGCTTCTGAGGTGGGAGAGCCAAGTACAGGACATTGGTCCACCAGAGACCTCCCAGCTCCATGTAATATCAAACAGCGAATATTCTCCCAGAGATCTCCATCTCAACGCCAAGACCCAGCTCCACTCAACGACCAGCAAGCTACAGTGCTGGACACCCTATGCCAAACAACTAGCAAGACAGGAACACAACCCCATCCATTAGCAGAGAGGCTGCCTAAAATCATAATAAGGGCACAGACACCCCAAAACACACCAACAGACGTGGACCTGCCCACAAGGAAGACAAGATCCAACCTCATCCACCAGAACACAGGCACTAGTGCCCTCCACCAGGAAGTCTACACAACCCACTGAAGCAAACTTAGCCACTGGGGACACAAACCAAAAACAACAGGAACTACGAACCTGCAGCCTGCGAAAAGGAGAACGCAAACATAGTAAGTTAAGCAAAATGTGAAGACAGAGAAACACACAGCAGATGAAGGAGCAAGGCAAAAACCCACCAGACCTAACAAATGAAGAGGAAATAGGCAGTCTGCCTGAAAAAGAATTCAGAATAATGATAGTAAAGATGATCCAAAATCTTGGAAATAGAATGGAGAAAATACAAGAAACATTTAACAAGGACCGAGAAAAACTAAAGAAGAAGCAAACAATGATGAACAACACAGTAAATGAAATTAAAAATTCTCTAGAAGGTATCAATAGCAGAGTAACTGAGGCAGAAGAATGGATAAGTGACCGGGAAGATAAAATAGTAGAAATAACTACTGCACAGCAGAAAAAAGAAGAAAGAATGAAAAGAATTGAGGACAGACTCAGAGACCTCTGGGACAACATTAAATGCACCAAGACTCGAATTATAGGGTTCCCAGAAGAAGAAGAGTAAAAGAAAGGGACTGAGAAAATATATGAAGAGATTATAGTTGAAAACTTCCCTAATATGGGAAAGGAAATAGTTAATCAAGTCCAGGAAGCACAGAGAGTCCTATACAGGATAAATCCAAGGAGAAACATGCCAAGACACATTAATCAAACTATCAAAAATTAAATACAAAGAAAAAATATTAAAAGCAGCAAGGGAAAAACAACAAATAACATACAAGGGAATCCCCATAAGGTTAACAGCTGATCTTTCAGCAGAAACTCTGCAAGCCAGAAGGGAGTGGCAGGACATATTTAAAGTGATGAAGTAGAAAAACCTACAACCAAGATTACTCTACCCAGTAAGGATCTCATTCAGATTTGATGGAGAAATTAAAACCTTTACAGACAAGCAAAAGCTAAGAGAATTCAGCACAACCAAACCAGCTTTTTAACAAATGCTAAAGGAACTTCTCTAGTCAGGAAACACAAGAGAAGGAAAAGACCTACAATAACAAACCCAAAACAATTAAGAAAATGGTAATAGGAACATACATATCGATAACTACCTTAATTTTAAATGGATGAAATGGTCCAACCAAAGGACATAGACTGGCTGAATGGATAAAAATAACATGACCCATATACATGCTGTCTACAACAGACCCACTTCAGACCTAGGGACACATTCAGACGGAAAGTGAGGAGATGTAAAAAGATATTCCATGCAAATGGAAATCAAAAGAAAGCCGCAGTAGCAATTCTCATATTAGACATAATAGACTTTAAAACAAAGACTATTACAAGAGACAAAGAAGAACACTACATAATGATCAAGGGATCATTCCAAGAAGAAAATATAACAATTGTAAATACGTATGCACCCAACATAGGAGCACCTTAATACATAAGGCAAATACTAACAGCCATAAAAAGGGAAATCGACAGTAACACAATCATAGAAGGGAACTTAAACACCCCACTTTCACCAATGGACAGATCATCCAAAATGAAAACAAATAAGGAAACACAAGCTTTAAATGATACATTAAACAAGATGGCCTTAATTGATATTTATAGGATATTCCATCCAAAAACAACAGAATACACTTTCTTCTCAAGTGCTCATGGAACACTCTCCAGGATAGATCATATCTTGGGTCACAAATCAAGCCTTGGTAAATTTAAGAAAACTGAAATGGTATCAAGTATCTTTTCCGACCACAACACTATGAGACTAGATATCAATTAGAGGAAAAAATCTGTTAAAAATACAAACACATGGAGGCTAAACACTATACTACTTGATAACCAAGAGATCACTGAAGAAATCAAAGAGGAAATCAAAAAATACCTAGAAACAAATGACAATGAAAACACGATAACCCAAAACCTATGGGATGCAGTAAAAGCAGTTCTAAGAGGGAAGTTTATAGCAATACAATCCTACCTTAAGAAACAAGAAACATCTCAAATAAACAACCTAACCTTACACCTAAAGCAATTAGAGAAAAAAGAACAAAACCCCCCCAAAGTTAGCAGAAGGAAAGAAATCAAAAAGATCAGATCAGAAATAAATGAAAAAGAATTGAAGGAAACAATAGCAAAGATCAATAAAACTAAAAGGTGGTGCTTTAAGATAAAAAAAAACTGATAAACCAAGAGCCAGACTCATCAAGAAAA
This sequence comes from Mesoplodon densirostris, assembly GCF_025265405.1. Taxonomy (NCBI): domain Eukaryota; kingdom Metazoa; phylum Chordata; class Mammalia; order Artiodactyla; family Ziphiidae; genus Mesoplodon; species Mesoplodon densirostris. The sequence continues at coordinate 33,981,644 of NC_082674.1, forward strand.
AAACGGAGAAGACTCAAATCAATAGAATTAGAAATGAAAAAGGAGAAGTAACAACTGACACTGCAGAAATACAAAGGATCATAAGAGACTACTACAAGCAACTTTATGCCAATAAAATGGACAACCTGGAAGAAATGGACAAATTTTTAGAAATGCACAACTTTCCGAGACTGAACCAGGAAGAAATAGAAAATATGAACAGACCAATCACAAGCACTGAACTTGAAACTGTGATTAAAAATCTTACAACAAACAAAAGCCCAGGACCAGATGGCTTCACAGGCGAATTCTATCAAACATTGAGAGAAGAGCTAACAACTATCCTCAAACTCTTCCAAAATATAGCAGAGGGAGAATTACTCCCAACCACATTCTACAAGGCCACCATCACCCTGATACCAAAACCAGACAAAGATGTCACAAAGAAAGAAAACTACAGGCCAATATCACTGATGAACATAGATGCAAAAATCCTCAAAAAAAAATACGAGCAAACAGAAGCCAACAGCACAGTTAAAGAATCATACACCATGATCAAGTGGGGTTTATCACAGGATTGCAAGGGTTCTTCAATATATGCAAATCAATCAGTGTGATACACCATATTAACAAAATGAAGGAGAAAAACCATATGATCATCTCATAGATGCAGAGAAAGCTTTTGACAAAATTCAACACCCATTTATGATAAAAACCCTGCAGAAAGTAGGCAAAGAGGGAACTTTCCTCAACATAATAAAGGCAATATATGAAACCCACAGCCAACATCGTCCTCAATGGTGAAAAACTGAAACCATTTCCACTAAGTTCAGAAACAAGACAAGGTTGCCCACTCTCACCACTATTATTCAACACTGTTTTGGAAGTTTTAGCTACAGCAATCAGAGAAGAAAAAGAAATAACAGGAATCCAAATCAGAAAAGAAGTAAAGCTGTCACTGTGTGCAGATGACATGATACTATACACACAGAATCCTAAACATGCTACCAGAAAACTACTAGAGCTAATCAATGAATTTGGTAAAGTAGCAGGATACAAAGTTAATGCACAGAAATCTCTTGCATTCTTATACATTAATGATGAATAATCTGAAAGTGAAATTAAGAAAACACTCCCATTTACCATTGCAACAAAAAGAATAAAATACCTAGGAATAAACCTAGCTAAGGAGACAAAAGACCTGTAGGCAGAAAAATATAAGACACTGATGAAAGAAATTATAGAGGATACAAACAACTGGAGAGATATACCATGTTCTTGGATTGGAAGAATCATTATGAAAATGACTGTAGTACCCAAAGCAATCTACAGATTCAATGCAATCCCTATCAAACTACCACTGGCATTTTTCACAGAACTAGAACAAAAACTTTCACAATTTGTATGGAAACAAAATAGACCCCGAATAGCGGAAGCAATCTTAAGAAAGAAAAATGGGGGCTTCCCCGGTGGTGCAGTGGTTGGGAGTCCGCCTGCTGATGCAGGGGACACGGGTTCATGCCCCGGTCCAGGAAGATCCCACATGCTGCGGAGCGGCTGGGCCCGTTAGCCATGGCCGTTGAGCCTGCTCATCTGGAGCCTGTGCTCCGCAACGGGAGAGGCCACAACAGTGAGAGGCCCGTGTACCACAAAAAAAAAAAAAAAGAAAGAAAAGAAAAGAAAGAAAAATGGAGCAACAGGAATCAGACTCCCTGACTTCAGACTATACTACAGAGCTACAGTAATCAAGACACTATGGTACTGGCACAAAAACAGAAATATAGATCAGTGGAACAGGATAGAGATAAACCCACGCACATATGGTCACGTTATCTTTGATAAGGAAGCAAGAATATACAGTGGAGAAAAAACAGCCTCTTCAATAAATGGTGCTGGGAAAACTGCACAGCTACACGTAGAAGAATGAAATTAGAACACTCCCTAACACCATACACAAAAATAAACTCAAAATGGATTAAAGACCTAAATGTAAGGTCAGACACTATTAAACTCTTAGAGGAAAACAGGCACAACACTCTATGACATAAATCACAGCAAAATCCTTTTTGACCCATCTCCTAGAGAAATGGAAAAAAAAACAAAAATAAACAAATGCGACCTAATGAAACTTAATAGCTTTTGCACAGCAAAGGAAACCATAAACAAGATGAAAAGACAACCCTCAGAATGGGAGAAGATATTTGCAAATGAAGCAACTGACAAAGGATTAATCTCCAAAATTTACAAGCAGCTCATGCAGCTCAATATCAAAAAACAAACAACCCAATCCAAAAATGGGCAGAAGACCTAAATAGGCTTTTCTCCAAAGAGGCATACATATTGCCAACAAACACATGAAAGAAAGGTCAACATCATTAATCATTAGAGAAATGCAAATCAAAACTACAATGAGATATCACCTCACATCAGTCAGAATGGCCATCATCAAAAAATCTACAAACAATAAATGCTGGAGAGGGTGTGGAGAAAAGGGAACCCTCTTGAACTGTTGGTGGGAATGTAAATTGATACAGCGACTATGGAGAACAGTATGCAGTTTCCTTAAGAAACTACAAATAGAACTACCATACGACCCAGCAATCCCACTACTGGGCATATACCCTGAGAAAACCATAATTCAAAAAGAGTCATGTACCAAAATGTTCACTGCAGCTCTATTTACCATAGCCAGGACATGGAAGCAACCTAAGTGTCCATCGACACATGAATGGATAAAGAAAATGTGGCACACATATACAATGGAATATTACTCAGTCATAAAAAGAAACGAAATTGAGTTATTTGTAGTGAGGTGGATGGACCTAGAGTCTGTCATACAGAGTGAAGTAAGTCAGAAAGAGAAAAACAAATACCATATGCTAACACATATATATGGAATCTAAAAAAAAAAATGGTCATGAAGAACCTAGGGGCAAGACAGGAATAAAGACACAGACCTACTAGAGAATGGACTTGAGGATACGGCGAGGGGGAAGTGTAAGCTGGAATAAAGTGATAGAGTGGCATGGACATATATACCCTACCGAACATAAAATAGCTAGCTAGTGGGAAGCAGCCTCATAGCACAGGGAGATCAGCTTGGTGCTTTGTGACCACCTAGGGGGTGGGATAGGGAGGGTGGGAGGGTGGGAGACGCAAGAGGGAAGAAATATGGGGACATATTATATGCATAACAGATTCACTTTGTTATAAAGCAGAAACTAACACACCATTGGAAAGCAATGTATACTCCAATGAAGTTGTTTAAAAAAAAAAAAAAGTTCATGTAGCACCTAAACAAAAATTGGAGCTAGGAGTATATACCAGAAAGAAAAAAAAAACAGCAGATTAAAGATAAGTAAGTGGGAAAAACTGGATGTATTCAAGTAATATCAAGTTGCCTGTTTAGACAGGAGCTTCAGTTAATATTAACTTTTAGAAGATAACCTCAAAAAGTTGCGTTAGAAACATACTGTGAAATTTCTTGTATTTCAGTGTCAATATGTGACTGATTTAGACACAGAGGGTAACTAGAAAGTTCTATGAGCTCTGATCTCATAGAATTTATTTGGTGACAAATAAGAAGCTAAAGGGGGTAAAACAAAGAAGGAGAGGAGACAGTTATTTTAAAGTGGCTGGGCTGGAATGAAGAATGAAGGTGGGGGAAAAATCAGTGGATAGTTATAGGAAACACTGTGATGATGAAATATCCTATGACTTAGCATTCATTGATTGGATGTTGAAGGAGGGAGGAGTCAAATACAACTCATAGGTTTGAATCAGAATGACCTGGAAAATGGTGCTGACATTAGAAATCAGGAGATCAGGAAGGACACATCTAGATGTAAAGATGACGAGTGACAATATTGACATATGACATATGACAATATTGAATTCAAAGTGTCAAAAGCCATTCAAACAGAAATCCCAGAAGGCAGGTGGAAGTACAAAGTCAGGGCTGCAGAAAGTCATTTGAGTTATTTCCACATAGAAAAGCTCATTGAAATCATAAGAGTTTTTGGCGTTGGAATTGCTTAGCAATAGGAGGGCCAATGAAAAGTCAAGTGGGAAATCTTATTTCTAGAACACAGGAAGAAAGATAACTAACAAAGGCATACAGAGGTCTTCAGATAGTTAAGAAGGGAACCAGGAAAAATACTATAGAACCAAAAAGAGGGAAAAGTTTCAAACAGGTAATTGTCAAATGCTTCAGGCAAGGGGAATACAATAAGGATTTAGAATAAATTGTAGATTATACTACAGGAGACCATCAGTGATCATTGACAGATTTTTATTAGAGAAACCTCCCCAAAATGTTAATTTTTACCAACAGTGTTAGATTTTATTATCTATTCTCAGTTACTCATTTCCTCCTCACCTTCACCATTCTTTACTGTAGGATGGATGTACTTCCAACCTCACTGACTTTGGACTTGGCCTTGTGACTTGCTTTGGCCAACAGAATGGGAGCAGACTTTATGCCACCTATCAGAGATATAGATTATGCTCGCATGGATAGGCTCTTTCTCTCTTGTGTTCTGCCTTCTGCTGTGAGATTAGCATAAACCAGCTAGGGGCTGTTCTTTCAGCCTGGGTCCTGGAATAGGAAGATAGATGGAGCTAATAATCCCAGTTGAGCCCAGCCAAGACATCTCAGCCAACTTGCAGCCCTCTTGCAATACAAGTTAGAAATAAATATTTGTTCTTATAAGCCACTGAGCTATTGGGGTTGTGTTACGAAAACAAAAGCTAACTAATACACCACATTTAGAAAATTCATAAGCTGTTAAAAATTTTAGAATCTTTGGAAGTGTTGCTGTGTGAAGTTCCTTGAGGCATATAAATTAAAAATAATTTACCTTATCCATTGTCATAAACCTGAATCAAAATTTGAAATAAACATCATGCCTACTAGCCCTTGGTCATTCATTTAAGTAATTTGTAGATATCTGTGAATCTTTGTAAAGTACCTCTAATAAAGCGTGCTTTCTTTTAAGTTGTCTCCATGGGCTCTTTAATAGCCATACAGCCATACTCTTCTAGTACTTGGATTTACCATGGAAAGCATTTTTCCTCCCTATTATTGTTGGCAAAAACTGCATCATTCTGGTCTGTTCAGAACTCAAAAATCTGTACTGCCAATTGTGCTATTACAATGTCTCTTAAGATTTCCTCTGCCGTTCCTTTATTCTTGGTACCTCCTTTGTGATTTATGAGATGTTTTATGGCATTGTAATGTGGCTCTTGACATATAGTGTAACACACTAAATTACCCTGATTTAAATAAACAACTTACCATGTGAATATTTTCAGGCATTTTGAAATGTGCTATTTTTTCCCTTCATTTGGCCTGAAAAATCAATGGCATAAAAATTAAAGCACAGTGCCTTAGCTTATAATGTGCACAATTTTTCCTTTGCCACTCCTATTTGTGATATTACTAGAAACTAAAATTGTGTGTTTTTGAAGAAAGATTGTATATCTTTCTTGAGGGTTTCTTTCACTTATCATCAAAATATTTTCAAAATCATATGGATGCATAATTAGCTATATAAGAATATCAATAGTCCAGTTTTTTTAAATTATGTTCTATATCAAATAATAAAGATGCCAAAGATATGTAATAATGAGCAACTGTTCACTGTTTTCTTTTCAAATATTAGGGCAGTGCTGTCAGGTCAGAAGCATGCGGTTATCAAAATCTGTTACATTTGGAAAAGAATAAGATTGAAGACATGCCCCCAAATGTGCTATTATCTTGAATGCAGAATTCACCTCTATTACCATTGTTGACTCAACTAGGAGGCAGCAGATGGTACAATAGGACAGATGTAAAGTCCAGGAAGATACAAAGAGGCTGGTATAGAAACCTTAGTGAAAAGATGAGAGGGATTTTAAAAAAAGAAAACTCAACAGCTTCTAAGACAAGGCAAACTGAGGAGGGAAAGCTCTCAATGGGAAAATACATCAGGAGATTCACTTTGAGAAGAATTTTTAATAAAAGGAAATTTGGATTCTTAGAAAACAGTACCTGTCCAAAGGCTCTTTTCCCTGCTTTTATTACTTAAATTTTTTTAGTTCTCATTATTCATTAAATAATAGTACTATCTGCCTAATTATGTTCTCAAGAGTATATTTAATCACAGTTTCTACATTCAGTGATTTGGTCATTAAATCAATATACTATGACATCATGTTTCTACTGGACCACACTCAAAAAGCATAATGTACTCAGCCCTTGGATATTTCCTTTTTCCCCTCAGACTGTTCCTTTCAGATTCATATGGGAAATACAGCATTTCAATTCCACTGTAATTTCTTCCTTCATTAATAAAGCACCTGTAAGTTCACCTTCAACTATAAGCCTACTCACTCTCTTTGAGCCTTCACAGAGACAGCCCTGAATCCCAGATGATTCGGTGGGAGTGGTGTTTTTGAGTATCTATCTCCAAGTTCAGTTCTTGGTTCCACTGTGGAAGCTGAGGAAAATTTGACCTTAGAAGTTCATTTTCTCAAGTATTTCTACATGTCATTAAAGCCCATGCTTTATTTCTCTTTAGTTTTTTTTTTCCTCCAGGAAACATTATAGTTTAGATAATATGAGATCAAAAATTAAAATGTTAATAGAAACTATCAAATGTAACAATGCAATTTATTTTCCAGGGTGGTTTCTCTAATAAAATTTTGGAAACCACTAACAATAATAACACCAAAAGTACTCATCTCATGAGATTCTCCAAGGACCTACATTTCAGGAAGTAGTAGGTAAATAGGAAATCAAGCAAAGATGCCAACCCATTTCATGAGGTTAGATAAAATTTTATTCATTAATTTCAACACACTATCCTTCGTGAAAATGTGTACAAAAAGACAAAATATACATTTCCAAATAAATGGCTTGATTCTGTGTTTTGTGGTCATTATAGATCTTATCATCAACCCTTTTCTCTCTCTCATTGATCTCATATTTTCTGACACCTTGCCATCCCTGGGAGCCTCACATTCTCTTCCCTATGAACATTTTCTGCCTCAGGACCTTCAGGTCTCTATCATCTCATGTCTCTATCACATCTCCCCTTGTCCTCTCAACCCAGCACATCCTCTATTGCCCACAGTCCTCCATGTGGATGGTCATGCCCTTTGGGTCTCCTCAAAGCTGAAAAGGAAGAAACTAAGTGGTAATGTCGAACTGTTCTCTGTTCTTGTCATGTGGAGTACAGAAAAGACAATTTACCCCCACGTGATAATCATTTTTGTACCATCACCAAGAGGTGAAACTACCTTGTCTTCTTTATCCCAGTGACTAGCAATTTGGTAGCCATGTGACAGTGTGAACTCAAAGCTCAACAACACTTGGCCAAAGAGCCCACACTCTGCTCCCCAACTATATGCCACGGCACGCACTGAGAAACAGATAACTTATTACTAATTCCTTCACATAATGGAGACTTTTTTGTAATTCTCAGAGGCACTGCCAGTGCTGATAGTTCTGGCATTACTGAAGAGTTCATTCTAGGGCAGTGGTTCTCAAACTTTGATTCACATTAAAATCACCCAGGGACCTTAAAAAATCTTGAATACCCAGATTGAACCCATGCTAATCAATTCAGAATCTCTGGATGTTACAAACAATAAATGCTGGAGAGGGTGTGGAGAAAAGGGAACCCTCTTGCACTGTAGGTGGGAATGTAAATTGATACAGCCACTATGGAGAACAGTATGGAGGTTCCTTAAAAAACTAAAAATAGAACTACCATACGACCCAGCAATCCCACTCTGGGCATATACCCTGAGAAAACCATAATTCAACCAAAATGTTCATTGCAGCTCTATTTACAACAGCCAGGACATGGAAGCAATCTAACTGTCCATCAAAAGATGAACGGATAAAGAAGATGTGGCACATATATACAATGGAATATTACTCAGCCATAAAAAGAAACGAAACTGAGCTATTTGTAGTGAGGTGGACGGACCTAGAGTCTGTCATACAGAGTGAAGTAAGTCAGAAAGAGAAAATCAAATACCGTATGCTAACACACATATATGGAATCTAAAAAAAAAAAGGTCATGAAGAACCTAGGAGCAGGACAGGAATAAAGACACAGACCTACTAGAGAATAGACTTGAGGACATGGGGAAGGGGAAGGGGAAGCTAGGATAAAGTGAGAGAGTGGCATGGACATATATACACTACCAAATGTAAAATCGATAGCTAGTGGGAAGCAGCCACGTAGCACAGGGAGATCAGCTTGGTGCTTTGTGACCACCTAGAGGGGTGGGATAGGGAGGGTGGGAGGGAGGGAGACACAAGAGGGAGGAGATATGGGGATATATGTATATGTATAGCTGATTCACTTTGTTATAAAGCAGAAACTAACACACCATTATAAAGCAATTATACTCCAATAAAGATGTTAAAAAAAAAAAAAGATATACCAGGCATATGTTAAACAAAAGAAGGTTAAGGTAGCTGTAAAAAAAAAAAAATTACATTTCAATTCATCTTCTTTGAGATGAGTTTTTTAAAAGGCCATTATAGGGCTTCCCTGGTGGCGCAGTGGTTGGGAGTCCGCCTGCCAATGCAGGGGACGCGGGTTCGTGCCCCGGTCTGGGAGGATCCCACATGCCGCGGAGCGGCTGGGTCCGTGCGCCATGGCCGCTGAGCCTGCGCGTCGGGAGCCTGCGCGTCGGGAGCCTGTGCTCCGCAACGGGAGAGGCCACAGCAGTGAGAGGCCCGCGTACTGCAAAAAATAAAAAATAAAATAAAATAAAAGGCCATTATACTCTACACATGGAATAAACAGTGTCTAAAACATGAAGAAGAAAAGAAAGAATCTCTGGATGTGAGACGGAGGCATCAGTATTTAAAAAACAAAAACTTGCCATGTGATTACACTGTATACCCAAGTTTGAGCAATAGTGTTCTAGGGTAGTGCTTCTCAAACTTGAACTACATAAGAATCCCCTGAGGAGGTTTTTTAAAATTCTGATTTCCTAGCCCTATGCTGACTGATTATATCATAATCTGTAGGGATGAGTTCCAAGAAATCAGTATCTTTTGAAACTCTCTGGGTAATTCTATGTGGCCCATTTAAGAAGCAGTGTTTTGTCAAGAGAATGAGAAGACTGGGAGAAAATATTTACCAAAGATATATAGGACAGTTATCCAAAATATACAAAGAACTCTGCCAACTGAAAATTATCACTTGCCATCTGTTTCTACAAGAATGAAGTCACTAGCCACTGCAGTCGCTAACCTTCAATACACCCTGAAAGGAGTTCAGGGCAGAGATGAGGAATGAGGCACTCTGTGCTCTGGGAAAAACTAGCAGAACAGGCTTTCAGACAGATATTTTCAGGAGAAGATTTTATGAGCCCAAATTCTTGCATCTCCTCATATCTAGAAAAGCACTAAAATCATTATCGGAGACATCTGCCCCTCATGACTAGCAGCAGCCTCCTGCTAAAATGTGTGCTTGGCTGCAGGTATCCACCTTCACTAAAATCACATATATACTGACCACCCCCACTATCTCTTCGGAGCAGTCCCTCAGAGCTATCTGAGAGGCTGTCTCTCAGGCTATAGTCCTCATTTTGCCCCAAATAAAACTTAACTCACTACTCTCACGTTGTGCATTTTTTTCACTCAACAACTCTTGTAACTCAACAATAAGAAACTAAACAACCCAATTAAAAATTGGGCAAAAGATCTGAACAGACACCTTACCAAAGGAGATGTACAGATGGCCAATAAGCATACCAAAAGACGCTCCACATCACGTGTCATTTAGGGAATTGCAAACGAAAACAACAATGAAATACCACTATACACTATTAGAATGCTGAAAGTGTGAAACACTGATAACACCAAATGCTGGTGAGGATGTGAAACAACAGGAATTCTCATTCATTGCTGGTGGGAATACAAAATAGTACAACCACTTTGAAAGATAGTTTAACAGTTTCTTGCAAAGTTAAACATAGTCTCACCATATGATCCAGCAATCACACTCTTTGATAATTACCCAAATGAGTTGAAAACTTATGTCCTCACAAAAACCTGCCATAAATGTTTGTAGCAGCTTCATTCATAATTGTCAAAACTTGGAAGCAATCAAAGTGTCCTTCAGCAGGTGAATGGGTAAATCAACTGTGGTACATCTTGAGAATGGAATATTATTCAGCACTAAAAATAAATGAGCTACCAAGCCACGAAAAAATATGGAGGAAATTTAAATACATATTACTAAGCAAAATAAGCCAATCTGACAGGCTACATACTGTATAATTCCAACTATATGACACTGGAAAAGGCAAAACTAAATAAATAGTAAAAAAGATCACTGGTTGCCGGGGATTCAGGGCGAGGGAGGGATGAATAGGTGGAGCACAGAGGATTTTTAGGGTAGTGAAACTATTCTGTATGAAATTACAATGGTGGCTATATATCATGATACATTTGTCAAAACGCCTAGAACGTACGACACCAAGAGTGCACCCTAATGTAAACTATGGACTTGGGGGTGATAATGACGTGTCAATGTAGGTTTAGCAATTGTAACAACTGTAACTTTCTGGTGGGGCACGTTGATAATAGTAAGCTGTCTGTGCCTGGGGGAAGGGGTAAATGGGAAATCTCTGTACTTTCTGCTCAATTTTGCTGTTCACCCGAAACCACTTTAAAAGATAAAGTCTCCTAAAAACAAAGAAAAAGAAGCAGTATTTTTGACCTTCACTATTCAGTGTGTGTACAGCCCTTGTAAGCATCACCTGGAGCTTGTTAGTGTGAATTCATGGGTCCCACCTCAGACCTACTGAGTCAGAATCTCTGCAATCTGTGTTTGAACAAGCATTCTGCCTTGCAGGTGATTCTAATGCTCACAAAATTTTGAGAGGTGCTATCCTAATACTTCACAAACTTTAATGTGCAAGAATTACTAAGTATCTCATTAAAATGAAGATTCTGATTCAGTAAATCTAGAATGAGGCCAGAGATTCGGCATTTTGGGCAAGTTCCAAGGTGATGTCCAGATGCTGCTGGTATAGAGACCACTGTCTGATTAGCAAGGCTAGAACAAAGCAATAGAATGAAGTCTTCTCTTCCTGCTTCATTCTCTCCTCCTGCCCGATGCTTCCAAACACTAATACCCTATAATAAGGTCTCAAGTGTAATGTACCACAGGAAGAGGAAAGAAAGCTGTCCACCCTGGGTATAGGCAATAAGGGAGTATCTGTAAGGAATTTATAAACAATCAGAAACCTCACTAAAATGTGTTCCCTTTTTTAAAAATCACCTTGTGGACAATTCTAAACATTATCAGGGATGAAATATTCCTCCTATGCAGGAGTCTGTGTCTCATCTACACTACTCCACTTCTCATTATTATCCCTCCCTTCTGTAATGGCCATAAAAATTTGGAGAAATAGAGTCACACAAAGTCAGAAAGCTTGATTAGGAGTCAAAAGCTCCTAATCCCAGTTAGATTTCTCCTTGGATCAGAGCAAATCCCTTACTTTTCCCTTCCCCATTTTCTCAATAACACTGCAAAGAAACATTAAGAAAATTGCTAATGTTGTGCATTTGCCTGGGGTAACTCAGGAAATCTCAGTTCTGACCAGAGTTCTGAAAGCAGCAATTATTTAAAATGTATTCAATATGGAGCTAGAGGAGGAGAGGGAGGAAGCTGGGAAGGCAGAAAACAGGCAGGAGAAAACTCCTATAAAGACGGCAGCTCGGGGGCTTCCCTGGTGGCACAGTGGTTGAGAGTCTGCCTGCCAATGCAGGGGACGCGGGTTCGTGCCCCGGTCCAGGAAAATCCCACGTGCCGCGGAGCGGCTGGGCCCGTGAGCCATGGCCGCTGAGCCTGCGCGTCCGGAGCCTGTGCTCCACAACGGGAGAGGCCACAACAGTGAGAGGCCCGCGTACCACAAAAAAAAAAAAAAAAAAAGACTACAGCTGAAGCACAGATACACCACACTTCAAGGATCAAGTAAACAATCCCCTTTCCAAGAAAAGATGGCCCAGCATTTCTCAAAGTGTGGCTCCTCATACTTGTGTCACACAAAGATTCCTGGGCCCTGCCTAGACTTGCTGAATCATCAATGTACATGAGGTAGAGAAATCTGCATTAATAAATGCATCCCAGAAGATTCACATGCCCAAAATATGTTTGCAAAACACTGATTTAGAGGAAACCTGAGTTCCAGGAAGTCTTATGATGCCAAGTCATAGGCTCTTCTCAACCAGTTGGAAAATCACAGCTTGAGTCCCTGATGGCTGACTGAGAAAGAAGCTCCAGCTGCCCTGTGTAGGACTCAACACACCAGTGTCCTTCCCAGGACTGAAGGAGAAGGCCTCAGATCATTCAAGGAGAACTTTTACTGAATTGCACCCAGGTGAGACCCAGTCAGCCTGCATGAGAAACAGTCCTAGGAATTTGTTACTCTGTCTCCTGCAGTGAAGTCCCTGAAGAAGCTGCTGATTTAGAAAATGTGCCCTCTTCATAAGACTCTCAAGAGACATTTCTTCCTTGTGTTGTAAATAGTGGTCCATCTTCTGAACAATTAGGTGGTGAATTGCTTAGCTAATCAGATTTCCTTCTATACACTGACCAGTAGAAATACTTAGAGTCTAATCTGAGGTTATGCCCTACCAAATGCTTAGGATTTAATAGTGTGCATTTCTGAGTTAGTTTCAGTTCTGGCTACCCTTTTTATGATCCTGCTCTTTTTTCCCCCTTGCCCTTTTCACTTACTTCCAATATGTTATCTTTCTATCTTTTATGTATCCTTGTAAACCACTTTAAAATACTTTCTAGAACAAATCATGTTCTAGGTGAAGAGATGGGTAGATAAATCCTTATCGACCTCATTTTCCTTGGTTATAAAAAGAGGGATTCAGACTTGGTGATCACTAATGTATCTTCCAAGTTTAAAGCCTAAAATTCTATTATAAGCTTTGATACAACAATGAACTCTCCTTTTAAATATAACATATTTCTGATGTGTTATTGCAACGTTTTTCTAGCCAAGAGCTTAGTCATAAAAGAGAAGAAATATCAATTTCAAAAAGCATTTTATATCTACAAAATGTAATTGCTTTTCACTCCATCTGATTTTAGGATAGTGTTTTAGGGTTTTATGAAACCAACAGAAAAAAATAAAACTTACAGTGTCAGTAAAAACAAAACAAAACAAAACAAAACAAAAAACTTCATCTAAAATTTTAATCAAGTTTCTTTATTCCTCAATCTCCCACCCATTTTTTTTTTAATATTGTTTTTCCATCTTTTCCTTCTACCAGTAGATGGAAACACAAAATTTTGATTTGGAAGCAATTAATTACAAAGTTTTAATTTTCAAACTGTAACATCATCAAACATTGTGAATGTATTCACACTGAATTGTACTTACAGTGGTTGAAATGGTACATATTCTGTTGCATATATTTGACCACAGTCCTTTAAAGAGCAAAAGTTAATGGTATCAATCATGAGAGATTGCTACCTCTAATCCTGACCCTGTGCATTAACACTTTTGTACTATTCTTTTCTTTTTTACATGTATGAATATTGTGTATATTCAGAAAACTGTAAAATGGCAGAGTTGATTTATAACTTCCATCTCATTACAATAATGCTGCTATTTAAAGAAACATAAACAGCAGTTCACAGAATGCAGCTGCCACTGAATTATCAGAGAGAGATTGTTTTCTCTAAAGAATATATACTTTATTTTTTATCATTAACTGATTTGGATAATGGTTTAGAGTGTTTCCTTGGGTATACTTTCACCCCAAAATACTTTTGTGATACTTGCAATAGAGCATCATCCCTGACTAAACAACATACTAGGTCTATTTTCAGCCCCTCTGTCCAAATGTAACATCTAATCACATTCTTTAAGCAAAGGTCTCCTTTGTTTTACCTAAAAAAAAAAAAATTAAGTCACATATATGTAGAGATAAAGATGTAGCGAGAGATAGACATAGATCTAGACATAAATCTAGAGGAAACTGTTATTGCCAGATTGAAAATCTGCATTTCGTATGGACGAGAAACACTGGTAAGAAAACTCAAAAAGAGGAGAGAAAGTAGAAGAGAGTTTAACCCAACCTTTATCAAAACCTTTTGTGTTTTGCAAGGTGTTTGAAATGGAAGGTCTCATTGAATTCTGATCCTCCAGCCTCAAAAAAACCTTGCATTTAAGACAAAGACCAGCACATCTGTGTCCCACCCTCTTCCTACCTACTTTAATATCATCACCCTAGTTCTAACCCCTGTCTCCATGATGTTACTTCAAAATATGACATCTGGATCTTCCCTATAACATAGGTAGAGAGAAACCAGCACAACACAGCCTCATCACCTGTTTCCTGCTACATCCAAAATGGTGAATGCACCCTCTAGGTCCATGCACCATGCCTGTCTGTGAGACAAACTTGTTTCTTCATGTGTGTGTGTTGACAGAAAGTATACCCGAACTCAGACAACAACCTCACCTAATGGCAGCACTTTGCTGCACCCAAAACAAACCCTAGACTAATGGAATATTTTGGAAAACCACAGAACTAGGAGTAGGAGTCACTGGTCTCCCAGTCCACATCATAATAAACTCAAGGATAAGGTGGCACTTTGCAGACTTGACCTTGGTCCAGCCCAAATGGGGTGTGTGTAAGTGCATGAAGTGGACAGATGTTCTTTCCAGGGGGTCAGCCACACAAGAAACCCTCTACACAGATTACCAACACTTCCCTTGGCCTTCTGCCTCTCGTGGTTGGATTCTCATACATTACCATTGACAAAAGTCGCCACCCCTCATTTTATCCCTGGGTTCTCTCACTAGTCCAGATTCAAGAAGTAAAGAATGTGGTCACTTTTTCATAATCTCAATCTACAATTTGAATAAATATAACTGGCTGTCAAAATTTACTTTACCACGTTTCATTGTCAGAGCCTGCATTTCCTACAACTCATGGTTATTAACAAGACTTTAAATTAAAACAAACACCCTAAACAGGAAAAAGAAAGGGCAATAATAAACAGATTTTAAATATGTAGAATAGAATCTGTAAGATCAGTCACTTTTAAGGTGCTTTTTTTTTTTTTTTTTTTTTTTTTTTTTTCTTTTTGCGGTATGTGGGCCTCTCACTGTTGTGGCCTCTCCCGTTGCGGAGCACAGGCTCCGGACGCGCAGGCCCAGCGGCCATGGCTCACGGGCCCAGCCGCTCCGCGGCATATGGGATCCTCCCAGACCGGGGCACGAACCCGTATCCCCTGCATCGGCAGGCGGACTCTCAACCACTGCGCCACCAGGGAGGCCCTTAAGGTGCTTTTGAAGTCTGTTATTAAAATAACCTTTAATCAATACAGTTTAATTCACTAGCATGGTGGCAATGAAAAGTTGTTATCAATAGGAAAAATGAAACAAGTCATTGTTACAAATATTTTTTGTTCCCCCTTTAAAGATTTGTGAAATACAAGGTTGAACATAGTAATTTGACGCCTTTCAAACTGTCACCTAAATATCATGTTCCTTTGAAAATTACAATCTCTCTTGATGAGTCATAAATTCATTACTGTTAAACTGATGTCTCTGATTCCATGTTAAAGAGCACCATAGAGTTGTTTTACATTTTATTATGTCCCATTAATTGCTTTTGCTATGTTCTTTTAGATCTTTACTTACTGTATAGTAATTTTATAGTTAGAAAACTGAGGCAATTTTTTTTCTAACACCTTTATTGGAGTACAATTGCTTTACAATGGTCTATTAGTTTCTGCTTCATAACAAAGTGAATCAGCTATACATATACATATATCCCCATATCTCCTCCCTCTTGCATCTCCATCCCACCCTCCCTATCCCACCCACCCCTCTAGGTGGTCACAAATCACCAAGCTGATCTCTCTGTGCTATGTGGCTGCTTCCCACTAGCTATCTATTTTACATTTGGTAGTGTATATATGTCCTTGCCACTCTCTCACTTTGTCCCAGCTTAACTTTCCCCCTTCCAGTGTCCTCGAGTCCACTATGTCTGCGTCTTTATTCCTGTCCTGTCCCTAGGTTCTTCAGAACCTTTTTTTTTTTAGATTCCATATATGTGTTAGCATACGGTATTTGTTTTTCTCTTTCTGACTTACTTCACTCTGTATGAGTCTCTAGGTCCATCCACCTCACTACAAATAACTCAATTTCGTTTCTTTTTATGGCTGAGTAATATTCCATTGTATATTTGTGCCACATTTGCTTTATCCATTCATCTGTGATGGACACTTAGGTTGCTTCCATGTCCTGGGTATTGTAAATAGTGCTGCAATGAACATTGTGGTACATGACTCTTTTTGAATTATGGTTTTCTCAGGGTATATGCCCAGTAGTGGGATTGCTGGGTCGTATGGTAGTTCTATTTTTAGTTTTTTAAGGAACCTCTATTCTGTTTTCTATAGTGGCTGTGTGAATTTACATTCCCACCAACAGTGCAAGAGGGTTCCCATTTCTCCACACCCTCTCCAGCATTTATTGTTTGTAGATTTTTTGATGATGGTCATTCTGACTGGTGTGAGGTGATACCTCATTGTAGTTTTGATTTGCATTTCTCTAATGATTAGTGATGTTGAGCATTCTTTCATGTGTTTGTTGGCAGTCTGTATATCTTCTTTGGAGAAATGTCTATGCCGGTCTTCTGCCCACTTTTGGATTGGGTTGTTTGTTTTTTTGAAATTGAGCTGCATGAGCTGCTTATAAATTTTGGAGATTAATCCTTTGTCAGTTGCTTCATTTGCAAATATTTTCTCCCATACCTGATGTTTGTCTTTTCGTCTGTTTTATGTTTTCCTTTGCTGTGCAGAAGCTTTGAAGTTCCATTAGGTCCCGTTTGTTTATTTTTGTTTTTATTTCCATTTCTCTAGGAGGTGGGTCAAAAAGGATCTTGCTGTGATTTATGTCAGAGTGTTCTGCCTATGTTTTCCTCTAAGAGTTTTATAGTGTCTGGCTTACATTTAGGTCTGTAATCCATTTTGAGTTTATTTTTGTGTATGGTGTTAGGAAATGTTCTAATTTCGTTCTTTTACATGTAGCTGTTCTAGTCTCTGAAAATTCTTAAAATAATTCCTACACATGGCTAATCTACATCCTTTCTGAAACGTTAATCCTGTTTCCTCTCTACTGGTAAAATTCTCTGAAAATGTATTTATCTTCTTCAATACACCAAAAATGATTGTGATATAAGTGAGAAAGGTAACATTTTTTTCTTAGTTTCTAAGTCATCTAAGATATGTTGTGTTAATTATATCATCTCTAATCCCTACATGATCCTGTGAGTATACAGATATGCATATTTGTATACAATGCTTACATCCTGATTTTTCTCATGGACTCTTCACTTTGAAAATCCTTTACTGAGGGCCTGAATATAGTTGTTGGGTAAACTGGAAAAGAGCTACTAACATTGTACTCGGTTTTTGGCCTTCAAATAACTCAAACAAGAGTTGGGAAGATTTGGAACCAAGATGGCACAGTAAAAAAGCAATTATACTCCAATAAAGATGTTAAAATTTATATATATATTTATTTGTTATAATTGTGGTAAAATACATATAAAATTTACCATTTTGACCATTTTAAGTGTACAGTTCAGTTGCATTAGGTATATTCACATTGTTGTGCAACCATCACCACCATCCATATTTTCAAAACACTTTTCAACTTTGCAAACTGAAATTCTGTATCCATTAAAAAACAACTCCCCATGTAACTGAGCAGGACCCTATGGGGCCTTCCTGGGGCAAACCTGTCCCCCATATCCTCTGCTTTAGCTCCCCTCTGAAGTACCTAGATAATGTCATTGAGGTTTTGATATGAATTGCATTGAATCTGTAGATTGTACCTTCCAATCCATGAACATGATCTGTCTTTCCATTTACTTGTGTCTTTTTACATTTCTGTCATCAGTGTTTTATAGATTTCATTCTACAAGTCTTTCACCTCCTTGGCTCAGTTTATTTCTAAATACTTTATTCCTTTTGATGCTATTGTAAGTGGGATTTTTCTTTATTTCCTTCTCAGATTGTTCATTATTAGTATATAGAAACACAACTGATTTTTGTGTGTTGATTTTGCATCCATAACTTTACTGAATTCCTATAGTAGTTCCAATGCTTTTTTGTGGAGTCTTTAGGATTTTCAACATATAAAGACTAAAGTTCATATGGAACCACAGAGGACCCCAAATGTCCAAAATAATCATTAGAAAGAAAAACAAAGCTAGGGGCATCACACTTCCTGATTTTAACACATTTTAAAAGCTACAGTAATTAGAACAGTATGGTACTGGCATAAAGATAGACATATAGACCATTGGTACAAATTAGAGAGTCTGGAAATAAACCCATACATATACAGTCAACTGATCTTCAACAAGGGTGCCAGGAATATATGATGGGGAAAGGATAGTCCCTTAAACAAATGGTGTGAGGAAACTGGATATCTACAGGCAAAAGAATGAAATTGGACCCTTATCTTACACCATATAAAAAAAATCAACTCAAAATGGATTAAAGACTTAAACATAGACCTGAAACTGTAAAACACCTAGAATAAAACATAGAGGAAAAGCTTCAGGACATTGGTCTTGGCAAAGATTTCTTGGATATGACACAAAAAAACACAAACAAAAGCAAAAATAGACAAATGGGGTTATATCAAACTATAAAGCTTCTATACAGCAAAGGAAACAATCAACATAATAAAAAGGCAATCTACAGAATGGGAGAAAATATTTGCTAACCATATATCTGATAAGGGGTTAATATCCAAAATATAAAAGGAACTCCTATAACTCAATTGCAAAAAGAAAAAGAAAGTCCAAATAACCAGATGAAAAAATGAGCAAAGGACTTGAATAGACTTTCTCCAAAGAAAACATACAGATGGCTAACAAGTATATGAAAAAATGCTCAACATCACTAATCATAAGAGAAATGCAAATCAAAACCATAATGAGACATCATCTCACACCTATTAAAATGGCTTTTTTTTTTTAAATAGCAAGTGTTGGCAAGGATGTGAAGAAATTTGAACACTTGTACACTATTGGTAGGCATGTAAAAAGGCTCAGCCACTATGAAACACAGTTTGGAGATACCTCAAAAATTAAAAATAGAACTACCATATGATCCATCAATACTACTTCAAAAGACTTGAAATCAGGATCCTGAAAAAATATTTGTACTCCCATGTTCAGTGCAACATCATTCACAACAGCCAAGGTGTAGAAATAACCTAAATGTCCATTGATGGATGAATGGATAAAAAAAGAAATGTGGTATATACACACAAGAAAATATTACTCAGCCTTAAAAAAGAAGGAAACTCTGTCATATGCAACAACATGGATGAACCTTGAAGACATTATGCTAAGTGAAATAAGCCAGTCTCAGAAGGACATATACTGCATGATTCCACTTATATGAGGTATCTAAAATAGTCAAAATCACAGAAGCAGAGAGTAGAATTGTGGTTGCCAGGGGTTGGGTGAGGGCAAAATTGGGAGTTGCTGTTCAGCAAGCATAAAGTTTCAGTTATACAAGATGAATAAGTTCTAGAGATCTGCTGTACAACATTGTACCTACAGTTAACAATACTGTATTGTACACTTAAAATTTTTTTTCAAAGGATACATTTCATGTTAAGTGTCCTTACCACAATTAATTTAAAAAAGAACTGTAATAAAATCCATTCACAGTAAACCTATATATTATAAGGAGATATGTGTGTCTATATATATGCATATATGTGTGTACACAGTATATACATATATATCTTTCCATATATGTGTATATACATGTTATGTATAGACCTAGACTTCTGAATGTCTTTTCTTTCATAATGTCGTTTAGAAATGATCGTTGATTAGTATTTTCTGCAAAATCACAACTTTAAAGCACTGACTTTAGACATATGATTGGTAGCCCTTTACAAACATTTCTGAGACATTATAAAGGAAACAGACATTCAGAACTCTAGCTCTGCACGTAACATTGTTTAAATGAAGCCCAAAGCAGAAGTGCTGTGATTAAATATGAGGTTAATTCATTTGTTAGTACCTTGTCAGCCTTTTCCTCACTATTTTAACACATTTTCTATTCGTTTTCATAGTTAACTTTTAAATTTTGATCTCTGTCCTTTTTCTATATTTTCTTTTTAGATGCCATTTCTGCTAAAATTCTTAAATGATTTATGAGTCACAGAGACCTAATTCTATTAACTCAGCTATACCAAGGAGCAGAAACACACTGCTTCCATACCAATTAGTTTGCCCAAGTTGAGGCCCTGAGCGCTTCTCAGCTGATATCCTTTTCCCAGGCAGAGGAACACTGAGATGTACTTCTGTAAAAGAAATGTGATGAAGAGATGGGACCTGGACAGAAAACAGGAGGCTGGAGAAAGGAAGCATTCTGTTGGGAAATGCTTTGATAATTAGGATTGAGTATTATTAATGTTCCACAGAAGCACTTCTTGTATCTAAATGAGATCTCCAGGGTAAGTACAATGAAATCCACCAATCTCTATCTCTAGCCTCTCAAATGTGCAATTGCTTGACATTTTTTCCATGACATCCAGAACTGGAAAATGACCTTGGTTTATTAGCTTGAGGAACTTCAGTTGTTGAAGTCTGAAAACTATAAAATCTACATCACTTTGGAGAGTTGGAACATAGGCCATGCCTATCACCCTATAAAATTTTATTTCATTTTTAGTAGTCAGTGTGAACCACTTATTCTAAGTTAGAAACCTTTGACTGATTTTATAAAAGCATCTGTACTAAGATTTGGCACCTAAGCACGTCCATTTTTCCCACCCCAATACTCTAGCATCTTTAAGACGCTGGTGCTTGAACAATACCATCTAGGTACCTCTCTAGTTTCCCCACTTATCAGTCAGGATTCAACCAATGAAACAGACTAGCAGGAGATATGTATTGACATGTATTGCAAGGAACTGGCTCACACAATTATGAGTGCTGTCTAGGCAAGTCTGAAACCCATAGGGCAGGCTGTCAAGAAAGGCAGGCCAGGGGCTTCCCTGGTGGTGCAGTGGTTGAGAATCTGCCTGCCAGTGCAGGGGACACGGGTTCGAGCCCTGGTCTGGGAAGATCCCACATGCCATGGAGCAACTGGGCCCGTGAGCCACAATTACTGAGCCTGCACGTTTGGAGCCTGTGCTCTGCAACAAGAGAGGCCGCGATAGTGAGAGGCCCGCGCACCGCGATGAAGAGAGGCCCCCGCTTGCCACAACTAGAGAAAGCCCTCGCACAGAAACGAAGACCCAACACAGCCATAAATTAATTAATTAATTAATTTTTTAAAAAAAGAAAGGCAGGCCAAAACCCTCAGGAAAGATAAATTGTTGTCCACAAGCAGAAGTTCTCTGTATTCAGAGAAGCCTCAGCTCTGTTCTTAGGTCTTTCAACTGATTGAATCAGGCCCATACAAATTATTTAGAATAATTTCCCTTATTTAAAGTCAAGTGATTATAGACTTTCATCACATCTATAAAATACCTTCACAGTAATACCTAGATCAGTGTTTGAATAACTGGTAAAGACTATCACATCCCTCCTTCTCAACTCTTTGTCACACACTCTTAGGCAGTAATGTAGAGGGGTCACCCTTAGCCCTACAGTCCAATGCCTACTAACAAATGTTGACAAAAAGGATGTTTAGAAAGTGTCCAGTATAACATTATCCCAACTGAAACCTATGACAAGAGAAAGAAAACTCTCCAGGTGCTTTGTAATACTTTTCTTAGCTATTACCACAGGAGGAAATAGGAGAGGGAAGCAAAGGTGTGGCCTAGCTTTAGTCCAGCAAACTGGTTCGACTTTCCCCAAGGCAAAGATCATCCAGAGTCAGGCTGAAATAGTGCCTGTCCTCTTTCCTCCTTTTTTTATTGTCATTTATCACAGCAAAAACACACTCATTTTCTCTTGTACCAGCTGTCCCTGGGGATTTTACTCTGCTTTCTCCATAGCATCCCCGCATTTTTAGCCAAAATTGTTGTATTCTGGGACAAGGAAACCAAAACAAAGACGATTTTACTATCAGTGAAAATTTGCCATGACAATGGCTTAGTGTTTGAGTTAGCTTTCCAGGATTGGGGAGAGGAGAGGAGAGGCTTTAAAAAAAATTAATATCAGAGGTTGACATCGTGAAGTTTATCTTCAAAGACATGGGCTTGGGTCTAATTTGTTTCATTTATTAATTGTATGACCTTTGACAAGTCTCAGCCTTCTTGTGTTTCAGATTTCTTGCCTATAATCAAAGGGAGAAACTGAAGAATCACCAAATTCTTTTAAAGTTCTACTGTTTTTTTGATCCTATAGACATAGGGCAGCATAACATGGAGAAGAGCCGGCCAGAAAAAAAGGATAGAAGAGTAACTTAAAGAATAAAGGAGGGGGCATATACCCTGAGAAAACCATAATTCAAAAAGAGTACCAAAATGTTCATTGCAGCTCTATTTACAATAGCCCAGAGATGGAAACAACCTAAGTGTCCATCATCCGATGAATGGATAAAGAAGATGTGGCACATATATACAATGGAATATTACTCAGCCATAAAAAGAAACGAAATTGACCTATTTGTAATGAAGTGGATAGACCTAGAGTCTGTCATACAGAGTGAAGTAAGTCAGAAAGAGAAAGACAAATACCGTATGCTAACACATATATATGGAATTTAAGAAAAAAACAAATGTCATGAAGAACCTAGGGGTAAAACAGGAATAAAGACACAGACCTACTTGAGAATGGGCTTGAGGATATGGGGAGGGGGAAGGGTAAGCTGTGACAAAGCGAGAGAGAGGCATGGACATATATACACTACCAAACGTAAGGTAGATAGCTAGTGGGAAGCAGCCGCATAGCACAGGGAGATCAGCTTGGTGCTTTGTGACCACCTGGAGGGGTAGGATAGGGAGGGTGGGAGGGAGGGAGATGCAAGAGGGAAGGGATATGGGAACAGATGTATATGTATAACTGATTCACTTTGTTATAAAGCAGAAACTAATACACCATTGTGAAGCAATTATACTCCAATAAAGTTGTTAAAAAAAAAAGAATAAAGGAGAATGAAGTAGTCAGTCTGGAAGGAATGAAGGAAGAAGAAGGAAAAGAATAAGGAATATAAGAAGAAAAAGATGGTGTACAGAGGTAGAGTATAGGAACATACTGGTACATATAAGAGGAAGTGGTAGGAACTGTGGCGAACTGGAGAGTTTATGACCTTCTACAGATGGTCACTACTACTCATCTCTATCCAACTGCTGTCGCAGGAAATGCAGGTCTAGTGTTGCCAGGTTTTAGAATTTTTCAAGAAAAGTTAGAAATCTGGATTCTTATGTAACTTCTCCTAATTTTTAAACATGGGTAAACTAATTCAAATTTTAAAGACCAATATGCAGAACAAACACAATATTCCTTCAGGCAGAGCATCACTTTAGGCCAAGACTAGGGTAAGGCAGGAAAGGTACTCACCTCATGCACAATATTTAAGGAAGCACCAAAACTTCAGTAATCAAGATAAGAAATATTTTAATGCAATATTTTAAGCTACAATGCATTGCAAAAAAATACGTTATGAACAAAACATCAGAAGTTTCAATAAAGATAAGATCCGACCCTGCACTTGCACACTTCACATCTCTTGCCTCACCTTAATCCCGACTCTGCATCCTTTACAGCCTCTCTGGTAAAAGGCTTACCAGCAGGGAGCATGGTAGTGCCATAAAATGCAAACAGGAAATAGGAAGAAAACAGGCTTGGGAGTGAAGATAATGAATGCAACAGCAGGCATTTGATCTGAGATAGTGTGTGGGCGTCTAGGTGAAAGAGGCTCTAAGCATTTGAGAATGAGAAAGTGATATCAGTAAGTAGAAGGAAAATTAATACTTATTCAATGTCTATTACATACCAGATGGTCTACATCTATAATCTCATCTACCGACAATTCTCAGCATGACTCTTTAATTTTGAAGTTTCATCTCCATTTAAAAAAAAA
This sequence comes from Mesoplodon densirostris, assembly GCF_025265405.1. Taxonomy (NCBI): domain Eukaryota; kingdom Metazoa; phylum Chordata; class Mammalia; order Artiodactyla; family Ziphiidae; genus Mesoplodon; species Mesoplodon densirostris. Next base: position 34,005,688 of record NC_082674.1, read on the forward strand.
TTTTAATAGATATTAAAGTTACTGACCCAAGATCATACATATAGCCAATGGTGAAACTGACATGGTCGGATTCCAGTAAACTGTGACTCCAGATTCTATTCTTTCCAGTAAACTGTGCAGCCTGGAGCAAGTCACATACATTTGCATGTCATCCATAAGCCTTGAGATTGGATGAGATTCCCAGAGAGCTTAAGTGACCCTTGTCCATAAAGCCTGTGCCCTTATCCTGATGACTCCCTCAGGGATGGGGATCTTTCTTTCTCTTGCCATTCTCAATTTCTTTGGATTAGAGCTCTTGCACCCACTAACAAACTTCCCCTGTAGCCACCTGGTCTTCAAGTATTACAGCCTCTGAATTCTGTACTCTTCTCACTTGTAAAGATACCTGGCTTCCTTCCCTATTTACTCTCATCATTGCAGCCTTGATAAAACAAGAACCAGTTTCCACACTCTTTGGAGCCTGGGCCCTGACCAGCAATTTCCCTTAGGACATGCATGTGTGTTCACAGCAGCCACCCTACTGCATTGACAGAGTTTATATCCAGGTCACAACATTTCCCAAGTGCCATGTTTCGATAAACTGTTAATCGGGGCAAATCTAGCCATGTCTTAAAACATGACATCTCCAAACTTCTTGTTCAGTCTTAAGTACTGCTTACACAGATGATTGACTAAAGAAACGGATTATTTGTTTCTCAAATAAACTTTTTGTCTTTCTCCTCCATACATTTCTTATAGTCATGTCCTTCCCTTAGACCACCATCCCTGCTTCACTCCACCAATATGAATCCTACTTATATTTCTAAGATTAGCTTACATTTCACCCCCTCCATGAACTGTTCTTTCACCAGCCCAGCCTGAACCAATCACGCTATCTATGAACTATGATAGTGTTGATTCACTGAACATTCATTTGCCATCTACAATCAGTAGCACAGTCTTAATCTCCATAACCACATGGTAAATTCCTTAAGGATAGGGGCCAATGTCCTGTGCTTTATTAATATTCCCAAAACTTCAAGCACAAAGTAGGGGCTCCAATAAATATTCCTGGTTGGTGTATTTCTACAGCACAGAAACCTCAAGTTATAGGCTTGAATCTGACTGTCCTTAATTTCTCTCACTAGCTTTTTACTTTGAGAATAGGGATAACATTCCATGAAATTTCAAGGGTATTTCTTTAACATCTTTATTGGAGTATAATTGCTTTACAATGGTGTGTTAGTTTCTGCTTTATAACAAAGTGAATCAGCTATACATATACATATATCCCCATATCTCCTCCCTCTTGCGTCTCCCTCCCACCCTCCCTAACCCACCCCTCTAGGTTAAAGAAGGGTGTCATGAGGATTTTTTTTAAATATCTACTGATATATTTTCCCTTTTGGCTTCTTTCCTTGCAATCCTTAACCATTTTCTGTCCCCCGTTAAAAGAGGGCAAATCCACTGAAGAAAGTAGAAGGATTTAACTAAAGGAAGTCCCAACAAGACAAGAGGACAAAGAATAAAGCCCTGTGGTCAAAGGAAAAGGAATCAAGTAGAGACAAAAAGGAATAAGAGGTTATTCATGAGTGTATTTCTGTCTCCTGCTCTGTTCCCAAGGTACCTTCAGCACTGGGGCCAAACCTAAGGAAAAATGGTAGGAAGAGCCCAGAGAGGACAGAGAAACCAAAAACAGAGGGGTTTGTGTCATCATTCTCATTTGAGACTCTATAAGGAGATATACCTTGAAGAAGGCATTGAATTAGCATATGGCAAATAGAGTCAGGACGCTGTGTTTTGGCCTATGTCAGGTATGTAGAGGACGCAGAACTCCCAGCAGGTCCCAGAAAGAATGTGAAAAGTAGCTGAGTATTCTAGCTGGTCAGCTCACTAGTAAGATTATTGCAGAAAGAAGATGAGGAATTCTGTAGTAGAATGTTCTTAAGAGAGACTATCTAAGAAAATGAGCAAATTGGAGTCTCAGCCAAAATTAGGGAAACCACTGCCAACAAGAGCTGAAGATAAGACACAGTCATCAGGGGGATGATAGAGTCACCCAAGAGAAAGGCCATCACTGCATTTTGACCATACGAAAAAAACAAACCAAGAATCATACCTGTCATGGACCATCATCACAACGGATGAAAGATAGCAATGACATCAGATTTTGTTACCCAGAAACCATCAAGATAAACACCTTAATGTAAGAAAAACAAATGTGTATGGGCTGTCATTCAACACCCTGTGAGAATGGGACCTTCTCTATTTCCCAAGATGAGAACCGTCTGGGGAAGGCTGAGAAAGGAGGGAGAAAAGACTTGAACTATTTGTCAATCTCCTTACTGAAAAACTAGTTTAAACGGAAGGAAGATGGGATTACTTTTAATAGACAAATTAAGTTTTTCTTTCCCTTTGTAAGCATAAGGGCTTGAGGACAAATGAGATCAGTTATAAAATACAGGAAGATAGGTGGTTTTCTTCACACATGTGAGTTATGGTGTGCCAATTTTTTTTTTGATGTGCCAATTGTTTTTTTGGTGTGCCAATTTTGATGCATATCTCCCTGAACAATAAATTTACAATGAATATTTTGTACATAACTTAAGGAAGCAACTTATGCTACAAAACTAAGGACACTGCACCACTAGATATGCTTTAATCACTTGTTTTCCTGACTGCTTTAAAGTAGGTTAAGAACAAAATCTTCCCCAAGTAAGAAAAGGAGAGAAATCATTATGACATGAGACTTTAGTAAAATTCTGCCCTATTAGACTTCGCTAAGAAGAAGTAAGTGCTAGACAAGGGGATTTCAGGGATGAGTTATTATATTTGCAATTTAGTGTAATAAAAATTACCAAGGCAGTACCATGAATTTAAATGAGCTGTGTGATTTTTTCTTAAGTTTTAATATGAAATAATTATTCATTTCACCCAAAAAATAGTTAACGTTGCTGATTCTTTTGCATAAATCAATATGCTCTGAACAGTAAAGCTAATAGCCCAGTAAAGTCTATAAAATGTATCTGTGTAGCTGTCTGTTTCCAGGGCTTTATTCCAGGATCTAAATAGCAGTTTCTATTTCTAGTCGACTACTGTCTTTATCAAATTACTTCTTTGACTCAGTGACAGTTTTTTAAGACATCTTCTAAAGGAAAGCTTTAATTTCTCATCTTTGTTCTTTAAGAATGTAATTTTTAAAGTAATAGAATTGACCATGATTATATTTTTGAGGATTTTTAGTAATACTGAAAACAATCATGGATGTGTAAAACTAGTTGTACAAAACACCACTTGTACTGACTTTGTTATTCATCATAGAATACAACAAGGGCCTCACTAACTTCTGTAAGATTGTGTTATCATACTTCATAGTTATCTAAAGTGTTGCTTCAATATATGCAAAAAAAGTATTTTAGTCCAATAACAAATAATTTTTTTACCCTTATGCTCTTTCCAAAAGAGATCCAAAGAAGGAAATACAAGAAAGTACAATAAAAATTTTAAAAAGCTCCTACCAGGGATGGGGGAATAACAATCATAATTTTAGATTATGTTAAATTTATCTTATTAGATATGACAGTAATGATAATGGATGTTCACCCCTCAGCTTCCACTGTGCTGCAAAATTACAAAATGTGTTTTTAATGAATACAGCATACTGGTTATGTTTATCTGATATCTATTTGAAATTAAAATGGCTTAACATATTATGTAGAAAGTTTTAACTCTAATAATCCAAAACCACCCTAATCAGAAACTGCTTTATATCTAATTAAAGTACATTGTTACTTACTTTTATTCTGACTCTTAAAAAAGTTAGAACAAATTGCTCATTATGTATTTTGCTGCCACAATAATTAAATGTCCTATAAAACTTAAACCAGATTTGTTTTACTATCCTGTAAATAAGGAAATTGAACAAGATGATTTCCATGATTTCCAGGATTATCTAATTTTTGCCTAATATTTCTATTGCTAGAATTCAGTCATAAGGCATACTATTTATCTTGAAAATGTCTTAGAATATAGAACAATCATGGCAGACACAGAGATTGTATGAGCTCAGACTAACCTAAGACCTTAACTGTCCCTCTGGCATCACGTTTATTCCCACTCTAAACATGGAGCAGATTGATAATCCCTTCAGTTTCTGAACAGATTGAGGTTGGTCTGAGAGAGGCTTGATTTAATTCCCAGCCTCAGAGCAGTCTATTAGGGAGAGAGCATCAGTCTTAGTCCAGACCCCAGGACGTTCTCATCCATCTCCAAATCTGTCGGGGAATCCTGACATACCTACAGGGAACTCACTAAAGCTCAATTCTGAGGGGTATTGTTAGGAAACCACTGACTGAAACTGCCAGCCCTGGCCAGGCCCAGAAATAACCACTTGCTTGAGTTATCTCACAACAGAAGATCCCGACAAGGAACATGGAACTGACAAGCTACCACCAGCCCGAAGAACGTGGGAGGGGCCGATAGGAGGGAGGAGATGCCAGCCCATAATATGTCCTGCCAACCTGCCAGAAACCATCATGCTGGAATCCATCTTGGCTGAGAAATGTGCACACCCCCAGGAAGGACCTGAGTCAGGCCAAATATGGGCACAAGCAAGACGATTGGCTAGAGACAACCCAGAAACTAACCCTATTACCATAAAACCTGAGACTGCTAGCCACATGGTAGAGCAGTTTTCCTGGGCTCCCTTACCCTGCTGCTCTCCACTCGAGCACCCTTTTTCAATAAAGTTTTTTGCTTGCTCAGTACATGAGTCTCCTCGGACAATTCATTTCTGAATGTTAGACAAGAGCCCTGGAAGGGGTCCCCCACCTCTAGTAACAGTATGATTAATAATTTTAAAGATTTAAGAAGGTGTGTGTGTATGTGTGTGTGTGTGTGCGTGTGTGTGTGTGTGTCTGTACACAAACATATATATATATATATATATATATATATATATATATATATATATATATATATATATATATATATATATATACACACACACACACATATATACAACTTAGGGCAAGTTTCCTCTCTGAGCATTCCATTTTTTACCTGTAAAGTGAAAGGAATGTACTAATGATCTCCAAAGCCCATGTCAGTTGAAAAATTCTATGATTCCTGAAGTCAGATACTTTTCTTCCTCCTCCTTTCAAAACGGTAATGGATGAGAAATAAAATTTTTCAATAAAAAGAAAATTTTTTCAATAAAAAGAAAAATGAAAAGTACATTTTCAACTTGGAAGAGAGGTTAAAAACCTAACTGGCAAGTGCTGGTGGGGGACCTCAAATACCTAAGGGGATGGGAGGAATCCCTGCATGACCGGGTAGGACGTTGAGGGGGAAGGGGGGAAAGGAAAAGTGGAGGTGGAAAGGAACTGGTGCCCCTGAGGGCAGCTGGGGGAGGGGAGGGGTTCCCACGCTTGGAGGGGCCCACCCACAGTGAGGGGATCAGCAGGGAAGAGAAGAGACCTTCAGAGGGTCGGAGGGGAATGCAGCCAGCATCTCCCCTCCACTAGGCCCAGGTGAGACTGCTGGGATCCCAGGCCTGAACCTCTGCCCTAAGGGGACCCCTCTGGCCACATGTGTCTGGAGCCTAAGCCCCGCACCCCTACCAAGGCCTTTTCTGGCTACACGGGTCTGGAACCTAAGCCCCTGCTCCACGAAGGCCTTTTTCAGCTATGCGGGTCCTGAGCCTAAGTCCCACTGCCCACCAAGACCTTTTCCGACCACATGGGTCCTGAGCCTAAGCCCCAGCCACCAAGGCCTTTTCCGGCCATGTGGGCTCTGAGACTAAACACTGCCCGCCCTGCCAAGACATTTTCCAGCCACACAGATCCTGAGCCTAAGCTCCCCACCCACTGCCACCAAGGCCTTTTCTGGCCTGGCAGGACCTCAGCCTAAGCCCTGCCTCCCCCCAAGGGCTTTTCTGGCTATACAGGTCTTGGGCCTAAGCTCCCCTCAAGGGCTTCTTCTGGCCACGAGGATCCTGGGCCTGAGCCCCGCCACCACCCCCCATCCACTGCCAAGGCCTTTTCTGACCTTTTTTTCTTTTTGTTTTTTTTCTATTTGTTATTGTTACTTCATCTTTAATTTTATTTTTTCTAATACATTTTTTATTTTTCTACTTTTATTTTTTATTCTTTGTTATTGCTCTCTTTTTTGTTTCTTGCCTTTTTTTTTGGCCACGCCATGTGGCTTACAGGGTCTTGGACCCAGGCCAAGGGTTGGGCCTGAGCTCCTGTGGTGGGAGCATCAAGTCCAAACCACTGGACTGACAGCAAACTTCAAACCCCAGTGAATAGTAATTGGTGTGAGCTCTCCAGAAGGGCCACATCTCAGCACCAAGATCCAGCACCAACAAAATGGCTGAAAACTCCAGCGCTGGACACCTCAGGCCAAACAACCAGCAAGACAGGAACACAGACCTACCTATCAAAAAAATTAGATGACAAAAAAATATGTTACAGATGAAGGAGCAAGGTAAAAAATGACAAGACAAAATAACTGCAGAGGAAGAAGGCAACCTACCTGAAAAAGAATTCAGAGAAATGATAGTAAAGATGATCCAAAATCTCGGAAATAGATGGGAGGCACAGATTGAGAAAATAAAGGAAATGTTTAACGAGGACCTGGAAGAACTAAAGAACAAACAAACAGTGATGAACAACACAATAACTGGAATGAAAAATACACTAGAAGTATCAATAAAAGAATAACTGAGGCAGAAGAACGAATAAGTGAGCTGGAAGACAGAATGGTGGAAATAACTACCGAGAAGCAGAATAAAGAAAAAAGAATGGGGCTTCCCTGGTGGCGCAGTGGTTGAGAGTCCGCCTGCCGATGCAGGGGACACGGGTTCGTGCCCCGATCCCGGACGATCCCACATGCCGCGGAGCGGCTGGGCCCGCGAGCCATGGCCGCGGAGCCTGTGTGTCCAGAGCCTGTGCTCCGCAACGGGAGAGGCCACAGCAGTGAGAGGCCCGCGTACAGCAAAAAAAAAAAAAAAAAAAAAAGAAAAAAGAATGAAAAGAATTGAGGACACTCTCAGAGATCTCTGGGACAACATTAAATGCACCACAATTTGAATTACAGGGGTCCCAGAAGAAGAAAAGAAGGAGAAAGGGTTTGAGAAAATATTTGAAGAGATTATAGTTGAAAACTTCCCTAATATGGAAAAGGACATAGCCACCTAAGTCCAGGAAGCACAGAGAGTCCCATATAGGATAAACCCAAGGAGAAACATGCCAAGACACAAACTAACAAAAATTAAATTCAAACAAAAAATATTAAAAGCAGAGAGAGAAAAGCAACAAATAACATATGAGGGAAACCCCATAAGGTTATCAGCTGATTTCTCAGCAAAACCTCCACGGGCCAGAGGGAGGGGCAGGATATATTTAAAGTGATGAAAGGGAAAAACCTAAAACCATGATTACTCTACCAAGCAAGAATCTCATTCAGATTCAATAGAGAAATCAAAACCCTTACAGACAAACAAAAGCTAAGAGAATTCAGCACCACCAAACCAGCTTTACAACAAATGCTAAAGGAACTTCTCTAGTCAGGAAACACAAGAGAAGGAAAAGACCTACAATAACAAACCCAAAAGAATTAAGAAAATGGTAATAGGAACATACATATCAATAATTACCATGAAAGTAAACGGATTAAATGCTCAAACCAAAAGACACAGACTGGCTGAATGGATACAAAAACAAGATCCATATGTATGCTATCTAAAAGAGACCCACTTCATACCTAGGGACACATACAGACTGAAAGTGAAGGGATGGAAAAAGATATTCCATGCAAATGGAAATCAAAAGAAAGCTGGAGTAGCAATACTCAGATCTGACAAAATAGACTATAAATAAAGACTGTTACAAGATACAAGGAAGGACACTACATAATGATCAAGGAATCAATACAAGAAGATATAACAATTATAAATATTTATGCGCCCAACAGAGGAGCACCACAATACATAAGGCAGATGCTAATAGCCATAAAAGGGGAAATCGACACTAACACAATAATAGTGGGGGTCTTTAACACCCCACATACACCAATGAACAGATCATCCAGACAGAAAATAAATAAGGAAACACAAGGTTTAAATGACACAATAGACCAGATAGACTTAATTGATATTTATAGGACATTCCACCTGAAAGCAGCAGAATACACTTTCTTCTCAAGTGCACATGGAACATTCTCCAGGATAGAACACGTTTAGGGTCACAAATCAAGCCTTGGAAAATTTAAGAATACTGACACAAGTGGGACAGGATATGGGGATATATGTATACATATAGCTGACTCACTTTGTTATATAGCAGAAACTAACACACCATTGTAAGGCAATTATACTCCAATAAAGATGTCTTAAAAACTAAATAAATAAATAAATAAATGCCTGTAAAAATTTTTTAAAAAAGAAAGAAAACTGAAATCGTATCAAGCAACTTTTCCAACCAGAACGCTGTGAGATTAGAAATCAATTACAGAAAAAATACTGTAAAAAAACCACAAACATATGGAGGCTAAACAAAACACTACTAAATAACCAAGAGATCACTGAAGAAATCAAACTGGAAGTCAAAACATACATAGAGACAAATGACAATGAAAACACGATGACCCAAAACCTATGGGATGCAGCAAAAGCAGTTCTAAGAGCGAAGTCTATAGTAATTGAATTTCACCTCAAGAAACAAGAAAAATATCAAATAAATGATCTAACCTTACACATAAAGCAACTAGAGAAAGGAGAACAAAAAAAAAAGTGCCAAAGTTAGTGAGAGGAAAGAAATCATAAAGATCAGATGAGAAATAAATGAAATAGAAATGAAGAAAACAATAGCAAAGATCAATAAAACTAAAAGTTGGTTCTTTGAGAAGATACACAAAATTGATAAAACTTTAGTCTACCTCATGAAGACAAAAACAAAGAGGATTCAAATCAATAAAATTAGAAATGAAACAGAAGAGATTACAACTGACACCACAGAAATACAAAGACTACTACAAGCAACTATTTGTCAATAAAATGGATAACCTGGAAGAGATGGACAATTCTTAGAAATGCACAACCTTCCAAGACAGAACCAGGAAGAAATAGAAAATATGAACAGACCAATCACAAGCACTGAAATTGAAACTGTGATTAAAAATCCTCCAACAGGGCTTCCCTCGTGGCGCAGTGGTTGAGAGTCCGCCTGTCGATGCAGGGGACACGGGTTCGTGCCCTGGTCCGGGAAGATCCCACATGCTGCGGAGCGGCTGGGCGTGTGAGCCACGGCCGCTGAGCTTGCGCGTCCGGAGCCTGTGCTCCGCAATGGGAGAAGCCACAACAGTGAGAGGCCCGCATACCGCAAAAAAAAAAAAAAAAAAAAAAAAATCCTCCAACAAACAAAAGCCCAGGACCATGTGGCTTAACAGGTGAATTCTATCAAACATTTAGAGAAAAGCTAACACCTATCCTTCTCAAACTCTTCCAAAATACACCAAAGGGAGGAAGACTCCCAAACTCATTCTACGAGACCACCACCACCCTGATACCAAAACGAGACAAAGGTGTCACAAAGAAAGAAAATTACAGTCCAATATCACTGATGAACATAGATACAAAGATCATCAACAAAATACTAACAAACAGAATCCAACAGCACATTAAAAGGATCATACACCATGAGCAAGTGGGGTTTATCCAAAGAATGCAAAGATTCTTCAATATACACAAATCACTGTGATACACCAAATTAACAAAAGCAAAGGATAAAAAAACATATGATAATCTCAATAGATGCAGAAAACAATTTCAACAAAATTCAACACCCATTTATGATAAAAACTCTCCAGAAAGTAGGCATAGAGGGAACATATGTCAACATAATAAAGGCCATATACTACAAAGCCAACATCGTTCTCAATGGTGAAAAACTGAAACCATTTCCTCTAAGATCAGGAACAACACAAGGTTGCCCACTCTCAGCACTATTATTCAACATAGTTTTGGAAGTTTTAGCTACAGCAATCAGAGAAGAAAGAGAAATAAAAGGAATCCAAATCGGAAAAGAAGAAGTAAAGCTGTCACTGTTTGCAGACGGCATGATACTATAAATAGAGAATCCTAAAGATGCTACCAGAAAATTACTAGACCTAATCAATGAATTCAGTAAGTAGCAGAATACAAAATTAATGCCCAGAAATCTACTGCATCCCTATACACTAATGATGAAAAATCAGAAAGTGAAATTAAGGAAACACTCCCATTTACCACTTCAACAAAAGAGTCAAATATCTAGGAATAAACTGACCTAAGGAGACAAAAGACCTGTATGCAGAAAACTATAAGACACTGATGAAAGAAACTAACAATGATACCAACAGATGGAGAGATATACCATGTTCTTGGATTGGAAGAATTAACATTGTGAAATGACTATACTACATAAATCAATCTACAGATTCAATGCAATTCCTATCAAACTACCAATGGCATTTTTCACAGAACTACAACAAAAAAGTTCACAATTTGTATGGAAACACAAAAGACCTTGAATATCCAAAGCAATCTTGAGAAAGAAAAACAGAGCTGGAGGAATCAAGCTCCTGGACTTCAGACTATATTACAAAGCTACAGTAATCAGGACGGTATGGTACTAGCACAAAAACAGAAATATAGATCAATGGAAGAGGATAGAAAGCCCAGAGATAAACCCACGCACATATGGTCACCTTATCTTTGATAAAGAAGGCAAGACTATACAATGGAGAAAAGACAGCCTCTTCAGTAAGTGGTGCTAGGAAAACTGGATAGCTACATGTAAAAGAATGAAATTAGAACACTCCCTAACACCATACACAAAAATAAACTCAAAATGGATTAAAGACCTAAATGTAAGGCCAGACACTATCAAACTCTTAGAGGAAAACATAGGCAGAACACTCTATGACATACATCACAGCAAGATCCTTTTTGACCCACCCCCTAGAGAAATGGATATAAAAACAAAAATAAACAAATTGGACCTAATGAAACTTAAAAGCTTTTGCACAGCAAAGGAAACCATAATTAAGACCAAAAGACAACCCTCAGAGTGGGAGAAAATATTTGCAAACGAAGCAACTGACAAAGGATTAATCTCCAAAATACACAAGCAGCTCATGCAGCTCAATATCAGAAAAACAAACAATCCAATCCAAAAATGGGCAGAAGTCCTAAACAGACATTTCTCAAAGGAGATATACAGATTGCCAACAAACACCTGAAAGGATGCTCTACATCACTAATCATTAGAGAAATGCAAATCAAAACTACAAGAGGGGGCTTCCCTGGTGGCGCAGCGGTTGAGAGTCCACCTGCCGATGCAGGGGAAACGGGTTCGTGCCCCGGTCTGGGAAGATCCCACATGCCGCGGAGCGGCTGGGCCCGTGAGCCATGGCCGCTGGGTTTGTGCTTCCGGAGCCTGTGCTCCGCAGCGGGAGAGGCCACAACAGTGAGAGGCCCACCTACTGCAAAAAAAAAAAAAAAAAAAAAAAAAAAAAAACTACAAGAGGTATCACCTCACACAGGTCAGAATGGCGATCATCAAAAAATCTAGGAACAATAAATGCTGGAGAGGATGTGGAGAAAAGGGAACCTTCTTGCACTGTTGGTGGGAATGCAAATTGATACAGCCACTATGGAGAACAGTATGGAGGTTCCTTAAAAAACTAAAAATAGGGCTTCCCTGGTGGCGCAGTGGTTGAGAGTCCACCTGCCGATGCAGGGGACATGGGTTCGTGCCCTGGTCCGGGAAGAGCCCACATGCCACGGAGCGGTTAGGCTTGTGAGCCATGGCCACTGAGCCTGTGCGTCCAGAGCCTGTGCTCCACAAGGGGAGAGGCCACAGCAGTGAGAGGCCCACGTACCACAAAAAACAAAAAACAAAAAACTAAAAATAGAACTACCATATGACCCAGCAGTCCCACTACTGGGCATATACCCTGAGAAAACCTTAATTCAAAAACAGTCATGAGGGCCTCCCTGGTGGCGCAGTGGTTGGGAGTCCGCCTGCCGATGCAGGGGATATGGGTTCGTGCCCCGGTCTGGGAGGATCCCATATGCCGCGGAGCGGCTGGGCCCGTGAGCCATGGCTGCTGGGCCTGCGCGTCCGGAGCCTGTGCTCCGCAACGGGAGAGGCCACAACAGTGAGAGGCCCGCATACCGCAAAAAAAAAACAAAAAAAAAAACAGTCATGACCACAATGTTCATTGTAGCTCTATTTACAAGAGCCAGGACATGGAAGCAACCTAAGTGTCCATCGATAGATGAATGGATAAAGAAGATGTGGCACATATATACAATGGAATATTACTCAGCCATAAAAAGAAACGAAATTGATTTATTTGTAGTGAGGTGGATGGACCTAGAGACTGTCATACAGAGTGAAGTAAGTCAGAAAGAGAAAAACAAATACCATATGCTAACACAAATATATGGAATCTAAAAAAAAAAGGTTCTGATGAACCTAGATGCAGGACAGGAATAAAGACAGAGATGTAGAGAATGGACTTGAGGACACGGGGAGGGGGAAAGGTAAGCTGGGAGGAAATGAGAGAGTGGCACGGACTTACATACACTACCAAATGTAAAATAGATAGCTAGTGGGAAGCAGCCGCATAACACAGGGTGATCAGCTCAGTGCTTTGTGTCCACCTAGAGGGGTGGGATAGGGAGCATGGGAGGGAGAAGCAAGTGGGAGGAGATATGGGGATATATGTATATGTATAGCTGATTCACTTTGTTACACAGCAGAAGCTAACAGACCATTGTAAATCAATTATACTCCAACAAAGATGTAAGTAAATAAATAAATAAATATTTTATGAAAATGTTTTAATTAAAAAAATTTTTAAAATCATATGATCATCTGAATAGATTCAGAAGAAGTGTTTGACAAAATTCATCATCTACTTATGATAAAAACTCTTCACAAGGTGGGTATAGAGAGAACACATCTCAACATAATAAAGGCCATGTATCACAAACCATTAGCTAACATCATGCTTACTGGTGAAAACTTGAAGGCATTTCCATTAAGATCAAGAACAAGACAAGCATCTCACACCTGCCAGTCTTACTCAACATAGTATCGGAAGTCCTAGCCAGAGCAATCAGACAAGAAAAAGAAACAAAAGGAATCCAAATTAAAAAGGAAGAAGTAAAGCTGTCTCTGTTTGCAGATGACATGACAATATATATAGAAAATCCTAAAGACACCACCTAAAAACTATTAAAAGTCATCAATGAATTCAATAACGTTGCAGGATCAAAAATATTAATATACAGAAATCTGTTGAATTTCTTTACACTAACTATTAACTATTAGAAAGAGAAATTAAGAAAATAATACAATTTCTAATTGTGTCAAAAAGAGTAAAATACCTAAGAATAAATTTAACCAAGGAGGTAAAGGCTGGTACTCAGAAAGCTGTAAGACCTTGCTGAAAGAAATTGAAGAAAACACAAAATATGGAAAGATATACTATGTTCATGGATTGGAAGAATTAATATTGTTAAAATGACCATACTATCCAATTCTACAGATTCAATACAATTCCTATCAAAATACCAATAGCATTTTTCATAGAGCTATACCAGGTAATTCAAAAATTTGTACAGGAACACAAAAGACCCCAAATAGGCAAAGCAATCTTGAGGAAGAAGAACAAAACTGTAAGTAGCACTCTCAATGATTTCAAACTATACTGTAAGCTACTATAACCAAAACAGAGGGTTACTAGACCTATTTTCATGATCAATTCATAATGTATGCAAATGTCAAATCACTATGTAGTACACCTGAAACTAACATGATATTGTATGTCAACTGTACAGTTTACTCTTGACCAACTCAGGGGTTAGGGGCACTGACTGTCTATCAAGTCAAAAATTCATATAACTTTACAGTCAGCTCTTTGTATAAGCAGTTCCACATCTATAGGTTCAACCATCCACAGATCATGTGGTACTGTACTATGTATTTAGTGAAAAAAATCCATGTATAATTAGACTCACGCAGTTTAAACCTGTGTTGTTCAAGGGTCTACTGTTACTTCATTTAAAAAGAATTTTTGTAAACAATGTTTTTGTCCCTGTAAAACTTTAATCTGATAAATGTATAAAATTTCATTTATTAGTTGTATACATAATGTCTAAAATTTTAGTTGTGTTGTCCAATATGGTACCCACTAGCTACATGGGCTATTTTAATTTAAATGAATTAAAATTAAATTAAATACAGTAAGATTCAGTTCCTCAGTCTCACTAGCCATATTTAAAGTGCTCAACAACCACAGGTGATGATGACCTCACCGAACAGGACAGACATAGAAGTTGTATTAGCTTATTTTTAGATGTATTGTTAGGATACAGACTAAACAGGTATATTTATAAGAGACTCAAAAATAGAGTGGCTCGGGCTTCCCTGGTGGCGCAGTGGTTGAGAATCTGCCTGCTAATGCAGGGGACACGGGTTCGAGCCCTGGTCTGGGAGGATCCCACATGCCGTGGAGCAACTAGGCCCATGAGCCACAACTACTGAGCCTGTGCATCTGGAGCCTGTGCTCCGCAACAAGAGAGGCTGCAATAGTGAGAGGCCCGCGCACCACGATGAAGAGTGGCCCCCACTTGCCACAACTAGAGAAAGCCCTCACACAGAAATGAAGACCCAACACAGCAAAAATAAATAAATTAATTAATAAACTCCTATCCCCAACATCTTAAAAAAAAAAACAAAACAGTGGCTCAATCGGCTCAGTCAGGACAGAAGTTCTTTTCTTTCTTCTCTAACAGTCTAGAATTGGTAGGTGGTCCCAGTGCAGAACTGGTAGATAGAAAGGCAAGTTCAGTCCCACAAGGTCTCCAAGGACCCAGGTCCTTCTTTCTTGTTTTGCTGTCCCTTGGGGTTCTACCCTATTGTGTATGTCTAGAACTAGCTCTGCAACATCTTATCTGCATGTCAGACTGTCAGAAGAGGAAGAAAAGAAAATGAAGGGCAAGAAATTTCCTTTACAGAGAATATGACCAGAATGCTGCACATATCACTTGCACGCACACTTCTGTGGCAGACACATATCTGCAGTTCATGTCTGGCTATCAGGGAGGTTGGGAAAGGTGATCAAGTTGTATGGCTGTGTGCCAGGTTACAACTTTGGCTGGGGGATGTTATTTTTATAAAAGAAGAATGAGAGATGGTTACTGGAGAACAATTAGCACTCTGCCCCAAGGGAATATCATTTAATGGATTTATTTTTGAAAGTGGAGCTTAAGTAACATTTAATCAGGAAGTATTCTCCACACTTAATAGTCCTTAGAAGGTAAATTCCTATCAATGTCTCTTCCACTGGTTATATAAATTCTACTCTTAAAACATTTTGTCCTGGCTGAAGTAGTATAAACCAGTAATTTAAAAATTATAGTTTCATTTAAAAACTGACTAAAAGGAAAATTTTGCTTTATTGGCTATTTTAAAATAAATATTAGCATTCATTTTTAACTCACTTATCTTCTTAATAGGGAAAAAGTTCTTTAAAGGATAGTGCTACCCATAAAATCTGTACAATAATATACACAAGTCAACACTGCATAATTATTAAGTCATAGAATGTCCCAGACAAAAACAATAAAGTATATAATAAATTTAACAATACTATGGGCATGTTTTATAAATTAAACATAAGTTACAAAGTAAATGTTTTATTTAATATTTAATTTGTGGATAAGGAACTAAAAGGGAAATTATTAAATCATATTAAAATGCATTTTTCTTATATAAAAGATGATTTGCTCTTAGGCTTCAAGCCTAACCATTTTTAACCTGCAATGAAAGTGGTATTATATAATAAGGGTTTATATACTTGCCTTCCACTTATGTAAAATTGTTTCTTAAAAATCAGGTATATTATATATTAAACATTTAAATTATATAATTAAGGCAATAGAAATCAGTAAAAGGACAATTAAAATTACAATACCAGAATTATCTTTTAGAAGTTGCATCTAGATTCAAAAATGTGCTTCATAAATGTTAAAAAATAATCTCTACTTATATGCTTTTGTTTAGATGAAAACATATGAGGAACTCTACTGTTTAATGGATTTATTTTTAAAAGTGGAACTTAAACAACATTTAAACAGCCAGAGATGTTCTTTTTAAAATAAGAATAAATTTCAACTACTAGCTAAAAACAACTCAAAAGTCAAAATTGGTCATTTTGTATTAATAATAAAAGTTTTTTAGACCAATAATTCCTATGTGTTATTAAATTATAATAGATTAGGGACCCACTGTACTGGCAAGTCAGTGTTCACATGTTAGTCAACAGTATCTGTAAGACAATTGTGCACATTTTATTATTTGTTAAATCGACCTTAAATAATATATTAAACACTATTTCCAAACAAAATGAATTCTATTCTAATTTCTTCCATCTTTAAATTTAAGCAGGCAATTTGTGAAATCACTTGCAATACCAATCAAAATATTTTCCCTTCCTAGTTCCTCTTAACAACATCTAAGGTGAAATAAGTGCCATATGAAGGTAGCATCCTCTCAGCCAGCTTCCCTCACTGTCTATTATTAATTTTCAAGTATTCTCCCCTCTGGCCCATATGGCCCACTCACATGGACATTTCTAATCTGTTAGGATTAACCCCAACAATTTCCATCCCATTCAAGAAATAACATAAAGCAAGGGAGAGTGACATTTTATAATGATTATCTTGAATCTATAGCTTATTTAAGAAAAAAAATACTTCATTTATTTTTACACAATAAGAAACAAGATTTCATGAGAAGTCCTCATAGTACAGAATATTTCAAAAAGCTGGATTCCTTGTGGGGTAGGGGAGCAGAAAGAAAGAATAGAAAAGAAACCTCTACAACTGCATAGAAGAACTGACGAGAAATTGAGAGCAATCCTCAGAGGCCGAGAAAGTGACAAGAAGCAGAATCCGATAGGGAACAAAATGCTGATGTCGGTATCAGTCATGGGAACATCTGCTGACTCCTAGAGGCCCAGAGCTTCATGCTTACCAGGCTGTGTGACTAAAGAACAGGGGTAAATGTAGGGACTATACCAAGTGGGAAGTTGTATCAGAGACTCTCACAAAAAGCAAAATCCCCTAGAGCTGACATCTTAGTGAAATAATAAACTGGAATTTTTTAAAGATACTGCACAAGAAGGAAATAAAGCTATCTGCCTATTTCATTTCCATTACCTCATCCATTAGGGCTGAGGAGGAATGATCACCTGTCCTGAAAATTCTTAACCAGAAGACTAATCTCAATTGGACTGGAGCAAAAATCATATTACTTGCTTCTGCAGCTCCCCACTAGCCTTAGCCAATAATTTAAAGTGGTCATGAATTAGTAGTACACCTTGGCACCGAGTGGAGGCAACTCAAGTGTTCTGGAAGAAAATGTCTTAAAACCAAAATCTGGAAGAATTTCCACAGATAAACTCCCAAGGAACATGAATTCACAATAAAAAACAAACAAACACATAATGAATCAAGCTACCATGAGCAAAGAGCTAGTAGAAATAACAACAAGATCAGATCCACTTAGACAGTAGATATTAGAATATTCAGATAAAAACACTTAAGTAAACATGTTTACTCTATTCAAAGGTTTAAATGAGCTGACATGGGGCATATATCTAGAAGGGATTTAAAAAAATTTTTTTAACTGCTGAAATAAAAAAAGACAACCTAGTTATTTAAAAAATAGACAAGACTTGAAGAGGCAGTTCACTAAATAAATAAATAAATAAATAAATAAATAAATAAATAAATAAAAGTGAAAAAGGAAACACAGTGGGGAGTAGGCAAGATAGCTCAGGAAAAC
The DNA here is from genome assembly GCF_025265405.1 of Mesoplodon densirostris. Taxonomy (NCBI): domain Eukaryota; kingdom Metazoa; phylum Chordata; class Mammalia; order Artiodactyla; family Ziphiidae; genus Mesoplodon; species Mesoplodon densirostris. The sequence goes on from NC_082674.1 coordinate 34,023,573, forward strand.
CCTGAGCTCACCTCCTCCCATGGGCACACCAAAATTACAACTATTTACAGAGCAACTATTGATGAGAAAAACCAAAAGACTAGCAGAAAAGATCTTCTACAGCTAAAGATATAAAGAAGGAACCACAATGAGATGGGTTAGAGGGATGGAGACACGGTATAGTCAAGACCCATACCCCTTGGTGCACAACCCACAAACAGGAGGATATTTACAATTGCAGAGGTTCTCCCCAAAGAGTGAGGGTTTCAAGCTCCACATCAGGCTCCCCAGCCCAGGGGTCCTGCACTGGGAAGATAGGCCCCCACAATGTTTGGCTTTGAAGGCTAGCATGGTTACTTTCAGGAGACCCGGAGGGCTGTGGGATAATAGACTCCACTCTTAAAGGGTGAATATAAAACTTCACACACTTTGGGATCCAGGGCAGAAGCAATAATTTGAAAGGAGCCTGGGTCAGATGTACCCTTGCAGAGCCTCCCGGAGAGGCAGGAGGCAATGGAAGCTCATCCTACGGACACAGACAGTGGTGGCAGCCATTTGGGGGAGCTTTTTCTACTATGAGGACATTGGTGCTGGCAAGCTCTATTTTGGAATGCCATTTTATTAGCTCTGGAACCCGGCCCTGCCCACCAGGAAAAATCTCAGTAGTAAAGGCAAATATACAGGAAAGGCAGTAAGTCAGCTGTATATAAAGCTAGTAGGAAGGTTAAAAGACAAAAGTAGTAAAATCATCTATATCTGCAATAAGTAGTTAAGGGATACACAAAACAAAACAATGTAAAATATGACTTCCAAAACAGTAAACATGAAGGGTGGGTAAAAGTGCAGGGTTGTTAAAATACATTTGAACTTAAGAAATCAGCACCTTAAAATAATCATATATACATATATATATATATGTATGTATATATATGTATATATATAGCTATGTGTAGTGTGGGGAATGTAGTCAATAACTATGTAATATCTTTGTATGGTGACAGATGGCAACTAGACATTGCAGTGATCATTAAACAATGTATAGAAATACCACATCACTATGTTGTGTAACAGGAACTAACATAGTGTTGTACGTCAATTATACTTCAAAAACAAACAAACTCTTAGAAAAAGAGATCAGATCTGTGGTTACCAGAGGTAGGGATGGGGGGAGGGGCAATTGAATGAAGGTGGTCAAAAGGTACACACTCCCAGTTATAGATAAATGATTACTAGGTATGTAATGTACAACATGATAAATATAATTAACACTGCTGTATGTTACATGTGAAAGTTGAGAGAATAAATTCTAAGAGTTCTCATCACAAGAAATAATTTTTTTTCTATTACTTTAATTTTATATCTATATAAGATGATAAACATTCACTAAATTTATTGTGTTAATCATTTCATGATGTATGTAAGTCAAATCTGTACACCTTAAACTTATACCATGCTGTATGTCAACTATATCTCAATAAAACTGGAAAAAAAGACAACACAGTTGGCCAATGAACACATCAAAAAGTGTTCAATCTTACCAGTACTCAGGGAAGTAACAAGTAAAAACATAATAATACCCCATTACATACCAAAACACAGTTGGCAAATTTTCAAGTCTTACAATGTCAAATTTGGCAAGCATGTAGAGCAAGGGGAATCTCATATTCTCACATACAGCTGGTAAGAGAATAAATTAAGACACACTCTTTGGAAAAGCTTGGCTTTATCTATTAGAATGGAAAATACCCCCTACCTATGATCTAACAATTCCACTAATGTATAAATACTCAAGAGGAATTCATGTTCATTATACTAGGACACTATATGACAATGGTTATAGAAGCATTGTTCATGACACTAAAACAACCAAACAAACATACAAACAAAAAACCAGGAAACTATCTAAATGTCCATCCATAGCTGACAAATGGAATCAACTAACTACAACTACATGCAAGAACACAGATGAACCACATGACATAAGCAAAAACAAAAACAAAACAAAACATATAGTATATATAATGTCCAAAACAGGCAAAACTAAACTATATTATTAGGGATTCATTTATAAGTGGAAAACTATAAAGAACAGTAAGGATACGGTTACCATAAAAGTCAGGTTGATGGTTATCTTTGGAGGTGGGAAGATTATGATGAGGAGAGGCAAATGGTAGGCTTTAGTGGGCTAATAATGTTTTTAACCTCAGTGGAGTTATACAAGAGAATGTATAATTTATAAATTTATAATCATTTCATAAATTTATAATCATTTATTAGGCTGTACATATAATTTTATATTGCTAATACATTTATATGGCAATTCAAATCATTAAGTTAACATAGAAATTTTAAAGTTTTGCAGAGGTCATTATTATTATTCCATGTGTTCCTCTAAATTTTACAGCCCCCTTTGAAATTAGTTTGTTCCCAATGTGATTATTTCTGGCTAACAGGCTATTAGCAGAAGTCATATGTGTCCCTTCCGGTCTGAAGCACTTACAGTCATGAGTTCTCCATACTCTCTCTTTCCCTGCTGTGGCACGCCCTGAATCCCCATGTTGAAATGGTAAAGCCACAAAATGTAAGCCAACTGGATTCCTGGATCCCAGTGTGAAAGGGAGCTGTTCTACAAAACTGCTGGACAGTCAGAGGGATTTGCAAGAATGAGAAATAAACTTCATGTTTAAAGCCATTAAGAGTTTAGGATTTAAATGTCTCTGCAGCATACCCTAGCCTAATTGACTAATACAAGTGGGTTAAGAGCAAATTAGATAAAAAATAAACAGAGCTTAAAATATTAAACTATATGCTCCTCAGAATTTTCTTTTTAAAGTGAACTGTGAAATAGAGGTAAAGTGGCATGGAAATAAAATGAGAAGGTCTAGAACATGTCTAATTACAGCTCCAGAATAAAATTCTCCACAGAGAATAGAGGAGAGGTATAACTGCTATATATCATATTTCAAAGTTGGTATAAGAATAAATCCTAAGGACTCTCATTGCAAGGAAAAAAACATTTTTTTCTTTCTCTTTTCTTCTGTATCTGTATGAGATGATGGATGTCAACTAAACTTATTAATCATTTCACAATATATGTAAGTCAAGTCGTTACGCTGTACATCTTAAATTTATATAGTGCTGTATGTCAAGTATATCTCAATAAAAATGGAAAAAAAATCAATGTCCACTTCTCATTCCTCATCCATTATGACTACTCAATGGTATTTAGTACAGTTGATCCTTGAAATACTTCTTTACTTGACTCCCAGGACACCATAATCTACTCCTCTGATCATTCCTTCTAGATCTATTTTGCAAATTTCTCCTCCTCTCACCAATCTCTTCATGTTGGAGTGATCAGTGGCTTAGATCTTTGACCTTTATTCTTTTTCCTTTACACTCAAAAACACAAAGCAAAACATATAGTATATAGATGACATCACGTGGTGATGTCATCCAATCTTGGGCCTTTAAATATCTATATTCTGACACCTCAAAGTTACATATCTAAGCTTTTTTTCCCCCAATCCTGTTCCACCCACAGCCTTGTACATCCTAGAATATAGCTAAAGCCAAATAATTCTGGACTCATCCTTGACCCCTTCCTTTCCTCTCACATCCCATAGATCAATGATCTGGAAATCTGTTTGGCTCTACCTTCAAAATATTTGGAGAGTAACCATTACCCAACATCTTCTGTGTCCCTACTCTCAAGCGAACCACTTTATCTGTCATCTGAAATATGACAATGGCCTCTAAACAGATCTTGAGCTACTGTTGGCCCTCTAGAGACCATTCCCACCCCAGCAGCCCCAGAGGTCCTTTTAAAACTTACAGCCAATCATGCCATTCCTTTTCACAAAATCTAAGTGGCTCCCCATCTCACTCAGAGTAAAAACCAAAATGCATCTAATGGCCTAAAAGACTTCACATGAGCTGACTCCAGTACCTTTTTATCCTTCTTTCCTCCTAGGTTCCATGTTGCTCATCCAGCCATACTGAGGTCCTTGCTGTCCCTCAAACACACCAAGCCCCTTCTTCCCCTTAGGCTATGCACAGACGGTATCTCTAGCTGGAATGCTCCTCCCCCAGAGAACCATATGACTAAATACATCACTTCCTTAGTCTTTGCTTAAATGCTACTATCTCAATGAAGCCTACCCATACCACCCAATATAAAACTGCAGAAAAGAACAAGAACAGTAACTTAAGATGACATCTGCACCCCCCTGTTCATTGCAGCATTATTTACAATAGCCAAGACATGGAAACAACCTAAGTGTCCATCAACAGATGAAAAGATAAAGAAGTTTATCTTTATAAAGAAGTGGCATATATATACAATGGAATATTATTCAGCCATAGAAAAATAACAAAATCTTGCCTTTAACAACAGCATGGATGGGCCCTGAGGGCATTATGCTAAGTGAAATACATCAGAGAAAGACAAATACTGTTATGATATCACTTACATGTGGAATATTTTAAAAACAACAAAGAAATAAACAAACAAAAAAACCTCATAGATACAGAGAACAGATTGGTGGTTGCCAGAGGCTGGGGGTTTGGGGTGGGTGAGATGGGTGAAAGTCATCAAAAGGTACAAACTTCCACGTTATAAAATAAATGTCATGAGGATGTAATGTACAGCATGGTGACTATAGTTAAATAATCCTGTATTATATATTTAAAAGTTGCTAAAAGAATAGATCTTAAAAGTTCTTATCACATACCAAAAAACCTGTAACTATGTTTGGTGATGGATATTAACTAATGTGGTGATCAGGTCACAATATATACATACATCAAATCATTCTATGGTACACCTGAAACTAATATAATGTTGTATGTCAATTATATCTCAATTAAAAAAAAATAAAGTAAGTTAATTGAATGACGCAATTTTAGCAAAGCATAGTTAGCACTGCCCCAGAGACACTCACCACTGTGCTGTTGTCATACAGCTCCACCACCACTAAAGACAGGGACCCCATCAACTCCTCTGGTCTCCATAAAGCACCAAGTCATTTAACAGCAGCATCTGGTTCCAGGTGGGGAAGAGGGTCTTGAAAATGACCTGGAAGGCAGAGCTAAATAAATAAATACATAAAATTGCAAACCCTCATCTATCTCTCCAAATAACTTGTTACCCTGCTCTACCATTTTCTTTTCACATAGTATTTATCCCCTTGTAAAATATTGTGTAATTTACTTATTTATTACATCTACTGTTTCTCATCTCCCCCTCCAGAATGTAACCTTCATAAATGTTTGTTTCAACCAGACCCTGAAATAAAGATATGAATGCAAGTAGTTCATTTGAAAGACAATACCAGAAAGCACAGTGAGGGGTTGGGAAGTGAAAGAGAAAAGTGAAGAAAGTCAATATAGTATGTGATACTGAGCAGGTTATCACTGGAAAAACAGGCTCCATCCCACCCAGTTCAGAAAGACTGGGTGAGGTGTGGTTCAGAATCATCCCATATCCCTGAGCACTAATTCTACAGTATTTCTAGACTTCCCATATGGTCAAGCTTGCTTCTGTGACTAGAGAACATCCTCAGGCTGAGAGATGCAGGAAGACATCAGCATGTACAGAAACTGTCTGCAAGTCACCCCCCACAAAGATAAGCTGAAGATATATGGGCAGGTACTAATCACCTCACTACCATAAAAATCTCTGTCCTTCTGTGTACTTGTTTTAATTGATATATCCCAAAGCTCTAGAAAAGACCCTGTCACATAGTAGGTACACAAAAACATCTGTGTTGAACGTTGTTGAAGAAATAAAAGGTCAAAAAAGAAATCACATGAAATGAGAAAATGCTTATAACTAAACAAAAGAGAAAATTCCCATATATTGTAACTTGTGAGATACAGCTAAAATGGTACTTTGAGATAAATGGATAGTCAGAAATGATTATATTACCAAATAAGAATGGCTAGGGGCTTCCCTGGTGGCGCAGTGGTTGAGAGTCTGCCTGCCGATGCAGGGGACACGAGTTCGTGCCCCGATCCTGGAAGATCCCACATGCCGCGGAGCGGCTGGGCCCGCGAGCCATGGCTGCGGAGCCTGTGTGTCCGGAGCCTGTGCTCCGCAACGGGAGAGGCCACAGCAGTGAGAGGCCCACGTACAGCAAAAAATAAAAAAATAAAAAAAAATAATAATAAGAATGGCTAAAAACTAATACAATAGTCTAAGCATTCAATTTAAGTCATCAAAAAAGAACAATATAGGGATAAATTAGGAATTTGGGATTAACAGATACACACTACTATATATATAAAACAGATAAATAACATGGACCTACTGTACAGCACAGGAAGCTATATTCAATATCTTGATATATGTGTGTATATATATATATATATATATATACACACATATATATCTGAATCACTTTACTGTAGCCTGAAACATTACAAATCAACTATACTTCAATATTAAAAAAATGAAAAAGAACAATATAATAAGCTCAAAGAAATTCAAATAAAGACGATAAGGACAAAGATTAATTTAAATAGACAATAAAGATATAATAAAGAAAACTAAATAAGCCATAAGTTGATTTTTTAAAAAGAATACTAAACTGACAGTCTTAGCAATATTAATCAAGGGGAAAAAAGAAAGAGAAAGAGAAAGCACAATTAAACTAAAATGTGATTAAAATAAGAACACACTACAGATGCAACAGAGAATGAAAATGTAGAAGAATATTAACACTATACCAACCTGAAAATTCCTCTAACAAAATGAATTTAATCAGTAATTGAGCATCTTCATACCCAGATGGCTTTACAGGCAAGTTTCTACCAAATGTTCAAAGAACAAACCATTCTAATTTTGTGCAAACTTTTCTAAAGACTACAAAGGAGGGAATTGTTTAAAGAGGCTATTCAGTTAGTTACTGCTGCAATAATGCTTAGTATTTTGTAACCAAATGTGACTGTGTGATATTAGCACAGGAAGAGAAAAATAGATCAATAGAACTCAGCAGACAGTCCAAGGACATACGCATATGTTCTATGCATACGTACAAACATCATATGGGATAGAAATAGAGGAATAGGAAGGACCGGGCAGTAAATTGTGCTAGAACAAATGGTTTTTCATATGGAAAAAAAATAAAATTGAAGGATGTAAATAAAAAGAGGAAAACTTGAAAATTTTCTGGAAGAAAACATAGGTGAATTTCTTTATGAACTCCAGACAAGGAAGAATTTTTTTTAACAGGACAAAGCAGCATGGATCCCAAAGGAAAAGATTGATAAATTCAACTACTTTAAAATTAAGAACTAGGAGAAGTGATGTGCAACACATATAATCTACAAAGGAGTTAAAGAAGAAAACGTACAAATAATAAGAAAAAGAAAAACCTATTAGAAAAATGGGCAAAAAGCAAGCAGATGCTTCACAGAAGCAGAAATACAAATACAAAACTATAAAAGGCACTCTACTCTCATTAGTAATCAGGAAAATGTAAATCAAACCATGAGATTCCATTTTAAATGTACCAAACTGACAAAAAATTTAAAAAGCAAACAATAAGAAGTGCTGACACAAAGGGAATTTTTAATACACTATCGGTGAGAGTATAAATTAATATGACTACTTTGGAAAACAATTTGTCTAGCAAAAAAATGTCTAGCAAAGAACAATTATCTAGCAAAAAAACAAATCTAGAAAAATGGAATTTTTTAATCCGCATGTCCCATGACCCATCAATTTCCACTCCAAAGATTATACTCTAGAGAGTTTTGCATGTACATATTCACCAGGTGACATGTATAAACTTATTAGAACATCATTGTTTTTAACAGCAAAGAAAAGAAAAACTAGAAACAATTCAAATTTTTACCAAGAGGAGAGATGAACTACCAAATGCTCAAAGAACAAACGAATGAACTATAACTACATGCATCAATATGAATAAATCTAAAATTAAAAGTGAACAAAGCAAGTCTCAGGAAACATACAATATGTTTCCTTTCATACAAATGTCAAAAACATGTGAATGTAAGCTATACATTATATGAGAACATAGAAGGTAAGGCTGTAAAGAAAAGTAAGGAAATGCTAGCCACAAAATTCAAGACTGTAAGTATTCCTGGAAGCAGAGGAGGAAGAAGGATACAATTGGAAAGAGGCTCACTGGGCACTTCATAGGTACTGGAACATCCATATATACACATTACTGCCTTAACTATTATTAATTTTAAAACATTCCTACTTCACAAGTAACTTCAATACACCAATCCACAAAACAGCAGTTATGGCCTTAGCACTTGTCTAAAATCACTTGCAGAATATGAAAAAGAATGTATATATAACAGCAGAAATTAACACACTGTAAATCAACTATACTTCAATAAAATAAATTTTTAAAAGAAATAAATAATACAAATAAATAAAATCACATGCAATTACCTAACTGAGATAAATGAAGGAAAGAGGATATGGAGAAAAGAAAACCCTGTCCCCCCACAGTTCTCATACATACTGTGAGCTTAGCCTTCTCAACTCACCACTGATAATATCTCCATAGAGTTCTTGGTATTATAATATACAGAAACCTCTACCAGCTGGATCCTTCCCGACTTATAGTCAAGATAAAAGGACCTAGAGCAGCATCCTACAGAATCACGTCTTAACCAGATATATGCCCTGTAGGGATGCAACGTATTACACAGGCACATCAAAAAAAAAAAAAAAAAAAAAAAACACATTTACAGTATTTTACCCTATATTTGAATTACCCTATATTTGAATTACATAAGACTTAAGTTAAGTCTTATGTAATAGTATGCCAATTAGATTCAGTCTATTTTTAGAAATTCATATCAGAAGGTATTAAACTAAGAAAATTTGCTATATCAAAATAACGGCTATAGGATGCAGCTGGGCAGCTCTCATATTATTATAGTAATAAAAAGGCATCAGGTTTGCCAGTTTCTTTTAATGTTAAGTTTGACACTTACTTATAGAGCTAAGAATTCATCTACCCTCACACAGCAGTTCCACACCTACATATTTACCTAAGAGAAATGAAAATGTATGTTCATGAAAAATATGCTCATTATGTCCATAAAAAGACTTGCTCAAGTAGCTTTTTACATAACAATCAAAAACTGCAAACAATTCAAATGCCCATCAACAGAAGACAGAATAAACAAATAGGGCTATATTTACATAACTAAATACCACTTAAAATTTTTAATTAACTACTGATACACATAAAAACGTGAATGAATTTTTAAATTTTATATTTAGCAAAAGAAGCCAGATACAGAGTATACACTACATAATTCCATGTATATGAAATTCAAGAGAATTCAAATTCAACCTAAAGTGATTGAAATCTTAGAAATGGTTGCCTATAGGTTTGGGAATTAATTGGAAATAAGCACAAGGAAACTTTCTGGAGTGACAGAAATGTTCAGCATCTTCATTGCATTTGTGGTCTTATGGGTCATTTATCAAAACTCATGAAATCGTACACTGAAGGTCTGTTCATTTCTCTCTCTCTTTCACTATTTATAACTATACCTATATCTACATCTATATATAGTTAAGCTGTTTTTAAGATAAGAACAAAATCTGAAGTCAAATATAAGATATTGGGTAGCTCCACATGTGACTCTGTGTTGTATGAAGTACACCACTCAAAAATTGGAATCTGGCCCTATTACAACACCCTCTCCTATCTCCAACTGAACACACACACACACACACACACACACACACAGTTTAGTAAGTGTTTCCAGATCCAGGCAAGAAATTTAGTGACTGCCTATTGAGAAATGAACATAGGTATAAACGGCTACAACTTTCTTAGCAAGAGAAATAAAATTAAGCCTCACCATATACTTGGAAGCTGATATTTTGATTTGTTGACATAAAATCCTTTGGACAATCATAATCTATCTTCAAACACTGTGTTCCTTTGCTGTTTTAGTATTTCTCATCATGTTGGGGATCAAATTTTAGCAGTACTTAATTTCACTTTTATCAAGGAAAGTATCATCTCAGCTGAACTGATATGAGTAACCTGGTTGACTAGGGGTAGAGGAAGTAGAACCCATATGAGGGCACATAGAAAGTCCTGTGCCCTCAAATGTAACTGTGTTTTCATTACAGAGAGGGGGAAGATTTAAAGAATTAAGCCTATGGTATCAGTTCATTCATTCGTCCAATAAAGGTTTATTAACCTTTATTGTAAGTACTATTAAGCCAAGTTCTATTCCAAGCACTTAGGATACATTAGTGAACCAAACAAAGATACCTGCCCTCAGGTAGCTCTTTCTAGCTGAGGAAAACAGATGTTAAATAACAAACATAAAAAATGATTGAACCACATAGAATATAATATAATAAAGTGCTCTGTGCCTATGGGGGAAAAAGTAGAATAGGGTGAGGGAGATTGGGATTGAAAGATTTGGGTAGGAATAAGAATGGTGGTCAGCCCATTGAGAAGGTGATGTAAAATACTTGATCAAAGTTTCACTCTTTAAAAGTAGATCATTCATTGAATAGCCAAAAATAGATGGATATTTTAAGACAGGTGTTTTATCATAAGAATTGTGCCTATAAATACACATGTAGGGGGAATTCCCTGGCGGTCAAGTGCTTAGGACTCTGCACTTCCACTGCAAGGGGCAGGGGTTCGATCTCTGGTAAGGGAATTAAGATCCCATATGATGAGCTCTGCCCACCACCAGTCCCTCCCATCAGAAAACTTACACAAGCCTCTTAGATAGCCTCATCCACCAGAGGGCAGACAGCAGAAGCAAGAAGAACTACAATCCTGCGGCCTGTGGAACAAAAACCACATTCACAGAAAGGTAGACAATATGAAAACGCAGAGGGCTATGTACCAGATGAAGGAACAAGATAAAACCCCAGAAAAACAACTAAATGAAGTGGAGATAGGGAACATACCAGAAAAGAAATTCAGAATAATGATAGTGAAGATGATCCAGGACCTTGGAAAAAGAATGGAGGCAAAGATCGAGAAGATGCAAGAAATGTTTAACAAAGACCTAGAAGAATTAAAGAACAAACAAACAGAGATTAACAATAAAATAACTGAAATGTAAACTACACTGGAAGGAATCAATAGCAGAATAACTGGAGCAGAAGAACGGATAAGTGATCTGGAAGACAGAATGGTGGAATTCACTGCTGTGGAACAGAATAAAGAAAAAGAACGAAAAGAAATGAAGACAGCCTGAGACAACTCTGGGACAACATTAAACACAACAACATTCACATTATAGGGGTCCCAGAAGGAGAAGAGAGAGAGAAAGGACCAGAGAAAATATTTGAAGAGATTATGGTCGAAAACTTCCCTAACATGGGAAAGGAAAGAGCCACCCAAGTCCAGAAAGCACAGAGAGTCCCATACAGGATAAACCCAAGGAGAAAAACGCCGAGATACACAGTAATCAAATTGGCAAAAATTAAACACAAAGAAAAATTATTGAAAGCAGCAAAGGAAAAACAACAAATAACATACAATGGAACTCCCATAAGGTTAACAGCTGATTTCTCAGCAGAAACTCTACAAGCCAGAAGGGAGTGGCATGACACATTTAAAGTGATGAAAGGGAAGAAACTACAACCAAGATTACTCTACCTGGCAAGGATCTCATTCAGATTCGATGGATAAATCAAAAATATTACAGACAAGCAAAAGCTAAGAGAATTCAGCACCACCAAACCAGCTCTACAACAAATGCTAAAGGAACTTCTCTAGGTGGGAAAAACAAGAGAAGAAAAGGACTTACAAAAACAAATGCAAAACAATTACAAAAATGGTCGTAGGAACATACATATCAATAATTACCTTAAACATGAATGGATTAAATGCTCCAACCAAAAGACACAGGCTTCCTGAATGGTTACAAAACCAAGACCCATATATATGCTGCCTACCACAGACCCACTTCAGACCTAGTGACACATACAGACTGAAAGTGAGGGGATGGAAAAAGATATTCCATGCAAATAGAAATCAAAAGAAAGCTGGAGTAGCAATACTCATATCAGATAAAATAGACTTTAAAATAAAGAATGTTACAAGAGACAAGGAAGGACACTACATAATGATCAAAGGATCAATCCACAAAGAAGATACAACAATTATAAATATATATGCACCCAACATAGGAGCACCTCAATACATAAGCAACTGCTAACAGCTTTAAAAGAGGAAATCGACAGTAACACAATCATAGTGGGGGACTTTAACACGTCACTTACACCAACGGACAGATCATCCAAAATGAAAATAAATAAGGAAACAGAAACTTTAAATGACACAACAGACCAGATAGATTTAATTGATATTTATAGGACATTCCATCCAAAAACAGCAGATTACACTTTCTTCTCAAGTGTGCACGGAACATTCTCCAGGATAGATCACATCCTGGCTCAAATATCAAGCCTCAGTAAATTTAAGAAAATTGAAATCATATCAAGCATCTTTTCTGACCACAGCTCTATGAGACTAGAAATGAATTACAGGGAAAAAAATGTAAAAAGCACAAACACATGGAGGCTAAACAATACGTTACTAAATAACAAAGAGATCACTGAAGAAATCAAAGAGGATATCAAAACATACCTAGAGACAAATGGCAATGAGAACATGATGATCCAAAACCTATGGGATGCAGCAAAAGCAGCTCTAAGAGGGAAGTTTATAGCTATACAACCCTAACTCAAGAAACAAGAAAAATTTCAAATAAACAATCTAACCTTACACCTAAAGGAACTAGAGAAAGAAGAACAAAACCCAAAGTTAGCAGAAGGAAAGAAATCATAAATAACAGAGCAGAAATAAATGAAATAGAAACAAAGAAAACAATAGCAAAGCAATAAAACGAAACAAAATTGATAAACCATTAGCCAGACTCACCAAGAAAAAGAGGGAGAGGACTCAAATCAATAAAATTAGAAATGAAAAAGGAGAAGTTACAACAGACACCGCAGAAATACAAAAAGCACCCTAAGAGACTACTACAAGCAACTCTATGCCAACAAAATGGACAACCTGGAAGAAATGGACAAATTCCTAGAAAGGTATAACCTTCCAAGACTGAACCATGAAGAAATAGAAAATATGAAAAGACCAATCACAAGTAATGAAATTGAAATTGTGATTAAAAATCTTCCAACAAACAAAAGTCCAGGACCAGATGGCTTCACGGGTGAATTCTATCAAACATTTAGAGAAGAGCTAACACTTATCCTTCTCAAACTCCTCCAAAAAATTGCAGAGGAAGGAAAACTCCCAAACTCATTCTCTGAGGCACTATCTCCCTGATACCAAAACCAGACAAAGATACTACAAAAAAAGAAAATTACAGACCAATATCACTGATGAATATAGATGCAAAAATCCTCAACAAAACACTAGCAAACAGAATCCAACAACACATTAAAAGGATCATACACCATGATCAAGTGGGATTTATCCCAGGGATGCAAGGATTCTTCAGTATATGCAAATCAATCAATGTGATACCCCATATTAACAGATAGAAGAAAAACCATAGGGTCATCTCAATAGATGCAGAAAAAGCTTTTAACAAAATTCAAAACCCATTTATGATAAAAACTCTAGAGAAAGTGGGCATAGAGGGAACGTACCTCAACATAATAAAGGCCATATACAACAAACTCACAGCAAACATCATTCTCAATGGTGAAAAACTGAAAGCATTTCCTCTAAGATCAGGAACAAGACAAGGATGTCCACTCTCACCACTATTATTCAACATAGTTTTGGAAGTCCTAACCACAGCAATCAGAGAAGAAAAAGAAATAAAAGGAATCCAAATTGGAAAAGAAGAAGTAAAACTGTCACTCTTTGCAGATGACATGATACTATACATAGAGAATCCTAAAAATGCCACCAGAAAACTACTAGAGCTAATCAATGAATTTGGTAAACTTGCAGGATACAAAATTAATGCACAGAAATCTCTTGCATTCCTACACACTAATGATGAAAAATCTGAAAGAGAAATTAAGGAAACACTCCCATTTACCATTGCAACAAAAAGAATAAAATACCTAGGAATACACTTACCTAGGGAGACAAAAGACCTGTATGCAGAAAACTATAAGACACTGATGAAAGAAATTAAAGATGATACCAACAGATGAAGAGATATACCATGTCCTTGGATTGGAAGAATCAATACTGTGAAAATTATTATACTACCAAAAGCAATCTACAGATTCAATGCAACCGCTATCAAATTACCAATGGCATTTTTTACGGAACTAGAACAAAAAAATCTTAAAATTTGTATGGAGACACAAAAGACCCCGAACAGCAAAAGCAGTCTTGAGGGGAAAAAATGGAGCTGGAGGAATCAGACTCCCTGACTTCAGACTATACTACAAAGCTACAGTAATCAAGACAATATGGTACTGACACAAAAACAGAAACACAGATCAATGGAAAAAGATAGAAAGCCCAGAGATAAACCCACACACATATGGTCAACTAATCTATGACAAAGGAGGAAAGGATATACAATGGAGAAAAGACAGTCTCTTCAATAAGTGGTGCTGGGAAAACTGGACAGATACATATAAAAGAATGAAATTAGAACACTCCCTAACACCATACACAAAAATAAACTCAAAATGGATCCAAGACCTAAATGTAAGACCGGACACTATAAAACTCTTAGAGGAAAACATAGGAAGAACACTCTTTGACATACATCACAGCAAGATCTTTTTTGATCCACCTCCTAGAGGAATGGAAATAAAAACAAAAATAAACAAATTGGACCTAATGAAACTTAAAAGCTTTTGCACAGCAAAGGAAACCATAAACAAGATGAAAAGACAACCCTCAGAATGGGAGAAAATATTTGCAAACGAATCAACAAAGGATTAATTTCCAAAATATATAAACAGCTCATGCAGCTCAATATTAAAGAAACAAACAACCCAATCCAAAAATGGGCAGAAGACCTAAATAGACATTTCTCCAAAGAAGACATACAGATGGAAAAGAAGCACATGAAAAGCTGCTCAACATCATTAATTATTAGAGAAATGCAAATCAAAACTACAGTGAGGTATCACCTCACACCAGTTAGAATGGGCATCATCAAAAAATCTACAAACAACAAATGCTGGAGAGGGTGTGGAGAAAAGGGAACCCTCTTTCACTGTTGGTGGGAATGTAAATTGATAAGGCCACTATGGAGAACAGTATGAAGGTTCCTTAAAAAACTAGAAATAGAATTACCGTATAATCCAGCAATCCCACTACCGGGCATATACCCAGAGGAAACCATAATTC
This sequence comes from Mesoplodon densirostris, assembly GCF_025265405.1. Taxonomy (NCBI): domain Eukaryota; kingdom Metazoa; phylum Chordata; class Mammalia; order Artiodactyla; family Ziphiidae; genus Mesoplodon; species Mesoplodon densirostris. The sequence goes on from NC_082674.1 coordinate 34,038,887, forward strand.
AAAAAGACACATGCACCCCAATGTTCATTGCAGCACTATTTACAATAGCCAGGTCATGGAAGCAACCTAAATGCCCATCGACAGACAAATGGATAAAGAAGTTGTGGTACATATGTACAATGGAATATTACTCAGCCATAAAAAGAAACGAAATTGAGCTATTTGTTGAGACGTGGATGGATCTAGAGACTGTCATACAGAGTGAAGTAAGTCAGAAAGAGAAAAACAAATACCGTATATTAACGCATGTATGTGTAACCTGGAAAAATGGTACAGATGAACCGGTTTGCAGGGCAGAAGTTGAGACACAGATATAGAGAACAAATGTATGGACACCAAGGGGAGAAAGCCACGGGGGGGCTGGGGATGGTGGTGTGCTGAATTGGGCGATTGGGGTTGACATGTATACACTGATATGTATAAAATTGATGACTAATTAGAACCTGCTGTATAAAAAATTAAATAAAATTAAATTTTAAAAAAATCCCATATGCCCTGCAGCCAAAAGAAAAAGAAAAATACCTATCTACATATATTTATTTCCTCTCAATAGAAACAAAGTTTGCCATTAAGCATTTTGATCTAAATGCTCTTTTAGGGGTGTATCTTTAATCTGCTATTTTCAACCTGACTTTTTACTAACGGTTACTTTTACATAATGGATTGACTAGATATGAAATTTTCGTATCAGTTATTAACATTTGACTCTTAGAAAATGTGCTATGCAGAAGTAGGTGACATAAATATTCAACCTACACACTGAACCTCTACTGTGCGCCATGCTAGATACAGCAGTTTTTAATATACAACCAGTGATCTCAAAGAGCTTGTAGTCTAGTACCTTTAATTGTTGATACTTATTAATATGCCATATTTATTACTGTTCCAGGCACTGATCCAAGGGCTTTATATGTATTAACTCACCTAGCCTTCATGACAAGATTATGAGGCATAACCTTTGTTTTATTTAGATGAGGAAAGTGAGGCCCAGAGTAGTTCAGTGACTTGCTCAAAGCAACCAAGCTAGTTAACTAAAAAGCCAAGATACGAACCCAGGCAGTGTGACTCTAGAGCTTGCCCTCCAATAAGGTCTAAGAGGATATGAATCATATACTGTTAGCATCTTAGCATTTTACTCAGCACTGGTCCTGCAGCAGAGGTGGTAAAAGATCGGAAGAACTTCAAACAACTTCAAGCAGAAGTAAGGAGCATGGTACTCCGCCACCACCCACCAGGCATGGTTCACACAGGCCGGAACCAAGTCCTTTCTAGTTCTCTCCTTTCCACTGCAGGCAAATTCCCCACGCTTTCTGCCATCAATGTTATTTAAGTTATGAAATTACATTTTGCTAAGTATTATGACTTTTGCTTTCTTTGCACATTTACACGGTTTTTATTTTTCTTTTTAGACGTGTTTTGAATTAAAATTCTCCTGGGTATAAGTACTTTATGTATTCAATGAACTATCTCATACACAGTTAAGAAATTTCCCCTGGTAATATTGTTTCAGTATTTTTTAATAAGAACTAATAACATGGCTGCAAAGTTCAAACAGTTTTAGGGGAAAAGAAATGCACTAGAATTTGTGTTCTAAGATTAACATGTAAACCCTATTGATCTACCTACCAAATAATAAATTAGTACTTTTTTTCAATCGCAGAGCAGAACATGATTAAAGATTATTAAGCCTTGGATAAGGGATTTACAGAAATAATAAATTAAAACCATCTATTAAGTTGACATTATCCAGTTCTTTTTTACAATCTGCTGTTTAAACTCTGTTACTTAGTTGCTGCTCCATAGAAGAAAATCTCATATGAGGATAGATTCCAAGGTGCCACATTTGTCATATATATTTGTGTGTTATTCAACACTCATCATCAGATTGATATGAGATAAAACTGTAAGCAATACTTTTAAAATAAGCTCCATATACTATTTTTTCAAGAGTGCATTACTTATATTTTCATAGTAATATCCAATGTGACTAGTAGTTAGACTTCTGACAACCTGAACCATCCAGGATATATCAAATTCAATAAGGGAGGCTGTCACAAAGTCCATGCACTTTACCCATAGGTGAGATGTGTCCCCCAAGCAACTTTTTTGGGGAAGAAAACAAGGAAGTATTAGAAGCCAGTGTCCTGAGAAGGCAAAAACAACTGAAGAAAAAAGACAATAAAATAAAAGCCTTGCAGTGTAGAATCACATTGGATAGGCACTGACAACCCTAATGTTTTTTAAGGACCTCACAATACAATAATTAACATTGATGATAATACACCCTAATCATCAAGAAGTGGTTAAATTATACTCATTATTCACTGTTTGCCAAGAGGTGAGGATGTTACAATCTCTATTTGAATGGTTGGAAATGTTTAAAAACTGGAGGGCTTCAGAGTATGGTAAGCTCATGTGGATCATTCCCCCCAAGATACCAAACAAACAAGATGAAGCTGTTTAGGATATCAAGGGGAATTGGTGAACATGCTAATTAAGAATCCAACAACCTCGGTCCTAGTTTCTGCCACTTACTTTGGGCAGATCTAGTAACCTCCCAGAGTCCCTTGCTTGTCATCTGCAAGAGTATACGAGCACCTGTCCTCTCCACCAAACAAGATATTTGTGAGGATTCAGAGTTTTTTACATGAGAACACTGTCAAAATTAGAAAGAGCTTCCTCAATACTAGACATTATTATTACTGAATAAGTTGTAATGAAACATTTATCCCTAACATTCTTCATTAGATCAATCTACTGACATCTCATTTCTATTTGAAGATCATATGACTAGTTGAGTACTTGAGTAACACTGATCCAGCCAATGGTAACACAGCACAAAGAAGTTGGCTCCAGCATGGCCCACACATTTATAGAATTTATTAAAAGCAATTTGCTCAGCCCTATATTTGAATTTGGACAAATTAAACCATTGTCCTTTGCTATAATAAATCCAAAATGAATTAATAAATTTTTCATCATTGAATACCAGCAGCTATGAGATAATCCATTTGCTTAACATTTTTAAATGAAAATTCAAAAGTGAAAGGAATTCATTGCCATCCTTCCCCAACCTCAGTTCTCTCCCTCATTCTCCTCAACTTAATTCTATAACCCTTTTTGACAACAAAAGATCTCATGTTGAGCGTGCCCTCACTGTGAGGCATTCCTACTGAGAATCACTGAAAGAAGGTACTGTAAATGCAGAATGGAAACCAGACACAGGGCAGATAGCAGGAAGGAGTGGAGGGTTCTGTGGGGAAGCCATAGGGCAGTGAGGGCAGCTGGGGGAACTTAAATCCGGACCTCATGTTGGAGCTCTGAAGAGGTCTGTGACGAAGGAGGGGGTGAAGATGGGTTTAACAGGCAACATGCTTGTACCACTTTTCTATTGCTGCCATAATAAATTACCACAAATGTAGTGGCTTAAAAACACACATTTATAACCTTACAGTTCTGTAGGTTAACAAGTCTGACACAGACCTCACGAGGCTAAAATCAAGGTGTCAAGCTGCTTTCTGTAAGCTCTAGGATCCTTGCCTTCTCCAGCCTCTACAGGTCACCCACATCCATTGACTCATGGCCTCTTCCTCCATCTTTAAAGCCAGAAATGGGAAGTCAAGTGCCTCTCACTTCGCATCATTCTGACCTCCTCTTCTGCTTCTGCCTCTTTTCTATATCTAAGGACTCTTGTGATTAGACTGGGTCCACCCACATAAGCTTGGAACTTGGGACTATGTTATATTACATGGCAAAAGGGACTTTTCAGATGTGATTGAAGCTGAGAGGCAGAGAGTATCCTCTTATGTCTTTGTCACAGCTTCTCCATTTCTGAGTCAGATATTTTGATTCAACCTTTGAGTGGCTGGGTTTTTTTGGTTGTTTGGTTTGGTTTTTGTCAAGGAGTCCTTTTACAAAGGAATAACAGGTATCGTAGTCCGTAAATTCTTTCATCTTTAAGAATGTTTACATGCTGCCTTTATAAATGAATGAAAACTTGGCCACACATTCCTTCAGAACTCTGTAGACGCTGCTCTGTTGTCTCCTACCATCATATTCGGGAAGAAGTCTGAAGCTATTCCAAGCATTGACCTCTTAGAGGTGCATTACTTCTTCTCTCCAAGACTACTTTTTTTAACTTATGTTTTTTAATCTTTGACAATTTTGACATAATGCGTAACTTAAGTAGACTATATCTAGATCTAGATAGCTATATTTACCTCCCCCCAGGTATAGTCTTTTTAACATGGTCATTTGGTTCTTTTTTTTATTTTAGGCGAGTCTTTTTGAATTATTGCTCAAAACACTTTTTCTCTTCCATGTATTAGTTTATCCCTTTTAGGGGTATAACTCCTGTTAGGAATCCTTTGTCTACCATAGAGGGCACCTCCTAATTGTTTTTTTAATTTATTTTCTTTATTTTCATATTCACGGAAAGTAACTCAAGCTTCTCCTTCATGCTAGTGATTTGACTTGAACCTTTGTCTATTCTGTCATTGCTGTTTGAGGTTTATTGGTTATCTGTAATGGAATTGTGTTGGCACTACAATCACTCCTTCCCTCTAATTCTATTGATTTAACATAACACCTTGGGGTTCTTGTTTTATCAAATTTATATCCTTATTAGGTTTTTCCAGAGCATGAAGCACACGTATAGCATATTCTTCTTTTCCTTGTGTTATGCTTAATTTCAGACTCTCTTCAGCTGTGTTTTACATGTTATGCTCTGGCTAGTTGGTTGGTTTCTTTTGGCTATTTTATATTGGTATTGTTCTGCCATCTCTTTTGCTCAACCTAAACGTCCAATAATTCAGTGTAGAAATCTCTTTGATACCCATCCCATTGCATCTAGAACCTGCTTTTCTCTCCCTCTCCAAGCTACAATTTGAGGGCTGGGTGTTTATAATATTTCTTTTTCTACTGGATGAGCAGGAGTTGAGGAGTGGGAGAATGAATCCAAGCTAAATGCAGTCTTTAATGAGGTACCAGCACTGAACTCTTTAGAATGCCTTTGCAAGAGTGGCTGAAGGATGAGTCTATGGAACTTTAGCTACTTTCCATGAACTTACCCACCATCTAATAAAAGAGACTATAAGTCCCCACCTGACCCTGCTTTGGTGGTTTCTGTACCATACTTTGTTATATCACAGCTTGCTTCCTTAGCTGCACTGGATCAGATTGGAGACCAGGGAAGTAGAAACCCATTCATCTTTGAAATATTTTCAGAGAAAACTATCAATAGGGAGGCACAGGGCTAACAAAATAACCCAATCACATCATCTCTCTGAAGAAGTATAAAAAGTAGTTCCTTAGTGCAAATCAAAACTATGAGGCACCACTTCACACCAGTCAGAATGGCCATCATTAAAAAGTCTACAAATAACAAATGCTGGAGGGTGTGGAGAAAAGGGAACCCTCCTACACTGTTGGCGGGAATGTAAATTGGTGCAGCCACTATGGAAAACAGTATGGAAGTTCCTCCAAAAACTAAAAATAGAGTTGCCATATGGTCCAGCAATCCCACTTCTGGGCATATATCCAGATAAAACTATAATTCGAAAAGATACATGCACCCCTATGTCCATAGCAGCACTATTTACAATAGCCAAGACATGGAAGCAATCTAAGGTCCATTGACAGATGAATGGATAAAGATGTGGTACATATATACAATGTAATACTACCCTGCCATAAAAAAGAATGAAATAATGCCATTTGCAGCAACATGAATGGAACTAGAGATTATCATACTAAGTGAAATAAATTGGAAAGAGAAACACAAATACCATATGATATGACTTACATGTAGAATCTAAAATATGACACAAATGAACATATTTACAAAACAGACTCAAAGACATAGAGAACAGACCTGTGGTTGCCAAGGGGGGCGGGGGAGGGCTGGGTTGGGAGTTTGGGATTAGCAGATACAAACTATTATATATAGAATGAATAAACAACAAGGTCCTACTGTATAGCACAGGGAACTATATTCAACAACCTGTAATAAACCATAATGGAAAATAATATGAAAAAAAAATATATATATACATATATATATCTCTGAATCACTTTACTGTACACCAAAAACTAACACAACATTGTAAATCAACTATATTTCAATAAAAAATAGTTAAAAATTAAAAAGTCAGCATTTTAAGAAACCACAATCATTCAGTGTTGTTGGATTGTGAGAGGAAACTGGGGCAGGGGCAGGTATCGGCTATGCTGAGCTATTTGACTTTTACCCTGTGCTGACCAGGAGCCATTGAAAGGTTTTAAGCAAAGGAATGACACAGTTCTACTTGTACTTTAAACAGATTACTCTAGAAATAGTGTGCAGGATAGATCTGAGATGGTCAAAGTCTATTGGGAAGCTGAAGAAGAAATGAATTCAAAAGTTATTTAGAGGTAAAACAAGGAGGAGTAGGTAAATGGATTAGCTCAGAGTATCAGGATCCTAGCTCTAAGAATCAATATTTAGTTTAGGATCTGGCAATACCCAAGGAAGGAAACTGGGGCACATGTAGATCCCAGGAGCTCATTCTATGTTACTGACAGGAGGAAAACAACATGAGGATCAAACAGTAATAAGTGGACCTTAAGACTGAAAGTCGAGGAAAATTTCATTCCAAACCCCATCAGAAGACATATCAAAATGATTCACATAAAGCCTGCCCTCTGTCCAGGGCTGGAGTAGGTCTGAGTTTGTTTCTAAGGACTATTATTTGATTTTGTTTCCATGGAATAGAAGAGGAAGAGGTAGGGAGAGACCAGAAAAACAAAACAGAAAATGACAAAAAGCTTCCTTTAAGACCCTTTAAAAATGCATCCCTTAATTGGCATCTGATTTTTATATCACCATGAGATCATCTTGCCATTTGCCTTGGTGACTCAATGGTAGATTTCATTTTTCTCCAAGAGGTTCTCCAACTTTTTTCCTGGCAACACACTAATGGAAGAACATGAGCTCCGGGGTTCAGAATACCTGGCATTCAGTCCTGGCTCTACCACAGATTAGCAACATGATCTAGAGGCCAAGCCACTTCTCCCCCTCTACATCTCTGTTCCCTTACTAGGAAAATACAAACTCGAAGTGGTTTCTGAGGATTAACTGAGGTGATGTATGTTACAGGGCCTAGTACAGAGCCTGGCACATAATAGGTGCTCTATGAAAGTTTGTTTAACTTAGCTCAAGCTTATGATGCATGTGGAATAGAGAGGGGTGGGAGATGAAGAAGGAGCACACACAAAAAAATGTGTATGTCAAACTAAGGCATTAATGGGGAGACATTTAAGAATTTTAAGAAGGGAAGAAACATAGATTTGTTTGCAGGAGCCAAGCTAGAGCAAGTTAATCAGTTAGGAAATATATGTGATAACCCAAGTAAGAAATAATGAACTCAGGCAGGGCAGTGGTAGAAAGACTAAAAAGAGAGAATAATTTTCTTACATATTTAGGGAGATTATTGATTAGCGGTGGTAATGAAAAAGAAAGAGGAGACTAGGATGACTCTAGTTTCTAGCCTGAAAGACAATCCATGGTCCTATTCAAAAGACAAGGAACACAGGAGGAATAGTAAGTATAAAGATGAAGACAAGGAGCTTACTCATTGGGCATCCACTTATTGAATGATTCCTATCATTCAACAAATATTGTGGAATGTCTAAAATATCAGAACATGGGGCATTCAGCAAGGAACCTACAAAGATGATCCTTCCCCTCATGGAGCTTAGATTCCAGTAAGAGAGTTAACTAGATAAAAGCGTTCAAGGAAAGTGACCCAGGAAGAAAGAAGTGTATGTGAAAATCAAATCACCTTCACAGAAGTAAGGGAGTTCTCAGGCTGAAGCAAACAGAGTACGGTACATGGCGAGGATGGAGGTGTTTCCAGATCATGCAAGTCCTGGTGGACCATTTCAAGAATGTGGGCTTTATCTCTACAGTTGGTGAGGTCACTGATGAGTTTCAAATAGTAAATTGAGATATGGTCAGACTCACATTTGGAATTTTCACTCTAACTGCAGTACAAAGAATGCTTTAAGGATATATACTTGTCAGACTAGAAGTTCTGAAAAGTCCACCTGCTACAGAAAATCCAGATGTTGGATAAAATAATGCAAACATAAGTTTAAATGCATTGCTGGGCTAACAAGAAAGAAACAGAAATCCCCAAAGCTCATGAAAAATAATAACGTGCTGAAACCAGAATGGTAGGCAAACTCTGAAGCCAGAGATGCCCTGGGATTAAATGTTAATCCCACAAAACTAGAATTTGGGGGACTAATGGCTGTGTGGGAGAACAGGAGCTTAAACCTTTGACCCCCTGAAAGAAGGGCATTAAGTTAGGACATTTAAAAGATCTACACTCAGTGAAAAAGTAAGCTAGAAGAAAATCCATTTGCTTTCAGAGGAAGAGATAAGGATACCTATTTGTCTCTATTGCAGTTCTAGGTGGAGTAAACTATAGTTTTCAAAAATAGTAAGAAACCATGGTACTGATATCTTACTTTAAAGTTTGATGTGCTACAAAACAGAAATAGCCTCACAGACATACAAACAAACTTATGGTTACCAAAGGGGATCGTGGTGGGGGAGGGCGGGGGGAAATAAATTAGGAATTTTGGATTAACATACACACACTACTATATATAAAACAGAGGAACAATAAGGACCTACTCCATAGCACAGGGAACTTATCCAATATCTTGTAATGACCTGTAGTGGAAAAGAATCTGAAAAAGAATATACATATAAAACTGTGTATAACTGAATCACTTTGCTGCACACCTGAAACTAACACAACATTGTAAATTAACTGTACTTCAATTTTTAAATGGTTACATAAATTTTTTCAAAGAATGACTTTAGTCACACACACAAAAAAAAATTTGATGTGCACCACCTTTATTTTCTAGTCCAAGGAGATGGTGAAAATCTCTTAGTAAAGTTCTTATGCTACTCTTTTGGCATAAATTGTTACCTGAAAATTTATCACTAAAATAATCCGAATTTTTTCCAAAAAGCTTCCAAGAAGCACAAGGACTTCTGGGTAACATATAACATTGATGATAATATCTAATATTTGTTACATGACTCATAGTTTACAAAATGCTTTTAGAAACAAGAGATAGCACTATTCTCTCTTCTGGGAAGGCCTGATTATCCAGCTTCACCTCCTTAAAGAGCTCACACATGGCCTCCTCTGCATGTTGACTCCCAGAATAATTGCCGATGAATGACTAAGTCAACCACACCTCCTTCTCTTGGATTTCTTGTGAAGATTAGCCATTCCATCTCTTCTCTTTAAAGGCAATTTCCTTTTATATGTCTATCTCTCTATTCCAGTGTTAAAGAAAATGGATGTGAATTCTGTTTCCACAACTTATGACTCTGTGGAAGTTACTGACCCTCATTTTCTTCATCTGTAAAACTGGAAACAGAAACACCTACCTTGGGATTACTCTGAGGGCCAAAAACATAGAAATTTCTTTACTCATACATGGATTTTATTATGCTTTATGCTTCCTTAGCATTCTTGAACTTATCCATTACGCAAAAGCAGAAAAGCCCTTGCATAGGATCACCATTTTAGGTTTAGGTACATTGTTTACAGTTTCCATATAAATGGGGTTGTTATTTTTGAGGGGTTTTAGTTACTATTTTAATATCTTTTTATTATTAAAAATGATAATTATGGTCAGAGAACATGATCTGTATGATAGACTTCACTTTTGACCTAGTATGTGGTTAGTATTTATAAATATTAGGGCTGTATTGGAAAGAATATGTATTGTCTATATTTTTAAGGGGCAGGGATATATCTATATCTCTATATATTTATATCTGTCTATATATTAAATCAAGTTTGTTAAATGTGTTGATCAACTCTTCTGTATGTTTTTCTACTTACCTATTTTAAAAGAAGTCTATTAAATCTCCCACTCTGTGGATTTTATCAGTTAATACTTGCACTTCTGTACATTTTTAGTTTCTATATTTTGAAACTACATTACAATATAGTGCATTTGCTATGCCACTTTTTTGGGATAGCCTACTAGTAAACTGACTGTTTTATCTATAATTATCTTTTTTACTCCTAATATTGTCCTATGACTTCAAAGCTATTTAGTTTTATGTTAATGTTGTTATACCAAGTTTCTTTCAGTTACTATTTGTCTGATATGTGCTTTTTCCATCTCTTTACTTTCTTTCAGATTTTAGCTATGTCTCATAAACAGAAAAAATGTTTCCTTTCAATCTGAGATTTTTTCTTTCAACAAATTTAATCTGTTTACAATTATTATGATTATTCATTTCTTGAATTTATTTCTTTCATCTGATTTTCCCTTATCCACAATTTGAATCAAGGGCAAAGAGTTGAACTAACCACAGTTTTCATTTTACAGCAAATTATCACTAGTTTTACACACTTAATTTTTGGTTTTTTCCAAGTTTCCTCCTTCATTTATCACCCATCTCGTGATTAGAGTACACCCTTAATATGCCTAATGTGATTATAAAATAAGTAGGTGTGGTTTGAAAGTCTGGTAAAATTCATCCATATAACCATTTAATCTTTTCATTTTGTTTTCAATTTTTTTCTTCTTTCTTTCCTATCATTGTCTGCTTGCTGTCAATTGATAGGAATTGTCCTATCAATTCCCTTGTTTCCCACTACTGGCTTGCTGACTTGATTTCTTTTGACTTTTTTTTTACTTATTACTTTTACCTTTTTTTTTTTTTTTTGCAGTACGCGGGCCTCTCACTGCTGTGGCCTCTCCCATTGCAGAGCACAGGCTCCAGACGCGCAGCCTCAGTGGCCGTGGCCCACGGGCCCAGCTGCTCTGCGGCATGTAGGATCTTCCTGGACCGGGGCACGAACCCGTGTCCCCTGCGTCGGCAGGCAGACCCTCAACCACTGCACCACCAGGGAAGCCCTACCTTTACATTTTGAACATGCAAACATAACTTAACGAATACTGAAATTAATGTTTATGTTATCCTCCTGAACAATATAGACTCCACTCTTCCTTTGCAGCAAACTTTCATGTTCCATATTACTGTGAAAATGTTGCTTCCACTTTAACTGTCACTCAAATGAATTTTATTTGTATAATCAGTGCTTATTCAGACTTATCAACACGTTCAGCAATGTCTTAGCAATATCCACGGCTTTTTACTTCTAAGTCCTTCCTTCCGAGTTCAATTTCTTCTCTCCTGACGTATTTACATTCTTCTCTATTTCTTAGAGCAAGGGTCTTTAAGTCATAAATGCCTTGTTCTTGTTCACCTGAAAATGTCCATATTTTATCTTAACTCTTGTATTATAGTTTAACTTGGTATAGAATTCTAAGTTAACAGTTATTTGCCCTCAAAACTTTCCAACTATTATTCCATTTTCCTCTGCAGCCTACTGTTGATAACTGTCAGCAGGTAATTCGTTTTTCTCTCTGGCTGCTTTTACTGATGTGTCTATGCTTTAAATGGTTCTGCAGTTTTCACCACAGGATATTTGTATGTAAATATATTTCATATTCTTTAGAACCTGTGTGTTTCTTCCATATAGATATTAACATATTTCTTCAATTCTATAACAAAACCCGCATTATATCTTAAACTACTGCCTCTGCCCCGTCTTTCTGTTGGGCCTTTTCATTATCTCCTCCATGTTTCTTAGCCAATACTTACTGCCTGTCTACCTTTTTACCTTTTGGGTCAGCACGCTAGTGACTCCCTCAGATCCCTCTCCACTGGGTTAGTTATCTCCTTTTGGTACTTTATATGTTATTTAAGCCATGTATTATTTATAATTTTAATAACTTTTTTATTTTTAGAAGTTCTATTTGAATTTTTCAAATCTGCATGTTCTTTTTCTATACCATCAGTTCATATGTATTATGGTTTCTATTCCTTCATTAAGCTCAACAGTCTTTTAATTACACTTATTGTATAGGAACTTTTAGATTGTTCTATTTTCCCTACTTGGAATACTAATTCTCCCTATATCTTGCACCAGCTAATTTTCTGTCATGATGCATAATTTTCTCACATAATTTATAATTTTAATTACAAGCTCATTTTCAGTGAGGGTAGTATTTTCTAAGATGTTTTCAGGGCTCTGTTTTATGGAAGTATCCATATATAGTGGTTTAACATTTGCTTCTCTGAGGACTTCAAAAGTATCTGAACCAGTTTTATTAATAATTTCTCAGCTTGTGGTTTTAATACTATAATAGTAAAATAAGTTAAATTCAGGGATTTGATTTCTTGTAACTGACTCTTTTTTTTTTACCTCACTTATAGCTTCAGGCATCCAGAAAACTTTCTTGCTGTTTCCTTGGTTGTCTCATCTCTGTTCTGTGGATGGGGTAGCTGTCGAATCCTCCATGCTTTATGTAAGAGCTCCCCTCCAACTCTGTGCAGCCTAAGTCCATATATCCTGTTCTGTTGCTCTGGCTTGGAGTTCCCTCTCTATTTTTGCACTTAGTTATTTCACTTCTAAAGCTCAGCTTTTATTATTATTATGTTGTTGCTGTTGAGAACATTCTTTAAACATTCTTTACCTCCTGCCTTCACTAATCAGTGTAGAAACTGCAAATTTCACAGGGACTCTTAAGCTTCCTTATATTGTAAGTAACTACTGAATCACACAAGGATTGCCCCCAAACACACATATCCTTCTACCTAACCATTTTTTTATAAGAATAAGTGCCTATGCAAAGACTTCTAACATCAGCCCTTGGTCCATGCTTTGTCCTAGCCAAAGTAGAAAAGGAATAGATGTAAAGACTTAGTCAGTTACCTCTCTATCCCCGCACTCTGCTCAGTTGCCTCCCCACTGCATTTCTATACATCTTTGTGTCTCTCCCTTCTTTTATGAGACTGCAGGTCTGTTAACAGTGACTGGAAGCATTAAAGATAGATTGATTTTTGGCTCCTACATGTACCTCATTTACAAACTTTTAATGTTTACCAAAAAAAAGAAGATTCTTGTAACTAAACACAGCAGAAATATATTGTTCCAATACAACACTGTTGTTCAATTATTCAGCCCTTACGATCTTTCCAAAAGGGTAGCTCCTCATATATATTTTCTCGTGGCAAAGAAATTCTCACTGTTGATTTGGCAGGTGAAAAGAATGACTTCTATTATAAGTAATACAGAAAGCTTATATGTTGGATCAACATACAAGGTAATAGAAACTCCTCTTTTGAGCAACATGCCAGAACTCAACATCCAAATGATTTTTTATCTCCTTCAAAGTAGGCAGCTTAGAATGTATCTTCACTGTTCTCACAGGCAATGCTGACTTTGCTTAGAACGTTTCTGGAACTTCTCTTTCAGAATTGTCTTCAGGGCCTGGTACACACTGCTTTGAACAGCCTCTTGGATAGCAAATCACCATCATGGAAGAGTTATTCTTATTTCATTTTGTCTTTAAGATGTAAACATTATATGGAGCCAACTGAAACAGGTGTTCAAGGTGGGTAATATATTGGGTTTGCTCAAACACCGGGTAGTGAGACTATCAGGTAATGGGAGTATTTTCCTAGTGTACTTTATAAACTGATCCTAAAGCTAGGATGAATTTCAAAATTGTTGGGAAAACAACAGCCTAATAATAATAAGAACAAATCCTCTCACAGCAACCCCTTCAATGGGCAACATTCCTCTCCTTTAACAGTTTAAGTACTGCTGTATTTCTTGTGGGGAATTACTTTTTGCTTATGAAACAAACTTTTTGTTTATAAAACTTTTTGTTTATGTTCATATATTTACTCTCTTTAAAAATATTTAAAGAGGTTTGCTGACGCTATTTTTACGTTCAAGTTGTACAGAATTTTTTAAGATTTGCTTTCAAAATATGTTCGGACACTATTTAAGGAAGGTAAATGTTTTCTAGGGAAAATGCTAGGATATGATCATTGAAGTTTTATTTACCTCAGAGTACGTTTCCTTGGTTGCATAAAGCATGCAAATATTGGTACAACGTTCCCTTTCCTGAGGCAGAGAGGTGGAGTGAAGTAACAGGAGATGCCGTAGACTTGGAATGAAGGGGTGTCGACTCTAGCCCTGGCTAATCTTTTGGTTAAGTGACTTAGCAAATATCAGATTGTTTTTCCGTCAGTGATGCTTATCAGCCTCTGAGGATTTGGGGGATTAAGTGAAGTGACTTTTGAAAGCCCTACAGAATCAACTTGTAGCAGGAGACAGATCCTTAGAGTTCTTTTTTTTTTTTTTTTTAATTTATTTTTGGTTGCGTTGGGTCTTCGTTGCTGTATGTGGGCTTTTCTCTAGTTGTGGTGAGTGGGGGCTACTTTTCGTTGTGGTGCGTGGGCTTCTCATTGCAGTAGCTTCTCTCATTGTGGAGCACGGGCTCTAGGCACACAGGCTTCAGTAGTTGCAGCGTGTGGGCTCAGTAGTTGTGGCACGCAGGCTCAGTAGTTGTGGCTCGCAGGCTCTAGACCGCAGGCTCAGTAGTTGTGGTGCACGGGCTTAGTTGCTCTGCAGCATGTGGGATCTTCCCGGACCAGGGCTTTGAACCCGTGTCCCCTGCATTGGCAGGCGGATTCTTAACCACTGCGCCACCAGGGAAGCCCCCAGATCCTTAGAGTTCTGAATGGGGAAATCCAAAAATACTATCCTGAACTGGTAATTAGAGTTTAACTCCCTTTTAGCCTCTGACTCATTCACTGCACTTTCAGCCTTTTGGAAAATGCTGAAATGCTGGATGAGCTCAAGGATCGCTGAAGCACAGGACTCAAATGATCACAACTGAAAACCCAGAAACACTATTTCTGGAATTGTGATTATAATTAGCAATCATAGTAAACATTGCCACAAGAGACACCAGCTACTACCTGAAGACAGAAAGTATATATATGACATAGTATATAACTTAATTTACCTACATATGTATTTTTTAAAATCTGGAAACAGATAGATAGGTCTTCTATAGATCTATTTTAGATAGATAGATGATAGATAGATGGTAGATAGATAGATAGATAGGGATTTATATATATGCACCATGAGGAAACGAGGCCATCTGTGACGTGGAATTATTTTTTCTTCTTTTTTGCCTTACCTGTATTTTCTAATTTTTCTAAAATGAACATATAAGAACATGAATAACTTCAATTCTCATAAAACTAAAATACTCAGTGTAAGTGGGATCATGCTGCAGAAGTGACACCAGAACATATGTCTGTTACCTTTATCTACTTGCCCCATACTGGCTTGAGCAAAACTGTCAGGTACATGAGTCCTGGGCAGCATGCTATGGATTATCTTGTTAGCAAAATTTTCAAATCAGTCTATCGTCCATATAAAAGTTGATTAAAGGGCTCATCCATTATACTGAATTCAAGGTTACTTACCCCTGTGCAGCTGGAAAAACAATGCAAATAAAATACAGAGTCTGCATTGCTCTCATCATTCACATCTGTCCAAGCTAATTAAAAATAGATTTTTTTTTACCCATTGTTTTGTACTCAGAAAAATTATGGTTCTTGTTTGTTCTCTTTGTATCACCAAGAAACAGCATGTATATGAAGGCTGCCAACCTTAAAATATGGTGCATTTAAATCTTAGAAACTGGAACTACATTTAGTTTCTCATTTTTTCCACCTTTATTGTCATTGTTCAATGCCAAAATGTTCTCTGGAGAGTACATAGAATAAAAGACCACATCCATTTCCAATAACTTACAAAAGAGTATGAATCTCAATGAACTTTTGCAAAGGGCACAGTGGAAGAGAAATACTTTTGAGTAAATTACTATGAAAAAATTGCAGTATGTGAGAACTTCTGTTTGACAGCGTTTGACTGAAAAGTTATAAGGTATCCATGTTATTTCTAAGGTATTCATTTTCTTAAAATTAGACACTGGTTCAAATACTCTTTTTAAATGGCACTGCTTGGAGGTATGCTTTTTCTGGGGGTAAAAAAAAAAACACACTAAAGTGTAGTCTGGCATTATCACTGGCCTAATGGTCTATTAGCTTTACACTCCAGAATTTAATGAAAAGGATTTTTGAAAACTTTCAAATCAACATGGTGAGTGAAGAGGTGGGAGTATGGGTGGAGGATGGGGAGGATAAATGATGCATGCTGCTTCTGATATTATTTTAGCACATTTTCAAAAGAAATTATTTTCACTCATTCTTAGCTTTCAAGTCATCATTTGGAAAATATATGCTGCCTTTGAATGGAACACAGAATTTCAGAGTAATGTATAACTCCTTCTGTTAGAGCAAAATAAAAAATCTTGGTTTCTGTAAATATCATATATCTATGAAACTGGCATTTTTCACACCACTAAATCTAAGAGGTCTTGCCCAAGGTCACTGTTGGTAGGCAGAATTTTGGCCCCATGACCTTTGCTCACTGAATATTGACTATGTTATCTGCATTGTTACATAATTACATGGCAGATGTAATTAAGATGACTAATCAGTTGACTAATCAGTTAAACCAGGCAGATTATCCTGGAGCATTCAGTGAGCCTAAGCTAATCAAATGAGATTTTGAAAGCAGAAGTCTTTCTCTGGCTGGTAGCAGATGAAGAAGTCAAAGATTCAAAGGATGAGAAAGGCTTGATATGCCATTTTTTATTTGAAAATGAAGGGATCCACATGTTAAGGAAATAAGAACTTCAGTCCTATAATAGCATGAAACGGAATTCAGCCAACAACCTGAATAAGTTTGGAAGTGGAATCTCCCCCAGAACTTCCAGATAAGAGCCCAAACTAGCCGGCTTTTTGATTTCAGTCTTGTGAGGCCCTGAGTAGAGGATGCTTCTGGGCCACGTTTTACTTAAACTTCTGACCCACAGGACTGTGAGATAATAAGTGGGTGTTATTCTAAACTGCCAAGTTCAAAGTAATCTGTTACAGCACCAATAGAAAATGAACACGGTCACACAGTGAACAAGGGGTCTGAGACACCATTACCACACTGTCAACCACCCTCCCCACCAAGTGGCTTGGCACACACCACCATCCCTGTCACTGCCCCCAGGTGCCTCTCTCACCCAGGGGCACATCCCCTCCTATGTGGCCAAGGGCATCAGTGCAGCTGACTGCTCAGGGGGCCCACAGTGTCTCACACACAAGGCACAGCCACACGCTCACGACTTCCACGTCACTGCTTTCCACCACCACAGCAGCCCCGGGACCCTGGATGTTGGGCCAGCAGTGTTTTTAAGGGGGTTCCATTGCAGTTGGGAAAGTATTCTGGGCTCTTCTCCTAACCCCAATATTGAGCACTGTAGCTTCTCCAGGATTAGACATTTCATCTGTGTAAAATAGCAGAAAGAACGTGGGCTCCAGAATCCTGCTGCTGGGGTTCAAATCTGGAGTTCATCTTCTACTAAGCTACATGACTTGGGCAAGGTACTTAACATCTCTTAACCTGTGTTCCCACCATAAAAGGGAAGTAAAAAGGGTTCTACCTCAAAGACTGTGGGGAGCGTTAAATGAAATATTCATTAGATGTTTAGTGTAGTTCCTAGTAAGCAATAAATGCACGATTACATTTTTTTCTGTTTCTTTCTTTCTACCACTCATCATCAGGAATATTATGGTGCTCCCTCTTTTCCTACCTATTCAATTAGTTCACCCAGTGAAAACTCACACCCCCTTATTACCTTAGAATGTGTTTCACATGTTCTTTGGTTCAGTGATACCCAAACTTGCTTGATTTTAAGAAACACCTAAAGTACTTGCTAAAAGTACAAATTCACAAGCTCCATCTCTGGAGTTTCTGTTTCAGGAAGTCTGGGATAGGAAGTCAGCAAGGCTCTAGAAATCAGCATTTTTATCAAAGGCCTCAGATGATTCCTATGAACTGGCCTGGTTAGGGTGTAGGATCTATGTAATCATGGGTATTCCTAGCCACTGATACTGGTTGGGGGAGAGGGAGACCCATGTGCCAGGATATCCCAAAAAGCCAGGACCCTTCTAGTGCCACCCTGGGCACTGTCACAGGATACCAAGACCTCATTAGGAAAAGATGCAAGCATCCCCCAGCTAATGCAAAGTCTGCAACAGCAAATTCATACATAGGCCCTTAAGAAAGTGTTCCTTCTATCCCACTTTGTGTCATTCAAAGTGGCTGGTTAAACAAGGATCTACTGTACACCACAGGGAACTCTGCTCAATATCCTGTAATAACCTAAATAGGAAAAGAATTTGAAAAAAAAATAGATACATGTATAACTAAATCACTTTGCTGTACACCTGAAACTAACACAACATTGTTAATCAACTATGCTCCAGTAAAAAATTAAAATTAAAAAAAAAACCCAAGGTGGCTGATTAAGGTTAACATTATTTTGGGAAGGGATAAAATGAGAGCTATTATGCCAGCCTATGCTAGAGCATAAAGCAACAAAGCACTGGCCTTGCTAACAGTGCCTGGCACAAAGGAAACACTCATCAAGTGGCTGTTGGTTTATATAAATCCTGACCCAATGTGTACAACTTAGTGAGTGACAGGCCAGAGATGCTGCTTTCCCTGTCTGCCATGGGCTTTGTTGGCTGTGTGAGGTTCATAAACATCTCCAAGTCACTCTACCTCTTGCAACGGTGTAGACCCCAAGGGTCACAGATAAAGGTGGATTTATGTGAAGTTCATTAAACTCAAGTCCTGGCAAGGTGTTCACATAGTCATATATTTTTATAACATCTGCAAAAAGGAGATATTTTTGTACTGTTTTCTTTACGAGGACTCCCAAAATTCTATAAGCATCAGGCTCCATAAAATCTAGAGTTACCATCATAGCTCTTTTTTTTTTTTTTTTTTTTTTTTGCGGTACGCGGGCCTCTCACTGCGGTGGCCTCTCCCATTGTGGAGCACAGGCTCCGGACGCGCAGGGTCCGGATGCGCAGGCTCAGCGGCCATGGCTCACGGGCCCAGCCGCTCTGCGGCATGTGGGATCCTCCCGGACCGGGGCACGAACCCGTGTCCCCTGCATCGGCAGGCGGACTCTCAACCACTGCGCCACCAGGGAAGCCCCACCATAGCTCTTTAAAGAGGGGTTTGGAACTGCTAAGAGCACCGGGAAATAGGATGCTTGAGACAGCCATGTCTTCCTTGCAGCCTGGAGCCCCCAACACCAACAGGTTATGCTCTGAGTGAGCCCACAAACTGTGGTCCCCTGCCTCAGGCTCGGCTGACGCCCTCTTCTCCCCGCCCGGCCAGCAGTGCAGAGCTCCCACCCTTGCCTGACCCCGGAAGCTGTTAGGAGCCAAGGAAGACCCTCCACCAGCCCTGCCACTCAAATTCCTTTTTATTGTCCCAGGACTTGGGGTTTCTCACCCCCAGACCCTCTCACACGTGGCAATTTCATTTCAGCCCTGGCCTGGGGTCCCCCACCCTGTCCCCCACTCGATGGTCATGCTCTCTAACCGTAAACAGCAAGGCGGCAGTTTAAAACATGCTGATGCCTTATGCACAACCAGAGCTCTACAAACACTCTGTGATTTAATTTGAAATATTTGCTTTATATAATTTGTAGATTTTAGCTATTGGGCTAAGATCATTCACAGAAATAGACTGTAATTTACTGCTGTTTCCCTGGAGTTTTTTTATTACTGCATAATTAAAACCTACTGTCAGCTACCATGGGGCGGGGTGGGGGGACGTTGGTGTTACGCAGTGTGCATTTTAATTGGCTGTACAACCACCATCTCTTCTTCCAGCGGCCCTGCATCTCTGCAGTAATGCGTGCGCATAATTCTCCGATCTCTTGAGGTACCTGTAATCCATAGCCTTGCAATAAACCTACGGTCTGATGTTCCAGTTGTCAGCCTTGCAGATGCTTTCACAGTGAAGGACCTCAAACTAAGGGCACGTGGGCTCGGGGAAGTTGGCGTAAGTGTGAGCAGGTTTGGAGGAAGCTCGGCACAGAGCATGGCGTTTTCTCCTCCGGTTGGATTCCCTGCAGCCATCAGGACTGACAACTCTATTACAAAGATGGAAACATGGGCCAGCAGCTCTCCCCTTGTGCTGTTTCTCACAGGAAAAGACAGAACACTCAAGTGGGCAACAGAATGAAAGAGGACTGCAGATTCTTAATAGGAGAACTGCCATCCTAGTCTATAGGGGCTTTTCTTAAATTGAAGTATAGTTCATTTACAATATTGTATTAGTTTCAGGTGTATAGAAAAATGATTCAGTTATTTTTTTTCAGATTTTTTCCATTAGAGGCTAGTACAAGATATTGAATATAGTTCCCTGCACTATACAGCAAATCCTTGTTGCTTCTAGGTATAGTAGTTTGTATCTGTTAATCCCCTACTCCTAATGTATCCTCCCCTTCCCTTTCCCCTTTGGTAACCATAAGTTTGTTTTCTATGTCTGTGAGTCTGTTTCTGTTTTGTCTATAGGTTCATTTGTATTATTTTTTAGATTCCACATATAAGTGATATCATATGGTATTTATCTTCCTCCGTCTCACTTCACCAAGTACAATAGTCTCTAGGTCCATCCATGTTGCTGCAAATGGCAATGTTTCATTCTTGTTTGTGGCTCAGTAATATTCCATTGTGTATATTCACCACATCTATATAGGTCCTTCTAGTTAACAAACGTATACCTACTCTGAGCCAGTCACTGTGCTTGTCACTGGGGGTGTAGCAATGAATAATACACAGTCCTTGTTCTCTATAAGCTCACATTCTAGTAGGGAAAGAAAAACATTCATGTAAATAACTACATTGCCCCACCACAGGTTTTGCTAGAGATATGAGGAATTATTTGATATAATGGAAAGAACGTGGTCTTTGGAATCAGAGATTAGGGTTCAAATCCCACTTTTGCAATGCGTTCAGCTCTACTGCCTTTAGAAAAGCTGCTTCTTCAAAGAACAGTGATTTCCTTATAGTAACAGAATGCTACCCCGCAGAGTGCTGGGAGGCTCCACGGCTGCAAGGTGGAGGTGGCTGCTGAAAGCACCCTCCTCCCCTGTGCTCTGTGCAGTTCCAAGCCCCCTTAGAGGAGGTATGCTGGGGGATCCGGTGGCGAAGATTAGAAATGACAGACGTCAAGTGCTTGGTACAGTGGCTAGCATGTCACAGGCACTTGACAAATGGTAGTGATCACTGTTGACAACTGTTAGGGAGACACCACCTCTCCTGTCCCTGAGCTATTTCAGTAACAACCACACTCCAACCTCTCCTCTCCCTGAGCCTCCTTAGGGCATCCCAGGAGAGCTCCTTCTGCAAAGCAAAGCTGATCTGCTAAAGATCTGCTTTAAACGCTTAGTAGATCCAACCCCCTCAGAGAAATTCTATCGTCCTGGTACAGTGGGGGGCATCAGCCTGTCCCCCGCTTCCTCTCCAGCTCTCTGCCCAGCACCCCTCCTGCCACCCTCCCTCTGCTTCTTGCAGAGTCACTTCCCTGCCATACGCCGCTTCCTCCTGCCTCCTGATTTTGGACATTCTGTTCCCTTCCAGTCCAACCACATGCGCTTGTTCAAATCCCCTTGAGAAGCCACACTCCAGCCATCATGTCCTACGCAACTACTAACAGAGTGCAACCCCTCCCCCCCAAACTGTTCTCTCCACTTTCCTATTTGCCCCTCTCTAATCCATTCTCCAAAATGCAGCCAGCCTGGTTTTTACACCTTAATCGAATCATGGCACTCACTTCCTTAAAACCTTCAGTGGCTCCCCTCCCATCACACTTTTTTTAATATCTTTATTGGAGTATAATTGCTTTACAATGTTGTGCTAGTTTCTGCTGTATAACAAAGTGAATCAGCTATACATATACATATATCCCCATATCTCCTCCCTCTTGCGTCTCCCTCCCACCCTCCCTATCCCACCCCTCTAGGTGGTCACAAAGCACCTAGCTGATCTCCCTGTGCTATGTGGCTGCTTCCCACTAGCTATCTATTTTACATTTGGTAGTGTATATAAGTCCATGCCACTCTCTCACTTTGTCCCAGCTTACCCTTCCCCCTTCCCGTGTCCTCAAGTCCATTTTCTACGTCTGCGTCTTTATTACTGTCCTGCCCCTAGCTTCATCAGAACCTTTCTCTTTTTTTTAGATTCCATATATATGTGTTAGCATACAGTATTTGTTTTTCTCTTTCTGACTTACTTCACTCTGTATGACAGACTCTAGGTCCATCCACCTCACTACAAATAACTCAATTTCGTTTCCTTTTATGGCTGAGTAATATTCCATTGTATATATGTGCCACATCTTCTTTACCCATTCATCTGTCGATGGACACTTAGGGTGCTTCCATGTCCTGGCTCTTGTAAATAGAGCTGAAATGAACATTTTGGTACATGACTCTTTTTGAATTATGGTTTTCTCAGGGTATATGCCCAGTAGTGGGATTGCTGGGTCGTATGTTAGTTCTATTTTTAGTTTTTTGAGGAACCTCCATACTGTTCTCCATAGTGGCTCTATCAATTTACATTCCCACCAGTAGTGCAAGAGGGTTCCCTTTTCTCCACACCCTCTCCAGCATTCATTGTAGATTTTTTTGATGATGGCCATTCTGACTGGTGTGAGGTAATACCTCATTGTGGTTTTGATTTGCATTTCTCTAACGATTAGTGATGTTGAGCATCCTTTCATGTGAGTGAAATCCATCTCCCAACCATGCCCTGCAAGGCCCTGCTTGATTGACCCCTCACATTGTCCCCTTGCTCACTGTGCTCCAGCCACACTGGCCAGTCTGCACTTCCTGCGACCCCAAGCCCTCTTCTGCCTCACGTGAGCACCAGCCTCTGCTTCAAGACTACTGGACGCCTGTCCTCAGGGGGCCGCCTGCTCAGTCTTCCCTGTTCAGCTCCAGGGCCACACCCCCCAGAAGCCCTTTCCTCCTCCCCAGACAGAATCACGGCCCTGTGATTCTCTCTCATCACATCCTGCTCTTTTCCTTCATAATATAAATTATGATCTGTAATTACTTAATGACCTTCTCTCCCTCTAGATTGTAAATTCCACAAGGATTGAACTTCAGCCCGAGCAGGAAGCCCAGAGCCCCGCACACGCACACACGTCTGTGGAGCAGATGTCTCTGTGAAGGTTTCCCGCAGCCCACCAGCCTCCTCCCACAGCCATCTGATACACTGCTCTGTAGCATTTCGTTTGTATGTCAATCTCTCCCCACAAGGATGTGAGCTTCTTGACAACAGGGCTATCTTCTGTGTGTTCCCAGCATAGCAAAGCATCCTCCCTCCACTCCCACATCTGGCATAAAGATTAACTCATGAAGGCGCAGTGCTCCTAAACCTGCAGATAAAAAATGTAAAAGCCCTGCCTTCAGATAACACTGTGAGCAAATGCAAATGCAAAAGAAAAAAAAAAAAAGAAGGTTAAATTTACTGAATATACTGAAAATGCTTGCAATCATTAAGTGCTCAAACTGAGTATTTAAGTGAAGTAATTGCGGCACTAAATAGCCATAGCCTACCTTACTCATGACAGGTCTTCAGCCTGGTTTTCTACTGGTACTGACACCTCCTATACCCTGAGGAACAGAAGACCTTGCTCAGGGACCTAGAAGAAGAGAAGGATGAAAAATGTTAGGGGAAGGGAAAGAAAGAAGGGTAGAAAGGGCAAGAAGAGGCAACATGGTAAAGTGAAGAGAGCGGAGCTCTGACGTCAGACCGTGTGGATTCACACCCTGCCTCAGAGCTGGCCTTGGGCAGGTCCCTTGGCCTCTTTAGACCTACGTTTCCTCCACTGAAAAATGAAGATAGAGCTGCCTCAGCAGTTTGCCCTGAGAACTAGATCATGTAAAGCATGTCTGGCTTAGATTTGGAAGAACCTAGCCATCCATGCCCATGGCTACCATTCATTTGTATTTGCTCATCCAAGTATTTATTCAACTCCTCCTGGGTGCCCAGAACTGCTGAGGCTACCAGGAGAGCAAAAACAAACATGTCTTCACACTCACTGAGCCTACAGTCCCTTCAGGGATATAAACATTCCACTAAGCAAAGGTAAACGTGCACCTGTGGTTGGTGCTACAGAGGTGAAGACACCGCGAGCGCCTGTCACCACAGAGAGAGGCAGTGGCCTAGGGCAGGCTCTGCGGCCAGCTGGCCTCGGTTTGGCTTCTAGGGCTACCACTCACCCACTAACCGGATAGACAGCCTTGAGCCAGTCACTGTACTTACCTCCTCATGCTTCTGTGTGCTCATCTGTAGGACAGGGTAACAGCAGTATCTGCCGCCTAGGGTAGAAGATTAAATAAGTTAGAGAGAGGGCCGGTGCTTAATAACTACTATATAAGGATTTCTGTTTCATTATTATTACTTTGCCTAATTAGGGCAGTAAAGAAGGATTCCTACGAAGTACCATTTGAACTGAGATATTCAAAGCTTAATGGTGTTAAGTAGGTGAAATGGGGGAGTGAAGAGCCCAGGCAAGTGTCCACAGGTGGAAAGGATAGTAGCAAATCCAAGGAACTAATAACAGGCTACCAGGGCTGCAGCTGAGAAAAGAAGTCAGACCAGGCAGGACTTTGTAAGTAACGTCAGGAGTTTCATCTTCATCCTACAGGCAATGGGAGAGCAGAGAGAACATCACTCTAACTTCAGAGGAGAGAAGAGACTAGTGAAAGGGCAGAGTGAACGCAGGTATGCCACTAGAAGTTTGCTGTAGAGATCTAGAAGAAATTCGGAGGTCATGGACAAGAGGGATGGTAATCCAGATGGTAAGACATGGAATGGAGTTAAGAGATGTTTTGAAGATAAAACTGACAAGACTGGGTGATGGGGCAAGACACAGAGAGAAAAGAAGCAGAGGGAGATGCCCAGCATGACTCCTAGATACCTGGCTTGCAAAACTGGATGGATGGTGGAGCTATGAACTGAGATGGAAATGGAGAACTGATCCTAACAGGAGCCGCATGGATGCAACGGAGGTTAGGAGTGCCATCTAAATAACAATGTATGTGAGTGATCAGAGGGCAAGGAAGCTGGGCTTTCTTCCCTTGGAGAAGTCCCCTGACTTGCATATCTCATATTCCGTTAAGCGTTCTGCGGAGAGGGAGAACTGATCATCCAAAGGTCATTTTGATTTGGCCATGGGCTGCAGTGACGGGACAGCAATGTACATTTAACCTGCTCTTTCTAGCCCAGGCAGTCCTCCACCTCAGGCCCCTCTCAGCAGCCTGAGACCAGCAAGAGGAGAAAGGGTAAGGGTCTAAGTAGAGAGTCCACTGAAGCAAAGAGATAACTGTATCTTCATAGGGCACTGGAACAAAACAGTGTTCTCCTTGGTGAACAAAGAATCCAGGTAAGTTGTCATGGGAACAGTCAATAGATTTTTTTTTTTTTTTTTTTTGCAGTACGCGGGCCTCTCACTGTTGTGGCCTCTCCCGCTGTGGAGCACAGGCTCCAGATGCGCAGGCTCAGCGGCCATGGCTCACGGGCCCCGCCGCTCCGTGGCACGTGGGATCCTCCCGAACCGGGGCACGAACCCACGTCCCCTGCATCGGCAGGCGGACTCTCAACCAATGCGCCACCAGGGAAGCCCAGTCAATAGAGTTTAACATCATTATTATTTCTAGCTACCCTTGCTCAAGCACTTACAGTACGCCAGGCACTTCATCTACACTATCACCGTAACACAGCACCTGTAGTAACAGGAAGAAGGATACAGAGAGAGTCACTTACCTGAGGTTACACAACCACTGAGTGACAGAACAGGGATTTGGACCCAAGTCTGCATGACTCTGAGGCCAATCTTTTTTTTTTTTTAAATAGGATTTTTTTTCTTTAAATTTTTGGCTGCGTTGGGTCTTTGTTGCTGCACGCCAGCTTTCTCTAGTTGGTCAAGCGGGGGCCACTCTTTGTTGTAGTGCATGGGCTTCTCATTGCAGTGGCTTCTCTTGTTGCAGAGCATGGGCTCCAGGTGCGCAGGCTTCAGTAGTTGTGGCACACGGGCTCAGTAGCCGTGGCTCGCGGGCTCTAAAGCACAGGCTCAGTAGTAGTGGCGCATGGGCTTAGTTGCTCCGCAGCACGTGGGATCTTCCCAGACCAGGGCTCGAACCTGTGTCCCCCGCATTGGCAGGCAGATGCTTAACCACTACACCACCAGGGAGGCCCCCAATCTTCTTTTTTTAACCCTAGAGAATTTCTTTGAGCAACACTGCAGCATTGACTCCCATACACAAAACAGACATTTTCAGGTGGTTAAATGCATGCAAGGTGAAGCCCTTGGCCACACAATAGAACAAAGCTATGGCCTCTGCAGAGATCAAAACCACGACCTTGTCCTTATTTGATCATTCTGCCAAAGGAA
This sequence comes from Mesoplodon densirostris, assembly GCF_025265405.1. Lineage (NCBI taxonomy): Eukaryota > Metazoa > Chordata > Mammalia > Artiodactyla > Ziphiidae > Mesoplodon > Mesoplodon densirostris. Next base: position 34,065,175 of record NC_082674.1, read on the forward strand.
TGCTTAAGGCAGACAAACTTGCCATCAAATGGCTATCAAGCATTTTATTTCCCTTCGTATTGTGTAGGTTGCTCGTTTATTCCAAGAGCTCAGCCTTTCAAAATAAGCCACTGGATGGAAGGGAGACAAGCGATGCTTCTACAAATCATCAAATGGAAAGGCTTCTTCAGGATTTGTTAAGGACTTAAAAGGTAGGAGGTAAGGGGCTAGAAACCTACCTTCAGAGATGGACAGAACCGGCTCCCAGGTCCTGGCCCTCGGGAATGGAGTACCTCTACTGGCCTTGCCACGTGCTCACACTGCCACCTGCTGGACACTGCATGCATCTCCACTCCCCCTAACGGTCCACCTGGAGACCCACACAGCCTATCCTGCAGGTTGATTGCTCACACTTTATCATCCCCTTTTCGCTTTTTAAAGTGTCATATTCGAGAGGAATTTTGGTTTTCTGACCCAAACTCTTTTCAGCCTGATACAAGAGAAAGGCAGGTAGGAATCCATGCATGCTCTGGTGTTGGTGTAGTGAAACCAGGAGGACACGGGAACATTTTGTGAGAGATCCAGGGTGGGGGAGGACAGAAACCTCCTCAAATCCTTTTTAAATGTAGTGAGATGCATTCTTCCCTGTATATTTTCTTTTCCTTTAAGCACAGCTTGTGGAGCTAAGGGCAGGGTGGGTTTCCAGCTTCAGAACATAGTGCTATTATTTTCCAAGACCGCAGGCAGCAGTCTTTCTTTTTAAAAGAATTATAATCTTCTCCTTTCATTCACTCACAGCATGAAAATAAATTACTGTGCTTGAGCATTTTAAAAATTAAAGGCTTAGATGGCACATGCTGATCAAAAGCTGATCTTCAAATACCCATTTCCGCCAACCATTACTTTTTTTAAGTTGTCTTTTTCATTTTTATTTGATTTACCTCATGTGGCATTGCATCTCTTATTGCAAATTAGATAGGATGCTAACCCCCATTTCTTGGGGATAAGTTTGGAATAGAAAGATGGGTTGGAGAGTATTGGAGATAAAAGTCAGGGGCCTACCTAGTGACTCGTCCTTCATATGTTTAAGGTTCAACAACTCAAATAAATTAGAATCATTCTCTGAATCCTCTTTCCAAAGGAAGACACTGAAAGATTTTTGCTCTTCCAGATTTCCAGAACTTCTTGATAATGGAAGAGGACCTGGAATTTCTCAGCCAGTTTTCAGCTTTTTTACGTCGTTCACTGAAGCCCACTACTGTCTTCTGATTTCATGCACAGAACCGAAACCACACGGTTAGTCTCTCCCCAGGTGGTTTCGCTTATTCCCATGGCCTCAAGCACACCTGAGTGTCACGACTCCCAAGCCCATGTCTTTCGTTTCCAACATTCACCTGAGGTCTACAGCCATCTCTCTAAGCGCCCACTAAATATATCACCCTGGATGTCCCACAAGCACCTTCAATTCATTGTGTCTGATAATCGTGGTCACCCCGGCCCCATCTCTTTCTTCATGTAATCAGCCCAGGTAATGGCAAAGTTATCCACTCAGTTATGTAAACCCAAACCCCAAATGTCTCCTAATACCCCCACCCTTTATGTGTGATTGATCTTGAAGTCCTATTATGCCTACTACCTGATAAAACTATTTATTCTCTTCTCTCCAGCTATGCTGACATTGCCTCTGCATTTGGACTGTTGAAGCAGCCTCGCAACTATCTACCTTTCACCACGTTTAATGCCCTCCTTTTCATCCTTCACGTTCAAAAATACAAACCTCATCACATCCTTGATACCACAATCACAATATATAAAAAGAAAAGTTGATAAACTGGGCTCTAGCAAAATTTAAAACTTTCACTCTGAAAACGATCCTGTTGAGGATGAAAAGACAAACTATAGACCAGAAGGAAGTATTCACAATCACATATCTAAACAAGGACTCATATCTAGAATATATAAGGAACTCTCAAAACTTAACATTAGAAAAACAATTCAACTCAAAACTGGTCAAAAGACATTGCGCAGACACTGCACAGAAGAGCAGATACGGATGGCAAATAAGCACATGAAAAGGTGTACATCATAAGCCATTAGAAAAATGCAGATTAAGCCTACAATAAGATATAATTACACCTATCAGAAGGACTAAAATAAAAAACTCTGGGGCTTCCCTGGTGGCGCAGTGGTTGAGAGTTCGCCTGCCAATGCAGGAGACGCGGGCTCGTGCCCCGGTCCGGGAAGATCCCACATGCCGCGGAGCAGCTGGGCCCGTGAGCCATGGCCGCTGAGCCTGCGCGTCCGGAGCCTGTGCTCCACAATGGGAGAGGCCACAACAGTGAGAGGCCCGTGTACCGCAAAAAAAAAAAAAAAAAAAAAATTGTGATAACACCAAATCTAGAGGAGGATGTGGAGAAGTTAGATCACTAGTGAAAATGTAAGATGGCAGAGCCACTTTGAAAATAGTTTGACATTTCCTTTTAAAACTAACAATAGACTTACACCAACAGAGCCAGCAACTGCACTCTTGGGCATATAGCAGAGAAAGGAAAACTTGTTTTCACACAGAAATTTAGACACAAATGTCACAGTAGCTTCACTTGCAATAACCAAAAACTACCCAAATACCCTTCAATAAGTGAATGGTTGAACAAACTGTAGTACAGACAGCACATGGAATATTACTCAGCAATGAAAAGTAGTGAACTGTTGATACAAGAAACATCTTGAATGAACCTCAACAAAATTATGTTGAATAAAAAAAATTTATGTCAAAAGGATATATTTTGTATGATTCAATTTATGTGAAATTCATGAAATGACATAATTATAGAGATGAAGAACAGATTCGTGGGTACCAGGGGTTAGAAATGGGTGGGGGAGGAGATGGGTGAGGCTATAAAAAGCAAACATAGGAGTCTTGCAGTCGCGGTACAGGGAAGAATCTTAATTGTAACGGTGTTTATACTATGCTACATGCGTAATAAAATTGCATAGCACCACATAGACATACACACACAAATGAGATGAATGAGTGCATATATTAACTGGTGAAATTGAACAAGCAGATTATGCCAATGTCAATCTCCTGGTTTTCATTTTATACTATGGTTATGCCAGATGATCACATTAAGAGAGGTTGGATAAAGGGCACACAGGACCTCCCTGGACATTTCTTTGCATCTTCCTGTAAATCTACATACTTATTTCAAGATAAAGTTTTAAATAACTACCAGGGGGTAAGAGGAAGAGGGATAAATTGGAAGATTGGGATTGACATATACCTACTACTATATATAAAATAGATAACTAATAAAGACCTTATAGCATAGGAAACTCTACTCAATACTCTGTAATGGCCTATATGGGAAAAGAATCTAAAAAAGAGTGGATATATGTATATGTATAATTGATTCACTTTGTTGTACACCTGAAACACAACATTGTAAATCAACTATACTCTAATAAGAATTTTTTTTAAGTTTTAAATAACTATGTCACTCCCTTCTGAAGTTATTTGTAGCTCTCATTATTCATAGCCTAAAACACATTCATCTATGCATTTAAGGTCCTCCATTCCAACCTTATTTTTCATTAATTGTAGTTTTGCTGTCTTTCATCTTTTTATTAAGTATGCTAAAATGTCCACCATTTTTTAGATGTTTTTGCCTTTACATCTAGGATTACAGAAAAAGTATGCATGCAACCTAAAAATTCTCAAATTTGCTAGAGTTGGACATTCTAAACATATCCCATGGCCGTTTAGTAAATCTTTGCACTTCAAACCAAATTAATCTATCCATTAGCCACCCATTCTGGATAGTGGGGGCTTTATGCAATTTCTCTAAAGAGAAAGGAAAGATGAGCTACTGTGATAAAGTCAATAGAAGAGTGAGAATTATTATAGCACATAAAGCATGGGAAGTAGTGAAAGGAGTCCATGGACCTAGGAAATACTCCTTCATTGTTGATTTTGCTCCTTAGTTTCCTAGGGTTACAGTAAGTAACAAAGTATCACAAACTGCATGGCTTAAACAGAAGGAATTTTTGTCTCACAGTTCTGTTGATAAAATCAAGGTGTTGGCAGGGTTGGTTCCTTTTGAGGGTTGTGAGGGAGAATCTCTCCCATGCCCCTCTGCTAGTTACCGGTGGTTTGCTGGTACTCTTTGGCAGTCCTTGGCTTGTAGAAGGATCACCCCAATCTTTGCCTTCATCTTCACATGACATTCTCCCCGCATGCATGTCTCTGTGTCCAAATTTCCTTTTATTTTATTTTATTATTATTATTTTTTTTGCGGTAGGTGGGCCTCTCACTATTGTGGCCTCTCCCGTTGAGGAGCACAGGCTCCGGACGCGCAGGCTCAGCGGCCATGGCTCATGGACCCGGCCGCTCCGCGGCATGTGGGATCTTCCTGGACCGGGGCACGAACCCATGTCCCCTGCATCGGCAGGCAGACTCTCAACCACTGCGCCACCAGGGAAGCCCCAAATTTCCTTTTTTTATAAGGATAACAGTCATATTGAATTAGGGGCTTACCCTACTCCAGTATGACTTCATCTTAACCAATTATAGCAGCAATAACTCTATTTCCAAATAAGGTCACATTCTGAGGTACTGGGGGTCAGCAAGTCAACATATGAATCTGGGAGGAAAACAATTCAGCCCATAACACCCAGAAAGCACTAGTAAGCAAGAAAACGCTGTTCTTCCTTCCGTTTGAATGAATAGTCTACACGTCAATAGTGTGTCTGATAGCAGAGGGCACACAGAATTTAATGTGGAAACTGGGGTTTACTGTGAAGATTCCTATGCTCATCACATACGAAGACATTTAACAACTATGCAAGTGTGCTTGACACTCTATTAGCAGATATTTGATGGCTTGCCAAATATGCAGGTTGGATCATCCTGAAATCAAGCTGCTAACCACAAGGTAATCATATTTCAGTGTATAGAGCTGACTTACCTTGTAGCTGACTTAGAGTCATAAATTATCTACAAAATTTTTCAATATGAGAAAAATACTGGAAACAAGCCATAGTAGGTAAATAATTCATTTAACTTTTATAAGGGCCAAATTGCTTAATCTAGGCATTGTAACCAGATGTAATTGTGGCCAGGTATTGTGAGAAGAAAGTGAATGTGGCCATTCTAAACACTGCCTAGGAATTGTTTCGTGGCTTTTGGGGGCAGGGAGGAGGATGAAACAGACTCTCTGAAAAGAAACCCTCTGCACAGTCCTCCTTCATCTCCAACAACCCAATCCTTTTATATATGTTCAGTGTGAATAAGTCAATCTAACCAGCTCCCAGGCATAAATTTGAAGTTACTGCCTGATAACTTCTGGTATCTGATATCTTCTGCATCTTAGAGCCTCAGTTTAAACTTCCGTTATAACATCCTATATGCATGCAAGTTTATTTTCTGCTGCATTTGACATAGAATCATCTGTGCTCTTTAGAAACATCCATCACCTATTCTAGGAGTTTAAATTCACATCAAAATGTTACGTGAGACATCCACTCAGGGAAAAATTAGAATATGGAGAGGTTTCATGGGAAAGTGCCATGTGAGAGAGGGTTTGGCTGATATACAGGAAATAGACTTGCAGAGATGACAAGAAATGACATTCCAAGGAAAGGAAAGAGAATTATGTGACTGAAGTCAGCGTGTCGTAAGTGGTAGAGCCCAGCCATGGAGCCTGGAGCCCCCTGAGAGTTCCTTGAGGAAAGAAGGAAGCAAACAGGCCCAAGTGGGATGAAAACCCATTGATTGAAAAACCAATCAGAAAAGAAGGGATGGCTGAAGGAAGGGGCTTGAGTCCAAATCCTTCATCTGCAGAGCAGCAGAAATTCAGGCTGGCACCAATATCCAAGAGATCCAATCTGAGGGAAGCAACTTAGATTCCCGGTACAAGGTAGATATCCAAGTCACAGAGGAGGATGGTCTAATGAATTCTGAGAAAGATCCTGAGTGGGAACACTTTTGTGTTATGGTGATGGAGACTCCACACATTCAGATTATGTGGGATAGGAAGTTTCCCTCCTCTGAGTCAGGGTTGGAAAGATGGACCCAAGTTGCTCAAGCTGCCTGAGATGGAACCAAGAGAAACCTTGGGAAAGGGGCATGACAACACCAGTATGCCCAAGTACATGTGAAAAGACAACATCCATCCTCATTGTGGATCACTATCATCATCATCATCATTGCCATTGTCACTAACGCTAAAGGAGCAATTTCCCATTTAGCAGGCACTTTTTTAAGCACTTTACACAATATTAATTCATTTAAACCTTACAAAAATCCTACTTATATCTTTTTTAAAGATGAGGAAACTGAGGTAAAGAGAGGTTAAGTAACTTGCCCAAGATCACCATTTGAAAAGTAGCAGAGCTAGGATTCACACCTGGGTGGTCTTACTCCACAGTCTATGTGAAACCACCATAGCCTGTACTGCTTCCCTGATGGACCAGCAGAACCGCCTGCCTTGACTTCACTGTGGTTTCCTCCCTCCCACCTTTCTGCCTCAAGCCCCTGAATTCCTGCCTCCTTATGTCACCACTTATGCTAACAAACAGTACTCTGGACTTGGTAACAAAGCTAGACAACCTGCATTCTGCAGCCAAAAGGACCAGAAGAGGACAAGAGCAAGGCTGTAAAACAAACTGTGGGCTAGAATGAGAGGCCAACTGAGTGACTAACATAGCCCATTTCTCCTTCCTCTTCACTATAAATGCAGTAAAATCAGTGAAAGAGGCAAAGAGGTCTGCAAACAAATGAATCAGTGCTTTAGCTGTGTATAAACCATGGCATGTTGTCTCCAAGTCTGTCAAGCAACTGTTTTCCTTGCTGGGTATATTAGCCAGCTCAGTCTTCCACAACAAAATAGCACAGACTGGGTGGCTTGTGAGAAATTTATTTCTCACAGTTCTGAAGGCTGGAAGTCCAACATCAAGATATCAGCAGACTGGGTTTCTCTGTGAGCTCCCATCCCTCATGTCTCTTCCTCTTCTTACAAGGACACCTGTCATATCGGATTAGGGCCCCACCCTTCTGACCTCATTTAACCTTAATTATCTCTTTAAAGACCCCATTTCCAAATACAATCACATTTGTGGGTTAGGGCTTCAACATATGAATTGGGGGACGGGAGGGGGACACAGTTCAGACCATAACACTGGACTTAAGTCATGTGTCTACAGAGTTTATAAACCAAGGCTGCCTTTCAGGCATGGGTGAAGGCTCCTATAGATGGAGAGCCCCAGGTGGGTCTGCTCTGCACTGAGGAACTCAGAAGTTGAGGTAATCACACAGGCTCTCAAGCCACTCATAAGTCCAGGCCACGTGGAAAGCCTGGGGTCTTTTGCCACAAGTCCAAATATAAGAGCTCTCCCACACACTCCTAAATACTCCTATGTGTGTATATATATGTATATATATATATATGTGTGTGTGTGTGTATATGTATATATGTGTGTATATATATATATACACATATATCTACATATACACACACACACACATATATATCTACATTATAATACCACTCCATTAATGCGATGACAGGGAAAGGACATAATAGTTTTAATTCTTTTATTTTCATTAAATACATACTGATTGGTATATTTCATAATATGGTACATAAATGTAAAGAAGAAATACAGGAAAAAAATTCTGGTCCCTACCTTCATAAAGTCTGCAGTAGTTCATTGGGGGACACAGTCCTTCTCTAACACATCTGATTTGCAACCAGCAGCAGAAAAAAGTATTAAACAATATTTAAAAAATTATATTGTTCGCAAATACAAAGTACATTTTTTTCTTCATACAATAAAAGTAAACTTTTCTCCTTAACAGGCTTCCGTTTTTACAAGCCTAGAGAGAGAGCAGCAATTTTTAAATACCATTTAATTGATTTAAATGGCATACCACCTGGATTTCACAGCTTTTCTACTTTTGCTTATTCCCGAGGGGTGCCTTAAACCTAGTTGTGAGGTACAGTGACTGGACACAAGAAGGACCTCACAGGAAGTGAGGGCCTTTACAAAGCCAATCTTGTGATGCTAACAAGCCTCTTATCTGTGAGGAATACGGAGCTGCTCTCAATTTTCATTCAGCTTCAGGTCAATCACTGAGCCCATGAAGGTCACTGGAGGGAACTGGTACCACCACTGTGACCATGTTTCCCTCTAAGTAGGAAACTGAAACAAGCAAAATGTCTTTAAGATTCAAGAGTAGATCTAAAGATCTAAAGTCCCCTAGGACTAATAGCAAATAGGTTAACCATGGGGAAAATTGGGGGTAATAAATTATAATGCAGTCAAATGGGGAAGCTAAAGATAATGTAAATTTAAGGTTGGGAAAGTAAACGTAGAATTGTCAGGGAATTCCCAACTTTATGTTCCATATTAGTTCAGCAATTTGACTAGCCTGCAGGAATGGTTTAGCAATATGGTCACTTTACAAATGTAAATCATCCTAATTTAATTTTTCTGAGCTGGATTCCTTTTAACTGACCTGTTCGATGCTTACCTCTCCCCATTCCAAACCACTACATACATGTTGATGTCACAGTAGTCTTCCAAAAGAGGGTGTCCAATCACACTACTTCAGAGCTGCCTCTAACACATATAGCATCCTTAAGCAAATAGAAAAATGGCACCCTCTCCTCAAGTTGAAAGTAAAAAAAAAAAAAAAGTGTGTGTGTGTGTGTACGTGTGTAAATTAGTGTACGAATGCGCAAGCTGAACAGCTTGCCATAGCCATACTCTCACCTGCTCACATGGCCCCCAGTACCAAGAATTCACTGGCAGTATGCATAGTAGATGCCCATGTGCATGGCTATACACACACTGCAACCTCAAGGTGAGATGCTATGGCAGGTACAGAGGTTGGTAGGGTGGAAATCAGGCCACCAAGATCAGTCGATGAGAGGAACACCAAGTGCTGTCAGACTGGGTACAGTGCATGCCAGCAGATACATGAGGGCGTCTATTGGAAGAGTCTTTCCTGCAGCCGCTGGCACTCAGCTGAGAGTCTTGAATCTCCACCCCTGGACCACCTGCTCTCCAGTAAGTTACTACAGTGGCTCTCAATGTGTGGCAGGGGGCCTTGAAGATTCCCAGAGTGCTTTCAAGGGACCACAGGTTCAAAGTATTTTCATAGTAATATTAAGGCATGTTTTTCATTCTTAGTCATTTCATGAGTGTACGGTGGAGATTTCCAGAGGCTACACCACATGTGATGACCTCATCGCTACGGAATACGTGCTCCTGTCTTATAAAAGTTTCACAGTGTTAATTTCTTATAGAGTAAATGTCAAAAGATATAACTCACACAAACAAAAGCTTTTTGGAATCCTCAATTATTTTAAGAGTGTAAAGAGATCAAAAGGTTGTGAACCAGTGAGTGAGTCGATGTCTACAGTGTGACCCGCACCCCCTAAGAAGTAGCAGCCACAGGTGGTGTCATGATCACTGCCCTGTTGCTCAAAAGCTGTACGGGTTCAGGAGCAGTGAGGCAGCGTGGAACCATCCTGGTTTTGCAGACAGGTCTATTTCAAACCCTAGCTGATCCGTGATTAGCTTATGTGACCTAGTCATGTTACTTAATCTTTCTGAATATAAGGACCTGTATGTAGGTGCAGCATTTTAAATCCTCCCCATTCTCCATCTATCACTCTGAGATTCTCAACCAAAAGAAACATACCCACAAGAACCAGTAGCAAAATAAGGAACAAATAGCAATTTTATCAAAGTTGGACAAGGGCTCCAAACCCCAACTCTGTTAAAAGGTGGATTGGAGAAGAAAGGGAGGAGTTCAAGCAAGACTTCCTCCCCCTGTTACCTGAACTCGAGAATGACCGGCTGTCTGAGCAGACTCCTAGTCTGTTCACCAAGCTACCTGGACAGCCTGCCCAGCCTGCCTTACCCACACAGGCACAGGGGACAAGCCCGTGGGTGCAGAGTATAGAAAGAGAAGGTACAGAGAGCAGCAGAAAGCATTTCAGAGTCCTATAATTCTGCCCCTGGGGAAGTGTGACCCAAGGAATATTTCAGACACTGACCATTGAGATTAGATATTTTCCCTTCAACAAGGAGCAGTGAGTAGTAGATGAGAGGTAAAAATACTAAGATAGCAATGGAAGGACCTCCTACTCCATAAAGATTATAACACCTCATGACCTGGCACACATCAGTCACTCGAGAATGGTAATTAATAATAGCATATGCTGGGGTTAATAGGAAAAGAGTCTGAAAAACAAGACACCTGAAACTTTTATAGCCTCTGTTTTCCACCCCTATTTATGGGAGCATAAGGGACATGGAAGCTAAAACGTCCCACCTTCCCCCAAAGCAGGTGTCCCTTTGCTGTGTTCCTCCAGCCCCCCTGATCATGCATTTGAAGTTCTAGGTGCTCCACCTGCTTTGAGGCTTCCAATTCAGTGGAATGGCAGCTCTTTTGACTTGAAAGTTCTACTGCAAGGTCCAACACAGTGGTCACTTCATGATACACAAAGATAATCATGACTTCCAGATTATTTGCCAAAAACAAAACAAAATAAAAACAGTGACTACTACCTCCTGTTATTAGCATGTCCTTAGTGTGGTAACTGAAGAGCCAGGTAAAGATGTGAGACATACAGAATCCACTTAAATACCTATGTGCCCCAGACCTTCCAGTTAGAGGAGATGAAGAAAAGAATTAAGGATAGACTCAAACCTCAAACTGGTTAACTGATTTCCGTCTAGTGATAAAGCAACCTGGGTAGGAGTTATAGAATTTCATCTACCCACATCAAACAATAAGGTTGAAACATGTCGCATAAGAAATAAAAAGGTCTTAACGTGGACTCCAGGCACTTAGGCTGCAAAAAAAAAAAAAAAAAAATGGCATTGATGGATGTGTCTTGGGCGAGACTCAACGTGGCCATAAGGAAAACCTCCCTGAATGCCTGCAGCCCCGGATCCAAATCTCTGGACAATTAGCCTTCTCAGTTAGCTGAGAAGTAACTCCAATTTGCTCAGGATGGTGACCCTGTCCTCGGTGGGTAAGGGTTTTTTAATTCTCAGAAGATTGAGAAAGAAATAGAGATGACAAAGTAATCAAGTCCATGGTATCAATATTTTTAAATTGCTTAGAACATCTGGTACATCAAAGCAACTGACAGATTAAAATATGGAACCAAATAAAATATGTAATGGAATAATTGATTTTTAGACTTATGGTTCAAGTTAAAAGGTATAAATGGATTTGCCTATGTGTGTATACACTATCAGAATATATTTTCAAAACTTGAGAATTACAATATTTATAAATTTTATTTATTAAATTAACAAGAGCATTTTAAGTACTTTAAAGTCATTTACTTGTTATATTCTTAAGAATATCAAATCCATTAAAGTTTAAAATATTTAAAGGACTATAATTAATCAAGTTATTAATAAATTCTTAAAGTCACTGGTAGCATTTACTAGATTTATAAATAGAATAATAGTAATTAGGAATTGAATGTAATCGTTAAATTTAAAATTTTTTTAGTTTATAATTTTAATATATCAAATTCTCACTTTAAAGACAGAAGTACCTGCAAATACTCTTTTCTGTGAATGACATCAGCCCCCAATACTACTAAAATACAAATGCCATTTCTGATTCTGTGTTTCCTTTGACTCTGGGCTCTTGGCATTTCGTCTTTTGCAGAACATAACCCTGATCCATAAAGAACCAGCTGTCTTCAGAACAAGGAAGAATCATTTACATGTCAAATGTGAATCTATTTCCTTACTATATTTAATCTCCAAAAATGGCCTCATAAAATAATAAAAGTCCCAGTTCAAACTAGCATTTGATACTTCATTCCATTACCAAAAACCGTTACTACAGGGGCTTCCCTGGTGGCGCAGTGGTTGAGAGTCCGCCTGCCGATGAAGGGGACACGGGTTCGTGCCCCGGTCCAGGAGGATCCCACATGCCGCGGAGCAGCTGGGCCCGTGCGCCATGGCTGCTGAGCCTGCGCGTCTGGAACCTGTGCTCCGCAATGGGAGAGGCCACAACAGTGAGAGGCCCGCATACCGCAAAAAAAAACAAAAACAAAAAAAACGTTACTACATAATTTATTGGCCTACAGAAAGGAAACGCCTTTTCTGTTTGGTTTTCAGCTCTCAGTAGATCAAGTTCTAGTTGTCTGTATCTCCATCAATATTAATCAAAATTACACAGAGACTCCCTCCCTGACTACGTAATTTTCTAGAAAGATTAAAACACACGGTTGCAGAATCAATTGTAAGTATTTACAAACTGGGTTCTATTGAAGTGTGGCTGACAAAAGACAGAACCGAGAGAAAAGGAGGAAAGGTGCAGAATGTGGTAGAAACGGTAACATCATAAGGTGAGGGGTCAAGAGATATAATTGAGATATTCCTGAAACATGAAGAATCAGAAATAGAGCTTTAGGTATATTACTTAAAGTTATAAAAGTTAACCAATAAAAGAACTATAAGTATAAATTATATACATATATAAGGATACACACCTGTATGTTTTTGTGCATGTATGTATCTAAAAACAGTAGGAAGAGGATAGGAGAAATGAATAGGTTTAAACCTTTTAAACCTATTTAAACCTTTTAAAGAAGGTTTAAGCAACCTTCTTTCAAATCAAAGAGAAATTATATATATTATGTATAATAAACATATACTATACACCATTAATATAAATCAAAAAATATGATCTGGCACACACTACCTGGAACATCACTGTTCAATACAGTAGCCACCAGCCACATGTGGCTATTGAACATTTAAAATGTGTCTAATGCAAATTGAAATGTGCTTCAAGTATGTTACACCACAAATTTTGAAAACGATATAAAATATCTCATTAATATATTATATGGTGAAATGATAACATTTTGGATATACTAGGTTAAATAAAATGTATTATTAAAATAAGCTTTATATGTGCACTTTTAATTTTTTAATGTGGCTACTAGATCATTTAGAATTATAGACATGGCTCACATTATATCTCTATTAGGACGGCTTTAGAGTTTTGATATTAAACATCAGTAGAATTGAAAATACAAATAAAGGAGTTGGCCTCAGGGAAACACAAGTGAGGGAAAGAGACACATGAGGCGGAAGCCAATTGCTTTTTACCAGAAACTCTTCTATACAATTTGAATTATCTTAGGCATACATTACTTTGCAGAGACTTTGAAATGTTTAAACAAATTTAAAATGAAAGGGAGAAAATAATGAGGTCACAGATAACGGTTTAAAAAAAAATAGAGATGGAAGAGCACAGGGTGGTGGGGAAGGAGGGAATGTAGCTGGACAATGTCCATATGCAGGATGGGATCACAAGGCCACTTTATGGGTCAGTGTGACAGCATTAGGTATCATTGTGGGCAGGTCTGTCCACAGCTTTCATGAACAAAACATATTCACCGCTTCTTACTAAAGATCATCCTGGTCTCCAGTCCTCACTTTTATAATGACTGGTAGGAATACCCTTCTCTCGCCCCACAGCCTGACAGCCAAAGCATCCTCAGCACTGCTGTAAAAATCATCATGTCTTTTCCAATTTCCTGATGGCTCCTTGGCCCCCAAAGTGATCTTGAGGTCCCAAGTCAACACGTCCCTCCTATAACCCCATTTTCTTTACCAACAGGAAATTCAGTGTTTCCAAAAGTGTCTTCCTTCATCAAACTCTCAGTTGCAGCTAGTTAAGTGTATCTACCTCTGAGTCCATAAGATTTGGACCTTTTAATGCTTTCTCACACGGTAAACACAGTATCCCAGTGCCTAAGATAGTAAGAAGGTCAATCCATACAGTAAACACATTCCTGCAACAAAATGTTTTTGAGGACCTGCTTGTACTGAGCTCTGTTCTAGGTACGAAGGATAGCAACGAGCAAAAAAAAAAAAACATCCTCTGCACTCTTGGAACTTACATTATAGTGGGAGAGACAAATAACAAACAAGTAAAAGAATATACACACAATACAATGCTGAGTGATTATAAGTGCTGTTTTATATTTTTATCATTGTATAAGAAAAATATGCAGATTGATGGGATAGACGGTGATGGGGTTGGACAAGGAGGTGACTATTTTAGAGAATTCCTTCTGAGCAAGTGATATGGAAGGAACTCCTTGGATAATGGAAAGGGTTTGGCTATGCAAAAATCTGGGAGAAAGGGAAAAGATGTTCCATGTAGGGAATGGCAATGGCAAAGGGCTTCAGATGGGAATGTACTCAATGGTCCAAAACAGCAAGAAGACGTGGGGATGGAGAAGAGTGAGTGAGGAGGAGAGGGAGGAAGATGAGGTACAGAGACAGCCCACCTCCTATCTTATAGGCCCTTGTGGGCCCCGGTAAAGACTTTAGATTTTATTCCAAATAGGATGAACTCTACCAGAAGATTTGGAGCAGAGAATGAATTTGCAGGACTTTTGACTTCCTAATTTTCTTGTGGAATTATAATCAATAGATCCTTCCCACTTTTCTTTCTCCACTCTTAATGATAGTGAAATGAAAGAATTAAATCAGAATTCTTTATTCACCGTAAATGTGGATCACCCTGGACCAACAGATAACTATTTGTAGGGTGGTGTTCACTCTCCACAAGGCTCTATGCCCTTTGCAGGGGAATTTAAGTTTCATATCTAATTTCTTGAGTTAACAAATATTTATTGAGCTCTTTCTATAGACTAGCCCTGTGCTACCACCTGTGATAGTGGTAAGATTATCCTATTCCATATTTGAACAAACAGGCCTGGAGATTAAATGACTTGTCTAAGATTTTAAGCCAATAAATGACAGAACCTAGATTTACACCCAGCTTTCCTGAATGCAAAGCTCCACCTCAAATTGTCTTTTTTTATAGCCCTCTTATCAGCCATAATGAATTTTTCTAGCACTTTAAAAGACAAACATCAAAATGAATAATCTAGGGCTTCCCTGGTGGCGCAGTGGTTGAGAGTCCGCCTGCCGATGCAGGGGACACGGGTTCGTGCCCTGGTCGACAACGGGAGAGGCCACAACAGTGAGAGGCCCGCGTACCGCAAAAAAAAAAAAAAGAATGATCTACTTGGAGGTAAATAATGGTAACTGCTGTCAGCTTCTGACAGTAAAATAGAGATTCAGCAAATAGAATAATTTGATAGCAATTATGCAACTTGGTAGTGGCCAAGCTGGGATAATTATTAGATTTTCCCAAATGCTCCCATTGTTAGCCAGCCCCGTCTTTGAAATTCAAAAGCAGAAAGACATAAATTAAACCTAAGAATGAATACAGATTTCAAAGTAATAAAGGTTAATTAAGCTCTAGACATGCTCCCCCCCCCAAAAAAAACTGCACAGCATCTGCAAAAATGAGAATATTCAAAGAATGCTTCCAAAGTAGAGATGTGGAGGAGCATATTATGAAGTAGAGGCAGCAACTGAGTGGGTGGATGGGCGTGGATGAGCAGGAAGCCTGGTACCATCCCAGGCGAGCACATTGATTCTACTGAGTAATTAAGGTTCCTACCGATTAGTCATTACAAACTGTTTCCCAGGAGAAACTGTACTTTAAATTGAAACTGTATTTATCTTGTGCTTTGCCTGTGATTCCTCAATAAGATTTGTGTCATATTGATCGGGATACATCAATCCTGAAAAAAGCTGGTGAAAAAAATGTATGATGTTTTTATTGACTTATAAAAATAATATATCGTATATGGCTATTCATACCACTCCGTTCAAGCAATGTCACTGCAGTAAATGGAGGAGAAAATGCTATTACAGCAGTACATGCTTTAACGCACTAATATTTTCCTTTCGATTTTAAGCTATACTGGAAAACAAACTGGACCCTTCAGGAATCATTTGTTTTAGCCTTTGAAAAGAGGACTGATTTTTTTTTAACATCTTTATTGGAGTATAATTGCTTTACAATGGTGTGTTAGTTTCTGCTGTATAACAAAGTGAATCAGCTATACATATACATATATCCCCATATCTCCTCCCTCTTGTGTCTCCCTCCCATCCTCCCTATCCCACGCTTCTAGGTGGTCACAAAGCACCGAGCTGATCTCCCTGAAAAGCACTGATTTTTAACACTGAAGCATATAATCAACTTTTAGAAACATTCAAATCAAAATGATCTCTGAAAGGCAATTTGTCGGTATTTCATTTGTCCAACCTCTGAATATTAAATTGTTTAAGTTTTTTCCCAATCTTCTATCTCACATATAAAGTCATTTCCTTTAGAATTATGTCATCATTTTAAAATTGCCAACTTACCATGTTTTATTTTATTTACCATGTTTTATTTATATTACCGTGTTTTATTTCCTATTCCAGTTACAAAATTAAAATACCTATGTAATAAGGTATAGAATTAAGGAGTATTTTAAAATTTTAATTGCATAATTAAAATGATAATGGCTTTGATGTAAAAAATAATTATGGAATTAAGAACTGAACTAAATGACTCAGAGATTAAGTCTCCTTGTACCTTTTGATATTGTCATCCCCAACACACGGCCTTTCCGAGAATGTGGAAGACTGCGCAGTGGGTTTTACGGCCAGGCCTACAAACAGCACACATTACTCCCAACCATATTTCACTGGACAAAACCCAGGTACTAAAAAAAAAAAAAAAAAACCCAGGTACTTGGCACCAAACCAAATGCAAGGGATAATGGTCAATGCAGTTTTTCTGAGTGCCCAGGAAAAGGAAATGGGACTTATTAACATCTAGTAAGTCTCTAATACAAAGAAAAAAGTTAAAGTTAAATTATACAATGGTAAGGTACTCAGATTTCCTTCTATAACTTCTAAAAGTAGTTCAAAGCATTATCCCAGAATTCATTTAAATGTATACTTTTTTTTTAGCCTTATGAAGAAAATTCATGAGCAGTTGGCACCACCCCAAAAAAAGCCTTTACTGCTGGTATTCTGAAATATAAGCAAAACTCTGAATCTCTGGCTCACTCATCTCAGGAAGCAGTTTTTTAAAAGCTGATGAAGATAAAGTCCTGGATACATCAAACTTGTCTAGTACCAACTCAAGCCCAACCTCCAACAGTGAACTGCCACCTCACTCTCAACTCCGATTCTATGGTTAAATTTAGAGAATAGCACTTTATATATCCAACTATGCTGCTGAGTTCTAGGTCCATAGGAACATTCTAGAAAAAAACTGAAATATATGCTGACTCTATGATGTCCTTCGATACACTTAGCAGAAAGGAAGAAAAGTCCCAGATGGAGGTACAAAGACCAACAGGACTGTGAATGGTGGGCACAAAACAGCGCTGAATTTCTACCCTTGGGCCTACTTTCAGATTCTGAATCAATTCAATGCCTGTGCCCAGATTAGTAACAGTGCTTTGTGGAGAACGGAAACAGGTAGCTAATTACAACTTTTATAACAAAATGTGCAATGCCATAATGGATGCTTCCTCTTCAAGTAATGAGTCCCCCCTCACTAGAAGGATTCCAACAGTGAGAGTATGACTGTCTGATGGAATGCCATAAAGGCTTCATCATTGAGTATAAAGCCTAAATGATACCAACCAAGGCTCAGATTTCAAGATTTCATGCACTTAAACCCCTCTGCTATTTAAAAAAAAAAAAAAAAAAAAAGTGATTATGTACCGAGCCACATCTCCAGCTCTGTGTCATCAGTGTCCTTGATTCAACAATTATGTATGAAAGGGAAAAAAATGATCTTAAACTACAACCTAATTCAGTGTTTTGTTTCTCTTTCTTCAAATTGTTTTACTAGCCACCACTTTCTTATAATAAACAAATCCAGAGTATTCCATTTAAGTCATTTTTAACTCAAAATAACATTCAGTTTTGCCACCCAAGGGGTATCAAAGGTAATTTATACAGAGAGATGGATATAGAAAATGAAAGTACATGACAGACCTAGAGTCTGTTATACAGAGTGAAGTAAGTCAGAAAGAGAAAAACAAATATTGTATATTAACACATATAGGTAGAATCTAGAAAAATGGTACAGATGTACATATTTGCAGGGCAGGAATAGAAATGCAGACGTAGAGAAGGGACATGTGGACACAGCGGGGAAGGGGAGAGTGGGATGAACTGGCAGATTAGGTTTGACATAAATACACTACCATGTGTAAAATAGATAGCTCGTGGGAACCTGCTGTGTAGCACAGGGAGCTCAGCTTGGTGTTCTGTGATGACCTAGATGAGGTGATGGCAGGGTTGGGGAGGGCGGGTGGGGAGGTCCAAGAGGGAGGGGATATATGTATACATATAGCAGATTCACTTCATTGTACAGCAGAAACTAACACAACATTGTAAAGCAATTATACTCCAGTAAAAAAAGAAAGAAAAGAAAATGAAAGTACAAGTATAGTAAACCATACTTCCAGAGGTATGGTTTTCAAAACTTATGCTTAAAGATCCAAGATTACTGATTTTTTTTAAATCTGGGTATATGGTTATACCATAATTATATGGTATACATACATATGTAAGTACCCAGTGTACCATAGATTGAATCATCAGGTTTTTAATGGTTAAACCAAGTTAAAACTAGAAATGATAGAAAACCTTGATCTCAAATAAAAAGACCAACAAGCTCAAAAGCCTAGGGACTAGTTCTTGTTAGCATCATTGGAATTAATAATTCCAAGAGGGAAAAATACAGCCATGACAGTAAATTAAACTTGGTGTTTCTTGCTGACTAAACTCTGCATGTTGCCGTTAAAAATGCTTGTTTCTTATCTAGCAAAACATCTGCTTTTTGATGCTAAAAGCGGGATCCTGAGGGAAGAAGTGATCTTTCCCAAGGCAACTTGATTAATAGTAGGCTTCCAAATTTTAACTAAAAGACATTTTGATGAAGCCAGCAGTACTGAATAATTGTTTCCACAAATAATCTTGATATATATTTCCTTTCCCTCCAGGATTTTAGACAGTGGGACTCTGAGATGCACTGTTTATCTGCTGCACAGCTTTTGCTCCTATAGGTAACCCACAAGTCAGTGGTGCTCAATGACTACCCACACACCTAGGCCATGTGCTTCACAACATCTTTCACTCACTGGTTTCTAGAGGAGAAATCATCTGAATGTGGAGAAATAATAAACAAACAGACATAACATTTAAAACTAGGACCAAAATGTTACTCCCAGGAGTTAATTTTATTGCAATAAAGTGAAAATGCAAGAATAAAACTGTATTCTCAAATACACAGAGGTGGGCAATTGAGAGCTGCACAAGATATAAAAATTATTGTTGATAGTGAATAAGCTTTATGCAAGGTGAGGAGAAGATACAAAGGACAAAGCAAGGCTTTTAAAAATAAGGTAGAGCTGATGGTGGCTTGAATACATAAAATAAGCCCTTAGAACACATCAGAGAAGGTAACAACAGAAAAGAGAGATACAGAGGAGAAAAGGAAATGGGGGTTGGGAGCGGAGGAGATAGAAAGTCTGTGGAATGACAAGACCTGAATTCACGTCCCTGACCCCTCCTGGCCATGTGATCTTGAGCGATTCTCATCACCATCATCATTATCATCGTCATAACAAGCTATCACTTATAGAGAACTTAAAACAAACTCAGCCCTTTACACAGATTATAGATTATCTCCTTTAATCCTCACTGCAGCTTTATAAGCCAGATCCTATTATCCCCACTTTATAGACAGAGAAACAGATTCAGAAAACTTGTATCATCATCCCAAGGCTTTACAATTAGTAGATATCAGAACCACGGGTTTTCCCTGGCTTGAAAGCCTATGTATAATTTGAAAGCATCCACCCTTTTCACAATGGTGGGACACCTCCTCCTAAATGTAACCTCTCAGAACCTCAGTCTCTTCATCTAGAAAGGGATTATTATAATTCCTTCTATAGTCACGTGACAATGTGTATCTGTTGTCTTTTGCCACAGTAACCTAATCTGTTATTTCTCCTGGGTCCATGAGGAGGCTAGGCAGTCTGCTGAACTTGGCTGGACTAGATGGGACAGTTTTAATGGTCTGAGCGTGTGCCTGGTGGTCAGCTGGTTGTTGGTGATATAGCACGGCATCACTGGGATAACTAGCTCTGTTCCCTGTGGCCTCTCATCTCTAATAGGCAAGTCCAGGTTTGTTCTCATTACAGAGACAGAGAAAGCATACAAGTCCTCTTGTGTCCTAGGGTCAGAACTGACACTACATCCCTTACACCATATTCTGTTAGCTAAGTAAATCACAAGACCAGCCTAGATTCAAGGATTGGGGAAACAGACTCCAAAATCACACTTCAAAGGGCATGTATACATGGAAGAGTGAAGAAATAGGGCCATTCTGCCATCACTCTATCATAGGATATATGTAAATATGCTTTATAAACTACAAACTGCCACACCACTGGCTCCCTATCTAAAACCCACTCTTCCTGAAAAGCACCAGCCCCTGCCACCAATTCAAGGACAACTTGTTTTCATAGCTGTCATCTCTTCCAGCTGAGCTTGTGGAAAAGAGCTAGACAAAACCATATAAGGAGAATTAGTGTATCAGGTTTTTCTTATGGTCTCTAAATTCACATAAGATTTTTCCCTATGCCCTTACCCAAGACTCCATCCACACTTCTATTAAATTGGAAATTTTTCCAGAATTAAAAAATCAAGGAAAATAATTTCCAAGCTTGGTGTTATTTATTCTTGGCCTTTCTGAAATTGTACATTCCATCAATTTTGTTACTGGAGTATCATGCTTTCTTCCTAAGGTAAAATCCCAAATGTTAAATCCCAAATTCATAGTTAAAATGCTTTAAAACCACACTCTATGGGTCCCTAAGAGTCACAGTCTGGGAGGGCATCAAACCAGCAGTGGGATTCTTATTAAGCCATGAAATTTACTGTGATTTGGACAAAAAGCTGCTGTAACCAGAAACTCCAAAGATTATCTCTTTTCTGTCTCAGAAATATTTTTATATATTTTTAAGTCCCCCATGAACCACAATCAGATGAGCCTGCACAAGGATGTCCACCTGATCATGTATGTTGAAATGGAGCAGGACCCTATAGTCCTTTCCCCCATGTCCTCCGCCTGCCTTCTGTCTATGAAAAAACTTTGGCCAAAGAATAAGTTTAGTCAGAGGAGTGAGAAAATGTAGAAACAAAGGAAAACGGTCAAAGGAGACCAAATAATAATACAGTCATTAAGCAAAGTCAAGGACCTTTAGTTCCTTCTCAAGGGCTATAGATAATATTCTGAGCCATAACCTGTGAGCTGTTTTGTACATACTGAAACCCTCACCAGATGGAAGAAGTTAACTACATGATGACCAAACTGTAGCCATGACATAAGCTGCCACAATTATGAGAACTGGCCTCAAAGAAATGGGAACAAACCAATCCTGGAACTGAAGGTTAACTGTGCTTGAAACAATCAAGATGACGCTGGTCAGACCACCAATGACCAACTTCAAGATGACTGTCAGAGCTGACTGTGCTGTTTCTACATGTAGCCCCCTCCCTCCACCTATAAAAGCTCTTGCCCACTGATAGTCAGTGGTGGGGAGTCGCCCTTTGGACAGAAGTCCGCCCTCCCCTCCGGTTGCTGGCATCCAAAATAAAGCAAACTTTCCTTTCCACCAATCTTGCCTCTTTATTGGCTTTTGAGCAGCGAACAGCCAGACCCCACTTTTGGTTACACTGTAACCTCTCTAGGCCAGTGGTTCTCAACCCTGGCCCACTGTACATTCAAATCACCTGGGGAGCTTTTTAAAAATCCCCATGCCCAAGTCACACCCCAGAACAATCAAATCAGAAGCACTAGGGAAGAGACAGCATTTTTTTCAAACTCCCCAAATGATTCCAATGTATCCCCAAGGTTGGGAACCACCGCATGGGGCCCTTACCTTCCGTGCCTATGAATGGAAGGCATTGCACTAGATTCTAATTTGTACTAGGATTGCAATTCTATTTCTCTCTTTGAATTGTTAGCAAAATAGCTTGGCTATTTCTGATCCAACCATTTTTAAACAGTATGGAGTAGGAAGAGGTTTTGGAGTCCAAGGTGCAGTTAAATCCTTGGTCAGTTCCTTATTAGGTACATGACTTGGAGCAACTTATTTAACCTCCTTAAGCTTCTCTGAGCCTTGATTTCCTCCTAAGGCAAATGGTGTAATAATTCCTACCAATAAGGTCTTTAAAGATGAAGTAAGATTAAGTATATAAAAAGCCCCTATAGTATACAATCAATAAATATCCATTTCTTTTCCCCTTTGCCTAAGGATTCTTGAACAAGCTGCTCCGGACCGGCTCACCACAAAAGCAAAGAACTAAAAATGACTGCAGAGCAAGGCAATAACACCATTACAGCTACACAGCAGCAAAATCATCTCTGGATAGTAGAATTGTTTTCTTTGCTAATCATAAGTCTCCTGGACAGGTCTGCAAATATAATTCTGCACAAAGGAGTATTGTTAAATTTCTGTCGTTTTTTTAAGAAGCCTGGTGCCTCAAAGCAAATGAACCTCTCCCCACTTTTTTTTTTTTTTTTTTTTTTTTTGGTTTCTGCATCGGTAACAAATAAGAGATGCATTTAGATTTTCCCAAAATGTATTTTTAAATCATGAAACCTATTTTCTTGGTTCTGACTCATTTCCCAATGACAGAAAATCTTTATAAATTAAGATTGAACAGGAGCAAAGCAGGAATTGTAAGAATATTATTGATCACTGATACGTCACCAAATGTCATACCTTTAAATGGTCATTTCAAAATGATCAACCTCTGTGGAAATCTGTCCACCCTTGGCAGCCCCTCACCATGCAATTTAGGACAGGTCTTGGCTGCCCCCATCCTCAACCTGGTTCAGATAAACTGCCCTAAATTCTAGCATGGCACCCCATAGTGGTGATTAATTATGTGTTGACACTCACTGCTTTCCTTGTCTTCATTTTGTTTCTTAATAAAATCAAAAGATTTTTTTAAATAATATGCTTAATTTCCATGGAACAGGGAATACCTAGCCAATATTTATTTATTTATTTATTTATTTTTTGCGGTATGCGGGCCTCTCACTGTTGTGGCCTCCCCCGTTGCGGAGCACAGGCTCCGGACGCGCAGGCTCAGCGGCCATGGCTCACGGGCCCAGCCGCTCCGCGGCATATGGGATCCTCCCAGACCGGGGCACGAACCCGTATCCCCTGCATCGGCAGGCGGACTCTCAACCACTTGCGCCACCAGGGAGGCCCCCTAGCCAATATTTAAGCCAGTGCAAAATAGGATAGTTTTGATCAGAAATGCTGAGTTGTTAGTGAATGTTGTATTTCTCCTCGATCTTCTATCTCAGTGAAACTGGGTGCTTATCACCACTTAAATCTTACATATCTATTTGTTTATATATTTACTGAATGTCTCTGCCTTCTAGGTCATAGGTCTACAAACTGGTCCATGGGCCAAATCAGGCCCATCATCTGTTTTTGTAAATAAAGGGGTTATTTACATAGTCACACCCACTCATTTGCATATTGCCTGAGGCTGCTTTCCCATTACAAAGGCAGAATTGAGTAGTTGTGACAGACACTGGTCTGAAAAGCCAAAAATATTTACTATCTGGCCTTTTACAGAAAAAAGTTTGCCAAGCCCTGTTCTAAACTCTAGGCTTCCTAAGAACAGGGATTTTTCTATAAATTCAGTGACTTGCACAAAGTAAGTGTTCAATGAACATTCATTGCATAAATAAATCATGTTAAATAAGTTTATCATCTCAGCCACAAAGCTACTTTTCCGGTGCAGGTCTTCAGAAAGAGAAAAAGCAGATGTGCCTTATTTACAGATTTAAAAACCTGGAGAGATTCTAAACATGAACAAATCCCTAATTTTTCAGCTGAGGAAACTGAGGCCCAGAGAGCTGACATGAGTCTCCCAAGGTCAGTCCAAGGAGAGGCAAGAACTACTCCAGCAGCACATTTGTTTTCCCTTTAATTAATAAGGCACTCTGTGAAGTCAGCCTGTTCCCAGGAGGGCCAAGGGTTTGAACACAACATGCATGCAATAATAATTACACTTGTTTGGAACTTTCAATTCTGACTTATTCCCTGAAGTTCTTTAAATGCTCACCGCCCCAACACATTTTCATAAATTTGGTTCGGGAATGATATGCATGCATTAAAGAACCCAAAGTACAGCTTTACAACAAACTTTGTTCATTAAACTGATGCCCAGAGAAAGTTCCAGTGCCCACTGAGTGATTATGCCATCCACCACCTATCTGTTTGGACAAAAAGTCACCCAGATCTGATATCCCAAAGTACTGGTTTGAATATTTTAAGGCATCCACCTACTCCCTGAAGTGCAAGGGAAAGAATAATTGAATTCTGCCAAGTCACGCTAAAAAGTAGACAAGGATTGCCCAGCACAGCTCAATTTCTCTGTCTCTTGCCAGTACTGGCTGAGAAAGAAATGCTGGGTGGTTTCATGTCTCCAATGCACTAAAGCAATTTTTCTTATATCACCATTTATTTTTTCCTCCCAAAGTTCTTTATAATTCAGTCCCATAAAAGAAGGATCAGAGACAGAAATAAATCAGGGAACAGAAACACGTTAGGTCTGCAAGGCCTGGAACCCACAGTCCAGCTCATTTCACTTACTTGGCAACCATCAGTTAGACCCCTAGTCTGCCAGGCACTGTGCAGGGAAACAAAAAGGCATTAGACACAGTCCCTGGGCCCCAGAAAGAGGGACATTTCATATGGGAGACACACAAGGAGAGGATTACAGCACCATGAGGTGGGTCTTGTGAGTTGACGAGGTAAGCCCAGGGTGCAGTGGAGGACACTGAGGGATACCAAGGCAAGACTATCCCAAGGTCAAGTTAAGAGTTAGCCAGATGCAAAGGGAGGGAGGGGAGGAGGGACAAACTCCATGATCATGAAGTATCTGCTCAAAGACAAGGAAGTAAGAGAGAAGAGGACATATTTGAGTGGAAACAATCTAGTATATCTGGAGCCTCTAATAGGAAGTAAGCCTGGAACAGAAGGCTTGGACCTTTAAACTTCAACAATGCACACCCTACAAAAAGCATCCACTCTAAGCCCAGTCTTTCCTGGGTACTGGGCTAGACACCAAGTCATGTCTTTAAGGGAAAAAAGGTATTCTCAAGGTTACTCTTCTGTAGAACAGGGAACTCAGTGGCCTTCCGGCTTTAATCTTCCATCCAATTTTATTCCAATAACCTAAACAGAAATCGTCTGCTCTTGATTTGAACACTTCCAGTGACATGGAACTTACTGCCTCAGAAAGCAGCTTATAAGAAAGTATTTTTATGTCCAGTTAGAAACTGCTTCCTGACTTCAGTAAGAAAGTGGCCAACAACTTTTCCCTGAAGAAAGTCTCAAATCACAGTAAACAGAGCCCAAAGGTTTATTTTATTTTATTTTATTTTTTTGGTTGCATTGGATCTTAGTTGCTGTGCACAAGCTTTTCTCTAGTTGCGGCGAGCAGGGGCTACTCGTCGTTGTGGTGCATGGGCTTCTCATTGCGGGGGCTTCTCTTGTTGCGGAGCACAGGCTCTAGGCGCATGGGCTTCAGTACTTGCAGCACATGGGCTCAGTAGTTGTGGCACGCGGGCCCTAGAGCGCACTGGCTTTAGTAGTTGTGGTGCATGGGCTCAGTAGTTGTGGCTCACGGGCTCTAGAGTGCAGGCTCAGTAGTTGTGGCACATGGACTTAGTTGCTCTGTGGCATGTGGGATCTTCCCGGACCAGGGATCAAACCCTCAGGCGGATTCTTAACCACTGTGCCACCAAGGAAGTCCCAGCCCAAAGGTTTAGAACTTTATACGGTCTTAACTAGATTAACACAGTGTTTAATATCCCACCTCCCACATTCCAAGGTGCAGTTTATTTCTATCTCCCCAAGAACCCCAGGCCATGCCAGGACCAGAGTTCTTCTGAATCAGGGCACATCTCCAAGGGGGACTGAGCATCTGAACCCTGAACATCTAGACCCAAGGAACAAAGAAGGCCAGGGAAACAAAAACAAAAAAAACCCAACAGATCCTGAACCAAGCAAAATACAGAAGCCAAAGCACATAGCTCCATGGATAGGAGCTAAAGAGAGAAAGCTGGAATCAGGCAGACAAGTCCTGGAGGAAGCACAGTCATGTTGCAGTGGTTCAGGTTCATGACTCAGATTCACAGGGTATTAAGAGAAGCCTGTACAATACGACGGAGACAACCATAAAGGTACTTTAACTTAAGTATAAGAAGGGAATAGGTGCAATCCCAGAGTCATAAAATATGTTAGTTTCAGGGAGAAGGCAGAATTACTCAAATCCTATTTTGCTTTCCTCTTTGCTGCTGAGAAAATGATGCTGACTCTGCAGAGCAGAATACCCATCGTCAATGAAGACAGAAAGCCAGGGATGGATGAGAAGACAGTAAAATCCCACAAGTACGGCTTTACATTTATTCAAGGCCCTGACCCAGATTAATTGATTCCAAGACACTGAAAGAACTGCAGGTGTTCTCAGAGCCCCAGAGCTGCAAATCTGTTCTAACTCATGGACAAGGAGAGCCAAAGACTGAAGCTAAACTAATACCATCTCAGTTACCAAAAAGAGCAATAGTTGGATTCTGTGAAAATGTGAAATTATAGATGGAGAGGCCATAGTACTAATAAATAAATAGGGGAAGCTTAAAACTAAGTAGTCAGGGAGAAAGGGGCAAGGAGCCATGACTAAACATACAATAAGCAATTAACAGTGAGAGAGGCAAATGTAGAACTGATGACCGCAAACTGTGCTCACCGTGCCAGGCGCTGTTCCAAGCACTTAATACTCAGTCCAACCCTAAAAGGTAGATGTTATTACTACCCCACTTCACAGATGAGAAAACCAAGACACATACTTTACGCAACTTGCACAAAATGGAAACATGTTACCTCTACCCTGTCCCTTATGGCAGCCACTAGTCACATGTGGCTATCAAGCACTTGAGATGTGGCTAGTGCAACTGAGGAACTGAATTTTTAATTTTATTAAATTTTAATTAATTTATATAGCTACCCTATTGGACAGTACAGCCTAGCTCATTCATTTTACAAACAAGTAGGACCTTGAGGCCCAATATCACTCAGCAAATTTATGGTAGAGTCAGCACGAAGACCCAGGTCCCATATCCTATGCCCCATTCTTCCCACCACTTCTCAGCTGTCACACCAAGGTCACTGTCTAGCACAGGTCTTCCTGGCTGTTTCCAACTTTAATGACGTGTGCTGGGGCTTTGTTACAACGTGTACTCTTGTACCATGCTTGGTTTGGATTCAGACATTTCTTTTTTTAAAGAAAGGAGTCTGACCCCTCCAGAACCTTAACTGTCGGGGGTGAAGACCTGAAGAATACTGCTATAAAAATTTCAAAATAGTGTGATCACAGCTATAATGATACCTGGGGGAGTGGCCTCCATGGATCTAGTATTTTGAGTTTCCATAAGTGCAAGTGAACTTTTTCATCAGAAAATGTGACTTCCTGAGATATTCTGATGACCACAGCAAAACAGCACAACCTGTTGTGAGGACATTAGGTAAGGAGACATGGGAACCAGGAAAAGGCTTTTCATTAACCAGCTGTACGTCCTTCAGCAAGGCCTTTACCTGTTCTAGGCCCCAATTTCCTATTCTATAAAATATACAATGCAATACCTCTTCCCCCCTTCTTTCAAGGATGTTATGAAGATAAATCAAAAAATATATGAACTGCTCCTTGTTCCTAGGAAGAAAAGCACTCTATAAAGTTTCAAACATCTCATTATTAAACACAAAAGTCAAGTTTTCCTTAATGTAAGATAGCTAAAATCAAGCTTCCTGTATCACTGTATGCCAAAAATTACTATACTATTAACCGTGTGACCACACTGGTGCTCACTGAACTAGAAACTTCATGTTGGAGTCATTATTTTACTGTTATTTAAATGTTGAACAATGGGTCAAAATGACAGAAGCCATATTTCTTGGCTATCTCCTGTTGCAGGGAGCAACTGGATTTTAAAAGGACATAGTTATAATGCATGCACATACTGTTTTACCAGCTATTAAGTTGAAAAGCTTAATGGAAGTAAGTTGGGCGTGGGATTTCAGGGAAACTCAATGGAAACAAATCATTCTTGTCATTTTTATTTTTTGCCTTGAACAGTAACAATAATAATGATGCACTCTATCCTGTTATATACAAGAAAAAAACACAGAAACACAGCTTTGGGGCATCTTGGTCCCACCCTTTGGGGACCAAGGGTCCCCAAAGGCATACATGCAGGAGCATACACGCAGGAGCTAGCAGGCTGGGGAGCAGGGTACCATCACCATATGCAGCAGAATAATGGAATCAACTGCTTCCTCTTTCACTCTCCCACATCATTCTGCTTATGCTTCCGTTACAGGACTTGCCAAACTCTGTTTAGTAATTAATTATCATTCCATGCCCCTCACAAGACAGTACGCCTCTAGGGGGCGGGGCCATGTCTTATTTGTACCTGGATCTCAAGCACATGATGGGAAATCAGGAAGTTATTGCTGCACTGGGTGATCATTGCCCCACTGGGAACAATACTCCCCACTCCAAGTGCCCAAAAAGCATCAGTGTCACCCCAACTTTGTGCACATGGTTGATCTTGGCTTGGAGACATTTATTGCAATTTATAAATAGGCTTGGTTCCAGAGTTACAACCAAGGCTTCAACCTCACTAGTGGGGAAATACAGCATGTTAGCTAAAATGGAAAATCCCAGCCAATTTCCTCCCTGGTCATGAAATGTAGAATACTTGCATTGGGTGTTTGGTTTGTAATATCAACAAGAGCAGCACCTGCTTCCTCCAGCACCCCAGTATTCAACAGTGTCATATACCTCCATACTTGAGATTTGATCCAGAAGTATTCTGAACATTTTTATCCAGTTTGGAGTCTGGATTCATTTATAGGACCTTTCAGAACAAATTGGATACTGATTTCTCAGAAGGAAAGAAAACCTTGAGTAATGACACAAAGGGTAAATTCCAATAAAAAGCTGCCTCTTAAGCCAAAGGGGCAACCTTAATAGGGACTTTCAGGATTATATGATCCAACACCTCATTTTTTTCAACAAACTGATTGGCCAATGTCACATGGCTATGTAGCAGCTCCACAAGGACTAGAACTCAAATATTTAGTTTTCCCAAGATTTCCAAGACATGAAACCTTCCATATTCAAAGCAGAACAGCCTGGACAAATTGTCTCTGTTTGCCTAAAACTGAGGTTTCCCAGGATAGAGGATTTTCAGCGAAAAAACAAGGAAAGTCCCAGACAAACCAGTAGCAGTTGGTCAACCTAAGTCCAGTGCTCTCTTCCCTACATAAACCTGCCCCTGTTGTCAGTTTGATAAAATGGAGTACTGCTTCTGCCTTGAATACTTAAGCCCAGGAAAAGCCCAGCGATAAGAAATAGAATTTGACAGCTGTTGCACAGCTGTGTCCCCTCTACGAGGGATAAAATTCTATCCATTAATGATAACACATAAATGATCAAAACTAGCCTCAGGGCTCCCCTGGTGGCGCAGTGGTTGAGAGTCCACCTGCCGATGCAGGGGACACGGGTTCGTGCCCCAGTCCAGGAAGATCCCACATGCCGCGGAGCAGCTAGGCACGTGAGCCATGGCCGCTGAGCCTGCGTGTCTGGAGACTGTGCTCCGCAACGGGAGAGGCCACAACAGTGAGAGGCTCGCGTACTGCAAAAAAAAAAAAAAAAACTAGCCTCAAGATTCTCTATGAATTTTTTAAAAGAATTTTCAGGTCTTTAAATAATTTAAAGTTCAAAAAATTCAAGAGGAAGAAAATGAGAATCATTTTCAAATGAGCATTATGAAGCCAGTCCTCTTTAAGTACCAAACTATTATTCTATGTCCAAACTAATCAAGTTGTCATTGCTGAGAAAAGAAGGCCATGGAAGGTTCATGAAGTTATGCTGATTAATTATCCCAAGAGTCATTAGAGAATGCAACCATTACTCATGAGGCACTCCTCTGACACCGTAACTAGCCTACAATTCTTATGATTCCAGGGAAAGCTTCAGAGCCTGTGTTTAAAACTCCTACAGCATTTCCCACAAAAGGGAGCTGAAGTTGATACTTCAGGTTCTTTGAGGGGACTTGGGATTCTGAGTGCATGATATCTCCATTCGTAATAGACTTATTTTTCTTCCCTCCAGCTTCAATCAACTGTTTCACAAAATCAGGTTGTCAGGGAGATTCAGCAGGACATTTGTTGCTGGATTGGGCCAAGCCTACAGCCATGAAATCCCAGACTAACCAGTCAGACACTACACTGGGCACTTCATAAACACACAGTTTCAACCTCAAGACAATTCTTCAAGGCCAATGCCATTATCCCATTATATAAGTGAGAAGCTGAAGCTCCGAGCACTCACGGGATCCAAGACCACAGAGGTAATGAGCAAGCAGTGCCAGTTTGACTCTGGGTCTCTCTGGTACCCAACTCCAGGCCCTTTCCCTAAGTAGGTCTCCTCCCCACCAGGGAAGCTGCTCAACTCCCATGTTCTGAGAAGGCTGGGTTCATAAAGTACAGCATGTATCACACTGTACATAGGGAGAGACAAGTCTCCTGCAAAAAGGAAAATATTTATGAGCCCTACTAAATGGAAAGAAAATTCCACCTTAAACATATCTGCCCAAAGCCCATATGTTTGTTAAAAAATAAATAAACCCATTAAGGCATTTTTCCAATACAGCCACAGTTAACAAGCTTTGAAACACAATGATCTTATATTTGATCTGCCATATGGAAATCTCTTCTCTGATTATGGAGTGGTTAATATCCCTATACAAATTCCTACAGTCCATACTCCATACAGGGACAAAATCCCTTGCTCCATTGAAGGAGATTCTCTGGATCTTTATACTTTTAGGAAAAACATAAGAAACAATAAGTTATAACTCACAAAGTGACAAGAATGGAAACCTGGAATATATGCTTTCCTGGAAAAAAAAAAACCAAAAAAACGAAAAACCTCTTACCTTTGGCTTGCTTCCTTTTTTATTCTCTCCCTTTAAAAAATAAACCGAAAAGAAACTTCCAGTAATCTCAGCTGGAAAATTAACATTCCAGATTGCTCTCCTTCCCGAGGATGATGATAATCTGATTTACTGTCTCCTTGCCTGGTTTAAATCAGTAAAGAACATTAAGCACAAGTTCTCGATATTTTTAAAAGACAAACTTGCTATTGTAAAGGACACTGCTGCAAGCAGCCAAAGGTTTCAATGGCCCAACTATTAATAAATCCCCTTGAGTCTTTGAAACTTTCACAGCAAGATCATCCAAATAGCAAGTTCCCAGCCCCTTGGGATTGAGCACTGTGAGTTTCTAACCCGGGGTTCTTGTCCTATTAACTTCTCTTTTTGTTCATTTGGCAGGTATTTTTGCTTCGTTTGCTCCTGTAGCACTCTGGAGATGGCCCTCTCTATCATCATGCAGGCCTCACTCTCTGCAGTGGGTCCCCTGGTAAAGAAAGGCCTTTTGGGAAAGCCAGGAAACACATCCAGAATTTCTGCAAATTCTATCATGTTGTAGAGAAAGTACATGACTATTTTTAAAAACAACGTTTGAGAGTTACACATTTGGAGCTATCAGAATTTCTTAGAGGACTAAATTGGAATGAGGGCTCTGGAGGGAGATTTCATACACTCTGAATAACTGGAAATGCAGAGTTTTACAAAAAGATAATCTAAAAGTGATTTCTCTCCTTCCAAAAGGGGCTCATAGAAAAGCTCTTAACAGGCAATTCTCCCCAGTGCATTCCAAACACAAGTCACATTCCGATGCAGTTAAAGCAGGACACTTCAGGAATTTGAGTGTTCCAGGGGAATAGTGTGCTTCTACAATCCTCAAAAGGTCTTCAACAAGCGTGAAAGTCCTGTGTGTATGGCAATCCATCGGACCCAAATAACCAGGGAGAAATGAGCCTTTGTACTCTTGTGGCCAGGCGGGAGGTGTATGAGCTGCTCCTGGGCCTCTCTGTGGCACCAGCTGCTCTTCCAGCTCAAACCCCAGAGCCCTAGCCAACTAAGCTCTCCTCTCGTGCTTTGCCAGCTCATCTTTAAGCTCATTCCCTAGTTTATTTGCAGCTCCCCTCAAGGTAGGCAGAGGAACAGAACAAGATAAAATCAAGTCAATCATTGCTGCTGCTTCTGAACAGCTCTGTTGAAAGACTTACTACAGGAGAGAGGCTGTAGTTACCACCACCAACAATGAGTTGGAATTATATGTGAATTTCAATTATCCATGTTAAACCTATCTCTCTCTAGGCTGACTGCTGTCAAGTCCCCAAAAAAGATAACCTGCTCCCCTCAGAGTCATGATCTCTGACACTCTCAGCCCTTCTCCTTCTGCCGACTTGAGAAAACTGCTGAATCACTGGCTTGCTTTCCTGGCAAAGAGATATTGTGGTTGCAAATTTCCTAAGTCCTACGAGTTCATTCCTTCTATCCTCGCCCAGTCAAACGGTGGTTCTTCCCTCTTTCTTTGTCCAGAGAGAAAGGGCACTTTTTCTTCCAAGCACCTTATTAACTTTCCCATCACTCTTTATCAAGAAGGAGTCAGTCTTACCCCTGGCACTAGCTCTTCTCCAAAAAATAGTCTGAGCCAAGGAAAGCAGAGGATTCCTGGAGCCCTGTAGAGCCAGTATTCTTCTGTTGAGACACTGGACTAAGCGACCATCAATTACTTGCATGTCCTCCTCCCAGCAATAATGATCACCCCTTTACTCAGATCCAGCAGTTTACAATGGTCTGCCCAAGGAGTTGGCTAGGTCACCATCTACCAACATGAAAAGTAAACTGTAGTAAGACAGCCCAGAGAAATGCTGAGGGCACCAGACTGGGAGTCAGAAACTGAAACTGACACTGGCTAAGCAGTAAGGCAAAAATTAGAACTCAAGCCTGTTTGGCCCTAAACCCTATGAACTTAACCACAGTTATGCTACTTTCTATGCTAATAACATGCTAATAGTCACTGCTCATGCTGTATGCTGGGTGCTTGGCTGGGCATTGCTATACCTACTTTTATAGTTCGGGAAACTGCCTTTGGTAAAATAAGTGGTAGTACCAGTATTTGAGCCCAATGCTGTCTGTCTCTAAAGCCAGCTGTGGCACCATTCCAAGTGTCCATTGAACAGAGGCAGGTTGGAATGAGAAAAGGGAGCAAGACCATGAACAGCACCCATGACCATGGAGGCTTGTTAGTGGCTGGGCCAGGCCAGGACTGGCTACATTGGGAGGAGTGGAGACAATGGCAGGATCAGGTGGAGGCAGCATGGGCTAGAAATGTATCAGCGGTCCTTCTGTGCCCTGTGGTAGGGACATAACATACCCTCAAGGGGCGGCAGCGGGAAGGGGCTAGAGCATACCCAACTGGAGTCAACAGCAGGAGACTCTGACTGGGCAGCAGCCTGAGGCCAGGAGAAGGGTCAAAGCAAAGCCTGAGATGCAGCTCTCTGGGAACACACAGAGCACGTGGGGTGGGAAGAGGTTGGTGAGTCACCGGGCCTTGTCTAGGCCCAGTAGCCACCAGGGAACAGCCCATAAATGTCATGGTATTTGAAGATGACCTCCAACAAAACTTAAACAAGTGAATCAAATTAAAAGCAGAGATTAAAGGAAAAGAAGCATCAAGACACAGGGAATCTGAGTAGGAACACAAGCTAAGGAGGCTCTGGACAAGAATATAACCCCAAACTCTCCAACGGCAACCACAGCCTGAGAGAAAAGGGCTCTCTGGTCCCCGGTTAGCCCCAGGTGGTCTCCAAGCAGGCAAGAACGCCAGAGAGTTGGGTCTAACTCAGAATCAGATGTGTTACCATGAAACTCCCCAAAAGGGCATGCCGTTACTCAGCCATTAATTCCCAGAAAGGTCATTATCTTGGCCACAATGGAGAGGATTTAAATACCAAATTATACATGACAGGCTGCCTGGGCTGCAAATGAAAATAGTGTGGAAGGTTAATCTCAGTCCTTTTGCCAAAAATCATGTTTTTTGTGGAGATGTGTATAAAGTACTAGGATGCATGATCTAGAGGCCAGGAGACTCACACAGTTTGGGTAGAAGCCATGGAGAAAACCAGTGCTTTCAACTTCCTACTTCAGCCCTCAGATGGCGTCGATCTGAGCTTCAGCCCACCCTCCATTCTATTCTCTACTCCCCTCCAATGCCCCTCACCCCCGCGCCCACCGCAATCCTCAGTCTCTCCTCCTGCTTCTGATCAGCCATCATCGTCTGAGTGCCCAGGTATGAAAAGCAAATGGTCTAGGAGCCCACAGGTGAGGAAACCAGAAACGAGAGAGAAGGCAGTATCTGATGTCTCAAGGCAATTACCTAGAAGCCAATAAAGGGGATAAGGGTAAAGCCCAAAAGTAAAACAGTGTGGACATTGGCCCAGACACGAGCTGATGGTCACACTTCTTCAGCAGCTGCAATGGGAATTTTGAATCCTAAACCACCATTTAACTTGACCCTCTGGGTGTCTAGGGGATTGTTTGGACAGAAGGAAAAGATGCTGTCACTGCCACTGAGGAGACTGCTGTCTTATAAATCTTTATGGGCCCTTATACACTCAACGACTTGTCTTAGAACGGGGATCCAAAGTCAGGGCAAGGGAAAAGAGGACCGTCGTTCCTGGGAGTGAGAGAAAGCCTCAGGGAACTCTCTCATCCCAGTGGCCCCACGCAAATGATACAAGAAAATTCAAGGAGGCTGAGAAACTATGGCACTATCTAGCACTGCTGGGATTACAGACCCCATCCCAGTCGTGGTCCCTTAGGATCACTGAAGGCCAAGTATCTGGGAAGAATAGCAATAATGCCATAGTATCATCAAATCTAGAATACCACCAGTTGTAAACTGCATTCTGGCTTCAGAGATAAAATTTGAAAAAGTGGCTTATGGTGATTATAAGATGATATTGATTGTTCAATGCATCTCAACTTCCGAGATACTAAAATGGAGGCGGAGGGGTGGGGAGAATTCCGCAAAACCACCTATGCTTGGCATTAATAAAGCTCAATAGGTTCTCATGGAATGACACTGCTATCTCCTCTAAAGTTACGTAAGACCATATTTTTTTGGCCAATGAAACGTGAGCAGAAGTGAATGTCACTTCTATACTAATGTATATAATGACCAATGTTTCACTCTCCAGTGTTCTCCTCTCCCGATGCAGTAATCATGGAAGCACACAGTCACTGCACACAGAGAGGGGAGAATCACAAGAAGATGGAATTTCATAAACTTGGATCTCTGAGACACTTCAATGAGAAGAGTCCCTCTGCCAACCCATCTAACCCATTTTGGACATGAACTGTGAGAAAAAAAACTTATTATTTTAAGCAACTGAAATTCTAGGAATGTTTGTTATCACAACATAACCTAAGCTCTCCTGACTGAAACACCATCTTATATTTGAATAAGGCATTACCTCATTTGGTCTTCATAATTACACAATAGCACAGGCAAGACATGCACTATTCCCATGTTAAAGATGAAAGAAACTGAGGCTCAAAAAGCTTAACTGAATTGGCCAAAGTCATATAGCTAGCATGGGGTGGGGGGAGGGGGGGTGGTATTTGGGACTAGAACTCATGTCCTCTAAGTAAAGAATGAGCCTACAGATAGTGTTCCTGTCTATCTCTATCCTGTCTCCAGGGTCTCCAAATCCTTACTGCAATGTTCATATGAATACACATACATACCTAACTACCTTCTTTTGGCAAATAGATTTTGAATCCCAATCTCTTTCCTTTAAGCAGCAGTAAAACCTGCAAGAACCTGGCCAACAACAGAGCTTGACACTTAGAATATGCATGAGAGCTCAGGTCTGGCTGCAATGCCACAGTAATGTATTTGTAGCTGAAATGTGAGTTGTAAGTTCCAGAAAGGCAAAGAGATGAATGCTGAGATGAGCATTTTTACAATCAGTGGGTAAAGAGTGAAGGAAGAGGTGGTGGGGGGAATATAAAGAAGATAGCTTCTTCATGTTTTCCATTTCACTTCAGTTTCTTGAACATATTTTTACATCCTGAGTGGAAAATTAGACCCAGTCGCTATGTTGCCAGCAATCATGGGATGACATCTAGGACATTCTAATCTCTTACTAAAACACATAGACAAGAGACAACAAGAATGGGCAGCTTCCTGGGGTTCCTCACCCCATCACTGCCACTCTGATTATACTCTGTGCTCAGAACCCCAAATTGTACAAACCAAAATGATTTCCCAGAATCAACACTGTGCTGAAAATTCAGTTACTTTGTTTCTCAGCTAAGAAAAGGAGCTCCCCTAGAGTCAAATCCTAAGGCCAAAATACAAAACAACCAGTTGGTGTCAGCAACTGGCTTCAGGGTTTGCCCTTGGTGACTACGCAAAGCTTAATGTTTACTTTCAAGACAAGAGAGTGAACGTTATAATTTCCCCAAATATAGGGCAACTCTCAGGACTATTTCTCTTTTCTCTCACAATCTTTCCCTCAACAGACCCTGGGCCCTGAGCACAGTACCCTCTCAGGGTAATGGTTTCATTCATGGTCTACGCTTGGCTAAGCACCTGGTTCAGAAAATGTGTGAAGTGTCCCTAGGATAGGCATGTTGGTAGCCAGAGTTGTAAGTTGTCAACCCTTCTGAAATTCTAAGCAAAGAAATGCTTATAAAATAATTGCCTAAGTCCCTATTTCCCTTAATCGATGCCCCAGCAACTGTGGCTCCCTTTGGTAACTTGGTAAGCCAACCTTTCCACTGTATAAACATCAGTGTACAAAATAAAAGCTTTCTGAGTCTTATACACCTTACCTGGAATAGATCTACAGGATTTTGCTAATGCTAAGCATTTTCTTCTTAAAATGGCAAGCTTATCTTTATTATTTTTTGGCAAAATAGTACATCTGATCACTGTGGAGCCAGAGGAATTCTCTGGGATTACAGGAATTGGTATTCATATTGTTTTGTGCAATAAATATCCATAAGGCACATATAAATCCTGTCTAAGAAGAATCTGTGCCCCTTTCCTCTTATACAAAAGCACTATTTCCCCACAGTAAGGCTTTGGATATCAGTTGCTCTGTACAGCCCAAGACAGTCTACAGGTACAGAACACCTGAACAATGGTTCTCAACTACTTGAGGGTTTCTAGCCCCTTAAAAAATTGGCTGAAGGCTATGGACTCTCTCCAGTAAAATGCACACAGGTACACATAAAGGCTGCTTATGATTTCAGGATGTCCACATCCCTTTAAAGCCCATCCATTTCTTCCCTGCTTTGACCCTAGTCCTATCCCTCTTTCCCAATAAAAGGGAATGTTCATGCAAGACATGCTAGTCACCCCATCTGATGGTGTGGCCCCATTTCTCCCATGGG
Organism: Mesoplodon densirostris; assembly: GCF_025265405.1. Classification (NCBI taxonomy): domain Eukaryota; kingdom Metazoa; phylum Chordata; class Mammalia; order Artiodactyla; family Ziphiidae; genus Mesoplodon; species Mesoplodon densirostris. Next base: position 34,102,571 of record NC_082674.1, read on the forward strand.
AGCTTGTTACCCCAGAAGAGGGTGCTCTCCTTAATTCCTCTGAATCTCAGTTCGCCCCACAAACTAGAAACTATAATATGTGCCAACCCATCTGATGGGTTACTGTGGAAAACAAACAATGGAAAAGTCATAAATATACTCTGAGTTACACATTGCATGTTTGTGCAATATTGTAGGTGAAGAGTGCATGTGTCAGCTATAATGGGCCCCATCTATTCTGCATCTAACCTCCTCCATCTATGTTTGCTGAACACACCAGATCGTTGATTTGATTTTTCACTGAGGGCGTCTGGGGTTCACAGTGCTTACACATGCCTTTGCAAATGAGGGTGCATGTGAGGGGAACTGCAAGGCCATTGATTCTTTAAAGACATGTATTGGCATCTGGGGAACAGCCAAACATTGCTGCAATCCCAGGAATTGAGAGGCTTCCATAAATCACTCTGATGAGAAAGAAATGCTAAAGCAGGGATATTGCTTTCTGCTACCTCAAAGGGAGAATAAGTGGTTTTAAGGGTATCCTTTAGGGGTAACCTAGTTGTCCAACAACCCATTCCTCAAATTGTCATGTGTAACCAAGGACCTCAAAGATAAGACGCAGGCCGGGGCTTCCCTGGTGGCGCAGTGGCTGAGAGTCCGCCTGCCGACGCAGGGGACACGGGTTCGTGCCCCGGTCTGGGAGGGTCCCACATGCCACGGAGCGGCTGGGTCCGTGAGCCATGGCCGCTGAGCCTGCGCGTCCGGAGCCTGCGCGTCCGGAGCCTGTGTTCCACAACGGGAGAGGCCACAACAGGGAGAGGCCTGCGTACCGCAAAAAAAAAAAAAAAAAAAAAAAAAGATAGGACGCAGGAAAAATAAAGATGATAATGAAAATACTATCCTTCATCTGTCTTAGCCTTTTTTGTATGTTAACTGCTTTAATAGGTTAAGAGTATTTATTTGCACAAATTTATCTGTTAGGGTAGACTCACTGTTGCCACAAATACACCCAAAGATGTATAACAGCCTACATGCAATAGGAGTCTAGTTTCTCCTGCACATAAACAGTTCAAGGCATTTCCTGTTTGGTTCCACAAAACTGTACAGGGCCCCAGACTGAGAGAGACTCTGCCAGCCTCAACACGTGGCATTCAATGTCGTCCTGGCATCCATGTCACACACAGCCAGGAGGGTAAAGAGCAGAGAGAATTAGGTTAGGGAGGTTTAATGGAGCTGACGTGGGAGGGAGGCATAATTCCTCTGCTCACATCCCACTAATTAGCTACACCAAACAGCACGTGAAAGAGAGAAATACAATCTGGGAAAAAGAGAAAATGAATTTTCTTAAAAATCCTTCTTCCCGGAAATAATGAAAAAGAATAATAATTTTGAAATTAATTTCTAGCCAACATTTGGGTGAATAAACTCAGCTGGTTAATTTACTCACACGTTCATTCACTTAATATGCATTTATTGACCATCTACTCTGTGCTACTCATTCTTTAGGCACTGGAATACAGCAGATTTTTAAAAAAAGCAAACTCCTTGTCAGCATAGAACTTATTTTCTGGGCTTCCCTGGTGGCGCAGTGGTTGAGAGTCCACCTGCCGATGCAGGGGACACGGGTTCATGCCCCGGTCCGGGAAGATCCCACATGCCGCGGAGCGGCTGGGCCTGTGAGCCATGGCCGCTGAGCCTGCGCATCCGGAGCCTGTGCTCCGCAGTGGGAGAGGCCACAACAGTGAGAGGCCCGCGTACCTCAAAAAAAAAAAAAAAAAACTTATTTTCTAGTGTAGTCAGACAGACACCAAAAAAGAAAAATAAGTAAAATATATGGGATTTTAGTGACGACTATTAAGAAGAATAAAGCAGAAAAGGAGACAGGGAATGTAGGTGGGAGGTAGTTAACAACTTTAGGCAGGATGTCTAGGGAAGATGTCAGCGTTAATACCATCTGAGTTTGGTTTTAAACGAAAGGTTTCTCCTTTTTTTTTTTCTTTTCGGCTGCATTGGGTATTCACTGCTGCCCGTGGGCTTTCCTTAGCTGCAGCAAGCGGGGGCTACTGTTCATTGTGGTACGTGGGCTTCTCATTGCAGTGGCTTCTCTTGCTGCGGAGCACAGGCTCTAGGTGAGCAGGCTCAGCAGTTGTGGCTCGTGGGCTCTAGAGCGCAGTCTCAGTAGTTGTGGTGCAGGGGCTTAGTTGTTCCCTGGCATGTGGGTCTTCCCGGACCAGGAATCAAACCCGTGTCCCCTGCATAGGCAGGCAGATTCTTAACCACTGCGCCACCAGGGAAGTCCCCAGACTTTCCTCCTTTTTAAAAAAAGTACTATAAAATAATTCAGACACAAAAATGTGAAATATAAGCTCCCTAAAGCTCGCAAGAAATATCTCTGCTATGCTTGACAATGGTCATATCAGGTCCATAAGATTGGAGTCAGGCCTGGGAATTATAATTTTAAAGACATAAATCAAGCAGTAAATAATCCAAAGGAAGCAATCAGGCTGGCGAAGAAAGTTGAAACCACATCCATATTCGGTTATCCATTTATACATTCAACAACAAATGTCTTCTAAGTACTGACTATGTGCCAGGCTCTCATCTCCTCGGAGGACTGGAACAACAGACAATAAATAGGTCAACAAATAAATTAGAAAGCTTAGCAGTACAAGGCTGTGAAACAGGATTGAGTTTGGCAGGTTCAAGTAACAGAAAGAAGAGCAGTGCAATTCAAACACCATGACAAGAGAGAGTGGTAGGACTCAGACTGAAGGGTTTGTGGGACTGGGTGCAGACTTGCAGGCCATAGTGAGGAGCTTGGATTCTCTTTCCGAAGGGTAACTGAAAGTCACTGCAGGTTTTGAGTAGGCAGTGATATGATGAGTGTATTAGTTTCCTATGCTGCTATAACAAAGGACCACAAACAGTAGCTTAATCAAGCACAGATGGATTCTCTTACCATTCTAGAGACCAGAAGTCCAATATCTCATTCACTGGACTAAAGCACAACATCAGCAGGACTAGTACCTTCTGGAGGCTTCTAGGGGAGAGTCCATTTCTTTGTCTTTTCTAGCTCCTGGAGGCCTACTGCATTCCTTGGCTAGGGACCTTTTCCTCATATCACTCCAACCTCTTGCTTCCAGTGTGACATCTCCTACTTGCATCTGTAGTCAAATCTCCCTCTGCCTCCCCCTTATAGAGATACTTGTGATTACATCTAGGGCCCAGCAAGATACTCTAGTATAATCTCCACATCTCAAGATCCTTAATTTAATCATATCCACAAAGTCCCTTTTACCATATAGGTAACACTCATGGATTTTAGGGATTTGAACTTAGATATCTTTGAACCTAGATAACCATTATTTAGCCTGCCACAGAGCACCTGAAGAGGCTCCAGCTGAGAGCCACACTTCCCAAAATTCCTTCTTCAATTCTTGAAGATGTTACTAGGTGTTACATGCATGGAAAAGTTTTCCTGAACAACTTAGTTTGGGAAAATTGGATTAAGCAAAATTAAGCTGTTTTCCTTACTTCTCAGAGCCTCAAATGAAACTTGCCAAAATCAAACATAGTTGTAATTTATGTAGCACTGAACCATTTGTTTCCACAGAACATTTTATAAAACTGATATTCCCTGATATAAGTTCTAAGAGATGCTGGCCTGGAAAACCCTCAAGGAGGGTAAGCTGCTTTGAGATCTTTGAAGAACTGTCATGAAAAAAAATGAAGCAGACTAGTATAAGGACCTGGATGTGAAACCAGGAACAAGTGGGGAAGTAATAAAAGGCCAGGTTTCAGCTCAGTATCATCCTTCTAAGAATCTGCTAAGATGAAATGGGCTTGTCCAAAATGCAGTAACTTTAACATAATCAAGAGTGCTGAAGATGGTCTATAGCAGGGCTTCTCAGACTATACTATGAATACACATCATCTGGGGGTCTTGATAAAATGCAGATTCTGACTCAGTAGACCTGGAGTTGAGCTTGTGATTCTTCTTTCACAAGAGGTGATACTGATGTTACTGGATGATGAAGAGAAATTCAAAAATTGGTTAAGTGGTTGACCCCAGAATCATGATGCATCCCAAGGTGTGCATTATTGGGATTAGCAGAAGCTTACTGATGTTGAGGGTTTATCCTCAACAATGAGCATGAAACGATAAGACAGTGAAAACCATAGATGCTTTATATTGCAACGTAGAAAATATAACCAAGTCAATAAGTTTTGTATAATAGGAGATTTCTTTCCAAGTTTTATTAAATCTAGGAATTTCACTTCCTACCCAATACCTGAAATATAGACATGGATATAGATATAAATTTGTGATTTATATATGAATCTTACTTTTGATCAATTGCGGATTTGGAAACCAGGTAAGCAAGCTTCTTAGATTTGTGTATAGAATAAGAATAAATCCATTCTGAATTGCAGCATAAAACTGGCCTGATTTTTGGGGGTTAGTCCAATGAGACGATTTCATTCAACAAATAATTTAGCACCTACTATGTATGAAATACTTCACTGGGCACTGGAGAGCCAGCAGTGGGCAAAATAGACGTGATCTCAAACTTCATGGACCTTAACACAGGGGGGCCCAACCCCCAGTCCCCACGGTACTGGTCCATGGCCTGTTAGGAACCGAGCTGCACAGCAGGAGGTGAGCAGCAGCGAGCCAGCGAAGCTTTGTCTGTATTTACAGCCGCTCCCCATTGCTCGCATTACCACCTGAGCTCCACCTCCTCCCTATCCTGTCGGATCAGCAGCAGCATTAGATTCTCATAGGAGCACGAACCCTACTGTGAACCACACATGCGAGGGGTCTAAGTCACCTGCTCCTTATGAGAATCTAATGCCTGATGATCTGAAGTGGAGCTGAGGTGGTGATGCCAGCGCTGGGGAGCGGCTGCAAATACAAATTATCATTAGCAGAGAGGTTTGACTGCACAGAGACCATAATAAATCAATTGTTTGCAGACTCATATCAGAACCCTATCAATGAGTGGCAAGTGAAAACAAGCTCAGGGCTCCCACTGATTCTGCATTATGGTGAGTTGTATGATTATATCATTGTATATTACAATGTAATAATAATAGAAATAAAGTGCACAATAAATGTAATGCGCTTAAATCATCTCAAAACCATCCCTCTCCCAACCCCAGTCCATGGAAAAATTGCCTTCCACAAAGCCAGTCGCTGCTGCCAGAAAGGTTGGGGACTGCTGCCTTAGCAGACCCTAAATAAATAATCACCTAGCCAAACAATAAAAACTGTGATAAGTGCTATGAATGCATTTAGCCAGGAGACCTAAGAGGACATTGGAAGTATGGGAATAAAATATTAAACTGAGTCATATTAGACAGGTAGGTGTCTGACTAGCTTGGAACACCTCAATTTTATCTGCCTTCCAGAAATTTCTCCAGAAGAAATGGCAAAAAACAAACTCCTATTCTTCTTAGTGGGTGGATGTCAACAGACTTGGGGAAAAAAGCCCCAGAAAATAAAATGTAGTGCCTCTGCCTAGTAAGTCAATTCTTTCCACAACCATAAGAGAGGGGAAATACAACTCTATTACTTTCAAAATCTTATGAACACAAGGAGACATTAAAAAGTAATAATGATGATGAAGAACCATTTCTGCTTTAAGCACCTACTTCCTACCTAAAGGACCCAACCAGAGGGATGAAACTGGCAGTGTATAGAAGGCTTTGTTCAAACTTCTTCTTGTTATTGTCCAAAGGATATTTTCTGTGGTGCTGTTTGTGGGTACATATAATGTCTCCCAGTAAATTACTGACTACTAATATTCACTAAAAGTTTGGAAACCTATGATTGGTCCTGTCACTTTTTGTGTAGGGAAGATGAAAAAGTGATTACTGCTTTTCTATTAGAGCATAGTACTATATATCACTATTTATTCATTCTTCTATTGATGGATATTTGGGTTGTTTCTGACCTGATGCTATTAATAATAAGGTTGCAATGAACATTCTTAAACAGTTTGTGCATAGTTATACACATTTCAGTTGGGTATGTATACCCAGGACTGGAATTGCTAGGTCAGAGAGTTATGCATGTATTGATATATTCAGCTTTTATAGACACTGTCAATTTTCCAATGGGGTTGCACCAATTTATACCTCCCACCAGCAGCATGTGAAAGGTCCAGTTGTTCTACATTTTTGCTAAGAATTAGTAATGGTCAGTCTTTTTCATTTTAGTCTTTCTGGCAGGTGTGTAGAAATATTGCATTATGTAGTATCTCATAAAGCTAGAGAAAAGAAATGAATCAGTCTCATGAGTGATTTTATTTAAAAAGTTCTGTGTTAATTACTAATTGTTCACCCAGAGCCCATAGGGGACTTAAAGCACGAAAAAGAAATATGAAAGGAAAAGAAACACCCCATTATGATTTTAATTGGCATTTCCTACTTGATTAATGAGGTTGAGCAACTTTTCCTCTTTATTGGACACTGGATATCCTTTTTTGTAAAGGGCCTATTCAAGTCTTTTGTCCACTTTCTTTTGAGTTGTCTATTTTTCTATCTTCATTGATTTGTAGGAGTATTTTGTTTTATGTTAATATGAGTTATCTGTCAGTAATACATATTGCAAATATATTTTCCCACTCAATGTGTTGCTATTGTATTTTCTTAATGGTTTATTTTAATGAGTAAAGAATCCAAATTTTGTAGTTAGTGCTCTCTTTTCAAGGTCATATTCATTTTCTCCTATTATATCTTGTAGAAGCTTTATTGTTTTACCTTTCACATTTAAAACTACAATCCTTTTGGAGTCTATTTTCATTTATATGATTATGGAATATTCCAAATGCATATAAAATTAAACTAATAATATTATAAATCTCAAGGTATCCTTCACCCAGCTTCAATATTGTCAGTTGATAGCCAATCTTGTTCCATTCATACCCACATTTACCTCTCTCTTACCGTGGGTTATTGTGAAGCAAATCTCAAGATACATCATTTTATCTATAAATATTTCAGTATTTATCTCCAATATACACACACTTTTTTTCTAACAAAACTACAATCATCACAACTTAAAGTTTTTTAATCCTTACTATAATTAACTATCCAGGAAATATTAAAATTTCCCCAGTCATCCCACAAATTTGTTGTTGTTGTTGTGGTGGTGGTTGATTTTCTCAAATTAGGAACCAGATAAGGTGCATGCATTTCATTTGTTTGATATGCCTCTAAAATCTCTTTTACTCTATATGTTCTATTTTCCTCCCTTATTTTCCTTTAACAATGCAGTTATTGAAGAAACGAGATCATTTGTCCTATGGAATTCCCTTCTTTCCAGATTTTGCTAATTCGTTAATGTCATTTAATATGTCTCTCCATCCCCTGTATTTTCTATAAACTGGTAGTTGGATACAGAAGCTCAATTAGATTTGAGTTTGATTTGAGGGGGTGCAGCAAGTTTATTTTATATGTGATGCTGTGTGCTTCCTATTACACAATATCCATAAGCACATGATGTCTGCTTGTCTGTCTTTTTGTGCTCGTAAGATTGATCAGTGGGTTTAGCTGTTTTCAATCTGATCCATCAATTATGGGTTTCCAGTCAACTTTTCATTTAATGGTTTTAGCCATGATCATCTCTTCAACAGATTCACTATTACATTAGGAGTTGAAAGTAGTAATAGTCTAAGTCTATTATTCCTTCTCAATTTGTTACCTGGAATTATTCTTAAAGAAGAACTTTCTTTTATCAACTGTTTGGTTACCTGAATACAGTTCTTCAAGGAAGGGCAGAACAAATGCTTGCTTCTTTCCCTTTACATACCAGGTGACCAGTAAGGCTATTAATTTGTTGTTGTTGTATAATCATTATAAACTCATGGTTCTTAACATTTTATATGTTTGAAACCAATCTCATCTTGGTCAGTGGAAGCCTATTCAAGGTGATTCCTGAGTTCTTTTAGCACAAACCCAGTAAGTTTCATTAGCTTCCTTGCTTTACATTACAAGTTGTTACGTTCACACTGTATATCTCCTACCTCGAGGAGATGCTATTGGTGCCCCATCCAGATTTCTTGTATAGGGCTATGTAGCCATCCCACAGCTGCTGTGAGTGCTGGCTGTTGTTATGGACTGAATGTTTGTGTCCCCCAAAAATTCATATGTTGAAAACCTACACCCCCATGTAATGACATTAAGAAGTAGAGCCTTTGAGAAGGAACTGGGACTAGATGAGGTCATGAAGGTGGAGCCCTCATGAATGGGATGAATGCCCTTATAAAAGGAATGAGAGAGCTTGCTTCCTCTCTCTGCTCTCTGCCATGTGAGGATACAGTCAGAAACCAGCAGTCTGCAATTGGGAAGAGGATTCTCAACAGAATTCAACCATGCTGGTACTCTGATCTTGGACGTCCAATCTCCAGATCTATGAAAAATAAATTTCTATTGTTTATAAGCACTCAGTCTATGGTACTCTGTTATGGCATCCTATGTGGATAAGGACAACTGCTAATGACTAACAGCTGCCCTACTTCTCCTGAGAACTATACTTGGCTGATAGGAGTTGCCTAGCATAGGAAATTATGTTCCCTCCCACACACACACATATAAGGCAACCCACTGCCAGCAACTGATTCAGGGGTATTAAAGGCTGGTTCTCATCTTTTGACACTGCATGTGATCTATGCTCTGAAGCTCTTGTCCCCCCCCCCACACAAATGGATCAGACTTTACCTGAGACTTTTCAACTCTTTCCCTTCCCTATCTTGATTCACTTTCTCCCTTATAAATTTTCCTAAAGGGCACTCTTTTGATAAATCACAAGCACCAGAATCCCTTTCTCAGGCTTTGCTTCTAGAGAACCCAATATGTTATGCTGACCCTGAATTAAGGTTAATCATTTCTTCAAGAACTTGAGTTTCTTTTAACAAAAACTGGCATTTCAAGATTATAATTTGGGTTCTAGGAGGTTCCATGAGGATATGGGCATCTGAGAACTGTAAGAACACCAAGATGAAAAAGAGATACAGAAAAAGAAGCTATCTGGATTAAAGAGAAGAGCTCGGCTAGTCCACAGTTCTCCTTTTCTTCAGCATTAAAGTTTTCTCACTAGATACTTTTGAATCCATAATACTTTTTGCAAAAAAACTCTGAAATTTCCCTAAGGCACAGACCTGATTTCCTATGGGCTAAAAACCTGCATCTACATTGAACAGTCTTAATAAAGAATTTGTGTCAGAGTTTATGTGAATGACTGTGTGGGAAAGGGGATTTGTATTATCTCTTTAAAACAAACTATATTAAGCACTAGCCTAGGATAGGCCCTGGTGCAACTGCCTGAGGGCATTCCAGGATTGCCCAGGTATTTTGATATTGAATCCACTTGAAGAGAAAATGCTCATTTTCTACTTGAGAAGGTATCCAGCCTGTCTCACAGAATATGATTTCAATTTTCTCTCATCCTCTTTCACAGAGCTCACAAAACCATCAACTAATGCCTAATAATTTTTACCTTTAGGGAGGTAATTCACATTCCCACAGAGGGGTCTAGTGAGAGTATTCATGTTCAAGTACAATACCAAGAGAGCTTGACTCTCATCTCAAAGTTACAGAAAATGTCCTTTTACATTTTACTGACTCATGAGTCCATCTCAGAAACAATGAATGTGACCAAGAATGTGAAGACCTGTAGGAATCCATGCCTCCCCCAATGCTGGAGATTAGGGGCAGAGGTGATTCCTACCCAAAGCATATGAACTGAGATTCAGGGAGAGAGGCATTCTCCCAGAGAAAAAGTGAAATAAAACTGATTGGAGCATGGAGAATGGATGCAGAGTAGCAAAGCAACAAGACAAAGCATGTTTATTCTAGGAAAATTAACAGTTACAGACAAACAAAAGACAAACATGAAAAATCTTCCTCCAACTACCTTCACTCTAAGAGCCAACCATTTTCTTAAAGCACATCCTTCTAGATACCACCCTGTCCACAGGCTTCAGTGTTGTATCTGATGGGTCTCTGCATCCAGAGCAATTCTCCACTATCTCTACTTCACCCACACAATGTACTGCTCCATCCTCCTCATCTGTTTCAACTCATGCTTCTGTCTCATCAAGCTATGTGCACTGACAGGGAGTGAGAAGAAAAATTATCCTTCATCATTAAGAGCTTTTGCTAGGAAAGTCAAAACCACAATGATATGTCACTTCTCACTTACTAGGATAGCTATTATTAAGTCAGAAGAGAAGGGTTGGAGAGGGTGTAGAGAAAAGGGAACCCTTGTGCACTGTTGGTGGGAATGTAAATTGGTACAGTCATTACAGAAAACAGTGTGGAGATTCCTCAAAAAGTGAAACAGCCATATGATCCAGCCATCTTACTTCTTGGTATATATCCAAAAGAAATGAAATCACTATCTCAAAGGGATATTTGCACTCCCATGTTCATTATAGCATTACTCACAGTAGCCAAGATATGGAAACTGAAGTGTCCACTGACAGATGAATAAAGAAAATGTTGTATACAAATAAAATAGGATATTATTCAGCCTTAAAAAAAAAAGAAGGAAATCGTGCCATTTGGGACAACATGGATGAACCTGGAGAACACTGTGTTAAGTGAAATAAGCCAAATATAGAAAGACAAATATTGCAAATACTGCACGATCTCGCTTAGGTATAGAATTTTTAAAAAAGGAAAAAAGAAGTTGAACTCATAGTTACAGCGGGTAGAATGGAGGCTACCAGAGGCTAGAGGTGAGTGAAAAGGGGAGATATTGATCAAAGGTTACAAACTATCAGTTACAAGATGAGTAAGTTCTGGAAACCTAATATACAGTATGGTGACTGTAGTTAATAACAATGCATTATGTATTTGAATTTTGCTAAGAGAGTAGATCTCAATTATTCTCATTACATACATGCAAAAGAAAGGTAACTATGGGAGGTAATGGATATGTTAATTACTTTGATTGTGATAATCATTTCATTATGTATACATTATCAAAACATAACATTGTATACCTTAAATATGTACAGTTCTTATCTGTCAAAAATCAATTAAGGGGCTTCCCTGGTGGCGCAGTGGTTGAGAGTCCGCCTGCCGATGCAGGGGACATGGGTTCGTGCCCTGGTCCGGGAAGATCCCACATGCCGCGGAGCGGCTGGTCCCGTGAGCCATGGCCACTGGGCCTGCGCATCTGGAGCCTGTGCTCCGCAGCCCGAGAGGCCACAACAGTGAGAGGCCCGCGTACCGCAAAAACAAACAAACAAACAAACAAACAAAAAATCAATTAAAATATTTCAAAACTAAAATAAATCAAATTAGTGTTACTATTCTTTGACACCACTCCCCAAAAAAGAGATTTTATGCTAGAATATTTTTGTGATAATTTATTCTGGGGTTTTCAGCTTCAGAGAGACAAAGAGTAATTTCAAAAGACAGAGCTGGAAAAACATGGGTTCTAAACCCAATTTTGGCTTGAGTTGTCTGACCTCCTCTCTGATCCTGTTTCTTATTTGTAAAATAAGGGAGACTATATTTATAGATGGCAGGCTCTAGCCTGAAATAATGCCAATGATCAACTATTAACTTTCCCAGGGCAGTTCTTCTTCTATTAACAGACAGGAAAGGGTATCAAGCAACGTAAAAGTCTAGCATAAGTTCCTTGAGGGCAATGTCTAATTACTGTTAAAAGGATGCTCTCACCCCATGCAATTGGTAGGCATTCAAGAACTTCTTATTGAAGGATTAGATAATGATGGTAAGTGGAACCAAAGGAAAAAGGGAAAAAGAATAATAATCCAAAACATTACTTCTTTGAGTTCTATATGCCTACTCCTGGCTGACAGGTGTGCCTGCCCCCTGGTGTTGGTGGGTAAACTTGGGGCTGGGACTCTGGGGCTGGCACTGCATCAGACACCGGAGAAGCATCCTCCCCTTGGTTGTATGAGATGACTCCTCCTTCAAAGACTGCTGAAAGTTGGACAAGGCTTTGAGCTTCGACAGGCTACTGGAGAGGAAAGGGAAGACTAAATGGGGACAGACCTTGACCTTGATTCTTACCTTGATCAGAAATGGGAGGGCTGGAAATTCATGTTTCATCTCCCAGAGTAGCTGGACAGTGTGAGCGCCATATCTCCCCATCCCCCATCCAGAGTTACAGATCCAGGGATCTTTACTGGAGCTTGTGGTAGTTTTCTGTTTCACCCAGTTTCCCTTAACCTTTCCCACCACTGACCTGGAAGTGATACAAATTAATCATTTAACAACCACAGGTCCCTAGTCTGTCCATCTTCCAGGTCACCCAGGCTCCCAAGGGACTTCAAAGCTAATCTAAGCTTGGCCTATCCCAGGTTCAGTCATTACATCTGATAAGTTGCTAAAATCTGTAGATTATTCCTCAGCAACATCTCCCATACCCACTTCCTCTCCTGCATCCAACCTCCCTGTATAAGGCCCTCATCATTTCTCCTGTAGACTATTGCAGTCTCCCTCCCCATTACCCCTCAGACATACTAGAGCCAGAATTATGTTTCTAAAGCACAGACCTGATCATTGTCACTCACCTGCTACAAAAAAACAAACAAACAAACAAAACAAAGCACTTCAATGGCTCCCAATTTTTTAACACAATAAAACCCAAACTACTCATCCAGCATTCCATCTCAACCTAACTGGAAGCCAGACTTCTTTTCCAATACCCTTCCAGAGAGCCTGTTCCTGGAAAGCCATCCTAATAAGGTTACCCCACCATACCCTGTGCTCTCCAGACTCCAGGCACTTGCTTTTGCTTTCCCCTCCACCAGAAAGTCCCTCCACCTCCCCACAACTCATTCTATCCACCCATCCCACCTTCTCCAAAGAATCCAATTTCTCCTTAGTCAAAATTCATCTCATTCTCTTGTTTTTCTAATCATTTTGCTTTATAGCACATTTAATCATTTGCATTATATTTATATTATTTGTCTACTTACTTTCCTGCTACACCTGGGGGAAAAGGGATCATGTTATCATTATCTTGTTATACTCATCTCACCCCTCGATGATCCTGAAAGCACGTAGGGTCAAAGGATCTAACTCCATTCCAATTAGTTTCACATACATTATCTCATTTAACCCTCACAATAACTCTACAAAGTATTATTATCATTATTATCATATCATTCACTTTGCAGAAGAAGAAACTGAGGCACAGAGAGGTTCAACATCTAGCCCAAAGACATGCAGCTGGTATGGTAAAGTTAGCCCATGGAGGTCATGCTTCTCCTATCATATTACACCACTAAGCATAATGCCTTGCCGAGGACCCAGGCCCCAAAATAGGCGCCAAGTTAAATTTCTGTCCAAATACCATACACATGGTAACAATTATTCAATTGCTACATATAGTAAGGATGAACTTTAAGTTACTTGATGGTGGCTCCATTACCTCCATTCGTTGTACCAGATTTTTATTTTTGTTGTTCATATATCCTGGTCTTCAACTCAAATTTAAAATGGAGAACTAATGAGACATTCGTCTGGACAAACCCTGTAGAGAACTAGCTGCGTCGCACTTCTTTCCAAGACCTCTTCCCCCTTCCTCCCCTGACCTAGGTTGTCCAGCTCCAACAATACAGACAACCCTTATGGACAAAGATGTAGAGGCAGGATTAAAAGGAGCAAAGGTCTCACATAGGAGCCATGTAGGTTACCTCAAACAAGCAGATGGGTCACAGGCCGGTCCAAAAAGTTCTAGGACAGAGTCTTTCATCTCCCCAGGTCCAACCATCTGCTGAACTCAAACATTACACCAGATTTTTTACAAGATGATTGGATAATAACACATTTCCCTCTTTTGTCACAATGTGCACTGAAATGATTGGGCCTATGGGTGAATGAATATTCTCTGGGAATCCAACAAGCTGACTTTCTTTTGTGTGGGAAGCATTTCAACTAAACGAGAGAAACAAGCCCCATCAACTTCAAGCATCTAGAAGAATACACAATGAATGACACTTCTGTTCTGCTGAAACATTAATTAATCAGAGTTGACAAGGACAAATGGTATCACAAGGTGTAGAAGCAAGGGTCTTTGCTGTTTTCTAAATTGTCAAATCAAGTACCCATCCCTGAAGCCTGCACAGGCGCAGTACTTACAGTTTCTTTGGGTGCTAATTCCCTTCCTGATGTTGCCAGAGCAACAGACATGTGGGTTTTTTGGGGGGGGTGGGGGAGAAGGGAGGGTTCCCAGGTAAAACATTTGAAGGAAAAGCACTTTGTTGTTATTACTGCAGAGACAAGAAAGAAGAACCTTTTAGTTCTTGGACACAGGATGACAGTATCTTCTATTTGTGCAGCCCTTTCCTCAGTAAGAGGAGTTTGATGTGCAGTCCTCATGAGCAGGGGCAAAACTTATCTCCATTTTACAAATTTTACAAGCAAGAAAACTGAGAAGTAGAGAAGGGAGAACCATGAGAAATACAGTATAAGGAAAGATTGGGAAAAGATGTAAATGACCTTGAATTCCAAGCTAAAGGCATTAAACTTAATATTTAATAATTACTAATAATAGTAAAAAATAATTATTTCAATTTTTTTTTACTACTACATGTACTATCTCATTTAATCCTTACAACAATCCTGTAAAGTAAGAATTATACTCTCCTCTACTTTTCAGATGAGGAAACCACCACTTAGAGGACTTCTGTAGCACAGCCAAGATCACAGAAGTGACAGAAATCAGATCATGCAGGCCACTTAAGGACAAATATATATAATATGGGTGAGAGCTTTGGGAATGTTTTAAGAATGATGCGACACAGTCTTTCAAAATGGTAGATCTGGCTGCTGTGTTGGAAATAGACTGCAGAGAAGCAAGGGCAGAAACAAGGAGCCCCAGGAGGCTATTACAGGAATCCATGTAAGAGATGACAGTGGATCTGAATGAAAGCACAGGAACTGGTGAAAAATGGTCACATTCTGGATAGATCTTAAAGATAAAGCCAATGGGCTCATACAGCTCAATATGGAAAAAACAAACAACCCAATCAAAAAATGGGCAGGAGATCTAAATACACATTTTTCCAAAGAAGACAAGCAGATGACCAACAGGCACATGAAAAGACACTCAACATCGCTAATCATTAGAGAAATACAAATCAAAGCTACAATGAGGCGGGAACCTTCAAGATGGCGGAGGAGTAAGATGTGAAGATCACCTTCCTCCCCACAAATACATCAGAAATACATCTACATGTGGAACAGCTCCTACAGAACACCCACTGAACACTGGCAGAAGACGTCAGACTTCCCAAAAGGCAAGAAACTCCCCCACGTACCTGGGTAGGGCAAAAGAAAAAAGAAAAAACAGAGACAAAAGAATAGGGACAGAACCTGCCCCTCTGGGAGGGAGCTGTGAAGGAGGAAAAGTTTCCACACACTAGGAAACCCCTTCACTGGTGGAGACATGGGGTGGGCGGTGGGGAGAGCTTCGGAGCCACAGAGGAGAGTGCAGCAACAGGGGTGCAGAGGGAAAAGCAGACAGATTCCTGCACATAGGATAGGTGCTGACCGGCACTCACCAGTCCAAGAGGCTTGTCTGCTCACCCGCTGGGGCGGGTGGGGGCTGGGAGCTGAGGCTCAGGCTTCTGAGTTCAGATCCCAGGGATAGGACTGGCATTGGCTGCATGAACACAGCCTGAAGGAGGCTAGTGTGCCACAGCTAGCAGGGAAGGAGTCTAGGAAAAAGTCTGGAACTGCCTAAGAGGCAAGAGACCATTGTTTTGGGGTGCGCAAAGAGAGGGGATTCAGAGCACCACCTAAATGAGCACTAGACAGGTGCAACCCGCGGCTATCAGCATGGACAACAGAGATGGGCATGAAATGCTAAGGCTGCTACTGCAGGCACCAAGAAGCCTGTGTGCAAGCACAGGTCACTATCCACACCTCGCTTCCGGGGAGCCTGTGCAGCCCGCCACTGCCAGGGTCTCGTGAACCAGGGCCAACTTCCCTGGGAGAACAGACGGTGTGCCTCAGGCTGTTGCAACATCACACTGGCCTCTGCCACCGCAGGCTCGCCCCGCATTCCATACCCTTCCCTCACCCCCCGACACCACAGTCTGAGTGAGCCAGAGCCCCCTAATCAGCTGCTCCTTTAACCCCGTCCTGTCTGAGAGGGGAACAGACGCCCTCAGGCTACTACATGCAGAGGAGGGGCCATATCCAAAGCTGAACCCCAGGAGCTGTGTGAACAGAGAAGAGAAAGGGAAAACTCTCCCAGCAGCCTCAGGAGCAGTGGATTAAATCTCCACAATCAACTTGATGTACCCTGCATCTCTGGAATACCTGAATAGACAACGAATCATCCCAAAATTGAGGTGGTGAAATTTGGGAGCAACTGTAGACTTGGGGTTTGCTTTCTGCAACTACTTTGTTTCTGTTTTTATGTTTATCTTAGTTTACTATTTAGAGCTTATTAACATTGGTAGATTTGTTTATTGATTTGGTTGCTCTCTTCGTTTTTTTTTTTTTTTTTTTCTTTTTTTTGCGGTATGTGGGCCTCTCACTGTTGTGGCCTCTCCCGCCGCGGAGCACAGGCTCCGGACGCGCAGGCCCAGCGGCCATGGCCCACGGGCCCAGCCGCTCCGCGGCACATGGGATCCTCCCAGACCGGGGCACGAACCCGCATCCCCTGCATCGGCAGGCGGACTCCCAACCACTGCGCCACCAGGGAGGCCCTCTTCGTTTTTTTTAAATATATATATATAGATAGATAGATAGATAGATAGATAGATAGATTTTTTTTACCTTTTGCTCTTTTTGTGACTTTGCATGTGTATCCTTCTTTGTGTGATTTTGTCTGTATAGCTTTGCTTTTAGCATTTGTCCTAGGGTTCTGTCTGTCCTTTTTTTTTTTTTTTTTTAGTATAGTTTTTAGCACTTATTATCATTGGTGGATTTGTTTACTGATTTGGTTGATCTCTTCCTTCTTTCTTTCTTTCTTTAATACTTTATTATTTTTTATTTTTAATAATTTTTTTATTTTAATAACTTTATTTTATTTTATTTTTTCTTCATTCTTTTTCCTTCCTCCCTATACTTCTGAGCCATGTGGCTGACAGGGTCTTGGTGCTCTGTCTGGGTGTCAGGCCTGAGGCTCTGAGGTGGGAGAGCCAAGTTCAGGACACTGGTCCATCAGGACACTGGTCCACCAGAGACCTCCTGGCCCCACATAATATTAAATGGTGAAAGCTCTCCCAGAGATCTCCTTCTCAATGCTAAGACCCAGCTTCACTCAACGACCAGCAAGCTACAGTGCTGGACACCCCATGCCAAACAACTAGCAAGACAGGAACACAACCCCATCCATTAGCAGAGAGGCTGCTTAAAATCATAATAAGTTCACAGACACTCCAAAACACACCACCAGACGTGGTTCTGCCCAGCAGAAAGACAAGATCCAGGCTCATCCACCAGAACACAAGCACCAGTCCCCTCCACCAGGAAGCCTACACAACCCACTGAACCAACCTTAGCCACTGGGGACAGATACCAAAAACAATGGGAGCTACAAACCTGCAGCCTGTGAAAAGGAGACCCCAAACACAGTGAGATAAGCAAAATGAGAAGACAGAGAAATACACAGCAGATGAAGGAGCAAGGTAAAAACCCACCAGACCAAACAAATGAGGAGGAAATAGGCAGTCTACCTGAAAAAGAATTCAGAGTAATGATAGTAAAGATGATCCAAAATGTTGGAAATAGAATGGAGAAAATACAAGAAACATTTAACAAGGACCTAGAAAAACTAAAGGGGAAGCAAACAATGATGAACAACACAATAAATGAAACTAAAAATTCTCTAGAAGGAATCCATAGCAGAATAACTGAGGCAGAAGAATGGATAAGTGACCTGGAAGATAAAATAGTGGAAATAACTACTGCAGAGCAGAATAAAGAAAAAAGAATGAAAAGAACAGAGGACAGTCTCAAAGACCTCTGGGACAACATTAAATGCACCAACATTCGAATTATAGGGGTCCCAGAAGAAGAAGAGGAAAAAAAAGGGACTGAGAAAATATTTGAAGACATTATAATTGAAAACTTCCCTAATATAGGAAAGAAAATAGTCAGTCAAAGTCCAGGAAGTGCAGAGAGTCCCATACAGGACAAATCCAATGAGAAACATGCCAAGACACATATTAATCAAACTATCAAAAATTAAATACAAAGAAAAAATATTGAAAGCAGCAAGGGAAAAGCAACAAATAACATACAAGGGAATCCCCATAAGCTTAACAGCTGATCTTTCAGCAGAAACTCTGCAAGCCAGAAGGGAGTGGCAGGACATATTTAAAGTGATGAAAGGGGAAAACCTACAGCCAAGATTACTCTACCCAGAAAGAATCTCATTCAGATTTGACGGAGAAATTAAAACCTTTACAGACAAGCAAAAGCTAAGAGAATACAGCCCCACCAAACCAGGTTTACAACAAATGCTAAAGGAATTTCTCTAGGCAGGAAACACAAGAGAAGGAAAAGACCTACAATAACAAACCCAAAATAATTAAGAAAATGGGAATAGGAACATACATATTGATAACTACCTTAAATGTAAATGGATTAAATGTTCCAACCAAAAGACACACACTGTCTGAATGGAAAGAAAAACAACACCCGTATATATGCTGTCTACAAGAGACCCACTTCAGACCCAGGGACACATACAGACTGAAAGTGAGGGGATGGAAAAGCATATTCTATGCAAATGGAAATCAACAGAAAGCGGGAGTAGCAGTTCTCATATCAGACAAAATAGACTTTAAAGTAAAAACTATTACAAAAGACAAAGAAGGACACTATATAATGATCAACGGATCAATCCAAGAAGAAGATATAACAATTGTAAATATTTATGCACCCAGCACAGGAGCACCTCAGTACATAAGGCAAATGCCATAAAAGGGCAAATCAACAGTAACATAATAATAGTAGGGGACGTTAACACCCCACTTTCACCAATGGACAGATCATCCCAAATGAAAATAAATAAGGAAACACAGATTTAAATGACACATTAAACAAGATGGACTTAATTGATATTTAATGAACATTAACTATGTCCATTAATTGATGGACATTCCATCCAAAACAACAGAATACACTTTCTTCTCAGGTGCTCATGAAACATTCTCCAGGATACATCATATCTTGGGTCACGAATCAAGCCTTGGTAAATTTTAGAAAACTGAAATCATATCAAGTATCTTTTCTGACCACAACACTATGAGACTAGATATCAATTACAGGAAAAAATCTGTAAACAATACAAGCACATGGAGGCTAAACAATACACTACTAAATAACCAAGAGATCGCTGAAGAAATCATAGAGGAAATCAAAAAACACCTAGAAACAAATGACAGTGAAAACACGGCAACCCAAAACCTATGGGATGCAGAAAAAGCAGTTCTAAGAGGGAAGTTTATAAGAATACAATCCTACCTCAAGAAACAAGAAACATCTCAAATAAACAACCTAACCTTACACCTAAAGCAATTAGAGAAAGAAGAACAACAACAACAACAACAAAAAAAAACCCAAAGTTAGCAGAAGGAAAGAAATCATAAAGATCAGATCAGAAATAAATGAAAAAGGAATGAAGAAAACAATAGCAAAGATCAATAAAACTAAAAGCTGGTTCTTTGAGAAGATAAACAACACTGATAAACCATAAGCCAGACTCATCCAGAAAAAAGGGAGAAGACTCAAATCAATAGAATTAGAAATGAAAAGGGGGAAGTAACAACTGACACTGCAGAAATACAAAGGATCATGAGAGATTACTACAAGCAACTCTATGCCAATAAAATGGATAACGTGGAAGAAATGGACAAATGCTTAGAAAAGCACAACCTTCCGAGAATGAACCAGAAAGAAATAGAAAATACAAACAGACCAATCACAAGCACTGAAATTGAAACTGTGAGTAAAAATCTTCCAATAAACAACAGCCCAGGACTAGATGGCTTCACAGGTGAATTCTATTAAAAATTTAGAAAAGAGCTAACACCTATACTTCTCAAACTCTTCCAAAATGTAACAGAAGGAGGAACACTCCCAAACTCATTCCACGAGGTCACCATCATCCTGATACCAAAACCAGACAAAGACGTCACAAAAAAAGAAAACTACAGGTCAATATCACTGATGAACATAGATGCAAAAATCCTCAACAAAATATTAGCAAACAGAATCCAACAGCACATTAAAAGGATCATACACCATGATCAAGTGGGGTTTACCCCAGGATTGCAAGGATTCTTTTATATATGCAAATCAATCAATGTGATACACCACATTAGCAAATTAAAGAATAAAAACCATATGATCATCTAAATAGATGCAGAAAAAGCTTTGGACAAAATTCAACACCATTTATGATAAAAACCCTCCAGAAAGTAGGCATAGAGGGAACTTACCTCAACATAATAAAGGCCATATATGACAAACCCACAGCCAACATTGTCTTCAATGGTGAAAAACTGAAACCATTTCCACTAAGTTCAGGAACAAGACAAGGTTGCCCACTCCCACGGCTATTATTCAACACTGCTTTGAGAATCAATCAAAGAAGAAATCAGAGCAATCAGAGAAGAAGAAGAAATAAAAGGAATCCAAATCAGAAAAGATATAAAGCTGTCACTGTTTGCAGATGACATGATACTATACAAAGAGAATTCTAAAGATGGTACCATAAAACTACTAGAGCTAATCAATGAATTTGGTAAGGTAGCAGGATACAAAATTCATGCACAGAAATCTCTTGCATTCCTATACACTAACGGTGAAAGATCTGAAAGAGAATTTAAGGATACACTCCCATTTACTATTGCAACAAAAAGAATCAAATACCTAGGAATAAACCTACCTAAGGAGACAAAAGACCTGTATGCAGAAAACTATAAGAGACTGATGAAAGAAATTAAAGATGATACAAACAGATGGAGAGATATTGCATGTTCTTGGATTGGAAGAATCAACACTGTGAACATGACTACACTACACAAAGCAATCTACAGATTCAACGCATCCCTATCAAACTACCAATGACATTTTTCGCAGAGCTAGAACAAAAAATTGCAAAATTTGTATGGAAACACAAGAGACCCCGAATAGCCAAAGCAATCTTGAGAAAGAAAAACAGAGCTGAAGGAATCAGGCTCCCGGACTTCAGCCTATACTACAAAGCTACAGTCATCAAGACAGTATGGTACTGGCACAAATACAGAAATATAGATCAGTGGAACAGGATAGAAAGCCCAGAGATTAACCTTATCATTGACAAAGGAGGCAAGAGTATACAATGGAGAAAACACAGCCTCTTCAATAAGTGGTGCTGGGAAAACTGGACAGTTACATGTAAAAGAATGAAATTAGAACACTCCCTAACACCATACACAAAAATAAACTCAAATTGGATTAAAGACCCAAATGTAAGGCTAGGCACTATAAAACTCTTAGAGGAAAACATAGACAGAACACTCTATGACATAAATCACCACAAGATCCTTTTTGACCCACCTCCTAGAGAAATGGAAATAAAAACAAACAAAAAACAAATGGGACCTAATGAAACTTAAAAGCTTTTGCACAGCAAAGGAACCATAAACAAGACAAAAAGACAACCCTCAGAATGGGAGAAAATATTTGCAAACAAAGCAACTGACAAAGGATTAATTTCCAAAATATATAAGCAGCTCATGGAGCTCAATATAAAAAAAACAAACAATCCAGTCCAAAAATGGGCAGAAGACCTAAATAGACATTTCTCCAAAGAAGATATACAGATTGCCAACAAACATATGAAAGGATGCTCAACATCATTAATCATTAGAGAAATGCAAATCCAAACTACAATGAGGCATCACCTCACACCAGTCAGAATGGCCATCATCAAAAAATCTACAAACAATAAATGCTGGAGAGGGTGTGGAGAAAAGGGAACCCTCTTGCACTGTTGGTGGGAATATAAATTGATACAGCCACTATGGAGAACAGTATGCAGGTTCCTTAAAAAACTAAAAATAGAACTACCATATGACCCAGTAATCCCACTACTGGGCATATACCGTGAGAAAACCATAATTCGAAAAGAGTCATGTACCACAATGTTCACTGCAGCACTATTTACAATAGCCAGGACATGGAAGCAAACTAAGTGTCCATCGACAGATGAATGGATAAAGAAGATGTGGCACATGTATACAATGGAATATTACTCAGCCATAGAAAGAAACAAAATTGTTATTTGTAGTGAGGTGGATGGACCCAGAGTCTGTCATAGAGAGTGAAGTAAGTCAGAAAGATAAAAACAAATACCGTATGCTAACACATATATATGGAGTCTAAGAAAAAAAAGAGGTTCTGAAGAACGTAGGGGCAGGATAGGAATAAAGACGCAGACGTAGAGAATGGACTTGAGGACACGCGGAGGGGGAAGGGTAAGCTGCGACGAAGTGAGAGAGTGGCACGGACATATATACACTACCAGACGTAAAACAGATAGCTAGTGGGAAGCAGCCGCATAGCACAGGGAGATCAGCTCAATGCTTTGTGTCCACCTAGAGGCCTGGGATAGGGAGGGTGGGAGGGAGATGCAAGAGCGAGGAGATATGGGTATATATGTATATGCATAGCTGATTCACTTTGTTATACAGCAGAAACCAACACACCATTGTAAAGCAATTATACTCCAATAAAGATGTTAAAATAAAAGAGAAAAGTACAATGAGGTTTCACCTCACACCTGTCACAATGGTCATCATCAAAAAGTCTACAAATAATAAATGCTGGAAAGGGGTGGAGAAAAGAGGAACCATCCTACACTGTTAGTGAGAATATAAATTTGTGCAGCCACTGGAAAACAGTATGGAGCTTCCTTAAAAAACTAAAAATAAAGCTACCATATGATCCAGCAATCCCACTTCTGGGTATATATCCAGAAAAAATGAAAAGTCTAATTCGAAAAGATACATTCATCCCAGTGTTCAAAGCAGCACTATTTATAATACCCAAGACATGGAAAACACCCAAGTGCCCATCAACATACAACTGGCTTAAGAAGGTATGGTATGTATATATACATATATACATATATATACATATATGTGTGTGTGTATGTGTGTGTATATATAAATATATATATATACACACACATACACACACACATACACACAATGGAATAGTGCTCATTCATAAAAAAGAATGAAATATTGCCACTTGCAGTAACATGAATGGACCTAGAGAATATTATACTTAATGAGGTAAACCAGACACAAACAAGTATTATATGATATCACTTACAAGTAGAATCTAAAAAATAATACAGATGAATCTATGGACAAAACAGAAACAGACAGACATAGAAAAAAACTTATGGTTACCAAAGGGGAGAGGGAGTGAAGGAGGGGCAAATTAGGAGTACCGGATTAACAGATACAAACTACTATACATAAAATAGATAAGCAACAGGATCCCCTGTATAGCACAGGAAATTATATTCAATATCTCATAATGACCTACAATGGAATATAATCTGAAAAAGATAATTAACTGAATCACTTTGCTGTACACCTGAAACTAACACAATATTGTAAATCAACTATACTTCAATTTTCAAAAAAGCTAAAAAGTCAACAGGATTTCCTGACTGTTTAAACAGGGCATGAGAGAAAGAATAGAGTCAAAGATAACTCCAATTTTTTTGGCTTAAATAATGGAATAATGGATTGCTATCAATTAAGATGGGGAAGGCTACAACTGTTACAGGTTTGGCAACAATCAGGGGAACAGGAACTCAGTTTCGTACAGAGTCGGTTTAAGAAGTCAATTAGACATCCAAATATAGATGCAGAGTAGACAGATGGCTATAATAATCTGGAGTATAAAAGTCTGAGCTGGACATAACAATTTTGTACTCATTGGCAGGCATGTAGATGGCATTTATAGACATGGGACTGGAGGAGATCACCAAGGAATCACCAAGATCACCAAGGAAATCAAGGAGTATGGAGAGAAAAACAGGAGAGGATCAAGGACTGAGCCCTAGAACATTCCTACATTATGAGATCTGAGAGAAGAAAAGGAACCAGCAAAGGAAGCCAAGGAGGAGTGGCCAGGAGGGTATGGTACACTGGAAGCCAAGCAGGGAAAGTGTATCAAAGAGCAGGGACTGAACACGTGTCTCAAATGCTGCTAAGAGTTCAAGTAAGATGAAGACTGACAACTAGCCATGGGGTATAACAATGTGGAGGTCATAGGTAACTTTGACAAGAGCCATTTCTATGGAAGGATTTGAGAAAAAGCCTGATTAAGTAGGTTTCAAGAGAAATCAGGAGGCAAGAAATTAGAGACAGTGAGCATAGATATCATTTTCTAGGATTATTGTTGCAGCAGGTGCAAAGAAACGGCGTGGCAGCTGGTGGAGAAAGTAGACTCAGGAGAAGATTCCCTTTTTAAGATGGAAGATATAATAGTATGCCCATAAGAATGATCCAGTAAAGAACAAAAAGTCAATGGTGTAAGAAAGAAGTGGAGAGTTGCTGAAGTGATGCCCTGAAAACAGCAAGAGGAGAATGGGCGCTTGTGCACAAGTGGAGGAGTTTGATGTGAATTTGAAGGGCAGACACTGGCAGGGGAGCAGTCTGTAGAAGCATCTTTCAGTTGCTTTGATGTCCTCAGTAAAGTAGGATGCATGGTCACCAGCTTAAAGCAATGTTGGGAGAGGTGTTGGAGGTTTGAGGAGACAGAAGGTCTGAAGTAACTGTCATCTGGGGTCAAGGAAGGAGAAGGAGTACTTCCCTGATCTTTCATTTTTAATAATAAGTACCCAAAATTCAAATGTAATACAATTCCTTCTATTCTAAGTATAGAAGGAGAGAAATGTACACATGATCTTGTCAAAAGTATGCCAGCATAAGATATTTTATGTAGCATCTCTTATCTTTTTTAAAATTTTTCTTGAAATATAGTTGATTTACAATGTTGTGTCAGTTTCAGGTATACAGCAAAGTGATTCAGTTATATATATATATACACACACATATATATTCTTTTTTAGATTATTTTCCATTATAGGTTATTACAAGGTTATTATAAGATATTAAGTATAGTTCCCTGTACTACAGGTCCTTGTTGGTTATCTATTTTATATATAGTAGTATGTATATTTTAATCTCAAATTCCTAATTTATCCTTTCCCCCCCTTTCCCTTTTGGTAACCTTAATTTGGTTTTCTATGTCTGTGAGTCTATTTCTGTTCTTTAAATAAGTCCAATAGGTTTCTATCGGCTGGGCCAAAAAGTGTCTTCAGTTATTTAAGTAAAAATGATAGACACATATTTCACTTTCACCAAGAACTTTATTGAACAACATATTCACCCTTTTGTTCCACTACCTTCTGCCATTTTTCAGGCAACTTCGTAATTCCATCTTCCCAAAACTTTTTATCTTTTTGAGCAAAGAACTGTTCCAGGTGCCTTTTACAGTCTTCCAGGGAACTGAAATTCTTACCATTAAGAGAATTTTGTAAAGACCGAAATAAGTGGAAATCCGAAAGTGCAATGTCTGGTGAATACAGCGGATGAATCAGAACTTCCCAGTCAAGCTGTAACATTTTTTGCCAGGTCTTCAAAGAAACAAGTGGTCTTGCATTATCCTGATGGAAGATTATGCATTTTCTGTTGACTAATTCTGGTCGCTTTTCATTGAGTGTCGCTTTCAAGTGGTCTAACTGGGAGCAGTATTTGTTGGAAATAATTGTTTGGTTTTCTGGAAGGAGCTCATAATAGAGGACTCCCTTCCCATCCCACCATATACACATCACCTTCTTTGGATGGAGACTGGCCTTTGGTGTGGTTGGTGGTGGTTCATTTCACTTGCCCCATGATCTCTTCCATTCCACATTGTTGTACAGTATCCACTGTTCGTTGCCCATCACAATTTGTTTTAAAAACGGAATGTTTTCATTACATTTCAATAGAGAAGTGCATGTGGAAATATGGTCAAGAAGGTTTTTTTCTCTTAACTTATGTGGAACCCAACATCAAAGCAATTCACATAACCAAGCTGGTGCAAATAATTTTCAACACTTGATTTGGATATTTTGAGTACATCAGCTATCTCCCATGTGGAATAAATTTGATTGTTCTCAATTATTGTTTCGATTTGATCACTGTCAACTTCAACTGGTCTACCCATCCAGTGAGATGGGTAGATTTCATTGTCCAGTGAGAAATCCCTAGCATAAGACTTCGCAAACCACTTTTGACACGTTCGATCACAGCACCTTCTCCATACACCGCACAAATCTTTTTTTGCGTTTCAGTTGTGTTTTTACCTTTCTTGAAATAATAAAGCATAATATGCCAAAAATGTTGCTTTTTTTCTTCCAACTTCAATATTAACATGGCTACACAAAAATTCACCAATTTTGCTAAGGCTTTTTTTAAATGCACGCTGATATGACAGCTGTCATATGCAATCTAACAAAATTGTTTTGAATGAAGTTAAAGACAACTAAGTGCTACTAGAGCCATCTTATGGGAAAAAAGAATGAACCTTTTGGCCCACCCAATATATCTAAGAACAAACTGAAAATATTTCCAAGGAGCTCCCTAACGATTGCCTATGAGTGGTATAATGAAGGATAGGATACTGGCCTTGAGGGAAAAAAAACTAAAACCTCTTTTAAAGCCAAATCTATGATAGCTGTGGCAGGAGACAGGATAGAGTTGGAATTAAGAATGTTAGGTAAAACCTTCAGTATATAAAGCAATTTTTTTAAGTGTAGGTAGCTTAAAAGGCTGGTGTCAGAAAAACACTTGGTTGGGATCCAGGGTTAATGAAAAGCAGTGTGGTAGTAATTCAGAAAATTAGGGAGAGTGTGCTGTGATGAGGTCAGGAAGAGCACATTGTCTGAGAGTGGACAGGGATGCCCCACCCACTGGAACAGAGCCCAGTCAAGCAGCAGAGTCCTATGGAGAGGAGAGTCCCCAGGTGATCCAGGCCTGGCTCTACTCTACCCTGGCCTAAAACTTGATCTTTCTACCACTGGCTAACCTGCCCATCTCCCCAGTAGGTTCTTAGTGTTACTGAGCCACAAAACCAAAGAATTTTCACAGCCTTTTACATAGAGGGGTCCAAGCAGCGTAAAAGGCGCCATCCGAAGGCATTGAGATTTTGGCCTCTCCAGCTCTATTTCAGGTCATCAATGCTCTTGGCAAGGAAGATCGGGGTGTCACAGACTCAGGGGCAGCAACGCTATATGGCCCAGAGTGATTGTAAAGCGTTCTCTTCTGTCTTTCCAGGAAGAACCTATTTCACGCCAATGGTGGATGGAGTAGTCACGTGGGAAGTCATAGAGTTGTATTCGTTATCTACTTCTGTGTAATAAGTTATCCCCAAACATGACATCTTAAAGACACACTTATTAACTCACAGTTGCTGATGGGTCCTATGACTCAGAGTCACAAGGCCGTGATCAAGATCAACTCAGGCGGTAGTCATCGCAAGACTCAACAGGAGGAAGATTCACTTCCAAGCTCATGTGGCTGTTGGCAGCCTTCAGTTCCTTGGAGGTTGTTGGACTGAGGTTCTCAGGTCCTCACTGGCTGTTGACTGGAGTCCTCTTTCGCCTCCTTGCCACATGGGCCTCCATAGGACAGTCCACAACACAGCAGCTGAGTCCATCAGGGAAAGCAGGTGGGAGGGCAAGACGAGACGGTGGGACAAAGTCACAGTCTTTTTTGTAACCTAATCTTGGAAGTGATGACCATTACTTGTACCACATTCTACTTGTTAGAAATACATCACTAGGCCTAGCACTCACTCCTACACAGTGATATGAATACCAGTATGTGGAGATCACTGGGGGCCATTGTAGAGGCTGCCTACCATAATAGTGAACTTAAAAACTAACCAAAAGTAGCTGCTAGAAGTCTTCCCTTCACACTGTTTGCCTCCATTCCCAGCTCTGAGCAAAATAAAGCTCAGAAATGAAAGGAGGTCACCTATTCTTCTTCTTCTAAAATATTGCCTTGCCTGAGCACAGTGTAGCCCCAGGGGCACTGTTTTTATTTTTTTAAGGCATACAAGCCTCTAACTGCAGCCTTTGGGCCTGCTTTTGGCTTTGGGCTCCTGTTCCCCACATTACTTATGCTCGCAGCTCTCCTCGGCTCACATGGTCCCTCAGGTTGCATCCTTTTTGTGAATCTTTAGTTCATTCGCTGTCAGTTACCACCATGTTTCCCTCTCTGAGGGTCTCTGTCCATGGCCAGGGACACAGTGCATAGTGCCTCCTGTCAGGAGATCTCCCCCGGAAGGCAAGTGAATGACATGTCCTTCTCTAGCTCAAATTCTAACCCATTCTGCTTCCACCAAGAGGGAGATAGAAGATAGAATTAAGTAGACAAGAGACACTTCAGAATGTTTTCAAACTTCAGTTTAAGCACAAATGTCCAAGCTTATGTGAAGAGAATTGAAAAGCCAACTTGAGGAAGCATTCTCCAAAGAAATGAATCATGAGGAATTTACAGCACACTAGAAGCAATCCCCTCCCTGGTTATTGGTCACAATTTACAGAAAGGTAGCTACACTCCTATCCAAACCTACTGTGCTTGTGAATCTGCTCCTGGATGAGCAGAGTCAGGATGGTGCTGGTGGTCCAAAACCTCTTGAGGACCAACCAGAGACTTCCCTTCATGGAACCTTCTAAAGCTTCAAGGAAGAAGGTGGTGTGGGGCAGTGAGTGGTTCATGCACTTTGGTGTCATACAAACCTGGGCTGGAATCCTGGCTCATTTTCTTATTCCCAACCCAGGAAACCTGGGGCACAAGTCTCAGCCTTCTGTGTTTAATTCACAGCCTTAGAGAAAGGATTACATGATGCAATTCTTGACATAGATTAGAGGCCAAGGAGCTTCCCCCCTCCATCTGGGAGACTTCTGTGGTCCCAGGATCCTCAATGCCTTTGATTTCCAACACTATCCTAACCCCCTTAGCAGGGCTCTTCATTTTTCCTCACTCCTTCCCATGAAAACTCACCTTTGAAAGGTACCATAGACCTCCTTGGAGAAGTTCTTGAGTGAAAGAGAGCTAGTGAGCTCATTTGTGCTGTGGCATCCAAGACTCTGAGGCCTCTCTCATGACCCATCCCAGGGGTCTCTGTTGTTAAATACAGATATACAGAAACACCCTGAAGTCCTCTTTCCAGATCTATCCCACTCTATGATCTCTCTAATCTTGCCAATCCCCAGCCCTGGGTAAACCTAATCATCCATTTTATCCACTCCTGTTCCCAAACTGTAGAAAATTATAAAAGCCAGCTGACCAGCTCCATTATAAATCTATGTTATTCCGCCTCAGCTGCTCACTAATCCTTTTATTCATCCTTATTAACTGTCCATCCTGCTCCATAGGGCAGCAATTTCAACCCATCCTACTCTAACCTTCAAATACCCCATCCCCTTCTTTCTGAGCCTCCTACTTCACTGAAAACATTCTCTCCCTCACCACCACCACCCCTATCCCCCCGTCCCGCGCCACCTTCACCTCAAAGTAACTTCATTGTTTCATCTGCCCCTCCGGCCTCTCTCTAGTCTGCAGGGAGAAGGAATCCCAACTCCTCTCCTGTGCTAATGGTGATCCCTGGGCTTTGGTTTGAAACAGAGAAGGACCCTTGGGGCTCCTGGGTACAAAAGTCTTTCTGTGTCCCCCGTTTCTTGTTTGCAGGAAATAGGCTTCATTCAGCCTCCATGACCTTCCCTGAGTTCCAAAGGGCAGGTTCCCACAGTTGCTAATCAGGGAAGGGAGGGGCAGTCAAAAAACAATAGTGCAGCCTTGGGGCAGGGTCCTGGTTCCCCATCAAGGGATATCCATAACAATATCTTTGAGCTGTTTTGCAGAGACTGAAATCCCCACCAGGTGAAAGAAATTAACTGTATGCTGCCCACAAGCATGTAGACCCCAGACCAGTTGGAATCAGAAGGTTGATGATGCTGACTCCCACTTACCTTACCACCAACCAATCAGAAGAATGTCCACAAGCTGATCACGCCCTCCGCTTTGAACCATTACTATAAAACTCCTCACTACCCCCCTCCAGATCTGGACACCGTCTTGAGGGCATTAGCCCACTGTGGCCCCCTTTGCCTGACAAAGCAGTAAAGCTATTCTTTTCTGCTTCACTCAAAACGCTGTCTCTGAGATTCAATTCAGTACTGGTGTACAGAGACCGAATTTCAGCTACAGGTTTCCATCTTTCATGCCTCCTCCTAGATTTTGTCACATTAATCAGCTCCTCACCCTCTCTTGAATGTTCATCTCTTCCCTTTATCCCTTACGGTAAGATGCCTTTTCCACATGTCCCCACATCAAGCAACCCTTCTTCCATTCATCAACATCATACACAAATCCCATTCACTACCCATGGCTCTCCATCCCTCATTCACCTCTCAGCTCCCAGGAATCAGGCTTCCACATCAAACACTTCACTGAAAATGCTTTTTCAAACATCTCCAATATCTTTCTAAGAGGAAACACTATGGTCTCATCACAGTCCTCCCCCTACGTGACCCCTCTGGAACCTTCGATGTAGCTATCCTCTCCTAAAACTGTTTTGTTTTTCCTCTGTGCCCTCTGGTCTCCTTTTTCTACTGTTCCTTCTCGGTCTCCATTGCACGGGCACCTTTCTCCTCCCAGCCCTCAAATGGAAACATTTCGGACGTCCTCTGCAGGTCTCTTCCCTTTACCATGCACACCTCTCTCTGCGCAGTTAGACCTACTCCCTTGGACCTAGCACTTATCACATCAACACGAACTACTCTTAAACCTATCTCACCAGTACTGACCTCACTTCTGAATCTCAGTTCCTTCTGAGATTTCCAATTCCTTACCAAACACAACCCCCCAAATTGCCTGCTTTCATTGCCAGCTCACCAATTCTACGACCATTTTTAGATCAGAAATCACCTTCCCCACCAGGCCTCAAATAATCTCCTTGCCCTGTGTTTCCTCTTCCAACCTTTTCCCTTTAATTGTTTTCTTTTCTTACTCTGTTTACACAATTAGGTTCTTCCTCAGTTTACCTGCATAGAACTCCAATTCCCCAAATGACTGAAAGTCATCCAGTCGCCAAGTCTGTTGATTTTGGTTTTCCATTTCCATCGGTATCTTTATAATTCTGTCACTGGGACTTTACTGCTGGCGATTCATCTTGAATCTTCACACCTCCACCCCCACACCACCCCCAAGGATGTACCGTTCTCCCTCAGTATCTGTGGGGAATTGGTTTCAGGAGCCCCCACAGATATCAAAATCCAGAGATGCTCAGGTCCCTTACGTAAAATGGAGGAATACAGGTGGCACTCCGTATTCACAAGTTTCACATCCACAGATTCAACCAACTATAGTCGAATCTGCGATTGGTTGAATCTGCAGATGCGAAACCAGAGGATACAAAACCCAAGGATACAGAGGACCACCTGTACACATAACACAGCAGTAACTGAGCCGCAGCAATA
Source organism: Mesoplodon densirostris (assembly GCF_025265405.1). NCBI lineage: Eukaryota > Metazoa > Chordata > Mammalia > Artiodactyla > Ziphiidae > Mesoplodon > Mesoplodon densirostris. The sequence continues at coordinate 34,134,102 of NC_082674.1, forward strand.
CCCTCAAGGAGTGAGATCAACCCACTGGAGAACTACAGCGGAGGCAAGACCGGGTTCATGATGGCTACCACAGAGCACAGACAGATGCCCCCAGTGTGTCTGGTTACAAACCAGACACAAGGATCACAAGTCACAAACACATATACTCTTCAATTACTGCCTCAGGTTATTGGAGCTTGAAAGAATAAAAGTTATATTTAAGGGCACTGAATGCCTTGTCAAAAGAATAAAGGACACGTGCTTTCAGGCAGGGCCACCAAGAAAGAGAATGTTTCTGCCAAGTATTGCGAGCGTTCCTAGAAATGAGCACAACTGTCTTATTTGTTTTTCCAGGGCCATGGCTGTGGAAGTAGACCCAGTATGCCAGGGGACCCTTCTCATTTGAAAATCCTTCCCCGTTTCCCACCTTGTCATGAAAGAACATCCCTGTCTTAGCCTAGTCGAGGTGGAACCAGCTTACCAGGGAATTCAGATGCAGGACAGAGTGCAGAAGAGATACTTTCTCTAGTCACCTTCAGCTCATTCTAAGGTTCCTGTGATTTATCAAAGCATCGAGCAAGACCAGAACACAGTTCCAAGCTAAGCATGTTTCCCCTACTGGCAATGAACTTGTGAAACAGACAGGAACGGGCAGAGCCCATCAGACGGCCGTCAGTCAGGCGAGGCCAGCTTTGCTAACCAATGATTCAGACACATTTGTCGTTCCCGCCTTCTGCATGCGGGGGCTGCCTCTTAAAAACTCAGAACTGTCTCAGCAACCTTATGTAGAAACATGCAGCCTATTTCCCTTCCTTCCATGTCACATATATCATTTTTCTTCCTCGTTTCACAGTGATTTATAGGGATTGCAGGCAGCGAAGAGTCAGCCATGATTAACTGAAGGAGATACCTCTGAGTCACAGATCATTCACTTCCTTCTTTGGCAATCTGAAGAAGGAATCTCATTGCTTTGTGGTTATTTTAGCACCTTTGAATCTCAATAATGAGTGAGAGTTCCAGAGCTCATCTCTCTGTCTGATGGTGAGTTTAAATCTTGGCAGTTGGTAGGGAAGGACCGCAGAAGACAAGTTTTGCAAGGAGGATTTCCTACCAGGCTACGCATCCCAGACAGCCTCGCCCTGCACCATGAAGACCCATCTCATTTTATGGACCATCAAAGGCTCTGCAGTACTTCTCAAGTGGTAGGTTCAAGATGACATATTTTGTAACTTATGGAATAAACTACTTGGGAAGTCAATACTCAACATGTTACTTTTCCCAGCTGAGGAAGAGAATAATCTGAATTTTTTTTAATGTTATCAGGAGACTATTCTCCGGGTCATTTTTCAGTCCCCTCCACCAGTTCTGGGGGGCAGGTAAATCAGATTGATTTAGCCAGATCTTCTTTCCCTGCTGCAACAGTACAGTTAGCAATAAAGTGATTAAAAAAAAAAAAAAACAGCATATCAGGTGGGAGACAAAAAAGGAAAGAGGCACATTAAGCCAGTCCTCATCGATTGAGCATGAATGATGTAGAGTTGACTGCAGGGCCACACCCTGAAACATTAGGAGAGAAGAAACACTAGAAGCCAACAACTTTGACCATTTAACATTACCTCCCTTCATCACTGGAGAGCCACACCAAGGTGAAACTGTCCTATTCTCTTTAAAGGCCTTTAGAACACTATATCCTGGCTTGAGTGGAGGGGTGTGTGTGTGTGTGTGTGTGTGTGTGTGTGTGTGTGTGTGTGTGACTTTGTGCTGCAGAGTATCTCCAGTTAAGATGTGGACAAATATAGGAGTCGAATGCTGAAAAATCCATACCAAAATAAAACCACAAGGGTTCACTCTGCTTGTGAACAGATCCCAGGAGGGCTGGTCATTTTCATTCTTGTCTTCCTCTGGTTGCAGAGCATTTAAACATAAGATCTCTGTTGCTGGGTAGTTTTTATGTTATATTCTGCTAAAATGTTTCATTAAAATATTTTCATCTACAATCTCATTTCAAACAATGCAATCTCTGCTGAGACACCATAAAAGTGCTTCCATTCATATTTCATTGGCCAAAGCAGGTCACATGGCCACACCTAACTTCAGAGGGAGCTGGGAAGCACGCCCCTGTCATTATCCACGTAGAAGCAGTTACCAACCGTGAAGATTCTACTTCCAAGTATTTCTCACATCAGTCCCTTCCTAGCCAGTGCTCCTATGAGTTGTGAGCTCAGGCCTTTGCACTTCTCCTCCACACAAAAACATAACAAAAGCTCCTGACACTATTTCCTGCTGCCAGTCTGGCCCTTCTCCAATACTTTCTGCAAGCAGCTGCCAGAGGGCACATTTGAAAGCAAATGGGAGCCCTCAGTGGAGTCCTTGGAGCTTTCAGGTCCACATCCAAAGCCCTTAGTGTGGCAGGAAGGTTCTTATTGGTGTGGCTACTGCCCACATCCCTGGCCTCATTCCCATCCCTCCCCCACACTCACTTTGCTGAACCCTTACAATTCTCTCTCATTGCCAAGGTTTACACTTCTGCGCCCTGGCACATGCTACTCCATTGGGCTGAGACACATTCCAATCACTTCTTTTAATAGCTAACTAAATCTGAGCCTTCGAAAACCAACTCAAGAAATTTCTACTCCAGGTGACCTTCCCTGACCCCCTAGTCTGACCCAGAAACACTGCTGCCCCCAAAACCCCCTGTGCATGCATGTCTGAGCATGTAGCCTTCATTTTACTTATCTGGTCCCTAGATGTGCTTTGAAGCCTCTTGAGGTCAGGAACCAGGATATATATGAAGCACTCCTTAAATGCCAGTTGAATGGATGCATCAGTAAAGTCATGCCAGGCTCTGCATTAGGTACTAGAGTCTCAAAGGTCAATCACACTCACTATGCACGTGACATACATACAGTCTCTGAGACTGTCTCTGGAAGAAAGAGCCAAACCAGCAGGAGAGCTGAAGATGGAGAAAGAAGACAGGCCCAGTGTCCTACCAATTCGGTAAACAAATGTTTCCATTTCCATTCCTTCCCAAGCCCCAGCCATGGGAGCCCTTCCTCTGTAACAAATGATGTTTGCCTTTTCCTTTTTCTTTTCTCTCCACTGAAATCCCCAGTCCTCTGTCCTTCCCTAAGAAACCTGAGAGGCCTCTAGAACAAATGTAGGAACCTAATTTAGGTTAGCCCTTCCAGATAACACATCTGCACCTTAGGATTCTTTATCACAATAAGCAACAAGCTACTTATGGAAGAAATTCAGACCCCTGGCTAGGGGTTAGTGTCAGGACTGGGGACCACAGGGAGAAGGAAAAACAGAGAATTTTGATCCACTTAAGTCACAAACTTAAGTGGTTTCCCTGTCTGATATATAAATAGCTCTCATGAGGAAGTGCTGATCACCCGAACTTACCTACACAGGCGGCAGGTAACCTCTCTGCCATCAGCCACTAAGGGCACCGTAGACAATAAGGAAGAGTGGATCATGCCTTCTTCTTCCCAGGCTGCTAGAGCCTCCCAGAACCTTTGGTCTGACTCCACTAACAAACTCATCAGGAGAGAACTGAGTTGCTCGCTAAGAATTTTCCTATTTATTAAGTATAAAATGAAAAGTGAAAATAGTCCATTTTTGTCCTGGTACCAAGAAAATATGACAAGCACACATAGTACTTCATAGGCTGCATGCATTATAACATCACTAGGTAAACAAAGAGACAAGACAGCAAAGTGGTTACCTAATTTTCCAGCTCTGGAGGACCGTGGACCAGTTACTTAGCTTCTGAGTTTCTCTATCTGTAAAATGGGTATGATAATAGCACCTACTGTCCTATAAAACAAGGTACCTCTATGTCAACATTATCAACATTTGGGCCTGGACAATTCTATGTTGTGAAGGGCTGTCCTGTGCATTGTAGGATGTTTAGCAGCAACCCTGGCCTCCAACCACTGGATTCCAGCCCCCTCCCTCAGTTATGACAACCAACTGTTTCCGGATATTACCAAACGTCCCCTGCGAGGGCAAAATCATCCTTGGTTAAGAAACACTGCTGTAGGGGGGGTGGGTGCGGACCGAGAGGCCGGCCCCGTCGGCCCCTTTCCCAGGGTGGGCCGTACAGGGCTGGAGGGGCCGGCTGCACGCACGTGCCGCTGGACGCATCCGCGTCCGGGTCCTCCGCCACCCTCGGCGCGGGGGATGGGCCAGGGGTTCCCGGGAGCTCATGGCCCTTGCGCTCTTCCTTAAAAAAAAAATAAAAAAATAAAAAGAAACACTGCTGTAGCGAAATAAACAAATCAGTACATGCAATGCTTTGACCTATTCCTGGCACATAGCAAATGCTCCATAACTTGACCCAGAGGGTAACAGAGTCTGGAGACTAGAGAGACAGTTTGTTCTGTAAAAAAGAGGACGTCACTATTCTTATAGAGCGCTTACTAAAGTTACGCATTTCTGCATCACCCTCTATTCTTCAAAGGCCTTGGTAACGAATCCACGTGGCACTGACCACCTGGCAAACCTGTAAGTACTTACATGATCATCTCTCCCACTTCTCTGTTGAATGATAGAAGCAATTTGTTGAAAATGTTTATTATCCCCCCTCAATACTTGAATGCCTGCTCAGTCAAAGACACTGTACACTACAGAGAATATTTTTATTGGATTTTACAAACAATAAAAATAACCCATCTGCCCTCACTCCTTTTATCTTTCTTTAAAGGCCATTTTGTTAGAACATCAAAACATTTGGTTTCCCTCCTGATGCAGAGGGAAATGTTGTTGCATCTCAGTAACTCTTCAGTGCCCAGCACTCTCCAGACGCTTGGAAATAACCAAAGCGGCCGCTCCATTGACAGACAACTCTGACTGTTAGAAAGTTTACCTTTCTCCCAGGCCTGACTTTCCCTCCTTGTAACCTCTCTGCACATTGTTCAGTCACGTACTAATTGTGTGGCTGCTGCCTGCAAGCGCCACAGCCCTCAAGCCACGAACAAATCTTTCGTGACAGAAATCCAGACAAAGGAAGGTAATGACAATCCTCACTTTGGTCCTCTCTTCCCTGACTAAACATAACCTGGTTCAGTTCACAATTCCTCATAGACAATGATGTCCTGGCCCCTAACCATCTTGGTCCCCCTCCTTCAGATGCACTTTAATTTGTCAGTGGACCCCAAAATGAGGTGTCCAAATTGCACCCCACACTCCAGGTGTAATCTGACCAGCAGAAAACCCAGGAGGACTATCATATATCACTGATCTACACCCAGTCAACCTGCAATACAGCCCCAGACTGTCAGCACTTTTAGCAAGCAAGGCCTCCCACTTTAAGACAAAGTAGGAATTAGGTCTTTTTCATGCAAATTCCCTCCCAGCAAGTTGACTCCCATCCTACATACTCAGGGTCATACTTTGAACCTATTTAATCTTATTGTCTTGAGCAGGGGCCAGAATGCCAAGACAGCTTTGAATTTTGGTCCTATAAACCATGGTCCAGCTACTTCTTCCTCCCCCAACTTTTCTCAGCAGCTGTTAAGTCCTCTTAAATGTTGACTGAATAAATTGTTGTCTTCATCTAAATCAGGGGTAGGCAAATATATAGCCCGTGGGCCAAATCTGTCCCACTACTTGTTACAATAAAGTTTTATTGGAACACAGCCACACTCATTTGTTTACCTACTGTGTGTGGCTGCTTTCCCACTACAACAGCAAAGTTCAGTAGTTGCAACAGAGGCCATATGGTCTCAAAAATATTTACTATCTGCCCCTTAACAGGAAAAGTTTACTGACTCCCCAAATTAAGGCCTTGAAATATGCAGAACAGAATCAAGTCAAAGACAGGGTGTTACAGGCCTATGGTTTATTACCAATGATTAATTAGCACATTTAGGAACAATGGTTCACAGTTGTGAAGTCATGTAAACATGTGATCATCCCTAGGGTCTGTGTAGAGCTAAAGATATGCTCTGCTGGTGGCATTGCCTGATCCTAATAATCCCATCAAAGTAAGAATGGAATTAATTAATGAACTGTTGAATAATTCATTCAGTGATTGTTCTGCAATGATACAGAAAAATGGGAAAAAGAACAGATGAATTTTGAAGCAGTGACAGGAGGCTGGGGAAAATATCAACTCTAAGAAGCAGCCAGAGGCCCAGAACCAAGAGGGACCACTATAGAGATGTATGGATTTGGTCTAATGGTGGTTAATGCTCCCCATTCATGCTGGCCTGCATTTATTGGGGTTTGGCTTTGCTCCAGAGGCATATAACTTGGAAAATTACCATGGTCCCTACCTGAAACCGTTGTGGGACGGCACCCCTCACTGTTGCCCCCATAGGCAGGTGATTACTTACTAAACCCAACACTGCATTGGTAGTAAATTCTCACAGCCTTAAATCTAGGCAACCCAAAGCCATTTGTCACCTGCTAAACTCCATGCCCTTTTCCCATTTCCAATTAACAGTCCCCACAGCAGATTCCTAGAACCAGAGCAGTCTAGATTATGCAAGGGAGGCCTAACTGCTCAAAGGAAAAAATAATAATATTTGCATTTGAAAACATATACACACTCAAAAGAACCCAATTGCTAACAAATGATAGGCCTGATACACTAAGCCTGAAAACCATCTGAGAATGAATCATTTACCAGGGGGAGAGAGAGTATTGCCAAGGTTGACCTCATGGGCTTTGGTATCTGGCAGACCTGGAATGGAATTGAACCTGTTACTTGAGCCCTCCAAGCCTCAATTTCATCTGCAAAATGGAGATAATAGTAATGCTTCCTCACAGGGTCATTGTAAGAATAAATGAAATGATGCATGGAGAGTACATAGTACCTGGTACCTAGTGAGCATTCAGTAATGTTTGGTATTATTGTTATCATTATCTTTATGTTCATATTAACTAACATAATAGGAAATGCTTGACTTTCCAATGATTTCTAAGACAAGGTACCCCTCTTTGAACAAAACCACTGAAATTGCATGCCCCACTTAAATGAGAACACAAGTGTTTAGATTTTCCCAAGACGAGAAAACAAGCAATGACGCAGATGTGGAAGGAATGTTTTCAGTTCACTGCCTACCTGTAATACTCTCATAAAAGAAGTCATTATGTCACTAAAGAAGTAATTGCCTTTGTTTTATTACTTTTCCAAATAAAAATCATCTGTGTCGAACATAAGAGCCAGCTGCCCAGCAGTCCCCAAGTCCTCCAGCCTTACTATGTAACCCTTACCTGCAATATTTGTATTAAGATACAGGTTCAGCTGCTTAAAAAAAAGAGAGATATGAAAACACTGTGGCTCCAACAAGGTAAAAGTTTACTCCACTCTTATGGTAACAGTCCAGACATAATACAGTGGGTTAGGTGACTGCTCCACAAGAACATCCAGGGACCCAGGCTCCTACAGTGTTGTCCTCCATTCTCCTGTGTTCCCTGGACTAGCAGTATCAGCATCACCCCAGAGCTTGTTAGAAATGCAAATTCTCATGCCCCCACCTCAACCCTACTGGAATCAGAAACTCTAGAAAGGGAGGTCCTGCAATCTATGCTTTGACAAGCCTTGTAGGCGCTGTCCTTATCTTTGTGGTCAAATGGACTTACTGCTACTTCCATGTTCCAGACCATGGAAGGAGGAAAAGAGGAGATGAGAGATAAATCATTTCCTGTCAAGGGAATGAAAGGGAAATTACATGGTTTGCACATTCTGTTTGTCTTCCATTGGCAAGATGCAAGGTCAAAGGGACACATCTAGCTGCAAAGCAAATGTAGTCTCTAGTAGGGTAATCATGTGCCTTGGTGAAGCTAGGCGAGTTCTAGGTTAAAAGCAAGAATAGATGATGGGGGACAATTAGAAGTTTCTGCCACACGACTAGAAGAAACGGCTTCAGCCTCCTTGGCCCCAGTCAGTGGGAAACCCAACATCCCCAATATCTCTCAAAGAGGTTGCACTGGGGCTTCCCTGGTGGCGCAGTGGTTGAGAGTCCGCCTGCCGATACAGGGGATACGGGTTCGGTTCCCGGTCCGGGGGGATCCCACATGCTGCGGAGTGGCTGGGCCCATGAGCCATGGCCACTGGGCCTGTGCTTCTGGAGCCTGTGCTCCACAACGGGAGAGGCCACAACAGTGAGAGGCCCGTGTACCGCAAAAAAAAAAAAAAAAAAAAAAGAGCTTGCACTATTTCCTCTGGCTTTGACTTCTTCCACCCCCTAAATAATTATCTTAGTCAAATCAGTCCTCTTGAGGCTATTCTTTTCGTTCTCTTTTAGTCTCTTTCCTTATTTCCCCAAACCCTTACACAAGAGCTGTTACGTAGAACAGTGATTGTGGAGGATACTGCTGCACAGGGGATAACTTCAAATCAAAGACACCCTTCTTCCAAAGCTCCCCTTGACCATTCCTCCCAGAACCTCTCCCTGGTCAGCCTTCTTGCTTTCCTCTATCTCTAAGCTCCTCGTCCCCTCATTTCTCAGCTGTCCCTGGGAATTTAACATTGCTCCAGCTTCTGATAAAGAGAAATTCTCATCTCTCTTGGTCTCTAACTCAGCCAGTAGTGGCAGGAAGGCAGAGGGATCGGGATAATCCCCTCACACCTAAAGAAGATAACAGTAAATTTTCCTAAAGGCTAATCCCACCCTGACAGGAATTCTGCTATCAGGTTGGAAACAATACGTATTTTTTTCTCCACCCAAAAATACATTATGGTGCCACCCTGCAGGGCAGTTCACCTCTGAAACACATTAAGTGTTTTCCCAGCAGTGATTCTGTTGCATTACCATGTAATTTTAAGTCAATCAAACCAAAGGGACTTAGGAGAAGGGATCTGAAATAAGTAGTATTTATTTGTTTCACATGTTTAATTTTCATTTTTTTAAATGGGCTCTTCAAGATTAAATTTTACTCTGAAATGGCACAGATTTATTGAAGCCTTGTTTCTAGACAATTATTTCCTCCCTTCCTATCGATGGCCTATTTCACTTAATTACCAAAGGGAAAACATGTTTAGTTAATTAAAATCTTTAAATAAAAGAAGTACAGGGTTAAAAAGTTGAAACAGTACAAGGAAGTATAAAATCAAAAGGCAATATCTCCCTCCCTATTCTGTTACTCCCCAAAGATTTTTTTGGGTTTTTTTTTTTTTGCGGTACGCTGGCCTCTCACTGTTGTGGCCTCTCCCATTGCGGAGGACAGACTCCGGACGCGCAGGCTCAGCGGCCATGGGTCACGGGCCCAGCCGCTCCACGGCACATGGGATCCTCCCAGACCGGGGCACGAACTCGTGTCCCCTGCATCGGCAGGCAGACTCTCAACCACTGTGCCACCAGGGAAGCCCCCCAAAGGTTATTTGTTAACAACTGCCCATGCTTCCTTTCAGGAGAAAACAAAAATGTGCATACTGTAATGATTATGGCTAAGCATTTATTGGAAGTTTACTCTGTGCTAGGCACTGTACTAAGCGTTTTACATGTAAGCATGTAACCCTCATGACAACCCTATGATGGAGCCCAGATTTTACAGATGAGGAAACTGAGGCATGGGGAGACTTGGGCAACTCGCCCACAGTCACACATCAAGCAGTGGAGGTGAGAATCAGCCCAGGCAGGCGGGCTTCAGAGCCCAGTCTCTAAAGCACCACACTCAGTGGGATGTGGACTCCACATGGACCACACATTTCTCCAAGTAAAGCCATTGAGATACTCTCTCCCCGAACCCCAGTGCAGTGGCTCAAGGGATGTTCTCTCACACTGCTGTGCGTAGCATTTCTAATTTATTCCCCATCCAAGTTTTTTTTTTTTTTTTTGGTACGCGGGCCTCTCACTGTTGTGGCCTCTCCCGTTGCGGAGCACAGGCTCCGGACGCACAGGCTCAGCGGCCATGGCTCACGGGCCCAGCCACTCCGTGGCATGTGGGATCTTCCCGGACCGGGGCACGAACCCGTGTCCCCTGCATCGGCAGGCGGACTCTCAACCACTGCGCCACCAAGGAAGCCCCCCCCATCCAAGTTTTAAACAAAAGAAAAATATTTTTTTGGCTGCACCACACAGCTTGCAGGATCTTAGTTCCCTGGCCACGGATTGAACCCAGGCCCCGGCAGTGAAAGCACCGAGTCTTAACCACTGTACTGCCAGGGAATTCCCTAAAACTGTATTTTTAAAAGAAAATTACAAAATAGAGAGACCACTGTGGAAAAAGAGATCAGACCCAAGGAGCAGCCAAGTGCTGGTTTCCTTTTCCTTTCCCCATGTCCTCCCTCCTTAGGAAATACTGAGGTGAGCATCTCTGGGATTACAGATGGCAGCCAGAGGGACCAGAATGGGGTTCTTCCAACCAGAAGTGAAGGTAGGGGGAGGGGCATCTCCCAGGAGGGTTCCATCTGAGAAGAGTTTGCTCCACAGAGGGTGGCAGAAAGAGGATCTGGACTGAGCAATGCCAAAGAAAATTGCACTAGACAGAATTAAACAGGCAAGGAAGATTGTATTCAGGACTCTGCAGCAAGAGGGGAGAGAGGCTGAACAAAAGGCAAGGTAGGAGAGTTATTAAGTGCCAGGTGAGCTGGTGTAAAAGTACTAGAGGGAGTTACCAGGGAGGCTGATCAATGTGAACAGGCTGTCTGCGTTTGCTAATTGGTGCTTGTGGCAGTTAGACTCCTACCTGCCCACATAGACTGGGAGATACGACCACTAAGTTTCCTGATGATTCATTTCAAAGGGGTGGCTCCCAGGTCCTTGAAGAAGACATAACTGGATTATAACCCTGGCAAGAGGCTGGGAGAAGATTTACCTCTCCAAGGGGCAGAGAAAGAATTTACAATTGAAAGTTTTCTAAAGTAAGTACTCTAAGAAAAGGAGGTCAGAGGTCTGGAGTCAGGAAGAAGCCCTTTTGCAGGATTGACAAGTGCGGCCAAGCTGAGTGGAACCGGTAGGCCATCTGGCTCTTTCCAACTGCCAGGGCACTCTGCACACTTTGCAGACAAGGCCCTGAAGCCAGGTCTGCCACCACTTTGTCCCCAGGGCAGCAGTTCAGAAATGATGTTTCCATTGTGAAAATAGCCCCCATTTTTGGAAAGTGATTTTGTTCCCCATCAGCTTTGGCTTTCTTCCTTCTCCTTTGGCATCTAAACGGTTAAGATTTTGAAAATCGCTTCATTTAAATCGAATTGAATAGTGAGGCTTTCTTAATCAGGTCTCAGCACTGCACCGACTTAGCTGACTTTGCATTTCAAAAAAGCTGCCCAGCTTCCTGCGGAGGCAAGATAGTGACCACTGAAACACAGCTGTTCCAAGCAGGCTTTCTTCCGCTGAATGCCGGGCAGCTTGGACCTGAATGGCTTAGGTACAGTTCTACTCAGACAAGACTCTCCCGTGGGAGACGGTTAGCGAGGAAGATGCTCAGACACTGTCAATAGCAATTCATGCAGAAATGAGAAGAAATTTTTTAAAATAAAATTAGTGGTAGCACAGCTCACAGCCTTGACTGTAGACTGTGCCTGTCTCTGAACTCAGGAAAAGAAACAGATGTCCCTCCTTGAAGCCTCATCAAGGGAGAATCTGAAAAGGCTTATTTCCCGCCCCTTCTGCTGGGATGTGAAGGCGTTCTCCCACAGCTCCACTGTGTCATCGAAGCCTCTCTCTCCTCTTCCTTAGAAAGCTCAGCCTTTACACCAGGACAGGAGACTTGTTTAAAACCCAAAGCCTGCAGCTGCTTCCCCACCCCCAACCCCCCACCGCCGTCACCTGCCTGGAATGAGAGAAAACCTGCAAAGTGGCAAAGGCCGTTCCTGTTCATCCCACAGCAAGTTCATTCTAGAATTCACAGTAATGGAGTTGCTTTGCAGAGTGATTGAAAGATTCTGCTCTGAGGTCTGTGTCTTCCTCGTTTCTCCTTAACTGCAAAATTGATCCTTCTGTATCTCAGAAGCACCCTCCAGGAGTCCTAAAATCAGGGATCCAGGGAGTCCCAGAGGTGGTCCCTTTGGGGAGCTCCAGGGCCCCACCCCAGGAACCCCGGGAGATTCTTTGGTCAATTTAGGCAGGATATGAACCAAATAGAGAGACCTTTGCCATTTCATGGAGTGGCAGAACAAGGTGCCATAACAATGCAGGTTGTGATCTCCAAGGTGGGTTCCACAGCCCGTTTCTCCTCCTGAGGAAAACTGTGAGGTGAGATTCACATCCACAGAGTAAAGGGGGAAAGAGCTGTCACTCAGTGAGCAGCTCAGAACCAGACAGAGACAAGGGAGTATGTGGCCCCATCGGATGGAGCCCAGTCTACCCGGAGATGAAATAAAATCATCAACCTGCAAAGCTGCCCTCAAGACCTGTGCTGCCAGCCATCTAGTTGCCTCTAAAGCCCGCTTTGTTTTTTTCAGGAAAAGGCTTTCTTAACTGAAACAGATACGCTGTTACTCTGGGTTTGGTTTGGTTTGGTCTTTTAATGTTTTTAAGGTTGTGTTGTTTTTATAAAACACCATTCGACTAGTGTCCCCATGTGCCTGCTGCTTTGTGATCAAGCCTCAGAGACTGTTGAGAGTTTTAGATAAGATCAGAGTTCTTATTTTTAAATAACTATTTTCAAACTTATCTGAAAGGATCTTCTAAAATGGCCAAATGAAATATCAGGAATTATTAGGCAAAACTGAGACGAGAACATTTTAAACAGGGGTAGGAACCCCTCCCCTGCCCACAGTATCTCAAAGGGCAAGGCCTGAAGCTCCCACATGCCTGGATTAGCAAGAAGTCCAGCCCATCTCACCATCACCTTTACAGATCCACAGTTCACACCATTAAAATAATAACCAACATAAAACCATGAAATGGAAAAACCATAACCAGAAACCTGGGGGCAAGGAAAGTGGTTTCAATTCACATTCAGTTTGGCTCTGAGCTTTCTGGAAAACAAGGTAAAAAGGAAAGCATCATGAGCTACATGGCTGATTTATCTACTCACTAGTATAAGCTCTAATGGGATCCAAATTCATCTTTCTGGTTTTACAGGTAAAGAAACTTGGGCACAGAGAACATAGGAGTTTTGCACAAGTTTACAGACTTGAGCTTAGTCTGAACTTGAACCCCAGTCAATTGAGCCTTTCTGAATTTCTGTGCCCTTTGGAGCCCCTGGCGTTTCCCTCCAGCCCTCAAATACAGTTCTTCCCTGAATTTGGACAGAAGCAAGACACACAGAGGCCAGGGAAGGCTTTGGCAACAGCAGGATTCATACTTATGGGTCACTGGGTCCTTAAGCTGGATTTTGCATATGATTATGCATGTACACATGTACTGACATCTTTCAAAGGTTCCTAGGAGGCACAGGATGGAGAAAACTGTGTTCTTCCACTACTGAGCTGTTTGAACTTGGCAAAGAGTGACAGGGAAGGAAACTAACACTTTACAGCCGGCCAGCTGAGCTAGGAGCATTTGCATGTATTCATCGCTTTTAGTACACCTGAACAGCTTGCAAGTTGAGGGGAATGAGGCTCAGGTGAGAACTAAATAGCTTGGCCAAGGTTGGTAACTATTAAGTTGCAAGATCAAAATTTAAAACTCAAGTCTGTGTGACTCTGAAGCACAGCCTCTTCCCATAAAACAATATTGGCTCCAATTCCTACACTGTATCTTTCTTCATTTACAAAATCAGGAGGTTGCATGAATGTTCATTAAGAAAAGACATATATCACATGCACATATACCTATGTGTATACTAAAAAGGAAGGACCTTAAAGAAATACCCCAAAGGGTTAACAATGGGTTTTCTCTGGGGTGGGGAATGAGCATAGCAGAGAGAGAGTGAAGAGGGGCATACATAAAACTTAATTCTTTTATAATTAGAATGTATTCATATATCACATAGATTAAATAAAATAAAATAGTGCAATTAAAAAAAATAAAAGGGATTGAACCAAATAATTCCGGAAGTCCATTCTGGCTATATATATACCACTGTATATTTCTCCTTAAGGAGATGCAGGTTCAGCAGCTTCCTGAAAACCCACTTCACCTAAAAATGCAGGGTGGTTTTTACTAACAATGTGGAGCAATTGCGCCACCCAGTGGTCACACTAAAAATTACAAATTACCTTTCCCATTAACAAGAACTAGACAGGTCTTGGGTTCAGTAGTCAGCCTTGAGGAAAAAAATAGTTCCTTTTTTATTTAGCAATGATAAGTAACTAAGTTAATTTGATAAAAGCAATTTTATCTATGGAAAATTTTCTTTTTTATTCCCCCAAGCCAACGAACACTGTGTTCTCTCTTATCCCCATGTTCACATTTTTCATTTTCAGGTTCATAGACTCACAGTGTCATAGCCAGAATGAAACTTAAGCAGCCATGCAACCTGCCAATATCATTTTACAAAGAAGGAAATCTGTCTCTGGGCTGAGAACCCCTCTTTTCATCAACAGTACACTTCCACCATCAATACCACCTCAAGTCCAGAGCTGTATTAAGAGACAAGTCAAACCAAGCAGCATCTGAGGTCATAATCTATCCCCAGAATGCATCCTTGGGTACATACTGGATTAACATGAGTTAAAGAAAGGAGGTGGAGAAAGCACACATAGAGGGAACCTACCTCAACATAATAAAGGCCATATATGACAAACCCACAGCCAACATTGTTCTCAATGGTGAAAAACTGAAACCATTTCCTCTAAGATCAGGGACAAGACAAGGTTGCCCACTCTCATCACTACTATTCAACATAGTTTGGGAAGTTTTAGCCACAGCAATCAGAGAAGAAAAAGAAATAAAAGGAATCCAAATCAGAAAAGAAGTAAAACTGTCACTGTTTACAGGTGACATGATACTATACATACAGAATCCTAAAGATGCCACCAGAAAACTACTAGAGCTAATCAATGAATTTGGTAGAGTGGCAGGATACAAAATTAATGCACAGAAATCTCTTGCATTCTTACACACTAATGATGAAAAATCTGAAAGGGAAATTAAGGAAACACTCCCATTTACAATTGCAACAAAAAGAATCAAACACCTAGGAATAAACCTACCTAGGGAGAAAAAAGACCTGTATGCAGAAAACTATAAGACACTGATGAAAGAAATTAAAGAGGATACAAATAGATGGATATACCATGTTCTTGGATTGGAAGAATCAACATTGTGAAAATGACTCTACTACCCAAAGCAATCTACAGATTCAATGCAATCCCTATCAAACTACCAATGGCATTTTTCACAGAACTAGAACAAAAAATTGCACAATGTGTATGGAAACACAAAAGACCCCGAATAGACAAAGCAATCTTGAGAAAGAAAAACGGAGCTGGAGGAATCAGGCTCCCTGACTTCAGACTATACTACAAAGCAACAGTAATCAAGACACTATGGTACTGGCACGAAAACAGAAATATAGATCAATGGAACAGGATAGAAAGCCCAGAGATAAACCCACGCACATATGGTCACCTTATCTTTCATAAAGGAGGCAAGAATATACAGTAGAGAAAAGACAGCCTCTTCAATAACTGGTGCTGGGAAAACCAGACAGCTACATGTAAAAGAATGAAATTAGAACACTCCCTAACACCATACACAAAAATAAAATCAAAATGATTAAAGACTTAAATGTAAGGCCAGAAACTATCAAACTCTTAGAGGAAAACATAGGCAGAACACTCTATGACATAAATCACAGCAAGATCCTTTTGGACCCACCTCCTAGAGGAATGGAAATAAAAACAAAAATAAACAAATGGGACCTAATGAAACTTAAAAGCTTTTGCACAGCAAAGGAAACCATAAACAAGATGAAAAGACAACCCTCAGAATGGGAGAAAATATTTGCAAATGAAGCAACTGACAAAGGATTAATCTCCAAAATTTACAAGCAGCTCATGCAGCTCAATTTCAAAAAAACAAACAACCCAATCCAAAAATGGGCAGAAGACCAAAATAGACATTTCTCCAAAGAAGATATACAGACTGCCAACAAACACATGAAAGGATGCTCAACATCACTAATCATTAGAGAAATGCAAATCCAAACTACAATGAGGTATCACCTCACACCAGTCAGAATGGCCATCATCAAAAAATCTACAAACAATAAATGCTGGAGAGGGTGTGGAGAAAAGGGAACTCTCTTGCACTATTGGTGGGAATGTAAATTGATACAGCCACTATGGAGAACAGTATGGAAGTTCCTTAAAAAACTAAAAATAGAACTACCATATGACCCAGAAATCCCACTACTGGGCATATACCCTGAGAAAACCATAATTCAAAAAGAGTTATGTACCACAATGTTCATTGCAGCTCTATTTACAATAGCCAGGACATGGAAGCAACCTAAGTGTCCATCGACAGATGAATGGATAAAGAAGATGTGGCACATATATACAATGGAATATTACTCAGTCATAAAAAGAAACGAAATGGAGTTATTTGTAGTGAGGTAGATGGACCTAGAGTCTGTCATACGGAGTGAAGTAAGTCAGAAAGAGAAAAACAAATACCGTATGCTAACACATATATATGGAATCTAAGAAGAAAAAAAAAAAGTCATGAAGACCCTAGAGGCAAGATGGGAATAAAGACACAGACCTACTAGAGAATGGACTTGAGGATATGGGGAGGGGGAAGGGTAAGCTGTGACAAAGTGAGAGAGTGGCATGGACATATATACACTACCAAATGTAAAATAGATAGCTAGTGGGAAGCTGCTGCATAGCACACGGAGATCAGCTCAGTGCTTTGCAACCACCTAGAGGGGTGGGATAGGGAGGGTTGGAGGGAGAGGCAAGAGGGAGGAGATATGGGGATATATGTATACGCATAGCTGATTGACTTTGTTATACAGCAGAAACTAACAAAACAATGTAAAGCAATTATACTCCAATAAAGATTAAAAAAAAGAAAAAGAAAAAGAATGTAGGTGGACTACTGAATGGGAGAAAACATTTGCAAATGATACGACTGATAAGGGGTTAATATCCAGAGTATATAAACAGCTCATACAGCCCAACATAAAAAAAACCAAACAAGGACTTCCCTGGTGGCGCCGTGGTTAAGAATCTGCCTGTAAATGCAGGGGATATGGGTTCAATCCCTGGTCCAGGAAGATCCCACATACTGCGGGGCAACTAAGCCCGTGTGCCACAACTACTGAAGCCCGAGCACCTAGAGCCCGTGCACCACAACGAAGAGTAGCCCCCACTCACCACAACTAGAGAAAGCCCGCGCACAGCAACAAAGACCCAACACAGCCAAAAATTTTAAAAATAAATAAATTTATTTTTTTAAAAAAACCTGATTAAAAACGCCAGAGAACTGAATAGACATTTTCCCAACAAAGACACACAGATGGCCAACAGGCACATGAAAAGACGTTCAGCATGTCTAATCATCAGGGAAATGCAAATCAAAACCACAATGAGGTATCACCTCACACCTGTCAGAATGGCTATCATCAAAAAGAACACAAATAACATATGTTGGCAAGGATGTGGAGAAAAGGGAACCTTCCTACACTGTTGGAGGGAATGTAAATTGGTGGAGCCACTGTGGAAAACAGTATGAAGCTTTCTCAAAAAGCTAAAAATAGAACTACCATATGACCCAGCAATTCCACTCCTAATTCAAAATGATACATGCACCCCAATGTTCATAGCAGCATTATTTACAATAGCCAAGATATGGAAGCAACCTAGGTGTCGATAAACAGATGAATGGACAAAGAAGATGTGGTATATATATAGAATGGAATACTACTCAGCCATAAGAAAGAACAAAATCTTGCCATTTACAGCAACATGGATGGACTTGGAGGACATTATGCTAAGTGAAATAAGTCAGACAGAGAAAGACAAATACTGTATATCACTTATATGTGAAATCTAAAAAATACAACAAACTAGTATATAACAAAAAAGAAGCAGACTCACAGATATAGAGGACAAACTAGCATTTCCCAGAGGGGAGAGGGAAAGGGGATAGGGGATCAATAGCTACAATCTATTAGGTATAAAATAAGCCACAAGGATATATTGTACAACACAGGAAATATAGCAAATATTTTATAACAACTATAAATGGAGTATAACCTTTAAAAACTGTGAATCACTATATTGTTCACCTGTAACATACATCAACTATACTTCAATTAAAAAATACATTTTTTAAGAATTGTGATTATTAAAAAAAAGAAACGGAACTTCCCCGAGAGTCCAGTGGTTAAGACTTTGCCTTCCAATGCAGGGGGTGCGGTTTCGATCCCTGGTTGGGGAGCTAAGAGCCCACATGCCTCGTGGCCAAAAAACCAAAATATAAAAAACAGAAGCAATATTGCAACCGATTCAATAAAGACTGAAAAAAAAAAAGAAGAAGAAGAAAGAAAGAAGGAAAGGAGGTGGATAAAGATAAATAACTTCCCAATAATTATGTGCAGAAAAAAATTATAACTTCTAGATAATTCCAAATAAGTTTAAAAAGTCACCAAATGATTGGCCTGTCTGGGACACCCATAATAGTGTCCTGTCAGATCCCCTGTAGTGTGTATTGGTCTTCTGCTTGTGGGAGGAGAAGCCAGGTACTACATATCTATTTTACACGCAAATACACATACTCCTACAAACACAAACACACACACACACACACACATACCCCTGTGACAAATATGTGGGCTAATCACTAAGCTTCAGTTCATCCATCTATGAAATGGAGGTGACATTACCAATTCCATAGAGTCATTTAAAGGATTAAAGGGGATCATGCATTTAAAGTGCTCAGCACAGTGCCCAGCATAGAGTAAGTGCTCCATAAATGATGTTAGTGGTGGTATTGCTGCTGCTTCGTTCATGTTAAATTAAGGCAAAAAAAAAAGACAGCGTTGGGCCCTGCAGGGTCTGGAGTGCTCCATCTCTGACATGTCAGGCAGAGGTCAGACAACCAGCTGTCACACGAGTTATGTAAGAGAGTCCTTTGTTAGATGGGAGGTTGAATCTCATGGATTCTGATGTCCCTTTTAACTCTGCCTCTGGGAGTTTGCCTTTCTATGGTTTAACACACACATAGGGTCATCAGGTCTTGGGTCTTCCAATCCCACCCCACCTTAACTGTGTCTGCCAAAAACAACCAACCTGCACATCAAAATAAGGTAAGAATATATGGCGAGATCTAGTATCTGGGCACAGAAAAGGACCCCCCCCCTTGTTTTTTAATCACTCACTACAGTGTCTAATATCTACTTAATAAGTGTTTCTTGATGAAATATTTCTAGCATGCTTGCTTTCTTTCTTCTCTACTTAATGAAAGCATTGCCTTTTCCTTGCCACTTAGAACAGTGAGTTTGGGCATGACATTTAGTACCTCTCCTGCCCTATACAAAGGATGCATGACTTCTAATCATATTCTTATTAAAATTAAAGTCCTCTATTACTAACTAATGCTGAATTTGTTGTCACACAGGGGTTCTTAATCTTTTGTATGGTGGAATGCCTACGTCAGTCCCTAAAGTCTATAAATGCACAAATAAACTACCTTGTATCACAAAGGAACCAATTACACTGGAACACAGTTCCACCCATGGATCCCCAAGGCTCCATGAATGCCAGGCAAGAACCCATGAAAAAAGACCCAGTAAATGATACACTTTCCAAAGACACAGATTGTGATGAATGTGCTAACCACTGAATCACCCTTGGTCTCCAGCTCCCCATTTTTGCAAGCAGGTCATTATCAGCCCTATGCTGTCCTCTGATGCAGAGAAGACAAATTCCTCACGTTAGCTACTTCTTGCCTATTTTTTCATTCTCTGCTGCAGGAAAGAATGTTCATACAAGACAGCAGAAGTTCTTCTCTGTTTGGCTCCCTGAGCATGTGTTACTAGGGTCATCATGGTGGGATGCACAGAACAATGGCTATGAAATGAGCCAGCACAGATTTTGAATCCCACTTCTGGCCTGGGGTACGTCACTGAGTGCTTCTTCCTCTGAGGCATAGGAATAAGGAATGTTGTATTACAGGAATGGTATAAGTAGAGTGTCTGGCACAGAGCCTAGCGGATGGTTACTGTTCCACAGATGCTGATTTATTTCTCCCATACAAGTAGCTGAAACAAGTAATGTGCTGGTTATTTCCCATTTATTCTTTCAAATCCACTCCCTACCTTTCTTCAACTGCCTCTTTGCTACAGGAGGTTAAGTATACACTGCATCAATGCGTTCCCTTGCCCTTTGGCTTCACTTAGATCCAGACATTGAGAAGCACCATTTGGGTATTGGAAGCAAAGAAGAACGTAAAATCAAATTTTAAAATCATCTAGCTCCCTCCCTACTGAGTCAGCCGAGCTGGGTGTGCACCTCTAACAAAGACAGCCCTCTCCATAAACCGGCCTCTCTGGGCTCCCATAACCACTCCCTCCCTTACTCCTCGGGCCTAGGGATAGAATGACTCCTAGGCTCCTAGCCCTAGAGTGATGCCCCATCCATTACTGGTCTCCCTTAATCCTGCCCACACCATTACAAATAGTGCTTTTACTAAGGTCTCCTCAATTACCCCATTGGTATAGCATCTGTTTCCTACTGGAACCCTGAATGACATAGACAATTGCTGGCAAAATGAGGAAGGCACCTAGAGCAGTCTGTAAGGTGTGTGTCAAATCATTCAGACACAATCACACACACACACACAAACACACACACATTTTAGCTTGGTATTTGTTGTATTGGATGTGCCCTGGATGACACATCCATGCTTTTCCTTGTCCTATTAAGAATGGCCCTTTTTTTGGGCTTCCCTGGTGGCGCAGTGGTTGAGAGTTCGCCTGTCGATGCAGAGAACGCGGGTTCGTGCCCTGGTCTGGGAAGATCCCACATGCCGCGGAGCGGCTGGGCCCATGAGCCATGGCCGCTGAGCCTGCGCTTCCGGAGCCTGTGCTCCACAACGGGAGAGGCCACAACAGTAAGAGGCCCACGTACCACAAAAAAAAAGAAAAAAAAAAAGAATGGCCCTTTTTATAGTGAAAAAAAAAAGAAGAATGGGTATCATTCTGAGATGTATAGAAATACTGAAACACTATATTGTGTACCAGGAACTAACATAGCATTGTAGGTCAATTATACTTCAAAAACAAACAAACTCCTAGAAAAAGAGATCAGGTTTGTGGTAACCAGAGGTAAGGGAGGAGGGAGAGGGGGATTTGGATGAAGGCAGTCCAAAGCTACAAACTTCCAGTAATAAGATAAACAAGTAATAGAGATGTAATGTATGACATGATAAATACTATTAACACTGCTGTGTTATATATGAAAATTGTTAACTAAATCCTAAGAGATCTCTTCAAAAATTTTTTTTCTTTTTATTTTGTAGTTATATGAGATGATGTATGTTCACTAAACTTACTGTGATCATTTCATGATGTACGTAATTCAAATCATTAAGCTGTACACCTTAAACATATACAGTGCTGTATGTCAATTATATTTCAATAAAACTGAAAGGGAAAAAATAATAAAAGAAGGAGGAGGAGAAGTAGAGGAAGAAGAAGAGGAGAAGGAGAAGGAAGGAAGGAAAGAAGGAAGGAAGACACCACTAAGAAAAATAAGACAAGTCACTGACTGGGAAAGAATATTTTCAGCATACCTATGTAACCAAATAACAATAACAACAAAAAAAAAAACTTGTATTCAGTGCATGTAAATAACTTCTACAAATCAACAATAAAAAGACAAAAGGCAATTTAAAATGTGCAGAAAACATGCAGTCATGTCTAAATACACACAGACACACACACACACACACACACACACAATGGCCAATGAGCACATGAAAAGGTAATCAACATCATTAGACATAGGGTAACGAAAATTAAAACCACGATATCACTTCATTCCAAGCAGGATGACAAAAAAAAAAAAAGACTGACAATACCAAACGTTGGTAGAAATGCAGAGCCACCGTAACACTCACCCACTGCTGATCAGTGTATAAAATGATACAACTACATTGGATGGGCCATAAATTGACGATTGCTGAATCTGGGTGATGGGTACATGCATATTCATTACTCTACACACCCTAATTTTGTATAGGTATGAAATGTTCTATCATAGAAACTTTAAAAGAAAAAAGAGTAAACGTCTGTACCCAAGGAAATGATCCTGATTCTCAGGAAAAAGATATATTTTCCCCAGCAATTAATACCAACCAATGGTTGGTATTGGTTGTTTCATACTCAGGCTGCACATCAGAGGCTTTTTAAAAATGTCAATCCCAGGCCCTACCCTGGACCATCAAATCTGAATCTCTAGGGATAGGGACCAAGCACAGTATTTTTTTAAACTCCCCTGGGGAGTTTAAAGCTCAGCCATGGTCAAGAAACACAGGTAAATACCAATACAATCTTAACTCCTGGTTACTTTTCATGCCCTCTTTGGATGTCATAACAGTTAGGGACCTGACAAGAAACAGAATTCACCCCACATGGGACTATTTGTAGAAATCTCAGCAGGATTAAGAGAATAAGTGCACCCAACAAGAAACCACTGCATGAATTAATCCCTGGAGATGAAGGGATAAGCAGTAGAACAGTGCTTCCAGAGCCCGGTGAGGGCTGGAGCTGTGGGAGAGCCACAGTCCTGCATGGAGCCAGGTGCCAAGGCCCAAGGGAACACAAATAAGTACTAATCCCACCTGCCAGGCTGGCAGGGAAGTGACACAGAGCAGGACAGAGATGGCAGAGTGAAGAGCATGATGTCAGGCAGTTACTTGTGCCCACTGCACGGATGTCAACAATTCCAATTCCCTGCCACTGGTCTGGCCTGCCCACCAATGCCTGGCTTCCGCTTCTTGCCCACTGGTGACTGGGGGAACAACTGAATCACTTTCCTGAACCCACAGTGCAGAAAAGGCCAGAGACCAGTCTGGGAGGGTGCAGCGCAGGGCTTTCAGTTCTGCAGAGACTAAACATCCGTCCCAGTTAAAGAATATAAGTCACCAGTCTACAGAAACCATGGAATTACATGTTATCTCAGCAGCAGAGAGTTAACCTCTGATTTCCCTTTCCTGGCCACTCATTACTGAAAGAAAGAAGGAAAGAAAGGAAAAAAGGACAGAGACTGGAAAGGATTGTTTTCGATGACTGTATCTGAAAATGCTTCATAAAATCTCATTATTTGATGTAGAAGGTCTAGGTAAATCATCGAGCCCATCCCCCTCATTTTACAAGTAAGAGAACTGAGACCAGAGAGGTGAAGTGATTCACCTAAAGTCACCATCTGGTGAGGAACAGAGTCCAAATATTGTGACCCCCCCAGCCCAGGGCACAACTCATGACACCACACAGCCCCTCAAGTGGTTGACCTCTTTGTCAGCCAAAACGGGACCATTAGACCCCCAGGGTAGCAAGATCATGTAAATACCTGCCACTTACATTTTACCTTCCATTTCTATCTAGATGTGATTGCCCAGATCTATTTCACGGTAATTACCTGGTCCATCTCAGGGGGCAGAGTTTTTACAGCTGAGAAAGGAAATAAATGCCAACAAGCTTCCAGCTGGCTACCCCCAAGAGCAGCTGATCCAGAAGGCCAGGGCTGAGTGGGCCACCTAAGACAGTGAAAAGTTGTCCCAGCCACGTGAGCATGAGAAGGAAGCAGGCTTCACTAGCCTCCTGATAAAAAGCTAGTCAGCTCCCAAAACAGCTGTGTCCCGCATTTATTTACTCAGCCTGCAGGCCTGGGAGCTGGCATCCCAGAAGCTGGCACAGTCCATACATGGTAGAAGCTTAGGCAAGGGCCCTTCCCTGGCAAATGAGGAGTCTCTCTCCTCTGTTGGGGGAAGGCACAGGTGATGGGAGACACTGAGGTAGCAGATCCCAGGGATGGAGACAAGGAAGCAGCGTGTTCTCCCCAGCACCGGGCAGGAGGCAACGGGGCAATGACTGAGGGCAGTGCTTCTAAAACAAGATCCGCTCTCCTGAGTCTGGGATCCTTAAACGGAGGTCCAACCAAGGATGAGGGGAAAGATCAGAGACATCCCAAGATCTTCCGCTCGGAGAGCCACATCCTAGAAAGGGTCAGCAGAGGGTGGCTCCCGCCAGCCCACATCCCAGAATCCTCAACCACAGCCCTGTCAGTTCCCTTCAGAGCACATCACAATCTGGAATTACAAATTTAATTGTTTGTTTACTTGTTTATTATCGGTCTCCCCCACATGACTAAGTTCCACGAGGCCAGGGAGTGTTGCACCCAGTATAAGGATGGCACCCTGTACATCGTAGGCACACAAAGAATATCTGATGGAAGTGTTAAATAAATGGATGACTGTGAAATATCCTTACTCCTTAAGAAGGACAAACCACGTGCAGAGGCAAATGAACTCTGGCATTTGTAAGTGGGATCAATTACAGTGTTCCTGTATCTCCACTTACCTGGCCAACTGGAACCCACTCTGCCCTGTAAGATAATAACATTTGTATAGAGCTTTGTGGATGCCGAAGCACTTTCATAGCTTGGCTTACCCAAAATAACTGCACTCATAAGTAGGAAACACTCATTCTACCTCCAAATCCAATGCTCTTCCCTCCGTCCGTAGCAAGATCAGAGTCCTAGTTCTGAGCATACACCAGGGACAGGCTCTATTGTTTCATGTCTGCAGGAGAAAAACAGGAGTCCTGAGAAAATACTGGCTTTGCTAGTCAAAGTTAGGCCTGAAGCAAGAGCTAAAAGTCCTCGAGGGATTTGAAAGGAGGAAAAAAGGAAATTGAGGCTGAAAGGGGCATGTACACTTCCCCTGCTGGTAGAGAAGAAGAGAAGCAAAGGAGAAAAAAGAAATAGAGAAAAAGGGAGTGTTTCTGGTCTGGTGGTTAAACAGTGAGAGTAACCAAGTGGCCACTAATCCTCCGTTTTGCCCCAGATGAAGAAGGTGCGTTAGTCACTAGGAAGAGGCAGGCCACCCCGCCGGGAACTCATGTTCCCAGCGGGGTGTGCATTAAGCACCTGTCTTTTGTGCATTAAGCCCCTGTCTTTTGAAGGGCAAAGTGCTTGACATATATTAAAACTATTGTTGTAATTAATAATGCTAACACTTTAGATTTGCATAGCTCCATTCCTCCTAAGAGTTTAAAGCCTTTCATACATACTGTCTAATTCCCTCTCAGAATTTTTATTAGAAAAGTGTTCGCAGGTTGCTATGTAAATATATGTAAAAGTTCTTTAAAACATTTAAACACTTTTTAGTCTTATCTATTCTCTCTTCCCCTGTCCCTGGTTTAGTACATTTCCATTTTGATTATGTCTTTGAAACGCCAATTTTCAAAACAGAAACCTAAAAGGGCAACTATAAACCTCCAACCTCTGGCCAAACTTATTTCCTTTCCATACCTCTGTCATAAGGAGTGTAGAAGCTTCTCTCACTTCAAAAATAGCACAGGACTGAGGAGGGGTAGGGGAGGGATGGATTGGGAGTTTGGGGTTTGCAGATGCAAACTATTATGTATAGAATGGAGAAACAACAAAGTCCTACTGAATAACACAGGGAACTGTATTCAATATCCTGTGATAAACCATAATGGAAAAGAATGTGTGTGTGTGTGTGTGTGTGTGTATATATGTGTGTGTGTAACTCAGTCACTTTGCTGTACAGCAGAAATTAATACAACACTGTAAATCAACTATATTTCAACAAAATAAATTTTTTATAAAACAGCACAGGGGGCTTCCCTGGTGGCGCAGTGGTTGAGAGTCCGCCTGCTGATGCAGAGGACACGGGTTCGTGCCCCGGTCCAGGAAGATCCCGGATGCAGCGGGGCGGCTGGGCCCGTGAGCCATGGCTGCTGAGCCTGAGCGTCCAGAGCCTGTGCTCCGCAACGGGAGAGGCCACAACAGTGAGAGGCCCGCGTACCGCAAAAAAAAAAAAAAAACAGCGCAGAGCTCACTTCTCCCCACCCTTGCCCCATCCTCCCTTTGGTACTTCTGCTCCTGAAGCAACCAAGGGGTAGAAACAACAGTTAATTCACGTTGAGTGTCTACTCTGTCCAAGCCACTGTGCTGATTGCTTTACAAACACAGTCTTATTTAATCCTTGGGACACAGACTTCTAGTTGTCCCCCAGTATCCACAGTAATAGAAATTTTAGCTGGGCACACAGCTGTATTTCCAGTCTCCCTTGCAGCTAGGTGTGGCCATATGACTATTTTCTGGTCAATAATTAAAAGTATCTGTGGAGAATTCCAGGAACATAGCACCATCTTTAAGCACGTTTTTTCCTCTCCCCTGACTTCACAGGGAGTCCACTGGTTTTTACAGCCTGAGAACCCAAAACATAACCCATTGAAAACCCCTGCTCTGACTTTTTCCTGATGATGGTTCAAATTGCTCACTATTCCTTGACTTCTCCATCTTACTCCTTATATATTGGTGGTCTTTGTTCTCCCCGTCTTAGACCAACCTAATCTTAAAGGAAAACAGCCTGCCAATTTCAAGCAGTCTAGAACAATTTGCCTCTTGTCCTCTTCCTTCTACAGATCCTCCCCTTCTCCTCACCTCTTCCCAATCCATTTGTAACACCACTACTCACCAGGACCCATTCTACCTCCCAAAAGAGACAGCAAGACTCCTACTCTGTTTGCGTCTGCTGACATCCCCCCCCACACACACACCTCCTCCATTCCATTCCTTCTCAGTACCTACCTCCTGTCCCACCTTATCTCCCTCACTTCACACTTTCTCTTTTCTCTTGACTGCAACAGCCATACTAGGGTTTCCCCATAATCCCTCTTAGATCAGGAAGGCAAATATTTATAATTATCCCTATTGTATCAATGGGAAAATAGAGGCACAAAGAGATGTGAGGATTTGTCCATGATTGCACAAAAAGAAGGAAGGTGACACCACAGCCTTTGGAATCCCAATCCAGGGCCCTTCTTTCCTCCCCTACATTCCTTTCATTCTCTCAGATACCCTCCGAGATTCCCTGAAGATCAGGGAATAGGTGGCAACTTTTACTGTCAATTATGGGCACAGCTGGAGGCTTCTCCAAGGTCCTTCAGCAAGTCTTCACTGAAATGAGAACCAAGTGGTCTTCACTCTGCCCACCTCATCCTCTGCCTCCAACAAGCCAATACCAGAGAGCTGAGGGAAGTGATTTTATATATATAGACTTCAACTGATGGACTTCCAGGTATGAAGAAGAGATGGACATAGTTTTCAATAGTAAATCCTTCAACACTAGGGAAAACACACTCATGACAGTTCAGGAGAACCCATGTGTTAGAGAGAAAAGAGGCTTGACCTGAGCTCTACCATTCACCAGAGCATCAGGAGAAATAGGGCTGAGGGGGACTCCTCTGGTGGCACAGTGGTTAAGCATCTGCCTGCCAATGCAGGGGACATGGGTTCGAGCCCTGGTCCGGGAAGATCCCACATGCCACGGAGCAACTAAGCCTGTGTGCCACCACTACTGAGCCTGTGCTCTAGAGACCGTGAGCCACAACTACTGAGCCCATGTGCCACAACTACGGAAGTCCGCAGGCTTAGAGCTCATGCTCTGCAACAAGAGAAGCCACTGCAATGAGAAGCCCGCGCACCACAGCAAAGAGTAGCTCCTGCTCGCCACAACTAGAGAAAGCCCGCACGCAGCAACGAAGACCCAACACAGCCAAAAATAAATTTAAAATTAATTAATTAATTAATTTTAAAAGAAAGAAATAGGGCTGAGAACAGAGTACTAAATCTGTGTGGCCTTGAACAAGACCTTTCCCTTCTCTGGAGGGTGCTTCCATCTTCAGCATCAGGACCCACTGAAACCAGGCACTCAGATGCTCAGGGGATGCTGAGTGTCATACAGAAGCTGCAACAGCACTGAGAAGGTACCATCTAGAGACAGAATTAGAGAAGCAGGGGCTATTTTATTAACTCAACAGGATTTGTGGATTAACTGGAAGTGGATGAAGGCAGAGAAGCCACTACTTCATAAAGCCAGGTGTCTTAGCTATCTTTGTACCCCTAGTTTTTATCACCCACAGAATGTCCTAAATATTTGATGAATAAAGGAAGGAATGAAATGGGAGTGAGGCTAGGAAGTTGACCAAACATCCCTCATTGGGTAAGACGGCTCCATATTCCATCGTGATATTTGGGTCTGCATCCTAGATACCTGAAAGACTGAGACTGGAGAACAGCAGATTTTCCTACTTATTCAACATGGTTTCACACATTCACATTTTAAGTGCATTCACACACATCATCCTATTTATTATGATATTGAAAAGTAACCAACAGAGAAGATTTGGTTATCAAAATTGTACTGTGAAGAACCCGATGCTCAGAGATACTCAAGTAGCTGATTCCACATCCAGAAAGGGAAGGATCCAGATATTCTAACCCTAAACCTGTGCTTGTTCCAGGATAAGGTACTCAAGAAGCTGGATACTGTAGGGAAATCACCCACAAAGAGAGGGACTGAACCACCTGACATCACATAGGAGAGAGTTGCATATCACACCATCAACTTCCACCTTTTGGAAAGGGCTGCTAGACATATAATAACCCTCAACTACTGGCCCCCTGGATGGCCCAAGGAGCCCAGAAGTGTGGCTGGAAAAAGGACTAAGTGCAAATGAGTGTCACTAAGAGCTGGCCAAGAGGGGTGGGGGTGTGGAGTGAGTAGGTGGTTATGTTCCAAAATTGGCCAGTGGGAGTGAGCAGAACAAAGCACAGAAAAGTAACATTTCTTGAGTACCTACTATGTGGCCGGCTCTATGATAAATACTTTACTCACACTGTGTCTTTAATACCCACAACAATGCTCCATAGTCAGGAGCATTAAGCTATTCAACAGATAAGGAAACAGAAGATCAGGGAGGTTACTTCACTTGCTGGAAGTCAGACAATGAGAAGATGGCAAAGCTATGACTCAAACTGGGGTCCATAGGAATCCAACACCCATCCTCTCTGCACTATGTAGGCTGCCAAATTGTAAGAATATTACCAAAGTTCCTGAACTACCAAGGCCATTACAGGGATAGAGAAATGGCATAAAATTGAATTGTTTGTGTAGAGGATTCTTTCAGTTGGCTATGCAGCATCCATTCCCTTTTTCCTCCTTCCTAAAAAAAATCCCAATTCTGTTCAACTATCCATCCACCTCTCATGTAACCCAGGCGACTCAGAAAGGCTTACCCTTTTCTAACTCTGGGCATAGATTCTGATTAGTCACAGCAAATCAATGGAGAACATTTTTCTGGTGATTCTCACTGATCACACAGTGGACGTATGACCTAAACTGGCCCAATCAGATTACATGAAAAAATTCACATTCCATATTTCAGGAAGACGTCCCTCCCTCACTCTTTCCCTTCCCTCCCCCATCTCTCTATCCTCCTCTCCCTCTCTCTTTATCCTAATGCATAAAATCAAGGGCACAGGTTTTCCCAGTTTCTATCGGCAGCCATCTTGTGACCAGGAGGAGACTTAGTCCAAAGGTGAAACAATGTATGGATTACAAATCACAGATATGGAGACAACCTGGCTTCTTGTTGATATCGCTGAACCACTGAGTCACTCAACTCTGAAGCTTGCCCTACTTATGGATTCACTGTTACATAAGATAATTAATGTTCTATGTGTTTAAACCAGGTTGAATCAGAATTTTTGTTATTTGCAGCCAAAATCCTTCCGACAGTTTGTTTTTCATCCTCTGTCTTCACAAAAGATATGAAAATGATTCAAGTTAGGATGGGAGTGGTTAGTGAGGAAATGAGAGATTGAGTCACTAATACGTGCCCTAATTCAGTACTTTGAAACTCATCAGTGCTCATCAACACTTAGTCCTGATGCAGCACATGGACAGTACCCCTGACCTCCTGCTGCCTATCCAGATGGCTTCCTGGCAACTCCAGATTTGATAGGTAAATTCTCAGACTTGTGCCATACAGCCATAAGGGATAGGGACAGCCCAAACTGGTTTTAATTAAGCAGCTGGAGGCTGAGAGGAAACTCTTGGTCAGGTTGGAAAATCCTCCCAGTGGCTTGGCTGAGGAGAAAAGAAGATTCTGAGTGAGTGGGTGAGATGAGTAAGACCATGTCCCCACCCCAGCCCCACAGTGTGGGTTGGTGTTGTACGGGGGGTTTTGATTCTTCGTTTTGTAGGTGTAGGAATGTCTGAGAATAAGTAGAGGTGGGAGGAAAGGATAATGGAAGGAAAGGAGCTGGGGCGTTGGAGAAAAGAAGAGGGAGCCCAAGGACTAAAGGACCTTGTGACTCTCTGTGAATAGCCTGAAGGCTTTGGGATCTCCCTCAGGAGAAAACTATCCTTGGCAAAGCAGCAGAAAAACCAGGTTGGGGGGGTTGACCATTTATTCACAGACACTTGCAGCAACAGGGGCAGTATGGAGGCAGTTCTGCAAGCACTTTGCAGGCTGCAGGCCACTGCTTGAAAGTTATAGAGGAAGAAAAAAAAAAGAAAAACAGAAGGTGGAGGGAGAGACAGAGAAAGAAGAAAGAGAGAGGGAGGAGCCCTCATTTCTGAGAACATATGAGTCACTTTCCAGAGGCTCCCAGAAAAATCTGGGAGACATTCAAGGGGCAAAGTTCTTGCAGTTATGATGTAGAGACTCAGAGCTATCAACTTTTAGGTATTGATAACTATGTGGCCATATTTGAGTTCGCAGGCTACTAAATCATGAGACATCTGGATTACAGTAGTATTTCTAGGGTGACCAACTCATTCTAATTTGCTTGGGCCTTTCCTGATTTCAGCAATGAAAGCCCCATGTCCTAGAAAACTCCTCAGTCCAAGTCAAGTCAAAACATCTCCTCATAAGCAGCCCCTATCCACTCAAACCTTAGACTGAACATGTCCCACACTGGCCATTTTCTTAGTCTACATCCAAATGATTCAACTAGACCCAGCAAAAACAAAAACTGATGACTCTCACTGCCCTAAGCCTTACTTGGGCTCCTGAAGTTGTATTACTAGCTTGGTTAGAAATCAAGGAGCATCCCAAGAGGAAGAAACCCTGGCCTGAAAGAAATAAGGGGGACAATGGGTAATATCAAAGAGATGGCAAAACTCCCCAGTGTACTAAGTACCACATACCAGATGTCAAGCCTTGCTTACTTTGGGAAGCTGCCAAGCACCTAATGAGGAAAAAGAAAGGCTAGTTCAGATGCTTCTTTAAAAGAAATTAGCCAGGGAACAATCAAAAGCCTTGAATGAGCAATTAGCCCAACTGGCCAAGACTTAAAACTCCTACCTCAATCAAAACAGTTAATTGAAATTATTAACCTTTGGAGGGGAATTACTCTTTTTGAAATTAGTGAATGTGTCATTAGGGTTATGAAGAGCTACAAGGAAAAGGTCAATGAAGCATTTATTTGGAAAGAAGAAGGCCAAACTCTTTATTCAAAACCACAGTAATTAAATCAACAATGTATTTAGCCAATGTGGGCATCCTTCAACTATTATGTTGAAGATAATAAGGTATACTCTGTTCTAAGTTATCGTGGAGCAGACAGGTTATCTACCAAACCCAGCCAGGGAAAAGGGGAAAATGGAAGCATATGTAAACCAAATAGTCTGCTATGGTCACCCAAATTCAGCCTTGGAATGAAAATGAAAATGGAGATCCCCAGATGCCATCAAGTGTGGTCTATTTAGACATCACTGACTCTGAATTAAAGGCATCCTTCCTTTCATGTTCATTGTAGAGTAGATGTTCAATAAGACGTTTTAACTGCACTATTTTGGATATTCCAATAATTTAGACCAGTGGTCCTCAAACAGAAGCAAATTTGTCCCCAGGGGACATTTAGCAATGCCTGCAGGCATTTTTATTTGTCACTCCTTGGTGGGGGTGATGGGCAGGAGTGGTTGCTACTGGAATCTAGTAGGTAGAGGACACTAGTAAACATCCTGCAATGTACAAGGCAGCCCCTACAATAAAGAATCACCCAACCCAAAATGTCAACGGTGCCACTGTTGAGAGACTTTGATTCAAATATACTCTAATTTGAAGTTTGATTTTGCTCCAACTATAAAAAGAAAGGCTTTCTTGACAAATTAATGGCACTAACATGATAAATGAAAATATTAGTTTGAGAAATAAAATAACAGTATTTGAGAAACTTCCTTTCACGTCAACATTGAGTGTAACAATGACAATTCTTTTGTCTTTTCCTTAAAGCCAATGTGTCAGGACTTTTAATTGGTAGTCTTTAATTATTAGTTCTTTAAAGTATTAACACTGTATATCCATTCAAATCTTCCATACTTTAACCATTTTTACTTATTAAGATTGAATTTCTATAAATATGTCCTGGGGATATAATACACACCATGGTGACTATAGTGAACAAGTCTGTATTGTATATCTGAAATTTACTAAGAGTATAGATGGTAAAAGTTCTCATCATAAGAAAAACCAAATTTGTAACTATGTGAGGTGATGGATGTTGACTAAACTTATTGTGGTAATCATTTTAAATATATACATATATTAAATCATTATGTTGTACATCTAAAACTAATACAATGTTATATGTCAATTATATCTCAATAATAAATGAATAAATAGATAAACAGACTGGGTTTCTCTATAGCACTGAGCCAATTATTCAAAATTAGTGAGTTTTTTCCTTATTGAAATATATTTACATATATAATAACTATATATACATATAATTATCCTACAATGAACTAATGTATTCATTTTTTATTTTTAATCAAACTTCTCTTTAATGAGAACTCAACTAAAAAGGGATCATATCATTTTTATGTTTCTTTATCTAGTTAGCTAATCATCCAGGGTTTAAAAAAAAAATAGTAAAACACCACTTTGTCTCTTTGCCCAAAGAGACAGGAGCTAAATTTTTGTCTGGAGTTTAACTCTATATTTCTATTCCCAAGCATTTAATATTTATTACCTGGGAGACTTCTTTGTCAACAAAGCACATATTAAACCCAGTTACTGGAAGTATGTTTAGATTATATATGTTAATTTACATTTGACAAACTTGCCTCTCTGGCACCTGCTGGGACACTAGCTAAATGCGTAGCCTGGTTGTATTTATCCAAACTCCATAAACAAAAAAGCCAAATCCCCACACAGGGTATAAAAACATGAATTACATGATCCAGTGAGAGTTCCTGAGGGAAATGGCAGCTTCCAAGAAAAAAAATTATTCCAGGGTAAGTCACAATCTTTGATGAGTCATGTGTTTTTCACCTTGTCTTTCTCCAGAGGAGTGAATAAGTACCCTTTGAAAGAACATGGTAAGCAAAAATATAGGTAAATACAACCTTCTTTCCTTCTACTCTTGAGTCTTCTAAATTATGTTTGATGGTTGAAGCAAAAATTATAATATGGTCTAATATAGTTCTAAATGTATAGAGAAGAAATATCTAAGACATCTTTATTATAAATAGGGGGAGAAGGGACATAAAGGGAGGCAAGATTTTTATACCTCATACAAAACTGGCAAAATCATGACACCAGCAGACTGTGATAAGGTGTGTGTGTCTGTGTGTCTGTGTGACATAACACCTAAAGCAACCACTAAAAACACTCTACAGAGAGAAACATTCAAAGACACTGTAGGTAAATCAAAATGGAATTCTACAAAATGTTCAAATAACCCACAGGAAGGCAGAAAAAAGGAAACAGAGGAATTTAAAAAAATTTAAACATAGAAGAAGAACAGAAAGCAAAAGATAAAAGAGCAGATTTAAACCTTAACATAACAATAATTATATTAAATATAAACAGTATGACTAAAAGTAAAAGGTTGAAAGTAAAAGGATGGGAAAAGATACATCATGCAAACACTAATCAAAAGAAAGATGGAGTGGCTGTTTTGATATCAGAGAAAGCTGACTTCAAAGCAAAAAAAATTACCAGAGTCAGACAGGGACATTATACAATGTTTAAAAGGATCAATCAACCAATAAAACATAGCAACCCTCAATGTAAACATACCAAACAACACAGATGACAAATATGTAAAGCAAAAACTGATGGAAGCTTTTGGAGAAATAGACAATTTCACAAGTATATATGGAGACTTCAACACCCTTCAATCAACAATTGCTAGTACATCTAGACAGAAAATCAGCAGGATAAAAAAGAACTCAACATTACCATTAACCAACAGAATCTAATCAATATTTATAGAACACTCTACCCAACAGCAGCAGAATACACAGTCTTCTCAAGTGTCCACAGAACATATACCAAAATAGACCATATCCTGGATCATAAAACCAACCTCAACAAACTTTTAAAAATTAAAATCAGACAGAGGGTGTTCTATGACCAAAATGGAATTAAAACAGAAATCAATAACAAAGATAACAGGATAATCTCCAAACACCTGGAAACCAAACAACACACTTGTAAATAATTTATAGGTCAAAGAGGAAGTTTCAAGGAAATCAAAAAATATATTAACTGAGCAAAAATGAAAATACAAGGTAACAAAATTTGTGGGACAAAACTAAGGCAGGGCTGAGAGAGAATTTTATAGTACTAAATGCATACATTAGAAAAAATAAACCCAAATCAAGCAGAAGGAAGGAAATGATAAAGAACAAAAACAATCTCCCAACCCAGATGGTTCATTGGAAATTTCTACCAAATGCTTAATAAAGAATTAACACCGGGGCTTCGCTGGTGGCGCAGTGGTTGAGAATCTGCCTACCAATGCAGGGGACACGGGTTCGAGCCCTGGTCTGGGAAGATCCCACATGCCGCGGAGCAACTGGGCCCGTGAGCCACAACTACTGAGCCTGCGCGTCTGGAGCCTGTGCTCCGCAACAAGAGAAGCTGAGATAGTGAGAGGCCCGTGCACCGCGATGAAGAGTGGCCCCCGCTCGCCGCAACTAGAGAAAGCCCTCGCACAGAAACGAAGACCCAACACAGCCAAAAATAAATAAATAAATAAATTTTTTAAAAAAAGAATTAACACCAATTTTACACATCCTCTTCCAGAAAACAGAAGGGAAAGGAACACTTCCCAGTTCTTTTTATGAAACTAGTATCATGCTGAAACCAAAACCAAACAAAGACAGTATTAAAAAAAAGAAAACTACAGACAAATATCTCTCATGAACATTGATACAATAATCCTGAACAAAATACTAGCAAATGGAATTCAGTAATATAAAAAACTTACAGGGCCTCCCTGGTGGTGCAAGTGGTTGAGAGTCCGCCTGCCGATGCAGGGGATACGGGTTCGTGCCCCGGTCTGGGAGGATCCCATATGCCGCGGAGCGGCTGGGCCCGTGAGCCATGGCCGCTGAGCCTGCGCGTCCGGAGCCTGCGCGTCCGGAGCCTGTGCTCCGCAACGGGGGAGGCCACAACAGTGAGAGGCCCGCATACCGCAAAAAAAAAAAAAAACTTACAGACCATGATCAAGTGGGGCTATTCCAGGGATGGAAGGCTGGCTCAATATTCTAAAATTAATCAATACAATCCACCATATCAAAGGCTAAAGAAGAAAAACATATGATCATATCAGTCAATACAGAAAAACACTGGACAAAATTGAACACCCATTCATGATTTTTTTTAAAAAATCTCAGAAAAATAGGATAGAGGAGAACTTCCTAAACTTGATAAAGAACATCTAAAATATACTTACAGCTAATGTTATACTTAATATAATGCTTTCCCTTTAAGATGAAGAATGAGACAAAGATGTTCACTCTCACCACTTTTACTCAACATAGTCCTGGAAGTTCTAGCCAACATATTATGGCAAGAAAAGGAAATAAAAGGCATTCGGATCAGAAAACAAGAAATAATACTGTCCCTATTTTCCAATGACTTAATTATCTATATAGAAAAACCGAAGGAATCTACAAAACATCTCCTAGAACTAATAAGTGAGTTCAGGAAGGTTGTAGGATACAAAATAAACATACAAGAATTGACTGTATTTTACATACTAGCAATAGACATGTGAAAACAAAAATTTTAAATATAATACCATTTTGAGTGATTTTAATCACTCAAAAAATGAAATACTTAGCTATAAATCTTACAAAACATGTGCCATACTTCTATGCTGAAAACTATACACTATTGATTAAAGAAATCAAAGAAGATCTAAATAAATGGAGAGACATACCATGTTCATGGATTGGAAGACTCAACATAGCTAAGATGTCATTTCTCCCTGAACTGTTTTAACACAATTTTACAGTTTAACACAATTACTATCAAAACCCCAGCAAGATTTTTTTGTGTCTATAGACAAGATTATTCTTAAAATGTATATGGAAAGACAAAAGAACTAGAATAGACAAAACATTTTGAGAAAGAAAATAAAGTGGTAGGAATCTACCTACTCATCTTTGAGACATTTTTTTTCCTAGTCCAATCCCTTGGCTTTTTTTAAAATTATTATTATTTATTTATTTTTTTTTGGCTGCATTGGGTCTTCGTTGCTGCCCGCGGGCTTTCTCTAGTTGCAGTGAGCAGGGGCTACTCTTCGTTGTGGTGCGTGGGCTTCTCATTGCAGTGGCTTCTCTTGTTGCGGAGCACAGGCTCTAGGCACACGGGCTTCAGCAGTTGTGGCACGTGGACCCAGTAGCTGTGGCACACGGGCTTAGTTGCTCCACGGCACGTAGGATCTCCCTGGACCAGGGCTCGAACCCGTGTCCTCTGCATTGGCAGGCAGATTCTTAACCACTGTACCATCAGAGAAGCCTGTTTTGAGACTTACTATAGCTACCATAATCAAGACTGTCTGGTACTAGTGGAGAGAGAAACACATAGATCAATGGAACAGAGTAAAGAATGCAGAAACAGATCCCTGAAAATACGCCCAACTGATTCTTTACAAAGGAGCAAAAATAATTCAACAAATGGTGCTAGAGGAATTGGTCATCCATAGGTCCAAAAAAATGAACCCTGACCTAAGTCTTACATCTTACACACAAATTGATTCAAAATGGATCACAGACTTAAATGTAAATCATGAAACTATAAAACATTAGAAAGAAAACTTAAGGGAAAATCTTCAGGATCCAGGGTTAGGCAAAGAATGCTTAGACTTGATACCAAAAGCATAATCCATAAAAGGAAAAATCAGTAAGTTAGACTTCATCAAAATTTTAAAGTTTGCTCAGCAGAAGACTCTGTTAAGAGAAAATATTTGCAAACCATATATCCAACAAAGGACTAGCATCTAGAATATATAAAGAACTTTCAAAACTTAACAGTAAAGAAACAACCAATCCAATTAAAAAATGAGGGAAAGAAATGAACAGACATTTCACCAAGGAAGATATACAGATGGCAGACAGGCACACAAAAAGATTTTCACATTACTAGCCACTAAGGAAATGTAAATTAACACCACAAATAGATATCTCTACACACCTATCAGAATAACTAAAATAAGAAATAGTGACAACATTAAATACTGAAGAGATTGTAGAGAAACTGGATCATACGCACATTGCTGTTGAGAAAGTAAAAAGGGATAGCCTCTCTGGAAAACATTTTCTTAAAGAACTAGGCATGCAACTACCATATGACCCATCAACTGTACGCTGGGAGTGGAAAACTTCTCTGTAGGATTGTCAAGTGTATGTGAGATGCTCAAAATTCCTGAATCTCTCCACCCCAACAAATGCCACCCTTTCCCCATTATTGCAACAACTAAAACTTGCCCTACACGCTCCAAAATCACCCCCAATGGACAAGACCAGCCACACTGAAAACCACTGCATTAGATGCTGACAATAATTCTATAGAGCTGATAGGAAAAGGCTACTTCATAAACGAGAAGCTGAAGGGTCTCAGTGAGATTAAGGCACCCAAACAAAATCATACAGCAAGTAATTTCTATACCACTGTTTTCCACCACTTCATACTGCCTCACATAATCATCTCACGCCATTACATTTCTAATTATCTACAATTTTCAAAGCTCTTTTAAAAGTATTAGCATAATTGATCCTTAAAATGTTCTGGCTAAAACCAAATGGTAGAAGGCCAAGATAGTGACAGTGGTTGCAGTCTGTTTTAGCCCATATGGTTGACATCCTGGCAGGTGCTAACCTAAAGCTGGCAGCCAAAGGAGGACCAGCCAGCCTGCAAGGCCAGATATGTTCACTGCCATAACCCTGGGATTGGCCAGGACCTTACTCT
Organism: Mesoplodon densirostris; assembly: GCF_025265405.1. NCBI lineage: Eukaryota > Metazoa > Chordata > Mammalia > Artiodactyla > Ziphiidae > Mesoplodon > Mesoplodon densirostris. The sequence goes on from NC_082674.1 coordinate 34,172,187, forward strand.
GCTTCGCTTAGAAGTGAGGGGTTATTGCTTACACAGTTCTCCCTTCTCCTTTTCTTAATCAGGAGAATCTGCTTCAATAGCAACAGCAACAAAAGTATCAAAAGAAACCTTATTGATAGCATTTCTGATGATACTTCATGAAGTGCATGAAAAGAAATAAGGAGGTATGTCTTTAACATTAACCCACAAGTAGAAGATACCACTCTCACTCACACTTCACAACTTCCTGCCTCTGCATCTGCAAAATGCTCACATTCCTGCTCATAGTTGCCTCCTTCCCACCCAGTGTAGTAAGGCTCCCCTGCTTAAGACTTATCCCTCCCCCTGTTTCTGGATACCACCCACTTTCACCTCATTTTATTGATTACCCCATCTCTTTCCTGCATCTTCAGACTTCCTCATCCACTGGCTCTTTCCCATCGAGCTCCTTTAGCCTTGTGTCCTCTTCAGAATATAGTCCCTCTCCTCCTGAAGGAGGATGTTTCACTCCTCATCCCAGAGGAATCTGGTGTTTGGTCCATCACTGCACTTTAACTGCTCCTGCCGAAGATGCCGACGTCTACCTTGGGGCTAACTCTTCCAGGCACTCTTCGCTCCTTATTTTAGTTCACTCATCCTCATCATTTCATATTGTTAACCTCTCCCTTACTGAACACTCTCTACCACAGCCCAGGCCCCCCTGGTTTTCCTCCTGCTCTCTCATCACTGGACCTTCCTCTTCCTCTTCCTGTCTCTCAAACGTTGATTCCTTAGGCTCACTTCTCTTTTCCCTTCATACCCTCTCCCATTATTTTGGTTACCATCTATATTACCAGCTCACACCACTCTCTCAAGCTCCAGAGCCATGGAACCCACCTTCTACTCAACACCCCCACCTTGTCCCACTGGGACCCAAATTCAACAAGTCCAAGACTGAACCATCATCCTCCCCCCTCAAACCTTTCCTTGAATATGTATATGACACTTTCATACAACAGCCACCTTTGACTGCTCCCCTTCCTCACATCCACATTAAATTTCTCACCACGTCTACTTCACCTTCTCAAAGTCCTTCAAACTATCTTCATTTCCAGTGACACTGCCTTAGACCACCAGACCACCCCCAACATTTATCAACTGGAAATCTGCAATAGCTTCCTAACTGGTCTCTCTGCCCCTAATTGTGCCCCCTTTCCATTCTTTCAGTCTCAATAAGAGTGATTTTCTAAAATGTGAATCTCACCACATCATTTTCAGTCTCAAAACCCTTCAGTAATTTCTCAGTGTCTTTCAGATGAAGCCTAACATTACTATGGCCTCTGATGGGGCCTGACCTATCTCTCCAGCCTAATCTCCTTCTCCCTTCCCTATCTCACACCCTATAGCTACTTCCTCCGAAAAGTAAACTTCTTTCAATTCTCAATGCACCACATTATCTTTTGCCCCTAGGACTTCAAACAAGAAGAACTCACCGTCTGGAACCTTCATCTCTCAACTCCTCCCTCAGCTGGCTACCCTCTAGTCATCCTTCAGACCTCACATACTACTACTTCCTGACCTCTGTTTGATGGGGCTGAGTCCCCTGCTTTGTTCTCCCAACACCCTTAACTTTCTCTATCATGACACTTAGCACACCTTTTCATAACTGCTCATTTAACTATCTGTTTAAGCTGTAAGTCACTTGAGGATACTGGTCTACCTTGCTTACTTTTATATCCATAGTGCTAGCACAGTGCCTAGAACACCCAATCAATATAGGTTTGTACAGAATGTATTAAAGAAGGAGTGAAGTATCAAGAAACTCAAGCCTGTATGGCCACTCTCCTGGGACTAAGCAGTCCCCTATGCTTCATATTCTGGCTCATTCAACCTTATGGCGACCCCTGTGCACACCCTCACTCATGTCCCCAACCTCTGCACATTGTCACCAGTGCTCTCTGTTCACATCATGTCAGCTTTCAGAAAACAGTGCCCATACTGCATGACCTGCTGGACCAGCATCAGGAAAGACCTCTGGATGTCATGATTTCAGAAACCATAAGAAAATTCACTCCCTGTCCCACCACAAAAAATAGTAATACTTTCCTTTGGGCAATTTTCAAAATTCCTTTATGTAGGGGTCAAAGCTATTGTTTCTCAACTAGAAGCAAGTCAAAATGCAATTGCCTTTTAAACTTACACTACAGAAATAAAAATTACAGACCCTAAATTCTTTAACTAACCATTGACTAAAATTAAAGTTCTGGGGATCTAAGGTACAACTTGGTGACTATAATTAACAATACTGTATTATATTCTTGAACGCTGCTAAAAGAGTAGATCTTAAATGTTCTCACCACAAAAAAAATGGTAATTATGTGAGGTGATGGAGGTGTTAACTGACCTTATTGTGGTAATCATTTTATAATATATACATGTATCAAGTCAACATGTTGTACACCTTAAGCTTACACAATGTTATATGTCTACCATATCTCAATAAAACTGGGGAAAAAATAAAAATAAGATATTTTTTTAAAAGCAACAAGTTTTTTGATAAAAGAGCTTTGGGAGATTAAGAAGCCAACATGAGACTTTGAGAATACTCTGTACAGAGCTAACAATTACACCTCGTTATATAGATACGGAAAGAACTGGAAAATATTTACCAGTCAACTCAATTTGAAGCCACTAAGAATACAAACATAAGATAGATTGGAGGGAGAGGATGCTTTTTTGTCAGATTTATACTTTTTCAGTATTTTATTACCATAAAATTCAGTAGTTTGTACACAAAGGTTTCTTGTGGGATTTTGCTATTAACTATAATGGTTAATTATTACACAGCCTCTAACCTTGAGACTATAAAACTCGCTGAACTGCCCAGTGTAGGAAATTGCTTCTATCAGTCATTGTTTATTTGTTATAGGAAATTGCATTTTGTAATATTTAACCCACAATGACTTCACTGAGCTTGCTATAATTAAGTCAACCAGTATAAAAACTATTCAGATCCTCTTGGGGTTAGAAAGAAAAATCACCTGTCTTTTTTCTGGTACCAATTATCGTACAAGTAAATATAAACAGTGATGATACATAGCAGGAACATTTTAAAACAATACCAAAGTACCTCAACTTTTTCCGCTGCAGCTCTAAAGTATAAATGACTGAAAGCAGTGCCTTCCATGGGGTTATAACTGGGGAGGAAAAGAGCTGGAGGGCACTAGAGCCCAGTGATCTTTCAAGGGTGAGGGAGAGAGTCCCACATGCAGAGCAAGAGGGAGATGTGGGGTGATTCAGAAGGGAAAGAAGAGGGCACCGAACTGAGTGCTATTCTAGAGAGATGCTGGATGATAGTGATTCTGCATCCAGCCTTTGGAGTTCCATTTACCTGGGTTCAATTCCTGGCTCTGCCTGCCACTCACATACTTTATCATCAAACAATTTGCTTAATCTCCCTGAGCCTCTGTTTCCTCAATTGTAAAATAATGATACTAACAGTCAACTCATGGAGGGGTAAGAATTAAGAGAGAGGCTTATGGTTTTTCTCCTTCAATTTGTTAATATGGTGTATCACATGGATTGATTTGCATATATTGAAGACTCCTTGCATTCCTGGGATAAACTCCACTTGATCATGGTGTATGATCCTTTTAATGTGCTGTTGGATTCTGTTTGCTAGTATTTTGTTGAGGATTTTTGCATCTATGTTCATCAGTGATATTGGCCTGTAGTTTTCTTTCTTTGTGACGTCTTTGGTTTTGGTATCAGGGTGATGATGGCCTCATAGAATGAGTTTGGGAGTGTTCCTCCCTCTGCTATATTCTGGAACAGTTTGAGAAGGATAGGTGTTAGCTCTTCTCTAAATGTTTGACAGAATTCGGCTGTGAAGCCATCTGGTCCTAGGCTTTTGTTTGCTGGAAGATTTTAATCACAGTTTCAATTTCATTGCTTGTGATTGGTCTGTTCATATTTTCTATTTCTTCCTGGTTCAGTCTCAGAAGGTTGTGTATTTCTAAGAATTTGTCCATGTCTTCCAGGTTGTCCATTTTATTGGCATATAGTTGCTTGTAGTAATCTCTCATGATCCTTTGTATTCCTGCAGTGTCAGTTGTTACTTCTCCTTTTTCATTTCTAATTCTATTGATTTGAGTCTGCTCCCTTTTTTTCTTGATGAGTCTGGCTAATGCTTTATCAATTTTGTTTATCTTCTCAAAAAACAGCTTTTAGTTTTACTGATCTTTGCTATCGTTTTCTTCATTTATGTTTCATTTATTTCTGATCTGATCTTTATGATTTCTTTCCTTCTGCTAACTTTGGGGTTTCTTTGTTATCCTTTCTCTAACTGCTGATCTCAATAGATGCAGAGAAAGCTTTCGGCAAAATTCAACACCGATTTATGAAAAAAACCCGCCAGAAAGTAGGCATAGAGGGAACTTTCCTCAACATAATAAAGGCCATATATGATAAATCCACAGCCAACATCTTCCTCAATGGTGAAAACCTGAAACCATTTCCACTAAGATCAGGAACAAGAAAAGGTTGCCCACTCTCGCCACTATTATTCAACATAGTTTGGGAAGTTTTAGCCACAGCAATCAGAGAAGAAAAAGAAATAAAAGGAATCCAAACCGGAAAAGAAGTAAAACTGTCACTGTTTACAGGTGACATGATACTATACATACAGAATCCTAAAGATGCTACCAGAAAACTCCTAGAGCTAATCAATGAATTTGGTAAAGTAGCAGGATACAAAATTAATGCACAGAAATCTCTTCCATTCCTATACACTAATGATGAAAAATCTGAAAGAGAAATTAAGGAAACACTCCCATTTACCACTGCAACAAAAAGAATCAAATACCTAGGAATAAACCTACCTAAGGAGACAAAAGACCTGTATGCAGAAAACTATAAGACACTGATGAAAGAAATTAAAGAGGATACAAAAAGATGGACAGATATATCATGTTACTGGATTGGAAGAATCAACGTGAAAATGACTATACTAACCAAAGCAATCTACAGATTCAACGCAATCCCTATCAAACTACCAATGGCATTTTTTAAAGAACTAGAACAAAAAATTGCACATTTGTATGGAAAAACAAAAGACCCCCAATTGCCAAAGCAATCTTGAGAAAGAAAAACGGAGCTGGAGGAATCAGGCTCCCTGACTTCAGACTATACTACAAAGCAACAGTAATCAAGACAGTATGTACTGGCACAAAAACAGAAATATAGATCAGTGGAACAGGATAGAAAGCCCAGAGATAAACCCACGCACATATGGTCACGTTATCTTTTTTTTTTTTTTTTTTTTTTGCTGTACGCGGGCCTCTCACTGTTGTGGCTTCTCCCGTTGTGGAGCACAGGCTCCGGACGCGCAGGCTCCGCGGCCATGGCTCATGGGCCCAGCCGCTCCGCGGCACATGGGATCCTCCTGGACCGGGGCACGAACCCATGTCCCCTGCATCGGCAGGCGGACTCCCAACCACTGCGCCACCAGGGAAGCCCTGGTCACGTTATCTTTGATAAAGGAGGCAAGAATATACAGTGGAGAAAAGACAGCCTCTTCAATAAGTGGTGCTGGGAAAACCAGACAGCTACATGTAAAAGAATGAAATTAGAACACTCCCTAACACCATACACAAAAATAAACTCAAAATGGATTAAAGACCTAAATGTAAGGCCAGATACTATCAAACTCTTAGAGGAAAACATAGGCAGAACACTCTATGACATAAATCACAACAAGATCCTTTTTGACCCACCTCCTAGAGAAATGGAAATAAAAACAAAAGTAAACAAATGGGACCTAATGAAACTTAAAAGCTTTTCCACAGCAAAGGAAACCATAAATAAGACCAAAAGACAACCCTCAGAGTGGGAGAAAATATTTGCAAATGAAGCAACTGACAAAGGATTAATCTCCAAAATTTACAAGCAGCGCATGCAGCTCAATATCAAAAAACAAACAACCCAATCCAAAAATGGGCAGAAGACCTAAATAGACATTTCTCCAAAGAAGAAATACAGATTGCCAACACACACATGAAAGAATACTCAACATCATTAATCATTAAAGAAATGTAAATCAAAACTATAATGAGATATCATCTCACACCAGTCAGAATGGCCATCATCAAAAAATCTACAAACAATAAATGCTGGAGAGGGTGCGGAGAAAAGGGAACCCTCTTCCACTGCTGGTGGGAATGTAAATTGATACAGCCAGTATGGAGAACAGTATGGAGGTTCCTTAAAAAACTAAAAATAGAGCTTCCATATGACCCAGCAACCCTACTACTGGGCATATACCCTGAGAAAACCATAATTCAAAAACAGTCATGTACCAAAATGTTCATTGCAGCTCTATTTACAATAGCCAGGACATGGAAGCAACCTAAGTGTCCATCAAAAGATGAATGGATAAAGAAGATGTGGCACATATATACAATGGAATATTACCCAGCCATAAAAAGAAACGAAATTGAGTTATTTGTAGTGAGGTGGATGGACCTAGAGTTTGTCATACAGAGTGAAGTATGTTCATTGCAGCTCTATTTACAATAGCCAGGACATGGAAGCAACCTAAGTGTCCATCAACAGATGAATGGATAAAGAAGATGTGGCACATATATACAATGGAATATTACCCAGCCATAAAAAGAAACAAAATTGAGTTATTTGTAGTGAGGTGGATGGACCTAGAGTTTGTCATACAGAGTGAAGTCAGAAAGAGAAAAACAAATACCGTATGCTAACACATATATATGGAAACTAAAAAAAAAAAAAAAAAAAGATGGTCATGAAGAACCTAGGGGCAAGACGGGAATAAAGACACAGACCTACTAGAGAATGGACTTGAGGATACAGGGAGGGGGAAGGGTAAGCTGGGACAAAGTGAGAGAGTGGCATGGACATATATACACTACCAAACGTAAAACAGATAGCTAGTGGGAAGCAGCCGCATAGCACAGGGAGATCAGCTCGGTTCTTTGTGACCACCTAGAGGGATGGGATAGGGAGGGTGGGTGGGAGGGAGACGCAAGAGGGAGGAGATATGGGAACATATGTATATGTATAGCTGATTCACTTTGTTATAAAGCAGAAACTAACACACCATTGTAAAGTAATTATACCCCAATAAAGATGTTAAAAAAAAAAAAGAGAGAGGCTTATAAGGTGTTTCGCTCAGTTCTTAGCATGTAATGATGTTGGATAAATGCTAGGTGTTATTTTTGTCTTTGTCATTGTTATTATTATTTTCGTTCCATTTCACTACTTCACTTAGGTCCAGTCTTGATGACAAAGATGCCCAGAAGTGTAATTCATTGGGGGCACTTCCACCTGCCCCCTGCCCCAGGGCAGTGTCACAGAGCCTTCAGAGTGGCCTTGCTGATGGAAAGGTTGTGCAGTGCCTTGTCCTGGCTCATCTTTGTCACTGGTATTCTCAGCTCAGGGCTCTGACATGGCAGTCTCCTGGTGACAGCCACATCTTCTGGGTATCCAGTCAAGCATAGTGAAAAGGCCATTTTAAAATATCTCCTAGCGTCATGTTGTGGTAAAGTGGAGAGAGCATAAGATCTGGGACCAGACATATCTGAATATCAATGCTCACCATCTGAGTCTGGCAAATCAGCTTCTCTCCAGATTCTTCATCTTAGATTGGGTGTACTGCCACCCACCCTCCAGATTCATTGTGAATGGAAACTGCTCGTCACATTGCCTGGCACAAGGTAGGTGACTCAACAAATGATAATTATCACTATTATTACACTTGTAATCGTTGTGAGAGTTTCTGTTGGATTCTCCTCAGATTCTGAGAACTACAGAAGATGAGGACTAGAATTGAGTTCAAAGATCAGCTACATCCTCTTACGTGGAAGCTGAATGTTCCAATCTACCTAAATCTCAAAGGCTCCAAGCCTTTATCTTTCTGTTGACAGGAAGTCTTACCTTTCGCAGGTTGCCCTTCTCCAAGTTTTCCTTGTAATTCTCAGTATGAATATATGTAATCATGACTTAGATCTGTGGTCATGGCCTCTGCCATGGTTCCCCCTCTGTGATGGTGCCATGGACTTGAAAGTTGGCCCTGCACCTTGGAAGAACAAGCCCTTCTCCCAAAGTGGGAAGGGTACTATCCCTTCGGTGTCACATCTGTCTGTGGGAGGAAGGGTCCCCAGCAAGTGTTTACTGATGTGGCACTTTAAATTCACAAACAAAAGCCCTCTGTTGTAGGATGGCCGGGTCTAGACAAACTCATGACCCAGCTGTCATACTGTCCCCACACACTTATGTCTCATTTTAAAATCAGGATCCCCTTGCCCAACCCCTTCTTCCTTCTCTTGAGTTCTCTCTCAGTGGCTTCCCTCATTCCCCTAGAATAGGACTTCAGTCAGACACATGTGCACACACACCACTCCATCAGACATGTCTATCCATGTTGGAATCCCAGCTATGGACAGCAAAATGAAGCCTTTTTATCCTAGGCCCTTTACAAATAAGTGTTTGCAAACAGTTACATGGCGTTAGCAAAGTCTCCTAACTCCATTCCCCAAGAGTCCCAGCTTAGCCCCGCCAAGACTCACGCTAATACAACAGGTGAGGAAAAACCAAGGTTAAGTGATTGAGCTGGGACACATCAGCAGCCGGTGGCAGGGTGGGAACTAGAACCCCAGTCCAGGGCTCCGTCTCCCCCCACCCACACTGCCCCCTTTCAGTGCACAAGCTCCCTCCCCTAGGCTGATGCCTTTGATTTAGCCAGATGGTTGACACATTTTTTCCCTCTTTGCCAAAAGGATGATTTGCTTTCCAAAAATCTCAAATTAAGCAGCTCATGACTGCTTCTTAAGATAAAGAGAATTGAATTCTAACAAAGCACTGTAGAAAGCAACTTGACAGGACCATGTTTCTTCTGTTTCCTATCTCTTGATGCCAGATGCCTGCTCTCTCCTGTCTACCCACAGGGGATTGGTGACCGGGTTTGAATTCTTAAACACTGTTTCCTGGAAAAGGCCCCAGAGCCACTGGTGTGCCTGCAAGAAGGAAGAAACACTGGCCAACCCAGCGTTGGCAGGCCCTAAGGCATTTTCAAGTCCTGAACTCAGCTTTGGGTGCTAAAAAATATGTCGGCAATTGATGAGTTTCAGAAGCAAAAGGGAACTAAGACTTGAGGCTCTTCCTACTTAGGGGCAAAAAAAAAAAAAAAAAAGGCAGTCCAAGGCTTCAGACCGACTGTGCTGACCACAGTGCCACCTTGCCTTTGAATCATCTAGTTATGGATTGCTAGCTGGACATTTGAGGGTAGTTTAGGGCAAGAAGTTTTTGACTAATATTTATCCAGAAATTTTATTTTCCATGTGTTAAAGCATTTTGCAGAAATCTTCCATTCCTCCCATGTAACTTAAATCAGTCCTTAGGAACACAAATAGAGACAAGCACAGATTTATCTGAGCACGTTTTAGAGGTGTTAACTCAGAACTGACCAAGCCAATTCACTATTCTGGAGAATATCTAACAGATTACACTCTTGGCTTCTCAAGGAAACATGGAAGCCATTCACTCTCGGTTGTTAAGCTCTTTCACTCATCTGTGATTCTTTTACAGCTGAGGATCCTTGCTCCCAAACCTTCTCTTAGCCCCCATCATACTTAAAGATACCGATCCATATACAAAATCGGGGTTGGGGGGACGCTTCCCTGGTGGCACAGTGGTTAAGAATCCGCCTGCCAATGCAGGGAACACGGGTTCGAGCCCTGGTCTGGGAAGATCCCACATGCCGCAGAGCAACTAAGCCCGTGTGCCACAGCTACTGAGCCTGCGCTCTAGAGCCCTCAAGCCACAACTACTGAGCCTGCGTGCCACAACTATTGAAGCCCACATGCCCTAGAGCCTGTGCTCCACAACAAGAGAAGCCACTGCAAGGGGAAGCCTGCGCACTGCAACGAAGAATAGCCCCACTCACCACAACTAGAGAAAGCCTGCGCACAGCAACGAAGACCCAACGCAGCCAAAAATAAATAAATAAATAAATAAATTTTTTTAAAATAAAATGGGGGAATCTGTGTACTAGTTTTCTCAGGCTGCTATAACAACATACCTCAGATTGGGTGGCTTTAAAACAACAGAAATTTATTTCTCACAGTTCTGGAGGCTGGAAGTCCAAGACCAAGGTATTGGCACAGGTTTGGTTTCTTCTGAGTCCTCTCTTCTTGACTTGCAGGTGCCTGCCCTCTTGCTGTGTCCTCACATGGCTGTCCCTCTGTGCCCATGCCCTGTGGTCTCTCTGTGTGTCCCAATCTCCCGTTCTTACAAGGATGCCAGTCAGACTGGATTAGGATCCACTCTAACAGCCTCATTTTAACTTAATCACCTCTTAAGATGCTATCTCCAAACAGTCACACTGTGAGATACCTGGTATCAGAGCTTCAACATATGTATTTGGCAGCGGGGTGGGGGGAGCGGGGGGAGAACACAATTCAGCCCATAACAGCCTGTCTTTATGGAAAGTTTCCAAATTATATGAAAGAATAAAGAAACTCATCCCATACGTAACAGTCTTGTGGTTTGGGGGGTTGCATAGAAAGACACGGTTAGATCTAACATGTGGTTTAATTTTAGGGACTGCATGATTCTTGTTCCCCCAAAATACTTCACATGCCTTCAGATTCCCTTATTAGAGCTTCATATTTTTTTACTTATATCAAACAGAGGCTTTCTTCTGTTAAAATGCAAACAGCCCTAGACTGAGCCTCATCTGTCACTGAGACTTCAGTATAACCATCACTTCCTTCCTAAGAGCAGTTTCTGATGAAGGACAGATGACTGGGCACCTATAGGGCTAGGGAGAAAGTGAAGGGATGATCACGGAGGGCGGCAAAAGGAACAGAAACATGAGAAGACAGACCTCATTGGCTTCACTGTTTGGCCTAGATAGCGGCAGAGATTGAAAACGGATGCTCCAGTCCATAGGGCTAGCATTGTTGCAAGGAAGCAGCCGCTCAGAGACTAAAGTCTCTAGCACGCTCCCCCTTGCCTCTGTGGGGCCATGTGAATGGACTGTGAGCTATGAAGCACTATAGTTCAGGCCTGGCCTATAAAAATATTCTACACACTTTCTATCCTCTCTCTTTTCCATCTACCAACTGAAAGCAAAGGATTCTGAAGCCCTAAGAAATAGTAGAACCACAAAATGGAAAGAGCCTGGGTCCCTGAATCTACACGAAACACCTGTACTGAACCGTGCTTATGTGAATAACTCCTGTTGGCTCAACCACTGAGATTTCAGGGATTGTCCTTTTTAGCAACTGGCAATTCCTTAATTAAGAAGTTAACATAATAGTCAATGCATGGCTGAGTCTGGCAAGAAATTAATAATCCCTTCAAAAGTGGATGGTTCGTGCTAGTTTATGCCAAGAGTAAATACAGATAATAAGAAGGGTATTATGCATAGAAGCTACTCAATAAATACGTATCCAATGCATAAATGTTCCCAAAGAGACCCTCTGCCTGATAAAGCAATTCAAACTAAGATAGCAGAGGGTGAACACAGATGTAAAATTTCAACCCTACCCCCTCCCGCCAAACTGAAAGAAGTGTCTCTTTCTGTTCATGTGTATGAAGGATTCAGCTTCTTTTCTGAACAGTGAGAATAGGCAGAAATACGAATATACCTCATATATCTGGGGATGACATATAATCAAAAAGTAAAGTCATCTGTGTAAGTCCTACATCTAAAAGTTAAAGAATTAAAAAAAGAGAAAATCATCTGTCTTGCAATGTTGAAATAAAACCCATCTGTTTAATTGAAAATAATAATGTAAAATTGACTTCTGTTTAGTCACAAGCAGAGAGCCTTGTTTACCTAGCCATATTAAGGGTGCCTTAACATGGTAGACACATAAGCATTGGTTCAATGACAGCATTAACAATTGAGCACCTGTGGAGTGCAAAGTGCTGTGGAGATGAGTGGAGCCTCTCCCAGAGGCTTGCAGGCCAGTAAGAGAGACGCACATGGTTCAAGAATGCACTGGAACCCAAGGGAGAATGAAATACATGCTAAATAGATGCATAAAAAGCATGCTATGGGAATAAGGACAGTTGATTCTGATGGGTAGGAAGAGAAGGTGGGGTAACAAAGAGCAGGTGGAATTTAGGCTGAACCCTAAAGTAGAAGAATGGCTGAAGGAATGTCATGGCCAAGGTGATGGAGAAATGGCAGCACCTAGCTGGCCTGAGAAGGCTGGGCACATGCAAGGCACTTTCGGTGATGACCTTGGAAAAGAAGGGACGGGCACATATCAGGGTCTGATTGTGACTAGGGAGCAAAATCTTAGCCTCAAAATAAGTGGATTTCCTTTCTTTTCCTTCTCCCTCCAAATTTTGTAAAGCACTTTAAATGATACAAAACGGCATTTTATTAAGTTGCTTTAATCTGTGTAAGATGACTACCATGCCCAAACTATTTTAATGCTACAGAAGTTAAAATAATGTGAAGAAAATAGGTTACAGAATAAAGCATGGGTATATTTTAGTTCTACCTTCTTAAATTTTATTAATTTCTGGATAACAAAACCTCATTTTGTTTCAGTTCTTATCATTAGAAGAAACGCTCTTAAGTCTGTATTAGCAATCCAGGTGCCTGTCCTGGTAACTGCGCTTCAGAAAAGGACTTGAATTCAGACTATAGAGTATTTATATGACTGAGTCTAAAGACAGGGTCTGCTAAGAGCTCCTCAAATGTCAACACAATTCAGTTGGTAGTTCATGATCATTCAAATCATTTTTAAGGGGTACAGAATTAGGAAGAGATGGGCAGACCAAAGTCCTAGCTTAAACCAAGGCTGAGAAAAATGCCAAAGCCTTTCTTCCATTCATTTAGCAAATATCAGTTAATCACTGTAAATTGCTTAATTAGCAATTATTTACTTGGTACAAGCACAATTATTTACTTTGTACAGTACAATTTTTACTGTTTTAGGCTCCAGGAATGTATAAGTAAAAAAGATTGTCAAGGTCTTTGCTCTCATGGAGATTATTTTCTGTTGGGGGAGAGAGCTCACACACAACAAGACATGGTGGAGGAGTAATATTCTGAGACCTTTACTGCGGTTTCTCATTGCCACAGCCAACCCCATCTCACCCCACACTTCACTTCCTCCTGCCCTTTAAGAAGCAGCAGTCGCTTTCTATTGGCACTGTTCTCAGTGGCTTTGAGTGTGCACGTAGATTTTTTTTATCCATAGAAGAGACAATAGTATTGAAAATCAAGGTGTTTGAAGATGAAACGCTTTGCTTTATTTTGCCTTGTTTTGTTTCGTTTCAAAAAGCTTGGCTTCGAACATCAAGAAGACAAAGCCTGGAAGAAGAGGGCACACAGTTTACCCATAAACGCAGTTTGGAAGGAGAAGAGTTGAGATGTCTTCTCACCGCTCAGGAGATCAAAGACCTTTTTGAGTTGAGGGAAAGAGCTTCAAAATTAGTAGATAAAAGCAAGAGACAAAATGGTTGGTGATGGTCCCTAAGATAGGGCCCCTTCTTCCTGGCCCCTGTCAGAAAAGAAATTTCAGTTGGGTGTTGATAGAGCCCCCTAAATAGGTTCAGGAATGAGAGCAGAGAATTTCTTAAAACCTCACAAAATGTCTCACACAGCAGGGACCGTTCCCAGCAGAGCAGAATGGAGGCTGGCATATTCAGGCAGAAAGAAAACCCAATAGAACTGTCTTCCAACCATGACCTCCCCCTGCCCCACCAGGCTCCTTCAGCACAGAATGGTACCGGAGAGCATCAAAAGGTTTTCCGTAATCCCAGTAAGGGTACAGAGTTGTCTAAGAGAGCACCAGTGGACCAGAAGAGGCAACTTGCCTTGGACAAAAAGGATGCTGGATGACCGGCATGGACTGACTAGGTGACAGAGTAGCATGACAACCTCAGTGACTCATGGCAGCAGAGACAGAAGTCTTCAACCACTCAGAAGAGATCAGAGTGGACATGAAGTAGATCAGACACCCCTTTCCCAGTCTGCACTCCCATAATCTCCCACCCTACAGGGGACTGTGCCATGCACAAGAAACCAACTGTATTGTGTCAAGCCACTGAAATTTAAGGCTGTCTGTGACAGTAGTTAGCTTACTACAATTATTACTAAAAACAAGTAAATTACCACTTCTTTTGCTTGTTTGAATATGTGACATATAAAATGTGTACCCAGTACATGATAAATACTACGAAAATGAAGTCAGGAGACAAGAGAGATAGTGACTGAAGGAGAAATAAGTGAATGATTTCTCTGTCATGAATAAATGTTCTCTCTGTGAAAATCACATTGGAGCTTAAGCCTGGATATTGAGAAGGAGGCAGCCATGTCAAGTTCTTGAATATGAACGTTCCAGGAAGAAGAAATAAGTGCAAAAGCTTTGAGGTAGGGATAAACTTGGTTTCTTTAAGGAATTGAAAGAAGGCGTGGCTGGAGCAGAGAAAGCAAGAGAGAGTAGAAGGAGGTGCGTTGGGGAGACGGACATGGTGGTATCATGTAGGGTCTTAATGTCAGTGGAAAGGAAGGAGTCTGAATTTTATACTAAATTCAGTGAGAAGTCACGGGTGAGTATTAAGAAGGGAGGTGATATGATTCGATTTTTTATCATGTATTTTGGCTGCTGTTTGGAGAAAGGATTAGAGTAGAACAAAAACGGAAGCTGAGAGACTAGTTAAAAGACCGTTAAAACAGTCTAGGGCTTCCCTGGTGGCACAGTGGTCAAGAATCCGCCTGCCTAATGCAGGGGACACAGGTTTGCTCCCCGGTCCGGGAAGATCCCACATGCCGCGGAGCAACTAAGCCATGGGCCACAACTACGGAGCCTGCACTCTAGAGCCCACGAGCCACAACTACTGAGCCTGCGTGCCACGACTACTGAAGCCCACACGCCTAGAACCTGTGCTCCGCAATAAGAGAAGTCACCGCAATGAGAAGCCCACGCACCGCAAGGAAGAGTAGCCCCCGCTCGCCACAACTAGAGAAAGGCTGCGCACAGCAATGAAGACCCAACGCAGCCAAAAATAAATAAATAAAATAAATAATTTTTTTAAGTCCAGATGAGAGATGTTGATTGTTTAACCTGAAGGTGACAGTTGTAGAAATGGAAAGAAGTGAATATACTGGAGATGTATCTTGGAGATAGAACTGATTAACTGGATGGGACAAGTGAGGAAAAGAATGGAACCACCCCCAGGTTTTCATCTTAAAAAACTAGGAAAAGGTGATGCCATTTTCCAAGGAAGAGACCGGGAGAAGAACAGTATAGGGAGAGGGAAAAGATGAGAATAAAGAGTTCTGCTTGGGCCCATGACATTTAAAATGCCTATTAGACCTCCAAGTCAGGGAGGCAGTCTGACATTAAGTAGGCAGTTTGATTTTTGAGCCTGCAGCTCAAGGAAAGGTCAAGACTGGAGACTAACACTTGGGAGTCATCTGCATATAGATGGTATTAACATAATGGGACTAAATGAAATGCACCAGGAAGACAGGGTAGCTAGAGAAGAGGACCCAGGAAAGAGCCTGGAGGTCAAGCAAAGAAGGTGGAGCCAGTTAAGAGATGAAAAGGGAGCATCCAGGGAGACTGGAGGGAGGGAATCAAACATGAGAAGCTGGTGTCACAGAAGCCAAGAAAAGAAACTATCTGGGTTATCTTTACTCTGAAATTAGCACAGATAGTTCAGAAGGTTTGCTGAGTTGCTAAGAGCCTTGAGTCTAACATTTCTGTCTCATTATTCCTCACAGAAAGAAAAAGGTCAGGGTCATGGACACAAACTGCCTCCCAAATGCATACCCTTAGTCTCCTGAAGCATATTAATAGCTCCGCTCCCTCCTCTCCACCATGGGAGTAGCTCAAGGCTTATTGGCACTGACTCAAGAGAGTCTTCTCCACAGTCAAAAAACAACAGCTTTCAGGACACATCATTCAAATCAGCTATACCTTTGAGAGAATGACTTTCTCTTTACATATACTATGTATATTAGAATATTAAGCTACAGACTACCATCAGACAGGCCACAGATGATGAATGTGGGATGGTTTGCTTAATATTAAAGGTTGCCTTTGGGGATGTATTTTAAGTGAAATTTTGTTAATAGCCATCACCTTGTCTATAGAAATAGTCTGACCTGCTGCAAATATTAGCTAACTCAACACTCCATAACCACTGACTTGTCTACTTGTAAACCCATCAAGGATAAGAACACTTAAAGATCAAATGATATATAGAAAAAAAAATTCCTTAATCACCCAACAACCTCATTTCCTACATTAACCGTGGCCTATAATAAGACAGTATTTTAGTAATGTAAAGTTTCCAGATTAGCCAAGATGAGATCTATCCAATTCTGTACCAACTTTAATGGACCTCCATCACAACACTTGAGAGTACTTCAAGTTATGACTTGAAATGTCAGAGTTGGATGCCTTCAGGGATTGATCGTATGCTTGTTTTTATTGATGTTGTCATAGTTGAAGTGATAGAGATAGTTGTTAGGTACTTGAATAACCAGGAGGAACTTAAATAAAATTCTCTAGTCACCCACACAATTTTAAGAGGTCTTTCAAAGTACATAAATTTTACACAAAAGTACAAATATTCATTGATCCAGAATATTTCCATCCTCAAACATAGACAAAGTTAATTTCCCCACCCACTAAAATATATGTCCACAATCCTCCTCACAATTTTTTTGTTTTGTTTTGTTTTGTTTTTTTGCGGTACATGGGCCTCTCACTGTTGTGGCCTCTCCCATTGCGGAGCTCAGGCTCCGGACACGCAGGCTCAGCGGCTATAGCTCACGGGCCCAGCCGCTCTGCAGCATGTGGGATCCTCCCAGACCGGGGCACGAACCCGCGTCCCCTGCATCGGCAGGCGGACTCTCAACCACTGCGCCACCAGGGAAGCCCTCTCCTCACAATTTTGCATACAACCTCAGGAAGGTCTCAGATCCTCTGGAGACTACCTGTGCCCCAACTGCCCCAAAGTTCCCAAGTTAAGCACCCCGGACTTACCATATTTTCTACTACAGGGTGTACCAGGTACCCCTTCTCCTTATTTGCTACCAGGAACCAGAAATTTTAGTTTCCCAAAGTGCAGTCTTTAGAGACCTGGGCTTTTAAATTCTCTAGGAAAATGGGCAAGCCCCATAGAGCAGGGGTCCCCAACCCCCGGGCCACAGGCCAGTACTGGCCGACGGCCTGTTAGGAACCAGGCCACACAGCAGAAGGTGAGCAGCGGTCAAGTGAGTAAAGCTTCGTCTGCCGCTCCCCGTCGCTCCCCATCACTCGCATTACCGCCTGAACCACCCCCGCCCCTGGTCCGTGGGAAAACTGTCTCCCGCGAAACTGGTCCCTGATACCAAAAAGGTTGGGGACCGCTGCCATAGAGAACTGAAGTTCATTTCCCACTGTGTATGGGGCTGGAGATGCTGGGAGCTGTCCTGCGTCCTGAAACTCTTGAGCTGGCATCACCAGGAGCTGTCCAAGGTCTCAAATGTCTCGAAGAGTGCTTCACAAAGTATGGTCCACAGCATACCTGTATCAAGATCAACTGGGTATGCATGATCAAACACAACTTCCTAGCCCATCCTAGAATCACCGAGTCAGAATCTTTACGGGTAGGCCTCACAAATCTGCGTTTTGACAAGTTTCTCAGGAGCTGCTTCGGTCTGACACTAAGATATGTCTCCCAAATGTTAGTACCACTTTGTTAGGACTAGGGACCATTTATTCCCACCTGAACTCACTGATCACTGTGAATACATCAGAAACCTGCAATATTATCTTATTAACAGTCATGATGAGTTATTATATTCCTGAAAAGGACATTAACCAAATTTCTTCCAGGTGGTACATGTCACAATTTGTCACCAAATACAAAAATCTAACCCCATCAAGGAGTCTCAGGAAAGGCAAACCCTTTTTTGAAATTAACTTCCTTGATCTTTTAGCAAGTCTTTCCTGTCTGTCCAATATAGCAACAAAATAACTGTAATTACACCATTATTTACTGATCACTCACTCTGTGCCATCCATCAAGTCTGTAATGATGATTAATAGTAGTCAAAAAAACAAAACATATCGAGTGTTTACTACATGCTCAGCACTGCTCAAAGTTCCTCTCATGACTGTCCCATTTAATCCTTATATAATATATATATATCCATGATCCCCAAAACAGCAGGAAAAAAATGTACCCTGTATTACTTGAAGTGTTGGTGCCCACTTATAGGCCTTGTCAGA
The DNA here is from genome assembly GCF_025265405.1 of Mesoplodon densirostris. Classification (NCBI taxonomy): domain Eukaryota; kingdom Metazoa; phylum Chordata; class Mammalia; order Artiodactyla; family Ziphiidae; genus Mesoplodon; species Mesoplodon densirostris. The sequence continues at coordinate 34,190,426 of NC_082674.1, forward strand.
TAAATATATGATGCTAAAGCTAATGCTTTGATATTGTTCTTTAAAATATGTGAAAATGGGGGAGAATAAAAATGCCCTTTATTGATTGCTTTAGCAATTCCTGGCACTTTAGCACTTTTTTTTTTCATTAAAACATCACAACTATTTATGAATAGGTTTTATTATCCCCATTCTGATAAGCTTATTGAGGGACTGACATACAATAAACTGCACTTATTTAAAGTACACTATGTAATAGGTTTTGACATATGTATATACCTGTGAAACCACCACCTCCAAAAGTTTCCTTGTGCCCTTTGTAATCCTCCCTCCACCCGTTTCCAGTTCATTGTCCCCAGACAACCACTGGTCTGCTTTCTGATGCTATAGACTAGTGTGCATTTTCTAGAATTTTATATAAATAAGACCAGACAGTGTATAATCTTTTTGTCTGCCATCTTACATTCAGCATGATTATTTGAGATTCATCCATGTTACTCCATTTGTCAATACTTCATTCCTTTTTGCTGCTAGTAGTATTCCAATTATCTCTCACTGTATAAATAAAAAAACTATGAAAATAAGCAACTCCTCTGAGATCACACAGTAAAGGACCAGACTCAAATGTAATTTTGTGCCCAACACAAAAGCCCCAGATTTTTCCACTACTCTGTCTCTATTTTATTTTTAACTGAGAAATAGCTCTACATACATCTTCAGAATGGGAGAGATATAGCACCCCAGAGTGAGCGGAATAGGATGACTGGAGAGGATGTCAACTGTCCTACCCACCCACCCCCATCACACCTGCTCCCAGCAGTACCACCACAACCTTTGGGCTTCCCATTACTAAGGCATTCACCCCAAGAAGACCTCCAGGGTCCTGGGGCTGCCAAGGTACATGGAGGTCACCATGCACAGGGCCTAAGCTCTAACTAGAGCCCCATCTTACAGGCCAAAAGGGAAGGGAGTATCTGGGGCAGATGATGGGAGCTGGTCACATTTACAGTAGGGGAGGGAGGCATCCAAGGAATTATGATGACCTCATTAAACTGGGTCAGTTATGTGACTTCACCTGCTAGATAGATTTTTTTAATAGAGACAAGAGAGGAGATAACAAGTAGAAAGTGGAAAAGGAAAAGTGGACTACCCTTGCCAAAGTCCCAACTGCTCACTGGGTGATCTCGGGTACCCATGATTCTTGGTATATAAAAACTTAATAGACTGCATTTTCCCATAATCCTCAACATATTTTTGAAGATGAGTTAATAACAATAATAACAACAACAATTACTAGTATTTATAGATTGCTTGTTATGTGCCAGGCACCAATCAACAGAATACATTTTTATCTTACTAACGAAACTAATCCTCAGAAAATATGTGCCTCGTCCAAAGTCACAGCCAGAGAGATTAAGTTATATCCAGAGTTCAAATCTCAGAGTGTTAGTCCAGTGCTCTTCCCATGACTCACAAGGATTCCAGGCTGCCCTGCACCCAGCCACCACCACACACTTCACCATCCCTGGTCCCAATCACAGGCTCACCCTAGAGTATATGTTGACTTAGGTCCTTCAGACCCCTGACATCTTATCTTACTCCATCAGCATATGTCATTCTGTGATCCCTGCCCTCAAAATACTGTTCAACACTAGGGTCAACTTAAAAGATAGTCCGATAAACAAATCCTGCACCAAGGAGTTAATGATTATAATGTTATGCTCTTCTCGGGTACCAAGTGGGGCTTAAGAAGACAGTGCCTAAAATAGTGACGGAAATGATGAGCAGGACAGGGGTGTAGAGATTTTCCAAGTCTGGTCTTCAAACATTTGACTGTCATAGATTTATAGACTCTAATTCCAGGCAAAGTAAACTACTATTCCTCTTTCGGAGGGGCCAACTCGGGCTGAAGTGACGTTTTGCCTGGGGGAGGAAGAATGGAAACAGTAATCATAACAGTTAAATGATAATAATAATAGAAGCCAACATTTACCGACTACTATATATTGGGTATTTTTACCAGTATTACCTCAATTAATCCACAATTTCATTAAGCAGGTGCTGCTGTTAGTCCCATTTACAGATGTGGAAACTGAGAGAGACACAGACAGAGATAGAGACAGAGAAAGAGAGAAAATAATGGAAATAATGGCTGGTCTTTCAAACTCCACATAACTCTTTCACAGATCTCCACCAGCTAGCATTCATTATGCACCTATTATGTGCCTGGCACTGTGGGAACCTTAAGCATATTAATTGAAACTTCACAGCAATCCCCTGAGGTAGGTATTATTATTATACCTATTTTATAGATGACACCCAGGCAGGAAAGAAAGGAAACTGACTAAAGTGTAACGCTGAAACCAAGCACAGGCAGTCAGCCCTGAGAGCCCATACTCTCATCCAGCATAGCTGGTTATCTGTTCGAGTCTAGGTCTTTCTCTTTCTAGGTCAAAAAGCTTTGGCTCTGGGAGCCCAGCACGCCAAGCGCGGACTTCGGGTGGCAATAGCGGCAGAAAACCACCTGGGGGCGCCGTCCTCCCTGGGCTGGAGAGAACGCCGGGAAGCCAGGCTCCTGTCTAGCCTGCCCCATCCCACAGCAGCCAATCAGAAGCTCCGCTGACGGAGCAGCGCTCACCGCGGGCAGAGCAGTGGAGAACGACTGAATAATTTTCTTAAGAGACATCTGGTTTCCAAAGATGTAAAGTGACGCACACCTGGCGGGAAGTCTCCACAGGAGTCTGTAGCGGGAATAAAAGGCTCCAGACATTTTTACCCGAAAAATTCTCTACGAGAAGCGTCTCTGCCCGGCCCTCCCACGGCGGAGAAGGCGGCAACCAATCCTGATAGCCCCCTTACATGTTTATCCTATCCACCAATCATCGCTCTACCTTCCAAGACGGTCCCTTACCATTTCAGCCTATCAGGAGCGCAGTTTTACCCTTGACGATCACGTGTTCCAAGGTGAGGTGGGGCTCTTCGTGGCAGGAGCCTGGAGCAGAAGCTGAGCCCCGCCCCCGCCCCCGCTGGGATGTGCGGTTCTGTAGGGTGGGAATCCGCAGGAGAGCAGCCTCAGACAGCGGGTGCCACGTTTCTTTGCCAGCGCTGCAGTAGGCACCCGACTCGATTCCGACCCAGGACTTTAGATTGGGGGCCTCACTGATTCAGTCCCAGGGCCTTCCACGTGCAGTCACCCCTGCTCTAATCTCGCTCTCGATCCTTCCAGGATCCCACACAAAATGTCACATCTTCTCCTTGCAGGGATTGGTCCTCTCTGAGCGCCTTTAGAACTTTGTAAATATAACATTGCAGAATTTACTGCACTGTTTTATTATTTATTACTCCCATATTGATCTGAGGGTGGAGACCAGATTTCAAACATCTTTGCATTGGGCAAGTTATTTAAACTCTCTGTGCAGCACTTTTCTCAACTGTTAAACTGGGGTAATAGTACCTCCTACCTAAAGTGTGTGCATTAAATTAATACTTGTAAAGCACTTAGAAGAGTGCCTTGCACACAGCAAATGCTCAGAAAATGTTAGCTCCTGTTATTCCTTTGCCTGGCACAAGCCTGTAAGTACTCAGTAGTGTTTAGAATCAGTTTCACATACTCATTCTTGGAGGTTTAAATCTTGGCTTCCTCAAAACTGCTGCAAGAAGCGTATGGTAAAAACATACATATGTATAAGGTATTTCAACATGTTATCACAACTGACAACAGCACTCTGGTGTCAGAGCCTGGGTTCAAGTTCTGACTGCAACTTGCTAGCTGAATGACCGTGGAAATTACCTTAAAATTCTTTAGTTCCTCAACTGACGTGGGGATGATAATAATACCTGCCTTCATAGGGTTGTAGTGCATGCAAGCAATGCATGCTAAGTGCTGAGAACAGTGTCTGTCCTATAACAAGGTCTCAGTTTTCTCCTTTCTTCCTTATTCCAAATTCAGTTTGGGATCAAGGGCAAGAATGTAATGGCACAGTATAGTTTCATATCCTCTACCTTACACTTGTCTCCCACTTTAACTTTTGCAAGCACATTCGTATATTATCTCATTTAACACTCACAGCAACCCTGTGAGACTCAGGGCACTTACTGGTTTGTGGGAATCCCAACGCACCTTTCTGGTACAGTTTCATACATGTGCATTTGGAAGAAGGTTCTTTATTAGTGTATGTTTAAATTTATTCTACAACTTTCCTTCACGCTACAGTACATCTCAGAGATGTTTTTATGTCTATACCCCTATTTTTCTTTAATTACCACACGGTCTTTCATACCTGAATTCATCTAACCATTCCCCTATTGTCACACATTCTAATTTTTAAAGCCAAATTCTGTTGAGTCTCCCTCAAGGCCCAAGGCTTTGATTACTCAAACTCTGAGCAGTATCCAGGCCCAAAGACTCAAATCACCAGGAACTGAAATCCTTATGATCAAGAGTTTCCACCTGGCACCAAATTTCTCCCAAACCACTCTCCAGCAAACTGTGGGATGAGAGTCCTTCCTCCCAGTGAGGAAAAGATCTAGAGAGGATGCCCACATAAGGCTGGAAAGGGCTGATGATGACTTTACCCTTCAGTAGTATTGTCAGAAGGGCTCTCTCAGACAGCCCCTCCCCAAAGCTAAAGGTTTCTCAGCACCTCTGCCCTTATATCTACTTCATCCAGGTCCCTCGAACATTTTGCCCCCTAAGAACTTATTTAACTGTAACCTCTCCACCACCACCTCCAAAAAAAAGACACACTGTCCTATTGTCAGATGCACCATTATTCCATTAAAGCTCCCCAGAAATCCTGGCAGAGTTCCCAGCCCAGCTTTTTCTAAGGGATCAGGCTCAGCTAGGAGATAAAAGGAGTACAAGAGGGCTTCCCTGGTGACGCAGTGGTTGAGAGTCCGCCTGCCGATGCAGGGGACGTGGGTTCGTGCCCCGGTCCAGGAAGACCCCACATGCCACGGAGCGGCTAGTCCCGTGAGCCATGGCCGCTGAGCCTGCGCGTCTGGAGCCTGTGCTCCGCAACGGGAGAGGCCACAACAGTGAGAGGCCCGCGTACCGCAAAAAAAAAAAAAAAAAAAAGAGTACAAGAAGGTCGTTGGCACTCATCATGACATAGGAGACCCTGAGACATCCGGTCCTAAAATGTGGCTCTGCAGCCAGGAAAGTTGCTTACATTCCCTGAGCCTCCGTTTCCACATTTGTCAAATAGAAACAGAGGAAGAAGAGTGAGAATCCAGGATACATAAATGGAGGAAGAAGGCACGCAAACATCGCGTACAAAGCTGTCAGGGAACGAGGAGAGGGAGAGGCCAAAACCCTGCACTTGCCCCTTGGGGATGGTTGGAGATGGTCCTGGAGCACAGCTCAGCACGGGAGCCCCCTCTCCACCCTCCTGCAAGAAGCTGAGAAACAGGATTGTGTCTCAGAATATCTCAAGGCTGTGGCCAAGTCTCGGCCCTTATAAAGTGCTCTCTCCTCAGCCCCTGGAAGATCCTGTACATCAATAGAAGCAGTCTCACATAGGGCACAAGCTATTATCTGCTTACCGCATTATCTAGCCCCCTTTCCTCCTTAGTAGCAGAACACCGATTTACAGCTGGGATCATTGCCTTTGGAAATAAAACTACATTTCCCAGATGCCTTTGCAACTAGTTTTCTGGCCAATGAGATGTAAGAGATAGTTCTGTGGGGGCTTCCTGGGAGGCACAGTGAAGGCTGCCGTGGCCGCCTTTTGTTTTCCCCTTCTTTCCCTCACCTCCTCCTTTCCCCCTTCCTCAGTCCTGCTTTCTAGGAATGAGGTGACCTTCACTGAGGATGGCAGTCACAAGCTAGGATGACGGGGCAGAAATATACAAGGAGCCTGAATCTTTTTTATATAAATTTCTTTATTTAATTTTATTTATTTTTGGCTGCGTTGGGTCCTTGTTGCTGTGCGCGGGCTTTCTCTAGTTGCGGCGAGTCGGGGCTACTCTCCGTTGAGGTGCGCGGGCTTCTCATTGTGGTGGCTTCTCTTGTTGTGGAGCGTGGGCTCTAGGATCGCGGACTTCAGTAGTTGTGGCGCACAGGCTCAGTAGTTGTGGCTCACAGGCTCAGTAGTCGTGGCTCGTGGGTTCCAGAGCACAGGCTCAGTTGTTGTAGTGCATGGGCTTAGTTGCTCTGCAGCATGTGGGATCTTCCCAGACCAGGGCTTGAACCCTTGTCCCCTGCATTGGCAGGTGCATTCTTAACCACTGCGCTACCAGGGAAGTCCCAGGGGACTGAATCTTGATAACCATGGACCTTGAACTGCCTACCACCAGACTTCTTTGATGTGAGAAAATAAAACCCTTATGTGTATAAGCCACTGCCATTTGGGGTTTCCTGTTGTATGTAGCCTGGCCTAATTCCTCACTGACCACTCTCTCTGCCGCAGGGTTTAAGGGTTGGTGGAAGGAAAGCAGTTTATATCCCACTGATTTCTTTTTTTTAACAACAAAGCAGAAGAACTAAAGTCTATTATTGGCTCAACTACCTTAACTTTAGATAAACTTTGAACATTCTTCTGACTGGGTCAGGTTGACCAGCACAAAATTAACCTTGAGTTCATGGAACACTTTGGGCCAAAACATACAATGTACTCTCTGCCTAAACCACACATTGGCATGGCCTTGACATTCCAGTTTCATGTAGAAAGAAAACATAGTATTCTCCAGAAAAAGATTCTCAACACACAGGCACAATCCTGTACTTATTTGTCAGTGATTGTGTTCAGTTCAAGCTCCAAACTGAGCTCTGAGTAACAGCTTCTTTTGAACAGAATCCAGCCGCAATAGAAGTCTCAGAGGAACGTTCAAGCATTCACAGTTGGCTTCTGGCTCAAAGCCTTCTAAACTTCCAACCCCTGTTTCTCCTTAGGAGGGATTCAGCCAGCCCCTCCCTTAGCAAACCTTTTGCAATCCTGCCCTCCAGGAGACATTGTGGGAGGGAACACTTGTTCCAGAGCAATGGTTCTCAAACCTGAGAGGTACTCAGAATTACCTGGAGGGCTTGTTAAAATACAAATTGGGCTCCAAACCCAGAGTTTCTGATTCAGTAGATCTGGGTGGGGGCCCAAATATTTGAAGCTTTAATAAATTCTCCAGTAATGCTGATGCTGCCAGTCCAGGGACCACATTTTGAGAACCACTCTCCTAGAGAAAGGTAAAGGTGTTCACGCTACTTCTTTCAGACATTTGGGGAACTTCCTCCAGTGTGTTCAGAGGTAGCTGGACATTGGCGGTGGCCTCTGCATAGCTGCCCTTAGAACCTGTCTGCCAGGACCTCTGTCTGCCTCCCCAGCCCCAGGGTTCCCCGTTGGGCCCCTCAGGGAGAGCTCTTTCCCACTGGGCCACTGAGCCAGGCACCTCCACAGGCTCTTCCTCCTGTGGGGTCTCCCTTACAGTCTGGGGGGTTGGGTCTGGAGAGGGGGAGAGATGGAATTAGATAACTTATTTTTCCTTCATGCTACATATGTTAAAAACATGTGTGTGTTGTTTTTATAATAAAATGACAAAAGAAAAGTGTTAAGGAATGTGAACTCATTTGGAAATGTTAGTTAATAACTAACATTTATGAAACTGTTACTATATTACAGGTCTGATACTAAATGCTCATTTAATTACTGTCACCATATTTCAGTTCTAAAACAGGCTTAGAGAAGTTAAGTAACTTGCCCAATGTGACACATGCAGCTAGTCAGTGCCTGAGCAGGAATTCAATCTCAGGTCTATCCAGTTCCAAAGCCTGATCCTTTCACGCTTAGGCAATGCTGTGGCTTGAAAATGCGGCTCATTTCCTAATACCACTAGGACATGTATTCTCTACGAAGGTTATATGACCCCAAAGGGAGAAAAAAGGGACTGGTTGGGGGGAGGGGGCAGGGCAAAAAAAGCTTTGCTCTTCTTGTGTATAAAGCACAGATTTACATCCAGTACATAATAGATATGCAGTATATCTGTAGTATTAAATTTTATGATGGAGGGCTTCCCTGGTGGCGCAGTGGTTGAGGGTCCGCCTGCCGATGCAGGTGACACGGGTTCGTGCCCCGGTCCAGGAGGATCCCACATGCCGTGGAGCGGCTGGGCCCGTGAGCCATGGCCGCTGAGCCTGCGCGTCCGGAGCCTGTGCTCCGCAACGGGGAGAGGCCACAACAGTGAGAGGCCCGCGTACCACAAAAAAAAAAAAAAAAAAAAAAAAAAAAAAAAAAAATTTATGACGGAGAAGTAATTAGGAAAAAATACCTAAGAAGTCTCCTTACAAGGACAATAATGAAAACAAGGTTGAGAAACACTGTGCAGGACAATTTGGCAAAAAGCCTGTTTGCTGAGAAAGTTAGCTCTGTCTTACACAACTTTCAAAGTTTTCTTATGGAGCAGAGGACAGACAGAACATCTGACATTTATTGCTGAAAGCTTTTTGGTTGTTACGCCATATGGTCCTCCCAAGAACCTCCTGATGCGGTCATTAAGGAAGATATTTACTGTCCACTTCTAATAGATGAAGGGAATAAACTTTGGAGATAATAACCATCCACCTCGATTTAATACCAAACAAAACTAGCCTTCAAGAATAAAGTGATTTAAAGAAATTTGTAGACAAAACAAAGCACAGCTTGTTACCAACAGACCCTCAATAAGAAAACTTTAATGTCTGCAATGCAAGAAGGAATGAGGAAAGCAAGCTCAGTTGTTAGCACGTGAACAAATCTATACAAACACTGATGTATAAAACAATAGTCGTAATGTCTAACTGGGGGGCTTCCAAACATAAGACAGAGCTAAGATGTTGGACAACAATGGCATATAGGTCAGGAGGGAAGATTGGAGTTAGGGCAAGCTCAAGTCTTTGAGTTGTTTGGGCCGAATAGAACAAATGCTAGCCTGAGAGTTTAAGTTACACATGTATGTTAAATTTCCAAGTCAAATAAAAGAACAGACATCGAGCGTAAAACGACTCAATCGGAAGAACGTAAGGGACGAGTCCTGTGCTGTCTCACCACAAATGTTATGAATCACTGAAAACATAATCAGTCTTTATATTTACTTAAAATCATCATCTTCGAATACAGTCTTTTTAAATGTTGCTGGAAATCAATGGCATGACTTAAGTTTTTCATACTAAAAATAAGAAGGCCTTTTTTTTCTTTATTTTTATGACTTAAAAAATGCCTAGGACTCAAACAATGTTTCCTAAACGGTGGTCCATAAAATTCTGGCTTCCTGAGACACTAAGCCCCAAGGAAAGGGATTCATGGTCCAGCAGCTTGAGGGATGCTGCACAGCAGGCCCTCACCTGGAGACTTACAAAGCTCTAAGGCTCTAAGAAGACTTACACTTAGTAAGGAAACCTCAATGCCTTGGTCAACCCCAGTATTTTCCAAACATCCCTGCCCCCGCCGCCCCGACCACTCCATGAAATACAGTAACACTCCATGAAACCACACAGGCAACCTCTAGATTAAACCTTCTTGTTTGAGCTAGGTGTCTCAGACTGAAAATCCACCAAAAACACAAAATGTGGACTCAGTTCTTTCAGGTATAAAACTATTTTAAAGGGTTGAAACTTTGACCTCAAGCAATTTGAAACAGCAATATCAGCCACTTGCACAAGCTCACAATTACACCCCTTAGCACCCGTACATACCAAACACTGACTCTGTGGCCCAAAACACACACACACAGAACTTCTCTCCTGTAGTCTCTAACTGCAGAGACAGCCTGCCAACACCCACAGTCTCATGCCTCCTGCCATTCCAACCCCCGAGTGACCAATGCTGGCTTTGTCACCTCATGTGTTCCCATTTCTTCACTGCTTACCCACCATCTTCCTCCTCTCCAGTTTGGTTTTGGAGAAGTTGGAATCCACCTGCCAATGCAGGGGACACAGGTTTGAGCCCTGGTCCGGGAAGATCCCACATGCTGCAGAGCAACTAAGCCCGTGTGCCACAACTACTGAGCCTGAGCTCCAAAGCCCGCAAGCCACAACTACTGAGCCCACATGCCACAACTACTGAAGCCTGCGCACCTAGAGCCCGCGCTCTGCAACAAGAGAAGCCACCGCAATGAGAAGCCCATGCGCCGCAACTAGAAAAAGCCTGCATGCAGCAACGAAGACCCAAGGCAGCCAAAAATTAATTAATTAATTTTTTTTAAAGTGCCCCAGGACAAGTCACTTCCTTTCCCTCTCTGGGCCTCACTTCTCCCAGTGGTCTAAGGAAGGGGTGGATGACATAGCCTCTGAGCTCCTTCTACTCTGGTTGTGCATCTGTAAAAGGAAGGGATGGAAGATGATTCCTACTTTTCATCCCCCTTGGACATCCTCTGCTCTCAGAGACCACCTCACTTCACTCTCTCTCAGAGAAGGCAACTGTAGCCCAGAGAGGTAAAGCAACTTGCCCAAGGCTACACAGCTAGTAAGTAGCAGAGTAGGGACCAGACCTGCCTTGGCCCTGAGTCCTAACTCATACGCGCACGTTTGTACATGTATATGGTACGTGCACGTGTGAGTGCATGTATGTGAATACATGACAAGGTAGCGTATTCTGAAGTTTCTTTCTGGAATGTGGTATTTCCAAAGGCATCCATGCATGTGAGGGGTGTCGTGCAGCTGGCCTTGGATGTGCGGCAGGAAAGGCACCTGTGGGGAGGTAAGAGCTACAGGAATACTATAAAGAACCACAGCTGGGCTTTCCTGGTGGCGCAGTGGTTGAGAGTCCGCCTGCCGATGCAGGGGACGCAGGCTCATGCCCCGGTCTGGGAGGATCCCACATGCCGCGGAGCGGCAGGGCCCGTGAGCCGTGGCCGCTGGGCCTGCGCGTCCGGAGCCTGTGCTCCGCAACGGGAGAGGCCACAACAGTGAGAGGCCCGCGTACCGCAAAAAAAAAAAAAAAAAGAATCACAGCTTCCTCCTCCTCCCCAGCCCCTCCATCGCAGGGGGTCCACCTCCTTGCCTAGCCAGATGTGCCTACCTCCAGCCAACCCGACCCCATGAGAGGCTTCCTGCTTCCAGGTCAGAAGCACCAAGCAGGTAGACTGTTGATCCTCAGGAGGATTAGAAGTGGTTTCTCTCCCAGGATCCAGTCGGGTTCCAGCCAGTCAGCGCTCATCACAGCCTCCAGCTGGAGACAGAGTGATGCTCCAGGGACAAGGCTGAGCCTCGTCTGGTCTGCCGTCTCCATCGAAGGGTCCCCAGCTCCCTGGGACCACAGCTTCTCACGCATTCAATTATTCACTGTACCTCTGTGTGCTCCGCTGCTGAGCGTGAGACCTCCAAGTGGTTACTGTACAAGGTACCCAGGGAGGTACCTGACTGGGGCACAGCCAGCCACTAAATCCTGCCTGACTTAGCCTACTAGCCTAGCACACCATCGGCCTTTTGTTACCACCACGGTTTAACTCTCGGTTTACCAGCTGGATTTTTCAACCTAAAGCACACTGTCACACTTGCTGGATTCTGTCTTCACCTGTCTTCAGCCCCCTGCAGCTCCTCTCCTGCCATTCCACTCTGCACCTCTTGATTGAGTGTGTGTGTGTGTGTGTGTGTGTTGACCCCTTTGGCAGAGGGGAGAAGACGCAGGAGAGGGGAGGATGCTGGGAGCAGCCAGTGGGGGCGTCTGGCCAGAACCCAGCTTTGCTTCAGCTCAGGCACAGCCCTCAGTGTGTGTGTGTGTCTGTGTGTGTGTGTGCGTGTGTGTGTGTGTGTACACAAATATTGGGGGAGTGGGAATTGTCAGTGGCTAATCTGCCGCAACAGGAAGAGGGAATGCTGAGTATCTTCAAATTCCTAATTTCAAAGTCAGTCCGATCTTTCCAGAAATGTCACTCCAGCCGTGGGAAGAAAATCCAGGGGCTCAGATCACATAAGCTCCCTCCTTCTCACCCCAAGGGGTAGGTGGAGTACACTGCCCCTCCCATCCCCAGGGAGAGGTCCTTCCAGTTTCCTTGACACGGGCCCCACCCACGGTCACACCCACCACCACCCATACCCCAGAGTGAGGACAAGATCCATCCCAGCCCCTGAGTCTGTGTCCCAGTGCAAAGGGACTGGGGTGAGTCATCTCTCGAGATCCCACAGGAGGTGGGAGGAGGCTGGGCTGATGAAGAGGCAGGGGATTCGAAGCCCTGCTCAGTTCTGTCGGTTTGGAAGGGAGGCTTCACAGGGCGTGGATGGGTGGTGTTAGTTCACAAAAGAGAGAGAGACTGGAAGGCTGTGCCCTCACTGGTTTCAACCTGGCCACCCAGCAGAATCCCTGTGAAATTTTAAACGATGCAAATGTGCCAAGCAAACCACAGACCAATGAAACTGAAACTCCAGGTGCAAAGCCCAAGAATCTGTATTAGAAGAAAGCTCCCCCAGGTGATTCAGATGCACAAGCAGCATTTAACGTCAGTGATATAACCCGACATCAGGAACCTCTTGAGATGACGCAACAAGAAGCAATACAGTATCACCAATGAAGTATTCTCGTCAAAACGTCTAACCTGAATCCCATGAGCACACAATCTGACAACTCCAGTTGTAGGACATTCTACAACACAACCTGCCTGGACTCTTCAAAAAAGTCAATATCATGAAAATGTTTAAGGCAAGGAAGTTGGGCTGTTTGAGATGAAAAGACACTAACAACATAACAACTCAATACGTTGCATAGCACTTAGATTTAAAACACACACAAACACACGCACACACAAATATAAAAGACATTTTGAAGACAATTGGAGAAATTTGAAACTTTGAATATAGAATGTAGGTTAGATGATATTGTAAAATTCTTAATTATTTTTCAGCAGTGATGAGGATGTTGTGGCTGTGGAGAAGTTTTTTACTTTTACAAAATGCCTGCTAAATATTTGAAAGTGAAATGTTATCATTTCTGCACACACACAAAATGTAGAGAACAGGATCTGAAGGAAATGCGGCAGGTGGTAATAACTGGTAAATCTAGTGAAAGGAATAGAGGTATTCATACTATCATTCTCTCCAGTTTTCTACAGTTCTAATATTTTTTTAATAAAACAAAAATCTTTGAATCTTGACTGATTATTTATGAGTGGGGAGATTATACTTGGTTTTGAGTTTCTTGTTCCCACGCTCCACCCTTGGCTTTGCCAATATTTTGGCAATAAAACATAGGACACTTTCATAATTGGGACAAGGACTAATAACTTGTCCTCTGTGGGAATAAAAAAATAAGTCTCACAAAGGCAGAAAAGCTGAACATCACCTCTCTGGGCCTGGAAGAAGCTCAATGGTGTGGGAGCTCTTGGTCCCCAAGACAGCACCAGATGTCCCCCGTCCTGGCAGAAGAATGGCAGGGCCATGAGGTGTTTGGAGCAAGGCCTCCCTCGGCTGCAGAGGACACAGCTGTGTGGCCACGAGACTCCCTTGCTGCTTGTCAGGCCACAGGCTCCTGTGCAGAAAGATTTCTCTGCACTGGGAGCAGGTGACACCAGGGTCCTCCTGGCCCCGGTGCTGGGCAAGCATGGGCAGCAGAAGCCCTGCATGCAATCCAGAGACACAGGTCCTGCAAAGCACTGGGATGCAGAGCGGATGCAAGGCTTCCACCTGGAGGGTCTCTTCCTCTGGGGAAGGCAGGCCTCAGCCCGGCTCCCTCCACAGTGGAAGCCACTCTGTGATTCCCGTCTCCATCCCATCCCGGCAAGACTGTACACCAAGTGCTGGGCGGACGCAGGCTGTGAGAGCAGAGGGTGGGGCCTTTAGAGGACAAAGCAGTGATCCCCGCAGGGTGAGCGGGCAGCTGCAGGCCTGCTGACGCCACCTGCTTGTCTGTGCTCAACAGCGGGCTTCTAAGCAAATGCTTCTGTCCACAGCCTTCGTTCCTCTCCACATCTGCCTGCCTCACCAGTCCTGCCACAGGAACACAGACGGTAGCTTGCTGTTGCCCACAGCCGGGGGCTGAAGGGCGGAGGGAGGGCGGAGCTGCCCAGGGCTGAGCATCTTCAGTTTTTAAAAAGCTAGAGCTGCAAGCCCTTAAGTCTAAGGCTCGGAGGAGGAGGACCCCTTCCCCTCTCACATAGAAGAGCATCCTTCCCGCTTTCCGTCTGCAAGTTGGTCTCTCCTCCTAGAGGCTTAGAGAAGCATTTTGTTTGGAGGACTCGGGATTTGAACCCTAGCAACCTGATCCATGAATCGAAGCACTTCGTATGTCAAACTGCCTTCTGCAGAGAAATTTTCGAAAGAAATTCCACCTGGACCCCCGGCCTCTAGCGGGTTCAACAAAGGCCTCTCCCCAGGAGCCGAAGTTTTATCCCACCCCATCCTCAGGCTGAGTTTTGGCTGCCCAAGCTTCTCTTCTCCTCTCCCTGAGAAGAAAACTGGGAGAATACTCCACCCTCTGTGTGAGTGTGTCCACACTTAGCCTGGACTAGAAGGTGGGCCATGGACCAGCCAGTCATAGCTGACACTTCGAGATGCGCTATGGCCTCCAGCCCGCAAAGCAGCTCTGCACCCTCAGATCCCAGGGGTTGGGGGACTCCGTGCTCCAGGTAACAGCCGGAAAGTTGTAGCTTCACTAAAGGCCCTGAGCCAAGCCCCCCTAATCTTTTCCAAGAAAATTGTTTGCAACATGGTGATATCACCCACCAGGGGGCAGCAGACCCTCATGAAAAGAAACTCCTAAAAGGAAAGGAATTTCAACCTTCAGGGGCCGTTACCAAGGATTCTGACAGCCCACAGAGGACTCAGGCGGTTGACACAACAGGGGTCAGAGTACAATGATGCTTTCTATTTGGTTAGTGCTTCATGGATGTCAAACATCCCCATATGTCACCTCATCTGAACTATACAATGGTCCAGAGGCAATGAAGCATCAACATCCCTATGTGACAGATCAGAAAACGAGGCTCAGAAAGGTTAGGTTTAGGTGACATGGCCGAGTCAGAGGGCTGGTTATTGATCAGATCGGGAAACTGGGTGCCGGCAGCCTGACGCCACATTCAATGCACTCCCCACGCCTGTTTACAGTCATCACAGCTAGGATTTCTCGATGGCTGACCACACGTACATTTCCTCTCGTGAGCATCACAACAGCCTATGAGGCATGCTCTCTAATTATCCCCACTTTACAGACAAGGAATGGGAGGTGGAGGAAATGAAGTAACTTGCACAATTAATAAAGAGTGTAGCTAGGATTTGATCTTGGCTTTGTCTGACCCAATAATCCAGTAACTCCTGCTGCGTCCCTATCGTCACTTGCAGTCAGCAGCCATTTGTTGAGCTGCACTTGTGGTAAGTACTGTGCTAGTCACCAGTGATGCAGCACTCAATCTAGGAAAACCTAAGACGTGGGTGCCACAGGAAACCCAGCAAGGTGTGTACTATTAGCCCTGCTTTATAGATGAGGAGGCAACAGGGCCTAGTGAGGTTCATGAACTTGCCTGAGGCCACAAGATAATACATGATGGATCAGGGTTTTGCACCCAGGCCATTTGCTACGCCTGCCGCTTTCTTACACCTCCCAGCACCAAATTTGAGGAGCCAAAATATCAGAAATAGGAAGTGTTCCAAAACACATGGGAAATTCGATTGTGGTGCACATCTCATCGGAACTCTGGGGTCATCCATGCTCAGCCCACAGCCCAGACTCCCGCCAGGCAAGCCCCTTCTCACTCAGAAACTTCTTCCCCTTCCCATCACCAAGTCAGGCTTTTCTCCTTCTGGAATGACCCAGAAAAATAAAGGCTGACCATTTTGCATATTGAGGACCCTTGATGAATAGCTTCTGTTGAGGGTTGAAGGAGCTTCCCCATGACCCTCTTCTGTCTGCACCCCACTACCACCAAGAGGCACAGGTAAGGACAGCATCTGGCATCAGATACAATGCCAGGGGCACACAGGTGTTCTCCTCCTTGGGTCTAGGAGTGCCCTTAAAGCAATACTTAGATTGGAAATGAATCATAAATTTTACATACCAAGCTCAAACAATTGTAACGGGGCCATATATGATAAATTAGTGTTGTCATTGGAAATACAAAATATTTCCATTTCATTATATAAATCGCTATCACTTATATAGTCATTTTAAGCTTCTCTTACAATATCTAGATCAATACAGGATTTCATAGGTTCTTCTTTTTTTAATTTTTCTGGACTGGCTTATTATAAAGAAAACTGAAAATAGCAATATGTTGGTTTATTTGTTCAAATTTCCCTCTGATCAAGATAATACCTTAATCTAGAATGGCCAGAAAATAGTCTACAGAAACCAGTTTCCAGATTGTATATATATGAATCTTCTCCTTCATGCAAATTTTTTGTTTTCATTGTTTGAATTCACTTATATTTTACTGGAATTGTACTTTTGTTCCATATTTATCATGCAGCTTTTTTTTTTTGAGAATAACAATTTTCTCTAAACTTTTAAATACTTTTTTAGAATTATTTTAAAAGTGAAATAACCAAATTTTAAATGGTTCAGGGCTTTGATTGTTTTTGTTCCTGTTTTTATAAATCTTTGATAACACTATTTATAGCAAACAAAAGTTCATAATAAATAACTGAATGGTGAAAATTCAAAATTAATTTAACTTTCTGCCAAAGACCAATATTTGCTCTTTATTTGAGGATCTTATATTGTTCTGCTTAATTCTACTAATGTAGTTCATATCCTGTCTAGATTAAATCTAGTTGCTTTAACAGCATTTCATTAGAATTCCCATTGTAGAGCTAAGAGAGTTTGTAAAGTCAGATTTGGTATGTGTTTCATCAAGATGTTCCACCTTTGGGCAATAACAATAAAAATATTTTGAAAACAATGTATATAATCTTTGAGTTGTTCTAAGGAATGCCATTGCTATCAGCACTGCTGAAGCTATGCTTGTCTTTGTTAAAATTCAAAATAATCTTTAGAGAATGCTTCTGTATTTTCAGCTAAATTTCTAAACTGTTTACCTTTTTCTTTAACAACCATGTTAGCATAATTATCATAGGCTTATCCTCAACAATCTTTCAAATAAGTGGCTAAAATTTAAAGCTATGTCTTCAGTTAAGACAAACCCTGCATATTTCACAACACATGTAAAAAGCAATAAAAGTCTCATTAATTTTATGTTTCTTGTTTTCTTCTGATAGTCTAGCGATGAGTATCATAAATGTAAGTTATTCAACATGACTTTTGACTCTGCTACAATTTAGTTGAACTGAGTAACATTTTCTATTTTTTTTTTTTTTTTTTTTGCGGTATGCGGGCCTCTCACTGTTGTGGCCTCCCCCGTTGCGGAGCACAGGCTCCGGACGCGCAGGCTCAGCGGCCATGGCTCACGGGCCCAGCCGCTCCGCGGCATATGGGATCCTCCCAGACCGGGGCACGAACCCGTATCCCCTGCATCGGCAGGCGGACTCTCAACCACTTGCGCCACCAGGGAGGCCCAACATTTTCTATTTTTAAAATTATGTATGTTTTCTCAACAAAGTATTAGCAAACTGAATCCAACAACACATAAAAAAGATCCTACACCACGATCAAGTTGGATTCATCCCAGGGTCAGAAGGATGGTTCAACATACACAAATTAATCAATGTGATACACCACATCAACAAAAGAAAAGACAAAAAACCACATGATCATCTCAATAGATACAGAAAAGGCATTTGATAAAATTCAACATCCATTCATGATAAAAAAACTCTTACCAAAGTGGGTATAGAGGAACAATATCTCAACATAATAAAAGCTATTTATGATAAACCCACAGCCAACATGATACTCAATGGTGAAAACCTGAAAGCCTTTCACTAAAATCTGAAACAAGACAAGGATGCCCACTCTCACCACTTCTATTCAACACAGTATTGGAAGTCCTAGCCACAGCAATCAGACAAGAAAAAGAAATAAATGATATCCAAATCAGAAGAGAAGAGGTAAAGTTGTCATTATGTGAAGATGACATGACAGTATACATAGAAAACCCTAAACACTCCACACAAAAACTACTAGAACTAATAAATGAATTCAGCAAGGTAGCAGGATACAAGATTAACATACAGAAATCTGTTGCATTTCTTTACACTAACAATGACATATCAGAAAGGGAAAGTAAAAAACAAAATATCCCTTTTAAAATCACATCAAAAAAATAAAATACTTAGGAATGAACCTGACCAAGGAGGTGAAAGACTTATATGCTGAGAACTAGAAAACATTGATAAAGGAAATTGAAGATGATTCAAAGAAATGGAAAGATATTCCATGTTCTTGGAGTGTAAGAATTAATATTGTTAAAGTGGCATACTACCCAAAGCAATCTACAGATTTAAGGTGATCCCTACCAAATTACCCATGACATTTTTCATAGAACTAGAACAAATAATTCTAAAACTTATATGGAATGATAAAAACCCAGAATTGCCAATCAATCCTGAGGAAAAAGAACAAAGCTGGAGGCATAACCCTCCCAGACTTCAGACAATGCTACAAAGGTACAGTAATCAAAACAGTGTGGTATTGGCACAAAAATAGATATATGGATCAATGAAACAGAACAGAGAGCTCAGAAATAAACCCACACACCTACGGTCAATTAATCTTCAACAAACGAAGCAAGAATATACAATGGAGAAAAGACAGTCTCTTCAACAAGTGGTTTTCAGAAAGCTAGACAGCCTCATGTAAATCAATGAAGTTAGAACACTCCCCCACACTATACACAAAAATAAACTCTAAATTGTTTTAAGAGTTAAATATAAGCACACCATAAAACTCCTAGAAGAAAACATAGGCAAAACATTCTCTGACACAAATTGTAGCAATGTTTTCTTAGGTCAGTCACCCAAGGTAATAGAAATAAAAGCAAAAATAAACAAATGGCTTTTGCACAGCAAAGAAAAACACAAACAAAATGAAAAGACAACCTACAAAAAATGGGAGAAAATATTTGCAAATGATGCACCTGACGAGGGCTTAATTTCCAAAACAGCTCACATATCTCAATAACAAAAAAAAACAAACAACCCAATCAAAAAATGGGCAGAAGACCTAAATAGATATTTCTCCAAAGAAGACAAACGGATGGCCAATACGCACATGAAAAGATGCTCAACATCACTTATTATAAAGGAAATGCAAATCAAAACTACAGTGAGGTACCACCTCACACCAGTCAGAACGGCCATCATTTAAAAGTTTACAAAGAGATGCTGGAGAGGGTGTGGAGAAAAGGGAACCCTCCTACACTGTTCGTGGAAAGGTAAATTGGTGCAGCCACTATGAAAAACAGTATGGAGGTTCCTTAAAAAACTAAAAATAGAGTTTCCATATGATCCAGCAATCCAATTTCTAAGTATATATCCAGAGAAAACTATAATTTGAAAAGATACATGCACCCCAATGTTCATAGCAGCACTATTTACAATAGCCAAGACATGGAAGCAACCTAAATGTCCACTGACAGATGAATGAATAAAGAAGATGTGGTGTATCTAGACACAATGGAATACTACCCAGCCATAAAAAAAAGAATGAAATAATGTCATTTTCAGCAACATGGATGGACCTAGAGATTACCATACTAAGTGAAGTAACTCAGAAAGAGAAAGACAAAAGGGGATGGGGAGGGATAAATTAGGAGTTTGGGATTAGCAGATACAAACTACTACATGTAAAATAGATAAACAACAAGGTCCTACTATATAGCACAGGGAACTACATTTAATACCCTGTAATAAACCATAATGGGAAAAAATATGAAAAAGAATATATATATATATATATATATATATATATATAAACCTGAATCAGTTTGCTGTACACCAGAAACTAACACATTGTAAATCAACTATGCTTCAAAAAAATTATGTATGTCCTTATTATTTTATTATCCATTGATTTAATAATCTTTTTAATCCTCCACTGTCAATAACGATCATTTGATTCTTTTTTAAATCTCTTTCATATTTGATCAGTCTAACAGAAAAATTTTAAATCATTTATATAAAACCCAGACAACTTTCCATTGTTTTCCGTGCTGTTACTGTGCTGTTACCATGAAAAGCATCATTTTGTTTGGCTAAATATTGGACACATAAATATTTTTCCTTTAAAAATATCACACCAATGTTCTGTGTTGGTGTTGACTTGTCTTTGTTAAGTACTGTTAATTGTTTGCTGCTTATTCACCTTTTTTTTTCCCTCAAACAATTGCTTATGTGCTTTTTTTGTGAGTGTACAAGTGATTTTCCTCTTCTGGCTATAAATATCTTCTTTACCCAAAGCTAAACTTCAAGATTGATTGTAATTGTTACAGAATGAATGAACAAAATATGGTCTTTGAATTTAACATATAAAAGCCAGTTTCTGTAATTTCTTTCTCCAAATGAAAGAATGTTGGTATAAAATGAAATATTAAATTATCTTGCCATGTTCACCCAAACAAAATTTGTAGCCATTCATCTGGATGGGACTGTGTTTTAAGGAAATACCCTCCTGTGGTGAGGAAGACATGATAGGCCATTTCCCAGAGCCAGCCTCCCAACAGCGCAGTAAAGCTCCCAAGATTTCCATTCATCATTGTCCTCCCATTGGGCTAATTTCATCAATGTATTTTTCTTCAAGTCTCCTAGGCAGGCATAAGTTGCATCTATGGCTTCTGAGTTGTAAATTTGATATGAATAATTCCCTTTTACTTTCTCATTAGATTACTAATTAAATCTTCATTAGGTAAATAATTTGTAAGGTTCTGTGTAAAAACTTTATATGGACTGGTCCAACAAAAGCCGAGCTTTTACTCTTCTATTTTATATTTTTATCACAATCGTGACTTGTATTCATTCTACTCATTCTCAATGATAAAAAGATTAATATAAAATGTGATTCTATTTAAATTTGCCTCATTTGAGTCCCATCAAAACTGTGAAAAAATGATAAAGTAAAATTATGTTCACCTATATTTTAAATTTATTTTAATAATATTTCAATATTGATAATTATCCATTATAATTTAATGATAAAATACAAATTATAATTAATGAATATAAAATTTTAAATAATGATGACATTTTTGATTTTCTGAATACTTAACTTGATTATATTTAGACTTTTTATAAAAGTAAAGTATCCTTTATTTTTAAATTGCAATAAAGCATTGTAATTCTAGCATCCAAAGTCTGATTGCTGCTCATGTAAAAAATAGGTGTTATGGGCTTCCCTGGTGGCTCAGTGGTTGGGAGTCCGCCTGCCGATGCAGGGGACGTGGGTTCGTGCCCCGGTCCGGGAGGATCCCACATGCTGCGGAGCGGCTGGGCCTGTGAGCCGTGGCTGCTGAGTCTGCGTGTCCAGAGCCTGTGCTCCACGGCGGGAGAGGCCACGGCAGTGAGGGGCCCGCGTACCGCAAAAAAAAAAAAAAAAAAAAAAAAGTTGTTATGCCTCATCTGTGTTATATCTAGGTGTACATATAGACAAAATTAAGAGTAATATGAATTGTTTAGGTTGCAAATGTTCCTCAGACACTGTTGCAAATACTAATATCATGCTAATTCCTGAATATCTCCAGCACCAGAAAGTGGAAATTAAAGAGAAGCAAGAAAATGGATACTTAGTACTTCTGGAAAATGATACTTGGTAAGATAGCATTTATGCCATCTGAGATGAATGTTTTCACAAGTTAATTCGTTTTTTCCCCACCAAAGGGCTTCTGCCACCAAAACCCTCCTTGCACTTCGAAGCAGTGTTCTTTTCTGATATTGGTGGCAACACAGCCCCCAAACCTTCCTCACATCAAAACACAGCCACCTTTCATTCCAAGGACTTACCATGAGGGACAAATGGAGAAGCATTTGCTGGAGCCTGCATGGTGTCAGAGAGCAAAGGCCTGGAGATGGCGGTCACACCGTGCCAATGTTAAGTGCCACACCCGAGTGACGGTTTTCTGTGTGTTTATAACACGTGGGGCCCTCCTGCCCTGGCCCAGAGGTCTGAAGTCGAACCCTAGCCCCCGGCCTCACCTCCCCCAGGAGAAAGTCACTCCCTTACCTTGCTCCGGAGAGCCCTGGATTCATCCCTCCTCACCCTAACACAACATTCTTCAAGACACCCTTCCTGGGAGTCTGTGGATCCACCAGAAAATCCATCCTATCCCCGGCCTGACTCTCTGCCCTGCTTTGCCTCATGAATATTCTCTCTTCAATATCATTCAAGATACTGTCACTTCCTCAAGGTTCTGCATTTCTGCCTAATGGCATCAGCCCAAGGAACATATGCAGACTGACATCCAGACAGGCTAACAATGTGATTACTCTTCAAATCAACATTTTGGGGGTTTTGTTTGTTTGTTTGTTTTTTAATATTTGGAAGCAGTATAGCAGCAGGGTTAATTGTTAGAACTCTGCAGTCCTGCCTCCAGGGTTGGCATTCCAGCTCTGACACTTAAAAGCTGCATGACCTGAAGTCAGGTTACTTATCCTTTCTGAACCTTAATTTTCCCCTCTGTAGTATGGGAATAATAATACCTACCCCACAGCATTGTTGTGGGCCATTTGTGAAATGACATGGAAAATACCTGGCACATAGTACGTATGCCATTGCTTTGCTATTCTTTTCATTATTTGTTTAACATTTGGTTACGTGTTTATTTTACATTAATAAAAATATTATACCTCTTTCTGCAGGATTAAGACAAGATATATATCACAGGTAATGCTCCAAACCAAAAAATTTAGTAGGGGGGTACATATTAAAGCAGTTTGAATTTGCATAATAAAATCAATCATTTGCAACTAGCAGACGTATCTGGCCAACTTGTCTCAGAATTATAGCGACTGTAAAAGTCAGCATCAAGCAACTATCAATGGCTAGACTCAGGGTTTAAAGTGCCATGAAAATGAAATATTACATTTGCATATGTAGGAACCTGAGTGTGATATTGTGATTTATAATAAGAAATACACGTAACTGGGCCTTTTCATGGTTCCTGGTACAGAGCTCCGAAAACCCTTGTAATATCCAAAATGATAAGAGCAATAAAAGTGCCTTGATATTTATAACAAACCCCTTTCAACCACACTAGAGTTTCTGTTAATGAGGTGACTTTTCAAAAGCACCTGATGTTAGTGCTGGTTGCCATGGGAACCAACCTTGTGATCTGAGGATTGGACCTTTTAGTTCCACTGCCCTGACCTCCGGGGAGGCGGAGAGGGGCCTGGAGATTGAGTTCAACCACCAATGCCCAGTGACTTATTCAATCGTACCTCCTAACAAAGCCTCCATAAACACCCAAAGAACAGGGTTCAGAGAGCTTCTGGGTTGGTGAATACGTGGAGATTTGGGGACGGTGGCATACTCAAAGGGGACACAGAAGCTCTGTGCCCCTTCCCACATACCTTGCCCTACGCATCTCTTCCATCTGGCTGTTCCTAAGTTATAGTCTTTTATAATCAACCAATAATCTAGTAAGTAAAATATTTCTCTGAATTCTGTGAGCTGCTCTAACAAATTAAGTGAACCCAAGGAGGGGGTTGGTGGAACCTCCGATCTATAGCTGGTAGGTCAGAGGCACAGATGACAACCTAGACTTTCACGTGGCATCTGAAGGGGGTGGAGAGACAGTCTTGTAGGACTGAGCCCTTAACCTGCGGGGAGTGTATCCAAGTAGATAGTGTCAGAACTGAGTTGAACTGTAGGACACCCCACACATTGGAACTGGGAGCAGAATTATACTGAGTTAATGGGGAGCCACATTTCTGATCTGGTCCACCCATGTCTGGATGTCCCCTAAAGACTCAAGCTGTCCAAGACCACCAGCCCCTCCCTCTGCCCCTGGTCCTGGTTTCTCTCAGGCCCTGCCCTCTGCAGCCACTGCCCACGACCTGGGGGGGAAGGGACATGGATCACCTCGGCACCCTCCAACAGCCCATGCCCTCCTGGGACCCATCACTAAAGCCCCGTTTCTAGTATTATTTTCCATCTGGGTTTGCTTCAGTTGGTTGTTGTTTTTTCCAGACTTCCTCTGAAACCACTAAGAACACATCCTTACAGGCCTGCCATATTAAATACCTCCAACATTCAGGAACATTCAAACAGGCTTCCAAGGAAAAAACCTGTTCCCTCAGCCTGCCATGCATCCCAGTGCTAGGCTCTCTCTCCACAGGATGCCAAATAGGTCAGAGGCATCTATTTAGTGAAACAAAAACCAGTCAAACTGGTTGTCTAGCATCATGTGAAGCAAGCACAAATAAACTAGAAAACAGATGGTGACCAAAAGAGAGAGAGCTCTGCAGCACGTTTGCCTAAGCTGTGTGTCCTGTCCTGTGCCTGTGAGAGGCATGGGGCACCTTAAAAGCTCCAAGTAGTCTGACCAGTTTCCCCATCAAGGTGATGATGGTTTGCAACCAGAGAAGCCCTTCAAAGGCTTGAGAGTGCTCCCATAGTAGGAAAAGATTCTCTCTGGGTGATTACCTGGGAAGAAATAGTCAGTATCTTCATCTTTGTCCCAGATTTGGAGCCTAAAGGGGGATCTACTGTTTGATATTTTATGGAAACCCTGGACAGCCAGGAGCATCTCTCAGATGGTTTTCCCCACATCCAGCTGACTACTGAAAGGGGGCCCTAATGTGTGTGTCTTACTGTCCATTGGTAGCCTTTGGCCTTTGTCTCCTTTCTCCTTCTCTCTGTTTCCCCCACTTAAGACCAGACATCACTCCTCCAAATGATATATATGGTTGATAAATTTGCATGTTGTTTCTTTGCAAAAGAGTTATGTTTCTCCTTATGATAAATGTAAAAAAAAAAGATTTGTACAACGTATCAATCTTTTCAGCAACCTGCAGTTCTTGCATACTGCTTTTCTTAATAGTTTTCATGTTCCAAGAGGCAATACCATCCCTAATCATAAATTTAACTTACATTCAATTTACCCCTCCCAGATTTATTTTAAAGGATTTTGAACAAGTGACATAACTTTCTGCCTGTTAATTTTCCATTTAAAAAAAAAAAAAAAAACAATTGTAGCTAGCTTGAGTTTGGTCTTCTAAAGCTTCATCTTCTGAACACAAATCCAACTGCCTACAGTGAATATTATACATTCTCCTCCTGTTGTTTCTGGGTGTCTCTATCATAAAGACGATCTTACTAAAACTACAAAATAATATTACTACCATGCTTAAATCTACTGATTTAGAACTGGCATGGAATTGCTATTCAAACAGACTGCACAGATTGGGCCTCAATTTTCTCATATGGAAAGTGATCAGATTCATTATCATTTCAAGACAGCCTCTAAGGTTCTTTCCTGCTCAAACTTTCATTTATTCTTAGTTACTCTCACAGGACAAAGGCAGCAGGAATCTGCCAGAGAGCAGAGAAATCACTGAACCAAGGGAGGGAAGTATGGCAAAAAGGAAGCTGTCCCAGATCCAGGTAAGAATGATGTCTGGTCCTGGGTGAGCACCAGCTGGGGAAAAATGTCGCTCCCCATCCGCTCTTCACAGCCACAAATGCCACCACACATGCACAAACTACACACACACACACACACACACACACACACACACACCCCACAAGCACCCACTCAAAGAGCTGGCTGAGACCCCTCCTCCTTAGTTTCCATTCTTGAGCCTGGATTTAGAAACTGCTAAGGAGGTGGGGGTTCGGGGTGGCCAGTGAGTAAGAAAACAGAAACAGGCTTTGTACGGGGGTCCCTCGGGAACTCACGCGATGTCTTTTTAGGCCTGGACCGGTTTTCTGTTGTACGTGGGGAGGAAGGGCCAGGGTGGAAGCCTCCAGGAAGAAGTTGCCAGGGAGAGCAGAAACTAAGGGGGTGGGTCAAGGTGGGGAGGCGGGCAGTACAGGATGGAGAGCCAATGAGCGCGCTCAGGACTCCAGAGTCGGAAGGATCTGCTGAGTTCTGCTCTGGGATGCCCTTTACCTAAACTCAGAGAGTCACCCCGGACCCAAAGGGAAGTTGCTGCCTGGACTGGCCAGAGCTGACCGTGGCCGAGTGGGTGGGTGAGGGCTGAACCCCGTGCAGTGTGTGCAGGGTTAAAAGGAGTTAGCTCACTTCCAGCCAGGCAGCCAGCATCGTCCTCTGCAGCCAGAGCTACAAACGTCCCACAAATGACCCATTTCAATGAGAGCTTTTTAACACTAGGGTTCTCAAACCTTAAGAAATTCTGCACCCTTCAATTTCTCAAAGTCAATCTCATTCGGGCATTTCATAGAAGGTCAAGAAGTTTTGCCACCTACATCAGAGACATGCAGCTTTTCTTCCCTCCTCTTCCTTTTGAAATGAAATCCAAACCCCAGAGGTTTCGCTGCTCGGGAGAGTGCTGTGCCACACACAACATCTGTAAGCAGTTAATTTTCCAAATGGGAGACAGTCACCACAGATGCAGACCTCTTAAAAATAAACACTAGAAAAATATTACTCCAGCAAAAATGCAAGCCTAGAATCCATGTGAGTGGGTGGGAGGGAGCTGGTGCTAGGACAGGATCCAGTTTGGGGAGATCAAAGCCGCATCCTAGCCTGCCCGGCTGTGCAAAAGTAAGGGAAAGGGAACCACAGAACTTCAGCACAAAAAGGGACCTTTCGGGGGGGTAGTGCAGCCTCAGTACAGATGGAGAAATTAAGATCTGGGGCAGGAAGTGGGTGCTTAACCATGTTAGGACTGGAACCCAGGCTGAGAGCTTTGTGCTCTAGTATAAACCTCATTTTTATTTGAATATTTCAGCTTCTTCCTTTTCAAGAAAATAAAAGCCCTCTGACTTTTAACTATTACCTTTAACCCCTACTTGGGGCCCATTTGGGGTGGGAGGGGGGCCTCCCGTCCTGAGAATGGGTGCTTCCTGCCCTCCACACACACACTTCATTGTGCCCTGCAGCTGCACCGGCAAGGGGTGAGAAGCCAGGAGCCTACAGCAGCCAAGGTGAGGTCCAGAACTTCACTAGGGCAGCTGCTTCTTACCCACCTTATGGAAGGAGGTGGCAAAGCTTGAGGATCTCGTGCCCCTAGACTGAAGAAAGCCAGGTCATCTTGACCAGCATGAGGCAGGGGAACTGGGGGCAAGGCAGGCTGGAGACCCATCTGCGCCCACATCCTACCACAGCCATCCCTCTCCTCCTCCAACAGGAATACTGGTGCCTCTGCCCAGGAGTAAAACGAGGCACTGAGTAGATCCCCACGGAGTAGAACTGCCGCAGACTAGCATTCAGTACAACGCAGTTGTTTAGGGTTGGAATGGAATGGAAGAGCTTTGAGACACAGATGGTACAATGAAAAAATATTTTGCTCCCGTCCAGGTGACAACCCCCCGCCCCATAATGCTAGCCTGGCGCACTGTCAGCTATTAAAGCCTTATTGCTGGTTTATCCATCTTAGCCCTACAGGATGGTTTTCAGCAGCGAGGTTTCAAAAGGCAAAAGCTGAGTTCGAAAGAAAAAGTGAAGGGAATAGATAAAAGAAAAGGATAGAAGGAAAGAATAGTGGGCAGTGGGGGCTCTGGGAGAAGAGATGGGACAGATCTGGGAAGCCACGTTGGTGGGGACAGTGGCGAGCCCAGAGGAGGTGGCCACCAGGGGGCACTGCTGCCCCACCCACGGCCCCGGGGCAGGCAGAGACTCAAGGGGGGTTCAGAACCTCTAGCGGGCTTCTGTCCCCCTCCCACCCCACTCTAACTCCTGGACTTTTCCTTAAGGCTTTGGGATCTCCCCTCCTGGACCCCTGGGCTTGTCTCAGGAGTCTGCAGGGACCCTCCCCTGTGAGCCTTTTCCTGAGAGGGAGCAACCGTAGCCTGGCCAGGGCACTGTGGGGGTGATGGAGGTACTGGGTAGGGAATGAAGAGGCCTCCTGGATTTGCACCTAGTTCTGGTCCCTCTGTTTGAGGCCAGGCCCTCGTGGGAGTAAGGGTAGGAAGGCAGCTCTGCCTGCAGGGTGCTGATGGGGTGAGCACAGGCAGAGGACCTGGCAGGCAGCAGGGGTCCTCCTTGAATGCTCTGAAGCTCTATTTTCCCAGTACATCCAGGAGGGAAGTGCTCACCCCGGCTCTGCTTGTCAAGTAGCAAACTCGGGGGGGCACTGAGAAGGTAAGCCAGAGCAGCAGGTGTCCACCCACAGGGAACCCCTGAGGAGAGGTGGAGGGCCTCTCTGTGGCCAGCAGGGGCTGGGACTTGCACTTAGAAGCACAGAGTCTGAGGCCAGGCAGTGCATGTTCCTAGCACCATTTGCAGCAAGCCCTGTTCCCCTCCGTCTGAGGCACGGCACCTGTTGTCTAGAATCCAAATTTACTCGCCTCTGGGCAGACACCCTGACAAATTCTATACCCTCCCTGGCTTCTCCATTTTCAGTTCTGCTCCTTAGACACCAAAAGCTCCCATCTCTACAACCTTCCTCATATTACCTTTGCCAAGAGTGTGGCTTAGCAGATATTAGTTACACTGCAGGTCCACTGATATCCCTCAAGAAGATTTCAGGGAGACCTGGGCCTCCCAAGTCTAAATCACATCTCAGGATGGTACCTCCACAAACTTAGACATTCTTTCAAAAGGCACTTATTGGTCTGCTCTTGGTTTTCTAGGGGCATGAAAGAGGCAGGCTTAAGGAACCAAGTGTGTTGGGACTCTGGGCTAATTGTTCCAACCTTGGAGGCCACTCCTGTGAAGATGCTCAGCCGTTCAAGGCAAGCTCAGGTGTGGTTCCTGCAGGTGACAAGTGAGGGTCTGACCCTGCTCAGACGAGAGGAGACACCAGGAGAGTCCAGGCACTGATGGGACCCTGTGCTGTCCATCCCCAGTGAGACCCCACCTTGCAGGCCTCTGTGCCTAGGGGAGGCCTCCAGCCTCAAACTGAGTCTCAAGGAAGAGAGGGCAGGGTCTAGAATACTAGATCAGACTATAGTCAGATTGTGAATTCGGGAATGGCTGCTGATGCCATTGCGGGATGGGGATGCATAAGAAATTCTGCAAGTTGGGGGCTGCCCAGGGAGCCAGCCCGCCTCTGACACACCCAATCCTCATGTGGATCTGAGCGACTGGAGAGCAGGAAGAAGGCACCCAGGAGCCTGTGAGTCATGCCTAAGCCTCTGGATCCCACATCTGAGGAACACAACTTACTATCAGCTTTGAGCGGTGGTAGCACCATCGCCTCTGAGGTTTAACCAAGGCACGATTGTTACTGATTGAAAACATGAGACCAAATTCCGGCCCCCTCCTCCCCGCAGTGGCAGGCTGAGACTCCACATCCATTTCCTGCCTTGGTCAGAATTGGCTGCAGAATAGGACATGCCTGCTGGTGGCTCCAGCCGGGAAAGGCTGAGGAAGATAAGACAGAGACAGACGGGAATGCCGAGGGGAATGAAGCATGACCTAAAGAGCTGATGCCCCTTCCATCCCATCCGAGTCCTCCTAGAACCCCAGGCACATGCTAAGGGACAGTGTAGGAAGTCCCTGATGTAAGCCCATCTCGTGACCAGGATGCCATAATGCCATAATGCTCTGGGGAAAGCCCAGCTCCCCAGCAGTTCCCCACAGGAAGACGGCTGTCCTTTCACAGCCACTCTCCTCCAGTCCTGTAGATAGCCAGCTCCATAGCTCACAGAAAATCAAAGATACACGGGATATTATTAGATTAGAGAGATCCTAGCAAAGGTCAGGTTTAACCAAAGCCCTCACGTTTTACAATCAGAGTTCAGAGAGGTTAAGCAACCACACAGAGCTAGATCCAGTCTGCAACTCTCAACCTCTGAGTCCTAACTGAGCGCTCCTTTTCTGATACCAGAATCTCCCATAAGGCCTCTGGAAGAAGTCAAGAGATCAGCAGCTCTGATCAAAATATTAAAAAATCAGCTTCCAGGTTATGACAGGTGAGTAGTCAATGTGGTCATCTGCAAATAAACACACCACCTCACCATTTCACTTAGCATGGTCTTGAGGGCCGCGCCTCATGGAGAGCCGGTACTCACACTGTTTCCCTCTTAGTCCCC
Organism: Mesoplodon densirostris; assembly: GCF_025265405.1. Classification (NCBI taxonomy): domain Eukaryota; kingdom Metazoa; phylum Chordata; class Mammalia; order Artiodactyla; family Ziphiidae; genus Mesoplodon; species Mesoplodon densirostris. The sequence continues at coordinate 34,220,341 of NC_082674.1, forward strand.
TCCTCCAGAAAATGAAGCCACATCCCTGCCTCAGAGGAATGCCATCAGGTTGCCATGCTAAGACATACATGTAGTTTATATCTCACCAATCCTGAAATCAGCTTGCAATCAAGAACAAGGAAGTAGCACAGGCCCCCAAATAGCCAGTGCAGACACCAAAATCCAGGTTTCAAAGGTCATGCCACGTGCTCACGGAAAGTCCCCTCAGATTCTTTGGGGGTTTTTTTGGGTTTTTTTTTTTTTTTTTTTGCGGTACGCGGGCCTCTCACTGCTGTGGCCTCTCCCATTGCGGAGCACAGGCTCCGGACGCGCAGGCTCAGCAGCCATGGCTCATGGGCCCAGCCACTCCGTGGCACATGGGATCTTCCCAGACGGGGGCACGAACCCGTGTCCGCTGTATCGGCAGGCGGACTCTCAACCACTGCGCCACCATGGGAGCCCCCCTCAGATCCTTTTAACTCTTGCTTCCTAAATAGTTCTAATAAGCTTACCTTTCAGGTTTTCTTTTGCTTGGGTTTGGGTTTTGTTATCATTATTACTTTTTTTTTTTTTTGATCCATGGAATATTAGAAGGAGCCAACAGATTAGACGAAAGAACTGCTGGTGATAGGTAGACTGAGAATTACCAAAGTGATAGCTGTGTGACACAGGGAAGCAAAACACACAGATAGGAGTTCCCAAAGCATAGAAACCTGCAGTTATTTTAGTGTAGGACTAAATAGCCAGGTATGTTTCAGAAGACCTGAAGGTATTACTATATGCCTGAATCATCAAAAAAAAAAAAAAAGTTCTTCCACCCATCTTTTTTTTTTTTCTTTTTTTTTTTTTTCTTTTTGCGGTATGTGGGCCTCTCACTGTTGTGGCCTCTCCCGTTGCGGAGCACAGGCTCCGGATGCGCAGGCCCAGTGGCCATGGCTCACGGGCCCAGCCGCTCCGCGGCATATGGGATCCTCCCAGACCGGGACACGAACCCGTATCCCCTGCATCGGCAGGCAGACTCTTAACCACTGCGCCACCAGGGAGGCCCCCACCCATCTTTTGATGCCAAGAATAATGGCTCAGCCTCACCCAGTTCAAAGGATTTTTACTCCTTATAAGTCCATTTTCAGTCATTTTCAACCTCAAGAATGAGATTTCCCCCCGTGTTAGTGCTTCCTCTTCAGACGCACTTACACGCAACAGACAGATGCACCCAGCATTTCCACCGCTTTAGGAGATAAGAATATAACTGTAAATTAGCGTAAAGATTCTCCAGAGATGAGGCAAAGAAACCATACGTGCAGGATATGGGATGAATGTCTAAAACACTTGAGAACAAACTGTTTCCCAGTTCCCATAAGCAGTTTGGAAGCCTCTATTTATCTACAAATAACCGACATGCTCCAGATAATCTTTCTTCCCTGTTTATTAAAGGAGGCCCTAAAAGCCCGTCTAGGCCACTGTTGAATGATTGGATGAATGGATGGATGGGTGGTAAATAAATAAACCTGCTGACAGAGCTGGAGTTATTGGAAAATAACAGATCACCTTTCTTTAATTATGGCCCAATGCAGACTTTCACTGATCCACACATTTCTCCCAGTGAATCGGCATCAGTAAGATCTGACCAATTTCATATTTCTATGTTTTGGAGCCTTTTTGCTGCTTATGTTCTAGGATGACATCCAACATTCAGATGAAAAGTCATGAATCCATCCATTTAGAAGTTCCTAAGTATCCAGGTGACCAGCATCAGTAGGTACAAGTGTTGTGTATCCACTCATTCAACAAATATTTATTAAGTGTCTGTGCCATGCCTAGATTTCTGCTAGACCCTGAAAATCCCAAAGTGAGTAAGACTGATTATTCAGTCAACTTCACGAAACCACATCAGCTTGAAGCAGGAGGAAGAAAGCAAACATGCACATGACCTGCTCCATGCCTAGCCCTGTTTTAGGCACCTCCACATGATACCAATTTTTGTTTCATGACAACCCTCAAAAGTAGGTATAACCCTTAAACAGACGAAGGAACTGAAACTCAGAGAGGTCAGGTAACTTGTTCAAGCCACACAGCCAGCAAGAGTCAGAGTGAGAACTGCAGCCCATTGCACAGCCCAATGTAGGGGCCTGTGATGGGACATAGAGAGCAGACTGGACTGACTCTGCCACTCCCTGCTGCATCCCTTCAGGGACATGACCAGCTCTTCTGAGCCTCAGTTTCTCCATCTATCTAATGGGACCACAGTGCCTCCCTCAGAAGTCAGTTTTGGGAATCGAAGGAAATAATATAGGTGCGGTCTCCTGGCTTTGGATCCCACACACATTAGGTACCAAAAAAATGTTTATTACATGGATAAGTACGGTCTTCAAACCCTCCTCCACTCTTTTGCGTCCCACCCCTAGAGGCCCTCTATGCCAGTGTCCGCTGACAGCAAGCTTCCCCAGATGCTTCCAGAAGTGGGCAGCTCACAACTTCCTGAAGCACTCTGCTCTGGAGTTGGAAGGCCTCACTCACCTGCCTCCCCATGTGCCCAGACCTCACCAAGAGTGGAGAGGACCCAGGCCTCCCCGGGACATGACAAGTTAGCTCTGGAGACAAGGTCTGTCCACAGGAAGCATCAGGGAACTCTCCAAGGTGCATCATCTTGAAGAACAGGATGGGGAGCCATGGCAGGCTCTCTCTTCCTCCCTCAGATTCAACTCCCTCCATCCCAAGGAGGAGTTGAGCTGACCCTCAGGCCATCCTTCCTGGACAGAGGTGGCCAGGCCTCCACCTGGATCCTGATACTCACAGAACTGACTCTGTTTTCTCCATCTCCTTCTCTCTCCTGCTCAGTCACCTTTTGAGCTATGGTTCCATGTGACTACTCCTAAGCCAGCCAGGTATCTCCTGGCCTTGTGAGAGACCAGTCACACAGAAAGACAATGGGAGAGAGGTCCCATCCCCCCAGATGTCATCCTCTGGACTTATCCTTATTGGAATACTCAGTGGAAAGACCTGGAATGGAAGCAAACAATAACCAAGTCTCCAGATTTCTTTATATCACAGAACACTGAAGGCAGTAAGGGCCTTAGAAATCACCTGATCCGGGGGCGGTGGGGGGAGTGGGATGAACTGGGAGACTGGGATTGACATATGTACACTAACATGTATAAAATAGATAACTGATAAGAACCTGCTGTATAACTACCAAACGTAAGGTAGATAGCTAATGGGAAGCAGCCGCATAGCACAGGGAGATCAGCTCAGTGCTTTGTGACCGCCTGGAGAGGTGGGATAGGGAGGGTGGGAGGGAGGGAGACGCAAGAGGGAAGGGATATGGGAACAGATGTGTATGTATAACTGATTCACTTTGTTATAAAGCAGAAACTAATACACCATTGTGAAGCAATTATACTCCAATAAAGTTGTTAAAAAAAAAAAGAACCTGCTGTATAGCACAGGGAACTCTACCTCACTTCGCTGTACAGTAGAAACTAACACAACACTGTAAAACAACTATACCCCAATAATAAAAATTAATTCATTCATTAATTTCAAAAGAAATCACCTGATCCAACTGGCCCTATTTTACTAATGAGGAAGCTGGGCCCAGATGAAGTTAAGGGACTTAGCTAAGAGCACCCAGCTCTCTTGGACCACCACCACTACCGTCACCGCCATCTCGGTGCCTGTCCAGCACATGCTGTTCGCTGACGTTCTTCCTGATGTGAATGCTTCCCTTCCCTTTGATTTTGAACCTTTGGCTCAGATGACATGTCCTATCGTGTGATGTGATCTTGCAAGACAGTGTATGTGCAGGTCATAGTTTATTAGACGCTAATCATCTTTTTTACTAATCTTTAATAATCATTCAAAAAATTTCTTTTGTTTCCTTTTATTGAGGTATAATTGACATAAACATTATATTAGTTTCAGGTGTACAACATAGTGATTCGGTATTTGTATATATTGTGAAATGACCACTACACTAAGTCTGGTTAATACTTGTCACCATACAGCGTTATAAAATTGTTTTTCTTGTGATGAGAACTTCTATGATCTACTCTCTTAGCAACTTTCAGATATGCAGTATGTATTATTACCTACAGTCACCATGCTGTACATGACATCCCCATGACTTATTTATTTTAAAACTGGAAGTTTGTACCTTTTGACCCCCTTCACCCATTTTACCCACCCCCAACCCCCCGCAAATCCATTTTTGAAACAAAGGAGCTTCTACACTGCCCCAGCTTTGACAGCCATTACCAAGCAAATGCAGGCTCTTTAATGTCCCTGATGGAAATCTGTCTACGTTTAGTCAACCTCCTCACAGGATCCTGGCACCGGTATCACTCAGCCACACTCCAGAACAGGTGAGAAAAATGCAAAGGCCCTGTCTGGAGCAGTGGGACTCGACCCTCACAGCCTGCCCTTCAGACAGCAGGACAGAAAAGGCATTCAGTCCTCCTCCATGTCATGATACCAACCGAAATTACCTTTAAATGAGGAAGAAAGTCATTATTTAATCAATAGGATTGCGTCAATTGAGGGAAATTTGTCTCCAGTGTAAACGAGCACAACGTCTTTGCGCTCTGTGAAAACAAGGTTAAATTACTTGCAGATCCGGGCAACGAGAGAGATGTAGGAAGTGAACCTGAAGCCTGACACACTCAAGGTCTGGGAACCGAAAATAATAGGGATTGTTCTGATTTTTCCAGCAGAATCGAGCACAGAGATGGGCACGCCTCTTTGCAGAACCAAGGATGCCTGTGCCCCACAAAAGGTGGGGGGCTGACCCCTCCGAAACTGGCCACGGTCACAGACCTGCCGGGCACCAGTGCTAGGGAGAGGGTGGCCTTAAAAGGAGCAGCGCTCAGGTTTCAGAAGTCCAGCGTTTCCTGTTCACAGCCCTTCCTCTGCTCCATCAATTCCACTCAGAAGATCACAATGACAATAAATTATTACAATGGTAGCTCATGTGGATTGAGTGTCCACTCCATGCCAAGCGCACTGAGTGCTACTCAGCATTCACAGCAGCCTTAGAAGGTAGCCACCGTGGTCATGCCCATTTCACAGATGAGGAGGAGGGCAACGACAGCTGGAGAAGGGTGGGACAGTTCTGCCTGGTTCTGAGGCCCACTGTCCTAACTCCCCAGTCTCAGGACCCCATGTGCCTGCTGGGTGTTCATCCTGGTGCTGGCCCAGGGGTCAATACCAGCCAGACCTGCCCTTTGGACATCTCCACGGCCACAGGGGAAAAGGGAAAGGAGCATCTTCTCTTGTTTAGGGAGGGGCTCAGCTTGTCCCAGGAATCCTCGGCGGGGCAGCCTCCGTGCCTACTTCTCTCCTGTCAGCCCCCTTCCCTGTCCCTGCTGATTCCTTCGGCCTCCTGAGGACCTATCAGTGCTGAAGGTGATTCCTGCCAAGGCTAAAGGCAGCTTGTGGGGTCTAAGTTCCCTGCTTCCTGACAGAACCTCTCCGTGGGAACTTGACCCCCTGTTTCTTCTCACCTACTCAGGGGACTATGCTAGCAGCCAAGTGGAAGTCCCTGACATGCTGCTTTTAGGACACAGGGAACCGTAACCAAATAAGTTTTAGCTCTGGACTTTCCGAAAGCCAGATTCCATCACTTTCATGGTACGTGCTTGGCTAATGTCCATTCCCCATCTCTCCTCCTCCCATGCCCCCATCCACCTGTCACTCAGCTCCAATTCTGACCTGCCTGCATGTGTGGTTCATAACGGACCTTCCTTCCGTGACTATATCACTTCCACGTCCGTTGGGAAAATACAGTCTCCACACGCCCAGGACCTGGGTCACCCTAGCAGGGACCTGACGTGGCCTAGACCAAGGGGTCTTTGGTCTCCTCTGGGAGAGGCTGTGGCGGGCTGGCCTGGCTGTGCGATGCTGCAGCCTGGCCCCAGAGCAAGAGGCTGCCCTGCTGAGAAGGAGAGTGTCACATTTAAAGAAAGAAGAGTGAAATGAAACATATTTGACCTGGGAAGAACCAGAAGACCTCTCAAGTTGCCCAAGTGACAAATGAGACAGGGAGTTAGAGCAAATGTGAACTCCTGGGGAGGCCGTCAGAAGGAGCCCGGTTGGACTAGACCAGGCTGGGGGTGATGCAAGGACCGGAGACGGGACGATTTACCCAGGTTGGGAGGGGAGAGCAGGCAGAACGTTCTGCAGAGCTAGACACAGTCCACCCTTTGTGCCCGTATTTATCTAACGCGTCAATTTTATAGCCACAGTACCTTCCGAGTGGGCAGGAAAGCAGATATTGGTGCTGTCAAGAGGCCGGGCTGCGGTTTGCATGGCGTAATGGCAGATGCCAAAAACAAAGAGGAGGGCAGAGGGCACTACAGAGACCACAAAAGAGCCTTAATAATTACGCCGCTGCCTCCCTCGACAGCCCGCCTCTCCGTCCTGCGGAGGTGCCCCGCCGGCTTCAGGGGTGCTGCCTTCCCCAGATGCGCAGGGCGGCTGCCTAGCACGCGTCTCTTAATAACCATGCATGGACTTGAAGGGACCTATGACATCGCCGCCTCTCTTCTCCAGGCTAAACAGCGCCAATCCCTTTAACCTTTCCTCATGGGCCTGATTTTCCATCCCTTTAATCATCCCTGTCACTTTCTGCTGGATGGGCTCCACTCCCACCACATCCCTCCCCCAGGGTGGAGACTCCGAGCCAACTGCAAGGATGCGCCCCAAGACCTAAAAAGCTGCTCCTTTTCTGCCGCCCTCCCTCCTCTCAGGCCTGCCCTGCAGCCGCAGGTCCTGGGAAGCCCATGGTCAGGGCAGCCCCCAAGCAGAGTTACTGTCATTCATGGCCCAGTTGGAGCTCTTTCCTCCTCCCACTTGGATGTACCCCAGGATCAGAAAGCCACTAAAATCCAGGAGTCTCCTCTAAGCTGATTCTCACCATTTTCTCTCTGGATCCTCCTGCATGTCACAGCCGCACCTCCACCGGGGCCCAAACCCCCAGTCTATTGGTCCATGAGAACAGGCCCTCAGCCCACTTCCTTGCCGGCCATATTCTCCAGACAAAACCCTTAAAAACCAGCTTTAGAAATAATTTTTTAAATCAAACGTCATTTTTATCACGTCCCTCCCTTTCTGAAGAGCCATGAGTTGCTATACAGTACAGCAAAGGTAATCATTCACCAGATTCTGGGTCCAGAGTACGCTTTCCCTACTCTTCTCTGCCTTTGTCCAGATCCTCATTCAGAAAGCTCTCCCTTGTTAATCTCCTCATCTGTCCACAACTTTACCAGCCACCGATCCCCACAGCATTTTGTCGGATACTGTTTGGGGTATATTGATATACAATACATATGGGTTAGGGCTCTTCGACGGCCAACAGCAGAAACCAACTCCGACTTGTTTAAGAAACAGAAAGGGATAGATTGGAAATGAAAAGCATAGTTTGCAGAATTAAAAGAAAGGCTAAACCATACATAGGGAAGGACAAAACAGGGCAACTCTGAACGCCTTTCTAGAATACTGCCATCAGATGATCAGCTCTGTCCTGCATCTTTATTCATCTCTGCTGAAGATTCAGAGTTTCCTAGAATCTGCACGATCTTTGCAATCGATGAGCAGAGCCCTATGATTGGCCGCCCCACCAGAACCACACAGGGGGGTGGGGGAGGGGAGGATCAGTTGCCAGATTTAGAAAATAAAAATGCAAGACATCCAGCTAGATTTGAATTTCAGGTAAACAAGGTATAATTGTTAGTATAGATCTATTCCATGCAGTATTTCCTGAATTTGCCCTTTTATTCTTCCCTTCCCCAAGTTCCACTTTGCAGCTGCTAGGCCGTCCCCTCTGATGGCCACAATACCCTGTTGTACTTCACACCTAACAGATTTCTCCAATCCATCATCAAGGTGGCTGTGTTTTTTCTTTCTTTCTCCTTAACTTTAATAATCCAGTTCAGATCATTTCAGAACTACGCATTAAGTGACACAAATAAGAAGGCTCATGTACGCTTTGCAGTCATTTATTATTTATGTCCACTTTACCTCTGTTGAGGAAAAAACAACTTTCTTTGCCTTCTCTCTTTTGCCAGATACTCCTAAAATAACCCGAATAATATTCAGTGTTTGTATAATTCTTTACAACTTAGCACGCATTTTCACATTCATTATTTTATTCGAGTATCATAAATTATCATAATTAGTGACTTAAGGGGTTAGTTGGCACTAATAATATAGTCCCCCATTTCACAGATGAGAAATTAAAACTTTGAAAGTTAGGCTATAAAAGCTAGTGTGGATTCAAAGTTGTGGACCCAGGGCTTGGAACAATGTGTTCTTTCTGCTACATCAAGGGCCAGCAAACTTTTTCTGTAAAGGACTAGATGGTAAATATGTCAGGCTTTGTACACCATACGATCTCTGTCGAAACTACTAAACTCTGCCACTGCAACACAAAAACTGCCCTAGTCAGTATATACATGAATAGATAGATGATTCAATAAACTGTATTTGCAGAAAAGGTCAACAGGCCATATTTGGCCCACAGGCTGTAGTCGCTATACCTCCTCTGTACCACAGAATCAACTCTTTTCAATCTATGAGTCTATCAAAATTTGCCTCCACTTGGGATGCCATGATTTTGACCTGTATCAATATTACATCATTCTACTGATTTTTTCTTTCCTTCTTACCTCTTATATGTTAGTATTGTTTGGACAATAACAGACTTGGCTTCCCACTACCCCCTTGGTACCTCCTACACTATGGCAAAGTTTTCTCTGATACTGTGAACTTGCCCAGCTAAGCCAATCCTTCCTTCCCTGGATCCTTCTTTACCTGCATGTGAGATTAGTTCTGACGGGCCGTGTGAGGAGGCACCTTTCTGGGACAGGCCATTCCCCGAGGCCCCCAGGATTAACCAGGATCAATCACCCTTCCAGCTTCCCCTCACTCTGGGTTTCAAGTGCCTCGTCCCTTGGGCTTTCCTCATGGCAATTTGGTCCCAGGGAAATTCATGCCATGGAATGGTAATTCCACTAGCAGGCCTTCCAGTACCTCCTTCAGCTCTGGGCCATGAAGATGGTGACTGGTTCAGTTCCATCTTCTGCCTACAGAGTAGAAGACTGATTCAAATGCCCCTCCTAGGGAGGGCTAGTGCCCCCTCGAGCAAACCAGCTGATTTGGTTAATACCCTTCACTGTTTATAGATCCTGGGACAGTGAGGGTTGGGGACTGGGACAGTGAGGGTCGGGGACTGTGTATAACCAGCCTCCTCCTGGGCCAGGAGGCCAGTTGCTTAGATGACTGGAGTTGCAAATCCTCAGGAGTAGTGACTGGCCACCTAGAACCAGAATTCTACATTATAGGAGCCCGTGGAACATGACTGGCACCTCACGTAAGGGATTCCAAGTCTTTAAATAGGCTTCTAGATGCATGTATGTATATACACACCCAAGCATAGAGTCAAAAGAGATTATAAAGATCAAGTTGGGAGCCTCCCTGGTGGCGCAGTGGTTAAGAGTCCGCCTGCCGATGCAGGGGATACGGGTTCGTGCCCCGGTCTGGGAGGATCCCATATGCCGCGGAGCGGCTGGGCCCGTGAGCCATGGCCGCTGGGCCTGCGCATCCGGAGCCTGTGCTCCGCAGCGGGAGAGGCCACAGCAGTGAGAGGCCCGCATACCGCAAAAAAGAAAAAAAAAAAAAAAAAAAAAAAGATCAAGTTGACCAAATCCCTGCTTTACAAATAAGGAAACCAAATCCCAGAGAAATCACCTTAGGTTATCATGATGCCGAGTGGTAAAGATCCATACTGTCTTTATAAACAGTATCCATACAGATGATGAGGAACTTGATCAATAAAACTGATATTTACAACTATAAAGCTTTTCTTTAATATCTATATATTTTATTTTCAATAGGAGGCAGGGAACATGCTTAACCCAGCATAGTTCTAAAGCCATGCATGAGATCAACTTTTTCGGAAATATTTGAGATGTGGCCTTCTCAAGGCTTAAATGTGCCCCAAAGGTGGAGTTCTTTGGGAACACCAACAACCCCTCCAGATGTCTTCATAAGGTCTCCAAAAGGGTCAAGAGAGACAGCAAAGCATAGAGGGTACAAGTAACACTTGGGCTCTGAATGCCCTGGCTCTAACATTTAGAAGTTGTGTTACTTTGAGCAAATAATTTAATTTTTTAAGCCCAGTTTTCTCATCTGTAAAAGGAATATAATAATAGTACTTATCTCATGGAGGTGAGGTAATAATTAAATGAGATAATGTGCACAGAGCACCTAACGTAAGGCTGACTTAGTAGCAACTACTCAATAAATATCACTATTACTGCAATTGTTGTTGACACATTGGGTTTTTTGCCCCAAGTCCAACTCTAATTTTAAGTTGACCATTCTGCCTACTTTTCCAACTGTGAAACAGGGGTAGTAATTCAGCAGGAGAGATGGGTAAGTAGAAGTTAGTTATGACCTGGGGAAACAGCTCTGGCTCCTTGCCCAGACCTGGTCCAAATGACCTTCAGGCTAGGAGACAGGGTGTGTTTTCTAAGCTGAGTCTCCTCTGAGAGGGTGGCCTCCAGGCCAGGACTCTGGCTTTCTGAAAGAGGTTAGGGGTAGTCACAAATCAGAGGTTCAGAGAATTAGGGGAACAGACCAGGAAATGTGGAAGATCCTCATGCACAGTTTTCTTTGTGGATAATCTTTCTGGCAATATGATTTTTAGTCAAATTGTGTCATCCTTTGAAAGTCCTGCAGGTTGAGGGCAAAAGAAATCAGAGAATTCTTACAATACAAAGACAAAGGGCTCAGGATGGACCCTGGATAAAGGTCATGCTTCAGGGGTACCTCAATAGACCAGACTGTAGTATTTGCAACATCTTCATACCATTAAAAAAATTACAAAGAAAAAAAGCAGACTGCCTAGAACTTCATTTTCCTGGTGAGAGAAGAAATATGCTAGACAGAACAACCCTTTCTCCTTCTCCCTGGGTTACTTGGCAGCCACAGAAAACACATGACAGAAAGTTCCAGAAGAGCTTCATATTGAGTTTGAAAAGTACAAATTCCCACAACAGTGAGTGACTAAAGTAGCAATATTTTAGCCCTTCACAGGAATCTGGTTATTATTACCATTAATGCCAAGGATCTTGTTTCTATTCTTTTTGATTTAAGGTAATTTTCTTTGTAAAAGGCCTGCTTTGTTAAACTCTATGCAGTTACATTGGCTTCAACAGAAAGAGGACTGGACCTGTTGAGAATGTATCATGTTGTACTGAAACTCTAGAGGACCTGCTTGTGAAGAACCTCCTTTGTTTCTGCTCTGAAGCTGATGCAGTTCTTCGGTCTTTGTTTTCTAGTTCAGTGCCCTAATTTCAGCATTGTCCACTCTGACGGTGATATCTCTACTGGAACATGACTGTTTCCAAGGACAGTCTCTAGGAGGCTGCACCTACCTGGTCAGGCTTGGCTATGACCTGGCCAAAGAGACTCAGTCAATGCCCATGTGTAGAAAGTGACCCCATGACTCAGGGCCCATCTTATAGGCAATTAAACGAGATAATGTGCACAGAGCACCTAGTGTAAGGCTGACTTAGTAGCAACTACTCAATAAATACCACTATTACTGCAATTGTTGTTGACACTTTGGGCTATGATTGCTATGATTCAGACAGATACCGAAGGGTGAAATATCTAGCTCAGGGGTTCTCAACCAGGGCCAGTTTTGCTGTTTTGCCCAGTTTGGGCAATGTCTGGAGACATTTTTGATTATCACAACTTGGGCCGGGGTAGGGGTTCTACTGGCATCTAGTGGGTAGAGGTTAAGGATGCTGCTAAACATCATACAAAGCACAGGAAGGTCCCACACCAAAGACTTATTCAGCCCCAAATGTCAATAATGCTGAACTAGAGAAACCCTGAGACATACAGAGACACAGGAGCCCTCAAGGGCTGGCCCTGCCCACCTCCCCTCACCATAGTTTTTACCTGCTTCCCCTCACTCCCTGAACTGCAGGCACACAGCCTCCTGGACCGCATTGTGTTCCCTCAGCATATTCGGATCCCTCTGCCTGCCAGGCTCTTCCCTCTCCTTTCATGTAGTTAATGCCTTCTCATCCTCCAGATCTCAGCACAATAGATGCCAAGCCTTTCCATCAAGACTAAGTCAAGGGCTTCCCTGGTGGCTCAGTGGTTAAGAATCCGCCTGCCAATGCTGGGGACACAGGTTCAAGCCCTGGTCCAGGAAGATCCCACATGCCACGGAGCAACTAAGCCCATGCACCACAACTACTGAGCCTGTGAGCCACAACTACTGAGCATGTGTGCCACAACTACTGAAGCCCATGCACCTAGAGCCTGTGCTCTGCAACAAGAGAAGCCACCACAATGAAAAGCCCGCATACCACAGCAAAGAGTGGCCCCCAATCTCTGCAACTAGAGAAAGCCCGTGTGCAGCAACAAAGACCCAACGCAGCCAAAAATAAATAAAAATATAATAAATAAATTTTTTTTAAAAAGACTAAGTCAAATCCTCCATTACATGCTCTCTTTTATTCTTTCTTTTTTCAAGGATTTTGAATGTGTCTTTATGGTTTTTTTGGAACTCCTTAAGCTCCCTGCCTCTTAGCTCTTAAAACTATGGGCTAATAGCACGAACTCTGGAGCCTGGTGACTTGTGTTTGAATCCTTACATGTTCTAGTCGTATGACCTTAGGCAAGTTACTTAACTTCTCTGTGTCTCTTTTCTTACCTTGAGCATGAAGATAATAACTGTCTCTAGTTCATAGGGATGCTGTGAGGATTAAGTGAGAGGTGCTTGTAAAGTGTTTAGAACAGTGTCAGGCCCATTGTGAGCACCATATAAAAGCGTGCTATGATTATTACTTCAAGAATTAAAAACTGCCCTTCTGAGACGTGGAACTACATAGGAAAGATATGCAGCATTTTCTCTTCCCAGTAGCATGACCCTGCATCACTGCCTTTTCTCTACCAGGGGAACCAGGGCTCGGATCATTTGAGCAAGGAAATCAAAGTAAATGCTTTCTACATACAGATAAAGAAGTTGAGATCCAGAGAGGTTAAGGGATTTGGAAAAGTCACATGGCAGTTTTCTTTCTACCGGATCTCCCTCCCTCCCTCCCTCTCCCTCTCCCTCTCCCTCTCCCTCTCTCTCTCTCTCTCTCCCCCCTCCTTCTCTCTCCCTCCCCTCCTCTCCCCCTCCCCCCATCGCCTCTCCTCCCATCCCCACTTCTAGGCGATAACTGGTAGGATTCCTGATCCTCACTAAATGAATATCCCATAGCAACTATCTCCATCTGACTACAGGTCCCAGCTCCCCAGGCTTTCTACAAAAGACCTGGGAGTTATAAAATCCATGCTTATCAGAACAAAGCACACCAAACAGACCACAGTAAATTTTCTAATCAGAGATTTAAGGTGCTTATACAACAGCCTGGAAAAAAAAAGAAAAAAGAAAAAACTAGGCCTGAAAAGAAGAGTAGACCAAGGGCCAATAATAACCTAAATAACTTAAGAAAACACTGAGACAGTCCCCTGAAGTTTTCTGCCATTACATCATTCATCTTGAGACAGGGCTGTGGAATGTCTCTGCAGGGCTCCCTGGGCAGAGCCATATCTCATTTGTTTTAACTCCCTCAAATGCTATTTCACTCTTTGACACTCTCCCAGTCTCTCATGGCTGTTCTTACTCTTTTTCCACCCCATACAGGTTTTTGTAAGCTTACTCTTTACCAACACTGTTGTGTTTTAGCCCAAAGAGTCCCTGGGACCCTAGACTTCATGGAGAGGAGTGTGGTGTCCAGTCTGTGGAGTGGCAACCTCTGACCTCTTGGCCTGGCCATTACGTTGGGAGCCCACACCTGTCTGGGGTTCTACTCTTTAGAAGGATGTGAACAAGCTGGAATAGCATAAGAGAAGTATAATCAGGATAAGACACTTTGTCACATGAGGACGACAGGGTAGAAAAAACCTGGGGTTGAATATAAGAGCTGTCTTCAACAACTTGAAGGGCTACTGGGTTTTCAGGTTCCAGCAACATTACAGAATGAGCTAACGTGAACTTCTAATTCCGCTAAAAAACAATAAAAATACTGGTAAAATATAGCAAAAAAAATTTGTAAATAAATATAGCTAAGCTCATAAGAATAAAGTAAAATCTATAGGTGCCAGGAAAAAAAGGGGGGGGGACTTCTAGTCAGAGTGTCAAGCTTTACTGAGGCCTAATGGTCCCAGAAGATATTGACACAAATGTCTAGAGGCTGGGGTTTTAAAGCCCACAAAAGAGCAAAAGATGGAGCTTTGGGGTCCTGTAATGGAGACTCTAGAAGCATTAAGTGGAGACTCTGGGAGGATCATTGTTTCAATTTAAGTCCCACTCACAGGCCCAGGAAAACCCCAGTGATATGTACCTCTTTCCAGAGTTGCAGGTAAAGAAACAAAACTACCCCTGAGAAACAAAACCTCAAATCATCACTAAACACAAGAGTGTTCTCCAAATTTGCACTCCTTACCTGGTGTATTTGTCATGGTTCTTCAGAGAAACAGAAACAACAGAATGTGTTTAAAGAGAGAGAGAGAAATTTATTTTAAGGAATTGGCTCATGCAGTTGTGGGGACTGGCAAGTTCAAAATCTGCAGGGCAGACCCACAGGCTAGAGGATCAGGGAGGTATTTGTGTTGCAACTCAAATCCATGGAAGTCTGGAGGCAGCATTTCTTCCTCAAGGGACCTCAGTCTTTTTCTCTTAAGGCCTTCAACTTATTGGATGAGGCCCACCCACATTATGGAGAGCAATCTGCTTGACTCAAAGTCTACTGGTTCAAATGCTAATCGCATCTAAAAATCACAGCAACATCTAAACTGGTATTTAACCAAAAACTCAGTATCATGGTCTAGCCAAGTTAACATATAAAATTAATCAGTATCCCTATGCAAATTGTAAACCAAAAACTTAATAAAAAAATTTGTCTTGGACTGCCCCCTTGGAGCAGGAAAAATGAAAAACTTCTCTGCACGGAAACTTCCCTATTTCAAGGGGGAAAAAAACAGCTAAATATGTACTCACAACCAAAAATTACAAATCACCATAAGGGAGACGGGAAGATAAATGAGAGGATTATTACCTCAAGAATTTAAAATGAAAGAACAATCTAAAAGAAACCATAACATATGTTTAAAATGTTAAAGAAAGAAAAGAATGACAAGAAACCATAAGGAATGAATACTGGAGAAAAAAAAAGATAAATCTGAAAAAGAAACTTCTAGAACTTCTAGAAATAAAAAATGCAAAGGATAGAGTAAACAGTAAATTAGACAAAACTGAAGGGAGACTTAGTGAACCAAAAAAATGGATCATAGAAAAGTCTCTAGAATATAGCATAAAACTAAGAAAATTAAAATATAAAGAGAGAACATATGACTTGAAGAATAGAACACGAAGGTCCAAAATGAGTGTGTTATGAGTACTAGAGGGAGAGATTAGAGAGAAAGAAGGAGAAGCAATATTCAGAGATGATGACTAAGAATTTCCTAGATTGATGAAAGACAGATCTTCAAACTGAAAAGGCAATTAGGGACCTGAGCAAGATAAACAAACATAAAAGTACACCTAGGCTCATTATAGTGAAACTGCAGAGCACCAACAAGAGAGAAAACTCATGAAAGCACCAGGAAGAAAAGGAAGATCACCTGTAAGAAAAAACAGACAGCAGACTTGGCATCAGCTACCATAGAGGCCAACAGAATAATTTTTTATGTTGAAAGAGAATAGCTATTTTTATAGAACATTACACCAAGGTCAACTATCATTCAAGAGTGGGGATTTTTTAAAAAGACATCATGGCAGAAGACCTAAATAGACATTTCTCCAAAGAAGACATAGAGATGGCCAACAGGCACATAAAAAGATGCTCAACATCACTAATTGTTAGAGAAATGTAAATCAAAGGCACAATGAGGTATCACCTCATACCTGTCAGAATCAAAAAGTCTACAAATAAAAAGTGTTGGAGAGGGGGTGGAGGAAAGGGAACTCTCCTACACTGTTGGTGGGAATGTAAATTGGTACAACCACTATGGAAAACAATATAGAGGTTCCATATAGAGTTACCATATGATCCAGCAATCCCACTTCTGGGTATATATCCCGAAAAAATGAAAACCTTAATTCAAAAAGATACGTGCACCCCAATATTCATAGAAGCACTATTTACAATAGCCAAGACATGGAAACAACCCAAATGCTCATCAACAAATGATTTTGGTTTAAGAAGATATGGTATATATACACGATGGAATATTACTCAGCCATAAAAAAGAATGAAATATTGCCATCTGCAGCAACTTGGATGAACCTAGAGAATATCATACTAAGTCAGAGAAAGACAAATATTATATGATATCACTTACATGTGGACTCTAAAAAATAATAAAAATGAATCTATATACAAAACAGAAACAGACTCACAGACATAGAAAACAAACTTATGGTTACAAAAGGGGAGAGGGAGTGAAGGAGGGACAAATTAGGAGTATGGGATTAACAAATACAAACTACTGCACATAAAATAGATAAGTAACAAGGATCCACTGTATAACACAGGGAACTATATTCAATATCTTGTAATAACCTATATATATAACTGAATCACTTTGCTGTACACCTGAAACTAACACAATATTGTAAATCAACTATATTTCAATTGAAAAATACTTTTTAAAAAAGACACCACATCTTCAGAAAAGGACAACAGAGTTTATCATTTATAGAAGGAAACTGAGCTGAGAGGAAGGAGTAAGATGGAAGAAACAATGGTTAGTGAAGAAATGGATGAGCATGTGGATAAGTCTAAGTACAAATTGACTATAAGATAGCAATAGCAGTAGTGATGTCTGATTTTTGCAGAGTTTAAAAACAAAGTAGAGCTAAAATGCTAAATAATAACATGAAACTTGAGATGGAGTGATTAGAATAAGAACATCCTAAAGCTGTAGAGATTCAGGGGTGGGTTAGTAAGGGTGGAAGGGAGATGCAAGAGGGAGGGGATATGGGGATATATATATATGTATAGCTGATTCACTTTGTTATACAGCAGAAACTAACACAACATTGTAAAGCAATTATACTCCAATAAAGATGTTAAAAAACAAACAAACAAACAAACTCATGGAAAAAGAGATCAGATTTGTGGTTACCAGAGGTAGGGGGTGGTGGAAGGGATAATTAGATGAAGGCATTCTAAAGGCACAAACTTCCAGTCATAAGATAAATAAGTACTAGGGATGTAATGTACAACATGATAAATGCAATTAACACTATTATACATTACATAGGAAAGTTAAGAGAGTAAATCCGAAGACTTCTCCTCAAGGAAAAAAAAATTGTTTCTCTTTCCCTAATTTTGTATCTATACGAGGTGATGGATGTTCACTGAACTTACTGTGATAATCATTTCATGATATATGTATATCAAATAATTATGCTATACACCTTAAAACGTATGCAGTGCTGTATGTCAATTATATCACAATAAAATTGGGGAAAAAAAGAATGAACTGCAAAAAAAAAAAGATGTAGAAATTCAGATAAACTGTAAGATTACTACAGTAATATACATGAGTTATAGATACTTGGAGATGCCCACACAATATATTCTCTTTCTCTTTCTTTCTTATAGTAGAACATTGATTTTCTACAGGGCAGCTAAAAATACTCACCTTTCCCAACTCCCTTGCAGCTGGGGTAGCAAGGTGTTACAGTTTCAGCCAATGAAATATAGCCACAGCTTCCTGGTAGGCTTCCAGGAAGAACACTTTGCCCTTTACCCCTTTCTCTTCTTCCTACCTAGAATGAGCACACAATGACTGAACAAGCAGCAGGCACCCTGTGACCATGAAGAGAAGACAAAGTCACATACTAAGGATAGGAGAAGGAGATAATAAAAAGAACCTTGGTGCTTGATGATATCCTTAAAGAGGTACACTAAGCTCTATACTGCCTGACTCTGGCCTTCTCTCTACAAAATAACCCTTTCTGGGCTTCTCTGGTGGCACAGTGGTTAAGAATCCACCTGCCAATGCAGGAGACACGTGTTCGAGCCTTGATCCAGGAAGATCCCACATGCTGCGACAACTAAGCCCATGGGCCACAATTACTGAGCCTGTGCTCTAGAGCCCACGAGCCACAAGTACTGAAGCCCGTGCACCTAAAGCCCGAGCTGCACAACGAAGAGTAGCCCCCGCTTGACGCAACTAGAGAAAGCTGCACAACAAAGACCGAATGCAGCCAAAAATAAATAATAAATAAATTTATTTTAAAAAATAAAATAAAATAACCCTTTCATATTTAATCCATTGTTTTCCATTATTTGCAGCCAAATGCAACACTTAATTGCACAGCATGTTAAAAATTTCAGGATAATCACTAAAAGAAAAGACTTTGGATGTATGTAACTTTTAAAACAGTAAAAGAGAAAAAGGTGGACTAAAGAAAACTCAGTCAATATAATAGATGACAGAAAAGAAGCAAAGAAGCTAAGAGATTAAAACCAAAACATTAAGATATCAATATATACCAGTAACAACTGGATTCCAGTGATGAATATAAATAACAGGGATTCAGATTACCTGCTAAATGACAGAAATGTTAAGACGAAATAAGAAACACGGCTCTTAAAATATAATAACACAGAAAGAAAGTAATGAGTGGAAAAAATAAACCTAGCAATCATTAGCCAAAAAAAAAACAAGTGATGAAGCAACACTAAAATCAGAAAAAGTAGAGGAAATGATTACAAAACGATCAAAAGAAGAGCTCTCTAAGAAAATACAACAATCTTAAACTTGGGCACACCTAACAATATAGTCTAAAAATAAGAAGACGGAAAGAAAGAAAAAAAATAACAAACTCACCATCACAGTGAGAGATTTCATCTGAAAGCAGACTGAGACAAATGAGTAAAAATTACAGAAGAAAAGGACATTGACTCAGTCTATAGAGGAACATTATGACTTTCAGAGCTGACCAAAATTGAAATGGGCTGCCTTGGGACGGAGAGCTACAAAAACATGGAAGTTTTGCAGAATCTGTGTGACCCTCGATGAGGCTGGCATATGCAAGCATCAGACACTTGGCTCCATGAGGGCAGGAACCATGTCTGTTTTGTTCACTCCTATCTACCCAGTGCCTAGAGCAGAGTCTGGCACAGAACAGTCATCATTAAGTGTCTATCAAATGAATGAATGAATGATCCAGATAAGAAAATGGATAAAATCACCTCTAGGGTGGCTTCCAATTCTAAGATTTAGTGATCCTTACATGCCCAGTCCTCTGCTCTTTACCCTTACTCTATTCTGAGGCCCAGAGTCACCACAAATCCAGGAGACTTGAGGCTGGCAATGAGAAGCAAGGACAGGGTAAGGAATGGATGGAAGAGTAACATAGAAGCCCAGAGGATAGAAGCCAGCTGTGCAAAGAGTTTCTAAGTGTCCTCCTGCCACAGAAATTCCGCTTGGCCACAGTAATTGCCCTGGCCTTGAGCCTGGAGGGAAGTAGTAGCTGGCCTGCCCATGTCAAGTCTTTCCAGTCAGTACGTCTTGTCTGTGCTGCTTACAAGGGTGGAGAAGCAGGACTATAAGTAGGTCACCAGGTCAGTCAGGTCCATAAACCAAGTTTCTCCCTCATACTGGGTTCCGGGATACACTGAAAGAAGGGGATGAGGTTCCCAGCTTCAGAGATTCCTTAGATCAAGGAGGGACAGTGTCCCTGTACTTGGGACCCTTTAGTCTGATGGAAAGACACAGTCTGGCCCTCATGAAGCCTGTTATGGACTGAAAGTTTATGTCCCCCCCAGATTTCATATGTTGAAATCCTAACCCCCAATGTGATGATGTTAGGAGGTAGGCTCTTTGGGAGGTAATTAAGTCATGAGTGTGGAGCCCTCACGAATGGAATTAGTGCCCTTCTGAGACTCCAGAGAGCTCCCTCATCCTTTCACCATGTGAGGACACAGCAAGAAGACAGCTGTCTATGAACCAGGAAGCGGGCTCTCACCAGACATCACCAGAATCTGCTAGCATCTTCATCTTGGACTTCCCAGCCTCCAGAACAGTGAGAAATAAATTTCTGTTGTTTATAAGAAACCCCATCTATGGTACTTTCTTATAGCAGCCCAAAAGGACTACGAGTCTTTAGAATGGATGCCACATACAGTCCCTCTCTTCGGGAAGAAAATCAAATCTAATGGAAGATGCTAGGCCCCTGCCCTCAGAGAGCCCTAGTCAGAGCTTGCTGTATCTCTTGCCCTCCTACCCATGCAAGACCAGGGAGGAGGGAAATGGCAGGCCGAGGGACAGGCCCATTCCTGTGATGAATGATGACCGAGCACTGCCACCAGCAGTCTCATGGGGGACATTCCCACAGCCCTGCTGTCGGGGTCAGGGCTCCCCTCCTCCCTTTCTCCCCACCATGATGCCTGACCCGTTGGAACAATTCCTGAGCCTTGAGCCTGTTTCTAACACAGGAATGTTGGCCCCTTGGTCATGTCCTGCTTTCCCCCTCTTTGTTTTTGTTCTTTTTCCCAACCTGTCCCACCCTGTCCCACCCTCCCCCGCTGCCATTTCCCAAACTCACTCCTGGGAGACCAGACCCAGCAGCCCACTGGTGATCTTGTTTTACATGAGACATTTCCAAAAAAGACCAAGAAGTCCTTTCCAGGAAAATGCCATTTTTAAAATTCAGCTCCAGACACTGCGGCAACATTAGGAAAACAAAGAACTTGGCAGAAAGGTTTTCTGAATCGGGACTTTCTCTCTAAAATACCTTTTCCAAATTGTGTCCAGTGGGAACGACTCCAAGGATCAGCTCTGGAGCACCCAGACAACTTCAGACAGACAGTGACCTCTGGTTTTTACATCACCCCAAACCTTTCTTACCAGGGATCACACTGGGATTTTCCCCCAGGGTCAAAGAGAAAGCCCCTCCCAAGGGTCGCCAAAGGAAGCACCTGTCTCTGGAGGCTCAGGAAATGCTGCTGCTTCCTTCATTCAGAGGAGACTGCTCAGCCCCTCTCTCCCCACCATCACTGAGCTGGGGCTGGGGGCCAGGTTGGGGGTCTGGGCAACAAACAGTGCTGAGTCGGAAA
The DNA here is from genome assembly GCF_025265405.1 of Mesoplodon densirostris. Classification (NCBI taxonomy): domain Eukaryota; kingdom Metazoa; phylum Chordata; class Mammalia; order Artiodactyla; family Ziphiidae; genus Mesoplodon; species Mesoplodon densirostris. Next base: position 34,241,457 of record NC_082674.1, read on the forward strand.
CTGTCTTCTCTTAACACCCAAGTGAAAAGAAAATACAATTTCCCCTGCATACGTGGTGGTATTACTCTTTTTGCATGTTGATGTCATATATAGATAACATATATACAATAATAGTAATGGCCATTATTTATTAAGCATTTACTGTGTGTCCACCAAAAACCAGTTCTTTATAGTTATGGACTGAACTGTGTCCCCCAACCCCCAAATTCATATGTTGAAGTCCTAAACCCCAGCACCTCAGAATGTAACTGTATTGGGGAAAGGGTCTTTAAAGAGTAAGTAGGTTAAAATGAAGTCTTTAGGGCGGGTCCTAATACAATTATGACTGGTGGCCTTATAAAAAGAGCAAATGTAGACACAGATAGGTGTGTTCACAGAGGAAAGATCACGTGAGGACACAGTGAGAAGACAGCCATCTACCAAGGGGAGAGGCCTCAGGAAAAACCAAACACCTTGCTGATACTTTGATCTTGAACGTCCAGCCTCCAAAACTATGAGAAAATTAATTTCAGACTCTGGTATTTTGCTATGGAAGCCTGAGAAAACTAATACAACAACCCATAAAATTAATATGATTATTATCACCATCTTGCAGAGGGCAGAACAGTCTCAAAATGTTATGAAACTGGCTCGGTGCAAATAGCACAGCCGAAATTTGAGAGTCAATTTTCTGACTCCAGAATACAAATCTTAAGCCCTGTGTCCAACTGCTTCTCTTCCATGCTCCACTATGCATGTGCATAGCCTATTTAGCAAGCCAGCCCACAACATAATGGCTTAAAACAGCAATACTTATTTTGCTCAATCATCAGTCATCTGGGTAGGAGTTGCTGGGGACAGCCCATCCACTTGGTGTCAGCTGGCATGGCTCCAAGGCTAGACCAGATTATCTGAGGTCTAGCTCACTCACTTGTTTGGTGACGGACTCTGGCTAGCAGATAGGACCTTAGCTGGGGCAGTTGGTCCAGACACTTCGTGTGGTCTCTCCACGTGGCTGAGCTTCCTCCTAACATGGCGACTGGTTCCAAGGGTGAGCATCCCGAGAGACAGAGCTGGACAGAAGCTGTATTATGTTTTCTAACCCAGCCTTGGAAGACACATAGCATCACTTTCACCACATTCTCTTCATTAGAAGCCAATTACTAAAGTCAGCCCATGTTCAAGGACAGAGGAATTCAATGCTACCTTTTGGTGGGAGGAGTGTCAAGGAACAAACTTGCATACATGTTTTAAAACAACTGTAGTACATGTGCCGTTGACATGGTTGTCCATATTTTATGTCAGGTGTTTATCAGCAGCATGATATCTTTGAAAGAGCAACAAGCTGGGGGTCCAAATCCCTGAGCAAGAGCCTTTCAGTTATAAGGGGCCAGGATTCTAAAACCCATGTATGGAAAGAGCAGGACCTGCTTTGGGTTCAACCATCCTCCTCTGTATGGGACTGAGGTCACTTAACTCCATGCCAGATTCTAAAACAAATACTGATCTCCACCAAAAGGAATTTTAGGGCTGCTCTTTTTTTTGGGGGGGGGGCTGTTCTTCTTATGCTTCACGTGACTCTCAGTTATGATAAATTGTGTCCTGCCTTGTCCTTGTGCCTTGTGCCATTGTGCACTTCCTTGGTGGTGCTCAATACATACAATGTGCATGACAATGGTAATGCCAGGCACTACCATTGTCACTTTATGGTTGTTTCATTTAGCCATCATATTAACCCTATGAAGAAGGTAATATTATACTCCCCATTTTACAGATGAAGAAACTGAGGCTCAGGAGAGGTAAGTAACTTGCCCAAAAGTTAATAAAGGGCATAGCCAGAACTATAGGCTGTGCTCTGACCGGCTCCATTTCCTCCAGGGCCTGGTGTCCTGCTCCTGGACCCCTGCCCAGCATCTAGGGCATGCTCCCTGTTGACAGGCTTCCTGCACAGCCCAACTGCCTGCCAGGACACCTGATGGCTTCTGGATTGTCCCTCTCTCTGTTCCACTCACCTTTCAGGGCCTTGCTGGACTTTATCTCTGCCCCCATTGTGAACTACTCACTGAACTCTTACCTAGAAACGGCCCTATACTGTGTTCGCCCTTCTGATCTTGTCCCAGCCCATCCTACTAACTGGACAGGGCCCTGGCATGGCTAGAGAGCAAAACCAAGTGAAACAGCATCATGAATGAAAAAAAGCAGAGGCCCTGGAGTCAGGCCAATCTAGATCCAAGTCATGACTGCACTGATGATTACTCATATGCAAAAATAATGAGGCCCACGTTGCCTTACTGTGAGGATTCTTGATGAGTTAATACACGTACAGGGCTTGGCCCTGTGCCTAGCACATAGTAAATGCTTAATAAATATTAGTGATCTTCACTGTTGTTATTATCAGCAATATTTGTAAAAGATCCACTAGAGAACCTAGCATATGGTAGGCATTCAAAAAATTATAGCTGTTAATCTCATTGTTTAAGTCCTGGAAAAGCTACAGGAATTCAGCAAAGGGCCAGATAACAAGGTAGTGAAGACAGAAAACAGGCTGCCCAAGCAAGTGTGCAGATCTCCGCTTAATCCTAGAGCTTGGGTATGACTGGCCTTGATTAAGTGGAAACGCCTCCCTACAGAACTCCCATCTTCATCTGCCTCAATTAGGAGATGACATGAGCTTCCTGAACTTGGAAGCCCCAGGGAAAAGGAATTTCAAGGAAGAAAATCAGAAACACCCTTTGTCTGTGTTTCTGTCCAGCATCCTCTGCTGTGGCAACGCAGGCCACTAGCCACCGGCCACAACATCCTGCTCTGTCATCCAGTTGTCCTACTGATCTATGGTTTCCGAGGCTTCATCTGAAACTGTAAGCTCTCAGAAAGCTGATGAATGTGGTAGGAATATGTAACAGTCTCCCAACCTCAAACCCACTCCAGGTTGAGCTGTTAACGAAAACAGCAAGCAGGTGGACAGCAAGCAACCACCAGGTTTGTAAGAGATGAGCCATCACACACACAGCACACATACACAGACACACACCTTTGAGCATTTGTGAGCTGCAGTACTGGTGGTGTCCTCTTCCACTGTATTTTTCCTGCTGCCATTTTCCCAGAATCCTCTGAGCTAGATCCACTGATGCTTGCAGATCCTGAGCCAATGCTGACCAAGCTGGGAGTGGAGTATAAAGTTTGAACAGACCCAATGGCTTAGAATAAGGTCACCAGCTCAGTTACAACTGCTTGGCCCCTGTGCTCCTCCTGATTCTCTCAAGCCAGATGATCAATGTGGTGACAGGTATTTCCCCCAGACCACTCTCATTTCCCTCTTCCAATCAGACATGGAGCTGGTGCCCTCTGGAATGACCTCAAAGAGCCCCCATTACTGCTCATGTTGCCTCTGAGTCTGAGCTCTCCCTTCTCTACTACCGGCCTCATCCACTCCGCATTACTAGACTCCTTCTGCCTTGACTCCTGGTCCCTAATTTTGCCTAGAATCCATTCCCACTCTGTGTCAGTCAGCTATTGCTATGATAATACTATGTAATAAATAATCCTAAAATCTTACTGGCTTATAAAAATAACCAGTTATTTTTCTCACTTAGTTTAAGGATTGGGTGGAGTGGCTCTGATTCAGGCTGTGGGTCAGATACAGATCAGTTCCGTATGTCACCCATTCTGGGACCACCAGATACCTGGGGCAGGCTCATCTCATTATCGATGGAAGAAGCACAAGAAAAGGCTAGTGGAAACTTCCCATGATTCTTAAGGCCTTAACTCAGACCTGGCCACTGTCAAATCCACCTATATCCATTGGCCAAGGCAAGTCAACTGGCCAAGCCCAAAGTCAAATGGATGTGAATTCATGCTCCACTTATTCTAGTAGGGTGTGTGCAAAGTCATATGGCAAAGGACATGGACAAATAATTCTATTATAGGGAAAGTGTGAAGAATTGAGAATAATAAGCCAATCTCCAACATTTCTTAAACAAGAATGCTGTTATTAGCTCACCTGAGTGAATTTCTAGCTCCCACTTGCCTGCCAGGCCTCCTCACTCCTTACCCCCGCTCAGGCTTAGGGACTGGCTCTGTGTGGACAGAGCTCCCACATGGAGACCCCTGCGCACTTGACTACCAGTCATCGGCTGTCACGTGCATCTCCAACTGTGACTTACCACCTGCTTGTCCCTCCTGAACCCTTAGAAGAAGCCTACAGCCTAATTAGCTCTTCAGTCCCTAGTATATCCTGGCTTCAGAAGGATCTAGGACCAAGAATTGGGAAGTTGGAAAGCTACTGGGGAACCAAGGCAGCTTCTCTTGCTCTCTTGCTCTCCCTTGCTGTATGTTTTCTCTCTTTGCTGTCTCTGCACTTCAGTTTTCTCTCTGGGAACCAGCTTTCTCTGCTCCTCCACTGACATGGTGGAGTAGGGCCTGGGGCTACAGAAGCTCCCACTTTTAGCACCATTACCCAGCTAGTGTCCCACTGCCAAAATCCCAGGGAAAGACCCCAGTCAATCATAGCACAAACATGGTTACCCACCCCCTCCAGATGGAAGAAAAGAGTGGTGTGGTCTTCCAGACACCAACGAAAAAAGCAAGACTCCAAACTGGAGTCCTCTGGGTTGACTCTGGTCGGAAGATGTATTTAGCTTGGCCCATGGGGTTTGAAAATGTTTTGAATTACTTGAAAAAATTTAGAAATGGAGAGTCCACATATGAATCCAGATTTTTTTCTTAAAAAGTAAAAGATCTCGACTGGAAGAGAGTTAAAGGGTGCCTTGTGGGGCCTGATGCTTCGGTTCTGTTTCTTGATCTAGCTGTGAGTTGTACCACCTTGTTCCTTTTGTGAAAAACTCACCAAGCTGTACTTTTAAAATATATCCACTTTTAATTTGTATATTACACTTTTTTTATTTTAAAAATGTAGAAGATCTGTCAACACTGGAGCCACATTCCAGCAAGGAGCAAGTCAACTGGAGCTGAGTGGTTTTCCATGTTGCCATACTCCCTGCCATTCCCCATTCTCCTCCCATCACTGAGGCAGATGGTCAGTAGTCATTTATCATCAGTTTGGACTGTATTCATTTTATAATAGCATTAAGAAGAAAGTCATCCTTTTTTTTATATCCATAACTCCATTAAAAAGAGGGAAACAAAAGAGCACCAGAGAGGGTTATGTATTTGCAGAAAAATAACTTTTTTTTTTCAGAAGTTAAAAACATTCTTCCATGGCCATCATCAAAAAATCTACAAACAATAAATGCTGGAGAGGGTGAGGAGAAAAGGGAATCCTCATACACTACTGGTGGGAATGTAAATTGATACAGCCACATGGAAAACGGTATAGAGGTTCTTAAAAAACTAAAAATAGAACTACCATATGACCCAGCAATCCCACTACTGGGCATATACCCAAAGAAAACCATAATTCAAAAAAGACACATGCAGGCTTCCCTGGTGGTGCAGTGGTTAAGAATCCACCTGCCAATGCAGTGGACACGGGTTCGAGCCCTGGTCCGGGAAGATTCCACATGACACGGAGCAACTAAGCCTGTGCACCACAACTACTGAGCCTGCGCTCTAGAGCCCATGAGCCACAACTACTGAGCCCATGTGCCACAACTACTGAAGCCCACGTGCCTAGAGCCTGTGCTCCACAACAAGAGAAGCCACCACAACGAGAAGCCTGTGCACCGGCAATGAAGAGTAGCCCCCGCTCACCGCAACCAGAGAAAGCCTGCACACAGCAATGAAGACCCAGTGCAGCCATAAATAAATAAATAAATAAATAAAAGATGCATGTACCCCAATATTCATAGCAGCACTATTTACAACAGTCAGGACATGGAAGCAACCTAAATATCCATCAACAGAGGAATAGATAAAGAAGATGTGGTACATATATACAATGGAATATTACTCAGCCATAAAAAGGAACGAAACTGGGTCCTTTGTAGAGACGTGGATGGACCTAGAGAGTGTCATACAGAGTGTAGTAAGTCAGAAAAACAAATATAGTATATTAACGCATATATGTGGAATCTAGAAAAATGGTATAGATGATCTTATCTGCAAAGCAGAAATAGAGACACAGACATAGAGAATAAATGTATGGATACCAAGGGGGAAGAGGGGGAGGGGGGGAGGGGGAGCAGTTGGGAGATTGGGATTGACATATACACACTATTGATACTATGTATAAAATAGGTAACTAATGAGAACATACTGTGTAGCACAGGGAACTCTACTTAATGCACTGTGGTGACCTAAATGGGAAGGAAATCCAAAAAAGAGGGGATATATGTACGTGTATAGCTGATTCATTTTGCTGTACAGTAGAAACACAACATTGTAAATCAACTATACTCCAATAAAAATTAATTTTTAAAAAATCTTCCAAGTTTGACATGCAAATAAAATGTGTTAGCATCAAAAGAATCCAACCAAAGAAGCTGTGACTAGTATATTGAAACTTAATGATCTAAAAACGAAGGATTGATGTTTCAACACATTTTTTTTAATGCAAATAAAACAAGTGATGCAACGTGAAATAAAATTATGGAGTGAAATAGGTGAGAATACTGCTCAGGCATTGAAACGTTTTATGAATGCTGAGTTTGTAAAAGGGTATCTACTGAGGAAAGAGGAAATTCATGCCTTGAACAAAAACAAGTATTTGCAAATGGAAGACTAAACAGAAATGCTGTTCTCAGCAAGATGACGACATGGCTGAGAACTTACAGGACAGGTTGTGTGAAAAAGTTCAATCATTTGTGGCATTTCCTAGGGAAGCTTATGAGAGCCCAGTTAAAATAATACCACCCAGTCAGCTATATTTATTTATGGTTCCAAAGAGACTCCGATGTGATTGGAGAACTTTAGGGCATGGTGTCCATCATAGGCACAACTTCAGGAAATGGCTTAGCTTTGTGTGTTGAGAAGTCTTGAAAAATTTAAAGCAGACAGGTCAAAATTAGTAAGTATGAAACAGAGCTCCTGAGATGGTCAGCATTAACAGTGACCTTGTTATCAAACTTAAATCTAAGGTGCCAAATTCTGCACGATCATGAAACCTAAACAACTCACCAAGAATTGCCTTACACTAAGTTAAAACAGAAACTATCATGGGCTTACTGAATTGGATTCACTCCCATGGCTGAAAGTATAGAGATTTCAATGCTTTGCCTAATGCGGATACACAATAGTTATACCATTCATCTGTTCTAATAATTAAGGATCATTGGTGTATAATATTGGAGTCTTATTTGCAGTTCAGAGGAACAGTTGAAAAATTATTAACTTGTTTATATCATCGAACAAAAAATATTTACCCAACTCACCAGCAAATATCAAAGTATTGAATTTTTTGGTAAATATCCCAAGCCATCTAAGGCATTTGGGTACTTCTCTGCAAGAATCTTCACAGGTATGCAAATGACCTATTGAATTTGTTCATTCTTAGTGAAATTATATCTTTGGAAAATTCATTTGACAAAGACTAATCTAACCCACTTTCCTATGCTGAAATCAATTTTCAGAAATGAAAGAGATTGCTTTAAGTGCTCTCCCAAAATTGTGAGATTGAAGACAGGATTCCAAAAAAAGGTTCTAATTTTATAAAAAATCAATGCTATTATTCAAGTCACCTTTCTTAATTAATAGTGTGCCATAAATGAAATCTTTTGAACCACAATTTAGTCCCCCAAATTAAATGTTGCAACATTGGAATGCCATTATTCTACAAATATCTCAAGAGTAGTTACCCTAAGTATAAAAGCCGTCACACAAAGATTCTGTCCATGTTCAGCCATGAACAGCTGTTTTCCATTATGAAACTAAATAAAACTATTGCTCTCAGTGAAAGGATTCAAGGCTGAATTCCATACAGCACATCACAACATGAAATGCAAGACCCAACATTGACATATTGGGACAAAAGAAGAAGTGTCACATTTCTGGTTATAAAGCAAAGAAGTAATGAGTTATGAAAGAAAAAAATTAATAATTAAATATTGCTGGTTTTTTCAAATGTTATGTTTTCCGATTTTGAACTTCGTATATAATCTCCAATATCATACATGTTTGTACTACATTATGTGCCTATGGCACAGTCAAGTAAAAATGAAAGAAAGTTTGATTACATTTCTGGCAGCCCACTTTACTCATTTTTGTTGCATTTCTGGATTCTCTAGGAATCCAAGTTTGCAACCCCTGGTGTACACTATGTAATTTTTTCCTACATTTTTACCATTGAGCCAGTGAGCATGTATCATTTTTCAATGAGATATTTTATTCTAATAAATTCTGAGACTAGTATTTTTTTTTTTTTTTTTTTTTTTTTTTTGCGGTATGCGGGCCTCTCACTGTTGTGGCCTCCCCCGTTGCGGAGCACAGGCTCCGGACGCGCAGGCTCCGGACGCGCAGGCTCAGCGGCCATGGCTCACGGGCCCAGCCGCTCCGCGGCATATGGGATCCTCCCAGACCGGGGCACGAACCCGTATCCCCTGCATCGGCAGGCGGACTCTCAACCACTTGCGCCACCAGGGAGGCCCGAGACTAGTATATTGAACTAGTAATATTAGAATAAAATACCTCACTGAAAAATAATACATGCTCACTTTCTCAACGGTAAAAGCACAGAAAATCCAGAATAGGAAAAAAAAAGAACCTCCACTTATCTCACCATCTTGAGATTGCTTACAAAAACTAAAACCAAAAGAAAATGCATTTATAGGAAAGATATATGTATTTAAAATGTATTTTTATTAAAAATGCAATTATACCATACATAGTTTTATACATTTTCCATATTGTTAAGTGTTCCACAAGTCAAGATTTTTAATAGCTGCATATTATTCTATATTTGTAATACAACTACCTTATTTGCTATTTTTGCATATTTTTTTCCCATTTTTAAAGCGTTGGTCTTGATAACAGTCCTGGCTCCATCCTTTTCTTAACCATAGCCATGTTTTTACCCATAATATCTTATACTCAGTACCTGACTTTCCACTTGTAGTTTCCAATAAAGGCTGGAATTGGTTCAAGTTAGAATGTGATAATCCTCTGAGGGAGCTAAAAGCTAAAAATCCTCTGAGGGAGCCCAAACTTGTGGGCCCTTCTTGAGCCCAACAACCTTTGGTATTTCCATTGACCCTGAGCTGTATTCTTCTGGATCCTTGGTTGTTGTCATTATTCTTATTGCTCAGAGGGTGACAGGTTTGTTCTGTGTGATGGGGGCCTCTGATTTGTCCACTCACCTATGTGGGCCTTCTTGAAGAGAGCCAGAGCTATCCCACAAAGATAAAATCCAAACTATCCAAGTCAGGGGTGACTAAATATGGTTAAAGAGAGCACCTCTCTGAGGTTAGGACCAACAGCCAACTGCCACCCGGCCAGCCCAGATACCATGGCTATTTTTACCTTAGGCTTGCCCAAGGTATTTTTTGCCTTTTTTTTTTTTTTTTTTACCTATTTTTACCTATTTTTTATCTATTTTTACCCCAACCCACTCCCACAACTATTGGTATTCATCACATATGTCTGTAAATCTCAGACCTCTTACTACTAGAAGGGATATAGGAGTAAATAGGATGCCTCCAATCCACAGGGGAGGCAGCCTTGTCAATAAGGAATGCCTTTTTAATTAGGAAATCACCGTTCACATCCTTGGGAATCCCCCAGTTTGACAAGGAGGTGACTCAACCATCAGGAAGCCTCTGGCCCGATGAAAGAAACCCAGTTCGCTGCTATGATCAAAGGCTCCCAGAAAATGTGCTGAGAACATCAAGTGGGCAGTGAAAATAAGCATGTGAAGATAAGCAAGAACTTGCAAAGTTGGGGAAAAGACCTTCAGACCACCTGTTTAAGCTGGAGCTCCAGGACTGAAGAGTAGAGACGAGTGAAGAACGTATCCTATTGCAGCTGGACAAAGGATGTCACGAGCTGACCAGAGCAAAAATCTATAGAATAATTATCTTTAAAAGAAATGATAAAGATCTAAATTGAATGGTATAAGAGAAAGGTTTTAAGTAAAATAAGATTCAAGATATTCTAAGGATCGCAGATGAGCACATGCATTCACCTTCTGTCCTTTATGAGACCCCCATTAAAATTCATTTTTTTAATAAAGCTTTGTAACTGGATCACTTCTACTTTTTTTATTATTAATTAATTAATTAATTAGTTAATTTTATTTTTTTTTGGCTGTGCTGGGTCTTAGTTGTGGCATGCAGGATCTTTAGTTGCGGCAGGTGAGCTCTTAGTTGCAGCATGTGGGATCTAGTTCCCTGACCAGGCCCCTTGCATTGGGAGTGTGGAGTCTTAGCCACTGGACCACAGGGAAGTCCCTAAAATTCATTTTTAAGGTATTACCTCTTAATAAGGAAGAAAACGGGAAGGGGCTCTTCAGCAAAGGAAGCATTTCATCCCATTTCTGGGAAACTTAAAGTCCATAGTGGATAATTCACTCAAGAAGCGAAGTAGGTGGCAGAGGAGGAATCCTGACCTCCTAGAACCTTCTTGGCCATACCTTGGAGAGGGTCATGACTTGGAGACAGTAGACAAGGTAGAGGATGAAAGTGAGAAGTAAGAGATTAATTCAAAATCTGTATACAGAATGGTAAACGACACTCTGACACCTCCCCTTCCTCAGCGGACAGAATGGCCTACAACCAGGCTCTGAACCCTAGGCTAGAGAGGGAAGAAAGAAAGAGAGATGGCAGAGGGGAAGGGTCCAGAGGAGATGAGAAGAGGGTTGAGGGGCACGCTTCTCTAGGGAAAGTTTGTTGTCTAGGAAAACAGGAGCAGCAGAGGTTGTTGGTGGTACCCCAGTAAAGAAAGCTCCAGCATCCTGGCATTTCAGAAACCCACAGCACGATGGCCAGCTGCTACCCCCAGCCTTCATTCTCACTCCAACCAAAGCTTCCAGTGACTACCCATAAACACAGAGCCCCCACGGATACTTCTCTGGCCTTCATTCTCACATATGAACAACAACCAAGGATCCCCAGATTCGGGGGAAAGCCTGCAACATGAAAGAGAGCTGTAGAGAGCTAGATCCTCATCCATCATAGCCAGACGTCAGAAGATAATGTCTGAAGTTGATAAATCAAGGCAAAACAGTATAAGCACATTATTTAGATACACTTTAGATCTAAAAACAGAAACAGATAAAAGTGAACATCTCTCAGTAGCAGAACAAGGGGTAGGAGAGTGGGGCGGGAAGGACAGACAACTGTTGATTTTCATTATAAGCCCCTCGGTACTATCTGGTTTGATTTTTTTTAACTTTTAAAATATTCTGAAGAAAAGGTCACACTGTAGAGCTATTGCCATAAAAGGAATCATCAGAAGAATTCATTGCTATGTCATCTTAACGTTTTGTTCCTCGAGTTTTAATTTTTGTTCCTGATTTTTTTTTTAAAGCAATCAATGCAAATGGAGATTCTCTAGCAGTTAGTTCCTCTGTGTCCATATTAGGTAGTATGTTACCTTATGTTGTAGGGAACTGTTATAGAGAAGGAACCAGATTACATTTCCCCTAAGTAATTTAATGGAGGGTGTTCTTTTTTGTTTGTCAATTAAACAAGGAGAACTAAGAAATTAAGACCTAAAGAATCAGGTCATGGGCTTCCCTGGTGGCGCAGTGGTTGGGAGTCCGCCTGCCAATGCAGGGGACATGGGTTCGTGCCCCAGTCCGGGAAGATCCCACATGCCGCGGAGTGGCTGGGCCCGTGAGCCATGGCCGCTGAGCCTGCGCATCCGGAGCCTGTGCTCTGCAATAGGAGAGGCCCCAACAATGAGAGGCCCGCGTACCGCAAAAAAAAAAAAAAGAATCAGGTCAGAGTCTCCCATTACCCCCAATATTTCTTGAGCACATACTATGTGTCAAAGTTCTAGATGCTGGAGATGCAGCAGTGAACAGGACGGACAAGGTACTATCCTGGAACTAACATTCTCGTGGGAGATGGAGGACAAACTATAGACAAAGAAACAAATAAATAAGTGGGGGCAGCATTCGTGTCAAGAGCTACACAGAGGATTGAAATGGTTTGGTGATAGAGAGTGGTTGAGGAGGTACCTTCGTGTAGATGATTAGGGATGGCCTATTTGAGGGATGAAGTTTGAATGAAAAGATGGAGCCAACCTGTAAAGACTGGGGGCTTGGGGGGTGAGGGCAGCATTCCAAGGAGAAACACTCTAGGTGGGAGGGGAAAAACTTTAATATGACATGTATATGTGTTCTAAGAACAAAAAGAAGGCCATTATGGACGACCTTGGTATGTAAGCGGGGATGAGAAGAAATCATTTGCTTGATACTTGATGAGAAGAAATAATGGGATGAGGTAGGAAATGCAGGAACCAGATCATGCTGGGGTTTTAAGCCATAGTAAGGAATTTGGATTTTATTGTAAGCATAACAGAAAGCCTTTGAAGACATTTAAGAAGGAGAGGGACTTGATCTGATCTAGGTTTTCATACCACTTCCTACCTGGGATGGTTGGAAGCCAGTTATTTCATGTCTTTAGTTATCAAGCAAATAAGGAAGGTTACAGTGAAATCAAATCAAGTTAGCACAACCTCTTTTAGGAAGACAAGTTTTCATTCATTCATTCAAAACTATTTATTGAGCATTTGCTATCTGCCCAGAACTATGCCAGGAGTCAGAGGTATACAAGTCCTCGTCAAACGGAGACTGTGTGGAAGACTGGCATGGAAGAATAGCATTGAATCAAATACTGGGCGAGGATGAGATTTGAGATGAGAAACTGCAAGATTTTCTTTCTTTGAGAATGTTGTCAGGCCATCTGGATTTTATAGGAACCAAGGAGGGACATCTTCCTTCTCCTGATCTCAAGAAGTGGGGTAAGCTGGCAAAGATGGCTTCCCTCTGTCCAGGCCCTTTGATATGGCCTCCTGACCTGACTCTGGACTAGCCTAGTGACTTGCTCTGGCTGATGGAACAATAGCAAGCATAACCGAAACGAAGACTTGAAATGCACTTACTTGCTCTCTTTTGCTGCTCTTGGGAACTTTGCAACTACCACCGTGTGGATAAACCCAGACCAGCTTGCTGGACAGTAAGAAACATGAGACCAAGTGTTCTTTACTGCTTCAGATGACTACAGCTAACCACCAAACGGGAGTGTGAGGCCATCCTAGGCTATCCATCCCCAGCCAAGCTAGTCCAGACCAGACAATTAGCTCAGCCTACCCATAGAATAGGGAGAAAGAATACTGTTATTCTAAGGCAGTTCTCTTTAGGAGTAGTTTGTTACACAGCAAAAGCTAACTGATACAAGAATACAGAAAAATCAATGTATTTCTCACAAAGGAAAGATCTTCAGGTCGCATACTTCAGGCTAAGGGCTGGCCCCTTCTTATCAATGACTTCTGAATAGCGTTCATCTTTTTCTGCCTAATATCTCATACATCTGTTGATTCTCCCTTTAGACATTCACCTACCTTAGGGGAAGAAAAAATAATGGCCCTGGTCAAGATGACAACTGACCGTATCAGAGATGCGCACAAAGGGATCTGAACAGGTAACAATGAAACCCAAATTAAGCGTGTGGTGACAAAGTCAAGGTGGTTGCACTGCAAATTCAGGGTGGGATCGGCAAGAGTATAACAAGGGAGATACCAGGGGGAAAAACACTCTGAGAAGCTTTGCTCTGAACTCTGCCCTATCCAAGAACTCTTCACCCAGCCAAGGGATCTAAAACTCAATGGAGAGTCCATGAGCTCAGTAAGAAAGAGTTTACAGCTTCCTTCCTCAAAAGACTCCAAGATAAACAAAATAAACACCAGTTGGTCTCAGCTGGTCGCATGCTGGCCTGCCTGGAGGAGAGGGATGCCAGAGATAGCTTCTTGAGGTTGCTTCCAGCCATGCATTTCTAGGAAATAGACAATTATGAAAAACATGGATTTTATTATCGTGACATCGCTAAGGTCTCTGCATAAAGCCTATATTTAAAAATATAAACATATAAGTGAAAAAAATGTCAGGGGAATAAATATTTGTCTTAAAAGAGACCATCTGTTTCAAATTTTTATTTAAAAAAAAACCCAACATGTGTTTTATTTTAAATTTGTATGTATGTTGTTATCCTTGGGTTAAGTATTAGGTAAATAGACAGAAGCATTGAGAATCCATTTTCCAGCAAATTTTGGTTAGAAATCCTTGCACACGTGACACAGGAGATAATTTGGGGGCTAATTGGAGCTTTGTGGGCAGCCAACTCCTTGCAGCCCTCTCCCCGACTCGGTCCCTGTGTGATGGGGATGAGGACTTCCCTGGCACTGGTGTTTGCTCTGAACAAGATGGCATTTTACACCTCAGCCAACACAATACAGCACAGGCTGCTCCCAGGCCAGCCAGCTCTGAACTGCAGGTGTGACCAGCACGGCAGAACCACAGAACCCACTTTTGTGTGGGCCTGAGATGCAGCCTCAAAGCTCAGTCAATTTTTTTAACATGTTACTTTTTTATATTAAAAGGAGTAAAGAGTGCAAATACAAGCCTCGGAGTATGAAGAAATGGTTGCACCACATATAATGGCTGAAGAAATAGTATTCACAACATCTAAAGAATTCCTATACATCAATGAGAAAGATGTAAAATCCAGTAGAAAATATGCAAAAAACTTGAACAAGTAATTCATTTGCAGCAACATGGATGGACCGAGAGATTATCATACTGAGTGAAGTAAGTCAGACAGAGAAAGACAAATACCATATGATATCACTTATATGTGGAATCTAAAAAAAAATGATACAAATGAACTTATTTTGAAAACAGAAAGACTCACAGATTTCAAAAACAAACTGATGGTTACCAAAGGGAAAAGGTGGGGGGGAGGGATAAATTAGGAGTCTGGGATTAACATATACACACTACTATGTATAAAATAGATAATCAACAAGGACCTACTGTATAGCACAGTGAACTCTACTCAAAGCTGTCAATGTGAATGCAAAGCCTTTTTGGTAGCTGTTACCGGGCTCGCTGGGGTGAGGTTAGGGTGTCAAAAATAGCTTTGTGGGCTTCCCTGGTGGCGCAGTGGTTGAGAGTCCGCCTGCCGATTCAGGGGACACGGGTTTGTGCCCCGGTCTGGGAAGATCCCACATGCCGCGGAGCGGCTGGGCCCGTGAGCCATGGCCACTGAGCCTGCGCATCCGGAGCCTGTGCTCTGCAACGGGAGAGGCCACAACAGTGAGAGGCCCACGTACTGCAAAAAATAAAAAAATAAAAAATAAATAAATAATAGCTTTGCAAAGATGATTGTGACCTGGTCTTGATGGATGAATAGGGGAGAAGAATGGGAGAGAGGTCATTTCAGAAAGGGGGGACAGCAGGGAATCTCTAAAGGGGTCTGGTATATTTTGAGAAATGGCATCAATTTGGGGCAGCTGCAGAGGAGGAATGGCTGGAGATGAAGCTCCAGTAGTGGTGCTGGAAACAGTGGACAACTTTCACTTTTTGTCTGCTCATCCTTTCCTGTTAGGAACTGCCCCTCCCCCCATTCATTCCAGGTGATTCTCATAGGGCTGTCAAGCTCTCCATTCAGAACATGCCACCCACCCCTGGACACAGCCATTGGCCCAAGGGTGGTCACATGACCCAATTAGAGCCAAACATTTGGTTTGGTTTGCAGGGGGACTGATCCCTATGATCCCTACTGATCCCTAGCTTTCACAGAGAAAGCTCTGTGAAAAAGAGCTTTCTCCTTCCTCCTAAGATTATGGGCTGAAAGGACCCAGTAAGGCCTCCTTCTCTTTCCCATGTTATGGAGAGTTTTTGTTTGCGAATTAAGACCAGTAGAGTGAAAAGCAGAAAAGAAAGAAAGAAAGATGATTGACATTATTTGAGCTCCTGGGTCTAACTACACCTAACAAGGGTGTTTCCATTTTTACTAAAAATGGTCAGAGTTGGGTTTCTGTCTCTTGCAACTAAGAAATTATTGGCTAGTACAGTTGAAGTTGGAAGCCAAAATTAAACTTGCAACAAGAAGCAGACAGCCCTACCTACCTGATAAAGGCAAGAGCCCAGTGGTTCCCCGTGCTAGAGAGCTAGCTTCCCACCAAAATACATGCTCCCACTGCATCGCATAGGGTTGTTACTGGAAAATGGATGCCCAGCTACGGATTACATTTCCTGGCTCCCACTCCCTGGCTTGCATCTAGATGTAGTAAAATATGAATTCTCACCAGTGGAATATGAGCAGAAGTGATATGAATCATTTCCAGAACAAGGCTTTAAAAGCAGACCTGCCTTCTACACTCTCTTTCACTGTTCTGCCTGGATGGGGATGGCGATGAGATGCCTTGGAGAATGATGGCACCACAACATGGAAGGAGCCTGTGTCCCTGAAACACTGCACTGAGAACAGTCACCACCAACAAGGAGGTCTGGTCTGAACAGCTAATGATAGCAAGAAATAAACTCCTTCTGAGTTGGAGCCATTATGCAGTTTGGAGAGCTAGCTGTTATAGCAGCTGGGATTACCCTAATTATTACATCTCCTTCAATATTCTGGAAGTTTTGCAACCCCCAAAGTCTGCCGCCTATGGTTTTGCTCTCCAAGGCCAGAATTACTCAGATTAGTGACACCTGCTGGTGAAATCCACCGTCACAGAATCTGTTCGTTTCATGAATTTATGGAGAACCTACTACATACCAGGCGGTGTACTAGCTGTTTAAGCCTACAATGGTAAATTAGATATGCCAATAGTTCATTAATTCTAAGTCATAACCAATTATGAGACATACCATTACTGTATGTACCACTAAAAAAAAAAGTATGTACCACAGAAAAAATATATTGCCAATGAAACTATGACATGCCATCAAAAGCTAGCCTAATTTCAGAAATGTAAAAACTTGGGGGGTGGAAATGTGTATCTTAAAACTGATGAAACACAGCATTTCTTACCTTCAAGAAGCTGAAGATCTTATGAGAGAGCAGATAAGCAAATAAATATGTTCCATACAATATAAATGTATTAACAGGTAGGTAGACTGTTCAGCTGGAATCCAGAAAAAGAAGTAATTGACGTTAACCATAGAAATGGGGAAATCTTCACAAAGGTGACACTGGAGCCGAGTCTTGAAAGAGGAAAGGGGGAAATTTTTGCCAGGAGAGTCTCCCCTGGGCTACTGGGGCCAGCAGGTCTTTTAGATGCCTTCTCCAAACCTTCAGAGAGGCTTTCATGAATCTCCAGAGACTATGTAGAATCTCAAAATACTGTAGCAGTAAATTCCAACCAGACAGCTTCACTTTCTGGATAAATGGAGGCTAATCTTTCAGGTGCCAAGGCATAATTTTAACTGGATATTTTTAGTGGAAAACCTTCCAAAATGTACCATAGTAAACCTTTGGCATCTGAAAGAGGTACATCAGGGGGTCTTGGTGAATCTCCAAATTCACAAATGCAGCTAAGCCTGGACAGACTCCTGGCTTGCTCAGGAATCACATTTAGATGGAAAGCCACAGGTATCCTATGTGCAGCCTGGAAGCACACACCACCCTCCCTTTCCACTTACTCTACAGTTTTGCCTCTCGCTTGATGAGCAATTATATGTAACTGGTATATTGACCACGCATGACTTATGATGTAATCAAAGCACAATTTTATTTTCATCTCTCATTATCCCTTTAAACCTGACTCCATGTGGGCAGTCTTCCTCTACCACAAAATAAAAACTCCTTGTAGGTCCACTACTTTTTAGTTCAGTCTTAGGTTGTTGACACACTAAGTCACTCACTAAGTGACTGACACAGTCCTGATTCAGTAAGTTGAATGCCCATTTATGTATAAAGATTAAACTTGATTTAAGAGCAAAAGAACTTCCCTGGTGGCACAGTGGTTAAGAATCTGCCTGCCATTGCTGGGGACACAGATTCAAGCCCTGGTCCGAGGAGATCCCACAGGCCGCAGAGCAACTAAGCCCGTGGGCCACAACTACTGAGCCTGTGATCTCAAGCCCGCGAGCCACAACTACTGAAGCCCGAGCACCTAGAGCCCATGCTCTGCAGCAAGAGAAGCCACCGCAATGAGAAGCCTGTGCACCGCAATGAAGAGTGGCCCCCACTTGCCACAACTAGAAGAAAGCCCACGTGCAGCAATGAGACCCAACGCAGCCAAAAATAAAATAAATAAATTTATTTTTTTAAAAAAAGAGCATGCCTTCCTCCCTCCCCCAGCTCCACTTTGCTTTAGGCTGAAAGTTTTTGGTGGGAAGAGGAGGGAGTGGTTAGTCTCTCTAGCTGTCTTGTGTGTCTTTCACCAACACACGCACACACACACGCACACGCACTGCGCAGAGAGAGTCAGAGCACTGCAACAGCTCCCTCCAGAGAAACCTCTTTGCTCATCTATTCTCCCTCTCCACTGCCTCAACCATTTTACATTCTGAAGGGGGACAAGGTAATGTCACCAATTCCATTTCCTCTGTACATTCTGCAAGTGGTGATCTAACTATGTAAGTTCACATCTGTTTTACCTTGAAGTCTCCGTCAAATTTTTATTTTTAACATGCTATAGGATGTATCATCGTTATGGACTGACTATGTCCCCTCCAGATTCATACGTTGAAGCCCTAACCCCCAATGTGATGGTATTTGGAGGTGGGGCCTTTGAGAGATAATTAGGATTAGATGAGGTCATGAGGGTGGAGCCACCATGATGGAATTAGTGCCCTTATTAGAAAGGTTCTTAATCTCTGTCTCTGTCTCTCTCTGTCATTATCAATCCCTCCACTATGTGAGGACACAGCAAGAAGGTAGCCATCTGCAAGCCAGGAAGAGAGTTCTCACCAGAACCCAACCATGCTGGCATCCTGATCTTAGACTTCCAGCCTCCAGAGATAGAAAGAATAAATTAATTTCTTTTGCTTAAGCCACCCAGTCTGTGGTATTTTGTTATGGCAGCCCGGGCTGACTAACACAGTTGCTAACCAGAGCACTCACTGAAATAAGTTTTATAGATAGCTTTCTCTAGTTTCTGTGTTGGGCACATAGTGGGCACTCAAAAGTTATTTGTTAAATGAATGAATGAGTGAAGGTATAGCAAAATGACAGAATCACTCACTTCAAGTGTCCAAGCCACTACAGAATGCAACATTCCATTCTCTGTGTGTTATTTTGTTTTTTAAATATGCAAGTAATACATGAGTACATTCTTGTGTGTGTGTGTGTGTTAAACAACATACAAGTAAGTAGAGAAAAAAACAAAGTTCCCTTTCACCCATCTCCTCCCTAGTTCATCACGCTTCCCTACTGAGAGAGCGTGCACACACACACACACACACACACACACACACACACACAATTGGTATGACCTGAGACCTGTTCCTTACAGACCTCGTGCCTGGAGACCTGTATTACATGGTATTGTGCCATGTGTGCAGTGATGCAACTTGCACTTTCTCATATCTAGCAGACCTCTCTATGCCAGTAAATTCCTTATCCTTTTAAGTGCTACATTATATTCCATAGCAGAGATATACCTATGAACAAGCATTTCAGGTGTTTCTAAATTTTTCCTCATATCATGTTGAAAAATATTTCTCTTCACCTGCCTCTTTGGGCACGTGCGCAAGTGCTTACCTGGGTTAGATGATTTGTGTATTGAAAGTTTTGTCTGCCTCTGCCACATTGCTGCCCTAAGGGCAGAATTTATATTCCACTCCACCAAGAATTTCCCCCATCCTGCCAACACAGAAAATTTAAACCCTCTCAAATTTTTACTAATCTGATATTAGGAAACCATTTCACTGACAACATTTAGCTCTCTGATTACTAGTCAATTTTGTGGTCTTTTTTATTTTTACTATAACTTGCCTATTCCTATGTTGTATCCATTTTTCTACTGGGTTGTTTGCTTTTTAATTGTTATTTTATAGAAACTGTATTTTGTGGTTTTTAATCCTTTGTCTCTCACATACGTTACAAACACTCTCTCCGAGGCTGTCATTTGTCTCTTGATTTTGTTTACAGTCTCTTTTTTTGTCCAAAGTTGTTATGTTTATGCAAATATAATAAATTTCTCCTTTGTGGCATCCTTTGTCACTTCTAAGATTCATTAAATATTAATTTATATTTTCTTCAGATATTTTGAAGATTTTTTGTGTTGTTTTGTTTTGGGGGGTAGTTTAGCTCTTTATTCCATCTAGAATAAATTTTTGTGTATGGGGAAAAAAGGGGAGCTATTTTTTCCCTAAACTTTTGATGGTCTCAATCTCATTTATTGAGTATCCTTTCTCCCATTTATTGGCAATGCCACATTTATCATGTACTAAATTACCATCCGTGTGTGTGTGTGTGTGTGTGTGTATGAGTGATATTTCACTCTAACGTATCCAAAATGTCTCTTTTCTTAAACTTCTTCAGTTCTTTCACTAGCAACAGGAGTTGGCTTTTAGAGAGAATCTATTTCTCATGTATACATATATTAATACATAGAAGATTATTTTCACTTCCATGATGGAAAACAGAATGCAAATGCTGGAGACCATTAATAAAAGGTTCTCTCTCTACCTGAGATTTGCACTGTCAGCAGATCAAGTGCATATTTCAGCAAATATATTCTTACACTTTAGGGAACATGCAAGCATCGGGCACAGCTATTCCATCCACTGGAATACTCAGTCACCATTACAGTCTATCCCTAGAGCATATTAGATGATGTGTGACTGCTGTTGACCTGGAGTGGACCCTGGCCTAGACTGCTACTTAGAGCTTGGACTGTTGATATCCATCTAGAACAGTTCTGGATGATGGTATCTATGTCAGTGGGATTCAATGTCTGCTGTGAAAACTGGCCAGACAAGCACACTGGAGGGATATATTCTGGAATCATTTCTTTCTAGCTTATTTCCTAAAGATCCTTTGGGTGTCCTGGATGCCAATCCCAACATCCCCGCCCCCACGCAGAGCAAAAAGACAGAGATTCTTGTATACCGAGATGACATTTTATTATCTCAAATTAGAGGTGACCCGAAAATAAATTTGCCATGCCAGCCAATTATTTTCAGAAAGAAAGCCCACAAATCAATGGTCCTAAAACTAAATATGTTATCTCTCAGGGGCATTCCACATTTGAACCGATTTATAAATAACAATCCAGTACAAGTTACTTCATTTAGTTACCTTGGCACTAATGGAAAGTTTTTTCTTGGATAGGGTCCTGACAGTAGCATTGCCCAAAGCCAGGCATTCTCTGGTGCTTTGCCAAGGTTTTATTTGGCAGTGGCAAGTGTCTGGTTATACCAATCTTAAACATTCTTGGCCATGGGCACTACTTCAGCCACGTTAATTGAAGGAGGCTTTGGGGCCCTGGTCTGCTCATTCATTTATGCCCTGGAATGGGCTCAAGGCAACTTCAGGAGAGAGTTCTGATCTTGCTGGTGGGCAATGATGGGAGGGCTCAGCTTTCCAAAGGGATGCCAACCTCATCCAAGCTCAACTGTCAGTCAAGATGTGGATAGGAACTCAGAGGGCATAAAAAGCAATGCCCTGGGCTGCCCTGGTGGCGCAGTCGTTGAGAGTCCGCCTGCCGATGCAGGGGACATGGGTTCGTGCCCCGGTCCGGGAAGATCCCACATGCCGCGGAGCGGCTGGGCCCGTGAGCCATGGCCGCTGAGCCTGCGCATCCGGAGCCTGTGCTCCGCAACAGGAGAGGCCACAGCAGTGAGAGGCCCGCGTACCGCAAAAAAAAAAAAAAAAAAAAAAAAAAAAAAAAAAAAGCAATACCCTTCAGGTCTAGCTAGGAAGTACAATTTGAATGCCATACCACTAAATATTTACTTAAAATCCCTGCTGAGAAATAACACTATTCACAGAGGATTGCTTGAAGGATAAGCAGTTCATCCACTCTTCCAGATTTCCTAACACCAATCCCTGGATCCCACCAGAGCAACTGAAACACAGATGCCTGGAATGCATCACCTTGGCCCCGGCAGAACTGCTTTTGCTGAACTATTTTTGGTGTGATTCCATCAGCATTTTTTAATATAATTACAAGAAACAGTCCCATGAAAAGCATTATTATGTTTGGGGTAAGAAGGCTGTTGAAGACATTGTTCGCTACATCACACAGTGTTTGCGTTATTAAGTAGCCTCAGGGTTAACTCTGTCTGAATTTAGTACCAAAAATAGTAGTGCTTCTCCCAGGCGATTGGTTTACTTATCCGTGGCATGATTTTTCTAGAGAGTACTGTGAGGTACACTAGAGCAAAGGCAGTTGATTGGTGTTCCATGAAAAAGGGATTCCATAGTCAAAAAAAAAAAAAAAAAAAGTAAAAATCTCCAACGCAAATCTAGTTTTGTGTGTCTGTTTGTTTGTTTTTAAGGCAGGACTTCTCGTCACTAATGTGCTAATGTGCATTACACATATAATGTTAAGATATAACATTTATGTACTTGGTGACTGGGGATGATCATAACAGGCCAGTCCTTGTTTTGGGTCCTAACCATAGAGCTGATATGGATATTTACATGCAGAAATTGCCTTCTCTTCTTTACCTGAGACTTCTGATTGCACTGCCCAGCTCTCTGCAGCCTGATATTGAGTCCTTAGAGGTCCTGAAGTGTGACATGATGACTGGTGTGTCTCCTCTCTTGCGCCTTCTCCCCTCCACCTCCACCACCTGGCTCGACCCCCATACAGGCACCCAGACAGAGCAATATCAGCATCTTTAGCCACTCTGCTCCTGACCCATGGACAGCTGTTCCTCTCCATTCTTGCCAACTGGTTTTGCTCCCATCTTCTAAAAGGTCTGCTCCTGCCCCAGTCTCCAGTGCTCTGACTTCTCAGGGTGTCTCCATTTCTTTCTTTTCTCTTTTGTCACCCAGTTATTCTTGGCAAATTTCGCAAGACTTTGAGGGAAAATGCTGGCATTTGCAGACATCATGAGGTACTCAAGATTCTGCTTTCTTTTCATGCAAGGAATAGACTAATCAAGGGGTATAATTTCCTCTTGGAATATTTATCTTTTTAAAAAATTTTGCTCTTTGGTTATTGGAGCTCCCAAACTTCCATTTTGCAAACAAGGTTGTTTTTTTCATCATCACCTCCACCATCCCACCAATCTTCTGGGTCCAAGGCTAAGGGAATGCCTTAAGGTTCTAGAAAACTGCATTCTGATTATGGCAGAAACTACTGCATATCAATTCCCCTCTTCCTTAGCAGTAGATGCCTCAACTTTTAGCTGGCATCTAGCCATCCAGAATAAATACTACATTTCCCAGCCACTTTTACAACTAGAAGTAAACATGTGACTAAATTCCAGTCAGTGAGACATAAATGGAACTGGCATTTATAACTGCTGGGAAGTATCCTTAAAGGATTGCCTTTCTTAATCTATCTCTTCTTCCTGATGGTGGGAGTGTGATGAGATGGCTGGAGCTCTTGTAGCTATCTTAAACTGTGAGGAAGCACACCAAGAATGACAGAGCAGCAAAATGCAAGGAGTCTTAGTCCTTGAGGATTGTAGACCCACCATGCAGCCCTAGATTTCCTAACTCTGGATCCTCTTATGTGAGTGAGAAATATTTTCCTAGTTTAAGCCTCTATTTTGGGGGGACGGGGTGTTTGTGACTCACAGCCATACTTTGTATGGCTAATTAAAACACTTGCTACCTAGAGTTTTTCTGGAACAGGAAAGAGCCTAGCTCTCCTAGTCTAAGGTTGAAGGGACCCTATAGAGGGAACTTTCCAGCAGTCAAAAACAGAGAGTGCAGAACAGAGAGTGAGAAGTAAAGCCACCAGGTCCACAGGGCTAACTGACAAGAGATGTACATGCTGGAGGAGTCTGCTCCTCCAAGCAGTTTTGAATCAGTACCATCAGGATTACCTGGGAGTCTGTTATGCACAGTCTCAGGCCCGCCCCGGACCTACTGAATCAGAATCTTCATTTTAACAAGTTCCCCAAGTGATTCATACATACTTTGAAATGTGAGAAACATGGCCTTATGGAGGGCTTTAACATCACAGACGGAAGTCAAGGCCACAGTTCCTGTTTATCACAAGGAGTTGGAACTAGGAAGAAATTATTTTGGAAAGTATGATCCCATCAGAAAAACTCCTGCTAGTCAGCAGAGAAACTGGCTGGCCACCCCAGGGTGTGGATAAGAAAAAAGAAAAAGAGTTAATGAAAGAAACTGGAGCACTTAGCCTGTATGTGCTAGTATAAAACCCAAATTCTCACACTTCTTACTAGGAAAAAAAGCCCAAAGCCAATAAAATGAAGTAAAACTGATTTAGAAAAAAGAATCCTATAATGAAGAAACTACACCAGTGGGGTGTCTCCAAATACTAGAGAATATATAGGACTCAGAGGAAGATAATTCCTGCTGAAGATGAGACAAAACTTACAAAGCACACAAAGAAATGCAAAACCACAAGTGTCAGCAAAAATTACAAGTGAGAGGAATCATTCCCAAGGAATTGCCAACTGAGCTTTCCGAAAAGGAATCTTAAATAAGTTTGTCTAAAACGTTTTAAAACTAGAAGAACATAATCTATACAGCAAGTGCAGACGTTATGAGAAAAGAAGAATTGGTTTGAAAAAGAACTAAAATAAAGTTCTAAAATTGAAAAGTATAATCATCCAAATTGAAAAACAGACAACAACTTCAACAGGCTGGTTCAATAGTCCATGGACAGAGCCATGAAGGAAACTGGCGACTTGAAAAACAGATCTAAGAAAAATCATCTAGAACACAACATAAAGAAAAGGACATTTTATTAAATATGTGAAAGAAAAAATGTATGAAAAAGAAATTGAGAACCATGGAGAGTATGTTTCAATATTTCTGTATCTATCTGTCAGTAAGTGCTACAGAAATCCAGGCAACAGAGAAGAGGGTGAGAGGTAATATTTGCAGAGATGATGGCTAAGGAATTTCCAGATTTGAAGAAAGGTTCTAAGCCTTGGCTTGGAAAACACATAGAATAAGTAAAAACAAATACACATTTAGCCACATGATAGTGAAACCACAGAACATCTAAGGAAAAAATAATATTTTCAAAGATACTAGAGAAGAGAGGAAGATTATCTTCAAAGAAATGTCTACCAGATTGATATCACCCTTCTTACTGGCAACAATAGCTGCCAGAAGATGAGGGAATAATATCTTAAAAGTGCTAAGTAGGGGGAAAAAAGTCCATCTGCCGTTCTGTACTCAGTTGACCCACATCTGAGATGGGGGAAAAAGAAAAGATATTTTCAGAAAAAATTGAGTTAACTAAACACAGATCTTCTTTGAATAACTACTAAAGGATTACTTCAGAAAAATGAAGAGAGATGGGATTGCAAGAAACAGTTGTGTGCAAAAATGCATATATATATATATATATATATATATATATACACACACACACACACACACTGGTAAGTCTAGATGGTGTAGATTCTAAAAATAATAATAATGACAAATGGTGAGCAAAAACATGACAGAACTAAATACTAGACCAAGGTAACACGGAAGATGGGAGCAAAGTTAAAGCATGCTGAGTTCTGTAGTTCTGTGTCTTTTCTAGGAAGAGAACAGAGATATCAATTAATTTAAAATTTGCTCCCAAAATATGAAGTATAGATGTTAAGTATGTTAGGGACAAAAAAACCCCCAAACAATCCAATCAAAAAATGGGCAGAAGATCTAAATAGACATTTCTCCAAAGAAGACATACAGATGGCCAAAAAGCACATGAAAAGATGCTCAACATTACTAATTATTAGAAAAATGCAAATCAAAATTACAATGAGGTATCTGATGATGGTCAGAATGGCCATCATCAAAAAGTCTACAAACAAATACTGGAGAAAAAGGGAACCCCCCTACACTGTTGGTGGGAATGTAAATTGGTACAACCACTATGAAGAACAGTATGGAGGTTCCTTAAAAAACTGAAAATAGAGTTACCATATGATCCAGCAATCCTACTACTGGGCATATACCCTGAGAAAACCATAATTCAAAAAGATACATGTGCCCCAGTGTTCACTGCAGCACTATTTACAATAGCCAAGACACAGAAGCAACCTAAATGTACATCAACAGCAGAATGCATAAAGAAGATGTGGTACATATATACAACAGAATATTACTCAACCATAAAAAAGAATGAAAGAATGCCATTTGTAGCAACATGGATGGACATAGAGATTAACATACTAAGTGAAGTCAGACAGAGAAAGACAAATATCATATGATATCACTTATATGGAATCTAAAAAGATGATACAAATAAACTTATTTATAAAACAGAAACAGACTCACAGACTTTGAAAACAAACTTATGTTACCAAAGGGGAAAGGTGGTGGGGAGGGATAAATTAGGAGTTTGGGATTAACATATACACACTACTATATATAAAATAGATAATCAACAAGGACCTGCTGTATAGTTCAAGAAACTCTACTCAATATTCTGTAACTATGTGGGAAAAGAATCTGAAAAAGAATGGATATATGTATATGTATAACTGAATCACTTCGCTGTGCAGCTGAAACTAACACAACATTGTAAATCAACTATACCCCAATATAAAATTAAAATTAAATTTAAAAAAAAAGAGTGTTAGGGAAACTACAAAGAGAATAAAAATACAATGTATAATTTCCAAAATGAAAGGGACAGGGGAAGAAATACAAAATCTCAAATGTATACATACCCATAAGGTAAGTGTAAAAATCATGGGCTGAAGGGATGCACAGCGATATCAGGACAGAGGTTGCCAAAAGATGGGATTGGAAAGCGGTTCAATGAACATTTTAGCATTGTCAGTAACTTTTTTTCTTCTACTGAAAAATAAAATCAAGGCAAGTATTCAAAGCAAAATGTTAACTTTCACTTAAATTTAGCAGTGAGATGCCGTTGTATTTTTTTCTAATATTTTTCTGTAATTTAAATTTTTTTCAGTTAAAAATCTTTTAAAAGGGAGGAGATACAAATCCACAAGAATTGTATGTTTGCTAGAGGGTGGTGGAGGAGGGAAGAGAGAGCAGGCCTCTCTCTGTTCCATCGCCCGTGCTGGGCTGGAAGAATGGTGTCCAGTGGGAAGCATACAGATGTTGCATGGAGGGGAGAGACTTGAAGGGCAGGGCTGCTGGTGTAGGACTCCCAGGCCCTGTCTCGATCACACCTTGGTCTTTGCAACTGGTTGCTTTTATACCCAGCTTTCTATGACAGCTTGTGTTCACCCTATATGAAGCCATCCAGCCCCACAGCCTTACCTCAGGCATAAGCAGATGGTATTCAGGGACCCCAAGGGCACATTCAGGTACAGCAAACTCATTAGGAGGCAAGAATTTGTTGGTGTGAATGGAAGATGGGTCAGAGCAAGCAGCCTATACTACATGCCACACACACCTTTATATAAATTATTTCATTTCGTTAGAGCCTCGTAAACAGCTCTTTAAGATGAGTATTATTGTTTTCGTCGAGATCACTATTTTGCCTGTGGCTTCTCACCCTGAAAATTGCAGAGTTGGATCTGAAAAAATAAAATCAGTATCTCTTGGAGAGGGAAGGGAAGAGCCCTCATTCTCCCACCTCCTCTCACTAAGGCCCCCAACACTGCTGGTAAAACTTAGCCATTTTCCCTCTGTCCCCCCAGTCCCCCTGTCCTCTACCCTTGCTCCCAAGAGACTTCCTGCCACCCACACCCATCTGGCTTGCCAGCCTGAGTCTTCAGGTGGGGTTGCATAACTCTGCCCTGGCTGGGCCACTGGCCCTTCACCAGCTGGATTCACCTATAGCCACTGAGCAGCCAATGCCAACTTACAATCTACCCAGGCTAGGAGTAGTAAGGGGCAGGAGGGAGGGGGCTCTATTTATCTCTACAGAGTAAAAGCAAGTATCAGTACAACCAAGAGATGGGAACTAACGTTTGTGGCCTGCATGCTTTGTGCATTGAGCTGGCTGATTTGCACATATTTTCTCATTTAATCTTCCCAACAAGCCTACAAATTATTATTAACCCTGCTTTAGATGTGGAAAGGGAACCTCAGAGAGGATAAGTGACCTCCCTGAATTTATGAGTTGTTTCTCTTGTGGAAAGAGACTGAGAGATGCAGCCTCCAGGATCCTGAACACATGACTCATAGCCTCCTAGAGCCGCCCCCAGGAAGTTCTCCAAGGGTTACAGATGCCCCAGGATGATGGTGATGATGGCGATGATAATAGTAATATAACAACAATGTAACAGAAACATTTACTGAGTACTGAACACATACCATGTACTTTATATACATTATATCATGTTAACATACATAATAAATCTCAGAGATATGTACATTAATGACCCTCATTTCACAGTCAAGAAAACTGAAGGCTTATAAAGGTTAAGAGATTTCCCACATTGGAGTCTATAAAATAATGGAGGTTGGATTTCAACTCAGGTCATCTGACTCCAGAAACCAAATGCGACCACTGGATTAGTATGGTTAGGTCGTATGTGCCAGAAAAGTCTAATATAACAGTGACTTAAGCAAGACAGTTTATTTCTCTCTGAATTAAAAGAATGCTAGAAGCTGACAATACAAGGCTGTGTGGCATTTCCTCAATCTTCTGGATCCAGGTTATCACTCTGCCATGCTACAGTACATCCCTCATTCTCATGTTCTCAAGTGGCTGCCAGAGTTCCAGGCATCACATCTGCATTAGCAAGATGGAGAGAAAAGCACAGGTCAAATATGACCTGTCTTTTAAAGATGTTTCCTAAAAACCAACCATGCTAGGCATAGGAAAACTTTATTCTAGCTGGGCCTTTGGCCCAACACTCATCTTAGTGAGCTAGGTTGGACCAAGTATGAACCCAGTGCAGACAGGCGTAATGCCTGGATTAGGATGTAACAGGCCAGTGGCTTCTCTGTGGTCCTTTCCACAAGGCCTGTCTTGCCACAGCTGCTAAATAGCAAACAATGAGAGAAAATGCCCCTATCTCAGGGGCTCAGTAGATATTCTCAGTTGTGTCCTGCCCTTGGAAAAAGAGTGAGGAAGAACAGTGTTTAACTGTGTCTTTTGGCAAAGGCTGATTGACTTTTGGATATGAACGAGTATTGACCAACTCCAAATCCCACGTTGTTTGCACTGTAGCACCTCTTTTTCTTTTCTTTTTTTTAACCAACATTGTCCTCCAGTAGTTAGTCAAATAAATAAACGAGGCTCATAAGTTTTAGTGGCACAGACGTGTCTTTCAAAAGCTAGGGAATTGCTTCGAGGGTCCCTGCCACCCGAGCCAGAAGCCACCTTGGCACTACAGGGAGAGTGAGGGCTTTGAGTCACTCAGTGACAGAGGGAAGCCTATAGGATGGGACAGACAAGGATGACTTCAAGATGAGCCACAATTGGGCCTCACATGGGTGATGAGAAGAGGGAGACGACTCACTGGAGTCTTTCAACTTCGCTGACGTCTGCATTTTCCTATCAACTGTGTCCTTCCTGGTGAAGGCCCACCAGCCCACGGGATGGTGGCAACTTTTCACTCTCTAAGGGGCTTGCTTCCTCCTAATCCAAGACCTTCTCCTGGCGGAGACACTAAAACAGAATGTTTTGACCCCACTGCTTGACCCCACTGCTTGACCCCATGGGCATCTGTCCCCAAGAACATTTGAACTCACTCTCTGTAAAGATGTCCCTCAGGCTTCGTCTCCCTTCTCCCTCTGTGTGTCACTCTACATTCACCTTACATCATAGCCACCAGAGAAACCTTTGTATAAGAGAAACAATAATTGATAAATGTTCTGTAGTTAAAAAAAAAAAGAAGATGAAGAAGAAGAAACTGATTAATGAACCAACTCTTCCTGTAATATTTACGCAAAATTGAATTGATCCAGGTAGAAATAATTTCAGTAAAATAAAAATGGAATAATTTAGAAAGGGTTTCATGATGCCATGTACAGAAAATCAACTACAAAGGGAGAAAACATATCACCAGTTCCTCCAGAGGAAGCAAAACTTGTCCTAGCACTTAGTTCCAAAGTAAATTTCTCACGTGGATGTACCCATGTTCCGCTCTGGGGCTTCTTAGACCATTTGAAACCACTGACTTCTCTGTGAATCTCATTACATCTGTGAATCTACTTCCCAGAAAAAAAGCACATACACCCATGAAATCATATTCAATCTCTGGCAGTTCCCAGGCTCCAGAAGCTCATCCATGGATCCCAGGTTAGGAACCCCAGTCTACATTATGGGTGTGGCAGGGACACTTGCCTCGAACACTTTCCAGGTGAGGAGGAGGCAGAGGAGGGGGAGAGAGGGAGGATTTCCTACTGCCTGAGTGGGAGCTGCACTGGGAGATCCCCGAGATGTGGCTGGGTTGAAATATGGCACCATGTGCCTGTAAGCCTTAACCATTCAGAATGCAAAATTTATGAACTCTTCCAGTGGTTTCTTTTTGTACTTGTCTCCCTTCCCCCCACCTTTTAAAATGAAAGACCGTTTTAATATATTTAAGTAAAGCTCAGGGGTGGTGACAGAGAATGTTGTCTTAATTTAGATCTGGAGAGCAAGGGCATTCCTGCAGGCTTAGAGTTGGGGAATGTAAGACTGAGAAATTCAGAGCAGTAGTTCTGGGCTGGGGCAGGGTGACACTCAGAAGCCAAGACCTTCAATCCCTGCTCTTCCTGAGTTCATGAACCCCTAGTGTAGAGGAATGAGGGAGGGCTTTGACATCAGACAGACATGCATTTAAATGTCACTTTGTCACTAAGTCACTTACTGCCTGTATGGCTTGGGCAAGTCTTTATATCTAAGCCACGTGTTAAGTGTCTGACACATTGTAGATACCAAATAAGCAAAGATCAGACTTCCCTGGTGGCATAGTGGTTAAGAATCCACCTGCCAATGCAGGGGACACGGGTTCGAGCCCTGGTCCGGGAAGCTCCCACATGCCGCGGAGCAACTAAGCCCGTGTGCCACAGCTACTGAGCCTGTGCTCTAGAGCCCACGAGCCACAACTACTGAAGCCCGTGCACCTAGAGCCCGTGCTCCACAACAAGAGAAGATACCACAATGAGAAGCCCGTGCACTGCAATGAAGAGTAGCCCCCGCTCACCGCAACTAGAGAAAGCCCACACGCAGCAAGGAAGACCCAAGGCAGCCAATAAATAAATAAATAAATAAATAAATAAATAAATAGAATGACTAAAGAGTATTAAAGAAATAATAAAAAATAAGCAAAGGTGCCCTGAGAGAACTTAGATTTTAGTGGTGTGTCTTAGTCCGTTTGGGCTGCAATAACAAAAATACCACAGACTAGGTGGCTTGAAAATATTTACTTCTCACCATTCTGAAGGCCGGAATACCAATGTCAAGGCTCTGGCAGATTTGGTGTCTGGTGAGAGCTCGCTTCCTGGTTCATAGATGGCCATCTTCCTGCTCTGTCCTCACATGGTAGAAGGGGAAGGGAGCTCTCTGGGGCACTAATCTCATTTAAGAGGACTCTATCTCCATGACCTAATCATCTTCTAAAGGTCCACCTCCTAATACCATCACATTGGGGGTTAGGTCTCAATTTATGCATTTTGGGGGGACAAAATATTCAGTGCATACCATGGTATAATGCCCTCAGAGTCCAAGGGCAATAAAGAGGCAGAATGCCCATCACTGGGGTCCTGGAGAATGTGCTCTGAGATTCATTCAGGATGTTGGGGCCAGAGTAGAAATCTCAGCATTGCTCAAAAAGACCCAAAACCCAGCAGCACAGCCCAGAATCATTCCCTGGTGTGAGATTAGAGGCTGAAACGGAGGCCACCCTGTTGTGGAAAAGGATGAAAAGATTTTCAAATAGCAGTAAAAATGGAGCAGAGAACACCAAAGACAAGGCATAGTGCTTGGGGGAGAAGGGGGCAAGGCTGTTCTTGGCATTTGGAACGGAACAGTTGATGAGTCCCATCTCTACTGCCAGGAGTCAAACCGAGTCCTGCTTTGGCGTCCTGAAGACCTTTCCCACCTGCTTTTCCCATGCCCCATCTGACTATCCAGGAGCAGGCTTGGCTGGGTGTCCACACCCAGCAAGAATAACAACTGGCACCCAAGGTGAAATAGACCAGCCCAGACTTTTCCCCAGATGAGACAATTTCCAGAAAAGAAATCTGCCAAGAGACAAGAGCTACCAGGAGTGGGGAGGGCGGGGAATGGTATATTGGGGCCATGCGGGAAAAGTTGATTTCTGGTGTTGCCCACACACAAAGATAGCAGAGAAATCAAATGCATGAGGAAGGGGCATCGTCCTTCACAGTCCCCATCCTTGGGCATTTATTTGGTGTCTGTGTCCTCCGGAACCCAAAGGTGCTGGACTGATCAGCGCTGGTCTCCCTGTGAGGACCCATCCAGAAGGAAGGCTCTCCCTGGTCCCACCCCACCTCCTTCGGGCACCCTTCTAATCAAATTAGCCCTAGCGTCCAATCCAAAACGCAAGGAAAGGAAGTGCAAGCGAGGATTCCCAGAGATTCTCCAGGCTGATTCCATCCCCTGCCTACCCCAGCCCTCACCTCAGGCTTGCCCTCTCCTTGGCAGGGCTCAAGGCAGGCTTATTTCCCCCAAGGTTGTCACAGACCAATTTTCTAAACTGCATGAAAACAGAAAACAAACAGAAAACCAAATCCACCAACGCTTGAGTCTCAAGAAGAGCTTGGCAGGCAGGAGCAACGTGCTAACAATTTCATGCTGTTTTAAGAGTTTCTAACTAAGCAACATGTACCAACAACCAGATGTGCCCTGATACCGGGAGAAGAGAACATGGGCTTCTAGAGACACACAAGGATTTCTGTAAAACAGGAAAACACTCATCAGGAAATTTCCAAGCTTCCAAGCGTGCTGGGCCTGGGGTCGGTGGAAGATTGTCCCGTTCTGCTCACTCTGCAAACTCATTCACACAACGATTTATTCAGTCCTGCCACAGAATTTTGGTCAGTCCTCTGTGTTGAGCATTCAGGATACCAAGTAAAGGCTCATAGCCCGAGCAGGAGAAAAGCAAGGAAACAAACATAATAACAACGTAATATAATATGTTCTGAAATGGAGGAAAGAAGCCCAGGAAAAGAGGCCTTATTCAGTCCACGTGGGAATCAGTGTGCTTCCTAGAGAAGATCTGAGTCAATGTATTTCAACATTTATTTATGAAGCACGTATGTGCTGAGGACACAGGTAAGGAAAAAGTCAGGTAGACTTCCTGTCTTGTGGTATTTACTACAATTAGGGGAAGCAGCAATCATCCCAGAAGTGAATGAAAGCACGTTGGCTGTGCCTGCAGCAGGTGATTCCAGAGTACTTGGTACCTACTACATGCAGGATGCTGGTGCCGGCACCGCAGAGATGCACACCAGCCACAGGCAGCACAGCCTTTAAAGGAAGCCAGTGCCAGGAATTCCCTGGCGGTCCAGTGGTTAGGACTCCACACTTTCACTGCTGAGGGCCCGGGTTCGCTCCCTGGTTGGGGAACTAAGATCCCACAAGCTGTGTGTGGCCAAAAAAAGGAAGCCGGTGCCACCTCTTATTTATGGGTCTGTGGCTTGTGAATGGGCTTTAGTTTCCCAGTGGGATGAGGTCATCTTTGAGTCTGTCACCAGGGCCCCACCCAGCTCTAAGAAGGCCACAGTGTTCAGCAGAGGCCAGGGCCCTAGGCTCCAATCTGCCCCAGTAGGACCATCCCCATGGAGTGGGTTGGGGACTGACCCAAGACAGACAGACACATCCATCACGCTACCTTCAACTTCTATCCCATTAGCTTATCACCACCTGCTTGTTTGCTGTGCACAACACTTAATATTTTTATTAGTCCTGAAATTATTGTGAAATGACAGTTATTTTGCATTTGGGTTTAAACTAGTTAATGGGATAAACATCAACATACAAGTTATAACATGATTTTTGTAATACCCTATTTTGGGATTTCTTTTACCTTTAAAAAAAAAAAAAACAAAAAACAAAAACAGCTTCCTTTTTCTCAAAAAGGAAGGCCTGGGCCTTCCCTAGCCTGGGAGGTCACTCCAGGTCAGAAGCTCTCCTGTGCCCCAGGGGGTCCTTGCTCCCTGCAAAGTCCATTAGCTCAGGCTTAATGCCGTCCTAAAGCCGGTGGCCCTCTTTATTAGGGCTGTGTTTGTCACCTGGTAACTTGTTTATTGCACCAGCTCTAGGGTGGGGAGGGGAGGATGGGCGTGAAGGTCACAAGTAGGTGGGAATTGCACACCTCAGGCCAGAGCCTCCCCCTGGTCATTATTTTCCCAGAATGACCTCTGGGGATGGGGAGTACCCAGCCCTCCCTGAGCTAACACATGACAAGCCAGCACAAAGGAACTGCAAACAGGCCCCTAATTAATGGGTTTGCTTAGAGCTGTTCCTCTGTTTAGGGACTTCATCCCAACAATTGCAGGCTCCATAATCATTAATCAGTCACTACTACTTTTCTGGGTGCCGACCACAAGCCCAGCTCTGTTCCAACCACCAAGAGGAGAGAAGAAAAGAAACAGGAACTCAGACCTGTGACAAGTCCTTCACTGCATGAGCCCACAAATCCTCACAACCAACTGGAGAGGAAGGTATTATCATCCCTCTTTTCCGATGAGGAAACTGAGTCTCAAAGAAATTAACTAGCTCAAGGTGATCGGCTCGTAAGCAAGAGAATCAGAATTGGAACCTGGGTTCGACTGACTCCAAAGCCTGGGCTCTGGGAGGTAACAGACCAACTGTTCAAAACTGGTCCAAGACAGAAGAGCTCACGGCTGGGTTGTCCCAGAGGCTCCTAGGATCCTCTCTGGACCCTAGGAGCCTGGGGAGAGGGCACACAGAGCGGAGGTCTTGAGAGAAGACTTTCTAAAGGAGTGGCAGCAGGGGCTGGGCCCCAAAGGGTGGAGAGAATCAAACGTGTTTAATAAGCTGTACTCGGGCACTTTCTCCAACCACTAAGTCCAGGGTTGGAAAGGATTGTGGAATCTGTGCCTCACTCAGGGCCAATAAATGACTAGTCAAATGTCCGAGGAGGACATGTAGACACACACACACAGGCACACACACACACACACACAGGCACACACACGCAGACCCACCTCGGCAGCTCCAAACAGTGCCTGGAACGGGCACAAGAAAAGAGGACCTCAGAGGGCAGCGAGATGTTGGCACCGGGCGCCAGCAGGGATTAGGGCAAGGGCCAAACCGAGAGGAGATGTGGAGCCAGCGAGTCCTGTGACCACCCTGGAACCGGGAGGTTGGCAGCTCCTGGAATGTCTCAGTTTAGACCTTGTCCCAGAACAGGAGAAATGCCAAGGGTGGAGGAGAGGGGCCAGGAGAGGATGAAGAGTGGGGACTGACTGAGAGCTGGGCTCTTTCTCCTTTTAATCAGCCACATCCCCACCTCTGAGCTCTCCCTCCTTGACCCTCAAAATACACATGAGCAAGGTGTTCAGACCCCACAGCTCCACGGGAAGAAATGCACATCACAATCCCACACAGATTCACCCGAGAGTCTCTCCTGGGTCCTGGCTCTTTCCACACTCATGTCTCTACCAGGCAGAGATTCAGGACCCCCCAGGCCAAGCCTGGGTCTGGTCAAAGGCAGACAAATGAGAGCCAGCCAGGAGCTGGCCAGCCAGGCCCGCACAAGCCCATCCCCTGAATGGGGTCTGTGTGCCAGCCCCGGAGGAATCCTGTGCGGCAAGCTGTTCTTCCCTAGAGCTGGGAAGAACAGGGTCTTCCCAGCTCATCCAGGATTAAGCTCGCCTGTGTTCCCCTGTAGAGTTCCCTCTCTCAGGAGTACACCACCCGCTTCCTGCCCCTGACGTCATCCAAGCCCATCTTCCATGGCTCCAGGACTTGACACACTGTCCCACCATCCATAACACACATGATGTCACCAACAGGCTGTGTTTCTGAATCAGATTCCAGAAGGAGCTGTTGGCCCATAGGAGCAGGCCAACTCTTACCCCAGTGGCCAAGCCTCTTAATCTCCAAGGAAAGTACACTCTAGTCCTGGAAAACAGGCTTGGAGCCAGTAGCCAGGCACTAGCCAAGATTTGATAAGCCAAACCCTAAATAGCCAGCAAGGCCCAGGCCCAGCTCCATCTACCAGTCATCACAGTTCACCTGGAAACCTACCTCTCATTGAGATGCCCAGCTCTCCACAACTGAACTAGGACCAACCCTCTGTGAGCAGGGGTCCCCACAAGTGTGAGCTGAGGACGCCAGCCCTGTTCTGAAGCTACCCACTCCCTCCTCCTTCCCTCCCTTCCCCTGGCTTCTCTCCCAGTCTTCCACAGAGTCTCTGGCTGTTCCTGTCCTCAGCTAACTGGTCAGGGAGGCAAAAAGCCCATTTATTATTTTAATTTGCCACCAGCTACTGAGGTTTCTCTGGAGAGTCTTCCCCACACCACGTCTAGGATGTCTGTGGGAAAAGATGTGCTGGAAAGCCCGGCTCTCCACGCTG
Source organism: Mesoplodon densirostris (assembly GCF_025265405.1). Classification (NCBI taxonomy): domain Eukaryota; kingdom Metazoa; phylum Chordata; class Mammalia; order Artiodactyla; family Ziphiidae; genus Mesoplodon; species Mesoplodon densirostris. Next base: position 34,277,860 of record NC_082674.1, read on the forward strand.
CAACACATCAGGAAGGAGGCAAGAGAGAACAGGAAGCACACAAGGAGACACAGTAGAGAGCCTGGATTTCCCAAGACTTGAATCCCAGCAGAAACACAAAACCAAGTCCATGACCTTCATATAAAGTGTGGTGATTTATTATTCTGAGAAGACAGTGGTGTCAGGAGGGAGATGGGGAGACCTTCCAACAGCAGATATCTTAAGTGAGCATTCCTCCTAGGGCACATGCCAATGCTCCAGCCTCAATAATGCCTGCAGGGTCGGACCAACTCCTGAGCCTCACAAATGGGGTGCTCGCCTCAGAGCAGCAGGGAAAATGAGCCATGGCCTCAGAACTTGGCTCAGCCAGTTCTCCAGCCTGCACAAGCCCCCCTGCGCTTTTCCTGAGGTTAGTTGGTTGAGAGACTCTGCTTCAGAGGGGAGACCAGCACCAGCTGAGGTCTTCAATGCGACAGACTGGAGGGATGATCCAAGGGTACCCTTCCTGATTATCCTGCATCTTGCTGAGCATCCCCAGCTAACTAACCAGCTTTCTCGCTCCATCCCTCTCTCCCTCCCCCCTCTATCTTCCCTCTCCCTTTTCCTCTCTCCCCTCTATCTTCCCTCTCCCTTTTCCTCTCTCCCCATCATCTGTCTCCCTCCCCCCTCTATCTTCCCTCTCCCTTTTCCTCTCTCCCCTCTATCTTCCCCCTCCCTTTTCCTCTCTCCCCATCATCTCTCTCCCTGTCATCTCTCTCCCTCCCCCCTCTATCTTCCCTCTCCCTTTTCCTCTCTCCCCTCTATCTTCCCTCTCCCTTTTCCTCTCTCCCCGTCATCTCTCTCCCTGTCATCTCTCTCCCTCCCCCCTCTATCTTCCCTCTCCCTTTTCATCTCTCCCTGTCATCTGTCTCCCTCCCCCCTCTATCTTCCCTCTCCCTTTTCCTCTCTCCCCATCATCTGTCTCCCTCCCTCCTCTATCTTCCCTCTCCCTTTTCCTCTCCCCCCTCTATCTTCCTTCTCCCTTTTCCTCTCTCCCCTCTATCTTCCCTCTCCCTTTTCCTCTCCCCCTCTATCTTCCCTCTCCCTTTTCCTCTCTCCCCACCATCTCTCCCCCCACCCCCATCTCTCTCTCATTCTGCACATCTCTTGTACATGCGTCTCCTGCTGGCAGCTGGCTCTTTCCCACTCTCTGCCCCCCTTTCCCCTCCCTCAAGCCCCACATACTCTGAAGCCAGCAGGGGGTGAGCTGCTCAGAGCCAAATGGAACAGGAAACTGCACTTTTCACTCTGAACATGCTGCAGTAGAACAGCCTCTGCTGAAAGCCAGCCTCGCTGGGCTCAGCCGTTGCACAGCAGCTTCAGGGACGTGCTCTGGCTGTGACTGTGAACCATGCTTTTCTTTTAATCCCCGCTCCCACTTGTCCCTACATCTGTCTGAGTCACCATCCGCTCAACACTGTCACTTCCAGCCCATCAAAGCCTTTCGGCTCCCTTTCTCTCGGGCATATGCAGCCTAAATGGGGCAAGTGCCAGAGGGTGAAGAGGGCACCTCAGAGGAACTCCCAGGGACCACCTCAATACAAAAGACTGGAGATATGCCCGCAGAAGTGAAGTTCAAGGATATTGTCCATAGGCACAGTGACATCCCCACACACCCCTGCCAGGCTGGTCTGGGGGCGCTGAGCAAGCCCTATGGAACACGGGATGATGGACGTCCTAGGACAGGGTTCAGACAAGTACACGTGAACCTCACCTCAGCTGGCAAGAGCCCACTCAAGGCCTAGAGAAAGCCGTACCCACAACACACATGTTCCAACACTGAGCACTTAAGGTTGTCTGCAGAGTAGGGTTGTCAGATAAAATACAGGATACTCAGTTAAAACTGAATTTCACATAAACAGCAAACAATTTTCTAGTATAGGCATTCCTAAATATTACATGAGACATATTTATATTTAAAAAAAATATGTTCACTGTGTATCTGAAATTCAAATTTAACTGGGCGCCTGTGTTTTTATCTGCTCAATCCAGCAACCCTACTGCAGAACTACCTGACTCCACAGCCATGCTGGAAATGGCGAGAGTGCCACAGGGTGAAAGGGACAAGAAATCCCAATCAGCTCACCTCTTTCTTGTCCCCCAGGGTCCTTCTCTTTTTTTTTTTTTTTTTTTTTTTTTTTTGCGGTACGCGGGCCTCTCACTGCTGTGGCCTCTCCTGTTGTGGAGCACAGGCTCCGGACGCGCAGGCTCAGCGGCCATGGCTCACGGGCCCAGCCGCTCCGCGGCATGTGGGATCTTCCCGGACCGGGGCACGAACCCGTGTCCCCTGCATCGGCAGGCAGACTCTCAACCACTGAGCCACCAGGGAAGCCCCAGGGTCCTTCTTCATTCCTCATCTCCACCCTGGCTCAACCTAGTTCTCAGCTTGACCTCTCTTGCCTCCATCCCACTTGATCCTTCCATTGTTCCCAGTTCCTGTGGCCCAGGCGTAGGACCAGTGTTTTCGCCCCTTAATTCAGCTGAACTGAGGTCGAATTTTTTGAAAGGAACTTTATAGAAATATTTGAATTCATTAAAATAATATAGTAGTTGTCACATGTAAGGAGATCCAATATCAAACAAAGCCCTGAGACTAGATAAGTCTAGACATGGTCTGGTCGTTCTTTTCCATCAATGGTTCTTGGATTCACTGACTTGTAGCAAGGCTGTCCCCTCAATGAAGTGGGACCAAAATTCTGGAACAGAGACTCTCACTGGCTATATATTAGAATATATAGGAAGCTTTTTGCAGCTTATTCCAGACCAATTAAATCAGAATTTCTGAGAGTAGGGCTCAAGTATCTGGATATGTAAAAGCTCCCCAGTTGACTCTACTATGTAGCCAGGGTTGCTAACTCATATACATTGGAATCACCTGAAAAGCCATTAAAAAACTACCAATGTTTGCATCCCACGCTCAAAAATTCTGATTTAATGGGCAGGAGGTGCGGCCTGGGCATTGGGATTTTTAAACACTCCCTAGGAGATTTTAATGTGCAGCGAAGCTGGAGAACCACAGCTCCTCGCACTTCAATAGGCTTCAGATATTTCAGGCACCTTGCTAAAAGGCAGATGCTGACTCAGTAGGTCTGTTGTTGGGGCCTGGGATGCTGCATGTCTTACAAGTCTCAGGGGATACCAATGATGCTGGTCCTCAGGCCACACTTTGATTAGCAAGGTCCTAGATCAGTAGGCCTCAAACCTAGACACACACTGCAATCACCTGGGGAGCCTTGACAACTCCTTCAGCCTGGGTTCCACCCCAGAGATTCTGATGTAATTGGTCTGAAGCAGGGCCTGACCATCCAGATTGTAAAAGCCTCCCAGGTGATTCTACGTGCAGCCAAGGTTGAGAACCTTGGCTGGAGACCAACATCTAGGGGTCATTTTACAAGTGGCCCTGTGACCCCAGGGGGGAATACCACTCTCCACAAGCCGTTCTGACTCCCCCCTGTTCCCTGCCCCAGGGAAGACACTTTTTTTCTCTTGCCGCAGAAGGCCATGCCCTCTGGTAAAAATTCCCTTTCTCCCACTTCGGGCTGAATAAAGCCTCTAATTCCCAGCTCAGTTGCAAAAGAGAAATGATTGACCCAACACCCTGAAACCAGTGACTGGTCAGAACCCGCCCAGCCAGTCTTGCTCTGTTACCAATTGTTCCTTTTGCTCAAGTGGCCTTCTCTAAGGATGCCTCTGCCAGAGGAGCCATGGGCCACAGATGAGTGTGCTTCACCCTCACAGTCACACCCAAAGAAGAGAAACTCTGCGCTTTGACAAGACGCAATCAATCCAAGGTGCTGAGCAACTATCATTACTTGGTAGTTCCCAAGCCAGGTTAACACACAACCTCTCCCCTCTCCTTCCTCATCCTTTTGAAATGAAATTGTGGCAACTTGTGGGACAAGAAGTCACTTACAGAGGAACCAAAAAGGACGACGTGGAATTGAGGAAATTATTACTCTCTTTTTTGGTGTGACTGCCATGAAATTATTCATGAATCATTTTTTTTCCTAGGGGATGATCCAAAATATCACCTGAAATGCATCTTCATTAGTAGCTTTCATCTTCTGACAGAGCCCGTGTCTTCTGTTGGGAGTTGGGTGTTGCTGGTGGAAATGCCGAGTCCACGTCTTGGGTGTACCGCGTTTGTGTAAAATCTGAACTCTAATGTGTAGAATTTGCAGGTCGCTGAAGTGTCACAGTCTACTGAAATGGGTCTGGAATCAATAAGGTACACATCAAACTCAATTGTGTTTAATTTTCATTGCTACCTAGAGGAAAGCCTAGCATAGCCCTACCCGAATGAAATTAAACATGAAAGCCCATCTGAAGTGTAGAAGCGATACTTAACATGACCTGTAAATAGGGTAAAACATGGCAGCCCGGCCCATCACAACATTATCGTTCATTTTTCTTTCCACAGTGGAGGTGACGGCTGCCATAAGAAAATCAGAATAGACAGGAGCCCATTGCAGATCTAAAGGAGAACAAAGTGTTTTCAGTTACACACCAGCAGGACTTCCCTCTTTGCACACCCCTGGAGTCTCTTCCAAGTGGAAAATCAGAGAAGGAAGGCGAGTAAAACAAGGCCCTTCTGAACTTGGCTGGCCTCCGCCCCCATGCCGCCCCAGCTGAGTTCCCGGGCCAGTGAGATAATGCAAGGCTCAGCCCTTGCAGCTGACATGGGTGGGGGGCACACGCCCACTCTGGGCACTTCCAGCCGACACTGACCTTTCAGTCATGGAAACATTCCCCAGACCGACACTAATCGGGGGCACATCTGGCGTTTGGACTGCATCCAGATGGGGGTTGTGTTCCTTGAGTCAGCACGATAACCCACTGGGGAGGCCGCGGAGGGGAGAGTGCAAGCTGCTGAGAGCAATCAGCATCTTTGGTTCTGGGTGTGAGATGTGGTCATGCTGTGGGCCAGTGAGTCATAGGCTGGAGACTACCTCATCCCGGTCCACCAACTCTCCCTGCCCACACCAATGGAGGAAAAAACTGGAGAGATCCAGAGAGCCCCAGAAGCTACCCCAGAGGTCCACAACTGGCCAGGGGCAGTCTAAAATCCCAGTGTCCCAACTCCCACTATCGTGCACTTCCCAGGTTTCTACACTCTCTCAAAGTGTAGTGTAGTACATATTATCTCAAGATAATATGCAGGCTAAGGTGATGAAAAGAATCCAGCTGTTTCTTCTCTGCTAACTTCCTGTGACTTGCAAATGCACAGGACAATTTTCCAAAGCAATGACAAATTCCCTTGGTCTCCATCCCCTGCGCCCATCCTCCCACCCCAATTCTTCCACTGGAGCTTCTTTTTTTTTCAATTCAGAAGGAGAAACTGCCCTTCCAGTCTTTTATCAGAAATGAACTCAATACCTTATCTCTCATCCCCAGGACAAGGGACTGCAATTGGGAACAAGACCTTACAGTACCGAAGACCCAACCATACAGGTCAGGAATGAGCAAGGATCTTGGCCAGCTCTTGGCATCTGCACCACGAAGCCTGACACCTGTTGCAGCCATGAGCAGTACTGCTAAAGAGGTAATAAAGCAAACGAAAGCCAGGATAAAAGGGATTATTTCCCCTCTCACCCACATAGAAGGCTGTGTCCAGCTGTCAGAAGGAAGTTCTTTCCCTGGCCCCTGGGGTACACTCCCCACTCCTGGGCACCATGTTTCCAGTCTACTCCAGTGATCCTTTCCTGTATACACCCCCAGGCACAGATAATTACGGAAATCAGGAATCTCATCCACCTATTCAAATCACGAAGAGATTAACAGGATCTTCTAGTATGAAAACTGAGGAGATCTGTTCATCCTTCTCCCTTTATTTGTTAAAAGTACTAAAAGAAACAGGGAAATAACCCAGGTGAAAATTAGACCCATATGGGTGATCAGCTTCCCCAAGTAAGTTTCAGCTCCTCCGGTCTCACGAGCACTATTCTCTTCCTACTACACCAGCCTTCATACAAAGTGCAACTATCATCCACCACACAGTCAATTTGGTCCTCTTCTGGGATAATCAGAAAGGAAAAATATCTTCACTCCAACTGAAGATATTTCATTCCTACCCACCTGAAGTTCACTCTCCCACCCCCAGACCCTCACTCCTGTTGTCCTATCTGAGCAACAGGCTTTATCCACCCTGATGGACAGGACAGGAGTCACTGAGACAAATGAATGATCCTCCTCCCCCCGCTTTAGGGGACAGCTTATGAGTTTCATCCTCCTCAGGAGGATCTTGTAACACAAGCTGTCCAGGTCTCTGAGAAGGACCTCACAGACACTACCACTCCACCTAAGCCAGCTGAGGTCCCTGCTGGTGCCAGCCCTGTTCCCCCCGAGTGATTTGGTACAAAGCCACTTCGTGTTCCATGCCAAACCGATAATTCACAACACTCATCAAAATCTGACTCCATCAGCTGACTCAGCATCCCTGTTTTCCTGAGCAGGGTCAAGCTCCCTACACCCTGACATCCTAGCCTTCAGCTTCACTGCTTACATCACATGAGAGCTTTGGGCTTAGAAAGCCCAGTTCCCTTTGGATGGAGTATGGGGATGATTCATCCTCTCTGAAAAGACTACCACCCCTTGATATCCATGCCAAAAAGATTCTGAGATGGGGCTCAGACAGGACAGAGCTGGGGAGTCCTGTTGCTATGGAAACCAGTGTGCCAGTTTCCAAAGGAGACAGACTAGTTTTGCAGGGCAGCACTGCTTTGCCAGGGTTCCTGTGGAAATGGAGGAGGCCTCTGGCCTGAAGCGGCTGTGGATACGGCCTGGGATCACCGTGGAGCCTCGGGCCACACGGATGCTTCCCTGTCCCCTATATCTAACCTCTTCTCACACTGAGAGATCCGACCCACCACAGACATCCCATCCGGCCTCCTGGGCTGTTTCTTCAGTATAGCTCCCCAGCCACGTGAAAGGTTCACTCTATGTCTACAGACAGAAAGGGTTTTGACTGACTTCTGTGTTTTAGGAAGTGCGTTAAATTCCATTAAGTTTTGGGTGGGGGGGCGTGAGCAGGATGACAACTAACAAGTTGTCTGAACTTTTTCCATTTCTCCTCAGTGCCTCAGGAAGGTTCACGACAAGGTCATCAGTGATAAGGAGGGAGACCTCCCAGCCGGACTGTCCCTCAGCCCCAAGAGGACACTTCACAGTGATAAGCTGACAGGACTTGGAGCCTGATTCACACACTGGAAGGAGTGTGGGGCGAGGGTTGCATGGAGGGGAGTCGAGGTCCCAGAGACAGAATGTCCAGGAGAGAGACGGATGTAAGGGTCATCACATGCTCAACCTTCAAGGGAGGGGATGGGGAAAGAGACAGTCCCCATCAAGTAAGACATATAACAGAGATGGTTAGTTCCAAAAATGGAGGCTTCAACTGTTGGAAAGTCCGGGGGGCCAAGGTAATAAAACTAATAATAGATTTTTTTTTTTTTTTTGTGGTACGCAGGCCTCTCACTGTTATGGCCTCTCCCGCTGCGGAGCACAGGCTCCGGACACGCAGGCTCAGCGGCCATGGCTCACGGGCCTAGCCGCTCTGTGGCATGGGGGATCCTCCCAGACCAGGACACGAACCCGCATCCCCTGCATTGGCAGGCGGACCCTCAACCACTGCGCCACCAGGGAAGCCCTAATAATAGATTTTGAGGGCTTCCTGTATGCCAGGCACTCTATGCTATGCAGTCTCCTACATGTGTTACTGTATGTAATCCTCATAACAACCCTGTGAGAATAGAAACCATCACATGCCCATTTTACAGATGAGAAAACTAAGACTTTGAGAGGCGAGCAAGGTCACATAGCTAGTAAGGGAAGGAACTGGGATTCAAACCAAGGCCCATCTGACCAGAGTGCATACTCTTGACCATGAAAGCAACAGGTCCTAGAAGTGGTGACCACGTCCATTCACCAATTAGAAACTAGTATGTGAATGATGTTGGGAGAAGTTTTAAGATCCCAGAAGATAGTTGGCTTCATCCTGAATAGGATATTAGTCAGTCACTCCATGCAGCACCACTTTCAGGAAAAGCATATTCTGATGCTTATCATAAGTGTTTGTATCCTATGGTCAGATAGCCCCCTGCCTTCCCAGTGCTCCTTCCGACAAAAAATACAACAGAGCATGACTGACTGAGCTAAGACTCCTGAACAGAAGCCCTTGATGTCCCATCTGTTTCTGGGATACCAATCCATGATTTCTCCACCTTCTAGGAGTCCTGGGGGAGGCGGTAGACCCTTGAGACAGAGGATACAACACCAAAGCAGGATGAAGAGGCTTCACCCATCTCACTCTTGCCCAGGAATTTCCTCTATCTTCCCACACACTGCTGTCCCCAAATCACCCACCAGAATTAGGCCGAAAGCCTTAGGAATCAGTCAAGAGACAAGATGGGGACAGGGGTCAGATTTTCTCTTTCAGTTGATTGTTTTCTGATTCCTTTAGGTCTGGTCTAGTTAAGCTGAATCCATCACTCTCAGTGGGTGGTGGGTGGGGACAGGTACAGACGCAGGTAGGAGTTTACCTAGGATGTTTAAAACCTTGGCACAAAAAGAAAGGCATGAGAAGCTAACCTGAAGAGGGAGATGCAGTTACACAAAGTTAGGGGATCTAAAGAGCCCCTTAGGTACCAGAAGGACCAACATTGTAAGAATTTTAAGAGGTGATAAAGGAGGCAGATACAGCTAAAAAACAGGTGAAATTAATTCCTTTCTCAAGCCGCCATAAAGGTGAATGGCTACCAGATGGTCAGACAGAAATACCTGTCCACAGGCTGCTGGAGAAAAAGATAATAAATGCAAGAAGAAATCGGATCCTCCACTGAGCAGGTGAGCAGGAAATTAAAATATCTGTACACTGACCACAGTGCAGGACCACACATGTTCACGAAGAGGCGGTTAGGACTAGAGTGTGAATATGCCTTAGCATCTGTCCCCTGTCTGCCAGCCCACACCCAGAGAAGACAGCCACAAACCTCACAGTGCTAGAGGGAAGACCTTCCAAGAAAACCCAGCAGTTCCAACAGGGATGAAGATGGGACAGCAGAGGCCAGGGCCACTGGGCAGAAACTACCGTGCATCCCAGACCATTTCACTAGACCAAGAAACAATATCTTTTCCCGAGCACTGACTAGAAACCAGCCACTTCGCTGGGATCTTTCTAAGGGTCCTACACAGCTTCTCAACTGGCTCTCACTGATTCTCACCTCCTGTGTAAACCCTTCCCCTTAAGTGTGGACTGGACCTAGGGACTTCCTTCCAACAAATGGAATTCAGCAAAAGTGATGGGATGTCACTTACTCCCATGAAAAAAAACTTCCCTGAATTTGTGCCCCACAGACTCCGCTCTGACCGATGGTGGCTTCCTCTCTTTCAACCATCCTTTCTGTGCCCTTGTTGCTACATTCCTCCTGGAAGACACAGACGCACAGACACACACACACAGAGACCCAAGTTCTCCTGAAGTAGGAGCGAGCTCAGCCTCCTCTAGCCATTGTTCAGCTCCTTCCCAATCAATCTCCTGCCAACCACAAATTAGCATTACACAGGCATTTACAGTGCAGCCCCCAAGGACAGATAGAAGCTGCTAATCCTTCAGAAGGGCCACTGGTACAATAGCACCTGAGGGTGGCGGGCTCCTTTGCAGCACTTCCTGCTCCTTTGCGAGCTGGCCAAGTCAACCGCAGATGGTGAGGTTAGTTACTGGGCCTGGAGCAAACGGGAGACAGGAGGAGCCCAAGAAGCACCAAGCTTCGCAAACGGCTGCATGACCACATCCCTGAGCCCCTACCCCCAGCAGAAGACTCTCTTGGGTTGGATTGCCTCTAGGAGCTTCTAGCCTGGTCCTCAGCGCACTCTTCCATTTCCCATCTTTACTGGTTAACGTGATGAGTGGCCCCCGGTGGGACCAACCTGGGACATGAAACGCCCTGGGGCCAGGCCAGCGTCAGACTTGTCCTGTTCCCAGCAACTTGGATGAACAAAGCTCGGGGGGGCTGTTTGTGTTCTTTCCTTTTTCTTAAGGGACTGATTTGACCTTACTGAAGTCTAACTGAGCTTTCTGACCCCAAATGCAGGCAACCCTGGCTGGGCTCCCAGGGGTATTTTTATCCCCAGGCACTGCCTGTCTTTGGGCCCCAGGGGCCCCCGCGAATGCTGACTTCCTGTCACAGTCCCGAGGGCTGGCTCTTGCAGCAGGCACTTCTGCAGCTCCCTGACCTTATCGTGCAGCCCTCTGGAAATGAGGGGGGCTTGCAGAGGAGAAGCGTCTTATCACAAACATTTCCTGCCTGTTCCCTCCGGACCCTGCTGCATACCACAGCCCTTCCCCAGCCAGCGGCGCCACCAGCAGCGACCCCCGCAAGGTCTTCATCAAGGATCTGCAAGGCAGGGGGCCCCCCACACCTGTCGAGATTCCAGATTCTTCTCCATCCACACTGCTCCCTTCTCCAGGGAGCTCCCAGATTCTCACAGGCCACCCAAACTGACTCAGTCCCTGAAAAAACACGGAAGGAAGTCAGGTGGAACCGGAAAGAAAGAGGACAAAAGGCGGGTAAGGGCTTGGAGTTCAAAAAAGAAAATGTGGGGCTTCCCTGGTGGCGCAGTGGTTGAGAGTCCGCCTGCCGATGCAGGGGACACGGGTTCGTGCCCCGGTCCAGGAAGATCCCACATGCCCCGGAGCAGCTGCGCCCGTGAGCCATGGCCGCTGAGCCTGCGCGTCCGGAGCCTGTGCTCCGCAACTGGAGAGGCCACAACAGTGAGAGGCGCGCGTACCGCAAACGGAAAAAAAAAAAAAAAAAAGAAAATGTGACTCAGGGCTGGAGTCTGCCACCTCCTCTAGGACCCTGCCGTCTATCTCTGACAAAGAGAGAAACAGAGAGGCAGGTGAGAGAAAGACCTGCACACCTATGTGTGTCCGCGTGCGCAGCCACGCCATCCGCATCGCTGTGCCCAGTGTCTGCCCTCTGCGTGTGGAGCCTAAGCCTTTGGGACTATTGGGGTTTGTTGTGGGGGTGGGTGGAGCTGACAGCCGGCGGGTCTCGGACCAGCGGAGCCCAGCTGTGCTCAGCAGGTCACTGAGCTCCTAGGTCCCTCTCCCCTCCCCACACCTGGGGTACCCTAGTGCCACCCCTCCCCGCGGCCTGCTCTGGCCTTCTCTCTGCCTCCTGCCCCCAGCTTGCTGTGTGGTCCAAGCCCTCTGCCAGGAGGAGAGGGAGGAAGGGAGGGATGGGCCGGCATGTTTACAGTCGAGCATAACTGAACCTTTATTTTAAATAAATAAAACTTTTAGCCAGTTTTATTTCCCTTTTCTTTCAAAACGCTGTTTTCTCCCTCCTCCTCCCCCCTCCCCCCTCTCCGCCTCTTCCCCTTCCCATCCTGGCTGAGCCTTTATCTGCGGGGCCACCCAGGGAGGGGCTGTGGGAGGGGGAGGACCGGAGGCCCAGCTGACCCTGGTGCTTAGTGTCTTCTCAGGTCATGTGACACACCCCACTGCTCAAATGCCCACAGAGCCCCGGGGGTTCTTCTGAATTCAGGGATGTCCAGGCCTGAGGAATAGAGACTAAACAGGAAGCCCAGGCCCCAGCATCAGCATGTTGTCCATCTGTTCTCCCCAGTCACAGGGGTGCCCACCGTCCCCCCCAACTCCACTATGAAATTGCCATCCATCTGTCTTCCACTTCGGCCTGTCATCTCTCTGTCTCCCCTCTTGGACCGTCATCTATCTGTCCCTCCCACAGGACAACCGTTTCTAAGTATCTCCTTTTAGTTGTCATAAATCTACCTTCCCCATGAGATGTCCCATCTGTCCATCATCCCATTGGCCTGTCCTTCCACCCAATCCCCTTGATCATGCTTTTTTGTCCATCTGTCTCCCCCCCATTGGATATACTTTGCCCATCTGTCTCCCTGAATGGGACTAGCAAAGGCAGGTCTCTGAGATCTAGGGACAGCTGAAATTCTGTTCTAATTTTGGCCCCAGCAACAATCATTGTAGCTACCATCAATCAAGTATCTACTCTGTACCATGCACTGTACCTGCATTACCCCCTTTAGTCCTCCAACAGCCCTGTGAGGAGATGTTTATTCCCCCATTTTACCAGTTAGGAAACTGAGGCCCAGAAGAGTTAAGTGTCTTGCCTAAGGTCACACAGCTCCTGGTGGCAGATGCAGGGTCCAGAAGCAGTTCTGCTCATACTGAGTAGGGGTGAGAGCACAGTCTTCTGCTCTTCCACCCCCAGGATGTAAGACTCCCCCGAGCCCGGCTTCTCTGCACATTTAATTGACACTTTGCTGCTGGCTGTTTTTGGACCGATGAAGTTTCCTCCCTGCCCCGGCTCTGCACAAAAGTACAGGAAGAAAAGCAGCCAGATGTGAGAAGGATTCGAAGGTTTTTTTGGGGGGGATCGAGAGTGATGTTAAACAAACATCCAATGATATTCTTTCTGCGAAACGATCCATTTTCATGGCACCCAGGAGTTCGTCCAAGGGTCTCTGGGTCACTGGGGAAAAGTGTTCCGTGTGCTTTGGCTCCATGTTCTTCCATTGGCCACAAAGAGCTAATTATTTCAATTAATGAAATCAGCACTGCTGATGGAGATGTACTGACAAATTATTTTCAAGATGAATATATTCACACCGATGGTGGGGCTGATAGGCCTGAAGGATTTGGAGGGTACAGAGTGAAGGTCCCCCCCCAACAGCCAGAGACACTGAGGTCATTCACGATGGTCGGGATGTTGACCACTGCCTCCAGGGATACTTTTCTCCGCCTGGAGCCATGGAGGCTGGGCTGGGTTGTCTGTGTCGAGGGGCTGCCTATCAATGGGCTTCTGTATGGCCCCAGCAGGTCCCTGGCACCCCTCCCCTCTCACCGGGTGCCCCAGCCAAGTCCCCTTCAGGGCCTGGTCTGAAGGGCCTATTCAACATTTCGGATTCCCTGATGGGAAGTGAAAAGGAGACAGACAGATGCTTCCGTGGAGCTGAGGAAAAGCTGGAGGCCTGGAGACCAGAAGGGAAGCCTGAAGCCACAAAGGAGAAGCCCACTGAGAAGAAAGAAGGAAAGCTAGAGGTCTTGTGGGATGAGAAAGAAAGGAAGGAAGGGAGAAGGAGAGGCTGGGGGAGGGGACAGAGGGTGGGAGGACCTGATAGGGAGGGAAGGAGGCTGGAAGGAGGCCCCCAGGAAGAGGGAGAGGTTGAGAGAGAGAGCAGAGCCAGAAAGCAGTGTGGGATTTTTTAAAGCCACAGATTTAATTTCCTGATTTTTTTTTCAGGCTGATATTAGCAGCATTTTTCCTTCCCTGAGCAGATCTACTGGTTGTGGTAAAGTGATCCAGAATGTGCTGGGTGACAGGACCCAGCCTTTACCTGGACAGGCCCACGAGGATGACCCAAGGTCAAGCCAACATCTCATCTCCTTTTTGGACCCCTAGAGAATAAGACAGATCTAGCTCTATCCAATCCTGAAGGAGGGGAGGAATAGTTTCTAGGCAGCTCTGGTAAATAAGTGACAATTGGAAGCCAAGGGTGAGATTAGTCCTGTTAAACTAGCCAGGGTGGGGCTTCCCTGGTGGCACAGTGGTTGAGAGTCCGCCTGCCGATGAAGGGGACACGGGTTCGTGCCCTGGTCCGGGAAGATCCCACATGCCGCAGCCCTGGGCTTACCAAATAAAGTCCACACCCTGAGCCAGGAAAGCAAGGCCTTTAAGAGCCCAGATGCCCAGTGTGATCCAAGACCAGCTGCCTGGGCATCCCCGGGGGCCAGTACCACAGACTACTGGAGCAGAAGCTGCATTTTACCAAGACCCCCAGGTCACCCATGTGCCCATGACAGTACGAGAAGCCCTACTCCTGACTGCTTCCAACTCACTCCAGCTAACCTGCTGCACCATGGAGGACTGCTGTCCCAACATACTGGAATCGTAAACGTCTCCAATACACCTTTCACTTTTCCAATTCTGAGCGCTGGTTCATGTCAGCCCTTCCATCTTGAAGATGCTTCCCCCTGTGCTCACTTAGAAAATCTCACCCACATTTAAGACGCTACTCAAATGCTACCCCTCCAGGGAGCCCCTCCTACCATTCCCTTCCTTTGCCAGAGGTTAGAACTTTGACTGCAGTTGGTTTCATCACCCACGGAGTGCTTTCCACTTTCTGTCTTGTGTATTTATCAAAGAGAGGGATTATGTAGTGGTTTACAGGGCTTCCTAGGTTCAAATCTGTGCCCCACTGCTTCCTACCTGTGGCACTCAGCAAGTGCTTAACCCATGTGGGTTTCAATTCCCTCACCTATAAAATGGGTGTAATAATCATACCTACTCAATCCTACTTGTAAGGACTTTTAAAATATATTTATTGCATACCGATATGCCAAGCAATGGCATATAGTATCTGCTCAATAACTGACTGTCGACTGAATGAAATGATCCAAAAAACAGTGTTTTTAATCACAGAGGAAATAAGAGATACTATCCATCAACATCACAGCTTATCCAACCTAGTACCGTCTTCCCAATGCTGATGGATGGTTTTGGGTCTCTTTTCCTAGAACCATAATTGTTTTTTTTAAAAGAATCAATACCTGTTGTTGTTGTTGTCTTTCTAATAATCACTGGTTAAAAGTCCTGCTTCCTCAATTTGGTTTCCATGCTGTCCCCTTTTGGGTTCTCTCTGCCCTACTCCCTGGTTCCCCTCTGAAAACTTAATATTTTCTTTCAGTATCTTTTCAAATATTTTAACTGGTCATAAGTACTTATTTTATTTTCAACTTCTTTTATAATTTAATCAACCATATCATTAACATTCTTTTGACTCCCCCAAATTGTTTCTTAAAACTCTTATTCTATGTTTTTATCTCCAAGGAAATACTTTGGCAGGGTTTTCTACCAGGAATGACACATTCTTTCCACAGCTACGCAGAGGGGGAAATTGAAAACCAACAGAGTCACATTGCCTTGATCCTATACCCAAAGAATTCCTCATATGCACGAGTCTCCAACTCCCCACTGGCCATATTTCTCAATGTTCTCAATTCTCTACCAAAAATGTTCTTTCTGGTTAAATCCTAATGGAAAGTGAAATGAATACCAGGAAAAGAAGCTCATTCAAGATGGGGGTCATTCCCGAGTGCAGTTGCCTGGGATTACGGTGGTCCCTGATACGAAATATCAGACCCAATTATGGAATTTTTTATTTCAATCAATAAGCATTTTTAATTTCCTTTCAGAGTCCCATAGAGTGACCTGGTTTGATTTAGATGTAATGCAAGTACCATCTGTCTCCCACGGTGTGTCTATGTTCATGTCTCAATCTTCTTTTTATTATCTGGGGGCAACATACTGATCAGTGCAACCAAGCTCTTTACACTCCAATAGAAAAAGAGTCTCCCTCTTCTTGCCACTCTCACCATAGCTTAAAGAAGGGAGAAAGAGCCCATTAAAGCCACTCGTTTGAGATTTCAAGGAACTGGGGAGAAATGGGACCTCGGGCAAGTGGGAATGTGATCTACATGGGAAATCTCTGCGAAGATACCTGCCCCTCCACAGGTCTTTGTGTCCGAGGCTCCTGGAGGTGCAGCCCTGCGGGAGTGGCTTCTTATTGGAAAATGGGGCAAACAAACATAGCACCAGCAGAGACAGACGTCTCTGTCTGTGCGAAAAGGACAATCGGTGCACTTTCAAGCCCAGGGGATGGGAGCAAGGCTTACAATTTGAGCTACATGTCTGGAAACTCAATATTGCCCAGAGCATCAATTACCTCACAGACTCTGCTGCTGGGAGGGCAGGAGATGCAGGGCAGGTCTCTGACATGAAACTCTCTGTGCACCTTTTAATTAACGCTAAGAAATGTGCACCAGATCTCCTAGAAAGGGAGATTGTTCTGCCTGGTTGAAGGACACGGAAGTCATCAAGATAGGAATTTGAGTATGACAAAAATATCAGGAGGTTCCCATGTCTGCCCTAGCCTGGGGAATTAAACAGCAGTGGGTTCACTTGGGGTTGGGCCATTTCTCCACACCAAATTCCTGAGCAGGGCCTCTTTTCCAAAGAGGATCATAAGAACTTCACCTGCCCTACCTGCTGCTAAGGTATCAAACATCTTTGGTACTCAAGCATCAAAATGTGAGGAACCGTCTCATCTTGATTCTATACAGGTTGGTAATTCCAGGTACATGGCTGTTACAGAATCTGAGTGTGAACTCTCTCCAGTTGCTCTGAGCCTGCCTCTAGACAAACTCTCTCCAAGACTTCATTCAGGTCTTCTCTACCAGCATTTAGTATGGACCCACCAATAGGCTTGACACTACTCTAGACACCTGGGATACAAACAGTCAAGACACAGTGACTACCTTCAACAGGTTTCTTTTCTAGTAGAGAATGCAGATGTGTGAATTAATAACAATGGCAGCTACTATTTACTGAACCCTTACCATAGGCTTTTTTTTTTTCAATTTATTTTTGACAAATAAAAATTGTCTGTATTTAAAGTGTACAATGTGATGCTTTGATATATGTATGTATTGTGAAATGATTACCACAATCAAACTAACTAACATATCCATCACCTCCCAGAGTTAAACATTTTGTGTGTGTGTGTGTGTGTGTGTGTGTGTGTGTGTGTGTGTGTGTGTGTGTAGTGAGAACGCTTGAGATTTACTCTCCTAGCAAATTTCAAGTATATACTGCATTACTATTAACTACAGTCACCATGCTTTACATTAGGTTTCCAGAACTTGCTCATAACTGAAAGTTTGTATGCTTTGATCAATATCTCCACTGTTCCCCAACTCCCTAGCCTCTGATAACCACCATTCTACTCTGTTACCATGAGTTCAACTTTTTTTCTTTTTTAGATGCCACATATAAGTGAGATCATGCAATATTTGTCTGTGTCCGGCTTATTTTACTTAGCATAATGTCCTTCAGGTTCATGTATGTTGTTCCAGATGGCAGGATTTCCTTCTTTTTTAAGACTGAATAATATGCCATTATATGTATATAATATATGTTATATGTAAGGCTGAATAATATTCCATTTTATATATATACATAGATATATCACATTTCTTTATCCATCAATCTGTCAATGGATACTTTGTTTCCAACTTATATGATATGATTTCAATAAACATTAGGCTGGGTACTTGTGATAGCCAGCCTCCAGGATTGCCCCCAAAGATCCTCACCTCCTGGTATTCATGTCCTTGTGTAGTTCCCTTCTACACTGAGCAGGACTGACATGTGTAACTAATAAAATTTATAGAAAAAATGGTGTGTGACTTCTGAGGCTAGGCCATAAGTGCTATTGCATCTTCTGTCTCGAATCAGTCACCCTAGAGAAAATCAGCTGCCATATAGTAAAGACATTCAAGAAGCCCTGTGGGGAGGTCCACATGGAGAAGAACTGAGGCCTCCCACCAGTAACTAGTCAGCAGCTGAAACCTTCTGCCAACAGCCATGTGATTCAGCCATCTTGGAAGCAGAGACTCCAATTTAAAACAAGCCTTCAGATGACTGCAACCTCATGAGAAACATCAAGCCAGAATCACTCAGCCAAGCCATTCCCAAAGTCCTGACCCATAGAAACTGTGTGAGATAGTGTTTATTATTGGTTTAAGCCACTAAATTTGGGGTAATTTGTTATGCAGCAGCAGATAGCTAATACAGTGCTTTGTGCTCATTATCTACTGAATCCTCACACCAGTCCTGTTGAGTATTTATTCTTGTCCCAACTTTACAGATGAGGAAACTGCAACTTAGAGAGGTTAAAATAAGATGCAAAGTCAGAGCTAAAATCTAACTCTACTGGACTTCAAAGCCTGTGTTCTTTCCTCTGTACAATAAAGTGTTCTCAGTGCAAATGTATTCTGGGAACATCTATACAGGGAACAAAAAGTCTCAGTGGGAGAAGTAGTTCTACCTGGAAAGTCTGGAATCAGACATGGGGAAGAGGCAGGCAAGACTTGTTAGAAGATGTAAGACTTACAATGGAAATGAAGGATGAGATGTTGACCAGGTAGACGCAAGGAGACGGTTCCCAGAGGGAACAGCATTAGCAAAGGCATGGAGTCTCAGCCTGGGGTGTTCAGAACTTGCCTGGGGTTTCTAGATCTAGAAGAATCAAGGCCTTGTGGCTGGTTCTCCAGGGGAAAATCTTGGTTCTAGCACAAGACCTGATCTTGCAGTCACAGGAGCCCCCAGATCACCAAAATGAGTGCCTTTTCCACAAATTGCTGCCACAGTCCCTGCTTCTGATTAACTTAAATCCTCTTTAGATTCCCATTTCTTCCCTTGGTCAGTTCTCTTTTACAGACACAGCTCCCTGGCATGTTTGAAACATGTACCACTTACTTCTTCCTGGCAAGAAACACTTGCTCCTTACAAAACTGTAGTTTTGATTTTCATTCATAACATATCTCTTGTATACTGCGAAATATCGCATGAACCTCACTTCCTTCTTTAAGGGTTACTGGAATGGCAAATCAGGAAGATTCAGGGGAGCAAGTGTACTGGATCTCAGAAAGGCGCGTATCTTTTCTCATGGTAACCTTCTGGATACATCGGTGGATTATAAATTAGAGGACCACAATACGGGAGATTAGTAGCTGGTTTAATAACCACATCCAAAGGATACTGACCCTGGATTGATGTCCAGTTCTAGAAGACAATCTATACTCCTGTGACTGAAGGCTCTGCCCTCAGCCCTCTCCCAGGCAACATCTTTTAAATCAATAACTTGAATGAAGATATAGAAAGCAGACTTATCACATTTTCTAATGGCTGAAACGCGGACCATTGGTAAACAGGTGGGATGGCAGAAATGAAAACTGCGTACCTCTCCAAAGACCAGCATAGGTCAACTCTACCAAGAGGAATTTCACCCGAAACGAAGGTCCTTTACTTGAGTTCCAAAAGCCACTGCACACATACACAATGGAGATCTCTGACTCAGCAGTAACTGTAAAAGGGAAAAACATTGAAGAGTGTTAGCCAATGGTGAGATAACTAAGGAGCAAAGATAGAGCTGCGCGGATCTGGCTTTCTGTTGAGGAGGGAGAAGGAGGAGGGGCCGTTTAACTCTGAAGGGTTACTCCTGAGATTCTACAGCCCTCACCACCCCGGGGCTGTATTTAGTGACTCCCACTCTACTCCATTAAATGTGTTTGGGTTCCCAGACGCTACCCGCCACCCTGCCCCCACCCTGAGCCTCGAGCCCTTAGAAGGTAAAGAGAAACGCTGAGAGCTTGGAGTCTGGGAAGAGCTTGGAAACTAAAGCTCTCTGAGCCTCTCCCCGCTTGGCCCTTACCCCTGCTGATAAGAATGGAGAGAAGCTGGCTGACAAGTGATTGGAAACAGGAGTTCCCAAACCCTTTAACCCTTCCCTAGCCTGCCCGTGCGCCTGGAGTCTCCAAACGCTGAGGCCCAGCTCCCTGGGGCTTCCTGTCTGTACCAGGGCTCTCTGACTCTCCCCACCAACCTTTGCATCTTCCTCTCCCTTTACCTGACGGGTCAATGAATGCTATCCTTCTACCGGGAGAACAGTTGCTACCACCACCAAATGCTAAAATGCAGCCCCTCCACCTTCAGGCCTCCCTGATAAGTCGGCCAAGGAGTCCCCCCATCAGGTCTAGATTACCCACCCCCCCGTACCCTCCCCCACCCAGCACACTTAGCCACCACACCCCTGCCAGCCAGGTCAGGAGCCTGCCAGGTGAGTGTCGGTCCTGTCTAGTGTTTGGAGGTTCTGGGAGCAGAGACCCCAGGCCCAGTGCCCACAGCCTATCCCAGCCCCGTTCTCTGTGGCCCTGGCCGGCTGTGGAGCCCTATGGGGACCTTCAGGGGTCACTCCCCCCGCCCCGAAACCAGACTTGGCTTTGCTGAGTCATTCCAAAGTCCCTCCACCCACCTAGAATTGCCTGCTGCGTGGACAGTCCTCCTCCTAACGGAACAGAAGACTAGGGGGTCGGTCCTTGGCAGTAGTCAGCAGGACTGAGGCTGAGAGGGAAGCTGCCACCCACCCCTGCCCCCTGGCTTCCCCTGGGGAGGGGCATAAAGGATAAACCAGGTTTACTGGTCACAGTAATTAAAAGAGTTTCCTTCAGTAGAATGGAATTCAGATAAACTGCCATTATCATGCAAAGCAGCTTTGCACCTAAAAGCCCTTACCTAAACAAGCAGTTTAATTAAATCCCTGATCTCCTTTGGCCTGTCCTGACCCCTTCCCTACTCCGCTCCCTGCCCCCACCCCCCACACACACTGACTTGGGAACTTCAAGATTCCATTTAAAACACTTAACCTGTAAGCATGCAAAACATACTCAGAAATGGTGGTCTGGGTGTGGGTCCTCTTTGAGGTCCCGGTCTCTGTCTTAAGGTGTTAGTTTCCCGAGGTCCAGGTAGTCCTGATAGGGGTGCCGGGTGCCGATGGCAAGGGTGTGACCATGGTGGTGACAATGCATTGATGGGAGCAGGCATGGCCTTGAACAGAAGGATGTGCGCATCGCACAGCCCTGCTGGCTTCTGTTCGTGCCCAGGAGGCTGATGCCCATGTAGGATCCACCCCACACAATGTAAAGTCAACCATCTCACCACCCACAGAAAGTGTGTAGCAGCCTTAACAGACTTGGATGTAATGACCCCAGTGTTGAACCAGAAGAGGCAGGGATGGGCGAATTGACCTGTCCACGCGTGTCCCCATTTGTGAGGCCACACTGACCGCTGCTGTGAAGCCCAGGAGAGATGCCTGTTAGTGAGAACCAAGTTCTCTGGAGAAAGGCTGAAGCAACGATTTGGAGCTCGGAACACCTGCTGTAGGTACAGGCAGAGACTAGGATAAAGGAAGAACAGAATGGAATGGGTTGAGGAGGAAAGGCTGGGGAGAAGCCTCCCCCAAGGGCGCTGATAGAGAACAACCCAGCAGAACCTTCTAACATCTCATGATGCTGTAGGAATTTGTGCCTTTGTGTAGAGAAAGAAGGAAAGGAAATCAAGTATCAGATACCAGGGGTCAGAGCATGTTATCTCTTCAATTTCAACTGTATAAGGTAAATCTTATTCTCTTCCCCCCACCCGCATGGGAGAAAACTGAGATGCAGGCTGGTGAGGAGTGTCACCCAATGTCACAGAGCAGGATTCAAATGCTGGCCTGTCGATGCTTTTTCTGCTAAACCACAGGTCAGCCGCCAGCATTATAATGTCGGAGGGGGATTAACCACCCAAGAATACTCGTCGCCCTCCCTCCTGCAGTTAAGAACGTTTCCATCCTGAAACAACCCATTTCCTCTGAGCAAGAGCGGGAAGGTCTCAGCAGGAACGAGGGACCCGGCTCTCAGCCCTGAGGAGGCAGCACGAGGGAGCTGGGCCGGTGGGGGAGCTTCTTGGGGCTCAGATCCGAGAGGAAGAAGAGCCCCAGAGGAAAGTTTTCTTTGCAAGAAAGAAGCCTCAGGGGCTGGGGGGGGAGGGGGAGGGGAGAGGCATCTGTAAGTCATATAACAAACACCAGACCTCTCCATTTTATACCTCATTCCTTTGGTGGGGGTGAGCAGAGGAGGCATTCCTATTTGGGAAAGAGTGAAACTCAAATCATCCTGAACCCTGCACTTTTCCCATTAATTGTATGGACTTCGTGGTGCCTGGAGAACACGTGGACCTTTTTAGAGGAAGTTCTATTTCTGGAAATGAGACTCTCCGGATTCGTGAAACTCCCCTGTTTCTTGAGGGATTCCCTACCTTCCTGTACGGTGGGTTTTCTTTGCAAAGAGGGGGAGTCTTTTAGGGAGGTTCCGATAAACCTTATGAACAAATGAGTGAAGTGGGGTGTTGAGGCAGCCCAAGGCCCAGCCCCTGAGGGAGCACCCAAGACCTTCGATCCTTTAGTCCTGAGCTCCGAAGCCAGGTGTTTCCAAAGGTCATCTACTTGGAATGACAGGTGCTGCTGTTTTGACTTCAGAAAGACAGCCAAGGAGGGAGGAAGGCTCCTTGGCTCCAGGGCTGATGTGGGTGGGTTAAGAAAGTGGAATTTTGGACAAGATCTGTTACAGAGTTCTTTGTCTCTCTTGGAGCAAAGACAACAGAGAAGAATTTTAAAAGGCTGTCTTGGTCTCCAGAACCCCTCTGGAAGCAGATGGCATGTCAACAGGTTCCAGGGCAGGCCCCAGAGGCCCCAAATCTGGGAGCCTTATTGGAATGCAATTACCCTAAGTGCTGGCTGCTGGGATGAAAAGGCAGGAATGCAATTATGGAAGGAGCATGCTGCAAGCTTTCATTGATTAACCTGTCCTGTCTGATTCCATTCCCCACTGGAGTGATTTTGGGGCCCAGAAGGTTGCCCTGTGCCCTAGGGTTATGAGAAAGAGAAACAGTCACTGCAGAAAGCAAATGCCAAAAGCAGGGTTCGTGAGCTTCAGGAGGACCTGTGGGCCCCTGAAATTGCCTGGGAGATATACATGTGCAAAATGCAAAGTGTGCATTTTCTGGGAGGAGACGCTACACTCATCACGTGCTTAGAGGGCCCTGCAGCCCCCAAAGGGTTAAGAAGCACCGGGTCGGGGGAGTGAAGAAAGATCAGTGGGGTTGTTAGAAGAGGGCTCCAGGAAAAGTTCCTTCAGTTTTCAACTCCAAGTGGCCATGATCCATCTGGGTGCAATTCTGCCTCTACCACTTGCCAGCATCACTTAGCCTCTCGGTGCCTCAGTTTGGTCTGTAAAATGAGGGTAAAAAATCTACATCCTGGGGTTGCTGAGAGACTTAAATGACATAGAACTGCAAAGCTCTTAGCCCAACATCTAGCCCTTAATAAGCTTGCAATAAATGGGGGCCTTTATTTTGATTATCTATTCAAGCTCAGAAAAATCAAGTAGAACTTGAGTGGTCTTTTGAACCCCTAACTCACAGTCTAGAGTCCCTGGGAATCCCCTGGCAAGACTCTCCTCCCAACTTGAGCAGGACCCTGAGACCCAGCATCTTCAGACACTGCCTCCTCAAATGCTCTCCCCGCAGGGCACTTCTCCCCTGGAAGACACCTGGGAGCTCTTCTCTCCTGGTCACACCAGGAGACAAGAGCTTCTGGAAGTGGGGCACATCAAGTGTCCGGGTGGTGCCAGTGCAGTGGAGAGGTTATCTGGGCCTGAACGGGAGTTATCATCAGCCTGCCCCATCAAGAGAAGTTTCTGGAAATTTCAGTCACCAAAATCTTCCTGCCTGTTGAAATGATGCAGTCACACACTCGGTTGAAATGGACTTCTCTAACCTAACAAGCTCTAGAATGAGACTAATCTAAGGCCTGGTATCTGTAGAATGTCTTGTGTGGGGCTACAAAAGGAAAAACCAAATCTCTCCTCTTTCCCTCTGCACTAAGCATGTCTTTTATTCTCTGTATTTTTGATGCTTTGCTCTGTGGTCTTGCTGACACTGGACCTGGACGGACTGTTCCTCCCAGCGTTAGCCAATTCCTAGAGATAGTAAGAGACTCACCTGCTGGTACACCTTTTATATGCAAACCAACCAATCCAGAGTCCAAATCCTCAGCTACCTCCTTTATAGGTCTCTTACACTCCAAAGCAATATCCCCAGCCCTAACCTCCCAGGACCAGAGTTCAGACAGCTAGGGACGGCCCCTGTGCACTAGAACCTGATGAAATTATTCAAACTAGCCAATCCTAAATCTGCTTACCCTGCCTGCCCATTCCTTGATGTGGAAGCCACAATAAAGGCTCTTGCCCAGGGACTTCCCTGGTGGAGCAGTGGTTAAGAATCCGCCTGCCAATGCAGGGGACACGGGCCCGAGCCCTAGTCTGGGAAGATCCCACATGCTGCGGAGCAACTAAGCCTGGGCGCCGCAACTACTGAGCCTGACCTCTAGAGCCTGCGAGCCACAACTACTGAGCCCGTGTGCCACAACTACTGAAGCCCGCACACCTAGAGCCCATGCTCCACAACAAGAGAAGCCACCACAATGAGAAGCTCATGCACCGCAACGAAGAGTAGCCCCCACTCACCACCAACTAGAGAAAGCCACCCACGCAGCAACAAAGACCCAACGCAGCCAAAAATAAATTATTTTTTTAAAAAAAGAGGGCTCTTGCCCACATTTCCCTTAATTCTCTCTGCCTCCTGACTGACCCTGGTGCTTCCCCGTGTGTCCCCCACCATGGTGTGGCTTGACCCTTTCTCTTGGGATCCTATGAGTATAACAAAGTATCTTTTCAATGGCAATTGTTTCCTGATCCCCTGACCTGTTGGCCTCACCATACCTGAATAATAATAAAACCTACATTTTAAAACACCGTCTTGGGCTTCCCTGGTGGCGCAGTGGTTGAGAGTCCGCCTGCCGCTGCAGGGGACACGGGTTCGTGCCCCGGTCCGGGAAGATCCCACATGCCGCGGAGCGGCTGGGCCCGTGAGCCATGGCCGCTGAGCCTGCGCGTCCGGAGCCTGTGCTCCGCAACGGGGGAGGCCACAACAGTGAGAGGCCCGCGTACCGCAAAAAAAAAAAAAATTAATTAAAAAATAAATAAATAAATAAAACACCGTCTTTTCCCCACACCTTCCCCTCCCATGAGGTCCTCAGAGCTCTCCTCTCTCAGAACCTACAGGCTGCCCCAGGCATCTTCCATCCCAGTCCCAGTAGCTCTGGCCTCCTTCCCCCAGCCCAGCCCTGCAGCCCCAGTTAGGGGCCAAAGCCTCCACTGCCTCTGGGGACAGAAGCAGTGCTATCCCAACTCCAGCAGGGCATTCTAGAGGTGATGGCCTTGGGAGGACCTTTATTCCTCGGTTCCCAGGACAGACTGTACCCAAAAAGCAGAGAGGTGGCACTAGCTCTGAGCCACACACGTGTTTACTCATCAATCATTCATCTATTCATTAATCATTCATACCCCCATCAATCATTCATCTGCTTATTCATTCATTCCGTTTGTTTATACCTCTTCCTTGCTTTGGTTGCTGCAGATGTTGGACCTCTCCTACTTTGATCTGTCCCCTGTTTCTGTGGCAGCTGCTCAGCAGAGGCCTTCTGATGTCACTTTCTCAATTACCTGGATGAGAGGGTATCTCCCTCTCAGAGGAGCCTGAGACAACCAAAGGGACAGTGTAAAGCTGTCCCTGCCTGGAAGTGCCCTTCCATTGCAGGCTCCGGCCTCCTGGTCCATGGGTCGGGGGTCGGGGGTCGGGGGGGAGCTGCAGAGGGATCTTCAGGGCCAAAAAAGAATAACGGTGTTAGACTTGCCTCACAGCGGCTTGAAAACCGCTTTTCTGGGAGGCAGGGGGCTGCAGGAGACTCAGCCTCCAGGCCTGGCTGTGAGGCCTTGGCTCAGCACTTTGCTGGGGTCCAGAGAGCATGGAATGGGGCAACCTGGGGCTAGAGTTTTAGAGGCCTAAGCTGCTAGCCTCCTGACAAGTCTGGCAGCCTCCACCCACGCCACCCCCGTCACCCCAGAAAGTCTCTTCTCAGCCGGCAGCCAGAGACCCTTTTACGTGAGTCAGATCATGTCCTGCTCTACTCAAGTCCCCGCCATGGCCTCCCATTCACTCAGCACAGAAGCCCGGGCCCCAGAGGATCTGGTCCCACTCACATCTCACTTACCCCCTCTTTTCAGGCCCCACTGGCCTTGTCCATCCTCAACTCACCAGCCACACTCGGACCTTAACACTTTTGCCCTAAGTTGTTTCCAGCCTTTTCCTCTGGAATACTCTTGACCCCTGGGGCACTCTTGAAAGGGACTCACTTCTCATTTCTTTCAAGTCTTTGCTTAATTGGCACTTTCTCCAGGAGCCTACCCTGACCCATCCTATTTAAAATTGCAAACCACACACACACACACACACGCACACACACCATTCTCAACCCCCTTACTCCTTGGCACTTATCACCTTCTAACACACTATAGAATTTTCTGATTATTTCTACTGTTTATTGTCTGTCTCCGAGGGCTGGAATGCAACTTCCAGAAGAGCAAGGGGTCTTTGTCTGTTTTCTTCACTGATGTATCCCAACGGGGTACCCATGGATGCCTGGTACATAAGAGGAGCTCAGTAAAGCATTCTTTGGATGTAAGAATGAATGAATGACTGGGCTCTGGGAAGCTCCGAGAGTAAAGCTTGTGAAACCGCAGACTGTGGAATTTGGGGCTTCCTGGGGTTGAATTTAGAAGGTCCACACTGACCTCTATCAGCCGAACAGAGGAGAAAGAAGCCGGGCAGCTCACCCGCTGCCAGCCTTCTCAGAGAGAGAAGGTAGGCAGCGGCATCAGTGGGGATTGCGCTAACTCAAGATGCCAGCTCTGTGACGCTCTGGGGCTGGCCCGCGCTCTGGATGTCATTAGCTGATTTGTTCTGCTCTGCAGAATGTACTTTTCGTATTTAGGCAGAAAAAAACAGCTTTCGGTCCTCGTGCCCTTTCTTCTGTGAGCTGTAGCACATGGCCTGCTTATTATGAATTAATCCTCTAAAGAGCATGTTCATTATTCTAATTTAATTGTGCGTCGTTTCAGAAAATAACTAAACCCAGCGCGGAATAAACTCCAACGCTGATCGGTTTTCAAGAAGTTAACCTAAGACAAAATACTGCTAGAGGGCAGCAGCAATTTGGAATCATTAAAGGGAACCCATGTAAATAATAAAAACAAAACTTATATGCAGAATTAAATTAAGGAATAGGAAATTAAATTTGTGAATCTGATCTGAAATTGAGGCCCTATATGCACAGGCTTACCCTGCCTTGGCTCTTTGCTCAGGAGGGTTGGGGCACGGAGGTTCTGCAGAGATTCGCAGCCCAGGGAAGTGGCAGACAGGAGCGAGCTCGCGGGCCTCCCCTCCTGGGTGACAGCCTGCGGTCGCGGGAAGAGGGATGTGGGCTGGAGGGGGAGAGAGGGGGTTTCCCTCCCACGGGGCCTCCTCGGAGGAAGATGAAAGCCACATCGTCACAGCTACATCTGGATGACTCCTGTCAAGCGCCGGTGACTGGCGGAGGAGAACCAACCGTCCCCAGCCAAGAGTCTGCACTGCCGCGCTGGAGGATGCACAGGAAATGAGGCAGATGGATGCAGGCTGGCTGCACCGAGATGCTGGGAGCCTTTTGCCCCAGGCAGAGCAGCCTCTCCAACCCCGCTCCACCCCTGTGGCCCGGGCACCCTCCCACAGGTAACCCAGCTCGGGACAGGGACTGGGGGACTTGCCCCCTGCCCTGGCAGCAGCCCCTAAGCAGAGTCCCGACGTCTACCAACGCCATGGGAGCCTGGTTCCACACCCGCGAGATGCAGATTCCAACATCGGACAAATAGTCCTCTTGGCAGACAGGCGAAGAGGGAGAAGAGAATGGGAGAGGAGTAGGGGATGGGAGGGAGCAGACTTGCAGACTCTAAGTTGACTGAGAGTTAGGGGTACCGGGGGCCGAGTTTGCACCATGGCTCAGACTTCACTCTATAGTTTTCCAGGATTTTTAGACCTGTCCCAGGGATGTCTTCTCTCCTTCTTCCTCCCACTCCCCTCCCTACCCAGCTCTCTTCCTCTCTTCCGGCCCCCCACTTCTCCAAGTGGAAAGAGCCCAGCCTGCAGAGTCACAGCCTGGTTTGGGTCAGAGTTCTTTCTCTTACTTGGTATTGGAGCTTGCGGGGGACTATCCCGCCTTTCTTCACCTCAGTTTCCTCTTGTGTAATAATAATCATACCTGCTTCCTCGGTTTGTTACAAGGAGTAAAGGAAATAAAGCACCTGGCCCAGAGAAGGCACACGCAGGCATTTCTGCCATTTCATTTTCTGCTTCATCAGCTTGGGCCCACACACTCTACACAGAAATACACACATGTGCACACACATGCACACACAGGCTCCATCCTCATCAAAAGCCTTAGGCTGTGTTGCCAGAACACCACAACTAGTTTTTTTAAAAACCCAGTCAACCAACTCCTTGCCTTGATTCACAAAGGCAAGCATTTAAACACACGGCCATATTCCAGTATCTGAGTGAAGCGTTCCATTTCTATCTTCATTTTCGGTACAAGTCAGTCACCTCAGACTCTTTTTTGAAACAAAGAGGGAGTGTAAGCAAGCAAGCAAAAAAAAAAAAAAAATTATGCACATAATTTAGGCCACAGTGATATTGATTGGTCAGTTCATTAAACAGTGATTGCACCTAAAAATACCAAACATGGAGATAACAAGGGCAAAAAAGGCTAAGAGTCCTCTTGAATTCCCTGGCTGTTTCCCCTGATCTTACTTTACTAACTGCTTATTAAAGACCGTGCTTGATCTCTTGCCCATCCCGTGATTTGTACCTGTAAGTTAGGGCACCATGATCTACAGCAAATCTTGGCTCTCCCAGAATAAACTCAGACACCTCCATCAAAGAAAAATTCTTCATGACATTAGTTAAAGATGGTAAAGCAGATTTTATTCTGGATGGGGGCTGCTGCTGAAATGAGTTTGTGTTAGTGGAGAGAGATTGGGCTCAATTCTGGGTACAGCAAGGAAAAGTGGGAATTTATAGCCAAGGAGCAGGGTGGGGATGAGTGGATAGAAAATTACTAAGAGGAAGCATCAGGGCTGGGGTGGGCGGGGGGGGGGGCATTCTGGCTAAACTGACAGAGCAGGATTCTTGCTGAAGGCAGGCTACGGTGATCAGACACTACCTGGGGGACGGTGGGGGATGAGGAATGCAATCGGGTGACAAGTGTGATCCGATAACCAGAGCAGAGGATTCTGACTGAACTGACATAGCGGGATTCTTGCTAAACCTGGACGATGAAGAGATGAACACAGAAGCCCAAAGTTTAGGGCCTGATTGAGAAGAGAATTCAGAGGAGACTGAGTAGAGTTTGGTCAAGGAGAGGATCTTTGTCACCCTAGAGCAGCAACGTGGCCAGATCCAAGACCAGCTGAAGATCCACCCTCAGTGGAAAGGAAGCTGGAGAGCCAAGCTGGGCCTGAGGCGACCAGAGACCAGGATGGGTGACCTGAGGGTACGGACAGGGGCAGGAGGTCACAGTGGTGGCCTGCACTTAAATCAAGGGGCAAATGCTGCCAAATGACCCCTTGGCCCTTAAGAAAAAGCCACCCAAATCTCTTAGACGCACAAAACACATGGTACAAGAAAGCTTTCAAAGGCGCCTTGTCCCACAGGACCCAACTGAGGGGCGTTAATTCCGAGGCTGGAGTGAGCTAGGTTAGTTCAATGGTTTCTGTATTTTTGATCCTGGATGAAAACTTCTGCAGCCAGTGGATGGACTTGTCTGCCCAGGAGGGCATCTGCGTGAGGAAAGCCTCACCATTTGACCATGAAGTTCAAATCACGTCTACCCAACAGAAGAGCTTCCAAGATGGCTGCACCTTAAAGGGCCAGACTGGGTTCTCTCAACCAAGCAAACTCCCTCCCAAATAAAGTCCATATTGCTCGGCTTATGTGACCCACCCACACATAAAATCACCCATGGATCCATTCCCTTATTGGATAATAATATTGCTGATAATACTAGCAATAATAGTCAACACTCATTGGGAGGTTGCTTCTTGTCAAACATTTGTTCTGAGTGCTTTGTAAGAATTAGCTTATTTAATACTCACAACAACCAAGTGAGATAGGTATTATTGTTCCAATTCTATAGATGAGGAACTGAGGCCCAGGGAAATCGAGCAACTTGTCCATTATAACAACAAAACATAGCAGCACTGGGGTTTGAACCCATTTAAGAACTTTTGGAAGCTTAGCCATTTTTACTTATTAAAATAACCTTTTTACACACACATACACACACACACACACACTCACGCGCACACAAAGATTCTGGAGCCTCCCAACCACAATACAGTGCTTCCTGTTGGTCACCAGCTCCCCTGTCCACAAATCTATCCACAGTGACCCTAAATCTAGGCCACACAGTAAAGAGAGTACACTGGACCTTCAGTGACCCACATCTGGAAAGCAGGCCCATGTTTTCAAATGCCTTCACACCACTTTCTCCCCTGGTCCTCATGGCTGGGTCTTCATGGTCATCCTTGCCTTTAGGCAAGTGTTGTGGCCTGAGCTCTGCAGGATGTATAGTTTATAGACAAGACCAGCCTTTACTCCATTTCACAGGCAACACAGGCTTGGCATCTAGGAGAACGTTCCTGGATGAAACAGCCTTGTCAGTGTGCTGGTCCTCGTTTAAATTCCAGACCCTGGTTTCTAAGATACACACATCTGCTGTGGGACTATGTATTGCGATAGATGAAAATAGAAATTGGGCTTCCCTGGTGGCGCAGTGGTTGAGAATCTGCCTGCTAATGCAGGGGACACGGGTTCAAGCCCTGATCTGGGAGGATCCCACATGCCGCGGAGCAACTAAGCCCGTGAGCCACAACTACTGAGCCTGCGCGTCTGGAGCCTGTGCTCCGCAACAAGAGAGGCCGCGATAGTGAGAGGCCCGCGCACCGTGATGAAGAGTGGCCCTCACTTGCCACAACTAGAGAAAGCCCTCGCACAGAAATGAAGACCCAACACAGCCCAAAATAAATAAATTAATTAATTAATTTTAAAAAAAGAAAGAAAATAGAAATGGTTTTCCATTGTATCTGTATTATTAGATTTGACCTACCATTGAAACAGCAAAGAAAGAGTGAAAAATTAAAGGTGATTTGATATTAACCTCCTATTCATATTAGAAAAAGTAACTGCTTTTGCGGTTTTCCTCACAGAGGTGTCTTTATTCATTTGACATGCCTTTAATAAGTAATTCTAGTTGTCTGGTTGCCAAGAAAGATTTCCTACGGGCAGACTTGAAAGTGACTCGGAACTCTTTGCATGCCCAGCTTCAAATGATCCCAGAACAGCAAACATTCAGCTTCCCTTCAGACTTCTGAAGTGTGGGAATAACATGAAAGAACGAACAGGAATCATTCTGCAGCCTGCATAGCCTAGGAGTGGAGCTGGCTGGCAGAGGCTGCGGCTGGGTCTACACGGACCAGGCATAGTGAGATTGGAAATAATCTCATGAAGTTCACCAAACCAAATGATTTATTTCAAGAAAGGAAATCTACTTTGGGGCCAGAATGATCCAGGTCAGTCATACACAGACTGAGTTTTCCTCTGCTTGAGTAGACCTGGAGTGGGCAGAGAAAGACAGGGAAAACCACCACGATTGTTCTCATGGGGTCACAACCAAAGAGCACACACTATGAATAGGTATGAATATTCACTACAGTGATTATTTATTCATCTACATACGCCAGGCTAAGTGGGTAACATACATAACCTCATATAGTCCTCAAAACAACAACAATCCTATCTATGAGGTGATTGTTGCCATTTTACAGATGTGAAAACTGAGCCTCTGGGAGGTTACATGACTTGCCCAGGACACACAGTTTGGGAGGCAGAGGTCGGCTAGCTGTTCATCAAGCATTTCCCTATTCCTCCTGGACGCACACCTAGATACCATTTCCAGGCCCCCTTGCAGGCAGACGCAGCCATCTGACTCAATTCTGACCAATAGAAAGTGGGTGGACGTGACATAAGTCATTTCCAGGTCTGGCACATAAAACCTGCCCATACACAATTCTCTCTTCTCCCACCCAATGGCTGAATGAGCGGATGCCGAGGACCTAGAGGAGGGTAAAATCGGAATATGGAAGAATCCAGGATGCTCAATAACTGCTTTGAGCAGAGCCCGTTCCTCATCACTGTTCCTGCAGGGGACGGTGATGTGAGCTGGAAACGATCTACTGTGTTAAACCACTGAAATTTGGCGACTGTTGGTTCCAGCAGAAAACCTAAACTCAAGGACTCTGAAGTCCATGCTCTTAGCCCTTTCCTTGTCTGGAACTGTACTAGGTCTGATCAACCCTCCCCAGGGGACACTGGGACCCTCTAACTTTTTTTGAGTCTCATCCCTCTTCCTGCTCTACTAGGCCTGAGGTGGTGATTTCTTAGCTTTCCACTTTGCTATCTATGCAGACATATTCCTGGTTTTTGAGAAGCTGATCAAAGCTACTCTCTTGGTTAAACCCTCCCCGTGTGGGCCTCTGGGCCGCTGACTGTCTGTGATTTCTCCTCTCCCACGTGGACACATCAAATACGTCACGAGTGTCTCTTCCACCCTTGCCCTGCCCTCCCTTTCTCAGCCAGTGCTGTGTTCTGGCCTTCATCATATCTCGCCTGGTGTAATCGTAACACCCTCCAAACGTGTCTCTTCCCCTCCTTCCCATCGTCCTATTGCCTCCAAAAAGGATCTTCATGAAATAGCTCAGGCCCCAGCATCCCCTGAATTACACTTCCCCATGTGAAGTCTAACAATAATAAAAATGTAAATGCTTTTGAACAAGCAATTCCATGTCTATGAATTTACAGATACATGCACAAAATGATTTATATACAAGGATATTAACTGCCTCATTGTTTGAAGTAGCAAAAGACTGGAAACATCAAATGTCCATCAGTGGAGTCTTGTTAAATAAACTATGGAGCACAATGAGTTTTGCCTAAAAATCTACAGGATCTATGGTTAAGTATGGTGAGCAAGATACAAGTAAGTGTATACGACATGTTAATATTCGTGTTTTAAAAGTACTGGGGAGATATATCCCCATATGTTTGCAAAGACATGGAATGTCTCTGAGAGAATGCACAAGAAACTGTCAATAGCATTTGCTTCTGGGAAGAGAACTGAGCGACCAGAAATCAGGGATGGGAGGGAGACTTACTTTTCACTGAATATACGTTTGTACTGTTTGAAGATTTTACTCTGTACATGTATTATTTTAAAACAATAAAATAAAATGTGACTTGCTAGTGCTTATTTGATAAAATCCAAATCCTTCAGTATAAAAGGAAAGACTCTCCAAGTTCTAGCTCCAACACGTTTTTCCTGCTGGCCCTCTCATGCTACTACACCATTCTCAGAACATTCCTTGTACACCCCCATCTCTCTGCCTTTGTTTAGGGCTCTCCTTCTCCTGGAAAGTCCTGATACTGATAGGCAGGAACTCATCTCATCTGTTATCGCCTTCATTTTCTTTATAACTTTATACTATGGCCCTTGATCCCAGTTTGCTGTGTGTTAGAGGTAGGTGTCTTTCCTACAAGATGGTATGATATCTTAGACATAGCAAGTGTTCAAAATATGTCAGTGCCTTGAACCAAATTTATAATTCCACATGTCTCAGCCGCAGCTTCTAAGAACGGCTGGGAAGGGGGTAAGGGATGGGCTCACCCTTCCCCGCAGCTGCGGAGTAGAATCTGGAACCCACTCCATCAGGCTGGGGGGTGGACAAGGTCAGTAATACATCTCAGTCTGGGACATTCTGCAAGATTGGACATCTTTCCTCTGGTCCACTCCCAAGGTCACCCCCCTCCCCATCTCTTTGTCCAAAGACCCACCAAGTCAATGGTGTGGCTCTGCTCAGGATTGAGCCTTGGCTCTGTGGAATTGGGCCCGAGAGAGGGAGAGAGAGAGAGGGAGGGAGGGAGAGAGAGGGAGGGAGGGAGGGAGGGAGAGGGGGAGAGGGGGAGAGAGGGAGAGGGGGAGAGAGGGAGAGGGGGAGAGGGGGAGAGGGGGAGAGAGGGAGAGAGGGAGAGAGGGAGAGAGGGAGAGAGGGAGAGAGGGAGAGAGGGGGAGAGAGAGAGAGAGAGAGAGAGACGTCCATTGCCCTGGACCACAGTCTGGGGTTTAAACTCAGTTGTCACAATTATTTGAAGCCTATTAAGTTTATTTATGTTCCAAAGCAGGTCCACTAGAGAAGGACCATCATAGTCGTAAATATCAGGGCTGCTGTTCTCCAGACACAGCTGGGTCTGTGGGCCCCTCCCCTTCTCAGCTCTGCAGGCCCCGCTTATAGGCGGGAGCCATGCACTCAGATGCAGGACAGCACCACGTCCTATCTGACCAATTCTGTTAGCTCAGCCAGTACAACACATGCTTCCTCTACACATTTTGGGTAGCAGGAGTGTGTCTGAGCAAGACTCAGCTATCCAGGGGAGGGATGGTGTCTTCTAGTCCTGCTCAAGTCAAATGCACAAGGGTCAGGAGCCCAGGGGTACAGGCTTTCTCCTCAAAGAACCATGGGGACATAAGGATGGGCATTATACCCTGTGCACACCTAGAATTCTGTAAGAGAGCAAAGGACTGCTGGACATGTCCTATGAGTTCCTGGCTGCGTGAGGCTTTCATTTCATTTACCAGTGTGGATTGGAGGAGACCATTTAGTTCTAAGAGCCAGTGTTTTCAAAGCATATCCCACTGTACACTGGTCTTGTAAGCTTCTCCATGGAAAAGTAAAGGAGATCTTGTGGTCAAAAAAATTTAAGAAACATTGAATATTCATTAAATCCTCCTCTGGGGAGAGTCACAATGCACATTTTCATAATAAAGGCCCCGAGATGTCCTGCAGTAAAATGAGCATAACCCAGTGTGCTCTAAACACATCTGACAAAAGAATCCTTTCTTGGTGATCCTTACAAACATTCCTTGATAGAAGTGTTACATGGAGTACATTTTGGAAAAAGCTGCTTTTAGAGATGTCTAAGTCCTCACGTCCCTTCTTAGCATAGCCTAGGAGGAGAAACTTCTCTAACTTTCCCCTCACCCCATCAATCAGAGCATGCTCTGTTGGTTTAGGGCAGTGGATATCAAAACATGGTCCCGGGATTAGTAGCACCTTTGAATGTGCGACAATTGCAAATCCTCAGACCCCAACGGAACCAGACACTCTGGGAGTGAGGTCCAGCAATTTGTGTTTTAACGAGCCCTCCAGGTAATTTGGATGCAAGCTATTAGTCTAGGGTTTTGGAAATCTCTTTCTCTGAACAGGTCCTATTCTACCTCATTCATTATCTGTACATGTTTTTATTTATACCATCTGCAATTCCTAAGAGGAAAGGATATGGACAGCCAGTACTAAAATACTCATACTAGCACGATTAAAACACGTTTACAGGGCTTCCTTGGTGGTGCAGTGGTTGAGAGTCCGCCTGCCGATGCAGGGGACGCGGGTTTGTGCCCCGGTCCGGGAAGATCCCACATGCCGCGGAGCGGCTGGGCCCCACGAGCCATGGCCGCTGAGCCTGCGCGTCCGGAGCCTGTGCTCCGCAACGGGAGAGGACACAACAGTGAGAGGCCCGCGTACCGCAAAAAAAAAACACAAAAACACGTTTACAGAAAAACACTCTTCCCTCCAATAATTCCACTCACCTCCTTCAGATCTGTGAGGCCTTCCTTGACCGTTTCCAAAATGTATGTCAGTTTCCTCCTGCTGGCCCTCCCTACTCCCTTTCCTCCTCTACTGTATTTTTCTCTTTGGCACTTATTACCATTTAATATACTATAAGTTTTTATATTTATTTTCTTGCTCCCACCTAAAATGTAAACTCCATGGGAGCAGGGCTTTTCATCTCTTTCGCCCCCTGCTTTCTCCCCAGACCCAAAATGGCTCCTGCCTTAATACCTATTTGTTTAATGAGTGAGCCTTATCAGAAGGAGGCAGGTGAGGGCCATTGCCTTGATTAAACAGTTTCACTTGGAGCTTCCCGACAGGCACAGAGTTACAGAGATCTCTATCCAATAACAGGAGATCAGACACTCCTGAAAAGGACACAAGTAGTGAGACCCTCCTTTTAGCCCTGAGGGCTCCTTGAGTGGGTAACAGAGCTATTCCTGGAGGCTCTGTGCCTGATGGCTGGTGTCAGAGCCACAGCCTAGAATAGCTTTCGAGGGGGGAGCTTTCTCTTTACTCTCTCCAGCCAGAGATGGGTAGACGCCTGCACACAGATGTCTGTGCGGAACTAACCTCCTGGCAGGAGAAGCAAAAGGGCGTGAATGACAGGAAACTCTGCTCATTTCTTCAGTTGTGTAGGTTAAATGTGGCAGGGCTTGAGGGGAAGAGGAGGGGGTGAGCATTCAACCACATTGAGTTCTTTTCCAGCAGGGGGAAGGGCAGAGGCCCCTACCTCGGAAAGAATGTATCCAGCACTGATAAATGTATAAAGTATTTGACCTTTAATCAATCCTAATATTTTCAATCCACAGAGCCTTCTTAAACGCCTGCAGCCCTGCCCCTGGACCTCTATTCATCACAATTACGGCTCCAACTGTCGGAGCAGTGCATGAAACGGCGCACGCTGACGTCCAATATTTTATCACTAATAAAGAGAAACATCCCAAGTATTTGCACAGTTCTGATACTTTCCAGCCCCGAGCCCAGGAAAAGGGGGAGTGTGGTGATTTATGCTCACTGCCCGGCATTGTTAATTGGCCTTCTCCGCTGGAGCCTCTGGGACCACTGCTCTCCTGTGCTCCACAGCCATAGACTCAGCGGCGAGTGGGCAGCTGGCTGGAGCGCAGCAGGCGGCCTGGGAGGAGCGCGCCGAGCACACAGTAGGCCCTTCCTCGGCATCTGGTAAGTGGTGTGAAACTCTGTAAAGGGCGATTTTTAAAACTCACGATTTGGCAAGTGCCTGCCTACACCTGTGGCTTTGTAAACAGACCCGTTGTTTATGAGGAATCTGTGATCCACCCCCATTTCCATGTCCCGCCTTCCCACCCCCCTCCCATCCCCAGGCTGTGTCTGCTGCCCAGCCCTGTCCCTTCTCAGCCTGAAGGCCCTCCCTCTTGGCCTCCCAGCTCCAAGCAGAGGGAAGCTCAGTTTCCAGCCACAGTGTTCAGACGGCCCACAGGCTGTGTCTACATGGCACCCAAACATCTGGATGAGATGTAAATAAAACAAGCAGATGTTTCTCCTTCCTTATAGCAGGTGCCTTGGCAGAGCCCTCTGCCTTAAGCTGTGAGGGAAGGGCTTTCTGGAGTCCAGGGCCCAGAGGGGGTAGGGGAGGGGGGAACACTCCTTATCAAGGAGCTGGTTACTTGGCCTCACAGAGACGAATGAGCAAAGAAAGCCAGACACCCCTAGGAAAAAGGTGCTGGCAAAGGATGATGTCATCTGTGTGGACAGGATGGAAGGTGTGGGAACTGGGGGGGGCAGGAGGAGGGAGAGGGGTCCAGAGGTCCTGATGCAAATAAGTGGGGAG
Organism: Mesoplodon densirostris; assembly: GCF_025265405.1. Lineage (NCBI taxonomy): Eukaryota > Metazoa > Chordata > Mammalia > Artiodactyla > Ziphiidae > Mesoplodon > Mesoplodon densirostris. Next base: position 34,314,873 of record NC_082674.1, read on the forward strand.
AAGGGTTGATGCCAAATCCCTCTTTAATTTCATTGTGACAAAGGATTTTCTGAGCCTCCACCTTCTACACCACTGCCTTCCAGGAGAAGGGAGAAGAAATGTCCTCCTCTGTACCCCAGGGGCTAAGATACAAGAGAAGTTGGGCTTAGAAAGTGGCATAAAACTCCCCCTTCTCACCCCATGTCCTATCTAACAGGACACCAAGGGGCAGTCACTTCAGACAAATAAAGGGGTGTTAAGATACCTATGGGGCTTCCCTGGTGGCGCAGTGGTTGAGAGTCTGCCTGTCAATGCAGGGGACACGGGTTCGTGCCGCGGTCCGGGAAGATCCCACGTGCCGCGGAGCGGCTGGGCCCGCGAGCCTTGGCTGCTGAGCCTGCGCGTCCGGAGCCTGTGCTCCGCAACGGGAGAGGCCACAACAGTGAGAGGCCCGCGTACCGCAAAAAAAAAAAAAAAAAAAAAAAAACCTATGAAAGGGATAATTGAGGAAGGACAGGGGACAAAGGACCAGAGGCAGGAGATTCATTGGTCACCACTTGTTTCCCATCACTCCTTCCATCCTCTCCACTGACTCTGTGTGTCACACTAGCACACTCCCCCAAGCCCCCAGCCCTGTGTGTGACACTAAAAACCCTCCCCCAGTCCTCTGCCTCACTTCAGCCCTGGCTGTAACCCCAACACACTCTCCCTTCCTCCCCCACCCACTCCCTTAGTTCCAGTGTGTAACACTGAACACACTCCCCAGTGCTGTCCCCAACTTTCTAGCCCGAGTGGAGCACAGACACCCCCTCCTATCCTCTCCCCCAAGCCCCCAGCCCTGTGTGTGACACTAACACACCCCTCCCAGTCCTGTCCCCCACTCTGCCATTCCTTGGGTGAAGCACGGCTGGCACTCCCTTGGCACCTGCATAGCCCCTATGTGTCAAACCAAACACATTCCTCAGGGCCACCGTCCATGGGAGCAGCTCTGTTCCCCCACTATCTCCAGGGAGACTTTCAGGACCCTACAGTGATCCTTTGGCCCCCGGCCCAGCACAAACAAGCAGTATTGTATGTGGCTGTGAGTGTATGTCTGTGTGCGTCGGACATGGCAGCAACTGGACAGTTGCCGCTCTCAACTCCCCCATCTATCCACCGATTATGGAATTGTGTGCTGAAGGCAAATATTTTCCATTGACCTCAGTGTTCCTGTCTGTGAAACTGAGCTGCAGTTCGACATCCAGCTCTCCGGTACCCATGGAGAAGGGTCTGATTTCCACAGGACATCAAGAAACCAGCTATCAGGGCTTCCCTGGTGGCACAGTGGTTAAGAATCCGCCTGCCAGTGCAGGGGACACGGGTTCGAGCCCTGCTCCAGAAATATCCCACATGCCATGGAGCAACTAAGCCCGTGCGCCACAACAACTGAGCCTGCGCTCTAGAGCCCACGAGCCACAACTACGGAGCCCACACACCACAACTACCGAAGCCCGCGCACCTAGAGCCCGTGCTCCGCAACAAGAGAAGCCACCACAATGAGAAGCCCGCGCACCACAATGAAGAGTAGCCCCCACTCGCCACAACTAGAGAAAGCCCATGTGCAGCAACAAACACCCAACACAGCCAAAAAATAAATAAGTAAAATAAATTTATTAAAAAAAAAAAAACCAGCTATTGGACTGTGGTTGGGACCAGGTGAGGCACAGTTGGGGGAAGGAGATTATACTTTGGCAGAGAAGTAACTTTTTCATTTTGTTTTTCTTGCTTTTTTTATGAAACAGGAAGAGCAAAGCCATGCCCCAAGGCTGTGGGTTTTTCAAGCAAAGAGTTTCCCCCTGATAACCACAGCGACCCCCTGAAAGAAGTGGACGGCTTCCTCTCACATTTTGGCTGGGGAGGGGGTAGGAATCAGACACAAAGAAACCTGAAGAATGGATGATCCAAGCCCCCTTCCCCCAAGTAGCCTTGCTATTCAGCATCACAGGTTAGAAGTTTATAGGAATTCTGGATCCATGGTTTCCTATGGTCCCTTTTACAGATCTTGTTAATTTATTACCCGTGGTTACACTTTCAATGGAAATCATGAAGAAATGGTAAAGGAAACATGAGCTAATTTTTTTCCAGTGACACATTTCACTGCTATTTAAATAGCCGTTCTGCCAAACCAAACACAGCACTTACAGCCAGCGGTGACACATGAAGGAGATGGCTGTGGCCAATCCTGCCCGCGGCATCCAGAACAGGCGAGACTTTCTCTCAGCTTCCCCAAGGGCCAGCCGCCAAGAGGGGTGGATGGGGGGAGCTGGAGCCTGGGGCACAGCTGGAGCCCCCGAGCCTGGCGATCGCAGCTCCCACCCTCTCCCCAGCAGGGCTCTTTCCCTCTGCCTGGAGCCCACTCCTCGCCCCGCTGAGGGGCCCTGGGGTGACTGTTTCCCCAGCAGCCTGAGAGGCCCCCCAGAGCAGTCCACAACCAGGCCACGAGCAAGGGCTGCCTGGCTCTCCCTGCTGGATGATTTGCTGAGGCCTCTAACCGGGAACATTATCAGGTTGTGTAAAACCAGAGACAGACTTTGGAGAAAGCCTGGCCAGCCTTGTTCCAGTTCTGCGGCGGTGGCCGTGACCACGACCACGCCTGCACAGAGTGCCTTTGTTGGGCAAACCCAGAGCCTCTGACTTCTCCTCACGAGCATTCGCCTCTGACACTTTCTTGCTCCCCAGCTTTGGGACTATGATGTCACCCTGCATTTATTCACTTTTCAAGAAGCCAACTGATAGCACAAAGTTGAAAGGTGCCAACAGGGTATATCTTAAAAGCTCTCATCACAAGAAAACAAAAATGTGTAACTTTGTGTGGTGATGGGTGGTAACCAGACTTATCGTGGTGATCATTTCACGGTGAATACAAATGTCGAATCGTTGCCTTGTAAACCTGAATCTAATGTAATGTCAATTATACCTCAATTTAAAAAAAAAAAAAAAGAGGACTAAACAACAAGGTCCTACTGTACATCACAGGGAACTATATTCAATATCTTGTAATAAACCATAATGGAAAAGAATATGAAAAAGAATGTATATATATGTATAACTGAATCACTTTGCTGTACAGCAGAAATTAACACAACATTGTAACTCAACTATATTTCAATAAAATAATTTAAAAAAAAAAAAAGAACATAGGTTTAAAAAAAAGAGGCAGACAGATGAGCTGTGGCATTTGGTGAGAGAAAAGCCAGGGCCTGAGATGTCGGGGAAGGGGGAACAGGCCCAGAGAGGCTCTGGTAATAGCCGATGCAGGGCAGCAGTGGAGGGCATTGCCCCTCTTCACAGCGGCTGTGTCAGAAACCCCCAGGATTTTAAAATGCAGTGGGATTGAGGGAAACGAAGTGCTTAGGGGCTGACATCTGGCCCTTGGAGACCTTGGATCAGCTGTCAACCTCAGGCGCCCCGTAGGAGTCCCGTGGCACTGACGTTCTCACGTTGCGCTCCTCTGATGAACAGCGGGGGCAGGGGGTGATTCTAGAAGGGGAATGAAATGGGGAGAGAGCATTCTGGAGGGAGAAGCCAGCAGGAATTGGGGCTTCGGCCCCACCCAGGCCTCACTGGATCTTGAACAAGTGTGACTACCTCCCTATCCCCACAGTGGGAGGCTGTGGGGCCCCCAGAGCCCCCTGCAAGTGTCAAGGTGGGCAGAGCAGAGGGGCTCTGCCAGAAGTGGGGCGCAGGCCTGCTGGCATACTGGGAGAAACCACTCTGCTTTCCAAGGAGAAAACCCACTTGAGTGAGGCTCCGGAGAGAAGTTAACTGTCGTCTTCCCTTTGCCAAAAAGTATATTAAATTCGCTGACCACATTTTTCCAAACCCGAGTGCGGAGGACATGAGATGCAACGCACACTGGCTGGGCTCTGGTGCGCTGGGCACCCCACACATTTCATTCTGCATTATTAATATTTAAACCAAAGCAGCTGTTCTCTGCACACACAGAGCCCAGAGCCTGCCCAAGGTTCCTACGAAGACTTCTCCCTGGGGCCAGATGCAACAGCTGGGCAGCCCCTTACTGATCCTCAAGGCTTGGGCCTCCTGGGGCAGATTTCCCCAAGCAGCCATTCCTTAATTTGCAGTGACATTTCTGGGCCAGGGGCTTGGTGCTTTATTGGCAAGAGCAGATTCTGTTGATCTAGCTTAGCTCAGATTTGGTGGGTCCACCCTTAGCAGATTTTTGAGAGGGGTGAAAAGATCTCTTTGATATACCAGCCTCCCCTTCTGAGCCCTCAGCCCCAGGGTGAGGTCCCCCGGGCTTTCACGTGTTCTCCCGATTTCTTTCCTCCTTCAGAACTAGAACAACTCTCATACCAAGCTTTTGTGCCTTGGAGCCTCGGGTCCTCCACCTGTGCATTCGCACCTTAAAGCCTCATCACTAAGCCTGGGTGGGGAGACCCCTGCCTGAGTCTGTGGGACAGCCTGGCCGGCACCACACCACAGCCTGCTACCCAAAGCCCCTTCCCAACCTGCCTCAATTCTGTCACCTCCAGGTCCCTGTGCTTCAGCCACCGGGGGCTGCTCTGGCTCCCAGACACACTAAACACAGTCCTTCCACAGACCATCTGCTCCTTCTACTTGCCTTTGAACTCCCAGGACAAAAGTCACCTCCTCTCTGCCACCACCCACCACCTCCACCCCAGGATGAACTAATTACTTACTCCTCTCTCCTCGCCTGACAATTTATGTTCCATTCTATTTTGGCATATATCTCACTATATCATAAACTTTTCTTTCTATACTTTTAAAAACTAATATTTATTGAGCACTTTCTATGTACATGATGCTTTAAGCAGAATTACATATTATATAATTCTCACAATAACCCTATGAGATGGGTTTTGTAATCATCCCCATTTTACAGATGACAAAACTGAGGCTTAGAGATGGTGAGTACCTTGCCCAAGGTTACAGAACTAAGAAGTATGTCTCCCCCCAGAGACTATGAGCTCCTTAAGGAAGAGGCCATATCAGTGTGCTTCCAGGGCCTACCTAACACACTGTCTCAATATAGGTGTTCGATACATGTTTGTTGAAATGAAAATAAAAATAAATAAAGCAAGCAGAAGGATTTTCCCAGGCCAGGATTTACTGAGATACCCTAGGGTCGCCATTTTCTCTAGGCGACTAACCCAGCTCAAGCTCCTGGAGAAGCAGGAGTAAACACTTAGCAGGAAGCCAGACGTGGATCCCAATTCCAATTCTACCTGCATTTAAACTAGCTGTGTCTCTGTTTGCCCATTTGCAAATTGGTGAAAATAAGAATACCAACCTAATTTAATCCTTACAACAACCAATCCAGTCCTGCCTGAGCTGGATGAAGAAGAGCAGGGGGTTATGGCACATGGAGAAGATGTACGAATTAAATGAAGTGATATGTGGAGAGCATCTAACCCAGACTTGGCCACGTTATAGACACGCACACTGATGTCTTGTACAAACACACTGAAGTGCTTTGACAGCAATGGTGATGACAATGTGTCATATTTACACGGGGCTCCATAAGGCTCTGCCGCAGGATCTCTTGAGTTAACCCTCACAACTTTTGTAAGCCAAATATTACTACCACGATCCTGTTGCAGACACCTAGTGCTGTACAGCAAACCACCCCGAAACTCAGTGACTTATAATAACATGTATTTTGCTCACAAATCTGCAATTTGTGCCGGGCTTGATGAGGAAGCACTTCTTCTCTGCTCCATTTGGCACCAGCTGGAGCAGCTTGAAGACACGGGGTCAGAATCATCGGAAGGCTCTCAGTCACCACTGATTCTGGCTGTTGTCTGAGACCTTGGCTGGGACACTCAGCCAGAACCCAGACTTGCCCCCTCCATGTGGCCTGGGCTTCCTCACAGCACAGTGGCCGAGATGCAAGGTGGGGGGAGGGGGGAGAGAGAGAGAGAGTGAGATTGAGAGGCAGCCAGTGGAAGCCATATGCCTTTTATGGCCTAGCCTAGGAAGTCACACGATGTCACTTCTGACACATTTTATTTGTTGAGGCAGTCACAGAGACCTGCCCAGGTTCAAGGGGAGGGGACACAGACTCTGCCTCTTAATGGGAAGTAATAAGGTTCTGGAAGAGGGCGTGGGACTGGATATACTGTTATAGCATTTTTTGGAAAATACACAGAGCCCCAGTTAACAAAGGAGAACAATGAGGTGAGGAGCTACAGTGACCTGTGCAAGAGCACAACACCCACGCGTGGCAGAACCAGAACTCGAACCCAGGTCTTCTGACTCCAATCCCTAGGCTTTTTCCACTGAACAATGTGCCTTCTCAGCCCATTTATCAGGGCTTCAGAAAGACTCAGCCCCAGATTCCTCTGGTGGCACAGTGGTTAAGAATCTGCCTGCCGATGCAGGGCACATGGGTTCGAGCCCTGGTCCGGGAAGATCCCACATGCCGCAGAGCATCTAAGCCCACGAGCCACAACTACTGAGTCCACGCGTCACAACTACTGAAGCCCACGTGCCTAGAGCCCGTGCTCCGCAACAAGAGAAACCACTGCAATGAGAAGCCCGCGGCACCGCAACGAACAGTAGCCCCCGCTCACTGCAACAAGAGAAAGCCCACGTGCAGCAACAAAGACCCAACTCAGCCATAAATAAATAAATAAATTTATTAAAAAACAAAGAAACAAAGAAAGACCCAGCCCCTTCCCCACATAACGGGTCTTTCAGAGCCAGCCTGCTTGTGCGCACACACGCGCACATACACACATACACACACACACACACACACAGCCACAGCTGAACTTCCTTCCAGCAGTCCCTTTACCCCCCTGCACCTGGTGATGGAAGAAACTCCTGATCGGACCCCACTTTGCTGCATCACTGCCAGGCCCAGTTGAGCTGGGGGACCCAGACCAGCCGGGAACCAGAGCAGGGGATTCCTGATGCTCAGGGGTGAGGATGGGAGGGAACGACAGGAGATGGCATCTGGAATTCCAGATGACAGCAGGAGCTAAGAGGACTGTGGGTAATCTGGGGAATTTTTGGAAAATGTGGGTGTGATGTCAGCCTCAGTGAAAGAGAGAGGAAAGTAAGAGGAGTGGGGGATGGTCCTGGGGGGCCGGCAGGGGAAAGCAAGGGCAGTCGAGTTGTAATGTGAGGAACAGTTTATTAGTCTAGAAAAGTTTAACTTGAAGCTCCCAGCCTGCCCCCACGCCTCTGCCCAGCATGGGCACATCACACGGATGTGATTATAAACCGTGCTGGTGGGTCCTGGTTGAATCCAGGGGAGGAGGTGGGAATGCATTGATTTCTTCACGGATTATTGAGCAACTGAGCACAAAGCCAGCCCTTTGCCAGCCCAGGGGCATCGAGAATCAGCAAGGAGCCCTGAGAAATCCCTGCCCGGGTCAGGTGGGAGGAGGCCACAGAGGTCAGGGTTGGGGCAGTCCAACCCTCTGGGGAATCTGGCTGGTGCTTCTAGCAGTGCTGTGATTGGCTTGTTAAAGCTCTCTCCGCAGGATCGGGTACCCACCTGACACCTGGTCCCGAGGTTACCTCAGGCCAGCCCGAAGCTCTTTGTGCATAGAGCCAGGTGGCGGCCAGCACACAATGGGGCAGCCGGGTTCCGATGGCGACACTCATGCGTCCACAGAGAGCCACAGCTGGGATCACAGTCTCCCACCCAGCACTACTCAGCTGTGTGACCTCGGGCAAGTCCCTGAATCTCATGCAGACTCAGTGAAATGGGAGCATTAATTCCTACTCCAAAGAGCTGCGGTGAGCCTTAAATAAGGATGTGTGGGTTAAGGATAAGATGCACGGGTTAAGTGCCCACCCCAGAGCCTGGAACCCACAATGCAACAACTGGTCATTCTCATCCCTTTTTCTCTCTTATTCTTTTTTTTTTTTTTTTTGCGGTACGCGGGCCTCTCACTGTTGTGGCCTCTCCCGTTGCGGAGCACAGGCTCCGGATGCGCAGGCTCAGCGGCCATGTCTCACGGGCCCAGCCGCTCCGTGGCATGTGGGATCTTCCTGGACCGGGGCACGAACCTGTGTCCCCTGCTTCAGCAGGCGGACTCTCAACCACTGCGCCACCAGGGAAGCCCCTCTTATACTTTTACATAAACCCCAAACCATGATTCATCCTAAACCTTACCCAGTCCAGATTAGCAGAGTCAAAGAGAGGCAAAGCTGATGAAGACTTGGGGCAGGGATTGTAGACAGAGAACTTTCTAACAGGCAATTTCTGTCTTTAGAGTCCACGGTGCAGGTGCCCCACAGGACACTGAGCTGAGGTGCCAGCCCCGTGGTGGGGAAGGAAGACGGGCCCTGGGAGGGAGACTCTGGTCACCTTGGGGTCCTCGTCCTTAAGATCCAGTCACTCCCAAAACCTGTTCCTCAAACCTCCCACTCCATTAAGCCCCAGGGACGTACCAGCAAGAACGAACAGAAGCACAGGTGCCAGGAGAGGGGCTGCTTCATCTCCATGTTGGAGACACAGTCTTGGGATTCTCTGTGCCTCTCTTTTCTCACCCAGAAAACAGGGGACAGATGGTATTCTATTAGTTCCCTCTATTTCCCTCCTCTCTTTCCTTGTGACCCCTCCTACTCATTCCCACAGGCCACATTGAGACAAACCATGCTTATCAAGAGGGAGGCACTGGGCTGTGGCCTATGAGGATGTCTCTAAAATCCGTCCTGTGGCTCCAACTTCTGAGGTCCCCAAGTTCCTCTTGTCTGAGCCAGGGCTGGGGTTTGGGTAGGGGCACAACAGCCCTGTGCTTTCCTGGAGGACTCTGATGCTATCCTCACCTTTGTCCTCATGGGTTTCTGTCCCTCTGAGGTTCTTGGAAAGTCTTAGGCCACCTCCCAAAGTTCCTGGATGAAAAATAGAAACTTAGGAATGAGGGTGAAAACCAAGCAGCCTCCTACCTTGTCTGGGGCTTTATTTTGAGAGTAACAGCCTGAAACAATCCTCCCTCGTCCTCTTTCCCCTTTCTTGGCAGCTCCAGCATCCTCCAACTGAGTCCTGCCTGGGCTGGATTAGGGAAGGAGGAGGTTATGGTCCATGGAAGAGTCATACCCCAAACATTACGGGGTTTGCAGCCCAGGTGCAGAGCTGGGTCCTGCCCTTTCTCGACAACAGCCAGAGAAATGAAATGCAGGCTCTGTGGGGCAAGTAGGAAGCAAGGGGGATGGGAAGACAAACAGTAGAGAGAAGATAAAAGGGTGTTTGTGTCAGGGTGCAGAGGGCAGCCTCCAGGTGAGGAGGAATAAGAGGGGCTTGCAGGGAGGTCGGTCGTGTCATCACCAATAAGTGACGGGGGGATAGGAAGTTTCCAGGGGGTGACAGAAGGTTACTGACCAGGGAAGCAGGTTTCAGGCAGGTGTCAGGAGCTGCGCTGCATTTCAGAAGAGCCCATGGCCACCTTCCAGGGGCCACAGCTCTCAGTCCCCTGAGTACTCATGGCCACTATATTCTCTCCGGAACTGCTCCTGTCTCCCCCAACCTCAGACCTTTAGCTCCAGGGAGGAGCCTCAGGGCGGATGGAGCCCAACATCCCCTGGGCTCTTCCAGCCCCAACATTTATCTTCGGGTTATTTTCACTCCCAAGAACAAAGAAGCTTTCTACTCAGCAAGTGGTAAGACCCACACCTCTGACAAGCCATAGATCACGCTAGGGAGGGCAGGCTGGAAGGGCTGGTGGCCAGTTCGTGGAGCTGCTTCTCCCTCCCACCCAGACCCTCAGAGGGGAGCCTGGCTCCTGGCTTGCTGTAGGGTCCTGGCAGAAGGCAAAAGTGTGCGGGACAAACTGGTTCTGGAGCCAGAGGCCAAGCCAAGGTGGGAAGAGGGAAAAGATGGGACAAGACTGACTCTCAGAAGGGAAGGAGCCCTGGGCAAACCCTGCTTGGACCCAAACTCTATGGGCTCAATCTCCTCACGTAAGATATGGGATGGTCACCCAAATCATCTGGGGAGCTCTAAAAAGAGAAGGGTAGTAAAAGCCCATGGCCTATAAAGGCCAACAGTACAGAAAAGGTATATAGTGGATTCAACACCCCCAGTAGCTGCCATTGTAGCTGAATTCCTTGTTTCCTTCAATAAATATATTTGAATACGTTAGCATATATAAGTATAGATATACACACATATAGACATTCATATATACATATATATGCATAAACTATTCATTTTTACACATTTGGTAAGAAATTAAACACATTGTTCTACAATGTCCTTTCTACACTTAACCATATAATTTGTAAGTCACTCCATATTTGTACATATAGAACTGTCTCCTTTTTACTGGTTTCTTAGTATTCTATTATATGGCTATTGGTGGACTCTGAGGTAATTCCCAATCTTTTCCTATTACAAATAATATTGCAGTAAATATCCATGTAACATACTCCTTTGTACACATTTCCAAGTACCAGTAGGACATATTCCTAGAAGTAGAAATGCCAGGCAGATCAAAGGGCATGTGGATGTATTTTTGTTTCGATGGATATTGCCAAAATACTCTTCATAAAGGCTGAACTTATTTATAAAGACATCAACAACGTATGAGAGTGCCTCACATCTTAGGCCAACACAGTGTGTTGTTTTACAACTTTTTGATCCACATTAATTTAATCTGATAGATGAGAAAATTAACATTTCATTGTGGTTATAACTTGCATTTCACTAATTACAAATAAGGTTGAGAAACTTTTAATGTGTTTCAAAGCCATCTGCACTTAAGGGTGCTTTAAAATACACAGAACCCTGGATCCCACACTCAAAACTCTGATTCAGTAAACTCAAAAATCAGTTTTTTAAAAAAATACTCAAGCAATTGGGGTAAAGATTTCTTAAGGAGAACATAGAAAAGCACTATCCATGAGAGAAAAGATTGATACATTGTACTTCAATTAAATTGTAAATGTCTATCCATTAAAAAAGAATGAAAAGTCAAGCAACAGACTGGGAGAAGATATTTGCAATATATATATATTCTACAAAGAACTCAGACCAGAACATATAAAGAACTCCTACAAATCAACAAGAAAAAGAAAAAAATCAACAACCGAATTTTTTTAGGTGAAAAAAAGATATAAACAGACATTTCATGAAGGAAGATAAATGAATGACTAGTACACATACGAAAAGATATTTACCCATAACTCATCAGGAATAAGTAAATTAAAACTACAATGAGATACCACTACCAGTAGTATACTGGTAAACACTTAACAACCCACATTCCAGGAATAAAAGCATTTCTTTGGTGTAAATACTCCCACTATGGCTGGTTTCAAGCTACCAATGTGGCACATCACTGATGGCAGAATTGGGAAGAGACGTATACAGCTGAGTCTCACAAGCCACGTAGGCTGGCTCCAGCACATCCCCCTCAGCACATCCATCATGAAGGCTAAAATGAAAAAGACTGACCATACCAAGTGCTGTTAAGGATGTAGAGCAAGTAGAACTCTAAACACATTGCTAGTGGGAGTGTGAATTGATACAATCACACTGGAAAACTGGTAGTAATTACTGAAGATAAATGTGGTTTGATCCCATGTCATGTATACCCCGTAAAAATGCATATCCCTCAGAAATGAACACATATATGATGGCTAATTTGGATTGTCGACTTGATGGGGCTATGGGGTGCTCAGACATTTGGTCAAATATTATTCTGGGTGGGTCTGTGAGGGTGTTTTTGGATAAGATTAACATTAGAATCAGTAAACTGGGTAATGCAGATTGCTTTCCCCAGTGTGGGTGGGCCCCAACTAATCAGTTGAAGACCTGAATAAAACAAAACGGCTGAATAAGAAGGAGTTCCTCCTGCCTGACTGCTCTGAACTGGGGTATCAGTTCTTTCATTCCTGTGGACTCAAAGTGAAACATCAGCTCTTTCTGGGTCTTGAGCCTGCTAGCATGCTAGCTAGCCTGCTAGCACTAGAATGTACACAATCAGCTTTTCTGGTTCTCAGGCCTTTGGACTCAGACTGGAGTTCACCATCAGTTCTAGTGTGGGTCTAGTGAATATAGATCCTGGGACTTGCTAACCTCTATAATCACATGAGACAATTTCTTATAATAAATCTTTCTATACGTACACAAACATACTTATACATGCACACACCCTATTGGTTCTGTTTCTCTGGAGAACTCTGGGTTCTTCTCTAGCATATGTCCACCAAAAAATATGTACATGGGCTTCCCTGGTGGCGCAGTGGTTGGGAGTCCGCCTGCCGATGCAGGGGACATGGGTTCGTGCCCCGATCCAGGAAGATCCCACACGCCGCAGAGCGGCTGGGCCCGTGAGCCATGGCCGTTGAGCCTGCACGTCCGGAGCCTGTGCTCCGCAATGGGAGAGGCCACAACAGTGAGAGGCCCACATACCGCAAAATAAAAAAAAACAAAACAATAAAATATGTACATGAATGTTCATAGCAGTTTTATTTGTTATAGTCAAAAACTGCGAACAACCCAAATGCCCATCCACAGTAGCATGAATAAATACACAGTGCTAGATTTATACCATGGAATATTATACAACGATGAAAAAGAATAAGCTACAGATACACACAGCAGCCTGGATGAATCTCAAAGACAGAATGTTGAAAGAAAGAAGTCAGACACAAAAGACTATGTATATGAACTTTTAAAATAGGCAAAACTTATCTGTTATGAACTAAATCAGAACGGCAATTACTTTTAGGGGGGTTGGTTTCAACTTGAAGCAGGTGTGAGGAAATGTTCTGTGCTTTGGAAGTTCTATATTTCTATAGAAATGTTCTATATTTTGTTATGGATGGTAGTTACAAGGGTATAAAATTCACCCAACTGTACACTTAAGATTCATATCCTTCACTATTGACATAATGTCCCCCAATATAATTTTTAAAGGGAAATCATTTTTCAAAACTGCCAGCTATTTCTGATGATCAGCCTAGTAAATAGGAAACTTTGGACTTGGAATCTGAAAGTTCTCTTACAGCTAGCATTCTGTGAATGTGAGAATGACACAAGAACAAAGGCAAGAAGAAAGAAGCAGCGTATAGAGGCAAGGGCTGAAAAATGGAAAGAAAGGGAGACCGACAGAAAACACATTTAACTCAACCAACATTTGTTTAGCAGCTACTATGGGAAAAGCATTATGCTAAGTAGCCAGAGAGGTTAAAATGAGCAAAGTGCAGCCCCTGCCCTCAAGGAGTTTGCCTTCTTGTGGAAGATGTAATTCTACATTACAAGGCACAGTACAGTAAGTGCCCCCCCCGAAAGAGGCACCAACATAAAGTTCTGCAAATGGAAAATGGCAATCCATTGGTATAAAGGTCATCCAGAAAGCCTTCACAGTGGAGCAATAGGGCCTCAAAGGCTAAGTAGAATTCTGCTGGGAGAGAGAGCTGAAAGAAGATATTTGTCTACGATCCTTTACAAATGCAATCTGAATGGGCCAATGCAACCATTTAAAATGGAAGCTCATAGATTCAACATAAGGTGGATAAAACGGCCACCGACAGGGCCAGAATGAGTTCCACATCTCATCAAGAGACTAAAGGTTTCCTAAGGAACCATAAAAGAGACAAATGTGGTCAGCCCTTCTCAGCACAGAGGGTAAAATATAATTATTTGTTACGTTATCCTCAAGGAATAGGGAGAAGGGGGATGGTATGAAGACCAGAGGCTACAGCAATACTGCAGGCAGGTCCAACTAGGGCCCGAACTAGGAAAATGGCAGTAAGGCAAAGGGTGAGACACAGCTGAGTTGATGTCAGCAGACTCCAGCTAGAACATACGCTCCTGAGACTACTCTGTGTTGTTTACCAGTGAACGTTCAGTGTCTAGCACAGTGCCTGGCACACAGGAAATGCACAATAATGTTTGTGGGATGAACTAAAAGGAGTGAGGAATAGGAAAGAGACGAAGGGGACACCCCTTCCTCTGGGTTAAAGTATGAGCGACTAAGAAGACAGGAGTTCAAGAGAGGATGGTTTGGAGAGGAGAGAAGGGATGGTGCGTTATGTAGAGACTGAAATCCTAGCAGGACACCTGGCAGAAACAAGACTGGGGCTTGGACCAGATAGCCAACTCGCACTCCTCCATGAGACATTGTCCTCTGAGAAGTGACTGCTGAAACTGTCTGACCAGATGACGTACGCAAGAGAGAAAAAGGAGAGAACAGGGGTGAGGACAGAATTCGAGGATAAGAAGCTAAGGAAAAGGCAGTAGGAAACGAGAGAGAGAAGAATCAGGAAAGTGGAACATTAGCAGTTAATGGAAGACAGAGCTTCAAGAGGAAGGCGCTCTCAGTTCAATTTTATTTGAGAAATAATTGTGTCCCTGTTCCCCAGGTAATCCAGAGACAGAAAAGCTTAGTAGAAAATATAGACTTGAAGGAGAAACAGATAAGCCTTCGGTCTAAGCGTAGCTCTTACCAATAAATAATGGAATCTTGAGCAAGTCACTTAAACTTCTGTTTCCCAGCTGGTTGGATCTTATACTTTCCAGTTGATTATAAAAGAGGAATTATTACCATCTATATCTCAGGTTGCTGTAAGGATTAAGTAAAGGTAAATGAAAATAAATGAAATGTATGAACATGCCCAGCACAGGGACTAGAACACAGTTAGCCCTGAATTTTTGATTTCCCTTCCCGCCCATCCTGTGTAGGTCCTGTGCTAGGGCCTGACATTTGGGGAAAAGGATGCTGAACAGAGACCACCTGTGATGCAGTGGCGTGTTAGAGATCAAAGAGCGCTCCAGGACCGCTCAAGAGGACTGGAGGGGCCCAATGCACGCTGGTCAAGCCATGGAACCTGATCAGGCTTCTCCAGAATGCTGCAATTAGTAAGGAGATGTTGGTGCCCCTGGGAAGGGCTGTTTTATTTTAATAGGATGGTGGCAGGGTAGGATGCAAGAGCGGGAGCATCAACTCTCTTTCTTCGGCAGCAAGAGGAAAGAGTCACAACTGCCAATAAAGGAGTAACTGCAAAGATGGAAATGTCCTTGGGTTAGGGACATCCTGAACATACATGTGGGCCAGGGGAGAAGGCACGATGGAAGATGCAAGAATGAAAAAGTCTGGATGGTAGAACAAGACACTCAAAGTGATGGGGTCAAACCCAAGGGTGGTCCAGATTTCATGACATGGGCCCAAGGTTGGTATAACCTGAGGAGGGGGGACTCTTTAAGAAAAAGAAGGCAAATTTATGGATACAAAGTTAGATACAAAAGTGTTTATTAAGGTTACCAAAGGGGAAAGCGGGGAGGTTGGTGGGGAATAAATTAGGAGTTTCGGATTAACAGATACACACTACTATACATAAAACAGATAAACAACAAGGACCTACTGTATAGCACAGGGAACTATATTCAATATCTTGTAATAACCTATAATGGAAAAGAATCTGAAAAAAGAATATATATATATGTGTGTGTATATATATATACGTATGAAACTGAACCACTTTGCTGTACACCTGAAACTAACACAACCTTGTAAATCAATTATACTTCAACTTTTTTAAAGTGTATGTTTATTTAGAATAAGAAAATAACTCATAAGAAAACTTTTAAATGTTTATGCTGATAAATGTCACAATCACAAAACTCAGAAAAATAACATACGCTTATTAACTGCCTGACACACACAATTTTTTTAGGAAAAAAGTATTTCTTTTGCTGTGTACTCTTCTATTGATTACTCTTATATCAAAGGTTTTGTGGTATTATTTTCTATAGAGAGTGTAGAAAAATAACTCAGTCTCTCCTCTAGCATGGCTTATCAAAATTTGGCTTTTGTTATTGATGGTTCAGAGAAATTTTTTTCAGCTTCACAACTTGACGTTGGTAATGTCATAAATCTTTAGGATTGTTGTCATGTTTGGGAAAACCACTATCAAAGTCCTTTCATATATGAGCTATAGTATTTCTGGGTGTGTCAAGTTTTCTTGCACAGTGACTTATCTTAAATATTCTTTGAATTGACAATATCCATTAACCAGTTTGCTGATATTCTCATTGTAGTAGTTTATTATGAGTTTTGTATTAACTCATGGATATCAGTATTGAACAAGAATTTTAAATACTGTTTATAGGATTCAGTGATTAGTTAAAAATCACAAACAATGCTATTTGTAGCATTGCTGCAAATATGTACTCTACAAACACAGGAAATCTGATTAAATCATATTCCATACAAAAAAAGAAAAATGTATGGTGCATTTACAATTGAGTATATCCTGGCAGGGAAGAATTTCTATTTTGACTTGGCCTTGATAAGAACTAAATTCTAACAGCTTTATATTTCTAATGAATGAAAAATTTTTTCCTAGAGTAGCTTATGATTCTGTAGCAAGTTACCTGGTGGTTCCCAAAAAGATATGTCCATGTCCTAACCCCCTGAACCTGTGAATTTGACCTTATTTGAAGAAAGAGCTTTTGCAGATGTGATTAAGGATCTTGAAATTATCCTGGATTTTTGGGGTTGAGCACTAAATCCAATGACAGTGTCCTTATAAGAAACAGAAGAGGAGACCCAGACATAGAAAAAAGGCCACGTGAAGACAGAAGCAGGGATTGGAGTGATGCTACCACAAGCCAAGGAAAAACAGGAGCTGAAAAAGGCAAAGAAGGTAAAAGATTCTTCCCTAGAGCCTTTGAAAAGAGTGCCAGCCTTCTGGACTCCAGAACTGTGAAAAAATATATTTCTGTTGTTTTAAGCCACCCCATTGGTGGTAATTTGTTACAGCAGCTCTAGGCAACTAACACAGGTTCCATTCCAAACTTTGTTTCTCCTCCATTACCCAAACATTTCTTATGGCATTGCAATAAGATGCATTCACAATCTGAAACGCCTTCCAGCCAGTATCTCAAGGGGCAGGTAGGTCAGCAGGGTGAACTGCAAAGAAGCCCCTCCCACTGCAGACGGCCGGCAGTAATTTAACTACACACCAAAAGTGAATGGAAGCCTCATAAATACAACTCACTGAACCCAGACTAAACACATCCTGAACTTAGCTTCCCCTTAGCTGGGTCCCAACAAATCCTCTCACATTCTCCAACGCCACTCAACACAGCAGAAATGTACAGGCAAGGAAATCAGAAGGGAGAGAGACAGACATATTAGCAACCATGGTTAAAAATCTGACTTTTGTAACTTTACCAAACATATCACCTCATGGATGCACTGCTAGGTGTCCCACCCCCAGGTCCTTGGAAGGAGTTATAAAAGTGGGGGGCTCTGAGCTCAAACTTCTTTTGCATCCTGGTAATCGCCTCTGAGTCAGCCTCCAGCAAGAAGGACCACATTTCCCCCTGGGATCTAAAAAATACACGGCCGGGGAATTCCCTGATGGTCCAGTGGTAAAGAATCCGCCTTCCAACGCAGGGGATGCGGGTTCGATCCCTGGTCAGGGAACTAAGATCCCACATGCTGCGGGGCAGCTAAGCCCGCACTCCACAACTATTGAGCTCACGTGCCTCAACAAGAGAACCCACGGGCCTCAAACTACAGAGCCTATGGGCGCTGCACCCCACGCACCACAACTACAGAGCCCATGCACCCTGGAGCCCATGCACCACAACTAGAGAGAGAAAACCCGCGTGCTGCAACAACGAGACCATGCACCATAACGAAAGATCCTGCGTGCCGCAACTAAGACCCAGTGCAGCCAAAAAAAAAAGGAAAATAAATATTTAAATATATATATATATATATATAAATGAACTGCCGACCAGAATACTCTCCAGTGGACCCACTCTCCACTCCTGAGAATACACCTGGGGCAGAGGAGGGATGTCAATGGCCATAGAAGCAAAGTGAGTATGGCAAATCCAGTTTTGCTTCCATATTCCAGGCAAGGTTTTCAAATCAGAAAGAGTAAATATTTGTAAGTTGGTTTAGAAGCTGGAATTATGCGAAGAGATCTGAGGCTTCTCTAAGAGTCTCTAAATTCACATTTTATATCACAGGAACTCACGAGAACTTGTGGATGAAACAGTGCAGTAACTGCAGTGCATCATGAAGGTTGGGAGAGATGCTGGATTTTGGTAGCTGAGCAGACTTTTTAAAAATAGAAGAGGCTGAAACTGAAAACTGTAGGCTATCAATCTCAGGCAAAATTCTGGAACAGATTTTGAGTGTGCATGCACATGTGCCATTGTGTGTCTGTGTCCATTTTGGGGTCAAGGTTTCATAGCATCATCAGGTTCCCAGAAAAGTCTGTGACCCCTAAAATGATTAAAAACCACTGAGGAGGGCTTCCCTGGTGGCGCAGTGGTTGAGAGTCTGCCTGCCAATGCAGGAGACACGGGTTCGTGCCCTGGTCCAGGAAGATCCCACATGCCGCAGAGCGGCTAGGCCCATGATCCATGGCCGCTGAGCCTGCACGTCCGGAGCCTGTGCTCCGCAACAGGAGAGGCCACAACAGTGAGAGGCCCGCGTACAGCAAAAAAAAAAAAAAAAAAAAAAAAACACTGAGGAAAGATTTCCTCTGGGAAAAATTTTTTTAGTCTTTGGACTCTTCTAATCCCCTCTTTACCCCAGTGAGGAAAACTGAGAACACAGCAGGAAAAGGGCTCACTCATACAGCAAAGTGCTGGAAGAATCAGGATCAACACCCAGGTCTTCTGACTCCAGGTTCAAGGTTTGTTCCTTCCTCAACTTCTCACAGCTCCACCCGCATCCTACCACACCATCTTCCCTTTACATGTAAACCATCACTTTTTCCAAATGCTTTTCTTTCTCTCCATCAGGTGGTATCAGGAGATGCCCAGAGCTCAGCTACAGGGGCAGGGTGTGGTTTATGAACTGTGTACAACTGTCCCACTCCTGAGAAGAGACTGAGAGACCCTGAGCCTAAAACTCAAATCAAAGGAATCCCTTTGGATTTGGAAATCCCCTGACACAACTTGGAAAATGAGGACTAGGGCCTGGGTGTAATGGGCAAACCATGAGAGGCTGACTGGAGATGAGATGTCCTTTAAAGAGTATTTGGGGTTCCTGGAAAGGAAGGCCAGGATCTCTGGGAGTAAAGTGGGCTCACTAAGGTTCTTCTGTCCAGCCACTTTTTTTCATAGACCCTCTACCTGCTAGATTAGGGGGAAGGGAGTGGGCATGTTTAACCTATATTTCTTCAAGTTCTTGGTAAAATTGGTAATTTTACCAAGAAGAAATGTTAGAAGAAAATGTTGTTAGAAGATACATACATGCTTCAGGATTCACCCTTGTCTTACTCTGTTCAAACTTTGGATGAACGATGTAGATAAGGATACTGATGGTTTGCTTACTAAATCTGCATACAATATCAAGCTGGAATCATTGGCTTTTCAATCAATAAACCTTTATCAAAAGCTTCTAAAGGAAGAAGCCAAGGGGATGAAAGAGGTTTCTTCCTGCAAGAGCTCAGAGGCCAGAAGCAAAATAGACAAGTACACAGTTACAAGGCACTGTGGCTTGTGCTGCCATAGAGAGGGAGACATGGGGGGTTATGGGAGCCCAGAAAATGGGCCCCCAGCCAGATTGGGATTGCCATGGGGAGTCTTGAGAACAAGGTAGCGGTTAGCCAAGCAAACCTGAGAGGGGGACGACCCACTGGAAGGAAGAGACATGCAGAAGCCCAGGTGCAGGTGGGCACTGGTCTGTTCAGGAAGCCCCACATGGTCCTCGATAGCAGGAGCACCTCGAGTGAAGGAAAACATCTGGAAACCAGAGGTAGGGGACAGATCCTCAAGGGACTGGTTAATGTTCCTAAAATATGGACTTTTTTCTAGAATGAGGAATCATTTAAAACTCTGAAACAGAGCCTCCAGAAACTCCCATGGAGCAGGGCACACAGACATCCCTGAGTGATGCTTCAGTGCCCGGTGACGAGTGATGCATAGGGATCAGCCACTCGGGTGCACAGGGTCCAGGCTCATCTCTGGCCGCTTCCCCTTCTCACTCTACTTCAGCCACATGGCCCCGAAGTGTTGAGCAATTTCTGGCCTGTAGGACCTTCACCCTAGTTCTTGCCCTAACCAAGAATGCTCTCCTATCCCCTCCCCCATCCCTGTATCCCTACTAAATCCTTTAAGTCTCATCTCAAATATTATGTCCTTTGAGAAACCTGCCCTTACTTTACTCATAGAACTTTACTTTGACAGCACTGAGTACAAGTCATATTTTTTTTCACATCTTTACTGGAGTATAAATGCTTTACAATGTTGTGTTAGTTTCTGCTGTACAACAAATTGAATGAGCTATATGTATACATATATCCCCATATCCGCTCCTTTTTTTTTTTTTTTTTTTTTTTTGCGGTACGCGGGCCTCTCACTGTTGTGGCCTCTCCCGCTGCAGAGCACAGGCTCCAGATGCGCAGGCTCAGCAGCCATGGTTCACGGGCCCAGCCGCTCCGTGGCATGTGGGATCTTACCGGACCGGGGCACGAACCCGCGTCTCCTGCATCGGCAGGCGGACTCCCAACCACTGCGCCACCAGGGAAGCCCCCCATATCCCCTCCCTCTTGAGCCTCCCTCCCACCCTCCCTATCCCATCCCTCTAGGTTGTCACAAAGCATCAGGTTGAACTCCCTGTGCTATGCAGCTGCTTCCCCCTAGCCATCCATTTTACATTTGGTAGCATACATACGTCAGTGTTACTCTCTCACTTCATCCCGGCCTACGTATTTATTTGTCATGCCACCTCTTCCACTACACGGTAAGCCCCTGAAGGCAAGACTGTACATGTCTTGCTCATGACGATATTCCTTGTGACTGTAACAAAAACATGTTTTTTAAACATGTTTGTTTTAAAAAAATAGAAGAAAGAAGAGAAAAGAAAGGCATTCTGATTATCTACCACTGTCTAACAAACCATCCCAAGATTAGGGATCCCAAAATTTAGTTAAATTAAAACAGCAACTGTTTTACTTCATCCCCCAATTTTGTGAGTTGGTATTTAGGGGAGGAATCAGCTGGGTGATTCATCTCTTCCACGTAATATTCATGATCATTCAATGGCGTCAGCTGGCAGGTAACCTGGTTTGGTGTGTCCAAGATGGCTTTGCTTACAATTGCGCCTAGGATGGCTAGGAGCCTGGACTCCGCTAGGACTACTGATCTGAGTGGCTTTGCCAGCATGTTGTCCTAAGAGTAGTCAGACTTTCTATATAGTGACTCAGAGACAGTGTTCTAAGATACCCAGGTGGGATTTTCAAGGTAATTTATGACCCGCCTTGAAAATTCTAGACTTCCACTGCATGCTATTGGCTACCCAAGTCACTGAGGCCAGCCCAGATTCAAGGGAAGGGGATTAGACCCCACCTCTCAACGGGAAGAATGTCAAAGAAGCTGCAGGCGTCTCTAAGCCACAAAAAAGGGCAGGGGGTCAGGGAAGTGATACTTATCTTTTCTCAATGGTCCTCCTGGCTGTAGTGTCCAGGAAGGATGAAGAGGGATGGAATTCAGCTAAGGAGATCAAATCAGAGCCTACTAGAAAAAGAAGTGCAAAAAATGAAGGTATAAATGATAGTGGCATCAACTGAAAGGGAAAAGAAGGCACGAATTTGAGAGATATTTAAGGAAGCAATAGAGAATAAGAGTAAGAACATGGACTCTGAGTCACACCATCTAGTTTTGAATTCTTGTTCCACCACATACCAATTGTGAGAACTTTGGAAAAATTACTTGTCTTCCCTGGGCCTCAGTTTCCTCATCTGTAAAATGGGGATAATAACTGTACTTACTTCACAGGGTTGTTTGAAAGAATTAAATGAGTTAATACATTCAAAAAGCCTTGAACACTTTCCAGATACACTAAGGATACAATAAATATTCGCTATTAAAGCCAAAAAAAAAAAACTTAACAGGAGACAAATTTGTCTGAAAACCAAGTGCCCTTCTAGGGGATATAGAAACAATTCCCTCTCTACATCTGTGTTCTATTTGTCAGTGACTTTGAGGAGGTATTTTATGCTTCCAGCTCTGCAGCTCTACCGTACTTTAAGCATGTTACATGCCCCATAGCACCTAGACATGGTCACCTATTAGGTTTACTGAATTCAAGTCAAGTGAAAGAGAAGAGAGCAATTTAAAAATATACAGAGATTTCTAAAGTATGGAGGAGTTGAGGGTGCTCTATAAGATGGCCTAAGTCTTAATAAAATCGGTATAACGCATCAGCCTGATGGCCTGGCTCTTTCCTCTCTGTCTTCTTTCACCAAATATTGATTTTGTACCCACTCTCTTTCAGTCCCTGTGCCAGGTCCTGAGGAGACGGTGTGAGACACTGTCCCTGCATTTAGTCCATAAACAGATAAATGCAACGCAATGTCACAAGGGTTGGATCCTGGAAGTTGAGGGGACTCTAGGCACATGGAGAGAAGGGGGAAGGGTGTCCCAGGCTGACAAGCAGCCCAGGCAAAGCTACGGAGGCACGCTGGGGTTGGTGTTTAGGGGAGTGACAGCATGACTAGAGTGTGGGATAGGGTGGCCTTAGCAACAGCAAAAACGAAACAGGCAGCATTCAGAGGCGTGGTCATGTCTGCCCGTGCCTGAGCAGTGGGCCCGGGGGCGTGTGGGTTCTGTACCTGGCTTTGCCCAGTATCCTTTCACGGAAATCGCCCAGAAAAGCACTGGAATGCTCCCTGTCTGTCTACTTGTGGGGACAAAGGAAGAGAATCAGTTCATTGCTGAGATGGAATCAGCACATTTCAATCACTTCAAAGTGACTGAAATGGGAAAAAGTGGGTCTGCTGGACACCAGGTGGGGTTCATTTCCGGCCAGAGGTGCCCCCAGGATCCACCTGGCTGACTCTGTGCCTCAGGTCCTGAGACTGAGTCCTGTCCCCACTGCCTGGCAGTGCAGGAGGACAGACGTATATCAAGACCCACTGCCTCTACCTCCCCTCCTGCCTCAGGAGGGAGAAACTCCCACCCTGGGTCCTACCAGGCTCCCCAGGAGGTTGCCATGGCGCTCCTGGGTGGCCCCTCAACTCCCGCACACTCCTGGAGGGAAGACAACATGTCCTTATCTTACTCAACCCAAAAGTGGGTGGCAGGACCATGGGTCTGATCCCAGGGGGCATGAAAATTCAGGCATGTCACAGCCCTCAGATGGAGGGTCCCTACAGTAAGCTTCCGAGATTTCAGCAAAGCACCTGACCCTGGCCTAATCCCGATACCGACAGCAAACCACGCGCTCACCCAAGCCCCACGTGCCCCTCACCCTCTTTGTTAACACACAACCATCTGAATCCCAGCCTGGGCCTCCTCTAACCCAACTCCCACATCACCTTCAACCCCAATCAGTCCTATCCTTCCCTCAGCCCTACCTTCAACTCCAATTCCAACCTCACCTTAGGTCAAAAAAAAAAAAAAGACAGAAAGGAATGATCTTTGGGGAGAGAATCACCACTGCCCCACAATCTGGTGGCCTTGACTGGCAGCTGTCTGCAATTTGTACCTTGAAACATGCCCTAAACAATTGTCCTTTGGGTTGAAAACTCTGGTAGGAGACTATTGCTGTTATTAAAGAATTCAATACACAGAAATCTATTTGGAAAGAACCAGACCTCGAAAGTCCACGGCTGAGAAATAGAGGCATGTTAGTTATTCCCTCTACAAACAGCAGACTGGGGATGGAGGTTCTTAAGAAACTCCCCTACCCCGCCCCCTGGTCTGCCAGGAGTCATCAGGAAATGGATTATCTTCAATTTATAAATGATGAATAATTGCCAGCTTCTAAGAAGAAAGAAGACAGACGAATCCAAAAGGAGGTGTTAGATTTTTACAGAGAAGCTAGCTTTTTAAAGAGACACGAGCATGTTTTATTCCAAGTTAATTCCAGCCTCCACCTGACCCTGAAAGGGTGCTTAGGGGTGCCCAGCCTGTGACCCAAAGCTGCAAAGGGCTGCAAAGCTGAATGTGAGGCAGGGAAAGTGGGGTTTCAGAGCAGGAGGCCTTAGGTAAGCTGCAGAGTTGTGCTCTTTTGGGGAAGGCAAAGGTCAGTCTGAAAATGTGACTCCAAAATAGGCTGTCAATCAAGGGGAAGCAAGGCAAATAACCGAGGCTGAGACACAAAGCCCAAGGGCGGGCGGCAGGAGCAGTGAAGGCTGACGGGAAACTGCAGGTCAGGGCAGGCAGACGGGGCGAGCTGTCTGAAGTAATCCCAGGGTCCGGGTGCCAGCACCCCAAGCAGCTTTCACACCCTTTCAGCGTAAGTTTATATGGAAAAGCCAGATCCATTTTTTAATAAACATTTTTTCTGATTGAAAAAAATTGAAGAATATTTAGCAAGTATAAAAAGTTTGTAGAAGCAAATTAAAATTAACTACAACCTCTCGACTTATGGTCACTTAAAGGGGCAGGATGTTACTAGCATTTAATTATTTCAAGGATTTATTCTTTTACCCTCTAGGTTCAGTTACTAACATCTAGAAGGAAAAAAACTCCTACTCCCTTTCTTTGTCTAAGAGGACAAAACCTCCTGAAAAGAAACCAAGGCCACAGCTGATGCTATCCGACCAGATCCTTTTTCCTGCCCTGCTAAGACAGGCAGCTCTCCAGTCAGAAAATGTGTATTGATCATCTCCTGTGTGCTCAGCACACACAGATACCATCCCTTCTCTGGGCACGTCTACCTTTAGAAATGGTTACCAGTGGTCAGTGCCACAACATATCACTGACCCACACTTGTGCACACACACTTACATACTCCCACACAACAGCATCATACACACACTTGCACACTCACACGTACATTCAGTCACAATCACACACACTCACATGCTTACATCACACCAACATACACTTACACACTCACAGACTACACACTCATATACATATACTCACTCTCACATGCACAGTCCCTGATAAACACACACACACACACACACACATACACCCTGTGTCTTCCTTTGTACTCCTCTAGCCACTGGTGTAAAGTCAGCTGTAGCATTTACCACATATAATGTCATTAATTATATAATGTCTCTCGCTCATCTCTGCCTCAGCCTGGAAACTTCCTAAGTTCATTTCTCTAAGCCCATCTCCCTACACAGTGTCTGGCACATAGTAGGTGCTCAACAATGTCCACTGTATGAACTTTGAAGCCATGACTAAGGACTCTGGTCCAAGGGGCAAGTCATCTTCTTCCAGACCTCTTTCTCCCTTAGGATGAAATTGGGGGGAAAGTATCTAAGGGAACCCCTCAGAAAATGCCAGAATCTATGGCAAAGTTTTCCCAGCTCAGCTCTAGACTCGGCCCCCTCCCGGGGTAGACACGGACAGACAGCGCCTGGTGAGCTTTCCCTGCTGGTTCACACGTGCACATGAAGCCTGTGACCTTGGGACAAGAAGCAGAAGGGACGTCGTCAGTTCTGCCTCCTGGTCTCAAAGCTCCCCCTGCCCCATCCTGCCATCCTCCTCCTCCTTTCACAATATGACTCCCAAATAAACCTTCTGCATGGTTAATTCCGAAAGAGAAGAAGGGTGGGGGAAGGGAAGGAAGAGGAGGAGGAGGAGACTGGCAGAATGGCCGCATCTCCAAAGTGAGATCACCACAGGCTTAGGTCCGACCTTCAGCTTCAAGGAGCCAGAAAGTGGGTTCCTCGGGCCTCCAAAGGGTGAGCAGATGCGGGGAGACCAAGATGTCCTCACCAGTTTCAGGCAGGCTGGTGGAGAAACCTGAGTGGTTGATAAACCTCAGAAGAGAAGAGACAGACTGGATGGGACCTGAAGGGTCAGGCCTGGACACGATGAGGGAAGATGAGACGGGGCAGCCTGGATGGAGCCTGGAGCAAAGGAGACTCAGAAGAAACAGAGCAATCCCTGGGGCTGCCAAAGCCCCACACGGTCACCCAGTCTTTCTGGCGCTAGGCCAGCTCCAGGCCGCACTCAGGGCCCAGACTGAACGTCAGCATAACTGCCGAGGCTCCCACCCCTTGCCCCCATCACAATGGCCACACTGTACACTGGTGGAAGGACAGTCCATCCTCCACACATACACAGCCTGCAGAGCTAAGGCAGTTCCAGGACCCATGCTCCCCATGGCCTGACAGTGGGTGGTCAGGGCTCAGGCTGGCAAGGGGTGGGCTCAGAGCTGCAGCTCTCAGCTCCTCAGATTTGGGGAGGGAGAGAGGAACTGGGGGGGTGGGTGCATCTCTTTTGGGGTTTGGCTGTCACCACACATCCCTGATGCTCTGCTGTGACTCCCCGCCTCCCCCAGGTGCTCACCCCTCCCCCGCACCAGCACAGCCCTGGAGAGTTGGCTCCAGAAAACAACACCTGGGGCTCCTGGAAGCGGGAGACCAGGATCTGCCCTCACCACAATACACAAATACTGAGTCTTCATTTCCTTCTGCACAGCCAGCAGCAGGCAAGACCTTCTACTGGACTCTTGCCGGGCTGCTCTCCACCTAGGGACCCATTAGCATTTTAAGGTTCTTATTCCCACACACATCCTGTCCTGGGATTGTCCTCTTCCTCGAGGCATTAGCACCTTCCCCACACCTTTTATCACCCCAGCCCCGCCTGCCTGGGGTCAGCCTTCAATCCACAAGTGTCTGGGGGAAGAGCCAGGAAACCTGGTCACACTTCCCAGGCATGTTTCACAGTCCATCTCTTTCTGTCGGAGGCCTGTCCTGAAGCCCTGAGCCCCCTCCTACCTTTTCTCCCTCCCCCCACAAGAGGTGTTCCCATAATCAGTAGGCATCAGTCGGCTCTAATCAACCCCCTGTTTTGACTATTTTAGCAGCAATAAAAGGGCCATAAAGAGCAAGTCAGTGGGCCCTTTAGGAACACGATCTCCTTCGCTGTGATATAATGAAAAACACCAAGTGCTTCCTCGGAGCCCTAACTGACAGCCCTGGCAGCAGAACTATTGGAGGAAGAGGCTAATTATGCTATAAATTAAAGGGCTTTTTTTTTTTTTTACCCAACATTATGACCTTTAATAAGATTGTTTTTACAACCGGCTGTCAATAAATCATGCAGGAGCACCAGTAAGAAGCATTCTCCGAGAACTTCTGCGAATTTCATTAGCTGCAGTTTATTTGGTTTTGGTGAGCTATGATGTTTTTTAAATCTCAAATTAAAGGCTCTGAACCATAAAAGCTAATTCAGAAAAGTTCCTGTTTCAGCCTCTGAAAACAAGCTTCCCTAATGGCAGAAATTAGCTAAGATGTGGCCTGGCCAGGAGGTCAGTAGCTGGGAAGCAATGACCAGTGGCTGAGGCTTCACCAGGCTCAGCAGCCACGAGCCCTGTAGAACCTGAAGGTGACAGTCCCAGGGAACAGCTGACCTGACAGTGGCCAGCCCTGGGAGGTCCTCATCCTGGAGACTGCTGACCTCAAGAGGGACAGGCCAGCTCACCATCTGGGGCTGAAAGGGGCTAGCCCCACCACCGCAGCCAG
The DNA here is from genome assembly GCF_025265405.1 of Mesoplodon densirostris. Taxonomy (NCBI): domain Eukaryota; kingdom Metazoa; phylum Chordata; class Mammalia; order Artiodactyla; family Ziphiidae; genus Mesoplodon; species Mesoplodon densirostris. The sequence goes on from NC_082674.1 coordinate 34,342,242, forward strand.
TATCCTTAGGCCAAGAGATTGGGAATCCCACAAAACTGTTTAACGCACTGCTCAGAATTTCTCCCCACCCCAGCTTCCTTGAGTTCAGTTCTTGTCCTCCTTGGAACACTAACACTGACTATTATAATCTTCCTGAAATCCATATGAGAAGATAAATGAAGAACAGGATACAAAAGTGGCATATTCAGCAGAGTCACTATGGCAAAGGAGTACACAGAGTCAGCAGAAACAGGGCCAACAGAAGCAGAAAAGATGATACGAGGTGTGTGCCCACCTCTTAAGAAAGGAAGCAGACTTGGTATATGCCATGAGCAGCTAGTGCAGTAGTTCAGACTATATCAGGAGGCCTGGGTTTAAATTCCAGCCCTGCTGTTAATTTTGGGACCTTGGGAGAAGAGAGGGCCCAGCTAAGACTGTGAAGTCAGACAGACGTTGCTCAAATACTGGTTTCAACACTTGCTAGCCCAGTGACCTTAGGCAAGTTACTTCATCTGTCTGGGTCTCAGTTTCTTCATCTGTAAAATGGGGATATTTCCAGTACTTCCCCCAGAGGGTGTTGTGAGGATGAGGGAGCAGAGGCATTTAGCACAGGGCTGGTATCTGTAAGCTCTCAATAAATACCAGCTGATAACAATAGTAGTAAGAGGCGTAATGATTATTTCCCTCTCTGGACCTCAACTTCATCATCTGAAAAAAAACAAAAAAAACAACAACAAAAACCAGAGTGGGACTAAACAATCTCTAAGGCGACTTCCATCACAGTATGGAAGTGATTCAAAGAGACGTAAACCCTCCTGCTTAAACCCCTCAAAGAATTCCCATTGCCCACGGAATGACATCTAAGCTCCTTGGAAGGAGCCTGCATGGTTGGGTTCCTGCTACCCCCCAGGTCCACCTCCTGACAGTTGCAGTACCACCACTCAACAGAATTTACATCCCAAAATCCTCTGCCCCTGCGCCAGGCACACCGTCTGCCTGTTACCGACCTGGGTCCTTGGACTCTTTAATCAATAGAGATTGATACATGGCCAGACGAGGCATTCAGGCAGGAGGGAAAATGAGTAACAAGTTCCCTTGCTCGCTCACCTGAGGAGGACGCAGGCTGGTTCCTTGAACGGGGTGAGGGTGGGGGCCGCTCGATGGTTCGGGCCGGAGGGGTGGCTCAGATGCTCTGCCCACCCCTTGGTGGTGCTGTGTGCTGGGATCATGCGCAGTCCCCTGCTTTTGCTCCCAGCAGCTCAGAAATGGCAGTTGGTTTGTGGCCTTTTTGTATCTTGTTGTTCATTGATTGCCCCAACGGCGCGTGCATGCAGTTATTTTTAGTCCCTTATAGATTCTTGTATTCTATTGCTAGAGGAGATGTTTGTCCAGGTGCAAGCACTCCAGTAAAGGGTCCCTGGTCTCAGGTCCTAGCCTATCTCATCCCCTCTGCCTGGAATCCCCTCCAGAGCCTCTTTACCTAGCTAAATCCTACTTCTTCCAGGCACCTGAAGTCACTTCCTCCAGGAAGCTTTCTAGTCCCTCATTCCTACTCCTCCACTCCCACGAGATCCACTACTAGAACCCCTGGTACTTCTGCTATCAGAGGCCTCCTCACCCGACACTGATGGTTTTGTCCAACCTTCTGTCCCCACCAAAGTAGGCAACAAAGACCGTGTCTGTGTTGGTCCCCTTGGATCCCCAAAGCCTAAGACCATCCTTGGCACATGGTATGCACTTAAAATACTTGTCAAAGCATAAATCACAGCAAGATCCTTTTTGACCCACCTCCTAGAGAAATGGAAATAAAAACAAAAATAAACAAATGGGACCTAATGAAACTTAAAAGCTTTTGCACAGCAAAGGAAACCATAAACAAGATGAAAAGACAACCCTCAGAATGGGAGAAAATATTTGCAAATGAAGCAACTGACAAAAGATTAATCTCCAAAATTTACAAGCAGCTCATGCAGCTCAATATCAAAATAACAAACAACCCAATCCAAAAATGGGCAGAAGACCTAAATAGACATTTCTCCAGAGGAAGATACACAGATTGCCAACAAATATATGAAAGGATGCTCAACATCACTAATCATTAGAGAAATGCAAATCAAAACTACAATGAGGTATCACCTCACACCAGTCAGAATGGCCATCATCAAAAAACCTACAAACAATAAATGCTAGAGAGGGTGTGGAGAAAAGGGAACCCTCTTGCACTGTTGGTGGGAATATAAATTGATACAGCCACTATGGAGAACAGTATGGAGGTTTCTTTAAAAACTAAAAATAGAACTACCATATGACCCAGCAATCCCACTACTGGGCATATACCCTGAGAAAACCATAATTCAAAAACAGTCATGTACCAAAATGTTCATTGCAGCTCTATTTACAATAGCCAGGACATGGAAGCAACCTAAGTGTCCATCAACAGATGAATGGATAAAGAAGATGTGGCACATATATACAATGGAATATTAGTCAGCCATGAAAAGAAATGAAATTGAGTTATTTGTAGTGGGGTGGGTGGACCTAGAGTCTGTCATACAGGGTGAAGTAAGTCAGAAAGAGAAAAACAAATACCATATGCTAACACATATATATGGAATAAAAAAAAAATTGGTTCTGAAGAACCTTGGGGCAGGACAGGAATAAAGACACAGACGTAGAGAATGGACTTGAGGACACTGGGAGGGGGAAGGGTAAGCTGGGATGAAGTGAGAGAGTGGCACGGACTTATAAGTTTGGTAGTATAAATTTGGTAGTATAAATACTACCAAATGTAAAATAGATAGCTAGTGGGAAGCAGCCGCATAGCACAGGGAGATCAGCTCGGTGCTTTGTGACCACCTAGAGGGGTGGGTGGGATAGGGAGGGTGGGAGGGAGATGCAAGAGGGAGGAGATATGGGGATATATGTATATGTATAGCTGATTCATTTTGTTATAAAGCAGAAACTAACACACCATTGTAAAGCAATTATACTCCAATAAAGATGTTAAAAAAATACTTGTCAAAGGAACATTAATGAAATAGTATTCAGAAACACAATACCTAGAAAAAACTGTATGCAAAAATAGGATAAGTTATTTTGTAAACAGACATTTGATATGTAACTAGAGGTTAGGTTTCTTATATATATATATATATATATTAGAAGACTGTCAGAAAATAAAACTTTAATACATCTTACCTTGGTCTTACCATCTGACCTTCATCTCCTTTTGCTCAGAGAGTGAGGAGGGGAAGAACTAAAAAAGGCACTGAATAGGTTGAGGCTGGATCAGAAAAGACTGCCTATAAGAACCAAGAGGGGCTTCCCTGGTGGCACAGCAGTTGAGAGTCCGCCTGCGGATTCAGGGGACACGGGTTCATGCCCTGGTCCGGGAAGATCCCACATGCCATGGAGCGGCTGGGCCTGTGAGCCATGGCCTCTGAGCCTGCGCGTCCGGAGCCTGTGCTCCGCAACGGGAGAGGCCACAACAGTGAGAGGCCCGCGAGCTACAAAAAAAAAAAAAAAAGAACCAAGAGATGCAGACTAGGACCCAGGAAGTTCCCATTCTCCCCACCCCCAACTCCTTTCCTCCACTCCCCCACCTACCCAACATCCACAGCTCAGGATTCTTTTCTCCCAGGGCAGAAACATCAATGGTTCTAAAATTTCCGAATGAAAACCATCCGTGAAGTCGTGCGTGGGAAATGAAATGCCAGTACATGGACGTCAGTGACTGTGAGAAAATCTTGGAATCCACACTCACCTGGGCTGCCTTTGGTTTGCCTCATTAATCAGCTCCCCAGGTCATCGGGGTGTCTCGCCTCAGGCTCATGGGTCTGGTTTTTGTATAATACACATTTCCCCCCAGTTTTTATTTCATCTGCCTTTTTCAAGCCGCCTTTCCATTATTTCTGAACGTTTGAGTTTAAAAAATGTAAATTACAGACGCCTGTGGATTGACGTAATGTGAAAAGAAGGCAGCTGTTTCCCCTCCCTCCAAACAGGGAACAGGGCTTTTAAAACCAATAAACCCCTGAAACCTCATGAAGCCCATTTCAACCTTTTTAAATGGCTATTTTCAGAAGGGAAAAGGAAAAAGAAGAAGCAGAGAAATGTGTTTGGGGCAGTGTCTGGGCAGGAGGGAGAATGATCCCAGCCTGTGAGGATGGAGGCTGTCCCTTTCCTCAGGTCCCAGGCTGCCGCCCATGGGCCTGGGAGGGGAAGGGCCACCACGCAGGGATGAGCCTCGGAAGTCCTGGTGGGGAAGAGAGACTGAACAGATGCAGGAGGCAGGCAGGAATTTCACGGTTCAGGGGGTTCTAGAGCAGGGTGGGAGGAAAAGGATGAAGAGGGAAATAGAAGGGATCAGTTCTGACACCCAGGCTGGGACAGTGAGTGGGTGCACTTGGGAGGAACAGAGCGTGAGGAAGTGAGCTGGAGAGCTTAATCAACGTTGTCTGCCTTCTCTAGAAACAGGAATTAAACGTGGAGGAGACCTAGAAGTTGGGTGTTATAGATGGTGGGGAGATCTGAAATAGTACCACGAGGAAATTTAGGGAGACAACGAAAGCCTGATTCAACCTCTAACATGTGCAAGGCTCTCCTGGTTTTGAACACCCTCAGAGGAGGATCCCAGTCAGTAATCCTTAGAGACGGAGTCAAGGGTCACTTTCCTCTGGCTGACTGTCTACTCAGGCACTGGCTTATGATCTGCCTACACCCCTGAACCAAGACACCTGGCAGAGACTCGTAGAAGTCCGCTAGCAATATTTTTTAGAATGAATGAATGAGCTAATATATGAATGGGTCAATGAATAAGATGAGGGTCTGCTAAGCAACTGTATTCTTTCTAGGAGGAAGTATGGGTACTTCTCCTCCATCACTACCAAGATTACACCCCCCAAAATAAGGCTGCCATGTACAGTTGCACAGGTATGAGGAATCAAAAAACAAAAAAGAAGTTTCCTTCCAAAGTGGTTTGTCATTCAGAAAGCAAAATACTCTAATAGGGGTTTCCCTGGTGGCGCAGTGGTTGAGGGTCCGCCTGCCAATGCAGGGGACACGGGTTCGTGCCCCAGTCCGGGAAGATCCCACATGCTGTGGGGCGGCTGGGCCCATGAGCCATGGCCACTGGGCCTGCGCGTCCAGAGCCTGTACTCCGCAGCGGGAGAGGCCACAGCAGTGAGGGGCCCGCATACCGCAAAAAAAAAAAAAAATTCTAATAAAGGTGGAGAAGTTTCTCTCTCGCTCTCCTGCTTTTCTGGGTTTAACAGGTTGGGATTTGAAAATCAGAGAAGGCAGCAGGGACAGCAAAGTAGATCTGGAAGTGCCCCAGGGAGAGGCTGGTGTGACACACCTGTGCTTTCCACGTGGGTTGCCTACCGTTGAAATTTAGAAGCCTTGGAAGGCAGACAACCCACCCGAGGTCCCTAAGGGATGGTGCCAGCTCTTCCCGTTTCTGAGGCTGAAACAGGTCTTTGGAGTTTCTGAATTGAATTGCCTCTCAGACTCAAGAGAGATTCCCAGCAAATCAGCCAGTGCTTCCCTTCTGTTCCAGTCTGGTTTGAAAATAATGTCTCCAGTGCCTCCACTTCATTCCACGGAGGAGGCTCTAAAATGTATTGAGCTTAGCCCTATCCCTACCACACCCATATCAAAGGACACTGCTAGGGACCTCCAGGGAAAATGCTTCTGCACCCCAGGTGCCTGGAATTCACTCTTCCTTCTAGGCAATTGCAGTGGAATGGAGGAAGTAGATAAAGATGCAGATCCTGTGAGCAGAAAGAGAACCCTCGAATCAGCCAACGTCCCTTCCTCGGCTGAAGCCAGGGAGATGGGCTGCCAGTCAAAAGGCAACTGTCAGTTCAACTGCCTTTGAACTGGCTAGAGAAAAGCACACACCTCACCACTGTCATTTCACTCTGCCTTATAATTTAGGGACTAGAGGATATGGCCTCATGGAGCTAAAACTCTTCACACTAAACGTAAAATCACTTTTTAAAAAAAATGCAACTGCTTACCAACTTTATTCACCTCCTATTTGGAAGTGGAAAATGCTCCGGAGGGAAGTTACATGAGCAAAGCCCAGTTTACTATGTATTTCCCACAAACAGTGCTCCTGGTTTGTTCTGCAAGAAATAAAACCCAGAGGACCCACCCAGCAGGCCTCTTGGGCAAAAAGGAGTCTAAGCCAGATTAAAAAATCCACTTCAGGAATTTTTAATGCTGGGATGGGTTGCCGAACTGTCAATGGGCAGGAAAATAGCACATCTGGAATGTGGCTCGGTCCCCTCGTTGGCTGGTATAACTCAACATGTACGTCAGATCTTTTTCTGTGTGTGTGTGTGTGTGTTCTTTTTTTAATGGCCAAGATTTAACTGGCTTCTCTTCATTTTTTAAGTCCAGGGTGAATATGATTGTTAAGTTCTGTGCGTTTACATCTGTGTAAATTAAAAGCCATATTTCACTACTGGGCAGATCTCCTGCTTGCCTGAAAGGTAAAAATGGCCAAACTCAGCACTATGATCCAAGACACTGATTATCCAACTCACCCAGAAGATACTAAAGGAGAAAGATCTTGTGATTTTCTTCATCAAAGCTATATCCCCTTTGTGCCTTTATAAAAACTGGTTGTGCAGTCGGCGCCAAGATGCTCAAACCGAAAGTAGACCTTTGGATTAATTTAGTCAGTCATGTTCTGACCGTGGCAACAAGAGGCCATTATAGGCCTTTTTTGCAGCAAGCAAACTGGTTTGTAAAATTGATATAGCCATTTTAACTCCTAAAGGGATCTGAGACATAAATGAGTGGACCCTTCTGGAGACAGTGATCTCTTGCTTTTCTGGTCGGGGGCTGAGATCACTTTTGACCATAAGGAAATGTCTTTTTCATGGAAATCCACACTTGGCATTTGCTCTTCAGTTAAAAGCAAGAGCAATGTAATAAACGTTTGGTAACAACCCCCCACACGCTTAGATTTATTGGCCAGTTAAATCTTTAATGGTTAAAGTTAAAAACCTTTTATTTCAATGGCCTGGGGATTTGCACAGCTGGAAAGTTGCATTTTAATACATTCAAATTGGAACGGAAAAGCTAAAATGACCAGAACACTGACTTTCATTCTTGGATACTCCCAAGCTGGTAGTGAGCTGACAACAGGCATAGCCCTGGGGCCTCCCTCCTCACCCCAAGCCAAGCCCAAAAGGGAAAGAGGAGAAGGGGAGAAGGAAGCCTGCTGCAGGGGCCAGTTTGGGTGGCTTACTTTCTACCTGCACTTACCTGCTCTTATTCTCTACCCAAGTAGTTGAGAAATCAAGAAGCACTGATACAGGTGCTCTGGTTCTGCCACTGAAGTGATCCATCTTGGCTGGGTCATACCCTACCGGTTTCACCTTCCTGGAAACTCCCTAGTTTGGTGGCCTGGATTAGAGAGGTGGTGTACAGTAGCAGTGGCAAAGGGGCTGGGGTAACCGAGTTGATGGAGGTTGACAAAGTGATGAAGGGAGATGCGGCAGAATGGAAGGCTCTCATGGCATAATGGAAGTACAGAATTTGGGATGAGAGATAGGAGTGATGGACGTGACAAGGGGTGGTGCTGATGACCTCTAACCAAGTGCAGGGAGTTTCAAATTGCTTTCCATGAATTATTTTCTGGATTCTCCAATTCAGCACTATTTTACTCTCCTTTTACAAACAAGGAAACTGAGGTATATAGAGGTTTAGCAACCTGCCCAAGATCATGTGGCTAGAAAGAGATGGAGCCAGGATTCAAACCCAGGCAACCTGACTCAAGAACCAGCAATCTTAATGGGACCTTCAAAGGGTTGGGGATGGGAACACCCCAGGTCTTGGATATTAAGGGGCATGAGTGTTAGGGTCACTGGCAAAGCAGAACCAACAAGGACATCTCCACCACCTTCAGGAACCATGAGAGTGAGGAAATTCTCATCCTCACACATCCACAAAGGCACATGGCCACTTCATCCCAGCAGTTCCTGATGCACCTTAATACACAGAAACATGTTCTGACAAAGATATGTTATGCACTCTTCCACTCACTTCATAGGCACATACTTCAGAAATGCACAGGCATCATGGTACCCATGCTTTCACACAGATGTACCAACATTCAAACTCATGTCGTGGCACCATACATGCATGTACACACATGCACACACACACACACACACACACACGTGCATGCCAAAGGGCATACCAGATGCAATTATCTCTTGGTGATCCCTTGGGACTCAGCAATGCCATTGTTTCTCAAACACTGACTGCTATCTGTCCTGCTGACCATGATCCACCTAGCCAAAGACGGGCCTGAAGGATGAAGGATAAAACATGTGGATCAGACTGCCAGGAATATAAGATGACCAAAATGCCCCCAGGACAAAGTAGAGATAAATAGAATCATCCATCCACCACTTCCAATCCCCCATCCTAAGAGCTGTCACCTTGAGAAGGGTCAACCCAGCCTTTGCTAGTGAACTTGGCCAGGTTGAGTTTCAAGGTCGAACCTGAGTCTTTGGTCACCAATAGCTATCTCAGCATCCAGGATGAAGGCTGCAGTCACAGAGGTTGGATCATTCTTGTTAAGGAAATTTGATTGCTGGGTCCCAAGGAGAGAAGACTCTTGATGGAAAATGCCAGGCTCCCAGTGAGTTTTCTAGTTCTGAAACGGTAATATTTCTCATACGGAGGCTCACAGATGTTCACGGGGTTTTCGATTTCAAGGCCATTTTGTTTTTTTATGGGGTTTGATGTTCTCTGCACAAACATAGGTTTAATAATTGACAGAGTGCCAGGATGCCCACCCTGGCACTTAGGAGCCTCTCCTGCAGGACAGCAAAGCCACTCAGCTCCTACAGCCCTCAACACCATGCCATCTGCTCCCTGGCACAGAGATCTTGCCAATTGCAGGAAGTTGGGAAATAAAAGAAAAGTTTCAAATAAAAAGATGTCAATTTAATGGCCAGGGACCTGGAAACAGATGTTCCTCGCATAGCCCCAGAGCTGCCCACCCGCCCGCCCATCCGTCCTCAGGGTTTTCAAAGTCACTTCTTGTCAGGTGCCCTGGTTAAGAGGGAGAATTAATGAGCTGTGCTCCATTTTACGGCTGTCGTCTGATGTGGGAGCCGTGCGGAGGTGCTCCGCGGACAGGCCAGCCTGGCCCCCAGCCCTTCCTCCAGCAGCTCAGCCTGGATCAAAGCAGAGAGCAGCTCGGCTTTTATAGCAACATGATTAAAACCGCGTGGGGCTTGTTTCCTCCCACGTGACCTCTGACAAAGTGCAGAGGAGGAAGCAGAGGAAAGGTGAACCCAGGGGTCTCCAGGCTCAGGGGAGAGTGGGACCCCAGATGCAGACATCACAGAAGATAAGCCCAGATGTGAGCACATGCATGCGCACACACAAATAATGCCTTTTCCTCTGCGAGTTGAAACCTGGCCCCAGAATGAGCAGTCAGAGGGCCTAATTAGTCACGTTAGGAAGACCACATAGCACCACAGCAGACGACAGCCAGATAGCTAGCTAGCTAGATAGGTTCCTACTGATTCAATTACTCCTAGTTCTTTAAGAAAGTAGTACAACTGGATTGTACTGACAAAGTAGGCCTCAAATGTCCCTGCTGTATCTGGACAAATGACTCCTCATCTGTCTGTAGTCTTTGGCAATTCTGCTGCACCTGACAATCAGAGTCCCCGGCGGCAGGGAACCTCACCTCTGCTTGCCCAGCTAATTCCCCTACCCTGGTATTCATGTGAATTCTCCTATTTCTAGTGAATAGGTCATGGGATGTCACTTCCAAGATTATGTTATTAAAAGACTGTGGCTTCCGAATGGGACTGACACACATACACTATTGATACTATGTATAAAATAGACAACTAATGAGAACATACTGTGTAGCACAGGGAACTCTACTTAATGCACTGTGGTGACCTAAATGGGAAGGAAATCCAAAAGAGAAGGGATATATGTATACGTGTAGCTGATTCACTTTGCAGTATGGTACAAACTAACACAACATTGTAAAACAACTATACTCCAACAAAAATTAATTTAAAAAAAAAAAAGACCATGACTTCCTTCTTGGGCATGCTCTCTTGCTCACAGGTTGAAGCTGAACTAGGAGAGGCCCACGTGGCAGAGAACTGAGAGAGACCTCTCAGCAGCAGCCTGCAAGGAACTGAATCCTGTCAGCAGCCTCAAGAATGAGTGTAGAAGTAGACCCTCTCCCAGTCAAGTCTTCAGATAATTGCAGCTCTGGTCACCATGATTGTAGCCATCAGAGAGACCTAAGCGGTACCTGAATTCCTGACCTACACAAACTCCAAGATAATAAATGATTGTTCTTTTAAGCTGCTAAGTTTGGGGGTAATTTGTTAGGTGGCCATAGGTAAATAGTACACCTACCTTGGCTCCTCCTCCACAACCGAAAATCACAGCCCCCTCAATCTTTCCTCCTTCCCCACTGAGATATCCCAGTGCAGCCAGGTATAATTTACAGCAATTTTAAACGGGCTTCTACCATCAACCCTACTGCTGCCTTTAGCTTTCTGAGCTCATCCCAGACACCCTGGCCTCCTTGTTGTGCCTTGAACACACCAGGTATGCTCCCATCTCAGGGCCTTTGCACTTCCCCAAGGCTTACCTTCTCTCCTTCTGCAAGTCTCTGCCCAAACCATCACCTTCTCAGCTAGGCTTTTCCCAACCACTCGATGTAAAAAAGAAATCCCTTCCACCACCCCTCTGCTGCTCCCTTATTCCCCTTTGCTGCTTAGTTTCTTGCCATAGCCTTTGTCATCAACTAGCATACTACATATCTTATTAATTTTGTTTCTTGTTTGATCCCTCACCCCTAGACCAAAGAACAGGGATTGGGGGATTTTTGTCTGTTTTGTTCGCTGCTCCATTCCCAGTGTCTAGAACCTTGCCTAGCCCATTGTAGGCATTCAGTGAGAATTCACTAATAAATTAATGAATGGAGATATAGATCTCCCATTTTCTAAACACCTATTATTAAGTACCAGATATGTGTTTTCACTCATCCTCATAACAACTCTACAAGGTTGACATTATTGTTTTTCATTTTACGGAATTTAAAACCTGAGATGAGGGGATGCTACGTTCTTCCAGGTCCCACAGCTAATACACGGAAGTGCTGGGATTTGAGCCTCCTACATTCTTCTCTCTACCCTTTTCGATTGCACGGGTAACTCTTTACAGTTAATGAAGTGCTTTCCAAAGCAACGATCTAAGCTTCACAAGAACCCTGTGAGGTCAAAATTGTAATTATTATCTCCTTTTTGACAGAGATGGATATCAAAGCTAGAGAGGTGAAGGTATGTGCCCTAGCTGACTCAACTGGTAAACAGCAGAGCTAGAATGTCTTTGGTTCATTCAAAAGACATTGACTGAGTGGCTCCCAGGTGCCAGATACCATGACGAGTAGGACAGGGTCCCCCCTCAGGTCTTCCTGTTTCCCACAATCCTCAGTCCTGTGGCACTACGTGTTGGCCACTGCAGTGTGCTGAGTACTTGCTCAGAGTAAATGCAGATATTTGTAAACGTTAACTTATAAGTTGTCAGATATGGCCTCAAAGGAGCTGATCTGAAGGGAGATTGACAAGTGAGGCCCAAGACCTTTGGCAACAGAACCAGGAGAAATTATGAAGAAGGAAATTTTTAAAGATGGAGCCAGAAGATGCATTAAGCACAATAAGGTGGAGGGATCAGAGTTCTTTTAAATCCCCTTTTATCCTTCCTCCTCACTCCCATCCCCCCACAGGCAACTCTCTTAATGTGTATAGTGTATATGCATCTCTTGATTTGTTTGTGCTTTTGCAAAATGTTTATATTTCTTTTGCGTATGAGTAGTTTTAACTGTGTACCGGAATGCCGGTACACAGGGTGTCAATAATTTTAAATCAGTAGTCCTGCTTGCTGTCCTTATTAGGCTGCATATCTCCTTCTGGTTTGTTTTGGGTTTTTTTGCGGTACTCAGGCCTCTCACTGTTGTGGCCTCTCCCGTTGCAGAGCACAGGCTCCGGACGTGCAGGCTCAGCGGCCATGGCTCATGGGCCCAGCCGCTCCATGGCATGCGGGATCTTCCTGGACCGAACCCGTGTCCCCTGCATCGGCAGATGGACTCCCAACCTCTGCACCACCAGAGAAGCCCCTCCTTCTGTTTTTTTTACTTTTCCACCCAGCACTATGTTTCAAAGGTCCACGCGTGCTCCCGAGTCTACATCTCATCTGTTGTTTCCAATTGCTACATAATACTCCACGGTGTGCAGCCATCACATCCTACCCATCTACCCCCGCCAAGGATGACACCCTGATGCTCCCCATCCCCAATGCAATACTGTGATGCACACCCCTACCATGCCCCTCCTGGGCCTGTGTGAGGGGGAATGCCGGTACACAGGGTGTCAATAATTTTAAATCAGTAGTCCTGCTTGCTGTCCTGATACACTCCTCCCAGCAGAGCATTCACATTTTTAGACCCTCATGTCCCAGCCAGCACTTGGTGTTATACAGCTCTCTAATTTCTGCCAATCCAATAGTTATGAAATGATATCTTACTATTCCTTAATTTGCACCTCTCTGATTATTAATGAGTTGGAGCAACTCTTCATTGGCTTGCTGGTCTTTTAGGTTCTCTTGAGTGAGCTAACTAGATTTAAGTGGCAGAAGGGAGATTAGTCCACAAAACTAACCTGGATTCTTGGAAAAGGGGAAGGGTTGGGAAGTCCTCAGACACAGGAACCAGGGATTCTCAGGCAACACTTCCAAGTGAAAAAAAGGCTTCAAGGTGAAGAGTTTGGGCCTGAACTATGGGGTTTTCCTTGAAAACCATCTTTGTATTTCCCCAGAAAACATAGAACAGAACATGGAAAACAGGATGACTCAGAAGGAAAGAATGAAGTCAGCCAGGAAGATGACGCTATATTCAACCAGTCAAAGCTCATTACCTGGAAACTTAAATAAATTGGATTCTATTAAGAGGAAGAACTTCTGTTCTTCAAAAGACACAGTTAAGAGACTGGAGAGGTGAGAAAATTTCATAGAAATATATGAAATGTATATATATGACAAGGAACTCAAATCCAGACTATATACATAACCTCTACAAATCAATTTTAAAAAAGGCAAACTACTCAATAGAAATATGGGCAAAAGACTTGAACAAGCACTTCACAAAAGATGATATACAAATGGCCAATAACCGTATGAAAATCTACTCCCACCTCCTTAGTAATCAGAAATACAAACTGAACCATCAGTGAGATACCACTAGAGACCCACCAGAGTGGCTGAAATGAAAAATACAGACCATACCAAAGGTTGAGTGGAACATAAATTGGCACACCTCTTTTGAAAACTGTTCAGCAATATCTTCTAAAGCTGCCCTTGGGGTACACACACTGTTTGAACCAATAATTCCATCCTAGGCATATATCCAACAGAAATGCATTCACCAAAATACATGTATGAGAGTGTTCATGGCATCACGATTCATAATATACATACACTAGAAACTACCTAAAGGCCACCCAACAATAGAATGGATAAATAACTGTGATTTATTCACATAATGAAATACGACACAGCAAAGAAAATGAAAGAACTACCATTTCACACGGCAATACAGATGAATGTCACAAACATGATGTTGAGCAGAAAGTAGCCAGGTACAAAAGAGTACATGTTATATTTATTTATGTACATTCGTAGAAAGTACAAAACCAGGTGGAATTAATTTATGGTGAAGTCAAGACAGCAATTATCCTTGAGCAGGTATCAACTGGGATGGGATTTTGGGAGTGGGGGAAATGTTCTGTTTCTTGATCAGGGTGCTGATTACATGGACGTGTAATGGACGTGTTCGTCCGAGAAATGGCATCAAGCTATATTCTTAGGATTTGTATTCTTTTCTGTCTCTATGCTATACTTCAATACAAAGTTCAAAACAATATTTCGCGGGTACCTACTGCCTCGCCCCAGCTGTGTACTGACAAATCAGGAGTAGGAGACAGCCCGACAAGAAGCTACTGGCGGGCCTCCCTGGTGGCGCAGTGGTTGGGAGTCCGCCTGCCGATGCAGGGGACACGGGTTCGTGCCCCGATCCCGGAGGATCCCACATGCCGCGGAGCGGCTGGGCCCGCGAGCCATGGCCGCGGGGCCTGTGTGTCCGGAGCCTGTGCTCCGCAACGGGAGGGGCCACAGCAGTGAGAGGCCCGCGTACAGCAAAAAAAAAAAAAAAAAAAAAAAAGAAGCTACTGGCAACAGGCTGCGGAATCATCATGCACACGGGACAGATGCTCACCCTACCTTGTTTTGTGAGGGGAGTACAAGTTGAGTGCACAGCCAAGACATGCCTTGTGAGATTTCAGAGGAGAACCAGATACGAATGTCTAAGGGCTTTATCGAGAACGGAGCCCTTTTCTGTATCTTATCCTGCTCATGCTCCTTTGCAGCTGAGTGAACTGAGTTCCCCAAAGACAATGCTACTTGCCTGCAGCTACACTGCTAATAAATCCCAGAGTTACACCTAGTCCTCAGGTCTCCTAGCTCAAGGATCTTTCCCTCAGGCCACACTGCCAGCTCTATCTGAGCTGGAGCAATCAGGGGAGACTCCCTAGGGGGAGGAACACATTACCCCAGATATTGAAGGATGGAGACAATTCAGAAGGGCAGACAACAGAGGAAGCCCAAGCATGAGCTATGGCAAGGAAATGCGGGGACCGGGAGCTCACCAATGTAGCAAGAACTCAGCTTTCTGCAGAGGAGCTGGTGGAGGTGCTCCTGGGAGACAGACAGAATGGCCAGGGGAGTGCAGCCCACTCCCCTAGCCTCACTCTCTTGCCCGTTCTGTAAAGCCCTAGGAGTCTCTCCTCCCAACAGCTCTCTGTGTCCCCAGATTTATTTTGCTTTCTTTCGCTAAATCAAACTTTATCAGACAGTTTTACTGTCAGCCGTTAAACCAAAATGTGTTTGTGCAACAGTAAACACCCCGTTACTGCAGGGAAGGATTACATAAACAACAGCAGAGACAGGCCTGACTCGCCGCCGTACCCAGGAGTCCGTGACGCTCACTGGGGCTGGAGGAGGGCAGGCAGGAGGACACTCCAGGGGCATCCCCCGGCCTGAGGGCCAGCAGGATGGCCCACACTCTTGCCTGGAGCATCCTCTCTCACCAGAATGGAATGGCTGGCAAACACTCCTCCAGCTAGAGGCATGCGTGGTCCTCCAGCGATCTCAGAGGGGTACACAGACCCTCTCCAGAGCCCAGTGGGTGAGGGCAGATGGGGAGGGAAGAGGGGAAGTGCTAGGCAGGGGTGGAGGGGGCTGGGTTTGGATTAGTACCTGGTGAGATAGGGCAGGCTGAGGGCTAAATGGGGTTGGAAAAAAGATGAAGACCAGAGGAGTAAAGAGAGGCTTAGGATCGGCTGAGGAGAAAGAGGGTAAGGCAGAATGTGGCAGCGGAGCTGACTGCTAGGGTCTGAATTGTTGGCCAAGGAACAAAGAGATTGAGGCCCATGGGGGCATGGAGGTTTATATCAGCCTGGGGTGAGTGGCAGATTACTGGGATATCTGACCAGAGGCAGGGACCGGTGCGCAGAGTAAGCCAGCTGGGCTGCCCCTCTCACTGGATCTGCCCAAGGTCGTCAGACCTCCAGGCCTCCTCCCAAGGCACACTCCTCCCTCCATGTGTTCACAAGACCCTCTCTTCATGGCTGCTTGCCGAGCCAGAGAGACACATGACGTAAGCTGTCTAGGGGAACTTGAGAGATGGGATCTAAGGAGGCCCCAAGTGCCGGAGGGACACTAGGGACAGCTGGCGAGAAGATGAACAAATGGTTTACATTTTTGCCCCTACTGGGCACCAGGCACTGTGCTGGGAGCTTCTGTCCCACAGACATTATTTCATTTTGAGTCTCACATCTACACTTTGAAATAGAAATTATTATCCTTAAACACCATGCTGCCTGTTCACATTAATTATCTATTCCTCCTACACGATTACTAACAATTATCATTTTATGTAGCACTTACTATGTAGCAGGCACTCTGGCTATATTTTTTCATTTCATCCTCACATCCAGTTTATGAGGCAGGTACTTCCATTACCCTCTTTTGAGGAAATTAAGACTCAGAGAGGTTGAGTTGCCTTGCTGGGGTCACACAGCTAGTAAATGACCAAGTCAGAATTGGAGCCCAGATCTCTCTAATGCCAAAGGCTGTGCTCTTCCTGTCTGAGTCTATGCTAAGATGGTCTAGAGGAAGAGGTAGTGTAATTGGGGGTGGAGGGGAGTGGAAGAGGTCCACACACTCAGAAGGGTTTGCCCTGGATACGGGACATGCAGAAGCCCCTGGTGAAGAAGAGAGAGAGAGGTCATCAGCCCCACTCATGGCCCAACAAAGTTCTGGAAGCCACTGGAAGCCCTCCAGAGCCCCAGAAACCAATGGCCATTCCAGGCTGAGAGTCTATATGGCACCAGCCCCAGCTTCCTGAAGTCTGGCCTGAAGCATGTTAACCTCAGAGGCTATCTCTTTCTCTTCCCTCCAAGGTCCAGATCCCAAGCATCCCCTCACCCTTGCCTTTGGTCTTCTAAGCTACTCCGCAGGTACTTCATCTCCCCATCACCATCCCACCACCCCATCCCCCTACCCCCTACCACACACTGGCCCCACCAGCCAGGCCACAGCCCTGGAGCTTGAGGCCACACAACAGAGGCCTAACACCTGAGGTTAGTGTGACCTCAGAGCCTTAGATCACTGGGGCTGCAAGTCCCCAGGTCACTGCAGTCTTTCTGCTCAAGTCCTAAGCACACACAGGCTATTGACTTCACTGACAATCTAGTCTCTTTTGAGGAAACCAAGGAATCTAGCAAGCTCGGATCCTAGGGTCTGGACCGGTACGTAGGGCCACAGACATCAGGATTCTATTTAGTAGAATCACAAGGTAGGATTCAAGGGGGCAGGCCCAGTATCCCATGCTCAGAAGGGTCCATGCTTGATTTAATGCTCTGTGGTCACTGGCTTGAAATTCTTAATTTTTTTTTTTAACAAGGAGCTCTGCATTCTTATTTTGCACTGGGCCCTGAAAATTGTATAACTTGCCCTGCCCAACAGCACTGGGCCCTCTTCTTGGGTCCTCTGGGCCAATTCCAGATGTAGGAAGCCTGGTGTGGGCAGGACCACCTCCCCAAGCTGGACACTGCTAGCCCAGAGGGCAAATCGGCGCTGGCCCAAGGAAGGGCACAGTTAGATTGTTCTGTGGATTTCTGGTATCTGGGACTCTGGGCCCAGCGGGAGGAGAGGAAAGAGGTTGTTGCGTAGGAAAGAGGATGGGAGAAGAGAAAGATGACTTCCAGGAACTATAGCCAAGGGAGCTGGGAAAATGAAATAATCAGAGGTCCAGGGAGCTCATCCCCCAGGGGTCCTGGATCTGCAGCAGCATGGCCAGCCACAGGCACAGAGTCTGAGGCAGCCTATCAGAGAAGTTAGGCACTTGGGGTTCAAGTCCTACTCTGCCACTCAGTAGGTGTGATCTTGCTCCACGCAAGCTCTGTTTCCTCATTTGTAAAAGAAAAATAATACCTACTGAGCAGAGGGAAAATTAGAGCAATGTAAGTCAGGAGCAACTCCTCAAATGCCTGTCACATGTCAGGGAGTGTCCTAGGCATGCTATATATCCCTTGGGAGGCCTTATTTAATTCTCAGTGTCAACCTATGAGGTGGATATTGAGGCATAGAGAGCAGACCCTGCTCAAGGTCCCAGGGCAGGTGAGAAGCAGTGCTGATGTGTGAAGGCAGTTTTGTGATACTCCAAGCCTTCTGGGTGCCACCGCCCCCTCCCTGTCAGGCTGAGCTAGGAATGTGGGTGCGGGTTCAGTCACACGGATTTGTCAGTGAAAAAAGTGTTCCAAGGGTAGATGACATCAAGGAGGTTCTTCCACGAACTATCATTTAAAATCCTTCTTTTGGAAAAAGAAAAAAAATTCCTTTTTCTAAATGGAAAAGTATAATTAGAGACCATCTATGCTGTCTCCATGGAGCCTGCCCTACCTCCCCACAATCCGCCACCCCATCTGAGACAGAATTGAACGGAGGTTGCCATCATGTCTGGACAGAAGGATGCTGGGATGCCTGCCAGCGACCCAGGCTCTCTCATAATCCCATTGTACTTACTGGCTTTTTTTTTTCTAACATTTTATGGGATTGTACACGGTGAAAGTGAAAAAACTGTTAAGTAGGTAGCTTGATGAATTTTCACAAATCAAACACACAAGGTAACCAACATCAAGAAACAGGACATTCCCAGCATCCCAGAAAACCCTCTCCTATTCCCTTGGAATATTTACCCTACCCCACCCCCCGAAGGCTGACTTACAACACCACTGATTAGTTTTACCTATTTTAAAATTTATATAAATGTAACCAACCCATACGTACTCTTTTGTGTCTGGCCTTTTTGTTCACTATTAGAGTTGTGAGTCATCTATATTTTTCCATGTACACAACTGCAGTTCATTGATTCACACTTTTGTATAATATTCCTTTGTATGAATAAGCCACAATTTACCTATTCTGGGCATTTGAGTGGTTTCCAATCACTTAGAGGTTTTTAAATATTATATCTTGTGATTTTGAATAACTAGATGTCAGGCTCTCCAAAAATCTCTGTAAAAAGTAAGGTTTTGTTTTATTACTGATGGATTTTTTTAAACAAGGATTTAAGATTTCTCTTCTGTGAAGTTAAAGTATCACAACCAATTTGTGTGATAGTTTCACCTCTAATAGGAGTCTTAGAGAAATAATACCTTGGAATAAATACACGGGTAAATTCCCCAGGCATCCCACTGAATCTTCTCTTAGAATCAATTACAGTTTCAAGAAAATTTTGAGACTTCAAGTTAGCAAATTATTTTATGAGAGAGATGGACAAAAGAGCATGATAAGAAAAAACCTTTGCATAAAATGTCCCTCATTCCAGAGAAGACCTCGCAAATGCTTTGCCATAGTTTTCCAAAAATATGGGAGACACAAATGTGATTTAAATGGCTAAAATAATTTACCTCTCTTCTATTGCAGTCATAAGAGGGTGGGGGGGGAGGAAGTAAGTGACACATATAAACACAATAAATTATTAATTTCCCTTGCCATGAATTTCTCCATGAATTTCTCAGTTGCCATAAATGAAAGTAGTTATATTACTGAAAATGCCTGCAAATTCATTTGGCTCCAAATCACTGAAATTTTAATGATTACTCCAGACGTTTTTTTTTTTTTTTAACTAACTTTTCATTACAGGAGCTGACTTTTTAATTGCTAAAGTGATGCATTGAGAATGCTGAAAACAATGGAGGAAGAGTTGGAAATGAGTCTGGACCAGAGGTCAGGGCTCAGATTACACAGAGCTGTAGGTAAGAGGAGATTGGATGCTCACTTACCTATGACTATGGACCAATTTCTACATTTTTAAAAGAAAAGAAATAAAATGTCCATATACATTTTAAACTTCTTCAAATTAGTTTACCAGGCAAAAAATATGTTTTCCTCTCATTGCTTATATCAATGTGATCTTTCAAGTGTAAATTCAGTCTTCTGAAAGCTTGCCACAGAAGGGTTTGAGCCACTTTTTAATTTTCTCTGTTTAATTAAAAATAATATCTAAGGGGACTTCCCTGGTGGCGCAGTGGTTGAGAGTCCACCTGCCGATGCAGGGGACACAGGTTCGTGCTCCGGTCTGGGAGGATCCCACATGCCGCAGAGCGGCTAGGTCCGTGAGCCATGGCCGCTGAGCCTGCGCTTCCGGAGCCTGTGCTCCGCAACGAGAGAGGCCACAACAGTGAGAGGCCCGCATACCGCAAAAAAAAAAAATAATAATAATAATAATATCCAAGATTTATCATTGCGGGAAAGCCCGTGCGCAGCAACGAAGACCCAACGCAGCCAAAAATAAGTTAATTAATTAATTAATTTAAAAAAAATAGTAAAGAACTCTGTTGGCTTGGAGTTTGATTTGTTTAACCCTGCCTTCAGGCACCATCCGAGTGCTCACATGGCATTTTGGAGACACTGAAGCTGGGAACCTTTCCTTTCCACAAGTTTATCATTCCAGACGGCAATAAAGAAACATAGCCTCCAAAAAATGACTCCAAATTACAGACATTTGTAGCCATTCAAGACTTAGAGTTTGTAAAATGTCTACTTTCCTTCCATTTGAAACCTTTGGTGGGGGGATGGGGTGGGTAGCAGTGGGAAAGAAGCCTTTTGGATACTTTTCTCCCCAAAATTTAATACACTGAAAGGTCGGGCCTTGCTCTACATTCTGTGTGCATTTTTGGTTTGATTTACATCTGCGAGTAGAATTTTTTTCTTCTTCCATAACTACGTTTCAAACACAAGTATGGAGTTGTGTCAACAAACATTCATTTAAGCAGTTTGAGTTTGCAATTGACAGGAAAAAAATTTTCTCAATATTGAAAATTTGCTAAAAATTGTCAAAAATAGTGTCATCTTTTTGTTTGGGGGCCGTTAGCAAGGGTGCTGCCTGGAGATCCCTCAGAGTCCCTCAGGTGATGCCCCCACTTCATTCAGTACCTCAATAAAAGATTCTCCATCCACATGCTAGGCACTAGATGAGCTGCCCGGAGCAGCAATTATGTTGAGAGACCACATTCCAGCTCTGGCCCATGCCTTTCAGGACAGAAACTGGATGTTCTACTGGCCTCTCAGCAACAAACTCGGATAACCAAAATTCTCAGAAGCAGCTATGGAAACAAGAGGTCCAATTGATTAAATTAATATGGGATCGACCCCTCACTCCCTCACCAGGAACCAGAATACTTAAATTCCCAACCAAAACCACCAACTGGGTATGCAAGGGCAAGGAAGTGGTTCAGAGTTGGGGACCTCAGAGTCCAGCGGCCTAGGTTCAAATCCCAGCTCTCACTGACTACCTATGTGATGTTGGGGAAATGAATTAGCCTCTGTACCTCCATTCTATCGTCTGCAATATCCAGATAATATTAATAATAGTCACTGATAGCATTAGTTATTGTGAAGATCAAATGAGAGAATGTATTAAAGGGCTTAGAAGAATGTTCTCTATTGTGCTTAGAAAGTGTTCCTTATTAACTAGAATTATTCACCAGAAGGCTGCTTGGTGAGCCCAGAATCAAAGCAAAGGGCAGTTAAGGTGATAGTTCCCCTTAGCTTAGGAGACGCCTGGGAAACAACTCTCACCCCGCAAAACAATGGACATCGTCTGGTCACCAGGCTGCTCCCAATCTTCACATTTTATATTTCCCTCCCCGGGGCCAGGCTGCAGAAGTCTGACTTATCTTGTTTTTCTAAACTCCTTTTTCTGTGTGAACCACCTCTTGTCTGTTGGTCCATTTTTTCCCTTCTGTTTAAAATGCATTGAGATTGTTCTTCCCACATTCCTAGTAGACATTGTATCTCCACCCCACCCCCACCCAGCCCAGTGTTGATTCAATTAGAACCACTCTCTGAGCTCCAGCTGGGGCGCCCCAGGTCAGAGCCCATCTGCAGAAATCACATTACCTTCCCTATGAATCACAACCGATCATTTCATATTGGTGTCAGCAAGATTTAAACCTTTCACTAAGAGCTACACATGCATTTCACAGTTGTATAGTTCCTGCCTTTTTTTTTTTTTTGGTGTTTTCCTTAGCATAATTAAGTTCAGGGCACATGTAATTTTATTTTAGGTTCCATTACTTTATTTGCCTCTCACGATGGAAACTATATATACATGTTTGCATACTTTTTAACTTGACAGGTAAACATGCTGAGGGAGCTCACATTAACTCCTTTGATCTGTTTTCTTGCTTAGCTGAAAGCCGACTACTTCCATTCTGAACATCATGCTTTCAGATGACTGGCTTTGGAAATCCCCTGTTCTGGGCCTATAGCTATTGACTTGACATTTCCCCCCTGATTACCAAAAGCACCTTACATTCAATATATGTAAGATTAAACTCATAATCTTATCCCCAAACTAGGTCTTCTTCCAGGGTCCTTCATCTGAATGATGGCCCCTTCATCTATGCATGTGGATAAGCCTGGACCCTAGAGCCCATTCTTGACACTTCCTCTCCCTCATCTGCCATATTCAATTCATCTCAGAACTTCAGCTCTGGAACATCCCCTGAATCCACCCACTCCTCTCCATCTCTAATACTCTCAACCCTAGTCAAAGCCACTTTTGTTTCTGAGCTAGACCATAACTATAGCCTCCTGACTGGTCTCTCTGCATTCTTTCCTGATGCTCTAAGTCTCCTACTGATGAAGGAGGCATGTTCTGTTTTCCAGATTGTCTACATATGGTTTCTAACCGTGGTACACATAAAATCACCAAACATCCTTGCTAAAATGCAGCATCCACCTGTGGAAATTCTAATGCATTCGGTTTTTAATGGGATTCCAGAATCTGTAGCAAGTACCTTAAAGTGATTCTGATGCAGCTAGTCTATGAATTAGACTACAGCTCACCATTTGGGGGTCACTGGCTGCAGCTCACCAGCACCATACTTGGCCCATTTAGAAAGAGTCAAATATGTTTCCTCCATGAATCAAGGGATGAGGACAAATCTGACAAATATTCCTTGAGTCCCCAGGCTGTTCAGGCACTAGGGATACAGTAGTGAATAAAACAGGCAAAAATCCCTGTCTTTGACGTAGAGACAGACTTGTGATTGTCAAGGGGGATTAGGGTTGGATTAGGAGTTTGGGACTAGCTGATGCAAACTATTGTATATAGAATGGATAAACAACAAGGTCCTACTGTATAGCACAGGGAACTATATTCAATATCCTGTAATAAACCATAATGGAAAAGAATATATATATACATATGTATGTATAACTGAATCACTTTGTAAACCAGAAACTAACACATTTCAATTTTTAAAATCCCTGTCTTCATGGAGCTTACGTTCTTGTAGTAGGAGACAAACAAAACAAAAAAATAAGATAAACAGGGCTTCCCTGGTGGCGCAGTGGTTGAGAGTCCGCCTGCCGATGCAGGGGATGTGGGTTCATGCCCCGGTTCGGGAGGATCCCACATGCCACTGAGCGGCTGGGCCCGTGAGACATGGCCGCTGAGCCTGTGCGACCGAAGCCTGTGCTCCGCAACGGGAGAGGCCACAACAGTGAGAGGCCCACGTACCGCAAAAAAATAAATAAATAAATAAATAAATAATAAGATAAACAACAAGGTCCTACTGCATAGCACAGGGAAATATACTCAATATCCTGTGATAAACCATAATGGAAAAGAATACGAAAAAGAATGTACATATATATATATATATATGTATGTATAACTGAATCACTTTGCTTTATGCTAGAAATGATCACATTGTGAATCAATTATATTTTGATAAAATAAATTAAAAATAAAAAATAAAAAATAAATTAATTAATTAAACATATAGAAATTTAGATGGCAATAAATGCTCTGGAAAAAAGAAACCAAGTTGAAGGATGGGGGGATAGAACTGTGGAGGGAGGGGCAGGTCACCACAGAACAGGATGGTCAGGGAAGTCCTCCCTGGGAAAGTGGCAGTCGAGTAAAGACTTGAAGGAGAAGAGGAGAGGAGAGTAAGCCATTCAGATAACTGCAGGAAGCTCTTTCCTAGATGAGCTCTAGAAGGAGCAAGCCAATTTTGCTGTTCTAGCATTCTCCAGAAGAAAGATATTCTCTGCAGATCCCGTGTTCACACTCCTGGTCCTCAACTCCAGACTGGAGAAGATATTCCCAATAAAATGCAGTATTTCTCACCTCTGTGTCATTGCTCAAGGGTTCCCTCTGCCTGGAAACCTGCTCAGGACCCCTCAGCTTTGAAGTTTCACTAACTCAGCCCTTTTATGATCCACCATCTCTGTACATACTTCTACCACAGCAACGAAGATACAGTATTGTTTTTTCTGGTTTATATGCTTGCCTACACCCCCTTCCTAGACCAGACTTCAGGCTGTTTGTTATTATCTATTGTAGTATCCTTAGTGCATAGCAAAGCATTGGTCCAGAGGAGATTCTTAGAAAGTGTTAAGTTCAGAAAAGAAAGAGAGAAGGAGGGAGGAAGGGAAGAGGCTGGAAGGAAAGAAGAAAGACCCAACTTCATGTTAAATGCGGGGATGGGTATTACACAGTGGTCAGCAAACCAGGTCTCCTACCAACCAGTCCTATGGAGGGTAACACCCTCATTCTTCTACCATCCTTCAGTAGTCTCTCTGGAATTGCCTTCAGGTGCAGGTGAGTGATCAGAAGACGTGGTAATAATAATAATAGCTGTCTCCTGCCAGATGTATGCTCTGTGCCAGGCTCCACACTAAGTCCTTTACATGCATTACTGCATCACTTCGTTTAATCCTCACAACAGCTCTAGGAGGTAGATACAGTTACCATCCCTATTTCACAAGTAAGGTGGCCAGTGTCTTGCCCAAGGTGAGTGATGGAGCCAGTACTCACATCTAGGGAGTGTGACCCTAGAGCCCATCTGTTTAATTTCTGTTTCTGAGTCAACTGAGCAATAACTTCAAGGGGACCCAAGTTCTGGGTTGGGAAGCTGGGGAGCGCAGGTGAAAAAGAGAGGAGGAAGGATGGTCTGGGCCAGAAGAGAGTCCTGCTGATAGAGAGAGAGGGTAGGTAGGTGGAGCAGGTGGAAGTCCAGGGCTTCAGAATCCCGGAGCCCTCTCAGGAGCTGAGAGGCTCTTCCATGAAGCTCTACCCAGAACAGAGGAAATGAGGCTGAGAATCCTCTGAGGGAATTGGGGGAGGGTAGGTGGACTTGAAACTGGATTGAGCAGGGATCCAAAATTCAGGAGGCCACAAATGGACCTGGGGGTCTTGGACCTCTGGGGAAGGTCATCAAGGCTGCCCACTGGCTGGGGTCCCCCATTACACAGTTCCAGGGGCATCATTCATACTGGGCTGGAAGAGGAGCTTTTCTCCACTGCGTCGATACACTAAAAGGAAGTGTATTTGGTCCCTGTGTCCACCGGACTCTCTCACCCATTCCACAGGGTCTCCCCAGCAGCTCTGTCCGCCTCTACCCCACTCTCACCCCACATACCCCCTACCCCCAAGAAAACCTCCTTCCACTGGACTTCTCTACTACCTGAAGAACAAAATTTAACTCTGAGGAAATTAAGGCACAGGGCCCTGGGTTAAGGGAGAAAACAACACGGAAGAGGTAAAATGGAGAGAGGTGAGGGGTCCAGCTCGAGCCCAGGCAGGGCCTCTGCTTCTGGAAGCTCTGAAGAAACTTGACACCAAGGCCAGGTCCCGAGCCAGGGCGGGGGAGGGAGTAAACCATCTTCCCGGAGCAGGAAGTGAGGGAGAGAGAGAGTGAGCTGGAGAAGCTCTGTTTTCTTTGGCCTCTGCCAGCCCCGAGAGGGAGAGGGAGAAAGGCCAGAGGGAGGAGGATGGGGCTGGAGGAAAGATCTGTCTTTGTGTCCTACCCTCTCCCAGGAGGCGGAGGCTGGAGGTGGGGAGGGGGAAGGATGGAGGGCACCCAGGCCAGGCCAGGGTTTCTCCCCGCCTGTCCCCTGTGAGATGTGCATCCTGGGGCCATAGGATCCTGGGATCAGAGGCCCATCAGGTGAGAATGTGGGTGTGCTGAGGAGTGGGAGGGCTGGAGGCAGGAAGACAGAGCGTTAGTGTGCCGGAGGGATGGGACTGGCCCAAAAGCACAACCAGAACACTGGCCCTGCATTCTTTCCAGCCTTGACCTCCTAGGGCTCCCCGCAAAAGGCCTTGACCTTGTGCATTGCTCTTTCCACCAAACAGAGGCTGAGGGGTGGGAAAAGCTCCAGGCTTAGGCAGGCTGGGGTACCCCCTCAGAAGGCAGGCTTGCAGAGTCCCAGTGTGACTCCTGAGTGCATGGTGGGATGTAGACAGAGGTAGCCATTCTGCTCCCAACAGAAAGGCCTCCTCAAGGGCACCTCCATCCCTAACTGTAATTCTCCCAGGGCCTTCCTTCCTAAATGTCATCCAAACCTCAAACTCAGTGCTAACACCCAGCGCTCCCAGGAACCCCAAAGCAGTCTCAACCCAAACACTATTCAAAACTGCTGAATTTAACCCCATATCTTAATCCTCATCCAAAACCTTACTGTAGCCCCAACTCCAGACTCTCATCCTGGTCTTTGTAAATCATAAGCCTGGCCCAGAGGTGTCTGTTGTGGGGTGGGAATTAGCAAACAGTTAGAGTTAACACGCATGGAGCATTTATGAGGTGTTAGGCATTGTAACCAGTTTATTCTGTTTCTTGTTTCGTTTAATTAATACCAACCCGACGTCTTAGGCATTACTATTACTACCGTTTTTACAGATAAGAAAACCAAGGCTCAGAAAGGTTAGGCTAGTTACTCAGGTGAAGTGCCACCAACCATGGATGTGACTGGAATCACTGCTCCCATCAGGAATATCTCACAGGGTAAGTATGGGACTTCAACTGGTATATCTTCTGTCTGCATGAGGAAGGTTACGGCCGTTCTAGAAGCCAAACCAACTCCCATCAGATGAGATACAGATGAGGCTCTCTGCTCGGCTATTGAGTGAAAGTTGGCTGAGAGGTCACAGAGCCTGGAAACCCACTGCAGAGTGACAAAAGGTTCATAGCATAGGTAGGAAGATTTGATCCAGGAAAGCAACCCCAGACCTGTTAACTTCCAGCTCTGCAGAACCACTGAGACCCTCCACCACGGCCCTCATGCCACCACCATGGGGTGCTCTTCCGAACCAGCCAGCTCTAACTTGGGCTCAGCTAATATTCTGATTCATCCTGAGGAGTGTGCCAGGCAAAATGCCACTCTAAATCACAAGGCCCTTCCAGAACACGATAGGGGGAATCCTGGATCAGGACAGGGATGATGGCCTTCTAAGCACAGAGGATGATCCCTGTCACACACACACACACACACACACACACACACACACAGATGGGCTCGTTCATACTCTCACACACTCTCCCATTCAGGACCTCTCCGGTTTCTTTTCTCTGCCCCGAACTTTATGTCTTCTCTAGTCCAGTGAGGGGAGCCAACAGGGGGTCTACCTCCCTCATCCTAGAGAACCTCACTCAGGTAGACCCTGGCCTGCAGGGTTCCCAGGACATCAGCGGGTCTGGGCCAGGCCAGAGGGAAGGTATCGGCTCTCTGGAGTCCTCTATCTCTTCCTGGGTCAGGCTTTTTGTCTGGGTTTTCATGGCCAGGGTGTCTGTCCCACCACGAAGGACCACAGCAAGAAATGCTCTGTGTGTCCCACCCCCATCCCCACCACTCTCCAGCAGTCTTGAGAAGGTGACCCAGCCAGGGAACTCTAGCCACAAAAAAGCCAGATCAAAAGCCAGCTGGAGGGCTTCCCTGGTGGCGCAGTGGTTGAGAGTCTGCCTGCCGATGCAGGGGACATGGGTTCGAGCCCAGGTCCGGGAAGATCCCACATGCCGCGGAGCAACTACACCCATGAGCCACAACTACTGAGCCTGCGCATCTGGAGCCTGTGCTCCGCAACAAGAGAAGCTGTGACAGTGAGAGGCCCGCGCACCGCGACGAAGGGTGGCCCCCGCTCACCGCAACTAGAGGAAGCCCTCGCAAAGAAACGAAGACCCAACACACCCAAAAATAAATAAATAAATTAATTAATTAATTAATTAAAAGCCATGCTCATAAAATCTTAAGAAAAAAAGAGACCCAGCCTATGGCCCACTGCTCTGGCTTAAAAGCCAGACGTCCTCTCCTGGATACTCCTGGCCTGTAACCACAGAACATCTTGACCACACAACCCTTGCCCCTAGTGTTGCATGTTGACATTACCTGGAGCCTTTCCACACCAGTCCAGGGATCCCTGAGATAGCCCAGGAGGCCCCCAAAAGCACCTGCACCCAGTCCCATCTTGTTTTCCCTCCCTCCCCACATTCATCTCCCGCTCAAACGCAGCATGCATGGTCTTTCTCTTCTGCCACCACCCCCAGTGTCATTTGGGAACCATAACCCAGACTCAGTAACACTCCTAAGTATAATTAGCTCCTGGAGGAGAGGGGCCAGTGGCATAGGCAGAGTCAGACTTGGGGAGGGTGGGAGCCTGGGGATGGAGGTGTGAGGCTCTGGTGCGATTCCTCCCCAGCTGTCTCTGCCTGGAATCAAAGAGCCAGGAATCCATGACTGCAGAGAGGTGGGAGCCGCTGCCCCCGACCGAAGCCCATCAGAACAGCTCCTCTGGGCCTGGTGACATGGAGTCCTCCCCAGCCCTCCCCCGGAAACTGACAGCTCCTGGGGCTGGGAATCCACCATGCACAGATCCCCTCCAGATTCCACAGATGCAGATAAAAGTCAGAATAGAAAGAACCAGCTCTGAGAGGGGCGGATACAGATGTGGCCATCAGAGCCCCAGATGTGGCCCAGCCATGGCTGCTGCCAGGACTGCTGTGGCTATGAACAGGAATGCAGACCCAGATGGGAATGGGGATGGGGGCCAGAGGAGGGGACAACACACAGAGTTGCTCCAGGAGGGTTGCAGCTCTGAGAAGGAGAGAGGTCTAGTGGCTGACTTCACAGAAAGACTCAGCCTGGTCCCGGGGACAATAGATTCTTGCAGATGAATCCTCCACCCTCATCCACCCCAAGCCTCTTACCCTCATTCTACACTCCCCTCCCATTCCTGATGCCCTTCTCCTACCTCAGCCTCTAGCCGCAGTGTCAGCTTCACTGGGACGCTTCTCTGATGGTGGCCCTGGCGTCCTCCTTGGGTACCTCCTGCCACAGAGGGGAGGGCAGTAATGCTGCCTCTGCGTCTGTCTCTGGGAAATGGAGGGACATGTCAGTGTCAGCCCGGCAGGTCAGCCTCTGTCCTAAGCCCCGCTAATACCCAGCATTCCAGGTGCCATAGAGACGAAGGGGACCACGGCCCTGCTCATAAACGCCGCCAATGATAAAGCTCCCTATGCCATCACCCACAAGGCCCATTTACTTCCCACTTGATTTTGAACGTTCATCTCAAGAGAACTTTGCAAATCGCTAACAGCAGGAAGTTTCCAGAAGTTGCAGAATATAATCAGTGCCTTCTAGGCCTTGCCCCTCTGACAGAGCACCTCCAGGGAGCCGCCTACCAGTGAATGGAAGAATCAGGAGGCCGAAGGCAGCCAGCAGAGGCTGCGTGGGGAGAGGCCAGGGAGTACCACTTTGCCCAGCCCCCGCCTTTGGGTGAGCTTGGCCTGTACCCCAGCCAGGCCCCATCCAGGTCCTGTTTGCAAAAATAAGGAGACCAACCCACGCTCAGCTATTCTGGGAGGATTAGCTATCTCAACACAGAAGATCTCTCCTAGGCAGGAAGTTTTCTTTAAATAGACCCTCCCATTGCAGGATGGGCCATTGCCTTTGGTCAAGCCTTGGGGGAGGGGAGGTGAAGGAAGATAGCTGTCACTGTCCTCTCTTAAGGAGCCAGAGCGGCAGCACCGGAATTGCCAGGTCCCCCCACCCCGGCACTTCTCTTTGGCATCCCGTTCATCTGCAGCTTTGGGATCCACTGGCCTCTGAGTGGAAAGTTTAGGACTGGGTCCCTCAGCATCGCTGTGTCCCTTCGATGATCTCCAGGGATAGCCCAGTGCATGTGCCACAGAAGCAAAGTCTCTTTCAGAAAAATTCACCCCCTTCTTCCAGTCTCCTCGAAAGAGCCAGACTAATACCTCCTAAGTACTTACTGTGTGCTTCACATGCTTGAACACATCCAATTTCATCTTTACAACTCTGCAAGTGTAGAAATACCACCATCCTCTTAAACACGAGGGAACAGCCTCAGAGAGGAAAAGATAATTCACCTGAGGTCACACAGCTACTAGACAATGGGGCAGGGCCAGGACTCGAACTCAGGTCTGAGTCCCCGACCTGCGCTTTCTCTTCCACGTCACACTCCACCTGAGAAGGCAGGAGGCTGGGCCCTGAGTGGGCGGAGGAAAGAGACAGAGAGACTCACACAACACCTCCGTCACAGTCACGCTCCAGCTGTGACTCACCTGGCTGCCTTCCTGACACGTAAGCATCCGGCTTCACACCTGGACTCGCACATCTTCCCACAGCCCAGCAAGCCGTGGGGTAGTCATTGCTTCCCCTTCCTTCACCAGAGGGGAGTAAATGGCTTTTAGAGTTCCACCTGGAATTAGAGATTGGTAAGGATTGTCAATGTCAAATGGGTTTAAATCAAGGCAGACTCCCGGGAAGAGAGGAGACGGTGGCCCGTTTACAAAGAAGTGAAATTCTTTGTGCAGAAAGGAGGGAGAAGAAAGCCCCAGAACAGTGAAGGGATGGAGCAAAGGTTGGAGAACTGGGCCCATCACGGTGGGGAGGGAGTGGGAGCGCCAGGAATGACACACACTCCGTGGGGCTCAGTGGCCATCTGCAGTTCTCCCATCCAGAGCCCCGAATCCCCCGGATCCCCGCGGGGGCCGCAGCAGCCCTCCTCATGCGGTCTACTCCGCATTCCTCACATTCTTTACGCTCAATTAAGGAGAAATAATCAGGGGAGTAAGCAAGGCCGCAGCAGGGCGGCCATGCCCCATACTGGCGTCATCACGTGTGCGGAAACAGCCCCCCTCGGTCAAGCCAAACTGGAGCTGGGACCCAGGGGCCTCTGGGGGATGAGGAAGGCAAGTGATGAGGACAAAGGTGTCTCTCTGTGCCGCACAGAGAAAAAAGAGGGTGAAGGAAGTGGGAAGGGAGTGGAAGCAGGAAAGAAAAGGAGACCGAGGCCAGGTCAGAGCAGAGGGGAGGTGTGCAGCCGGAAGACCTCAGCCATCCTTTTCTTAACCGTGTCATTGTTTTACCACAATCACAACATTGTGGCAACATCACCATCCTTCACCATCATCAGATGCCCTTTGAGACGGCCCTGGATGCATAGAGGGTTGTTGCCTTCACCAGTTAGTGGTATGTCATAAGAATAGTACCTTCCCTGTGACCTTTAAAACTTTCTGCCCATAGTCTGCAGGGGATGCCATTCTTGACCCCAGTGGAATCTGCGTGTCTTTTCCTCCACTTGGACCCAACAGGCCTGGTCAGTCAAGCAAAATCGTACTTCCACAAGCCTCTGTCCGAGGGCTGCCTCCACCCCACTCCCAAGCCCCACTCCCACAAAAGCCCCCCCGACATCCCCAGCTGACCCAGGGTCTCCTCTGGGTTCCTCCTTCACTGGAACATGGAACCAGGACAGATCTTATGCTGTTTTGTAATTTTAGGCATGTTTGTCTACATCCCCACTAGAATGAATAACAACTAAACGAATGATCATTATTATTTATCGAGCATGTTCTATGCGCCACGCACTGTGTTTGCACTTGATAGACCACATCATCTAATCCTTTTAATGTCCCTAGAGATCGTTATTATTATTATCCCCCATTTGCCCGTGAGGAAGTTGCGACTTAGAAAGGTTAAGTAACTTGTCCAAAGTGATCCAGCTAGTAAATCAAGGAGGAGGAACTTGAACACAGGATTGTAAAATGCCCAGACCCATGATATTTATCTAACGCTGAGATGTTTGAGCACAGGGTCTGTATTGAGCCTTGTTCATCACTATATGGGGAAGAATAGGTGCTCAGTGTAGGATGGAGGGAGGGATGGAGGGATGGATAATGTGGGCTGTACAGAGTTTCAGCAGTAGAACTAGACCAAAAGCTCTCTTCCCACCTCCCTTATCAATGGATCAAATTTGTGAGATGATTTGTTAGACCAAAGACCCACTATGCTCTTTATTGGGTCTACTGTTAGGACACACTCTGTGGGCACTTTGGAGCTTCAGTCTATGACGGTATCCATGCTCAGTCTGTGGCCACTTTGGGGTCTCTGTCTGTGGTCAGAGGTAGGAGCCAGCTTATAATCAGGGTGGGAGTCAGTGTGGGCCCAGCGTACGGGACCAGTCTGGGGCTGGTGGATGTCTGAGGAAGAGAACACCTCTCTGCCAAGCTGACTTGCAGCTGAGTAGAGAATGGGACAGTCTCAAGCCAGAGCACCTTGCTCCTGAGCACTTAGAGGTGGATGACACGTGTGAGAGTAACGGGGAGTGTGGGATCGTCCAGGCCAGAGTGCCCTGGGAACGGGGGTAAGAGGATGCGGCCACTCAGCGAGCACCATGCTGTGAGTCCCACATACGTGTGAGCGTGTGGTGTGGCACGTGTGTGTGCTCTGTGTGTGTGGCGGGGCGACAGGGGCTGGGGAGGCTGGGAGAGACAAGCACACACCTGTAATAACATTGGCTTCAGACGCTAGGAGAGAAGAAATTCCCCCAACTGTTTTATCAGAACCCGAGTTACCAAATTACGTTGTTGTTTTAAATTTGAGCTTCTCTGCCTGCAAACGGGGGTGGGGGGTGGGGGAAAGGGGTTGGGGATCTCAGGTTCACGAGCTTAATGCTTGGCTGGGCCTGAAGCTCCACTTCCCCACCCAGCCCCGGTCTCCCAGAGCTCCCAGGCCCTGTGAACAAAAGTCTTCTCTCTTGGGGCTTTGAAGTGGAAACACTAACTGCTCCCTTTAATTAGAAAGAAACCCCCTATTGTTCCTGCTTTATTACTGATGGATGAAGATTGGGGGGGGTTGGATTCTGAAGAGCAGGAGTGGGGTAGGGGAGGAGGGGAGGGGACACGAAATCTCTGTTTAAAATAGAGAATCTCCACACTGTCTCCATGCATCACACCAGATCTCTTTGTCCGTTCAATCAACCACGATTTTACAGGACATCCAGACTTTGATTAGATGTTATAGGAAAGATAGAGGACAGGGTCTCAGCCCTCAAAGAGTTTATAATCAAGGTAAGGGAGGCAGGGCAGGGGGACAAGAAATGAAAGATAATTGACACTAAATCAGTACTGCCAATATAAGCAAGAAGAATTTAGGATACATAGAGCAGGGACATAGTCCCATAAGATAACCTCCTAAGAAAATTCGGGGGCGGGGGGTGGGTGGGAACTACGGACTTGGGCTGGATGCTGCAGACTGGAGAGAACTGACAGAGAGTCTAGGAGAGGGTATTCCCACACCAGGCAGGGTAAATGGTCCGTGCAAAGGCAGAGAGGTAGGAATGGGCACCTCGTCTTTGGGGGACTGTAAGCAAATGGGTCTGGTTGTAGAAGAGGGTGCAATGCAGAGGAACTGCGAGAAATCAAGTTGCGTAGCGCAGGTGTAGCAGAGGAGTGGAAGACTTTGAGAGCACACAGAGGACGATGGCCTTGATGAGGTAATTGGGGAGCTCTTGGCTCTTCTTGAGCCAGGGAGTGACCCGATAAATGGTGGCCCTTGGGGAGATGAACCTGGTAGCCCTGTGCAGCAAGGCATGGAGGGGAGACAGAGGAAGGGTGGGGAGACCCATTGAGGAGCTCCTGGGGAAACCCAGGTAACGATGGCTTAGACTAAGGTGACGTCAGTGGGACCAGGAAAGAACAGGTGAGTCAGGGATGGATTTCAAAGGAAGAACTAAGATGTGCTGACAGAATAGACATCAGGGGATAAAAGGGTGGGAAGAGTTAAAGATACTTCCAAGACCTCTGGTCTGGGAGACTAGGTAGTACTGGAGGGGGAAAGAGGGTAGAAGCCCTCTAGGGGAAGTGAGGGACCAGAGAAGTAAATAAGCAAAGCCCCCGAAAGCTTTATTCTCCCTTCCAGATGCCAAAGATGCCCTGAACTCAGTACTCAGAGGATAGAAACTCCAGGGCAGGAAAACTTTGCTCCCTGTGACAGGGAACGCCATTAATGAAAACAACATTTGTACAATCTTTTTTTCATGCAAACTGTGCCTCATTTGACCCTCAAAAGAACCACAGCAGGTATCATTATCCCCATCTTGCAGATGAAAAAACTGAGTCCCAGAAAGACTGAATAACTTACTCTAAGTCACACACCTAGTTAAGGGCAGAGCTGGGAGCCGAAGCCTTCTGCCTTTCAGCTCAGAACCCCTCCCAATGCCCGTTGGCAGCCCACGGGAAGGGAGGGGACTGGAGCTGCATGTGCCCTGCGTCACTGGGGGCAAGGAGGCTGAGGGTCAGAGAGAGGGTCCACCCTGGACTTCAACCGCACCTCCAGCTTGCTCGTCACACTCACATAGGGCGTAAGTCGGGAGCCCAGAGTTGGAAACGCCAAGTCTAATCAGACCTCACAAGCCCACAGATGGTTTGAATCAACGTGCTACCTTGATAGGAATAATGAGGAATCCTGAAGACAGTCTTATGCCAGCTCCATCCCTCTGGACAGAGAACCTCATCTTCCACAAGAATTATGCCATCCAGGGTCCCAGTGCCCTCCAAGCTGGGCAAATCCCTCATGGGAAAGTCCCCTGGTCCCACATCACACCTGCTCCCCAGCACCCCACCCCCCCGGCAGAACCTTCCACAGATTTTCCAAAATCTCTGGCCTCAGGTTCTGATTTGACAAACTCTGACTTCCTAGGCCTTTCCTGAGGCTGAAAATGGTTCCTAGGGAGGAATGGGGGACCACGGGTTACACAGCCAGGGCAAGGGTTGTGAGGCAACATCGTGAGGTGGGTGGGCCTGGACCCAGACAGATGCAGGACCAGACAAACGTCCCACCCACTTCCTGGCAGAATGAGTATCCCCAGTTTCATTGTTTCATTCATTCGACATGACAAATATCGTCATGACATTTCCTTTCATGGGACAACTGACCTAGGGCACCCAAATCTCATGAAGCAGAGGGTTAGTCAATCCATGAGGTCACAGAGTCCCAGGACCAGAACCAGACCCTATGGTTTAGAATAACCTTGCCTCTTACTGGGGTAGCCCTTTGGAGCCAGGCCCTCAGAATGGCAGCAGTGGCCCTTCCCTAGGGAAAGCTTAGGCTTGGGATCTTGACTCCCACACACAGGAGGCCCTGTGGTCAGGGACCAGCTTTAAGGAAAATCTGGCCCTGCCCCACCCCCTTGCCTAGCAAAGCTTGATCTGAAGCTTAAAAAACAATGAAGTTAATTTTTAAAAACCTTTCATTGAGTTCCATGAGACCCCTATTAATTTTATTGTTTCAATAAAGCATTTATTTAATTGTCTCCAGAAGGGCCCTGTTAAATGCACAGATGTAACCTGAGTCAGAAGGAAGGGAGCTGGGAGCCTTTTTCTCACCCTGTCCCGTTAGCACATTAGCAGGATTCTGTTATTGGATTAGCTGATTGTCACCTTAAAAGTCACAATGTAG
Source organism: Mesoplodon densirostris (assembly GCF_025265405.1). Lineage (NCBI taxonomy): Eukaryota > Metazoa > Chordata > Mammalia > Artiodactyla > Ziphiidae > Mesoplodon > Mesoplodon densirostris. Next base: position 34,377,456 of record NC_082674.1, read on the forward strand.
AGCCCTGAGGGAGAGACACAAGGCAGGTAAATTCCTGGGAAGCAGTTCAGGTCACAGCTTCCGGAAGCAGGAAGCCAGGCTCACGATAAGGAGACTGGGTTTGGTTAAGGCAGAAGGAGAGGATTTCTTTCTGCTGATGAGGAAACATTTGTTACTTAGCCTCTGGCAAGAGGCAAATATCCCTGAAAAAAAATCAGAGGACAAGCACATTACAAGAGATATGGTGTCCAAACCACAGGAGGGGAAGGGCTCAGCTTGAGCCCTCTGGAAGCTCGCTGGAATGTCAAGTTCAATCAATCCACGGTTATTTAGTACTGAGTACCTGCTAGATGCTGCCACTACTTGGCGACTCGAGCAAACAGCAGTGCACAAAACACAGACCCTGATCTCATGGTGCTTACAGTCTAATGAGGGGAGAGACAGACAATAAAAAAGTAAAAATATTACAGACATATCAAGATAATTTCAGATGACAAATGCTCTGCAGACAGAACACAGTAATGTGGTAGAGAGTGGGCGGAGGAGGCCTGTCTGATGAGATGACATTTGAGTCAAGACTTGAATATACAGAGAAGGAGCCACAGGAGGGACGAGCTTTCCCTCCTGAGAAGAGCTTTCCAGGCAGAGGGAACAGCATGTGCAAAGGTCCTAGGACCCCATTTTGGGAGGAGCGTTATCAAACAACTAAGTAATCAGACGAGCATGATCTGGGAGAGGCCCAGGAGACCCTCTTACACAAAGAAGATTTCAAGAAATACCTCAGGACAGAGACTCATCATTCATGTTTGTGTCCCTGGTTACTTGCTTGATGTCTAACACAGAGTAGGCGACCAATAAACGTAGAATTGAAAGGGGGGGAAAGGAATGAGAGGAAGGGGAAGATTGAACATTTAGAGGTCACTTCATTTGGTCAGATTACTTTTTAATTCAACAGCCAATTAAAAGAGAAAGAAGAGGGGGGAAAAGGCTCAGTTTATATGCTAGGTCATTTGTTATCAAGCTAAAGGAGGCTCAGGGGAGGAAGGCATGGGGATTATACTTCTAGGTCCATCTAGGAGACTAAAGTGTAATTGAAGAAACAGTAATAGTAATCAGTCCTTGGGCTTCCCTGGTGGCGCAGTGGTTGAGATTCCACCTGCTGATGCAGGGGACATGGGTTCATGCCCTGGTCCGGGAAGATCCCACATGCTGCGGAGCGGCTGGGCCTGTGAGCCATGGCCGCTGAGCCTGCGCGTCCAGAGCCTGTGCTCCGCAACGGGAGAGGCCACAACAGTGAGAAGCCCGTGTACCGCAAAAAAAAAATAGTAATCAGTCCTAAAATTATTATAGGCCCTGCTTTGGAGCTTACAAAATGCTTTTGCATACATTTACTGTTTCTAACAGCCCTGTGCAATAAAAAAATAACAATATTAATCAATATTTAACTCATTGCCTATAGACCATGGCACCATGCTAGGTGATGGGGATATGCCAGAAGAAGAAATATAACAAGGCCCTGCTTTCACGGAGTATACAGTCCAGAGCAGACCACTTCAATCGAATGACACAAGTGAGAGAAATGACAACTGCGATGAGTGTTGCAATAGACAGGTACACAGGGTACAAGAATCCATACTGGGGGTGGTCAGGGAAAGCTTCTTTGAGCAGGTGTCTTAAGAGCTGAGCTCTAAGGATGAATGGAGTAGCTCGGCAAAGAGGGGAGATAAGAGTGTTCGGAGCAGAGGGCACCGTAGGTGGGGATAGAGAGCAAGGTGCAAATGAGCAGCAGGGGAGGGTAAACGGGCCTCAGCAGAGACAGGGAGGAAGGGCACAGTGCAGGCGAAAGTGGGAGAGGTGGGCAAGGCTATAGCATGTGGGGCCTCAGAAAACATGAAAGAAGGTTTGTCTTTGGCCTATAGGAAACGAGAAGCCAACGACAGTTTTAAGTTATCTTCTGGTATTTGAAGAGCTGTCCTGAGGAAGATGGTTTAGATTTACTACGATCAAATAATGTCTTGGCTACCTACAAGAAAGTGAGCTTGTCCATCACGGGGCTGGGGGTTAGGGGTGACTGGGCTATCCCAATGTCAGGGAAGAGTCCTACTTTGGTCAGGAGATGGACAGGATCAGTGACTCCAACTTTTTCACCATCAAGGATTCCTTTTATCCATCCTGCTGCCCCACAAACCCCAGATTTTTTAAAGAGTCTGCCTACCAGAGTACATCTCCATAACATAATTCCCCCCCCCCCCAATTTTTCTTAATAAAACACCAGTGTCACTCATCAGCACAAGAGACCCAAGGCATGACATAATTCTGGCCACAAGCAAAGAAAGTCAATGTTTCCCTTGACTGGGCAAACTTACCATGAAATAGTTCCTATAGGTTTTCTGGAATATTGACAATAGCTCCCCCTTCCCCAATACGTTTATAGACTCCTGAAGATCTTTGGGGTCCAGGCTGAGAACTACTATTTGATGGTCATACCCAAGGTCTCTTCCAACAAGGGGACTCTGAACCATGATGTACAGCCTCCTTGTGGTCAGACATTTGGGGAATGAGCAATGGACGTGAACTAAAGCAGTCAGGGAAAGCTTTCTGGAAAAAGAAAGTCTTGGGGTGGGCCTTGAAGGATGGGCAAGCTTTGGATAGGTGGGGAAAGGATGTCACCTGGCAGGAGAAGCAGAGAATGCTCTAAGATGGGTGAAGCAACCAGTCAGGCTGCAACACAGCATCAGGAAGTACTCGTGGAAACAAGAATAGAAGAGGCAGGTTGTGACTGACTCTAAATGCCAAGCTAAATTATCCTCCAAATGATGGGGAATCATCAACGATTTTAGAACAGAAAAATGATGTGTTGGAAGCAGTGTTTTTGGCAGATGTATCTGGTGCCCGTACATGCTTTGAGATGGGAGGAGAACATCGAGGCGACGCAGTCAACAGACCAGATGTGTGAGGAAGAGCCTAGACTGGGGAGTAAGGCTGTGAGGAAATAAAGGGGCAAATCCAAGAGATTTTTTTTTTAAGCACAGGGTTGAAATTTGGGTTTGGAAGCATCAAAGAGACTGAGGTGTCTTGGAGCCAGCGGTGCAGAAATGAGACAGTCACCAAGGGAAGCCTGTGGGGGGAAGGAGATGATGAGTGCGTGGGGCATCTTAGGGCGTCTTTGCACGCAGCATCCTTCACAGTGGTTACCTCTGCAGGTGGGGTTGGAGGGGCAGGCAAGGTGGCTTTCGTATCGTATGATATATAATCTCTTTTAATGGAGGGATTTTGTGTAATTTTTACTTCCTTTTGGTGCTTTTTGGAATTTTTCAACTAATTATTTTAACTCCATGCAGACACCCAGAGTCTCGTTAACCCTTTGTAAACCATCTCCCCCGCAGGGAAGGGGAAGGAGAGAATGATTTAGAGTCTGCTGGGGTCCCTGAAAAACACTTCATAGGAGTTTAGTCTCAGCTCCTGAGTCTCTGGCTCTCCCTGGGAGGGGGGTTGTGTGTACCTCTTTCAGTGTCTCCCTCCTTCTCTCCCCACTGCCCTGTGGCCCCATCAGGGCTTGCCTCTGTCCTTTAAAGGCTCAAACATCATCAGACACCCATCTTTGAAGAAAGTTTGCAGCACTGAGCTTGGAAGGACTGACCTTGGGATTTTTATAGCTGAAATTAGCCCAGCCCAGACCATGAACTAAACAACAGACACAGGATGGAAGATGCAAGAGTACAGCTCTGCCATCAGAGGCCTCTGTGTCCAAATCCCAGCTCTGCTGCAAGTTATCTAACTGCTCTATACATCAATTTTCTCATCTTGAAAATTGGAGATAATAATAGTACTTATCTCCGACAGGTATTAAGTGGGTTAAATGATGATGAAAGTCATTTAATGAGTATACTCTATCATTAGAATGAATAAGAACAATAAAATAATAAATCTTTATGACCAAACTTTGTTGCTTGGAGGCAAAAATCACCGTAATGCGCTTCCATCTTGGTTCCCACTGGTGGCACTTGTTTGCCTCTGCTGCTCCTTTTGACGGGAATCTTTCTTTTCTTCCCCAACCAACAAAGAGCTGAGAGAAGACCTGAAGTGGGGTCCGAGTCGCTGCTTCCTGATTTCATGGTAGTCTGCTCTGCCACTTACGATTTGTGTGACATTCGAAAGATTCCTTAATCTCATGAGCCTCAATCCCCCATCTATAAAACGGGTGTAGTGGGCTTCCCTGGTGGCGCAGTGGTTGAGAGTCCGCCTGTCGATGCAGGGGACACGGGTTCGTGCCCCGGTCCGCGAAGATCCCACGTGCCGCGGAGCGGCTGGGCCCGTGAGCCATGGCCGCTGAGCCTGTGCGTCCGGAGCCTGTGCTCCGCAACGGGAGAGGCCACAACAGTGACAGGCCCGTGTACGGCAAAAAAAAAAAAAAAAAAAAAAAAAAAAAAAAACACGGGTGTAGTAATACTGACCTCACAGTACGTGTCAAGAGGTTAGACGGTTCCTGGCGCACAGCAGGCGTTCAGTACATGATAACTCTCCAGCAGGGCTCCAGGTAGGAGTCAGCTCTTACCTGCCCCAGACCCTGCACAGTTCCCTCTGTCCCTAACAGCTGACGGCGAATCTTCCCAATTACATGGTAAACTCCTCAGGGCAGAGGCAGGGCCAAGGCCTCTTTAACTGTAAGGAACAGTCTTCTTTCTGGGCCTGGGTCCAGGCCAGCCTCCCGGGGCAGCTGGGGAAGAGGGAGAGAATTGTCAGCCTTCTGGAGGTCCAAGACCAGATGCACAAACTCAACAGCCCCTCTTTCTTCTTTTTTCTCTACTTTCCAAACCACAGCCCTGAGGCTGCTCGAAAAGAACTGGTTCTTTCTATTTGACTATGGCCTGGGAGAAAAGTTGCCCCATTGACTCAGGGCACATTTGGCTTGGTCAGAGAAGGTGTGAATTGTTAGATCGGATCACCTGGCCCCTATGCTCCCATTCCTATCCCTCTCCCCTGCAAAGGCCTCTGGACAAAGGCAAAGGCCTCCTCTCTACCACCCCCTGCCACCAGAGTCCACCCATCACCCATTGATCCAGTGGCCAACTCTTCAGCCCTCTACCTGCTTCTCCATCTGCCCAGGGAACAGAGACCCTAGGGTTTAGCCCTCCCCTGGCCTGGGTGCAACGCCAAGGCAGCCGCCTCCCTCCTTCCCCTAGGTGATGGCTCTAAACAGGTTCCTCTCAGCCTTCTCTGTCCTCAGCCCCATGCCCCCAGCTCCTCCAATCAAAGGAACCAGTGAAGGAAGAGGACACACATCCCAGACATCCAGGAAAGGGAGAGAAAGAGAAGCTGTCACAGAGCATCTCTCTGGGCTGGTAGGTGAAGCTAAGCAGGAGGGAGGAGGGGGAAAGAGCTAGGCTGGCTTGGGGAGGGAGACTCTGGACCACAGATCTGGAGGCCCAGACAGACAGAGACCAGCCCGGGCAGGGAGAGCTCTGAGCCCAGAGGGCCTTTTGGTTTCTGGGGTCCTGGAGGGCCTCCCCCTCAGCTAGGGTCATGGAGCCAAAATGGCTCACGTTCCCAACTTGAGACCCACAGAGAGGAACTAAGCTCTTTTCCAGAAACGGGTGGAAAGATCTTTCCTGAGCCACGGCTTTCTGTCTCTGTCTTTGTCTGACTACCCTCAGGATTCAGGGGCGTTTTTCTCTGTCTCCGTGTTTCTGCATCTTTGTCTCTCTTCTCTCCTCTCCTCTCTCTTTCTCTCTCTGCCCCCCATCTCTGTCTCTGATCATTTCTTGGGGACTCTGCCTTGGGGCTCCCGCTCTCCAGTGTGTAGGAAACCTGACCCTCATCATCTGTTTTTTATATTTTGGAAACGTCAGCTTCACTTCCTACCTGAGGGAAGGGGGTGGGGTGGGGGCGCAGGCTGCCGGCTCCACCCCTTTCCCTCCCCCTTCCTCTTCGGAGCCCATCCCCTCCCCCAGCTCCTTGCCCCAGGGAGGACAGACCAAGGCCTTCCCTGTGCTTGGTCACTGTGGCACCAAGAATCAGGCCTTGGTTCATAGTCTTCCCTGTGCAGCTCACCACGGGCTGGGGCAGGCAACAAGGCCTCTTCTGATCCACCACTGGTTTACTGATTCGGGAAAAAGTGAAAATTCCAGACACAGAGAGAGCCCAGGAGGCTGAGAGATTTCACCAGTGGAAACCAGGAAGGAGAGTAGTTAAAGTCATTCCTGCCTCTAGGCAGAGTTATGGTTAGCTGTCTAACATGTTGTCACAGATGTTTATTTGTTTAATATCATCATTAATACTAGCTACAGATGACCCATATTGAGCGCTTAGCTTGTGCCAAGCACTTTTTATGCCTTTGCATTTCATTCACTCAACAGCCTTAAGGAGTAGGCGCTACTATCATCTCCCATTTTCTGCATAAGAAAACAAATACCCAGAGAAGTTAACTAACTCACCCAAAGCAACTTGAATAATGAAATTTGAACCCAGGTGTCTTGGACTCCAAATCCCAAGCTCTTTGCTCTACATCAAGGTTTCCAAGACCTGACAAATGTATTTCGTACATTTCCTTTTAAAGAAAATAAAGCCACAAAAACTCTAAGAATAGCCCTTCAAGATCCCAGGGACCCGTGTATCCTGGTTGGAGAAGCAGTATCTGTAATTCACTATTTTCTGGGAGACCCTGAAGAACCAGCCAGCAAAGATGACATGGAAAGGCTACAAGCGGGCATTTCAGGAAAGGGAACCGGGAGGGCCACAGGGGAAAACACTAATGATGGCTGCAAGTCAGGAGCCAGTGCAGGCGGCAGGCTGGGGGAGTCTGGTTCTGTGCAGGGAAATGAAAAGGGGGTAACTGGGCCAGGTGGAGGGCTGGGGCCAGCTCACAAAGGCCTGAAGGCCCAGTTCAATTTATCTTCCAGGCTGCTGAGCAGGAGAGTGATACTCCAAAAGAGGTCTTTGAGACCTGGGCTGGAGGGAAAAGGCAGACAATAAAGAGGCTACTGGCCTTGCCAGGTCTTCGAGACAGGGCGGATGGGCAGCCGGTAGATCTGGATCCTCAACCAGAATTTTGTGTCTTTTTCAGTTCTTTGAAATGATGATTCCACTCCTTGGGTGGCAAAAAAAAAAAAGAAGAAGAAAAAGCAAACAAGCACAATTTGGTTAAGAACTCAAGAAACTGCCAATTCAGAAACTCTGATCTGTTCAAAAAGTTCAATCCCTTTTTTTCAGAGTCCAAAAACCTATTTCCATCAAAGATTGTATATGTCTGTATGTCTGAGAGCTGGCAAGGGAGACAGAGTGAGTGTGAGAACGAGCGCTGAAATGCCTTTGTTCCTGTGTGTGAGGCCACTGTTCCGTGGGCTCATGTGTGTGCATTGTATGTATGTACACTCAGGCCTGTTTCTTAGGCCCTGTGTGCACTGAACTTTCAAACCATAACAGAAACACTGAAGCTTGGCAAAGATATCACAGGAATAATTATCTAATTTCAGAACATGTTATTATAATACCTACACGATGTGTAACGAACTCAGCAATGTTCATGTTATATTCACCAACTCCGAATTATAGATTCTCAATGCCAAGTCCTACCTAGGAGGCTCCTCCAAGACCCTAGAGCAGAGCAGGCCCCAGAGAAAGCTCGTTAAGGAATATTCCCCCCCCCCAATGGCTTCCCTGTGGATCAGGAGGTTTGGCTAATAGGTACCAAGAGATCTCTGGAAGGGGGGCAGAGCCTATCTTGAAATGGCAACTCTGTCCTCCCAGAATCCCCATTCCTCCCCAGCAGAGGAGCCCTGGAACTGGTAAGGAAATGGCCATATTAGGGTCACAGAGGTAGAGAGGCTTTCCCTGACTCAGCTGTCGGCCAGGGTGGCCCCATGATCGGCCAGGCTCCCCTCTTCCCCAGGCGGCTGGATTGGACTGTAGCTGTGTGAGGGGAATGTTTGCTGTTTGCTGCCGCTCCCTGTTGACTTTAGCCAGTAGCTCTGTTTACAAACCCAGGTTGGTTTTCCCAGCACAGTTAATTAGACCAAAGACATCTGGTGTGAGGGCTGGGGAGGGCATCTGCTCACAGCCATCCCCCTACACCCAGCAGCCAAGGGCCAGGGCAAGGCAGAGCAGCTAAACAGGACCAGACCAAACTCCACCAAACCCAAGGTCCTCAGGAGAATCGGTGGCTTCTCTCACTCAGCCCTCCCATGTTTTCTAAGTTAGACTGGGCCCCAGCTCTCCGAGTCTTAGGGGACCCCAGGAGTCAGGATTGGTGGCCCCTTCATCAGTGGGATCACAGGCTGGAGATCAAGAACTCAGTGCTGTCCTCTGCCCTTCCAGGTCCAAAAGAACCGGCCAGAGATTCCTGTCCCCTCTCTCATCACAGAGACTGTGCTTTCTGTCGGAAGGCCAGAACCTCTTCAGCCTCCTGGAGGAAAGATTTTCTAAGCCCTCCACCTCCTCCTCCCTGACTCCTCTCCAGCCGATCTCTGACACTGCGGGGCGGCAAGAGATTAACCAGTAGAGGACCAGGAGGCAGGAAGGTGCCCAGGAAGGTGGGAGGATCTAGGTGGACAGTTCCTGGGCGGTGGGGAAGTGGAGGGCTGGGAGGGGGAGGGGCAGCGGCTTATCTCTCCCAGGAGGGGGGAGCTCACTCCAAACAACTAATGCACTGGCGTGTGAAAGCTCCTCAATTAGCACTAATGATGCAATCAGGGAGGGAGGAGGAGGGGCCAGAAGTTCTGGTGGAGTCAGCACCTACTTACACACGCGGTATACACTCCCTTCCTCGGACACAGTAGCCCCTTCAGATACACCAATGCACACACTCCAGAGACAATCTGGACCACGCACGTCCGTGGGTACAAAGTCACTCTTTGTAAATTACTAGCACGAATATGGTTCGTGATCCGCTGCTAACCGCGTCTGACTGCGGGGATCCCGAGGCAGGGGTTCCATCTGGGGCTTCGGGGACAAAGAAAATCAGAAAACTTGGTAGAGGAGGTTGAAGAGGGCATCTCCGAAAACCTCAAGATTTTTCTTCTGATCCCAGACTTCCCGTCCCACCCGCGCTCGCAGGTGCCAGCCCCTCCCTCAGCGCCGCCTCCCCATCCCCCGCCCCCGAATCCGGGACTGAGCCAGGAGCCGCCACCCGCAGTCCCACTCGCAGGAGGCGGGACCCACGCTCCTGCCCTGCGCCCAGCCCGCCCCAAGGCCCCGGGCCCCCGGGAGGGAGCTCTGGGACCACGCGGATCCTCAGCACCCCGGAGCCAGCTGCTCGTCCTCTCCAGAACCCGTTACCCGCTGGCCTCGCCCCTTCATCTTCCCCCCACCCTGCCCGGCCGGCTCCGTTAGCCGCCTCCCGGTCCCGTTATCCGGCCGCCCCGACCCCATTAACCGCCCTTGCGCTGGGCCTGAGCCCCCGCGCGTCTCGGGCCCGCTGCCGCCCCCTCCCTTTCTCGCCGGCCCGAGCTCGGGGGCCGCGGGCTGGGCAGGGCCGGAGCCGCCTCCGCGCCGCTTCCCAGGCCCGGACGGCCGCGGGAGGAGGTCCCGCTGTCAGTCAGCGGGGAAGGCCGGGCCGGGCAGCCGAAGGGGGCGGCGCCGAGGACGGGCTCTGGCCGGGAGCTGGGAGGCGGAGGCGGAGGGGGCGGGGGCGGGGGCGGCTCCGGGCCTTATAAGCGGCGGGGGCAGGGCGGGAGGGAGGCAAGTGTCAGGCCGATGTGCAGCCCGCGAGGGGCCGGGGTCGGGGCCGCCGGGGCCATGCGCGCGGGCTGGGCAGGGGACCCGCGCGGCGTAGAGCGTAGACGCTTCGGAGCCTGAGCCTCCCGGGGCCGCGGCCAGGGAGCCGCGCGGGGCCGGCCGGCCGGGGGGAGGGGAGCGATGCGGCGCCGGCGGGCCGCGGTGGCCGCGGGTTTCTGCGCCTCCTTCCTGCTGGGCTCGGTCCTCAACGTGCTCTTCGCACCGGGCTCGGAGCCTCCGCGGCCAGGCCAGTCCCCCGGGCCCTCGCCAGACCCGGGCCCGGGCCGTCGCGGGGGCCGCGGGGAGCTGGCCCGGCAGATCCGAGCGCGCTACGAGGAGGTGCAGCGCTATTCCCGCGGGGGCCCCGGTCCCGGGGCCGGCCGGCCGGAGCGGCGGCGCCTGATGGACCTAGCTCCGGGCGGCCCGGGCCTGCAGCGTCCCCGCCCCCCGCGGGCCCGGCCCCTGCCCGACGGCGCTCCGGGCTGGCCCCCGGCTCCTGGCCCGGGCTCCCCCGGCCCGGGATCCTCCGGCCCGGGCCCGCGCCTGGGCTGCGCCGCGCTCCGCAACGTGACCGGCGCACAGTACGTGGGCTCCGGCTACACCAAGGCCGTGTACAGGGTCCGCCTGCCCGGCGGCGTCGCGGTGGCGCTCAAGGCGGTGGACTTCAGCGGCCACGATCTGGGCAGCTGTGTGCGCGAGTTCGGGGCGCGGAGGGGCTGCTATCGGCTGGCGGCCCACAAGCTGCTCAAGGAGATGGTGCTGCTGGAGCGGCTGCGGCACCCCAACGTGCTGCAGGTACGAGGGGGCGGGTGCAGGGATAAGGGTGCTGGCTGGACGTGCCCGTGCCCGACCGCTCAGGCTGGAAGAGAAGCCTTGGTCTTACAGATAAAGAAGCGGAGCCCCGATGACTGCCCAGGTTAACCTAGGGGCAGAACCCGGACCATGGCAGCTTCCCATTACACCACCCTGCCTGGGTGGGCGTCCCGTTACGGAGAGACTCCCGGGTTTCTCAGCTTCCAAACTGTATCTCTTGAAGACAGGACAGAGGGTCCCCAAACTCGGGGTGGGGGTGGGGGTCCATTCGGGCTTAGGACCCTGCTTCTGGCTGGAACTGGGGTGTTGAGCACCAGGGAAGGGACCCCAGCCAAAACAATGAACAGAGGTCATCCCTGAGTCAGGGTCCCAACTGCAGTGATAGGGTCCCCTTTCTTGTTAGAATATGAACCCCACTTCTCTCAACTTCCAGATAGTGACTTGTCTGGCTTTGAAGTTGGGGTGGGACTGCAGTGGGGTTGGGAAGAGCTAGAAAAAGACCAGGCTTGATTCCCAGAGAATATCCCGTACCCCACCCAGAAGCTGCTGAAAGGACTAGAGGGGATTGGATAGTAGGCCAGAAAATGCATGGCCCTTCCCAGAAGAGACCCTGGCCTCAAAGTAGGCTTTGGAAGTATTGAGGAAGCCTCAGGGTCCTAGCTCAATGCTCGGGGGACAGGCTGAGGACCTGAGGGTCTGCATGTCACATTATCTGAGCAAATGTGGCCAAGAGGCTGGAAGATTGAGAAGACCAGATGCCCAGGTTCCTACTAAATGGGACTCTGTCTCTCCCGTTCACTGGGGGACAGAGGGGAAAGATGAGACACCACCTTGTCCCCTCCAGGCTAGACTAAGAGAGTGGGCCTCTCACAGTCCCAGCACTCCCCTAACACACCCGCTTCCTCCTCTCCCCCAGTTCTCCTCAGTCCTTGAGTCAGCCCTAGGATTAGACGAACCGTTCCCTTAGCACATGTCTGAGCAGACTGAGAGGGGAATCCCTGACTGCTTTTGGCCCGGTGAACATAGGGTTTGTTCAGACTCCCCAGCTGAGGAACATTGCCCGCACCTTCCACCTCCTAGCCCACTCAGATTAACCTTTCTGCACCCGGCAGAACTGGTCAGAAACCCAGGAATCCCTCCCTCCTTTCCTCAGGAGTGAGATGGACCCCAGATCTGGGTGGGCATGGCAGAATAAGAGAGAGAAGCCAGAGAGCTGTTTATACTACTGCCGGCCCCCAGTCTCCCCGGGCTATTCCAGCCCTGGTCAGACACTCGTTGACTGGGTCCTGGGCCCTGAACTGGTTGCAGGTCAGGCAGAGCCAACAGTTATGGGTGGTTATGCTCCAGTGTCAGCCAACTGTTGCACGGCTGACACTGGAGCTACAGGGAGTGAGCAGTTGGTCACGTGGCCCCTCTAACTGCTAGGATCTTGTTCTCTTTGCTTCCCAGGAGCTCCTGGGAACCTTTTGGAAACCTGGGGTGTAGGCCAGATTCTGAGGCAGTGGAGAAGGTCTTGAGTGTGTTAGCAGGATATTAAGTGTTAGTTAATTGACTCAAGACCCCACCCCCCTCCCTTACAAGGGATTTGAGGTTTGATGCGCTTTCCTGTCTCTTAAGGAACTTCTCCCGCCCTCTCTTACCCCACCCAAACTTCAAGACAAACATCCAGCTAACCACCCTCACGCATATGTCAGGCCCCCAGCCCAATGCTGAAGGTGCCAAAGGAAAAAAAATATTACAACTGAATAGTTTTCACTCATTCCCTCTCTAGACCGAGACTGGGTTGGCTGTGTTACTCTTACAGGGTCAGAGACTGGGGTTAGTTGTCCTAGGACAGAAGTGTTACAAGATGGAGAGGGTGCCAGGTCCTTTCTGTCAGGGGAGAGGTGAAAAGCTACCCTTACAGGGAGGTAGAGGTACCTTAGTGTGAATTTAGGGACTGCTTTGGTGTTGGGTCTCCTACATTCGTCCCCCAACCCCCAGGCCAGTATCCCTCTGGCTTCTTCAGCAATGCCACCTCTGCTCCAGGTAAGCCTGCCTGGGGGTCTTCCTGCTCAGGAGGCTCCAGTTCTGGTGTGCAGGGAACTAGAAATAATGTTGTTTTAATACCTCTTAATCGTTTAAAATTTCAAAACTGTTTGACTGTTTGCTGAACCGGGGAGGAGCCAGAGAGTGTTTCCCGCTCCCCGAGGCCCCCTCTGCCTCTCTGGCAGCCCTGAAGTTGGTGCTGGTTCTAATAGAAAAGGGCCAGGATAGCATGTCCCACTGGGCCCTTCCCAGAGCTTGCTCAGACCAGGGACTGCCTGGGCGAGATCTCTCCATCCATCTCTGTGACCCCTCCACAAACCACCTCTCTCTCTCTCTCTCTCACACACACACACACACACACACACACACACACACCACTCCCCCACGTGATAGATGCCTCTATAGCCCAGGGTCAAAGGGCACAAGGGTCTTCCCTCCCCTGCATCTCTATCGTTCCCAGGGCCTCAGGCCTCAGGTGGGGCCCCAGGCCTGCTTGGGCCCTGATTCTGGCCCTGCTAGAGTATATTTCTTCTCCCAAAGGAACAAAAGATGCGACTGAAATGCTCAGCCTAACGCTTCCTGGCGGGGGGGGCGGGGGGGGGGTAAGTTAATGGTGTTTTTTTATTTTTTCCTGAGGGGTGTTGATTAATACCTCGTTAACAGCGCATTTAACGACCTCCGGGTGTTTAATAACCTTCAGAAGTTTCCCACAAAGGCTCAGACTCTGGGCAAGAAAATGAGAACCAGGCTCCAGGGCTGCTCCTTTTACCTCACCCCTACCTCTGCCCCACTGGGGTCTGGGGTCTCCCTGGGCTGATGTGGGGTGGGGAGGGTAGAGGGAGAGGGAAGAAGAGGGCCCCGGGCATTTCCCCCTGACCCCCCCCCAAGCTGCAGCTCTAGTGATCGGACGGCGACACCGAGACATGCCTTCCCTTGTGCCAGCAGGACTGAGGCAGCTGGCTGCAGGGACGGGGAGCTGCAAGGGCACTCCTGGGATGGAAGGGAGCATATAAGGACCTGGAGTGGAGCTGGGAAGGGTGTGAAGGGTGACAGTGTGCAGGGACATCTAGCCCAGGGGCTTGGCTCCCCTGCTGCCTCACCCCACCGGCACCCCCCATCGTGCAGCCCTCCCCTCTTCCCACTCTGGCCCAGACAACTCGGCCTTTGTGTTCCTCCTCCCTACAGGGTGCTGGTTGTTTTGAGCACCGGCTGATCCCTATCTGATGTGCAGCGTGGTGGGAGAGACTGGGAGAAGCAGAGATCTCTGTGGATGCTGGTTTAGGTGTCAGTGACAGAGTCAGGCTGTGCTTCCCAGAAGCCCCTAGCCAGCTGAGCTGTACGAAGCCCCTCCCCCAGATCATATGGAGCGGGCCGGCCCTTGTGACCGTGCCCTCAAAGAACTGACCTTCCTCAGGAACCACCCTTACTACTCCCCCAGTTGATATGGGTGACCCCACCCCACCCCACTTGTTACCAATCCCAAGGGAGATTGCTTTTCCTCCAGAAAGACCAGAGCAGAGGAAAAATGAAGGTGCCAGAAAGTGAAAATGATGAAGCAAAGACAAGGATTAGAGCAGGGGAGGAGGTATAATATCTATTTGTTGGCTGGGCGATTAGCAAATGGTACTCGTGGAAAGAACAAGGCTGTGGAATCAGAGTAACATAAATTTGAATCCTAGCTCCTGCAATTCTTAGCTGTGTGGCCTTGGGGAGGTAACTTAACCTCTCTGAGTTGGTTTCCTCACATGTGAATTGGAGATACTAATAGTACCTACTATGCCCTTTTAAGGTTATTCTAAGAATTGAGCTTTGCTTGTAAAACATTTAGCACAGTGCCTGGCACATGGTTAGCACAAGGTGGCCAGACCTGCCCATTTACCTGAGTGGCCAGAGGTAAGGGGCTGATGGAATCAGTAGGAACTCTGGCTGCTGGGACAGAGGGCAGGCTTCCCAGGCAACGTAGCTATTCTCTTCTGGCCCGAGCTGAAGCAGAGACCTAGGGATGGGAGGGTGGGGGACATGTGAAAACCCGGCCCTTCCTTGTCCCCACCCCCATCCTGCGACCTCATGACCCGCCTGGGCCTCTTCCAGCTCTATGGCTACTGCTACCAGGACAGCGAGGACATCCCGGACACCCTGACCACCATCACGGAGCTGGGCGCCCCTGTGGAAATGATCCAGCTGCTGCAGACTTCCTGGGAGGATCGCTTCCGAGTGAGCAGGGAAGAGGGCCAGGGCCCTGGGCTCCTTGCTGGGATGGTTCTCCCTTAGAAGGCCAGCCCTCCAGAGCAGCTTCAACTCCTCAGTTGAGGGAGAGGGGGGGAAGGATAGAGCAAAGCTGACTCGGCCATCAGCCAAAGGGTTAAAAAAAAGAAACGAGGCAGAGAGGATCCTGAGGTTTTTGTGCTCCTGCTGCCCTCACACACACACTCACACATACTCTCAGCCTGGCTGCAGGAGGGCCAGTGTCCTAGGACTAGAAAAGAGCTTAAGGTCATCTTGACCCTCCCTCTATTTGCATACACTGGACAGAAACGACACTGAAGATGCAACTTCAGGGAGGGTATGCACTATGCCCACACTTCCCTCTGCCCATTTCCCACTTATTCCATGTTACCCTCAGGGTCAGGCCCACCGGGGGTAATAGAAAATCACTGGCTTGCTCAGTAAGGCCCCAGGCCTCAGTCCTTAGTGAGCTCCAGAGCCTTGAAGAGCAAGGCAAACCCCCAAGCTCAGTCCAGAGCACCAAAGCAGGGAACCCCAAGGCGCCCTCCCAGGAGAGAAGCCGTGAGCAGCCTGGTGTTTGCCCCTCAGATCTGCCTGAGCCTGGGCCGCCTCCTCCACCACCTGGCCCACTCCCCGCTGGGCTCGGTCACTCTGCTGGACTTCCGCCCCCGACAGTTCGTGCTGGTGAATGGGGAACTGAAGGTGACGGATCTGGATGACGCCCGTGTGGAGGAGACACCGTGCACAGGCAGTGCTGACTGCACACTCGAGTTCCCAGCCAGGAACTTCACCTTGCCCTGCTCAGCCCAGGGCTGGTGCGAGGCCATGAATGAGAAACGCAACCTCTACAATGCCTACAGGTGACCTCCATCCCCACTCAGGAAGGCCAGCGGGCGAGGGAGCGTGAGCCCGGGGTGGGGGTGGGGGGGCTCGCAGGGAGGGAGCCAGCACGGGGTCCAGGAGCCCAGCCAGGCTGGGAGACGCAGCCGTGACAAAGCGGAGTAGCAGGGGCGGGGGAAGGCCTCCACCCCTTTAAGAAGGGAACATTCAGGCTCCTGACCATGAGGCTAAAAATAGTCAGCCCCAAGGAGAATCTGGGTTGGGGGGTGGCAGCTGGAGGCTTCTTAAAATAGTGTCAGACTCAGAGCCTAGGGCTGGTGGGACAGGCCCTGCCCCTTCCTCCCCTGGCCCTTTACCTCTGGAAGCTCCTCATAGGGCCAAGCCATGGGGCTTCTCTGACACGGGTCAGCCGGGCGATAATGCGGGGCTGAGGGGTGGGAAGGTCCCTGGGACGGGTGGGGAAAACAGACCTCAGATTTCAGTTTGGTATGAAGTTACCTGTGGCCTTAGCGTGTGCCCAGACCCCAGCCCTGAGTCTGAATAGACTCCTTGGCACACTCTGGGGGTATAGGCCCAGTTGGTTAGCCTGACAGAGCAGGCTCCCTGGCCAGACTGGGGTTCTGTCCCAGGTTGGGGTAGAAGAAGGATATGTCCCCAAAGGCTGAAGCACTAAGCCCCTGATTTCTCTCTGCCCCAGGTTTTTCTTCACATACCTCCTGCCCCATAGTGCCCCGCCCTCACTACGGCCTCTCTTGGACAGCATTGTCAACGCCACAGGTGAGCTCTCCAGAGCCCACCTGCCTCCTGTCACCCTCTCCCACCCCCAGCAAGCATGGGTGTAAGAATGACCCAGGGCAGCACGTGGTCCAGAAACATCATTTCCCAAAGTGGCATTCTGTGGCAAAGCCAGTGCCCAGTCCTCCGGTCATCAGGGCCCAGGCTCCAGAGGGAGGGGGGAAAGGCAGCTGGCTGCCTACCTCAGGGAGAAGTAGGAGCCCGGGTACCCTCTTACAGCACCGTGCACTCTGCAGGAGAGCTCACCTGGGGGGTGGACGAGACCCTGGCCCAGCTGGAGAAGGTCCTGCACCTGTACCGGAGCGGGCAGTATCTGCAGAACTCCACAGAGGCCGGCAGAGCCGGTGAGTGGCTCCGGCAAGGATCCAGGGGCTGGGGAGGTGGGGAACAGGTGAGGCGAGTGTGGGTGATTCCCCTAGTCAGGGAAGCGGCTCATCCTCCCTCTGAGACTCACGTGGAGTGTTGCAGAGACCGCTGTTTAGCTTTCACTTCGACTGAGCTAGAACAACTATAATTCTGCCTTGAACTGGGGGGTGGGCACTGACACCCCTTCTCTGGGTGGCTGCAAACCCCACTGTGTACTGACTGCGTGACTATGAGCAAGTTAACTTACACCTTGAGCCTCACTTTGCTCATCAGTGAATTGGGTTCAGTATTACCTGCCTCAGAATTCTTATGGGGATTAAATGGCAGGTGAAATGTGTGACAGCAGTTACCTGGTTTCCGGTTACACAGCTTGAACACAATATAGGTTTGCTACTCTTTCCTTCCTCGCCCTTCTGGGGCTGGGAGGGTGGCTGGAGGTGGAGAAGGGCTCCACGCTGAAACCAGTTGAGAAGCTCCAGGGCAGAGAGAACTCTAGCCACGGCTTGTGGGCTGTGGTCTCTCCCGCTGAGGCCCTGGGGTTTAGCATGGCTGGCAGGGGGGCGAGGGATGGGCAGCCTCTGTATTCAAGGAGCTCTGGCCAGTCTTAAGGGTGGGGGAGCCCTCGTTAGCCCTGTAAATAAAGTTTAACGAGGTGAACAATGGCTGGCTCTGTCCCTGAGGACGCTGTTTATGGGGCTATAAATCACAGCCAGCCCTGGACTTTGGTCTAGTCCCTGGTAGAAGACGGAGGCAGGAGGGGCGGGGTGGCCAGAGGCCCAGGGCTTCTGCATTATCAGTCCAGAGGTGGGGCTCCCCAGGCAGCGGGAAAGACTCGTGGGAACAGGAGGCCTGCGGCTAAGCAGCTTCTGGATTGAGGAGATTTCAGAGCCTTTGGGGGCTCTTTCTGTGAAATGGGGAGATTTCACATTCTTCCTCCAGCCTCTGCCCCAAATACTCAAGTTGTGGATTCCCAAATGGTAATTTTTTGTGTTTTACATTCATTTGCACGCCTCTGAACTTCAAAAACTCCATGACTGACCCCCTGTCCGAGGAACTGGCCTAGCCTCTCTCCCCAAGGCCAGGAGGAAATGGGACCAAAGGGCAGCTCTAAACCGTTTGCCACTCAAAGTGTGGTCTGCCAACCAGCAGCACCAGAAGTTGGTTGGAAATGCCAGTTCCCAAGCCCCACCCCAGACCTTCTGAATCAGAATCTGCATTTTAACAAGATTCCCTGTAGATTCACATGCACATTGAGGTTTGAGAAGCCCGGCTTTAAATGTCTAAAATGTTCTGAGTTCAGCAACCTTCCTGGTCAGCCAGTGGCTCTGTGTGTGCACTTATCCCATGCCTGTGCCCGCCGTCATGTGTAGCCTAAACCAGTTGTGTGGCCTTATATTTGGGAGGCGTGTGTCTCCCAAAAAGGAAACCTGAGCTTTTCCTTTCCTGAGTGGTCATCCCAGTTTCACAGTGGTAGCTGCCTTCATCTCCATGCTAGGAGGACTGGGCTGGATTTCAGCCCTCACCTAGGAAATGTGGCTCACAGCCCTTTAAAGAAAGCGACCCCAGCCCTTACCCCTGGGCACAGAGAGTTCTCACCTGAGCTCCATCCCCAACCCACAGAGTACCAGCACCTCCCAGGCAGTACCATCCCCCAGGAAGACTACCGCTGCTGGCCATCCTATCACCACGGAAGCTGCCTCCTTTCAGTGTTCAACCTGGCCGAGGCTGTGGACATCTGTGAGAGCCATGCCCAGTGCCAGGCCTTTGTGGTCACCAACCAGACCACTTGGACAGGTGAGCCAGTGGGAAAGGACATCCTGAGGGAGGTGACTGGACTCCCCGGAAGAGATTGACAGGTAGCGGTCCCCCATCAGAAGCCAGCGATGCTGAGAAGACAAGTGTCCTCAGGGCAGTTGCGTTGTAAGGAGAGTGGCCCTGCCTCCAGGGAGAGAATCATCCAGTCCTGTTACCTCTTACCTCTGCCCCCAGGTCGGCAACTAGTCTTTTTCAAGACAGGATGGAGCCACGTGGTCCCTGATCCCAGCAAGACCACATATGTGAGGGCCTCTGGCTGACCTGTCTGGGGGCTCAGCTGACCATCCCTGCCCGCTGGGCTTGCCTGTGACTTGCACTGGCAGCGCTGCATGTCACCTGGGCACCCCTGCAGACAAGGCTGACATCCCCGACAGACCGAGGTGACCAGGACAACGTGCAATAATGCCACATGTTAAAATGTGAGTTTACCAGTCTAGGTCTGGGACTGCTGGCTCCAGGGCAGGAATCATGGAGGGCTGACTGCCCCCCTCACCCTCTGGGCTGCCAGTGAGGCTCAGGATGGTCTCCCCACTGGGGGTCTGCCCCTCACTGGGACAGTTCTGTGGGCAGCCCCATCACTGTGTTCGTAGCGCGAGAATGTAGCCAGAGCCCCTGCTGCTGGTGCTGCTGCACGTGCCATGGCCCGGCGGGGGTCGCGTGGGGACAATCAGTCACGGAGTGTTCTCTTAGCCAAGCTCCTGACCGGAGACTTGAAGGGATGCTCCGGGAGATGGGTGATTCTGTACCTGGGGAGGCCGCCTCTGGGCCCGACAGGGGCGCTGACCGGCCAGCCCAGGAGCGGGGCCAGAGGAGCACACGAGGTCTGAGCCACGTCGTGGGGTTGAGGGGCAGGTAGCAGTTTGAGCCAGGACCTGGGGCGGGGGTGGGGCCGGGGCCTTTCTGCTTCATTTGCTTTCAGTGAAAGCCGCAAAGCAGCCAAAAGCAGCCTCTCCCCGCTCCTGGAGTTTGTATATCCAGAAGCTTTTGTACTTCTTGTTCATTAAAATGTTTATTTTTGTAAGAAAAAGAAATCAATTAATAAAAGGACGTTTCACGGCAAGGACTCTTCCCAAGCCGCATTTTCCTGAGCTGCCTTTCTCGTCCTCAGTTTTCTCTTTGGTGTCTCTTTGGGGGCGGGGGCAGCGTGTGATGAAGGAGTGAAGTCTCCATGCAAACACTGAAGCTGGCACAGTGTGCGTTCAGGCCCTGCTCCCGTGGTTCCCGTCTCCGTCCTTGGCCCTCCACATCCATGTCCTAACAAAAGACAGGAGGGACTAACGAGGTTAAAATTTTAACACACACTGGCTTCTATACAAAGCCTTTACCCAGAGGACTCATGTCCTAACGGTGGGATGTCAGGCACGCCAGGGTGCCCTGGGCAGCCTCCAGTCAGGTCAGCTTTGCCTCTGTGCAGGGTTGGGCCTGGCCATCATCACCACTGCCCACGACGTGGTAATGCACACTTTTCTTTCTCAGAGGCTTTCTTTTTTTTTTTTTGCGGTATGCGGGCCTCTCACTGTTGTGGCCTCTCCCACTGCAGAGCACAGGTTCCGGACACGCAGGCTCAGCGGCCATGGCTCACAGGCCCAGCCGCTCCGCGGCACGTGGGATCTTCCCAGACTGGGGCACGAACCTGTGTCCCCTGCATCGACAGGCGGACTCTCAACCACTGCGCCACCAGGGAAGCCCTCAGAGTCTTTCTTTGAGCAAGAAATAAATATATGGAAAGTGGGGAGACAGAAAAGTCAATGGAAAGCCCAGCCCCTCTTCCTGGGTTTTGGGAGGGAGGGTCTAACAGGGAAAGGCCCGAGTATATGGAAGCCCAAAGTGAAAGGCCCAAGTATATGGAAGCCCAAAGTGAAAGAGTTCAAGATCACACTGAGGCCAGAGAGAGCCCCAGCATGGATGCAAGTCTTCTAGCTTGAAATCCCACATCTCCTCCCCTGTACACCATTCTACTTCTAGAATATTCTCAAAGTGCACAAGCCTTGGAGGGCTTTAAAAAGAATAACCAAAGTTCAACTCAGAACCCAGTGTTTCCTCAGCAGATGCGGTCAGTGAAATTTCTCATGCACGGGATGTCCCTGTAGTTCTGAGTGGTTGAAGAGCCGATGTCAGCTCTGGAGTCCTCATCGTGGACGCCCGCTCAGACCCTCAGGGTTGCACCTTCCCACCACCATGCCCAGCCCACATGCCCTACATCTTGCCTCTGGTTACCTGGGCTTGGTGATCGTGGAGGGCGGGGAGGGTCAGAGCCTCCACAGAACCTCACACCATGATTCAACCAAGCCATGTCCTGCCCATGCTCACCACTCTCAGTCCCCACCCCTCCCAGGAGGAACTCGGCCTCCATCAGCCTCCAGAGCTCTTTCCTCAGCTGAATTCACACGCTACCGCAACGGTAGCCTACCCCTTGCTAGCCAGTGTTAGAGTTTACAGTGCCCTCTGTTGTTCAACTGCCCCAGTCTGTGGAGCTCTGAGGGCAGGAGAACCACGTCACCATGCTGGATCCAAGGGGGTTCCAGAGGGCTGGGGCAGGAAGGTCTGCGGGGTCTGTGCCATCCAGAGGGAAACAAAGACCCTGGTTACAGTCAGCAGAGAGGCCCGCAGGCTCAGGAACTGTGTGACTCAGTGAGGAAAGAGAAGGCTGAAGATGAACCAACCACTGCCTTCTGGGCTTCCAGATGAGAGGTTCACTGGCCCGTGGAGAGGCGCAGGCTGTGGCCTCGGCAAGGTGTGATTATCACTCCAGTTTTTTTTTTTTTTTTTTTTTTTTTTTTTTTTTTTTGCGGTACTCAGGCCTCTCACTGCTGTGGCCTCTCCCGTTGTGGAGCACAGGCTCCAGACACGCAGGCTCAGCGGCCATGGCTCACGGGCCCAGCTGCTCCGCGGCATGTGGGATCTTCCCGGACCGGGGCACGAACCTGTGTGCCCTGCATCGGCAGGCGGACTCTCAACCACTGTGCCACCAGGGAAGCCCCTATCACTCCAGTTTTACAGACCTGAAAACCGAAGCCCAGGTCACAGCTGCAAAGGGATTTAATGAGCATTCAAACCCAGCCCTAACTTCCAAGCCTGTTCTGGAGGGAGAATTGCTGTAAGAGGAATCTAAGTTAGAGTCAGGGAGCGCATACTCTGAGTGTGTGCCAAACTCAAATGGAGGTCCAAAGTGCATAAAACCTTCTTAGAAAGACTCACCCACAGGTAGCTAAAGGGATGGTAAACAGCTGCTTCCTCAGTGGAGTGAGCCTTGCCTCCAAACCTATATCAGGGGGGCAAAAGTGGCTAGGCTCAGTCCTGCAAAGTAGAAAGGGGCATTTGCAGCTGGGGGTGGAGAAGTGGTGGAGTGCCCTGAAAGGAAGCGGGTAGAGAGTGAAAGCCAGAGGCAGAATCATCCTCTCCCCAGATGGCCCTTTACACATAGCCACCTGTGTCCCTGGAAAACGTTCAGCTCCTGGGAACATCTTGTTCCCTTCCTGAGGAAGCCGGACCCATCCCTGCCGGCCCCAAAGTCTATGTTCTTTCCACTCCACTGCACAGCCAGTGACACCCAGATCTAGTGCATGGAAGAAATGCATTCGCCCAACTGAAGCCTCAGGTGATAGGACCAGAGGAGGGAGGTGGGTCCATTCCAGGGCTGGAGGAGTAGGAAGCACCAGGAAAGGGCCTGTGTTGCCACTAGTCCCCCACGAGGTTCTGGAGGAATTCTGGCCAGTCTTTCTCTTTGCTCACTGTGTGATCTGGGCTGTGAAGACTCCCTGAGCCTCCATCTCCTAATCTGCAAATTTCAGATTTATACCTGCTTCACAGGAGTGTCATGGGAATTGAACGAAATTACATACATAGAAGTCTTAGCCAGGGCTTCGCTGGTGGCGCAGTGGTTGAGAGTCCGCCTGCCAATGCAGGGGACACGGGTTCATGCCCCGGTCCGGGAAGATCCCACATGGTGCGGAGCAGCTGGGCCCGTGAGCCATGGCCGCTGAGCCTGCGCGTCCGGAGCCTGTGCTCCGCAATGGGAGGGGCCACAACAGTGAGAGGCCCGTGTACCGCAAAAAAAAAAAAAAAAAAAAAAGTCTTAGCCAGGGTCAGCAAACAGTGCTTAGGAAATACTGATACTGTCATTGTTATTGTATGAGTGAGCTGAGCCCTCCACAATCATCCAAGGCCTGGCCTACAAGAGTATCCAGGTCAGCTGGGGAGGACCCAGGCACAGCCAGACTGTCCCCCAACACTCCACCTACAGCACCCATGCCAGGGAGCACTGCCATTGCCTGGAGGAGGTGGAACCCGGCTCTCTCTCTCCCCGGGTCGGTGCCCTGGGAGTTGAGTGTGGCAGATTGAGTGTGGAAGAGGATTAACATGAAAGGATTAACATGAAAGCAGAAAATGGGATTAGGAGGCTTCAAGATAATGTGCCCACCCACCCCCATCCATGACAACAAGCTTCTTACTTTCACTCTGTGGCTTCTGGAGCCGGGAGCCTGTGAGGCTTGGTTGCCCCCTGCTCCCAGGGGAAGAGGCTTGGTGGGCTCAGAACATGAGACTATTTAATCGGCTCGGAAGGGGGGCCCAGCTGCCTTTACATGCACTTTCTCTCGTCTAATCCTTATGGCAGCTCTGTGAGACGGGGGATGGTCCAGAGAGGTGAGGAGGTGGGATTCAAGCCTAGGTGATCGCCCCTGGAAGCCTGTGATCCTTCCCCTCTACCTACTGTCTCGCCCAGGAGCATAGCGCCCCCTGAACCCACAAGATCAATGATCCGCCCAGACCTGCCTCTTCCCTTGGGAAGGATTCCCAGACTCACACTCTGCCTTTGATGGGAAACCCAGAGGGCAATTTAAGGAGACCAGGTCCACTTCTCTGGCCTCATCCCATAAGGGTGAGGATGTCCCCAGAGAGCCCGACCTACTTTAAGCACTGCTTTGAGGTCAGTCGTGCAGGACTTTCATTTCCCTCGTTCACCTCTCTGTGAATCCAAGCCAGGGCTACAGCCCTGGAGGGAGAAGGAGCTACATCACTGCCAACTATGTGAGGGAGATGGACCACGTTATTTCTTAAAATTACCTCTCAAGCTATAGTGGATCCTTGATGACCATGTAGGGAGAAGTTCATTTTCCACCTCATTCCACAAACCAGATCAAGGCCCCTTTCAGCTTCCTTTTTTTTTTTTTTTTTTTTTTGTGGTACGCGGGCCTCTCACTGCTGTGGCCTCTCCCGTTGCGGAGCACAGGCTCTGGACGCGCAGGCTCAGCGGCCATGGCTCACGGGCCCAGCCGCTCCACGGCATATGGGATCCTCCCGGACCGGGGCATAAACCCGTGTCCCCTGCATCGGCAGGAGGACTCTCAACCACTGCGCCACCAGGGAAGCCCCAGCTTCCTTTTTTAGGGCAGTGATGCCTTGTCCTCCTCCTCCTGCCCCATTTTAACCAGCACCCCCACCAGCCTCTCGCCTGCTCTCTGCTGGCCTCATTCCAGCTCCAGCAGGTTCTTCCTGAGGTGCAGTAAC
Source organism: Mesoplodon densirostris (assembly GCF_025265405.1). Lineage (NCBI taxonomy): Eukaryota > Metazoa > Chordata > Mammalia > Artiodactyla > Ziphiidae > Mesoplodon > Mesoplodon densirostris. The sequence goes on from NC_082674.1 coordinate 34,401,537, forward strand.
CAGACCTTCCCCACCCCCCACGTCAATATTCAGGGTCTCAACAGGAAATGGAGAGCACAAGGAACATTGGATATGTTTACAAATATGTGGGTACAAGGGAACCCCATGGGATAGCGCTATAACCTGGAACTAGTGAAAATAGAGCTGTTACTATCTCTACCCAAGGGAAGGGAGTAGAACCTGCTACCAGAACCCAGAAGGAGAACCTAGGAGGAGTCAAGTGACCGAAGGACACAGCCAGACAGGATGACCTCACAAGGAGAGAGCCAGTCTCCCCTCACTCTCCAGCCTCCCTTCCCCCACCCCTCCATCTCCTGCTGAGCTCTCCTTGAAGCCAGAGGGAGTTTGATGTGAGGTCTGTAACTGTCAAGCCTCTAAGACAGCAGGGTGGAGAAGGGGAGATTGCCGATGGGGAGGGGCAAGAGGAATACACCTAGCACTCCGTCCCACTTCCTGTTTGAGCTTTTGTTTGGCTTGAGGAAAGGGCAAGAGAAGACTTTTCTTTTTTTTACTCCCAGTTCCATCCTTAGATATCCAGCTCTTTGTTGTTCTGTTTGGATAAAAGAACACACGGGACCAAACCTTCAGGGAGTCCTCTACAGCATACATTCTCATCAGGAGCGCCATCATCCCCAAGGAGACAAAACTTGGTTCTTGGGAGATGGAAAAATCTTAGATATCATAATGGATGCCTAAAGAGACATGCAATAGGGCTTCCCTGGTGGCACAGTGGTTGAGAGTCCGCCTGCCGATGCAGGGGACACGGGTTCGTGCCCCGGTCCGGGAAGATCCCACATGCCGCGGAGTGGCTGGGCCCGTGAGCCATGGCCGCTGAGCCTGCGCGTCCAGAGCCTGTGCTCCGCAACGGGAGAGACCACAACAGTGAGAGGCCCGCGTACCGCAAAAGAAAAAAAAAAGAGAGACATGCAATATAACTGAGCTACTAAAATTCCATGGGGATGGTAGCATTTAGGAGAAAAGTATCCACAAGAGTATTGGATGGGGATGCGGGGTATGTGATAATGAATCATAGGTTAAGAAGCACTGGATTAGAGTTGACCCAAAATCCTTTCTTGGGCTGTCACTGAAAGCTTTGAATCTGTCACCCTCAAAAGTAGAGATTATATTCTTTTCTCTAAACTGATATATACATTTGTGTGTACTCTCTGTGCCATTCCTAATAAAAACAAAGTGAAATTTGAGGGGGTTTTTTTTGTTTGGTTTTTTTTTTTTTTTGGCTGCATTGGGTCTTCGTTGCTGCACACAGGCGTTCTCTAGTTGCGGCAAGCGGGGGCTACTCTTCATTGTGGTGCTCGGGCTTCTCATTGCAGTGGCTTCTCTTGTTGTGGAGCATGGGCTCTAGGTGCACAGGCTTCAGTAGTTGTGGCTCGTGGGATCTAGAGTGCAGGCTCAGTAGTCGTGGCGCATGGGCTTCGTTGCTCTGCGGCATGTGGGATCTTCCCAAACCAGGGCTCCAACCCATGTCCCCTGCATTGGCAGGCGGATTCTTAACCACTGCGCCACCAGGGAAGCCCGAGTTATCTTTCATGTAACATTTTATTCAATGTATCCTTGCCCATGATGAACATCTTGGGCCATGCAGAGACTCCTGCATCTCCCCGCAGCTTACAGCCTTTGGTTGGTATTTTCCTACACAAAAGAGCTCGGGTCATGGGAAGCCAGGGTATTTCAATGCACACTCACTCATCTCTCTAGTGATCAAGCCACAAAATATTTCTTGAATGCTAGTCACTCTAATGAATACTAAAATATCAGAATATCCCCTGCCTTTTAGGAACTCACAATGTCACTAGAGATGTCACAAAGATGGACAAATTCAATGAGGCAATATATGAGCTGTGACTCCAGAGCAATGAGATCAATTTCCACATGTGGCTTATGAAAGCAAAGGGCTTGATGGTCACATCTCACATCACTAAGGGCTAGTTAACCTGGTCCCCCAGGAGTATCAAGTCCCCACCAGGAGCCCCGTTGTTAACACTGTTCCATCCAGAGGAAGGCTTATCCTTACTCTGTATTTCTTATCTGAAAGTCAGTTCCGTTTTGTCACCAGACATCCCCCCCTGCCCACCCCCATTCCCAAGGCAACTCAACAGGCTTTGCTGTGGAGCCTGTCAGAGGCTTCTTGAAAGTGTAAATAGAGTGTGTCTACTGTTTCCCCCCTTATCCATACACTTCTTTGGCCCTTCAAAGAGCTCTAGTAGATTAAAGAGGCACAATTTCTCCTTACCAAAGACAGGCTGCCTTTCCACAGGAGGAGGAGTTTCTCAAGTGCTCCATAATTCAGCCCTTAGAAGGTCTGCTGACTGGCCTGGCAGGGGAACAAAACTTGTGGGCCGTTTCCCAGAAGCCCTTTAGGTGCCCTTCAGATCTTCAGCACGGAGGTCAGTCTCAAGAAAGGGCCTTCATTTTGTCCTGCCCTTCCATAAAATCAATCTTATTTATTTGGGGAAAGACATGAGGCAAAATAAAACACACAGTATGCTTTGCTTCCCATTGCATAGAGATTTAAGGCCCTGTTATTCATCTGAACTTGAACAGGAGATAGTTGTGAGATTATCTGTATCACATTTCATTTTAGGACATATCACCTTGTTTACACTGCTCTTTAGGTTGTTTATAGGACATAGATTACCTTTAAATGCTCTGGTCTTGTTTCGTCATTTTTTCTCCCATCAATAAAAAATTTTAAAGGCAGCCATTGTTCTAAGAAATGACTATTGTACTTGGGGCACCAAGATGCTTTAATTGGAAAAGACAGCTTGTCTTGTATCTTGGCCTCCCCTATCTTTTTGAACCAGGCTTTGATGCAATGTGGAGTTTTCTGACTCCATCGTTGAACTATGCAGCATTTTTCAGTTCTTAAGAACAAATGAGTTTCTTCTTTAAACATAGGCCTCTGCTTAGCACATTTAGTACTATTTGACTTGGGTCTCAAGATAGTGCTATTCCTGGAATGGACTTCACATGCTGAATTTTTCTTTTTTAATTACCCACACTCCTATCACATATGCTGAAGTGACCTTTTTTTCCCTGTAGCCTCTCCAACAATTTGCTGAGATGAAGAAATTTATACAGGGTCCTTTTGGGTTAGGAATTTACAGGTTAACTCTTTCATGTGCAAGTCATATAACTCATTCATACTACTTTGGAAAATATATTCCCAGCAAACAATTTAAAATATGGAAAGGCCGGGACTTCCCTGGCGGTCCAGTGGTTAAGACTCCACATTTCCAATGCAAGGGGTATGGGTTCAATTCCTGGTCAGGGAACTAAGATCCCACGTGCCGTGCAGTGTGGCCAAAAAAAAGAAGGAAAGGTTCAAATGCACACAGATGTTCCTTGCAACATTATTTAGAATAAGGAAAAGTGAGGATTATATAGCAATATGATAAAACATGTAAATTATAGTGTTAAACAAGAAAAAGAGGATGTAAACCCAGACATATAACTATATAAAAATGCAGTGAAAAAGGACTGGAAGGAATACACACAACTATTGTAAATAGTTGTGAATACCACAATTTTGCAAGGATGACAAACTAGTTTTTTTTAAATTTTCTATACTCTTCTTGTATGTTGTTATGTTGCTTGATTAATAAAAAATGATTTCAATTAGATCATTGTTTCAATGGATTAAAGGAGAAGCTCAATCTTTTTACCTAAAGTGGTACCAAAATCTCTCTCCCATTTTGTTACATAACCTCCATTTAAATTGGACTTTTGGAAAGTCAGCTCCACTAAATCTCTTATTCATAAAAGGTGTTTGATGGCTTAAAACAGGAGTTGAAATCACAAATGACTGTAAGTCCAGCAGGGAAGGGAGTTGTGGTGCCTGACGCCATCTGGAGAACTTAGGCCTGAGTGCATAGGTATTTCAAGGGAATTGGAGTTTTCTGTGATTCTCTTGATTTGTGCATTTTGGCCACCAATCCAAATTCAAAAATAGAGTAGAGACATTTGTGGGCCAAACAGAACATGTCTACAAGCTGGACTCAGCCAGCTGGTGGCCAGTTTGTGACCTCTAGCATGAAACCCATTTCTGAAGTTACAGCCAACTGCTTGATTTCTGAGTATTCAGCCACCAAACCTCCTGTGTTCTCCTACTGACTCTTCCCCAGTGAACCCTGCGCCACTTCCGGCTGTTTGATGAGGGTGATGAAGGATATTAGTTCTCAAAGTATGAAGGCTTGTGACTCTGTCCCTAGTTGGAAGCATTTCTCTTGCCAGAATGTAAAAGCTAGCAACATTTTTAATATTAATTTGTGTCTCCATCTGTCACTTACATTTAGTGTGGCTGTGAGGAATGGATTTGATGCTGTTCAAATATGCCCAATTTCATCCTTGAGCCCTTCACGGTTGTCAGATGTACCAGCCAGGCCCAGACTCTGTTTCCAGCTCGTTGTCAATCAGATTTGAGCAATGTGTTTATCACTGTTTCTTCCAATACCCCTGCCCTGACACAAGTTACCAGCTTCAGAGGACTGACCGCAAGATGTAACCTCCTGGGCTTCCCTGGTGGTGCAGTGGTTGAGAATCTGCCTGCCAATGCAGGGGACGTGGGTTCGTGACCCGGTCCAGGAAGATCCCACATGCTGCGGAGCAACTGGGCCCGTGAGCCACAACTACTGAGCCTGCGCGTCTGGAGCTTGTGCTCCGCAACAAGAGAGGCCGCGATAGTGAGAGGCCCGCGCACCGCGATGAAGAGTGGCCCCCGCCTGCCACAACTGGAGAGAGCCCTCGCACAGAAACGAAGACCCAACACAGCCAAAAATAAATAAATTAATTAATTAAAAAGAAAAATCCCGCAAGCCTCACGGTGCAGCCAAAAAAAAAAAAAAGATGTAACCTCCTCTTCTGCTTCATCTCCACTCTCTCTGTCTACCTCTCTCTCTCATCCCTGGATGCTCCTTTGGCACCATGACTGACCACAGAGGGATCCTACCTGCTTTTATACTGGCCTCTGCTTCTGCTCTCTCAGGAAGGGGCCCAGGCAAACTTGGTTTCTAGAAAACAGCCCTTTTTCCTTCAGTGACCCCACTGGCTTTGCCACACAGATCTTCCCACTGTTCTCTGGAATATTTGACCCTGGACTTGCAGCAAGGGGCAGCTGACGCTCCAGGACTGACGTTCGTTCCCAGTCCCTGCTATACCATGGACCATCTGGCTCCCACAAAGTCAATGGGATGTCCCTACTGCCCTGGGGCCATGGCAAACTGCACCAACAAGATCTTCTAGGAAATGGTACATTGATCAACTAATTAACCACCCATCAGTAAACAAATGAGCTGAGGCTCCCCAAGTAGCCAGCTTGGCTTCTACATAGAGACCCACTCCCTCCTCCCCCATCCAGGACCTACTGTGGTTACAAACGCCTCCTATTACTTCTTGGTTTACTTGGGCACTGCCCGATGCTGCCAGATGTTTACTTTTAATGTGAGAATTGCACTGCTCTTTTGGTTGGGGGGACGGAGCGGGGAGCTCCGGGCTGCGGGAGCGTGGGACGAGCAAACCCCTCTACAGCCCAGTCACCACCGGGGGCTCCTTCCCTCTCCCCTCCAGATGCGGCCCAGCCGCCCATCCCCCCACCCCATTTTGCCAAGTCAGCAGATCCAGACTATTCCAAGCATGGAGGACCCTGCAGGCTCCGGAGGCCAGACGGCGGCACACATGGCCCACCATGTGGGGCACACGTGTGTAACTCCGAGGTCATGCCTGGGCCCCACCAGCCCTCCCTCTCGGAGTGGGGTTCCTCACCACAGAGTCCCCTTCTCACCTTGGCTCCCCTTGAAACAGCTCCTTGACAAGACCAAAAGGCAGACTGCCCTGTTCAATGATTTGGGCCATCTGTAAATGACACTTTGGGCCGTGATGGCTGTGGAAGAAGCCCGAGACTACCACTGGAACACCACAAAGCCTGATCCATTTTGCAGCTACAACCCCGTCGCCTGATCCCATCACGACTTGCAGAACCCAGTAGGATCTGTGGGATCTTGTGCTCCTAAGGGAAGCTGAGGCTCACGGCAGAGGCCAGAGCAGAAGAACCAGCACCTTCCCACCAGGGTCCAAAGTCGTCCAGAGACACGACGGGCAATTACCTACAATCCCTAGCCCTTGAAGGAAAGTTTCTGATCCCACGTCACCTTGCCACCATTATCTCCACTGCTGGACAAGGAGGGGAAGCCCTTCTCATTGGTCCAATCCATCCTCCTTCTCCCTTCTGCCCTTCTTGAGCTCTAACAACCTAAAGGCTAAAAATCTCTTCTCTTTTTCTCTCTTCTTCCTGGTGCCCAGAAGGCAGGATGGAAAAGCAGAAACTCATAACCAGCCCATACTCCCAAACAGAAATGGACCTGGGAGGAGAGAGGGGTTAGCAGTAGCTCTCAGCCCATCCCAGACAGGCTGGAGGAGCCTTGCAGAGAAGAGGCCCACGGTTGGAGCCACACATATTTATTGGAGGAAATGACGTGACATTAGACTAGTCAGAGTATGACCGAGCAGGCACACATACTAGATTTTCTTGAGATTCCTAGGAACTCTACCCCTCCCATGTCGGTGCCATTCATCCCAAACTCAGCAATGATTGAGAGCTGGTAGGAAAAGGGGAGACTACCCTGATAACTTTCTCAAAAACCTGTTTTTCCAAGACTAAATGGGAGGCAGAAATTACAAACTGTTGTCTCAGTCTGAAACGGTGAACTTACCCAGTTCATGCCTGTAGCCAGCCCCCTCCAACCCATCCTTCGCCATCTCCATCGCCTGCAAAAACCCACAGTATATAATTATTCAGTTGGAAACTGAAGTGCTTCCAATCCAGTGCTCAATTTTTCCTTTCCCTCTCCCATAGCTACTCCTGGACAGGGCTAAAGCTGAGATGATCTTCAACACCACCTCCTCTAAGAAACCCCTCTATCTTTTTCCTCAAAGACTCTTGCCACCCCTAGGGCCTGCTTTCCTTTATCTCACAGAGTCTCTGGCCCTTCTGAGAAGGCAGATCCATCAATGAACAATTTATTTGTACACATACATATTCCATTTTCTAGCTTTGGTTAACAACTTTACCACCAGGTGACTCCCTGAAAACTTTAAGGGGCCCAAGGGAAGGGACACAAGGGAAGAAGGGCCTGGGGATGCACAGGGAGGCGTGGGGGACGTGCGGCTCTGGTGGCCCACTCCTGAAAGTGACCACGAGTGAGGTTATTCCAGGGTTGTTCTCAAAATGGAACAGGAAGTATCCAAAGGTTTAACTGAGACTATGGCCGTAAACTCCGCCCATCCCCTATGGGTCCTTTGATCCTAGACCAGGGAGAGGTCATTAGAGACAATAGAGAATGTTGCTGGGACCTTTGGGCAGAGTCCATGGGTCACCAAGGAGGCACTTTGGTCTGGTGGTTATGAACTTGAACTCTGTAGTCAAGCACCCTGGTTCTGAATCCTAACTCCATAAATGATGCCCGGTGGGACCCTACACAGATTCACTTTTATCAGTTGGTGTTCGTTTCTGCATCTGTGAAAAGGGGCTGTAACAGTATTTACCTTCTACGCTAGTTGTGAGGTACACCTACAGTAATGCTGGTAAATCACTGAGCCTGTCACATCATGTACTATTATTATTATTGTCTCTTACTCTGGGTTCCAGACCTGACTCTCTCCAAGAGGTCCTGAGGGAAGATGACCATCTCTCTGGGGATCAGTGTGTCAGGGCCCGTGCAGCCTCCCCCAGCTCTGTATTCAGCCAGATGTGGCTCTGTACACACAGCGGATGAGGCAGGCTGGGAGGGCCGGGACCGGACAGGACCACCCATCGGGCTGGGGAAGGTGCTGGTAGGATGGCCTCAGCTGCAGCTGCTGGGCAGCCGTCCAGGGTGACAGGCAGAACGCAGCGTGCAAGGGTGTGGAAACAGACAATAGTCAGCAGCTGGGGAGGTCAGTGAGTGGCAGATCTTCTAGCATTTGGTAACAGGGTGTCTCTACCAGCAGGTGGGCCACAGCAATGGGTGGTTCCAGAAGCAGACTCTGAAATCTAAGCAGGCAGACAGCCTCAGGAGAGTCTGTCAGCAGATCCCAGCACCCACCAAAGGCTAGATCTGGTGGGGAGAGGCCAGAGAGAACAAAGCAAGGCCCCAGGACAGACAGGTAACCAAAACAAAGCTGCAGGCCTAGGACACAGGGAGAAGTGCAATGCTAGGACTCGGCCTCAAACCGAACCCACAGGATGGGAGAAGGCCTGCATGGGCTGATAGTAGGACAGGTCCTGATGTGAGCCAGCCTGACCCCTGATCCCTGGCCAGAGCCAGGCTAATCGCCAGGGTAATAGGTGCAGGCCTGAGACTGTGATGTCCCCACGATGTGGGTGCAGGAGAGGCAAGTTGGAAGTCATTACAGGGTAACTCCGATCTCTCTCTCTCTATCACACACACATACACACACACACACACACACACACACACACACACATTCTCTCTAGCTACTACTCCAGTTTTCCTGGTTCTTGCCCTTTTGACTATTTTTTCTCCCCCAAATCCTACCTGCTGATAAAGAACCCAAATAGGTTGATCAACTTTTTTTTGGTTTTTTTTTGTTTGTTTGTTTTTGGTTTTGTTTTTTGCGGTATGCGGGCCTCTCACTGTTGTGGCCTCTCCCGTTGCGGAGCACAGGCTCCAGACGCGCAGGCTCAGCGGCCATGGCTCACAGGCCCAGCCGCTCAGCGGCATGTGGGATCTTCCCGGACCGGGGCAAGAACCCGTGTCCCCTGCATCGGCAGGCGGACTCTCAACCACTGTGCCACCAGGGAAGCCCTGATCAACCTTTTTTTTAAATGAAAAGTCCAGTCCATCAGGGCCTAAGAGCTTCCCTGATAGTCACCTGGCAAGTGACTTGCCACTAGGCCCCTGCTCTGATCCCCAGTGGAAGGAGCATGCTGCAGCAGTGAACAGGGAGCTGGACCCAATTAAGGAAGGATGGTGGGGGTCCCCGTAGCCCCTGACTTGGGTTCAGCTCTTGCTTGTCTCTTTTTTTAGGCTCAGCTAACAACGCCTCCATAAACTCTGCTCCAGACTCATGTCTTGCCAATGACCCTGAAGACTTTGTCTTGGAGACGAAGTGATCTTGGGAGCCAAGTTCAAGGTTCATCTGTGGCAGACCCACATCCTTACAGACATGGAAACCGCGCCCGTACTCACCTATGTAAGCTGTTAAGCCTCACACTTGCACATCTACATTAGCCCCTAAGCCTTATGTACACACACATATTTATACTGTTTCTCAACCCAAACACATATTCTTAATCACTGGCCTCCAGAGTGCAAGAGCACAAGCAATGGGAGTGGTCCCCATATCAGGGAACCTCATAAGGACAATCACTAGAGCACCACGCCCCAACCTCTGGGCACATCAGCCACGCTGTCCCTTTACCTGCCTTGGCTGGGCCTCTTCTTCCTGCTCAGCAAGGTGGTCTGAGGAGCTAGTGACCCGGACTTGTGGGGAGCAGGCCCGGCTGCCTTCTCGCTTTGCTCCCAGCTGTATAGTGCAGCTACTGGTGTACGTAACATATGGATCCATCTGGAGCTGAGCTCGCAGACTCCATCTGGAGCCAGGGTCACAGGACCCTTCCCACCTCCAGGGCTTCCTGGATACATAAAAGGCAGATGACCAGTGATGTCAATCAGAGGAAATTTGATAGAGAGAAGAGGTTACACAGGTGATGGAAGAGCTAAGAAACCACACAGGGATGCTAAGCCAATCCAAACAGGAGTGACAGCAGGGAGCCATCTCTGCCCCAGGGCTGGAGAAAGATAGGAAAGAGAGAAAGCGAGGTCACCAGAGTCCAAAGCCGGGGCTATCCCATGGGAATCACAACCACAGAGAGAGGGGTCGTCTGATGTGAGCTGGAGCCATAAAGAGATCCGGCTTCTGCTAAAGACACCTTAAGAAGCAAAGAGAAAGAAATATCCCAACTTTCCCCCTCTTAACCACCTTCTAACCTGCTGCCAGGCCCCCCACTGGGTGAGCTCACCTGGAAGCCAAAGGGCAAAGAGCCTGGGAACCATAGTCCCTGCAGAGCAGCCCACAAAGGTCAAGGGACAGTCTGAGAGCACTGAGGCGATGGACCAGCACAGGCCAAGAATGATGACCCACCAGGCCTTGGATGGGCCTGTGGCAACAGTTTGAGAGAAATGTTAGAACCAGCTCCCCAGGAAGCAGCAGCATCCTTAGTCCTCTCACCGCCCAAAGATGGAAATGGGTCAGCTGACTTGATGCCCTGTCAATGTGCACAATCAGGTTACTCTGTACATTTGTCTCAGCAGGAGAGACCGCTGAAGGAAACTGAACACTGTTGGTAAAGAAAGGGTGGCCTCCCTCAGAGGCCATCTGGCTTTGTGCCCTAGTTCGGGGCCGGGCTGGGTCCCGGGCCCTTTGAGCCATTTCTTTTGTGGAAAAGGGCATGGTCTGTGCCTTGGGGAATGGTAAGAGATCTGGCTGGGGACTAGGAGGGCGGTACTGTCCAGGGTACCAGGGCACTCAGCACTCCTTAGAGGAGGCTGGAGATCCCCCTCCTCCTGTCCTTCATCCTCTCTGCCGAACCCAGACCACCTTTGGCCCAGCTTCCTTCAGGCCTCTTCCAGTGACTCACTCAAGACCTTCAGCCTGAGCTGGCCATTAAGTGCATGCGCTTCAACATCCCCCTTTCCCTCCTACCCACACCCCAGAGCGTGATATGGAAGCCCTTTTGTAGAAGCCTTCAGCACAAGGGTCCTGGGAACAAGGGTGAAGGACGAGGTAGAGTGGGGAGAGGAGAAGAACATTCCTAAGGTTCCTGGATGCTTTTCTGGCCCAAGAGAAGGAAGGTTTTGCCCAGCATGGATTTCAAGTCTGAATATGAGCCCAAGACAACATGCGAGGATCCTCCCACCCCACCTGGGCCCTCCTTTGGCAATCACAGCCTAACTTCTGCTCAGACATTGTCGTTGGCTAGTTTTAGTTCATCTGTGTTTCTTGTGTCCTCAGATGGTCTGCAAATTCTCCGCAGGCAGGAGTTGCAACTGCAGAGCACAGAGTCCAGCCCAGGTACCCCCTCCTACCATGCTGCACAAATCCTTCACAATGGGTCCTGAGGGGGACCAGCTATCTGATTTGCCAAGGCCCAGTGCAAAATGAAAATACAGCACTCCTAGTTAAAATTATTAAAAATTTCAAGATGATGACAACAGAGCATTGAACGAAGCACAGAACACTTCTAAGTGTGAGGCCCCATGCCACTGCCCTGGTCGCACACCGCGGAGCCTGCCCTGGGCCCATGTGGTGTGAGTGGTAGCTTGCCTCCAAAGATGCTGCCATCAACACCTCACTTCCCTCTGCCCGCATCCCACTCCCACATCATGAGGTGGCGTCTAAGTCCTGTCCCTTGAACGGACTTGACCAACAGAATGCAATGGAAATGACATTCTTGTACCTCCATGACTAGGTCATAAGAAGCCTTGCGAGTTCTTCCTGACCCTCTTGAACACTTGCTCCCAGGATACCCCCTCTCAGAACCCAGCTATCATACTGTGAGAAATCCAAGCCATGTAGAGAAACCACGTGTAAGTCAATGGCCCCCAGCTGAGCCCCAAGCAGACAGCCAGGGTCAACCCCCAGTCATGTGAGTGAACCAGCCTTCATAGAACTGCAGTCGCTGAGGCATCGGACTGAAAGCATATGGGAAACCCCCAGTGAGAACCACCCAGCTGAGCCTGGTCAACCCACAGAACCGTGAAAAATAGTCATAAATTGTTGCTTTAAACTGCTAAGTTTTGGGAATGCCCTGATGGTCCAGTGGTTAGGACTTGGTGCTTTCACTGCTGGGGCCCGGGTTCAATCCCTGGTGGGGGAACTGAGATCCCACAAGCTGTGCAGCACAGCCAAAAAAAAAAAGCTAAGTTTTGTGGTGATAAGGAGCGGCATTCACTTGGAATACAATGTGAGTGGCCTGGGTTGTGTGCCACATCAGTACTGGCTGAGCACACGGTAGGAGCTCAAGAAAGGCTGACCACCATTCACTGTGTTGGCACCAGACATGTGGACCCCCTGACCCAGGACATACCCTCCCCCTGGCGGATGTCCTTTGTGATGAAATATTTGCCACCTGGTTTCAACCTGACATCTCACTGGCTGATGGGGATGCGGATCCTGCTGTCTCCAGAGATTCATGACCACTTCCTCCCAGCATGTTCCGACCCTTCCTATATCAGGAAATGAAAAGCGATTTTTCCCCAGGGCCTGTTTACCCCAGCAACATAACAGGGTTTCCAAAACCAATCTCACAGCCAGTTCCAATATCAGTCTTCACTGTAATAATAATAATACAGACGCTGCGCCTGCCCCCGAATTCCGTTTTCTGCTCTTGTGTTTCTTCATTTGTTTCTCCAGGATCTTTAAACATCTGATTAAATTTCATGCTTCAAATGAAAAGTTCTGAAGATGGAAGATTATCAGAATTTGTAACTTTCATCAGCCCTCCTCTCTGCTCAGCGGCTTTTTACAACCCTTATTCTCTCCCTCCCTCCTCACCCCCAGCCTCCCAGAAGTCCTCTTGTACCCTGTGAAGATAACGCGGGTCACACTATACTCTCCCCTGAAGCCCCCAACATGGGCAGCAGGTAGAGGAGGACATCAAGTCAGCGTGCAGCCAGAGGCTGACAAAAGGTGTAGCTTGGCCAGGGTGGGATTCTCTCTATGTCAACTGGACACAGAGGGGTCTGAGATCCAGGCTAACGTGACTCTCTCTCCCTGTGATGCTTGTGATCACACACATCGCCACTTTTTTTTATTTTTTTGCGGTACGCGGGCCTCTCACTGTTGTGACCTCTCCCGTTGCGGAGCACAGGCTCCGGACGTGCAGGCTCAGCGGCCATGGCTCACGGGCCCAGCCGCTCCGCGGCATGTGGGATCTTCCCGGACCGGAGCACGAACCCGCGTCCCCTGCATCGGCAGGCGGACTCTCAACCACTGCGCCACCAGGGAAGCCCCCCACTTTTTATACCACCAACTCTCCCAAATTTCACCCCTCCCTGAAATGGGCAGACAGTGCAGGCAAAACCAAGTAACCAGAGACGCAAGGCACTAAGGTTTGGATGGGCGACCACAGGGGCGGTGCCAAGCCCGCATCTCCTGCCTACTCCCAAGTAGCCCTCCTGTCCCCCGGGAAAACAACAGCATGCAGTGCAACCCAGGCTCTACTCTATCTGCACAGCCTGATCCTCATATTTGCTTTGTGAACATAAATCGCCACTTTAGAGACCTTGGTTGCAAGCTAGGTCCCCAAGCAGTTTTCATTTACCGTATTACTTGCAAGTAGCACACTCGGCTGGCTACCAGGTGGGTGCTGGTCTCAAGGCCAACAGCTCTAATGCAGCAGGAGACTTTTTGGAGATAATGACCCATTTTTGTGCTCCCAGGAGCTCCCTTCTGTCTTTCACTCCCCCACTGCCACCCCACCCCCAACTCATGTTCAAGCAGCCAGGCTGTTCTCAGCTCTCTGCCTCAAGGGAAGGATGTGTAAGGAGAAAAAGGAAAATACAAGCTTTGATGTCTGGGCAAGATTAAACTATTTAGGAGAAACATCTTGAGTGAGAGCAGGGTTTCTCTCCACCCTTCCTCTATACTCTCCAAAGATAAACAGTAAAGATTCCTCTGAAATGGTGAAGGGAGAAGGAGAGGAGGGAAGGTTATGAGAACAGAGAGGCTGGTGGGCCCCTGACCTGCGGGGCCCATGCAGAAGGGATGAAGATCATGCCAGCAAAGGGCCTCTGTGAGAGAAACTGCTGTACCCAGAACTCTGCACCCAGGGACCAGCACCAGCCCCCAAGAATCCTCGGCTGTCTTTCCCGATGGCCCACCAGTGCTGCATCTTTCCACAGCAGCCAGCACCAGAGCCATTCTCAGCTCTCTCCCCACCCAAGTTACTGCCCCACCCCAGGCCCACCATGTCCCAGGACACCTGAATCCTCCAGAAAAGGAAGTTGGGCCCTCAACTCCCCGTACCATCACCAACCCACACACACCTACAGGGAAGCAGCTCAAAACCTCCCTCGCCACCCATGAGGATTAAACCTACCCTGGTTGCAACACAGATTGAGCAGATTGAGAGCATGCTAGGTGGCAGGCATCTAAGTAAGTCTTTTCATGCATAATCTTAGTGAGAGAACTTCCTTCACCCACATTTAAAACCAGGCTCAGACCTAGCCTCCCTCCAAGCCTCCCTTACAGCACTGCTCAGCCGCATGGAGCAGTTAGTCTTATGTCTGTAACATTTTCTTCTTCCCATCATTCCACTATCACACTTCAATGTAATATTTACAACCAGGTCTGTATCTGTTATTGGACTTGAATGCTTTGGGACCAGGGCCCAAGTCTTTCTCATTTTTGCATGCCCTGTAATTGACACATCACAGTTTGTAACTATACAAACTAATGTTTGTATAGTTAAATTGAATTTTCCACCCAATTCTCTTTTTAAGAGTAAAAACAGGAATCCTCATTAAAGTAGTTCCAGAGCAAAGGAGATAGTCCTAAAGAGCAAGCAATTAAGGAAAACACAATTTGGTAAATCATCATCAGGTTTCACCTGTTCCTAATCACTGCTTAATTTTTGCTAGAGCAGTTGCTCTGAGCGTTTTCACCTTAATTCTTCTCACCTTCACCACTCTCCTCAAGCCCCAGTCCTACCCCTGAGCCCCTCATTCTGAACTCAGGCCAGGATCTCACCTCTTAGCTTACTGAGAAGAAAAAGAATGTCTGGGGCTTCCCTGGTGGTGCAGTGGTTGAGGATCTGCCTGCCAATGCAGGGGACTCAGGTTCGAGCCCTGGTCCGGGAAGATCCCACATGCCGCAGAGCAACTAGGCCCGTGAGTCACAACTACTGAGCCTGTGCATCTGGAGCCTGTGCTCTGCAACGAGAGGCCGCAATAGTGAGAGGCCCGTGCACCACGATGAAGAGTGGCCCCCGCTTGCCGCAACTAGAGAAAGCCCTCGCACAGAAACAAAGACCCAACACAGCCAAAAATAAAGAAATAAATATTTTTTTTTAAAAAAAAAGAATGTCTGATAGGAATTCCCTCAAATTCTTATCACCTCTCTGAAACTGGCAAAAGATGTGGGGACACAGGGAGCCTATACATCGCCTAGGTGAGATTGATAAAATTGTACTGGAGTGCAATTTGGTGATACATGTCAAAATGTTAAATGTGCATAAACTTTGACCTAGTCATTCAACTTCTAAATTTTTATTCTAAAGAAAGACTTGAACAAGTGCACAAAGGAATCCACAGAGACGTTCTTTACAGTGGTGTTTATAAAATGCACTTTCCAATCCTTGTTTTTGTACCATCTTGTTGTCTGGGCTTCAGCTACTCTTCTTTCAATTTCTTTTTCTTCTCCCTTTCTCAAATACCCCAAAAGTCCCCACATCCTTAAAATCTCCTCCATGTCTCACCCTATCCAATTTCTTCAACCTAGCTCAGACCTTCCATGAACAACCTAGAGCCTATCAAACTGGCCGCCTTGAAAAAAGAGCATCCTTGTGAAGGGCAGGTAAAGAAGGGCTCGTGAAAGAACCCTCCAGAGTGGAGGAAAGAGCAGCTTATGGTGGGCTTGCTGACTCCTGGCCGCTGGGTCTCTCTGACTCCCACCCTGGCTCTGCAACTCTGTTTAGACATGGGTAAAATCCTGAGTTCATCTGAAACAGATTAGAATTTTTCAAAAGGGACTTTAGTTTTTGTGTTTTGTTTTCAAGGGACAGGGAGATAAATTCTGATATATGAAACATTTAAAAAGTGAGTTTTTGTGTTTCCTATCTTAAAATAATGACCACCTGGCAAGATATCTCTTCCCTAGCTCTCTGAACTCCCAAGCCCTGGCCCCCTGTCCTCCAGTTCTATGTACAATCCTCCACCCCACAGCCCACTTCTCTTTGCCTTTGAGATGACAGTGTCAACAAGCTTGATGAATAAAGAAAATCACACCTTTTTCTGTGGTTGTTGTTTCAAGTAGTGCTATATTTTATTGTAAACTTTTATTTTTGAAAAGGTGATCCCTGAACATGTTAAAAATGTTTTTCAGCAATGCCAAAATATATACAGTGAAAAAACTTGCCCCCTCTCATCCCTAACCCAGGCACCCAGCTCTTTTCCCCTAAGGCAGACATTGTTCCCTAGCCAGAGTATGTGGAGATGCACAGTATGTGGTGGTGCACAGTTTATGCCCTGTTCTCCTCCTTGCCTTTTCCAATAACATATCTTAGAGATTGTTCCATAACATACACATAGATAGGCCTTATTCCTCTTATCAGCTTATGGATGTACCGTAATCCATCCACCAAGTCCCCTATTGATGGATATTTAGCTTGTTTTCAATCTTTTGCTATCGTGAACATACTGCAATAAATATCTCTCTATGTTTCCCTTTGTACGTCTGTTAGAAAAGTGCTAGAAATGGAATTTCTAGGTCAAAGCAAATATGTATTTAAAATTGTGATATTGTCAAACTGCCTCCAAAATGGTTATTACAGTTCACATTTTCACCAACAATATGCGGGAGTACTGGTCTCCCAGTTTTGTCAACCATCCACCAAACTTTTTTATCTTTGCCAATCTTTTCATATAAAGAATGATGTTTTGGTATAGTTCTAAAATGGGTTTCTTTTAGAATAGGTGACATTGAGCAAGTAGTGTAGCACAATGCTTGAGAGGACAAACTCTGGTCCTTAGTTGCTTGGGTGACTTTGGGTAATTTACTTAACCTCTCTATGTTTTTGGTTCCTCATCAGTAAAATGAGTACCATCATAATAATACGTTCCTCCTACCATTATTGTGAAAATTAGATGCGTAAATAAAAACAAAGTTCAATATGTGTTAATTGTCATTATTACATATTCGTATATTCAATGACCATTGTAATTTTTTTCCTGTGAACCCTCTATTCATGTCCTTTGCTCGTTTCTTCATTGCTTGTTATTATTTCTTTCTGAAATATAAAAGCTCTTTGTATATATTTAGGAAATAAACCCTCTGTCACTTGTGTAGCAAACATTTTCCCCAGTTTGTCCTTGTCTTTTGACTTTATTTATGGCATTTTTACCATGTAGAAATTTTACATTTTTATGCGGTTAAATACACCAACCTTTCCTTTTGCAACTTTTGGACTTTAAGAAACCTCACAGTTCTTGAAGTATGAAAGAATAGAAACTAGAACTATTCCGTGATTTTCCCTCCCTGCCCTTCCTCCCCTCACTGTCTCCCTGTCCTACGGTTGAGTCAAGGTTATCTCCTAATATATCCTTAGTGGCTTTTCCACATTCAATTTCTTCCTGCTCCTATCCGAAGTCCCTCAAGAGTAACTCAATCAGGGCACTTCCCTGCTCAAGAGAGTTCAATTACTCCCCATCACCAACTGAACCAAGAACAAGCTTCTCATTAGAGGCATCTGCCTAGATGACACCAAATTCCTTTGCCAGCTGGTGATTCCCCTAAATATCTCCTGTCCTCCCATCCAATTCGACTCTTCAGTGTTCCCCTAAATAGTCTTTCCCTCCTCCCTGATTTCCATCACACTACGTCATCTACCTGTAAAGCCTTCTGCCCATCTCTGTCTACCCAAATTCTCATCATCTTTCAAGACCCATCCCAAACACCCCTTCTCCATAGTTTCACCTGGTCCCCAAAAATCAGATGTGAGCTCTTCTTCCCTTGCACACTCAAAGCACCTTGTTTGTTCTTCTCTTAAGATGTGCATCTCAAGCCACCTTAAACAAACCAAGAACTCTAGGAAAAATGTGAGCTGTGTCTCATTTATCTCTGCATCTGCCACAGTTCCTTAACCACTTGTTGAAATAAATTGTAGACACAAGTAATCAGATTGATGGGGGCAAGAGGGGTAGATTATGAGGGAGTTACTGTCCTCTGGCTAAACCACCACATCCAGACAGCTGAGCTGGAGGCTGCAGGAGCTGCCTTCCTTAGTCAATCTCCCCTGCTGTGTCAGATGGTGGGTACTGGTTAACATTCTTTCAGTTGGAAGTGAAAGAATACCAACCCTTAAACAAAAAAAAGGACTTGTTGGGTGGAGGAGCAGCCCTCAGCCTCACTTCCTGTTTACTGGCTCCATTGTCAGACAGGGACCATGTGACCCCCCATGGAGGCAAGATGGTGGCAACAGCTTAGTGGTCAACTGTACTCCCATATCATCTCAAAGTCAAGTCCAGAGAGAATTGAATCCGCCTCTCTCCTAGCAGCCCCAGCAAATGTCTCATTGCCTTTCTCCATCTGTTAATGGCTTGGATGTCCACCCTTGAGCCAATGACTGTGACCACAGGAAAGCATTGCTTTGGGAGGACCTAAGCACATATCCACTCTCAGAGCCAAAGACTGGGTGGATTTTATGAGCACCGGGCCACAGCGTACAGCATAAAACAGTTCCACAGAAGGAAATTGAATTGGGAGATTGGGATTGACATATATACACTAATATGTATAAAATGGATAACTAATAAGAACCTGCTGTATAAAAAAATAAATAAAATTCTAAAATTTAAAAAGAAATAAAAAGAAGGGAATTGATATACTGTGACCAAAAGAAGGAAGAATAGATGTCGTTGACCAAACCACCAAATAATCACCGCACAGAACGCAGAACACCACTGCCCACTTAGAAGTGGGGGATGGGCCTGAAGCCCCAACCCTGTGCTATTTCTCTCCTGCCTGCCACTCTCCCTTGCCCTGGAGGTAATGGTTCTAGCTTCCAAACACAACATGGTCCCCCCAGGTTTGTGGCTGAGCCGCAGGACCATTGCGAACAGATCCTAACCAAACCCCAGACCAGGCGATGGCTGGTGTGGTCCATCCGGCTCCAAGTTATTAGAACCAGGAGTCCCAGCCCCAGTCCCAAGAGTTGTAGATTGTTTATCTTTGTTGGGGAAAAACTGCAGCCAGAGCCATAAATCACTGCCCAGCTGGATGGCTTCGCTGAAATGTTTGTTTAAACAATGAAATCTCCTGACGGTCTGAAAATATAGGATGGATCACCCTGTCCTTCTCGGGCCTAGTCGTGCAGGCTGGAGCCTGTGAGAAGGTCTCAAAATTGGCTCCCTACCCCGACTCCCCATCCCTCCCACCCCCAATATCAGCACTAAAGAATGAAGCCACAGCATAGCTAATATGAAACAGCAGATAATGCAAAAGCCATGTCTATCAATCTTTGAAATGCAATCTCTAGAGTGGTTTGCACTGGATGTGCCTTCCTAATGGAAGTAGCATTTCTTGGCTAATGTGCACAGAGAGGGTGGTCTCTGGAAGGACACTTGCGTGGAGCGTGCACTGTGTGGGCAAGTGACTACCACTCTCTGGGCCTTGGTTTCCTCACTTGTTACATGAGGGAGTTAGACTTGGTCTTTATGTTTTCTTCCAGCTCTTGCCTGCTAAGTAATGCTGCCGTATGTTTACATTCCCCAAAGAAAGACTAGATAAACAGGAGGGGGCAGGGAAAGGAGAGGGAGCGGGGGAAGAGGGGGGTGTTGATGATTCCCTGAGGTCCCTTCCAGCCCTGGGGTACTCTCTCCTGTGCTCTCTGGCCCTTCAGAGAAGGAGAGAAGGGGAAGCCGTGGACTAAGGGCACAGTTCACAGACCCATAATCAGGACCTACATACGCTCCAAGAAGGAGGTAAAAGGGTGACCACTGATGGGTCTGGGCGACATAGACCAAATCAGACTGCAGGACTGGGACCTGGGCCCAAGCAACACAAACCTTGTGGAGGGAGGGAGCTTGTCTGGCCTGATGAGGTTTGGTGGGGGGAGGGGAGCAACCAGAGATGGGCAACTCCCACCTCAGCCCTTTCCTAAAGGAAGAAGGCAGCCGAGGCCTGAGTCTTTCCAGTCTAGGAGCTGTACCCCCGGCTCTGTGATAGGAGCCATGGCAGCCCTGTATTAGAGTATGATAGAGTATTGAGCCATCTGGTCATTGGTTTGCCAAGTGTTTTCAAGAACATATTACCTGTCGGTACTTTGGGAGGCTTTGGAAATGCAAAGATAAGACCAGGGTTCTTTAAGAGTTAGTGATGGGGGGCTTCCCTGGTGGTGCAGTGGTTAAGAATCTGCCTGCCAATGCAGGGAACACGGGTTTGAGCCCTGGTCCAGGAAGATCCCACGTGCCACGGAACAACCAAGCCCGTGAGCCACAACTACTGAGCCTGCGCTCTAGAGCCCGTGAGCCACAACTACTGAGCCCATGAGCCTAGAGCCCATGCTCTGCAACAAGAGAAGCCACTGCAATGAGAAGCCCGCACACCGCAACGAAGAGAAGCCCCACTCACCGCAACTAGAGAAAGCCTGTGCGCAGCAATGCAGCCAAAATTAAATAAGTTAAATTAATTAATTTTTTTAAAAAGTTAGTGATGGGATATTCCAAAGGGATGAGTGATGGGATTTACAACAAAGATGTGGAGGAGACCGCAAAAGAATTGTAAAGGGATTTGTTAATGGTTATGTGAGGGAGGTGTAGGGGTTGGAATAGGGTCTGTTATTAAGGTCTGCAATGGAGTCTGAGATGGGATTATAGGATGGGATGGGGTTTTTTTTTGGAGGGGGAGGGTTCATTAGCTATAAAATGGGAATATAACGGGGTGTGTGATGGTAGGTGTAACAGGGTATGTGAAGGGGTGGGTGTTATTAGGACACATGATGATTCATTCATAGAGCAGCCTTTCCCAACAGCCCAGATGAAATAAAAGTCTTCCTCTTCATAGGGTCTCAAAAGCACTTTATATCTATCATTGATAACACTATTGAAATTAGTTCATTGAACAAATGAAATGAGTTCATCGTTTTGTAATTATTTGCCTAACTTCGGTCTCCCTTGCTAGGCTGTAAGAGCTGTGGAAAGAGTAGCCTTGGTGGATCTTGTAGGGTCCTGTTCGCTGCGGCACCCTCACTCTCCACCCCACCCCAACGGGGCTGGGCACATAGTAAGCTCTCAGTAAAATCTGATTGAACAAATAGCTGATAGGGTGCCAAGACCCTCCTCAAATAATGCAGGGCAGCTGGAGGTCCTCAGAATAAGTAACCATCTTGCGTGGAGTCCTGTGGCTCTGGTTCTGTTTCAAGGGAGCTGTTGCCATCTGGTGGCCAAGGGAAGAAACACACTGAGAGGAAGCCTTCATTCCGCCCAGCTTCTAGCCTCCACTGTCTTGGGGGCCAGCAGCTACCCACCAGCTTTCAGCCCAGCCCCCAGCCGCAGAGAAATCAGCCCCAGCTTTCCCCAGTGCTTCAGGAGTGGAGCAAGAAGAGGTAGGAAAATAGAGACCATGTGGACCCTGTGCTGAACGGCCCTTGTCTTGATCTGCATCATGGCCACCCAGCCCTGCCTGCCTTGGGCTGGGCTTAGCCCCCTTCTCCCTAGCTTTGAACTCAACCCTTCATCCTGGGAAGCTACTATTCCAGGACAGGGAGCGTGGTACAAACAAAGCTTTGATTCAGTGGCTTCCATATGAAAATTTCTCATCATTTGAGGTTTCACTGTCCAGAGTGGGTCGATCCCATTTCACACACACACACACACACACACACAGACACACGCAGGCACATGCACGCAGTACCTTTGCTGTACATAATGGTGAGTGAGTTTTGACTAAAATTGACCCCCTCCATCCTATTTCTGTATATTGTATGGTCAAAGTCCCAAACAAAACACTAGGTAAAAACCCCTGTCCTAGGGAGCTTACATTCTAGTGGAGCATCTTTAATTACCCAGCTTTCACTGTGGAGCCCCTCATCCTCAGCTATAATGTGGGGTAACAACATCCGCTTCGCTACCTCCTAGAGCAATAGGCCTATGACATAGTAATAAGAGAATTGAATGCTGAAAGGATTGGTGCACAGGAACACAGCTGCCCTGTAAATCGAATTACCAATAATACTTGTATGTGTTTTGTACTTGTTTTCTTATATTTCCATGTAACATGTTTCATTTCCATTATTGGAATTGGATGCGGAACAGTGGCAGTGCCCCCAAAAGCATCCCATATAAGCACACACGCCACCTGAACACAAACAGTGCATTCACAAAACACGCCCAGATGCGTGTCCTTTTGCCACTCCCCACTCAGGTCCCTAATCCATTCTATATGGGAATTCTGAAGCTGTCATGGCCAGCAGTGTTCCCTTGAGGACACAGGAGCATCTGTGAGCGTCCTTCATCAGAACGCTGCTTCCCAGCAAATAGGCAGCAACCTAGGCAGTTCACAGGTAATTAAAGATTTCCTTCTGCTCCCACAATACCTCTCTCTACAGGTGCCCAGGTAGCCATGTCAGCACTGCTTCCAATGCTGCAGTTCTTGCCAAGGTGGGAAAAAGTCTCGCCAGCATGGATGTCTCTTTGCATTAATTTTTCAAAAAGTGGCCTGATGCTTTCCATTTCACTATAGCCCCTTCTCTTTGATAACTTTTTAAATGGCCTCCCAGGGCAAAAAGTTGAAGGACATAAAGTACTATCCACTAATGCCACCTTACAGCATCCTTGGGGAGTAATCCTGAATTAGTACCCTGCACCTCAATCCTTCCCAACCTCATGGTAAGACCCCACTCTACCCCCAAGAGCAGTCAACACCAAGAGAGACTTCCCACAGCCTTGTCCTCCAGTTTCTTCATCCATTTTGGTCCTAACCATTGGTCCCCAATTTTTCTCCACTGTTCCTCCCAGAAGGGCCATAATATTCCATTCTTATGACCTACAATTCTTACCACATGTATATAGAGTCAGCCTCCCCAGGGGACACTTACTGTAAATAGATAGGCTAGATACATGGAAAGGGTCTTAAAATAAGTTATTAATACAAATAAAATAAGATAAATCAGAATAAAGAAAAATGGGTGGATTAATAGAATAACTCTGCCAGGTTGAAACACACCCATACAGCCCTTTCTCCAATAAAAACAACTAAAAACAGAACAGTTACTGTCCCGTGTTTGTTTGAAGGTGACAAAGCTAGGATCCTTGACAGGGAATGCACGTGAAGGACCAAAAGAGAAGGTAAGAAACCCATTGAACAATCCTGGCTGGAGCACGGTGGGCAGGGAACCTTCAGATCCCATCACCGGGTCCACCTGAGGCCGAGGGCACATTATCGTGTGTGTGTGTGACAGAATGGAACACTCTAGAAGCTACCTGAATGGAGGCGTGGGCAGGCAGTGGCAGGAGTCAGACCACTAAGGGCAATAACAGATGCTCAAGTGACAAAGGACGGGGGTCCAACTACACTGTAAGGAGATAGCCTTTTGTTTAACTGATGGGATGTACGCAGTTGCTCAGGACGGTGGAGGGGAGGCTGAGTCTGCAGGGAGGAGCCACGGAGGAGAGGCAGCTTTATAAACAGAGGGACAGGGGCTTCCCTGGTGGTGCAGTGGCTAATACACCACGCTCCCAGTGCAGGGGGTGCAGGTCCGATGCCTGGTCGGAGAACAAGATCCCACATGCATGGTGCAACTGAGAGTTTGCATGCCACAACTAAGACCCAGTGCAACCAAATAAATAAATATTATTAAAAATAATAATAAAAAATAAGTAAACAGAGGAACAAAGGTAAGAATTACAGCAGGCCTCTCATCAGAGAGCATGCCAGCCAGAAGAGAAAAGAGTGACATGTTTTAAATGCTGAAAGGAAAAACAAACAAACAAACAAACAAAAGAAATCTGTCATCCCAGAAATCTATACACAGTGAAATAGTTTTCAAAAATGAAGGAGAAATTTAAATTTTTCAGACAAAAAAAAGCTGAAAGAATAAAATATCAGTATTTCCCACTTATAAGAAATGTTAAAGCAGGTTTAAAGAGCAGAAAGAATATAACACCAAACAGAAATTGGGATCTACACAAAAAGATTAAGATCTCCAGAACAAGCTAAAATTGAAGTAAATATGAGAGGGTTTTTTTTTAATCATTATAAAAGATAACTGACTAAGTCAAAAACAGTGGTAAAGTATTGTGGGTTTATAGAATAAAGTGAAACAAATGATAATAGCCTAAAAGTTGGAAGGAAAGAATTGGGATTGTACTATTGTAAGGTTCTTACAGTCTAGATGAAGAGGTATAATATTCCTTAGAGATAGGCTGTGATTAACTGCATATGTATATTTTAAATCCTAGGGAAATCTAAAATTATGATTAAATATGTACCATTTAAACCCAAGGGCAACATGAACATTTTTAAGGTGTAAATAATGATGCCATAGTGGAGACAGAAAAACAAATGATAACAAATTCTCAATCCAAAAGCAGACAGAAAAAGAGGAAAAATTGAACAAATAACAGATAAATAGAAAACAACTAGCAAGATGTTAGATCTTGATTCATGTGAGGGGTCTAAACAACCAGATTTAAAGACAGAGATTGTCATATAGGATAAAATAGCAAGATCTAATTATATGCTGTCTACAAGAAATCCATTTTCAACAAAAAGATATAAATAGGTTAAAGGAAAAAGGATGGTAAAAGGTACACCATGCAAACACTAATCAAAACAAATATAGTGGCTGCATTAATACCAGGCAAAGTAAATTTCAATACAATAAATATTACCAAGTATAAAGAGGATGTTACTTAAAGATAAAAGGATCAATTCACCAAGAAGACATAATAATCCTAAATTTTTAAGCTCCTAACAAATATCAATACATAAGAGCTTCGAAATGCATGACAAAAAACTGATAGAACTGAAAGGAGAAAGAGGTAAATCCACAATTATAGTTGGAGGTTATAATTAAGTTATAAAAAAGCAGGTAGAAAATTATTAAGAATATAAAAGACCTAAGCATCACCATCAATGAACTTGACCTAGTGGAATGTATAGAACGTTCCACCCAGCAACGGCAGAATTCACTTTTTTTTCAAGTGTTTGTGAAACATTCACCAAGTCAGACCATCTGTGGGGGACAGAAAGCAAATCTCAACAAATTTTAAAGACTTGAAATTATACAAAGGATGCTCTCTGACTAAAATGGAGTTAAATTGGAAACTAATAACAAAAAGATACCTGGAAAATCCCCAAATATTTGATAATTTAATGTCTGATACAAGTATTACTAGATTGTTGCTGTTTGGTGTGAGATACAACTCTCTTCCCAGCTGCCTCACAAAAATCCTTGGTAAAAACAGTGTGGCTTACTAATGCTTTAGCCCAGGGGGTGGCAAACTAGGGTCCACAGGACAAACCTGGCCTTTGGCCAGTTTCTGTCTGGCCTGAAAGCTAAGAATGGCTTTTACAATTTTAAAGATTGTGAAGATGAAGGAGGAGGATGGGGGAGAGGAGGAAAAGCAGTAGCCACCTGAAACAGCCTAAAACACTTGCAAAGCCCTCCTTTAATAAAATGAGTTGGGGGACTTCCCTGGTGGTCAAGAATCCACCTTCCAATGCAGGGGACATGGGTTCGATCCTTGGTTGGGCAACTAAGCCCACGCGCCACAACTACTGAGCCTGCACACTCTGGAGCCTGCACGCCACAACTAGAGAGAAGTCCACACACCGCAAGGAACCTCGCACCACAACGAAAGATCCCGCATGCCGCAACAAAGATGCAATGCAGCCAAATAATAAAAAAATAATAAAATAAAAATGAGTTGGAACATGTTTCTTCCTCCATTTTCTGAAAAAGTTTGTGACATATTGTTTCTGTTTTTTGTTTTCAGTAAATGTTCACCAGGGAAGCCTGGTGTTTTGGAATTTCCTTTGGGGAAGGGTTTCTAATTATACATGCAATTTCTTTAATAGCTATAGAGCTATTCAGATTTTTTTATTTCTTCTTTTGTCAGCTTTGGTAATTCACCCGTTTGTGTTAATCAGCATTTCCTTCTGGTATCATTTTCCTTCAATTTGAAGGATTTCCTTTAACATTTCATGTAGTGCATTTTGCCAGTGTTAAGTTGCTTCAGCTTCTGTTTTTTTGAAAATGCCTTTATTTCACTTTCATTTTGAAGGATATCTTTTGCTGTGTATAGAATTCTATGTTGACATTCTTTTCTTCTAGACTTTTTAAACTATCATTCTCCTGTCTTCTGGGTTTTGTAGTTTCTGAGGGGAATTCACTGTTTATTCTTACCTTTGTTCTCTGTAATGTGTCCTTTTCTTCTGGCTACTTTTATGATTTTTCGATTCATTATTAGTCTAACAATTTGATATGCAGTGTCTTGGTGTGGTTTTCTTTATACTTATCCAGTTTGGGGTTTGTTGAGATTCTTGGATATTTGAATTTATAACTTTATGTAGTTTGGAAAGTTTTTAGACATTATTTTTTTTCCAGTTTTGCTGTATTCCGTCTTTCCTCTCTTTCTGGAACTCTGATTACATGTTTATTGGACAGCTGATATTGTCACACGTGTCACTGAGTCTCTAAGGAGCTCCAGTCTGGATAGTTGCTATGTTTGTACATTCATAGATATTTTCTTCTACTATGTCTAATCAATGTGCTATTGAGCCCATTCAGTGCATTTTTCACTCTGGATATTGTTTTGTTTTTTGTTTTTTGTTTTTTGTTTTTGTTTTTGTTTTTTTGCGGTACGTGGGCCTCTCGCTGTTGTGGCCTCTCCCGTTGCGGAGCACAGGCTCCGGATGCACAGGCTCAGCGGCCATGGCTCATGGCTCATGGGTCCAGCCGCTCTGCGGCATGTGGGATCTTCCCGGACCGGGGCACAAACCCATGTCCCCTGAATCGGCAGGCGGACTCTCAACCACGGCGCCACCAGGGAAGCCCTGGATATTGTATTTTTTAGTTCTAGAAAAATATAATACTCTGGTTCTTTTTTTGATTTTATATTTCTCTTCTCATTATGTTCGTGTTTCCTTTAAATGCCTGAACATCTTTATAATAGCCCTTATAAAGTCCTTGTATGATAATTCAATAATCTCTGCCATTTATGGTTCTGGTTTTTATGATTGATTTTCTCCTGGCTATGGGTCATCTTTTCCTACATCTTAGTATGCCTAATAATTTTGGATTGGATGCTGCTGGACATTGTAAATGTTACATTGTTGGGTGTCTGAATTTTGTTGTCTTTCTTTGAAGAATGTTGAGATGGGGCCGGGGAGGTCAGATAGTTGAGTTACTTATAGATATGCTAAATGCTTTCTAGTCTTGTATTTGTGCTTGTTAGGGTGGGTCTAAAGCAGTGGTTCTAAATCAGATACAACTTTCCCCAACCCCCAACCCAGGATATCGGCAGTGTCTGAAAACATTTTTGTTTGCTACAACCCAGAGTGTGTCACTGTCATCTAATGATTAGAGATCAGGAATGCTGTTCAGTATCCTGCAATGCACAAGAAAGCCCCCCAAAACAAAAAATTATCCTCCCCCCAAAATATCAACAGTACCAAAGATGAAAAACCCCTTCTAGAGTACTTATAACCTGGGACCAGTGTTACCCTACTGTTGGGATAGCTACATATTCAAGAATGTTTCTCCACTCTCCAGTCTGGCTAGTTGGAACTCTAACATCTCCCGACCTGATGTTAGCTCTGGAATTGTTCAGCTTACAGCTTCCTGGTAATTATAGGAAGAGCCTGGTTGGAGTCTTACCCTACACACGCATGGTTTAATATTTAGCCAAAACTCAACCGAACCCACGCAAATTGCTGGAGCTCTTTCTCTGCATAGCTTCCTCCTTTCCAGTATTCTGTGCCACAAATTCCAGTGGCCTGAGGCTTCCTGACCTCTAATAGCTGACATTTCAACTAAATGAGACCTCCAGGCTCTGTTGCGGTTGCCCCTTCTCTGTGCTTGGTCTGTAAAGAGGCTCCGGGCAGAAAGCCTGGGTGATCAAAGGGTTTTCCGTGTGTCTCTCCCATTTCTGCAGGTCTTGCAAGAGAAGGCACTAACTCCCTTTGCTTCTGACTCTCTTTTCAAAGATGTTGGCATAGTAAAGAACCTTGAAAGATAGACAGTGTTTCCCCCTGGAGCAAAGAGCAGGTTTGTGTACCGTCCAGTGTTACGAAGGTGCAGTAGGTTTACTCCCCACTGAAAATGATCCTGGTTCCTTAAGCTCAGGGTCCCTCTTCTGTAATGCAACCCACTACATGTGCATGTGTCACCTGGACCTCTTCACATCGCCCCACGGGAATTGGGACTTGAGGAAGCAGTGCAAATGCTGATACTCTAGCCACTGCTATTGCTTTGAGTAATAACATCCTTTGTCTCTGTCCTGGGAGTCTTGTGTCTTCTGCCAGCATCCATGAGACAGTATGAAGCTAACTTATTAACTTGTAAGGAGGGTAAATTCTCAGATTCCTTCACAGTTCTTGACACACCTGTCATATACTAGGCACTATGCTGGGCTCCGAATACAGGAAGTGAACCACACCAGAAAGGGCATAAACTGCCCTTCTGCAGTCTTCAGTCTAGTGGGGGAGACAAAGACAGACAAATATATAGTTTTTAAATGGCAGCACTTATTAAGAAAGAAATAAGGAAATTACAACAAGAGAATGACAAGGGGGAAAGTAGACTGGATTATAGGAGGTCAGTAGCGGGAGCAAGGAGATAAACTGGGAAGTTATTGAAAGTGTCTAAGCAAGAAATGATGGAGGCTTGGGCTAGGGTGTGACCGTGAAAAGAATATTGGAAATACTGGGAATCAAGGCTGGATGATAAAGCGGGGCCAGATCATGAATGCTCTCCCACAGGACCCTTGTAGATGCTGCTACTTCTACTTGGAAAACTCTTTTCCTTGCTCATCCTATGTCTGCTTTTTCTTGTCCTTCAGGCTCAGTTTTTAAAATACTAGGTTAAGAAAAAAAAAAATACTAGGTTAAGGAAGTTAGAGAAAGGGAGATATTCATGAATCTTGAGTTAGGATTATGTCCTAACAAAAAAATATGACTTGCAGTGGCTTAAACAAACAGAGGTTTATTTCTCTCATATAAAAAAGGAATCTAGAAGCAGTAGCATTTGTTTAGCTGCTCGGTGAGGTCAGGAACAACACCTTGGTCTTTCCTTCATGGTTGCAAAATGGCTGCTGCAGCTCCTTTGTAACCACATTCAAGGCAGTATGGAAGGAGAACAGGTGGCACCAGCCAAGACTGTCTTTTTTAACAGGCCATGACAAACTTTCCCAGAAAGAAACCACTTCTATTTATTTTTCACTGGTTATAACTGTGAGTCCCCTCCCTTTAGAAAATAGTGTTTAGCTTTTTTCAGACTTTATCATGCAAGAACTTCTGGAATTCTTGAGCTAAGGAATAATATCATCAAAGAGGTGCTTTAGGAAGGTACAGGCTGAGGGCAATGGAAAAGTAGAAAGGGAAAAACTAGGAACAGAGATGAGTTAAGAGGCTATTGCTGTCAGTCAGTGGGAAGAAGGTCTGGATCAGAATAAAAACAGAAATAAGAAAGTGCTTAACTTAAGAGATGTGTCTCCTCACAGCTTTAGTCATAGATATGGATGTTTCTATGCTTTCATGTAAATGTGTATCATTTTTGCAAGGAGAGAGAAATTTATGTAGATAGATGTGCATTTCTGTGCATTATCTTTGTTTTTCTCTGTGTCTGTCACTGTATCATTTATTCATTCATTCAGCAAATACTTACTGAGCCCCAACTTTGTTCAAGGCAATGTGCCAGGTACTATGGGGGAACACGGACATGAATCAAACACAAATCCTACCCTCGAGGAGCTTACAGACTAGAAAGGGAGAAAACACATATCCTCAAATAGCTAAAATGCAAATTAGTAAAATGATAAATATCATAAAGTTATGAAAGTTCAGAAGAGGAAGTCATTATCTTAGCTGGAGAGATAAGGGAGAAGATGGCATTTGAATTTGGTTTTAACGAATTAATAGGATGATGGAGTTACCATATGATCTAGCAATCCCACCCCCGGGCATATAGCCAGAGAAATATATATACACACACAATGGAATATTACTCATCCATAAAAAGAAATGAAAGAATGTCATTTGCAGCACCATGGATGGACCTAGAGATTATCATACTAAGTGAAGTAAATCAGAAAGAAAAAGGCAAATATCGTATGATATCACTTATATGTGGAATCTAAAAAAATGATACAAATGAACTTATTTACAAAACAGAAATAGACTCACAGAAATAGAAAACAAACTTAAGGTTACCAAAGTGGAATGGGGGAGAGGGATAAATTTGCAATTCAGGGTTAATAGATACAGACTACTATATATAAAATAAATAAACAACAAGGACCTACTGTATAGCACAGGGAACTATATTCAATATCTTGTAATAATCTATGATGGAAAAGAATCTGAAAAGGAATAGATATATATGTATAACCGAATCATTTCGCTGTACACCTGAAACGTTATAAATCAACTATAGTTCAATAAAAAATATTTTAAAAAAGAAAGAATAGGATGGAGGGAAGGAATGTGGGCAGGGAGCAAGTGACTGTGGAGCATTCTTACTTTACTGGCTAGAAAAGGTGGTGAAAAATAAGCCTGAAAGAAAACTGATCTAAAGAATTTGGTGGGGTTTTTTTATACACTAGCAAATATTTATTGGACTCCTACCAAAGATACGGTACTGTGCTAGATCTTGAATTTCTGTATGTGATTATATGTCTGTGTTTTCATGTATGTGTGCCTGTTTGCGAACATGCGTATGTTTCACAGTGTGTACATACTTTTGTGTGTCTCCCTGTTCTAATAGTCAATTTCTTTGTGTGTACATTTTTACACGTAACTGTCCATGTGTTTACATACGGCCAGCAGGTGGCGCCACAAAATCATAACTAGCAAGGACAATTCTGCCTGTTCCAGCCAAGTAGCCATCTCAGACCCTATGAGGCCATGGAGAGATCCTGAGGCCCTTGTAGGGGCTGGGGATTCGTTTAGCTGTTTCCATCATTAGCATTGTTCACCACTGTATTCCCATGCCTGGCACAAAACCTGGCAAATTGAAATCCTCCTTAAATGTGTATTCATTAAATGCTAACATGCCCCATGGGAGAAGTGGGAGATGGGGGGGAGCCAGGGAAAGAAGTACAGAGAAGGTGGCCCCCCAGTAAAGACCCCACAGGAAGTAGGATTTCAGTCACACTCATAGAAGTCATAGAAGATCCGGAGGGGGATGTGTGACAAAACAGTAAACTCAGCCATCGCTGTCACCCATGGGGCTTCCCCTCCTTATAATGTGGCATCTGATCCTGATCCTTTCCTTCGGCTTGTATTTAGTGCCTAGTAAGTACTAAGACCTGTGGGAAACACCACCTCTGCTCTCTAGGAGCTTACAATCCAGGAAGAGAAATCAAGTTTATTTTTTAAAAATTTATTATATGCATGATCTGGATTTGGATCCTGGCCTAGAAAGGAAAAGGAGACATTGGACAGTGGGTAAAATTTGAATGGGATCTGGAAATCTGAATGGGTTGCACACAGGTTATAGAACAGTGTACTTGCTTTTGAAGAAATATACTCAGTGAAATATTTAGGGGTGGAATGGCATCATGTCTGCAACTTGCTGTCAGATTGAACAGAAAAGGAATAACGATAATGGCCGGGAAGGAAGGAAATGGTAAATGTTAATGATTGTAGAATCTGATTTAAGGAGCTAAGAAAGTTGTTTATACTCTTCTTGCAACTTTTCTTTAAGTTTGAAATTATTTCAAAATAAATTTTGTTTTAAAATTTTTAAATAATAATAATAATTACAACCCATAAACCCTCTCTGCCTATTGCTGAGAAAGTTCCTTCCCGCCCCACGTGAGAAGTGCTCTGTTAGGGACAGAGTAACAGAGCTGGAAGAGGGTCCAGCTGGGTCTATTCAGAGACCTTCTGGATCCTGGAACTTCCTCCCCAACCCCTTCCCACCCTGGCTGCCTCAGGAGACTGGCTCTCTCTCTCCCCTATCTGGGCTACCCCAAGGTCTCACCCTTTTCAGAGCCCACATCTGTGATTTCTCCCACTCATGCTCTCCATGCTGGCGCAGGTACCCCACTCCCCCATCAGCCTGTTTAGGAGAGGAAGGTCTCTGATTGCCCACAGGGACTACCACCCTGGTCGTTCCACACAAGAACACAGGTACCACCTTTACTTTGCTCCCATAGGAGAACTGAGGCTCAGAGTTTTGCAGCAAAAACCTTGAACCGACAAAGATCTACTCAGTGGGACCCATTTCAGGTCAGCTGCACATAGCAGGGGCCTGGACTATAAAACACTTTAACGGTCTGGCTGAGTTATCACAGATGGGTCTGGCTGCTTCCCCATCTCTCCGCCCTCCTCCCCATTGCCTCACTCCTTTCTCTGAGCTGCCAGCAGCACGTGGTGCTGCATTTGTCAGGCCATTGCCAGTCAAGGCCGCCTCATGGCCCTCTGAGGAATCCCACATACCTCAGCCTGGCACTCGGGACCGTCTGCAAAGTGGACCCAGTTCCTGCTCCAGCTGTTTCTCCCATTATTCCTTTGCACCCGCTTTTGCCCTACATTCTTAGTGTCCTGGATGTGCTCACACTTTCCCTACCCCGCACCTATGCTGATGCACTTCCTCTGCCCTGGAAGGGCCTCCTTCCCCATCTCCACCTGGCAAAGGCCCATCTACCTCTCAAGGCCCACTTCAAATGTGACCTCTTCCTAAGGCCTTTCATATTCCACCCCAACCTGATCTGGCCTCTTTCTCCTCTCTTGGCAATTATTTTCAGCTTCATTACTTTAATGCTTTATTTTTGGAATGCCAATTCCTTCTATTCAACTCTAAGCTCTGCAAGGGAGAAATCTGTCTCTTATCCACTCAGCACCTAGCAACCTGTGGGACATGCCGTAGGTGTTCAATAAATGCATAGGAGGTAATATGGCTAAGTGTGTTTGCTGTACTTCACCATGAAGCACAGGTCCACAGAACCGTGAACTCTGAGGGACACAGAATGCGGGCGCTCTTTCCAGGAGGAGATGGAAATTACAGCTACACTGAGCTCCCGTTAGGTGCCCTCTGGCCCCGACCCCATCCCCATCTGGTTCCCGGCTTCCTCAATCCTCAAGGACACACTTTAAAAATATCTCCCCGCCTTGCCTCCCTCCTCTCTGCTATGCCTTTCTCCTTTCCCTTCCTTTCTCTCCCCTAAAACCCTCGGGCTCCTACCCACAGAACACTGGGGAGAAAACAGAAGAGCTGAGGGATTCCCCACCAGCTTCTGAGCACTGAGATGAGGAAGTGATTATCAGAGGCCACTGTCTTGGTCAGTTCCTGTTTCTGGAGCGAAGATGCCAAAATCTGTTCCTTTTTCTTGTGAAAAATGTACGAGTTTTGATTTCCAAAATTCCCAGAAGCAAGACTGTCACTGTGAGCCGTCTGTGTTTCTGTCTGCCTGCATCTGTATGGAAGGCCCGCCAAGGCCTCCTGGGCCTGCTCCTCGTGGGCCAGCGTCCAGGGGCGGTCTTGACAATGACACCTCACTCCCTGCCCCTCCCCCTCCCCACCCCCCCCCCACCCCCGCCACTTGACCTGGCCGAGGAGAGACAAGTGCATTAGGACAGGCCTGCCTCTGGCCTCCTAATGCTTCCTGGGGCCTTGCAGGAGAAGTCCCCTCCCCAAGTTTGGTCTGGCTGCTCAGAAGCCCCTAGAGAGGGTAGAAATTTAAGCTGATAACCTGGACTCAGATGTGGATTAATTTGGGAAACCCTGTCCCTGCCCTGCTCCCAGGCTTGAAACCATGGTGGGGGGGTGTGCAGACACAGCCATGCCATCCCCGCCCCCAGCCTTGGCCCGGGGCCCCACCTTCTGCGCCCCAGTCCCATCTGGAATGGGAGGAGAGCCCCACTTCATGTGGAATCAGACCCTCCTGAGCCCTCTGTGGAGAAAGGAAGAGGGCCAGCCAGGGAAGTATTGGAGGTGGAGCCGGGGAAGGGTGGGATATGCAAAAAGGCACTCAGAGCCTAAAGGC
This sequence comes from Mesoplodon densirostris, assembly GCF_025265405.1. Taxonomy (NCBI): domain Eukaryota; kingdom Metazoa; phylum Chordata; class Mammalia; order Artiodactyla; family Ziphiidae; genus Mesoplodon; species Mesoplodon densirostris. The sequence continues at coordinate 34,435,481 of NC_082674.1, forward strand.
GGGGTAAAAGAGTGAGTATGGACCTTGAGATTAAGATTAACCTCAAGGGGCTTCCGTGGTGGCGCAGTGGTTGGGAGTCCGCCTGCTGATGCGGGGAACGCGGGTTCGTGCCCCCCGCCGCGGAGCGGCTGGGCCTGCGCGCCGTGGCCGCTGGGCCTGCGCGTCCGGAGCCTGTGCTCCGCGATGGGAGGGGCCACGGCAGTGGGAGGCCCGCGTACCGCAAACAAACAAACAAAGAAAGATTAAGCTCAAGGTGAGATGGTCAAAGTCGTCTTGGTGCCAGGCCCTCTGGGCTGTGCTTGCCTTGGGTTGGTAGGTGAGAGAGAGTAGGACAGGCCTAGGTAGCAGGTTATTTGCCTAAGCAGGAAGCAAAGATGAACGCTTTCTAGCAGGATCTACATTTGGCCTGCTTTATCCTTTGGTCTCTGCTTCTGTTTGTACTGTGCCTACCCAACCAATTCTCATGCATTCATTTAACAAACATTTAGAACATTTGCAGATATCAGTGGCCAGGGCTTTCCAAAAGCGTAGGCTGGGACTTGCAGAGTCCTCACTGCCTGGAGCTTCAGCGTCGCGCTCAGCTAGGCCCCTCGCAGGCTGTGCGCTTTGTGCACCATCCCGGTTGCTGGGGCCTGAGGCCTGATCAGCAGGGGATTGAGTAGGGGTGCAGGACTTCTCCCCAGATGGCCGGCCCAGACAATTTGAGCCCGAGACAGGTTAAGGGGGCAGGAGACTGGGCAGGGCCGGGGAGTCTCTGCGGGGGCCGACTCTGTGCCCTTTCACGTGCCCTGGGAGCGCAGATGCTGGGAGTGAGTGGGGGCGGCCCTCCCAGGGAAGGGGTCCCCCTCGGTGCCCGGGGCTGGGAGCCGGGGCAGCCCTCGCCAGCACCGCGCCCTCCCCGAGGCCCGAGGGAGGCGCCGCGGGAGGAATTCCAGCCATTTCCTCTGCGCCGCGCGGTATGTGGCCTGCTCGCTGCCCGACCGCAGCGCGGCCCGGAGGTGGGGGCCGGCGGCGCGGGCCAGTCACCAGCCGCGTCTGGCAGCTGCCCCGGCCTCGCCGTCCCGCTCCAGATTCCCGGCTGGCCGCCCCTCGTCCCGGGCGACCAAACCGGCCCTGGAGCGGCCCCGGGCCGGCGCGGCGCTGCCGGGACCCCGGCTCCTCCCCGCGCGGCCGCAACCGGCGGAATCGCTCCCGCCCCACGCCCGCCTGCCTGCCTCCTCGGTCCCCGCCGCGCACCCTAACCCGCGGGTCCCCTGAATCTCAGTTTGAAACTGAAGGTGGCCTTTTCTACGTCACCTTGGGGCACGTCCCTTAGCCTTTCTAAGCGTCAGTTTCTCCACCTGTGAAATGGGCACCCTGACAATAGTGCTACCTCACTTGTGCCACCTGAGGTTAAATGAGAAAGGGAACGTGCTGGAGCAATGCCAACGATGTTTTCGTTTCTCTAGGTATCGCTCGCTGCTGTCCTCAGCTCTGCTGGATCTTCCGCCCACCCCGCCCAGGGCCTCTTCTCCATACTAATTCGCGGTGGAGCAGTCGGGGCGGCTTTACAGGTAGGCACTGCAGACGGCCGCCTCAAGGACCGGCGGTAGACTCTTCCTCGGGATTATCTGCCCGCTAGGTTCTTGAAAAACCTAAGGGGCAGTTATTTCATTTTTTAAATGATGTCATCACCGTCTGACATCAACCAGGCACGTAGCGATTAGGGGGAGTTGAGGGTGCGGACTGGGATGGTAGGTCCGCAGACGTGGACTCTACATGCCGGTCTCAACAGACGCTGGGCCACCACGTGCTCTCTGGGCTCCTCTTTCAAAGTGCAGATCCTCCACCCCCAGCCCCCGGGAGAACGAACATTCTTTCAGCTTTAACTGTGCGCTAGAGCAACGAGAAAGGGAAAGCCAGAGCCCCTAGGCGACTGGGAGGGTGGGATCCACTTCCCCTGCCGCCCACCCCCGCCCACGGCTGCGGTAAATGTGACACTGAGCGGAGTTGGAAAGCCCCGGGTTTCACCGGGCCTAACCGCCGACTGCTTTGCAGACGCAGCACCGAGGAGCCGCTCTGCCGCGGTGTTCCCCCAGATGGCTCCTTGTTTTGATTTTGAAACTTCCATTCCAGCCAGAGCCCCAAGGCCAAGAATCAGCCCTTGCAGCAAGACGTGCTCCCCTCGTTGCCCCCCACCACACGCTACAGCCACAGACCGCATAAATCCAGGTGGAGACAGGTCCAGAAACACAGGTGCTATAAATATCCCAGTCCGGCGAGCGGGGAGACACAGCTCCCGGGCAGCCCCTCCCCACCCACCCTCCTCTGAGCCCAGCACTTCCGGCCATCGCTGCGCTGCAGGCTGCTCTCCGAGTTGGGAGGGGCGGGCTCCATCCGTAGCAGAGGCCTGGCTTCCTTTTCCTCGCCCGAGACCCCCTGACTGCCTAACCTGAGGGTTTTCTCTCCACTCAGGATACACCTCCCGAACTCCCAATCGCAGACCGTTTCCTCCCTCCCCTGGTATTTTTTAAAGGCTGTGGCCAGTCTTCCTGAAATGCTGACTTCTCTTTCAAGATGGATGGGGGATGCTGCCTTAGGTTAGAAGGCAACGAACAAAATCACATTTTTAAATGTAAAATTTGATTCTAAATTTTTGATGGCGCTTTTCGTTTTGGTGGAGGTGGGGACGGACGACGGTGGGGAACAGGCTGCAGGCAGAGTAAATCTAAAAGAGGGAAAAAAAGAAGCTGGGAGTACACACATGTGAAGAGGGGATATCGCTCTGCTGGAAAAGAGACTTGCTGTCCCAGCAGGCTGGTTCCCAGGAGCTTGGTGCGGCTTTCTGAGCCAGTCTCCTGAGCCTGGGACTTGATGGGGTGCAGCTCCCTGAGAAGGAGCCTGTTGGACACAATAAGACTGCACTGGGAAAAAGGTTAATGAAGTTCCACCACTTGGGCTAAGGGATTCAGACACAAAAATTATCCCCAGGAAACTCGGACATCTGATAGCTCCAGGAGAGGGTGGCAAAGAGCAAGGCAGGTTTGGAGATAATGAGTGAAACAGATCTGAACCACCAGTTTTCAAATGTGTCTGTAAAAATAAGCTTTAACTAAATGCTAAATAAAGCCCTGGTTTAAAAAAATGAAGTCACACTCCTCTTCCAATGTGGGCACTTACTCTCGAGTTGCTGTGCTAAGGAAGCACTTGGTCAGCTCATCCTGCTGAATCCTACTTAGAATGTACTATTAATTCCCCATTTTACAGATGAGAAAACTGAGGCCAGAGAGGCTAATTAACTAGTAGAGAAGAGTTTCGAACTCAGGGATCTGACTCCAGTGGTTACCTGTGGAACCTCTGCTGTAGGGTAATCAGCTCTGATGGTCTCTCTGACCAGAGATTGGCATGACTCCACTTCAGCCTTCAGCTGTCTTTAACAGTGAGGAAGACATTGCTGTAACACCTGCCTGCCTCTAGTAGACCCAAGTGATTGCAGCCTCATTGAACTTGATGGCATTCCTGAGGGGACCGGGCAACCTACCCTAAGACCCCAGCGTATAGAGGAACAGACTCTCCGTAAGAGGAGGACTCTGAATGGACTGGATGCAGTCACCGAGGTCAGCCCTTCCTGTGTGATTTCAGGACCACAGGGAGCCCCAAGTGGCCGCCTTACTAAAAATCAACCATAAAAGAACCATTGTGCTTAACACAGAACCAGATGTGTGCTTAAATTTACACAGGTCACTGCTATCTCACCTTGGGCCATGGGCCAAGGCGACCCAAAGATATATTTTGTCTGGCTTTCCTAGCATTTTTTAAAAGTTGAGTTAATTACCAAACGTTTAAAATTGGAAGATTGTGCAGAAATATCTGGATTTTTTTAGCTTCTCCCCCCCGCCCCCAATATTTAAGATCTGTCCACACTGGTCCACCCCGGTCCCAGCCATCCCATCCCGTTTTTTATTTCCACCCTCCTGCTTGGCCCATTGACATTTAAATTTGCGGACCCCCATCTTCCTCACTAAAATGCAGTTATTCACTAAAGAGGTAACTGTTGAGTCTGACTAGTCACACTCCGGTTTGGCTATCTTTTCTGGAGAGCTGGTTAAGGTAGAATAGTTGAGGTAAGTTAAAGTGAGGGTAGGAGAGAAAGTGGGGTTCCCCCAAACAAAGCGTCAGGCCATACTAGAACAGAGCAGATTACTGAGTTCCCAGAAGACCACAAGATGAGAAATTGGTGTTCGAACAGCTGACATGGATGTCAGAACATCACCTGTTTCCCAGGAGCTCATCCTTTAACTTAGCAAACACCACTCTTTTATTAGCACCCTGGGCTGCCTTTCCCAAACCTGCTTCTGGAAGTGCCGTGGAGAATGTCCAGAAGCAAACCCTGGAGGTGATTAGAGGGCTGCCGACTCAAGCTATGAGGGAGCCCAAAGGAATGGGGCTGAGCTTTCAACCGGGACAGAGCTGAGCCCAGAGGAGGAGCTGAATGAAGACGAGGGGTTTGAGCAGCCAGGAACTGAAGCACGATCTCATTCACCAAGATGGTGAGCAGCTGCGTTCTCTGAAATGTGGACCACACGAGGGAAAACCATCTTCCCCGAACTTGGAAGCTTTTCTGCCAAAGCAGTTTATTGTGCACGCAGAGAGGTGAAAAGGTTTTGTATGGAGACGTAAGAAGGGATGAGATGGGCTTTGACGGACTGTCTGATAGACCTTGGGGCAACCTCAGCCTTCCCCAAATGCGCATCTGGGAGAGTTTCAGCCCTGTGAATATTTGAACTCAGACCTTTTTGGCAGTAGTCCATGGGACAAGTGTGTCAACAGAGGCCCAGATGTGTACTCTGGGGTGTGGAGGGCGTGAAAGTGATGAAGTACTTTTAGGGCTTTTAGAGAAACAGGAAATACAGTTATCAGAGACAGGAAAATCTATTCAACTTCTTTCAAAACCAGTGGATAACATGGCCATCAGAATGGTCACAAGTGCTAGGTGAAGCCTTTGGAAAGGAACAAATTAGCAGCAAAGGGGTAGGAGAGGCCCCTGCAGGGAGTCACCAGGCTGGGGCAGGGACACACTGTTCAGAGAGCCTCCTCTCCCCTCCTGCATCGTCAGGAGCCCCTGAAATCCCAGCACTCAGTCTTGCCGCCATCATCTGTGCATTGTGTCCTCGTTCCTGTTCATGTCAGTCCTAAAATCTCCCAGAGGCCCTGTTTTTCTCCTATTCTGTGGCCTCTCCCACCCTCCCCAAGTCCTGAAACTCTTCCTCCGTGGCCTCTGGAGTTCATAATCCGTGATTAGCAAACTCTCCTTTATCCTCAACCTATTGTCTGAGCATCCTCTTCACTTCTGTCCCTATGGGACACCCAGCTCTCCCCTGAGTTCACTGCTGCCCTCACAGCCTTCTCCAGCAGGGCCTGATTTTTTTTCTCTCACAGCCCCGGCCCCTAGACCTGGAGGTGAGATAGGTGTCCTCCTTACTGGTCATCGTCACCTTTAGAAGTATTCCCTTGCACACCACGCTGAATTTCGTGTTATCAAATTATACCAATCACTGCTGTCTTCTCCTGACCCCCAGGCGTTATTTTGCAAATATTCTAGGTCTTGGTTCACTGTCACTCTCACCAACACCGTCTTAACTCTTGGCGATTCAGTATAGAGTAGATGACCCTTCCAATACCCCAGCCTCTCAGTCTCTTGAATTTCTCTCCTCCAGTGATTTTCCCTCCCCTCAACCCATAGTTGTGATTACACACAACTGCAGTCCCTCCATGATCTCAATTTCGTGCATCCTCCTATCTTTCCAGCTCACCTCCTTGCTTGATCCCAGCCATCCTCTGACCCCACCAGAGCCTCCAATATGTTGATCCCACCACCCTTCACTGTGGCTCACCCCTTTGATGTTCTTACTCCCCTCCTGACCCGGTGTAAATTTCATGGCCATACCTAGCCAGAGAAATACACACAGCCCCACTGCTTGACCTCATTTGAAGTTCATGCTGATGAAACTTAAGTGGGCCCTTAATGCTGCCCGACAGTCATACTTATGTTTCCCTGATCCATTCACTCACCTAGGCTCCTGGATGACAGTTTTGTACCTTCTTTTCTCTTCTCAAACCCTTCATATTCCCTTCCCATTCTCACTCTCAGCTGAATTCTAAAAGAATCTAATTGGATTCTTTTTTCACTGGGAAAATAGAAGCAACAGGAGGAGAAATCTGCAGATTCCCACCATCACATTTATCCCCTGTCCAGCAGTTGCATCTTCACACTTTGCCTTTCCACCTACTATCAGAGGTGACCCATCCATCAAAAGCAAATTCCTCCACTTGCACAGGCAACCCACTCCCTCTCACCTACTCACGGACATTACTCAGCAATTCTTCCTCCACCAAATTATTACTCTCTGCTGGATTCTTTCCATCAGCACACAAACATGCTATTATTTCCCACATCTTAAAAAAAAAAAAAAAAAGCCTTTTAATGACTGTACTTCCCTTGGCAGCCTCTCTCCCATTTGTTTGCTCCCCTTTAGAGCAAATTCCTCAGAAGAATCGTCTGTACTTGCTATGTCCGGTTCCTCTCCTCCAGTCCTCTCTTAAACCAACCCCAAATCAGGCCTCTATCCCTCAGTGCTGCACAGAAATTATTCTGGTCCAAGTTACCATAGCTTACTAAATCCAGTGGTCACTTCTCAGTTCTCGTCTTATTGATTAATAACGTCTGATATAATCAACCATATCCTCCTCCTTGATACACATCCTTCCCTGGACTTCCAGAACACCTCACTCTCTTGGTTTTCCTCCTCTCTCACTGCTCCCACCTTCTTGGTCTCTTTTCCTGGCTCCGCCTCTTTTCCCTGACCTCTAAGTGTTGACATGCTCAGGGCTCAGACCTCAGTCCTACTCTTCCTTATCTACCTCTTTTGATGATCTCATCTAGATATGTGGTTTTAAATACAATCTATGCACCCATGACCCACATTTATATCTAGTCCAGACCTCTGCCCTGAACTCTAGACTCATATATCCGACTGTCTGCCCCACATCTCCAAACTCAAGATGTCCAAAACTGAACTCTTGAGATGCTCCCCAAACTTGATCTACCTGCAGTCTTTCCTATCACAGTTGATGGCAGCTCTATTCTTTCAGTGGCTCAGGCCAAAACACTGAGTTATCCTTGACTCTTGTCTTCCTCTCACATGCATATCAGATCTGACAGGAATTAACTCTACCAACAGAATGCATCTGGAATCCAACCACTTCTCACCTCCTTTATGGCTGCCGTCCTAGTCAAAGCCACCGTCATCTCTCACCTGGATTACTGCTGTGTCCTCCTATCAAAAGTCTCCCTGCTTCTACTCTGGCCTTCAACACAGAAGCCAGAGTGACCTTTTTTTTTTTTTTTTTTTTGGCTGCACCTTGGGACTTGTAGGATCTTAGTACCCCGACCAGGGATCAAACCCATGCCCCCTGCAATGGAAGTGCGGAGTCCTAACCTCTGGACCTCCAGGGAATTCCCACGAGTGATCCTTTTAAAATATACTTTAGATCACAGCACTCTCTAATCAAAATTTCAAAAGCCCCCTCTCCCCCTTTTCTTTTAGGGTTACTCTTTAATAGCTCCCCATTTCTCTCAGTGTAAAAACGGAAGTCTTTACAATGGCCAAAGAGTTCCTGCATTATCTGCCCACTCCTCCCGCCACTCACCTCCCTGGCTCCCTCTTTGGATTATTTTATTTTTTTTATTTATTTATTTATTTATTTATTTTTGGCCATGCCACGTGACTTGTGGGATCTTAGTTCCCTGACCAGGGATCGAACTCAGGCCCCCAGCAGTGGAAGCACAGAGTCCTAATCACTGCACCGCCAGGGAATTCCCTGTCTTCCTCTGTGGATACTCCCTTCCTCACTCATTCTGGGAGTCCAGCCTCCTTGATGCTATTCAAACACACTAGGCGTGTTCCCACAGTGAGGTCTCTGCTCTAGCTCTCCCCTCTACCTGGAAGCTTTTGCCCCAGAAATCTACTTGCTAACCTTCTCACTCCTTCAGTCTTTAGATTCTCACCTTTTCAATGAGACCCATAGGACCACCCTGTTTAATACTAAAACTTTCCCTTTCCCTACACTCTGACACTCTTGATCACCCTTAACCTGCACAACCTTGTTCTTTTTTGTCCCCATAGCATTTATTATCTCCTAACATACTATGTAATTTATATATTTATGTTTATTGCTTATTATCTATCTTCCCCTGACCCCACCCCCACAGGGATCTTTCTCTATGTTGTTCACAAATGTATCCTAAGTGCCTAGAACAGTGCCTGACACATGGTAGGGAAACAATATGTATTTTTTTGGAATGAACGAAAATAATCCAGGCAGAAAGGGACTTACTCCCTTGTCCATCAGAAATGTCTGGGCTAAGAGCAAAAGGCAAAATGGAACCTGAAAGAACAGTTGGAGCTGACCATAAACACACGATTCACGGGCAGTCAGGTCAGGTTGGAATGAACAAACTGTGTGCTCATAATCACTAGATAGATAGATAGATAGATAGATAGATAGATAGATAGATAGATAGATAGAATCTCCCACATGGTAGGTAATAAAGCAACTTTATTTACCACATATAGAGTAAATAAAAGCCTTGGCCAACGACACCGACTTATCCGATTCCCGTCATTGTCAGCTGCTTTTTAGCTGTTCTCCCAGCCCTAAGTGAGCCGGTTACAGTTGACCCTTGAACAACGTGGAGTTTGAACTGCTTGGGTCCACTTATACACGGATTTTTTTCAACAAATGTTCAGTCAGCGCTCCCTTTTCACGGGCTTGGCATTAGGGGATTCAACCAACCGTGGACAGCAGATTAAATTTTGATCTGGGGTTTGTTGAATCCGAGGACATGGAGGGTTGACTGTATTCAGTGGACTATGCCATGTCATATAAAGGATTGAGCATCCACGGATTTTGGTATTTGCAGGGACCCCTGGAATCAGTGCCCCGTGGATACCGAGGGACAACGGTACAGTTTGTCAGAGGCACCGCAGAGAGTAAAGGCAAAAGGACAGGATCCTACAAGTGAGGACTTTGAAAAAAAAACTCCTCTCTCTTCCCCTCTTCCCCTAAGTGCCTTCTCAGTAGAGGATAGTGCAGTAACAGATGTCTGGGGCAGTACCCAAGCCATTTCCTCAGAATTCTGCAATCATTGGATGCAGATGGTTAATAGTTCTGCTTGCCTGGCCCCCACATGTCCACTGTTAACAGAGGCCTTCTGGAGTCCATGCCTTCCTTTCCCATAGGGATTGCAGCTTCCAGGCTGACTGCCAATGTATTCCTTGTCGAAAGATGCCAGTGTTATGCGAGGAGCCTCTGCACTAAGGATAAACAAGTTAAATGAGGCTCCTAAGGCCCTCCAGACATTTAGTTAGAGACCCTGGGGTATCAGCCTTCTGGCTGCACCAGGGGCTTGAGGCCACAGTAGGGTCTGGGGCAGGAGGCTTTACCTGTCCTGAGGAGAAATAGAATCTCAGAGCCTTTACAGAGTTGAGGCTTCAGCTCACAACATGCCTAAATAACTGCAGACAAAACTTCCAGAGGGGTCTGAGCAGAAGCTCCAGAAGATCCCCCTTGACCAGACATGAAGACAAGACCCCAATTCCCAGGACAGACTCGAACCAAATTGCCTTTTTCCAAAACAGGGGCATCCTCAGCTACACCTTTCATCATAAGGAACGTATGTGCATTGATGGAGCTCACCTAGTGCCAAGAGAGCAGCAAAAGGCATTGAAATAAGGTAAGCCTATGTCCTTTCTCCATAGAAAACATTCATTCATAAGGAAGGCATTCATCTTTGACATGAATAGGGATGCCCTACGAGGTTCGGAGTAAGCCCAAAACACAGCAGAAGAAGCAGCACTCCTGTATAAAAATATAATTTAGGGAATTCCCTGGCAGTCCAGTGGTTAAGACTCGGCAGTTTCACTGCAGTGGGCCCAGGTTTGATCCCCGGTCAGGGAATTAAGATCCCACAAGCCACGCGGCACAGCCAAAAAAAAAAAAAAATGTATATATATATGTGTGTGTGTGTGTGTGTATATATATGTATTATATATAATATATATATAATACATGTATTATATATATGTATTATATTTTTTTTTAATCAGTTAAAATATTTACCCAGTCCCATGAGAAAAAGGTCAAAGGGCTTAAGTATATTCTCAACACTCAATCTAACTTGTCTTTCTTCCACTCACAGTTGCCCCTTTTTTGTTGTTTGTTTTTTGTTCTTTATTTGCGGTACGCGGGCCTCTCACTGTTGTGGCCTCTCCCGTTGCGGAGCACAGGCTCCGGACACGCAGGCTCAGCGACCATGGCTCACGGGCCCAGCCGCTCCGCGGCATGTGGGATCTTCCCGGACCGGGGCATGAACCCGTGTCCCCTGCATCGGCAGGCGGACTCTCAACCACTGCGCCACCAGGGAAGCCCGTTGCCCCTTTTTTGTTCCTCTTCACTCTTCCAAAACTCAGCTCACAATCCTCCCCCACCCTGTGTACATACGTCACACACACACACACACACACACACACATACACACACACACACACACACACACACACACGCTCTTGATGCCCTTCCTCTCTCCCTGCCTCCCTGGACCTTTTCTTTTCTGTATTTCCAATGTAACGATTCCTGGCTGCTCAGGCTCCTTCCAAGTCTTAGTTCTTCCTGGTTCTTACTCTGATCAGCACAGTAGCAGACCAGCTGAGCTGGAATCTTTCTTAGGCAGTAGTCAGGTAAAGCTGTACATATTCATGGGGAGATATTGTGTAATCCTATGCCTTTCCTCCACGTGTCTTTAAAGGATGTCATTTTAATACCCACATCCATCAGCACTTTCTTCTTAGGAGAAAAGAGAACAAAAGAGGAAAGACAGAGTGAGAGAAGTCAGAACATGTCTGGGGAAGGAAAGACATCCTTTGATCTGCTCCTTATACGTAGCTCAGATGCCTACACTGGACAGTGCCCAGATTATCAGTGGATTCTGGGACATTCCTATGTGAGCCTAATCAAAAAAGAAAGCTGAACACAACCAGCAAGAGGTTAAGGCACAAAGTCAAAACGGAGAGGATTCTGTAGCCCTCTGAACTTGACTTGAAGCATTCAGTGTGAAGGCAGGAGCTGGGAGAAGAGAGAAAACAGAGAATTGTGGTTTTGATTATTTTTTTTCTGATTACAAAAGTAACATACGTTCAATGTAGAAAACCAGGAAAATACAAAAAAGTACAAGAAGGGATTGAAAAAAAAAAGAAACAACACTTATGATCCCACCACCCAGATATAATCAATGTTAACATGTTTTTTTACCTTTCCAATGTTGTTTCCATGCATATTCTTTTTTTTATCAAATTATAAACATAGTATAATATGCTCTTTTAGAAATTTTTTCTCACTTAATAGTATATCCTAATTTTTCCCCAAGTCATTAAATACTCTTCTACAATATGGTTTGTTAAAGCTATATATGATTTTGTGCTATAGGTATGCTATCATAGATTTATCAACCAATTTTATGTGGAAGAGTATTTAGGCTTTTTCCAAGCATGGGATTTTAACTGTGGCAGGGTTGTCTGCACCACCCCTGTTTTCAGCTAACAAGCTAACTTTGTTAGGTAAACAAGGTAACCTTCTTCCCTTACAAGCAGATAAGTATCCCTTCAAAGTTCTATACCCAAGAGAACCCTGCCTTGACAGAAGTAACTCCTCACAAGCATCCAGCTGTCCTTGTGTTCTTCAGGGAAAGCCTGGCATTAGGCCTTGAGCATCCTTACGTCTACTGGCCAGGCCATTCTTGAGCAGACGGAGAGAAAATATTTGTCATTCTAAGTCATGGAGTTGGCCCAATTTATTCAATGCATCATTCTCAAAAATATTTTTTGTGCTAGACCTGAGCTGGATATTATAGAAGAAAAGATATGGTTTCTATGTTTCATAAACTTTTACTCTTCATGGGTTGACAAACATATAGGTGTGAAAGAGTTAGGTAGAAACAGATTATGTGTGAATGACTAAATGCTAATCTGTGGTTCAAATCACAAGGGCTTTAGGAGGTGAGAAAAGTATAAGCACAAGGTGGAATTGAGTGGTTTGAGAAGACTCCATGGAACAGGTGGAGCTTGGAGGCAGGGTAGGCAAGGAACATTCCATGTGGAGGGGACATAGAGGCCAGAAAGCACAGGAAGCAAGAAGGAGGTTCCTATGGCTGCAGCTGAGGCAGAGGTGGTCAGTCAGACCAGATAAGTCATATATGGGGCACATGGGTAGATGGCCAAAAAGAAGTTTGACCCTAGTTCTGTAGATGTTTCCCCTTGTACTGGAGGTGTCACACCAAGAAAGGAAATGTCAAGTCAAATTCAAGCTGAGTTGTTTTTGTTTTTTGGTGTGTGTAGGGCCAGGGTTGGTGGAGGATGGTTTATAAACAGAACTTCTCAAAGCCTTTAATATTGTTCATCTATGTGGCAAGGTCAAGAGAGGGGGAAATTGGACTTCCTAAGAGTCTTTGACCACAAAACTCTTTTTATCGTGGACCATTTCCTTTGGTGTTCCATGAGACACAGTTAGGAGCTAGTGAGCCACCGAAGATGTTAGAGCTGGAAAGTAACGCTTGAGGGAAAACCAAGTTTTGGAAGATTAATCTCATGGTAGAATGTAAGGTGAGCAAGAGAGAAGAGAGCCTGGATTCAGGCCATACAGTTAGATGATTGAATAAAGACTCCAGATAAGTGAGCAGGGTTGAAGCACACTGAAGCAGAGAATGGAGAACAAAGCATTGATTGAACGCAGAGTCTGCTGTTGGGCTCTGGGGAAGGTACAAAAGTGTCAGAGTTCCTGGGTCTTGCAGGAGTTCGAATAAGCATTAATTAGGATTTTGATTGCAAGGGACAGAAATCAACTTGAAGCAGCTTAAGCAAAAAGAGTGTTGTTTTTTTAATGGACCGAATTATTTAATTAGGTTCTTTGTAAGAAGTTTAGAACACTACTTTGTGAGGATAAATTCCGTTTGTAAGAGCGAACACAGAGCGGAGGTAGCCCTGGAGTTGAGGAACAGCTTTGATTCTTCGCAGAATTTGTGAGTCCACAGCTTTCTGATCAACCTTCCGCTGCTCTGTAATCTCGTATTTCTCTCTCTCTGTGTCGAAGATCTCACCTCCCTGGTGCCTGGGCTTATGCAGTTTCTTCTTCTTGAAGTAAGCATCAGTGAGATGTTCTGGGATTTTCACACCACTGATATCAATTTTGGTGGAAGTGGCAATGACAAATTTCTGGTGTGTTCTCCGCAGAGGAACTCGATTGAGGGACAGAGGCCCAGTCACAAGTGGCAAAGCTACTGCTTTGCAAAGCTGCTTCAGGAAAATGACCCTCTTGCCTCCGTGGCGCCCAGTGAGGATAATCAGAACGGTCCCAGGAGTGATGCTAGCGCGCAGTTTTCTCACATGCTTACTGAAGGGCTTTTTGCCGTGACTCAACAGCGTTCGAGGCATATCTTCAGTAGGATAATGCCTAGGCATTTTGCAAAGTTTAACCACCCGGGTACCACCATTCTTGTCACCACCAACTGGTTTTGTGACAGTAGCAAGAACCTTCACCTTCTTTTTCTTTTCAACCTTGGATTTAGCTGCTGAATACTTCCTCTTGTACAAGGCCTTTCTGGAATACACAGCCGATCGGGAATATCTGCCAATTCCTCTGACCAGGACAGCGTTTCGGCTGTAGTGGGGCTTCCCCTTCTTAACCTGCTTCACCTTTTTTTTTTTTTTCATTAGTTCATGTCTTTTATTAACCAATATACAATCACTTGTCTTCTGGTTTGTTGAAACAATAGGTCAGACAACATTTGCCACAGTAATGTCTGTCAAAGTGGCTGGCCATAAAAACTCCAGCACCACGTTCATCTGAAGGGCACTCCCGATAAGGGCGACTGATTTTGCCATTCTCATCCACCTTATAGTATTTCAGGACAGCCAGCTTAACCTTCTTTCTCTTATGCTTGTTCTTCTTGGGAGTGGTCTAAGACTTCTTCTTCCTCTTCTAGCACCACCACGAAGTCTCAACACAAGATGAAGAGTGGACTCCTTTTGAATGCTGTAGTCAGACAAAGTACGTCCATCTTCCAGTTGCTTGCCAGCAAAGATCAGTCTTTGCTGGTCAGGAGGAATTCCTTCCTTGTCCTGGATCTTGGCCTTTACATTTTCTATTGTATCCGAGGGTTCGACCTCGAGAGTGATGGTCTTCCCCGTCAGGGTCTTCACGAAAATCTGCATGTTGGTGGCGGTGCCACCGCAGATGGCGGATCCGAAAAGAAGTGCTTTACCTTTTTAACCTTGCCACCAGCATCAGCCTACTTGGCTTCAGGGTTTTTCTCCTTAGTATCTGGCTTCTCAGCCTTTTCACTCGCCATCTTGCAAGATGGGAAAATGCAAAAAAAGAGTGTTTTTAAGGAAATAGGGATACTTCATGAAGAACTGAAGCCATGTACTGGGAAGTTGGCAAAAAGTCCCGTGTCTATCTGGTCTCAGCTACTGTGTGTGTTTGCCTCATCTTCTTCATATTCTCTTTCTCTCCTCTCCTGTCCTCTAACATCCCCTCACCTTCCTTCCTTTCCCCACTCTCCTCTCCTCTTCCTCCTCCCCTCTCGCTGTTCTCATTTGTGGAAGAAAATGGCTTCCCTACAGTTCCTGAGTTTGCATGTTGCACTAAGTTTGCATGACACAGTTCCGGCTATATCAGAAGCTAACTCTCCATGTCTTCTTCCCAATGTCAGATTTCCAGTAGAAAGAGTCTTCTTGACCCAGCTTAGGACTCATTCTGTTCTGACTAGGGGGACAGGTTTTAACATAGAAACATGGTTGCCGAAGACTTACCCTGTGGATTAGCGTGAGGACCACTACCAGGAAAAAGTGTCTGCTATAGAGTGATGCGATGACCTTTAACTGAAAGCATGCTTTTGGAAGAGTTGAGCAGGAGCACACTATTGTTTTGTTTTGTTTTCATTTTCTTGTATTTTATTTTATTTTATTTTTTATAGAGCAGGTTCTTATTAGTTATCTATTTTATACATGTCAATCCCAATCTCCCACTACATCCCACCACCACCACCCCACCCTGCCACTTTCTCCCCTTGGTGTCCATATGTTTGTTCTCTCCATCTGAGGAGCACACGACTGTTGAATGAGTAGATGACTATGAAGCTTTAAGGCAGCTTCATTAGAATCCATATTCTTGTCCCTTTCCCAAACTGCTTTAGTTCCCAAGTTCTGTAAAAATCTACAGATGAAGGAAGCAGGATACACTGTGGTTAAGAGCATATGTCTGGGGTTTAAGTTGTCTGTGTTTTGGATCCTGGCCTTGAGGACTTCAGCAAGTTATGGAACCTGCCTGGACCTCAGGTTTCTCATCTATAAAATGGGTATCGTGAGGATTAACTAAGATAATATGTGTAAAGTGCTTAGCACAATGCACCTAATAATGTTAGCAACTTAATTTTTAAACAAAAATTAACTGATGGAGCTGAAGTTGACATCAGCAGATCCAAATATCTTTCACAAACTGGACAAAAGAAAGATGCACTGGCAGATGGGCAAGTGGTCAGCTTGGTTCTCCAGACAGCCCCACGAACGTGGCCTCTAGAATAGGGGGTTTGGGGAGAAAAATAAGCCACGAAGATCTTGAGGCGCCAACGGGAACTTTAGAGATCACAGGTCATACGGGCCAGTCACACTCCCTTTTGTTCCTAGAGATTTAATATCTACCAGCCTATTAAATGGTCATGATTTGGAGAAGGCAAGAAGAAGAATTACTTTCAGCTGGCCCTGGTCTTTAAATAACCCGGGGTACAACATCTTTCAAAACACAAAGGAGACCATGTGTAAAGCATTAGTTAAATTCAGATATAAATCTAGTCTTTGACCAGTCCAAAACTAATCAATATGCTTTTTTTCTCTCTTTGAACTTTGAGTTTTCTGGCAACAACAAAAACCCCAAACCCCATCCAAAACCATCGTCCAGACAGCCCAGCTCCTATGCTCCCCTCCCTAGTGTCACATATTGTTGACAGACCTACTCTTGTTACCACATTCATTCCAGTGGTGATTCAAATTCTTCTGCAGAAATTGACTTGAAAGACAGAAAATTGCTCTTGTAATCACTTAATAAGGAATCCTGGACAAGGAATACAGTGCTATGAATATAGATTTACTCTTAGCTTTTATGGATGCATTTTTCTCAGTTATTTTCATTGAAAATCATGACGAACTAATTTAAATAGCAAGGTAAACTGAGATGGAAAATTACCCATAATAAGAATTTTGATGAAAATATAGACTGGCCTGGTTTTAAGCATATCAAGGACTCTTGGTTTAAATTGCAAATTCGGAGAGATTTGAAATGTGTTTGTTTGAATGTGTCAGCTTTAGGCAAAACTAAACTACTATGTTCCTTTCCAAAAATCAAGAATCCGCTCTGGAAAAAAATCATGCAGTGTGATGTACAAAGCAGAGGGGAAGGAAAGTAAGTAATGGGGGAGAAAGACCCACCCAAGGACTGCAGCCAGCTTCCCCAGGAAGATTCATGACCATGCTTCAATACTGTCCTGCAATTCTCTCCAAGCGATTTTACTATAACTCTAAATCATTAGAAGCAACTGCTGCTGTTACCAAAGCTATCTTTGCCTCAAAAAGAAGAAAATTCAGGACATGCAATATAATCCTCTCACTATCTAAGAGAGAAACCAGCCCATTTGTCATAAGAACTGAAAACATCAGCTATGTAGTAAATTAAACATTAGAGTTTCATACTTCAATATTATGTATCTTTTGTAAAAAGAAAAAAAGGGGGGGCACACACAGGACATGGTTGGATGCAACAGTGATAAAGTGACTTAAATTTGGTTGACTAACTATAACCTACAAAAACCATTCTATCTATTACAAATCCTTTTCAGTAAAAGGTAAGAAAATTCCATCAACATTTTTTTAAACATTCTGAGCTATTCACAACAAATGAATCCTTACCCCTACCAGATGTATAAGCATTTGTGTGATGCAGGGGTTTCATAACTTGGAGAGTGTCATCAAAGGCAGTGCTAACACAATGTTCCTCCCTTTGACTTGAATGCCCTCTTCTTCCCTATTAGGGTGAATATTGTTTCACAGTGTCCCAGGCATGAAAGGACTTTGAAGGGTCACTTTGCAACCCAACTAGCAGCATTGGCATTACCAAGGAGCGGCTGGTTAGAAATGCAGAATCTTGGGGTCCACCCCCAGCCTTACTGACTCAGATTCTGCATTTTGACAGGATCCCCAGGCGATTCATATGCACATTGAAGATGAAACTATGCCACTCTAAGTCATCCCCCTACCTATGAGCAAAACTGTGCACAATGCATAGACTGGTCTCATTCATCCAGTTTCAGGTCCTTTATAGTTTGTCCTGTTTGAGTCATTGAGATTAAAGGGGAAATATACTCATTTAAGGGAGTCTTGCACAGCCTAACAAAGTTAGCAACTTCTTCAATATGTTCAAGTACCTATTCTTAGAAGCACTGCAGATTAGGTCAAAGGAAAGAGAAGCAGAAAATGGAGTGGGTTCAAATACCAAACTCTAATAAAGTAAGGGTAGTACAGAAGCTGAGTCTATGAGGGATGGGAAGATCAATTTCACCAAATTACCAGTTCCAAAATTGTCTCTGCACTGTGGCTGATTTATAGTCCTGGAAGCTTAAAGCCTTGAGCTTCTTGCTGTATTTCATTTCAGATTAGTAATTTTTATCTAGTACTTCCCTGCAGCTTAAAATGAAGGCCCTGGAACTATGAAAATGAATTTATGTGGTGGATTGCATGCTCATTCTGTAGCTATCCTATAGGTTTTAGATTTGTAACAAGTTTGGAATCTGGACAATAGAAAACTCTCTGTGGGTTAATGGCAGCCAACTTCTAAGCCAAAACTGAAGGACATAAGATAGTTTTGTATGTGTTTCAGGGTCCTCAAACTTAGCTGCGCATTAGAGTCACCTAGATAACATTTTTTTACACAGCTTTCTTGAGATATAATTGACATATAATAAGCTGCACATATTTAAAGTGTATAGTAGGAAAGGGACTTCCCTGGCGGTCCAGTGGTTAAGACTCCATGCTTCCACTGCAGGGGGCGCAGGTTGAATCCCTGGGTGGGGAACTAGGATCCCACACGGTTCCGTCAAAAAAAATAATAATAATAAATTCTAAAATAAATTATATAAAAAATAATAATAATAATTAAAAAATAAAGTATATGGTAGGATGAATTTTGATGTATGTTATATGGCTGTGAAACTATCACCGTGATCAAGCTAATTACCCCTAAAGTTTCCTTGTGCCCCTTGGTAATCCCTACCCCCATTCTGCAATAGCTTACCTGCTTTCTGCCACTACAGATTAGTTTTCATTTGCTAGAATTTTACATAAATGGAACCATACTCTTTTTTTTTTTTGGTCTGACATCTTTCACTCAGCATAATTTTTCTGAGACTCATCCACGTTGTTGTCTGTATTAATAGTTTGCCCTTTTTATTGCTGAGTAATATTCCATTGCATGAATATACCAGTTTATATAACTGTTCCCCAGTGAAGGACATTTGGGTTGTTTCCAGTTTTAAGCAATTATGAATAACACTGCTAAAAAGCTTCATGAACAAGTATGAGCATATAAGTTTTCATTTCTCTAGGTAAACACCTAGAAGTGGGTATGGTAAGTGTACATTTAACTTTAAAAGAAACTGCCAAACTGTTTCCCAAAGTGGTTCTACCATTTTGCTTGCTCACCAGAAATGTATAGGAGTTCCAGTTGCTTCACATCCTCTCCAGGAATAGGTATTATCAGTATTTTTTATTTTAGCTATTCTGATAGATGTATAATAATATCTCCATTGTAGTATTAATTTACATTTCCCTAATGACTGCTGATGTTGAGAATCTTTTCATGTGTATATTTGCCATCCTTATATCTTCTTTGGTGAGAGTCTTTCAAATCTTTTGCTTATTTTTTAAATTGGGTTTTGTTTTCTTAATTGTTGAGTTTTGAGTTCATTATATATTCTGTATACAAGTCCTTTGTCAGATATATGATTGACAAATACTTTTTCCCAATCTTTTTATTCTCTTAACAATGTTTTTCAAAGGGCAGAAGTTCTTAATTTTGATAAAGTCTCATTTATTAATTTTTTTATGGATCCTACTTTCTGTGGTATAACTGACCCAAGGTCACAAAGATTTTCTTCTGTGTTTTCTTCCAGAAGTTTTATAATTTTAAGTTTTATATTTAGGTCTATAATCCATTTTGAGTTAATTTTTATGTATGAGGCAAAGTTTGGAATGATGTTTACTTTTTTGCATGTGGATATGCAATAGTTCCAGCACCATTTATTGAAATGACTGGCCTTTCTCTACTGAATTGCCCTTGCACCTTTGTGCAAAAGCCACTTGGCCATATATTTGCGGGTATATTCTAAATTCTCCATCTGTTCCATTGATCTTTTTTTTTTTTTTTTTTTTTTTTGCGGTACGCGGGCCTCTCACCACTGCGGCCTCTCCCTTTGCGGAGCACAGGCTCCGGACACGCAGGCTCAGCGGCCATGGCTCACAGGCCCAGCCACTCCGTGGCATGTGGGATCCTCCCGGATCAGGGCACGAACCTGTGTCCCCTGCATTGGCAGGCAGACTCTCAACCACTGCGCCACCAGGGAAGCCCCATTGATTTATCTTTATACTAATGTCACATTGTCTTGATTACTATAGCTTTATTGTTAGTCTTGAAATCCAATTCTATTCTTTTTCTAAGAAAGATAAGAACTTTAGAATGAACTTAAGTTTTACAGTGTTTGTCAATTTCTGGGTTTTAAAAGTCTAGTAGTGTGATTTTGATTGGGATTGCATTGATTTTATAGATCTATTTGGGGAGAACTGACATCTTAACAATTTTGAATCTCCCGATCCATGAAAACAGTATATCTCTCCATATATGTAGGTCTCTCTCAGCAATGTTTTTTCAGCATACACATCTTAGACTCCTTTTGTGAGGTTTAATTTTAAGTAGTTGATACTCTTATGCACTTGTAAATGCTGATGTTTATATAAGTTCAGTTTCCAGTTGTTTGTTGAAATTATTTAGAAATACAGTTGATTTTTAATATTGATCTTGTATCCTGCATCCTCGCTAAACTCTGTTATTAGTTTTGTAGCTTTTTGGTAGATTCCATAGAATTTTCTATATGGATAATTATGTTGTCTGAGAATAAAGACAGCTTTACTTCTTGTCCAGTCTGACTTCCTCTTATATTTTTTTCTTGCCTTATTGTGCTGGCTAGAAGCAATACATTGCTGAATAAAAATAGTTAAAATGGACAACCTTGCTTTGTACTTGGTCTTAGAGGAAAGACAGTCAGTCTTTCCCATTAAGTATGATGTTAGCTTTAAGTTTTTCATAGATACCTTTTCTCAAGTTGAGAAGTTCCCTACTTTGCTGAGAGTTGCTTTTTTAAAAATCAGAAATGGATTTTGAATTCTGTCAAATTATTTTTCTACATCTACTGAGATATTCATATGGTTTTTCTTTTAAGTCTGTTAATATGGTGAATTACATTGATTGATTTTCAAATATCATACTAACCTTGCATTCTTGAGGTAAACCGACTTGCTCATTATTTATTATCTTTTATAAATATTGTTAAATTCTATTTGCTAAAATTTGCTTAAGAATTTTTGCATCTATACTCATGAGAGATATTGATCTCTAGTTTTCTTTTCTTGTAATATTTTTGTCTAGTTCTGGTATCAGAGTAATGCTGGTCTCATGGAATGAGTTGGGATATAGTCCATCCTTTTCAATTTACTTGAAGTGTTCGTGTGTAGAATTGGTACTATTTTTTCCTTAAATATTTGATAGAATTCACCATCTTGGATTGAAATTTTCTTTGTGGAAAGATATTTAACCACTAATTCAATTTATTTAATAGATGTAGAGCTATACAGGTTATCTATTTTTTTTTCTTAAATGGTAAATTGCATCAAAGAATCTTTCCATTTCCTCTAATTTGGTCATATTTATTGGCACAAAGTTGTTTTTGATATTCCCTTATAATACTTTTATTCCATAATATCTATGGAATCTGTAGTGATATCACCTCTCTCAATCCTGATATTAGTAATTTGTGTCTTCTCTCTCTTCTTTTCCTGATCAGTCTGGCTAGAGGTTTATCAATTTTATTGATCTTCTCAAAGAACCAGCTTTTGATTTCATTGATTTTTCTCCATTGTTTTTCTGTTTTCTATTTCACTAATTTCTTCTCTAATCTTTATAATTTACACTTTTCTGCTTAGTTTAGGTTTAACTTGCTGTTTTTTCTAGTTGCTTAAGGTGGTATCTAAAGCCATTGGTTTGAGACCTTTCTTCTATACTGTAAGTGTTTAGTGGTATAAATTTCCCTATATATATATTTTGGCTGAATTTCACAAATTTTGATATGTTGTATTTTCATTTAGTTCCAAGTATTTCCTAATTGCCCTTTTGATTTTTGATTTCTTCTTGGACCTGTAGGTTATTTGGAAGTATGCAAATCTGTTCCCAAATAATTGGCTATTTACCAGATATCTTTCTTTTACTAATATCTAGCTTAATTCCACTGTGATCAAATTACACACTCTTCTGATTTGGATATTTTTAACTTTCTTAAGGCTTATTTTATAGCTAGAATATGGTCTATTTTGGAAAATTTTCTGTGTGCTCTTGAAAAGAATATATACTCTGACATTGTTAAGTGGAATGTCAATTAAGTCTAATCAGTTGATAGCATTGCTCAAGTCTTCTATATCCTCACTGATTTTTCTATCTTACTTGTTCCGTCAATTATTGAGAGAAGGGTTTTGAAATCTCCAACTATAATTATAGGTTTGTTTCTTTCTCTTCTACAGTTCTAAATATCCCACTGCCAAGGCTACACATGATACCAATTAACTCAGAATCTCTGGGGGCGTGACCCAGGCATCAGTATTTTTTTAACTCCCCAAGTGATTCCAATGTGTAGTCAAGTTTGAGAACCACTGCCTTATGCAGACCACATTGTGGATTCAACAGATTCTCAAATGCATTATCTTATTTAATCTTCATACCTGCCTTTGAGGTAGACGTCATTCATTCCTATTTTACAGAAAATGAAATTGAGTCATAGACAGTTGTCCAACATCACATAGTTGATCAGAGAGCCTAGCTGGGATATAAACCCAGGTTACCTAACTCAAAGTTTTTTACTTTGAGGTAATTATATTTTGTTCTGTGAGATGTGTTTATTGACTTGAATTTTGTCTGTATTTCCATCCTGTTCCCCTAACACACTCTTCTGGGTTGTGGGCAGGAGTTGTGTCTAACCCTAAACTTATAATTTTCACTGGACCTACCATGGTGTCTGTACCCTGGAGAAGATTTTAAGGTTTTTTGTTTTTTCTTGAAAGATCTAAGTATCTGGGTTCATCTGACCACATAGTAGTCATCAATCTGCCTTTTTCATGGTCCATCCACAATCTAAGGTTTAAATCAACTGTAATTAACACTGGCACTTAACACAGGCTCTTCTACAAAAACCTTCTCAGGTTGCAGACTGTCAGCCTGCTTCACTCCATTAATACACGACATTGGCAGCCTGGGACCAGAATTTGTCCTGAGCTGCCCATTCAAGTTTGGGGCAAGATTATAAGGGAAGAGCAGCTTGGGGTGGATGCATCTCCTGTGGGTAAAGGGTGTTTTGTTTGAGTGCTTCCAAGTGCTGGTACGCTATGATTAATTAAGTTGGCCAAGGGTTAATATTTAAAAATCAGGAATGATTTGAACCATTCCTCCAGGTGAGTTGCTCAGCTGCATTCAGGTAAGGCACCCAACATGGACCATTAATGTTAGAGAAAGGCTACTATAGGATGCCTCTTTGGCTCTCTCTTTTTGTTCACAGGTATCATCAGACTAATATAGACTAATGAATGGATGTGAGTTTGTTCCTTTTTGTAAATATTCAACTATGCAAATCCTTTCCCCCACTGCCTCTTGGACCTCTTTCCTATATCTGTTATCTTTAGATTCTCTCACCTGACTCCTACTATTGTCAATAAATCACATTCTGAGCTCAAGATTTGATAGTTGCTGATGTGGCTTCCTTTAGATTTTGAATATTTTTTCACTTACTGCCCAAAGTTAAAACAACCATAACAAGTTAAGGAGCTTGAGTATTCTTCTTTTTTTAAAAGAATTATTTATTACTAAAATAAGTCTACAACAACACTAAAGGTATTTAAAAAGAAAAACATCATTCATTTTTTCCACCATTTAACACAATCACTTTCCCTTCTCCCAAATTTCCTTTCAGTCTTCAGTCAGATATAGAAATTACATTATTATAATATAATTACATAATTTTAATGTTCATATAATTTTTGTGTTCCACTTTTTTAGCATCACTTAATAAACACTTATTACTTTCCGTGTATAGTCTTCCTAATCATCATATTTTGTGGCTACATGGTTTTCCACAGATATATCATAATTTTTTTAACCATTCCTCTGCTCTGTTTCCAATTTTCACTATTACATGTGATTCTCCCATAAATATCTATATACATATAAAGATGTCCTCCCCCCTTCTTCTTTTGAATTATTTCCTTTGTAGAAATTTCCAGGAGTGCTATTACCATATTGAAGGATTTGAATGATTTTCAGGGATTATGAGCTCTTAAAAAGGCAGTACCACAGAGTTCATAGCCCATGTCATCTCTTGATTTGTTGAATTGATTATGATATGGAAGAGCCAAGTTACTTCCTAAAGCACCATTCATTGTCCAATCTTACCCCACAGAGCAGCTTGAGCAATACAAATAAAGGCATCTCCATCACCTTATTCTTTATTCCACTGAAACCCACTAAAAAAAAAAAAAAATTCCTCACACATTTTAAGTGATGAGATGAGCTTTTGGAATAAGCTTTAAGAAACTCCAGAACAAAATCATAGGCAAATCAATGATGCACCTCCTGTCTTAGCAATGAAATGAGGACACACTATGTGCATGGCAGGGGGACGGTAGGAAGAGGTTGCAGGTCAGTTACGATTGGAACGTCTGTGTCACAGTTGTCCCCTGCAAACTGGTTTCTGGAAGCTGGGTCAAGGCAGCCTGAGTTGAAAGCCAAACACAGACAGCAGCTGTTGAGGATGTAAAGTCTCTGGTTGGGGTGGATAGGGAGCTGGGTGTGGTCACCCATAGGCCAATTTCCACCCCACCCTACAAGCCCAGGGGCGGGGGTTGAGAAGAGGGAACTTCCTGTATTGCATTCCGGTGCTCCTTTCTGGGCTTAGTGGGAATCTGCGAGAATGCTGGAGACTGGCTGCCAGGTCTGACTGCCCTACACACACTCCCTCAACCGTGTTCCCCTGCAAGACACCGAGGCTTCTGAGAATGCCACGTCCAGGGAGCCAGGATGCACGACTGACCTGGACGGCTGCACTGTCATGGCCATAGCCCTGGATATAAAGTACAAGTAAATCCCACTACCATCCTTGAGGGACTGAGGGAAACTGCAGGGAGCACATGGATCTTTCCTGCCCTGCACAAGTAAGCGCTAGGCCACCAGGTCAAAGCCAGCCCCTTCCGCGATTTCCCAGAACGTTTGACAAGAGCCCGCAGGCTGCATCACTGAGCAAGGAATCTTCATTATTCATTTCAACATCACTCTTCTTGGAAACCCTGACTGCTCCACTCTCCAGAAATAATCCATCAAACTTTTCCCTTTGTTGAAGTCACACTGCAAAAACTCCCATAATCAAATTCCCCACATTCGGATCCCTGCTGACATTATGTAATAACAGAGTCCAGAGAGAAAAGAGTGGGTCAGACTATTTTTTTTTTCTTTCTCTCTCTGTCTTTTCACTTTGTATCATGAAACGTTTCAAACACGCACAAAGTGAGACAGAATGGAATAGTGAACCCCCATGTTCCTACCACCCAGTTTGAACAGTCTCTACAGGTGCCAATCTCGTTGCAACTAGCACCCTACTTCCATCTCCTTCCCCCACAAATATGCACATTTTTTAAACTGGAATTTTTAAAAGCAAGCTCCAGACACAATGTCATTTTACTCATAAATACTTTAGTATGCATCTCTATCTAAAAAGGACTTTCTTTTTTGACATAACCTCTATAGGCACTAGTATTTAGCAATTACTGGTATTTGTATGGCATTGATATTTAGTGCAAGGTATGACAATAAGCCCCTTTACACAATTTAGTTAATGAAATCTCAGCTTAACAGAGAAGCACCTTGGAAATTCACAACCTCCCTGAGAGAAAGAAATGCTCTGGCCTTGAGAACATTGCAATTTGCATTTTACTCATGAAGAAAACTGCTCAGCCAACTCAGGGTAAGCTGTGGAAAGGCTGCAGTCCAAGAGACGGCAGAGCTTGGAACAAGAGGCGTGTCAGAGCCTGACTTGCTCCATCCCTCCTGGATAATCAGGGTATTAAAAGGACAAAGCTTCCTCATCTGAAAACTTCCTTTAAAAAAAAGACAAAAACAAAAATCCTTCCTCACACCAGTAAATTACATTTTCAAGATAGAAACATGCAGTCTTCTTAAAAAAGTAGTGCCTTAAAAATACAAACAAACAAAAAAACCCCACCATTCATAAAAAGAGTTTTGAAAAATCCAATTTATGTTTCTACTTATCAAGTGTGTGTACATAGGGAGCACTAGAGGAATGTTGCTTCAAGCCTAAGCAATCTCAGTGTAAGTATTTCTGTTTGCTGTGTGCTCTTCCTTTGCAGTCGCTGCACCGAAGAATCTATGTACCTGCACTCAGGAGATACCGGCAGAGGAGCAGCACTGGGTTGACTCACCCTAGGAAAGGTTCGACTGCACAGCATAGCCTTGGGGTGTGTCTCTGCCTCAAGGACAGACTGCTAAACCCACTATCAGTCACACAGGCTTTGGGCCTTCTAACTCCAGCCTCCTAGACTCAAAACCCCAGGTGAGCCTTGAGAGACAGTCTCAGCATACTGCTGATTTTCCCTGATGATTGCCCTTACTTTATGCAGGATTGCTCAGTTTGGACGGATGCCCTCCCTCCTCAGGTCCAGTTCACCGTGGCTGGAGATTGGGGTGTGTTACACAAAGGAGCTGCCACCCACCATTGTGGGTGAGGACTCTGCATGAGGAGGGAGACAGATATTGTAACCCCGTCAGCACTGTACATAGTGCCCACTGAAAACTGAGCTACTTTCATAGGCTTCAATAGATGTTCGCTCCACCTTGCCCACTCTTCCGATGTCTGTGTGACTTGCCCCTTTGCCACCTTTACTTCTTTCAAGTCTCTGAACAACTACCCCATTATCAGGGGGTCCTTCCTCCCATGCCCCACATCAAATGCTGCTCTTCAGCCCTTTCTTCTGCCTTGTCTGTCTCTAGACCACTTATCACAACCTGATACATGGTTATCATTTGTTGTCTGTTTTGGTCGTTGTAATATCCCTTGAACCTAGATCAGTGCCTAGAACGTCCATCAAGGGTTCACCACATTTGTACAGAATGAATGACCTCCTTAAGAGCAAGACCAAGACAGCAGAAGCAAGAATGACAACAATCCTGCAGCCTGTGGAACAAAAACCACATTCACAGAAAGATAGACAAGATGAAAAGGCAGAGGGCTATGTACCAGATAAAACCCCAGAAAAACAACTAAATGAAATGGAGATAGGCAATCTTCCAGAAAAAGAATTCAGAATAATGATAGTGAAGATGATCCAGGACCTAGGAAAAAGAATGGAGGCAAAGATCAAGAAGATGCAAGAAATGTTTAACAAAGATCTAGAAGAATTAAAGAACAAACAAACAGAGATGAACAATACAATAACTGAAATGAAAAATACACTAAAAGGAATCAATAGCAGAATAACTGAGGCAGAAGAACGGATAAGTGACCTGGAAGACAGAATGGTGGAATTCACTGCTGCAGAACAGAATAAAGAAAAAAGAATGAAAAGAAATGAAGACAGCCTAAGAGACCTCTGGGACAACATTAAACGCAACAACATTCGCATTATAGGGGTCCCAGAAGGAGAAGAGAGAGAGAAAGGACCAGAGAAAATATTTGAAGAGATTATGGTCGAAAACTTTCCTAACATGGGAAAGGAAATAGACACCCAAGTCCAGGAAGCACAGAGAGTCCCATACAGGATAAACCCAAGGAGAAACATGCCGAGATGCATAGTAATCAAACTGGCAAAAATTAAAGACAAAGAAAAATTATTGAAAGCAGCGAGGGAAAAATGACAAATAACATACAAGGGAACTCCCATAAGGTTAACAGCTGATTTCTCAGCAGAAACTCTACAAGCCAGAAGGGAGTGGCATGATATACTTAAAGTGATGAAAGTGAAGAACCTACAACCAAGATTACTCTACCCAGCAAGGATCTCATTCAGATTTGATGGAGAAATCAAAAGCTTTACAGACAAGCAAAACTAAGAGAATTCAGCACCACCAAACCAGCTCTACAAGAAATGCTAAAGGAACTTCTCTAAGTGGGAAACACAAGAGAAGAAAAGGACCTACAAAAACAAACCCAAAACAATTAAGAAAATGGGAATAGGAACATACATAATGATAATTACCTTAAAGGTGAATGGATTAAATGCTCCAACCAAAAGACACAGGCTTGCTGAATGGATACAAAAACAAGACCCATATATATGCTGTCTACAAGAGACCCATTTCAGACCTAGGGACACATACAGACTGAAAGTGAGGGGATGGAAAAAGATATTCCATGCAAATGGAAATCAAAAGAAAGCTGGAGTAGCAATACTCATATCAGATAAAATAGACTTTAAAGAATGTAACAAGAGACAGGGAAGGACACTACATAATGATCAAGGGATCAACCCAATAAGAAGATATAATAATTATAAATATATATGCACCCAACATAGGAGCACCTCAATACATAAGGCAACTGCTAACAGCTCTAAAAGAGGAAATTGACAGTAACACAATAATAGTGGGGGACTTTAACACCTCACTTACACCAATGGACAGATCATCCAAACAGAAGATTAATAAGGAAACAGAAGCTTTAAATGACACAATAGACCAGATAGATTTAATTGATATTGATGGGACATTCCATCCAAAAACAGCAGATTACACTTTCTTCTCAAGTGCACACGGAACATTCTCCAGGATAGATCACATCTTGGGTCACAAATCAAGCCTCAGTAAACTTAAGAAAACTGAAATCATATCAAGCATCCTTTCTGACCACAACACTATGAGATTAGAAATCAATTACAGGGAAGAAAACTTAAAAAACACAAACACATGGAGGCTAAACAATGCATTACTAAATAACCAAGAGATCACTAAAGAAATCAAAGGGGAAGTCAAAAAATACCTAGAGACAAATGACAATTAAAACACGACGATCCAAAGCCTATGGGATGCAGCAAAAGCAGTTCTAAGAGGGAAGTTTATAGCTATACAAGCCTACCTGAAGAAACAAGAAAAATCTCAAATAAACAATCTAACGTTACACCTAAAGGAACTAGAGAAAGAAGAACAAGCAAAACCCAAAGTTAGCAGAAGGAAAGAAATCATAAAGATTAGAGCAGAAATAAATGAAATAGAAACAAAGAAAACAATAGCAAAGATCAAAACTAAAAGCTGGTTCTTTGATTAACAAAGATTAACAAAATTAATAAACCATTAGCCAGACTCATCAAGAAAAAGAGGGAGAGGACTCAAATCAATAAAATTAGAAATGAAAAAGGAGAAGTTACAACAGACACTGCAGAAATACAAAGCATCCTAAGAGACTGCTACAAGCAACTCTATGCCAATAAAATGGACAACCTGGAAGAAATGGACAAATTCTTAGAAAGGTATAACCTTCCAAGACTGAACCAGGAAGAAATAGAAAATATGAACAGACCAATCACAAGTAATGAAATTAAAACTGTGATTAAAATTCTTCCAACAGGGCTTCCCTGGTGGCACAGTGGTTGAGAGTCCGCCTGCCGATGCAGGAGACACGGGTTCATGCCCCGGTCCGGGAAGATCCCACATGCTGCAGAGCAGCTGGGCCTGTGAGCCATGACCACTGAGCCTGCGCATCCGGAGCCTGTGCTCCGCAACGGGAGAGGCCACAACAGTGAGAGGCCTGCGTACCGCGAAAAAAAAAAAAATCTTCCAACAAACAGAAGTCCATGACCAGATGGCTTCACAGGTGAATTCTACGAAACATTTAGAGAAGAGCTAACACCCATCCTTCTCAAACTCTTCCAAAAAGAGGAAGGAAAACTCCCAAACTCATTCTATGAGGCCACCATCACCCTGATACCAAAACCACACAAAGATACTACAAAAAAAGAAAATTACAGACAAATATCACTGATGAATACAGATGCAAAAATCCTCAACAAAATACTAGCAAACAGAATCCAACAACACATTAAAAGGATCATACACCATGATCAAGTGGGATTTATCCCAGAGATGCAAGGATTTTCAATATATGCAAATCAATCAATGTGATACACCATATTAACAAAATGAAGAAGAAAAAGCATATGATCACCTCAATAGAGGCAGAAAAAGCTTTTGACAAAATTCAACACCGATTTATGATAAAAACTCTCCAGAAAGTGGGCATAGAGGGAACCTACCTCAACATAATAAAGGCCATATACAACAAGCCTACAGCAAACATCATTCTCAATGGTGAAAAACTGAAACCATTTCCTCTAAGATCAGGAACAAGGCAAGGATGTCCACTCTCACCACTATTATTCAACATAGTTTTGGAAGTCCTAGACATGGCAATCAGAGAAGAAAAAGAAATACAAATTGGAAAAGAAGAAGTAAAACTGTCACTGTTTGTAGATGACATGACACTATACAAAGAGCATCCTAAAGATGCCACCAGAAAACTACTAGAGCTAATCAATGAGTTTGGTAAAGTTGCAGGATACAAAATTAATACACAGAAATCTCTTGCATTCCTATACACTAATGATGAAAAATCTGAAAGAGAAATTAAGGAAACACTCCCATTTACCATTGCAGCAAAAAGAATAAAATACCTAGGAATAAACTTACCTAGGGAGACAAAAGACCTGTAATGCAGAAAACTATAAGACACTGATGAAAGAAATTAAAGATGATACCAATAGATGGAGAGATATACCATGTTCTTGGATTGGAAGAATCAATATTGTGAAAATGACTATACTACCCAAAGCAATCTACAGATTCAATGCAATCCCTATCAAATTACCAATGGCGTTTTTTACGGAACTAGAACAAAAAATCTTAAAATTTGTATGGAGACACAAAAGACCCCGAATAGCCAAAGCAGTCTTGAGGGAAAAAAACGGAGTTGGAGGAATCAGACTCCCTGACTTCAGACTGTACTACAAAGCTACAGCAATCAAGACAATATGGTACTGGCACAAAAACAGAAATATAGTTCAATGGAACAGGATAGAAAGCCCAGAGATAAACCCACGCACCTATGGTCAACTAATCTATGACAAAGGAGGCAAGGATATACAATGGAGAAAAGATAGTCTCTTCCATAAGTGGTGCTGGGAAAACTGGACAGCTACATGTAAAAGAATGAAATTAGAACACTCCCTAACACTATACACAAAAATAAACTCAAAATGGATTAGAGACCTAAATGTAAGACCGGGCACTATAAAACTCTTAGAGGAAAACATAGGAAGAACACTCTTTGACATATACCACAGCAAGATATTTTCTGATCCACCTCCTAGAGTAATGGAAGTAAAAACAAAAATAAACAAATGGGACCTAATGAAACTTAAAAGCTTTTGCACAGCAAAGGAAACCATAAACAAGACAAAAAGACAACCCTCAGAATGGGAGAAAATATTTGCAAAGGAATCATTGGACAAAGGATTAATCTCCAAAATATAACAAACAGCTCATGCAGCTCAATATTAAAAAAACAAACAACCCAATCCAAAAATGGGCAGAAGACCTAAATAGACATTTCTCCAAAGAAGATATACGGATTGCTGGGGGTGGGGGGTTGTGGTGGGATGAATTGGGAGATTGGGATTGACATGTGTACACTGATGTGTGTAAAATGGATGGCTAATAAGAAAATAAATGAATAAACATTAAAAAAATTTTAAGTGGAAAAAAAAAAAGAGCAAGACCTTGTCCTCTTCTCCTACCACATCCGACTGATAAGAGCAGGCCAACTGAAAACAGATGCTCCTTGCTGAAAAGGGGCTCTGAAAGAAATCCATGGGGAGATACAGATGAGCTTTCCAGAGCCAACACTCACCGCAAAAACCTAGCTGTTCTAGTAGGAATGTCAATTTCTTAAATCTGTATCTACTGTGACTACCTTTGAGCTTGGGACCACCAGCTCATCCTTTGTTCTTACCCTTCAGGGTCTACGTGAAGCTTCCCAATGGCCTGACTAACAAACTTTCAGGCACGTACGCTTTAATGATAATACATCCCTCTCAGAGCTACACCACTGAAAGGTGTTCCTTCAACAACAGAAAAATTTATTGCTTTCTTCCCCCACAGAAAAACCACAAAAATATTTTCTTCTTGACTTCAGCAGTGAGTTCCAAGTTTCATTAGAGAACCAGCCCGATGCTTCCTCCTAGCTTGTATGGGAAGCAATTAAGATAAAGGGCATTTGAAACTCTACCTCTGCACACCTGCCTCATACCTTATTCCCTCATGACAGGTCTTCTTCCTGTTTTCCCGGGGTTGGGGATGTAGAGCTGTGTATGACCTGCTTCCTCTGGCAGCTGGGGCTCTGGAGACCCCCTGCCCCCTTTCCTTCTGGTTTTAACAATAGATGGCTCTTACTGAATTGTGCACCTGCCATAAACCAGACACTGCACTTTACAAACTGTTTCAAATTCTTAACCCCCAAACTGGAAAAGGGCTGTAACCTGAGTGTCTGCTGCCTAGACAGCCCCTCTATCCGTAAGAGCAGACGCTATCTTTCTGTCTCTGTCACTAAGAATCACTTTCCTCCAGTATATTTGCAGAAAGGGATGGGTCTCTCATCTCCAAAGCCAGTCCAGGCTGCTGCCTATTCCTCTGCTTTCACCTTCCCTAAACTCCACACTCAGCCAGGGTCTCTGCTCGCTGGAGTGTGGGTCTTGGCCTGTGTTCTGGGGCTGCCATCTTCCCTGGACACAACACTGATGGTGCCTCGGGGATGCCGTAGGCAGAACAATGGCCCCCAAGAGTGTCCACATTCTGGAATCTGTGACTATGTTACCTTACGTGGCAAAAGGACTTTGCAGATGTGATTAAGTTAAGGACCTTGAGTTGGGGAGATTGTCGTGGAATATCTGGGTGAACACGATGTAGTCACAAGGGTCCTTATAAGAGAAAGAGAGTAAGAGTCAGAGAGGGAGATGTGACCATGGAAGCAGAGGTCAGAGGGATGTGAGGAAAAGGCCAAGGAATGCAGGCTGTGCTTAGAAGCTGAAGAGGGCAAGAAAGCAGATTCTCGCCTGGTGCCTTCAGAAGGAATGCGGCCCTGCAGATGCCTTGATTTTAGGTCTTCTAACCTGCAGACCAGTAAGATAATAAATTTGTGGCATTTGTGACAGTTTGTTATACCAGCCATAGGAAACTAATACAAGGGACAATGCAAGGAAGCCACACTTGCCTTTGTTGTCTTGTCACTTAATTCTACACCTCTAACATGTATGTGTAAGCCACTTCATTGAAAATCTGGGGATATGTAGAAGGGGAAAAAATCTGAATATTAAATATGATTGTTCCCAGAGGCCAAAGGAAGAAGGAGAAAAACCTTAGCAGGGTGTCTTCATAGGCATGGCCCACTGCCTATCCTTAACGACCAGCCCCAAGGCCCAACCTCTGTTTCTTCTTTTCCTCTGTGAGCCTACTTTTCTCCATGGCAAAATTCATTCATTCAATAAATGTTTACTAAGTACCAAAAATGTCCCAGGCACTGTTCTAGGTGCTGGGATTAAAGCACACAAAAGACAAAGAATACAAGCTATCACTGTGTTTACATTTTAATGCAACCCCCCAACCCAGCCCATGAAATCCCCACTCAACAAGATCCAACCCACCCTTACCCCCTACCACAAATAGGATCATCTGTAAGGTAAAGATCATCCACAGCCATGCATTTCTCAAAGTCTGAGTTCCTCAGTTAGAAATAATGCCATGTAGTTAGATGATGCCCAGAACAATCCAAGTGAGGCTTCATTTCTCCAGTTCTTGTTCTCTTCAGGGTCCCTCTGCCAGCATGTAGTCAAGACACCCCTCCTCATTCTTCCTGTGGGCTTCTGATTGCTTGTGAGGAACTCTCAGACCTCTCTCTCTCTCTCTCTCTCTCTCACACACACACACACACACACACACACACACCCCAAAGACAAACCATTTGTCTCAGTCCAAATCCATATTAAGGAAGGGAAGGGAGAATCTTCCAACACATATTCCAAACTTCCAACATATTCTCCCCAACTAAATCTAAATGGGGGCGTGCCTTACTTTTGTTATGCAAAGCAGCTCCAATTCCCCTTTTCTCAGCTCCCACCTGTAGACTATGCCCAGGGCCTACCCGTGCACTAGAAATGCTGCCCATCACGGTGCCTTTCTAAACAGAAAGATCTCTACTCCTTACATCATCCCCTGCTACCCAGAAACTCGGTAGATGTGCCTTTTTGATACATTGAGCCACATCACATTCCTACCTATGATTTGCTCCACTAACAGATTCCATTAGGATGTGAATCTGCACCCTCTGTCCCCCATCCGTAGTAAGCCCTCAAGAGTTGAGACTTTCCTTCTAGTTATAGAAAGGAACCCCCAAGGGAAAATACCTTCTTTCATAACTGATACACAATCCTCTCTTCCTCCTCCTCTCCTATGGTCTTTTCCTAACGAAGGATGCACAGGCATCATCAAGCAAATACTTTGGATTAAAGCAAATGTCAGCTCTCTGGGCACTGAGGAATTTCAGAAGGAAGAAATGTTATTGGTAAAATCCAATTAAGCTTACCACCATTAGCTATGTAATGCTGGTTGCAGAGTAATTACTGTAATAGAAATAATAATGCATTGATTATGTGTTTACTGGGTGCCAGGGACTTTACTGAATGTTTTTCTTGCCTTAGCTCATTTAGTCCTCATCAATGAGTTTAGGGTGATTTTTATCCACATTTTAGAGCCGAGGAATTTGAGACTGTGAGGGGTTAAGAAAATTGCTCCAAGTTCACACTGGGAATTGGTGGCCGAGCTGGGGTTCAAACAGGTTCACCAAGCTGTGCTGTGCTTTAGTGACTGGAATCCTACCCAGGGTAATACCTTCTATCTCCATTTGCATTTTTAAGTGAAAATAATAAAGGAGGAAAGGAAGGAAAGGACAGGTTTCATGAGCAAATTTGAGCACCCTGAGAATTATAGATAGGTGAAAAGAAACCTGAAGCCAGGAACAAGAAATGCTTTTTAAATTACAGCTAATCGAGCAATGGTAAGTTTGCAGATTTGTGGTTTAAAGTCAAGAGTGGTGTAAGGACCGGTGGCAACATTTATTTTGAAAGTGTGAAAAACTGCCACCTCCATTTAGATGCTTTTAATAAATGAGCGTCTAAAATACTCTAAAGAGAATCCCAGCAGAGACTACAAGCCAAGAATCCTTGGCTTACAAAATAATGGGGGCTGCTTCTTCCCAAGTTACCATGCACAGAAGCAAAACTTGGCAGAATTGGAGACAAAGGATTTTGATCTTGTTTCTACCATTGCAAAACAAACCACTGGATTACCTCTACTGCCACTCCTTAGTACCAAGACCCTGCTAGGCACTGTTTGGAAGAGAATCCCATTTAGCTCTCAGCCCAGGGAAATCAGCCCCTCTGGAGGCAGCCCCCCAAAGACCTAAGTGCAGAATATCTTCTACCCCTATTCATTTTCTGCAGACTTCTGTTTCTTGAGGAAATCTTCCACATGTAATTGAGCCGCTACTCTGACACCATTTTCATTGAGTAACTCATGGTGATGTCACACCAGCTAGGCACGAGGGGAAACCCTGCTTTTATGGATTGGCTCTTAATTTAGGAATTTTTATTTTCTGACTTCCCTCCCTTTTTTGCTGGACTCCACTGCATTTGAGCAAGATGCCTGAGTGATGAAGTGTTGCCTGCTTTTGAGAAAAGGAATTCCTGCTCGTTGAGAGGCAAATGGTTGAGTGAAGGCAAGATGTGAGTCCCGTAATAGTACATCTTAATTGGAGAGTTGGCGAGAGAGGAAGGATGTGTAGGCCTGGTGTGGGCTCCGTTGCTCCTAATGGGGTTCGTGGAGCTGAGCTGAGAAGATGGGTGGCGGACAGTGGGACTCACAACCACCCCCTGCTGCCACTGTCCTGTGTAGCTGGGGAGCCAACCGCCTCCCGCCTGGCACCTGGGCAACCACATCTAACCCACATCCCACCTTCCTCCCTCTCGCCTCTCTGCTGCTCTGTGCAGCGAGCCGGCAGAGGCAAGCTTGGCAAGCCTCGCCTGTAAAAGCCTAATCCAAACAGCATGTCCGCTGAGCTCAGCGGGGTGACTCATGTGCAGTGATGTGTGAGGCCAACAAGTGGAGATTAGGATCTGGCCCGCCCGCCAGCCTACCCTGCACTTCCTTTGATCAACTCTGATGGTTTTTAATTCTGCAGAAGCAGCTTCCTGCCAGCGGCAAGTACCTCTTGGTGGAGGTTGGAGCCATGTCGATGCTGCCCTACTTGTCGAGGCCGGCGTGTGCTGACGACACAGGGACCGACACTCTGGGCTCACAGCCCACATGGAGCCAAGGGGGGAGGCTCTTTCGCTGAGGTGCCCATGGTGACATCAGAAGCTCGCTCCTCAGCTAACACCAGGGAGGCCACGCGTGTGAGCAGCCCGGCTTCTGAACCTGATCCTGGCGTTGGTTAGACTCACCGGATAATAGAGAAAAATGGGACTCTCTCTAGGGGACTTTTTTTTTTTTTTTTTTTTTTTGGTAAGCTGGGGCATCTCTAAGGACAGCGTTTGGCACAAAATGAAACACTCTCTGGGCTTTTCAGAAGTGCTTTTTCACATCTGTTTTGCTCTAAATGGAACGCATTCGAAGTATATTACTTTCTTGAACATTTTTTCCCCCTGCTCGAGTGGAATGTGTTTGCCTCTCGATTCTTCCAAATCCCCTCGATGACCACTGCCAGGCAGAGCCCCTGAAATCAGGTCTCATTCTCTCTCTTCCCCTCTCGACCTTTCTCTCGCTCTCTCCTTTCTCTCGCTTTTCTCAGGAAGTGGAGGAGTGATTCTCAACCTCGGCTGTAAGTTAGGGAGACCCTGGGTAGGGGTGGGAGAGGTTAGGGCTTTAAAAAAATCCCCAATGCCAGGCTCCATCCCAGAATAATTCACTCAGAGTCTCTGAGGGTAGGACTAGACACCAACACTGTTTAAAGATCCCCATTGTGCAGGCAAAATTGAGACTCATTGAATTTAGGGTCACATAGCATAAGCTGTTGGCCCTAGGAATGCTTCCTGTTTCCGTCTGTCCTCCCACCGCCGTTCAATCTGAGAGACTTCCGGAGACTGGTGTATACTTTAACCAGGTTAATGTAAGATGTTACCTAGATGGGGTAACTAGCCTACCTATTAGGAAGAATCTGTTCATCTGATTAAAAGTATTTACCATCGCACTGAGACTTATCCCACAGAGATGGAGCACCAGGAACTGAAATACAGAATAGACAGATCTTGCAGGGAAGAAGCAGGGGATGGCTCAGCACACACCACAGTGACCAGCCCAAGGAAATTTCTGGGAGACAGGTTTGTAGGTGGTGGTGATGGGCTGTGGGTAGGGCTTCCAGATAAAATGAAGGCCACTAGTTAAATTTGAATTTTTTGATAAACAACGAGTAGTGCAATATTGGGGACATACTTAACACTAAAAAATTATTCATTGTTTATTTGAACTTCAAATTTAATTGGGTGTTCTATATATATATATATATATATATATATATATATATATATATATATATATATTTTGCTAAATCTGGAAATCCTAGTTGTGGATGGCAGACCAGAGAGGAGAATCTTGGGTATTTGAGGGAGTGGTAGGTCTCACCTGGGTGGTTACTGTCCTCCAGGGGGCGTTGGGGGAAATGTGTAGGAATTTGGGGCTGTCCCAATGACTGGGGATTGCTATGAGCATCTCGTGGGTGTGAACCAGGATGCTAAAGATACTGCAGTATGTAGAATAGTTCCAATGAAGAATTATCCCATCTAAAATGCCAATATAGTGGCTAGACCAGTCCCACCCTTCACTGAGGACTCACCCAATCGCCTTCACATAGTTTCTCCTAGAAAGCAATGCACTGGCAGCTCAGAGAAGTTCAGAAACTGTCCCCAGGAAAGAACCAATCAGACAAATTCCCAGGTACTTGCTCCGATGCTTCCTGTAATTCAACCAAACCATACAGCTGGTCCAATGAAATGAACCCCTGAAACTAACTCCAAGCTTTCAAAGCTTCCAATAAGTACTGCCTCCTTCGAGAAGCCTTCCTTGACTGTCCCAGTCTTCACTGATCTGTCTCCTCAGTCCCTAAAACCCTTATTCTTCTCATTTAATACTTGAACATATTCTTCTAATAGTTGCATGTGTCTAGCCTGTGAGTCTCTCCAAGGGGATATCAGGGAAGTGAGATCAAGTTCTAGGTGACCTTGGTCACCTTACTGATTTGGTGGTTAGTTTTGTCGTTTGTTACACTCTGCCTGTTCTTTAAAAACTGTGATGTAGCTGAAATTAAATGTACAAATAGGTGAGGCAGTTCAAGTGAAGATGAAAGGGGAGATGAGAGACCACACAGAAGGGAAAGACCAGGAGCTGGAGATAGATAATTTTGTAAATGGGTATTAAATTTAAGTCCAGGCTCCCTGACAGTCAAAGCAAAAAGGGAAACACAATTGGTTATGTCACTCTTATTGTCTGAAGAAAAGGAAGCAATATTAGCTCATGAGGAAACAACCTTTTTCCTCATGATAAATTCTAAATGAAATTTATCACATAGATCCTAAAAGGCAGGACACTGAGAAACATAATGGAAAATGTCTTTAACTGAGTTTTCAGAAGATACCAAAAATGTGGGTAGTTTTTTTTTTCTATTTCTTATGTTTACTTTGTAAGAAATTTGGGGCTCTAGTATTGAACTTTGGCTCAGTGAAGGCATTTTCATAAAGAGTTAAGCTAATATATGCTATTTTTTTCTAATGATCTGATTAATAAGGGGGAACTCAGAAGTTTTCAGCGGCCCAGAGCTTTTATGAAGCCTTCATGCGTGGCTCCCCCAGGAGCTCTAACAGCCTTAAGGAAAAGGTGGGGATGCTGTAAGAATCTAGGTTTTTGTGGTGAGAGGTAGAGGAAGCATGGCTGGGAAAAGCTACATTCCACTGCCCACCCAACCTTCCTCTCCCCAGGCTAGAAGCAGATGGTTGGAATTACCCACCCTACCCAGAAGGCACTTCCCAGCCACATCCCCAGGAAAGCGATAAAGGAAAACAGTGTGTCACCAAGGGCCCACCCCAGGGGCTTGAGAATGGCTTGAGGGACTGCCTGACCCCATATATCATCCTTCAATAAGTGCTACACTTTGGGGTTAGTTTGTCTCTCTTCTAAAGGCAGGGAACAAATAATCAGATGACTCAAAAAAGAGTTTCCTTTTTTGGTTTTATTTGGGGCTTTTTTGTTTTTAAACCAACTTGCTAAATGCGTGGTGGGCTAAAACAAACAAACGGAAAATAAACCACAGATTAACCCCCCACCCCCACCCCGGGCTGGGCAACATCGGTAAGAGGAAACTGTGGCCTGGGGCTTTGAGGGGTTGCTGATGAGCACACGTGTCCCCTCTCCCTAGCCACCCACCCCCATCTCGCATGCCAGCCCTTGTGCTTGGCGGCTAGTAGTGACAAAACCAAGATGAATCACCACATGTCAGGATCCATAAATTCTCAAAAGTCTAAGCAGCAGGTCTGAGATGAGAGATCAAGGCCAAAAGTAAATATCTTTGACACATGCTTTTGTTTTCAGATGGCGGCAGCTTGGATTTCCTTCCTGTTGCTGAGAAAAGGATGGCTGGGGTAGGCGGAGCCGATCCAAGTGCACGTGGAGTGGCGGCTAGAGCCGGAGGGACTGCTCTTCTCACTCCCAGGGAGCCTCTCCACCGCTCCCTCTCCCCTTCTCACTGAGGCTGGAGGGAGGGGGCAGCCAGGGAGAAGTGTTTCCCTTCTTCTCTTAGGGAAATTCAATCTGGTTGTGCTGGCCTTGCTTGCCTAGGGGGCCTGCTTCTAGATCAGTGGGTACTGGCCTTAGTGCTGGAATGTGTATACTGAACTCATTTCTAATCCTCTGGCAGGCCAGTGTTGACTCAGGCTCTCCCCTTCACATGGGATTAG
Organism: Mesoplodon densirostris; assembly: GCF_025265405.1. NCBI lineage: Eukaryota > Metazoa > Chordata > Mammalia > Artiodactyla > Ziphiidae > Mesoplodon > Mesoplodon densirostris. The sequence goes on from NC_082674.1 coordinate 34,475,038, forward strand.
AGGAAGGGAGGGAGCTTAGGATCATTTTTGGCTACTCAGCATCTGAACTCCCTTCCTATGTTTGGGACATTTATCACTTCATGAATCTCAGTGCCCTAAGAAAGAGCTTTCTAGTCTTCTAGAAGTCTCTACAAGAGACCAGTCCCCTTTGCAGCTAGGACATGGACAAGCAACCAAGACTTGGCCAATCAGCTGCCCTTGCTCCAGATAGTATCAGAAGTTACTGGCACCAACAAACAGGGACATTGGAGAATCCTTTCTGGGGGAAGCCGCAGGGCAAAAAAAACTTCCAGGCTCCCTGTGCCCATGGTGGTATCTAGTGTCCAGGGCTGAAGATGGTGGCTGTGCAAGCGGAGGTGCAGCCCTAGGCAGTGGCTGCAGGGGTACCCTCACCTCACCTTTTCTAGGCTGTGACTGTACCTGTGGCCTTGGATAGGATCTTAAGTTCCCAGTTCTTGTGTGTTCTGAGCCTGTTTTCCAAGCTTCTCAGTGATTCTGAGTTACTCCATAGCTTTTCAACCAATTCCTTTTCTGCTTAAATCAGTTTCTGTTGCTTGCAACTGAGAACTCTGACTCTGTCCAGCTGCAACTGGTTTCAGTCAATCATCTGCAGATGCTCTTTTTTTTTTTTTTTTTTCTTCACTGCCTGCATTCTTCAAGCCTCTGTCCTCCTGGCAATTCCACAAGTAATCCAGAAAAGGAGGAATGAGCATGCAGAGAATTCGACCACAGCTGGGAAGTGAGCCAAGAGAACTCTGAAGTACTTGAATATTAGATCCTTTACTTTGTTAGGTGGGGTAGATGCGGGATTAATGAGACAGAAGGCTGTGGGCTGTTCCTCTTATTTTGTTTTTTTTCACCTCTAACTTGGTTATACAGTGATTCCCTGTGGCACTTACAGATCTCATGAGGGCATGGATCAAGTCGCCTTGTTTTCCCTAGTATGCAGGTCGTACAGGATACTCAGTAAATAGTAGTAAAAAGTGACAATGGAAGTTGGAGAAAGAGAATTCAGGAAAAAGAAGCTACGTATATCCTTCATGTCTCTTTAAAAAAAAGAACTGTCTCAACTGTGTGGGAGCTGAAGATTAAGGCTGGTGAGTAGAACCAACACTGCAGACATTTGGTGGTGCCGATTGAAGAGCAAGAACCTGTAGCTTTAGCCATCAGACTGTCAGGGATGGAGACAACACACTCCGAGGCAGGCGGATCCTCACTTGGATCTAGCCCAGGCAGAATGCTGGTCCATTCCTTCTTGGAAGGGGACCCCAAGAGTTCCTGCAAGTTCAACTGAGATGGCTCTCCAAAAAGCATTTTGAATCAATTTCAAATGTGTTGACAGTACTTGGTTGAAACCCCAAAAGAAGGTTGAGGGTGGGTGGAGCTAGCTTGAATCTAGAAAACCTAGGGCAGGTTTCCCCATCAGCTGCCTTAACCATAAAAGAACCTCAGTGCATCTATGGTAGCCTGGTTTTGAGTAACACTCATATTCGGATTTGAGTCCACAAGGATGCATTTGTTACAAACTGACTCTCGTTCTAAGTCTTGTTTGTGGGATTAACCAAAGAAACATTTACCTTAAGCAGGTCTCTTAACTAACTTGTCTAAGTTTTCACTTCCCAATTTTAAATCCTCTAGTTATAGAGCTTTTTGGGCTATCTTGCTCACTAATTTCCTAGCTAAATTTTGATGTTTCTGTTAATTTTCTTAAGGACAAGAATCATGTGTTCTTTTTCAAATGCCCTTCCATCCAAGTACAAAGCTGGACACCGCAGGCACAGACAGCCCACGGTGTGGCCACGTTCCAGAAGAGCCTAGGCCAGACTCCTCGAAGACCTTTCTCGAGCCAGGACCTAGGGCTAGCAGTGGGAAAGTTAGAAGGGGGAGAACGCTGTAACTGGGATCTGTAATCAGTTACAGAACCTTCTAAACTGCTGGTAGTGCTTAGGGTTGCTGCCAGAGCTGTATTTCCAAGGCTTCTAGCCTATGATTATCTTTAAATTCACATCGAACAGTAGAAGATGGTTAAAGCTCACACTTCCAATACTATCTGGGGCTAGTGCAGGAGAGACCTGTGAAACATCATACACATGCATATATATTTTAAACCTGTGCTGTGCAACTTTTTTTTTTAACATCTTTATTGGAGTATAATTGCTTTACAATGGTGTGTTAGTTTCTGCTTTATAACAAAGTGAATCAGTTATACATATACATATGTTCCCATATCTCTTCCCTCTTGCGTCTCCCTCCCTCCCACCCTCCCTATCCCACCCCTCTAGGTGGTCACAAAGCACCGAGCTGATCTCCCTGTGCTACGTGGCTGCTTCTCACTAGCTATCTATTTTACTTTGGTAGTGTATATATGTCCATGCTACTCTCTCACTTTGTCCCAGCTTACCCTTCCCCCTCCCCATATCCTCAAGTCCATTCTCTAGTAGGTCTGTATCTTTATTCCCGTCTTACCCCTAGGTTCTTCATGACATTTTTTTCCTTAGATTCCATATATATGTGTTAGCATACAGTATTTGTCTTTCTCTTTCTGACTTACTTCACTCTGTATGACAGACTCTAGGTCCATCCAAAGAAGATATTCAGATTGCCAACAAACACATGAGAGAATGCTCAACATCATTAATCATTAGAGAAATGCAAATCAAAACTACAATGAGATATCATCTCAAACCGGTAAGAATGGCCATCATCAAACAATCTACAAACAATAAATGCTGGAGAGGGTGTGGGAAAAAGGGAACACTCTTGCACTGCTGGTGGGAATGTGAATTGGTACAGCCGCTATGGAGAACAGTATGGAGGTTGCTTAAAAAACTACAAATAGAATTACCATAGGACCCAGCAATCCCACTACTGGGCATATACCCTGAGAAAACCATAATGCAACTTGGTTTTAACATGTGTAATCTGTAGTGACTGTTTTTGCTCCACGAAGGTGCTGTGCCTCTTTCCGCCCTGGGCTTAGAATAATAAGCAGATTTGAAGGTCATGGGTGACAGCCGACAGGATGGTCCTCTTATTTCCTCTGCTTCCTCTCTGGGGAGAGGTGGGAGGACTCCGGAGGAAAAGGAGGTGGGAAGGAAAACAAGTCAATCCCAACATGGGGAGCAGAGAGGAGAGAGAATGGTGACAGACAGTGGGAGCTGCCAGCAAACATCTGATGCCCTGCATTGCTCGGGAGGAGAGGAGACAAGTCTTCCCAAATCCAGGCGCCCCAACATGATTGCAAAAGCCACACCCGTCGGCCCACAGACAGCTGACACTGCTGCAGAACCAGTGAGACACCTTGGGAAGCTGCCCGAGTTTCTGGACACATCCCTGTAAAAGCTGCCTTTAGCCCGGGTGGATGCCGGAACCCCCCTAGCACGGTGTGACCCAGAGCTGCCTTTTGTTCAAGGCAAAGTTAATTTCAGAAATGTTCTCCATGTTGTTCTCGGGCTAATAGCCAATTCTTTCTCCCACCGGCAGCCGCAGGGCTGACTGAGTACACGCGCAGATGCGCTCTGCGAGCTTTGATGTCAACAGAGGTAGGCAGGGCAGGCCCTGGTGGAAAACTGTGAAGTCAGCAGAGTTATCGCCGGCACGCCTCCCTTCCCCCTTGCTTCCCCTTTCTCCACCCATTTCCCCCCTGCCAGCTTCCAGCTTCTCATTTCCCATGGGACCCTGCAATAGAAGAAAAGCTGCCGCACTGAGATATGAGGGGGCCAGCTCAGAGCTCCAGCTATCAAAGTATGCTTCCCCCCGCCCCACCTCAAGTCTAAAACAAACAAAGGAACGCGTTCCATACACTTCCGAAGACAAGCGTGCACACAGAAACCTTTCCTTTGTGCTCTCCCTTAAGCCCCAAGAGTTTGGGGCCTGGAGTTTGAATCTGTCTTCTGGCCTCCTGGGGTTTTAAAAAGATTCAAAAGTGCCTGAAACCAATACAGCTGCTTGGTTTATGGCTCACATTGAAACCACAAATTATAAAATGATAAATCGCTGCTCGAAGCTCTTCCAGGAAAGGCTATGTTGTCAAGATTAAGTTACAACCTCACGGACCTATGAGTGAGTCGAGCTGCTGACTAACTCTCACACTTCTTTTCCTGCCGAAGATGTTTTTTCTTCGTGAATTTTCACTGTTTCTGAATACTTTAAACAAAGAAAGTGACTGAAGGCAGGAAAAACATCGGGGACTTCTTAACCCATGGAGCTTTTTACAGGCTTTATTACGTAACGGCTGCTTTCGTTTTGTGAGACCCAAAGGAAGTTTAAGAACTCTCTTTCTTCTTGAGCGCTTAATTGCCAGAGATCAGTGAGAAATGGCTTCACGTGGGCAGCTCCACTCCAGACTCTAGTTGGAAAGAGTAGCGTGTGGTAAATCAAAGCTGGTTTTAAGGAATTTGGGTCTTAAAGTATCTGTTCAGTGATTTGGGCAGGATTGCAACACAAATTACTGTATTTTGTACCCGTGAAATGAATTTTTTGGAATTCTCTTACAGGGTCTGGTCTAGTAACAGAGTATGACAAATAATTAGGCCACATGCATGCTTTCCTGTAATAATGCTTCTCTCTGCCAGGGTTTTGGCAGGCAGAAGGAAGCGAGATGAAATGCTTGTTTGAGGCCCCTATCTTGCCTCACTGCAGGGTCTGGCACACTGACCTCATCTTGATCACCTGGGGCTGCAGGAAGAAACTCAATCATCCATCCATCATGTTTCTCCAGCACAGCGCCTTGGTTACACAACTCTGATCCAGTTTTCCCAAGGCCACTCAAGTCTTGAGGACCATCAGACCATGAGTCATAATCACTTTAGCATTTACTCCTAAATTCTCTCTTGTTGATTTCACACCTCAGGCCCTTCAGTTTCTCTCTTTCTTGGGTTTCTTCGGTCCTGCGTGGCAGTTCTTGTTTTCTGATGTCATTTCTTGTTATTACCCACACCAGCCACTGCAGGACCTGCCACGGCGACTCTTGTCTCTGCTTTTCTTGAAGTCAGGCCTGCTGTCATTACTGCTGCTTTTTCTGGGATACTTCAAGTTGTGGAGAGAGTCCTTTTCCTGTGATTATAGCTCTTTCTTCCAATTTTGACTAGCCTGGCGTCTCTATGATTATAGCTCATTAGGACTCCTAAGGCTAGGAGGCACTTTTTTTTTTTTATGCTGCCTTGTTTTTATTTTTTTAAATAACATGTATCATAACTTATTTTTGCAGGGAAGAATAAAGATGAAAACAATAACGATCATTAATCACACAGTCCAGATAACCCTAACAGCATTTTAAACAATGAAAGTAATATACACACGGGAAGAAAATTAAAGCAATAAAAAGGGTATAAAAGAAAAAGGGGCGGGCTTCCCTGGTGGCACAGTGGTTGAGAGTCCGCCTGCCGATGCAGGGGACGCCGGTTCGTGCCCTGGTCCGGGAAGATCCCACATGCCCACATGCCGCAGAGCGGCTGGGCCCGTGAGCCATGGCCTCTGAGCCTGCGTGTCTGGAGCCTGTGCTGCGCAACGGGAGAGGCCACAACAGTGAGAGGCCTGCGTACCGCAAAAAAAAAAAAAAAGAAAAAAAAGAAAAAGGGGCTTCCCTGGTTGCGCAGTGGTTAATAATCCACCTGCCATTGCAGGGGACAGGGGTTCGAGCCCTGGTCCGGGAAGATCCCACATGCCACGGAGCAACCAAGCCCGTGCGCCACAACTACTGAGCCTGTGCTCTAGAGCCTGCGAGCCAGAACTACTGAGCCTGCACACACCTAGAGCCCGTGCTCTGCGACAAGAGAAGCCGCCGCCAAGGAGAAGCCTGTGCACCGCAACGAAGAGTAGCCCCCGCTCGCCACGACTAGAGAAAGCCCGCGTGCAGCAACGAAGACCCAACGCAGCCAAAAATAAATAAATTAATTAATAAATTTTAAAAACACACACAACGGGCTTCCCTGGTGGCGCAGTGGTTGAGAGTCCGCCTGCCGATGCAGGGGACGCGGGTTCGTGCCCCGGTTTGGGAAGATCCCACATGCCACGGAGCGGCTGGGCCCGTGAGCCATGGACGCTGGGCCTGTGCGTCCGGAGCCTGTGCTCCACAACGGGAGAGGCCACAGTGGTGAGAGGTCCGCGTACTGCAAAAAAAACAAAACAAAACAAACAAAAAAACACACACACAACAATCTTCCTATACTTATCATTCTACATTTTGCTTTTTTCACCTAAAATGCTATCTTAGAGATCTTTCCACCTGTGCGCTACAGGTATACTCCCTACTTTTGAAAAAATTAATTTAGTTTTGACTGCGTTGGGTCTTCGTCGCTGCACACGGACTTTCTCTAGTTGTGGTGAGCGAGGGCTACTCTTCGTTGCGGTGCGCAGGCTTCTCCTTGCGGCGGCTTCTCTTGTCGCGGAGCACGGGCTCTAGGTGTGCGTGAGCTCAGTAGTTCTGGCTCGCGGGTTTAGTCACTCCGCAGCATGCGGGATCTTCCCGGGCCAGGGCTCGAACCTGAGTCCCCTGAATTGGCAGGCAGATTCTTAACCACTGAGCCACCAGGGAAGTCCATATAGTCTTTGTTAAGAGAATGTACCTTCCAGATGAAAGGCATTCAGTTAAAATAATTCCAGGCCCCTTTCTGTCCCTTTAATTCCTCTACTCCCTGGGTCCAAAGTGACTTATCTGACTAACAAGTTTGGAAGAATAACCTAAGCATGCTGGGTTCAACTCTGGCCCGCCTGAGACTCAGTTTTCTCATGATTTTCACAATGGGGAAAAAATTAATACCTTCCTTGTGTGGAGATTAGATGAGTTAATATATGTAAAGCTCTAATGCATAGAAAATAGTAAGTGCTAGTTTTCACAATTATTCCTACATATGTTGTACTGGGACTTGCTCTTTCCCTTAACAATATATCTTAGGGATTATTCCACAGCAGTATGTATAGACATACCTCATTTTAAAAGTGGCTAGTACGGTGTTTCATAGTATAACCACACTGCAATTTATTTAGATGTGCCCCCATTTGGGTTGTTTCTAGCATTCAGCCCTTTCTCATCTGAGGATACAGAGTTCTGGAGTCAATCAGCATAAGCTTCACCTGCCATAAGTATATTTCACTTTATCTATTTAACAAACATGTATTGTTTACTACCTGTCACACACATGTCCTAATCACCTTTAAAATGTTAACTCATTAATACTCATAATGATGCTTTTGAAGTAGGAGCTATTTAATCCCCATATTACAGATTGGGAAACTGAGGCACAGAGAGGTTAAGTAGCTTACCTGAGATCACATGCCTGGGAAAAGGAGTGCTGGGATTTGAACCCAGGCAGTCTGGCTCCCAAGTCCATTTTCTTGACCTCCCTGTCCACATTATGTACCTCTCTTTGACCTAAAATCTGTGGCATCACTTCAATAAGACCCTGAGCCTCATCTTGTCACATTTCACACCCCTACTGTGGATGGGAATTCAGCCTTTTTGGAATACACTTAGGAATATACAGGTAATTTAAAAGAGAATGTGATTGCTGAATCAACCTGACTCCTTAAACTACCAAGAGCCAGCTTTTCTATGGACTGTTCTGCCAATAGCCAGCTAAAGTCAAGAAAGCCCTTCAAGTGATGATACCAGCATTGTCTTCAGAGGCCCCAGGTCTGGGCTCTCAACTCTGCCTCTCTGTGCCATGCTGGCCTGCTGAGCAAACTCACAATGCAGGTCAGCAGACAGCCTTAAAATAAACAAACATGTTTGTGTTGTGCCCGGTTATGGAACAATGTGTATCCAATTAGGTAGTGCAAAACTCATACAAATAATCTTTCCTTTTTCCGATTCTTGTGGTGTATGAGTCTTTGACTGACTTAGCCAACTCAAATTCCTAAAATACTAAGATTCAGAAAGTCTGGTCAAAGTTTGCTAGTTAAATATGAAACCCTGCCTTCATCACTGCCCCCATTCCTACCCTCAAGCTACTTTAGCTTTTAGACATGTGTACACTAAATGCCTTTTTCTTTAAAGATATGGGTGAGATGTTTCTTTTGGAGTATGTCCAGACAATCTGGCAAATCCACACTTGACATTAGCCACAGGGAAGAATATTTATTTTTAAAAAACCCAGAGGAACAAAAAATAAAATTAGGGCAGACTATGGACTTACCCTCTTTAGAAATCAGAATATCTTTCCACATGGAAGACCTTATCAAACTGAAGGGTTTGAATTTTTTTTGCTTTGTTAATGGAAAAAATATGTATACATACATAATTTAATATTCTGTAAAGTTCTTATTAATGATTAGAGTTTAAATTTTCATTTCAAAAGTTATTGCTTATTCTAACATATTAAAACCTGTGTTTTTTCCTTTTATAAATAAACTTCTATCTCTGGGTTCTGTCTTTTAGAAAGAAAGTACTTAAGGCCAGTTTTCTACCCCATCCTGAAGCTTAAATTTTGGCTCAAGGAGCTTCCTGTCCTGTTCCAGCTGTGACATGTTGAAAATAAACCTGGCAACTGGAGACAACTTGCTATACTTTTTGAGCCTTTGCTATGGCTCTAGTGCTTTATGTCTTAGGAAATAGGGTGGGAGATAGGGAGAGAATGAGGTGGGGGATCTCTGATGGGAACAGAAAATAGGGTCTTCCGGTCTTCCTAGGGCCTTCTTTCTACTCCTTTAGTCTCTGCATCATCCAAAGGGATGAATTGCCTCTACACATACAGGCACACCTCACTTTACTGTGCTTCACTTTTTTGTGCTTTGCAGATACTGTGCTTTATACAAATTGAAGGTTTATGGCAACCCTGCATCAAGGAAGTCTATCAGCACCATGTTTCCAACAGCATTTGCTCATTTCATATCTCTATGCCACATTTTGGTAATTCTAGCAATATTTCACACTTTTTCATTATTATTGTACTTTTTATGGTGACATGATCAATGATATTTCATGTTACTACTACTACTCACTGAAGGCTCAGATGATGGTTAGCATTTTTTTTTAGCAATAAAGTATATTTAAATTAAGGTATGTACTTTGTTTTTTTAGATGTAATGTTATTGCACACTTAGTGAGCTACAGAATAATATAAACATAACTTTTGTATGCACTGGGAAACCAAAAAATTCATGTGACTTGCTTTACTGCAATCTTCACTTTATTGCTGTGGTCTGGAACCAAACCCACAATATTTCTGAGGTATGCCTGTATGTCTAATCCAACTCTTCTCACAGGGAGGTAGTTGAGCAAGAAGGCATTGCGTTTGGATGGGACCGTGAGCTTGTCTTACTTAATTACAGTGCATAATGCTGGAGATTGAACACAGGAAACTAGATCCTGGCAGAATTGCTAAGCCAAAGACAGAAATTGATTGAAAAAGAAATGATCCATTTTTCATTAAAAATATCAACCACACACACACAAAATTAATCACCATACCCTCCCGCTCCAGTTTCATCTAATGGAAACTGCTGTAAACCCTGGTCCCTGCTGAAGTAGTTCCAACAGCCATATTTTGTACCATGTAATCCAGCTGTCTGTTCTCATGGCTGATTGGACAAGAGGTGGATACCTGATTCAAGGGCAGTCAATCCATAGATTCACTAGATTCCCATGACATGTAGCCAGGTATGAAAAGAGATGCTGGGCCAATCAGAGTCTCTCTCTTTCTCTCTCAGAGAGGTGACATGAAAGCAAAGAGAGAAAGTACCAGTTATTAGCAGGGCAGATAGGTGGAAGGCTGAACTATATTTATAATGATGAAATCCCACAAACACCTATGAATTTCTATTAGTGAAATCTGTCCAGCCACCTCAAATTGAGAACTAGCTTTCAGCACTAGTTTCTCTGAGGCCAACCCATTGTGGTTTCTGTTCTTGGGTTTCTGAAAGCTTCCATTATCTTATCATGTATTTTTCTTAAAGTTCTTATACTTGAGCTAGCTGGAATGAGTGCCTGATACTTGTAGCCAAAAAAGCCAAAGTAAAGCATTATCAAACAGGCAGGCAAAAATAGAGCCAAACTAAAGGGGACTGAGAAATCAGGAAAGTCTAAGCCAAAAGCAGTGGGAGCAGGTGACTTTGTTAAGGCTCTTGAGGTTGCAGATAATGTTGCTGAGACGAACTCATACTGATTAAAGAAGAAAAAGGAAAAGGAATTCACGTGTTTGTGTGAAGGATGCTCAAGTAGTGCAAGGGCAGCCAGGACTCATAAAAACTAGTGTCAGTTCCTCAAAATGTTAATCATAGTGATGTTGCCATATGACCCAGTGATTCTACTCCTATGAAAACATATGTGCACACAAAAATTGTGCACCAATATTCGTAGCAGCATTATTCATAATAGGCAGAGTGGAAACAACTCCAATGTCCATCCACTGATGAATGGATAAAAAAAATTAGTATACTCCTACAATGGAATATCATTTTGTTATAAAAGAAATGAAGTGCTGATACATACTACAACATGAATGAACCTTGAATAAGTAAAAGAAACTAGACACAAAAGGTCACTTAGTGTGTGATCCCACTTGGTTGCTAGGGCCTGAGCAGAGTGGGGAATGGAGAGTGACGGCTAATGGGCCCAGAGTTTCTTCTGAGGGAGATAAAAATGGTCTGGAATTAGATAGTGATGTTTGTTGCACTATTCTGATTATACTGAAAACAACTCAACTGTATGCTTTAAAAGGTTGAATTTTATCGCATGTATATTATATCTCAAGCTGTTATTACAAAAATTATGTATATATGAAAGCAGAACAAAGCAAAACAAGAAAAAAGTTGTGTCCCAAAGTGGAAAGCCAGGAAGAGAAAACCATACAATTCTCTTCTGCCCCCCTCCCAGCTCTCCCTCTCCCACTGCCAGGCTCTCATCTCTGCTCCCCTGTGGACATCTGTTTCATTCTTGTCTCTGCATTGCAAATTTAAAAAGTTTTTTCTTAAATGTTCTAAAGATGGAAGGTGGACTATGTCTTTAGTGGCAACTCTTTTTATGTTCTTAAGGATCCAAAGAAATGGCAATCAGTTGTTATTGGGGATGCCCTGGACTGGTGGAGTAATCCAAATGCAGACATTTTAGATGGAGATACTGAGGTTTTTGTTTAATAACACAAAGAGCCATTTTTATTGGGGGCAGGTGTACCTCTGTCCAGATTATTGTAATGTCTCATTTCCTCTGTTCATAGTCTGAATTAAGCAGTTGGGGTCTCAGGACTTGGGTCAAGAGGACTACAGGAGACTCCCATCCAGGAGGTGGGGCAAGCTCCCACACCACAGTGGCGGCTGAGAGCTAAGGAAGGGGACCACCAGGAGGGAGCCCCTAGAAAGAGCCTTACAAGGGAACTTTAGGAGCAGTGATATCCAATATCCACTTTTAAATTTTCTTTTTCTGCACTGAAATTCCCTTCTGTGATCCTTCAGACTTCATGAAGTTTGTTAAAATTGCAGCCTTATGTTAGCGGCATCATGGAAAATAGAAAGAAGGTTTTCATATTTCATGGTAAGGTAGATATTAGAGAGTGACAGCCAGCTGGAAAAGCTGTTATAAGATGGCCAGAGGTGACTGGGGAAGAATTCTAGAGCAGAGCTACTGAGTATAAGGTGACCAGTGGAAACCAGCATGGATTGGGGAATATGTAAATACCTGGAAAGAGGAAAGGCAGGTAATCCAATAAAGCTGGAAAATCTGGATAATCTCTTTCTCTCTCTCCATATGTGTATAAATGTGTGTTGTGTGTGTGCGTGCATACGTGTATCACGTATTTATATCAACATTGGATTTATGTCATATACTTTTTCCTGTTATATCATGAGTTTTCTTAGTATCTTTAAATATTATTCAAGTATATAACAAGTATATAATGAATAATGACCTCTTGGTACCCTGTGGTATGATTATCCTCTGATTTACTTAACTAATTCCAATTATTGGACTTTTTTTTTCATTTTTTCACTTTTGTAAATAACACTGCAGTGACATTCTTCTTGGTGTATTAAAAGAATTATTTCTCAAGATAAGTTCTCAGAAGTCTATTTTCTGTGCCAAATGGTATGAACTAAGTTTTAGCCTTTTGATATAGATTGACAAATTGCCCGTTGGAAAGATCATACCCAGAAGGACTCCATAACCATTATGCCCCCATCTTCACAGGGTAACTTGCACATTTTGGGGATGAGCTGTGCTCATTTAAAGAGGCTAAATGTGACAGACACAGGAAGGCATTTCCTTGTTACCAAGAGATTTCACAGAGAAATATGTCTCAATTTCCTTGTCAAGAGAATTGTCTTTCTTTACTTCCACAATGGTCTTCCTTTAGCAGATCTGGCTGTGAGGAAACACTGATATTCCTTACAGAGAGAACTCTCTAGCTTCCCTTAAAGGAAGCTTATTCTTAATTCTCCTCTCTCTACTTTGAAAGCAAGGTAAAATAATCTATCTTCTGGTGGCATGACTGAGGGAAAACCTTGTCTCCGACTCTCTCAAGTTTATCCCCACAAGTAGGTATCTTGCCTCTAGGTAAATGCCTACTAGGTCTTACATAACATACTTGGAGTGATCGCGACTTTACATATCATTATGGAGAATATTGACGGCAAAGTGTAACGCGGGCGTGGAGACCACTTACAGGACCAGACTGACGTATGTAATGTCGTCCACTAGAACATGATGAGCTTCAGTGCTGAATTGATGGCATAGCCATGAGAGGAACATTACAAGTGATGTGCTCACACTAGCTGTCCTGGCTCTCCCTTAAGTGCGTCCCTCAGTCCAAGGATAACCATGGGCAGCTCTGAGGCCCCAGCACCCCAAGTGTGCAGGAACATGTAGGGCACAGTCCGCTCAGAAACATCTACCATGTTGTTGAGCCCGCTTCCAAACAGGAGCAAACTGTTCTCTGTAAGCCGTTCAATTTCTCTGACTTCATTAATTCATGGGAAGTAGTTCTCTAGAATTCACTAGAGCTCCGTTCTGCACTTTCAACACTTGACGTCACAAGTCCTCCACGGAGAAGATGTGAAAACTAAGCAAGAGGTTTAGTTGCATCTCCTGAATCGTAACTAAATCATGAAAGAACCTGGACTGGTGTTGTACATTTCCTTTTATTTGTTTTATTTGTTCTCAATAGTACTGTTGCTGACTACCAAAGTAATGCAAGTGCATGGGAGAGAAAGACAAAAGTACAAAGAATAAAATAAAAATCACCCATACTTCCAGAACCCAGAGATTGCCACTATTAACATTTTGGTAGATGTTTTTTCCCACTCTTTTATCCATAGATCTATAGACCTACAGTCATCTCTTTCATAATCCTGAGATCATACAGTATTATTCTGCAATCTCCTTTTTCTCTGTTGTAGGTTGTTTTTGAGTTTACACCATTAAAAGTAATATCGTGAGGAGACTTGGTAGATAAAGCTTTGTATGTAGCTCTGATTATTTCCTTTGGGCTTATTCCTCAAAGTGAAGTTGCTGAGTTAAAGGTAGTCACATTTTAGGGCTTTTGATAAATAGTACTAACATACCCTCCAGAAATATGGACCATTTTGGACCACACCTATTAGCAGTATGTGAGACTACCTGTTTACCTGCCTCCTCATCTACACTAAATAGAATTCTTTTAAGGGGAAAATTTCCAAACTGATTTCTGGCAAATGGTATCTCATCTTAATTTGTATTGCTTTTTCAATTCTTCTTCTTAAACAGAATTACTGGTGATCTGTATTGCTTCCTTAGTGAAATGCTTGTTCGTGTCCTTTGCCATTCCTACATTTCTTGACATGCCAACGGGCCACCTGGTGAGCCTGGTTTTGTGCAGAATCCTGGATGACTGAGACTGGCACTGATGAGAAGATGCCTTTCTCTCACCTTGTCCCTGGGAGGCCCCTGAGGCTCTTCCACAGAAATGGCTTCTCACTCTTGGATGAGAATGGTCCATCTCACACCATGGTACCTGGGTCATATCTCACTGCACAGGCTGGTGCCAAAATGCCTCCATCTTGGAAAGAAGGTTTCAGGTCTGAGGTAATCTCATACCCGTTTTAGTTCATAGACTAACAGATTAATAGATCTTCTCAAAACTTCAGCTGTCACAGTTTCAATGGAAGGAAAGTGGCCAGGGAGGCCTTATCTGGAAATGACCATTCAGCTGAGTGCAAGTCTCCAAGACCCAAGAATAAAACACCCCTATTGTGACTGGAAGGACTTTGATGATGAGCAGCACTGGCCTATACAATTGGAAATGTTCTGCATTAGACCATTTCCACCTCAATCAAGCACTCAGTGTGGGCAAAACCAAGCTTTAGATTAGGAGGAGGGTGAGGAATGATATAAAAATTTCTTGACCACCTATCTGGAGATACACATACTCATGTGCCCACAAATGCATTTTGTTTGCATGTATTGTGTACATAAAATTACTAACAAAAGAAACTAAACGGAATGACATGATCAAAAGCAAATTATTCATTTTATATTTCTTTCTATCTTTTTCCAAAAATAATTTCTAAAGGCAAATTAATACAGTAACACCCATACAGCTTACTGCTCTGATGAACCTATGATAGGCACTCAGACTACCTTCCTTAAGTTTGCAGACAAAAAGGAAACTGCTTCTTAAACTCATTGGAAAAGCTTTACGTGCTTTAATTACATCCATGAAGAACCATAAACCAGGGGTGGGAAATCTCCAGGTCTTTAATCTTATTATTATAGTGCAAGTGTTTCATTGCGCTTAAGAACCACTTATGACTTCTTACATTTCTAGTTACAATTTATCTTTTAAATGCCGGTTCTTTACTCATAGACTTCTGACATTTGGAGAAAGATTGATAATCAAATAAATCTTACATTTTATGTTTCTTGTTATTTAAATCAGAGGCCATTTTAATTTTATGCTTTTATAAGATTTCTTTACAGGTTTTGATCCTGTATTTGGTCATTGAGCTACTGGATTTAAAACTTGGTGTTTCAGGGCTTCCCTGGTGGTGCAGTGGTTAAGAATCTGCCTGCCAATGTAGGGGACATGGGTTCGAGCCCTGGTCCGGGAAGATCCCGCATGCTGCAGAGCAACTAAGCCCATGCACCACAACTACTGAGTCTGCTCTCTAGAGGCTGCAAGCCACAACTACTGAGCCTGTGTGCCACAACTACTGAAGCCTACAAGCCTAGAACCTGAGCTCCACAGCAAGAGAAGCCACTCCAATGAGAAGCCCGTGCACTGCAACGAAGAGTAGCTCCCACTCGCCACAAGTAGAGAAACCCAACGCAGCCAAAAATAAATAAATAAAATAAATAAATTTATTTTTAAAAATTGGGGGCTTCCCTGGTGGCGCAGTGGTTGAGAATCCGCCTGCCAATGCAGGGGACATGGGTTCAAGCCCTGGTCCAGGAAGATCCCACATGCCGCGGAGCAACTAAGCCCATGCACCACAACTACTGAGCCTGTGCTCTAGAGCCCGCGAGCCACAACTACTGAAGCCTGCGTGCCCAGAGCCCGTGCTCCGCAACAAGAGAAGCCACCGCAATGAGAAGCCCACACACCGCAGTGAAGAGTAGCCCCCGCTCACCACAACTAGAGAAAAGCCCACACGCAGCAATGAAGACCCAGAGCAGCCAAAAATAAATTAATTTTTTTTAAAAAATTGGTGTTTCAAAGCACCACAGAGTAGTGAATTTCTAGAAATGTGCAATCAAGATATCACCTAATGGTATAGCTGAAATTAAGTTTCTAGTTAATCAGACTTGGTTTTTATCAGGTTATCCACAATATGGGACAAAATAAATATGGATAAAGAGTATTTGACTTAGCTCTGTATGGGATATAAATTAGTAGAGGAAATAATTTTCTGAAGAAATTAAGAAATTAATAAGGATAAGAAATTGTAATTTAGGGAATGGCTGTTATATTAACTTATAGCACAAACAAACTGAAAAGCCGGGTAAGGAGGACAGTAGTATGGGGTGGGGAAAAACATCTACTAGGTAACTAGTGAAAGTCTAGGAAATCAGGTTCTCCAGCCCAAGGAGGAAGTGGGAGAGAGGATTGGTAATCCTGGCTTGCAAGCATACTCGGGTACACCAATTCTAAAAATCTGTGCCTTTATCATGCTTCAGCTCAAGTTAATTCTCTGCTTCTGCTCTTCTTTATTCATTCATTAAGCAAATATTTATTGAGCATTTGCCATATGCCAGGTGCTTGTCTAGTGAACAAAACAAAGTCTTGCCAAAATTCTTTAAACTCTAGCCTATATTTTCTTCTTTGGCTTTCACACCAGCCTCTCAGTCTCCAACCTGATTTCTTTCCCACTATCATGATAAAACAACTCTCTAAAGACCAGTGACCTCCTAATCACTACATCGAGTGCCCCTTTCTCAGTTCCCATCTTCCTTGGATTCTGTAGCATTTAATAGCATCTGATTTCCATCAGTTTTTAAAACTCCTGTCTCTTTTGGGTTCTGTAATATGACACTAGCATGATTTGCCTTCTATGACTGTTACTGCTTTTTCCCTGACTCGTTCTCTTGCCTCTTAAATTTTAGTGGTCCTTCCATTTCTACACATTGTTCACTTCCATTTTCTCTCTCTCAAATCTTTTCCCTGGTAACTTCTCATGGCTTAAATCATTGGCTTTATTTAGAAGTATCCTAAATCTATACTCCCACACCTAGCCCTCTCCCAAACTTGAATCTCAAATTTCAAACTGTGTGCTAGAGGCTTCCATCTGGGCATCTGCTCATGGTGCCAGTTCAATCTGTTTAAAACTGAAGGTAGTATTTTTTACCACACAAGGTTTTCAACTGCAAACAACAGAAACCCACTCTGGCTAACTCAAGCAGAAAACGAATTCACTGGGAGGATATCAGGTGGCTCACTGGGTCTACAGGGAAGCCAGAGGACCAAGCATGGAAAATGGGCAGAGACCCAGGCAGTCTAGGGCACAGAGAGCACGGCCAAGTTCACTCCATAGGAGGAATCTGTTGAGGACGCTGCCCTCGAGCTGGCTTTCTCCGCACACCATCAAAGCTGGTCTTCAATATCTCAGCCACCTTCCAGCGTGGTCCCTAACTGCTAGTTTTTGTGTTATTCCCCCCAGACTCAAAGACCTGGGCTGGGGCTTCCAATTGGTCCAGGTCATGTGCCTGGGCCCCAGCTGCCAAAGATGACTCCTGATTGCCTTCAGTTTCCCACAGAGGGAAAGGGGTTCCGACACAGGCCAACCAAAAAATGGCCATCGGGGCTTCCCTGGTGGCACAGTGGTTGACAGTCCGCCTGCCGATGCAGGGGACATGGGTTCGTGCCCTGGTCCGGGAGGATCCCATGTGCCGCGGAGCGGCTGGGCCCGTGAGCCATGGCCACTGAGCCTGCGCGTCCGGAGCCTGTGCTCCGTAAGGGAGAGGCCACAACAGTGGGAGGCCCACGTACCGCACCAAAAAAAAAGGCCATCAACCACTATATTTTCTTTTCCCTAATCACTTCATTTCCTTAAGTCCCTATTTGCATTTAATGCCACCACCATTCTCTCCATTACTGGGAGCTGAATCTAGATGATTTCTTTTACTCCTTTCTCTCCCTCAGCTTCTGAGGCAATCAGTCATCCAGGTTTGCAAGGATTTGTTTGTTGTTCATTCATTTGTTGTTTTCCTTTACACTATTTTCTTCTTGGACCCTTCTGCAGCTCCTCCTCCCTCATTACAGGCTTCAGATTGCATTCTCCACTTTCAGTGCCTCCTCCAATTTATCCCCCCACAGGTTAATTTTTTCTATAGCAACACTTTGATCTTATCACTTGCTGCTGAAACTACATTGTAGACCTCTCAGCCTGGCATTCAAGGATCTCCACAATAGAATTCTAATGAGACTGAGAGGCAGACTGGTGCAGTGAAAAGTTCTTGACCTTCAGATGCGGATTGATACGGGTTCAAACCCTGATTTTCCCACTTTCTAGTTGTATATTTTTGAGGCTCATTTTCCTGGTCCAAAAAACAAGAATAATAAAACCTATCTCCTAGGGCATTTATAAGTCAGCTCTTTGAAGGTTGGAATGGTGTTATGAGTTGTATTTAGGTTACAACATCAACTCACAGATGCTTATAATGAACAATATTCAATTACAGACCTGTCTGTTTCAAAACTTTAAGTAAGGTTGTCATCAATGTGGTTTTAAGGAAGGCACGTTAGGATCAGTATGCTACATGTTTTGGGAGTTAAGTGGAAATCTAACCAACATTTATAGCATTGTTCCTAATTTCAAACAGCTGACTTGCAAGTGACCTTTTGGAAATATTTTATTTGCAAGTGGAGAACATCCTGTGTTATTAATTTTGGGAGTTGAATTTCCCTGACTGGCTGCTTTCCACTATAACATTGCTATTTTAAAGTATTTCCCTGCAGAATTTCAATTTTGTGAGAGGCTGCTATGAATTCCTTAAGGGGAAAAAGTATATAGTTAAGGTGGACAGATGAAAATTATTAGCTATTATTTCTAAGGCTCACCCAGCATTCTGTAAATGTGGCGAAGCTCTAGCACATAAAAAGAAACGTTAAAATTTGTTCCACAAACTCAACCAGCCCCACTTCATGGCATAAATTCTGGGTCAGCACTGGGAAAATCCAGCTCTGCCGCCCAGGCTTGGTCTTCTCTCTGCTAGTCATGAATGGCACCATCAGAGTGACCAAATTAACCTCAGTCAGCATTCGTTCACTCACTCATGTATCCACGCAGCAAATCCCCCTCAGTCAGGCGTGTTTGCTGAACCCCACAGTATAGATTTCAGTCTCATAAACTCTTGCCAAGAATTCACAGCACTACTAATTGCTTGATTTTTTCCCCCTGAGGTCAGTAAGACTTTAGGTTGAAGATAACAATCGTGCCAAGATTGGTAAAAGTTATTTAATAAGCATGATATTTTAAACCAGTCTCTGCAGATACAGTTTGTGGGTATGTGAATTAATATGCACTGCAATGCATTTTTCGTCTCTCTAATGGTTTTTAAAATGAACACATGTTAATGATTAAAATAATACTTATGATTATTAAGTATTATTTTATGATTAATAGTATGATATGATATACTTAAAAGTGAAATCCCCTGTAACTCTCCCTACATTTTCCTTCCCCCACTCAATTTCACTTCCAGTGGCAACTACTTTTTAACACTTTGGGGTACATCCTACCACACTTTTTTTTCTTTTGAAATAATTTTAAAGTTATCCCTAGGCATTCCTATGGTTAGAAGCTAGAACAACATTGCCATTTAGCCTCTGACAGACCTTGGAACTCTTCCATACATTGCTTATGTTAAACATATTATAAAAACAAAGAACTAAAAGAACCCTTTTCCCCCCACTTAGATATTGTTAATTTCTGATTCTGAAGGCCAAAGAAAAACATTTAAGTTTTTTTCTCTACCACACTTATGCTTATGTGGACTATAGATTTATATAATCTACACAATTCCATGACCATAGGGTTTAGTTTTAAAAATAACATTAAGACAATGAAATAAAAGCGGAAAGCCCAGCATACTTAAAAAAAAAAAAACCCAAACTTAATTGCCCTTGATGTCACTTTAAAAATGTCTGAGGGAGAGAATGTCAAGAAACCAAAAAGAGTTTCTAGTTACCTTTCAAGGTCATCTAGCTAAGGAGAGCAAAACAAAGAAACCATTATAGGAATTTTTATTTTTCTTCAAATCTTAGGTCAAGGCTTTGACAACAGGTGTTGTGTGTCTTCACAAGTATTCTGAAACCCCTCCCACAATAATCCTATTTTGACCTAGAGGGGAAGGTAGCTAAACACGGAGTCAAGATTCTGTGTATGAAGATACTTTTTAATTTTTATTATTTAAGAGCTATATTTAGCCCTTTGCAATAACCGAGCTCCTAAAAACTGGTGCATATTTTTACACTTGAATTAAATTGCACTTAAAGGGTCCAAAGTGAGGGGTAAGGAGAGCTCTGTATTGAAAATAATCTAAAGATAAATCTTTTGTTAGAGTGAAAGCTCCAAATAACCACCCAGTAATTGGTAACTGTTTAGTATATTTGGATTTTTATATGTGTTTCACGATAATGTGAAGCTATATTTTCATTTTGAGGGATTTATGTTAAATCTTTCACTTTATTATAGTAGTATTAGACAGTTTACAAGATCTAATTTGATAAATATAAAACAGAAAAATTAATACTGGCTGCTTTAAAACAGTTGGGCATTGGTTGTTGAAATAACATTTTCAGATTGACTAGTTTTCAGAGTTCTATGCTTGATATTCACTAAATATCAAACAGCTACTCTGTAATAGGCACTCAGTATATAATGGTGAGTAAAAACAGACCCAGTACAAGGCTACTTTTAATAATAACAACAGCTAATACTTACTGAGTATTTATAACATATGGGGCCCTGTTCTAAGGGCTTTTCATGTATTATCTCATTGCAGCCCCCCAACATTCTAGAAGTAGAAATAGTATTATCCTCATTTTACAGATGAAAAAACTGAGGCACAGAGAGATTTGGTAATTTGTCCAATGTTGCATAGCTAGTAAGTGGTGGAGCTGGGATTTCAATCTAGGCAGTGTGACTCCAGAGTCTGCACTCTTAAGCACTGGGATGTACTACCTCTCCCATTTTCTAAAAGCTCTTCTTGTAGTGTACAACCTAATGGGTAAGATATTAATTGAATAATCATTTAAGTAAATGAAAGATTATAACTCAGATAAATGCTATGAAAAGGAATATGGGAGAAACTATTTGGGTCATTGTTACCAAAATGTTTCTCTTTTCCTTCTGGTTACACAGACTATATTTCCTAGCCTCCCTTGCAGCTCAGTGTGGTGATGCAACTACTTCCGGATCATGGAATGTGGATGAAAGTGAGGTTCATACTTCCATGTCTGAACCATAAACTTCCTGATTGACTCTCCCTGTTCTTCTACCACCACCCCTATTTGCTGGCTGAAAAGTGTGGACTAACACAGAAGAAGTCTTGAATGACTCCATGGAGCAGAGTCCCTGGTGATATGCCCTGGACAGTGATAAGAGTAAAAAACACATTTATTGTATTAAGCCAACTGAAATTTTGGGATTGTTTTTAATAGCAGTCAGCCTATCTTGAATGCAGAAGATGAAAACTTGAAGTTGAATGCTGCTGTAAAGAAAAAAACCTAAAACATGTTGCTTTGAATTTGTGGTTGGGTCAGGGATGGTGTGGAAACAGATATTAGAGGTTGGAATACTCGAGAGTCTGTTATGTCGTGGCAAAAGATTTGCTACAACTGTTGCTTGTGACAACTTAGAAGATGGCACACTACTTGCCTAGCAGGCCTAAAGCTCTAGAGGAAGTTTTTGGAAAGAGAGAGGTAGTGTGTGTTAGCTACTATTACCTAACTTTAGTAAGGCATTACAACAAAGAGAAAAGCTCAAGCAAAAATTGGCTGGTTTGTAAGCAGGAGTAAAAGAGTTAGAAGAAGTCCAGAAATTTGGGAGATAAAAGATTAGAAAGCTGACTACTTCTAGACACTGAGATAAGAAACAAAATATTAAAAACCTTTGAGTAACAAAGGTCCAGTTAGACCCAGACTCACTGCAAAGACCTGATTAAGAGTGTGGTCTTCTCATTCAAGTTTAATGGCATGAAGATAGCCCCCATTAAATTGAGAGAGAGAGAGAGAGAAACTGGGGAAGAAAAGCAAAGACATAAATCATGCTTGAGAGTTACGTATAGTAGAGAACTTTGGGTGTGGCACACGTTGCTGACTGGAAGCAAACAGATAAAAAGTCTACCAAGTTTTTGAGTGAATCATGTTCTCAAAGAAATCGTTTGATTATTTGAGTTGAAAGTAATCTTTGGATTTCATATTTGCACCAATAGGAAGTGAGCTGAGCAGCCTATGAGGAAGGTATATTCCCAAACACCCTCTTTTTGTAGAATAGCAAAGCCAGGGGCCCTGGAGTACAGTGGATAAGGGAGTTCCTTGGAAAGAAGAGTAAGATTTAAGCAAAGAACTTTCCTTACACTTCATAATATCTATCCCAGCAGAATTCTGTAATTGCTGTGGATAAGTGACTGCCGTATTTCTCCTCCCATTTGTCCTTTTTCTGACTGAGGATTTATTTCATTTTTCCTGTCCTTTCCTGTATGTTTGTTTGTTTGTTTTAAATAAACTTTTGGTTGACTTTACTAGTCAGGATGAGCATGGATTACTTTTGTAAAAATAAAGGTAACTAAAACAGAGGCAGATTTATCATGAAATTAATGAAACTAAGCTCTAGGGGATTTCTTCCAAGGCTCCAGGAAAGTGTCTTTCTGCTACAACCTCCACTTTATCACATTTCCCTTGATGTCAGGTGGTGTTGGAGTGACCCTGGATATTTTGGGTATCTGGCTAAGGGAAAGTTGAGCTGGGGATACATTTAATTTCAGGCTTAATGAAACATAATTACATGGGTTACAGTCACATTTAATTAAGTTATTGCTGGCCGTCTTTATTTAGCAACAGATTCCAGGAATATTCCTATGGCCCCCTGCACTGATTCACCTGGCATCCTGTCATGGAGGTTACAGGGCTAGAGGTCATAATGTGATATGAACACATGGCTGGCACTGGAAGTATGTGGGTAGTGTGGGAGAAACAAGGTTTGAAACATAAAGAGCCAGAAGCTAAGTCTAGGGAAAATCCTTCTAAATCCTTTTTAAATTCACCATACACTTTATTTCTTTTCTTTTTTTTAAACGGGAATCACATGAAATGGTATTAACCAGAATTCCTGCAGCAATATTATGAACAGCCTATATGATATGTGTGAAGTGGTTTTTTAGGCATCCCAACTGTCAAAAATAAAGACAAATTTGATCAACCTTCAACTAGAGGAAAAACTAAAGTTCTTTTGTCCTATTAAAAAATTACTATCATATTCATAACACTGATCTCATAGGCTTGCTGTGACATTGAAATGGGGTTAGACATACAAAGTACCTGGATACAAAACCTGTCATATAGCAGGATCCCAGTAAATAACATCTATTAAAAAAAGTTTTGCATGCAGACACAGAAGAGCAGCTGTCAGAACTGAGGATGTCTCAAATATTAAAAAAGTGAAAAAGTATTGGAGATATGTTGGGCATTCAATTAAATGTCACATTTCTCAATTTTGTAATGTTTATAGTATTTACAGTCTTCTTAAAATGTGTAATCTATTGTGATTTCTTTTCTTAGTCTAAAGAAATACTCCATTTAACCTAATTTTGTATCTGTACATTTTGTATCAGTTTTTCTTAAAAGGGTCCCACAAATAGTAAATGCTTCAGGCGCCATAAAACATGGATCCTTCTCCGAATTAAAAATATACATATATGTACTGTATGTCAATTATATCTCAATAAAACTGGAAGAAAAAATAAAACTGGATCATATTCTTCTTTAAAAAAATTTGGCAGTTTCTTAAAAAACTGAATGTACAGCTACCATACAACCAAATAACCCAATTCCAGGGTATTTATCCCAGAGAAATGAAAAGTATGTTCACAAAAAATACTTGTACATGAACATTTATAGCAAACCTATACATCATAGCCCTGAATTGGAAATATCCCAAATGTCCTTCAGCAGGTAAACAGTCAAACAGTGATAATTCATACCATGGAATTCTCAACAATAAAAAGAACAAACTCTTAGTACTCAAAATGACCTGGATGAATCTCCAGAGAATTATGCTGAGTCAAAAAAGCCAATCCCAAACCGGTACATATTATATGATTCCATTGAAATGACATATTTATAGAAATGGATTACAGGTTAGTGGTTGCCAGGAGTGAAGGAGGAGGTGGTATCAGGAGAAAAAAAGGCGTGTTTATAAAAGAAAACTTGAGAGATCCTTGTGCTCATGGAAATGATGGAAATGTTTTGTATCTTGATTGTATCAGTATCAATATCCTGGTTGTGATATTGACTATAGTTTTGTAAGCTATTACCATTGGGAGGAACCTGGGTAAAGGGTATTCTAACAAATACATATGAATCAACAATTATTTCAAAATAAAAAGTTTAACTAAAAAAATGTGTATCTATGTATGTATACCAATATAACAATGCAAGTTCTTATTCTTTTAATTGACATAAGGCAGAAAGTTTTGCGTGCAGACACAGAAGAGCAGCTGTCAGAACTGAGGATGTCTCAAATATTAAGCGATTAGACTTGGTAGAATCATACGGATATGAAAATGCCCATAGCAAAGGAAACACTGGGTAAATAACTTAATTTTGAAGAAACAGGAAACTTTAGACACCATTGTGTCTGTAGTCTGAATTTATCTTGGCTGCCTTATGGCCATTCTCCACATAGTATGGTATTCAGAAGACACACAGGTCTGATATCCAAAAAAGAAATTTAAAGTAATTTAGATTTTTGGGGGAAGATTTTAAAAGAGGCACCAAAGGGAAGAAGTATGCTGCAAGACAACAAAAAAATGTTTAAAAATCCTTTCAACCATCTAATTCCTCCAAGTCCCTCTCATGACAGTTGCTACTTCATTTTTCTCATCTCCCTTTAGTACCTCCCTCTCTCCTGGAACTCTGTCTACAATGACTCTTATTCTCTTCTAACTCAGCTCTTTATTATTGTATAGATCAATTTAGTTCCTGGGCACCTTACATTTCTCCTCTGTAACTAGTACTCTAATCCACAAAACCTAGTCCCAAGAGGGACTTGGGAAATCACTGGAAGGTCTTTAGAAGGATGGAGAATGTGGGTTGGGGAGGGAGGAGGAAGAAGAAGGCTGTGTATACTTAAGAGGTTTTGGTTACAAGTCCAGTCCTCCCTTTTGCAAATGAATAAAGTGAGGTCCAAATAAGTTTAGTGACTTGACAGTCACCTACTGAGTCACATGGAGTTGGGCCTGGAATTCAGGCTTACTTCATTTCAACCCTTTGTTATAGTTCACTAGTAGGCAATCCTATGATATCCCCGATAAGGGGTGGCTTTGCATCCCTGGTGGAAAAAACACCAGGGGGATTAGGAAGCCTAGGTTCTAACTCTGCTTCTACCAGGCTCCATGAGCTTGCGCAGTTCATGTCTTTTCTAAGGCTCAGTGTCCTCCCTGAAGGGGAGGCAAGATGAACTCTTGGGTCCTGTCCAGTACTAACATTCCTTGCTTCTGGTATGTCTTGGGCTCTGCTGTGTGCCTTGGGTTGTGGCATGGTGGCCTTGAGCTAGTCACGAAGACTCGCCCTCATTTGTCCCTCATCCTACTGGGACAAAGGGAGAACCCGGGAAATTTGGACCCCTCCCCGCACTTGGTTGCCTCTTTAGTGTTCTAGGACACACGGGGTGACCATCTCCTGTCAGAGGGGCTCCAGACGTAAGCTCCGATGGGTCTCCGCGGACTCCCCAGGGGCTGCGAGGAAAAAGAATCCCTAGAAGCTCCTGAGGATCCCAGGCCAGAGATCTCCCCTCATCCCCACCCATTCCGAAGCAGTTTCAAGCCCCAAGTCCCAGGCCCTCAGCAGGCCCACCGCGCAAGCGTAGCCACCGCTCCCGAGCGCGGGGGGCGGAACCCGAGGCCGAGGCAAGGTGAGAGGGAAGGGTCGGCAAGACCCCGCCTCCGGGTCGTCACGTGGGAGGCGGAGTCGGAAGCGTGACGGCGTACGCGGGGGTGGAGCTACCGCTGCGCGCGGGCGCGGGGGCGGGGCGCGGCGGGGCGCTCGCGGCTGCTGTCTGGGAGGGAGGCCGGGCAGGCGGCGGAGCGGCGCGGCGCGGCTCTCAACCTGACGGGGAAGCGGTCCGGGCGTCCGCGGCTGACTGCCCCGTGGTGGACGGACGACGGAGGCGGGAGGTGGGAGCCGAGCCGGGCGCCCGAGAAAGCTAGCGGGTCAGGCTCAGCGTCGGCGACTCTAGTCGGTCCGCTGAATGAAGTGCCCGCCCCGCTGAGCCTGGAGCCCGGCGCTTTCCCCGCAAGATGGACGGTTTCGCCGGCAGCCTCGGTGAGTACGGCCGGGAGTCCTCCCTCTCCTGCGCAGGGTGGGAACCTTGTTCCCTCCACACGCAGCCCGGGCCTGTTCTCCACCCTGCCCCTTGGGATGGCGGCACTTCCACTGCACATGTTCTCCTCGAGCCTGCTGCCCCTCTCCGGGCTCCGGTGTACTCAGAACCCCTCCCCCATGCCAGCCCTCCTCAGCAAGACCCTCCTTTCCTCCCAGCGTCCTCTTCAGTGCGGGGCCCTTCTTCACCATAGTGGGAACCCCTTCTCTCAGCGCGGCCCCCCAAAGCTGGTACAGCCCTCCCCATACACTCCCGGCTCCCCCCACCTTCAGGGTTAGGACACCTCTTTCTCAAACCCTGACCCCTCTTCTGGGTACAGCATTCCTCCCCCTTCCCACATACCGAGCTCTCTTTCAGGTTGGGGACGCCCCTTACCCACGCAGAGGCTCCCTTTTAGGGAAGGGACCCCCCATTCCCTCTTCAGGAGGGGGGCACTCCCTCCCGCCCCACCAAGTATTCACTTTAAATTTGGAGTCTTCTTTTAAGTATTTCTCAGAGTAACTGACAACTTCCCTTCACTTCCTCCACTTCTCTGAACATTTTGCAGTGGTGGAGAGAACCAGAAGCCCTGAAGCATCATTTGCGTAATACAGGAAAGGAAGAGGTGCATCTGTGTTAGGGGACCCTCTTTATTTTTATTTATATATATATTTTAACATAAGTGGGGTTTATTTATTTATTTATTTATTTATTTATGGCTGTGTTGGGTCTTCGTTGCTGCGTGCGGGCTTTCTCTAGTTGCAGCGAGCGGGGGCTACTCTTCTTTGCGGTGCATGGGCTTCTCATTGCGGTGGCTTCTCTTGTTGCAGAGCACGGGCTCTAGGCACGCGGGCTTCAGTAGTTGTGGCTCACGGGCTCTAGAGCGCAGGCTCAGTAGTTGTGGCACATGGGCTTAGTTGCTCCGCAGCATGTGGGATCTTCCTGGACCAGGGCTCGAACCCGTGTCCCCTGCATTGGCAGGCGGATTCTTAACCACTGTGCCACCAGGGAAGCGTGGGGACCCTCTTTAAAAGAAGAGTGAAAGTAGAACTATGCTTGCTGGCTCTGCACGCATGCTGGGGAGAAGTAACCCTGCCCAGTTAATCCATAGGAAAGGGGGCCTCTGACAGGGAAAGAAAGGATTCTCCATTTTTGGAATATGTTGTCTTTGTGGACTGGAGAAAGGGAAGTAGGCTGAAGTATCCTTTCAGTGTTCGCTTTTACCCAGATAAAGGTAGTAAATTTTGTAACTGGCCAAGGGAATCAGAACTCAAGGCTGGTACTCAGTCCCCTATAATCTCTGTCTGGAATTACTATTCTTTGAGGCCATTGGAATCTGGTTACTGTAAAGATTGAGCTCACCTGTCATGATGGTGAGAGAAGCAGTTTCTGCTTTGGTTGATACTGCAGTTAATGTGATACCTGCTGCTGGATTTGTATATTGAGTATTTTATGTGGAGGTGGCTTGTATTCAGATGCCTTTCTTTGCATTTCTTGATAATAAATTCCTAGTTGGTTAATGTTCATGGATCAGTGCATAATCTGGCCATAGGCCATACTTTATTCAGACACACTGAGATTAAATGGGTTTTTTAAAATCTAAAATAAAAAAGTAGGTTAAAAGCAATGGACCCATTATAGGTATTAAATAGTAAAAACCATAATTTTGGCCTTGACTTTCTTTGGGGGAAAAACACACACACTTTCTTTGGGAAACACACACACAAGTACTTTGAGAGTGGAAATCCTAAAATAGGAGGCAACTGAGTGTTACTCTTTCCTCCCCAAAGGCACCTGTTGTCCATTATCTAACCTTTGATGTCTTATATAATTCCTTACATTGTGAAGTTGTTTCATTCTTGGGCTCCTTTTAAAGAGGGATCAACTTTTCACTGCCTTTTTTTTTTTTTAAGCCTTATGCCTGGATTTATTTCCTAATCATATTGGACTGAAAGACTTGTCCTTTTTGTTCACAAAGAGGTGATCATATACTTGGCCAAAAAACGGAGTGTCTTGGGGGATGTGGTGGGACTGAGATATCTCTGAACTGTGGGCTCCCCAGCCTGTAGGAATGGTGGGATCACTGCTCAAATTAGAATCAGCTTTTACTTCTTTCCTGTTTGTTCTGAGGACTTTGAAGGCTTGCGGAAACTTCATCTTCTGTGTTGTGTGGGAGTCTTTGTCACTAATTGGGGGCATTTAAGTTTATTTTGAAACAGTGGATATCCTTGTTAAACAGCTATCCTTTCTAATCCAGTTCATGAGGCAACTGATAGGAGAGACTGAAAGATGAAGATGAATTTTAGTTGGGGCTCCCACTTTTCATCAAGAACATTATAGCTGACCCTGGTGTTGAATTTTTTTATTCATTTGATAATTTTTTAATTTATTTGATGCCATCCTTGGATGGTACCTTGATGAGACTTCCTTTCTTTAAGTATGGTGTTGATCAGGAGCAGGGGATATACCTGTATTTAAAGAGAGGAACCTATGTCAGCTGGAGGGAAAGAAATGGTTCCTGGCAGTATTTTTGGAGCTGCTTCTCATGAAGATACTTCTCAGCAGGAGCTCTGTGCTTTCTCTTTCTGTCCCCCTTGAAAGAGTAAAACTAGGCCCCATCTTAATTGAAACCTTAAAGAGTTGGGAGTGAGGGAAGGGTAGTGCTGGTATATTTTATTGGTAGTCTTTAAACATAGCTTTACCCAGCTCTTGCCAAATTGCTTGTTTCTATTCCCTGCAGTTCATTAGTCTAGAGCTTAGAGTTACATTGATCTTTATTTTATCATCAAGAGAGCCATGAATGTAAAGGCAAGCTCTTGTATTCTAGTAGATGTTTAAAAACTTTTTTTAACCAAACAAGAATTCAAAACATGTGAAGTTCTTCTGGGGTCACAAGTACTGAAAACATTTATTCTCAAGGAAGTGTATGTGTGTGGCTCCTTTTATATACTAGATGAGTTCTTGAAAAAAAGTGTAAGAAAACTACATTTTTATAAGCAGGAAAGCTCAGTGCTTTGTAAACAATGGTTATAGAGAAGCTGATTATTTAAGGGAATGTTACGGTGCATCATTTCATAAAATGAAAAACTTTTAAAATTCAAACTGTACCCTTGATTGTTGTGTGTTTAGATAAGGAAAACACTATTATGTACACTTTATAAGATGTCTAATGGCAATTAAAACTGTGTAGTGGTTTTGAAATCACTGAGAGGAACGTTAGGTGATTGTGGGTGATTGTGTTATATGTGCCACATTGAAATTATATACCTTTTGTATTACTTTTGTTTTACATAAAAACAACTAAAGGATGCTTTTAATCTCTACAGCTGATGAATTTCAGGCAGTTTGGCTGGCAGGTGGTGGTACCATTTACTTCAGGCATAGTGTCTTTTAGTTCACAAATAGGGTAATATAAAAAAGCAATACTTTAGAAACAATTTTTTTTTAACTTAGGGAAAACAATCTGTCTTGATGTCCTGCCTCCAATTCAGTTTAGAATACACACACATACATGTACAAAACATACATACAGTAAATATTTTAAATCTCAGGTCTATGTGCAAAAGTGGGAAACTTGATACAGCTGTTTTTGTTGATTTTCTTAAGGCAGGGGTTAGGTGCATTTCATGCTGAGTTTTTTTAGCATCTCTTTTTCATAATAAAGGTTTTAATTTTAAGACTTGTCTTGGGATTAGCCTACAGGTTTAGTCTGTGTTTATGCTTTAAAGAAAGCATATTGTTAACCACATCAGTTTTAACTTTTTCTGCTCCAAAGGTTAAAAACAAAACTCCAAAACTTCTTTTTAAAGAAAAATTGTAATGGATGAAATTGTAGGGTTAGTATGAGAAATGTAACAGTCTCAGTGCAGTAGTAGTATGCTTCAGTTTGAGATATTTTAAAACAATCTCTTAAACATCACAATGTTAGAACTTATTTCTCATCTCACGTATACTCTTGCTTTCTTAAAGGAACAGTGTAGTATATGATTTTTAAATATTAATCTAGTCTAAAGCATTCTGTATATATTTATTCATATAAAAATGTTTCCCATGTAATATTACTTGGGGAATTTTTTCTTAACTTTTAATTTCTTAATGGTTGTCTCTTGAAGGGCTCAAGATAGGCTTACGTTATAATATGGCATGAGTAGTAACTCTTACATCTGTAACATGAGTTAGCTAGAGTATTTCTTAACGTGTACCTATTTTTGTGACATTCTTATTGCCCTTTAGGAGCTTACTATCTGGTTTTAAATACATATCTAGAGATATAAGTAAAGTACCAGAAATGGGAGTTGAAGGGGGAAGCACCATTTAGAATTCAGTGCTATGTATCAAGCATGTAACTTCTGAGAGACAACATTTGGAGATTCTGAATTTATCTCTATAGAGACTGGCCTTTTAAAACCATGAAATAATTTATTTAGAAGTCCAAATATTAGGGAATGATATTACTAGGTCTTTTTCTGCTTTGTATTTAAGTTTGAATAGCATGTAGGACAAGTACCGTATTAATTTTATGTATATGAGTCCATTTCTATTACATGTAAAACTTCAATATTTGTTCATAAGAAATATGACAGGGCTTCCCTGGTGGCACAGTGGTTAAGAATCCGCCTCCCAATGCAAGGAACAAGGGTTCAAGCCCTGGTCTGGGAAGATCCCGCATGCCACGGAGCAATGAAGCCCGTGCGCCACAACTACTGAGCCTGCGCTCTAGAGCCCGTGAGCCACAACTACTGAAGCCTGCGTGCCTAGAGCCCGTGCTCCGCAACAAGAGAAGCCACTGCAATGAGAAGCCCATGCACCGCAACGAAGAGTAGCCGCCGCTCACCGCAACTAGAGAAAGCACGCACGCAGCAAGGAAGAGCCAACGCAGCGAAAAATAAATTAAATTAATTAATTAAAAAAAAGAAATATGACAACATTTTGATTTTATTTTTTATTTTTAAAATTTATTTATTTATTTATTTATGGCTGCGTTGGGTCTTCATTGCTGTGTGGGGGCTTTCTCTAGTTGTAGTGAGTGGGGGCTACTCTTCATTGTGGTGCTTGGGCTTCTCATTGCACTGGCTTCTCGTTGCGGAGCACGGACCCTAGAGCATGCAGGCTTCAGTAGTTGTGGCACATGGGCTCAGTAGTTGTGGCGCACGGGCTTAGTTGCTCTGCGGCATGTGGGATCTTCCCGTACCAGGGCTCGAACCTGTGTCACCTGCATTGGGAGGCGGATTCTTAACCACTGCACCACCAGGGAAGTCCCAACATTTTGACTTTAAAATAGATGGATTCTAAAACTTTAAAATAGTCTAAGGAAATAATGTACTTCCCAAATCTGTAGTATATTTCTACGTCTCTGTGTGATCTCTTGTCTTATAGTTTTAGCTGTCACTGTTATAATGCTTTAACTTTGCATATTGCTTTATAGTTTACAAAACTTTATCTCATTTAATCTGCACACTAACCTTGGGAGAGAAGTTATTTCCCCTTTCATAGATGAGGAAACTAAGGTTCAAGGAGTTTGCAGTTTTTAAAAAGACTATTCAAATCCAGATTTTTCTTTTCCTGTTCTTTTTTTTTGGTGGGGAGCCTAATTTGTAAGGATTGTATCCAATGAGAACACAATACAAAAGAAGAAAGAAAAAGAAGTTATCTTTTGTTCTAGTTTATCTGTATTCAGCTGACGTTAACATGTTGATGTACTTGTTTTTACTCTTTTCCTATGCCTCCTTTTTTACACAGTGAAAATTATACTATAGATATAATTTTGCATTCTGGTGGTTTTTTCATTAGATCCTAACCATTTTTTTCTTTCTTTTTTTTGGCTGCATCGGGTCTTTGTTGCCTGTGCGTGGGCTTTTCTCTAGTTGTGGCGAGCAGGGGCTACTCTTCCTTGCAGTGCGCGGGCTTCTCATTGCCGTGGCTTCTCTTGTTGCAGAGCATGGGCTCTAGGCGCGTGGTCTTCAGTAGTTACAGCACGTGGGCTCAGTAGTTGTGGCATATGGGCCCTAGAGCACGCGGGTTTCAGTGGTTGTGGCTCGCGGGCTCTAGAGCACAGGCTCAGTAGTTGTGGCTCACGGGCTTAGTTGCTCTGCAGCATGTGGGATCTTCCTGGACCAGGGACCGAACCCATGTCCCCTGCATTGGTAGGTGGATTCTTAACCACTGCGCCATCAGGGAAGTCCCCATTTTTTTCCACTTGAACTCAGGTTTTTCTGATGGGGTCCAATGTTCTTTTCCTTACACTATTACTGACTCTTTATAACCCACTTGTACATTGACTCTAACATACTTGAATTTGAGCTCCTCATCCTCTAAATCAGCTTCTTTTTCTTATTTTCCACTGTAAGTATCACCCAGCCTTGAAATTTTAGAACCATGTTTGACTCCTGGCCATTTTTGCCTACCACATTAAAATCTCTTCTAAGACTTATCAATCCTTGTCACCTTTTCCCATTCCTTACTTTCCTTTTCCACCACCACAGTTGAAGTCCTTATTTTTCTGTGTTTGGATTATTGCATAGCCTCAAGAATCTCCACTTGTCTATAATTTGTTTTGTGTGTGTGTGGGGGGGACCTTCAGACTAATCTTCCTTAAACAGTGCTTTGACTGTCCCGTTCACTCTTTCAGATTGCTTCATTGCCTTAATGACTGAATTCAAGCACCTTAACCTTGTTGTCAAGGGTCCTCCATTATCTCTTTCTACTGTCTTAACATGTTCTGGCCTCATTGACCTATTTCTTTTTCCCCATATTTGATTGGCTTTTTTCCATCCCTGTGACTAGTCTCTTTTCAAGTACCCTTCAAGGCCCAACTCAAATATTGTTTCCTTTCTGAACACCTTTTGTTATTTGTCCTCTTTCATTCCCAGCTTAAAATATTCACCCTTGAACTTTTAACATAAGAACATTTTTAGGGCACTTATCACAGAATATTTCTTCTCAAAAGGTAGAAGTAATTATTACAAGTCCTAAAATTATTGTAAGTCTTATTTCCCCAGCCAAATTGTAAACCCATTGAAGGCTGACACAGGCTCCGGACGCGCAGGCTCAGCGGCCGTGGCTCACGGGCCCAGCCACTCCGTGGCCTGTGGGATCCTCCTGGACCGGGGCACGAACCCGTGTCCCCTGCATTGGCAGGTGTACTCTCAACCACTGCGCCACCAGTGAAGCCCTCTCTCATGTGTTTTTGAAATCTCATAGCAGAACAGTGGAGATTTCATGACCCTATAAAATTGGGGGGAAAAATATTAGAGAACCAGTATATAATTGGCAACTTACAACCTTCGCTCTTACCATCGTTGCATAAAAAAATAATAACTCGAAGACCAAAAAATTATCATACATAATCTCAGAATCCTTTAAAATATTAAATAACTCTTTATGTTCTTGTTTTCTTCTTATTTCACCTGAAATAAATGAAAACTTTCTTCCAGACTTTGTTGGGAATATGATAAAGAACTCTGCCAGGTTCTAGGGTAGTATTTTTCAAGTGCAGGTCTTGTGCATCACCTGTTAAAGATTTAGAAATCAATTTATTTGCAGTCAAGACAAATACTAAAAAGAATGAGGAGGAAGAAAGAAAGGTTATAAAATATTGGTGCTTTGCATGATATTGTTCAAGAAACTTTTAATTTCAGTTTTATATGTTTGCCTTAGATGGCAGTATAAAATTTATTTCTTTCTATGGGTCACAATCAGATGAAAGGTACACTTTTAGTGTCTATTCCCTATCTTTGAGAGGCTAGGTCGGAGGGCTCACATATATATATAAATGTGGATGAACAATCAGAAGTGGTTATAATGAATTGTGCTGTTTTTGAACAGTTTTTAGAATCTTAATATAATGATTAGAATATAGTTAATATCAGTAGCAGTGAAAGTATATCTGTAGTTCTAGAATCAGTGTAATTCAGGCAAACTCCATATGTAGAAATGTGGCTTTATGAAACTGGTAGGCTAGGGTATGTTATTTACTTTGCAAAGCATTCACCGTATTGTTTTTTTCAGCTTCCCTGATGGAGTTGTATGTGTCTTGACTGGTTCTCCACCTCATTAGCTTTACAAAATCTATCCAGTCTCTAAGGCATGGCTCAGGTACGCTTGTTTTTTCTGGAAGCTGCACCTAATTATTCTAGTATTGCACTCAAACTACTGTACTGTAGTGCTCCTAAAGTAGAGGAGACCGAGTGCTTACACCTAAGGGATCTGGGAGTGTAGCCAGAAATTGAGTCTACTTAACTTAAAAATTCATATGATTGGGCCTCCCTGGTGGCGCAGTGGTTGAGAGTCCGCCTGCCGATGCAGGGGATACGGGTTCGTGCCCCGGTCTGGGAGGATCCCATATGCCGCGGAGCGGCTGGGCCCGTGAGCCATGGCCGCTGAGCCTGCGCATCCGGAGCCTGTGCTCCGCAACGGGAGAGGCCACAACAGTGAGAGGCCCGCTTACGGCAAAAAAAAAAAAAAAAAAAAAAAAAAAATTCATATGATTATTTTGCAACCATTATAATAAAGATTAGTCCAGACAGGAATCATTGATAGATGCTAAATCTATGGGGATATTTTTGATGAGGAGCAGAATGTTTGCATGGTCTTAAATATCTCCCCATATATTGCTTAGTAGTTGGAAGGGGAAAAAAATAGTAACTCTATACAGTGATGAAATCAGACAGCGCCTTGAGTGCATGATCAAAATAAATAGCACCAGTGGACACTGTGTGCCTCTGAATGTGATGCCTGCGAAGAACACATCACTTATGTAGTTCGCCAGCCAGGAATGCATAACCTGAGTGTAATCCTGAGGAACGTTGAACTCCAAATGGGGAACATCCTGTTTTTTAAAAGGGTAGGGGGCGAGACTGTACTTTTTTAAATATTAATATTATAAAGACAAAGGCTGTGGAAATGTTCCAGATTAAAGGAGACTAAAGAGACTTGACACCTACTTGTAGTACCTGATTCTAGAATGGATCTTGTATTAGAGGGGGAAATGATATTAAGGACATTATTGGATCATTTGGCAAAAATGGAATGTGGATGGTAGATTAGATAAAGGTATGGATGGCATCAATGTTAAATTTACTAAAGTTGGTAACTATCCTAAGGTTCTGTAAAATAATGTTTTTATTCTTAGGAAATAGACACTGAAAGTTTTAAGAATAAAGTGCCATGATATATAACCTATTCTCAAATGGTTCAGAAAAAATAATGTAATATGTATGTATGTTTTATATATGTACACATATATGTATATATAGAGCTATGTATTTATGTGTGTATATATTTGTATGTTTGCATAGAGAGGAGGAGGGAGGGTGGAAGGATGCTCTTATGCAAGTAATGCAAATGAGTAAAATGTTAACAATAGATGAATTTGGTTAAAACTGTACAGGTGTTTTTTTGTACTATTCTTGTTCTTACAGCTTTTCTGTAAGCTTGAGATTATTTTTAAATGAGAAGTTTTAAAAAATCATATGAACTTTGCATTAAACTCCAAAATATTGCATTTTAAAAATAAAGAAATAGCTCCTCTCCCAGAAAATTCCAGGCAAACTCTTGGGATAAAACTGCGGCTCCAAGAATATGTTCCACGTATATCATGTGGTTTCCTTTTATCCCTAGGCTTCAGTTTGAGAAACATGCCTCTGGGCCAGAGACAGCTGTGGTTCCAATTTAGTCGACAGACATGTTTTGTTTGGCCCTTTTGAGTGTGTTAAAAATGGGGAAATTTCACATAAAAATCTGCGTCTTTGGTTTCTCTTGAAAAATGGAATGATATTGCCACTGTGGACTTGCATTCCAGATGATATATACTCACTGAGTGAGATGTCAGGTAAACAGCCTCAGTCCTTGCTTTATACGTAGCTTGTTTCAAGTATTTACCTTATTGCCTGGCCTCTATAGGCATATGTTTGCAGCCTTTATCTTGCCCAGGAGGTGTTGGGGGTGTGTCTTCCTTGTGGTCATGGCAATTTGAGAATTAAGTTGTTGAAATGATGCCCTAACACCTGCTAACATTTAAGTGTATATATCCTATAAACAAGGACATTCTCCTACATAACCATATTACAATGAAGAGAATCAGGAAATTAATATTGATACATTACTACTATTTCACCCTCAGACTCATTCAAGTTCTGCTAATTGTTTTAATAATGTCTTTTATAGCAGAAGGATCCAGTTCAGAATCAAATGTTGTATTTAGTTGTCAGGTCTCTTTAGTCTCTTTCAATCTGGAACAGTTCCTTAGTCTTTCCTTGGATTTCATGACCTTAACGCTTCGCAAGATTGCAGGCCAGTTGTTTTGTAGGAAGTCCCTAAATTTGAGGTTTCCTCCTGATTAGATTCAAGTTATGTATCTTTGGCACAAAAGTCACACAGGTGAAGCTGTGTTTTGTCTCACTGTATCCTATCAGGTGGCACACAGTTTTGATTTGCCCATTCTGGTAATGTCCATTTTGACCATTTGATTAAGGTGGTGTCTGCCAGGCCTTTCCACTGTAAAATTACTTTTTAAAAAATCTTTGTAAGGGCTTCCCTGGTGGCGCAGTGGTTGAGAATCTGCCTGTCAACACAGGGGACACGGGTTCGAACCCTGGTCTGGGAAGATCCCACGTGCCGCGGAGCAACTAGGCCTGTGAGCCACAACTACTGAGCCTGCGCGTCTGGAGCCTGTGCTCCGCAACAAGAGAGGCCGCAATAGTGAGAGGCCTGCGCACCGCGATGAAGAGTGGCCCCCCGCTTGCCGCAACTGGAGAGAACCCTCGCACAGAAACGAAGACCCAACACAGCCAAAAATAAATAAATAAATATTTTAAAAAATCTTTGTAACTATTAAGTGTTTTGTAGGAGGTACTTTGAAACTTTGTAAATATTCTGTTCCTCATCAGACCTTCAAATTATTGGTTTATTTATATCTGTATGAATCAGGTATCCTATTTTTTTCCAATGGGTTATAATCCATTACTATTTATTTTAATACTCAAATTGGTCCTGTTTTGGCTATCGGGTACACATTCATGCTGGCTTCTGTATTCTTTTGATATGTTCCCATCATTCTTTGAGGACTCGCTTGCTTTTTGACACAATAAGGTGATTCAGGTGCACAATTCAGCCCATAATAACTTGCATATATATTTTAAGTAGGGTTCAGGTGAGATTTTTGAATTAAGTCATTTTAAGTTAGCAAACATTTTTTATGGTTCTTGTAATTTTGTAACTGCATAATAGTTTATCTTACACTTAAAAATTGTGTTAAACATATGGACTAGACCATTAATGTAAATTAGTTTGAAGGTGTTTGCTCTTAAGTGGGAAGCCATTCAGGATGTTTGTTCTTACGTTTCTACATTTAAACAATCAGCATTTATCTTAGAACAAGGTACTGTTAGGTGGTGTGTGTGTTGGGGTGCTTGCATAAAAGAAAACAGATTTAAGCAGCAAAATCAACCTTTTTTCCCCCCTTAAAATGTTGTGATCATCTTTCCTTCTCAGTGAGTATAAATATAAACTTTAATGCATCGTATTCCATTATTTGGACATCTGATCTGCCTAAGCTGTGTATATAGAACATAATTTACCTTATTCTTGATGACTGATGGTGGTTACTATGAGCATTAGACATGGTTCTGTGCTGTAATACAGTGATGCCTCTCAGAGCTATTTGTGTAGAACTGTTTGCTCCATACATTCAGTGACCCTAGACAGTTATAACTGTCTTCCTTGCTGTTTGTCACCTAGTGTCAGTGTACTTTATCCTTTCCTTTCTTTTTATTTATTTAATTATTTTAAAAATCTCACCCATAATATTTGAGCTTACATATCTGGAAAGATGACTCTTCTCTTATTAGACCTAAAATTTGACAATAATTTCTTAATGTCAAATATCCAGCCAAATATCCCTGATTGTCTCAAAAGTGTCATTTTACAGTGGTTTGTTTAAATCAAGGTTTAAACAACATCGTACATTGCATTTGGTTGTTATGTCTCAAGTATTTTAATCTATATATTTCCCTTCCCTTTTCTTTTTCCCTTTGCAATTTGTTAAAGAAACTAGACCTTTCCTCCTGTAAAGTTTAACATAAGTACTGATTGTATCTTTTGGTGTTTTTTTTTTCCCCATACATGTTTCTTTGTCTTCTGTTTATCCTTTAAATTGAAACTTACAGATTTTTATATATTTGATGTATTTTGAAATGCTACCATTACTCTTCTAAAATTTGATGCTTAAATTTTCCCATCTTTGACTTCTGAGAGCATCTTCACACTGCTTCCTGAGTCCTGGTCCTAGTGCTCTTTGTTAGCTTCCTTGCTTTCTGATGTGACAAGATGTTCAAACTTTTCTTTTGCACTTCCTGTTCCAATTCTGCAGTCAGCTGTTTCTCTAAGAAGTTGTGGTTCCTGTTGGTAGGAAGTGGTACTCTAGGCTCTAGAGGTGCTCATTGTTAACTAAATTGGTTATTGTTTCTAATCTAGCCATTCTTTTGATTTCCAATTTTAAATCTGCTGTAGGCTAGGAAACCAGATAACAAAGCTGGTTTGACATACGTAAGGAGTGTTTTGGACCTCAAAAAAGAACCCAGAGATCAAGGTCTATGCCTTTTTAAATTGTATGGTGTAGCACCTACAGGGACAGAATCATACCTAATAAATATTGCTAATGTTAGTAATATGTGAATAACATAATACCAGATGTTCCTCAGAGTAAAATAA
This sequence comes from Mesoplodon densirostris, assembly GCF_025265405.1. NCBI lineage: Eukaryota > Metazoa > Chordata > Mammalia > Artiodactyla > Ziphiidae > Mesoplodon > Mesoplodon densirostris. The sequence continues at coordinate 34,513,729 of NC_082674.1, forward strand.
TAGACTTCTGAATGAGGCCTTTAATAATAAAATACCTGAGCTTTTAGTTCACAAACTTGATGATATGTGCATGCTTTAAGTTACAGACCATTTGTGCTCCCTGTATTTTCTTTTGTTAAGATTATCTTTATTTTGTTTCTTTTGTTTTTTGTTTTTCTTTTAGGATAAATCTCTGGATCAGTGAGGTGTTAGTATCTTAGAGAGTCAAATTATGCTATATTATATTTGTCATATTCCATAATAAGAATACACTTCTTTTCATTTAAAAACTTTTTTCCAGAGAATGTACTTCTTCAGACTTTCCAAAATTGATGAGTTCCTAAAGTTGAGATGACTTGCTGTTTTAAAACAAAACTGTTTAGTTTTGATATCTGACATTTTTCCTTAAATCATTTTTTACTCTTGTATGTTGGTCTCGAGCAACTGCTTATGCTGATCTTTAAGTGACACGTTAGAGCAAAAGACAAAATTTGCATTTTTCTTTGAGCCATTTGTTCCAGAAAAGTGTCATAACTGACTTCTGTTGATGAGTGAGTGGGAATTTTTTTTTTTTTTTTAATTTGAAGGATATCCTGTTTTCAGTTTAGTTGGGGCATAGCCTTTGATTTTCTTTGACTGCTTTGAGTACCTCTTGGCATTCATCTTATTTCTTTAATCCTCTCCAGTTTTAATTAGTGAGGATATGTTTTTTGGCACAAACAACATTTTCTTAGTTTTTAGGATCTATTATTATGGGTCATTTGAGATAAGGTATTGGGGAACAAAGTTTAGAATAAAGAGAATGGCTGGGAAAGTAATTAATATTTGACTAATTTTCTTGAAACTTTTGTGAGTGCTTGTGGGTGAGATTTTTTTTTTTTTTGCGGTACGCGGGCCTCTCACTGTTGTGGCCTCTCCCGTTGCAGAGCACAGGCTCTGGACACGCAGGCTCAGCGGCCATGGCTCACGGGCCCAGCTGCTCCGCGGCATGTGGGATCTTCCCGGACTGGGGCACGAACCCATGTCCCTTGCAGCGGCAGGCGGACTCTCAACCACTGTGCCACCAGGGAAGCCCTGTGGGTGAGATTTAATGATTATATGCACACTGAAACTTGCACACCGTGAAATTCCTTATCTTGGTTCATTAGTGCATACTACAATGGGGCTAAGGTTATGGGTTCGAGTCTCATATAGGTCACTTTTTTGTGTGTTTCCTGGTCATAAACACATTCATTAAGTAAATAGCTTTTGATTAGCTTCTTTGGATCACACTCTGTGCTAAGTGCAGTGGGAAATTGGTGTATGGAGACACTTGAAATCCCTGCTCTCATGAAGCTTATAATTCTGTGGGGGATTCAGGCAGTATTTATTCAAGAAGTATTTATTGAACGCTTGGTATGTGCTCAGCACTCTTCCAGCTATAAACATAGTCCTTATGGAGCTTATGATGTTGGCTTTTAAAATACAGAGTAATAAGGATTGCGATGGTGAAGTATAGGAAGCTTTGGAAACAAAGGAGGGCTATCTTAAACCTCCACCATCCAGCCTTTTATGTTTTTTTCAAATGCATGTCTTTGTTTAGGGTGTAAGCAGAAAAATGGAAGTCAGGTCACAGTAGCCCTCCCAGCTCTTGAAAATGGCTTAAAGGAATGACATTTAGTTTTTTTTCCCTACTCCCATACACCTGAGAAAATGATAAACTACCAACAGTGCTCACTTTTGTTGCAGTTTTCAACCTGTGTGGAGACCATTGTCAGCTGTGCTCTCCTGGTGTCGTCCTAATTTAAGGCAATGAATTCAATAACTTCTATCCTCTCTCTGTTATCTATATAAGTGGTACTTTTCTAAGGTATTTTTCTACGTGTTTGTTGCAGTATGAGTCCTGTGATTAAATCTATGGTCTTCAATATACTTGCTTTAGGAAATAATCATTGATGCAGCAGGTTATGGACATGGGTAACTTTTTGAAAGGGAGTAGCGAAGCAAAGGCACTAACTTTTATTCCGCTGTGATTTCAGGAACTATGTGAGATAATTTTCATAAATTAACTGTAATAACTAAATGGCAAAAAAATTGTTAATTTCAGTTTAAAAAAATACCCTCAAGGGTAACTTTTAAGTAGATTGAATAAAACTGAACTTGTTATTACAACCCTTCATATGAGGATGATGATTATAGTGACAGACTTTTTGTGACTGAAATGAACTATTGATTCCAGTATGAAAATCTAATAATTCAGCAAGTGCTACATGCCAGGAATTGTTTTCATACTGGGAATATATCAGTGAAGAAAAGAAACAAAAATTCCTACTAAAGTATATATTATAATGAAGGGAGATAGCCAGTAAACAATTTTCATGAAATTATTCACTCTTCAGACATTAGTGACTCCTGTATAAACATGTCTGCATTGTTGATTATAAATATACCATCCTTTTTTCATAGAATAGATGGTGATATAGCCTGTGTGGACTTCGGTTGTGTCAGATAAGCTTAGAGAAAAGTAATCTTGGGGATGCAAAAACAGGTAGGTAAAACATTGACAACTGTGCTAAGGCTACTTTATCATCATACATCTTAGTCACTGTATCTGATCATATGACAGGATTTTGGAATAGTCTATATACTTCTTAGATGTCCATTCTCAGATTCTTAATTTGTCCTTTTGTTTCATATTTAAGGCTTTATTGTTTACTAAAATACTTTCATGTGTTTGGATATGTATTCCCTTGAGTTTTAGTATTTTTTTTTCTTGTGGAAAAAATTAATTGTATTTCTATAAAATCTTTTTTTCCTCCAGGTTAATGACTATAGATCACTGTTTATCAATCTGGATTCAGGACCCCTATTCAGTTACAATGGAGAATTCCCAGGATGCTGTGGAGCTCTCCAGACAGCTGTTTGTGGGTGGTAGTGAGGGTAGAGGCAAACAGTGGGTTATGTGACCAGGGTGAGGTCACCTCTTTTACCTTCTGGCCCTCTTTCTTTCCGGACTTTAACACCTACTTTGGTACTTAAAGCAGTTTGGGCTCTTGCTGTGCTCTGAACAGTTGTTTAGTAGTAGCACCTATAAGGTAATGTTAGATGTTTTTTTGATGGGACTCACGGGGGTGTGACTGTGTCACAGCAACAACAAAAAAGTTGTTTCAGGAGTTTGAAAACCATTGATGTAGTTTTAAGTGTAGTTTTAGGCAATGTTTTAATGTCTGGAGATTAATGTCTTTGCATTTGATCTTTCCTGCTCTCATTTAACCTGCATATGGCCACTGGATTATTCTTTCAATACAGCATTTTTATTGTCACTCTCCAGCTTAAAAGCTTTTTATCATTTTCAGCTTCTGTGAGATAAACTCTTAGCTTGGGCCACCTGGCTCCAACTTTACTTTTCCAGTCTCACCCCTTTTTGGGGAATGTTATGTGGATTCTCTCAGTATCCCTTTTCTTGCCTCATTTATTGCTACCTTGTTTCTTATGCCATTATTTATTATATTATATATTACATATATAATATATTAACAGAGTTGCCATATACCCTAGGGGAAATTAGGGAATTTGAAAACCAACAGATAAGATTATGACACATTCCTAAGAGTTATATGAGAAAGTGTCTTTAGAGCAAGGTTTTGTGAATTGTTTTCTTTTCCTGCTTATTAACCTGTTCCTTCCTCTCATCACTGGTATTTTGTATAACCCTGGATAAGCCAATCTGCTTTTTTGCCAAACCTCATTGGACTTCCTTAAAACTGAGTATATTCTGTTCCTTTGGGAATTTGGTAGTTTTGTTATGAAATACAATGCATTCTTGATAGCAGATTCTCACAGTCATTTGTTTTAAAACATCACCGAACACCTCTTTATCATATCTTGATTTTAGTGAAAAAGAGTAGAACTACAGAGTAGTTTTGAAAATTCAAATTTTTAAAATCAGCTTTATTGAGCTATGCTTTACCTGCGATAAACTATGCCAATTTCAATTGTATAATGGGTCTTGAAAATTTTGTATAGTTGTGTATCCACTACCACAGTCAAGATATAGACCGTCTCTCTTACCCCAAGATGTTCCCTTGTACCTCTTTGCAGTCAGTCCCTTCCCTCTACCCGCACTGATCTGCTTTCTATCCCTATATTTTATCTTTCCTAGAATATCATATAACTGGAATCTGTGGTCTTTTGTGCTTTTAACTTAGTATACTTTTTAAAATAAATTTATTTATTTTATTATTTATTAATTATTTTTGGCTGTGTTGGGCCTTTGTTGCTGCGCGCGGGCTTTCTCTAGTTGCGGCGAACAGGGGCTGCTCTTCGTTGTGGTGCGCGGGCTTCTCACTGCGGTGGCTGCTCTCGTTGTGGATCACATGCTCTCGGTGCGCGGGCTCAGTACTTGTGGCTCACGGGCTCTAGAGCACAGGCTCAGTAGTTGTGGTGCACGGGCTTAGTTGTTCCGCGGCATGTGGGATCTTCCTGGACCAGGGCTTGAACCTGTGTCCCCTACATTGGCAGGCGGATTCTCAACCACTGCACCACCAGGGAAGTCCTAACTTAGTATACTTTTGAGATTCATCTGTGTTGCATGTTTCAGTAATTTGTTCCTTTTTATTGCTGAATAACATTTTATTGTATAAATATACCACAATTAGTTTATCAGTTCACCAGATTACAGGCATTTCAGTTGTTACCAGTTTTTGGCTATTAAGAACACAGCTGCTGTGAACATTGGAATACATGTCTCCCTGTAGCCCTGCAGCCACTAGTCTACTTTCTGACTCTATGCATTTGCCTATCCAGAGCTCATTTTTTAAAAAGTGGGTTGTTTGGCTTATTAGGTTTTGAGAGTTCTCTGTATACTATGGAGGCAAGTCCTTTATCAGTTATGTGTTTTGCAAATATTTTCTTCCAATTTGCAGCTTAACTTTTCATTTACCTAACAGTGTCTTTGAAGGGTGAAAGTTTTTTTTTTTTTAAGTTAATTTTTATTTATTTATTTATTTATTTATTATGCTGTGGGGCATGTGGGATCTTAGTTCCATGACCAGGGATCGGACCGAAGCCCCCTGCATTGGAAGCGTGGAGTCTTAACCACTGGACTGCCAGGGAAGTTCCTGAAAGTTTTTTATTTTGATGAAATCCAGTTTATCAATTTATTAGGATGAAGTTCAATGTATTATTTTTTTCTTTTATAGTATATTTTGTGTCCCATTTAAGAAATCTACCTAACCCAAGGTCACAAAGATTCTGAAAGAAAACTCTTTCTCTGCTCACAACACTTCTGACACCAAATGTGTGGGTTTTCCACACCAGGCAATTCTGACACTACCTGGAATTAGCGCACATCCTGCAGGTTAAGAGTTCGGTCCCTCGAGACTGCCTCCCTGCTCCAGATGCCAATTACAAGTTCAGACTTAAGGTACTTCTGACTGACCACTTATAAATGGGAGATTTTCATGCCCCCTCCTTGGGTTTAATAATATGCTATAACAGCTCACAGAACTCAGGAAAACACTTTACTTACTATTACTGGTTTATTATAAAGGATATAATGCAGAAATACCCAAATGGAAGAGATGCATTGGACAAAGTACTTAGGAAGGGGTGTGGAGCTTCCATGCCCTCTCTGGGTGTGTCACTCTCTCAGCACCTTGATATGTTCATCAATCTGGAAGCTCTCTAAAGCCCATCATTTAGGGTTCTCTTGGAGGCTCCAATACATAGGCATGATTGATTGAATCATTGGCCAGTGTGGTTGAGCTCAGTCTCCAGTCCCTCTCCCCTCCCTAGAGGTTGAGGGGTAGGACTGAAAGTTCCAACCCTCTAATCACAGGGTTGATTCCTCTGGCAACCAGCCCCCACCCTCCAAAAGTCACCTCTTTAGCATAAACTCAGGTATGGTTGAAAGGGGCTCCACTCACCCCCTATTACTCAGAAAATTCCAAGGGTTTTAGAAGTTCTGTGCCGGGAACTGGGGACAGAAATCAAATATATATGTATATTTCTTATTATGTCACAATTTCTCTCTTGTTATTTTCTTCTAGAAGTTTATAGTTTTTGCTTTTATTTTTAGGTCTGTGATCCTTTTAGAGTTAATTTTTACATATAGTATAAGGTATGAATCAAGGTTCATTTATTTGCACATTGATGTCCCTTTGTTCCAGCAACATGTGTTGAAAAAATTAGCCCCTTTCCTTTAAATTGCCTTGGCACCTTTGCCGAAAATCAATAGACTACATATGTGTCAGTCTATTTTTGTACTCTGTATTCTGTCCCATAGATTGCTATGTTTATCATTAAGTAAATACCACAGTGTCTTGATTACTATAGCTGTAAAGACTTCAATTAAGTTTTTTTATATTTGAAAAGTAATTTAGAGGAAATAAAATTTTTTAATTAATTAATTTATTTATTTATTTTTGGCTGTGTTGGGTCTTTGTTTCTGTGTGAGGGCTTTCTCTAGTTGTGGCGAGCGGGGGCCACTCTTCATCGCGGTGCGCGGGCCTCTCTTGTTGCGGAGCACAGGCTCCAGTCGCACAGGCTCAGTAGTTGTGGCTCACAGGCCTAGTTGCTCCGCGGCATGTGGGATCTTCCCAGACCCGGGCTCGAACCCGTATCCCCTGCATTGACAGGCAGATTCTCAACCACTGCGCCACCAGGTAAGCCCTAGAGGAAATGAATTTAACTTTAAAACTTTGTAGACTGACAGAAAATTACATTAATTCAATGATTGTTGTTAACATTTTATATTCATACTTTAGAGTTTACCTTTTAAAATTACTTTCAGGAATATGATCTCTTGATTCACTAACAATTTTAGGAGTTAGAGCAGACATTAATATCCATATTTCATAAATGAGGAAGCTATAATATTTAAAATTTTTAAATTAATTTTATTGGAGTATAGTTGCTTTACAATGTTGTGTTAGTTTGAGATCATACAATTAATAGTTTAAGATCATACAAGTAGTGTAATGAAGGAAGAACGAAAGCCCAAATGTTATGCCTTCAAAAATCCAGTATGCTTTCCACTATACCACACTACTTTCATTTGCTACTCTTCTCTTATGTTGAATGTTGGAGAATGAGTGTTTTATGAAAAATTCAATCAGTAAATTTAATTCAGTTAAAGCATAGAGCTATAGAAGAACAGTTAATCTGTTTTCTTGGTCACCAACATCACAAGACACATTAAGAAGTTAAAACTGGTCTTCATTTTTTTTCTCCAGTCGTGTGTTTTACAACCAGAATAGGTATTTATAGTTTCATTTTAAATTTAGAAATGCAGGAAGGAAGCAGCAAGATTTGTTAAATGAAAGCTGAAAAATTCCTTCTAAAAGAACTTTTAAGAAATGAGGGTATTCTTGCCAAAGTGAGAACAAGAACAATAAAACTTAAATTTTAGACTATTTGAGTGAGTGTGTGTTATCTGTAGTATTCTCTTATATTGCCACTACCTTAAGTTCTTTCCCCCCAAATCCCCACAACCTCAGATCATAGTTAAGAGGTTTTTGCAGGAGTACTGGTAAAAGATGATGACAACTGGGGTTTGTGTGGAGGTGAAAGAGGTGGTAGCATTTGGAATGTATTTTGGAGAGCCTATTGATGTGCTGATGGATGGATGTAAGGGATGAAGAAAAGGAATGAATCATGAACCCATGATTATCCACTAGTAGTTTTTTTAGCCTGATCAGCTTGGTGGGGCTATTTACTTGGTGTGGGGAAGACTTAGATGAATTGGAAGAGCTACACAGTGGAGGAATGGAAATCAGATAGAAGCTGTTAAAGCTTCTTTTTTTTAACTTAAAATTTTTTTTTAAATTAATTTTTATTGGAGTGTAGTTGCTTTACAGTGTTGTGTTAGTTTCTGCTGTACAGCAAAGTGAATCAGTTATGTGTATACATATAGCCCCTCTTTTTTAGGTTTCCTTCCCAGTTAGGTCACCACAGAGCACTGAGTAGAGTTCCCTATGCTATACAGTAGGTTCTCATTAGTTACCTATTTTACACATTGTAGTGTATATATGTCAATCCCAATCTCCCAATTCATCCCACCACCCCTTCCCCCCTTGGTATCTGTAAGTTTGTTCCCTACATTTGTGTGTCTATTTCTGCTTTGCAAGTAAGTTCATCTGTACCATTTTTCTAGATTCCACATACAAGTGATATTATGCGATATTTTTCTCTTTCTGACTTACTTCACTCTGGACAACAGTCTCTAGGTCTATCCACATCTCTGCAAATAGCACTAGTTCGTTCCTTTTTATGGCTGAGTAATATTCCATTGTGTATATATACCACATCTTCTTTATCCATTCCTCTGTTGATGGACATTTTGGTTGCTTCCATGTCCTGGCTATTGTAAATAGTGTATCTTCTTGAATTGTGGTTTTCTCCAGGTATATGCCTAGGAATGGGATTGCTGGGTCATATGGTAGTTCTATTTTTAAAATTTGGTTTTTATAGAAAGTAGTATCACATCTCAGACTGAGAAGGTAGCGACGAGATGAAATTATTTCTGATCTTACCTTTCTAACAGTCATTTAAAGTGTTTTGGTGTGTGTGTGTTTACAGTCTTGTATAGAAGCTGGCAAACTTTCTATAAAGGCAGCTACTCAACTCTGTTGTAGCATGAAAGCAACCACAGACAATATATAATAATTTGGTGTGCTTGTGTTCCAATAAAACTTTATTTGTGGACACTGAAACATGAATTTCAGTTAATTTTCACATATTGCAAAATATCCTGGCATTGAGTTTTTTTCAAACATTTAAACATGTAAAAATTATTCTTAGCTCACAGGCTATACAAAAACCACTGGCAGACCAGATTTGTCTTATGCATTTGTTTTGTGATTGCAGTAATATAAGCCTTGATAAACCTAGAGTTTACGAAATACTTTTATATTATTTATTTTAATTCTTGCAATAACTGTAGGAAATATTTACCATGCTTAACATAAAATACACATTATGTACATAATTGAGGGCAAGGATGTGCATTATCATTGGAATTCTTTGTCTCTTACCTCCACTTCTCTGTACGTATTGATTTTGTTCTTTGAAATAAGCTTTATTCAGCAGCAGGGGTCATCCCAGTAGCTCTGCAACTGCATCCTCAAAGTTTCCTTCCCTTAGCACTGATTTGAAAAATCCAAGGACAGGACTTTGGTCCTGCTTAAATCAAATTTTTATCCCACTGCTAATCATTATGTTTAGGAAGGGCAAGGTCATCATGTAGGAAGATAACAGTTCTCTTTTGGAACCAATGTTTAGAATAATAGGAGGAGGGATTTAGTAGTTTCTCAAATGAAGGTCTAAAAGGTAGCACACACATGGCCACCTGGAGGAATTATGATTTGGACAGCCATACCAAAATCGTGTATTTACAATCATTGTTTAATTTTCTGATTTAATTTTGTGTTCTTTTCATTTACTTGTTTGTATCACACTCAATTCTCTTTCCTACACTCTAGTTTTCATTGCCACTTACTTGTTTATGTATTATTAACACCATCTCAAACTGAATTTTAAAAATCCCTAGTTTTGAATGTCTCTTTCTCAAGATTCTAGGTCTTATACCTCAGTGAAAGTTACTCTTTTCTTTTAAAAATTTTGTACTCTTTCCGTTGTTTCCTGACCGCTCCAGTCCCTCAAATACTAATACGCTTTTATGGCAAAGATCTTGGTCCGATCTCTTGTCACTTCCGTTAACAAGGATAGATGAGAAATAAGTGAGGATCATTTGGAAACTTCAGGCACTAAAATATGAGTATATTTAGGTAGAATAATTGGCTTACCCTAGAATTCAAAAGCCCCCAAAGCAGTTGCTGCTGTCTTAGAGTTTTCAGAGTAATTGATTCCACTCTCACTTTTAGTTTTCTCCAGTCGTTATCTAGAGAACCTGAGATTCTTGATACATCTGTACAAAGCGTTCAGGGTTTTGCTAATCTAGAGGAGTGATAGGTGAAGCCCAACAGTAGTAAGGTTGTTTTGCAGGATCTGAGCTTGTAGAGAGTTATGGCTGGGAGGCTGTGGAAATTGACATGTTTCGGCTGGTTGGATCCATTAGCTAAACATTGGTCTTTAGCTACATCACAGCATGCTTCATAGTAAATACTACATAGTGTGCGGACAGTTTATTCTACTGAAGGAAAAATTAATAAAAGGTGGTTTGAGGATGAAGAATTAAAAGAGGAAAATCATGTAGAATTATGTCTGTTGTATAATTGTTTAGACGGACAGTGGAGAAATTTCTTAGGAAAGAAATTACTGTCGAGGTTTTATTTCTTAGGGCCAAACCCAATCTAATGCTGTAGTGAGGACTAAAACGATTTAAATTCATAGTTTTGGCCGTTTTCATCTCAGATTTCTTAAAGGGACATTTTTATATACTTTGTTTTAATTTTTTCATTTCTGTTAACTTTTAAGAGTTATATACATTCTTATTTTTAAATATGTTGATATTACTTTATTGTCAGATGGTTGTTAGATTTCCCTTTTATCATTTTTAGGGCAATTCATGTTTTGCTTATTTTAAATCATATTTGTAATATATTATTTTTTTATAGCCTGTACATAAAATACATATAAAAAGATGGTTACCATAAACTTTTCACTTCTAATGTTAAGGGTTTATTTATTTATTTATTTGGGGGTGAAGTAGAAAAGAACAGCTTTATTGCTTTGCCAGGCAAATGGGGACATGTGGGCTAGTACCCTCAAAACTGTGTGTCCCAAGCCAGGGCGGCGGGGGGTGGGGGCGGTGGTGGTGGTTTTGGTGAGGAGTTTTATAGCAGTGGTTCAAGGGCAGGGTTGCTGATAAGGATCAGGGTGTGTGCAGGGCCTGCATTCCTTTAATCTGGCCTCAGGTGGTCTCTGGATGAGCTTCTGTGGTTCTCCAGGTTATGAAATGGTGACCTTCTCTCTGGAATGAAGAATGCTCATCAAGTCTTCCATTTGTTGGAGGGTTTTACTTCTGGTTTCAGGATTTAATGAAGCTCAGGTTCTTGATGTCTCATCGCAGAAAGAATTCAGTGAGAGATAAAGTGATAGGTAAGAAGTGGGTTTATTTAGAGAGAAACACACTCCACAGACAGAGTGTGGGCCATCTCAGAAGGTGAGAAAGGCCAAGGGTTTATTTAAAAATTAGAATATCCTACAGTATTTGTTGAAAACCAAGTCTTAAAATAAGATTGACAAAATATATATGTATATATTTCACTTATTTTTCACTTCATATGCTTTCTATTTGATTATTTATATTTTTATGGTGGATTTGTTGTACTTACATACTCTGAATACAAGTCCCTCCACACTGTGGCTTGTGTAGTTATTTTCTTAATGGAGTCCTTTTTTTTTTTTTTTTTTAAGATGTTGGGGGTAGGAGTTTATTAATTAATTAATTTATTTTTGCTGTGTTGGATCTTCGTTTCTGTGCGAGGGCTTTCTCTAGTTGCGGCAAGCGGGGGCCACTCTTCATCGCGGTGCGCGGGCCTCTCACTGTTGTGGCCTCTCTTGTTGCGGAGCACAGGCTCCAGACGCGCAGGCTCTGCAGTTGTGGCTCACGGGCCCAGTCGCTGCGTGGCATGTGGGATCCTCCCAGACTAGGGCTCGAACCCGCGTCCCCCACACTAGCAGGCAGACTCTCAACCACTGCGCCACCAGGGAAGCCCTTAATGGTGTCTTTTGATGAGTAGGAATTTTTAAACTTTTGTTGAAGAATTTGTCATTTGTTCCCTATGACTAGTGCTTTTACTTTTAGGTCAGTGACAAATTAATTATACTTCAAATTAATTTCTGTATGTGGTATGAGATAAAGGATAATTTTTTCCTTATGCTCAATAACAAACAGCACTGTTTGTTAAAGACCTTGCTTTACTTTCCTATTAGGCTTGAATATTACATTATAAAATAATTCTTGAAGCAGTTACATATTTAGCTAGCTCATTGGTTATAGAAACTGTGCTTCTAAGTTCAGTATTACAGGTTCATTCCTTCAGGATCCAGTTAACTTGTAACTTGGCCTTGTTTTGTGGCCATAGATATATTTCTAATCTGCTTTAGCCATTTGGTAGACTTGTATTGTTCTGAAGTAAGAGGGTATAGCCTAACTCCATTGTGCTACCAGGTAAAACATTAGAGCATATCCCCTAATGATGATTCACTAATTTGATTTTGTGTGAAAGACAGTACATTATTACATTTTTTAAGGATGTAGTATGCATAGTAATATAGTGCCTAATGTGGCGTGCTCAGTTTTTGTGCCTTACTAAATAAGCAGAAATACATTAATTCTAGTAAACATTAGGTAATAATTTTCCAGAGTTTTCTATAGAGTGGAAAATAGAGACATGACATTATAAAGTCCATTCGCTGTTAGGTTTTGTGGGTAAATGATAATTATTATAAAAAATTTAAGACACAGGAAAATTTTAAATGTAGTTCTACATGTACTTGTGTCAATATATAGACACATTACATAGACCCAATCATTGGTTTACATTTTTGAGATACCAGCATTAAACATGAGTTATCTTTTAAGAGGCTGAATTTGAATTATATTACTCTGGTAGGATTTGTGCCAGCCTTTGGTTAATCATTATCTTGTTGATTATGTTTGGTTGAAGATGACTCATTTTTCAAGGAGCTTGATTGCAACATTACATATTTACTACAGGAAGCCTGGACGGAAATGGAGCATCAGGTCATTGGAGATTTTTTTCTCTAATCTTTATTGTACCAGGTGTTATTAAAGTTAATTATTTGTCAATAACTGAATTCTCTGTAGAGCCTAGTATTTCATTAACCAAATGGTATAGGAATAGTTGTTCCTTTTTCATGGCAAACAGGTGTATGATGATTGTTTAAATATTGATCATACTTCATATCATACTTTTGACTACATTTAGATAAAATATTTTATTTTCGTTAAGTTGAGTATTATAATTGAGAGTTTTGAAATCATAGAGATTTGAGTTAATGAAGATGTGAATATATTTATATGCTGAGGGCAAATGACCAGTAGATTGGTCAGATGTGAAGGAAGGGGGCCATGTATGATGGACATAAGCTTTCCATAAATAGTAGTAGGAGATGTACTACGGAGCACTGGGGGAAGGATTAGTTTTTAACCAAAGAGACAGCTGTTTCACTGAGTTGAGAGAAAAGGAGGTAAGGATACTGATTTGGGGAGGGGTATTTCTACCTGAGGTCTGCTCTTTTCTCTTTAAAAGAAGAGGTGAGGACACTTTCAGAGAGTACGTATGAGGTAGAAATGGTGGAGTTGAAAGCTGGAAGAGAGTTGTAAGAATTTGAGGTAGTTACTGAGGCTAATGGGAGTGGAGTTTACTTGAGAAATGTAGAGAGACTCAGGTGAGTTTTGATGGCCATGGATTTTGTGGTGTCCTCTGTGTTGTGTATCTCCCTCCCCCGCCATGCAGTACTCTGGTAAACGTGGGGTACAAAATTTGAGAAAGAAGGAGAATGGTGTAAGAAGAACCAGGGACCAAAAATTAAAGATATTGTAGTGAGAGTGGTTGAAAGGCTATATCTTGGATGTCTAGGTGGGATAGGGAAAGAAGTGAAGCCAGAACAAGGCTGATAGGGAGAAAATGGAGGAGCGTAACACCAGAAGTTTCCATGAAGCTAGAGTAAAGTGTGATGGGGGGGAAGTGTGAAAGAGCTGCAGGATAAGGATAAGAACTGTTGGTTATAGGTCAAAGCCATGAATTTTAAGATTTCAGGTGAATAATTGTTCTGGGTGATAAGGTCTAGAGTGGTCATAGAGGTAGATTGTTCAGTTGAGTATTGGAGGTAAAGACTACTGCAGTTGGATATCTCCTCACTCCTTAAGGAGGAGAGCAGCTAGGATGTTCACATGGATTTGGAAGTCACCAGGTTGATATCTGAAAAGGCAAGTGAGGTAGTGAGACAGGCATTAAAATTTCTCTGTTAAGTTGGGGAGTGACTGGGAAGTTGGTTGATGATAATGATGAAGTTTAAGTAGAGCCTAATTACAAATTCGGGAGAAAGGTTGTAACAGTAGACTTTTGGAGTAATCATCTGTGTGCCACAATAGGAAGAAGATAAGAAAATGCTGATATCTCCTGGTCTATTGTATGATGTACAGAGAAAGATAGGTGGAATGAGGTTCTGTAAAGGGTCTAGGAAAGTTTATTCATGAAAGAAGGAGCATTGCAAACGACATAATGAAAAGCTTTGGAAAGGAAGGCAACCTATCAGGAGAGAGGATGGGTAAGAAAGAGAAGGAACCAAGCCTTACAGAAATTTGAGGTCTGTCATTTACTAGTCAGATGGTGAATGTGTTAGGGAAACAAAAGTGATTTATGTGTTATTGTGGAAGCATGGAAGGAGACCATTTGCTATGAGATGGTGATACGATACATGGCACATCATTTATGCCAGTATCAGAAAACAATTTTATATGGTATCATTCCTTAATGAGATGAACAATGGTTGATTAAATAAGGTTGCTAAGACTTAGAATAGAAATACCAGTGCTCTGTGCACATGAGTAAGGAAGTAAGAATTTCAATGGTAATTGTTTAATGACCTTTGCTATATATACATATGGCTACAGACAGCAATCTTTTGTGAATTCAGTGTAAATGCTTATATGGATAAATATTAATTTGTGGTTGTCAAGCAAATTAATTAGTTCATTTAACAAATATATATATTGAGTTCTTATTTGCTGGTCATTGGGATCAAAAGCTGTCTTTTGCTTAAACCCTCTCTAGTTGAAAAGATAGTTTCAGGGGGACTTTCTTGGTGGTACAGTGGTTAAGAATCCGCCTGCCAATGCAAGGGACACGGGTTCGAGCCCTAGTCCAGGAAGATCCCACATGCCGTGGAGCAACTAAGCCCATGCACCACAACTACTGACCCTGTGCTCTAGAGCCCGTGAGCCACAACTGCTGAGCCTGTGTGCCACAACTACTGAAGCCCACACGCCTAGAGCCCGTGCTCCGCAGCAAGAGAAGCCACTGCAATGAGAAGCCCGTGTACCACAACGAAGACCCAACACAGCCAAAAATAAATTTTAAAAAATAAATTAAAAAAAAAAAGATAGTTTCAGAAATTATGGCACTAACTCAGACTCAGAAACTTTCTTTGTAGAGTCAATAATCCTCAAGTTCAGCAGTTTGGCTCTAAACATCATAACAATTCTGAATACCTAAAGGAATATCTAACTTTTGGGTAGGACTGTGGTAAAACTTTACTTAAATGGGTGAGACTGTGATAAAACTTTATTTATAGTCACTGAATGTCATGTAATTTTCATGGGTCCTTTAATACTGTTCTTCTTTGAATTCATTTTTCAGGTGTTTAAAAATATGAAAAATCGTTCTTGGTTAGCTGGCCCTACGAAAGCAGGTTGTAGGATCAGATTTGGCTTGTGGGCAGTAGTTTGTTGACCCCTGCAGAATGGCTTGATGTAATTGTTCTTTACCCTACCAAGGATAACAGAAATGGAGAATTCTTAACGGTTCTTTAGAATAAACTAGTATTGTTAGGTACAGTTACAAGTTAGAAGTGAATCTAGGTAAATGTTCTTTTGAGCAGATATTCATGAAATGCTAAGATTATGAGACTCTTTAGTATTTTATTTCTTATTACCATACCATATGCTTTTAGAAATCATAAATATTCAACTCTTAGTCATTCCTATTAAATTGCCAGTTTGTTCTATAACCATCAAAATATTTTGATTCTGGGCCTTTTTGTAATTTGATTCTTCTGTTAAGGGAAAAGGGGTGTTGGAAATATAATGAAGGGTTCTCAAAAAAGATGATTCGCGCAGAGTTTACAAAATTGGCATCTTAGATTACAATTTGTTATTGACCTTGTAGAATGAATTTAGTGTAAGATTGGTTTATGTGCAACAAAAAATACTTCCAGATGTGATCACTGATATGATTCTGAATTAAAATGCTTAATGAAACTTTTAGTGTTGACACATCGACACTGATAAAAATCTGTCCCTACACATAGTGAAGTTTATCAGCAAAAGTTTGCCTTTTTATATTTGGCAAGGAAAAGAGATATACAAAAACTAAATTAGTTTCAGTTTCACCGATAACAATTTAGGTATCGACGGTGTTAAACGGCCATTTATAGGGACTATATGGTTGGTGCTGAGTCAGCTTCCCTGGCCTGCCTAACCCACAATAAGCATTCAATATATGTGTGATACTAAATTCTGTGTCAGCAGGCACTCAAGTGGAGGAATCAAAAGATCTGTTAGTACAAAAGGAAAGGTTCTTTTAGGAATTGTTAAGTTGATTGAATCAGTCAGATTCTAGACAGAAATGGGGAAATTACTTGTATTAATAATACTATGTCAGAATCATTTAGTGGTTGGCTATTACATATAGTATGATATCCAATTTTCTTTGGGGTAGGATTCAAAGCGCTCCATAATTTGGCCCTAGCCTTTCTTTCCAGCCTTGATTTTCATTCTCTGGTGTTAAACTGTGTAGTCAATCTCTGTTACTCATTTGTCCACAAATATTCTCTCTGGAATTTTCTTTTTTTTTCTGCCTAGCCAGGTTTTGCTTAAACTTCAAGACCTGAATCCAGTCTCTCTTCTTTCAGTAGGACCACTTTATCCATCATGATCTTTTTTTCCTCTAAATTTCTAGCACTTACTGCTTCTCTCACACATTTGACAGTTACTGCTTTGTGACATTTCTTATAAAAATATTATGTATTTGCTTTGTCATCCCAGCCAGATGGAAAACTCCTTGAGAACAGAGACCATATCTTGTACTTGTTTTGATGTATTTTAGACCTTGGGAGGAAAGTAAAAACTTCATGAATTCCATGTTTGTGGGTATGAAATTTTTTTTCTAAAGTGTATTATTTCTCCTTTCTTTTTCTTCTTTAACTTTTATTTTGAAATAGTTTCAAATATATGGAAAAGTTACAAGAATAGTTCAAACAACTGAATGTTCTTCACTCCGATCCACAATTACTATAGCATTTTGCTGTGTATGCTTTATTGTTCTTTCTCTACATACATTTTTTTCCTGCTGAGCCATTTGAGAATAAGTTGCAAATATTATGCCCCTTTATCCCTAAATATCACAGTGTACATTTCCTAAGAGTAAGGGCATTATACAACCATAGTACAGTGATCAAAATCAGGAAATAAACATTTATACAATGCTAGTTTTAATCTGTAGACATTATTTATATTTCACTGATTTGTTCCATGTAGCATTTTTTCCCCTCTGTTCTAGTCCAGGATCATGCATTGCATTTAGTTTTTGTTTCTTTAGTCTTCTTGCTTTCTTTAATCTGGGACTGAACCGTTCCTCAGTCTTTTTTTTTTTAATGAGATAAACATTTTTGAAGATTACCAGCCATTTATTTTGTAGGATGTCTCTCAATTTGGGTTTGTCTTATGTTTCATCATGCTTAGATTTAGAATATGCATTTTTGGCATATGTATACTCTATAAGTGATGTTGTGTCCTTAGAGTGCATCATATAAGGGGCACGTGATAGATGTTTTTTCTGTTATTTGTGATGTTTTCTTTGAGCACTTGGTTAAAGTGGTTCTTTTTTTTCTTAACAGGACCTAAGTGCTCTCCTACAGTGGAGCTAGTTAATATAAGAAATAGTTGAGGGCATTACCTACATTAACTTGAGGGATATCAACTTCTGTTTAATTTGGTAAATAATAAAATTTGAATCATCACAGTGAATTTTATTTATTTTTTTATTTTTTTTATTTTTTTTTCTTTTTGTGGTATGCGGGCCTCTCACTGTTGTGGCCTCCCCCGTTGCGGAGCACAGGCTCCGGATGCAGGCTCCGGATGCGCAGGCCCAGCGGCCACGGCTCACGGGCCCAGCCGCTCCGCGGCATATGGGATCCTCCCAGACCGGGGCACGAACCCGTATCCCCTGCATCGGCAGGCAGACTCTCAACCACTGCGCCACCAGGGAGGCCCATCACAGTGAATTTTAATAGTCACTAGTGAATTTGAATAGCACAGCGATCAAGAGAGTCCTGGGCATTTATCCAAACACATTCTAAAGATTACTGTAAAGCTGTAGTAATCAAAAAAGTGTGGTGTTGGTAGTCGAATAAACAGGAAAAATATTTTGAAAACAGACTCAAACATATAAAGTATTTGGCATATGATGAAGGTTACATTTCAGATTAGTGGGGAAGAGGATGGATTCATTAATGAATTATATTTGGGAAAAATAATTAGAACCATTATGTATCTGTCACATTCCGTTGCAAAAACCCAGAGTCTTCTCTAGCTAGTTTGAGCAGAAAGGAATTTATTAAGTGGTACTAAATGGCTTCCAGAGTCATTAAGAGGACTGAAAAAAAAAACAGACTATAAGGTAAATCTCCAGGAATTAAAAAATAAATAAATAAAAAGACAAGCTTGAGTTCAAATTCTGGACCTCCAGTGATTGGTTATGTAACCTTTAGCTTAACCTCTCTTTGCTTAATTTCTACATCTGTAATATGCAGATAATTTAAATACTCTTTGTAGGTCAGAAAAACAGTTGCATATTGACAGTTTCATATGGCTCTGTCAATATTTCTGGATTTGTGAAGATTAAATGAGACAGTGCATGGAGGACTGAATAAATCGTCAATATACACGAGTAATGTAACTTGTTATTTTCAGTATATTTCTATAAAAATACTATTAAAAGATGTCAACATGATTATTGATTACCTTCTAAAACGAAGTCATTTTTGTATTGGATATACAGCACCTCTATCTGGTATTATCATTTATAGTTTTACATAAGTGATTTTCAAACATAACCAAAATTTCAATAAATATGTGTGTAACTAAATATATATGTGTGTCTATATGTACAATCTCCAAATATATGGTAATATAATAATATCAGGTATAACTAATTTTCACATAAATAATTTTAAAAATACAACTAATACCTCAAGAGTGATTGAAAATGTCTTAAGGTGGTTTGCCTCTGCACTGAATGATCTTGGACCCTAGGCCTTTGATTTCTTGTGTCTTTTTAAAAATAGTTGTGTTCTTATTGGTGAGTTGTTCTTGCTTACCTTAAAAGCTTCACCTGAACCACTTTTTAATTTATTGCTTTTCATTTGCTGTGAGTTGGAAAACCAGATTACTTTGGTTTGTACACAGTTCTAATGAACTTAGTTAAGAGGTAAATTATGAGGGCCAGAGGAACCTTCCTGAAAGTAAATGAAGTGGTTTTCAAACTTAGTATTTTAACTTCGTGGTTTCAGTTTTAACTGTTTTAGGCTCCTTTTTTTGGGTTACTTCCTGGTTCTTGGTTCAGTTCTGGTTGGTTGGAGTTGAAAAATAAATGACTTCTCTCTGAATTTGTCATAAAATAAAATGTTAATTCACCTTTGCTTTCCTGATGAGTCATTAATTTCCTGATTGTTCTATATTTTAGACAGTCATATTTGATCTGCAGTTATATTTGTAGGACTTTTTCCCCTAACTTAAATGTTACAATACAGGTTTGTAATGGAGAGTCCTCTGAAAATGGTAGTATTTGGAGATGAGCATGCTTATAGTATTGACACCTCCTGGAGTCAGACGTGAATGAGTATTTGAGATCCTGCTTTGTGATGGCCACTCAGATTTTTGTCTCATCTCTTCTTCTTCACTGGATAGATACAAATTACATTTGTCTACCACGCTGGTTTTCAACCCCGTTTGTGTATTTATTCCCCTTATTCTTCCCACTTACCCTGGAAGAGAAGTCTTATTTTTATCTTTTGAGTAGAGAGGTTAGTGATTTGTTTAAGAATATTTGTTACGCTCATAAGTATTCAGATTTTGAGGTGAACTTCCATTCTCATACCTGCGTTGAAGCTTAAGCAGTTTTGCCTCACATCATTTAGAACCAGAATTTTTTAAGGTACCAATTTTGTATAAATGTTTATAATCAAATAACTAAGATAGACTTATGTTTAAGATTTTGTGTTTGCAGTGGTTAAATGTTGTTTTACAATATATATTTTTGGAAGCCTATTTCCTTTCTCTTTTTTTACCTTTTATTGTAAAACTAAAACAGGTGCAGAAAGCCACACAAATGTATAACTTAGTAAACTACAATACTATGAAGTGAACACCCTTGTAACCACAATTCAGAAGAAGAAATAGACCTTCGTCAGCCACTCCAGAAGCTCCTACATATGCCCCTTCCAATCACAGTGTCTTCTGTCCAAAATTATCTACCGGTCCTGACTTTTGTAGTAATCACTTCATTTTTTCCATATGGTTTTTATCCCCTATAAGTATCCGTCACTGGGCACTAGAGTTTAGTCACGCTCTTTTTTTTTTTTTTAAGTACTTACAAATGCATCTTTTTTTTTAACGGATTATAAAAAGAATGAGAAATTATAATAATAAAAAATACAATCACTAATATTATCATAGTACTAAAACCAGTTATTTGGAAACTCAAGGCTCCACATAACCAAAAATGCGATTTCAAAACATGAAGTAATTTTTTTAGACACTTATATTTTACCTTCTTTGTGTGTGTGTGTGTGTTTTCTCTTATACACAAGAACCACAAAGCAGAATAGTATTTTAACTTTACTTCACTCAACATGCATCTTTTTTTCCAGGAGAATATGTTATATTCCTTCGTACATTGAATAACATCTACAGGGCTTTAACAGCTTATAAAGCAGATATTCATGATCTGATTTAATCCTCACAACAGTCTTATGATGTCTGCATATTCTTCTTTCCATTTTATGGGTAAGGAAGTGGTATAATTAGTAGGTGGTAGAGCCTTGATTGGACCTTGTGATTGAAAAGGCTTTCTTTCCTCCTAAATGTTTTCTGAACTTCAGTCATCTGAGTACTACCTTCATAATTTTTCCCAGTCTCTTATAACTGGTACTATTTTATTTAATCATTTTATTTGGCATGACCTTTTTTTAATAGACTATTTAGAACAGTTGTAAATTTACAGAAAGATTGAGTAGATAGCACAGAGAGTTTCCACATTAACCCCCTGCGTGCAGACACACATGCGCACGCATGCGCACACATGCACACACAAAGCTTCCTCTGTTAACATCTTACATTAGTATGATACATTTCTTACAACTAACAAACCAATATTGATACATTATCATTAACCAAAGTCCATAGTTTATTCAGATTTCTTTAGTTTTTACCTGGTGTTCTTTTTCTGTTACAAGTTCCCACCAGTTATCATTTCTATTTAACTCTTCTTGGCTGTGACAGTTTCTTAAATTTTCCTTGTTTCTGATGACCTTGACAATTTTGAGGAGTATTGGTTGAGTACAGCGTAGGATATCCCTCTACTAGAATTTGTCTGATATTCCTCATGATTAGACTGGGGTTATGGGTTTTGGGGGATGAAGACCATAGAGATAAAGTACCGTTCTCATCACATCATATCAAGGTACGTAGTAGCAACATAATTTATGACTTTTTAAAAAAAGTTTATTTTTGGCTGCGTTGGGTCTTCCTTGCTGTGCGCGGTCTTTCTCTAGTTGCGGCTAAGCAGGGGCTACTCTTCGTTGCCATGCACGGGCTTCTCATTGCGGTGGCTTCTCTTGTTGCGGAGCATGGGCTGTAGGCGCCTGGGCTCAGTAGTTGTGGCTTGCGGGCTCTAGAGCGCAGGCTCAGTAGTTGTGGTGCACGGGCTTAGTTGCTCCGCAGCATGTGGGATCTTCCTGGACCAGGGCTCGAACTTGTGTCCCCTGCATTGGCGAGTGGATTCTTAACCACTGTGCCACCAGAGAAGTCTGATTTATGACTCTTGATATTGACCTCTATTACTTGGCTAAGGTGTTTATCAGATTTCTCCGCTGTAAAGTTACTCCCCCCCTTTTTCCATAACTGTACTCTTTTGAAGGTACAACCCACACCTAAGGAATAGGGAGTTATGCTCTACCTCCTTGAAGGCAGTGTACCTTCTTAATTTATTTGAAATTCTTCTACATGGGGTATTTATCTCTTCTCCCCCATTAGTTAATTTATTCATTTATTTCTATCAGTATGGA
Organism: Mesoplodon densirostris; assembly: GCF_025265405.1. NCBI lineage: Eukaryota > Metazoa > Chordata > Mammalia > Artiodactyla > Ziphiidae > Mesoplodon > Mesoplodon densirostris. Next base: position 34,535,746 of record NC_082674.1, read on the forward strand.
CTCATGGATATTTTATACTTTGGCTTATAATCCCTTACAACTTCATTTGGTGCTTAGATTGTTCAGCCTTTTTTTTTTTTTGAGAACTTCATTACTTTCTAGCACTATAAATTGACTTAGTTTTTAGACAGGTTTATATAAAAATGAAATTTTAGGGAATTCCTGATGGTCCAGTGGTTAGGACTCCACACTTTCACTGTCAAGGGCTCGGGTTTGATTGCTGGTTGGGGATCTAAGATCCCACCAGCTGTGCAGCTGGCCAAAAAAAATAAAATAAAATTTTATATCACTCAAAATTATATTCGTAAAAAATTATGGAAAATTCTTATGTTTATCTTAAAAATCAGTTATGTTTAAGTATTAGGAGAGTGTTAGAGAGTTATTAAAAACTGAGACTTTCTTCTTGAAGTAATCAGAAAGAAGCCTGTGTAAACTTCTGTCTCATCTCTCATACACTTCACTGGAGCAGGCCACTTCCTATGCAGTTATAACTCTTTTTTTAGTATTTGCTTCAACATTTATTAAAATGCCTATAATGTGGTGGGTACTGTGGGAGATTTAAAAGTATGAAATATGGTCTCCTATCGTGAAGGGGCTTGCAGTTGGATCTGGTTGACAGTCCAGAAGCACAGTTGAGAAAAATCAATCATATACTGCTGGGTAGAAAGTACTAAATGATAGAGATGAGGCTTATGAGAGTTTAGGAAAGCAAGGGTTCAATGTTGAATAGAATAAAAGGAGGAACTTCTTGGAGGCGAGAAGGGAGTGGGTCCTGAAGGTTAGGATATGGGAGATGGGCAGAGTTGTTTTAGACCAGAAAGTGAATTGAGTGAGCATTATTGTCTGTGGAAAATGAAGAAATTGGCTTAGGTAGATGTATGCTGGATATATACTTGGGATATATACTGGAGTAGTTGAAAAGTATCTGAACCAATGGATTCCCTCTGTCTTTTGTAATGAAGTTTAAGGTCACTGCTTTAAAGTGTGACATGCCTAAAGGGGTCTGTTCTAATTATTAAAGGACTTGGATATTTAAAATCTGCAAATACAGTGTTATTAGGGACATTGAAATCTTTCCTTCCAGGAAGGTTATATACTTCCTGATTGAAATAATGGAATTTAAGTTGTATAACTTTGCTCCTGTTACTACATAGTGTGTTGTCAAATGTTCTGATTAGGGTAAGATTTACCCTTTGTCTGCTGGGTAATATAAACTTAGGCTGGCAGCAAACAGTAATATTTTCTTCCCAGACATGCAGTAGCCCACTTAAAAATGGTATGTAAACATGTATGATGGCATTCTTTAGTCATCATGGTACTTGACTACTTTGGGCCATTTGATCATCTGTTAAGATTATAAAGTTTTTGTTGGTTTTAATTTCTTAATGAAAAATTTCTCATTTATTGCATTTTTTTACTTACAAAGTAATATATGGTGTTTGAAATTTGAACTAGTGTGTATTTAAAGTCACTTTTAATAAATTAAATATTAGACTTCCAGGTTTACCTTTCAGTATCCATTTAAAAGTTTTATTTAACTGCTTCAGCATTTTAAAGAGAAGGAAGGGAAATATATTTTTTAAATGACTGCAGTAAATGTTTTTAGCTACATAAATTTTATCACAAGAAATCAGAATGTTTTATAAATTTTTTTTGTTGTGTGTGTGTTTTTTTGCGGTACACGGGCCTCTCACTGTTGCGGCCTCTCCCATTGCGGAGCACAGGCTCCGGACGCGCAGACCCAGTGGCCATGGCTCACGGGCCCAGCCGCTCCGCGGCATGTGGGATCTTCCCGGACCGGGGCAGGAACCCATGTCCCCTGCATCGGCAGGCAGACTCTCAACCACTGCGCCACCAGGGAAGCCCAGAATGTTTTATAAATGTTTGAGACTATTTTGGGGGGTCATTTTTAGAAGCTTCCCTTCCCCAACAAGTCACTACTAAAATTCTATCTTAGTTTTCTTCTCATTAGAACTTTTTTCTATCCAATTAACAGATATATTGACATGACACTGACAGATACATTTACTGTATGTATGTTATTTGGTACCATAGTAAGGCAGATGATTATCCCTTTCTTGCATTTCTGTATCTTCATAACATTTTCCACTGTTTCTTCTGGGGCAGCATTGTACCACAGTACATTGATCAGGACTTGGGAATTAGGAAAGCATATCTGCAGACATTGTAAAAGCAGCTACTAGAGAAAGAGGATTTGACAGTATTGTGTAGTAGTAAAGCACTGGAATAGGAGTTTGGAGGCCTGTGTTCTAGTCCTGGTACTGCTCTGTGTTATGTAAACTTGGAAGTCAATTTCTGCATTCTCATTTGGCTTATGTGATCTCCAAGCCACCTTCAATAATTATATCATTTTACGCCATGGTTCTGCAGATAAATGAGCATACAGTGTAAAGTATCAAGGATAAAATGTTGCAATGAGGTATCACCTCAGACCAGTCCAAATGGCCATCGTCAAAAACTCTACAAACAATAAATGCTGGAGATGGTGTGGAGAAAAGGGAACCCTCTCGCACTGTTGGTGGGAATGTAAACTGATATAGCCACTATGGAGAACAGTATGGAGGTTCCTTAAAAAACTAAAAATAGAACTACCGTAGGACCCAGCAATCCCACTACTGGGCATATACCCTGAGAAAACCATAATTCAAAAAGAGTAATGTACCACAGTGTTCATTGCAGCTCTGTTTACAATAGCCAGGACATGGAAGCAACCTAAGTGTCCATCGACAGATGAATGGATAAAGAAGATGTGGCACATATATACAATGGAATATTACTCAGTCATAAAAAGGAACGAAATTGAGTTATTTGTAGTGAGGTGGATGGACCTAGAGTCTGTCATACAGAGTGAAGTAAGTCAGAAAGAGAAAAACAAATACCGTATGCTAACAGATATATATGGAATCTTAAAAAAAATAGGTTATGAAGAACCTAGGGGCAGGACAGGAATAAAGACACAGATGTAGAGAATGGACTTGAGGACATGGGGAGGGGGAAGGGTAAGCTGGGACGAAGTGAGAGAGTGGCATGGACTTATATATACTACCAAATGTAAAATAGATAGCTAGTGGGAAGCAGCCACATAGCACAGGGAGATCAGCTCGGTGCTTTGTGACCACCTAGAAGGGTGGGATAGGGAGGGTGGGAGGGAGACGCAAGAGGGAGGAGATATGGGGATATATGTATATGTATAGCTGATTCACTTTGTTATACAGCAGAAACTAACACACCATTGTAAAGCAATTATACTCCAATAAAGATGTTGTTTTAAAAAAAAAGAGGAATAAAATGTTGGGGACTTCCCTGGTGGCAGTGGTTAAGAATCCACCTGCCAGTGCAGGGGACATGGATACATGAGCCCTAGTCCGGGAAGATCCCTCATGCTGCGGAGCTAAGCCCCTGTGCCACAACTGCTGAAGCCTGTGCACCTAGAGCCTGTGCTCTGCAACAAGAAAAGCCACTGCAATGAGAAGCCCACACACCGCCACAGAGTAGCCCCTGCTCGCCACAACTAGAGGAAGCCCGCGTGCAACAACGAAGACCCAATGCAGCCATAAATAAATAAATAAATAAATAGATAGATAGATAGATAGATAGATAGATAGATAGATAGATAGATAAGTAAGTAAGTAAGTAAGTAAGTAAGTAAGTAAGTAAGTAAGTAAGTAAGAGAAAAGAATGAAGTGTTTTAGGGACTTCCCTGGTGGTCCAGTGGGTAAGACTCCGTGCTCCTAACGCAGGGGGCCCGGGTTTGACCCCCTAGTTAGGGAACTAGATCCTGCATGAATGCTGCAACTAAGAGTCCACATGCTGTAGCTAAGAAGCCCGCATGCCGCAACTAAAGATCCTGCACACCACAATGAAGATCCTGTGTGCCGCCACTAAGACCTAGTGCAGCCAAAATAAAGAAAGAAAGAAAGAAAGAATAAAGTGTTGGAATACCTCTGCTTCAGGTGTAAAAAGATTAAAATCTTGTAGCTTTGCCCACCCTCCACCCAAGTAAGCTTTTAATTAAAGTATAGCATACATACAAAAAAAGTACACAGATCATAACAACACAGAACATGGATCACAAAACATTACCAGAGTCTCAGAAGCCCCTTGGTAATTCCTAGTCACTCCTTTTCCTCCCCTGTCAAAGGATAACTGCTGTCTTGGCTTCTAACATCATAGATTAATTTTGGCTGTGTTTTGAAATCATTCAGTACGGCTTCTTGTGTCTGGCTTCTTTCCCTCAGCATTATATTTGCAAGATAAGTAGAGTTGTCCTGTTCACTTTCTGTTTTTAAATTTATATTTAAAATTGAGGTATAGTTGATTTACAATACTATATAACTTTCAGGTGTATAACAGTACCTTGTTCATTTTCATTGTTGTGTAGAGTTCTTAGTATAAATATACATTGATTTATCCAGTCCTCTGTTGGACTAATCATAAAGAAAAAAAATAAATTGAACTACCTTAAAGTTAAGAACTTCTGATAGTTTTTTAATCTTCAGGGATTGAATCTTTCCAATTTATACTTTTATATACTGTTTAAATGAGACTTAAAGTTGTGAATGAGTTCTTCAACTTAAAGTAGCCTGATGTCTCCCTTTTTTGCTTTTTCCTAGCAGCCACTTGACTCTTGCTCTGCTGCCTTTATTGGAAGAAAGGAATAGTTTGATTATTATTTTAATAGCATGAAAAAACTGTAGAAGCATACATATTAAAGAAATAAAAGATTAATAAGGGCAGTAATTTAATATCTTCTGATTTTTCACTTCTAGGACAGATATAAGAATTATAGTTTTAATTCATATTTTATAACTATTTAGAAGGTACTTTTGTGTTTTCTTAAAACAAGTATAAAATTAAGGGTATTAGTGACTTATTTAGATGCATCAACTTATGGCTCTCACACAATTATAATTTATAAGCTGAATGTGTAGACTTTTTATATTCATTCCATCAACATTTGTCAAGCACCTATTACATGTATAGTCATAAACTTTGTTTTATTGCCTGTATCAAGTATTGTGTTAATTGGTGGATAACATGTACGAGTTTCTGATCCCTAAAATTTTTCTCAACAAGCCACTGAAAACCAAATTTCACTGGTAGAGGCTTAAGACATTTTATCATTACAGATGCAGTCAATTCTCTATTAACTTTTTTTTTTTTTTTTTTTTACTTTTTATTTATTTTTGGTTGAGTTGAGTCTTCGTTGCTGCGCAGGCTTTCTTCTAGTTGTGGTGAGTGGGGGCTACTCTTCATTGCAGTGCACGGGCTTCTCATTGCGGTGGCTCCTCTTGTTGTGGAGCACGGGCTCTCTAGGCATATGGGCTTCAGTAGCTGTGGCTTGCAGGCTCTAGAGCACAGGCTCAGTAGTTGTGGTGCATGGGCTTACTTGCTCTGCAACATGTGCGATCTTCCCGGACCAGGGTTCAAACCCGTGTCCCCTGCATTGGCAGGAGGATTCTTAACCACTGAGCCACCAGGGAAGTCCCATCTATTTTTTTTTTATAAGCAGGTTCTTATTAGTAGTCTATTTTATACATATTGGTGTATATATGTCAGTCCCAATCTCCCAATTCATCCCACCACCACCCACCCCCAGCCCCCGCCCCCCACTTCCCCCTTGTTTGTTCTCTACAGGGTCCCATCTATTAACTCTTTATTAAGGTAGCGACTTGTATGGGAGTCTCAGATCACTGACAGTGTCAGTTGGTGGATTCAGTATGAACTTAAATAGCAAAAATTACATCTAACACATTTGCTCTTCTGTACGTATCACCCAATACGTAAAAATTTAATGGTTTAAGAAATAGCCTGCTATTTGTTGCTCAGCTGAGTTTTTATTATACAGTGAGTGGGGTTTTTATATTTGAATAGGCTAGGCAGTGATATTTCTAACTATCTAGCCCTTTTCCTTATTTTTTTATTCTCACTTGGTTGGCCTAGAGATTACAGGGTTCTTTTTTATTTTTCAGTACATTGAGAATGGATCATTTTATAAAAATGAAGGATTTGGACTAAATATTTACTGTGTAAGGTACCTTATTTATGTATTCTGGTTTTTAAAAAGCACCCCAAAACTTAGCAGCTTAGGGGCTTCCCTGGTGGCACAGTGGTTAAGAGTGCCTACCAATGCAGGGGACACAGGTTCAAGCCCTGGTCTGGGAGGATCGCACATGCTGCTGTGCAGCTGAGCCCGTGCGCCACAGCTAGCGGCGCCACAACTGCTGAGCCCATGTGCCATAACTACTGAAACCCGTGTGCCTAGAGCCCATGCTCTACAACAAGGGAAGCCGCCGCCATGAGAAGCCCGCGCACTGCAACAAGGAGTAGACCCCACTCACCTCAACTAGAGAAAGCCCATGCGCAGCAACAAAGACCCAACACAGCCAAAAATAAATAAATTAATAAATAAAATAAAAAACAACTTAGCTTAAAACAACAATTACGTTATTATATATCATATTATTGTGGGTCAGAAATTTAGGCAGAGCTTAACTAGGCAGTTCTACATTAAGGTCACTCGGTGATATTTGACTAGAAGGTCAGACAGTTTCATTTACATGTCTGGTACACGTCTGAATGGCTGGCAGGCTGGGCTTAGATGAAACTGTCAAACTGAGTACGTATATGTGACCTCTCTGGCATGGTGTCTCAGACTAGTTAGACTTCTTTTTTTTTAGGAATTATTTTTTTAGTTTTTTTTTTTTTTTTAAGATGTTGGGGGTAGGAGTTAATTAATTAATTAATTAACTTTTTTTACTGTGTTGCGTCTTCGTTTCTGTGCGAGGGCTTTCTCTAGTTGTGGCAAGCGGGGGCCACTCTTCATCGCGGTGCGTGGGCCTCTCACTATCGCGGCCTCTCTTGTTGCGGAGCACAGGCTCCAGACGCGCAGGCTCAGTAGTTGTGGCTCACGGGCCTAGTCGCTCCGCGGCATGTGGGATCCTCCCAGACCAGGGCTCGAACCCGTGTCCCCTGCATTAGCAGGCAGACTCTCAACCACTGCACCACCAGGGAAGCCCCTAGACTTCTTAAATGGCAGCTCAGTACTCCTGAAGAAAGAAACCAGACTCTTAGAATATGCAAGGCTTATTAATATCTAGTCTTGAAAGTTATGCAGCTTCTGTTAGTCAAAAAGTAAGTCACAGGGCCATCCCAGATTCCAAGAGGACTATGGAAGGGCATGAATACTGGGAGGCATGGCTTATTGGGGCTGTCACCTTTGGAGACTAGCTATACTACAGGATCTAAGGATCTATAACTCTGCATAGTATATATAGAAAACTTACTTTTTTTTTTTAACAGGATGGTATTCAAATCCCATAGCCCAACTACCTTAATACTTTTATTTCCCTATAAAATCTTCCAGAGTACTCTGCAATTTATATTTTCCCCTAGAAATGTATGTATCTCAGACATAATTTTTTTCTGTTTTATTATGAAAACTGTTTAATGTACAAAAAGATGAAGTAATTTACAGTGAACATCCATATAACCACCATTTAGATTCTGTAGTTAACATTTTGCTATACTTGGGTTATCACATGTCTGTCATCAGCCTGTCTTATTTTCTGATGACTTCAAGAGATGCAGGTACTCAGATGTAGATATACGGTACTTTTTCCTTCTGATCCTTTTACCTTGGAGGATAGTCAGAATATATAATCTGTAGTACTATATCTTCTCTCTTTGAGAATTTACCTGTTAGGAACTTTGCAGCCTGCCTTATTCATCGCATAACCAGCCAAACTTTGGTTTAGTTTTTGACAACTCTTAAGCCTGAGAGTCTCACTAAGATCTTTGAGGGAAAAGAAGAAATCATTTTTTAAGTTATAAAAACCATTACCCACAGTCCCAGCATGAGCACAACTACTCTCATTAATGTGTTCCTGTTCTTTTTCCATTTCTAGTATTTTTATAGTGATTTCTGGTGTGTTGCACAGTAGACCCTTGAACAACGTGGGGATCAGGGACACCAACCCTCCATGGAGTCGAAAATCTGTGGATAACTTTACAGTCGGCCCTCTGTATCTTTGGTTCCTCTGTATCTGGGTTCTGCATACACAGATTACACCAACATTGGACTGTGTATTACTGTAGTAGGTATCTGTTGAAAAAAATCTGGGTGTAAGTGGACCCATGCTGTTCAAGGGTCAACAATATGTAGTTTTTAAATCTTTTTTAAAAAATATGGGAAGTTTTTAGATTATTGTATTATAGCCTGATAATTAATGAGTGTTTGATATTTCATTGGCTAGATCACCGTTATTAACCCTGCCACTTTTGGACAATTAAGTTGCTTTCCAATTGAGAAAAGCTTTTGAACCCAATGAACTATTACTACTTATTGTGTGAAATCGGTTATATACAAAGTTTATCCTACCCCTCTGACTTGCACAACCTTAAGGGTTGAAACTGATGAAATGGCAGAGAAACAAAGAAGTTAGAAGGAACAAAGATGAACTTCAGTTCTGATTGACTTTGTAACTGCATCAGGAGCAAATAAGGAAGTTAGAAAAAAATTATACTTTCAACTTTGATGGAACATTTTTGTCAATTAAGAAATTTTCATTTTTACCAGTATTCTCAGAGTTAGGCTGAGTAAATTTCCTATTTAAAGTCTACCTTCAAGTTTAAGCATATTAGAAATCTTTGGTGTCAGAGTATAAGGACTAGATATGTATATTATATTTTCAGTGAATTTTATTCCTGTTGTGGAACTCCTCTGTGAACTCTGAGAAGCAGTAACCAGTTAACTACCACTTGCTAATGTACACTTTCATAAGTGGTTGTTTCAGAATTTTCTCCCAGCTTGAGCATAATTAGCTAATTAGAGATATTCAAACAAATTGAATTCTGTAATCTTAGGGATAACAGAGTCTTGTAGAAGATAATTTATGAGTTCTCCTACAATGATATAGGATTATACTTACCCCATCAAAGCAGTTAAATCTTGTTTTATTAAAAGATTTTTCAGAGAAAGCAGTTCTTATTTGTCGAGTTATTCTTCCTAGAATTAACCTTTACCAGTAAAAAAAAAAATTTTTTTTGTATCTAAGTCCTATGTTTTTTTTTTTTGTTTTGTTTTTTATTTTTTTTATTTTATTTTTTTTTGCGGTACGCGGGCCTCTCACTGTTGTGGCCTCTCCCATTGCAGAGCCAGGCTCCGGACATGCGGGCTCAGTGGCCATGGCTCACGGGCCCAGCCGCTCCGCGGCATGTGGGATCTTCCGGGACCGGGGCACGAACCCGTGTCCCCTGCATCGGCAGGCGGACTCTCAACCACTGCGCCACCAGGGAAGCCCTGTTTTTTTTTTTAAATTTATTTTTGGCTGTGTTGGGTGTTCGTTGCTGCACGCAGGCTTTCTCTAGTTGTGGAGAGCAGGGGCTACCCTTCGTTGTAGTGCGCGGGCTTCTCATTACAGTGGCTTTTATCATTGTGGAGCACAGGCTGTAGGCCCGTGGGCTTCCATAGTTGCGGCACATGGGCTCAGTAGTTGTGCCTCACCGGCTCTAGAGCACAGTCTCAGTAGTTGTGGTGTATGGGCTTAGTTGCTCCGTGGCATGTGGGATCTTCCCAGACCAGGGCTCGAACCCGTGTCCCCTGCATTGGCAAGCAGATTCTCAACCACTGCGCCACTAGGGAAGCCCCAGTCCTATGTTCTTCATGTTATATACTGAGTATACTTCATCTTGTTTGACCCTCTCTGGAAACAGGTGATTACTGTTTTTCATATAGTAACTTTAGATACTTTAAACCTAACATTTGTCTTTTAGGCTTCAGTGTGCTTGAATTAAGTTATTTACATAATACAGGCCTAAACAGAGCTTTCTGCCCATGAAAAAGATGCATCTCTTAAAATATGCTTCAGGACCACGTTTGGTCATGTTTGTGTGTGCATATATTCATTGTCTTAATGAGTAGTTAGTTATGTAATTTGAACTACACTGCTTGATTGCTGGGGCTTTTAGAACATATGCCCAAGTATCAGATCTATCAACAGATATTATAGCAGATTGCCTCACTAGAGAAAATGGTCTGGATTTGATCTGAATTTTGAATGTGTAGATTTACTTTGGGGAAGACATGGGGTACACATTTCTGTTGGGTATAATCATAGAACTGGAATTGTTGGGTCGTGGGAAATGTTTTTATTCCACTTTAATTGATCATGCCAAATAGTTTTCCCTAGTGGTTGTACCAGTACATAGTCCTACCAGCAGTTCCAAGAGTTCCTGTTGTCCCACATCTTCACCAGCACGAGATATTGTTAGTCTTTAAGCCATTCAGTGAGTATGCAGTGGTTTTTTTTTTTTTTTTTTTTTTTTTTTTTTTCTTTTTGTGGTATGTGGGCCTCTCACTGTTGTGGCCTCTCCCGTTGCGGAGCACAGGCTCCGGATGCGCAGGCCCAGCGGCCATGGCTCACGGGCCCAGCCGCTCCGCGGCATATGGGATCCTCCCAGACCGGGGCACGAACCCGTATCCCCTGCATCGGCAGGCGGACTCTTAACCACTGCGCCACCAGGGAGGCCTGCAGTGGTATTTTAATGTGGTTTCACATTGCCTCACTAGAGATTGCCTCACTAGAGAAAATGGTCTGGATTTGATCTGAATTTTGAATGTGTAGATTTACTTTGGGGAAGACATGGGGAATTTGATCTGGGTTCTGATCATCTCACTTTTGGAGAATTCCTAGAATGTAGGATTGATCCTGGGGTTAATTTATGGGTCTGAGTCAGATTTGGGGTAATGCCATAAGATTGCACCGTCCTCTACAAAATGGGCTCTAGGACATCCCATGTGTTCTACACTTGAGAATTACTACTTGGATCTCTTGTTTATATGTATCCTCCAGAGCCCATCTGAAGAGAATAGAGGGTAGAGGACAGAAGAATTAAATGTGTCCCATCATATTTACTTTGATGTCAGCCTTTCTTACTTGGTTCCTTCCTGGACCACACAATAAAATTCCGTACTAGGAATATATGGGTACTCCTTTAAATTTTGAGGGTGCTTTACTTTGACAATAAGAATATTTGGGCTTTGGGGATTTCAGCCAATAGTATGGTAGTGGCTTCTCCTTTGTTTTCTTCAAAATCAGTGAAAACTTTTAGTATAGGTATAATGCAGTTGAGTAGTTTGTTATGCATTTTCCTAAAAATTTAACTGAGACACATTTGCCTTGTTCATCAGACACATTTGCCAGTTCATCAGTTCATCATTTAAACAATTATGACTCTTGGCAATGAGGAACTCACAGTGAATATAGAAACAATTGAATTCTGAAGCCAGGAATAAGTTTAGTTGTAGACCTTGAATTGATTAATTATTGCAGAAACAGCATCAATTGAAGAAGAGCCCCATTTCATAAGGAAATATCAGATGTCTTTGAAAAGGACTACCTTATAAATTTCCAAGTTCTGCAAATCTTTAGATTGCTTTAGTTTTTACATTGATTTTTCTTTTTCTTTTCACAAATTAAAAAATGACAGATTGTGTTTAACATAAGCTTTAAAAAGTTAAGTTTGTTAATGTTTGGTGGTTTGTTTTGGTGCAGGAGCATTTGAAACCCTTTTGCAGCCATGAGTAGCTTCTTTGAAATTTCTATGTTAAGAAGGGGCTAGGAGTGTCCATTTGTGAGTGTGTGTGTGATTTGTTTTTAAGCTACTTTTTAATAATAAGTGCATTATTTTCACTCATACTGTACGTTACAGATCATTCAAAGCAGCAGAGTTCTCCAAAAATGATCTTATTTATATATAATGCATACATAACATCTGTGATTTTAAAAATACCAATTGTCCATATCAAATACATACTTTGTCAGTTGAAGAAAGTTAGTCTTTGGGTAACTTTGATAGAGAGGCTAGTAATAGAGGTGAAGGGAAGGGGGAGGGTAAAGCCACCCATTAACTCCACCACTGACAGTAATCTGCCCCTTTATTTAGGTTGCCACTGCCTTATTTAGATGACTGTTACCTCTAACCTGCATGGTTCTAGCAGTCTCTTACCTGTTGCCTAGTCTGATCTCTCTCAAACCTATCCTTTGCCTTTCATCTTCTATTTAGCTGCCAGGGGGATGAGCTACTTAAATTGTGATTTTGATCTGGCCACTCTCCTGCTGTCCTCCAAGACAGTGGTTTTAAGAGTGAGGTGTAAGATGGTTTCTTGGGGGTACAGGAAGAAATATTAGAATTTTAAAATTTACCTTTTAAACCTAAAATAAGGAAATTATGCCTTACCAATATTGAATAGAACAATTAACATGCTCCCTCATTCAGTCTGTCAGATAATCCTCTATCACATAAGCAGGAGTGGAAGTTCCCCACTGCACAGGGATTGATGGTGGAGCTGTCTTTCATGTACTGTCCATGTATTGCAGTATATTGCTGTTTACCTGTACTTTATTAAGTGCATTTACTTGTCATATTATCTAAATCTCACAAAATAGATAAGTGACTTTAAAAGATTTCTTCGAAGAAGCCATAGGTTTAAGATAATGTTAGTAAGTCAAGCACAGGAGAATAATAAGAAAATGGCACAGCTGATCCTTCTAGTCTTAGTTCAAGCTCTTTATCAGCCACATTACAGTTTTAACACCAGTGATCTAATCAGGTCTGATAAATCATCTTGCCAAAGTCAGTATTATTGAGAAGACTTGTTTGAACCCTAAGTGTATGTATTGTGCCGTAAAATATTAACTAATGATTGAAAAACCAAAAAGTAGTTTGTCATGTCTTAATATTATTCACCGCTCCAGGTCTGCATAAAATTTAAATATTATATGCATCTTGGGGATTAAGTCCTATTGGGAGAATAAGGCAATGTATTGGAGTGTGTGAAAGTAGTAAAAAAAAAAATTGCAACCACAAGATTAAAATATTTGCTTCACTTGGAAGAAGTAAGTATGCTGTTTTCCAGCATACACACAGAAACAAACTAATGAAAGTATGAAGCTATTAATACTAGCAAGACATTTAAGATATCATTTATTTTTATCTTTATTCCATAGTTTTCACGTTTTTATTTTTTATATATGTTTTGTAGAGTTCATAACATATTACCACGGTAGTACATGTATAAAAATATACGTATATTGGGGGTGTGAGCTCAATATTTAAAAACCTTTTTATTGCTGTATAACATATGTAATCATAATCCAGATCACTAAAGAGAATATATCCAAAACCCCAAAAGACCCCCCCTTCTTATGCTTCTACAAATTACTACCCTCTCTCATATCTCTAATAATAACTTCTGTCTTGATTTCTGACAATATGGTATAGTTTTGCACTTTAATATAAGTGGAATCATAAAGCATACATATATACGTTTTAAATTTATTTATTTATTTTATTTTTGGCTGCATTGGGTCTTTGTTGCTGTGCGCAGGCTTTCTCCAGTTGCGGCGAGCGGGGGCTACTCTTTCGTTGCGTTGCACAGGCTTCTCATTGCAGTGGCTTCTCTTGTTGCGGAGCACGGGCACTAGGCTCACGGGCTTCAGTAGTTGTGGCACATGGGCTCCAGTAGTTGTGGCTTGCAGGCTCAGTAGCTGTGGCGCACGGGCTTAGTTGCTCCACAGCATGTGGGATCTTCCCCGACCAGGGCTCGAATCCGTGTCCCCTGCATTGGCAGGCAGATTCTCAGCCACTGCGCCACCAGCAAAGCCCCAAAGCGTATATTCTTTTATGTCTGGTTTCCTTTGCTCAATATTATGTTTGTGAGATTCATTTGTGGTGTTCTATGTAGCTGTAGTTCATTCAGTATCATGGTTATATGAATATGCCACAGTTTATTTGTCGATTCTAATATTGATGGATATTTAGTTTGTTTGCATTGTCTATTATGAATAATGCTGCTCTGATTCCTGTATATATTTCTTGGTACGCATGTGTACACATTTCTGTTGGGTATAATCATAGAACTGGAATTGTTGGGTCGTGGGAAATGTTTTTATTCCACTTTAATTGATCATGCCAAATAGTTTTCCCTAGCGGTTATACCAGTACATAGTCCTACCAGCAGTTCCAAGAGTTCCTGTTGTCCCACATCTTCACCAGCACGAAATATTGTTAGTCTTTAAGCCATTCAGTGAGTATGCAGTGGTATTTTAATGTGGTTTCAAATTGTATTTTCTTGATTACTAATAAGGTTGAGCACCTTTTTGTATATTTATTATTGGCTATTTGGCTGCCCTCTTTTGTAAAGTTCGTATTCAAGTCACCTGCACAGTTTTCTATCAGACTGTCTTTTTCTAATTGATTTGTGGGTATTCTTTGTATATTCAGGATATGAGCCCTTTGTTAGTTATATATTCCAACCTCTTTCTCCTATTCTGGCTTGCCTTTTTACTGTTTGTTTTTTTGGGTTTTTGGGGGTTTTTTTTTGTTTCTTTGTTTGTTTTGACTGTGTCCAGCCTCATGTGGGATCTCAGTTCCCTGGCCAGGGATCAAACCAACGCCCCTTGCATTGGAAGCCCAGTCATAACCGCTGAACCTCCAGGGAAGTCCTGCCTTTTTACTCTTAATGTTTTTTTTTTTATGGGTAGACATTCTCAGTTTTAAGACTGATCCCACTATCAATCTTTTCATTTATCAATAGAGATTTTCATGTCTTATTTAAGTATCTTCTAAAAGCTTAATTGTTTTGTCATTCACATTTAGATCTACAGTCTACCTGAAATTGATATTTTGGATATGTTCTGAGGTCAGGGTCAGGTTTCTTTTTTTTCCCCTCATATGGAGATCCATGTGATGCAGTATTACTTATTGGCCTGATTCTTGTTTCCCCAGATCTCTAAAGTGCTGCCTTTTGTCTGTATATGAGTGTGTTTATTTTTGGATTCTCTTTTCAGTTCCATGGGTCTGTTTGTCTACCTATGTCTTAATTACTATAGTTTCATAATAAGTCTTGATATCTAATAGAACAAGTGCTCCTGCCGTTTTCCTTTTCTTCAAGAGGGTTTTAGTTATTCTTGACCCTTTGCTTTTCTGTATAAACTTTAGAATAGGCTTATCAAATTCCATGTGCACAAGCACACACGGATGTGCACACACAGATTATTGGAGTTTTTTCCGTATTGCATTAAATTTCTGGGTCAGTTTGGGTAAAAGTGGCATATTTTCATTGAGTCTTCAATCTATGAACCATGGTACATTTATCTAATTATTTAGGTCTTTGATTTCTCTGAACAAAACTTACTAGTTTTTTATGCAGAGGTCTTGAACATCATTTATTATTTTTATTCCAAGGTATTTATTATTTTTTAGTACTACTGTAAATGATGTGTTAAATTTTTTTTCTTTTTCTGTTTGTTGCTAGGATGTAGAAATACAGTCGGTTTTGTGTATTGATCTGTATCCATCAATGTTGCTAAACTTGCTGTTAATTCTAATAAGTTACTAGAATTCTTTAGGATTTTTATATACCTAATCGTATAGTCTGTGAAGGATAATTTAATTTCTTCTTTTCTAATCTTTATTTCTCTTGTCTTATTGAACTGAGAAGGATTGCAGTACAGAATAAAAGTGGTGAAAGTAGGTATCCTTGGGTTTTTTGTTCCCTATCTCAAAAGGAAAGCTTTCAGTATTTCAACGTTAAATATGATGTTGTAGCTATTCGATTTTTGGTATGTGCCTGTTCTGGTTACTATGGCTGCATAACCAATTAAAAACTTAGTGGCGTAAAACAACCATTTATTTCAAACATGGATCCTTTGGATTAGGAATTTAGATAGGGCATACCATGGAAGGCTGTCTCTGCTCTGTGTTGTCTCATGCCTTGGCTGCAAGATGCAAAGTAGTGGGAAGGAATCATCTGAAAGCAATTTACTTGTATGTCCTGTTGTTGACACTGGCTCTTGGCAGGGAACCTCATTTCCTCTCCACCTGAGGTCTTCCATGTGGTCTCTCCCAGTGGGCTAGTGTGAGCTTCCTCACTGCATGGTGGCAAACATTCCCAAAGAAAGAAAGCTAGGTAGAAGCTGTATCCTTTTACAACCTGGTCTCAAAAGTCATATAAGCATCACTTTTGCATACTCTGATTGAGTAGTCACAGGCCCCTACCCAGATAAAAGAGGAAGGAATATAGACCCTGCTTTTTGGTTAAAGGAATGTCTGTCAGTCACATTGTAAGACGAGCACTAGGGATGGCATATGTACATACTTACATATACATTTATGTATGTGTGTGTCTGGCTAGAGAGAAATGCAGAAAATATGATCTGCCACAATACCTTTTCATCAGATTAAGAATGTTCCTTTCTATTCATAGTTACCGGATTAAGAATGTTTCCTTCTATTCGTAGTATTTTAAAATTTTTGTTTTGAATGGATATTAAATTTTATGAAATGTCTGTTGAAATGAACATGATCTTATTTTCTGTTAATGTGATAAATTTCATCGGTTGATTGCAATACATTCAACTTGACTGTGATTTATTATCCTTTTAATGTATTACTGCATTCGGTTTGCTAATATTTTCTTTAGGATTTTTGCATCTTTGAAAGCTCCTTGAGGCTAAGGACTATCTCTTACATCACTTTAATATCCTACCATAGACCCAATATAGTGGTGAGCATATGATAGAAGCTTGGAAAATAACTTTTTTTCTGTCTCTCAGTCAGTTCCTTATTCACAATATCAAATCCTTTGAATACTACATGTTGGTGATTTTTAAAAAATATGCTCTATTGTGGGAAGCCTAGGAAGGTTTTTCTGAAAATGTGAGCATATTTATCCTCTCATAGAACTCTGGTTGAGTAGTCTAGTATTTTTCCTCAGATACTGTGTTTCTGTTCTTTGTTGTAGAACTTTATCATTTCTACCAGCTTGAGAACCCTCACTATAAATAAGCAAAGATTTTGTTCTCTGAAGCAAGAAGTACCATGAAATGCCAAATTCTCTAATTTGGAGCTAAAAAAAATTTAAAGTTACCTTTATTTTATTCTTCTCTCTCTGTAGCCATGGAGTAATAGAGTCATAAAATTAATATGCCACCTACTTTGATTATGGAGAAGACATTTCTTAGTCTTATTAATAAAAATTACTTTGTCAGTAAAACAGATTACTGTCCTTTGAGGAGAGATACTTTTAAAATTATTTTATATATTTTTAAATTATAAATATACACTTGCTCATTTTAACAAGTCAGACTTTGCACAAGATAACTCTTGTTAACAGTTAAGTTTGTATTCTTCTGCATCGGGGATTGACAAACTATGGCTCTTGCACCAAATCTGTTATTTTTGTATGTACATCATTGTGAGCCAGGAATATTTTTTGTATTTTTAAATGGTTGAAAAAATCAAAAGAATAATATTTCATGACACATGAAAGTTATATGAAATTCTAATTTCAGTGTTCATAAATACAGTTTTATTGGAACATATTTCATTTGTAGAGATACTGTCTATGGCTGCTTTTGTTCTGCAACAGCAGAGTGCGATGATTGGAATAGAGATCTTTGACCTTCAAAGCCTCAAGTATTTACCTTCTGGTCCTTTACAGAAAACGTTAGCTGACCCCTGTAATACATAAACAGGTTTTGTCATTTGTTTTTTTCAAAAGCAGGACATAAAATACAGTGTGTGTGCAATGGATATGCATTATATTATACTTATTGGTAACTAACTTTTTCCGCTTATACACTGCTGATCGATAGCCGTCCATACTACACTGATACATGGTGCACAGTATTCCATATTTAGATACCATATTTCTTCACCTGATCTCATTTAGGTAGACCTTTAGGTCTGTTTATACATACTACATACATTGTAGCATCAGAGTATGTATGTGTAATTCTGATTATTTAATTTAAGTAGCTATTACTAGATTACTTTTCAGAAAAGTCATAGCAGTTCACAAGTGCACCAGTACAACTGCCTGTGTCCTAACACTCTGGCCACTATTTGTTGTCATTAAAAAAAAAAAAAATTGCCCCTAAGATCAGTAAAAATTATTTTAGTTTTCAATCTCCTGCTGACTAAAGAAGCTAAGCCATTTGCACTTATAAAGACATGCTTTAAAGGAGCTGAAGTTTCATCATCTCAACATTTCATTTTTCTTTCTGTTTTTGAAGAGATCTTAAATGTCAGCAGCTACAAATTACAAATTTTACTCTAGCCAGTCATCTTTCCTCTCCTTGCTTACAAGTCTGTCCCTATTACAAGAGTACCATTTGAGAGGTTTTGACCTACTTAGCCCAGACCTCTCTCAGTATATGAAAAACATCCTCACTAAAACACATCTAGATACAGTGAGTAACATCTTTGTTTACAGAGGCCATTAAATTTTTGTTACTCTTTGGACAATTTAGTAAATAGAGATAATAGTCTTCTAAGCAATGCTGGCTGTAAGCTACATTATGAAAAAATTGAAGTTGTTCTTACAACTCCAGCTTCTCTTTTTCCCCTCATTTGTGCCCTTATTTAGGTGATTCCTGTACCCTTTTTGTATACTCAGTAATGCCCCAGTGTGCTCTTCTGATAGTCATTTATACTTTTGGGAAAATGTCAACTCTACTTATACCTTCTAAGGGAATTTACAATTTAAATTATGAAATGAAAGTTTTTGTTGCTTATTGAATGAAGGGTTTGTTGTTGGTTTGGTAATAGCTTTTTTTGCCCTATAATTCATATACCACACACATTTAAACTATACAACACTGTGGTTTTTAGTATATTCCCAGGGCTGTACAACCTTCATTACAATCAATTTTAGACCATTTTCATCACCCCAGGAAGAAATTCTTTGTTTTTCAGCCATCACTCCCCATTTCCCCCATCTCCTATAATCTATAGGCAACCACGAGTCTACTTTCTGTTACACATTCGCCTGTTCTGGACATTTTATATAAATGGAATCATACAATATGTGACTGTCTTCTTTAACTTAGCATGTTTTCAGGATTCATCTGTGTTACAGCATATATCAGTATTTCATTCCTTTTCATGGCTGAAAATAAATAATATTCCATTGTATGGTTATACCACATGAGTGAATATCCATTCATCATTCAGTGGACATTTGGGTTATTTTTACTTCTTGGCTCTTAGGAGTAATGCTGCTATGAACATTCATGTGCAAGTTTTCGTGTGGACATATCTTTTTCTTTCTCTTGGGTATATATCTAGGAGGGAATTGCTGGGTCATATGGTAACTCTATGTTTAACTTTTTGAGGAGCTGCCAGACTGTTTTCCAAAGTGGTTGCACCGTTTACATTCCGCACAGCAGTGTGCGAGGGTTCAGCTTCTCCACAGCTTCACCAACACTAATTGTCATTTTGACTGCACCCGTCCTGGTGGGTGTGAAGTGATACCACACTGTGATTGTTTTGTGTGTGATGTAATTTTTTTGTGTGGTATGATTTTTTTTTATTGTGATAAAATATACATAAAATTTACTAGTTTAACCATTTTTAGGTATATAATTCACAGTGTTGTGTAACCATCACCACTCTCCATTTTCATAACATTTTTTGTCATTTTAAACAGAAACTTCATACTCATTGAATAATATTTCAACATTCCCTTCTTTTCCCAGCCCTGGTAACCTCTGTTCTACTTTCTGTCTCTATGAATTTGCCTCTTCTAGATACCTCATTTAAATGTAATCATACAATATTTGTCCTTTTGTGTCCAACTTATTTTATTTAGCATAATAATTACAAGCCATGTTGTAGCTTGTGCCAATTTTATTCCTTTTTAAGGTCGAATAATATTCCATTGTATGTATATACCACATTTTGTTTATTAATTCATCTGTGGGTAGTCGTTTGGGTGGTTTCACCTTTTGGCTATTGTGGATAATCTGGTATGAACATTGGTGCACACGTATCTGTTTGAGTCCCTGCTTTCAATTCTTTTGGGTATATATCCTTAGAAGTGGAATTGCTGGATCTATGTTTAACTTTTTGAGGAACTGCCAGGGTGTTTTGAACAGCAGTTACATGATTTTACATTTCCACCAGCAGTGCACAGAGTTTTAATTTCTCCACATTCTTTCTTGTACTTATTGGCAATTTATAAATCTTCTTTGGAGAAATGTCTATTCAAGGCCATGGCCTATTTTTGAGAGTGGGGTTGCTGGCTTGTAGAGTAAGTGTACCTTCAAATTCAGTAAATTTTGCTCCCAAGTAGTTTATTAATGTACACTTCCTTCAAAAAGTTCTGATGCCAACATTTGGTGTTGCCAGAATTTACAGTTTTTGTTTATTTAATGTATATGAAATAGTAGCTTGTGATTTTAATTTGTATGTCCCTAATTAGCAGTGAGGTTGATCCATCTTCCCTACAAACAGAAGTTTGCCTATTCATATCTTTGTCAC
Source organism: Mesoplodon densirostris (assembly GCF_025265405.1). Lineage (NCBI taxonomy): Eukaryota > Metazoa > Chordata > Mammalia > Artiodactyla > Ziphiidae > Mesoplodon > Mesoplodon densirostris. Next base: position 34,556,095 of record NC_082674.1, read on the forward strand.
ATTTTTTCTCTTAGGTTGTCTTTTCTTATTGATCTATAGGCAATATTTACATATTTCTTTTATGCATTATAATGTCTGCTTTAAATTTTTGCCTCTCAAATTTTTTACTTTTCGAAGTGGGAAGAACTGAATTTGAATTTGTGTCCTTGGGATTTAATATGGTGCCTGACAAATTAGTCACTCAGTAAAATGTAGAATGAATAAATATTTTGTGGAAATCTAAGAATTTGTTTGATTTTATTATTTTACTTTTTAAAAGTTTATTTATTTTATTTATTTTTGGCTGCATTGGGTCCTTGTTGCTGTGTGTGGGCTTTCTCTAGTTGCGGCGAGCGGGGGGCTACTCTTCGTTGTGGTGCGCGGGCTTCTCATTGCAGTGGCTTCTCTTGTTGCGGAGCACGGGCTCTAGGCAGGCGGGCTTCAGTAGTTGTGGCACGAGGGCTCAGTAGTTGTGGCTTACGGGCTCGAGAACACAGGCTCAGTAGTTGTGGCGCACAGGCTTAGTTGCTCTGCGGCATGTGGGATCTTCCCGGACCAGGGCTCGAACCCGTGTCCCCTGCATTGGCAGGTGGATTCCCAACCACTGCACCACCAGGGAAGCCCCTGTTTTATTTTTAAAGAAATAATGCTACCTAAATTAGGTGACAAATGAGTGCTAATGATTTGCACTGCCATGTGTAAACTGTACCTTTATGGTTATCTAATAGTGTATTGGGTCTCCCATTGTTTGAGTGCCCTAGGTACATTTATTTGCAGGTGGATTAGAAGGAGAGATCTTGTCAGTTTGGGCTTGGTCTGAAAGTCATTTAAAGAAGAGTTAATCTGTTAGATCTTCCAGATACACTTAAATTCTGAATAAAGATGCACATACTGCAGATAATTCTCAGGCCTGTGATGGATGGCAGTTGTATAAAAATAACAGTTTTGATTGTAGTAGCAGGATCCCACACAGTTTCTCTGAGGTTCAGCAAAGGGAATCCCCTCAGAAAGCAGGATTTTCTTGGGCCTTGTACTGTACTTATTTAATCCTGTCTTTTTCCACTTTTAGTTTTATATAATATGTAAAATAGTGTCCCTTCTCCTTTTCAATTCTAAAGAATTACATCCTACCTGCTTTCAAAATTGATATGGGCCTGTTAAGGCTATTCCTTTGACTACCCCTCCCCAACAAAGAAAAACCCTAAACGTGCTCATGGTCAAATAATTCAATTTTGTGTGACACACTGCAATACATGTGCCCTTCAATTACATCGTTTTAGGAATGAAGTTGATGAGTTTTGTAGATACAACTGGTGGTTGTTAATTGATGTTTCCTCTGGGTCTCTTCCTCTCCCTTCCTCCTCCTCCTCCTCCTCTTTTTTTATTTTTATTATTTTTTAAGTAGGTGAAAGTATCATGTACTCTAGAGTTTATCATTTAATATTTGATACTCAGTACTAATAATCATATCATTTGGGTTATGTCTGTAATCTTATTATTTAGAAGTTATATTTTTGCCTTATGTTTAATAGGCTTGCATAGTAAGCTCTCCAGTTGCATTGCTTTTTAAAAAATTCTCATTGGTATTTTTCTTTTAACAGAAAAATAACTCGTTCCAGAGACCAGACCTTCTCCACCATTAAAATTTTTGGCTAACTTCCTTTTTTGGGTCCCACTATTTTCTGTATATATTTATCAGGACAACTGTTGTATTATACTCTATTGTATTTATTTGTTTACAGTTTCTCTCTCCCCCGCTCATCCATGTTGCTTAGGTTTGGAGACTGTCTTGTTCAAACTCTTAACAATGAATGGCATATAATTACAAGTTCACTGAATGTTAAAAGTGATTATCAAATAAATAACACATATTTTTGTGTTGTATTTAATCTTTTCTGCTAATTCCAATTTAGTATTCTTAAATTTCTGATGATGAAATGGAATTTAGTGAATAAATAATTAGTAAAATAATGTAGCATCTCTTTCTGCTGATGTTTGAGACTGTTTCAGGAAATCTTTGACCTATTTGGGTACCTGACCACACAAATCTTACTAATCATTAAGAATTAAGGCAATCTAGGTGTGGGTTTACCAGGCCTTTATTTTAGAATCTTAATAATTATTTTAGTTCTTACTGTCATTTTTTTTAAATGCCCTTTGGTGATTTATCTATTAAATTTTCTATAATTTTATATGTTAGGTGCTCTTAACCTCACTTTAAAGATGAAGAAACTGGGGTATGGAGAAGTTTAAAAATTTGCCCAGGGTTATACATTTATTTTTTAAATTAATTAATTAATTATTTTTGGCTGTGTTGGGTCTTCGTTGCTGCGCACAGGCTTTCTCTAGTTGTGACGAACGGGGGTTACTCTTTGTTGTGGTGCGTGGGCTTCTCATTGCAGTGGCTTCTCTTGTTGCGGAGCATGGGCTCTAGGCATGCAGGCTTCAGTAGTTGTGGTACGTGGGCTCCAGTAGTTGTGGCTCGCAGGCTCTAGAGCTCAGGCTCAGTAGTTGTGGTGCACAGGCCTAGTTGCTCCGCAGCATGTGGGATCTTCCTGGATCAGGGCTCAAACCGGTGTCCCCTGCATTGGCAGGCGGATTCTCAACCACTGCGCCACCTGGGAAGCCCCCAGGGTTATACATTTAGTAAATGGCGAGGCCAGTTTTTTAATTCAGGTAGTCTAAACCCAGCCTTATATTCTTAACTAGTGTATGCAAATTAAGTAAGTTTTCAGTTACACATGAACTTTGTGTTCCAGGAATAGTTTTTTTTAACAGAAACTAATATGGTAGAATAGTTTTCTTAAAAGCAAGGCATGCTGGGCTTCCCTGGTGGCGCAGTGGTTGAGAGTCCACCTGCCGATGCAGAGGACGTGGGTTCGTGCCCCGGTCTGGGAGGATCCCACATGCCGCGGAGCGGCTGGGCCCGTGAGCCATGGCCGCTGGGCCTGCGCGTCCGGAGCCTGTGCTCCGCGGCGGGAGAGGCCGCTGCAGTGGGAGGCCCGCGTACCGCAAAAAAAAAAAAAAGAAAGCAAGACATGCTATATTTTCTACCAAGGGCCAGTGATTTACCAGGAGTGTGTGTGTGTGCACGTGTGTGCGTGCTTGAGAGAGAGAAAATGTGAGTAAATTTAGGACTAAATACCTGTAGAAAGCTATGAGTTTGTGAGAGGAGTTAAGGAGGGGAATAAAGTGGATTTTTTTTAAAGAGAAATATAAGCATTTGAGCTCATTTACTTATGAAAATAAGAAAAAGAAACATCTAGTGGTGAAATAAGTCTGGGTTGAGGCACAGCAGTGCAAAAATATCTAACCTTTTGATTAGGCTAAATCTCTAAAACTGTGACAGTAGTAACAAAAATGTACTTCATTTTAGGCAGGTTGTGGCAGAGAGAGGAGGACGAGGGGAGGAAAGGCAGCGAGGTAGGTAGGTAGGTAGGCAGATGGTCTCAAAGTCCAGTTACAAAAGAGGAAAGGGGGATATGCAGAAAACGAAGCTGAAAAAGGAAGAAAGTATTTAAGGTAGTGAAGAAAATAGAAGAGAGATACCTACCTTTTCTATTATGTAGTCATTGGCTGAAATTGTTTCTTCTAGATCCTCCTCCCAGTTCAGTGAAGCTTCTCATGTGGGGGGTTTTGTTCTTCTAAAGCAACCTCTGTCCTCTGCATGTCACTAAGGTAATAGGGGTTTCTATCTCGTCCTTTGTTTTATCCTGTCTTTGCCGCTGGTTCTAAAGTACAGCCACGATAAATCAACCACTATTTGGAGAGTTACTGCTACATGTGGTACTTTCAGGTGTAGAGGAAAACAAAAAAGAAATAGCTTCTTCTCTAGAGGACTTTACAATCTAATTAGGGATTTAAAATGTAACTTTGTTAAAAGATGATTATAATGTCCTACATTGTGATGAGTCATATGGTATAAACAATTCCACACTTAGCCACTCAGCTTAAGCTTTAACCAGCTCCGCTTAGCAGGTGACCTTGTCTTCTGCTTCGCAAGATAAAAAATTTAGGTATAAAAACAAATATGTGGGCCTTCTCTCATCTTCTCCCCTTCATTCTTAAATAAAACAGTGTCCCTTCTTCTTTTTTTTTTTTTTTGCATTTTTTTAACATCTTTATTGGAGTATAATTGCTTTACAATGCTGTGTTAGTTTCCGCTTTATAACAAAGTAAATCAGTTATACTTATGTCCCCATATCTCTTCCTTCTTACGTCTCCCTCCCTCCCACCTTCCCAATCCCACCCCTCTACGTGGTCACAAAGCACCGAGCTGATCTCCCTGCGCTATGGGGCTGCTTCCCACTAGCTAGCTATTTTACGTTTCATAGTGTATATATGTCCATGCCACTCTCTCACTTCGTCCCAGCTTACCCTTCCCCCTCCACGTATCCTCAAGTCCATTCTCTCTGTGTCTTTATTCCCGTCTTGGCCCTAGGTCCTTCTGAATTTTTTAAAATTTTTATTCCATATATGTGTGTTAGCATACGGTATTTGTTTTTCTCTTTCTGACTTACTTCACTCTGTATGACAGACTCTAGGTCCATCCACCTCACTACAAATAACTCAATTTCGTTTCTTTTTATGGCTGAGTAATATTCCATTGTATATATGTGCCACATCTTCTTTATCCATTCATCTGTTGATGGACACTTAGGATGCTTCCATGTCCTGGCTATTGTAAATAGAGCTGCAGTGAACATTTTGGTACATGACTCTTTTTGAATTATGGTTTTCTCAGGGTATATGCCCAGTAGTGGGATTGCTGGGTCCTATGGTAGTTCTATTTTTAGTTTTTTAAGGAACCTCCATACTGTTCTCCATAGTGGCTGTATCAATTTACATTCCCACCAACAGTGCAAGAGGGTTCCCTTTTCTCCACACCCTCTTCAGCATTTATTGTATGTAGATTTTTTGATGATGGCTATTCTGACCGGTTTGAGATGATATCTCATTGTAGTTTTGATTTGCATTTCTCTGATGATTAATGATGTTGAGCATCCTTTCATGTGTTTGTTGGCAATCTGTATATCTTCTTTGGAGAAATATCTATTTAGGTCTTCTGCCCATTTTGGATTGGGTTGTTTTTTGTTTTGTTATTGAGCTGCATGAGCTGCTTATAAATTTTGGAGATTAATCCTTTGTCAGTTGCTTCATTTGCAAATATTTTCTCCCACTCTGAGGGTTGTCTTTTGGTCTTATTTATGGTTTCCTTTGCTGTGGAAAAGCTTTTAAGTTTCATTAGGTCCCATTTGTTTATCTTTGTTTTTATTTCCATTTCTCTAGGAGGTGAGTCAAAAAGGATCTTGCTGTGATTTATGTCATTGAGTGTTCTGCCTATGTTTTCCTCTAAGAGTTTGATAGTGTCTGGTCTTACATTTTGGTTTTAATCCATTTTGAGTTTATTTTTGTGTATGGTGTTAGGGAGTGTTCTAATTTCATTCTTTTACATGTAGCTGTCCAGTTTTCCCAGCACCAATTATTGAAGAGGCTGTCTTTTCTCCACTGTATATTCTTGCCTCCTTTATCAAAGATAAGGTGACCATATGTGTAAGGGTTTATCTCTGGGCTTTCTATCCTGTTCCAGTGATCTATGTTTCCGTTTTTGTGCCAGTACCATACTGTCTTGATTACTGTAGCTCTGTAGTATAGTCTGAAGTCAGGGAGCCTGATTCCTCCAGCTCCGTTTTTCGTTCTCAAGATTGCTTTGGCTATTCGGGGTCTTTTGTGTTTCCATACAAATTGTGAAATTTTTTGTTCTAGTTCTGTGAAAAATGCCAGTGGTAGTTTGATAGGGATTGCATTAAATCTGTAGATTGCTTTGTGTAACATAGTCATTTTCACAATGTTGATTCTTCCCATCCAAGAACATGGTATATCTCTCCATCTATTTGTATCTTTAATTTCTTTCATCAGTGTCTTATAATTTTCTGCATACAGGTCTTTTGTCTCCTTAGGTAGGTTTATTCCTAGATATTTTATTCTGTTTGTTGCAGTGGTAAATGGGAGTGTTTTCTTTATTTCTCTTTCAGATTTTTCATTATTGGTGTATAGGAATGCAAGAGATTTCTGTGCATTAATTTTGTATCCTGCTACTTTACTAAATTCATTGATTAGCTCTAGTAGTTTTTTGGTAGCATCTTTAGGATTCTCTATGTACAGTATCATGTCATCTGCAAACAGTGACAGCTTTACTTCTTCTTTTCCGATTTGGATTCCTTTTATTTCTTTTTCTTCTCTGATTGCTGTGGCTAAAACTTCCAAAACTATGTTGAATAATAGTTGTGAGAGTGGGCAACCTTGTCTTGTTCCTTATCTTAGTGGAAATGGTTTCAGTTTTACACCATTGAGGACAGTGTTGGCTGTCCCTTCTCAAGGCTCGTCCTTTGGTCTGTGTTTTCTACTTTAGTCCTTCACATCGTCTCTAACAGAAGAGCTTTGCTGCATGCCCTCTCATGTTAGTACAGCTCACTTTCTCATCGGCTCCTTCCCCAAACCCTTTAAATGTTGAACAAAAACCCCTTCAACAACCTTGCACAACTCATTCCCCACCTCATTCCATTTTCCCCCTTTCTATCTTCAACCAGATTCCTTAAAAAGACTTCTTTACCTCCAAGTCACAATTCAGTACATTGCCTTCATGCTTCTTTCCCCATCACTCCACTGAAACTTCTCTGGTAAAGGTCTCCTAATAATTGCCAAATCCAGTGGACCATTTTCAGTCCTTGTCTTTTGATGTCCTTTCAATCTTTGAAATTATTATTCTTTTCCTGAATCTATTACTACCTTTCTGACAGTTTTAATTCTGTGTTATTTGAACATTCCTTTCCTTCTGGTTGCCCTAAAAATAGCCTTGGCCCTATTCTCTTCTCACTCCCAGTCAATTCTAGTGACTCTAGCTATCAATTATATCCCCATACAGTTTTCAGAAGTACATCTCTAGTTTAGGCCTTTATCTTAAGCCCAAGACCTAGTTATACTTTTGTTGCAGTGACCTCAAACTCAGCAGGTCCAAAAGCACTCATCATTCTACTCCCTCATTCCTCCCAGCCTTGTTTCTTTTCCTTTATTCCTAGGTCAGTGAATGTTACCTAACCATTTACTCACTATTCCAAATAGAACAAGGGGACCCTCCCCTACTTTTCATCCCCTTATCCAGTCAGTGACCATATTCCATCAGTCCTGCGTCTTGAGTAGCATCTCTTAAGTGCGTCCTTTAATTTCTAATTTCTAGTAGGTAAAATTCCTTTTAATTCACCTCAGCATGTCGAAGAGTTTCTGTACATCATAGTATTCAAATACTTGAATGTATGAATAAGCGTTTTGGAAAGATTGACTGTAATAGTAAAGAGAGAAGATGATTCTTGAGCAAAGAAAAACTAAGCTGAGATTAGGAACCACATACTTTCTGGCCTGACATCAAATTTCGATTTGAGAAGAAAGGAATGCCCAAGGTATGTAATCTACAAATTAGTAGCAGTTTACAAATGGGAGGTGGTGAAAAGAAGCCCATGTACTGTAGTGTATGTATAAGGGGAGCCTTTTTGTTACGTACTAGTTACAAAGCACTAGGTTGCAGAACTTCTTGACAGTCCTTCTCTAACCTTAGGAGTCTGTGAGCAGTCATTTAATTGGGCTGCATTTGTTGTAAAGAAGAGTAGTTGAGACCTAAATTATAAAACTACAGTCTTACATTTGTCTGTTGATTGAAGAGAAACAATAAAGTACAATCTGCTTCAGAGCTTTTCACCAATCAAAAGCAAGAATTTGAACTGTGTCCTAGTCTATGCCTGGCATCACATTTCCTTTGTATCATTATATTTCCCATTCTGTCTGCTTTTATTCATCCTACTTGGTATCCCCTAAATGTACTTTGTTCCAGACACATTACACACACCCCAGCCCATTTAATTCCTATTAATCTTCCAAGTAGCTCCTGTATTTTGATGAATCTGTATCAGGTATTAATCTATAGAGAAGAACTTTCCCAAGTCTCACTTTAGGAAACACTCTTGATGGTTCCCACTTTCTTCTGTAAATATTAATCTAGGTCATTTTGCTTCATTCCTCTTTCTTCTATCAGCTTTGCTTTTAGTTTATCCTCATCTCAATCTTTGTAGCATAGCTCTTTTTTTTTTTTTTGCGATACGCGGGCCTCTCACTGTTGTGGCCTCTCCCATTGCGGAGCACAGGCTCCGGACGCGCAGTCTCAGCGGCCATGGCTCACGGGCCCAGCCGCTCCGTGGCATGTGGGATCTTCCTGGACCGAGGCATGAACCCATGTCCCCTGCATCGGCAGGTGGACTCTCAACCACTGCCCCACCAGGGAAGCCCTAGCCTAGCTCTTAATGTTCAGTTTGGTTTAGGTTTTATCCATTTCGCAGTATTGTGTGTGTGGGTGTGTGTGTTTATAGTAGTCCAGTTGTTTCTGTTTTACTTTGGTTTAAATTTGCTTTTCTTAATTCTAAATATAAAGCTTAAAAGCAACAAACTGAAGAGATGATCTGTCAGTAGCTTTGTTTTGACACTTATCTCCATGAATTTGTTCTTTAATTAGCTTTAGAAGTAGTTATCAAAAGAATAAATACACGTTTCATTCATTAACTTTCACCTGCTTTTACATGGTTTTATAAGAGAGACCAAAGATATTTATAATTTCAGTTCCCGTATACTTTTACATTATTGTAAGCATTTGTGGTTTGATATCGGAATATCTGACCAGATGTAAATCATTATAGGTTACTACTAATACAGTTGTATTATTTTAAAATAATTTGGAAAATTAGTGAATTAAGAAAAGGGACTATTCTCATTGTTAATTGTATTCATTATCTTACTCTAGTGAAATGGTTGTAATACATCAGCCATGTTACACTTAGGTTTTAAAAATTAATGAAAAGTGATCATTCTTTTAGTTTCTTTACAGTTCATGTGGATTTCATTTTATTTTAAACAAAAGCAAAAGGAAAAAGGAAATGTGACTTGCCACTTTGCACACACATTGTTTATTTAATTTCCTAGTAGAGAAAAATACTCATTTGGGGGGCTTTAACTCTGTTATTTATAGAAACTATTTAATATGTTTTATGTTTTAGTTTCAGAAGGCAAAAACTGGGTTTTGCATTTGAAGCAGTTGTACCTTACGCTTAACCAATTGAAAGATCTGGAAAGTAGTGCCTGAGGACAACCAAATAATTGTGAATATTCATGTGGTGCATTAAAAATGTGTTTCTGCCTGTGCCTGGAATTTAGCCACTCCCCAAAGCAGCCCAAGTTTTTTTTTTCTGTATCTTTACCCTCCTTTTGCCTGCGTGCTCTGTTTGCTCTCTCTCCTTCAGTTTCTTTTGTCTCTCTTTATAAATAAGTAGAAAACTTTTCTTTAGATCAGAGAGCAAAGGGGCAGGAGAACTATCTTAAGAAGTTTTTATTTGTGCCAACATAGAAGTGCTTGGTGGTAGGCCATCTGGATCGGGAGGATTTCCTCAGAATGTAAAGTATGTCGTGAGATTTAGAGAGCTGGGATTTGCTCTGGAACTATCTGGGAAGGCAGCAGGAAACGTAGACAGAACTGGTTTATACTGCTTGTAACGTAGGTGGCAAGAATGGAAGACCGCTTGCCTGGTCTCGCTTCAGTGTGTGCTTCCTCTACATTTAGGAGCTTCTGCACTGGTAACGTATCTTTCCTTTCCTGGGAATTCAGACTTGTGTCACAAACTTTACTACTTGTGACAAAAGAAATCTGAGGATGTGGGAATACATCTAGGTCTCTTCCGTCCCTCCCCTCCTCCTTCCTTTAAATATATGTGTCAATAATGGCATAAATATTTGCCTACCTACTTTTATAAAGTACTTAAGACTGTACCCCCTTTATAAGCAAATATATTCCTGTTGTAAGGGCAGAATGGGCTTTGTTCAACTTGTTCTTTCCCTGCACCCCACCCCCCAAAAGATGGTCATTATATTATTTGTGAGGAAAAAAATTAAAAGTTTTTAGTGGAAAATAGTAAAAAAATAAAATAAAAAAATAAAAGCGCCTCTCAAATAATAAGCAATCAGAATTGTGTAATTAAGCTTGACTTCTGCTTCTGTGAAGTCTAACCAAAAAACATCAAAAGCAGAATTATCTGATTATCTGTTTTTAATTCTGTGTTAAGTGAGACTTTGAAAAAAGTCTTAATTGTGAATGAATCCTAGCGATAGAACAAAGTAAAGTCCTTCCCTGGGACTAGCCTTCATGTCCGGAGTGCTGTACCAAAAGTGGTTTTATATGTTATTTAACACAATTTTTTATATAATTTATGCCAGCAGGGGAATTTTTAGTAAGAATATCTTACAAGGAAAAACAAACTTAAGTTTTTAAAAGTAGAAAATATAAGTCAACATTGTTTGTGTTACTCAATTGAAGACAAATTAGATCGTCTTATTTTCATATAATATTGCTAGGTGGAGGTAATTAATATTGTCATTTATTAGAGAAATAAAATATCCAAGCTTTAACAGTTAAAATGCCTTATTTAATTGAAACTTCTTTGAGAGAAAAATTTGACTTTTAGAAGTAGAATATTAAGATAAATAGGAAACATTAATTCCTGCAAAAATATATCTTTCATGAGCTGTTTTTCTGAATATATTTTCTTATGGTTTATTTCCAAAAGTAAATTTTAGCTGTTGTAGAATACATAGTGCATAACTTTTTGATATAATACTTAAATATTTGTCTTGATGCGACAATATTTGAAGACAACTAATTCCATTTTAAAACAAAGAAAAAAACATTTAAGTTGCTAAATGCTTTCTGATGGGAATTTACTGATGTGACAAATCAGTTGTGATTTTGTTCTGTTCATTTGAAGAAATGATGTTTAAAGACCCAGTTTTCCTTTGGATGTATTGTTTTGATTTTTGTGTCTCTTATTAGCCTGAGAATATTTCTTTCAAACATTATGAGATGTCTACTTTTACAGAAATGTTTTCATTGACTATGCATAAAAATCTACACGTTAACCAAACTTGTATTGAAAATTTGGGTGCATTACTAAGTAGGTTTACATCACAGCCTGAATTAGCTTTGCTTTTCTTTACTGAGAAAATAGTTTAAGTTTTTTTTTGTTGTTGTTATTTATTTATTTGTTTGTTTGTTTGTTTATATTTTTGGCTGCCTTGGGTCTTTGTTGCTGTGTGTGGGCTTTTCTCTATTTGCGGCAAGCGGGGGCTACTATTCCTTGCGGTGTGCGGGCTTCTCATTAGGTGGCTTCTCTTGTTGCAGAGCACGGGCTCTAGGCGTGCGGGCTCAGTAGTTGTGGCACACGGGCTTAGTTGCTCTGCGGCATGTAGGATCTTCCTGGACCAGGGCTCGAACCCGTGTCCCCTGCATTGGCAGGCAGATTCTTAACCACTGCACCACCAGGGAAGCCCCAATAGTTTAAGTTTTGCTTACAAAGAATTTTTCTTTTTTTGCAGAAAATTCATCTAAGGTAAAAGTATAAGTAAGCAAAATCCTCTGAAATCCCACTTGCCAGAGACGTACCTCCAGTCTCTCTGTACATCTGTAGGTGTATGTATGCCTGTGGATATACAGTTCTATACAGATACAACTACAGTATAAATGTTGCCTGCAATTTTTTTCTTTATAGTATGTTGTTACTCCTAGTAAACTTTCTTATTTATGATTTTAAATATATACCATCCTTTTTAAGAGCTCCGTAGTGTACCGTAATACAACTATTTATTTAATCAGTTCCCCATTGACAGTCCTTTAGGTTAGTGCCTTCACTTTTTTTAACTGTAAACAATGCATGGCGTTGTTACTGGTTTCTCAAGGTTCTTCACCCATATTAGCTCTTCTAATCCTCGCCACTACCATCCTACCCATTAAGGCCTGCCCAGTGTCTTAACATAAGTGCTTTAGGAAGGGGAGATCAGAGACTGTTTTTATATCTCATATCATATACCTTTTTGAGATGGACATTTTTTTCCCCCAAAGGTTCATAGGTAACAACTAATCTTACAGTCATTCCATTAGCCCTCAAAGCAGTCATAAAAACCACCTGGTTTAGTTGTTCTTATGACACAGAACCTCAGGGTTCTTTGGAAGTACAACTCTATCTGTTTTATCTGTTTTGGGATTTAATTTGCAAAAATGGTTTCATTGTTCTTTAAAAAAAAAAAAGTGAGTAATTATATAGTCTAGTCATCCACGTTCCCGATCCTCTCTCAGAAGAGAAAAATCACTAACTTCCACCTCAAAAAAGTATAATACAATGTATGTTTTAATTGTCTTTATGACATAGATGTTCTTTTACCTGTGGACGCCTCCCTGTACTATCCCCTGCCCTACACCATTAGAAGTAACCATTGTCATAAATTTTGTATATGTTGTTCTCTTGCTCTGTGGTTTTGTTCTAAGCAATATATTATTTACTTTTGTATTTTTTGAACTTTATGTAAAGTCCGACTTTTCACACTCATTATATTTCTGAGATTTATACATGATGTTTCATGTAGGCATTGTTTATTTTTACCACTTTGTAGTATTCTGTTGAATGTTTATATCACAATTTATTTACACATTTTATAGTTAATGGACATTTAGGTTGTTTCCAGTTTGTTTCTATTGTGAACTTTGCTGTTGTGAACATTATTGAACATTTCTGTTGGTGTATGTGTGCAAGAGCAGAGGTTGGGAAACTACGCCTGGCAGGCCATCTGTTTTTTTGTTGTTGTTGTTGTTTTTTGTGGTACACGGGCCTCTCACTGTTGTGGCCTCTCCCGTTGCGGAGCACAGGCTCCGGAGGCTTAGGCTCAGCGGCCATGGCTCACAGGCCTAGCCGCTCTGTGGCATGTGGGATCTTCCCGGACCGGGGCACGAACCCGTGTCCCCTGCATTGGCAGGCGGACTCTCAACCACTGCGCCACCAGGGAAGCCCCTCCAAGTCACCTGTTTTATAAAAAAAGTTTTATTGGAACATAGCCACATAATGATTTACGTATTTATAGCTGTTTTTGTGTTACAAAGGCAGATTTGAGTAGTTGCTACAGAGGTGATATGGTCTGCAGAGCCTAAAATATTTACTGTCTGGCCCTCACAGAAAAAGATTGCCAACCCTGCTGTAGGTCAGGGTCTATACACCCAGGAGTGGAATTGCTGGGTCATAGGATGTGTGCATCTTCAGTTTTACCAGATGATGCCAAAGTTGGTGTTACTTTTGTTTTTGTTTTTTTTGAGTTATGCGGGCCTCTCACTGTTGTGGCCTCTCCCGTTGCGGAGCACAGGCTCCGGACGCGCAGGCTCAGCGGCCATGGCTCACGGGCCCAGCCGCTCCGCGGTATGTGGGATCCTCCCGGACCGGGGCACGAACCCGTGTCCCCTGCATCGGCAGGCGGACTCTCAACCACTGTGCCACCAGAGAAGCCCTGTTTTTGTTTTTTAATCTCAAAGTCTTGGAACAGTTTACCGCCTACCAGTAATACATGAGAATTCACATTACTCTGTATCCTAGGGAATACTTGATATTGTCACGCTTAAAATTTTTTGCCAGTTTGGTGAGCATAAAATAGTGTTTCATATGGTTTTAATTTAATTTTCCTTTTCAAGATTATTAATGAAGTGCTTGAGCCTCATTTCATATGTTCATTGGCCATTTATGTTTTCTTTTCCATGAGGTGTTTAGTCAAGGCTTTTGCCAATTTTTCTGTAGGATTGTCTTTCTGATTGATTTGTAGGAATTCTGTATTCAGGATCCTAATCCTTTATCACTTGTAAGTGTAAGAACTATTCCTCGTTTGTGAATTGCTTTTTCTCTTTACTGTGTCTTTTAGTGGACATGTATTCTGAATTCTAATGTAGTTTCAATATTTACTTTTATGGATAGTGCTTTTTGTATCTTGTTTAGGAACCTCGTCTCTACTTGCAGGATATGAAAATATTCTCTGTTATTTTTCTAAAGGTTTTATAATTTTGCTCTTAATTCTTTAATCTGCTTGGATTTGGTTTTCATGTGTGGTGGAGATAGGGACTTCAATATACTGAATTTTAATGAATTTGTGAATTTTAATTTAACTTGGGAAGTTCCGCCATTATTTCTTCACCTAATTTTTCATCTAGAATCTTTTTCTCCTCTTCCTCTGGGACTCCAGTGACACAAATATTAGGCCTGAGGCTGTGTCCATTTTTTTTCCTCTGTGTTTAAATTGTATACATCATATATATAATGTATTTGCATATAATATACATACATAATATTCTTTTAAATAGAAGAGGTCCTAATTTCAGAGATTATTTTTTCTTCTTATAAACAGTTCAAAAGGCTTGGTTATCCAATATCCCATAATGTAGGAAATTAGATTGGAAAGAAGTATTGCTATAGACTGTCATAGTTAATACTAACTGCAAAGAAAGAAGCAGAAAAGGTATGAAGAAAGATTACAAGTTTGAAAATGTACTTTAAATTATTTAATTAGAAATATAATAGCCTCCAGGGTATCATTTTATCACAGTGCTTGCAGCACAAAGTAATTAATATTTTCAGTGAAGACTGAGTCATCTAGAAGTTGCTATGTTATAATTATATGCCCTTGTTAAGAAGACAGGAAAATAAGTGATCCATTTTAGAAAGATTTACATAAAACCATTGACATTCAAAAGGTGCTAGAATGTATAGGCATGCCTTGTTCTGATGTGATGCTGGGTTGCCAACTTTTAGATATTTAGGTTAGAATACCTCTGCAAAGGTAACATGTATTTCTTGACAGTTTAGAAGACAAATTAACTATGATTCACTGTAGTAAAAGCATGAGTGGCTACCACTGTAGTTTTAAAACTGTCATATTGGATATTAAAGTTTACTAGTTAGTTTTTTTTTTTTTTGCTTGCATCTCTAATAAAAGAGACCTTACTTATTGACAATAAATAGATTAGACTGATGGAAAAGAGGTTTATGGACCTTCTTTCTCTTTTCTCTCTCTCTTTCTTTCTTTCTTTTATTATTTCCCCCCTTAATGAGTTTAATAACCCTTGGGAATTTATTTGTAGTTCATATTTTAACCCTCAAGGCTAGAAACTATTTTGAGAAGGAGCAAGGAAATAAGAGACTACCACAGTATAAGGAAAAGGAATCAATGTACTTGCATTAAGAAAGGGGAGTGGAATTAAGCCCCCAGAAAATAGATATATTTACTGAACATATGTATTCTTTTATTTATTTATTTATTTATTTATTTATTTATTTATTTATTTTTATTTTACAAATTTAATCAGTTATACATATACATATGTTCCCATATCCCCTCCCTTTTGCGTCTCCCTCCCACCCTCCCTATCCCACCCCTCCAGGCAGTCACAAAGAACCGAGCTGATCTCCCTGTGCTATGCGGCTGCTTCCCACTAGCTATCTACCTTATGTTTGGTAGTGTATATATGTCCATGCCGCTCTTTCACTTTGTCACAACTTACCCTTCCCCCTCCCCATATCCTCAAGTCCATGCTCTAGTAGGTCTGTGTCTTTATTCCTGTCTTACTCTTAGGTTCTTGATGACATTTTTTTTTCTTAAATTCCATATATATGTGTCAGCATACAGTATTTGTCTTTCTCTTTCTGACTTACTTCACTCTGTATGACAGACTCTAGGTCCATCCACCTCATTACAAATAGCTCAATTTCATTTCTTTTTATGGCTGAGTAATATTCCATTGTATATATGTGCCACATCTTCTTTACCCATTCATCCGATGATGGACACTTAGGTTGTTTCCATTTCCGGGCTATTGTAAATAGGGCTGCTATAAACATTTTGGTACATGTCTTTTTTTTTTTTTTTTTTTTTTTATTATTTTTTAATTTTACAAATTTAATCAGTTATACATATACATATGTTCCCATATCCCCTCCCTTTTGCGTCTCCCTCCCACCCTCCCTATCCCACCCCTCCAGGTGGTCACAAAGAACCGAGCTGATCTCCCTGTGCTATGCGGCTGCTTCCCACTAGCTATCTACCTTACGTTTGGTAGTGTATATATGTCCACGCCGCTCTTTCACTTTGTCACAGCTTACCCTTCCCCCTCCCCATATCCTCAAGTCCATGCTCTAGTAGGTCTGTGTCTTTATTCCTGTCTTACCCCTATGTTCTTGATGACATTTTTTTCTTAAATTCCATATATATGTGTCAGCATACAGTATTTGTCTTTCTCTTTCTGACTTACTTCACTCTGTATGACAGACTCTAGGTCCATCCACCTCATTACAAATAGCTCAATTTCATTTCTTTTTATGGCTGAGTAATATTCCATTGTATATATGTGCCACATCTTCTTTATCCATTCATCCGATGATGGACACTTAGGTTGTTTCCATCTCCGGGCTATTGTAAATAGGGCTGCTATGAACATTTTGGTACATGTCTCTTTTTGAATTATGGTTTTCTCAGGGTATATGCCCAGTAGTGGGATTGCTGGGTCATATGGTAGTTCTATTTGTAGTTTTTTAAGGAACCTCCAAACCGTTCTCCATAGTGGCTGTACCAATTCACATTCCCACCAGCAGTGCAAGAGTGTTCCCTTTTTTCCACACCCTCTCCAGCATTTATTGTTTCTAGATTTTTTGATGATGGCCATTCTGACTGGTGTGAGATGATATCTCATTGTAGTTTTGATTTGCATTTCTCTAATGAGTAAAGATGTTGAGCATCCTTTCATGTGTTTGTTGGCTGTCTGTATATCTTCTGTGGAGAAATGTCTATTTAGGTCTTCTGCCCATTTTTGGATTGGGTTGTTTGTTTTTTTGCTATTGAGCTGCATGAGCTGCTTATAAATTTTGGAGATTAATCCTTTGTCAGTTGCTTCATTTGCAAATATTTTCTCCCATTCTGAGGGTTGTCTTTTGGTCTTGTTTATGGTTTCCTTTGCTGTGCAAAAGCTTTGAAGTTTCATTAGGTCCCATGTGTTTATTTTTGTCTTTATTTCCATTTCTCTAGGAGGTGGGTCAAAAAGGATCTTGCTGTGATTTATGTCAGAGTGTTCTCCCTATGTTTTCCTCTAGGAGTTTGATAGTGTCTGGCCTTACATTTAGGTCTCTAATCCATTTTGAGCTTATTTTTGTGTATGGTGTTAGGGAGTGATCTAATCTCATACTTTTACATGTCCCTGTCCAGTTTTCCCAGCACCACTTATTGAAGAGACTGTCCTTTCTCCACTGTACATTCCTGCCTCCTTTATCAAAGATAAGGTGACCATATGTCCGTGGGTTTATCTCTGGGCTTTCTATCCTTGAACATATGTATTCTTAAAAAGTTTATTGTGAATGTGCATGTGGTACATTAGAGATTGGGAGAGAAAAAAATAAGAACAAAGTTTTGAAAATGGAAAGAGCAAGAGCGATGGGTTCTATGGAGTCATCTGAGGAAGGAGCTCTAACTCCAGTTTGCTGTGTGCCCAGGAGTAACTCACCTAATTTCACAGTCTTAGTTTACTTATCTATAAAATGGCAGTAGGGGCTGTTGATCTTTAAGATAGTCTCTGTTCTAGCTTTTATAATCAATGAGTGCAAATTTAAGTTAATTGCCTTATGCTCTGATATGTTCCTTTATGAAATTGGAATACTGTGTCTGAAGGAAACTTGCTTTAAGAAATTAAGCTTCAGGGCTTCCCTGGTGGCGCAGTGGTTGAGAATCTGCCTGCCAATGCAGGGGACACGGGTTCGTGCCCTGGTCCGGGAAGATTCCACATGCCGCCAAGCAGCTGGGCCTGTGAGCCACAATTACTGAGCCTGCGCGTCTGGAGCCTGTGCTCCGCAACAAGAGAGGCCGCGATAGTGAGAGAGGCCCACGCACCGCGATGAAGAGTGGCCCCCGCTTGCCACAACTACAGAAAGCCCTCGCACAGAAACGAAGACCCAACACAGCCATAGATAAATAAATTAATTAATTAAAAAAAAATCACGACATATGTCAATATTTAAAAAAAAAGAAATTAAGCTTCAGAAGCACTGTATATTAGCTTAAATATAAGTTTAAATAACATGTGAAAAGTAACATATGATACATTTTTGTGAAATTCAAATAATATAGAAATACACGAAAAAGCAAAAATTTCCCTTTACTCTTATGCTTCTAATCTCACTCTCTGAGTCAAAAGTAACCCAATTACCAGTTTGATGTGTATGCTTCTAGACTTTTTTCTATGTGTACATTATATACGTATATAAATATGAAGTTTTTTGTTTATTTTTTAGAAGTATGTTTTGGTGTGTGTGTGTGTGTTTCAATAAATTATTTAGTACATGTTGTTCCCCAATTTGCTTATTTACTCCACTTGAGTCGTCTTATAGATCTTTCAAATTTCTGGTTTATATACTTATTGTTTTTAATTGCATGGCTTTTGTGGTGTGAACATATGGCTTATTAACTCCATCCAGGGACTTTAGGTCATTTCCAGTTTTGTAGCAATAATAAACAGTGTAGTAAAGAACACCACTATACAAAATAGTAACTTACTGAACCCTCACTGTATGGCAGTGCTGTGCATTATTTCACCTAATAATCTCAAACCTGAGGTAAGTACTAATTAGCATGAAAAAATTACATGAGGAAACCAGTCACAGAGCTGGTAAGTAGCAAACAGATTTTTTCAGGCAGTCTAACACCAGAATTTATGCACAGTTCTACTTGCCTCTGAAAAGGTGAAGGTCCAAGATATTAGGAAGATGTTAAGGGTTTCAGGGCTATAATCAACTACTATGCCACTTTGCATCTCTGTTGTTGCTGTTGCCTTAGCTTGAGTGACCCTGTAATTGATCATTCAAACTGGGAAAATTTAGAGAGAAAGAAGGAACATAATGATAATATTTTTACTGAGATAGCAGACATGTTTGTCCTGGACAAATCGAGACACATGAACACCTTACTCCTAGCCTAGGCCACCTTCACCTTTCACACGGGTTACTGCGTTAGCCTCCTGCCTGCTCTTCTTACATTTACTCTTATTCTGTTCCAATCAATTCTCTCACAGAAACCAAAATAACCTTTTTAGAACAGAAATCTGATTATATCACTTCATAGTTTAAACCCTGTCTGGCTTTGTGAAAGAATATATTTATTCGGTCCTCCTGTGATTATTGTTAAGATGCAGCATGAAATAGAGTAAAGGGCACTTAAACTGTGAGTCAAGAGTCCTCTGTTTGAGTTTCAGATATCAAGACTAGTTTGGTGACCTTGGGCAAGCTATTTAACTTCTCAAGCTGTTTCCTCAAATACAAAATACAGATAGACAGAGGAGAGGGATGAGGTAATAAACAGGAAAGGTACTATATAAATGCAAGACATTGTTAATAGTTAACTTTTTGCTTGTTATGGCCTTTGAAAAATTGTTCTTGTATCTTATCACAGTATCTAGCGGTCGTGGTAGGATTTTTACAAGCTGAACCACCTTTCATGTGACTGTCCAAGTTTCACAAAATAAAAACCTTAGTGATTTTTAAAAAAATCAAAGTCTGTAAAAGTTAAGTGACTTACCAAAAGTAAAAGCTAGTTACCATGCTGGTACTAAAACCCAGGACTATACCCTGGGCATTATAGTCTGATAATCTTTCCACTAGCCTTTGCTGCCTTCTCAAAAGAATTAAGGAGATCATGTGTTTATAAAAATCACATAAATATTTTACCTGTGATTATAATTTCGATATATAACCCATCTTTTGTAAATTAAGAACAATTTAGAAAGGCATATCTGTATAATTCACTGACTTAATCAGGACCTTTGGCTTACAAGTGATGGCTTGTAAAAAGAGAGTTTATTAGGTTACATAATTAGCTAAAGGAAATATTAGCGTAGCTCTCAGAATTGAAGGTCAAGGGCTTCAGAGACTAGAACTGGAACTCAGGGCAGACCAGACTCTTTATCACTGACAACCCTAGGTCTATGTGTCCTTATAGTTGATAAACCAAGAAGGATGGGCTACACCTCTCTCTCTGAAATTTGGGAGGACTCCATTTGGCCTAACCCATATCTCACAGCCATTTTATGCTAGTATTAGGTTGAACCATATGAAATTACCAATAGTCCTATTTTTACCAACTAAAAAGGTCACTTCGTATGCTTCAACCTATTAATAGTGCAGGGTGGCAGAGAGGAGAATGAGGCATCATAGATCGACAGCCCTAATGGAACCTCAAAAACTGGTGGAGTTCCACAGAACAGCTGGTGTTCTCCTACCAGAAGAAGGAAAATAGCAAAGTATTCTGGGCAGACAAATATAATAGTAACCGTAGTGTAACACATACAGAGTATGGATCAGCTAGAATTCAGCTAGAACACTCTGGAAATGAAAAAGACCTCAAATATAAAAATTTCTAGAACAAGAAGCTGAATTGTTCTTATTAGTCCTTTTCTTAAGCATCTCAAAGTTTGACATATCTGCCTTTTATGTAATACATGGGCCCAAAGCTCTCAAATGATACCTTTTGTACTTTGCTGTTGTATGTTAAACATTTATTGAATGTCAAACATGTCCTGGGTACCTTCCTCATAACAATATTTAAAGACGAAGAAACTGAGGTTCAAAGAGGTAAAATAACTTTCCTAAGATTACACAACTGATTAACTGTGGTACTAGAATTTGAAGTCTAAATTGAAGATAAAACCCAACTTTTCCTTCCATTTCAGTACTTCTCCAAATATTGTCATTGAAATACCTCTAAAGACAGAAGAGAGTACATATGTATGCCTGAGCTGTCTGTAGGCATATAAGGTCTCAAATATGAATATGCTTAGGCATATAAGGTCTTAAATATGAATATGTTTACTGCTCCATAATAAAGGGTGATAACTTTGGCTTTAAAATGCTGGGGGTTTTGTTGTTGTTATTTTTAACGACTTTGAGTTAAATTGTCAGCTTAAGATGTCTGGCACATTATCTCATTAAGAGAAAAATGGCACACTATGGCTTAGTGTGTGAATGACTGACCCATTATATCTCACTCAGGTCAAACCATTCTTCTGTGAGAACCTAATTTCCCCCCTGAATTTTCCTGCTTATAGTGAATTAGCCAATAGCAATTGATCTTTTATAAACATTTGAATTCAGATTGATCCAACAAAGTAGTGTACTCTCAAGTTACATAGCTTTGGAAGTAGTTTGTACTTGCTCTGTTACAGCTGAACTTTATTTTTTGTCATTGTTCTTGTTACATACCTAAGGCAGATATTAGCTATGTGCTGTATAGAAACCACCTTTTTTTTTTTTTTTTAAAGAGAGGTTGAGGCATTGGGGAGAGAGAAGGAGCAGCAACAAGTCTTTTACTAATTATGTAGCCATATTTGGGGGGGGAGATTGGGAGTATAATAATAAAGATAGAAGTAAAGAATGCTTTCTGATCATTGATGCTGAATCTGATACATAAAGCAAAATTGAAGTGATTTGTACTCCTTATTTTCATAACTAATTATGATGATATAATAAGGAAGAAGGATGCTTTGAATAGTTTACAGTCTTGCAAGTTTCCACATGTCTACAGAGTGATATATTTAGGGAACATTTTGGTGAAAAAACTATTAAGGTGATGGTATAATATATGGAAAATTTGACCATGGGAAAATTTTCATAATTTTAATTATATGTCAGCTGTATTAACTTTCACTATTTTAAATTAGTTCAAGTAGCTATGAAAATCTTTACAGAAATTAATCTGTGCAAAAACAAATTTTTTTCAATTTTTCTCATCTTTTAAAAGACTTATCTGGTATAGTTTTTCTTATATGTCATTAGATTCTTTCTTAAGAAGTTTACTTTAAAAATATTCCATATTTTCTTTTCTTTATAGATGATAGTATTTCTGCTGCAAGTACTTCTGATGTTCAAGATCGCCTCTCAGCCCTTGAGTTACGAGTTCAACAACAAGAAGATGAAATCACTGTGCTAAAGGCAGCTTTGGCTGATGTTTTGAGGCGTCTTACAATCTCGGAAGATCATGTAGCCTCAGTGAAAAAATCAGTCCCAAGTAAAGGTAATTAAGTGTGTTGTAAGTAGGAAGAGTTTTGCTTTTTGCAGCATTTTCTTTGAAATAATATATTAAACGTGTATTTTTTCAGTGACATTAAGATTGGGAATATAAAACTATAGTTTCTCTTTTAGATTACTTATGACTATAGTTTATTTTCCATTTCCTTTTTCTTTATTCCTAAGAAATTCTGAAAGTTTATTATTTTAAATTGGGAATTTTGGGGTAATGCCACTGATTGTACTTACTGGCTTTTATGTCATAGTGTTTGTGTGAATTTAGTATCTTTCAACTACATAACAAACTTACTGAGTGCAGAGGGGGTGGGATGAACTGGGAGATTTGGATTGACATATATACACTAATATGTATAAAATTGATAACTAATAAGAACCTGGTGACGCAGTGGTTAAGAATCCGCCTGCCAATGCAGGGGACACAGGTTAGAGCCCTGGTTTGGGAAGATCCCACATGCCGCCGAGCAACTAAGCCCGTGTGCCACAGCTACTGAGCCTGCGCTCTAGAGCCCGTGAACCACAACTATTGAGCCCTCGTGCCACAACTACTGAAGCCCACTCGCCTAGAGCCCGTGCTCCACAACAAGAGAAGCCACCACAATGAGAAGCCCGTGCACCTCAAAAAAGACCCAACACAGCCAAAAAATAAATTGATTAATTAAAAAGGAAAAGAGAACCTGCTGTATAAAATAAAATAAAATTCAAAAAAAAAATTTACTGAGGGCAGGAACTGAATCATCTTTTTGTGTCTCCCATAGACTTCACATAGCAGGTAGGCACTCATACTTTTTTTTTTTTGCGGTACGTGGGCCTCTCACTGCCGTGGCCTCCCGTTGTGGAGCACAGGCTCCGGACGCGCAGGCTCAGCGGCCATGGCTCACGGGCCCAGCCGCTCTGAGGCATGCGGGATCCTCCCGGACCGGGGCATGAACCCATGTCCCCTGCATTGGCAGGCGGACTCTCAACCACTGTGCCACCAGGGAAGCCCACTCATACTTTTTAAATGAACTCTCTTATCATTACAGAAAGGATTTAAAACATTATAGTTCATATAGCTTCATTCTAAGCCTTCTGTGGTCATTAGTCAGCAGAATCATGAAGAATTTAATTTAAACTCTGAAACTTACTGCCAACCCCAGTTCAATGGAAATTTTAACTTCTAGACATTGGGGATTTTCACATACTGAAATAAACTGTTATCAGGACCTTGTTACTCTGAGTTTGGAGCAGATGTCATGTAGCCTTTCTCTTCCTCCAGCCATCCAGAAGGAATCTTAAATTCTTTCACATTAATCAAACAGTCAAACATATCATTTCATATATCTCACTGATTTCTTGGTAGAGTAGATGGACATAGGCATGATTATCCCCATTTGGCAATGGGAAAAGGAAAAGATTCATCAGCTTACCTCTCTACTGTAATACGTCAACGCAGATGATTAACCTAGGGAGGAGTCTTACATAACTCCTAGGTTTTAGCTGGAGATTAGATAGTTAACCAGGGCATGAGGAGCAGATGTGGAAGAAAGATTATGAATTCAGTTTCTGAATGTTGAATTTGAGGTATGTGTGGTGTATAGATAGATACATATTGATAGCTGAATTATAGGTTTAGTGCTCAGGCTGGTCTTGGTTAGGAATAAAAATTTGGGAATGTTCAGCTTATGGATGATAGTTGAAGCCATAGAAGGAGGATGTAACACAAGAAAGTGGCTCAGGATAGTTCTTTCAGGAGCTCCAATATTTCAGCATAGCAAAGAAAGAGTGATTCATGTTGCCAGCTGCTACAAAGAGGTCAAGTAAAACAAAGACTGAGAGGTGACCATTGGATTTGACATTTATGAGAATATTAGAAACCTCTCCAAAAGGAATTTTAATGGAGTGATAGGATTACAAATCTAATTGCAGTATTTTGAGAAGCAGGAATTGAGGAGAACTCTGGAATTAAGAGCAGCAACTGTAGCCAGACACTTTTTTCAGAAAATTAACCTGAGAGGGGAAGAGGGTAGTAGAAGAGGATGCTAAATCGAAGACCAGTTTTAATTATTTTATTTTTTAAGACGTTATAGACTGGAGCAGAAAAATACATTGAGGACAAAAAGGCAGCAGAGAGGAAGATGATGTTGGTGGGGGAGGGGTGGTGGTAATTGAGGCAAGTTTCCTGAAAGTTTGAGAAGGGATGTTAGAGCAAGTTAAAAACTATTAGTCTTAGATGGAAAAAAGACTACTTCCAAATAGTGATGCCCTTTAGGAAAGTAAGGCAGTTCCTGGCTGGTGAAAAAAAAAGGGAGTCGACATTTAGAATGGTTAGAGAGTAGAGAATGGAAGGCCACAGACATGAAAGAAATGCTCAGGGACCCTGAGGGTACCGGCTACCGAGGTGTGAAACTTTGAGGGAGGGGCATTCATTCTGCCTGGTTTTGTGATTCCCATTCTCATACCTCCCACCCTCCAGCACTCCAGGCCTTTGTGTTAATAGTGGAGAGTTAGATAGCAGGATGGTTCTTTTCCATTACTGGTTAGTAAGATAAATGTGTCAGTGGCATGGGATAAGTAAGGGACCTGAGAGTTTGGCAAAAGACTTGATTGAAACCACTTTGGTTAATAATGTTATAAGTGGGTTTTTAATTTTTTGAGAACCAACTTTGAGGATTGCCAAGATCAAGCCAGGAAAAAAAAACTTATTTGGTTATAAATTGATTTTTCTAAGAGGATTCTAGAGTTGTTAGAGTATTAATGTATACAGGCTTTACAGGGAAGGTAAACTGTACATAAAGAGAGAAGAACAGGTTTCTATAATTAATATGTGTACCTTCAGCTTCTGGCTCTATATTAAAGTATTTTTAAATCCTATAAGACAAAATGACATAGTATTTGGTTATTATCTCATTTTAAAAGCTTATCTTAAATAATTTGTATTAACCTACAATTTAAAAAAATTTTTATTACGCTAAAACAATAGTACATTATAATCTTGTGTTGAGAAAAAATTAAACGTTTTCTCTCATTTATTTACTAAGGTATTTCAGTAAAGAAATATTTATAGAGAAATGTAAAGACTGCTCTTTTTTTAATTTGGCATACAGACGATATTTTGTATGATACATCAGTTCCTTAGCACCTACCTGTTTCAGTTTCATGAAATACAAATACAGTTTAAATAGCTGGAGTTCCTATCCCCTAGGAACATACTTTCTGTAAGTTGTCCTTTCCTAGTTGTCATTCATAATTCCTTTGTCTGTAAAGTGAATTTAGAATCAGTTTTGTTACAGGCTCTTTAGTGGAGATTTATCCAGTTCTGGAGCCACCTGCAGCTTCTACATTGGAACTTTTTCTTTCCACATAGTACCGGCTCTTACTTCTTATTAATAACTTTATTAATTAGAGAGATACTAAGTTCCTTTCCATTAATTCTATGTGATAAGTTTACTTCGACTGCCGTTCTTATGCTGATGTGGTTCACATTTTGAAATGGAGTCCACTAGTGAATTTTCTTTAAGTTACTTTGTTACCTTAGACACAGTCTTTGAATTGCTGGATATAAAATGGATTGCTGGGGAGAAGATTGATTATATAATAATTTGGGGAAATATTATTTAAGAAATGAGCATAATTCATTAAGGAGTAACCACTGGATTTCCCATTAGTGAAAAAACTTGCCTGACCAATTATGTTCTCTAATATTGATATTAATGCATCAAGAGAAATACATATTTAAAGTTTTGTTAATTTTATTATTTGCAATTCTAAACAGCTTTATCTTGAAATTTATGTATAGTATACTATAGAAAGTAATTGGAAAAGAAATATTAAGTGATTCTTCACTATTGTCATTTGTATGTAACCTTAAAAAGATCAACCATCAGTTTTGACAAAACAGGATTCATATATTAATGGTATAAATATTTGGAATAAACACTTTAAGCAAAGTATTTTCTAACAAATGAAAAAAATTTTTTTTGAAAAAAATTTTTTAAAAAACAATGAAATTATTTTGCAGGGATTTTGTATTTTCTCCTTCAATTAAAAAGTAAATTAGGGCTTCCCTGGTGGCGCAGTGGTTGAGAGTCCGCCTGCCGATTCAGGGGACATGGGTTCGTGCCCGGGTCTGGGAAGGTTCCACATGCCACGGAGCGGCTGGGCCCGTGAGCCATGGCCGCTGAGCCTGCGCGTCCGGAGCCTGTGCTCCGCAACGGGAGAGGCCACAGCAGTGAGAGGCCCGCGTACCGCAAAAAAAAAAAAAAAAAAAAAAAAGTAAATTAATATAATGTTATATGTCAGTTATACCTCAATTTTTTTTTAAAGTAAAATCATTTCTGATACTGTAGAAAAATTTTATATGGAAATGTTTTAGTCCCTTGTGAAATTAGAATTTGTAGTATTCACTTTCACACAAATTACTGACAGGACAGTAATCACTACCATCTTCTTAAGATATTTAGAATTTCTAGAGGATTTTTCTTTAGAGGGGAGACTAAACTACCATGGATAAATAGGTGGAAACCTTTTATGAAGCTGTGGTTAAAAGTATAGGTCAGCTTCCTTATTGATAAAGACAACTATTACATAGTTTTGCTAGGTGGTGGTGATATGGAAACATGACTTGGCTTCAGGTATGGCTAAAACTAAATGTGTATGCTGATGGGTTAACGACATTCTCTGTCATTTCATAGTAGTATTGCCATTCAGTAAATGCCAAAATCAGAAATACACCTAACTAGTCATTTCAATATTTTTAGTTCTGTTCTTTTAGTTTGTCCTCTCCAGTGTGCCAGCGGTATTAAAAGCTAAACCCCATTTTTTCTTGAATATATTATGTCAGACACTTAGGTAGAAAGTTTTCCCAGTAGTTTTTAAGGTGGCCAGTTATTTAAATTTCTCGTGTACCTTCTCTTCTGTTGGAGAATTCTTTCCTTTTGACGGCATATGTTCATAATATATGCACCAGTTGCAGCTGAATCCTTGCCAAAAGAAAAAAAATTACCTGTACTTTGGAGCAAAAGGGAAGGCCCAGGGAACACTCTGGCAGTTTTAACTGCCAGGAAGACAAATTATGTCACAGCTGGTGCCTGGGAAACCCATTAAGACCTCTTGGGGTGACCAAATGAATGTAATTTGAGAATACAACCCAGTGGCAATATGTGAAGACAAGCTGTTAGTACACAGAGGTATAAAAGCACAGGAGTCAAATTATCTGAAGGTGGCAAACTGTCATTTTAAACCAGGAAGCTGCTGGTAAACCAGAAATATCAAGCACTATGACTGCTACTTGAGAAATGAGAGAGCCCAGAGGCAGAATTGAAATTTAGAGGATATCAGTTCTCCCGAAAAAAACATTCCTAATTATATAGACTATGGGATAGTGTAGAGGCACAGATCTGTATCATTTGGCTCTTACTCCAAATAACATTTGGGAGAAGACAGGGTTTGTCATGAGTTTGCTGTAAATGTTGTTAATAAGTAAATTACATTAATCAGGTTAGAAGGTGTGAATTTCCTTGGTGGGGCCCTTAGGCTAAAATGATTCATACTTATGGTAGGGGGTGGGAGAGTATCTTATTATTTTGACAACAGATCAAAGACTTCTAAGCTGCTCTTTGTATATGACAGTAAATGGGTGGATATTGCCTCAGACCAGGCAGCAATTACCATTTACAGAGCTCCATTTCTCTATGAGAGTCAAATGCTCTTTGGTCATTTCTTCTCAAAATATACTTAAAAAAAAATGTGTCAAGAGGACTAAAGTACACCTTCCTGTGAAACAAGAGGAAAGGAGAAAAGTACACATAAAACTCTAAATGGAAAAGATAAAATGTGATGAAGTACATGTAGTCCTCAATCTTTCCAAAGAATGAAGCAAAGTAATTGACAGATTGAAAAAGGTGGCACGGAGCTTGAAAATGTGAAGAGAGTGGAAGAGGTATGCAGTTGGAGCTCTGGGGCATATGATAGGGAATCTGAGAAAAAAGATTTTGAGTGTTAACTAAAGTTCTTCCTTCATAGACCATCTTTACCCTTCTCCTGATAAAAAATTTTCCCATTCTTTAAGGCCTCAAATTAATTCCTGAAAATGATCTATTTTTTGTCTCTTAGAATTGTTTTAAAATTTTATTATATGTTTCTTTTGGTATATATATTTGTTGCTCCCGCTGGATTATAAACTATTTGGAGGCAGGGACAGTTTCTTACATAACTAGCCTTAGAATGACTCAATAAATGTTTGTTAAATTAAATGTGGGAAAAAGAAAGTTATAGAAGTAGGAAGTTATTTTAAAAATTGCTCTTTGGATGGAGGGATTGGGATAGATGCAAGAATAAGAGGATATTACAGATGAGGGTAGCAAGATGGATTTCACATTTGCAACATATGCAACAGTCCCTAGTGGTAACTTTACTATGTGACTCTAGAGTTCAGTGAAATTCATTAGCATTTAGGAACTGTCAGGCTAAGATATCAGAAAGTTCATCTGCTTAGGTCTATCATCAAGGAATATAAACAATAATGATTAGTATTCTTATTTCATGATAAAGTAAGATAAAGTATAAAATTTATCATTGGCCTTCAACCCTGGCATTTTGATGGCTAAAACTGAAACTGTGATTAAAACTAAATTAGTACCTTCCTGGTTTATAGACTTTTAGCCTAAATTTCTCTTATTTCAGCTGGGTTGCTGCTCAGAAATTGAACTACTTTTGTACCTTTGGTTACTAGAGGTCACTGTTGCTTCCAGTCTTGCAGGCTAATCTTTGAGAGCGTTGTAGCTCAGACTTTGTAATGCCCAAGGCTTGGGGGAGAGGGATGTATATGTACAGACATACATACATGTGATGTATATAGCTAATGATGCATTCTAGTTATAAATTTGTGTACTGCATAATCTTTTTTATACTCCTTTCTTCCAGTTAGGTTCCTAATGTTCTAAATTTCAAAGAATATACTTTAGACTTCTCAGGTGACAGTCATTCACCCACGTTCCTTTTTGTTTTCTGCACCTGCTTTACTTAACTCATTGCCTCTACCTTGGGAGATCATTCACTCTTTTATCCAAATACTAAGGATTCCCAGTACTGAGAGTTATCTGAAATTAAACTGCAGGATGGAAAATGACCATGAAAATCTTATTTTGGTCTTTTCTTGCTATTTATGTAAATATCTGGGGACCTTGATGATTTAATACTGTTCTCTGCTTAGAATTTCCTTTCCGCCTACTCCATCTGATGAATTCCTATCTGTTATCCCAGCAAAGCTCAAAGTGTCACTCTCCACAAGGCAGAATTATTTCTTTCCACTTACTTACCATTCCTTCTTCCTGGACTCAAATCTTGATTTCACTACCTATTACAGTATAACCTTGAGCACGTTAATAATCTCTCTAGGCTTCAGTTTTTTTCATCAGCAAAACTGGAATGATAATAGTAAATCCCTTTTAGGATTATAGTGAAGATTAAAGGACTTAATTATAAAGTACTTAGGATAACAGTGCTTAGCACTCAGCAAGTGCTTGATAATTAATATTACTTCACATCACTTACTGTATTGACAGTTGTCTCTTTCCTTCATCTTTTCAATGCACTAGGCACTGTTTTAGGTGCTGGAGATTAAAGAAATAAAAGATACTGACTTTTGCCTCCACAGGGCCTTAGGTAAAGTGAGAAGACAGCTAAGTCAATAATTATAAAACTATATAATAATTGGTATTAAAAAGGTAAATTTAGGGTGTTGTGGGAGCTCCTAACCGAAACTGGAGTTGAAGGTTCCTTGCAGGAGATGAAATCAGCATTCATCTTCCTTCATGGTCTTAACATCCACTTATTGGTGCCAGTTCTCAAATTGTTAATCTATATTCTAGACTTGAGCACTTAAGAATTATCTTTCTACTTACTAGATTGTACTGCTTATATGTCCCTCAGAATTCATAAATGTAAAATTTCCCCAAACTGAAATCATCATCTTTTAAGACCTAAATATTTCTTAAAACTGCCTCCTACTTTCCATTTATGCTACCTAGCTCTTGTTTCAGGTCCCCATCGTGCTATGCTTAGACCACTGCCCTGAAATCTGCTCTTCACATAGCCACTAGGATTTCTCTAAATGTAAATTGAAGTCCTTTTTTCAGCTTAAAACCCTTTGGTGGTCTCTATTTCCTATAGATAAAATCCCCATGATCTAACTCCTGCTTACCTCTACCATCTGGACTTTCCTCTACCATCTGGACTCTGCCCTTTCTTGTTCTACATTCTCACCACATAAAGAGCTTTTTGTCTACCCCGCCCCCATGCCATACACACTTACATACCCCACTTTGCTGTTACCTTCTTCCTGTTCCTTTACACACACTGGAATAAGATTCCAGTATTTCATCACCTCCCTTTTACCTGGCTATCTCTTACTTATTCCTTAAGACTTTGTTCTGCATTTTTTTCTAGGAAGCCTTTCTTGAGCTCTGTGTCTCTAATCATCCTTACAGAATTATGTGTCTTTTCTTTGTACTTTATGATCACTTTGTTATTGTACTTACCACATGTTTTCATTGCTTGTGTGATTCTCTTGCAAGATTTTAATTCCTTGATGCCCTGGCTCCCTTATATTCTCTTGAAAACAAAAGGCTAGGATAATAATAGGCCCTGAGTAAATATTTGATGGGTAGATGGACGATGAATATATGTTAATTTAGGCAAGCAGGGGTGACTAGCATATGCCAGAGAGAAGGACCATCCAGGTGAAGAGCGCAGGGGAGTAAAAGTACTTAGTTTAGGAGTTCAGAATAAACTGAAGCATGAGGTGTGAGGTTGGGAGTGTCAAAAAATGAGCCTCAACTGGTAGAGAGGGCCCATAGTGAAAGGTTTTCTTATGCCTTGCTAAGGAATTTAGTTTTTATCCTGAGGAGACTGGAGATCCATTAAAGGATTTTAAATTGAAGAATGACAGGTAGAGTTACACTAATCCATTAATTCTAAGACGGCTATATTTCTTGCATTTTAACATCTGTTAAAACATCTGGAATGACAATGCATCTTACTATTGACTGTGTCTTACAGTTCTCATAAGTGACACTTCTTTCTAATGCTGTTTGTGATAATGGTACATATTACAATTGATGGCATATTAATTCAAAGATACACAGCTTGTTTTAGAAAGATATTCTGGCATGGTGCATTAAGAGCAAGGTAATAGTACTGCTAGCAGGGAGAATAGAGAAGCTGAACATAGTCCGGAAGAGAAATTTGAGACAGTAGTGGCGAAGATGCATTCATTTAGTCATTTAGATATTGATTAAGTGCTTTCTAGGATTCAAGCACAGTGCTAAGCATGGGGATATATGCAAGGATCACAAAACAGGTAAGGTTTCCAGATAGATTACAGATAGTTAGGAACGGCTAAGTCAAAATGGATTATAGACCTCAATGTGAGGACTAAAACCATTCAGAATTGCACTTCCCTGGTGGTGCAGTGGTTAAGAATCCATCTGCCACTGCAGGGGACATGGATTTGATCCCTGGTCCGGGAAGATCCCACATGCCGCGGAGCAACTAAGCCCATGCACCACAACTACTGAGCCTGCGCTCTGGAGTCCGCGAGCTACAACTACTGAGCCTGCCTGCCACAACTATTGAAGCCCGCATGCCTAGAGCCTGTGCTCCGCAACAAGAGAAGCCACCACACTGAGAAGCCCGTGCACCGCAACAAAGAGTAGCCCCCGCTCATTGCAGCTAGAGAAAGCACGCGCGCAGCAACGAAGACCCAACACGGCCAAGAATAAATAAATTTATTTTTTAAAAAGCATTAAAAATGCTGTAAGAAAATACATATAGGAGAAAATCTTAGTGTCCTTGAGTTTGGCAAAGATGTCTTAAATAGGACACAAACAAATACAAATAATAAGAGAAAAATCAATTAACTAAACCTGATCAAAATCTTAAAATCTATTCTTCCAAAGATTATCTTGAAAATAAAAGGGCAAGCTATATAATGGTAGACAGTATTTGCCAAACATATATTTGTCAAAGGAGTTTAACTAGAATATATTAAAAACTCTTAAAACTCAGTTATTAAGAAGACAACCCATTTGGGAATTCCCTGGTGGTCCAGAGGTTGGGACTCAGTGCTTTCACTGCAGGGGCCTGGGTTCGATCCCTGGTTGGGGAACTAAGATCCTGCAAGCCATGCAGTGCAGCTAAAAAAATTTAAAAAAAAAAAAAAGAAGAAGAAGAAGACAACCCATTTTAAAAAAGGCAAAAGATTTGAATAGACAATTCACCAAAAAATATATTTGTGGAAGTCAAATAAGTACATTAAAAGATATTTAACACCTTTAGAATTAAGATAATGCAAATTGGGGACTTCTCTGGTAGTACAGTGGTTAAGAATCTGCCTGCCGGGCCTCCCTGGTGGCGCAGTGGTTGAGAGTCCGCCTGCCGATGCAGGGGATGCGGGTTCGTGCCCCGGTCTGGGAGGATCCCATATGCCGCGGAGCGGCTGGGCCCGTGAGCCATGGCCGCTGAGCCTGCACGTCCGGAGCCTGTGCTCCGCAACGGGAGAGGCCACAACAGTGAGAGGCCCGCGTACGGCAAAAAAAAAAAAAAAAAAAAAAGAATCTGCCTGCCAATGCAGGGGACACGGGTTCGATCCCTGGTCCAGGAAGATCCCACATGACGTGGAGCAGCTAAGCCCATGCACCACAACTACTGAAGCCACTGCAATGAGAAGCCCGTGCACCACAATAAAGTGTAGCCCCCGCTTGCTGCGACTAGAGAAAGCCTGCACGCAGCCACCAAGACCCAATGCAGCCATAAATAAACAAAGGCAAATATATCTATCTCTATATATACTGTATTATTCCATTTATATAAAATTTTAGAAAATGCAAATTATAGTGATAGGAAGTAGATCAGTGGTTGCCTGGGGACAAGAGTGAGGGAGGGAGAGATGGATTACAGAGGGGCTCAAGGAAACTTTAGAGACTTATGGCCATGTTCACTATCCTGATTGTGGTGATTGTTTCACAGGCATATATGTATGTCAAAGCTTAGTAAATCGTACACTTTATATATGTACAACTTATTGTATGTCGGTTTTATCTCAACAGAACTGGGGGGAATATTTTTTTAAAGAGTTACAGATGTAACAGAGGACTTAGTCACCCACTGAATGTTGGCAGTAAGGAAATGGAGGAATCAAAACTGATTTCTTGTTTTCTGGTTCGTACAGTGAATGGGTGGTAATGTCTTTCACCATGAATAAAGTATATCACAGAGTACCAGTTTTTGTTTTGTTTGGTGGGAGAAGGGACACATACATTCATGGGGAGATGTTCAATAGCAGTTAGATACAAAAAATTATGAGAAGGGTATGATGGTAACAAGATAACTGAAGAGTCAGGATACAAAATCTGTGCAAGAATAGAGTATCCAGCAAATGAGAGAAGAAATGGTTAGAACTAAAGAAATTCAGGCAAGGGTAATGTCCTAGAAACTAAGGACATTGTCCTTACCTAAATACTGTCCTTGCCTGAATAGTCAGCAATATTAGATGCTGAAGAAGAGTTGAGCAAGATAAGGAGTGAAAAATATCCATTGAATTTAGTGGAAGAAAAGTCATTGGTGATCTTGGCAAGAAAACATTCTATGAAGTGGTTAGATGATAACCAGATTGCAGAAGGTTGAGGTACAGATAGGAAAGTGTAGACCACTGACGCTTTTCCAAATACTGTATTAGACTTGGAATGGGGGTGGGTGGGTGCATATGTCAGGGGTGGGGTGATTAGGGGGAATACAAAATCGAGGAGTTACTTTGAGTGTACAGTCACCATTAGTATCCACAGGGGATTGGTTCCAGGACCCCTGAGGGCAGATGCTCAAAATCCTAGGATGCTCAAGTCCCTGATATAAAATGGCATAGTATAGTTGGCCCACGACTTCAGCATCTGTGGATTTTGGTATCCATGTTGGAGGGAGGTGTCCTGGAACCAATCCCCCATGGATGCCCAGGGACAACAGTATGTATTTATAAATTATACATATATACAGAATTATGTATATATATGCTGAACAATGCCAATAACTTGCTGGTGTTTAGCAAATAGAATACCTACAGGTTATTAAATTCTAAATGAGTTACAGAGGACTTATTACTCCTCATGCAAATTGTGACCATAATCAGAATATTTAGAAACTGAAGAGAGTATCCCATTTATACTAACTGGGAGAATGTGTTTGTTTTTCTGTTGGAGACAATTGCTAGCTTGGTGTGCATGGAATACAAGCTCTTCTTTCTCCTTGAAGTAAAATAACATGAAGTAACTTTTCTCTATTTACATATTTGTTTATAAGAGAGGATCTAAAATAATTTAAAACAGAAAATTCAGAAGTAACTGTTGATCTACAGCCTATCTCACTGCTACACTCCAGTTCTTCAGAAAGAGAACATTAAAGCATAATTCATTCCTGAAAGGTTTACATCATGTGTGTATGTTCGGGGGGGTGTCTGATAAAGAAAGTAAAATATAATAAAATTATTTATACTTCTGTCTGTGGTGTAGCTCCAAAATTTCTTCAATGTTGTTTTTAATTTTGTTTTCTTTCACAAGTGCCTATACAGTCAACCAAATTCAATGAGAATTCAGTTTAGGCTAAAGATTTGTCGTTTTCAACATACAGTAATAATTTTCAATCATATATTATGTTTTGAGACGTACCTTTTTATTCACATCAGCATCTTCATTTTTCTATTTTTCCATTTATTTTACATAATAAAGATAATAAAATAACTAGATAATTGCACAAACATTTCAATTTTTTTAATTGTTACTACTCTATAGAGTAAACTTTGTAACTGGCTCAGTAGTTGGAAACCTTTATATTGAATAATAATAAAGGAAGCCATTATATATAGGCCTTGAAATGGCCAAGACATCAAAAGATACCTCGTCTTTTTTGAGTAAGTGTTTAGGATGAGCCTAGAATAGAGAATAGAGAGCCTGAGACTGATCAAAACTGTGAGGCATAGCACTGCCATCTAATCCTGTGAAGAGGAATGGTAGTTTCACAGGATACCTTGAAAGCATTTGAAGACTTCAACAGTAAACTGTAGGACTTAGAAAGTGGTGATATGTTGCCTTTTTTTTTTTTTTTTTTTTTGCAGTACGCGGGCCTCTCACTGTTGTGGCCTCTCCCGTTGCGGCGCACAGGCTCCGGACGCGCAGACCCAGCGGCCATGGCTCACGGGCCCAGCCGCTCCACGGCATGTGGGATCTTCCCGGACCGGGGCACGAACCCGTGTCCCCTGCATCGGCAGGCGGACTCTCAGCCACTGCGCCACCAGGGAGGCCCCAGTTTTTCTTAACATTTTTTATTGTGGTAAAATATACAGAACATAAAATTTACCCCTTTAACCATTTTTAGGTGTACAGTTCAGTGGCATTAAACATATTCTCATTGTTGTGCAACCATCGCCACCATCCATCTCTAGAACTCTTTCATGTTTCCAAACTGAAAGTGTGTATCCATCCACTCCTCTCCCTTGCACCACCCCCCTGACCCCTGCCCCTAGCAACTGCCATTCTGTTTTCTGTTTGTATGAATTTGACTACTCCAGGTACCTTATATAATTGAAATCATACAATATTTGCCCTTCTCATCTGGCTTATTTCACTTAGAATAATGTCTTCAAGGTTCATCCGTGTTGTAGCATGTTTCACAATTTCATTCCTTTTTTAAGCTGAATAATATTCCATTGTATATATGTACCATTCGTTTGTCAATGGACATTTGGGTGGTTTCCACCTTTTGGCTATCGTGAATAATGCTGCTATGAATATGGGTATACAGATATCTGCTTGACTCCTTGCTTTCAATTTTTTGGATTGTATATACCTAGAATTGGAATTGCCAGATCAAATGGTACCTCCATGTTTAATTTTTTGAGAAACAGCGAATACTGTTTTCTACACCATGTGTACCATTTTACATTCCTACCAGGAATACACAAGGATTCCAATTTCTTCACATCCCTGCTAACACTTGTTATTTTTGTTTGTTTTTTTATTGGAGTATAGTTGCTTTACAGTGTTGTGTTAGTTTCTGCTGTACAATGAAATGAATCAGCTATGTATATACATATATCGCCTCTCTGTTGGACCTCCCTCCCACCCCCTCCACCCATCCCACCCATGTAGGTCCTCACAGAGCACCGAGCTGAGCTCCCTGTGCTATATGTTTGTTTTTATAATAGCCATTCTAATGGATATAATTGGTCTCTTTTTTTGAGATGAAGTTTGGAACATTGAAAGAGAGCATGGGAAGTGGATTTTAGATTATATATGTTTTTAATATAGTGGCTGATGGGTTTTTTGTGTAACAAAAAGTTTTAAAAATTATATTTCAGAAATCAGCTGTTGATATAGCAAAAGCAGTGCTCAGTGGAAAATGTATAGCTGTAAATGCCTGCATTAAAAAAGAAGAAAGATCTCAAATCAATAGCCTAACTTTAATCTTAAGGAAATAGGGAAAAAAAAAGAAAGCCAAAGCTAGCAATAAAGACCTGGGTAGTGGTTGTGGTTGCCTAACATTGTGAATATACTAAATGCCACAAAGTTGCACTTTTTTTTTTTTTTTTTTTTTTCTGTACGCGGGCCTCTCACTGCTGTGGCCTCTCCCGTTGCGGAGCACAGGCTCCGGACACACAGGCTCCGCGGCCATGGCTCGCGGGCCCAGCCGCTCCGCGGCATGTGGGATCTTCCGGGATCGGGGCACGAACCCGTGTCCCCTGCATCAGCAGGCGGACTCTCAACCACTGCGCCACCAGGGAAGCCCCACATTTTTAAATGGTTAATTAAAATGGTAAATTTTATGAGTATTTTACCAGAGTAAAAAGAAAGAATCAGTATAACAAGAAGTCACCTATTTGGCAGACTAGATCTAATGACCAGTGATATTAGCCTAATTTAGGGGTTATTGTACCTTATTATATGTGAAAACTTTCCTAGGAAGTTTGAAAAATAAATACAGTAGGTCTCTTCCTTCCTCTCTTCTGATTCATTCTGTCTGAGGAAGGGTCTAGGAATCTCAATATTAAGGAAGCACTTTAGATGATTATGATATAAGTGGCTCCCAACAGCATATTATTGTCAGAAATGCAGTGCTATACTCTCATATATGTAACATTCTAGGGTGCGAAATATTTTAGGCTTTATACATAAATACTTTTGCTTTCTGTGCTTTTATGAAGTGAAGCAAACAAAGAAACATGAAAGCCAGATATAAAAGTTAGGTTTTCTTGTGTGCATGTGAGAAAACTGAGTCCAAAAATTCAAAATTATTCTTTATTCCCAAATTTTTAGATAAACTTGCCCCTTAGTAGATGTGGCTGTTTCATCTTGTGACTGTGAGTCTCCCTGACCATAGCAGCATATCCATCACATGCATTATTGGAATACTGGAATAAATGTTCCAAACCTTCTGTATAAATTAAGATAACAGGTTATTTTACATAATTATGCTTTATTTATATGAAACAATATTCTAAGATTCAACATTTATGATTTCTAGGATTTCTAATTAATTAAATTTCAACAGAACCTGAGCTATTTCTGAAAATTGTTGGTATGTGGGAGTTGTGGTTTACTTGAGGCATAGCTTTGAATCATGCACTTTAAAGCTGCTCTGTGAATAGCAAACTGTTTAGCTAGAGAATGACTC
Source organism: Mesoplodon densirostris (assembly GCF_025265405.1). Taxonomy (NCBI): domain Eukaryota; kingdom Metazoa; phylum Chordata; class Mammalia; order Artiodactyla; family Ziphiidae; genus Mesoplodon; species Mesoplodon densirostris. Next base: position 34,593,777 of record NC_082674.1, read on the forward strand.
TAGTTGCAATTTAGCAATTTAATTTAGCATGGCTTTTCTATAGATCTATTTCGATGAGATTAAATCTTCAGACAGTAATATTGTATGCTGCATGATGGATTCCTCTGAGACCTCCAGATCTTATTCATTTCCTTTTGAACTATAGACCATACTGGAGATGTAGCTAATTAAAGTTGGGTGTACAAGTCAGCAAAGTTAATTGTTCTATAGAGGAAATAAGTATTTCATTGTCTTTTTATTTACTTTTTCCAAATAAGTTATAACTTTATATATACTATATAGAATTGTGTCAGTTTACAAATGTTTATCTTTATGTGCTCATTCCTTTCTTATCTATATACTCAATAAACACTTACTGAAAAATAATAATATTGTATGCTGCATATGGGGGGCACAGTCTGCTTGCTAGCAGACTTAATGGACTTAAACACTATTGGACTTAATTTTTTAAGCTCCAATCTTGGAGGAATATTTTGACGTTTGATTTTTAAAGTTTTTTCTTAATCATATCTAGGCCAGCCAGGCATTCGAGAAGCTATTTCCATGTCCTGTATAACCAATGGGAGTGGTGCAAACAGAAAACCAAGTCACACCAGCTCTGTTTCAATTGCAAGAAAAGAAACTCTTTCATCTGCTGCTAAAAGGTATGCATTTGTAAAAAACAAAAAGCTAACACTGCAAAATTGAATGTGATAACTCGGTCTACTTTTGAAAAGAATGTGAAATAGAGCTGTATGGAATTCAGGTGAGCATGTCCTTTAAATTCTTCTTCTCTGAATGCAGAGCTATCCAGCCTGTACTTGCTGAGTTTACATTCATCACACCTATGGAGTAGTGTGAGGAAGCTTTTGGTTCTTACTAAAGACAGCAAGCAGTTTCATTTCCTGGTTTGGTTTTGTTTCTTTTTAATTGTTTCTTTTTAATAGGCATTAAAAAGATGCAATAAGATGCAATAAACATCACTATATTTAATGTAATTATATAAGTGAATTTTCCACGGCAAGTGATACATTTGATATAGCATTTTTAAAGGAGTAGAATCTTCAGTATATATGTATATTAGTGGGAGGTTAAATGCTATAACTTTTATTTTTTAATCATGGCTATAAAATTGAGGCTTAATTCAAAATGTTATATTACTGTGTTGTGTGTTTGTGTGTGTATGTTAGGGGTGGTGGGCAGGAGGGTAGTGGAAATGTTGTAATATAAAAGTTTTGGTGGACTACGTTCTCTATGTTCTTTTCATCAATTAATTAATTCAGTGTATTCCAATAAAATTGCTTACTGGCTTTTTCTGCTTTTGTGTAATACCCAGCAAATTATTCCATATAGAGTTTGGAGAGACCATAAGAGATCAGCCACATAATCTTATAGCTGTTTTCTTCAAAGAATGATTGAAGAAAAACTTTCAGTAATAGAATAATATTTAAAATGTGCTGGTGGAAAATGGTTGCCTCAATAAACTAATGCCAGTGACTGAACTATTTAACAGCGTGTATTTACAGATGTTAACCAGACATTTGACTACAGGAACGGTGAAGAAATGACAAGATATTTAGGCCTTTTAAAAATCCTCTTCTAGAATTCAGTCATTAAAGTCATTGTTGTTACAGAATATAGACTTTCTCCTCCAAAACATGCCAAAATTTATTACCTTTGCTGCAGTTTCAGGAGAAAAGGACAAATTATGGAAAAACTAATATGTAGTAGAAATTTTGAATACAATTTTTAATAATAAACTTCCTTGTGTCCAGTAATTGTTTGGATTCAGCCCATTTTTCTTACATAGCTGTAGTTATGTGCAGTGGTCAGTATTATGTACAGTAGTGACTCAGCAATCTAAAACCAGATTAAGTTTGTTAATTTATGATGCAGGGGCTTTGTGTTTTTCTTCTAAATAACCCAGAAGAAAAATCTACTGGGCCCACATAGGACTACTGGCCTAATATTATGCATTCAGGATAGTTTGAAGACCAACAAGAAAGAAGTAGTTTCTAACTCAGTTTTAAGTTGCAAAGTTAATCTGATATTTTTGAAGTAGAATTGTATTTCTCAGCACATAATTAAAAAACTGAATATGAACAAGACAGTCAAAAGTCAGTCTGGAGTCAGAAGGTATCAGAATGAATCAGATTAAGAAATGTTACTGTCAAAATTATATTTTTAACATTATTCACTATTATCATGTGATTAAATTGTATGTACTACTTATATTTGTTTAGAATGTTCTTAAACATACTTCTTTGTAGCTTATGTACCTTACGGTCAAATTAAAAAATGTCCTTTGGTTAGGAAGTGTAGGGACTTCCCTGGTGGCACAGTGGTTAAGACTCTGCATTCTCAGTGCAGTTCCCTGGTCAGGGAACTAGATCCCACATGCATGGCGCAACTAAGGGTTTGCATGCCACAACTAAGGGTTCGCATGCAACAACAAGGAGCCCGCGAGCCGCAACTAAGGAGCCTGTCAGCCACAATTAAGACCTGGCGCAACCAAATTTAAAAAAAAGAAAAAGAAGTGTAGATAGTTGAATACCTTTTCAACCCTGGAATCATTGATTCCATCTGCTTTGTAATACTGTCATAAGTGTTTGTGCAATATAAGGATTCTTATCCAGTGTGATCAAGAGTAGGAGATGCTTCATTAATCAAGAGTCAAAGTGTGGAATCAGAATTTATACATATGTATCTTAAATATTTTAACCTAAAATATGTTCACATATGTTCATTTGTCAATTTTTTAATGAAAGGCTGAGTCTCCCCCTTCTTTCTTTCTAAGTATGCATCACTGATTAGATTGCTTGTTGACTATCTTGCATAAAATACACCCATAAATCATTTTTTATAATTTTTAGTTTCATTCTTTAAGACAGAGTAAGAAATTTGAAACTTGCAAAACAATATGAATTAGAACCCATCTGTTTCTATGATTTTTTTTCATAATCTTTTATAATTGTGTCACCTACACAATTTAACAGCAGTTTTTTTAGTAGAATCCATTTTTATTGAGTCTTTCCAAAGCATTCAGCTTAGTTTACATAGAAATTATCATTCTCTTTCCTATGTACATTTTGTCCGTTTTCTTTGTATTTTATTAACTTAATCATTAAAATAACAAGTACAACTGGCATAAACAGGTTCGGGGGAGAAAACACAGTTGACTCTTGGTAAGTGTGAAACTCAGCTGGTGGAAGCAGAAGTATACAGAAGAAACAGGAGTTAAAGAATAACCTACAAAACATGAACATTTAGTGTTCCTTGGGCATCAGTATGCTTTACAGAGGTAAAGTGTCACTAATGCTCTGATTTGGGTAAATTGAAGTCAGTTAAGAGAGCTTCTACTGTCCTTCCAAATTTGCCAAGATGGCAAAATGCATTAGAGGCCAATTTGGTCCAAAGGGGCAATCTTCCTAGGATTTGTTGCCTTAGAATTATAATAAATTCTTTGCTGAAGATTTTAATCTTTACTGAAGATTTTTTTTAAAGAAATATTTTCATTATTGAATGAAAGCAGTATAAATTGTATTAGCTGTATGATTTAGGATTTTGAATTATATAATAGTAACCTTTTCCATCGTTTGATATATCTTTTTTATTTGTTTAAATATGTGTTGTTCCATGTTATACTTTATTTTACAGTGGTACAGAAAAAAAGAAAGAAAAACCACAAGGACAGAGAGAAAAAAAAGAGGACTCTCACTCTAATGATCAAAGTCCACAAATTCGAGCATCACCTTCTCCCCAGCCCTCTTCACAGCCTCTCCAAATACACAGACAAACTCAAGAAAGCAAGAATTCTACTCCCACCAAAAGGTTTTAACTGACCCCAAGTACAGAGCTAGGGAATGGTTGTAACGATACCTAAATTCTGTGACTTGAGAAAAAAATTGGCTATCCATGGATTCCAAGAGAAAAGCCTGATGGCTTTTTTCCCCCTACTTCTTTGTTGCTGTAATCTGTATTTTAACACATTGGGGAATGAAATTTTGAGGTCATATTTATCAGTTAAAACTGGAGGAAAAAAATTAAATTATAAACAATTTGATGAAAGGAAGGCAAAAGTAACCTACTCTAAAACCAAAACAACATTTTTATAGTAAAATTATAGAATATTTTAAAATTTATAGATAACTGCATAAATTTATAGCCATGGATAGAAAATTGCTGTATGTTGTTATTCTCACCATATTTTGGCATCATTACAACCTTCAGCTTGCAAGGGCCCTTCTCAACAAATGGCTCTTCATTGTGACTGCATCTCAGTTTCAGTTTTGGGTTTTGGGAGGATAAGTTCTTGCTTGAGTAGAGAATTGAATTCATTTCACCTAATCTTTTCTATGCTAAAGGCTTGCTTGAGGGCTTCTCTCTGTGTCTATAATAATTAATATTTTAAAGTTATGAGAAGGGGAGAAGGGAGAAACATTCTAACAATGTGTGTGAGCCTAAATTGGGGATCTAAACCTGCATGCTGGGAGTTCAACACTACAGCTGCCTTGTAATCAAATATTTAGACCAACTTAATGAAATTTCCCTGCTTTAGGGATGTTGATTCAAGCTTTATGATTAGGTATAGATGTATTTTATCATCATACTTCCTCTTGGAAATCTTAGGAAAATATAAACCATTCCCAGAACTGGCTAGGATTTTAATAAAAATAAATGACATCCATTCCTAAAAGATTTATAATATATTTTTATTTGATTAGCTTAATATTTTGCCTCAAATCTCTAATGGAAATTTGGGAAAACACAACACCCTTCACTTGATTGATGCATGTTTAACATTTTAAAAATGCTTTGTGTGTCTCATGCAGATTCTTATGCTATCTAAATGGTTTGTAATTCTTTTGCCTGGTCTGATGTGGAGTTTTTCTTGGATATAGCTTATTAATGTTTTGCAACTTTGGATTGTATGTGGTTAAAGGTGGCTTTTTTTATAATCAATCTCTTTAAGGTTCTGATTTGACTTGGCATCTTCTTTGTCCCAGATCTTTTTTTCAGCTTCTTAAGGTCTCTTGGAAATGTGCTTGCCATTCTCAATTGCTCTTTGGATATACTATTACAAGAAGTATTGAAGGCTGGATGAGTTGTAGGACAGTTAGCAGTACAGCCAAAAAATCATTTATAAGTTAAAAAATTTCAGTTATGAATATGTGGGAGCAGTTTTGATAATATAACATTCTTGTGTTAAATTGTTCTTACTTCATGGATAAAATTGACTCTAAAAGATATAAACAAGAGTTTTACTTTTAGTAAATTATTTAGAAATTGTCATTTGTACCATGTATAATTTAATTACATGAGGACATAAAAAATGAAAATAGCAGCCTTGTAATGATTTTGAATAAGTTTAGGTTTTTTAACAAATTCGTACAATTTCATAAATTCTGAGAGATACTAATTATTCAGATTTAAGCAAATGGGTTTTTTTTTAGATCAAGTAATATTTGTTCTAGTGAATCTTCTGAATAATAATGAAAATTAAAAAAGACTTGGTAATTGCCTTGTTTAACTCCTTGACTCATCCAGGCACAGAAACTTTCAACTAATCCTTCCTTCTCTTTTCTGGATTAGCTTTAAGAAAATGTTTATTACTGCTTTTATGTTCTAGTCAAACTGTCAATTGCTACCCTTAGAATTATTTTCTAAGAAACTAATATGTTTCTTCCAGCATAAAAAGACCACCAACAGCTGAAAAGTCACATAATTCATGGGAAAATTCAGACGATAGCCGTAATAAATTACTGAGGGCAGTTTCAACATCAAAATTAATATCAAAAGTTATAAAAAATGTAGACAAGTAAGTATTATACTTTAAGTTATATCTGAAAATTATTAATTCTTTGACTATGACATTTACATGTACAATTATATGCCACGTTTGAATCATTTCTAAAAATCTGTATTTATCTTTTTTCTTCTAAGTGCATATTTCCTTTTGTGTCTTTAAAAAAGGCTGTCTTCCTGTTAATGCTTCTGAACTTATAATAAATTTCAATAATCTTGTAAAATTTAAGCATTTTTCATAAATTCTTTCTATGCTTTTATTGTTTAAGTGATCCTAATGGAATATTCCTTCTTTTATGAAACAGTATATTAGTAGTTTAGACCAGTAAGAAACTTAAAAAAATACTGGTGCCTGAATTTCACATCTGGAGATTTATCTGGGGTGTGGCCTAGACATTGAATCTTTCGCAATTTCTTCAGGTGATTATAATGGTCAGCCAAATAAAATTATAAAATAAATGTCTTTGAATTCCTTTTGTAGGCATAAAGATGTCATCATCAACCAAGGTAAGTTAAAAGTCCTTTTTAAAAAATGTTTATCTTTTCTACATCAGTTAAATTTTTTCTTTTGATAAGAATATTGACTTACTTTCATTCAGTGTACTTTATTTATTAGCTTACAGTGATAAAAAAGAAGTGTGTTGTTATAGTCATTTAAGAAAATATCTAATTTTTATTGTAAGATATGTCATTTTTGTCTCAACCAGCAAAAATGTCAACCCGTGAAAAAAACAGCCAAGGTAAGAATAAGCTACACAGTTGGTCGCCTTCTTAGTTAATTTCTTCCTGGATCTCTTATTTGGCTTTTCATTTTTTATACTACCTGACTTTCCTCTTAATAAAGGAAATACAGTAATTTGAACTAGTGAATCCAACCACTTTTCTATTTCTCTGAGCTCTGAAGATTCAAGGTCAACAGTAGGAATAAAGGTATCATTACAAAGAGGTATAATACCAAGGGGAATTTCCCCCTTTTTTAAAAAAATAAAAGTAGTACTTAGAAAAGCCATTTAAAAGATTGATAAATTTTAACTCAATTTCCTGTCTTGCCAACTTCATTGCAAATAATCACTCATTTCTTGAAGCTAAGACTTAAGATACAATAAGTCTAGCAAATCCATTTCCTCTTAAATTTTTCTTTTATATTAATTGTAATTTCTGGCTACTTGCTGTTGTTGGCTTGTTCTGACCCAAAAAAGGAAAGAAGACTTTCTGTAAATGTGTATTTAATTTAATTGCAAAGTAGGAAAGATTTATACATCAGTTTTACATTCTCCTTCAATTGCCTGCAAATTTAATTGAAGCATGCTGTTCTAAATAAAAGCATGTCCTTCCCGTGCATGCTTTTTACAGCTCATTTCTATGTGTCATAGTTATCTTTATTTTCTGGGTTATTTATTATATTAACCATATACAATGTGGTTAAAATTTTTGTTAGAGATTTAACTTGATTTCTGTAGATTTTCACTTTTGATTCTGTTAAGAAAAGTATTTGCAATCTTCTTTGGATCATTTGTTTTTACATAGCAATTCTAAATAAAGCTGATTATTGCTGCTGTTCTCCTTCAGTTAGGTCTTACTTACTCCCTCTTTTATAATTTATAGTTAAGTATAGATTAAGTAATAGTTGAAATACCTTAAGGACAAATGAAATTTTATTTACAAAGACAATTCTTATTATGTGTCAAAACATTTTAAAAAGAGACAGATAGTGATACATAGTGGCAAGAGCAGTGAATGGAGAGTCTCTGTTTAGTGTTTGGCTCTACTGTATAACAACCTTGTGACCCAGGCAAAATGGCAACATCTCTGGGTAGTTTTCTAATCTGAGAATATAACTATAAAGCTTACTTCACAAGACTGCTGAAGGATGAAATAATATGTATGAAAGTACTTTAAAAACAGAAAACACTGTACCTATAAAAAGGTGCTCCTATTATTACATGTTTTGCCAAGAGCTTACATTTTATAAAAATCCTTAGAGGGTAAATGAGAAAGGGCTACCTTTCTCTTTGTCGTGCTGTGGTATGTCCTTTGGAAGGAAAAGGGATCTAACATGATTAGTATATAAGTGAGTGCTCTGTGTTGGTGACAGTTTTCAAAACCATTCAAATAGGCAGGTAAGTAAATGTATTTAAAAAGGAAGGGTTTTGCTAGAGAAGCCTCACTAAAGTAAGGAAGAAGGATGAAATGAAAAACTGGAAAAGTCAGTTAAATTCTGGTACAAGAATTGCTAGCTGAACAAGATTGTTCCAGATGTTGGAATTTTAAAATGTCAAATGTTGCTTGCATTAAGCCTTACTTGTGGAATTTGAGCCTGTTCCTTTGGCATTTTAATCAGCTATATTTATCATTAGAGTGTATCTTGAAGGAAAATTCTTGTGCCTCAGCCTGTTAGATAATTCAGGCCTGCCTGTGAGGCACCGCCTATGGAAAGAAGTAGATGGATTCTAGATGGTTTAGGAGATTACAGGTAGGGTACGAGAGGTAAGGAACGGGGGGAATCTATGAAGGCTAACTTGAAAGTAGATAAGAGGCATCTACTAAAATAAGGAACATTTGAGGAGGAGTAGATGTGTAGAAAAGAATAGTTTGGTTTTGGACAGTTACACTTGAGTTGTCTATAAATCTTAATTTACTTGTAGAGGTGTGTAACAAACAACGTAGTGTAGATGTTTAAACATGTGTCATTGAAGTCAAGACTGGTTTCACCATTTACTTAGCTTGTGACCATAAGCAGGTTAATTCACCTTCTTAAGTCTTTGTTTTCTCATCTGTAATTGAGACAATAATAAACTCTCAAAGGGTTATTATAAAAATTAAAGATAATAAACTGTTTAAACATAGTACCTGGCACATAGCACCAAATAAATTTTAGTTATTAATATAAGTGTGACAGTACTCAACCTTGTACTCAAATATGTGGAGTTAAGATGAAAAGATGACCATTAAATAGATGGTCTTCACTTGATGTAAGTTGTGGATAAATTTAAGTTTGGTATTCATTTTGCATAACATATTTCACAGCACATTTTCTTATACTTTAGGTATTAATCTAAAATATCTGTCATTAAAAAAATATCTGTCATTTTTGGACAGTCTTTTTAAAATGTGATTTATTCTTTAGCTCTTTTTTTTTTGACAGTGACAAGTGTGACTTGCTGTAAGTCATCTGCTTTGTTCTGGGAACAAGCCGATTTATATTTGGTACATATAAGTGAGTGGTAGCAGAGAAAACTTTACCTGAAATGACTGTGTCCTTCAGACACAGCAGAGTAGAAGAGCGTAAATCTGCATATTCTGATCAGCACTTAGACAGAAGGAAGGAAACCATGGTTGAAAGCAGTGGGAGGTGAAATGAGATGTACACAGGGCAATCTCCGATGCTAGATGTGGGGGGAAGGACATGTTACACCATGTCCTATAAAAAGAGGCTCTTACTGAATTAGATCCTTATCTACACTCAAATCCTTGAAACTTAAGCCCCTTTTCATTACTCTTCTTCCTAATTCTGTTGGATCCTCTCCCATCACAAGAGAAATAATATACTAGGTAAATTTTGTAATGAAATGAGTACAGCTCATAAGCTCATCCTTATAATCATTATCTAGTATATTACATTTTTAAAATAATGGAAAGTAAGTGTCACATGTCCTCATTTCTAGAGCAGAACCTGAATGTCTTCAAATTATTGCATATTAACTGTCCTTTTCAGGCTCGAGTAATCCTAAATCACTTTTCTCTTGTTACATCTTAAACTCGTTTAATTGTCTGGTCATGTTGAGAACCTGAATGATTCAGGTTCCTACTGGAGAGAAATCTGCTTAATTGAGGAAAAGAGAACTCCTCAGTCACCAAACCACACTTTTACTTCCTCTTATAGAGCTGCCTCACTGCTCTATGATTAAATTCATTCTTGCTTAACTACCAAACCAGTGCAGTAGTAGCTTAACTACAGGTGTATTTAGATAGAAGAACTATTACTGTAACATCTTAGAAAATTGAGAGGTGACTAATTCTTACTAGCTGCCTAGCTGTGTGTCCAAAATGGCTTCAGATGAAAAATACTTTAAAAGTCATTTTGAAATACATACTGTCTAAAATCCTTCAGTAGTTTGTTTTAGCCAAACAGTCATTCAAATAATCTAAAAATATACAATATAAACTCATTTACAAAATTGGAGAAAGAAAAAAAACTGAATAATCTTGTCATTTTAACAACTATTACAGTTCTAATGTGTTTCTTTATTGTTTCTTTATCAGATACACATTTTAAAAATTTTAAAGATTCATTCAACAAATATTTATTGAGTGTATTTTGTCAGGACCTGTCCCAGAAACTTGGGGATACAGCAGTTATATTGTCTGAACTCCATGGAACTTATATTCTACCTATAAGAAACAGACAGTAAATACTTAATATGTCAGTAGGTAATATATATTGGGAAAGAATAAGGAGAGTAGACAATTGCTATTTTATATAGAGTGGTTAGGGAAGACATCTCTGATAAAGTGACATTTGAGCCACCTGAATGAAGTGAGTGAACAATTTGGGTATCTGGAGAAAAAAATTTCATGAACAGAAAACTGGAAGTACAAAAGCCCTGAGGCAAGAGCTTTCTTGCTGTGTTAGGAGCAGCAAGGAGGTCCTTGATCATAGTGTGCACACAATTTTGTATTTGTTAACCATTACATTTATAAAATATAGATTCATTCTAAGCAACACAAGAGTCATTAGACACCTGACTTAGGAAAGAGAAGCAAAGTCGTTTAGTGGAAAGAGCATAAGAATAATAATAAGCATGAGACCTAGTTAGGGGTGAATCACAGAAGTTTAAAGAATCAGAATCCTGCAATGACTAAAATTATGAGTGTTGGTTGGGGAGAAACTAAAAATTTCATTTGCCAAAGGAAATTATGAAAAAAAAATAAAACATCCTTCATCTGATAATAAATTTTTCCCTATGACTCTTGAGACCTTGGACCTCAGTTTTCTTACATGTACTTAGGCTTAGACTAGACGTTGCCGAGAGTCTCTTTAATAACTTTTTGAAAGCTCTTTCTTGCAGCAAATAGAAAATGGAAGGCAGCCCCCATACCTTCACTAACTCATGTTTAATCTACCTTTAAAGAATTTGAATACAGGTGCTTTTGTTCAGTGTCTTGTATTGTTTTCTGACCTGTTGGCTCCAGGCATGTTCTGTCCTAAAACCTGATCACATCTGTGTAAACTGAGCATTGTATCTGAAAGAATAACTAAAATTTACCTGTAAGAATATAGGATAACAGTCCTACTGACACTGTCTGTATATTGTGTTACCTACTGAGAGGAAGTATATTGTCCCCTGCTGAGGGGGTGTACAGTTTGAAACAAACCAAAGAAGTCAAAAGCCCTTAATTGTGCTACAGATAGAATCTTTCCTTGCTGTTCCTGAGATGATATCCAAAACTTTGCAGTTCCAGAATTTAGAAAGAAGGGTGCTAGCTTTAAGTCTATTTTAAATGTTAATAAGCAGGAAGGGCAGGAAACCAAATACTGCACCTCCAAAAAAATATACTCACTTCTAAAATTTACCTATTGGCATATGTTAAATAGGATATATAATCATTACTTGGATCCCTAGGTCTGGGCTTTGTCCAGGTATTCTCTGTATTTAAAAGGAGACCAAAAAGGGGGAACCTCTTCTCTGTTGGAGATTTTTTTAAGCAGAGATCTGATGTCTGTTGGTGACAGTCTTATAGATTAAAATGTATTTAAAGGCTGTCCAATTTTTTTAGTATAAATTATCCCAACTTCTAAGAATATGTGTTCTTGACATCCTCTTTCCTTGTTTTCAGCTGAGAAAAAAGTCCCAAGTGCCCCCTTTGAACATGGAGAATATGACTTTTCATGAGAGTATGCTAGTCTTGTGCATATTTATTTTATTCCAGTTGAAGACTTTTCACCCGTACTGAATTTTCACAACTGTAGGCATAAGTTTTTTTTTAATCTAAACTAGAAAATACAATTAACTAGAAAATCTCCATTCCTTAAGCATGCCCGTTAACTGAGCTAGTATAGTTAGAATCCGCTCTTTCCAGAAACTGCAATTAGACTCCACAGTGTGTTGCTCACTGTATCAATTGTTTACTGTTTTCCTGAAGCACTTTGAAAAGAATTCTGAAACTTGAGATTAGTGTAGCAGAAATTAACTTTTTTTTTTTGGCCACACCATGCGGCATGTGGGATCTTAGCTCCCCGACCAGGGATCGAACCCATGCTCCCTGCATTGGGAGCATGGAGTCTTAACCACTGGACTGCCAGGGAAGTCCCTTTTTTTTTTTTTTTTTAAGAAATAAAACATTAAAGATAAAATCTCTCAATACTCTTTAATTAGAATTTCATATATAGGTTTTTATTGTTCCCCTTGGGCCTTTTGATTTTCTTTCTGCTATAGTTAATTGAGAAAGAGAGGGATAAATATTTCGATATCTGAAGTTTCTTTTTTTAATTTCTTATTTTTAAAAAATTAAATCCAACTTGGTGTATTCAGATAAAATGAAGAATTTTTTTCATTTAGTGTTTAAGATAATTCTTCCTGGGGATATAAATGAGTGATTTGAGGGACTCTGTAAAGTACAACCATGTTTTGCTTAGTTCAGAAATGTTTTCAGCAGTGTAGCAAATCTTTGAGAAGTTTTATGTGCCTTATATTGTTGGAATAGACGTATTTCCCATCTTTTACCAAAGAAAGCCATTTTCATGCAGTAAAATTAATTAAAATGCTTACGCAAACTCTCATGTCTGATATTTTCAAGTAATTTTATAACAATCACAGTTGTAAAAAAAAAAAACAAAACAGCAAAGAAAAATCTGATTAAAGGAGGTTTAGATTCAAGAAAGTTACTTAACTGCAAAATTACTTAACTGCAAATTGGCTTGTTACTGTAATTAGATAAGTGTTGACCAGCAGATACATAAGACTTGGTTATGTCTGTCTTGTAAGCTCCTAAGAGGCTAGGTTAACACATTTTACATCTTCATTGTGTACCCTCACCCCACCCCCATGTAATTAAGAATCCAATAAAATTTACCAGCTAGTAGAACTCTACCTATAGAACAACGAAAATTAAGGTAGCATTTTAGTATCTGGTCAGATTTTTCAGACCTGTGTTCTTGTCCGAGCCAGTAAAACTAACTACATAATATTTGGCAAGCACAATTAGGAATTTTTTAAATGAGCACAATAAGATTAGATTATATATCCTTCTAAATTCATGACTCCCTTTTTTTATTTTGGAGTCTACATTTATGATCTATTTTTACAGCTAGACCTTTGAAAAGGGGTGAAATTGAGACTTTATTATAGCACAAATCAATTTCCTTGTTCAAAATCCAAAGATCCTTACAGATTACATTGTTTCATTGGAATTTTTAAAATTATTACTCGAGTGTAACTGGATCATTAACTGGGATTTGAAATATTTTGTTTAAAAATAAATGAGTTTTAAGAAAAGATTTTAGCTTTCCTTAAATGGTCTTTGTCACTTTCTACCGTAAAATTGTGGACAGTATTTCTAGCATCTTGTTTACCAGCCTGTTCTGTAGCTCTGTGGTTTTGGGGAATGGAACTGGTAGTATCAGAGAAAAACCTCAAATTAAGTAAAGATTCTTAAATTTTCTGTTTGTTTGCTGGAATTAGGTAGCATCTCACAGCTAGCTACATTTTAGTTAAATATAAAATTCAAATTCAGTTGTAGGGGGAGCTCTTTAGTTCTAAAGATCGTAAAATGTAAAAATGAATTCCTAAAGTGAAAACCTTAGGAGAAAGATGCTTTAAATTGTAAGCATTCTAGAAGTTCAGAAGGCTTTCTACAAAGCAGTACCCATTACATAAACAAGTACAAGTCATAGTCCAGACCCTTGAAGCTCTGCTGTTGCCTTTGAAGGGCTTTTTTTTTTTTTTTTTTTTTTTTTTTTAAATCTCTAGGTGCAGAAATAGAGCAAGCTATTTAAAAGGAAAAAAAGCACAGGAGGAACCAATCTTGGAGCAGAGTATGCCTAGTACTAATTTTCTTCTACACTCTCCTTGAATTTTTCCTTTTGCTTTGTTATAATCTGTGAAAGATTAATAAATTTTGATAAGCATCTTTTAAACATATAATGTTAATAACCAGGTATTTATATCAGTATGAATTATTTCAGCAATACTGCTTTTCTCAGAACACCTGAGAATAACTATGCCAAAAAGTTTGGATTAGGGAATATAATGATCATTTTGCAATTTGAAGCACTTTGGAGGATAGGACAGCCCAGGGGAGGTGCTAAAGTAGAAGCACATGAGGAGACTGAAGGGGAAGGACTAAGAGGTGTGCAAGAAGGACATGGAAATACAGTATTTCAGATTTTTGCCTAGCATTCACTCTTCCGAAAGATAATAGAGCAGAAACATCTTCCTCTTCTGTTGCACTCTCTGATTTCCTGTTGTTGGGATCCAGAGCTCAAGCTAATACTATTTGGATTATAAGGAAGCTGTACTGTCAGGTAATTGGACTTATGTGGACTAGCCTAAAGATATCACAACTGTCTGAACAGTACTGTTCAATAGAAATATAATGTATAACACACATATAATTTTAAATGTTCTAGTAGCAACATTTTAAAAATAAAAAGACACAGGTAAGATTAAGTTTAGTATATTTAATGCAGTATATCCAGAATATCATTTCAATGTGTGATCAATATCAAAAAACATTAATGAGATGTTTTACTTTTTTTTCATACTAAATCTTCAAAATCTGTTTTGTATTTTACACTTACAGCGTGTCTCAGTTCACACTAGCTGCCTTCTAAGTGTTCTACTAGTGGCTATCATTTTGGATAGTACAGATCTAGAACATAGTTTAGAATGAAAATATTTCCCAACAGAACACAGTCTAGGAACTCATTTGACCTCTCTGAGCCTTGGTTTCCCCTTCTGTAAAAGTAGCCGTTTGAACTAGGTGAGCCCTTAAGATTTCTTCCAGTTCCAGCATTATATGTGTCTAGAGAAATGAACTAATAAAATTTATGGTATTTATGGTATCAACAATATCCCACAGAATTTTCCTTCCTTCCTTCCTTCCTTCCTTCCTTCCTTCCTTCCTTCCTTCCTTCCTTCCTTCCTCCCTCCCTCCCTCCCTCCCTCCCTCCCTCTCTCTCTCTCTCTCTCTCTCTCTCTCTCTCTTTCTCGCTTTCTCGCTTTCTCTCTTTCTACACCACGCAGCTTGTGGGATCTTAGTTCCCCGACCAGGGATTGAACCTGGGCCCCAGCAATGAAAGCACCAAGTCCTAACCACTGGACCGCCAGGGAATTCCCTGAATTTCTTCTTTTATAATTAAGCATTGATCAGATTCAATTAAGAATATTTTATTTGAGCATAAGCTAGTAAGTGGTAGAGCTGAGATTCAAACAAGGTCTGCGTTTATCACAAAGCTTGTGTTCTCTCCACTATATTATAGCCTCCCTCTCAGTCCCAGGAATTTTCACAATGTCAAAATAGGAGATAAAATGTTGAGATTAATTACATTTCAGGAAGCAGCAGCTTCACTGTTGAATACAGATAGCCCTATAGTGTGTTTACTAATTATTATGAGATAATTTAATCATTTCTTTCTCACATTCCTTTTCTGGACCACCAGACTTTATTAATGTATTAATTAATGTTACTGATCTCATACTCTTCTTTGACCAGTCCCATGGCCCATCTCTTCCCCTTGACTTTCATGCTGGTATACAGTGAGGACAGCCAGAAAGTAGCATTTGGGTAAAACAAATTGTTAAGTCATTCAACTATAAGATCAATAAGCCTGACAGCCTCAAGAAAAGGTTTGCAGTGAGAATTTGACTCAACAGTGATTGAGGAGGAAAGAGGTTCTTCTTCATCTATATATTTTACCTAATTTCCAAGGTAAAGACTCTTCTTAGGTTGCAAACTAGTGAGCTACATGCAGGCCAAAGGTGTGTTTTCACATGGTATTCTCCCTTTTTTGGCAAAGGAGTAAACGTTTAAAAATTGGGAGATTTCACAATAAATTATAGATTTTCTGTTTCTCTTGAAAAATGAGAAGATCTAGCAGCACTGGGCTCACATCTTTCCTGAGGATGATTAACTGCTGCCTTCCTGAGATGGGGCCTGGTGTATGCCAGTGCCCGAACCCCAACCGGTCATCCTGTTTTCTCCCACTGCTCTCATTTTGCATTTCCTGCTTGGGCCTGTAGATATTTGAACTTGTGACCCATGTACCTGTTAGAACCCTCAGAATTCTAACTTATTTGCTGCACTTGCTGTTCTGTGGACAGTCACTTTAAAGCTTATGAAGAGAGATTACGGTGTGTTAAATCAATTCCTAGACAGTGTTTAGAATGGTCATAAATCCTTCACAAAGGGAAGGGAATAAGTATTTGTCAAAGACCTTACACTTTACAGTGTGATATTTACTCAGTCATAATTCTGAATGGTAAGTAGTAGTATCATTTTATTTATTAGGAAAATGAGGCCAAAGTCACATAGCTAGGAAGGGGTAAAGCTGGGATTCAGATCCCAATCAGTCTTTTTCTCCAAAGCTCCTGCTCTTTCCACTGTAATGTGTTGCCTCCCTCTCAGTCTCAGGAATTGTTCCCAGTGTCTAGATTATATTCTGTGCGTCCAGCATGCATACTGCCACTTTATCGGCAGGAAAAGCATTTTCATCCTAACATACACTGCCATTTTTATATTAGAAAAGTTCACAGGCGCTAGATACATAGTTCCTTTGCTTATAGTTAGTTGCTTGTGCTGCTTGACAGTTGCTAAAGGAATCAATGCAGTATTCTGAGCTGTCTCTATTAGCAAAGGAGAGGGCTTTTTTTTTCTTTGATGCTGTCCCTAACCCATTCCCTTTGCTGGACATATAATCTCTTCTAACTGGCAATAGAAGCATCTATTAAATATTTTATTTTTTCCATTCAGAAAGCATTTATGCTGTACACCTCTGATCAATGATCTTGGAAGAAATTCCAAAGGACAGGATATTTCCTTTTAAGAATTCATATTCTTAGGGCTTCCCTGGTGGCGCAGCGGTTGAGAGTCCGCCTGCCGATGCAGGGGAAACGGGTTCGTGCCCCGGTCTGGGAAGATCCCACATTCCGCGGAGCGGCTGGGCCCGTGAGCCATGGCCGCTGGGCCTGTGCGTCCGGAGCCTGTGCTCCGCAACGGGAGAGGTCACAACAGTGAGAGGCCCACATACCACAAAAAAAAAAAAAAAAAAAGAATTCATATTCTTAAAAAAAAAACTAGAGGGAAAAGTATGTAACAAATTGACACCTATAAGAAAGTGAACTATACAAAAACTGACAAGGAGATACAGATAAAGATGATTGCTGAAGGGAAATAGTTACAGCTGATAACTAAATCATTTAGTTATCATCAGAGTCCAGCTATGCTACAACTCATCAGGAAGCAGAGCCCACTCTTAGATTCAGAAGTAATAGAGACATAACATCATGTGGTATTAAAACTATGGCGTGGGAGGTCTTAGCCTGTTCTTAGATCAAACCCTGAGGCCGAACACACTATGAGTAATAATAATAAAAATAACGTGAACTTCTAACCCATAACAAGCACAGTTTTAAAATCTGACTCTGAAGAAATAGTTACAGACATTCAGCAAATAATTTCTTTCCTTCTTCCATGGTTTGCATTACATAAGCTGTTGGATTATCTACTCTTCTCCTTAGTACCTTAGGTCATTATTAGAGGTCCTAAGGTTGTATCAGCCTCTGGTTGATGATCACATTTTCAGTCTGTTTTTAACATGATTTTCATATAACAGACAAGTTAGCAAATTCTAGACATTGCCTATGCTTTTGTACTCAGTCCCTTATTTTCTCCTTCCGTTTAGGTTCTTTTGTAAACATTTCACGACCACCATCAACATTTATTAAACCTGTCTGTATGTAGGTTGGGATGCTGGGGCTAGGGATCCCAACACAGCCTCATACACAGTCTCATTTGTTCACTTAAGTATTGTTTTGTTTTTAAGACATAAAACAGTCTCATCTGTTCACTTAAGTGTTGTTTTCATTTGTAAAAGGTGTACAATAAATATTGATTTGATTCTGGAGTTGTCTTTTTAACATTTTTAGTTTTAGACTGTTGCACATCTTACAAACAGCTATTGGTTTATATAAATAAAAGATGTTTTTGCTGCTAACTAGAACACTGTTTCCTAGTACTGTCTTTAAAATGTTAGTGTATTACAATTTAATTGCTTAGACTCAAGGCTGATTGTAGGCATGATTGTGAAGTAGGGGACCTCAGTCCTCTTTCCATCCAGCTCTGGTCACTGCCCTATGTAGCAGAGCGCTTAGTCTCTCTCCCCGTCCTGACTTAGGAGGGTGTCTGACTTCACTCCTCGTGGTATATTCTGAGGCCATGTTTTGTATGCCATTAAACGTCAGTAGGTTGATCAGGTAGTGTGGTGGACATGGTTGTTGTCTACTCTGATAATCTTTTTTCAGTTGTCAGAGAAACTGCCATCACAAAGTTATTTTCTTTTCATTTCTGTACCTCAACTTTCCTGGCCATCTTGTTGAAATGTGTCAACTTACAGATAAATTATATTTTAATTATGAAAATAGTTATTCTTACTTAAGGAAATGACCAATGTTTTTTTTCCTACAATGTTTTGGACTAGGTCTTTATACAAAAGCAATCATGTATAATGAGACTAGAATTCTGAAGTAGCTATTTTTTATCTGTCTTTGTTGTATCACATTAATAATACACTTTTCTATGAATATTCAGCAAATACATCTGTCTTAATTTTTTTCTTGTGTCTTAACAGAAGGAGAATATGTTAAAATGTTTATGCGAGGTCGACCAATTACAATGTTCATTCCTTCTGATGTTGACAACTATGATGACATCAGAACAGAGCTGCCTCCTGAGAAGCTCAAACTGGAGTGGGTGTATCCTTTTCTGTTGTGACAGCAAATTTGTTTGCTTTGTCTTTAGTTTAAGAAAAATTAGTTTACTTGACCTCTATCAAAATTGTCTTTATGCCAAAAAAAGTAAATGTAATAAACATAGCAACCACTTGAGAAAGTAAAGAGATGTCATCTCTAATCCTTTCACATATTACATGTATTTTGCTATTAGCAGTTTAAAACCACCAAAATTAATATTTTCAGATAGGGTAAGCAATATCCTACGAACGTCGAGGCAGGTGCTTGTGGTGTGGTAGAAGAGGCATCAGATTAGAATTGGAAGCCTAGTGTTTGAGTCTTGGCCCTGCCACTTATCCCTAATGAACCTTACTTCCTTCACTTATAAAAAGATGTTAATAATCCCTATCTCACAGGTCCATTGTAAGAATTAAGTAAGAAAACATCAGTTAAGCATTTTGTAAGCTGTGAAATAATGTGAATTATTTTATTAAGAGCTCAAATTAGCAAGGTGGATTCTAATTTGAGAATTAACTTCTTCACCACCAGACTTTTAAAAAAATGAGTATATAAAACAAAGTGCTCCTTATTTCACTTAGAAAGTCTCATTTCTCTTAGACCCTCTAAGAAACTCTCAGTGAAGCAGAAGGAGCTAATAGTTTGAACTCTGCTTTCTGCCTTCATTCTCCTACATCCTCCTCCCCGACCCCTTGAATCAGTCCCTCCTTTTGGCAGAAATTAGCTTGAGAAAACTCACCAATCCTGTTATTCTGTACAACTTCTTAGTGGACACTCTGCCTATACCAGACTGTGCCTGGCTATCTCTTTTTCATCATTTAGGTCAAGCGTAAGTGTCACTTTTTCAGATAGCCCTTCTTGTGATCTGTCTCTTTTTCTTTCTCCATTTAAATGAGATACTCCTTTTATGCTTTTTCCTAGCATCCTGTTATTTTTCTTTCCACAATTTCTAATGATATATTTGGTGTTAATTTTTGTCGTCTTGCAAAGCATAAACTCTAGAGACATAGGCCCACATTTGTTTTGTTCAGATGTGTGTGTTCAGCTCTGTGCCTGACACATATTAGGAGCACAACATGTATTTGTTTGTTGAATGAGGAAACTAAGATTTAAGCATATTAAAAGTTCTTGGGGTTCCACGAGGGCTAATGGCAGGATATGAGTTTTCTAGTTCCATTCCAGTCCTCTTTTCCTATACCTTCCTGATTCCCCTAAGTGTCCATGAAAAAATTGTTTATTTAAACTTTGAAAATTATGTTTATTAAAAACCTTGACTCTTTTAAGATATGGTTATCGAGGAAAGGACTGTCGAGCTAATGTTTACCTTCTTCCTACCGGGGAAATCGTTTATTTCATAGCATCAGTAGTAGTACTATTTAATTATGAGGAGAGAACTCAACGACACTACCTGGGTCATACAGACTGTGTGAAATGGTTGGTATCGTTTAACATTTGTTCATTTTTTAATTTCATGCTCTTATTTTTTAAATCTGGATTTTTATTGGAAGTGATTTCCTATGGAAAACTCAGAACTTAAGGATATTATGGGCATTCTGTAGATAATTTCAGAAAGAAAAAAAGACTTACAGGCCTGCAGAATGGTTGGTGTGATATCCACTGCAATAAAACATATCATCCGTAAATCTCAATTGGGACCCCTTCTTCTTTCCCACCTCTTTTATGGTCTTTTTCTTCTGGCCTATAACATCAAATATATGTGGGGCATTCTAGACTTTTACATACTTCTGAGAGTGATTATTGGTTACTAAATATTTCTTGAGGATTTATTTTATGTAGGTAAATTATGAACTTGATGCTTTTGCGGGGAGAGGGAAATCATGGCTGAATAAGGATTAAAGTATCCCATAGGGTGTCAAACTGTAAAAAAGTGAGAACTCCTTTTATATACTTGGCATGTTTTTAAAGTACTCAATTAATTGTACTACTTCTTAGTTAACTTTAATTATCTATTGCTTAAATTCATTATTTTCCAACATTTAAAATCTTCTATGTCTGTACTACTCTGGCAACTATATCTTTATCTAGAAAAAAATTACTCGAGGGCTTTCCTGGTGGCACAGTGGTTGAGAGTCCGCCTGCTGATGCAGGGGACACGAGTTCGTGCCCCGGTCCGGGAAGATCCCACATGCCGCGGAGCGGCTGGGCCCGTGAGCCATGGCCGCTGAGCCTGCGCGTCCGGAGCCTGTGCTCCGCAACAGGAGAGGCCACAACAGTGAGAGGCCCGTGTACCGCCAAAAAAAAAAAAAATTACTCTAATATATATTAGACTTAAAATATTATATACATATTGTTAAACTTTTAGAGATGATTAAAATATTGCCTTTATCACTAGAAGAATAGTATGTATACAGAATTACTTATTACAACAACATTTGTGATAGAAAAGATTGGAAACAGCCTAAATATCTTTTAGCTGGGGACTAGTAACATTGTGGTGTACCTATAGGTTACCATGCAGCTATAAAGAAAGAATAAGGTTGGATGGACTTAGAGATTATCTTACTGAGTGAAGTAAGTCAGCAAGAGAAAGACAAATACCATATGATATCACTTATATATGGAATCTAAAATACAACACAAATGAACATACGTACGAAACAGAAACAGACTCACAGACATAGAGAACAGACTTGGGGTTGCCAAGGGGAAGATGGGGTTGGGGAGGAAAGGACTGGGAGTTTGGGATTAGCACACGCAAGCTATTATATAGAGAATGGATAAACAACAAAGTCCTATTGTATAGCACAGGGAATTATTCAATATCCTGTGATAAACTATAATGGAAACGAATATGAAAAAGAGTATATATATGTATAACTGAATCACTTTGCTCTGCAGCAGAAATTAACACATTGCAAATCAACTATACTCCAATAAAAGTTTTTTAAAAAAGAAAGAATGAGGAAGGTCTTTGTGTATTAATATGGAAAGATCCCTAAGATATACTCCTAAGTATAAAATTTAAAAAATGAGAAAATGTGTGTGTAGTGTTCTACCATTTGTGTAAAAAGGAGGTGGAAGGTAAATATTTATGTTGGCTTCCACATATGTAAAATTTTTCCAGAATTATTAATAAAAAGAAACTGATTACAGTGATTACCTGGGGTTGCAGGGAGTAGGGATAATAGCGAGGTAGATGAGATTTTAGCAGAATTTCAATGTGTATTTTTATAGCTTTTGATATTTGAACCATGCATATATATTACCTAATCCAGCAATTTCACTTTTTAAAATGTGTTTTAAAAGATTGGGTTTTTTTGTATTTAAATTCTTTCCACGACTTTTATTTATTTTTTATTATTTTTTTATTGGAGTATAGTCGTTTTCCAATGTTGTGTTAGTTTCTGCTGTACAGCAAAGTGAATCAGCTATACGTATACATATATCCCCTCTTTTTTGGATTTTAATATGGCAAAATGTTAATGTTAGGGTTTTAATTACTTTTAATATAAATGACCACAATAAAGTATGTGAACTATTTAATAAGTAAGAGGAAATAGAATTAAAGAAACATTGATAAACTCTAGCCTCCTTAGTAATAAAAGAAAATAAAGTGATACCATTGGACTTCCCTGGTGGTGCAGTGGTTAAGAATTCACCTGCCAATGCAGGGGACACAGGTTCGATCCCTGGTCCAGGAAGATCCCACATGCTGCAGAGCAACTAAGCCTGTGCGCCATAACTACTGAGCCTGAGCTCTAGAGCCCACGAGCCACAACTGCTGAGCCCGTGTGCCACAACTACTGAAGCCCACATGCTCTAGGACCCACGTGCCGCAACTACTGAGCCCGTGTGCTGCAACTACTGAAACCCGTGCTCCGCAACAAGAGAAGCCACCACAATGAGAAGCCTGCATACTGCAACAAAGAGTAGCCCCCGCTCACCACAACTAGAGAAAGCCCACGTGCAGCAAGAAAGACCCAGAGCAGCCAAAAAAAAAAAAAAAAAAAATTGATACCATTTATACCAGTCAAATTATCAAGGCATTTAAAAAGGTATAATTCTTAATATGGGGAAGTTTTAGTGACACTTTTAAAACATTTTTATTTATGCCAATTTAAATTGATACTACTCTTCCGGAAAGTACTGAGCAATACATACCAACAACAAAAAAGTTACATTCTCAGTTGTGCTTACCCCTTGGTTGCAAGATGTAGAAGAATTCTAGGTATGGATGTGAAGACATCCTTTTAAAAATCTTGCTCATCACTCATATGTTTAGCATGAGAAATGTGGGCATATATTTTGCAGTATTTTCAATTTGTACCTAAAAGTTTCTTGCCCAAAGTTGGCAGGCGGATTCTTAACCACTGCTCCACCAGGGAAGCCCATGCTTATGTTTTAATAAAGTAATATTACACAATACAATATTTCATCTTCACTGTAATAAAACCATGTGAATATTTATTCCTAGGTGCAGGACTAGAAAGGAACTTGAACAAATGAGAACAGTTTAATTTATCATGACACAATTATGAGTAAATATTTTCTTCAGATTTAGTGTTCTAATAATTTGTTCAGTTTAACAAGGAAGTAGTACAGCTGAAAACTTAGAAAAATCCTTTAGATAATTGATGTTTATTTGATTTGCTAAAGTAAATAAATGGGTCATGTTGAGATTTTTTTAATGATTAAAAACTATTTGTTTGAAAAATGTTAATTGGCATATTTCTGCTGTTTTATGTCTTTCCTGTATTTAAAATTGTTGTTAATACTGCTTTTTAGCCTTGCTATACATCCTGACAAAATTAGGATTGCAACTGGACAGATAGCTGGAGTGGATAAGGATGGAAGGGTGAGTGGCACAGTTTTATGCATTCTGTACCTAGTGATATTGATATTAGAATGGAATTGATTATAATTTTAATCATAACTCATTTATTTTATTCTCTTAAAATTTAACTATTAGGGGATTTCTAGTATAAGCAGGGGAAAAAATATTAGGATGTAATAACATTCCAAAAAAACAAAAGAGGGTCAAAGTAAAAAATTTTTTTCAAAAAAAAATAAGTGTTCTCCCTAAGGAAACTATTTACTTGTAAAAATGGGAGAACTGATAAGCTTGTTAAAAAAATTTTTTTAAACATAGAATAATTTATCAATGTTTCCCTAAATTGATGAATCCCTTGGTTTTATATATGACTAGAAATTATAACACTTAAAATTTTTCAGTTATTATTCAGTACTGTTAAATTGGCTTACATAACAAATCCCTTATTTGTAAGGATCAACAGTGAATATTAATGATGACTGATTAGCATGTATATGACTACTCATGACTTTTTCTGACTTAAAGTTTCTTTAAAGAAAAAGGTGTTAGAGGGGTTATATTGGATGACTTTTAAGACCCCTTGCAGTTGTAAATTCTATTTAAGGACTGTTTGCTTAGCAATTTATTGGACACTGATTCTTTTAAAAAGTATTATTTTCTCAGGAATGAAAGTAATGCTAAAAGGAGGATTTCCAGAGCAAATTTGCTGGTGTTAGAATCCTGACTCCACCTTTTAACAGCTGGATAACTATAGACAAGTTATTATCTCCATTTCAATTTCCTCATCTGTTAAATGGTGGTTATAATAAATAGCACCTAACCCATAGGTCTGTGAGAATTAAATGAATTAATAGATGTAATATACTTAGAATAGTATATAACACATAGTAAATACTCAAGTCATTTGCTGCTACTGTTATCACGTTTGTTATTTCCTTATTTTCATGGTATGAGAAGAAAATACCTGCTCAAGATTCTTTGGGGGCATATGTAAACTGTTCTTGTGGGAGTGGTATTTATTTTCATCTACCTAAATACTAGTTGTCTTGCTGTCTTGTGTTTTTCCCCTTGTTTCTGCAGCCCCTGCAACCCCATGTCAGAGTGTGGGATTCAGTTAGTCTATCTACACTGCAAATTATTGGACTTGGAACTTTTGAGCGTGGAGTAGGATGCCTGGATTTTTCAAAAGCAGTAAGTATTTAAGGGAGTTTGCCAGCTGCACAAAGACACAGAAAAGAAGTTAAGCTCAGTTTTGATGGTGTCTGTGTTCATAGAAAGTGATAATTGAATTGAAAAATTAGATGTTAGCTATTGCTTAACAATGGCCAGCATTTTAACCTAAGTGCTAAAGTACTTTGGTTTAGATAGGATCTAGGATATTTTGCTTAATTATACTTTGTTCTGCCCTGAAATAGAATTCTAATGTAATAGCAGGAAATGGTTAAAGGAATGCATACATAGCATAGTAAAACTGAAACAAGCAATAAGATATGCTTTTGCTTCAGCTTGAATCATGGAGATCTATTTTATTTAGAAAATGTACAGGCATGAAACTTGGCCAGTTCTGCCACAAGTATTGTCTTTTCTTAATGTCATATTGGAGTAAAGGAAACAATCAGACCTTTGTGTTCACTAAAATCATGAATTATTTTGGTTCTGAATTGATAACAGCATGATTTTTTAAATTAATTTATTTATGTATGTATTTAATTTTGGCTGCGTTGGGTCTTTGTTGCTGCGTGCGGGCTTTCTTTAGTGGCAACGAGCGGGGGCTACTCTTCCTTGCGGTGTGCGGGCTTCTCATTGCGGTGACTTCTCGTTGCAGAGCACAGGCTCTAGGCACTCAGGCTTCAGTAGTTGTGGCTCGTGGGCTGTAGAGCACAGGCTCAGTAGTGGTGGCGCACGGGCTCAGTTGCTTTGCGGCATGTGGGATCCTCCCGGACCAGGACTCGAACCCGTGTCCCCTGCACTGGCAGGCGGATTGTTAACCACTGCGCTACCAGGGAAGCCCCAACAGCATGATTTTACATTTAAGTTTAAAATTCAGTGTCTAGCAATCTTACCTAAGCCTTGAGACTTTATTTTGTGAAAATAAAACAAGATGTTGCTCATTTAAACATTCTATTTATTCTTGAATTATATGTAATTATTATAGAGTATACAGGAAAACTTCTTTATTTTAGGATCATAATTTTTAATTTCAATTACAAATATACCTCCAGATTTTATTGGGCCTCATTCATGCTTTAGGATATATTTATGTATTCATATTATCTCTTCAGTTCCTAACTGTCAGCAGCTATATTCTGGATTATGGGTGTTTTGTGGGACATGGAGGAGCAAGGGACATTTTTAGAGCAGAAAGATCAGTTTGGGTGGATATAGGAACTTTACTAGCTTGCAGGCACTGACCGTCAAGGAGTATAATAAGTCAGGAATTGGGAGAAAGGCATTTAGAAAAGGAGATCAGAGGACAGAAAGGAAATACTTTTACCACCTTTTTTACCCCCCAAAATTTCTGTAGCAGGAACAGTTGTCATCTTGTTGATACCACTGTTACAGTGTTAGGACTGTCTTGGATTGCCTCACACTCTGACTTTTCCTCATTTAGGTAATCATTCCAATACAGGATAAAAGAAAGATAAAGAGGAAAGTAAGCTCTGCACTTCCTCGGTACCTCTCACTTATCACCACAATATTTCTTTGTTCCATAGACATCATAAGGCATATACTACAAATGCTACTAGAAAAAAAATAATCTTTTAGTATCATCCACAGTTCTTTTTCTTAAACTGGGAGGCATTAGTTATGTTTTTATCTTGTTTATTCATGTTAATGTAAATCAGGTATATCATGGAAAACAAATTGGCAAACTTTAAAGTAGCCATTAATTTTAGTTTGTTCTATCAAGCTACCAAAATTTAGGAGCAAAGTTATAAAATTATATACATTTCACATCTACCTCAAAGGAATATACTTTAAATGCAGTCAGACTACTTTAAAGCAGAAAATACTTTAAGATGCAGAAGGGACTAGGATATCCTCCAAATTAATTATTTGCTATCTCTGAATAATAAAAGTGGCTAGATAGCAAGTGGAGATCAACCTAGGGAAAAAAATTAGAAATGGAAAAACAATTTTTTAAGACTTTTTATTATATTTCTGAAGAAAATACAGTCTTAGTAAATAGTATATTCATTATATTTCAAGGAACCATGAGCTTAAAGGATTTTGGATTATCTTAAACTTGGCAATTTTAATAATATTTTATTTCTTTTTAGAAAGTCAGCCTTATCTGAAAATTTTTAAATGCCTATTTAAATTGACTTTTCTTTAGGATTCAGGTGTTCATTTATGTGTTATCGATGACTCCAACGAGCATATGCTTACTGTATGGGATTGGCAGAAGAAATCAAAAGGAGCAGAAATAAAGGTAAAAACATTTAAATTGGGTACTGTCTTTTAGAATACATTATTTGTTTTGTAAATCCTTGGAAGTATATTGCATATCCTTAGGTTTCAAGAAAGCACCGGCTGGCCAAATTCATCAAATTTATTGATTTGTCATTATTCTTATGGTAGTCAGTTTTAAGATAGAGTAGTCAAGCAGCTTCAACCACTTTCAGTGATATTTCAGACACATTGTACTACTGAAATGCCAAAGTAGTTGGATGTGTAATCTCAAAGTTAAGACTGTATACTCTACTTGGCTTCTTCTTCTTTAACAAAATATGTTATTTTTTTCAATCTTTAAATATTAAAAAATCTAAAGGAAAAATTCAACCTTTGGAATATGGCTGACATAACTGAAAAGCATATGTAATGATAAGTTTTTTGGTTTTAATTATGTTTATGGGATTATTAAATAAAATGCTACAGCCTTTATAGTTGCTATAGAATAGTGTTAATCCTTTTGTTTAGAGCAGGCTATAACTTGTAAGAGAGGAATGAGGTTAACATTGCAACTGCATTCATATGGCTCAGAAATGGCCTCCCTCTGACAGGTTCAAAGGGATTCAAAGTGACAGGATGGGTTTAAAAAAATTTTTTTTTATTTATTTTATTTATTTATTTATTTTTGGCTGCATTAGGTCTTCGTTGCTGCGCGTGGGCTTTCTCTAGTTGCGGCGAGTGGGGGCTCTCTTCATTTCAGTGCGCGGGCTTCTCATTGTCGTGGCTTCTCTTGTTGCGGAGCATGGGCTCTAGGCACACAGGCTTCAGTAGCTGTGGCTCGTGGGCTCTAGAGCACAAGTTCAGTAGTTGTGGCGCTCGGGCTTATCTGCTCCACGGCATGTGGGATCTTCCCGGACCAGGGATCGAACCCGTGTCCCCTGCATTGGCAGGTGGATTCTTAACCACTGCGCCATCAGGGAAGCCCTGACAGGATGGCTTTTAAAAGCCTGTGACATATTTGCTATACTCTTAAATAACGTCCTCTTCAATTGTGCTCTCTCTTAGTTTTGTGTAAGCTTCAAGCTTTCAGCTTGTTGGATGAAAAGAGATTATTTCTTTTAATTAGTATATGTTAATCTTTTGAGAGTAGTAGAGTAGATTTGATTGTACTTGAAAGGAATATAAGGTGTCAGGAAACCTCAGACTTTAAAAAACATAAATGAAGATAGATTGTCTTTCAGCCATCATTCAGAGTAATTTAACATTGAAACATAGGGAAGTTACACCGAAGTGAAATATGTGAATTTTGGTCCTTTGTAGGAAAGGCTACCAGATGAAGTCTTACGGTTTTCCTCCTAGTGGCCACTCCTGGACCTCCTTTCCAGAACCTTTGGTGTTGGTGTTCCTGAGAGTTATACCCCATGTCTTCTGTTGATATATGCTGCTCCTGTTGCTCCCATGGCCTTGGTTTCTACCTGCCATGTCCCACATCAGCTCACTCTGGCCCAGAGTAACAAGAGCAATTCTTGTTGCCAGCTGGACATCTTTATTTGAATGCCCCATCCCGCAAGTCACAAGCAATGTGTCCAAATCTGTACTAACCATACTTGTTAGCCCTCAGCCAGTTTGCCTCTCAGTGACTAGCATCACATTCCACTTAGTTGCTCAAGCTGGAAACTTGGGCATCATTCATGATTCCTTTTCCCTCACTTTCACACCCAGTCAGTCAGCAAGTTCACTCAACTCTGTATCCCAAATATCTATATTAGAACTCTTTCATTGCGAACGACTTCAAAACAACTAAAGCAAATTTAATGAGAGGTTTATTGATTCATGTTTAGGGAGTTAAAGAAAACCTCTAGTAAAGGTCAGAGGGAGATTTTGCCTCAGGAATGATTTGATTCAGGGACTAGATCACTGATTCTCTGTCTCCCTTCTTAGCTTCTCCCTGTGTGTTAACTTTATTCTTCTGTAGATAAGCTCTGTCCTGGCTTATGTCACAAGGATTGAGGATTTAATACATTACTTGTTAATTTATGTAAATTTAAAATTCAGTAAGGCAACTTCAAAACCTTATTGACAGATATTAAAGAACACCTAAATAATTGGAGGATTATACAGTAGTAATGGATAGAAGCCGGTATAGTAAAGATGTTAGTTCTCTGCATATTGGTCTATACATTCAACATAGTCAAAATCCCAGCATGATTTTTATAGCCTTGACAAGCTGAATATATGTGGAAATATGAATCGGTAAGAATAGACAAAATCACCAAGGTTGGTGAGGGTGTAAAGTAACTGGAACTCTCGTATACTGCTGCTAGTCATGTAAATTGGAACAGCCCTTTTGGAAAACTGTTTGGTATTTCCTAGTAAAGTTGAACACATGCATATGCATACCTTCTGACCCATCTTGTTCCACTTCTAGGTATAAACCCAAAAGAAGTATATACATGTGTTGACCAAAAAACAAGTAATCAGAAATAAAAGAAAAAATTACTCAAATGCCCATCAATAAGAGAATGGATATATCGATAATGTGGTCTTTCCATACAAAGGAATACTATACAGCAATTAGAATGCAAATTACAATATATGCACCAACATTTGTGGATCTCACAAATGTAACATTGATAAAATGAGCTAGACACAGAGGAATACCTTCTGTATTATTACATTTAAATAAAACAGACAAAACTAATCTTTGCTGCTGCAAATGAGGATCATGGTTACTTCAGCAGTGGGAGGGGATAGTGAGTAGAAAAGGGATCTGGGGTGTTTCTGGGATGTTAGTAATGTTCTGTTTCTTGCTTTAGATACAGAGGTGTACAGAGGTGTGTTCAATTTGTGAAAACCTATCCAGCTATGTGCTTAGGATTTGTGAGCTTTTCTGATTATATAGTATACATCAATAAAAAGTTAAAATAAAATATCCTGTAAGGCCACACTCATACTCAAAGTGATTTATTTTCATAGATTATTCAGTTTATATCTTGACTATCTTACCACTGGAACCATGGGTTTGTATACTTGGGAATATTTATAGTTAGCTTTTTTTTTTTTTTTTTTTTTTGCGGTATGCGGGCCTCTCACTGTTGTGGCCTCTCCCGTTGCGGAGCACAGGCTCCGGACGCGCAGGCTCAGCAGCCATGGCTCACGGGCCCAGCCGCTCCGCGGCATGTGGGATCCTCCCGGACCGGGGCACGAACCCACGTCCCCTGCATTGGCAGGCGGACTCTCAACCACTGCACCACCAGGGAAGCCCTGTAGTTCGCTTTATAATCCTTGATTAATCAGTTTGGCATGAGATCCAACTGTTGAGTAGTTTTGATTTTTTCCAAGTGAAAACTAAGGACTGTTGAATTAGTTTTTAAAAGATTCCAATTCTGGAAGAGAGGTGACTAATTTTGCTTTGTTAACAACACATTATCTTTTCCTTTTCCTTCTTTTTTCCTTCCAGTTTTATTGAAATATAATTGACATACAGCCCTGTATAAGTTTAAGGTATACAGCTTAATGATTTGGCTTACATTTGTCATGAAATGATTATCACAATAAGTTTTGTGAACATCCATCATCTCATATAGATAGAAAATTGAAGAAATAGAAAAAAAATCTTTTTCCTTGTGATAAGAATTCTTGGGATTTACTCTTTACATGTTTCATATATAACATTCAGCAGTGTTAATAATATTTATTATGTTGTACATTACATCCCTAGTAGTGTACTTTTTTATATATTTATATTTTTATTGAGGTATAGTTGATTTACAATGATGTGTTAGTTTCAGGTGTACGGCAAAGTGATTCAGTTATACATATGTATACACACACATACACATATATATACACACAATATATATTCTTTTTCAGATTCTTTTCTCATATAGTTATTACAAAATATTGAGTATAGTTCCCTGTGCTATACAGTAGGTCTTTGTTGTTTATCTATTTTATATGTAGTAGTGTGTATATGTTACTCCCAAATTCCTAATTTGCCCCTCCCCCAACCTTTCCCCTTTGATAACCATAAGTTTGTTTTCTATGTCTGTGAGTCTGTTTATGTTTTGTAAATAAATTCATTTGTGTCAATTTTTTAGATTCCACATATAAGTGATAGCATATGATATTTGTCTTTTTCTCTCTGACTTCACTTAGTATGATAATCTCTAGGTCCATCCATGTTGCTACAAATGGCATTATTTCATTTTTTTATGGCTGAGCAATATTCCATTGTATTTATGTACCACATCTTCTTTATCCACTCATCTGTTGATGGACATTAGGTTGCTTCCATGTCTTGGCTGTTGTAAATAGTGCTGCAGTGAACATTGGGGTGCATGTATCTTTTCAAATTATGGTTTTCTCTGGATATATGCCCAGGAGTTGGATTGCAGGATCGTATGGTCATTCTATTTTTAATTTTTTAAGGAACCTCCATACTGTTCTCCGTAGTGGTTGTACCCATTTACATTCCCACCAGCAGTGTAGGAGGGTTCCTTTTTCTCTACATCCTCTCCAGCATTAATTATTTGTAGACTTTTTGATGATGACCATTCCGATTGGTGTGAGGTGATACCTCATTGTGGTTTTGATTTGCATTTCTCTAATAATTAGCGATGTTAAACGTCTTTTCATGTGGCTTTTGGCCATCTGTGTGTCTTCTTTGGAGAAATGTCTGTTTCTCTTTTGCCCATTTTTTGATTTGCTTGTTTGTTTTTTTTGATACTGAGCTATATGGGCTATTTGTATATTTTGGAGACTAATCCCTTGTCGGTTGCATCGTTTACTAATATTTTCTCCCATTCTGTGGGTTGTCTTCTCGTTCTGTTTATGGTTTCCTTTCTGTGCAAAAGCTTTTAAGTTTAATGAGGTCCCTTTCCTAGGTTTTTTTGAGGAAAGAGCATAAAAGCTCTTTGTTTTTTGTTTTTTCATTCTGTAGGAATCAGTAGTGACCATTCTGTATCTACTTTTTATGTCCTCAGCATGGGGATGAATCTCTAAATCAGTAATATTTTCCTGAATGAATGGTCAATAGTATAGTACAAATAAAGACAAGACTGGTTTGTTTTCTTTTTTAAGACCAAAATGGCAATGTCTTTAAGACAGCATGTACATTGCTCTTTCATTTGCTAGTTTTAGCGTACTTTTCCTTGAATGTGCAAGAAATGAAAACAACCTAAAACTAATTTGTGTAAATGTCTTCCTAGTGCAGAGTTATTATATATAGATAGCATAAAAGATGATATAGTAGGATAAGGACATCAAGTTTAAATCATTATTCTAAAAATCTATTATTAAAATTTTTCAGGAAAATAGAACTTTGAAGAAAAGGCATTTCCTTAAAAATTTTCCCTATCTTCGATTATCAGTACCTGTAATTGGTACTTAATGGAGATAAGAATATACATTCATCTAAAGCTTTATTTCTCTTTCCACAGACAACAAATGAAGTTGTTTTGGCTGTGGAATTCCATCCAACAGATGCAAATACCATAATAACCTGTGGTAAATCTCACATTTTTTTCTGGACCTGGAGTGGCAATTCACTAACAAGAAAACAGGGAGTTTTTGGGGTAAGGACCAGAATGTTATAACTTCATTATAAAACTTTAATTTTTTAATTGTTGAGTAAGCATAAAGTCATCATGCCAAAGGGAAAACTGAAAATTCTCATTATTTCATTGTAGAAATATGAAAAACCAAAATTTGTGCAGTGTTTGACATTCTTGGGGAATGGAGATGTTCTTACTGGAGACTCAGGTGGAGTCATACTTATATGGAGCAAAACTACTGTAGAACCCACACCTGGGAAAGGGCCTAAAGGTACAGTATTCTCATATTGAAGTCATTCCTTTCAGTTTGCGCATATTGCTATTGCAGTCCCATCTCTTACCCCGACCAGGAGAGAGAGAGCTGCAGGGAGACAGTATGAGAGTCACCAACATACATTTTGTTTTTAAGGTTCTTCATGATAGTCTTTTGTTAAATTAAATTATTTACTCATTTATTAAGCATATGTAACCTACATTTTACTACACTGTACCTTTCCTTCCAGGAGGTTAATACAAAATAATTAGAGATGATACAGATACATGTTAATTTAAACACCGTAAAGATTAAGAGAGAAGTCATCCCAATCTTCAGTATTTTGTGAAGCCTTCACAGAAGAAATGATATTTCTGTTAAGCCATAATGAATGTGCAACACTACAAAAGACAATGGAACTTTGATCCCAGTTAGGGATCAGTGTAAGTTCAGGGAGGAAGATGGTTATGAATGTGAAGCATCCAGGATAGTGTGAATAAACTTGTCATGTGTTAACAAAAACAAGAGGTAGCCAGCATGAAGGAAATACAATTTTAAAAAATAGTGAATTGTAGTTCCTCTTATCAATTTAAACTAGTATATACTAAGCCGATGAAAATTCAAATAGGGATTAAAGATACAGATTTTCTGAGTTATCCACAAGAATCCTTAAAACTGGTTGAGTTGACCATGGAAGAGAGAAGAGCTGTGAGGCCAAGGATCCTTAGTCCCACAGTTAGATGACCAGAAAAGAGCCTACAGGGGTTACAGAAGTGAGATTTAAAAAAAAAAGTTAGCAAGATAGAACTTTTTATTTAGTACCTGAACAAGGAAGCAGAGAATTCCCAAGAGTTTCAGTGCTGTAGGGAGATCAAGAAGAATAAGAACCAAGGAAAGACCAAAGGAGCTTGCAATTAATTTCAATAGAACATTAAGGCCGTAGAACAGCTAAGTATAGAATAGCCAGTTTTAAAATGGAGAATTTTGGGCTTCCCTGGTGGTGCAGTGGTTAAGAATCAGCCTACCAATGCAGGGGACACGGGTTCGAGCCCTGGTCCGGGAAGATCCCACATGCCGTGGAGCAACTAAGCCCGTGTGCCACAACTACTGAGCCTGCGCTCTAGAGCCCACAAGCCACAACTACTGAAGCCTGCACACCTAGAGCCTGTGCTCCGCAACAAGAGAAGCTACCGCAATGAGAAGCCCGCGCACCACAACGAAGAGTAGCCCCCGCTCACCACAGCTAGAGAAAGCCCGTGCGCAGCAACAAAGACACAACGCAGCCAAAAATAAATAAATAAATGTATTAAAAATTATAATAATAAAATGGAGAATTTTGAGAATCCCAGTTGAAAATGGAATGGAAGGCAAAGTTACTAGAATCAATCAGTAGTCTTTTTAAGGTTGCCTGACACCTGAGAGTAAATTGGGTATTGTGGTGGAAAAAAGACTAAAAATCTTAGAGAGAGAGATGAGAATAACTGGTTTGGGCGTAAGAAGAAAGATTTTATCCTTGAAAAAGAGTAATAATCTACATTCTATCCCGAGATCTTATGTGGCTAAATGGTGGAGGTCATGCAGGATGACATTGCTCTCAGTAAAAGTGGCTCCCTGTTAAAAACTTGAAGTTTTTATTGTTAATGGATAATATAAGAGTAGTAATGTAGTAAAATATCACATAATCAGACTCCATTACTTCAGAATTCTACTTGGTGGAATTGGAATCCAGCTGAAACCTTTGACTTGCCTGTGGAAATTGGATTTATTATAATAAATGAATACTAAAACCAAAGACCTACAAATTTAGAGGTATCATTTCCTAAATAATTAGTGATTAAAATTATCCATATCAACTCACAAAAGGATGGTTCCAAGGACCTTTTCTTAACAGCTGTTGGTTAACATAGTTATCTGTAATATAGAAAGATAGTCCCAATTACTACATTGTGGTATGTTTCCTCCCTTTCTCTTCTCCTTTTCCCAACATAGCAACAGACTGTAGGTTTTACTGTCTCCTGGGCTGGGTCTGGAGATACAATATGTGTAATAACAGTGTGTATGGCCATATGGTAAAATGGGAGAGGAGAGATAAAAAGAATAACTCATAGTTAGTCCCTTTCTTCTTTTTCTTTTTCTCACTACAGCTCCTCTTCCCAGCCCCAGTAGTGGGCCTTGGAATTCATTCAGCTTTACCTCAAATTGGTTTTCCTCAAAAACACAGATATATTTTATCCTCAAGTCCCATTTGCACCCAAATATACAGGTCCACTTTGATCTTTTCTATGGTAGATGAAAAAATTAGAGGAAAAACATTGAAAATAGTCTTTTTTCATATACACACTACTATATATAAAATAGATAATCAACAAGGAACTGCTATATTGCACATGGAACTCTACTCAATATTCTGTAATAACCTATGTGGGAAAAGAATCTGAAAAAGAATGTCACTGAATCACTTTACTGTACACCTGAAAGTAACACAACATTGTAAATCAACTATACTCCAATAAAAAATAAAAATTAAATTAAAAAAATAGCCTTTTTTCAATCTCATTTTTCCTTTCTGTTTAAGGACAATAAAACTGAAAAAATATCCAGAGAACCATATACTTCCTTCAAAGTAGAAGGTTATGAGAGGAGAATTACAGACTTTGTTCTAAAATCAGTAGGCTGGGAGCAGAGAGAGATTCTTTTTTTTTTTTTTTTTTTTTTTTTTTTTGCGGTACGCGGGCCTCTCACTGCTGTGGCCTCTCCCGTTGCGGAGCACAGGCTCCGGACGCGCAGGCTCAGTGGCCATGGCTCACGGGCCCAGCCGCTCCGCGGCATGTGGGATCTTCCCGAACCGGGGCACGAACCCGCGTCCCCTGCATCGGCAGGCAGACTCTCAACCACTGCGCCACCAGGGAAGCCCAGAGAGAGATTCTTTATTAGCGTAGCAGGTGGTAGCAGTAGAAAGAAAACTAGCTGTGCCGGTCGGTTTCTGAGCTCCACAAAAAGAAAAAGGAGGTGACAGGGAACCAACCTGAGGTTCCTGAGACATTTCCCCTGGGGATTTTTTTATATCTGTGACATCACTTTATTCCACTTCACACCCCTTTTCCATGCATAAAAACTAAGAACTGAAGACATTTGTTTGTTAATTAGCCCAGAGTCTGCAGAGCTAGCAGTTGAAATGGGTTCTCTGATTTCAGTTTGATGATCTTCCAAGTATTTCACTGTCATCCTTAGTGTGAGCAAGTGGCCATATGTGCAGTTGGAGGCATCACAGTGGATGGACACCAAATTCCCTCCAGTACTGACACCTGGCCTGAGCACTGTAGCCAGTGTAAAGTTGATCACCAGTTTATGATAAAAGAAGATAACTCAGGGACAGTCAGATGGAAAAAATGCACAGGGCAAGGCCTGGGAAAAGGGCCCGCCAAGAGCCTACATGCCCTCCCCAAGCGCACCACTCTCCCAGAATCCGCCTGTGTTCACCAACCCAGAAGCTCCTGGTTGAGGATTCTTAAGAAAAAAGAAAGAAGAGTATTATCAGTTGCCCTCCCCACTTACCTCTCTTTTCTTTTTCCTAGGCACATTTTTTTCAGTATCAGAAATGCCAGGAACAGTATTATATTATCAAAACAGTGACTTAAATTGTTGACATATTATCCTACCACTCTGAGCAGAGTTTGGGTATAAATGCACCCTTCATTAGCCTTAATGTGGGAGGTGAGAGGCAGGGAAAGGTTCAGAAGTTGTTTTTATTTTGGTTTTCATCTGAAAAACGTGTGGCTTAGCCTTTGTGCAGAGAAAATCTGCATATGCACGAACAGAAAACAGAAAATCGAATCTTGTAAACTGCTGGGCACATGAAATTTGCTACATGATTGACCCTATTTTGGGCAAACTTGCTGAGAATTTTGTTTCTTCCTTTATATTGGGGGTTTTGAGGTATGTAAATATGGCTGGAAAGGATTTGGTGAGTTTAGTGAGATAAATGTGTAAGCCAAGATCACAACAGATGTTCATAGTTTCCATTTTTAAATTCTTGCCCAAAATTTCAGTAGATTAATCCAGTTTGCGTATTCCCTGATATGATATTTCTATACCCATGGCAGTCTTTATCAACCAAAATTTGACTATACTGTGATATTGCATCTGAAAAAGGGACTTCGGGGGGTTGCAGAAGTATAATTTCACAGCTAATCCTTTTATTCTAGTAAATAGGAGACAAACCAAAACTGTGTTTTATGCCTCATAAGGAGCTCTCCCGCTTCCAAACCATTTTTTCCTTACCTTAAGTGTAATTTAACAGGAATCTTCAAAGTAATTAGTATTTTCTGTTCTCTTTTTTTCCAGTTTTATAACATTTTTAATGTATAACCTTGTCTAGCTCAAGGTGTACAACATAATGACTTGATATTTGTTTATATTGCAAAATGATTACCAAAATAAGTTTAGTTAACATCCATCACCTCACAGTTAGTTTTTTTTTCTTGTGATGAGAACGTTTAAGATCTGCTCCCTTAACAACTTTCAAGTATACATTGCAGTATTGTAAACAGTAGTCACCATCTTTGCGTTAAATTTCTAAGTTTGTACCTTTTGACTACCTTCACCTATTTCTTCTACCCACCTCCCCTGCCTCTGACAACCACCAGTCTATTCTGTTTCTGTGAGTTTATTTTTTTTAGATGCTACATATAAGTTAGATCGTATGTTGATAGCATTTGTCTTTCTCTCTCTGACTTTTTGCACTTAGCATAATGTCTTCATAGTCTATTCATGTTGCATATGGCAGGATTTCCTTCTTTTTTATTGCATTGTATATATATACCACATTTCCTTTATCCATTCATTCATCTATGGACACTTAGGTTGTTTCAGTATTTTCTGTTTCTTATGTGGGTATAAGGTATTTGTTATTTCCTACATACAGGAAATGGTTCAGAATTTTTCTTATATGAAATAATTCATAATTTTTTAAGTGGGGGAGGGGGAGTTGAGAGTATCAACACCACCATTAAAATGTTCATTATTCTGAAATCTTTGCCAAGTTTCTTTAAGAAACTAAGAAACACTACCATTTTACCTGATCTCCAAATAATCAACATGGACCCATTTGCACGTTGCTAAGAATATAACATAAATTTCAAAGTCTCCCTGATATTTGATTCTGTAGTTAAACAGGCACAGAAAGCCTTTCCTCCAAAGGATCTTTATTTGGCAGTCAAGGTAAACTTGGTTTTTATGGAAGCTTGTTTCTGCTAGAGTTGAAAAGAAAGGGGATTTGCAAGTAAGCTTGGATGGACTTGGCCATGATTGTGCCTGGAGGTACAATAGGTTTTTAATACAAGGATAATTATTTTTATTGGCAGGTATTTCAGACATTATTTGGCTTAAATTAAAGTGTCAGAAATATAGACCCATGAGAAGGAAATCTTGGATTATAAATTATTTTGTGGGTAAATACTATCTAAAGCAAGCTTTGGTAACTTGTTTAAATTTAAAGCACAGACATATTTTTAGCTAAATTAATATAGGTCCTCCTCAGGAAATAACTATCCTGGGGTGGTAGGATGTAGAAAGTGGGTATCTCACCATGTTGATTACTTATATAGGGTATTTTTATTCTTGATGAAGCATTTGTTCTTCAGTTTTTCTATTTTCTAAGATTCCATCTTTCTAGGAAGATCTTAAGTGTTTAACGAGGTATTTGTCATGTTTAGAAGTAGGGAAAACTGAATTAAAAATAGAGAAACTGTATTTCACTTTCTTGCATTCTGATAGAGAGCTATGAAATGCCACACCTCTGCGTTTTGTAATTTCTTACATGGTACCGTGGTACTTTCAGATTACTCTTGTTAATTTGACCATGCGTGAGAAAAATAAGCCCTTTGCCCCCACTTTTT
This sequence comes from Mesoplodon densirostris, assembly GCF_025265405.1. Lineage (NCBI taxonomy): Eukaryota > Metazoa > Chordata > Mammalia > Artiodactyla > Ziphiidae > Mesoplodon > Mesoplodon densirostris. The sequence goes on from NC_082674.1 coordinate 34,632,416, forward strand.
TCCCCACTTTTAAATACCCAAGTAAAGCCAGCAATACTCTCAGAAAATTCACATCTCTCAGATGTTCTTTCTCTCTTGGTCACATCAGAGCTATAATAGATAATTGGCTGGCTGTCCTGCTGGGCACAGTTGTGTTGTTCAATGTTTAAAGTATTTTTAGGTGATGAATGTTGATGTGAGCCGAGGCAGTTGACCTGAATAGCAAGTTTGTTGGAGTTCTGCTCCTAGCTTTGCTGAATCAGGCAAGCCCTACTGCAGAGTAGGCAAGCCCGTTCCTTTCTCCCTGCCAAATATACCTATCTATTAAATATTCGTACCACTAGCAGCCTCACGCTGAGTAATTTTGAGAGTCAGCTGTAGCATAATTTTTTTTAGGATACCGAAACTCTACAAATTTTAATTTTAACAATGTAATGGCAGCTCAAATAGATGAGTAAAAATGAACAATCTCAATAACAGCTTTACTGAGATATACTTCACATACCATAAAATTCACCCTTCTAAAATGTACAGTTCAGTGATTTTTAATATATTCACAGAGTTGTGCAGTCATCACCACTAACTTCAGAATATTTTCATCGTCCCAAAAAGAAACACTGTGCCCATTAGGAGTCACTTCCCATTCCTTTTTCTCCTCAGTCCCTAGCAACCGTTTGTCGCTTTTGGTCTCTGTGGATTTGCCTGTGTGGGACAGTTCATATAAATGGAATCATGGAATATGTGGTCTTTTGTGACCAACTTCTTTCAGTCGAACCTTAATGTTTTCAAGGTTCATCCATGTTATAACATGTATTAGTACCTCATTGCTTTTTGTGGCTGAATAATACCACATTTTGTTTATCCATTTAAAGTTGATGAACAATTTTATTAGAAAATGAACAATTTTTTTGCACGTTTTTGAGGTATAATTGACATATAACATTGTGTAAGGTAAGGTATACAACAAAATGATTTGATATATATTTTTAAATTTTTTTTTAAATTCACTTTTTAATACATTTATTTTTTTTAATTTAGTTTTGGCTGTGTTGGGTCTTCGTTGCAGTGTGTGGGCTTCTCATTGCGGTGGCTTCTCTTGTTGCGGAGCACGGGCTCTAGGCACACGGGCTTCAGTAGTTGTGGCACGTGGGCTCAGTAGTTTTGGCTCACAGGCTCTAGAGCGCAGGCTCAGTAGTTGTGGCGCTCGGGCTTAGTTGCTCTGCAGCATGTGGGATCTTCCCAGACCAGGGATCAAACCTGTGTCCCCTGCACTGGCAGGCGGATTCTTAACCACTGTGCCACCAGGGAAGTCCCCAATATATGTATGTATTTTAAAATGATTGCCACAATAAGTTTAGTTAACACCCATCACCTCATATAGTAGAGGTTTTTCTCTTGTTCTGAGAACTTTTACGATGCACTACCTAAGCAACGTTTTTCAAATGTACAGTACAGTATTGTTAACTATAGTCACCGTGCTGTGCATTAAATTCCCAAAACTTATTTATCTTATAACTGGAAATTTGTACCTTAAACCACCTTCACCCATTTCCCCACTGAACTTTTTTTTTTTAATTAATTAATTAATTAATTTTTGGCTGCGTTGGGTCTTCGTTGCTGCGCACAGGCTTTCTCTAGTTGCCGCGAGTTGGGGCTACTCTTCGTTGCGATGAGTGGGCTTCTCACTGCAGTGGCTTCTCTTGTTGTGGAGCATGGGCTCTAGGTGCGCAGGCTCAGTAGTTGTGGCACACGGGCTTAGTTGCTCCACGTCATGTGGGATCTTCCCGGGCCAGGGATCGAACCTTTGTCCCCTGCATTGGCAAGCAGATTCTTATCCACTGCACCACCGGGGAAGCCCCCCACTGGACAATTTTTAAACTTGTAATTTTTTTCATTTCCAAGGGATCTAAGGTGTATTTATTAACTGACTTGGTCATACTTAAACCAGGTTCTATCTTGCCATTTTGAACCTGGTAACTAATTCTGCAAGCTGTCATCTTCTAAAAAGCTTTTCTCTTACTCTAACAGCTTCACTAGCTGAATGAAGAGTTTCTCTGAGTAAGGCATCATGAAATCTTATGTTCACCTTTAAGGAAGAGGCTCTGATTATATTTCGTACCTGCCTTGTCCCTTCCTGGGTACTTGTGAAGTGCTGAGAGCATACAAGAAAACTGGGCTGTCATTCAGCTATCACACTGGTGTGGCTGGATCAGTTTTTAAAATACTTTTCTGGTTGGTCAAAAGCCACTGCTGCAAGCTGCCAGTGCCTCTTCTGCCCCACACTTTCCCCAGTATCTCAGCAAATAAAAGGGGTTATTATCCCTGACAGAGCAGAAGTCCTCCAGTTCAGCAGTGGTTAAATGTTAAATATTATGACTGTTGCCTCGAGAGGAAATGAAGGCTTTTTCTGCAAACGTAAAAGAACATTGAGTAAAGAGACTTGAGTCCTAGTCACAGCTTTGTCACTAGCTAACTGTGTGGTATTGGCTAAGCCAATTCTGTACCTATGTCCTTAGTTCTGAAATCAGAAGAGTAATAATACCTACCCTAACTACCATGTAAGATGATGATAAAAGGTAGTAAAGTTCTGAGGCTAATATACCCTCTGTTTTCTGTGGAATTATCACTGCTTTAGCCTACCTTTTTGTAAGAATGTATTTTGAAATATTTTCAGAGTAACTGATTATTGACATAAATGCAAAAGATTGTATTAAAGCTTTACTACCTGCCTTGCAGAAGACTTGCTGAAAATAGGTTTTTGATTGTTGAGTCATTCAGCAATCACTCTACAGTTCTGCTAAAGTTTTCTTCCAAAAAGACTAAAATCTGATGGAAAATGTTATCACTCATGTTTTTATTTTACTCCTCATCATATTAGGTGTTTATCAGATCAGCAAACAAATCAAAGCTCATGATGGCAGTGTGTTCACACTTTGTCAGATGAGAAATGGTATGTTATTAACTGGAGGCGGGAAAGACAGAAAAATAATTCTGTGGGATCATGATCTGAATCCTGAAAGAGAAATAGAGGTAAGGATGAAAACGGAACATAAAAATTTTTAAATATTAAACCCTCTAAATTCATGTCTTTTGTCCCACATTGAGATAACTTACACTTTTCTGGGAAATTTGGTGCACATTCTTGTCATTTCATTCCCTCAAAATAAACAAAAACAAAAAAGGACTATTCACTAAACAAAATAGTTTGAAAGAATAAGAAAAATCAGAATAATTAACTTGCTTATTTATTTCTGAGATTATTTTTTTAGTGACCCAAAAATATAACCATATAAACTTAAAATTTAACAGACGTTCGTTGAAAACTATATCTTACTCCAAGGTATACAAAATGACTAGCTTAATTTTAAAACTTGAAAATAATAACAATGGGCTTAATGATAATTGCTATTTATCTATGTATGTGTCTGCTTCATTGCATGAACCAAGTGTATCCATAAAACCTGACAGGTATTATGTGCTCAGTGAAAGTTTGTTAATTGAACTGAGATCTCAGGAAGTGAAATGGGTTAGAATAGTATTTTAGTCAGTGATTGCCAGAGCAAAGGCAGTTCACTCAGTTTAATATTGCTTCTGTTTGTTGATGACTTAAATTTTGAATTTATGCTCAGTCTTTTCTACTCATAACATGCTTTGTAGACAAAATCTTGTCTATAAAAGAGGATTCTGATAGTACTGCTCTTGGGTTTCATTTCCAAGAAGATATATCCCCATATTATAGATAAAGAAGTTTGTCTCAGGCTAAATGACTTACCCAAAATAATATAACCAGTAAGTAACAAAACCAGATCACAGTCTTCATGTGATCTATCAGAACTTATTCCTTTATCACCTACTTCTAATCCTTAACTCTTGAAAGCATATAAAAATATGAATGTAAAATTGAACCAAAGAATGTTGTTAATGCACTATAACTTCTGTGTAATAAAATGTAATTGTCTGAACAAATAATTTATTAGTATAAGATTACCTTATTACTTTCAAATTTGAAACTGTCATTTATTACCACATAATTGCATACAGCTATAACTACGGTCTTCAGGTGGTAATTAATGCATGTTAATATGTATATGGTGACTTTACAAATTTTTTTTAGGTTCCTGATCAGTATGGAACAATCAGAGCTGTAGCAGAAGGAAAGGCAGATCAATTTTTGGTAGGCACATCACGAAACTTTATTTTACGAGGAACGTTTAATGATGGCTTCCAAATAGAAGTACAGGTAAGCTGTATGATTGTAACCATTAACTGAGTATTTTTGATGATACCCTTTGTTTCTTATAACAATGGGTGTATTTCATTTTCAGGGTCATACTGATGAGCTTTGGGGTCTTGCCACACATCCCTTCAAAGATTTGCTCTTGACATGTGCTCAGGACAGACAGGTGTGCATGTGGAACTCGGTGGAACACAGGCTGGAATGGACCAGGCTCGTAGATGTGAGTAAAGCAGAATGTGATTATAATCTCCCCACAGAATCTCCCTAAAATGGCAGATGGTAGCAGCAAAGCAAATAGGACTCAGCGTTGGTTAAAACCCAAGTGTATTTCTACAGCTCAGTAAAGGGGAAGGGGTGGAGGGAGCGTGTTTAGGCACGAAGTACGTGAACCCACTGCACAGCAGCAAATGAACAGGACAGAAGCTCAGGTTTTGTGTCAGGTTCAGTGGTAAAAACAAAAAAGATTTCACATCTTTATGGCGTATTAATTGTTATGGATATGTTGGGGTCTCTGGTGGTGGTGCAGTTGGGTTCAGTAAGTACTGCCCACTAACAGATTCTGCTCTCTTCTTTTTGAGTTGGTCTCTTACTGTGTTTTCTCCCTACCCCACCCAGATACCCACCTTCTCTAGCCTAAAAGGTGTAACCATGTTCTTTGCAGACTCTAAAGAACTGTACAAATGTTTGTTATCCTTACTGTTGTTCCACTGCCCAGCCACAAGCTGGTGGTCCTTCCCCCTCACCACTCTGCCAGCATGTCCCCTTCCTGCTCTGAAATCCTTTTTCCTCTTATGTCCGTGTGGTATTACCATTGGCTGCAGTAAAGTTGATTGAGATTCCATGTTTATGTGAAACAAGTTATTTTCATATATGTTTTGCCACTGTTCCCATAGATCTAGGGAGACTTTCTCATGTACTCCCCAACAGTTGTCTGTCTCTCTTCTAGGAACCAGGACACTGTGCAGATTTTCATCCAAGTGGCACAGTGGTGGCCATAGGAACGCACTCAGGCAGGTAGGGTCTTTAAGGGAAATGTGAGCTGAGTAATCTGAGTGGTGGGATGTTTAACCATTATTCAGGAATGTTCTCTATCTGATCTGGAAAATTAATCTTTTAAGTGGCACAGTTTTATGCTTTTTGTTCTTTTCTGTTATGTATACTCATTTAATCATTCAGTAATTATTTGAACACCTACCATTTGTTAGACACTATTGTGGGTGTTCAGGCTACATCAGAGTGCAAAGCAAAAATCCCTGCCCTTGTGGAGCCCACATTTTAGTGTGTGTCAGGGGTGGAGGCCGAATGAAAAACAAGCATTATAACTAATTAAGTTAGCAAATGAAGAGCTATGGTGGGGGAGGGTTGAGCATAGCAAGAGGGAACTGGAAGGGGTGCAGTTGCAAAACGATAGATAGGGAGGTCAGAATAGTCTTCATTAAGGAAGGTGACAGTTCAGCAGACTTGACCTCCTTTGTGAAATTTTCTGTGGTTTCGAAAATTTCTCTCCTCGTTGTCTTTTAGGGAAGGAAATTGAACCTGAAATAACCCAGTTGAGCTTTTGTTTGTGCTATAGCTTTTTTCTTTTTTAAATGCTACACAGGTAGATAATAAAGGTATGTTTCCTGAAATCGTTATTAATTACTTATCTTTGCAGACATTGTATAGTACCTTTCCAAGGTTATTAGGTAATATATATTTATCTGTATTTTTTAATTGAGTCCTTTTTATTGCCTCTGCTGGTAAGTAGCCCTCATTACAAATAACTTAATTTCTTTTTTAAAGAGGCAGAGGAAAAAGATAAAATCAATTTCCAAAAGTTAAACCCATAGAAAATATGGAATGCTGATTTCTAATAAGGTGAAAATATTGTGAACACACTTATATAAATATTTTTATTTATGTAACAAATATTTCAAATCAGCCAGTTTATTTAATTCTAACTAAATTTAACAATGTAGAGTTTTTTGGTAGCAAGTTTTCCCCTTTGGCTGTTGGATACAAATTAATACCTCTAGAAAGTCAAAACATATTCAAAATCCTCCTCATATATAGTGCTCAGAATCATGGAAAAACAGATCTTTAAGGTGAAGATAAACTTTGAAATGTGGACATGTAACTAGAGGTGCTATTTGAGTGGTTCTGAAATAGTGGAATTTTAGAATTAGGCTTCTTGGGAGAGTAATTGGTGATAACTTGCAAATATAGATGGTTTTACTATCTCAGATTTCCCCAAAATACATGTCAGTAATAGATTATTACTTAGACTTGGACTAAACAGGCATATGGCAGGTCAGATCTATTTTGGGGGCAGCTGAACAAATATCACAAATGCTAAAATCAATGAAATAGTAAGAATAAGAGCTACCATGTATTCAGTATCTGATGACAGACCTTGTACTAACTTCTTTTCATATAGTACTTTAAGTCTTCACAAGAATGCAACAAAATGTTCATTAATATCTCCTTTGCACAAACAGGAAACCAAGATCCATAGAGGTTCAATCACTTGTGATTGAGCTGGGATTTAACTCAGGTTCTATATAGTTCCAAAGCTTGTCTCTTTCCACTACTCCACCAGTACTCTTTGAGATGTGCTTATGGTGTTTGTAGCATTACTTAGAAATATTATAAGGAAAGTTTATCTTTGAAGGTTAAATCACTGGCTGACATAGTATTTTAAAAGCATTTACTGTGTATAAGAAGGAGTTAAACACCAAGTGGAGTAGTAAGGGCTAGAAGGACTTGAATCATTAAGACTCATCACTTCATTGGATGAATATACAATATATACATACACATAAATACAGTTTGCCCCAATTTGTAAGGAAAAAACTGATCTGATTAAATGCACTGAAGTTACTTTCTAACATTTAATGTTACTGTGAAGTCATCATTAACAAGCCTAACAGGAAAAGTCACTTAATTTAAGTGACTTAAGCTAAAGCTAAGCCAATTGTTTCCTCTTGGAGTTGTGAGTAGAAAACACCTTATGAATGAGAGTGATATGATAACTAAATAAAAAGTGGAAAAAAATCCTTTCTGGTGTGGAGTTGGGGATTATTTAAAATCTAGGGGAGATGTAGTTATCAGTGTTCATTTTATACTTAATTCCTGTCTTTGGTTTCACATCTGGTTAGTCTGTTGTTTCTTAGAGAACTTTCTCCTTTATTATTTTTTACATGGATCTGTGAATACGTGGCTGTACTGTCTAAAACAGAAAATTCTTCAATGTAGCCATTCAGATTATTATCACTGACCCTAAGCCTGAAAAAAGTCACACTTAGGGCAAGGATTTTTGTTGTTGTTGTTGTTAGTTTAATACAACATGTGTCCAAATTGTTTATGATCCAGAAAAGGTGACTAGCAAAATGTTTAAAGATGTCTTCATGTCCATATGTAGAAATCTTCTACTTCTTGTAGTCAAGAAGTAAGGGCTTCCCTGGTTGCACAGTGGTTAAGAATCTGCCTGCCAATGCAGGGGACATGGGTTCGAGCCCTGGTCTGAGAAGATCCCACATGCCGCAGAGCAGCTAAGCCCATGCGTCACAACTACTGAGCCTGTGCTCTATAGCCCATGAGCCACAACTACTGAGCCCACATGCCACAACTACTGAAGCCCGTGTGCCTAGAGCCCGTGCTCCGCAACAAGAGAAGCCACCACAATGAGAAGCCTGCGCACCGCAACGAAGAGTAGCCCCTGCTCGCTGCAACTAGAGAAAGCCTGTGTGCAGCAATGAAGACCCAATGCAGCCAAAAATAAACGAATAAATTAATTAATTTTTTAAAAAGAATTAAAAAGAAGTAAGCACAAGTATGAATAAATTATCACTGATTTAAAAAAATTATCATTTAAAAGAATGTTACTAATATTTCTAAGGGGAGAAAATTTAATGCATGGCCCTAAGTGGACATAGTACTTCCTTAACATTGCTAATCCTCATATAGGAAGGAGTTTTTTTTGTTTGTTTGTTTGTTTGGTTGGTTTTTTTTTTTTTTTTGCTGTATGCGGGCCTCTCACTGTTGTGGCCTCTCCCGTTGCGGAGCACAGGCTCCGGACGCGCAGGCCCAGCGGCCATGGCTCACGGGCCCAGCCGCTCCGCTGCAGGTAGGATCCTCCCGGACCTGGGCACGAACCCACGTCCCCTGCATCAGCAGGCTGACTCTCAACCACTGCGCCACCAGGGAAGCCCAGTAAGGAGTCTTTTTAACAGCTTTATTGAGATATCATTAATATATCACAAAATTCACCCATTTACAGTTATACAATTCAGTAGTTTTTAAGACGTTCACAGAGTTGTGCAACCTTCATCACAAGCTAATTTCAGAACACTGTCATTAACCCAAAAAGAATTCCTGTACCTGTTAGCAGTCACTCCTCATTGCGTCCACCCACTTCCAGCCCTGAGTCTGATCTACTTTCTGTTTCTATAGGTTTGCCTATTCTGGACATTTCATATAAATAGAATTATATAATATGTGGTCATTTGTGACTAGTTTCTTTCACTTAACATAATGTGGTTTTTTTTTGTTGTTTTTTTTTGCGGTACGTGGGCCTCTCACTGTTGTGGCCTCTCCCGTTGCGGAGCACAGGCTCCGGACACGCAGGCTCAGCGGCCATGGCTCACGGGCCTAGCCGCTCCGCGGCATGTGGGATCTTCCTGGACCGGGGCACGAACCCGCGTCCCCTGCATCGGCAGGCGGACTGTCAACCACTGCGTCACCAGGGAAGCCCAACATAATGTTTTGAAGGTTCATCCATGTTGTATAGCATGTGTCAGCATTTCATTCCCTTTGTCACCAAATATTCCATTGTGTGGGTATACCTCGAATAACCACTTGAGTTATAGTCATACATAAGTTTTTGTATGGACATATGTCTTCAGTTCTCTTGGGTATATACCAAGGAGTAGAGTTAACGATGTTTAACATTTTGAGGAGCTTCCAAATTGTTTTCCACAACAGCTACACCATTTTACAATTCTACCAGTAAAGTATGAGGGTTCCAATTTCTCCACATCGTCACCGACCCTTGTTATTGCCTGTGTTTTGATTATAGCCATCCTAGTGGCTGTGAAGCACTTTTTCATTGTGGTTTTGATTTGCATTTCTCTGATGGCTAATGCTGTTGAGTATCTTTTTTATGTATTTATTGGCCACTTGTGTAGCCTCTTTAGAGAAATGTCTATTCATATCCTGTGCTCATGTTTGAATTGATTTGTCTTTTTATTGTTGAGTTGTAAGAGCTCTTTATATATTCTGGATACAGTACCTCATCAGATAACATGATTTGCAAATATTTTCTCTGATTCCAAGGGTTGTCTTTTCACTTTCTTGATGGTAATATTTGTTGCACTGAAGTTTTAAATAAAAATTATATAATTTATATAAATTTACTATATAAAAATATAGTCCCATTTATCTATTCTTCCTCTGTCTTTTAGTCTTCAGGATTTACTCCTATGGTTTTTTCTAAGAATTTTATAGTTTTAGCTCTTACCTTTAAGTCTGTGATTCATTTTGAGTTCATCTTTGTATATGATGTGAACTAATCTTTGTATAGATATCCAACGTCATTCTTTTGCACATGGATATCCAGTTGTTACAACACTATTTCTTGAAAAGACTGCGTTGAATCGTATTGACACCCTTGTCAAAAATCAATTGACCATAAACATATAGGTTTCTATCTGGACTCTCAGTTATATTCCATTGATCTCTCTGTCCATCCTATGCCAGTACCACAGTCTTGATTATTATAGCTTTGCAGTACGTTTTGAAATCAGGAAATGTGAGTCCTCCAACTTTGTTCTTTTTCAAGGTGGTTTTAGCTATTCAGGATCCCTTGAATTCTACCTGAATTTTAAGATCAACGTGTCAATTTCTACAATGAAGCCAGCTGGCTTTTTTTTTTTTTTTCTTTTTGCGGTATGCGGGCCTCTTACTGTTGTGGCCTCTCCCGTTGCGGAGCACAGGCTCCGGATGCGCAGGCCCAGCGGCCATGGCTCACGGGCCCAGCCGCTCCGCGGCATATGGGATCCTCCCAGACCGGGGCACGAACCCGTATCCCCTGCATCGGCAGGCGGACTCTTAACCACTGCGCCACCAGGGAGGCCCCCAGCTGGCTTTTTGATAAGGATTGTTTTTTCTCTTTATAGATCAATTTGGGAATGTCACTGTTTTAACAGTTTAAGCCTTCCAGTTTATGAAGAGGAGATGTTTTACGTTTATTTAGGTCTTCAGTTTTTTTCAAAGATATTTTTAGGGTACAAATTTGCACATTTGTTAAATTACACCTAAGTATTTCAATTTTTTGATGCCATTTTAAATGAAATTGCTTTCTCATTTTCATTTTCAGAATATTCATTGCTGGTATATGTAAATGCAACTACCTTTTATATATTGATCTTTTATCTTGCACCTTTGCTGACCTATTTTCTTAGTAATAGTTTTTTTAGTGGATTCCTCAGGATTTTCTGCATACAAGATCATGTAATCTGCAAATATAGTTTTCTTCCTTTCCAGTCTGAATTGTTTTTTCTTTTTCTTGCCTAATTGTCCTGACTAGAACAATATAATATAGTGTTCCAGTATAATATTGAATAGAAATGCCAAGAGTGGTCATCCTGATCTTGTTCTCTATTTTAGAGGGAAAGCATTCAGCCTTTCACCCTTAAGTATAATGTTAGTTGTGGGTTTTTCATAGATGCCCTTTATCCTATTGACGAATTTTCTTTCTGTTGTTGAGAATTTTTAATCATGAAAGAGTGTTGGGTTTTTCAGCTGCCTTTTCCAGTCTATTGAAATAACTGGTTTTTGTCCTTTATTAATATGGAGTATTACATTAATTGATTTTCAAATGTCTAATCAACCTTGTGTTCCAGACATAAATCCTAACTGGTCATGGCATATAATTCTTTTTATATATTACTGGATTCAGTGTGTTAGTATTTTGTTGAATTTTTTTTTCATCTATATTGTTGAGGTACATTGGTCTGTAGTTTTCTTGTGATGTCTTTGGTTTTGCCAGGGTAATACTGGCACTTCAATAAGGCTTTACATAAGACCTGATATCTCCTAAACCGAAATGAAGCCTTAAAGCATACAAATGGATAAAAATTAGTATATACTGGTAATTGTTAATCATTAGTTATCGAAATTTTAGATTTGTTGAACCACTGACTATATAAGCCATTTAATTAATACATTGCACTTAGGCATACCACACATTTTCAAATATAACATTCTCCCATTTTTTAAAATGTGTGTTTCTTGATGGAATTTAAAGTTCTTCATGAAGCTCACAATACGTGTGAACCTGAACAGTTATGAATTTGAAAGTTTATAATCTCTGAATTATTGGTAAAATGCATTCTGCTTGATTTTTCTAAGACCCCAATTAATCATCCTTTCCCTTTTTTAAAATAAATATTTATGTATATACCTTTTAATTAATTTATTTTTTTGGCTGCATTGGGTCTTTGTTGCTGCACATGGGCTTTCTCTAGTTGCGGCGAGCGGGGGCTACTCTTCATTGCAGTGCGCGGGCTTCTCATTGCTTTGGCTTCTCTTACTGTGGAGCATGGGCTTCAGTAGCTGTGGCATGTGGGCTCTAGAGCGCAGGCTCAGTAGTTGTGGTGCACGGGCTTAATTGCCCCGTGGCATGTGGGATCTTCCCGGACCAGGGATCAAACCTGTGTCCCCTGCATTGGCAGGCAGATTCTCAACCACTGTGCCACCAGGGAAGTCCCTCCCTTCCTTTTTTTTGAAACTAGTTTCTCAAAAGTGGCTTAATCTTTATACCACTTGCAGGCCTTAGAGAAACCACAAATATATTTGCCATCCCATCAGGATGTCAGGTGTCAGCTCAGACAAAATTCCCCAAAGCAGTTTGCACAGAACTTTACTCTTTTCCTGGTTGGACCCATTTCTATTTCTAAACCACCATACACTATTTAAGAAAGGAGTTTTTGCCATATTCATTTTATAGGCTGGTAAATGGAGGTGAGGCACCCAGAGTTAGGGAAATCTATAGACTTGAAATGATGGTAGGGAGAATAAAAAGCAAAGATTAAAGTTCAAATTGTTTCGAAGAAAGAAATCCGTGGACTTGAGTCAGTATATAAAACATCCTATATATTACCATATTGGAATGGAAAGGGCAGAGGGCAGACTGAGAGAGGTGACTTCAAGAGAGACCCCAAAGTTTCTGATCTATAGTGACAGCTTTGACAAGGAAGAGCAAGCTGGGAAAATGCGCCTGGTGAGCAGAAAGGTAAACAATTTGATTTAGTTTTCGATGTCGAGTCACAGAACGTTAGACCTGGAGAGACTTAAGTGATCCAGCTCCACTCATCATTTTCTTTGAATTTTTAATACAATTTTTAAAGGTTAGTTTTGATGATGACTTGTAACCTTGGCAAACCAGCAATGTAGCTGAAGTACTGTTATCACATTCTACTGTTGACTAGAAAGGTTCTGAGTGTAAGAAATGCTCCTTTAGCTCAAAAGGGAGATGTCAAAGACATATTAGCACTAGCTGAGACTTTATTCTTAGACATAATTAAAAGAGAAAACTTCTAATTGGAAAAGAATCGCTTGTTTCCCTCTGTAATTGATGTTGCTGAACTTGGCCCATCGGTACTTCTGAGCTCATTTCCCAGGGTGTACAGTGTCTTTGAACTCTATCAGCATGAATCTCCCTGAGTTCTGCCTTATTATAATTCCAGTTCGGAGTCACTCTGTGCTCCTACAAGTTGTAAAGCACTAGATGCAGTGAGTGGCACAAAGAAATACTATATAAGACATGGTCCCTACCCCAAGTAGCTTATAACCTAATTAGATACTACATAAAAAGATATAAAGCATGTCATATCAGTAGTTTAGTATTACTTGCATAAACAGGCAGTAATGCTTGAAGATCAACAGAGAAATTACTGTGAGCCTTAGTGGTCAGAGAACACTTCACAGAGGGGGTGGGATTGGTCCTGCCTTGACGGAGTTCTGAGATTTTGAAGAGGCAGGGAAGTTAGGAGCTTATACCAAGCAGGAGGAATGGATTGAGCAAACACAAGAAACTATGAGCTAACTGGACTAGAACGTTCCTAAAGGCCTCTTGATTGCTAAACAGTGGAATCCAAACTTGTTTAGCCTGGCCTTTAAAGCCCATTAAAAATCTTTCCCCTCTCCATTCCAACGAGAATGGTTAAGTCGTTGTCCTTCAGATACACCTCAGCCCTTTTCGTAGTCTCTTACCTATCCCTCTCCACCTGTTTATGTCCCACCTCTCCTTGCCACATTTGATGTGATGAAATCCAAGACCACCCACATCCTCAGTAATTACTCCTTGCTCTGAAACCATTTCATAATCCTTAACTTGTGTCATTCATTTTACTTTAAACTATTTACCACTTTATGAACTCACTCTGTCTCCCCGGTTGGGTTATAGACGCCAGTTCTGCCTCTTTTGCTGACTTCTTTCTTCTCTAGATCCTGAATGTTAGTGTAGCTCAGGCAGAGAGAGCCCTTTCCATGGGATCACACCCTTCCCTGGAGTGACGTAGTGAAAAGCACAAGGGCTAGAAGCTCTGTCCTGGCTCTGCCACTAACTAGTTGGTTGATGACTGGCCAAGTGTTTTGACATCATGGAATTTCAGTGTTCTTATTTGTAAAATAAGAGAGTTGAATTGGGCTTGAATTGGGCTTTTCTTTCCCCTGATTTTGACTTTATGTTTTTCCGATTATAAAAGTCACATTCCTATTCTTATAAGGAGAAGCTTCATAAAAGCAGTTGGGAAAAAGTTACAAACCTGCCACCCAGAGGATACACTTTATATTATGATGAATATTTTTTAACTCATATTATGAACACATATATATTCATTTAGGGACTGTAAAGTATGATACTTTCCAGCTCTGAAATCTTATGATTCTCTTTCTGCCACTAAAGAAATCAGTAAGTGTCTTTTTTAAAAAGTCATCTAGTTAATGGTGGTACTGTGTGTGGGTACTTGACTCACAAGTCAGATTAGTTTAAATATATGGCAGAAGATTTCCCATCTCTGATGCTGAGCAATGACATTTAGAAAGATTCTTTAAGTCCTTTAGGCCCTATAGAGCCCCATAATGATTGCAGATGACCTTAAAGCAGAAGCTTGGTTTCAATGTATATACTCTAGACTAGAATGAGAATGCAATTGAGCACAGTGAAAACTTAATATTTATTTCTAGAAAATTCCCTTTGCTAAAGGGTTTGTTATCCTCCATACTTCTGTTAAGGATAGAGGTCCTGAGCCAGAAAGTCTTTTCTGAAGGTAGAACGTAATTCATGTAGTGAAAAGGGTGGGAGCTTTAAAATTATTGCTGGGGATCCATATGGAAGTTGTATAATTTTAACAGCAAAGTTATTTAATTATTACTAAAAATTACTTGCCAAAAGTGGAAGAATTAATCTCTGATATGTAATTAAAGAAATAGAAGAAGTAGGTAGGGTTTTGTTGTTGGTTTTTTTTTTTTTCTTTCTTTTTTGAGAGCTGCCATCTCTAACCAGTAAATGACTCAGAGTTTCAGGTTTCTACATATACCAACAGACATTCTGGGTTTTTTCATTACTTTTTTTTTTTTTTTTGGCTGACTGTGCAGTGTGCAGGATCTTAGTTCCCCAACCAGGGATTGAGCCCGTGCCCCCTGCAGTGGAAGCACAGAGTCCTAACCACTGGACCTCCAGGGAATTCCCTTTTTTATTACTTTTAAAGGGAGTTTTCAAAGAGATAAAATTGTTTGCAGTTTCCCTAGGAAGATTAAACTGAACTGGAAATAGACAGTATCAGTTGAGGCTTCTCCAAAATAAAAATTGGTGATTTTAAATGCCTAAGAAAGTATAGTAAAGTTTCTATAAACTCATTAAAAACTTGAAACCTCATACTTACAGAGCGGTGCTGTGTCTCATTGTTCTTTAGGTATGTCTGTTCACTCCAAGTTGGAATATTTTGTTCCCTTACTCTGAAAAGGTGGTTCACTTGGCATCAGCTTTGGCATTTCTTGCCTCTAGGAGTTCCATGGTGGCAGCCATAAAAATTGATTAATGAATTACATTCTCAGAAGAAACCTATAATCTGTGGGTGCTGTCCAGTTGCAATAAGATATGTTCTTTATGCACCTTTTGAAGTGGAAATGATCAAACATTCAGCGCAGGGCTTCAAAGTGCCACTTTCCTGCTGATTGGCTTTTAATAAACTCAGGTATTCACAGATAGAAGCTATTTCTCTTACCCGAGTAAAAGACAGAATTTATGAATTAGGTTAGCTATGTAGAAGTTTCAAGCCATAACTCACAAATTACTAATTCATTCATGAACATGTTTAATTAGAAAGGGATTTCAGTGATAGGTAAAGAGTCGGGATCCTTTAGTTTTTTATCTTCTACCTTGAATATACGAAGGCATGTTAAGCAACATCACTATTCTTTTTTTTTTATTATTCTTTTAAGCCCTTTACTGTCTCCTAAAATTTCTCTTTTTTTAATTTATTAATTTATTTATTTATTTTTGGCTGTGTTGGGTCTTTGTTGCGGCGAGCGGGGGCTACTCTGCATTGCAGTGCACAGGCTTCTCATTGCAGTGGCTTCTCTTGTTGCGGAGCACGGGCTCTAGGTGCGCGGGCTTCAGTAGTTGTATCGTGCGGGCCATTAGTTGTGGCTCGTGGACTTAGTTGCTCCTCAGCTTGTGGGATCTTCCCAGACCAGGGCTCGAACCCACGTCCCCTGCGTCGGCAGGTGAATTCTTAACCACTGCGCCACCAGGGCAGCCCTAATACTACTTTTTATCTGAAGGGATAGTGGTCTCTGTCCAGATATTAGTTATAATGCTTCAAAATTAAAAGGAACTGTCATTACGATTGCTGTTACTGAATTTAGTGGTGGAATTTTTCCCATCTGAATAATTAGAAACACAACTTGCTGCTCTTTTGTGCCATCCAGTTCCATGAGATGACAGGGATTTTATTTTTCCGCTCCTGTTCCATTGTGGCCGCCCCAACCACTTCTTCCTACACACTGCACTGCTGCCACGTAATTCTTGCTAAACCTTTGCATTTATTTGTCAGGTTCGAGACTTATCTTCTATTTGTTCATTTGTACATTCTATAAATATTTATTTTAGAGCCTGATCTGAGCCAGGCAGTGCTCACCTCCAAACTGCTCCAACTAGCTGCGTGTGCTGTCCATAACCTGCCCTCCTCTCCCTTATCTATCCTTTAGTTGTCCTTCCTTAATTCCGTCTTTGCTTTGTACCCAGTATCTCACCATGCTCTTCTGAAGCACCATCTCTTCCTTCAGGTGCTCTTAGAACAGGGTCTGATGAGAGTCACTTATTCTGTAGTTGGACTTAAGTCACTGTTTTACCTGTCAAGAGGCTTTTTACATTTTGACTTTTCCTGTAAATGTGAACGAAGAACTGTTTTTCAAAGAACTTAGAGCTTGCATGTGCAGGTGTTGGGGGTACTGGAGAGGAGGAGTGCCCCCTGCTGGTCCCTTTGAACTCTCACCAAATGAATGGCCCTCTGCCTTTCCCTCCCACCATCATACTGTCCATGCTCCTTCCCACCTCCTTGGCAGTGCAGCTGTCACTCCTCCTGCCTCAACTGCCTCTACTTCTTTCCCTCAACATTCAACTCAACTCATATTCTACATCCTCCCCGAAGGTTTTTCTCTGTCTGCTATTCATTTCCCTTCTGTGAGTTCTTCTGCTATATGTAGTCACCATCGGTGAGATTGGCGCTTAATCGTTCTTTGTTTTAATTGGCTCATTTCCTTTTTCCTGGCTCCAGTGTAATCTTCAAGAACACTGATAATCCTGTCATTTTCTATTTGGACAGTGCCTCGCAAAGAGACACCATTGGCATTCAGTGAATACCTAAATAGAGATGAGAACATGCCGAGGCCCGTATAAGTACCTTTATATTGTATCTCGCAACAATTTGCACTCACCCTTCATTAGCAAAGGGAAACACGTCCAGCTTAAGGGCATTATTAGAATTTCTTTTTTAAAAGGAGGAAGTCAGCAACTTTTTTTTTTTTCTATAAATGCTAATATCTGAGAAAAAAGTTGATTTTTTACTTCTTAACAGGTGGTTTGTTCTGGATGCAGAAACCAGAGATCTAGTTTCTATCCACACAGACGGGAATGAACAGCTCTCTGTGATGCGCTACTCATTAGGTAGGCAGATTTACTCCCACTCCTGGCATTTCCAGCATTTCTCTGTAATTGCATATTTTCACTTCCAGGAAAGCTGACTACTTGTTTCTCTACTCTCTAGAGTTGTTAAGTATTGAATATGTTTCCCCCAACATTAGATTAAATTCTGCTGCAGGAAACTGCAAAAGATCTGCTAAAGTTAAACAACATTCTAAATCATCAAGCAAACATAAATTTAGAACAAACTGTTACAACTGCATTTGCAATTGAAAACAGAATCCAGTGCCATCAAATGCCATTTTTTTTTTTGGAACTACAAATACTTAGAATTTTGAACAGGTACTGTATTAGGCTGAATGTTAATCTGTTTAGCAACCTTTTCTTTGTATATAAGATAATAGAAAATAAATTATAATAATAGTCAAAATATACAAATTTTATAGGCCCTTCAAGTTCTTTAAAATCTAGTTTGATTTTTACTGGTTACATAGTAATGATTGGTCTGTTAATTAGATAAAATACTCAGCAACTCATGAATTTGATCAATTCGTTTAGCTACTTTGAATACTTCTTTTCATACTTTATTCAGAATGTTAATTAAGCTTCCATGATAGTCGGTTCCTTTTTCCCGCTATTAATATGGTTTTGATCCACATAATTCTTCCCTGGAGTTAGTTCGAGTGACATTTTCTTATATTCAAAAATATATTCCAGTAGTTGTTGGGTCAGTGTGGAGTCCAAATGATCTTTTTGATTTCTTCTGAGTCATTTCAGAGGAAGCTCAGAATGCTATTCTCTGTGTTGAACAAGGAAGGAAAAGTATTTGCTTCAAGCTCTAAGCTTGGCAAGAGTTGTCTTGAAGCAGAAAAGGTTTTCTGTCTTGGTTTGGCTTTTTTCAGTGCTGTAATAGCAAATAACTACTGCAGATGTAGCATTTAAAACCCAAAGATCAAATGGACTTTATTGACCATCTGTCACGTGGTGAGTACAATGGTCCTTTGTGAGAGAACATGGTCCTTTCCCAAGAGAATGGACCCTGTAGTTGAAGAGATCATGTCTTCAGCTGAAATGAGCAATTGTACACTCAGCTTGCCATATGAATACTGTATACTTAGACCCATAAAAGTAGGTTAACTTCCCTGGGGCCAGTCTGTCGCTAACTAGAAGGAGATGAGACTAAGGGAAGAATCCAAGGCCTGTGAGCATTTCCAAGAAGGGATTGTGTACTCAACCAGATGACCATTTGGTTTTCAAGTATGTTTAGTGATGGAAGGAGTCATTCATTAAACACCAAAGAATAGTTAAGTTGATGAGATTTAACAACATTTTTAAAATATCATGTGGTGTAGGTCCAGCAAAGTGACAGTAAATAAACCTATCAATGTATTTCTATATTCAACATTTTTTCCTGTTTCATTCCAGATGGCACCTTCCTGGCTGTGGGATCTCATGACAACTTTATTTACCTCTATGTAGTCTCAGAAAATGGAAGAAAGTATAGCAGACACGGAAAGTGCACTGTAAGTAGTGAAGTAAATCTATAAAATTGTTGGAAAATTTTACTTCTGTAAAAAGAGAGTTAAATGTTTACATTGATGTATCACCTTTAAACTTAGCAGATTTAAAATTTAATCTCTATCTCTGAAACTGAAATTACCTGACAGTAGAATCTTGCAGTTTCCTGTATGCTCTAGAAAGGTTTCTCCTTTGATGAGAGTTTAATATTGTTCCCTCTCTCTCTCTGACTACTAGTTTTAATGCAGTTTCTTAAATCAAAGCTATTTCCTTAGGAAATCCTTAGAAAATAACGCTTTTTTAAAATGGAGTGAGTCAGAAATGGAAGGGTATCTCTAACATTTTAATCTCAATGTCCCATGATCCTGCCCATCCTTGACACTCTGCAATTTCCTAGGTGACCTCTCTAGCACTAAACATAATTTATATGGAGATTTGTCTGTATTGAGAACTAATAGAAGCATATGTCCTTTAATTTACTGCATTTCTGATTGATTAGTTTATCATTTTAAGATGAAGATTAGATTCAATTCTAGACATAGTACTTATCTTATGGCAGGCAGTCTGCTAACTAGGGAAGTGTTCTGGGCACTGGGGATATACATAAGATTTGCTCATTGTCCTCAAAAAGTACACATTCAAGCCGATAACAGGATGAGAAAGGCAGGAGGTATATAGCACAGTGGTTAAGGGCATAAACTTGGGATCAGACTACCTGGATTTTAACTCTTGTTTCACCACCCACAAATGTGACCTTGGGCAGGTTATTTAAACCTTCTACTTCAGTCTTCTCATCTGTAAAGTGAAGACAGTAGTACTTTCTACTTCACTGGATTAAAACAAGTTAAGGCATATAAAATACTTATAATAGTGCTTGGCAAATAAAAAGTACTCAGTATATGTTAACTATGAATTTATAGAAAATGAGGTAGTTGGTATCTATGTTACCAGTCAATTTAGGTTTAGCAAATTACTTGATGAATTAGTGGCACAGATCCTTTAACAGTCTTTTTTTTTAAAAAAAAATATTTATTTATTTTATTTTTTATGGCTGCGTTGGGTCTTGGTTACAGTGCGCGGGCTTCTCTCTAGTTGCGGTACGCAGGCTTCTCTCTAGTTGTGGTGCGCAGGCTTCTCTGTAGTTGCGGCACATGGGCTCTGTAGTTGTGACACGTGGTCTCAGTTGCCCCGCAGCATGTGAGATCTTAGTTCCCCTACCAGGAATCGAACCAGCATCCCCTGCATTGGAAGATGGATTCTTAACCACTGGACCACTAGGGAAATCCCCCTTTAACAGTCTTTATCACAAAAGAGTTTTAGGGGAATGAATAAAAGAATGCATTTTTAAAAGTACATACATAAGTAAAACCCAGGCCATTTTCTATTCAGAGAAGAGACTTACTGCTTTTTTTTTTGTTTATTTGCTTTTTGCTTTTTTTGGGGGGTACGTATTTTGTACCATGTGCTAAAAAACCAGCCTATAAACTGATCTACAAGCAACCATATAGTTTTATAATTTATCCAAAATATTTTTATTTACTTCGACAAAAATTATGAATCAGTATCCATTAATTTATTTAAATACATCTTTTAATCGATTTATTATTTTAATATTTAGGAATAGTAGTATAATAGTGCCTCATTGTACAGCATGATCAAATGAAATATTCCACTGAAAGGAATTTTCAGATTACTTAAGTTTACTCTACCAGGCACCAAATTTTTCTTAATTATTTTTTACCCCAACCTTTTTAAAAAGTCCATGTCTTAATAAACAGAATATTATCAAATATAATTTAATCTTGTGGAATCATAAAATTTTACAGGTCGCACTATAGTACTTAACTTAGCTCAGCTCTCATTTTACGGATGAAGAGACTGAGTTTCAGAGAAGATAAATGGCTTGCCCTTGGTCACATCTTGACATAGTGGCAGATCTGGGGCCTGAACCCTGTTCTCCTTAGTAGAGCAGACTTCCCAAGGTACAAAAAGGCCTCAGATTTTTCAATGTGTATATCAGTGTACTGTGCTTTCAGAGTACAGCAACTGATGCAGAAAGGAAAGAGCAGTGTTGGACACTGGATAATGAGACGACCTTGGACGTGTTGAGAACTGCCAAGTTTATCAATTGCATGACACTTTGCCTTCTCCAGTTAGGCAGCTTTTATCTTTAGAGCATATGAAGTAGTATTTTGAAATATCTTCAGGAACTGTTGAAGCTGATAGGACTCTTGGAGGCTATAATGAAAGGCTCAGCTGCTCTGCTTTTCTAATTATCTTCTGTTCTGTGCTTTGTTTCCAGCGCTCACTTCTCCTTGCTGTCTGCTTCCACCAGCTGGTCTTATAGTCTCATATTAACTCCTTTTATCTGTTGTCTGCTATGATATAGGACAGAAAAAAACTGGGTTAATGCTGGCTCTGCTGCTTACTAGTTTGCAACTTTAGGCAAGTTAATTAACTTCTCTGAGTCTTAATTTTATTATCTTAAAACTGGAGATTATAATAGTTCCTACTTTCATAGGATTGTTGTAAAGATTCAAATGTGGCAACTGGACCTACTCTCAGAGTTCCAAATACAAATGCTGTTTTCTCTTGTTTCCAATATTTCCTGTTACTAGTTAACATTTAAGTGACCCTATAGCTTCAGAAACATACTGGGCTTAGAACTTTAGGAAGTGTCCCTCTAATAAATTGTAACCAAGCAGTTGAAACTGTCGCTGAGTGCCAGCATAATAGCTTTGTGTTTGACTCCAATTCCTGTATACCTTTTAACACGGCTACTCAAAGATCTTAGCCCAGGAGATGGAATGTAATGAAGTTGTGATACACTAAAAAAGCATTACAGAGTCTGTTAGAATAGGCAAGAAGGGCTGGTAAAATAAGTGTTTTTTGGTCAGGATTTTGGTGAATGAAAATATATATAAGAAAGAGAAGAGTAAAAGACTTTTAAAACTGTCTACCTAGAAATCTCCAAGAAAAGTACCCATAAAACTAATGCAGTACATATTTCAATATTACCATAACAGTTAGGAGTTATACTGCAATACTTGGTGGCTTCCACAAATGAGGGCTCTGTTCCCATTTAAAAGAAGTCATCAGGGACTCAGGGTCCTTCTTTCTTTCTACTCCATCACCCTCAATAAGGTGCTGCTGGAATTCCAGTCATCCCGTCCTAGTTCTAGGGGGACAGCAAGGGGGAAAAAGACACTATTCCTCCTAAGTCGATTTTTAAAGTTTTCCTGGAAGCCCCACTCAGTGACTTCTGCCACCCATAGCTGCAAAAGAGATTAGGAAATAATAGTGTTTTAGCTGGGCACTTAAGAGAATGTGGAATGGATAAACTATGCTCTACAGATCTACAGTCTAAAGACTGGATTGGATAGGCTACACTCTACACTCTAAAGGTCAGCTTTCTCTCACACCAGCAAAGCATGTCAAAAATGTGATGGGAAAAAAATCCTAATTGCAGTAGTAACAAAAACTGTAGATGCTTTGAGAATAGACCTAGCAAGAAAAGCACAGGAAGCTATGTGAAACATGGCTGAAACACAAACTAAGAAATGAGAAAATAGACATAACATATTTCTAGAAGAAAAGACTTCATAAACATGTCTGTTCTCTACAAACTATTCTCTAAATTTGATGCACTTACTTAAATTTTCAGCACAATATTTATGAGCTTGATAAAATGGTTCTAAATTTCATCTGAAATTTTCCTCATACCACGAAACTATACAGTTGGCTGGGAATAGGCAGATAGACTAATGGAACAGAAAAGAGAGTCCAAAAACAAATCTCTGTTTATATGGAAATTTAGGTATTTCAAATCAGTAGAGAGACAGTGGACTCTTCTCAGCCTGCATTGTCCAGCATTACAGCTGCTAACCACAACTTTGTTTACGAAATTAAATACAATTCAGTTTCCTGGGAGCACTGGCCACATTTTGAGTACTCAGAAGCCGCAGGTGGCTAGTTACTTCTGCATTGGACTGTGCAGATACACATTTTCATCACTGCAGAAAGGTCCATTGGATGTCACTGCCCTAGAGGGTGAGGGGACACCTGGATACCTACTTAGGAAAAAAGTTAGTGCCCTAACTCAAGGCCTCTGGTACTTGTTTGAAAACTCCTCAGGTAATATTAATATACAGCCATGGTTGCAAACCACTGATGCAGATGATGACCTTCCATGTGATTAACAAAGATTCAGCTGAGATATTTCTTATTTTTCCAGAGTTATTCTTAGGCACCATCACTTGTGATTGTTGTTGTGGTTACACCATTCAGCTGCTTAAAGGCAGTGATGAAAGTACCAGCTTAAGAGTACTCTGTTTCTGCTCAGCGAGGTGTACTTTTTGCTCCCAACTGTGTCTGTGCCTGTGGGGTGACGTTTGAGGGTGTTTTCCCCCAAGTCTTGTATGTGCCTTGCGTGGCCTAAGAGTTGGGTGAGACGAGGGCCCTCTGAGGTGGTGGGAAGGCAGCACCATAGACTCCCGACAGACAGTTGCATCTACTCTTTTCTTTGCTTATTTATTGGACTCCATATCAGCGAAAAATACTCACTTTGTTTTCCAATATAAATTGATAACTTCCCCCAAGGTCTTTTCTAAATTTGGGGGCTTTTCCTACCCGAGTTCTTTTCGAGAATACTTTATATTGATTTACCATCTAGATATGGTGTGTCCAACACAGATATGAATTACATGAACGTTTTGTATCCATACGTTGCTTTTGATGCTTTTCTAAATAATGCTATTCAAGTCTTTTCACAAAGATTCAAACACTTTGCCATGATTAATCTGGTTAAATCCTTCATTCATGTAGCACCAGTTTTCTTATCTTAGAAGCCTGGCTTCTCTGGATTCCAGAGCCAAGGCATCAGATCCATGAACACTATGGAAAAGATCTGTGTGAACCCCACCCTCCTGCCATATTCAGAAAATACCCAAGAACCACATGTGTCTTTCTGGCATTGAAATTGATTTCTTGTTAAGTTGGGAGGTCTCCCATATGCCTAGCAAGTGACTCCCAACCTGTTTGCTGACATACCAGCTAATCTCCAGTGACTTCAGGAAGCTTTACAGGTTCCAAATTCACATAATTTAAATTCATTTAAATGT
Organism: Mesoplodon densirostris; assembly: GCF_025265405.1. Taxonomy (NCBI): domain Eukaryota; kingdom Metazoa; phylum Chordata; class Mammalia; order Artiodactyla; family Ziphiidae; genus Mesoplodon; species Mesoplodon densirostris. The sequence continues at coordinate 34,656,456 of NC_082674.1, forward strand.
ATAAATGTGGGTATTTGCCATGCAGCACTTTGGCAGAGATATAGCTCCAGAGAGGTTTTAGGATATGTCATTTGACTTCAGAAGGCTACTGGGATAATTAAAATACTTTGTGAAAATCATTGAAAACTACACCTAAGGTATTTTGAATTTATTAACTTTAAAAATAAAAACTATGTGAGCAGAAAGCTAGTAATTCAAAAAGTACAATTGAAATTAAATGTTTTAATACAGAGTGTAGGAGGTAAAAGTGATTTTTGAGGCTCCGTCAGCTTTGGTGTAAACTGTAAGACCTGTGTGATTTATCTGCAGTAGTTTATTGGAAATAATCAAATGCTTACATGTGAAGCCAACAAAATATGGCATTTGGTAATTTTTTGTTTGAATTCCCGGTGTTAGTAAAACCTAGGCAGAAAAAGATCACTGTCTTCTTATTTAAGGAGTCAGATGATTATTGGATCCAGCTGCTTGGAGGGAGTGTGATGTTGGATAACTTTTCCCCAAAAATATTCTTTGGAGATAGTTTTTTTAAACCTCTATGTGCCATGGGTACTGAAGAAGCAGCTCAGGAAAACTGTACTCTTTTTGTACACAACATGGAACCAAGACTTCATTATCAAAAAGGAAGTCACTCTAATTAGGGACACTAGTGACTTGAAATAAGGCCCGAGGTTGTGGTATCTGTTTCAGTGTCTTTTAAGAGACTGTCTTTCTTGGACGTGTAGCACAGGTAGTACTTGGTGCTGGTATCAAAATGGAGAGACCAGCAGGATACTCCCAGGTTCCAAGTGCTTTACCGTTTCCACTGTGGTCAGATCTCTTTAGTTCCACAGTTGTAGCTCCCAACAAGATAGTGTGAAAAAGAACCAAAGACCTGTTCTGAGCCCTGTTCAGTTCCAGAGGCCATGGTACTGCTCTCCCTACTTCAGGAATTCCCAGTGAATGGCTACTCAGAAGACAGTACTGGCTACTATGAGACTATTTTAAACATTCAGAACTCTAAACGCTTTCTAATGGTTGATGTGTTACTTCCTAGGGACATTCCAGCTATATCACACACCTTGACTGGTCTCCAGACAACAAGTACATAATGTCTAACTCGGGAGACTATGAGATTCTGTACTGTAAGTATGAATGATTACATACGGCTGAGATGTGTCTGTCAGGGGCAGTAAAGAGCAGGCTGCATGGAATCTGAATTGTGCAGCCACTGCACACTGGCCCCTCTAACCTGAAGAAGCATGTGCTACTTGGAGCTGGCTAAGGAATGAGAATCTCAAAGTAATGAGTTCACTTAAATGTCATGAGAAATTATTCAGGGGGACTGATCCTGCTCTGAATGGTTCTGTATTTAACAACTTTTCCTGGAGGCAGAAAGGAGTACAATGGATGGGCATTTATGCTTTTTAAAGAAAAAACAACTTCAGTGGGAAACAGTTTATAGTTCTATAAACCGTGTTAAACACTTTCTTTTCAAGTGTGTCTTAATATTTTCAGTGTATGGATTATAAATACAAGTAAACGTGGCTAGTTTGAGTCAAGATGCATTTTCAAATACATTTGGACACAAGCACTATGATTATACTTCCTGTTTCTAAATTTAAAGGGGACATTCCAAATGGCTGCAAACTAATCAGGAATCGATCAGACTGTAAGGACATCGATTGGACGACATACACCTGTGTGCTAGGCTTTCAAGTCTTTGGTAAGGACATTGCACTTGATGGGAAAAGGCGATTTGTAGTGTTTTTATGTATAATACTTAAATTTCTAAATGAAAAATAGTCTACATGTGTTTTTTTCAATTTATTTTTTATTGAAGTATAGTTGAATTACAATGTTAATTTCTGCTGTACAGCAAAGTGATTCAGTTATATACATACATATACATACTTTTTCATATTCTTTTCCATTATGTTTTATCACAGGACATTGAATATAGTTCCCTGTGCTATAGGACCTTGTAGTTTATCCATTCTGTATATACCAGTTTGCATCTGCTAACCCCAAACTCCCAATCCAACCCTCCCGACCCTCCTCCCCCTTGGCAACCACCAGTCTGTTCTCTATGTCCCTGATTCCCCTTTTTTTTTTTTTTTTTTTTTACTAAAGATGCAGAGTGTATTTTTTTTAATATCTTTATTGGAGTATAATTGCTTTACAATCTTGTTAGTTTCTGCTGTATAACAAAGTTTGAATCTGCTATACTTATAGCTCCCTATCCCCTCCCTCTGGCGCCTCCCTCCCACCCCTCTAGGTGGTCACAGAGCACCGAGCTGATCTCCCTGTGCTATGTGGCTGCTTCCCACTAGCTAGCTATTTTACATTTGTTAGCGTATATATGTCCATGCCACTCTCTCACTTCTGTTTCATAGATAAGTTCATTTGTGTCATATTTTAGATTCCACATATAAGTGATATCATATAGTATGTCTTTCTGACTCACTTCACTTAGTACTCTTTAGTGTTATCACTATTAATGCACAGTTCAGAGAAGCTGAATGTATTAGGATTGAACCAATATGAGGTTTATTCTCTGCAGAATTCAGCAGACTTTTGGTCCCCAATAAATATGAAAGACAATTAAAAAGGAAAGGCATTTACATAATAGTATAGATTGCCTTTCACAATTTTTTCCTGCAAGTGAAAATTGAAGCTTTCCAATTTGTTAAAGGCATTTTCAAAATAACAGCTTTATCGAGATACCATTCACATACCATATAATTCACCTATTTAAAGTGCACAGTTTGGTGGTTTTAGCATATTCATAGGATTGTGCACCCGTCATCACTATCTAATTTTAGACCATTTTCATTACCCCAAAAAGAAACTCTGCCCATTAGCAGTCACTCCCTCCCTTCCCCTTCCACAACCTCCCAGCAACCACTGATCTTCTTTCTTTTTCTAATGATTTGCATGTTCAGGACAGTTCATATAAATGGAATCATGTACTATGTGATCCATCGAAACTGACTTCTTTCCTTTAGCACAAGTGTTCAAGGTTCATCATGTTGTAGCATGTGTCAGTACTTCACTTTATGGCTGAATAATATCCCTTTGTATGGCTATACCACATTTGGTTCATCATCAGTTGATGGACACTTAGGTTGTTTCCACTTTTTATTGTAAATAATGCTGCTATGAACAGTTTTCGTGTAGACATGTTTTCATTCTCTTCGGTTATACCTAGGAGTGGAATTGCAGGGTCAAATGGTAACTCTTGTGTTTAACCTTTTGAGGAACTGCCAGACTGTTTTCCTAAGTGGCTGCACCATTTACACTGCCACCAGCAGTGTACAAGGGTTCTGTTTCTCCACATCATTGTCAGCAGTTGTTATTCTTTTGCATGTGGTGTCCAATTATCCCAGTACCATTTATTGACATATAAAGGCATTTTTAGTAGACATTATTTAAAGATAAAATGTGGAGATCATTCCTAATCTCATGTTTTGGACATTTCTAGAAATCTGTCCTTCGACAGTTTTCTCAGTCTTTGCCAATCTGTAGGAGTCCTTCTGAGAAAGTTAGGATTAAAGAGAGATGTTATACTCAGTAATTAGAATATTGGATATGGATGTGGCACCAGAACCTAAAGCAATTCCCAAAATATTAGGTATTTTTCCTTTAACAGTGTCTCTCTGCCTTCTGAAAAGTTGGACTCTCTCCTCCACTCTGATGGTAGATCTGAACATTTCTTTATGCTGTGTGCATTAGAAAAATAATCCATTATGGGTACTTGTTCTAAATACAACTGCTACTGAGATGAAGAAGCCTACCAGGCTTGGAAGAAATTAAAACAAAATAACCCTGACTAGTCCATAAACAAATTCATTATTCTGGGTGAAGCTGAAGCAGTGGCCAGTAGCTAGTAACTTACCTTGTTATTTTAGTGAAACAATATTTAATTTACTTATTAAGAGATGTCAGTCAAGAAGTGTTTCATCTTTATTGAATTTACCAAAAAAACAGTTCTCTAGAGCAGTACTGAACCACAGGAGGCCAGCATCTCATCTGTTACATGTTGTGTATTTCTCCTCTAGTAGAGGGTTGTGCTGATCACGTTCAACATGACCACCAGTGCCTCACAATGACTCCGAATAGTTAAATTTACTGTGTTGACCTTTGGACATAAGTGATCGTTTATGGAGACTTCTGTGGATAACATGGTAGGCTAGTGGATGGCCTATACATTTCCATTAAGAAAGAATCTCTATGAGGTTTTTTTTTTAAGTGCCTGCCTGAAAGGGAGCGGAGTCCACTGTGAAGGGTTAGTGCTATGGCGTTGTTTCTGCACGTCACTACAGAAATAACTGAGAATTTCCCCTCTGACGGGAAACGTTAAACAGGAGGAGCTTATTGTCAAGGTGAGACAAGCTAAAACTAAAATTATTTATTAGCACCACCTGCTGGTTACTAGTGAGTATTTTTGAGTCTTAAAGTTTAAAGTCTTAAATTTTCCATCTTGAGGTTATTTGTTTATTATTAGATTTTGGATAAAATTTCATCATTTGAATGAAGTATTGAGCCACTAAGAAATCTTTAAGGGAAATTTAGCAGCTAAGAGTTTGAACACGGATGAAAACTAAGATTCTAAAATAAACACACGTAGTATGGCAGTTGTATTTTTCAGGCTAATTTTTCTACACACACCCCCCTCCCCCGCATGTTTCCATATCAAAGGTGTCTGGCCAGAAGGATCTGATGGGACAGATATCAATGCACTGGTGCGATCCCACAATAGAAAGGTGATAGCTGTTGCTGATGACTTTTGCAAAGTCCACCTGTTTCAGTATCCCTGCTCCAAAGCAAAGGTAAAACTTAATAAAAACTAGTGTTATAGGGCCTTTTGTTTGGGGATAATTTTTGTTTGGGGATATATTGTGTCAATGGTGGGAAAATATTCATAGGGTTACTAATGACTGTCTGTGATACTACAGTGCATGGGGGGAGGGAACAGGGCCAGCTGTAAGCATCCAAGCAGGCTGTGCTTGTCTTCTCCTTCCTCATTAAGGTAACGGAGAAGACAGAGAAGCCAGTTGATGATGTTTTATTCGTTTTTGTTTATTGTCCTTTTTTTTTTTCATTTTGATACCTTGGTAGTTTTAAATTTCTTCTAAACATAAAAATATTTTATTTTTGGTACATGATCAACGTTATGACTCCTAAATCGTCTATAATCTTTCCAACCTAGTAAATTCTCCCCTAGCCATCTCAGTAGAATAGTCACTAAATTCTAACAAGTATGCAGAAGAGACATCATTTTTTTTTACAGTCTGAAAGTACAGCTGTCCAGTTACTTTGTTTCTCCCACATAAATAGGTATTAAAAGGAAATTACTGCTAGCTTTATTCCTCAGTCAATGACTTGCGGTTTTGATCTGAATTACCTGTTTCACAAATTGAATGACCTCCCTAGCCTGGTCACCTCCATTGCTGTAAGTAGGCATGTGAAGAATGAGTTTAATTTTCCTGTCTGATTTATTTCATGTAGGCTCCCAGTCACAAGTACAGTGCCCACAGCAGCCATGTCACCAATGTCAGTTTTACTCATAATGACAGTCACCTGATTTCAACTGGTGGAAAGGACATGAGCATCATTCAGTGGAAACTTGTGGAAAAGTTATCTTTGCCTCAAAATGAGGTTGTAGCGGATACTGCGCTCACCAAAGCCCCCATCTCTTCCATTGAAAGTGTCATGCAGTCTGATGCTCCCACACCACCTCCTTCCCAGCCCTTAAATGAGACAGCTGAAGAAGAAAGCAGGATAAGCAGTTCTCCCACACTTCTGGAGAACAGCCTGGAACAGACTGTGGGGCCCAGCGAAAACCACAGTGAGGAGCAGAGTGAGGGGGGCAGCGAAGACCTCGGTGAGCCTGTTTACGAAGAGCCAGCCCACGAGATGAGTGATGAGCAGAGCGAAGGTGCTCTTCCCGGGGACCAGCAAGACCCTTCACCCCTGTCCTAACACCAGGACTTGCGCGTGACTCACTTTTTTCCTCCAACTGCATGATGTGGTCTTGTGATAAAGTTCAGATAACAGGCCAGGAAGTGATGGAGAATCACTATTGATGGAGATTTTGGTTTCCACGTAATCTGTTTTCAGTAGTCTTATCTTCCGTCTCTTAAATGCAGTCGACCTAAAGGTTCGGTTTGATGTGTGTTGAAAATTAACCAAATTTAATAGTAGGAAAAGACTGAAACATTAATTGTGTCTCAGAAATTACTGTGTACGTGAGTGGTATGATGTTAATACTGGAAACAAAAACAGCGGTTGTATAGATTTTAAATAAACCCCTCATTATCTGAGCAGGTTTTCTTCAGGAACAACCAGAGGCATCACAAACACTGTTACTCATCTGCTGGCTCAGGCTGTGCTACTTTTTTTTTTTCCTGATGCTGAAAATCAGAAAAACAAAACAAAAACCAAAAAAACCTTCTCTTACTGAGATTCCCTCCCACCCCAAATGTCTAGTGGAAATTTTTTAGTTAAGGAAAACTTCATTAGTGCCATGAGCAGTGATGTTGCCTTCTTAAATAATAACACCCTTTTCTTACGTAGCCGGCAGACGTCCAGATGTGCTTGTTAGTCTACTATGTAGGTGCTGCCTTTTCTAAGTCAAGAGTGAGGAACAGTCCCTTAATTTCCTGTGTGCAAATCTATTTTATCTTAGAACTAAGAAAGCAGTGGTTTGTTAAAGAGCTTTTAATGTATATTAAACCATTGACACTCTGAAATAATGGATTCCTCCAAGGATTCCTTTACTGGCCTAAACATTTTCAAATGTTTGGCATTCAAGCGAATGAACAGAAGAAACCACACGCCTATAAAATTAAACTTGGCTAATCTTAGCTTAGCCTTCATCATAATTTGCTCCTTCAATAACAGAAATATTAATAAAGTTTAAATGATTGAATTGGTGCTTGAAATTCACTGGTTTAGGTGTAATTTTTATACAGATTATTGAGGGATAAAATACTCAACAAATTGCAAATTCTTTTTTATATAAGTGTGAATAATAGTCACAGGCATTTTTTTATAAATTGCATACTTAACAGACCTGCTATACGCAGTGATTTTTCTCTGGTGGAGTTGCTTTAAGCCTTGCAATTCTGATGTGGCTATCCTCTGCTGTTTGGGGGCAGTGCATGTGTTATTATGCATTGGATAGTTGTTTTTTTAAGTTTTGTCAGATGATTATGTTTTTCTTAAGTATGTATTTCCTATTTTCAAAATAATTACTGACAAATATGCATTTCCTATATATTTGTTTATACTTTGATTATAAAAAAGGACTGTTTTATTTTTTAACTTGCAATGTTTTGATCTTTTTTTTTTTTTTTTTTTTGGTTAGATCATGTTTAGAAACTTTGGATGAGTTCAAAAGTCTTAAGTATGCAAGTGTTTACGTGACTGTGCCATTCCAAAGTGCATCAGAACTGTCATTCCCTTCTACTGTCTTCTCAGGAGTAATACAAATCAGGTATTTCATCATCATTTGGTAATACACAAACTTCAGTGAACTCCCAAGGACACTCACAACATTTGTATTCACATGCTGTATGTAAGGGTGTGGTATGTGTGACGGGGTGAGTGTAGACACTCACTCTGTGTATCTCTATATAAGAAGATATGCGCCACATTGAAAATAGTGTGTTATCTCTGTGTATAGATATATGTCCATGTATTTCTCTTTCCTTTTGTTTACAACTGTTCAAAAAAAAAAAAAAACCTCAAAGTAGTTCTCTTCAGAAGAAGGGAGGTAGACTCCAAGCAACACATCATTTTTCAGTATGTTTGTATATAATTATCAGAGAGCAGCAGCAGCAGTATCAGGCATATATATTTGCCTATTAGCTGTGGTGACTGAATCATCAGGTCAGCATGTGCTATATACCCTGCAAGAAAAATACTATGAGATGAACAAGTAATTCTAGGAGAAGAAAATGCATTTCGTTAAGTACCTGGGGGATACCACTCTCCATGATAAGCAGGGAGTTTATTTGGGGACATCAGTCACCTTTGGGGTTGCTGTGTACCATGAAATTTATATTCGTGATATCTTGGGTGGTAGTTTCAAAAGACACTACTAATACGCAGAAAGCGTTCCAGCTCTCTATTGCTGGCAACTACTGTTTAACAGTCAATTAAATCTGTGATAATGGTTGGAAGTGGGTGGGATTATGAAATTGTAGATGTTTTTAGGAAAACTTGTGAATGAAAATGAATCCAAGTGTTTCATGTGAAGATGTTGAGCCATTTCTATCATGCATTCCTGTCTTACGGCAGAAAATTCTGAAGATTAAAAAATAAAATAAGATGTTTCATTTGTCTCTCTAAATGTGTCTTGAGTCTTTTTTCATTTATGCTGCTAGTTTCCGTGACTGTCCAATCATCAGAAGACATGACAGTTCAGAAGGACACATGTATCAGTTGACCACTGCCACTGCTATGGATACGGCTATTCTGGAGTGACAGACAGACATGGACCATCTCATAATGTTAGAGGAAATTACTTCTGATTTATGCTTCCATTTAGTAGGGAATAGCTTTGTTTTAATTTATCTCATGTCTACACTCTCTCCAGTGTTTAACATCAGGTAATCCTGGTGATGATCCTGGTTACCTGCCTGACCCCCGCCTCCACTGCCTGCCTCCCCGGTGTAGCCTGCCAGAAGCCCTTGAACTCAGCGTCCCGCTTTCGCCATCTCTCCCATGTTGCTTAGTGATACATCCTCTGTACACTGCAACCATAAATTAGCTGCTACAAATTTTTCTTTATGAAGCATTAGACTAAGAGTATTCCATACGTTCCCAGTTTTACAGTCATGGAAATGATGGGGTTTTCATCATCTTATTCATCCTTGTTGACTATGAAAATATGTTCACAGCCACTAGCATATACTAACCTGTGAGAGACTGTCTTGGGGCAGGAATTCCTCTTTCAAGAATTCAGAGACGAGGGCTTCCCTGGTGGCGCAGTGGTTGAGAGTCCGCCTGCCGAGGCAGGGAATGCAGGTTCGTGCCCCAGTCCGGGAAGATCCCACATGCCGCAGAGCGGCTGGGCCCGTGAGCCATGGCCGCTGAGCCTGCATGTCCGGAGCCTGTGCTCCACAACGGGAGAGGCCACAACAGTGAGAGGCCCGCGTACTGCAAAAAAAAAAAATTCAGAGACGAAACGGCTGACAGACTCCAGAACTAACCCACTAAATAATGTGATTTTTCTTCTTAATAAAAAAGGAGATCCAAAAAAGGAAACTCTATGGGGAAATAATGATGAATTAGATCTTGGATATATTGAGGTGTTTGTTAGTGTAACTTCTAGAAGGAACTAGGTTTCTAGCTTAAAGGTGGAACTACAATGAGAGTTTAGGACAAGGACATGTTTTTAGGACAAAGGAGACGGGGCTGAAGAGCAGGTGTGCAGGACTTGGGTGGAGCGGAGCTGCCGCTGGAGGAGTCCCCGCGTGGCCAGTGCACCCCCAGACACCCCAGCTCGCAGTGATAAGGGGCGTGCTGCCCTGTGGGCAAGGGGTGGGCTGGGGAGATTCAGGAACAGGCCTGCGTTCTTATCTTACCCAGGTAACTGCCACGCCAGGACTTCGTGTGCTATAACTTGGAAAGCTGGAGCCTCTTCCACTTACACGAGGAGAAAGACATTCTTTATAAATGGAGGAAGAAGGAAAAGATGTGGGTGAAGATTCAGAGATTTCTGGAAAGGAGATGGGGAAACAGCAGAGGACCTATGTCATCTCAGTCCTCCATTCAGGAGAAGGTGAGGGCACTGCCCACAGCAACACTGCACGTCTGTCACCATCACAGAAACGGGCCCTGCTGAAGAGCCGCCTTTGTCCAGGATGCCCAGGACTGGGATCTTCAGGGACCATGGTAAAAGTCTCCTGGCACTTTTCCCAAAAAGTAGATGCATCCCTTTGTAAAGGGGCAACTCCTGCTCTCCTCAGGGACTCTAATAATATTACACCTTTTGTGCTAATCAGTTCATCTTTTCCAAAGGAAACCTGAATTTCGACTCCACCCTCATTAATAGACCCTTACAGTAACCTCTGATACAAAGTAGACAAAGGAACTAAAAGAGAAAGAATCCCAAATGGAGGGAAAAAAAGATTCATTGTCTCTAGAAATGTCAGTGTGTTTCATTTCTATATCCATGGGTGACATCCTCAGGAGACCATAGCTTACGGAACTGAACACGTCTGTGTTTTTTGTTTTAATTTTACCAATCCAGAAGTCTAGCAGAAAAACTTAAGGGTGCCACTTCTGTATCTCAAAGGACAAAAACATCAAGAAATGTGGAAAATAAGAAACTGAGTGCTCAATGGTTATAATATGGCACACGTCCACAGAACGAAATGCTACTCAGCCATAACAGCTAACACGTCATGTAACACTTAAGTGCTTTCCATGTACTAACTCGTTCAATTCTTCCAACAATCCTGAATTCGATTATCTCCATTTTACAGATGAGTAAACTTACAGGTGAGAAGCCAGGTTACCCTAGTAGCAAGTGGCTGAGCCAAGATTTGAAGGCAGGTCCTCCTGCCCCCAGAGTTCCTGGGGCCAGCCCCATGCTCTGCTGTGCAGCACTGCAGGAGATGCTCACTGCAGAACAGTAATTTAGTGATTATTAGTAACAAAGAGAGAATGAAATGGGTTGAGCTTCTGGTAGGAAGGATTTGAGACCAGTATATGGAAAAACCACAGAAAGTGATTAGGCTTTGGAAAAGGCGTCTTTGGGCTCTGAACAGTGTCACAAAGTTGGAGGGACCCTTCCCTTGCACGAGTCCCCTCCTGTCATCCCTACAGCTGGAGTGCGGGGCAGAGCTTCCAGGCGTGCTGCGGCACCTGCTGCCAGTGACTCCCTGCCCTTCCTGCCTTTCCTGGCTCCTGTGTCCTCAGTCCCTGATGTTCAATTTAAACCTATTTGTGTGGAGAAGCTGCTCCCTTATCTTCCAACCTTTGAGCAATTTCCATTTCACCGAGAAAGCAGCACAGTAGCTTCTTCCTTCACCGGTCAAGTGCTTCTTCCCCTTAATCCTCCAGCCCAGGCTCAGCCAGAGGGCTTTGATCCTGCCTCTCCTCTCCCTCAGCAATGTAAACACGCAGTCCTGAAAATAGATTTTCCTAGGGAGCCACCCAGGGACAGGCATGAATATGCATAACTGCCAGTGCTGACTCAGTATCTCTGTGGGATTACGCAGATTTCAACCCCTGGCGGAGTTCATTTTTGCCGGATCTCACTAAAGGAGCTGCAGACAAAGTGCTAAAAGGGCCTCAGGGAAGAAAAATACCTTTTTAATAAAAAGCAAAGCCCTCATACCTGGTCATCCCGTTTCATTCCTGATGTTCCACCAAGCCAGAGTGCATCCTGGGAAGGGTCAAAGCGTACTCTGGAGCCCATCTCAGCACAGCGATGCTCATTCAGCCAACACTGGGTCGGGCTGACTTGGAGACCTGGTTGGAAGCAGGGAAACCAGAAGCTGGCGTTCTCTTACCGTGTCAGCCGCAGAACTCTCTCGGTTAACGCAACTGTGTAAGTCGGATGACCAGGAAGGGCAGGGCCTCTTCCTTCTACAGACCTCACTCTCTCTACAGTAAAAACGTATTGTGCTGCCGACACCTTCAAAGTGGTAGCCAGTCTGAACCCGGTGAGTTTGTATGAGACTAGGATCCACAGGAGTCACTGTTTCATCGGGTACATGTGCAAACTGTACTGGGCTCGGCGTGGAATCCAGAGATGAGAAGATGCAGGCCCTACCCTCACGGAGCATGGATCCTGGAAAGCCAATCTGGAAAGTTTACCAACTGTACATTTCCATTTATAACATTCTTGAAACAGCAACACTACAGAGAACAGACTAGTGGTTGCCAGGGGACAGGGACAGAGGGGAGGGGATGTCACTACAGAGGGGCAGCACGGGCGTTCCGTTGTGATGATGAACAGGCTGCATCTTGGTTGTGGTGGTGGTTACACGAATCTGTAAGCGGGACTAAATCGCACAGAACTGCACACGCGCACACAGGAATGCAGGCAGAACTGGTGGATACTGATTAAGGTCTGTGGTCTGCATGGCTCTGTTGTACCAATGAACATTTCCTGGACATAAAACTACACATTATACAAGATGTCACCACTGAGGGAAGCTGAGGGAAGGGTTCACCAGTCTCTCTTTTTTTAAACTTCCTCTAAGTCTATAATTATTTCAAAATGTTTTTTTTAAATAATGATATACAAACTCCCTTTATGCTTTTGAAAGGAATATGGAAACAAAAATGGGCCTTAATACAACAAAAATTTTTAAATAAAATTTGTCCTCGTGCATTTGAGGTACTCCATCTACGATCAAATAAAACACTGCTGATGTGAAACGGCGCTCCCTGCAGCTTTCCCTGCCACTTCTCTGCCCCCACAGGGTCTGTGCGAGACTTCCTAGCTGAGTGTGGGCCTGGAGGAGCCCCAGGCAAGGGAGGGGCGCTGGTCAGAGGTGTGTCTGGGAACACAGAGGCTTTACCTGCTTGCCCCCCAAGAAGCAGCCAGTGCATTACCCCTGCAGCCTGAGGAGTCCTCCCCTTCGCTGGGCATTCTGCACCCCTTCTCCCTCCCTCCTGGGTCCTCACTGCCTTCCCCTTCTGACTACTTTGAGTGTCACTGATGCTCACTCCACTTTCTTGGAAATGCTCTCCTGAAGCCGCCCCACGGCTGCCTTCCCTCAGGTGCTTGGGCTGAATCACCTTCCCTTACTCAGAAGTAATAAAATGACAAGAAAAAGATTAATTCCACTACATAGCAGGCCCAGGTGAAACTGCGGCAGAATTGAGATTAGGTAATCAGGCTTTCTCCTTTGAGAGCGATAGCCCCCTCTGGTTTCACTGGCAAAATCCATTTTCATGTGGCCTACTGTTTGCTGCCCATGAATATCTCAGCACCAGAATCATGAGCAGGAGTGCTTGCCAGGCTTTGACATTTCCACTTAGAAGATGAATTAATTCTGAGCTGAACCAAGAGTCCCTTTTCTATCGAAAGAATGTGTTAGCTTCAAGCCCTCAGGCCCCTGGAGCATCGGTGAGGTCTCTCTCATACCAGTCCCACTTGAAGGTGTCAGCCCTTCCGTGGGGGCAAGTGAGGGATCTGACATAAAAAACCTAAGGCTGCAATGAAAAGGGCATGTTTCACTGTGGGTTTAGGTTAAGTTTAGGCCCCGTCTCCCTGGTCTCCGTCTGAAAGAGAGTAAGGGTTTGCCCACCAGGAGCATCTGATTCTCAGGGGAGAGACCTCCTGGCGAGCTCGAGGGCTCTGCCCCCACCTGCTCCGCGAGGGCCCCGCGTCCAAGGGGCTGGAGGGAAGCAGATGAGCTGTTCTCGCCTCGGGGCGCAGGGAAGGCTGTCCCCTCCGGGTGACAGGCTGAGGCCCCCATCACAATAAACAATGTTTGCACTGGAAGCCATGAGCAGGGCGACAGATTGTTAGGAAAGCCTGCAGATGGCTCTGTTAATAAAGCCGCCATTCACAGCCGCCCAGGCTGAAGTGGTTTCTACGGGAAACCCTCACATTGAAACAGAAGGAAGTTCTTTTAAATTAGAGTAGATAATAACATTTTTTATTAAACGTTATCAAATTTCAACGCCGGGATTGGCCTGGGAGGACACTCAGGAAACCACAGAGTGGCCATCTGCACTGCTGGGAACTATGACCCAAGCACGGGAGATTTCTCAGGTATGCCCGTGACCTGAGGATCTTCGCACCTCCCTGTTCTGATTCAATGTTAGGGTCTGTTCTATGCCACTCATTCAGCAGCGCTGGGGACACACTCTAGTGACCATGGGAGGACTGGGAGGGCAGCCTCCAGGTCACTCTACGGAGCTGGCCCAGGGCTTGATCTCTGGGCGTGTGAGCGACACTGGTCACATCCTCTTTCCTGAAAACCCTACCCTCTCCTGCCAGGCGCCACCGGCTCCAGGTTTCTTTCTTTCTTCCCTCCATCCACCCTTCCTCCTTCCTTATTTCCCCTTCTTCCTTCCTTCCATCTTCCTTCTGAAGGGCAGCAGAATATGCCAGCCCCAAATATGCCACTTGGGTGTGTTGATTATTTTGAGCTGTAGGCACCTGAAAAACAGCCAATCCAATGAGAGGCTTTCTCTGAACTCCCTATCTGCCTAAAGACAGATGCTCCAAAAGAACTCAGTTGTCAAAGATCCCCTCCCAGGAGCTTCATCAACCAAGGGAGACTGACTCTCATCCCAGGAGAGGAGACTGGAGTCCACACCACATCCAGACACACTTGTCACAAACCATCACATCTCCCATCCACCATTCTAAGGGTCCTTCATCTTCCCTAAAAATCATGCACTCTCCCCTAGGAGGGCTCCCTCCCTCCCTTTTCCCTACTAAGATGGTATTTAAGCCTGAATTTTAAGCCCGCTTGGGGAGTTGCTCATTTTTCCCTGAGTACCTCCCATGTACACATGAGGTATATGTGTTCGTAAACTTCCGTTTTTCTCTTGTTTATCTGTCTTTTACTACAGGGGTCTCAGCCAAGAACTCAGAGGGTGGAAGGCAAATTATTTTTCCTCCCCTACACTTCCATCTTCCTTCCCTTCTTTCTTAAGTTTGTAAAGATTTTTTTTTTTTTGGTATAACTTAAAGTGCAGACATCTCAGGGTATCTGCCTACACGTGTACACACCCACCCAGATGAAGAGCTGGCACGTTCCCGGCACAGCAGCCTGCCCTGTGATGCCCTCCCGTCAGTACTCCCTCTCTGTTCTGACCTCTATCGCCATTGACTGGTTCTGCCCGGCTTTGACTTCTATCTAAATGCAGTCACAGGGTATGCTCTCTTTTGTGTCCGGCTTCTTTCACTCAACATGATGTCTGTGTTCCTTATGTTCTTAGACCCTAGGAGCCATCGCAAGCTCCTGTCCTCTCCACCTGCTCCTGAAACACTGGTATTTCCCCCATTCTATTTCCTCACCTTCATTCACTTCCTAACAGTGTAGCAGACCCCAGGCTTCCACTGCCCCTAGGACCTGCCACCTCTCAAGTCCCTACCTCCAGTCCAGACCCCTGGGCTTATCTCCAGACACAACTGCTGACTGGAATTCCTTGCCTAGAGGGCTCACAGGCAACCAACTGTTTCCTACACGTGCTCTGCCCTGTTGACTCCCCAGTCCTGCACCTCCACTCACCCAGGAGCCAGGCTGAGTCACCCCGGGAGCACCCAGAAGCCTGCCTCACCCTGACCTCCGATGTCCAACTGAAGCGTCAGGCTGCGTTCACTCTGCCTTCTTAACATCCCTGGGCTTCACGCCTCTCTCTCCATGCCCACTGCCACTGGTCCCCAAGCTCTCATCACCTCTCAAATGAACTGTTATAATAACTCTTAACTAGTCCAATGCTGCGAGTCTTTTCCCCCTCCAATCTGTCCTCCATATTGGCACCATGGATTCAAAAGAACCAAAAGAACACTGGATTCTGTGGCCATCCCAACACACAGCCTTTTTGCCTATCGACTAGAGTCCAAGCCCGCTCCGGCCCGGCCCCTGGCCTGAGCCTGCCTCTCCCCCACCTCCTCTCACACATCAGCAAGTACCCTTCCCTCAGGCCAAATGCCCTTCCCCACTGTATTTAGCAGGAACTCCTGATGCATCACTATGCAATTTCCACAGTGTCCCCTCTGAGGGTGGTCCCTGCCACTCCTTGGCCTTCCTGGACCCTGGCCCTGCCTCTGGACAGTTCTGTTGCAGTTTGGTTGTGCCCATCATTCTCTGACCTCGGGGACCAGGGACGGCATCACCTCTCTCTGGTCTCTACTGCCCAACACAGAATCTGGCTCGCAGCAATTACGGAATGAATGATACGTGCTGTTAAGGCTTCCTGACGGTGAAGATGGGGCAAGTCCCCAGTCTGCCAGGGAGATGGGGTGCCAATCCTCACGTAACCCCAGATCTGCTCACGGAAAAGCCCTGTGGGAAAAGACAACAGGGCACCTGATGGCCCATAAGTGAAGGCCAGAAAACTCGTCAGGAGTCAGAGACAGCCCAGGGAGCTGGGGCACCAGGAAAGAGAAGAGCCAACTTGACTTCAAGCCACAGCTCAGAAGTGGCCAGGTCGCCTGGCACCACTAGGAAACCGCAGACCCGAGCCGCTCCTGGGTCTGAAGGCTGAGGCATGACCATCTTCCCAAGTGGAGTCAGGCTGCCTCTTCTGTTTTTAACAGCATCTGGTCCAGATCCCAGACCACTATGAGCTTCTTCTAGGCCCAGAGCACAGCACAAGCTCAGCAAAGACCAGCAAGCAACCCCCGCACATTCCCATTCCCAAGATACACAAAGAAGGGTACAGTCAGCACCTCTGACCTCTGTCCAGACCTGAAGCTGAAGAAAGCAGATCTCCCCTCCCTGCCTCCTGAGTTCTGGGGGCCTGGAGTAAGTAAGTGATCCACATTGAGAAATCCTGGGTTGGCTTAGAGACTCTTGGTCATAACACCTCACATCCACAATCATGCAGGAAAATATGCTGCATGACAAGGTATAGTTAAGTCCTGGAGCAGAGACACAGACCTTTTATCTCACCGCCCCCCTCCCAGCTGCTGCAGTCACGAGCCCGGAGCCAAGTGTGCCGACCCCTTCAGGACACTGAGGCTGCAGACAGGCCTGGATGGACTGACCCATCACTCAGGAGGAACGAAGCCACCCACACCCAAAGCACAGAGGCCCAGGGAGAGTTAGGTCACAGTATGGCAGGACACCCTCTCCCAACCCACAAGGCCCTCCTGGGAAGACATTCCCCGGGGCCTGCCCCTGCCCAAGTTGGCCTGAGCTGGGCAGGCGACCTTAACTAGTCATTCATTTTATCTCTCGTGGCCGCAGGACATGTTTTTGCAAATTACAGACCTCAGCCCAAGCACCGGCAGTGATTACTTACCCCAGCCCTCCTCTGCAGCTGTGGCCTGCTTCCCCTGGTGCAATTCCTTCTGATGCTCAGTGAACAGGACCCCGACTAAGGGAGGGATGGGCAGACACATAAAGTTATGAACCGATTTTCCAAATGACTGTTTCTTCAAGGACATAATTCCAGAGAAGAAAAGGGAACAGACTCCAAGTATAAACAAAGGCTCTTCTGTGCGACTCTACTTTAGTTAGAATGACAACTAACTGAAAGCAATTTAATGCTGGCTCACGAAAGGTTAATGGAATTCATGTTTCGTAGATGCCGAATGCAACAGAGACTTAGCCAGAAACACAAATCTAACCTTTATTCTCTTTAATTATTCGGTCAGAATAATTTCCTGGGAGCAGGTTTAGTCGCTGGATGGCTTTAATTACACACAAGTGAACTCTGGAGTTGACATCAACGCATCCAGCTGCAGCTCAATCTTCAAATGAATCTGCTATCTCACAAGGTTTTGTGGCCTAAGCAGGGGAGGTGTCGGGGAGTGGAAGATGGGCTTGGAGCCTGACAGGGATTAACCAATTCGAGAGCATCTTACATCCTTCCCCCACCCTCTCCAGTGGCAAGGCACTTCTGTAACTCCTGCCAGGACTTCCCTGAGGGGAGGGGCCCAGGCTGAGCTGAGCAACCAGGCTGCCTCCTTCCTTGGCATCTCCCACAGTCCTGGGCTCAGGCTCTATTCTCTCAACACCTTCAGCATAAGCCCGGTACAGCCACAGCCTGAAGCGGACCCTGGGGCTAGCAGGCACCTCCTCTCTACCCTTGCCTACCTGCCCCCCACTGCCTGTCTCTCCCTCTGGCTCAGAGTGCGCAAACGTGTGAAAAGCCGGGGCGTGTCCTTCCTGCCTGTCGAGGTGCCCTCAGGAAACACCCTTATTTCGAGACTTCCCTTACAGCACTCCTCCCCGCCCCCACCCCCGCCCGGCCCCAGTACCAGCCTCTCCTTTTCTGCCTTTGAAAACCCACGTCCCTAATTTTGTCAGTTACAGTTTATAGCCATATCAAGGCCCTTTCACAGTGAGCTTGTGCTTCTTTCTAAAACTTTCCCTGATGACTGGAGGCAATGCCACCACTTCTTACAGCCTAGGGCACTTCAGCCGACTTCCACCGCAATGCTATGTGGAGTAGGTTCCAGTCTGGCTAGTACATGCTGGACAGTCTGAAAGACCTGTGCTTGGGCCCTGAGGTACAACCATGTGGCCACGAGAAAGCTCAGTGTCATGAACAAGGTCAGGGCATGATGTCCTAGGAGGGCTGTGACAGAACTCAAGAAGAATAAAAAGGGTCTAAAGAATGCTATTCCAGCCACCCCGCTTGCCCTGTTTCCATTAGGATTTTGCAGCAGCTTCCTTAGAAAAGAACTCTAACAGACTCTGGACCCTGAGCACACAGCATCTCATCTCAGTGTGGCCATCCCCACCCATCCTGCAGCAGCACGGCACACCCGCGCCACACAAAGGTCAGGATTCTTGATTCCAGCTTACGCAAGTGCAAATGACCCATCCCCTCTAACCTTCCGCCATGAGGTGGCTGGGCCACCCCAGGCGCTCTGTTCATGTAATGAGCCAGGGTCAGCTGACGCTCCCCTCGTGACTATGCGGCCGACCCACTAAGCCAAGGTGCAGCATGGGTCCCGGAACAGAAGCCACAGCCAGGCTTCCTCTACCTGCACCCAGCCAGGGGGCAACCTGTCCTCAAGCAACCAAACCCCACCAGTCTTATGGAGCTCCCAAATCAGGACAGGTGACGGATAACAGCAGAATTCCTTCATTACAGAGTTTCTTGACCATATGGTTTACCAACCCTAAGCGATGGAGAGACAACCTGAAAAGGACCTAAAAATAATTCTTATAACAGTTTCCTTAAATATGATCACAGTGTTTGCTTACAAAGGCAAAGTATCTGATTCATCTTGGGGTCCCAGGCTTTTGCACACTAATTAAATATCTGGAAGAAGCAGATTAGTGGAACTCCTTAATGACTGACTGTGGGTCAGAGGCAGCCCTGGATGACCAAGGTTGACAGCCACTGAATCTGACAAGAGGAGCACTAAGGACAGGGTCCCACTTCTCAACCCCGACACGGGCAGTCTTTGGTGCTAGATTAAAGAGTGCTCCAATCCAGGGTATGTGCAGTCAAAAATGTCAAATAAATGTATTCAATCACTGGAACCAGACAGTATCAGAATTTCTAAGCAGTCAATCATTACTGGCCCTGGTATAACCTCTAGCTACTGAATACCAACAGGCCAGAAAGTGAAAGGTTTGCACAGCTTCCAGCCATAAGAAAAGTCTGAAAGTAGACTTGGACATTAGGAACCTCAACATCAGACAAGCCTGAGAAGCCAGCCCAGGGCCACACACATAACGGAGAGGAAAAGTATATAAACCAAAGAAAGCCAGCCGGTGCTATAACAGCCAATCCCACCCTCACCAGGCCACTGAGAGCTTCACACTGGAGTCACAGGATATGAGAGGCCAGGGAGGAGAGGGAAAGCTAGTTGGACCCAGAAAGGAACTCTGGCTGAGAGAGAAAACAGAGAAGGGGTAAACAGACACTTCTTTGAAAGGAAAAGTATAAAGCTGCCATTTCAACCTTTCTTGCTCTTGTTTACCCTAAAAGGATTTTGAAAATCTATGTATTCCCCTTCGTATTATGTAAGCTTAACATCTAAAGTTTTTCATTATAATTTTAAATAGTTGCAAAGACAGTTTCTGGTGTATTGTAAATAACGGCATAAACTATTAAGTCACTCTTATAAATGTATCCAGTGGACTGTAAATACAATTAAGACACCTACCTTCATCTAGTTAAAAATACAAATGTCTATTTAAGTCAGAAATTTCTTCTTGAATTGGTAGCTCCATTACTCTCCTCCATCTAGAACTTTACCACCCACATTTCACCCTAATTTAACACATTTTTAGGCTTGAAAGTCTCTTATTGACCATACTTATAATTCCCTGTAACATATCAAATTTCCTGTGACCTCATAAACTCTAAGTGTTCAAAAATATTTTATTCTGGATTGCATGATTATGACTGCTATTAGCACATATTTCAAAACAACAGAATCTAAAAACTGATCATTATTAAATATGAGCAAAATTTCACTAGAAATGCAACCTGATAGAGTAAGAAGGTTCATGTTTCCAGGGATGAATCTTGCTTACTGTTAAGACAGTTTCAGCACCAATTCCATTCCTGTTTTTCATTTTTATAGATATTAAGCCCTGAGACACCTTGTTCTCATAAACAGATGGCAATGGAAGTTCTATAATAGCAACATCTCTGAATTCCTTGAACTCCCGGTTATACACCAAAGTCATGCAGTGATCTGTTATCAAAATTATTTTTAATCATCCACTGACAACTCAACTGGTTCCTCCAATTTTGTTAAAAGTAGACTCAGAAGACTTGTAACTTGTAAAAGGATTGTTCCCTAGTCTTTAGACTCATATTCTCAACATTTATATTTAGAATTATCCCCATGGCACCCCAGAGAGCAGGGTAACACACCATGGTCCCGACTAGAATGGGTGAGGGTTTGCTTTCCTTTTGCAGAATGGAAAAGGTGGTAAGAGACCCCTCATGCTAGGCGTGTTCTCAGACGGCTCAACTTTAGAAATATAACAGAAGTTGAGGACCTAAAAATTGATTCCCTTAAAATTATCCTTGCCTGGGTACTCCATGGAGTCTTCCTACCCCCAGAGCTATGTGAGTTCAGACCACTGTTGTGAAGACTAACCACATGGCCTGGAAGAGGTGAAGAGAGTAACTGTCCCTCTGTTGACAGCATCTCATCGAGACAACAGCACTGACAAGGAGGATGGCCCCCCTCTCAGTAAACAAACCAACCTGGCAAGGGTTCAAAGTACCACGCGTAGAAGGAGTAATCCTGAGAACATGGTGAAAGGCTTGGAGCCTTCAGTTAAGACCCAAGAAAAGGACACCCTGAGCTCCTTCACTGCATCTCCCCATAGGCTGGCACCAAACAGTTGACTGGCCCAGTGGGAGACACCAGACGCACAAGGGGCCAATGATATTCTCTCTCCTGGAATTTGGAGCTAGACAACCATTTCCTACCATGTGCAACGAGAAACAGAGATAAAGCTGGTCCACAGAAACAGAGTTAAACAGCTGCACAGCCAAGAGAATAACAGAAAGGACAACCACCTTGGTCCCAAAGGTAGGCCTTGTGGCCCAGCTCCACTCAGGTTCTAGAAAATCCCCCTTTCTGCTTTGGCTGGTTTTAATGAATTTCTGAGACCTGCAATCAGAAGACGTTTGGCTCAGACGAGTCAGTAGAGTGCTTCTGAGGAATTCGGCCTGATGGACCAATAACATTTACAGCATTATCAAAAAGTACCTGGAAACAAGGAGGCCAAGTACATGATTAGATAGTTCACAAAAAAGGAAATATATTTTACCTTTAAAAATAAAAAGATTTTTAAAATTTTAAATATAAATTTTAAATTAAAGAACGATATTCAACATCACTAATTACAATGGAAAGACAATTTAAACCAAAGACATTTTATCATTACCAGGTTGGCAAAGATGAAAAAGTGTGACAATGCATTTGGCTGACAAAGGTGAGGAGGAATAGGCACCCTCATCATGGCTAAATAGGATTGTACATCCACACCATCTCTCACAGTGAGGAATAGCTATCAAAGTTGGAGATACACATTCTCTCTGCCTTAAAAGTCTCACTTCTAGAAATTATTCTACAAATACATTCAGCAATATGTAAAATGACATGTAAAGAAGATATGTTTAAGGCAGTGTTTGTAAAAGCAAAAAACTTAAGACTAAATAACCATCAAAAGGAGACTAGTTAGGGGCTTCCCTGGTGGTGGAGTTGTTAAGAATCCGCCTGCCAATGCAGGGGGCACGGGTTCGAGCCCTGGTCCAGGAAGATCCCACATGCTGCGGAGCAACTAAGCCCGTGGGCTACAACTACTGAGCCTGCGCTCTAGAGCCCACGAGCCACAACTACTGAGCCCACGTGCCACAACCACTGAAGCCCGCTCACCTAGAGCCCGTGCTCCGCAACAAGAGAAGCCACAACAATGAGAAGCCGGTGCACCACAACAAAGAGAAGCCCTCGCTCGCCGCAACTAAAGAAAGCCTGCCCGCAGCAATGAAGACCCAACACAGCCAAAAATTAAAAAAAAAAAATTTTTTTAAAAAGGAGACTAGTTAAACTATGGGGTATTCATAAAATGGAATACAATGCAGAAAAATGAGATAGAGAACAATCTCCAAACAATCTCCAATCTCCAAACTATGAGTAGTAGGAATGTACAGTATCAGTTAGGCAAAAATAAACAGAGAAGGAAAATGCATTTATATATATGAACAGAACATACCTGAAAGTGAACAGAAGAAACTGGGGTAGAGAAAATACAAGGTAAATGTGGACAGCATTCTGTGTGTCAGAAAGGAAGAAATTGCTCAAAGACTGATAGGGGCATGTCAGTGGGACACAGAAGCCAAATTTGGGCCAAATTTGAGAATCAGCATGAACAATAGCGTGGGTGGTTATTACCTTGAATGAGAAAATTACACTAAAACCTCTTAAAAGGGGAGTACTCCTCTTCACTGAGATACATCAACAATAATAATTAGAAAATCACTTTTTTACAACCACCTTAGTAATAAATGCTTCCATCAGGAATCACCAAGGAACACTAACACTGGGTACAAAACCACTGAGGACATGATATTCCCAGTCTCAAGTATCACCCCACAGATTACTTATTAATTACAAAGGGAATTAATACAAAGGGAAAAGGGTATCTTTACAAGGCAGACAATATCTTAATTAAGTTAACCAACTTCAACTCTCCAATAATGGGACAAACTGGTATCAAGTGCCACCTGATAGAATAAGAACACCACACCATACACAAAGAATTCCTGACTAAACTGCTTAACCTGAATCCAATCATGAGACAGTAAGACAAATCCAAATTGAAGGATGTTCTACAAAACACTACCCTGAATTTTTCAAATAGGTCAATGTCATGAAGGACAGTGGGGACTTTTCTTGATAAAAGGAGACTAAAAGGACATGACAACTAAACGTCCTTATTTTTAGGAGATACTGGCTGAAGTATTTATGGCTGAATTACAATTCCATAGCTTAATCTTAAATGATTCAGCAAAAACCAAATATGTGTGTGTGTGTGTGTGTGTGTGTGTATTATGTATATACATTCATTATGTGTGCCTGTGTTTGAGAGAGCAAGAAAAAGCGAAGTGGACAATATATTGATAACTGGTGATCTAAGTGAAGAACATACAGGTGTATATTGTGCTATTCTTACAATCTTTCTGTATTCTGAAGTTTTTCAAAGTAAAAACTTGGGGGAAATACCAAGGAAGTTTAGACTTGTACAGACAAATAAGGGCTTCCTAGCCTGTGAGAATGATACTGACTGTTTTCACACGCCATATTTTATCTTCAGTAAGAGGTTACTGTTCTTTGCTACGGCAAAATACAGACCACCACTTTATATAATAAAATTCCACCTTTTTCCAGCATTAATACAGGGTATGTGAAGTCTACCAATTGTGACAACACAGGAAATTACTGTCTAAATGAACTGCATGTTACATACACATTTCACCAAGGGGTAAGGCAGTTTCTTACAAGGAACCGTATGGTAATCATGAATATGCCATTCGCCTCCTATTACTTGACTTTGAGGAACCATTTTGTAAAGATCACCTAGTGTCTAATTAAAAAGAAAGAAATTAGACTCGGGTTTAAGATGCCTCTGGTATGTTCTGAAATTATTTTGAAAGCTTATTTAAAAGGACTTCAAACTTGAGATTTTTTTCATTCATGTATTTATTCCACAATTAAAATAAATCATAATTTAAAGCCAAAGCATTTTTAAAAGGTAAAGGAGAATTTGTGTCACAGCTGTATTAATAAAACAGACATTGGTCTAAAGTGCAACACTAAACAGGTGTTCTCTGTTCCCATGGTGGAATAAATACATAACAATTACACATAAAATTTCACTAAAGATCTGAGATGACGCAAATAACCCTTTGAAACAAACTGCCCAATGAACAGAGGCAGACTGCAAATAATTTCTATTAACATTTTACTGCAGGATGGAAAAATCCCCAAGGTGACTACTAACTCAAAATCTCTCATCTCATGTGCCTGGCCTTAGCTTGTTTTCCTTCCTCAGTCACATCCAAATCCAAAAAGCCTTCTCCATCCCAAGCTCAAAACTCCACCAAAAGTCCCCAAGGACCTCAGCACAGACTGCCATAATGAGACTGTGTGCAACCTTCATTCAGAACCTCCAGGGAAATCAGAAGCCCAAATGCAGAGAGCAGCAGCATTTCTTTAAACAATAGTTTTAACTGTCGAATGAGCTCTGCCAGGCCATGTGCATTTCATAACAAACCAAAATACTGTCTTAATTTCTGTTTTTCTTGAAGAATGTTAAGTAGGTCATTCGAGTAAAAAAAAAATTTTTTTTTACAGAAATAATGAAAAATGAAAATTCAAAGGATTTACGCTAAAAAGCAAACCAGTCATCTGCAGCCTAACTCATTTGTTTCTGGGCTGTGATGCCATGTAGAGGGCGATCAGGCAGTAGATGGTCCCTCCCACAGTCAGCGCCATGGTTGTCCGGTAAAGCATTTGGTCAGGCAAGCCGCGTTTCAGGTGGATGGGCACACCGTCAGATTTCTTGAAAGAAAGAATTATCAAGGACATGGCTGATAAGAAAAAGATTTTACAATTTAGGCTAATATAGAACAAATGTCTCTACTTTATAACTAATCCATCAACGCACTGCAGTGGAAAAAGCCCAAATCTACTAGAATGTTAACTGAAATACTGGTATATTTCTTACTAATGTAGCTAAAGTTTGTAAGTCCAAAGTCATTCTCCAAAATGCAGCCTCAGGAACATGTGTGCAACAAATTCCAAATTTCTAAGGAATTTATCATATATTGCTTAATTACAAAAGGAGCACTGGTGAATTTTTTTAAAGGCAAAGGTAATCAGCAGCTAATCAAAGACCTGTAGGCACAAGAAATGCTCTACATTTAGTCTGACTTCTGATCATTAGTGGATGAAGTCTAAGCACACCAGGTCAGTTAACAGGTTCATGTCCATTTTGTACTCAACTACCTTCTTTCTATTAAGCTGCTAAACCCCTATTTAATAATGAGACTCCGTAAAATGTTTAATCCATTGTTTTGCAGTCTCCAAGATCCCTCCCCACGGCAACTCAAGACCCCAAATGCCCACTCAAGTCTGAGTTATCAGATTAAAAGACATTAAACTGATCAAAAGTCCCCAAGCTGGTCCTAAATCTGGACATATTTTTGAGGAGGGGGAAGCTACCTTCCAGCAACAGCTGTAACAGCTATTGCCACTCCCACGATACCTGAGATATAGTCGAGTCACTGACCTCTCAATTATCTGTAGGTAGATTAACATTAATAATATATATATATATATATATATATATATATATATATATATATATATATATATATATATATATATATATATATATATATATATATTTTGTGGTACATGGGCCTCTCACTGTTGTGGCCTCTCCCGTTGCAGAGCACAGGCTCCGGACGCACAGGCTCAGCGGCCATGGCTCACGGGCCCAGCCGCTCTGCGGCATGTGGGATCTTCCCGGACCGGGGCACGAACCCGTGTCCCCTGCATCAGCAGGCGGACTCCCAACCACTGTACCACCAGGGAAGCCCTAACATTAATAATATTTTTAAGTCCAATCCTAGCTTCTCTGCTAATCGGCAAACCCAAGAGAGCCTCCTCCACTTCTAGCAACAGTTCAGTGAATGTCAATATCAAGCAAGCAAAAAACAACTAGAAGAAAACATTGCCAGAAGTCACTGCATGTGTCACAAAGCCTAATATATACTGGATTATTCACAGTATTATTATATATTATATATGCTATTGCTTCCTCCATCCAATGGATGATCAACAGCTACATATGCAATTTAAAAATCTGCATAACCTTAAATACTGATGAGGAAATTAATCACCCTCCTCTTTTATCAGTTTCTACCTACATGAAGTTCTACCAGTTTATGGCTTAAACTAAAATCAAGAGAATTCTATTTAAGAAACAACAGGGAAGTGAGTAGCAAACTAGATTAAGACTCCGTTTTGTAGGGGTTTTTTAGGTCTATTTACTTCACAGCCTTCACTGTTCTAGTGTCTTCTCTCACCTGGAAAAACTTCTGCAGCTCTGGAACTTTATTTTTCCCAGCATAATCATATGCAGTAGAATTGGAACTCAGTTTAGTTGGTGTGGCAAATATGATAGGCGGTGCTTCTGTGGAAACCACAGGCCTTAATCCCTGCAGGAAAAAAGGAAAAGGTCAAGTTGAAAGTATGTCTGGGCATGTGAACAAGCCTTTCCAGGAGAAGGCTGTCAGTGATTCCACCACACAAGAGAGAAGGAAAGTCCCCAACTTTGCATTACAAAGCATTTAGGTTTAAAGTCCCAAAACTTCCAACAAACACCCTAGCGCCCATTCCCAGAGCAAACATAGTCAAGAACTCTCTTGCCTATTAAGGTGGGGGAGGGGGACGGGGGAGAAGCAAACCACAACAAAGGCCCAATCTAAGCTTCCAGATAAACCCACTGCGTCTATCTTCTCATCAAACCAGTAAAACATTTATCATCTATATGAACTTTGGGTTAAATTTCAAAAGAAACCTGGCTGTCCCTTTTCTCCTCTGGGTGAGTAGGTATACCAACATGGAATCTCGAGCCCTGAAGTGGACTTCAGAAACTTTCCAGACACACAGTAGAGAAATATCTCAATCTGGAAGAGCCTGTAATGGGAAGAGAGCTGTCTTTCAGGACCAGAAAACAAAACAAAACAATTACAGCAGAGCAACTGAACTTTCTGGCATTAATAAACCTGTAAGTTAAAAAACATATACTGTAAAAATAAAAAAGGAAATCTCAGCGTTCTCATTGTGACGTGTGTACAACAATACACATGTACTGCATACACAGAGTGTCTACCACTGAAAGGACTGCGTGAAGTAGCATGTGCCTAAAGCAGTGTCTGGGACACAGCAGGCATTCAATAAACATAAGTTGAATGAGATTCGGGAGCTCAGCAGCTGCCTCAGCCACATGTGATGGAGAAAGGAAGGACAAACACACCGTCTTAAAAAGAACCTAAGGGGGGAGAAAAATGAAGTGCTGATACATGCTACAATATGGATAAACCTTAAAAACAGTACGCTGAGTAGAAGCAGTCAGTCACAAAAAACCACAAATATATGAAAGTCCAGAATAGGGATATTTACAGAGACAGAAAGTAAATTAGTGGCTGCTTAGGGACGGGGGAGGGGGGACAGGGGAGTGTTAAGGGAGAGGAAGGTGATAGCTGAAAGGTATAGCTTTCTTTCTGAGGTGATAAAAATGCTCTAAAATTAACATGGTAATGGTTGCACACTGTCTGTGAATACACTAAAAACCATTTAATTGTATATTTTAAATGAGTAAATGTATGGTATGTGAATTACATCTCAACAAAGCTGTTTAAAAAAAAAAAAACTAAAGGGAACTCTGGGTTTCTATCTGACGGAGTAAACCTACAGTGGCAGATAGATAAATGATTCTCCAAAATTACCTACAGATCACACTAAGGAACTTAGAGTTACAAATCAATAAAACCATATCCTTTTATATTAAATTCTAACTCAGAAAAATAAAATCTTAAAGTTAGCAAGCAAAATTCAAGCTCAGCCTCTTCTCTATTTTTACAGATGAAAAAGGTAATCCTTTGCTCAAATTAATAAGAGTTGTCAGACTGTACCTGATCTCTTCAAAAAAACCTAACTTTACCTATAATTGACAAGAGACCTATTCTAAAGATCACATATTGAAAACCTCAATGTTACTCCCACCAGGCAGGCACTGGGATCAACAGAGCAACAAAAAGGCATTAAAGTAATTTTGGCTTCTATTTCTTCTGACACAGTCCCATAAATGGGAATGAATCACGGCCTTTTTTTCTGTTCTTTCACTCATTCAACATATTTTACTGAGTACTTACTCTATACTGAAAATACATAATGAATAAGACACATTCAATCTCTGCCATTATGGATATCAGTATTATGGAATAATAGCAGCTAATATCTACCAAGCTCTTGTTATGTGCCCAGCATCATGTTAAGCATTTCATACGCATCATTACAGCAATCCTAGGGAGATGTTACCTTTCCCTTTTTACAGAGGAGAAAACTGGATCAAAGAGGGTGACTTGCCTGGGACCCCATAACAAAAACAGCCAAGTGTGGGAACTCAAGCCTCTCTCAAGTCCAGAACCCTGGCATTTAAGTACCTACCTGCCCCGGTACCTCCCGTCAACTACTGCTCAAAAACAATCCATTTGAAGAGAAAGTCTGCCTAGTAAGCTGTTAATCTACATTTGGAATATAACACACTCAGAGACTTAGGAGTCAGAGACAGAACAGGGACTCCAACTACTGAGATAACAAGGCTATAAAAAAGTTCTCTCTTTAAACTGGAGAATTTTAGACACTCCCTTATCATTCTGTGAGCTCTTTGTATTTTCTCCTTATGATCATTTCCCCTTGAATGCAAAAATTTAAAACCCTTCCTACCAAGCAACTCCAAAACTGGTTTGAAATTAAATTCATGTTTTAACAGGACTAATGTGAGAGCATTTTTAGATGGGATTATACCTAGTTGCTTTGTATTTGTTTACCTGTCAAGTGATTCAAAACTATAGCAAAGTTTTTGAACAAGATCATCTCAAAACAGGAGTTACCAACCATCTTAACAGTTTAAAATAATTCCATATTTCCATTTATAATACTGTAAAGTTTAGAATATCGAATTTTAAAGTTACCTATAATCCCATTATCTTATCCCATCAATTATTATGAATTGTATGTTCTCCTCTAATCTTTTTTTTTTTTTAAAGAAGATGTTGGGGGTAGGAGTTTATTAATTAATTTATTTATTTTTGCTGTGTTGGGTCTTTGTTTCTGTGCGAGGGCTTTCTCTAGTTGTGGCAAGCGG
The DNA here is from genome assembly GCF_025265405.1 of Mesoplodon densirostris. Lineage (NCBI taxonomy): Eukaryota > Metazoa > Chordata > Mammalia > Artiodactyla > Ziphiidae > Mesoplodon > Mesoplodon densirostris. Next base: position 34,685,519 of record NC_082674.1, read on the forward strand.
GGGCCACTCTTCATCACGCTGCGCGGGCCTCTCACTATCGCGGCCTTTCTTGTTGCGGAGCACAGGCTCCAGACACGCAGGCTCAGTAGTTGTGGCACACGGGGCTAGTTGCTCCGTGGCATGTGGGATCTTCCCAGACCAGGGCTCTAACCCGAGTCCCCTGCGTTAGCAGGCAGATTCTCAACCGCTGCGCCACCAGGGAAGCCCTCCTCCAATCTTTTCATAGGCATATTTTAATCTTTATAGTCACAGTGCAAAACCCCACATTCTACTTTTTTCACTTATAATAAACATTCTTTTTCAGGTTCCTACACAATCTTCATAACGAAATCTACTCTTCACATCAACCCCATAAATTAAGTATTACCAGCCCATGTTACAGATGATTAAAACAAAGCTCAGAAACGTCGTAAGTGTGCTCACTTCAGGAGCACATATACTAAAACTGGAACGATACAGAGAAGATTAGCATGGCCCCTGCACAAGGATGACATGCAAATTCGTGAAGCGTTCCATATTTTTAAACAACTACCGTATGCTAACACATATATATGGAATCTAAAAAAAAAAATGGTTCTGATGAACCTAGGGGCAGGACAGGAATAAAGACGCAGACATTGAGAATGGACTTGAGGACACGGGGAGGGGGAAGGGTAAGCTGGGACGAGTAAGAGAGTAGCACTGATATATATACACTACCAAATGTAAAACAGATAGCTAGTGGGAAGCAGCCGCATCGCACGAGGAGATCAGCTCAGTGCTGTGTGACCACCTAGAGGGGTGGAATAGGGAGGGTGGGAGGGACACGCAAGAGGGAGGGGATATGGGGATATATGTATACAAATAGCTGATTCACTTTGTTATAAAGCAGAAACTAACCCACCATTGTAAAGCACCTATACTTACTACAGTAAAGATGTTAAAAAAAAAAAAAAAAAGTAAAGCAGTAAAGATGTTAAAAAAAAAAAAAAAGACAAGGGCTTCCCTGGTGGCGCAGTGGCTGAGAGTCCGCCTGCTGATGCAGGGGGACATGGGTTCGTGCCCCGGTCCGGGAAGATCCCACATGCCACGGAGCAGCTGGGCCCGTGAGCCATGGCCGCTGAGCCTGCGCGTCCGGAGCCTGTGCTCTGCAAAGGGAGAGGCCACAGCAGTGAGAGGCCTGCGTACCGCAAAAAAAAAAAAAAAAAAAAAGTCACAAGATGGGATTCAAACCCACACATGTTTATTACACCACACCATCAGTAATCAGCTGTCTTGGCCCCACAGGTTAAAAAGAATCCAAATGGTGCTAAGGTACTTCACCCTACCCATAATTAAACCTCCTAACAATATAAGAGCAGTCAAGGTTTCCAGTGTTTCAAGGCAGCTAGATAAGACTAGCACGAGGGTTCTCAAGAGTAGACCAGGAAGCTATATTTACAGGAAGGAATCTACAGCAAATCCCTTTGCCTAGGCCTCCTTCCAGGGCTACGGCTGCCCCAACCTAGAGGAATTATGAGCCTCAAATATGCCCCTCCTCATCTCAATAAATGATAACGCCATCTTTCCAGGTACTTAGGCCAAAAACCTTGAAATTGTTCTTAATACCTCTCACTCACACATTTGAAAATCCTTTTGGCTCTACCTTCAAACTATATTTAGAATCTGACCACTTCTCACCTATCTTCACCAATCCACATTCTGGTCCAAACTCCTAGATTTTTAAAACAGCCTCCTAACTGGTCATCCTGATTTTATTCCATCCTCGCTGCCCTACAGTCTACTCTCAATGCAGCAACCAGTAATTGTGTTAAAACAGAGGATGTCAGGAACTTCCCTGGTGGTGCAGTGGTTAAGAATCTGCCTGCCAATGCAGGGGACATGGGTTCTAACCCTGGTCCGGGAAGATCCCACATGCCGCGGAGCAACTAAGCCCATGCGCCACAACTACTGAGCCCGTGTGCCACAACTACTGAAGCCCACACACCCTAGAGCCCGTACTCCGCAACGAGAAGCCACCACAATGAGAAGCCCGCGCACTGCATCGAAGAGCAGCCCCCGCTCGCCACTAGAGAAAGCCCACGCGCAGCAACAAAGATCCAATGCAGCCATACATACATAAATAAATAAATAAATAATTTTTAAAACCCCAAAAAACAGAGGATGTCACTACTCAGCTCAAACCCTCGTAAAGGCCTCCTATCCCCCTGAGCAAAACTCAATGTACTTAAATGGCTTTCAGAACCCTATGAGATGCACCCCTCACTGCCCCCGCCTTGTACAGCATCCTCTTTCTCTGCCCCAGTCTACTGGACCAGCCCCATAAACCTCCCAAGCACCAGGCATGTTCCTTCTGTCTAGAATGCTCTTCTCCAGGTATCTACATGGCTTGCACCCTCACCTCATGTCGCCTTCTCAGTGAGACCTCCCCTTACCACCCTTTTTAAAACTGCATGTCCTCCTCCATACTGCTAACCACCTCTCCCCGCACCTTCCCTGCCTTATTTTTTTCTCCATAGCACCTGTGACCATCTAACATACTATATTCTGCTTTGTTTACTGCATCTCTCCCTACTGCAATGGAAGCTCCATGAGGTCAGGATTTAGGCACATTTTGTTCACTGTTCTTATTTCCCAAGACTTAGAAAAGCAACTGGCACAGAGCACATTTAGTAAATATTTGTTGAATGTATAAACAAGCTAAGGAAGTCTACAGCTTCACCAGTGTAGACTTGAATATTTCAGAACCAAAGTCATGAAAATTAGCACTTGATGGCAGAACCTCCCACACAGCCCACAGCAACGTGAAAACTGAAAGTTGTTCTTAAAATAAGTGGACTGTAGACCAAATGGAAATCACAGGTTTTGCTGAGTATCAAATCTCTTAGCTGTTTACACAATCACTACCTCTACAACGGATTAAAAGCCATTCAACTGTTTTACCACGTTTAGTAGCTGAGTTCTTCCTAGTCTACTTTAGTGGCTCCAAATTTTAAGAGAGAAAAGGAAACATGATTTTTTTTCACCTCAAAATTGACTGGCCCAAAGTTTCCCCTTTCCTTCTACCTTTTAACTTTGGGGAGGAGGAAGAAGGGTGGAGAAATAAGAGAATTATCCCCAAAATGTTTTAATTTTTAAAATGTGGGCACATATTTTTAATATTTTTTTTAATTAATTAATTTATTTATTTATGGCTGTGTTGGGTCTTCGTTTCTGCGCGAGGGCTTTCTCCAGTTGTGGCAAGCGGGGGCCACTCTTCATCGCAGTGCGCGCGCGGGCCTCTCACTATCGCGGCCTCTCTTGTTGCGGAGCACAGGCTCCAGACGCGCAGGCTCAGTAATTGTGGCTCACGGGCCCAGTTGCTCCGCGGCACGTGGGATCCTCCCAGACCAGGGCTCGAACCCGTGTCCCCTGCACTGGCAGGCAGACTCTCAACCACTGCGCCACCAGGGAAGCCCTGTTTTAATTTTTAAATGACAGAAACTTACGAGCTCTTTCATTCTGATTCAGGACTACAAACAAGTTTCAATCCGCAGTGATCAAGTCCTTCATTTCCAATTGCCAGCTAGGTACCACCACCTCCATGTTTCCCTGACATTTCACGCTCAGTGCATCCAAAATTCACCCAGTTTCTCACAAGCCTACTCAGGAGCTCCCTGTTTCTGGGGAAAACACCACCATCCTCCCATTACCCAGTCATCTTGGAGTCCTCCTTCCTCATTTCCAAAATCTCCTTCACCGGGTGCTAAGTACTCATCTCCAGCCTCTGACTCTTTCTCCATTCTTACTGAGAAGACCCTGAACTCTTTTATGGGTATAACAGGCATCCCTGGCACTGGTCTCTCCCAGTCAGATTATCTTTTCAAAGCATAGCGCTGGTTATGATACGTACTCCTCCATCATAAACCTTTCAAGAAGCTAAAGGGAAGAGGCCATGCCCTTGTTTCAACCTCTGGAAAAGACTCTACCACAACTTTCAGCATCAAGTTGCTTTGTAAATTCCTATTCATTTCTCACAAAAGTAAGTCCTACCATCCTAGGCCCTTCATGAGCTACCTCCATCCACCACAGCTAAACTTACCTGCTCAATGATTCCCCTGCAGCCCCCCTCTCCTCCTTCACTCTCGCAGTTCCCTTAATCTAGAATATCCTGCCATCTTAACTAGGAGAGGAACTGCTGGATCATACAGTAAAATTATGTTTCACTGTTTTAGAACATGCCAAACTGTTTTCCAAAGAGGCTGTACCATTTTACATTCCCCCCACAATGTAGTAGGGTTCCAGTTTCTCCACATTCTCACCAACACCTGTTGTCTTTTTTATTTTAGCAGGTGTGAAGTGGTATCTCCTTGTGGTTTTGATTAGTATTTCCCTAATGACTTATGATGTCAAACATCTTTTCATATGCTTATTGGCCTCAATTTATTTATTTATTATTATTATTTTTTAATTAATTTATTTTTGCTGTGTTGGGTCTTCGTTTCTGCGCGAGGGCTTTCTCTAGTTGTGGCAAGCGGGGGCCGCTCTTCATCGCGGTGCGCGGGCCTCTCACTATCGCGGCCTCTCTTACTGAGGAGCACAAGCTCCAGACGCGCAGGCTCAGTAGTTGTGGCTCACGGGCCTAGTTGCTCCGTGGCATGTGGGATCTTCCCAGACCAGGGCTTGAACCCGTGTCCCCTGCATTAGCAGGCAGATTCTCAACCACTGCGCCACCAGGGAAGCCCTCAATTTATTTTTGACAAAGGACACAGAAAGATAAGCAAAATGCTCTTCACTCAACCACTGGAAAATACCCTCCCGACAATTACTTGGCATCAGATTGATTTATAAATCTCTACCTGTACTATTGTTAGAGAACTAGCTTTTCTATATAAGGTTACTCAATGCATGTTAGATTATTCACTTTACATAATACTGAAAGTTACAAACACCTACATTTTACAGTATGCTAACATTTTAAATGTTTCCAAGAAAGGAAAAATTGAAGTACCCCTGATTACCAAAGTCAGAACCCTTGGTTTGGGGATACCTGTCACAATCACTCTGAAATCTGCAATTCATATAAAGCCTACATAATATCACTTCTTTCAACATAACTTAAGAAATCCTTAAGTAATTAAGAAGTCCAAATTCTCAAGAGAAACACAATTCAAGTGGAGCTAGAAATCTTTAATCCCTCTCTGTACCAAATGCATCTTCGGGTAATATCTGCTCTAAGTGCCAATTAATTTCAAGATGTGTCAGTTTTCGTTTAAAATTTCACTTTTTCTTACTAGATAACAAAATCTAGATTATGCTAAAACTCTACTGAAAGAAATTCTACAACCACCAATGGAATAGATCAATTGTGATATATTCATACAATGAAATACTATACTGCAATAAAGAAACCAGCTACTAATTCACATAACATGAATGAACCTCAAAAATATTGAGAAATAGAAGGCTTAAACAAAACAGTACTGTGTGGTTCCATTTATACGAAATTCAAAAACAGGCAAAACTATCTATTTATAGTGATAAAAATAAGAATAGGAAGATGGACATGGATTGACAGGGCAATAGTAAAAAGAAACTTCCTAGGAGTGATGTAATGTTGTATATGTTAATAAGGGTGTGGGTTACACAGTGTTTGTCAAAAATGTGCTGAAAAATAGACATCTTTATGTTTTAAGAATATTTGCTTCTTTATAGAAGCAAATAAAATAGAAATAGCTATTTCTTATAATCCGTAAGATAAATCACTGTTGTCAATTCCTTCTTTAGACCTCACTACCAATTTGGTTTCAACGACACCACGCTGCTTTCCCTTCTAACCCTGGATTGTTCTTATTATAAATTTTCCTCCTCCACTCTCCCTTCCTGTTTCTGTAATCTAATCGTAACTCCATCTTTCTTCCCCATGTGCTTGCTCCCTGGATGATCTCCCCCACCACAGCTTCTACTACCACCTACGGGCTGAAAACACCTAGATCTATTAAACTCCTTATTCATAAATACAATCAGACATGACATCTCATCACGAACTCAATATTTATAAACCTGGACCCTTCCTCCCCAACCCCACACCCCCAAAAAACGTGCTCTTTTTCTTGCCCTCCCTATCCTAGTTAACAGCACATCTAATCTTAGATTGAAATCATTCTTAAACATCCTTCCCCTTGAGCAAGTTGCGGTGTTCCACAGAAGAAAGAGAAGGTAACAACAATGGAGCATTCTTTACACCCCACCTGGGGCCCTTACTGTTCCAGTCCAGTTTTCCAACTGCATATCTCATCAACCCTTCCCTACCTACCCTGAGGGCTGAGAATGAAAATGATGGTATCTCAGACTTAGGTTCTCAAGAATAGCTACCACTTATCCAGTAATAGCCACCTGCCAACGATTGCTAGTCACATGACACACACCTCTTTTAACCTGTACTCCAGCTGCCCTAAAGGAAACTGAGCTCACAATGAATAAACTTGATCAAGGTCATAAAATTAAAGCAGCGAAACCAGGATTTGAGCCCAAATTAAGAGTCTGGGACTCTAAAGTTTTTCATCTCTACACTACTGGAGACTGATACTCCAACTGGCAAAATCTGAGACTGATACTCCAATTGGCAAAATCTGAGTGAAGTCGCAATACTTTTCAGACCACTCAAGAGCAACCATCAACCATTTTACAGCTGGAAAAATGTCAGCTCTTTGCACGTTAACTGCGAAGACTCACCCAAACATTTGAATTAACTCTTTAAGTCTCCTAATTCTAATCACACAGCCCCTTCTGCCCCTATGGCTTCCGCTGGTACCGTCACCCCAGTTCCCAAATCTGGTGCTTGGATGAGGCTGTCTTTTGTTGGGCTGCGGCAGGAGGATGACAATGGGGCATTGAGGAGACTGAAAGCTGGACTTCCTTAAAAAAAGGACAGGGCCAAACTTCGGACTCGGTCGGGTCACATTCTGGGCCCCGCCGACCCCACGAGCCACCAGCAACGACCTCGGGGGTCACCTTGACCGCTGCTGAGTGCCAGGCCCAACTTCCACACCAGGCCAGCCTCGCCGGGGAGCAGCTACAGAATTAGGAGCCTCCATGGCCACGGCAAGTGCGTGACAAGAGGTGAGGGACCAACTAAACCGAAGCGCGAGCAGAAGCCTCGCCTGGCTCCGGCGCTGAGACTGCCAGGCGCAGACTCGGGCCGCCACTTCTCCTGTCCGAACCGGCGCGGCGCTACCCGTACCTGAGGGATATAGGCGTCGGAAGCCCACGCTCCCGTCAGTTTCTGCGTGAAGCTACTAAACTTATAATACATGTTGCCCGGTGTCTACTTCAGGCAGCCACTGCCCGCGCGACCGCCTCAGAGAAGGACCCCGCCTTCCCGGGTGTCTGCCGAAGGATCAGCCCAAGGACCCTGCGCCAATAGGCGGGCTGCCCGGGGATCGCCTAATTTAAAACATGCCCTCTTAAGCCACATAATGGAAAGTGAAGCCAGGTTCTTAGGGCCAAAAGGGCAAAACAAGTTCTAGGGCAGCGCGGAAAGCCGCTGTAGCGCGGTGTGTAGGGAATACGAGCCTGCCTCTTTCCGTCACGTTTGGATTCCGGCAGTACCAAGACGCCCTAAGAATTGCGCAAGCGCCCCGCCGATCATGCGGGAGGCTGAGGGACTTGCCGGGGTTGAGGGGGCGGGCTCGGGGTGGGGCCTAAGGCGGGAGGGGAGGGGAGGGGAGGGGAGGGGAGGGGAGGGGCTGGGCGGGGTGAATACGCTCTTTACCTCCCAGAGAGCCCGTGCTGTGGGGCGGCCACCTGGTAGTTGTCTTGAAGGCGTCTCTCCCTTTCCGAAACTTAACTCCTCCCAAACCTAGGTCACCTCGTGAAGCGTCCCACTCTCGCTCAGTGGGCTCAGGAGTATGGATCCGTCGGCCAGGCTTCTCTGGCAATCTAGGGGGAGCAAATAAGAAAAATTGGTAACACCTGCTGCAAGCTGTTACTGAGGGCTGTTAGGATTTTCGCCCCAATAATATATAAAGATAGTTTCCTGGGTTTTTGTAGAGGAAATACATCGTGCCCTTTGAACTTCAGGCACAAGGACATAAATTTTGCACAGTTCTCAGAACTGATTTTTACTCTTACCTGAGCTTTGTGGGAACTGATTGCCCATCCTTTTCCTGGTCTCTGCCCTTCGAGATAGATGAGGTGGGGACTGGAGGGGAGGTGGACTAGAAATACTTGAAAAATCTGGACGTTGAGCCTGAAAGATTAGGACTACCACTTTCAGTTATGGTACTATCCACTTCAGTTCAATTTAAAAATGTTTTTTGAATCTCCATTATGTGCAAGGTACTGTGTAAAAGGAGTATACTAGTTTCCTACCTCCTGGAATGGAGCAAAGCTTTTCTTGGCTTTATCATCTAACCAGAGGTTTTCATAAGCATATTACAGGTGCATTTATAGTTCATTTTTAAAAAAATTTTTTTAGAAAGAAAGCACTGGGTCTTTTTTTTAAGATTTATTATTTATTCATTTATTTTAGGCTGCGTCGGGTCTTAGTTGCGGCACGCAGGATCTTTTTTCGTTGCAGTGCTCGGGCTCTTCGTTGTGGTGCGTGGGCTTCTCTCTAGTTGTGGCGTGTGGGTTTTCTCTTCTCTAGTTATGGCATGTGGGTTTTCTCTTCTCTAGTTGTGGCTTTAGTTCCCCGTCGGCAGGTGGGATCTTAGTTCCCTGATCAGGGATTGAACCTGCGTCCCCTGCACTGTAAGGTGGATTCTTTACCACTGGACCACCAGGGAAGTCCCTATAGTGCACTTATGAAAGCATGTGGCAAACAGATGGGTGACACTAACCTGTACATAGCATTTTACATAAACTCATTTAATCTTTACAACAATCCTATGAGATAGGCGCTGTTATCATCTCTATCTTACTGTACAGGAAAATGAGGCCCAGAAAAGTTAAGTAACTTGCCCAGGTCAGTTATTAGTGAGTGGCAGAGCCAGTCACCTGGCTCAAGAGTCTATACTCTGAAGCACTACATAATGGATAAGTATATAACTCCACTCTGAGAAGAGGATGGAGGCTGAGTACTCCAGAGTTAGGGTGTACACCAGCATCCTGGCTTTGACAGGTGTAAACCCGAGAGCGCCAAGTGTTCAGTACTGCCAAGACTCAAGAGCAAAGGTTCTAGCATATTCATGTGATCGACCAATTCAAAGTCGCTACTTTTACAAAGCAGCACTGTGATATAATGGAAAGAACCTGTGATTTGGGTTTGAGTCGCAATTTCTTCAAGGCTGAGTGATTTGCAGCTAGTTATTTACATTTTCTGGGCCTCGCTTTCTCTTCTGTAAAGTAGGAATCGTCATCATCAGACTATCTTCCCTCCCTAGTGTTCTGAGAATCAACAGTTCGGTAGGTTATGAAGCTTACACAAACATTACATTGCTGATCTTACTTTTGAGTCATTTTACTTTTCCATGGTTCTTGGCTACATATAAGAACCTCAGTTAATTTTTCTTTGTTACTCTAATTTAATTAATTAATTAGATGCTGGAGTCACACCACGAAAGGAGAATGAGCTTGTTAGCAGATATTGGGTGGAAAGAAAGGTCTTTCACAGAGTTTAGATTGAAAAGACAAATCAAATGATTTAGGACAGCTCCCTATCTCCATCCCACTGTCTTCTAGACATATTTTAGAAGAAGAAAGTAGAGAACATTCCCCAACTTTTAGCAGCACTAAGGTGTACCAGCTTCTTGAAGTACAAAGGTGCCTGTCAACACTGGTTATTTTCTTAAAGTTCCTGCCAACTGATTTTAGATTCTGCAAGACATAAATTAAGAATCCTGAAAATGTTACAACAGCCAGGCTGTTCAGTGGGAGATAAAATGTCAGTAGCAGAGTGTGGGTTGGGATGTCACATGGAGTGGCTGATCATAGGAAGATTTTGTCTCATTTCCCAAATAAAACACAGCACACTCTGACAGCACTGAAGCACCCTATTCTCATTCTTATTTGCATAATCCCACCCAACCTCAAAGCATGATCTTTCTTTAGATCATGATCCTTTCAGGTTGTTTCCTAGATCCTGTTCTGAGAGGAAGTGACCACAATTCCTAGTGCAGAGAAGCTTGTTAATCGCCAAGTGATTTGAGTGAGTGCAAATGCCAGTCTGGCTTCAAGTGACGCAGAATGCTGCTCTCATTTGTGAGGGCTGTGCACTAATGGCCTCTGGCAGGTCACTCTGTGAAAGCACTCGGGAATGGATGGAAGACCAATATAAATTTTAAATGGCTGTACTGGATGTAGATAGGAATGACTCCTTGTGAAATAGTTCTTAATTTTTTTAATTCTCCCATTTTCTCAGCAATGACTTCTAAAAATTTGATGCTAGTGAGTTTGGCAGAGTTAAAGTGTGTGAGCCCTGTAGTTGTTGAGGTCATTGTGGGCCCTTCTTACTGATTCCTTCACTCCTTCCCTGTCTTCAGCCATCTATCACCTGGCTTTGGTGTCACCAGTTGGGAGCAGAAATATGAATGATGAACATTTGTTCCAGGCTGATTTACCATGGGGAGGGCATGTCCTGGATATGGATGTCCAGAAGGTGCTGCTTTCCCGCACTTTACTGTTTCTTTGCTGCCACAACTGCAAAGCGTAGAAACTTTCTAACCTGGAGAAGCACGTTTGTGCACGTAGATTTTGCCCATTCTAAGGTAGTTTTCCTGGTGGAAAACAGACTATAATAGTGTCATGTTTTAGTGTAGTGTTACCTTTTTTATTGTGGCTTGTGTCTGCTCTCTCTTTGGCAAAAAAAGAAGGTAGAGGGAAAACACTTTCCTAGCATTTCAAACTGCTAGTGATATCCCAAGGAAAACATCCCCAGTAAAATACTGGAAAACAAAATGGAAAGCTACATGCACTTTATGATTCTCAGAACGATGACACCATTTGTGCAATTATTCGGTAATTTTCATGCGGCAGAATTAGAAAGCTTAGCTTAGCTTAGTCATCTCTTAGTCTTTTTGTCAAGTAAAGCCCTATCTGGTGTGGAAATTTTAAGTTTGTCTTTGAAACCTGAAATCTAGATTATATCGATATGATTGAAAAACAATGAAACCTTTGTTAAAGCATGGTATTTTCATAGCAAAGGAGTTGAGGGTCTGAATGGTGCCTTTCTCACCCAAAGGAGGGGAACGGCAGCTGAGATTACAGTTGCCGGGACAGCTTTATTGCAGTTGGGGATGAACATATTGACAACAACTCCCTGCTCTGACCTTCTCGTTGTTGGATGTCAATATGGTGTGTGAGCTGCCTCACTTTTGCCTGCCTGATTTTCGTTATGTGCAAGTCAAAAGCACATCCACCGAGATTATGGATTTAACTCAATTTTGACACATCACATTTCATTTCACTGGTTAAGAAAGGCTGAGGTATGACTCATAATTTATTTTAAATCATCTTAAATACACTTAATTATGCATAGAAAAAAGTTGAGATCCAGAACAAGATTCATGCAATTTTACATGAACATCATCTATAAAAATATAGTAGATGTAATGTTGTCCCATACATAGAATGAAAGGATTAGCAGTGGCCTTGTCCAGTTTGGGGTCGGAGGGTTGTTCCCAATGACTGGAGACTCTCACTCTGTGCATCACAAGTGTCTTCAGTGTTGGAATATTTTACAGTGGGCATGTATGACTCTTGTAAGTCCATATACACACTGATAAATAATACAAAATCCCCAAAAGGCATAAAAATTAGAATTTTTAAATGTTTCCATGTACTTCTACCCTAAACTACCAATTCATTTAGAATATTCTTTAATCATCCCTTGCGTAGATGTGAGGAGCCTACTGAGTGACAGTCTCCAAGTATTAAGCCACAGGAAGGGTCACTCGAGGGCCATTCTGACCATTACAGTTAACACTCTGGTAGTTCTTCTCCACAAAGCTTTTGGAGAAAAGAATGAATGAGTGAATAAACAAATGAGAGTTAACACTGTAGTGGTTCTTCCTAGGGCTGCTGGAGAAAAGAAGGGAAGGGAGGAAGGAAAGAAGGAAGGAAGGACATCATCTCCACACATGGCCATGAAAAACGAGCAACTATACCAGGCTGTTATTAACATGAGTGCCCTGATTACATGAAAATTGGTGATCAAGTAGAAAAGGAGATTAAGAACCATACACCCTGGTCTCAAGAAGGTGAATGTTGATGGATTATTTTCTTTTGAAATAGTAGAACTTTTTGTCTTTAGGAAAATGTGACTCTATCCAGTATCAAAACAAACATGGGGTGCAGATTCTTGATGATGGCCATTCTGACCGGTGTCAGGTGATACGTCATTGTAGTTTTGATTTGCGTTTCTCTAATGATTAGTGATGTTGAGCATCTTTTCATGCATTTGTTGGCCATCTGTATGTCTTCTTTGGAGAAATGTCTATTTAGGTCTTCCACCCATTTTTGGATTGGGTTGTTTGTTTTTGTGATATTCAGCTTCATGAGCTGCTTGTATATTTTGGAGATTCATCCTTTGTCAGTTGCTTCATTTGCAAATATTTTCTCCCATTCTGAGGGTTGTCTTTTCATCTTGCTTATGGTTTCCTTTGCCATGCAAAATCTACAAACAATAAATGCTGGAGAGGGTGTGGAGAAAAGGGAACCCTCTTGCACTGTTGGTGGGAATGTAAATTGATACAGCCACTGTGGAGAACAGTATGGGGATTCCTTAAAAAAATAAAAATAGAACTACCATATGACCCAGCAATCCCACTACTGGGCATATACCCTGAGAAAACCATAATTCAAAAAGATACATGTACCACAATGTTCATTGCAGCACTGTTTACAATAGCCAGGACATGGAAGCAACCTAAATGTCTATCAACAGATGATTGGATAAAGAAGATGTAGCACATATATACAATGGAATATTACTCAGCCATAAAAAGGAATGAAATTGAGTTATTTGTAGTGAGGTGGATGGACCTAGAATCTGTCATACAGAGTGAAGTAAGTCAGAAAGAGAAGAACAAATACTGTATGCTAACGCATATATATGGAATTGAAAAAAGCGGTACTGATGAACCTAGTGGCAGGGCAGGAATAAAGACGCAGACGTAGAGAACGGACTTGAGGGCATGGGAGGGGGAAGGGGAAGCTGGGATGAAGTGAGAGAGTGGCACTGACGTATGTCCACTACCAAGTGTAAAATCGATAGCTAGTGGGAAGTAGACGCATAGCACAGGGAGATCAGCTCGGTGCTTTGTGACCACCTAGAGGGGTGGGATAGGGAGGGTGGGAGGGAGGCTCAAGAAGGAGGGGATATGGGGCTATATGTATACATGCAGCTGATTCAATTGTTGTACAGCAGAAACTAACACAACGTTGTAAAATATTTATACTCCAATAAAGGTGTGAGGAAAAAAGAAAAACAAAACACACGGGGTGCTCCATAGACATTGAAACCTATATATCCAGATCCCAGCCCTGCACTAGATTTGCAACCTCAGGCTAGTTCCTTAACCTCTCTTGGCCACAGAGCAAAAATTTCAAATTAACAGGGTGTATGCAAGGATTACATTAGATGATATGTGCTGAAAAAGTTAAAAAAATATGTAAATATATGAAAGCCTATATGGGAAATAATATTGAGTAAAAATAATACAACTGGATCTGTAGTCACCAGTACATGCCAAAAATAAATTTTGCATGATATAAAGCATTAGAATGTTAAGTCTACTGGGTTTTGTGTTTGGTAAAGTTACAATACTTGGTTATAATAAAAACTGTAAGCTAAAAATCTTTCCATGTCCTCAGCCCCCATCCCCTTCTCTCTTTTGTTTTTCCCTCTTCCTTTCTGCTTTCCCCAAGAATAGCAAAGGCCATGGACAACCAGCCTAGAGCTGTCAGGTGGAACCCAGTATGAAAACAGCCCCCAAAGACATGGAATCTATCTTTAAAGTCTGAAGGCCAAAGAGAGGAGTCAGGTGTCCCACTAAAATATAGCCAACCTTTCAGCATCGGCATTAAAATAAAAGATCACATCATTTTCAAATGCCAAATCCATAATTTTACTCACCTCCCCTTCCACCACAGATTCTGAAATAGTGGAGATTTGGCATGAAACTCAAAGTCATAGCCCTAACTTAAGATCACCTTCTAAGGTGGCTGACGGGTACATGAGCTGCAACACCAGACCAGCCTAGGTTTGAATCCCAGCTCTTCCTACTGACAAGTTCCGTTACCTTGGGAAAGTTACTTCCCCACTCTGAGTCTCAGAGGTGAAATGAAGGTTCTAAATCACAGGATTATCAGTGCATTATGAGGTAGCAAAAGTACCAGCCTGTGTTCACTGCTACCTGGGTGCAGCTTGCCAGGTGATTCCAGAATTCCAGAATAACTTGGGGAAGAGGCCAGGGAGGTCAGCCTGGGTCTTCTTCTAAGAAATGGACAGGCCTCTTACTATCACCTTGATAGTCTGGGAAGCAAGGCCACGAAAAAAAAGTAGGAGAAAGTTATAAATCTGAGGAAAGTGTCTAATGGAAAGCAAATCTTCCCCTTAAAAGAAAGGGGGCTGGAGAGAATATGACATTCCCAAAACCCCAGCTGAGAAACTCAGAAAGCCTAAGTCAAGAGGCCCCGGCCCTGGGCCTGGAACTCCCAGCCACACCCCTGCCCTCTGAACCAGTAGAGGAATTTGCTAAAGCACCAATCTAAACAAACCAAAGATTTCCACCTGAAGTCCAGCTTTCTAACAGCAGGGCGAGCCAGAAGAAGACGTGATTGTTGGCGTGTAGCTGTGTGATCTTCACATCTCATTCAACCCCCAAACTTCAAGGCTATACTGTCCTCTTTCCTGACACCCATTCTTAGATCCCAACAGCCCACGGATGCAAACACAATAAAAGTAAAAATTGAATCAAGGTGTTTGTGTTTTCCCCCCCAAGCAGAAGCAAGCGCTCTGCAAACACAGACAGCCTTGTTTCGGCGCAGATGTCAGGAATGTAGAGCCTGTAAATCTGCCCAGGCAGTTCTGTTCTTGAATCATGAAGAACAACCGAGTGGGTGGAATGAGAACATGAAATTGCTGTGTGCACTCATGTTTTGTTTATGGAGCAATCATCTCTAGATGTGTTTTCTTTTTTTATGGAGAATCTTTTCTATGTTAGCCTTTGAATACCCCACGTTCCTTCCTCTCCCCAGCTCTCCTACACCCA
Organism: Mesoplodon densirostris; assembly: GCF_025265405.1. Taxonomy (NCBI): domain Eukaryota; kingdom Metazoa; phylum Chordata; class Mammalia; order Artiodactyla; family Ziphiidae; genus Mesoplodon; species Mesoplodon densirostris. Next base: position 34,700,692 of record NC_082674.1, read on the forward strand.
CTAAAAAGAAACATTGAGAGCATTACGAAAATCTCTGCAAATTTAAAGAATAGGTTAAATAAAGCGTCTCTCTAAACCAATTTCATTTACTCAGTCAAAATAAATGATTTATGAATAACACATGTAACAACTGAATTTGAACATTGCGTATTATTTACCAAGCTCATAACAACTGCTCCCAAATCATAAAAATCACTTTCCCTTCTCCATCATTGTACAAGGAGGATCTTGTTAGCCCAGTGAATTGCAAGTCCTGTGATGCTAATTATCAGCAGGGTTTAATTGGTGGTTTATGCACCTACCATAGGATTCTTCACGTAACTTCACTGTGCCTCAGTTTATCTATTAAATGGGCATTATATCTAATTTGTGGAGCTCGCATGCCTAGAACATAGTAAGCACTCGTTATTAAACTATAGCAGTTACTGTTGTTACTGGGCAGACAGGATGGAGTAGGCTTTCGCCAGATCCTAGGAATCTTTTTCTCTGAGGCATCCCTCCGCCAACGTTGGCACAGAGCAGACACACAACAAAGGGTGCCTCTCAGACTTAGCATGGTGATAACAACCCCAGTCAGTGCCCCCGTCTTCCTGGACCCCCAGCAGTTTCTGTCCCTCTCTACACTGTCCTGCCTGGCGGCTGCCCCCTACTCCTCCACCCTCAAAGGGGTGTGTGCGTTTGTTGAACTCTGGTGCTGTGTTTACCGTGAGGGTGGGTCTCACTTTATTATTTCTTCTCTTGTTGTTTTTGGCTTCTCGGCATTGTCCTTCCTGGTACCCGCCCCCAGCCACGTTCTCAGTGGCACATCGCTGTGATGTTCCCTTGTTTTGGGCAGCAGGCTTGCTGCTAGAGGCAGAGAATGATGGCATCAGGTGCTTTAAAGGAGGGAGAGGGGCTTCCCTGGTGGCTCAGTGATTAAGAATCCACCTGCCAATGCAGGGGACACGGGTTCGAGCCCTGGTCCAGGAAGATCCCACATGCCGCGGAGCAACTAAGCCTGTGTGGCACAACTACTGAGCCTGTGCTCTAGAGCCTGAGCACCACAACTACTGAGCCCGCGTGCCACAACTACTGAAGCCTGCGCGCCTACAGCCCGTGCTCCACAACAAGAGAAGCCACCACAATGAGAAGCCCGCACACCGCAACCAAGAGTAGCCCCCGCTCACCGCAACTAGAGAAAGTCCGCGCATAGCAACAAAGACCCAACGCAGCCAAAATTAAAAAATAAATTAAATAAAATACAATTTTAAAATAAATAAAGGAGGGAGAGATTGCATTACATTTTCCCTCAGGAAAACAATCTTGGGTTTTAAAAAATGTTCCGTGGAACGGATCTAATAACTTAGTTCAGTAATAATTTCTCCTCTGCTGGCTCTAAGTGCAAGGATTCTTTCAGAAACAATAGAGCATTACTGATTTTCAATAGGCTAATGGGCCTGAATTTTCAGAGGGCTTTCATCTAGGGGAGGGCTTTTCAGACTATCCACAACACAAACAGGTACAGGGAAGCCTCGCCAGCCTGGAAATGGATAAAGGCAGGGCAGCAAGGCCAGGGCCAGTCCTGGAGAAAACCCAAGGAGCCCTCTGGGGTGCCATGGGCTCTCCAGATCCCTCTCTCCCTGAGGCTCCACAGAGGTACTTTGCCTTATGAGCTGAAAGTCTGTCCAGCCAACGTTCAGTCCCAGGACAACATCTTAGCCACAGGAATGCTAACCAGGCCAGCAGTCCTACTTCCTTCAAGCTCTGGAAATGCTGGAGGCCGTTCGTCCCCAGCCAAGCCCACTCCAGAAGCTGATCAAATAGAGAACTGAGAGCAGCGGCCACAGACTTTTTCAAGAGAGCTGTAATGCTGTCACTCAACTAGCACTTAATTTCTGGTGGGTTGTAAAAGCGTCATTTATCCTGCTAGCTTCAAGGTGAACAGCCCAGTAGGATTCTAAGTTAAATGATGCAAAAACAGCTACTCTCGATGATGATTTTGTGCTTCAGAATTAAAAACAAAGCAGAAAAGACCAAATGTACTTTTATAGTGATTGCAAATATTGTAGTGAAGAAATCACTTTCTGTTAAATTCCCTTGGTGAAGCCACGTGTAACCTGCGTTGACAGCCACTGGAGGCCCACAGCCATGTAGCAGCACCTCATGGGCACAAGTGGAGTTCTGCCCTTATGGCCTCAGGCCAAGTTTTCACCACTATGACATTGTCCAAACAATTAGGGGGTGGCCCCCAGGGGAAATGGGTGGAGCCAGGATGATTAGGATCTTGGGGGGCTCCGGGGGCAGCTGGAGGCGGGACAGCAACAGTGGCCCTGACACAGTGAAGCGGTTGGCTGAGGGATGTCAGGATGCCGGTCTGAGGCCACTGGATATTTATGTCCTTTCCTGGGCTTGCAGACCTAGGATTTAGAAAATCATGGAGAAGTGTTCATTTCTGAGAAGGGTCAAGTGAAAAAGAATTTCTTGTAGCCATGAAGCCAGAGCATTGGGGTGGTGGGGTCTGCATCTGTGGTGGGGTTTGGGGAGGAGGAGATTTAGGGGGACAAAAAGACAAAGTGTTTCATTGACTCGTTATTTAAATTACTTATAGGATACAAAAATGCTATTCAATAAATATTACCCTGGGCTTCCCTGGTGGCGCAGTGGTTGAGAGTCCGCCTGCCGATGCAGGGGACACGGGTGAGTGTCCCGGTCCGGGAAGATCCCACATGCCGCGGAGCGGCTGGGCCCATGAGCCATGGCCGCTGAGCCTGCGCGTCCGGAGCCTGTGCTCCGCAACAGGAGAGGCCACAACAGTGAGAGGCCCGCATACCAATAGATAGATAGATAGGTAGATAAATAAATAAATAAATCCCCAAAAGGCACAGTTAACTCTGGTAATAGAGATAGATTAGAAGCCCAATAGAACATTCTGTGGTGATGGCAATGTTCTTCGTCTGGGCTGGGCAGATGTAGCTGTTGAGCACTTGAAAGGTGGCTAGTGCAACTTCATTTGTAATTTTATGTCCTTTTAATTTTAATTTGGATAGACACAGCTAGTGGTGATGGTGTTGGATAGCACAGGTTTAAGGGGTTCAGTGTGGGAAAGAGAAAGGAGACATAAGAACAACCTGCCTGTCAACTATATTTCAATTAAAAAAAAAACAGCGCTTCTCTGGTGGCACAGTGGTTGAGAGTCCGCCTGCCGATGCAGGAGACACAGGTTCGTGCCCCGGTCCGGGAAGATCCCACATGCCGCGGAGCAGCTAGGGCCGTGACCCAAGGCCACTGAGCCTGTGGGTCCAGAGCCTGTGCTCCGCAATGGGAGAGGGCACAACAGTGAGAGGCCCGCGTACCACAAACAAAACAAAACAAAACAAAACCTCCCCATTTGTCCAAGTCCTGAAACAAGGAAATCCAACTCATTTGCTAATAAATTCAGGCCACAGGAGTAAAAAATAATTTCAACTTGTACTGCAAGTGTGCTTTAATGCCTGTCCAAATGTTGAACCATAATAGCTTCTCTTTTTCACAGTTTCGGTGGGAAAAATACCATTATATGCTTCTGGAAAATAGAAGTGTCATTCTCAGCATGTGCCCACCATTAATATCTCAGTCTTCCAGCCCCATAGAGCTCTGTCTCTGCAGGCTTCTAACGTCATGTTATAATTTTTACAGTCAGAAGCACAAACAAGTTCTATTGCTAATGACAAGGTCAAGTTTCCCACCCTGATTTAGACAACCGCTCCATCCAAGAATTCACTGCCTTTCAACATTTCTGCTTGTGAACTGACAACTTATTCCTCTCAGAAACATTTCACACGTACTGATTGTTGTTCAGCAGCCAGCTCACGTCAGCGGCTCTGAGCGCTACCCCTGGGCCTGGGCAAATCCCGAGAGGGGAAGTGGCCTCTTCCCACAGACAGCGGGCACCAGGGAAGGGGCAGGACACCTGCTGCCTACCCACAGCTCAAGCTCCCAGTGGTCCTTTCAGTGCCAGCCCTGAGCCCAGGCCTCCCCCTTTGCAAGGGACAAAGGTCAAGCATGAGTGAGGTGGAAAAACGGCATCTCAAGCAAGGCACAGGCTGGGAAGCTTGCGGGGGTGGGTATTGGTTTGAGGCTCTTCTGGTTAAAAACAAACAACTAAAAGAACCAGTCAGACAGCAGCTTGGAGCCGCGTGTCTGAGCCAGACAATAAGCTTTTAAAATTCTATAAAGTGCAAGCACCGCACAAGAACACTCTGATGTCAGAGCTCTGCCCTGGTCTTGTGAAAAGCACCAGGGCCCCTAAGTGGCAGGGGGGGCCCTCAGTGGCGGGGAAGAGTGGGGTATGTCCCAGCCAGCTCTTGGGTGGGAAGAGCACAGACACGCCAGCCCAGGAGATGCAGGCCTGGAGAGGCAGCTCGGCCAGGCCTGCTTAATTGATACAGGCTCCTAATGAGCAGGAAAAACACCATTTGGGGCCATTTGCTGTGAAATGGACTGGGGTGTATGAGAAATCGGACTTGTAAGGGCAGAAAACACACACGTCAGCAGAAAATAATGTGTTGGAAAAGTTTTAAATTGAAGACATGCCGTTCTGAGTGTGCAGAGGTGTTAATGCTTATGTAATCAATCATTTCATATTTGAAGATTGGGATTTTTCCCCCTTTTAATTAATTAGCCAGTAGACTCATTATAGTACATTTTTCATGTCAAATAAGCTGTGGGTTCTAAGAGAAGGGGAGGGGGGCACCGCAGGGGCAAAACAGTGGCAGCAGGAGTGATACAGTGCACTGTAAAAAGTTCAGGGAACCACCGCCATCTCTGCCCGAAAATTCTGGGAACCCAGAACTGCTCCAAGTGCATGGGATTTATCCAAGTCCCATGAATGCAAGACTCCACTGGTGCTCACTTTTTCATAACCTGCATTTAGCCCCTTACCAAGAGTTATGGCCTATTTGGATGATGGATTTGTCTTTTACTGGAAAGAGGGTGTATCATGAAGGCGAACGATCGGGCTCTGCAGCCAACCACCCAGGGTTCCAGTTCTGACTGCACCTTCTTAGCTGGAGACTTTGCACAAGTCACTTAGACCTCGTGCCTCAGTTTCCTGCTCTGTACAATGGGGATAATAGTCATACCTACCTCAGGGTTGTTGAGAGAAGAAAATAAAAGAATACATATAGACTGCTGACTTAGGTACCTGGCACATACTGACGACTGAAAAATGGTAAGTTTTATTACTAGAACAGTTGTACTTCTTTGTAGAACAGACCACCCTTGACTTGCTCTTCACAAAGCTTTGCGTGTGGCAGGGGGTTGGGAAGAGGGGGAGGATAAACTATAAACAACATAAATGTTAACATTTTAACCATTTTTAAGTGTACAGTTATGTAACATTAAGTACATTCACATTTTTGGACAACCATCACCACCACCCATCTCTGGAACTTTTTCATCTTCCCCAGTTGAAACTCTGTACTCATTAAACGATAATTTCCCGTTCCCCTTGGCAACCACCTTTCTACTTTCTGTGACCAGGAATTTGACTACTCTGGGTACCTCATAGGAGAGGAATTGTACAATATTTGTCCTTTGTGACAGGCTTATTTCACTTAGAACAATGTCTTCAAGGCTCATACATGTTGTAGCATGTGTCAAAATGTCCTTCCTTTTTAAGGCTGAATAATATTCCATTGTACATACATATCACATTTAGTTTATCCATTCACCCATCAATGGATACTCCTGTCTTTTGCTTATTGTGCATAATGTTGCTATGAACAAGGTGTACAACTACTTCTTCAAAACCCAGCTTCCTGGGGCTTCCCTGGTGGCGCAGTGGTTAAGAATCTGCAAGCCAATGCAGGGGACGCGGGTTCAAGCCCTGGTCCGGGAGTATCCCACATGCCGCGGAGCAACTAAGCCCGTGCACCACAACTACTGAGCCTGCGCTCTAGAGCCCGCACGTCACAACTACTGAAGCCCGCATGCCTAGAGCCCGTGCTCCGCAACAAGAGAAGCCACCGCAATGAGAAGCCTGCGCACCACAAGGAAGAGTAGCCCTGCTCGCCGCAACTAGAGAAAAGCCTGCACACAGCAACGAAGACCCAATACAGCTAAAAATAAATAAATTAAATAAATAAAAATTTAAAAACAAAAACAAAAAAAACCCGGCTTCCAGTTCTTCTGAGTGTATACCCAGAAGTGGAATTGCTGGATCATATGGTAATTCCATTTAATTTCTTGAGGCATTGTCATATTGTTTTCCACAGTGACTGCACCATTTTACAATCCCACCAGCAATGCACAGGGTTTCAATTACTCCACATACTCACCAACACCTGTTTTATGGGGGCTTTTTGGTTTTTTTTAATAGCCATCCTAATGAGTATGAAGTGGTATCCCATTGCGGGTTTTTTGTTGTTGTTGTTGTTTTTTTGCAGTACGCAGGCCTCTCACTGTTGCGGCCTCTCCCGTTGCGGAGCACAGGCTCCGGACATGCAGGCCCAGTGGCCATGGTTCACGGGCCCAGCCACTCCACGGCATGTGGGATCCTCCCGGACCGGGGCACGAACCCGTGTCCCCTGCATCGGCAGGCAGACTCTCAACCACTGCTCCACCAGGGAAGCCTCCCATTGTGGTTTTGATATGCATTTCCTAATGACTAGTGATATTGAGCAACTTTTCATGTTCCACAGAACTTTCTGACAGCAAATATAAAGGGGAGAGCATAGCAGAAACTCGTTGAGTTCTGGGCATAAGAACTGCTAAGAGTGAGGGAATACAAGCTTCCTGTCTATCAGGATGATAGGTAAATAGATAGATAGGTAGATACATAGGTGGATAGATAGATGAATATGGAGAGAGATTACATTTAGTATAAACATAGCAACAAAAGTCTTGCCTGGTTTGTGTCAAAATCTAACTCACAGGGTTTAGCTCTGGGACAGTGGGAGGATCTTTTCTATTTCTATTTTACTTTATGTGTTCCATGAGAAGGGAGGATGGAGGGGGTGTGAAATCACAAGTGTTCTACTTTTGTGTTTTTCTGTATTTTTCAATATTTCTATAATGTGTTGCTTTTGTAACAAGAAAAAAATTTTTTCACATTTTTTTCTTTTGTTTGGCTCTGCCACGTGGAATTCAGGAACCTAGTTCCCCGACCAGGGATCAAACTCCTGCCTCCTGCAGTGGAAGCACAGAGTCCTAACCACTGGACCACCAGGGAAGTCCCCAGATATTTTTTTTTAACCTGATGTATCAGTTTCCTATTGCTGCTGTAGAAAATTACCACAACTTTAATGGCTTAAAACAATACAAATTTACTCTCTTATAATTCTGGAGGCCAGACGTCCAAAATCAGTTTCACTGGACTAGAGACAATGTGTTGGCAGGACTGGTTCCTTTTCCAGATTCTCGAGGATGCCTTCATTCCTGGGTTCATGGCCCCTTCCTTTGTCTTCAAAGCTAGCAGTGAGGCATCTTTAAATCTCTCTCTGACTCTGACATCTCTGTCTCCCTCTTACAAGGACCCTTGTGATTATATGAGACCCACTTGGACAATCCAGGATAAATCTCCCCATCTCAAGAGCTATAATTTAATTGCATCTGCAGTCTCTTTTACCATATGAAGTAACATATTCACAGGTTCTGCGCATTAGGATGTGGACATCTTCGGGGAACCCTTATTCAACCTACTACACCTGCCTGACCCCCATCACACATTACATTGTTTCTATTGCAAAAGACATTCTGAGTTCCTAACTCCAACACCTCTTTCTTCACCCATCTGTATGACAGCACTTGGTATTCAATATCGTAGCTATTTCACAAAGGTCTGTCTCCCTACTCCCCTGCCTTGAGGATAGAGACAAGAGCTATTCATCTCAAGTTTGCCCTGTGCTTGACACAATGATGATTAACACATGTGCTTGAGCAAATGCTGATTGAATACATATTGAATTGTAAATTAAGTTGTCCCTCTAACAATGTATTTATATTATGGAAATAAACAAGAAAAGGGGGGTTAGGTGAGAATGTGACTTGGTGGGAAGAGAAATGGCCTCTGGATCAGAATTCTGAGCAGCAAAAGGAGCAGAGTGGAGAGGCTTGGGTGGGAGAGAAAAGAGTGAGGTGGAAGGGCAGGAGTGCCCCAAACCGTGGCCCCTCCCTGAGTCCTGGGTGCAGACAGTATAAGTCTGGGAGGTAGTTGTGAGTGTGGCAGGGTTCCCCAAGCACACCCTAAGGCAAGGATTTGGGTGCAAGAACATTATTTGGGAGACGATCCCAGGAAGCACAGAGAGGGAGTGAAGTCATGAGATTGGATGGCATAAAGCCAAGTAAGAGTGTGTTGATGGGCACTGCAGGCGCCTGGGTCCCAACCTCCTGGGGGCCCCTCAGAATTGTCCCACAGAGATGCATCCACAGGGACATTCACTGCCTTTGCTTGGACTGTACCTATGAGAGCTGTGTACAGGTGATCTGAAGGGGGCCCTAAAGGGATATGTATGGCAGGACCAATGCTGTCTGTTCAACATGGTTATTACTATGAGGTGAGATTACACCTTTGACTTTATTTACTTTTGTAATTTTTTTATTGTTTTTTAAAATATTTTAATTTATTTATTTATGTATGTTGCATTGGGTCTTAGTTGCAGGCGCACGGGATCATCGTCGAGGCATCTGGGATCTTTTCAGTGTGGCTTGTGGCCTCTTCTTTGCAGCACTTGGGCTTCTCTCTAGTTGTGGCGCGCCGGCTCCAGGGTGCGTGGGCTCTGTTAGTTGTGGCACACAGCCTCCAGAGCGTGTGGGCTCTGTAGTTTGCAGTATGCCGGCTCTCTAGTTGCACACGAGCTCAGCAGTTGTGGAGCATGGGCTTAGTTGCCCCATGGCATGTGGAATATTAGTTCCCCGGGCAGGGATCGAACCTGCATCCCCGGCAGTAGAAGGAGGATTCTTTACCACTGGACCACCAGGGAAGTCCCTGTAATATTTTTAAATTTTACAAAATTCTATTAAAAAGAGGAATATTGGGACTTCCCTGGTGGCGCAATGGTTGCAGTCCGCCTGCCAATGCAGGGGACACGGGTTCGAGCCCTGGTCCGGGAAGATCCCACATGCCACGGAGCAACTAAGCCCGTGAACCACAACTACTGAGCCTGCGTGCCTAGAGCCTGTGCTCTGAAACAAGACAAGCCACCGCAATGAGAAGCCCGCGCACCACAACGAAGAGTAGCCCCTGCTCGCCGCAACTAGAGAAAGCCCTCGTGCAGCAACGCAGACCCAACACAGCCAAAAATAAATAAATAAATAAATAAATAATTTTTTAAAAAGAGGAATATTTCCACACCAGTCAGAATGACTGTCATTAAAAAGTCTACAAGGGCTTCCCTGGTGGTGCAGTGGTTGAGAGTCCGCCTGCCGATGCAGGGGACACGGGTTCGTGCCCCAGTCTGGGGGGATCCCACATGCTGCGGAGCAGCTTGGCCCGTGAACCATGGCTGCTGAGCCTGCATGTCCGGAGCCTGTGCTCCGCAACGGGAGGCCACAACAGTGAGAGGCCCGTGTACCGAAGAAAAATAAAAAGTATATATGTATAACTGAATCACTTTGCTGTACAGCAGTAATTAACACATTGTAGATCAACTGTACTTCAAAAAAAAACAAATTAAAATTTTTTTAACAAATTAAATTTAAAAAGAGGAATATTTCCATTTTGTAAAAAATATAGATAATTAAAGGAAATATGTATTCTCCACCCCTCAAGATCCTACTCTACAGTTGGGTCCTTCGAGAAGGATCAGTTTTCAGCTTCTAAGAAAGCTGCCACCTTGATTTTCCTAGTCTGATATATATGTACAGAAAACATCCCTCTGGTATTTCTGACTTTAACTAAAATTCTCTCTCACCCCCCTTGTTTGCCACGATCTTTATACAGTTATCATTTTCCCATCACAGTTCCTCAGAGTTCATCTCTCATCATCAATAGGTTCTTCTCAAAAGAAAATAAACATGGGACTTCCTTGGTGGCACAGTGGTTAAGAATCCGCCTGCCAATGCAGGGGACACGGGTTCAAGCCCTGGTCCGCGAAGATCCCACATGCCGCGTAGCAACTAAGCCCGTGCACAACTACTGAGCCTGCGCTCTAGAGCCCGCAAGCCACAACTACTGAAGCCTGCGTGCCTAGAGTCCGCAACAAGAGTAGCTCCCGCTCGCTGCAACTAGAAAAAGCCCCACCCCACCCCGCGTAGCAACAAAGACCCAAAGCAGCCAAAAATAAATTAAAGAAAAGAAATATCAGTAATTACAAATTCATCTAGTTCATTCTGTTAGGATAAACTTTTTTCTTTTATATTCTTGCTATAATTAATTTTGTTTTTATCTGACTGTTTTCAGACAATACCCTACCCTGGGACCTGTCTACATGAATATTTACATTCAACTCCTTGATTCTGGAGTGTTGGGCTATGAAGAAAAAGACCATGTAACTAGCTGTTATAAGTGACAGGACCTTCTGAGTATGAAGTACTCGAGTGAACTGCCAGGCTCTGTGGGTGCCCTTGGGGTCCATGGTGACAACACAGCAGGTCCCTACCAGCAGTCCCTGTGGTCACTCCCAGGTGCAGATAACAGCTCCCCCAGGGGACACCTGGGTTTGGGTGGATAAGGGTCAAACCAGAAGCATCACAGCCTAAAGGCACTGGAGTCACCTCTCCTGTCTAGTTTCTTTGTTTCTTTGTTTCTTTCTTTCTTTTTTTTTTCCGGCCGCGCTGCACAGCTTGCGGGATCTTAGTTCCCCGATCAGGGATCGAGCCCGTGCCCTCTGCAGTGGAAGCGTGGAGTCTTAGCCACTGGACCGCCAGGGAAGTCCTCCTGTCTAGTTTCTTGAAGAGAAAGAGAAAGAATACGAAAAACTTTTTTTCACTTATTCACCTCACAAATTCTTGTAGTGTATCTCCTATGGTCCAGGCACTGTGCTAAGTACTCAATCAAAGGTTAAATGGGAATGACTTTTCCCAAGAGGAATAAAATGTGTGATGCCTGGGATGCTATCTGGTCAGCTCTGAAATGGAACAAATAAGGGTTTGGAGGAAACAGAAAGGGGAGAGGGAGCAAATGATCCCTACCCAACAGAAGCACTGGAGTCATAGCAAATTGCCCACTGCTGGCAGCTGGTGACTGACCAAGTTTACAAAGGCAGGGTATCACATTCTATCTAAAACCTTAAAGAACACAGTGCTTCCATAAATAAGCATCACACACACACACACATTCCAGAATGTTCTACTGGCATGTCACATACAGTGGAGAAGGAGGGCTGCATTTTTGTTTACTTTGGCAAATCTAAATTTGGATCTACAGTCTCATCACAAAGCCTGCCTTGCCTCACAGACCCTGGTCCCTATCAGGCCTGTGTCCCTCATATAGCAGGCCCTGGCAGCCAGGGGACCAGGCCAACCCACTAACACAGGCTAGACCCCAGGCCTGGGGTCGCCTGCCTGCGGTCCCGATTGCCCACCGTTCTGCCCATCCACTGTGCAATCTGTCTTGCAAAACAACTGGCATTCAGTTTTCAGGGGATGAGCACCAAGTGCAAAATATTTAGCATCCAGAAGTTGAGCTTCATCACAAAATTGGTTGCCTCGTTAGTGAATTAAATTCAATTAGCTGCCTCCTTATCTTAACTGTGCCCCCCTCTTCCCACATCCATGTCAGGGAGTTCAAGGGAGGGGGTTAGATGGGCACTTGGTAGGAAACGCCATAGGCAGAATATTGGTGCAAAGGAATAGTTGGCTCTTCCTCCAAATTTACTTCCGCTGAGGGACTGACTCCCCCCGCCCTCCTGGCATATACACTCAGCACTCTGAGAGCGGCAGGAGACCACCCTGCTCTGACAACTTTCTCTGCCACTGACATTATCTCCTGATTATCTTCTCAGTAGTGATGGTTGGGTACCAGTCCTCAACTTGTGCAAGATGACTATAATACCCGATCTGATTGGGAGGAAAGGAAATTCTGCTGTTCTTTGAGTTTCCTGGGGCTGTTACTATTTTTCCAAAGGAGGCTAAGTAATATTCACCATAATCAGATGGGAAAAAACATACACATTAACTTCAAACGACACTTACTCAGAAAACAATAACACACATTTTTTAGCCAGATGAATATGTTTATGTAACAGGGTGACTTGTCCTCAGCAGAGATTCCAAGAACCAGAGCCATTAAGTTAATGGCCTGAAACAGAGCCCAAGAGACCCGTGTTTGTTCCATGACACACGCCCTGGGTGGTGGGATGCACTGCAGTCTTCAAAAAAGGATTTTTTTTTTTTTAAGAACAAATGACTTTTTCCAATAGCCTTGAGCTATGCAGCTGCAGTCTATGGTAAGCTTTGCAAGGGGAAGAGACCAGTGTGGCCTGAAAATCAAGAGATGGCATTTAAAGGTCAACTTCAATGGGTCTGTCATTGCCCTGTATCTGTCCTTAGAGAAGGAAGGCTGGAAATCATACCCCACATCCTTTCCCCAGCCTCTAGCCCTGTCTCTGGTCTCTGGTCACCTCTTGGTGACCTAAGACAGTTTCTGTGACCTAAGCCCATTTCTTTTCTCCAGCGTAGAGCCAATTGTTTAGATAAACAAACAGGGCCTGCCACCTGAGCCTGAGCTAACTCCCTGGGTTTCAGAAGCCGGTCAAGCTTGTGGTACAAGGGAAACCAGTAAAGGGCCGGGAATGGACTGTGCTTCCACAGCAATGGAAACACCACCCAAAGTGTTCACAGGCCTGACACCTTGGGGTGAGGCCCATACACGGAGTTCTACTGCAGGTCAATAAGCCACCATCCTAGACTTCTCCTCCTCAGGGACTCTCTGGAGAAGAACAAAGGCCTGAGAATTTGGTACAAGGCACACCGCAGTACTTCTTAGTTCTTAAACATATGGACAACAACTCTGAGACTTTCAGACCAGAGCAGCCGTGTGGGTTTACTGAAACTGGGAGTTGGGGTTGGATCTCCAGTTCTAGTTTGACTCTGAACCTACTGTGCAGTTATCTGAACACCACCTAGTTCGTTGGGGCCAATTTCTTTCATTTTGCATAAATAAAGTTATTAGAGCAACCTCCCAAGCCATCAGCTTACTGGTCATTAAACCCTAGAATTGCTCAGGTGAAAGGGACTGTCTAAATTAAAAACCAGCATTAATGATTCTATTACTGGATTTATGAGAGGAAATGTTGGAAGAGTATGTCACAATGCTCAAGCTTCCTTTCCCCTCTCCTGCCCATCTGTCTCCCTCAAGCTCTGCAGGGCGCCAGCCTTGCGGGTTTCTTGAGTGCGGTCATTAGCAAGGCTGCCGATGCCGCTCCAGGAAGCTGGGACACGGGGACCATAAGCAGGGCTGCCAGTGTCATTTATAACTTCAGGCCTGGGCCATTTCTTGTAAATAATTGGAGAAACAAATGCCTCTCTCGCGCTGGTCTTTCCTCAGTCCCTCCTCAAATCAATTCAAGAAAGATTTGCTGGCCAGTTACTAAGCTTCAAACGGAGGAGGAGAGAAAACCGCAATCCCGCTGAAGAAACATCTATCATTACCGAGGGAATGCAAGGCGCTGAGGTTGGCCCTGAGGATGCCGACATGAATACCACAAGTGCTGCCCACCTTTGAGATGCTGACAGAAGACGCAGTCCTTACCCTTAAGGAACGTATGGCCCCAGAGACAAATGGTTAGGTGCCAGTCAACCGGCTGGGACACAAGGCTGAACACCGGGCCGTGGCCAAGTGCTTCGAGGCGGCAGAGGGGCCTTTCCCAAGGCAGGGACGGGGGTAAGCTTCCCGGGGGGCTGAGGCATCTGAGCGGGACTGAGAAAGAGGCACAGAATTTCAGCAGGGGAAAGAAGGTGACCCGGGAACGGGATGCAGAAAGTCCCGGTGGCAGCAAAACGCAGAAGGGCTGGGCTTCCCTGGTGGCGCAGTGGTTGACAGTCCGCCTGCCGATGCAGGGGACTCGGGTTTGTGCCCCGGTCCGGGAAGATCCCACATGCCACGGAGCGGCTGGGCCCGTGAGCCATGGCCGCTGAGCCTGCGCGTCCGGAGCCTGTGCTCCGCAACGGGAGAGGCCACAACAGTGAGAGGCGCGCGTACCGCAAAACAACAACAACAACAACAACAACACAGAAGGGCTTCAAGGAAAGCCGCTGGAGCGTGCAGAGGAGCAGGGAGAGATGTTCTGCCGCTGTGGCCTGTTAGCGCTGGCGGTGGGGGGATCTTGGAGGCCGCACTGGAGAGTCTGAACCTGACTTGAACTTGTTGGGAGCCATGGGGAGTTTCTGAGGGGAGGGCCTCCATCCCATATTCTTGCTTCCTCTGACTCGAGTCCCCTCACCACCACCACCCCACTCCATTCCCGTTTAGGGCCCTCTCACCTTCCAGGCATGAGCGTAGAGTAGGGAAGGGGCCAGGGCCCAGCCTCCCCCTCTCTCCTCAACTGTGGGACCGTGTAGGGAGGCAGGGGCTGGGATTCAAACATATGGGTCCGGGCTCCCCTGGTGGCGCAGTGGTTGGGAGTCCGCCTGCCGGTGCGGGGGACGCGGGTTCGTGCCCCGGTCTAGGAGGATCCTGCATGCCACGGGGCGGCTGGGCCCGTGGGCCATGGCCGCTGAGCCTGCGCATCCGGCGCCTGCGCTCCGCAGCGGGAGAGGCCACGGCAGTGAGAGGCCGGCGTACCGCAAAACAAAAAACAAAAAACAAAAAACAAAAAAAACGTATGGGTCCGTCCCAACTCTGATCACACTGCCCGGCTGTGTGACATCAGGCCGGTTCCCCTCTGGTATGAATTTCCTCTTCTGGAGTAGAGAGTGTTGAGCAAGCTGACTCTGAGGTTTGTCCCACTCTGAGCGCTCCAACCTGATGGCCCCTTTGGGAACAGGGATGGGTCTGGCCTCCAGCTGAGCCTCTTCTGATCCCCCAGTGGGAAGGAAGGTCAAGGGGAAAAGACCAGAACTATTCCTCTCATAACCCCTAACACACCTGTGGGCCAAGACACACCAGTCTGCACATCTATGGTCAGCTTTACCGGCTAGTAGCTGGTAGTGGTAGCAGCAGGAACCAATAAACCCCAAACCACAGACAGTAACAACCACTGTTTACTGGGCTTGTGCAACGTGTGCTGGGCACTTCACATACATTATGTCTGTTTAATTAAACCTTACGGCAATTTGCGTGCTAGGTATATTGCAGATGAGAAAACCCAGGCCAAGAGAGGTGAAGTAAGGCTGCCCAGAGTCACAGACCCCAGACGTGGTGGGCAGACTTCTCCACCCCGTCCCATACACTGGGCCCAGATTCAACCTTCCTAAGTGTGGTTTTGCTCTCGTTCCTGTCTCATTCATGAACTTCTTTCCAGAGCCTACTCACTCCTCAGAAAATAAAATCCAGATTTCTTGGCATGGCACTTCATGACCTAGTACATGTTTCCAGTCTTATTTCTACTCCCCAAACCCTGAACTGTCATTCTGAGACTATGGCCTGTGTGTTCTTGGCCTTGGCTCACCTTGCTCCTCCAAATAAAATATCCCTGTGCCTATCTGTGCCTGTCAGAACCCCACCTGTCTGTAGATATCACCTCAGTGTCCTCTCCCCAGAAGCTTCAGCCTCTCCACCTAGCCCTGTGCTTGTCCTTTTTACAGATCCTCACTCAAAGCACTCTCAGCCTTCTGAGCCAGACAACTCTTTGTTATATGGAATTCTTCCCAAGATTGCAGGCCGTTCAGCATCTCTGGACCTGCCTCCATGATGACCTCTAGTGATTATAATAATTAAAGTAACACCTCTCACCTGAAACCATAAAACTCCAGAAGAAACATAGGCAATAAGCTCCTTGACATCAGTCTTGGTGATGATTTTTTGGATTTGACAAAAAAAAGCAAAAATAAATGAGACTACAGCAAGCTAAAAAGTTTGTACACAGCGAAGGAAACCATCAACAAATGAAAAGGCAACCTACCTAATGGGAAAAAAATATTTGCAAATCATATAGCTGGTAAGGGGTTAATATCCAAAATACATAAAGAACTCATGCAATTCAACAGCAAAACAAACAATCCAGTTTAAAAATGGGCAGAAGATCTGAATAGACATATTTACAGAGAAGACATGCAGATGGCCAACAGATACATGAAAAGGTGCTCAACGTCACTAATCATCGGGGAAATGCAAATCAAAACCACAATGAGATATCACCTTACACCTGTTTGAATGGCTATTATCAAAAAGACAGGAATAACAAGTGTTGACGAGGATGAGGAGAAAAGGGAACCCTCATGCACTCTTGGTGGGAATATAAATTAGTGCAGACACTGTGGAACACAGTATGGAGGTTCCTCAAAAAATTAAAAATACAACTACCATATGATCCAAAAATCCCACTTCTGGGTATTTATCAGAAGAAAATGAAAACACTAACTCGAAAAGATATAGATACACCCATGTTCACAGTAGCATAATTTTTTTTTTAATTTTATTTTACAAATTTAATCAGTTATACATATACATATGTTCCCATATCCCCTCCCTTTTGCGTCTCCCTCCCACCCTCCCTATCCCACCCCTCCAGGCGGTCACAAAGAACCGAGCTGATCTCCCTGTGCTATGCGGCTGCTTCCCACTAGCACAGTAGCATAATTTATAATAGCCAAGATATGGAAACAACCTAAGTGTCCATCAACGGATAAACGGATAAAGAAACTGTGAGATATACACAATGGAATAGTATTCAGCCATAAAAAAGAATGAAATCTTGCCATTTGCAACAACATGGATGAACCTTGAGGATATTATGCTAAGTGAAATAAGTCAGAGAAAGACAAATACCATATGATCTCACTTCTATGTGGAATCTAAAAACAAACAAACAAAAAACTCCACAAGCTCATAGATACAGAGACGAGATTGGTGGCTGCCAGAGATGGGGGGAGGGGAGGCACTGTGATTAAGGGGATTGGCAAAATGGATGAAGGGGATCAAAAGGTACAAACAATGCACAGCATGGTGACTATAGTTAATAACATGGTACTGCACATTTGAAAGTTGCTATGAGAGTAAAATCTTAAAAGTTCTCATCGCAAAAAAAAATTTTTGTGACTACATAATGTGACTGATATTAACTATTAATTAGATTTATTATGGTAATCACTTTACAATATATACAAATATCGAATCATTATGTTGTACACCTGAAACAAATATACGTCAATTATACCTCAATTTTTAAAAATCTCATTAAAAATCAATAGGGTTTCCCTGGTGGCGCAGTGGTTGAGAGTCCACCTGCCGATGCGGGGGACGTGGGTTCATGCCCCGGTCCGGGAGGATCCCACGTGCCGCAGAGCGGCTGGGCCCGTGAGCTGTGGCCGCTGAGCCTGCGCATCCGGAGCCTGTTGCTCTGCAACGGGAGAGGTCACAACAGTGAGAGGCCTGCGTACAGCAAAAAAAAAAAAAAAAAAAAAAAAAAAAAAATTAAGTTTAAAAAAATTAAAAAATAAAATGATCCCCCTCACATTTCCAACCACCTTCTGGGATTGAAAACACTACTGCCTTGGATAACAATGATGTGTGTAGATGTCTATCTCCCCAGTGGGCTGCATGTACCTTGAAAGCACGTATTATTTTTGAGTGCAGCATTTTTTCCTGTAAGCCTAGCACAATGCCTTGCACATTTCAAGCACTGATATGTCTGCTGAATGCACATATAGTACGATGCTCTTTTTATTTTCCTACTTAATAAGTAAACTCTTTTTTTTTTTTTTTTTTTTTTTTGCGGTATGCGGGCCCCTCACTGCTGTGGCCTCTCCTGCCGCAGAGCAACAGGCTCTGGATGTGCAGGCTCAGCGGCCACGGCTCACGAGCCCAGCCACTCCACAGCACGTGGGATCCTCCCGGACGTGGGCATGAACCCACGTTCCCCGCATCGGTGGGCAGACTCTTAACCACTGCGCCACCAGGGAAGCCCGTAAACTCATTTTTTAAGTTTCATAGTCAAAGAGAGCAATAGCAATCCCCATGCCAAAATAATCTCTTCCTGGTTCTTCCATTTAGTCATCAAATTTTTTACTTAACTTTAAGAAATCTAGCAAAGAGTGCCAATGTCTGCAACTGCTCTCACTCACTAATGCAAAAACTGTAAAATCCCTGAGAGGATTTAAAGATGGTTACCCAAGCTCATACTTGCCAGGGCAGAACAAATACATAAATAGATAGATATTGAGCTAGATCCCAACACTGACAGATCCTGGCTTTTCCTTCTCTAGCAGAGCCATTTTCAGTAAGTGCCACCTTCCTTCTGGGGCCCAGGGCCCAGGCTTCACCTTGCAGCCAGGTGGATGCACAGGGTAAATCAAGGCTGGCTGTTCGAGACTCTATCAAAGCCTGCACAGCCTTTGAGGTTCTGGAAAACACATGACCCAGAAATAGCTCGTGGTTGGCATGGAAGTGGGAGAACCTAACACCTTTCTATTTCCAGTATGAAATGTATGAGGACCAGAATTTGCCTAGGGATTTGGGGGTTGGGGGCACTCTGGAGGACTGAGCCAGCTCTCTGAATCCTACTCATGAGATGGCCCAGGGCTGCTGCAGAAGAAAGAGCTAGACAGGCAGTAACTGATAGCAGAGACAGGCAATGGTCTTGGAGTCAAGAGGCCCTGTTCCTGGTCCTAGTTCCATTATCACTAGGCAGGTGATCTTGGCCAAGTCATGCAACCTTCCCAAACCTCACTCATGAGGAGTGATATTACCTGCCTTGCTTACTGCTTACTGCCATGGCAGTCAACTAAATTAATATATATTGATGTGCATTTTTTAAAATATTTATTTATTTATTTTTGCCTGCGTTGTGTCTTCATTGCTGCGTGCGGGCTTTCTCTAGTTGTGGCGAGCGGGGGCTACTCTTCGCTGTGGTGCACGGGCTTCTCATTGCGGTGGCTTCTCTTGTCGTGCAGCACGGGCTTTAGGCGCGTGGGCTTCAGTACTTGTGGCACGTGGGCTCAGTAGTCGTGGCTCGCAGGCTGTAGAGCGCAGGCTCAGTAATCGTGGTGCACTGGCTTGGTTGCTCCACGGCATGTGGGATCTTCCCAGACCAGGGCTCGAACCCATGTCCCCTGCATTGGCAGGCAGATTCTTAACCACTGTGCCACCAGGGAAGTCCTATTGATGGGCATTTTAAACTATAAGTCACTGTACAGACTGAACTATGAATTACTGGCTATGGCAGGGATGAAGGGCTCCATCCCCTCCCTGAGGACCTGGGACATAAGGAGCCTGACAACAGGTTGACTCCATGAAGGAAAGGATCTCTGGGTGATTTTACTATCCCCTCTCAAGAACTATTCCTGAAGGAGACCTAGGGAGTTGTGCTTCTTTCTCTCAATAGTAAAGTGAAACCCTAAGCATAAAATTTTCACATTTATTGTTCTTCAAGTAATAAAGCAATTTACATTCACTACAGAAAAGCAAGAGAGCAAAAATAAGAAAACTGAGAATACCCACCATCTTAGTCAGCTCAGGCTGCCATAACAAAATACCATAGACTGGGTGGCTTAAACAACAGACATTTATTTTCTCACAGGTCTGAAGTCTGAGGTCAGGGTGCCAGCATGGTTGGTTCTTGTGAGAACCCTCTTCTAGGTGTGAGCTCACATGGCCTTTCCTTGATGCATGTGCACGGGGAGAGAGAGATTTCCCTCTTCTTGTAAGACCACCAATCTGACAAAATTAGGACCTCACTCTTATGACTTCATTTAACCTTAATTACCTCCTAAAAGCCCATCCCCAAGTATATTCGCTTTAGGAGTTAGGGCTTCAACATATGAATTGAGGGGGACACAATTCAGCCAATAGCACCCACAATCTCACTCACCCCTAGAAAGAACCACTCTTTATACTTTGGTATATCTTCTACCATTCTTCGAAGCACATAGATTTTTAAAAATGAGAACATATCACGCAGATTACTTTTTCCACTCAACAATATATGGTGACAGTCTTACCACGTCATCAAATTTACTTCTCCAACATTACTTTTAGTAATTGCATAAATTCTTCAGTGTGGCTACATCATTGTTCATATGGTCCCTAATTTTGGCCTTGGAGTTTGTAGCCAACTTTCCCAATTACAGCGAGTACTGGGGTGAACATCCTTGACTATTTTCTTAGGACAAATTCCTGGGAGTGAAACGATAGGTCAGTGGGCATGGACACTTCTAAAGCCTTCGATGAGTAATGTCAGAACATTTGTACCCATTTATACTCCCACTAGTAGCACATGAAAATGTGGCTTCACTTTTTTTTAAACTTTTTATTTTGGAATAAATTTGTACCTACAGAAAACTTGCAAGAATAGTCCAGAGTACAGAGAGTGGTCTGTATACTCTTCCCCCAGGTAGGTTCTCCTTATGTTCACATATTACTCACCCATGGTGCATTTGTCAAAACTAGGAAATTAACACTGGTGCATTAATATTAACTAAACTGTAGATTTTATTCACATTTCACTAGTTTTTCAACTAAAGTCCTCTTATGATGCCAAGATTCAATCCAGGGCACCACACTCTGTTTTGTGTGGCATCATTGTTTTTTTTAAATTGTTTCCACATTTAAAAAAAAATTATTTATTATTATTTTTATTTTTGGCTGCATTGGGTCTTCATTGTTGCATGCGGGCTTTCTCTAGTGGTGGCGAGTGGGGGTTACTCTTCGTTTTGGTGCACGGGCTTCTCATGGCAGTGGCTTCTCTTGTTGCAGAGCATGGGCTCTAGGCACACAGGCTTCAGTAGTTGCAGCATGTGGGCTCAGTAGTTGCGGTACACAGGCCCTAGAGCACGTGGGCTTCAGTTGTTGCGGTGTGTGGGCTCAGTAGTTGCGGCGAGCGGGATCTAGAACACATAGGCTTCAGTAGTTGCAGCACGCAGGCTCAGTAGTTGTGGCTTGAGGGCTCTAGAGCACAGGCTCAGTTTGTGGTGCATGGGCTTAGTTGCTCTGTGACATGTGGGATCTTCCCAGACGAGGGATCAAACCAGTGTCCCCTGCATTGTCAGGTGGATTCTTAACCACTGCACCACCAGGGAAGTCGCAGCATTGCTTTTTAAATCTTACTCTTTATCAGCCGCAGAAAAGTCCCGTGGTGTTTTGGGGGCATGCTGTCTCTAATGTTAACTAGTGGTTATTGTTCATTGCTTCAGTGTATGACTTGTTCCATCAGCTAAGTTACTATGGTACAAGGCAATGAGGGTGGATTTCTTCCCCAAACATTGTAAAGAGCCAAAGGGGAGGCTCCTTATGTGGGCGAGGACGTGTGTGCCTTCCCGAGAGGTCTCTCATGTCAGTGCTATGCAGGAAACATAAACAACTGCACCACAATTGGATTTTACTCTATATTTGGAAAATTTGTCCGTTCATTACAAATTTGATGTTAGCTTATTTAGTTCATTCTTTCGTTCATCTCCTGTAATCATTAAATTACAGAGCCATATTTCCAAAGCTCTGGGGCGGGGGGTGGGGAATGGATTAGGAATAAAATCTTTTAAGCTCCTGTAGAAAAGCTCTGGATTCTTTTATGAATGGTGGGTACAGAGCCCGGGGAATGATCTATTCTGAGCCGTCCTAGGTGAATGATTGGCTTCATTTTCCATGGCTCTACGATGTTCTGTCTTTAATGCAAAACAAGGATGGTACCCTTAACATCCTGTCCTTGGATGTATCCCTGATTTCTCCACAACCCTGTCCCGAGGGATTAAAGTGAATGAAGGAAGAAGAAGTCATGAAATACACGAATGATCACGAGGGAGAAAAGAAAAGCTGAGAAGAAAAGGCTGCTGCGTTGTTATCAGACTCCTCTGAATAAGGCCATCTTGATCTGTGAAGCAGCTCTGTGCCTTTCTCAAAACTGTCTATTTGCGAGTCTTTGTTCTCTCCTTAGAAAGGCCTGTTTCTCTGAGATGACTGGAAAACTTAACAAATATTTAGTGAGCTACTAGAGCAATCCTCAGCCCAGCATTCATAGCCTGAATTATCTTCCCAGCTCCAAATATGTCTGAAGCCATGATTGATTCACTCATATTTTCATTTTCTCTCATTTTCTCTGAGAGTCCAATTTGAACTCTTCAGCAAGATTCCTTGGGGACACCCATTTGTTTCTCCAGGCAGGCCAGCTTTGGCTTCTGATTTCCTCAAGGCCATCGCCATCCCCCTCCCTCAGAGGGAAAGTGCTGTGGCCCGAGCTCGGGGTTCTCCTGGGGAATCTTCTAGAAGGACTCTTCTGGTGAGAGCTTCTATGACTAGTTTCCTCCCAGGGCAGCTCTGCCAGAATGTGGCTCTGCAGGCCAGATTTGCTTTCCAAATGCAGGGCCCGTTTGCCTCATTGTATTTTGTGTCTTTATTAAGAATGAGGGGGAGAATCAGTGCAGAAGAGCATGTCTAAGATCCTTCAGCCTCCTCATGGAGCCCCCCAGGGAGCCTGCCCTCCTCCACTCTCCTCACTTCTGTGACCAGGAGACAAGCCCCTGCGAGCTGCCTGACGACCCAGGGCAAACCGGCACCTGGCTTAGCCCCCTTGCAGCTAATTAGCATGAGCTCACACTCTGCCCCAAGCACCTGCTAGCTTGCAAAGGGTGTCCTTGAAGTTGGCCTATTTACAATCAGCTTAGACTGGAACTTATGCCTCTGGGTACTGAAAGTACCAGAGAGAGAAAGCAGCACAGGAACAGCCTAAATTTCTCACTACAGCTTCCTGAGAAAGCTGCACATTCATCCAAGGAGTGATGACTAGCAAACACTGATCTCTCTCTTTAATGCTTTACATCTCTTGTTTTTGATTAATTCAATCAATAAAGATGGTTTTATGGTGTCAAGTGCTCTTATTAGTATCTTAAAATTTGGCCCCTAATTTTACCTACCAGGGTTATAGCAGAATCTGTGGTGATCACTATATTGATAACAAATAGAGCATCTGAAACTGGCTAAAGAATTCTTCCATCAATTCGATTCAAATAAAGTCAAGATGTACCAAAGCCCATGCCTGGGAAGCAGTCCTGAGGAAATGAAGCTAAATGTTGGAAATGCTTTTTAGGTGTGAATACAAGCATCTTTCTCTGCCACCTTCCTCTAATATATTTGGGGAAATCTGTTCTTGGTCCCCCTGCAGCCCACATCCCCCTGCCCTTCCAGGTCACCTGGTTCCTTCCTACAGTCTCTGCTTCTCCTTGGGCCTTTGCTTGCACCACTACTGGTCACAAACTAAAACTTCGGGATCTCTTTTCTTCACATTAGTGTCAGGGGACAGGTGACTTGGGGGTACTGGGAGTGGGTGGGCCTTGTGTCTTGTAAATCACTCACTAGGAATACTGAAAATTCACTGAGAATATATGACTGTGGTGGGTGGCAGATTCTGGGATGGCATTGCACAATTGTATCAATGAGGATTGGGTTTGCCCACAGTTATGCAGTATAACATAGTGCTTACAAGCCCAGACTGCCTAGTGTACTAGTCTTTACTAGCTGTGACTATAGGCAAGTCAATCTCTGTGTTCCTCATTGCTCATCTGTAAAACAGAGATAATTATAGTACCTACCTCATAGGGTTGGCAGTGTAAAGATTAGATTAGCATGTAAGCCAAGCATTTAGAACACTACTTGTCATGTGATAAGTGGTTATTACAATAAAACAGGGGAGAAAAACCCAAAGAACTGTATTTCTCTTTTACATTAAAAAAAAAAGTCCAGAGGTAAGAAGTCCAGAGCTGGTACTGCTGGCAGCTTCATGGTACTATTAGACCCATACTCCTGTCTTTCTGTTCCCTCCTCAATGTTACCCCGTGACACAAGATAACTGCTGGAGCTCCAGCCATTGCATCCAAATCTCAGTCTGGAAGAAGGACAAAAGGCAGATGGGCAAAAAGAGATTTACCTAGCTGAATGAGCTCTCCTTTAGTCATCCCTCTTGTGATTCCAACCTAACAGTTCAGTTTACATTTATTGGCCTGAACTTAGTCACACTTCTTTTATTTATTTATTTATTTATTCATTTATTTATTTATTTATGGCTGCGTTGGGTCTGTGTTGCTGCGCACAGGCTTCCTCTAGTTGCGGCGAGCAGGGGTTACTCTTCGTTGTGCTGTGTGGGCTTCTCATTGCAGTGGCTTCTCTTGTTGTGGAGCACGGGCTCTAGGTGCATGGGCTTGAGTAGTTGTGGCTTGCAGGCTCTAGAGCGCAGGCTCAGTAGTTCTGGCGCACAGTCTTAGTTGCTCCGCAGCATGTGGGATCTTCCCGGACCAGGGCTCAAACCCGTGACCCCAGCATTGGCAGGTGGATTCTTAACCACTGTGCCACCAGGCAAGCCCTCACACTTCTGATTATATCTTATTAGCCAGAACTGTGTCACATGACCATGAGTTGCTGGAAGGGAAGCTTGGAAATGTGCTCTTTATTCCAGGTGACTACATGCCCAGCTAAGAACCAGCTAAAAGATAGGGAAGAATAAACGTAGGGAGAGAAAACAGACTCTGCCACAACATTACAGCATAGCACACAACATAAAGTTGGATATTAGGCATGTCTTCCAAAGCTCCTCAGCGAGCCCCTCCCAGGAAAGTTTTCATCAGCTACCTTTCTTTCCTTGTGCACTAACTTACCTGCAGCATTTTAGCTCCTGTCTCTTTCTCCCTAGACCTCTGTCACATCTACACCCTTCTCACACCTTCCCCTTTCTCCCTAGTCTCAGACACTTCCTTCTCTCCAGAAATTCAAAATTCTCCTCAGTGTGATGCTGGGCAATTTGGCTTCCCCCTGGCACTGCCCTCATCTATATCTGAATACCTGGACGCATGTCTTTCTCAACCAACATGTTCATCAGACCAATCGAAGCGTTTTTCTGAATGAAAGAGGGGATAAAGCTGGTGGGTAAATACATGTATTTCTCCTGCTCCCTCCTCACACTCCTCTAAAGCATCAGTAAAGGAATTTGTAAAGGATACACCAGGGAAGCCCGAGAATCTATTTTTAAGAAGACATGGCCGAATGTCTTATATATTAGAAAACCTTGCATTTCTATGGCCCTTTTAGAGTCTACAGTTCACTCTTATGCATTTCCCGTCATTTAATTCTCACAACTCTAAGAGGCAGACACTGTCTTTAAAATCAAGGCGAGAAGGTTTCCCTGGTGGTGCAGTGGTTAAGAATCCACCTGCCGGGCTTCCTTGGTGGCGCAGTGGTTGAGAGTCCGCCTGCCGATGCAGAGGACACGGGTTCGTGCCCCGGTCTGGGAGGATCCCACATGCCGTGGAGAGGCTGGGCCCGTGAGCCATGGCTGCTGAGCCTGCGCGTCCGGAGCCTGTGCTCCGCAACAGGAGAGGCCACAGCAGCGAGAGGCCCGTGTACCACAAAAAAAAAAAAAAAAAAAAAAAAAAGAATCCACCTGCCAATGCAGGGGACACGGGTTCAAGCCCTGGTCCGGGAAGATCTCATGTGCCGCAGAGCAACTAAGCCCGTGCGCCACAACTACTGAGCCTGCGCTCTACAGCCCGCGAGCCACAACTACTGAAGCCCATGCACCTAGAGCCCGTGCTCCGCAACAAGAGAAGCCACCGCAATGAGAAGCCCGTGCACCTCAACGAAGTGTAGCCTCCGCTCGCCACAACTAGAGAAAGCCCGGCAGCAGCAATGAAGACCTAACACAGTCAAAAATTACATAAATGAATAAATAAATATTTTAAAAAATCAAGGCAAGATAATAACACTTCGGAGTTGGACCCTGAGATCAGTGCTCTTTGCCTTGCTGCCTCCAGCATTCACGTGGCCTTTGTTTCGCTCAGCCCGACCTTCCGAGCATCCAGCCTTCTCCTCTGGCTAAAGGTGAGACAACAGCCCCCCAGGAAATGCCTGGGGAACAGAGATTTGGCTCCACCACCTGTGACTAACCTCAGTTCTACAATGGGTTTTTGAGACGCACATTATGCAAGGCTCAGAATGGCTTTGATAACTATCATAACCTTCCAAATTAAATTAAAAATCTTCCAACAGAAGCCAATCCTTTAGAGACAAAGAACACAGAAAAAGAATCCACAAAATGTAGCAGCTGCTTCCAAAGGAAACCCCATTACAATTTAAAGCAGTGGGTATTTTTGACACATGTAATCTAATTATTAATTCTGAAATGGCCATGAAACAATACAATTTGCAACAGTAGGTATATCCCTTCTGCTCTGTAAATGAGGGGAATCACAAGATGACAACAAGCTGTGGACGTGTGCACAAAGGAGAGAGATGGAGGGGGGAAAGGTTTCCATGTGCCCTGGGGACAGGAGAGAGGACTTGTTCTAGGGGCTCAGGGCCAACAGGACAGACCCCCTGGAGTCCTGCTTACACTAGGACCTGGACTAGATCCACAGCTCCGAGGATAATGCTCCCAAATAATGTATAATCTTGCTAATAAGTGTCTCCCTCTCTCTTATTTTTATTTTTTATTTTTTATTTTTTGCAGTACGTGGGTCTCTCACTGTTGTGGCCTCTCCCATTGCAGAGCACAGGCTCCAGACGCGCAGGCTCAGCGGCCATGGCTCACGGGCCCAGCCGCTCCGCGGCATGTGGGATCTTCCCGGACTGGGGCACGAACCCGTGTCCCCTGCATCGGCAGGCAGACTCTCAACCACTGCGCCACCAGGGAAGCCCTCTCTCTTATTTTTTTACACATATTCTATTTGGTTATTTTTCATGCAAAGAAATGTTATTGCTTTCTTTATGTTGACCTGGAATTCAGCCACCTCACAAATACCCTTATTAGTTCTGCTACTTTCCTGGTTTCTTGGTTCTCTGGTAATCTTGTGTGACTAGGACCACTAGCACAGTGCTGTATACTAGTAATAAGCACAGGCGTCCTTGTCATGTTCCTAACTTTGGTGGAACTGCTTCTACAGTTTAACCACTGAGAATGACATTTGCTGTGGGCTTTTGGTTTATCAAGCTAAGAAGGCCCTTATGATGCCTTGTTTGCCAAGAAATGTAATGAATGGGTGTTGAATCTTGCTAAATGCCTTTTCTGAATCTACTTAAATCATATGGTGTTTCTCTGTAAGGAAGACGTTGAGCATATGGTCCAAGAAGCTGAAAAGTACAAAGCTAAAGATAAGCAATGGGACAAGGTATCTTCCAAGAATTTGCTTGAATCCGTGCATTCAACATGAAAGCAACTATTATTGGGACTTCCCTGGCGGTCCAGTGGTTAAGACTCCACGCTTCCACTGCAGGGGGCATGGGTTCAATCCCTGGTCGGAGAACTAAGATCCTGCATACCACGCAGTGCAGCCAAGAAATAAAGAAAATAAATAAACAAAACAGCAACAACAAAACACATGAAAGCAACTGTTGAAGATGAAAAACTTCAAGGCAAGATCAATGATGAGGAGAAACAGAAGTGCCTTGACAAGTGTAATGAAATCATCAACTGGCTTGATAAGAACCAGACTGCTGAGAAGGAAGAATGTGAACATCAGCAGAAAGAGCTGGAGAAAGTCTGCAAACCCCATCATTACTAAGCTGTACGGAGTGCAGGAGGCGTGCCAGGAGGAATGCCTGGGGGCTTCCCTGGTGGTGGAGTTGCTCCATCTGGTGGTGTCTTCCCTGGGTCCATCATAGAAGAGGCTGATTAAGGCAACCTGAGCACAGATTGAGCATTGTTCCACACAAAGCATCGAAGGACCTAAATTTGTAGCAAATTCCATGGTAGCTTTAAAGTTGAGCTGCTATAGTAAATAACTGGGCATTCTTCATTTGCGACAACATGGATGGACCCTGAGGGCATTATACTAAGTGAACTAAGTCAGACAAAGACGAGTACTGGATGATCCAGTACTTATACATGGAATCTTTAAAAGAAAAAAACAACTCATAGAAAATGAGATTAGATTTGTGGTTATCAGACCAGAGGCAGGGGATAGGGGGAGGAGGCATTGGACAAAAGTGGTCAAAAGATACAAACTTCCAGTTAAATAAGTACTAGGGATGTAATGTATGGCATGATGATTACAGTTATCACTGCCATAAGCTTTCCTATATAGGAAAGCAATGAAGAGAGTAAATCCCAAGGGCTCTCATTACAAGGAGAAAAATTGTTTTCTTTATTTTCCTCATTTCTTTTCATTGTGTGTATATGAGATGACAGATATTAAATAAACTTATTGTGATACTCATTACACAATTATATAAATCGAACCTTAATGCTGTACACCTGAAACTCATACAATGGTGCACGTCAATTGTATCTCAGTAAAACTAGAAAAAAAAGGACATTCTTGATACGTGAATATTGAACACGAGCACAGGGAAAGGAAGTAGCATTGCACTTTATGAGCACTGTATTGTAAGTGGAAAATGCAGTATCTTAAATACAACTGTATTTAAAATTGGCACCAAGAAAAAGATCTGTTAATGTAATATAATGAATTAATTTTATATATTTTCTAATAACCTGAAATAAACCCTGTACGGTCATGATGAATTTTTTAATACAATACTGGATTTAATGTGCTAATTTAATTAGAATTTTTGCATTTATGGTCTTGAGATTGGACTTTAATTTCCTTTTCTTGTCCTTTCCTTATCCAGTTTTGGTACTAAGGTTATATACAATATTCACAAAGTGAATTGAGTAACTTTCCCTATTTTTCTTGTCTCCAAAACAATTTGCATGATATATAAGCGTTATCTTTTCTTGGAAAACGGGCCCATAAAAATGGTGAGGCCTCGTAGCCTTTGTATGAGGTGTGAGGGGAGCTGGCAGTTTTGATTACTTATTCAGTTTTATAGTTATTGTCTATTCAGGTTTTCATATTTGTGGGTTCATTTTAGTAATTTGTATTTTCTGGGAAGTTATCCATTCACCTAAGTTTTCACATTTCTTGGCACAGAATCGTTGATAGTATTCTTTCCATCAGTCGTGTCTGAGTGCAGGGAAGGGGAACCACTGATTTAACACAACAAACCAGCTGCTTACGAAATTGTTGAAAGGGCTGGAGGAGTGAGCTCTGGGTGGGGCCCCCAGAAATGGCTCCCAGGAGAGTCTAGAACTGACCCTCCAGAGGAACTGCCAACTATGCCAACATCAGGAAGGTGGGGAGCCAGAGGCTGCCATGCTGACAGGTGAATTCAGGTACACACAGCAATGGCTGCAACCCAGAATCAGGAAGCCATGACTGACCCCAGCGTCCGCCAGGGTGGCTACACCTACCGACACCTTCAAAGCTGGATCCCGGACTCCGAGTCTCCACACCCTTGTCTGGCAGCCAAAGAAGTGAGTCAAAAGGATCATGGTCACTGCTTCTCTTCTGCCAACCAAATCTCACTCAAGTGCAGCTACTGGCAAAATCTAATTCTCATCTAGAAAGCTCGTTGAAATACTGTTTTCAGCTTTGCAGCCTCTGTAGTCAGGAAAACACACTCGAAGCAGGTGGAAATAACTGCCAACTGCCAATCAACTATATTGAATCCATCTCGTGATTTTAAAAAAATCTCTATGTGCAGTTATGTGCACTCTGTTAGCCTAAGATTGTTTATCCCTGCCTCCTCTCTCTCTTTTCTCACTTGGTTTGCTAGATATCTGCCTATTTTGTCTTTTGAAAAAATCCTGCTTCGGGTTTTATTGATCCTCTTTTTTTTTTTTTTTTTTTTTTTGCCGTACGCGGGCCTCTCACTGTTGTGGCCTCTTCCGTTGCGGAGCACAGGCTCTGGACGCGCAGGCTCAGCGGCCATGGCTCACGGGCCCAGCCGCTCCGCGGCATGTGGGATCTTCCCAGACCGGGGCACGAACCCGTGTCCCCTGCATCGGCAGGCGGACTCTCAAACACTGCGCCACCAGGGGAGCCCCTATTGATCCTCTTTTGTTTGTTTTGTTCCATCAAGTCGTGCTTTCATCTTGATCCTTCTGTCCCTTCCGCATTCATTGGGTTCAGTCTCTAGCCTTTTTGTTCTCTAGTCTTAAGTTGAACCCTAAATAATATGTTTTCAATCTTCCTTTTTTCCTACTAAATGCACTGCTTTATCTGCATCCCTCAATGTTTGAGATTTTGTGTATTTTATAGGGTTTTTTGTCAGTGTTTTCCCTTAATTTCTCATTTGTCTTTTGACTTGGATTTGTTTACTATGGTGGCTTCTTTCTTTTCTTCCCCCCCTCCTTTTTTTTTCCTACTCAGAACTTTGTGGTCAAAGCTGGAAAGACTTTCTTCATTTCAGTTATGAAGGAATTCTCCCATGTTTCCTTCTACTTTTATGGTTTTATGTTGTACATTTATCTTTAATCGTTAACTATTTAGAGTTTTTCTGGTGTACACTTTGTGGTAGGGATTCAACTTTTTTTTCCCATATGGTAATCTTTTTTCCCATTGATTTGGGATAGTCCTTTAACATATATAAACATTTTCTTATGATTTTAATCCTCTAAAATTTTTTATTCAGTTACATTACTTTGTCTTTTTTCATTCATCAATACTCTGTTTTCATTTTTGAGAGTTTGTGTGTTTTCAGGTCTGGAAGGACTATTTCCCATTCACTGACCTACTTTTTCAGTTTTCCACACTGTTCTTATTTCCATATGAATCACAGCATCACCATTTCCAGTTGTAAATAAGAGCATTTTTATTGCTCCTGCATCACTTTTATAAATTAAGTGCGATGTTGAGCCTTCTGATTCAAGAACATGGAATGTTTTTCATTCATTCAGGTCTCCTATGGTGTCCTTCAGTGGTATTTTAAAGTTTTCTTCATAAGGATCTTATACATTTCTTATTAGGTGGATTCTTAGGTATTTGTGCTTGATACAGTTAATTGGCACTTGACATTCATTCCCACCTAACTCTCTGTTCCCCTCTCAATTGCTGGGACTGAAAGGCAAAAATAAAAAGAACAACAACAATAACAAAACACATTTCCCAGACTGTGACAGCTGGAGTTCTGGATATAAGTAGCTTTGACAAATCACATGTGTACATACAAGAGCAGGAAGGTGGAGACCCTGTGGTGGCTGGATGTGAGGCTGGACTGACACGAGTGTTTCCAGTCCCTGGACTTGAGATTCCCGTATCTAGTCACCACCTGTAAGGACATGAGGAAATTGTGGTGGCAGAAGCAGCAACAGCTTCCTGACCTCTGAATTACGGCTATGACGATTTGACTTTGAAATCGTTAATCCCATGACAGCCCTCAACTTCATATATCTTTTCAAATTTTATCGAATAAACACTCATATAGCACATACCATGTGCCAGAAGCTGGTATACGCAAATTTTTAAAATTATATCTGTGATTACTTACGCTACCTCCAGCCCTGGAAATGATTTGGAAGCTCCTAATTCCTTGTATTCCTTTGTGTTTTGAAATATTTGGGAGTGGTTTTGGTTTCCTGAATGGAACCCTGATTCAGTATTTTATCTTTTGTGTGACTATTGAATAATAAGGTCTTCTTCTGGCATTATATCTTGTGTTTGTGTTTGTGTTTGTAAACACAAAGATCTATCAATTCTTTAGATAGCTACTTTTAAATCTCCCATTATGATTGTAAATTTGTCAAATTATATTAGGTTTGCTTTAAATATTTTAATGTTCTTTTGTAAGGTGTAAAATATATGGTTCTTATAATTTCTTGGTAGATTGTTTCTTTCAATAGCATAAAATAACCTTTGCGCATTTTAATTCCTTTGGTCTGATATTATTATTATATTTGTTACATATAATATTATATTGTTATATGCCAACTTTCTTTAGGCTACTGAGGGGTTTTGCCTTCTTTTTTTTTTTTTTTTTTTTTTGAAGAAAGCAAAACATTCATATCGTTCAAAATTTAATAGGTTATCCAGTGATGTCTTCCATCCATGGAAGCTACCAGCTACCCAGTTCTCTCCCTCAGTGGAATCTGGAATGTCTTTTTCCATTCCTTTATTTTTAACCTTTCCATATCAAGTTTTTTAGAAGTATTTCTTAAAAACAGTATGTAGCTGGATTTTTCAAAATCCAAAAAAAAGAATCTCTGCTTTTAATAGAGGAATTTAACCTCAGCATATTAATTATGATTACTGATATATTTGGGTGTATATTTGCCATCTTGTTTTTATTCTATTTACTATACTTTTTCTTTGCTTTTCTCTCTCTCCTGCTGTCTATTGAACTGACAAAACTTTTATTCCATTTTTCTTCTTCTAGTGATTAAGAAGCTATATTCCATTTCTATTCTTCCAGTGAAGAATTGCTTGCCTTTAAACACACACACAAAAACCTGTTGCTATAATAATAATTATTCCATTCAAAGTTCGCCAACATGGTTTACCAATTTCTTTTTTTTCTCCTTTACTTCTGGGATCATGCCCTTTCTTTTTCTGATTCATTTTTATTCCTGCTGAAGCATAGTTTTTAGCTGTCCTTCCAGTGAGGGTCTGTAAATTCTTCTAGTCTTGGTAGTAAGTTCTCTTAGCCTTTTCATGTCTTAAAAAATCTCTATTTTACACACACTATTGATAGGTTAGCTGAATATAGAATTCTACATCCAAATTATTTTCCCTCAGTACTTTGAAGGTGTTATTTCATTGACTTTCAGCAACTATTTGTGCTAAGAAGAAGCATACTGTTATTCTGATTGTCATTCCTTTCCAGACAATCTGTTCTTTCCCTCTGGTAGCTTTTAAGATGACTCTTTACTCCTAATATTTTGTAGTTTAACTGCAATATTCTAAGTGTAGTTGGTTTACTTTTTCTTTTTTCTTTTGTTTTGTTCTTCTTTATTTTTTTGTAATCTCTCTCAGCATTCAGTAAGTGTTTTCAATCTGATAACTTGAGTCCTTCTTAAATCTTGCAAAATTCTCACCTGTTTTGTCTTCAAATATTGCCTCTTTGTCATTCTATCTAGTCTCTCCTTCTGGAACTTAAAGAGGTTTTCTCAGTTCCATTTTCCATTTTATTAATTCTCCTTTGAATGTGTCCAGCCTAGTAGTTTTTCATTTTGATGGCTATATTTTTTACATATACCTGTTCTTGTCTCATTGCCTCTAGATCTTACTCCACTGAATTATCCCTCTGTTATACCTAAGCATTTTAAAATATACTTATTTTAAAATCTTTTGAATTGGTCTATTATTTCTATTTCCTGATAGAAATTCTCCCATTTCTTGGAATTGTTGTTTCTCTTCCATAGAGTTGGACCACAAGTGCTTTGTAATTTATGTTTGAGAGCTTATCTTGGGAATTTTATCCTGCTGTGCCCATTCCTGTCAACTGGTTTCTCTGGTGCTATGATCCAGCCTAAGCAGGTACGGAGATCTGAGCTAGACCTCGCATTAGGGCTCAGGGTTTTTGCCCCATTTGGATAGTGTGATTCCAGACCCTTCACCAGCTCAGTGAGGTCTCACATGTACAGATGCCTTCCGTTCCTCCCATGGCCACAGACAAATGTCATATTTCTAGTTACAAACCTAAGGTAATTGTATTATTGCTCCCAAATATCCACTGCCCCTCCCTATAGGAGGATTATATTTTCTCACCCCAATAATGTCAGGCTGGGTGTCAAGTGACTAGCTTTGTCAGTAAAAATGTGGATTAAAATGAAGTGTGACTGGGCTTCCCTGGTGGCGCAGTGGTTGAGTCCGCCTGCCGATGCAGGGGACGTGGGTTTGTGCCCCGGTCCGGGAAGATCCCACATGCCACGGAGCGGCTGGGCCCGTGAGCCATGGCTGCTGAGCCTGCGCGTCCAGAGCCTGTGCTCCGCAACGGGAGAGGCCACAGCAGTGAGAGGCCCGCATACCGCAAAAAAAAAAAAAAAAAAAAGAAGTGTGACACTTCTGAGTAGACGCTCTAAGGATCTGAGTGCTTCCACCATCTTCTCTTTGTCCTCTGACACAAGAATAGCAACATCCCAGGCAGGGACCATGCCTTCATCCTGGATCCTGAAATGAAGAGGATATGGCATAGAATCGTAGCCAACCTGTGAAAGACATGCAACATGAGCAAAAAACAAGCCTTTGTAGTGGTAAGAAATTAAGATTTGGGGGGTGTTGGTTATCACTGCATAACTTAGTCCAAGGTGACGGATACAAACTTCAAGCTGTCAAGTATAACCACATTTTAAAAATATGTTGTATCACATTTTAAATAACTTCTAAGTGTTTAGAGTAGATGCAAAAATTACATAGTCACTGTGCTTTTCTTTTTTATCACAGTAAAATACACATAAAATTTACCATTTTAACCATTGTTTAAGTGTACAATTCAGTGGCATTAAGTACATTCAAAATGTTGTACAGTCATCACCACTATTTATTTCCAGAACTTTTTTCATCATTCCAAACAGAAACATATCTATACCCATTAAACAATAATTCCCCATTCTTCCACCCACAGCTCCTGGTAACTTCTGCTCTATTTTCTGTCTCTATGAATTTGTGTATTCCAGGTATCTCACATAAGTGGAACCATACAATATGTGTCCTTTTCCATCTGGCTTACTTCACTTAGTATAATGTTTTCAAGGTTCATCTATGTTGTAGCATATATCAGAATTTCATTCCTTTTTAAGCCTCAGTAATATTCCATTTGTGTGCGTCTCTGTGTGTGTATATACCCCACATTTTGTTTATCCATTTATCTGCTGATGGACATTTGAGTTGTGTCCATCTTTGTGGCTATTGTCACTGTGTTTTTTGATCTAGTAGCAGCCAAAAACATGCTATGATAGAAAAAAGCCTGAAATATTACACAAAAACCACTATCAGCTGGTGCCTGTTGGGTTCAATATGGAATAGAGAAAACCTTTACTCTTCATTTTTTATATTCCAAAATTATTTAGTTACAATAATTTTTATGCAATTTAAAAAACTAATAAGGGTTTTTAAAAATAAATAGTTCCTTTTGATCAGAAGGGGGATTAACAAGAAACCTAACGAATCACTGCAAATGTGTTTTTAAAAATTATTAGTGGGCTTCCCTGGTGGCGTAGTGGTTGAGAGTCCGCCTGCCGATGCAGGCGACACGGGTTCGTGCCCCGGTCCGGGAAGATCCCACATGCTGCGGAGTGGCTAGGCCCGTGAGCCATGGCCCCTGAGCCTGTGCGTCCAGAGCCTGTGATCCGCAACGGGAGAGGCCACAACAGTGAGAGGCCCGCGTACCACAAAAAAAAAAAAAAAATTATTAGTAAAAGCTCAGGGTGGTTCCACTAGTCGGTCAGCCACAGAATATCCATAAATGAAGAAGAGCATTTATTAAAAATTAAAATCACACTGCTGGAAACCATATATCACTAAATGAGTCTCTTGCACATAATACTATCACTTTTTCCCTCATATTCTTCTGGATCAGATTTTATGGCTCATAATGATTAATGATTATTAGTAATAACAGTCCCTTTTGAACAAAGCTGAAGCTTGTTATAGTACCACACCCCAGAGTCTAAATGTGATTAAGAATATACTCAGTTCCAGCTGCATCATTTGTAGTAAAATGCCACCCGTGTGGAACTGCCCTTTGTTTTTTAACTGAAAATGCTACTGTGATTTCCGCTGTTCAAACTGTGTTAACATTGCTCCTGACAGGCCCACAGGACATTCTCATGTGCTGTAATTTCCCAGGTGATTAGAATAAAGTTCAAATGGTGCTTCCTGATATCTTGGAAAAGGTTAGGTTCAGGGAAATGGAAACTTTGAATCAAAGGTTTGCTGAATCAGAGTTGGAAAGCCTGGGCTTAGTGCCCAACTACTTCCATCTTCTACTCAATGCAACTTACACTTTCAGCCCTTTGACTAGCAGGAAGATCTCCCATTTAGTTCATGTGCTGGGCTTGCTGGATGCAGCTGCAAGAGAATAAATAACTACTCACAACTAACCAACGATGGCACTGAAAAGACCAGACAGCAATCATGTGCTTCGGGGCTAAATCCCAGAAGTGATTTCAAAGCCATCTCAACTCCTAAGAGCTCAGGCTGCTGGTCAGTAGTAACTGGAGATCACCTTACTACCATGGGGCAATCTATATAAAATGAGGATTTAGTCTGAGAAGACCTAGGATTAAATTTCAGCTGAGCCACCTAGAGCTCCGAGTTGCTGAATCCAATGACTACTTTTCAGTTCTCCACTCACCTGATTGTTGGGAGTCATTTAACATTCCTACCTCCCTGCTGGGCCCCTCAAAGTCCTTTCCTCCCCTTGCCCCACTTGTCAGTCTCCGGGAGCAGAATCCAGGTTAATTCCTGTATTCCCATCAAAAGCTACTCACTCTTGCCCTGTGTCTCTCCTCTTTGCTACTGGGTCCTCTCTCATCACTTCCTCCCTGCCTGGATGATGAGCACAATAGTTTCCTAACTGGTCCTACTGTTCCCAGTCTCTCTCCACCCTTGACTTACCTGAAAGAGCGATCCTCCTTTTTTTTTTTTTTTTATCCCCAGCCATGCTGCACTTGTGGGATTTTAGTTCCCCTGTCCAGGGACTAAACCCAGGCGCTCGGCAGTCCTAGAGCTCAGAGTCCTAACCACTGGACCTCCAGGGAATTCCCAGCGATCCTCCTTAAGGACAAACCTTGCCATGCCATTCCCCTGACTTACATCCTTCAATGGCTCTGTGCCTGTAGGGTAAAGCTCACCTCCTTGGCTGGCACATAAAGCCTTTCCTAATCTGGCCTCTACCCACCCTACTGCACCCCTCACACACTCCTCTGTGTGCTAGCTGACTGAGTGAAATGGCCAGAACAAGCCACGTTCTCTTGCTTTGGTGCGTTCTAAACCCTCTAAGTGTTGCAAATCCTTAAGGGCCTATCTCCCTGAACTGAATTTAAGAATCACTCCTCCTTGGGCTTCCCTGGTGGCGCAGTGGTTGAGAATCTGCCTGCCAATGCAGGGGACACAGGTTCGAGTCCTGGTCTGGGAAGATCCCACATGCCGCGGAGCAACCAAGCCCGTGAGCCACAACTACTGAGCCTGCGCATCTGGAGCCTGTGCTCCGCAACGAGAGGCCGCGATAGTGAGAGGCCCGTGCATGGCGATGAAGAGTGGCCCCCGCTTGCCGCAACTAAAGAAAGCCCTCGCACAGAAACGAAGACCCAACACAGCCAAAAGTAAAAATAAATAAATTTTTTAAAAAAATCACTCCTCCAGGAAACCTTCCTAGACTCCTGAGCTGAATGAGGTGACCATCCTCCAGGATCCACAGCAGCCATTTCATAACCTTTATCCTACCCCTAGACCTCTTTAATGTTTTATTACTGGTCACTTTCCCCACTGGGAGCTCTTCAAGGCTGGGGCACGTCTTCCACATGTGTGTCTAGAGCAGAGCACAGAGAGAAATGAGGCAAAAAGAAGAAAATAAAGCCAAGAAACAACAATAATTTGTTACACTGATAGGGAACCATGTGCTTATTTCTTCTCTTCCAGTTTCCTATGTGTTCTAGTATGTGGATTATACTTTTATACATTTTTGAAAAATCAGGTCATTTTTAAGATGTGTCCAATCTCTCCTACAGAGCTCCAATAAGAGAACTTGCTGCCTAAGTAAAGTTTGTCTTTCCTCAGATCCCTCTGGCTCAAGACCTCAAGCTCCACAAATTCTTCAGAACTGAGCAAAGTAGAAACACTTACTTCAACATTTTCAGCAGACAGAAGGACCACCCACACACACATAAATTCCTTGGCCTTGAAAAGGTTACATTGCTCTAATAGCAGAGTGCCAAAACCCATTTTTGGCCAAAAATTCATCCGACCCTCACTGTATTCACAGCCTAAACAAATGAAGAGGTACATTCACAGACCCTGCCTAAGATGTCAAGAAGATGGAGATGATGGAACTTCTGAGTGATATATCTACCACCTTGTCAACTTGAGACATCAATGAAAGATAGGGAAGAAAAAAAAAACTCTGAAAATTCTTCTGAAACATTGTCTTCTCAGACAGATATCTAAACTTTCAACCATGCACACTGGCTTGTAATTCTTTTAAATTTGTGAGGAATAAGCCAACCATATAATGTTCAGTCTGACATTTGCAATTATTTTCCCTTAGACGAAAACAAAACCCTGATTAGTTCCAAAAATAAAACATAAAAGCTCAGTTGAGAAGCAAACCCTGTGGCTTAGAAATCATCACTCTGATTAACAACACATAAGTGTTACCTGATGAATGGATTCTTATCTCAGATGCAATTATCAACACATTTCTCGGGATCCCCACTGTTTTTATAGTTTATTCCCAGCTCTTGAAGCAATAACTTTAATAGCAATAAAGCAAAGGAAACCTCACCTCAGCACTCAGGCTGACTAGGCTTTCTCCCCTCGGTCAACAGAGACCATGGAATGAGGTGTTCAAACTAGGCTCAAGAGCTGTCCAGGAAGGTACCTATTTCTCTACCCTCAGAAGTCCTTGCATCTGGCTCCTGGAGGGGTAAGCTTCACAATTAAGCCCATTGCTAGAGCCTGCTGAGACAATCAGGAAAAGCAGGGCCTCTGCCCTCAGGAAATCCTGGCCTGAGTCTTGGCTGGCCTCCATCCTGGGGATGACTCCACCAAGCTGTTGGTGGTACCAGAGCAAAGTGCTTCTGCCAGTGGGGCTAGAGCATCATCCAAGTCAGAGGGGCCACTGGAGTACAAGGAGGTCAAATCTGGACTCCCTTTTCTCCTGGAAGTTGTGGGTGTGGGGTGTGGGCAGGGATCACACAGAGGAGAGAGACATGGGGTAAGAGGGGAGTTGGAGAGGGTCATGTGGCCTTTTCACTAGGAAAACTGAAAGGGTCTGGCAGGCATCTGTATCACTGAGAACATACTCTAAACAAGTATGGCATTTAGAAGGTTCAATGTCCAAGACTTTTTATTCAACTCAACACATATTACGTGCCTACAGGTACCCATCATCATCGACTGGAAACTTACCTCACATAATTACTTATGTTCTTACCACAGAGAAGAGTAGTTAAAAGGGAGAAAGTGAAAGCAGGTCAGAAGAAGATCAAATGATTGATTCAAAGCCTCATGACCGTGAGAGGCACCGTCACAGCCAGGAGACACCTTTTGTGCTTCATCCACCATTGGTTTATTGCAAAGTGAAGTTTAGGTTCAAAACAAAAGGGAGATAAGTCTACCAAGAACGAATTACACTAATTCACTAATTACAGTGAAGTCAACACACCAGACAGGAACATGTATTTAGTATCAGCTGTAGGTGGTTCTCAAAGTCAAAATTTATTAACTATTCAAATGGTCAAGCTGTACAGATTTTTTTCAGATGTACATACAACATATGTATATAATAACAAAGTTATTTTTAAATAAAATATTATTTCCTTAGGGACTAAAGGAACCACTAATTAATTAAATATTTGACGCACGTTTACAGGTACTATTAAAGATTTGACATAAATATGTAAGTCACATAGCCGAATCAGAAAAGCTATGACCCATATGACTGCATACTTTACTAATCCCATATTAAAGTAGAAAACAAAATTATGCCACATAAATGGAGCTGATTTTAAGAATCTTTTTATTAGAAGATAAAAGTGATGTCCATTTAAACCATCATTCCTAAAAGAGCTTCTAAACAATTAAATTATTACCTTAAATCCCAAACTATGATACAATCTTTACTATCCAAATTACCCTCTCTATTGGCTGATAGTACATCTGATCCCTCTATGATAAAGGCAATGGCCATTAACGATGACAATTAGCAGTAGTTATGTATACACAGCAGAAGTATAGACCATATGGTACAACTGACATACACACATTTTTGAATCACTACTCCTACTGAGAATAGGGTCAATGAAAATAATGATTAAAACCAACGGACATTTTATCTGTTCAGTCATTTGCTATCTTTAGGAGTAAACACCACACAACACTCATATTATATTTTCCATAAAATCTTTACATGTCCAAGATACTTTTTAATCCAGGTTCAGATTATTAACAATGAAAAGATATTCATCTTCTTTCCTACCTCCATGGACTTAATCAGGCCTGCATTCACCAGGTGCACAGAAATATTAGTAACTGGAAAGACGATTTGACTGTAGACTGTTTGCAAAACAGGAGTGCTCTATTTTAAGGCAAGTATCTTTATCACATACATACATAACAATTTATTCATTGGTGAACTTTATCATATGATAGTACAAAATTCAACAGAAAAACTGAGGTATAACTTTACCTAACATAAATACAAATGTCAGAAAGTGTAAGGACATTCTCAATGTACTTAACAAATTTCACCAAAAACTAAATAGAGAACTCTTCTCAAAGTTCTTATATGTCCAGAAATACCCAAGATTCTGAATGCTAGAAAAAATACTAGAAATTAAATACTCTAAAATCTTTGCAATAAGGCTCTCCACATAAGGCTACCTTTGATATAAGGCTACTTCAAACTTGGTCTGAAAATAGCAAAAATGTGCACCAAAATTCAAGCTATTCTTAACTAGAGAGGACTTGGTTTCATGAGGGATAGTGAGGTGATGAGTTTACTGAGCAAAAGCAAATTTTTAAAATACATCAAATAAAAAGTTTTCCTATCATTTTTTTAACATAAATCTAAACTATTGTGATATAAAAATGACTGAATGTGGGCTTCCCTGGTGGCGCAGTGGTTGAGAATCTGCCTGCCAATGCAGGGGACACGGGTTCGAGCCCTGGTCTGGGAAGATCCCACATGCCACGGAGCAACTAGGCCTGTGAGCCACAACTACTGAGCCTGCGCATCTGGAGCCTGTGCTCCGCAACAAGAGAGGCTGCGATAGTGAGAGGCCCGCGCACCACAATGAAGAGTGGCCCCCGCTTGCCGCAACTAGAGAAAGCCCTCACACAGAAACAAAGACCTAACACAGCCAAAAATAAATAAATAAATTCATTAATTAAAAAGCAAGTTAAAAAAAATAGACTGAATGTATAAGGTACTTTTTGGGCAAAACAGACACACCTTTACATAAATAATTTAAATGGAATATAATCCATAACTTGCTATATATAATATTTTTTTTAAAATCTACATTCTGTGACCTTTACAAAAGTAGATCTATTCTTTACTTTCAAGTTAGAAACAGTGCAACCATTTATCTTTGGATATTTCCAGTCAATGGCTGTATAAAATGAGAGATAATACAAATCTGTCATAGGCCATTCGGTGCATTAACATGTAAGCCATCAGTTTGGGGCCCTAAAAGAGAAAAAATGATTAATACTACATAAAGTGGAAAAAATATACCCCAGATTTCTGCTCTAGTCCAAACACTTACAGTCTTACAGTCCAAAAACTTAAAGTATTTTAAATTATTGAATAGTTTGATGCAATAACATTCAGTGAAAAAATCTGATTACTAACTGTATTCACATTAAAATGTTTTCCTTATGGGCTTCCCTGGTGGCGCAGTGGTTGAGAGTCCGCCTGCCAATGCAGGGGACATGGGTTCGTGCCCCGGTCTGGGAGGGTCCCACATACCGCGGAGCGGCTGGGCCCGTGAGCCATGGCCGCTGGGCCTGCGTGTCCGGGGCCCGTGCTCCGCGCCGGGAGAGACCACAGCAGTGAGAGGCCCGTGTACCGCAAAAAAAAATGTAAACTGACAGTATTCATTATGCTTAAATACAAAGGTAAACTAATGACAAGGTAAATTTTTTTTTAAGTTTGACAATTACAGCATTCATTTCCTCTGTCAAAGTCCCGGTGATATTAACAAGAAAAAATATTCTAATTATTTTCACCTAATACTTTAATCAAATACTCTAGAAAAATATTGTTCTAAAGGAAGTTCAGCAGGAATTGCTTATTACATTTCCAAATTAGATCAACATAAGAAAAACAAAATGGGGTTCAAAAATTTAGACCATGTAACTGAATAAATAATAACAATAATGACAAATAATATCCCAAATTTGGAAAATTTAAGAGCAAAACATTTTGGTAACCTCATCCTTGATGGCATATGAACAAAAGGAATTTAAGATTGTGGATGGAAAAATGGTAGTTTCCATCAAAAGAGGAATACACAGAGTAACCAGAAAGGTTCACAACCCCTAAATTCCACTTCCACAGTGATGTCAGGCATCATCTGGTTGTGGAGCCTCCTGCCAATTCCTACAGAAACAGGCAGAAAGCACCCAGCACCCTCAAGTTTTCGATTCTTTGCAAAAATGTCCTGACATTGGTTAACAGCAGAGGGTGGGAAAAAAGGAGTGGTAAGTGTAAATACCAAGTTAAGCG
Organism: Mesoplodon densirostris; assembly: GCF_025265405.1. NCBI lineage: Eukaryota > Metazoa > Chordata > Mammalia > Artiodactyla > Ziphiidae > Mesoplodon > Mesoplodon densirostris. Next base: position 34,742,891 of record NC_082674.1, read on the forward strand.
CTCCTTTGTTTGAAGGGATCTAGAAACCTGCTTATTTACTAATTAACCCAACATACCACTGACTTCAAACACTTGCACCTCTAAAGACAGCCACAAACCAGCCACTGTTTCTTTTTTTTTTCAGTCCCACCCCCGCCTCAGCCCACTGCTCCCCGCTCTACTGTACACTGGGCCTTCCTGTGTTGCTCACACTCCTAACACCTCAACCAGCCACTGCTTTTGTCCACAGGACCATTCACTCTTGTACCTGTGGCTAATCACAACCGCACCTGGAGCTAGGATCTAGGATCATAACTCCATTAGGTTTGATACTTGCATTTCCATTGAAGATTATTAATATTCACCCAGCACATTCATGGGATTTATTAAAAATGTAGCCATTAACCAAAGGCCCTTGGGGCATATGTACAAAATTAGAGAACTGTAGTATTCAGTCAAATACTACATTAGCAATATTACTCATGAAAAAAAATTCCAGTGGAGCTCTGTCCATTAAAAGATAGTCAGGCTTGAAAACTTGACCTTGCAGGTGATCTCCCAAACCATTTGGGGGAGCGTTGTTTACAAATAACATTGAACTTTTCACCAGTTATTTTACTGACATAATTTCTTAGAGGAATTTCAGAATGATTATATTCATGGCTAGGGTTACATTAAAAAATCTGGGCTTAGTATTTGTGTAAAGGAAGCTCAGAATAGGTCTTCTGAGCAGAACGGGAGGGTTTTTTCAAAAGGCATCTGCCAGGGCAAGGGCAGCTGATGGTCATCCCTGTGTGCCCCACAGGGCCCAGCCCGGAAGTCAGGCAAAAGCTCCTACTACGTGCACACAAGGGATTAAAAATAAGAATAATAATTTTTTAAAAAGCCTTTCCTGCAGCAATGCTGCAGGTTAATTAACTATCAAGTGCTGTTTTTGAGATGGCTTCTTCCCCATCCCAGTAATTCAGTGATACTTGCACTTCCTGTAAGTACTATGAAAAGATGCAGACAAACACACTAGGAAACCCAATTCCAGGAAGCTGGTTCTCAAGCTTTTCTACCAAGGTATCCCCAAGATAGGCAGAAGAAGAAAATTGCAACAGCTCTAATCCGACTGTTCAGGGAGATACAGTCCGCTTTTATCCACACCCTCTGGCATTCTCCTAGTATTCCTGTAATATCTAAGTCTGAGAAGCAAAAAGTCAGGTAATAAAAAGGCATTAAAATAAACCAACCAACAGAAACAAATTATCTCTAGTGTCTGTGTGTCTCTGTATCTTCAGGCAAGTGAACACAAATTCAAATTAACTTGGGTTAATGAAGAGAGTCAGTTTAATAGTCTTAGAAACCATTAAATGTGTATCAATTGACAAACTGTAAAAACCATCAAGAAGCACTTCTTTGGCTTCAACCTGATTAGCATCTTGTATAGATTTACAAACTCGCTTCAAGAAAATTATTTCCTGACACAGATAGTACAAGAACTCAACTCACAAGAAAATCTGCCCATCTCTTCATTAAAACACATTGTTAGAATCCAACACCCTTTCATGATAAAAACACTTAACAAACTAGGTATACAAGTTCCTCAACCTGATCGCAGGCATCTATGAAAAACCCACAGCTAACATTATACTTAATAGCGGAAGACTAGAAGCTTTCCCTCTAAGATCAGGAAAAAGAAAAGGATGTCCATTCTCACAACTCCTATTTGACATTGTACTAGAAGTTCTAGCCAGGGTAATTAGGCAAGAGAGGAAAAAAAGGGAAGTAAAAAGTAAAACTATCTCTCTTTGCATATGACATTATCTTATATATAGAAAACAATAAAAAAATCCTCAAAAAACGATTAGAACTAACAAACAAGTTCAGCAAGGTTATAGGATACAAGATCAATATACAAAAATCAGTTGTATTTCTATACACTAGCAATGAACAATCTGAAAAAGAAATTAAGAACACAATTCCATTTACAATAGCATCAAAAAGAATAAACACTTAAGAATAAATTAAATCAAAGAAGCACAAGACTTGTACACTGAAAGCTATAAAACATTGGAAGAAATTAAAGAAGACTTAAATAAACGGAAAGACATCCTGTGTCCATTGATCGGAAGACTTAGTATTGTCAAGATGGAAAAACTCCCCTAATTGATCTACAGATTCAATGCAATCCCTATCAAAATTCCAACTGCCTTTTTTGCAGAAATGGACAAGCTGATCCTAAAATTCATATGGAAATGCAAGAAACCCAGATAGCCAAAACAGTCTTGTAAAAGAAGAGGAACTCATATTTCCTGATCTCTAAACTTACTATAAAGCTACAGTCTTCTATGTGGTTTTGGCATAAGAGTACACGTGTAGATCAATGGAAAAGAATTGAGAATCCAGATACACCCACAAATCTATGGTCATCCAGTTTTTGACAAGTATGCCAATACCACTCAATGGTGGAAAGAATGGTCTTTTCAACAAATGATACAGGGACAACTGTATATCCACCTCCAAAAGAATGAAGTTGGACCCCTACCTCACACCATATATAAAAAATTAACTCAAAATGGATCAGAGACCTGAAAGTAAGAGCTAATATAATAAAAATTTTAGAAGGAAATAGAAGAGTAAATCTTCATTACCTTGAGTTCTTTAAGATACAATACTAAAAGCACAAAAGACAAGAGAAAAAATAAATTGGACTACATCAAAAGTTAAAACTTGTATGCTGCAAATGATATCATTAAGAAAATGAAAAGACAACCCCTTCATCTGAGAGAAAATATTTGCAAATCATATATCTGATAAAGTTCAGTATCCAGAATATATAAAGAACTCTTAAAATTCAACAATTAAAAAAATCCATTTTTAAAAAATGGTCAAAGGATTTGGATAGACCTTTCTCCCTAGAGGGTATATAAATAATCAATAAGCACATGAAAAGATGCTCAACATCATTAGTCATTAGGAAAATGCAAATCAAAATCACAGTGAGATATTAACTCACACCGACCAGGATGCTATTACTTAAAAAAAAAAAAAAAAGGACAAGGAATAATTGTTGGGGAGGATGTGAAGAGATTGGAACCTTTATATGTTGTCAGTGGGAATACTAAATGGTTCACCTGCTTTGAAAAATAGTATGACAGTTCCTCAAAAAGTTAAACATGGTGTTACCATATGACCAGGAATTTCATTCCTAGGTATATACCCAAGAAAATGAAAAACCTATGTTCACACAAAAACTTGTACATGAATGTTCATAACAGCATTGTTCACAACAGTCAAAAAGTAAAAATAACACAAATGTCCATCAAAAGAGAAATAGATAAACAAAATGTGGTACATCCATACAATAGAATATTATTCAGCAATAAAAAGAATGAAGTATTGATCCAGGCTACGATATAGATGAACCTTGAAACATTATGCTAAGTGAAAGAAGATGGACACAAGGGCCACATGTTTCCATTTATACGAAATGTCCAGAATAGGCAAATCCCTAGAGACAGAAAGTAGATTAATGGTTGTCAGGAGATGGGTAAGGGAGGAATGAGGAGTTACTGCAAATGAGTATGGGGTACATGAAAATGTTCTAGAATTAGAACATTTAGTGGTGATGGTTACATAGCTCTGTGAGTATACTAAAACCCACAGATTTATATACTTTAAAATGATACATTTCATGGTATGTGAATTATATCTCAATTTGTAAACAATACATAAATATATTGCTAAGAACACCTCATATTTATTTAGTTCCACTTTTTAACTCCCCTAACTAGCCTTCCAAAATCACCTAAAGCTTATCAACAAAACCACAATGCTTACAATTGATCCATCAATTTAGTCAAATGTCCAGTAACTACTTCTCACTCCCCTCCCTAGCCACTCACTTGCCTCTTGGCATGGTGAAAACATGTTTAACCTCACTTGTGTGGTTTTAAACAGAATAAGATGTGAATTACTAAACTGAGAAAGGGAAAGGCAGAAAAGATTTAGAAGAGGCAATAAAAAGAAGGTATCCACCCTTTCATCCCTGGCTACCCCTTAGAAAACTTTTGAGGGGATCAGGAAATCACATCCAAAAGCTAATAAAAATTAGCTGATAACAATTCTCATTAAGTTAAATGTTCTAATTCCTCAAATCTTATTTCACACATAGCAGCTTTTCAATAATTTGATATGAGTCTGATCCCCATGCAAGTATGTTCTTCACAAGAGACCTCATTCTTACATACATGAAAAGTCAAATCTAAAAAACATATAGTTCAGGGGACAATAACACAACAGAAGGATGACTCACAGGTTAAAAGAATTCCCTAACCGAATTCCTATACACATTCATTATTGTGTATATGAAATATGATGAAATTTACAAAAAAAATTTTCATACTAATGTTTGGAAACCTATTTATTACAAAAAGGGGATGCACCTAATTATTTCTTGCATGCTACAATGCTCCTATCTCTGCCATGCACTGCAGCACAGAAAAGTGCATAAATAAAAACTGTATTTAAGAAAATGACACAAACACGCATATGCTCAATTTCTTTCTGACCTTTTTAAACTGAGTGACTGGAAGAGCTAATTAAATGTGATTTCCCTTATGTAAGCCAAAGCTTTCAAAAAGGGGACGATGACCCATTATTCTAATTTTAAAACTATACTATACTTATATAATTTTTTTTTAAAAAAAACCTTACAATGGTAAAGATTATCGAATGAATAAAAATACAGGTAAGAAAAAAAGAAAAAAAAATACAGGTAAGAAGTTAGGCAGTTTATCTCAAAGCAAAAAAAAATCTAAACTTTCCACTTCTGTTCAATGAATAAAAATAAACAGCCTTTCACATGGACCTGAAAGCTAAGCCTTATATTAATTTCAAAATTTTGCATTTTAGTTCCAAACGTTTCATATGAAAGAGTGGCTATGGCTAAAAAAATGAGGGAAAAAAAATATGCACAGCTATGGCCACACACACAATTCTCTTGTAGCAGAGTCAAGGATTTAAACTCAAATACTGCTCTCCACTAAGGAAGTAAAATTCTCCTGCCCTCTGCATTGTAGAGAAGGAAAGCATGGAATTCCACTGGAGCTCCAAGATCAAGTTTGTAACATACAGTTAAAAAGCAATATGTTAAGTTGAATAAATCCCTGTATTTTATTTTATTTTTTAAAATATGGAATGCTTCATGAATTTGTGTGTCATCCTCGCGCAGGGGCCATGCTAATCTCTGTATTGCTCCAATTTTAGTATATGTGCTGCTGAAGCGAGCAAAAATCCCTGTATTTTAATACAGCAAAACACCTGTCATTACTAACACTTTTTTTCTCTAATGGAAAAAAAAAACATTTTATAACAATAAACACTACAAATGGCCTCCACTCTGTCATGGGCAGAATTATAGAATTATTTCAAAACAATTAAAATAATTGAAGTCTAGGAGGGGAAAACCTACCAAGTACAAAGTCATGGTAAGTTTTAGTTTTGGTTTCAATACAACATTGCATAAATTAAGTAAAAGCACTACTCCAGACATAAATGATAGAGCATTACTTAGTCCTGGTAGGTGAACTCCAAATAATATATACTCCCTCTGGCTTTCATCCACTAAGTGTATATTGGTATAGTGTTGATAGTTTAAAATATAAATTAAAGGATGCTCATCAAAGCTATGTAAAATTAATTTGTTCAAATTATAGCATAAATGCAGATTATCCAATTCAATTCCGTGACAAATAATAAACTCACAATTGAGCTACACCAACAGTCAAAAGTTTAAGTGCTTATTGGGAATGTCTGGGAGAATTGGAAAAATCTGAAAGTTTAGGCATAAGTGTGGAATTGCTAAAAGAAAAATAAAAGTTAATGACAGAATGGGACAATATAATCGTGCTTGTGGATGACATTTCACAAGTCTATGGAAAGCTCAACAGCATGGGGCAGCAAATTATTAGTTTACTTTTCAGGGGCAGAACTGATATGCCCAGTCCTCCAAGTACAGATGGGTCTGGAAAGGCAGGAAGCAAAACACCATATGAAAGCATGCTGAACAAGCAGAGAAGTGTATGAAACCTTCCCTGACCAAAATGGAATTTTTCCAGAACACTCCATTAAAGCTTCAACCCATGTTACTTCCTCTTCAGTTATGACATTTCTCAACCTGGCCCTTCTAAATAATGCAATGATAAACTATGAAATAACTGCACTTATTTGCATGTATGTGAATGAGTGCACAACTGTGAAGTTTTGCAATTTAAAAACTCTATTGAAGGGCTTCCCTGGTGGCGCAGTCGTTAAGAATCCGCCTGCCAATGCAGGGGACATGGGTTCAAGCCCTGGTCCGGGAAGATCCCACATGCTGCAGAGCAACTAAGCCCGTGCGCCACAACTACTGAGTCCATGTGCCACGACTACTGAAGCCCACGCGCCTAGAGCCCGTGCTCCACAACAAGACCCAACAAGACAAGCCACTGCAATGAGAAGCCCGTGCACTGCAACGAACAGTAGTCCCCGCTCACCGCAACAAAGAGTAGCCCCTGCTCGCCGCAACTAGAGAAAGACCATGCGCAGCAACAAAGACCCAATGCAGCCTAAAATAAATAAATTTTAAAAAAAGCAACTCTATTGAAAATCTGAGTTCCCTATACACTGGTCCCAAATCCTCCTTCCTGACATCTAGAGCATCTAAAAGCAACATCTGATTTTTTTTTTTTTTTTTTTTTTTTTGCGGTACGCGGGCCTCTCACTGTTGTGGCCTCTCCCGTTGCGGAGCACAGGCTCCGGACGCGCAGGCTCAACGGCCATGGCTCAAGGGCCCAGCCGCTCCGCGGCATGTGGGATCTTCCCGGACCAGAGCACAAACCCGTGTCCCCTGCATCGGCAGGCGGACTCTCAACCACTGCGCCACCAGGGAAGCCCAAAAAGAAAATATTTTTAAGAGAAATCCTTCGTGCCTTCTGAAGTTACCAAAAAAAAAAAAAAAAAAAAAAAAAAAGTATGTCCAAAGAGTACTGAATTAAAGTCTGAAAACCAGGTTTCTGAGGCGTGCTCTGACACTAGGGTGACCAAGTGTCCCAGTTCACCTGAGACTAAGGGATTTCCCAGGATGGGGGTGCGTTTAGTGCTAAAACCAAGAAAGTTCCAGGCAAACCAGGGTAAGCTGGTCTCCCTACGGGTGATGACGGCTAAATCACAACCCACTGGGAGCACAGCGGCCTGTAGCTAACATTTAGATGGGATAAAGGACATAGTAAGGGTCAAGGTAAACCAGAAGGTCTCCAGGGCCCTTTAGTTGTAATTTATTATGACCCTATGACATATTTATACCACATTTGATTGGAATGTATATTTCATACCATAAGTGAATGTACATTTATGTAGGGTCAGAGGGCGCTGGAAATATTTTGTGAAGCTATGCGTTAAATTTGGAGTTATATATGCTTAATAGCAAAACAGAGCTAGGAGTTTTCAGCTTTTTATTTTTCATTTCTATAGTAAAGAGGAAAAATAAGCTGCTTCTAGAAAATATCAAGCCAACAGAGAAAATTCTTCCAATACCAACATCCAACTTAATCCCATCTCTCCTCCTCCCAGATCATTGGAGACCTAGGACATCTGGACAAACGTTTAAAAACAGGAAATATTATTTTGACTTACTGCCACCATGAAAGAACACATTTCCACATTTTTAAGAAAGTAAGAACTTAGAAACGTGTGCTTACAAGTAACTACAAAACCCAAGAGAAAAGCAAATGCAACTGTAGCAACCAGCAATAACAAGAGTCATAAAGAGCCCGTGCTCTGCAACAAGAGAAGCGCACTGCAATGAAGAGTAGTCCCTGCTCACTGCAACTAGAGAAAGCCTGCACGCAGCAACGAAGGCCCAATGCAGCCAAAAATAAATAAATAAAAGATAAAGAAGACCTTGAATTGTTAGAGTATATTTACTTTCAAATATGATTCCTAATTTTGGATCTTTAATTCTGAAAAATCCCACTTAAGTGGATACAAAACAAGTCATACATTACAAGATCAAGTCTAATAAGCTCACGTGCAGTACAATGAAAACAAACATTCGGGATTCCTCTTTCCTCCTTGGGCATTCTAATTTAAGATACCTGACTTACTGAGACTAATATAGGTCCTAATGAAAGCATTTCTGCCATGAAGACTGAGTTATGAGAAATTTCCAAAAGTACAACTATGAAAGAAGTGCTACTCAATTATTATTTTTTAAGGCAGTAACATTCAGGGAAAGCTATAAGAAAATGCCCCTGTTCCTAAAAAACTACAACATCCAAGATATATATATTTTTCACTCATGAATGAACTATTCTATCAGGTCTCATCATCATCCTTACTACACGGGTGGCTGAACTGCCATTAGCATTTATCTAACATGCTCCTTTATGAGAACTGGTCCTATGAAAACTTTGGCATCACCAACAAGCGATTTCTTACTAGCTACTCAAGGGCAGCCTCAAAGTCTGCTTGTGAATTTACATGTGTGACTCTATACATACCCATACAGGTATACAGTTCTCCTTGTCTCTTCAAAAAGCAGTTTCTCTTCCCAAATCAGTCAACAGTTTGTGCCCAAGTCTATGTCTATCACATATGCTGTGGGGACATGAAGGTGTGTGGGAGAGAGAGGATTCCAGCCCTCAAGATAGTTATACTTTACTTGGGGAGATAAGACATATATTCTCATGAAGAGTTCTCAGTGCCAGAAAAATTGCTGGCTGTCTTATTCTTGTTAGTAATGTAGGGGTGCTATCACCTGCCTATTATTTGCATAAATCACAAAGCCTTAATCAAAATAGGTAAGAAAAAATAAATCCATGCTATCTATTTCAAATATATTAAAATACAATAAATATACAATAAATAACAGAGCTTATTTTGAGTATGTAATAAGTAACATACCAGTGTGCAATAGTAGGCAAGATGGAGCGAGAGTCTTAATGGCCAAAATATCACTTAAATTCAGGAAAGGAAATTAGGGAAAAGGAATGGTTTCACTATTATTACCTCAGCAGTGACAACAGCCAAGAGTGTGGTTTCTCAAGGCTTTTCTTGAAACCCAGAGGTGTGTTAAGAATAAGCTGTTGGGCTAGATTCCTAGAGATCTAGGTTTTAGCCCCACCTCCTTCACGATCATATCCTCTCTTGCCCTGGTTTTCTACCCATACTGCTTGAGGCTGGAACTAGATGATGGCTAATATTCCTTTAATGAACACTTCTGGTAACCCTTTCTCTGATAAATATATCCAGGTCCCCTTTCCAACGCTTCTGCTCCCCCTCCCACCCCCACTAAATTACAGTGTATAACATGAAATTAGTCATGAATCTATGACTTTCATTTTTTGTGTTTCTATACTGACGGCTTTACGGCAACTGGTTAAAAAAGCAAAATCCTAATTCAGATTGCTAAAATTCAGCAGTAAACAATCATCAGTTTCACATTATCTAGTCCTAGTAACCTAGCCAGATTAGTATGGCATATTATTCAATATTGTTACAAGAAGTTTTGGCATAGCTATAATTGACAATGGTGAAGATCAGCTCAAATAATTATGTATTCATTGTTTTTAGCTGACTTAAAATTGGCTTGGCTACACAGCAACCAAGAGTAAGGAAATAATTTTTTTTTTATGATAATCTAGTGACAACATCTAAGTACGACTTTGGTATAAAACGGCTACATAAATATCCTTTCATCTTAAGTCTTATTAAACCCATGGTGTTTGGCAAAAAAAGTTAAGAGCAGAAGAAGATAAGTATGGGTTGTAATATCAAACTATTTCCATTATCATTTTAATGTTGGAAATCTTGTTTGGACATCCAAATCTTAGGATAATTATCACCTAGTAACAGCAATGAATTCCAATAAAATGAACTCCAATAAAATGCTAAACAATACAAATACTCTTTTTAGTCATATCAGGACAGAGAAAAAAGAAATCCAAAATGGAAAAGTAGGAACATACTCAATCTTCCATGAAGCTGTATGATAAGGTGAAAAATAGGAACAAACATAAATCAGATAATTGAGAAATATGCTGGAGAAGTTTTTCAAATACTATTCTTGCTTGTATCTACTAGCTCCACTATACAGTTTAAAATCTGGCCAAATTTTTAAAGTAGTTGTTAAACACTTCCTGCATCTGACATATGTTTCCAGGGTACTTCTGACATTGATATGAGAGATTATAAAACATTTAGAAATGAAAATGTTACTCTCCAACAAAAAACACTATAACTTCCAAGCTTCCTCTGCATTCACAAGACGGAAAAACATTTGGAAAAGAGTAGCTTTCGGTTTTAAAATGTTCAAATAATATACTTTAAAACAAACACAAAAGGTGTAATTGTTCAAGGCAAGGAAGGTACAAGTCTAAATAAAACAGAATCCTAAAATTTACTCTAGGAGTCATTCCTTTTCCTTTGCAGTCTCAATCATATTTACTCCATAATAAGTAAACTGCTTTACCCCTTCAGCTGAGAAGGACAATTTTTACTCTACCAAGGTGATGACAGGACCACTGCAGTGCTCACCCAACGAGAAATGCATGAATATGAAGTAGCGTCAACTCGATCAAATGAAGTGTATGCAAGATTTGATTTGCAATGCATTAATTTAGGAACTCAGCGGAGAGGCTCCTACTATATCTAGCTGATCTAAACTTGAGCTCATGATAACACTGCACGAAGCTATGGTAGATAAAAGTGATAGGTAATGCCAATAAAACGATTCCACTGACAACACAAACTCCTCCAAGAATTCTTCCAGGCATTGTGATAGGATACATATCTCCATAGCCAACTGTAGTCATAGAGATAATCACCCACCAGCAGGCAGCAGGAATGCTGGCGAAGTCCTTGTTGGATGTTTCCAGGTCCAACCCATGTTCAAGAAGCTGAGAAAGTGCACTAAAGATTGCCATGGCAACACAAATGAAGACAAGCAACATAACCATCTCTCGGTAACATCGTTTGAGAGTCAAACCGAGTGTCTGAAGACCAATGAAGTGACGGGCAAGCTTAATCACCCAAAAAATCCTCATCATTCTAAGCACCCTCAAGGTGACTCCAGCCCTCTGGAGTTGAGAATTCTCGCCCGTAAATACTGTCATTAACACGGAGATGTAATACGGCGTGATTGCCAGTAAATCAATGATGTTCAGGGGTCTCTTGACAAACTCACACTTGTTTTTGGAGACGATGAACCTCACAATGCATTCTGCAGTGAACCAACCTATGCAGATAGCTTCAATTATCCTGTCAAGAGAACAAAAGAAGAATTGATCATTTTATTTTTAAGCATTTTAATAGCTCTTAGATTTCTTCAGATAGTACTACACTGACATACACATTTAGTTACCTTTCCAGAAAACATAAAAGAACAGACAGCATTACCAACATCATCAGACCCACTGGGATGCAAGAGAACAACAAATACATCAACAAATGAAAACTGAACTTGATAAAGTTCTTATTTATATATGGCATGTAATAGCATTGAAAAAAACATGTTTGCTTTTTGTCACTGATACTTAAAAAAAAATCTATCTCATACTTGGTGGCTTGAAATTAACTTATACTCAGCTCGCCACACTATGAAATGTTATTCCATGAGGACAGTGGTTCTCTACTGTGATGTAAGTTATTAGGTAGGTCAGGAGGACTTGGTTCCTACAGACAGTGGACACACCCAAGTTTTCAATGATTTACTTCTTGGTAAATAAGAGTGAACTCAAGATCATCTACGAAAATGTCACTGTATTTTTTTTTTTCCTACAGGCTTGTGTGGGAGACACTGAATCTGAGCCTGCCTTTTGGGCTTTGCAGGAATGCCAGTGCCCTCACCAGGAGAGCACCAGGTCATGACCATCCTCATTACAAGCGTTATAGTGGGAAAAAGGCTGAGGAATACTGCAATGGAGCAAAACAATCACTAAGACCCAACAAGTTTGTTTGTTTGTTTTCCATAGCTATTTTTATTCAACATGTATCTTTAAAATATAGGGCCATGGACTTCTCTGGTGGTGCAGTGGTTAAGAATCCGCCTGCCAATGCAGGAGACACAGGTTTGAGCCCTGGTCCGGGAAGATCCCACGTGCCGTGGAGCAACTAAGCCTGTGAGCCACAACTACTGAGCCCGCGTGCCACAACTACTGAAGCCCGAGAGCCTAGAGCCCATGCCCCCACGCGCCGCAACTAGAGAAAGCCCGTGCGCAGCAATGAAGACCCAACGCAGCCATAAATAAATAAATAAATAAATAAATAAAATACAGGGCCACATTTAATCTAGAGTGGTATTTACCAACCCTTCCACGTCACTGCACACATTGAAAAGTATATTACCTACATAGCCTACTGGCATCAAGGGGTAGCATTCCTGAAGTGGAAGCCACCAGCCTCGCCCCACACTCCCCAAGGCTGAGGAATTAAATCTCAGCACAGTGGTTAGGAAGCCCTGACCCAGAGTGAGAGGTAATGCTAAGGTAATTTTTAATTAAATTACATTTTTTATTTGTAAATATTTTTATTTCAGTTATTTCATGCAGTAGCTTTAGAAAAGAAAATGCACTACAGTATATGTCTGTACAGTACAGTACAAATATGACTGTAATAAAATGTTTTAAACATGGCATTTAAAAAATTATAATTAAATTACATTTTAAAATTCAAATTTAAAGTTACAGTCCTTATACCATCATTCGTTTTTCTCCACATAATTCTGTCTTACTATTGACCTAGACCCAAACATGAGAAATATGATGGAGAGAGAAGAAAATGTAGCAGGTGGGATGGTAAGGTCTGTGGGGCAACATTTTGAAAAGAAGTACCCAAAGTGCATGGCACAGAACACAGATTGCACTGGATGTTTCTCAGGGAAATGAATAAATAAAATTAACCATGTTCCCCTACTATGGAGGTTCCTAGGGCCATAGAGATTAATTTTATTTATGTCTTGAATAGGTAGTACATTCACATGGTTTAAATTTCAAAGGTAAAAAAAAGAGTAGAGAAAGAAAATTCTCACCCTCACCCTATTCCCCAGTCACCTGGTTCCCCAGTATTCACTCCAGTCCAAATTCCTCACTGGTCAGAAGGGCAAGAACCACTGACCAACAAGAAAGTGGTAACTTGAGTATATTAATTTCCTGTGGCTGCTGTAAAAAATTACCACAAACTTGGCGGCTTAAGACAACAGAAATTTATTTTTTTCACATACCCAGAGGTCAGAAGTGCAAAATCATTATCACTGGGCCAAAATCAAGTGTTAGTAGGGCCCACTCCCTTCAGAGGCTCTAGGGGAGAATCCATTCCTTGCCTCTTCCAGCTCCTGGTTAGCATTCCTTGGCTTGGGGCCACATCACTCCTATCTCTGCCTCTGTGCTCACCGTGTCATATCTCCCTCTGCTTCCACCTTATAAGGATACACATGATAGCATTCAGAGCCCCTGGGATAATCCAGGACAATCCCCCATCTCAAGATTCTTAATTTAATCATATCTGCAACATCCCATTTGATATGTAAGGTAATATCCACTGGTTCCCAAGGATTAGGACCTGATATCTTTTGTTGAGAGGGAGGGATTATTCTTCAGCCTACACACAAACTAAGCAGGAAGATAAAGCCCACAGTGAAAGTAATCCAACCTACCGCTCAGTGAGGAAGGTCAGCAGATGAAGTCACAGCTGCCCCTATTTCTTTCTCTACTGTATTACCTGCTGCTCTGCACAGAGACCCCATTACTCTGTGGTTGGCAGCAGCTTCTCTATCCCCACCAGGCTATCAGTAAAAGCTGCTGCCATAATGACCTCTATGAACCTAGAGGCTTAGAAAACTGGGAGGGTAATGAAACTTGGTAGATCTAGAAGATAGGAGGCTGCATTTTTTCAATATTCAGTTTTAATAAACACATTACCATAATAAAACATTAACAGGGAGAAGGCATCCCTTCTCCCTGGTAATGCTCACCAAATACTCCATATGTTCCCCCATATTTCTAGCCCCTTTCAGTTAGGCAAGGTCACATGACCAGTTCTGATCTATGAGCTGTGAGCAAAATGACTACAGTTCTGGGTAGAGGCATGGAAGAGTAGGTGTGAATTCTCTTCCCTGCCATGGCAACCTGAAAGGCATGTGTCCTAAGTGGCTCCAAGATGGTGGGGTTCCTACCAGCTCAAGTCACTGAGTATATGTTCAAAGAAAGACAGACATTCCCCATCCTGACTCTGATTGGACATGGTATGTGGGCAACCAACAAATCCTTGTTGTGTTAAGCCACCAGAATTTCCAAGTTGGTTGCTATCCTAAGTAATAAACTGGTAAATTCAGTAAGTAATATGATACACACTCAAAAAGGATTGCAAGAGCACAAAGCAGTCACAGTAACAGTGTTCTTTGATCGGCTGTGGTTTTTACCAGTTCTCTAGCTAAAGTACTGTCTCTTCTCTAGCCAGACATGAGCAAGAGCACTAGACCTGATGCTGGGAGCCCTGCTGCTCTTCTCACTCTGATCTTCTAAGAGCTCTCCCATCAATAAAATCCTAAGATCCTATTAAATTAAGAAGAGTAGAGGCTTCCCTGGTGGCACAGTGATTGAGAATCCGCCTGCCAATGCAGGGGACGCGGGTTCGAGTCCTGGTCCGGGAAGATCTCACATGCCGTGGAGCAACAAAGCCCATGCACCATAACTACTGAGCCCACGCCACGACTACTGAAGCCCGTGCGCCTACAGCCCGCGCACCGCAACGAAGAGTAGCCCCCGCTCTCTGCAACTAGAGAAAGCCTGCACGCAGCAACGAAGACCCAACACAGCCAAATTTTTTTTTTAATAAATTTATTTATTTATTTTTGGCTGCGCTTCAGTAGTCGTGAGGCGGGCTCAGTAGTTGTGGCTCGCGGACTCTAGAGTGCAGGCTCAGTAGCTGTGGTGCACGGGCTTGGCTGCTCCGCGGCATGTGGGATCTTCCTGGACCAGAGACCGAACCTGCGTCCCCTGCATTGGCAGGTGGATTCTCAGCCACTGAGCCACCGGGGAAGCCCAAGAAGAGTAAAAATTTTAATTGTGCCAAAAACACCAGAACATTTTCCGCTAATTACTTCCACCAGCAGCCAAATTGTTCAGATTAAAAAGGAGGAAATCCAAATGACACTAAATAATCTCTCAGTAAGGGAATGTCAAAGAGGTAAACGCGTCTGTAATGAGGCCCACGGGGCTCCTCCTGCCCACCCCCCAAGTCAGACACAATTTATCCAGAATTCCACGCTAAAGAGATGAATAAGTGAGAAACCCCAGGCATCCCTCTTTCACCCAGGATTATGCCAAGGCATTCTCCAACAACAGACACCACTGAGCTGCCAAAGCTCCCATGCTTCCAAATGGCACTCTCGCCAGTGCCACCTCCAGCAACTGCTGGAGAACTTGAGTGCTGTGTTTTACTGAGCACTACAGCAAATGACTGGGCACTCCGAGGGCTACTTCTATAAAAAGCAAACTGAAAAAAAGAACGGAAGAAGATACTGAAGGATACCAGAATCCTTTGAAGCCTATTCTGAATTCTTTTGAGGCCCAAACATATAGAAGCTCATGAATTCACAGCTAAACATATATATATATATATATATATATATGCACACACACACACACACACACACACCGAGGCCTTTCAGTTGGGCACTGTGTTAAGCACTTTGTAGACATCATCTCATTTAACCCTTTTCAAGAACTTTATGGAGTGTCTACTTCCCCTAATATCTCCATTTTACAGATGACAAAACTGAGGCTGAAAAGTTAAACATCTCTTCTAAGATCACATGACTAAGAAACTGCAGTGGCACAGCTAATGAAACCCAGATCTATTGGGCTTTGAAGCACTAAGGAACATCTGAAAATGCTAATGATTTTTATGACAATGTTCATTGTTAATATTAAATTATATATGTCAATCTCTTGGTCTCCATGGTTGATGTATTAGAGCAGCATTTTTCACACTGCTGATTCTTAGCCCATTAATGGATCAAAATTGATGGAGGTATTTTTGGGGGAAATTAAAAAGAAATATTAGTGTGCATCAAAGTATAGTTTCATAAAACTTTTGTTTCAGCTACATATAATTGTGTACTAAGTTACGATGTAAAATGTATTCCCTTCTGTAGGCACTGGAGGACCTCAAAAATTGCTGGCAATCATCAGTCATTCTAATTCCCCTAACTGATCTGTCATGACAGAAGGCACTTCTGGCAATGACTCAGAGGTTTACAAACAGGCTCCACAGGAGAACAAATGCTTTTAGTGCTAACCATCCCCTCCTGCCTGCAAAAAAGACTAGGACAGGACATAAAAAGCCATTAACTATGTTGTATGAGGTGAAGATCAGTCTCCCTCTGGGTGCTAACTTCTCATCTTTTTCCCTCAACATTTTATTGTGAAAAATTTCAAACATGGAACAAATTAATTAATATTTTAAATATACTTGCTTATCACCTATTCACCCCTATATCCATCTGTTAACCTTTTTTTCTTGGATGCATTTTAAAATAAATCCAGACATCGGTGCACTTCCATCTAAAAAATTCAGAGTGCATATTATTAACCAGAGTTCAATATTTGTTTCATTTGTTTCTTTTGATTTGAATTTTACATGCAATGGAATGCACAAACCTTATGTGCACACTCACTGAGGTTGGACAAATGCGTAACCTCTATAACCGAAACTCCTATCAAGATATAGAGCATTCACATCACCTGAGAGGTCCCTGCCTTATTCATCTTTGTATCTCCTGCCCTTACTTCCCATCAGACATACAACAAGTGCTCAACAGCTTTTTGTCCAGTACAATGTAGTGACTTTGATAGAACCTGAAGTACTGGAATGGCTCTTCTGGGAGCTTTAAGGGATAACTGAAGCCTGTCATCAAAAAATGGTGCTGAGGGGACTTCCTTGGTGGCACAGTGGTTAAGAATCTGCCTGCCAATGCAGGGGACACGGGTTCGATCCCTGGTCTGGGAAGGTCCCACATGCCGTAGAGCAACTAAGCTTGTGCGCCACAACTACTGAGCCTGCACTCTAGAGGCCGCGAGCCACAACTACTGAAGCCCGTGCGCCTAGAGCTCATGCTCTGCAACAAGGGAAGCCACCCAATGAGAAGCCCGCGCACCACAATGAAGAGTAGCCCCCACTCACTGCAACTACAGAAAAGCCCGCGCGCAGCAACAAAGACCCAACGCAGCCCCCCAAAAAAGAATCCACCTGCCAATGCAGGGGACATGGGTTCAAGCCCTGGTCCAGGAAGATCCCACATACCGTGAAGCAACTAAGCCCGTGTGCCACAACTACTGAGCCTGCTCTCTAGAGACCGCGAGCCACAACTGCTGAGCCCACGTGCCATGGCCACTGCTCCGCAACAAGAGAAGGCACCACAATGGGAAGCCCGCGCACCGTGGCGAGGGGTGGACCCCGCTCGCCACAACTAGAGAAAGCCCTCGTGCAGCAACCAAGACCCAGTGCAGCCAAAAATAAATAAATAAATAAAAATTTATTTTTCAAACAATTGTGCTGAGTTCAGTTGGACCCTTACCTTACACCAAGTACAAAGGTTAATTCAACATGGATTAACTGCCTACATGTAAGACCTAAAACAAGTTTTTAAAAAAATTCCTAGAAGAAAATATAGGAGAAAAGCTTCATGACATTGGACTTGGCCACGATTTCTTGGCTATGACACCAAAAGAACAAACAACAAAAACAAAAATAGACAAATAGGACTACATCGAACTTAAAAGTTTTTGTGCCTCAAAAGACACAATCAACAGAGTGAAAAGGCAAGTTACAGAATAGGGGAAAATATTTGCAAATCATATATCTGATAAGGGATTAATATCCAGAATACATATCGAACCCCTACAACTCAACAACAAAAAAATCAAATAACCCAGGACTTGCATAGACACTTCTCAAAGATGGCATACAAATGGCCGGCTAGCATTTGAAAAGATGCTCAACATCACTAATCGTCTGAGAAATGCAAGTCAAAACCAATCAGAAGGTATCACCTCACACACATCAGGATACCTACTATTAGAAACAAAAACCAGAAAACAAGTATTGATGAGGATGTGGTGAAATTAAAATCTCTGTGTACTATTGGTAGGATTGTAAAATAGTGCAGCAGCTGTGGAAAACAGTATGGAGGTTCCTCAAAAAATTAAAAACAGAACTTCCATATCATCCAGCAATCCCACTTCTGGTTATATATCCAAAAGAACTAAAAGCAGGGTGTTAAAGAGATATTTACACACCTGTGTTCATAGCAGCACTATTCACAATAGCCAACAGGTGGAAGCAACCCAAATGATCATTAATGAATGACTCCATAAATAGAATGTGTCACAGTCTTACAATGGAATATTATTCAGCTTTACAAAGGAAGAAAATCCTGTCACATGCTAATAAATGGATGAACCTTCAGGACCTTATACTAAGTGAAAGATACCCAGTCACACACACACACAAAGACAAACACTGTATGATTCTACCTTTAGGAGGTATCTAAAGTAGTCAAAATTCAGAGAAACAGAAAATAGAATGGTGGTTACCAGGGGCTGAGGGAAGAGGAAAAAGAGAAGTTGTTGTTTAATGGGTATTTCCCCTAATATCTCAATATTACAGATTACAAAACTGAGGTTAAAAAGTCAAACATCTTTTCCAAGATCACACAACTAAGAAATTGCAGTGGCACAGGTAATAAAATACAGATCTACTGGGCTTTGAAGCACTAAGGAACATCTGAAAATGCTAATGATTTTTATGACAATGTTAATTTTTTTAAAATTAGTTTCTGCTTTATAACAAAGTGAATCAGTCATACATACACATCTGTTCCCCCATCCGTTCCCTCTTGCGTCTCCCTCCCTATCCCACCCCTCTAGGTGGTCACAAAGCACCGAGCTGATCTCCCTGTGCTATGCAACTGCTTTCCACTAGCTATCTACCTTACGCTTGGTACTGTATATATGTCCATGCCTCTCTTTCGCTTTGTCACAGCTTACCCTTCCCCCTCCCCATATCCTCAAGTCCATTCTCAAGTAGGTCTGTGTCTTTATTCCTGTTTTACCCCTAGGTTCTTCATGACATTTTTTTTTCTTAAATTCCATATATATGTGTTAGCATATGGTATTTGTCTTTCTCTTTCTGAGTTACTTCACTCTGTATGACAGACTCTAGGTCTATCCACCTCATTACAAATAGCTCAGTTTCGTTTCTTTTTATGGCTGAGTAATATTCCATTGTATATATGTGCCACATCTTCTTTATCCATTCATCCGATGATGGACACTTAGGTTGTTTCCATCTCCGGGCTATTGTGAATAGAGCTGCAATGAACATTTTGGTACATGTCTCTTTTTGAATTATGGTTTTCTCAAGGTATATGCCTGGTAGTGGGATTGCTGGGTCATATGGTAGTTCTATTTGTAGTTTTTTAAGGAACCTCCATACTGTTCTCCATAGCGGCTGTACCAATTCACATTCCCACCAGCAGTGCAAGAGTGTTCCCTTTTCTCCACACCCTCTCCAGCATTTATTGTTTCTAGATTTCTTGATGATGGCCATTCTGACTGGTGTGAGATGATATCTCATTGTAGTTTTGATTTGCATTTCTCTAATGAGTAAAGATGTTGAGCATCCTTTCATGTGTTTGTTGGCAGTCTGTATATCTTCTGTGGAGAAATGCCTATTTAGGTCTTCTGCCCATTTTTGGATTGGGTTGTTTGTTTTTTTGCTATTGAGCTGCATGAGCTGCTTATAAATTTTGGAGATTAACCCTTTGTCAGTTGCTTCATTTGCAAATATCTTCTCCCATTCTGAGGGTTGTCTTTTGGTCTTGTTTATGGTTTCCTTTGCTGTGCAAAAGCTTTGAAGTTTCATTAGGTCCCATTTGTTTATCTTTGTTTTTATTTCCATTTCTCTAGGAGGTGGGTCCAAAAGGATCTTGCTGTGATTTATGTCATAGAGTGTTCTGCCTATGTTTTCCTCTAAGAGTTTGATAGTTTCTGGCCTTACATTTAGATCTTTAATCCATTTTGAGCTTACTTCTGTGTATGGTGCTAGGGAATGATCTAATCTCATACTTTTACATGTCCCTGTCCAGTTTTCCCAGCATCACTTATTGAAGAGGCTGTCCTTTCTCCACTGTACATTCCTGCCTCCTTTATCAAAGATAAGTTGACCATATGTGCGTGGGTTTATCTCTGGGCTTTCTATCCTGTTCCATTGATCTATCTTTCTGTTTTTGTGCCAGTACCTCACTGTCTTGATTACTGTAGCTTTGTAGTATAGTCTGAAGTCAGGGAGCCTGATTCCTCCAGCTCTGTTTTTCATTCTCAAGATTGCTTTGCCTATTCGGGGTCTTTTGTTTTTCCAAACAAATTTTGAAATTTTTTGTTCTAGTTCTGTGAAAAATGCCAGTGGTAGTTTGATAGGGATTGCATTGAATCTGTAGATTGCTTTCAGTAGTAGTCTTTTTCACAATATTGATTCTTCCAATCCAGGAGCATGGTATATCTCTCCATCTATTTGTATCATCTTTAATTTCTTTCATCAGTGTCTTATAATTTTCTGCATACAGGTCTTTTGTCTCCTTAGGTAGGTTTATTCCTAGATATTTTATTCTTTTTGTTGCAATGGTAAATGGGAGTGTTTTCTTGATTTCACTTTCAGATTTTTCATCATTAGTGTACAGGAATGCCAGAGATTTCTGTGCATTAATTTTGTATCCTGCAACTTTACCAAATTCATTGATTAGCTCTAGTAGTTTTCTGGTAGCATCTTTAGGATTCTCTATGTATAGTATCGTGTCATCTGCAAACAGTGACAGCTTTACTTCTTCTTTTCCGATTTGGATTCCTTTTATTTCCTTCTCTTCTCTGATTGCTGTGGCTAAAACTTCCAAAACTAAGTTGAATAAGAGTGGTGAGAGTGGGCAGCCTTGTCTTGTTCCTGATCTTAGTTTCAGTTTTTCACCATTGAGGACGATGCTGGCTGTGGGTTTGTCATATATGGCCTTTATTATGTTGAGGAAAGTTCCCTCTATGCCTACTTTCTGCAGGGTTTTTATCATAAATGGGTGTTGAATTTTGTCAAAAGCTTTCTCTGCATCTATTGAGATGATCATATGGTTTTTCTCCTTCAATTGGTTAATATGGTGTATCACATTGATTGATTTGCGTATATTGAAGAATCCTTGCATTCCTGGAATAAACCCCACTTGATCATGGTGTATGATCCTTTTAATGTGCTGTTGGATTCTGTTTGCTAGTATTTTGTTGAGGATTTTTGCATCTATGTTCATCAGTGATATTGCCCTGTAGTTTTCTTTCTTTGTGACATCCTTGCCTGGTTTTGGTATCAAAGTGATGGTGGCCTCGTAGAATGAGTTTGGGAGTGCTCCTCCCTCTGCTATATTTTGGAAGAGTTTGAGAAGGATAGGTGTTAGCTCTTCTCTAAATGTTTGAAAGAGTTTGCCTGTGAAGCCTTCTGGTCCTGGGCTTTTGTTTGTTGGAAGATTTTTAGTTACAGTTTCAATTTCAGTGCTTGTGATTGGTCTATTCATATTTTCTATTTCTTCCTGATTCAGTCTCGGCAGGTTGTGCATTTCTAAGAATTTGGCCATTTCTTCCAGGTTGTCCATTTTATTGGCATAGAGTTTCTTGTAGTAATCTCTCATGATCTTTTGTATTTCTGCAGTGTCAGTTGTTACTTCTCCTTTTTCATTTCTAATTCTATTGATTTGAGTCTTCTCCCTTTTTTTCTTGATGAGTCTGGCTAATGGTTTATCAATTTTGTTTATCTTCTCAAAGAACCAGCTTTTAGTTTTATTGATCTTTGCTATCATTTCCTTCATTTCTTTTTCATTTATTTCTGATCTGATCTTTATGATTTCTTTCCTTCTGCTAACTTTGGGGGTTTTTTGTTCTTCTTTCTCTAATTGCTTTAGGTGCAGGGTCAGGTTGTTTACTCGAGACGTTTCCTGTTTCTTAAGGTGGGATTGTATTGCTATAAACTTCCCCCTTAGAACTGCTTTTGCCGCGTCCCATAGGTTTTGGGTCGTCGTGTCTCCATTGTCATTTGTTTCTAGGTATTTTTTTATTTCCTCTTTGATTTCTTCAGTGATCACTTCGTTATTGAGTAGTCTATTGTTTAGCCTCCATGTGTTTGTATTTTTTACAGATCTTTTCCTGTAATTGATGTCTAGTCTCATAGCATTGTGGTCAGAAAAGAGACTTGATACAATTTCAATTTTCTTAAATTTACCAAGGCTTGATTTGTGACCCAAGATATGATCTATCCTGGAGAATGTTCCATGAGCACTTGAGAAAAATGTGTATTCTGTTGTCTTTGGATGGACTGTCCTATAAATATCAATTAAGTCCATCTTGTTTAATGTATCATTTAAAGCTTGTGTTTCCTTATTTATTTTCATTTTGGATGATCTGTCCATTGGTGAAAGTGGGGTGTTAAGGTCCCCTACTATGAGTGTGTTACTGTCGATTTCCCCTTTTATGGCTGTTAGTATTTGCCTTATGTATTGAGGTGCTCCTATGTTGGGTGCATAAATATTTACAATTGTTATATCTTCTTCTTGGATTGATCCTTTTATCATTATGTAGTGTCCTTCTTTGTCTCTTCTAGTAGTCTTTATTTTAAAGTCTATTTTGTCTGATATGAGAATTGCTACTCCAGCTTTCTTTTGATTTCCATTTGCATGGAATATCTTTTTCCATCCCCTTACTTTCAATCTGTATGTGTCTCTAGGTCTGAAGTGGGTCTCTTGTAGGCAGCATATATATGGGTCTTGTTTTTGTATCCATTCAGCCAATCTGTGTCTTTTGGTGGGAGCATTTAGTCCATTTACATTTAAGGTAATTATTGATATGTATGTTCCTATTCCCATTTCCTTAATTGTTTTGGGTTCGTTATTGTAGGTATTTTCCTTCTGTTGTGTTTCTTGCCTAGAGAAGTTCCTTTAGCATTTGTTGTAAAGCTGGTTTAGTGGTGCTGAACTCTCTCAGCTTTTGCTTGTCTGTAAACGTTTTAATTTCTCCATCAAACTGAATGAGATCCTTGCTGGGTAGAGTAATCTTGGTTGCAGGTTTTTCTCCTTCATCACTTTAATTATGTCCTGCCACTCCCTTCTGGCTTGTAGAGTTTCTGCTGAGAGATCAGCTATTAACCTGATGGGGATTCCCTTGTGTGTTATTTGTTGTTTTTCCCTTGCTGCTTTTAATATGATTTCTTTGTGTTTAATTTTTGACAGTTTGATTAATATGTGTCTTGGCGTATTTCTCCTTGGAATTATTCTGTATGGGACTCTCTGTGCCTCCTGGACTTGATTAACTATTTCCTTTCCTATATTAGGGAAGTTTTCAACTATAATCTCTTCAAATATTTTCTCAGTCCCTTTCTTTTTCTCTTCTTCTTCTGGAACCCCTATAATTCGAATGTCGGTGCGTTTAATGTTGTCCCAGAGGTCTCTGAGACTGTCCTCTGTTCTTTTCATTCTTTTTTCTTTATTTTGCTCTGCATCAGTTATTTCCGCTATTTTATCTTCCACCTCACTTATCTGTTCTTCTGCCTCAGTTATTCTGCTATTGATCCCATCTAGAGTATTTTTCATTTCATTTATTGTGTTTTTAATCGATGCTTGATTCATCTTTAGTTCTTCTAGGTCCTTGTTAACTGTTTCTTGCATTTTGTCTATTCTATTTCCAAGATTTTGGATCTTGGAAATAGAATCTTGGATCATCTTTACTATCATTATTCTGAATTCTTTTTCAGGTAGACTGCCTAGTACCTCTTCATTTGTTAGGTCTGGTGGGTTTTTATCTTGCTCCTTCTCCTGCTGTGTGTTTTTCTGTCTTCTCATTTTGCTTATCTTACTGTGTTTGGGGTCTCCTTTTTGCAGGCTGCAGGTTCGTAGTTCCCATTGTTTTTGGTGTCTGTCCCCAGTGGCTAAGGTTGGTTCAGTGGGTTGTGTAGGCTTCCTGGTGGAGGGGACTAGTGCCTGTGTTCTGGTGGATGAGGCTGGATCTTGTCTTTCTGGTGGACAGGTCCACGTCTGGTGGTGTATTTTGGGGTGTCTGTGGACTTTTTATGATTTTAGGCAGCCTCTCTGCTAATGGGTGGTGTTGTGTTCCTGTCTTGCTAGTTGTTTGGCATAGGGTGTCCAGCACTGTAGCTTGCTGGTCGTTGAGTGAAGCTAGGTGCTGGTGTTGAGATGGAGATCTCTGGAAGATTTTCGCCGTTTGATATTATGTGGAGCTGGGAGGTCTCTTGTGGTCCAGTGTCCTGAAGTTGGCTCTCCCACCTCAGAGGCACAGCACTGACTCCTGGCTCCTCAATTTGGGATGATTCGTTGTCTATTCATGTGTTCCACAGACGCAGGGTACATCAAGTTGATTGTGGAGCTTTAATCCGCTGCTTCTGAGGCTGCTGGGAGAGATTTCCCTTTCTCTTCTTTGTTCTCACAGCTCCCGGGTCTCAGCTTTGGATTTGGCCCCACCTCTCCATGTAGGTCACCGGACAGCGTCTGTTCTTCGCTCAGACAGGACAGGGTTAAAGGAGCAGCCGCTTCAGGGACTCTGGCTCACTCAGGCCGGGGGGCAGGGAGGGGCATGGAGTGCGGCTGGAGCCTGCAGCGGCAGAGGCTGGAGTGACGTTGCACCAGCCCAAGTCACGCCGTGCGTTCTCCCAGGGAAGCCGTCCCTGGATCCCGGGACCCCGGCAGTGACGGGCTGCACAGGCTCCCCGGAAGGGGGGCGTGGACAGTGATCTGCACTCGCACACAGGCCTCGCGGTGGCAGCAGCAGCCCCAGCGTCCCACACCCGTCTCTGGGGTCCGCGTTTTCAGCCGCGGCTCGCGCCCGTCTCTGGAGCTCCTCCAAGCAGCACTCTTAATCCCCTCTCCTCGCGCACCAGGAAACAAAGAGGGAAGAAAAAGTCTCTTGCCTCTTCGGCAGGTCCAAACTTTTTCCCGGACTCCCTCCCGGCTAGCTGTGGTGCATTAGCCCCTTCAGGCTGTGTTCACGCTGCCAACCCCAGTCCTCTCCCTGCACTCCGACTGAAGCCCGAGCCTCAGCTCCCAGCACCGCCCGCCCCGGCGGGCGAGCAGACAAGCCTCTCGGGCTGGTGAGTGCCGGTTGGCACTGATCCTCTGTGCGGGAATCTCTCCGCTTTGCCCTACCCAGGTACGTGGGGAGTTTCTTGCCTTTTGGGGGGTCTGAGGTATTCTGCCAGCGTACAGTAGGTGTTCTGTAGGAGTTGTTCCACGTGTAGCTGTATTTCTGGTGTATCTGTGGGGAGGAAGGTGATCTCCACGTCTTACTCTTCCGCCATCTTCCCCGGAAGTCTGACAATGTTAATTGTTAATATTAAATATGTCAATCTCTTAGTCTCCATGGTTTATGGGTTAGAGTAGCATTTTTCATACTGCTGGTTCTTAATACAGTTTCAGATTTGCAAGATGGTAAATTTTATGTTATGTATTTTTTACCCAAAATAAAAATACATACATGAAACTGCCTAACAAAGGGGAGAAGATAGGAGGCTCCTGAAGCAAGAAGCCCTTCTCCACTTGTAACTTGCTGTGAAACCATGGATAAGCTATTTAATCTCTCTTCCTGAATTTTCCTCAAGGGTTAAATGATGAGAATAGCAGTAAGACCTATCTCTCAGATTGTCTTAAGAATTAAATGAATTAATATGAAATAATAGTAAGTGCTCAGTAAATCGTGTCTATAATTATCATTATTACAAACCATCTCTGGGCTTGTAGTCTTCCCTTCACACTCAAAAGGAGATCACGTCAGTGTTTTCCTGAGTGCAAA
Organism: Mesoplodon densirostris; assembly: GCF_025265405.1. NCBI lineage: Eukaryota > Metazoa > Chordata > Mammalia > Artiodactyla > Ziphiidae > Mesoplodon > Mesoplodon densirostris. Next base: position 34,768,774 of record NC_082674.1, read on the forward strand.
GAGAAGGCAAGAATGAAAGCTCCATCCTTTCATTCTCTCTTCTCCCAAGAATTCTGCCTATATTCTCACACACTGCTGGCTGCAGCATAAACTGGTAAAACCACTTAAAACAGCAATTGGCAGAACCTATCAAGCTTTATACTGCACATGAAACCCAGCCACCTACTCTAGGAATTTATCCTACAAACACACTTGCATATTTACATAAGAATATGTACAATGAGATCCACTGTTTGTAATACCCAAGGGTAAAAAAATATATAAACATCTATCCAGAGGAGATTGATTATATAAATGTATTTCCCAAAGTTATTAAGTTGAACCATATGAAATTGACATTGGAAATTTTATGACTCTACCTTATGCCACGTAGCCACGAGAAAGAGTTAAGGTGCATTCCTGAGCTTTGATGTGAAACAGTCTTCAAGATGTACAGGTGCAGAACAGTACATATATTATGCTCTAATTGTGTGTGTGTGTGTGTGTGTGCGTGTACTGGAAGGATACTTAAGAAAATGTTAATACCAGTTGCTGACTCTAGGGAGAGAGCCTGACGCAGGATGGAAACTCACTTTCTACTTTATTACCTTTTGTGCTGTTAAATGATTTACCATGTGCACATATTATTTTTCCAATTAAGAAAAATTTTAAAGAAAAAGTGAAAATCATGCCCAACTAGAAGAGCAATCACCATGATGAAGTTGTCAGTAGCTTGAATCAACCAGCACACCCCAGGAGTAGCACATAAAGAAAAGTTGCACCCTTCCTACCCCAAGCTTTCAGGCTTGAACATATGAGGCATTTCCAGCAGGCCTATACAGTGTGATGATACATGGTGTAATAAAAATCTCCAACAAACTACATCACCATCCACCAAATTCTCTACAGTCTCTTTCATGTCCTTATAAAAGTTTTCTCCACAAGTTCAATGGGGGAAAAAGGCAGGAATCAAACAAACAAAAAAAAACTTGATTTTTTTCTTATGTATTTTAATTACATTACAGAAAGAAAAAATCCATACCACTTATATATTTTTATCTTGTACTCTAGATCAGTAATGAAAATAAACAAAAACATACATTAGGTACTTACTCAAGTACCAAGAATTTTTCTGTAAATTTATACGTATTAATTCATTTAATTCTCACAACTGAATGCGTAGTACGCAGAGAACAGGGATCCTCACTGGGCTGCCAAGTGAGATGTGCAGTGGAGAGAGGCGTGATTGTAGGATTTATGGCTGGAAGCCTTATGGCAACACTGAAGCCTTATGGCAAAGCTGATAGATTTTTCAAAGTCAAGTTATAGCTTTAAAGGCAAAGGGAACCCCTTAAAGTTTTGGCAACAGGTGGATTCATTCGTGGAATAAGCATTTCTGAAGAGGTTACTGTGTGCTGGGCATATTGCCAGGCCTGTGAGCTGGGAAGAGGCCAAGTGTACTGTGGGAATATACATCGGGCAGATGTTTATGGGCTGACTGGAGGGTGCGAACAGGCAGGAGGCTGTGACACAGGCAAGAGAAATGGAAGGCCCAAACTGGCAGATGACGGGAATGAAATGAAACGAAATAATGCAATGAAATGAAATGGGGGATAAATGGCAGAAGACTTCAACAAGACCCTGCCACTGGCTGGCTGTGAAGGGCACAAAGAGCTGCAGCTGCAAGGATATGAGCAAACGGCCCAAGACTCAGCAGACCTTCACCACCATCCTGGACCTTGGAGAGATATGTGGGTCACAGGGAACCAGGCAGATGCCTCGAGGCAAGCGTAGAAAAGAAAACCACCCAGCAAAATCTTATTACAAGAGATGGCCGCTCTGAACCAGTCTCTTGATTTTCCTAACAGATGAAAAGACAGAAATCATCTTTCCAGAGCCAAATTATGAAAAGCATTTCATCAACACCATGCTTCAGTGTTTGTGTTCATTACCCTGTAATCGAGGACTTGGCTCTGGGCTGACTCTGAAGAAACCATCCACATTTCTGTGTGTATCTCTACCAGATGCTCTCAAAGTCAGGGACACCAGGGCAGCTTTTCGTCACCAGATGCTGAGGAATGAGTTTTCAGTAAACCACCATGTTCTAGGTGAACATACACATAACAAGTGGAGAGACCCAAAAGCTGTGGTTCTGGTTCTCACTACTAAAAAACTTCCCAGAGATGAGAACAACAGAAACCCAGACCCATCAACACCTGCCCATCCAGGCCACCAGCGTTCTCCACTCCAGGTGGGTGTCCTTCATCCTGCAGGTACAATAATCTCCCCCAGCACCTTCACCTCCACTCCAAAGAGACACTAATCCATCTAAATAATGATGCAAGAAGATCAACTCACTGCAAGAATTGATCTGTTCTCAATCCATATACAACTACCCGATGGGTTCTACTCCTTTTTTATATTTCATTGGAAATGCATCAGTAAAAGAACTTTTTAAAAAAGAAATGGTATCAAGAGACCATCCTCCTCAGACACGATCATCTTATAAAAACCAATATCTTTTCTTTTTTTGCCTACTTTCTCTTTTTATGTTTTTATTTATTTTTTGACATTCTTTTTTAAAATATTCTTTTCCATTATGGTTTATCACAGGATATTGAATATAATTCCCTGTGCTATACCGTAGGACCTTGTTGTTTATCCATCCTATATAAAATAGCTTACATCTGCAAATCACAAGTCCTTTCCTCCCCCAATTCTTTTCTTTTTTAATTAATTAATTTATTTATTCATTTATTATTATTATTTTTGGACTGTTGGGTCTTCGTTGTTGCATGCGGGCTTTCTCTAGTTGAAGCGAGCAGGGGCTACTCTTTGTTGCAGTGCGTGGGCTTCTCATTGCAGTGGCTTCTCTTGTTGCGGAGCACGGGCTCTAGGCGCGTGGGCTTCAGTAGTTGTGGCACGTGGGCTCAGTAGTTGTGGCTCGTGGGCTCTAGAGCACAGGCTCAGTAGTTGTGGCACACAGGTTTAGTTGCTCCGCAGCATGTGGGATCTTCCTGGACCAGGGCTTGAACCCATGTCCCCTGCATTGGCAGGCGGATTCTTAACCACTGCACCACCAGGAAAGTCCCTAAAAACAGTTTTAAAAATGCAAAACAATGCTATATTTTATGTGTAAATACATATGTATGTACAAGCATATATTAAAAGTGTTTTTGATTTGCCCCTTTGCTTAGACCCACTAGGCGTCCCTGCCTGGTGAGGAGGCTGAAGCCATGGAAGCCCACGCATACTACACCTTGGAAGAGCTGTCTTGGAGGAGGGCACATCCAGGGCCCCACATGCCACTGGGCCTGAACTGAGAACAGGCCTGGGCCTGGGCTCTGGATAACTTCCCTGTGCTGAGCCGCCCCTCCTGCCAAAGGCCCCAGTTCTGCGGGACGCGCACTACTGTGCATGTGGGCTGCCACGTCACGCCTGCACTGGACATGCAGACGGTCCCCAGGTGGAGAGCAGCCAAAAATGCTGGTGAGACACACACGTCCAGGAGCCAGTGGCTAATCCAGGATGGAGCGACAGTCCCGTCAAGAAAAGGCCAAAGCCAAACACCACAGGGCACAATAGGGTCTGAATAGCCAGGAGATGCCAGCAGCAGCGGAGGCCAAAAGACACGCGGCCAGATCGCCTCCAAGTGCCCAGGCCACTCCCCACCCCACACCCTGAAGCTGCGGAAACCCTGTAGAGGCTTGATGCCCTGTGGAACTCAGCAAAGAGAAGAATCGCGGCCTTCTGCCTGGCCCACATCGCCCCTTCAACCCATGCCCTGGCCTGGGGCCTGGGTCATCCCAGTGGAGGGCTCATTATGCCTGTCTGGACTCCTCCCCTGGGCCCCGCCTTGCTCCAGGATGAGCCTGGAAGACTGTGGGGCAGAAGATTCCGTACGTGCCTCCTTTCCTGGATTACTGACAGGTTTCTCAATTAGAAATCTCTCTTCAGGGAATCCATACTATCTTAAGGAACTTTTTTATAGCTGTACTCAGAATTGTCATGTTTATGTTAATTCCAATTATGAGCAATGATTAAAACGCGCTTCCTTAAAAAAAAAAGTGTGGGCTTCCCTGGTGGTGCAGTGGTTAAGAATCCACCTGTCAATGCAGGGGACACGGGTTCAAGCCCTGGCCCGGGAAGATCCCACATGCCACGGAGCAACTAAGCCCGTGTGCCACAACTACTGAGCCTGTGCTCTAGAGCCCTCAAGCCACAACTACTGAGCCCGCGTGCCACAACTGCTGAAGCCCATGCCCCTATAGCCCATGCTCTGCAACAAGGGAAGCCACTGCAATGAGAAGCCTTCACACCACAATGAAGAACAGCCTCCGCTCGCTGCAACTAGAGAAAGCTCCCGCGCAGCAATGAAGACCCAAAGCAGCCAAAAAATAAATTAATTTTGTTTAAAGTGTGTTTTTGTTTGTTTTGGCTGCACTCTGAGGGATGCAGGATCTTAGTTCCCTGATCAGGGATCAAACCCACATCCCTTGCATTGTGAGCACAGAGTCTTAAGCACTGGACTGCCAGGGAAGTCCCTAAAAGTTTTTTTAAATGCATAAAATAATAACACCAAAGTCAGGAAAGTGGCTATATCTGTGGAAAAGGAAGTGATTTCAATGGGGAAATGTTTTATTTCTTAAGATGGGTGGTAGGTACACAGGCACTCGATGTACTATAATCTATACTTTTTTACATGCCTGAAAGACTTTATGATGGTTTTATGCATAACTTCCTCTTCTGCCTTCGTAAAACATGTATTTCCTTTATTTCACAGATTGATTTGTTCTGCTTTTTAAGTTTCTGGTAATTGTATTCAAAGAAAACAAATTTTGATTGGCATAAAGAAATCTACATTTTAAAAAAATGCTTCAGTTTTGCTTTATTTTCAATAGTCTCCTAAGTTAAAAATAATTCTTTAGAGCATTTGCTGTAGAAATGTTAAAGCACCAACATCCACCATTTAAATAAATTATACAGATTAAAAGAGAAATAGGAACAATTTGTTTTAAAAGCCCATTGTATAAGGTACTGTTTTTTTTGTTTGTTTATAAATGTATTTATTTATTTATTTATTTTGGGCTGCGTTGGGTCTTCGTTGCGGTGCGCAGGCTTCTCATTGAGGTGGCTTCTCTTGTTGCGGATCACGGGGCTCTAGGCGTGCGGGCTTCAGTAGTTGTGGCATGCAGGCTTCAGTAGTTATGGCTCATGGGCTTAGTTGCTCCGCAGCATGTGGTATCTTCCCGGACCGGGGATCAAACCCATGTCCCCTGCATTGGCAGGCGGATTCTTAACCACTGCACCACCAGGGAAGTCCCCAGCTATTTTTCCACTTTGGAATTTACCCAACATATGCACTTATACCAATTTGCAAAGAAACATGAAAAAGACTGTGTTCTGCACTCCTGTTTGCATTTTTGAAAAACTACAGTTGAGCTAACCATTCCACAGCAGAGTAGAGCAGGGACCTGGGAATCAAATGCCAGGTCACGACTTAACCACTATGTGAGTCTGACATACTACTTAATCTATCTAAATCTCAGTCATAAAATGGGGATAACAATGGTGCTACCTTGTAGGATTATTATGAGACTTAGATGATAAAATAATTGTAAACCTTAACAAGTGACTAGCACATTATAAGTATTCAATAAATATTGACTATTACAGCCATTACTATAATTGATAGGACAGACACTTGTAAATGAACTGTGGTCCATCTATACAATGGAATATTACACAAATTTTAAAAAGAAGGAGGAAGATTTATATTAACTGATGTGGAAAGAGTTCCTAGATGTTAAGTGAAAAAAGCAAATTGCTAAACAAGATTATAGAATGATCCCAGTTATAAATTTAAAAAGACACCTGTAAGGGGGCTTCCCTGGTGATGCAATGGTTAAGAATCCACCTGCCAATGCAGGGGACATGGGTTCAAGCCCTGGCCTGGGAAGATCCCACATGCCGCAGAGCAACTAAGCCCGTGCTCCACAACTACTGAGCCTGCACTCTAGAGCCCGTGTGCCACAACTACTGAAGCCCGTGTGCCTAGAGCCTGTGCTCCGCAACAAGAGAAGCCGCTACAATGAGAAGCCTGCACACTGCAACAAAGAGTAGCCCCCGCTCGCTGTAACCAAAGAAAGCCCATGCACAGCAACAAAGACCCAACACAGCCAAAAAATAAAATAAAAAATAAATAAATTTATTTAAAAAATAAAAATAAAAAGACACCTGTAGGGACTTCCCTGGTGATGCATGGATAAGACTCCATGCTCCCAATGCAGGGGGCCCAGGTTTGATCCCTGGTCAGGGAACTAGATCCCACATGCATGCTGCAACTAAGAGTTTGCATGCCACAACTAAGGAGCCCATGTGCTGCAACAAAGACCCGGTGCAGTCAAATAAATAAATAAATATATAAATAAATAAGAGACATCTGTATAATATGCATATATAATTATATATCCATGCATGTGTGGATAGTATACATATACACATATATACACACATATATATGTGAGTGTGTATATCTGTATATATGCAAAGAAAATTTCTGGAAGAATATTCAGAAACTGGGTAATAGAATGCAGGAGAAAGAGGCATGTTTACTCTTTACTCTGTAACACTTAGAACCATACTTTTTTCCAATGAGCAAAGTTTTCATTAAAAAAAAAAAAGAATAATGTTTAAAATAACTTGCTTACCAAAAGGCAGAAAAAAAGCACTTTGATTAAAGAAAAGGTATTAACAAAAGGAAGTTTCCACTGAATTCTAAAATTGGCAGCAGATAGAAAAACCCTGTACACATATTAAAAAGAAACAGTCCACTGTGAAAGAACAGACTTTAACTGAGGTTCTGGGTTATGTTCAATCCTATCAGAGATCTATTAATTACTGGTTTCTGAAAATATCCACCTTATCTGCAAAGTAAAAGCACTGAAACTTTCATTCTTCAGTTTCAAATATTGCTTTTTATTTTTAAAGTACTTTAAAAAACCTATTGAATTTATATAATATCGACCTAAAAGGCAATAGAAATAATACAATTGAGTTTTAAATTTCCATCACCTGCTGTTTCATTTTTATTTCATTTTTTTAAACTTGAGCTTAAAATAACACCTAAAGAAATTTAAATATCTTTACATCTCAAAGTCTCACAACACAAAGCAACTTTTAGAAATAATTTCTAAAGAACAGATTAAAATTACAGCAAGGCTTTGCATGCTAAAGAGATTTAAAACTCAAAAGAGAACACTGCTGGGCTTCCCTGGTGGTGCAGTGGTTAAAAATCTGCCTGCCAATGCAGGGGACATGGGTTCAAGCCCTGGTCCAGGAAGATCCTACATGCCGCGGAGCAACTAAGGCCGTGCGCCACAACTACTGAGCCTGCGGTCTAGAGCCTGTGAGCCACAACAATTGAGCCCACCCGCTCCAACTACTGAAGCCTGCGCACCCAGCCCATGCTCCACAACAAAAGAAGCCACTGCAGTGAGAAGCCCATGCACCACAACGAAGAGTAGCCCCTACTCGCCGCAACTAGAGAAAGCCCACGTGCAGCAACGAAGACCCAACACAGCCAAAAATAATTAACAAATTAATTTTTTAAAGTTTTTTTTAAAAAAAGAGAACACTGCTGCTGAGATAACTGAGGGACCAAAAAGTAAAAGGCACAACTTATTTATATCTGGTCCATGTTTTATTTTATTATTTATTTATTTATTTATTTATTTTTTAAACCCAAGCCCCCTGCATCGGGAGCACAGAGGCTTTTTTGTCTTTTCTTTTTTTAATTTATTTATTTTTTAGAAATTTATTTTATTTTTGGCTGCGTTGGGTCTTCATTTCTGTGCACAGGCTTTCTCTAGTTGCAGTGAGCAGGGGCTTCTCATGGCAGTGGCTTCTCTTGTTGTGGAGCACGGGCTCTAGGCACACGGGCTTCAGTAGTTGTGGCACTCAGGCTCAGTAGTTGTGGCTCACAGGCTCTAGAGTGCAGGCTCAGTAGTTGTGGCACACATGCTTAGTTGCTCCGCGGCATGTGGGATCTTCCTGGACCAGGGCTCGAACCCGTGTCCCCTGCATTGGCAGGTGGATGCTTAACCACTGTGCCATGAGGGAAGTCCCTGTAGTTTTCTTTGAATGGGGTCCTAAATTAGAGAACAAAATATTTGCAACTCATGTCATTAACAAAGAGCTAATTTCTTAATTCTTTCTAAAAATCTTCCAACTAAGAAAGTCATCGCCAAAATGGGCAAACGGTACACACAGATCACTGAAAAGTAAAATAAGTGAGTCCTAAATATATGTAAAGATGCACATTTTTACTCAAGGCAAAAATAAATTAAAAATACTAGACACCGGGGGCTTCCCTGGTGGCGCAGTCGTTGAGAGTCCGCCTGTCGATGCAGGGGACACGGGTTCGTGCCCCGGTCTGGGAAGATCCCACATGCCGCGGAGCGGCTGGGCCCCTGAGCCATGGCTGTTGAGCCTGCGCATCCAGAGCCTGTGCTCCGCAACGGGAGAGGCCCACATACAGCAAAAAAAAAAAAAAAAAATACTAGACACCATTTTTCACTTTCCAGCATGATAAAAAATCAAAAGTATAGGTATAATGTTATAAGTCATAATTCTAGTTATTACTTTAAAATGTGTATCTCAGAAATAACTAAAAAAAAATCAAAAGTATAATAACGCTTTGAAGAGTATGAAAAAACATGGTCTCTCACACACTGCTGGTGGGAGTATAAATTGATACAACTTTTTGTAGAGCAATTTGGAATTATCTATGAAAATGACAAGTACAAAATATGGAGTAGATAACCAACAAGGACCTACTGTAGCATAAGGAACTATATTCAATATCTTGTGATAACTATAAAGGAAAAGAATCTAAAAAAGAATACGTATATATGTTACTGAATCACTTTGCTGTATACCTGAAAATAACACAACATTGTAAGTCAATTATATTTCAATAAAAATTTTAAAAATTATATATATATATAATTTTTAAAAGAGAAGTACAAATGTCCTTTGACCCAATGACTTACTTTCAGGAATTTATCCTATGGATATACTTTCATGAAAGCAAAATAATGTACATGTACAAGGATATTCACTACAGCATTCCCTACAGACAAGAAACAATGTTAAGTGTCCAGAAATTATAGGACATTCATACAATGGAACGTCATGCAGCTGCATAAAAGAACTGAGCAGTTCTTGGGATTTTCTGTTGTTTTTTGGCTGCGCAGAGTGGTTTCGGGGTCTTAGTTCCCGGATCTTAGCTCCCCAACAGGGACTGAACCCACCCTGGCAGTGAAAGCGTCAGGTCTTAACCACTGGACCGCAAGGGAAGTCCCCAAACCATATATTCTTATCTTTATTCCTTTTGCACAGTAAGTACTTGATAAATAATTATTCCCTGACCTAACAGGCTTTTTTCTCATTCTAGCACAGGATCCCATTCTCCTCAACTAAGAGTTCCACCACCTGAATGCCTCAGCCTTAACCCACAGAGCTCTTCAATCTATGCAAGAGAAGATATATTCCTGGAAGGTTCTATTTTGAAATGTAAGATAAACAATAGATATTTATTGTGCCTGAATAATAGTTTTTTCTAAAAGATGCTATCATAATAAATAGTACAATATAAGAGAATTTAGATGCCTTCTAGGGCTTTTCACCTCATCTAGTTTGGTGGCTAAGACATGGTTATATAAAAAAATAACTACCATGCTAGGAAGGATATTACAGCTGCCAAATGAGTCACACAAGTAAGCAGTCTCTCAAGAAACTCAGGAGGAAATATCACATCTACTAGGGTAGTCAGGAAACGCTTCAAAAGGGAAACAGAATCAGAGTTGGGCTTGATGGATGATCTAATTTCAACAGGCAAGGGACTGACTGCACAGTAAGGGACATCCAGGTGGTTCAGGAACGAGTGAACAGGCTGGTCTGGACAAATGGAGCCTGCAGGTGGCAGGGAGTGCTCCTAGCTCCTGGAAATCCACTTATTCAGTCCCTGAGCCTGTATCCTTCCAATGCCCTGGATTTATTTTGATTCTTCCTACTATTTCCCAGAGTTGTCATTTCATCTCCATTCTCACCAACCTCAAAGCAATCCAAGCTCTCATTCCCTCCCTCTGCAAAAATCTCCAAATTAATCCTCCTATTTCCAGTCTCCACCATCTCCAATTTATGGTGTACAACTCATGACATTTGTTACTTTATACTCATGATCCACTCACCCCAAACCTGCCAACAGCTAACCACTGCCTGCAAAATAAAATTATTCTCCCTCTCATTCCAGGCCTTCTAACATTGCCCTGTCTCCATCTTTCACTCCATCACTGGACTCACACTCCCTAAACGTAATATACAAATGTCATGCCTAGGCCCTGGATGTTCCTATTACCCGGAAAATCTCTGTATTTTGTTCCCAGGTGGGGTACACATGGTTGTACAGGTTTCAAACACTGTAGTTTACATAAATGATACCGCCTGCCAGTGTTGGGCAGTGCACAACCTCTGCAACCTTCCAAAGACAGCTTGTTTCTATCCTCTCCCACCTTGAGACCTTCCCAGAACAACTCAACCCAACTGTTGATCAATTGTGCCTCTGATTCCTACATCAACTGCCAACTTGACACGGTTTCCTAACCAAAAAATGTTACAATATTTGGAATACCAATAGTACCTTGAACACAGCCGATACTCAGAAGATGCTTGCAAATTACAGTGGGTAAGTCAACAAAGGCAGATTGTGGTTAACGGGCAAAAAGCCTTGGAGAGGGACTTCCCTGGTGGCCCAGTGATTAAGAATCCACCTGCCAATGCAGGGGACACGGGTTCGAGTCCTGGTCCATATGCCACGGAGCAACTAAGCCCGGGCGCCACGGAGCAACTAAGCCCGGGCGCCACAACTACTGAGCCTGTGCTCTAGAGCCCGCAAGCCACAACTACTGAGCGCACGAGCCACAACTACTGAAGCCTGCATGCCTAGAGCCCGTGCTCCGCAACAACAGAAGCCCGCGCACCACAAAAAAGAGTAAAACCCGCTCTCCGCAACAAGAGAAAGCCTGAGTGCAGCAATGTAGACCCAATGCAGCCAAAAATAAATAAATTAAATAAATAAATAAAAATTTTAAAGCCTTGGGGAATTCCATGGCATCCAGTGGTTAGGACTCCACACTCTCACTGCCAAGGGCCGGTATTCGATCCCTGGTCGGGGAACTAAAAATCCCATAAGCCACGCAGCGCGGCTAAACAAAACAAGACAAAACAAAACAAACCAAAGGTAAAGAGCCTTGAAGGCCAAGAGAGAAGTTCCGACTTCATTTGGGAGATGATCAGAATATGATCAGAAATATGATCAGAAAGATGTTTTAGGAAGAAAGACTAATTTCAGCAACCACAAGCAAACAGGGTTTGAGACACTATTCTCAAAGTACCACCTTAGTTGTCTGTTGGAGGGAGCCTGTGGGAGGCTCCCTCTGTAATGTGCAGCCTCCTCAAGTCATTCAGCCATCCTTCAGTTTATCTGTTTGGGATTACAGATAATGGTTTACATATACCTACACTCAGAGTGAAGCTTAAAACTGGGCCATTAAGCCAAGAAAAACATGTTTCTGCCTGAAATATCTGCGTATCTAGGAAACAGTTCTGACGTGAATAATTATATACATACATAAAATACATATACACAAATTAAACATTTATCTTCTTCCTTCACTTCTTTTGCAGTCTTCCTCTTTTCCATCTGTCTCTTCCCTTTTTGGTTTCTTTCTCTCTTTCCCCCTAAAATTATTATTCATGTCTCTCATTTCTTTCATAAGTACATAAATTAATTTCATTGTACTGATGGAGTACCAAATAAGTAATTCTTATCTGTAAATTGAAAACTCAGAAACTAATACATTAAACAAAATGAGTTTTCTAATTAATTTCCTTTCAAAGCATGTGTCTTAGATTTCATGTCAAGATAGCATATCAGTAATGGACTCCATGGTCCCAGATAGTTTATTTACTTCCTAGATTTAAATAAAAATCTTTACTCTCCAAAGGAAGAATATTATGTGGAAGTAATCCACTCCAGTATCAAGGCACATAGCACCAGTGGAACCATGCACATGTCTATCAGGAAAAGATTACCAGGCAAGCAACCAAATTTTTAAAATGAATGGAGAGTGAATCTTAAAAGAGGATCCAAGGTAAAGCACGATACAATTTTGTGTTTGTGCCCAAAGAGGCTGTCTCCCTTGAAAGCCCGAATTTACTGTTTATTCCTCCCACCAAATATGCAAAATAAACTCACTAGTACTAAAAACAGAAGTATGCTATCACTATTGAAAGGTAAGCACCATCAAAGGAAAGATCAAAATATTTTCCTTTCATCCTACTAAAGTGAAAAGAAAAACCATTAAATACTGGATACTGTTTCTGAATTTAGGGCAGTTTCCCATGGTTTTTTCCCTCCCCAGCCTGAAGATCTTCCGGAAGTCACAGTGTGAATCTTTGGTAACAAACGGTGGACAGGTGCTTTGCTAATTCCATACTTGGTAGGAAAAGAAGAGGGAAAGGGCACGGACATCCATTATTTAGAGTCTATCGCTAAATTAATCTCCTGTATAAAAATTCCATTACAACTAATGTTATTCAGAGTGTATAGAGTGTGTGGGTAGTGTACAGCAGACCACACCATGATAACAAGACTTCATCTTTTCAAACACCATCAGAAATTGGCAAATAATTCAAACTGCTCTTAGCCCAAGTTTAAATTGTTGAATACTAACGATAAAAGTTTAGAGAAATCTAATTAACCGGTTGCTAATTTGCTCAAAAGTAAACTACAAACATGGGAGGCTTGTTCATCTCTACCTGCGTCTCCCCAAGGCTGGCGATTCGCCCTCAGGAGGGGCGTCTAGTGGGCGGACCGGAGCCGGCTAGAGCTGGGGAAACGGGGGTGGGGTGGCGGGTAGTGAGGACCAACCCACCCCTTGGCTGGCCGCGCCTGTGGCCGCGCTCGGCCCAGAACCCGGCCTGGCTTGGCCTCCCGGAGGCAAACAGGACGGAGACTGGACCGACGGACGGGACGGACAGACTCGACAGGACGGACAGGACGGGCAGAGAAGCAGTGCGTCCTACCCGGAGGGCTCCCTCCCAGGGCCGGCGGAGTACCTGCTCCGGTCATCCAGGCTGCGGTTGTCGGCCGCCGCGGCGCGCCAGTCGGGCAGTGTGCTGGCGCACAGCACCACCATGGACACGATCACGAACACCACCGACACGCTAGCCAGGATCTGCGCGGCCAGGGACGACGTGGGCTCCTCGAAGGTCCGCCTCATGCGCTCCAGCCAGCGCCGGGAGGGGGCCGCCTCGGCACCGCCGGCTCGCGCCTCGTCGCGGCCCAGCGCGCCCGGCTCTTCGGCCGTGTAGAAGGTGTAGGTGTCGGACATGCGGTCGTCGAGGCGGCGCTGGCAACAGTACTCGAGGTGCGCGCCCTCCAGGCCCCAGTAGATCATCTCATTGTAGAAGGAGAGCTCGCACATCCGCGGCGCGAAGCGCAGCTTGCCGTGGCCGCGCACGTAGAGCAGGATGAAGCCGAAGGCCTCCGAGTGCCGGTCAAAGAAGTACTCGTTGCGTTCGCGGTCGTAGTCGTCGCACACCTCGAGCACGTCGCGCTCCGAGCGACAGCCGTGCAGCCGGCTCACGCGGCGCAGCGGGAAGTCCTTCAGTAGCTCCCGGGACAGCGAGTACCGGGCGCCGCCCACGTTCAGCACCACCGAGGCCGCCCCGCTGCGCCTGTAGGTCATGGCTGGCAGCCCAGAGGCCCCGAAGCCCGACGGCGGCGCCGCCGCTCCCCCGGCCGCCGCGCGGGGCCTGCCTGCCGTTGGCCGACCGGGGAGCGCGCCGTCGGGCCCCGCAGGCTGTCCCGCCGGCTCTCCCTCCGTGCTCCGCTGCTGCCCTTCGCTGGCCCGGGAGTCCCTCGGCTCTAGCCTCTTCGGCAGTCCGGCGTGGCTGCTAGCGACGCTCCCTCCGCACGGCAGTACCTGAAGGTGGCCGGGGAGTCCCCTCTGGCGCCAGCGCTGCGCCCCACGGGCCGAGAACGAAGCTGCCAGCGCCGCCGCCCCTCGCGTCTGAGGGATGCCCCCTCCGAGGCCGGGGTGCCCTTTCAAGGCGGCGGCGCTTTCCCCCCTGGGGGGCGTGCGTGCCGAGAGGAGGCGCCGGCGCTGGATGTCTCCGGGTCCCTGGCGCTCCCTCCGGCCGCGGCTTCAGCAAGCGCCCCACCACCGTCCAGAGGCAAGAGGTAAAGTGAGCGGGTTCGGAGGCGGCGAAGAGCCGGCTCCGAGGGGCGGGGGCGGGGCCTCCTCGCGGTTCCCCCTCCTTGCCTCCTGGCTCCGTTCCGCTCACCTCCCTCCACGCGCCGCCCTCCTCTTCCCATCCGCGCCCTCACCTCGCTCGGGCTGGGATTCCCCGGCGCCCCTCCCTGGACCTCGGGCTCCCCGCCTCGTGACGCCGTCCTCCCCCTCCGCTCCCGCCCCCAGTGGCCAGGAGGGGTCTGTGGAGCAGGGATGCGCCGAGCCTGCAGCCCCGGGTGGAAGGGGAAGCAAAGCCCCGCGGCCGGGGTCTCGGCTCCGGAGTCCCGCCCCGGACCATCGGGATGACTTGGGGAGTCTCCAAGGGCCCTTTTAACGGCCCCCAAAGGGAGGCGACAGGAAGGTAAGGAGGAGTGGACTGGGGTGCGGGATATGAGGGGCGGGGACAGACGGCGTTGGGAGAGCTTTTTCCAGAAGCTATTCGGAGCCCAGCTCGATTTCTGAGACCGCCCCAAAGGATTTCTCAGAGAAGGCACCCCAGCAATTCTTTTCTTGCCGACTTTGTTCTTCCTCACCCGGCGCGGAGACTTACGTACCGCGTGCTCCGAAAGCGGCCACACATCCCAGCACCCAGTCTCGGTGCCGCCTTCCCGCCTGCCCTGTCTCGGAGGGGAGCGGCTCCAGCCCCCGCTTTCGGGGGCGCGGGTCCTAAGAGAGCGCCGAAGTGTAGCGCCGCTGGACCCTCTCGTGACGCTTCCTGCAGAGTGTCGTGAAAGTCTGGGGAGAATTGCCTTGCCACTGGCAAGAACAGAATTTCGCATTGCCTTCGTCTGCCTCCTCCTTTCATGTCTTGATTTCCCCCATGCACCTCCAAGTCGGCTGCAGCACCGGCCCTCGGAGCTTGAAGAACCCTTTAAGTCTCTTCAGAGCGAATTGCCCTGGGCACTGCTCGATGCTCTGGGAGTGGGCTCCATTTGGCAGGGATTATTTTAAATTGCTCCCAGCAATTCACACGACACCCGATACAGGCAGCCCTGCCCGCGCAGTACCCGCCAGAGGCGAAACAGGTGAGTTGTAAGGCAAGCTATGTTAAATGTAAAAGTACTGGAAGGAAAAATAAGAGTGGGGTGGGATGGAGTGGATGCTGTCTTCTGACCTCAAAGTAAACCCAGCTGGTTACTTGGGAAAGGTTTTACTTTGCCCTTCACTTTTCATAATTTCGTAGGATTGTCCCCTGCCCACTAGAGGTCACCCTCAAGAGTCGTTTTGCTCTGATTCTAATGTGGATTCCTAGCGAAAAAGCAGACACTTAAAAATTGGAGTGCTCTCTCCTCACAAAGTAAAATCACTCTGGGTGATTTTTTTGTGTGCTTTTTTTCTTTTAACTGAAGTAAAGTTGATTTACAATGTTCCAAGTGTACAGCAAAGTGATTCAGTTATATATAGATATAGATGGATAATATGTCTATATTTTTTTCAGATTATTTTCCATTAAAGGTTTTTTCAAGATATTGAATATATTTCCTTGTTGGGTGATTTCTTAAAGAATGAAAATCTCTGTAAGTTGTTTTTCCGTAGACTTGGATATTATCCCTAGACTTGGATAATTTATCTTAAATGCACTTAATGTGATTAAAAACTCAAAAACGGAAGTTGTTTACTTGCTAAATATCTACTAACCCAGGAAAAACATCCTGAAGGAAATGTTTCAAGACAGAATCAAAGGAGGTGATGGTCATAAGCTGGCAGAGAGAAGGAGGAGAGCCTGCCGAGTAGCAAAATCTCAGGTGTGGAGGACTAAAGTCTGTAAAAAAGCTAATGCATTTGCTTGGCTGAAAGGATGGGGATCTCCACTGTAGAATTTAGATTTCATCCTACAAGCTAATGGGATCCCTGAAGGTTTTAATAATAGAACCAACTTTATCTCAGGAAGAGCCATTTGCCCTCAGGAGAAGGCCACTTCTGCAACCAAGGAATGGGAACCCCACCCCTAAATCTTTGTAGATGAGGAAGGGTTATTTCTGAGAAACACTGAGACCAAGAACTCAGCAGGGCTTGGAAATGGATTTGTTATAGGATATGAGGATGGAGAAAAGTTTGCAGTTGCTAGCAGAGTGAAGAGCCTGGCTTCTAGAAGCATCACAGGCAGCAGAACACAGAACAACTATTTTGTCAATTATTCGTTTCAACGCTACTATATTTATTTCCTATGTTCTCTATCTAAAATCCCTTTAAAGTCTGTTGATTGAACCAGCTGAAGAAATATCATATTTTAAATTAAATTTGAGCTTAGAAAACAAACCCTCTTGCACCATTGGTGGGAATGTAAATTGATACAGCCACTATGGAGGACAGTGTGGAGGTTCCTCAAAAAACTAGAAATAGGGGCTTCCCTGGTGGCGCAGTTGTTGGGAGTCCGCCTGCCGATGCAGGGGACACGGGTTCGTGCCCCGGTCTGGGAGGATCCCGCATGCCGCGGGGCGGCTGGGCCCATGAGCCATGGCTGCTAGGCCTGCGCGTCCGGATCCTGTGCTCCGCAATGGGAGAGGCCACAGCAGTGAGAGGCCCACATACCGCAAAAACAACAACAACAAACAAACAAACAAAAACTAAAAATAGAACTACCATAGACCCAGCCATCCCACTACTGGGCATATACCCTGAGAAAACCATAATTCAAAAAGAGTCATGTACCACAATGTTCATTGCAGCTCTATTTACAATAGCCAGGACATGGAAGCAACCTAAATGTCCATCGACAGATGTATGGATAAAGAAGATGTGGCTCATATATACAATGGAATATTACTCAGCCATAAAAAGAAATCAAATTGAGTTATTTGTAGTGAGGTGGATGGACCTAGAGACTGTCATACAGAGTGAAGTAAGTCAGAAAGAGAAAAATACTGTATGCTAACACATATATATGGAATCTGAAAAAAAAAAAAGGTTCTGATGAACCTAGGGGCAGGACAGGAATAAAGACTCAGACATAGAGAATGGACTTGAAGACACAGGAAGGGGGAAGGGTAAGCTGGGACGAAGTGAGAGAGTGACATGGACATATATACACTACCAAATGTAAAACTGATAGCTAGTGGGAAGCAGCCACATAGCACAGGGAGATCAGCTCGGTGCTTTGTGACCACCTAGAGGGGTGGGATAGGGAAGGTGGGAGGGAGATGCAAGAGGGAGGAGATATGGGGATGTATGTATATGTATAGCTGATTCACTTTGTTATACAGCAGAAACTAACACACCATTGTAAAGCATTATACTCCAATAAAGATGTTAGAAAAAAAAAAGAAAGCAAATTAATTTGATGACAATACAGTTTGTGTCTCCTAGGTATATTTTCATAAAATATCTTAGATAGGTTTAAATCATTTCATTTGTTTCAAGAGTAATATTCTTATTTGATTTTAATATCATCAGCCACTACTGCAACAATACCCAAGTCATTTATTTATTTATTTATGGCTGTGTTGGGTCTTCATTGCTGCGCGCGGGCTTTTTCTAGTTGTGGCGAGTGGGGGCTACTCTTCGTTGTGGTGCGCGGGCTTCTCATTGTGGTGGCTTCTCCTGTTGTGGAGCACGGGCTCTAGGTGCACGGGCTTCAGTAGTTGTGGCACGTGGGCTTCAGTAGCTGTGGCTTGCAGGCTCTAGAGGACAGGCTCAGTAGTTGTGATGCACGGGCTTAGTTGCTCCGTGGCGGGTGGGATCTTCCCAGACCAGGGCTTGAACCCATGTCCCCTGCCTTGGTAGGCAGATTCTTAACCACTACGCCACCAGGGAAGTCCCCCCAAGTCATTTTTTTTAAACAAAGAAAACAATAAGATGCAGAGATGATTGGCTTGTCTCAATATAATCTGGTTTAAAAAGCATCCTTAAAAACAATTTTCCTCCTTTGAACTTTGAAAAAAAAGTTTTATGTTGAGAATTATGATATTTAATTTCTTTTCTGGATTCTGGATGATATTTAGGGTCTTCAAACATAAATCTTTAAACTGCATTAAATCTTAAAGGCATCAGGCAGAATTTTAGAGTTTGAAAGAGATTTTCTTATCTCAGTTTATAAGCCCATTATTTGGGGAGGACTCACACGGCTTCAGAGGTGTGGCTGTAACTTGCCCTAGGTTCCCCAACCAGCAGCATCACGGTAGAGACAAGGCTAGAACTAGATTTTCTGGTTCCAAACCCTAGTCACTCCATCTCCAGGGCCCACATTGCTGCCACAACCTCCTATCTGATCTCTGCACTCCAGTTCTTTCCTCTGTCTGTGAACCCTGTATTATGCCACTAGACAGCTCTTCCTTTCCTTCAGTTTCACCAAGTCGTTCCCCAGTTCAAGAACCTAAAGTGGCTAAGGATCTATAATTACAAATTGTCCTTACAATAAAGTCCACAATGGTTCTAAGGGCTGTGTCTCTAGGTTCAAATCCTGGCTGTACAACTTATTTGCTAAGTGACTTGGAACAAGTTCCTTAACCTCTTCGGGCCTCCGTTTTCTCATCCCTAGAATGGAGATAACATGGCTCCATCAAAGGGGTGATGTGAGGATTGAATGAGATGATGCAAGGGTGGTAGATGGCTCGATGCATGACACTGGAAAAAAATCTCACTTCGTGTGTGCCTCCACCAGCCCAAGCAGGTCATGCTCATTCTCACTCATGGGTTGTAAATAAATACAAATCAGACAAGTGAATTGATTCATCTAAAAATGTGACCAATCACAAAAAGTAACCTGAAACATCAAAAATTCAGTGAAAAGTTGTGACCCATGTACTGCTGAGTCTGGATTGAACATGGATTCCTCCATCACTTTGAACTGCACGACTGGATGTGTTCAGGGTCCTTCAGCAACTCTAAACACTTTTTTTGTTTGTTAATTATTTTTATATTTTTGGCTGCTTTGGGTCTTCGTTGCTGTGCTTGGGCTTTCTCTGGTTGTGGTGAGCGGGGGCTACTCTTGCTTGCGGTGCACAGACTTCTCATTGCAGTGGCTTCTCTTGTTGCGGAGCACAGGCTCTAGGTGTGTAGGCTTCAGTAGTCATGGCACGTGGGCTCAGTAGTTGTGGCGCACGGGCTTAGTTCCTCCGCAGCATGTGAGATCTTCCCGGACCAGGGCTCGAACCTGCGTCCCCTGCCTTGGCAGGCGGAGTCTTAACCACTGAGCCACCAGGGAAGCCCCCTAAATCCTTTTATACAAGGTTGAACAAAGAGAGGCAACTGTAGAAAAGTAACTAAAATATATGGGGAGGCTAAAGGAAGATAAGAATTATTTTAACAAAGCCTGTTTATACAGAATTCTCTCAGCTTCAACTTCTGTCCTTGATGATAAGAATGGTACTTTCCTCCTGGTACAGGGAAGACATCTTTCAAATTGGGGTTTTATCTCCTGCTTTTAGAAAGAAAAGGGGGAGGTCAGAGCACCCTTTTTGTACCTGATGTTTTTTAAGTGCTCAAAATAATCCTTATGCCAAAGTGACATATTTTAGGGTGGGATATTCTTCTACCCTTCATCATTAACAGCAAAATACATTTTTGGTGCCATTGCAGAAAGACCCCTCCCCTTTACCTTCACCCAACCCTCACTCCCATCCTGCTGCTATATTGCATTATGATGTGCCCACCCTTCTGCCCACCATCACTCCAGGTCTCTTGCCTCTCACAGTGACCAAGAGTCCTTTCTATGTGGCACCACAAGCTCAGCTTTCCACAGAAAGGCTCTTATTATTACCCTCATTTTCCAGATGAGGAAATGAGGCTTCAAAAGGTTAGACTTGCTCAAGAACCCACAGCTCCTAGTAAGTACCAGACCCAGTACTGAAACCCAAAGTCTCTGCAGGCTCTCATGCTTTGCATGCTGGCTCACCACCAACTCTCCTCTCTACCCAGCATCAAACACCCCTGGGAAGGGAGGAACAAGTTAGGCGATCCCAGAGGAAGCAATTTGACAAATCTTGAACGTGGGTCATTCTGCAAGATAACTAATCTTCAATAAGTCGCTTTCATATCCTGAAATATTTAAGGAGGAGATGATATAATGTCTGCTATCTACTTCAGAATAATCAAGGGCAGGGGCAAGTGGATTGGAAGTACAGATGATATAGATTGGCCCTGAGTTGATAATTGTTGAAGCTGGGGGATAGGATTCATTATATTAGTCTGTCCTCTTTTGTATTTATTTGAAATTGTCCATAATAAAAAAGTTTTAAAAAATTATTTTAAACCTTGAGCTTCATTTAAGCTTATTTTGTTTTTAATCTTTTGTTTCTTCATTAGAATGTAACTTCTTTTTTAAAAAATGTATTTACTTATTTGGTTGCGCCGGGTCTTGGTTGCAGGCAGGCTCCTTAGTTGTGGCATGCATGTGGGATCTAGTTCCCTGACCGGGGATCAAACCTGGGCCCCCTGCATTCGGAGCTCGAGTCTTATCCACTGCACCACCAGGGAAGTCCCTAAGCTTATTTTTGAATGTTGACAATTATTCCTTCAGACTGGACCTGAATGCACTATTTCATAGTATCTGTCGTGATGAGTCCCTTCAATTTCTCCAGAGTATAAAAAAGTTCAGTACATTTGACCATGTCTGTTAAAAATTTTAAATGCGGACTTCCCTGGTGGTGCAGTGGTTAAGAACCCGCCTGCCAATGAAGGCGATCCAGGTTCGAGCCCTGGTCCGGGAAGATCCCACATGCAGCGGAACAACTAAGCCCGTGTGCCACAACTACTGAGCCTGCGCTCTAGAGCCTGCAAGCCGCAACTACTGAGCCCTCGTGCCACAACTACCAAAGCCCGCATGCCTAGAGCCTGTGCTCCGCAACAAGAGAAGCCACCGCAATGAGAAGTCCGTGCACTGCAACGAAGAGTAGCCCCCGCCTGCCACAACTAGAGAAAGCCTGTGCACAGCAACAAAGACCCAACGCAGCCAAAAATAAAATAAATAATTTTAAAATAAATAAATAAATAAATGTTCTCTGAGTGCTGAACTGGCAGTATCAGTGTGTGCATATAGTGAGGCAGGAATTGACCAACTTGAGAAATCCAGGCTCTTTCTGAAAAACCACTTCAATTTTGTTAACTGGTTGGCATCCTGGCAGAGATCTTGGCACTGCTTTCCCCCTGTACTACAGTGTATGCCAGCTTCCTGTGGAAGCTCTACTCATTTAGCTGACCCCAACCCTGGGTCAGTGGGTGCCCCTATATTCCTCACCCAGCAGGTGCTTTAGTTAGAAAAATTCTTAGAATCAGCTCCAGTCATGTCTGTGTTCCACCATCCACCCATTCCTGTCCCTGGAGGAAGGAGAGAGTGTGGATGCAGAGCAGGGGCTGCAAGGAAAGAAGAACTGTCTGCCATTGAATTAAACACTTTAAATGGTCTAACTGTGAATTCTATCTCAATAAAATTGTTTCCAAAAAAATAAACTGTCCAGAAGGGACTGGATGTGGATCTAGCAGTTCTGTGTGTCTTGGCTCACAAACTATAGGAAACAAGGAAAGAAATTTAAAAGGCTGTTGCCCTGGTGGTAGATGGACATCTCAGAGATGCAACTGCTTGATTGGGTGCTCAAGATTAACGAAGTGAAGCTTTCCAGCAAAGCAGGTCTTGAGCCCAGATGGGAAGGAAGTGGGAGAGCCAAGTAAGAGAGAGAGGAATTCCCAGACTCTGCCCCTTATCACATCACAGGGCATATTCAAACAGCCTGAGACAGGGTTCTACTCACAAGAAAAATCAGACATTTTCAGAATGAATGGAAAGTTCCCTGCTGTGTTCTATCCATTCTGCAAAAAGGAGAGCTGCCTTTATCAACATTAATGAACCAAAATTAACTGGTTTAGGAGTCAGCTTTCAGAAACACCTGCTGTTTTTATCCTTATGTCCCTATAACAATCTATTTCCCTGCCCCCCAGTCCAGCCCTCCTCCCCCTCTATGCTCAGCGCTATTATTTCTGCCTCAGAGGAAAGGTTGGGGCTGGGGTTGACTGAAGCGAAGCGTATGATATTCCTGGAAATGATCTTCTCATTGTAGAAGCAACCAAAATAACATTGGTTCCACACTTAATAATTGATCTTCTCTTCAACAGCAACTGCATTTTTCTCCAAGGTACAGGATTTAAAATACAGACTATTTTTCTCCAGTTCTTAACTGGAGATAAAATAATTCAATTCTGGTGTGTGTGATCCCATTACCCTACTATGGCAAAAACCCCAGGCATTTGCCTCAGTTTTCCCTGAGATACATGTTCTCACAGGGTAGCTAAATAAAGAAATAAATAAGTAAATAAGTAAATAAATAAATAAATAAGGAAGGAAGGAAGGAAGGAAGGAAGCATGCTCTTAGTGGAAAGCTAAGAGGTATAGCAATCTGGAAGATTTGCAGTTTTAAAAGAAGGTTTGGAGCCAAAGCAATTAGGTTGGTATAAGCCTGTCTCAGGCCTGGGTCAGAGAGCAGAGCTTATGGCTCAGCAAAAAATGCTGAAGTAAGTATTGGCTTTAACTCCATGTGCCCGTGTGGATGTGCAACCTCAGATCCTGTCCCCATAGGACCTTCCTCTTCCTGCAAGGAACCTTGCCCTCTGCTTAAGATTTGCTAGTACCTTTGGTCTTCCAGGTAGGATTTTTCCTTTTCAAAGGAAAGTAATCACAAATAAAAATCTCTGTATCAAGACACTGAGAAGCTTTTTATATCCTTTCACTAGCTTCTATTGTGATGGATGAAATTGCAAGAACAATGGCAGCAGAGCAAATGTCCACGTCAATCTATAAAGAAAGAAGAAAGTAGGTTTACCAGGTTTCCTTTGATGATGACAAGGCATTCTTTTCTCTAGATACAGTGCACCTTTAACTTTGACAATGTCAGTGACTGAACTAGTGGTCTATCTCAATAGTGACAGGTACTATGGAAAGGGAGAAATTGTGAATACAACTTCCACTGAATCAATATTAGTCAAGACTTTCAAATTTATAGCTCATTGTGATTTCACCCTAGTAACCAACTCAAGCGTGACATTTATATTCTATATAGATTAAACATTACTGAGACAAGACATCCCCTTACTTATAGAACCCTTAAGAAAACTAGTTTTAATGGTGCCACGCAAGCAGTCAGTTCTCTCAGACGGTGAAAATGTGAGGTATGCAAGTAATTTTGCCACTTAATTTGGTTCCGTCACCATGAGATCCCCCAGAAGAATGTTCACTCTGCCCTCGCTTCTCACCTGCTAAGTAATCAGCTAGGCACATGGGAGAGGCTAGCGTTTTCGGCTACCCCTTCAGTGGACACCCCATTTTATCTCTCTTAGCAAGCACCTTGTTAGATGTTTAAAGTATTGTTTGATGTTAAACTGCAGCGATATATATTGCAAAAACTAACTGGGATTGGAGGGATTCTAAGGGATAAAATGAGAACTACTTGGAATACCTGGTCCCTATTCACAATTTGACTGAGAAAGGATTTGTAGTCATTGAACTTGAGTAGGTCAATCTTCTTGGTTTAACAAATATCATTAGAACTGAGCATTTCAGAAGCTAAAAAAAGAACCTTCCTGAGAGAGCCACTAGAAGGCATGGGAAGGAAAGAGCAGTGGCAGCACCCCGGAAACGGGATGGACTCCAAGTTAAGAAGTCATTGGCTTCCAGAGGCCACCTGAACAGTGGTGACAATACACCTAAAGCTAGCCAGAGGGACTTCCCTAGTGGTCCAGTGGGTGGGTCTCTGCGCTCCCAATGCAGGGGGCCCGGGTTCTATCCCTGGTCAGGGAACTGGAACCCGCATGCATGCTGCAGCTAAGAGTTCGCATGCCACAATTAAGAAGTCCTCATGCTGCAATGAAGATCCCGCGTGCCGCAACTAAGACACGGCACAGCCAAAATAAATAAATAAAAATAAAATAAAGGGACTTCCCTGGTGGTGTAATGGTTAAGAATCCACCTGCCAATGCAGGGGACACGGGTTCGATCCCTGGTTAGGGAAGATCCCACATGCTGTGGAGCAACTAAGCCTGAGGGCCACAAGAGCCACAACTACTGAGCCTGCATGCCACAACTACTGAAGCCCACATGCCTAGAGCCCATGCTCTGCAACAAGAGAAGCCACCACAATAAGAAGCCCGTGCAATGCAACAAAGAGTAGCCCCCGCTCGCCACAACAAGAGAAAGCCTGTGCATAGCAAAAAAGACCAAACACAGCCAAAAAAAAAAAAAATTAAAAAACAAAACAAAACAAAAAATAATAAAATAAAATAAATAATATTTAAAAATAAGTAAATAAATAAAGCTAACCAGAGACTCAGCAATAAGGAAGAGTATAACTAGGCTTATCAGGACCTTCAGAAGTATTCTTTACATAGCGACCACAGGATAGAGAAAAGGGTAGAACTTCCAGGGCAGAGAAAGAGGGCCACCAGGAGGGATATTTGGAAAATTAGACCCAGCTGACCTGAAGCCCAGACGATGACTGCTGGATTCAGGGAGCTGGGAATTAGGAGAACCGGAGAGGACCAGGTACCCAGGCTGTTCCGTGGGGCAAATGGGGACCCATGCCCAGGAAGACCCTGGAAGGATCTCAGACTCCCATCAGACCCAGCAACACTGGTCCCCTTCCTCCACCTCATGCTGAGAGGCAGAAGTGAGAGCTTGGAGAATTCCAGGTCTGCAATAATGACAATTGGGCAAATCATGGTTACCTTAGGATAAGAAAATTGTATTCCGCAATTACAAAGAGTGCTGCTAAAATTTCCTTCCACATGTCTCTGAGGAAGTTTTTATAGGTTATGTTCCTAGAAGTATTATTGGGTCATAGGACATGAACATATTTAATGGGACATAGTAATTTGGGGAGCATTAGCACCATCATGATATTGGGTCAATTGATGGGTATAATTTAACTATCGATTTATTCATTTTTATGTCCTTTAATAATTTATAATTTTTTAAATAAAAGAGTTGCACATTTCCATTGTGCTTTAAAAAAACTGTATTCAAAAAAATTGTATTCCGTTAGCTCTCTATTTCTATGCTATTTGTAAAAAATCTATGCTTTTACATTTTCATTTGTGTGTGGAGGTGTGTGTGTGGGTGGGTGTGGGTGTGTATTTTAAAAAGCTCTTTATGTGAAAGCTCAGTCTGTGTAAAACTGAAGGGAGAGGGATTTTTGGCCTTGCTTCGGTTTCAGGGTGGCAGCAGCAAAGATCAGTTACTAAAAGCACCATAAATACTGCTCCCCTTTCCTTCAGTCCAGGCTTTTTATTAAGCACAGAAAATGGACATATCTTTATGAAACTCAAGCCTTTTCTAGTTCAGGGTCCCAACCCAACCCAGTGCTCTAGGTGTCCAGATGACTCCCTCCCTCCTTCCCCAATAAAGGTTTTATAGAATTCTAATTTTTACAGGTTTACAAACTCAAGGCAAATGTTAGAGTTTTATTTTACAAAATGGCAATACCTTTACATTAGGAAGGAAGAAAATGGCTTCAGGATCGTATGTCTAGACTTGAAACAGTAAATGTGATTGAAGAATTTAGTGGTGACAACCCATGGATATCAGTCTAGCCAAAGCCCATTTAAGCAGCTTTAAAATGTAGACAGATGGGAATTCCCTGGCGGTCCAGTGGTTAGGACTTGGCGCTTTCACTGCTGGGGCCCGGGTTCGATCCCTGGTCGGGGAACTAAGATCCCGAAAGCCATGCAGCTCAGCCAAAAATTTAAAAATAAATAAAATAAAATAAATGTAGAGAGAAAGCCAATGAGAGAATGGGTAGCAAAGTATACAAAGAAATTAGAAGACAAAATGGAAACAAAAATAGGCTTATGCAAACGTGTAGCACACTTTACCGTAAGTCAGGGAAGAGTAAAGGATGAACATACAGTTGAGCCCACCCAGTGCCCAGATCTTAGTTTCTAATACCATTCTCAAATATAAGGAACCAGGACTCCTTGGAGAAATGGCTGATTCTACGACTGGGGCAGGAAATATACACAATAAACTGCCAGAAAGTAAGGAAGTACTATTATAAAAAAAGCGAAAACAAACAAAAGCTATCACAATATGGTGGTATGTCAAAGCAACAGAGAAGTCAACTGAAAGAGCTTCCAATGGCCAGAGCTAGAAGAATTTGAGTAAAAAAAATAAAGTAGTATGGGATTATAACCCAGAGTATGAAATCAATATCCATAAGGCCATACTAATATAAATAAATGATTGATTAAATACATAGGGAGAAAAGACAAACCTCCGATGCAGAAAAATCCTGAATAACTCGTGTAGGTGCTCTACCCTGAAAGGAGGTGGAGGATAACTCCTCATTCCCTAAGTGTAGGTTGCTCGTAGTGACGTCTTTCCAAAGAGGACAGTATAGAAAGGTGGAAAAAAAGAGTAACTTCGGAAGGAGGAAACTGGCAAACAAGTTCATCTGGTGATCAAGGTCAACATCACCAATGATACAAGGTGATGAGAATAGCACTTCACCTTTGTGGTCTTTCTCTCCAAAACCCACAACCTCAGTCTAATCATGAGAAAAACATCAGGCAAATCCCAACCGAGGGACATTCTAAAAATACCTGACTAGTATTCCTCAAAACTACAAGGTCACCAAAAACAAGGAAAGTCTCAGAAACTGTCACAGCCAAAGGAGCTTAAGGAGGCATGACAACTAAATGTAATGTGGTATCCTGGATGGGATCCAGGGCCAGAAAAAAGGACATTAGGTTAAAAAACTAAGGAAATCTGAATAAACTATGGACTTATAGTCAATGATAATGTATCGTATGGGTGCATTAATTGTAACAAATGTACCCTCCTAATGTAAGTTGTTAATTATAGGAGAAACTGAGTGTGGGATATATGGAAACTTTCTGTACGACTTTCTCAATTTTTCTGTAAGTCTAAAACTGTTCTAAAAATAAAGTTTATTCTTTTAAAAAATGCAGTAGGAAAAAAAAAATGCAGTGGAGGGATTCCCTGGTGGTGCAGTGGTTAAGAATCCACCTGCCAATACAGGGGACACAGGTTTGAGCCCTGGTCCAGGAAGATTCCACATGCTGTGGACCACAACTACTGAGCCTATGATCTAGAGCCCGCAAGCTACAACTACTGAAGCCTGCACGCCTAGAGCTCGTGCTCCGCAACGAGAAGCCACCGCAATGAGAAGCCCACACACCACAACGAAGAATAGCCCTTCCTGCCGCAACTAGAGAAAGCCCGCGTGCAGCAATGAAGACCCAACATAGCCAAAAATAAATAAAATAAATTTATTTTTTTTTAAATGCAGTGGAATTCAAGAAAAATGTAGACACAAATCAGAGTAGTAGCAGGTTCATGACAGGTCTCAAAGGGGGAAGGTAAGTGTGTTAGAGACACTTTTAGTAGTAGTTGCCCAAGGATCTGACTTTTCCTCAGTTTACCTTGATGGCCACTGCTCTTGCCTCTGCCCCCATATCTAACTGTGTTCCCAACCCTACACGTGCAGGCTCTTTCTGGATCTTCCATCCTTTTTCAATTGCCCAGAGAACATCTCCACCTGGATGTTCCATAGATACTACAAAATCAGCTTGTCTCAGAACAAATCAGTGACCCTCATTATTTCCTAGCCTGTGTAACTGTACCACCACCCACCTGCATCTGTTCTGCCCAGCCTCATGCCTCAAGATTCTGCCCCATAAGCGTAAGAGAACATCTGTGTGTTATGAGCAGGCTTCCCAAAACTGGTTTCTCAGTGCCCCATTGAATCGTTTGTACTTTTTCCTATCTCAGGCCACTTCTATTATGAGCTCTCCCTCATTCTTTGGTTCCTTTTTGCCTGGCCTCTCCACCCAGGAATCTCAGCTCCTAGCTTTGACCTCCAGTCCTTGACTTCGATAAATATCTCATTCCTCTGTCCTGGCATCTCCTAGAACTGACAGACCAGTGACAAACCCTTTATTGACATCACATCTCTGGGACTGGCTGTGGTAGGCTTCCTGGAAGATGATTCCCAATGTTTTTTTTGGGTAATCCTCTCCCCTTCAGTGTAGACTGGGCATAGTGTCTCACTTCTAACAAATAAAATACAGCAAAAATGATGGGATATCATTCCCAAGATTAGGTTACAAAAAGACTGTGGCTTCCATCTTCTGAGGGAAGTCAGCTGTCATGTCCTGAGCTGTTCTACAGAGAAGCCCACATGACAAGAAACTGACGTCTCAGCCAACAGTCAGAGAGGACCCGAGGTCTCTCAACAGCCATGGGAGTGAGCTGGAAGGTAGATCCAACCCCTTGTAGGGCCTTGTAATGACCGCAGCCCCAGTCAACAAATACACTGAAGCCTTGTGAGAGATTCTGGACCATAGGCAGCCAGCTAAGCTATGCCCAGATTCCTGACCCCAGAAACTGAGATAACTGGGAATTCCCCAGCAGTCCAGCGTTCAGGATTCAGCAAGTCCCTGGTTGGGGTTCATCAGACCCTCAAGGTGCCTCCCAGAGTCTCCTGGGAAAGCTGTAAGGTGTAAAAGTGGCAAGCTAGGGCTCCGCCAAGATCACCACCACCTAGTCTGTGTGCTGAACTCATCCACAGTCTCAAAACCACCTCTGAGGCTCAGCTACTTTGAGTGACTTGTCCTACCCTGGCTGCTGCAGCTCCCCTGCTGGGCATCAGCACTTTACAAACTGAAGCTTGTAAGGCTTCCTGGACCAGGATATGGTCAGGCATTTGGATAATAATTCATTTGACAGTTTTCCTTTCTCTGGAAACAGGTTCAATACATGGGTGGCACCCAGGGGTCATTTCTGTCTCTCCCCTCCCTGCTCCAGGCTGGGGCTTGCTGACAGCGTTTGACAGATGGTCCAGCCTAGAACAGTCACGTTTTCCTGCCTGTAAATCTGGAGCATTCAATGAATCAATATCAAGCCTGAGGGCTTGGGGAGCAGAATCCAGAGTATTGCCCTAGAGAAAGTGTCCATGACCTCTAGCTGCCAAGGTCCCTGTAGCTATGCTAGTTCATATTCTTTCCAAGACTTGATTACTTAGCTCCTATATTTCAGTTCTAGAGAAGCTTTCCACTAAACTCCCAATAATATTTTCTTGTAACCAAAATAACCTTAATTAACACGAACTTCAACAAATATTTATTGGGCACCTTTTATGTACAGTTACTGTGCTAGATTCTGGGAATTTGGGGGTACAAAGATGAGTTTTTAATTAGTCTTTACCCTAAAGGGGTTCATAGTTCAACCTATATTCTTTGAACTTGGCCTCAAAATGCTAAGTGTAAAAAAAAAAAAGAAAGAAAAAGAAAGAAAAGGAAGAAAGAAAGAAAAAGGGAATTCCCTGGGAGTACAGTGGTTAGGACTCTGCACTTTCACAGCCAAGGGTATGCGTCAATCCCTGGTCAGGGAACCTGCAAGCCACTCAGTATGGCCAAAAAAGAAAAAAAAAAAAAAATTGTGGGCTGACACAGGGTCTTTTCCTCCCTCCCTGCTGCTGGAATCTGGACAAGGCAAAGACCCTGCTTCAACCAGGGAGGTAAGGTAAGCCAGAGGAGATGGAGGAGCCACAGGGGGAAATAACCTGGCCCCTAAATGACCTCAAGAAGCAGAGTTACCTAAAAAAAAAAAGACAAAGTTACCTGCTGACCTAAACACTCATCTCTGAGGTTATATAAGAGGGAAACCAGCTTCTCTGATCTTTAAGCCACGGAATTTGGGGATTCTCTTTCGAGTTGTCATTTAGAAACCCCCTCTCCCACAACTAATACAATCACCTCTCCATTAACAGAGATACTGTGTTATCATGGCCTGAGGTGGCCATCCTAAGATACTTCCTCAGCCAGGGCACGCTGACTAGCAAAGATGATCATGGTTCTAGATTGGAAACTCTTGAAGGCATCAAAGATACAGAACGGTTCCTGGGTTTTGCAGACTATACCTCTGGTCTGCTTCCTCTCTTTCCGACAACTTCCCTTTGATTGGTCTCCGGAAAAAAAATAAAAAAGCTTTCTATTCACCTGGAATGGTTGCAACCATCATTTGGGGAAGTTTAAGAACCTCTTCACCCTGTTTCTGTCTGCACATACCCTCATCCACGATTTATACTAAAGATAGATGCATCCAGTCTTGAGGTGGTGCTACATTCTCTCAGAATCTGCAAGCACTAAGGCCCTAAAACCTTGTATTTTGGCACTGGTGGAAGAGAAAAAAAATTTTTTTCTTGTTATTATTATATAAAAAAAAGAGACACCTCCAGTAAGGCCACCTTCCAGGTCTGAAGGCCAACTTTCAACCTGAAGGCCCCAATACTCTAGGACATGCAATTGAATTACCAAAGCCTGAACCCTCTTGGGTCACTTGAGGGTGAGGCATGGCAGATGCATGGAGTCCTATTCCTTCTGCATTTCAATTTCAACCTCTCCTTTGCCACAGAGAAAGAACTGCCATGTCAGTCCATGCTTTCCCAGGTAGCCTGAGTACCCAGGACTCCAAATGCCACCTGAAGAAGTCCACTGCCAGATAACCCCACCCAGACCTAGAAATCATTGCTCAGAACCAACACCAATCTGATAACCAGGAGCTCCATCATCCAGACACAGCCCCAGAGAAAAGCAGGTGCAGGGGTGTCTGCCAACTCCCATAGCTGGTTGTTTGCCTTCCGGGGGTGAGGCCAGGATTCATGGTTCTGCCTGTGTCCCACCGTTCTCTGGAGGCCTCCAGGGTCCTGCCAAGATGACTAACGCATACCTTGGAATGGCTCTCGGCCCTGCCAATACTCAGTGTGCTCTGCCATGTGAATCCAGAGAAATGACAGGCACCCTGAGGACAGCTGTATTCATCCTCATCTCTGGGCACCCTGGAAGATGACCTGTGCTAGAATTTGTTTCCAAACCCCCATTATGCCTGGACGATGATTTGTTCATTTTGTTCGTTCTTCTATTTAACATTTATTCAGAAATTCCTATGTACTAGGCACGGTTCTATTGTCTGAAAATAGAACAAAAAGAAGTCACTGAACAAAAGAACAAAATGAAGTTACTGTAGCTTGGGAGTTTACATTCTAGTGGAGAAAGGAAATGATACATTAAAAAGTAAGTATAGGGAATTCCCTGGTGGTCCAGTGGTTAGGACTCCAGCAATTCACTTCCAGGGCCCAGGTTCAATCACTGGTTGGGGAACTAAGATCCCATAAGCCATGCGGTGCAACCAAAAAAAAAAAAAGTAAATATACAAAATACCTGCCAGTACTCCTCA
Source organism: Mesoplodon densirostris (assembly GCF_025265405.1). Classification (NCBI taxonomy): domain Eukaryota; kingdom Metazoa; phylum Chordata; class Mammalia; order Artiodactyla; family Ziphiidae; genus Mesoplodon; species Mesoplodon densirostris. The sequence goes on from NC_082674.1 coordinate 34,800,289, forward strand.
CAACTGTGAAATAAAACTTAGTAATAATTTTCTTAAAGTAAGCATACAGTATGTTAGATGCTGATGAGTGCTGCGAAGAAAAAGCAGGGGCACAGTGGTAGGTGCTCTTTTAGTTAGGGTGGTCAAGGAAGGCCTCTGCATTCAGCAGAAACCTCAGTGAAGGAAAGGAGTAAAGTGTGAGGATTTCTGGAGAAGAGGGAAGGAGTGCAAAGGCCTTTAGGCAGCAACATGCTTAGCGTGCTGGAGGTATACAGAGATCTGCTTAACTATGTCTCCTTTTGGTCATTCCATCTGTCCCTCCCTTCCTTCCTCCCTCCCTTCCTCTCTTCTCTTTCTCCCTCCCTTTCTTCCTTCCTTACCTTCTTTACTGAAAACGTGTCTTAATGTTCAGAGTGGAAGGAGAACGGCTTGATGTGGTCCTGAGACCACACTCATGTGCAGCTATGAACCCTTTAAGGCATAAGTCCTTTTGACCTCCAAGGTGTTGTAGGTCGACAGAGACAATACAGGCTTGAAGAGCCCAGAGAAGGTACGTTAACTCAAAGTTCAATCTTCTCACGTATTTCAAACAATTTTTCTTTTTTATAAAAAAGTCCTGTTTTTTGGGACTTCCCTGGCAGTCCAGTTGTTAAGATTCCGTGCTTCCACTGCAGGGGGCACACGTTCAATCTCTGGTCAGGGAACTAAGATTCCGCATGCTGCACAGTGCAGCCAAAAAAAAAAAAAAAAAAAGTGCCTTTTTTTTTAAGACAAATTTTTTAAATGTTTATTTATTTATTTTGACTGCACAGGTCTTAGTTGCAGCACGAGGGATCTTCCTTGCAGCCTGGGGACTCTTAGTTGTGGCATGCATACGGAATCTAGTACCCCAACCAGGGACTAAACCTTGGCCCCCTACACTGGGAGCATGGAGTTTTACTCACTGGACCACAAGGGAAGTCCCAAAGTGCTGTTTCTTGATAAATAAAATGTCAGTATTCTCTTGTGGAGTCCCAAGACTTCCTCTCCTCTGCTTCTTAGGGCCACATTCTCAGCAGGAGTTTGTAATGCCCAATTACTATCACTACATGTTAAAGATCCATCCTTCCATGAGATAGCATGGGCTTTCTCCATGGTCCCATGACTCTCTGGACAGCACATATCTTTACAGCCAGCCAAAGAAATTACCTATTTCTCTTGTGAAAAGAGCTTAGTATGAGGAGATAGACCTGATCATTTGAATCCTGGCTTTCCCTATGATTAGCTGTGTGATATTAGGAAAATCACCTACCCTCTCTGAGCATCTAAGTTTTTTCATCTATCTTAGCCATTTTCTTTTTTTAAAAAATTATTATTATTTATTTTATTTTTGGCTGCATTGGGTCTTCGTTGATGTGTGCGGGCTTTCTCTGGTTGTGGCGAGTGGGGGCTACTCTTTGTTGCGGTGTGCAGGCTTCTCATTGTGGTGGCTTCTCTTGTGGCAGAGCACAGGCTTTAGGCGCTCAGGCTTCAGTAGTTGTGGCACGCAGGCTCAGTAGTTGTGGCTCACGGGCTCTAGAGTGCAGGCTCAGTAGCTGTGGCGCACGGGCATAGTTGCTCCACTGCATGTGGGATCTTCCCAGACCAGGGCTCAAACCCATGTCCCCTGCATTGGCAGGCGGATTCATAACCACTATGCCACCAGGGAAGCCCTCTCAGCCATTTTCGATTGTTTTGTTTTGCTTTTTTAAGTAGTGAAGCCATTTAAAAAATGAAAGAGTATGTAAAACTTTAATGTTTAAATAAATAATAGAGGCCCCGGTCAGGTTGAGGCGGAGCTTGGAGAGCACAGAGCTCTACCCACTAGGCCTCCCCTTTTCTCCCCCATGTCTTTTTCCAGGCAGCCCCCAGAGATCTCTGCAAATGGGAACTTCACAGGGCACTGTTTGAAGATTACTGTTCTTATGTTTTGTTGTTTGTATTTTTCTTTTTTTGGCCACGCCACACGGCTTGTGGGATCTTTGTTCCCTAAACCCCAGGCCCTGGCAGTGAAAGCACAGAGCCCTAACCACTGGACTTCCCAGGAATTCCCTGAAGATTACTGCTCTACCCACAGAAATTACAACTTCACCAGCCCCTGGTCTTGAGCCCTTATGTTCCAGGGCCTCACCTGTTTTTAGGGACCAAGGGCCATATGACAGCCACCTGCCCATGGGCAACTGATGTACAAAAGAGAGAAAGCCCTTTTGCCTTCACCTTGCCTGTATCCCAGTTTTTATTTCCAATCTGAGGACTTGTCAGTTTTCCAAGTGATTGACATGAAGAATAAGTTCACTCATCGGGTGATTTTTACCTCCCACTCTTTGTGTTTCCTTTTCAAGATCTTTTTTTGTTTTTTTTTTTGTTTTTTTGCGGTACACGGGCCTCTCACTGTTGTGGCCTCTCCCGTTGCGGAACACAGGCTCCGGACGTGCAGACTCAGCGGCCGTGGCTCATGGGCCCAGCCGCTCCGCGGCATGTGGGATCTTCCCAGACCAGGGCACAAACCCGTGTCCCCTGCATCGGCAGGCGGACTCTCAACCACTGTGCCACCAGGGAAGCCCCCTTTTCAAGATCTTAACCCTTGGCATTAGGCAGCAGTAGTTTGAGACTGCCCATGTGAAGGATCAGCTGAGTATTTGAGAAGCACCTAAGGAACTTCACCCCTCTGAACTTCCCTTTCAAACAGCTGGGCTTGTCCAGGCTAGGAGAAGAATGGAGATGGGCTGGTCCATGACTATATGGACTAGGAGGCAAAGAAGATCTAAAAGGTTTAAGGGCACTCCACACAATACATCAATCCAAAGGTGTCAGGCAGACAGACAATAACCTCACAATGAGATTACAACCAGAGACAAAAAGATGGAACTGGCTGGCTTGGAAGGAGAGAAGAGGCAGAGTGTAGACTTGCCCCGTTCAGTATGGTAGTGACGAACAACAGGGGACTGCTGAGCACTTAAAATGTGGCTAGCCCAAATTGAGATGCACCGTAAGTGTAAAATATACACTGGATTTCAAAGACTTGGAACAACAAAGGGAATGTAAAATATCTCATTAATAATTTTTATACTGATTATATTTGATCCAATACAATTATAATAGTTCTGTTTGTATTGATTACATTGCTTATGCTGAAAATGGTAATATTTTGTATATACAGGATAACTAAACTATAGTATTAAAATTAATTTTACCTATCTCTTTTTACTTTTATTAATGTGGCTACTAGAAAATTTTTAAATGCATATGTGGCTCACATTATTGGGTAGTGGTAGTCTAGACTCTGGGCCCTAGAGAGATCTCCTGAGGCGGGGAAACAAAGAAGCAGGGACCTTTTTATAGGAAATCTGAAGTCTTGCCCTCAATAAGGAGACAAATTTTAAGAGAAACACCTGGAGACTTCCCTGGTGATCCAGTGGTTAAGAATCCACCTTCCAGGGGCTTCCCTGCTGGCACAGTGGTTAAGAATCCACCTGCCAACTCAGGGGACATGGGTTTGAGCCCTGGGCTGGGAAGGTCCCACATGCTGCAGAGCAACTAAGCCCATGTGCCACAACTACTGAGCCTGCACTCAGGAGCCCGCGAGCCACAACTACTGAGCCCACATGCCACAACTACTGAGCCCACAAACCACAACTACTGAAGCCCATGCGCCTAGAGCCTGTGCTACGCAACAAGAGAAGCCACCGCAGTGAGGAGCCCACACACCGCCACGAAGAGTAGCTCCCGCTCACCACAACTAGAGAAAGCCCACACACAGCAACAAAGACCCAACACAGCCAAATATTAATTAATTAAAAAAAAAAAAAAAGAAGAAGAAGAATCTGCCTTCCTAATGCAGGAGACGCGGATTCAGTCCCTGGTCGGGGAACTGAGATCCCACATGCTGCGGGGCAACTAAGCCCGCGCGCTGCAACGAAAGATCCCGTGTGCCACAACTAAGACCCCACACAGCCATAAATAAATAAATAAAAATAAATATTTTAAAGAAAGAGCAACATCTCTCTCAGTCTTCTTCCTGTCAGGAGCTCAGATGGAGTCTATCTATTCAGTTTGCTTGATGGAAGATTCTAGGAAATTTGGGAGGATTCTGAAGGTGGGGAGCAGATTCCCATGGGGCAGTACTTCTTTACTCACATCAGCCTAGAACTGGACCCATCACTGACTCCAGTACATTCCAGTGCCCACCCTAGGTTACTTGATGGAGGATTAGCTTCAGTTGCATATAACACACAAAGCTCAAAATAACAGCAGCATAAACAAGACAGAACGTTATCTCTCTCTCTCTTTTTTTTTTTTTTTTTTGGCTGTGTGGCGAGGCTAATGGGATCTTAGTTCCCCAACCAGGGGTTGAGCCCAGGTCCTTGGCAGTGAAAGTGCGGAGTCCCAACCACTGGGCCATCAGGCAATTCCCAGAATTTTATCTCTTAAGGAAAAAAATTTGGGACAAACCTTAATCTTGTTTATGCACTATTTTTTTTTTAACATAGTCTATTATGTGCAACTGGAAGTGTTGCATGGACTTCTTACAGCCATCTTGGACCTTGAGACAATGAGCTAATGAAGGTGAACAGCAAGGTAGAAGGAACCCAGGTCCTGGATGATAGTGGAGCTATCATTGGTTTATTGTCTCATGGTTCACTAAATCCACGCTTGAAGCAGGAGAAAGGTGAAAAAGGAGGGAATAAGACATTTTCCTCCCTTTGAAGGAGACTCCCCAGAAGTACCGTACAACACTTCTACTTGCATGTCTTTGGTCAGAACTTGGTCACATGGTATACCTAACTTCAAGAGAGGATGGGAAATACCTTTTTTTTTAAATTGGAATATAGTTGATTTACAATGTTGCATTAGTTTCAGGTGTACAGCAAAGTGAATCAGTTATACATATACATATATCGACTCTTTTTTTAGATTCTTTTCCCACATAGGCCATTACAGAGTATTGAGTAGAGTTCCCTATGCTATACAGTAGGTCCTTATTAGTTACCTATTTTATATATAGTGGTGTAAATATGTCAGTCCCAATCTCCTGATTTATCCCTCCTCCTGGAAATACCTTTAGATAGGTGAATTGCTGCCTTGAATAAAATCAGAGTTCTACAACTAAGAAGGAAGAGAAAATAAATGTTGGCATAAGCAATACATTTGTACCTTTTGGGTACATGTTGATGATCTGCATCCCTCTAAAAGGACCCACAGAGTGGTCCTACAGCTTTCAGCATAAGCATGTAGACAAAAGCTAAACCATAGGAGTATTGACCCTCCAAAGATCTCCCCCTGGGCCTCATACAATAGAGAGGGCATAGAGTAAGTCATGTCTGTGCATAGGGGCAGGTTGTAGACCATCTCTACAGCACTTCTGCCTCAGAGGCAATTAGGTGATTAGGAATTTATAGTGGTCCCTCACGGCTCAGGTTTGACCAGAGCACAGGTGTCCCAACCAGAGGCTTTATTGGCTCATGTAACCAAACTGTGAGAAGGGCAGGGGCAGCTGGCCTCAGAGACGACTGGAATCAGATACTCAAATGCCACTTTCTCTCTGCATTGTCTGCATCTTTGCTTCCTGCTGAGGAATGGCTTCTTCTGCTCAACTGGAAATTTGTCTGCATATCAGCCTCAGAGCCTCACATCTACCACTTTCCTCCCTTTCTCCGGCTGGAATTTAAAAAAAAAAACCACCAGGGGAGGGCTCTGGTGTACATCACGTGCCGTATTCTGTCATCAAGGGTTGAGTCTGGTGAAGGAGGAAAAGGGGTCCAACTGTGGGTGGACAAAAAAATATTACAGCCAATATTAGGTGTTAGCTTTGTAGAAATCTTTGCTAAAATGAGAGGTAAAAATGATATAGGTAGAAAAAGTTTTTTCCCTTTGTTGTGAGTTTTTTTCCCCCAATTTGACGTTTGCCTTTTACTTTTAGTCATTTAATAAACACTGCAAAGCACTCGTTTTGCACAAGACTCCTGGGTCCTTCGGTATCCTTTCTTTGGTCAAGGTAACAGTTGATTAGGTTACAGTTTTCACTAAATCCATTTCAATCCTAAGGATATACTTCAGCCTCTTGATAGGATTTAGGTATTTCCGAAGTCTTCTCAGTAATATCTATTCTAGCCACTTCTCCCACTGAGGCCCTTACCCAGGACCTGTCAATTAATGACGGCTCCTTGCTTGTAAATAACGGAACCCTGTTCAGATCAACTTAGGCAGAAAGGAAGACAGAACTCATAAGTTAGAAAAACTGGGCTTAGGAGGGATTGAAATCTGGAAATGGGGGAACTGTGAGGTGCTAAGGCAGCCTTTTTTTCAGTTTTTCAGTGTGTGCTCCCTTTTTTCTTTTTTTTTTTCTTTCTTTCTCTCTCTCTCTCTCTCTCTTTCTTTCTTTCCTTTCTTCTTTTCTTCCTTTCTTCCTTTCTACACTGATGACCCCTGACTTATTCTGCTTTCCCTGCAGGTGAACTTTCTCTGTGCTCCTGGGGAAAACAGTTGTCCCTCACCCCGTTATTCCAAAATGTGTGTGTACTCCTCGATCAAGTACACCGACTCCCAAGTACCTGTCCCATCCAGAGGTTCTTGAGTAACTGGCCCACTTGAGTCAGTGTTCTTCTCCCTACTCCAGTCATCTATGGTCAGGGGAACAGATTCCCAAATGATAAACGTGGCCCAGCTCTGTGTGGCGGCTGCGAACGTGAGTGGCTTCTCAGAGAATGCAGGTCTTGGGCTTACATTGTTAGAATCTTCCTGAGAACTTCCTGTTACAGATCCCCAAGTGTGAAGAGAGTAGCACTGAATACCAAGGACCACTCGCTCCATTTCTTGCCTAACTATCTGGCAACAGCCTGTATTTGACGACCAACTGATATCTGACGTTGAACCACCCGTTCTTTGATCAGCAGAATGCTTTAAGTCTCACAGAGATTAGAGGCCTCTAGCACTCCAGGTCCCAGTGATGACAGCAACAGAAAACAGCTTGGTCATGAGACCATGAAGATTTTTAGGGCTTCCCTGGTGGCACAGAGGTTGAGAGTCCACCTGCTGATGCACGGGACATGGGTTCATGCCCTGGTCCGGGATGATCCCACATGCCACGGAGCGGCTGGGCCCGTGAGCCATGGCCGCTGAGCCTGCGCATCCGGAGCCTGTGCTCCGCAGCGGGAGAGGCCACAACAGTAAGAGACCTGCGTACCGCAAAAAAAAAAAAAAAAAAAAAAAAAAAAAGATTTTTAAGTGAATTCTCTAGTGTATTAAGTAATGGCACTTTATTTATGGATTTGTGACATAATAACAAGAGATACAGGTGAAAAAATGCTAGATTCTTATCTCACTCGACAATTTCTCCCTCAGTGATTCTACTTCTATGGTTTTAACTGTCATCTCCACAGAAAAGACTCGCAAATCTAAACTGTAGCCCTCCCCCTAAACTTAGCTCTAGGTATAATTTCCACCTGCACTGGATATTGCTATAAATATTCCAAATTTATTAGGACCAAAACAAACCTATCTTTCCCCACAAATCTGCTCTTACCACATTACCAAACAAGCATTCAATGGCATTTCTTTCTTTTTTTGGCCACACCATGCAGCCTGTGGGTCTTAGTTTCCTGACCAGGGATCAAATCCGTGCCCCCTGCAGTGGAAGCTCAGAGTCTTAACCACTGGACGGCCAGGGAAGTCCCTCAGTGGCATTTCTTTTTTTTTTCCTTTTTGCAGGACGCGGGCCCCTCACTGTTGTGGCCTTTCCCGTTGTGGAGCACGGGGTCCGGACACGCAGGCTTAGCGGCCATGGCTCGCGGACCCAGCCGCTCCGCGGCATGTGGGATCCTCCCGGACTGGGGCACGAACCCATGTCCCCTGCATCGGCAGGCGGACTCTCAACCACTGCGCCACCAGGGAAGCCCAGTGGCATTTCTTGTAACTACTGCCAAGCTAGCAACCTTCCTGCATCCTCTCCATCTCTTCCCTTTATCCAGCCCCAGAACTGCCGCCTTTGGTTAAGCACTATTGTGTCTTGTCTGGACAATTGCAATGGCCTCTTCATTAACTTCCTTACTTTTTCTCCCTCTTGTCCTCCAGTGCATTTTCCATGCTAGAATCAGATTATCTCATTAAAAAGATGAACCCAATGTTGCTCCCTGCATAAAAACATGATCACCTACAGAGTGAAACCCAAAGCTTCTTAACAATCAAGGCTCTTAAGATTTTCTAGCTTTTGCTTATCCAGCTTCATCTCCCAGATGTGCCAGGCATTATACCTGACGTCCTCCTTACACCCTATTAATGCCAATTTCTCACCCTTCCCAAAACAAGAGTTTTCCAACCTAGATGCCAGAATGTATATTCCAGGGTAATGAAATGTAATGTGCCCTAATAGAGCTATGCACAAGTGCTAAGGGACCCAGAGGAGGAGCAACCATCAGCCTCCATGCTTGGGAAAAAAGTACTTCTAAGCCCAGAGCAGGAATTACCAGGTGGAATCAAAGGGGGAGAAGATCAGTAGCAGATACTAAGATGGAAGGAACACAAGGGGGCTTTCAGTGTTTAGAATCTTTGTAGAGTAGCAGAGTGTGTGTTGGGGGGGGAGGAAGGCAAGGGGCTGGTGGTGGTTCTAGCCCAGCTAAACTGTAGACAAGACAATGGAGCATATTAGGGGAGTGGCTTCAAGAGATTCTCAGGACAAAGAGATCCCTCTAGAGAGGCAGAAGGAACCTAAGAAAATACAAGGCTTTGTCCTTAATTCCAGAGAGAAATGCTCTGGGTAAGATGAGAACTAGGGCATTGAAGGATATGATCCTGGGATGGAGGGGAGAGCGGGGGTTCCCAGAGAGAATCAATTAATTCGAGTTAATAAAAAATGGGAGGGGGGAACTCGTGCATGGGGAGGAGTGTCAAGGAGGAATCTAGCTTCCTATGTGTAAGATAAGGATATAATACAATTCCTCACTCATTCGATAAAATATGTCAGGCTTCTAGTTTTGTGGCTGGTGCTTGGCAGATTTTCGAGAGGGTTTAAAGTCGATAAACCATTTTCCAGAGACTGCATGATATGATCCTCAGAAGTGTTGAATACAAGGGCAGAGGGCTTTCAGATATAAAAATGGAGGCCCAGCTCCCCCAAGTCAGTGGTGGGTGGGGTTAAGATCCCAGACCAGGCCTTCTGCCTAAGACCTCTACACTTTTGGAAGTACTTCCAGCTGGAAATTCTGGGTTTTGAAATTCTTTTAAGCAGGGAATCTTGAACTTGCCTTCCCAGAAAGATTCCAAGATATAAAAGAAGGGCTCAGGGGGCTTCCCTGGTGGTGCAGTCGTTGAGAGTCCACCTGCCGATGCAGGGGACACGGGTTCGTGCCCCAGTCCGGGAAGATCCCACATGCCGTGGAGCAGCTGGGCCTGTGAGCCATGGCCGCTGAGCCTGCGCGTCCGGAGCCTGTATTCCGCAACGGGAGAGGCCACAACAGTGAGAGGCCCGTGCAAAAAAAAAAAAAAAAAGAAGGGCTCAGTATAATGCTGATCACCATGATAATAGTACTAGTGATTGACTGTTTTGGAAATTCATTCTGTGGATAACCTGGTGGGGGGAAGGGAGGGAGAGAAGGAGGGTCTTAGAGTCTTAATAAAAAACCCTTTACGTCAGCTAATAGCAATGATAATAGAGGCACCTGGTGACTGCTTTGGGCACTTAAATGTAAATGAAAATGGGAGGGCGCCTTGGTTGTCTCCATTGTTATATGCTAACAAAGTGGCTTCACTCAGACAAAGGCCACAGGGAGGTTAGTGGAGGGTGTGGCCTGGTCCCACTTTGGGTCAGAAGTCTGTGGCCGTCCTGGGCCCAGAATTAGAATGTGTTCCTCTGTCCTACTCAGCTTTGTGACTCGGAGCAAGACCCTGCACTTTCCTGGACCTCTGTGGGGTTTTTTTTTGTTGTTGTTGTTTTAAGTAAAATGTATATAATCAACTCTAGGGGTGGCTGACGCCTACAGTCCAGCCTGGCAACCAGATTGTTGATCATGTTTTTTTCCTAGTCAAACCAGAAAGACTTGAAAACAATTATTTGTAGTTTCTTACATGGGCTGTACTGTACTTAGAAGTTTTTCCTGCTTTCATTCCTTATGCGTATTGCAAGTCTTCCCCAAGCATCCATGTGCATGGAATCTGTGGTACCTGATGGGTTCCCTGCTGTCAAAGGCTCACGTTTGGATGGGAGATAGATTGTGTGGAAAGACAGGAGGCAGAATGTAATCAGGGTGGGACATGGTAGACAAAGAAATATACAATAGGGCAGAATGGGGCACATGTCACATGGATCCCACAGCATGAGCTGTACAAAAGTGGGAGCAAAGTGCTGTGGGAGCCAGTGGGGTTGGCCTGGGAGGCTTCACAGTGTTGTGTTCTGTCAACTGAGAGGCTGCATCCTGGGCTTAAGGCCTCAGTTTTGTCTGCCAAATAAAACATAATTTTCAACTTTTGGGTCTGCATTTTTTTCAGTCGACAGTTTTATGAGCTGTAGAAACGCTCTCAACACCCCCCCCCACCACTTCTCAGTGATGACTACAGTCAATGGCGGACTTTTTAAAAAATACAGATTCTCGGGACTTCCCTGGTGGCACAGTGGTTAAGACTCCATGCTCCCAATGCAGGGGGCCTGGGTTTGATCCCTGGCTGGGGAACTAGATCCCACATGCGTGCTGCAACTAAGACCTGGTGCAACCAAATAAATAAATAAATATTTAAAAAAACCAAAACAGGTTCTCTGGCCCCTCCCCAAGAGAATCAGATTTTTTAGTTCTGGGGTGGGCTCTGCAAGTCTACGGAAAAACAACAACACAACACCACTCTCACACAGGTCAGAATGGTCATCATTAAAAAAAATCTGCAGGAGGACTTCCCTGGTGGTCCAGTGGTTAAGACTCCACACTCCCAATGCAGGGAGCATGGGTTTGTTTGATCCCTGGTCAGGGAACTAAGATTCCGCGTGCCATTTGGCACAGCTAAAAAAAAAAAAAAAAAATTACAGATAAAAAATGCTGGACAGGGTGTCAAGAAAAGGGAATCCTCCTACATTGTTGGTGAGAATGTAAATTGGTGCGGCCACTATGGAAAACAGTATGGAGGTTCCTCAAAAAACTAAAGAGTGAGTTGCCATATGATCCAGCAATCCTACTCCTGGGACATGTATCCAGACAAAACTCTACTTCAAAAAGATACATGCACCCCTATGTTCATAGCAGCACTATTCACAATAGCCAAGACGTGGAAACAACCTAAATGTTCATCAACAGTTGAATGGACAATAGAATACTACTCAGCCATAAAAAAGAATGAAATAATGCCATTTATAACAACATGGATGGACCTAGAGATTATCATACTAAGTGAAGTAAGTCAGAAAGAGAAATTGACATGAGATTACTTATATGTGGAATCTAAAATATGACAAAAATGAACTTACCTACAAAACGGAAACAAACTCACAGACATAGAGAACAGACTTGTAGTTGCCAAGCAGGAGGAAGGTCGGGGAGGGATGGTTTAGGAATTTGGGATTAGCAGATGCAAGCTATTATATACAGAATAAATAAACAACAAGGTCCTACTGTATAGCACAGGGAACTATGTTAAATATCCTGTGATAAACCATAATGGAAAAGAATATGAAAAAGAATGTATATATAGATATATATATATGTATATGTATAACTGACTTTGCTCTACAGCAGAAATTAACACAACATTGTAAATCAATTATACTTCAATAAAATAAATTTAAAAACAACAACAACACAACAACAAGAAAACAAACTGCCTTGTGCTTCTGATGATCAGCCATTGGAGCCCATTGGTACAGTGGGGGGACAGGCCCAAATAACCATGGGGGTTGTTATAATAGAGGGATGCTATGGGGGTGTTAGTGCTCTAGGGAGAAGCTTATATTTAAGCTAAGAGGTTCGCCCAGCAGAGCAGAAGGAAGGAAGGCCAGGTCATGGAAACACAGGTGCAGAAGTTGAAGCCAAGGCAAGCCTCTGCCTTGCTCAGGCAGCTGAGGGTGGCTCCAAGGTGGTGGAGTACACGGGGAGAAGGGTGGGACATAAGACTGAGAAAGAGGAGTTGGGACCAGATTGTAAAGGGCTAGCCTTGAATATTGTGCTAAGGAGTCTGGACTTGATCGTAGAGAGACTGGAGAACCAGAGAAGGTTACTTTTATGCACACCCAGACCTTGATAGAATAGTGCAAGTTCTTATAGATGTTGTAGGGATTCAGTTATTCTTTCCTTCTCTCTCTTGGGTAAATCAATGAATATTTCAGAATGCAAGTGAATCTAAGTCAATCAGCAAGTTTAGAGCAGACTATGAAGAAGCCTGTCTTAAAACCACCTCTCACTTGGACTACTGAAAAAGCTTTTTGTAACTGGCCTCCTTGCTTCAGTCTGGCTCTTCTCAGATTGGTCCTCTTTAATGCTTCTGAGAGGTATTTTTAAAATGCTTGTCACATCCTTGCTTAAAACCCTTCAGTAGTTCCCTGTGGTCTCTACATAATAATAAAGTTTCACCTTAGCCTGGTGTACACAGGCATTCATGATCTGACATCTTCTTAGTTATAGTAGTTTCTTTTTGGTTGTTTGTTTGTTTGTTTTTGGTTTATGTAAACTAAGTTAATTTAAGAAAAAAAAAGGAAAATTGATTTGGTGCAAGGAATAGGGGTGCAGGCTGGACACCCAAGAAAACTGACTAATCAACTTGGCTTCAGGAAGTTCTACTGTATAATTTTCTGTCTATGTCTTTAGTTTTTAAAATTTTTTTGTTAAATAAAAAAAATGTATTTCAGGACTTCCGTGGCGGTCCAGTGGTTAAGAACCCGTGCTTGTAATGCAGGGGGCATGGGTTCAATCCCACATGCCGCGCAGCCAATAAATAAATAAATAAAATTTAAAATGTATTTGATGAAAATGTAATGCATTCTCATCGTAAAAAACTTTGAACAGTATGGAAGTACACAGAAGAAAATCGAGTTATTTTCACACGCCTCCCACACCCTGTCCCCAGAGGTAACTACTGTTGGTTACAGATCTTTCTAGCCCATCTTCTATACATTTATTTGCCTATGTATTTACACTACAAATATATAATTTTTGTTTTTTCCTAAATGCAATTGTACCATACGTATTTTAATCCAGCTTGCTTTTTTTCACTTAATGTTATATATTTCTTACCTTTTTTTTTGGTGGGGGGAGTGGGTATTTTCCTAAATTTCTTAGACATTTAAATTATCTTGGAAATGTCCAACCTTGTCTCTGTGAACAAATAAATTTTAAAATGTGTGTCTCTATACTTGATTCAGGAAAGGGGGTCAGGGCCCCTCTACCTGAAGGTGCAAACTCATCCATCTTTAGTGCCCAGAGAGAGATGGCAGAGGGAACACAGGGCCATATCCTTGGGACTAGTGTAAATGTCCGTCACTCCTCAGCTAGCATTTCTTCTCAAGTTACTTAATATTTACCTTTTTAAAAATTGCTATAATTTGCCATCTGTTATCTCTTCAGTTAATTTTCCAAAGGCCTGGGCAAACTCAGTCCACATACTTCTCAAATTTGAATGATTCCAGGTTCCTAAACATCTCCAAGTTCCTATCATTGGAAGTCTCACCAGGCCTGAATAACCACCTCTCTCCAGTTCTTAAACCTAAATAATCACTTCTCATAGGAGCCCCAAAACCTTCATTTGCTTCTCCCTCTCAAAAATTCTCCAGGGCATAGGTGACCTCATCCTCCAGGACTCCTGAGACCTCAGACAGCTGGGATTTTTTTTTTTTTTTTTGCGGTACACGGGCCTCTCACTCTTGTGGCCTCTCCCGTTGCGGAGCACAGGCTCCGGACGCGCAGGCTCAGCGGCCATGGCTCACGGTCCCAGCCGCTCCGCGGCAATGTGGGATCTTCCCGGACCGGGGCACGAACCCATGTCCCCTGCATTGGCAGGCGGACTCTCAACCACTACGCCACCAGGGAAGCCCCAGCTGGGATTTTTGAAGTGGGAGCCAACACATAGGAAGGGTTTTCAGGCAATAATACCATTTCTCCTCATATATGGGTCATTTTCACCTTTCCAAATTTTCTTAGATAGTTTGTGCTGCTATAACTGAATACCATAGACTGGAATCTTATAAACAACTGAAATTTATTCATAGTGCCAGTAGGAACGGGTTCTGGTGAGGGCCCTCTTCTGGGTTGCAGAGTTGTAGCCTCACATGGCAGGAAGAGGGCTAGAGAGCTCTCTGGGGTCTCTTTCATAATCCCATTCATGAAGGCTCCACTCTGTGACCTAATTATCTCCCAAAGAGCCCCACCTCCTAACACCTTTACATTGTGGGTTAGGATTTCAACATATGAATTTTGCAGGGACAAAAATATTCAGTCCATAATACCAAGATAAAAGAGAATGGAACTCACACGATGAGCTCTAATTTACCCCTTCTCTTTTCAAACACTTCTCTGCTGAATTTAAAGATAAGTCTTACAGGGAGCATGACTGCCTCTGCTCTATTGTCAGCTCTGCAGGCCCAGAAATGTTATGTATTTATACTAACCTAACCCACATTTTAGTTACAAAAACTAAAATGCCAATTTATTGGGAATTCCCTGGCCATCCAGTGGTTAGGACTCTGTATGTCCACTGCAGGGGGCATGGGTTCGATCCCTGGTCAGGGAACTAAGATCCCACAAGCCCCAAAATGTGGCCAAAAAATAAATAAATAAAAATAAAATGCCAATTTATTAAATTTTAGCCACTGCTATCCTTCTTACTTAATACAAATATAACAGTGTTAGCTCCCCATGGCCTCTAGGCCCTACAGCATTAGGTCAAACTCCTTAGCCTGGCATTTAAGGCCTTTACAATCTGGCTTTGAGCCAAGTTTCTAGTTGGTTCTCATATGTCATGCATGTACTTCCTATATGCTCTTCCCTCTGTCTGGAATGTCCTTTTTGACTCTTTACCATGCAAAGTTTTTATTTTAATTGATGGTCCAGATCAAATATCACCTTCTCTCAAAGCCTTCTCTGACCAGCCCTGCCCCTGCAGCAGGCCATATTAATTGACCAATTCTGAGCAATTATGGCTTTTATTTTATTAGACTGTAGCTCATCATATACGAATTGCCTGCCTCTTCCATCAGACAGTGAACTCCTTGAGGATCAGAAATCTATTTTCATCTATCAAGGTAACCCAGAGTATAGCACATCGACTAAACACACAATCTCAATAAACTTTGAACTGAAGTGAACTTCTGCATTTGTACTTCCTGCAATTACTTCCTTTTCTTGCCTAAGTTCTTATAAAAGTTAATTTTGAAAATGTCAGCCGTCTCGGCTATCTTTAGAGGAAAGGAGGGTAAGGGTGTTTGTTCATGCAGGGACTGAGAAAAAGCACGTCCCTGGGAACCAGGAATGGTGACTGCTGTAGAGATACAAGCGAGGGAAACCACCGGGAGGAAAAAACACAGCGGGAGAAGCCAGGCCAAATGACAACTGTTTCTTTCCACCAGGAAATCACCTTTTGAGATCTTTCTTTCCTCACATCTGGAGATTTCTGGATATTGTAAATAGAAGGCCCTGTTCCCCTGTGTCTTCTCTGTGTAGGGTTTCCTCTGTGTTTGTGTGCAGCGGGTGGAGGACGGCTTCCTAATTGGGACCTGTCTCAGGTGGAATAAGAAGAATCAAGACAAGAGGGTTGGTCCATGTTTGCCCAACTTCCCATCATCCTCCTTCCAGCTAATCAAAAGGTAAGCGCGATCATGTGGGCAGATGCTGTAGCACAGATCTCTCCAGACCAGACCGGGAAGAACAGATATCGCAAGACAGGAATGGCACAAAAGGGTCCAGAGGCATGAATCCAGCCAGAGTTTGTTCTGATGTCTCCTAATTTCATTCCCACATTGGCTCTGGAACTATTCCTCTGGTCTTCCAACTCACCTTTCCCTCTCGACTCCGAAGTCCCCTGCAAACCCTTTAGATATGCCCTGGAGAGGGAACTGGGATCTGACAGTGGAGGAGAGCCATAAACCAGGGGCGCCCAACCTTCCCCTATGATCTGCATGGTGCTTATCAAGTCCTCAGCCTTGAAGTCATTTGTGGTGCTCTCTGCTTTACTGAAGGAAAATGGATTTCGCCTCAATTCCTGATTCCTGTTTAAATATTTAGTTTAATCAGCACAGGCCCAAGTGCCTTTTCCATTTCCCCTGGTGCCTGGGAGCCACGCTGACACCAGTATCATAAATAATGTATCAGATCCCAGCAACATGCCACTGGCTGAGAGTCACTCCATCCCTCAAGTCTCAGGGCCTGCCCTCCGCTGCAGCTGCTTTGAGAGAAGCTGGGCTACCATGCAGAAGTCAGTGGAGCTTTGAAAGCTTCACCTCAAATCTTCTCCTGGAGGCAGTGATTGTGACAGACAAGCAGTCTTCACTCCAGCCCGGATCTGAGGGGCCTTGTGGAGGTGCGAGGGGGTGTGTGTTGGTGGGGAGAGTGGGAGGAAGAGGTAGGAACACCAAGGCCACAGAGTCTTCAGACTCTGCCTTTGAAGTTGCTCTGACCTGGTGAGAGACTTCAGGCCACCCCTAGAAAGGGTCCAACATCGGTTCTGTGTGAGTGTGGAGCAGAGACCGGGGACACCTGACGAGAGGAAGCAGCCAGGTTCAAGGGCACAGGAAGGAGACTCTGTGAAATGCTGGAGACTTCTCTCTTCCCTCGGCTTCCAGAATTCTGGCTCCTAATGTGGGCTCCGCCCTCTATTCCATGAACACAGTCTAAATTTCACCCACTAAACCAGAAGCCTATCGGGGATGGAGGGGAGTCAGGACTTCCAGAGGATGGACACTTAGTCTCCTCTTACAGAAATCAACCAATGATAGGATTTGGCTGGATGGCTCCTGGGCATCCTTTGCCAAAACCTCAAAAAGCTTATACTGCCTCTAGGTGCCCTTTCTTTGGAGCCAGGTCCTCCGCGCTCTGATCTGGGCAATTGAATGGGAAACATCAGTTGCCACTAATAATATGGTCCTGTCCTGGCTTTGTAAAAGAAGCTCCTTGGAGCAACTCTGTACCACTCATGTTTTTTCCTCCAAAACTTCGCAGAGATAAAAGGAAACATAAACAACGATTTATTTATCCGGGAGTTCAAAGTTTTGCTTTGAGCCCTCCAACATTTTCTGTCCTTTTTGAAATTAAGATGCAGATAATGTCCCTCAGTCTCTTTTATTTTATTTTAAAAATTTATTTATTTATTTATTTATTTATTTTATGTTTGGCTGTGTTAGTTCTTCGTTGCTGTGTGTGGGCTTTCTCTAGTTGCGGCGAGTGGGGGCTACTCTTCGTTGCAGTGCGCAGGCTTCTCATTGCGATGGCTTCTCTTGTTGCGGAGCGCGGGCTCTAGGCGCACGGGCTTCAGTAGTTGTGGCACACGGGCTCAGTAGTTGTGGCACATGGGCTTAGCTGCTCCACGGCATGTGGGATCTTCCCAGAGCAGGGATCGAACCCGTGTCCCCTGCATTGGCAGGTGGACTCTTAACCACTGCGCCACCAGGGAAGTCCCTCAGTCTCTTTTAGAAAGGGTAGCAGCTACAAACCTATGGATAAAGATAAAAGGAGCTGATGAAAGGAGCAAATTCTAGTCTCCATCCCTCAGTCTGGGGGGGTTCGTGAGCCCCCCTCTGTGCTTTTGGAGTCATCTACACCGTAGAACGTCTAAGGCCAGAACCCTACCAATTTTTTTCCAGCTGCCTAGGATTTCGACGGTCAGAAACTACCAAAAGAAAAGATGTCAGGGGAGTTGGTCTCTGAAGACAACCATCTTGCCAAATCCAGTGGTCGATTGGTTGCTCTGGTTTATCACAGTTGGGCCCCTCCCTTTGTCACATGGCTCCTGGAACCTGTACTCCTCAGGCTTTTTTCCTAGCTCCTTCATTGCTCCCTCAGTCCCCCTTTGCAGCTCTCCTCTCCTGATGACTACTTGAATAGTTCTCAATCTTGGCTGCCCATTAAAATCACCTGAAGAGGGCTTCCCTGCTGGCGCAGTGGTTGAGAGTCCGCCTGCCGATGCAGGGGACGCGGGTTCGTGCCCCGGTCCGGGAGGATCCCTCATGCCGCGGAGCGGCTGGGCCCGTGAGCCATGGCCGCTGAGCCTGCGCGTCCGGAGCCTGTGCTCCGCAACAGGAGAGACCGCGATATTGAGAGGCCCGCGCACCGCAATGAAGAGTGGCCCCCGCTTGCCACAACTAGAGAAAGCCCTCGCACAGAAATGAAGACCCAACACAGCAAAAATAAATAAATTAATTTAAATAAATAAATAAATAAATTAAAATTAAAAAAAAAAAAATCACCTGAAGTGGGACTTCCCTGGTGGTGCAGTGGTTAAGAATCCGCCTGCCAATGCAGGGGACACGGGTTCGAGCCCTGGGCCAGGAAGATCCCACATGCTGCAGAGCAACTAAGCCAGTGCGCCACAACTACTGAAGCCCGTGCGCCTAGAGCCCGTGCTCCCCAACAGGAGAAGCCACCGGAATGAAAAGCCCACGCACCGCAATGAAGAGTAGCCCCTGCTCGCCACAACTAGAGAGAGCCCATGTGCAGCAACGAAGACCCAACGCAGCCAAAACTAAAAAATAAATAAAATAAAATAAATTTATTTTAAAAATCACCGGAGGACTTTTTTCTCTTAACTGAAAATCATGGTCCACTCCAAGCTAATTAAATCAGGATCTCTGGGGGTGGGGCCTGGGTATTATAATAGCAGTTTCCTTGGTGCAGCCAGGGTGCAGAACTGACCTCTGCCCTCAATGCTGGCTTGCCCCAGGGTTCAGGATTCTATGCTCTTTGCCGTCTATACTCTCTTCCACGTGATCTGACCAGTCCCCAGCTTCACAGACTTTCTACATAGTGGTGACTCCCAGATCTGCATTTTTAGCCTGGGCCTCTCTGCTGAGCTCCAGAGCCCAGACCCAGTTGTCTATTCCAAACAGATATGTACAAGCACTTGAAAGTACTAATGTTCATGGATTTTGCCCTCTCGTCTCCTACATCCAACCCTTCAGCCAGGGCTATTAGCTCTATCTTAAAAATATATCTTTATTAGCCACGACAGCTATCATTCTATTCCAGGCCTTTGTCACCTCTCTCTCGAAGTATGTTAGCCTCCTAACAAGCCTCTGTGTTTCCATTCCCCTCAGTCCATC
Organism: Mesoplodon densirostris; assembly: GCF_025265405.1. Lineage (NCBI taxonomy): Eukaryota > Metazoa > Chordata > Mammalia > Artiodactyla > Ziphiidae > Mesoplodon > Mesoplodon densirostris. Next base: position 34,819,499 of record NC_082674.1, read on the forward strand.
CTCTGTACAGCAGCCCAAGTGACGTTTGGTGTCTTTGGGGTTTATTTTTTTGTGTGAACTTTTCAGTAGGCTTTATTTCAGGTCATGATACTATATGCAGCATCACTTATAACCAAGACACTTTATTTAACATGAAAAAATGCAGTAAGTGGCTCATATTCATGGAATTCACTGGTCTTACCATGTTCCCCATGACCAAGATGTAGTTCTTGGTCTGAACTTGGTTCAGAACTTGGTTCTTGTGGCTGAAAGAAAGGTGAATGGCCTAGGAAAAACTCAGTGACAGTATTGGGTGTAAGGGGAACTAACTACAGCCTACATGACAAGATGTTGTCCAATATGATTTGGTATAGGATTTTAAAAGGTAGCCAGTGTATGTTGCCATTACGTACAGGTCTCAGTACCACATTTTGAGCTGGAAGGGGTCTCTCTCACTATTATGCCAAATGAAACACAGGAGGAGTTTTGGTTTTCCATCACATAAACTTTGGATTGGTAAGTTTTGAATTCCTTGTGCCCAGGGAGGTTTGATGCCTCCAGAGAACACAGTCATGCTTTTTTGTTTTTTTGGCCAAGGGAGCTTAGTTCCCTGACCAGGGATCAACCCGAGCCCCCTGCAGTGGAAGCGCAGAGTCTTAACCGCTGGACCATCAAGGAAGTCCCCAGTCATGCTTTTTTTTTTTTTTTTTTTTTTTGTGGTATGCGGGCCTCTCACTGTTGTGGCCTCTCCCGTTGCGGAGCACAGGCTCTGGACACGCAGGCTCAGCGGCTGTGGCTCATGGGCCTAGCTGCTCCGCGGCATGTGGGATCTTCCCAGACCGGGGCACAAACCCATGTCCCCCTGCATCGGCAGGCAGACTCTCAGCCACTGCTCTACCAGAGAAGCCCTCCAGTCATGCTTTTTTGAATTGGAAGTCAAGACTGGCCCCTTTCTACTTTGTGTTCTTCATATTCCAGTTGACCTTTTTAAAACATAAATCAGATCCCTGTTACTCCTGTGTTAAAAACCTTTCCATTATACTTAGAACAAAATTCAAACACTTTACCATGGCCTCCTAGGCCCTACATGATTGGACCCTGCTCACTTCCCTGATCTCATCTCCTACCCACACTGGCCTTCCTAGGTCACGACCAGGTCAGGCTGAGTCTTGATTTGGGGAATTGGCACTTGCTGTTCCTTTGTCCTGGCATGTTGCTCCCCACACGTCCCAGTGGTTCACTTCATCCCATCATTAGGTCTCTTTTGAGTTCTTATGTCCAAGAGGCCTTCCCTGACCACCATCATAACTTTTTGTTTCTTTACCCGGATTTACTTTCTGTAGGACATTTATCGTTGTATACTAGCATATCTATGGATTGATTTACTTGGTCATTCTCTGTCTTCTCCACTAGAATATAAGCTCCAGGGAGACAGGTGCTTTGTCTGTCTTGTTCACTGGTGTATCCTCAATGCCTTTAACAGTGCTCATTATCTACTTGTTGAATGAAAAGGGCACTTTTGTAGACGAGACTTATACTCTTGGTAGCCTCTACCCTACTCCCCACCATAGAGGCATTGATTGGGATCTGAGGAGCCAGAGTGCTTCCTGACAAAGAAACACAATTAAGGGGTTAAAAGGTGTATCACCTTATTGGTAATCTGCTGTTGCTCATGGGAATATGTGATAGCTCACAGGTGTGCTGGGGAAGAAAAAAATTGGGGGATGCTTACACTGGCACTTAGCTGAGGGGCATCGCATCTGGGTGTTCCTTTCTCTTAGCACTACTAAGCCAACCATGTCAGCCAGAAGGAGAGACAAACCAAGATGAGATGAACTGAGCTCTGTCTAAAGGATTTGAGCAGGACTTAAGTGGAGTGGTGCTGGGCCCTCTTCTACGTATCTGTCTTTTATTTGGCTTAGTCTCTGTATATAGTGCTCAGTGTTTTCTGGCTGAATCTATGTTTACTTAAAGTCAAGGGGTGGTTACGGTCTGTATGAGTTTCCTAGGGCTGCCGCAACAAATTACCACAACTTGGGTGGCTTCAAACAACAGATATTTATTCCCTCATGGTTCTGAATGCCAGAAGCCAGAAATGAAGGTGCCAGAAAACTTAGTTCCTTCTGGGGCTTTGACGGAGAATCTGTTCCACACCTCTTCCCCAATATCTGTTGGTTGCTGGCAGCCTTTGGCATTGCCTTGGCTTATAGCTCATAACACCAGTCTTTGCCTCTACCTTCACATGCCTTCTCCTCTTCACTCTGTGTCCTCTCTTCTTCTGTTTCACACAAGGACACTTGTCGTTGGATATAGGGACAACCCTAATTCAGGATGATCTTACCTCCAGATCATTAATTTCATCTGCAAATAAGGTCACATTCACAGATTCCACGTGGACATATATTTTGGGGGACCACCATTCAACCCACTATACCATCTTAGAGGCAAGAGGGTTAAGTTAGGAAATAAGCAGATTTGCTTTATTAGGCTGTGTCCCTTCCCTTCTCTTCCTGTTCTTTTCATCCCCCACTCCCACCGTCCTACCCCAGCTGCTTTTTTCATCCTGGGAGCAGAACTCTCTCCAGCTGAGAATTTTGCCTGTGGGAGGTCAGCCCTGGGCATTCCCCCTTGTCTTCCCCATCTGTCTTGGTCAGTGACTTGCGTGGCTCTTTGCCCGTGCCCTGCCTGTTTGCACATTTGGACCTGGACTCTGATCTCCTGGACCTAGACCGGCTAAACCAGTTTTCTCCCAAGCTGAAGGACTCAGGGAACCTGCTTCTTCCCCTGGGGGCAGGGTTTGGTTTATTCCTCAGACAAGACAGACCTGGCTCTGAGCTGATGGTGACACAGAAGAGGGTATTTCTAGCCCAGATCTCTCAAACTCCAGGTCTGTTCTACACCTCATTCTTAACAAGGAAACATACCTTCATGTTTCCAAAGGCATCTCTTTTTTTTTTTTTTTGCGGTACGCGGGCCTCTTACTGTTGTGGCCTCTCCCGTTGCAGAGCACAGACTCCGGTCGCACAGGCTCAGCGGCCATGGCTCACGGGCCCAGCCGCTCCATGGCATGTGGGATCTTCCCGGACCGGGGCACGAACCCGCGTTCCCTGCATCGGCAGGTGGACTGTCAACCACTGTGCCACCAGGGAAGCCCGGCACCTCTTTTTTTTGGTTGTGCCACTGGCATGTGGGTTCTTAGTTCCCCGACCAGGGGTCAAACCCACGCCCCCTGCATTGGAAGCACGTTGGAAGTGTGGAGTCTTAACCACTGAACCGCCGGGGAAGTCCCTCAAAAGGCATCTTGCACACAACTTGTCTAAAACTGAACCTGTCAAGCATCCCTCTTCCCCCCAACTTGCCTCCCCTCCTGTACTTTCTACTCACTGAATCACCTCTCTCCACCCACTTGCGGATAACCAGATGCTACACTTTTACTCCAAACCTCCCCAAAGGCACCAGATTCTGTAGCTCCCACCCCCTAAGTCTCTCTCAAACCCATCTACATCTCTCATATCCCACTGCCTCTACTCTAGGTCATCACCCCTTTGCACCAACCTGCCGACTGATCTCACAGCCTCGACTCTCCAGCCTCTCCAATCCACTTTCTTTGCTGCTATCTGAGTCATTCCTACAAACGCTCCCTGTTGTATCCCTTCAACACTTCCCATTGCCTTTTAGGATTCTATTTCCTGACCCCACACCCTGTGCTGTCATCATCGCCAATTCAAATCCACAGCACTCCAGCACTTTATAGATTAAAAAAACAAGAGCACTGGGCTTCCCTGGTGGCGCAGTGGTTGAGAGTCTGCCTGCCAATGCAGGGGACATGGGTTCGTGCCCTGGTCTGGGAAGATCCCACATGCCGTGGAGCAACTGGGCCCGTGTGCCACAACTACTGAGCCTGCGCGTCTGGAGCTTGTGCTCCGCAACGAGAGAGGCCGCGATAGTGAGAGGCCCGCGCACCGTGATGAAGAGTGGCCCCCGCTTGCCGCAACTGGAGAAAGCCCACGCACAGAAACGAAGACCCAACACAGCCATGAATAAATGAATGAATGAATGAATGAATGAATAAATAAAATTAAAAAAAGAAAAAGAGCACTTAGGTCAATTAGGTTACCCTTCCAGGGGCTCATCCCTGTCTACGTTGTGATTTCCAGTCCCTTTTCCAGTATCTGGAGGCAATGTTGTCGCTAGAGAAGGAACCTCCTTGTGGATGCAACCAAATGGCTGAGCTAACTCCTCTCTGAGGGCATGAGAGAGCCATGGAATCCTAAAACACACACTTCCAAAAATCAAGATCTGGGACTGGTCCTGGGTTTCATGTTTTTAGCACAGGGGATCAATGGAAGGAGAAGCTCCATGGCTAAAGAAGCTAGGAAACTCCAACTCTGGTTTCCTTTCCCTTAGGGGCTCCATTGCTTTGATTCTTGCTTTCTTCTGGAATACAGTCATCTGCTTGTAAAACCCAGGACCACCTTGGAATAGCTGAGAGAGACTGGCCTTTTTCCAAAAGAAGTTTTACTAAATAACACATAAGTTAATGAAAGAAAAGGGAAAGAGAGAGAGAGAGAAATCAAAGAAAACACAAAGGACAAGATATGGTACTTATCTAAAGACTGGCATCTGGTTTCAGATTAATTACATTCTAGACCCCCAGGCTGCTTTCTTGAGTTCAATATCAGAAAGTTCCCAGACTCTGGCCAGCCCTTATTTTTTTTTGCATGTATAAAAATTCCATCCTGATGTTGAGACAAAAACCAACCCTCTGTCTTTTCTATAGCTTTCTTGCAGCATCCACTTTTTTTCAGCTAAGCTGTGGGATGCTGGGGACTGCACAGGGAAGATTCTGGGCCTTTTGGCAATCCCTTATCATGGTTCTTTAATCACAACGGCCATGCCAGGAAATTTTACCCTTGCGGAGGCTGGATTTTCCCTGGGGTTTCTGGCATGATCCGAGAGACCCCTCTTTCTTAGTAATGAGGATGGCTGGAATAGAGAGAAGTGACATATAAGTATGAAGCTTAACATGTGCCCAACACATTGTATATTTCACTTTTTAGCATAAGCATTCGCCATAGGTGTCAATCACTAGTCATGATTTGTAGAACTTGAGGATCTGAGGTGTTAAGCAACTTGCTCAAGGTGTTAAAGCTGAACAGTTAAACTAGGAGTGAAGTTTGGGCTGATTGATGACAAGTTTGTGATCTGAGCCATGCAGCCTGAGGAGGTAGAAGTGCCTTTGCTTTCTTTGAAGGCACAGGCATTTCCACTCTTCTTTGTATGTTTTTTTTCTTTTTCCAATCTAGAGACATTTGCTGAACTCTCTTATGTGCATACCTCTTTGATATTAGGAGGTATAAAAGTTTCCTAGACAAAGTCCCTGCATTCAACTCTGCACCTGGTTCTCTATCTTGAGCCCATCATTCACGGGCACTTATTCTTTCAGATATTGAGCACCTATTATGTAGAAGACACTGGCCCAGGATCTGGAGATGAAAGAGGTTAAACACATAGAATCTGGGCTTCCCTCATGGCACAGTGGTTAAGAACCCACCTGCCAATGCAGGGGACATGGGTTCGAGCCCTGGTCTGGGAAGGTCCCACATGCCGCAGAGCAACAAAGCCCGTGACTGAGCCTGCGCTCTAGAGCCCGTGAGCCACAACTACTGAATCTGCATGCCACAACTACTGAAGCCCACAGGCCTAGAGCCCGTGCTCTACAACAAGAGAAGCCACCAAAACAAGAAGACCGCGTGCCATAACGAAGAGTAGCCCCTGCTCGCCTCCACTAGAGAAAGACCACGCACAGCAACGAAGACCCAATGCAGCTAAAAATAAATAAATTTATTAAAAAAAAAAAAGAATCCGCCTGCCAATGCAGGGGACACGGGTTTGAGCCCTGGTCTGGGAAGATCCCACATGCCGCAGAGCAACTAAGCCCGTGCGCCACAACTACTGAGCCTGCGCTCTAGAGCCCATGAGTCACAACTACTGAGCCTGTGTGCCACAACTATGGAGCCTGCGCTATAGAGCCTATGCTCCGCAACAGGAGAAGCCACCGCAATGAGAGGCCTGCGCACCGCAATGAAGAGGAGCCCCTGCTCGCCGCAACTAGAGAAAGCCCACACACAACAACAAAGACCCAATGCAGCCCAAAATAAATAAATAAATAAAATAAATTAACAAAAATAAACTACACAGAATCTAGAGGAAGGAAGAGCCTGGGTTCTGCCACCATCATTACCTCCTACTACTCATCCCCTTTCCCCCAAACTCTGAGCCCTTTCATGGAGGGCGTGGGCTTGGGGCTTCTGGATAAGGGGAGGAGGTAGGTATGGATGGAGGGAGTTTTCTTGGCACTTTTTGCCCATTTATTGTGGTTAGTACCTGGTAAGGTGCACAAAATTGTGGAAATGAGACAAGGAACTAACAGAAACAGAAATATTTTGAAGGGGAGAAATTGCTCATTTATTCAAAAATAATGGGAAAACCCCTTAGTAGAGCTTGTGATCTATTATTCCTTTGCAGTTTATGGTTTCCAGGTGGCCTTTTCATTTGGAGAAATTCTTCCTGGTTAAGAGATTTCTAGGCCAAAGGAAAGGGCTGAATTATCCCAATACTGCTGCCAGTTTATGGTTTGACTCCAGCTAAATTATTCAACCTATTTATGTGTCAGCTCAGAAACGGAGAGAGTGATGTCAGATACGTCACAATATGTTTTCCGTGGGATCTCCAGTAAAAGGGTTATGAGAAATAACAGTTATGCAGTGTGCATAACAAAACACTTCTGCTTTTTTCTCTAGGTCAAAAGAGCTGATGCAGGATCACAGTTTGACTCATGGCATAAAACCTTTGGGAATCTGGGTTTCTTGAGTTAAAAAAAAGCAACAGACACCTGTATTTGCATAGTACTCTATGCTGAATGGTTTACAAAGCATTTTTTTTTTTTGCGGTACACGGGCCTCTCACTGTTGTGGCCTCTCCCGTTGCAGAGCACAGGCTCCGGACGCGCAGGCTCAGCGGCCATGGCTCACGGGCCCAGCCGCTCCGTGAGCATGTGGGATCTTCCCGGACCGGGGCACGAACCCGTGTCCCCTGCATCGGCAGGCGGACTCTCAACCACTGCTCCACCAGGGAAGCCCTACAAAGCATTTTAAGATATCACAATTGATCCTTACCCCATCTGTGAAGTGGAATTAGTGTGCCCCCATTTTATACTTAAAGAAACTTGGGTCACACAATCAAGGTAATTCAGGCAAAGGTACTTTATTTTTTATTTTATTTTTTACTTTCCCTCAGCTATCTAGAAAATTATTTTTTTCACCTCAGTAATTTGTGATAATGGACCGTCACAAATGCCATCACCAGACAAACAAAACACAATCTTCTTTTCTGGGGACACTTCCCATCCCTGCACAGACCCCAAACCCAGAGTCAACAACACACAGCTGTAAAGCACCAGAAACTCCAAACAACCTACAACAGTAAGGGATCATCTTCATGTGTATTTTACAACAACGTCTGGGAGTAGTTTGGAATGGATTGGCTTCTCTAAAGAAAGTTGTTTGTGTTCATTTTGGGGGAGAGCCAGCTCAGATTCAACTCTACTTGGTTCTTTGTTCCTGTGAGGGTATGAAGGCTGAGAAAACAGGGGTTGTCTAGAGAATTCGCATGGGAAAACAATAACTTTAAAAGCTTTAGGTACATAACCAGTTAACAGTCCATCAACAGTAAGCTGATTGGCACGATCTCTTTTTTGAGGGGCTCTGGTGATGATGAACTGTAGGGTCCTGTTCCTGTAAGGGCAAAGGAAGCCCCCCTCCTCTAATGGTCTCTTCTCCCAGCCGGGCTGCACTGCAAGCCTGTCTAGAGGCAAGGCCTCCAGGTGTGGGGAAATAGGTTTTATTCAACCCGGTTTTGGGGTGAACGCGGATAGACCTGACAACGTAGTTACGGTAGACTTGGAAGGGGCCTGTTTTTCTAGCCTTGTCCCCAGATAAGTCTCTTCCCGGAGAAGCTGCAGGCACCTGGGGTCCTCCTGGCTCCAGGGCCTGCCGGCTCCAGGCCCGCCGCATTAACATCACCACGAGGAAGGCGCCCTGCTGCGAGCACTTATTTGCATCCAAGTGTTTGCACCGAGACAGGGGCTCACGTGCTCGAGGTCACACAGACTGGGTCTCTCCAGGGACAGAAGCGGGGAGGAAGCCCTGTCTCGGGGTGGGCAGGTGCCGGGGTACGCTGGTACACCCTCCACTTCCAGTTAGGTCCCCCAAGCCGCCTCCCCTCCCCAATCCCCTGCTGGCCCCAAGCGCTCCGGCCTCCCAGGGGGCCGGGAACTCGGCCTCGCTAGCCCAGCGCTGGGGGCGGGCACCTGCTCCCACCCCTCGGCGTCCCCTCCCCTCACTTCCCCCTCCCCTTCACTTCCCCCTCCCCTTGTTCCCTCCCTCCCCTCCCCCCCGCGGCTAGGCGCGGCGGCGGCGGCGGCGGCGGCGGCGGCGGCCGGGGCTGAGGCGGCGGCGGCGGCGGCAGTGGCGGCGGCAGCGGGCGGGGCTCGGCTCGGGCTCCGCGGGCGGGCGGGCGGACATGGCGGCCAACATGTACCGGGTCGGAGGTAGGAAGGCTCGGCCCGACCCGGCCCGTCTGGGAGCGGGCTCCGGGAGTGGGGGGTAGGGGCGAGTTCACCCTAACCGCTGGGAGCCACGGGCGCCCGGGCTGAGGGCGCATGGGGCTGGGGGCCTGCGGAGGGGGCCGGGGCTGCCCCCCTCCCCTCTCCCCTCCCCCACCGTGGCCCACAAGGGGCCGGGGCCCATCCACACCCCCGCATCCCAACCAGGGTTTGAGGCCAGGCCTGTACTTGGGGGTATGAATTATCAGACGCCACCCCACCTCAACCCGTGAAACCCCCATGGGGGTCAGGGGCCGTCGAGCCCCCTAAGAGGGTGGTCTTTCCTCGCGTGGCTTCTAGGCGTTGGGGGTTTGGAGAGAGTGGAGGGACATCTCTACTGCTCCCCTTCATTGGGGGTGTGGGTGGGGGCGATGGGGGCCCAGCCAGGGGCACAGCTGGATAGGCCTGTTTGCAGGGACAGGGCCCTGCACCTCTCCTTCGTCCCTCTCCCTTACGTTTCTTGTCCAGCCCCCCCAGGAGTGGGGCTTAGAGGGGCCGGGGCACCGCAGCCTGGGGTGGGGAGTGGAGCTCTGCCTGGACGTTTGCTCTGCTGTCTGCCTCCTTCCCAGCCATCTGCAGAAGAGAGAAATAAGGTCAAACAAACTTTCTCCCTACTCAAGACGCCCTCCTCCCTCTTTCCTGGTAAAATAATAATTCAGATAAGTGACGTGTTTGTGTGTAAGACTGGCTCTTCTCTGCTCATTAGCCGAGCTCCTTGATGGATGGTGGTGGGAACGGCCTGGCTAAATGAGGCCACTTTGCAGAAGGGAGACGGGAAAGAGCCACTAAGGTAGACAATAACACTGCAGCCCAGCCTCTCAAATAAACACACAGTGGGAAGTTTCCAGTGAGCCTATTAGATGAGAGGAAAAACCACACTTGAAAATTTATATCCTTTTTTGTTGAAAGGCTGCAGCAATTGCTTTATAACGAGACCCTAAATGGATCTGGATTAAATATGGTAAATATGGTATTAAAACGCCTGGTATCACCTCCACAGAGCTCTGCCTCTCAAAAAGTGACCCCTCTCCTTTGTCGCCCCCTCGTCTTCCTAGATGGAGCTGTGAAAAGGTTTGTCAATGTGCTTCTGCTCTGCTCACCTGATTTTTTTTTAAGTTGGTGATTGAAATGTACTTTGGGCTGCTAAGCCTTTCAAGATGCTCTGAATTTGTCTTAGGTCAATAGTTTTATGTGAGAAGCCTACTCCAGGGCAAATTGGATTGGAGTGAAAAGATGTGGAAGCAGTTATCATATGAAAGACACATGTTTAGTCAGCTCTGACTACTCAGTGATAAGAGGTGTCTTTTTGTTTATTATTAAAGAAATGACACATGTGGGACAGAAGTCTAGGAGAACTTGAACAAAACATTAATTGAAATGAAAATGCCAGGAAAATAAGGGTCTGTGAATGGTAAGCACATAAGAAAGAGAATATATTGAGGCTGCGTTACTCAGTTTGCTTTTACCAGGAAATGAATCACGGGCGTGCTTCATTTTGAATGTGAATTACCTAATATAAAAAGTCATAAATTGACAAATGTGAACCTTTGTTGAAAAGATTAAGCTCTTTACTTCCTTTAATTACAGATTATGTCTACTTTGAGAATTCCTCTAGTAATCCGTACCTCATCAGAAGGATAGAAGAACTCAACAAGGTATACGCTGAGTGTTCTTGATTCTAATATTAAGAAATATTTGTTGCCCATTGAAGGGTAATTGGGTAAAGGGCGTAAGAGGTGATTTTACTTTAAGTTCCAGACTCTTTGAAAGTAGAGATTTCAGCTTAGAGAATTATGCAGGATTCTGAATATTCTTTTGCTTTTTACAATTACCTGATATTACATGTTCATATTGAATATGTAACATCTATAACATTTCTTCAAATTGCTTGGAGCCTCTCAGAGCAGTCACTCCTGTAACTCAGTCCCTTTTTATATTTGAAGTCATAATTTGTGTTTCTCTCTTTTTAGTGAATTAATTTTTTCCTCTTTCAGCTTGAGAAGGAGGAAGTTAGGGAATATGATATTTAAGGGAATTTGTAAAATTCTAGACTAGGCTAACTAATAAGAATACAGTTTTGGTATAATTATAAAGTGACTTTTTGTACCTTAGGCACAAGTAAATAAAACTTTTACATCAAGGTTTGTCCCAAATCGCAGGTGTCCAGGACATCAGAAGCATTATGACTGTTGGCAGTAGCTGAGCTTTTACAGTGGAGGCACTCAAACAATCATAAATGACATGGACCATAGATTTCTAATGATTGAGGGTTTGTGTAGCTGGTGAGAATTCACATTGTTAAAATGTTTGGGGGCTGTCTAGCTAATACCTTTCCCCCAAAATACCATCTGGAGACTGGTCCCGTTCTGAGCCCCAGGAAACCAGATTTGGCCAAGGGCATTCCTGGCTTATGAGCGTTGAGGTCTTGGTTCACTTTTGGGGATACCCTGGGGACCTTGCATTTAAAAAATTTCCATAGTATTTGAGACCACCACCAAGTGAAGAAAATGGCCTCAGGATTAGGTCAGTCTGTGGGTGGGAACTGTTGAGATGTCTTCCTGATGTGCTTCTCTTTTATATTATTGATGTAAGGTATAAGAATTTAGGCAATTCCAGGGAATTCCCTGGTGGTCCAGTGGTTAGGACTCGGTGCTTTCACTGCTGGGGCCCAGGTTCCATCCCTAGTTGGGGAAGTAAGATCCTGCAAGCCACGCATGGCCAAAATAAATAAATAAATAAAGTAGGTAAGTAAGTAAATACATACATACATACATACCTACATACATACATACATACCTAACTAACTAACTAACTAACTAACTAACTTAAAAAAAAAGAATTTAGGCAATTCCACACTGTTCACTGCATAAGCTTATTTGGAAAGTTAACTAGGATTCAAGGAGAAATATTGCCCTATGAGACCTGTCTTCTCTGGCTGCTCCCTGCTTTGTTCATTCAGCTCTAAGTGCAGTAAGCTCTTTCTTGCCTGTTTCTCTCTCTCTTCTTTTTTTTGTCTGCGCCACCTGTCTTGCAGAATCTTAGTTCCCTGACGAGGGATTGAACCCAGGGCCATGACAGTGAAGCACCAAGTCCTAACCACTAGACCCTCTTGGCTATTTCTCATATGCACCCACCTTAGGACTGTCTGGTTGTTTCCAGCCCCCCCATACCTTGCTTTTTTCCCCCACATCATTTATCACCTTCAAATATACTTAATTAATGTGTTTACAGGCATACCTCAGATATTGTGGGTTCAGTTCATATCACTGCAATGAAGCAGATATTGCAGTAAAACGAGTCACATGAATTTTTTAGTTTCCCAGTGCATATAAAAGTAGTGTTTATACCATACTGTAGTCTATTAAGTGTACATTATGTCTAAAAAAGATGTACATGCCTAATTGAAAAATACTTCATTGCTAAAAATTGCTAGCTATCATCTGAGCCTTCAGTGAGCCTTCATAAAATAATATTAAAGATCACTGATCATAGGTTGCCATAACAAATATCATAATAATGAAAAAGTTTGAAATACTGCAAGATTTACCAAAATGTGACAGACACGAAGTAAGCAAATGCTATTGGAAAAATGGCATAGACTTGCTCCACCGAGTGTTGCCATAAACCATTGATTTGTAAAAAACACAATATCTGAGAAGTGCAGTGAACCGAAGTGCAATAAAATGAGTTGTGCCTATATTTTCATTGCCTGTTTTCCCAAACTAGAATGTAAGCTCTATGTGTGTAGTGATCTTTTCTGTTCACTAATGCATCCCAAGTGCCTTAGAGTAGTGGCTGGCACATAGTTAAGTAAACATTTTTTGAATTAATTAATTTCTCAGATGTCTGATGTTAATACTGGTACATGGCTTTACTGTTTACAAAGTACTTTGATTCATTCATTTTACAAATATTTCTGAGGACCTGCTGCTTTTAGATATGCACTTTTAGGAATTGAAAGATGAACAAGATAGGTCTAGTAGTGGAGATGGACATGAGCTAAATAATTCCACAAGCAGAAGGAAAATTGCATCTGTGCTAAATTTACAAACATCAGAGCACGGTGCTCTGGAAGCATATAATCTGGGGATTCACGTTTGTCACCTCTCTTGAGCCTCACAGTACCTTCAACCTTTAAGGTAGATGCATCATGGATTGTTGTTGTGAAGCACACTGTGGTTAAGTAACTTAAATGCCTGGGTTACACATCTAGCTGGAACCTGGATCATTTCACACTTCTTTATCATTATATTGCTCTTCACTCCCCTCCCCCACATTCTCACCTTCTCCCTGCCCCTCTGCTTTCTCAAAGAGTTGTTAACATACTAGCAGTCCTTAGGGGACTGAGGGTGACTGAACTGTGAGAGATCAGTCTCTGTAATTTCAGAGAGTGGCAGTTTGGATGGAGTATTGATAAAAAGGAACTGCAATAGGCTAATTAATTACTAAATATTTACATAGGACCTTTATTTCTGAAGGGATATGAGAGATCTCATTTTAAGTAATTAATTAAACAAATATTTCTTGAGCACGTGTTATGTAGCAGGCACTATGCTAGGCTCAGGTACAACAGTGACCAATATGCACATGGTCTCTGCCCACACAGGGTCTCTGTTCTCATGAGGGAGACACGTGAAAAGATGAGTTAACCGGTGTAAAGAAAATAGCGATAAATGGTGTTAACTTCTAGAAAGGAAATAAGCAAGAGCCTTGACAAAGAGAATAACAGAGGTTGCTTCCTTTGGATAGGGAGTGAAGGACTTTAAGGACATTGAAGTTGAGGCCTAAAGGATGAGAAGGAGGTAGCCTTGGGAAGAGGGGCCACAGGAGTTCCAGAAAGGCCTTGAGTGGATCAGAGGTCAAGTTGGCTAAGTGGGGAAATTTAACATGGTTAGAAAATCCAAATAATGAATTTAAGAACACTTGATATATTATTATTTTTTAAAATTAATTAATTGATTTTTGGCTGCATTGGGTCTCTGCTGCTGCACGCAGGCTTACTCTAGTGGCGAACGAGGGGCTACCCTTTGCTGCGGTGCGGGGCTTCTCATTGTGGTGGCCTCTCCTGTTGTGGAGCACGGGCTCTAGGCACGTGGCCTTCAGTAGTTGGGGCACACGGGCTCAGTAGTTGCAGCTCGCCGGCTCCAGAGCGCAGGCTCAGTAGTTGTGGCGTGTGGGCTTAGCTGCTCCGCAGCATGTGGGATCTTCCTGGTCTAGGGCTCAAACCCGTGTCCCCTGCACTGGCAGACGGAGTCCCAACCACTGCGCCACCAGGGAATTCCCAACACTTGATATATTCTAATTGATAAGCTAAGAGAAGGGATATTAACCTATTTTATTAACTTTCTTCTAAATACGTAGGATGTGTTTTGGGATTCCCTAGTGGTCCAGTGGTTAGGACTGGGTGCTTTCACTGCTGGGGCCCAGGGGCAATCCCTGGTCAGGGAACTTAAGATCCTGCAAGCCTCATAGCGAGGCCAAAAAAGAAAAAAAGAAATAGGATGTGTTTTTTTTTTTGATGTGTTTTTTTTAACAAAATTCCTAGAATAAGCTATCAATCATTATTTTTATAGAAAATTCACTTTTATAGGATGAAGGTCCCTGATTTTTTTTTTAAATCCTATTTGAAATGTTACTTGCAGAAAGCAGAACTACAGTATTTTTTCTTTTTTTTTAAATTAAAGAAATAGATGTAAAAATATTTATTTATTTATTTATTTGGCTCTGTCGGGTCTTAGTTGTGGCATGTGGGATCTTTGTTGTGGCATGTGGGATCTTTTAGTGCAGCGAGTGGGTTCTGGTGTGCATGGGTTCAGTAGTTGCAGCGAGCGGGCTCTCTAGTTGTGCCGCACAGGCTCAGTAGTGCGGCACGCAGGCTCTAGAGTGTGCAGGGTTAGTTGCCCTGTGGCATGTGGGATCTTAGTTCCCTGACCGGGGATCGAACCCACATCCCCTGCATTGGAAGGCAGATTCTTAACCACTGGACCACTGGGGAAATCCTGAATTAGATTTTTGTCTCAGTTTTTTTTCCCCAGAACTTTTAGGTGCAAAACTGAATATGTTGGTTGATCAACACGGTTCGAAATTGTTGTATCTTTTTTTTTTTTTTTTTTTGGAGGGACTGGTTCTTTATTTCAAAAAGACATTTATCAATTTCAGTATCAAAACAGTTATACTATTGTTTTTTCTTTCCCCAGTTGGCCCCAAAAGAGACCACACCAAAGGGGAGTACATTTTAAGCCAATTAAGCTGTAGGATGCACACCTAACTGACCTCACTGAACCCTCACCAAAAAGGGGAGATTGGGTAGGGAAAGAAACTTTAAAAGATCAGCACAGGGCTTCCCTGGTGGCGCAGTGGTTGAGAGTCCGCTTGCCGATGCAGAAGACACGGGTTCGTGCCCCGGTCCGGGAAGATCCCACATGCCGCGGAGCGGCTGGGCCCGTGAGCCATGGCCGCTGAGCCTGCGTGTCCAGAGCCTGTGCTCTGCAACGGGAGAGGCCACGACAGAAAAAAAAAAAAAAAAAAAGATCAGCACACTGCCAGCCCAGACTGTAGAGGGCTCTCACAGCCAGATGGGGTGACCAGTGTGCCCCAACCCCAAAGAAGCAAAGTTTCAAAATAATATAAAATTTAAAAACAATTTTGTACATAAGCTATTCAAGATTTCTCCAGCACTAACTGCTACAACACACAATGAGATGGCAGTTTTAGAGACAGCAGCTTCAGACCCAGAAAAGGGTGATGAGCTGAGTTTCATGTGGCTAAATCAGTGGTAGAACATAATTTTCTTTCCTTTCTTTCAAGGAGATGGGAGAGCAAATAAGTGGTCATCTCAAAATAAGGGGCACATGATCCATTCTGTGAGTGATTGGGAATGGGGTAGAGCTGGGACAAGGATTTGGTCTCAGAGGTCTCACCATCTTAATCTCATCTGGTCACTTCTGATGGAAAAAAAAAGTTGCCCAAAGATACTGTAAAGCTGAAGACCTGAACAGCGCTTTTTTTTTTTTTTTTTTTTGCTAACTCCTTCTGGAATCACCTTTCTGGTTTGGCAGGTACTTTTTACAGAGCAATAAGGCTTCCCAAAATGGAGTCCTTCTCTGGGCTGTTTGGCTCTCAGGAAGGCAGGCCCATACCTTTTCCCCTCCTCTACGGAGAGGGCAATATGCATTAAGCTGAAAAGTTACCTTCCAAAAGTGAGAAAGGGATTAGACTGCTGCTTCAGAACTATGGAATTATCTGGAATGATTTACAAATGGCTGCTACATCAACAGCAACAAAAAAGGTAATTACAAAATGTGTACATCACAGCATGCTTTTAAAGACACTTAACATTGTGCTCACATTCCCTTAAACGTTGTTCCCAAAGATGCTCAGCCTCTAGCCCAAATGGAATCTCTGGGGAGAGGCAGAGACAGTTTGGTGAAAAGGACACAGGGGTGGGGGTGGGAGACGTGGCGAAAGGAGAAAGCAGCCTTCCAGTTAAAGATCAGTTTAAAGGTCAGCTTCGGGCAGGCTGGCCTCAGCGGAGTCAGGGTCAGAGGGAGGGGCAGCGCAGGGCGGGACTGGGGCGCTCTGCATCTCATCCAGGTCAAGCAGAGTCTGGTCCAGCATCCTTTGTGTACAGAGGTGCTCCTCTTTGGTGCATTTCAGTTTATCTTCCAAATCATCAGTTGTCTTTTCCAGCTTGGCTACTGATCTTGGCACGGGTCTCTGCCTCCTTGAGTTTATCAGTAAGAATCTTTCTCTCTTCCTCATATCTGTCTTTTTGAGAGTACTTTTCTTCAGCAGCACTCAAGACACTTCAGCTTCTGGTCCATCAGTCTGACCTGCTCATCCGTCTCTCGGCAACGGGACTCTGCCAGCTCAGCTCATTCCTCTGGGCCTTCCAAGTCTCCCTCAGTAATCACCAACCTAAGAGCCACCTCTTCGTACTTCCTACCTGCCTCTTCTGCAGTGAGCTTAGCTTCTTTGAGTTGGATTTCCTGGAGCTCCATTTTTTCTTCCTCTTTTAAGGATTGGTTTTCAGTAACCTTCAGACCTCTCTCGCTGTCATCAGCAGCTTTCTCAGCTTCCTCTAGCTTTTGCAGGGCAGTGGCCAGGTGCTCTTGGGCACTGTCCAGCTCCTTTTCAACCAGCTGGATCCTGCGGTTCAAGGAGGCCTCCTCAGCCTGAGCCTGTTCCCGGTCCGCCTTTCTCCCTCCACTTCTGCGGGAGGTGCTTGGCCCTCTCCTCCACGTCACTGGCCTGCAGCTGCGGAACCTGGGTCTCAGCGCTTCACCGCCTCCGTGGTGGTGACCCCGGCCGTGGTGTCCACCCGGCCCCTGCTCGCCTTCGGGTTCCTGCCTCCTCTGCCCGGAGCTGCAGCGGCTTCTCACCGACATTGTTTATCTTACATACCCTCTTTTCCTCTCCTCTAAACTGTACTCAGATACAGTGATGATGATCTTTTGGAGGAAGAATATAAAGTTAAAATAGAAAACAACTTCACAGTAAATTTTATTTAGTCACTATCTAGCTTGGGTGTTGCTCTTCTAAAGATTTAGTCTGCACACATGTTGGAAGAAGGCTTTGTGTGCATAATAATGAGGATACAGTCTCAGGAAGTTTTGGAAGTTATGCTTATGGATAAATTTAATGTTATTTGCTGTTGATTGGTTTTTTTGTGTGTTGTATAATTTATATGTTTCTTCATATTCTGTATGTTTTATTAGCCATCCAATTTGCTCTGAGATTCATTTTAATGTTTAGGGTCTTTTTTTGGTGGGGAGAAGGGAGCCACTAACTTCTTTGAGCATCTAATCTTGTCCCCCACCCCAATCTATATTTGCACATACAAGATTTTGCATATAATTTCAGGAGATCCCTTCAAAGCCCTTTTACAGAACCCAACTTAAGACCCCTCCTGACGTTTGGGATCTGTTGGGAAGAAGGACAGAAATTGGGAAAAGGAAGTTCTTTTCCATCTGTTCTTGAGTTCGAGCAGACCACAGACTTTCCAAAATGGAAAGCGTTTGGTTTTTTGTTTTTTAATAATGGACTTTCTAAGTCTGGGATAGAAATGGACGTGAGTATGAGGTTGACTAAAAGCCCCTTATTGCTGAAGGATGTTTTACTAAACATGTTTGACAGAATAGAGATTTAAGAGGCTGCAACCTAAATGGAGAAAAGAACACAGGAGAGAAATCACTGTTCATTGTAGGTTCCTCTTTATACCTGTCTCCACTTTTCCCACCTGTGGGTTTTGTTCGGGTCCTTCTTTTTTCTTAAGACTACTCAATGCTCCAGGCTTCACCTGCTGGACTCCTTTCCTTCTTTCCTAGCTAGCGAGGGACCTTCTGCCCGCTTTCCTCCTCCTTGAAGCTTTTTCTGTTCTTCCCTCAACAGGTGGCACTTCCTGCCTCCATGAGTGAGAAGTGAAGTCTGGAGGGGAAAAGAAAGGAGTAAAGGACAGTAGTGCTGGGAATTTGTCAGGAATGTTTTACTCTTATGCTTCAGTTGTGGGGAACCGGTGAAGGTTTCTGGGTGAGGGACATGATTACAGCTGGGCTTTGGAAGGTTGGAGACGAGATGACACGTGGACAGGCATCTTTGCTGGAGCAGAGGCTTGGTGAGGGCAGACACCATGCATCCATGGTGCTTAGCTTGTGCAGGGGCACATAGGAAGCGCACACAAGAAAATTTGGTGACCTTATATATACAAAATATTTAACTTAGGTCTTCAGAGCTATACTTCTTAAATTATTTGTGTTGGAGGATCTTTAAGAATTTTCAGTATCTTAGACTGCTTTTGTAAAATTTAAAAATGAGAGTAGAAAAATGAGATTTAAAGTAGGCTTATAAAAATGCAAGTCCCATTTTTCATTATTAGATTCAATAGATATAAAATTAACTCTCAAATACTATAATTCATTTAATTTCTGTACTCATTTCATTACATAGTAACAGCTGTGGACTGGGCCTTGGACCACAATTTTAGTAGCTCAACTTTAGAGGAATGTTGGAAGGGAGGGTGTGTGTGTGTACAGTAGAGAAGAAGAGTAACACTGTAAACTGCCTAATAGCCAAGTGTGTACGTGGTTCAGAAGAGAATATTTATTTTGAACTATGCCCCTCCACCCCAAGCAGGTTTAAATAAGAATTTAATTAGCTTTACAGAGTATCCCTATTGGAGGAACTCAACAGTAAGGTAGGAAAAATACACGTATGCCTTAAAACTCTTGCTTTGGTTTTTTTTTTTCCTGGTATGCGGGCCTCTCACTGTTGTGGCCTCTCCCGTTGCGGAGCACAGGCTCTGGATGCGCAGGCTCAGCGGCCATGGCTCACGGGCCCAGCCGCTCCACGGCATGTGGGATCTTCCCGGACCGGGACACGAACCCGTGTCCCCTGCATCGGCAGGTGGACTCTCAACCACTGCGCCACCAGGGAAGCCCTTGCTTTGGGTTTTTAACACGCATTTTTTAAAAATGTTTATTTATTTATTTTCTTATTAGTTGTCCATTAACATGCTTTTGTCTCAAGAAGACAAAAATGATAAAGCACTGATAATTGAAGTCATTGATAGATTTTATTTACATAGGAATATTGGAATATTCATTTAGCAGATTGCTGGGTCATTACTCCTAGAGGATGTATTTGATCACAATATTGTGAAATATAGAAGCACTTTGGTTAGGATGTAATATGATTTCAGTTTTAAGGGGCAATATTCCTACAAGACTATTTCTCACTTTGAAATACTGCCGCTGAACTTCATAAAACTGACAAATTTACTGCAGCACATATACTTATTTCTTTTTGTCTGAGTGTATCTGTAAGCCCAGAGAAATTCTGAAAATTTGTTCTCACATTTGTTTGAAATTGGAAATCACAATAGCATTTTATTGTAATCTGTGTGTTTTTACAATGAACTTTGTAGTGAACAGTTGACCTTGAAAGCTCTCAGAATTCATAAAGAATAGGAGGGTAGGAGCCTGGGTCCCAGCTGCAGTAAATTACAGCCTAACTGAATATTGATTGTATTCTAGACTGTAGTCAAAAAGAAATAAGAGCTTCAGTATTCATAACTCAAGGTTTTTAATACTTTCATATGTGAAGGTAAAGTAAGTACTACTAAGAATGTTGACCGTTATGGATGCATGGACTCCCTTGGGCTGAGAATGCTTTTCCAAGTTATCTGGTCCACCTCACATGTTGACTGCCCTGCACCTGCAGAGCTTCACCATCAGTCGAACATGAGGGTGTTTAGGATGGGGCTGGGTGATTTTGCACTTAGCCTGTGCCTCAGGAAGAGGGTTTGGAGGACTATGTTTAACTGTCTTTTAAGTTACGTTGTGGCTTTTTAAATTTTGGGGATTAGTTTCTTAATCAGAGTTAACTATGGCTTTAGTCATTAAAGCTCTCTGATCACTTTAGTTTAATTTTTAATTGATGCCAATGAGTTATTTTATGTTTGACATTTGTTTCACTTGGAACTTTTACAAATGTTACTCGTCCTTATTTGAATTTTTAAGCTCTCTGATTATCCTGCAGTTGTGGTTGGCACAATAAATGACAGTGACTTTACAATTATGCTGTCTCTAGTTTTGTTTTATAAACTACTTGAATCTAATATTCAGTATAGATGACTTTTATTTTTCTTATTTCTTAGACTGCAACTGGCAACGTGGAAGCAAAAGTAGTGTGCTTTTATAGACGACGAGATATTTCCAACACGCTTATAATGCTTGCAGACAAGCATGCTAGTAAGTTAATTGTCTTTTTCTTGGAAAATTAAAATGTGTTTTGAGTCTTTTGTTTTCCATGATATGAGGAAAAGTACTTTATGTTACCTGTAGCTTTTTGGTTTCCCATTTGTCTTCCTCTTAGTTTAGATGGGAGTAGGTTTTTGGGTGGTTCTTGGTTTTAGTATATATTTTTTAGGATGCAACATATGTTTATTAGTTAGTCAAAATGTTGAAATAGAAGTCTTTGCACATAGGCTTTAGTGGACAATTGGAGCAGTGTTTTGCCATCTCCAATTTTCCCTGGCGGTTTGAAGGTTTGAATATGAGGAAATTTATACTTCACTGGTATTTTGGAGGACTTCTTTTTCCCTCCTCTCTAAAACAACTGGGTTGTATTTACAGTTTTTAAAATTCTGAGTATTTATTATATATTTATAGTATTAGGTATGTGTGGAAAAAAAGTTTGCTAAAGAAAGAAGTGCAATGTGATAGATATGGAAAAAAATTCCTGCAGATAGCAACTCTGAGCATTTCTTTGTAGTTTAATCTTCATTGTGTGCTTCTCCCCCCCACCACAGTCAACAGCTTTGACATATTTTAGCCCCTTTGATTTTTTTTTTAACAATCAATAAAAAAGTGATCTAAATTTTAAGAAAGAAGTATAAGTACTTTATTTTGAAAGCCATTTTTGCCTACAAAATATGTAATGAGACTAGGACCATATGTAAATGTATTTTTCAGTTTAATACCATAGTGTCTGAAACTCTGGTCTTGGGGTTCCTGAAGCTTTTGAAATGTTTTGGTAATGGGGGAATGGAAGCTGTTGGCGCACAGGTTTGTTCTGTGTCTGCCTGAGAATGATTTCCCCACTGGTTTTCTGTCTCATAAGTTAAATTCCTACTATATTTTCTGCTGTAGTGCATAGAGTTTTTCAGTTTCTTTCCATTTTTGTAGAGAAAGTGTTAATTATGATATGGGTTATTCTGTAGTATTTACAAATTATATATTCACAGATTCAGGGTAATCATATTTGTTCCTCATGTATGAGACCAAAGTATTGCGTTTTAAAGTGTCATACTAATCAGTTATTTTAGCTATACCTGAAATCTAGAAATTCAGTGTGTTATTAAAGTATCTATGCAAAATTATTTGGATTTTATTCACCATTTACAACATAAACTTAAAGATAAAATGTCTCATTTATATTCATGTACTTTTGGATTTAATTTAGCTTCTAACGTAGCTTCTAAAGTTGTTGTTGCAAAGGTAGTGAGGTGTAAAGATGGTTGGGCGTCTGTTGACTGTTCATGGAGGGTCTCAGCATGGCTGCCTTTTTTGCTGCTGTCTGTTTTAGGCTTGTAAATGTAGAAAATCAGGCTTTTTAGAATAGATGAGGCTCTTAGTATTGACTCAGAGAAATGAAATTTTAAGAAACTTAAGAACCAATGAAATTATATAATGGCAGTCATGCAGTTTAAAGAAAGACCTGGGTTCAGATTCTGGTTGGTGACTTGCTGCTTGCCTTAGGAAAATGTCTTAACTTCTCACTCATCTGCATTTTCCTCATTTGTAAAATGAGGTTGAAAAAAATCACCTCTTTTTTAAAGTAAATATTTATTTATTATTTATTCATTTATTCATTCTGGCTGCGCTGGGTCTTAGTTGTGGCACGTGGGATCTTCGTTGCGGCATGAGGTATCTTTTTTAGTTGCGACATGCGGACTTAGTTGCAGCATGTGGGCTTCTTAGTTGCAGCATGCATGCAGGATCTAGTTTCCCGACCAGGGATCGAACCCGGGCTCCCTGCATTGGGAGCGTGGAGTCTTACCCCCTGGACCACCAGGGAAGTCCCCATTTTGAATCATATGTATTTTACCACAGTTAAAAAAAATTAAGGGAGGGAATTCCCTGGTGTTCCAGTGGTTAGGACTCTGTGCATTCACTACCAAGGGCACAGGTTCGATCCCTGGTCAGGGAACTAAGAACCCACAGGCCACGAAGTGTGGCCAAAAATTAAAAAAAAAAAAATCTAAAATTGTATACTTTAAGGAAAAAAATTAAAAACAAAATTAAGGGAAAAATTATGCCAGCATTGATGTGAAGCTTAAATGACCTAAGGAATGGCTTATAATGGGTGCTTAACAAATGTCAGTTGTTTTTTCTCTCTCTGTGATTTGTAGATCATCTCTTTGGGTGGATTACTTCTATCTACATTTACCTGTTTTCTTCCATTATTTATTGATTTTACTCTCAACGGTAACTATATGTCCATGTACGGTAGAGTTAGAGGTATCAACTGTATTTCTGTTTTTGTATTGACTAAAACTTCACATGGGGCAAATAAAATTGCCTGAATGGTTCATGCTTTATAAAGAGGTTTTAAGAGGAGATTAATGGAGAGGGTGTCATATATCAGAAACATTTCAAACTAGAGTCCTGGATGTGGGTGCCTCTTTTTTTTTTTTAAATAAATTTATTTTATCTTTTTATTTTTGGCTGCATTGGGTCTTCATTGCTGTGTGCGGGCTTTCTCTAGTTGCGGCGAGCGGGGGCTATCTTCGTGGCGGTGCGTGGGCTTCTCATTGAGGTGGCTTCTCTTGTTGCGAAGCATGGGCTCTATGTGTTTGGGCTTCAATAGTTGTGGCACACAGCCTCAGTAGTTGTGGCTCACGGGCTCAGTATTTGTGTCTCGGGCTCTAGAGGGCAGGCTCAGTAGTTGTGGCGCACGGGCTTAGTTGCTCCGCGGCATGTGGGATATTTCGGACTAGGTCTCAAACCCATGTCCCCTGCATTGGCAGGCGGATTCTCAACCACTCTGCCACCAGGGATGTCCCTCGTTGTGGACTTCTTTAAAACTTTTTATTGCAGAAAATTTCAAACATAGAAAAGTACAGAGAATAGTATAATACATCTGATGTTTCCATTATCCTACTTTAACAGTTATTACTACATGACCAATTATTTCATCTAGACCCCTACTTGTCCCATTATTTTGAAGCTCATCAGAGAAATCTTACTTTTTCGTTTGTAAATATTTCAGAATGTATCTCTGAAAGATATGGCCTCATTCAAACTTACAGGAAATGCCAAGAATATACAAGGAACTCCAGTATGCCCTTTACCCAGATTCAGCAATTAACATTTTGTCATTTTTTATATATATAATATATATTCTTTATTATATATATTTTTTTCCTGAACCATTGGAGAGTAACTTGGAGACTTTAGAGTGTTTTTCCTAAATGTACGAAAATTCTTTTACATAACCACACTGTAGTAAACATCTCAGGAACCCTAATATTTACACAAAGCTATTGTCTCATTCGCAATCCTAATTCAAATTTCATGTCTCAACAGTGTTCTGCGTAGCTATGTATTTTTTCCTTAGTCTAGGATAAAATCCAGAATCACACGTTGTATTTTTAATTAATTAATTAATTTTTGGCTGTGTTGGGTCTTCATTGCTGCACATGGGCTTGCTCTACTTGCAGCCAGCAGAGGCTCCTCTTTGTTGCAGTGCGCGGGCTTCTCGTTGCGGTGGCTTCTTTTGTCACGGAGCACGGGCTCTAGGCACGCAGGTTTTAGTAGTTGCAGCACACGGGCTCAGTAGTTGTGGCTCGCGAGCTCTAGAGCGCAGGCTCAGTAGTTGTGGTGCATGGGCTTAGCTGCTCCATGGCATGTGGGATCTTCCCGGTCCAGGGCTCGAACCCGTGTCCCCTGTATTGGCAAGTGGATTCTTAACCACTGTGTCACCAGGAAAGTCCCCACACATTGTATTTTATTGTCATGTATCCTTCATGTGGAACCAGCTCAGTCTTTGTGTTTGTTTGTTTGTTTTTTGGCCGTACCATGCAGCATGCGGGATTAGTTCCCCGACCAGGGATCAAACCCTTGCCCCCTGCAGTGGAAGAGCAGAGTCTTAACCACTGGACTGCCAGGAAAGTCCCTTTGTGTTTTTGTTTTTTTTTTTGTGGTACGCGGGCCTCTCACTGTTGTGGCCTCTCCCGTTGCGGATCACAGGCTCCAGACACGCAGGCTCAGCGGCCATGGCTCACGGGCCCAGCCGCTCCGCGGCATGTGGGATCTTCCCAGACCGGGGCACGAACCTGTGTCCCCTGCATCGGCAGGCGGACTCTCAACCACTGCGCCACCAGGGAAGCCCCATTCCTTGTTTTTTAATAGCTCTTTATTGGAGTATAATTGCTTCACAATACTGTGTTAGTTTATGTTGCACAGCAAAGCAAATCAGCCATATGCATACACATGTCCCCATTTCCCCTCTCTCTTGCGTCTCCCTCCCACCCTCCCTATCCCAGGCCTCTAGGTGGACAAAAAGCACCGAGCTGATCTCCCTGTGCTATGCGGCTGCTTCCCACTAGCTATCTATTTTACGTCTGGTAGTGTATATATGTCCATGCCACTCCCTCACTTTGTCCCAGTTTATCCTTCCCCTTCCCCGTGTCCTCAAGTCCATTCTCTACATCTGTGTCTTTATTTCTGTCCTGCCCCTAGGTTCTTCAGAACCACTTTTTTTAGATTCCATATATATGTGTTAGGATATGGTATTTGTTTTTCTCTTTCTGACTTACTTCACTCTGTATGACAGACTGTAGGTCCATCCACCTCAATACAAATAACTCAATTTTGTTTCTTTTTATGGCTGAGTAATATTCCATTGTATGTATGTGCCACATCTTCTTTATCCATTCATCTGTTGATGGACGTTTAGGTTGGTTCCATGTCCTGGCTAATTGTAAATACTGCTGCAGTGAACATTGTGGTACATGACTCTTTTTGAATTATGGTTTTCTTAGGGTATATGCCCAGTAGTGGGATAGCTGGATCATATGGTAGTTCTATTTTTAGTTTTTTAAGGAACCTCCATACTGTTTTCCATAGTGGTTGTATCAGTTTACATTCCCACCAACAGTGCAAGAGGGTTCCCTTTTCACCACACCCTTTCTAGCATTTATTGTTTCTAGCTTTTTTGATAATGGCCATTTTGATCGGCGTGAGGTGATACCTCATTGTAGTTTTGATTTGCATTTCTCTAATAATTAGTGATGTTGAACATCTTTTACACAAGACCCATATATATGCCATCTACAAAAGATCCACTTCAGACATAGGGACACATACAGACTGAAAGTGAAGGGATGCAGAAAGATATTCCATGCAAATGGAAATCAAAAGAAAGCTGGAGTAGCAATACTTGTATCAGATAAAATAGACTTTAAAATAAAGAGTGTTACAAGAGATAAGGAGGGACACTACATAATGATCAAAGGATCAATCCAAGAAGATATAACAATTATAAATGTTAATGCACCCAACATAGGAGCACCTCAGTACATAAGGCAGATGCTAACTAACAGCCATGAAAGGAGAAGTGGACAGTAACACAATAATAGTGGGGGACTTTAACACCCCACTTACACCAATGGACAGATCATTCAAACAGAAAATAAATAAGGAAACACAAGCTGTAAATGACACAATAGACCAGATAGATCTAATTGATATTTATAGAACATTGCACCCCAAAGTGGCAGAATACACTTTCTTCTCAAGTTTACGTGGAACATTCTCCAGGATAGATCACATGTTTGGTCACAAATCAAGCCTCAGGAAATTTAAGAAAATTGAAATTAAATCAAGCATGTTTTCTGACCACAATGCTGTGATATTGGAAATCAATTACAGGAAGAAAACTGTAAAAAACACAAATACATGGAGGCTAAACAGTGCGTTACTTAATAACCAAGAGATCACTTCATTCCTTTTTATAGCTAAATACCACATTGGGTGGATGTAGTACATTTGTTTATCCATTCATCAATTGATGGACATTTGGATTGTTTCCACTTTCTGGTTATTATGAATAATGGTGTTATGAACATTCCTGTACAAGTTTTTGTGTGGACATCCTTCAGTCTTTTAATCCATAGATACATATTATTTCATATTCTCTCTCTCAGTATTTTGTTGAAGATAGCAGGTGGTTAATCCTGTTGAGTTTCTTTTGGCTTGGAGTTTGTTCATTGCATCTCTCTTGTGTCCTTTACCATGCTTCTCTATAGATGGATAGTTAGATACAGATTCCAGAGGATCGAATCTAGGTTTATTTTTGTGGGGTGTGGGTACAAGATCACTTCATGGGTAGCATTGTGTACTTCTGTCATGAGGTCTGTAATGTATCGTTGCCTGTTTCTCTCTATTTTATTATTAAAAAAATTTTTTTTAATTTAGTTTGTTTATTTTTGGCTGTGTTGGGTCTTTGTTGCTGCGCGTGGGCTTTCTCTAGTTGTGGCTCGCGGGGGCTACTCTTTGTTGCGGTGCGCGGGCTTCTCATTGTGGTGGCTTCTCTTGTTGCCGCGCATGGTCTCTAGGCACGCGGGCTCAGTAGTTGTGGCTCACAGGCTCTAGCGCACAGGCTCAGTAGTTCTGGCACATGGGGTTAGTTGCTCCATAGCACGTGGGATCTTTCCGGACCAGGGCTCGAACCCGTGTCCCCTGCACTGGCAGGTGGATTCTTAGCCACTGCACCACCAGGGAAGCCCAGTGTTAAGTTCTTTAACGTTGGTTTGATCATCTTTACAGCCTTCGTGTGTCTTGTTCATTATATATATATAGTTGCTCCACAAGTGTTTGTAGCTTTAAATTTACCAAGGGAACAAATCTGAAGAACAGCCAGGCTACCAGTTGTTTTGTTTTAGCATCTTGGTTGGCTGAAAAGAGTCTGTGGTGTTTATCTATCTATCTATCTATCTGTCTGTCTGTCTGTCTATCTGTGGTGTTTTAAAACATGGTCCTCAACTTCTTTGACATTCCTTCCATTGATAGATGAAGTCCATGTCTTCTCCGCTTGGATCTGGGTGGGGTTTTGACCAGAACAGTATAGTGGAAGTAATGCTGTCTGACTCTTCAAGCCTAGGTCAGAAAAGTCCATGAAGCTTCTACCTGGTTTTCTTGGAATGTTTGCTCTCAGGATAGTTCTGCTTGGAACTCAGCCACTATACTGTGAGACAACCAGGCTACATGGTGAGGCCGTTTGTAGGTGCTAAGGTTGATCGTCCATCCTATCTGAGACCAGGTGCCAGACATATGCCTGAAGGAGCCACCAGCTGATCCAGGCTCAGCCATTTGAGTTCCTCTTGAGGCCCCAGTTATTGTGAAGCACAGACAAGAGTTCTGTGCTGTGCCCTGTCTGAATTCCTCACCCACTGAATCAGCAAAGTAGAATGTTTGTTTTGTGCCACTAAGTTTTGGGATGATTTGTAACTCAACAATAGACAGTATAACTGGAATAGGATCATAATAGGTTTTTCTGTTATGGGATATTTTCAGTGACAGTTTAAAATCAATATTTAAGCTTATGACTGCCAACTAAAAGTATTTAATGAACTATTAGTTTTCCTTAAGTAAACTTCCTTTTCTTTTGACAGACTGATTAAATGAAGAGATTTTGCCCCAATGCGTTACTCCTTATAAATGATTTTTGGCCACTTTGAGCACAAGTCAGGCAAAATGCCCTTTTTATTATTCTGAAGTGAAATTTTTTGACAGTGTAACTTATATGTATAATGTAAAAACAAAATTAAAACTCAGTATTATGTTCTGACTGCAATATAAAAGAGAAAAGAATTATAATATATATATCATAGGATCATATATACTGTATTTCAATATGTGTAAATGCTGAGGCATGACAGTAGTGGAAGCTGTAACGAAATTGTGAAATGTTTGCATGTATGCGTAGAGTCACTAGCAATGCAGCGGTCATAAACTAGACTGATATTTTATACTAGGGGCTCTAATATTTCCTGAGATTTTCTTTCAAAATGGTACTATTGGTAAGTTTTGAACAAAACAAAATAGTCTTTTCTCTTTTTATATGATGGCTACATTGCTGGAAAAGTCAGTTATATTAAAACCATCCCCCAAATGTTTTGTGTTCTCATACATAGAATGGAATTAGTTCTAGTCTCAGGTAACAGAATCATGCTTTTCACTTACATAACTGTCCAGAGGGACATTTCAAAGTCATATGAATCATGGACTGTCCATCTTTGGGCTATCTAACATCCTTGTCTTCCATTTATGAAACGTTAATACTGCTCCCATTGTGGTAGTACTGCCAACCTCCTCACCCTTTCCAAAGGAGTCCTTGGGGTGTAGACTAGTACCCATTTAAGAACCAGGGCATGAAATGCAGTATAGTAAAATAAAAACTATGTCTGTATTGTTGACTAACACATTTGCTGACATTCACTGTAACTTTGGGAACATGGAAGTTACTTGGTACAAATTAAACAAACCAAAAAAAGCTCTTAATAGTTTCCCTAATTCCTCCAAATTAGAGATTAAAGCTGCAAGTAATAAAAAAGTTAAAAGTTAAAGTTATTTATATTCAGCTAGGATTGATATGGGCTTTTAAACATTTATTTACTTATTTATTTATTTAGTCTATTTTTGGCTGTGTTGGGTCTTCGTTGCTGCATGAGGGCTTTCTCTAGTTGTGGCGAGTGGGGGCTCCTCCTCATTGCAGTGCGTGGGCTTCTCACTGCAGTGGCTTCTCTTGTTGTGGAGCACCGGCTCTAGGTGCACGGGCTTCAGTAGTTGTGGCACACAGGCTTAGTTGCTCCGCGGCATGTGGGATCTGCCTGCCAATGCAGGGGACACGGGCTCAGTAGTTGTGTCTAATGGGCTCTAGAGCACAAGCTTAGTAGCTGTGGCGCACGGCCCTAGTTGGTCCGCGGCATGTGAGATCTTCCCGGACCAGGGATCGAACCCATGTCACCTGCATTGTCAGGCGTATTGTTAACCACTGCGCCACCAGGGAAGTCCCTCCCTTATACATTTGAAAGTTGACATCTAAAATTTTTCATCAAAAATTTAAATAGTTGTGGGCTTCCCTGTAGAGAACAAACGTATGGACACCAAGGGGGAAAATGGCAGGGGGTGGGGATGGTGGTGTGATGAATTGGGTGATTGGGATTGACGTGTATACACTGATGTGTTTAAGATCGATGACTAACAAGAACCTACTGTATAAAAAAGTAAATAAAATAAAATTTGGGGCTTCCCTGGTGGCGCAGTGGTTGAGAGTCCGCCTGCCGATGCAGGGGAAACGGGTTCGTGCCCCGGTCTGGGAAGATCCCACATGCCGTGGAGCGGCTGGGCCCGTGAGCCATGGCCGCTGGGCCTGTGCGTCCGGAGCCTGTGCTCCGCAACGGGAGAGGCCCACATACCACACACACAATAAATAAATAAATAAATAAATAAAATAAAAAAATTAAAAATTAAAAATAAAAAAATAAATGGCTATGGAATTCCTTGGCCATCCAGTGGTTACGACTCCGTGTTTCCACTACTGGGGGCCGGGGTTCATCCCTGGTCAGGGAACTAAGATCCAGAAAGCTGCTTAGTGCAGTACAGCCAGAAAAAAAAAAAGAGATACTGTAACAATTTGCCCACCATCACAGGTTAAAAAAAAAAAAAGCATGAACAAGCTCCTGTTGAACAGTTTGAAATCTTACATGATCCTTTTGTCTCCTTGAGCTCTTTTCCATTTTGCTTTCTCTGCAGAATTCTAGCCTAATGTATTTTATGCTTGAAAAGTTTTGTTTATCATCATATTATTCTCTGCAACAAAAATTAAACATAAATTAAAATTTTAAAACACTTTGTATTTCTTGACTTCATAAGGCTCAGTCTTAATTTCTTTTGGATTTATTATAATTATAGTACAAATACTGTAAAAAGTTTGATAATTACTCAACATAAAAATACATTTTTACTGGAAATCATCTCTTAACGAGATGGTGGGCATTCTTCTCACCTCATTTAGTCAACAAATTCTTGCATTAATGTAAGTCATTGCTAGAATGAGAGGGTTTGGTGTTGATTCTGTTCCTGATTTTTGTGTTTATAGGTGTAGTTTCTGACAAAATTTTTTCATCTAAGCAGATGAGAATGGTGGTGTTTTCCTCATTTATTCGTTTATCAAATATATTTTGAGCTCCTACTGTGTTATGGAGACTCCTCTAAGTTTTGGTGATAAGCACTGAACAAGTAGAAGTCCCTCCCCTCAGTTCACAAGTGTCTCTTTGTTCTTCTGAGTTGTGTGTGAAAAATCATATAGCAGTTTTTCATCAAAAGTGATTTTTAATGATTTAGCAGCTGACAATTCAATTATGTCCTACTTCAGTCTTGTTGAAAGCAGAGAATTTGAAACCCCCAGAGTTGGAAGAGGTTTGTTACCCAGTCATTAGTCACTCATGATCTCATTTCTTGAGAAGCAGAATAAAAAGGCTTTACCAAGACCTAACAAATGACCTAACAAATGACCGTTAATTTTACTTCCTACTCTTTTTATTTATTTATTTTTTTATTTTTATTTATTTATTTATTTTTTTTTGCTGTACGCGGGCCTCTCACTGCTGTGGCCTCTCCCGTTGCGGAGCACAGGCTCCGGACACACAGGCTCCGCGGCCATGGCTCGCGGGCCCAGCCGCTCCGCGGCATGTGGGATCTTCCGGGATCGGGGCACGAACCCGTGTCCCCTGCATCGGCAGGCGGACTCTCAACCACTGCGCCACCGGGGAAGCCCTACTTCCTACTCTTTGACCTACGTAGATTGTGTCGCTTAGGGGTCTACCAGGTAAACAACTAGTTGGAGATTTTGCGTATATATAAATACATAATATCCTATACACATATGTAATCTCCAACTGGTTTGTATAAATATATAAAGAGATTTATTTATTGCAAAACGAATAAATGATTGTGGGTCTGGCCAGGTGGGATTTCTTCTTCCTCAAGGAAATCTCAGTTTTGCTCCTGAGACCTTTCATTTGATTGGGTGAGACCCACCCAGATTATTGAGGATAATATCCTTTATTCAGAGTCAGCTGATGGTAATCCCATCTGCAAAATACTTTCACAGCAACACCTAGTTAATATTTGAATAACTAGGGACTATAGCCTAGCCAATTTGACACACAAAACTAACCATCATAGGGACCTTATTTAAACCAGTATACTCAGAAAGGTTTGGGAAAGTTGAAATAATGTTCATTTAAATATACCTTTGCGGGACTTCCCTGGTGTCGCAGTGGGTAAGAATCTGCTTGCCAATAGAGGGGACAGGGGTTCGAGCCCTGGTCCGGGAAGATCCCACATGCCGTGGAGCAACTAAGCCCGTGCACCACAACTACTGAGCCTGTGCTCTAGAGCCCGCGAGCCACAGCTACTGAAGCCCGCATACCTAGAGCCCATGCTCTGCAACAGGAGAAGCCACCACAATGAGAACCCTGCGCACCACAGCGAAGACCCAACACAGCCAAAAAAATAAAAATAAAAATAAACCTTTGCATTTTAAATTTAAGTCTGATAAAATGTTTGGATCTTATACCATTTGTGTACTTATATATTTAAATATATATGACATGTAAATTGATATATAAAGTATAATATGAACTGTATTTAAATATATGTACATCAGATTGTTGGAACTGTGGATTTCATTTATTCAATGGAAAATGACTAACAGTAAAACTTTATTTTTTTATTTTTTTTAATTTTTTTTTGCGGTATGCGGGCCTCTCACTGTTGTGGCCTCCCCCGTCGCGGAGCACAGGCTCCGGACGCGCAGGCTCCGGACGCGCAGGCTCAGCGGCCATGGCTCACGGGCCATGGCTCACGGGCCCAGCCGCTCCGCGGCATATGGGATCCTCCCAGACCGGGGCACGAACCCGCGTCCCCTGCATCGGCAGGCGGACTCTCAACCACTTGCGCCACCAGGGAGGCCCTTAACAGTAAAACTTTAATGACAAAGCCAGTCCTTATTGACAAAAACCAGGCAGCTAAATCATACTTTCTGTCAGTCTTCTTTTTCCAATTTTAATAAATGAGTACTGTGCATCCCCAAGGCAACCATCTCGTTCTGAATTCTAAGATAGATTCCTGGATAATGCTCAGAGCCTTGCTGTGATGGACTAAGGCCATCAGCATTTTTTGCAGACTCTGTTTTTTTTTATCTTGGGACTGTTTTCTCAGGAGTGTTTTTTTTTTTAAATAAATTTATTTTATTTATTTTATTTTTGACGGCGTTGGGTCTTCGTTGCTGCACGTGGGCTTTCTCTAGTTGTGGTTAGTAGGGGCTACTCTTCACTGCAGTGCACAGGCTTCTCATTGCAGTGGCTTCTCGTTGCGGAGCATGGGCTCTAGGAGCGTGGGCTTCAGTAGTTGTGGCTCACGGGCTTTAGAGCACAGGCTCAGTAGTTGTGGCACATGGGCTTAATTGCTCCACGGCATGTGGGATCTTCCCGGACCAGGGCTTGAACCCGTGTTCCCTGCATTGGCAGGTGGATTCTTAACCACTGCGCCACCAGGGAAGCCCAGGAGTGGTGTATTTTTTGATTACCATTCAGGGGTTGGAAAAAGTGAAGTCTTTAAGTATAAATTGTTCATATATCAGTTGATCAACAGGTATATATCTGATGTCATAGTCTCAAATATTTCTGAATTCATAACATGCTAACATTGGCCAAAACACCCCAATTCTAATACCACCTTTGCTGTGACTAAAGTATGTGTAAGATACAAAACCATATTCTGTGAATTTCTGATATCTTTATCATGTCCCTGTTTTGTCACCAGTGGTCTCCTTGTTTGGTGCTCTTGTGGTTTTTACTCCCTTGGGCTGTGCTGTACTTTAAGATTTAGAGTGGTGGAGAGGTAAGAGAAGAGGGGTGGAGATGAGAAAAGAAGGATCCTGTGCTAGTTCTCAGGCTAATACATGTGGAATTTGATCTAAAAGTTGATTTCCTTGAACCTGTGTTTCTGTGTATCCCTTACAATGTCTTCTGTACCCTTAGAAGTGTTCAGGCTCACCTTTTGAAGACTTCTGTTAACACTATACCACTTTTCCTGGGCCTTGCTCTTTTCTTATCTTGGAGATCCTTCCATATCTGTATGTACTTTGTTTTAATGGTTGCATTGTATTACACAGTTTGATGTTTTTACTATAATTTAACCAGTCTGTACTGGTGGAGGATTGTGTTTTTTATCTTTTGCTGTCAAATAGTTCTACAGAGTACATTATCATTTAGCACATGTTATGAGCACAGCATCTATATTTAGGATAGATTCCTAGAGTTGCAGTTGTGGGATCAAAAGATTATGCATTGTAATCTTGATAGATATTGCCAAATTGCCTGCCTCAGACAGGGTATCAGTTTAGACCTGTCAGCAACAAATAAGTGTCTATTCCCTCCCACCCTTACCAATATAGTTTCTATCAGGCTTTTGATCTTTACTTAACCTAATAGGTAAAAAATGATAACTTGGTATAGTTTTATTTTACATTTCTTATGAAAATGTGGCTTTCTTATAAAAGCCACTTTTGTTTCCTTTTCTGGGAACTGTTTATATCATTTGCCTTTTTTATATTGAGTAACTTCTGCTAAATTAATGTGTAGTGGAAAAAATCTTCAGTTAACTCAATAAATACAGTTTTGTTTGTTTGTTTTTTTGGAATCCAAGCTATCTTTATTTTTTGAATTACATTTATGTTTTGCTTTGCCCTTATCTAAATTTTTTTCACTAAGTGTCTGTGGGTGGTAAGCTTTCTAAATCTTACCATCATACTTAATGCTATTTTATAGAATTCTAGGTTCAAAATAATTTCCTCTCAGAACTTTGAAACAATTAACTCCATTGTCTTCTGGAATCCAGTGTTGTTACACTGGATTGTGATACAACTCAGAGTTGTGATAACAACTCTGATGTCAATATAATTCTTATTCTTGTAATTCTTTTTATTCTTAACATGTTTTTCCCTCTGGAAAAACACAGCTTTAGAATTGGCATTCTGAAATCTTGCCAGAATATGCCAGAATATGTCTGCATGTTGCACTTACTTCAGTAAACCATTCTATGTGTTTTTGGTGAATATGTTGGAATGAGGGAGGACCTGTAATTTGTTTTCGGTCAGGGATGTTTTCTTCTAGGATTTCTATTTCTTTGTTGTCCCTCTACTGTCTCTCTTTCTGGAATTCCTAGTAACAAAAGTTGTGACTTCTGTTAACTGATCTCATTCTTTTCATTTCTTAGGTCTTTTATGTAGCTTACCGGAAGAATTCTTTGATTTAGTACTCCAGCTCACTTATTTGATCAACAGCTGTATCTATTCTGAATTCATTCAGCTCAGTTGTTGAAACTGTAATACTTCCAAGAGTAATACTAAAGAGAGAAGGGGAAACACAAACAACAACAGAAAGTTACCCTGGTATTTGAAGAACCTTTTTTTGTGCTTTGACCACAAATTTTATTAGCAGGGATAAGGCTAAACATATCTGATTTCTAGATATCTGTTGTGTATTCTTCTGAACTTTGACATTATGAGAACATAGCCCATAGATCTGTTGTATCTTAGTCTATAAAGTATTTAGGTGCATAGATCTCAGCCTTTCTCTCTCTCTCTATTTTATTTTAACATTTTATTTATTTTATTTTCTGGCTGCACCGCACAGCATGTGGGATCTTAGTGCCCCATCCAGGGAGCAAACCCATGCCCCTTGCAGTGGAAGCGTGGAGTTTTAACCACTAGACCGCCAGGGAAGTCCCAACACTTTCCTTTTTTTGAATCCAGGTCCAAATGTGGCTAATCTGAGACACTGAGCCCTAACTCTGCCCCTGGAGAAACTTCTCAGTCTTTTCCAGGCAGCTACTACCAGTTGACTGGAGTTGGCGCAAAGATCTATTTTCTGTCACTGCATTAAAAGTAATAAACATTGGGCTTCCCTGGTTGCGCAGTGGTTGAGAGTCCACCTGCCGATGCAGGGGACACGGGTTTGTGCCCCGGTCTGGGAAGATCCCACGTGCCGCGGAGCGGCTGGGCCTGTGAGCCATGGCCGCTGAGCCTGCGCGTCCGGAGCCTGTGCTCTGCAACGGGAGAGGCCACAACAGTGAGAGGCCCGTGTACTGCAAAAAAAAAAAAAAAAAGTAATAAACATTCATTTATAAGGACATTTTTCTCTTGCTATTTTATAATGTTTTTATTTTTGTGAATGACATTTTACAATTAGTAGTTATGGCAAGTTTGTGTCTCATTAACCAGATTATTATCAACCTGTAAATATTACAGAGGTTTATTATTTGGCAAGTTAATTATGTTTTATGATACACATTTTCTTATTGATCTGTTACTTTGAATGTTAATGATTGCTATTATCTTTTTAAACAAAGCAAGTACTATATTACTACTTTAAAATTGATGTCACATTGCTTTTTGATTATTAAATGAGGCATTCCAATAATTAGATATTCTTAAGCTTCTTTAAAGGCTTTGTGTTAGCTTTACTTAATTTGTGGGATGGAACGACGTAGACTTCATGTTTTATATTTTCATGTGACTGGTTGAATGAATATAATTTTTATTTATTTATTTATTTTTTTTTGCGGTATGCGGGCCTCTCACTGTTGTGGCCTCCCCCGTTGCAGAGCACAGGCTCCGGACGCACAGGCTCCGGACGCGCAGGCTCAGCGGCCATGGCTCACGGGCCCAGCCGCTCCGCGGCATATGGGATCCTCCCAGACCGGGGCACGAACCCGTATCCCCTGCATCGGCAGGCGGACTCTCAACCACTTGCGCCACCAGGGAGGCCCCTGAATATCATTTTTGTAGTCAGAGTAGCTTATCTAAAATTTTCCACAGGTTATCATTAAAAAAATCTTTCCATTGAAGTACAGTATAGATATTGGGTTCTGTAGCTTCCTACTACTACCTTTGTTTCTACTAGTGCTTTTACCTTTACATATTGTCTTTATTTAGAATAGCCCAAAGTATGTTTTCATTAGCATTTCAAACTCTAGAATTTTAAATCTGGAAGGACCCTATACATAATCTGTTTAAACTCTGTTTTATAGCTGAGTTCTTTTTTTTTCTTTTTGCGGTATGCGGGCCTCTCACTGTTGTGGCCTCTCCCGTTGCGGAGCACAGGCTCCGGATGCGCAGGCCCAGCGGCCATGGCTCACGGGCCCAGCCGCTCCGCGGCATATGGGATCCTCCCAGACCGGGGCACGAACCCGTATCCCCTGCATCGGCAGGCGGACTCTCAACCACTGCGCCACCAGGGAGGCCCTATAGCTGAGTTCTTGACCCAGGGTTACCTAGCTGGACTAATGATCTGTCCTCTGATTCCTGTTTTTCTACACTTTGTTTTATTTATGTCTAAAATTTATTTTGGAGGAGATAAATATGACTATACTTCATTTTATGTTTGTCCAATTTGGCCTTGTGAAAAAAGGAGTTTTGGAGGCGGACCTGGTTATTAATGCTGGTTCTATCATTTAGTAGCCATGTAGCCTTGGGCATGTTAGTTAACCTTGCTGAGCCTTAGTTTCTTCATCTTTACAAGGGGCTTACTAATACTTTCTACCTATTATCCTCCCTGTCTTGAGAGTTGTTGTAGGAATTAAATGAATAAAGTGTCTGGCAGATCATGAGGTATACAGAAAATGGTAGCTTTTTGAATCAGTGTCACTGAAAGAAACAGAAACCAATCTGGATTTGGTCTATTACTGGGAATTAAGTGCTTCCCCAAAATGGTGGACTGGTTGAAGGAACGTACCCTAGGCTGGGCCTCTGGATGACTCCCATAACAGTACAAAGAACTGACCCATGTGGGAAGCTGGTCCCTCTGGAGCCAAGCTAGCAAGCACCATGCTTTTTTGATTGCCCCTCACAGCCAGGAAGTTGGAAAATGGTCACCTGAAGCCTCAGTCCAGGTTTTTAGAAGTCGTATCAAGAAGCTGCTAATGCCTGCCGCATTCTTGACACCTAGGAACGTGGAGAATGGACATTGCTGCATAAAAGCCTCACTTTCAACTTTGCTAATGGCTAATAGTCTCAGGAAGATGGCCCCTGTCTCATAGCTTCCCAGTCCATTGCATGCCAGTTCCCATGCACAACTCGGGGTGCATGGGAAGCTGGGAACTAATTTTAAGCTTTCTGATCTCTGCAAAGGGAAGGAAGGAGGTTGAGAAAATCCAAATATTTACTGTAGTGGTATTAAGCTGGATAGTAGTGATGGTGGTGGATAAGGATTATTATTGCTGTGTTCAGTATACATCATTCAGAATTATATATCAAGTGGGTGATATTCTAGAACTAGAACTAGAAATTCCAAATCCAGTTATTTTCAGTGGGCTGTACTCCTTCTAATATCTTATTCTTTATTTGTTAAGTAAATAATTCACTGAGCATCTCAGTATGGGCAGATGGCTGTTCTGGATGCTCTGAATGTTTACAGTGACCAGACACTGTCCCTGCTCTCAGAAAGGCTTAGTCCTGTGGGTTACAGATGTAGGCTGTTTTACTACAGCATAGTAAACGCTGTGGTAGAGGTGACATACTCAGGAAGGACTCCTGACCCCTAGCAGGGAGGCTTCTAAAGTGACACCAGATTTTTTTAGGAAGTGGTCATTCACAAGTTAAAGTACCCCAATTGCCTATACATTTTACAAAAGAGTAAAGAGAACTGTTTTCATAACAAGTTTTGGTAAGAACAGGACAGTATAGATGGGAGATTCTTCTTGTAAAGAGATGGAGAGGATACTTAAGAGGAGAACATCCTCTTGGATCTGGCCAGTATTGCTGTGGAGCTGAGGTACGAGGCATCTTTGATGGCTCCCTCCATCACCCGTTTATCATCTTCACCTGGAGGGCTTCCAGGGGCCATATTCCTTCCCTGGAGATCCAAGCAGGCACCCATAGCATAACTCACACTCTAGGCCTACACTCCAGATGTTCAGATGTTCTCTAACCCTTTCCCCTATTATCTTGAGTTTCTTTGTCCAAGATGTGAGAAGGGGCTCCTTACTTTTATTCTATGTGTTTACTGCACGTATAGGATAAAAAGTAATAAACAAAAATTTAAGGCACTGAAAAGGGCCTTATTTGTTCATTTTCCATTTTTATTAGCATTAATAAATGTACATTTTTTTACAATGTTTTGTTTGATTTTAATTTTGTGCAGTCTTTTAAATTTTTTTAAAATTTATTTTGCTGAAGTATAGTTGATTTACAGTATTGTGTTAGTTTCTGGCGTACAGCAAAATGATTGTTATTCATATATATGTAATATTCTTTTTCACATTCTTTTCCATTATGGTTTATTACAGGATGTTGAATGTAGTTCTAATTTTGTGCAGTCTTTAAGCTTAATTAAGATATCTTTTGCTCTGTTGGTTGTAAATCAGTATTATTTTATCTGGCCTTTTGTTCACAGACTTTGCTTTTCAGTAAATGTGATGATAACCTGTATTGTATATCAAAAGAGATTTTAACATTTTCAACCCATCAATACTTTATCTTTGAGAAGGAAGGAAAACTAACAATTTTCTTAAAAATTATTTATTTATTTATTTACTTATTTACTTATTCATGGCTGTGTTGGGTCTTGGTTGCTGCACGCGGGCTTTCTCTTGTTGCGGTGAGCGGGGGCCACTCTTCGCTTCGGTGCGTGGGCCTCTCATTGCGGTGGCTTCTCCTGTTGTGGAGAAGTCTCTAGGTGCACGGGCTTCACTAGTTGTGGCATGTGGGCTCAGTAGTTGTGCCTCACAGGCTTAGTTGCTCTGTGGCATGTGGGACCTTCCTGGACCAGGGCTCAAACCCGTGTCCCCTGCATTGGCAGGCAGATTCTCAACCACTGCGCCACCAGGGAAGCCCCCAATTTTTAAATACATTTTAAAAATTAATTAATTAATTAATTAGGCTGCGTTGGGCCTTAGTTGCTTCTCATGGTATATTCGTTGAGACACAGGATCTTTTGTTACAGCGCATGGGCTCTTCATTGTGGCACACAGGTTTCTCTAGTTGCAGTGTGTGGGCTTCTCTGTAGTGTGGCACGTGGGCTCCAGAGCTCACAGGCTCAGTAGTTGCAGTGCGCAGGCTGTCTAGTTGTGGCATGCGGGCTCAGCAGTTGTGACATATGGGCTCTCTAGTTATGGCGTGCAGGCTTAGTTGCTCCACGGCATGTGGGATCTTAGTTCCCTGACCAGGGATTGAACCCACATCCCCTGCATTGGAAGGTGGATTCTTAACCACTGGACCACAAGGGAAGTCCTGAAAACTAACAATTTTGAACTCTGTGTTTCAGTTGGTAACTAGACACATATTCATTTTGTTCTTTTATTTATTTATTTTTTATTTATTTATTTTTTTGCTGTACGCGGGCCTCTCACTGCTGTGGCCTCTCCCGTTGCGGAGCACAGGCTCCGGACACACAGGCTCCGCGGCCATGGCTCGCGGGCCCAGCCGCTCCGCGGCATGTGGGATCTTCCGGGATCGGGGCACGAACCCGTGTCCCCTGCATCGGCAGGCGGACTCTCAACCACTGCGCCACCAGGGAAGCCCTCATTTTGTTCTTTTAATTGTCACTACTAGAATTT
The DNA here is from genome assembly GCF_025265405.1 of Mesoplodon densirostris. Taxonomy (NCBI): domain Eukaryota; kingdom Metazoa; phylum Chordata; class Mammalia; order Artiodactyla; family Ziphiidae; genus Mesoplodon; species Mesoplodon densirostris. The sequence continues at coordinate 34,859,330 of NC_082674.1, forward strand.
GTTAATTTAGGTTGTTATTAGCTCTATTTCTACAGTGGCCCAAAGAGAAGTCAGTAACTTACTAAACTTACCAAAAGTCGTAGCAACGTTTAGTGGAATTAGAATATGAGCTCTTCCACCGCCGGTGAGTACTGCACTACGCTGAGTACTGCGCTACGCTGAGTACTGTGCTATGCTGAGTACTGCGCTACGCTGAGTACTCACCGCCCCTGACCAAGCGGTCGGACGCTGACATTGACCGGGGACTGGCAAGGAGTTCGATAGCTGTGGGGCTGGGTATTGCAGCTCTTGGATTTGCAGGTTGCTACACATTTCAAATCTGGAAACCTCTAGGACAAGTAATCACAGAAACTGCAAAGAAGATTTCAACTCCTATAATTAAACTCAGGGTCAAAAGAACTGCAAGTAGAGACCTTCAAGATGGTGGAGGAGTAAGACATGGAGGTCACGTTCCTCCTCACAAATACATCAAAAATACATCTACATGTGGAACAACTCCTACAGAATACCTACTGAAGGCAGAAGACCTCAGACTTCCCAAAAGGGAAGAAACTCTCCACGTACCTGACCGTGTGGCTCACAGGATCTTGGTGCTCTGGCCGGGTGTCAGGCCTGAGCCTCTGAGGTGGGAGAGCCAAGTTTAGGACATTGGTCCACCAGAGACCTCCCAGCTCCATGTAATATCAATCGGCGAGAGGTCTCCCAGAGATCTCTGTCTCAATGCTAAGACCCAGCTCCACTCAATGACCAGCAAGCTCCAGTGCTGGACACCCCATGCCAAACAACTAGCAAGATAGGAACACAACCCCACCTGTTAACAGAGAGGCTGCCTAAAATCATAATAAGTTCACAGACACCCCAAAACACACGACTGGACGCGGTCCTGCCCACTAGAAAGACAAGATCCAGCCTCATCCACCAGAACACAGGCACCAGTCCTCTCCACCAGGAAGCCTACACAACCCACTGAATCAACCTTACCCACTGGGGGCAGACACCAAAAACAATGGGAACTATGAACCTGCAGCCTGTGAAAAGGAAGACCCCAAACACAGTAAATTAAGCACAATCAGAAGACAGAGAAATACACATGAGGTGAAGGAGCAAGGTAAAAACCCACCAGACCAAACAAATGCAGAGGAAATAGGTAGTCTACCCGAAAAGGAATTCAGAATAATGATAGTAAAGGTGATCCAAAATCTTGGAAATAGAATGGAGAAAATACAAGAAACATCTAACAAGGACCTAGAAGAACTAAAGAGCAAACAATGATGAACAACACAATAAATGAAATAAAAATTCTGTAGAAGGAACCAATAGCAGAATAGCTGAGGCAGAAGATCAGATAAGTGACCTGGAAGATAAAATAGTGGAAGTAACTACCGTAGAGCAGAATAAAGGAAAAAGAATGAACAGAATTGAGGACAGTCTCAGAGACTTCTGGGACAACATTATACACACCAGCATTTGAATTATGTGCGTCCCAGAAGAAGAAGAGAAAAAGAAAGGGACTGAGAAAATATTTGAAGAGATTATAGTTGAAAACTTCCCTAGTGTGGGAAAGGAAATAGTTAATCAAGTCCAGGAAGCGCAGATTGTCCCAGGTAGGATAAATCCAAGGAGAAACACGCCAAGACACATATTAATCAAACTATCAAAAATTAAATACAAAGAAAAAATATTAAAAGCAGCAAGGGAAGAGCAACAAATAACATACAAGGGAATCCCCATAAGGTTAACAGCTGATCTTTCAGTAGAAACTCTGCAAGCCAGAAGGGAGTGGCAGGACATTTTAAGGTGATGAAAGGAAAAAACCTACAACCAAGATTACTCTACCTGGCAAGGATCTCATTCAGATTTGACAGAGAAATTAAAACCTTTACAGATAAGCAAAAGCTAAGAGAATTCAGCACTACCAAACCAGCTTTACAACAAATGCTAAAGGAACTTCTAGGCAGGAAACACAAGAGAAGGAAAAGACCTACAATAACAAACCTAAAACAATTAAGAAAATGGGAATAGGAACATACATATTGATAATTACCTTAAATGTAAATGGATTAAATGCTCCAACCAAAAGACATAGACTGGTTCAATGGATACAAATACAAGACCCATCTCTATGCTGTCTACAAGAGACCCACTTCAGACCTATGGATGCATACAGACTGGAAGTGAGGGGATGGAAAAAGATATTCCATGCAAATGGAAATCAAAAGAAAGCTGGAGTAGCAATTCTCATATCAGACAAAATAGACTTTAAAATAAAGACTATTACAAGAGATAAAGAAGGACACTACATAATGATCAAGGGATCAATCCAAGAAGAAGATACAACAATTGTAACTATTTATGCACCCAACATAGGAGCACCTCAATACGTAAGGCAAATACTAACAGCCATAAAAGGGGAAATTGACAGTAACACCATCATAGTAAGGGACTTTAAAAGTTTATTTTTGATTTTTATTTTTGGCTGCGTTGGGTCTTTGTAGTTGTGCGTGGGCCTTCTCTGATTGCGGCGAGCAGGGGCTACTCTTTGTTGCAGTGTGTGGGCTTCTCATTGCAGTGGCTTCTCTTGTTGAGGAGCACGGACTCTAGGCGTGTGGGCTCAGTAGTTGTGGCACATGAGCCCTAGAGTGCAGGCTCAGTAGTTGTGGCGCATGGGCTTAGTTGCTTCGCGATATGTGGGATCTTCCTGTACCAGGGCTTGAACCCATGTCCCCTGCATTGGCAGGCAGATTCTTAACCACTGTGCCACCAGGGAAGTCCCAAATTCATCTTTCTTAACATAGTTTTTTCCCCATGATCTCTTGCTTTGTGTTGTGTTTTTTCCCCCCATGGACCCAGTGTATAATACTCACAATAGTCTTTATTTTAAAATTTAATTAATTTATTTTTAAAATTTATTTATTTATTTATATTATTTTGGCTGCATTGGGTCTTCGTTGCTGCATGCAGGCTTTCTCTAGTTGTGGCGAGCGGAGGCTACTCCTCGTTGCAGTGCGCGGGCTTCTCATTGCGGTGGCTTCTCTTGTCGCGGAGCACAGGCTCTAGGCGTGCGGGCTTCAGTAGTTGTGCCTCACGGGCTCCAGAGCGCAGGCTCAGTAGTTGTGGCACACGGGTGCAGTTTCTCCGTGGCATGTGGGACCTTCCTGGACCAGGGCTTGAACCCGTGTCCACTGCATTGGTAGGTGGCTTCTTAATCACTGTGCCACCAGGCAAGTCCTGGCAGGTGGATTCTTAACCGCTGTGCCACCAGGGAAGTCCTAGAATGGTCTTTAAAGCTGCATGAATATTTTCACATTGTGGAGATTTGTGAGTCTTTGTGTGGCAAGGCTATAAAAATAGCTGGTTAGCCCAACTAACTTGCTTTATATTTAAGAGTATCGGTAATTCATGAGGGTGAAACTGCAACTCCTGAGAGGAATTAATTTTAACCTCGTAGAAAATTATTGAAGGTTGGGTGTTAGAAAGACATCTCTTGTGATAATAAATAAAAGATTTTATTTCCTGTTTTTTTTTTTAATAATTGTTTTTGCCTTTAAGGTGTAATATGGTTGACTCCTTTGTTGCGTTTTCATAGTTCAAGGAGCAAATCCATTTTTTCTTTTGTTGAGGTTGTTTTCAGATTACTCAGTCCTCTACAGTTGGAGAAATATTTTCCATATTCTTCCCTATTTGAAATGACTTTTTAAAAACTTGCTCAGGGTTGTATATCTTTTCATATAAATTACTGTAAGCAGGACAGCAAAGGATGACAGAATTAAATGAAATTTTTAGAAACTATGAAGCTCATTAGTGTAAGGCTCTCAGGAGTGAAGATACTGCAGAAAATGTGTGTAAGAAATGTAGTTGTAATCCTGTATTCTGTGATTCATTCTTAGAAATAAGAAGTTTTATCCATGCTAGACTATAAATTTTCTGACCCTTGGTTTCCTGAGTGTTTCAAGCTTTGAAAAACATGATATCCTACAGTATGAGGTGGCCCATGTTTCTTATATTGGTAATTCATATATCACATAATTCACAACTTTAAATAGCATGTACCATTGTAGAATTATTTTAGATTATTTAGTAGTTTACAGGAAAAAAGTAGAAAAATGCTTCAGTTACTGTGTAGCAAATACATTTTCATGAATTTATCTGTCTTTTCTTAGTGGAATGATTAGATCAGAGCGCATGTACAATTTTTAAGATTTTTTTTTTTTTTTTTTTTTTTTTTTTGTGGTACGTGGGCCTCTCACTGTTGTGGCCTCTCCCGTTGCGGAGCACAGGCTCCGGACGCACAGGCTCAGTGGCCATGGCTCACGGGCCCAGCCGCTCCGCGGCATATGGGATCCTCCCGGACCGGGCACAAACCCGTGTCCCCTGCATCGGCAGGTGGACTCTCAACCACTGCGCCACCGGGGAAGCCCTTAGTTACTTTTTGTGTTATGGTACAAGGTGTCCATACTAAGTTCCTTTGGGGGGTGCATACATATTCAGTTGTTCCAGCACTGTTTGTTGAAAAGACTATCCTTTCTCCATTGCATTGCTTTTGTGCCTTTGTCAAATCAGTTGGTCATATATGTGTGGCTCTATTCTGGCCTTTCTGTTCTGTTCCATTGATCCACCTGTTACTCTTTTCACCATCAACACACTTTGGATTATTTTAGCTTTCTAATACTACTTGAAATCAAGTAATGTTAGCCCTCCAACTTTGATTTCTGTTTGTTAGAGTTGTTTTGGCTATTCTAGATCTTATGCATTTTTATATAAATTTTAGAATCAGCTTGTCAATTTTTACAAAAAGTTTGCTGGGATTTTGATTGGGATTGCATTACATCCATTGATCAATTTGGGGGAGAATTGACATCTTCACAATACTGAGTCTTCTAATCCTTGAACACATGGATCACTGGTTTCTTCCTTTTTTTAAAAAAAAATTTTCATTTATTTAATTTTATTTATTTTTGGCTGCATTGGGTCTTTGTTGCTGCACACAGGCTTTTCTCTAGTTGTGGCGAGCAGGGGCTACTCTTCCTTGCGGTGCACGGGCTTCTCATTGCAGTGGCTTCCCTTGTTGTGGAGCACGGGCTCTAGGTGCACGGGCTTCCATAGTTGTGGCACGGGGGCTCAGTAGTTGTGGTGCACGGGCTTAGTTGCTCTGCGGCATGTGGGATCTTCCCGGACCAGGGCTCGAACCCGTGTCCCCTGCACCGGCAGGCGGATTCTTAACCACTGCGCCACCAGGGAAGCCCCTCTTCCTTTTTATTGTTGAGTAGTATCCCTTTGTGTGGATGTATCCCAATTTGTCTACTCATCTGTTGATGGATATTTCAGTTGTCTGCAGTTTTTGCTATTACAGACAAAGTTACTTTGAACAGTTGGTGCAGGTCTTTGTACAGACATACATTTCTTCTTGGTTTGTACTGGCGTGGCCTTATCATATGGTCTGGATATTTTTAGCCTTTTAGGAAATTGCAACTGTTTGTGAAAGTGATTGTACCACTTTACATTCTAATCTGCAGTGTAGGGGAGTTCTGGTTTCCTCACATCATTGCCAACACTTCATAAGGTAAGTCTTTTTAATTTTAGGCTTCCTAATAGGTATGTAGCAGTCATTGTAAATTTTACCTTCTTGTGTCCTGGGTATTTTTATGCTCCTGTAAATCTTCTTGAGGCTTGTTCTGTGATGCACTTAAGTTACTTGGAAACAGTTTGGTCCTTTTGGTTGTTGCGTTTATGATTCAATGTACATTTGTTAAGTGGGTACAGAGCAGTCAGTGCTGTCTAGGGCTTTAATTGTTCCCCATTACTTAAGCAAGACCTTTGTGTGTACTCTACCCAATACACCGTGAATTATGAGTTTTACCAGTGTGGTTGTTTGCAAACGAGCACTGTTCATGGCCCCGTGTGAGCAGTGGGCACTGTTTCCGCTGATTCTTTCCCTGTTTTATGGCAGTTTCCTCACGTGCATTCACTGATGGGTGCTGTGCTCGAGGATCACCGTCTGTGATCTCCAGGTTTTCTCACTCTAGTACTCTGGTACTCCATCTTTTGAACTCTAGTTGCCTTGTTCTCCCTGGTCTCTCACCTTCGTCTCCTCACCTCTGGGAGTCTGCCAGGCTCTGCCTCAGTTTCCCCTCCTTCACCGTTGCCTGGAAACCCTGCCACGGCAATAAGTAAGGGCCAGTGTTAGGGCTCACCTCGTTTGTTTTCTGTCTCTCAGGGATCACTGTTCTTCGTTGCCTGATGTGCCCGTGGCCTGATGCTTCATGTATTTTTTTCTGCTTTTAAACTTATTTATTACGTTTTGATTTTGGGGGGTAAATTTGTAAAAACCAAAATTTGTAAATTTTGGTTGTTTCATATGGGTGGGTAGATCTGATCCCTATTACATTGTCTAGAAGGAGAAATCATAATCCTTTTTAAAAATATCTAAAAATCAAGGTATAAAATACAGTGTAATAGGTAAAGTGTGCAGCTCAAGAGATTTTCACAGACATATACATTTCTATTATTACCACTCAGATTAAGATAGAAGAACTTTCTAATACCTCAGCAGATTCCTTTGTGCCCATTAGTACCCTCTTCCTCCCCCTTCCCCAGATAACCACTGCTCTGATGTCTAGTGCCACTTGTTAGTTTTGCCTGGTTTCTGACTTCATCGCAGTGGAGTACCTATAGTGTTTACCCTTTTGCCTGACTTTTTCCACTCAGCACCGTGTCTGTGGGATCCGTCTATGTTATTGCTTGTATCACTTGTTCTTTTTTCTGGCCCAGCAGTATTTATTCTCCTGTTGATGGACATTCCAATGGTTTCCAGTTTGGGCCCCTGTGAGTAAAACTGCTGAGAACATTCTTTTGGTATACTTAAGCTCTCATTTCTCTTGGATAAATGCCAAGGATTGGGAATTGTTGGTTTATGAGGTGGGTATAAATATACTTCAGTAGAATATTGCAAACAGGTTTCCACAGTGGTTGACCAATTTTTACTTCCTCTGTCAATTTATGTGAATTCTAGTCAGGCTATATTCTTCTTTTTAAAAAAATATTTATTTATTTTATTTGTTTATTCGGCTGCATTGGGTCCTAGTTGCAGCACGCAGGATCTTTTATTGTGGCGCGTGGGCTTAGTTGCCCTGTGGCATGTGGGATCCTAGTCTCCCGGCCAGGGCTCGAACCCAGGTCCCCTGCATTGGTAGGTGGATTCTCAACTACTGGACCACCAGGGAAGTCCCGGGCTATATTCTTTTCTTTTTTTTTTCTTTTTTTTTTTTTTCGGTATGTGGGCCTCTCATTGTTGTGGCCTCTCCGGTTGCGGAGCACAGGCTCTGGACGTGCAGGCTCAGCGGCCATGGCTCACAGGCCCAGCCGCTCCGCGGCATGTTGGATCTTCCCGGACCGGGGCACGAACCCGTGTCCCCTGTATTGGAAGGCGGACTCTCAACCACTGCGCCACCAGGGAAGCCCCTATTCTTTTCTTTAAAATAAATTTATTTATTTACTTTGGCAGTGTTGGGTCTTCGTTGCTGCGCGCGGGCTTTCTCTAGTTGTGGTGAGCGGGGGGCTGCTCTTCTTTTTTTCCCCTGGGAATGGGGTGTAGTTGTGGGGGAAGTAGGTAAACATATGGCAGGGCAGATCATTAGAAGATTTATAAATATGAGACTCTTTATTAGTCAAAGCAAGAGAAGTGAGTTGCATTGTGGGAAGATGCTGGCTACTGTGTCTGAAATGAATGGGAGAAGAGTGGTGGTCTTGTGGTGCCGGAAAATTTGGTTGCTTGTAAATCGTTTTGTTTCTTAAGTTTTAAAATTGATAGCAAATGGAAAAATGCATGGTGGCATGTTAAGGCTGCATAAAATTCCAGATGGACTTTGAATATATTATAAGATTGGGCAGCCTTTGCCAGATGCAGTGTTCTTTGAATAAATAAATGTAAAGCAGAAATAGCTTAAATTTCTGATGGGATCCTAACTTGCTGTATAACAACTTATGAGTCATTGTATCTCACAATGTGAAGATAAAATTTCTGTGACAGGTTTCTTAAACCCAATAAAGTAAAAAAAAAAAACCTTGCTTTAGCCAGTTCTTGTTTTTCTTTTCAAGTTAGACTTTGAGTTAATATTTCTTTTTCATAAGTCAGTTTTTCCTGAATATCTTTCAGGGTGTCTGTGGTGAAAATTTTCTTGATAATACTAAGCTGTTATTTAATTGTCTTTCTGATTCTCTCAGGAATATATAGCAGAGTTTTTCCAAGCTTTATGACATTCATCATTCATGATAATGCATTGTGTGCTTGTGATTTCCATTATTTTCAAAATTTATTTGTTTTAATTTCTAACACAATATTGGTAGATGTGTTACCAATGTAAACAAAACTTCTTTGAAACCCTTGATAGAATTGAAGAATATAAGGGGTCCTGAGACTAAAAAGCTTGAGAATTGCTGGCATAGGTGTTCTACCAGAAAAATGTTTTCAAATTAGTGCTTTATAATAATGATTCTTAACTGAGGCTTAACTGGTGTGACTGTACCCTAGAATTTTTAAATCAGGATTTCCAGGGGTGGGGTCTGAATATCTGGTTTTGGTTGTTTACAAAAAGTGAAAGCATATTTTTAATTTGTTTTAATTTTAACATGATTTGCTTTCTTAATTAGGAACCATTGTCTTAGGAGATAAGAATTGTTTTCCAAATGTCAAAGAAAATTATATGAATTCATTAAAAAATTGTAATAGCAGTTTTTAAAATTTAGCACCATGTTAGGCACTGTGCTAAGCAAATTATGTGCATTAATTCTCACAATAACCTTATAAGGGAGAAATTATGTCCACGTTTCACAGATGACGAAACTGAGGATTACAGAGAGTAAAGAATTTTGTCCCCAACTAGGAACGGGTGGAACTAGACTTTGATTTCAAGTGTGACTCTGAAGCCTGGTATCCCATCCACCCTGTGTTAGATCTGGGAAGAATTGTGGAAAGCACTGGGATGAGATGTGACAGAGCCCTTGAACAGTAACCTTTTGATGGTTACTCTTTGCGGTGTTTTATGTCATAACTCTGTGAGTCTGTCCTGGCAGCAGCTGATTTGAGTGTTACTGATAATTTTTACTTGGTCTGCTGTGAACATTTCTTGAGGTTCCATCTCTTTCACCCCATGAGAAAATCAGCATTGATACAAAGATAAATGACCATCTTTGTTCTCAAGGGACTCTGTGAATCAGATGACTCTTGCACAAAGCATACTGTGGCAAGTAAGTACCTTAAGCTTATGTGGGTGCTGCTTTATAGCAAAGAGGAAGGGGACTCCTCCACCTGGAGGTTGGTGAAAGTCTCATGGATTAGGTACCAGAACCTCAGAGACTCCTTTCAACTTTACATGTTATCTTCTTACTTCTATTAACTTTTCATCCACTCCAGTATTCTCCCTGTTTATCTCATGCATTTCTTTTTTTTTTTTTTTTTTTTTTTTTTTTTGCGGTACGCGGGCCTCTCACTGTTGTGACCTCTCCCGATGCGGAGCACAGGCTCTGGACACACAGGCTCAGCGGCCATGGCTCACGGGCCCAGCTGCTCCGTGGCATGTGGGATCTTCCCGGACCGGGGCACGAACCCGTGTCCCCTGCATTGGCAGGCTGACTCTCAACCACTGCGCCACCAGGGAAGCCCCTAATGCATTTCTTTATAGAAGCAGTCAACTCTTGGTGCTGACCTGTTTTTGATCTCCCAAGATGGGCCACTTTTCTATTTTGTTCCCTTCCTTTTTTAATCTTCAAACCCAAAATTTAGTTGTATAGTTATAATTATGTATATTTATTTGTGTATATTTGGGAAATTAATGTTACACAGAATGCCAGTTGAAATTAATATTTTGGCAAGATGATACAAAGATATGGAGAGAAGGAAGACATAGGTAAATAAATGATTATCGGGACTTCCCTGGTGGTGCAGCGGTTAAGAATCCGCCTGCCAATGCAGGGGACACGGGTTCAAGCCCTGGTGCGAGAAGATCCCACATGCCACAGAGCAACTGAGCCCGTGTGCCACAACTATTGAGCCTGCGCTCTAGAGCCTGTGAGCCACAACTACTGAGCTCACGTGCTACAACTACTGAAGCCTGTGCGCCTAGAGCCCATGCTCCACAACAAGAGAAGCAACTGCAATGGGAAGCCCGTGCACTGCAATGAAAGAGTAGCACCCGCTCGCTGCAACTAGAGAAAGCCCGCGCACAGCAACGAAGACCCAACGCAGCCAAAAAATAAATAAATAAAAAAAAATTAAAAAATAAAAATGATCAACTGTGGTGGTTGTCTCATTAAGGAAAAAAACAGTTTAACATGGATTAAAGTTTAGTTACAGTTTTCCTTCTCTTGAGTCCTATTCACTTTTTATTTTGAGGTATTTTTAGGAAGCAGAAAAGAGAGAATAATGTGCTAATTATGAACCTACCAACCAACTTTGTCCTCCCTTATTGTGACATACACATTTGCTTCAGATTCTTTTTTTTTTTTTTTCTGTACGCGGGCCTCTCACTGTTGTGGCCTCTCCCGTTGCAGAGCTTAGGCTCCAGACGCGCAGGCTCAGCGGTCATGGCACACGGGCCCAGCTGCTCTGTGGCATGTGGGATCTTCCTGGACTGGGGCACGAACCCGTGTCCCCTACATCGGCAGGCGGACTCTCAACCACTGCGCCACCAGGGAAACCCGCTTCAGATTCTTTTAGTGCTGTGTGCATACCTTCCCAACTCCATTGCTTTCCTGGTTTCCCCATAGGTGAATTGCTATCTCAACTTTAGCATGTGGTTTTTTTTTTTTTTCCATTCGTGTATTTATACTTTTGTTACGTATGTTTGTATTTAGAGCATTGTTTTTGCATTTTAAAAAATGGTGTTTTACATATGGGTCCTTCTACAGATTGCTTTCTCGCTCAATATCAAGTTTTTGTGATTTGTCCATGTTGATATGTGGATTCATTCATTAACTTTTAGCTATTGAATAGAATCCCATTCCATGACTATGCTGAAGTTTACCCATTGTTCTTTTGACTTTTTGCATTTCACCCCCCCCCCTTTTTAAGGTTTAGCTTGTTCTCTTTTTGATATAATTCACATGCCATATATAACTCACCACTTTAAAAGGTGTACAATTCAGTGGTTTTTAGTATATTCATACATTTATGCAACTATAACTATTATTTGATTCCAGGACATTTTTATCACTCCAAAAAGAAACCCCGTACCCATTAGCAGTCCCTGTATTTCCCTCCACTAATCCTCTGGCAACCACCAAGCTACTTCCTGTCTCTGTGGATTTGTCTATTCTGTATTTTTCATATAAATTGCACACTATAATATGTGACCTTTTGTGTCTTTCACTTTTGTAATATTTCATTTAGTAGCGGGTTGGCCAAAAATTTCCTTTGTTCGAACTAATACAACCTAATACAATGTCTCAAGGTTCATCCATGTTGTACCATGAATCAGCACTTCATTCTTCTTTATGGCTAAATGATAAATATCCCATTGTATGGATATACTACATTTATTTATCCATTTATCAGACGTTTGGGTTGCTTCCACTTTTTGGCAGTTATGAATAATGCTGTATAAACATTAACGTACAAGTTTTGTATTGACATGTTTTCTGTTCTCCTGGGTATACACCTAGGAATAGAATTGCTTGGTTGCATGGCAACTCTGTTCAGCAATTTGAGGAACTGTTGAACTGGTTTTTTTTGCGGTACGCGGGCCTCTCACTGTTGTAGCCTCTCACTGTTGTGGCCTTTCCCATTGCGGAGCACAGGCTCCGGATGCTCAGGCTCAGTGGCCATGGCTCATGGGCCCAGCCGCTGTGCGGCATGTGGGATCTTCCTGGACTGGTCACAAACCCGCGTCCTCTGCATCGGCAGGCGGACTCTCAACCACTGCGCCACCAGGGAAGCCCTGCTGAACTGTTTTACAATGCAGCTGCACCATCTGACATTTCTACTGATAATGTACAAAGGTTACAATTTCTCCACATTTTTGCTTGTTATCTTTTTGATTATAGTCATTCTGGTCAATGTGAAATATCTCATGGTAGTTTTTAAATAAATAAATAATTTTAAATTTATAAAAAATTTTTTTCATTTATTTTTATTTTTGGCTGCATTCGGTCTTTACTGCTGTGCGTGGGTGGGCCTTCTCTAGTTGTGGTGAGCAGGGGCTACTCTTCGTTGCAGCGCGTGGGCTTCTCATTGCTGTGGCTTCTCTTGCGGAGAACGGGTTCTAGGCACGTGTTGGGGCACATGAGCTCTAGAGCACAGGCTCAGTAGTTGTGGCACATGGGCTGTGGCACACGGGCTTTGTTACTCTGCAGCATGTAGGATCTTTCTTCACCAGGGCTCGAACCTGTGTCCCCTGTGTTGGCAGGCAGATTCTTAACCACTGCGCCACCAGAGAAGTCCTCTCATGGTAATTTTGATTTGCATTTCCCTAGTGACTAATGATGTTGAACATCTTTTCATGTACTAATTGGCTCTTTGTATATCTTTTGGAGAAATATATTCAGATCCTTTGCCAATTATTTAATTGGGTTGTCTTGGGTTGTCTTTTTTTTCTTTGTGAATGGTTTTTTAAAAATTTATTTTAATTTGTTTCTGGCTGCGTTGGGTCTTTGTTGCTGTGTGCGGGCTTTCTCTAGTTGTGGTGAGCAGGGGCTACTCTTCCTTGTGGTGCACGGGCTTCTCACTGTGGTGGCTTCTCTTGTTGTGGAGCATGGGCTCTAGGTATGCAGGCTTCAGTAGTTGCAGCACGTGGGCTCAGTAGTTGTGGCTCACGGGCTCTAGAGCACAGGCTCAGTAGTTGTGGTGCATGGGCTTAGTTGTTCCACGGCATGTGGGATCTTCCCAGACCAGGGCTCGAAGCCGTGTCCCCCGCATTGGCAGGCGTATTCTTAATCACTATGCCACCAGGGAAGCCCTGGGTTGTCTTTTTATTGTTATAAGAGTTCTTTATATATTCTGGATACTAGAACCTTATGAGTTACATGATTTGCAAACATTTTCTCCCATTCTATGGGTTGTCTCTTTGCTTTCTTGAGAGCACCTTTTTAAGCACAAAAATTTTAATACTAATTCTAATTTACCTGTTTTTTCTTTGGTTGCTTGTGATTTATTTAGGGTACCATAGTGAAGAAACTATTGCGTAGTCTAAGGTCATGAAGATTTATACTTGTGTTTTATTCTAAGTGTTTTATAAAAGTTTTAGGTCTTACATTTAGGTCTTTGATCCATTTTGAATTAATTTTTGTATGTGGTGTGAGGGTCCAGCTTTATTCATTGTATGTGGATGTCCAGTTGTTCTCAGCACCCATTTGTAGAAAAGACTATTCATTCCCCCAGTGAATTATCTTGGCATCCTTATCCAAAGTCATTTAACATAAATGTATGGGCTTATTTCTGGACTCCCAGTTATATTCTAATTAATCTATGCCTATCCTTATGCCAGTACCACAGTCTTGGTTGTTGTAGCTTTGAAGAATGCTTTGAAATCTGGAAGTGTGAATACTCTTTTTTTTTTTTTTTTTTTTTGTGAGTACTCTTAAATTTGTTCTTTTTCAAATTATTTTGGCTATTCTGGGTTGCTTACATGTCCATATGAATTTTAGGATTAGTTTGCTAATTTTTGTGAAAAAGACAGTTGGAATTTTGGTAGGGGTTGCATTGAATCTGTTGATCAATTTAGGCAGTACTGCCTGCCATCTTAACAATATTAAATCTTCCAATCTGTGAACATAGTTTTCCCATTTACTTAAGTCTTCTTTAATTTCTTTTTTTAATTTAATTTTACTTATTTTTTTCTTTAATTAATAGTAATCTTTTGTTTATTTAATTATTTATATATTTATTTTTGTCTGTGTTGGGCCTTCGCTTCTGTACGAGGTTTTTCTCTAGTTGTGGCAAGCGGGGGCCGCTCTTCATCGCGGTGTGCGGGCCTCTTCACTATTGCAGCCTCTCTTGTTGTGGAGCACAGGCTCCAGACGCTCAGGCTCAGTAGTTGTGGCTCATGGGCCTAGTTGCTCCGCAGCATGTGGCATCTTCCCAGACCAGAGCTCGAACCCGTGTCCTCTGCATTAGCAGGCAGATTCTCAACCACTGCGCCACCAGGGAAGCCCTTTTAATTTTATTTTATTAAAAAAATTATTTTTATTTTTGGTGGTGTTGGATCTTCGTTGCTGCACGTGGGCTTTCTCTAGTTGTGGCGAGAGGGGACTACTCATTGTGGTGGCTTCTCTTTTTGCGGAGCACAGGGTCTAGGTGTGCAGGCTTCGGTAGTTGTGGCACGCTGACTCAGTAGTTGTGGCGTGCGGGCTCTAGAGCGCAGGCTCAGTAGTTGTGGCGCACGGGCTTAGCTGCTCCGCGGCATGTAGGATCTTCCCCGACCAGGGCTTGAACCTGTGTCCCCTGCATTGGCAGTCGGATTCTTAACCACTGTGCCACCAGGGAAGCCCCGTGATTTTTGATGATAGTTCTATTCTTTTAAATTTTTCATTGTCTAAATGCCAGTTTTTGCCATGTGGTTGTTTAATGTTTTTAGGATGTTAATGGCATGGGAATCATTTCTTGTTCAGAAGCCAATAGAAATTTATACAAATATGTAAATGAAATTAACTTGTAAATTTGAAAAAATGAGTTTCAGATGCTGTTGCGGTGATTTCTGTGTTTGGTTAGATTGAACCTGAGAGATTTTATTCCTTTTCACCCAGTATCAAGAGATTGTACAAGGAAATAAGATTTGCTGTTGTTACCATTATTTTTAGAGCTTGTTGCTGTTTTAGCTCTATAGGGTACACGTTAGAATTCAGTTAGCTGTGTTTTATGGAACAACAATTTATCAAATCCTAGTTAGGTAAAGAGTATAATTTTGTATGTGATATTTGCTGGTGCTAATAGTGCCAATGCAGCAATAACTTCATTGATTTCCACTGGTGAGATGTTATTAGACTTGCAAGTAAATGGTTCTTTTATTGCTTCATTTCTCTTTGAGTAGTTCATTATAAAGAACAATCAAAGAATTTTAAATCACATTATTCTGTTTTGGAGCTAGGTGGGTCTTTTTCTAAATCAGTTTCTAATTTTTACAGGTTCATTTTCAGTTCAGAGTTTTAAAAGTTTGAAGGTAGAAAAGACTTGATACTTAGCCTATTAATTGCCCTCATACAACTCAGAAGAACTACAACTAGGGGGTCACATATGATAAAATCTCTTGTGGTCCTGGGTCCGTTCGTAAGAAATTTATAAGAAAGAATTGTGAGGAACAGAAATTTGTTGCTGTGTGCGTGTGTGTGTGTGTTTTGTCACTGTCCAAAAATTAAGGCTCTGAGGCCTAACCTTGGGCTTTACTTCCTGTGTGAGAATCCAGTCACCCCCTCCCTGACTCTGAGTTCTCAATACTCCTGCTATTCCCATAGCTACACAGTCTCTTCTGGTCCGGTCCAGGTAAGGCTGCAGAGGACCTGTGAGCCTCTACAGGTATTATATTTAAAAAATTTTTATATCTAAAATTATTTGGAATTATATCTGTAAATGACATCTAGTAATTTTTTTCTTTAAAAAGAATATTAAATACAGCATTAAAAAAAAAATCTCAGGCAAAACTTTGTCTCCCCTTTCCATCCTTTTCTTCCAACCCTGTTTCCCAGAGGCAAACACTTTGAATTATTTCTTCATAGTAGCAACTTTTTTGCTCACTGATTGCCTCCAGCCCCTTGATTAGTGCCTGTTTTTGGTGCCTAATACAGTTAACCCTTGAGCAATGCAGGGGTTAGGGACACCAGCCCCCTGCACAGTTGAAAATCTTCATAGAACTTTTGACTCCCCCCAAAACTTAACTGATAGCCTACTGTTGACTGGAAGCCTTATGCATAACATAAACAGTTGATTAACACATATTTTGTATGTCATACAGAATATATACTGTATTCTTAAAGTAAGCCAGAGAAAAGAAAATGTTAGGAAAATCACAGGGAAGAGAAAATACACTTACAGTACTATGCTGTATTTATTGATACCATAAATCTAATTATAAGATGAATTGTCTGTCAGTACCTACATCAGTATTGTCTTATACAGTACAAAACACTGTAAATGTTATGTGTGTTACTAACACTAGACATCAAAAAGGAAAAAAAAATGTGAAAAAGAAGTTCATATTTATTTACAGGTATAGTGATCTGTGCTATAGTGATCCGTGCTATAGTGATCTTCATTGATAATGAAGAATCAGCAATATGATTCTTTTTTTTAAAAATAAATTTATTTATTTATTTATTTATTTTTGGCTGTGTTGGGTCTTTGTTGTTGCATGCGGGCATTCTCTAGTTGCGGCGAGCGGGGGCTACTCTCTGTTGCGGTGCGCGGGCTTCTCATTGCAGTGGCTTCTCTTGTTGTGGAGCACGGGATCTAGGCGCGTGGGCTTCAGTAGTTGTGGCATGTGGTCTCAGTAGTTGTGGCGCGCAGGCTCTAGAGTGCAGGCTCAGTAGTTGTGGTGCACAGGCTTAGTTGCTCCGCGGCATGTGGGATCTTCCCAGACCAGGGCTCAAACCCATGTCCCCTCCATTGGCAGGCGGATTCTTAGCCACTGTGCCACCAAGGAAGCCCAGCAATATGATTCTTTATGGTAGCCTAGTGTAATTGATATGATTGCTTCACAGTAGCCTAGCCTATACGATAATGAATGAATCATTTAAAAAGTTTTATGGCATAGAGTATTACAGTTATATTCATAATACACTACTGGAAACATTGATACAATTAAAAAAAAAACCCACCTACCTGTGATAATATACTGATAAGCAGTTTTTCTAGTTACTAGAGAGAGAGGCAATATAATATAATGAATGGTAATGTAATTCTTTGAAAGGAAAATTATAAAACAGTAAGAAAACTAACACAGTAGTTTTTATTAAATATCATTCACCTTATGCCTATATAAGGATAGACTAGTATCCACATGTTTTATGAATTCATGAGATACCTTTTTTTTAAATAAACATTTAGGTGAAAAATCCCTTTTTAAAAAAACTTATTTATTTTTGGCTGCCTTGGGTCTTCATTGCTGCGCGTGGGCTTTCTCTAGTTGTGGCAAGCAGGGGCTACTCTTCCTTGCGGTGCGCGGGCTTCTCATTGTGGAGGCTTCTCTTGTTGCGGAGCATGGGCTCTAGGCGTGTGGACTTAAGTAGTTGTGGCTCGCGGGCTCTAGAGCACAGGCTCAGTAGTTGTGGTGCACAGGCTTAGTTGCTCCGCGGCATGTGGGATCTTCCCGGACCAGAGATTGAACCCGTGTCCCCTGCATTGGCAGGCGGATTCTTAACCACTGTGCCACCAGGGAAGTCCCAAGATACTTTTTTCTTAATTTTTTTGATATTTCTAAGCTACATGGTTCATCTGTGAATTCTTTTCCTTTTTGTTTTTGTTTTTTTGGCCGCGTAGCATGTGGGATCTCAGTTCCCTGACCAGAGTTCAAACCTGCACCCCCTCCATTGGACGCACGGAGTCTTAACTACTGGACTGGCAGGAAAGTCCGCATCTGTGAATTTTTTCAAATTGTTGCAAACCTCCAAAAAATTTTCCAATGTACTGTATTTATTGAAAAAATTCACATATAAGTGGACTCGTGCAGTTCAAACTCACATTGTTCAAGGGTGAACTGTAAATCTTGATTGAATGAATGCAAAAAGTTTGTCCTTATTCTCTTTTAAGACTTGATAGTTGACTATGCAATTCTAGGTTGAATATCATTTTTCCTCTTGGATGGCATTGCTGTGCAGTCTTAGCACACAGTGTTGCTGTTCATCTGTGATTCCTCTCGGATTCTGGTTTCTTTGCTTGTGCCTACACTTCTTTCCTGTAAATGGTTGCAATCTTCTCATGCTGTCACTTAAAAAAAAAAGTTAAGTATGACAGGAATTCAATCGGGACACTCAGTCTCACTGGACACTTAGTAAGGGGAAATTTTCTTGAATCATCTCTTTGATAGGTCTTCCCTCATCCCCCCCGCAAAACAAACAAAGAGGTAAAAGAATCTGTTTTCTCTATTGTTTCTTTATGGAACTTTTGTTAGTGGGATGTTGGACCTCATGCACTTTTCTTTAATATTTTAATCTTTTGGTTTTCAGTTATCTCTTTGTTTTAATTTCTAGGAGATTTCATTAGCATTATCCTCTAATCCTTCTATTAGTTTTTTATTTGTGTTATCAAATTTGAAATGTGTTATACTATTTGTTTCTGATTATACTCTTTTTAACTGGAGTATTCTGGGATTAAGTTATTGTGTTATAGATAGACTTTCAACCCCTTTCTTCTGCTTTTTTGCTCTCACCCTACTTTCTTTCTCATAATACTTGGTAGCTTCAAGGGATAAGTCAGTACACGCCCTGTGCCCACCTTCTCCATGGCATCCCTCTCTGTACGCACATAGATTGTCACTTCCTTCTCTTGACTAAGTGTGTACTTTTCCTTTTTTTTTTAAATCTAATTTCCATAATTTTTTGTTGTTGTTGAAAATCTTTCTTCCATTGTTGCTTCATTTTTTATTGTCATTGAAATGTTAATACATTTTCATTGATATTTTTGTGTAGTTTCATGGGGGAAGAGGAGATAGATGCATATGTTCCATCTGCCATCTTAAAATTGGAGTCCTTTCTTTGAGGCCTGGCTAACTTAATTTTATGGTTGTAATTCAAATAACAAGTTAAATGTGTAAATTTAAAATCAATTTGTTTGAAAAAAATATTGAATGAAAGGCTGATTCAGTCTATCTTAATAACCAAATAGGTAATGTACTTTGTAATAATGCATTTTTTGAATTTTATTTGTGTAGAAGAAATTGAGGAAGAATCTGAAACAACAATTGAGGCTGACCTGACGGATAAACAGAAACATCAGTTGAAACATCGGGAGCTCTTTTTGTCACGCCAATACGAATCTCTGCCTGCAACACATATCAGGTAAGAACTTTTTAGAAGTTGATCTGAAGTACTCAGTAATATTGTGACAATTGGGAAAAACAAACAAACAAACTAAAGCAACCTTTTTGAAGCATTTTCCAAACTCTTCCCAACAATCTTGCTCAAATTAGTTCACTAAAGGCTTCATTATGTAATCTTACCTTGGAAATTTATAGTGTATGTTAGCATTTTAAAGCCCTGCAAATGTTCTGCAGTAAAGTAACCATGTTAGCTTTGTTTTAATCCAGACTTTTCCAATTTATTTAAGTATGTATTAGCATCTTGCAGGACAGTGTCCAGCAGATACCATTTTGGGAAATGCTGGTCTTCTCCAGATTCCCAGAAAATAATATAGTCATTGGAATCCAAGAACTAGAACCTGGTTCTAGATCTGGTTCCCAGGCACTTGTCTCTTGACCTTGTAGGATACAAGGCTTTTGATTGATTTATTTATTTTTGAGGTCCTCTGGGATGAAAACTTTATATTCTTTATTACTCACTCACTTGCATCTGATCTGTGCAATGATGGGATGTAAAAGTGAAATCCAGTCCCTGGTTTGTAGTTTTGGGAGATGGTGGTGGTCTTTTTGATCCGGTAGTGGTTAAGATTTAAGCATAGATACAATTGAGCTCTTTCTGAGTGCTGTCTGTAATAGGTGCATTTTGGAGGTATAACAAAATGTTTGAACTCAAAAACTTCAGAAGGAGTTGGCATTTACTCAGCCTTCGAGAGATTGGGGGGCATGTTTCAGGTAAAGGTAACAGGTAAGCATGGGTGTGTACAGGGAACAGCCTGTGTCCAGGATGCAGTGTTTTTGTCCCCTAATGTTAAAGGAATTCCTTCAACTGTTGTTCACAATCTTTACTTCTTTTATTCAACTCCTCACTAGTTATTATTGTCTTAAAAACTGTTTATATATAGAAATAAAATGAATTAACTGTTTATTTAAAAAAAAATCGGCCCCTCTTCTTTAGCCCTGAATGTCGGTATTGTATCTAAGTCTGTCTTTTTTGGGCTCAGACATGTTTGGAGACTTCCTGAAGCTCCAGTTTGGTCTTTGTAACAAAAACACGCATGCCCCAACTCCCCGGACCTTTGTGTATTCTTATACTTCTCTTTTCAGAAATGGACACAGAGCTCTTCTAAGGCAGGAAGTGTATCACAAAGATACCAGAATCCCCTTTCTCCAAATCTTTTCAGAGATAAGTTGATTCTCCTCAGTAGTTAACATTATATCATTGCTTTATTTAGGTTTTTTAGGGGACACTGTGTTTATTTTTTATTTATTTTTGTTTCGGAATTGCCTTTAGTGGTATAAAATTGAAAGTAAATGTCCATTAGTAGGGAATTGGTTAAATGAATTATGATACAACAACTACAACAGAATATTGGAGTTCTGTTGTTATAGAAAAACTCTATTGTATATTGATAACCAGAAAATAATCAAAGTCAAGAAAGTATGTAAAAATGAGGACACTGTGTTTAGATTGGCTAGAGTTAGTATGTTCTGTGTGACTTAGGGCCTGTGTTAGAAAAGATAATCAAGCCAGATAATGTGGGAATAGTATTTAACCTAAAAATAGGGGTATTTCAAGAAATAGGAAAGTAAGTTAATTTTTGCTCAAAGAGATGAAACATGCAAACATATTTTGTAATTGTTTTAAAGATATAGGTAACTAATAAATGCTGAAGAGCCATATGCATTTATCATTTAATTGGAAGAAGCTAGAATATAAAGATTCATTTTAAGCTCAAGAAGTTATGTGGCCAGTCATAAGACTCTTGCCAGAACAAGAATCTGACAAATGGTTTTAAAAATGTATCCAAAACACGCAAGTATATTTTTAATTTACCCTCCTGATAGCTTGGAATCTGTTTATAAGTAATGTTGGTTTCCTTTAACAGATTGCTTGGAATGGAAAAACTAGTGAAGTATTTTTCATGTTTCATAAGGACTGAGAGAGTATATTGAAATGTAATTATCAAGACACCCCTTTGTTGAACATAGAAATTACATAGAATATACGATCATTCAGTCATGTTGAACACATTTTCTGAGTATATTCTCAATTAGGGAACTTGCTAACTGATAAATAAGACAAGGTTCCCCAGCTTGTAAACTTAAGGAGTTTACCTGGTGGCAATTCTTTTTCTTTCTTTTTTTTTTTTTTGCGGTACATGGGCCTCTCACTGTTGTGGCCTCTCCTGTTGCGGAGCACAGGCTCCGGACGCGCAGGCTCAGCGGCCATGGCTCACGGGCTCAGCCGCTCCATGGCATGTGGAATCCTCCCGGACCGGGGCACGAACCCGTGTCCCCTGCATTGGCAGGCGGACTCTCAACCACTGCGCCACCAGGGAAGCCCATGGAGTTTACCTGGTGGCAATTCTTTTGAATTATGAGGAAGAGATATAGACATTTGAAGCATTTGTTTTTTTAACTTTTTTGTTCTCCAAGTTGAGAGGGAGTAGTGTGGAGGCATATTTTCTCATTTATGGCTCTCATTTTCAAACAGCTGAATGGATTTAGGGGCAGTCTCCAGCCAAACCCCAAAGCTGTGCTAACCAGCCCTCATGCTGATGTAGAACAAGTGCACGTTGGAGTGATCTTGACATTTTGCTAACGTTGAAGTCATGCCCTATTTATCTGTGCTTTAACAGGAGAAAATTACTGAAGTCCCATTGTTCTTTGGCAGCAAAGAGGGGTAATTTGATGAATACTGGCTTTTTATTCTTAGGGGCATTATTAAGTGCCCAGAATTTCCTTGGTGCTGTATGGAACAGAGGAGAAAACCTGACTGAGGCATTCCTGAGGTCCTTTGTAGTTTGTGAGCTATAATACTAACTGGGTGCTACAAGCTTCCCAAAGTGGCAGGGAGGCAACTCTTCCTTCCTTCTGATTTCATTGGAAGAGAATGAATAGGACCAGGACTTTTCTGGTTAGAGTTAGTGATTCACCTCTTGTTGAGGATTTGTTTGTATCTATCTCGTTAAGATAGATAGAATTTGAACATGAGAATTCCTTTGGAACACTTTTTGGGGTGAAGGGGAGAGACAGCATGCTTCTTGCACAGTGCCTTAGGTCATTAATGATAGATTATATGCTGCGTGGGATATAAAGCACTATAAAATTCACTGTTATGGGCTTCCCTGGTGGCGCAGTGGTTGAGAGTCCGCCTGCCGATGCAGGGGACACAGGTTCCTGCCCCGGTCCGGGAAGATCCCACATGCCGCGGAGCGGCTGGGCCCGTGAGCCATGGCCGCTGAGCCTACACGTCTGGAACCTGTGCTCCGCAACAGGAGAGGCCACAACAGTGAGAGGCCTGCGTACCGAAAAAAAAAAAAAATTTACTGTTATGCCAGATGCTAGACCTGTCACTTTGTGTGTGTGTGTGTGTGTGTGTGTGTGTGTGTGTAGAATACTGTGTTCAGTTATATAGAGCCCATGTTTATTGAACTTGGCTTTTAAAAATTCTAACATTTATTGAACCTTTATGATAGGTGTTATTTCAGTTGCTTTACATGTATTTTATTTGATCTTCCCAATGACTTTGTAATGTAGGTCCTGTTATTATCCTCATTTTACAGATGAGGAAACTGAAACATGAAAAGGTTAAATAACTTTTCAGTCTCATGGCTTTTAAATGGCAGATTCAGATCTTGAACTCAGATCACGTGGCTGCAAATATACAATATTATGATATATACATGACTCTAAGTGTTAAAAAGCATCAGAGACAGAAAGACAGCTATTTAGAAGCTTGTTGAATAGATAGGCTCTTTGATTTTCTATTTTTTTCACATAATTTTTCTACTTAAGTCAAATGGGCAGAACTAAATTAAAAACTGAGTTAAGCATACAAACTATACTATTTTACAGTGTTAGAGATATAAATAGCAACTGGGAACTGCCTACTTGATTGGGTGCTTACGTTTATGGATGTGTCTTATATATTGTCCAATGTCATTTTTCCTTCACCTTGAACACACAAAGCCTGGCTTTTTAAAAGCTGCTAGTTACAGCACTGTATGTGTAGTGATTAATACCTCTTCCCTGCCTCTGGTGTAGCTAGTTAGTCATGTTTAAACACAGCCAATGTTTTCCTGCTTGCCAACCTCGGGATCTGGATTACAGCCTTGGAAGTTATGCTTCATTGTGTCGTAAAAACATTTCCTTACGTACCTCTTGATTATTGGCCTCAATGTGTCCTATAGTAAGGGCTTTTGGACTGGATGATTTGATCTCCAAGTCTTGTTTCAAGGAGTGAGTGGTGATAGAGAAACCATTATATCCATGTCGTTAGACCTGGCCCTTGCTCAGAGCATCACTGGTGAGCGTCCTGTCTACCTCATCATTTTATTTTATTTTATTTATTTATTTATTTATTTTTTGCGGTATGCGGATCTCTCACTGTTGTGGCCTCTCCCGTTGTGGAGCACAGGCTCCGGACACGCAGGCTTAGGGGCCACGGCTCATGGGCCCAGCTGCTCTGCGGCATGTGGGATCTTCCCGGACCGGGGCACGAACCCATGTCCCCTGCATCGGCAGGCGGACTCTCAACCACTGCGCCACCAGGGAAGCCCTACCTCATTACTTAACGTCAACAAAGTCCAAAGAAACTCTTCCAGAACGTAAATTTAGTGTCAATAGTAGAATAGGTCTTGAAGACATAGGTGCACATAGTGTTCAAGCCGTCTCTTAAGGGCAGTGTGCTTCAGAGAAAGCCTTATGTTCTTTTCCTCTTAAACAGTTTTTAGGTTAGGATTCCAGGGTATGATCATCATCATCACCATAATCACCATTGTTGCTTCATAGAAGACTGGCTGCAACCACAGTTTGTTGTGAACTTTTCTTGGTTTAAGTGATGCCATGTTGCTTCTACATTGTCTCCTGCCCTCCAAAATGAGGAGCTTTCTTAATTCAGTTGAAAAAGTATCTTTAGCGGCTGTTAGAAATCTTGGGTTTTATGTATAATTTCATAGGTTCTTCATATGTATAATTTTTAGGTTCTTCAAGTCAGACATCATCTTAGAGTGTGAGATTCTAGAAGCTCCTTAGTATGTCCTTTTTTTCCTTTTTCCTGCCTGCTGTGGAACAGGGTACTCAATAGCCAGTTAGACTTTGAAGCTTGCATAGTTTCCATTTTTTAAATTTTTGTTTGTTAAGGAAATAAAAGTCATCAACATATAGTAGACTAATCTCCTCTCAATTACTGCTGACCTTAAATGAAGTTTTAGATTGTGTGCCTTTCTCTTTTCATGAAAATTAAAGATTGATACATGGAATCACAGGTTGCTTAGGACTCTGAGGGAGAGTGACTCAGAGTCAACATCAAGCTTTCACATGGAGGGCTAAGCAGAGGATAGAAAATCTGTTTTGTGTACATATTATTTGTCACCAAACAAAATGAATTTATAAGCCATATATAGCAACCATGAGAAAGGGAGAAACGGAAAAGTTTCTAGCCAACAAGAGGTATTTGGGGGATGGAATACTGAAGTTCTTGTCTTAACACTCAGTGTTGATGAGGGTGGGGAAATAGATAACTCTTCTATATTCGAATGTTAATATAATCAGAGAAATCAAACTTTAATGTGTGAATATCCTTTGACCCAGCAATTCCACTTTTTTGATTTTATCTAGCAGAGGTTCTCATGCAAGTGTGTAGAAATGTATATACTGATATGTTTATTGCAGAATTGTTTTTTTTTTTTTTTTTAGTTAAAGATTTTCTTGCAAATAAATGAGGTCATTTTCATTCATAGATAGGAGTCAGCATCACAAATGTAAGTAGGAACCTGGTATTTGATAGATTTCAGGATTGCACTACTATCAGAACATGCAAGCAACTTTCATATTTATGCTTTTCTATATTTCTACTTTCTCTGCAATGAAAGCACATTAGATATATAATAGAAAAAGTATTATTTAAATGTTTGTACATTTGGACATTAGAGAGGGAAAATGCCGTTTTGCAGCCATTTTAATCCCCTGCGTTGCGTGACAACCTGGCTGGTTTTGATGAAGACAGAATAGATGGGAATCTACTAAAAACGAAACTCATCTTTATTCTCCCTTCCCCAGTAGTAATAAAGTACAGTAGAAACATTAGCTACTGTTACCATTTGATAGCAGACCTGTTTCTAATTTAGGGGTACATTTTCCAAATGTTTTTGTTGCAAAATGCTGTTTCCTTCAAGAATTATTCTGTCGGTTTATATTCCCACCACAGTATATTAAGAATATGCCCATTTTGCTGTTTCCTCAACATCACTGCATATTAAAATTTAAAAGTAAACTTTTATTGTTTATTTTATGATAATGGAAGAATTATAATTCATTGTTGAAATGCGAAAAACACACAGAAAAGACACACACACCCCTGTAATCCCTCCACCCAGCAGCACTGACATTTTGGTGTATCTTCAGTGCATTTTCATTCCTAATCTTATGTGCATTCTTTGGATTTGGGCTGCACATTGTTGGAGTTTACTCAATGGCAGAGGAGCTACATTCCTTGTGTTCAGCTTCCTGGCGTTAAGCAGTGCTTATTCTTCAGTGCTGCTATTGTCATCTTTGCTCTTTCTAGGTTGGTTGCTTTGTTTTTAAATATGTGAGAAATTTGGTAGGAAAATGAATGATGGAACAGCAGGAGGAGGGGAGGAGGACAGTTAAATAAAGGCTGGAAAAATTCCATTCTTGAGACATTAATAGACATGCCTGATAGGTTTGATATATATGAAGGAGCAGAATGAATCTAGAGTAAGAATACTTTGGGGAACTCCCTGGCAGTCCAGTGGTCAGGACTCGATGCTTTCACTGCGGGGGGACGGGGGGGGGACGGGGGGAGGGGGACGGGACAAGACTTAAGATCCCGCAAGCTGCGAAAAACAAACAAACAAACAAAAAACCAAAAAAAGAATATTTTGTTACTCAGAGTACTCATTCAAAAACCAATCCAAGTGTCACGATCTTATAATGGGCAGAGTTTTCTTAATTAAGATCATGAAGATATTCTGTTTTCTTGAAGTTCTACTGTTCCACCTTTTATATTTAGGTCTGTTTTATGCATATGGTGTGAAGAGAGGTCAGTTAGAAAATTAAGTTTAAAAAGATACTATTTGCAGTATCATCAAGCAATATCAAACACCTAGGAATAAATCTAAAGGAAGACGTCTAGGGCTTCACTGGTGGCACAGTGGTTAAGAATCCGCCTGCCAACGCAGGGGACACGGATTCGAGCCCTGGTTCTGGAAGATCCCATATGCCGCGGAGCAACTAAGCCTGTGCGCCACAACTACTGAGCCTGCGTCCCACAACTACTGAAGCCCACATGCCTAGAGCCCGTGCTCTGCAACAAGAGAAGCCACCTCAGTGAGAAGCTCGCATGCTGCAACGAAGCCCCAACGCAGCCAAAAATAAGATAAAAATAAATTTTAAAAAATAAAAGATGTCTAAAAAAAGGGAATGATGTGTAAAAACTCCACACAGAAATTACAGAGTATTGCTAAAGGAATTAAAGATTAAGTAAATAAATGACAGTAAGTCTGTTTTTCCCAGATTGAGCCAAAGATTCAATGTAATTCCAAAGAAAAGCTTAGCAGGGTTGTGTGTGTATGTGTGTGTGTGTATGTGTATGTGTGTATAAATTGAGAAGCTGAGTCCAAAATCTCTGGGAATCGAAAGGACCAAGAACATTTCAAATCATGGTTCGTGTACTTCTGGATGTCCCCATAGACCCATTCAAGAGGGCCTTTATGAGATCAAAACTATTTTCATAACAACAGTAAGATGTTATTTGCCTTTTCTCCTTGTTGATTTTGCAAAAGCAAAATCATGTGCAAAAGCAGTGGTGGGTAAACTGCTGGCACCGAGTCAGCAGGAATCACGTCAGTGTCACCAAACTGTGCTATATTCGTCACTGTATTGTATGCATTTCCAATTAAGAAAAGAAAAAAAAAAGACAAGTTCCACTTAAGAATGTTCTTGGCAAAACAGTACAATTTATTAATTTTAATGTCTCAAATGCCTTTTTTTAAAAATTGAGGAAAGAGTCACACAACATGTTAACCACTGTACAGTATACGGGGTACAATTCAGTGGCATTCAGTATAAAAAATTTAGTATACTGACAACGTTGTGCAACCATCACCTCTCCCTTATTTCAAGAGATTATACGTCTTCATTTTCCGATGTATGTAAGTCAGATCATTATGCTGTACCCCTTAAACTTATATGGTGCTGTATGTCAATTATACCTCAATAAAACGGGAAGAAAAAAAAGAGATTACACATTTTTTAATGTTCCATGTGCTGAAATGGGAAGTATGCATAAATCGTTTCTGCTGCCTATGAAAGTGTGATGATCATTTTGAGAAAAAACTCATGGGCTTGTTTGAAATATGAGCTAAACTAGCTACCTTTTTCATGGAACACCACTTTTGCCTGAAATAACCACTGAGAGATGAACTGTGGTTATTGAGACATGAGTATTTGATGGATGTTCTTTGAAAATGAAGTAAACTAGTTACTTATGTGAAAACCTAATTGTCTATTAAGCCAGACATTGAGGAGATTTGCAAAAATGTAAAATAACACCACTGTTCCCATTAATTTTGGGGGGGAATATAGTAATTATTAATAACAAATATTTGGTAATATGTTTTTTATTTTAAATTAATTAATGTTAAATTTTTAGTTTTAATTTCTATCATGGTAAATATTGATAGATGTAACCCACAAAGGCAAAAGTTCATTGAGGTTCTCAATAATTTTTAGGAACTTAAAGAGATCTTGAGGGGGCTTCCCTGGTGGTGCGGTGGTTACGAGTCCGCCGCCTGGCAGTGCAGGGGACACGGGTTTGAGCCCTGGTCCGGGAGGATCCCTCGTGCCGCGGAGCAACTAAGCCCGTGCGCCACAGCTGCTGAGCCTGCACTCTGGAGCCCGCGAGCCACAGCCGTTGAGCCCACATGCCACAACTAGTGAAGCCCGAGCACCCTAGAGCCTGCGCTCTGCAACAAGGGAGGTCACCGCAATGAGAGGCCCGCGCACCACAATGAAGGGTAGCCCCTGCTCACTGCAACTAGAGAAAGCCTGCGCCCAGCAACAAAGACCCGATGCAGCCTAAATAAATTTTTTAAAAAAAGAGATCTTGAGACCAAAAAGTTTGAGAACCATTGATAAAGTCAGTCTTGAAGAACAAAAATGTTAGAGGTTTATATCATTCGATACTAAGACAGTTGTATAGCTACAGTAATTAATGTAGGGTAGTACGGGTAAGTGGATTGTGAAATAAACCAGTGGAACAGAATAGAAAAGCCAGAACAGACCCACGTATATAGTACAACTTGATATTTGATGAAGGAGGCTTTGCAGTGTAGTGGAGAAAGGGTGGTCTTTTCAGTATATGGTGCCAAATCAGTTGGGTGGCCCTAGGGGAAAATAAATGAAGGCTTCCCTTTGTCTCTCCCTATCTCTCCCCTCGCCTCCCCCCCCAACGCTATTTTTTTGTTGATGAATTGAGGATTTTGTTTCTCACCGTTTGGATTTTGCTGATTGTATCCCCCCGTGTTCAACCACGTTCCCCTCTCCCTCATATTTCTCGTGAATTGGTAACAGAGGACGTGGTTTCCTTCATTCCTCCTGCCCTGCCTCCTTCCTCTGTGGGGAAGAGTGAAGTACAAGAGACAAAGACTTCTTCATAGGTGGTGATGTACATTAGGAGGTATATAGTCTCTCATTTCTGGATGTTACTGGCATTTATTTGATGCTTATTGCCTGGAGTTCCATTAATCACAGTTGTTATAGAGTGGTGATATTCTAATTACACTGTTCTTCATATACTAGTTGGAAGGCTTTTGTGTTTTTTGGTTATGACTCAATTTTAGTTTTATGTTTTAGTGTATAACAACTTACAGCAGAGGCTATCAACTTTATGAGACTCAACCTCTCTTTTACATATTTTTTAATACTTCCTATGCTATTCTGGAATGAAATTCATAGATAATTTATTACTACACATGTGATACATAGTTTGGCTTGGAATTTAATTTTGGGTTGAAGATGACTAACCCCATTGTCCTCAAGCATCTATTGTCATTGAAAGTAGTTTTATATCACATAGATTCTCCATACTCTGCATATTACCTGTGTTTTTCCAGCTTTGAAATCATAGAATTCTCTTATCCATTGTATCCTGAAATTTCAGGGATGCCTCAATGGTGAGGATATTTGGTAGATCATTTTATTCTATTTTATTAATTTTTTTTAAAGCTTAAAGGTTAAAAAAATATTTATTCCTCCCTCCCTCCCCCACTTCTTTCCTCCCTCCCTCCCCACCTCCCTTTCCCCCTCCCTTCCCGAAGGCTTCTTAGTTGTGGCATGCTTGCAGGATCTAGTTCCCAGACTGGGGATCAAACTGGGACGCCCCCTGCATTGGGAGCGCGGAGTCTTACCCACTAGACCAGCAAGGAAGTCCGTGTTGAGGCCTTTTAAAAATCTTCAGAGAAAACCCAATTTTTACAGATTTATGTTTATTGATAAATAAGTAGTAATGCTAAGTTTTGTTGTTTTTTTTTTGTGGTACACGGGCCTCTCACTGTTGTGGCCTCTCCCATTGTGGAGCACAGGCTCCGGACGTGCAGGCTCAGTGGCCATGGCTCACGGGCCTAGTCGCTCCGCTGCATGTGGGATCTTCTCGGACCGGGCCGTGAACCTGTGTCCCCTGCATCAGTAGGCGGACGGACTGTCAACCACTGCGCCACCAGGGAAGCCCCAATGCTAAGTTTTAAGTATACAAGTAATAAAATAGAACTCCACTGTGGATTAGCAGTCTCTCTCCAGTTTGGCTACTAACGTTAAAGAAACTTATTTGGAATCTTTAAAACAAAATTCAAACAAAGGCAGTTTTCTTCCTGTACATTTCATTGTGTCAATATTTTTATTTTAAGATGTTAGATTTTTGCAATTTTCTTGGTATCTGTAAACAAAAGTTAAGTTAGCCAGAAGAGTGCTGTTGAGACTATAAGTAGTGCTACTTAAGAGATGAATGTAACATAAAGATAGTTATTTACTTAGTATGCTTAGGCTCTTAGGATTGCTAAGGAGAAGGAGGACTAGAGGAAGAACAAAGAAATGAGAAAAATCATATCACAATTTAACATGTTAAAGTCTACATGTTTAGCACACTTTTTCTTGAATGTTGTGTTTATACTATATAATCTTTCCTTTGAAATGATCAACCCTATGGGTTGAAGTGTTTTCTTCTCCAACTAAAGCCATAATGCAGAAATGCATTGGGCTGGGGCTTCCCTGGTGGCGCAGTGGTTGAGAATCTGTCTGCTGATGCAGCGGACACGGGTTCGAGCCCTGGTCTGGGAGGATCCCACATGCCGCGGAGCAACTGGGCCCGTGAGCCACAACTACTGAGCCTGCGCGTCTGGAGCCTGTGCTCCGCGACAAGAGAGGCCGCGACAGTGAGAGGCCCGCGCACCGCGATGAAGAGTGGCCCCCGCTCGCCACAACTAGAGAAAGCCCTCGCACAGAAACGAAGACCCAACACAGACATAAATAAATAAATAAATTTAAAGACTTTAAAAAGAAAAAAAGAAGAAATACATTGGGCTGTATCACAGGATAGCCTACATATTGTCCCGAGTACTGGTGTTCCCTATGGTTGTGGAAAGAAATGCTTGTGAGATTTTCCTAGTAATCAAAACAACTTGTTTGTCATCCTGTCTTGGAGAAGAGCTTCCTAATCCTAGCTCCTTCTTTTGAACATTCTAGTTTCTCCTAGTCATAAAAGGGAAAAGTGGCACCAAGAGAGGATTTTTTTCCCCCTTGAATTCCTCTTTGATAGTTTCTTTCGTTTGTTACCAGATCTCCAGGATCATGGGTTAATAACTTGTTGCTTTGCTTCCTTCCACATGCCACAAATGGAAGGGGCTTTCCAAAACACTGCTTGCCATGTTTCTTCACAAAATCCATTGAGCTATCACATTAAGCTCAAGCTTCTCTTCTTGGGTTTTCATTCCTCTGTCTTACCTACTCACACAAGTTCTCTGACATTGACCTTGGCATTTACACTACTCTGATACTGCTACTGTTCATTTCTAAAAATTTTAGAAATCTCTCTTCACTTTCTCTTCTCCCTTCCTTTTCCTTTGTATTTCCAGTATATCACAATTTTATTTAAGTTAATAATCAGTATTTGTATTTTATGAACGCATAAATATTCCTCACATAATCCATTGTTGTACAATCTCATGTTTTCCTTGGAGTTAATAATTGTTTTGCCTCTTCCTTTTGATTAGTCTTCTAAAATGTAAAAAATTTTAGTCCTTGCATATCTGAAAATGTTTTTCACACTTGACTGATGATTTGTTTAGGCATATAATTCTGGTTTGGAAATAATTTCCCTCAGAATTTTGAATCTTTCCGTTTGACCTATCTTACGTTGCTGCCGTTGAGAAATGTAATCTTATGAAAGCATTTTGGATCTTTGAACTTCATTAATTGTTTTAAATTTGTTCATTGTATTCAGTGGATTAAATGCTGTATAAAACTGTTTGCTGAATTTCCAATCACAGAACCAGGCATGGTTCTTTACATGAAAAAATGCTCAGAATTCAGTATGTGGCTAATATAAGACTCATAAAACCAATAACACAAATGCCCCTTTTTTGCGGGGGGGTCTTAAAAAAATAAGCATTTTATTTTGGGATACTTTTAGATTTACAAAGAAAGCTGCAAAGATGGTACAGAGAGTTCCCGTGTACTCTTCACTCGGTTTCCCCTAATGTTGATGATTTATAGAATCATTGCATCTTTATCAAAACCAAGAAATTGACATAGATGTATTACTATTGACTAAGCTCCAGACTTTATTCAGATAGTACTATTGTTTTTCTGATGTCCTTTTTTTGTTTCACGATTTACCCTGACATTTCATTTAGGCATCATGTCTCCATAGTTTCCTCTGGTGTGTATCCCAGTCTTTCCTCGTTTTTCATGACCTTGACAGTTTTGAAGAACAATATATATATATTTTTTTAGTAATAACTTTATTGAGATATTGTGATGGTTAATTTTATGTGTCAACTTGACTGGGGCTATGTGAGGCCCAGATATCTGGTTAAGCATCCTGGGTGTGTCCGTGAGGGTGTTTCCGGAAGAGATTATTAGAATCAGTAGACTGAGTAAAGCAGATTGTCCCCCGTGCCCCCCATGTGGCGGAAACCTCTTCTAATCAGTTGAAGATCTGAAAAGAGCAAAAAGGTAGAGGAAGGGAGAATTCTCTCTCTGTGTGACTGACTAATCTGGGACCTCGGTCTCCTGCCCTTGGACTGGGATTTACAGCATCAACACTCCTGGTTCTCAGGCCTTTGGACTTGGACCAGAACTACACTTTTTGTTTACCCATTCATCAGCTGATGGAAATTTGGGTTGTTTCCACTTCTTGGCTGTTATGAATAATGCTGCTGTGAACATCCGTGCACAGGTTTTTGTGTGGATGTATGTTTTCTTTTCTGGTATTATGCTTAGCAGTGGAATTGCCGGGTCAGAGGGCAACTCTGTTTAACATTTTGAGGAACGGCCAAACTGCTTTCAGAAGTGACTGCACAGTTTTATATCCTCACCAGCAAAGTATTAGGGTTCCAATTTCTCCACATCCACGTCAACACTTGTTATTGCCTGTGTTTTCCATTGTAGGCATCCTTGTGGTTTTCTGTGAAGTGTATCTCACTGTGGTTTTGAGTTTGCGTTTTCCTAATGGCTGAGAATGTTGAGCGGCTTCCCCCCGCCACACTGGCAAATAGTTTGTTTTTGCATATGTTAAAAATTGAAATATCGTTGACATACAACATTATGTTAGTTTCAGGTATACTAAATAGTTATTTGACATTTGCATACATTATGAAATGATCACAGTAAGTGTAGTAATCATCTGTCCCCATACAAAGTTACAGTTAGGTTCATTGCTTGAGATTCAGGGTAAAACAATTGGGTTATCTATATTCAGAATTTGATAATAGTTCCTTTAGTTTGCCGTTAGCTTAAAATTTATCATGCTTTTTCCTGTGAGCCAAGATTTGTTCAGCATAAAGGAAGCCAACACTTTAAATCTCTTTTTAAACTACTTTTATCAACAACTCTTGGCGTGGTGGTACATGTGTTAATTACATATTCATATTTACTTCATAAAATAATTCTGACTGAACCTCTTACTTTGTTAGCTGTTAATATATGTACATGAAAATTTAAGTGACACATTTTCATTTTTAATGGGGGAAAAGGTACAATATACTACATTAAAGAAAAATTAAGAACTAAAATTACCTATTATCCTTTCCTCTTTGCATAAAATCTACATTTCCAAAGATAATTTATATTTTAGATTGGTTGAGATATCTATCCTTCTATTGGTTTTGTAATCATGTTGTGCCTCTAAAACAGTATAATCAGTGTTTTCTTATCTCCCGATATAAATATGAAAATAATGGTTTAGTGATTAAATTCTTTTGTCATTTCAGACAGTATGGAGGCAACTTTATGCTATATTCCTTTTTTTTTTTGTGGTATGCGGGCCTCTCACTGTTGTGGCCTCTCCCGTTGCGGAGCACAGGCTCTGGAAGCGCAGGCTCAGCAGCCATGGCTCATGGGCCCAGCCGCTCCGCGGCATGTGGGATCTTCCCGGACCGGGGCACGAACCCGTGTCGCCTGCATTAGCAGGCGGACTCTCAACCACTGCGCCACCAGGGAAGCCCTATGCTATATTCTTTTTATGAAGTTTCAGTGTCTGTTATCCTATAAAATTCAAGTGGTATCTATTACAATAACATTTACAGCATCTGCTCCCCTCCATTAAAAAAAAAAAAACCTGACTTTAGAGAACTTAAAAAAATATTTTTTCTAGGTGATTAAGTATTAAATGTTAGAAATACTGCTTTGTCAGCAGCTATTGAGGCAAGAGAAGTAAATGAAACTATTTTTGGAAATCCCATTTGTTTCTTAAGCACTCTTGCGTGTGTGAGCATGTAGTCACAGGTCATAGAGGTTCTTCTATGGCAGCTGTAGATGTGGTAACAGCAACAGAGCAATTTCCCTGCTCATAATTCTGTCCTTTGTAAGAGCTTGTCAGGTAATTGTTGACTTTACATATGCATTGAAGTAATAATGTTAATTTTTCTGCTTCAGTAATATGCATGAATAAAATATATTAGAAAAGTAGAAAACCTTTATAGCTCCTAGTAATCGAATTAGAGATTTGACAGGATTATATGGAAATACCACATGCTCACAGAGAAATCTTTATTTATTTTTAAATTATTTATTTATTTATTTATTTTGGCTGCATTGGGTCTTCTTTGCTGCAAGCGGGCTTTCTCTAGTTGCGGTGAGCGGGGGCTACTCTTTGTTGTGGTGCAGGATCTTCTCATTGCAGTGGCTTCTCTTGTTGCGGAGCACGGTCTCTAGGCGCGCGGGCTCAGTTGTTGTGGCTCGCAGGCTCTAGAGTGCAGGCTTAGTAGTTGTGGCGCACGGGCTTAGCTGCTCTGCAGCATGTGGGATGTTCCGGGACCAGGGCTCGAACCCATGTTCCCTACATTGGCAGGTGGATTCTTAACCACTGAGCCACCAGGGCAGTCCCTGAGAGAAATCTTCTGAAGTGATAACAACCTAAGATGATTAACAGAGAAAGATGTTTTGATGAGAGGAAATCTTTTTTTAGATTTAAGGAATATACAGTTGCAAAATGTTTACTAAACTATAATATTTTTCTTTTTTTAGTAAACTATAATTTTTTACTTATGTGTTAATATTTTACTTTTGCAAAAGTTTTGCTTTTGGTAATTTTTTCCTTTGAATTGTATTTCATTCTGATAATCCAACAACAAGCTTCCTATTTAATGTATATTTGATGCATTTGTTTTTACAGGTTATTTCATGGGGAGCAAGTAGTGACTCTTGTTTAGAAAATCAAATGACATTATGACATTTAAAAAATATTTTGTGGGCTTCCCTGGTGGCGCAGTGGTTGAGAGTCCGCCTGCCGATGTAGGGGACGCTGGTTCGTGCCCCGGTACGGGAGGATCCCACATGCCGCGCCCGTGAGCCATGGCCGCTGAGCCTGCGCGTCCGTAGCCTGTGCTCCGCAATGGGAGAGGCTACAACAGTGAGAGACCCGCGTACCGCAAAAAAAAAAAAAAGAAATTACCTCATATTAACTTTTTACAGATTCAGAAACTAGCTCTTAGTCTGAAGCTTGCACTGTACTGTTCTTTTTTTTTCTTGAAAAATTAGGAAATACCTATAAAGTGTTTTATGTTACAAGGATTTACTGCCTAACATTGTTCCTTCCCCAGATTAGCCTCTTAATAAATGTCTACAAACACAGTCTTATTTTTTAGGTTACACAAAACCAAGATGGTAGAGAGTCCAAATATATGCATAATACAGATTTTCCTAAAAGCCATCTAGTTTCTTAATACCACCTTTACATTTTGAATATTCCTAACTTTGTATATATCATCACTGTGAGGGTGAGGTGGCCTTTATTTATTCACTTTTCTCCTCTTTCAACAGGGGGAAATGCAGTGTTGCCCTTCTGAATGAGACAGAGTCTGTATTGTCATATCTTGATAAAGAGGTAATTCACAATTATACTTGTTTTTGTTTTTCCCTCTATTTCATAAGAAGCCCATACTTTTTGTATTATTTCTTCTTCTAACAAATTATTGCACAGTGATAGCAGTATTATGGTAAAAGTATAATGACTGGACTGCATTCAGGTAATTTTATTTTTCTGGTTAACTGAGATAAAAGTTGGCCAAAACTCCCGTGTCTGTCTGTCTCTTTTGCTTGGTAATTAAAAGCTTGTAAAGTATAGCACATGATTTAGTTGGTAGTGGAAGAACTATTTTTGGTTTTATGAAATAAATGACTTCAGTATACTTGGTCCTTCTCCCGTTTTTTTCTTTTTAAATAAATAGCTTTTCTTTTAGACTGTTTGCAGATGAGATTTTACCATTGGTGGTCTGCTTTCTTTCCTGGACTCCTAATAAACTTTGTCAACTAAAAATATTTTTTTCTGTAAACTTCAAGAAACATTTTAAACATTTTTAACAAGTTGAATTAGAGCAATCACTTCATTGAAGGGAAGAAATTCTTGTAAGCAAAACTATTCCACATTTTGCAGTTTTATGTGACTTTTATCATTTGTGTTGTGGGGAAAATATTTTACTATTGATAATGTTTCAGTATTTAACCTTTATAATTTCATAGTGTTTGTTTTCCCAAAATCTTTATTACCCATAGGTTTTTTTTGTTTGTTTGTTTTTTACAGAATTAAAGGGACATACTTTCTTTTTAAAAAATATTTTACTATGCTCAAAAGTGTTGTTCCCTTATCTCAAATGAAGTAAACATTGCCGAAAATGATTGACACAAACATGTAGAACTACTATGTATTAGAAGCCTAATAAAGAAAACTAAAACGAAAATAAGTATTCGAGGCAGAAAAAAGGTTAATAGACTCATGAAATTTGGAAAAGAAGGGTAGGGTTTGTCATCAGTCTGTCTAACAGAATGATGGATAATATGGATAATGATGGTGCTCAGAAATTAACTTTTGCTCACAGAAGCAGAAATAAATAGAGGACATATTCAGTATGTTTTAGTGTATTTTATTGTATTTGGCTGTTAAGAGAGTGGGTTTTTTTTTTTTGGCTGTGATGCATGGCTTGTGGAATCTTCTTTCCCTCACCAGGGATTGAACCCAGGCCACTGCAGTGAAAGCACTGAGTCCTAACACTGGACTGCCAGGAAATTCCCTGAAATTTTTTTTTAAAGGTGATATTTATTGCCTTCTAATTTATTAACAATTTGTATATGCTAAGGACTGTAGTAGATGAAAATTTGCAAAGGTCTTTAGGAATTTTTTCCTATCCACTTGCTTTTTAACCACCTAAGTCCTTTATCAGTCTGCGGTTCTTAGGGATAGGCCCCTTTCAGGATATAATACAGAGAATCCTGCAGTAGGTCACCCTCAGAACCACAGTGGGAAGCAGAGACAAGACTTTGCTGGTTCAGATGATCTCCAGTGGTTATGCAGAATTCAGCTAAGGATTTGTGGCTATAGGTCATTTTATCCATTAGGTCCAGTAACTAGGGTGCTTTGCTCTTTAAGGGTCCATGGAAAGTTAGGTGGGTATGCCAGTGGTGGTAGCATGTATAGTTATGTTTATATGCCTACCTATAGGTACGTATGAGTGTTTCAGAATTTAAAGGAGAACTGCAGAATTATAATTAATAGACATTTACTTGAGTGTATACAGTGGGACATATTAGTAAACGGCATATAAACTCAGTTCTTCTGTAGTTTATTTAATGTGAGATGTGTGTGCATTTTAATATTTTTGATAAAATGTGAGCTGGACACTAAGTAAGAGTGCCGGGTATCTATGAAGGCATCCTTACTGTTTGGTGGGGGCTTTACCGCTTTAAATGATTACTTGATTTCAGGGGTCTTCCTTTGACTTTTGCTTAACTTTGCTAGCTTTTAGTTTTAGAGCAGTTCATGGTTTTCTGTTAGACTAAAACAAATAATAGTAACACTTTATTATCCACTTTTATTGTAAGCTATTTGTTTTGGTTTCATTTAATTTTATAATGTTTACCTGATGATAGTCACATCGTGCTCTTCTTAAAGATTTATGAATTTATTCACCAAAATGAAATTTTATACTCTGGAGTTTTATGGTTTCATTATTGTGACATTGGATTTATTGCTTTATAAAAAGTAGAAGGAATTATGTTTACCTAGGTATTTTCTGTCATTTTTTTTTCCAGGATACTTTTTTCTACTCATTGGTCTATGATCCCTCAGTGAAAACACTGTTAGCTGACAAAGGTGAAATCAGAGTGGGACCTAGATATCAAGCAGACATTCCAGAAATGCTCTTAGAAGGTATGTTTTCCTTTGGGTTGCAAATCCTATGAAAACAAATGCACCTTGAAACTCAAATATTTTCCTCATATGGAAGAAACAACTTTCAGGCTAAAGTTTAAAAGTAACGGGCTCTTCCAACTTTAGAAATACAACAAACAGCAATGAAAAATAAGTTAATCGATCAGTTATTCATTTTTTATTTCACACTTTCATGAGTTTTCTGCCTGTGTTTTTCTTTTAAATACAACTTTAAAAATGTTTGTGTTGTTGAACTTGTGTTTCAATGTGACATGCTCATGCCTTGAGATCCTGAGTGCCTTTATGTCATCTGTCTATGGTAGCCTTAGAAATCTAGTGAACATTTACATTTTGGTGGGGATTTTGGCTGATCTGCGTAGTTTCTCTACCAGAGAGATTCAGAACTTTGCATTTTAAAAACAGATCTTCCTAGCAAGACTTTTCTTTTCTTCTGTCATAATTATATACTTAAAACCTTTATTTTCTGATTTCAAAAGTAAAACATTCTTACCATTAAAAAATAAAACACAAAGAAACGTGTAATATAGAAAATGAACACCATCCCCTTTCCTTCTTTCCAAATCCATATTTAATTACTAATGTTGTTCAGGGTATTTTTTTTTGGTACAGGCTCTGGCTGATAATCCATTCAGGAGTGGTCTTTGTGGGATGGCAAGTTGCACATTGCTCTGCAATTGCTTCTTTCAGTTAATAGTGTATCTTTAGCATCTTTCCTCATGAGTAGAGTGGCTTTATTCTTTTCAGTGACTGTAGAGTTCTTAAGTCTGCATGGATGTGCCACAATTTATTTCCTTTACCAGTACCCTATTGACAGACTTTTAGGTGTTTACATTTTTTGATATTACAAATGATGCTTCTAGAAAAGCTTTACATATACTTATGCTGTGTAAATATTTTTCAAGCATAACTCCCTGGAAGATATTGAAAATGCTTCTTTGCCCTTCAGAAAGGCTGTTAATTTTCATATGAGTGAACCAGATGCTTCCACCAATAGATTATTAAAGAACCCCCCTTGCCCATTTTGTGATATTATTGTCTTGGCTTTTCATTTTTTGTTGTTGTTGCTGTTTTGTTTTTTTTCTTTAATTTATAAAAGTTACTTATGGTTTCCGTTACTGCTCTTCTGTAAATTTCTTGTGTATTTTCTATTTGGTTATTTATATGTATTGG
Organism: Mesoplodon densirostris; assembly: GCF_025265405.1. NCBI lineage: Eukaryota > Metazoa > Chordata > Mammalia > Artiodactyla > Ziphiidae > Mesoplodon > Mesoplodon densirostris. Next base: position 34,898,459 of record NC_082674.1, read on the forward strand.
CAAGAGTATTTTGCATATTAAAGGTAAACAAATATAAAAGTATTTGCCCTTTGCCTACGAGTGTTGCACGTATTGCCTCCTCACTTAAAAAATGTTAATGATTTTAAATTTGTTTTATTTATTTTTGTTATACAGAAATTGAGAATTTTTGTCATACAGAAGTTTAGAATTTATCCCTTAAGGTTTATATAATTTGCATTCTTTACCTTGCCTTACCTATAGGAAATATATGCAGAAAAGTTAAATCAACTCAGGATAGAGTTGTGTTGTCATTGTCAGTGGTGGGTAGGTGGGGTGACTGTGAATAATAACAGGTTGCAGACTTCTGCATTTTCATGAATTCAGTACCAGGAAAGGTCAGTCAGTAATGACTAAGCTTTGAGAACAGAATGCCACGTCTGCACTCATCTGTGTTTAGAAGTTTTTTTTGAAGAAATTGTAAGTAGTGACTCAGTTTATTATAGGCTGAGAGATTGCATTTATTAGCATTCTGTTCTGTACAAACCATCTTTTCTTCCAGAAATAATTTTGGATGTTTTATAGTCCTTAGTGTTTGATCTTAGACTTTTATCACTACATGTAAGTGTTCACTAAATATTTATTGTTTTATTTTTAAAAACACTTGATTTGGGCCTCCCTGGTGGCGCAAGTGGTTGGGAGTCCGCCTGCCGATGCAGGGGATATGGGTTCGTGCCCCGGTCTGGGAGGATCCCATATGCCGCGGAGCGGCTGGGCCCGTGAGCCATGGCCGCTGAGCCTGCGCGTCCGGAGCCTGCGCGTCCGGAGCCTGTGCTCCGCAACGGGGGAGGCCACAACAGTGAGAGGCCCGCATACCGCAAAAAAAAAAAAAAAAAAAAAAAAAAAACACTTGATTTTCAAGTTTTACAAGTAGTGCTACATTGAGTATCCTTTATATAATGCATAATTTTGTACTCTGGATATAACTGGAAAGTGTGTTCCCAGAAATGAAATTGCTAAGTCATAAGGCATGTGTTTTTGAAATTTTATACAAAATGGTAATTGTCTTCCAAGTAATTATTTACAGGTGTTTTTTTCCTTGTTTTAATTAAGGTATAATTTATATGTAGTACATTTCACCCTCTTCTGTGACAGTTCTTTGAGTTTGGGGCAAATGTATCCACTCTTAGTGAGATAGTTCAGCAAGTCCATCTATGCACAGGCCAAAAGCCAGGGGTGACCCTGGTGCTCATGTGTGCTTGTTGCCTGGCCCAAGTCCTACGTTCCCTGAGCAGCCCTTTGTTACTCCTCCCTGAACTTTGATCTCTCCCCTTGTCAAACTCTGCAGACTGTGTCGTTCATGTAATCTTGTGTGCTATTTTTATTATTTGACTTTTAAAATTTTGGACTGCCTGAGCTGTTGATTGTGTGGTCCTCTCTCTCTTTTTCATAAGAAAAAAATTTATATATATATATATATTTTATTGAAGTATAGTTGATTTACAGTGTTGTGTTTTTTAATTTTTTTGATTTTTAAATTTATATATATATATTATTGAAGTATTTTATTTTTTAATTTTAATTTATTTTTTTTTTATTTTGGGTGCGCCATGGCTTGCACGATCTCAGTTCCCTGACCAGGGGTTGAACCCGGGCCATGGCAGTGAAAGCTCCAAATCCTAACCAGTAGACCACCAGGAAACTCCCTAATTTTTTTTTTTTATGTTTGGTTCTTTCTTGAGCACTGACATAAGCCTAGGTGTATAGAAAGCCTAGAAAATTTTGTGTATTGCTCATGTAAAGATAAATGCTGAACCAAGTAATAAAGTTGGGATATTTCAAGTAACGGTGGGCATAAAAATCAGATCATGGAATCTCATGAGTTCTCACTTATCTGCAAAACTTTTACGTATGATATTGCCCCCAAAAAGCATAAAGCTGGTTAGAGTTAGTAATTTGGAAAGCATATCTACCTAGCTTAGAATTAAAAAAATTATTTTAGGAAACGAAATCATATATAAAATGCAATAATTTATTCTACAGTACTTATCAATAAAGATTTGAATTCTTGAGGGTAAGAACCTTGAGGTTCTTCTTCCAGGTAAAAGGAAAGATTCTTAACAGCTTGTGGCATTTGGGGAGTTACACCAGTATTATATTCGTTAATATAATAGATCTTATAATTCATTAACAAGTATTAATTGCCTTTAACATTGTGTTTCTCTTAGTAGTCTTCCGGGTGGGTGGTTTACAAACTTTATTTAGGCAATAGAACCCTTTCTTATTATGCAGTATGACCTTAAATAAGGAAGTCAGGTTGTTGTGGGTGAAGTGGAAGAGAAGGCCCTGTTGAGTCTCTTGAGGTACCTTATTGAACTTTAGGATTCAGAGAATCAACTTGAAGACCACTGTGCCGATTAGAATCCTGTCTCTTCGTTGCACAGTCAAAACCCCCAATCCTTGCAGCTAGAAGCGCTTATGATGAAGTCCCTTTGTAACAGTATAACGAAGGAGCTCCACTGTTTTCCCTTTGCCTTTTCCCATTTTTTAAATCTTAAAATTTATTTTATTGCAAACAGTATGAATTGTGGTAGAAAATGTAGTTTATATTGGAAACAAAAAGTAGTAGTCCCTCAGATCATCCATTCTAACCCTAACTATTAACCACTGTTATTAATTTAACATGTTCTCCCAGACTGTTTGTTATATAAATATGTATAGAGACCCATGAAATTATGTTCTGTAGTATTCCTCGTGTGATAGATCCAAGTTTATTTTATCTATTTCTTATGTGTTTAATGGTTGGGCAAGTTTCCCCTCAGTTGTTCTTTAAAATTTCTTGGTTGTGGCGGGGTTCTCATGTCGGTGACATTTTTTTTTCTTACTGTCAAAGTTTATCATCAATTTGTCAATTTCTTCCTTTCCAGATTTCATTAGGATTCTGATTGAAATTGTATTAATATTAAGATTATTTGGGGAGGTGATTGATTATTTTATAATACTGGATCTGCTTCTGAGGTTTCTGTTCTATTCCCCTGGTCTGTCTGTCTGTTCATGCTCTAGTAACCCATGTTTTAATTATAGAGGCTTTGTAGTATGTGTTAATATCTAGTGAGGCTAGTTCCCCTCTTATTTTTCGAAGCTTGACTAACACCAGAAAAAAAAAAATCTTCCTTCCTGTTTTTATTGGGGCTGCAGTTAATTTTTAAGTTAATTTAGACAGACATTTTGATGATTTTGAAACATCCTATCCAGACACAAGGGTTTCTTTCTCTTTGTTCAAGGCTACTTTTGGGTCTTGTGGAAGTTTTTTGTTTGTTTGTTTTGTTTTAATACAGATTTTATATATTTCTTGTTAAGTTTATTTTATTTATTTATTTTTTCCTGGCTGCTTTGGGTCTTAGTTGCTGCGTGCAGGCTTTCTCTAGTTGTGACGAGCAGGGACTCCTCTTTGTTGTGGTGCGTGGGTTTCTCATTGTGGTGGCTTCTCTTGTTGCAGAGCACAGGCTCTAGGTGCGCGGGCTTCAGTAGTTGCAGCACATGGGCTCAGTAGTTGTGGCACGCGGGCTCTAGAACGCAGGCTCAGTAATTGTGCTACATGGGCTTAGTTGCTCCGTGGCATATGGGATCCTCCCAGGATCGTACCCGTGTCCCCTGCACTGGCGGGCGGATTCTTAACCACTGCACCATCAAGGAAGTCCCAAGTTTATAACTTGTTACCTTTATTTATACATGTTCTTCTTTAACAATGAAAAACATTGTATTTTTCAACATAAATGAAAGTCACTTTGGGCTCTTATTTCAACTTAAAGCATTTAGCATATCCAAAATGTTTTTTTCACTTGTAATCAGGAAACCCACTAGATGCAAGATTTAAAGAACCCCCTTCTTCTAATTAGTATATTTTCTGGGAAGGAGGAGTAGGGTGGCAGATCGGTGCCCCAGCAGTTAAACCACACTTGAAAAACACAGACACTGCCATCATAGAAGCTTTCATACACAGCCAGTACCTGTTTGCAGGGGAATTAAATAGTAGAAAACATCATGTTCAAGAACAGATATTTAGGACTTGACGCAGTCTGTGCTTACTAACCCTTTTGATACTCTTGAGTGGGTACGTTTAGACCAGTACCCACTCCAATTTGCATTGGCATTGGATGTAGAACTTGAATTAATATCCTGAGTAGGTGGAAGCATCAGCTCCATGCCAGAATATATTACAGGCTTGCTTTCTTTGTGAATGTGTCCTGATGAATTTAAGACATTGTTGTGGCATTTGTCTTGCTGGTGAATATTTCTTTTTTGTGGCTTTAGAATTTTAAAATTCATTTATGGCTACCCACCATCTAGCAAACTCTTGAGATCTTGAAAGATCAGTATGCAGCTTGCAAGCGAAGGTGAAGGTTTGTTTTTTAGATTTTAAATCTTTGTTGAGTTTGAATAACTACCTAGAGAATTTTCTGTAGAAAAAAGATGTCATATGTAGTAAGTTTTGAATTATTATTTCGCTGTATTGTAACATTGGAATTTTAAGAAATTATTTACGTCTTAAACTTTGTAACTGTTAAGAGTATTATAACATTAAATTATTAAACAAAAATGACTTTGGATTCACAGTTTTGGGTAAAATCTGGCTGTACTATGTTTTAGCTGAGTTACCTTGGGAAAATTATTTAACCTCTCCAAGTTCCCATTTCTTCCTCTTTAAAAAGTGAGTAATAATGTATGTGCGTACATCATAGTGTTGTGATGATCAAATGAAGTAATTCTTATAAAGCATTTATTTTTAATTTTTTTAAATTTATTTTATTTTTATTTATTTATTTTTGGCTGCATTGGGTCTTTGTTGCTACACGTGAGCTTTCTCTAGTTGCGGCGAGCGGGGCCTACTCTTCGTTGCAGTGCGCATGCTTCTCATTGCGGTGGCTTCTCTTGTTGTGGAGCACAGGCTCTAGGCGCGTGGCAGGCTTCAGTAGTTGTGGCTCGTGGGCTCTAGAGTGCAGGCTCAGTAGTGGTGGCGCACGGGCTTAGTTGCTTTGTGGCATGTGGGATCTTCCCAGACCAGGGATTGAACCTGTGTCCCCTGCATTGGTAGGGGGATTCTTTAACCACTGTGCCACCAGGGAAGTCCTTGTAAAGCATTTAGCACATCACCTGCTGCTCAGTGTTCGCTATTACAGTTGCTTCTCCCGGGCCACCAATTGTCTACTGCTACTAATTTAAGTAACTCTTGTCTGTATTTGGGGATTTAGGGTGTGTCTCTCTTTGAAAGTTAAAGAATTAGAATAGTCTCTTACGCTAAAATACATGCCTTTAAAACTTGAATTAGCTCATATACAGTCAATAGAAAAATGTCAGTATAGTATGGAAATTGTCAGTTCATCTGAGGCTTTTCTAAGCAGTTATTCTCACAGATGAAGAGCGTTTTAAGAAAAAAAAAAACCCAATATATTTTGTATCTTAGAGTTACGGATGAAGGAATGAGAAATATCTTCCCCAGTGTTTATAAAAACCTATACCCTAGATTTTATTTTTAATTTTGTTGAAACTGTACACAGTGACCTATGTCTAGGTGGAGGAAGCATAAGTCCAGGGTTTAAGAAGATAAAGGATTGACTGACCTTTGTGCTTGGTGCAAATGTCAGTGGAGATTTAGCTGTGTTGGTATTTTTGTTATGATTATTACTTTTTTTTTTAAGTGCTCTGGTTCTTAGGTTTTAAAATTTTTGTCCTATTTTTCCGTAGACACTATTATTTTCAAGTGTGTAATTTTGCAGAATGTGTTTTCTGCAATGTGGTACATGTTAATCAACTTAAAAACACCAGACCATAACAAGTAAGTGTAAGCAGATATCGGTTGCAACCATGTGAGCGCAGTAGTTCATAACCCAGGGCAGTTTTGTCTTCCATGGGACGTTAGACAATGTCTATAGACATTTTTGGTTGTCACACCTGGGGGGAGGGGGAGATGCTACTGGCGTCTAGTGGGTAGAGATCATGACTGCTGCTGAGCATAGTACAATGCGCAGGACAGCCCCCATGACAAGGAGTTGTCGGCCCAAAGTTTCAACAGTGCACACTGTGTACAGAGGAACTCTACTGTAAAGGGTTTTGGGGACATAGTAAGCACTAAATAAATGTTAGTTAATATGTACATAGTTATAATAATATTTAAATGTTCAAATATGAATTATATTACCTGGTCTATTTCTGTGGTTTTTATTCTGTTTATTTTTGTGCCAGTACCACATTGTTTGATTACTGTTGCTATATATTATAATCCCACCCAGTTTAGAGGATCCTCTTATATTATTCTTTTAATAATGATAATATTCTTTGATTTGTAGAGATTAATATTTGAATTATTTTGTGGGCTTTCAGAACTAAATTTTGTTAAATTTAACTTGAAGTACTTGTACAAAAATGACAGCCTTAAGATTTTAAAATATTCTTTATTCAAGTCATCTTATGTTCTCTGAAAGTTTTGTAATTTCTTTATATAAACATACTTCCAATTTTGTTTCTTAGTATTTTATATTTTTGTTGCCATAATATATGGGATTTTTTTTTTTACATTTTTGTTTTCATTCTCTTTGGAATGCCATTGGGTTTTATATATTCATTTTTTATTGTGCCTTTCTTGTAATTTATTTTTAAAATCTATTTTTTGTTGAGATATAATTGCCATATAACACTGTGTATGTTTAATTTGTTGATTTGATTACATTTAGGTATTGCAGGTTGGTTACCACCATAGCATTAGCTATCTATCGTGTCATAATTATCACTTCTTTTTTGTGGTGGGAACAAAGATCTAGTCTCTTATCAACTTTGAAGTTTATAATAACAGTATTGTCTGTAATCACTGTGCTGTGCATTAGATTTCCAGAACTTACTTACCTAGCGGTTGGAAGTATGTACCCTTAAACAATCTCTCCCCATCCCCCTCCACGCCACCCTCTTTCCAGCCCCTGGTAACCACCATTCTACTCTGTTTTAATGAGTTTGGCTTTTTAAGATTCCACATAAAGTGATATCATACAGTATTTGTTTCTAGTAACCTATTATTCCTTTGATGCATCACTTAAAACATTGCCCAGAACTTTCAGAACATTAATAAAAATGGTGATAAATGGCAGCCTTCTGTGTTTCTGAATTAAATATAATATACTCTGATGGTTGTTGCAGAGAAAATGAATTATATTTAGAACAAAGAATATTTCTAGTTGTCTAACAAAGGGTCTATAGGATGACAGCTCCATCCAGCCTTAGTTCTTCAGTCTTTGAACAATGGTCTGTGCTCTTTGGGGGTATACTGAAGAAGTACTTTGCCATTATTTTCTAGAAATCTTAAAATATAGCTGAAGGATTAGGGCTAACATATAAAATCATTGTTGAATCTACATTTCTTCAAAATTATGAAGAGGAACGTATGAAGCAAAAAATTGGATGCTATATATAATCGTGTAAGTAGTTGGTAAATACATTTGGCAGGAATTCACAGAGAGAGAGCGCTTCATGGGCTGGTGTGGGACTAGAGCAGATTGTAATTGCCCAGATTATCATAAATGGAGGAGGAAAGTGAGATTATTGCAATGACTGGAATGAACATGACCAGAGCGTAGAATTCTTCTTGGTTCAGTCTCTGGCTCATACCACATTTCCCAAGACCATTCTACAGATTGCTGATAGCATAGTTGAGGATTTCATTATACAGATTCTAGAGCTTCTTAAAAGTTTTTCCCTTGTGAAAAAGTGATTAAACTGATATAAATGTAATTATATGATGAATCCAAAATGGGGAATTCCCTAGAGTGACTGTTTGAATAGAACATTCTATATTCTTTTTATGTTCTTGTTATTTTTGTTCTCATCCCATGGTATTGTATGTTTTAGTTGTTAGAAATGCATTCAGGAGTGTTTTATTATTGTTTTATAGCAAATTTATTTAGAATTCTTATACTGAATTATCTTTCCTCTGTATGCTGCAGAATGTATGGATAGGATTGAAATTTATCAACTTAACTGACTTAAATTTGAAAAGTAAATATCAGTTTTACCCTTACATTCTAGAATATATAATAGAAGGGGCTTAATACTGAATAGCATCATCATTTCATCTTGTGTTATTTAAAAATGCAGATAATTATTATTATATTTCTTTCTTTTCTATTTTACTATTTATCTTACTTAACATGTATTTCTTGGAGATACTGGGGAGTATAATTGTGTCATTTTCCTTTCAGAAGTTTCATGCAGTTTACAAACGTTTGGGTTTGTAAATGGTTTTTTAAAATGAACCAATTGAATCTTTTTTTTAACATCTTTATTGGAGTATAATTGCTTTACAATGGTGTGTTAGTTTCTGCTTTATAACAAAGGGAATCAGCTATACATATACATATATCACATATCTCCTCCCTCTTGCGTCTCCCTCCCACCCTCCCTATCCCACCCCTCTAGGTAGTCACATGCATTGTAAGCAAAAACAATGAAAAACGAAATCCTTTTAAACACTTGATATGTCTTTGGAATAGTACTCACTCTGGTCTGCTTGTGCTTCTTTATGTTGGGGGTGGCAGTTGACTTTTTTGTACCTGACAGCAGTGGCTGACAGGAGACTGCAGATGGGGTGGCCGATTCTGCCCTCCCGCTTTCTCCTTTTTTTTTTTTTTTTTTTGCGGTACGCGGGCCTCTCACTGTTGCGGCCCTGTTGCGGAGCACAGGCTCCGGACGCGCAGGCTCAGTGGCCATGGCTCACGGGCCCAGCCACTCCGCGGCATGTGGGATCCTCCCGGACCGGGGCACGAACCCGTGTCCCCCGCATCGGCAGGCGGACTCTCAACCACCGCGCCACCAGGGAAGCCCCCGCTTTCTCCCTTTGCGCCTCAATACCTGCTTGCTCCCATCCTAGGAGGGAACACATTAATAAGCCTATAGCCTGGATTCATCAGTCACCAAGGGATGTTCAGCCTCCTAGTATGTCAGTTAGTGCAAGACACTCTGCCTGATATTATAGATGCAGTGATCAAAACCAAAACATAGCCCAAACCAATTCCTAGCCTGATAGGAAATTCATAGCTGTAAATTGGAATCCAATCAACTCCCAAGTCTGTTTTCCATTACCGTCTTTTATCCTAACATTGAGTCTTGCCTGATGGTTATATCTCCTCGTGAGATGTTCCTAAAACAAAGCATCCTGTATTATCCTCAGTCTTTTCCTCAACCTCTTGATTGTTTCCTTCTTTGTGTTAATGCCAACACTATCTATGTAGTTCTCAAGACTGGAAACCTACCTGTTATACCAGTCTGTCACTGTCATTTCTAAATATTCTCTCTTAGCTCTTTATTGTCACTGTCAATACCATGTCTCCCTGTCTGTATCACGTATCTCTGTAGAGCAAATTATTCCATTGCTAAGTGTTGGATGTGAAATTTGTTTCTGGTTTTGTCACTCTACTGCTAAAAAGGCAAGGGCTTCTTATTACCTCCAAATAAAAATCTATTCAGAAAATCTGTGCAGAATCTTCAGTAATATTTTCATAACCCACTTCTTTTAGCTGTCTCTTCTCATTCCCCTTGATGTACTCCTGACAAAATGAGCTACTTTTCTACCACATCTTAAAGCTCCATGACTTTGTTCACATTCTCATTTCTTTTTTAAAAAATTTTAATCAATTCTATTATTATTTACAACAGTCTTTTGATAATTTCTGCCAAATGTGTTGATATATTCTTTTTTTTAACATCTTTATTGGAGTATAATTGCTTTACAATGGTGTGTTAGTTTCTGCTTTATAACAAAGTGAATCAGTTATACATATAAATATGTCCCCATATCTCTTCCCTCTTGCGTCTCCCTCCCACCCTCCTTATCCCACTCCTCTAGGAACGCTTCACGAATTTGCGTGTTGTCATCCTTGCGCAGGGACCGTGCTAATCTTCTCTGTATTGTTCAAATTTTAGTATATGTGCTGCCAAAGCGAGCACAATTCTCATTTCTTACTTTACGTTCTCTCCCCCTGCCAGTGCATTCATACCCTTCAGTTCTTAGCAGGAATGCCACCTCGTGCATGACATCGTTCCCTAACTAGCCTGAAATGATTTCTCTAATCTTCAGGATCTTACAGTCATATCTATACGTCCCTGTGACATCTGTTTCTTTTCATGTGTATCATAGTTATTTATGAGTAAGTTTTATCATAACTTGAGCATCTTTCTTTTCTGTCTCTATATCCCTTAGTGAGGCTTGGGGCCTCACGCATACAAATACACAGGAAAGACATGTTAATGACTAAGTGAAGACATCATGTGGTCGGTTTGGTTGTGTTATCATCAGCGTTCACTTTACAGAGTGTTCTACATCTGCAGTCTGATAGAATGTATGCAAACCATGTACATTTACCTTATACTTTCAATGCTGTGGTGACCACAGTCATCAATCATATGTGACAATGTATGTGCCTTGTGAGTAACAAGACTCCATTTTCTTTGTTCTTGGACAGGAGAATCAGATGAGAGGGAACAGTCAAAATTGGAAGTGAAAGTTTGGGACCCAAATAGCCCACTTACAGATCGACAGATTGACCAGTTTTTAGTTGTAGCACGGTGAGTATGGCACTGTGGAGTCAAGAGATGTCTTTTCTTTTTATAAAAGAATTTATAGAAAATTTATGAATTTTCCTTTTTTGTGTTCTATTTTTCATTGGTTGTATTTTTCTTTTTCTAACTGTGTAAGATAGTCGAATATATATCACACCTCTTCCTAAATAATATGGTTTATTATCGTTAGTTTCTGTTTTAAAAATGAAAATAGATTTATTAATTCTTACTGATTAAGAAAATAAATGCTCCTTGTAAAAATGTAAGCACTACAGAAAAGTATAAAGTAGAAACTCAACACCTGAAATCCCGTATCTTTAATTAAAGCAGTGATCTCCTTTAAGCTAGTCAGGGATTATTCAGGTGTCAGTAATAATGTGCTCCTCTAATTGCACCCATGTATGAGTAATGTCTGTTGGCTAGGTGTAAGGCTGTCCTTTGAGAGTTCTAAGCCTGGCTCCCTGGCTGCCTTGCCCACCCCCTCACCCCGCACCCAACCCCTTTTCTTGAGAAAATGAGTGGACAGAAGTTTATTTTTATTTTTTCAATTATAAAAGTAAATGATGTTCGTGGGGGAATTGCTGCAAAGCAGAAAGTAAATGAGATTATCATAGCATTGTAATAGCAGAAAAATTGGAAAAAACCTAAAAGTACATCAGCAAGCAGTTGATGAATGAATTGAGGTGTATTTAGTAATGGAGTATTACTTTACAACAATGAAAATGAATGAATTAGGGCTATATGTAGCAAAGAGATAAACCTCAAAAACAGTGTTGAGTAAGAATACATACAGTATGGTCACTGATAAAAAAAATTTACAATATGCAAACAATGTCTTATTTCATTAATGGGCATATGTATGCATATGCATATTATATATATATGTATGAGCTCTGGGAATGTGTATTGATAAAATTTGTTTCCTTAAAAAAATGAACCAAGAGACTTCCTTGGTCCAGTGGTAAAGAATGTGCCTTCCCATGCAGGGGATGTGGGTTTGATCCTGCTCGGGGAACTGAGATCCTACATGCCACGGGGCAGCTAAGCCTGAACGCCCCACAACTAATGAGCTCATGCGCCTCAACTAGAGAGCCTGCGTGCTGCAAACTACAGAGCCTGTGTGCTCTGGAGCCATGTGCCACAGCTAGAGAGAAGTCCATGCACCGCAACAAAGAGCCTGTGAGCCGCAACAAAAGATCCCTCATGCCGCAACTAAGATCTGATGCAGCCAAAAAAAAAGAAAAAAACAAATGTGGCAAAATATTATCTTTTTAATTTTTTTGATTTATTTATTTTATTGAAATATGGTTAATTTACAATAGTATATTAGTTTCAGGTGTACAACATAGTGATTCAATATTTTTATAGATTATACTCCATTTAAAGTTATTACAAAATAATGGCTATATTGCCCTGTGCTGTACAATATATACTTATTGCTTCAAACATGGCAAAACATTAGAATGAGGTAGATCTGGACATGATTACAAGCATCTTCATTATATTCTCTAATTTTTTGTTGAATGTTTTTTATAATACAAAGGACAAAAGGGTCTTAGCCCATCCTTAGCACTGTTCATAGTGCCAGTCACCATGGAAGTCATATATCATATCGGTGGGTAGGCATTTAGACTCCAGAGCCCACACACCTAGCCACTAACTGATTAGATGAAGAGACTTGATATATATACATTGTTGGGGAGGAGCCAGTCAGTGGAATAGAGGAGACTGAAGATTCGGGAATGGAAATGAATCATTGGTGGAACCGCTGCCCTAGAGACTCCAGACAGGTTATCTGGATTTTGTATTATTTAGTAGATTTTGCAGTTTCAGATTTGATTTTCATTGTTTTTTTTCCTTTTCCTCATTATGACGGGCCATGTTTTCTTTTTTCTTGAAGCCAGCATGAGAGGCACCAAGGAGAAGCACCTAGTATCTTCTTCAATTTTTGTTTTTTTTTTTAAAAATCTAAATACAGGGCTTCCCTGGTGGCACAGTGGTTGAGAGTCTACCTGCCGATGCAGGGGACACGGATTCGTGCCCCGGTCCGGGAAGATCCCACATGCTGTGGAGCACCTGGGCCCGTGAGCCATGGCCGCTGAGCCTGCACGTCTGGAGCCTGCGCTCCGCAACGGGAGAGGCCACAACAGTGAGAGGCGGCCCGCGTACTGAAAAAAAAAATCTAAATACATATTAAACCCAGTTAAGCACCACTGCACATCCCACCAGAATGGTTAAAATTTAAAAGACCTGGCTTCCCTGATGGCGCAGTGGTTACGAATCCGCCTGCCAGTGCAGGGGACACGGGTTCGAGCCCTGGTCCGTGAAGATCCCACATGCCTCTGAGCAACTAAGCCCCATGTGCCACAGCTGCTGAGCCTGTGCTCTAGAGCCTGTGAGCCACAACTACTGAGCCCGCTTGCCACAACTACTGAAGCCCACGCGCCTAGAGCCCATGCTCCCCCACAAGAGAAGCGACCGCAGTGAGAAGCCCGCGTGCCACAACGAAGAGTAGCACCCGCTCGCTGCAACTACAGAAAGCCCACGCGCAGCAATGAAGACCCAACGCAGCCAAAAATAAAATAAATAATAAAAATAAATACATAAAAAAATTTTAAAGACTGACAGTGCCAAGCACTGGTGAAGATTTGGGACAACCAGCACTCTCATATTCTGTTGGTTGTAGTGCAAGTTGGTACAGCTGCTTTAAAAAACTGTTTGCTGTCATCTAACACACATATCCCTTAAGTTTCACTCCTAAATATATATGCAGCAGAAATGCATACACCTGTGTGCCAAAAAGATACATATACAGATGGCAGTAATGGCACTATCCATAGTAGCCCCAGCTTTGAAACACACGTCCGTCAACAATAGAGTGGGGGTGGGGCATCGTGCAAAGTAACGCTCACAGCAAGGAAATGAACGAACGCGGCTCATTCACAGCAGGCAGCATGGGTGAATCCACAGGCATAGTTTTGAACAAAAGAAACTGGATGTGAAAAGTGTGCATAGCGTGTGATTCTGTTTAAGTTTTCAATTGAGCAAAACTAATCTTTGATGTTAGAATCTGGGATGCTGGTTCCCTTCCACTAGGAAGTAGTGATTGGGAAGGAACCCGAAGAGTCTTCTGGGTGCTGTCATGATCTGTGTCTTGACCTGGATGCTGGTGGCATGGATGCACTGACTTTGTGGTAACTGAATAGCTGTACAATGTGTGCTTTTTGCATGTGTTTTATATTTTAATTAAAACCTTAAAAAAAAAATCTCTTCCTCAGCTAACATGTTTAAAACCCAGACAACAAGCAGGAAGCCTTACCTTCATTTCACGCTTGCTTTCTTATTTATTTATTTATTTATTTATTTATATTTTTGGCTGCATTGGGTCTCCGTTGCTGCACACGGACGTGCTGTAGTTGCGGCGAACGGGGGCTACTGTTCGTTGCGGTGCGCGGGCTTCTCATTGTGGTGGCTTCTCTTGTTGCGGAGCACGGGCTGTAGGTGCACGGACTTCAGTAGTTGTGGCACGTGGACTCAGTAGCTGTGGCTCACGGGCTCTAGAGCGCAGGCTTGGTAGTTGTGGCGCACAGGCTTAGTTGCTCCACGGCATGTGGGATCTTCCCGGACCAGGGCTCGAACCCATGTCCCCTGCATTGGCAGGTGGATTCTTTTTTATTTATTTATTTATTTATTTATTTATTTTTTTGCGGTATGCGGGCCTCTCACTGTTGTGGCCTCTCCCGTTGCGGAGCACAGGCTCCGGATGCGCAGGCCCAGCGGCCATGGCTCACGGGCCCAGCCGCTCCGCGGCATATGGGATCCTCCCAGACCGGGGCACGAACCCGTATCCCCTGCATCGGCAGGCGGACTCTTAACCACTGCGCCACCAGGGAGGCCCGGCAGGTGGATTCTTAAACACTGCGCCACCAGGGAAGCCCACGCTTTATTTCTTGAAGTTAGGGTTCTCTGTGTATGGGAAGGCCTTCTAAATCACTAAATGAAAATCAGTGTTGTGGTAATTGTTTGTTTTTTTTTTTTGAAATCTGTTATATATTGAGTCCTTGAAGGAAGAGGTTGCTGCAGTTGATGATATCTCATTTCAAGGAAAAAATGTTATTGGGATTTCACCGTTTGGGCTAAAAAAAGTGGTCAGAACTTGCTTTGCAATAATAGTCAAATTCTGCATCACATTTATTTCTCATTTTTGAAGCACATTTGGAAACCAACTTGTTTATTCCATGGCATTTCATTATAGATCTTTCCCTTCTTTATGCCACCACACAAACCTCTTTTTCTTAATTGTTTAAAATATATTTATTTATTTATTTATTTTGGCTTCAGTGGTCTTAGTTGTGGCATGCGGACTTCTTAGTTGCGGCATGTGAACTCTTAGTTTCAGCATGTATGCGGGATCTGGTTCCCCGACCAGGGATCGAACCCAGGCCCTGTGCACTGGGAGCATGGAGTCTTACCCACTGGACCACCAGGGAAGTCCCTCTTTTTCTTAATTTAATTGTAATGACACATATGTGTAGTGAATTGGCTTGTCAATTGTTAAGTCATAAAGAAAATACTTTTTGTCTGATATTTGATTCTTAAACATCAAAGAACTTGTTTGACTTTTACAACTGTTCATTTACTACCCAAATGTGTTTTTTTTTAAGATAAAAAAATAACAGTGCCTTAATCTTTCCTTTTTGTTTGTGTGGTTTATCCAGTGCTGTCGGGACATTCGCTCGAGCCCTTGATTGCAGCAGTTCTGTAAGGCAGCCTAGTTTGCATATGAGTGCAGCTGCAGCTTCTCGAGACATCACCCTGGTAAGACGCTTTTTGAAATTTGGGGGTTATTATTTCGTCTGCTACTTGTTTAATTTAAAAGCCAATATAGCAATGTTGTAGACGTGAGAACTTCCTGGCTCTAAGCCCTGCTGACTGTTAGGTTGATTTGGCTTGGCTGGTTGATTAACTGTGGTGTCTCATTCCTAAGTCACCCCTTGTGTTTGTGGGCTGGGGCAAGTAAGAATGACTATTCACAGAGTAGGTACAAAATGATAAAAAAATATTTTGGGGAAAACAATTCAATATTCTGATTCATCTGTTTTCACTTTGGTGCTTTTTTGGTGTATTCCATCTACACCAAACTACATAAATAGTTGTAGCTCACACATAGTGCTTTACAATTTTTTTAAGTGAAAGTAGCCATCTCTTGAAACCATTGCTATAGGAGTTATTCTATTGTCATGCCATTAGTCAGTATTAAATATTTAAAGTTTTTTTTTGTCTGTTCATTAGAAAGAGGTTCTGTTTTCTTAAATTATTTCATTATATTATGGTTGCTATCTTTTAAGGCTATTTCCTTTCTTCCCTTGGTGATCAAATGAGGCTTCCCACATTCAGCTTAATTATACCACTGAGGCCTGCTGTGGCTGGGCATCAGGCTTGGCACTTGCTCCCTTCTCTGCACCCTCCAGCAAAGCAGACCTGCATGTTTTTGCCTATTGAAGTTCCTTAACTGTATTGATTGCCACTCCCTCTGAGATATTCATGGTAGGATGCTCATTTTACAGATGAGGAAACTGATGTATGGCAAGGTTAAGTTGTTTGATATTCATTACACGTAATAAAAGTTAGCGTTTTGTTTTCTGATGGAATGGAATACGATGATAGGTTTTATTACTTTCTCATTATATTCCAATTTGAAATGTTTTCCACAAAATATTTATCATGACAATGTAAAAACTTGTGCTAGAATGCACAACAAATTTGTTTCTTATAATTCTTTCTTGTATTTTTGTACAATTATAGATGATGATGAAAGCATTAATAGGCTGTAGCCTTTAAGGAACCCTTTTCCCTGTCCTTTCTCAAAGACTAGAATGTCGTTTATAGAAACAAGTTTTGTTCTCTCCGTTGGTACATTAATATTTTATGAAAGTTTAGGGGTTTCAAAATAGGTGTGTATTTTGGTTGTTTAGCACTTTTAGAGTGCTTTTTTGAACATGCAAGAGTACACGTGTCACTTTGTAACAACCTTAAATCCTGTCAACAGGTATTTATGTGAACCAGAACTACATGGAATCTAATCACTACCTGTTTAAAAATTTTTCCCCCAATTCTAAAATTAGTTTATTCTTATTATGAAAAAATTTAAAAAGTAAAGTACAGCAGCCAAAAAAAAAAGTTTTGTCCTCATTATCCAGAGTAGAATATTCTTACCATTTTATGTTTCCTTTCAGCCACTTTTTGTGCATTGCAAACAATATACTAGCAAATTATAGAATAGTACAGAAGATAATATAATAAAATACTATGCAATGCCACCTAAAGCAGATGTTAACATTTTAGTTCTTTGGATTAAACGGATTTTCAACCACTATATTAATGATGAAATCCCTAATATTCTCTCCCTAACCCTATTCCCCATCCTCCATCTGTACCCCTGGCCCTGATCATCCCTGCCTCCTGACAAGAGGCAGCCACTATATCAAATCTGCTGTGTATCTAGTCTGTGTTTTTCTAGTTTTACTATGTATTGATATTTCCAAAAACAACATGAACATTGTTTTACATGTGTTTAAATCTACTTTGTAACATTTTGCTATTTGCTTATTAGTGAGATGTAGCCATGTTAATAAATATGTAACTCTTTCACTCATTTTTAACTCCTTGGTAGTATTTGTAGTATTGTTTCATAGAATACTACACCACATTATTTATGTGTTCTCTTACCAGTGAACATCTGGAGTACTTTAAAAACATTCTCCTTTGCTATTACCCATAATGCTGCATTGGAAATTCTAACACATGTCCTTTCTGAGCATGTGTGCGAGCTTTCTAGGCTGTAACTAGAACTGGAATAATTATTCATAGCGATTCGTAGGGTGGTGCTCATTTTCAGTTTGACCATGTGCTGCCAAATTATTCTATTATATACCATACTAGAAATTTATAATCCCACGAGAAGTTAATGACTGTTTTTCTTTCTGCATCTATTTTCTTACATTGTCTTCAACACTTGGACACTTGCTATGTTCAGACTAAAATTTTTTACTAACCTGTTGCTGCCTCATTTTAACTTATATTTCTCTGATTACTTAATGAGGTTAAGCATATTTTCATATTGGCTCTTCAGATTTTTTTCTTCTTTGTATTTTAGATTCATGTATCTTTTGTACATTCTTCACTTACATTATTCTATTTTTGTCTAATAGTTTTAAAGTTTTCATATTTAAGACTGTAAATATATCTGGACTTTATTTTTAAGAATGGAGTGAGGTAGGGGTCTAATTTTGTTTTTCTCCATATGGAAAATTAATTATTCCAACACCTTTTATTGAATTTGTTGTTTTCTCATGATTTTGTAATGCCCCTCTATCTTATTTCATGGTTCTAGATATGCTTAGGATTCTTAATCTATTCTCTTCTGTTTCATTGATCTGTTTGTCCCTGTGAAAGCACCACAGTATAATAAATTCCGATAGCTGGTAAGACAAGTTCCACGTCACTTTATTTTTAATATATAGTTGAAGTTATTTAAAATAGAGTTTTATATTTTGTCTCCCCTCTACCCCATGTTTTTCCTAACAGTATAATATAAACACTCTTTCATATAAGAATCTGCAAAGTTTTTTTCTAATGTTGCATGATCTTGCCTTGTATATACTGTTACTTATGTAGCCAGTGTCTTGTGACTTAACACTGTTCTTAAGAGATACTGTTTCCCAGATTATAAAGGGGGGTGCTATCTCTGTTGTAGTCCAGCAAATTCCCTCTACACTGAGGAGCTAGAGTGCAAAGCCTGTTCCTGAGATGGGATAGAGCTCTTGTGACAATTGGGGCTGGGATTTGCCTGAAGATGGGTCTGACAGGTGAAGAGCAGATGTGTTGGCTATTGGTTCACAGCGGCAGCGACTCTTTGCTTCCCACTGCTGGTGACTGCTGGGACAGCGGATGAATTTCTTTTGGAAGAGGGCAGAGTCTTCAAGAATCAGTGTTTGTTTTTGTCAGTGAAGGCCATTATAAAAGAAACATTTTAAAGGGCATACAACCTTTATACCTTAATTGGTTTAAATATCATTTTGTGTGTGTTGCTTGTAATAATTGCGTATTATGCTCCTTTTAGTACTTTCACACCCTCCAGTGTTTCCGTGTCTTCTGTTTTATTTCCTTTAATACTTAGCAATTTGGAGTCACTTTTTAATTACATTATCTGAAATTATTTACTACATTATAAATTTTTTTAAGCAAAAATATACTCAGAGGTTTAGGAAATTTTGTTTTGTCTTGTTTGTACAGCTGGTTTCAGAGACAGGATTTGGATCTTAAGTCCTGCTGAGGAGTTCTCTCCACTAGATTACGTCTTCTGTTTTATTCTTGTTAAAATGGCTTGGGTTTAAATATCATTGTTGTCTGTCTTGGATCAGGCAGCACTGAAGATTTGTTTTTTTAATTTATTTTTGTTTTTTTAAATATTTATTTGTTTGTTTATTTATTTATTTACTTTGGTTGTGCCGGGTCTTAGTTGAGGCATCCGGGATCTTTAGTTGTGGCATGCAGACTTCTTAGTTGCAGCATGTCATATGAGAACTCTTAGTTGCGGCATGCATATGGGATCTAGTTCCCCAACCAGGGATTGAACACGGGCCCCCTGCATTGGGAGCACGGACTCTTACCCACTGGACCACCAGGGAAGTCCCTTATTCTTTTCTTTGTTTAATTTTTAAATTTAATTTTATTTATTTTTTTATACAGCAGGTTCTTTTTAGTCATCCATTTTATACACATCAGTGTATACATGTGAATCCCAATCACCCAATTCATCACACTACCACCGCCGCCCCCCCCCCGCCACTTTCCCCCCTTGGTGTCCACACGTTTGTTCTCTACATATGTGTCTCTATTTCTGCCTTGCAAACCAGTTCATCTACACCATTTTTCTAATTCCACATATATGTGTTAATATACGATATTTGTTTTTTTCTTTCTGACGTACTTCACTCTGTATGACAGTCTCTAGGTCCATCCACGTCTCTACAAATGACCCAGTTTCGTTCCTTTTTATGGCTGAGTAATAGTCCATTGTATATATGTACCACATCTTCTTTATCCATTTGTCTGTCGATGGGCATTTAGGTTGATTCCATGACCCAGCTATTCTAAATAGTGCTGCAATGAACATTGGGGTGCATGTGTTTTTTTTTTCTTTTTTTAAATAAATTTATTTTATTATTTTATTTTATGTATTGTTTCTGGCTGTGCTGGGTCTTTGTTGCTGCATGCGGGCTTTTTCTAGTTGCGGCGAGCAGGGGCTACTACTCTTTGTTGCGGTGTGCGGGCTTCTCACTGCGGTGGCTTCTCTTGTTGCGGAGCACGGGCTCTAGGCATGCGGACTTCAGTAGTTGTGGCTCGTGGGCTCTAGAGCGCAGGCTCAGTAGTTGTGGCTCACATGCTCAACTGCTCCGCAGCATGCGGGATCTTCCCAGACCAGGGATCGAACCCGTGTCCCCTGCACTGGCAGGCAGATCCCCAACCCCTGCGCCACCAGGGAAGCCCTGCATGTGTCTTTTTGAATTATGGTTTCCTCTGGGTATATGCCCAGTAGTGGGATTGCTGGATCATATGGTAATTCTATTTTTAGTTTTTTAAGGAACCTCCATACTGTTCTCCATAGTGGCTGTATCAATTTACATTCCCACCAACAGTGCAAGAGGGTTCCCTTTTCTCCACACCCTCTCCAGCATTTGTTGTTTGTAGATTTTCTGATGATGCCCATTCTAACTGGTGTGAGGTGATACCTCATGGTAGTTTTGATTTGCATTTCTCTAATAATTAGTGATGTTGAGCAGCTTTTCATGTGCTTCTTGGCCATCTGTATGTCTTCTTTCAAGAAATGTCTATTTAGGTCTGCGGCCCATTTTTGGATTGGGTTGTTTGTTTTTTTAATATTGAGCTGCATGAGCTGTTTATATATTTTGGAGATTAATCCTTTGTCCGTTGATTCGTTTGCAAATATTTTCTCCCATTCTGAGGGTTGTCTTTTCATCCTGTTGATGGTTTCTTTTGCTGTGCAAAAGCTTTGAAGTTTCATTAGGTCCCATTTGTTTATTTTTGTTTTTATTTCCATTACTCTAGGAGGTGGATCAAAAAAGATCTTGCTGTGATTTCTGTCAAAGAGTGTTCTTCCTATGTTTTCCTCTAAGAGTTTTATAGTGTCTGGTCTTACATTTAGGTCTGTCATCCATTTTGAGTTTATTTTTGTGTATGGTTTTAGGGAGTGTTTTAATTTCATTCTTTTACATGTAGCTGTCCAGTTTTCCCAGCACCACTTATTGAAGAGACTATCTTTTCTCCATTGTATATCCTTTCCTCCTTTGTCATAGATTAGTTGACCATAGGTGCGTGGGTTTATCTCTGGGCTTTCTATCTTATTCCATTGATCTATGTTTCTGTTTTTGTGCCACTACCATATTGTCTTTTTTTTTTTTTTTTTTTTTTTTTTTTTTTTTTTTTTTTTTTTTTTTTTTTTGCGGTATGCGGGCCTCTCACTGTTGTGGCCTCCCCCGTTGCGGAGCACAGGCTCCGGACGCGCAGGCCCAGCGGCCACGGCTCACGGGCCCAGCCGCTCCGCGGCATATGGGATCCTCCCAGACCGGGGCACGAACCCGTATCCCCTGCATCGGCAGGCGGACTCTCAACCACTTGCGCCACCAGGGAGGCCCTACCATATTGTCTTGATTACTGTAGTTTTGTAGTAAGTGTCTGAAGTCAGGGAGTCTGATTCCTCCAGCTCCGTTTTTTTCCCTCAAGACTGCTTTGGCTATTCGGGGTCTTTTGTGTCTCCATACAAATTTTAAGATTTTTTGTTCTAGTTCCGTAAAAAACGCCATTGGTAATTTGATAGGGATTGCATTGAATCTGTAGATTGCTTTGGGTTGTAGAGTCGTTTTCACAATATTGATTCTTCCAATCCAAGAACATGGTATATCTCTCCATCTGTTGGTATCATCTTTAATTTCTTTCATCAGTGTCTTATAGTTTTCTGCATTACAGGTCTTTTGTCTCCCTAGGTAGGTTTATTCCTAGGTATTTTATTCTTCTTGTTGCAGTGGTAAACGGGAGTGTTTCCTTAATTTCTCTTTCAGATTTTTCATCATTAGTGTATAGGAATGCAAGAGATTTCTGTGTATTAATTTTGTATCCTGCTACTTTACCAAATTCATTGATTAGCTCTAGTAGTTTTCTGGTGGCATCTTTAGGATTCTCTACGTAGAGTATCATGTCATCTGCAAACAGTGACAGTTTTACTTCTTTTCCAACTTGTATTCCTTTTATTTCTTTTTATTCTCTGATTGCCATGGCTAGGACTTCCAAAACTATGTTGAATAATAGTGGTGAGAGTGGATATCCTTGTCTTGTTCCTGATCTTAGAGGAAATGCTTTCAGTTTTTCACCATTGAGAATGATGCTTGCTGTGGGTTTGTCATATATGGCCTTTATTAGGTTGAGGTAGGTTCCCTCTATGCCCATTTTCTGGAGAGTTTTTATCATAAATGGGTGTTGAATTTTGTCAAAAGCTTTTTCTGCATCTATTGAGATACATATGGTTTTTATTCTCCAGTTTGTTAATATGGTTTATCTCTTTGATTGATTTGTGTATATTAAAGAATGCTTGCATCCCTGGGATAAATCCCACTTGTTAATGGTGTATGATCCTTTTAATGTGTTGTTGGATTCTGTTTGCTAATACTTTGTTGAGGATTTTTGCATCTATATTCATCAGTGATATTGGTCTGTAATTTTCTTTTTTTGTAGTATCTTTGTCTGGTTTTGGTATCAGGGTGATGGTGGCCTCATAGAATGAGTTTGGGAGTGTTCCTTCCTCTGCAAGTTTTTGGAAGAGTTTGAGAAGGATGGGTGTTAGCTCTTCTCTAAATGTTTGATAGAATTCACCTGTGAAGCCATCTGGTCCTGGACTTTTGTTTGTTGGAAGATTTTTAATCACAGTTTCAATTTCATTACTTGTGATTGGTCTGTTCATATTTTCTATTTCTTCCTGGTTCAGTCTTGGAAGGTTATACCTTTCTAGGAATTTGTCCATTTCTTCCAAGTTGTCCATTTTATTGGCATAGAGTTGCTTGTAGTAGTCTCTTAGGATGCTTTGTATTTCTGCAGTGTCTGTTGTAACTTCTCCTTTTTTATTTCTAATTTTATTGATTTGAGTCCTCTCCCTCTTTTTCTTGGTGAGTCTGGCTAATGGTTTATCAATTTTGTTAATCTTCTCAAAGAACCAGCTTTTAGTTTTATTGATCTTTGCTGTTGTTTTCTTTGTTTCTATTTCATTTATTTCTGCTCTGATCTTTATGATATCTTTCCTTCTGCTAACTTTGGGTTTTGCTTGTTCTTCTTTCTTTAGTTCCTTTAAGTGTAAGGTTAGATTGTTTATTTGAGATTTTTCTTGTTTCTTGAGGTAGGCTTGTATAGCTATAAACTTCCCTCTTAGAACTGCTTTTGCTGCATCCCATAGGCTTTGGATCGTCATGTTTTCATTGTCATTTGTCTCCAGGTATTTTTTAATTTCCTCTTTGATTTCTTCAGTGATCTCTTGGTTATTTAGTAACGTATTTTTTAGCCTCCACGTGTTTGTGTTTTTTACATTTTTTTCCCTGTAAATCATTTCTAATCTCATAGTGTTGTGGTCAGAAAAGATGCATGATATGATTTCAATTTTCTTAAATTTACTGTGGCTTGATTTGTGACCCAAGATGTGATCTATCCTGGAGGATGTTCCATGTGCACTTCAGAAGAAAGTGTAATCTGCTGTTTTTGGATGGAATGTCCTATAAATATCAATTAAATCTATCTGGTCTCTTGTGTCATTTAAAGCTTGTGTTTCCTTATTTATTTTTATTTTGGATGATCTGTCCATTGGTGTGAGTGAGGTGTCAAAGTCCCCCACTCTTATTGTGTTACTGTCCATTTCCTCTTTTATAGCCGTTAGCAGTTGCCTTATATATTGAGGTGCTCCTATGTTGGGTGCATGTATATTTTTAAATGTTATATCTTCTTCTTGGATTGATCCATTGATCATTATGTAGTGTCCTTCCTTGTCTCTTATAACATTCTTTATTTTAAAGTCTATTTTATCTGATATGAGTATTGCTACTCCAGCTTTCTTTTAATTTCCATTTGCATGGAATATATTTTTCCATCCCCTCACTTTCAGTCTGTATGTGTCCCTAGGCCTGAAGTGGGTCTCTTGTAGACAGCATATAGGTGGGTCTTGTTTTTATATCCATTTAGCAAGCCTGTTTCTTTTGGTTGGAGCATTTAATCTATTCACGTTTAAGGTAATTCTCGATATGTATGTTCCTGTGACCATTTTCTTAATTGTTTTGGGTTTGTTTTTGTAGGTCCTTTTCTTCTCTTGTGTTTCCCACTTAGAGAAGTTCCTTTAGCATTTGTTGTAGAGCTGGTTTGGTGGTGCTGAATTCTCTTAGCTTTTGCTTGTCTGTAAAGCTTTTGATTTCTCCATCAAATCTGAATGAGATCCTTGCTGGGTAGAGTAATCTTGGTTGTAGGTTCTTCCCTTTCATCACTTTAAGTATATCGTGCCACTCCCTTCTGGCTTGTAGAGTTTCTGCTGAGAAATCAGCTGTTAACCTTATGGGAGTTCCCTTGTATGTTCTTTGTCGTTTTTCTCTTGCTGCTTTCAATAATTTTTCTTTGTCTTTAATTTTTGCCAGTTTGATTACTGTGTGTCTCACCGTGTTTCTTCTTGGGTTTATCCTATATTGGACTCTGAGCTTCCTAGACTTGGGTGGCTATTTCCTTTCCCATGTTAGGGAAGTTTTCGACTATAATCTCTTCTCTTCTCTGGTCCTTTCTCTCTCTCTTCTCCTTCTGGGACCCCTATGATGCGAATGTTGTTGCGTTTAACGTTGTCCCAGAGGTCTCTTAGGCTGTCTTCATTTCTTTTCATTCTTTTTTCTTTATTCTCTTCCACAGCAGTGAATTCCACCATTCTGTCTTCCAGGTCACTTACCCGTCTTCTGCTTCAGTTATTCTGCTATTGATTCTTTCTAGTGTAGTTTTCATTTCAGTTATTGTATTGTTCATCTCTGTTTGTTTGTTCTTTAATTCTTCTAGGTCTTTGTTAAACCTTTCTTTCATCTTGTCGATCTTTGCCTCCATTCTTTTTCTGAGGTCCTGGGTCATCTTGACTATCATTATTCTGAATTCTTTTTCTGGAAGGTTGCCTATCTCCACTTCATTTAGTTGTTTTTCTGGGGTTTTATCTTGTTCCTTCACCTGGTACATAGCCCTCTGCCTTTTCATCTTGTCTATCTTTCTGTGAATGTGGGTTTTGTTCCACAGGCTGCAGGATTGTAGTTCTTCTTGCTTCTGCTCTCTGTCCTCTGGTGGATGAGGCTATCTACGAGGCTTGTGCAAGTTTACTGATGGGAGGTACTGGTGGCGGGTAGAGCTGACTGTTTCTCTGGTGGGCAGAGCTCAGTAAAACTTTAATCCGCTTGTCTGCTGATGGGTGGGGTTGGATTCCCTCCCTGTTGCTTGTTTGGCCTGAGGCAACCCAACACTGGAGCCTACCTGGGCTCTTTTGTGGGTCTAATGGTGGACTCTGGGAGGGCTCACACCAAGGAGTACTTCCCAGAACTTCTGCAGCCAGTGTCCTTGTCCCCGTGGTGAGCCACAGCCACCCCCTGCCTCTGCAGGTGACCCTCCAACACTAGCAGGTAGGTCTGGTTCAGTCTCCTGTGGGGTCACTGCTCCTTCCCCTGGGTCCCGATGCACACACTACTTTGTGTGTGCCCTCCAAGAGTGGAGTCTTTGTTTCCCCCAGCCCCGTCGAAGTTCTGCAGTCAAATCCCACTAGCCTTCAAAGTCTGATTCTCTAGGAATTCCTCCTCCTGTTTCCAGCCCCCCAGGTTGGGAAGCCTGATGTGGGGCTCAGAACCTTCACTCCAGTGGGTGGACTTCTGTGGTATAAGTGTTCTCCAGTCTGTGAGTCACACACCCAGCAGTTATGGGATTTGATGTTACTGTGATTGCACCCCTCCTACAATCTTATTGTGGCTTCTCCTTTGTCTTTGTATGTGGGGTATCTTTTTTGGTGAGTTCCAGTGTCTTCCTGTTGATGACTGTCCAGCAGCTAGTTGTGATTCTGGTGTTCTCGCAAGAGGGAGTGAGGGCACGTCCTTCTACTCTGCTGTCTTGGTTCCTAATCCCCTTATTCTTTTTTGAAAATTCATTTTATTTTCTTTTATTTTGGCCACACCTCGTGGCATGCAGGATCTTAGTTCCCCGACCAGGGATCAAACCCACACCCCCTGCAGTGGAAGTGTGGATTTTTAACCACTGAACTGCCAGGGAAGTCCCCAAGATTTCTTCTTTTGTCTGCAACATTTATGTGTCTTTTTTTTTTTTAATATTATTTATTTGGTTGCACCAGCTCTTAGTTGTGGCAGACAGGCTCCTCAGTTGTGGTATGTGAAGTTTTAGTTGCAGCATGAATGTGGGATCTAGTTCCCTGACCAGGGATTGAACACAGGCCCCCTGCATTGGGAGTGTGGAATCTTATCCACTGTGCCACCAGGGGAGTCACCACTTATGGGTCTTGGTTTCCTGCTCTAACTATTCTAGGTTCAACTTCACTTGGACTCTTTCTGTATGTTCTTGTGTTGAGATTATATTATTTTCAGTTGCATAAAATTGACATCTTTTAGAAGTCAAAAGCAGGAAGAAGTCATTGTCTCTTGTTATTTCAGATGCCATGACCTGCACCTTTAATCTTGTTTGCCTGGTGATATCATGCCTTCTACTTTGATGTTAAAATATAAGATCTTGAGGCATTTCTGTAAAAATGAATGGGAGTGGTTAAAAATTAGTAATATGTTGATGAGTTTTGCAGATTGTTTTCCAAGAAGAACATATGAAAGGCTGCTAAGTTGTTTTGTGCCATTAAATGAAAATGGATTCATTGTTTAGTTGAATTTGAAGAATTGGGCTCTTATTTTTCTTTCAGTGTTCACAGGCCTGCACAGGTCAGGTTAGTACCTTTCTCTGTCAGGTGACCAGAGCATGGATCTGGAGACCATGGAGAGGGCAGGGTTGTGGAACTGCTGGGACCTGGGTAGCTCGTTCAGGTGATTTTCTCTGTGGCTTGTCCTGTGAGGACTGCAGTCGGCTTTCAGCATTCCTATCTGACATATCTGTTTATCCAAGACAATATATGCCACTTATCAAATCACCAGTAATATTTTGGGAGCAGGTAATTAAGCTGCCTGCAGGATTGTTGGATATAACTTCCTCATTTTCAGGTAGCTGGGCTGTGAATTTCAAACACGGCTAGTCTAAGACATATAATGAGATTTATAATTGTTAAAACATTAAAACCACAGAGGCTTCATAGATTTCACCTTTGTTTCAGTAAAATGGGAAGTATACTTAGTGCAATTTAAAAAGAAAAAAAAATTAGTGTGCAGTAATCCTTACATTCACTCCCCTGTCCCCCTGCATTGTGGATACAAAATTACTTAGAACAGAGTAAACCCTGAAATAGTTACTTAAGTAGTAGTTCTTGGACTTTCTAGCCTTGTTACTTCCTGTTCATGGCTGGAAGGGCCAAGTGCCGTGTGCACTGTTAGGGAGCTATTGCTGGAACAAAGCCTCTCTCTCGGAGAATAGGTAATTGCAGAGATACTGGATTTCTCTTTTGTCTGTACTCTGAGGACTAAAGCAGGTTGGAGGGTAGGATTCTAGATAAAAGCTTTTTGAGTTTTGGGGGGCCTTAGAAATCTTCTGGGATAGACTATATTAGAGATAATGGTTAAGTAACTTATATAAGACTAGAAACTTAGGCTTCCTGATGCTAAATTCTGGTTCTAAGAAAGGTCAGGCTATGTTGATTTAGTAGGGAGGAAATTGCATGCTGGAACATCTCTAATTCTATATTATATCTGGTCTCTTAAAAATGCAATTCTGATTTTGCTGTCCCCTATCTTAGATCCTCTTAGTGGCTTTCAGTTGCACTTAGGGCAAAAACCCAGATCCTTAAAACAGTCCCCAGGCCTTGGCAGTCACCATTCTACTTTACATCTCTCTGAATTTGACTACTCTAGGTACCTCATATAAGTGGAACCATAAAATATTTGCCCCTTTGTGGCTTGCTTATTCACTTAGCGTAACATCTTCAAAGGCCATCCATGTTGTAGCATATGTCGGCATTTCCTTCCTTTTTAAGGCTGAATAATAATCCATTGTATGTGTATATTACATTTTGTTTATCCATTCATCTGTCAATAGAAACTTGGGTTGTTTCTACCTTTTGGCTATTGTGAATAATGCTGCTATGGACCTGGGTGTACCAATGGATTTACTTTTATGATTCTGTTTTTCCCCTTAGAGCTATAGCTGTTTTTTTTGTTTTTTTGTTTGTTTTTTGTTTTGCGGTACGCGGGCCTCTCACTCTTGTGGCCTCTCCCGTCGCAGAGTACAGGCTCCGGACACCCAGGCTCAGCGGCCATGGCTCATGGGCCTAGCCGCTCTGCAGCATGTGGGATCCTCCCGGACCGGGGCACGAACCCGTGTCCCCTGCATCGGCAGGCGGACTCTCAACTGCTGCGCCACCAGGGAAGCCCAGAGCTATAGCTTTTGATCCATATAGCCTTATGCAAGTTAATTAACCTCCGTGTCTGAGTTTCCTCATCTGCAGTGGAAATAAAATCTATCTGCCCTGAGGTTATGGATTGACAAGAAGAGGGTATGCAGACATACCCCTATAATTGCTGATATATGTATCCAAGCATATAGAACTTGATGGAACTGCATTGGCTCCCCAGAGCATGCCTTGGGCCTGGGCCCCTGCATTCTCTGGAGCAGCGTAGAGCTCCCTGTGCCATTGGCTGTCCAGGTTGGGTGGAAGACAACTGATTTAATGCTATGTCACAAGTCTTTTTGAGCTTCCATCAATATTCTAGAAGAAATTACGTTCAGCAGTTTATGCACCTTCATTTAAGGTAATGTTTACAAACACTGGGCTCTTCTGGCTCTTGAGGCCCTGTCCTCACTAGAAGAGAAAGTAGGTGGTGCCTCAGTGTCCTCCTCCAGCCTCTGGAAAAGTCTGTCTCTGACTTACCTTTTGATATCAACTTGAGGATTAAACAAGATAATACTTGTAGATCATCTGGAACAGTATCTGGCACAATGTCAGAGCTCAATAAATACTAGTTGTTATTGTTGTGCTGATAACAATGATGCATTCCCCGCCCCCCCATCTTTGTTGAGTCTCATTTACTTTCTTCTGATTTTATAGCATTACCGATTGTCTGAAAGTGGTTTTTTCATGCCATATTTATTATCATTGTAGTAGGTTATCAAGTTTGAATATGGTCATTAGGCTATAATTAACCATGCATGTTAATATAATTGTTACAAGGAAATCACTATACAGTTTAAAATCTTCTGCTTAAAACAAGCTATACTTTTTACAATAAAAATTTTCCCATCAAGAAGAACTTAGAAAAGATAATTAACTTATTTTTCTGATAAGAGAAGGTTGATTTAACCAACAATAGTTTTATTCTTCAGATGCTCTTTGTAAAAATGCCAGCTGTTGACCATGCACTTCACTCTCTTTGTGATTCCTGTTCAAATCACACACTTCATTTAGGGCTTTGAGGAATTGAGAACAGTTTGGAAATCATAGTCATTACATCGTTTATAGAAATTGTACTCAGCAGAATATATGAATCTTTTGATTAACATTTTAGACATCAACTCACATTAAAAAAATCTAGTCTTCAAAATGAATATAAAATTGATTAAATGAGAATTCACATAATTTTTAAAACTCAGTTTGCTAAAACTTAACAGTATTATCCATGTTTCCAAGACCGTAAAATTAGAATTTGAACTAATGGACTACCACTGCAGTAAAAAATATGAAACGTGAAATTTTCCTTCCTTCTAAATACATCATTAAGGCAATAATATTCTACATTAGGCACATTTCCTTTTTGTCTTATGATGTATTATTGCAGTTAAGAATTTTAAAATGTTATTAAATGGGCTTAGAGACACTGCGGACTGTCTTAGGGGGAATTGTTTGCTTGTGTTAAGGTCTGTTTATCCATCTCTTTCTTTTAAACTTAAGCTTAAATTTGTTTTTGTTTCATTTTTTGTTTTGGGTGTATGTCGCCTTTTACTTTACTTTTCTCCCATGCATTTGACAACTAATATAAGAAACATTAGAAAGTCACCGTAGAATTGAACTATGGAGAAATACAATGAAAATTGTTTTAACTTCTGTCTAGGGTGAAGAGATTTGGATTTTACAAGTGTGAGTTAATGAAGCCTTGTGGTTATAATTTCTTAAAACTTGTTATTTTTGTATTTTGAGATAATACAAAAATAGTACTAAGGCTTCCTGTATTCCCCTTCACCCAGATTCCCCAAATGTTTACATCTACCACGTTTCCTTTATCATTCTTTCTCTGTATACATATTATTATTATTTCTGAACAGTTTGAGAGTAAGTTACAGAATGGATGTCCCTTTATCGCCAAGTATTATTTGAGGAGGTATTTCCTAAAAGAACAAGGATATTTTCTCACTGAACCACAATACAATTTGCAGATTCAGGAAATGAACATTGTTATAGTACTATAACAATAGTACTATAACGATTTAATATTACTAACAATTTATAGTACTATAAATCTGGCTTTAGTCAGATCCATAGTTGTCTCAGTAACATTCTTTATAATAAGAGAAAAAAAATTTTTTTTCTCATCCGGGATCTACTTGAGAATCACTTACTGCATTTACTTGTCATATCTCTTTAATTTCCTTCAATCCTGAACGGTTCTTCATTCTTTCTCTCTTTTGTGACCATTCTTTCTCTTTTGTGGCATTTTGAAGAGCACAGGCCATTTGTTTTGTACCATGTCGCTCCATTTGGGTTGTGGTTATAATTTGATTAATAATTAGAGTAATTTTTTATTCTATTAAAGTCCCTTTTGGGGGCTTCCCTGGTGGCGCAGTGGTTGAGAGTCTGCCTGCCGATGCAGGGAACACGGGTTCATGCCTTGGTCCGGGAGGATCCCACATGCCGTGGAGTGGCTGGGCCCGTGAGCCATGGCCGCTGGGTCTGTGCGTCCTGAGCCTGTGCTCCGCAGCGGGAGAGGCCACAACAGTGAGAGGCCCGCGTTCAGCAAAAAAAAAAAAAAAAAAAAAAAAAGTCCCTTTTGGTCAGTTACATCAGGAGATTTTCCATTTTTCCTTAGGTTTTCCAATTTTTCATAGGTTTTTTTTTTTTTTTTTGGCCACATGGTGTAGCTTGTGGGATCTTAGTTCCCTGACCAGGGATCGAACCTGGGCTCCAGCAGTGAAAGCGCAAAGTCCTGACCAGTGGACCACCAGGGAATTCCCTGATAGTATTTCTTAATTAGGAAATTTTTTGATGCCTGTAGTTATAAATAGCTTTTTATTCCTGTTATTGTTTATGTGTCATTTCCCATTTTTTTCCTTGATAGTTTTGCCAGAAATTTCTCTTTTATTGTCTAAAAGAATGAAATTTTAGTTTAGTTGATCTTCTTTATTGTATGTCTGTTTTCTGTTTAATTTATTTTTGCTCTTTATTATTTTCTTCCTTCTACTTTTCTTTGGCTTTACCCTGATATTAACTATACCAGCTTTAAAGACCAATTTTTAGCCCATTAATTTTATTTATCTACTTTTCTGTTATTAGTAATTAAGATTTTAAATGTCCCTCTGTATCTCATATTTTTATATGTATTATTTTCTTTATCACTTGGTTCTAAGTATTTCCTAATTTACTTTATAATGTTGCATTTGATTGAGAGTTAATTTCCAAGGAAATGTGGTTCTGTCTAAATAAATAAATCTATCTTAATTGCTTTGGGGGTTGTGATCAGAGAACATGTATGATACCAATTATTTTAACATATTGTGATTTCCTTTAGGGCCTGGAATATAATCCTCCTGAGGATTGTGCTCCCTAGGTCTTGCCCACTTTCACCTCAGCATAGTCACAGCTAACTTTCTGTTTGGTCTGTTCTCTCTTGTAGCAGTTTAGAAAATACCTCAAAGTTAAAGCTCGGGTCAGTGTGGAAGCTCATCTCTCATACTTCCTCTTCCTGAACTATCTTAGCCTCTCCTTCCCTGCATTGCTTGTTCTCCAGTGTCTCCACATAGCTGTATTCCATATTTGCCTGGTTTGTGTCTGGAATCAGAGCTGGGGGGAAGAACCCACAGTTATGCTCAGGGTAGATTTTGGAAGTGACATTAGAGCCATGGGGCTACTATGGCCTGCTGCCCCTGGAGCTTTCTCGTGGTAATAATCGAAAGGTATGAGTACACATAAGAACATAGCTCTTGGGTGTTTATAGATTGATTTGAGTGAATGACAACCAGGTCTTAACAAATCTGATTATGAATGAGGGATTTTGCTTTGAGTACTGTGCATTGAAGCAAAAATTGACTGGATGGCATACTTCTCATATATAAAAATTTTTGCCTTGATCGTGGTTTGAGGTTTACTCATGAGAGTTTTTATTTCTACTTGGAAAAAACTATATGCTCATTAATTTTAAAATAGATTTGATGGTCTGAATGCTATAGTTTGTGCTGGAGTAAACTTTTTGTAAAACTTTTAACTGAGCAAATCGATAGTATTGAATATATATGGGTATCAGTTAGCCATTACCAAAATAATGTCACATGTTACAGATTGGGTTCCTGGGAAACAGATTCTGAGATGAGATTTGCATGCTGGAAGTTTATTAGGAAGTACTTTTGGGCTCAACACCTGTGGAAGAGAAGGGAAGGAGGCAGGATTGAACAGAGGGAGAAGGTAGGCTCTGATACAGTGTGAATGAAGGCCTCACCCTTTACACTTCTGCATCATTGGATGCTGGCTGCCCCAGGAAGAGGGCATGACCTTGGGCGATGAACCTTTCTTAATTTGAGATCATTCCAAAGAGAAGCAGCAGCTGTAGGCTGTTTGTTCACAGCACTTCTAAGCACTGGGTGAATAAGCTCTTAATTCTCAAAAGGGAAAATGCAGTATCTATTACAATGCCCAGAATTTCATTGGCTTATAAACAACAAACATTAATTTCTCATGCACCCCTGTACAGATAGTCTAGGATTCTGCTGAACTGTACTGTGCTGATTCAGGTGAGAAGCTGCAGGTTAGGTCCACATCTAGTCCATGTATCTCTCATCCTCTGTTGACAAAAGTCAGTAGCACAAGGCCAAATGCACAGGCCCATGTCAAGGCTCTGTTATGTCACACATCTTAAGAGCCAGTTGGCCACACAAGTCACATGGCCAGGCCCAACCTCAGCAGAGTGGAAGAATATGCTCCCTTGGAGGTCCAGGAGAGGGAGTAAATTTTTGCCAAACAATAGTCCAGTTTACCAAAATGTGATTCTGCTTAATGAACAAAAGATGAGAATTCCACTGCCAAGATTTCATTGTCACTCTTTCTCCTAAAATACTTCTGTTTGTCATCTCCATCTGTTTTGAATGAGATGAAATGTGACAACACCTTCACCACTATTTGGCAGAGAGAACAGCTTGTACTGAGTTCTTCTGATTTTTAAAAATTTAGATTTGAATGGATTTGTGTGTATCTGTATCTCTATTGAAAAGATGGTATCTTTGCAAAGTATTTATCTGGAGGGAGGATTTTCAGTTTCAGGTTCTTTATCTTATTTTAAATTGAGGTATACCTATAATAAAGTGTATTAAGTACACTTAGGTGCACAGCTGATAAATTTTTACATATGTCTACATCCATATAACCACCACCCAGATGTAGATGATGAACAGGGTTCCCTCATGCTTCTTCCCAGTCAATGATCCCCTCTTCTGAGGTAATCATTATTCTGACTTCTCTCATCATAAATTAATTGTTATTTTTCTCAAAATTTATAAAAATGGAATCAGCCAGTATGTTCTCTTATATGTCTAGCTCTTTGAGTTTTTATCTTAACTGATAAACTGTAAGTTGTTGGTTACATTGTCAAACTCCTATGTCTTTTCTTAGCTTATTTCTGTGAGTCCTCACTGGATGTTGTCTCTTTTGTTCTAGAAACTATATTTTGTGTTTTACTTACTTACTAGCTTTTTGTGGTTGGATTAGACTATACAAAAGTTCATTCAGAAGAAGCTTCTATGTATGTCAGAAAGATGGAGTTAATATGCACTCCTGGCAAATAATGTGATCCTCTGGTTTCCTTTGTAAAGTTGGTCATTGATTTTTTTTTTTTTTTTTTTTTTTTTTTGCCGTATGCGGGCCTCTCACTGTTGTGGCCTCTCCTGTTGCGGAGCACAGGCTCCAAATGCACAGGCTCAGCGGCCATGGTTCACGGGCCTAGCCGCTCCACGGCATGTGGGATCTTCCCAGACCGGGGCACGAACCCGTGTCCCCTGCATCGGCAGGCAGACTCCCAACCACCGCGCCACCAGGGAAGCCCCTGGTCATTGATTTTTATTAACAGGACTATTCCTTAGGCATTTCACAGTACCTGTGTCTCATGGGATGTTTATTTTCTACACATACTGATCATTACTACACTTTCCCCTGGGCTGTAGTCTAAATGTGTGGGCTATGGAGGTTTCATAGCTGTGGTCAGCCTTATTCCGACTCAGTCTTTCCATTTGATTTGTGACACAATGCAGGAGCTAGTTTTCAAAAGCAAATGCTTACTTCAGTGTTCAGTAACACAAACACACTCTGTAAAGAACAGAACCTTTAAAAACAACCTGATCGGGGCTTCCCTGGTGGCGCAGTGGTTGAGAGTCCGCCTGCCGATGCAGGGGACGTGGGTTCGTGCCCCGGTCCGGGAAGATCCCACGTGCCGCGGAACGGCTAGGCCCATGAGCCATGGCCGCTAGGCCTGCGCGTCCGGAGCCTGTGCTCCGCAGCGGGAGAGGCCACAGCAGTGAGACGCCCACGTACCACAAAACAAACAAACAAACAGAAAACAACCTGATCACTTGGGATTTTGGTTACAATCACTTATAGAGGCTAGGATATTACTTTGGTACTTGAAGCCTTATTAGATAATAGCCCATCGTCATTTTAAAAAGTGCCTATAAGGAAGGCATTTGCCTTCACCTAACATGAGCAAAAGACTGAAAATCCATTCATGCTTTGAGTGGTTGGTATAATAACAGCTGAGAAAAGCTCATTCAATTCTGTGACTTTTGGTTTCAGAGCACCTGTTCAATATAAAAATTACTTGTATCTCCTGAGGAATCTCAGCAGCAGTTAACTTGTATAATTATTGATTTTGAATGCTATTTTTTTTTTTTTTAGTTATCCACTGTAAATTTAGGAGTTTTAAACATAGTTGTTTATGGAAATATATTATTGTTTGAAGGGACCCCTCAATGCTGTTGATCTTTGCATTTTTATAGATCAGTTATCTAGAAACAATAGTTTTTTAATTTCAGGGATGGTGTTAAGAGTGTATAACTGTAACATACAGTTAAAACGGCTGAATCTGTCAAGTGAGAGGTTAGCTAGAGAAGTGGAATTTAGTTGATTCTGAAGTTTGCCGAGCATAAGGGAAGAATCAAGATCAATTCTAACATTTTTGTAACCCCTGCTGCAGAAGGGTGAGAAGAAATTCACTTGAAAGTTGAAGTTATTACTCCATGATTGTGACACATATAGCAAAAGTCTGCACATGGTCAGTATGGTCTTAGCTGTGGTTACACCTAGGAAATTGATAATGAAATCCCTACTTGCTTTTGTTTTGTGGAATCCAATGATTTATTTTAGGGGGGATGTCAACCCTTGTTAAAGCAGTTAGTTACTGTTCCTAATCATGTCCTAAATCCTGCCGTTAGCTCTGTCAACAAATTCATATTCAGCATCTTTATGTATCACAGTATAAATATGTACTTTTAATGTGTATTTTAGCTAATAATTTTTTTCTCTTTAATAGATGTTAGTTGATATTGGAGCTTATTTTATGCTTTTGTACCAGTGGGGAACTGTCCACTGTCCCCTACCAGATATTTTGGGATCACTTATAAGCTAAATTTTTAACAAACATAGACGTGACTCTCCTCATTTATGAAATTTTTAATAATTATCAGAAGATACTTTGTGTAGAAGGTGTAAAACTTGGCTTTCACATGTTAGAAAGTTTAAACAGGACTAGTTCTCACTTGGCAAGGATTTGATCACCAACCAAATTTGTACCACACCTATATGCTTATCCAGACACAACTGACTGTCCTGTTCAGCAGGTTTCCTGCTACACATACAAATACGCATGCATATTATGAATAGATCTTTTTAAAATAAGCTAGACCCTAGGTACTTCTGAAAAAAGCCACTTATATTATCCTAATCTATCTTTCCTCCTTTCAAATCACTCACCCTTGAAATATATATGAAATCCACACTGGCCTAGGTAGCTGTTCCAAGCAAGCCTGGTCATCTATTCTTGGTCTTACAGAATTTCAACTAAGTTACTGTTTTTACATGGATATATAATTTTGTTTTGTTTTGTTTAACATGGATGTGTAATTTTGTTTTCATCATTCTCAGTTTCATTGTTTTTTCTCCATCTCTTGTTCTTAGTATATCATTCTCTTACTCCAACCTGAGAATATTTTTTCTCACTCTGATACATCCTCTGTCTACATATTTTTTTTTTCCCTTGTCAAGGAAGGCTGTGCCAACCTTATACAATAGCTGAAGTGACTCTGGCACTTTTAACCAAAAGGATGATGGAACTTACTGGGTTCCCATTTTAATTCCTGGAGGTCCTAGATCTTCATAGTTAGGTTGCTGTAACAAACAAATGCATTTAAAAAAATACATACCTTAAAAGGTACAAATCAACATGTTCTTGAAAGCAATACGTGATGTTTTAAATAACTGCCTAAATCCATTGTTTAAATTTTTTTCTTAATTGTGTTACTGAAAAAGTAAATACTAAGTATATTGTTGCTAATTAAGTGCATCATGCATTTTAATATTTCTGTTCTTAAATAATCTAACAAGTTTGCATTTCTGGCTGATCTTTTCTCTCCATTTTCTTTGTTTTTTTTTAGTTTCATGCTATGGATACGTTGTATAGGCACAGCTATGATTTGAGCAGTGCAATTAGTGTCTTAGTACCACTTGGGGGACCTGTTTTATGCAGAGATGAAATGGAAGAATGGTCGGCCTCTGAAGCTAGTTTATTTGAAGAGGCACTGGAAAAATATGGCAAAGACTTCAACGACATACGTCAAGACTTTGTAAGTAGAAAATTGTGAATTAAATAAAAGTTGGGGTGGGAATATTTTATCTGTTTTAAAAATTTGGTAAATCTTAAACTATTCATCTAGCAAGCCTGTGACGTAGTAATTTTCATCTGCTCAATGTAGAATGCAGGCCAGTGTTGTGGAGGGAGAAACTGACATTTGTCTTGAGCAGTAATTGTAAGACTCAGGGTCAGGAGGCAATATGAATTAATCCTCTTCACCTCTCTCTGAGTTCCAAGTTAAAAATATGCACAGCTTTTCTAACCATTTGCACGAAATATTTCTGATCTCTGCCTTTTAAGCTTGTTGCTCTCTTTTAAACCTTCAGTATTTTTCTAGTTATCTTACTAATCATTGAGCCTGAATTTGATACAGACCTCTATTATAGAAACGACCTGTATCAAGCAGAGCAGAAGAATTTGCTTTATGGGTTTTCCATCTTTACTCTTCTTGATGATATGCAAGATCTTACTTACATTTTAAATACTAGGTAATCTTGTCTACTATTATGTACTTCCTTTGTCTTTGTATTTATGGAATTGCTGTCTTTAATTAACCTTACAGTCTCTTTGAAATGGGGAAATTTCTATTTGAGAAGTTCATAAATAGCTTTCTATAGCAGCCATTCTTTTTTTTAAAAAATATTTATTTATTTATTCATTTATTTATTTGGCTGCCTCGGGTCTTAATTGTGGTGCATGGGATCTTAGTTGCGGCGTGTGGGATCTTAGTTGCGGCACACAGGCTCTCTGTTGCGGTGCACAGCCTTCTCTATAGTGGCGCACGGACTTAGTAGATGCAGCACATGGACTCTAGAGTGTGCGGGCTCAGTGATTCTGGCACATGGGCTCTCTAGTTGTGGCAAGCGGGCTCTAGAGCACACGGCTTAGTTGCCCCACGGCATGCAGGATCTTAGTTCCCCGACCTGGGATCAAACCAGCATCCCCTGCATTGCAAGGCAGATTGTTAATCACTGGACCACCAGGGAAGTCCCAGCAGCCATTCTTTTTTAAAATTTATGAAAATAGACTCATTGTAGCCTATGAAGTATTTAATGTGAGCTAAGATCCTGCCTTTTATGTTGTTGCATCTTTTTTTAATTATTTCTGAAGGAAAATTTTACTTATCTATATGAGTTGATATATTAAATCCTAAACATGATAATTAAAGCTGTTAGTGTCACTGGCATTTGTTTTGGCAAAACTTTACTGACACCCAGGTTGTTATATGTCATGGTTTCAATTTACAGGGTGTGCAGCTGGGAATATAAAATACATTGGTGGCATTTAGCTTCAGGTGGTCAGAATAACACAGCAGTGCAATGCTACTAATATAATGTAGCTACACCACTAAATAGAAACCGCAAAAACAAAACCCCCTAAAGAACAAAGGCTGCAGGCCTGATAAAGGAGTAGAAGATGAGAAATACTAAAGTGAAACTAGTTTTCCCTTCACTGAGTGTGACATGCTCATTTTATGTCCTGATCATCATTCTGAACTCAGTTCAATTCAACAAATGTTTATTAAGCACCTGCAACATACCAGGCCCTTAAGTGTGCACTAGACATTCATCAGAAATGTAATGTGGTCCTTACTTTAGGGAATGATTCATAGTCAAGATCAAGCGATTGAAAGATAAGCCCTCAAATAAAATATAATGTAATTATTTCTGTCAGTAGTAAGAACGAGTATT
The DNA here is from genome assembly GCF_025265405.1 of Mesoplodon densirostris. Lineage (NCBI taxonomy): Eukaryota > Metazoa > Chordata > Mammalia > Artiodactyla > Ziphiidae > Mesoplodon > Mesoplodon densirostris. The sequence goes on from NC_082674.1 coordinate 34,937,025, forward strand.
GTGGAAGTGGTGGGAAGGGAATTATTAGTTGTGCCAGTCAACTCAGGAGTGTCTTCACGGAGTTAACTGGCGTTTCAGCTGGACCTCTGATGGTAAAGGGAGAGAACAGCAGATTGACGGGTATACGCTCAGCTGTGAACCTTTTAGACAGCCCTCCTGGGCACTTAATACAGGACTAGGAAATAACTCTGAACAGTAGCTTGGTGCAATATACTTGGACATAGAGGCTGGCATTCATAGAAGGTAAAATAATGCTGTGAAAACGAGTATAACAGCAATAATGCTGTTAAATGGTTTTTTGTTACCTTCATGATCTAACAAAATTCTTGTAAATTTGTGGCATGATAAAGTTTTTCTGAAGGTGGTTAGAATGCTTGTTGATGAGCCAGTCCACATTAGATTTGTTGTATTTTGGAGCTTGGTATTGGCCGCCAGTGTCAAAAAGCTTAGATAGACCATCAGGAGGCTACTCTTCAGAGGGTTTGTGTTTTGTGTAGCTTTGGGTGTTTGTTTGTTTTTTTTTAGATCTTTAGGCTTTGTTTTATTTACTTATTTATTTTTATTGAAATATAGTTGATTTACAGTGTTAATTTCTGCTGTACAACAAAGTGATTCAGTCATACATACATATATATATATATATATACATTTTAAAAAATATTCTTTTCCATTATGGTTTATCACAGAATATTGAATATGGTTCCCTGTGCTATACAGTAGGACCTTGTTTATCCATTCTATATATAATAGTTTGCATTTGCTAACCCCATTTTGGTGTTTTTAACTTATTATCTCTCCCTTCCACCACCCTATACTTGTAAAGTAATGTATAAACCTAAAGGCCATATTTGACAAGCCTACAGCTAACATCATCATCATTGGTGAAAAGCAGGTACATGAAAAGGTGTTCAAGGGACTTCCCTGGTGGTCCAGTGTTAAGACTCCTGGCTTCCACTGCAGGGGGCATGGGTTTGATCCCTGGTCGGGGAACTAAGGTGCTGTATGCTGTGTGGTATGGTCAAAACAAACAAACAAAAAAGGTGTGCAACATCACTAATCATCAGGGAAAACCACCATGAGATTTTGCGTCATACCTGTTAGGATGGCTATTATTTTTTTAAAAATGAGAGATAACAGACCTTGGTGAGGATGTGCAGAAGCATTGGCATTAATTCTTCTTTAAATGTTTGGTGAAGTCATCTTGTCCTGGGCTTTTCTTTGTTGGAAGGTTTCTGATTACTGATTCAGTCTTCTGTTCACATTTTCTATTTCCTCATGATTCAGTCTGGATAGGTTATATATTTCTAGGAATTTATCCATTTTTTCTAGATTATCCAATTTGTTGGCATGTAATTTTTCATAGCATTCTCTTAGGATCCTTTTATATTTCTGTGATATCATTTGTAATGTCTCTTCTTTCACTTCTGATTTTATTTATTTCAGTCTTCTCTCTTTTTTCTTAGTATAGCCAGTGGTTTGTCAATTTTGTTTATCTTTTCAAAAAAACGGCTCTTAGTCTATAGATCTTTTCTGTTGTTTTCCTTGTTTCTATTTCATTTATTTCTGCGTGATCTTCTTTTTCTTCTGATTGGAATCACTCTCTTTTCATTCTTTGTTTACCCTTTCCTCCTCTGACTGGATAATTTCTCATGACCTGTCTTTGAGTTCACAGATTTTTCTGCTTGATCAAGTCTGTTGTTGATGATCTGCATTGTATTTTTCATTTAATTCATTGTATTCTTCAGCTTTAGAATTTGTTTGGGTTTTCTAAAATGATTTCTCTCTGTTGAACTTCTTGTTTTGTTTGTATATTGTTTTCCTAATTTCATTGAGTTTTCTATCTGCATTTTCTTGCAGCTAACTCAACTTCATTAAAACAATTCTTCTGAATTCTTTGTCTCGGAAATCCTAGATCTCTATTTCTGTGGGATCAGTTCCTGGAAAATTACTGTGTTCCTTTTCGAGTGTCATGTTTCTTTAATTTTTCACGTTTCTCATAACCTCGTGTTAATCTCTGCATTTGACTGAGCGGACATTACAGACGTTACAGACTGGTTTTAGTGGGGAAAGACCTTCACCTGCAGGTGGGTGCAAGGGTACCAGGCAAGTGGGGTGCATTGGTTCTAGCTCCTGGGAAGGCCCATTGGCATAGTGCGCATTCAGCTTTATCAGCTGAGGTCAGTGTCAGTAAAGATTGCAACAGCCAAGGGTGCAGGTGTCTGCTGCAACAGAGAGGGCTGTTGGGGTCTTCAGTGGCAAAGGCTGCTGGGGACCTCCTGATCTCTCTTTCTCCCACAGCGTATGTCATCGGCAAGGGGACATCTCTTGGCTCTGGGTCTGGCTTGGAGTGCCCTCATGGTGGCAGTGGTGCCTGAGGTGTGGGCATGCTTGGATCAGCCCCTGAGCCAGGAGTGGAGTGTGTGTGCTCACAGAGTGACTGAAGCATATGATCTGGTTCCTGTGATGTGAGTGCCTGTTGAGCAGCCAGGGGTCTGGGGTGTGCACATCTTCTGGAAGGAGTACAGCAGCATCTCCTTCTCTAGGAGGCCAGCAGCAGCAGTGGTTCTTGATTACCTCGGTGGCAGGAGCTGCCGGTTTCTTCTGCAAAGGAGCCTGCTGAGGTCCATTCCAAAAAACGCTACAGAGTCCTCTACTGTACAAGCTACATGTAGGGATTCCTCAGCAGCTCTCTTGGGTGCTGCTGAGGTCCTCAGTGACCAGGGCTGCCAGGCTTCTCTGCAGAGCAGGCCACTGGTGACTGCAGTGGTATCCAGCGTGTGGCTTATACTGATAGCCTCCACCCTTCGTTGTTCTTAGCTGTTTCCAGATGTCTCAGCTAAAGTCCATCTCCTCAGTGATCCTCTCTTTGTACTCTCTGTGCAGTTATTCTCCATTTTTTGCTGCACTGTGTTGCTGTAGGTTCTTCTTTGACTCTTGCACCTTCCCAGGGCAATTTTCATTTGTTGATAGCTATCTAATTATTGGTTTTTGTGGGGTTACAAAGGCTGGTATGTCCTCCTCTTGCTGGCGTATCTCTTCCTGTCCATTTTGTCTAGTTTGTTGTCATAACGTTGTTCATAATCTCATTATACTTTTAAGTTCTGTGGGATGGATTTGTAGTGATGTCCCCTCAGATATTCCTGATACTGGTAATTTAGCTTTTCTTTTTTCCTCATTAGTCTGGCTAGGGGTTTATCAATTTTATTGATCTTTGCAAAGAACTAGTTTTTAAAAAATAACTAATTAATTAATTAATTTTTGGCTGCATTGGGTCTTCATTGCTATGCGTGGGCTTTCTCTAGTTGTGGTGAGCAGGTGCTTCTCTTGTTGCGGAGCGCGGGCTCTAGGTGCGTGGGCTTCAGTAGTTGTTGCATGCATGCTCAGTAGTCGTGGTGCACAGGCCTAGTTGCTCCACGGCATGTGGGATCTTCCTGGACCAGGGATCGAACCCATGTCCCCTGCGTTGGCAAGCGGATTCTTGTCCACTGCGCCACCAGGGAAATCCCAAGAACCAGTTTTTGATTTGATTGACTTTTCTGTTCCATTGATTTCTGCTTTTATGTTTATTATTTCTTTCCTTCAGCTTGCTCTGAGCTTCTGTGCTTTTATCTTTTCCTAGTATTTTTTTAAAGTTGGAGCTTAGATCATTAATTTGAAACTTTGCTTCTCCTGTAACCATTTATTGTTAATACTTTTTTGGCTGACAATGAATTCAGCTTTTGACTGAGAATGACTTCTGCCTTGTCTGAAAAACTTTACTGTCCCCTTTGAAGAGAGATTTCATTCTTTATAGAATTCATTAAAAATTTTTTTCCTCTTTGAGTATTCTAAAGATGTCTCTCTATCTGGCTTACGTAGTTTCTGATGAGAAGTTCCTATGTATGTAAATGTTTCTTTTTCTTGGTGCTCAAGATTTTCTCTTTACTTTTGTTTTACTACTACAGTATGAACCTGTAGTAGTAAACCAAAAGCCCTGGCAGGCTTTTCTTTATAATTATTCTACTTGTAGTTCACTGAGTTTCCTAGAGCTGAGATCTGTTGTTTATGTGTTAGTTTGTATAATTTGTATTGGTCTGTCTTCTAGTGCACTAACTCTTTTCTCGGCTATGTCCAGTATACCAATAAACTTGTTAAAGAAATTCTTCAAATATGATAGCATATTTTCCTAACAGTCATATTTTATTTTTATGCTTTTTATCTCTGTGTAAATTCCCCATCTATTCATGTGCATTGTCTGCCTTTTCAACTAGATCCTTCAGTATATTAATACAGTCTCTAGTTGGCCAGGTTTGGATTTTATTGTTGTTCTGGTTACCTTCAATGTACCACTGTACTGGAAGGCTTAATATTTCATGTACGACCTTTATATCTTTGAGCCTCACAGGGCCCCAAAGCTTAACTGAATCTCCCCATTTTTGCCGGATACGCAAAATCCTTTCCTGCCTGACTAATTCACCTACACCCCACTCAGCCTTGAACCTAATGGGTTTCACTTCCCTTGCCAGGAGGCAGAATTATTCTCACAAGCCAATCACATCCTCCTGTGGGAACCTTCTTCCGGAACCAGGGCATACCTCACCCTCTTGTTATGCAAAGCCACACTTCCACAGCCCCTACTGGGCTCACTATTCCCAAGTACAGCCCCTGTGTGGCCCTACATGGTGTGTAGTGTCCTCTTCCCCCAGACCGTGAGTATAAGTGACTAATAAACTGCTGTCAGTCTCATCTAGTTTGTCTCCAGTGTCATGTATTGTATATCTGACCACCTTCCACTGTCTTGAGGGGCAGGTCCCTCCCTTGCTGGTGGGATGAATAGGAGGTGAACTGAACATCCACAGACGTCATAGTCTTACCTATGCTTAATGTAGGGCCTGGAAAGCAGAAGGGTTTTTTTCTTGTGTTCCTGTCCCATCCTTAGCAGGCCTTGCACTGCAGAGCCTGTCTCCACATTTTGCCCTTCCCCCTGTGGTAGTATGCTGTTGCAAGTCCATGGTGAGGGTGCAGGGAGTTTCTTAGTTGTCCTGTTCCTGCCCAGACTTTGGTAGACTTTGGGTGCCTGAGTCTCAGTGGTGGAGCTCCCACAGCAATTCTGTTCTTCCCCCAGCTCCCTTGTGGCAACCGGTCTCTGCTTTGTGTAGCCTTTTATTAGCAGGGCTTTTTGGATGTGAGCAAATTTCCTGTCCCCCTCCACTGGCCACTGCACTTTGACTGGGACTTGGGGGTGGGATGGTTTCTAGTCCGTCTCCAGTGGCAGACACTTTTGCTTTGTATGAGAGAAGGATCTAAGAGAAGGATCTGGGAAGTGGTTTTCTGGCCTGGTCCCCAGTGGCAGCTGATCACCATTGTGCACACCCACACCACCACCAATGGGCAGGTTTCTTGCCCTGTCCCAATTCTTTCTGCTGAACATCTGATGGAGGTAAGGGTGTGTGTCGATCCCCTCTGTGCACTGCTTTATTTAGCTTCACCTTCTTACCAAGGTTGATAAGTTGTGTGTTCATTTTCATTCCTTCATTTTTCCTTATGGTTTCCTTTTTGATCCATGGATTGTTTAGAAGTAAGTTCCACATATTTGTAGGATTTTTTCCCCATATATTTTTCAGTTACGAATTCTGGTTTAATTCTGTTGTGTTCAGAAAACATACTTTGTTAAATACACACAAACACACATACACACACACACACAAATTTTACATTTTGAAGACTTGATTGATTCTACCATAGTATATGGTTTGGTTTGGTGAATGCACCATGTGCTCTTGAAAAGAACAGATATTTTGCTGTTAGGTATAGTATTCTATAAATGCTACTTGGGTCAAGTTTATTGATAAAGTTGTTCAAGTCTTCTGGAGCCTTACTGATTTTCTGCCCACTTGTTGTGTTACTTGTTGAGAGAGCAGTATTAAAAGTCTCTAGCTGGGCTTCCCTGGTGGCGCAGTGGTTGAGAGTCCGCCTGCCGATGCAGGGGACACGGGTTCGTGCCCCGGTCCGGGAAGATCGCACATGCCGCGGAGCGGATAGGCCCGTGAGCCATGGCCGCTAAGCCTGCGCGTCCAGAGCCTGTGCTCCGCAACAGGAGAGGCCACAACAGTGAGAGGCCCGCATACCGCAGAAAATATATATATATACATATATATATATATATAATTATCAGTTTAAATCCATCATTTTACCCTGAGTTTTCCATTTGTCCCATTGTTCTTTATTCCCCCCACACACTTTTTAAAAATTTTGATTTATTTTATTTTTTTGGCTGCGTTGGGTCTTCGTTGCTGCACAGGGGCTACTCTTTGTTGCAGTGTGCGGGCTTCTCATTGCGGTGGCTTCTCTTGTTGTGGAGCGTGGGCTCTCGGTGCACGGGCTTCAGTAGTTGTGGCATGCGGGCTCAGTAGTTGTGGCTTGCAGGCTCTAGAGCGCAGGCTCAATAGTTGTGGCACATGGGCTTAGTTGCTCCGCGGCATGTGGGATCTTCCCGGACCAGGGCTCAAACTTGTGTCCCCTGCATTGGCAGGTGGATTCTTAACCACTGCGCCACCAGGGAAGCCCCTCTTCCCCCTTTCTTGATTAATTTTTTATGACGCCCATTTCATCTCTCCTGATGGCTTACTAATTAAACTTTTGTTTAGTGATTTACAATATATATCTTTTCTTTCTTCTTTTTTTTTTTTTTTTTTTGCGGTACGCGGGCCTCTCACTGTTGTGGCCTCTCCCGTTGTGGAGCACAGGCTCCGGACGCAGAGGCCCAGCGGCCATGGCTCATGGGCTCAGCCACTCTGCAGCATGCGGGATCTTCTAGGACCAGGGCACGAACCCGTGTCCCCTGCATCGGCAGGCGGACTCTCAACCACTGCGCCACCAGGGAAGCCCTACAATATATATCTTTAATGTACCACAGTTTACCTTCAATCAAATTCTGCTTAGATCACATAGATTATAAGAACCATAAAACAGTACACTTCTAGTTCTTCCTTCCCATTCTTGTGCTTTTGTCGCCATACATTTTATTTCTGTACATGTAACAAGTCTCACAGTGCATTATTACGATTTCTTGCTTTAGGCAATCAGTGATCTTTTAAAAAGATTAATCCCCCGCCCATTTTTATTTACTTATTGTTACTTATTTTTTAAAAATTTACCATTTCTGCCCCTCTCCATTTCTTTGTGTACATTCAAATTTCCACCACCACCTATGGATTTCTCAGGTCTCCTCCACTGGCTCAGTTCTTTCTGATGAACACCTGATAAGAAATCTCTGGCAAATGTGTTTGGATTCCCCTTGTGTCTAGAGCTTCCACAGATGCTAAACAGTTGTCCTAGCCCACTGTTGACCTTTAATAATCTGGCAAATTTTTTTTTGTTCATCACCTGTTTCTTTTATGCTCTGCCAAAGTAAAAATACTTAGAGGCCTGTCTCTCCTTGGAGTGACTTGGGAATTTAGTTCAGTTGATTGTCTTGTAATCTTAGCTCTCTGATGGACTAAAGAGTTGGTGTGGTTTTATAAATTATCTGTTTCTTTCCTCATCTTTAGAGTGGGGATGACATTCTCTTGTGGATTTCTACATCCTAAACAGGCCCTGAAATATGCAGAGGAACTTGAAAATTCAAAGGGCAAAATAGCAAAGTCCTCCCATCTTCATACAGTGGAGTCCTTTGCCATAGAATCTCCTTTCAGCAAAGGGTATTTCCTGGCTGTTGTATCATTTAGACTTCAGTTGCAGATAACAAAATATTGGAGCTGTTTTAAACAGAATGGGATTTAACTTTAGAAATTAGATGCTTAAAATCATTGATAGGGTTGGAGAAGTAGGCTCAAGCTGGACCTCAGAATAGTCCCACAGAAATGGTTCCACAAGTGAGCTCTTAACCTCTGCCCCATATGGAAGTTGAGAAGCTGCTGGGTTAACTTCTGAGCCAGGATCACACTACTTTAGCCGTGATCTTGAGATCAGGAAACCTCCAGCAGCGTCACTGGCTCTAGAACAATTTTGTGCCTCCTACTTCTGCTGCAGCAAAATGGATCCCTTGTGCACCATCCACTCTATGCCTGCTTAATTCACTTCTGAATTTGTCTTATACACATACATCTGATTGGCAGAAATAAATCCAAGGGGGTCTTAGAAATACAACGTTTGGATTTCTAGCCTTTGTAGCATAAGCAAGTGAACTAGAGGGAAGTTGGAAAGGATACTGAACAAGTCATAATTAGAGATGACAGACTCCATTTGAGTGAGCTATTATGAGGAGAAAGAAATTTATTAAAGGCTGTCAGAAGGCTAACAGATGTTAGCCAGGGATCCACGTTTCGATGCTTCACAGACAGGACTTGTGAAGCCAAGAGCGGTATCTAACCCCACAATGGCAGTGCTCTAACAGGAACCCCACTACAACATCTGCTACCTCTACTCAGCAATCTTGCATGATTCTGTTCTACCTTGACTGTCAGTAAGTGCCATGTATCTAGGGTCTATTCTTAGAACACTTCACTTTTTACCAATTTTTGTATTAGAGTACTTTTGCTTATACGTGAAAGAAACTCAACCTCATCTAGTTTAGAATAAAGGATAGATACTTTGGTTACATTAGTCAGGGTTCTTAGTTGGTAAGTACAGAATTCACTATAATTTAAACCGAAAGGCATACAGGATATTAGGTTCTCATAAAATCTCTGGGAAGACTAGAGAACCAGGTTTGGATGCTGCACTTCCAGAAACAGTGGAAAGACCCATGCCCTCTGCTGCTTGGAATCCGTGCTGTCGGACATGGATGGCAGAAAAGTCAACACACAAGCCCCAGAAGAACATGATATCCCAGCCACTGTTCTTGCCAAACTATCCAGTCTGCCTGCATGCAGCCTTATTCTGATGTTGCTAACTCCTATATCTAAATGTCATGCACATTTGTCAGCTTGGCTAAACCTGGCCTGTATGTCTGCATCCTTGTTCAAGAGTGTCTGGGGAAAATGTATTTAGAGCTTCAAGGAAGGTAAGCTGGAAGTAGGTTGGAAATGGGTGTACAGTTTCTGCCACCACCCACTTCTTTGACTACTTAACATCCATCTTTGCCGTCTCTACATGCTTCCTTTCCAGACATCAACTTTAAAACAATAGTAATTATCCCTGAATCATTAGAAAATATGGTACTATCTCCTTAAATGGGGAGGCTTAAATTTAATGTCACAGCATCCATCTCTGGTCACTGTTTATTCCTCTTCTGGTTTTAGCCACACCCCTGTCTTTATAGCTTGTAACTGCTGCATTAAATTAGAAAGGTAAAAACACCACCACCAACAGACCTTATATCAAAATAGAAAGGGAACTGGGTGCAGAAGGAAAATAATTACACTGAGCCAGGAAGAAAACATAGATAGCTTCGTTAGTCTTCCGTTCTCCCTTTGTGAAGCTCTTCCTGATGCCTTCATTGCCATTCAGGATAGAACAGCACCCACCACACACACACACTGTTCTCCCCTCCATATCTTAAATGACCAGAGTTCTTAGTCTGGTGGGGTGACCCAAACCTTCATTCTTGAAGGTTCTGGGCCCTGGGTTAGAAGCAGTGTTTTGCGGGAGTAAGTCATTCATAAGTCTGTGTGTGCTATTGCTAGTCAGTAGTACAGAAAAGGCAAATCATATCTAGAATAATTGTCCATTCAATGAAAACAGGTAACTGCTATTCCCGGATGCTGAGAGTCTAATCTAACTGACATGTTACCAGGAATGGTGCCATGTTTGAGGCCCAGTGTACTCTGTTCCTTGCAGATTAGACACTTGGAGTAATCAGATCAGAATGGGTGAGAGGACATCCCTGTGGTGGCATCCACATGTGTGTCCATTTTGTTTACGTGTCCTTTGAGCAGTCATTGGGTGGCTAGGGAAAGAGGCTGGCTTATAGCCATAGGGATCATCTTAATCCAGCAGACGAGTGAAAAACCTCCTTTGCAGAGGAGCCTTTGTGAACGTGGGGGCTCAGATATCCTCACAGCCAGGCCCACCCTCAGATGTCTGTCCCACAAACCTCTTTTATAAGCCTCATTGTTACCAGTCGTCTAATCTCATTCCTTTCAAGTCCCTGATCATTGTGACAAGTAAGTAACCATTGTCCAAGGATGGGTGTGGGTTGGTACCTCTGGCCATCTCTCTTGCAACTCAGAGTAGAAAACCAGATGTCCACTCTAATGTTCTGCCCTCCAAAAGGATCTCCCTTCTTCACTGGGCTTCGCAGTCACTCCTGCCTGGGGCTGAAATGCTGCAGCAGTATAATTCCAGTGGGTGCCAGTACATCATGCGGAGCCATCTGCCACATTCGGATTTTTTCCTCTTCAGTTGACGTGTTGGAACTCCCATGAAGGCTGAGTGAGGGTTGAGGGAGAAATGATACTGTACCAGGAGTGGACACACTGAGATGTGACCTACACTACTCCTTGATGAGAGTGTGCTGGTGCTGAGTACAGCTGATTAGTACTTTAGGGCTTAGATAAAATCTGACTCGTGAGGAAGCTCAGGTTACAGGGTCACTTGGTTTTCTTTTCTCAGGTTTCCAAGTAAATTGCATGCCCGGGCCTATTTCCCAGAAGAAGAAGAATTAGGGGATAAGAGGTTTTGGCTTGCTTAAAACCCTGGAGACTGCGCCTCAGCTGTCCTGTGAGGTGTTGCCGTAGTTGGCTCCTTGACACCATCCCTCAGACACTTTCAGCTCCATTAGATTGCTTGTTAAATTGGAGAAAATTATATTTGCTTTAACTGCTATCCAAATGCCAGCTGTGCCGATCTGTTCCTGTAAGGAGACCACATTTGTTGAAGTTCCCACCCAGTTAAGTTTTAAAATAACGTCCTTTTTCTGAACTCCATTTATTTTTCTCTTTAGACCAAACAGGTGAGTTAAATGTGGAGATGACAGGAACTGCATGGTTGTTGTACATGTGGGTCATAAACAGACCCCTAGCTGCACTGAGGTCTGGGAAGAACTATTTTAACTCTAACCCTAGTGGTGCATTAGGGCAAGCTGGGAGTCAGAGGGTGCTGAGTCACCTCTCAGTAAAATCTGCCACAACAGCTAAAAATCGAATGTTATCAGTCATTTTGTTTGATCTGCCCTGATTTGCATCTTGGAAGACTAACAGATCTCCCTTTACAGAGGGACATATTAAATATATTCTTTCATTGTGGGTCTCATAAGTAAAGGCTCATTTGGCCATTTTGAATAATTATGGAAAATAGCAGGCAAGCTTCCTATTTTTCTAATATGTACCGCACTTGGCTATGTTCTTTTTCAGAGATTTAGGTTTTCATTTTATTTACAACAAAATAGATCAGAATAGAGCAGTTTTGGAAAGGATTGAGAAATATTATACCAGAGACCAATGACCCCCAGTTGTAGGTGGCATCTTTGGAAGTTGAAGAACTCAGTCCAGATTCTTTAAAATATCATTTCTAAAAATTGTACTTCCACCCCACCTATAGCCCGAGAAAAACTGAGTAAGTCATGAAATATTTTCAGTTGTAAGGTTTATAATTTTTAACAGAATGGGAGTTGAGAAATGGAATGTGTTGTATCAGCATCTCTAGCTGAATAGAACTTGTTTGGGGACCCTTTTGCTCAGAATTAATTTCAGTTTTTCAAACATTTCTTCTAGAATGCATCTTCCATGTGGATTATTACCTCCTTATTTTTAAGATGTGGTTTTAAAGGAAAAGAGTTTCTACGGTAGCTTGCTTTCATTATCATGTTAAATTTTTTTTCAGCTCCCTTGGAAATCATTGACTAGCATCATTGAATATTATTACATGTGGAAAACTACTGACAGATATGTGCAGCAGGTAATTTTTTCATATTGCTACCAATACAATTGCATTAAAATGAACTTTCTATTTATACATTAATATTTCTTAGCAATATGCTTAGTTTTAAATTTGTTTTGTTTGCTTTATCTTTCCTAGACCATTTTAAAGTACGTGATTTCATATCTTTAACATATTATTTTAAGATTTTAGTCTCGATATTTTCTTTACTTCAGATTCCATTATAATAAATATTTTGGACAGACAGCAGGGAAAGATACCAATAGAGAGGTATTATTTTCCTTGTAGGTGCCTGGTGCTTCATCTCTTTGTGAGTATAGTTGACAGGAATGACTTAAAATGTGTAAAAGATCTTCTGAACCCTCCTAGACATTTTTGTGGTTATACCCCCTAAGTCTTTGACCTTAACTGTAGTAGTTAGTCTTTACTAGTTTGATACTTCGTACATAAGCACACAACTTTTTTTTCCAAAATTATCTCTAAAAGCAGGGAATCACTTATTTTGTAAATTCTCCCCAAATGTCCCAAATTGAGGTAATTCTGTTAGTTACCTATTTTGAGTAATACTACTTTTGGGGGAAAGATACATTTTCCTCAAGTGACCTCAGTCAGTATATTATATTCTTCTAGTTAACATGTCAGAACTGGTAAAGAAAGGGGCAAGTATATTTAACACAGACATTATTTTTCCTAAGTATATGATCACCCAATGGCAAGTGTTAGATGCTATAAAAATACAATTTAAAGATCACTTAAAAAATTACCATAGTGAGTTGTTGAGGTTGTGAATAGTGAATAGATACCCATGGCTTGTTGAAAGATTCCCAGCATCACATCATATATAATTCAGAAAGTGTTCATTTCAAATTAGCATCCAAATCCCGGCAAGATGGTTCTTTAGGACATTAGTCTGCCATCTTCTCACCTGTTGGCTTTCCTAATAAAGTTGCTCTCCTGCCCCCACCCCCCACCCCCCCAGATACTTACTTCAAACAACTTAGGTAGCGTGAAGACCATGTGCTCTGGAAAACCTGCGTTATTCAAAGTGAAAAGAGTCCCTAAAGATAGATGGCGGCGATGATGGCATCAAGGATGGTTGAAAGTGTTTGGATAAAATTATTTCCAAAAAAGTTGGGCTCCTTCTTTAAAAGTTTTAAGTTGTCTCCTTAAATGTTTTTGTTTCCTTCTCATTGAGCAAATGGAGGGTTGTCTTATATTCTGATTTGTCTTCATTTTGAGTATCTACCATACATTATTTTCCTTCCCTATTTGCATTTATTACTGTGTTGGTCACTCTCTGGATGTGATTATATCATCTTTTCCCCATTCCTTTCCCTGCATTTGGCTCCTAGTTGGTTCCTAAAACTCTGACATGAGTTCAGACAAGCTTTAAAGTTTACTGCATGTCTCCCAACATCTCAGGGTACATGCTTATTTAATTGGACTTAGATTAGTTACTGTCTCCTCTTTCATGGACTTTGGAAACTAATCATCTCTGAATAATTTTCTAAAAGCAAAGGTTATGCATGTTTTTTTTCCCTCTGAGAAGGGCAAAAAAGAAATAAAATAGAAACTAAATGTGAAAAGTAAAAATAGTTACTTATAAGTCCTGTTTATCTACTCATGGAGGAATAGGAAACGGAGTTGTTCATTGCTTTATTTTTAAAATTTGTGTCTAAAATGTTTTTAATACTTGTAGTTCTGTACCTCAGAATCTAGTGATTTTTTTCTTACAAATCACTGCAGTTTACGTGCATGAAAGAAAAGCTCATCTTAAAAAGGCAATTTTTGAATTATACTTTAATGTTTTATTTTCTTGTGAATTTTTTAAGGCAGATGAAGTGGTAATAATTATTCGACATCGTGTGTAAAATATTTTATCTATCTTTTGAATTAGAAACGTCTAAAAGCAGCAGAAGCTGAGAGTAAGCTGAAACAAGTATATATCCCAACTTAGTAAGTAATGGAAATCTTTTAAAATATTTGCCATGGTATTAATTCTCTTCAAAACAAAATATGTACATTTTGGTCAGTTTCAGCCAAATTTGAATTTCTTTATGTATCTTATTTTCTTCCACTACAAAGCACTGTTTGCTTTCCATTATAGTGTGACTTAAATGACCTTTTTTAGAAAGAAAAATGGCTGATGGGGGAAACCCCAAGTCAGCCAACAAAAGGACCAGAGGAAACATGCCATCAAAGCTTCAGGGAGGATTTCCCTGGTGGTCCAGTGGTTAAGACTCCACGCTTCCACTGCATGGGGGTGCACGTTCAACCCCTAGTCAGGAATTAAGATCCCACATGCCACACAGCGTGTCAAGAAAAACAAACAAACAAACAAACAAACATAAATAAAAAGCTTCAGGGAAAGTGTTAGAAAACTAACCTATGAAAATATTATTTGAAGCAAATGTGTTTCAGAAAGCTAGCAACTTTTTTTTTTTTTTTTTTTTTTTTTTTTTTTTTTTTTTTTTTTTTGCTGTACGCGGGCCTCTCACTGCTGTGGCCTCTCCCGTTGCGGAGCACAGGCTCCGGACACACAGGCTCCGCGGCCATGGCCCGCGGGCCCAGCCGCTCCGCGGCATGTGGGATCCTCCGGGATCGGGGCACGAACCCGTGTCCCCTGCATCGGCAGGCGGACTCCCAACCACTGCGCCACCAGGGAAGCCCAAAGCTAGCAACTTTTGAAACTTCTGTATTGTTTAAAGTATTTTGTTTGGGTAATGTGCATTGCCCTTTTGAGGTATGTTGTTTATTTGGTTGAGGATTTTACATTGTTTGGGGAAAGGGTTAGGGGACATAATTAGAACCAAACTTTGTAAATATTGGATAAATAATGAATAGGTTTCAGTTGTTTCAGATGCCTAGCATTCTATCATTATTGTCCTTTTGGTTTAGAAATCATTGTCATATCCAAATGAATGCCAGTTTTCTCTTCATTTGCTACATTTTAAATGAATTACCTTTTTTTGAGGTCAGGAGTTTGACAGTTCATTTGTTCAGGAAAATTTATTGAGCACCATGTATATAGTGCTATCCTAGGTTCTTTGGGGATTAAAATGAAACTTACTACAGCATTCTGTGTACTGATTCAAGCTTTTTCACTCTTTGAGCTCAGTACAGTTGTTTTATACCTAGCCTTTTGTTTACTGAATTTTTTTTTTTTTTTTTTTTTTTTTTTTTTTTTTTTTTTTTTTTTTTGCTGTACGCGGGCCTCTCACTGCTGTGGCCTCTCCCGTTGCGGAGCACAGGCTCCGGACACACAGGCCCCGCGGCCATGGCTCGCGGGCCCAGCCGCTCCGCGGCATGTGGGATCCTCCGGGATCGGGGCACGAACCCGTGTCCCCTGCATCGGCAGGCGGACTCTCAACCACTGCGCCACCAGGGAGGCCCTGTTTACTGAATTTTGATATATTAATACATATTTTTATAAACAGGAGGCCTCATAGACACTGCATTGTTATATTTCTTATTAATCTTTTATCTCAAGATAGATAACATGTAATTTACAGGGTCCATAATTTTTATTCAGAGCTGTAATGTCCTTCCTGCAGAGTGGTTTCTAATAGTTTAGAAAATTATATGTTTTATTGGACTAATCTATAAAAGATCAACTCCCCAAAGAAAACACTGCTGTGATTCATGTGTCTTAGATTTTCAAAAACAAGCATACCAGCTTTCTTATACTTTGCAATACTGCCACATCAAAGGAAAAGTACATTTAGCCAGTTTTCAGCAAATAACCCAGATAATTGTTGCTATTCTGTTTTGCATTGACTTTGGAGTCTTGATCTAAGCCTTGATCTAAGTCAAAGACCAGTATGTGGGCCAAATCTGACCTGCCACCGGTTTTTGTAAATAAAGTGTTATGGAATACAGCCATGTTCATTCATTTATGTATTGTCTCTGTCTGCTTTTGTGCTACAATGGCAGTGCTCAGTGGTTGTGACAGAAATTATAATACCCACAAAGCTTAAAACATTTACTCTGCCAACCCCTGATCCAACTGAATGATTTTTAAAGATCAAGACAGAGTTTCTATTCATACTTTTTAAAAATGTTATATAAATCATGTATATAAATAGAATATATGAATTCTATTTATTATGAATTTATTATTCATAATAAATTCTGTTATGAATCTGTACTGTTGAGTTGGATAAGAATCTGAGTTCTTTGAAGAATTTCCCAATTAACTCTGAAATATTATTTTAAAACAAATAATAGATTACGTTTTTTAGGGGAGGGGATGCCGTGCTACATGGCTTGTGGGATCTTAGTTCCCTGACCAGGGATCAAATCCAGGCCCATGGCAATGAAAGCACCAAGTCCTAACCACTGGACCACCAGCGAATCCCCAAGACTTATTTTATACTGTCATTCTTTTGAGACTGGCAGTCTCCTATATATATGCAAAGCACTCTGTTCAGTACTAGAGGTAGACCAGTTAAGAAGACACGTTGTCTTCTGGAGCCTACGTTCTATTGTGGGGGAGACAGATGCCAAACAGCTAGTCACCCAGTGTGTTGAGTACTCTGATGGTGAAGAAGAGAGAGTGTGACAGTTTGTTCTGGGGACCACACTCAGTTGATGCTGTCAGGAAAGATTCCTTGTGGAGGTGAGTTTGAGTGAACTGTAGAGGAGGGATCATTCAGGTGACGGAGGCTTTCCAGGCCAATGGGATTGTGAGATGGGAAGGGGCAGAACAGAGTTAAGGAGGTGAGAGAAAGGCAGTGTGGCTGGTATGAAGAGAGTGGTGAGCCATGGGAGGCCAATGTGGTAGGCAAGGGCCAGGAGTTAGCCATCTGAT
Organism: Mesoplodon densirostris; assembly: GCF_025265405.1. Classification (NCBI taxonomy): domain Eukaryota; kingdom Metazoa; phylum Chordata; class Mammalia; order Artiodactyla; family Ziphiidae; genus Mesoplodon; species Mesoplodon densirostris. Next base: position 34,953,634 of record NC_082674.1, read on the forward strand.
AAACAGTGGAATTGGATTGTAAACAAGTATCATGATTAAATTCCTACGTACTTTAAGATTACTGGCTACATTTTGGAAAATGGTATGGGGAAACAGGGGAGTGGATGTAAGAACACCAATTATGAAGTTCTTGGAGAAGAAAGATGATAGTAGCTTGACCCAGAGCTGTGGCCTGGAAATGGTATGCTACTTAGAGGTGATTGACTTGTATGGAGAGATAGAGGGGAGATATCAAGCTGAGTCCCCGGTTTCTGGCTAGCTCAATTAACTAGGTGGATTGCTGTGCTATTCACCATGATGAGAAACTGTGGCAGAGAACCAGGTTGGGTCATTTTGAGTTTATTTTCTCCAAAAAGAGGTGTTGAATATGCTGTCAGATATATTGGTCTTAAACTCAGGAGAAAGTTCTGGGCTAGAGGTCCATATTTGAGCTTCATCAGCCTATAATATTGTGCTTGAAACTATGGATGAGATTTCTTAGAGTAATAAGAAAAAAGAGCCTTGGACCAAACTTGAGGAAATCTGTTCAATATATCAGATAGAGTATGATAGCTGAAAAAAGGATAGCCAGGTGAGTGCATTATCACAACCTGAGAGAGGAGTGTCTTTCAAGGAGGGAAAGAGATTAATGGTGTCAAATGCTAATGAAAAATAGCCAGGGAATTTAGCAACATGGAGGTCGATGGTAATCTTTAATAGAGTGCTAAGGGCTGCAGACAGTGAAGATTAGCAGCTCTCAGGTAAACTGGCTGGAAAAGGCAGTCGAGACAGTTCTTGGCATTGAGGGGTGAGTTTGGATAGAGTAATGGGGGAGTTTTTTAAATATGAAGAAATGGAGAAATATGTTTCTATGGTAGTGAGGAGGGTCCAGGAGAGAGAATCAAGTGTACAAAGTTCTCAAGAGGGCAGGAGGGCTGCAATCTGGATCATAGATGAGGGGAGGAAAGGTTTGGGCATTAGATAAAGGAAGGGCAGTTTCATATAATGCAGCTTTAAAAACTTTTAAAAAAAAGTTTGTCTTTATTCAAATGGTCACATTGACATTAACCACTTGTCCCCTGAGAAGTAACCTGTAGGTACTTGGTTTTGCAGAACATGTTTCAAGTGGTTCACCTGTCTATATTCCATCTCTGCACACTCATTTTCCTTTTGTGATTATTAGAATTAAGGTCAGTGGTTTATTCAGTCAAATAACATTCTAGATTCAGTTGAACAACTAACGTTGTGTTTACTCTCATTCTTTTTCAGGCTGCTCAACTGTAAATTTGTATTAGCTCTCTTAACACATACATTTTGCCCTGTGTAAAATGTCAGAAATGTTCATATTTGGAGAAAGCCTTCTGACATTATCAGCCATTTGACTTCAAGGGGCTACCACTTCTTTCTATGTATAGTAGATTTTAAAAATCAGAAATATTTTTACATACCCTTGGAAATCTTAGTCATTCTGAATCACCACTTTTTTTTTTGCGGTACGTGGGCCTCTCACTGTTGTGGCCTCTCCCGTTGCGGAGCACAGGCTCCGGACGCGCAGGCTCAGCGGCCATGGCTCACGGGCCCAGCCGCCCCGCGGCATGTGGGATCTTCCCAGACCGGGGCACGAACCCACGTCCCCTGCATCGGCAGGTGGACTCCCAACCACTGCGCCACCCGGGAGGCCCTGAATCACCACTTTTAACTTTGTACTTTTCCAACTGAAAACTGTAAGAGGAGAAACACGTTCTGTCTGGTTTAAAATGTGTCTTTAAAACCAATTTGTCTTCAAAATACATTGCTGGCACAGATTTGAAGTGTAAATATTAGCCCTGTTTATAGAATAGGGCCCTCAGTGCACACAGAGGTTAAATGATTTCTTCTGGGATGGCGATGGGGCGTCAGCTAAGAATTACAGTAACAGTGCCAGAAAGAAATCTTATTTTTTTAAAAAATTTATTTATTTTTATTATTTTTGGCTGTGTTGGGTCTTTGTTGCTGCATGCAGGCTTTCTCTAGTTGCAGCGAGCGGGGGCTAATCTTCGTTGTGGTGCGTGGGCTTCTCATTGTGGTGGTTTCTCTTGTTGCAGAGCACGGGCTCTAGGCGTGCGGGCTTCAGTAGTTGTGGCACGTGGGCTTCAGTAGTTGTGGCACCCGGGCTCAGTAGTTGTGGCTCGCGAGCTCTAGAGTGCAGGCTCAGTAGTTGTGGCTCACGGGCTTAGCTGCTCTGCGGCATGTGGAATCTTCCCGGACCAGGGATCAAACCTGTGTCCCCTGCATTGGCAGGTGGATTCTTAACCACTGCACCACCAGGGAATCCCAGAAAGAAATCTTAATTTGTTGTCAGGCCAAGGTTACATATTAGGCTTTCACTGGTAAATGTAAGTGTGGGAGTGAGAAACAGCAAAAAGGAAACTCACGAGCCTACTCTGTGCTGAAACTCCAGGTGTCTTAATAGTTGTGAACTCTCATTACTTCACAAGCCACAGGAAGATAGAGTATGGTCTGCATTTAGTCATTCAGCATTCATTACTAACAAATAATTTGCTAATTTACTTGCTTATTTTTTGCCCAGCAAATAGACATGAAAGCTCCTCTAGAATGCAAGCTCCTTGATGTCAGCACTTTTGTTTACTGGGCACTGAATAAATATATGTTAAATGAATTATGAGTGTATTGAGGACATACTATGTACACTTGTACAGTATTCTTAGGCATGGCTGATAAGCAGGGGAGCTAGGCTACCCCAGATGGGAAAAAGTGAGCCATGTTTGCTCAGTAAATACCAAGACAATCTGGGTTACATGTCTGTGAGGAATTATGGCCTCTGGAAATCGATAGATATAACTTTTTCCTCTTAAAAAGAAATGCCTCAAATACATTTATTGGTTTTTTTAATTTCAAATGCTACTTAATCTTCGTCATAAAAATTCAAACATAATAGAAATCACAAGTGGTCACAATCTCCTGAAATGCTGACTTTTACCTCTCGAGATATGCCTTGCTGATATCCACAGTGTCTCTGTTGGGCATGTGGCTTTCGTGTAGTTCCCTTGAGAGCCAATGCGTGGAGTCAGCAGCTGTCACACCAGCAGCAGGAATGGGACAATGGTTTTCTCTAAACACTACACACTACCCTTGGCTTAATTATTTAATCCAAAAATTATATTCTCAGGAGAATTTATGATAGGTGATAAAGTTTAATAAGTTGTATCTTTCAAATTTATCAGAGGGTGTCCTAAGGAAATTGTGTTTGAGTGGAGAAGAGATACGGTGTATTTATTTTGTGAGTGTCAGGCTTAAGAGATTGGTTTTTACATAACGTTGGTTTGTAAAGATAACTGGTTTGGGTTCCTTTTAACACCTTACTTTTACCAGTTTATTTCTTCTTCACCAAACATTCAAATGTTTACTTATGTGTAGTTAAGATAAATCAATAATGAAATGTAGAGCCTTTTACCTTGTTATGCAAGTCATTTTTATCACTTCACTTTATATTTCATTGAAAGCAGCAAACCAAATCCCAACCAAATATCCACCAGCAATGGCAAACCTGGTGCTGTGAATGGAGCCGTGGGAACCGCATTCCAGCCGCAGAACCCTCTCCTAGGGCGAGCCTGTGAGAGCTGCTATGGTAAGTTTTCTCCAGTAGGGCTTCCCCCGCTCCTTTGATGCCTGTTGTGGGTGAAGGGAAGGGAATTGTGCTGGCACTGCCGGGCAGGAGGTGTGAGAGGTCAGCACTGCGCAGAGGGCAGAATAGTGTAGCCTCAGAGTGAACAGGTGCCCATCCTTACCTTCCACTTGGACACTGAGTTTAGGTATTGGGTTTCCTTTGATTTGCTTCTGTGGTGTCCTGGGTTTGTTGAGCAGTGTGTGGTAAGCTGTATTCAGAGCTGTTATTAGCTTTGTGCAAATCATGGTCCCACGAAATATACCAGACCCCCTTTTGGTGTTTCTCAGTATGTTTTGACAAATTAAAGGCTCCAAATAATTCTGTAGGAAAGACCTGCGTGTGGATAAACTGCTATTTGTAATCCTCAGATGAGTTTCCCTTAGAGCACTGGCTTGGGAGATGCTGTTTTATGATAATTTTGGCCTCAGGGCCCCAGTCTATTTATCAGTATTTATCCATGTAAAAAAAACTACCCAGTGCCGGCAGTATTATATTTGCCCTGGATGTTAAATTGGGTTGGTGAGATGAACTGCTAGGTAGTCGACACTTTTTTTTTTTGGCTGTGCCTCGAGGCATGTGGGGTCCCCCAAACAGGGATTGAACCCATGCCCCCTGCAGTGGAAATGCTGAGTCTTAACCACTGGACTGCCAGGGAAGTCCCAGATACATTTTTTATATTTATTTAAAACCTCAAACGACAGTATAATCTCTTAAATGGGACATTGGTGACACGGTCATCTTATGTTTCCTTCCAATCATAGTGGCCCGGGGTGGAAGAGGGAAGGACACTCATATTTATTAAAAGTCTACTTGGTGCCCAGTTTTTGTCTCTCAGCAGCTCTTGGGGGCTGGGGGCGGGTAGGCTGCTGCCCTAAGGACATAGGGATGAGGGACGTTTTTGAGTCTGCTCCATACTCCACACCAGGCTACAGCATTGGAAAAGGCTTTCAAAGCCAAATCATATAATTATCTTTCCTGCAACCAAGGAAGGTGTGAGCCAGGGAGATTGCTATCTTCATAGAAATAGCATGTCTAACCATTTTCTGCACTATGGGAGAACAAAGGGAAACACTCTGTGGAAAATCAGATTTTTTTAAAAAATAAATAAATATTTATTTATTTATTTATTGCTGCGTTGGGTCTTCGCTGCTGTGTGCGGGCTTTCTCTAGTTGCAGCGAGTGGGGGCTACTCTTTGTTGCGGTGCTCAGGCTTCTCATTGCGGTGGATGGGAGCAGAGCAAGGGCTCTAGGCACATGGGCTTCAGTAGTTGTGGCACGTGGGCTCAGCAGTTGTGGCTCTCGGGCTCTAGAGCGCAGGCTCAGTAGTTGTGGCGCATGGGGCTTAGTTGCTCTGCGGCATGTGAGATCTTCCCGGACCAGGGCTCGAACCCATGTCCCCTGCATTGGCAGGCGGATTCTTAACCACTGTGCCGCCAGGGGAGCCTGAAAATTAGATTCTTTTGGTCAAAATTTTACATGGATTGCATAACTGTTTTTGAGTTGGCAATTAGATTTTGAACTTCATTTATATTTAAATGAAAATAAGAAGAATCCTGCAGACAAGTGGTAGTGGCTTAATGTGTCTTATTTTTGCCTTACAAACCCCTTTCATGTTAAATAATTATTTCACCATTTTTATGTGTGCATGACAAATAAGCAATTTTAATTTTAGGTCCATGTATTAAATAATCTATTATAAAATGTATCTTACTATAATATACATATAAGTTTTATCTTTATAGAAGGATAGAATTTGGTGTTTTCTATTTGTCACTTTCATTGAATTTGAGTTAATTATATAAAGAGAAAGACATTTGTTGACATACTAAAATGACATGTCATGATTAATTTGGGTGAAAATGTATATTTAAATATGAGTGAAATTTTATTTTCAGAATCCAAAATAGGCCCGTGCCTAATATTTAGGATTCTTAAAATTTGTGTTTTAAAAAAAATCAGCTTATTTTACTATTTGTTTTTAAATTACAAGAGGAAAGGTTTTTTAGGCTGCTATTTGCAAGGAGTCCTCCCAAAATAATACATGATGGGTTCACAGTATCATTTTCAACAAACTAAGAGTTTGACTATAATGATCACTATATCTTCTCTTTTTGACATTGGTTTATGAAGTGTTAGTTGACACCCTGATGTGCTGTTTGAACGTTTTGACCTGATAAAGGTAACTTACAGATCAAGGGAAGGATATTCCTCGGCAAACTTACAGAATCGTAATTTTATGTACCTTATTAACTTAGTGTTCATCATCAGTGTTTTCTGTCTTAAACTTCAGATCCATTGTGGGAATACTTTAAATGTTATATGGCAGTATTTTAAACTTCAGAGCAAAGCAGCACAGGTTTGTAGTTTTTAGCTCAGGAATGAATCAATCGAGCTATCAGGTCTTAAGCATGCCATGATCTTGGCTACACATGCTCACTTGACAGGGACTTAACAGTCTGGAAAAGGATTCTGTTTTTAAAGAGAGAAAAAGTAAAATAATTATTTTATCTATTGATTAAAATAACGGAATGGAAAACAGATACCTGTTTCTGTCAGACTTCTACCTTTATCTGAGGGGTCCCTCTAAGCACTTTAAACCCTGAGGTAGTTTCTGAACCACAGGTTTGAAAACCTGGATTTAGTTTAGTAATACCTTTCTGATAACTTATTTCCAGAAATGTACACAGTATTTTTAATATTTAATATTGTACAAAATGTTTTTAATGAACCAACAAAAACTCCTTCAGCAGCACAATGTATAATATAGGGCACTTCACCTAATGGCCCCTCTTAGTAAGGGCCACAGGCACTTGATATCTATAAAAATAAATGGTTTAATGAATTCTCACTTGAAAAATACATACATGTATTAGACTTTCCTGTTTGTTGGGTAAACTGGAAGAAGAAAAATAACATTGTAAACTAAAGATGGCTTTGCAATATTTTTGAAACATTTGACCTTATGTGTATTGATATTACAAGTTATGTCACATTCTTTGTTTTTTCTTATTTTTCCTCCATCTTTAGCTACACAGTCTCATCAGTGGTATTCTTGGGGCCCACCTAATATGCAGTGTAGGTTATGTGCAACCTGTTGGCTCTATTGGAAAAAATACGGAGGCCTAAAAATGCCCACCCAGTCGGAAGAGGAGAAGTTACCTCCCAGCCCAGCTACAGAGGTACACAAGCAATAGTCTTTTTAGTGTTGAGAAATGTAGTGTTTTTCAGCACCTGGATCATTCCTTGCAAACAGAAGTACAGAATAGGATAAGTGAAAAACAAACAAAGCTATTATAGCTAAACGTAGTACTGAAATGTTGAGGGTGGGTATGGAGATAGGGGCAGGGACAAATCCAATTTTTTCAGGTATTCAAAATATCCGTCTTGAGAGATTACTCAGAAGAAGAACAATGTGTGTGCGAGGTGTTAGCCTGAGTAGAGAGCTTACAAATTAAATACTGGTTTTAATGGCTTTTTTGGACACAGTTTGCAACCTTTCAGTACTGTTGAAAATGTGTTTCATTGCATAAAGTAATAAGTGCAAACTGAGCATTCTTTCTGTCCCTGGGCTATCGTAGGAGGGACAAGAAGGCATGGACTCAACCTTGAGGTGAACAACAGTTAAAATATGATTTTGGTGTAATTCTCGTAGATGGCAGATATCAGGCACCTATGTCTACCAGAGGGAGGTTGTTCTTTTTGAGAGCTAACAAGATTTAAGGACCCCCTTCAATACTTTTTTTTAAAAAATAGTCTCTCCCCTGACAATTTTTTACTGTTGTGAATGTGATTTTGGATTGTTAAGGTCAATTTAGGAGAAAAAAAATATAGGATCACAGACACCCTTACTTCCACCCAGTTTCCTTCTCTACTCCCCACCTCCTACTCCAAAGTACATACTTTTAAATTCTCAACTCCGTAATAAGTTATAGATTCTTCAGTGAAAGACTTAAAAACTGCGCTTTTCTTTGAACAGGATGCAAGGAGTATTGTATTTTGACAAGTTCTGTTCTTTACATGTTTGTTGGTGTCTGATTTTATAGGACCCTCGAGTTCGAAGTCACATGTCTCGCCAGGCCATGCAGGGGATGCCGGTCCGAAACACTGGGAGCCCAAAGTCTGCAGTGAAGACCCGTCAAGCTTTCTTCCTTCACACTACATATTTCACAAAATTTGCTCGTCAGGTCTGCAAAAATACCCTCCGGCTGCGGCAGGCAGCAAGACGGCCGTTTGTTCCTATTAATTATGCTGCCATTAGGGCAGAATGTAAGATGCTTTTAAATTCTTAACCTTATATGTTGTGCTTCTGACCATTTCCTCTCTTTCCCTCTCTCTCTCTTTTTGTTTTTGTTTTTGTTTGCAATAAACATAAGTTCTTGTGTACAGCCTTTTATTTGGTTTATTTTTTTTTAACATTGTTTTGTCTGCTGCCATTTGTATAATGCCAACCTGAAAACATTGAAACTTCTGCAGTCTTTATGAGAAAGTAGTGCTCAGCAAAAGATTGATGGGAGGTGATCCTATCCAGTGGGGTTTTGTGATGGAATTACCTGAAAGCCCTTATCGAAGAGGGATTTTTACCTATAAGGTAGAATAAAATTTGCCAATTTACACTAATGAGAAATTGTATGTCTTTGTAAACTTCTCAATTTCCCACAAACCTTTTACAATTATCATACAATATTCTGGAAATTCATGGTGTTTCATAACAAATTAGAAGATTTAGCAAATTATAAATGAATTTTAAAGTTTTTTGGGTGAATTTTCTGAAAAACACATTTAATTTTTACAAGCTAGTGTCTGAATTTGTGGTTGAGCATTCTTTCTATTTGTCCAATTTGGTTTCCATTTCATAATCATATACCATATACATTACTACATAACATTTACATGACTTTATTACTCATTATCAACACATTCAGTGTTGCTTATGTTTTTTTGTTGTTGTTAGAACAAAGGTCATATGTACCTATGAATTGCAGGTTGTTCTGTTATTACCATGTACCCCTAAATGTGTCCATAATTTGTGTGTGAACTCTGATTCTAGTCTTGCTACTTTTAGTTACATTCCTGTTTAGCATGTTAGAGCCATGAAACTTTTTTTCCCTATGGGATGAGAAAACTTGCTGTCTGGCTTAACAGGTAGGAAATCTTAAAGACATTCGGTAGATAACTCTATCTGTGAGATAAGAAATTTCTTATTATGAGATGTTCCATTTTGATTTAAAGAGGGTATCGGTAAAAGGAGTGATGATTGAAAAGTGTTTTTTGTTCCTAAAGATAATTTTCAACAGAACAGTTGAAAGGCTTTAAAACTTACAGGTAAAAGCTTTATAAGAAGAAGAAAAGTGCTCTGTAAAGTGAGTAGAAATTGCAAGTAATCTCTGCGTCCCATGGAGGGGAAACTTAGCTACATGAAACTCATGTATATGTGAGAACTTAGGCATGTATATTGAGGTTTTGTGCTAGCATTTCTGAGTTCATGGATTTATGTTATCACTTTCTTGCCATTTTAAGGAACTAGAAAATATTTATATCCATGAATAAATGGCTTAGCTGATTTAAAACACATACGTTTATATATAGTTTATTAAATATAAAAAAATAAAAAACACATGAGAAAGAAAGTGAATGAAATTCTTCCATTAAAATTGGCCAGGCTCCAGGATCATCTTCGTTGCTATGAATGGAAAAGAAACTATCACCAACTAAATTGGCTTCTGAGGAAGCTTCTGTTTCTCGTTAAGCTTCTGTTAATTTCTCAGTTAATTTGCAAATTGTCTTTATTTTGATGATTCTTCAATGAAGTATGTTTTTGTGTCACCTTATTTTAATTTTTCTCAGTTAAAAGGCCATGCTACTAAAAAAGGGTCGAGATTAAATTACCTGCATTTTATTTCTACAAACATATAGCTATAATAATGATAATGGTAATAAAAGAACAGACTCCTTTGTTGTGATGAGAGTCAAGGAGCATATTTTATTTTGTATTTAGCTTCATTGGTCAAGTTACACATAGAATCAGATTCTCAGAATAATTTTACCTCGAAATTTAAAACTATAAAGTTTCAGCAGCCACCTACTCAGTCCCAGTCCCCCAACCCAGCAAGCAGCTAATGAACTCTTTTCCTAGCATCTAATTGCTTCTTGCATTATCTTCTCCCTTCTTATATTTGTACCTTGTCACAACCTCTTTAGCAGATTCCTTGATCTTGGCTTGTTAGCAAGATTAGGTGTTAATAACCTGATGTCTGTATGCAACCATGTTTATGGTCCAGGGGGAGGTTAAAGCTGTATTTGTTTTTTTGCTTGTTTTTTTTTTTTTTTTGGTAAGCTTTCCTTGGTTTCTCAAAGGCAGTGGTGACCCTGTCCCTCCCCCAAAAAGTTAACAATCACCGTGATGGTGAATGACTTTCAGATCAGGTGAAAGTTTGTAATTCTAAAGATATTGATGGATCAAGAGCTCCAATTAATGCATTTAGAATACTTCTTTATAATATTGGAAAAGGAAACTAGTTTTGCCTGTGAACTTGAGACTCTTCCTCTTATAAGAAGTGTAGAAGTTGACCCCTTCCATGGCTCCTGGCCTTGGCAGCAACACCACAGCCAGTATCACAGCCAGAGTTGATGGGGTATCAGACTGCAGAAGAGTGAAGAAGTGGGGAGCTGAGGAGATAAATTCTCAGTTACATGGGGTAGAGCATAGTCATAACTTTCAGATCTCCACTTACAAGTTAATCCTTGTTTAGAGGAAGTGTTTTTTTTTTTTTTTTAATTTGTTACAGCAGTGCTCTCTGGCCTTTATTTTCACTAAGAAACCGGTGTTAAGGAATACAGTATAGTGAGCAGGGGAATCTTTGTTTGCATATCCATAAAGTATCTCAGGAAAATGTAAGAAGTAATATCTTTGAGAAGGGAAACTGGGAGGCTGAAGGAAAAGGGTGGGAAGGAGACTTACCACTATTCATCCTTCTAAACTTTTTCAATTTTGAGTCATAGGAATATATTTCCTATTATAAATTTTTTTAAAACTTGAAATAAGTATACACTATGACCAACATGTGTTTTTTTGTTGTTGTTTTTGTTTTTATTTTGTTTTGTTTTTGTGGTACGCGGGCCTCTCACTGTTGTGGCCTCTCCCGCTGTGGAGCACAGGCTCCGGACGCGCATGCTCAGCGGCCATGGCTCACGGGCCCAGCCGCTCCACGGCATGTGGGATCTTCCCGGACCGGGGCACGAACCCACGTCCCCTGCATCGGCAGGCGGACTCTCAACCACTGCACCATCAGGGAAGCCCCAACATGTGTTTTATAGATATAGATATAGATATAAAAAATTACTGTTAAAACCAAATCCCAAATACCTATTTATTTGAATGATATACCTTTATATGTAAATATGTAAGTCCATGCTAAAAATTGCTAACATCAGTACAGTGCCTGAGCCAGTTCTACCATGTAGATAGTGCTTAATAAAAATGGATTGCTAGACCAAAACCCAAAACGTTGCATAAAGGAAAGTACGATGTCCTTGACAAGATTTGCAGATCAACTACATAGTTGTAACAGCATCAAGTTTCAGACAGCCTGCCCCTGCTTCCCCTTGACACCCCTCCCCTCATTAAAAAAAGCCATACTATAATGATGATGGCTTTCCTCCTTTGTTACTATCATGAGACTTTACCACTGAGTTACTGGATGACTGACTTGTCAAAGATCTGTAAAATCACCCAACACCGGATGAGCACAGGGCTTCTATTTGAGACCCAAGATCCAGAGACTGAGGTTAAGTAGAAGTAGTATATTAGCAGCATTTCAGAGAGGAAGCAAAAGTCCCCAGAGAAATGGATCCAAATGACTTAACCTGCCCCCTCTAGCTTGCATGGATAATTAAGTAGTTTCTGAGTTGATAACACACGAGACTTGAATGACAGCACTGTTCCCCAGTATGAATGTTTTCAAGAGATACATGGAGGGCCTCCCTGGTGGCGCAGTGGTTGAGAGTCCGCCTGCCGATGCAGGGGACACGGGTTCGTGCCCCGATCCCGGAGGATCCCACATGCCGCGGAGCGGCTGGGCCCGCGAGCCATGGCCGCGGAGCCTGTGTGTCCGGAGCCTGTGCTCCGCAACGGGAGGGGCCACAGCAGTGAGAGGCCCGCATACAGCAAAAAAAAAAAAAAAAAAAAAAAAAAAAAGAGATACATGGAGCCCTTTTTTTCTGTTTGAAGATGCTAAATCGACTTCAGAAGTATCCCAAGGGCCCATATTCAGAAGAAACTTGTTATATATTTTATGAGATTTCTAGAGGTTTCTCAGTGAAAGTTACTGTTAATAATTGTATAAAGTTCTGTGAAATTTTAAGTTCTAACATTAGGAGAACAGTTTTGGCTTGTTTATTTTGGTAGTTTATTATTTTGATAAAAATTTGTCTTTGAATGGATACTTAAGATTTTTTTAAAGGTATGAAAGTAGTTACAAATCTTAATGCCATTCCCATTCCTACCTCTTTTAGAGGTAACCATGGTCATCAGTGTCTGAAGTATCCAGAGACATCCTGTGTATCTCTAAGAAACTAAGTAGGTGTATTTTTTGTTTTTATACAGACGTTAATGTCTACATTGTTCTGCACCTTGCCTTTTTTACTTAACGTATCTTGGAGGCCATTCCATACCAGTACATTGAGAGCTACATCCTCTTTTGTGTGTGTGTGGGGGGGTGATTTTCTTTCTTTTTTTTTTTTAAAGTATATTTATTTATTTTTGGCCACGTGGCATGCAGGATCTTAGTTCCCCAACCAGGGATTGAACCTGTGCTCCCTGCATTGGAAGTGCAGAGTCATAATCACTGGACTGCCAGGGAAGTCCCACCTCCTTTTTTTATCAGCTGCATAATAGTCTATCTTGTACTTGAGCCAGTACTTCTCCTATTTAAAAAAAAATTAGGTTGTTTCCAATCCCTTTCTATTACAAGTAGTGTTGCAACAAATACACAGATATCATTTAAGACTGATGTATGGGGCTTCCCTGGTGGCGCAGTAGTTGAGAGTCCACCTGCCAATGCAGGGGACAACGGTTCGTGCCCCAGTCCAGGAAGGTACCACATGCTGCGGAGTGGCTGGGCCCGTGAGCCATGGCCACTGACCCTGTGCGTCCGGAGCCTGTGCGCCACAATGGGAGAGGCCACAACAGTGAGAGGCCCGTGTAAAGCAAAAAAAAAAAAAAAAAAAAAAAAGTATGAAATATGCATGTAGCTGCTTATAGGTTAAATCCCTAAAAGTAAAACATCTGTGTCAAGCAACTTCCATTCTGAATTTTGATAGTTACTGCCCAGTTGCCCTCAGAAAAACTATGATTTACACTCCCACCACAGTGTCTAGAGAGTGCCTGTTTCTCTAGAACCTTGCCAGCAGTGTTATCCATCTCTGAAACCCTTAACTAGTTGACAGGTGACATGTAAGTTATTTTAGCTTGCATTTCTCATTTTGAATGAGGTAGAAAATTTAGCATATATTTGACAACCATTTGTATTTCCTTTTTTGTCAACTGTTTTTGCCCCTGGCCTGTTTTCTATTAAAAGTCTTACTGACTCATGGGAACTTTTTATATTTTAAGGAAGTTAGCTCTTGATCTGTAATGCAAATATTTCCCCCATTTTGTCTTTGATTTTGTTGATGATGTATTTGCCAAGCAGATTTTTTTAAGTAGTTGAATTTATCTTTTAAAAAAAAAATTTTAATGGCACATGCGTTTTGTGTCTTGTTTAGAAATGCCTTTATAATTCCTATAAGAAAATTCTATGGATGGTTTTACTTTGATAGCAGTTTTGAAGGCCCATGGGAGATATTTTTGTGAATTTTGATTCAGTATGTACTTTCTGCAAGTTTTCTGTTTTATTTTCCCCTCTAATATTTCCAAAACATTTTAGAAAGATAGCCATGAGTTACCAAAAAAAAGGTAACTTTTTCCAGGTTTACCTCAGGGAGATATAGCTCATCCTCTAGGAGGCCAGGGAAATATGCCTTGTGCTCAGTCAAGCCATTTGAGTGAGGTGAAAATGCTCTCCCTCTGGCCAGATTTTGATTCCTTCTGGTTTCTTCAGGCATTTCTCAGGTTGCTTTCTTTACCTGTGTGCTTTTAATGGGTACTAATTAATTATCTCTTTAAATATAGTTAGGTGAATAATTTGAGAGCAAGGTACCACTGGCCTGGTCTTGAGTACAGACCAGGATTCTTTTTAACCAACTCAAATGTGGACCTGATCATCTATGTTTATGATCATTTCCTCCGGACAGAAACTATTTTTTTTCTATTTATATTCGGTATACTCACTGAATGGATGCAATTTTTATGTTAAACAGTCATGCCGTAGTCTTAGCACCCACCTTTCATCCTAATTTATTCACAGTTGAGACTGATAGTTCTTGCCACCAACTACTTCCTATAAACTATAATGAAGATTGATGAAATATGGATCCTTCTAAAATGCTTTGATCTCCCACTCAGGTGCTCTGTAAATTCTCACTGGGAACATTACATAATGAATCCTACTAATTTAGTGAGAAATTAAAAGCAGATTAATGTGAAGTGAAATGTCTGTGGGTATTGTGTTGGTGACTCCTTTGATGGGTTTGTTGATTATCGTCAAGGTGACAGTCATGTGGGAGTTCATCACTTGAAGTCACATTGGCAGTTTTCCTTTGGGCCTTACAGGCTGGAATAAAGAGCAAAGTTAATCTTATTACAAGTAATACAGTAATGGTTTTTGTCCAAAACATGGAGCGAATACTAAGATGATTCATTCAAGCTTTATTTTATTAATAGAAAATAAATTTCTTCTCGTCCTCTTCCTAGTAGAACTTGAATTTTAGGTGAATTAGTAATATTAGGAAGGAATTATTACTGTTAGCACACAGTGATTTGACAGGTGTTTGATCCTTGCAGGGTTTGGACTGCTTTTTAATGTTTGTTTAGATTACTCCTCCAAAATATGCTTATTATATTTCTGACTGTATCTTCACTATTATTCAATAACAGGTGAAAAGCTTCATAGCTTAGTGATTTTTTTTTTGCTCAAAGGAAATCAGCTGAGTAGGAGGAAAATAAACTGGACCATTTATAGTTGTCAGTGGTTGCATAGTAATTAGCCAGTGCTTGGGATATATATTCAGATTCCAGGCTGTCTGCAGTTTGTGCTTTGTCTATTTCAATATTTTTAAATGCTGCTTTCTCACCTTTTCCTGTTTAATAGTTATTGGATAAGAGTTTCCTTGTTGAGAGGGCTAGAGCTAATGAAAATGTTAATTTTTAATTTTAAATCATTTGAAGTTCCAGATTGAATTATACATTTTAACACTAATAGTGCAGAGAATCCCTGTGGAGGTCAAAGAAAATTTCCTGTATGTAGGCCTAGAAATGTGGTCTCAGCCACAGAAAATCTGTAGGACATTTTTGTCAAAAATGTGAAGGTGGGAAAAGGCATAAACATAGCAGAATCATATCTGCTAAAGCTACTCTGTTAAGCTTTATGACAGTATCTGCAAATTTAAAAAACATTTCAGTACACATTGTTTTTGTTGCTTCACACTCTACAGCTTAACTCTTTGGTATGAGAGGCAGCCATGTTTCACATCTACTCTTCCATCTAATGACAGCTTAAAAATTAAAACGCAGACAGTGTTTGTGTTGTGTGCTTTATTTTTCTCTGAACTGTTTTATGGTAGGGTATGAGGAATGTGATGTGACCTCTATGAACTAATATCCATCACAGTATTTTACTATTCTGACTATCGGATGAACTACCTGTCTGCATACAGGTAACCTTTTAAATCTCAGCACTAATGACATCATAGTAGGATATGAAGGATAGAAAACTAGTGATAAAACCAAATGACCCATTTTTACTTTTGGGAAGCTCTAATCTAATGGAATTGAATTTAATCGCGATAGATGAAGACTCCTCCATAGAGACCCACTCCATCTAGGTCAGGGATGGTCAAGTGTGTTGCCTTTGTTAGCTGTCATTTTTGTCTTCCATGCCAGATTTATCTTCCATTAGGACTGATAACACCTCATACTTTATGGAAGTTTTTCTACTATAATGTAGAAATGCCATGGCTATTTGACAGATGAGCATGCACAGAAAGAAAGCATGTGCGTGTAAGATGTTAGCTACATTCATAAGGGACTTTAAAGTGAGTATTCTCCAGGTAAAATCCCATTCAGTCATTTGAACCAGAACTGAAAGCGGTTTTCTTAAGCCCCAGAGGAAATTATGGAGGAATCTGGAGGTTTTTTTGCACTGTTTTCCACTTGCACATTTTATTTCTGTGGTGTATGTAGCATAGGCAGAGAAATCAGCCTCATTGGTTGTCTCCGTGTTTCTCTCTCTCCTCAGATGCAGACAGACATGCGGACCTATCTGGAAGTCCACTGAAAAGCAAAAGCACTAGGAAACCTTTGGCATGTATCATTGGGTATTTAGGTGGGTATTTCCTAACAGAAGAAAAACTCAACAATTTCTGTATCTTATAATTGGCTACTCAAAATTGACATACCTAAATTAAATGCAAGCCTTTCAAGTAGCTGCAATTGGATACCTTGATATGTATAATCAATTTATTTTATTTCAGAAACTTTTTATTACCAAAACACACACAAAACATACAGAGTTATAGATAAGTTTACTTTTTCCGAAAATATCATTGAATAAAAATGTATATTTATGAATATAAATACAGATTAAGCAAAAAGGAAAATAAGAATCACTAAATTATTAGAGGATGAATATTTTTTTTAACTGAAGTATAATTGACTTACAATGTTATATTAGTTTCAGGATCACCATATAGTGATCTGCCATTTATACACATTACAGGATGATCACCGTGATAATTCTAATTACCATCTGTCACCATTCTAGGTTATTATAAAATTAAGGATGAATATTCTTAATATTTTTATTTAGATCCTTCCACTATTTCAAACCCACCTCACCCCTTCCCTTAAATAAAGATTGGTTTATTTACTTTTTTGTTTTTTAAACAGATAAAACTGGCTTTTAACCCACCTTTAAACAATATTTATAGTTTTAATGTGCCAATTAAGGTTACTTGAAAGGAAAGCATTAGTATTGCTTTCTGGTTTTTATCATGTTATTTAACTTGGAAGTCGCCAAAGATGATGGTTCCATTTACATTTTGAAATATCATAATTAGGAATAGTATAAAATTACTAGGCAATAACCTTTTTTGGGGGAAAGTTTTAAGATAAATAATTTACAAAATAATGACTGCTAAAATGGTTCCTACTATACCTAGAAGCTATAATGGCATGTTTTTATGCTTCTAATATTCTTGCTTTTTCATCTTCTCAGTAAAAGTGAAGTATATTCTCAGAGTTGCATTGAACCTTATTACTCTGTCAGAAAGATTTATATTTGTGAGTGTTCAGACTTAAGACATCCAGTCTTTTAAAAATCAAAGTGTAGCCTTAAAGTTGGTATATTATCTGGTCCTCATCAGAGCATCCTAGGAGTCAGAAGTGCATAGCTCCTTCTTTGATGTTACTTTGCCACCTTATTTCCTGTTTTATTGCTCAGGGCCTAAAGAGTTGCTTTGATAGCCCCCCAAAATATCACATGGTTATCACAGGCACGACCTAGCTCATGGTGATCAAATCCTTGAAGTTTGCTATCTGTGTTCCCTTGCAGGGCCTAATCCTAGAAGCCCCTCCCACCTTGCAAGGGAAAGTTTATGATCATAAAAAATAGAATATAATTGCATATTAGTCAGCATTTCCATAGGTAATTATGTGTTCCTGCTATGGGCAAATTGGTTTCTGTCTCTACCAGATAAGCCCAAAGCAGTGCTGTCCTTACTAACTGAACCACTTCCCTATATAACATATTTCTGAGTATCTACTATGTACAAGACACTTCACTAAGTGATTTGGGGAACACCAAGATGAATACAACCTTACCCTCAAAAATCTTCAACTAGCAGGGAAGGCACACAGGTAAGAACAATTGAGCAAAGGATTAGATCCTATAAAAGAATTACAGGTAATAAGCATTGGGCACTTGGAGGAAGGGATAGTTATTTCTGATGGGAGTTAGGGCAACTTATGTGAAGAAAGTAATAGTTGATCTCAAGCTTGAAAAATAGGTAGTATTTGAATAGATAGAAAAAGAATGTTTTTCCCCTTATGAGGCCAAGAGAACTAGATGAACAAAGGCTCTTGAAAGTCGGATCAGGGAAGGCAGGTTTTCTGGTCCTGATGGAGCATAGCGTATGGAGGTTGTGATGAAATATGAGGTTGGCAAACCTTCAATACCATGTTGAAAAAAAAATCAGCACTGTATTTTGGTTAGTACCTGATCCATTCCTAAATTTCAGCAAGTGTAGGATTTTGACCAGACCAATACTCCTAACAGCCCTTCCTAAATTTCAGTAAATAAGGCTGATATCCTGGCCCTCACCTGGGAAGACAGGGTGGCTTGTGCATGATTGGCATGTTGGGTGGTGACTCAGAATCAGTGAGCACGTTTAGCTTTAGAGAAGAGGTTGCCTGATAGACTGAGGTCCTTAAATCCAATTTCTACAGTGTTGCAATTTCTGTCCATCTACTGACAACTACATACTTCACATAAACACACATGTACCACGTGCACATTACAGTTTTGTGATATATCCTCCATCACAGTTTTCTTCTGCTGCTTTTTTTTTTTTTTTTTTTTTGGCCATGCCACGCGGGAGGGACCTTAGTTCCCTGACCAGGGATCAAACCCACGGCCCAGCAGTGGAAGTGCAGAGTCTTAAATCACTGGACCACCAGCGAAGTCCCATCTTCTGCTACTTCTTAACTCTAGTATTTGGTGTTTGGTGTCAGATTTCATCTATATCAAATTGTTTTTGGCTGGGAGTGATTGACCCTGGTCCTGTATCCTAGTTGCAGAGCCAGAGGAGGAATCCTGTTTTTTCAGAAAGCTCTCACACACCAGATGTGCTACATGCTATCTATGTTCCTGGTTTGATGGAGCACAAGGGTAGTTTTCTTTGAGGCTACCTCTCCAGATAGCCTTTGAATTTCTAATTCCTTGAAGAGTCAGACACCTTTTTCCCCTCATAAATCTCATGTTTAAGTGACCTTCCGAAGTAGCTTTTTTTTTTTTTCTTGTACTCACAACGTGAAGCTCAGAGCTTCAGCTAACAGGGGCAGAACCAGTTCCCTTTTGATAAATTAAAGCCATGGTAACAGCACTTGAAGTTGATTCATTATGCAAGTCCTTGGGAAAATAAGCTGGTTCATAAGGAACTGGCTCTTAGCTCATTAAGAAGTAAGAATGAGATGTGTGCCTATTAGCCGATGTAAGTGCACACAGATTTTTAATACCATGTTCTGAGTTGAGAAACCTTTCTTCCCCCTGTCAGAGATCCATCCTTCGAAGAAACCTAATGTAATTCGATCTACACCAAGCCTACAAACCCCAACTACCAAGCGGATGCTAACCACCCCGAATCACACGTCTCTGAGCATTTTGGGGAAAAGAAACTACAGTCATCACAATGGCCTGGATGGTATGTAAGCCCAGGAATTCTGGGGGCCGATCCCGTAGGCTAGGGCATCTCTGCCCTTGCCTGCTCCCGAGTGTTGCCTGCCACATCCAGGAATGTGTAACAAACAGGTTCTTCTACGCCCTGATTGAACTGCGTGGGAAGGGGGATATGAGGGAAGGCTGCCATGGGCCACAGGGAAGACATGTTGCCAAGTGACATTTCTCCATCTCCTCAGAAGGGACCTTTCGGTTCACATTTCCTGTTAGGAGGCTTGTTTGAAAATGAAGTCTGTATTTAGCAGGTTGCCTCTTCTGGGTAATAATGCGCTTGCTGTGATGCACACTCACTGCTCATTTATGTTTTCTCGAGCAGGAGGGATTATTTTGCCTCGTGTCGGAGACAGCAGTGCTGTCTGGGGCTCCATCGGTGTTGTGTGGGTCATTTTAAATTTGGCATTTGTCCCTGACTTCTTTCACCTTATCCGTTTTCTTAATTGCTCGAGGGTACTACAGGTCATGAAAAGAATTGCATGGTTGCTGTCTGAAATACAGAGCCAATAATTTGTTTGAAATGGAAAAACTGAGAAATATCACCTCTTATCCAAAGTACTTCTCTGGGGCTTGGCCATATAATGGCTCTTCAGGTGGAACTGAATTATCTATAATTATCTATATCAGACTATAAACACAAGTGTAACAAATCATCCAGGCAGTATATATTGTTGATTTCAATATTCAATATTGAATTTCAATATTCAGTATTGATTTCAACACCTGGAGTTTGAAGCTGTCTTGATTGTTTAAATGTTGGCATTTATTTATGAATAAAACTGTCTCCAGGCTTTTCATGCCTTGTGGGACTCTAAATTCCTTCAGTGACAGTAAATTATAACGAGGCCCTAGAGCAAGGATGTGGAATAGACCTTCTAGTAATAATTTCCCATGGTTATTTTCCTTCAGTATGACTTTTGATAGTCATGGTGATGTCAAAATGAATAAAAAATTGAGGGTGAAGTGTTTAGTTTGCATTTATAGGATATCAATGTGCTGTAGATTTTTTTGGGGGGGCGGGGTTTGCGGTACATGGGCCTCTCACTGCTGGGACCTCCCCCGCTGTGGAGCACAGGCTCCAGACGCGCAGGCTCAGCGGCCATGGCTCATGGGCCCAGCCGCTCCGCGGCATGTGGGATCTTCCCAGACCGGGGCACAATCCCGTGTCTCCCGCATCAGCAGGCGGACTCCCAACCACTGCGCCACCAGGGAAGCCCTGTGTTGTAGATTTAATTCACCTCTCTAGGTCTCATTTTTCTTAATCACTTTCATTTATTCAACCAGCGTTTATTGAGCACCCACCAAGTTCCAGGCACTGAGCTTTCAAGAATTTAGCTGCACAGTAGTCTTGCAGAAATACTTCCTTGCTAATGAGGACATTGGCCATCCTTGCCTCAATATGCCTGATGTCTAGTCAGAAGAAGTCCAAGGAAGGATTGTGTCAAACTGTGGAGATTGGATTTCTTTCCAGCTTTTCCTTGCCCACAGCATGGGACCTTTAGGTTCAGGCTTAAATGGAATAAAGAAACTTTCTTTTCCATCTTATCACCTTCCTGGACTGTCTAGGTATATAGTCCTACTGCAGAAAGTAAGTTCTGGTTTATTTGATATTTATATACTCTTTATGGTAAAAAGACTCTCGCTGTGACTGATGCTGGAACAGCAGCTTTCTATCTTTCTCCACTCACACCCCATGGTCATGGTCATTCTGGGCCCCAGTCCTCCTCCTGCATTGCAGCTCCTTTTGTTCTTTCCTTGTATAACAGGAACCTGTCTCTTTGGAATTTCTAAAAAATGCCATTATGTAGTGTTTCCTCTCTAGGGCTGTTTGTCGCATTTCCTTCTGAATGAATACTTTTGCGAGGTCATTGCTTCCCTGCTCTGAACAGGAGGAACGGACAGGGCACACAATGAATCCCTGGTGTTATGTTGACTGAGACCTTCAGCCTTGTTGAGGAAAAGACACTTGTCTCATTTTCTGAAGAGACCTAGATGTTACACTTTTTTCAAGAACCATTTGTCTTTGCTCCCCTGTCATGGTACAGAGAGGAAGGCTGATGACATGTGACCTGCATTATCTCATCTGATTCCATTGACAGAAGGTTTCAAGTCAGGGGACTTAACTGTTTTGCATAACATGGTATCTCTACTGCCTGGCACAGTGCCTGGAACTTGAGGGGTGCTCAATAAATGTTAGTTGAATAAATGAAAGTGATTAAGAAAAATGAGACCGAGAGAGGTGAATTAACTCTTCCAGAGTTACCAAGTACTGTGTAAATGGGTTGGGGTTCCCATCCGGGTGTGACTGATTTCAGAGTCTGCTCTTTTTTTCTTTCTTTCTTTCTTTCTTTATTTTTGGCTGTGTTGGGTCTTCGTTTCTGTGCGAGGGCTTTCTCTAGTTGTGGCAAGCGGGGGCCACTCTTCATCGCGGTGCGCAGGCCTCTCACTGTCGCGGCCTCTCTTGTTGCGGAGCACAGTCTCCAGACGCGCAGGCTCAGTAGTTGTGGCTCACGGGCCTAGTTGCTTCGCGGCATGTGGGATCTCCCCAAACCAGGGCTCAAACCCGTGTCCCCTGCATTGGCAGGCAGGTTCTCAACCACTGCGCCACCAGGGAAGCCCCAGAGTCTGCTCTTTTAACCACTGTTATAAATGAAGTTGAGGCTCTCAAACGTGCTGTATTAATCAGCAAAGTAGAAACTACGTAAGTTATTTTAACAGCTCTTGTAATATCAGAATCAATATGACAGATATTGAAGGACAGAATAGGTAAATGGGGAGCATGGGCTGGGGGACAGGAAACAGCCACCATCACTAGAGCTGCGAGAGCAAAAGGGACAAGTTGGGGTTATTACAGCTAGAAGCCCAAGGAGCTGGAACTCAGACCCTTGAGGAAAGGGCGCTGCTCTGTAGGTGCTGGCATCACTCAGAAAGTGTGATGCGGCTGGTTCTGGGAGTGTGAAGAAAAACTGGGAACCGACACACTGCTGCTGCTCCTCGGGGTGATGCCGACGGGAGCAGGAAGGAGCAAGCCTGTTGCCGGGCCCCCAGCCTTGTAGGTGCCCTCGGGCACCCCCTGCTGGTGCAACAGGGATCTGGATGGCAGAGTTGAAATGGATTTACGGAGTCCCAACCCCACCAAGAATCACAAAGCTGCGTTTAAGTGGATGGACGTGGAGCTGAGAGGCAACAGTGGAACAGAAACACACATTTTAGAAAATGTCCCCATTTTTGTATTCCCTGTGGACCTCTTCCTTGGGATAATGCATCTGTTTCTTGTTTCCTCAGGATATAAGATCCTGACTAACGTGAGTTTCCAAGGTGAGCTCAGAGTACTAGAAAAAAATGTTAGGCTAATAGTGAGTTTTCATGGGAGAGTTAATACCATTATACACTGGAATTGATAGGGACAAATTCATGGAAGAGCTTTGCCCTGTGTGATCCAATAATAAAATCAATTAGCAGTGCTGTAATTATCAGCATGTCAGACAGATGAGCAACCACACAGGATGTCGGTGGGCAGAACTAATCTAACTGGAAGCAAAGCCTGATTGTACTGAAATATCCAGGTCTCTCAGCTTTAGGGCTTCCTGTCCCCTTCTTAGCAGCTTGCCCCCTTTGCTCAGCCTCCACCCTCAGTTGGAGGTTCTTCATAATGGGAAAAGAGTCTCTGGATTTCTGCTGGTAGAAAGGATTTTACCTGACATTAAAAAAAAAAAGATGGACAGCTCCTTCTTATCTTCTGGAAGTCACTGTCTTTCACCTGGCCCTGGCCCCGGTCCTTTAAAGGCCCTGGTATGCCTGGGGGCTGGAAGTCAGCACTCTGTGTCCTCTTAACCTGTGGCACCCAGCCACACACAGGCCTCTGTGACTGTCCTAATGGAGCTTAAATTCCAAGGGTAAAAAACAAAACCTGCCTATATAAGAAGCCTCATTTTTTGGAGTCAGTGTAGACTTACCCAGATCCGTGTCAGTCCCCCTACTTTCAGCCTTTCCTGTCAGGCTGTAGGTCCAGTGGTGCGCCACATGCCGTCGTGGTGCTTTCCAAATCCTGTCTCCTTTTCTGACTTACAGATGCTTTGATGACATTCCTAATGCCAGCAAACCAAGTATCTACCACATTTGGCTGACTTGGCTAACACCAGGTGGCTGTGAAGAGAGAAGGCCCTGAGATCAGTGGGGATAGAAGAGGCATTAATTTCCATGTCTGAGAGCCCAAAAGGGAGGGCGGCAGGGGAGATGGAATTTGTCTGTGCCGTGGAAGAAAGCACATCTGACTGTTCAGAGTCGGAAGGGATTAATTGCTGGCTTCTCTGATTATTTCCTATGTGGCTTTGGGTAAATCACTTGGTTTCCTTAACCTTTTTTTTTTTTTCTTTCCCCTCTTCTGTCAAGTACAGATTTCATTTGCCTTAACGGTATTGTTATAATGATTAAAAATTTTCACCTACTTTATACCACTTGATCTTCCAAACACTTTTATGAGGTAGGTGTTATAATCTGCATTTTAATACTGAAAAAAACTGAAGCTCAAAGAGGTGAAGGGATTTGCCCAAAGTCACACTGCTAACAAGTAGCAGAGATGAGGTATAAACTCCAAGTCTAAGGTTGTTTCCACTGGGTAAATAAGCACCCCTGATCTGTGTGTTGAGTGTCGCGCGTACCTGGGAGATGTTTCTGTTTTCTGTGTATCGGAGATGGGTTTGTGTCTGCAAATACAGAGGGGAATGCAGAGCAGTTTTTCTTTGCTCAGACTGCAAAGTGTAAGCCATTACTGTCTAATCAAAGCCGTCACCTCCATCTCCTGCCTCTGTGAAGCTCCTCTGCCCATATCGTACCCCCTCCTTTTTCTGGAACTTAGGGGATAGGAGCTATATTCGTGTCAGAGAGAGGGGAGAAAAAAGAAATAGAGGAAAGCCACAATCACTTAAAGGTGAGATGTGTTTTAATTAAATTATATGATATTCCCAGCATTGACTCTGACACATCGTAGGTGTTCATTAAGTGTTAAGATTCCATCCCCTCCTTTAAAGAAGAACTATTATTAATGTTCTATTTTGAAAATGGTTACAATATCAACCAAAGTTTTTGTAGTCATATGTGAATTGTATGTAAATAAAATGTCAATACTTTCCTTATAATTACATTGATGTCTTACCTAAAGTGATGATTCTCAAAAAAATGACTCTTGGATTTGCTTGAAGGTAAATCAGTATGTTCCAATGTATATTTGCACATAAAAGGGGCCAGTATCTATAAAGAAAAGTTGCCCTTAAGTTATTTAGAAGAGTATTAAAGACAAAATTAGGTTTATAAAGAGGGCTCATTCAGCTTTCTGTAGGTTCCTGTGATTAGAGATCCTATGGCAAAGGGGATGGAACACCATCATCCTGAGGCAGCGAAATCTTTTTCAGAGTAAAGGCTGGGTCAGAAAAGACTCCAGAGATGAGAGGGGCAGAGGGGCTGTACAGGCATCTCTCACCCTCTCCTGACCCCCTAAGGAGATGCCCTGGGATCCCCTCCCCACCCCGTGTCAAGATGCTTGAGTTTTGGTCAATCAGCAGATCTTCCATTGCACTGCACAGGGACGAGGGGACTTCCTGCTATGTCTCCATCTTTATCAAATGGGGACCCTTGAGAATAGCTTCTGCTGTGTAGTGATACAGACCAAGGGAGCATCAGCTGGAGGTGCTCTTAACCTTTCTCTGAGATGGCATGGCTTTTGTCCCAAGGGTACTACTGAAGCAGGACTCAGTGTGTCAGGAGAACCAAAGGAACAGGCTCAGAAGAGAGGTGAGTTTTCAGTGGGACAGAGTCAGGTCATCTGAGAGAGGAAGTTGATGAATTGTACAATAAACTTCTTTTTAATCTGCTCTCCTCTGGCTTATTTCCCCTGTGGTATGTGAGTATACTGCAGATCGTTATTTTTCTTATTCGTTTTCTGCATTGAGTAACATCATTTCTCAATGTCTTTATACCATGAAGAGGGTATCTAATGTGGATGCCTCTAAGTATAATATTATGATCTGGTGTGTGAAGACTGTCCTTTTGATGACTTGTTTCTGAAATCAGTGATTCAGCAGCTCTAACTGTTTGTTTCCCACCCTAGGAAATGGGTGGTGGTGAGGGCCATTGTACCAGTGAGAGAGCTCTGGGAATGCATCTGCTGTCTTCACAAATCTCAATAAAAATAGACTGCCAGGAGCGGCTGATGGTGCTCCTCGGCATGCTTCGGCCCAGGCTGCCTTCTGTCAAAATTTTTATGTCATTTCAAAAGACTAAACCATTTTTTATGGAAGAACATTGAGTGCCCCTGGACTCACCTCTGGTCTCCTGTCCCAAGGTATAATGTTATAACCTGATTAAACATATCAAAGTACCTTGGAGTTTTGTTTTTTTTAATAAATTTATTTATTGATTATTATTTTTTTTTATTTTTGGCTGCGTTGGGTCTTTGTTGCTGAGCGCAGGCTTCCTCTAGTTGTAGTGCGTGGGCTTCTCATTGCAGTGGCTTCTCTTGTTGCGGAGCACAGGCTCTAGGCACGCGGGCTTCAGTAGTTGTGGCACACAGGCTTAGTTGCTCCGCGGCATGTGGGAGCTTCCCAGACCAGGGCTTGAACCTGTGTCCCCTGCATTGGCTGACAGATTCTTAACCACTGCGCCAGCAGGGAAGTCCCTGCAGGTGGATTCTTAATCATTGCGCCACCAGGGAAGTCCCAAAACCTGGACACTTTATGATTCTGCATCACTGAAGGTAATCTGAAGTATTGGATGACAGCAGTGACTTAAATCTGCCGGATACTTTTTCCTCCAGTGCTCTTCAGATCACCTGGGATGAAGACTTTGCGAGCTTTCTTAATCACGGGCTGTGGCTTCAGTTCTTCCTCAGAGAACTTGGGTTTGCAAGGGTCAAACATTTCCTGCCCGGGGATGCTGGAGAGGGCAAGGTCAGCCGGGTCTGGCTTATAGTCCACCGGGACCTGGATGGTGTCAGGGTCAGTGGGGCTCGGAGTATTGCGGTTGGCTGGCAACAGCTGGTCTGGTCTGATGGGGCTCTGCATGCAGTTTGGGGATGGGATGCCAGAGTGAATGGGTGCAGAGGTCCGACTGCTGAGGTCCATGACGGAGGGGGCAGCTGAGGAAGCAGGCTGTGGCCCGGGAGGTTGAGGGCTGTGGTCATGCTGAGACGGGCTGGGGGGAATACCATTTTCCGACAAAAACTCCTCCAGGTCCATGTATTCCACCTGGAAAGTAGCTCCGTCATAGGGAAGGGTTTTGTCCCATAAGGTGGGTCCCAAGAATGCTGACTGGGGGACCGTCGGGCTCTTACTGTCATCATCCAGCTTCTTTTCCTTGTCCTTATCTTTACTAAATGCGTCTTCGTGATGAAGGGGGAGCTTCAGCGGGTTCTCCAGCAAGGACCCGAGCACACCGTAGGGAGGTGGGGTAAAGGTGGGATTCAGTGGGAGCGGTCGGGACGTTTTCTCCATCGCTATGCACTCAAATTTTTTTTTCTTAAGAAAAAACAACCCCAACCTCCCCCCAAAATGTTGCTGAGCTTCTTCCTCCGTCCTTTGCCAAAAGTTCTCGCTTTCAAGGCGGTGGAGACAAGGAGGGAAAAAAATTACCTATGTCTTTATAAATACATCTGCATAAAAATATAAATACATCTGCATAAAAATATAAAAACAAAAAACTTTTAGGTTCCCAGTACAGTCCCCAGGGAGCGCGCCAAGTGCCCGTGGGCGCCTCCACGACGTGCAGGATGCTCTCACTTGCCTCGAACCCCTCGTCTTGTAAAATGTTCAAAATTGCGAAAAGGAGGGGCCTCCCTGGTGGCGCAAGTGGTTGAGAGTCCGCCTGCCGATGCAGGGGATGCGGGTTCGTGCCCCGGTCTGGGAGGATCCCATATGCCGCGGAGCGGCTGGGCCCGTGAGCCATGGCCGCTGAGCCTGCGCGTCCGGAGCCTGCGCGTCCGGAGCCTGTGCTCCGCAACGGGGGAGGCCACAGCAGTGAGAGGCCCGCATACCGCAAAAAAAAAAAAAAAAAAAAAAAAAAAAAAAAAAAAAAAAAAAAAAATTGCGAAAAGGAAAGAAAAAAGACGCAGACGGCTGCAGAGGGCAGAAGGCACCGCACCAACCGCTGCATCGCGCCCTCCCCCTCCCCACCCCTCCTCCTCCCCGCACCCTCCCACCCCACCCCCTCCCAGCGTCGGGGGCCCCCGCGGCCCACCGCCCACAGTCTCTTTAGATCCCAGTGAAGAAGTGAGCAGAAGTCTCCCGAATCTGAAGAGCCCCAGGGGCAGTGAAAATGGAAGGATTTGTCACAGCCTAGTTGATCTGGAGACTCCCACTGGGTTTATTTTAAGCTTCCCAACCTTGCTCATTATTTTCTTTCAGTGTTTCCTGTTTTCCCTTCCAGATGACTGAGCACTCTTAAAGCTCAGAAAACATGAGTTATAATTTATGCGTTTTCCTCCCTCAACCAAATATTTATTTTTATCAGCGACTATTTACATATACATGAATATGAAAAGTAATTAATGTAAAACTGAAGAGCAAGCTTGAAGGCAGCTTCGTTATTAGATGGAGCTTCCTAAGAAGATATCTGAGAAGACCCTTTCCGTGATGGTCTGATTGCAGCGGCACCGAGCGCCTACAGGAACCCCTATGGGGCAGTCAGTGAGCAAGGCCAAGAGTGAGTCCTGGGGAGATAGGGCTGATTACATGTAAGGCATCTGGGACCAGACAGCAGAAAAAAGGAGCAAAATGTCGGGCCTCCTGCATTGCTCTTCTAATTTTCTTCTTGTTTCTCTCCAGTTTTCATTCCCTGCATCTTTTTTCTCTACTTTCTGGAGAGTACTACTTTACTCAACTTTATATTCCAACCAGATTTGTCTAATTTCTCCCTTTAAGTCTGCCAATTTTTACTTCATGTAATTTTGAAATTCTGTTATTGAGTATGTAGTTAGAATTTTTATGTCTTTTTGACCTTTTTATCACTATGAAATGATCCTTTTTATTTCTGTTAAATTCATCTATTTTGTCTGATATTAATATGAACACACCAGATTTCTTTTTCTCCTGTTTTTAGTCTTTTTTTTTTTTTAAAGGTTTAAAAATAGCCTTTTGGGGGCTTCCCTGGTGGCGCAGTGGTTGAGAGTCCGCCTGCCGATGCAGGGGATGCGGGTTCATGCCCCAATCTGGGAAGATCCCACGTGCCGTGGAGCGGCTGGACCCGTGAACCATGGCCGCTGAGCCTGCGCGTCTGGAGCCTGTGCTCCACAACGGGAGAGGCCACAACAGTGAGAGGCCCGCGTACCGCAAAAAAAATAATAATAAAAATAAATAAATAAATAAAATAAAAATAGCCTTTTATTTTTCACATACGCAGACACACACAGACGTACACACACGTACATGTATGTATGTATGCATTTTTTTTTATGGAGAGAAAAGTTTCCATTTTATTTTAGAACTGAGTCTGAAAATACATAATTACTAGAATTCCCCTTAAGCTGCTCCTCATATATAATTTGGAAAACAAGATTTTTTTTAAAAAGTTTTATTGGATTATAGTTGATTTACAATATTGTGTTAGTTTCAGGTGTACAGCAAAGTAAATCTGTTATACATACATATATATATACATATATCCACTCTTTTTAGATTCTTTTCCCATATAGGCCATTACAGAGTATTGAGTAGAGTTCCCTGTGCTATAAGGTCTTTATTAGTTATCTATTTTATATATAGTATTGTGTATATGTCAGTCCCAATCTGTTTTTAGTTTTATAAATGAATTTTTCTATTTTTATTAAACTCAAAATAGAATGATTCTTATCACATCTCCAAAGCCAGCACATGTTGTTCCAGCACAGATTTTAAAAACCCTATAAAGCTATTTTTAATAGTATACTGTTTGTGTTTTGTGGAGACTGTATCTTTCCTTACTTCTTTGAGGATATTAATCATAGTGTTTTTCGTTTCTTAAGTTTTCTTCTCCATGAATAATCTATGTCTTCCAATTTGTGTTCTTCTCTTTGTTTGTTTTGGTCTCTAATATTTGTGTTAGAGGTTTCTTCCTGATGACCTTTGGTTGTGTAATAATGTTTAAGAGTAGGAGACTAAAATAAGATGAAAGCTCTGTGCTTGAGCCTGTAGTGCACTTCACAGTATGGTGATCAGGCCGAGCTGTTTGTTGGGTGGCCCAAATGCCAGTATCTTCAGGTCTTTTTCTACAGACTGGTCAAGTTTCCCAGAGAAGATTCTTCCCATCTATCTGAGTCCATTCAGGCTGCTGTAACAAAATACTACAGTTGGGTGGCTTATAAACCACAGGAATTTGTCACAGTTCTAGAGGCAGGGAAGTCTAAGATCAGGGTGCCAGCATGGTTGGGTTCTGGCAAAGGCCCTATTCCAGGTTGCAGACTGCCATCTTGCTGTGTCATCACATGATGAAAGGAGCTAGGGAGCATGTGGGGTCTCTTTTATAAGAGCATTAATCCCATTCATGAGGGTTATACCCTCATGACCTAAGCACTTCCCAAAGGCTCTACCTTCTAATACCATCATATTGGGCATTAGGATTTCAACATAGGAATTTTGTGGAACACAGACAATCAGACCACAGCACAGTCTCTTTTCCAGAGAATAAAGTTTTGGCTACCTGCTTTCTGGGAACTCTAGGGGAAGAAGGCTGGCGGTCTCACCATTCAGTAGGCATATGTTCACTTGATCCCTCAGTTTGGGGATCGGTAGCTCTGCCCTCACCTGCGCTTGGTGCCTGGTGTCCCTTAGGCCTGAGACCCTCTGTTTGGTCCTCTTTAGAGAATAAACATCCGGACTTATGGGAGGTGGGCAGTTGCCTAGGGGTATGGACTCAGGAGAGCTTCTAGGAGTCCAGCAGCTTCTCAAACAGCCGTCAACTAACCCTTACTGCAGTCTACCTCCCCCACTTCCAGAGGTGTCTGGTGTCAGTTCCTTTGTATAAACTGGGTTCTCAGCTTTTCACACTGCCATCTTCAGCTTTGGATTTCTTGAGTGCATAGTCTGTTGTCACTTGTTTATCTGCTTTCTGGGCTCCAAAATCCTGATAATGGTTTCTCCTCTGGGTTTCAGAAGGGAGGGAAATTAACTCAGATGCCAGTAGCTGGAAACCTTAAAAAAGGTTGTTCCCATTGCATCAGTTGGTTAGAGTGCAGAATCTCCAAGTCCATGGACTTTATGTACTTCTGAATAGTCAAACCAAAAGGGAAAATTCTGTTAGAAAAAAAAAAAAACTTATGAATCAGGGTTAGTATAGACCAAAGGAGCATATGTAGACCGATACATTTGAGAATTTATTTATAAGCATAAAGGGAAATGATTTGGGCTACATCATCTAGGAAGGAGACCTGAGAAGGGGTATAGATCTTTTCCTGGGGCCCTCTGCCATGCTGGGGGCCTATGTATCTGGGACCCTGCACGTGGCTCTGGTTCCTTGCTTCAAGGAAACACAGTGGGGCTGAGGAAGCTTTGAGCAGGGAGACTTGAAGCGGTACAAGGGCAGGTGATAAGCACTGGGATTCTTCAGCCCAGAATGCAAAGAGGTGACATATTTCAACTTAAAACCATGGCCAGTGTGGAGAAGGCAGGTGTGATGCCAGATTCCGATGCCAGATCCTGGATGCCAGATCCCGAGCTGCTGGGAGGAGAGGGTTGCTTTTGAACCTGGAGCAGGTAAGTTTAGCACAGATAGAAGAAAGCATAATTTACCATGGCAGGTCAGAAACTTGGAAAACTATTTACAAGCGACTCTTCTGGCAGATGGCTTAATTCCATAGCGGGGTGGACAAAAAGAGAGAGGCTTCTGAGAGATACTGGAGATACTGACACACAAATAACCCTTAATTTATTTTATTTTATTTTTTTTTTGCGGTATGCGGGCCTCTCACTGTTGTGGCCTCCCCCGTTGCGGAGCACAGGCTCCGGACGCGCAGGCTCCGGACGCGCAGGCCCAGCGGCCATGGCTCACGGGCCCAGCCGCTCCGCGGCATATGGGATCCTCCCGGACTGGGGCACGAACCTGTATCCCCTGCATCGGCAGGCGGACTCTCAACCACTGCGCCACCAGGGAGGCCCTAACCCTTAATTTAGCCACTGAAGAGGACAGTACGCTCTTACTGGGATGGATGGAGAATGGGGTGGCTTGGAGTAGTAGGAAAACCTTTACCTGAATTAAGAAGATCTGCATTCACATCCTGACTCCTCAACTTACTCGCCCTGTGACCTTGAGCAAGTTCCTAACCTTTCCGGCTCTCACAAGGTTCTGGTGAAAGTTAAATAAGGCAGTTCCGTAACCTATCAATAAAGCAAGTTAGCCCAGTCCTGAACTGAATTGTCTGGGTTTTAATTTAACACATACGTGCTGAGCCCTATCAAATACCAGGCTGTGTGCATATATCTCCCCTATTCTAGAAAGGCTCATGAAGTGAAGGCGCAGCTCTGCTCTATCCTGCAGACCTTCCTCAGGATGGCGGGAGGCTGTGAAGGTGAGCGTCCCTGTGTCCTAACCCTGTGTCCTCTCCTGGTTGCAGAGCGTGTGATGAGAGAGAGTATCTGAGCCCTGCCTCGGCCCGAGCAGCTGATCCCATCTCAGCAGACACCCCCCACTTCCCTCCCAGCCACTTTCCTGATCACCGAGCAAAAGTTTTCACAACCTACTGTGTAACACCAGATGGTGACGTAGTTTGCCAGCACTTCTCCTTTTCATTTACTTGTTTCTCTTGAGGGTGTCTGGATGCCCAGCTCTGGGACAGGAGAGTTGAAGGTTTGGGGGCACGTGGAGGGGGTGGGAACGACAGACACTGTGACATTGTGGGTGTTTGAGTTCACTCCCCTTCTGCAGAAAAATGTGTCCCCAGCCTCTGCGTGCCCACATCATATGATTTTTTTTTTTTGCGATACGCGGGCCTCTCACTGCTGTGGCCTCTCCCGTTGCGGAGCACAGGCTCCGGATGCGCAGGCTCAGCGGCCATGGCTCACAGGCCCAGCCGCTCCGCGGCACGTGGGATCTTCCCGGACCGGGGCACGAACCCGTGTTTCCTGCATCAGCAGGCGGATTCTCAACCCCTGCGCCACCAGGGAAGCCCCCTCATCATATGATTAGTTGTGGTTACCTCAGATCAGGGTGTGCCTCCTGCAGGCCAGTTGTGTTCCCCATTTCTCAGCATCCAGTCAGAGAGGTTCCGTGATGTTGCTCTGATACGCGTGTCAGCACTTGCCTGGTGTGTTGCAGCGCGTTGCCGGTAACCACTACACCTGCCCATCCAAATCCCAGCTTTTAAGGTACTTCAGTGTCATTCACATATCTTCTTGGCCTCAATTAAACTTTCCTTACGTCCACCCCTAAACGACATTGCGAGCTTTCATTTGAATCAATGCCCGACCTCCTTTCCTTGAAGGTTGTGATGGTGGTGGTGGTGGGAGGCCTGATCCACCCTTCCTCTCACCTTGCCTCCGTCATCGGAACCTGTTTAACTTCGACCCTGTTTCTTTCCTTTTCCAGAATTCACATGCTGCGTGTCAGACTGAGCTATCCCTGTTTAATCCTATAACCCAAGACTTGCTACTCTGTTCTGCTGATGTTTACGGCCATGCCACGAGGCAGCCCCCTTCCCAGAGCAATTCAGTGGGAGACCTCCACGCGCCCCATGGAGACTCGATGGGGCAGGGGAAGAGACTGCAGGAGTGTACGTCCCCAAGGCTGTGTCTCCTCGTGTGAATCTGTCACCTTGCTTTCCTCTCAGAGACCTTGCTGCCCCCGGGGGGGACCTGCCTGGGGAATCGAGGGGCTCGGGGAGCCACTCCACGTCCCCGCTTCTCCGGCGCTCCGCACCCCGGGCACTGCGGCTCCTGGGGCAGTGGGGCTGCTGCGGGCTCAGAGCCGCTGCTGCCCTGCATGTGCCAGCTCAGCTCTGTCATCAGCTGTGTGGATGTGTACACGAGGGACATGGCATCTTTCTGAATGGATTTTTCTTAAGAAATGTGCCAGTGTTTATGCAGTTCATGATATTTCCCCACATCCTTGCTGTCACTGTCACTCAGCTTTGACCTCAATAGGCTTCATTCCCCATTTTTTTAATGGGGAAATTTTGTCCTTCACCCACCGCGTCCTGTATTTGACCCCCTCCCCCCCACCCCCGCCAAGGCACAGCGTTACCTACGGTTCTGACAAAACATAAGAAAGTCGTCTTTGGGAAGCCTGTGCACTCTTCATGTCCTCTGTATTTTGTCTTTGGAGAGCGGTTGGCCTTCTGCTCGGTTCCGTGCAGCTCCAGCAAGAGCAGGTGCTAACCTGAGCTGCGTGTGGGTATCGCGGTGACCAACCATCGTGTCCTGCCCTGTGCCTTCACAGCCAAAGCAGCTGACGAGCAGCTGCAGCCAGGTCGGCCCTTCTGTGAGTCTCAGTCACCCAGGTTGATTTTAAGCAGGTGGAGTCTGCATGGCCCAGAAGGGTGAAGTGAGAGAACTGTGTCTGCGGGTGAGTCTGTGTGTATGACCCCATGAGCCCCCCCGACCCTTCCAACTCAAACATATCTGTGAGCCCCTGTGCCTGGGCCCCGGGAGACCTGCCTGCGACCTGGTTTCTCCTGTCTGCGCTCGGCACTGGCCCTGCTGGCGTCACAGGCAGAGTGCCCTGCGGCTCCGCGTACACAGCCACGGGGACAGGAATAACTTAGTCCCCATTGGCTCCCTGAGCAGGTGTGAGTCTGGCCACTGCCCTGCCTCTGTTTGCAGGTTCAGGCTGCAGGGCACAGGGTCCCAGCAGTGTGAAAGACAGCTGGAGTTTGACCTCCCAGCCATGCCTGGAGTCTTCAGCTGGGAGACAGCCGGGTGGCTGGTAGTAGGCGCCCCGCACGGCCAGGTGGTTGCAGGACAGAGTGGCTCCAGTTGAGCTGAACACCCCACCGCCCCCCAAGCAGAGTGCGGCAGCCCTAAAAGGACAATGACCCTCTAGATGTCTAGATCCGCAGAGGGCGGGTTCAGCTCAGCAGAGAGGATGTGATGTGTGATGGCTGAGGGCGACTCTCGGAGCTTGAGCTGCCTTTTCCTTTTCCAGTCTTGCAGTCATCTTGGCTCCTCTTCCCGGGAGGGGTCGGTTCTCATCGTAGGCTTTGGCGGGGTGACCCTGGGGACATTCTCACCACTGCCAACTCCTGGAGCTGTTCCGGCTCTTGGCTTGATGGGTGGGCCTGTGTCAGAGGTGCTCAGTGAGCCAGGCAGGGTGGCAGGCATTGCCCTCGGGGTCCCACAGAGAAGCTCTTTCTGAAAAGACCCAGGGAGAGAAGGCAACCAGCTCTCGCATGCCCTGTCACGTGCCACGTTCTCCTCTAAAGAAAGAGACACGGCAAAGCTGTGTCCCTGTGCCCTGCCCTGGATATGTTGTGCACGTGGACATAGAAGGTGGAATGACTCCCCCACCCTTTCCCTTTCCTCTCCTGACCCACATGAAATGGTGACTCGTGGTTAAAGGAGCAATTAGCCGCCTGTGACTCTGCCGTCAGCTTGTTGCGGGGAGGCCCTCCTTCCCCAGGCCAGGAGATTTGGAGACCGGGGCCAGGCTGGGTCTGAAGGAAGAAGAGGGAGGCCTAGCCTGGTTCCAGTTCATGTTTAGCTGTGGGACAAGCGCAGCTCATTTTGAGCCACATGAAGTTCTTCCTTCACCGTGTAGTAAAAGCTCCTGGCTCTGCAGCCCCGTTCTCTTTCAGGGAGGATGCTAAAGATCTCACGCTCTAACTGCACCTCTGGAAAGTCCCCCAGCATTGAACCTCCAGGGAATGGACGAGGGACGCCAAGGAGCCTCTAGTATCTGCCTTTGCCACCTGAGCAGTTGGTGTGGAGAGGGTTTCCCAGCCACCCCCTTTCTTGGGGCCACAGTGTCACCATTGTAGGTGTCAGTGGCATGTCACCGCTGTGAGCAGTGAGCTTGTGGGGTGACATGCAGAACCCGTCTGCACAGCTCCCAGCAGACGTGCACAGTGGTGCTGTGCTGAGCCTGGTCTGTGCTCCCTTGGACAAGGATGCAGAAGCCCGCAAGCCATCTTCCCTCTCCCCCCGTCATCGCCCGCCCCCCTGCATCCCCAAGGTGGTGCAAGGGAGGGGGACACAGTGGTTTTTAGCTTGCCTCTCACAACTGTGCCTAGTCCCCAGCCTGGTTTCTATCGGCCTCCAGCCAGGAAAACAGAATCAGTCTGTGTATTTAAAACAGGGGTTTGGGGACTTCCCTGGTGGCGCAGTGGTTAAGAATCCGCCTGCCAGTGCAGGGGACACTGGTTGGAGCCCTGGTCCGGGAAGATCCCACGTGCCGCGGAGCAACCAAGGCCGTGTGCCACAACTACTGAAGTCTGCGCTCCTAGAGCCCACGCTCTGCAACAAGAGAAGCCACCGCAATGAGAAGCCCGCGCACCACAACGAAGAGTAGCCCCTGCTCACCGCAACGAGAGAAAGCCGGCGGGCAGCAGCAAAGACCCAACACAGCCAAAAATAAGTAAATTAACAAAAAAAACCCAGAGGTGTTTTAATCCAGGGAATCGTTTAATACAGAAACAAGAAGAGCTGAGATGCCAGACAGGGGAGTGAGGGGCAAGCCGGAGATGGGAAACCACAGCTGGTAGGACAGGGGAGAGGCCATGTTACAGGATCTCGGGGGTCACAGCCACTGGTGGGGGCCTGGGACCACAGAGGGCCAATGTAGTGGGAGCTGGAGCCATGAAGAGGCATGGTCCGTGGCAGAGAGGGAACAGAAACAGCCTGGCTTCTCACTTCCTCCTGCTCTCCAGATTTCTGCAGCTGCCTCTTGTTAGCTAAACCCAGCTGGAAGCCAGCTGACCTGGGAGCTGGGGACAGGCAACCTGTGGTCAGCCCCCCACCACTCAGAGCAGAGCAGGGGAGGGTGGGGGCACAGGTCAGAGGGCAAACAGGCCCAGGACGTGCATGGCCTTGGTCCTCTCTGTGTCATATCCAAGCCTGGTGTTTATGTCCCATGCTGTCCTAAGACCCTGGTGAGAGTAGATGTGTTTTGTAGATTCTCTTTCGCTCTGCCTAGGCAGGAAAGTGCTTTGGGGAGGCAGGGGGGACTTTATTCTTAACACTTGCCCCAGTTTTCCATTGGGGGGGTTTACCCATTTAGCAGCCCCACCTCACCATTCCCCTCAGGAAAGCTGCGTCCCAGTTTTCTGCCCACCCCTCCCCATTCCTCTTCCCCCAATCTCTGGTTTTCCCTGCCAGAGAACACCAGCCCAGACCATGCATCAGTGGTCATGAGTATTTACCCAGGATAATTCACTCAGAGCGTGATATTACAGTGTGGACCGTCTGTCTGTAAGTAGATGCCATCTACTAATCAATTTGTATCCTGTTTCCAATAAATTTCTGGAAATTCTATCTGGTTTTATGCTGCCCTTTGCTGGGACAGTGGCTCAGCTATAGGGCTGGGTGCAGGGGCAGGCCCCCAGCCCTCAGCATCAGTTGCTTCCTCCCCTGTGTAGCTCTGAGACCAGGCAGGTTAGTCTGATGTCCCCCCAGCCACACGGAGACGCTCAGAGGCCTTTCCCCAGGGTCTGCACTTTCTTCTGCTGTCTTATGAACCACATCCTGAGGACATGGAGGTTTCATGTGGCCAGGCTGCCCCAGCAGGTGGCTTTTGACCATGTCCCCAAGGCCTGGAGGTATGAGAAGCAACAGGCAGGCCTTGCCCCATCTATCACTCTTGCGCTGCTGTGCCTAGAGCCAGGTGGAGGACGTGTGCCAGGCCGCTCCTGTGGTGAGCTGAGGGAGCGTGCTGTGCTCCCACCTGGGGCTTTGACAGTAAGGCTCCCATGCCAGTGAGGTGGACGCAGGAGCTGCATGTTACACAGATGAAGCCCAGCACCCTCTTCTGCATCTCGCCCTCCTCCGCTCTGAAAGTCAGAAACGAACATGTCTGAGTTGACTTAAAAGGTATCAGGAGGCTGATCCAAATGCCCAGCATTCTTCACTGTTTCCCAGGCCCTGAAACTGGCTTGGTAGAAGTTATTCTCTGTTGAGTATTTTGTTGTTTCAAACCTTTTTGACTGCAGTGTAGACTGTGCCTCAGTTGCTGTGCTAGGGCCATCATAGGCTCCCTTGGGACCCCTCCAGCCTTTGTGAGGTATGCCTGTTGGCAACCCTTGTTTGCTGGGATTTGTGAGAGGTGTTTTTACACCAAGTTTCTTTCAAGAGCTTCACTAGGGAAGCAAGACATACACACACAAGTTTACTGGACAATAGAAAAGATTGTAGGTAAGGCAAGGGTGTGCTCGTACTTGTAGTAGTCCCAGGAGAGATGGCTCAGCAAGGCTGGACTAGTGGTCAGGGAAGATTTTGTGGACGCAGAGGGACCCTCAAGGCAGAACACAGCAGCTCCCTCCATGAAATCCCTGACGTTGTGGTTCTTGGTGTCTTTTTATTAAGACTTTTGGGACTTCCCTGGTGGTCCAGTAGTAAAGAATCCACCTTACAATGCAGGGGACGCAGATTCAATCCCTGGTCAGGGAACTAAGATCCCACATGCCACGGGGCAACTAAGCCCGCGCGCCAGAACTGCGGAGCTCGCGTGCCGCAAACTACAGAGCCCACGTGCCCTGGAGCCTGCACGCCACAACTAGAGAGAAGCCCGTGCACTGCGATGAAGAGCCCACGCACTACAATGAAAGATCCTGCATGCGTCAACGAATATCCCGTGTGCTGCAACGAAGACCCGACTCAGGCAAAAATAAAAAAATAAATAATATATAAATCTTAAAAAAAAAAAAAAAAAAGACTTTTTATCCTGACCCAAATACCTCCCTCTTTCTGGAAGCTCACCTATAGAGTGTCACATGCACTACCTCTCAAGGTGTACCAGCCTTAAGATCCATCATCAGGACTGGATTTTTATGGTCAAACTTTTTTTTTTTTTTAATATATTTTCTTTATTTTTTTGGCTGCTTGGGTCTTCGTTGCCCTGCGGCATGTGGGATCTTAGTTCCCTGACCAGGGATCGAACCCATGTCCCCTGCACTGGAAGGCAGATTCTTTACCACTGGACCACCAGGGAAGTCCTTGGTCCAATTTCTTAAGCGGTTTCTTCCTGATAAGTTTTATCTTCCATTTGTTCTGATCTTGCTCCTGGACTACAGGGAGTTGCTGGAGGAAACCATCCAACCTGCAGGCACTGTTGCTACCGTAGAGCTGTGAGCATCCACCTCACCAGGCCTCTTGGGCTGCTTGCTGAGCAGCCCACTTATATGTTCTTCAGGAGCTTGTTTTCTTATTTCCAGAACGAGCTGTTCCAATCCTTTGTTACTCCTGAAGCTCTCACCTCCTGAGAGCCAAGCCTTCCAAGGATCCCTTCACCTTTCTTCCCCTTGTGCCCCTCGGCCTCTAGAGGACCCTCCTGGTACCCACATGTTGGATCCACTCCTCTCCCCACCCTCCTTAGGAGCTTGCAGTAGAGTGTCCTGACTCAGGCCAGACTGCCACTTACTACTGGATGACCTTGGGCAAGATACTCAACCTCTCTGTGCCTCAGTTTTTTCATTTGTAAGATGGGAATCATAGTATCTACCTTCCAGGACTAAATAAGTTAGTGTGTGTAAAGTGCTTAGCATGGGGCCTGGGACAGAGTGTTTATGATTGCTCTGTCATCATTCTCTCCCCTCTCTCCTCATCTCCACCCTCTCTCCCTTCTCCTCAGACTGTTACATTCTCCATCCAGTCAACATCACAGAACAGTCAAACCACCACCACATCTGTCTTCTACTCAGCTGCATCTGAAGCTAGGCTTATCTCCCTTTACTAGCAAATCTGTTGAAAGAGGGAAGAGTTGTCTCCATTCCTTCAAATCTCATTAATTCCTCGACCCATTACAGTGGGCTATATGGCTTCCCTTCTGCCCCCACCCCAACCTGTCACTGAGATTGCCATCACAAGGTCACCAGAGACTTCCTTAATGCCAAATCCAGCACTTTTGGTCATCCTCTTTGAGCTTTCTTGAGCGCTTGATGCGGTGGTCCCCATGTTACTTTTCTTTGTACTCTTCATTACATTGACCCCTTTATTCTCTACCCAGAGCAATGCTAAGTAACATTCAGATATTGCAGCCATTTTCCCGGATTTTTTACAGGGATAAATTTCAGATATAGTAGTAGTCACCTGCATACCCCCTTTCCGTGTCCCTCCATTTCAGAAGTAAGCACTTTCCTTAATTTGGTGTTTCTCATCCCAATGCATGATTTTATACAATTAATACAAATGTATGAATCCACAACCAATACAGAACATGTTTTGCATATAATTAAATTTTATACAAACGACAGTCTATTCTTGAAAAGCTGGGGGGGGTTTTTTGTTTTTGTCTTTTTTTATAAATTTATTTATTTATTTTTGGCTTCGTTGGGTCTTTGTTGCTGCGTGTGGGTTTTCACTGGTTGCGTCCAGCGGGGGCTACTCTTTGTTGTGGTGCGCGGGCTTCTCATTGTGGTGGCTTCTCGTTGTGGAACACGGGTTCCAAGCACGCAGGCTTCAGTAGTTGCAACACGCGGGCTCTAGAGCGCAGGCTCAGTCGTTGTTGCACACGGGCTTAGTTGCTCCGTGGCATGTGGGATCTTCCCGGACCAGGGCTCGAACCCGTGTCCCCTGCATTGGCAGACGGATTCTTAACCACTTCGCCACCAGGGAAGTCCCCGAAAAGCTGTTTTTAATAGCACAGACCATGCGGTGTTAATCCAGGGTGTTGGTCCAGGATGCTTGACCAGACAGTGTCAGACACATACTTTGGTTCTCACATCAGCTTTCTTCAGCATGCAATTAGGACTTTTGAGAATGCTTTATTCTTGCATGGGGCACTTTGCAGTCTGTCTGGGTGTTTTATGTTCGGCTTTCACCCTCATAAAAGATGGCTCTTTTTAATTTTTTTTTTTTTACTTCTTTCATGCTCTTTTTTATTGTTGCATTCCTGGTTTTCTTCCTACTTAAAGGTTTCTTCTGCGCACTTCACTGGGTCTTCTTTTGTGTGTCCCTCACTTGGGATTTTTTAAAGGATGGTTCTTGGTCCTCTTCATTCTCCTGCAGGTGACCCCATCCATCCCCGTAAGGTCAGCTCTCATCAGTAAGAGGGAGATTCTGAAATCCAGTCTCCAGCCCTAAGTGTGATGCTGCACGTGTTTACCTGCAGGTCCTCCAAGCCCCTCCAACTTGTCTTAACTCTGTATCTTTTCCTATGAACCTGCTCTACCACCTGTTTCTTTAATGCGTCAGTGTCCACCCATCATCCACAAAGTTGCCTCTCTCCTTGACGTGGGCTGTGCCTCTCTGTCTGTACCTTTGCAGACTGCCGCTGCCCCTGCTTGGAATACAGACCGTTTCCTACTCAGGTCCTACTCAGGTCATCTCCCACACCCCTCACCAGCCTGTCCACACTGTTAGCAGAGTATCTGATCAAAATGCAAGACAGATCATCCTCGGCTTCTTAAAAACCTCACACACACTCCCTTTCCTGCCTTACTGGGTTGTCTGCAGGACCCTCCCAGGCTCCTGAGATTGCAGGGCTCAGCCTGTCTTTCCCGCCTGTCTCCTAACTTTGTCCCTAGGCCGCCTCCTCCCTTGCCCCAGTGATCTCCTCACCCTTCCCTGCGCACCGAGTCTTCTCACGGCTCTGTGCCCTTGTTCATGCCCTTCCCTATGCCAGGGACGCCGTTCCCTTTGCTACATCCCTCATCCTCCAAGACTCAGCTCACATGCATCGCCCCCTGTCACCCCCCACTCCACCCCC
Source organism: Mesoplodon densirostris (assembly GCF_025265405.1). Taxonomy (NCBI): domain Eukaryota; kingdom Metazoa; phylum Chordata; class Mammalia; order Artiodactyla; family Ziphiidae; genus Mesoplodon; species Mesoplodon densirostris. The sequence continues at coordinate 34,994,692 of NC_082674.1, forward strand.
TGTGCTCTTGTGCTGTCATCGGTGTGTTGCCACCTCGCAATCCCACTGGCTTGGGTTGCATTTGATCCGTTGGCAGGTCTGTCTCTCCCAGGCTTGGCCTGACGGGGCTCAAGGTCAGAGACCTCTCGTCCGACTTTGTGGCTTAGGGTCTGGGCCGTGGTGTGTGCCCAGCAAATGCTGGATGATTGGTGGCTTCAGGCCTGTCATCCCAGCCATGCCTGCCTACCCCCTGCACACGAGTCCCCGGGGTCAAGTCGTGGAAGCCGTTTTTTCACCCCTCAAGGGGACAGCGGGTCCCATTAGGAAGGGGAGAGAGGTGCTGCCCAACCTGTTCACCGAATAGTGCAGCCCGTCCCAGGGACCAAGATGCTATTTAGAAGCCAAATGCAGGAAGTAGGGTCTCTGCTCAGCCTTGTACCACCTCCCACGCACCTTGTACCACCACAGCCAGTACCCGCCCACCAGTAGAAAACGCTGCACTGCAACACAGTTTGCCCTCTCCCCTCCCCTCCCCCCATCCTCTCTCACCCCTTGTCCCCTCCCCACTCCCCGTAGTAACTACCTTCCTCACTCAGTGCTCTGGCGTATCAGTTATTTCCATCTCTAACCCCTGGAGTTGAGCAAGGGCCAGGGTTACTGTTCCCATTTCACACATGGAGAACAAGTCCTGGGAGGGGCACAGTGGGTTGGGACCAAGGTTAGGACCAGGGGGTCCTTCCATGCAAGGAGAGTGTGGAGGCAGCCTGAAGCCCTGCTTCTCTCCCACGATGGGGCACCCAGACCCCCTTTAGGGAGTGCCTTGTCAGTGGGGAGAGCAGTCCTCAACTTCAAGCTGAGGGGCAAGAAGGATCCCGGGGAAGGTTAGGAGTGTGGGCCCAAACCCTGTGACCAGCCTCTACCTGGGGCTTCTCGAGGGGGAGACACAGCAGTGCACATAGGCCACGGGGACCACCTGGTCCTTTCCCTCACATCAGGTCAGGAGAGTGAGCCCGGCTCCTGAGAGGGTGGGGAAGGGGGGCGGTGTTGAGGGGAAGGGCCCAGGGAAGGGAGGACCAAGGAAATGGCACATGGAGCCCCATTTGCCCCTAGAGCTGCTCTGAAGCCAGGCAGGTACAAACGTGGGGAGAGATGGTATCAGAGGGAAGGTGCCTGGTGTTCATTCGCCACACACGTTAGTGCCCCTTGAGGGGGGTGCTCCACGAGAAAGGGCTCAAACCCCCGCCTCCAGGAGCGCTTGGACCTCTCGTAAGAATGTCTGACTTAGAAACGACAAATCTCAGTTCGGGCTGGCGCAGGCTTGGCCGGCTCCTCTCTGTGGCAGCAGGGGGCGGCGAGGCGGGGAGTTCCTAGGAGTGGCTCTACCAGCGAGAAGGCAGCAGCAGAGTGGAGGACTGGAGCGGGGGGCCGTGTGGGGCAGAGACACCCGGGGAGCCCCCTTGGAGGGGCCTGGGCGGCACACCCATTTCCATCACTTGGTTTGGGTTCTCAGTATTTCTGTGGGTTTCTGACAGCGGCTGGTGAGTTTTCAGAAAAGGGAAGGTGGCTGGAGACACACCAGGTTTTAATACTCATCCAACATGTCCCCCGGGCCACCTCCGTTTGCCTGACACGTTCTGTCTCCCACCTCAGCATCCACATGGCATCCACCTGCCTCCCTCCTGGGACGTGGGTGACCCTCCTGAGCCTTGGCCACCACTCCTGAGGACTTTTAATAGAGGGAGGGCATCCCTGTCCACAATATCAGAGGGTTGGACTAAGAGGATTCAAACAGTTGGGGAGAGGGGCTTTGGCCCCCATCGTCAGACCCTGTATCTGAGGCCTAGAGGCCGGTGGCTGGGTGATGAGTAGGGCACCAGTCCCAGGCCCTTCTGTCCCCCGCAGCAGGGAGGACGTATGTCTACTGGGGGCAGATGTTCATTCTCCTGAGATGGCTCGGGCTGGGGACACATGGCGTTCAGGAGGTGCATATTTGGGGCTTTAGTGGCTTCTGTGTAGCCCTTCGGAAGCCTTGAAGGCCACGCACCCCCAATGACTTCGGCTGTGGACAACAGGGCCAACCACTCTCCCCGCCAAAGAAACCCCTGATCCATGCCCAGTGCACGCCTTGTGCCTGGGGGCTCCAGGTCAACAGATGTTTTAGTCCAGGTAGTCTCAGACACTGACACAGTCGTATTGAACAGAACAGAATGGGGAGAGATGGGCAAGATGGCTTTGGGCCTGGGGGAGGGCAGTGAGCTTGCTCTGGTGACCTGGAGACCCCTGCCCCCATCCAGCATCCTGTCCTGGTGGGGTAGCAGCCACCACAGTTTCCACGGCCATAGAAGGGTACTTGGGGCTGAGGAAAGCCAGGGGAGGGGGTCCAAGCTGAGCCAGGAGCCTGAACTGGATGGAGGTGGTAACTTCCCAGGCTGAAGATCCTCACGTGGTCCCGCAGGAGAGCAAGTCAGGGGCCTCCCAGGGATCCAGGTGGGCAGCCCATCCCATGAGCCTGAGGACCTCTCCCAGGGAAGCGTTCTGACTTTAAGGGCACACCAGGGCTCCAGGATCAATGTGGAAGGACAGCTTCCCCACTCTGTCCCCAGAGTGTCCCTTCATCTTGGGGAACTCACTTTGAACCCTCCTGATGCCAGAGCCAGATGGACCCAAAGATAACTTATTGGTTTTCCTTAGAAGAGCTGAGGCAGCCTTGCATTTTCAAAAGGAAGTTTATTAGTATTGAAAAAGACAAACTGGAGATCACAGAAAATGCAGCTGTCTAATTTCTAAAGCAAGACTTCTGCTCTCAGTCCTCCAGCTCTGGCCCGGGACAGGGCAGCTGTGTGGCCCTCTGCCTGAGCTGGAGTCCCGGAGCCCCTGCCTGTCTCCACCTGCCATCATGCTCTGTGCTTTGGGGACATCATCTGGGGCACACGACTCCAAGCCAACACACTTTTCTCTCCCTGCCACCCACCTGGCTCCTGCAGATGTCCCTTGTCCAGTTGGTTGAGGGACCCTGTGCTGGCAACAGTCCAGGGACTGACCCTGTCCCTCCAGCCCAGAGCCTGGCAGTCCTCCCTCCTGTGGTACCGCAGCAGGGCCCCCGTCCTGGGAGGGCCTTCCTGGTCGGCCCTCCTCTGAGATCTCCTGCGACACCTCTGCCTACAGCCTCTCTGCGGCCACCACATTCCCAGAGGGCACCCGGCACCAGGCAGAGGGCTGGTAGGTGCTCTCGTCGCTGGCGGCCTGCCAGCCCTGGGTGAGGCCCAGCAGGGCCCAGCCCTGGCAGAGGAAGTTGGGGTTGGAAAAGCAGTAGAGCATGGGGTCCAGGGCACTGTTGAGGTAGGTGAAGGCCAGGGAGCCATGGAAGAGCTGCGAGCAGATGTACAGGGCGCGGCAGGCATGCAGGCGGAAGGCCACGATGGAAGCTTTGCTGAAGATGATACTGCACAAGAAGCAGACCGCGTAGATGGCCACGACCGCGGCCAGCATGCACACGGCCCCCCGCGGGCCCGCCTGCACGTCCAGGCCTCGGCGCAGGATGGTGAGCATGATGTTCACGATGGCAAAGAGGAAGCGGCAGGAAGAATTCCAGCAGGAACAGGGCCTGGTGCCAGTGGAATGAGGCCGAGGGGCTCGCGCCCAGCTGGTAACTGAGGCAGGAGTGGCTGGAATCGGTGGTCAGGAACAGGTGCCCGTTGAGGATCAGGATGCCCCCCCCAGAGTCCCCCGGCCCCCCGGGCGGCTGCCCACACGGAGGCCCTGCTCAGCACATGCTGAGGCCGCACCACCTTCAGGGAGCGGTCGAGTGAGATGGCCGCGAGGGAGACCGTGCTCGCTGGGCGGTTGGTGGCGATCATGAAGAGCTTGACTTTGCAGGCAGTGGCCCCGAAGCGCCAGGTCTCGTGGAGGAAGTAGTAGTCCACGCGAAGAGGCCGGTTGATGATCAGGAGAAAGTCGGCCACCACCGGGCTGACCAGCTGGACGTCCAGGGCCGCGCGTGGAAGCAGCAGATGAAGAAAGCCAGGCTGTTCCCCACCAGGCCCAGGACAAATTCCACACTCAGGTATGGCGCCAGGAGGGCAGACACCATCGGGGAGGAGGCCGGGTGGCAGGGAGCCGAGGCCTCTCCAGGTGACCCCAAGGCAGTGGTGAAGGCAGAGGGCGAGGAGGAGGAGGGAGAGGGAGGGAGGAAGGGAGGGCGTGAGGAGGGAGAGAGGGAAGGGGAGAGGGAGAGCTCAGGTTATGAAATTCCAGGGGCTGCTTGCACCGTGGATCTGAGAGACGTTTCTACGGTCGTCCTACCCCTGCACGAGAGTGTTCAAGGATTAGTGCTTCCCATCAGCTGGCCACCACGATGACTCAGTATCCTGGGGTTTTCATCAGCATCCTCGCAGCCAGAGAAACCCTGTGTTCCTATTTGCAGGCAAAAGGGAACCCTGCAGCCTGCCCTCCCTCCCTCCCCGCCTCTCCCGGGTACGAGTGGCCTGCCTGTGAGGTCTCTAAGCTCGGCCTCAGTTGGAATCTGCATTGCCCCTGGCAGAGGAGGATGCAGGGCTCATCAGGGTGAGTGGAGGCCCAGAGAAACCCTGAAGTGGGAGGAAGTCCCGGCTGGGGTGAGGTTGGGGAGAGTGTTTACAGCCCTGAGTGGTCAGACATTGGCTTGCCTGAAGGCAGGAGCTTGTCCTGGGAACTCAGAGCCCTCCAGTTCATGCAGACCACCCTGGACCCCTCCCCACCCCATCATAGATACAGACTGGGTGGCTGCCTCCCTGCCCCCACCAGCTCTGGCAGCAGGGACTGTGGAGCCAACAAGACATCGTCCTGGGAGAGGGAGGCGGGAGTCCAGTCAACACCTTGACCTTCGTGCTCACAGCCTGGTGAGAACAGCCTGCTGTAATCCGCCAGCCTGCTGTCGTTATTCCCAGATTCCTGACGCTTCCAAAGTCTGTGATGGTCCCAAGTCCACATCCGTGATGAAGTACATCCCACAGGCAGAGGGCTCCCCTGCCAAGTTTCTACTGCCATGGCCTGGGGACATGGGGGCTTCTCCCACAAGCAGAACAATCTTGAGAGTCCTTGAGTTTCCCTGCCACTGTCCACCCCACTTAGCCGGCCATCACCCAGTACTCACTGCCGAGAGGGGAGTGGGAGGCTGTGGCTGGCTTCAGATAAGGTACCAGTCCTGCTCCCCTCTGCGTGGTATTCTCATGGGCCCATGGCGCCAGGCCTGCGGGCAGAGATGAGGGCCCGGGGCTCCTGGTAACCTGGGACAGCACCAAGAGAGGCTGTGCTTCCAGGCTCTAGGATCTGACACACCCCGCCCCCTTGCCCCCATGCCAAATGGCTGTGGCCAGCAGGGCGCTGCGTGCTGCCAACTCTGAGTCTCTGGGTTTCAGACGCAGTGGCCATTGGCCCCTCTCCCACAGATCCTCCAGGCCTTTCCGCTGCCCTGGGCTCCCACTGGCCAAGGCTGAGGGCAGACAGGCCATAACCACAGGGTGCAGGGTGGTGGGACCACCAGACTGAGCTTTGAGCACAGACAAGCCTGGGTTGGAAACAGAGCTGCCTACTTTCCAAATCTCTCTTGAGCCTCATCTGTAAAATGGGGTGCTACCACCTTCTTGGAGAGTTGTAAGGATCAAGTGAGGTCATGTATGTGAAAACGTCTAGCAAATTCCCTGGCACAGAGTCGGTGTTCAGAAAAACAGGAGATCTAATTTTCGTGATTTTCTGTCTTGGATTAGGCCCACCCTTGGCACTAGGGGGCCCTTCTCGTGGCCACGTGCACCCTGCCCAGGGGGCCTCCCTGGGACATTCATGTGTTCTGTTCTCAGCTCCTGTACAGAGAAACACATCACTGCAGCCCGAGCACACGCCCAGCCTCTGCCCTCACTGCCCAGAAGTGGTGGAAGGTTAGGGGGCGGCTGGTGGTGTTTCTTCATTGCTTGTAGGAGAGGAAATCCTCTAGAGAGGTAGGTGGGTGAAGGTCCCGACATCCCTCAGGGCCGGAAGTCCTTTCAGCAAAGTCGGGGTCTCCTTTGCCGTTGTCAGTGGAGGGGATCGAAGCAATGATCCGGCAGGCTGGGGCGGGGGAGGCAGGGTTCAGACCCAGGTTTTCTGGAGGAAGCGCTGACTCTACCCAGGGACCTGTTTCGTCCAGATCCACCTTCAGTTCCCCCCACGTGCGACCCCTCACCAACTTCTCATTGAAGCCCCATGAAACCGAGCCCGGATCTCCCTCTGCAGGTTGCATGATTCGTCTCTACCCACTGCTGCGTCCGGGGCTCCCGGCACTCCTGGACCCCACGGGGGCCTGTACATAGCAGGGGGGAGAAGGGGGAGGAGGCCAGACAGCCCTCCCCCCTGCTGCCAAGCTCCTGAACAGCTTTACGCCCCTCTGAAGGCTCATCACAATCTTTGTGTATTCACTGTGGTTAACTCCAGCTGCAGGGATTTTGTGTTTTTAGTATTTCTACGTTTTCTACAATGAGCACAAGTCACTTCAGTTACTGGGGAGAGAAACCTCAACAGATGCTATATTTTAAAGTCATATGTAAAAAGAGTAAGTGAGAAAGAGAAAGAGGCCGAGGGACAACATCAGCTGTGCCCCAGGACAGGCATAGGAGCTCGCATGGAGGGGCCACACACACAGCATGAGGGCTTCTCTACAAGCAGGGGGACCCGATCACAGACCCTCCACAAGGCCCATGGTCACCCAGTGCTCCAGATCTCCCTCCCCGCTGCACACACACACACAATCATGGGAGCACCAGGTGTCTGCCAAAGATCACAGGCTGCGTGTGTGCAGACCTGTAGGTGCCCGTCTGTCAGGAAGCCTTTACTGAGGACCTTCTTGGCAGCAGGCAAGTGCTGCGCTGAGCCTGTGGACAGAGGGTTGGAGAGGACCCTGGCCTCAGGGAGCAGTCCACCCGGCAGAGCCCTGTAGGGCAGTGGGCTGGAGGCTGTTAGGGGTGAAGGGGAGCTACGGCCTCCGGGAACCTGGCATCCTGGAGAGGACAGGAGGAGGATGGATGACAGTGACGTCCAGGACCCGGCCCGGGAGACGCTGAGTCACTCGGCAGCAGTGCACGTAAAAGCGGTGGGGCTGGGAGAGTTACTTGGCAGGGGTGGCGCTCGGGGGCACCCTGTGGCTGCTCTGGGCCCGCAGCATGAGGATCAGTCACCCCAGGGGCTTCTTGCGGGCAGGGTCCTGAGTCACAGACAGGGCCGTGGAGCCTTGCCCTCGTTCCCAGCTATACCTGTGGCGATGCAGGTGGGCGGGGCTCAGACAAGGCTGGGATCCCAGGGAAAGGTGGGCAGTCCCACAGTTGGGGGTAAATCCTCCCCGGGCACTCACGCGGTCCCAGCTGGCACCAGGAGGCTGTCATCGGGGGTCAGGCTCAGGCACTGTCCTTCCATTGTCACCACTGAGGAGCCCTCCTAGGAGAGAGGAGTAGGAGAAGCAAATGGAGGCTGTCAGGCTGCGGCGCCTGTCCGAGCGTCCCTGAGTCAGCCTTGGCAAGGAAGCCCGGGAGCCGGTCCGGGCTGTGGGCACCCCAGGAGCAGCCTGGTCCTCACGGGCAGGCAGGAGGCTGTGCCCCCACCCCCGCCCTGCCCCCGGGCCCACTTGCCAACTGCCACAGCCACACGTCCACGTCCTGTCTCGGGCCTTCGCTGCTGCCTTGTCCATGGACCATCACCTGAGGGCAAGTGACACAGAGCTTTCGGGCGCATCCTGCCCCACGTGGGAGATGGCCTTGGGCCTTGCCCCGAGACACCAGGCCTGCGTGGGGCAGGGATGGGGCCCGCAGCACAGCCTCATTTCCAGGTGCGGAGCAGAGAGCTGGCCTTGCAGAGGAAGGCTGCCCAGGCCACAGGGCCCCCTGGCCACCTGCTGTTGGGGACCACACGTGCCTGACCTCCACACCCACCTACATATCTGGCCCCTCGGATGCACGACACAACTACTGCTGACGCATGTGGAGGCACGCCTACCAGAGGCACACTAGGCACGTGTGTGTACATGGCACAGCGCAGACGCACACAGCACACACACATGAACTCCCCAGAGGATGCCTACCTCCCTTCCTCGTGAGAGGTTAGGAGTCTGGCCTAAGGAGGAGGAGGGGGATGGGAGGGGATGAATGAGAGCGAGAGGGAGGCTGAGCAGCTCTGACCTGCATCAGCCGGGAAGCCCACAGCTGCTGTGCAGGCCACGCTCCCACCGGCCCAGAGTGGGACTCAGTAGATATTGGCTGGAGTGAACTGAAGCAGGGAGAAGGAGGGGTGTGAAATAATGGGGTGGGAGGGGCGTGATGGGGCGTGCCGGCTCTCACAGCCCTGTGTAAGCTCAGGGCTCGGCTGGCTGGGCCTTTTAGGGCAGGTCTGCATCCAGTGATCACCCCTCCACGGGGGTATCTAAGTCAAACTTCAAGGGATATACCAGTGGCAAACGGTAAAGCACAAGTGAACGTGAGCCTCCTGGCAGGTCTCCTCGTCGCCACACTTGCCCTCCTGATCCAGTCCTCACTCAGGCTACAGTGATCTTTCTGAAACACCACTGTAGCCTGGTCAGCCCCCTCCTCCCCACTTCAGCACTTGGGTGAAGCTCTCTTGTTTCCAGGATTCGTCCTTGCACCTTCATCTACCAATGGTATCTCCTGCCCCCACTCCCCCGTCCTGGTTCCCCAACCTCAGCTGTTTGCAATGTCAGCCTGTCTCAAGCCTCCATGCCTTTGCTCAGGCTTCTCCTTCACCTGGAATGGGCTCTCCATCTCCCTTTCTTCCTTTTGCAAACTCCTACAATAGCTTTAAAACTCAGCTTATATATCACCTCCTCCAGGAAGTCGTCCCTGACTTCCCTCACAGCCTGGTTCTTCCTTTATCCTCCTATGGCTTCCTGTACCTTCTCTACCAAAGAATGTATCACATGATCGTGGCAACTGTTGATTAACTTCTCCATTTACTAGACCATACACTCTCTGAGACAGTGACTCTATCTTATTTTCCTACTAAAGCCTGAAACATAATAGGCACTCAATAAATGTTGAATGGAAGGAGGCGAGCCTTGTTTGGGTCTCTCTCTGTGCAACTCTCCACCCAACCCTCACCCTCAAATATCTCTTTCCCTTCTGGCTGCCAAGGCTATGATTGGCCAAAGGCCCAGGAAATCCTGGCAGGGAGATGACCCCAGACCCCCAGGAATCTCTCAGTGGATGCAGCAACCCCCTACTCTGAAGGCGAAGAAAGATTGCTGGGGACCACATAGCCTCCGTGGGCTTCCACTCACAGCAAAGCCATCATTCTCAGAGTCAGGGAGGAAACAAGAAGACCTATGCTTGTGTCCACAACCTCCAAGACTGGCATGTGAGTGTGTGTGTGTGTGTGTCCATGTGTAATTAGTTCCCATCTCCCAGGGCTGCTGGGCAGATGCCCTGGGTGGCCCAGGGCTGTGTTACCTGGGTCTCATAGGTGTCCCCAAACAGGCTGAGGGGTATGCCAGCATGCAGCTCCTTGCGGTGGCCATCCAGCCAGGCCTCCAGCGACATGGGCTCCATGACGGACCGTGTGCTCAGGGGGAATGGCGGTTCCTTGAGCAGCTGGTCTGCACCCACAGCACAGCTGTGGTCAGCATCCTCTGGCCCCACCGGCCCCGCCCCAGAGGGCCCAGTTCCCAGGGGTCCCAGCTCCCAATCGCTGGAATGGGCTCTGGCTCCAGCTCAAGGACCAAGCAGCCATGGGGGGTACTGTTTGGTGCCATCTTCTTGTGCCTTGAGTACAGGGCAGAGTACTCAGAAGGAGACTCCCTGGTACCCAGAGCCGAGACCCACCCTTCTCCGGAAAAGGAGGGAGGGAGGGAGGGAGGGAGGGGTAAGGGGAGAAAGATGGTTCCTAGTCGCCCTACCAGGGTTGGGTTTTCCTGTTCTGTGCTGCTCAGAGCTAAGAAACCTGCAGGCAAAAAGGGGGAAGAGTAGTGGCTAGTGAGACACACGTGCGCGCGTGCACACACACACACACTTATACACTCCGGGGTGCAGGAGCCCACACACACTCATGGTGCCCTCACACAATTTGTTGTATATCCGCCATCCTTTTCCTCCGCTCCCCAGGGGGCTTTCCACCCTGGGGAGGGGCAGACTTTCTCCCTAAATCCTGGACTTGATGGCTCCAGGCCGGCAGGTACTGCCGAGGAGCACTGCTGGGCTGGGTCTGATCTCCCCAGCCAGAGCATGGGGCCTCAGGAGAGCGAGGGGCAGGGGCTGGGCTGGGGGGCTCACTCCTGGATGATGGGGGCCAACTGTGTGCCGAGATCCTCGCAGTAGAACCACTTCTCAAACAGGACGTCCGTGGTGTCGCCTATGTAGTACCTGCCAGAACAAAAAGCGGGCACCCAGCTCCCCACCTGGACGTCCTCAGGGCAGCCTCCCTCAGGCCCGGCTCTGCTTGTGATTGGCTGGGCCCAGGCTGGCCCTACAGAGCTGACGGCCTGCTTCATCCTGTTAGCACAACCTAGTGGCCAATGCACACTCACCCACACTCGGCTCTCCCAGGAGCCCCCGTGTGGCCCCAACGTGGGTGGGCTATTACCTACCCCGTTCCCATAGCTCTTCCTGGTTCCCCAAACTTGACCATCTACAAAGTACATAGAGCTCCGAGGTTCAGGGAGAAGCTGGGCAACTTGGCAGGGATTACACAGCCTGTAAGTGGCAGAAGCAGGGCAGACTGGAGACAGTCTTAGAAACACAGCATCAGTGACCAATGCTTTTCCAAAAGGGGAAGCTGAGGCTGAGCCTGATCCGGGCCCTAGTGTGCTGGCACTCCAGGTCAGAGCGCACGGAACCTTAGGGAACCAACGTGCTGAAGACGTCCCCCAGATGAGGGGGTCCTTCTTCTGGGGTCATGGATGGCTCTGAGAACTGGAGCAAAGCGCTGGGCCTCTCCTCTGGAGGAAGGTCCATACGCCTGTACACATAGCCTCTAGTAGACTCCCTGAAGCCCACCCAGGCCCCCAGCCCGGCCTGGCGTGCAGCTCCACTGGCCTGAGGAGCGCAGGGCAGAGCGGGGCTGGGCCTCAGGGCCCTGTGTATGCAGCACATCTACTGACTGAATGCCTAATCCCCAAGCTTAGCTCCCAGCGCCAGGCCAGCTCTGCTCTTCGGCTCTTCCTGAAAAAGAGAAGTGGTCCTGCATATGGGCGATGGTTTATAGACACACAGTGCATCCACCCTGCCTGACACCCTAAGTTCTATCCTGGGATGGAGCTGGCCACTGGAAAGCCTCATAACTGGACCTCGATGCCTTCCAGGAACTGCCTTCAGAGTGGCATTTTAATGTTGAGCCCCTGGATTTTATTAAAGGTCAAAAGCAGCCAGATGAAATCTGTTATTGAATTTGCTGTAAAAGTGTTACTGAAGGCGCCGTCCTCTCCATCACTGAAGACTCGCCATATGAAGCCCCATGTCAAAAATTTATTTTCGAATTTAAGGCCAGGCAGCTATTTCTACAACAGACTATTCTGCAGTAGATTAGTATGCAGTCATTAACATGGCGTCTTTTGCAAAGCATTTAATAGTATGAGAGATACTCATGAGTTTTTTTATGTAAAAAAAAAAGCAAAACTCAAACCCACGCTTGCAATAAGACTGCAATGTTGTAAGGTGTAGATATGCATAGAAAAAAGATGAGATGGACGTCTAAGTTTGTTAGCTTTGATTGGCGGGGTGACTTTTTCTGCTTGTTTTCTCTTTATTTTGTTTTATTGAGATATCATTCACATGCTATCAAATTTACCTTTTACCTGACAAGTCATTTTAATTTTGTTCATTTTGCTTTCTTGTACTTTTCCAGATTTCAAGATTGATCATGTATGACTTTGGTAATTAGAAAAAAAGGGAAGAATTTTGAAAATGTCCATTATAACACAAGATGTGGACATTTAAAAAATGTCCATTATAACAAAGTTTTCTGATTTCAGTAACTTGCTGGGAAATTTTAATTTTCTTAGTTAAAAAATATAAAAAATAGCTTAGCTTTTGGAAAAATCTGGGTCCTCCTGAACCACAGGCTGAGTCCTCCTTTCAGAGGATAATAATCGGGTGACTGAATGGAACAAGATGGGAACTCTGTTCTAGAAATCTGCTATAGAAACAGGGCACCCATCTCTGCACCCATATTCGTCCCCTCCTTGGTGTTTACTCACACTCCCATCTAGGCTGTCCCGGCCCTAACTTCATATTTCTCTATAATGCCAGCTCGGCCACTTTCTAGCAAACTCAGCTTCCCTGGGCCCAGTTTCTTCATCTGTAAAGTACATAACGGTACCCACTGGACAGGATCCTTGTGAGGGTTAAAGGAATAAAGACACATAAAACGGTGCCCGGCACGTAGTAAGTGTTATTCAAATGTCAGCGCTGGGTGTGGAATGAGCTGGGGTAGAGAAACAAGCAGAGGGGCGCACTGGCGGAGACTCAGCTCTGGAGTGGGAGGCTGGGAGAAGCAGCACTGTTCCGGGCTGCCCTGGGCCAGGTGGGTTTGACTTTGGCATCCATCCCCCTGCCCTTCCCCAGCAGACCTCAGTGCAGAAAGCACAGGTTCTGGGTCTTCCCTGGAGGTCCAGTGGTTAAGACTCCACGCTTCCACTGCAGGGGGCGTGGGTTCAATCCCTGGTCGGGGAACTAAGATCCCACATGTTCTGGGCCCTGCCAGAAGGTGTCAGGCTGATGGGCTCCCAGGTGGTCACAGAGAACACCCCGCCTCCCCGGCATCATCAGACCCACCCTACCACCTACCCCAATCCCTCCCCATCAGCCAGCAAATGCAGGATCTCCATTGCCACCAACCCTCTCAGTGGTGGCTGAGTGGCTTCCTTGGGTCTATCTAGGATCCTGCTGCTTCGCCCCCATCTCTGCGCCAGAGCCCCAGACCAGGCCCATTTACCTGAGCGCATCTAGCTCCGTTTTCAGCCGCCTCCGCTCAATCACCAGCCCCACTGTGTTGGCAAACCTCTGTGGAGAATGGGGGACCCCAGCGGGCAGGAGGAAGATCTGCAGGGGTGGGGACAAGGTGCCAGCCCCCCATTGGAGGCCTCAGTGCTGCAGCGTCCCAGGCCTCCCCAGCTGACCACAGTCCGGCCCAGCCCCCTCTCTGCCAAGCCTCCACCCGGGAACTAGAGGGGATGTCAGGCTGTGCTGAGATGGACAGCCTTGAGGAGGAAGTGCCTGAGGACAGGGCCGAGGCAGGTTGGGCAGGTAGGAGGGCAGGAAAAGGCTGGGAGCACAAGACCGCCATAAAAGCCAGGAGAGTGGACATGCTGGGGTCCTGTTCAGGGGCCCAGCCTCACCTCTCCCTGCCGGATGACCACATCCCGGTGCTTCCCTTGCTCCAGGACTTGGAGAAGCATGTCGCCTTCCAGCTGGTAAAACACCTGTGGCAAAGGACAGCAGACAGGCTTGGACCCTCCCCAGTCCCTCTTCCAGGTCTTTGGCCTGAGTTCTGACCAGGAAACCTGAGGAACTTCCTGGAGGCCTCAGAGTTCACGAGCACCTTGGTCACTCTCGCATTAGGCCCCAGCCTCCCCTGACACAGGCCACAGATAAAAGGGCTGGGGACACATGAGGATCATACCTTGACATTAAAGTGCTGACCAAAGTACCCAGGACGTAACAGTTGGTGTCTGGCTTGAGGGCAGGAGGCTGGCTGAGATGCTTAGTGGACAATTCAGGGACCCATCAGCCAGGTAAGGAGAACTACCCATTTACTGTATCCTAGGGGCTGGGCAAGCACTTTCCTATACAGACAGGCCTTGTTTTATTGTGCTGCGCTTTATTGCGCTTCCCAGATACTGTGTTTTTTTTTTTTTTTTTTTAATTGAAGGTTTGTGGCAACGCTGCATTGAGCAAATCTATTGGTGCCATTTTCCCAACAGTATTATTTCTAAATTAAGGTATGTATACTGTTTTTGTAGACATAATGCTATTGCACACTTAATAGACTACAGTATAGTGTAAACATAACTTATACATGCAGTGGGAAACCAAAAAATCCATGTGACTCACTTTATTGCAATATTTGCTCTCTTTCAGTAGTCTGGAACCGAACCTGCAATATCTCTTAGGTATGCCTGTACATTATCAGAAATCTTTGTGACAACCTCCAAAAACATTATTAGCCCCATTCTGCAGAAAAGACAAAAGGGAAACTGAGGCTCAGAGAGTGAAGCAACTTGCCTAAGGTCACACAGTTAGTCCTGGAGCAGCAGTTTGGACCTGAGTCTGAGTGTAGCTCTGGAGCCACTACTAGCTCCTCTGGCCACAGTGATGCCCTGGAATGGGGCTACGCTGGTACAAATCCCTCTGGAGGTCGACTGGACACATAAGTGGCCATGTAAATGGTGGACTTGATGCTGGAAGCTGGGATGAATTGGGGGCTCTGGGGATGCAAGCACTCGCCTCCTGCTGTCTCCCTGGGGTGGGGAGCGGGTGCCGCAGGGCTCCTACTGCATTTTCTTATTCCATCCTAAGTCCCTAATTAGTGTGCTTACTGAGATTGCCCATGGCACTGGGAGGAGGAGGAGAAGGAAGACACATTTTCTCTTTACCAGCCACACATTGCACGGGTGTTAAGAGCCCCAGCCAAATAGTTGAAGGGGTGTTATGAATAATAATTATTACGATCGTGTAAGGAGTTAGAGGAGATAGAGGTTCTTGTCCCAGAGTCTACTAAGAGAAATCAAGTGAGCTCAGGGAAACTAGAGAAATGTGGCTTTACAGTCTGACATGAGGACAAGCTGACACAACCCCTCTGAAGGGCAATGTGGCAAAGGGCAGGAAGAGCCTTCAGAGCTCACACCCCTGTAAGGGTTTCTTGGGATGCAGGACCTTCCACGCTGAAACCGTCAAAGTCCAGGGAAAACCAGGACAGTTGGCCACCTTACAGCTTGTCCTAGTCATTCCATCTCTAGGAAAGTGGCTGCAGTGAATCAGAAATGCACCTGGCTCGGAACTTCCCTGGTGGTCCAGTGGCTAAGACTTCGCCTTCCAACGCAGGGAGTGTGGGGGTTCGATCCCTGGTCGGGGAGCTAAGATCCCACGTGCTTGCGGCCAAATAAATCAAAACATAAAAACAGAAGCAATATTGTAACTAATTCAATAAAGACTTTAAAAAAAATGGTCCACATAAAAAAAAAAATCTTAAGAAATGCACCTGCCTCATGGCCAACGTACATGGCTGTTTTATCACAGCACATGGTAGTTAAAGGCATAGCATCCAGTGTCACCTGGCCCTCAGCTCGGCCAGGTCACCGTGTACTTTTGGCCAATTCAGTTAGCCTTTCTGTGCCTCATTTCCTCATTTATAAAATGACAGTGTCTACTCAGAATGTTGCTGTGAAGTGTGCCCAGGATGCTGTACACAAAGGTACCCAGCACATAGTTATTAATATTAGCTATTACTAGCTATTAATATTAGTGATGGAAGGAATAGCAAAAATAATGCTAATAATAGCAATAGGGGAAATGGCACTATTTTATGATAGAGACAAAATATAGAACATTATGCAGCCATTAAAAACGATGTCTCTTGGGCTTCCCTGGTGGTGCAGTGGTTGAGAGTCCACCTGCCGATGCAGGGGACACGGGTTCGCGCCCCGGTCTGGGAAGATCTCACATGCCGCGGAGCGGCTGGGCCCATGAGCCATGGCCGCTGAGCCTGCGCGTCCAGGGCCTGTGCTCCGCAGCGGGAGAGGCCACAACAGTGAGAGGCCCGCGTACCGCAAAAAATAACCAAAACAAAACAAAAACAAAAACAAAAAAAACAATGTCTCTGAATAACTGTTAATAAAATTATCATATTAAAGCAAGATTCAGAGCTACACCCAGCAGGTTTCTAATTATGTAGCCATACATGTATAATCCAGGCAGTGTTCATGGCATCCCTGAGTGGTGGGATTATGAATGAGGTAGACATTTACGTTTGTCTTTCCTATATTCTGCACGTTTTCTACAATAAACAATATTTACTTTTATTATTAAAAATAATTCATGCAAGTTATTTAAAACAAATAAGAAAAACTTATCAGGCTCTTCTAGGGCACAATTCTGCAAACTCCCCCCAAACCCTCCTCAGCTGGGAGGAAGCCCCTATATGTTTGTATATGTGGGAGGTATCCTTCCATGGTTATGGGGAGAGGAGGAAAGGCCTAGAGAATTCTAGGGAGGGGGCCATACCCCTTAGGCCCCACAAATATCAGGGAAAGCTGGAGTGGGCGGCAGGGCTGGAGTGATGGTCTGGGCCAAAGTCAAGCCCTTTCTGGGCAGGCTACAAGGTGTTAGTGGCCATTAAACAACTTAGAAAACTTAGAAAGTGGAATTTTAGAGGCCTGTCCTGTGATGAGGGACAGGCCTAGCCTGGACCAGAGGTGCAGGTCCTGAACATCAGAAAATCCCAAACAGCCATGGGCAATCCAAAGGGAATGATGCTCTGTTTGGAAGTAAATGATGTTTGGGGCCTGTGGCTAACTAGAAGATTAACTGTACCGGCTCAGGTGGCTGTTGAATCGAATCTGGCCCCTGCAGCCTGGAAAGGCCTTACAGGCAGGCGAGGGCAGAGAGGGGCTGAGAGTGCAGAGAACCCATGTGTATTAAGCACCTAAACTCTGTGCCAGGCTCTGTGCACATACCCTACCCACACTGCATCCTTCCACCAGCCAGGGGCTGGTGTCCCCTGTGAGCTGCGAGGAAACAGTCTCAGAGAGGTGATGTGATGGGCCCTGCCAAATCGCATGGTTGGTAAGAGGCAGACTCCAGGTCCAGCTGACTCCCAGCCCAGGCTCCCTCGCACCTGTGTGCCCCAAGGGAAGGAGTCAGGTAACTGGAGTGTGTGTGGTGGGTAGAGCCCAGGCACCTGAAAGCCTGTTGCAGAGGCCTGAGTTCAGCCAGGAGGAGAATTCGGCTCAGTGACTCCCTTCCCTTCCCTCACCAGGGAGGAGCCTGGCCCCTGGACTCTCCTCGGATTCGAGGACAGGCAGGGACAGAGAGGATGCTGACCCTCAGCCCTGTGGCTGCCAGGGCCTGTGGCTGGCACTCTCCCCCGCCGCAGGTAGGACCAAGCCATCATAGATCGATGGGAATTCCCAAATTCCTCCCAGCCACCTGAGGGTCCCTCCAGAGTGGGGGACACCTGCTCAAGCCAGCCCTCCTCACCCGCCAGCGACCCAGCTGAGTCAGGGTTTGGTTTGGGCCCCTAAGTGGATACCCATCCACTTGGGGAGACCTTGAGGTGGGGCTGGGGCAGAGGTGGAAGGGGGCAAGAAGGGGAGGAAGGAGGGGGGGAGACGGGAGAGGTGGGCACTGAGACCTGGGCTCACAGGGTGGAAGCCTCTGGAAGACAAGATGGGGGGCCCGAGGCTGACTGAGGCAGGCAGGAAAGACCCTGTGACCGGCCTCATCTCCCCCACCGGGGCCACTCCCAATCCAATCCCATCTTCTCTCTGTAGTTTTGATTTTCCTGCTGATTTTTTCCAGAGGAAAATGGCCTCCAGTGAGGTGTGTTGGGAGAAGTGGGTGGCGGGAGAGGGGCGGGGCCTAGGACGGGGAAGAGGCGAGGGGTTGGCTGGCCCGGGGTCCTTCCCTCTCTGCCCTCACCCACACCTTAGGTGCTCGGCAAATGCTTGCTAAGCGAGTGATTCTCCTGTGTTCCCTCCAGTCCCTGGCTGCAGCTGAGACACCAGTTGTGGGGGGGTGGAGGCTGGTGACCAAGCTGAACCCCGGACCTTGAACCCCGGCATCAGGCCCCCTATACTGAACCTTTGCCACCAGAGATTCTGATAGCTGGGAACCCATCTGTGTCTCTCAAGGGGGCCCATCTTTTTTCTTTGAGTTTACTTTTGTTTGTTTACTTTGGGGTAGATAGTACAGAAATACAGTTCAAAATTCAAGGTACAAAAGGGTATTCAGTACAAATTCCCCCTCCCACCTGCCCACCCCTCCATCAAATCTTTCCTCGCAACCGATGTGTCTCGTGCCCTCTAGATAAGGAGGGGGCCTCCCAGCCCCAGCCCTTCCTGGAGAACTTGGCTCCTGGGACCAGAGTGGAGCGCCCAGGTCCCTCTCAGCATTTGGGTCTCACTTTGGAGGCCAATCTTGCATTATTCAGGTTTGGGGGCGAGGGGGCCAGGGCATCCCCCCCAGAGCATGGACGGCCCCTGTGTCTGGGGCTGATGCCCAACAGCTGGAGCCTCTCACACCCGCAGAGGCTGGTCTCTTTCCCGGGAGCTCTCAAGGGTGTCACTGGATGCCCACAACTTCCAGGCAGCAGTTTTACCCTGTGGCCTCAGTTGTGCCCCCTTCACCCATCAGTCATCTGACCAGCCGCCTCTCTCATCCACAGGCTCTGACCCTGGCAGGGGAAGTGGCCCCTCCCCCCAGGGCTGGGTCGGTTCTGGGGCGGGGGAGGGTCACAGTCCGCAGCCTACCTCCTCACCCTCCTCGATGTGGTAGTCCTTCCTGGTGTTGGGACCCCCGACGAACATGATTTTGAGCTGCTTCTGGTGCCTGCAGTGGATGAGAGGGGAGAGGTCCTGAACCAGCTCGTGGTTGTACAACCAGAAACTAACACAACATTGTAAAGCGATTATGCTCCAATAAAGATATGAAAAAAAAATCCCACCTCATGGGGCTACTGGAGAATTAAATGAGATGATGTGAAAACACTTGGCAGTCTCGGGCTTGTCAAGGTGTTAGTGATTGGAGCTGTGTGGTTTGAGGAGCCGCCCTGCTGGAGATGTTCAGCGGACCCAGCAAACTCAGGACTGGGAGCCCGGAGCTGGGGAGCACACGAGGCAGGGCCACCCAGGCGAATGAGGGGGAAGGAGGTGAAGGGTCCACAGGGGAGGGCCTCAGAGGTGTGCCGGAGGAAGACCGTGCTGGGACACGGTCAGCCCTGTTGGGCGCTGGGGCAGAGGTGGCCAGGGAGGGCCTGGGGGGTCTGTGTGCGCCCAGCTGCAAAGGGGGGCCTGGGAAGAGCACCAAATGGAGATCCTCCCACAGGAGCTGACCCTCTGACTTCACCCTCTGCCTGCAGCTTCCTGAACGGAGTGTGCGTGTACGATGGGGCTGTCCCCAGGCCTCCGTTCTACAATTGACTCTGGGTTATCCTCCCCACCCCCCAATTGCTGAGAGTCAGTGGGGGATGGAGCGCTGTTTCTCAGCCCTGGGGGACAGGGCTGCCGTCTGGCATCAGCAGCTCTTTAGTCTCTGTCACCCAGCCATCCTCAGAGGTCAAGGCAGCACGCAGTCACCAGAAAGAGGAACAGACGAAGGTGGCGAAGCCCGGAACAGCCCGTCCTCACCCTTCCCGGAACACCACGAGAATGGCATCCCCCTTTCTGCAAGCTTCTGGGTTGACGAACTCCGAACTGGAGGTTGAGGGGTGCAGATGGAGAAGAAGGGGGTGAGGACAGAGGGCAGGAGGGTGGGGCCGTGCGTGGGACTCACAGGAGCTGGTTGCAGACCGGGGGCAGGAAGGAGGCGCGGTTCTCCTGCACCCAAGCCTTCACTCTCACGGGTCTCTCCATGGCCCCCCAGGAGCCGCGCTCCAGAGCCGTGTCTTCCGCGCCGTCGGAGGGGCGCGCCTCTGCCCGACCGCCTATTGGCCGCCTGGTTTATCAGCATCCCGAGGGTCAAAGGGCGGGGCAACCACCTGTGACGCGCTGTGGCCCCTCTCGGACTTTGGTCTGGAGCCCCCGCGCGCTCCGCGCCGCCTGGCCCAGCCTCGCAGCACAGCCGGGGCGCCCCGCCCACCCGCGCCGGAGTGGGGCGCCCGATCCAGGCGTAAGTCACAGGATCGAGAACCTCCCTGGTCCCTTGTCCCCAGATTTTCCGCCTGGGCCCCAGAGAAACCCCAAAGAAATCCTGTAAGGGGGGAGAAGGCGGGTTTGTAAACCAGAGCGCCTGAATACAGGGGTGCTGGCACTGGATTGGGGCCTCAGTTTCCTCATCCGAAAACTGGGAATGTCTACACAGCCATCTCGGGGTTGCATAGCGGCCACCATAGGCCCCGATAGATGTTAGTCGCCTATCCTTTCACGAGGACAGAGGTCGGGCCAGGTCCGCAGATTTCTTGGGGGCTGCTTGCTCGGCTCTACCTGTGGCTGGGTCGGGAGAGGATGGGAGGAGCAGCGGGGGGCGCAATGCTGGGAGCCCCGGACGCAAGACAGGTACTCGCTGCGCCGGGCTGGGGGCGCCGTCCACTCACCTACGTTCGCAGGTGGCGGGCAGAGCACAGACAAGGTGCCTGGCACTGTTCTCAGCTCCTTTCGTGTCTTGGGGGCATATTCAAGTCACACCACAATTTATGAAGAGTTTTACAGATGAAGAACCGGGCACTCGGACCTCAGGAATCTGGGATCCGGGGTGCGGAGGCGGACAAACCCTAATGGGCTAACGATTCCAGCGTGGGATGAGAGGCGCTAACCCGGGACCCTCGGGGCGCGGGGAGACCCGACGCTTGCCTGTGTGGGTGCGGAGGAAGGGGAAGGACGATAGGAACCTGCTTTCTTCTCTTTCTTCCCGACTCAGAATTCTTAGGAAGATTGCGCCTGTGTGTTGGAGGAGGGAGGTGAGGGTGGGGGAGAAGGAACATAGCTCAGACACCAGCATCCAGACTGTAGAGCTTAAGAAACTCGAAACTCCTCCAACTCGTGTCCCCCATTCCATCTTGGCCACTCCCTGCTGCCTGGGGTGGGCGCGTTTTCTCAGCACTCTCAGACACAGGGGCTCCTTGTGCAAATCAAAACCCAGTCAGACGAATTACTTTTATTAAGTAAAAAGGGTATTTGAAGATAATACCTGCAGTTTGAATTAAAGATATTTTTTCATAGAAAAAAATCTGGAAGTGCCAAAATTTTGGCAAGTCATCTTTGAGTTATGATTTCTTCATATTTCTGCTTATCTGTATTTTCTAAATTTTCTGTAATAAATATATTTTTTTTGAAAAAAATAAATTTTTTAGCTTGGAAAACAAAAACAAAAACAAAAAAAAACAGCAAACAAGACTCCTGCCCTCCCCTGCTGGGATCCTCCTGTTTCCTCTCCACGTACCCCTACCCTTTCCCCGCCCCCCTTCTCCCTCCTTTTTCTTTTTGGTTATTTAATTAGATTTTTTTTTTCTGGGCATTTCTTTCTAGAATCTTGTTTGGCACCAAAATAACTCAAACCATATTCTTTGTCTTTCTCATCTACAAGTAATCAGAGGAGATGATTGGATATTTGTTAAATGGATGGATGGGTGGGTGGGTGAATAAAGGCATGAATGAATTCCCACTACAAGGAAAAAAGAACCTCCATGATTTTGGCCCAACAGATGTTCTGATATGTAGTTCAAAGAAAAGAATGACAGTTATCCTGCATTTTATTTTTTATTTTTTTAAACTTTTTATTTTATATTAGAGTATAGTTGATTAACAATGTTGTGTTAGTTTCAGGTGTACAGCAAAGCGATTTAGCTACACATATACATGTATCTCTTCTTTTTAAAATTCTTTTCACGTTTAGGTTGTTGCATAATTTTTTTTTTTTTTTTTTTTTTGCTGTACGCGGGCCTCTCACTGCTGTGGCCTCTCCCGTTGCGGAGCACAGGCTCCGAACACACAGGCTCCGCGGCCATGGCTCGCGGGCCCAGCCGCTCCGCGGCATGTGGGATCCTCCGGGACCGGGGCACGAACCCATGTCCCCTGCATCGGCAGGCGGACTCCCAACCACTGCGCCACCAGGGAAGCCCTGTTGCATAATATTGAGCAGAGTTCCCTGTGCTATACAGTAGGTCCTTGTTGGTTATCCATTTTATTTTTATTTTTTAAATTAATTTTTATTGGAGTATAGTTGCTTTACAATGTTGTGTTAGTTTCTGCTGTATAGCAAAGTGAATCAGTTATACGTATACATATATCCACTCTTTTTTAGATTTCCTTCCCATTTAGGTCACCACAGATCATTGAGTAGGGTTCCCTGTGCTAAACAATAGGTTCTCATTAGTTATCTGTTTTATACATAGTAGTGTGTATATGTCAATCCCAATCTCCCAATTTGTCCCACCCCTCCACCTTCCCCCCTTGATAACCATAAGTTTGTTCTCTACATCTGTGACTCTATTTTTCCTTTGCCAATAAGTTCATCTGTACCACTTTTCTAGATTCCACATACAAGCAATATTATATGATCTTTGTTTTTCTCTTTCTGACTTGCTTCACTCTGTATGACAATCTCTAGGTCCATCCACGTCTCTGCAAATGGCACTACTTCATTCCTTTTTATGGCTAATATTCCATTGTATATATGTACCACATTTTGTTTATCCATTCCTCTGTCGATGGACATTTAGGTTGCTTCCATATCCTGGTATTGTAATCAGTGCTGCAATGAACATCAGGTGCATGCATCTTTTCGAATTATGGTTTTCTCTGGATATTTGCCTAGGTGTGGGATTGCTGGGGCATATGGTAACTCTATTTTTAGTTTTTTAAGGAACCTCCCTACTGTTCTCCACAGTGGCTGTACCAATTTACATTCCCACCAACAGTGTAGGAAGGTTCCCTTTTCTCCACACCCCCTCCAGTGTTTATTGTTTATAGATTTTTTGATGATGGCCATTCTGACCAGTGCGAGGTGGTACCTCATTGCAGTTTTGATTTGCATTTCTCTAATAATTAGAGATGTTGAGCATCTTTTCATGTGTTTGTTGGCCATCTGTATGTCTTCTTAGGAGAAATGTCTATTTAGATCTTCCCCCCACTTTTTGATTGGGTTATTTGGTTATCCATTTTAAATATAGCAGTGTGTACATGTCAATCCCAAACTCCCTAACTATCCCTGCCCCCCACACTTCCACCCTGCTAACCACCTCCAAAATTTACAAACAACTCATGCAGCTTAATATCATCAAAACAAACAACCCAATCAAAAAATGGGCAGAAGACCTAAATAGACATTTCTCCAAAGAAGACATACAGATGGCCAAGAGACATATGAAAAGATGTTGGGCACCATTTGACTACAATGTTCAGAAAGTCAGCAATTCGAATTCTATCTGGGTGTTCTGGCATTGTTTAGTCACAGCCATCTGGACTCCTTCCAGTTATTGACCCATGGGTTCCTTCTAGTTTCTGGCTCTTATCAGCTCACAGCAGCCAGCTCTCCTCTCTGTACACAGGAGCTCATTTGCAACGTGGAGCAAGAAGCAGTCTCTGCCCTAGGACCAAAGCTCATCAGAGCCTGTCCTGGTTGCTGGTGCCTGGCTCTGCTCTCCCCTAGATGGTGGTTGCCTGCCCAGGTCACTAAAGCCAGTAGATACTTCCAGGCTTTGCTGAGTCTGGCTGCTAAGTCTGATCTCTTCAATCTGTCAACGGACAGAACTAGCTTCTCCAGCCGATCCCTATCCCAGCTCACCTTGGTCTGTCTCTGTCTGTCTCTCTGTCCCACTTTCCCTCCCTTTCATATAATTAAGCAAATGTTTAAGAACAAACATGAATAAAAGGGCTAGATCATGAACTGTACTGGTTATTTGAAAATCTGGGTTCTGGCCCTGCTATCTCTTTATCTTGTACTATTTACAAGTCTGTTTTAAATTTTCTAGACATATGGTTTGTTTGAGGGGTTTTTTTGTTTTGATTTTTGTTCAGCTATCATTTTGTTTTGTTTATTATTTCTAATTTTATTGCATTGTGGTGAGTGAAGATGGTCTGTGTATTATTTTTGGGTGGGGGTGTGTTAAGATTTCCTTTGCAGCTTAGTCTATGGTCAATTTTTGTGAATGTGTATTCTCTGCTTAGAATGTAGTTCTAAAGGTTTCTGTTAGCCTAACCTGCTGTGTTACATAAATTATCTCCATTCTAGTTTATCAAGGTGCTCATGGGTGCAAATAAGAGAGGCCCCAGTTGAACAATGGCTTAACCAAGAGAAAGTTAAAGACTTATATAACTGGATACCCAGAGGAAGAACGAGCTTGTGAACTAGTGGTGTCATAATAGACCCTGGTTCTTTCTGTTCCTCAGATCTGCTAACTGCAGCATCAGCTTCATCCCAAGGCTGATTCCCTGAGGGGTCAAGAGATGGAAACTATCCATAGCTTTTCTTTTAGATGAGGGGTTCTCAACCTTGGCACCACTGACATTTTGGGTGGATAAGGGGGCTGTCCTTTGCATTGTAGGATGTTTAGCATATTCATGGCTTCTCCCCACTAGATGCCAGTATCTCTCCCCCAGTTGGGACAACCAAAAATGTCTCCAGACATTGCCAAATGTCCCTGGGGGGCAAAATTGCCCCCAAGTGAGAACCAGGTGTGTTTACTGGCAATACAAGTCTCACATGCCCCAACCTGAACCAATTACTGGAGTGAAGGGAGTGATATTCTGATTGATTTATTCAAATTAAGATTTGTACTTGAAGCTGGAGGCAGAGTTGGCTTCCCCCAAAGTCTGTGGCCATGGGGGTGGGGTGGGATATTCACATAAAACTCTGGCTCATGACTGGGAGTTGGGAAATGATGCTTGGAAGGTAGTGAACCATGTCTACTACACCTGACTTTTGACTAAGTTTTCTTTGACACATTCCCCCCTCTACCTTCTAGTCCTATGTGTCTAGTGGTTATTTTATATACGTACATATATATATATATATATATATATGTATATGTTTTTTTTTTTTTTTTTGCGGTACGCGGGCCTCTCACTGTTGTTGCCTTTCCCGTTGCGGAGCACAGGCTCCGGACGCGCAGGCTCAGCGGCCACGGCTCACGGGCCCAGCCGCTCCACGGCATGTGGGATCTTCCCGGCCGGGACACGAACCCGTGTCCCCTGCATCGGCAGACGGACTCTCAACCACTGCGCCACCAGGGAAGCCCTGTTATGTATATTTTATCACAATTTAAAAATGCTTTTAAAAAGCTATACAAAAACCTATCTTATGACCCAGCAGTCCCACTCCTGTATTTACTGAAAAGAAATTAAAACAAAAAGACTTGTACAAGAGTGCTCCTAGCAGCTTTGTTTATAATAGCTCCAAACAGGAAATAACCCAAGATGTCCATTAATAGGAGAACGGCTAAGCAACTGCGGTGTATACATGTAAAGAAATATTATTGAAGCCACTCAGTCAGTTGTTGGCTAAACAGAGATATGAACAAAGGTTGTTTTACTCCAGTTCCTTATCTTTCTTCAACTGCACAGGGTGAGTTTTCCTACTCACTCCAAAATTTTGACCCAAGGAAAGCCCTGAATGTCACTGAAACTCCAGAGTTCCATAGGTGCCTCTGCTAAGGCTCTTCCTTCCTCCTCTCAAAGGGAAGACCCCATCATTATCTGTGCTTAGTCTCTAAGACCTGTCATCCTGTACCTGGTCCAGTAGGTTTGGATTCAACTGTCGCCAGAACTGACAGAGGAACTACCCCATCTTCTTAGCAGGAGGGCTTTGGGCGTTTATTTGGGTGCCCCAGCGTACCTGGATCCCAGTTTTCATCTCTCTAGGGGTCGTAGTTCTATCTGGTCTTTCCCATATTTCAAGTTAGAACACTTTGGCCACCATCATGTGGGGTCTCTGCGAGCCCTGATTAGTGCCTCTCTTGAGGGTAACCCCTCATGGGTCTCTTTCTCCAAGGCAAACTGAGCACTGTACTCTAGAGTGTTGAGGGCATGGACTCCTGAGTCTTACAATCTGTATTTGAAAACTGGCCCTACCACTTACTTAGGTAATCTCCCTGTGCCTCAGTTTCCTCATCTGTAAAAGAAAATACTACTACTACTTACTTCATAGGGTTGGCATGAGGATTAAATTAGTGAATAAGGTGTAAAGTTCTTAAAACAGTGCCTGGCACGTGGTAAGCGCTGTGTGAGTGCGTTATTTTTTACCCACCTACCCCTACGTTCTCCATATTCCTTGAAAGATTTTGTTTTCATATGACAAGTGAAAGAAATAATTAGGATCCAGCCAGGATCCAGTCAGGAGGCAGAAACCACACCAGTACTTTGAACAGGGAAAATTCAACATGAAGAACTGTGTTCACAACCAGTTAACGGGGACTACCTACTAAGAGGGGTCAACGGGACTCTAAGGGACACAGGAATAACGGATAAAGGGAGCAGCCACTACCTCCAGAGATGACACAGAAAACCCACGCAAGGATAAACTTGGAAAGGGCCCTCGCTCCCTGCCACAGCTGAGGCTCAGAACTCAGGGGTGGGGGCGTGATGGGAGAAGTTTGCTGAGGAGCTGCAGGCCGGGGCTGGCGAGCAGGAACCCGTGATGGCTGAGTCTGACCGGAAGCCTCCCGCCGGCAGCTGTGCAGTAGAAGCCGGAAGAAAAGCCCTGGCAAGAGGGAGGGAAGGCCCTTCAGTGTTCTGAGGACGCCTTTCCCTGACGCGGCGCGAGCGTGGTGCTGGCTGGCACGATCGCAGGGCAGGGCAGAGACGGTGTACTTGGAGCTGAAGAAGCACCAAGTTCACAAGAGGCGCACACCCCGTCAACGTCCTCATAACTAAACGACGTTTAACCGGGAGTGGTTCCTGTTTATGTTTCATGTACTGATAGCGGTACGAAGGCGGCTGTGGTTAGGGCAGTCCCGTGCTCCTGGCGGGCCGCTGTAGTCACTAGTCATGCCCGTTGAGCCCATATTACTACAGCCACCCACCCCTACGCCCCTCCCTCTCAGAAATGTCCCTGTTGGGAGGATGAAGTGTGTGGTCACGTAGACGATAGTATTCCCACGGATAGTAGCCAGAGACACAACAAATACACACAAACAAACCTGCTTGAAGACAGCCCAGGTGTGCAGAGGCCAAGATTCAGGCAGAAGACAAGGGCACTGAGGTGAGCGCGGCAGCCTGATTCCGCCTTGAAGCGCTGGCCGGTTTGTAGGTGGCAGAAACTAAGGGGCTGAAAAGCCGAACCCAAAGCAATAGTTCTCAAGGGTAGTATACGATTTAAAAAATGTACATCTGAGTCTGTCTAAAAGAGCTCTTTTAATAAGCATAAAGTAAGTCTGACATGCAAGCACAGTGTCCTTGTTAAAATGGCAGCATCTTTCTTAACGCTACATAAAGTAATGGCACATTTTACAGGTTACGGCAACTTAGGTTTGATGAAATACAGTCTATTTGTTCCTACGGTACACTTGTTCCCACGTACAGTGTCTCTGTAGGAGAGATTCCTAGAAGTGGAACTGCTGGGTCAAAGGTCATATATTGGATAGATTCTACTAAACGGACTTAAAAACAAACAAACAAACAAAAACCCTGAACAGTGCCCATTTCCTCACACTCTCCTCAACACTGAATGTTACCAATCTTTAAGGCTTTGTCTCCTCTGACAGGCTCTCACCATATCTTCATTTCAGCTTCAGTCCAGAGTGAAGGGAATCTGTGATTCCCAAAGTATCATCATGTTCCCCTCCTATGTGTAATTGGTTCAAATCTGCATCATAGATTCCTAGAGCTTGGGCCTTAAGACCTACGCATCTTTCTCCTCCTAAGGGAAAATAAAGGGTCATTTCTCCACGTGGTGCTGGTGAGGGTCATGGACTATTAGGATAGGAAGGGACCTTAGACACTGCCGAATCCTAGGAGTTCTGAAAGACATTCAAGACGGTCTTCACTGTTACAGGTGGCAGAGTATCTTTTCAATTTCTACTTAGAAAAGTAATAATTAAAATAATTCTTCAGGGCCTCCCTGGTGGCGCAGTGGTTGAGAGTCCGCCTGCCGATGCAGGGGATACGGGTTCGTGCCCCGGTCTGGGAGGATCCCATATGCCGCGGAGCGGCTGGGCCCGTGAGCCGTGGCCGCTGAGCCTGTGCATCCGGAGCCTGTGCTCCGCAACGGGAGAGGCCACAACAGTGAGAGGCCCGCGTACCACAAAAAAAAAAAAAAAAAAAAAAAAAAAAAAAAAAAAAAAAATTCTTCAGACAACCTCTTGCCCCATCAACATGGGATCACTTTGGGAGCGTCTCAATGCCTGTTGACCAGCACCTGCAGTGGTCCCTGCATACAAGAAGTGTGCGTATGACTCAGCTGAAGCGGTGGGTCCTAGGTGACTTGTGACTCCTCTACAGCAACTTTTAAAAGTCATACACTGCTTCATATATAACCATAATGGAACGCTGGCTAAACGCATAAAAAGTTTGCTGAAATAAAGTAAAAGAAGACCATATACTGAAAATTCTACAAATTTGGTTCAAGATGATAGTCATTTACTAAATGTGCAAATTGCATTCTGCTGATCAAAATATCTTATATGTCAGAAACAAAAGCCAAAAAGAGAATATATAGTGATCATTATATCCAATTTGGTCTTTCATTATTAGGGTGAAGACCAACCATACCCGCTTCATGTTATTTGCAGAATGGTGCTTACATATAGCAGCCAGAACCCTTCTGTTTTAGCTCATCATTTAGGCACAAAACCATGAAAGGAATAAAAATAAACCAGTTTTTTAAAGTGCAAAAAGCACAAATTCTAAACATTCATTTAGGAAAGCAGTTTGTGTCTATTTTTGATGCTACAATGAGTCATTAAATTTCATACATTTTAATATACATTTGTCCTAAGACCAATATGATATATGTTCTTTTAAAAGCTATTGTTAACAAAGCATGATTTTCCCTTACATAATTAAAGTAAATTAAACATTTTGCATTACATGGTAAATGGAAGAAGGTTGAGACTAGTCTTATTACAGTATGGGTATTACTCAAGATTATTTTAACATTATACATATATCTAAAATAAACTTTATTTTAAAAATCACTTCCTTATTACACATCACACAAATTATTAAATGCTTAAATAATTGCAAGTTGTTATCAAGAGTATACATGGTAAAAGGCATTCTCCAGTTAAGCTAGAAAGCTCTTATCTGGTCTAGATCCCTCAGTTTATAAATAAGGAAACTGAGGCCCAGAAAGGGTAAGAGATTTACTTAGGTCACAGAGCCAGGGAGGGCCTCAGACTCTTAGTTCATTGCTCTTCAGGGTGAGTGTGTATGAGGTTAAGTGATTTGAAGGTCTCAGTATACTTGTTCTTGCTGAAAAATCTCTCTGGTGGCAGAGATTCTGACACTGCCCCCTCTAGGTTCAACATTGCCCTCACTCCTCCCTTAGAGCCCCAATTTCCTTGGGGACTAAGCTATTTTAGTTCCCAAAGGCTGTATCAGGTGCTGCCTTCCCTTCCCATGCAACCAGGGTCAGTCAGTATCTGCTGAACCAATACTGTTAAGGAGTAGATCCATGAAACCGGAGAGTGGGAAGGGAAGCTGGACCACCAGAGGCCATTTTTGCTGCTTATAGTTCACCAGGCAGATTCTACCTGAGGGATTCAGGAGGGAGAAAGAACAGACTCGGCAGATGCTACTGGATTTGAGAAGACGCTGTGTATGAGTCTACAACTTACTTTCTTGTCTTTCAGGAAATTAACCCCTTTCAATTTAGGGGGAAAAATTATTCCCACCTGGGGGCAAATCATGCATTTACTTTTAGAACTTGTTCCATCTTTTGGGAGGGACTTATTTCAAAGGCTCACTCTCTGCTGCCCTTGATTTACCAAGGACTTGCCAAAGCATGCTCCAAGGAGCCCTAATCCTGGCGTGTTGTAAACAGCTCTGCATCCCACCATCTGCCTGGTACCTGATGGGATCTTGCAAGGGTGCTGACCATCCCCCTTCTGAGCTCTTGCTCTGGATGTCTGTCTCTCACAGTTTAAAAACCACCAGGAGAGGCTCGCCTATCTCCTTTCTCTGGGTACACAGCCCAGTCTGTACAAAGCAATGAACTTCCTGAAAACACCACCTTCAGGAGGCCTCTGCCTTAAACAGAACCTGTGCCTGTCTCACCATCTGCCTGATCTCTCTAATGTCTCCTGCTCCAATTTCAAGGCTCTTCTACAGTCGTACTCTCGACCTCATCACCCGAACACAACCTGTTAACGTGGGCTAGTCACCATCAAGGTGACGATGCATGATCTTTATTCTGCCCCCATCACATGCTCATGCTGGTTCCGAAATCTATTGACATGGTGCTCTGTTGTTTGCTCTTCTGGCTCTCCCAGGAAAGCAGAGGTCACCGAACAGGGTGACCAACATGCCAACAGAGGCCCAGGAGACAATCGACTGATGCAACCCCAGAGGAAGAGAGGGAGGGGGGAGGGGGGCATTTTGTGGAGGAGGCTGCAGCTACCCTCCCAGAGGGATGCAGGTTCCTAGCAGAGTTATCAGTGAAGGCCCGTAGGCACAGTGCCTAGAGCCCCCCCAAATGTTTACATTTTAATTTTTTTTGAAATCAGAAAAAAAGATAATAATGAATGTAACAATAAATCCATCCTGGATTATATTTGTGGTTTGTAGCAGCAAAATATAATTTAAAAAAATTTTGTTGTTGTTTTGATGGACAAAAGGGGCCCACGAAGACAAAAGTGCGTAAGGCACTGGACAGTCATAATTCGGCCCTGGGTACGGTTTACACTTTCTGGTTTTAAAAAAAGAAACGGATATCCAGATATTTGTAGGGGACCTCTTGTTTTTAAATATTAGGAACTCGCTTTAAAATTAAACAAAACGTACACGTCGTGGCCCAACAAAACACGTGGAGCTTAGCCTGCACCCTCTCGAAGGCCGGGGCTATCACCGTGTCCCCACAATGCCCGTGGTTGGACACGATCCGAGCACCCCGCTCAGGATGTAAGAAGGGGCAGCAGAAAGCCTTCGGGGCAGGACAAGGGTCTGACGGTTAAATCTCTGCCCGGTCCGGTCTTGGAAGCTCGGTCGCCACCCCGGCCCAGGAGCTCCCTGCCTGCCCCCACCGGCAGGCGCGGGCTTTGCTCATTCACGGGTTTTCCCGCTCCTGTCGACTTCCAGGGCGGCGCGGGGGGTAGGGGGGTGGGCTCCTCCATCTCACTGGTCACGCGTGGGTGCGGGTCAGAGGCGACAGCCCGGGGCATCTGCTGCCCAGGAGCCGAGGCCGCCCCGCTCGGCCCCACCCCTCGGAACAAGGCCCGCCCCCCGGCCGCAGCCCGGCTCCTGGATTAGGCCTTCTTCTCGCGCGGCCTGCTCCTGGGAGGCGAAGCTGCACACTGAGGACGCGGAGGTGGTTTCAGACCGCAGCGCCCGGGCTCCTCCTCCCGCGCTACCCAAGGAGGCGGGCTGTGCTCTTTTCAAGGTCCCGCCAAAGGGCCCCGCCCTCCCGGAGGGAGACCTTCGCAGCCTTCCCTCGTACACTAGGCCGGGGACCGCCGGACCGGAAGCTGCGGGGTCTCGGAGTCCCGGCTCGTTCTCGCCTAGCCGCAAGCCGCGGGTGCGCATGCTCCGCGAAGGCCCGCACAGGGCCCGGGTGAACCCTGATAGAGCCATCGCGAGGCGGGGTAAGCGGAGCTCCAGTGGCGCAATCGGTTAGCGCGCGGTACTTATACAGCAGTACATGCAGAGCAATGCCGAGGTTGTGAGTTCGAGCCTCACCTGGAGCATGACCCTTTTGGATACCCGCATCCCCCTTTTACCCCCTTGCTCAAGGGAACGAGTCAGTCTCTCTTTAGTCTCCTCAGTTCCTGTCTCTCACTGCTCTGCTGGCACGTCCTGCTTCGCTGCAGGCAGGAAGCCGCTCTCCTTGGCGCCTCACTCGCTTTCCAAGCTACTTGTTGCCCCCGCGCACTGCACCATCCAGCCGCCCGAACCCGGACGTTTACCTGCTGCTCCCTCTTCCTAGGCATTTCCTTTAACGGCACCCAGTCCCGGGTCCCGGTACCGGGGATGAGGACGGGAAGTCCCGGGGCGCTGCACCGGTGATGGGGCCCTACCTGGGCCTCGTCATCGAAAATTCCAGGCGCCCTTTCTACGGGGCGGGCCCGAGTTCCCGGCGCCGGTTCCCTGCTCCTGCCCCTCACCCAGGGCCGGGAGCGGCGTGGTGCGCGCTGGCTGTCGGGGCCCGAGCGGGGCGACCACTCCCGCGAGCTGGGGCCCGAGGCCCAGCGCAGGGCCTCAAGTGCAGCAGTCACTCTCCTCCTTCTTAACTATGGTTTGGCCAAAAAGTTCGTTCGGGTTCTTCCGTCACATCCTTACCAAAACCCCGAACGATCTTTGTGACCAACTCAATGCTGATAACTGGTCGTTGCCGCCTCCCCCCGATCTGCAGAACCCCTAGACCGCGGGCCCTTCTCCCTTACCCAGGCCTCCAGGCCTCCCTGGGCGGATTTGCAGAGTTTGAGAAAACTGCCTGGGCGTTTCCCTCCCCGCATCTGTGCCCCTGCTCCCCGGTGTCAGTCAGGAGTGGTGGAATTCTCTGGCAGACGGGAGAACAGACGTTTTCTAGGGATATCCTTTCCTGCCTGCCGCACACCCCAGGTTCAGAAGTCCCCCCGGGGAGCAGGAAATCTGCCAGCTGGGTTTTGAAACCTTCCAGCACGCGATTATTCTGAGGCAGGGGGGCCGCTTTGTCAGGGGGTGGACGGATGCCCCACGTCCTCAGAAGGTGGGGCGAAGTAGGGAGCAGACTTAGTTGTGATGAGAGGCCTCCCGGACGTGTTCTTCCGAAAGAGTGGTTTCAGCTGTTTTTATGGGCGTGCTAGGAGTTAACTCCTGGGATGGAAATACTACCAGGAGCGGTGAGAAGCAAGACCTAGAAAGCTCGGAGGAAGTGGGTGGAAGGTGGAGCTCTTGTCTGTCTCCTCGGCTGCTAATCCCAGCCCCAGATTCCGAAAGGGGAGCCCCATGCCTCCTGAAATGTGAGAAAATTCTTCCACCTCACCCAGCCTGGCTGCCAGTTCCTCGCTGAACCGGATCTTTTCGCTCACAGGCTCATCCTCAGCAGATGGTTGAGTGCTCCCCTTTAGAAATCTAGCCAGCCTGGGAGCAAACATCTATCCCCACCCCCACCCCCCCAAAAAAGTTTGCTTAATTAAAAAAAAAAACAGGTTTATCGAGATATAATTCATATACCCTACAATTCACCCATTTAAAATGTACAATTCAACGGATTTTAGTACATTCACAGATATGTGCAACCATCACCACAGTCAATTTTAGAACATTTTCATCAACTCAATAGGAAATCCTGTATCCTTCAGCTATCACCTCACCCCACCCCTAAATAACCACCAATCTACTTTCTGTATCTACATTTACCTATTCTGGACTTTCATATGAATGGAATCATGTAATATGTGGTCTTTTGTGACTGGCTTCTTTCAGTTACCCTAATGTTTTCAACATTCATCCACATCCTACCTTGTATGGGTGCTTCATTTCTTTTTTATGGCTGAATAATATTCCATTGTATGGATTCTTCCCAATTTTGAACAATGGAGAAAAGGTTGGCATTTTAAAAACATTTGCTGAAAACTGATTTTTAAAAGGGAATTAATTTTAAAATGTACAAAGCATAAAAACAGTCACACTTGCCAAGTGTATGTTTTTCACCTTGAGAGGTTATCACTGCAAGAACCGGTAAGATACTTCCAAGAGCTCAGCCAAGAGCTGAGCACGGAGCAGTTTCCTCACGTGGACAGAAATGCATGAATGAAAGATCATTCTGCCCAACTCCCTATCCGTGTTGGAATATCCCTTCTGCAAAACCCTAGCTCCTGTTTGAAAAGTTCTAGCATCAAAATGTCATTTCTTCACAAGAGGATGCATTCCACTTTCTGTCAACTCTCATGGCTAGAACATTCTTCCTCTTAAATATTGTTTCTGTCCCTATAGGTTATTGCTGGAATGGTGGTGGTTTGGAGAACTCTTTTTTGGTGAGATGGTGAAGTGGGAAGGTAAGAAGCTAAATTATCAAGAGTTGCCCTTGCTCTATTTAATCTGGAAATCACAGGATAGATTATTAGTGGATTATAAACAAACAAATAGACCACTGGCAGATTTGTAGATCAATGTCTTAATGTGAGGTTGATAGGATTTTTAAAGGTTGTGATGGGTGATAAAGATCAAGTCAGAAAATTATGGGAACATGCTATAAAAACCATAAAGTACTCCATATACAGGTGTAAGGAGGTGGCATTCCTGTCACCACAAAACTAGTGGATTAGGCCTATATGCAACGTATGGTGGCTTCAAGGAGGAAGATGGGTAAATATGAGGTGGATGAACCCAGAAGGTAGGTTGAAGTTATAGCTGAACAGCTGTAGAAGTCTAGCAGGAGACAAGCCTAACCTACCCGTTGAAATCCGTTGAACTCTATTGAACTATGCACACAGATTGACATTAGCTTTGTAGATGGCTTTGGATGGGCTCATTAAAACTGTGTGTGATACAAAGCTGGAAGGGAGTGCAAATTCAGTAGAATTTGGAGGAAGAGTGGAGCCAATCCAGGGACAAATGTTTCTGACAAATGACAAGATGCAATTTGATGGAGATAACTGTAAGCCTGTGTTCAGTTCTGAGTTCAATGTGGGGCGTGCCTGGCTTGACAGCTGTTTGCATATAAAGGATCTGGGCATTTCGGATAAGCACAGCCTCAGTTGTCCTGGCCGTGTGATTCAGCTGTTAAGAATGTCAGCCAATTATTAATGCATTACTCTATAATGCATTACATGGTGTGGTGTCAGAGATCGCAAAACAACAGTCTGTGGAACAAATCTAGCCTCCAGACAGGTTTTGTTTGGCTTTCTAGCACTGACTTGGAAGTGTTTAAAAAATTTTAAATCATTTGCCTGCATATTGGGAGGTTTTACTGAAATGCCTAGATTTCAAGTTTCTAATGAAAAATTAGAAGACTTGGCCATCTCGGGCCTTATTCCCACATGGCAACATTGGCTGCCCCCTTTGGATAGGCAAGTGATCTTTTGTTTGCCGTGGTCCTACCACTCTCCATTAATCCTCGCAGAGGTGGGTACCAGCTGCTTGCTTTGCTGTTTTCTTAACCCCTGACTTATTTCTCTCATTTGTGACCTACGTTGACTGTGTGGATCAAGGTAGGGAATACCCATGTTGAAGTCAGCCTGAGGGCTGTGATCTGGGTGAACACAGCCCATTTAAAATTCAACAAAACAAAACTCCAGTTCTTTGTTATGGAAAATTTCAAACATACCCAAAGTAGAGAAAATAGTATATTTAACCACCCTGTATCCATCCATCACTACTTTCAAGAATTGTCAACGTTATTTCATCTATCTCGTTCCCACAACATTCTCCCCTACCCTAGCACTGTCACCAGATTATTTTAAAGGAAACCCCAGCTATGGTTTAATTTAACTTGTAAATACCTCAGTATGTATACCCAACAGGTAACCACTTTTAAAAAGAGCATAACCATAGTACCATTAGTACACCTAACAAGAGTAATAATAGAAACTCTGCATCATCTAACACCTCGTCTGTGTTCAAATGTCCACACTTATCTCTGAAAGATATTTTTATGGTTGGTTGGTTTGAATCGAGATCCAAACAAGGTCCATACATTACATTCGATCAATATATCTTTTAAATTTCTTACCAATTACCCACTCCCTTTTTTGATATTTATTGATCTATAGAATTTCCCACAGAATTTGGCTAATTCCATCCTCAAGGAATCCTTTCACAAGTTCTTCAGTCCCCCCTGACAATTAGATCTGGAAGCTTGGTAATATTAAGATTCAATCTTTTTCTTTTTGCAAAACTAGATTGTAGGTGGTACTATATACTATTGTATCACAAGAGAGAAAGTACATAATGACTGGTTGTTTCACTTTTACTGATGTTAATTTTACTGGTGATTTCAGATGTGGTCAGCCTGGTCCATCCATTATAAAATGCCACATCAGCCTCTAACCTAATGGTTTTAGCATCTGTTGATGCTCCTTGTCTAGATTTATTATTGTATTAAGGATTACTCAACAAGGGTTTTCTAATTCAATTATTCCTTCTGTATTTATAACTGTCATTCTTAAAACCCCCCTTTTTCCACCGACTGTTTGGTTTTCCTAAAGAACAATTCACATAGAAAAGACCAGGTAATATTCCTGGACTCTTCCTTTTTCTCCTAGTCTTTAGAATAATGAATTGATGCTCTAACAACTCCCAAAGGTGACCAATTAGTTTTTTTTTATTTTACAGCTTTTTAAAAAAAGTATTTGACATACAATGAACTGCCTGAATGATGCTGAGTAGCTTTTCTAGTGGTTATTAGATATTCAGATATCTTCTTTGGTGAATTGTCCATTCAGGTCTTTTGTCTGTTTTTTATTGTGTTGTTTGTCTTTTCATTATTGAGTTATAAGAGCTTTTGTCTATTCTAGATATAATTCCTATGTTGGATATATGTTTTGTAAATAATTTCTCCCAGTTTGTGGTTTGAATTTTCATTTTCTTAATGGTGTCTGTTGAAAAGCAAACTTTTAAATTTTGATAAAGTTCAATTTATACAATTTTTTCCATTATGGATGGTACTTTTGGTGTTATATCTAAGAAATTTTTGCCTAACCCAATGTCACCAAGATTTTATTCTATGTTTTAGCTCTTACATTTAGGAGTTAACTTTTGTATATGATGTGAGTTAGAGGTCTAAATTTTTCTTTTTTTGTATATGGATATCCAATTCTGGCACCATTTGTTGAAAAGCCTATCCTTTCCTGATTGAATTGCCTTGACACATTGTCAAAAATGAATTGACCTTAGCTGTGTGGGTCTTTTGTTGGACTCTCATTCTATTCTGTTGAGCTATATGTCAGTGTGGTGTTATGTGTGGGTTACTATAATTGTATAATTTATATGAATCATGATTCAATTATATGATTATAGTAATCCACACATAACACTATATATATATGTATATATATAAATAAACTTTAGGGTCAGTTTGCCAATTTCTATGAAAATATCCTGGGATTTTTACAAGAATTCTGTTGAATGTATTGATCAATTTGAGGAGAATTGCCTCCTTAACAATATTGACTCTTCTGATTCTATAAGCAAGTTATACATGTCTCCACTTATTTAGGGCTTTAATTTCTTTAAGCAATGTTTTGTTGTTTTCAGTGTTGAAATGTTGTATTATTTCTTCCTTAAATATTTGGCAGGATTCACTGGTGAAGCACTGTGGGCCTGCAGTTTTCTTTGTAGGAAGTTTTCTCTTTAAAACCCTACAAATTGAATTTCTTTAATAAATTTGGGGGCTATGCAGATTACCTATTTATTCTTGAGTGAGCTTTGGTACTTTGTGTCTTTCAAGAAATTTGTGTATTTCGTTAAAGTTATTGAATTTATTAGCATAAAGTTATTATAATATTCCCTTCTTGTCTTTAGGATCTGTAGTGCTGTCCCCTCTAATTTCTGATATTGGTAATTTATGGTTCCCCCCTGCCCCGGCCCCGATCAGTCTCAGAAGATGTTTTCCACTTTTATTTATCTTTTCAAATATCTAGTTTTGGGTTTCATTGGTTTTTCTTTATTGTCTTCCTGCTTTTCATCTGATTCTGATGCACTGGAAGAGAATGTATACTGTGCTGTTGCTGGACAGTGTGTTCTGTCAATGTCAATTATATCAAGTCGGTTTATAGGGCTCTTCAAGCCTTCTATACCGTTGATTTTTCTGCCTGCTTGTTCTGTCTGTCACTGAGAGAAGGGCATGAAAATAACCAACTGCAGTGATAGGTTTTTCTCTTTTAGTTCTATCTTTTCCTCCTTCATGTTGCTGGAAGCTCTGTTATTGGCTGTATACATGTTTAGAGGACTGTTATGTTCTCTTTAAAAAAATATATTTTTATTTATTTATTTTTGGCTGTGTTGGGTCTTCGTTGCTGTGGGTGGGCTTTCTCTAGTTGTGGCGAGCAGGGGCCACTCTTCGTCGCGGTGCATGGGCTTCTCACTGCAGTGGCTTCTTTTGTTGCAGAGCACGGGCTCTAGGCATGCAGGCTTCAGTAGTTGTGGCACGTGGGCTCAGTAGTTGTGGCTGGTGGCTTCTAGAGAGCAGACCCAGTAGTTGTGGCGCACGGGATTAGTTGCTCCGCAGCATGTGGGATCTTCCCAGACCAGGGCTTGAACCCGTGTCCCCTGCATTGGCAGGCAGATTCTTAACCACTGCACCACCAGGGAAGCCCCTTAACTGTTACATTCTTTTAAATACTCTGGTTAATGAGTTGATTCCTTCTCTTTAAAACTTTCATTACACCCTTCTCTCCATACCTAGTCTTTTCATTCATTTCCTCTTAGCCTTCTTTCCCTTTTTTCTTCTAAATTTATTTTTATCTTCTCCTATCTATTTTTTTCTTCTTTTTGACATAAACTGTAAAACTGAATTCTCTTTAAGTGTTTCTATGCTCCTTGCTGTCTGGTGGGCCCCTTGGGAGCAGAGGCAGGCAGCTGGGGTGGAGTTCATGCTGGGGGTGAGCCTGGTGGGGTGAGGATCGTTCCCCTCTTCTGTTGGTTTCCTGCCTTTCCCCACAGAATCCTTGACAACCCCTGACCTTAATGATCCAGATGCCCCTCTTACTTCCCATAACACTAAGCCATCCATGATGACTACAGTTGAAACTCCAAGGAATATGGATTCCAGAGAAGAGTGGGCTGAAGAGGGTTATATGACTTGCTTTCAGATACTCATGAAAGGAGTAGACATATTCAGTATTGACCTAGAGGGAAGAACATGAACTTAGAACTCCAGCCCATGGCGACTTCCCTGGTGGTCCAGTGGTTAAGCCTCCATGCTCCCTATGCAGGGGGCCTGGGTTCCATCCCTGGTCAGGGAACTAGATCCTGCATGCTGCAATGAAGACCTGGGGCAGCCAAATTAATAAATAAGTAAATATTAAAAAACAAACCAAAAAACCCCAAAAAAACTATAGCCCGTGGGCGATGATGACAAGGAAGCAAATTTACTTTCAAAATGATTAGCAGTGTTGAGAAATGGGATGGGTTGACTGGTGAAGGAGCGTGTTTCCCAACTTGAAAAGTGATTAAGCTGAAGCTGTAATGTAGTAGAAGAGAATCTTGCATTGGTTGGGGGGTTGGTGAGGCCTCTAAGATCTCTTTTAACGCTACGATTCTTAGTTCTGTTTTCAGAAAAGAGACATTGTACAGTAGATTTTGTAATTATCTTCCCAGCTCCTATTTCCCCTTTCAGAGATGCGCATGTGACTCAAAACCTACCAGAGTCCTTCCATGGGATGTTTCTATCTTGAGCTGTCTGGGAAGAGTCTTTTTTTCTTTCTGTTTAGAAACATAAAGAATATAAATCCAGAGCTTCCTGCAGCTCCCAGATATCTTTCTAGTTGAGCTATTTGGCCGGGGAGAACAAAGGTTACATTTAATGCGAAGCAGGGAGATAAAGAGGTCGGCAAGTGTTTGAGTCTCTGATTCTAAAAGACTAGCTTCGGGGGCTTCCCTGGTGGCGCAGTGGTTGAGAGTCCGCCTGCTGATGCAGGGGACACGGGTTCATGCCCCGGTCTGGGAAGATCCCACATGCCGCGGAGTGGCTGGGCCTGTGAGCCATGGCCGCTGAGCCTGCGCATCCGGAGCCTGTGCTCCGCAACGGGAGAGGACACAACAGTGAGAGGCCCGTGTACTGCAAAAAAAAAAGAAAGAAAGAAAGAAAGAAAGAATGTTACAAGAGACAAGGAAGGACACTACATAATGATCAAGGGATCAATCCAAGAAGAATATACAACAATTATAAATATATATGCACACAACATAGGAGCACCTCAATACATAAGGCAACTGCTAACAGCTATAAAAGAGGAAATTGACAGTAACACAATAATGGTGGGGCACTTTAACACCTCACTTACACCAATGGACAGATAATCCAAAATGAAAATAAATAAGGAAACAGAAGCTTTAAATGACACAATAGACCAGATAGAATTAATTAATATTTATAGGACATTCCATCCAAAAACAGCAGATTACACTTTCTTCTCAAGTGCACACGGAACATCCTCCAGGGTAGATCACATCTTGGGTCACAAATCAAGCCACAGTAAATTTAATAAAACTGAAATCATATCAAGCATGTTTTCTGACCACAACACTATGAGATTAGAAATGAATTACAGGGAAAAAATATAAACAACACAAACACATGGAGGCTAAACAATACGTTACTAAATAACCAAGAGATCACTGAAGAAATCAAAGAGGAAATCAAAAAATACCTAGAGACAAATGACAGTGAAAACACGCCGATCCAAAACCTATGGGATGCAGCAAAAGCAGTTCTAAGAGGGAAGTTTATAGCTATACAAGCCTACCTCAAGAAACAAGAAAAATCTCAAATAAACAGTCTAACCTTACACCTAAAGGACTAGAGAAAGAAGAACAAACAAAACCCGAAGTTCACAGAAGGAAAGAAATCATAAAGATC
This sequence comes from Mesoplodon densirostris, assembly GCF_025265405.1. Taxonomy (NCBI): domain Eukaryota; kingdom Metazoa; phylum Chordata; class Mammalia; order Artiodactyla; family Ziphiidae; genus Mesoplodon; species Mesoplodon densirostris. The sequence continues at coordinate 35,034,978 of NC_082674.1, forward strand.
AGAGCAGAAATAAATGAAATAGAAACAAAGAAAACAATAACAAAGATCAATAAAACTAAAAGCTGGTTCTTTGAGAAGATAAACAAAATTGATAAACCATTAGCCAGACTCATCAAGAAAAAGAGGGAGAGGACTCAAATCAATAAAATTAGAAATGAAAAAGGAGAAGTTACAACAGACACTGCAGAAATACAAAGCATCCTAAGAGACTACTACAAGCAACTTTATGCCAATAAAATGGACAACCTGGAAGAAATGGACAAATTCTTAGAAAGGTATAACCTTCCAAGACTGAACCAGGAAGAAATAGAAAATATGAACAGACCAATCACAAGTAATGAAATTGAAACTGTGATTAAAAATCTTCCAACAAACAAAAGTCCAGGACCAGATGGCTTCACAGGTGAATTCTATCAAACATTTAGAGAAGAGCTAACACCCATCCTTCTCAAACTCTTCCAAAAACTTGCAGAGGAAGGAACGCTCCCAAACTCTTTCTATGAGGCCACCATCACCCTGATACCAAAACCACACAAAGATACTACAAAAAAAGAAAATTACAGACCAATATCACTGATGAATATAGATGCAAAAATCCTCAACGAAATACTAGCAAACAGAATCCAACAACACATTAAAAGGATCATACACCATGATCAAGTGGGATTTATCTCAGGGATGCAAGGATTCTTCAATATACGTAAATCAATCAATGTGATAAACCATATTAACAAATTGAAGAATAAAAACCATATGATCATCTCAATAGATGCAGAAAAAGCTTATGACAAAATTTAACACCCATTTATGATAAAAACTCCCCAGAAAGTGGGCATAAAGGGAACCCACCTCAACATAATAAAGGCCATATACGACAGGCCCATGTCAAACATCATTCTCAATGGTGGAAAAACTGAAAACATTTCCTCTAAGATCAGGAACAAGACAAGGATGTCCACTCTCACCACTACTATTCAACATAGTTTTGGAAGTCCTAGGCACGGCAATCAGAGAATAAAAAGAAATAAAAGGAATACAAATTGGAAAAGAAGAAGTAAAACTGTCAATGTTTGCAGATGACATGATACTATTCATAGAGAATCCTAAAGATGCCACCAGAAAACTACTAGAGCTAATCAATGAATTTGGTAAAGTTGCAGGATACAAAATTAATACACAGAAATCTCTTGCATTCCTATACACTAATGATGAGAAATCTGAAAGAGAAATTAAGGAAACACTCCCATTTACCACTGCAACAAGAAGAATAAAATACCTAGGAATAAACGTACCTAGGGAGACAAAAGACCTGTATGCAGAAAACTATAAGACACTGATGAAAGAAATTAAAGATGATACCAACAGATGGAGAGATATACCATGTTCTTAGATTGGAAGAATCAATATTGTGAAAATGACTCTACTACCCAAAGCAATCTACAGATTCAATGCAATCCCTATCAAATTACCAATGGCATTTTTTACGGAACTAGAACAAAAAATCTTAAAATTTGTATGGAGACACAAAAGACCCCAAATAGCCAAAGCAGTCTTGAGGGAAAAAAACGGAGCTGGAGTAATCAGACTCCCTGACTTCAGACACTTACTACAAAGCTACAGTAATCAAGACAATATGGTAGTGGCACAAAAACAGAAACATAGATCAATGGAATAAGATAGAAAGCCCAGAGATAAACCCACGCACCTATGGTCAACTAATCTATGACAAAGGAGGCAAGAATATACAATGGAGAAAAGACAGTCTCTTCAATAAGTGGTGCTGGGAAAACTGGACAGCTACATGTAAAAGGATGAAATTAGAACACTCCCTAAAGCCATACACAAAAATAAACTCAAAATGGATTAGAGACCTAAATGTAAGACCAGACACTATAAAACTCTTAGAGGAAAACATAGGAAGAACACTCCTTGACATAAATCACAGCAAGATCTTTTTTTTTTTTTTTTTTTGCGGTACGTGGGCCTCTCACTGTTGCGGCCTCTCCCGTTGCGGAGCACAGGCTCTGGACGCGCCGGCTCAGCGGCCATGTCTCACGGGCCCAGCCGCTCCGCGGCATGTGGGATCTTCCCGGACCGGGGCACGAACCCACGTCCCCTGCATCGGCAGGTGGACTCCCAACCACTGCGCCACCAGGGAAGCCCCCAGCAAGATCTTTTTTGATCCACCTCCTAGGGTAATGGAAATAAAAACAAAAATAAACAAATGGGACCTAATGAAACTTCAAAGCTTTTGCACAGCAAAGGAAACCATTAACAAGATGAAAAGACAACCCTCAGAATGGGAGAAAATATTTGCAAACGAATCAACGGACAAAGGATTAATCTCCAAAATATATAAACAGCTCATGCAGCTCAATATTAAAAGACAAATAACCCAATCCAAAGATGGGCAGAAGACCTAAATAGACATTTCTCCAAAGAAGACATACAGATGGCCAAGAAGCACATGAAAAGCTGCTCAACATCACTAATTATTAGAGAAATGCAAATCAAAACTGCAGTTAGGTATCACCTCACACCAGTTAGAATGGTCATCATCAGAAAATCTACAAACAACAAATGCTGGAGAGGGTGTGGAGAAAGGGGAACCCTCTTGCACTGTTGGTGGGTATGGAAATTGATACAGCCACTATGGAGAACAGTATGGAGGTTCCTTAAAAAACTAAAAATAGAATTACCATATGATCCAGCAATCCCACTACTGGGCATATACCCAGAGAAAACCATAATTCAAAAAGACACATGCACCCCAATGTTCATTGCAGCACTATTTAAAATAGCCAGGACATGGAAGCAACCTACATGTCCATCGACAGACAAATGGATAAAGAAGATGTGGTACATATATACAATGGACTATTACTCAGCCATAAAAAGGAACGAAACTGGGTCATTTGTAGAGACGTGGATGGATCTAGAGACTGTCATACAGAGTGAAGTAAGTCAGAAAGAGAAAAACAAATATCGTATATTAACGCATATATGTGGAACCTAGAAAAATGGTACAGATGAACCGGTTTGCAGGGCAGAAATTGAGACACAGATATAGAGAACAAACATATGGACACCAAGGGGGGAACGGGGGTGGGGATGGTGGTGTGATGAATTGGGCGATTGGGATTGACATGTATACACTGATGTGTATATAACTGATGACTAATAAGGACCTGCTGTATAAAAAAATAAATTAAATTAAAAAATTTTTAAAAATTACTGTTATGTAAGTGGCAGTTGCTTATCTCCCACCATTAGAATATTAGTTCCTCCTGTGCTGAGCTAATAGGCACTCAACAATTAATGAATGAATGAGTGGAAGCTAATAGAGGAGCAACACATGGGTGCAAACGCTAAAGATGAGTGGAGAACGTGGGCCTCGTTGCTGCTGGTTTACTTTGCAGATTCAGGTCTGGAGCATGGTTTTTACAAAGTTCTCTGGAGTCTTTCCAAGGTGTGTGCTGTGCCTCAGGTGGCTTCCCATCTAGTTGAAGAGTAGTGTTCCCACCAGAAGCTGAAGAGAAAGCACAGAGAGTCGGGGCAGTGACTTGGTGTTTATAAGAATCACCTGGGGAATGTTACAACGCAGATTCCTGGGCTACAGCCCGCAATTCTGTGAAGCCCTAGAACCGGACTGTGTGGAAAGATAAGGACTAGGTGACCAATGCATCCAAGTTGGCCTGGAACACCCCAGTTTTAGCACCAAAGGTCTCTTACTTCCTGAAAATCCCTCATTCCCTGGCAAATGAGGTGGGTTGGTCACCCTCAACTGAAGGTGTTCAGAGAGGGAGATAGCAGTTGGTGGAGTAGCTTGGAATGGCTTTTTGGAGGAGCTGAGATAGAAACTTTTCCCATCCTAGACTTTGGGTGTTGGCAATCCCTTTGGCCCTGCCTTTGGGTAAGTCTAGGTTTCCCAGGCACCGAGCCCAGACAGAAGGGAAAGGAAACCATTATTTCTTGAACACTTGCAATGAGCCAGTGGCTGCTGTAGGACCTTTATTACCTAATCTATTCCTCAGCAGCCTTTTTATTGCTCCCATTTTAGAGGCAGGGCACTGAGGCTCATGAGATTATGTAATTGCCTGAGCTCAGACATACACCAACCAGAGGAGATGGGAGTGATCCACTCCACCTGACACAGAAGCCCAGGCCGTTTCTGTGTTTTGCTATGTGTATGGGGCTGTGTGTCAGAGATGTGGCTGGGACCTCAGCTTGACAGTCATCCATCAGCCCTCAGGATGGGGCTCTCCTGGGATCTAGGGAAGACCCCCAGTGACTAGACAGTGAAATAGTTAAGGAAGAGGCATCCAGGAGGTGTCGTCTGTCTTTGGGCAGGCTCCGGCCTAGTTGCGCAGATGGCCCTGTACACCAGGTGGCGCTGTGGCTCTGCCATAGGGGGCTCCCCCTAGGAGCCCTAGCACGGCAGCCACAAGACCCGCCACAGGACCAGCCGCAGGTCCAGCCACTGAGCCTTGTTTTATCTGCAGCCTGCAGGGCAACTAGGGCCTGTCCAGAGCTTTCTGCCTTTCCCAGACTCTGGCAGGCCAAGAAGAGAGAGGGGAGAGAGGGACAGGAGGTCTGGAGAGGAGGAGGCTTGGGCCAATGCAGAGTCTTGGCAGTGAGGGTGACGGTTGAGTGCCGCTGTCAGGAGGAGGGGCGGGGACTTCTGTCCCGGGACTAATGGGACTCTGGCGCAAATCATCTCCCAGCGTGCAGGAAACACATAGGGAAAAGTGGACTTGCTCCCTCATGGTGGGTGCGGGTTTGGGGCTTGGACAGAGAAGAGGTGCTTTTCCTATCCTACAGACTGTTTTGTCCAGTGAAGGTCTGGGCTCATGGGGAGGGATGGCCCTCAGTCATCTGCCTGTCAGCCCCGTGCTGTAGCCAGGGCACAGAAAAGGTCCCCATCCGCCCTCTGGCTGCGCCTGCCATTTGGGAAAATGACTCCTAGCATGCTGGCCCTTGGGAGCTGGATCTCTTATCACCTGTTTCCTATATAAGGACTCATCCAGCGCTCTACCCCAGGGCTCAGGCCTTTTCGAGATTGTCATCAAAAAACAACATCACCGCGACAAACTTTTAACTCTTTTTTTTTAATATAAATTTATTTATTTATTGGCTGAGTTGGGTGTTTGTTGCTGCACGCAGGCTTTCTCCAGTTGTGGAGAGCGGGGGCTACTCTTTGTTGCAGTGCGCGGGCTTCTCATTGCAGTGGCTTCTCATTGCAGTGGCTTCTCTTGTTGCGGAGCACAGGCTCTAGGCGCACGGGCTTCAGTAGTTGTGGCTCGCGGGCTCTAGAGCGCAGGCTCAGTAACTGTGACTCGCGGGCTCTAGAGCGCAGGCTCAATAGTTGTGGCACACGGGCTTAGTTGCTCCGTGGCATGTGGGATCTTCCCGGACCAGGGATCGAACCCGTGTTCCCTGCACTGGCAGGCCGATTCTTAACCACCGCGCCACCAGGGAAGCCCCTTAACTCTTCCTTAACGCCCACACCAGTGCCAGAAAGCCGTGATTTGCTATGTATCAGCTGCTTAGCAGTGGGCTTGGCCTGCAGGGTTGATGTCAGAACCTAAAATGATGTCCGACCTCGATGGCTGCAGCTTTCCTCCTGCTCCTTAGTGCTTCCCCGAGTGGGCGGTGGTCTGTCAGGCCCTCCTCGGCCCCTCAGCACGCGTGAGTCAAGCAAAGCCCATCTGAGAGCAGGTTGTGAGGGTGGGGAAAGAGGGAGGGAGGGTGCAGGGCGGCTTTGGGAAAGAGGGGTGCTTGGAAGCGGGACAGGGGAGCAGAAAGCAGAGGGTGGGGCTGCTAGAGGCAAACTTAGTCACTTTCACAGTTGGCCTTTCCCTGCTGTCTGCGCTGAGGGCTGGGGCAGAAGGGCCCTCGGGAATTTTTTTTTTTTTTTTTTTTTGTGGCCATGCTGCACAGCATGTGGGATTTTAGTTCCCTGACCAGGGATTGAACCCAGGCCCCAGCAGTGAAAGCAAAGAGTCCTAACCACTGGACCGCCAGGGAATTCCCAGGAATTTTTTTAATATTAAATTTTCATTCATCAACTGTTCACATAGACTCAATTATTAAGTATTTTGTCTGATTTATCTTTAAAATGCCATCTGTTTCTTTTTTAGTCAGTACGTAATACACTCAAAGTTTCAAAGTTCAAAGAGTTCAAAATAAGTAAAAGTTTCCTTTAATATATAAAAGCACAACCTAATGTTCCCAACAAAAAACAGCAAGGACACTAAAAGACGTAGGTGGAAGAAACATGTTAAGGGTGTAGAAAACTTCCTCTGAGGCCTTTTATTTTGAGTGTTTTTTTTTTTTTTTTTTTTTTTTTTTTTTGCGGTACGTGGGCCTCTCACTGTTGTGGCCTCTCCCGTTGCGGAGCACAGGCTCCGGATGCACAGGCTCAGCGGCCATGGCTCACGGGCCCAGCCGCTCTGCGGCATGTGGGATCTTCCCAGACTGGGGCATGAACCCGTGTCCCCTGCATCGGCAGGCGGACTCTCAACCACTGCGCCACCAGGGAAGCCCTGAGATGTTTTTGATGTACAGAAGTTCCAACGTTTTAAGCCATGTCTTTCCCTGTATGAGCTCTTCTTTGCCTGGAAAGTCATTGCGTATCCTGAGATCAGTTCAATAGTCTTTTTCTTCAATTGTGTTTCCATGGCTTCATAATTTGCCCCCTAAGCCACCTCAGAGAAGTTTCTATTAGTGCTGTGGTTTTGAGATGGAGGGCTGGTGTGGCTACCTGAGGGTGGTGCCTTTGAAGGCCATTGGGGCTCCGACTCCAGCCCTGGCTCTGAACCGTACACCCTCTCCCCACTTGGCAGTTATTCACAGCAGGACAAGGCTGAGAGGGGCTAGCGTCCTTCTTGCTGGAAAACAGGGCCTGGGGAAACCGACTCTGCCGTGAGGACCTGGGGCGTGGTAGGGCCAAGTCTGTTCAACGTCTGGGTGCCTTTGTCAGCTGGTCTGAGATGCAAGCGTCCCAGGGCCTAGAAAGGCCAAGTGTGGGCGATTCTGGTGGACAGCCTGTGACTTGGGGAGTCCTTCCCACCAGCCACAGGGCAGAGCTGGGATCCAGATCCTAGAGAATGGGGAGCCAGGGAGGCCATAAGACTGAGAACTCTGAACAGGACCATGCAGGTGGGATGGGTCCTCTGAGATATGGAGGAGCCCAATTAATCAGGACAGGCCTTGGTCCCGGCAGCCAGCCTACTCTGTGGGATTTCAGAAGATGGTACCAGAGCAGCTGAAATGATCTGTGTGCTAATGTGTGTGTGAATCCTTAGAAAACGTATCACTGTGGACATATATCAGGCCCTGAGCTACTACAGGGTCGTTATTACTGCCTGGTGCCTTAGTCCCAGCAGGAGGATGTAGATGCCCCCCTTTCCCTCACACTATCTCCCTGGATGTTGGGGGTGACCCTATCAGCCTTGTTCCTAATGGGGCCCCTCTCGTTTCCCAGGACACCTTAGTCTGACCACTGAGTTGGGGACTCAGTTCTTGGCCGGGAGGCTTGAGATTAAATGTTGCCTTCAAGCCATCCTCAGTCATGTGATGTCAGAGGACATTCTGCTCTTTCCTGAGTATCAGTTTACTCATCCATAAAATGGGACGAATGATATTGCTCCAGCCAGCAAACCAGATGACCAAATGGAGGAATAGGTGAGACACTGTTCTGGAAAAAGGAAAACGAATCATTCGAAGGCAGGATTCTGAGGTGGTCCACCCTGGGCCAGTGGAACATGGTTCCCCAGCTGGGCTGTCTCTCCCCAGGACTCCAGTAGGTGGCAGCATCGCCCTCTGCGTGGGCTGCTCTCCACCCCCGCCCCTCCTCCCAGACACCTTGGACCTCACTCAATTCACACCCCACATTCCCACCTCCCGGGGGAAGGAGGAGGGATCGGAAAGGCCTCTGAGACAGCGGCCAGGGCTAGGAGCCCAAATGCCTGGACGGGAAGGGCCTGGAAAGAGAATTAAAACCTTGTTCTTTTCCTCAAAAAAGCACAGATAGGGCAGGGGGAAGGGACCCGTTGTGTGTGAGCCCAAGAAGGTTGATGTGAGCGCTTGGGCGGGAGGGATGCCTCTGCCAGGACCTGTCCCACACCACCTGGAGGAGGCCAGGACTTGTCCTCTGCCAGGATCGTTGTCTTTAGTTGGACAGGCCAGCTGGCACTTCAGTGGGGGCAGGGCAGGGTTGCCTATTTTTGTGTGTGCAGTAGGGTTGAAAATTTCACTCATACTTCATCTGTGCAAAATAAAAAGTAATTTCTTTATTATGTAACTAATCTGGCCTTTCCCCCAACCCCTATCTGATGAGTAGTGAGAAAAACAATGAAATGTTCAACCTGATTTAAATGTCAGGGGACCCAACAGTTTAGCCTGTCCTGTTAAGTGATGTTTGTTTCTCTTAGAGAAAAGTGTTCAGTTTTCAGATTGCCTTCCTAAGCTCCTGCCACGAAGATGAGGTCGAGGTGTGTGGATGGGCAAGAGCAGCTTATGTGACATCGGGTAGGAGCGAGGTGTTGGGATCCTGTGGTGTGGCGTCCTCTGGTTTCCCGGCAAGATTCCTTCTGCCTGCTGGCCACGGATTGTACTTGAAGCTGAGTTTGTAACTCGTGGTCTGGTCCCTCCTGGTCTGGCCAGAGCCCCTGTGGTGCCCCCAGCTGCCCAACCCACTGGATTCTCCTGGCTAAACTCCTACAGGGCCTCCCACTGACCCAGCAGTGCCCCCTCCCTTCCTGTGGCATCTCCTTGTTGTGCAGCCGTGACCCTGGCCACACTGCGGGCTCACAGCTTGGTAGCCAGGAGTGTGGGAACTGCAGTTGGCCTGTGAAGCTGAACTCCCGAGGCTCCTCTGCCTTACCCGGAGCCTTGGCGTCAGAGGCAGAGGCCAGGTGGGTTCAGAGCAGCCTGGGAGACTGGAACAGGGGCCTCCCCAGGGTTCCCTTTCTGGAGCAAAGCAGATGGGACTTCCTCTTCTTGCCTGGGCATCCATTACATAAAATGCCATGATCACACCCAAGGAGAGAGATGAAGGCATCCAGAAAACATGCTCTCAAGAGAATAGCCTGGTTTAGAAGACTTTTGACCTACCGCGTAATCATATTTTGCATGTCAGATGCCAAACATTACAGCATTTTTCTTTTGTGCTTTCTATGTCAAACCTCCATCCTAGTCTCTCCCCAGGGAGAGATGGATGCCTCGGGCCAAGGAAGATGAAGGTCATGTATTCATAAAGGCAAGAAAGGAAAGCACATTCATAAATTTTCAAATATCCTTTTATGCTTGAAATGTTACCAGCATTGGATAATGGAACCAAAGGAAACATAACAGCTAAAATGTGAAGGCTTTCTCCACGAGGATAATTCACTATCTTGGTCGTGTTAGACTCTGCCCTTTCGGGCAGGATACACAGTGAGTCAGAAGTAGATGCCACTCAGCATAAAAACGGTACACACTATGGAAAGATGGCCCAGCCAAGTGGGAATCCTTCCTGAGCTCCCCGGGGCCAAGGCAAGACCAAGGCAGGCATAGGATGAAAGGAAGGCTGTGATTGGTGGGCTTCTCTCCAGGCTCCTGTTTGCCCTTTCCTACTGGAAGAAAGACGATGCAGGCGATTCAAGCTAACTCAGAGCCTGGGAAAGGGAGTGGGTGGTGGGTGTAATTTACTGCCCCCAATCCAGTGCTGTGGGCAGGCAGGCCATGGTGTGAGTCTTCATCTCTCACACAGCTCACTCAGGAAGGGGGTCTCATCGGGCAGGGCTGACAGCCCACACTCACAGGTACTCACTGGCATGTGTCTGGAAACGTGCTCAGCCGTTCACATTCACATGTGTTTCCAAGTGAATACCTGTAGAACTCTTGGGGGTACTGCCTGACATAGTGAGCACAAAATAAATGCCAGCCGTTATTATCAGTGGACGCACAGAAAGGTCTCGGCCATCTAAGCAAATATAGAGGGACACAGATGTGTACATATTCATACTCAAAGACATACAGACACCCTTAAACCTTTATGTAGAAACAGTTGAATCTATATTTGTCGATGTGGATATACTGTCACGCATGGTAATTATAACCTATTGGAAATTTCCTACACAGTAGGCATTGTTCTAACGCTATACAAGAGGGTTACAACAACTTCATGAAGTAGGTATTGTTATTTATCCCAATTAACAGATGGGTGAATTGAGTTACATAGAGGTGACAGCTCAAGGTCACAAAGCTAATAATGGGTAAACTTGGGATTCAAGCCCAGTCAGTCTGGCCTCAGAAGCTACGTAGGTAACCACCAGCTAGCTATTTTGTTGTTTTTCTCACAGACACCCCAGGCCCATCACAGACTTTCCTACAGATGTGAAGAAACCTCCTACACACAGGTAGATGCACTTCCACAGGACACGTCACGAGGCATGGAATCCCCACCGCACGCGTGCTGAACCGTGCAGAACTGTCTAGCTTTCTGACTAACTGGCCTAACGTGATAGTGTTTATTCTCCTGAGTGGACTTTCATATGGCTCCAGTCTTGACACCTGCTGTAGTGAATGTTGGGTTCACAACTCCCACTCTTTTGGGGGCTCAGCATGGTTTTGGGGAGGAGGCCAGACTTGCCTTCATCTCCAGGAGCTAAATCAAGTTTTGGCCTTGCCTGAGATTTTAGGACCCCTGGCCTCGCCTGAGATTTTAGGACCCCTGGCCACTTCCCACCCCCTTGTCCTTTGTGAGTGCAGGATACTGCCCCTGGCTGATGGTCTCAATTTCTCTGTGTTTGCCCAAGTCTGGCTCTTGTTCCTCATCTCCATCCCCAGGGCCAGGTGTCCCCCAGTTGGACCAAGCTTTGAGGTGGGCCCAATCGGGAAATCCCTTGGGCATCCTGGGACCTGGGGGAGAGGCCTCTGCATGAAGGGGAGGGCAAGGCGGCTCAACCAAGCCCAAGGGGTCACCTCAATGGCCTTCCACAGCCCCTGGCTGAGTGGACACTGCTCCCAACGTGGGCTTTGACCCAGGGCCAGGCTTGGGTGGGTAGTGAGGCTCCATGTCCCAGAATGTTAGAGTGAACTGGGGGCTTTGAAATTATCTAGTCCAGCCACTTCATTTTATAAGCTAGAAAACTTGAGTCTCTGAGATGGGAAGGGATGTGCCTGAGGTCACCCCGTGAATCTTCAACCTCAAGTCTTAACTCCGACTCTAATTTCAGCGTGTCACAGGATGAACCTCCGTGGGGGGAAGACTAAAGCTCCCTAAGTGCACAAGTTATGGAAATCCAGGACAAACCAGAGATTCAGGCATCCTTGCTCTGGGTGACAGACTACAATTTTAATCCAGACCCAAGGACACCTTTTTGAAAATACTTTGGCGGTTGCGTGGCTGTGACTTGGAAGACACCTCTGCTCCCGGTCAGGGCCCCAGCTCTGAGCCACATGAAGACTTCTGGCCTGAAAAGATCTGAACACCCCTCCTTAATGAATTTGCATTTAACTGAGAAACAACCCTCATGCAAATCTGTGTTTACCCCATTTTTCTCCTGGACTGTTCTCTCTATTGGCAAATGTTAACATAGGCACTTCCTGTGAGCCAGGCTCTGTTCTTAGCACTTTACCTGTTACTCATTTAATTCTCCCAGCAACTATCATCATCTTCATCTTCATCATCATCATCATCATCCCCATTTTATCCATTAGGAGACCATGGTAAAAAGGGATTAAGTAATTTGCCTGAGGCCCCCAGGTTAGAAAGGGTCAGAGTGAGGGCCCAATCCCAGGCAGTGCCCCTTCCGCACCAGAGCTGTGAGCTTGGACCTGCAGTAGAATGGTCAGCCATCACCACCAGCTGCTCTCCTAGACAGTTCCGAGAGTCTCACTCCCAGTGACCCCCTGGTCCAGTAAGAAGAAAGCTCAGGCAGGCAGAGAGCTGCACACGAGCCCCAGACATTGTGCCATCTTAAGATCCAGATCATCGACCTGCATAGCCTTGCAGAACTGAGACCTACACGTGAGCCTGGTTACGCACACGTCTCGGCTTCCCTGGCCTTCAAGAAGCTGTGGCTGATGAAACTTCAAAGCTTTTGCGCAGCAAAGGAAACAATAAACAAGATGAAAAGACAACCCTCAGAATGGGAGAAGATATTTGCAAACGAAGCGACTGACAAAGGATTAATCTCCAAAATATACAAGCAGCTTGTGCAGCTCGATATCAAAAAAGCAAACGACCCAATCCAAAAATGGACAGACGACCTAAATAGACATTTCTCCAAAGAAGATATACAGATTGCCAACAAACACATGAAAGGATGCTCAACGTCACTAATCATTAGAGAAATGCAAATCAAAACCACCATGAGGTATCACCTCACACTGGTCAGAATGGCCATAATCAAAAAAATCTAGAGGGCTTCCCTGGTGGCGCAGTGGTTGAGAGTCCGCCTGCCGATGCAAGGGACACGGGTTCGTGCCCTGGTCCAGGAAGATGCCACATGCCGCAGAGCGGCTGGGCTCATGAGCCATTGCTGCTGAGCCTGTGCGTCTGGAGCCTGTGCTCCGCAACGGGAGAGGCCACAACAGTGAGAGGCCTGCGTACTGCAAAAAAAAAAAAAAAAAATCTAGAAACAATAAATGCTGCAGAGCGTGTGGAGAAAAGGGAACCCTCTTGCACTGATGTGGCACATATATACAATGGAATATTACTCAGCCATAAAAAGAAACGAAATTGAGTTATTTATAGTGAGGTGCATGGACCTAGAGTCTGTCATACAGAGTAAAGTAAGTCAGAAAGAGATAAATACCGTACGCTAACACATATATATGGCATCTAAAAAAAAAAAAAAAGTCCTGAAGAACCTAGGGGCAGGACAGGAATAAAGATGCAGACGTAGAGAATGGACTTGAGGACACAGGGAGGGGGAAGGGTAAGCTGGGACGAAGTGAGAGAGTGGCATGGACATATATACACTACCAAATGTAAAATAGATAGATAGTGGGAAGCAGCCGCATAGCACAGGGAGATCAGCTCGGTGCTTTGTGACTGCCTAGAAGGATGGGATAGGGAGGGTGGGAGGGAGATGCAAGAGGGAGGAGTTATGGGGATATATGTATATGTATAGCTGATTCACTTTGTTATACAGCAGAAACTAACACACCATTGTAAAGTAATTATACTGCAATAAAGATGTTAAATTAAAAAAAAGTCCTCATAAAGATTTAAAAAAAAAAAAGGAAAAAAAGCTGTGGCTGTTACCATCTCAATCCAAGCTCCGCATCCCCCTTTCTCTTCTCCCCCACTCTACACTTTTGACTAAATAGGGACAAATCCTTTTCACCTTAATTTTGCAAAGAAAAGATTAGGGCTTTTCAGAACTTATACTTGGAAGAAAACTATTAGGGAAAAGAAGCACATTCGAAACTGTGGAAACAGGTCCCTGTGGAAGACATAGATCTCAGTTACTCATCAGTAGGAGACTGACTGTTTGACTACAGACTCCTCTGAGTGCGACACTAGGCCCTGGGCCCTGACCTGGGGGCTTCAGGAGGATGTGATGCTCTCCAGCGCAAGTCAGGTTTTAGGATGACTTTGGGGATGTTCCCACACCTGGTCCCAGGCCATGCCATGACATTTGGGTATGGCCAGTGGAGCAGTGGCGGGGCAAGCGGGCTTCTCAGCATCCCAGCCCACCTCAGTGCTCCTCTCTGTCTTTGCTGGTGTGGTGGCTCAGGTGTCCCTTCCAGCCCTGAAAGTGCCCAGCATCTCTTCTGGCCCCCACCTTGGTCAGGCACCTATTTCATTGGTTCTAGTGATATCCACTCCTGGGGAAAGGTAAAATGGAGGCCCACAGACCATATGTCTAAATATTTCAAAGTTCTAAGTCCAACTAACAAACTGTTAATTAAAATCTGTTTTATCCTTCAACCTTGGGAAGTTTATCTTCAAAATGATAAAACTGAAAAGACACGTAAAGTTATGATTTTTATATGACTGGAAGTTTGCAAAATATTGAAGACCACTGAATTGAATTATTTTTGAGCACATCAGGGGTTCTGTTGATGGACCAGTGATGTTTGAATGAATAATAAAGACATTTATAACAACATTTATGATTCATAAATTAGTATATATTTATTCTTTAAAATTTATTTTCTGGCCTTAATTTCAGCAAAATTAGTAATCATGCTTTTTTTTTTTTTTTTTTTTGCGGTACACGGGCCTCTCTCTGTTGTGGCCTCTCCCGTTGCGGAGCACAGGCTCCAGATGCGCAGGCTCAGCATCCATGGCCCACGGGCCCAGCCGCTCCGCGGCATGTGGGATCTTCCTGGACCGGGGCACGAACCCGTGTCCCCTGCATCGGCAGGTGGACTCTCAACCACTGCGCCACCAGGGAAGCCCAGTAATCATGCTTTTATAATAGAGAACTCATAATTTGTGTTCTAGTGACAGTAATGACCTAAAGGATTAAATATAAAATGTGCTTGTATTCAGAGTGGTTTCAGTTACCTATTACTGTGTAACAAAACACTCCAAAGCTTGGTGGTTTAAAACAATCACTATTTTATTATCTTTCATGGTTCTCTGGGTTGCTTGGGCTTAGCTGAACATCTCTTCTGCTGCTTTGCTTGGGAATTCTCACGTGCTTGTGCCTGGGTGGTGGGTGGGGCTAGAGTCATCAAGAGACTCAACTGGGATGCTAGCACAGCTGGTCCTTTCCTTCTTTCCATATAATCTCTGTGCCTCTCTCTCTCCATGTGGTTTCTCCAGTAGGGTAGCTGGACTTCCCAGATGGCAACTCAGGACTCCCAGAAGGGAGTATTTCAAAAAAGAGGCAGAGGAAACTGCCAGTCCCCTTAAAGGCCACATCCAAAACTTGTGCCATGTATATCCAGTGCATTTCATGTGTGAGCATGAGTCACAGGTCAGGCCAGATTCAGTGAGGGGGAGACCACACAGGGCATACATTTCAGGAGGTCTTGTTCATTGGGGCCTTCTTTGGAGACTTAGGTACCTGAGTGCTGTTAAGTGAGTGATGTAACAAAAAGCCTTAAGCCTGTGGTTTACTTTGGGACAGTTGGAGAGCAGAAGCTGAAGAGTGTTGAGGAGTTTCTAACGGCTCAAAACAGTAGGGAAACTTATTGGAGGCTGGAGAAGAGGGGACCTGAGATAGTCACTCAGGATTATGAGAGAATGGGCAAAATAGAAAGGGTGCCTAATGACCTTGTCATCTGGCTGAGGTGATTTCCAAGCAGAATGTTGAAAGTGCTCATTGGCTTCTTCCAGCTGACTCTGATAAAACAGGAAAAGGTAGAGAGGAACTAAAGAAGCTTTGGAGCAGAATATAGGAAATCTAAGGAGCCAGGTCTATTGTCCCAGCCAGCAAAAGGCTGGAAAAGTAAGAAATGGTCTCAGGGCAAAGAGAACATCCAGGGTGCTGCCAGAAAAATGTGTTTTCATGCAGAGTCATGAATGTGGCTGTTAAGACCCTTTAGAAATATTTAAGGGTGTGTCTTTAGATCCCTTGGATAGACAAAAGGGCTTCTAAGAAGGCCAAAGTTGTACCTCTTGGGTCCTCTCCGCTGGAGAGCAGGACTAAGAATCCCACAGTAACCTCACAGGTGGCTTAAGGTAGGAAGGGCCTTTTTGGAGATAATTGAGGGTATGCCTTTTGTCTAAAGGAGTAGGTTATAATTTGATATGTAAGAAACCCACAGATCTTTAAAAGAATTTTTTCAGCTTGGATTGAAAGGGACAGAGACAGTTCCAAATGAAGAGACCTTTTTTATGGGCAGGAAGCAGGCTAAGAAGTGCATTTGGTTGCAGACACTGACCATTTCTTCTGGAAAAGGAAGGATAATTCAGAGTGTGGAGCTGAGAGCCACAGACAACCACTCCCAGAGAGCAGGACCAGACCCTAATAAAGGAACTGACTTGATTGCAGAATTGCTCTGTGCAACTTTCTCATCCTTTCTGAATGAGAGTGTCTATTGCAGTTGACCTGTGCTGACCTCCTTGTGGTGTGTTGGGTTTGGGGAGGAAGACAACGTGTCTCTTCAGCTCACAGATCCTCAAATCAAGAGGAAGCATCCCTAAGCACCCACACCCGAGGGCCCTCCTCTGCAGCAGACCTGAAGTAGATGTTGAGGCCCTGGGTCTGGAGCCTAAGCCTGATGAGTCTCATTCATGGATGAGACTTTGGGGAGTCTCAGACAGTGAGTGTCTTTTTTAAGTGTGAGGGGCGTGGTTCATTAGGGCCCAGAGAGCAGACTGTGGTGGTCTCGAGAGCTAACTCCCAGTGAGCCATACCTCCGGTATGCGTGACCTTGTGTAGTCCTCTATCTTGAATCTGGGCTGTCCCTGTGACTCACTGTTAGCCAGTAGAAAGCAGCGACAGTGGTGTTGCATAATTTCTGAGGACAGGTCACAGGAAGCCTTTTGGCTTCTCTGCCTGGGTCTCTTAGGATGCTCATTCTGGGATAAGCCAGCCATCTTGTAAGAAGTCTGATTCCTCTGAGACTACCACGCTCTGAGGAGGCCAAGCTAGCCATGTGGACAGGTCACAGTAGAAAGCAGTAGAGTCAGACAGACTCCACTTGTTCCAGCCACCCCAGCTGAGCACTGGATATGTGAGTAAAGATGCTGCCATCTTGGACATACAGTCCAGCTGAACCTGCATTTGACTTTAGACCTTGTCACCAACTACAACCATACAAGAGATGCCCCCCAACCCCGCTCCAAGTGACCACTGAGCCAGCGAATCCACAGAACTGTGAGAGAGAAAAATAATTTATTTTAAGCTACTAAGTTTTAGCACTTGCTATACAGCAATAGATAACTGAAACTGTAAAAAAAATGCCTGATATTTTAATTAAAAATGAAAATTAAATTGTGAGATCAAAGGTTCACATTCCTTTCTGCATAAGTTTTAAACTTTTTTAATTTTCAAATTTATCTATTAAAATTAAAAGGCAAATATAACTAATAGTATAGCTATTACATTTTATCTAATACATGCAAAAATTTTAATGAACTATTTAAAGCTGAATTTTAATTTAAGTTTTGAAAATTTAGTTAAATCTTAGTAAATAGTTTTATAAAAATAAAATCATTCACAGTTCTAGGGTTGTTCCATATCTGTTTAGTTGCCAACGTGAAGAGTATCGCACCGCATGTTACATCTTGACCTGCATATGTACAACTGTAGGAGAAATATGAATTATTTATACTGGAAAATGTTCCTCAGCTGCCCGTACAATTGTAACAACTGCTGTGCTAATTTATGGGTACCTCTGGAACCACAAAGAGAAGCAAGAAAATGCATGTTTGCCGCTATTGAGACATGCTACTTCTACTGCATTCTTGCTATCTGAGAGGAAGGATTCGATAAATCAGTCTGTCTTTTCTCTTACCTAAGTGCCTCTACCCTTCAGTTATCCCTACACTCCAGAGCAAGGTCCGTCTCTGATGTCAGTAGCAACACGACCCACACATTGTTATAGCAATTAGACAGTCTCCTTTTGATTCAAGGACTTAACACGAATGATGTGGAGAAGCATTTCCCTGGGTCCTGAACGGTGTTACCCAGGAGAGTGGATGTCCAGGGTTAGAGATCACCTGTGCTCGTGCTGAGTGCTGGATCCCAAGGGCAGAGGCATCCGTGTGTTCTTTAATTGTGTGTGTGTGTACATGTGTGATTGCTGCTTCCGACCATCTGGTACAGGTCTGGCAGAGGTGTGCCTCTCTCCTGAACTTCTGCGGAACCCTGACCCTTGGAAGACTCATTCTCACCCTGACTTAGTTCCTCTGTTTGAAACATATTTCATAGTCATTAGCCTGGTGTATCCGTTGAGACATTGTTAGCCGTAGGTGACAAAAGACCAATTCAAACAGGCTTAAGCAGAAAGAGAATGCATTAGCTCTCACAACTGGGGAGTCCAAGGGCAGAGATACAGTGCTCACACTTTGTTTTTAAGGGTGGGGTTTGGGAAGCCATGTGAGTGACAGACGGCTCACCAAAACTCCTAGAGTTAGGGGGCGGGCAAGCACGCTTAGTTCCCCCCAGGAGGGGAGGCAGCCAGAACCCAGCATGCCCTCCATGCCTGCTTGTAACTGTTTGCCAAATTCAGTTTCTTGGTCTGTTGTGCTGGGCACCTGGGCCAGGTTTCTCAAGCAGCCCAGGCAGTAGGCACTAGCTTCCTAAAGCTGGTGGCTGCCTGAAGCAGATTCTTCACCCACTCCTGTTTCAAAGCTCTCAATCCCTGGCCAAGCCCCTGGGGCAGGTGTGACAGTCACCAGCAGGGCAGAAGTGACTGAGCCCAGGGAAGGCAGAAGGCTTTCTAGGTGTGGGTTACCATTTCCTCTGGCCTGTTTGAACACTCGGGGATCCTCCAAGGATGGCTCCCCCAGAATCATACCACCGTACTTTTCTGCCAGGCAACTAGGGGGTCGTTCCCCTCCCCCAGAGCTCCAACGACAGGCCATCTGTGGACGGAGACCCTTGTGGACGGCCTCTGGTAACATTTTGCTTCACACGGCCGCTCCTCCACATGGACTCCCCCAGAAGCCTGGCAGGCAGGACCAATTACCCTTCCCAAGGCCCCGCAGGCCCCTCCCCAGTTCTCCCCTCCCTTATTCACTTTCCACTGACCCTCCCAGCTGAATGTACCCATTGCTCCTTCCTCCCCTCTCCCCTATCAGCCCAAAGTCCCCAGTGTTTCCTGACACACACTCCCAAGGTTCCTCAGAGCCGGCTGAAAACTAACCCTGGGAGGAAAGAAAGGAGGGGCAGGATGGCACGTCTTCCAGGCTGCCTGCCCAAGCTCCGTTAGGCCCACTGCCCACCGGCAGTGCATCTGTGGATGCGTGGAGGCCACACCTTGGGCCAAGACGTGCCCGATCCCCTGCTCTGGTCTGCGCAATGCTTCCTCCCACCCTTCTTCTCTGACTCCCTCTCCCTTTCTCCTTTTTCCTCCTTAGATCTCGCCATAGCCCTCCCCCTTCCCTCCTCTCCTGCTCTCTCTCCCTCTCCCCCACCCAAATGAGGTTGGTTAAACAAACCTTAGTACATCCAGTCTATGAACATCGTAAGCCAAATCGTGTTTTTAAGAATGTTCATTGACATGAACCTACCCGTGAATATCCTGCAGAGGGAAGAGGGGCTCACGAGGCATTACGGGCAGTATGAGCTCAGTTTTCTAAATGCCCCTCCCACACCCAAAGACAATGCAATCACACCACACACTCATATATATAGCACCATAGTGTTCACTTCCTTTCTCCTCTACCCATTGGGGTCTAGGCCCTGTCCCTGGGTCGAGGCCCTTTGAAGACCCAAGGAATGGCAGATCCAGCCAGAGACAGGCATGCATTTCAAAGGCTGGTCCATACCTCCTCCCCTTTGCCCCACTATGGTGTTTGTCACTTCCTCCCCTTGGGAGCATCTGGAGGCCCTGGCCAAGGGGAGAGATGAAGGCAGAATTGTTGGATCAAAGTCCAAACACATAATAAAGGCATCTCCCTGCCCCACCTAAGGACATGATAATGTGCATTTACCCACACAAAAACACAGAGCAGTGGGCTGGTGTGCCATAAACCTTCTCTTGTTACAAAGCCGGAATCTTTTCCATCTGTGCTTAAGCTGCAGCCTAAGAAATAATGTTTATAAAAATAAGATTGGAAGCAAAAATATTGAATGCAATAAATTATGACTACACTGTGTTCTCTCCTGAGGGATGTCCTGGCCAAAGAGCCTTCAATATTTCTATCTAGGGCTGTGCTTTGTCTCTTCTTATAAAGCATTCCATTTATTGATGGCAAGAAAAGGCCTAGACGGCCGAGGTTGACTCAATAGAGCTATGGTGCTTGGCTGTCTGTACCTGCCTGGCATCTTAATTTCTCTTCTGAAGCAACAACAGCTCTGCTTGTTGTGGAACCACAAAATGAAGCCCAAAGGGAGGCTGCCCAGGGGAAGCTTTGTTGGCTAGTTTCCGTCACCCCTACCATCTCCCTCCTTCCAACCCCACCATCACATCCCCACCACCGTCATGACCATGAATCCAGACACCATCATGATCACCCTTCATGGATGCAACACACCCTACCACTTCCCAGGCATTGGCTAGGGTTTTGGAGGGAGGGAAACCTGGGAAATTAATGACACAGATCTGAGATTTAAAAATCTCCAGGGAGATGGGCCAGATGTACAAATAACTTAGAACAAGAAGGAAAGTCAACAACAAGGTACTGAAAAGTTCTCCCAGAGTTCAAAGGAGGGAGAGATGAAGCAGCTTTTGAGTTGAGTCTGGAAGGATGGGTTGGATCTAGACCCCCAGAACTGGAAGGAAAAGGCCTTCTTGGAAGAGGGATTGATGTAAGGGAAAGTGCAAAATTGTAATGCGTGGATGAAGAGGAGAGGAGTGAATTCAGTTGGGCTGGACCCCTAGGTGTCTGAAGGGCAGTGAGGGAAATCAGGTTGAAGGGTGGAGTGGGAGTAGATCAAGAAATGTGATGGATAAAGGAAAAGGCCGCTCAGTCCAAGGATTTGGGCCTTTTACATGGTGGGAAGTGGACGACCAATGGAAAGTTATTGAGCTGTGGGAGGATGGAGCTGGTTTTGAAGCTAATCATTGTGATGTGATCTTAGGGCCAGTGAGCATTCTCTCCTTTCTCTTTCCTGAAAAGATCCCAACTCTTCTCCCCTCTTGGCTGATTCAAAAATTTAACAAAAATGTTGAGTGTTAGCCATTTGCTTTAAATCCTACTACTTCATACTTTGTCCCTTAAGCATTTGTGACAGAGAGGAGGGAGAGGGGTAAGAATGAAACACACAGCCATTGACTATTACTCATACCTCTGGGCAAATAAGTATATCAGCTGCTTTCTAGAGAGTGGATTTTGCTTGCGGCAGGTATGGCATATGAGGGTACCCCAGGAGAAGCAGAGGGGACAGCCTCCTGTCAGCTCACACGGCCTGCTTTGCCTTCTTTATGGGATCAGCTCCGTGTGGCTCTGAGGTGTTCGACTCAGAGTAGAGAACCCCAGGGCCCAAGGCAAGGGCACCCCCAAGAGCCAATGGGAGGAAGCCCTGATGGTTGGATAAGGCTGGTGCCAACTTCTGTGGATTCTGTCCTTGGAGCAAGGGTGGCGCTGCCCTCATTCCACTTTCTCCATGATTCCAACGGGAACCACTGGAGTTGCATCCGGGAGTCATTTCCAAGGCATTTTCTTTTTCAGTTCCTTACTTGGCTTTATTTAATAACGCAGTCCCCAGTGCAATAACATCCCCTACTCTGTCCTGTTCTTCTATGTAGATAGAAGAAAGCAGACCTCTTGTCTTATTGTGGCTGGGCCTCGACCCTCATTTTCTGGCAGACGTTTAGGATGGAGCTGGGATCCCTCCCTCCGACTTGGGACTATTGGAGAAAAGGCGCCTGTGACCCTTCCCCCATCTTCCGGCCTGGTTTTCCTCTGAGGACAGGGGGAGAGGGCTCTTCCAGGCCGAGCTGGCGGCCAGGCCAGCGTTTGTGGTAGGCGGTGTTTATGTGAATGCACAAATGTTTATGCGAGATTGCCAGCCAGTTATTTATGAGTCTCTCAGTTCTTCCCCAATAAAAGCTGTTCCCTCAGTGTTCTGACAGGCCCCGCATCTGTAACTAATGTGTCACTCACTCAGCTAATGCAGTTCACTTGTGTTTATTTTTGCACAAAAGCAATTTATCCAGCCGCTCTGGGGGGGAAAAAAAAAGGCCGTGTCAGGAGCCTTCTTTGGAACAGAGTGTTTTTCCTCAAAAGATATTCCAAATGGCTCACAGGGCAGGGCAGGCTTCTGGTGTGTGTGCCTGACCGTGTCTGTGGGTCTGTCCTGAGTGTGAAGGAGTGTGTGGGCCCGTGCTTTGAGTATATGGATGTGTGTCTTTGTGCCTCTGTCTGTCTGGGACTGAGTGGCTTTGAGTGTTTACCCCTGAATCTAAGAGTTCTGCCCGGGTGTGTTTGGGTTACTTGTTTAAAAGGTATTGGGTGGGGGTGGGGGTGGATGTAACTTTGCATTCCCTCTGGTAGAGATAAATCAAAGTTGGGAAAGTAAGTTGTTGGCGGTTAAAACGCCTGGAGGAGGAGTTTGGAGGAAGGAGGGGAGGGGGACCAAGGTTAAAAGGGAGGATGATTGGCTTCAGGGCAAAAGGAACATTAACACTGTCCGGCCAAGGACTGTAACTATAAAACTGCAGAGGAAGGCCTGGGCATCCCTTCCCTGTGGTTGTTAATTTTATCATTCCCACTCTGTTTTTCTTCAGTATTGACAGTAAACCTTCAGAGTGAAAAGGATGTTCTGTGGGCTTGTTTCGGGGGTGCTGTAAGAAAGGAGGGAGCTTGAGAAGTCATTGCCTGCTGCACAAGCAGATTCCTGGGAAAAGGAACCAAACAGTGGCAGGAGGATGTGAGGGGCATGTCCCCACCAGGGTGGGGGTCAGGAGTCAGGCTGAGTGCTTGGGGTCTGCCAGAAGGGAAAAGAGGTGCTGACTTGGGCTGGGGAAGGGCCTGGTGGACTCTGTGGTCCTCAGTCTCATCCCATAGTTTGTCACTCTGACCCTGGCCCGTCAATGAACCAGTCTGCATTGGGCAGGAGAGTCCAGAAGTCTCCATGTAGACCCCTGATGGCAGATGTCCTTTTGTCACCCCTAAATGACCCAGCAGTAGCAATGGCATGTTAATTAGGACAGTGGTTCCCAAACCTCATGCTCGAGGAACCCTCACACTCATTACTCGAAACAGATGTCTTCTCACAGCTCAGACCAAATCTTGGCTGCTTTGTCCCAATCTGCAGGAAAATATTGGAGTTCCTCCCTCTTGAGTTTTCCGCCAATAAGATTTCATTAAACCTCTGGTGCCTGTCGAATGATACGTCAGTCGATATTTATATAAACATAGAGAAATGTACAATTGTGCTTTGCCTGAAAGCTTGTTTTTATGGACCTGGGCTTTCCAACGCTGATTTTTTCTGGCATCCGTAACCTGACTGTGAATTGGGGTGGTCAGGGGAAACCGTCCATTTGTCTCATGTTTTCTCTGGCCAGGTGACATTCATGGTCATCCCTTTGTCTCCCTGTGACCTGAGCAAATTTGACTTCGGGGCCTGCTCTTCCCCTCGGCAGGGGTGTATTCAAGGCCAGGAGCAGAAGGATGTCAATCAACTCAGTCCTCTGGTTTCCAGTGACAATTCAACTTGGACAGACTTGAGGGTAGGACAGTGGGGAGGCATTTGAAAAGTTGGGATTTGCCCTTTTGATCTGAAGGTCTCCGTGGAATACCCTGTCCTCAGAGTAGGCCTCCCTGCCCCTTCCTCGTGCCCTGGGAGCGTGTGTTTCCTTGGCCCCCACCCTCAGAGCCCCGCGCTTCCTCCTGCTTCTGCTGTCGTCCCTCCTTCCAGTCACCCTGGGATTTTTTTTTTTTTTTTTTTTTTTTTTTTTTTTTGCGGTACGCGGGCCTCTCACTGTTGTGGCCTCTTCCATTGTGGAGCACAGGCTCCGGACGTGCAGGCCCAACAGCCATGGCTCACGGGCCCAGCCGCTCCGCAGCATGTGGGATCTTCCCAGACCGGGGCATGAACCCGTGTCCCCTGCATCGGCAGGCGGACTCTCAACCACTGCGCCACCAGGGAAGCTCCACCCTGGAATTGTAAACTCCTTCTTGCAGTTGAATTCGTTCCTAGGCCGGTGGCCGACCCTCAGTGGTAAGTGAGCCTCCCAGCCACCTCTGTCTTGGAAATCTCTGGAGCAGGCTCAGGCCTCGCGTGGGTCTTAAGTCCCAGCCCTTCCTTCCCTCTCCTGTGGGCCTGTGACTAGGGAGAAGTGGGGAGCTTTGAGTCTGGGGGTGGGGGGCAGAAGGAGCGAGGGGTGTACTCTGGAAAGAGGCTTACTTTAGAATCTAAGAAGAAAAGCACCGGCTCACAGCCCTCACCAGGTTCAACCATCCACCGCCTTTCTGGCTCTAACCAGCACAGCTGTCTGACGGTCGGGCTCACCAGCCTCTCCTCCCTGCTTGACTGTCGGCTGTGTGGCAAGGCTGTCCTTTCTCGCTGTGGCCTTTGGGGTTGCTCCCCACCCAGGCTCTCTTCCCTAACTGGCATGCTCACCTTCCACCTTGGCCGCTGCAGTCCAGGGAAAGGGCCATCCCGGTGAACATTTGCATCACAAAGCCATATTTTCCCATCAGCAAAATTGTTCTCAGGTCCTAAACTGAGGATCCACAAGCCCCACTGCCTGCAGGGACCCAGGAGGTAATGTAAGGAGAGGAGGGGACGGCCTCAGGGTTGAGGGCAGTGGGGAGGGGTGGCCCTGAGGCTCCCTGGAGCACATGCTCTGTCCACAGGGGTGACCCCTTCACAGCAGGAAAGGGTTACCATGTTTGGAATGCCAGCCCAGTGAAGCCAGTTCTTCTATTTTCACATCTGGACTTTTATGTGGACTCTCCTAATGTTACATGTTGGCAACCAAGTCCAGCTTAAAACATGGTGTGGGCCAAGCAAAACACGTCTGCTGGCCAGTCATGGCTCGGTTGCCCCTCTACTGGTGTGAAATGCCGGGGAGCTTGTGTTGTGGGTGTTCGGGGATGTACATGGCGACGTCCAGGGCTTCGGCCCTCAGCTAACTGGGGAATCCCATCAGGTGCCGTGAGGGCTCATGCTCTTTGCTAAAATCTGGACACAGCCCGTTTCCTGAGAGCCGGATGTTTAGCCTACACTGTCCTGGGGTAGCATAGGTTTGCTTGGTCTCCAGGGAGGGATGCAGACCCGTTTTTTTGCTGAGCGTTGTCCTGTGGAAGGCCCCTCTGGGGAGCCTGGGCAGGGAGGGCGGGCAGTGGCCATCCTGGGTCAGGATGCCTTATCCATGCAGGTGACAGGTGGATGTCAAGGACGGCTTCCAGGGTTCGTGCAATGGGCGGGGGGGGGGGGGGATGTGGTACCTCCTCCGGAGAGGGGGAATACTGGAGAATCAATGCGTTTGGGGAAAACAGCCGGACATCTCTAGGTTTTTCCCCATTTTCCTAGGTCGTAAGGAAGGGGGAGGGCAGCTTTTGGCCTGAGATGGGGCGTTGCGATTGTGGCCTCTGCTTCAGCCCCTGTGTAGCCTCCAGGGGGAGGGGGAAGCAGGACCCAGAGCCCCAGTCTTGTCCCCAGAAGCCGTTCTTGGGCTCAGCCTGAGTCCCCAGGGACAGCCCGTCAGTGACACCAAACTTGGGAGGGATACTTATGTTGGTTTCACGGTCACTGAGGCTTCTGGGATCACCTGGTGTCAGGGAAAGAGCTTGGGTCCCAGCTCTGCACTTTATTAGCTTGTGACCTTGGCCAGTGATGTCACCTCCTGGGATTTAGTCCCTTGTCTGTAGATGGGTCTGTCTCGTTGGTCTGTAGCCTCCATCCAGCCTCCAAGTTCTCTGACAACGTCTGCTGCCAGCTGCTGCCGTAGCTCCATTTGACGTGTCTTTCAGAGCACGGATGGGACTCTTGCTTCACCCCTGACTCCCGAGTGTCCAGCAAGGCACAAGGCACATCGTAGGTGCTTAGCATGTCTTTGTTGAATAAATGAGCAAGACCAGCTCCCTGGCAGCAGGGAGCAGGCCACAAGCAGAGAACAAGGCAGGCAGGAGAGCCCCGGGGCAAGGGAACACTCTTGCTGCAGCTTCATCCTGGGAGCGAGGGTGCCTGCAGGCTGAGGGCTGCTGGGGCCTGGAGGCTGGAGCCCCATCTCCCAGCCCAGCATCTTCTATAGCCCGGCCCTGCCCCACCCTCCCCCAGAACTGCCCCACAGTGACCACTTTTCCAAGTCCTTTCACTGTCTCTGAATGTTTAAGGTTTTAAGATGCAGCCCTTTGGTGACATCACAGGGAGCAGCTGGACCCCGAGCCGGGCCAGGCTGGCATGTTGGAGGGCGAGCCTTTAGCTAGGACACACTCAGTCGCCAGTTCTCTGCTGCAGGCAGGAAGGAGCAGGCCCAGGCCCGGTCTCCGAGCTCTTGGAGGAGCACGAGGGGGAGACGGCCGTACCCTGGGCCCTCTGGGTAGCTTTGGGCTTTGCGGCTGCAGCTGTGGCCCCGGCCTGGGTTCTGGGCCTGAACAGCTCCAGGGGCGCCCGCTTTTCCTACGAGGCCTGTGTGGAGGGACGGGAAGGCCTAGGGCTGTGAGGGTTGGGCCGTCTGGGAGAATCAGCTTAACAGGGCGACAGTGGGGCTCTGGGACCTCAGGCAGGGGTCCTGGGGTGCACTTCCTCCGGCCGGCCTCGAGCACACTGGGGGCCTCAAGGAGCTCGCTGTCACCCCCACTGAGTGCCCGCACCCCGCTTCGGGGCAGCGAGGGGTCTCTTCTGAGTACCTCACCAGCCCCTCCCGCCCTCATCCCTGGGCGGCAGAGGAGTGAAGCGAGGGACCCAGGCTGAGCTGTGAGGGTGAGTCATCGGGAAAGCTCCTTGGGTCTTTGGATCTGGGGGATAGTGGATGTGAAACTGGACATTTTTCTTTCCTCCTCCACCCTCTTCAGGCCTCATTCTCCTGAAAATACCAGAATGAATAGGGATATAATGCACACTCATGTAGCCACAAACCGGTTTCCGAAATACAATTACAAATCCAGTCGAAGGCCTCCATGAGCACCTCCCAAACACAGCTCCCTTCCACTGCATTCCCCTCCTGCCCAAGAAGTAATTACTATCCAGTATTTGGCATCACAAATTTCTTTAACTTTTTACTACATATGCATGTTTTCTTGAAGTATTTACAGAATTGTTTTGCATGCTTTGAAACTCTGTGTAAATAATATCATTCTAATATGTATTCTTGTGCAGTCAGTTTTTGCCTCTCAATATGTTTAGGGATTCCAGCACGCGGACACGTGTGACTCTGGCTCGCTTATTTTCTACGCTATGTAGAATTCCACTGCGTGACTACATCATTTCTCCAAGGAAGCCTCCTCCCAGCCCGCTGAGGGGTGGCTCTTCTCCCTGGGGATGCTTCCTTGTGCAGGGAGCCCCAGCTCTGTGGATGCTCCCCGCCCCACGTTAGGGTGCCAGAGCCCTTCTTCCCCTCCCAGAACTGTTGCTTCACAGAGGAGGAACTTGAGTGGATTTCAGGCAACCTTGTGTTTGCCATAAATCAATGTTTAAAGTGAAACCCCAGCCCAATGGGGCTGCAATTGCAACCAGCTGAGTGCAGCCAGGCAGGCTGATTCGAACCTGGATGGAAGGAGCTGTGTGCTCCACATGGACAGGGTCTTTGACCGGGACGTGCTGGCAAGCCCTTCTCCAGTGCATGGGGAGACACCGGTGCAGCCACAGCGCCCGGCAGAGCCCCTGTGGTGACCCTGGCTCGAGGCCCACCCTCTTCTCTGCACTGACCACTCTTGCTTTGCCCAGTGGCATCCGGGGTGGGTTGGGCCACGTGGATGTGAGGATGGATGTTGTATCAGCTTTGGGGGAGGGGAGTGAGGTTCTGGGACCTGCTCGGGGGCAGCCTGTCCTGATGGGCTTACATTTTAGACCCTTGAGAAGGACAGAGGCAGCAAGTCCCCACACTAGTTCAGACCCGACCCCCAACACCCGCTGCACCCAGAGCTCCCAGAGCCACACGATGACTTCTGTGCATCTACGTAATTCTGCCTTCGTGGGCCCTTTCCTCCATAAGAGAGTATTATAAATTATATTTTATGATTGTCTTGCTGTAAAGACTATGGTAGGCACAATCATGGCTCTCAAAGATGTCTGTGTCCTACTCCCTGGAACCTGTGAATATGTCACCTTACATTGCAGAGGTGCTTAAGTTAAGGATCTTGAGATGGGGGATCATTTCGGACTATCTGGGGGGTGCCTAATGTGATTATAGGGTCTTCATGAGTGGAAGAGGGTGCAGGAAATTCAGAGTCAGAGTGGGTACATGTGAGGACTCAGCCCACCTTTGCTGGCTTGGAAGACGGAGGAAGAAGCCTTGGAATCAAGCAATGGCGGCAGCCTCTAGAAGCTGGAGGAGGCAATGAAACAGGCTCTCCTGAGAGTCTCCAGAAGGAGCACTTTCTTGCCAACACCTTGATTTTAGCGCCGTGAAATGCATTTTGAACTTCTGACCTCCAGACCTGTAAAATAATAAATCTGTGTGGCTTTAAATCACTAAGTGTATAGTGACTTGTTACAGGAGCAACAGAAAAAGAGGAGGAGAGAGGCAGCAAGCCTCCATGCTTGTCCAGACCCCAGCACTGAACACCCGCCACACCCAGAGCTCCTTTGCTTTTGTGGGATTCTTCCTCCATAAAAAAATATTTAAAATTATACTTTATTCTAAATAAATAATATTCAGACTGTGCTGGTATAAAGGTGAATATCATCGAGACTGGATTCATCATTATATATTCATTATTATTATATATTTTTTAAATTCCTGATTTTAAAAGAAATGAAAACACTTCGGGGGGCCCCTAAAAGAATCATGGGCCCTGGGCCTGCCAAGGGAGAAGTCTACCCTGATGGCTGCTGCGGAGCCTCCAACACCCTCCCTCTATGGAGACTGTGACCTCTCTCTTCTCCAGGACACTTTCCCTGCATGGCTGGAGGGGAGGTGGACGTGGCTTCCCTAAGCCCCAACCTCCCCAGGCCTCTTCTCCCATCATGGGGGCTTGGGTGCCATGTGAACAGAGGGCTTTGTGCGTGGCCCGCCTCATGGGGGCAGGGGGCAGCCTGAGTTCTCTACACAGGGCCACGGGGCAAATCCTCCTCAGTGCCTTTGTTTGGTATTGGGTGGGTGGCATTTCCAGATCACCCTGTACTGAGATTGTTAAAGGACTGTAGCCTATGGTGGGGAATCCACCCTAGGGCTTGTCCAAGGTGAAGGTGGGATCTTCTGTGTACAGGTCAAGGGTGTGTTAGTCTGCATTATCAGGGCCATTGGATGGTTCCCCATCCCAAGGGGTTTATCTTGAGGGAAGCCCTGATTCTATCTTGGGGATGAGGCAATGGGATGGTTACAGTAACTAAGGAAGGGGATGTATTAGCTCAGGTTGCCGTAACAAAATACCACTGACCGGGTGGCTTAAACAACAGAAATGTATTTTTTCATGGCTCTGGAGGCTAGAAGTCCAAGAGCAAGGTGTCAACAGGTTATGTTTCCTTTGAGGCCTCTCTCCTTGTCTTGCAGGTGGCCACCCTTCTTGTGGCTTCTTGTGGACACCCCTGGTGTCCCTCTGTGTGTCCAGATCTCCTCTTATATGACACCAGTCAGATTGGATTAGGGCTCACCCTAAGAACCTCATTTTCACTTAATAACCTCTTTTTTTTAGTTAAATTAAATTTTTTTTTTGCGGTACGTGGGCCTCTCACTGTTGTGGCCTCTCCCGTTGTGGAGCACACGTTCCAGACGCGCAGGCTCAGCGGCCATGGCTCATGGGCCCAGCTGCTCCACGGCATGTGGGATCTTCCTGGACCGGGGCATGAACCCATGTCCCCTGCATCGGCAAGTGGACTCTCAACCACTGAGCCACCAGGGAAGCCCCACCTCTTTTTTTTTTAATTAAAAAATTTTTGGCTGTGTTGGGTCTTCGTTGCTGCGCGCGGGCTTTCTCTAGTTGCGGCAAGCGGGGGCTACTCTTCGTTGCGGTGCGTGGGCTTCTCATTGCGGTGGCTTCTCTTGTTGCAGAGCACAGGCTCTAGGCGTGTGGGCTTCAGTAGTTGTGGCACTTGGGCTAAGTAGTTGTGGCTTGCAGGCCCTAGAGCGCAGGCTCAGTAGTTGTGGCGCACGGGCTTGGTTGCTCCGCGGCACGTGGGATCTTCCCAGACCAGGGCTCAAAACCTGTGTCCCCTGCATTGGCAGGCAGATTCTTAACCACTGTGCCACTGGGGATGCCCAGTTAGCCATATTGACTGAGTCTGAGCCAGGTCATGTGACTGTCACACTTTCATGGATTAAGTTGAAGGATTGGGGGGCAGGTCATGTGACTCCAACAACCTTTTAGACTGGGCTGGTCATGTGGCTATGGCTTCTCTTGGTCTTGTAATGACCATATTCCTTCTAACATTGATAGAATCTACTTTCAAAGGCTCTCCAATCTATAGAGGGAAATATGAGGGGTGGTCTTGAATTATCCCTGTTCTGACCATCCAAGAACTGTCTGGGAGCCTGGTGGCCAAAGCT
The DNA here is from genome assembly GCF_025265405.1 of Mesoplodon densirostris. NCBI lineage: Eukaryota > Metazoa > Chordata > Mammalia > Artiodactyla > Ziphiidae > Mesoplodon > Mesoplodon densirostris. Next base: position 35,065,140 of record NC_082674.1, read on the forward strand.
GGCATGACCACACGATCCTCCTCACTGCCCCAGGGGCTTCTGGAGCCCAACCACCTCTGCTAGAAAGCTCTATCTCATTGCATATCTCATTGCCTTGAGCACAGGGCATCTGGTTCCCGATATCCCCATTCAGGGGCTGGCTTTTGCAGGGGAGGTTGGGAGAAGGGAAGGAAGAGGGAAAGGAGTCAGGGAAGCCCAGAGTCATAGAGACGCCAGTGGGGGCCAGTGGGGGCCAGGGCGGCTGGCTGGGGGCCGAGGGAAGGGGACCTGCAGCCCTCGGGTGAGCTCTGTGAGCTAGGAGCACGGCGGTGTCCTCATGGCTTGCCTGTCCTCCTCTCTGCCGGGTTCCCCTGTGAGAGACCCTTGGGGGCTTCTGAGAACTAGGCTTGTGGTGGGGAGAGTAGAGGGGGTGAAGCTTCTCAGCCACCTCAGATTCTACCAGAGAAGTGCACGAATCGTTTAGGGTCCACATCCCAGAGACAGAGAGACCACCACTCCCCTGCATTCTCTCCAGGTTGAGTTTTCAGCTCCTAAGTCTTGGCTCCCCAAATGCCAAAGGTCTGACTCAGTCAAATCGCAGTTCAAACCAGTGCTTGCGCTGCTCTCTCTCCCCTAGCCCACCACGCTCCATCCTACAGCCACCCTGGAAGGTGGATATCATCCTCATTTCACAAACGTGCAAACACAGACTGCGGTCAGGTGGCCTGCCCCAAGTCCCACGTCCAGTTCTCATAAGGCAGAGTGACACTGGGACCCGGGCCCGTGTGACTCCCCGGCTGGGAGTGCAGCCGTTTGCTTGGCTCTGTACCGTCAGAGCCTGTACTACACGCGTAGCTACTTGCCTGGTGCCCTGGCCCCTGGCTGGCCCTGCTGGGCTGTGGGATTGTGGATGAGAACTTCCCCCAACTTCTCCTTTGCTTCTTTCCCCTCCCGCTGTTCCAGAAGGCAGGACCCCCGCGTTCTCAGTTCCAAGACTGGCAGGCAGACAGCACCCAAGTACTGAGCAGACCTTTCCGAGGGGACAGTGAGGCCCTTCCCATGTTGCTATCCAATGGGCAGACGTGGACCGCTGCAGCCACTGTGTTCCAGAAGCCCAGAGATGTGTGGCATCTGGTGTGTCCACTCCTTCTCTCCCTCCCCGTAGGGTCTGTTTCTGTCCCTACACTGGGCCACAGGTGGGGGCAGGATGATCGGAACGCTTTTATTTTGTCTGTGCTAAAAAGTGTGCGATCTCTTGGGGCTGAGGCTGTTTGAAGATGAGCTGTGAAAAATGATCTGGCCATGCTTCAAATCAGGTCTTGGCCCTTCCTGACCTGCTCTGGGGAGAGGAGGGATGGGCTCTTTTTTTCTCTCTCTTTTTTTTTTTTTTTTGCGATACGCGGGCCTCTCACTGTTGCGGAGCACAGGCTACAGACGCGCAGGCTCAGCAGCCATGGCTCACGGGCTCAGCCGCTCCGTGGCACGTGGGATCTTCCCGGACCGGGGCACGAACCTGTGTCCCCTGCATCGGCAGGCGGACTCTCAACCACTGCGCCACCAGGGGAGCCCGGGATGGGCTTTTTGCCAGAGATTCGGCCCCATCAGAGGTGGCTGGACCACCCAGCCCACCAGCAGCAGGGTGTGTGTGTGCGTGTGCGTGTGTGCTTGTGTATGCACGTGTCTGTGCAGGTCTGCATTTACTTGTGTGTTTGTGTGCGCACGTCTCTCTGTGTTTACACACGTACTCCTGTCTGTGCATATGTGTACATACATGCATGTTTGTGTGTGGGGGTATATGGTGATATGTATGCCTGTGTCTGAAACCATGTGCTTGCTCACCTGTGTGTTTGTGTGTGCATTGGTGTGTGCCTGCACACATGTGTGCCCTCCAGATGAATGGCAGGATGTACACCAGGCACTAGCTGGCTGAGGGTTGAGTCTTAGGTCTTGCCTCAGGTTTCCAAATGGCCCACATGTAACCCTTCACCCTCCCCTGTGGCTGTTGAGCTCTCTGCCCCTGGAGACCAGAGAACTTTCTTTTGGAACCCAGCGGGCCTCACTGCCTGGGGAGGGCAAAAAGCTACTTCTAGAAGCAAACAGGATCAGTGTCATGCTGGGGAGCCTGGAGCCAGCAAGACCTAGTTTAATTCTGAAGGAATGTGTGCGGGTTCCTGCCCAGCAGAGCAGGCCATGGCCGGACTGGGAGTGCGGAGCACCGGCCGCAGTGGCTGCCCTTGGGGGAGGGAGCTTGGCTGGCCAGGCACACACCTTCCAGGGGCGGTCAGTCACACAGACTTGTGCGGCTAGAGTGGGCTAAGGGTGAGGGAGGCCTGCAGTGCTTGGGGGGTAGCATATGGTACAGAGAAGCAGCAGAGGAGTGGTCCCTGGGGACTGTGGTCATCAGGGAAGTCCTCTCGGTGTGCGGGTTTACCTGGGCCGTGAAGGGTGGGGACGATGTGGAGGGAAAGAGGTCATTTCAGGAAGAGGAGAGGGCTTTGCAAAAGGGGCAGAGATGGAAAAGGGCAAGGCCTTTATGGTGTGAAAGTGCTGACACTGGTCCAGAGGGAGTCTGGGGGGAGAGAAGGGGGAGTTAAAACTCCTGTCCACAGAGGGGTTCGAATGCCAGCCAGAGTTCATCCTTAGGCAGTGGGGAGCTATTGAAGATTCTTGAGGCAGACAGCGACCTGCTGAAAGACTGGCCAGGCGGTCAGGTCACGTGGTAGGTGGGGATGGAGGCTGGGACAGCAGAGCAGAGTGGAGGCAGTGGGTGTTCGGGGTGGCGAAGCCTGGGGATGAGCGGGGTCAAAGGTGGCAGAACTAACTCTACTTCACGTTGTATGACTCTTGGACGCTCTTCAGGTCTTGTTGCTGTGTTTGGATTCCCCTGACCGGAGAACACTGTCAGCCTGTCCTCCCCAGCTGGCCAACGGAACCAAATGGGCCTGGGAGACAGAGGCCAGGCCCCGAGCCAACCCAGGCCCCAGCCCCTCCTTCACCACCCTGCCCATTGTTGTCCTGACCCCTGCAACGGGCCTCTGGGTGTCTCATCCACCTGGAACCGAAAAGTGGCATCTGTCGCTGGGGGCAGGTGTCACCCCAGGGCGGCAGAGGCAAGTCCAGGGGAGCCCTTGAGCATGAACACGGCCATGTGAATGTCAGTGTGGCCCAGGCTGGGCGTGGACATGAGTGTGAGCTCCATCCAGTCATTATAGGGGGTGTGGGACACCGTCCAGCCTGAGTCTGTATGTGTACAACTCAGCATGAGTGCGCACACAGCCTAGCCTGCACGGGCCCGGTGCCTAGCACATAGTGGGTACCTGTGTTTGTTGAGTGAGTCAGTGTGAATGTAGGCACAGCCCAGACCCCTGGGGCAGACAGAGCTCCAGAAGCAGCAGCTAGAACTGTCCTCACTGCATCACCTGGGCAGGGCTGCCTGGCCTCCTCAGTGGGTGGACACTGGCTCAGCTGCCCCTACCCCGGCCCCCCAGGCTTGATGCAGGCTTGATGGCGCAGTCGGGCTGGGGCCGTGACTCCACCCTGTCCCTCCCCTCTGTTCCCCTGCCTCTGTAGGCTGGAACTACGGCCTCCTTCAGCCATTCTGAGCCCAGTGCTTCCTATAATTGTGAGGTAAAGCAGCGAGAACATCCTGGAAACTGGCCCTAGCCTGGGGCTTGGGGCAGCTCCTGGCCTTGGGAAGGTCCTGGGGTGATGGGGGCAGGAGTCCACTCTCTTCTGTGGTCTGGCTGAGCAGACACAGGCTTCCCTTCTGGAGACGAAGATGAGTTCAGTCTTCAAGAGGCAGAGTCATGAGCTGCTGTGAATTTTTTTCCAAGCTGGGAAGAGTGAACCTCTCTGGCAGGCATGGTGATGGGATCCCTGTGCATGCAGGACCCTGAGGCTCCTATACTCCTGGGCCCTGGACTACCACATGGGCTCCTAGGTCAGGGTCCCCTGGACGCATGGCCTGCCCAGCCTCTGGTGCCCACCCCTTCTGTAAAGGGGTCTCCAGAGCCAGGTGTTCTTTCCTGGAGACGTGCTGGTGGCCCTGGGGGAGATGGAGGTGGCCCTGGTGTTTGACAGGAGCACTTAGTGTCTTATCAGGCCCAGCCCGGCCCGAGTTATGCAGGCAGGCCTGAGCAGGCTCAGGTCCTGCCCTGCTCCCTGCTTCTCTCCCTCCCTGTCCCCTTCCCCAGCCTCATGTCTGTCCCTTTACCCTCTGCCTCTCCCTTCCCAGGAAGCTGGAGTGTGTAGCCCTCGTCTGGCCAGCTGGCTTTTTCAGGTTCTAGCTGCTCTGGGGGCTCTTTTCCTTCATGGGTGTTGCTGCACAGACTGCTCAAGCCTCTGCAAAACTCGTCATCTGGCTGGTTGCAGAGTCTCCTTAAATCTACTCTGAGCTGCGTGTACTGTCATCCTCTTGGCACCTTTGAGGAGTACCTTTCTGTTTGCGATGGTCTCATCTCGACATACAGTCAACGCAGTGCCGGGCTCCACTGTGTTGGAGCCTGAGGCAAAAGGAAAAATCAGTAATATGGATCCTGTCTTTATTGAAAAATCTGGTATTTCATTCATCCACTGTGGATATTTTGCATTAGTTTTGGTGTTTAAAAGTATTGCATTAAAATATGTTTTGTCTTGCCTACTGACTTTTCTGGTGTCCCTAAGGGTTTGCACCTGAGGAGAGTGCAAAGAGAAAGGATTCCCAGGTCTGGGCCCTGGAACATCCAGGACTGGAAGTTGACTGGAACTCTTCCTTTCTAGGAGTGGCTTGTAGAGGCCGGAGCCTGTGGGTGTGTGTGAGGGGGTGGGGGAAGGAGGGAGAGAAAACGACTGACAGATTTCAGAGCTTCTGCTAATGTTTCCATGGAGCTGAGGGGCAGGGCCTGGGGAAGGGGCCCAGCCCAGGGTTCCACCAAGGGGGAGGGTGGGTCTTTGCAGTGGAAAGAGAAGCAGGGAGCAGGGTTAGGATGGAGGGGGAAAAAAAAAGTCTGTGAAATGAAGTGAAAAGAATTCATTTCTATGGAGGTGGGCTTGAGGGGATGAGACTAGAAAATGTAACAGCTGGGAGGCCTTTACAGAGCCACAGGGGGTCGTGAAGCCCTCCACCACCCTGACCTTCAATGGGGTTCGCTCCATATGCACTGGCCTTGTGCGAGTGAGTTTTTGCTGGGGGAGTAATGGAAAGGGGTGGATCTCGGGCTTCGAGCCTGTCTGTGTGGAAGTGGGGCTGAGAACATGGGGCAGGGATGCTATCTGCCTGCTGAACTTTTCAGCGGAAGCCAGTGCCGAGAGGCAGAACTGTATTGGGCAGGTATGAGTGACAGGATTTGGGCTGGTTCTCCTGGAATCTCCAAGGGCAGGCATCTTGGCGTGTGTGTCTATGTCTTGTCAGTTTGAGGATTGCCAGGCCCCTGGCTTGCTGCCCACTTTGAGACCTTTGAACGTTTTTTTCCTCATTAGCTTCTTCTCCAGAGGGTCGACGGGGGTGAGCAGGGGAGCCCCAGGCTGTGGTGAGGGGCCAGGGCAGCTGGCCTGGGGCCTCGGATGGGCCTCTGTGCTCTGGAGCAGCCTTTCCTGCCTCCTCGGGCTCAGGGTGTACTGGACCCAGCCTGCATCCTCAGCTTATAGCCCTACCCGGGCTGCGCGTGCGCACACGCACACACACACACACACACACACACGCACACACACACACACACTCTCTCTCTCTCTCTCTCTCTCTCTCTCTCTCTCTCTCCTAGGGTGCTAGGGTCAGGGTATGTGTGTGTGTGAAGAGCATCAAGGCCGCCTGACCCCTGCAGTCAGTTCCCCTTGTCTTGCGCTGTCACTCCCTCCTCCGTCTTGGAAGGGGGTGGAGTCTCCTCGGAGAGGGTCTGGGGAATTGGGAGCCACTCGGCTCCCAGCATACCAGCTAAATAGAGGGCGCCTGTGGGCTTCCCTGGTGGTGCAGTGGTTGAGAGTCCGCCTGCCGATGCAGGGGACACGGGTTCGTGCCCCGGTCCAGGAGGGTCCCACGTGCCGCGGAGCGGCTGGGCCCGTGAGCCATGGCTGCTGGGCCTGCGCGTCCGGAGCCTGTGCTCCGCAACGGGAGAGGCCACAACAGTGAGAGGCCCACGTACCGCAGGAAAAAAAAAAAAAATAGAGGGTGCCTGGACTGATCCTGCAAAGGCTGAAGGTGGGTTAATAATGGAGAATTGTGGGGCCTGACTCCTGTTACCTCCGGCTGGGGTCTGTGGCTACATTAACCTAAGAAAGCAACCCTGCCCCTTACCCTGAAGTCTCTACCCTCTCCCTCCACGTGGGAGCTCCTACCTGGCTCAACAGAGGTGGAGGGAGGATCCCCTTTCTCCCTCCACCCTGTAACCACCCTGCTTGTTGGGATTCAGCCCCAAGGGCTTGCCTCCTACAGGATGCATGTTTAGGCACATGCTCCCTCTCTGGTCCACAAACTTCCCATCTTTTGTTTATTCTGGTGTTTCCCTGGTCATAAAACTCATTTATACTAATTGTAGGAAACATGGAAAATTGGGAAAGCATAAAGTAGAACATCGTAGTGGCTTAAACCCGGCTCTTGGAGATCCACATCGTTGTCCATTCGGAATGCCCCCCACGTTTGAGTTCCCGTTGGCTGTGGGTGCCCTATACTTGTCACAGCACCTTCCTGTTCTTGTCACATTCGATCTTCTGGCACAGCCTTATGAAGGGCCATCAGCAGTCCCCGTTTTCTCCTTTTTGTAGCTGGGAAGTTGAAGCAGAAAAGTAAGACTTGTCCCGATGTGTACCCTGCCTCGTCCCACCCAGGCCTCCTGAGCACGCTGTCCCACCAGCTTCTCAAACCTGCTCATAAGCCTGAGCTGGGGGCTGTGAGCCCCTCTGCACAGTGGACACCCTTTCCAGCCCCCTGCCTGCACGCAGTCTTCCCTGTGGGGCTGGCTTTGAGCCTCACCCACCAGCCTGGGGGATGATGCATCACAAGCTTAGTGAGGTTCGGGGGGAGGGGGTGGGGAGGCGGAGGGAGGGGGCAGATTTCAACGGCATGCCTCTTGGAAACCACATCAAATGGTGCAGCTAGGAATTAACAAATAAATTTGGGAGACAAGTCAATTACCCTCCCTCCGTGCCCCTGTCCCTGGGGGCAAACAGCGGTCTGTGGTTCCCAGCCTGAGCACGCCTTTGCAGGGGCAGGCCCAGCCAGCGCTGCAGCTGGCTTCTGTCAGATTAACTGGGCGAGATGTGACAGGCCTCTGTCCTCTGGGGAAATGGCTCCCTTCCTGGGAGGTGGTGAGGACATTCCCAGGTTACTCTGTTCTTACCCTCTCCGCGCCCCTCCCTGTCTCACTGCCTCATGGGTGTCCACCTCCACCCACCCCAAACACAGTCTCCTGCTCAGTTAGTTACAGGCCCCAAGGTCCACTGTGGTCACTGATCACCATGATGCCTTCAGAAGATGCCTGTGAAATGCATTTACTGAGGGAGGGCCACCTTGTTAGTCTCTGCCAGACACATTAGCACCATGGTTATTATTTTAAAAATCAGACTAACTACTTGTTGCCATAGAAAACATTTATTTACTTGGCAAATATTTTTAAATGCTGCTTTGTGGCAGAGGTTTTGCTAGTTTTTGCTAGTTGTAGAGATACAGAGAAAAGAGACACGCCCTCACCCTCTAGGAGCTGACAGTTCTGTGGGGAAGTCAAACACAGACAATGACTGTGCAGGAAACTTTGGGAGGAAAAGTGGGGGGCACCTAGCCTGGGGCTTGGGGGGCTTCTCAGTAGGGATGCCCACCCAGGCTGCATACTGAGGGATGAGTTGACACTGAGACTGGGGGATGGAGAAATGCTGTTCCAGATAGAGGGAACAGCATTTGCAAAGTCTCAGGCAGGGGAGGGCCTTGAGCTGGATCACAGGATGTGAGTGGAGCAGGGGCAGGAAGAGAGGCAGAGGCTGGCTTGTGTGCAGCCTTGAGATATATATATATATATATATTAACAGGGTTGCATGAGAGGGCGGTGGTATGTAACCCTCTTTCCTTAAGTCTTTTTAACATGATTAGATTATAGATTCTTATCAACTTTCTCTGTGTGTTGGGTGAGTAGGGTGTTTTTTCTGTTTAGAAACAACAACACAACTCCTTAGAACCCAGCAGACTACAAAGGGAAAGCAGTGGTCTTCAAAATATAAGAGCAGCATCATGGAAAAATGAGCTCCCCCTCTGACATTTGTTGCCACTGAATTTTCTATGGTTGCATTAAGTAGGCATGTTCTTTAGATCAATGATTCTCAAATTTTAGTATGCATATGGTGTTTGGGATCTCTCCTGGAGATTCTGAGTCAGTGGGGTCCAGCAATGTGCATTTTTAAGAAGCTTCCATGGTAAATCATATTCGGTCAGTAGAACATGCTTTGAAAAGCACATTCCTAGAACCTGAATTAACTATTTCGTCATCTTGGGGAATTTGCTTGCAATTCAGGAGGCTGCCACCAGATGGCAGTGGTGCTTTGTGATGGATCTAAGCAGAGAGGCTCTCCCCCCCACCCTCCCATGTTTGCTGGAGACACAGTTCTTTATTGCAAGAATGTACAGAAAATAATTATAAAATTATTGGTAATGAAATATGAAATTTCAGAGCTTAATTTTAAATTTACCCTTCAAACATTAAAGCTGAACTTTCCAACACGGTGGCCACTGGACATGTGTGGCTTTTCAGCACCTGAAATGTGCTTAGTCTAAACTGAGATGTGTTGAAAGTATAATAAACACACTGAATTTCAAAGACTTAAAAAAAAGGAATGTAAAATATCTAGTTAATAATTTTATCATGATTTCATATTGAAATTATAATATTTGGGATTAAAGTTTTATTATTAAAATTAATTTCATCATTTCTTTTTACTTTTTTTTTTTTTTGGTCCCACCTTGCAGCACGTGGGATCTTAGTTCCCCAACCAGGGATTGAACCCGTGCTCCCTGCAGTGGAAGCATAGAGTCTTAACCACTGGACAACCAGGGAAGTCCCCATTGCTTTTTACTTAAAAAAAAATACTAGAAAGTGTAAAATTACATATGTGGCACACATTCTATTTCTATTGGACAGCAGTGTATGAGAAATCACCTAAATTAATTTCTTCATTTTGAAAGTGAGGGAATTAAGGCCAAAAGTTTGATGGAAGAGTGCCAGACTTGAAGTCAAAAGACCTCCACTTAAGTTCTAGACTAAATACTCACTGCATGCTCTTGGGCAAGTCGTGTACCTTCATTTAGCCTCCATTTCATCATCTGTAAAGAAGGCATAATTACAGCAACCCTACTCACTTAAAAGAGTTATGTAAAAGACCTATGAGATAATGAGGCCGTAGCTTGTGTAAACTCTTAAGCATCACAAAGAGATCAAATTACTATTGTTGTGGTTACTGATAACCACTAAAACCCTGGTCCTATAGTCTCACAGTCCTTGAAAGCACCCCTGGCACGAAGGTCAATGGATTGGGGCACTTCCCGACTCTTAGGAGTTTACAACCGAGTTAAGGAGTTACTACATACACTTAGGAAATGTAAAATGACAAAAGAATAGTGATTCAAGTAAGTAATGGGAAATGCCACAAGGTGTATATAGTTAATAGTGAGTCATTTCTTTTTTTAAAAAAAATTTGCATTTATTGAGCTGGGACAATAGGATTGAAAGGTTGGAGTGGGGGAAGGGACAGTACCAAAAAAGAATAACATTTAGTCTCTGTTTGCAAAGAGGTTTATCATCTAAGTGGGCAGAAAGGAGACACAAATGATACGCCAGCCTCAGGAGCTCTCAACGGAACATTGGTATTAGGAATGAGTGACAGGGGCTGCCAGTTCCTGACCAACTCTCCCCTTTCCTCTTCTTCCTTACTATATAACATCTGGACTCTTTGGGGAGTTGGCAATTAGCCCAGCTAAAATACTACATTTTTCAGCGTCATTTGAAGCTAGGGGTAGCCATGTATGCAGTGCTGAATAATGAGATGGAAGCAGAAGTTGGATTGGGCTTCCATGAAAGCTCCTTTAAAGGTGGGGGACATTTAGCCAGTGTGCACACAAGAGCCCTTGACTCTCCCTCTTGCCTGGAGGGTGGGTGTGATGGTAGTGACTCCAGCAACTATTTTGTAATCATTAATGTAAAAGTCATACCCTATGGTAGCAGAGGAGAAAGCTGGAATGAGCCTGGGACCTGGACAACATCATGGGGATGCTAGACTGTCCTAAATTTCCAACCTTTGATCTTCTCATTATGTGAGAGAAAAATGAGCCCTATTTCGTTTAAGCCACTGTTAGTTGGGTTTTCTGTTCTATGCAGCCAACCCAATTCCTGAATGACACCGAGCATATTAGTGTATATGTCAAGTCTCTTGAGTTCCATGTGTCTGTGGCAAGGAGACTCTAGGGGATTTTATTGGGGTCTGGGGCTGGAGAGTCACATGAGATGGATAGGGCCACTCTTAAGTGCTAACCCAGCAGGCTGGCTGGTGGTGAAGTGTCTATGCAGTGGACACTTCCTCAGAAGAATGTAGATAGTGATAGCTCTAAGAATCCCAAAGAAGGAGAAAACAGGAATACCACAAGAAGTAACATTTAAGAGAAGTGGATATTTAGGTACTGACCTTACTTCTTATCTTCTCTGCAAATGGGTCTAGGTGATGTAAGGGGGAAATGTAATTGGCAAAATATATTGAGTTTGAACTGATTTCTTAAAAAAAATTTTTTTTTGGTTAAAACACATAGTACAAAAACTGATCTCTTTTAAATATCACCCTTTCAGTCATATTTTCTTGCATCTTTCACTTCAGAAGATGAGCCATCAGACATTGCCACAGGGAAGGGGTGGGAGAAACGGTCATCTTTGGGGCTCAAGCTGACTTTCTTGACCTCATTATTGAAACAATGGGGTGGAAATCCGGGCTTTGTGGAAATAGAGGGATGGCTAACAGATCCTTCTTTAGCATATTCAGGTCAGGTTTGGTGGATTAGATAACAGAGTTTACCTCTCCCCAGGTGGGGAAGGCTCAGGTGAGGACAAAGAGGAAGTGGAGGGCCCCTCCTTCCAAGCCCAGGGCTTATGGAGGAATCTTTGTAAGAGTGTGGCAGGGGGTGAGAAGTGTGTGCTCTGCTTTCTTCTATCCTGGCCCTATTCAGGTCTGGTTTAGGGGATGCTGAGGGTAGAGGGGCATTACGCTGCCTCATGGGGTGTTAAAGGAGGTCTTCCCCCCCGCCCCCGCACTAAGCTGTGGGTGGCCACATCAGAGTAAATGTGGAGGCACCGTGTGGTTAGGCAGAGGTAGGGTCCGAGGTCAGCTTTCTCCAGCTGCCTTGGTGTCTGTGCTGTGTGCATAGGCTCTGGAAGTGTCCACATGAGCCCAAAGGAGCCTGGAAGTTAGCTGAGAGTGTGACTGGGAAGCTTACCAGAGGGTTTGTGGCAACAAGAGTAAAGTGCCCTATCGCTGAGGGTCACAGGGTAGACCACCTGTACTGGGCACCAGATGAGAGTCACAGTTGGACCTTAGGGGATCATGGGTGAGGTGAGGACCCTACCCGAGACAAAGAAAGCAGAGTGGGATTCTCTGGCCATGGACTTTAGGCAAGTGGACCAGAGATACTACTTTGGAGGATTTGGAGGACGACAAGGCTTGTACCAGTCAGCTCTGGCTAGGTAAGGCCTCAGTAACAAACAGCCTGCATCTCCACGTCTTCAAACGTAGCATTTTATTTTGCATTCACATTACTTGTTAATGGCTGCCGTTGGCTGGGCTCTGCCCCACATGTCTTCTTAGTCTGGGACCCCACTGTGGGACATGCCCTCCTCAGGGCAGGGGAAAAGAGTAAGAGGCTGGTGGAAACCAACACTGGTTTCTTAACGCATCTGCTTGGACATGGCACATGTCACCTGCCCTCATGTGCCACTGGCCAAGGCAAGTCACACGGTGGCCATATCAGTGGGGTGGGAAAGGATGGTCCTCCCATAGAAGTCGCTGCAAGTCCCATGGCCACGAGCAGGGATGTATCACCCTCTTTCAGGAAGGGAGAGAGAGGAGTTGCAGATAAGAATAGAATCTACCACAGGACTAGGCTGCTTTTCCATCAACACAAATTCACATCAGTAGTCCCCTCCCCTCGCCCTGAATCCCCAGACATCTTGAAGAGAGCGGTGGGAGCTGAAAGACCGAGGGTTTCCTGCAGAGGCTGAAAGGACAGCTTGGGTCACTGACCCAGGCTCCGTTTGCAGGGCTGGATGAGCTGTGGGGTGAAGTGCTTGTGAAGCCCAGATCCCCAGGGGGAAAAGCTGTGTGTTGTAGGTTGACCTTGGTGCGAGCCACTCTGTCTTCCTGCTCCAGCACTGAAGCAGACCCGGGGCTCTGTGTCCCCTTGGCCTCACCATTACCGGCCCTCTCCCAGTGAGCGCACACAGACCCCCATGGATGTCTCTGCAGGAGGTGTTTTCCCCAAGCTGATAGCATCAACCTGTTCTTTACCTCAAACCTGTTTTTAAAAGGACTTTCCTGTTTTTTTTTTCTTCCCTTAATTACAGAATATTTTTATAACATACTTTGAACAGAATAAACAGAACCTAGCAAAACAGTTATTAAAGAGCTATAAAGTGGTTTCCTCACCTTTGCCTTCTTTTATTTCTTCCTCTTTCAGATGGGTGGGGCTCGGTGGAGTCTCAGTGGATGATCCTGGGCGAAGGAGCTGTGAATTAGTGAGGGGCCATCTGACGAGGTGCCCGCATCCACCCTACATGTAAAGGAGCTGGGGCCCCCCTCCCCCAACCCTTTGGGCACATTCTTGCTCGGCCACGTTTTGTTCATTTATAGGCTGCTGAGCACTCCGTTCTCGGGTGCTGGGGCCACCAGGCTGGGCTGATTTTACAGCCGGTGCAGGTTGTCACACCCAGTGGACGTGCAGGCAGTGGGAAGGCCTCTCTCCCATCACTTCATCTCACCCCGCTTTCAAGATGCCTGATATCCCACCATTAGAACCCCACGCCTTCTGGCTGAACATGGATGTTGGGAAGGTCCCACATTAAGCTGAGAAGACCTCGGTATAATGAGTCCCTCGTGATCACTAGGGCCAGGGCTGCAGGAAGGCACTGGGGACTTTGGGAAGCGAGGAGAGGTTCCTGGAGGTGGGAAAGGGGCCACAGAAAGGGGTGGGGAGAGTGACCCAGGTGAGAGTCCACCCCTGCCCTCTGCTGCTTCTGTCTCTAGCAGGCCTGGGCCACCCCCTACAGTTGCAGCAGAAAAGGGTGCAGCCCAGAATGGGCACAGAGGTGAGTCCGTCTGGCTTGTGTCCCCGGGCAGGTGGAGGACAGGAATGGGGGAGCACCTGGGGGGATAAGCTGAGTCTCCTTGCTCCCAGCTGGGCTCCTGTGGAAGGGTGGGTCTGAGGGGTCACACACTGCCCTGCCCCCATAGGGTGTCTTTGCTGGGGGCTGGGTGGTCAGGGAGGAGGGCCCTGGTCCCAGGAACACTTCCTGCCCTGGCTGAGGCCTGGGCATCTCTGCGTGGGGTATGTGAGTGGGGTGGGGATTTGAGGAGGAGGCGAGATCTTTCCTATTCTCAGTCTGCCCCTTTCTCAGAACCCACAGTGTGCAGAACTGAAAAAGAGCCCCCCAGGCCTGGAGACACCATTGTGACCATCTCCCATGTGGTTTTTACCAAGGTAGGCACTGGACACCATCTGCTGTAGCTTTCCCCCGAGCCCTGGATGGCTGATAAACTCAGTTACTCTGAGAAACTCATGACTGATAATGGTTAGCAGTGTGTGCCTTCCCAGGTGGATCTGCCCTTTAATAAGAGAAGAGACTCACTGGAAGCTGGATTGCCCATTAAGGGAGGAGAGGGAGAGAATTTGAGGCCGGGAGACTTTCTGCTCTTTCCTATCACGAAGGTTATACTCATCAGCCCCATACTGATAGAATATGCTAGACTTTGCAAAGCCATTTCACATAGGTACGTTATTTAATCCTCCCGTCACTCGATAGAGGTGGGCAAGGAGAGGACTGTTATCACCACTTGCAGATGAAGAAACTGGGGCCCAGAGGGCTCAGGGATGTGTCCAAGGCTGCACAGCCAGATAGCGGCAGGGCTGGAACAGGGAATTGATTCTTTTCTCTCTAAGTGAGGTCTTTTCTGGGATGCTGGCCTTCAGGGCCTGGGCACAGGGGTGTGGAAGGGGCAAAGTCCAGAGAGGCACACTCAGGTGGTGGATGAGGCAGGAGCTTTGCAAGCAGAGGACCTGCCTTTGGCTTCCAACTTCATCTATTTCTCAGAAGTTAGTTACTACTCTAGAGCCTTGATTTCCTCACTAGTCAAGTGGGAATAACAACTTTCCACTCTCACCTACCAGGGTTACTGCGAGGCCCCCAAAGGAGATAAAGTGATTGAAGCATAGTTGCAAACTGCAAAAGGCTGCCCACATGCTTGATTCCAGGAAGCCAGGGCTGGACTCTTTGCACTGTTCCCACCCTTCCTTTGGGGGAGGTAGAAGGCTCAGAAATAGCCTTCACTTCTGTCCTCCCTGCTTCCCCCGGGATCGGGGCTGAGTGTTTTCTTCTTGGAAAAACAAAAAATCAAAGCAGTTGCAGAAAAACCGACGGTTGGTTTCTGCTTCCCCTCGGCTGCCCTTCTGCTCTTTGTGGCCAAGAGGAGAGGATGTTGCCAGAGGCCAGGGTTTGGCTGGGGGCCTTTCAGAGTCCTCACTGCCCTGCGAGGGCCACCAGGAGAGGTCTGGATGGCATCTGTCATGCGCTTAGAAGCCAACACTGGTAGTACTCTGAGGTGTGGGACCCTGATCTTCCTCGGGACATGGGGCAGGGAGGAGAAGAGTCCAGCTTTTCCAGGCCAGGCTATCATGCCTGGACAAGCCAGAGAAACGTAGCCTCTCCTCTAAACCAGAAATAATTTTTCATTTCAACTGACACCTTTCTGGCCATTTGCAAGATGGAGATCAGGATCCTTTGAGTCTCTTTTTTCCCCTTTAATGATCCGCAGATGAGTTTTCAGGGTGTGTTTATCTTTTTCTGGAAACAAGGAAAGACCAGTTTAAGAGAAGAAACAAAACCTATGGCCCACATGTTGTGTGGCATAGCCCAGGGACCCCAGATGGGAGCGGCCTGGGTCCTGGCCCTCTGCCCCGAGCTGGTGGCTGCTGACATGGCTTCCCACTCCAGACCTAGGGTCTTCACCTGAGATGGTTAGGCAGGCCCACCTGTGTCTCCTAAACCATGTCTGGGGGAAAGGTGGTCTTTACTCACAACTTAGTAATGGTAGCAGAAGGGACTTGTCGGGAAAACCTAACCTATAGTACAGATAAACTATATATGGTTTCCTAAACAGTTAGGCACTGCAATCTCAGACAATACAGGGGTATGTGTCTGATGTTAATTTCCAATTCCTCCCCAATGAGGGATTGAGGAAGGAATGTTCCAGTCCCTGTTCTAGCCCAGGTTTCAGGCAGTATCTTTCTTCTGGTCCTCCTCTTGTTCCAAACCATTTTCAGTCCCATGTGGTTCCATACCAGCTGCTCCCTTTCTTCTTAGGGCCTGCAGCCTAGGAACTCTTAGTTTCTCTAATTTCCCAAGGTTAGAATTAGAATACATTGTTTAGTAGGCATGGTTTCATAGCTCTATTTCTTTGCTGTTTGCTAGAGCACAGGCTTGTCTGGAGACTGGAAATAGTGGGTGGGACTCTCAGCCAGTGTATTCTGCTAAAGAAGCTGGCTGTGCTAAGAGCCTTTTATCTGCCACTGCTGTGGTTGGTATCGTTCTACTGGCAGCCTTGGGATTTGACACGGCAGGAAAGGCACAGCTTCTGAATATTGTATCAAAGAGTTTTCCTCTCCTTTACAATAAAAACATTTTCTAAACTAATTACTATATGACTAATCACTATTAGCTATCTGTATACATACCCACACGTGTTACTGCAACATACTCACCCAAAGGCCAGGCATGAGGTGAAATTAGAGGCTACAGGCTTCTCTCCTAATGTGTGTTATAAGGGCTGGGTAGGGGGTTACCAGGGAGGATCCAGAAAGGCTGATCGTGTAGTTAGGGGTTTTTTTTAACATTTTTTTAAAATTTACACTTTTTTTGATACATCTTTTTATTTTATTTTATTAAAAAAAATTTAAATATATTTATTTATTTTTATTTTTGGATGCGTTGGATCTTTGTTGCTGCACACAGGCTTTCTGTAGTTGCAGTGAGCAGGGGCTACTCTTGGTTGTGGTGTGTGGGCTTCTCATTGTGGTGGCTTCTCTTGTTTCAGAGCACGGGCTCTAGGCTCGCGGGCTTAAGTAGTTGTGGCACGCGGGCTCTAGAGCGGGGGCTCAGTAGTTGTGGCATACGGGCTTAGTTACTCCGTGGCATGTGGGATCTTCCCAGACCAGGGATCAAACCCATGTCCCCTTCATTGGCAGGTGGATTCTTAGCCACTGCTCCATGTGGGAAGTCCTGGGGGTTTTGTTTGAGGGCTAAAAATCACTGCCCTCATGGGACTGAATTTCTAGTGTTGTGATGTGACTTCATTCATTGTCTGTGGGGTTTAGGTGTCAAGGTCCTCACTCAACACTGTGGTTGGTTTAAAATGGCTCAGGTGGCATCTTCCCTCCCCTACTCTCTCCTTTTCTTCCATCCTCTTCTACACAACCCTGGAGTTATTATCCTGCTCTTCAGTGATCAGAGACCCAAGACCCTCCTTGGGGAAGACCCAAGTTCTGGGGGCCACCATCCTAGGGCCTCCAGGTATGTGGTGACTATCTCTTAGGGCTTCCCTTGGCCTGTATGAAGGATCTGAGGTCACAGAAGCACCCCTTCCTACCCACCTCCCAGATTTCTTCTCATGCCTTCCAGGGACATTGACTGTATGCTGAAGAGCAAACAGCAAAGATACAATCTTAAAAGCAGGCAGAGAGAAAAGACACAGAGGACTGACAATTGACTTCTCAAGTGAAACAATGGAAGCCAAAAGACAATACTGTAATATCTTCAAAGCCCTGAAAGAGAATAACTACCAAGTGGAAGTCTATGGAAGCACAGAGATCCTTCCAAAATAAAGAGGAAGTAAATATACTTTTAGAAAAACAACACTTGCTAAATCTCATCACCAGCTGACCCACACCAAAGGAAATACTAAAGGGTGTTCTTTAGGCAGATGGAAAATAAACTCAAATGTAATCTGGGAGATGCAGGAAGGAAGGAAGAACAATAGAAAAGCTGAATACATGTGTGAATGTAAATGAATATTGACTATAGTTACAACAATGATGATATCTTGTGGGGTTTTAAATGTATGGTGAATTAAAAGATCTGAAATAACATATGATGATAGCATCTGTTGGAGGATGGTGGTAGAGTTAAAGCACTCTGAGGTCCTTGCATTGTCCAAGAAGTGGTAGGCTTACTTATTTGTAGCAGACTTTGATTAGTCAAAGACAGATGTTGCAACCATATCACATTAAAAAAAAAAAAAGCAAAAACAGCAAAGTGTATTACTCTCAAAAGAGTGAGTCAAATGGCACTATAAAAACATTGAATCGGGCTTCCCTGGTGGCGCAGTGGTTGAGAGTCCACCTGCCGATGCAGGGGACACGGGTTCGTGCCCCAGTCCGGGAAGATCCCACATGCCGCAGAGCGGCTGGGCCCGTGAGCCATGGCCGCTGAGCCTGCGCCTCCAGAGCCTGTGCTCCGCAATGGGAGAGGGCACAATAGTGAGAGGCCCGTGTACCGCAAAAAAACACAAAAAAACAAAAAACAAACAAACAAAAAAAACATTGAATCAATTCAAAAGGAGGCAAGAAAGGATCACAACAGGCAGGATGAGTATAAAGCAAATAAGATGGTAGATTAAAGCCCAATATAACAGTAATTAAAATAAACAAAGAAGGATTAAATACTCCACTTAAAATATGTGATTGTCAGAACAAATGACAAAACAAAACGAAACTATATCCTGCTTACAAGAGATAGGTTTTAAATATAAGTATACAGAAAGATTGGAAGAAAAAAATGATAAAATACACTGTACAAAGAGAGTTGGGGTAGCTATAGTTATATCAAATGAAATAGATTTTAAGACAAAAAAACACTGCTAGAGTTAGTGATACTTCACAATAATACAAGGTTCAATTAACCAGAAAGCTAAAACAATTGTAAAGTTGTATGAATCTAATAATATTACCTCAAAGTAAACAAAGCAAAAATGACAGAACTAAAAGGAGAAATAGAAAATCCACAGTCATATATGTGGGAGACTTTATATACCTCCTTCAGTGAGAGGTGTATAAATCAAGCAGAAAAAGTACCCAGTAAGGATACAGATTTGAACAAGATGATTAACAAACTTGAATTAATTGATATATGTAGAACATAGTTTCCAACAACTTCAAATATACATTTTTTGCAAGTGCAAATGGAGCATTTACAAAAATTGGCCCTATGTGAGGCCATAAAGCACATCTCAACAAGTTTCAAATGACTGAAATGAATATACCCACTGACTACACTGGAATTAAGCTTAAAAACTAGCAACAGAAAAGACAATTAGAAAATCCTCAAATGTTTGGAAATTAAACAATATTTTTTTTATATAACTGATGGTTAAAGAAGAAAACACAATAGAAATTAGAACTTTGAACTGAATGCTGATAAAAAGACTACATTGCAAAACATGAAAGATGCAGTTAAAGCCAGACTTCGAATATGTATAGCCTCAAATGCTTATAGTAGAAAAATAAGGCTGAAAATCAATTATTTATTTATTGTAAATTTATTTATTTTTGGCTGCGTTGGGTCTTTGTTGCTGTGCGCGGCTTTCTCTAGTTGCCGCGAGCGAGGGCTACTCTTTGTTGGGGTGCGTGAGTTTCTCATTGCGGTGGCTTCTCTTATTGTGGAGCACGGGCTTTAGGCGCGCAGGCTTCAGTAATTGTGGCTCACGGGCTCTAGGGCACAGGCTCAGCAGTTGTGGCGCACAGGCTTAGTTGCTCTGTGGCATGTGGGATCTTCCCGGACCAAGGCTCGAACCTGTATCTCCTGCATTGGCAGGCGGATTCTTAACCACTGCGCCCCCAGGGAAGCCCCTGAAAATCAATGATTTAAATATCCAGCTCAAGAAGTTAGAAAAATAAACGACACCCAAAGCAAACTAAATCCAAAGAAAGTAGGATGATAGAGATAATGAAGATGTGAGCATAAATTAATGAAATTTAAAACAAGCAAACAATAGAAAGAATCCACAAAGTTGATCTTATGAAAAGACCAGTAAAATTAATAAGCCTCTGCTCAAATTAATCAGGGAGAGAGAGAGAGAAACTAATGTCAACAGTGAGAAAGGAGACTTTAATACAGATCCTACAGATTCTACAATAAGAGACTTTGATGGACTTTGGGCCTCAGGGGCTCCTGTTCTGATTGGCTGGCTCTGGGTAAGTCAGGGGATGGCCACCCAGCACTGGCTCCCAGTGCGTCTGCCCTCTGCCCCTCCCCTGACCTGCTTTTAGGGGCAGTGACTGCTCAGCCGTTCACTGCTCTCATAGGACCCCTGGGCTCTCCCCCTGTGAGGGGGAGGGAACCTCAACTTCAGGAAAGGCAGGAAGCAAGCTTAAAAAAGCACATTCCTTGGCAGGTTAAAAAACACTTTTTTTTTTAAGTGTAAAGACTTAACCTTTGCTAGGAAATGGTTGCGGTATTTTCTTTAAATGAAAAGAGACCATTGTGAATCGAACTTTGGAAAATACACAACATCCTGGTGCTGTTCTCCAGGGCGGTCTTAGGCAGCCCTTGTCAGGCCGGCTCTGCCTTTCCTCCAGATGGTCTCTCTATGCACAGTTGAAGGGGCTGGACCAGGGGACTGGTCCCTGGAAAGGTCACAAGAATGCTGAGCCCCTCCCCAGCAGGGGACCTCGGGCAGAAGGGACTTCTTGTTTCCTGCAGCGGCCTCCATTCAGGATCAGCTCCATAATTTGTGGGCCCAGTGCAAAATGAAAATACCCTGGTTCCAAAACTAATAAGAATTTCGAGATGGCAACAGCAGAGCATTAAACCAAGCATGGGGGCCCTTCTGGGCACAGGCCCTTGTAAGTGAGGGAACCTGTATGAGCACACAAGTCCCAGGCCAGGCCACCACTGATTCTGACAGATAATTTCACACTCATTCTGCAGGCTAACTTGAGTTTTTGAGACTTCTCTCTTGGGTGATACCTCCGGGGTTAGACGTAGACCCCAGATGATACAGGGCAGGACTCAGGGCTTCCTTTTGGGATCCCATCCCCATCCCTGGCTCCCACATACCACAGCTGGCAACAATTTCCCAACCTGGCTTTTCGCTCAGATTTCTTTCCAGTCACATTTCATAGACCATACTCCTTGGTCGTGAAAACATTCTGGGTTTAATCTGCACTTGCTTGTAAGGCGGGGATCTGGGGTAATCAGGGAACGCAGAACGGCTGCATGGAGTGCTGGACTCCTTGATGCTCCTTGAGTTGTTTACAAGCCTCCTTAGTGGACCTACTGTAAATAGGACAGTACAAACACATGCCGATTTTGCAGCAAATTAAAACCATCCACTGCTTTCCCTGAATCCTAACACATAGCGGTTTGTGTTTTTGTAGGAGTTACTGCCTTGCGTGCTACTTCCAGACTTGTGTAGCTCTCTGCTAAGCTGGGCCTAAGCATGTGTGCCCTTCAGGGCCTGGGAGGCCCAGCATGTCCTAGAGCCTTGTTCCTAGGGTCAGCTGGACCTCCCAAGCCCAGACCCTCTCCAGAGCTATGCTGTCCGAGACAGCGGCCACCAGCCACTTGTGGCTCTTGATTGCTTGAGATGTAGCTACACTGAGCTGAGATGTGTTCTTCATGGTGAATACAAACTGGACTTTGAAGGCTTAGCACAAAAGAGTGCAAGAGATCTCATTCATAATTTTCCACATTGATTACATATTGAAATGACAATATTCTATAGTGGATAAAATAATTTATTAAATTTAATTTCATGTTTATAATGTAGCAATTAGAAATTTTTAAATGATACACATGGCTTGCACCTGTGGCTTGTCATTTCTATTGGCTAGCACTGCTCTAAAGCCCCTCTTTGTCGTATTTCCATGTCCAAGCCTATGTAGATTTTACACACACACACACACACACACACACACACACACACCCCTGAGCAACTGGCAGAACCTTGGAAGGACAACCAGGCGCAGTGAGCTTGTGTGACTTGACCCCAAATGCCATCTTCTCTAGGAAGGCTCAGTAGAATGTCCCAGGGCCACCTCACATTACCAACCCAGGGGCCTTAGTTTGGCCTTTGGTGATGTCAGAGTGTGGGCTCCAGATTCTAGATGACTTGGATTATAGGCCTGGCTCTACCATGTATGAGCTACATACCCTAGAATGAGTGACTTACCACTTCATGCCTTGGTTTTCTCATCTGTAAAATGGGAATTGTAATACCCTAGTGCAGAATCAGGATGGTGATCTAGGTGTCTACCTACCTCACAGGGTTGTTGTGAATATTGATTAGGTCGAGGCACAGAAGGCCCTTAGCACAGAGGCATTCGCCATACTGTGAGCCTGCTGTAGACATCATGGGCCTGATCTGGCCTCTGGACTTTCATAGCAGCCTCTGAGGAAGGAAGGGGCCAGAGTGAGGGCACCAAGTAAGTGTAGGAACTGTGACCCTGGGGAGGGTCCAAGGTGAGTGGTGAGACCTTGTACTAACCAGGACACAATGCCAGAGGTTGGAATCCAGAGAGGGTCCAGTCAGGATGCCAAATTGGAGGGCCTGGGATAGGTGGGGCTTGAGAGAGGCCGGATTGATGATGTGGAGCCAGAAGATGAGTGAGAAATGGACAGTTCTGCTCTCAGTTTTTGAACTCAAAGCATTCCCCCCAACTGGAGCCGAACCAATGGGTAAGACTGAGGGTGTGGGCTCAGATCATGTTCCAAGTTCAAAATGGGGTCTAGGGAGGCAGATCTGGGGTGTCGAGCTCATTTTTTTCTTTGCAATCTTGCTCCTCTAAGGCAACTGAATTAGGATAATGTTTGTTGATGAAACGAATAGATCCCCAAATGTCAATAGCTGAGCACAACAGACTTTAATTCTCAGTCATAACCATTCAAGGTGGATGTTCCTGGCCAGCAGGGAGCCTTCTGTGTGGTGATTCAGGGATCCAGGCTCCTTGCATCAATGCTGCGCCCTCCCTCATGGCCTCGGGGTTCTCTGCATCCTGCAGGCAGACAGGGAAGGAATAGAGAAGGCAACTCTCTCTCTCTTTTTTTTTAAATTTAAATCTTTATTTATTGTGGTAAGAACACTTAGCATGAGATCTACCCTCAACAGATTTTTAAATGCACAATACAGTGTTGTTAACTACAGACAAAATGGTGTACAGCAGATCTCTAGAGCTTATTCATCTTGCATAACTGAAACTTTATACCCCCGAACAGCAACTCCCCATTTTCCCTCCCTCCCAGCCCCTGGCAACCACCATTCTGTTCTCTGTTTCTATGAATTTGACTGTTTTACATATTTTATATAAATGGAATTATGCCGTATTGGTCCTTCTGTGACTGGCTTATTTCACTTATCATAATGTCTTCAAGATTCTTCCACGTTGTCACATGAGAAGGCAACTCTCTTAACCACCTTGGCCAGGATGCGATAGCTCACATTCCTGCCATGAGAACCAGTCTTCCGGTCTTCCCGGATGCAAGAGTGGCCGGGAGATGACGACCCTGCACGGTGCAAGAGAGAGCACTGGTTTGCGGTGGCCATCTCTCCCGGCTCCCACTCTCTAGGGAGACCTGACCCAGCAACCTGGCCTCCTTGCTCCCTACCAGGCCCCACCCTTCCCCAAGCCACCTGCTGGTCACCATGGCCAGGCCAGGTTCTAAGGGGGCTGCTGAAGAGGAACAGAGGGAACACACGTGGACACTCACTAGGGAACAACACAGGCAGATGCACTCCATGCTCACACCGTGGCCTCACACTTCAGGCAGCCTCCTTCTCAGAGCCCCACAAACCACACCAGCCTCTGGCCTTTAGAGACACAGAGCGCCGTGAGCCGGGCCTGCAGTGTGGGTCTGAGGAGGGTGTGGGCAGATAGCTTCCTGGGGCTTCTCCCGTCCAGGCCAAAGGCAGCCAGGAGGGATCTCACAGGGATCCCCTGGGATTTTCTGGGCTGCTCTCCCTGGTGACTGTGCTGATAAAATCCCAAGTCCCCGCTGGTCAAGACTGGATCAAGGGGGAGCGGTGTGGGCGGGATGGAGGGCAGGGATGACTTATCATCTGACCCAGGCCTTGTGCCTCCAACCAGGGCTTCTTACACACCTGCTGGCTCCCGAGGATGACACAAAGGATAACAGGGCTGGCTGGGCTTCAAGCTGCTCATGATCTATGCATAGGATGACCAGATGTCACTACCTTTGTCTGATGCAGAGTATGTGTCAGGCCCCTCAAAGAGGGGTAAACAGTGAAGGCCAGAGGGGATCACATGCCCCTTTGGGGCAACCAGGGAAGGCTTCCTGGAGGCTGAGGCCTGGAGGCTGAGACTTGAAGGATAGGTAGGGAGGAAGCCCTCTGGGATTCCTAACAGTATTCCCATGTGTGTGGTGTGGTGCTTTGTCATTTCCAAAGCCAGCTAGGCAGGCAAGGCAGACAGGGAGGCAGGGTCAATCGCTTCCATTTGACAGGGGAAGAAGGTGAGGATCAGAGTGGCCGAGCTCCTGGCCCAAGGCTGCACAGAGGTTTGTGAGTGAGAACGCAGATGTCGGCCTAGCAGCTCTGGGCGCTTTGTATCGATATAGGCTTGATGAGCATGTTTCTTCCTCAAGGCTGGTCAGGGCTGGGTCCCCAGGTGGGGCTGGGAAACTCTCATCTAGGGGGCAGGTCCTCCCTGCAGGCTTCTCGGGGCTGGGTGCTCAGCCTCCCCTACAGAACATGTGTTTCCTGTTTTCCTTCCCCCTCTGGCTCAGGACGAAGAACAGGGTTTTCCTGAGCGGAAGAGCCTCAAAGACCTGGCCCACTCCCAGCTGGTTCTGGCCGATCCGCCTGCTCATGGCTCTTGTTACTCAGGATGATGACCCCCCTCACCTAACCATCCAAGGATCTTTGTGGCCATTATTTCCCCTCACTTTCCCCAAACTCCTGAAACCTGGAATTCGAACCCATGGCCTTGACTCCCAACTTGGTGTTCTTTGAAGACCCTTTGCTGATCAGCCAAGCTCCTTGGCAAAACCTGGGGCTTTGTGCTGCCCTGAAGCCTAGGAGCCAGGGCTATGGGGCAGGTCTCTGGGCCCCAGGGCCTGCGTGAGGCAAGTCAGGACTTTGGCCAGCCCTTCAGCCCTGGAAGGTTCTGAGCCTGTCACCCCCATGGTTTCCCACTTGTCCTGGGTGGAGGCTGGGGCCAATGGGTGACATCACCCCCTTCTCCAGCCTGTATCTTGTGAGATTGGCATGATCTTGGGCTCAGTACTTAACTCTTCTCTGAACCACGGAGTCAGCATCTTGTCCGCTGTCTGGTCCCTGCTCCTTGGATGGAAGAGATACATGGGCTAACAGAAGAGGAAGGGCAGGAGAGCATTCCAGGTCTGCAGAGCCTCGGACCCCGGTGCTGGCATGGGCATTAAAGAAGAAAGGCTGGATTTCACAGGAGCAAGAATAGAATGGTGGTTGCCATTCTGTTGGGGGAGGGGAAAATGGGGTGATGAAGGTCAAAGAGTACAAACTTTCAGTTGTAAGAAGAGTAAGTTCTGAGGATCTAACATACAGCCTGGTGACTCTAGTTAATAGTACGGTATTAGAGACTTGAACGTTGCAGAGAGTAGATCTTAAGCATTCTCACCACACACACAAAAAGTGAACTATGTTAACTGTGAAATGATGGATGTGTTAATTATCTTGATCTTAATAATCATTCCACAATGTATACGTATATCAGACCATCACATTGTGCACTTTAAATATATACCATTATGTGTCCATTATTCCTCAGTGAAGTTAAAAGAAAAAAAAGGAAGGTGGCAGCCAGTGCCCCCTACGCACTGTGACTCCCACCCTGTGAGTGGAGAATAGGAGGGAAGGCCCTTCTGCATTTCCTCGCCTGCCCCATCCCATCCCCGACAAGCAGGCCCTGAGGGGACCCCAGTCCCGGGCTCCCTGACAGTCCAGGAAGCCTGTCTGATGAGGTGCTGGGTATGAAAACGTTGTGGGGAGGGGCGGCAAAGGTGTATCTGGGTACAGAAGTCTGTGGGGTGCTCCTGTGTGAGCTGGGTGCTGGGCATGTGAGGGCAGGATTCAGGCCCTGTCTTGGCCTACAGCCCATGGACAGGCCTGGGGCCTGGGGCCTGGGGGAGACAACTGCCTCTGATGACCCGGCCTTGGGCTTTGAAGTCCTCCTTCCTTCTGGAGGCTCCAGGCACGAGCAGCCCAGGTTTATTAGGTACAGGTTTATCTGGGGCTAATTTAACTTGTTAAGATAATTGTGCCAGCAGCCGCAGCCTGGGCCCCCGCCTCAGTAATTACCCTTCTCCTCACCTCTTTCATCTCCAAGGGCTGCTCCCCCTTTGCAGAGCCTTACTGGGCCCCTCATTTGTTGGGTCCTTCCAAGGCCTCGGGAGGGGCCCTGGCGATGCTTTCACATGGTCTCATATTTTTGTAAAAACTTGCAAAAGTGTGTTATTTCGACCACAGTCATTGAAGGCTGCTGTTTCTTTTCTCCCTGACTTTCCCTCTGTCACATTTTCCCTCCTGTCAGGTGGTGTTGGAATAGCTGTGGGCATTTTTGGGATCCAGCTTAGGGAAACTTGAGTTGGGGATGCGTTTAGCGTGGGCGAATGGGCGGGTGTTTATGTGGGATGCAGTATATGTATATAGTGTTTCATGAATGTGGCTCTTGGTCACTTCTGTGTTCTCGTTACAGTTATTGGGGGAGGAATGGTTTCCAGGAATTCAACTACTTCCCGTGGTGTTGACTCACCTGGTGTGATGCAGTGAGAACGTGTCCTATGGCTCTCAGGACAGGAAGCTGTGGGAAGTGGTAGGGAAAAAAGATTTGAAATGTACAGAGCCAGAGGCTAGTCTGTGGAAAGTTCTTTTACTCTTACAGCTCATATATGAAACTTGTTAAGGATTTACCCAACTGACAACAGTCCTAACAATTCACATGACATTGGTTGAGAAGCTGAAATAAACGTTTCTAAATTCTGAATAACAAAGTGCATAATTCGATCAACTATATTAGGAGGAAAGACCAGTCTATACTCTGTATAGAAAGTGCCAAATCATGAAATCACTGCCATATGATGAGGCAGTCAAAGAGAACATACAGCCCAAAATGTAGATGATGTCAGTGAGTGAATTTATTAAAATATTATTTTTCTGTTTTTTGTGTATTTGGCAGCTTTTTAAAAAATGAGTGAGTGATGGGACTTCTAGAAAAGAATGAGAAGCATTTTAAAGAAATAAATTTTCACTTTTACCCTACTTTTGTATTTTGTTTTTGGTTTCTTAAAGACGGCTCTCTAAGTTGTATAAGTTTCAGGTCCCACAAAACTTGGGTCCATTTTGGTGCTGCTGACATTTGTCTGTGGGTGTGGGGTGAGGGAGAGCCCCTATCTCCCCCTGGCCCTGAGGATGCCCCGAGTCAGGAAGCAGGGCTGGGGAGGGGCCTAGTGGACCTGGCCACTGTCCACGTCTTTCCTGTGGCCCAGGAGGGGAACAGCTGGACTCCTTTGCAAGGCTTCTCAGGCTGTCAGAACTTCCTGAAGGTAGGAGCTGAGTGAGTTGGTACCCTAAAGGCCCTTAGATCTCTCTCCATATGTGTCTGCAGGCAGTGCAGGAGGACCACAGGGAGTGGAAGACATTCTTACACCATTGTTACCAAGTATTTCTGTTGAATGATTATTTCTTTAATGTTCATCTCCCTGAGTAGACTGTAAGCTCCGTGAGGACAGGAACCTTGTTTGTCTCTCTCACCACTGTAATCCCAGAACCTAGCACAGCAGCTGGTATAGAGTGGTGCTTAATAAACTTTTATCAAAAGAATGAGTTGAGGGCTTCCCTGGTGGCTCAGTGGTTGGGAGTCCACCTGCCGATGCAGGGGACATGGGTTTGTGCCCCAGTCTGGGAGGATCCCACATGCCATGGAGCGGCTGGGCCCGTGAGCCATGGCCGCTGAGCCTGAGCATCCGGATCCTGTGCACCACAACGGGAGAGGCCACAACAGTGAGAGGCCCGCATACCACAAAAAAACAAACAAAAAAACCAACCAAACAAACAAAAACAAATAATATTTAATTTTCATAGTTAATTACATTTCTTGTTTATTCTTTGAATAATAATTATTTGAATAATTATTTATTTTAAAATGTTTGTCTCCTAATGATTTATTCTGAATTAATATTAAGTTTAATGTTTATATGTCTATAAAAGCATGTTTTACTTAATGTTTTATCTGTTTATTAATTTTGAAATTAAAATAAATTTAATGTATAGTTTGACTGATTTAGAAATTTATTAATAATTCTGAACACTTAAAATACATGAATTAAGTAATTCTGTATTTTGGTTTTATTAAAAAACTAAGTATAGCCCATACTGCAACCACCATGTGGAAAAATAACCTTGTCCTGACACAAAGGACAAAGCGCAGAGAAGTTAAGGGGACTTACCCCAAGGTCATGTGGCTACTTAGTGAATGGCAGAGGATGGCATATAAATTCAGCTCTTCCTATGCTAAGCCTATAGCATGCGCCCCCGCCCTGTGCCGCCAGGCCCTCTGACCCAGGAACACCAATGTGGTTCCTCCTCATCTGTGTTCCCAGTCACATCCCTGTTGAAACCCCAATCCTAACGCAGGACTGAGTCCCGCTACTCTTAGCGACGATGAAACCACAGGACCCAAAACCAACTCTCTTGCCTGTCAGCTCCCATCCACATGCATGGATGCTGGGGACCCAAGAAGAGAGAGAAATGGGAGTCAAGAGTCAATAAGTCAGAGAGGCAGGGTCTGACCTTCTAGGAGAGGGCCAGATGCAGAACCAGGTGGTTTCTGCTGTCTGCCTGCACATCCTGGTGCTGTGCTGTGGTGTCACACACGTCTGTTTTGTGCTGAGTCGGTGCTGTATTCTCACTGTCGGGTGATGCACTGCAGGGAGTAGGGGCTGTTGCTCGCTGCCCAGTCCCTGGTGTATCACACGTGTCATGTGAAGGTCCAGCTTAGAGCACTTTCCCAGAGAGACCCGGGGGCTGGTCCTGGTGACCCAGATCTATCCCGTAGCTTCACTCCGGGTCTGAGTTGCTCACAAACATCACCCTCAACTCCCAATTCGCAAGCCTAGGGCCCCATTCCCGGGCAGGCCCAGCTGCAGGCCACTCTGCTAATTAGTGACTGCTGATTGGCCCAAGAGGTGCACTCATTATGCCCAGTAGAGATCAAAGCCAGGCCCAATAATCTGCTAAACGAGATGTCAGATTAGGGCATTCTTCTGGGCTATTAGAAAGATTTTTCTCCCTGGGTAAAGGCCTGTCAGGGCATATGACCCTGTCACCCACCATGAGCTGAGCCAGAGGGGGGATCTGCAGCCTTTCTGCTCCTCTCACTTTGCATGTGGCCATTTAATGGGACAGCCCCACCCCAGGGGCCTGCATGATCCCCAGGGAGGTCATAAAATGGGAGGAGAGTCATGTTTGGGCAGAGTCACCTCTGCCTCTTTATTCTTGGGGTTGCTGAGGGTCAAGGGGAACTGTGGACCTCCCTGGATCCCTGCGCTTTCAGCTGTACTATGGGCATACTGCCTCAGTTTACCTCCTAGGGCTGGGGGTCAAGTTTAGTGTTGGTACCAGTCCCTCTTCTCAGGAACAAGCCCCAGGCTGACACTTACTTCAAACTGAAACCCCTAGCCCAACTTTCTCACTCCAGGTTTGAGAATAGAGCCCCCGTTTTTAGTATTAGTGCTAATAGCTATTTATTTTTTTTTAATTTCTTATTTATTTGGCTGTGCTGGGTCTCAGTTGAGGCACATGGGATCTTCATTGCCGAGTGTGGGACCTTTAGTTGCGGCATGCACGATCTAGTTCCCTGACCAGGAATCGAACCCGGGCCCCCTGCAATGGGAGCACAGTCTTGACCTCTGGACCACCAGAGAAGTCCCAGTGCTAATATCTATTAATGGCTACCACTGATCAAATGCAGAGAGTATCATGCACTGTGCTGGCTAAATTCTGATTTTATTTATAATGTCTGAAAACACTACAAGTTAGGTATTATTAACATCCTCTATGAAACATGAGGAGAGCAAGGCTCAGTAAATTGTCCAGGTCACTCAGCTTAGCAGCAGCTCCAGTGGTGGGTCCTGATTGGCTGAAGTCAATCAGCAAGTTGATTGGCTTAGAGAAATGCATGTGACCTATTTTTGGCCAATGAGAGAGCACTAATCACTAGACTAAGGGAGGTCCTAGGAAAGGAAATCTTTCTCCCTGGATGGTGTGGGGTATGTATGGGAGGTCTGGGACTGCTGAAGCTATTTTTCTCTCACCAGAGAAGAATCTGGAGCTGTTGGAGGGTGGGTAGCATGAGACCATGTGGGGCCAGCATGGTGGGTCTTTGGAATCGTAGTTTGAGCCACTGAATTGAACTAAGCTAAATGAGTGAATACATTGTCTTTATTGTTTAAACCAGTTTGAGTCGGGCTTCCTGAGACTTGCAAGTAAAAGGCTGGTATATGGCCTCTGTCCCAGAGGAACTAGACCTGCCCAGTGGATCTGGGCCCCAAGAGTCAGCTCACGGGTGAGCTCACCTGGGAAGCCAGGAAGCTATTGGAAGCAGGCTTGGCAGTCTGCCACATACTATGGTTACCGCTTGTCCTACCGGCCACTGACCCAGCTGCCACCTCAACCCAACTTGGCTACCGCCTGACCTGCCACCCCTCCTTTGCCTGATCACTGTCTCCCACCATCCTCCATCCTGCCCAGCCTAGTTGGGATGCCCAGATTCAGCCCAGGCCTGGATGAGCCCTCTGTGTTGGTTAGGATTAGGTTTGATTGCAAGAAACAGACATTCAAAGTGACAATGGCTTAAACAAGATAGAAAGCTACTTTAACAGAAAGTACATAACATTCTCAAGATGGGTGTTCATGGTTGGTGTGGCAGCTTGGCTCCACCAGTGTTCATTTGTACCTTCACTCTTTTTACATTGGTCGGCTTTGCCAGAGATTTGTCTGCTTTATCAGTCTTTTCAGAGAACCAGGTTTTTGGTTTTATTGTTGCTTGCTATGTCCATTTTCTATTTCATTAATCTCTGTCCTCATCCTTATTATTTCTTTCCTTCTTCATTATTTGGGTTTACTTTGTTGTTCCCCTCCTCCCTAACTTGAGCTGGACAATTAACTCTAAGTCATAGCCGTTACTTTTCTTACATAAGCCATAAGTGAAAATGCAGATTTTCTCTCTAACATCCCTGTAGATGCATCAAGAAATTTAGAAATGTCGTTATGTTAATTATTGTTAGGTTCTAAAGATTTTCTCATTTCCATTATAATTTCTTTTTTAACACTT
Organism: Mesoplodon densirostris; assembly: GCF_025265405.1. Taxonomy (NCBI): domain Eukaryota; kingdom Metazoa; phylum Chordata; class Mammalia; order Artiodactyla; family Ziphiidae; genus Mesoplodon; species Mesoplodon densirostris. The sequence continues at coordinate 35,095,699 of NC_082674.1, forward strand.
GAGTTATTTAGGAATGTGTTTATCAATTTACAAAATAATGTCTTAAAAGTTATTTCTTGCTGTCAATTTCTAATTTCTAGTTTGTGCATAATACATGGTCAGTCTTTATAAGTATTCCAAGAAAAAAACAAATAATATAATGACTGAGTGAAGTGTTCTATTTTTGTCCATTAGGTGAAGATTGTTAATTTAAATCATTACTAATAGTATCTCTTTGCTCTCTCAGTTATAGAGAGATCTGTTATGATTGTAGAAACGTTGGTTCCTTTTTTGTAATTCTGTCACACTTTATATATTTTGAAGTCATGTTGTTAGGTGTCTACACATTAAAAAATCTTAAATCTTTCCTAGTAAATTTCCTTTCATTATTACATATTGATCCTCTTTATTCCTAATTATGCCTTTTGCCTTAAAATCTATTTTATCTGAGGGCTTCCCTGGTGGTGCAGTGGTTGAGAGTCCGCCTGCCGATGCAGGGGACACAGGTTCGTGCCCCGATCCGGGAGGATCCCGCATGCTGCAGAGTGGCTGGGCCCGTGGGCCATGGCCGCTGAGCCTGTGCGTCTGGAGCCTGTGCTCTGCAACGGGAGAGGCCACAACAGTGAGAGGCCCACGTACCGCAAAAAAAAAAAAAAATCTATTTATCTGATATTGATATTACTATACCAGCTTTCTTTCAGTGATTATTTTTTTTTATATTTTAATTTCATCCCTTTACTTCACACTTTCTGGGTCCATATATTTTAGTGTGTCTCTTGTAAATAGCGTATAGCTAGATTAAAAACATCCAATTTAACAATCTCTGGCTAGGTTGGCTCATGTACATTTATTGTGACTTCTGTTGTATTTGTTTATCTGGGAATGTCATAATTTCTCCTTCATTTCTGAAGGATAGTCCTGCTGGATAGAAAATTCTTGATTGACAGTCTCTTGTATATGATGAGTTTTGTTTGTCTGTTTTTTCTCTTGCTGTGTTCAAGATTCTCTTCTTATCTTTTGACAGTTTGGCTATGATGTGTCTAGGCGTAGATGATGTAACATGGCAAGTCTGGAAATCAGATTCTCCTTTCCTTGAAGGGTTTGTTGTTTGCTGTTGCTATTGGCTTGCTTAGTGACTTTGCTGGACTAATTCTATAAAAGCCGTATTTCCTGTATATGCAGCCATTGAAGTCTCTGCTGGGTCAGCCTAGTGATTGATCAGAGATATCCTTAAATGCTTTGAACAAAATTTTCTAATTTTTCCATATTGATACATGAAGCTCTAGAACATTCACTTCAACCTCTGTATAGTTTTCCATTGTATGACTATACCTCCATTTACTCATCCTTTTATCTATTAGTGGACATTTAGGTCATTTCTAGTTTTTTGACATTACATGGAAAGTGGTATTGAATATCTTTGTGTGCGTCTCCTCTAGCCCATGTGTGAGAGTTTTCGACCATATGTACCTGGATCTGTAATTGCTGGGTGATGGAATGCATATCCTCAACTGTAGGAGATATTGCCAAACTGTTCTTCAAATAATTGTGCTCTAATTATACTCATTTATGTGTCCATTATCAGTTTAGTTTTTTTTTAATAAAAACTTAGCTTTAAAGCTGACCTCAAACGTTGTCTCCTTCATAGGGCCTCTTGTGGTTCTTCAGCCCCACTGTGGAATTTCTGTCCTGTTGTATTTCCTTCACTTTGCCTTGTGCCACTGTTATTACAGATGTCCCTTCTCAATTACAAGATTCAATTTTCCTGGAGGACGTGGACCATGGCTTGTTCATCAGAGCATCCCCCCCAAAAGAATCAGATACAGAGTAGTCACTGAATTGAATGATTCACGATGTCAATACCTTTTTCTGGATCTGGTCCAGGTCTGGTCCCATAGGGGAGCCTTCAGCTTTCCCTCTTTCTCCTCTTGATATTTCAACTCAGCTAAGTTCATCTCGTATTACTAAGCACCCAAGTCTGGAGATACTCATTTTGAGATGGGTTAGGGCTGGGATCAAGGTTGTCTCATGTGGAAATTTTGGCTAAACTCCTCTTCCTGCTGTGAAACGCAAGCTTCCTCATGAGCTGCCAACTCAGGCAAACATCTTTGATTTTCGGGAGGTGGTCATCTGAGGTTCGGAATAATTTGGATGTTGCTGGGAAGAAGTTAATCTTTGCTTAGCCACCCTTTCTTCATGGAAGTACAAAAAGACAACGATGTTAGGAGAGACATTCACACAAGACATTTAAAGTCACATCATTCACATATAGACAACTGCTTTGCTGGCTACAACTCATTCTTAGCTGGTCCTTGAGGCAGTTCCCCAAGGACCTCTCCTGGTCACACCTGGTTCCCATTACTGTATCTACATAAAAGCAGTAAAGCTGCCTTTCTTCAAAAGTACTGTGAAGCACGATAATTCACTCTGACCTGCCCCTTGGTTGTCCAGATGAGCTTGTCTGACAGTTTCATGTGATCACAGTTATCCACAGCCCCTCATGAAGGCACATTCAGTCCAGACAGAAACAAATAATTGGCCTGCCAGTTTAAAATGCCAACGGGATTCAGCACATACCTCTTTGGGCAAAGCCATCTGCTCTGCAACTTGGTTGGCAGTCGTGTCTCGCACACCATTTCCTGTATGCAGGCACATTCACCTTATACAGATGGAACTCCTGCAGTTGCCTGGGCCCCTGGGTGGAAGTCCCAACCCCTCGATTGGTAGAAGAGGGCTGGGAGAAAGCTGGGAGTTGGTGGCTTTGGGGGAAAGGGAGAGGCTATTCTTCCCCTTCTAATGGAGAGGCAAAGGGAGTCCTTTCTCTTCCTTAAAGCCAAAAAAGGGGGACACCAAGAGGCCCATTACTTTTTTTTTTTAATTGAAGTATAGTTGATTTACAATGTTGTGTTAATTTCTGCTGTACAGCAAAGTGATTCAGTTATACATATATATACATTCTTTTTCATATTCTTTTCCATTATGGTTTATCACAGGATATCGAATAGAGTTCCCTGTGCTACACAGTAGGACCTTGTTGTTTGTTCTTTCTATATATAATAGTTTGCATCTTCTAATCCCAAACTCCCAGTCCATCCCTCACCCACCCCCCTTGGCAACCACAGGTCTGTTCTCTATGCAAGAGATCCTTTCTTAAAGGACCCATTATTTATGTCTCCTGGATGGTTCAAAATGGTTCAAAAATCATTTGCCCACATTTAAATCTCTTTGAAGAAAGTTAAAAAAAAATCTTTTGGAGGTGCTTGCAAAAGCCTTTTTATATTTTGAAGGGGCCCACAAAATGGAAGAAGGGAGTTTCTGGTCCGCCCCTGTGTGACGCGAGCAGGAGAGAGGGCTGGCTGGCAGAGTGGAGACGGAGCAGCGGCTCTCCCGCTATTTGGCAAAGCCAGGGTTCCCGAGCTTCCTGTGGGTTTAGTGGATGCCGGATAAGGATAAGGCAGCTGGTCCTGAGTTCTTTACTGTTACCCCCTCCTGTCTGCCCCTTTCTCCCTTCCTCCTATCTCCTCCTCACCAACCCCGCCCCCCCCCACCCGCCGACCCCACCGCCTGCCCCCTCCTTCCCCCGCAGCAGGCTGCCTGCTGAGTGAGAAGTACCAGCAGCAAATGGCCCTCTGCTTCTTGCCCGGCCTTCTGAAGAGCCCAGACATGCATCCCCTGGGAGAGCCAGCCCGTGGATGCCTGCCTCACTGGAGGCGCCAGAGGTCATTTGGCTTAACTAAATAATTAGCAGGGGCAACCAACCTGGTTGCCTTCAGCCTGACTGGGTTAGAAGATGTGTGCCCTTTTCCACCTCCTTCTCTTTGTCCCAAACGCTGGATGACCTGGACCTAGGAGGAGGTGGGGGAAAGTGTGTGAAGATCAGATCAGATCCCTTCTCCATTGCAACTAACTGGGGCTACAGCTCTGGCCTCTCCTGGGAAAGGGAGGAGAAGAAACAAACCAATAAGCAGAAATTTGTCTTGATGAACAGAACCAGATTGTCCTGGAAACTCAAGGAGACTAAAATGTATGGGTTGGACCAAGTTATAGTTGGGTTGGAGCAAGTTATACTTAAGGGAGCCTTTAACCAATGAGAAAAGGAATTTGTCATAGTATAGATAGGGGAGGATAGAAGACATAAAACCATTTTTGTGTTTATTTCCCACTAAGTTGAGACTCTTCAATAAACCAGTTATATTTGTGAATTTTTGAAGGATCAACATACAGTTCTATAGATTCACAAGCCCTAGACTTGATAATGGAGCTACAAAACATGAGACCACAATGATGCATCAAGAACCGCTGAAGGGGGCTTCCCTGGTGGTGCAGTGGTTAAGAATCCTCCTGCCAATGCAGGGGACACGGGTTCGAGCCCTGGACTGGGAGGATCCCACATGCCGCGGAGCAACTAAGCCCGTGTGCCACAACTACTGAGCCTGCGCTCTAGAGCCCGCGAGCCACAACTACTGAGCCCATGTGCTGCAACTACTGAAGCCTGTGCACCTAGAGCCCGTGCTCCGCAACAAGAGAAGCCACCGCAATGAGAAGCCCACGTACCACAGCAAGGAGTGACACCTCGTTCGCCGCAACTAGAGAAAGCCCGCGCACAGCAACGAAGACCCAACACAGCCAAAAATAAATAAATAAAATAAATAATTTTTTTTAAAAAAGAACAGCTGAAGGTTAAGCTTTAAAGATTAATAAAACAGTCAAAAAGAGACCTAATTGTGGGAAAATGATTTTTGAACCAGGAAACATGAGTACAATGAAATAGTTCACAGTGGGAACGCAAACAGAATTGTCATCGTTCTAGAAAAGCACTGAAGAGATGCTGCAGGTGGCCATGGTGGGCTGTGTGCTAACCGAAGTCATACCGGAGCAGAAACTAAAAGTGAACAAAGCAAGTGGTGAGTGCACAGAGGAGAACACCATACAAAAGAAAGCAAAGATGCTGTGAGAGGAGGCTGGTCTCTGCTTTGCCTCAGTCCCAATTCCCTTTCCTTTCCTCCTCTCCCCTTACAAATGAGATGCTTCCACATCTGTGATTCATGGGGGCCAGCCTCAGTGGTGTTGGTTCAAGAGAACAGAGTTCAGAAGCCAAACATGACGTCACTAGAACTTCAGTTCTGTCCTTGGGTTGCTCAGTCACGGAAGCGGATACTTCTGAGCCCACACATCTCTCCACCTCTGTGCCTCCCCAGGACACAGCTTTCTCCTCTCCCCATAATTCCACCTCAGAGCCACCCAGTGCCTCTTGGACCTTTCTCTCCTTTCCCCTTTTCTTCCAATTTCTGCTTTTCAAAGGCCCAGGGAACCACCTTCCCCGGCAGGGATGACTTCAAGGGTGGGAAGGAGAGGCCAGGAGGTGGGTCGGCCGGAGTCCCTTTAGCAGGAGAGGGGAAGAGGGAGGCTGGGAACAGTCACTGGTTAATGATTTTAACCCGTCAAACAGTAAGTATGTAGGGTCTTTGCAGCCAGATGAACCTGACAAGGATACTGTGTGACTCGGAGTGAGTTAGTTAACCTCTCTGAGCTGCAGATTCTTTAGATTTAACTGGGCATGATGATTCCTGCCTCATGGGGTTGGCTGTGAGGGTTGAATGGATGACCCGTGAGAAACACAGGGTCCCCTTGAGCCCAGTGGCTGAGCATATCTCTCTGTGGCCCCCGGGGACATGGGAGTGCAGCCACCTAGAGCCTAGGGGACATGTGTTCCTCAGAGCCCCCCAGGATGAGGGGCTTCCCCTCAGCCCCTGAATCCAGCTTCTCGGGGCCAGAGCCCCCCTCTCAGCTGCTCTGGGCTTTCTCTGACTCCCTGCTTCTTCCTCAAGACCTGGCCCAGCTGTCTGGGGGCTTCCCCTGCTTTCCTCTGATGTTGGAGGGGGCTGCCTTTTCATCTGACTGCCTGGTTGGTTTGGTTTGATACTCCTTGACTGTGCGCCTCTGGTGCCCCAGGCCTTGCTGCGGGAGCCTCTGGCATTAGCTTTAGAGGTGTGGATCTGTGGGGCTGGCTGGGAAACGTTCCTTCGTGGACATCCAGGCAGAAGGGCTTCCTTACTTGGCCTGGTGCCCCAAATCTCCAAGCAAACGCCTTCTCTGAGCCCCAGATCTCTGCCCCTGCTCTGTTCCCTTTGCTGCTCTGACTGGGTCAGTCCCCCTGGGTCCTCTCAGATGGCTGGGCCCTTCCTGCCTGCCCAGGACGGGGGCCCTGAGGCCAGCAGTCCCTCCTCCCCCGGCACGGCCCTGGGACTGCCTGGAAATGTGGCGTTGTGGATCAAAGGTGGAAATCTGAGGGAAGGAAGGAAGCGGGGCAGGGAGGGAGGAAGGGAGGAAATAAGTCAGTCCCTGCTCCATCACAGGGCTGTGATGTGATGCTCCTAGGAGTCTATCTGTAAAGGGCGAGCCCCATGCCCCACACAAATGTGTCAGGTGGCTATTGACCTGACGCGTCATCTTATTAATTTATGAGCGTCCGATGGAGGAACCCCGCTTGGCTTCTCCCGGCTCAGTTTGTCTCAGGGTCAGCACAGTCAGCCCTTGAGATAAGCAGTCGACTCCGCTCCCCCAGGATGTTCTGACTCGGGCCTGGGTTCGTCTTCTCACTGTTGGCGCACAAAGCAGGACTAGTGTCAACAGGATGGGGAGGCCTAAGGAGTGGGGAGTGAGAAGCTGTTTAACCCACTTAGTGAATCTGCTGCTTAGAAACACAAACAAATAATGAGTGTGCTAATTACAAAAGACAACAAGGTTTGCTGGTTTTCAACACCTGTCAGTCATCTCATTCCAATCTTCCCGCAGCCTGTGAGATGGGGCGCGTGTTTCCTGGATTTACAGATGTACTGCTGAGGTGACTGAGAGCCAGAGAGGCTCAGGGTTGTGCAGATTTGCACAGCTGGGTGCAGATTCAAACCCGGGGCTGAGTGTCACCATCTCCCAGGCAGGCTGTCCTTCCCATCACGTTGTGGGCTACTTCCGGGCAGCCCTCGGCCAGCGAGGCAGCCGGTGGTAACTCAGCATGTCACTCTCTCCCGTTGGCCGAAGGGTGACCACTCTCAGCACCCACAGGCGGAGGGACCCACCCCAGGTCTCAGGAGGCTCCTGTGCTGGCCCTGGACAGGCCCCTCAGGCCTGGGAGTCATTCAGCCAGTGAACTGGGGGTGTGAATGGGGCAGGAGCACTGGCCTTGGAGTGGGACAGCCCTGGGGTTCCAAACCCGGCACTTACAAGCTATGACTTCAGGAGGGTCACCTTCTGTGCCTGGGTCTCATCTCCTTCAACAATAAGTGGGAAGCCAGGGAGTGGGGGTGCATCATAATCCCAATTTCTTATACTTGCTGTGAGTTTCTGATATTTGCCCCATAAATGTTCTTTTAACTCTGTGGCCACAGAGACTCCCCAAGGCCACCCAGGAAGGGGCTTTGCAGGGTAAGGAAGGCCTTATGGCTGATAGCAGGTGAGAGAAATGCTGAGGGTAGTGTGGGCTGGAAAGGGAGTGATTCAGCATCTTCCCCAGCCGGAGGCCCCTTGCACGAATCCATAGGCCTTTCAGTTTTCCGAGTGCTTTGCACACTTAACCTAGGAGAGTTGGTATCCCATTTAACAGTTGGTGAAGCTGAGGCTTAGGGGAGGAAGGAATGCTAGTGAGTTCCTACTCCACCCCCAGCTTACACTGGGCATTCTGGCACCTTTTGTCACCCTTATAGAGACCCTCCCTATGGGGTCAGTATTATTGTGCCCATTTACTGTTGGGGAGACCCAAGGCTCAGAAGGAGTCATTTGCCCATGATCACACAGCTGCCAGATGATGGAGCTAAGGTTGATGCCTGGGGGCTCTGATTACAAAGTCTATGCTTCATTCATCACCAGGACAGGACAGGTACTCTGCTCAAAGCCAGCTTTCTGGACATTGAGTCCAGTGCTCTTTCCTTGGCCCACGTTCCCCTTGTCCTGCTCAGAGACTTCAGAGGACACTAAGTTGGGATCTGATGGCTGTGCTTTTTGCCTTCTCAGGTGCACCCCGTTTCCAGTGGGCTCCCACTTGGTGCTGGCTTGGCTTCTTGGAAAGAGAGTGAAAAGTCCGAGCCTAAGAGCTGCCACTGAACTCCACAGCCTTCGCCTTGCCTCCTCCTGTTTGGAAGACCCAGGTCCAGTGAGCGCAGTCCTGCTTCCCAACTAGGCGCCCGTCCACTGAGTAAGTGCTGGTGGGCAGGGCACTGCCCATTATCACACCGTTGCTTATGCCCTCTGGGCCTGGGAACCCATTCCCCTGGGGCTGAGGTGTTGCTTCCATTGATGGTAATATGGTTCAGGGCTCTTATTTCTGTGGCTCAGGAAGCGAGGGAGTGTGAAAGGGTTAACTTAATTTTGGCCGTTATTCCTTTTTGGCAACTGCAAGTCAGCTTAATAGGATCTCAGCTTTCCTGTGGCCTCACCAATGAAACAGAAACCAGACCACAAGGGGGTCTGGAGATGGTTAAACGGTGATGCCTCCGGTGATGCCTCCTGGTGGGCTGAGGGGCCTCCTCGGAGATATCATTAGGAAGTGATGCTAGAAACGCCATGCAGGGCTCCCCTGTCACCCGGGTAGGGGAAGGGGCAGGGAACTGGGGGCTCCCCGGAAGGCCCGGCTCTAGGCAGAGGGGAAAGAGGGCAGGTGTAGTGTCCACAGATGTGGGCTGGGATCCAGGCTCCGCCACCTTTACAAAATCTGGGAGTTGCAGCCTGCTGGGGTTCTTACCACTCAGGATTCAGTGCCTAAAAAGCACTCAGCTTGCCACAGCGCATGCCCAGCTCAATAACTGTCAGCCCTACCCAGCTTCTGGTGTTTCTCTCTCTTCCGCTCCTTCACTCCCGGGCCTTTTCTATTCCTCTTCTCTCTTCCTTCTGTTCATTTCTTGGCCAGCTCTTACTTCAGATCTCAGTCTGAATGTCACTTCCTCCAGGAAGCCCTCTGAAACCAGGCTGGCAGACCTCCTGGTGCCCTGAACTTCCCCTTCCGGTCATGTCCCTAGCCCTCCCCGCCTCCATCGCGGTTTCCCCATGGGGCAGGTGTTGACTGTGGCTCCCTCACCCTGGGGCCTTGGCAGCAGGGCCTGCGAGGGGTCTGCACCATTCACAGCCTTGAGAGGAAAAGAGGAACGGATGGGCGAGGGAGAGGGACAGGTCACCGGTGCTCTGACCCACCGAGGTGCCCTCTGGGAGCCAGGAGCAAGGGGATTTAGCCAATCCCGAGGTCAGGACTCTCCTGCCAGGATCGCTCTTCTCTCCGCTGTGGTTTTCATTATTTTTCATTCCCAGACTATTTTGGAAGCTGGCTGCCATGGGAACTGAGTCTCTGGAAAGCCCCGGCCTCTTTTCCCCTCCTGCTTCCACCCCTCCTTCCATCTCCATTCCCTCTTAATTGGTTTTTAGTTCCCTGGCTTTCAGGCTGGTCTGTTTATTTTGATTGCTGCTCGACAGAGCAAATCTTTAATGAACAGGCTTGTGGGGAGCGCCCTCAGCAGCCGTCTGCCTCCAGGGAGTGGGGGAAGTGCCCAGGAGGAGGTGGTGGCCAGGCACAGGGTGGCAGTCTGTGGTTTGGGCCCAGTCTTCCTTCAGGTATAGTCTGAAGTAAGGAAACAGAGCTTGTCCTCCCCAGGCTGTCTGCAGCCTCAACCTGGAAGATCCCACAGCTCTTTTAAACAGCCGTTCACAGGGCTCTCCCCGTCCTCCCAGTGACCCTGAGGGGAGTGGGGCTCAGAGACACTGAGAGACCCAATCACCCAGCCAGCAAGCCTGTGCCTCCATGATCTGGGGCCTTGCTGTCATGCCTATGTCTTATTTTCCTTGTATCCTCAATTTCCCAGGCGCCTCACTCACCCTTAGGCCAAACTGGCAGCCTATGGTTCCAGCTAGGCTCTTCCAGACCCTGGCTTTGCGAGCCAAGGCCTCCTTGTTTTATGCCTCGGTCTCCCCACCTCTGTGGCTCTAGTTTAGAGCCATCTGTACCATACACTACTTATAGGGCAGCTTCTTAGACTGGATGAGAGTATGTGTACCTGCAAACTGGAAAAGGTTGTATGAATGTGTGTCACTATGATCAGTGTACAACACAAGCCATAGGGTTTTCCTAGCTGCAACCAGGCTCGAAGAAGCCCCAGGCCCTTTGGCCCCATCTTCAGGGTGACCTCAGGGAATGTGGGTAGTTCCCCCTTTCTTATTGACCCCATTCTGCTAGAGCCATTAATCATAGAAGCAGAGACCCATGGGGTGTTGGAGTGAGAAGCTGCCTTAGAGATCAAGCCCAGTGGCTTTCAAACTGGTGTTAAGGGCTCCAGGGTTCTGGGACTGGGACTTTGAGGACAGTAGGAGTGGGGCTAGCTTTCTTCCCATTCCTAACTCCATTCCAAGGTCCTCTGCTTTTATTTGCTCTGTATCATGGGGTCATGTCGTATTTCTTTAGAGAGGAGGGCTCCCTTTCTGTACTGGTCATGGTTGGCTCTCCAGAATACATTCAGACCAGATGGCGATCCCATCTTTCCTTTTCTGTGATTGGTTGGAAAGGGGCACTTCTGGCCAATGAGCGGTAAAAGGAAGTCTGATAGGGCCTTGTGGGAAAAACTTCTTGCTCCTAAAAATCAAACACAAGAAAGATGGATTCTTCACTTCATTCTTGGCTAGGGGTGTGCCTTGGTTGTGCTGCCTGGTACTGTGGTAGCCATCCCGTGCCCCTGAAGGAAGCCAGATCGAGGACAAAGCTAATCCATGGAGAACTGCAGAGTGCCCGACGACATTGGTGGGCAGCTGACCATACTAGCCCTGGCGTGGTCCTGTCTCTGGACTTTATCAGATGATAACTTTCTTCATTGTTTAAGCCTGTTTGAATACACTATCTTTTTGTTTTTGATTTTTGCTGTTCATTTTTTGCTTGCTTTTATTATTTACAGTTAAATGCAAACTAATTGATGCATACTTTGAAAACTTTGACCTAACTCAGTCCCCACATTCCAAAGATAGGGTGACTGAGGCCCAAAGGAATTGGGAGTGACTGGGTCAAGGTCATGTCCTGATTAGTAGCAGAGGTGGTCCGGCATCCCAGGACTTCTGACTGCTGGTCTAGGACTCTTGCCTTGGATTCACAGCTGGAGATATCCTGGGGCTGTCCCAGCTGGCATTGCCTTCTGGTCTCTGGAAGATCCAGGCAAGCTAGGGAGGCCCTGCAAGTCTGAGAGAGTTGGGACCAAGGGGGCAGTATAGACTGAGGGCCTCTTCAGCTGTTCTTGTGGGCAGCTTCTGAAAAACACATGGTAGATGGATAATCCATTCCTGTGCCAGGCTGTGAGATCATGAAAAGAGGGAGAAAGTGAGGCATTCAGGGTAGCCATGTATATCAGTTAGGAATTACATTTGGCTGCTTAAGAGAAACCTTAAACAAGTTAAACGGTTATTTTTCTTACATAATAGGAAGGCTAGAGATAGGCAGTCCAGGTTGGTACAGCTGTTCAAGAAAGTCCTTAAGAATCAAGACTCCTGCTATCTTCCTGCTCTGCCATCCTTGACTGGTAGCTTTTATCCTCATGGTCACAAATGGCTGCACCACTTCCAGGCTTCACAACTGAGTTCCAGGCTGGAAGAAGTGGGTAAGGAAAAAAAATGTGCTGGCTGGATCAGTGTCTTTTTATCAAGAAAACAGAACCTTTCCAGAAGCCCCACTAGAAAATTCTTTGTATGCCTCATTGGCCAGAAATATGGACATCTTCAGCTAGATTTGGAGGAGGTGAATATTTTTAACAGGGAATTTTGCTGCCCCAGACAAACTCAAGATTTTCTTAGAAAGGAGAGAGGGGGAAGTGGATATTGAGAGGCAACCAGCAGTCTTCCACAGCAGGATTTGCTCAGTCTTAGCTGAGCAACTGAGCCAGGAATCCAACCCAGAGGGTGTGAGCCCCTCTCTGAAAGCTCTGAAGCTGCTCAGGCCTCAGTTTGCTGCTTCCAGGGTCTCCGCCCTCTTAATCATCTCCATCACAGATGTCAAAGTAATCTTCCCACAGCACTGGGTCTGTCACATTACTTCCTGGCCTGAAATGTCCCTTTGCCCATAAGATGCAGTCCAAATTCTTTGGCTTAGTATTTAAGGTCTTCTGATCAGGTTGCAAACCACGTCTCTAGGCCAATTTGACTCCTATCCCCATCCTCAGCTTGCTTTTTTCCCCATTTGGGCATTGCCCCTTAACTTGTCCTTGTGGGTCATCTCCTATCCTTTTCTACCTGATGGAATCCTACCACCTTTAGGGTCACCTCATCCCCAAAGCAGACGCAGCAGCTCTGGACCTTCCCTATGGTTCCTTCAGGCATGATAACTTGTGTTACTTAGATCAAACATTTGTCCCCTTCCAACCACCCCAGAATTTAAGCTTCCTGAGGGGTGAAAATGGACCTCATGTTTATAGAACCAAGTCTTACACGTAGATGATGCTCAATAAATATTCACTTTCCTGCAAAACAGTTCATCTTGAGCAACGTCAAGCCAGGGACTCTGGGAGTGTCCTTGGATTATTGATGGATTTCAAAACACAGAGGTGGGAATATGCTGACAGTTATGCTCACAGTGATTTAGAAAGTTGGGAAGTCTGTGTTCATTTGAACTGCTGTGGCCATTTGATAGGCAGGAAACTTATCTGTCTTGTCTACCACTGTGTCCCCAGCACACAGTAGGGTACCTGACACTCGTAGGCATTGTACAAATACTTATTGAAAATGACATAAGAAGGCACTTGTGAACAACTCACAGTTGGATGGAATAGGCCTGGTTCCTCATCCTCCTCTGGGACTTGGCCTGCAGCCTGGAAAAAGCTCTCTCATCTCTCAATCCTAGTGAAGGCAGCTGAGCCTCTCAAGCCCCTCAGGAAAGCCTAAGGCCTGAGCCTCTCAGGCCACCCAGGGCCTCTGTCTCCCTTCAGTTGTCCAGAGTCAGAGTTCCAGGTTGGCACAACAGTGTGCCAACCAAGAACACAAGTGCCCTGCCATGCTGCATTTCGAAGGGTCACACGCTCTTGATCTAGCAACCTGAGAGGCTAGGAAGTCACACAACTGGGGTGCTCAGCTGTAGTGGGAAGCAAAGAAGTGGGAAAGAATGATTTTGGGGTAGACAATGAACAGCATGTGCTACTGTTCTGTTTGAAGATAAGGGAATAGGGGCTTGGAGAGAGGGAGGGACTTGCCCAATGCCCCATATAGGTAAGTAGCAGAGCTGGAGTCTATCTGGCTCTAAAGCCCCTTTACTTCCAGTCTGTCATCTTCATGGTGCAAGACCAAAATGTGCACTGCAGAGTGTGCACACTTTGCACACTGGGGTGGGCAGGGTATTTAGAACCTGGGAACCTCCATCCCAGGGACCAATGAACATGGCATCTCAGACACAGGCCCTCTGGATTTGTAACTCCTTCCCCTTGAAAATGGACTTTATTGGGTGAAGATGGATGGAGTGGGATGGAAAGAAGAGGCTATATACCTTTATTTTTTTGTTTGTTTGGCTGTGCCGCGCAGCCTGTGGATCTTAGTTCCCCGACCAGGGATTGAACCCGCGCCCCCTACCGTGGAAGCGCAGAGTCTTAACCACTGGGCCGCTGGGGAAGTCGCCTTCATCTGTTTTAAGCTCTTAGTTTTAAGTATAATATGCATTCAGAATAGGGTACAAATTATGAGTAGAGCTCAATTAATTTTCATAAAGGGAACACACTTGTGTTTAGCACCCAGATCAAGAAACAGAACATTACTGAAGCCCTTTTCTTTGTCCCCTTCCAGTCTTTATATCCCCCTGCCAAGGGTAACCATTATGCTGATCAAAACAGTTTTGGTATTTCCTATAAATGAAATCATATGGTATATATTCTTGTGTGTAAAACTTTGTTCAATATTATGTTTGATATTCATCCATGTTGTTATGTGAGTTGTGGTTCATTCATTCTCACTGCTGTATAGTATTCCATCTTGTGAATATAGTATATTTATCCATTTTACTATTGATGGATATTTTGAGTAATCCCTAGTTTTTAGCTATTAGAAATAGCACTATTTTGAGCATTTTGAACATGTACCCAATTCTGTTGGATCTATATCTGGGAAGGTATATGTTTAGTTTTAGCAGACACTGCTAAACAGTTTCTAAAGAAGTTATACCAATTTACATTCCCGCCATTATACGAGTTCCAGTTGCTCCATATCCTTGTCAATACTTGCTATTATCAGTGCTTTTCAGTTGAACTATTCTGTCTGGTGGGAGTTTGATTGTACCTCATTTTGGTTTGGTTTTCGTTTGCATTTCCTGCTTGACTAATGAGATTGAGCGCCTTTAAGTGATTATTGTTTTACATGGCTTTATCTTTGAACTTTGAGTGAGGAGGGAGAGAAATGGGAAGAGGCCTTCAGAGTGTGAAGGTGTGTGACTGCTGGGTATGGGGACTTTCAGAGGTGCATCTCCACTACTTGAAAACCAAGTAGAAGGGGAATCTGGGAATGAGGGCTTCAGTGTTCATGGGGTCACACCCACGGGAGAGGCAGTGAGACACCGATGCAGAGAAAGAGCTAGACTTGGCTTTGGGCACCTACTGGCTGCTACATTTTGGGCAAGTGCTACAGTTTCCACCTCTGTCAAATGGAAGGAAGAATAATGCCAACCTGACAGTGTTGTTGTGAGCTTTAAATGAGATGGGATGTGAACAGTGTCTGGCACAGGCTACACAGAGGTAAACCATCTACATTGTCTGGCTCAAGAAGTGACAGCCATTATCACTATAGAATGACTGGCAGTAAAAACCAGAAGTTCACATCAGTTGTGTAGGAGCAACATCAGAAGACCTGGTGACTAGTACAAGACTTCCTTTTTTTGCTTAGAACCTTGCCTTTTATACACTGACCCTCACCTTAAGAGATTAACCAGTCTAAGCGTGTGTCCTATTCTGATATCCTGCTCTAGGAGCTTCTGAGCCCCACAAGGAGGAGTAAAATAAAATGCATTCATTTCTCCTAACAAGATGTCATTTAAGAATTGTCAGTATAGTGTTCTCCCGTGCTGCACTAAATCAATAAAAGTCAGTTTTCCTTCTATCAGAACAACTTTCTCTAACTGAACAAGGGTTTTCTCCAATTTAGACATTATTCATCTGATCTCACCTTTGTCTTGTCCTGTTTAGTCCTAAACTTCCTTTGTCTTTAAGGGGAAAAAATGGCCATAGCATTGTCAGCAGATGAGTACCAATAAGTTAATGGCCAAAACCAGCCCCAAGGACCAACCAGTTTAAGGTCTTGCTTGGTTGGTGACCTTCAGAGGATGAACTTCAGCTTGGCTCTCCATCTGAAAATGTTTGCCTCCATCCTGAGTTTGTGTCCCAGAGGGTAGATGTGGGAGACAAAATTTCCAAACACCTCTTTTGCTGAGGGACTGCAGCTGGAGATAGCTACCCTCTGGTTGGGAGCCCTAGACAGGAGGTACAGAAGCAACTCATTTGGCCAACTGTTATTAACTTACATGGGGTCATCTCAATCTAAGTCTGCTTCTCCACTAGGCTGGAGGCCCACTCTTTGTAGGAGTCTCATTGTAACCCAAGTTCTTGTGCATATTTTACAATATGGCAGAACCCCTCCAAGAACAGTCTGGAATTACAGTGGCCAGGTTGGGGAACTTACAATACGACCCAAATGGCCCATGATAATGGTGCCTTAGACCAGGAATCAAGAAACTTTTTCTGTAAAGGGCCAAATAGTCAATGTTTTAGGCTCTTTGGGACACACGGTTTCTGTTGCAACTCTTCAGTTCTGCCGTTGGGGTGCAAAAGCAGTGATAGACGGTCCAGATAGGCATGACTGTGTCCCAGCAAAACCTTATTTACAAAAAAAGTCCATGGGCCAGAATTGGCCTGTGGGCTATTGTTTACTGAACCCTGCTCTAGTGCATACCTCAGCTGCCAACAACATAATCTTGGCAAAACAGTAAAGGTGGGGCATGCCTGGGAATCAAGACCTCAAGGCCCATTAGAAAACTTCCAAATGAATGTCATACAATTATCCTTTTTAATGGAATATGAATATGTCCTGCTGTTTTTGTTTTTGTTTGTTGTTGGCTTTGGGGGCATGTTTGTTTTCAGATTTGTTGAAACCTTTCCTTGTTGAAGAGCATCAGAACAAGCCATTCAGTTTTGCATTTCCTGCTGGAGGGGACCCATCTACTGCTGTAGTTAATGAGTATCCTCGAATTACTAAGATGATCATTAAGGAGTTCTGCAAGAAGACAGTGCTGCTTACTGAAAATTCCTCTGTCCATACCACACCCAATCTTCAGGCAAAGTAGAAGGATGAATGGAATTTTCAAATTAAACGTAGCCCAGCTTTCAGAAACAACTGAATTTCCCTGGTCCAAAGTCTTGCCCTTGGCCTTAATGACAGTAAGATGAACTGCTTTGAGAGTACATCAACTCTCTCCTCATAAGTTAGTCGCAGGCCTCCCCAAGCATCTAGGACTATCACCTCCAATCCTTGACTCTACCCTGTTAGGAGCAGCAATTGCCAAATACTGCAAGGGATCGATACACTAGGCCAGTTTTATTATTAACATCCTCCTACTCCATGCCTGCACAAACTAAAACTTCATTTTTGGAAGAAACATCATAGAAACGCAACCCTGGGACCCTGATGGAAAAAGACATTATCAGTTACTGCTAATACCTAGGAGAGCAGTAAAACTCCAAGGGTTTGATTTTTGGATGTATGCTTCCCAATTAGAGAAACACAAATCACCCCTGGCAACTGGAAGGCCATCACGAACAATAATTTCCCAGTGAGGATGCTTAAGGATCCCCTCGAAGCAGAAGATCTTCAGAAGGAGACTCTAACCTGAGACCTTCATATTAAGCAGAAGAAAGCGTGAAACAGATGTGCTTCCAGATCTTCAGAATAAGATCGCTCAGATGCGGGAAGTCACAAATGAACACACTCTCCTTTGTCTAACAGTCTTCCTTTAATTTTTGCCTATTTCTTTCTACTTTGCTATTTTGTGGCAATAGTTTGCTGATAGTATAGCTGCTTCTCCATAGCATAAGCTTTATTTAGAAAATGTCTTTGGTCATTATCATGTTTATTATTATTATTATTATCATTTTTATAAATTTATTTATTTATTTTTGGCTGCATTGGGTCTTCATTGCTGCGCATGGGCTTTCTCTAGTTGCGGTGAGCGGGAGCTACTCTTCGTTGCAGTGCGCGGGCTTCTCATTGCAGCAGCTTCTCTTGTTGTGGAGCATGGGCTGTAGGCGTGCACGGGCTTCAGTAGTTGTGGCACGTGGGCTCAGTAGTTGTGGCACACGGGTTTAGTTGCTCCGCGGCATGTGGGATCTTCCCAGACCAGGGATCGAACCTGTGTCCCCTGCATTGGCAGGCCGATTCTTAACCACTGCACCACCAGGGAAATCCTATTATTATTATTATTTTGGTTCTACCTATAAGAGGTGTCAAGAGATTATCCAGCTCTATCATTAGGCACCTACATCCTCAACACAGTCTATGCCCCACTAGAGGACTATTTTTTTGTGTGGAAAGCAAGCCTTAACTTCTTAGAAATGCTTAGGTATTTAAGATCCCAACACCCTGTGTGGAACAGTCTCACTGAAGCATGCCTCTAGGAACTTACAAAATGAAGTCACATAAGCTATTCTAGAAAATTACCTGGAAGAAATATTGATTGACTTTTTATGTGCACCATCCAAATGGTGATCTCTATAATGAGGGCTATATCATTGAAAAAGAAGGACAGAAATGTACTATTAACCTTAGTTGATGTTATAAATAATTTTCCATAGCTTTTGAGGTTCATTGGACAAATCTAAATTCTTTGGCCCAGTGGAAATGGACAATCAAATAGCTTTATATTTTCTATTAGCTAGCCAGGGAATTATCTGTGCCATTGTCAACATTTTGTGTTACACCTGGATAAATATTACCGACTAGGTATAACAATCTATTTTGAAACTGAAGCAGATGGCCACCTTTCTCTCTAAGGTAAACCCAAATGGACTCTAGGACATGATTTTTAACCTGGGATTCCACAAAGCCTAAACATCACCCTTTTCATGTCCATGTCCATGGTGGTTGCCAAGTGTAGATTCTCTGGAGTCTTGACTGTGGGTGAACAAGTATAATCACATCATATGATTCAACAACTCATCTCCTGATGAACGGAACAGGGAGGCCAGATTTCTCCAACTCCAAACTGTTGTTTCTGAGATGACAGTGTCGCCTAGCATCCTGACAGTGATGTAGAGGCTGCTTTTGTGGCTGACCCTTTGGTTTGGCCAGAGAATGGCCATAAACGGGAGGGTCTGGAGGATAAGAACCAGTACCCCTCTCCCATCAATTATGCAATTATCACCACAGCATGTCTGGATTTCTGTAACACTTTGTTCTTCACTCATCACCTCACCTCACTTGAACCGACCTTTGCCTTAAGAAAATAATCAGTCCAAATACCGGTTCCACTTCTGATATCCACCTTCTACTAGAAAAATGAAAACCATGGCCTCACTTCTCCTAATGAGACATCATTTCAGGATTCTCTCTATAACATTCTACCTGAGTGCAGTGGGTCAATAAATCTCAGTTTGCTTGTATCATCACAGGTTACATTTGGGGGAGGAGGCTTTTCATAGGAATTACTTTGGATCTGTTTTAATATGTTACCCATTTACCAATATCTGGTCTAGAATCCTCTGAAAAAAAATTCATGTTAGGTGTTCTAGTGACAAAAACTTTTGCATTTTGGGGGAAAAGAGTTATTTGAATCCTGGAAGGGACAGCATGCATGCCTTAATTAAGTAGTTAGTTAATTCCCTTGTTTATTCAACGGCTGTTCTGGGTAGCTGTTATGTACAGGAGCCTGTGCTAGGTGACAGCAGTTCAGCAGTGAGCAAGGCAGATGTGGTGCTGCCCTCGGGTAGCTCACAGAGGTGTTTCTTGAAGGCATGAGCAGTATTTTGTCTCCCTCACTAGTTCAGTCAGCTCTGCCCCATCCACAGCCCATGGCTGGAGGGATGCCCTGAGGCTTATCCAGGGCAAAATAGTTTGCTTGCTACACAGCTGCTGCAGTAAGTTTGCATGCTCGGAAGTCCCTTGATATCATAGAATTCAAGAGTTGGAAGGGAACTTGGACATAGTTATCCAATCTTTTATTATGTAAATTATGTTTATTTTATAAATTAGTAAACTGAGACCCAGAGATATTGAGAAACTTGCCCAGGATCACAGAGCAAGTGTGTTGCGTGCGCGCATGTGTGTGTGTGTGTACAAAAGAGGGGCATAAAAGTTGTATATTCTAAGTAGGGTGAGTCAGAATCAAGGTCATTAAAAATGGGCTTTCTGGGAATTCCCTGGCGGTCCAGTGGTTAGGACTTGGCGCTTCCGCTGCCGTGGGCCCCGGTTCAATCCCTGATCGGGGAACAAAGATCCTGCATGCTGCGCGGCCAAAAAAAAATTTTTTTAAAGGGGCTTCCTGAGAGACCGCCAATTGGTTATGAACTCCAAGGCTTTATTTTTTTAAAGTAAAAGATTGTTCAGTTTGAATATTGAAGCATCAGTGTTTCCTCTGTTTTTGGCACATTAGGATTTTTAAAACTTGGATTAAAAATATCACATAAATTATTCAAAAGCATCCTCCACTCTTTACATAAAGCTCACATTCCTGTTGTTGTGTTGTCAACAGAAGTAGCACCTTATAGCCCAAAAGTGATATCTGGGAGGTAAGGTGGGGGGCGGGTGCGTGAGACCCTTGAGAGGCATCAGGCCTCTTTCCCTGAGCAGAGGCAGTTCTGAGGCAGAAGGGGTCACTCAGAGATAGAGACCCCTCTGCCTACCTCTTCTGTGTGGAGTTAGGCTCAATCCTCCCAGACTTGGTGACCCCTGAGAGACCCTTCCAAATCCAGATAATCCTGTCAGAGTCAAGCCACCAGCCCATCACCAGCAGCTCCGTCAGAGCCTGAAATGTCCTGGGCTGGGATGAAGGGAAGCTGGGCCCCTGAGACTGTCCCCTTCCTCACCAGTGGAGATGGTCTTTTAGGTCTGGTGAGAGGTCTGGCAGAGTTACCCCAGGCCAGGGAGTCAGGAGGGTCTCATTTCTTTCCCAAATTGCAATTATCGAAGGAAGAGGGCCTTCATTTCGAACCAGCCTGGACCAAAATTTGCTTTGTTCTTTGGGGATCGATTCTTTGCAGAGGCGCTCCCAGGGGATGGCTGAAAATGGCACAAGGGTAACACAAAGGGAGTGGAACCATATATGAGGGAGGATAAACCCCAGAGAATCCAAAGCTGGTTCCCAGACAGGGGGGGCGACTAGAGGGGAGATCAGCAGAGACAGACTTAATCCCTGTCCTCAGAGAGACCTGCTCATTGGGTTTTAGCAAAAGCCTCTGTGCTTTTTCTCTGTTCCTGGAGAATTTAGACAAAATATCCTTGAGCCCCATGAGGCAGGGCAGCAGGAGGCCCTCCCCAAGCTGGACTGGGGCCTTCATGGGTCTGATGAAGTCTGCGTCTGGAGGGACTGAGTGGGGCTGGCAATTGGGAACAGAGCCTGTTGGGGAATGGAGGCTTCAGAGTGTCCTCAGAACTGGGAAGAACTATCTAATCCAATCCCTGCAATTGTCAGGGATGAACACGGAGGAACAGGAAAGGCAAGTCCTGCCCATGTCACACAGGGCCTGTCGCGTTTCAGATACAGAACTCCTGACTCCCAGTGGAACCCTCTTCCCAGATCCTCAGCCTGAGTGCCAGCTTAGGGTTTATGGTTCGTTCCTTTGTTCGTTCGTTCGTTCGGTTGTTCATTCATTCATTCATTCGTGTGTTTCTTGAATAGCAGCTTTGTGCCTTGCCTTGGGTAAGATCTGTGGAAAAGTCAGAGGAAACTCACCATGTTATCTTTGCACCTCAGGAACTTAAACTCTAAGCACACATGCACACACAAGCATGCACACCCACACACGTGCCCACAGAAACACACACATGCAAACACGTGTGTACAAGAACATGCATGCACATGCAAACATACACACAGTTAAGTTGTGATGGAGAGCCGTACATAGTCTCTTCCATAATGACCTTATGGACACAAAGTATTATAGGAGATCAAAGCATGAGGAATGGAGTGTGCTGGGGAGGGGGCCACTCTAAATCTCAAAGAGCACATCTTCGCCCGTACCTCAGACATGGTCTATTTTATGTCTCTGCCCAGCTCCGAAGGCCTTGGCTTGCACAATGCCAGAATTCTTGGGATGGAATTGAATTGATTTGAATTGAAATGGCACTTAGCTAACTGTAGAGATAAGTAATGACCCGGGTAGTGAGTGAATCAAAAAAGGTGAGTGGGGGAATAAAGGGCATCAAAAAGGTGAGAAAGACACACCAGTTAGAATGGGCATCATCAGAAAATCTACAAACGACAAATGCTGGAGAGGGTGTGGAGAAAAGGGAACCCTCTTGCACTGTTGGTGGGAATGGAAATTGATACAGCCACTATGGAGAACAGTATGGAGGTTCCTTAAAAAACTAAAAATAGAACTACCATATGACCCAGCAATCCCACTGCTGGGCATATACCCAGAGAAAACCATAATTCAAAAAGACACATGCACCCTAATGTTCATTGCAGCACTATTTACAATAGCCAGGTCATGGAAGCAACCCAAATGCCCTTCAACAGACAAATGGATAAGGAAGATGTGGTACATATATACAATGGAATATTACTCAGCCATAAAAAGGAACAATATTGGGTCATTGGTAGAGATGTGGATGGATCTAGAGACTGTCATACAGAGTGAAGTACGTCAGAAAGAGAAAAACAAATGTCGTATATTAACGCATATATGTGGAACCTAGAAAAATGGTACAGATGAACCGGTTTGCAGGGCAGAAATAGAGACACAGATGTAGAGAACAAACGTATGGACACCCAGGGGGGAAAGTGGTGGTGTGGTGTGATGAATTGGGAGATTGGGATTGACATATGTACACTAATATGTATAAAATAGATAACTAATAAGAACCTGCTGTATACAAAAATAAATAAAATTCAAAAGAAAAAACAGGTGAGAAAGAGAAGGGCATTCTGGGTTGAAGGAATAGCTAAGGTATAGTAGTAATATTAGCCATCATTTATTCACCACCAACTATATATCAGACACTAAGTTATTTAAGTTTATATACATGATCTCATTTAATCCCCATGATAAACGTATGTGGTGGTGCCATCATTATCCCCAAATTATAGTTGGGAAAACAGGCACAGACAGAATAAGTAACTTTTCCAATTAGTAAATAGCAGAACTGGAATTCGAACGCAGGCCTTCTGGTTTTAGAGCCTTCTTGGATCTGTGCCGTGTGAGAGAGCTTCTCTGTGTTCAAATGGGACAGCTTTGTTTGAATAAAAATGAGCGTTCCTCTCAAGAGTACAGGAGGGGAGACCTTGGCAGTATAACTTGGTGTAATCTTTCGGAAAAATGATGTGGCAACATGTGTGGAAAGAGCATTAAGGGCGTGCATACTCTTTGACCCAGTATTTTCACTTCTAGAAACATATCCAAAGGAAATAATCAGAAATGTGCAGTAAGGTGTACAACTGGAAATGACCTAAATGTTCTTCAGTAGGGATTGGTTAAATAAATTGTAGCATAGTTCTACAGCAAAATATTACGCAGGCTTTAAAAATGAAAAATCCTATTTGCTCCTCTTGGTTTGTGTCTTAATGGTGCTTTGAGGAAATAGGAGTGAGGTCTGTGAAAAGAAAGGGGGGTGAGCCGCTCTGTCAGGATAGCAAGAAG
Source organism: Mesoplodon densirostris (assembly GCF_025265405.1). Classification (NCBI taxonomy): domain Eukaryota; kingdom Metazoa; phylum Chordata; class Mammalia; order Artiodactyla; family Ziphiidae; genus Mesoplodon; species Mesoplodon densirostris. The sequence goes on from NC_082674.1 coordinate 35,118,507, forward strand.
CTGGAGCTGGAACCCCTGGCTAGTTCTGGGGGAGGCAGGGAGTCCAGGCAGAGGTGAGGCCTGCAGCGGGGACGTGAGACTCCGCTCCAAGTAATCACAACCCAGGGGAGGGGCTGCAACCAGCCAGCAGCCAGCCTGGGCCCTGGCACCGGCTCCAGTCTCTGGGTTTAAAGAGTTTTAAAAGCTTATTAAAAAGGTTCCTTAGACATCAAATGGCTCTTAAAAATCAATATTTTGATGATTTAAGTGCAAGAGAATCAGAAACATATGGATCAAATTGCCCTCAAATTATACACACTTTAAAAAAAAAATGTGTTGGTCTTTAGCAAGCCCCAGATATTTGAAAAACAGATAGAGACATTTTCCTCATCTCCAGACAGAGCTCAGCCAGGTCAACTTGAAGAGTCCAAAGAGGAGGTAAGTGGGGGTGGGGCAGGGCTCAGAGGGAGACAGAAGGACACTCCTCCAGCTGGAGCCTTGCCATGGAGGCAGGGCTGCAGGGGTCAACTGTGTTGTGCCTACGTGTATGCGTGTGTGTATGCGTGTGTGTGCACATAAGCATGTATGAGTGAACATGGGTACACATTCTCCTCTGGGTCTGCCCTGACCCTCCTGAGGCAGCCTCGTCCCTCTGTGTCCTGGACATATATATGTATTTATGTGTCCAGTACTGTACCCAACCTAAGGTTTGAGGAGTTAAGTCCCTTTGGTTCATCCTTCTAGGGTCCTTCCTCTCTCCCCGGGCAGCCCGGGCCCTCCTGCAGTGGATGTGGTGCTGCCGGTCTCTGGAAACTTCAAGCTGGGACAGAAACAGGTATCACCTGTCCCAGAGGTGATCCAATGTTTCTCAGCTGTGAACTCATTCCACACATGAAATCTTAGGGGTGAAGCCCAGTCCGCAACTGATAAGACCAGAGTTGCTCTAGCCCTGATTCTTTCCTATAGAATGCTTGGGCTCTGAGAGCAGAGTTTGAAAACCACAGATCTCATCCCAGATCCTCATTTTACAGAGAAGGAAGCTGAGGCCCAAAGCAAGAAGACCCACAGCACACCAGCAGAGCCAGAGGAAAAGCTGTCACACACACCACTTTAGCTTATCTCAATCGAAAGCAATAAATATTTACTGGCCCCTCCCCTTTCTCCTGGCCCAGCCCAAAGTCCTGCTTGGGGTGGTGGGTGGCAGAGCCCATGCGACCTTGGTGCCAGCCTCATGGTGACGAGGAGGTTGTTTTTTTTTTTTTTTTTTTTTTTTTTTTTTTGCAGTACGCGGGCCTCTCACTGTTGTGGCCTCTCCCGTTGCGGAGCACAGGCTCCTGATGCGCAGGCTCAGCGGCCATGGCTCACGGGCCCAGCCGCTCCGCGGCATGTGGGATCTTCCCGGACCGGGGCACGAACCCGTGTCCCCTGCATCGGCAGGCGGACTCTCAACCACTGCGCCACCAGGGAAGCCCGGCGAAGAGGTTTTGAAGATGACTCTCCTGTGCTTAATTCCACCGCTGGGAGGGGGCAGTTGAGTTGGGAGCGGGGAGCTCCCACTTTTGAAATCTGTTGCTAGAGCCTTAAGAAGGGGGAGACAGGCCACACCTGGAGGCCTGGGCTGAGGACAGAGTGGCTCCAGAGGAAGCAGAATGGGGGCCAGCTGGCTTCCCATCTCCAGCTCCTCCGGACTGTGTGGTTTAGGCCCTTTCAGGCCCCCCGACCCAGCTGTCCAAGGCAGGATCTTGGGTGGGAGACCAGTGCCTTGAAAGGGATGGTGGTGACTCAGCAGGCCCCTAGGTGCATCTCTGCAGCACCCACCTCCCTGGCTAAACCCATTTCTGGCCTGGGAGTTGGCCCTCCCCACTGGACCCCCTGAGCCTCCATTTCTCTTGCCCCAAGGGATGCACTGGATCCCAGGCCTTGTGACACCTCCAAAGGACAAGGGGCTCGTTCTCTGTTCTGGCCCCAAGCATGGCTTGGGAAGCACTGGCCTTTGTCAGGGGTGGGAGGCAGGGGGCTCACCAGACGATTCAGCCGCCCTAGTTGTCTCCTCGCCTCTCCACCCTCACCAGCGCCGCCCGGGAGGCTTGTTAATTACTGCAATGATTTCCACCTCGATGGCCAGAATCGAGGCTTGGGGCACTCCCCCTGCCCCATATACACACATAGGCTGAGTAGCGGGGAGGGGAAGGAATATCAGAAAGAGAAATGAGGGAGAGATGGATGGGGATGGGCAAGGGTACCAAAGAGGATGGGCCATCTGCTGGCATCTGAGGTTGGCTGGGCACAGGCTTGTGGGACAGGGTGAACCATTAGCAGCTGGCCACTGGCAACAGGGGCATCATTAGGAGAGCCAAGGGAGGTAAGCTGGCCTTGTCAGCTGCCATGTGGGTTCTTTACAGCCCTGTCCTCAGGGCCTTCTTCCGGGAGTGCCTGGCTGAAGAGGGGGAGACCAGGTAAAAGGTGGGATTGCAGTGGGGTCTGGGAGGAGAGAGGGAGCGGGGAGCCAGCTGGGGTCCTAGGCCTTGGCTGACCTCTCTGGAGTGACTCAGGGAGAGAAGCTGAGGGCTGGTGACAGATCCCTGAGGACCACGGCCCCCTTGGCTGGGACAAGCTAGGGTGCAGCCTGTAGAATGCGAAGAAGTAAAATCCTCTCTTCGACACCACAGAAAGGACAAGGAGTGGAAAACGATGCTCAGCTCAAGTTTCCTGTTTCCGGACACGTACTTCTCCCTGTCACCTCTGTGCCCGGCCCGTGGAGACTCCACGTAGAGAGAAACAAGAGACCAGAGATCCAGCTCCCTGGCTTGGACCCAGCAGGCCTTGGGCTAACAGCCCCCCGAGGAAGGGCTGCCCCCCATAGCATCTGGCCACTGCATCTGAGTGGGCTGGGGTCTGTCCCCCCCAACAAAGGCAGGTCATTCTAAGCATCTGCCTCCCAGGAGCCTTGGCCAGGCCCGGGCTGGGGAGACCCCTACAGTTCTGGAACATGGCCCCTTATCCTACCTCTGCACCTTTGCTCCCCCATCCAAGGCCCTCCACCCATCCTAATCCCGCCCCTCGGGCTTGGTGCAAGTTCTTTCCTCCCTCCTGTCTTTGCCACATGCTGTCTCTCACACATAGGATGGGGTGGGAGGACATGAAGTGGATCTCAGAGGATGCTAGGATTTGATTTGGCCGAGAGGGAGGGGCAGCTCTGTCTTTAGCCCTCCTCTGTCACTCAGCTCAATCCTCCTGCCTGGTCCTCTCCTTGGGCAACACCCAGGTCTGGGTTTAGACAATTCCAAAGCTCCAAGCCAGCACCTTCCCCTCCAGACCCACATCCCTAACAGCCCCCAGATACATGGCTAAGGCTGATACATCATCCTCTCCCCCTGGATTCCTGCCTGCCCACCTGCACTCAGCTGAGCAGACCAGAACCCTGGGATCATCCTCAACAGCACCCTTGCCCTCTTTCCCTCCTGTCAGTTCGTCGCAAGGCTCTCCCACTCCCTCCTAAATGCCTCTCACATCTGCCCTTTCACCTCTAACCCTGCAGCCCCAAGTCCCAGCCATCAGTGCTCGCCTGGGTGACAGCCACAGACTCCCAACTTGTCCACTTTTACTTCCCACCAGGGCTTTTGCAAATTTCTGGTAGTTTGAGCTTTCTAAAATGCAAAGCTGCCTATGTCTTTTCCCTTTCCCTTTTAAAAGCCCTGGTGGGCTCTCCACTGCCTACCCAGTAAAGCCCTGGCTCCTTGGGTCCGCCTGAGGAGCTAGGGCTTGCCCCCCAGTGACCTTGCCCCCCGTGACCTGGTCCATCCCTCCTCCAGCCCCTTCTCCGGCATCTCCCCTCCCTGAACCTTCTGATGCAGGCCCAGTGAACTCCTGGTGTGACCTAGGCCCACGTGGGCACTCTCTTCCCTCTGTGCCTTGGCACATGCTCTTCCCTGTCCCTGGCACGCCCATGCTGGTCAGCCCCTCTCTCAGCCCACGCCCGACCTCCTTGTCCCTGACGTCCCCAGCAGAGCTGTGGCCCCCAGATCATCTCACTCTCCACAGGGTCTGAGCACAGTTCACCAGTAGGGTTCTTTGACTGTCTGTCTGGAAAGCCTGGGTGCAGCTTGAGGGCAGGCACCACACGTGAGACCCCAGCTCAGCACCTGGTCAGTGCCTGTGGAGCAGAGACATGAATGAGCTTGTCCAGCTGGAACCCATGGGCCAGTGCCCCCCGCCCTCCCTCTGGGTGAGGTCCCATCAGGACCCATACATGCCAGGCATCTGGGCCTAACAGAAGCAACATGTGGCCCAGCTGTGGAATCTGATCTTATTTTTTGAAGTTTGGGCTGTTTTCGATGCAGCCCAGGGCTGGAATGGAGAGGCCCCAAGCTTCCTGCTCACTTTGTCATTCTGGAGGGAGTTCGATGGAGGAGAGCGGCATACATCTACGGGGAGGCCTGGACGTTGACCTGGTTCCACCTACCCAAGCCATGTAGCCACTCATTTCTTTATTCCTTCCACAAACATTTATTGAGCACCTACTGTGTGCTTGGCCCTATCCCAGGAGCTTGGATATAGGTGGTGAACACAATGGACGCAAGCCCTTCCCTCCAGGTGAGTCTGGCCAGGAAGGCAGACCTCAGATAAACACGTACAAAATCAGCACGTTCCCAAGGGGAAGGGGACAAGAGGCAATACGGGGCAGACTTCTTCAGACGGGTGGTCAGACAGGCCTTCTCAGAGGGACAGTGTTTAAGCTAAGACCTCAGAGATGCCACTCAGAGAGCCGAGCGGGGAGAGAGATCCCAGGGAGTGGGGGGGAGGCAGCCTGTGCTGTGGCTTGAGCGAGGTGCTTGATCCCTCTTCACGCCTCCGTTTCCCCGTTTATGGTGGAGAAGCTGTGTCCTCACAGGGCTTTGGTGAAGGACGGGGAGAAAGGACATGTCCAGTCAGGCTCAGCGGCCATTTGGATCTGTTCCCATGTTTATGGCAAGACGGCTGCCCCCTCCTGTACTTGCACAGGGAGTTGCCACCATCTTCATGCTCCTTAAGAAGTAAACCACCCTGGGAGGGTCTCCTCTCAGCCTTATCAGCTGCGCCGCAGTTCTCAGTCTGAATTCGATCATGAGAATCTATCAGGAGACCAGATTTCATAGATGAGAGAGCTGGGATCTGAGATAGAAACGGGTAGAAGAGACCACTGTGGGGAAAATGGGAGAGCAGGTCTTCCTGACAGGAAGCCCTCGAGGATAACCCCAGTGCCTGGCACGGTGTCTGGAACAGAGCAGGGGCTCCAGATGGGTTTGCTGAGTGAAGCAACAGACATTCCCCACAACTGTACCCACAGAATGGAGACTTCCGGGCACTGAGAGTTCTCTGGGGTCCCCACTCCCTACCCTTTCCCCTTTCTTGCTTCAGTTCTTCTTTCCAGCCTTTTCTTGCAAGCTTTCAGTGGTACTAATGTTCCCACTTTCCCAGTGGACATTTGGCTGGGCCAGTGGGATCGTGTGTGTGTGTGTGTGTGTGTGTGTGTGTGTGTGCGCGTGCGCGCGCACGGTCACACGGGCTATGAGGGGGCTGGAGACAAAGGCCCCAGAGTGAGATTCAGGGCACAGCTGAACTGCCCTGAACTTTCCTTTTTGTTTTCAAGGAAATGCATAATCCAAGAACCACCCACGGCCCTGGCGGCCCTGCTAAGCAGGGCTGGAATGTGCTGCCTTTCCCGTTAGTAATTGTTTTTTCTGGTTAGGCTGTAACCCTTCCCCTGCCGTTCCCTGTTGCTGGGGCCAGGCCCTCCCTTTGGGGCATCAGCAGATCTGGGGCCGGCACCTAGGCTGCCCTCTTCAAGATTTCCCCAAACTCTCCCGCCCACCCACCCCCAGGGCGTGGGCCAGTGGGGTTGAGGACCTGACCTTGGCGTTGCATCACAGACCATCTGCCTGCACAATGATTCCTCTGCTCTCTCAAGGGGTGCTGGGGGCTGCCAAGGACTCAGGGACCTCGGAAGGCAGCCTGGTCCTGCCCGGGGCCTGCCAGCCTTTGTTACAGTGGCTGTGTGTCTGACTGTTGCCGTGTCTGTGATTGTGAATGGGTGTCAGTATGAGCCTGTGCAGAAATGTGAGTTTGTGTGGGTGGCTGTGATCTGGGACACCAAGGGCCCACTTGTGGCCTCAGAGTGTGTGTGTGTGTGTGTGTGTGTGTGTGTGTGTGTGTGTGTGAGAGAGTGTGTCCTGGGAGGGAGAAGAGGCTTGCTCCGGAGCTGACTCAGCACTTCTCTTTCCCGCCCACCCAGCTGAGGGGGCTGAGCCTTTCCCCAGGGAGGAGGCAACACCCCGGGCCCCCGTGTTTCTGTCTTTGGAGCCCCCACCTCCACCAAAAGGAGGGGGCCGGCATGGCACCCTGGGCCCCGTCCCAGTTAGATCCTTGTCTTTAATCCTTAGGGACTCAAGAGGTCAGAGGCTTGTGCTATTTCCTGACCCTCTCTGCCAAGCCCTGTATTTTCTGGTCCTGGGAGAACGGTCTGGAGCCCTCTGGCTGCATTTCCTGAGGTGGCTGTCACTCAAGGCCGGCTTCTGCTCAGACGCAGGCAGCCTCTGCGGAGTAAGAAGGGGCACTGGGGGGTCCCTTGCTGCGCCTTGACACCACCTCTCTCCACGTTGATACAGCTGCCTCATCCTCAGATAGGCCTGACGTTCGGCTTTTAATTCTCAGGGTGAGCACTGCCACCCTGGATAGGGAGTCGACGCCGGTGTGGGCCGGGCTGCTCCATCTCCAGGGGGGTCTGCACCTCCAGACCTCAGGAGCTCAGGATGACGGAGGGGCTAGAAGTCGGGGGCAGGGGGAGGGCTGGGATCTCAGGTAGCAGCCCTGGGGCAGAGGCCTGCCTGTGCCCTGAGCAGCTGGCAGGGGATGCAGTGCCAAGGCCCGGTCCAGTGTGACCGCTGAACATTTGGTGCGAATCAAAGGCTTTTTCCAGCCAGGAGAGGAATGCTGCCGAGCGGGGTTTGGGAACGGGCCGGCAGGGCAAACACTGCCCTAATTGAGGCCCTTCTAGACTTTTAATTATAAGCAGTGTTTTCCCAAGCTTCCTAAATTGACCGTGGAGACCCGCTGGTGTTATTGCCCCTGCCAGGGACAGGAAAAAAAATTGTTGTTAAAGCTTTTTCAGCAAGGTTTATTTTAGCCATGTTTTGAGGCGGAAGAGCTCACACAAGTGGAAGCCAGAGCCATTTTTCTCAGAAGGCCTCCTACAGACACAGAGGGGCCATCGCCCACAGGTGTGATCAGATACTCAGATAGAACACGCAAACACACAGACAGACACCTGGGGAGAAAGACACAGGTACAGACAGACGCGGTCATGGACGCGCGGCTGCAGATGCTGTAAACACAAGGCTGGAAATCCGATCCAAGCACCCGGAGCGTTTTAGAAAGGAAAACACTGTTCCTGGCTCCGACCGACCCACACCTCCACCTCCATCTCCTCCCACCCTGCAGGCTGGCCCGGTCTGGGCCTGCTTTGGAGCCCCTGTCCCCTTTGCAAGGCCTGTTTACAAAGGCAGACTGCAAACCCCCAGCTGGGTGTTCCTTATTCCAGAGAAGCCTTTGTCCCGCTCTTGTCCCAGTCCCCAGGGGATGTGACTGTCTGGGAAGGAAGGCCATGCCCTTGTCTGTGGAAAAGAGGTTAGAATACAACGTCAGCACCACAGCTGAATCCTTGGGGCACCTTCCAAGAGAAACATCCAGGTTCTGGAGGCAGCCTGTCCTGGTGATGGATGCAGAAAATGGAGGTGCCGCTAGACACCTGAGTGCCTAGCTCTGCTTGTGTACAAGCATCACCTGGATCCCAGGACTCCCTTCAGGCAACAAAATCTGGATCCCCGTGGCTAGGGCCTGGGAGTCTGCATTTTATACCACTGCTCACCCCTTGTATCCCGAACACCGGAAGTGCTCAGTACGTGTTTGCTGAGTCAGTGAATGGCTGATGCTGGGCTTTGGGGCCCTCTGACAGCTCTGAAGGACAGAGTAGTTTCCCCACACACACGGGTGGTCTGAGAGGGAAGCCCTCAAGGAACCTCCCATCCACTTCTCCTCTTTCCCTTCCCATCATGCTCCACGCCTGTGGGTCTGGACTCCCAGCCAGACTCTAGAATCCCTTCCCAGTGTTCAGCTATGAGCCCAGGAACGGTGCACGATAGAAATGGGCAGGAGGAGGGCTCCTGAGTGGGAGGGACAGAGGCCAGAGACAACTGTCCCCAATCTGCCATTTTGCCAAGGGTCCTCTTGGGCCTGGGCAGTGCCCAGACACAGGGCAGGAGGCCAGAGGCCAGGAGCAGAGAGAGGCCCTTTAGTCAGGGCTTGGGCAGGGTGAGCCTCGGTGGCCGTTATAGGCCGTTGCAATCGTCCCTTATCTGGGCTCCTGGCTCTTACATCACGTCCCCAGCCACCCCTGGGGTCAGGGGGCCCCTGCCGCTCCCTCCCCAAACAGACCGTTACTGGGTTTCCGTTGTTTGGGGAGGGGGTAAGGAGCTGTCTGCTTAATTAATCATTTTAGGCCACCCTGGGAAACTCATTAAGCCACATCTCAGGGCTCAGAGAGCAACGCTGCTCTCAAAGTTGGAACTTTCTGGTCTGCCCCGTTGGGGTCCATTTTCCCTTCCACTCATGTACACACACGTGCGTGAGAGTGTGCCTGTGTGTGGGGGGAGGGGAGAGAGCGAGCCAGTGTGCCCTCCTATCCACGATTGTGTGTGTGTTTGCGTTTCCTAGATTCTGCAAGGAACTTCCCCTGATTCTTCGTAATTACCAGCCTAGAAGAAATTCAAGATGCTGAGAGCAAAGGTCAAACTCCACCTGTTTTCCCTGCACTTCATTTTCCGGCAGTTCCCACAATAGTACAGATAAGTAAAAGATTAAGGCAATCTTTTCTAATTAAAGTAATTAAAAAACGGTGATGATTGCACCTTTCATCCGAAAGGGAAAATATTTACTCATCCAAACTGCAGGCCCTTAAAAGCATTCAGGAGGTCTGCTTTG